>NC_088889.1:69191814-73991814 GCF_037157495.1 Lathamus discolor
GGAAATTCTCTTGGCATTATTCCCAAGACAAGTACCATTTCATTAGGGTAGGATCTAATTTTCTTATCTGCATAGGGTTCTGCCTGCAAAATCTTGCATATTCAAATGCACCTGGTTCAGACTGATCCCGAATAACACAGCCATATCCTTTCAGTAATCCAGCCATATGAGTTTCTTAAAAAAATAATGAAGCAACGTTTCCACAAGGCACAATTATTTACAGCATGTTAGGATATGTGTTAAAAATATATGTGGAACCACTGTCAAAAGAACAATAGTAAAACTTTGCTATTTCTAGGCATTATTTGTCCACAAATTCTTTATGATTTTTCCAAGTCCGTTCTCAAAGGCTACCAATGGGGGAAAACAAATCACACTGTACTGTAAACCAAACAATTTCTCTTTCCCTTCCTACCAGTGTATCAATAATATTTCAAAATCCTAACAACCAAACCAGTAGTTTACCACAGTTAAACATGTAAAAAATATTCAACCAAAGGCAGAACAGACAAGGCAAGATCTGTGCATCACAGTGCTGGTCACCAACAAAAAAAGAGATGTCTGCATAATTTAAGCCATTTTCTGATCACCTACATTTCACATGTAACGGGTATCCCTAATTTGCCATGAAATCAATCCTGCAACTCCTTTTCCATTTCTTTTGGCCAGCATTCAGCTCTTCAAAACACTCAACTCTTCTTAACAGGGGCAGGAGCTATATTTTCTTTTGTGTCCTATGGCATTGAAAAGAAGTCTGGTCCTCAACAAATTAATATTAATTGCAGGTCAGCTACTGAAGTAGTGGACAAAGCAACATTTTAGTCATCGTTTTCAGAATCAATACCTCAGCGTTAAATGCCCAGATCTGCTGCTGCAACAGTCTGAGAAGATACTGAAGCTCCTAATGCTAAATAAAATTGATGGTTGAAGACTGAACTGTGAGAAAATCCTTTCCTGGGGAAGGGATGCTTCAAAAACACCACCAAGCACAATCAGCGTCCGGATTTCTGGCAACTGTTCTCTTCATCTTGCGGGAGGTTGATGGAAGTGTCTAATAACAGTTCAGTGTTTTGCTGATTAAATCCACCTAGTAAGTTTACAGGGGAAGTTTTCTGGCCCCAGAGAGGGAAGGTGGGGTCACTGAAACCCTCCCTGCAGCATTACATCATGCACTCAGACATGCATTATGGTCCCCAGGATGGGCTTAACCCCTCCAGGCCCTGCAGGGTCTCTCCCTGGGCATAAAGTCATTTGCCTCCTTGAACTACTGGAGGGACTTTGAAATACAGGGTCTGGACTTTGTCCCTTCCAAGAGAGCCACAGTTTTGATAATGTCCCAGTCAGGATATGGAGCAAGCCATATGGCTTGTGTAGGAGTCACACCTAAATTAAATTCCATGCAAAAACCTCAAAGTTTCTAGAAATTTAGAGGTGGCCATTTTATACCTGCAGAGACAACTTGGTTTCTAATTACTCTCCGTCTTCTAATTGTCAACACTGGCACTAATCTCACTACCATTTGAAGCGCTAAGAAGTAGATAATGTGAGCACTGTCTTCTTAGGTTCTCTAAAACCAGCTCTCTGAAAAGCACAGAAATCACTCGTATGAAAGTGGTGGTGGGAACAAAAAGCAGGGAGGAAAAGTAATTGGCCCTAGCTCATATGACACCTTGTGGCAGAGCAGACAATGAAATCCAGCCCAAAACGTAACACAGAAACAAGCTAAGTTCTTTTAACGTCTACTAACATCTGCTAATGCAGTTTATGTCAGATTTGCAGGCGGATTTATAGTGGGTTTTAAATCAATATAATAGTATTTTGCATTCCATGCCACTCTTCATTCTGGTATCCCAAAGTGGCTTATATTAGGTTAGTTAAAAATGGCAACAAGACTTACAGCAAAACTTACAGCAAAATATCTCTTGTCACAGTTGGGGAGCCCACAACACAGGAAGTTAAAGCAATACAGCAAAGCTCATCCCAAGCAGTTTTGCCTACTAGCCCCTCCTCCTTCAGCTTCAACAGTACTAATGATTTCTCTAGAGCACCTGTATGGAGCTGTTAAATTGTGGTGCTCATTCAATGGCCACCTACTAATTAAGGAAGTTTGCTTTCTCAGCAAAGTTTAAAGGTAAATAACTTTCTGTAGGACATAGCCGCTAATGATGAACGCATTGCCTTAGTTATTTGTAGCTCTTATCCTCTTAGGTGAGGAGAAAACCTCTGTGTGTGTTCCTGACCCATTTGCATGTCTCCTTGATCTGCTGAGTTGGTGTGGCAACTTGCTAGACAATGCTCTGCATTATGTGAGGCAACTTGCATTAACACTGCCGTCCACAACAGAACTGGTACTCTGACAGGCACTAACCCACAGCAAAGAGAAGAAAAGAATGGAAAACATTAGCCATAATGAAAGATTGAATATAAAAAGTCTTCAGCTAATATAGTTGATCTGGTAGCTGTTCTCCAATTCAAGCCAATTCCTAGTTTGTTAAAAATAAACCCAAACCACAAACCAACAACCAACCGCAAAACAGGCAGCCATACAAAAGAGTGAGGTTTAAAACTCTGACCAAACAAAAGTTGATTTGTTAAGCATCTTGCCCAGTTGTCGCGATTATATCAAAAAAGCAGAACTGTGTTCCATTAATGAGCATCTAAAGGGATGCTTGACATGGCTGGTTTTATTTGTACTTGACACGAGGCTCTTAAATGACGTATCTGGGCATCATTTATTAATCCATGCCTGGTTTGTTTTCATGCCATGTCAGGGAATCTAAAAGGAAAATGGGTGCTTTGCTTTATCTCTGCAATTCTTTGTTTGGATGTTTGTTTGTTTTCAAAGCTTGCTAGTTTGATTAATAAGGGCAGCCTCATGCAGAATAAAAGAGGGATGTATTGCATTAGTTCTTTGGTGGTAAAATGTCCTCCTGGCTCACTGACTGTTTCTCTATTTTAGCAATCGTTTTCAAATTTACTTCCATGTGCTTTATAGGGAGAAAAAAAGTTGATTCCCATTTGAACAAGCTCCAATTTGAACAAGCTCAGGTTCAAGTCAGTAATAATTCAAGTCAATGTGTTTACATCAAAATAAATTAGGGGGACAAGCAGGTAAGACGTGATATTTTTCTAGATGGTCAGACTGCTTGAGTGTCATCACATCTTCATTAAAATCAGTGGAAACCTTCACCAATTAAATCAGTTATCACTATAAATAGGCAGACATCAAATTAATGGGGATACTCTGTATGTAGCTAATTGTAAAACAAACTAATTACCCAATTTCAGTATCTGTCTGAATTGTGACACTCATGGTTTTCAGACTTAAAAAAAGGCTTTGTGTTTTAATATGGTGACAAATGGAAAGAATTACGGCTTGCCAAGCAAGAAGTCCAACTCCACAGAACAGGAGAAGGCATACTAATCCTGGAGGTCCATCTTCCTGCCGACACAGCCGTGAAACAAAATCTGTGTCTATAAAATTTGACTTCATTACTCAAACCATTTTCCACATTGCTGGTATCTTCTGCAGTGAGGAAAACATAATCTTTCCTGACTTCCACAATTAAATAATACATCTCCTGTAGTATATTACAATTATAATAGCATGGTTATTGCCAACTGTTGTGAAATATATTCAAGATGGTTTGGTGGGGTTTTTTTATTATTTTTTAATCAGGCAATTTTTAATAAACCATGCATGCTACCTATAAATTATAACTCTTGATTTCATTAATAAAGGTCAAACAGTGATCATAAGATAAATTAGAGGAATAATTTACAGGAGCATAGATGCATGGTTGTCTGCTACTGAATAATAGTTCTTCACTAACATTACCAAAGATCAGTAGTTCATTTATGAAAGATTCTAAACTTTTTAACAAAGAAAATGTACAAGTTACATACAGGGCAGAGCTGTGAGTCAATAAACTTAAGTCTCAAATTAGAAAAAGTTTGAGAACTAAAAATACACCAAGAAAATAAAATGTTGATTTTTCTTTAGTGAAAAATCATTTTCCACCTGAAAAATGGGGAAAACTCAGTTTTCCCTTGAAGAAATTTGACAGTTTTACAAGCAGTCCCTGCAGAACAGGAGCAAACAGGATGTTATTAATAGCTAGTTACCCAGTGGCACCCTGAGCTGCCATTGGTCAGTGGGAAATGCCTGATGTGCTGGTAAGTGATGTGATACCAAGATTGATAGATCTGAGGTTTTTTATTGCAGCACTATCTGCAGGGCTTAGACTATGTTGACATGTGCCCTGTCAGGTGCTTTTGCTTCTCAGGCCCCTGTCTTGCTATGAGAGTGCACATCTGGGTTAACCACTCTAACTAATCCAACATCTGGTCTAACAGGAGCAAGATGTGCATGCTTTCAGGAGAATAAACCTTGCCATTCTCCTATTTTTAATTCCTGCATTTTCAAAAGATTTTCAATACTTGCAGAAGAGCAGTGATTTGTTGATGGAGAGCAGATGACAGGTTTCCTTCCAAACAGAGATTAAAAGCACTGTCTTCAGTGCAAAACAAAGCAAGCAGTCATCAAACACATCACCAGCCACTAGAGACAAGACAATTCAAAAGGAATAGCCAAGAAATGCAGGAAGAGCTGAAGCAGTTGCTGACAGAGACTATGGACTGGTCATTCAGTTCCGTAAAACTGGTAACTTTTAAGAACTTTTTTGACATTTCAGATTTGATGATCAAATCTGTTATTCCCCCAGTGATCCTAGTGAGGAAACCACATCAGCTTCTGCCCTTGATTCTGTATACTTTTGAGATGCAACAGGGAGTACTTACAGGATTGATATAATGAAATTTTATTTTGGCTTAGCTGTGTAGTAAAACACCAAGATTTTTGCTGCTGAACTATTATTTTATGGAATATAACAATCAATGAAGAAGGTGCAGCTGATTCATCTGTAAGGATCTGTAAGGTCTGGATCTCTGCTTTAATATAGTTCTTGTGACTGAGCCAGCTGCTGAGGATACAGCTAGGACCAGGTGTTTCAGAGCTGAATACTTGTTTCACAAACAGGGCTACAAACAAGGATCAAATAAATAAAATAACCCATCTCATCAGGTCCTGGTTTTCTGCCTTGAGCCTACAGACCCATCTGGACAAGTGAAATACCACAAGAAAGATGTTGTGGGAAAAAGACAAAATGTCTGGAAGAGTCTTTGCAGGCAAAAGATGCAAACTGTGCAACTGCTATCTTCATTTGCTAGAAATTACTCTTGCTACGTTTCATCTGCTGTTGCTTTCGTAACTTTTCTTTTTCACTGAGCTGGAGAGAGCTGTATAAACAGATTACGCTTCTGAATACACCCTCACATATATTGAGGGGACCTGCATTGCTCCAATTGTCTCAAGTTATTTGAAAAGGAGGAAAGAAAAGGTGTTTGAGCATTCATGTCAGCATCTGATTCTGAGAACCTACACAGGTAAAGCAATTTTAGGTGCCAGTTTTCAGCCTAAGAAGCAATTTCCATCTTCCATATCTACCCACCTCCATCTTCCCTGTTGAACTCACCTGCCTCTCGCTGCGCTAATCTGCTTTACACTGTCTGGGGTGTTTTCATTTTTGACACACAGGATATCAGAGATTCTTAGGTACCAAAACCTGACTTGCAGCCTTTAAAAGGTTACACATTTGCAGAAATGGTATTATAGTCCTGCCTCTCAGTGTAGCCTGTAACTCACTTATCTTCAAAACATCCCCAACCTATTGTGTTTGATTTGAAAACGCTGGTCGCTCGGGGTGGAGTTTATGCCTGACACAGACCAGATAAACTGCAGTCATAGCCCCACAATTCGTCTTTTTCTGTAATTTGATCCTTAAAAGGACAGGCTGCTGGTTAACTGAGAGTCCCTGGGTTGATTGGCAGTATCTGTCAGAGGCAATGAACTCCACTTGAACATTGCCTTTATGTTGCTGTGTAAAGTTGTTCAACTGTGACCCTTCCATCTGTTCCAGCTAATCTGAAAGTCATTTAGGCCCGCTTCTCCATTCATCCTAAACACAGCGCATTCTCCTGTTAACACACATATGCAAAGTTGTTGGGCTGTCAGCTACGTAAGGGCTTTTTTTTAACTCTCCCCACCTCCTTTTTTTTTTTTTTTGGGGGGGAGAGGAACTCTCACAACATCTGTGTGTAAGTTTCCTTATCACAATTCTAATTAAAACCCAAATAAAAAGCAGAAATCACTTCACATCTTACTCATTGGTTTTTATGAACATAATCAGTACCTCTCACAGCATCACTTCAGAAAAGATTCCAAACGGTTCTTTAAGGAGAGAGGTAGCAGGTAGCTGACTTAAGTGCTTCAATGTGCATGTACAAACCTCCATATTTTAAAGACTGAGGCAAATGGTTGCCTTGTAGAAGGTTTAAGACCTTTGCCAAAAAGGGCTTTCAAGATTTTGAAAGACTACTGCTCATTAACACCTCTTCAAGCCAACTTCAAATATCTAAGGTTGTCTTATCCTATTTGATATGCAATCCGAAAACACATAAAAACTTATAAAAAAAATAATGAAAACTCTTAACAATTTCATGCTTTCATTTACTCTTTTAAATTCATCTTGCAAAGGCCAGAAACTATTACAGTAACAATGTCAGCACAGTTAGCTTTTATCTTCAGAACAACTGGTAAATCATCTTGTTCCCTGCACACAAAGTTAACATTGACAATAAAGTTCACTTTAAATTCAGGGGGATAAATGTGCATTATGATCTTGCTCAGATAATGCTGCAAATCTATGAATTATATCCAACAAAACTTAGAGAAGCCCTAGAAGTAATTCCTGAAGTATCCAAGGAAATAAAGAGAAGTTTCCTACCCATGTTAGTGTGACACAAATAAATATAAATTTCATCATTCATTGTTCATTTCTAATACATCCACATACCGAAGTCTTTACAGAGTACTGAGTTGCTAAGAGAGGCATAATGCCACCTATGTAAATTACTTTTATAATAACAAGAGAACCTCTAAAAGCTTACAGAATGAAACCAAAATACTAATTGCAGGGGAAAAACAGTATTGGAATTACTATGGAATTTGTTGTGCATTTGAAAGGGACCAGAAATACATGCTGTGCATACACTATTTTTCAAATATTTATTATATGGAATGTATTCATCGAGTAGAATCTTGACTTCTTGGTAAATGTTAGCACAAAATGAGTGACACTTGCAGGAAACCTTTGTTCTCCCAGTTGATTTCTCTGACAGAAGTTATATAGAAGAAAAGAATCGGGAAAAAGAAGGATAGAAACAACAGGAAAAAAAACCAAACCCAAATCTCCCCAGCCTACTCTTCAGCTCTGTCATACAGAAGTAAAGAAACTAGACTTCCTATTCATGTATTACCCACTCCGGTTGTCATGAAAGCTTTTTGGCCTTTCTTATTGTACTTGAATGGTGGTAAAGTAATAAAGGCAATGGGATGAACCTCAGCACTACTCTCTTTTTTTATTCTCTCAAAAAAAGGGGAAAAGAGGAGTAATGGTATCCCAGACACTCAACAGCAAATATCTCTCAAGCTTTTCGGTTAAGTCTCAAAAATGCAAGTTTATGGTTGTAATTCAGGCTATGTTTTTTATTAAACAAAGGAGCATTGAGTTCACATGAAATGTCAACAAGAGAGTGAAATAAACCTTATGTGCCTTTGTGCTTTCCTACTATTTTCACAGGAAGACTGCTTGTTAAAACTACATGTAATAAAGTACATCAAAGATGCAAAGTACAGGGTTAATTGCAAAATGCTCAAAAATGCACACATACAGTCTGTGCTTAAAATATAGTGTCTTTCTCTGTACCTTTACTGGCAAACAATTTAGGATAAGATTCATGTCATCTCACTTTAGAGGTCTGTAGGGCAGACAGCTACATCTGAACTAGCCTAGTCCAGGGAATGAAATATCCTCTTTTAGGGTATTACTCATTTGATCTGTTTTAAACACCAACCTCAGGAAGAGACCATGAGTCATATATTTTAGATGTGTTTCTTTCTCTTCAATAACTATAAAGGCAGTTGGGACAGGTAGCTCAGACATCAACCTGTCATCTAGACTGATGAATCCATCCTTTCATTTGCTGTAAATGCCATCAATGAAGAAGCTTTGACATTGCTCCTCAAAGCTTTTGGCTTCAGAAACTTGGTGTAGGTACACTCATGTTTGCTCTGATGTTACTCTTAACATTTACACACTTACCTGTGTTACTGACATTCAAATTAATGTTTTCAAGGTCTAACAGTGCAAATTTTCTAATTAATGAAGAAAGGCCTCATTAATACAGTTAAAATAGCTTCCTAGTATCTGCCTTCCTTGCCATGAAAATCATACAGGTCTACGAGCATGGGTTGGGCATACTTAATATGATCAGGTTCTGAGTGCTGTTTGACAAGTATCTAACTTTCACCTTATCGGCTGGGAAACCTGTTTCTTTTACGTAGAATAAGGGAAAAGGAAAATGAATTTGCCATGACATAGAAATAGAACATGAATTTCCACGGAAAGAAGACAACACAGAGAAGGAATTGAATTTCCTTCCATTCTGGGATGAAGAGAAAGTGGATTTTGAGGAATAAGGGACCTATGAATATTAAAATACCTCTGGGGAGGATCGTGCCTTTGTGTGATTTCCTAAGATGTTAGAAGAACCATAAAAATCCCACTAAACTACTAAAGGACATTGGGAGTTATGGCAAAAGTGATATTGTATGTCCAAGAAGGCTGCAAAGAGCAAACAGTATCTGAGATTCACAGGAAGCTATGGCTAATGTCACATTTGAATTTTTTGAGTATTCATGCCAGTTTGTCCAGATATCAACACTTTGTAGGAATATGTAAGGAAGATGCCAGTATGTTGGGACAGAAATTAAAACTGATGGACTTACAATGCTAGGGAAGAGATCCTGAAGGGAAGTTCGGGGGGGGGGGGGGGGGCAGGAAAAAGACAAAATATGGAGATTCAAACTGATACTAAATCTTGTTAAGAGCCGTATGTTTTACAGTGACAGTAGCTCTCACCAGAGATTACAGTACATTTACAGACCCTTTTTCTTAATATGTGACTTTGAGTATAACAGGAAAATAGCAGCACTACTGTAGGCAGTACAGGCAAAACAAGTAGTTTTCCATCTCCAGCTAGACCTTGGACAAAGTTCTAGCTGAGATTTCTGCAGATTGTTTGAAATAATCTCTAAAGACTTCTGAGTCTTTAAATGTATACATAGTGTGTGAAGAGTATGTGTACAGGATGGGCGGAAAAACTTCACTGATGAATCTTTGTCACTCTGCTACCTTGCTTGACATGCCCAAATCTGCTGATGCCCTACAGAGATGCTCAATATGCCAGAGACATAAATAAATATGTACCTGTACATGTATACAGATCCTATCCTGGAAGTGGAAGGCCTGCAGTCAATAATCAAACTATTTGCTGGAAAATACTATGAATGTGGGAATCATACTGGCTCTGTGTCAGTGGGGTTGAACATGAATGAAGGTTGATAGCCTCACTTATCACAGAGGGGATGGAGCTGCTCAAGGCCCTGTAAAACCAACCCAGCAGTTTGTAAGTCCTAACTGAACAGAGAAGCCTTCACTATGTCCCTTCTCTCTCAGTTCAAATATCTGGGGTAAATACATTTTAACTCATTCAATCTATCTAGCAAATTAGAGGGGAAAAATAGTTAGTTAGTTATCTTAAATCCCAAGAAACAGCATTTTGTCCTGGGTAGTCTCCAAGAAGGGCTATTGTGCATTGTTCAGCACTACAGTGTGCTGACTAGAGGCCAAAGAGTCATTATAAACTGTATGGAGAAGGAGGGCAACATACAGGAATCTTACCCTCTGCTTCTTCTGGTAACCCAGTAAATGAAACAGACAACACTTCTAATGTCAGCACTTCCACTCATTGCACATTGATCCCCCTTTTATTCAGTATTCACACATCCCAAAGGTTTTCTTCCATCACAGTGAAAACTATTTCTATTATTTTCTAGGAGAAAGTATAGTTATTTCATAGATCTGGCTTTTTTGCCCAACTTAAAAAAAAAAGAAACCAAAACACCCAATTCTTTAGCAGCTGAGTGTTATAATAAATATTGCAGGTGTTTTCTGATGTTTGGTTATTTCTCTATATGAGAAAAGTACTGAACATGATCTACCCCCCAAGGCAGTCACCTTTTAGTTTCCTTTCACTGCTCATTTTGCATCAAATTTTTGCTCAGGCCTCACCGCAGAAAAGATGATTTTTCATTAACTGCCGAAACCCTTCTCCTATACTGTGCTACCTTTATGATTTTATCAGTTCTCTTTTCAGATAAGAAAAACTATTCATAAGCATTACTGTCATCTACTCTGTACACTTGACAATTAAAATTAGAGACTGCCTTCAAAACTATATATTTATTTTTTTTTTTAGATAAAAGGAGTTATTATTTGCTCTCTGATCTTGAGCCTTTAAAGACACCTCCAGAAATCTATTCAAGATTTAGTTGATGTTCAGAAGAGCCAAAAGCATACATTTAAATGAAAAAAGAAAAAAAGCTGCAACTTCTTTGTAACTGACTCCTGTCCTGGGTTCAGCAGTAGCAGTTATTTTTCTCCTTCTTAGTAGTTAGTGCAGTGCTGTGTTTTGATTTTTTGGCCTGGGAAGAGAGCTGATAAGGCTGATGTTTTCAGTTGCTGCTCAAATGTTTGGTCTGGCCAAGGACTTTCTGAGCTTCATGCTCTGCCAGGGAGGAGGGGAGGCCGGGAGGAAGCAGAGACAGGACACCTGACCCAAACTGACCAAAGAGGTATTCCACACCATAGCACGTCATGCCCGGGATGTAACTGGGAGTTACCCAGAAGGGCTGGGAGGACTGCAGGGTTGGAGGAGGTATCAGTCGGTGCTCGGCTGGGGGGAGTGGGGCGAGTTATTGGTCGGCTGGTGTTGAGGTGTTGTATTCTCTTCCCTTGTTATTTCCCTTATCATTATTATCATTGGTGGTAGCAGTAGTGATTTGTGTTCTACCTTAGTTACTAAACTGTTCTTATCTCAACCCGTGGGAGTTGCATTCTTTTCTATTCTCCTCTCCGTCCCTCCAGGGGTAGAGGGAGGGAAAGAAGGGGGGGAGTGAGTAGACGAGCTTTGTGGTTTGGGTTTGAACCACAACTCCAAGAACAGGGGATTAGAAAAACAATAATTAAAAAATTACTGATTTCTGTGCTGACACAAGAGATTTTGAAAGGTCAATTAGTCCATCCGCTTGCCTGAAAGCTCAATACAGCAATTAATGGAAAGAGATAAAGTTGTGCAGCTCTTTGCATCATACTGCCATACCTGCAACAGGAAAGACTTTTGACCAATGTCTTACTTTAACAATTAGTTCCATATGTCAGAAGTGTTAGAAATAGAAATGTGTGTGTTTATCCATCGAGAAGGAGAAACCAGAAACTTAATTCTTCACTATTCATTGCTACTTATCTCATTCTTTTAAAGTTGCACGTAGTCCCAGTAACCTACAGAAATATTGTCTGTGACACACAGATCATTACAAAAATCCACTAGGTTTTTCCCATTCTGAGATTTAGGCATATAATCTTACCCCTCTGACTTACCACTCACACTCTTTTTGCACTATCTCAGGAACTTCTTGCATCATATCTGCATGCCTGTAGCAAACACTATGAACGCTCCTAACAAGGAGCAGTGCTACAGCTGTGTTTGCTTGCATTAATCTTTCATTTTCTATTTTTATTTATTTTAAAGAAATTGGTTAATCCAAAAATATCTGTAAATAAAGGTACAATCATTGCCTAGAAATCATTGATAGGAAAATCAGCATTTTTTGCTATGTAATAATCCAAACTCCAGGACACTCCCTGAATTGTTAAACATCAAGACAAAATCGTTGTCCTACCTAGTCATACTCAGCATGAGACTGGAGAACAAAATTGGCATTGTAGGAATGTTGCAATTTGAATTTGATAGCTTCAGACTAGCTATTTATTTGATAAAGACATTTTGAGGCACACAGAAAGCTCTTAAAGAAATTAATGTACGTGCACCACAGACTATGGAAATAATTATCCTATTTAAAAATGTTTAATCAAAAATCCCAAATTAAGTCTCTTTAAAAAACCCTATTTGTCACTTACAGACTGCTGAGCTGCAAAACAAATGTGGAGGCAAGAGCATAATCAATAGAGAAAGCACAGCTGATTTAAGGATCTCAAAACTAATAGTACTGAAATCCAAGGAAGTGGAAATAGCAACTGAAATAGTATGTAGGAATATTAGCTGCTCCCATTACTCCCATACACCATAATCAGTCAATACAATCATTAATGTATACAAGGAAGAAGTTCTTAACTGTGAGGGTGGGGAGGCACTGGAACAGGTCGCCCAAGGAAGTTGTGAATGCTTCATCCCTGTCAGTGTTCAAGGCCAGGTTGGACAGAGCCTTGGGTGACATGGTGTCCCTGCCCATGGCAGGGGGTTTGGAACTGGATGATCTTAAGGTCCAAACTTGGGAACTTGGAAAAACAGATGCTTGATGAAGTAAGAGCATGAATTAATCATATTCTTAACTGCAAAGCTTTCAAATAATTTTTTTCCCCCAGTCTGATTTAAAACCTACAATTGATCTTTCATCTGATTTTCAAAATCATGTCTTTCCAGTGCATTTAAGCTATTTCTTACCTTTCTGTTGACTTTCTTATGTAATAGAACTCCCCATGGCAGGGGGTTGGAACTAGATGATCTTAAGGCCCTTTCCAATCCTAAACACTCCATGATTCTTTGATTCTATGACTCTAGGAGCTGCGGCTCTGACAAAGAAAACATCACTTCCAACAAATTATCCAGTCCACGACAAAAGCTGGTTATACTCTGTGATAACTGGTAACACTACCTGTCTCACTGCATAACTTTAAACACAAGTGTTTATAAGCCCCAAGGGACTGTTTTAAAACCTACATGAAAGTTAGAGTTGATACCTGCATAGACGGAAGTCAGTTTAACATGTGAAACTTAATAAGGGAAATCAAAAAACTAAAAAAGATGTAAGGAAAACCTCCATAGGGCTACATTTAAAATCTGGATTCTATAAAGCTGCTATCGGGTTGCTGTTTTGCCAAACTAATACATATATACTGTTATATATGTTAGGTGTTATATACTGAGCTGCTATACAGTAACACAGCACAACCTCCTGTGTTACTCAGCCCTAGGCTGTTTACTAGTAAGAAGTACTGTGTTTGCGTATTTGACACATGGGATTCTTTCCAAGCACTGTTTTATCTTGGTGGTATGATTTTTTCCTTTTCTTGCATAGATTTTGTAGGCAGAAAGAAATCACAGAAAACTATGCAATTCTTTCAAAAACTCCCAACATACAAACCAACCAATGAACCCCAAATACCCTAAACTTTGTTTAAACTTTGTAATACTTTAATGCTGTAGTGAACTTATGAAAACCTTCCCAGCGATGAATATTGGCATTATGGTGTAGTTATGTGCTTTACTCACTCTTGAGGTTTATTCACTCTTGAGCTTTACTCACATGAGTATTTGCCACTGCTCCTGTAAGGAACATTAATTGTATTTGTGTACAACAAACTGGCTTCCTTTCCCTCAGCACAGTGCAGAAGCCCTCTGGGAAGCACTGTGTTAAGCCAAATCCTACTTGTTCATCTCAAGCCATAGCAAACAGAGTTGATTTCTGGAGTTGGAAAGAACAGGGTGAAGGGCAGAACTGCCAGAGCTCAGGGTGGAGGTTATAGGTAGACACTAAGTTTGGTAGAAAACCTGAATTCCAATAAAAGAATGTCTTCCTGAACAAAGTGTTTACACTCTTGTGTGAGATCCCACTGGAGCCTAACAGGAGCCCGTTAAATGGGTTTTGGCTCTCTCATAAAAATTCCTGTGCCTCTTCATTTCACTTTCCAGACCTCAATTTTGAGTGTTGCACCTCAAGACACTCTGTTCTTTCACGCAGGATAGATAATACTCCTATTAACGCTTTAACATCATTACATAGACTTATTTCTGCCTTTTACCAGTTAAGCAGCCAAAGAGTGTCTAAGGGCCTGTCCCAAAGTCACAGCAAGAGCTAGAGGCACTATGAGCAACCAGGTCTGTGGCAGTGCCAGCACTGAGCATGAGCCATAGGAAGAGTCTCACAGTTGGGCTCATTGACAGTAACACAAACAGAGCTTCATCCAGCTGAACCAAAATAAGCCAGCCTACTAAACATAGGGAGGAAGTTATCTGAGAATAATAGTAGTATGAGAATAACTGAATATGAGAATAACAACAATAATATATATGATATTTAATAATAATATAAAAATTACAATTATATAGTATAATAATATATTATAATTATTAAAATATATAATAAAATATATAATATAATAATGTATGATAATCTATAATATGTATATTTATACTCTATATAATCTTATATTATTATATTATATATTACTATTTATATTATATATTATTAATATATAATAAAATATATAATGTGATACATAATGAAAATATAATAATATCATATAATATATATTATATGTAATAATAATGAGAATAACAATAATAAAGTCGTACCCAGGAGCACACAGCTACACCTCAATTCTGCACAGCTCTTGCTCCAGCACCCAGTCAAATTAAATAGCAGAAAATTTGATTTCATGTTACCAGAAACTGTTAGGCTTTTTGATCTATTTTCTTTAGGTAACCACAAATGGAGTGAGCTTAGTTTTCCAACAGCTTCACTCGGAGACAGAACAGATTTGGAACCTGCATGAAGTCCCTCTGCCCCCTACACAGGTCATGGCCATCTGAAGACTCTGCTTTGCCCATGAAAACTACTTTTGTCTGCTGTTGCCTGTAATTATTCCCTTCTCTAATACGTGAACTCACATTTTGTGGTGGAATAGCTAGGAAAGAAACCAAATCCTTCCCTTACTTCCTTTTACACATGCTCATTTATTAGAACAGAATTGATTTTGGCAGCATGTTTCAAAAAAATCATTAATTACAAATAGTACAGCCAGATTACAAACAGTTTACAGCTGACCAGTATCTGATGCTGTTCAAAAGCTCCAGCTTTGGCAATTTTTTGCATTACTTGTCCAATCAGTGCAATGAGATGGAGCCTCATGATCTTCAAATAAACTACTACAAAGAGCCTCAACTAAAAGGAAAAATGGAACAGAGGACTACTGGGAAGAGAATTAACACAAATGCTGCTTGCACCTCTCAGATCACATGCACATCATTCAGTACACAGTAACACTGGCACAGTAGCAGCAGGAGAGTCACAGAATCACAGCCCAGCCCCCAAATTAGCTCATATTTTAAGCTAAGCTTTTTCTTTTATGACTTTTTAATTAAGTTTGTCTATAAAGCACAGATTGCATAACTTGATATCAATTACTGACACACTCCACACACACCCTACCCCCAAAAAGAAGAAAAACTAATTTGCAAAGCTTCATTGACCATATTTTCTTCATGCTCTGTAGTTCAGTGCAGTGATTTCAAGGACTTCTCCTTTTCCAGGCACAGCCGTTCCTCAGGGAAAGAGCCAGCTAGGTCCTCTGACACTGGTCCTGAGTGACATGCAGAGCAGACACGCACCAGGGTGGGAAACATTGAACTTCAGCCTCAAAAAGTATCAAAAGGCGACTTCATTAAACCTAAAGATTTTTTGCAGGGAGGTAACAGCTTATAGTGTATTGCAAAGAGATATGAGAAAGGGCAGATTTTTCTTATCTTTTGTTATTGGAATTGACCCTCAGGGTCCTTAGGCCTTGGTGAGAGCTTAAGCAAGCTTAGATCAAGGAAGGATTTTGAAATTGAATTTATTCAGATTAGCAAAACCTTCCATGAGAGGATTTACTCTCAACAAGCTGTTGCCAACTCAGAGCTTAGAAAGCCCAGCACATTTTACTGATTTACAATCAACTTTTTTTTCCTGGCTGGCCTCATTAAAATGTTTGCAATCAACATTCACAGAGTCTCAAAGATTCTCTGCCAAATGTTTATTTATAGGTACTTCCCTTCATTGTCCAGACTATTTGCATTCAGAGGACATTTCAGGGGTTTAAGTTAAAAAAACCCCTATATTGGAAATAATGATAGAGGGGGAAGAGTGAGAAGATGAATATAGTCACGAAGACAAAAAAGTGCTTTATTAAAATGAAAGCCACTTCTCAGCCACTACTTCATTTCACAATAAAAACAGATCTAGACCTCATATCAACATTAATCTGCACCCTGGCACTTCACGGGTTTATTTCAATATTTCTGTCTCTGAAAGAGTGCCATGTAGATTCCCATTTGTGTAGTGCAGACCTGTTTCAATTCAGCAGGCACAGTCTGAGAAACGTAATCCAAGCAATACTTGACTCACTCAGCATTTTGCCACCCACTTCATTGCATAAAGATTTCACCCCATGCTTCCAAAATTTGCGTGGTTGCAACCTTTTATATTCCTGCACTGGGAACTTTTTCCTTGCACGTGTACTTTGCACAAAGTCATACCTCATCGACTCTGGTGGAAAACTGAAGGATGGTAATGATGACTGCCACCAGGAGGAAAGCACATGTGAAAACCTACACCTTGCTGGGGAAGTTGAGGCTACAACCACAGTGAACTTGACTTTCTAGGTCTAGCACCTATTTTTGTGCCTCAGTTATTGAACTGTAACAGTCTACCTCATTCAAATTCTGTACAACTTCAGCTAAACAATAAATATCTTTTAATTAAAGAGAAAAAAACAGGGTAATAACAACCCATTTGTTGCAGCTCCTCAAACTTAAGATTTCTTTCCTGGTTGAACCTTAGAAGTGTATTTTGTATTGCAATTCTAGTGGTGAAATTCTAACAGTGAAAAGCTAAAATTGGCTTAGCACACTCAAATGGTATACGAATAGAAGATGAAATGGTGTAAGGGACCAAACACTGCAACTTTCACTAAAGCTATTACACTGAATCAATCACACAAGGTTAATTTCCTCAGCACATAATGAATATCTTCACATGTGTCAGTGCTTATATAATTTCTCCAGCTGAACCTGTTTTCCTCAATTCAGAGCTTTATGGCTTACTGGCATAAACAAAAAAAATAAACTGCCAGTCTATCCCTTTCTTACTGTGGGGAAGGATTTTGCACACTACTTACCACAAATAATCTTTCAGTTCTGAAAATCTAAACAAGCACAGTTTTAAAAATCTTCCTCAGAAAAATCATTTTATTCCATAAAATGTTTTCACATCTTTAAAGAGGCTTTTTTCAACTGAAAAATGCAGGAGAAATATTTTTCAAGGAATGTTTCTATATAAACAATGCTCAAAACTTGCAACAATCATTGTAATGATTTGATTTTATTTAATAATGCATTGCTTTCAGGTATTTCTAATTCTGATTGAAATTTTCTCCTTTGAAATTAAAGGATTAACCATTAAGTTTTATCAAATAAGTGCTAAAGATCAGGATAACGCTTATAAAAATGGGAGAAATTAAGAGAAACTACTATAAGAGATTTAGAAGTCGAGTCTTTGCTACAGCTCCCTGTAACTGTGCTGCTAAAGACACCTGTGAACTAGAACAGCAATAAGATGAAATCTCATCCTCCCCACCTCTGCTCTCTGCAATACTTATGTTGCCAAAGAGCTCCTTCCTCTGACAGAAAAGCCTTGATGCTAAAAGAGTAAAAGTTCAGCTAGAAAAAATACGCCTTTTCTTTGCATGTGTGAATAAGCTGTAATGTTTAAAATGAACAAAACTGATTTTTCCCCACAGGAAAATGTGGGGTTTTTTTTATTTTTAAAGGTCTACATATTTTGCACTGGTAGCAATTTCTGAAAAATCATCTTCCCTGTTGTATGATGTGTGCTGAATCTGCTTAAGGTACATGGGATTCCCCTTTGCCCTCTTCCAAAGCGTGCACACACATATGTTATCAGAGCCAGGTTTGGTAACTCTTGCAAATTCTAACTTTGTCTACTTGCCTAACTCTAAGCCCATTGTATGTGGTATTAGGCCCGTTTCTTGTCCAAAAGATTACTGTTGTATGTATACCATCTTCAATGGTCTTTTTGTGACCTCGCTCTGTACCCTGAAACAAATGAAGCAGGTTTTTGGTTGTGGGGTTTGGAGTTTTTTTTCTCCTGATAGGCTAGTACTAGGAGCTGGGGAGGGGAGGAAAAAGAAAATCATCATTACACATGCGGTGCACCAAGGCACACAGACTTCCTTGTGACTGTATTTAAAGAAGCATGCACAAAGAAATAGTCATTGCAGCTACAATAGGGGAAATCTAGTATGCATTTCCAAGGAATCACATTTTGGGAAGAATTACAGAATAATTACACACATGCTTAGATCACGAGCATTCAATGAAGCGGACAATATTTTGAGGATTTAAGATGTTGGTGTTGTGGTCGTCTCTAAGAAACCAAGATAATTCAGACATTCAAATGCAAAAATGCACCATTTGGAGAGTGTAATGCGGTCTGTTCTGGTCAGTGTTACAAATTCGGAAAGGATTCCCTGGCTGCAGACATTAGCCACTTAATACTTAAATCTGTTTCCAAATGTAAAGCATACAACAAAAGTGCTTTGCATTAATGAAATGTATCCTAACACTAGTGTAGTGACACATTAATGTGTCACATTCCCCATGCAAAATATAATTACAACAGATATGCCTGTCTTATGGCTTGATGAGACCCATGGATGAAATATTATTTAACTAATGATGCAATAAACCTCCCCCTTGGTCTTGTAATTTTCTAGCCATAGACAGAGCTAATTTCATGACAACATATGCAATTGAATTTCTCAGCTCTGATTACAGACAGCTTATTATGTCAGTTTGATTTCTGCTACTGCAACAAGCATATCAGGCCACAATAATTGTCATCTGCTAATGAATTGTTAGGAAGGGCCAGCAGATAAATGCAAATACGTTTTGGTTTTCCCTACCAGAGTCACAACATAAACCCTTGCCATTTGTGCTGACTGTATTTGTAAATACAGAGATGCTACCACACATGAATTTAGGAAACTTCATACAGTTCTAGTATTTCATAAAGTCAAGCCCCCTGAGACACCATTTACAGTACAGCGGAGAATGAGCATCTAGCTCTATTTCTACCTAGCTTCACTTTCTTAGAGTGTATTTCAACACTCTAAAACATGAGGAAGGTTTTGCTTCTCTGCATCTCATTCCCTGCTTGTTTATGGCAAGAACAGCCTTCAGACCAGGGCACAGAAGTGCTAGGAAGCCAAGGGATGATTTTCCATGTTTCTACTCTGTCGTTACTATTATGAAACGTTTGAAGTCTGAGCTGCCCCAAAATGCTACCATCCCTTCAGAGCCCTCTGTCTTGGCAATACAATGAATCTGAGACAATACTGTTAGTTCTTCTCTCTTCCCTCAAATTACAATAGCAACATAAAATAACAATGTGTTTTCCAAGCAAGAACAGAGTTCCCTTCATTTATACTGTGGTTTGATTAGCCTCTTTGGTCCACTTTGATTGTGGGATTTAGCTATTTCCTGTACCACTGAGGTTTACAATTTTTGTTCCAAATTAATCTAAATTAATGAAAGTAAATTTAACTTAATGTATTTATGAAACTAAAAAACCCTGTCCTATACTAAAAGTCGCAAGACTCAAAGAATGTGAAAAGCCTAATAAAAATATATGATTTTGATTATTCTAGGCTTGAAGGGTTGCGAAGGTCACAAAATGCAAGTGTATGAATAATATATGTAAAGGTAAACAATTCACCTGATGTATTTTAGCTTCAGGAACTGTAAATGCCTTTAAGGTCATAAATAAATTTTCTTTTCTTAATAGAATATATAGAAAATATGGTGTAGGATACATTCAGCCCTTGCTGCAAAAAGAAATAAAAGTTAAATAAAATGGAAAACAAAGAATGAACTTTGTAATTTAAAGAAATCTTTAAACATTAAATTATATATTTAGTGCCCTATTACCTGAGAATATAAATCATGCAGAATTCACCCAACGTAAATATTTGGATTAAAAAGGCTTCTGCTTTTAATGTGGGAAGTGGAACAGAATTTACACTAATAAATTACAACTTGCCAGTTCTGTGATTCCCCACTGATCAGAGTATGCCAAAGATTCGACTGATATAACCTCTTAGTGGATGGAATAAGTTTTCCCAGAACATTTCCATTTTCTCTCTCAAATGGAAATTCCAGGAACTTTTCTTGATGGGTACATTTTTATTTGGCCGTGTTTAGCTGGCAGAGTATCTTCATGTGCATGCCAATTTAGAATATGATTGTGTTGCTTAAGTCCCTGTGTCAGCTTGCACAGCAAGCACATAATACTAACCATGACTCACAAGAGGATTATGAGTCAATTACTTTAAAAAATATTTTTATATCCTTATAGTCATGTCACACTGTCATCCAACATAGCCTAATCACATATTTTTGGTGTACTTTACTGCATTACAATGACTTTTGAGCAGCATCTTGCATACTTCCGTAGGTGTTATCAGAGAGCTGAGAAAGATGAAAACTTATTATTGGGACACTGCATTGTTTTGAGAGACTTAAAATAGGCGTTTTCAACCTATGTCTTATCAATTCAAGCCACTGTATTTTAGAAGTGACTGAACAAACCGTCTGTTACCTCTTGTTCATTGTCTTTCATAACAGTCACATCTCAGCCTCATTTAATATTATCCAGAGCTCAAAACCCAGCACAGGGTGAACCCCTGTCTGCTGTCACTGGACTGGGGAGGATAAGTAGGGAAAAGGTGGTAGGTCATCCTCCACTCATACCATGCAGCACCTGGAGCTGTTGTATGCCGACACATTTCATTCTCAATGGCCAAAACCCCCAACTCTGCCAAGGATCAAGTACTCCTCATATTCACATCAAACCTGGTTGATAACAGTCATGTCTTTAGAGCAAACATTTACAAAGCACTTCTAGAAGTGTTCCCACCCATTGATCTTAGGCATCTTCCTTTGCATACGGTAAGTCCTATGAGAAGCAATTCCAAGTAAATGTACAAGGCAAAGGTATATCTAATTATGTTAGCCTAAATGGAAACAGCAACCATTTAAGTCTAAAGAGATATCCTGCTTGTAGTAGCTTGTGTGCTTACAAGCAGAGGATGGCAACAGCTAGTGGAGATACATACAATCATCTGTAATGTTTCACTCCTCCTTCCCTGCCTAGCAGTGTTTTGGTCACATTATTATTAGTAAAGCACAAGAGTAGCTGTCTGTGCAGTCTGTGTTTTCTATTAATGTTTTTGCAGTGCTCTGAAAGATTATGGAAAGGGAAGAAACAGAGCATGAATCAAGGCTTGGCTGTCAGACTAAAGGGATTGAATATGGGAGTCTGATTGAATTTCGTTTTCATGGGGAGTAAAACTGCTATGTAATTTGGTAGCTGAAGTCTTCCCTTAGGAGACATCTGTCAGGTCCCACAATGCTTTTGCTTATGCCAGCTTTATGTTTTAGTAACTGCTGACTTGAGTGAAGTTACCCTTGATGCATAGCTGCATAGATAGCCAACTCCATTTGTTCCAGCCTCAATAGGAAGTACTCCTTGGGAAGAAATATGCTGCTATCTACCAGCAAAGAGTAACAGGCTCTGTCTCATACTTGCTGGCCTATGTTGTTGCCTCAGAAAAACCAGATGCCACTTCTCTCTTACTCAGAGGAGTCTCTCCTTTCAATCAATAGCTAAAAGAATTTCACAGTTCAACCTTGAACTCATTAACTAAATACAATTTCTGCTAGGAACACCCAACATCTTCACATCTTTGTTGTTCAACCCAGTAAGTTGATGGCATAGTCCAAGTGAGGACTCTTGTGCAGCAATTACAGCATCAGCTGAAGCTTGAAAATATAATCATTACATCTAGACTCCCCACCCTAAAACTGTCTGCATTATTTTAACTGATGTTTTCCAGTGATGGAAGACAACAATCAAATATTAAATGTATATTTTTTTTTTTAAAGAGTATTTAGCAAAGAAAAACTCTAACACATTCTAAAAAGGATTTATTGAAGTAATAATTTGTCTTGGCTATCCTTTGACAGAAAAGGCTGGTGGCTTTGGAAAGCAACTTTGCATTATCACTTCCCCACTTGCAAACAAGGCTCCATAGGCTCTACTGTGGCTTCCACATTCTCTGTATAGATGGACAGGAAACCTCTCCAAACTTGGCTCAGTTTACTCAACACATCCACCGCAAGGCCATATATATTTCATGAAGTCCAAATGCAATGTAATGTACTCCCTTCACAGAGCCATGGGGAAATTTAATGGCAACTGTGATATTGCCAGCTCTATGTCAGAGATCAGCCAAAGAAGAACTTGTAACTGGTTACAAGAAGTCAGAAGTATTCTAAGGTTGCTCAGAAACAGCTTGTTACTTATTCTGGGTTCAGGTCTTAGCCAAATCTGTCTGGCACATGAAATCAACACTTTAAACTAAAGGATGCCATATCTATCCTTAACCTGTCTGCCTGTTTGTTAGGATGCTGGTTGCAAATGGTCCAGGAGTTACATCTCTGCCTGGTATTAACCAACATAGCACTACATTCATTCAAATTGGCTGGAGATCTAGCTTTGAAAATATTTATGTGCCTTCCAATACCTGAAGCCTTAAATGTTGCATCCAAATTTAGTACTCAATACCTTGAAGTCTAACAAACTGCCACTTAGATGCAAACTGGCAAACAGTTAGAATAAACCCCTACAAGTTCTAGTTTGCTATAAATTTGTGCCTAATAAACAACCAAAACATACAGTGCAATTTTCTCCACAAGACCATCTTACTGTGGAACAAAGGACACTCTAGCACTCTCTAATTTGGCTAGCTTTTCACGCTTTCCCTATTCTTCCAGTGAAATCTTAAGCCATGAAATTTCTTTTTTGTTAACGCAAAGACATGGTAATGTCAAGCATTCATGACCATAAGCATGGAAAATTGATGAAATTACAGTGTGTTCAGGAAAATAATACGGTGATGAGAGAAAGAATCTCTGCTTGTATCTGCATCCTGGTGGCAGCTTTTTTAACAGGTGAACATTTTTTCCTCCCTCTGTGCAAAACATCTCTTCACATGAATACATCAAATAGATGCACAGGGAGAAAGGTCAAAGGGAAATAGTCCTGCAAATAATTAAGATATGAGGCTGTGTATTATGTTCATTAATGCTTTCCACTCTCTTCTTTGGTTGAGGTGTGACTTTCAACTTGATACAACATAGTGTACATAAGGCTTTAAAAAAATGGAAAGATAAACAATCTGGGCTTATTACTGTCAGGAAATAAGAAAGGCATAGTATGGATAATAGGGTAGCACTCTTCCAGAGCTCCTCACGACCTAGCATGGGCCACCTGGAAGACTCCAAACCCATGTTCCCTATCTTCTGGGCATTCCTGGCAGGTCCCATAGGATGATTTAGTTTGGAAGGGACCTTAGAGGTAGTCTAGCTCCAATTTTCCTGCCTTTGGCAGCACCTCCAACAGTTTCTTTGAAATCCTGGTAATAATTTGTAGTTGCTTACACATAATTTGTCAATCTTGCATGAATTTCAAGCTTTCAGATCTTCTAAAAAGGAATCTTTTTCCCAAATGGATGGAATATAATCTCATCTTTAATGTGTCCTATTCATGCAGTAGGTATACAGGTATTTAGGAAGGAGCAGTGCAGTAACAGACCTCTCTTCCCAGAGCTTGGAAAGCTCAGCTGCCGCTAGTGAAAACACAATCAAGAGCAGATCCACTGCTATTTGGCTTGTCTTTGGGATTTGAAAGCAAGACTTCCAGTCACTGGAGCTCAAGACCGTATTCATTTACGTTAAACTAAATGCAAGACTGAATTTTCCTGTGGGTTTAGCTGCTGCAGGCTGACACAAAACTAAGATTCAGTTTTGGCTTCAGGCAGCACCTAGTTTGCCACAAGTGTGTTTCTTGTTCTGTCTGTAGGCATAGGCCCTGCAACAAAAGCTACTCTTTCCTGAAGCTGCTGTTTCTTGGCCTTGCTTTCATCTACTCTCCAGAGTCAGTCACCCAAGCTGGACGCATCCCAAGATTTCCTCACTGGGGATCCTTCCCTCAACTTCCCAGCCAAGCAAATGTAGCACTTACTTTCTGGCAGCTGCCATCACACCACCGCTCTTAAAATCATAAAACCTTTTTGATTAGTTTTTAGTTAAAAGTCACCTCTTCATATTTTTCTCCGTAACTCTGAGCCACGTCTGTTTTCTTACAAACTGAGATTCATATCTCTTCAGGTGGCTCCAAAAGCAGATGTACATCACTTTTCAAGGTCTGGCGTAAAACCAGGAGAAACAGCACCACTCCGGATCCCAGAGTCTTACACAATCTTTGCACGTGCTAAAAGGAAAAGGGAAACTTCGTGTGACACAATCGTGTATTACCTCCTGCAGGCATTAGGTAGCTCCACAAAGCACAAGGCGAGTGCAGAAGAGGGAGAAGTCTTGTCCTCACTTCCCAGCACACAAGCTAAAGGCAAGGCAGTCTGCAAAAATGCTGCGGGAATCACAAGTTACGTTTTACACTACCGATTTCTTAACATCACCTTTGTTGTGCTCATGCTCATGTTGCCCTCTCGTGGCTGCTTTGGTGAAAAAGCCTGACCTACCTCAACCAATTCCAGACTGATCTATCATTACAAATGTCTTTTTGAAAGTTCAAGACCAACGTTTTACCCCTAAGATTGATCCACTATAGCAAGAGGTTTTATTCTATTAATTCTACCGACATCCTTACATATCTAATCCCTATAAAACCCCATAACACAGGAGGAGGAGGTGATGAACAAGCTCCCTGCCCAAAACAGCCATATCCAGCTCACAGCCTGCAGACGCCTTGTGTGACATTTTAACCTTGCTCTGCTGCCTGCGCTTCTCTTCTGGTGAGAGGAGGAAAAGCAGGGGAACCTGAAAGCCAGATTAATTGTTCAGGCTGTCGCAGTCCTTTCCAAGACTGCACAGACCAAGCACCACTGAAGCACAACTTGCCTGTCGTGCTTGCAGCAAGAGAGTGTTTCTCCGAGTGCCATGTGCTTCCTTGTCCCAAGCCATTCAAACCCAAACCCTCAAAGCTGAATAGCTTGTTTTAATGCCCACTGATTTCACCCACAATTAGCTGGCTTACTTAATACTCTAGAGATGAGCCTTAATCTCCTGGTGGTTCAGTGATGAAACTAGAAAGTGTGGATCAGCTCTTTGAATCAGAAAATGTAAGGAAAACCACTTACTTAATATACATGAGGCACGGATACTATATTCAAGAATAAATAGTGTGAGCAACAAAGAGCATCAGGATGTAGTGCTCAGAAAAGAAAAAAAAATGAAACACCAAAAACCCAAAAAAGAAGATGCAGATTCACTTGTGAGATGTTTTAGTTCTTACAAACACTATGTAAGTTAGTTTGGGAAGGCTGATAATTGCTGTAAACTTACAGAGTGCCAAAAAAAGGAGGAGCCAAAAAATCCATAGCACTGTCAGAACCAGACAAAAACCACTCTCCATCTGTCTTGCGACGTGAGAATATATTGAAACTATTTCCCCAACTGTTTCTAGAACAGGTGCTGTTACATTTCTCTCTGTACACACAGAGGAAGAAAACAAGCAAACACTGTTCACAAATAAGCACACAGTCCTCCTGTGCTATGTGACATTTGCCAAGAAATAAATGCAGATAGAAAACAGGTATGAAAGTGCATTAATTTATATCCCCACACAAAATCAATGAATGTCAAAGAAAACCTTCTCGCAGTTGCTAAAGCAGCATTACAGCTTCTCCTTCTTAAGCCACCAGGCAGACATAATTTACATTTTGATTCCACCATGAGTTAAAATTTGATAGACACAGGCAGTTAACTCAAAAGAGTTTCCCTTTTCCAATTCCTTTTTAAACTTTTCTCCCTGGAAAGTTTGTCATTTCTTAGAGCTTTCACTTCTGCAAATGCATGAGGAGACATGCAACAAATGCCTATGGACAGTAAATTGGATAAAGTCTCTTTGGTCTAGAAGGATGGAAGTAGAATTAGAAAGTCCTTCAATTCTCCCCAGTTTCTTTCAAAAGCAGTTGACAAACTTTTGTTAGTGTAAATTAGTCTTGTTCACTGGAAGGCCATAACAAGTTCATGGCTTTACCCAAACTCACTGGGAGGTGAAAGAGAACTTGTAACAACTGCTCCCTAGAAAACAAGGTTTCCTGTTGATACTGTGCTGTTATATTCTGGGAGCTGATAGATGTTTTTCCTCATGGATGATTAATTAAAACCTGAATTAAGTCTACAGAAAGTGACTAGGTAATTCAGTTGGAGGAGGAGCAGATTGCAGAACCAAGAGTCACCAGCAGCAAGAAAGCTACCATAAACATAGAGTGCCTTGGTGAGCTCTTGGAAGTTCAAGATAACCCTACCCCAGGAAATCTTTCAAAGGAGAGATACTGTTTTCTACTCTTCTTAAGCATGAGAAGAAAATGAGTGAGTTTAAAGTGAGCATGTGGATGTCTTGAATATCACATAGCATTGTCATCATCATGGTAGAATTATTTTCTCGAGGCCTGCCGAAACATATGAAATGTGATCTCGTAATCTGAAGCAATCAGCGAAGAAGCACTGGAGTGTTCATAAAATACATAGACCAGTTCCCAAACAGTGCATTTTATTGATAAGCAGTGGAAGCAGGATTTTGTTTCAGGAGCCAAATTCTTCCCCACAAGAGGAAACATTCCTTTCTTACGTATTCTGGCAAAAATCACTCGCGTAACACTGCTGAGAAAGTGGGTAGATTTTGTAGATTCATAAGGACTGAGAACCACCTCACACTTTTTGTCCCTTCAGCAGTAGCTCTCTCTACATAAAGTCACCTGTGGCTGACAGTGTTTCATAACACTCACTTCGATTTTGATTTAAAGCTCTCCTTGAAAAACGATTTAAAATCCATTATGAACAACCCCTGGAATACAGTAGTCACTCCCAGCAGCTCCTCAGCACTTCAGCTGAACTATAGCAAAAACAATTTGTCACAGCAACAGCTGAAACAAGATGTGTCAGCAAGATGAATGTCTTGTTCATCCACGGTGCAATGCTGATCGGGATTGGAGGGGAAAAAAACAGTCCGCTTCTAGCATTAGACAACAAGAAATATTTGTAATATAACTTCAGTGAGGGTGGATAAATGTCTGTATCTCCTCAGTTTTCTTCAAATAATCCCTGGCTAAATAGGGCATAAACCTCCTGACCCAAGTCAAGTCCGCTCATAGTCTCAAGACTTTTAATAATATTTAGGCAAACATTCAAAAATCTCTGTTGGGGTGGCTACCTCTTTCTAACATAACCAACTAGAGGAACTGGACTCTCCAAAAGATTCACTCTGAGTATATTTTTAGATTTCATATTTATTTTCTTGCCTTTATTTAGCATTATTCTATTTGAACTGCTAAGTACTAGCCCTGCATAGTTTTACAAACTGATCTTGGGTCTCAATATCCAGATTGTATTGTTCTCATCATGTGTAGCCAGCTGTTAAGTTAAAATTTCACCCATCATACTAAAGTAACTGTGGTTCTGTAGAAGTAGAGTGCAGGACAGATCTTTTACTTTATGGAACATAACGTAAACATCTATTTGCCTCCAAGTGTTAGATAAGACCAGGAACAGCTCAGTTTCCACAGCTTTTGGCTCTGTTCACTCAAAATGGACTCACCGAATTCCAGAAAAAAAAAAAAAGAAAAGCGGTTTTGGACCTGTACCAAACATCTTGCGGCCAAATGTGAGCACAAGCAGTTTTTCTTGGTTTAAAGTTTTGTTTTAAAACATTTGGCCTGGTTCTGCAAGCCTTAAATTTTCTGTTTGCTCCCCACAACAACTACCCTTTTCTTTTGTATACTCATAAATTTACTGTTTATGTATACTGAGCTTCATTATCTCACTCCTTTCTTCAGTCCATCTCTATGTTCCTGTCCAGTGTAAACCTAAGATTGGTCTACTTTCAGCTGAGTTTCAAATCGGGTGAAATTCGAACTTGACTAATGGAGAAAAATGGATGAGGCATATTTCTAGTTTGAGGGAGAACAGACAAAGCAGACATGTCCCGTATTGCCTTTGCTATGATTAGTAGGACAAACCATTACAACTTCTTGCCCTTGAGTCTGAGGTGTAGAAGAAATTTATGGCTTACCTTGGACAAGCAGAGGAATGGAAAGAGGCATCTCCTATTCCAGCTAGATTTGTTATTACTTTTAGATTAATTCAGTAGAATTCTTATTGCCCTCCTTTTTGTTTACTCTGCCTTTTTCTCCTTTCTTTTGCTATGCAGTTTTTCCTTTACAACTCAAATACCCCCAAAAGGAATAAGTAAACTAATATTGCCTTAGCCAAGTGCCTCAAGTTTCTGTGGTAGTTCTTAGACCTAATCTATCTGTCTATCTCGTATAAATGTCTGTACAAAGACAAGCTGGTCCTCATATTTGGAGAGGACAAGGTGGGAGTGTGCCACCTCAGGCTGTCCCAGTGTTACAGATTTGGAGGAAGCACATCGAGATCAAAAGGCATTTGCTTAAATAATAATAATAATAACAATAATATTTATTATAATATTATTATTGCATAATAATATTACTTTAATACTATAATTATATTATTTTTATTATTTAAAGTCCATGAAATCTTCAAAAGCAATAAAGTTTTCCTTAAAATTTTGAGCTTTAGGGGTATTCAGATCCTAAAATTTTCCAAAATCCTCCTCATAATTGTACATACAACACCAAAAATCATCCCCAGTGCATCTGTCCAAAATAAAAAAATAATAGAAAATTCCAACTTTTTGCCCTTTCTGACAGAAATCATTCCATTTTGGCCACCTGATGGGCCCTTGGGGTTAATTAGAAAATCCCCATCAAGAGCTCAGAGGCCAATATCAGCTGTCAAAATCCCACATTCCCCTCTTTCACCTCTTTCAAGTGCAAAACAACCTGTGTCTGAAGATGTGCCAGAGAATAAAAGGGCACACCACAACCACTGTGGGCTCTGACTTAGACCTATTCATGGCCTCACCACTATGAATACAGCAAAATCTCAAATGAAAGTTTTAATCTCCCCACTGCATTCAATCCAGAGAGAAAAGGGCTTCCCTTTTAACAATTTCCTCCCTTAAATCTTTTGTGTGGCTGGGCTCCTGAAAAAGCTGAGATTTTGCTCAGCCTCAGTGAGGGCTTTTTGCCATAGAAAGCACTGCACCTAACCCCTTTGTGCCTACATAACAGTAAAGGTCTGCTCGGACCAAAAGTAACTAATGCAAAAGGCCTTCAGAGGGTCTAAATACAAACTGAACAAGATCAGAGTGAAAAGTGCAGGCATCTGATCTCACCCAACTTGCCTTCCTTGCTTTCTTCTGCTGCTTGGAAAGGTGAACATTAAATACGATGAGCAGAGCAAAAGAAGCATTGAAAAGAGAGAGGCCTGGTGTAAGAGTGCTGGAAAATGAAGACAGAAAAGCTGTGTTACTTCATGTCTTCTGCATTTCTTCCTCTCTCCAGATCAGTGATCTCTTTCATATATACAGGTGCATATCCACATACACAAGTGCTATTAGAAAGCACAGGATCACTGTGATCACTAGCAAATGGCTAAGTCAATAATTTTATTAACTGATTTCCAGGCCATGTGCAGACACATTAACAGTGCAGGTAAGGTGAAAAAAGCCGGAAGAAAGTGATATGAAAGAACGCCAAAAAAAATATGGATCTTCAGATGCACTACTCCACCTCTTTGGGTTTGGGGAGGGGTTTTTGCTATTTCACTGCAAAACATGCTTTTTAACACCTTTCCCTCAGAACAGAACAGTTCGTTCCAGATACCCCAAGCCTCCAAGAACACCACCCTTCCTCACATTCTGTGCCCAGTCCTTCTTACCGAAAGGAAGGCAGCATGATTTTATATTCTTATAAGAAAACACACTCTCCCCTCTGCTCAGGACAGCTTTCTCTTCCCTTCAAATGATTATTGTTTTGGTTTTTCCTCCTCATGAGCAGTAATACCTACGTTGTATGGGGAGAGACAGCGAGCATTCATACCCCTCGGAAAGCCATTCACTTCCAGGCAGCTGGAGAGGCTCAATGTTCAGCTTGCCCTCTTCACTCTTGGATGAGTTTCGTGCAAAGCTCAGGCTTGGAGTCTTTTCCCCTCCTGGATCTAAGCAATTAATGAGAGATAGAAAAAGGAAAGAAAACACCTAAAGTGGTTTGTCTCTCTTGGCAGTTTGTTCTTTTGGGTTTTGTTTGTTTGTAGCTAAATTATTCCAGCTGGAAGGATATAAAAGCACCCATCTTCCTGGGGAAGGAAAAAGGAAGTGATGTTTACTTAATTAATACATCCTTGGCATTTTTGTTTTTATATGAGAGGGAAACTAAGGGTTTGGAAAAAGCACCTCCTGTTCACCCAGCAGTAACTGGAAGTGCAGCTAGCAGAGAGATCACTAACCAAGCAAGACTTTATGAGTAGTTTAATTTGCTACTGCCCTACTTAGGGCAGTGGCTTACCTCTTTTCAGAGGATGTTTTTGGAGAGCAGAGTTCAAAAGCTCCTAATGGGCATTTAACGACCTTTTTTGCCCTGAGATTTGTGCCATACTGGCTAGAATCAAATTCCAGGGCAGCAGTATGGCCCTTTACACATTCAAAAAAAAAAGGGAAAAACGAAAAATAAAGACAATTAACTAACCCCCCTCATAGCATCACCCATCTTTCTGTCTCTTCTCCGCTTTATTTGTTGGTAATACAAAGCCATTAGATTTTGAATTGCATTTTATCATCATGCTTTCTTTATAATAGATATGGGGGAAGGAAAGAAAGAGGCATCTGGAGGCCTCAGTTAAATAATGGTTCACTGTGTCAGGTGCTTTTTGAATATATGGCAAGTGGGAGATCTTAAAAGATTAGTTAATTTCACGTGGGAGCCTGGACTGCCCACAAACTTTAAAGGAAAAGCCACTGAGCTGCAGGGAGTGCAAATCAATTGACTTGTGCTTGGCAATGAACTTTACTGAACAGACAAACAGAAGGATTTTAAGCCAGGGAGGTAAGTGTATTCTGGTAAATAGCATGGTTTTCAGCTTATAAATGAAACAGGCCACTCTCCAGACTTGTGTCAAAGGTAGGTTTCTTCCTCCCGCAGTTATTTCTTCTGACTCAGAGCCATCCTTCCCTTTGCCTGGGCTACACTTACTGGTTTAATATCCTGCAACCATAACAAAACAACTGTTTCTAAGTTTACCCTGGGAATTGCAACTCTAATGAGTGGGACTTGAGGTGGTACAAGTCAGTGTACTCATGCATTTTAGTACCATGAAATTTTAGTCCTCACTCTTGCAAGTACCAATTTAATTAATTTCAGTGCAATACTCACTGAGAGAGCGTTTATAGAATCGTAGAATGGTTAGGGTAGGAAAATACCTGAAGATTATCTAGTTCCAACTCCCCTGCCATGGACTGTTTGTTCACTGGAGGAACTGGTGTGTGGGTTTACTGTTAAACTGTTAAAACTGGTTTATGTAGACTACTGAATGGAGAACCTCAATCATTTCTGTTTGATCATTTACACTTACTCAAGGTTGTGCCCTCCCTTATCGTTCTACAGTGTGTTTTCTCACAATGTCCTTGTCAATCATGGCCAAAACGGGACTATTTTGACAGCATCTAAAGGCCACAGTTGAGTGCCACTCAAACTACAGCACCTCTGGTGTTGCACTTTGGATAGCAGAGTAGACTGTGATATTAAGACGCGTGTACTAAGGGTGCAGAAGAAGCATATGCACCACATTTTCCTTGATGGCCAAGACCAGTGGCTAACAGAAGTGGTTGACAGAATACCCCCAAGTATGGTGGCACGTCTTGAGCCTGTGTAGGTCAAAGAGTGACCCATAAGAAGAAAATCTCTTTTGCTTCTTCTTTCTTCATAGGTTGTATAACTTCATAAGAACAAAGCATAAAGTTTCTCTATTCAGTCTGGAGATACCACTTCAGCTTCTCTTTCCAATCCAATCTCTTTTCTAGATTCTGAATTCATCATCCACCATTAAAAATCAACATTTACCTTTAATAGCTGACATAAGTAGTCCCAGGCACAAGCTGTGTGCTGTGATCCTGTTTATTTTCATTTGCTGTCCTGTATCAGTAAGCCACTAATTGTGTAACATGGATTCATTAATCTGAATACAAAAAATATCCTCTGATGCCAGTGCTTATTCACAAGGGAGTTTTAGGTCTTAGTTTGACAATGAAGTTGCTAATTAATGGATTTTAGAATTTTGATGGAAACACAGTTTTAATGGGTCACTAAAGCTAAGTCAAGAGGTAGAAATGAACACTCTAGGAGGAAAGGTGTAGTATCAACACAGTAGTCATAATGGCTAAGAAAGATTACAACTCACCTGGCCCTATGGTAAGATTTTAATAGATCTCTTACATTAAAAACAAACCTTTAATCCTGCAAAGAAAAAAAACTCTCAGGATATCTCTACATGAACACTTTTACCTGATTTCAATAGATGAATTGAATCTCAGTGAAAGTCACACCCCCATAAAATTTTATTACAGATTTTGCCCAATTACTTTTGGCCCACAGAAAACTTAAATTAGTCAACTAATGATGCAAAGATTAGATTCAGCAGTAGTATTCTAAATATTGCTCCTGTAAATTCTTTTTTTTTAAGCTTTTGAGCATCTGTCAGCAAGCGAGTGGGGTCTTATGTGAGGTCATACCAAGAAATTTCAGCATTTTGTGTCTAAATGACAACTGAGAGGACACAGAAACCTGAGGAGATGATCCCATGTGGCAGCAAATCCAGGTATCTGTGTGCATTTGTGGTAGCACAAGAGGGTACACACACTCTTCCATTTAACGAGAGCAGCCTAGCTCCACAATGCAACAGAAAAATAGGGCAGGGCTGCCTAGAAGAGAACTACAGGCCTCTTCCCCCAAATAACCCATCCTGGAGCTTCCTATTGCCAGCCAGCTCACAAGCCATGAGCATACCACGCAGTTTATTCATATATCATATCATCATGCGTATCTTATATCTTCATGCATATCATGCTTGTGAGCATGAAGACTGCTGGAGAAAAAAAGCAAAGCACATGCTCATTTGCACCAGTGCAAAACTCTGATGTGCTACAAAGATTCAAACTGAGCTGCACCTACAGCATTTTTTGAAAATAGATTAAAATTATTGCCAACGCATTTACCAGGGCAATAACACAGAATGTGCTAGCAACACAAGTATGCTACTTGTCAGAAAGTACAGTATGGAAGATACCTAGATGATAATGAGTGTGGAGGATCTTCTGTCAGCAAAAGGGGAAAACAACTACAATGGGGTACTGTTCACGAAAGAGAAAGATTTGTACACTGTTTCCTGAATTGCTGTATGATCTTCTCTCAGAATTGAGCTTGATCAGTTGAGAAGGCAAGCAGGGAATCAAGAGCACCTTTGACTTAGAGCTACCTAAGATTCTGAAATGAGTACCATGGAATAGCTGTCAACCTGCCAACAAGAAAAGATGGGAAGTAGTAGTACCAAGTCTTGATACCATATGGTTCAACTGAGAAGCCTAGAATCCACCTAGAACTCAATTATAGAATCATAGAATCACAGAATGGTTTGGGTTGGAAAGGACCTTAAGATCATCAAGTTCCAGCACCCTTTCTGGGCAGGGACACCTCACACTAAATCATGTCACCCAAGGCTGTGTCCAACCTGGCTTTGGACACCACCAGGGATGGAGCATTCACAATGGGCAACCCATTCCAGTGCCTCCAACCCTCACAGTAAAGAATTTCCTCCTTATATCCAGTCTAAACTTCCCCTGGTTAAGTTTTAACCCATTCCCCCTTGTCCTACTACTACAGTCCCTAATGAAGAGTTCCTTCCCAGCATCCTTATAGGCCCCCTTCAGATGCTGGAAGGCTGCTATGAGGTTTCCACACAGCCTTCTCTTCTCCAGGCTGAACAGTCCCAACTTTCTCAGCCTGTCAGATCTGTAACTAAGCAGATACTCTTGCAATGTATGGCTATGACTTTGGACTCCCATTTAGCCACAATTTAAAATCACTTCCAAAAACTCCTCTTTGGATGTGACAAGTGCAACCCTTACATGCTTTTCTGGTTTCTACGTCCTTACGTGGTGAATGGCACTTATCTAAAAGAACTTGCGTGCACAAAATAGCTAAGATCATGCCACAGGTATGATAAAAATTCCTCTGATAAGATAAAAAATCCTCTGTCAAATAAAGACAATTTAGTGAAAAAATTGAAGTTTCTCATGTCAGACATGGTGATAAGTACAGAGATGACAAAGGCAATCTGAACCGCTCCTGATCTAACAGGCAAGTACCAGGGTATCTGCCTATTTGCAAAATGTCTCATGTTTCCATGTGAACACTGCTGAGCAAGCTGTTGCCCTTTCTTAGGAATGATTTAATTTATATGCCCTTAGAATGAGGTCATATCAATATCATGCATGATCTCTATCAGCTTTACAGATGTCTTAACCTGAGGTTCAAGCTCTTTGAGAGCTATTCATACTTGGCAGATTGATATAGTAACTGACAATTCACCGCCATCCAAGTGTATCTGAGAACACAAAGCTCACATAAATATTGTTGAGCACATCCCATTGTTGATTATTTACTTCTGCCATTCAACTTTCTAGAGCTCAGAGAGGAAGACCATTTCTCTCTGTGCCATTTTTCTGACTTTACCCAGCAGACACCAAAAGCTCATTGTTTCTTTTTTACCAGAAATGAACTGTGCTAGAAATGTGAAACAGCTTTGTTCAGCCCCAACCAACAACATAAAACATAGAAGAAGGGATGGACAGGGACCAGAGAGGAAGCCTGGCTACAAGGAGTGGTTTTGCAACTGGAACGGGAAGAGCTTGTAATGATGTTTCTACAGTCAAAAAGCGCAAGAAGGAAGTACAGAGACCTACCTGACACCTTATCTTCCTCAGTTTCCTAAACTGATCTACCTGCTTACCCAACCTAGGCCCTTAGTAAAGGCAACTGTGAGCAAACAGCTTGTACAGCACACGAATGGGATTCTCAAGCAGTCTGTACTCATGGCTTTCCAGTTCAAAAATGCCACTTGGCCATTTGCTCTGGATTTATTTACACTCACCTTTGCCCTTCTCTTGCATTCTCTGACAGCTCTGGGGTAGAAAGACATGAAGAGAAGAATAAAGGATGAACAAAACAGAAGAAAAGTGTGCAAAAATCCTTGCTTTCAAACTTACCCTGAACCAAATATTTGTGACTGGTAAGTCTGGCTGAAGAAGTCAGACACACTTCTATCTTTGGATACGGATTATTTCCTGTAATTCCCCATTATGCACCTCCCTTGCACCATAATTTTAATTGAAAAGAGGAATCAAATTAAAAATAGCAATGTCCTTAGCTGAACTAGGTCATTTTGTTCCACCATAAACCCCATTTTTAAAAATTGCCTTTGTTTTTTTCCCTTGATGAATTTCTCATTAAGTTAGTGAACCAAACTGGCTCAAAGAGATCAAATGAATGCCAGAACTGCCACAACTGAAACCATAGACTGTGATCAAAACAGATAGGAGCAACTATGCCTTCCATCACCCAGCACAGAGCTCAACCTCTTTGTCTAACAGCACCCTCTAAGCATCACTTTCAACTTGTGCAACCTGGACAGATTGATAGGTTTCTTATGAACACATGAAACAACTTTGGAACAAACCAGTAGTGCTCACCCAATAGCTTTTTCTTTTTCTTTTCTTTTTTCCATCCTTATTTTTGCCACATGTAATATTATTTCACAAGTTTGACATGACAACAAGGGAGAAAAAAGAAAGCTATCTTTTTTTCTCTACTGCTATGCCACCCTTAATGAAATGTGAGTTACTGGAAGTAAAATCAGTTAATATCTAAACTGCAAACATTATACAACAAAGGTACAATGGAGAAACAAAAAAACATTAAAAGATAAAGCTTGCCTTTAAGCTGTAAGCATAAGCAATTTCATGTATATTTCTGGTAAAGTATGAAAAAAGAAGTAGTTCTATAACTTATGTGTCAAAAAAACTTCTTGAAATAAGTACCATGAACACTATAGCCAGACCTGACTCTTATTCCAGAAGGAATAAGTGAGGCTCAGTAGAATTAATCAATTTACATCATTTTACTCTGCAAACAGGACTGGGAAAAGAACCCAGAAGCCTTGGTGCCTTGTACTGCCTTCAGGGGCATTTAAGTATCTCTTCCTTTCACTGCCTCAAGGTAAATAGAAGTCTTGTATTTGTCTTAAATACTCAAGGGTAATTCAAATGGGTATGTTGTCCAGGTCAGACAAGGACAGAGGCCCCATTTCATTTGTCCTCAACTTCCCCCAGATTAAACGATCAGATCTGCATCAATCCTTGTGTGTAAAACACGTGGAGTAATTGGACTAGAATCTTGTCAACAGACTGAGGACTTCTGTTCAGAATGCAGATGTCTTTGCTTTTTCTTGGTCTTGTTTGTTCTTCATAAATACCACAGAAAGACAGCAGAGTTACTATTATCTCATAACAGCATTCTGTTAATCAGGCACATCATTTGCTTGTATGGCCTAACCTTCTGCAGATCACAGACATTCCCCTTCCATAAGAATTAACCACAAAAAATACTGCTGTGTAGCTGCTTTATGACCATAGCTAGGATCAATTTGTTTTGTGCTTTCAGACACTGATCTTGCAACAGTGAACATACAGACACTACAGCAGAGTTTGGGGTTTTTACATAAATAAGAGGTTTTCACCACCGTCTTTCCTTTTTCAGTGGCAGTTTATCAAGATCTTTTGCTAACTAACTCCCAACTCAGAAAAACTGCAGCTTTCAAGTAAGGAACAGCACATCCTTCCCAAATTGCTCTGAAAAGCAATCAACAGGGTGAAGGCCTGGTCAAAACAATAATTACATTAGAAGCATGGGATCAATGGATGAAACTGAGGGAAGAAAAAGAAACAAACAGAAAAAAGACAAAACAAAGCTCAAAAGTTAGGAGCCTTAACCAAAAAATTTAAGAAATAAATATGAAGTTACATATTTCAACCTGACCTCATTTCTTGCACACAGACAAGAAGGCTCAGAGTGAACCTTATCGCTCTCTGCAACTACCTGAAAGGAGGATGGAGCCAGGAGGTGGCTGGTCTCTTTTCCCAAGTGATAGGACAAGAAGAAACAGCCTCAAGCTGCACCAGGGAAGGTTTAGACGGGATATTAGGAACTGTTTCTTCCCCAAAGGGTGTTCAGGCATTGGAACAGGCAGTGGTGAAGTCACCATCCCTGGAAGGGTTTACAAACTCTGTAGATGAGGCCCTTAGTGCCATGGTTTAGTGATGGCCTTGGCAGTGCTGGGGAATGGTTGGACTGGATGATCCTAAAGGTCTTTTCCAGCCTGATTGGTTCTATGATTCTAAAATTACTCGGGTCTGTTTCCTCAGGTTAACTTTCTGCTAGGACTCTGAGAGAGGTTGGCATGGAATCTTTTAAACACCAGGGCTGACACAGAGGACTCATGGGCTTATGCAGCCAGGAGCAAGGGGATGAAGCAGGAGGAACCAAACCTTCTCCATCCAGTAACAGCCATCTGTTCAACTGGCTGAGGAGCCCTGATGGGAAACTTCCCTGCAAGCCAGTGCAATACCACTGGCATCAAGGAAGCCTCAGCACAAGATCTGGCCTGAGCTGTGCATGCCCAAGACATCCACAAATACCGAAGTTCAGGTGCAGCTGGCACCACTCCTACATACTCACATTTCCCGTGCATGAACACACAGACTACAAATCTCAACATCACAGCCTAGAACATGAACAGCTTGTACAACATCATTTGCTTTAGCATAACTATAACCTGGAACATCAATTTGATTCTTCCCAAATATCTGGATTCAAAGGTTTCATTAGGAATAGCTGTTGTGAGCTTTCTCAGCCCTTAGCTGAAAAGGCATATCTCTTATCCCCAGTGTCTGTGCTTGGAGTCTTTAGGTATTGGCAGAAGCAACCAAGCTCAGAGTGAAAAGTTTGGCAGTCCACAGCAGAGGCATGTTCACTACAAAACCCCAACATCTTTAAACTTAATGGATACTTTAAAACTCAAGTAAGTCAAGAAACAGCCCAGCTTTTCTGCGAATACTCAACTAACTGTAGAGAATATGGACCTGGAGGTTCAGGGCTTTGAGCAAACTGCTGTAGTGGAAGTGGACCTGTGATGTTCCACATCGTTTATAAAACAGTCTTAATATGTATGTGAAAACATAAAATCCTTTGCCAAACAAACACTACAGTCACGTGGATAGTGAGAGGAAAAAAGAAACAAAACAAAAAAAACCCCACCAACCCCCCCCCCCCAAAAAAAAACAAACAAAAAACCCCCAATATTTTATACAAGCAATATTCACAATATTTCACCTGAAAATTTAGGCAAAAAAGGGACGTAATAGAATAATGTTTGTGTGACTAGGCATGCATACAGGTGAACACACCCCCCATGCATATTTTCCACTACAACGGTAGGTGCTTCAGGTACCATCTCCAAAAGTGAAATGCTGGAAGGACTTGTTGGGGAGGAGAAAGAGCCCTTTTTCTCTTCAAGCTTCTGCTCAGCAACAGCACTGAGACCTATTCATTCTCCTTGCCTTGCCATGCTGTTAAGATGTGTGTGGCCAGCAGAATCATCTTCCATTCCCCTATAGCAAATGATAACAGACAAACTGCATTTACCTTTAAGTGAATTTGGTTCTCCTAGTTCTTTATCTCCCCACACAGCTTTGCTGCAGTTCAGCATTTACTCCACCTACACAGTATGCCTGTTTTATTTAGGCTTCATTTTTATCCAATATCAAAAATGATAAAGGATGCCACTGTCCTAACGACTGAAAACAACACTACTTACTTCAAATACAAAAATCTAAGTGTAACTAGACATCAAATCACTATCTTCTTTCAGGAGGGTGTCAGACTTCCATTTGAACAAGTGTAGCCTTCGATTTTGCACATTGGGGTTTTTGGGGGGGTGGGGGAAGAAATGTCTTCAGGAACCCTATAGAGGTGCTTTTGCTTCCCTGACTTCTCACACAATATTCTTTCAAATGAATTTAAATCTTTTCTCGTCCAAATCCCTGCAAAAGTAACCACACTGCAGTTTTTCTACTATTATGCAAATAGATTAATCAGCCAACGCTCCACTGAGAATTAATTTATATTTGAATCAAATGAGGTCTTAGATTCTTTATAACGCAACCCCCGGCCAAGGCCTGGGCTAGGTAGCAACCTCATATTATTCATTTGACGAAATGTGAACTGACATAAATACCATGGCTAACTTTCAATCCGATTACTCCGTTACCTCACATCAATGCTCTCCCAGCCATCAGACTCTAGCGTCCCTCCTTTCACCGGCCCAGCCAACAACTGACAACTCCTCCCTGATAAACAAGCACCCACGCCACCACCTCGGGCCCCCACTCTTAACCCATCATCCCTGCTCAATGGCCCTTATTCAACAAGGTACTTCATTTTGCTTAGCCCCCTGTCCCCCCCAATTCCTACAAACAACACAAAAATACTGTTTGGCTGGGGCTGCAATTCAAAGCTGCCCTTTCAGAGCACTTGAGTCACTAACAATAAACAGCTAAAAATATAGGAACATCATGCCCATCCATAGGCAGATAAATATACACATATTTAATACAGTCATTGACATCTGTCATCTTTCATACTCTTCTGAACCCTTAAAAAAAAAAAAAAAAAAAAAAAAGAGAGTAAAACAACGTTTTGGACTTCTATGTCCAAAGGTCAATGTAAAGTGAACCCACATTTTACACAGCACCCTTATACTAAACTCGTGTTGACAACCACTAAATTCTTTTTACAGCCCTGCACAGGAACTTGTGTTTTAGAAAGATTCCCCTCCCTCCCCCCCCACCCCCCCTTTAAACTGTAAGCATTTAAAAAGCTGGGCTAAACAATCCACCAGGTGTGAGAAAAGCCTTTTCTATGCAAGCAGCTCTGTGTCAGGAAACCTACACTTTGTAATTAGATTAGCAAGCAAGGACTGAATAGTTCTGATCAAAACGTCCCCCCCTTGCATATTGTTTATGGTGCATAACTGATAACTAAGCTTCCCTAGGCATGGTTAAAATCTACTTAAAAATGGGAGTCCTGGGCACTCTGGAATTTAAATGAAAAGAAAACAAAGTACACAGTCTTAAAAAGCTGTAAGTACTTACTTTCCTGTCTTGCTTAAACGAAACTTTATTTGAGAATATGTCATTAAAAAATCCTATGATTTAACAGCAGCTCTTCAGGAGAGCACCATTTGAAATGCATCTAAACTAGAGGATTAAAGATTTCATTTTTGCCTTAAGGACATACTTCACAGCCAACAGGCTGGGAGAGAACGAAGACAGTCCTTTTGGACACACATCCCCAGCTCCAAGGGACATCCTGGACCCCTGGGCATGAGAGCTGCAAAGTTCTCAGCCCAGCAGGATGACTTTAATTGTGTGCCTTTGTGGTTTTCCCATGTGGCTAACCAGTCCAGTTGTGTTATGGAGTCAGTTTCCAAACATAAAAAGCAGATCTGAAATGCACTGGCTTCACAAAAGCAGGGGGGAAAGGATCTGAGGTATGTTAGAGCACATCATCCCTACCTGTTCCTGTAAGAGAAAGGGGAAAGTGTAAACTCACACAGTTATGATGTTAAATGGAAAATAAGCCAAGACAAGATTCTTCCTAAAGCTTTTATATAAGGCCTATATGTTTTTCTTGGGAAAAGTAAAGCTGTTCCACAGTCCTGCTCCATCAGCCCAGAGTATAAATACCCTAGTTTTGAATTTTGATCTCAGCTGAGTCCAGACCAGAGCCAGTCCCATTTTATACTGTGGAGCCTGATACCAGATGCAAACCCTTGTACGGATAATTTTTGCCAAAGAAAGATACCTGGCTATGCTCAGATCAGTCCACCTTGTAAATCCCATGGTTATCTCATCCTTCTCAAAACAATCTTTTCAATAACAGTGCTAAAGCATCAGAACTGAGATTAAAAACCCCTCTCTTTGGCTAAAAGAGTGTAGAAATATCAGAAGATGGAGGACATCCTCCATTCTTCCTTTCACATATTTGGAATCACTTGCCATACACACAGCTGTCAAGACAGCAATGGATGAGAACTTCTCCATGCTGCAGTAACTCTCTGTAGGAGCAGTACACCTTCAGCAAAAAGGGAGGACAGACAATTTCTTGGTGTGATGCCATTAAGGAAAGCTTGATAAAGGTTGATAGGGGAGGGAGCAGACTTCCATTTAAAACCTAAACCAAAACTATTTAAAAGACACCAGAGAACTACCCCTTATCCCAGGACACCCATGAATCTGGTGGATGCAAATGTAACTTCAAGCTACTCCTCTATCCTGACCTTTCTGAGTCTGATGAGAAGCAGCCAGATCATGGCCCCTCAAAAAGAGCCATGTCGTGTGCCAGGACAACCTGACCTTACCAGATTTCCTCAAGTCAAATTTTAAATGTGCTAAATCCCATCCAATGCCCCTGAAGACCTTTCTAGAGACACAATATTGGCTGCTGTCCACCCTCTTAATTTTTTAATGGAAAAATGGAAATGGAAAGGAAAACAAAAACAAAATTCATGTCACAATGACAGCCAAAAATGTGACTGCAACCACTAAATGGTGATTTTTGTTAAGTTGTTCTCATTTCTACAGCCGTGACAAAAAAAAATGAGAAAACCTGTTTCAGACTATGAAGATCCCATTCAAAGATCCTGACTGGCTAATTCTAAACTTTGGTCATCTTTGATATTTCCCCCTTCAGTATCAACACATTCCTGACAAAGTACTGAAAACAGACAAGTAGATTCAAATTCTTCTGGGGCTTAACCCCACTGCATTAAAATTAGCAAGAGTTTTGCCCGACTTCAGCCCTGACAGAACGAGCAACATTCTCAAGCCAAAGGCATGGGGAAAAGCTTTTCTGCAACTTTCTTTACATGCTTGCACTCTCCTTAGTCCCAGAGATTTCTGTTTGCTTTCAGAAAGCTGAAGGCGTAAATGGGCAGCGCACTCTACCATGTATCTATCCAATCTCATGGCTGTTGGAAAACAAGTAGGGCATTTTTTTTTTCCTGGTTATCAAAAAGAAACACAATTCTCTGAGAAGGATCATACCTTCTACCAGCTGGGAAAGCTCACATAGGAAAGGTTCTGGCCTTTCCTATTTCAAGTTTTGCAAGTGCAAGGGAAGTCAGAACTTCATCAGCTTTTCCCAGTGACAAAATGGGAGACTCCTTCGTCTTTGAACATCATGATGCTGGACTTTGACAATGCAAAGCCCAGAGAAGGGCAGTCCTGTTCTAGTTTCCAAAATGAGCCAACTGGTTTTGAAAGAGAGCAACTCTTTCTCAGGAGTGGAGATCGAGTGCAAAATTTATTGACTCTGCAGGGAACCAGTCATCCTGAATTAAGAGACCTCCACTTAAGAAACCCCAAGAGATGTCTGTGATGCATAAGACTACAAAGCTATTCATTCCTCAGATGTTATTGCTCCACTCCCCTTTTCTACCTGAAGCACCTTACTTGATAAAAGACATCCCCAAAGGATAACAGAAATGCAGCTACCTTCTTTCATCTGACTTTACAATTTACACAAAGTAGTAAGGAGCAGAGCACATGGCCCACATGGACTAACTCATTTCTCAGTGGCTCTACAAAGGTAAACCCTGACAGATGAAGTGTCAGTCCTCTTCTTCTGTCAGAGCCCCAGAAGTCTAACATACTCCATATCAGCATCCACAAGAATAGCTTTGTATTTCTGGAAACACCAAGCATTGCATCTTTTCCAAGGAGGCCTGCACATATTATCTCTTCCCCTATGAATGCAGTACAGTTTGCCAGCAACCTATAGACATGAATATAGCTACGGTCAAGGGGTGATCTGGAACAGAACCATTTAGCCACAAATCCATTTCCTAAATGGACAAGGTCACTAGTGTAATTATTCCATGGTAAAATTACTAAATGCCCAGGGGATTCAGTGATCAATATCCCCTAAGAACTCACAAATATTTGTTGCAAGAGATTCCTCCATTTCAATTATAAGAGCATTGCAGTATGGCAGCAAAGCAATTTTGTACTTTTTCTTGTTAAATAACTGTTACAGAGTATCTGAGTTTGTCTTCATTCTGTATCACATGGCTTTTTTTTTTTTTTTTTTTTGGTCCCACCAAAGGATGTATAGGTTAACCTCTGTCAAAATAACTTTCAGCACCTGCACACAGGTCTCAGAAAGAAAAAAAACTGGGTTTCGAAGGTGATTGATGCCTTCAAACCAGAAGTGTGCTTGCAATACTGCTTTGTGCATGGCCAAAGCATTTGCACCAGAGGGGAGAGTATGGTGCTCTAGACACGGTGATACACCACAGCATGGGTGACTGATTCACAAACACCTCTCTGCCACATACCTGGAAACCCCCAGAACAGCCTTCCCCCTCTGGATCACAGCATCTGAGGGTATTTTCACTTAGAAGTAGCAACACAAGCCTCCATCAACATCTCCCTTCCAAGCCTCTCTCAAACATTTGCAGAGAGGCTTAAACCCCAAGGAAGTCTAGTATCAGTTGGTTGGAATGGTATAAGTCAAGGGATTAAAGGCTAATCATCGGGCCCTTTCAAGAAAAAGTGTAGAAATAAGGAGAGGTCCTGGTTTAATCCTACAGGGTGGTTAAATTCTAATTCTGTTCTTGCTCTGAGAGACAAAGACAGAAAAACTGCCAGGCTTGCTGAAACCTGCCTCCGGACACATTCAAGCTCCCATTGAATTGCCCTGACAGAGCCCTTTCCTCCAAGGAAAGTTGTCCTTCCCATCGTAGCCTGAAGAATGGGGAACAGAAGTGGGACTTTATGAGTGGAAAAGTACTGGGACCCTCAACTGCCGGCACCTAAATTTGCTCACTGCCTAGAGATTCCGGTGAATCAGAGAGCAGAGAAACTTGCAACTATCATAAGCAAAGGATCACCACTTTGAATCATGGAATCAACTATGCTGGAAAAGACCTTTTTAAGACTGTCAAGTCCAACATTTACCCCAGGACTGCCAAGTCCACCACTAAACCATGTCACTAAATGTTTGGTTTGTGGTGAGCTGGTAGGAGTGCATTTAAGACCTGACTTGAAAGCCAAAAAGATTTTTAATTCTTCTTTCCTACTTAAGAGGAGAAAAATACATGTTTGAGAAGATAAATGGGGAAGTATCACGTTCTCTCGTCCTCCACGCCTCATTTGCACAGTTTAACTTGGAAATCCTTGGGCAGAGACCACAACTGAAACAAATAGGACCTTGGCCTCCAACACCCAAGAATCTGAACAGTCACTGCCCAATTCCCAGCTATTTTCCACTGTGCTAAATAATCATTAAATTAAAGGCAATAAATAAAACACCATAATGCATTTTGCAAATCCTGGCTCTCTGAATATTAGCTTATGGAAGAAGTTCATTCTAGGAAGGTTGTGGGGTTGTTTATTAGACAGTGGAAGGAGAAAGAAGTATAACACCAGGTTATTTGTTTTAAAAACAAAGGTGGAGGTTGGGGAAAGGATAAAAAGACGAAAGCGGAAAAAAACCAACCAAATTTGGAAGAAAGGACACAAATTAATCAGGCTTGAAAGGAGTTAGTAAAGCAAAGCAAGACACAGAGACTAAAGTTAATTACTTTTGACATGATCAGATCATCTGGTTTCATTTCAGGCAGCATGCACTCTAGGCTGGCCATCCTGAATGGCGAGGGAGAAAGAAAGTAACTCTCCCCTCTAGGTCCCTTTGCCAAGTCTGGGCTGTACGCTCTGTCCAAGATCCCTCTTTCTTTGCTCTCAGAGAGAGAGGGGGAGAGGAGAGAGAAACACAGTTAACCACCTGTCAGGGCTGAGGACACAATAAGGCAGCCCCCAAAAGAGCTTTTCATGCATGCGTAATATATTTGTTCAGCTATTCACTTAATGAAGCTGATAAATGTGATGCGAAACAATAGTCAAGTTAATCTATTTAGTAAAATGTTTTGAGACTTTCAGGCAATGTTAAGGAGGGTAGTGTGTTCGAGGACATTTTCATTTCAATACGCTCATCTCTCCCCTCTTAGGGGGGGGTTTCAAGCAACCTATGTGAAAATAATTTCTTATAAATGTGTCTTTAATGGGTTTAATTCACCCTTGCCAGCTGTTTTTTTCGCTATTTTGTAAGAGCAAAACAAACGTGCCAGGCTTGGAAAGCTAGTTAAAATTAGTTTCGGTCACTGAGGCCAAGCTATATTTCCTGCAAACCATCTGCTTGATTGGCACAATAGAAGGATTTTCAAGAAAAGGAGGGGGGATCTAGAAGAGCTTTGAACGAACCAACAGTTACTGTTCCTTCTGCCTGAATTCTAAAGGTGAAGCCTTAGGTGTCTTAATATCCCTTTGCCCCGCGGCTTCCATTCAAGCTCTTGGCGAGCTCCACGAGCATCGTTAGGGAGCTTGGGGAGAGCGCAACCCTCCCTGGGAAAAAAAAAGAAGGGAAGAAACCCCAAAACATAGAGAAAACCAAACAAAAAGCGCACACACGCTTTTCCTCCGCGGCTTTGGAGAACGAGAAGCTGCAGGATGGCTGTGGAGGGGGGGTGGGGGGGGAAGGAGGGGAAAAGGAAGAGTTTGGGGTCCCTCCCGACTGCAGGTTGGCTGGCAAAAAGAGGGGGATGGAGGTGGGAATCTGGGGTCCCCTTGGCTACGGGATGGCTGGTAAAAGAAGGCGGGGGGGGGTGGTGAATTTAGTGTCACCGTGACTGCGGATGGGTGATAAAAAGATAGGGTCCTCCTGGCTGCGGGACGGCCGGGAGAAAGGAAAGGGGATGGGAAGCTGGGGTCCCCCCTGCTGCAGGGTGTGTGGGAAAGGGGAAGGGGGTGGGAATTTGGGTTCATCATGGACGTGGGATGACTGGGAAAGGGCAGGGGGAATTTAGGTTGACCCTGGCTGCGGGAATGATGGCAAAAAAGTGTGTGTGTGGAATTTGGGTTCACCGTGGCTGCAGATGGGTGGTAAATAAAAGCAGGGTCCCCCCGCCTTCGGAATGGCTGGGAAAGAGGAGACGGGACGGGAATTTGGGTTCACCGTGGCTGCGGGATGGCTGGGGAAGGGGGAATAGGGCCGTGATTGAGACGTCCGTGTGCCGGGGCCAGGATCGGCTCCGCTCCTCCGGGAAGAGGCTGGTCCAGCCCCGGCCCTCCGGATTTGAAGTGCTGCCTCTCCCAATTTCATGCGGATTACCGGCCTCGGAGAGGGACACACGCAGGCTCAGAGCCCTATTTCCTCCCCTGCCCCACTCCCGGCCGGTTTGGGTGTCCCCTCATTCCTCCCCCTCTCTCCCGTCGTCATCGTCCGTCCGACCGTCCGTCCGTCCGTCCCACCCCCCCCCCCTTCGTTTTTAAGCAACAAAGTGACTTTTAAGAAATAAATTTGAAGATAACGACATTAAAATGAATGGCAGGAAGCACAAAACGGCATGAGCATAGGTCAAACGGCATTAGTCACAGGTTTTATCCTGAGACATTAGAATTCCCTCTCTTAAACGACCACTGACTTTGAAAAGAAACTTCCAAAGGAGATCACTTAAAATAAGATCCTTTCGTCTGATTTCTTGGTTTCTTATGGTCTATCTTCCTTTCAATAGATGTCTAGTCTCTTTTGCCTTGGTGCTTAAGGAATTCTTTATGAGTGTGCTCAGACGCATCGAAAGGAACCGGATCCACGTGTGCCCCAGCATGCGTTTGACCCAACCTTCCAGAAAGTGTCAGACCCTCTTTCTTAAAACCAGAGAAATTAGCAGCAGTTGGTCTATAGTGAGGCAAAATGCCACCGATGTATATGTAGAGAAAGGAGTACTTAATCTCAAAGGAAACGTATAATGACTGTAAAAAACCGGAGTATTCCCGGAGCTGCAGCGTCGGAAAATGCCGGGATGGGAGCGAGAGAGATGGGGGGTGCCTGTTAATTATTTTCTTGGGAAAGCCCTGTTTGCTTTTCCCATTCCCTACCTTCCCACTCCCTTGCTATATAAACGTCTTCAGAGCAGTCGTGTGTAACAGGCTTGAGAGAACGCCGGACTCCAGCGAGATTTGATTTCCAAGTGATAAAAGGTCTGCGGACCTTCTGCAGATGCTCATCTGCTGGCAGCCAGCGTAAAGCACCGGGAAAGCTTGTCAGGATCATACAATTTCTCGGGCTGATTCTGACCCCCCTAATAAATAACTTTTTAATTTGAACCAAGGGAGAGGTTTAACAGACTTTCTTTCTTCCCTAATGTGGTATAAATCGCAGATGCACTTTTATTGAATGGTTAAAGCATCGACATGGAGATAATCAACACAAAACGTCTGGACAAAAACCATCGAGAGAAATAAAGCTGGTTAATAAGATTTTTGAGAAAGCTTTGTGTTAAAACGTAAAAAGGGAAAACAGCTGAAGGTGACAGTTAGTTCATGGTTAATAGGATAAAGGCTGCATGGTTGAGCTGCACACTTCTGCTTGCAAAGGTTCAGCCACACCAAAAGGCTGAATAGGGCGCTTTTAAAACATAGGACATTTAACACATCTGTTATGAGCTTTAACAGAGAAATCAGGTAAAGCCACTCTCAATAGTTGCTTTCATCGCCTAGTTCCAAAGGAAACGCGCCTGCTTCCATATTTGCCACTACAAACAAAACCTCAGACATTAAAAAAAAAAAAATCCAAACAAACAAAACCCAAACTATTTTCTATTTTCCCGGTCAGATGATGTCATTTGGCTCCCGCACCAAAGTTTAGGTGCTCGGCAGCACTGATCTGAACGCACTGCCTGCAAGCCCGCACAGGCACGCAGAGAAAAAGCGCCTTCAGGTGAATTTGGCAGCGTCGAGCTTCGGGATTCGGGCCACCATCACCGATAAACCCGAGACTAGCTCAGGCTGCTTTACGCGAAAGGATGCAAACGCTACAACAGTGTCCTCATTTTCACGGTGGGAGGGGAGGGATTTCCACTATTTTTCAGGTTAAAAGGACCACCAGACAGAACTGAGGGGGCTGCTGTAGTCCCACGAAGCTCTTCAGATCTTTTCTGTGTTCAACGTTAGATTTTCTCGGCGCAGAGTCCTTACCCAGCTGCAATAAGGTTTATATTTCAGTTCAGTACAGGCAAACCTCTTGCCTGAGCACACGCACGCAAGTATCTTAGGACACCAGGCTCTTCAAAGTGAAACTTAACACCCAAATTCGCTTTATACTGGACCTTTAGGACGCAGATAGAAAAATAACCCAGACTACAGGCACAAATTTTGCAGTGCACTAACAGCAAGCACAGGACATATTCAACCCACGGCAGGATCCGCTCCCCGAATATTGTCCGGCTCAAAAGGGCTTAGTTCCACGTTTTCTAATTTATATTTTCTATTGCACAAGCCCCGCGGTTTTCTGAGGGCCGGCAGATAAGTTTATATGAATATTTATTGATTTATTTCCTAAACTCAGCAGGGGAGCGGCAAATAAATTTAGTGCTTTCTTTAAATAATTCTCTTTCTACGAAGCAAGATGTCATTCGAAACTTTTAAATAGGCATTTAATTAGCCTGTGTGTGTTGCCTCTGAACAAAACCCTGCTGGGAGCCTTTGGAGCGCTGTATTCCAAAGAGGCGGTCAATATGCAAAATTGATGACTACACTTTCTTTGTGGCGGGGCCATTGTGCCCCGGTTGCTTATGAAGTCTAATCCAATCATAAATTGCAGCCCCGGACCAATGGAGAAGCCCGGAGCTCACCCTGAATGAAGCTCAAGTGGAGAACTTTGTTGAACCCCATTGTTGGGGCTGTCACTTTTGAAAGAGCCCCAGCGGGGCTGACCAGTATAAAACCCACCGTCCAGGAGGAAGGGGCAGAGAGAACCCCGACAGGCTCGCTGTAGCAGGATCTTTACTAAACGAGGTTTCAAAGCAGAAAACAAAAAGTAGACAGACAGACAGACAAATAAACAAACAGGGGAGCGGCCCCGGCCCTGCTCCGAGGACGGTCCCGGCGATGATGTTCCCTAGCCTCATCGCCCCACCGGCCGTATATCCCAGCCTCCTCCGGCCGACCCCGACCCTCACCCTGCCGCAGTCGCTGCAGTCCGCTTTTTCCAGCCATTCCAGCTTCCTGGTAGAAGATTTGATCCGGATCAGCAGACCCACCAGCTACCCGCCCACCAGGACTGGCGCCTCTGCCAGCATGTCCCCCCCCGCCGCGGCGGCCAGGACGGACTCGGGCACGCCGGAGCTCACCAGCCCAGCCGCCGGCTCCAGGAGGATCTGTTCGCCACAGACTTCCAGCAGCGACTCCACTTTCCTCAAGTTTGGAGTCAACGCCATCCTCTCCTCCGCTCCCCGCACCGGTAAGAGGTTCCCGGACCGTCCCCCTCCCCTCCCCCATCCCCATCCCCAAGGCTCCGCGGAACCCACTGCCTGCTGGAGAGCAGGAAGACAAGGGTAGGAAGGAAAGGGAGAGCCCAGCATAACCCCTCTGCAGCGCCGGTATTTAAGAGCTAGGGGCAGCGCTGACAGGCGGCCGATGGGTCGGACGAGAGGAGCGGGAGGGTGGGGGGCAGACGCCGGGGGTGTCAACAGGGCTCAAGACCGACTCTGTCCGCACGGGTGCCTCTTTGCTGGCAAAACCATCGCCGCAAAAGCACTGCTTTCCCCAGGGCTCAGTCTGGCTCTTTATTTTGGGGGACTGAAAATCACCCCTTGCAACCGTCCCCAGACCAAGTGACAACCCCAGCCGTACCCACTCCAGCCGGTGGTAACCCTCTGCTTAATTGCCTTTCTTTTATTTACTAGAAACTTCTCCTGCGTTGCTTCAGAGCGTCCCTCCAAAGACTTTTTCCTTCCCGTACTTTGAAGGATCCTTCCAGCCCTTTATCCGATCTTCCTATTTCCCAGGTAGGTCTTTAAAAGTCTCTCTTTGAAAGGGCGGACCCATCTTCTCCCCTCCCGGGCACAGCTCGGTGGTGTTTCTCCATCAGCCCGTGTTCCGCCCCGGGTTACGCGCTAGTCGGAGGTTGGAAGGAGTACAACATTCACCCGTCAGTCGCGCCAATTTGATGCCCGATTTAGCACAAGCAGTGACTGCTTGACATTCCCCTGCCCGCTCCGCCCGCTGACCGGCAAATCAACCGGGACTGTTACGGTCCCGAGGCGAGGAGGCTCCGCCGCTTGCTCTTCCTCCCGGGGACGCGCCGCCGCTTTCAGCACCACGAGGGATCGGTCAGCTCCCTGCTGCGCTCCGCACTCGCGCAGAGCCAGGGCCCCGGCTCCGCGGCGGCGGAGGGATGGCAGAAGGGGGGGGGGAGGGCGGGGTTGCACTCCCCGCTCCCCGTCAGCCGCTCCCCGCCCTGTCCCTCCCTAGAACCAGCCCAAACCCTTTGTGCCCCGCCGGGCTGGTGGCGGTTACAGGGGCATGGAGCTCACGGTTAGGCTTCTCTCCTCCGCCTTCACCGCGGGCTAGCCCTCCCCTCCTTTACCTCACTTCATCGCTTCTCCCTCAGCCCGTCCGCCGTGTTCAAACGGCAAGGTACCCGAGAGAAAGCAAGCTACGGCTGGGTGGGCGGGGGTGTGTGCGGTTCTTACAGTGCTGAAGTGTTATGATGCCGATAGAATAATTAAAATAAAATCTAATTACACAAAAAAGCAGTTAATTTAAAAAAGAAAACACGGAGAGGGAAAAAAAAAATAACCCAAGCTCTTCCATTCATCCTCCGGATAATGGAATTTGCTTCCTTTCTCCAGCATGTGAATAGCCTAACAAAAACAACTTGAGCTTTATAAATAGCTTTTCATGTCCATTTAATGAAAATGATTTGAGGAAAGAGACGATTGTGCCATCAGTATTCTCCCGAGGAGCCTGGCATGCCGTTGTGTTTAGTTTGAAAGTGTAAATCTCTTTTGTTCCAATAATATATGGCGTTAGCTGCTTGTCCTCAGTCTTTTTCTGTTAGTTCATTACTACACAATTACCATTCACGCTTCATTAGCGTCTCTGTTTCTCTTGGGGAGGTTCTCCCCCCCCCCCCCCCCTTTTTTTTTTAAGGCGAAACTCTGCCCTTTTTATCATACCAATGCCATTGGGAACCAGGCAATGTGCTAATTAGCTGTTACTTTTCATGTCTTCGGATTCAATCTCCAACTTTGGGGAGGGGGGAAGGGAGGAAGGGAGAAGAGATTAATATAAAAAGATGAATACTGATTGATCAAAACTGCATCTGAAGAGGAGCGGTTTTGTTTGGAATCAGAAAAGTCCTCATTTTCATCTCGAGCATAATAAAGCATCTGAAATAAAAGGGCCTGAAAAAAAAAATCCAATGCTTCTGAGCAGGAGGGAAAGCTGTTTTATTATACCTCTATCTTAGCTGGTACGCCTCTCTTTGCCTTTTCAGGCCAGAGACCTTTGAATCTCTCAACAAAACCAGCCACTATTGATCCATTTTACACATTTGAGTTGATAAATCTAATCCCAGCAATCACTGGCTGAAAGGGGGTGCTTAGTTAAGACTAAAACTCCTTTTCACAGCCCCAGGTTGATGGGTGTCTACCCAAAGGGCAGGGAGGTGGCAGTGGGAGGCTGGTCTTGCTCTGCTCAGTGCTGTGTGTCCCCCACCTTCAGCAGCTGCCTCCACCGTGGTCCCCATCCCTGGCACCTTCTCCTGGCCGCTGGCTGCCCGTGGCAAACCCCGCCGGGGCATGCTACGTCGAGCTGTCTTCTCCGACGTGCAGCGCAAGGCGCTGGAGAAGATGTTCCAGAAGCAGAAGTACATCAGCAAACCCGACAGGAAGAAGCTGGCAGCCAAGCTGGGCCTCAAGGACTCACAGGTGAGTGGGGTACTAAGTGGGTAGCTGGATTCCACACCCAGGGGATCATCCTGGGAGAAGGGGATGGGAGCAGGGAGAACTGTCCATGACCAGGAGAAAGCACAAAGGAAGTTGCGTCAACATGAGCGTCAACAGAGCCGAAAGAGCTGCAAAATTCCCAGCTGGCTGATTAGGACAGGGCAGACCACAATATTATTACCCACCCTGCCCTGACCAATCTCCTAGGGTCCCGATCTGTCATTCCTGCTAGCTTCAGTATGGGCATGAGCACAGTATTGAGGGGGCAACCAAAGGTCTTTTTCGGATCCTGTTTCGCTGAACTGTTTCATTCCTGTGTCGCTTCATCCCCCAGGTGAAGATCTGGTTCCAGAACAGGAGGATGAAGTGGAGGAACTCCAAAGAAAGAGAGCTCCTCTCTTCTGGTGGCTGCAGAGAACAGACCCTACCTACCAAGTTCAACCCTCACCCAGACCTCAGTGATGTAGGCAAGAAATGTTCAGGAGAGGAGGAAGAGGAGGAAGAAGTTCCCCCTGTGTGCCCATCCAGCCCCCAGCATCCCTTAAACTACCACCAGTGCCCAGAACATCTACACTTGAGGGACAGACTGAACTCCCAGATGTCTCCTTCTCCATCCCATTCTAGCAGCCCCAGCAAACCTTCAGACTTCTCAGACTCAGAGGAAGAGGATGATGAAGGTGAAGTGGAAGAAGAGGAGATAACAGTCTCTTAAATCACGTGCTTGCCCCTAAACATCACATGGGGACATTGCAAAGATTTGAATAAAAACAAGTGCTATAAATTGAAGAGGTGATGTCCCACCCAAACGTCCACATGCTTCACCAGTGCAGGTTCTTTATCATATAGCTGCAAGACTTTCCTACTTATGGGTATTCCTTACTCTTTGCCCCATGTGGAGGTTATCATATTCATAGCATCTGCTACCATTTTCATAACACTCTCTGCTTTATAATCAACATACGCTCAATAACCCTTCTCCCAAAAAAAGGCATCAGCAGCTCCTTGCTTCATGGCAGGGAGGAAAGTGTAGCCTTTTGGGAAGGAAACTCCCTGCTCCCCACAGATAAGAAACAACAAAAAATACAATATAGATGTTGTGGCCATTTTTACTGCCTTTCAAGGGAATTTCCAACTACTACTAAGATTTCCAAGCCCCAGAGACTGGTCTGATGTAGCAACCCTCTCCTCAAAGTAAACACTGGGGGACACAAATCAAACACTGCTTCCCTTCTTACCCCCAATATACTTGTGCAACAGACCCATTAAAACCCCTGTAATAACTTCTAAGGTATACTGCAAGCGTGCCTTGTATAATGGAAGCCTTACCTATTTATATGTTTTTCATTGTAATTTATACATTGATATTACATCCCAAGCACTGTCTCACCCACCTTTTCCTCCCCCCCAGGCTTTTGCTTATTTTCCACTTTGCTTCTGCAAATCCATGGTGTGGATGGGGAAAAGTGGATATGCCTCTTCGATTTTTGACTGAACTTTGCTGTCTTTGCACAGCTTATATGAACTGTACACTATTTTGTACACTTACTCTGTATGGATGTTTTATACCAAGGTTATTGTGAATGAATATAACAGTGGCTCAACAAGGCTTCTCTGACAGCTAAACTACAGACAAATGTAGCTGTTTGATTGTGTAACTTATAAAGAAATGCTTTTATTTTGTATTTTACCATGTACAGACTTTAAATATATAATAAAGTGAATGATTGTCAAATAAAAACAAAAAGTAGATTTCTAAATTTGATCATTCAATAATACTTGCTTCTGGTTTACAGGTTATTGTAGGTTGTCTGGGGCCAAACAGGGAAGGAAAAGACAACTACCTTTTATCAACAGTATAGTGATTCAATAAAAATCTATCAGCTTCAAATTAAATAACCTTACAAGAACATCTATCTGCCTTTTAACTAGGAAGAAACTTGACCCAAGTATAGATTTTCTACTGCTAAAATCAATACAGCTTCTCCCTCCTTGCATTTAAATGCAACTTAATTTCTGCTGATGCTGTCCTGCGCTCCCCTCTAAAGCCTTTCTGACTCTCTTCCTTCCTTCCAATTATTGTCCAGAGTGGTCAGAGTGTGGACATTTGGCCTGCATCACCCTGCTTAGATGCTGCAGTTGGTAGACTAGGTGTGTGTCATTAGAATATTCTTCACCTTGCTAAGATACTACAGTTTGCAGACTGGGAGCACGTCATTAAATATTCTTAGGGGGCAGAGAAACAGAACAGAAAAAAATAAACTTAAGACAGCTCTTGAGCCTCAATTCCAGTCAAAGATCACTTGTACAACACAAAGCAAATCCATAACTACCTGCATTTGTTTTTAGATACAAATACACACTGCAGAAATGTCCATGCTTTCTGCCTTGCATACAGGTAGGGTTCTGCTAAAAGAAATTTCATTAAAAGTTCACTTGTTTTCTGCTCCGTAGACTAATGCCCAGCACTCAACACACCAAACCAAAAGAAATCAATGCAGCAAACATAACCTGAACACAGTTGTCCATTTGCACCACTTCACTATGCTACCACAGCCATGAGGAAAGGCATGAAACAGAGCATTTCAGTTGGAAGGGACCTGTAACAATCACCTAGTCCAAATGCCTGACCACAACTTAAAGGATGTTATAAAAAACATGTAACTAAAGGGCACTGTCCAAAAACCTCCTAAATATAGCTAGGCATAGGGCATTGAGCATCCCTCTGAAGACTGTTTCAAGTGTTTAGTTACTTTCCAGGTAAGTAGCTGGACACACCTGGGCCAACCTTCTTCCTTCTCACAGCCAGGTTGGAAATATCTGACACTGGGGAAGGCAGAGAAGGGGATTTAACTTTAACAGTGAGCTCAAGGCAGGAAATCCTCAGTTATTTTACCCCTTAAGAAACCAGCTGGTTCAACATCTGTGCCTCCTGGAACTCTGATCTTCCCCAGCATGGAAGAGAAGCTTTTGGAGAGCGGAAGAAGAAAAATCCCTTTCTCAGGGAGCCTGTGGTGTTGTTACCTGCTATATGGCAACCCCATCCCCTCTGGTCCCCTCCTTGGCTCAAAGGCTGCTCAACCAGTGTCCCACACAACTGGGAGAGCTGGAAGTGTTTTCACCTGTGCCAAAACTGGGGCAGACAAAGCAGGCATCTTCCTGCACAGTCCCATACCAGGAGTGCTGTGCTAATACTGCCATATGCCCATGGAAAAAACACTTATCCATAGGTGTGGAAATCATCTAATAAGCCCCAGATGTTAATACCATATGCAGGAAAGAATGTTTATCCCATCTATATGAAATAATCTTTCCTAACAGAAAGTCCTCTCCAGCCACCCTCAGTTTTGGTACCACAGAGCTTGAGAACACCACAGTTGAGCCAAAAAGAGGAGAAAAAAATAAATTGCCTCTTTTGAAGAACACATGCCCTCCAGGGAATTTTGAAAGTGAAGAGCACCGTAAAGAAATACCGCCCAAGATGCAAGGCCGTAGTTCCCAGAAGCAATCAGTGAGGCTCATGAAGCGCTAAACCCCCACCAGTGCTAAACCGCCACCCTAAGGAAAACCAGACTTCACCGAATCACAGAACCAGCCAGGTTAGAAAAGACCTTTAAGATCCTCAAATCCAACCGTTCCCCCAGCACTGCCAAGGCCACCACTAAACCATGGCACCGAGGGCTTTGTCTACACAGTTTGTGAACACTGTCAGGGACAATGACCCCACCACTGCCCTGGGCAGCCTGTTCCAATGCCTGAACACCCTCTCAGGGAAGCAATTGTTCCTATACCCAGTCTAAACCTCCCCTGGTGCACTTGAGGAAGTTTCCTATTTCCTTGTTCCTTGGGAGCATAGACCAGTCACCTCCTGGCTCCATGCTCCTTTCAGGTAGTTGTAGAGAGCAGTAAGGTCCCCCCTGAGCCTTCTCTTCTCCAGACTAAACTCCCCCCCAGTTCCCTCAGCCGTTCCACATCACACTTGTGCTCCAGACCCTTCACCAGCTCCACTGCCCTTCTCTGGATGTGCTCCAGCAAGTCTGTGGCTCTGTCCTCTAGTGACCCAGCTCTAATCCTGTTGTTTCAATCCAAGAGACTTCTTCAGAGACGCTCAAATTCAGGTCTAAAAACCGCTGATGGTATTTAAAGATCTTTGCCTGGAAAGTTTCAGGAAGAGTTTGACACAACAGCTATGGAATCTACTGTTGTCAAGAGGAACAAGGCAGTCTTCCTCCTGATTGTGTTGCCTCTTCTCCCTGATCCACACACCTGCACTGGCACATAGCTGAGCCTGATGTGATCACTTTGAAGAGCAGAAACCTTCTCTGTTTTCTTGATTTGTTCTCTAAAGGGACAAGTGACAGGACAAGAGGAAATGGCCTTAAGCTGTGCCTGGGGAAGTTTAGTCTGGAGATTAGGAACAGTTTCTTCCCCAAAGGGTGTTCAGGCATTGGAACAGGCTGCCCAGGGCAGTGGTGGAGTCACTGTCCCTGGAGGTGTTCACAAACTGTGCAGACAAGGCCGTCAGTGGCATGGTTTAGTGGTGGCCTTGGCAGTGCTGGGGAACGGTTGGGCTTGATGATCTTGAAGGTCATTTCCAACCTAGGTGATTCTATGATTCTCTGAAGCAAGTCCTCAATGCCTTCAGGAAACCTGATGGCACTGCTGTGCAGAAATAGATTGATTTAGCTGATGGTAAGAGGGCTGGGCAGAGGGCAGGAAGCCGAAAATGGTGGAATGACATTGCCAGAGTTACTGCTGTGGATGGGGTTTAGCAGCTCACCCAAACCCAAGCTTATGAGGTTGTTCTTCCTTCACTGGTTTTGGGCTTGGTGTCCTAACATCTGTTTTGCACTGGGTGGTGCTGGTTCATTATGATCCTTGTAAGAAAGGCACTTGGACTCAGTAAGGTATCAAAGTGCTATTTATTAGAGCAAACACTGTAAGATGAGAATAACAGAGATAATTTTATGTACCCTTAGATGGTGGGAGTCTCAAGTGGTGCAGCATCGAAGGGGCCTCCAATCCACATACAAAAAAACAACTGTATGCAACATTTCTGCTGTCAAACAGAAAGGATGTACTCATGAGAATGTCTGGCTGTATGGTTAGATGAGGGTAAGGACCAGGCTTAATCCCTGGTACTCAGCAGGAGATGCCTTCAGGCTCCTTTGTTAGTATGGGCTGGCTGAGTTTATCATAGAATCATAGAATAGATTGGGTTGTAAGGGACCTTCAAAGCTCATGCAGTCCAACCCCTCTGCAATGAGCAGGGACATCTCAAACTAGATCAGGTTGCTCAGAACCACATCCAGCCTGGCCTTGAATGTCTCTTTCTTTTAAGAACTGAAAGGCCACAATAAGGTCTCCCTGGAGCCTTTGCTTCTCCAGGTTGAACAACCCCAACTCTCTCAGCCTTTCCTCATAGCAGAGGTGCTCCATCCCTCTGATCATTTCTGTGGCCCTCCTCTGGACCCTCTTCAACAGGTCCATGCCTTTCCTGCCCTGAGGACTGCAGAGCTGGATGCAGGACTGCAGGGAGGATCTCACCAGAGCAGAGAAGGGCAGAATCAGCTCTCCTGACCTGCTGGCTACACTCCTTTGGATGCAGCCTGATATATGAACGTCCTTCTGGGCCACAAGCACACATTGCCTGCTCAGACCCAGTCTTTCACCCACCAGTATCCCCAGGTCCTTCTCAGGGCTACTCTCAACTGCTTTTCTCCAGTCTGTATTGATAGCGGGGGTTGCCCCAACCCACATTTATGACCCTCCACTTGGCCCCATTGAACCTCATGAGGTTTGCATTGTCCATTGTCCATTGTCTTAGGGACAAAAGATCCGTGCAGCAAAACACCATTCTGAAGGCAAGGATGCTCTTGCAGCACAGGGCACAGCACAGGCCTGGGCTTACTCAAGTTAACTGTGATGTGGATCACCAACTCCTTGATGTACAGTGGTCTTTGAGGCAGGATTACTACAAGATCTCACTGGAAGCATAACCTCTTCCCAACTGCCTGTAGATCCCATCTCATGTTAAGGTCATTCACACCTCCTAATTGCCCAGCCCTGCACAGGTGAACATCATATAGGAGCAGGAGGAGGAATTACAGATGCTTAGCCAGAGCGTGGTCTCCGTCCCTTGTAACTAACTCAGTCTCCTTGTGTCTCCCGCAACTGAGAAAATCGGAAGTATTTGTGTATCTGAGCAACCTGGTCTAGTTGAAGATGTCCCTGCTCATCGCAAAGGGGCTGGACTGGGCCATCTTTAAAGGTCCCTCCTACTGTATGATTCTATGATCAAGAAAGGAAAGAAGAACATGGATTTCTCTATGTGGCTAAGCAAATGGAGATGTTGATGGGGAAGGATTTGCCAACAGTCAGTCCCTCTGCCAATGGTAGAAATGAGAGCTGTCCTCAGTTGCTGCGCTCAGTTCTAACCCACGAAAGTCTTCTTTACGGCTGTACACCGTAGAGCAGAGAGAATCAGACTGACTGTCCACATTAAAAGCTAGAAACTAATGATGAGTACGTGGTTCCATACCATAAGCACTCAGTTATTACACCTAACATAGAGATTAATATCAGAATTGTTAATGTTAATAAACTGGTAAAATGAGACTGTGCACAGGAAGTGCAGAAGAGACAATGGGAGCTTTAAGGGTGTCAGGAGGCATTTCCTCTCTGGTTCCTGAAGTAACTTCTTCAAGATACCAGTGGAAAAGGTCAGCAGAAAGCGAAGGGTGGAAGTACATGTCACAGGCTGTGCCTGAGTTCATAAGTGACTCCAGGGAATTCCCCTTTCTGTTGCAGAAAGGAAGTCAGCACTGATTCAACGGCTCTTAGAAACGATGAGGTGGATCCAGGAAGGATACAAAATAAGAATAAAATAGGATGCTGGAAACAGAAAAGCAGGGTAATAAAGGTAAAGACAAGATGATGCAAACACACAGAAGAACATGGGGAACGGACAGGGCAGCCAGAAAGAAGAAAGGGAAGAAGACTTCCTGGGAGATATTAAGCATTTTGGTGCCAGTCCAGCACTGATTCAAACATTGTCCAAGATCAGGGCTGGAGCATCTTCCCGGGCCATTTCTAAAACACACGACCCTGTGAATCAAAGGAAGTTTACACAACACAGACAAATCTGTGAACATGTTCAAAACTATTTGCCTCTGGCAAACTGTTGCGGAGGGGCAGACGAAGCCCATCTGAGGTACAGTTTGCACTGCTGCATTGTTGAAAGAAGACTATTTTCAGGTTCAACTGAGTGCAGATCATCAATTTACATAGAATCTCTCAAAACTTTGATACAGGTGGATCTGTCTTACAATTAATAGTTTATATCAGTAAGCAGAGGACACATAACTACAAGGAACTGTTAAAAAACCCAAAGCAAACAAAAGCAGAAATATAAATAGTAAATTGAAATAGGAAAAAAAAAAAAACCCACCCCACTACTACTGTTAGGAATTATTCATTATGTTTAAAATGCAGAGGGGTCTGGATTTATCCTTTCTGAAGACAGTACTTTTATTTTAAGATTCTTTATTTGAAAGAAAGGATAATAGATCCCTACTTTTCCTACTGAGCAATGTGCATTTATTACCGTATATCAAACATTCAAGGCCAGGCTGGAGAGGGCTCAGAGCAACCTGATCCAGCTGAAGATGTTAGACTAGTTGCACGGGCGTTAGGCGAGATAAGCCTTGAAGGTCCCTTCTGATGCAAAACCATTCAATGAGCCTGTAAACAGAATTGCTTAATGCCCGTAAGTTTCCTTCGAATCAGCTCCCTAAAGACGAGAATGAAAAGTTTGAAAGGCCTACCAGAGCAAGTGAAGACTTGTAGATGTTCTCATACTTACACTAGACCTCTTCTTGGAGATCCGCGTGATGCCAACAAATACTCTGCTTTTGCAAAGTTACCAGGAAAATTTTGTCATGTTTTTTTTTTTTCTGCAAATGAAAATATGTCATGGCTTTATTCTAAGTGACAAGTCTGATCTGCCCAGGGTCACCAAATTAAGTACTGCGAGAAGCTCCCATCCCTGGTAGTGTTCAAGGACAGGCTGGACATGGCTTGGAGCAACCTGTTCTAGTGGAAAATGTCCCTACCCATGGCAGGGGGTTGGAACTGGATGAGCTTTAAGCTCCCTTCCAACCCAAACCAGTCTGGGATTCTGTAAAGGTCATTCTGCAAAAGTATGTTCAGACTAGGCCTGACACACACTGCACCTGCAGTCCCTGTGACCTGCAGCGACTTGTCTTGAAGAAGCTAGAACCAGCTGGTATCAGGATACATCCTGATGGCCACGTACTGTTTGACTTTGAGCGTTATGCTGAGACACTCTAAATGGACAGACCAGTCTTGTCTTGAGCAGATCTTGATGTGTGCAAACATTAGCTATGGGCAAGAAAATTGCAGTGGTGTAGTCCCTCCGCTAAATTTCCTCCTGGATGTGGGTAAGGGCTGTTGGCATCTTTTCACAAGTACTTATGGGAAGCCAATACAGCAAAGTGAACCTTACAATCTTCAAATAAAAACCCAGAAAATGCTGATTAAGAGTTCGGGGAAGCCACAAATCTGAATAAATAAGCATCAAATTTATTGAATCATGAATAATTTAAGACTGGTACAATCATCAGCTTTATTCTCCATGACACAGGGGGTGGGGAAGGGGGAGAAACGGGGAGGGTAAGAAAGGGGAAGCATGATCTCAAACAGACCATTCACAAATTCCAATCCTAAATGAGAACTGAAAATTAAATAGGGAGAAGAGCAAATGGAAAACATCATAAACATACACAAAATACTCAATTCCTAGTTTTTTCTCTTTAAAAATGGCTAGAAAAAATTCATCAAAATGCAGCACTTTTAATCAAATATTTACATTTCTATGTTACAATGAAAAAATGTACATCTTATAGAACATATTTCATAAACTGTTCCACTGGAAATGACTAGATCAAAACAGCAACCTTCCATTGAATAGCAACAAAGATTTTTTTTTTTGCTTTCTTTTTGCAGTTTTTTTTTTCCTTGAAAGCAAATTGCCACATTTAGACAAGATTTCATACACATAATACCGAAGTTAAGCATCAACAATGAAATAGCAGTTTGCATCTTCCAAAATGTACAAAAAGGCTAACCAACCCCCCTCCCTCCCCTTCCCCAAATAAACCACATCTCATTTATGGCCTGTATTATTCTTGGCAGTTCTGAAGAAAATGGTTTTCTACTTTCAATTTATAACTCAACACGAATGTTGCATAGAATTTTGCATTTCTTCCTTGATGATTTTTTTTTTTTTTTACACAAGCCAACTTCGTAAGAAACAAAAAGGCAAAAATATAAGGAAGTGTTTTGAAAAAGCCTTAAACAGGAACAAAGTCACTTAAAGAAAGACTTGAATCTATGAAGAGGCTTGATAAAAACTAAGACGTGCGCACAACAGGTAACCCTGCTTCCTGAAGTTTCAGAAGAGACATTGAATATTGTGACGTTTAGAATGACTAGCCTACTCCAAACTGCCTCTCGCTGTAATCCAAGCTAGTGTCAATAAAAAATAAGAACAGAAATTCCTTCCTGAGCTTAAGCACAGGATTAAAAATGAGAAAACCAAAAATACCCCGTTTCCCACAAATAAAACATCATTTTAAACATGTCTTACAGCACCCGGTTAGAGGTTAACTGAGCCGCTTTCTGGGATATCAAGTCCATTTAAAGCCCTAGCCCTGCAACTGGATTTTTTTTTTTTTAACAGGCACACACTCTATCTGCATGGATTCAGTTGGGGGATTAGGTACTGAAATTCACAGTAGTAGCAGGTAAAGTCAGTGCTGGGAAGCAGAATTGTCAAGACTACTGGAAAAATTCACCTCTCTCGAACTCATCATCAGCATGCTATGTGATTCCATACAGATTTATCCCATTTTTACAGTACCAAGAACTGGATTAGAAACATTGACTGAGTAAGCCTTGGTATTTCATTCAGTGAAATAACGAAATAAGAGTTCGTAAAGTTAAAACAGTAACAACACCAAGCTCTTCCCCCACCCCCATCATCAAAATATTTAAATTTTTCTTTTAAAATATTTTTCTTTAAAAACAAAAAAAGTCATCAGCACTTAAAAGTTGTAACAGGAGCAGATTCAAGACCAGCTCAGTAAGACAAAGTACAGTTATGTTACAGTAAGTCATGAGGTATAATAAAACGATCCTCTCAAGCTGAGTCACAGAAGCATGAACTTGTCTGTTACTTAAAACCCACAAGCTCTTAAAAAAGTGTTTGTAGTAAGTTTTCTTTCTGTACATCGAAAAACCAGCATATTCCTGTAATTTATTAGTGACAGCATTTATTACAATTGAAAAGCTTCCCCCCGCCCCCCGCATGGATAAAACAGCTCTTCAGTGATTTATCAGCTGCAGATTGATATGAACCTGAAACATTTTCTCATTTCCTTCTTTTTTTGTCACATTTAAACAAATTCTAGAATCTCTTACAAACAATATTCACAGCAACTTATGATATTCCAAGAGATGACTTTAGCCCTGTTTCTTTAAATAAAACCCCGTCATAGACAGCACTAATTTAATCAAACACAATTAGTACAAAATAAGGCATTGCTTTAAAAATCAGCACCAAAAGATAGCTGGAAAGGCTCGTACAAACCCATACTGAGGAGTGGTATTTTTGCTGAGGTACAGCTGATGCTGTGGTGATGGTGGTGTAAGCTTTTGCTGCCATCAAAAGGAAAGTGCAATTCTTTGGGAGGTGTTCTTGTTCCCAAAACAGAAGTACCAGCCTGAACACCGATAGTGTAGTTGTGTGCGTTCAGAGAGGAGAAAGAAAACCAGGTTCACGGCTCTGCCAAACCTCAAAGCATGGCCCAGCTGAATTTAAAAGTACCTTCCCTCCGTGGTTTCCAGACCTGAATACTGCTGAAGTCCTATCATAGTTTTTAATTTAAAAGAAAAATCACAAATGTTTTTACCAGAGTAGCACTGGAACTGTTACAGAGCTGAGTTTTAACTAACCCATATATATGTTTGTGCTGATTGTAATGAAATCTCTGAACAAAACCTCAAGTTTTTATTAAACAGCTGTAACATTTCATGGCAAGAATTCGCAACTGAGAGTCCGATCAATCAGTTTCCAGAGGTGTAGCTCACCTCTGTGTACAGGGGTCACCAAAGGTCCTTCAGAGCTGTATGACTTCATGGGGCATGGATCTTTTGCACTGACTTCCACGGAGGAGGGAAACTCCCTCACCTCAGTGTGAATACATCAGTGTAATAGAATCATAGAATCAACTAGGTTGGAAAAGACTTTTAAGATCATCAAGTCCAACTTTACCCCAGGACTGCCAATGCCACTGAAGTCAACTGAGTTGGTTACGTGGATGTAAGTGGAAGAGAATCAGGCCTTAACTAGCAAAGGGCTACCTGATCTGTCACTTGTGGTTGGACTGACTGTTACATGGTGCTGGAAAAAACCTGATTTGTTCAGACTGTATATATATTTTTATATATTCCTATATATATATATATCTTTATAAACACACAATGAAAGAGAGCCAAGGTCTCAAACTGGCAAGGAGAGCAGTGCTTCTTTTCCTTTTTTTTTCTTTTCTCTTTTTCCATATTTATTCAAACTTCCCTGTTTTGCAGCTTTGCCTTTATTGAGTGTTATTACCAAGGCAAGTGATATTGTTATAGCACCAGAACTCTATGAAGCTGAGTTTAATCTGCAAAGCTGATTGGTAAAAGTCCAGCCCTCACCTAAATGTGTTTGGTCAGAAGAAGCACAGGCAAATATTTCCTCTCCCCTCTCCTTCCGGACAGTACATGGCACAAAGTTGCTTCATAGCTGTGAAGTTCCCCCTCCCGCCCCTTCAACTTTTACTACTGATGATTACTTTTAACATCTTCAGTATCTTAGGCATGAGAGCTTACAGCAACTAAACAGAAGAAAACAAAGTAATTAGTGCACAGTTCTCAAAAGAAAAAGAATACAAAGGTTGCTTGGGTTGCCTGCACCCAGGTTCAAGACTGATTCCAAGTGTCTTGTTCTTGCAGCTCTAATACTGAGATCCCAGCCCAGGAATGTGTTCTTTTCATGAGTCTGTGAGCAGGACTCTTGCTAAGTGGGAGAGCGATAATGGGAACCACCTCTTTCCATCTGAGGAAAATCACAGCGTCGACTCCAGAGATGAATCAAGGATGTCATCGTGATGGCTGTTGCTGTTAGAGTCACTATCGTAACTCTGAGGACTCGAGTAGTTGGCTGCTTCTTGCAGTCTCATTAGCATGTTCATCTGCAAAGGCACAGGTCATCACCGTTATCTGTATTCTGAGGCAGAAAGAATATCAACTCCATATGAAAGCCCCAGTGGCACTCACTTTGCCAGTGGGTAAAACAAAGGAAAGGAAGAAACAAGCAGCATAACTGATAATGAGACTCTGAAGAGAGATATTAGCTGTAAATTGTGTTACAGCAGCCAGGAAGTTAGTCATAAAAAGACTACTTTTCCAGTGAAGGAGAAAATGAGAAGATTGAAGGGGTTACTTGACAGCTGTATTTGACAAGCATCCTACCCCTCTTCCTCTGACCCATGGAAATATAGACAGATTAAATGAAGCAAATCTAAACATCCTAATACCTAGCTCCATGTTTGCATATGTATATATGAGCTGGTAAAAACTGGAACACACATTTCTATACTACCAACTGCCCAGAAAAATGAACACCTTGACAGAACAGTTTCAGGGTGTTCAGCTGGCACAGCAGCTTCAGTAGCTGTTTCCTACTGGAAGAAAATGTGCATCCAGTGTTGCCTCCAAGCTCAATTTATACTTTCTATACAATTACATGTTAACATTTTCCTACAATCTTGTGTGGTATTTCTGATTCATAAATTAGTTCATGTATTCTTTGAAAATCTCAGTTTTCATTTGGTGTCAAGAATACAGCTCTCAAAGTCACGCGAATTAAAGCAACAAGCCTATTTTGCGATTGTGGCAAAAGAGGCTAAAAGAAAAGGATCCACTGTGCTATTCAAGTATGTGCAACAAGATCACATATTTAATTCCACACAGTAGGAATTAAGTTTATTACAGTCACTCCTCAAAAAATGAGTCCTCAAAGTATCCTCCATGACTGAATGGGAAAAGCTTCTTCCTCCATTTCTTGCAAAACTGAACTGGCTTTCCATGCAAATTCATTCTGAGAGTTCACTTGATGACTTCTCTAGGAACACTGGTTTATCATTCTAAAGCTTTTCATCACTCCTCAGCTGTCCTTTACTTTCTTATTCCTCTTTCTAATCCCTAGAAACAAGGGAAACGAAGCAGTTCTGCCGTTTCAGAAATGAGAGAGCTTACCAAAGGATCTCCCTCGGCATCGCTCACTGGAACTTGTTTGCTAGTTGAGCCTTCCCGTGACATTGAGTAGCCATCAAAGCCCACATCTTCAGGCCGCAGCTGCAGCAGAGGAGGCCACTCATGGTGCTGTGGGGTGGCTGCCCAGGGGTAAGTGTCCATCACCCATTTGGCAGGATCCTCCCAGGGTGCTCTCCTCCCATACAACTGGAAAAGCACAAAACCACATAAAACATTCCTATCAGTGAACCACTTAATTCGGTTCCTTCCTAACCAAAATTAACATACCTGGAGAAAGCTCAGGGAGGACTTGTAACAGTCTTCCAATACCTAAAGTAGGCCTACAAGAAATCTGGAGAGGAATTTTCTACAAGGGTGTGTAGTGACAGAACAACGGGGAATAGCTTTAAACTAGAACAGGTTACATTCAGATTAGATCTCAGGAAGACATTCCTCTCTGTGAGGATGGTGAGGCACTGGCACAGGTTGCCCAGAGAAGCTGTGGATGCCCATCCCTGGCAGTGTTCAAGGCCAGGTTGGACACAGCTTGAAGCAAACTGGTCTAGTGAAAGGTGTCCCTGCCCATGGCAGGGGGTTGGAACTGGATGAGCTTTAAGGGCTCTTCCAACCCAAACCGTTCTGTGACTCTGTGATTCTTGGACTGCAGAAAACACTTGTGAGCAGAGATGAGCATAAACAAGTGACCCCAATGACATACAAAGCAATTTTTAATGGCAACTGATCTGGAAGTGTCTTGACCACCTCCTGTAAGACTGCAGTGTCCTTCTCTTGACACCAGTTGGAAGAAAGAGAGACCTGAAAGTAACCTCACTTAATAAAGTTAACTTAGATGAAATCAGTATATGAAGAGGCCATCAACGCTGGCAACATCCGGGTCACACCAGCAGCTGCCTTATCTGCATTTGCTGTTGTCAGGAAACCACCCTCAGTGGAATGTGTAAGAGGAAATGTGAGACCTGTCATCAGGCAATAATGATGTATGTCATAGCAAAAGGTTTTCAAGTCAGAGGAATTCCTTTGTATTCAACCAACAAAAAGCACCAGTAGGATTTGTGGTTATGTTCCTATTTCAAGAAAGCAAGCTCTGTTCCAAAACCTTTTCCTGTATTGAACAGTGTTACTGAATCCAAACATGTTCCTCCCCTTGTTATATTCAGTTTGCCTCAATTAGCTAAATACACTTGATTTAATGCCACAAGACCCTCTAAAGCATAAATACAGCTTCAAGTGTCTTTAGAAATGCTTAATTCTGCTTTATAAATTTCAGCCTAAACATCTTTCAGCAACTGGAGCTGGTCACTGGCATTTTGTCACTCGAATTCAGAGAACTATCTCCTTGCTGCACAGTGCACAAGGGGAAAAACCAGAGCTCTTACCAAGAAATTCATCAGCTTGCTGACAAATCTAAGAGTATCTCACTTTTCTCATCACTATTTCTTCTTTGGGTTTTTTGTGGTTTAATTTTTTGCATGCCCAAAGTATTAAATTGCTCTAAATACTAATTTCTGCTTTACTCTGAAGCAGCACTCAGCCCAAGCAAAGTGCCCAGCAGATGGTGCTAGCCAATCTTTAACAGCCTCTTCCACAGCCCAAATACTCTTCAGCCTTCAGCTGCACTGTATTATTTTCCCAGAATAACATCTTCAAGCTGTGGTAAACCAGATCTCCTATTTTAAATCTGTTCTTGAATTTACAGCACATGTCAGTTGCTAAGTGAAGAGGATTTTATGTTTTTCATGTCTTTCCTATGTAGGTCTGTGTGGATCCTGGCTCGCTTATGAAAACTAGCTAGGGAGTAAAATTCCCATTTCAGTATATGAAATCATGAGGTACCTTTAGCAGACCAAAGACTGACAAACTCACTACTTCCTTCCAGCAGCCAGGTCTGTCTATCCCTTTCACATGCACTTTTTCTAGGGAGCAATTAAGGCAGCAAGGATCAAACAGCTTGCTTCACAAAGTACTAAAGAGGAATGACTGGAGTATGAGCGATGGTGGCAGGAAGCTACAGGGACTTTGATTCCTCTTTTTGCTGGTGCTGCACTCCATAATGATACACCAAGCAGGAAGAACTTGGGTTTTATCTAACCCTCTAATTTTCAGATCCCTGTTTTGAAGAATAAAAAAGCTCAGCTCCAATAGCAGCAATTATTCTAAGGATCCATTTGGCTTACTCGCCTTTGACCCAAAATAGTTCCCTAAATGAGAAACAGAGATACAAAATTAGTTCCATTTAGCTCCACTGGGATCAGACTGAAATCAACAGTCCACCCTTCCTTTCTGGCATGCAACTTCATGAGAGAAGAGGTGTTCTCAGAGGAGCCACTGTGGGTGTGTGGGGGACAGAAAATAGGCCAAAATGAAACACGCTAGAAAGCATTAGCTTGTTAATACTGTACAACACTGTCTGAAACATTATTCTTATCCATCAACCAAACAAAAGAGAAGTTACTTAAATAGAAATGAATTAGTGAAACTTGGGGAAAAAGAACTGAAGCAGATAAAGAATCTAAAGCACAACATGAGAAAGTGACATCCTTACACCTGCAATGCAAGCCATTCAAATCACCTAAGGAAAGATGCAGGTATCAGGCAAAACCAGCAAGCAAAAAGTTTTATTAACTTTGTTCTACAGGTCTGTTACTAATCTGTTTTTACTTTCCTCACTTACTGATCAGCAACGTGAGAGCTACAAGCAGCCCAAGCACCACTGTGAGTATCAGTTTTCTCCATTTCAGCAGGAAACAGAATCATGTGCGCTCCTTTCTTTTGTTTTAGGTGAAAAAGATTACTGGCTCCCATTACCTTCCTTTATAGGAAGTTTTATGTAACAGTTCTGTTCTAACAAAGTTCCTCTCTGTGCTCTGCACTGTTGGATCTATCCACTGTTGTGTCTAAAAGTCTACCACAAAGAAAATGAGGTTGTCAGGCACTTGACAAATTTCAAATGGCAACAGCAGATTGCCCAAATTTTAACCCAAGCTTGTCGAAGAACTCATGTATTTCACAGATTTGTAAGAAGCCATTAGTAGAAGCTCTTCATGGCAAGGCATCCTAACAAACACTGCAGTGGTGAGCCCTAAGCAGTAGCAGAATGGCGAGAACTGTACTTCATAAACATGAAGGAACCATTCTGCAACACAACTGTTTCTCTATGGAGCTTGTACGTGGAGGTATTCCATGTTTCAGAAACACTTCAGAGACCTGTGTGATGGAGAACCTACAACTTCTGCAAGTGAAGTTTTATAACTGCTAATTATTCTTACCAATGACAAGCCATATCTTTCTTACAAATTGGATTTTTCTGGTCAAAACTTGCCAAACATCCACTAGGCTTTTTTTCCCCATGAAAGGCTAAAGCAGAGGACCAGAGACCAACAAAAATATTTCAGCTTCTTCTTGAATAAACTGAATAGTTTGAGTTTCTCATCTCCCTCACTGAATAATGCTTCCAGTATCTTAATGATACTTACTGCTATTTCCTGAACTTTTTCCACATTTTTATCTTTATAATAAATATTTCTACTTGGAGAAGTACCTTCTTCTCTTCCTAACTGTATCAGATGTAATTATGCCTTCAGAATGGCATTAGTCCTCATATCAAAACACAAGCTCCCAATGCCTTGCCATGATTTCCTATTCTCTATCCATCTTTAGCAACTTTCCAACCTTCTAGACTCTCGCTGTGATCCACCTTTTAATTTCTGTATGTGTGATCTCATGTTTAGCTTTCATGCATGCAATGTCCAGGATTTGCAGATATTTGATGAGGCTATTGCCAAAACTGTCTTTCCAATTACGTGCTGTATTCTGTGAAAAGAGGACCAAAGAATAAAAAAGCCCTTTTTTTTCCATAATTGCATGGCAAGTCCACAGCAATCCTCCACTGAACCCTCCTGAATCCAGCAAGCTTTATAGTTCTGCAGATGCTAAGAATTGCATGGTGATGCTTAAAGCTATCCAAATTGCTAGAGTATGAATCAGTTACTAAGTAGAGGCAATCAGTGATGATTTCACTACGGACTCTGAAAGAATTATAAATGAATCCTGTAGACTGAGAAGTAATCAAAACATCACAGATACTGATCCTGTCACTCATTAATATGTCTCTCTCTCCATATACAGCTTTGTTCCTCCTCTGTTGAAAGGTTTGATTTACAAAGCAAAATTCTGCATAACTAAGTTACTGACCACAAGTATTTTTCAGTGGCATAGTAGAATTTGAAGGTGTGCTTCTGGAACAGATAATTGAAAGATATTTTGGTGTCTGACTCCCCCCACTGAAAATGTCAGCAGTCTGGCATCTGAACACTTCTCAGAAAATCTAATTTGGACTTTCAGTGCTTTCACTGCCCAATTCAAAATTATTTGAAGAGAATAATTCTGCCTAAAATTAATGACAATTTAGATTACCTTTTCAAAGACATGCAGGTGTACAGCGTGCAAGTTATACCTCCAGAAAGTGTTGCCATTATTCAGTTTTGTCTGATGCTGTGTTGCCTTTTCAATGGATACCACTCAAGACCTATGATTTTTCATTTTTGCCTGCTCACCTGCAGCCCTTCTCGAACCGCCTCCAGAAGATATGGGATGATGGAGTAGTTCCACAAGTCAGTAAACCAAACTCTAGAACCATCTACATCTATCGGACAGGAGAGGAAGAGCCGTGGACCTGGAGAGGAAAATTCAGATTATTACACTCAAATTCCAATCATGATATGCTGCAAAAACAGGACCAAACAACTACTTCCAAGTTATCTGGAGAAAGAAGCCAAAGATGTGAGAACATAAGTAGCTAGCTGGTGAACTGCTCTTTGCGAGAGCTCAAAAATCCTCTGAATCAAATTTAAAAACTACAGACTTCAAGGTGAAAACAACCAGATTTCCTAACACAGTCTGTAGCCAGGACTTCTTATTTAGAAGAAGAAAAAAAAAATGTCTATAAAGATTTTGTACAGTTTGCCTCAGAGTACGCTGCCGTCTGAAAGTAGGGGTTTAAACCTTTTTAACCTGATCTAGAACAAAGAAATGTACAGATACACCCCTTATACAAGGAAACAAAACACATCTATTTACATATACCTGGGCATACAGACAGAGCACTTACCAATAGTAACATCAGAGGAGCTGTGAGCCTCCAAGAATTTGTTCAGATGTTGCCAGACCTTGGGAATCCAGTCAATAATTTTAACCAGCTCCGTATTTCTCATCCTCCCACTGATCTCAGTTTCAATTAGTTTTCTTCTCAGGAAACGGCCCAGAAAGCCTTTGACTGGCTCAGTGTGGTTAGCACATAGCACCCATCTAGGGCAGAACAGCAGAGATGTTGGTTCATTCTCTTTCATGCTACTGAACCTGACTATTGTGGATTACATTTGTCTTATTTCTAGATTATTATCATGATCAAAATGGGTTATCCCTGTTGTATATGTTTCTTAGCCAAAGTTACTTTGGGATGATGAGCTCAGTAGCTGCAACAACTTGTACTGTGCATTGTTTCAGCTTATTTCTCATTCAGTTTGCTTAAATATTGTCTTACTTAAAATTTCTTACAAGATGAAATATCTGAACAATCCTCTGGAAGTATTATGAATTGCAGTTACTTCAATTACAGCATCATAACAAAGCTGCACGTTAGGGCAGCAACTACTGGCGAAGGGTATTTCTCCCTCAGTTTGCTATTTCACCTGATAAGAGCAATTTCAGATGACTCAGTAGCCACTATTCCTTTGCCAGCCCACAAACATAAACGAGAAACATGAATAAACAGTACCTGAAATTATGGTGAAGTTGAAGATTAGGTGTTGAGGAGGTGGCTTGGTTCATTGTACCAATAATATACGGACTATTAAAAAAAACCAAAACAAAATCAAGCCAATCAGACTTGTTTTAAAAAACAACAATCTCGACATTACAAAGGGTTACTCAAGCCTCTTCTGTCAATCGTTTTTGAAGTTAATTACGACCGAATAATTTACTGCGAATCTGAGTTCTAAGATCATCAAATTCTCAAAGTAAAACAGAAATCTCAAAGCAGGATATTTCTCTACAAATGGGGCTTCAGTACTGAAGATCTGCTGCATGATGTGAACACGTATTATCCAAACCCTCTACTACTATTTCATTACTGATTTTAGACAAACTGATCGTTTAATGAAGAATAAAACTTCTGGAATGCTGTCCACAATACGGACAGTCCACCCATCTCAGTCCACTTGACCAAATTCATCTAGGTATTGGGTTTGTGATCATATTTTGCAACAGCAGTGGTCTTACTGCAGTACTGAAATGTGGAATGTGTTCTCAGAGTATTTCATTACCATTTGTGGTACTTGCAGTTTAGAAGTCCATTAAAAATCTCTCCTAGGGAGCTAACATGATGCAAATTATCCAAAATTATTACAAGAGGCATATCCACAGCATTGTTTTCACTGTTGCACTGGTCTGCTAGGTTGGACAGGTACTGGCGGAGCTCCTGCAGAGAATATATAAAGAAAGAGAGAAAGAAAGAAAGTAGTTTTCTTCATATTCCTTGAAAATACAGTCAAAATAAACTGCTACCTTTGTAATAAAATCTAAAGCAGAAGAGCCTGAAATTTTACAAATGCATACATTTTCCATGAGAAAACAGAATAATATGGTTTTACTTCTCCTTTCTAAGTTATGCTGAAGATTCGAACGACATCTGTGAGAAAAGGGCTTAAAAGGGGGGGGTAAGATTTTGTAATTTGGTATGTGTTTTCTCATTCATGCTGTCCTAATCTGACACTCAGAGATCTGAAATGTATTTTTCGTTTCAGAAACTTGTTCAACTCTCTCCACAAATGCATTTATTCCGTAGCACACCTCAAATTTTACCAGTCGCCTACAACCACAATTCCTACCATTCCTTTCCTCCAGAGGAAAACGTGCCTAAGGCCATTAAATATAGAGTTTGTTTTTTTCTTTAATGTAGACATTCATTGGAGGTATATTCAGCAAACCCCGCAAAACATCAAAAAGCACAGACATGCCTTACCAGTGCAGGAATGTGTCTGGACAACAGTCACTCCAAACCCAGCATATGCAGATTACAACTGCTGATACATGCAGCTGCAGAAACTCTTCACAGCCTAGAGTTGCATTTGAGGGTGTCTGGAAGAATGCCCACATGCAATAGGGATTGCTTAAGCTTCTGGGAATTTTATGCAGGTGTTTAACTTCCTGGGCAATTCTCAATCTCCTGAACACTTGAAAAACCATGACACCTTTAGGTGTTTAAGTATACACCTGGAAGCCTACTATTTCAGGCCCATAGTCAGGTGAATCTGCAGTTCTGGAACCTTTAATATTTTTCCTATCAGGATTAACATAATGCTTTAAAAAGAGAAGTTTTAAATCAGTTTTTGATGGATTAGTAACAGAGGAGTCCCTTGTTTTTCATTAATCATGCAAGGATGATTTCTGTGTCCTCACCTTACTGGATTTATGGTCCACATTGAAGGTTGCAATAATGCCATCAGTCAACTCCCTGCCCTCTCTAAGGACCATATACTCAGACAGGCGGTTTGCTAGGTATGTTTTACCAGTGCCACTGGGGCCAGATAAGATAATCCGTCTGTGTTCCATCAGGAGAGAGACATAACGCTGCAGTATAGGCTTTGGAATCAGTGATTCAAACACCAGACCATCCAAACTGTTCTCGCAGATACCTGCAACAGGAAAAGATTCCTCATTTAGAGGGATTCACCATCTTTAGCCAAACTGCCTCAGTTTTTAAAAGTAGTTTTCTTTTTTAACCAAGTAGTTATGATGATGAAAAGCAAATCAAGATTTGTTGAATTCTGCCCCATCCCTGGCAGTGTTCAAGGCCAGGTTGGATGGGGCTTGGAGCAACATGGTCTAGTGGAAAGTGTCCCTGCCTGTGGCAGGGGGTTGGAACTAGATGAGCTTTAAGGTCCCTTCCAACCCAAACCATTTTGTGATTCGATGAAATAAATAGGTAGTCAAACCAGAGAATTGGAAAATGTTATTTTGTGACTGTACCAACATTGTATGTTGCAAAAAGTAGGAAAACCCCCCAAAATCACACTTAGTAAATGATTCCAGGCCACACTTTTCACATGCAAACCATCCATTTTACAGTACTTTGCCTTGTACGGTATTAATTAATCCAGAATTTACCTGTTTACTTTTGAATCACTACACAAAACCTCCAGCTATCATCAACTCCCCCTGCTTTCCCAAACACTTGTAATTAAACGTCTCTGTACGCTGATAGTTATCTCTTCTAACAGAACACTACTGATAAGCATTTATGCAATGTCAGCAGTCACTTTAGGCAGAACTGGCTCAGGAAAAACACACTCTGCTTCAAAATAAACAGCAGGAAGGGAAATTGGCAGATCACACAGCGAAATGTTTGCACCTCAATGGTTACTTGGTATATTAAATATTTATACAGGCAGCTTTATATCTCACAGGTATATGTAAGTGATTTTCCATAAACTGATTAAATACATTTCTGTTTTACTGAAAACTGTTATCACAGATGAACCTTCAAAGTACAAGTCAAGTCAATGCAAGTTAAATGTAAAATCAGATTGCAGCTTTACAGATACGGCTAGACCTTAAGCAATATTTCATTTGGGATTTACTATTGGACAATGTATTCCAAGTAAGCAGAATACCCTGGGTTTACATCAGGCCTCAGTAAATTGAGGTATTTCATGGCTTATTTTGTCTTTCCACTGATTTGCTACCCATGGTAACTGATTTTTTTACACTAATATTAAAAAATCAAACTACCCTTAGCCAAATTTCAAAGCTGAGCTGCAGTGTTTGGCAAGGGTCTCTCTGTATGCAGACCTGTGTTTGAGATTTCACTGGTGCAATGTTCAAAATGCAGCAGGTTGAGGGTTTTTAACCCTGAAACCTAGTTTCCTAGTTCAGTTTTCATATAAAAAGGGTTCCCTGAGAAATCAAATGAGAAATTATATGAGAAATGTAAGAAGTAAATTCTTAGCAGTACGATGTAATGAGAATTCAGAAAACCATACACTTTGAAAATAATCCAGATTTTAAGGTATCCCAAGAATTCTGGGATCCCTCCTTATTGGTGCCTAATGGAGGATTCTTCAGCGAGACCAATCAAGCAAGTTAAATCCAAATGTTTTTGTGCTCTGCATGAAGGAAATAACAACTATAGCTCTCACAAAGACGTAATGAAATTCTGAGGCTTTATACATTTGGAAGGTACTTTGCTGCTCAAACAACTCTACCCCATCCCTTGTGGTGTGAGATCTTCTCTAGGACAACTCCAGGCAAGAGTTCAAGATATGTGGAGAAAACTGCTGAGTAATTTTTTCATACTGTCACAGGTTGAAAATCTGCTGAATTTATAGATGCTGCATACTCTAAGTGCTGTCTCTATCACATGAAAATAGAAGGACCAGTAAATAAAAGGCACAGTAAATAAAAACCCACAAGAAAAAGTTTCTACTTCTTTAAGTTTCTTGACACAGCAAGCTTTGATAAAACTGCAACTAGTGAGAGCTACAACAGACAGGTCAAGCGTAACTACCTTTGACGGTAACTGAAATAGTGTTGTTTTCTCCAACTAGATAACCACAGGGCAGCAGCTCAGGTGTCTCTGCACTGTTAGTGCGTTTGATTTCTCCAATGCTGTAGCCCAGAACACTGTCTGAATTCAGCCCCAGCTGGCTCACAGGATCCACGTGAATGATATACTCCTAGGGTGAAAAAGGGACATGGGAAGTTAGGCAGCACTGAAACCCAGCACTGAAAGCCAGGGGGGCCTTCATTCTATGCTCGAATAGCCATCATCACAGCAAATTCAATATTGCTTGGCACCGTCATAACTGAACAGGACAATTCAGGCACCCAGCAAATTGTACTCTCTAACCTTAAACAATCGTCGTACAACCCCATCCAGAACATCCCATTTGGTCTTGCCACTCACTCCAATGCAGCCTATGAGGAAGGTGCGAGGCCTCGAATCCTAAATGCACAGAAATGTGAAGTTAATAAATAAATCCTAACCGTATCAGGCAAGTCTGTTTAGTATTATTAAAAGAGCTTTTTTTTTTCTTCCCTTTCATTTTTTACTGTGGTGCATCTTTACCACTCTCTATGGTGAATTCTGAATGCTATATGAAATCCTTTTTTTCTTCTAAACATCTTCTGCAGTGTTGGAGTAACAAATCTAAAGGACACTTATGCAGTGCTGACGTTAAGCAAAAGGTTTTTATTAACCAACCTATGAACAATCCAAAATGACAGAAAGACTCTTTGGAGAATTCTAGGCAGGAAAGTTCATGGGATGTTCATTTTCCCATGACTTCACAATCAACTCTATTGCTTTTGCAAGGTTTATTCTATTTACTTCCAGAAATGCTGCCACAGACATAGAAATCTACATATATACATAAAAATTATACATGGTTATATGTATAAATAGTTACATAGAGACAGCATTATAATTTACTGCCAATTTGCTTACCCAGGGCTGCAAATATTAACAAAATCTGCTGAGTCAAATTTATTTCTGACTAGTCAGATTTTTTGTGAGTGTGTCCCTTTACAAAAGACACAAAATTATTTCTTAAGTACACCTGTAAAAACAGGTATTTAGGATTCTTTCTTTCAATTACTTGCAAGTGGAGACTGACAGATGTCATTCAAAATGGGATAGCTGTACCAGAGGAAAACCTGAACTAGAATGATAACATACAGATGTCCTAGTTTGGATCCATTAAATTCTTCCAGAATATTGGCGCTTCCAGCATTTCAGTGCACCTTCTACTGACACACTGGATCATTCTCATTATTAGTTCAGAGTCAGGAACTATTAGTTCAGAACCAGTTAGGTGAGTCCATGAGACAACCTGAACTGACAGTGCTGGGTCTCAGCAGTTCCATGGAAGTGGGAGGGAGCTGAGTGCCTTGTCTAAGATTAGTGACACACCAATAAATTTGAATTCCCTGGCACATTCCACAGTCACTTGTATTTTAAAGCTAGGCACAAAACACAACTCACCTCCTTCCATTTAATTTCATCCTGAAAGTTGACAACTATTTTGACGTGTCTGCCTCCTTCTTTCCGGGCAGAGCCATCTCCAGTGTCATCTAACAGCATGTCTGTGAATAGAGAACATCAACGGCTTCATAGCTGTACCTTAATAACAATGAAGACTATCCTGGTCGATGCCAACACACTTACTGTAGTCAAACACAACACATCTGGGCTTCACATGCCCCAAGGTAAAACGTAAGAATGGGTTTACTGACTTCCCTACCAAATATCAGTATCACTTAAAAAGCAAAGGGCATTGAAAATTATTAGTTACTCTGTATTTTCCTTCCTATGATATATCCCCTGGGAAATGTACACTATTAAATGGCTTTAAACATGACTCTTGGCAGCTGAGGTCATAATTGGACAACTCCAATCTAGGGTGTAGCAGACCTATGACAACATTTTAAAAGGAGGCTTTGTGCCAGCTCCTGACATATTTCCACACCTCAACTGTTAATAATTTTGATGCTTTCATTTTTCCATGGCTAACCAAACCAAATCATCCAAGTGCAGGATAAAACCTGCCCACTGCCTTTCTCATTAAACTCACCGAGACTGGTTGACTCTGTGAGGTTCAAACTGTGTTGAGAGAGACCCACTGAATGTCTTGGAGAGGATGAAATGGAAACCTGAGACTGAGCCCTGCTACAGCTGCCATGGTTTTCAGATTTCAGCCGATCATTCTCTGCTTTTAGTTTTTCAATCTCACTCTTGAAAAGAAAGTCAGGAGTTAGAAGGCACAGTGAAAACACACTTAAAAGACAGCAACATAAGTAACTTCAGAAGAAAGAACAGTTCAGCAGAAATGCCATTTTCATATTTTATCTAAATAAATTAATGATTTTAATTCTTACAACGTCCCTTCCATGAAACTTTTCAAAGTATTCTAGAAAACATAAATGTGGAAATTCACTAAACACTGAAATGCAGCTACATTAAGGCAGAGAGCATGGGAGCATTTTAAGAGGCTGCTGACAGTCAAACTGATCTTCCCACATGTTTTCAGGGTTGAAACAGCAGTTGAGGGCAGCAGAATTCATGTGTTCAAGCTGACTCTTAATGAAGGTACGAGGTTTAACGCTTGCAGGATAAACACAACTTTAAGTAAGCATTTAAAAATTTCAAATTTACCTTCTTCCAGATCTTTACTGTGGGGCAGGTTGGCCAGTCTTTAACACATCAACAAAACTGCAATATTTGAGGTGGTTACTTCTTACCTGCATTCTGTTCATCGCCTCACGAAGCTGGTCAAGCTGATGAGCAGAGCTAAGGGCTTCTAGCCGAATGTCAGTCAACTTCATCTCCTTATCTCTCAGCTCATTTCGTAACTGCATAACTGTTTCAGCCTCACTGTCAGTGCATTCAGAAATACTGAAGAAAATGGAAACACAGACATTGAACATGACCATTTGGTACTTTTCAGATGATGCTTCTCCAGCATTTATTAGTAAATGACGAATAAACTCCTTTTATTCTACAGGAAGCAGGCAACAGTTTGGGCTTATCTGATTAGCGATACGTAAGTCAGGTATTAAATATGTCATGGAAAAATTAGAACCTAGTGAAATAAATATGTCTGAGGGTTATTAATCTTGAATCCTGAAACAGAATTCTGGAAATCACCTACTATTGGATAGTTTTAGTTTTTTTTTCATGGTAGTTGCCATAAAGGAAAATGTCTAAAGCCAAAATCTAAATAAATGAGGGGGGTGCAGGCAGTAAGAGCAGTTGGCTGGAGACTGATGAGTTTACAGACAGATTTAAAGCTCACCAGGTGTGCACAGCTGGGTTTCCCTGAACTGTTTGGGAGGGCTTTGGAACTCTACACCTATTGAAGCATGATAAATTCCTGCTCACTTCAAAGCACTCATGCTTAAAACATTTTTGGTGGCATTTTTCTTCCCTCCTCCCCCCAATAAGAAAAAGATTCTGGGTGAGTAACATTTCAGCACATTCATAAGTGTATCTATAGAAAGATCAACTACACAGCTGCAGGCTCTGAAGGAGATTTCAGTTAAAATATCTCTCCCTAAATCAGGTTAATGAGATGCTTTCCCCACCAAAAAGCCAATAAGCCAAAATACAGAAGTTTTACTTGTATTCTGTCCTTCCCTGAGTTTACCTATTTACCTCTTTTCATACAGAGATGAGACACAGCACATAGCATTTTGACTGAGGATAGATGGGATCAGAATTTGACAAGTTTCTGGCCTTAGAATTCTAATGCACAATTTGCTGTTGTTAGCAGAACCTCACTCGGTTAGGCTCAAGACACTGAAGAAGCTTCTAATAATTCATGAGGGATTAGATTCACCTACTAACATTTCATCACTATTATATGGCTGGAAACTATTGCTATTGTTTTCACTTCTTCATGTGAAAACAAGCGATGGGCGAAACATCAAGTCCGGGTACTTACTCAAATGCATTTGATTTGAAATCAGGCTGGAAGCTTTGCATGACATCTTCAAGGTCATAAGGCTGCTTGTAATTACATGTTTCACAATACTACCTCTTACAACTTTCTGTGTTTATTTATCCTACTCAAGTGACAAAGCTACTGACAGAATTAACATAAAATCTGTTTTACAGAGTTACCCAAGCACATTCTAAAATGTGAGTTCAGACACAAGCTAGCATGGTAAGGCAATTAATTAACTTTATTTCACATGTGGCCAAAACAAAGCCTCAAGACTGCCTGTGACCTTCCCACGAACATAATTAAGCAGCACAGCAGAAGTCCTGCCTTTAAAGTCTACCTGCCATTCTCATAGAAACCCAAGCAGAAGGGTATGGTTTGGTCATACTTTAAGCCTATACAATAGCTTGCTACCACCCAAAAGAGTTAATTTGTTTCTCACTCATCTTCCCCAGCCTGCTCCTGGCATTTGCTGCTGTCATGCTTCCATGCCTATGCCAGCTCTGGCACTCATCTGAGTCTGATCAGAGCCCTGAGCTGAGCCAACCCAGCAATCTGGGGGAAAAATCCCTGTTTCTGTCAAACTGTTTTTCACATAATTAGCACATTGCATCAGCTCAGTGGAGTTGTCTGAGAAGTAGCAGAGCCAGCGCAAGGGAAGGAGCAGGCAAGGTGCCTGGGTAGGTATGAAAGAAAAAAAAAAAGGAGTGGATCATCTCCATTCATCAGGCATAAGCTGGTAGATGAGTTCAGCTGTATCATAAAGTATCCTGTTGGATTTCCAATAAATCCTTACCTTTATCTGAATTTGTCAACTTAACTGGGAATTCATCATGGCAGATCAGCCACGTAAATCATCATGGCAGACTAGCAGTCTTTAGCCAACAGAGGAAAACAAAATCTCAGACTTGCCCTGGCTTGTTCCATTAATAGCAAGAGATCCAATTAATTCTGCCCTTTAAGGTCACCCTGGTTATAAATACTCTTCATACTCAATATGTTCTGCTGGGATAGAATCCCAATAAAATATAAATTGTGCTACAGTAACAATGCAATGATTTTTGGCTTCCTGGACACTAACAGGAAAGCACTAGGTTGGGAGTCACCTTACATATCTTTAATTCCCTGAATATAAAATTCAGCTATTCTGTTCTCTGCCTGTAATCTCCTTTGACTACAGAACATTCAAAATAGGCAGTAGGTGTAAGTGTGATCTTCATTCCTTCTTTTGCCAGTGTGACAGGACTAAGGATTTCACCCCATTTAGCAAAACACAGTACCCCTCTGGTCAATAAGGTAAGTGATGCTTGGGAGAAAGACCTATCAGTGGCAACAGACCAGCCCTGATCTACAGCACAGTCTAGCCTACTGCATCTCCTGCTGTGGCCTCATGATGAACAGCTGTCAGACTCTTGTAGTGCTTGTACAGATGTGCAGGTTCTTAAACAGAAGAATCGAAGGTGACAGGGTGGTGTCAGGTACATTTTGCCTCTGCTTGTTTCTGTAAAGCGGCCTAGAGATGTTTTTTCAAGCCAGCAGGAAAAACTTTGGATCTCTTGAAAGTACAGTATTTCTCTTTTCCTCTACCAATGCAGCAAGATGCCTTCCATGGCATTTGCTGTTTAGAACTTAAATCACTTACAGAGAATTGGAATGAGAAGCTCTCAGCAATGATGTTGAAACAGTGGAGTTATGGTGTGGCAGCTTTGGTGAAGAAGGTAATGAAGAATCAGTCATCTCCTCAATATCTGAATGAGAAGATGCTGACTTGGGAGATTTCTTTTTACCGAAAGCTTGCTTGAAGGAGCTGCGTAACTGAAAAAACCCCAAGAACACAACAGTAGGAACATCATTAAGAATGGAACCAGGCAAAAAAAGCTACAGAATAAGAACTTTAACATGCAAATACTCCAACTGATATAAAGCCACACTCATGTACATTTTAATACAGGTAAAAACAAATAAAAAAGCTTTTTTTCCTTGACTATGAGATTAATAATGTCAATAGAAGTGGATATCAATGCTTCTTATTTTTAATTATTTCATAGCAAATTCTGTTCAGTGCAACAAGCTTGACGGCGATGTTCTAACAACTTGCAGTTACAACATGATGTGGCTCAGCCAAGGTTAATGATGCTGAAATGGTTAGTGATGTAAATGGACAAGTTAGCTTTGTGTCTCATAGTGTAAAGTAGGTCTTCCTTACCTCATTGACCTGCCAGAAGAAGCGCAAGCAAAAGGCAGTGGGGGAATGAAAAAAAGACATGTTTTAACAGGAAAGCCAGGAAAGATTTGGCTTTCTAACACAAACATGATCAACAATCAACAAAGACCAACAGTTACTTTAAAACTGGAACTCTGTTATCCATAAACAAGGTGTTTCAAAAGACATATGGTTATTTTTTGTTACTTGGGGGAAACACCAAACCAAAATCTCTTAACTATTTAAATTCTATTTTCTCCTTAGCTCAGACAGAATGTTTTGGCTAACAGCCAAGTTAATATTGTGTTTTTTATTGTAGGAACAGGTATTTACCTACCTGCAATTAAAATAACCTTTTTTCATGTGACTGCCATATCCAAACAACAAAAAGAATGAATATTCATGTCATTAAATTGATGTTATCCCAAAGTTACAGTTTAACAGTGCTCAAGAAGCATCTGGACAACGGTCTTAGATAAATGATTTAATTTTTAGGTTGCCCTGTGTAGAGTCAGGGTTTGGACTTGATGATCCTCATGGGTCCCCTTCCAAGTCAGGACACTCTATGAACACCATTTAATGCTATTGCAAATTAACCGTTGTAAACAGGCTGGCTTAGTATGAGCTGAAAGTTAATTTTAAACTAGACAAAGACTCCTACAGTGAGAAATGTTGAAAAACTGGTGTTTCAGCTCTGAATGGACGCTGTGTTGTTTCCATAGATAACAAAAAAATCTTGGCTGAGAACTTCCTCAGTATTTGTGGAATAGACAACAATGGGTAATCAGACCCAAATTACATACTTTTCTCAGTAAATTATTGACTGAATTTCCATATGCATTTCACGGCGATGATGTACTCACCTTTTAAAACAGCACAAAAAGACTGCCCTTTTTCTCCTACTTCCTGAAAACTTTATTTATTTATTTTTAATAAGGAGATGTTTCCTTAACCTTCTTTAAAAATAGTCATCTGCTTAATGATAAGTGTTGATGTAGGATAATACCTTCTATGTTACAAAAACAAAGAACTGAAGCTAAAGCAAAAACTTAGTGTTTTTCTTAACTAAGGCTGAATGGTTATGAATGGTTTGTATCACCAATTCAGAATTGCTGGCAATTTCAGTTAAAGCACTTTACTTTCTCTATAACTAATGTATAACCTAGCACAAAAAGGATTTGGAGATGACACTGTTTCCATTCAACCAATTATTTCAGGGGCAGAGTGGAAATACTGCTGTTATGAAGGACCTGGAAAGGTATCAAAATTAAACCACTGGGACAAGAGAGAAAGAAAAACAAGAACCTGCTCAGAAAGCTGTTTCCTGCAGTTCAGGAGTTTCACAAGCATTTCTGAGAGGATACTGTGCAAATACAAATCAAGGTTTTACCAGCTCTAACCACATTTTGTATTTATACGGATTTATCTGAACATCCAAAAGATCCAGGAAGACTTAAATTCAGTAGGAAGGAAGGGATGGATTGCTTTACTGGCTACAATAAAGGATCTAGGGAGTTTTGTCCAGACTACAATCAGACTAGGATGCTAAGGCAATTATGGTCTAATTGAAAATGGAGTTTAATATAATGTACCTTTCTTCCAGTATAGGGTACCTCATACACAGTACATGATGTGCCAAGAAGGAAAAATGTGAAATGACAGGTAAGCAAAACTGTTCAAGATTGGTATTTTTTCATTGTAGAACTTCATGGCAATGCTCAAAATAGAGTTCTTAAAGTGTTTAACATGTTCACTTAAAAGCAAGCCCTACAAGCCAAAGAAAAGAAGAATCTCTCACTGTAGATTTGCTTTTACTTTAATGACAAACGTCAGGTTTTCCCTAAGGGGTTGGACAACATATTACTTTTCACCAGAACTGATCTTTGACAGCTATTTCTAATTGACCTTTCAGCTGTAGAAGCTAAAACTCAATACTATGGAGAGTCAACACAAGCATGCACATCACTTAGGAATCAATTAAACCTTCAAAAGAGTTTACAAAGGATTTCAGCAGTGCATAGTCCTTGTGCTAACCTACTGCAGGAGGGGAGGAGGGAGGAGCTGAGCAGCTTGGTTTCACTGGGCATGTTCTGACAGTTTCATAAAGTATACTCACCCAGTTCTTCCTCTTCTTTTTCTTAGAATCACTCTCAATGTTGCTCCCCACACTGGAGTGACTGGTAGCACTGTTAATACTGGAGACGCTATCCGAAGAGTGTTGTCTGCGGATCCGCAGGTCTGTGGGTTGAGCAGCTCCAGGTCCTGCGTATGAATGGAGGCAATGTCAAAATTTGCAATTTGGTGTTAAATTGTGCAATCTAAAAGAAACATTTAGGGAAACAAACACCTTGACAATCACCCCAGCGTAATTCAAACACTGCTGCTAATCACAGAATGACAGAATGGTTTGGGTTGGAAAGGACCTTAAAGCTCATCCAGCTCCAAATCCCTGCCCCAGGCAGAGACACCTTCCACTAGACCAGCTTGCTTCAAGCCCCGTACAACCTAGCCTTGAACACTGCCAGGGAGGGAGCATTTACCACACCTTTGGTTAGCCTGTTCCAGTGCATCACCACCCTCACAGGGAAGAACTTCTTTATATCTAACCTCAACTTCCCCTGTTTAAGTTTAAACCCTTCACCACCTGTCCTATTGCTACAGTCCCTGATGAAGAGTCCCTCTCCAGCATCCTTGTAGGCCCCCTTCAGATACTGGAAGGCTGCTATGAGGTCTCCATGCAGCTTCTGTTCTCTAGACCGAAGAGCCTCAATTTTCTCAGCCTGCTTCCCATACAAACCCTTCTTCATACAGGAGGTACTCCAGCCCCTAATCATCCTCGTGGCCTCCTCTGGATTTGCTCCAACAGTTCCATGTCCTTCTTATGTTGAGGACACCAGAACTGCAGACAGTGCTCCAACTGGAGTCTCACAAGAGCAGAGTAGAGGGGCAGGATCACCTTCTTTGACCTGCTGGTCACACTTTTTTTGATGCAGCCTAGTATATGATAATCACTGTTTCTCGTAAATTACTGGGATAAACATAAGATGTGTAATAGACAGGACTGTATTTTAGACTTTAAAATGGAGATTACTGAAAACACTGAAGAAAATAAACAAGTGTCTGACAGCTCTGAAATGGGGATCTCTGCTCCCTGCTGCTTCACAACAGCAGCTAGATGGGTGAATTACTAAATGATTCTAGTAAGATCAGTGAATTTTCCACACTGAAGGTGGAAAAGCTTTGTTAAAACATCTTCTTGGTTTACTTTTCCATTTTTTTCTGTACAATTTATCATAGTTTACACAGACACCTATTTCAAATCCCCCATGATCCCAAACAAGTTAATTAGAGCATGCTTATGAGACAAAGCTGATCTTTGATGGTTACATCAGCTACTCCTGAGAGGACAAAAGTCTCATGAGCACTGCACAGTTTCTATAGGTGATGCTATACTGCTCACCTTTGCAGTTGAGCTCAGGTGTGTTGATGACTCCGTTGATGGCAGCCTGGGCAGCAGCATTTTGCTTCTTCAGTAGTTCAATTGTCTTCCTTAACTCATTCAGTTCTGAGTCCTTCAATAAGGGTAAAAAAAAAAAAAAAAAAAAGGTGACATGTTGGAAAATGCTGATAGTATGATGGTAACTGCTCCAAAGAAGCCATTTTTCAATCCGGGAATTGGAAGCTGATAGAGAATTTCTGGAACATATGTACAAGGAGATGAAAATGAGGTTTGGCATGCATAGGGAAGCACACCCTTGATAAGCTGCAAAATAGCTTGGTTATTATGATACGAAAGAATACAGAAGCTCTGGAATACAGAAATATTGTGTATATTGAATTGTGTACGCTTTAACATACACTACTTAATTGTGCATATTCAAGCATACTGTCCAAAACCCCAGTGCTGACTGTCTTGCAAGGGTTTTTCTCAGCATTTCTAACATGCACATGTGTGGATGCACTGGGAAGAAATTTGTTGCAAAAATATGCAATAATGAAGATGTGTGTCCAAACCAACAACTTGTAGGAATGACCTGCTCACTTGCCACAACATCCCAGTGCAGAAAATGAGGACTCTCTGAAAAATTTTGATTCTATTTTACTCTGTCACCACAACCGAGGAAAGGAAGCCAAACAGCACAAAACCCCCACAACCACAGAAAGAGCACAAGCAGCAGTGCTGGAAACAGAAGTTTAGACTTCCCCAAATCCTTTCCAAGCTTGCCTTTTGTTCCGCTGTCATTGTCAGGCTCTGCAGTCTGATCGTCATGTTCCCCAGGCTCTGCTCAAAAGCTGCCACGAGGTGAGCCTGAAAGTCAAACCATACAGAAGTAAGATTGTTCTCTCCTCCCCAAACAAGCACATTTCTGCAGCTATTTAAATGGACCACCTAGGGAACTGCACCGTTTGTCATGTAAATGATACAGACTAAAAACACTGATTATAAAAGGTCAAATGAGTAGAGCATGAGTTGTGAAAATGCTTGCAAACAAATTACCAGGAATTATTTATTTGTGGAAAATCAGAAATGACAAAGGTAATCAACCAACTTCAGGATTTTAGCAAACATTAGCCTTTCCTGTACAACTACTACAGCAGCATGCTATGGAATGATACAGTTTTAGGCTATAAACCCTTCCCTGCTCAGCTGCAGCTGCTACCAAATACTTCAGAAAACAGAGACATACGAGTAATACTGTGACCTGGCACATCAGGAGATTTCCTGGAGGTGGCTCCTCACTCAGCTACTACATCCACTTCTTAAAGACACCATGACCGCAATAGCCAGGACAGCTGCCCCAAATTGTGCTGGCTATTGCAATCACATCAATATGCACTAACGAAGGATCTAAGAGTGGTATTGCTTTTTCTAGTTTGGAATTCTCATCTATTCTGTAAAATGTGCAATCCTACATCCAGAATACAAGAAGAACAAAATTACCTCATGGATCCCTAAGGAGTTAGGGTCCTTTGAAAAGCCAATCTCAAACTAATCTAGTTCATGTGCTTTTCTCAGCTGTTTAAAGCTGCTCGGATCTTGTGATAAATGGAAAACACGTTTTTGAAACAGAAAGACTTATTAGATTGAATTTTTTCTTGAAACATCCAATTTATTAACTGAATCTTTCCAAGAATGCTTTAGGGAATACACCTTGTCACCTGAAAGTATCCCTGACACCAAGAAGGCATGGAAGGATGTCCTTGGTTATCTAGCCATGTCCTCAAGCTATTGCAAGCAATGACATGACAAGACACCCTGTCACAAAATGTAGAGAGCAAAAAGAGGCAAACCAATCCATATTTCTGAACATCTGCTGTTCAGTTCTGAAATCAGACTTAATCTTCGACTTTTTATGTGGGCAATTATTAGCATGTATAAGATTACCTACTGATAGTTTTCAGGTGCCCTTCATATGGTTAAGGGAACTCTTGTCACAGAGCTTTTCACAAAAAGTTTAAAGGGGGGTTGGAACTAGATGATCTTACGGTCCTTTCCAACCGTAACTATTCTAGGATTCTATGATTTTAAGTCTTTTTCCGAAGTGTGCATATACATATATATATATATAAAATATATATATACCCCCAAACAACATATATATATTGTACATATATGGGTGTGTATATATATATATATACGCACACCCCAAACAACAAAATGTCACTCCTAAGTTTTAGGAGGACACCCTAGAAAACAAAATAAAACAGAAAACAGTAAATCATAGAATGGTTTGGGTTGGAAAGGACCTAAGATCATCTAGTTCCATCCCCCTGCCACAGGCAGGGACACCTCACACTAGATCAAATCTGGCCTTGATAAAATATAAAGCAAGTTTTTAGATAGAGAAAAGCCAGGTAGAAACATCCCTCCAAATAGATCACTATTTTCCTCATGGAGATTTAAGGCAAAAAGGTGCTGCAGGTTACAGATTTTCACTGTGCTATCCCAAGAGGAGAACTCCAAAAGCCAAGTTTGGCAGTTGAGTCCAGAAATGCCTTCCCTGCAGAGAGGGTAAGGACTACTTCAGCATTGCAGTCAGTCTGCCAGATGCTTAACCGGCCAATATATCTGCACCTAACTCAAGGAAGTTTCCAATATTTGAATATCTGCTTGCAACCAAGGTCCATGTGCTAAATATGATCCAAAATGTCTGGTGCTTGGCCAATTACCCTTTTTTGTTTTCCCATGAAGCACTGAGAACCCAATGTTGACTACATTAAGGACATCAACTAGGAAATGAAAATGATGGTAAGTTAAAGGAAGGAAACACAGATCGAGAAGCTGGGAAGGACCTTGGTAAGAGGGAACTATGCTTCAAGTGAAATGACATGGCACCGTTTTATAGATACATGTGTGTACGGATAAGGATGTGCACAAATAACAGAGACATAGTTCAATATGTATTTGTCTCGTTAGGCACAATAATCTACACAAACTATAAAAAATACTTTATTTTGCTATTGGAAATAATTCTATACACAAAATGACACATAAAATTGCGTGAAATCTTTCCAAATGGAAAAGGACATTCTCTCGCCTAAATATACACAGAACAGCAAAACCTTTCACAGAGCTATTCCTGACTTGTTCAGCAGCAGCACACAGCTGACTTATCCTAAATAACTGTTCTCACATTCACAATGAAAACAAACATGAGCAGTACAATAACACGGGGATGTGCATCTCTCATTCCCATCAGCCCCTATGAAAATAAACAGAGCTAAGCCTGTGAGAAAATAGCAAAAAGTCATTTAGAACCTCATATTACACATGTATGAAAATCTAAATATTTATTTTAAAAACACAGACTGCAAAGCTTCTGTTTTGGAGGATGAACAGGGAACAACAAAACTGATATTCAGGAGTCCTCAGCAATACTTTGCAAAAGCAGAAAAGAAACAGGCAAGCAGGACCACATGGATTAATAATGAGATACAAACCCTTAAAGCTTTGACCTAAACCTTGAGAGAAAGTTGCTCTTTCAAATATGGATCAAGCACCTTATAATTACTCCTATCTGGAAACTGTTCAGCGAACTATGCTAGAAAAGTTATCTGCACCTCCTAGTTGGAGAAAAACCTTTTCAAAGTCTTGCCCCTGCTAGCCTGAGAAACATTAAAAGCTGCAGTGTCTATACAGGAAAATCCAGGAAAAAATAATCTATTAAATAGAAAGATGAATTCAAAATGCTTAAGTTAAAATCACTCTATTAAAAAAAATCTTGTGCAAAGGAAATGTCCCTAAAGCAGTGCCTTAACAAACAGCATTTATGAGTCTTAACTTTTTTAGGGAACAGACCTAGCCTTTTTAATGGAAAAAAAAGAGTACGTTCTCTGAAGAGGTGGCTACAGACTGAAATCTGTTACTAGGACAGTTATAGCAACATCTCTGCAGCAGACCGTTGGTGTTTTATGGACAAATAAGGGGCAATTCCAAGTCTAAGAAGTTTAAATAGCATGAATAAAACCCTACAAATGGAAAAGGGAATATTATACATACTGATGCTAACTTTTTTTGGGGACTCCCCAACTCCACACTCCCCCAAATTACTCCAAACCAAACAAAAATGTGCAGCAGCTGTTAAAAAATATTCTCCTTTTTGGAGACAGTGGTAGTAACCATGCACAAAGTCTTGGGTAATTAGTGGCAGCTTAGACAGGCACAGAGTAGCCTGTGCTACTCACTGCTCTTGGAGACAGGCTACTAACTCCTGTATTAACAGCCTACTGAATCTGAACACTCTATGAAGAGGAATGCAGCAAAAGTAAGGCAGAGCTAGGCTGAGCTGCACAGCTGGTAAGTTCTTTGTTTGAAGGACACAAGCTCACAAGCTTAACAAGGTGATAAAAAAATGCTTTCTCACGTGTAAAGGAAGCTTCTGGATGAAAACCAACTCATGTATTCAGTCCCCTTTGTATATGAAAGGCAAACATTTAAATATTTAAGTTCTGGCAGGTTTTCTAAATTCTTCCTTTTCCTCTTGGGAGAGCAACTGAGTGGTTACATGCAGTCAAAGCCCTTTTACTTGACTTTTCTATTAACTGTGTTCTTGGTTTTGCTTTTCCATTTTGCAAGCTGGATGAAGGACTCTGATGCCTGCAGTGACCACCACAGTAGATTTCCTCTTGAATCCTTCTTGTGATAGGTGTTACTGCTCTTTACTGTGCCAAGTTTTGTATTCTACCTATTCAGAGAGATGGTAGACAGGAATGTCCTCTTCAGTAGCACATGTTCTGATGTTTATTCATTCCCACAAACTAGGATGTCAGTATGATCCAATGACTATTCATCTGTAGTTTATTTACTCTAGCACTGCTTATTTTTCTAGCAAGCTTCTGTATTGCAGATTTCAGCACAGAACACAAACTTACTCAGGGTCATACCAGTGTTGCCTCAATACCTCCTGGCTTCCAAATCTTTCTTTTTCTAAGTGTCTTATAATACTTATTCATCAAATTCCTCAGGGGAAACAAGCAGAAGTAGTATCTACACTGGTTAATAAAAATCAGGTATGTTCACTCTTTAGGCATAACTTGAAATTAGTTCTCATAGCCCCTTATGCTACTATTACCTATCATGCCATTAGCCTACATCTTAATGAAACAGCAAAATATAATGTATTTCAATTCACATTTCTACCAAGTTTTATTCTTGCCAATTACAACCCTCATCTGTATCTTATCCCACAAACATGTGTTTACAAATCCAATGGGATTTATAAAGCAAGACACTATCTATAAAAAAAAGACCCTGTCTTAGTGATTTTTCTCAAGCTCTGAAGATGGTTTACATATATACATATATATATCTCAAAAGCCAAATGAATATTATAATGCAGTATTTAAAGAAAAGCATCAGACAATTCAGTAGGACACGGGATGTTACTTCTGGGAAGGTTCCATACGCATGCAGTTATTTTAAACTGAGTGTTATACACATGAAATCTTTTTGTCACTTATTAAAACTGGGCTGGCAACGGCCACAAAACCTGGCACATTAAATGCATCCCCTGCTAGTGTTTGTTCTCAGAGTTGTACTCACGTTGGCAGTCAACTGAGTTGTCAGAGCTGACACTTTTTCTTGGGATGCATCCAGCTCTCTTCGTAGCTTGCGAATCTATATATTTGAAGAGATCACTTTATTGCACTGTAGTATGGAGAACTAAAACAGCAAGACACGAAATGCAGAGTGCCTTGACAGAACATTTATGCCTGTCAAACATAATGCGCTCTTACCTCTGACTGGCACTTCTCTTCAGGCTGTAAAATAAAAACAAAGGAAAATAAATGAGAATATTACAACATAACCAGCCTGACAAATTTATACAATATTTCAAAAGGTTTTTTTCTTTTAAGTTCTCATGTGAATTCCTTATTTTGGATTCCCATATCCATATTCAATCTAAAATAACCTCTTAGTGTATTTATGTTTCAGGAAAAAGAAACAGGCTGCTTGTACAGTACTTCTTCCTGCAGGAAGGAACTGGGCTCCAAATCCCAGCCTACAGATCAGTGCACCTCCAAGTCTGAATCATGGACTAGTAAAGTGCATAAGGGGCTGCATGAGGCTTCCAAAGAGCCAGGACTGTCACAGAACATGCCTGACCTCAGACAGTAATTCTCTTCCTCCCACGCTCAGCTAGCTCTCCACAGAATGGAGAGCACGTGTTTGCATTCCAAAGTGATATGAAATAAAATGACTCTCACTTGGATGCTGAAAAACTTGAGGACACACAGCTAGTTATCCAAGAATGCAAAGTGGATGTACTGGTCATCTGCTGTGGCCTTGCATGGTAAAACTGTGGCTACTATGGCTTGTTTCTAACCAAAGTTTTCAGCTACAAAGAAATATATGGTAGGAAGTTACACACTCCACTGCCCTTGTGTAAACATGTCCACTAGCAGACACCATGAAAATTATACCCATCAAACCACTCTATTAGAAGCCACTTGTGCTTGGGCAGCAAGCACATAAACCAGAAGCTTAGACAGCAGCTGCTCAGAAGCTTTCATGATTATAAAACAAAAGCCAAGAGGAAAAGGTCTGTTTTCCATCCTTCCAATACCTTCTATCTATTCTGGCTTCATATGGACTTTGCTTGAGCTGAAGTCAATAATGAAAAGTAGTATTTCAATTTATTTTCAAGGTCTTAGCTTATTAATAGTGAAACATGTATGAGAAATAATGATAAATAGCTCTATGGTGTCTTGGGAGACTTTGCAGACAGTTATACATGACCTTCCAAGAGCAAGTTCTTGTATCACATACACTCGTTACAGCAGTGGTAAGCACGAAGACACATCATACTTGCATTAAGAATTTGAAATTGAAGACCCTGTTCAATTAACATATACTTTAGAAGCAATTCTTCTCAGAAGCAGCTTTTTAAGAGGGTTTCATTTTAAGAAGCCAAGCCTGTGACCAAAGCATGTCAGGAATGACTGTAGTTACCACCCCAACCAGCTACAGAAAAGCCAGGGAAGACATGGTCTGCGTGTTGCAGCCCCACCTCCCCATTATAGCACAGGTATAGTCTTATCCTACAAGGTCTTCCCTAGTGTATGTTTAAACAGACATTCTTCATAAGATTTAGAAGAAAATAAGCAAATGCAACACTCATTAAAAAAAACGACCCCGTGTCTTCACACTCCAGTAAGCCTTGTTTTACGATCAGATAACCTAACTGAATATATACTTTTGAAGAACGTATTACTGGCACAGTGAGCAAATGGCTTCTTTAGAATTATTAACATCTGTGCATTAAAAACTTTTGTAGCAAATCATTAATACAAGGCTGGAATGACTTTATTCAGCAAATTCTGGGGTGCTTCAGGTAATGAAGTCAAAATCTCAGATCTACTGAGGTCCTCTGAAGCAAAACTTATTCAGCATAGTTGTAAAATATTGACTTGACAAGTAATCTGGCCATTCTGCAAAGCAGTAATTTGCTTTTAGGCCATCAACATCTGTTTGATGAGGACACTGCTAAATATCCGCAGATATCTTTCTGAATGTAACCATTTCTTTTGTAGCTAGCATCTGGAACACAATCAAAGGAAAAGCCCTTTTTTCGCCCTTCCTTGAATGGCAAAAATAATTAGCACAATATAACTAGTCAATTCAATCATTTTTTATTAGCAAACCCAAACTTTTCACTTCATTATACTTACTGTTGAATAAATAGATGAGGTACTGGATACCAAAGAGAGAGAAGAACCATGCACTAAAAGAAAGAAAATAAACATTATGAATATAAATACAGCAACCACACAGTGGAATCATCACAGATCATCCCCTACCAACGACCAGCCTACTGAAGAAATACTTTCCCAAATTTCATCATCCATCATAAACTTAATTATATTATTGCATCAACTATGTACAGTTTTAAGAATGCATGGTCAGGTAATACAAACCACAAATGATTTGATAAAGCTGTTTTAACAATTTAATAATACCTGGGTTTTGGGGAAATGAGGTCAAGAAGATTAAAAAGAAAAGTTTCAATGTAGATTTGTTCAGAAATAAGTATTTCTCTGTACAGCTTATCTTAAGAAACTTCCAGATGCTCCAGCAGCAGATGTGGAACATGCAGAGAAGAAACCACTGTCTAATTTTGTGGCTCTTAGTTGTCCTCTGAACGCATCTATGTCTTCCTTCTGCTGGGGAGCTGTATTACAGGCATCGATGAGCTGAACATTCCCTATCCCTGCAGAGGTTTTTGGTCTTTGTTTAAAGCAATGACACTTCTTTAACAAGGCCAAGCTCATTCTCTCATAGAAAAACTACCAGAGTAGCATGGCTATAAAACCATGTGAAAAGAACCCATTTCAAGCAGGTTTTCCATTTAAGTACAGATTCATTAACATATATGTGTGTGTGTGTGTGTGTTGATTCGCAAGGATGTTTCCATCACCCCAGTATTAGGATTTACATATAATTTTATTTTTGATTATGCTATTAAAAAAACTACCTGAAGCTATTCTTTCTGGTATTGAAACATGCAACATTACATTTATTTTTAGAAACAAAATACATTTAACTGAAACTTTAATTCAAACTTCAGGTAACTTCATACAAATCATATGAAATCCTGTTAAATCACTTCTTCTTTCATCTAAATCCTCCAGCCAAAAAAAGGGCTTAGAAAAGCTGCCACTTTGCTCATTGCCTACTGCAGTGATCCTACATTCATAATAAATAGGCTCTGCTTTCCCACTTGACATTATATCCTAAGGCAAGGCTGGGAAGAGAAGTAAACAAAGTCTAAGTTGGCTTCTGGAAGAATTTACGACAATTTAGAAAACCCACAAGAAAGTAAAAAAAACCCCTCAAACCCGTTTACTTTTTCTGGTTAATCATACTTTCAATTAAAATGATCTTTCTAGTCAGATGTTAAGGACTGTACTGCATTAAAAACATAAAAATAACCAGTGTGAGTCAGAGCCAGGGGCTGTCTAATCGCATGCTCCATCTCTGGCTGCAATTGCAGCCCATGTTTATGGAAAGAAATGCAAGGAGCAAGCAGATACCCAGTGATTTTTCCCCACGTACACCTTTTCATGTCTGGGAATCAGCAGAGATGGAAATTCCTGAGATGGAAACTGCAATCAGACTGTTACTTTTCATAGTCACTGTGACCTCCCTAACCATTAATTTCCCTGTTTCTGAATTCATTGACATGTTGTCTGTATGAAAATCTCTTCCTGTGTTTAGAAATACAGTTCCTTGCAGTTGTTTTAGACTTGCTGCTACATCATTCAATAAGTTCCTTGAGTGTCTCCACACCCCTGTGATATGAAAAGTAACGGATAAACCACCTCTTCTTAATGCACTAAATTAGGTATTAACACCTCGCCTCAGACATAATTTTTCCAAGCTGAAGATTCCTTATCAACCCTCTTCAACATAGAAAGCCCAAAGTACAGGCAATATTGCACAAAGCCACCACTGGACTCATCCAGGGAATATAAGATTATTTTCTGGTTTGCCCCTCTCTTCCTCTGTGAAGTTTTTACTACTAGAGATATATTCAAGACAGGAACCATACCAACTGGCCAGAGAAGAAACAGATCCCCTTAAAATGTACCGAGACACACACATTCTTCAGTTGACATCAACCGGAACTGTCAAGATCACACTGGGACTTTAAAGGAGGAAATAAGACTGAAAATGGAAAAAGTGAAAGAATATGTAACTTTGGGAATCCTACTGCTTTGTAAGACATTATCACTGCACTGTTTGAATGTATCTAAGTTGAGATTTCTAGTCTCAAGGACAACTTAGGAGTTAATACTTTTGTACTATTTCTTTTTAAAGTATCTTCAGATGGCTACTTTAAGGCTATTTAATCAGGAGCCTGAAGGCAGTTAGGCTCTTGATGTGATTCTTGGGTTTTTGCAGTTAACATGCATCTGCACGCAGGCTACAAACCCAAAATTGTTTTGGAGCTATTATTTTCAAGCACTATAAACGCATATGCAAGCATGTGTTATTTTTAATCATAAAATCATAGACTGGTTTGGATTGGAAAGGACCTTAAGTTCATCTAGTTCCAAACCCCTGCCATGGGCAGGGATGCCATACACTAGACCAGTACTCAAAGCCACATCCAGCCTGGCCTTGAACACTGCCAGGAATGGAGCATTTACCCCTTCTTTGGGTAATCTGTTCCAGTGCCTCACCACCCTCACAGTAAAGAACTTCTTCCTTACAGTTAATGTTGGAAAAGAAATGGTCTAGCTGTGATCAGCTGTCTGAAGAGCTACTCAGAAAGAGAACTACTCAAGCCAATAGCACAAAAACGAATAAACATCTATATCCCAATGCCAAATCACTGCATTCCTTTCTCTCTAGGAGGGTGAAGTATCAAGGTGGAGCCAGCAGCAGCACAGCTCCTGGGGAAGACTGATGGCCAGAGAAGCAAGGAAACTGGACAGCCAAGAGATCACATCAGCTTTAGGCTGTTTTCCACCTGAAGTTCAGGATAGTTTGGAGGTTGTTCCTGCTGGCATCTTCCAAGTCCTGAAACCCTTCCTATCAAGAGAGTTATGTACTGCAAAACTAACACTATGGAGACTAAAGAAAAAAAAAAAGGCTTTTAAGAATTAATCCTGGCCCTGCTGAAGCTGATAAGAAACAAATACCTTGTAATCTAACATGCTAATAAGTAATTCAGAAGTAGGGTGGTAAGCTTTATTTAAGACCTGGATTTACGCTTGACTGACACTGCCTGACTACATAAAATCAATCTGGTACTTCTTCGACATATCATGGTAGGGTCAAATTCCTTCCTCATGTATAGAAGTTATCTTTTTCCACTGCTTTCAAGTTCATAACTTTGCAGAGTTTTCTTGGACTTCATTTTTATTACATGAACTCAAAACACTTTGTAGAGCTTTTCACATAGCTCTTCCCTTTTATTTTTTTAAATGGTTCCTCTTCAAACATGCAATGTTTATTAAATATTCTTCCAAATTAGCCTCTCTCCTGGACAAGAACTTCTGAATTATAAGGTCCAGTTTGACCTCCAACATGCCAAAATGGATTTGCTGCAAACCTAAAAGCCTAAGGTTACATTTTTTTGAGGATGTCTTCAATAAAACCCGAGTAAGTTTTGCTGTAGCAGCTGTTTCAGTAAATAATTTAAATTTATTGCAGATGCAGTGGTTTAAATTCCTTCACAGATTACATTAAGGAACTCCTCAGTAAGATCAGACTTTTCATCACAGAATGAAATTCAACTGACTAAGTATTTGGTAACTTTTGACTGTTTACAATCACCCAGCTTTCTGAAACCACGGCACTAACTAATGTTAATTCCTTCACTGACAAGAGTTTTCAGTCCTACAGCATTATTCTAATAGTTTTCAACCTCTTGAAGATCCCCAGCCACAGGCCTCTTAAATGCAGTTAAATGTCATGGAGTTAAATTGGCTAAATTCAACATCAAATTAACCCTGAATTTTCTGGAGCCATATCCAATATACATTTTTTATCTCTTCCAATAGCAGAAAACTGATGGGATAATCAGTATCTCTGGCAAAGATGCCTGGCTCTTGGGGAGCAGCAACAACAGGGCACTGGTATTAACACTGCAGAGTTAAGTGCGGATCTTCAGTGGTGGGGAAACCAAGCCAGCGAAGGCTTGTGTGCCCAAGTGACAAAGTACTTGATAGCCAAGCAAACTTCCAATCCTTGCCAGGAAGCAGATTTAAGACTCAAAGATCTCATGCTGAAAGCACCTCCTATAACCTTCTTACAAACCACTCCCAGCACTCACCCCATGCTTGACTTCTCAAACTGTAACACTTTAGGGTTTTAATCTGTGCTCATAGCTACTCCTGCTACTGTCACTGATCAGTAGCAACTAAACTGTTTCTTTATAGGTAAAGGGCTTTTTCTTGTTATATTTACACGGGGGCTTCTTTTATCAGCTACGATTACATATTTGAAGAGACAACAAGGAATTAAAAAGAAAAGCCTAGATGTTTTGAAGTTTCCCTCCTGCGGAAGCTTTGTGATATCAACCCAGGACACTCAGCAGGAATAAAAAGTAAAGACAATTTGAATACAGATGAAATACTGGAAAAATTAACTTGGATAAAAACAACAAGCTGGCCGATATCAATTATTTATAACACACATAGAACTGTGAAGGCCCAAGTTCAGGAGAACAATCCTATTTAAGGGAACACTTTAATAAGAGCACTTTAAGTGTGAACTAGTCATTTTGAGATTACCAAAAATGATATGCTTATACTTTCTTCAACAGTGATAATCTAGGTACAACACTTGCATACCTTCCTATGCTCAGCCAGAAGGATCACTGAATAAATATAATCAGAACAATGATGACTAGGACTAAGGGTTTTATCTAATAATGAGAGCTCTGCTCAGAGTGAACCATGCTCTGAAGCCACCCTTATGCTGACCTGAAAAGCACCAAATGTATGCTCAGTTTATATGAGAATACCATCTCCTGATCACTTCCAGCACCACCACATACTTTACTGACCTTCTTCAAAGCCATCGCGGAAAGAGCCAGACCGGCTCATAGTTCTGCTTTTCTCATCCAGGGACATGGAGCTGTTCCTGAAGCGCGTGTCGCTATAGGGGTCATAAGGACCATCTGCATTGGAAAGGCTGTGGGTCCGTAGCATGGCTGGATTTGACAGGCTCATCTGGGCTGCAGTGGTTGGGCTTGCTATAAGGTGAAGAACAAACACCAATTTATTTGCTTGAACACAAACTATCATACCTAATTTTTTGTGCAACTACCACAAGAGCTCCTTTTTTTTTTTTTTTTTCAAGATACAAATCTTTGATGTCACCCACTCCAGACCTCTGTTATTTTTCTAAATTCAATGAATTCAAGTCAGAGGTATGCAAACCAAGCTAAATGAGTAAGAAAACTCAAACAAATAGGGTAATTTCAAATATGGCTTGATATGTCTAAGCTCAGTCAACTCAGTTAACACATTGTAGGCACGAACTAACTAATCCCCCCTTTAATTGGCAACAGCCCTTCCTCCAGAAGGACTAAAATGCCCGAAGGAATTGAAACTAGTACTTTGCCTATTCAGAACAGGCCTTGTGAACGATCCCTTCAAAGCCTTCAAGTTCTCAAAACCGAACATTTTCATATGTATTTCAGTCACAAATTTTAAGACCCTAGTTTCCTAGTAGTTTTATATTTCAGAATTGTTTCTTTCCATTGTGAGCTCTGAAGAATTAAACAACTTCAATTTTGCCTCAAGCCAATACTCTCCCAGAGAGCGTTTAGAGTCAAGAACACCTACTGCAATTTCACATTTTTTAAAATAACTTTTCTGCTGAAATTACACATGCTATTTACAAAGCACTAGTTGATTTGGGGGAAAAAATGAGAGCAACAAAATCACTGTTCAATTGGCAGGTTCCTCTTCGTGTGCTGTCAATGCCTGCTTCTATATACAACATCAAATAATACAGACAATTGTAGAAGATAATTTAAAGATGCTCAGCTTTGATATCAACACTTGCTATTTAACTGGTGGCGAGGCACTGGAACAGGTTGCCTAAAGAAGTGGCAAATGTTCCAACCCTGGTAGTGTTCCAGTCCACACTAGACAGGGCTTTGGGTGACATGGTCTAGTGTGCCTGCTGGGTCCCTGTTCACGGCAGGGGGCTGGAACTATATAATCTTAAGGTCCTTTCCAACCCAAACCATTCCGTGATTTAATGCAGTGACCTCTCTTGACTCCCAGTATCTCCAGGCTCTTAAGAACACAGAAAAATTTTTTTTTTTCTTTATTGAAATTGCTTGTGGCAAAAACAGCTTTTGAAGCTTATTAAGGTCAATAATCTTCAATTTTCTCCATAAAGAGTTAACTTTCTGGGCCTATGATGATACTTCTTCGGCATTTTTTTGACCATCAAAGTACTTTCATGAACTTTCATGGCAGTTTGTTAGCTGCTGGCAATGTAATTATACTGGGTGTACAGTCAGCTGAACTTTTGTTAAGTGTCGGTGGTTTTGTTGGTTTATTTAAAGCTGTTTGTTTAATCTGTTTCTTTTGAAAAGTGCACTCCAAGAAAGGCTCTAAAAGGTCACTGCTGTGGTAGAAATAAGTGACTGTGTCTAAGCTGCTGCTAATTCACGTAACACAAGAACTTCATAGGTATAGGCTTAACTATTAACATATTATTTATAATTCTAGAAAAGATGGAGTGGCTTCTGAAAATCAGAAAGAAACAGAAAACATCTGTTCAATGCAGTACTTTCCAAATGGCATTTAACTTAAAGACAATATATTTACTGTTAGGGTTGATTTATATACCGACACAAATTGCAAAGGCAACTAAGTGATATTTAATCAGTGCACCAGAGATGAGCACTACTAGAGCTTTAGATGAGGTTATTTCACCTTTTGATATGGTCAACTAAAATCTGCAATGCTTTATGGATCCTGTCAATCAACTTTTATTGTTTCCTTCATTTAAAAAGAGTTTTCCTTTATCAATGTAGTAAAGTGAAAGAATGGTATTTTTTTCTGAATTAAAATTCTTCTGAGTAGGAGGGCTGGAACTTGATTATCTTTAAGGTCCCTTCCAACCCAAACCATTCTACGATTCTATGAAACATAATTATTACATAATATGTCAGACTGAACTTTATACAATTGTCAAAGAAGCTACCTGTAAAATACATACAAAGATAAAATATCTCAAATTGATAAGACTGGCACATATGGTAAGTAATATTAATAAACAGGGTAAGCAACACCTTAAGTCCTTTAAACACCCCAATGTGTGATAATCACTAACAGCTTTACCAAATAGCTCACAATTATATTAAGGCATCTGATTATCCCCAGAGAAGCATTTTCAAAGAGTTACTCCAAATATGCCATCTTTGGGCATACAGAATCATAGAATCACAGAATCAGCTAGGTTGGAAAAGACCTTTAAGATCATCCAGTCCAACCATTGCTCCAGCACTGCCAAGGCCACCACTAAACCATGTCACTAAGGGCCTCATCTACACAGTTTGTGAACGCTTCCAGGGACGGAAACTCCCACCATTGCCCTGGGCAGCCTGTTCCAATGCCTGAACACCCTCTCTGGGAACGAACTGTTCCTAGTATCCTGTCTAAACCTCCCCTGGTGCAGCTTGGGGCCGTTTCCTCTTGTTCAATCACTTGTTAGTTCGGAGAAGAGAGCAGCCACTTCCTGGCTCCATCTTCCTTTCAGGTATTTGAAGAGAGCAGTAACGTCCCCCCTGAGCCTTCTCTTCTCCAGAAAATGAGAGAATAATGCTAATTAGTCATGCATTTCAATGAACGCGCTTCCTGAGGTTGAATGTGGAACTCAGAGCCGCTAGAAGAAAATTATATTGTGTAATATGCTTTTTGCTAGACACATGAAGTATTGCTATGACAATTCAAACAGGTAATTATTCACCAAGCTGTGAGAAGTTAAATCTAGTTCCAGAGGGTGATGTTACGCTGGATCCAGACGAAAAAGGGGAATTGCCAGCAGTATCCTGAAGTCCTCCCGCTGAATGGGAGCGTAGCCATTCCTTAGCATCGTCTTGATTACGGAGCTGGGAGGACGGAGCATACCTGCAAAAACAGTTATTTAAGAATGGCTGACATTTACTTATTTAAAGTAAAAGAAAACCCTAACATGAAATGTCACAAGACCTGGGGAAGGAGAGAGGGAAAGAAAGATGGTGGAAGAACGCTCATGTGAAATTTAAGGATTAAAATTATATAAACCCAATGTAACTCTAAATTAAGGACCTGCTCCAAGCTGTTTTTAAGCTGTTCCTAATTCATTCCCCCTCTCTTTAGGGGAAAAAAAACCCCACAAACTCCATTCCTATGGCTTCGGAAGTAGCCAAACTAGTAGTGAACAAAAAGCTACAGACAGAACTTTTGCACTCTGGCACTGTAGAGTGAAAAATAGGGTATGTTCCATATGTATGATTTAAAAATAAAGCCATAATATGGAAATCCTTTCCTTACCTAAGGTTATACTAAAATTCTATCACTAGTTTAGTATCCTGGTACATCACTAAGCTTATCTGGCTTTTTGCCATATACCCAAATTCAAGTCAACAAAGCCATTATCAGATTTTCAACATGCTGTGACCCCATCATTCATATTCCAGAGACATGAAATACAATGGTCTGTGGAGGTGTAGCCCATTTAGTTCAAAACTAATAGCATTAAATCATCATAGAGGAGACGACGTTTAGCCTTTTCAGAAGGCAAAGAAAAAAGCAGAAACATCGTCTATGCCAACATCAATGGCAAAATACCCACTGGCTTTGGCTTAAGCAAAGTTTTAAATCTGCTTTTGTATATGCCTGAAAAATAGGGATGTTACCACAGGTGTTAAGTGAAATACGTGATAGGATGCAGGTATCAACAGAAAGAGCGTCATGGAAACACTCGTCTGCTAATGGATTTCAGTGCCTGTCTTATGCTCTGCCATTTGCTTTTGAGAAATATTTATGAGTTCCTAGCTCTCCTTCCAAAAAACACTTGAAGCCTATTATTAGTTGATATTATCTATTTAATTAATCAGCTTCCCTCCAACTACTGTACACAGTAAGATACCACTTATGAAGACTGTTTTAAATCCATGTGAACACTACAATAAGTAACATTGCAAAAACTCAAAACCACTTTCAAAAAATGCTTTCATTCATTCTGCTGCTTATGCCTCAACACTTAAGCAACAGTCCTTGACTATCTGCATCTCTTCAACTTTGCACATACATCACTTTATTAAAAAAGGAGCTTTTAAAAAGCCAGTTTAACACACTAAGGCATTCTATTTTTCAGCACTAATACCTACCTGTTCAGCACTCAAATGTTTGGGTATTAAAAGAGAGTCCTTACTTATTAGAGACATACATGAGAACCACAGAAACATTTTAAACCAAATGCCATTTTAAGAACGGCTTTTAGCACTTGGCTTCATGGGCCGAAAAACATTGTTTAAGGCACAGGATAAATTACACCTTCAATTTCAAGGGATCAACTCAGTGATCCCTGAAGCTGCATTAAGCAATTTGGAGGCTGTACTTTTCTACATTGTCTAAAATAGCTTCAGTGAATTTTGCAAAACTTAAAGCATTTAATTAATACACCTGATGTTGATTATTTTGCTAGATAGAATTGCTTGGATCAATGGAAAAATCTTTTTTCGGTGTGCTTTTTTCATGTTAGAAAACCTTACAGAGAGATACAAAATGTATGAGGAGACAACTGCCAAAAGCTTGTTTGGGGATTTTGTTCTCTTTTCTAAAGGAGTAGCAGTTACCCCTAAGAGTCCTCTATCTCTAGGTATTCTGAAGCAAATATTTTTTAATTACTATGTCCGATCTCATCCTAAAAGGTTTGGCAGGAAAATCTTTTCTATTTGTATATCAACATCAACGGTCCTGGGTAGAAAACAATCTCAAGCCATTCCTTGCAACAGCCACAGAAGCTGCAAAATTATTGTTTTCAAGTCATGCCAAGTGATGGTTTATGAGATGCTTTTCAGCAATTTGCCAGCAAAAGCCACAGTTCTTGCTTAAGCGGAGAAGGCACTGGATTTAGAAAAAAACTGACACAGTAGTCAATGCCTTCTTTGAGGATTAAAGAAAGAACAAAAGAAAGAAAGAAAAGAAATAATATTGTTGCCACCTCTTGCAAACTGTGACCATCACCACCACCAGCCACAACAGAAACACAAAGCAAACTCCAAAGCCACAACAAAAGCTGTGTGGAAACACCAATACCTGAGTCCCTTCTTAGGCAAAGTGTTCCTATCAAGATGTGGGTCGCTGCAGAAAAGTTAAAAGAAAAGAACTTCAGAGAAGAACAAATAGGAAGGTATCAGACCAGGATGAAGGACGTACAAATATCTGCATCACCTTTTCAGAGGAAAAGGTGCTGGGGCCTTCCCACAGAAACATGCAAAAACCTTCTTGGACAGGTGTGGATTAGCACAAACATGCATCTGGTGCCATGCCAATGAATCTCATCTGTTCACAATGTGATCTTGCCATTTCTTCTACCCACAAGGAACAAAAATGGTTCTTTAAACGTCAAGCTTTTAAAACTATGCTTTTCAGCAGGCATGAGGTAGACTATTTGTGAAAACTGATGAGCATCTTCAAGTCCAAAACCCACCTTCCTGTCATTTCTTTCAGCAGACACCGTTTGGTGAATGCATCTAATTAATGTTACACAGCTGCGATGTATAGCAGTAGAAGTGTTGAGCCCAGGCTGTTTCAATTTCCAAATCTCAGCTTAAATTCCATTAACACAGCAAAGTGACTCTATCAGTCATCCAAGCCTCACGTATTTAAGTTTGTATTTTCACAACTGATGAAACTGTAACTAAGCAGAATCTGTTAATTAGTTTTTTTAAGAAAATATCCATGCGCTTAAATGAATTCATTTCATGACAATCCTTACAGCTAAATTACAGCATGGGACTAATTAATATCATAGCAGTGAGTAGAAGTGAGCTAGAATGTTTGGATTTGGGTCTTTTCCTAATTTTAGCATTCCTCTTTAGAAGGACGGGTGCACCCAAGTCTCTGCGGAACACTCATGAGCCAAACTGCAATAGAAGACTGACAACACAGAATGACATGGGGACTTCACGACAAAAACGACAGGCCTGAAAGGCAGTGGGAAAAGCAGCGGGAAAAGCAGCATGCCAGAGGAATGCTGAAATGCTAGTGAGAGTTTAGACTGGTAGAAAGAAAAAGCACAAGATTTTCAAATTGCCTTTGGAAAAGAACTGAGGGGGAGAAAAATATACCCTTCCCCCCTTAAATCTAAAGACGTTCCCAGTAACAAAAAGCAACACCAAATCCATGCCAACTCTCCCGTTCTCCAGACTGATTTAGACAGATAGATGAGGTGTTTGAAGGGACTCTCACTGGCATGTCTTTGTGTCAGCTCACACCTGAACGATGAACACAGCAGAGGACTCAAGTGAGCACAGTCTGTCACAAAACAATTTGCTTCACTGAGATGGGCAACAGAACCTACAGCCTTGCGCATACTCCTGTCCTGAGACAGCATTACCTGTCCTGTCTCCTGGGCAAAGTATTTCGGCAGAATTTGGGGCTAGCAGCAGGGGAAGAAAGAGGGCTAGAAGAACCAGTCCAACAAGACAGAAAACAAGAGAAGGTATATTAGAATGAAGAGATAACAGAAAGGAGTTATAATAAAGCACAAACAGAAACCCAAACTCTCAGAACATTATATTCAGCGGTAACTTTTTCCACTGACATGCAACTACAGAAATGTTGCTACCTGATTGCGTAAAGACACATCAGGATAGAGCTGACTTCCAATGCTTGCAAGGGTACTACTGCCTTCTACAAAACATGTCTCAAAGACCATGCACTGCAAGTCATTGTCTGGTTTATCCCAATGTTAGCTCCATGATAATACAGCTCTGATGTTGAAAAAAGCAGCCCCATTCCCTCCTCCCTGCTCAGTCTGTCCCAGGTAATACTCCGTGTGTCCACACAGATACTGATAAATTTTATTGCATAAGGAGCTGGGGAGCTGATCAGTCTGAAACACAATTCAGGTGATCATTTTTCAGTTGGATCCATCTCCCAGTCAGGTTCACTAAGCATTCACATGACCGCCAGCACCAAAAACATTGTAGGGAACACAGCAGCAGTGAGAGGCTGAGAAGGGATGAAGTGACTAAGGAAACAGGGACATACATCTCTTTTCAGCACGACTTCCAGCTTGAAAGCCTACCAAATGTTATAAACGAGAAGTTTAAAATAAAACAGTTGGCTTCTCAAATCAAAGTAACAATAATAATGGGTGTTTTTTTGAATATCACTATCAGATCAACTAACAGAAGGCCTTTTTAAGGATAACAGAGGATGCAAAATTCAAATATTGGGTAGAAAGAAAACCTGTCACGCTGGCTACCACAGCAAATTAAAACCTCAGTATAATCTTTTGAGAAGCACAACTTGATTTCTATCTGCAATGTTGGCTACTGCTGCCAGGTCTTCCTTCACATTTGAGATACAACCAAACATATGGAAATGAGAGAAAAACCCACTAACCTTTCAGACAATGTGGTCTTAACACTGTTGGTTCGGACAAAGGGAGTCAGAGAATCATCTTTAGAGGCTGGAATCAAGCCACTGGAGGAGTTATGGCTCAGCCCACCTCCACTGCTTAGAGAGATATCAATGGATTCACAGCTGGTATGAAGACTGCTGACAGACTGATATCCAATGCCATCCTTGCTAACAGCAGAAGAGCTACTTGCGTTGGTACCCCACGTTAAACTGTTGGAAGGAGCTGAATGTGCTGAACTGGGACTCGAAGCTAATGGAGACTGGTTCAAATCTGTGTTTTTACTATACAGGGGACTGCTGCCCCCACTGCTCAGCATACCACTGCCAGATGGCGAATCCAGATTTCCCTGCTGGTTCATAGTAGCGTGAGGATTGGAGATGACTACTGAGTTTTTCATATTTTCAGCTGTTGTGATGGGAACTTGTTTATTAGGCTTGCCACCAAAAAGTCTGTACAAAAGACAACATGAAAAAATACATAAAATGGAATATGAAATGCAAGAGTATTTTATATCTAGACCATATCTCTTCTTAGCTTCACAAAAATAAGATTAAGTAAATGATTCTAGACTGGACATATGCAACTACAAATTTATGAATCCCCCTGTTTTCATTTCACCTCCAACAAAGCCCAGAAACAGTTACGAGACCTTCAAATCTATCTTAGGTGTGTCTGCTCTGAATCATGAAATACTACTTTCACAAAGCTAAAATACAGCTTCAACAGAACTAAAATACAGCCAGATCATCTTCTGCTCCTTGAAGGAAAGAAGATACCAGAGGAACACTGCACCAATTAACTTGAAGCATGGAATATTACAGAAGTTGAAAGCTTGTCCAGGTAAATTCCATGCAAATCACCAAATTCTCTGTACAGAAGCAGCACTTGTTACGATGTAAGAGGAAAACTACCTACTGATATCAAATGTAGGTTTGTATCATTTCAGGGGCCAAGATGGCTGGAAACTATTAATTTTTGAGTGTAGAATGAGGTTTTACCTGCTTTGGCACCTGGGACTGGCTCACTAAAAGATTAGCTGAGTGCCAGAACTAGTGCAAGAAAGGGGATACAAAAGCACGGCTGGAGAAGGATGACTGCAGCATGTCCAGTTTGCATCACTGCTGCCTGTGATGCAGCTGCACTGCCAATGAAGAAAGTACTTCAGTTCCCTCATTAACAGGCAACAGGAAAGTTCTCAGCAGTGCAAAATTGTCTTGCTTAGAAGTAAACATGCTTCAGACTAGATTATCAATCATTCCAGGACTGATCCTCAAAACTATAAAGGAAGCATTATCTTTTGACTCTAGCTGCAAACATTCACCCCAAAACATTGCTTCTGTTTCTACCACTTGGCTCCAGTAACTGCCTTGGCAACCTTAGTTTTCCTCACACGTATCTATATGGATTTGCTTCTTTGTTATGGACAGTGTGGAGTATTGGGGATGAAATCTTTCAAAGGGGTATCTATCACACTGTAGTCCTCAGAAGAGAGGACTACAGCACTTCTATACAAGAGGTCCTACAGATTTACAGGTGGGTAGGCACCACGCAGAACTTTCTATGCTTTTTAGTACCCCCAGGGTGTCTGCACAACACATGCACACTAAGGCACCTTGTTCAACACTTCTCAGAAACACAAGACCCGTAACAAAGTTGGGCACCCTGCACACAAGTGCAGTAAGCCCAGTGATGCCCACAAGCACTGTACTTACTGCACAGGTGCTACCTGCAGCTCCAGAGTACCTGTGCAAGATACCTGGAACACATCTCAAGTGGATGGCTGCTGTTGCATGCTTGCCACAAAGTACCTGGACAATACTGCTGGATCAGGATAAGATGTACATCTACACCTATCTCATCATCCAGCATTGCTCTGTGCCATCATCAAAATGAGCGTGACCAGCAGGCCAAAGGAGTTGATCCTGCCCCTCTGCTCTCGTGAGACCTTCACTTGGGAGCACTGTGTGCAGTTCTGGTGTCCTCAACATAAAAAGGACATGGAGCTGTTGGAACAAGTCCAGAGGAGGGCCACGAGGATGATCAGGGGGCTGGAGCACCTCCCGTATGAAGACAGGCAGAGGAAGTTGGGGCTGTTCAGCCTGGAGAAGAGAAGGCTGCATGGAGACCTCATAGCAGCCTTCCACTATCTGAAGTGGGGCTACAGGGATGCTGGGGAGAGACTCTTCACTAGGGACTGTAGTGATAGGACAAGGGGTAACGGGTTAAAACTTAAACAGGGGAAGTTCAGGTTAGATAGAAGGAAGAAGTTCTTCCCTGTGAGGGTGGTGAGGCACTGGAATGGGCTGCCCAGGGAAGCTGTGAATGTTCCATCCCTGGCAGTGTTCAAGGCCAGGTTGGATGAAGCCTTGTGTGGGATGGTTTAGTGTGAGGTGTCCCTGCCCATGGCAGGGGGGTTGGAACTAGATGATCTTAAGGTCATTTCCAACCCTAACTATTCTGTGATTCTACAATCCTATCAGCACTTGATGTAAACAGGTATTTGTGGTTCACCTGGACATGACACCATGCCTCACTGGTTAGAAAACACTGACTTAAGACAAGTCAGTCTGAACCATAAAACCCATTCCTACAGGGATTTAGAGACATTTTGAGTCTAGGTTTTACTTAGAGTTAATCTTATTAGAGTATAAGAAAAATGTCTAACCATGGCCTTCAGTGGCAATACCAGTTTAGGGTATTCCTGCTCCTACGCCATTGGACTGAGGGCACTGTACTCTTATGAGATATAATCTTGGAGATTATAAAGACCCCAACCACCTAACCCACAACCAAAATACAGTTTTACAAGCTGCTTTTAAGCTAGGCAGCTTCACAACCTCAAACTGCTTCACAGCCCCTCTTAATACAACTGAAAGGATGCTGCACTGCAGCTCCAAGAGAAACACGTTGCTGCTGCAGCCAGTGTCTGGTTGAACCACAACCTCACAACAAAACACATTCAGATGTGGTCTGGAGAGCATTCCTTTGAGTCCAAAGAAAATCCAACTCAGCAAGACAGTCACATTAACACAGAGATTAACTCTGGCAGGATATACTCTACAAAGAAGGATATCTGTTTACTCCTGTCTATTACTGACATGAATATATCTGAGCTGGCTCTTGGGTCATGAATGTCTCCCATACACAGAAAAGCAGCGTATTACATACTGCAAATCATTAATGGCTAATTTAATAATAAAATATATCAGTATAAATGATGCTTTCACTTAAGGGACATGCCTGATACATAACACTGGAGCTAAAGGCAATACTGAGAGAACAGAGACAGGCCCCCATGGCAGAATTATAGAATTTCACTGTTTGTGACAGCATAAAAGTTACACACATTTACAGACTTACAGGTAACTCTCTATTGTTACAAAGGTATGGTTTCCAATTTACTGGATAATAATAAAAAATTCACAGGGCCAAGAGGAAATATGCAAGAAAACATTTGCAACTCATCTCAACTGACTCGGAAAATTAATATTGAAACCTGTATTCCCATTCTAGAAATCAGTAATAAGCAGACGAGGGAGGTACCATTTTGGTATGCGGCAATTTAGACAGTCTGGTGACAATCCAACAGTGAAAACTGTAAATCGAAGAAGGGAATAGTTAAACTGAGCCTCAGTGTCTTCTCTTTGAAGTTCCATGTATTTCTAATTTGGACTTCATGATCTTAAAGGTCTTTTCCAACCTAGTTCATTCTACGATTCTAATTTAGCATTTCAATTACACAGCTAGCAATGTGGCTTTCTAGTAATAAAAAAAATAATTTCCAATCAAATGTCAAGATTAATGTGCCTTGCAACACTGAAAATCTGCATGTTTCATGGGGTGTACTATAGAAATTAAATGTCTGTTGGAGTTCTTCTCTTTAAGTAGACATTAATGGAAATTAAATGTTCTAAAGGACATGGCCTATCTAATGATAACCAGATATAAAGTATCTTGAATTACCCTCACATAGGCTCTTTAAATAAAACCAGCCATCTAAAAAGAAGCAGTTTACAACTCTTCACAGCATTAGCCTAAGCTGCCATCCCAGCCATTATGCTTGCATTGGTGCTTCAGATGGAATGGGGCTTTCTCACATCACTGGAAGCAGGATGATGTAGCGTAACTGTATGGGTATTATGGGCGTCAAGACAAAATGAAATGCAAAACACTGCAACTTGAAACAGACAAGCTCACTGATGTCAAATTCCACTGAAAAATAATATTAACAGAACCTTTTACCAGTATCAAGGCTTTGAAGCACACCGCATCAATAAATTAATTCCTGACCAACTCAGAGTTAATATTAAGATAATGTGTGGGGTAGTTGTGGAAAAATAGACCACAGAGAAGATTTTTGTTTAAAAAAATATAAGAAAATTTAACCCAACTTAGGCAGTAACTTTTCTTAGGGTTCTTGTACACAGGTGAATAACCTGATGTTGAGTCCCACAAAACACTGGCCTAATGCAGACAGCTGAAAGACTGGTTTGGTAAAGGCATACGAATCTAAGTATAGCAGGTCAATTTATGCTGTTGTCATGATGGAAATCTCAAATACTCTCCTGCTGTCAAGTTATAATTTGATCCACCATTGGAGTATTTCCAGGTTTGTTACACATACATTGGTGCAAGACCTCTTCGGTCACCTTCACGTAAGAAAACTCTTATTCCTTCAGCACGGATGAAGCCTTCAGGTAAGATTTTTGAAATACACTCATAATCACAATTGCCAAATTTTCTCCTCCCCAAATGTTCAATTTTTGCTGATGTTGCGTGATGCACTGAGTATTTACAACACTGGCCAACCTGTTTATGCGAAATTCAATGGAAATACAAAGACCTTGATGCAAGACACTAAATAGTAAGTGCTCCACACAACACAGCCAGGCCTGGCTTGGAGAGTCCTGCTCATTCAGCTTGGACTAACATCATTGCACGATCAACAGATTCAGTGCCTACCTGCGCAAAGTGGGAGAGGCCACATCAGGGTACTTGGCTCCTTGCTGGTGAGTACTTTGAGCTCCACTAGAAGCAGTCTGTGATGCAGGATTCACTTTAACAGAATTACATGAGGCCACGCTTTCGTTGTCAGACGAAATCCCTTTCTCTTTATCAGTTTGATTGACTAATCCTGGCAGAGAGTTTCCAAGGATTACCTTGGCAGGCTCTCTCATTTTTGGGACAGGCAACCCGGCTGACTTGCTGCTTATGTTGGAATCTATGCTACTTGTGCTAGATCTATTCCCAGCTCCACTTCTACTGCTGGATTTACTGGGCCGAGGTAAACTACGATACTGAAGATTAGTTCGGGCACTAAGCGCTAAGTAGCCATCATCCTGGTTCTGGGAGCCATCCACACTAGTCTTCCGACCAGGGGTCCTACCCATGAGTCCAGATGACTTTGGGATTTTTCCCAGGGTAGCTGATCTACTGGTGATCGTTGCCCCACTGGCAGTGATTATAGTCATGCCTAAGGCTGACCCGCTCTGTTTCTTAAATCCAAATGTATTAGCATTAGCAGCAGTTGTTCTACTGTTACTTGTGGGCAGCTTTTTGGATTCATCACCACTGCTGCGTCCTGCATCTGATGGGGAACGCTTAACATGTCCAGCTTTAGGAGATAGTCTACCCTTTTCTGATACCTTGGCGTCATCAGTTTTCCCTACAAAAATAGAAAAAGAATTCTAATATTTAATGACTTGAAAAACATCAAGCAAATGATGAAACTCAAAGCAGCATGAAAAGCAAAAGCGTGCTAGCCACCAAAGTGCAGTTAGAAGTCATGATCTAGTCTGCACTGAACTTAGATGCCACTCTAGTGAGTTATACATGCAGACTCGCCAGAGACAGTATGTGGTGTGTTTGCCCCCAAGAATACAAAAAGCAGAACAGCGTTATGTCATAGTGACAGATAAGAAAAAATGTTTCCCTCTGTAGCTACCATAGAGCAATCCTCTTTAATCATTAGAAAGAAGCAGTGTTAGGCCATTAGTGTAATTTTCCTACAAGGCATTGTTCAAGGAATTATCTAACTTCAACCTTTTCATACACAATTGTGTACATGTCCAAACGAGGAGAGGTATTAACTTATATTACTTGATTATGCAAATTCAATCAATTTCCATTCACACATCTGCAAAAGCTAAAATCACTGTACTTTTCTAAGAAAAGCCAGAACTAAATAGTGTTTAGTATAAATTAACATGCTGGTTTAGTAAAGGGAAAAACAAAATCTCCTTAACCACACATACTGCATGTTCTTACAGTTAACCTTGACTTCAAAAGCTGAAATTATACTACCTATTCTGCATATAGCAGTACTGTGCCCAATAAATAGCTCAGCTTAAGACTAGAGTTGTCATGAAAACAACTTCCACGGTGTATTAATCCAAAATATACATTTTCAAATGAACAGAAATATGGACATAAAAGATGCTGCAGAGGTTAAAACAATAACTAAAAATAAAGATAGCACTACCTGAAGTTCAGGTTCTGCCTCTGGAAAGTATTTAAACTGTTTTCATACTGAACATACTTTTTGGCTTGTTTCTATCTTACACCTTTTCTCACCTGTTCCAGGTGTCTTTAATGTGCCTGAGGTGGTTGAAGGTTTAGTCCTTGGTGTGGTAATGCCAACTTGAGCTGACATGCCCCGTCGCCAGGAGCCCGTCTGTGAAATAACAGTGTTCTTCCTACCAGAAGTACTTTTATCAGATTCATCTGACACATCAGAGGGATTCCGCCTCCATTTAGATCCTGGCTCCATTTTTATGCCGCTATCAGATCCTCCGTCTGATTTCTTGACTTCATCACTGGACCATAAGGAATTCCGCTCAACCTGGGAATGCTTTTCTGCATCAGTCTAGGACAGATAAGGAATTGCAAATACAACCTTCAGAGCAAGCCCTTCTTTTAAGAAGCTTCATAAATGAGAACCATCAAATGATTCATCAACTCAGTAGTCATTTCTAAGTACCAACAAACATAACATACCTTTGATACAGAAGTCACACAAAGAAATTATGTATCTTTTTAATATGCTAGGGAAAAAATACAAAAACCCGTAACAGCCATGCCCCTTAGAATAAAGACAAAAGAAAAAAAAAAAAAGGGAAAAAATCCACTTGATTTATAAAGGACGTATTCAGCTCTATGACATTTATAATCCTCCATCTCAAATTTCTGACTAACTCTTCTACTGCAATGCCAAAAAACCCTTTCAAACCTGTGCAGCCAGCTCCCCTTTGTTCTTGCTGTCTTCCTATCTCTTGTCTAGCAATTTGATCTCCAGGGTATGAGGAGGCATCTTTTTAAACAGATTTGAAGATATGGAATGCTGTTCATTCTAATTTAATGTAGTAGAAGGACACCCACAAGCTGAAGAAAAACGAAACCCCAACAACTTTCTAGCAACATTCAAGGGTGACTTAAATATGTATGTTACCATAGTTTTTAATTCATGTTCAACTCTTAAACACTGTTTACCCTATTTCGCACAGAATGCATTACCAATCCTTTATGGAGAATTTTGCAAAGCTCAAAGTCAAATACAGAATTTTTCCATTGGCAAGCCTTTGCCTAGTTCTCAGAAATGGTTAAATCTATTAGCCTATATAATTATTTCTAATGTATTCCCCATACATTATAATTTTCTATTGCTAACAATTATTTCTGCAGAATTCTACTTCTCCTGTCAGATGATGCTGATTAATATGGGCGAATTTTGTTGTACCTCAACTATTTTGCAGTTGGGCACAAACAATAAATATCCACACATCTGACCATAATCCACACAACCATCCCGGCCCTCAAAAGACAGCTGAAGTGTTCTCCAAACATCGCAGTACCATGAAAGACTGACAATTCAACACTTGATCACGAAGCTCCCAAGTAAGAGGCAATAAATTCTGGAAAGATGCTGGAGTGCCATCTCTTCCCTACAGCCTTAGCAGAAGATGAACGTACAGTAGTCAAATGGTAGCATCACTTATATGGAAATTATTTTAAATACCCCAAAGCATTACAAAGCTCACCACCTTTTACTCCTTTTGGATAATCAGAAAAACACAGGAAAGGATGTGAGATCATCTACCATGCTTTCAAAAAAATTAACTGTTTTATTCTTTAAGTTCCTAAAGTTTAAGAGTTTCAAGCTTATGACTCTTCCTACCAGATAGCACCATTAACAAGAAAGAACCTAGGCGAATTGTGGCTTAATTTCCTCTGCTTTTTACTGTAATTATCTTTTTTCTTAAAGCCTGAAAAACTAGTTAAGCAATCAGAATGTGAAAGCTGACACCACACATCATAATGGTCTTTCTTTATTCACGTGAAATAGTGAGGGCCTGGGTTATTAGTCTGCATATTGAATCATTACACTAACGACCATTTGCTGAATTATGGATTTAGATACTATTTTCTTGTGTTTTCCTCATGCTAAGCAAATGTTGTTCCCCTGCCCCTCCATTCAGAGACAGCAACACAGAATAGCTTGATTAAACACTGCTTCTCTGAGAAACCTGTGCCAGCGCCTCACCACCCTCACAAGGAAGAACTTCTGCTTAAGATCTCATCTCAATCTCCCCTCTGTCAGGTTAAAGTCATTCCCCTTTGTCATTAAATTCCTTTTCACAAAGTCCCTCTCCAGATTTCTTGTAGGCCCAAGAGAGGATAAGCAAGAAGAAACAAATAACCGACCAACAAAACCACCTCATCATCATCCCTCACATACTCTCATTAGTATATTGCTTCAAGTACCTTCTCTGGAATTGTGTATTTACACTGTTCGCTTCCAAGAGCAAGAAATACACCTACTTTGTAATTACAGAGCAATTCTAGCTTTGGTTGAATGAAATATTCCCATACCTTCTATTTACCCACCTCTGCACCTGTAAGAATAGTACAGTCTCAACAGAGAGAGCAGTATTACAAGAAGTCCTCTATTTTTGCCCGCTTCCACTTCATTCCACTACTACACCCACAGCCAAAGTTTTCTGTAGCCTTTGAAACACTGCACACCTACCCTTGAAGCCCTCTGGCCAGAGATGTTTCTGTTTCATGGTAAACACTGAACAGCACAGAAACATGACTAATCAAAACCAAAACACAGCTAAACCTGGCTTGGGGATTGCAGCTGAAACTCCGCCTCCTGAAAGGGCAAAAGTGGGTATATTATTTGCTGGAGGTTATGGCAAGACACAGCAAGCATGAACTGGGAGCAAAGCCTGCATCCGACTCAGCTGGGAGCAGTGGTAACCACTAGGATTTCTCAGCTTCCCCCCACAGTTCTGTAAATCCAATTATGAAGCTGTGAACAGACCCAAACCATCTTTGCTCCAACAGAACTGACAAGCTATCTTATCTAACAGCTTAAAGATGCTCCTACTTTCAATTTGAAGGAATTGTTTCCATCTTCGGATCTTTTTAACATTAATAAGCTCGTTCATGTTCCTCACTCGTATCTTATTTCAGTGAGGTAAGGCATTTTCAAATGCCCACGTCTTAGTTTCTTGTTAAAATGTATGTATGATGTGACTTTAAAGACATATTATATGCAGTGCCATGTAAAAGGTAACTTATCTACGTACACTGTAAGAGAAAAATGTTAGGGCCCCAAATGTCATATATCTGCATTAAGTGCTTTGGTACTTGACGTAATCAGAGCAAGACAAGGGAACATGGTAAGGCAAATCCTGGTTCTTATCACTAGTTTGTTCAGAACCAACTAGTGAACATCTTTACAGCACTGCTACGAAAAAAGGCTACAACTATGAATGTCTACAAACACAGAATTAATATCATATGAACATCTTGCTTCTCAAAGATGGGGAAACTACAGCTTCTCGAGTAAGCTACTCAGCAGCTCTGAAAATCAGTTCCTTAGCAGAGACTTTTTCCCTACTACAACCATGTAGTCTTCCTCTGCAGAGATGATTCTGCATAAGTTTCTGATTTTATCAGCAGACACTGACATGTCAGGGCTCTCTCCCTTTGATGGTGCTGTGTTATTTGTCCAGACTCCCAGTTGAACACACATTAACTTCAAGCTCCCTCTTTAATTTTCTGAAATCATCTGAAAAAGATGTGCTAGAATCACAGCAGCTTAAAAGTGCCTACTATTTAGGAGAACCAAAGCAGTCGACAGCCTGAGCAGAAAAGTCCACACCCCTCTGGAGATGTCTGTCTATCCTTTGTGGCTCACCACCCAGGGGAACGTAAACCTGGGCAAGGGCCATTATACAGTATCCAGGTAAGACACAAAAGGCACACATACAGCATTCACTGTGTCACGAGATCTATTTTGGGCAGCATAAAATCAATCCTGTAAGCTATGAATGGTTCCATCACTCCAAGCTATTTTCATTCCCCTGGTTTACAAGATTAGGATATTCTGTTTAAATGAAAACAAAGTATTTTATGGACAATAATTTGCAGACAATATTAATACCTAGAATAAATAATGTCAGCAACAAAAACTGAAGCAGGTCACAGACACACATGAAAAACCTGCAAACAACTTGTATGCTTTAGCTCCCAGCTTCCTCTTCTAATGACTATGCTCTACTGTCTGTATAAGCTTCAGGTGCTTTTCTTCTTGTGCATGCTCGCTTAGGTGCTGTAATATATGTGGAGGAGGAAGAGGAGTTCGTCAACACAGATTTTGATCTCTCAGAGGTGTTTCCAAGAATCCGATCCAGAGGAAGATAAAAGTCAAATGAGTTTCTATTTTTTTCCTTAGGTTAATGTTAAGTTGTATTTCCCTTTTTTGTCCATTTTTCCCCAATAGTATTATGATGTTAAGATGGTAACAATTGTCAAAAAATACTTCTAGTTGTCTATGCTACTCTCTGTGTTACATACTGAAAACGCACGTGATAGATCTTAACTCCTCTCAACTTGTATGGGACTTGTAGCAGCAGTTTTGAGTGTACATGCAATTGCTGATACACAACCAGAGGCTAACTGGAAACATTTAATGTAGGCTCAAACATGCACCTTGTGGCAAGGGAACAAAGACTAATATGTGCTTGCACCACAGTCCTGGAGGCAGAGCAACACTCCACAGCAACCACACGTCTACATTAAAACTGAAATCAGATTTAAGGTCCAGTCATGAAAAAGAGAGGAAAGAAACAGAGGAGAAGGTCATACCTACACCCCTCTTCTCTACCTGCTGCAATGCCAAGTCACTGCATCCCGGTTGCTTTGACACACAAAACCTTGATCAGGTGGGTTTACAAAGAACAAAGCTGGACAACACAGACCTATATTTTTCCAAACAAAATTACATACAATTGGGAGAAAAAAAAGCTGCTTCTATTACTGGAAATCTCTGCATTCTGCAATCTTATTGATGAATGAAAAGTCATTGGATACCTTCACTTGTTTTACCCTCGTTGGATGCCTGGTGTCTGAGCACAAAATGTACATGTGTGCTGCTCATGGATGTAAAGTTTATCCTCCTATGAAATGCTGCCAAAACTAGAAAGCCTTCAATACCATGCAGCCCTGGAAGTTTAAAGTGATCTATTTTGTTTGCCTGGCACTCCTTCATTTCCAAGGGAAGTGTAAGTAATTTCTAAGTGGTCATGTTTCATGTTGACTTAATTGAACCCTTTTCTTTCAGAGAAAATACAATACTTTTTCCAAAGCTAAAGACAAATAATATAATCCCATCTACTGATGCCTATTTTCTGTACAGCACTGCTGATGGGAAGGCAGAAGATATCTGCTGCCACACCACAGCAGCAGAGATGCCATGGATTCCATGCACAGAGGAAATACTCCTAAATGCCATGTATAAGGTGGTTATTATTTTTTAACATTGCCTTTGCAGTGCTGCTGTCTATACTGAAGGCTGTGTGTTCAAGTCCATCCAACTTAAAACAGTTACACCTATTCCACAGAGAAAATAGCAAGTATCAATGTTACCTGTGTAAATCAGACATCTTACCTGTGCATCTAAGTTTTTGCGGGAGGAGGCAGGCGTGTTGGCATAGGAGCTGATAGAGGAGCTAGTGTTAATGTCATCAGTGCTGAGGTTATCTATGGTGTCACTGATCCCACTGCTGACAGAGCTGCTGTCATCCCAGCTGGAGAAAAACACAACAAAGGTGAAAAAAATAGGGTTAAAAGACAGAAGCATCATCCAAAAGGAGAAGTAGTATTTCTACAAACCTTATCCCACTTGCAGTTACCAATTGAAAACAATCTCACATTTTCCTAACTTACCTTCTTTGCACTTCCGACTCTAAATCCACACAGCTCATTAACTATAGAGTTGCCACAAAGCCTACTGTATACCATCTATTCAGCCAAGAGCACCAATGATACAACTCTTCTTGACTCAACTGGAAGTCTGCATGAGTAAACAGATTTTCAAGTGACCCTCAAAATTTATGCCTGCAGTGCTAGAGTAGGGCAAGATGGTGCTAACAAGTCACCTCCAGGTAGGCATAACACTGATTTGCTAAGCCCTAACACAGAGATGGAACTTAAATGCAAGGAAAAACTTCATCCTGAAGCAATCTTTTGTTAAAACTGAACTGGGCAACAACCTCGATCTACCATCACAGCATCACTGGTCTCAGAAGACTTCAGTAATTGAAAGCTTAGTTGTTCAGATGCTACTTAACCCTCCTGCGCTATACAACACATCCTTTTCAAGGAGATCTATTAACTGCTTACTATTACTATTCAAGGAGATCTATTAACTTACCAGCGTGTGATAGTGTCAACATTTTTCAGTTAAGTGAGAAACACGTAACTGAAATTTAGGACATAGAGAATACCAACATAAAACATCTATGCCGAACACTCGCTATATGAGTGTTAGAACAGACAGAACAAAAAGTCAAGCCAGATGTTCCACTCCTAAAATGCCCTTAAAAATAAACTGCTGAAGGAAAAGATTTATAAACTGGCTTAAAAGCACTCCATCTCAGAGAACAATAAAGCTGGGATTGGCAAGTAGCTCTGTGAAGACATTTCAGTCCACTGATGGATAACTACTACTGGGAACTCATAAACACATATTTCATAGATCATTTGTGAAAGCTAGAGAGGTAAGCTGACAGTTCTCTAGCTATTTATCACCACAGACTCAGATTTTGGAAGCTCCACACTGTATTCCCCTTTACATTTCTGTCTGCTTTCCAAACTTGTAACCAAGACATTGAAGTGAGATTTTTGACCTTAGAGCGAAAGCTATTCACAAGGTGATACATGCATTTTAATACATGCATTTAAAATTTAACTGCACGTTGTCTAATTGAATTCTGTACAGAAAGGCTATCTATCCGGTTTCTCGAATTTTACTCATAGCTTCACCACTGATTTACTATATAGCCTTACTATAACCTTTGGTAACTCTGAAAACTTCGGTCTCACTACAAATGAGCACCCTGTATGGGTTTTAACGATGCTCTCATGCTTTTTAACTGCTTTTTGCTTACTTGGGTGTATTTTGTTCACCCACATCTACGTGAGGCCTTTCAGGGACCTGAGCACAGCTTAACCAGCAGCACAGTTGGCTGAACTGCCTGCAGAAAGGGTTATTGCTTGAAGTTGCTCTTTGCTACTGCTTTGTTCCCGGTTACGGTTCACATCAATCTGCCAGCACAGTTATTTGCGCCAGTTCTCCCATATCACTGCAGACAAGGCCAGCTGGGAAGCTCAGATCAACAGCTTCAGCAAGCCAGATTGATTTTGCCTTCAGGAAATCTGGGAGTGCTCAGCCAGGCTGCTCTGCTGGCAGAGGACAGGGATGGGGATGGACAGGGACTGACACTGAGACACCAGCCTTGAGGCAAAAACCAGCCAGCCAGATTTGACAGACCAGGTCAGTTTTATTTGCTATTTTCCAAAATCTTCCACAGCACAGAATCACAGACTGGAACGGGTGCAAAGAGACCTTAAAGCTCATTCAGTTACCCTGCCATGGCCAGGGACACCTTCCACTAGCCCAGGCTGCTCCAAGCCTCGTCCAACCTGGACTTGAACACTGTCAGGGATGGGGCATAACTGAATAAAAGATGTGCTGACCATACCAAAAAATCCATGGAATCTAAAGAGAAAATCCTATTTCCCTCTCTCCCCCCAGTGCCTAGTGTGGAAAAACTGAAAACTTGGAAAAGAACTGAAAGACTTCTTTGAAGCACCTTTTTTTTTTTTTTTCCTTAAGAGTAGGCAATTACATCTTATAATACAAAATTTTAAAGTTCTATTACTTATACATTTTAGATTTTAAAACCAGGCCCAATAACTGATATTTACGGCTATTTCAAACATAAAGCCATTGCAATTCTTAAATTTTGTAAATGCGTCAATAGTTATGAAAAAATTATTAAAATAACTGCATAAAAGAATAGCTTATGTAACTATAGCTACAAAAGAAGAGCTTGTGTAGCAACTAAGTATCTTTTCTACTTCTGTACCTGTAATAAAACCCTAATAATAACAGTATCAGCAATGACAATGTTTTCCATGTTTAACAGTTTAATTTCCTTCTATGGAGATACTGCAATGGGGGGAAAAAAAAAATCAATCAAAAAACCAACAGAAAATAGACCCCCACAAAACCCCCAAAACAACACCCCCCTCAGCCAAACCCAAACAATAATGATAATCTGTGTGACTCATAGTTCTATCCTGAATGCACAGAAACATTCACCAACCTATCAGATGTCCCTGCTCATCGGCATCTAAAGAATGCAGCTGATGTTAATCGTAAGTAGTTTTACTGGCATCAACCATCCCTGCTGACTTCAACTGGGCAATCTAAGGCATTATGGAAATACCTAAGGGCCCTTTGGAACTGTGACATGTGCCCAAGGACAAAGGTAAAAACATGCACCTGAATACACTGATGGTTGCAGTTTTCCTTTAAGTGTATCCTCAGCTTCAAGTCTTCCATGTTCGGATGGAAACCATGAACAACTCAAGCTTTCTGTTTTCAAGTTAACTAATCTGTTGCTAAATTAAAACAGATTAGCTATTCTGAAGTCCAAAGATAGATATCTAGCATTTTGGCTGCCAGAAGCCAAGCAACACAGCTCTTGTAGGGATGATGGTGACAACAAGCGATGCACACAGCTGTTGTGACAAGGTAAGATGCAAGGTCACATACGCAGTTATTGATGCTGTCCTTTGGACTAAAACTAGAGATGGTTTTAATGCAAGTGTGATGCATGTAGAATTCAGTGAACTCTGTAAATCAGACACCAACGCAATCAACCTTATGAGCTCACAAAAATACACTGCTAAAAAGTAATGCAATTAAAGCACATGTAACTGCTACCAAGGATCCATTTTACACTAAAAGCTCTTCACACACAATAGTGTAAGACATGCCACTGCAGGTCTGTATCTGCATGTGGGGAAACACTGCAGCTTCACAAAAGGACAGAATCTGTGAACACACTGAGGTCTCTCAATTTCATGTTGTTCGTGAAATAACACCAAGTCTTCCATATAAATTAATTCACTTTTACCTTGATCCAGTGCCTTGATGGTTAAAGTCAAAAGCAATGAAGCAGAATGGGGAATCTAACAGCCCTAATTAAGGTGTTCTTGGCTCCCAGCACCAAGATAACATCTTTGTAATTTAGCTGGTGCAATTAATAATTTCTGATGTCAGCAGAAGTCTACTCAACTATAACCTGAAGCTGAAATGTTTGGCCTTTCCTTTCTCTATTTGATCAATCACCTGAAACTTTACTTTGATTACTGAAAATTACAAAAAAAAAAAAAAAAAAAAAACCCAAACCCTTAAAAAGTGTATTACACATGAAAATACACAACCACCCACTTAAAAACTATCACGCCATCACTTCAGAACTCCCACAAAGCTGCCTCCTGCTCTCTATGAAACTAAGCACCCTCCTCTCCCTCCCCATCTCAGCCTGATCACCCTTATGTGACTACCAACAGTGCTACTACAGATCACCTGTACACAGCACCAGGTCAGCTACTCAAAGCTGCTCTTTGAAAGAAGGTTTGCAAAGCAGTTGGGCTCAGGCTCGTATTTGTCCACAGTCTATCAGCACTTTTCCATTTTGCATAATCATCATCCATGGAATTGGCTGCTCTTTGTCAGCTAGGACAGGAAACCATTCTGTGATCCTCAGGACAGTCCCCCTCTGCATGAAAACTTCCCCCTTCACATCCACCAAAGCAAAGGAGTCATTAAAACCCAACTAAATAAAGCTATTGTTAAAGGCTGAAAATGCACTCTTCTCTACAGATGGGTGTGGATTTTAACTTTGCTGGATCTACACTCAAACCCAGAATTACAATGAACTGCTGAAAAATACATTTGTCCAAGACAGGGCCTTGGGGCTTTACAATATTTCAAGTGGAAACATGGTAATTATCCCCTTCTACCTAAAAATTTAACTATTTATGAGTTGATGGGAGAACAACAACAAAAAGTCAAGGTGTAAAATGATGAAAACTTCACAGCATCTTCAAAGAAATAAAAGGAAAAATAAAAAAGCCAGATAAATGTAGATGTGCTATAACTAAGCACTGCGGTTTGTACCATTTTCTTCTGGGATTTCCGACAACACTGACATCACTTTATGAGAAATCCAAAATCTATACACAGCTCATTGCATAGTTTTCCTTTCAAATTGTTCTTAACGGTGACAAATAACCCTTTGTGTAAGAAAGGATGGAAATGTACTTTGAGAAAAACAAATTCAATTAACGTATTTTACACTGTTATTTATCACCCATCTTCCCCTCATCTTCAGTTACTCTCTTCCTATTACAGCTCATTCTAAAATAAACAACTTTTGTTTCTAACCCAAGGTGAAGCCCAGAGACAGGACGGTTACCTTGAAACACTCTGTAAAGCCAGACCATGAAAAGTGAAAAGTAAACCAGGCAAAATGAATATAAACCATTTCCAGCTGTTTTTTTCTGAAGAAGAACCTAATCCTCTTAATGACATTTTCTGGTGCAGAGTGCTTTAAGTGTACTGTGAGCTATTCAGGCCATTTCCATGATCAGTGACTATATGGTTTACCACCACCAAGCTGAAATGCAGGCCACTGTCAAGCTCTGTTTAGAATTCAGCCAAGATGTGGTTTCAACATTTACACTTAAAATACCTATTTGTAAAAAAGAACTCACAGAAGAAAAGTATCAGTGAGTGCCGAATAGGGCTGGGTAAGAAAAGACTGGTAGAAGCCGGAAAACTGCATGCTCCTTTTATCTCTTTATATCAGTGCTAATAACCTTACAAAAACAACTGTATTTTGTCCCCTAAAATCTGACCAGGAATTTGATGAAACCATTGTCAAAATTGAAACCAATACAGCTGAGAACACACACACATTGGAGTTGCTAAACCTGGCTTATGTCAGGGAGTTTACTATCAGAAACACTCTAAAGCTTCATGAAAGCAATCTGACTTTCTACTAAAGCTCATCACCTCCAGCTCGAAAGCAAAAAAACAATGGCACCTTCTTCCCCTGCATACATTTTGCTCAGAGACCCTTCAGCCCATCACTGCCTGGAGCCAGTAAATGCAGCAGCCAGCACAACTGTATTCAGTTGCAAAATACTTGACTGGTGGAACTTGTTTTTTTGGCCATTGTTCACAACAGCAGTTCCCCTGGCATTGCAGAGCCTCAGGGGAAGGTGAGGAACCACAGCAAGGCACCGCCTTTGACCCAAGTCCTGAACGAACACAAACTCCCAGCTAAGTCTGAAAAATTCAGTGTAAAATGTTCCAACCAGCTACCAACCCATTCTCCTGGACTCACAACCTATAAACCTCCTTCAGTGTTCCATCTGGAGACACTGTGTTTATAAAGCAGTTTATAGACCAGACCTACACCTGGGGCACAGGGCACCCCTGCAGACAGCAGCAGACTCAACAGCCATGGGATTAATGCACATCCCTGATTGCCCATGGGATTGATCCTCCTCCATGATTGATTCGGTGCTATTCGACTGACTCCCAATGACCTGCATCAGTGAAAAGCTGGAGAGAAAATCCGCCTTATCATATCACAATAAGATCAGTGTTAAATCTTAGTTGTTACTATGCAAAAAGAACTGTGCTTTGTTATGCCTTTGTTTCCAAGACAGCAAAAAGCGCCAAGGAAAGTCTTCTAATGAAGGTCAGAAATCCTTGTTTGTACAGAAATTCTTTGTTATGTACAAAGCCTCTGAAGCTCTCCAGAAAATACATCCCTGTAAAGCGTACAGCCTGCATGGGACAGCAATGGACTGAGCAAATCCACAGACTTGTCAAACCAAAGCTGCTGGGGATCCTTAGAGTGAAGAAACAGCAAGGAGCTCCCTAGGAAAGATCTAGGTGTGGATCACCACTGCAGTATGCCTCCTCCTCCTCTTACCTCTCAGCCAGGCCCCAGCCCAAACACCTCTCTCCTCCAGGCAATAGAGAGTGAACATAGAAACCTGGGCGGTCCGGTGTTGGGTTTTCTCCTGCCCTTCTTACCAGTTGATACTTTCTTCTCCCTCAAAAGCAGATACCTTCAGGATCACATCACATCTTCACAGAAAGGCACTATTAAAGTTATAACTTCAAGAAGGTGCAGCACTTGTAAGCAACACAGACACGGCTTATCATGCCCAGCTTCTTCCTGTATGCTCTCCAGCACTGGAGTGAGTTGGTGTGAGAGCTCAGCAGCTCATCACCACTTAATGGTACCTGGCAGCCTGAGGCTCCAAAACACAATAGAAGCAGGCTTAGAACACCAAGAATAATAAGAATAGATTAGCTAAATTCTTACAGGACTGATGTAAGTAAAACGTGGAGGGAAAGGAATGAAGGGCACTAACAGAATGAAACTATGCAAGACCCATTTAAATTCCCTGCTGCTCAGTGTGCTTTTAAAGACTCTTGGGGCTGGACCCATTTGCCCCCGGCCAGGGCCACTTGCCCAACTGCTCTCCCAGCACAAATGGCCAACTGGGACCACTGGGCAGCCTCACCCAGTGAAAGGTGGCTATAAGACCTAGTCCCAGAGCCAAAACCTCTAGCAGCTGGCAGGTAGAATATGGCTCCTTTGCTTCCCAGTCTTGTTTTAATCCCTCCTGACACTCTAATCACACACTGGTGACACATCAGTGACACCAATGCAAATCTGTTAAAGTCTGCAGGCTGTAATCCCAGCAGAAAACGCAGAGATACACACACACACATACAGACATATATATGCATGAAGACCTGAAGCAATTCCCAGTCACTGCTGAAGTTATTCCACTCTCAAAATAGACTATAAAGCTTCTACATAAATTGATCAAGGCAAAAACCTGTGCACCAGCAAAGCAGATCTCACACATGAGAATGGCTCCTCTCTCACTCAGCAGTCTGAGCTGCACTGAAGCACATGGAGACAAAGATAATGCCTACACTTGCACACTCTTCTCCCATCAGAAAAAAAGGGAGAAGACCACAAAATTTGTCTTTCTGAGCGCATTAGAACCTGCTGACAGATGCCTTGAAATAAAGCTTGGCAATAGGAGGTGTTAATTTGATCACAGAGCACAGCACTGCTTCTCAGGAAGCCAAATCACTGAAAACCAACCTTGTTATCACAGCAGTGATTTACAGAACAGACATATTATAAAGTGCAATGTTTTATACTCTGTAATATGGAGATGTGTGGAAGATGTCAGCTACTACCAACTCTGAAAGCAGGTTTTTTCCCTACAGAACTGCAACATCCAAAGTAGTACCATTAATTCCTGGTTTCGGTCAGCCTTGAAAATTAGGCTTATTTGAAAGAAACCGTAAAAAGGAAAAACATCTTCTAACCTTACTCAGACAAACTAAGAAGCGAACAGAAATTTGTGCAGGAGAGGAAAAGCTGTGTATTATGTCCTAAAAATCAAGTGCACTCTGGGCTGTGATCTGGCCTGAAAGAGCCTCACACACGCCTTTGTTTCCCTGCAGAGTGTGCTCATTCCCACCGATGTTCCTCTTTCGCACAGAAAGCATACTCACGGTGCTAAAATACAACAAAGCCCCCCAGTTTTCTGAGGCTAAAAGCCTGGAGTGCTAGGGGAAAGATAGGTGGTTAGACTGCAACCTGTGCGACAGGCATAACTGTCCATAAACCTTGCAGAACCCCAAAGCTAAGTCAAAAAAACAAACACAGCAATAGCTGTCCGTTCTTACATAGGGCATTTCCTATCATGTTATTCAAATAGTTACAATCTACTAAAATACATACTGATTTCATGGAGCATACAACGGTTCAAATGAAACAGTGCAGGGAGAAAACTTCCCAGATTTACTCCATCCCCTAACGTGTTCCCAATCGCTGCCAGTATTGACAGAGCTAAAGCTGTAACACAACACACTTCCACGCTTTTAAAAGTGCAGAAAAAAATCTCTTACCTTGAAATATTCCCTGGCCAAAGCACTTCTCCACTTTGTTGTCCATGAATTCCAGCAAAGGGGCTTAGATTTATTTTGCAGGTTGATACCTTCATTAGGCTACCATCCAACACCCCCCTAAATAAAGCAGTTTGTAACTTGACTACGTACCAAGAGAGTTAGGGAAATAAAAACTGGAGCAAGGCTGTTTTCCAGCACATCCAGCAGCTCTGAAAGACACTGCAAAGTAAAGCCTAGCTAGAAGGTGATCATCAGAAACTTCCCCTAGAAAGAAATCTGATCCCTCAGCAAAATTAACCTCTGAAGTGCTGAAAAAGTGCGAGGTCAAGACTTTCTGCTGGGAGTAGGTCATCTGTGAAAAGCTGTAACCTGATGGCAGTACAGCAGGCAGACTGGGTGCCTCCAGAGCGCATATCGTACCCTAGGAAGTAAAAGCTCGTGTCAGCAGCCCTGTGCTTGAAGGTACTAAATGGCACTATTCGATCTCATCTGAAGGACTGCAGGCTCTGGAAGTGTATTTCCTACTCTACTTTTAGAGAGGGATTCAACAACATGGCTGCTGAAACAACGAGTTTCATGAGAATGTAGGAGAAGACATATCCCAAATGTTTTAACATAAAGTATTTGGACTGCTGTTAAAATATAACAGTATATTTGGGGGGGGGGGGGGGATAGAAAAACATTTACAGTGCAAATAGTACTGAAAATAGCAGTTTACCCACTGGTATCCCCAGTAAAGACCTTATGCAACAGGGACAGGATATGTAAGATTTATCTGAGTATGGACTAAACACACTAACCCTTACTTACAGTTGTAAAGTAAGGGGATTTTTCCTTCCCCTTATTTCAATGGGATACTTATATATATTTGGTTGATTTATGGTGGTTAGCATTCAAAAATCTTATTTTAGCATAATATAAATACTTTCTGACAGGATTCTTCCCAGATCTCTGCTGCACACATGAGATTTTCTTTTAATTCTAATAGGGGAAGTTACACCAGCTCTATTTACTGCAGGTAGTAGTGCTCAGAGTCAGTATAATGAGTCTAATGCTAAATGCTGCACAAATGCAACCTGTAAACACTAAAAAACCTGTAGGACAGTGAGGACTGGAAAGCTGGTCCCTAAGAGCTTATGTACGCTCATCATTTGTGGGGTCTCCTGTGTGCTAACAGGCACAGAGCAGGAAACGATCCACATACCCCCCCCACTCCCCCCAAAGAAATACTAGAAATACAAGAGGAATGGCAGTAGCTGAGACAACAGAATGTTGGATAGCCATGACAAGTTTGGCATGGTAAGCAGCACTGGAGCTTGAAGGAGAAGACTTGTGAGAGATCAGGGAGCCCTTGGGTGAATGAAGAACCAAGGGACTGGTTCACTGCGTGCAGAACAGTCGGTGGGAATAATGCTACAAGCAGGTGAGTCTGGGGACAAGGAGTGAGAACAGGGAAAACGAGGTTAGGGGTGAGGAGTTAAGGTGAACTTGACGAACAGTTGCATGCTAGGGAACTGTACTGCAAAATGGAGAAAACATATTAAGAAAAAATGCCTGAGCTCATGAAATTAAGAGCCTAGTACTGTAATATGCACAAGGGAAAAGGATTAAATTCAAGACAGAGCCTATAGTGTTCATCATATTATGTTATTTAAATAGGGACCCACACAAAACACTGCCTCTTGCTGTGTTTTATACATTTACCAGCATTGACCAACACACTGACTTCCAGCCAAGTAGGAATATGTAAATCCATTCCCATTATTACACTAAGCACGAAACTACATTTCCAATCCAGCCAGACTAGATTTCCGTTGTCCAGGTTACCAGTGAGGGATCACAACATGAAAAGGAGATGGGCATCCTTTCAGATGGAGGAAGTAGAGAAGACAATATCATGCTGTTGTCTAAGCCTCACCTCAAGAAAAATATCAATCAGTCATCCCAAAACCAAAGAGAAGAGAAGGAGAGTAGTTAGAAGTCAGCAACACCCATGTATTTACTAACTGTGCAACTTGGGTGCCCATAATAATATCTTATATAAAACCACATCTTTTAGCACAACGCTGCATTTTTGGTTGAAAGAGTTAAAGTGCAAGTAGTCAAAGGCTATAAAATAAAGACTGTGGAGATGTTCTGCTGCCAAGACCTTCAAATAAATGAGCCACAGTCTGAGCTTGCCTTTCTGAGCCGGAGTCTATATTTTAGTGGCCACGGTGTTACTATAGCAACACAGAGGACTGGTAATTTAGGTGCTGGTGAATGTGACAGCTTGCAATTTAGAACAATAATACTAATAAAAGTGGCTTGGGAAAAGCAGTGTTCAACACAAATGCTTGTGTTTAAATAAATAAAAAAAAAAAAAGCTGTTCATTTAATTCTTCTCTTTTTTTGATGATTCAAGTTAGTCTGATGGTGAATAAAAGCCAGAAACATGACTCTTCTGCTTTTTGGTATGTCTGCACCCCAGAGTGCAGTCAACCCAGCCACTTCACGATGTGCGTGTATGTAAATGCAAATCTGCTGATGCCATTATCTTTGTTGAAGATCAGACAAGAATCATGTAGCTCTTTAAAAACAAAAGTAGGTATTATTCATAACGGAAGCAAGGGAAAGGACACTCCTGGACTTGCGTCTGCTTTCCTTTCTTGCCTCTGCTGAGTGTAACTGGTATCCTTTATTAAAAAATCCTGCAGAGTGCTCCTCATTCATTACTTTAATCACAGAATAGTTACTAGAGATAACTCTCAGATATTACATATACTTAAAAGAATTACAACTGGAATAGCAAATCTTTCTGCTCATCTCTAACATCCTTCCTGTCTTAATCAAAGTAGCTCCCACAGATGCGATGTTTCTTAATTATCTGCTTACAGAGTTGTATAGGAAATCGGTGACTGCCCTGTGAGTAACAGTAAATAAGAACAGCCTGAAATACTCTAATTCCATTAATAATCAAATCTGAAATGGCAACCTAGGAAAACAAAAAAAAGAATCAGAACATCCCATCTGTTGAATTGCCAGCTCCAAATAAAACCAAACCCACAAGATTAAGGTACAGCGTTACTCTTTCTACACCAATCTACAGCCCCATTGTCCTTCACTTTTCCTGGCAGCCTTTCCACTGCAAAGGAGGAGGGATTTTGCAACATAATACCCAGAATATTAAATACAGAGGGATATTTCCAGATAAATTTTACATGTAGCAACAATCACATTTTTTATGGGTCAGGAAGTTCAGAAGATTAGTGTGTTATGGCTGCAGTTTATAAAAGTGTTTGTGTTAGAGGTTTCGCATAGCAATCGGGTGAGATATGCAGCAAACAACTATACATTAAGTTCTTTTACGGTAGTTAAAACTGGGGAGAAGTAAAGAGACCCCAGGTATTAATTTACCTAAAGAACAGCTGCTTAGAAAAGACTGCAAAGTATCCTAATACTCAGTGTAATAAAATCATTGCACCTCCAATTGCTTGTTCTCTCTCCCCACACTTGTGTGCTATTCCCATTAACCTTAGCAGGAATTGTGTTCATGGTCTGAACTGAGCTCAAACTGTGTGCCACAAACAAAGACATATCAAAGAAATGTGTGGCTTGATTCTTATTTGAAAAGGTCCCAAACCATAATTACAGGCTTGCACTCTAGGTTAAAGCAGCACAAATCTTGCTGGCTTTCAAACTGTTCCTTAAAAAACACCAATATGCTTGAAAACTGGGGGTTTATGGCAATATGTTAATTTGCTTTGTATTTTTTTTTGTCATTAGCTCAGAGCTATCAGTTAGGAGCTCCTAAAATGTCTGCATTTGATGACCGTAGTGATGGTGAAACTAATGCAAACAGGGTAGACTGTTGTGCAAAGACATGTTGTTCTAAAGACACTGCACTTCAGAGTCCTTGGAAGCTGTTTTGTAAATGTGCAATATGAAGCATCTGCCACATTTCACCCTGGAAGAGACTACTTTACAACTGATGTCCTAAAATAATCTCAACTGTAGTTTTCTAAGCCTTTTTCCCCCCCTTTCTTTCCTTCTCAAGAACACTAAGGTTATTTAAATGAAAAAAAAAAAAACCCCAAAAACATTTCTAAAGCCAAAACACATTCTGAGCAGACTCAAACATGCTTCTGAACACACTTAACTTGAGCTTATAAAACACAAAGATACCTTTTTAAAGTACCTTCACTGATGAAATCTGTGCATCAGAAAAGAAAACGAGGCACACAGCAACACTGCTGCGCCATTAACACTATTAGACATTACACTATAGGGCTGAAATTGTATGTATTAACCTAAACAAACTATGTTCTGTGCTGAAATAAATTAAAACAAAACAAAACCTAACAACTTGTTATACTCTTATGTAACTGTCAGACTGTCAGTCCTGGGAACATATTTCTAGTTAAACCCAGAAGAATATAGGGAGCAACAGAAACCCATCACAAGAGATATGACAGAAAATAGACCCCAGCTGCTATAACCCTCTGAACTTGTGGGGTTTCAGTGTGCTTCCAAAGGGAGCTTGGGAGCAGAAGTGAGTCTGGAAAAATGAATACCCATTTTTTAATTCCCCTTATTCTGCTGAATGAAAGATGCACAACATTTGCAGACTGGTAATGGATATATGCTATGAAATACTCTTCTTCACTTTCTTTAACCTTAAGTGTAAGAGTCCTCTCTCCCCTTAGAGCCTTCCCCAAGAGCAGACATGTATTTTATGCTGGTGCTATCTGGATTTCTATTCAGAAGTGAACGCATGAAGTGCAGAACACATTAGGATTGTGTTAAAATTACTCATATAGGTAGTATCATAGAAAACAAAGTAAAAAAGCAACCATCAGTGTGTAAACTACTGCATGGGTACATATGCAATAAATAGGAACCAACCAGTCATAGATTTCGGGAAAGACAGAGAGATTTTTCTGATCCCAAGGCAAGTCCCTTGCCACCTAACAGCAAAACTTCACTTGACTTGAAAAGTGGGGATTCCAGCCCTGAAAAACTGTGCATACTCAGAGAAGCCAAATATGGGATAAGATTAATGATTTGGAAAAAGATTAGTCATTATTGCATTGATAATGGCTCAGGAAAATAGTACGAGATAAGACTAAGCATCTAACTCCCAGGAACTCCTTTTCACTGACCAACCACTGTGGTTAAAGAAAGCCACAGCTTCCTCTGAAAAGGTGACATGCATGCCTGATGGAGAAGAAAAGACTGCTTATGTATGTGTAACGCATGATAAAAAATGGTTTTATAACATTTTATATTTACTTCAAAGACTGTTTAAAAACCACCAGTAGCCTCCTTGGAGCACTTGTGTTGACACAAGTGTGAGGCATACTTTTCACTATGGCCACTTCAAAAGAATAAGGACATCAGAGCGAATAAACACAAATGGCTACTTTCTAGTGGCAGTGAAGAAACAAAAAAAAGGCATACAACTGGAGACAATCCAATAAAAACAGAGGATGCTGAGCAGTGATGCAGCTTGCACACTATTATCCGATAGGAATTCAAAATGAACACTGAATCCAGGGGTTATACTCAGATGATCCAAACATTTATTTCTAAATTTAAGCACATTACCAATTCTCAAGCTCCTGGAATAAGAAATGTTACAAATGTATGTTCAGATATAGCAAATACTCAAATAAACAAGACTCTAAGAGGACAAACAGCTGTTTAGAAAGAACAATCTATAGGAAATGGAAAAAATTGGTCTTAAAATGCAAGCAGTTTCATCTAGTGAAACACAAGTATGAACTATCATTCCCATTGTTTTAAATACAATTTTCCTTATGACCTTCTCCAAACCATGAACGTCAGTCCTCTTTCCAAAGAGCATAACATTGCCAATCACAGATTTTTACACATATGCCACTGACCAAAGGGAAAAATATAATTCGTCTGATCTAAACTGCTGAATAGAATAACAATTTAATTCTCCACTGTTACAAGACTTTCTTGTTCTCTGCCACCACTAAGATTTTCAGCTTTATCCTCAACATATGAAGTAATAAAAGCAGTGCAGCTGGTATGATTGCTTTCTTCTCAGGACTCTGAAATGAATGGGATGAATATATATGACTGATGTCCACATATGATTTATAGTTTTCTAAGCTTTCTAACATGATGCCTTTGTCAACAAGCAACATAGCAGAGAAATGAAACATCAGCTATGAAAGAAGCTATACAAATGCATAACCTAGGAGTAAAGTTCTTTATGGCCAATGAGGTAGAGAACAAGTCAGAAAGAGAGAAGATTTTAAAGATATGCCAAGCATAATATCTGCACTTTGATACTTCTGGTTGTATAAGCAGCTCTCCAAGTAGTTGTACTATGGTTTTGAGAAGTCCTCTGAAACTTCATTTACAGTCCCCTCCCACCTCCATCCCCCAAAATACTAAATCCTTACTGCTGAATCAATAGCAGTCATTAACCATCTCATGGCATCCACTGTAAAAACACTGCTGTCAACTCTATATATCTTAAGTCAAACCCAGTTCAGCTATAATCAATAGAGTTTGCCCATCTAATTGCTTCGGCCTCCCTCTAATTAGATGCATCTCTGCATTTACAGTTGTTTATTGCTGTCGTGGCTGTTAAAAAGCTAATATATCCCATTAGATAAGTAAAATAATTTATGCTAATTCAGTAGAAATATTAAATCAAGAAAGCATCATTATAGCTTAATCATCAGTGTTTGCAAGTCCTTTGTATTACAGAGTCTATAAACATTCAAACCACATAAACTCTTCAACTGAGTAATGAGCAGCAAACAGAGATGCAAGCTTTCAACTTCAACAAATATTGATTTATCTTTGAGAGTTCATCTGTATTTTTCTAATAAAACAAAGGGATATACCTTACCTGTACAACACAAAGACATTCTAAAGGTCATATCTGAGCCAAAAGACATAAATAGAATGATAGACTGGTTTGGGTTGGAAGGGACCTTAAAGGTCATCCAGTTCCAACCCCCTGCCACAGGCAGGCACACCTTCCATTACACCACATTTCTCCAAGCCACATCCAACATACCTTTCTCAGATTACCTTGCAAAATCTTCGCACTCTTTTAAACATCCTTTCCCATGTTAAATGCTTTTTTCTTATTCTTACTTTTATTGTCTGTCAAGTAGACTAACTTACCGCTTCCGAATCACAGGAGACTATTAATGCAATACAGAGTTTCACATTCCCCCTTTCTACCATTGTTACCCACGTCTGGTTAAGTTTTCTTAAATGTATAATCTTCCTAACACAAAAGGTAACTGAATCAAACCAGGTACCTAAAAGAGAGCAGGTCTAACTAGTGCATACTTCTGTATAAGTCTTTCTTAGCTCTACATTTTCTGGTTTTGTGAATAATGCCAGCAGCTATAGTAACTATTATGGACTAATATTTTTGCTCATTCTGAGAAAGAAATTCTTAATTAAGCAGTAAGAAACCCCCAAGCTTCTCAGCTAAAACACTGACTTTAAACTAGTATTTCAAAACTGCAGCTGATGAGAAACATGTCCTCCATGAAATCCTTATCTCAAACACCTGTGGCAAGCAACTTGCCCACATGAACTTCTGACCTTCACTAAGCCCTAATAAAATTGTAGCTGTAGATCACCAGAGAAGACTAATGGTCCTCTAGATTAGAGTATTGCAGCATACATTTCAGGTAGTTATCATACCTTATGTTAGTTTAACCTTATTATGGGAGCTTCACTGGAGGAAACTTCAGCTGGTAGACCAGCTGGTATCAAAAGGTCAACATTTTAGTTGCAGTGTCACTAAACTGAAAACTTATTTTCCATTGCTCAAAATTTACTCACTTTGAGAGACTTCCTGTGCAAATACAGAGAGCCTAAGGGTGAAATATTCTGCTTTTCTTCCACCAGAAGGACAAGATGGCAGTTGACACGTTCAGACTCCACAGTGTTCCAATTGGGTTTGCCATTTTTGCCTGTGCTCCTGAGCAATGATGATTTGAGTATCAGTTGCACTCCACAACCTTAGAAGTCTTTTCTAACCTAAATGACTCTCTGAATCTATGACTCTGCTAGCTTAATGCTACCTAAATCTCTGTCCTTGCACACATGCTCAGCAGAAGCTACCTCAGGATAATGGTAGTGACCATGAGCCTATTGGTGAGGGACATATGGTTCATCCCCACAGCAGGTTACTCAGAGCAGAGACTGCAGTAAGTACATGAGTAGGCAAAATGCAGTTCATAGTTTCCATACCAGGGATGAAGGTCAATGTAGGTACAGTAGATTATTGCAGTCACAGCACAGAAGAGTATGGGGCTTGGGAAACAGAGGATCTGCAGAAGGAACAGCAAAGTTTAACGGGTGCAAACCGGGCTGGTACAACACCACTTCCTTCAGATCCCACCTGAGTGCTCAGATGGGGCACAGTTCTGCCTATGCTGAGTGAACTTGAGTGAGCAGCACCTCTTCAAAATTATTAAACCCATTCATATTTCTCTTGAAGAGCAAATCCTTTTAATTGCTATAGAGGCTATGATAACTGAAACACACTGAGTGAGCTGCAGTGGGATGTGGAACACCAACGGCAATAGCAACTGGATATTGATGTGGCAGCAAGCTATTGCATTTAATAGTTGTTTTCTTTTGAAACTAAACTACTAATTCCAAACATCTGTGCCTTATAGGGCCCAGATTATCTGACACCGGATGTCATTATCTGATACCTGAAAAATTAATCTGGTAATGACTTGTAAATTTTATACTTTGAGTTTCCTAACAGATAAATATTTCTATTATATACCTTATGAACTATGTTAAATATTTAGTCTGGAATGCCAGATAATAACTCTCAGATCTTTTCCCAAGATACTGTGGGTTTGTGTTTGGGGGTGTTTTTTAAATTTCATTGTAAGTAACAAGCTGAAAGCACAGCTCAGTGGTGTCAAAATACTATCAGGAAAAACATTAATACAGCTATAAATACAGAAGGCACAGCTACATGGTGTTATGAAACATGGGTCAGAGATTGCTGAACTGGTGCTACGCTAGCTTTACCGACGCACATCTGAAGATAATAAAGTGGGTCTGGATGCAATGCAGATTCAGCATGACACAACCTCAGCTGTCACATCATTACATTTTATAGGGTATCATGCATTTCTACTGCCAGGCAGTCTCAGCTACTTGTTTTATTTAAGCTAGCAGGTCAGGAGGACAAGTGGGAAGTTTCAGTTAGACATAATGAAATGAGAAACGCTAAGCATCTAGAAGATGTGTGGGAAAGGAGGGAAGAGAAGAAAGAGTAAGTGGAGCTGCCCTTCAGGCCCAGTTTACAAGTCCTAAAGGTCAGAAATACTATGGTCACAAGATACAAAGCTACAAGATATATCCAACAGGGGAGATTTAGACTAGACAATAGAAAGAAGTTCTTTACTGTGAGGGTGGTGAGACACCGGCATAGGTTGCCCAGTGTCTCACCCATCCTTGCCCAGTGTTCAAGACCAGGTTGGACAGGGCTTGGAGCAACCTCGTCTAGTGGAAGATGTCCCTGCCCATAGCAGGGGATTGGAACTGGATGAGCTTTAAGGTCCTTTCTAACCAACCATTCTGTGATTCTATAAACATGGCTCTGATTCATGTGTTCAAAACTACCCACTCTGTTCCACCATTCCGCAGAGCTAGATCTCACCTTGTCCTCCCCCCCAGGTGGCATAAAGTCAGTATAAACCCATTTAACTTTGTGTTCTGGTAGAAAGGCACAGTAATATTCACAAGTAATTAACCACCAAGGGGTTAATTATTACAATGCATCATCACATTACTATGCATTCATGTCCCCTTTTGTTTAATTTTATTGCCATTATAATCAGGTGCAAGGACAGATGTTTCAGTGCGAGACATGACACTAATCCAGAGCTGCTTGTATCCAGGTCTCTGGTCTGTGACCTTATCTTCAGGGCTTATCTAGCTTGGTATTTATTTGCACTTGAAAACTTTGCAATATTCATTAATGTGATGCCTCATTTTACAAATGAAAATGCTAAGGACAAAACCTAAGATGTGTGTTATTGGCTATGTGCAGTGTGTAATTAACACAGATATTATCTGTATGCAAATCATGTGATTGAAAATAGTGACTATTAGCATAACAAGCACGTATTATTTCTTGAGCTGCAACTCAAGCAGGCATCCTGCTGTGGTCTAACGTCCTTCCTTTAAATAGCACCATCTTTTCTTTCTTCATTTACACATTCTTCATTCCTCCTGATGATTAACAGCACAGAAAACAGGGAGACTCCCTTTTGTGCCTTTGTTTAAAGAGGGAAATCTTGTGTGTTTAATTGCCCTCAAGCATCTGATCCAGTTCAAAGCTCAGTGGAACCTCTCCTGTGGTACATTCCCCTCCCACCCCCATCATCACTGAACCACAGGCTGTTTAAATGATCCTTTAATATATGCAACTTCACCTACATTATCTCTAATTCTTAACTGATAAGTTAAAAGCAGTTACGCATCTTTTTTGGTAGATTGAGGTTTTTTGAAAAAAAAAAAAAAAAAAGAAAAAATGGAAATAAAGTGTGAGAAAACAAAAGCTCAACTATGCAAACTCATAAACTTTTTAAATGTCATGCCACCCTTCTCAGATGAATTTAACCTTTTAAACATTCCAGCCATGAAACATAACAGAAAAACATAATTTTACCTTTTTCTTTTTTGGGAGGTCTGAGTAAAGCTTTCCTGCTGGATCAGTTCTGCTAGCCATGTCTGCTAAGAGTTCTGCATCACTGATGTTGGCACTGCTTCCTTGCTCTGCTCCCTACCCTGCACAAGTCCTGAGGTCTCAGGGTCTCTGATGGACTCTTGAACCTTTCCTATCATTTCTGTAAAAGCAAAAGCTTCCAAAACTGTTCCTTGCCCTGTAATTCCTTCCCTGGCCCCATGCCTGCCGGGTTTTATGCCTCCTGTTTGTTCTAAGGCCACATCCTCTGCTTCAGAGATGGCTGTGTAACAGTAATGAAATAATTAACAGGGGTAATGATAGCAATTATTTATCATTTGCCAAAATTGAGCCATTTGGCCTGAAGTTTTCCAAGCTGTGTGCCAATCTAAGAAATTACTTTGGTCTCAAGTTAAAAACAGCACAACAATTCCTGAGTATCATTAGAATATATAATGATCTTACTATTAAGTTAGATTGATCTTTCCCTGAGAAAACTTGTCTTGCAATACTAATTTCTTGCTTTGCTCTGAAGGGCACTGGAGAACAGGGACAGTAAATCAAGAAGGGAAGATGAGACTGTGCATGGAGAATAAGTGAGAAAGAAAGAAAAGGGAAAACAAATTTAGATGGAAGCTGTGAAGTTGAAGGCTGGGACCTGCTGCACAAAAGCCACAGAACTGGGACAAGAAGCCTCCAGTGGGCATGGAAAATGGAAAAGTAGGTGTGGGGCAAATTGGAAGGGAAATAACAGAAATGAAATTGTCTGTAAATATACATTTTGATTTAGAATCATAGAATGATTTGGGTTGGAAAGGAGGACCTTAAAGCTCATCCAGTTCCAACCACCTGCCATGGGCAGAGACACCTTCCACTAGACCAGGTTGATCCAAGCCCTGTCCAACCTGGCCTTGAACACTGCCAGGGATGGGGCAGCCACAGCTTTCTCTTGGCAACCTGTGCCAGCGCCTCAGCACCCTCACAGGGAAGAATCCTTATACCTAATCTGAAGTTCCCTTGTTTAAGTCCATGACTCCTACTTGACTTCAGGAGACAGATCTGCTGCAGAGGTGGATCACTGCTCTCCCATGAGGATGGCTGGTACTCGGGGAAACCCTATCTGCTTGGCGCAGCAGATGGACCGTGCACAACCTCAGTCTTCTGCTAATGCCATTTTTCATCTGCAAAACATATATATATAGACCCAGACTCTTCCCTACAACTCATTCTCTGAGACCCTGAGGATGTATGTGGGCTTACCTTCTAACCAAACACAACAAAAGGTGACACAAAAGCAGCTTAGAAGCAGTAACTGGAATCCAGCTAGAAATTTTTTATTAAAAAGATGCTTTAGGGCACTCCCCTCCTTTACTTTGGCAAGCTTTAGATACAACTCTCAAACTGCCAGTTCTGCTACTGCTACAGCAATGTTATAGAGATGTTTTGGAATTTTTTATGAAATAGCATTAAATGTCCTGTTGGTTTATACAAAAATGTAACTTTCCACAACACAGACAACTCCCTTGGACTCTTTGTTAATTCTCATAGTTAAATCATCCAGGGGGGAAAGTGTGGGAGTGCAAGGACTTCAACCTTAATTCTTTCCATCCCACTTCTATGACTCCACAATAGCCAAGAGTCCAATAACACCTTTCAATATCTTGTGTTGATATTATTTCCAGCAAATAATTTGGCAGGAGAAACAGAGAGAAATATTCATAAAGAAACAACCCAAACAGAGGAGGCCAAAACTGAGATCCCTGCTCCAATCAGGCAGACGAGAGACCTCAACTCGACTTTTTAGATTAGAACATTAATTGCTGCATCACTCCTCTGTAAGGGACAAACAAGAACAAAAGCCCCTAAACCTTTATTTTCTGTTTTATCCCAATGCAGTGAAATTAAAACAATTTTATACCAGTGTCTCATCTCTCATCTCTCTGTCCTATTTCAACATTGGCAGCATGTGGCCATCTTGTTAAGGCTGAGCTGTGAAATGGTGTCTTACTTTGCTATCGGAGGCTTAACATAAACTAGTACTGATAAAGACAGCTCTATTTCAGTGAATTCCTGTAGAATAAAGGAGTGGTCATTGGATATGTTTGTTTAGAACCTTTAATGAAGTGAACTGCACAAGTAATGATTGGATGAAAGGATAAAATTCAGTAGATGTATCCCCCTGCTACTAGTTAGATTAATGCAAGCATTCATATTTTGCATTGTAACAGGCACCCCTAACAAACTATGAGCAAAGTTCTTGCCTTCTGTATTAATAATGAAATAAAAGATTAGTCTGGAAGGCCCGTCTTTGCTCATTCATACCACTTTCCCTCTAATATGGGATTATACTTTGGTTCATAGAGATTCTAAGGCACAGAGAGTAGACTAGTTTCCAAGTCAGTAAGTACCAGAGAGGTTTTCCTTATAATCACTCCATGTTTTCCTTGTTTCCCCTGAATCCATTCTCCTTAAGTTATAGTTACAATTCACTTCTATTCATGAAAATGTCCAAAGAAAGTCTTATTCTTGTCCCATGATCTCATCCAGACTTGCTTAGCCAACTCCTAAGTTACCTCTGGCTCTCATTTTTTTTCCTTCTAAAATAACCCCTTGTTCCTAAATGATTCAGTAACATATCCATTGCCATAATAAACTTAACCCCATTGCCATGTACTACAACTCCTTCATTCCAATGTTGTGAAAATCTAGAAGTGAAATCAAAGACTGATGTCATTAAGTAAGAGGAGAATGTATCCAAACTGGGGAGTGAGTGTGTGATTCAAACAGGTTTCATGGATGAAGTTGAGTTTCAGTAATGCATGAAGGAAAAAGCAGACACAACAGAAACCCACCATTGAAAGCACAATGCATTGCTTAGAAAGAGATAAGTGACTGCAAGAAAAAAACATTTGACAGCATAGAGGGAAGGATGTAGGAAAGGTAGAATAACTGGGCCATCTATGACGGGAATTGTGGTGGTGGAGGGAGGGGAAAACATAGAGCATGACTCACAGTACAGAATGACTGTTTTATCAGTCACATGTTTACCTCATTACAGCCAATGTAAAGTCAGCTCATAAAACCTTATGAGAGAGAGAAGCAAAATATTGCTAACCCCCCAAATCAGTCAGAAGCTATTGCAGAAAGGGACCCTAACTCTAAGCCACAGAGTGGAAAACACCTCTGAGACTACCGTCTGGATGTTGGAGGCCAAACCACTAGTATGCTTTGACCGAGACAGAATGACAAGCAACTTCATGTTGCCAAATAGCATATTTGCTTTTAATCTATATTCAGAAAGAGCTTAGTGGTTATTGTTGGAAGACAACAAAGAATTTCAGCAGAAAATAGAGCACAGAAGTCATACCCTGACTTCAGTTCCAAATCACAGTCTTCTGATCAGAAAATGTCTGTATTTCTTTTGCATGCACATTTAAAAAATTAGATATGTATAAATGCAGATTTCTTGCCACTACCTGATCCATTCTCATGAGTCCTTTGCTTCAGAAATGCTTTCAAACCACAGATGGATAAATTCACTATCTAGGAGTAGAGAGAAAATATGCACAGTCCCAAAATATAGATTAAGTGGAGTATAAGCTTTTCCTGGATGAACATAACCTCTGTGAACCTCAGTTGGCACAGGATACTCATATTTCTTTCCTAGTCTCATGTTAGTTATTCTTCCTTCTTTTCGTCTTTCCTCTTTTTCCATAGAGATATACAGTTGTCTGCGAATACATCCCTAGCTATTCCCTAATCATATTCCATTCAAGCCTTCTGCATTCCAAACAGGTCCAGTTTTGCAAATGCAACATTGTATTTCAGTCATCCCTGAAAATAAAAATTAAATCTCTGCATAAAAATGCAAATGAAACATTAAAACCATGCATGTGCCTATCAGTCTCAAATAACATCAACAGTTTCAAAGAGATGTTTAAGGCATTAGGTCATGTTATGAAGAGTATCTCTAGCTCCAAGTTTCATAACAAGAATAAATCAATCTTGACAATGAACATGAAAAAGGGAATAAAACCTTTTTGAACACTCAAGGTGGTTTCCTCATTTCCCCCAAACCAAAACAAATTAATTAGTTGATATATATGAAAATTAACTTAAACTAACAACATAATCAGAGAAGGTAAACTTTAAAGCTAAAATTAGATTTAAAAGATACAAAAATATTACTTGGGGCTGATGAGATCATATGGTAAGTCCACAGTGGCTGTTGAGCTGAGCCTTTTGTCAGTTAAGGAACAGCAACAACAACAAAAAAATCATATAGCTAGAAAGAGCTGACCTCAGCCCTTGGACTTCGCTCAGGCAGTAATCAGGCTTCCAATGTTTAGAGCTGATCCTCTAGCTACTTATTGACCATATATACCTGGACACACATAAACGTAGCCTCTAGCAACACAGTAGTTAGTCAGGCTCCCTGTGCTAGCTCTGCACACAGGCTTCACGCTGTTCCAATGCCACTTAGGTCAAATTAGTCTCAAATTGCACCAATCAGTATGAAAAAAATTAGATATTTTGTTTTTAGTGAGAATATAAAATCCTGTTCTAAAAAAAACCAAATTATACACATCCTCATAATACTGCTGTAGCAGCACAATGTAGCTCCAAGTGTTTCCACTGTAGAGCAGGCAATTATTTAACCTAGCCAAATGTATATTTCACTGTATATACTCAAGCAACATAAGACTATAACGTGAAAGCCTTTATGCCTGTTAATGTAACAGCAGAGCATTTTTAAGCCCCATGGAGCTGTGTTAATACTAGGCTGTTTAAGCCTTAGGATGTTGGGGCTCAATTCAGAAAGACCAGGAGCAAAGTGACTACTTGTTCTGTGGAGTCTCAGCTTCACTGTGAGTCCTATTGTCATAAAAAGGTCACAAAGACACCTTATCATGCTGCTGGGAAATCCCTATACCATGAGGAAGGTGAGGAATGGAGAAGAGCAGAACAGAACTTACTAGATAAGACGGGTATAGACCGCAAATATGAAATAGCTTGTTGGCCACCAAGGAAGCTACTGTGACACCAAGGAATGGCCTGATATAAATGCAGTAACTCCAAGAATCCCAGGGCAGCAAAAATATGGTTATGCACTTTGTCCCTGCCACTCCATTCCCTCAGCACCTTTACTGCAAAATTCATTACTTCATTACTTTCTTAACCCAGGAGCTGCCATTCAGGACAGCTGAAGATGAGTGCTTATGAAATACACAGCATGTTAAATACGAGCTCAAAGTTGTGGATACCTTTAGTATCTGTGTGCTATGCTGCAGATTTGGATGTGCACTGGATATACCAGGCTATTAGCACCATCCAACATTTTAGTTGTTCATTTAGTTGTTCAAATGTTTAGAATATTTTAGGTGTTCAAATTAGAAGCCCCATTTCCCTGTATGGATCAAAGCATCTGGATATACTGAATTCCTTGGAGAGTTCTCACTGATGCAATAGAGGTTCTCTCTCACCCCACCTGCAGTACCATGTTTGAAAGCTTTTCACTGGAGGGGACAAGACTGGGAATAAACAACTCAATATTCGATAGACATAATCAATAGAGTAAAGAAAAAGAAACAAGAAGCTCTAGCAAAGCACAGAAGAGCCTGCAGGAAGACACGTGCATCTCACCTTTTGACTGAGCATTTTGCTATTATTTTGCAAGCAATACAATTACAGGAAACAGCCAGCCAGTAAACAGAAAGCTTAGATCCTGGTTATTAACATTAGTCTGTTTATTAACATGTAAGCTAATACTAATAGAATTTTATTCTGATCACAAAAGAATATACAGCTGTAGAACAGAAGCAAAAAACCCCTAATGATATGTACAGTTACAGACAACTTCAAAGCCCCAGCAAACAAAGAAGGGCAAACAAAGACTAAACGGAGAATCGTTAGGTTTCCTGCTAGTGAGATATTTAGTAACACACACAATATCTGAGAAAAAAAAATAAAATCTGTCTTGAAATTTGCTTTACAGCAACAACGAACTTCCATGCTCTTCAGACAGCCCCAAACTGGGATTCTTCTTTTGGAGCTCAGCGGCTGTCTGCTATTAGTTTTATCTATTCAATCTCCAAATCCCAGACTCAGAGGTTACTGGTGTAGGTCAGTTGTGAGACTATGTTGACTCCCTTGACATTCAGCATGGAAAACCAAATAACAAAGTCTGCACTATGTCAGCATGCATTTCACATTCTTTGGTTTGTCATGCAAAGCACAAAGACTCTGATACAGTTCAAAACGGTCTTTGTATCTACAATCTTGTTTACCCTTAGAATACAAGCTTCATTTCCCACATGCCTAAAGTGTTTTAAAAGCCACTTCATACAACAGAGAAGACAGTGCTAATTTCTGGCAATGGAACCAGAAAGAGTGAGGGTTTTAGAACAGCCTCCAATTCAGCAGTCAGATCAACCTGATACTTACACACATCAAGTGGGTGTATGAAAGGAAATGTCACTTCAGGAAAATCTAGTTCCAATGGTGTAGGATCATGATTTTGCCATCCCTAGATGCAAATTATTCAGCTGCTTAAATTTGGCAGGTTTTCCTGTTTCCACAGAATCAGTATCTACAGTTCTGGCAAAGGTAAGTTCACTTCAGCTGTACCCACACCACAGTGCAACCTCTTAGGGGAAGTGACAACCTGTCCACAGTGGAACACACAGGCAAGAAGAAAGTCCTAACTTCACCATGATGAGTTGATCCCTTGATGGCACCTGCCACCTTCCATTAGCTTTGCAGTCAACTTCAGCTCCTGGCTTGAAGCATTTCAATTTTATGCTAAAGCAGAGGTGTCAGTAGCCCCTCAAATACAAAGGGATGCAGGACCAGAATCACAGCAACAAAACCAAGGGGCATAGCACAAGGAAAAGGTTTCAACAAGAAATGCAGTTCCTAAATTCACTCTCTCTTCAGAGTTTACGTCTAAGCAAGAAAGCAATTCTGAAGAAGGGATTTAAAACTACAATGACAGTCAAGCATGTAAAGATGGTCTAATATACTAATCTTGGAAGGAACAGCTTGCAATTGTGGGGCGTTTTGCTTGCTTGGTTGGTTTAGTTTTAGTGTTGAATGGTAGAACTGTACCTGCTCATTGGAAGAAAGTTCTTGAGAAGGGCAAAGAATTGATCTCAATTGCCTTGGCAGCCTGTGGAACTCCCAGAAGAGAACAGGGTAATTCCAGGCTTGCTGGACACACATAGGTCCTAACTGCAGGAAAACCTGCTTTTTTGTTGTGGCCATGGATACACAGAAAAGGGATTCTCCCATAGGAATACAAATTGTATTTTTACAAAAATCAGGCACAAAGCTGCTTTAGGTACCAACCCACCCCCACCTCAATCATGTATCCACTATTGCTACATGACAGGATAATCAAGAGTCTGGATAGAGGCTTTAAACAAATACAACCTCTGCTAAGAAAATATCTGTTTAAGTTGTCCACTCCTCAAAACTCTTTCTAGCCTTCAAAGAGCTCTCAGCGTAAGTTGGCTGTTGGAAGCAAACTCTTTTCTGACCATCATGCCATGAGTAAAATTAGGCCAAGCCTGAGAAACAGACAAATCTTTTCAACATCTCTCTATTCCATCATGCTTCTCTAAACAGAATGGACGTTACCATAAATTCTACATTCCCTGAATGCAGTATACTTCATCCATCTTACAATATGTATTGCGCAAAGCATGTGCACGGACAAGGGTGGTGGTGGCAGGAAGTACTGTTGAAACCACTGAATGAGTTCATATGGAACCTGGTTACCCAAGGGGGGCTGTTCTCAAATAGCCACTTCATCTGAGCCACTTCCCCTCCTTCTTATCTTCAAGGGAGTTCTAGAATCTTCAAAGAATAAACCAGAATATTAAAATAGTAACCCTGATAGATATTAAAAACCATAGATTCAATACGGAGACAGCCTTTACAGCCTGTAATAATGTGCTCCCTCTCCCCAGTTAACCCCTCCATGTTACACAGGTGATAAATCATCCCTCTCTTTTCTATAGCACACAAACATTTTATGATGCTTTTCCTTGATAAATCTTCCTCTGCTCCATAGGTGTTGTCTGTATTTAAGAGTTAGTCTAAACTACTAAACCATCATGGTAAATTTAAACAAGTGTTCTTCAACTTACATTTAGTAATGAAAAGTCTTCTGTCTGTTTTAGACCTGAAGAAAAGCTTACATGCCCAGAAGTTTGTCATCTTTAGCCCACTGAAATGGACCTGCTAAAAGACACGGCTACCCTTGACTAACTTTACCTTGTTTGGAAGTAGAATGTCTTTATTTTTCCCTTTTGGTACTGCTAATTCCAGCCCTCAGGTCAGTAGCCCAAGCTACTATACCTTTGCCTTCAGCTACTATGTCTTGCTTAACTTTGCAATTACTTTTTGTAACTTAAAACCACTTTGGATTACACCTTGTTAAAAGATTCCTTAGAAAATTAAAGTATATGGTATTGTGACTCTAATCAGAGGATCCAAAGGCCATAAACCTCAAAGAATCTTTGCAATGTGAATTTCCCCGTTTCTGTGAGTCAGTTTCTCAAGATAAATGTGGGATCTTTCAAAGACAGATAGGTATCTGTAGGTACCAAGGTACAACTCACATATTTAGAAGCAGTGTATTTCTTTCTAACCTAGTGATAAAATCCCAAAAGATGATCAAGCAGAGCAGAAGATGTGTTAGACAGGAGTAATTTCATCAGTCTTGTGACTTTGCTGTTAAGCAACTATGTATCAGCATGTATTTACTAATTGCAGTGACTCATAGCACAAATACACTGAGCAATGAACGCTCATGTGCTGACATTTTCTGATCTATGTTATCTTAAAACAATTTAGAGGATTTACAATTATTTTCTATAAAGCTATGTTTATTTAGTATATGGGATCCTTCTAAAGGGGTCTTCGCTTTCCTAGAAAAAAATAGGAAAAGTAATATTCATATATTTATACTTTTTTTTTTTTTAATGATAACAACTGAATGCAAATTACAATTGCCAGGGCTTTCTGGAATTGAAAGAACTAGGAACTGATGGCATGAAATCTTCCTGGTAGAGTGGTAAGAGCTTGGCAGCAACTTAGCTGAGATCTCCTGAAGTCCATAGATGATTTCAATTAATACAGTTACTCCTCCTTCTGACAGAAAGGACATCCTCCCTCCACAAACCCATTCACATGAAATACCTGATGAAATTCCCTGCAAGCTCATGTACTGTGGAAGTCTACAAACACGTCAACACTCCTGAGGGAGCACTGCAGGAGCAGAAGATGCTGTGGGGGAAGGAGATGATGGGAATTCCACTACCATTACAATGCAGGAACATCTATTTCTATGTATTTCTATAAGGGTTGGATCCATCTGAATTTTAAGCTATAACCCAGTCATATTTTAACTTTTTAAGACAAAGACTATTCTGTCTATGTGTCTTCCCCTCCTCATCTGCAAAGCCAGGAACTGCAGACACCTACATTTAATTTTAGCTGCATTGTCTCAGTTAAGAAGGAAAACCAAATAAATATACACTCAGGACTTCCAACTGTCTTATCTTACAATGAAACTACAAAAATTTCCTAGCAAAAATTCCTTTTTTTTTTAATCTTTTATTGCAACATTTTTTCATTTTCTACAATAAAGTAGGACCTAAAAAAAAGAACATTTGATGCAGCTTCTTATGTGATACCCATCAATACCATGTCTGTAATTCTGCTTTCAGTGGCATTTGCCTCCTTCCAAAAGCAGTGACATTTCCTTCTCTCCCCACTTTTAAGAACAGGCCAATATTGCCCCCAACTTGATGACTTGCTTCAACTTGCTTTTCAGCTCTTCTGAAGTGTGATCCAAGTTCCCATGGTTATGAAGGCAGTCCAACTATCTCCCTCCAGCACTCAACACTAACCCACCGTTTTAGTCATCACTGTAGCAGGATTCAAGGAATTAAATTGCAGTTAGTGAATTCAAGCAAACTCCAGTCAAAGAGTTGTACTCCATGAATGAATGTGAAGTGTTGACTACTACCTGAGCCCAGAGACATAATCCTAAATAACATTAATCTGTTTTCATGAAATGCAAATTAACAGCAAAATACTACTCTTCAGCTATTTTTGAAAGCCCTATTTTTTTTACCATATGTAGAAGATACTATAAACCACAGCATCTGAAAAAAATCTGCACTTGGTATCAATAGTGATAAACCCGTGCTCTGCATGGAATGCCCTTTGGCTTTCTGCTCTGTTTTGGCTTCACTTCCAGTTCTTCTTTCCTGTTCATCTCCTCTCCTAATTCCACAGAATCCTCTGGGATTATCCAAAAACCTTGCCAAAAGCAGGAAGTGCTACCAAAAATGCTATGTACTGCCAGAAGCCAGCTTCAGTCACAAGTCCTTCTAAGAGTTAAACTGAATATGGCCTTGTTTTTAACTAAGAGTGTGACAAGACTGTCCTTGTAGTCATCATAGACCTGAACCATGAAACAGAAACGCTCCTGAAGGACATGCTAAAGACCCGAGTCATGTTTTACCTACAGTTCACCAATGCTGTAACTGTTGTAAGTATCGTGACAAGGTAATCTGCTATCTGATGAGAGAGGTCCTTATAGTCAGAAGCTGGGAAGACCTTTTTGTGCCTTATACTCTCATGCAACGACATGTAATTCATGCAGCCTTAAATAACATCTGAAAATGAAACAATCCAAGTTAGTCATGCTTGGAAGTAGTTATTTAAGCACTTCGTCACTGAGGATTCTTCGAAAAGCCATATAGACATCTCCCCAATAACAGCATTAAAGCCACCCTTGACAAGCTTACATTCGTTAATATAGTCTTTTTTTCCTATTCACAAGGATATGATAAATCATCATAGGTTGAATTGTCTTTTGTAAATAATAGGTTATACAAGAAAGCAATTATAGAAAGATTTACTAAAACCTAAGCTTCAAATTTCTTTCCTCTTATCCATATGGCTTTATAAATGCAAGTTACGTATATGAAAGTAAGGGCAGTAAGTCTCAGATTAAGCAGCTGCACCTGACAATATGAAATCAACTTAAGTAACCAGATGGTACACACCAAGTCCATATATGTAGAAGATTCAAAACCATAGGTGGCTCATTTGCAACTTTAAAAAGAGAAAATAATTTCACAAACTAAATAAAAAGGCGTTTTCAGTGCTTTTTTTCATTAAAAATGGCTTTGTTCTGGGCAAACACAAATTGTCTTGAAGTGAATAAACAAGCTCAGCTGTGTTGTGCAGTGATTCCATTAACCTGGCAATCAAGCATTAAATTAAATTGCCTTGTTTGGATTTCCCTGCTGCAGGGGAAAAAGTACCTTCTAAGATCTGAGCCACCGAATAAAAGCTTTACCACTAAACTTCTACAATTAGCAACGCAAGAAACTAACCAAGTCAGCATATTGCAAAAATTCCTCTGATAAACCTTTTAATGATTAATCTTATACTCAAAGGTTCATAGCCCCTCACACTCCTCCCATGCATTCAATTAACACCTGCTTTAAACAAGTTGAATGTTATCTCCATCGTGTACCCATAAAACAGCTCAGCACTCCTGCTTCCTGCCTCCAGTCACACCAAGAAGACAGCGATTCATTACCATACTGTTTTATTCAACTCCTTTTCCTTATGCCAGTTTTCATCCCATGTTGCAGCTATACTGCCAACCATACAGTCTTTATTTACTGTATGTGAAGTCCATCCCCTCCATATGAACTCTAAGAACGATTTTTTCAAAACTGAAACAATGGAAACAAACTACATTTCAGTGTGCCACAGTCCCATTCTAAATGGAATATATTTAAACACACAACTAATCTCTGTTGTGGAGCATATGCAATTGGTCCTGATGTGTGGTGTCTTCAGGGAAGAAACTTAGCAAATAAAATGTGAGAATAATTTACATGCCAAAAAAAACTGTTGCAAGCACAAAAAATACTGGACCAGAGAAGGAATCAAGGACGAGGAATGTATCACTAGCTCTCCAGAAGGCTGTCACTTAAACAAGAATATAATCTATATTATTGTATGTTTAAATATACCAGCCTGCTCTTTACTAATATCAAGAGAACACAAAAGCAAATTTAGTACAGCTTTCTTTAAAAACAAGGATAGATTCTCTAGCAGTTGTATTCCCTTAGTAATCTATGCATCACAACCAAGAAAGTAATGGTCTTATCAAACTGAGATAACTACATTATGTCCCTGGAAAGTCTTATCAATAACAAAATGAGAAAACCACGACATTCAGAAACTGGTTCAAACCTGTACCTCAAAATCCATGTTTTATACTTAGGGGCCCCTCACAGAAGAAAATGAATGTGCTGCACTTTACATCAACACCCATCAGGCTTTGAGCTTGGAAGGGAAAGAAGCAGCTATAGGCTGATGCCATTAAAAGCAAAGGTATTTAACCCATATACCTCAGCTCTAACAGAATATAGGTCTCATTACTGTCCATCTCCCTAGCATCATTTATGATCGCACTCCCATAAATTATGGTTTTTAGTCCCCTAATTCTTGATCTTTGGCCTTGACTGTTCACACTGAATCACTGGACTTGGAAGAATCAGTAGAAATGAGAAGAAAATTTGGTCATTTTTATTTCAAACACTATCAAAATAAAAGTTTTATATTTTCTTGTGCTGTATCCTGTGCACAAAAACCTAGATGAGATTCCAGCAAAGCAAATCAGAAGACATCAAAGTCAGCATTTATCCTGACACCTCTATGAACATACAAACCTGAAATACTCTGGAGAAGGTTATATCCATGCATTCAGTATCTGAATTCCCAAAGCTATTTCATCTCTGGGATCCAATATGCATTAGATACAGCGCGAATCAAGCGTGGTTTTACAGGTGAGCACTTGCTGATGAGACCTTACCTGTCAGCATCTCCAAGCCCAAGTGAAGTGTTGCGCTGCATTGTCTCCCGCACTGCAGCCATGCCATCAGGCAGCCGGTTTAGCCTTCGAGTATAGAGCCCCAGACCACCATCGGTCATATACCTTTAGAACAGCAAAACAACAAGTCAAACAGGAAAGCTTTTATATATTATTGTATTATTGCTCCTATCTTCTGCATGTTTTTAATTGTATATTGCAATTTGCTCACCTTTAAGTGAAGAATACTACTCAGAATATAAAGCAAGGAAAACTTTCTTTACTAGTGCAGAAGAATATTTTTTGCCTCTCATTGTTCTCAATAATATCTTGTAGTCTCTCACATCAATAAGAATTGAATTTCAACACATTTCAACAAAGGAAGAATACTTAACTTTCATCAAGGTTGCCTAGCTGGAAGTAATTTAATTTGTGAATGCTATCATTAATGATCCTTTCCTGTCCAAAAAAATGCATGTTTCATATATACCCTCCTGAACTCTGTGTGGGCTAAAACACCATGATGGAAATCTCAACCCTTTGACAAGTTAACTGCAAAAATCACATTGAGTACATCCTAGATTTTGCCAATGATCCATGAACAATGAGTACCCCAAGATTTACGGTGAGAAATCAAATTTGCAGCATGAATGGAAAGGTTTTGTCAGCCTTGTTTTGGCTCCTACATTGTACTCTATCTGCAAGTGTGGCCTAAAGACATCTGCATTTAAAAAGTGTTACTGTTCTTAGATATTAAGTGCCAGGTGCATATATGATACCTCACAAATTGCTAAAACAGCACTTTCTACTTTAGACAAATGAAAAATGAATCTTAAATTTAACAGAGATGGTGGACAAGAACACATAAATGTCACCAAGAGCAACTCCTCACTATAATGCATGTCGTGTCATTCAGCAGTTTTGCTGAAGTCTGTACCAATGTGTACAGCAATTGCCATCATATCATGTAACTTCAGGATGTGGTGATAACCAAGGAAAGGAAGCTTTAAAAACTGTACAATTGCCCAGCAGTTTGATTTATGAATAAAATGTTTTAATATATTAATATTGAAACTAAGAAGTTGAAGAGTAGCTCCATGAGCTGCCCTATATCAATATCTCAATAACGCTTTTAAGCATCTTGCAGCATTTCACAACAGTAGTTCCAAGTAAGGTCCAAGTGGCAGAATAACACAGGAGGATTTATCTTTTGTAATTTCTGATACAGATACATGCAAGCTAGCTTTAAACTAGAAAGTCAGGTCCCCTTTGCCTCTCATGACACTGGCAAGGAGTGAGCTCTGTGCTACCACCACTAGTTTGCCAGCCCAGGTACATTTCCATGAGCATCACCGACAGTTTTTAGACACCTGAGACTGTAGTAATAACTCCAGCAACCCTGACAGTACAGCTGTTGTCTCTGGCATACTGCTGGACACATAACATACCTCACAGAGTTTGCAGCTTATGGGACTGTATCCTCTTAATCCTTTAGCTCTCTTAGCAAATCGACAGCAGTCCACAGAGTAATATCCAGATATGCAGGGATATTCCTCCTGCTTATCAAGGCACAGAGGTTTTTTCCGAATGGCAAGACACCCTCATCCACAGGAAGGAAGGAGAGATGATCCTAGCTGCAGCCAGCAACGTCTTTGCTGGCAAGATGTTACTGCAACAGGCGTACTTCACCCAAGTCAAATCCAACCACTAAATTTATCAAAATGGGCTGGTAAAGTGTCAAGAAGCCTTGAACAATCTGCTGGTTACTGTTTCAGGTATATAAATCTGTACAGGGCCTTCCCAGGAACAACCCAGGAGTCTCTTTGGGGAGTCTAAGAAAGAGGTTGCTAAGGCTGTTAAGTCAGACACAAGAGGATTCCCCATTCAGTAAATCCATCGGGACACAATTCTCCGAACTCTTAAAGCCTGTAAAAAGCATGAGGAACAGTTGCACTATAACTTGTGTAGAATTCACCTTAGGTCTAGCATTCTAACTTCTGTCTGATATAGTACATAAATATTTTGTCATGGAAGAATATATTTTTCCTTTGAGCTACTAAAATAAAAGTGGAGCCTATGACCATATTGTTATACAAACATGCAAACAGCATTCTGCAAAAACATCTAATGCACATACATTAACAGGTTTATTGCAGATACTTGTCTGCACATGAAACATGTCTCTGTATGAATACCCATTGTACATGTACTAGAAAATACAGCTTTTGGCTTTGCTGTCAGATTTTTGGTATGTGACTAGTCCTTTGATAAAAAAGATCAGCTACAGCTGAAATAGATTGTCCTCCATGCTTTTTACTCAAAGTAGGTGAAATGAAATATATTACTCGTTAGCCATGCTGAAATTAATGGAACGCTCTTTCACTACCATCAACAGATTTTATCTTCTATGTAGAAGCTCAGCAAGCTGATCCAAATTAGAATACCTATACAGATAGAATAATACTGCAGTTGCATCCAACTGGAAACTGACAGTCACATTTCCATAAATCTTTCACAAGTCAATGGAAGCTGGATGCTTCTGTCATCTTTGACAACTAGATTGCGAGTTTTTTCTAACCAAGATCCTGTAAACACAAGCATATAGACAATGACTTTTACCCACTATACCAAAAGGACAGGTTTCTTAGAATGCAAAATAGTATTTTGAAACAGGTTTGTGTAACCACAGATTGAAAGCTTTCTATCTTTTCATTACATGCAATGTCCTCTACCCAGGAATGTTTCATTCCAAAAAGGTGCCAAAACTAACAATTCCTTCATGCAGCAGTGAGTTGAAAGAAAAGAAGGAAAAGGTACTAGCTTCTACATTCTGTGGGGAAAAGCAATTTACAGTAAACACACTTTAAAATAAGTGAGAAGAAAAAAATCCCTATTATTCATTGTACAGAGGAGATGAGAAGTTACTGCGGCCACAAATCTCCAGCTGTTGCTTCCTTTTCCTTCCTCCCCATCCCCTCAAACTTAAACCTGTCGTGGCTCTCAGAAACGGTTGTGCCTTTATGAAAACAACTTCATTACTGCTGCAGATTTTTGCTTTATGAGATAGGAGAATATAATGAAGGCATATTTTTCTAAAGACAATCTTAGAAGGTTTCACTCAGGGAGGAATAAACCTAAAAATATTATCCTGCATGCATGTCATTCTAATAGAATTTATAGCCCTACACACATCTACACAATGTGGAATGCCAGTATACTAGCTTATCCTCTGCAATGACATACTGCAGTTATCGATGATGTGTCATGACTTTTCCTATTAAAAAAACCTGACAAATTTGCACTGGATGCCTTGCTAGATTTATGAATCTTGAGAACTATGTAAGTATATTCAGTGCAAAAACAAGCATTTCAAACTATTTTCCTACCTGCCCCAAAGTAAGAAGTTTAAACATATGACCTGGGAAAAAGCATAGTATCCAGACTCTGTGACTCTAATACAGATGGGTAAATACTACATATTCAAAGAATTTAATAATTCAGATGCTTTAGGAACAGTACAAATAGCCAGTGGGGAATAACTGCCTTTAATGAAGTCCAATATAATCATACTTAATGAATGGACAGTGACGATGTTGGTTAACCTGAGTTTCTAATCTTTTCAGGAATTAATGCTTAATTATCTCTACAGGTTCACTTTTCATCAGCAAGGAAATAAAATTAACCAAACTTCTTGGATTATTAAAAGACTTAAGTTAAACAAGAGCAGAATTACACACTTCTAACATACAAGTGGAGCCCGCTTTCTAGGTAACACTATTTTTCTAGGAGAAGGTGGCTCCCTGCCCTGTACTATGGACATAGTAATTTGCTTTGGAGTTCCCTGGACAATTTGGACCTTTAAACTTCTATTTTCTTTAGCCAAATACACCTTTTCTATGCCTCTGAAATCTTCAATGCCTTTAATAAGTCCTTCCAAGTGCAATATTTTGAGGGTATTTCTGATGCTGAAGAGATTTATTTCCCTTTCCTGAAAGGCACACTGAGGAAACAGGAATAGATTATGCCAGGGGTTGGTATAATCCAGCAGTCTGAGTCACAGGACTTCTGTCCACACTCCCTACTTACCCATGTGTGCAGCCAGCCAACAACACACCTACTTTTATAGTCTGACAACTCTACCACTTCATATATATTCATTTCATTCCTTAACGTATGACTATAACATTTTTTTCCAGTTTTGAAAATAGATAGCCAAAGGACAGGCATTCTTTACTTAAGTATTAAGGAGAGAAGGAGCAGCAGGTAAATCAGCAGCACACAACAGACCAGACAAGCCTACCCTGATCTACTCAGCACCACATGGCTCTGTAATCCCAAACCCACAAGCAGGAGAGCAGCAACATGCCCCCAGACTGAAGCGGATTCTGCCAGCCTAGGTGCTCCTGCCTTCCTTCCTCTTGGTGCTTTGGGTTCAAGGTTAGTTTGGAAATGGCGGCCCAAGTGCCTCTTGGTAGAAGACTTGCATAGCAACCCGAGTGCTTGAAACTTGAAGAAACAAAAAGCTTCTAAGTTTTACAGCTTTTGGATTATTCCATAAATCAACATCTGCTTTGACATGCAAAAGTGTTCTCTTTTAGCTGCAGCAATAACAATGTTGTTCTTAGTGTTTTCCTTTAAACATGTATTTTCACTAGGCTTCATCTCTGTTGTCGTTACAGTTAGTTAAACAAGATCAAGAAGCTTAACAAGCTTTGAGTATTAAAGGAGTCTAACTTCGCCAGTTGCTAAAAACCAAGAGCACAAAATTCTCCACTGCTGTTTTGGAAATATGATGAACATGATCAAAATTATTATATTGATGTTTTTATATTAAATATAAATATTATTTTATGTTCCATTTGCTTGCCTCAACTTATTGCCCTTTCTTCAGGCTGTTAATGAGAAGAAAGAGCAAGCTAAAGCCTTACTTATCACTCTTCATCTAGCTTGGAGTTGAATGGTCCTTCAGAAATTAGTGGAGCACCGTATCTTGAAAGAGAACTCTGGCTACAGCAATAGGACTTCAAATGCCAACATTAACTATTAACAGCCCTCAAAGCAGGCTTCAAAGAAGCCAGATGATTAACACGCATACAAGAAGATAGAAAGACCTGAGATAGCAAGACCTGGGAAGAGACAAGGACAGCAGAAATCCACTTATTTTGCAGAGGAATTTGGGTATGAGTCTTCAATGACTTTTCTAGGAGACGAAAGCATTAGGACTTCATTAGGACTAAAAGAATTCTTCCCCATGTAACCAAATGACAAGTAAAAGCTGAATTATTTTCAAGATGCAATCTTGCTTAACTATACTTATGGCCATTTCCCACATTTGTCCTAAACCATCTCTTTGGAAGTATCTTTACGGTTTGGGATCTTCTGAGTAGGTTTAGTTCAATCCAGTGAGAACACCAAGTTAATCCTGTGGTTTGCAGGCCTTGTCCCAGAGCTGTGAGCATTTCCTGTATGCAGGAGTCAGGCCACAGCAAATGTTAAGTCTGGGGGGAAAGCCTTTCTAGCCCAAAGATATGTCCAGCATACCTAAGTTAAAGGTGAGTAGCACAGAACAGTCATTAAAAGACAATTGTTCCCTCCTGTTTGAGGGGATTAAAATCCAGATTACTCATTTTACAGAAGAATTAGTCTGAGAAACAGAGTAACCTAACATTAATGCCAGACTAAATACTCTCTGGAGCACTCTATGGGCATCAACCATCCGCATTATGGAGCTGGGCCAGTGGACAGTGAAACCCCAATGGATCACCTCATTGTAAGATTCATCTGTGGAGAGTAAATCACAACAGCCATTATGACATTTGGAAGGAACCAACCCTGGTGTTCCAACTCCCAGATGGTTTCTGAAATTTATCCAGTCAATCACTAACATGAAATGAATGACCAGAGATGGCAATCTGACAAAATGAGGTAGACAAAACTGGAAAACACCCAAGAGATCAATCCTTTCAGGTGTGCATACACCACTCTAGACCCCAGTGAAACATGGGTGGAAACTCATTACTTAAGAGGACAAGGATCACACCTGCCAAGCATAGGCTACAAGCCTGGAGCAAGCTGAATATCCATCAGAACCAAGTAGCTGTTCAATGGGGTTTTGCATATGCCAATTTTGATTTAAATGCCTAATCCTTTCTCAGAATCTATTTCAATGAAAATCATAGTAATAAGCCATTTTGCATTTGCCTCTTTAATTTTGTCAGAGAGAGGAAGGACGTGTGATGAAAGAGGTGCAATGAGAGAGTGCTGCTTCTCTACGGGTTCTCAGCAGGGTCAGCAGCAGAGGAAGAATTTCTCCTTTGGACGCCCTCATGCATGCTACTTTCCTGCAAGTGAGCCACATGGACAAAATGTGTATGATTGCATCTCCCTCTACTGGTTAGCCCCAGTACTTATTTTGTGCTTTAGAAACTGTCCTTTTGCTCAAATTACAAAAACCTGTTGGCACAGAAGAAGCAGCTCAAACACTGCTGAGGTGTTTATCACAAAAACAAGACCAGATTAGGATAATGGCTATTAAATGGTATTTTGGTAGTCACTGATGTTAGGACAGTATGTACCAGTAAGCAAAAACCACAACACACTACAACTTGTTGAGTTCGTTTTACTGACAAATACTACACATGATCCAATGTGAGTCTTTTTAGCACTATACCAGTAAAAAAAATAAGCCTGACTGCAGCTATCTCTAAGGTTGTGATTTACAGGCCTCTGATGTCTGCCTGTGCTAAATCCTACACTGCAAAAATAAGTTCTATAAGAGCATGTTATGTGAGATACCATTTGTGATAAATGTTCAGTTTTAGTGATTAAGCTGACACCAAAACTATCCCTGAACTGAGTGCAATATTTCAGAATATTTCAAATAATATACATTATTAATATTGAAAACACTTGCAGTACCGTTCTTGGAATATTACTGTGATTCAAACACTGTCCTAATTTTTTCTTCTCATTCTCACAGCACCAGGACATCTATGATTTTAAAACCAACAGCTAGTTCTGAAACAGTTCAACACAACTTATTAAAACAAAAACCAGAAGTCAAGGTTTCCCAATACCTTTCCATAAAAGTCAAGATTTTGAGTTGCCTCAGTCCTTCATTATTTGTGTTAATTATCTATGTACCACATATTGCTACTATGTTGCAATGTTGAAAAGGTCAAAATATAAGCAACCAGTCCTAGCAAGGCAGAAGGCAGCTCAAATAAACACTGCTCAAGTACAGAAGAGAAATGAAATAAACCTCCTAATGATGCTTAGTAATGTTATAAGTGTAAGGAATGCAGTTTTACCCATCCACGGTATTTAGATGAAATTTTATCACTAAAATCATACCATTTAAAGAGCAATGCCCAGTAGAAACAATAACCCACTGTATCTCGAAGTGTGCATCAAAAATACAGTGGTAATCACCATGGCAAAAATTAAATGGGAAAAGGCTATAGGTAGCACTGAATCAATGTACAGGGAGAAACAGATTCTCATTCTCACCATGATTAGCTCAGCCGCTCTTGATTTCCAGCCATCCCTGGAGACATTCAAGGTCAGGCTGGAAGTGGTTCTCAGCAACCTGATCTAGTTCAAGACTTCCCTGCTCACTGCAGGGGGGTTGGACTAGATGACCTTTGAAGGTCCCTTCCAACCCAAACCATTCTATGACTCCTGCTGCAGGCAGCTTAGAAGGAATAAGCTTACCTTAACTCCTGTGACCAAGATCAGGTTCTCATTAGCAGCAAACTGCATAATCTTTCCCTTTCTCTAAAACCTTAGCCCAAGTGAAGGGCTGTTTCACCACACAAGCCTGACATCTGAAAAAGATGCTTCACTGTCTGACTGGTAAATAGAACAAAATCAACTGAGCTGAAAAAGTCCTACAAATACCAATTACACTTCAACATTCAATTAAATCAGTCCTAAATTTCAGCTTTTCCTCTCAAACTGTCCTTTGCCTCCTAAGAGATGTAACACCTAGATTTCAGTCTACAACAGAACTCTATTTCAGTGATGGTTTTGGTGCATGTTACCCAAGGGTAGACAGGCCTCTGCACCACAAGGATGATTTTTACCTAGGGCATGATGCTTGCATGTGGGTTTGACTGAACAGAGAGGATAAAGCCTGATTCCCCAGCCCAGAGTGACCTACTTTCCCTTTCAGCATCCTTTCATTCATGTTTCGACAGGGCTTTGAGCAACCTGGTCTAGTGGAAGATGTCCCTGCCCACGGCACGGGGTTGGAACTGGATGCGTTTTAAGGTCCCTTCCAACCTTAACCTTTCTACGATTCCCTAATTCACCTGCTTGTAGTGTTACCTGGGGAGCATAAAGGCTTGAATAAACAAGAAGGAATCATAAATCCGTGAGCATCACACACACAAAAGCATTAATAAGTTGTGGTGATAGGGATCTGGAATGGGAATGTATCAGCCCCAAAGCATCAAATAAAAGGGGAGGCTAATAAAAAGGTAGAAACTGTCATCATTCCCCCATGGCAACAGCCACCGCACCTGTGGGAGATCTCCTGGAAGGAGAATTTTAGCATAGGCCTCTGAACACCATATGCAGGCTTAGCCCTTCTGTCCTCATCTAATGGCTGAGTGAGGTATAACAGAGTCACTAGGTAATATTTCTTAATGAAATACACCTGAGAGTGAGCTGGGCATGCCCCAAAGGCCAGCTTAGCAGGCAGCAGACCCATGGTGTGTGCATGGGGCAGCTCACATCTGCCCTACCTCCAGGTTACAGCTCTAGGGTGGTTGAGCTGTCAAATCATCAACTCTACAATTTGTTGGAACATAGCTGGAACAGCCATTCTTCTGCAAAAACTTGTTTTGACAAGCTGTGCTTGTGGACACAAAGCCAGTTCCTGAGAAACTTTGCGATCAGCACGAATGGGTATATCCACACCGGCAATTCTGAATCAAAAGCTGCACACTAGGGCAGGGGAAACAGGGGCAGAGGATTAATTACATTAAAAGTAAATAATTTGCAAAGGCTTTTCTGACCAACAGCTCTTTTGCTCCATTCTAAGGACAGATAAAAAGAAAATTAACCCTACATATCACTAGAGAGAACTGAGGGGAGGCAAGAACAATAAGACGTAGGTATGTATATGTTAGTAGTTAGAGGGAGACTGAAGTGTTCAAAACCTCCCTAACAACCCCCCAGAAGCTATGAGAGTTAATGCCCCTACCTGAGACAATCTCTAGGGTTGGTAGGTGACACAGTTCTGGGCTTTGAGGTGAAGTTCTGAAGCCTCAAGCTCAGCCACCAGCTGAGGGAGGAGGGCTGGATGCTTATTTCTCACCTCACACAAATTCTACTCATGTTGCTTTGTCATTCGGTTGATGTTTTAGCTCCCTCAATAAGAAAATTTCTTAACTTTGATCCACCCCCTGGAGACTTTCTTGGTTTAAGAGATATTTTCTGAATGATTGGAAAAGATATTCTTTCTAAGCCTATGAAAGCAATCCTGGGGTCTGCCAGGGCTCTGCTTGAGCAGATTTATTAAAGGAGGCCAAATGAAACTTCCCATGACCCAGTACATTTCAAAGAAAGCATCAGAGCACAGGGCTAATATAGTTTATCTTGGATATTGGATTTATTTTGGCTGTAACAAATAGTTTGGCTTTCTGCCCTATCAGTTTGCCAATGAAAACAAAGATCCAAGGTTTTCAAAATGCAGGGCTGTAGCAAGTCTGAAAAATGACACAGTGAAACACATACCAGCTAATAAAGAGCTATTCATGCTATAAATGCCCTCTTGTGCTGCTTTCCACATACTATAACTCAGCTCCTGGAAATATTGGGCCTGTGCACCCTAACACTGATCTCGGAGATATGTTCTGCAGGGAGTCACACGGAAGCTCTTGTTACAACCTCTCTGACTTCTAAGCAGTGTATTATTCCTCTCCTACTAAGACACAATACCATCCTATTTTTTTATTATTGGGAATAAGTGGACACTGGGGAAGATAACTTCTGAAACAGGCTACCAAAACATTTGTTTGTGCTGGAGATGGTAATCCAGCATGATCAGATGTCAGTGAGACTCAGCAAAGGTAACACTCTCAATTTTTTTTCTCTCTCTCCATTGGTACTGGTATTATATCCAGTGCTGCCACTGCAACTCAGTACTGCAACATTCCCTTTTCAGGAAATACACACACACACGATTGCTCTCCACAGACTATGTAACCCCAATATTGTGGGGCTGCTTCCAGGAATGCTCCCTCCAAACACCCAACAATGAAAGGACCTCCAAACCGCTCAACCTCCAAACTCTGCCCACAACCTGGCAAAAGATCTGGATCTGATGATGGACTGATCTATAATACAGATTCTGTCCTTGGAACTAAGTCAATGACTACAGTAGTGCTATATAAATCAATAAACTAACTCACATTATTTAGCAAAATAGGCTTTTGAAGCTAAAGGCAAAAGATGTAGAAAGAAATATTTGTACACAGAACTTCTTGTCCTAAAGAACTTTAAATGGAGATCTCATTTATCAGTCTGTGGCTGGTTATATGAGTGAAAACTGAAAGTTATCTACCTCCTTTAAAAATCAGTGGGAAGTAAGAGGCATTCAAGTTCAAGACAGAATCACTGAATCCCAGACTGGTTTGGATTTGAATGGACCTTAAAGCCCATCCAGTTCCAACCCCCTGCCATGGGCAGGGACACCTTCCACTAGACCAGGTTGCTCCAAGCCCCATACAACCTGGCCTTGAGCACTGCCAGATAGGGCATTGTTTGAACACTCAAGGTTAGGAGTGAGGTGTTGTGGAGTCTGTGACTCTAAATGTTCTACTCCCCTTTCTTGATATTATTCTTGGTATGTAAGTCACTGCTTTGGTGACAGAGGTACCAACTTGCAAAAATATTTTATTACATTTTAAGTCCCTTAGACCCAGAATCTAAAGACCACTCTTGTATTTACCGACTATGGAGACTTTTATGTTTTTATTTTTTTTTTACCCTACAGGATGAACAGAGACACCCAGAAAAAGAAATAATACACAGAGATGAGTGAAGGCACCGATTTCTCTGGAAATGTCATTCACAAACTCAACAGCTTTCGTATTCTTTCCTTTGCTTCAACCTGGAACCTGAACTTTATACACTAAGTAAAGAGCTGCAAAGACCGGGGCTCCTCTAGGATATGAACAGCAGAAGTCTGAGCTGACAGAATTCTGCTAGGGACACTTATCAGCTCATAGTCCAGGTGTTTCAGAGAAACCATGGAGCTACTCAGAAATTGTTTTTTTCCTCACTTCTAGACCAAAATTACAGCCACAAGTCTGAATAAAAGTCACTGCCCAGAGGAAAAGCAGTAACTGTTAGTACAATAAACACTGCAAAACTCAGGTGTAAGTTGATTTATTTGAGGAAAGCACAAGGTACTTTAGTGACAGGATGCATTGCTAATGCAGCGACAGCTACTGGTGCTTTATCTGAAATAGAATTTTATAGAGGACTTTGCATCAGCTTCTTTACTACAGGTTTCCCTAACAAAAAATTAAAATAAAAGGTCTGATCTTTTAAAAACAGGGCAGTGTGAAAGCATCCAAATATCCCCAACAGCAAGACTTGATGGAGGTTTCCAGACTGGTAACTAAAATGGTTAAGTTAGTGACATGGCAGGAGCTGGATTCCAGCTTTCTATTTCAGTAAGACACTAAATCTTCCAAATAAGCTGATGCTACAAGAAGTGTCACTTACTAAAACCTTAAAGAAGAGCAAAGGATGTAGGAGGGCCAGACAGGGAAAAAAGGCTGCTACAAAAAGAAATATGCCATTTACATCTGAAAGATCAGTTTTAACATTAGTCTAATGCTGATATACTTGAGCTAAGAAAAAATGACTGTACTTTCTAGAAGGAATTGAAAACAGATATATTGAATTGAATACTGACTTTGGAGCAAAGAACACGTGCTTTTTCCACTCAAGAGGTGAAATGTTGATGTAAAACCTTGTTAATGATGTATCAACTCATATTTCTTCACGCTAACTTTTTTTTAGCCTTTATTTTGTGCATGCAGCTATTTTACCCTACACACAGATGTAAACTCATTTCCCTTCAGTGAACTGCCCATCAAAGTCAGGCAGCATAAAGATTCAGTACAAGTACAGAAAATGCCTCACTCTCTCCATCTCGTGGGCATAAATGAATGTTGCAGCATGTGTTTGTCTACCTCAAGGAACCCTGACTCAGGAAAACATTAATCATGCACAACATATGTCCGTATATAGGTATATTTTCTTAACATGCACTTAAAGCTCAAATCATGCGCTTAAATCCCAGTGACTAAATTATCTCTGATAATGAACTGTCTCTCCAAATGCCTATTAAAACTAGGACAGTATCTTTGTTTTGTTTCTTTCTCCAAATAATCACAGAATCACAGAATAGTTAGCTTGAAAAGGACTTTAAGATAGTCCAGTTCCACTCCCCCGCCATTATTTATTAATTCCCCAAATAATCCAAAAATCTCCAAGTAATCGTAGCAGGCTGAAGGAGGTGCTCCTGCCTCTCTACTCTACACCCCACTTGGAGCACTGTGTGCAGTTCTGGTGTCTGCAACATAAGAAGGACGGAGCCGTTGGAGCCATTCCAGAGGAGGCCACAAGGATGATCACGGGCTGGAGCACCTCCCATACTGGTGTTGGCACCGGTCTTGTTTAACATCTGTGTTGGTGACATGGACAGTGGGATTGAGTGCGCCCTCAGCAAGCTTGCCGGTGACACCAAGCTGTGTGGTTTGGTTGATACGCTGGATGGAAGGGATGCCATCCAGAGGGACATTGACACACTTGTGAGATGGGCTGATGCCAACCTTATCAAGTTCAACCATGACAAGTGCAAGGTCCTACACCTGGGTTGGAGCAATCCCAGGCACAGCTACAGGTTGGGCAGAGAAGAGATTCAGAGCAGCCCTGCAGAGAAGGACTTGGGGGTGCTGGTCGATGAGAAAACGAACATGAGCCGGCTGCAGCGTGCGCTCGCAGCCCAGAAAGCCAACCGTATCCTGGGCTGCATCAAAAGGAGCGTGACCAGCAGGTAAAAGGAGGTGATCCTGCCCCTCTACTCTGCTCTTGTGAGACCTCACCTGGAGCATTGTGTGCAGTTCTGGTGTCCTCAACATAAAAAGGACATGGAACTGTTGGAACAAGTCCAGAGGAGGGCCACGGGGATGATCAGGGGACTGGAGCACCTCCTGTATGAAGACAGGTTGAGGAAGTTGGGGCTGTTCAGCCTGGAGAAGAGAAGGCTGCATGGAGACCTCACAGCAGCCTTCCAGTATCTGAAGGGGGTCTATAGGGATGCTGGGGAGGGACTCTTCATCAGGCACTGTAGTGACAGGACAAGGGGTAACGGGTTAAAACTTAAACAGGAGAAGTTTAGATTGGATATATGGAGGAAATTCTTTCCTGTTAGGGTGGTGAGACACTGGAATGGGTTGCCCAGGGAGGTTGTGAGTGCTCCATCCCTGGCAGTGTTCAAGGCCAGGCTGGACAAAGCCTTGGGTGAGATGGTTTAGTGTGAGGTGTCCCTACCTGTAGAAGGGGGGTTGGAACTAGATGATCTTGAGGTCCTTTCCAACCCTAACTATTCTATGATTCTATGATATGAAGACAGGCTGAGAAAGTTGGGGCTGTTCAGCCTGGAGAAGAGAAGCTGCGTGGAGACCTCATAGCAGCTTCCAGTATCTGGAGAGGGCCTACAAGGATGCCAGAGACCCTCTTCATTAGGGACTGCAGTATTAGGACAAGGGGGAATGGGTTAAAACTCAAACAGGGGAGATTTAGGTTAGATATAACGCACACATTCTTTGCTGTGAGAGTGGTGAGGCAGTGGAACAGGCTGTCCCAGGAAGCTGTGGCTGCCCCATCCCTGGCAGCGCTCAAGGTCAGGCTGGATGGGGCTTGGAGCAATGTGGTCTAGTGGAAGGTGTCCCTGCCCGCGGCAGGGGTTGGAACTGGATGAGCTTTAAGGTCCTTTTCAACACAAACCAGTCTGGGGTTCTGTGAAAACTGTCATTAAACACACTTAAAGAATCACATACAGTAGATTATTTAAGATGAAAATTAAAGGGACTTACCCACTTGTGATGTCATCAGCTCTGATATTCTTGCCCAGCACATCCCCATCACTCATATAGCCAGTGGCATCCATGGTGATGCCTTCCAGATCAATTTCATCACTTCCCTTGTCCGAGATGTCCACATGGCAGACACTGCTGCCACGAGATGCCAGCTGCCTCCGCAGCGGTGCCGAATACATGTAGCGTCCTGATTCCGTGTTGATGAAGCGGCTGGCATTACCTCGTGGAGGATACCCATTTCCCATTGATGGAGCGTCGCCTGCCTGCAGGCGAGGGCTGGATTGCCCAAGTCTCCACGATAAAGGGGTCGGTCGTCCTGTCAAGCTGAGGATGCTGCGGCCGCTGATTTCAGTGGTGACGTTGGTGTCAAATGTAGTTTCCAAAGTGCTTAAAGAGAGAAATGCACTTAATGGAGTGTGTCCTGCTGTATGGTTTCAGGGGATTGCAAGACCTTACACCCTGAACATTCACCAAGTTACAGACTGTGAGTAACAGCATTGACAGAACTTACCCGCCACAACACCTTGAGACAGGTCCATTCTTCCAGCACTGCTCTTACATAATGCTACTCTTGCACCCAGGCCACCAAGTGTTCATCATGTATGTATTTCCCTGCCCATGGCAGGGGATTGAAATTAGATGACCTTAAGGTCCTTTCCAAACCTAAGTATTCTATGATTCTGTGGTTCTGTTCTATGAGAGTTCAGCTGATATATAGAGATTGTAGGACAGCTTAGTTGCAGCTAATCCATAGCTGCACCTTCTCATACCCACTGCTTTTCCTTCCCTGCTCAACCAACACAACGTTACTTTTTATTTTACTGTGGATATTTGCTAAAATAAGCAGCATTGTACTAATTGCAATATCATGTTACATATAAACTGTATCTTTCAGTTTATATGTATTTACATATTACATATAAAACCCTACGTATCTCCAGTTAGAGTAACTAAATCATAGTGAGCTGTCACATTAACTGAAAGTTCAGAAGAAAAACAGCATTGAGAGTTCATCTTTGCAAGCTGCGCCTCAATTTTAGATACAAAGCTAAAACACAAAGCGTTTCCCCCCATGAATTCATTTGGGGCTTTAGTCTACATGGCACTGAGCTCCAAGTAGGACCCCAACCTCACTACGTGCTAAAGAGCTTATTCTCCCAAACTTCAACACTGAAAAGATCTAAGTCACAGGTTGTTCAAATGTAATGAGAGTCTTTGTTTATTTAGAGCATATTTTAAATCTAGCTGAAGATTTCCAAATGCTGCTTTACAAAGAAAAAGCAGTTCTATACATGGATGACTAATAATATTAGAGAAATTTGCTTGTGCAAAGATTGGTCAGGAATTCAAGTTATGCACTTTTTCAAGTGGGTCAAGCATAGTTCACCTGCTTATTTAAACAAAATATTACACATTAGGGGAGGGGGGTGTAATGCACTGAAGTTGTTAAAGAGTAAGAAACAACTGAAACTGTAACCTATATTCAAACATCACTCAACACATTTAACAAGCACTGATCATTCCTCACCTTTGATTCTATAGACATTCTATAGACAACCTGCCATCATCAATTACTCAGAATACATCTCAGTAAACACTGAACATGACTCAGAATCTGTGCTTTAAAGACCAAAAGCACAAGATCAGTATTATCCACTGCCAATGGTGATCATTTTTCAAGGATGCGCCCCACCCAGACCTAAGAGATAAAATAAGAGCACAATGATTTCCATGACTTTTTTATAAGCAAAGCCATGCCATTACCTGTGAGTGACCTGGGTTCCTCTCAAACTGGACATGGTTTCCTCTAAGTTCTGCCGGAGATCAGCGATGTTTTTCACTGTTCGTAACCGCCGAGTTTCTGGATCCTCTCCTACAGGGAAAATAAGCCATGAGAAAGGATGAGGCAGGAAAAAGCACACACTTGAGCCATTACCTCTGCCTCGATCTGGCTCAAACACATTTTTTCCTCTGACATCCTATTATTTAATGCTCTAAACTGATGATGATTGACATACCATTCCCCTACAGCCAGCACCTGCTGTTGCTGCAGCCAGGCTGAGAATGAGCCCTGTACTCTTAACTTTATTTTAGAGGCTGCATTTGCACTAGAGCTTTCTGTGCTGTCATTTCCCCATATGACCCAATTTAAATTCTGGTTAACTTTCAACCTCATTAGAAGATCTGCTCCATCAATACCACCCTTTCCATCTCTTGTATTGACACAATTAACATCAACCAGACACAGCCAATCTGTCCAATGCTATATTTTCACTAGATCTTTTTCCCACTTTAAATGGGTATGATTTCTACCACAAGAGCTTTCCAATAAACTAAATAGTGTTCACTAGCTGCTCCGTGCTGAGTAATGTTTTAGGTAAAATGGCAAAACTTTATGCTTGTCAACAACACAACACATTTATCATTACTTAAATGTGCCACATGACACACAGTTGGGGGATAACTTCTGGCTTCCCCCACATTTAGAAATCCCATTCTTTAAATACTCTGTTCTAAACACATTTAGGTACTGTTCTTTAAAATTAGTTTATATTCATTGAAAAAAATCCTCATAGTGCCTCAGCATAATTTATTTTTATAAAATAAAGAATATAATTAGTGCTTCAGCATAATGTATTTACTTGCTCTCAGTTGTGAACTGAGTAATGTCTTGGATGCTAGCTCAATTAAGCTATATATAGATAAACCTTCAAAGAGATTGACAAGAAGTGGATTTCTAGGAATGCAAATATCATCCTTTATAAGCTGAACCAGAAAACCTCCAAAAAGCTGTCACAAAGCTTCTGTTGGGCACAGAGAAAATTATTTCATTCTAAAGGGTTTACAACTCATGACCAAAGAAAATACTACAGCAAATTTAAAACTTGTAAGATTTTGTATCTGCCTTCTCTGCACAAGTGATGCGTTCTTAAGCTGCCAGGATACTGGTCACCCATACAACTGCTAGCTTAGATGGCCACCTATATTACACAAATCAGAAATTGTAAGGACCAGATAAATAATCATAGAATCACAGAATGGTTTGGGCTGGAAGGGACCTTAAAGCTCCCTGACATGGGCAGGGACACCTTCCACTAGACCCGGTTGCTCCAAGCCCTGTCCAGCCTGGCCTTGAACACTGCCAGGGATGGGGCAGCCACAGCTTCTCTGGGCAACCTGTGTCAGCTGCTGTTGGAACCTGCCCCATTATTTGCTTTAAATTTCACGTTTCTGAAAGATGACAGGTTGGTGGCACAATAAAACCAAGTCACAGCCTCTTGCATGCAAAGCAGCAGTAGCACAAACAACTCACCAAAGTGCTGGAGCCCTGATTATGGGGGAACTACCTAGGGAGGGGAATATAGACTTTAATTTTTATATCATAATTAGCCTTTCTGAGATGAACAACAATGGCTCAACAAAAGCTCAGGTAGTGCCCACATTAGTATTTTTTTTTTAATGTGTCTCTACTCCTCAGGAAATAATTTCCCTGAGATGCAATTCACTTAGGCCAAATGATCCAACAATTAAGTTCTGGCTGGAGTGCAAATAACTGCCTCACAAGACCCATTCCTTTAGCCAGCAGATCTCTGGGACAGAAAGCATTGTCTACACTCATGGATCTACAATATTTTTAAGTAAAGAACATCAATTATTTATAGGCCTTTAGCCTCACAAAGGTCACAGTGCTCTTTTACAGATCATTAATCTCACAGATATGAAGGCAAATGGTAGATAACTTTCTAAGAGAACATACATGAGACAAACTAAACCAGTTTCTATTGAGATCACTCCTATCCCTAAACTGATACAAATTTTTTACTGAAATGGCATTCAATTGCTTAAATTGTAAGTATACTTAAAAGACAGACATTGGATAGTGCCACTAGAACTTAATTGTTAAATTCTGTTCATGAGCAGGCAGCATCATTAAACTATTTAGCTTCCTTTCTTCCCTACCTATGCTCTCTTTTGGTTTATACGTGCTTTTAAATTAAAAGTATCAATAGCTGCTATGTAAGGAGAGAAGAAATCTGTCCCTTATTTCTTCTAATTCATTTAGGTTGAGGGACCATTCTGTTTTGCATGCTCCTTTTTCTCCAAGATCCTTCTATGTACTGATGCTGTCAGAGGGGTTTGGTGGCATGCGGCTGGGTTCTGCATCTCCACTGTTTCAGGCTGTCAACCATCTTCTATTTTTAGATACCAAAACTTACATATTCTACTTGAATAAAAAATCTCAAGGATTTTATCCCTTTTGCCATTTATTTGCCTTTTAAATATTTAATCAACCTAGGTATAAATTGTACACACAGATATGCTCATTTATGCATTCTCCTCACAAATGACTCTGCCTCTTGCCTTTGCCACCAGCATATGTGCACCCAGGTGTAAACCCAGCACTGACAGAATATGTAATGCAGTATGAAATTAATTCAGTTGTGAAACTTTTAGCTAAATGATTGTTCCAAGCAGGACAATCAGTTTCAAAACTCACATTAAACTGGAGGACATCGAGATTAAGTGGATGAAAAAAACTTGCTGATGAGAACTACTCCAATAGTATGCAGTAAGCAAAGTCATAGACCCTGAAATTGGAATAGGAGGCTTGACTGTGACTAAACCCGTATCTTAGATCTTTAGCAGAACATGGTTGCTAAGAATTGTTTTGTTATATCAGTAAATTTTTAAATTATGCTTTAAAATTACTGCTAATCATAGTATACTTCTTACAGGAGCATGAATTTAGATAAATATATGAAGTACTTTCTAATTTAGACTGATAGTATTCTAATTACAATCAGTTTCAGCTTCTGTATGCTGGATATAGCAAATTGTAGTTGGATTTTGTCTCCTATTGCTGCAAAGACAACTTCTGAAATTGATCAGATTTGTGTCAGCGATACTGAGATTCCTCCAGACATATAAATGAACCAATATATCAAGAAAATTAATATAATGTCTTCTGTAAGCTCTGAGGCAAAGTTTTAAAAACAAAAAATATGTCAAATGCTTGGGAATACTTAGGATCCTTCAAATAGCTCAATCCTGAAAAGGGGCTGAACACTTCCAAGAAAAACATTAAGTATCCAGCATTCCTAATGATTTCAAGATATCTGGGGGGCACACCACTGTGCAGAACTTGAGCATCCATTATTCAGATTATTGAAACACGGTTTCCATTGCTGAAGAGCTGAAAGAAATATCATAACTCATCACAACTAAAACATTACGAATAAAACCAAATTAAATCCATCCCTAAAGAGGTGACTTCAAACTTGCTTTGACCCATTATTTAACCAGACCACAGTCAGAAGCTCACGTTGCAAGACATACCTGAGAGGTCTTCGAGAGCAGGCTGTCCAGTTTTGACATAAAGAGCAGAATCAATGGTGACCCCTCCTGTGCTGGCCTCGGCTGTTACGTTCCCTTCATTGTCTGTCTGTGATCTGGAAGGCAAAACAAAAGAGATGTGCAGTTACCCTCCATCAGAAGTATCTCAAGTATAACAAGCAGGCACCTCAGTAATAGGCTTCACAGCTTGTCAGACAGGGCTAAAGACAACTGGATTTCCATCTAAATTTTAATTCTCAATAACGTCAGTTGTGGCTAATCTGAGCTTGCACTGCATGAATATAAAGTGGGTGGTGGGTGATGGCATGTTGCATGCCTGCTGGTTTCCCTTCAATAGCTAGCAATGTCACTTATTTGTATTTTAAAATAAATAACTGGGTAAAACCAACTTCAAACTTAAATTTCTTATCTGACATCATGGCTGTCAGTTAATGAAAGGTGATGTTTTAAGACCTTCTTGTCAGATTTGAGTAATACATCTTGATTCCTTTCTTTTTACTAGTTGCACTCTGTTCTGCTCCTAGAGCCACATCAACAAGTGGCTGGAAGCTCTCCTGCCCAAAAGTTAAGTGCTGTACAAAAGTGAAGATAAAGCAGGTAATTACTATTGCAGTATTCTTCATTTCAGCTGATGCTATAGGAAATGTAGAACAATTTCTCATATCTTTTACTCAACAAAACCAGATCTATACTCAAACTAAGATGAACACCAAGTAAAATGCTTTTTTTGTTGTTTTGGCAGGACATTATAGTGATAAACTTCACAACCTAACATACCACGAATACATTTTTGGAGGATATGAGGGATAGACAATACAGCGATCAGTTTGCAATCACAATTTTCTATTTAATTATGGATTAAAATAGTACCACTGCACTGGCAATTATTAACTCGAAACAAATATCCAAAAATTACCAGTATTAGATCCCATCTTCAGACCAAAATGTAACAATAATGCTGATGTATGTTGCAAGGGCAAGGGAAATCAAGAGCACAGAATCTCAGAACTGTTTGGGCTGGAAGGGACCTTAAGGATCATCCAGTTCCAACCCCCAGCCACAGGCAGGGACACCTTCCACTAGACCAGGTTGCTCCAAGCCCCATCCAACCTGGCTTTGAACACTGCCAGTGATGGGGCAGCCACATGTACTATTAACACAAGTTTTAGTCAGATTAATTTTTCCCAACTGGTTCTTTTTCATGGGTCAACCAGCTGGCATTTTCTTCTATACACACAGGGGTATCACTCAAGGGGTCAGAAGAATCAAGGGTCTCTCCCCATTCTGCATTTTTACATGGGTAAGAACAGTACCAGCTCAAGAAGGTGTTAGCATTCTCATCTTAACTGTTAGGAGGATTGGATACAACAGTTATTTACCCTCCTACATATCACAACTTCTGACACATCTTAGTCTGATGGCCTTTGCCAATGGTTTTTGTGTAAATCATAGAATAGTTTGGGTTAGAAGGAACTTTAAAGATCATCACAGTCCAACAACGTATAAATTGTCAACTCTTAAAGCAAGAAACTTTTACAGAACTTCGCAGGCCAGAGAGGCACTCTTCATCAGGGACTGTAGCCATATAAGGGGTGATGGGTTCAAATTTAAACAGAAGTTCAGGTTAGATGTAAGGAAGGAGTTCTTTACTGTGAAGGTAGTGAGAGAAGTATTACATGCCTCACCCCTGGCAGCGTTCAAGGCCAGACTGGACAGAGCCCTGCGTGTCTTGTTCTAGTGTGAGGCATCCCTGCCCAGGGCAGTGGGTTGGAACTAGATGATCTTAAAGTCCTTTGCAACCCAAACCATTCTATGATTCTATGACTCATCTTGCTGTCTCCGCACCCCGCCAAAATGAATGTCCAAAATCAATCTCCTTATCCAAGCATCGTGTTCAAAACAGGTCACTGGAGAAGTTCACCGTACCTGTACATGAAGGGAGCTACCGTAGCAGTGTTCGGGTGGCTGTATTGCTGTTGGGGATGAGGTAGCTGAACACTCACAGTATTGCTCCCTGTGGTGTGTGTCATCGCAGCGGCGCCATTCACAGCTTGGCTGCTGCTGCTGCTGTTGAGGCCTCCAACGCCTTTTCCTTCGGAAGAGGCAAGGCTGGACGAGGAGCTGGAATGCCTGCTGTCCAGCTGAGATTTCTGATGAGAGAGCCCCGAGCTGGCTTTCCCGCTGCGGCTTCTCTCACCTTCCTTTGTAGGAACGGGGGCACTTGAGGATTTCCCTGTGGTGTTTTTTATTCCTGGTTTTGGTATTCCACTGTGAGAAGGGGCAGAGGCCTCCTTCTTGGCACTATTCAGCTTTCCTCCTTTAGGGATAAAGCTTGCGATCTTGGAGGACTTTTTTGGCATCTCTGTTGTCGCTAGTGCTGTCTGTTCTTCTTTTGGTTCCTCTTTCAGGTCCAGCTTTTCGGTGATAGATGTTCTCTTTGCAACGTCTTTACTTTTATCCTTTTCCTTCTCTTTCTGCTTCTCTTTATCCTTCTCATTACCCTTTGGAGAGCTTTTCTTATTAGTTAGTGCCCTGCTAAAAGTCCTTTGTGCAATTCCCTTGAGTGCAATTTTGGGACTACTGGACACGGATCCCGGATTGTTCCCGTTCTGATTTGCGGCATCTATTTCTTCATTCTCTTCAAAGCTGAGAAGCGTCTCCAGCTTTTCACAGCTGTTGTTCTGAGACCCTGGACACTCGAACGTTGTCCCTCCTGCTTTGGAGCCTCCTTTGCTATTGAAGAGTTTTAATTTTTCAAGCATAGATTTCTGACTGTTGGGAGTTGTTTTGGCGATTTCCGAGGTTGGCTTTGGAGGCTCTGGGGTGGGCTGCTTTACAGATAACATGGAAGACGTAGCTGTGTGCTTAGCACTGAGGGACTTGCTGCGCCAAGGTTTAATAGCAGAGCTGGGCTGAGGGATGGCTGATGAGTTATTGCAGCTAACAGTACTGCTGCAGCCTTGAACTGAGGATGAGACATTTTCATTCATTCCTGTGGGCTGGGAAGCAGGACTGTCTGCAGGCTCTAGAAAAACGACAGAAAACAACCCAAAAAACCAAAACAGTAGTACCTGATATTGTAGCTAGCCTGAAATTACTTCTGTATTGAAGCAGTAGGAACTTTACACTAATAACATTAAAAATATAGACACATGTTAGTATATTCAACATCAGTATCACTTAAAGTAAAAGCTTTATTTTCGTACCCAGCAAAACAGGAATGAGCTCCTACTGTATAATTTACATTTACTTGCTGTTTCAAGGAAAAAATAATAAGAAACTCCTCCAGTTCAAACCAAAACGTGTTCTGCAATGTGTTCTCCTTTATTAAGTTCATAATACTTTTTCATTAGCAAAAACACAGCACTATTTTGTAACTAAGGGTTCCCTCTGCTTTTGGCAAAATACTTGCTGGCCAAGTTTGATTCTTAGAAAAACCTCAGGCATATAAAAAGAAATGCAGGAGTAAGGAAAAAATTATAACTGAAGTCCTTTCAGTTATAGGGGAGGGGGGGATGAGAACTTCATATGCAAAAGGTAGAAGAAAACTCCATGTACAGAAAGAAAACCAATTCTGTCCTTATGCAATGAGCCTAAATTAAGTATTACTACATAATCCAGCTGTAAGAAAAACTAGTGGCAGTCATTTACAGTCCTCCCTCCCTCAAGAAAGCAATTCTTTTATTCATTTAGTTCCTAGTTCCTTTTAATTTTATTTGTTCTCATTAAGAAATTAGTTCAGAGCTTAAAGAGAGCTTGAAAAATCACACTCACCTACAAGTGGCCACTTCTCCTCTGAAGTTTCTCTTTGCAGAATTTCCTTTCTGGAGACGTTACTCTCTCAATTATCACAAATGTGTTTTCTGTTAAACTGCTCATGTTTCCAATTAACTTTTGCCATCTATGTCTGTTTGCCTGCCCAGCAGCCTGCTGGGGATTAACGGCTCTTACCTATATTACCCTGCCCTCCAGCAATAAAGTAAACTGTGTATAGAGCTGCATTTTTTTAATTCAAAAATCAACAGCGGTTGGGAGCGTGCGTTTTCGGCAGCAGGAGCAGCCCTGTGAATCCATCCCTGTAAATCACAAGTTGAGGCAACCACACAGGGGCTGGTTTACTTCACTTTCAGCTGCTCAGTGAAGATACGGCTCTGTTAACCTCCCTTCTCTGATCCAAACCAGATCTACTGAAGATTTAAAGCACATACATCTTCCTGACTTAGTGCAGAATCAGGTTTCTAAGAGTATCAGAGACTCCTTAATAAGATCCTCAGTCATTTCATATTATTACAGACAAAGCGGGATAGCAGGAATTAATGACACTTTAAAAAACATTACTGAAGTCAGAAGATTTTTCTGGACTCTGTTATTAACCAATAGCTATTATACAGGCTGGTTTTGCTAGTCCTTTTCCTATGGCAAACTACCCACATGGAGCTGGACGGAAGCAAGAGCTGAATTACAGACACAGAAAGGAATCGTACTTCTTTTAAGCTAGTGCCAGTCTGCTGACTTCCAAGGCACTACTCCTGCTTTACTCTAGTCCAGAGGGAAAACCAAGCCACCAGATGTCCCAAACAGCAATACCACCTGGTCCTCTGGTTGCTCTGTTCAAGCCTGCTTAACACAAGATGGGTTAAACAGGCATGAAGAAGTAATAGTGTAGGAGTTGCAGTGACCCCCAGTGCGAGGGGAAGCAGCAACCCACCATCCTAGCATCCTACCCACAGACAGGAAAGAGGAAGGAAGGTCATAACTACATCAGAAGCTGCTGGAAATGTTACCCCTCTGCTTTCAACAGCTGTGCACCATTGCTGTTCCCTTCATACCTCTTGCTGTACACTGCTGCTTTGTTATTATTTTGACTTCTTTAAATCCTCCTACCCATCAAAATCTACTTCCCATTGCAACCGTAAACCCAGAACAAGCAAGCCTTTGTCTCAGCCTGCCTTCTACAGAAGACGCCCAGCACTGTAATGAGAGTGTCACAAAAATCCCAATTGTGCATCATGTACAATTAATTTATATAGCTTCTTTTAAAGAAATAATAACTGCCCATCTCGATAATGAGATACTTCCACAGAAACCGGAGATTCACGGTACTTTCGACACTAAGCTCCTAATCCAAATGCCCTTTTGCCTAATTATGCTAAATACATCTTGACACAAAGTGTATCCATGCCCATAAATCATCAGAGCTGCCAGTGGTTCATTCATGTTTGGGATGGACTTAGAACTGGGTCCAAGGGATAAACCTAATGCACTCATCAATATGGGGAGGGAACCCTTTGCTTTCTAGGAAAAACTGATTTGCAGGGAGTAAAGGGAATGGGACAATGTGGGGTGACAAACTGGAAGTTACTAGTACTAAAGGATGCAACTACAAAGTAGAAGAGCTGTTTGCACACTTGGTTAGTACAACACATGCAGCAACACAAACCCAGCTCAGGATGAAGCAGCATTCAGTCTTGAGCATACAGCCAACTGAACAGTCTTGGAAAAGAAATCTGAGTTCTTCCCAGACAGGTTCTTAACAAGAGTTTGGAAAAAAATAAAACACAGGCAACGTGTTATTGGTATGGACCAAGCCATCCTGCATTCACCAGAGCTCAGAGCCTATGCAGAGCCCTCGTATGAGCTGTGACCTGCAGGCTGAGGCACACACCTGAGATAAGAGTTACCTGAGTACCAGGTTGTGATCTGTAACCCAGCTGTCACATCGGACTCCATCTCGAACACTGAACTAGCCATTAACACTGCACATCTGCTGTGGGAGCAGAAACCAGAGGCAGCCCACATCAAAACAAGGTTCCTACCAGCTCTACAACATTTTCCTGAAAGTCAATAGCAGGTGTTGGTTCATTTGGAGCATCAACTTCATCCTAAGAGCCCTGGTGGGTGCTCCAGTCCACAGACATTTTGGGGAAGAGCTTTGCTTGGATCAAGTGAAACAGTTGGTTTTCCAAATCTAAAAAAATTGTTCAAAATTTATTTCCCAGAGAAATTGAGAACTTTTTGATTTCTTCTTTCTTTGAACATTTTCAGTTTGTTGTTTTTAGTTCTGTTTGGTCACTACATGGAACACATTTGTTTCAGGTTGTGTTTTTTAAACAGCATTTGCTTTGTGCCCAACTCCCCCACATACACCCTCCTGTTTGGAACTTAACCATGCTTCTCTTGCCAGTGGCACAGGATGAGGACAATGCAACTCCATTTACAGTTGCTCCTTATTTACAGACATGTCAGAGAAATCAGAATTAGGACAACAACAATATGAGCATACCATTAAAAGAAAAGAATACGTTGCAACATTAATGTAGCTTTCAGAGTCTCTATCACGTGTTATCCAGGAGGTGAATTCTGTAAACGTTGGATGCTACACATCCAAAATGAATGGAAAAATATTTATAAACTCTTAAATACACGTTAAGCATCTACACTTCGCAAAATGAAAGAAGATATTTTCTTACACAAGCACAGTGGATTTTGATTCATACTTGGGTCAAATACAGTGAAACTGGAAATTCAAAGTCCTCAGGTTCTTGTTACATGGCACCATGCAAAGTTAATACAAGAAACAAAAGGTTCACTGTAAAACATGCTCAGGAAAAACACCCCCAGCTTAAGAAAACCTGGGTCTGTAAGATTCTCCGTTCCTTTATTACAAACAAGGCTGCTGGCTCTTTTAGTCCTCAGACAAAACTTGGTAAACGAAACAAGTTCTGCTGCCAGAATGTAGATTCAAATGCGAGGTTTACTAATGAAGCAGTAACATTAATACACAAATAACACATCAGCATGCAAAGGGGAAAGTTTTATTTAGCATAGCATAGGCCCTTCTTTCATGAAAAGGAGGGCAGGTTTCATGCATCCAATTAATAAGCTTATTATTTCCCATGTGTTCCTTTGTGAGGGAGATATTTTCTTTCTTCAGTAATCTGCATTAACTAAAACTGACTATAAAAGAAATGTTTTCAAACTCAAGCTACAGCCTACAATAAATAATGATCACTTCCCTCTTTTCAAAGTAAAATCTTGGCCTGAAACCTATTTTGTTCCTAGTATTCCTGTTAAAAAAGATGTTGGTGGTCTAGTTCCGATGCCAATGCACACTGTAGCATGGGTAAATCTGATTTCAGCTGCTCCTGCAAAGTCTTCACTGCATCTGCAAACCTACCCATTTATAATGAAAACAGCAACAACAAAAAAAAAAAAAGGAGTCTGAAAGCTTATGATTTAATTCTTCCACTGAACTCTTTGAGAGCTTACATTATAAGGTCAGGAGAAAACGTATGCAATTTCCCATCGTTTGTCATGTTGCTCTAAACAAGTTGACTTTGATTTGCTGTAACTGAAAACTTTGAAACCCAACCACTGTAAGCATGAAAGGCAATGCAAAGAAAGGATGTTCTCATAGTTACTCCTTCTTAGGAGGGTCAAGAACTTAACAGCAAATCCACCACCAAACTCTAGGAAGCAAAAGCAGATCTCCACTACATGATGGTATCAACTGCAGAAACCACTGTGGCAGTTTCAACATCTTCCATGTAGATGAGTAAGTCGTGAGTGTTGACCCTTCCCATCCACCCACCCACCAGAAGGCTCCTTTGAAACACTACAAATAATGAGTCCTATGGAGAAAAGCTTTTTAGCTGAGCTATTCTCCTCTTCAGTAATGACCTGTCATGCTCAGCAAACCGCTGAAGTATGGAAATAACTGCATTTCTGCCAGGAGCCAACTATAAAGATCACAATCTTTCCATAATCCAAACCACAAGCAGGTAGAGCAGAACATTCCCAACAAGAGCAACCTGGCATGCAGCCCTTCCTCAAAATAAGCACAACTCTTTGGACCCATCGACGTTTCTGTTTCAATTGTAAAGCTGCTGACCCAGGAGAACTACAGGTGGGCGGAAGGGACTGGCTATGGCTCAGGGTGGGCAAGAGGCATGGCCTCCACCCGCATGAGGACTGAAGCTTTATGTTGTCTCTTCTACTCCGGACCATGACAAAAAGCAACTGTTTTTTTTAACCAAAGACTGACAGATAGGGAAATTCTGCATAACCTGAGAAAAGCCCAGACAGGAAACATTTTGCTTTGCTGAGCAGAGTTGGTTCCTTTGACTTCTGTCTACTGCCTTTCCCTTTAGGGGTGATTTAATTTATAGTAACCCAGGACAAAAATTACCTTTATTCCTTGGCATTTTTCTTTCCTTCCATCATATCTATTTCTTCAATCCCAGTGCTGTAAAGCCTGTAGCTTCAATAGCAGTTCCATGTATTCACAGAAATGGTTTGTCCCTCTGAAAACCTGCACTGAAGCCTATGGATGTGGCAGGAACTCAACTATATCTCTGTAAAGTCACCTAAAGTTCACACAGATCTCCAAGCATATGAAACAACAGTTGTGCTGTTGCTTGGTTTTACATTGCCAAGGCTCAGTGTTTTTGCTGAGGTGAAGGGAAAGAAAACTGGAGCACAGGCAATCCATTTCTCATTGTCTTGACATAACTGACTAAGACACTTGAATTCCTTGTTGTTTTTGCTTAGTTACTGTAAAATTCAAAATGCTGTCCACATGATTGCCTGAGAAAGAGGTTGGAGGTACCTCTATCTACCACATAGTGGTAAGATGACCATAAAGATAATGAAACAAAGTTTACTGTGCTGTTCAAAGCAAGTTGCACTCTCCATTTAAGTACTAGACAAATACCATTCTAGTTCATTACTGTTTTCTTCTCCTTGTTTTTACAATCAAATCCCCCAAGATTTCTCATAACAGATTTATTCAAAAGCATTAATGAATTCCAGGCAGGGAGCTGTTATGGAGCCTTTCATTAAACTTTCTACATAGTTGGAGTGGGCAATATGTACACTTAGCAGCCTTGATCTGACACATCTCTCCTATGGGTAGGTTAAAATGAAACAGGCCATATACACATTATATGAGACTTGTACTTAGTAAATTCTGTCCATTGGCCTATTTTGACTACTAGTATTGGCTCCAATGAGGGCTTGGAATTACTGTAGAGGCAGAAATGCAGGCAGATTTTTAACAGAGAAGGGACAGGAGAAACTATCCAAGAAAACTCCCACTGAGCAGTCAATATGCCAAGCTAAACTACGTTTTAACTCAGAAATGTAATTCTCTGCTCCGTGAGAAGTGACACAACTGCCCAGCTGTACACAGTAAAGTGGTGAATGCCATTGCACACTCAAACATGGATATTCTGTGTTTAAACAGAGGAGTTGAGCCAAACTGTACAAAAATGCCAACACGTTACCATCATCTACTTGTGAACATAAATAAATAGGCAGAAATCTACTAAATTTTTATGTCAAAACCAGCTGACAGACACATACTTCTATTCATACTAGGGTCCTCTTCATTTCGTCTCTCTGTCATTGAAACTACAGTCTGTAGTAACAGATCTTTCAAACAAGGCCAACATGAAGGTAAGAATCTACTATTCATGACAGTAACAAAAGGTTGAGCCATGCCTTTGTGCTCATAAGCCACTTCAGAGGTGGTAGCCATCCTCTGGCACCAGTCATTCATTCTTTAGGTATATCTGGTTATGGATGAGGAACAGGCAAAACTCTCAGGAGAGAAGCCACAAACACAAGGACTGGATGGGACTTTGAGCAACCTTGTCTAGCAGAGGGTGGGAGGTTAAGACTAGATGAGTTTTAAGGTCACTTCCAACCCAAACCATTTTATAACTCTAAGACACCAGAGAGGCTGGACAATACTGCTATATAAGGAGAGGAGGCTTCCACAGATGTAGTAGAAACATGCTGGCACTTCCAGAAGCCTGGGACGTAGCACCACTGCTATTTGCTTTCCTATGATTTAACTGTGAATTTTCTTTTCCATGGCTGTTCTTCTGGCACAATTCACCCAGCAATAAATTTACAAGAAATTGTAAATAGTTATTTTAAGAGGAAACATCTAGGAACTGTAAAGGCCATGAAATGCTGGGCCAGCTCTTCAGCTGGTCTAAATTAACATAGTTCCACTGTCTCCAATGCCACTATGCAGATGTACACAGGGCAAGAAGCTGCTTCTCAACATTACGTTTTACTTCAAAGCTCAAATTTTTATCCTCATGAGCTGTACAGTTACAAACATGTCATTGGCTATTGTTTTTGGGGTGGTTTTTTGTTTGAGGTTTTTTTTTTTAGTTTGTGGGGCTTGTTGGGTTTTGATTTTTTTAACTTTATTCAAATACATTTTTTGGCTCCTTTTAGGTATTCTTAAAGCTTATACCAACTATGGCAAAGTGCTGTGGTCTTGTAAAGCTCCTCTTCAGCCATGATTAAGCCTTCAGCTGGCAACTGTTTAGTTAAAAGAGGGCATATTTCTGGATGCCAAATTCAGTCAGTTGAACAGTTGTAAAATTAAGCACGAATACTGTACACTCATATCTTGTCCTATAAATGTGCCATACTGCCTGTTATATTCTAGCAGTCTTTAAGCTGTTTTATGGGCACACATCCAACACAATTATGTCACTAAAGATTCACTAAGATGAGGCAACCGTTAAAAAAAAAAAAATTATTAGAAAAGTGAAAGGGTGCAAGTATTATCCCAGAAGATACACACATGTATCTATCTCATTTGCCCAAAGATGAGTATTTTGTTTGGCACTAATGATTCTCATGAGGGTCACTTTCTGACCTAAGCCAGTAACTTAGGTTTGGGAAATACAGAGGTATTAATACATTTCATAAATTGGAGAAACAGACTAAGCCAGTACAATTACATTCATGGAAGCAGACTGAGAAGTTCTGTGTTTAGAAAGAAGAAATGGAATGCCTAAATAGAAAAAGTCAAACCATCAGCTAGGCAACTGTATTGCAGAAAAGAAATAGGAATTACCCTAGTCCACAGCTGCTCACCTCTCTAATGGGACACTAAGGAAAAACAAATGTCATTCAGGAATGCATTATGAGTATCAGATAGAGAATCATAGAATGTAAGTCAGAGAATGTAATTATTCCATCGTACTCAACACCAGAGTAAGGCATTGGGTAGAGCACTCTGTCCAGCTCCAGCACCCCTCTAAAACTGACTGACTGGAAAGAGGCCAGTAGAGATCAAGACATATAGGAGATTTATCACAAGGAACCTACGAGAAGAAGATTGAAATAGTAGAGACTGTTTAGTCTAGAAGAGAGAAGGTGGAGGGGAGACATTGTAAGCCTTCAGATCCGTGAAGACTTATAAAACAGGACAGAGATGAAAGAATAGCAACAATGTGCTTAAGTTTTAGCCAAGCAGAACCCTGGTGTTCTATTAAGATCAAATGGAAAATGCAAGGGATACACTTAAAGAGACTGTCAAGTCTCTGCCATGAGACAGATGCAAACAGAACAGGGTAGCAAACACCTCTCAGGTACAGGTAAAGTTGATTTTTCTCCAGAGGTGGAGTACAGGCTCCCCTGATTACTTACAGATGCAATTCTATAAATATATAACGTATGCTGCAAACTTATCATAATTTTAAACACAGTTATTTAAACAGACTTAAACCTGGAAGGCATAGCTATGCTGCAAACTTATGACTCAAGTTTATGTAAGAGTATTAAAAAGGGACAAAACAAAACCTCAAGATTTGCCCAGGAAGAAAATACAAACCAAACCATGAGTTTTCTTGGGGCATCTTTCAGATTATCCCACACTCCTTCCTTTTTCTCTCTTATTTTTTGTCTTGCCACAATCTATTCAAGATCACTTTACGATATCAAAGGCAAAATAATACTGAACATTTGGTAAGTACCTTCAATGCATGATACAGTTCAAAGGTTATACCAGCATCTGCTTTTTGGCAGTGCACAAAGAATGACAAAATACCAATTACTCGGGGTATGGATTTGTTGAGACAAATTAAGTAAACTTATCATCAGTGTGATTTACAGCAAAGCCCCTCAGGCAGTACAAACAGTATCTCTTGACTGCCAGCACAGAGGCAGCATCCTAAACACTAAGCAGAATATGCTATTTGCTTCAGACCTGACCTACACCAAACACTTGCACATTTTAAAGGGTGGAATGACTTAAATTTATGAAATTCTCATACTCTTGCTGTGTTTAGTCAATCACATATATTCCCCAGTGAAAATCTGAAAGTATGGGTAAACTGGTTTCAAACTTCATGGACTTACGCCTCTTTATAAAATCTTTTCCACTTTTGCAGTCCTTTTAGTCGCTTTTGCACCACTGATAAAATCCACACTTCATAAGATTAATTCAATTTTCAAAAGAAAGGGAAACCTAAAAATAAAACTAATAACATGGCAGATGTATGTCCTGTCCTTAAACCAGGAAAATACAGAACAGGAGTGAAAGCAACTACTCCAGAAGTCAAAGAAGGGAAGAAATGAATTTTTTTCTAAATCTACAGACACCATTTTCAGTCATAAAGAAAGTTATGACTGCCAAAATAAATTAAAAAATAATAATTAAAAAAAGCAAATCCTTTACTTCCTGTTATCTGGCAATGAGTCAGCTGTTTTATTCTATAATATCATTTCCCAGCTTTATGACACTCATACACTGTTCACTGACAAGGAGAGGAATCTTTCCATCTCAGGAACTCTGCTTATTTTTCCTTTTCTCTAATGAAATGTTAAGCCTTTCTACTGTTCCTGGTTTCAAAAGCCTTCCTCAATCCACCTCTCCCCCATCCTCCCTCAGCAGCCTGGCATAGCTGGGCTCAACACTAATCCTTTGGCACATTTAAAACCAATTTCAATGATGACCTAGAAGTATACACCAAAAGGGGCAATGCCTTTTCAATACAGAATCATAGAATCACAGAGTGGTTTGGGTTGGAAGGGACCTTAAAGCTCATCCAGTTCCAACCCCCTGCCACGGGCAGGGACACCTTCCACTAGACCAGGTTGCTCCAAGCCCTGTCCAACCTGGCCTTGAACACTGCCAGGGATGGGGCAGCCACAGCTTCTCTGGGCAACCTGTGCCAGCGCCTCAGCACCCTCATAGGAAAGAACTTCTTCCTTTTATCCAACTTGAATCTCACCTGTTTACGTTTGAACTCATTACCCATTTATCAAATTTATATAAACTTTAGTATATCAGTCCTCAGTTGGAAGGTCATTGGTCAAGATGCCAGGCTTAATATTTCACATTTCTGTCTTATCTAGCAACAGGTCTGCATGCCACCAGATGTTGCAGTGACCTACTCAACAGGGAGCACTGTAATTAACTTTGTGGATTTGCGTGAATTTTCTTTTCTAGAAGATACCACCCCAGCACTTCAGGACTATTCAGTCTTTGATCAGTAAAAGATGTTATAACAAGTCTCAGCAATCTGAATGACAACTGTTACATATATATATATATATATACATACATATATAATATATATTATAGTAACTGTTACAATATTGTTTAGTCTCGAGAAGAGAAGGCTCAGGGGGACCTTATCACTCTCTACAACTACCTCAGGGTAGGATGAAGCCAGAAGGTGGCTGCTCTCTTCTCCCAAGCAACAAGTGATAGGACAATAAGAAAAGTCCTCAGGCTGCAGCAGGGGAGGTTTAGACTGGATATTAGGAACAATTTCTTCCCCAAGAGGGTGTTCAGGCATTGGAACAGGCTGCCCAGGGCAGTGGTGGAGTCGTCATCCCTGGAAGTGTTCACAAACCATGTAGACAAGGCCCTCGGTGCCATGCTTTAGTGGTGGCCTTGGCAGTGCTGGGGAACTGTTGGACTTGATGTTAAAGGTCTTTTTCAACGTGGCTGAATCTATAATTCTACGTTGTTACACTGTTGGTAGCTTCTATTAGTTGCCAACACTACAATGACTTCCTAAAAAAAAAATCAAAAGTACATTGCAAGTGGTTTTCAGATTGGTTTAATGAAGTCCCCACTGGGCTCTCCAGAAAGTATCCCTTGGTTACTTCAAGATAGTTTTGAACATGAGAGTAATTGACCACAGACAGTAATGAACCTGGAAATCTGGACTTAGTACAATGCCAACGGAAGAACTCTTCTCAATGCTTAAACCTCAAGAAGTTGACCAGCACAGACTGTGCAGTAAGCTACCTGCAAGGCCAAATCTACACAGAGGTCCTACTTTAACTCTTCTTATTCAGCCAAGCAATCCTGCCTAATAACTCCCCTAGCCTGATTACTAAAACGGACAAAACCACATAGGACAACTGCTGGTTTAGGCACAAAGAGATTGATTTGCCAACACTGGAGTTTTATTATTGTCTCCCACAGTGGAATGAAAATGTTACAAGGTGGTTATGGGCTGTAGATACAAATTAAGCTGCTATGAATTGTTACAATAAAATCTGTTCATTTAAACCTTTTGCCAGCCCTAAACCAAGCTGCATCAATGCCACAGGAATTTAACCCAATTTCTCAGCTCCCCTGCCACAGCTCTTATGATCACTATCGCTGTACTGCAGCCAGAGAACATCTTTTGCTTTCATATCCAGGCTTCTATGCTGGATGCTACTATAAATGGGTAAAAGAATTAAAATGCTCACTCTCTAGCAGGAATTTCTATCGTGCTTTATAAGCCTCGGTGCTCTTTTACACCAATTCTTTTTAAAAAAGTTCTTACACTATTATTTGGCACAAAGGCAAAAGCCTGGGTTTTGTCTCTGTTGACTATTACTAATTTACTTGGAATGGAAAAACTGCATGAGGTTAAACAGAACATACGGGTTCCAGTGAGGAAGCTTGTGCAACATCACTTTACCATCCAAACAGTACAGGAGCCAAACCAAGGCATTCAGAACATGAAATATTTCATCTGATTTTATGTGCAGCTACAGAAGAGGGCTTGCCCTGCATTTCTGCATGTGTTTAAATGAAAGATTTTTCATTCAAGAAAACTACTAGGATCATCTGAGTTGATCTTGAAGATAATAAATATGGTTCTGAGAGTTTCACTCAGCAATTTCTGGGCCAAAACTGTAACCCCCATCTGAACATCAGCTCTGGGCAGATATTAAATTATGACTCATTATGTCTGATTTAATCTCTTTCAATGGCTAATGATCCTCATTCTTAAAATTTCTATCCAGTTTGTGGTCTGAATTGGGCTAATTTCAAATTCCAAACAAACTCAATACTCGTACGTTATCTACCGAGGTAATAAAGAATCCATATTGCTAGAAATGTCACTACCTGTAGGTATTTTGTAGATACCAAGTAAGTAATTTTTCTTTTAGACAAAGAATATAAATTAACCTTTTAAATGCCTAACTGCAAAGGAGGTCTTCCACACCTCAGGGCTCTTGTCTATGCTTTATCAGAATTCCTCCTTTTTCAAAGCCCATTTGAATAACTTCAAGATATTACAAGAATTCTGATCTCATCATACACATTTCTCACCTTGCTTCTTGTAAGGGCAAGGCTTTTTCTCCCTATTTCTAATGTAATATTTTTAAATTGAATCCGAGGGCTTAACATCATCCAAATCTGCCACAGAATCTACCCTACAGAATACCCCAGTGGCCTTCTGAGCAGCGCACTCCTACTAAAGCTATGACAAGATATGCTGTGCTCTCTTGAACTGCACTGGTAAATATAACTGTCCACATAGAAAGTGCACACATTTGTCATATGTAACCACACACCGCAAGACTGATTTGCTCAGTAGAGTGGAGGTTATGCATACTTGCTAAGCTTTTAATCACTTGGAAGGCAGTCCTAACAGTAATATTAGCCGCTTACTGCTGGCTCCATACAGGTCTGATCCATGCAAAATTGTCACTGCAGTAAAACCCTGTCTCTTTGGGATCCGTAGATCACAAAGAAGTATGGGAAGGATCCCGTACTTCCCTGTGTCTCTACACCACCGTCTGTACTGGAAGTATTTTAGCAGTATCAGTAGCGTAAATAGGTCTATGGAACGTGTGCCTCTTGTCCTGTCACCATGAGCCCTTGTGAGTATAGTAACTACCCGTTACATACTAAGTCAGTAAACATACACTGTGTTCCCAAGTTAAAAGAGGTTGCCCCACATTTGAAAGAAATAAGAAGCATCAAGTAGAGGAGAACATATTTTTCTTACTCTCCTGCTGGTATACTATATCCGTACCTGAAAAATCAAGATATGCAGAGCTAAGATTATAGCTGAGTCAGCAGGCTCTGGTTTCAGAGCCCTCATGAGACTTACATCATGTCAGTTTGCAAGAATGCTACTATTAAACAATCATTTCTTTCATGTGAGTGCATGAATCTGTATGCTTAGTTAGTTTTTCTAATACTACCTATTTAAGAGAAACCTGCCATGACTAACACTGCCTTCTCCATGAAGTTGTATAGTAAACATTCCCTTGGATCTCATGTGGAAATAGTCAAAGCCTGGTAGTGCTTTTTTCCTACTGATATTTTAGCTAACATTCAATCCAAAGGAAAAGTGTCATTTTTCCCACAGACTTCTACTGCCCTCTGTAGGATTATTTTAAATAAAATAGTAGGAATAAAGTAGAAGGAAAAACTAAAAAGGAAGTGTGTAAGACTGTCACATTACTGTATCACTTCATAAACACACTGGAGATGGCATATTAGTAATGTTTCCTACAGCTTTGGAAGTTCAGGGATTTTATAGACTGTGGATTCAAATCAGAAAGTAATAACAATATTCCCATACAATGTTAACAGACTTTTGAGAATTCAATATGAAAACTGAAGGCCTGAAAAATCAGTGCAAACAGTGGATATATGAGGGTGTTCAGAGCTAGTCAAAAATCCCCTCCATTCTGCAGGACTGCAGGCTGCTTTCAAAAGCATTTCTCAAAAGCATTGTGTACAGCTAAGCACAACACTGAAATATGTTCATAGGAAGATTGATTCTATGAGAGTCTTTACTGAGGTTGTATGCTTCAGTACCTCAGTTTCATTCCTGATACTACCTCAGACACAATTCTACTCCTTGCTATGGACAAAAAAAAAAAAAAAAAAAAAATTTCTTTACTCTGAATTGCACTGTCAAATAAAATTTGGCTGGTTTTTATTTGGTGATTATATTAGACATGGCAATGTGAAGCCTCAATAGAACCAGTAACTCATAATTTACATACAGGCATAGAAACACAAAGTTCATTTTACACATTCATACATGATACACATGATAATTTGAACTCATAATCACTAGTTCAGCAGTGACCTTGGGAGGTGGCTGATGCTTTTCATGATACAGTATGCTTGTGGTCCTGCTTTTGGCTGGAACAGTTTATTTTCTTCCTAGTAGCTGGTACAGTTAAAGAACATCAAAGGACATGAAAGGAGACCAAAGGTATACTTACATACAAGGCTCCATATTTACCCTGCTGTATGAAGGGACTCCAATAACATTACAAATCACAAGCCTGAGTGGCTCACTATTTCCCCACAATCCAAAACTGCAATTAGACTTAAAAATTGCACTTTTCTTTAGGAAAAAGAAGCCTCTAACAACAATTACACACATTCAAATACCCTGCCTAGAATGTTACTGCAATTATAAACAGTCACCTTCAACTAGGCCAGGCTGCTCCAAGCCCCCTCCAACCTGGCCTTGAACACTGCCAGGGATGGGGCAGCTTCTCTGGGCAACCTGTACCAGCGCCTCACCACTCTCGCAGGGAAGAATTTCTTTCTTATATCTAATCTAAAGTGTACCACAGCATGTTATTATTTTATGATGTAAGGAATGAGGGCACTGAAATTTCTTTAAGTTTGGGGGGAATATCACATACGAAGCATGCGGCTAACTCCAAAAAGCAAGTTAAATCTATCACTCCCCAACCTTAAAGCTGTCCAGAGGACTGAGCTAGGTTCCAAGTCCTTCTTACTAGAGAAGGCCCATCTCTTCTCCACATGTTGAAACTGGTGTCAAACAGCATGTAAACATTCAGAAGGTAAAATAAAATACTGAAGACACAGTGTAAAGCTGTAAAGTAAATATAAAGTGGGGAAGCGAGACCGGTAGCTTTTCACGTGCTCCTTTGTTAGGAGTAGGTACAAATCTCAAAACAAATGTGCATGCATCCAATAATCTCTTGTTTTTATGTAATAGTGTAATTCCTTTCAATGTTAGATAAATCCTTTCCCTAAGATTTCTGGAAAAGCAGTGGTCTCATAATTAGTTAATGGAATCTTTCAAAAAAGTAGGTTGTTTATTTTCCAGTAGCTATTCCTCCATGCTCCACTGACTGTCCTTCTCATTCCTGATGTATTCTCTTTCAATTAATGCACTTTTATTGCCACAAGACACAGATGATTGACTAACAAGACTAAGCACATTTGGAGGGAAAGGCCACAGATTAATAACAGATGAAAATCACAACCTACTTTGCAAAGAAATGATTCAAACACAATGCACCGAAGGCTACCCGCTATCACAAAGCGACCACTCGTGCCAAAACGCTCTGCCAAAGCAGGCAGATTTCCCTTTCTCCCATTTCCTTCTCCAAAAACATGCAACAGAGCTGATACTGATTCAAGAAGTGAAAATTTACCAAGACTGGCACACAACATGGTCATGGGAGTCTCATTTCCTCAGGCAAAATACAGGATATGGGTCAGAAAACTTGAATTGTCCTAACACTCTGACAATCAACTTTGGCTGGCAATGTTACAATTAATTTAAAGTAAGCCAAAAATTTGTCAGACCAACTGCTTTTGTTTTTCATGGATGCAGACCAACTTCGTGTCATGATTAAGTAAAGTTCACGTTCCACTTACATAAGCTTTCATTTTATTTATTAAGACTATAATTTATGACTGGAAATTCTGACCAGAGCAAAAGTTTGAGTAATAAATGCAACTTATGTGGGCTGTCAACGTAAACCCCAACCTTGTTTCTTTCAGTCATTTGTAATATTCATAGGAAGCAGATGATGTTGCATGCTTCTTCAGCAACCAGTTTCTCTTTTTGAAGAGATGGATTACAATGAAGAATGAGGGTTCAGAGAACAGGCTGTGTAAAAGCAGCTGACATTTAAGTTACTCAATTGACAAATTATTGTTATTTCTCTGTGTGTGAGGACTTCTTTTCTTTCTTCTCTTCTTTTTAAGACTGAAACCAGCACTTTACTTTCCTTATTTAGTAATGCTGGTAAACTGAGAGAAAGCCAAGAGAGTTCAAGTTCTCTCTTCAATGCAGCCTAACAGCAGACCACCTATATGCAGGTTGGGATCATAGAATCCTATCACAGAATCACAAACTGGTTTGGGTTGGAAGTGACCTTATAGTTCATCCAGGTCCAACCCCCTGCCATGGGCAGGGACACCTTCCACTAGACCATGTTGCTCCAAGTCCCATCCAACCAGTCATCTAGGCAACCAGCATATGCTTCAGGATGAGACACATCCCACATTGCTTCTTCCTAACCCCGGAGTTACAGAATATGATCAAAAGAGGAGAATACTGACAAGGAAGAGATAGAGGGAGGCTGGAAAGGCGTTACACAGGAAAACAACTAGATGATCTTGAGGTCCTTTCCAACCCTAACTATTCTATGATTCTATTGCTCATGCCATAGCTTGTCAAGCTTTTTCTTTGAACTGCAAGCCAGATTCAATTCAGATTTAGAGATGACTGTTACATGCTGATGTTACAGTAAAGGCATTACTATTTGCATAGTGTATCCTTCTGAAATAGTAAGCACGGATTGTCCCTGCCCATGGCACAGGGGTTGGACCTAGATGACCTTAAGGTCCTTTCCAGCCCAAACTGTTCTATGATTCTATGATTTACCAAGGTAGAATGTTGCTACTTTATTAGCACATTATGCTATTATAATATAATGTTATTCAGCTGTAAACTTAATTTTCTTCTTAACGTAAGTCTGATCAGGGTGATTCAGAATGTCCTTGGAGGATGCTGAAGACCCTCCATTGCCACCATCACAAGATGATGTTTGGGGCTGTAATGGCTAGATGGGGTAGCATTCCAAAAGTCTTACGACATGCATAGAGAACAGTTTCTAGACAATGAAAAAAACACAATGTTCTGAAAAGAAGAAACAAGCAAGAGAATCATAAGCAAGCTGAACCAGACCAGTACATTTCCATCAAGCAAAATCCTCATTACTGTTAGCAGAAGTTATGCACAGGCAAGAAGGAGACTGAAGCCTAAAGGCTGTGATTGCCAAGTCACTGTAAGAAGATCTTACTGAAATTGAATGCTGATCTCTCTCTGCAAGCACAATGACTTTGTCAAGGATACAGAATTAGCTGCCAGCCCACGGCAACTATTTGACCATACCAGACTTAAGAGTTATTTGTTCAGTTCTCACCAGCTATATCTCCCAAACTCCACTGGTAAATGCAGCATTATAGAGCTCAGAGCTACAAATTCAAGTTAATGAATGCTGTCAGATTACTAGCTTAGTGAGGGACACGAAGTCAGTAAATGTCATTCAAAAAAGCACCACTTCAGAGAGAACACAGTACTTGGCATTTCCAATGGACTGTCCTAGACACAGTTCCACTGCAACATTTATAAAGTTATTAACATGTTCCTGTTTTCAAATCCCATGCTATACAACTCTTGAAATGAGAATTAAATCATGTACTTTTATAATTTACAGGCTCTTACACAAGAGTGCAAAGCAAACGGTACTATTTATCATATAAAACTACTGAAGAAATCTTTAGTGGTCATTTTCCACTCCTGTCAAACTGCAACTTAAAATGTCTTATTTTCTGATTAATACATTCCTCCTTAGCTGTGTTTGAAGCAAAATGAAAAACCATGTTTTCTTTGAATCTATTTTTCGCATGTACTTTCAGGACAGCAAGCCACAACTTCAGCTATATTAAAGGAGGATTGTACCTTTCTCAAGAAAAGCCAGATAGTTTTTGGACTGCAAATGTCATGTTTACAACACACGTCCTTGAGACAGTCTTACAGCTCCTGGAGCTTACTGGAAATTCAATTTCACCCCAAATGAAGCCACTATTAAGAAAAATTTGAGGATGCCAAAACCTCAAGTGCTTACCTTTGTCATTGGTACTTGTTGGTGTTGGAGGCGGAAGTCCAGGCTTAGATTTGTCATAATTGTTAAAGCTCTGGCTGCGTCGACTGTTGGCACTAATAGAACCACGAGCTTTAGCCTCACTGCCTGCAGCGGACACCCTCGTGGTGGGACCTGGAAGTCTGATGAAAGAATTACAATATGATTAAATATATTTAGGAAGCACTCTGGGAAAGAAACTATGGAATACCATGCATAAGCTGAAAAGGATAAATACCACAAGTATATACTTATAAGGGTCTTTGTTTTTTTATGAGAACAAATAAAAAAAATCATCCCTGATGAAAAATATACATCAAACAAGCTATAGCCTGCACTGGTTTCTATTGGACCCCCCCGCCCCGAACCAAAATTAACGGTCACTTACTCTTCAGTTCCACGAATCAGAAACAGTTCAAAGTCAGTGAAGCAATACCACTGGTACAAGATTAAGGCTACATGAGACACTACTGTTCTTAAACCAATCACTGGACACTTTGTTATTTGCCAGACACATCAGGCTACCCTTCTTTTAGAAATAACAGTGATGAACTCCCTTACTCAGAAGCATATAACACCTCTGCTCTGAAAGCTACAGAGCCTAGCAGCCAAGACCCATAAAACTTGAACTTGATTTAATGATTTGAGCCCCTAAAAATCATGCAGAGCTTAAGTGCTCCTTCTTAGGGCAACCACAAAATCGGTTAGCTGGTGTAAGCCTCTGGTTTAAACTGGGGCAACCTCTTCCAGCATTTGCTTACCGTAGCCTGTATTTACAAGATTTAGGTAGGAAAAGAGAAAACGTAGTTAGGATTCTGCCATAAGTAGACAAGGAGGGATAGTAGTTTCATGCTTTTCAGGCAAAAGGGGAGGAGGAAGCCTCTTCTAAAAAGCCACTGGCGTTGCTTCTCAAAACAGTATACGTTCTTGAGTCTTTCGAAGTCGAAGTCCATACATTTTCATGTTTGTACTGCATTTCATGCACTAATGAATCCATATTTCTACATACCAAATAGATGAAATAAATTAAAAATTGAAAGATTTGGTAGTTCAAAATGCATACCAAAGAGTTAGTGAAAAAGCTCACTGCTTTGAAAAGCAAGGATATTACATTAAAGACTAGAAAACAGAACCAGTTCACATTTCCTACAGTAGCACTGAAAGGGACTGCTCTTTGCCATCTTTATGTTTTCTGTATGGTAGAATCTTTTTAAAACCTCTTTATATAAAACACAAAAATCCAGCTCTCTTAAATAACTTGTGCCAGTAACAGGCTAAAATGAAGAAATTCCAGTTGTCAGAGAGAATGGGGATGCAACCAACCAAATCACTGTTGTTTCTCTGGGAAGGAAAAGAAGCCAGGAAGAAGTCTGGCAGGGCTTCCTAAATAAACTGACTGCTCCAAGACCAGTGAAGAAATAAGGAAATACAAAAAGAAGCATAACGAAAAAGAGCAAAAATGTCAGCAGCTGCATGCGCATGCTTGCAAAGCTCAAGAGAGGATACAACATAAGGGCATCATTCAAATACAAACCCAAAAATTAATTTACAAACTCAAACCACCACATACCAGGCACAGCACATCATGGTTCTGAGACTGACTTTGCTGAAGCCTTTAGATAAGCCCCTCAATTTATCCATCCTTTTTCAACACCAGGGGGTGGTAGAAAATTGTACATACTCATCATTGCAGCAAAGTGTAAATGAGAACACCCCAGAGATACTTCATCCACTGTAGACTATGGGAAAAAGCAGAGGCAAACCAGGGGCAAACACTGTTCTTGAGAACTTGGAAGTCACCAAGATGTAAAACTAAAGTTCATCAACAGCTGGTTTTCGGTTGGTGGGGTTTTTTTTTGGTTTTTTTTTTGGGGGGGGTTTTTTTGTTTTTTTTTTGTTTTTTTTTTAATAGGAAATGAGCTAGGTTTCCTACAGGTAGGAAGATCTAGGGAGACCTTTTAACAGCCTTCCATTGCCTAAAGGGGGCTACAAGAAATCTGGAGAGGGGCTTTGGAGAAGGGTCTGTAGGGACAGAACAAGGGGGAATGGCTTTAACCTGACAGAGGGGAGATTGAGATGAGCTCTTAGGCAGAAGTTCTTCCCTGTGAGGGTGGTGAGGCACTGGCACACGGTGCCCAGAGAAGCTGTGGCTGCCCCATCCCTGGCAATGTTCAAAGCCAGGTTGGATGGGGCTTGGAGCAACCTGGTCTAGTGGAAGGCATCCCTGCCTGTGGCAGGGGGTTGGAACTGGATGAGCTTTAAGCTCACTTCCACCCCAAACCATTCTATGATGCTGTGATTCTATGAAAGAGCAGAAGATATCTCACCCAAATGTTTTTACCCACTGATAAAATATTTTGAGTACAGGCCAACCATTGCTGGAAGGCTACTAGAGCTCCCAGTACTGGGAGGGGAGTTTTCTAGCAGGGCTTGACAGGAGGGAAGGGATAATGTTCTTGTACCAGTGGGTAGGAAAAGGCTCCCACTCACATCCACACAGGCTTTGCAAATCTGTCACATTTTCAAGAAAATAAAGCTACTCAAACCATGTGACTACTCAAAAGGTGGCAAGTTTTCAATTCAAGTCAGTATTGTCACTGCCAATAAAAGCATACCAAGAATAAAAGCCATATGTGTTAAAAACACTCTTGAAGAAGATCTCATTTCTCTTAGATTTCCCCACAGCCTGCAGTTTAACTGACTGTTTTTAAGCCCCTGCTTTTGGTATTAGGCCAAGATATTTCACAGCAGTGCCTGTGAAATCTAGGGAAAAGAAAAATAGGTTCAGGGAGATGTTTCTAACTTCCTACTATGAGAGACAAGTACTGAGCTTGGAGAATACTCTCCTTGCTGCTCTTTACTACCTCTTCTAGGCAAATACAAACTGTCAAGCCATAACTGTGATCGAGGGAGAACATGAAAAGGAGCCATGGAGCATTTTAACAGGGGTCAGCAGAACTCCATACAAACTCGCCAAGCTGAATAAAAGTAATAAGTAACAGTTCACAAGCTTAGCAAAACCAGTATAATTTAGCAATGTAAAACCATATAAAAATTTCTAGTAAAACATCATACTACATGATAACAGTGAAAGTAACCATGATTATCAACCACTTTTATAACACAGCAATCCTTGTGATGACTGATTTGAGATGGTCATATGACCTGACATGCAAGTCATGCTGGAATTCAGGAAAACAACTAAAATACCCATTAATCATTTTAAGGGAGGTCAGATGTACTTGGCTTCAGAGCACTGTGGAGTGCAGGAGCTCTGATGAGGCAGACTCACATGGTGCTGTTCAGGCTCACAGTGTACACATGATGCTCTCCTGACTAGCTAAGCCACTGGCCTGATCATAATGGCTTCAGTACGGCAGATCTAAACACAGTGGGGAGAGCTAAACACAGTGGGGAGAGAACTCCCAGAACCATGTTTTGTTCTCAAAAGCAAAAGCTGATAAGGACAAGAAAACCAAATTATTTTCTTGCAGGCCAGAATGCATTCCACACCTTGAAAAAAACCCAAACCAAATAGTAACAAAAGAATCAAAATACATCTCATCCTTCCACATTGCAGCTGTGTGTAAAGCAGCCTAGTTATAAGCTGTTTTCAACAGGAACCCTAAAACATGCAGCCAGAAATATTGCAAAAGGGTTATTCATGCTTTGCAGAAGATGAAGAAATGCTAACCTAGAGGACTTTTTCTGACCAAGAGAGAATCTGATGACTTTGCTTTGAGATGAGTCCCTGGGAGATGCACTGTGATAGGAAAGAAAAAGTGGAAGATAACATTGAACAAAGGAAGTTAGCTTTTTTTTCTTTTTAAGCCACTGAACTTAGTAACCAGTTGTAGGGAAGACAGAGCCTTTATGGATTTCATGTGATGAAAAAAGCACTTCTTGCCTAAGTATAACTTCAGGTCAAAGCTCCTCCAATCTGAAATTAATTAATTTTTATAGATTAATGAACATGCAATTTTGCATGCAAACCCCAACTTTACCACTCTTCCTTCTCAATCTTTCATTATATGTATTTTCTGCAGAATCTGAGCCAATTAACTTTAGAATATACTAAGACATTTAAGACCTTCAGGGTAGATGTTTTCCAATTTAAAACCCAGCACAATCCACACAATGGACATTGAAGCAATATTCAAATGGTCCCATACATCTCTGCGTATTTTTGATAGAAAAGTTGCAGAAATGTTTAAATACATCTTTGTTTTACTGTACTTATTTCCTGTGCAAGTTTATACATACTATAGCAAAACTATGGTTTTCAATTATATGAAAATGAAGTTTACACCCAAAATGAACCTGATTCACAATGTCAGATATAAGGAAAAAACAAATGAGCTCTGAGTAGCCTCATTTGGAAGGCTTCATTTAAACTGTTTATATCCCTCACAGAGCAGCGCTTAAGCTGGTGTTCACCTTATTTTATGTTATTTTAACACAAGCCTTAATTTGAGATTTATGAAAAAAAAGCCTTCATAATTTAGCAATTGTGCAAATATGGCTTTAGCCTTTAATCCTGCCCACTTCTCCCCACTAAAACCCCTCACTTCTCCTAGCAGTGGAAGGGTCAGACAAGTAGGAGGCTATACATGCATTCACAGTGGTACTGCTGTCATAAACTGCTTTTATTTTAACTTGGAAAGAGCACCCCTATGATTAAAGACATCCAAGGGACAAAGACCCCCTCTATTTATCTGTATTCTGACCAAGGAGCAACAAAATTCTGAGAACTATTTTTCATGTAAGCCAGCAGTGATTATTTTTGACCAGTAAGCCTAGATTTGAACTTGACTGTTACCAACTATGATGAGCTCCATTTCTTTTAGCACTGTTGGAGCCTTCCACTTCTTAGTGAGAACTGAAACTCTTGTGAATTGAGAACCAAAGTTGGTTTTCAGATGCCCAAAGTCTATATCCTGTAATGGCAATGATATATGTGCTTTGCTAGTAAAAAAAAGCAAAAGGAATACTGATAAAAATACTGTGGTGACTTGGTCTAGTAGGTATTTTACACCCATTGGATTGCCTATTTCCACCACAGAGAACATATTTAAGCACATCTGGTTTGATTTCCAAAGGTGTGAAGTCAATTGCTACTCAGTTTTCAATTTCCAACACTCTTGAGTCAAACTGAAGAAAGAAGTTCCTTTGGCTTTTGAAGACCTTTATTAATAAGAAAAAAAAAAAAAACACAAAACAATGAAAAAGAAAAACAAGCAAACAAACAAAAAAAAAAACAATTTAAAGGCAATTTCCCCACCTGGACTGCATTTCTGCTTGTGCTTTGAACTGGTGCGCAGCTTGTGGGGACTGTTGGCACAGAGTCTGGAGTGATGCTGGGACCTGCTGCTGCAGTACCCCAACCTGGCACTGGGATGGAGGCCCTGCTTGCTGGGATGGATGGTGCTGTGCTTGCTGTTTCTGTGGCTGCTGTTGCTGTTGCTTGTATCGAGATAAACTGAAGAAAAGGCCCAAGATGGCCTTTAGATTCCCATTCCTGATTTCTGTAAGGCAATGTTCAGAAGTCACTCATCAGCAACCACTCAAGACTGTACAGCAGGTCAGCCACTGCACTCCTCATAATGCTGCCTGAACCAAGTTCCTTTAGGATATGACAGGCTTTCTGCTCATCTAATCAGCATTACAGCTGATTACCAGCAAGCATCAACTACAAATAAGTAACTAACACCCCCTGTGGTGAGTGCACAGCATCTCACATTTCTGCTATAGTCTCTGTGTTAACACCAGTATGCTTAAAAATAGTTCCTTTAAACAGCTCCTTTTAACTGAAGTAACTAAAAAACCCAATCCTTCCCAAACATCAAGTATATTAATCAACAGCACAGTGTACATGATTTGTCACTCCTAAATTTGCACAAGGAGGAGAAACTACTCAGTTATAACACACTATTATATAATTTCTGGAATATCAGACTAATTGTTTCCATAACAAAAATCTGGTACAACTTTTGCACTAGGAAGTATGACCATAGGATGAAGTAGCTTTATTAAACCAGATAATTACCTGTTTGATACTATCATAAACCAAGAAAGAATGGATACCCAATGGTACCAAATAGATACCCAAGGTACCTAAAGATAGTTTGACAGCGAATGAATAAACATTTCAGTTCCTAAAACTCATCCTGCTCTTCTATGCAATATCAGATGCAAGGATGTAAAACCAAATAGAAATACAAAAGCCATGTATCAAAACATGCAGTTAACTGATTTATCTTAATTAATATGCAAGAGCACCAATTCAGGCTTGCAGACAAACTTAATATTGACTTACCTATTTAGCATGTTTAAATTCCTAAATTAAAAAGTGAATTCAAAGTGCTACATCAAACAGCTGAACTAGTCCATGCACTATATAGGCCACTCAAACCAATAAAACTTACTGCTGCCCTTTGCTTTTAAATCCCTCTCCATGGATTGGATTAGTGCAAGAGGGGAAGAAAAGGACATTTGCCAAGTGGCCAGTAGCCAACCACAAAGGTGAGAACCAGAATCTCAATTTCTTTCCTCAGTTCTAGCTGAAAGGTTGCTCTGACTTTGTGATGGTCCCTGCTCTACCCTTTATTTGCTCTCCCGGCCACATTTCTGCTCACATTGCTCATCTTTGCTGTGTAACAAGCTTCTCTTCATAACCCCGAGCCCTTTACACAACAAATCTCAGGCTCATAACAAAATTTTACTCTGCTTTCTATACCAGCTTCCAGTTTTGGTGTTCTTTTCTACCCATACCTCAGTGTACCTCTTCTTCCCACACACTAACCTAATGCATATTTCCTCCCTTCTTTAATTTTGTTTTGGCTTGTGCCTATCTCCCCAGAGACTCCTACACCATATCTAAATGGTCCTGGTCATTACCCAGACCCAGGATATTCCTTTCCTTCCGCCTCCTATTCTTGACTGAATCTCCTTACCCATTTTTGCCTCCCTGCAGCCCAGCCGCTTCCCCAGTGCTCTCTCCCATCACTGCCCCCATTTCCTTGTTTAAATGATTATAAATCCCAGGGCCCTTGAACTTGAATTTTTTGTCTTCCTTTGTTTTCTTAGCCAGTTTTAGTCTCGTCCTGAATAGTGGGGTCCCAACGACTCCTGCATGTTTTCCCTTTCTGCAGTCCACTCCTGCTCCCATACAGTGCCATGCCTCAAACCCAGACTTCTGCCCCTGCCACCAGCATATGCATCAGGCAGGTTCCTTCTCTAATCCACCTGTGGTTAGCTAGGGAGGACAGGGATGGAAGTACACAATAAAGTAAAACATACACAAAAGACAGCAAGGCACAGTAAAATAAACATTCTCCTTATCTTCAGCAAAGGACTCATGGGAACTGTAAGGAAAGTAGCACTTAATCACAGCAGAAGCAAAAATAAACAGACTCAGAGGCACTGGGAAGTTTAACTGCACAAATACAGGCCAGAAGATAAAAGAAACTACCATGGGTCTGCACGTTTAAACTCTATGCACTTGAATTGAGGACCTGATTTTCATGTGAAGTGAGAGGTTATTCTACAATAACCTACCTAAACCTGTGGCTCTCTATGGCTGTTTATCTTCTGCTGTATTTATCAGAAGAGCAACCTCCTTTTGACATTTTTCTGAGGTGACCAAAAAAGAATAATCAAACGAAAAAACAAGTTTCAAAAGAAGCAGTCTCTTTCCCTCTGGATTTTAAGCAAAATACTTCAAACAGGATTTTGAGAGGTAATTCTGTTCCTCTTATCTTAAAGACAGATTGAGGTAATGCACTTGGAGTCTGCACTTTGTACAAAAAGAGGATTTCAAAGAGTATTTCAACCTCACTGCTCTCTGCTCATCAGGGCAGTCTCAACTGCTTCCTGCTTCAAGTCCCCTCCAGTCCATGCCTCAGCTTACCCTGCGTATTAACTTCAATAAGAATATGTATGTCACCCACCCATTTGAAATTTGGAGCCCAAAATGACTGTCATGTATATTGGAAATAAACACTCTCAACATTTGAGAGGAAACTGTAATTTGGTTTGTTGGAGAATCCCCACAAATCTACTCTTTAGATATTTCCCTCCTGGGATCAATCCATCCCTGCTTGTTTCCCCTACAAGCTATGACTTCCACCACTGCCGCTTGCCCATCATCTTTCTCTGTCTTCACAAAAATACACTGGACTCAGTGGAAATTGGGGAGGGGGAAGGGAATCAGCGCAGGACAAATAAAAGGTAAAGAAAGGTCTGCTGGATAGACTGTGAGAGAAATGTTATCTGATTCCTCTAACTCTTGTGAATGAAATTCCTGTAAATCATCAACTACTCACTGTGTACAGAACACAGATCAAAGCAAACCAATGAAGAAGAAAAACAGTCTATCATTGTTACTTAGTCAAGCTTGTTTGCATCTGCTTTTTTAAAACTTATATCTGATTCTGTAAAGCACATGGGACTAAAAAAAAACCAGAACTAGTTACATAGATCAGACTGGTTAGCCAAACTGGCTAGCAGGAGAACAAAATAAGAATCACTGCATACTCCTTAGCTTAAGGAAGGAAAATGCATGAAATAATTAATTCCTACACCCACATTAGATATGCAGGCATGTTTTGATAATTAAAGAGCAATTACTTGAAGACTGTAGATAACTGTACGCAACATGGCATAATCAAAACCTGGCAGCATGGGAAGTGTCCTACCCATGTACACTTCAAATAACACTGCGGGATAGATGTGCTGCAGAAACAAAAAGTTCTACCCTGACACTGGAAAGGACCTAAACGACCTAAAATGGAGGAACTGCAATACTGCAGAGTATGTCCATTGAAATTCATTTACCTACAGGAGCGGGAATGTAATTTCAGAGGCAAAAGTCTACACTGAATTGTGTTGTTCCAAAGTCTACTGAGACATTTTATTTCATCACTTTATGGCTTCATGGTTTGTTCAGCTGGTTGTTATCCAGCTAATCTGTTACCCAGAAGAGGTGCAGCTGCCTACCAATTTGAGTTTCTACTGCACATTTGTGTTCTCCATAACCTTCAAAATCTTTGACAGCGAGGAGATATTGTGTGAAGGGGGTCAAGTTTAGCTGGGCAACTGCAATTCCCATAATCTAAAATCCACCTTGGTGTGGAAAAAAGTTTAGGAGCATGGGTTTGGAGAGACAGCTCACAGCAATGGGCAACAAAAAAACTGCAGCAGGAAGAGAATTTTCCAGCATTGCCATAGTTTTCTTTAGTAACTACAAATGAAGATTTAAAATCTTGGAGAAGGGAATGACTTTATGGCTCTATGTGCTGAGGAAGAGGCCTGTTTGTAGCATAGTATGGTCATCATCAGTAACTGCAGATCCATGGCATCTTCACTGCATAAATCCAGAAAAAAAATAAAAAGACTATGTATAAAGTGGCACGCAAATATCAAAGCAGTGGTTTTTAACACTGGAAGGATGAGACACATGAAGTCCCAAATTATTTCAACATTTAGGAGTTGTCCAAAATCCAATTTCGAATCATTCACTTCTCTCCATGCTAAAACGGCGCTAGCGAAAAATACGCCTTCTCAAGCAACCCAAGTGAGCCTTCAATGTTTATTCCCATTTGGAAGTAATCACAATCTACTCCTTCCTCTTAGATGAGGAGTTGCCAGTGAAGTAAACAATCTGCAGTTGACCTAGCAGGTCTTGGCAAGTTGTGCAGGAACATTGGCGTGTTTGGTTACAACACTCTTCATTTTCAGTGATTCTATGCTCTCTCTTGTTCAGTTTCCCCCTCCTTCCACAGCAAGTTAAGGAGAGACTAAGAACAGAAATCAAATTGATTGCTGAATTTAAGACTTTGTATTTTATAAAATCTATTCCTTCTCTCCCCACTCCAGCTGTCACTTTTATCTCGATTTAGTGGTAGAGTTAGCAAATGTTCTCATTCCTATGTTGACAGCAAACATTACTGGTATGTTCTTAGCTTCTGTATGAATTAGTATGTTAATTCCTAGACAGTGTAAAAGAAATGGAGACAAACAAATTCAGCTAAGCCATGGGATATATCCTGCTGAGTCTGCCTTGTGATTTGGTGGCAGGACAACGACTATTCATCATGCTGTCCCTAACCCAGTGTGAATAATGCTACACTTAACTTTGCACACCCAGACACTTCTCTCATAAACTAACACGCTGAGATTTTTAGATTTTGCATCATATCAAGACAGGCAAATAATGTGAAATTTATTATATTTTTACAATAAGCACATATCAGGTCAAAGTTGAAATTGGATTTTACAGCAAACCCAGTTGCGTTTGCTTTTTACTAATTTCCTGGTAATCAAACTTTCTGACGTAAAAAGTTTTAGCTCATACTTTCTTTTCTTGACACGAGAATCCTTCTTATTCTAACTGAATTATTGAGGCATAGAATGCAGACAGTAGCTGGGCTGTCTATAGTAAAGCTCCTCTTTGGAGGAAAATAATTGTTACTGGTGTTCTAACCCAGCTTAAGGACACACCACAGAAAAAGACAGCTAACATTCAGCCTCCTCCTCCTCTACTACTAGTTGTGGTATATTCAAGTTAGAACAACGTACTAAATATCTGCTACTTAGCTTTCCACGCTCACAAACCACCTCAAAATTAGTGAAATTACATTTTGATTACACATTTTTGAAGTGGCTTCTAAGATCTCACAGATGAGGATAAGGTAGGAGTCTTTCTTCTGAGGACAGCAAGGAATTCTTGAAGCCATTTTCCAAATTGTCAAAATGCAATTTTAAATTGTAATATTTAATAACTTTTAAAGCTACTAATTTTATTAACTAGAAATGTATATTATATAATAATATAGTAATTGAATAAATGCTTTTATTTTATTTTTTAATTTTAATGTAATGTACGTATGTAAAAGCTGTGGACATGATGGTTTCACCATAAAGTTCATCCCCAGTGGTTATCTGGCATACATTTGATACACATCTACCACTGATAAGGGAAAGTGTGCTTCAGCTCAGACTTCAAATCACTGTCATAAAGTGCATGGTGCTGGGTTTTGGATTTGTGACTAAACCACTGTTGATAAGGAACCAGTGTTTTGGCTATTGCTGAGCAATACTGGCATGGTATCTACTAGCAGGACATGGTGAGTGACTGCCTTTGCATCACTTGGTTTGGTTTTAATTCTCTTTCCTTCATTCATTAAACTATCTTATGTGTTGTCTCACTCCTCCTCTTCCTGTTCTCTCTCCCATCATGCTAGGAGTGAGCCCACCACACCTACACATCCTTGCTTGCCTTCCTTGTATGAGCCACAGGATTCCTTCAGAGGAAGAAAACATGCCTCTAACCGTAAAGGCAACGAAGGATACTACTTCAGGTAAGAGAATAATTGAAAAATGAGAAAATCATGTCTCTCACAAAGCAAACAACTGCCAACAGTTCACTTTAAATGTCTGTGAAATGTAAAATTTAAAAATAACATAATGATATTATTCTGTACTGTGTCCTTTAAAGGACTTAGATGAGAAATTTCTAGGATTTTTAACAGAAAGAAACAAAGAAGTGACTGAATTCCAATACACTCTCACTGATTATTTTTGCAAGTCAGCTTTGTGGAAATTAGATATGTATTTTATTCACCTTCCATATTGAGATGGGGGAAAAGAGATGTAAAGACTGCCAAAAAATTAAATTATCCAAACTAATCTCCCATGACACTCCATGTTCTGGTTGCAATCACAAGCAGTAATTCAGGTTTCTCATTTAAAACTGAAATTTTAAGCCACCGATTGACTCACCTTCTGCTGACAGCCCCTGGATGTTAATTCCCTTAGCAGCCAAGAAACTCAGGCATGCATCTATGTTTTCAATCTGTTCAAGGACAAGTAAAGAAAAAATCAGATAGATACAAAGAGAAAATACATTGTAATAACTGTAATATTTTCACTGCCCGCCACCCTTTATTTGCACCCAGTGTTTGTACCACATCAAAAGTCCCTTTGCTCATTCTCTGGAGACCATAATGTGAAACCTCCTCAGTTACTAAACTGATTAGTTTGTGGGTCAGGACTTTCTGTTATTTGCACTTGCATGAAGCAAGTTAGTTAATACTCTAACCACGGCAGGCGATCTTTACATATCTTACTAAGGGTCAAGGATGTTATGCCAGGATTTTCAACCTACAGTAAGCATAACAAACATGAAACCGAAAATAAACCCGGGGGCCGCATTTGCTTGAGAAGGCAGATTGCCACTTGCTCTTCAGTTGACAGCTGGCAGAAGTTTCCACAAATCACGAAAGCAGTCAAATATAAAAACTGTAACAGGAAACCCCGGCTGGAATCCAAAGTATGTCCACTCGTGACATTCGCTGCGTGTTGGAAATGACAGACAACTGCTTGGTCGCTGTGGGGCAAATCCTGCCCTTCAGAGACATGGTACAAAGATACTAAATCGCATGGGATCAAACTCATTTTGATCAGGTACGGTCTCCTGGTTGCCCAGAGAAGTGGTTAATGCTCCATCCCTGGCAGTGTTCAAGGCCAGGCTGGATGGGGCTTGGGCGACATAGTTTAGTGTGGGACAGGGATGCCTGTCCGTGGCAGGGGGTTGGAACTGGATGAGCTTTAAGGTCCTTTCCAACACAAACCAGTCTGGGATTCCATGATACTGCACAACAGGTCTGACTGTTGGTGACTACAGCTGCTATATACAGGCAGGACTCAGACCCTTCCTAACAAGGTCAACTCAGGAATGGTTGAATTAGGCCTTTTTTCCCCAGTGTACCTCAACATTGCAGCAGTGGTCTTGCAGTGTCTTCACACGTAGTTTCTCATCAAGCTATCACCAAAGCTCTGTTGTCGTCTTCAGAAGATGCAGACAGATGCCTGCTGCCCCCCCACCCCAGACCAAGACACGGTTTTGGTTTTGGACAGCCTGATATAGATGAAGATGTCCCTGCTCACTGCAGGCCACTTGGACTAGACGAGATTTGAAGGTCCCTTTCAACCCAAACTATTCTATGGTTCTATGCAAAAGCCTAAGCTGAGACACCTCAAAAGGCTGCAAGGAACAGCATTTTAGGAGATACCATGTTTCATGTGTGGATGCACAGAAGACTTGGATAATACCATTGAGCAATTTTTTATTTCATCATGATGATCAGTAAGTGACAAAATAGGGTCTCCATGTATGAACAGCTTGCAAACATTAATTTGTTAATTCCCAAAGCATCATAACCAAATACTGCTTCCACTTTATAGACAGGGAAGGATACAGACAGCAAGCCCCACACTTGCTCTCAATGAACCACCTTTCTTCTATGAAGTTTGGAGACATCAAAAGGGAACGTGAAAGATACAGCTTTCCCTCTCAGCTCCTGTCTGCCCTCAAAATATATACAAGTAAGGGCTGTATGGCATTCTGGAGGCTGAGCTCTCAGCCCTGACCTGCACTTTCCATCTTTTTTAAAGTAATAAAGTACAAGGGAAGCTGCCAGAAAACCTCCAGCATGGATTTCTCTCATGGTACTATTGCGGGTTGGAACTAGATGATCTTTAGCTCCTTTTCAACCCAAATCATTCTATAATTCTATGATTTACTGTCTATAAACTTAACAATAAAAGCATTGTCTTCTACCAGAGAAACAAAAAAATTATTGACATCACCTAACTGTGATTTCAACAATTATAAACACTGATACACTCAAAACTTTTATCAACCTCAGTATACTTTGAGATATATATACTTTATACTTCCAAACCCAGACAGACACCAAAGAACACATTTCCTGTCATATTCAGACCTTAAAGACTGTAGCAGGGGGCAGTTCAAAGGTGCATTTATCCACAGTTCAAGATGATACAACAATCTCTACCCATTTCCTTCCTCAGTGCTCAACAACCCTTTCAAGTTTTCAACACGGCTCTTTGGTTGAGGTGTTTGCGACTCTGCCAGAAAGCCAAAGTTCACCTTTGCAAGAATAAACACCATATAAAAGCGTCAATCTAGTTTTGCTACCCGCACTTAACAAGCTGCAAGAACATTTCCAGTCTTCCACAGCTTCTTCCCTAGGACAAAGCCTTGGGTTTTACTGAGCATTTTAGCCATGCCCAGACTAAGGGATGACCCCCCCATCAGAGCACTAATGCTTGAGGTGTGGACGTGGACCACGGGTTGAGTCACCTGGACCTCACTGCCGTAGAAAAAAGACAGACAGTATACTTTGCCACACCAGTAGTGATGCCTAGCTGAAGGCTGTGAGAAACAGGGGCTTTTTGGTGGAAAAAGAATTGAGGGGGGGAGGGATGGAATAGAGTAATACAGAACATGGACTGCCAAAAATCTATGGTGCATTACAGTCAAGAACTCATAGGATATTTTCCTCTTTCTGTAATATTTTGACTCCTATGTCAGTACTTAAACCTACACATGATGAAATAAAGTGTAGTAACAGAGGCTTGCAAAAGAAATCTCTGGTAGAAATTCAAGGTGCTTCCCACACAATGACTGGCTGGTGGCCTACATAAAAGTGATCTGTGACTGCTGTCCAGCTCCAGTGGAAACAGGCTCATGCTCACTTGGCACTCTGGTGTCTTGTAAGCAGCAAAATGCTCAGCTCGGGAGCTGTCTTCCAGCCCTCCAAAGTGCTAAGAATGAAAACAATGATTTTCAGATGTGTCAGGGAAGCAATCACTCTTTTTTCAACACTTTGAAAAAAAATCAACATTTTTTTCCTACTGTAAAAACCAAAGAAAGCTACTGAAACCTTTGTGTGCCAAAGAGGTGTGAATACTATTTTGTGGCCACTAGCATTAGTGAAGAGCCCTAAGCTTGGTTTAATTAGTCTAATGCATTAGAAATCACACTCTTTATTTAAAAAGAAGCATTTCCAACAGTGTAACATTTAATTAATTTCACCTATAAAAGCTCCAACAGAGGATTCTGTCTCTAGTCCCTGCTGTACTAACATAAGAGCTAACTATTTATAATCTGCAAGTAATTGTTTTATGGAGAAAGTGCATAGAGGGTTGGAGATAGCAAGCTAGTCTGAAGTAGTAGCATGGTACTCATACCATTTAGATGAATTTACCTAGGATAGAAATGAAGCTCTCAGATAGATCTCAGCTAAGCAAAGACCTTGTCACCCTGCACTGTTGTGAATTCCAACACAACAGAGCTGCGTCCTTGAAATTACAGTATTCGGCAGCAAATCATCACTGAGACTCCATGAGTTCTTTCTTGGCCAAGTCTATGTATCACTTAAACCCCTCAAAAGTAGATACGAAAAGACTGGATTTGCAAAGGGGAGTGTGTATTTTCTTTTTCACTGTGAGGTTTTTGGCTGATAATTCTGATTTCCCATTTGCTTTGCCAGCAATATTTAACAGAGCAGAAGCAAAACGGGAAAGATGCCAGTTGGATGCTCTCATTTCCCACTTACCCAAAATAGGGGAAAGCTGTGCAAAAGGACAAGGAAAGCCAAGGACAGACATCCACGATGATCATCTCACTCTGACACATGAATAGGAGTGCCCAAAACTGAGCCTGGCCATAAGCAACAAACGAATTTGCAATCTTGAACTGCTGCATAAATAAGCCATCTGAGGTGTAGTCAACTCTCAAACCCCAGTGTCAGTCACACACCCTATATGATGGTATTCCTTCTGAAATGTCCCTTAATGCCAGGCTAGGACAGCTGAGCCCGTACCTAACGGCAGCTCTTCTCTGGGGGCTCCCCCTCCTTTCTTACAGCGAGGAGATAGCATGAAAAAAATAAACTCCTATAGAACTAAACATAAAATATCAAGTGTCACAACTCCAATCTCGTATTCACAGAGGCAAAAGGCATATTTCAGTCAGCTACCTCAAAACATCCTCTTAGCATAAATCTCTGGGCAGCATTTTCTACCTGGCCAGATGGAAGCAGAAGGCATCCTGGCTAACTTTCAAACACCGCACCAGCAGCAGTTGCTGGTTGTACACCAGGAAGGCCATCAGCTTCTTGGTGGAAAACAGGATTAAAAGCTACTGGTCACACATACTTACTGATTTCTAAGTATTTTTGTAAAGGACATCACTACACACTGTCGGGTTTCATTCCCACCAGACCTGCATGCGCCTTGTTCCTTCCTAGCTTCTGCAGAGACATACCAATTTAACTGCTTCACTGAATTCCTATGTATGGATCAGAACACTTAATGCTTATTTCACTGTAACTTTCCCAGGTATTACTCAGATTAACCTCTATTCTCACACGTACCCTACAGTAATTCATGCATTTCCGACAACACAAGCCACAAAACCCACATAAATTTTTGTTCTTATCATGTAATAGCAACTTCAGTTTCTATTCTTGTCAGTGCTAGAAAGAAAACATGCCCTGGCCTGTATAAACAGAATAGGGAATGTAAGAAGCAAAATGAAACCCCAAAACAAATATCTCCATCCTGTAAATGGAGACCCATGGGTGGGCACCAATAGATGCTGAACATTGACTATATCAGACAAAGAGTTGAACATGGAAATGGTCTACAGCCAAAGCTGCCAGTCCAACTCTGGCAAGTCAAACACAGGGGGTAAACTGTCACTAGTTCTGCTCTTGTAAGAGAAACAGCTGTTTTCCTCCAACAAAAAATCAGTATTAAACTTATGGTAGGTTCCTTCACTTAGAAACCATGGGAAGTTATGATGCAAGACCTCTGCTCCCAGCTTTTACAGTGATAGATAGGGAGTTTTTCTAAGCTTATCCAGAAAACCCCCTACTTACATTAAAGCCAGTGCTCTCCATTTAGCTTGAGGCTCCATGTTATGTCCAGTATATTAGTTTTCAAAGGAGAAAAAGAAGATTGATTTCATGTGCAAGTTTTTCAAGTTTCAGAAGCCTTTATGCAATATTCCAGCAGAATTCACATATAATGCAGAAACAAGGAAAAAGCTCACCACAAGCTGTTTCTTGAGGCAAAAATCTATTTCTTTTCTGTATTTTCAGATCTAGCTTTTATACTCAGTATTTTTATACCATAAAGTTTAGGAAGAGCATAAACACTGACAATCCTTACAATGCTAGAGTTTTGGGAGAGGGATGGTTCTCCCTTCAAATAATATCTCATTTGCACTACTTCCTGAACATATATATATATACACACACATCAGAAATACCAAGACAAATTCCATTCTCCCCATAAGGATATAAATACTATTATTGCTGTGCATAAAATAAATCTTCATTAGTACTTATCCCAATGAAGATGTATCTTTTTTTTAAAGAAAACAGCATGCCGCTTCTGACTATTTGGATAAAAGCCTCTGTCAAAATTAAGTTTTAGGATTTTGACAGAACTTGGTGGCTATGTTAAAAATAATAGATGGAATGTAAGGACAAATAAAGCTAAGTCATACTCTGAAGCCAGGTTGCAACAGATTCAGCCACTGAAATAAAAATCTATTATCATGGGTACAGTTTTCACATGGAATCAGAATGGTTTGGGTTGGAAAGGACCTTAAGATCACCCAGTTCCAACCCCCCTGCCATGGGCAGGGACACCTGCCACTAGACCATGTCGCCTGAGAGTTGATTCTCTCTCTGCTATAATTGCATTACTTTGGGTTTTTAAAGAAAAGGACAGTTTGGGCACTAACCTAAGGCTAGAGAACTAGCCTAAGCCTCATCTCTTGCATCCCCTCTGCTATAACCCAGGGAAAACCTTAGCTTTCCTGTCCCTTCAGCTCTTCCTCAGGAAATAATGGGACAAACATTCAATATTCACTCACAACATGCCTAATAGAGAGAAAAATGGGGACTGTAAGCCCCACTGAGAGATGTGATGCATGCTGACCAAGATTTCTAATCACATCAAAGAGCACCCAAAGGGTGTTCTTGTATTATGAATGGTTTCAGGCAATCCTGGACAACTCAAGTCCTGCCAAAGCTCATCTGGTCTGGGAGAGGGAGATGGAAGGGTTTATAGAAATTGTCTCAATTTAGTTTAAAATTCAGCTTTCTAGGTTTATTTAGTCAAAACTGAAATTTTCCTATGGAGAACAGAAAAAAGGGTATTTCTTCGACAAAAACTTCTTTGACATATATACCTGGAAATATAATTTTTGGATCAGCTTTTCAGGATCAGGCCTTAAAGATATTTGAAAAGTTGAAGTGGGTAATTTGTGCATAATTTGAAAACTTGAGATACCCTAAATTAAGCTGAATTATACAACAACAAGGTCAGCTTGGCAGAACAAATACCAACAGAGTATCCTGCCTCTGAAGAACCATTCATTCAGGATATAGACGAACTTTTTGCTAGTCTCAATAAACACTTGACCACATTCTACACACACCACACTAACTGTACATTATTGGCACTAAATCTCTGTTTATGTATAAGTGAAGGCAACAATAGCTGGGGAGAAACCACAGCTGTGCTCAGCAAACACATGAGGAGGAGGACAGTGTGTCCCATGAACAATTCAACTCATTCACTTCATTTCCGCTATCCCTGGTTGCTTGCAGAAGCCCCTTTTCTACCTGGGGTTTCCAGACTGAAAGTTATGCTTTGAGTGCTGTGCAGTTGGGATTAAATGTAAAATATGACTGGTATCTAGTGAAGATGGACTTCTTCCCAAAACATCCTGGAATTCTAAAGAGCATAAATGCTTAAAAGGGAGGACTGACGCTAAGTCACCCAATGAAATAAACACTTGCACACGGCTGTATGTCTTCCAATACTAGCTCAAGTGTTGAAGGCTCTGCTTGTCACTAATGTGAATTTGCAGCAGAAATCCAGAATTTCACAAAATTCATGTAGCAAGAACTGAAAATGTTACGACAAACAGCTTTTAGCTCAGAAAAAAAATGTTTTGTATTAACACTGCTGCCCTTATTAAACAAATAATTATAACAAGAAACCAACCTACCAATCAAAAATTTATCTGAAGTAATGCCAGGCAATTACAGATTCGCTCTCAGTGCAAGGGTGATGACAGCGTATCAGTCAAGAATCTGGTTCTGTTTATTCAAATACACACAAGTGGGTAAGCAGCAATGGTCACCTCAGGGCTGTGTCACTGCAAGGACCTCTCGCAATAGAGAACTCAGCAGTTGCTGGTTCCTAAAACAGCTCCATGGGAAGGGAGCTACTGCTAAAGCCTGTTCCCAGGCTGACATGCATACTGGTATCTTGAGGCCTGAGGGTGACAGCTTCACCTGTTCCCAAAGGATTGATTCCGGTGGCTGAAGGGGCATCAACACATGTGCCCCATCCTTCCTTGCACATCCAGGATCCTTTCTGGGATCCTGGATAACATCTGCTACTGAAATCCTCCTGTGTATTTGCATCGGACTAGCACAATAGTACTGTTTAAGTAGATAAAAATCATCCTACATAAAAGAAAAAAGAACAGATTTTCTGGGTATTTATCATCTTTGCAGACTGATTAATTAAAATAACCATCATCACACGCAGTTACAGTGCATAAGCAATGGCCTAGATAACATTCACCCTCTATAAGAACCTTAACTGACCCCTGACAGACTCCATACAACATTTAATCACAGCACAATTTTTGCTCATGGCACCAAATTCAACAGTGGGTTAATATAATCCTCTGCACCTAGTAGAGCCTCACCAAGGAAACACCATGAAGACGAAGACAGTCTAACGCCTTCCATGATTTCCTGTTTTTTCCCCATTTATGCAAAACATAGCAAGAAGCTGTGTTTTTGCAAAGGACTGCATAAAAGGTATACTTATGTAATAATTCTACATAAGTAACAGCCATGGCAAAACCCAATTCTTTTTCTAGGCTGCAGTGCAGGTGTAAGTACATAAGTGGAAGATAAAGTGATCTCCACATGCGTATGTGGAATGACCCTGGTCCTGTAATGCATCTGCTGCTTCATGTATTTAGTCCACACAGCAGGGAGAACCATAGGTGTTGGAAATGGCATAACTCAGATTAACAGTGAAACAAACGACCAAATAGAATCTAATTCTGTCTTTGTAGTTAAGCTCACATCTTCCAGATTTTCCATAAAAATTACTTTTTCTCTGTTGCTCCTTATGGAACCTCACACTCTTTCAGAGACACGTGATGTTTAAGTTCTTACATCACTACAGGGCAAAGAATTAGAGCACACCATCAGGGACCATGAAGATGATCCTGGACGGGAATGACAGACAGCCTGTCATCAGCAATGCCTCCAAAGGTACCACATACACCCACCCAATGAAAACAGTATGTACATACTGCCCTACCTATCTCCACAAGCAGTAGGGGTTTGGAAGCCCTTCCCTGCAGAAATTAAACAAATACCTGTCCACTAACACTTTGTCATGCCTTAAGGCAGGGAGATGTATCTACTGGCTTTTCCCAATCCAGTCTAGCTCTGTTTGTCATGTTATTTTCTATGTGGGATGATGGCAGGGTGAGAGAGTGGCTTGTGATTTTATTTAGACTGCAAGCGTTGCAGCACAGAAACCTATGATCGAACTGTGCCTGTCTCACTGATGCCAATACACAAATGGTAAGCGTGAGGGAATAACAACAGTCTGAATCTCGGGGTGGGGGTACAATAAGATACAATAAAATGAATCTTAACAAGGAGCAGTAGTTATTATGAAGTAAGGAAAAAGGACATCTAAGTACAAGTAACCTGGCAGATGACCTCTGTGGTAAGTTGTTCTTGCATACATGACAACATGGGTTCATACATGATCAACAGAAACCCAGGGAGCTTAGAGAAAATGCTTCAAGCATTCCTAAACTCAGTATTTGGCCAACTGCCTCCACAGGCAGTTGGAGCTGAGCTGGCATCTGGCACAGCTCTGGGTGACATCTTCCCCTCCATCTAGCCTTCAGCTGTGAGTAACGTACCATGGGTGAGAGCCTAAAGATACCCATTTGTTAACTACAGTAACATTCAAACAGATTCAATTTCTAAACATCTACTGTAGTGAGATAAAAACTTCCCAAAGCAGGGGGGAGGCTCACCAGAAGACAGGAAAGTTCTCTTTACTGCACTGCTCAAAGCAACCTTGGAGTAGGATGACTTGAAATGATATGGCTATATTTAACCACTGGGATATGTTTCCAAATATCCTCTGCTAGGAATTTGCAGAGGAAAAACATGCTTGTGATGCTTTTGATCTCTCCAGCAGAGCTGAATTAGCACAACATGCCCAGGCAGCAGAGTCCTCCTCTGCTCTGGGGAACGACCAGACCTCAGCCCCACAAATCCAGAGGGGTTTTTGCACCCAGCTATGGCAACACTTCTGCAACACTGGGTGCTTAAAATGCTCCAAATCTTTAGAGGAGCAGGTTAAAGTGGATGTCTGCTCTTAAGAAACAAAGGCATAATTATTTTCCATGAGAAAAATAAAGAGTATTTCCTTTTTTTTGGTCCCATTTCTTTGTTAATTATTTATACAAAACACCCACTTAGTGGGTATTACACACACATAGTTTGCTGCATGGCTGATGCAGATGGTTTCAGCTCATCTTATTCCTGCAACCAACTCATTAATGTGTTCCCAGTTATACCCTTGAAGTACGGGCTATATCACACCAGCATTCACCTTTATAATTTCAATCCACTAAAATGTTCTTTGAGAAAAAGAACATAGAAATATGGACAGCATGTGCCATAGGCACAAACAGTAATGAAGATTTCAACTTCTCTTGCTCTTTTTCTCAATAAAATAAAGACTAGGAGCAGAGGATGGAGCTGGCAAGGGTCACATTGAGGAGGGAAGCAGATATCTGGCTTAAAAAGTGAATTAAAACTCCCAGCACCACACACTTCAAGACCATGGTCCTTGCCAGGCTGAAGAATATTCATACAAAATGTTCTTTGACATTGGGCGTCGCATACATAACAGAACAGCTCATTTTCAGAATACAAGAAAACAGTCAAATATTAAAATGACAGTTGAATTGCCATCACTGGGGTAAGGAAAACACAACTTTCACCTTGACTTTCATAAAGTCCTTGGGAAGAAATGCAGACCCAAGTTGCAGTACAAGATTCTTTTATGTCTGCAAGACCGTAGTAGAAAGACTGAGCAGTATTATTTTACTGGTTCAGCCTGATATCTGCATCAGAAAGATAAGATTTGTGAAGAACTTCTGGTCAACACACACAGAAAATAAATACTACCTTTTTGTTATTTGATAACTGATGCTTGTATACACAAAGTGGTCATCCTTGAAAATAATACACCCCAACTGCAAACCCACATGCAAACCAGTTATTTCCTCCTCTATTTATAGGAGGGAACTGTGGTGTTGCTTCAGCCTACATGCTTTTCTGTTGCTCCAAATTCTTGTTTTGGTTCTCCCATATTTCCCCAAGCCTAGCATGGAACACTGGAAGAGTCTGGTGTACCCTCCTACAGATCCCCCAATCCCTTCCCTTCAGCACTGACAGCTTTGTTACCGCCCCACTCCTTCCAGCTTCAGTAGCAAGGGTAATACACCATCACTTCTCAGACATGCACATCTAATATTCCAGTTCTTTCTAGGGCATCATCACCTGTCATTATTATTTTCATTTTATTTTGAACCTTAGAAAAAAAAAATCTATTTTCTCCATTAGTCTCTTCTCACATATTTTTTCTTAGAGATATATATATATATAGGTATATAGATATGTCTTATCTCTTTCCAATGCCACACTAAGTATTTCTTACCATTACATTCAAGGTGGAAAACGCCCTCTACCTGTCCTGTAAGACACCCTGCTGGTACTTCTTTTATCCTTTCTTCCAGTCCCATCTTCAGCTGTGCTTCAGCTTTTGCCTGTGCCTGTCAACATACCCCTTCACTGGCAAGTGTCTGACTTCATATTTTCAACATTAGCTTTCTTTACTTGTCTCTCTCCCCAGCCACTTTCTAGTCTAGCTGATATGGATCTTTCTTTCCTTCACCTCACTCTCCACTTTCATGCTCTGATTTTTCAGATGTCTTATCCTTTGCCTTTTTCTTCTATCATCTAATCTCCACCATTATCTCATCTGTTATGATTTATCACTTACACGTAATGAGTAACACAACCACCTCCCTCCCTCTCTTTGCCGTGCTATGCAAGCAGATATATCAATATACAAGAAAACGCTCAGCCATCATACTGTGCTAAAACATTGCCTGTGAAACCTCCTTCCAAACCCAAGCATTTTACACGTTTCATCACAGACAGAACACAGTCCCCGTAGAACAAGAATTCAAAAGGCTGTCGTTATAGCCAGACTTGATACGTAACATACAGCATATAACAGCCCGCTTAAGCACTCTTATTTTTTTATCTTATTACAAATATAAGTGATATGAACCCTTTTCAATAGGTAACATCTGCAAAGATCCCCAAATCAATAAGGATAATCCTAGAAGGGCAGGTATTAAACAATACCTTCTATATAGTCCAGATTCTGCAGGATGCCAAATGTTGAGCTCTAGTATCATCCCAAAACAAGAGGCAAATTGAAAGAAAGGAAGAAAAAAAGAGATCTCTTGTCCTTCTATAACCAAGTTATATTAGCAGAGATAATCCTATTTGGGTTTATTGACCTCATTCTGTTTTTCATGAGCCTTCAGGAGTGGAAGCTAGTCTTGTTTTGCCCTCCTTCACACAGTTATCAAGAACTAAGCCACTATTATCTGAAACTTCATTCTAAAAATCCAAATGCAGTTGTGGTGAAGGTCTCCAAACCTTCTTGGTCCCAGAGGCTCTGCTCCATTCAGCTACACCCTCTATTAACCACAGGATTTTCCACATGCCAGCTGGAACTAATCATCCCAATTACAGGCTTTTGTGGAGAGGAATAGCTACAGTAAAAATAGCGAGGTTTGGGAAAAAAACACCACCCTGAAACAGGTCTTATGCAGAGGACAAGATACAGCATAGATTATATAGAAGCCAGCCAACTCTTATCTGGAGCAAAGGAAGACAGGGATACTCCCCATAGCAGAGAAACAAGACAAAATGACAACAGGGGATAGGTTCTCACCTAAATGATTTTTCATGGATTCAGTGGGGGTCCTTGTCATGTCATTCCTGGCACTGGGACAAGGTTGATAAGCACTGATGGTCCCAAACGGTTCTGCAGTACTAAACTTAATTTGACAAGGCTTATTAGTGCTGGCTTTGAGCCTGACAGACCCAAGCTGTCTCTAATGCTCAATTTGGGTAAATTTGCATGATGCTCTCCAATCGTGGAGCAATGGAAACAAGAATGCAAAGAGACCTGATCTGGCTCTGTGCTGAGCTCACTAAGGTTTGGCGGGCTTTGTTGGCTTAGCATTGTGCCACATAAAAGCAAATATACTTGCTTTCACACCCCCTTCAATGGCTTTGAAAGATACAGATGTGCTCCAGCTTTCTAAGCTGACACATCTGGCTGGACGTGAGCTGGCTCTTCACAATTCAGCTCACATGTGTGTTCACAGCATCAAAGATAAGCAACCACAGGGGGAAAGATGATGATACAAGGCTTCCCTCTGAGGTCTGTTGTATTTCTATTTAATGAGCAAAGTCAAACATTCATTTACAGTGTCTCCCCCCAAAAATTTACTCATCTTACAGACACTACCACCTTACAGACACTACAATAAAGACACCTGCAGCTGACAGATTCACTTGAAAATGTAAGACCAGACATCACCTGGTTCAGTGTTTGAACTGATGGGACAGCCTTGCCTCTTGTCACCTCTCAACCACAAATACCAAACATAAACACCAATCCCCACACTCTGGAGAATGCTTGTAAGCTCTAAGAGGAAAGTGCATGGAAATGTAGAGAATGAAGACTGCTGTATCTAAACAAACACTCTAACACACTCATTTTTTCCAGGAATGCAGGAGACCTTCAAAAGGGTTGTCTCCTTAGACACTGCAAGCAATTGTATGAACACCACCTCTATGAAGATACTCAGGTTCTTGCTTTACTACCTTTATTGCAAGACGATAAAGAGCTCTGTAAGTATGCACACTTAATAAAAGCAAGCCAAGAGCATAATCCTTGTTTTTTCTCATGTGAAGGAAAACTGCCGGGTGTGCCTTGCTATGACTGATGCATTAGGTCTCATGAACAGGGGATGCAGTCCAACTCACCACCCTCCTGAATGAGCAACCATAGTAATATCAGAGCAAACACTTCTTTCCAGTGCTCTTCACAATTCCTGATGCAGCACATAGAATCCCAGACTGGTTTGGGTTGGAAGGGACCTTAAAGCTCATCCAGTTCCAATCCCCTGCCATGGGCAGAGACACCTTCCACTAGACCAGGTTGCTCCAAGCCCCATTCAACCTGGCCTTGAACACTGCCAGGGATGGGGCAGCCACAGCTTCTCTGGGCAACCTGTGCCAGGGCCTCACCAACCTCACAGCAAAGAACTTCTGCCCAAGATCTCATCACACTCTCCCCTGTGTCAGGTTAAAGCCATTCCCCCTTGTCCTGTCCCTACAGGCCCTTGTCCAAAGCCCCTCTCCAGGTTTCTTTTCAGCCCCGTTAGACACTGGAAGCTGCTCTAAGTGACTGTTAGCTACAATGTCCTGGAATTTGTTACAGATGCCAGTCCTGAATGAAAAGCAGTTCTTCTTATGATACACTTGTGGAACACTAAATTATAGTAATTGTCAAAATTTCCTCAATTATTTATACTCTAGACAGCTGCTGTGGCTACAGCAAGAAGAGTAACCAACATCTTTCAAAGCAGTAAAAAGTAGCAGTGACAAATCTTTTAGATGACTTTAAGCAAGATTCATAACTTCCAAGAAACAACAAAGAGTCAAAGCAGAGCAGCAGAACACATTGTGGTTTCTGACTGGCAAACAAACTCTCATCAATATTCAATCTTTCATTAAAATATGTGAGTGGTTGTGGGCAGTTGGGAACAGTCATAAACATGAACAATATGAAAACAGCTTCACACACAGGACAGATATTCACATACCCCAAAGTGAGCATTTGCAAGGCAAAGCGATGATTTTGGAATTGATATTGTAAAATTATTTTTTCCTCAAGATACAGAAGGAAATAACATTCTTTAAAGTATCATAAATATTAAGCACCCCTCTCATAGGATCAGTTTCTTATTATTTGCATTCCTAGTAAAGTTCTGCCTAGCTTCAGTAGCATACTCATGAAGTACTACATGCTTTTAATTTCGATGCACTCATTTTTAGTTCCCCAGCTTTAATTACTATATATAAGCAAGATAACAACCAACTTGTTCCACAAATTAAAACTTGGCAGTCAAACCCACCTTGCATACAGTAAACATCTTAAAGTTTGCAATTTGAAATTTGTTCATGGAGTGCACTTTGATAATTTATTTATTTTCAAAGGATATAGGAACTCCTAATCCAACTTTAAATCGATAGCTAATTCTGCTTTTTCAGTACTGCTCTCTATATTTTTATACATTCCTGTGTAATTATGAGGTACTTCATAAATATAAAATACTGATTTTAGTATTTAATTTTAGTGAGAACAATACTGATTGTAAGTATGTAATAAATTATAAGGCCTTATTCAGCTACTGTGGAAAACAGGGCAAAAACTGTAATATTAATGTTCTTCAGATTGCACCTTTGCTCTCACTACTGCAAAAAACTAACTAAAGCCTCTTAGATGTCTCAGACATTGAAGTCACACACTGTCAGTTCTCAACCACATACACACAAACAACAGACCGCTTCACTACTTACCATTTGAGACCTATTTTTAGGGCAGCCATTGATGTCTTCAATCTTTTCATTTGCTGAAAAGCAAAAAAAAAAAAAAAAAAAAAAGGAGGAAATAAAATAAAAACTATACCAAGGACATTTATTCCAATTATCCCCAGAGTACTTGCTGCTAGCTAAATCAAGGGGTTCAGATTGTAGTTGTCCAGTCAAAGGGAATGTGTGAAGTACAGAGACCATCAAAGCAAAAGCAGCTGGAGTTTTCTAGCGGGTCATGCCTGCAGAGACAGCTGGGGGCAGAAAACAAGTGGTCTGACAACATCTTGTGTGGTGAGGGGTAACTCCTTTAAATTACAAAGAAGGTTTAAACTCTAGAAGCTGAATACTGATTGGGTGGAAAAGTCAACATGATCTGTGTATAGATGCTTGCATATCACTGAATTTGCTTGGAGAGTGAATGCAGGTCTTAAAACTATATGGGAAATTTATGATCAATAACTAATACTTTTATTATTTTGTTTATTTTAAAGCACAAAGCACTTTGGAAGCTTCTTGGCCACAGCTTACAGGCAAATCTATTTGCAGAAAAATACAAAGTTCCAATCTTTCAAGTCCCAAGTGAAATAATGAAGTTGCTGAGGTGGCAAATGTTTGCCTTAGTCTCAGATTGCAGAGTTTCACATTTAGACCCTGAAATGTGTGATGGACTGAAGACCAGTTATAATCAAAGTCTGGTTTCCCACAGTTTTTTCACTGTAATAAATGTTGTTCACAACTGATTTGATGACTAACAGATTGGCCTCCCATCGATTCTTGTATTAAAAGCTTTATTCTACCAATCCCATATTCTTAGGATATCAGTCAGAACTTCATCTCACTTCACATCTTTCTTCAGTTAGAAGTATCAATGTCCTACCCAAAATATGGTAGAATTATCACTAGAGAGCTCTACTAGGTTTGATCCCAGGATTCTGGTTTGAAATACAAACCGACACCTTCCCCTGCAAATGTAATAATTTCCATGAAAATAGCTATAGACAAAGGCATACATAGATATAGACAAAAAGTATAACAAGTCACAGCATAAATTTGAACTTGAGTAGCTGTCTGGAGCAATCACAAATGACTTTTACAAAGATCTATTCTGTTCAAGTCAGTGCAATTAATTGCAGTCAGAGCACAAGTTACCCAGAATATTTATATATACCTGTAAGACAGGCTATCTTGGCATATCCACCACACTCACACTAAATAATGTGCCCATCACCTCCTATAATGCTGTACTGATTGCCCAGCACACTCCTGTGCACATTTTATTTTTTACTGAAACTAGTTTTATATAGCTGAATAAGTACTTAACACTAATGAAATGTCTGCAACCCTCTTTAGAAAGCCATGGCTTTTGTGTCTGATCTGACTTTAGTTGTAGCCAATCAATCAAAAGAATGATAGACTGGTTTGGGTTGGAAGGGACCTTAAAGCGCATCCAGTTCCAACCCCTTGCCATGGGCAGGGCCACCTTCCACTAGATCAGGTTGCTCCAAGCCCCATCCAAACTGGCCTTACTCCATAAAATATCCTAGGCATCAGTAGGAAAAGTCCTATCAGACTGGGCTGAAGTTTAATTTTAATGTCAATTCTAATTCTTGAAAATCAAAGTTTCTCACAGGGAACCAACTGACATTTTTATGTACTACTGATTTCAGAGAATGCATATCTGCATTTATGAATTTAAATATAGGTACTATGCTTATATGGCGTTATTAAGGCATCTATTATTTGCATATTCTTTTATAGATTCAGATTTTGAGCTGAAATAAATGAGAATGCTATGAATGTATTTTAATTGACTATATTATCATTAGCCATTTTGAACTGAGAAGATTAGCTCCTCTGAAGTCAAACGCAGCGATGTTTGGTTTCACACCTTTTTTAGATTTGCTCCTTGTTTGGACGCTAAGGTCAAAGAACTACCTAGTTATTACTCATTTTAGAGTTTTCTTTTCCCATACATACAGCTATTTCATTTAGGTAAGCAGAAAGGACTGCAATCACTGTCTTGGCATATTCACTAAGTCTTATGGAGGCTTCATTAAAAAAAAAAAAATTAAAAAAAAAAATATATATATAAGATTCAACCACATTCATTCTTTTTCCAGGTTTGGATATTAAGTAGTATTTCAATATCCACGGTGTAAATCTCGGGTGGTGAACACAAGAAAAACTATCATTAATTATTAAACTTGAATCGATTCCAGTGACTTGGATGATCTCGAGATACTCCAAGCACATGAAAAAAAGGCAGCTCTTACTGGCTGCTTTTACACATATCACACCATAACATAAAAATAACTCTTCTGCACTGCATATAGATTTCTTAATATGCAGCCTTGGTTGTAAGAATAAGAGCTTGTATTTTGCAGGCTAGTGCTGAAGCTGCTTCTAGGTGTGAAAGTTATCACCATCTTAGTGACAATGAGATGCAATGAGCCTAAGGCCTACACAGCAGATACAAATTACTTTCTTCACTGCTAATTTGGAGGATTCAACTGAGAATGTTTAAATCTGAACTTTCCTTCACATGGAGAATATTCTCTGAAAATTAAATCGTTCAGCTTGAACTGTAACTTCGGAAGCTTGCAGGCTTAATCTTAAATATTAGCCAAAAGGCAGCTCTAAGAATGGCTGAGAAAATGCAAAGGTGAATCAAAGCAAATATTACAGCAGGCACTGCAATTTCTGTGTAATTTAGAGGGAGGAATCTGCATTTCGTAAGAGTTTTCACAAGTCAGTACTCAAACAGCTACATTAGGTGTTTGGTACACCTGGGTTCACATTTTTCATGTTTTGATGGTGGGATTGTTACACATGTGGAAGCTTTCTACAACAGTGTTACTCAGGGTAGCTAGTTAAGCCTGAAATGAATCATCACCTAACTGTTCCTGGGTTTCCAACCATTTTCCCTAGTAAAGGAAACAGATACAGGTTGAACCATTGTCAACACATGGTTTTATATCTCTGTAGGTGCAGGTCTGTAGAATGCTGCTGAGATATAACGTTGCTCTAGGACAGAGTTAAAATTTTTTTTGATGTATTCTAGTGCAGTTCTAGTGGGGTCATTGGAATGATGCCTCAGAATTGCACCCAGGAACTGGGCTTGCAGATTTGTACCTTACATTAAGGAACTAGCTCAGTTACAGCATCTCAAACATATAAATGTACATGCACTGATGTCTTGTTATTTCGCTGCTGTCTTCTTAATTTGCATCTCAGATCTGTCAGTTTGCTTCTGACAATAGTTGTCCTAATTCCCATTAGCAGGCTTTCAGATTCCATCCATCTCCACTGGGCTATGCATGAGCTTTGCAGCATCCCAAGAACCAGATGGATGAGCCTCTGAAGGAACTAATGAAGGATCCAGGCCCTAGGGAAGAGGAACAATAGCTTTACATGGGACCAACAGAGGAAATGGTTTAGAACCTTCATTTCTATGAGTATTAGGGCAAAAATGAGGGAATTAAAAGCTTTGTGGCAATGAGCCTATATTTGAGATTTGGGCTAATGATGCGTTATTCTCCTCACTCGAAAACTCATTACGAAAGATTTCTTTTTTCTGCCATACAAAAATCATATCCCTTCTCCTTTCAAAGCTGTATATATGGATTTTCCATATCCAGCTGGACGTTCAACACAGCAGGCCGGTATCACTAAGAAGTATGTTCAGATCAATCCCCAAAAGGTATCAGAAATGAAGATAAAGGAGGATAACAGCATTGTGGGCAGAAAAAAACCCGCATTCATCATTTGCTTTTTGTAGCATTCAGCCATGTGAAGCAATATTGCTGTGTCAGGAGATCTTAATCAGCAACAGTAAATACTTTTTCCACTATGCTTTAAGACAAGGCTTTATCAAATAAATTAGCAAAGTCTCTGAAGGAAAATTATCTACATAATTCCATGCAGTTTGATGGATTTCCCCCCTGTGTGTATGTAGAAGTTAGTGAATTTCTGAGCAAGCTGATACAAAACCAGAAGGTCACTCACCTACAACCTGGATTATTTCGGCTAGTAATACTCCATCAGTCACATCTTGCTGTAGATCCTTTATCAGCCTCTTGTGGCCAGATTTTGCTAGATAGTGATTTGCCCAATCTGTGTAAATCTGTTAGAAAAAAGATGAACAAAAATAGTTAGTCATAATGCAAACTTGAAAAAGGAGAGGTCTTTGCTTCTCTCAGTACCGGAGGGGCTGTTTTAAGATCATTGCTTTTTTGCTCTTTGAAACAAGTCAACAACATTCAAATTTAAAGTATTGCGCAGATGAAGTATTCAGCTTACCATAGTAGGGCTTCTCCTATTCAGAAATCTGAAATCAAAACTCACAGAAGACGACAGGAAAACTCTTGACAACGTTACAGCTTGAACGGATCATCACGCAGTCAAACTGAACGTTCCATGGCAGTAATAAGTTTGCAGAAGAGATACCAATTTCCACCTAAGTAATTATTTTTGCATTTTCCCTTTGACATTTCTTCTTCATAACAGTTACTGAGAAATTTAAAATATTCTTTTTCCAAGAACCACTTCTGGGAGGTATTAGCCATATAGCAACTTCATTTTTAAGAAACTACTTTGTCATTTTACCCAACTTTTGACAAGGGCCTGTAGTGACAGGACAAGGGGGAATGGCTTTAACCTGGCAGAGGGGAGATTGAGATGAGCTCTTCGGCAGTTCTTCCCTGTGAGGGTGGTGAGGCACTGGCACAGGTTGCCCAGAGAAGCTGTGGCTGCCCCATCCCTGGCAGTGTTCAAGGCCAGGTTGGACAGGGCTTGGAGCAACCTGGTCTAGTGGAAGGTGTCCCTGCCTGTGGCTGGGGGTTGGAACTGGATGAGCTTTAATGTCCCTTCCAACGCAAACCCAGCTGGGATTCTGTAATTCTAAACCCCTACCAATTCTAGTAAATTCCATCTCACAGGTTAAACAAGGCCATTACACTGATTTTCATCTCCCATGCAAACTTCAAATTGTTGGGATTTATTTGAAAATGTATTACCTGAAACCTAAGCACACAAAGCTGTCAAAAATGTCTCTTTAATCTGCATTAAGTACTGCTCCCCACATTCTATCCAAAACCACCAGAAAACTTACAGAATCTTTTCATGCTAGGTTATCAAAAAGAAGGAAACACACTTGATTAGGAACTTCTGCTTATGAATTAAATAACAGTTCTTGTTCTTCATACAGGACTTTTTTCTTCATGTCACATTTATATTCCAAAGAAATAGAGTAAAAACTACTAAGTAACAGAATTTTACCTATTAAATACCCCAATATTAATGTTCACCCCTGCTCAAAAGTATACTGGAAATATCTGCATCTCAATTCAGCCTATCAGTAAGTAGGAGTAGATTGATTGTGCTTTCTACAGCATGACACATGCCACTCCTCCATGGTCCTACAAACCACCACGTACTGGGGGGATTTTTTGGTTGTGTTTTTTCACTTAAAGCACTAAGCTGGTGACAAACACCTCAGACATGTGGGTGAATCACTGACATGGAAGGCAATGTCTGCACAACAGTATTCAGTCCCCAGAAGCCCAGGGAAAGCTCATCCTGGGCACTGGCCAGGAGTTACTGTTTTCTTTCACTGCTACTGATAGATAGAAAGAAAAGAGGATAAGGAGAAGGATCCTAGTACTTCAGGGCTGTGGTCACCATGCTATCAAGATTCCTATCCCCAGCCTTAAGGAAGCAGATGGAAATGATAACCATTTAAGTAATATTCTGTCTGCTTGCAAAATATTGTTGAAATAAACATGATTTAGAGCTATTCCCCCTCTACCACCCTCTCCTGAGCTATGCAGCACTCTCCATCATTGTATGTCATAGAATCATAGACTGATTTGGGTTGGAAGGGATCTTAAAGCTCATTTAGTACCAACCCTCTGCCACGGGCAGGCGCACCTTCCACTAGACCAGGTTGCTCCAAACCCTGTCCAATCCACGTCAATGCATATCAAACACTATCCAGCCCGCATCAACCCAGATCCTTTAAATTACTGACTAATATAACCAAGCTACTAATTTGAGAAGCATCTTCAGCATCACATTGAAAATGCAAAGCTTATGTCCTTCTCCTTCATAGGAGTTAAAAGCCAAAGCCTAAGAGTCAAGTATTTGCCAAATGGGACAGAGGAACCTGGGAATAATACAAGGATTGCAGTTTCACTCTCCTCTTGCACTTGCTGATTCAATCTCAACAGGATGAAATGAAGAACAGATATTTTGACTAGAATTATACTGGTTATAAAGTCTTTGTTTGTTTGTTTTTTGTTTTATTTTTCCCAAGCCTGTAAAACACTCGTGGTAGCAGCAATGAACGAGTCACTCAAAATCGGTACCATGTGTCCCTATTTTTCATCATTCATACTCTAAGTTTTATCTTCATAGTAGCGGGATGCACATTTCCTACCCCGACAGTGTCACAGACCTGACCAGAAAAACATGCTGGAACACCTCTGTGAAAAAAACAGAGCCAAAAACCACCTCAATGAAAACCATCTCAATGAAAAACTCTGAGTAGACAGGAGTGATTTCCCTGGCTGCCTGAAAGAAGAAAAGGGAATAAACTCCTAACCAACCCACACTCTGCACAAACCAGACATTGCGTTCCTTAGCTCCTGTTACAAGAAAACATTTTCCGCAACAGGAAGCTATTTTTAAAGATCCAATGACATCAAGGAACTAGGATTAACTTCACCTGCTTTGCGGCTGTATGGTTCTAGCTTCCTTATCTACAAGACAGAGCAGCAAACAGGTTGCAAACCACTCACTTCACAATCAATGGTTCTAGCTTCCTTATCTACAAGACAGAGCAGCAAACAGGTTGCAAACCACTCACTTCACAATCACAAGGGTCCATCCTACACTGTTACTGCAATTCAGCTGACAACCAACTTAACAAACACAATAACTACGTTGCTTTTAATGGGATGGCTGTGATGAACGTCCTAATTCACCACAGAAGAACTTTCAGCAAATATAAGGTTATACTTTGATGCATCGGTTTCCATGATGCAGATCATCGTGCAATCAAATAAACGCTTGGATTAGCCCTGGAGTTAACACAACACAGGAACGGAGAACAGGCAGTGGAGACCTCTCCTGGCAGAGCCTGAAATTACAGCATCAGCAAGACCTTGAGAGCTAGTTAGGATTGATTTTTCAGTGAAGTGGCAGAGTGAAAATGCATGCCTGGCATTGCAAAACTGCCGTTTCATAGCTGCTTCCTACTGCACTAATTCCTGCTGCATCCGCAAACACCAGATCTTATATTCATGCCCTGTAAATAAACAGAACCGCAGCAAAGAAGTCCCTAATTCCCCTCACAAATCCTCCTGGTGAAGGAGACAACTGGAAACACCCCCAAATACCCCCTGTCTGATTCAGTGTCTCCAATAACACATAACAAAACTCCCTCTGGTTGGCAAATTATTCTTGTAAGCCCTACCCTGTGTGCTGAAGTCAATGTCTGCGTTTGGTATCAGGAACTGCAAGCAGAGCTTTTCTGCTGGTTACAAAATATTCCATTAAATGCATCAGTAACAGGTCCTTTTCCAACTCAAACCATGATATGACAATAATTTGCACCAGGATAGCGAAAATATTTGGGTTTGGGGTATCTAAGGGTGTGGAATACTATTTGATTCAGGCAGTTGTTTAGGAAAGCCTTTTGCAGGGAAATAAAAGTATACTAAAACTTTGTTTCTCTAAAAACCTTTATTATACCACATTATTTTGCAATATGCGTAACATGCAATTGTATTCATGTATTTTTAACCTGACTAGGCTATTTATTTAGGAGCTCTGAAGCATTCTTATGGATGCAGTATTATACAGGCATATTGTAGTACCTCCTCATGGTCCACTGCTCATTTTTTATGGTATATACGAAGCTAATTATGGAAACTTTCCAGCATGTTTTCAAAACGTGTTTGTTGCAAGTCTTTGTAACGTGCTACACAAATATGATTCCCAATGTTTCTTTTCCTTTTCCATACAAACAAGTGAAAGAAAAAAAACTAGTGTACAATGGTTGCTATTTCTAGACACATGAAAAATGTTTCAAAGCACATAGTGTTTTCAAATGTTCAAACCCAGGCAAATAAGTGAGAAAACAATAATAAAAGGAGTAGGAAAACACTGCTGAGAAACTTCCCATTTGTATATGCCTGTCTCTGCAGAGGAATTTTAAATGCTCACCTTTTCAGCAAATAGGTGACAAAGTCACAAGTTTGAATATTCACATGAATATTACCTGAAGTCACCTTATTAAAAAAATGGAAAATCTTGTGATACGAAAGACTTGATCCACTATAACCCAACAGATAACTGCTGTATTATACACATATATATAATATATGGAGTCATGGAATCAACCAAGTTGGAAAAGACCTTCAAGATCATATGGTATATATTTCATATATATTATACTAAATATATTTATATTTTACATATATTGTATGATAAATATTCTCTATAAAGCATATATATATTAAAGTATGGGCTTTTAAAAACTTGCAGTGATTTCACACAGTATGAAAATCACTGGAAGCAGCTTCATTATTTTACCTAAGGAATCCAAGCATACAATGTGATTTGGGCATTATCACCATTAGCAGGTCTTTGTGCCTTAAACCAGCCAGTTTAATGTTTAACTCAGGTCTAAGTTCTGGCTTTTGTTAAAGGTTGACTCAGCTGTTGGGCAGATTATTTCTCTGTAGTCCATGATCCCAGGAATCAAATTAACTGGGAACAAATTAAAAACAAATGTGAAAGGTTTTTTTTTCCTTTTCCCCTCTCCTCCCCCCTTTTCAATCCATCAGGTTTTAATTAAGAGTGTTACAGATAAATATTGATTTTGGAAATATTCAGTGCATTATGAGTCAGAGCTAAAATACTATTGCACAAAGTAGCAAGGTCTTGAGCAAAAAAACCCCCCAAACAACCAAACAACCAAGAACCCCCTAACGCCTTGCAAAGCTGTTTGTAAAGAAAAGGGCCTCAACATTAGTAAGTCTTAAATCAGGAAGAACACCACATTTAGAAATTCAGTGGGGTTTCTCCCCTTCCCCTTCCCTTAGCTTTATACCTGCTTGTTTAAAGTATGTTTCAGATGAGAGAAGTCTTGCTTTCCAGGTAGGAGACCTCTGCATTTTCTTGCCACTTCGAGTTTCAAGTAACTGCACCAAGAGACTACATCTATCACACCTCAGTCTGCCTGCCCCGCATTTGAACACTGAATCAGCAGAAAAGGAGCTTTTTGCACATCAGGTTGTTTCTTCCAGACCACACAGCTACCACAAAGCACTTGGGGTGGGCTGGGGTACATACTGACAGGGAAAAGCAAAAACCCTCAAGCTTCTTTCTACTTAGAGTAATTCAGAGTCTTTTATCCTTGGAAAAGGCAACCAAACAGCCAAATAAATTAGTTTGTCTAGGAGCCATAACAGTCTGAAGCTGGCATCTCAAACCACAGTATTCCTTTACCCCAACACATTTTAGAGGCAACAGGCCAATACCTGGGCTTCTCAGACATGCCAATAGGCAGGTTCTTCTTGATCTGCTGGCAGATAGGGCCAAACACAGCATCTGTAGGACCATATTCCTCTGCTCCCACAGTCAGTATAACCCAGGAAACAGAGCATGAATAAACTCATGAACGCAATAAATCCAGGAAGATCCTTTAAAGATCATGAAGGAGATCCAGTATAGCTATGGAGCTGCAATTAGATTAAGGTACTAGATATTGCTATGTACTCCAGGGTCTCCTTTAAGTGGAATTCAGTTCCAAATAGGGACACCAACTACCCAATGTTTTTTGCCTCCCAACTCCTATTCTGAAATATGGTCATAAAGAGGAAAGGCTTCACACAAAACTAATCAAAAAGAATTTCCCTCTTCTAAGCAAGCAAGTAGAAAATATGCCTGAACCTCTTCCTTGTTACTCCCTCTACATGTCAGCTCCTAACCAGGCTCTGCTTCTTCCGATAATTACTGGGAATTTGGTAACAGCCGAAGAGTGTCTTTTTGACATCATGCAGCATAATTAAAGCAGAGCAAGGCTATTTCCATGACTGAACAACAGGGTTAGCACATCAATGAACTCTATCACAACGCCCATTACAATGCAACGCCTGTGTTGCTGCTAACCTGAGCCATGCTGCATACTGATGTTCACATGCAGAAAAACACCCTGAAACCTAAAATACCAGAAAGTGTATATTAAGATAATGCTATAATGAGAATGCCTGCAGTTGTTCCAGTACTGCAGGGGAGGAAAGCCCATCAGATGCTCACTGCTGCTCAATGTAATGGGGTTTACACATGCAGTGTCATTAAAAAAAACATTTTTGACTGGTAACACTAATTGCAGTCTTGTGCTGATCCATGCTACACTCCAACACAATGATCTTTACAGGTATCCGACTCCAAAGTCCAGGGGTATATAGCTAAAAGCCAAAGGTATAGCTTCAAAGCTCATCTCAGAAGCATCTCTGGCTCCAAGGGAGCACACTAAAGATAGCAGCAGTTTTCAAAGTATGTTGGGATTATGGCCCCAACAACATTATGGCTGGTATATTGCCGAGTTACTGGCAAAAAGACAATAAGAAGCACGTGCTAAAAAACAAACAAACAAAACAACACCACCAAAACCCACCAAGTTTAACAGCATCTGTCACAAATCTTTTTCAGAGATTTTTGACAATTTGTGGCTGTACTTGCCCCCATGCCCTTAAATCCTGAAGCAAGTCAGTATCTATACATCTGTACCATGACACAAATCCCACTAAAAACACAGTACTGGCTCTTCTAGAATGAAGAAAGCTACTACCCAAAAGACTGGGTTTTTTTTCTCCAATGCAAAATCTTGCAAGAAAAAAAAGAAAGCAGCTTAAAAAGCAGGGCACAGAACAGACGCTGTGTGCCCACATTAAATGAAAGATATTAATGGGGTTTGAACAAGGAGTTTTGTGTGCTCCTTTTCTTTAAGGATGCAGCTACAGGTATGTAGAGAGTAGAATAGGAAGCAAAATCCACTGACCATAGGGATGTGCATGAGCCCCCAGTGATGCTCAGCTCAGAGGCAGAAGAGGACATACAGGGTAGGCAGTGAATGGTTAGGTTGGTGTGGACACACCAGCCTTAGGCTGCAATCTGTCTCCTCTCCAGCATCTCTCAGAGACACTGGAACCCCCCTGAAAGTCAGGATGGGGAACTGGGGACTTGCTTATTACTCCATCCTACCAGCATCTTGGCACCAGGACTAGCAAACTGGGAGGAAACCCCCAGAAACTCCAAGTCTGAGGCAACGATGGGCAGGTGAGATGGTAAAATGACCTTCCCAAAAGGAATCCATACATTTGCAATCCCCTAAAAATAGTTGTTGTGATAATTGATTATCAATTAATATCTAATACGATGCCAGTAAGACATTATTCATTATCTAAAGTGATGGAACTTTCCAGTTATCATCAACTATGGGAATGCAGCTGTAACCAACTGAGGTCTCAGTTCCCACTTCTCTGAGGAGACAAGAGGTTAACTCTGCTTCCTTTTTGCCGTTTATTAAGCGGAACCAAACTTAACTGATTTATTCTATTCACATGTGCAAGTGTTTGTTGGAACAGCTTTAAATTATTAGTCAGTTGGTGGGAGGTATTCCACTGAATATTTCATTTTACTGGACACTTATGGACATTAACTACCCTTTGGAAGTTAAATAGGGAAATGGGTAATTTAAGCAAACACCACCGGGACTATTTATTTCTCTCTCTTTTGAAAGCCTTATTCCCGGCTGGGGAGAGCTATTCTCATGCATATGACTACTATTCAAAAGCAACTGGCTGACTCACAGCACATCCAGCCAAGTGTGTGTGTAAATTTTAGCTTGGAAGCCTCTCTAGTAACAGAGCCTTTGGTTGCCCACACTTCAGGGCAGGCACCCCTTCCTCCCAGTTGGTGTAAAGCAGATCTTTGGGGGATGCTAAACAAGTAATACGCTTTAAATTGCCTGAATGGCACCTTTCTTACTATAAGCCTACTGGATATTTTACTACATGTAACATGAAAGAGGGAAAAAAGGATGTTTTCTTCCCTCCTTCCCAACCATACAGTTTCTGAACCCCATTATTGTCAGGCACTGCCTATACAGAGGGGTAAATATTTCATAGCAAACAACATTTTCCTACACACCAGCTAGAAGGTGAAGCAAGGTTGGCAACTATGCTGGTATCCAGAGAGCTCTGCTCCCCGGGCTCCCATTATCCACATTTGCCACATACAAAGCCTCTTCAAGCTGGAGCCACACACTAAGCCAAGCAGGTGTCCACTCTCTTGTTCCCCCTTGCCAAATGTTTTAAATCCTGCATAGAAATGAGATTTCATTCACACCTGCATCATTTCTTTGCATATCCAAAAGTGAAAGAGAATTTAAGCTTGCTGAGCTAACCAGCAAAACCCATTCCAACACATATTTGGCCACAGTAAATCAAGTAATTTATCCCATGCCAACAAAATATAATTGACCTGAGAGAACAAGAGAAGCAAATGGACTATAAAAAGTTGCCTAAAGTGCACACCAAATTATTTCCACATATCACAGTTCTCATATATGAAATAAACCCATTTACATTACTACCACACACAAATAGCAACAGAAAAGGGCTTATCTGGAAAGGTGATACATTGCTACTCCGGAGAAACCACAGAAAATCAGAAGCTGCAAGCTGAAGAAGAAAGGCGAAAGAAACAAGAAAACTTCTGAGGCTGAAGTAAGTTACTGTTCAACAGCACCACTGCCATTATCAAGGAGCTGCTTACTGTTTTATAATGATCACAGGAAAATTTACTTCTCCCACGAGCAGGGACATGGAAGGTCATACTACTTATTGGCATATTTAACGTGAACATATCCTGCTCAAGCCCAGCTCTTCTTTCTCAAGGGGTCCACAGTTAAATGATGACATATATGCTGGCACATGAAGCTCGGGTGGCTAATTTTAGCTGAAGTCATGCATGCACAGTGCTCACATTTCTCACACTGTCATATTTTACAACTCCCACAACTCCTTGCAGCTTGTCCCTTACACAACCGCTGCTCCCTTCTCTTACTACTGTCTCTAACAAAGAGTTTCAATGTTCAACATCTATTTCAAACAGGACCAATATATTTTATAGACACGCTCTGTCCTGTGTTCAGCAGGAGCAGTCATTTTTTCTCCTTCTTAGTAGCTGGTGCAGCGCTGTGTTTTGACTTTCGGCCTGGGAACAGAGCTGATAACACAAATGTTTTAGTCTGACCAAGGACTGTGAGCCTCATGCTCTGCCAGGGAGGAGGGGAGGCCGGGAGGAAGCAGAGACAGGACACCTGACCCAAACTGACCAAAGAGGTATTCCATACCACAGCACGTCATGCCCAGGATGTAACGGGGAGTTACCCAGAAGGCCGAGGGACTGCAGGGTTGGACGAGGTGTTGGTCGGTGCTCGGTTGGGTGGAGTTATTTGTTGGCTGGTGCTGAGGTGTTGTATTCTTTCCTCTTGTTATTTCCTTTATCATTATCATTACTGGTGGTAGCAGCAGTGATTTGTGTTATACCTTAGTTACTAGACTGCTCTTGTCTCAACCCATGGGAGTTGCATTCTTTTCAATTCTCCTCTCTGTCCCTCTGGGAGTAGAGGGAGGGAAAGAAGGGGGGGAGTGAGCGGACAAGCCGTGTGGCTGGGTTTAAACCACACTCTTAAATAATGAAGCTATTAGCAGCAGGCATTATGTTTGGTAGCTCTTTTGTGATAGACACCTGTGGGCATTGAAAGACATTTACCAAAAAAAAGTGGGTTTTTGTTTGGGGTTTTTGTTGTTTATTTTGAATTTTACACCATCAGCGGACTTTCTACTCACTATAGAGATAGCCCCCTTCATCTAAATGCCCCCCCAATGCCTGCAGAGATTTATGCTCTGAACTGAAACCCAAAATCTTGCATACCATATATAGTCAGCTTCATCCTTTCATTGCAATTTGGAGTGTTCACAATATCGACCATTGAGTCATAGAATAGATTGGGTTGGAAAGGACCTTAAAGCTCATCCAGTTCCAACCCCCAGCTGCGGGCAGGGACACCTTCCACTAGGCCAGGCTTGTCCAAGCCCTGTCCAACCTGCCAGGGATGGGGCATTCACAACATTTGAAGGCTGTATCTATCACAAATGCAAGCTAAAAAGCCTAAGGCTGGACTAGACTGAGTGGACCCTGCTGAGCAAGGTTCAGTGCAGATACCAAGGGCTGTCCTCTGGCAGGACCCCACAACATACAACTCACTCTAAATCTCATAGTTTGGCCACATTGCTGGCATTCCCAAAAAATACAGAGAACTGGCCCTTCCCAGCTGCTTTGCCAGAATTAATTGTACTAAAAACATAACATTGCCAATATTGCCAACGTGAGATGACTGCTTCAGCTCGCCTTGTGCCAAGCTGAAGGATAGATGTCTTGACATTTTAACTGCTTATTTTGCAAAAAGCACACTTCTGCCAGAGCAAAATCTATGTGGGTCTTTTAAGTGCTCCATGAAAAGTAAATACCTCTGTAGCCATGCTGTCTCCAACTAGTGCTCCCCTCCAGCAAAGCCCACTCACCACCAGCAAAGGCATGTGTTTGCTCTGGGGACAAACAGGGCTTTGATTGAGTTTGAAGAGAACATAATAGGCTGTGACAATCCAAGACATGAAGTAGCTGTTTTACCTGCACAGCATGAAGTGCTGTGCCTCTGATGTGCCCAGGACCATGCTAAGAGCAACAGCTCTACTAATCCAAAGACAGGCACTGAATGGAGTGGGAGAAGGAAGGAGGTCTGCACATGTTCCCCACCCCCCAAAACCCTGACCATTGAAGAAGGGACAGAGATCTAACTTCAGGCTGCTAGAGTCTTAAATATAGCTTTATGCTATGAGCATCCAATACAACAATACTTGACATGGTCTGTTCCTAAAAACTCAGTGTAATTTCAGCCTGTGACAGGAAATAAAGTCTTCTAAACTTTTCTAATGAAGACACACTAATTCTCTTTGCTTGGAAAAGGTGCAACAAGACTGCTCCAAACAGCTGCTATCATTTCACTGCTATTTTTCACCTGGGGTTACAAAGTTGTATGGCTTCAGGGTCACCTCCTCTGGGCAGAGAGCCACACCAGTGTGCAGGATCAAAACAAACTATTGCTGCTGTACTGCATTCTGAGGGAACAAGGATAAGTAAAATTATCTCCAAAAGCGAATAACAATCTGAAGAGGGCTGGAAATGAAACCTGACTTGCCATGTAGCATCTTAAGCACGCATTCATTCCTCTATTGTATATTCTCATGAATAGTTAGAGGATTAATTCACCAAAACAACATTCACAGTTGTGAAGCAACTCCAAAGGGAAGTAAAATTGGTCTCAAAGGCACATGACTAATCCATTACAACTCCTAGCAACGTGTGAAGATGAAAGTTTTCTGATCCAGAAACCCTGTAAAGGCTTTTCTTAATTTTCAACAAAAGCAATTTGCCGTGGGGATTACGGTATTACAGAAATTGGCCTTTGTTTCACCCGAGACACCAACTCCTAGCCCTCTTTTAGCCAAGAAGGGCAATACACCATTTCATTTGGGGTCTGCATAGTGTTCGATTGAAGAAATTGAGTCTTCAGGACCTGGGGCTGGACAGGTTTAGTCCATACCAAGACCCTGAAGTCACCACAACACTATCCCCGGCTCCTGTGAACAGGATGTCTAATGCCACTCAAAAAGCCATGAATCATGTGCACTGCCTTTCTCTGTAAAACATAATGTAGTCCAGTGTTTAAGACTTCGCACAAGAGCAATGCTTCTGAAGTTGCCAGAAGTTGGTGAGAGGTAGTGCTCTCTTGTGTCTCTTGGAAGGACACAAGGCAAGATGTAACCAAGACAGGGATGCAAAATCAGTGCAACTGAGTTCTGAAGGCCAACAACCTATTATTCATTGCTGTTATCTGCCAAGCAAGAGCAATGCAAAATCTGTGGGTGGAAGGAACAAAAGGAAAACAAGACCCAAACTTGAGGAAGCACTTGACCACACACCTGCTTCAGGCATGTACTCAAGTCTCAATTACTTAGCACTCATTCTGAATAGGAATGCTGCACTGAGGTTGGTCACTGGAGAATTACATCCTAATGCCATTATTTCTAAAGATTATAGATGATCAGAGTAAGAATGAGAAGTGGCCAATTATCTTCTAAGTTTTTGTATATTCCACCCATGCTTCTGTTTTTGTAATGCTCTTGTAATGCCCCTCCTGCTCTTGGGCACTGTCACAACTGGGACAGTTGGCTAGACAAATCTTAGGTGCGACCTACTTTTGAAAGACCTATTTTTATTTTAAGCTGCATTTCTAAAAGAGTGAAAAATACTTCGTGACAGCTGAGCATGAATTTGTGCAGCAAAAACTCCATCCCAAACATGCACGAAAAGACTGAAAATCTCAGAAGGGTTCAGCATCCCAGTCAGAGCCAGATAATCCCAAAAGCTTAGCTTCCATGTGGCCATCAAAATGAATCACCACACTTCCAGAAACTTCAGATACTTAAAAAAAAACAAAACAAAAACATAAACAAGTGCTACATTTCCAGCATTTTAAAAATTTGATCCTCACTTTTCAACAGGGAAAAAAGAATATATACTTGTGTCAACACACAGATGGGGAGGACTGCCCTTAAAATGTTTTGCTAATGAGACCTTGAGATAAAATTTTCACATTTGAAAAACCTAACAACTATTTATCCACAGCTCATGTTCATCCATATCCACATTTAGCCTGGGGAAAAGAAGCTGTGTGGAGACCTCATAGCAGCCTTCCAATATCTGAAGGGGGCCTACAAGGATGCCAGAGAGGGACTCTCCGTCAGGGACTATAGTGATAAGACAAGGGATGGTGAATTTAAGCTTAAACAGGGGAGATTAAGGTTAGATATTAGGAAATTCCTCCCAGTGAGGGTGGTGAGGCGATGGCTCAGGTTGCCCAGAGAAGCTGTGGCTGCCCCATCCCTGGCAGTGTTCAAGGCCAGGTTGGACGGGGCTTGGAGCAACCTGGTCTAGTGGAAGGTGTCCCTGCCTGTGGCAGGGGGTTGGAACTGGATGAGCTTTAAGGTCCCTTCCAACACAAACCATTCAATGATTCTATAGGTGGTAGCATTTCTGATCCTTTACTATTTCTGTCATTTACTATATTGCTACACACCCTGGAAATCAAGGCTACAGCCAAAAGCTTTCTTCATGCCTAGGGCTCCCCAGGGTTTTGCCACATTTGACACAAAAGAATAAGGTGATCTTCATAAATTGTTCCTGCTAAACAGCTACCAAATCATGCAAGTTGTTTTTCTTCTTTTTTTTTTTCCCCAAGCAACAACAAAATAAAATGCTGAATTAATTCCCACAAACATAACAAAGCTAATCTAATCACCTTGCAGCTGGCCATCTGTTTCACAGATACAAACCTAACTGAATCTTCTACTGACTGATAACTCTCCAAATTAAATTGTCTATGCTAACCCTGCTTCCAGCTTAGTTCCTTCTGCTTTCATTTAAAGGGTTTGGAGTGCTTTCTATATCATGATCTATATGGCAATTATATAGTTAGAAGACAATTGCTAAGGGTTAAAGCTGCACATCTGGCACCAGATTAACCTCAAAAAAGGGCAACGTCCCCATCTATGGTGGAGGCCAAGGCAATATAGGAAAAAGAGGTTCTAGAGGATGGAGGTTACAGTGAAAACTCCTTAGTTCCCCTTTCTCCACTACAGTCTGTCTCCCAAAAGCAGAGACCTTTCCAGTCAAATGTATGTGCATATTTATGAAGAATTTAAGAAATACCCCTCCTAACAGGAAACAGGTAATCTCTGTTAGTGATTACAGTTCAGAACTATAGAAAAGTACTTTTATCAGTATTTATGAGTATTGTCAGCCTGGAGAAGAGAAAGCTCCAGGGAGACCTTAAAGCAGCTTCCAGTGCCTAAAGGGACCAACAAGAAACCTAGAAAAGGGCTTTGGACAAGGGCCTGTAGGGACAGAACAAGGGGGAATGGCTTTAACCTGACAGAGGGGAGATTAAGATGAGATTTTAGGCAGAAGTTCTTCCCTGTGAGGGTGGTGAGGCACTGGCACAGGTTGCCCAGAGAAGCTGTGGATGCCCCATCCCTGGCAGTGTTCAAGGCCAGGTTGGACGGGGCTTGGAGCAACGTGGTCTAGTGGAAGGTGTCCTTGCCCATAGCAGGGAGTTGGAACTGGATGAGCTTTAAGGTCCCTTCCAACCCAAACCAGTCTGGGATTCCTAAAGGTCATTTACGGACACACTGGCAAAGACCCAAGTTCCGAATTCACTGTCTTTGGGATGAAGAACAAACCTCTGCTGACCTCCTGCATTACTGGGGAAGGAGAAAGTGGGGTGGATTACTTCCATCAGAAAGGGGCTGCTGGAAACAGGATGTAGATTCATAGGCTCAGTAGACCACTGATAGCAAATCCTACGCTCCTAATTAGAGAGGTTCACTAAAGTGCCACCCGCGTATGCTTTCATTGATCTGGCCATTTAAATCAATGCTGTAGGGCTCTACTACAGTTTCTGACACTGAACCTCTAACGCAGCCTTCTACCAAAAAAAAAAAACCAAAACACAACCCACCCCATATAAAAATCCAGTAAAATTCATAGCAAGCTAGTGATTAATATTTTATAACAGTATTTTATGGCTGATCATGAAATGAAAGTACAGGCACATTTCCCAGCACCACAGGAGGTTCAGGCATCTCCTCCCAAAAGCTCCTTGCAGAACCAGCAGCTACTGCAAGGCCTTCTGCACGTTCCTGAACAAATCACTCCAGCAAAGGAAATAACTTTTGCACTGTTCCTGAAGCTTTAGTCAGAAATATATATAGCACAGACCTTTAACAGTTCTGTCAGGAGGCACAGCAACTGTAGATTTAATCTATTTTCAGCACAAAGGGATTTAACATAATGATATTTAATGGGAATCGCCAAATCTGAAACAGCCTACCATGCTAAGACCTGATCATTTTAGTTCCTTTTCAGCTCTGTTGAAACATACCTTTGTAAAATGTGGATAGCTGGAATACTTCTACTCTTAATACTCTTTTAACAGCTATATGTAGCAAGGAGCTTGATCAAAAGACCTGAAAGCTCTGGAAAGCTCAAGTAGCACACTGCAGTGACAGACTACTCCACTCAGATCCCTGTGTCATTTTAGGCACACCTACATAATCTCTTTCTTGGTCTGAGATCCTGAATTTAGTTTCCGACATTAAGTCCTGCTTCCGCTGGTACACCTACACATCAGAAGGTGTTACTCCAGCAAACTTACGCTCCTAAAGTCAGCTGAGTTTAATGAGAAGTAAAATAATATGGAATTTATAGGGAAGAAACCGCTGCAACTAATCCACCATCGTCATTTTACTGGGGTCCACAGCTATAAACATTTGACTTTTTTTCTTTTTAAACTTTGTAAACTCTTCATTTTCCTTCAGACAAGACCATTCACTTTGATCCATGCAATAGATGTGGTCACACAGTACGTAGGTGGAAGCACAAGTTTATGGAACTGAGAGTGGTTTAAAGTAACATCAGATAAAAATACTGGCTGAGCTGCAGATAAAATCTGAGCAATTTACTGCTAATCACTGGGGAGGACAGAGCCTGCCATCACAGAAATGAGGTGCAGGGACATCAGCAAAATCAGTTCTTCGTTTTTGCCTGAAGCAAGGGTGGGAGGAATGTAGAACAAAGAGCATGCTGCTAGTTAAAAAAAAAAATAAAAAAAATAAAAAAAAAAGAATAAGAAAAAAGGAGGGGCAGGGAGAAAGGAAAAGAAAGGAAAAAAAGAAAGAAAAAAGGAAATGAGGGAAAAGAAAGAAGGAAAGGAGGGAGGGAATAAAGAAAGAAAGGAAAAGACACTGTAAGAATCAGCAGGATAGATTCAGGCAAACAACAATTTCTGGGGCAGTTCTATTGCAGCTCAGACATGGACATCACTTTAAGGACCTGAGGCGAGTGACACTTACAGGCATGTGTTAGAGGAGCACATGCTTGTCCCTATCAGAGAGATTCTAACACGAAGACTAATAAAGAAAATAAATCCAACTGAGCTATATAAGAACTGACAAAGGCAGCAGCTGTGCTGCTCCACAAGGCATGATTATATTTAGTGTAGGAGTTGGGAAAGATGGATCCTTACACACATTAGTTTCAGTTCATCCACTCTGACCCCAACACTCTCTAGGAGAGCCAAAAATTCTAGAAGAAACTATAAGTAGATCAGAACAAATTTAGTGATATGGTTTAGTGGTGGGCTTGGCAGCCGTGGGATGAAGGTTAGACTTGATTTTAAAGATCTTTTCTAACCTTGTTGGTTCTGTGATTCTATGAAACATGAGAAGGATCCAAATTCAAAAGAACTCTCAGTGATTTAATTTATAGAATAAAAAAAATAGATTGGCCAAACTTTTTTTGTCAAGTTACATTGTAAGGAACCTTCAAGGTTCAGACTGCAAGGCAACCATGGAGCCACCATGACCATGAAAAAAAGGTAACTCCAAACATATCAATATCTTATCAGCTGTAGCAGTAATTCCATTTAAGATATAAAGAAGCAAATCAATATAGGTGTTATGTTAAGTGCTCTCAAAATTTCATGAAACCATCAACCCTGTCAGCTCAGTGCTGACCCTGTCAGGAGTGGCTGAAGCCCAACTTAGATGTTCTAGTACTCTGCTGAAACTGTTTTCTTCTACAGGTAGATCAGGAAAATTAGCTTCTGCCATTCTGATTTAGAAGGTACACTAAACAGCTCACATGCTGTGATGATAACCACGCTAGACACTACCCCCAAAAGACTACTGTTTAAGTCCACACTATTGTTTAAGTGGACAGACACCCTCGGAAAAGTCATAGAATCATAGAATAGTTAGGGTTGGAAAGGACCTCAAGATCATCCAGTTCCAACCCCCCTGCCATGGGCAGGGACACCTCACACTAAACCATCCCACACAAGGCTTCATCTAACCTGGCCTTGAACACTGCCAGGGATGGAGCACTCACAACCTCCCTCAGCAACCGATTCCAGTGCCTCACCACCCTAACAGGAAAGCATTTCCTCCTTATATCCAATCTAAACTTCCCCTGTTTAAGTTTTAACCCGTTACCCCTTGTCCTGTCACTACAGTCCCTGACGAAGAGTCCCTCCCCAGCATCCCTATAGGCCCCCTTCAGATACTGGAAGGCTGCTATGAGGTCCCCACGCAGCCTTCTCTTGCAAAGATACTTTCAAAGAGCACACAGAAACAGCAGAAGCTAACATTTCCGAGCACACGCTATAAACAGTACTGATAACCTGGTACAATAGTGCCTGTAAAATAAACACATCTCATTACTACACTTGAGAAGTTCCTACAGGTTTTGAAAGACAGATGCGTATTTCAGCCTGTGCCATTAAGTCCTCATAACTAAATTTGTTAGCTCATAAGGCAAAAACTTAGGCCAACTGTGTTGTAGCAGTACTAAGAAATAATTACTGAACATGAACTGAGGCGATAACTAGGTAAGAATTGGAACTACTTTAAAATGGAGCACAGTTAGATGTTGAGATTATTGCTAGAAAATGTAAAAACCTACCAGTGTATGTGCTATACAACATGTCATGGAGTAATGCTGATGCTTGGTACCCTAAATTGTAGTTAACCTATCTCTATCAATGCATCAGCTAGTAAAGACAAGCCAAGCTCCAAGGGAGAAGTTGTTAGCACTTGCCTGTTGTATATAAGGGGCAAGGTCTGTGCAGTTTTCTATGCTGACATTTGTCCAGTGTTTTGCAAACCAGTAATGCAGAAAATAAGCTCTTGGCAATACAACGCTGAATGAAACATTTACAGAGGATGCAACTGCATTCAGCACGTTTAGTTCTGTATTTGTGCATTACCCATCTTTCCTTTTTTAGTATACATAGTAGTAAATAGCATACTGAAGTATTCTCACAGTCTAAATGAGTTAAGTCTTTGTAGTGTTTTATTTAGTATGGTCCTTTACATTTTCTTTTCATAAACTATGATGTGACAGAGCTTAGGTAAGGAATAAGCAAGGCATAAGCTTTGCAAATGCTCCAGGGACACCTGCTTCATGCTGCTGACATTTTATTTCCCCAACTCTCTGCAGATGCTCGCCTCAAAAAGCAAATAACCTAAATATCAGATTAACAGACTGAGATTTCCACGGGCACAGCTAAGACCAGCAGAGCTCATAAAAGTACTTACCAGCTCTGGGACCAGTCTCCACCCCCCCAGAAGGATTAAACACAATTAGCATCAGTTGTGTCTAACCAGTAAAGCAGATGTCTAACCAAGTAATAAACCTATAACTTTTGCAGGGGGTTAAAAATTTCCTTCTCTCAGCCAATATTTAGCAAATGATCTGTGGGCCCCCAAATGTACTGCATACTGATTGATGGTATCTTGAGAGTCCCTTATTCTCTAATCAGTCAATTCATCAGCAATCACTTGTCTGAAAAAAAACACAACAAAAAAGCTTGCTGAGCAAATGTCAGAGAACATTAAATTAACCAGTGGAAGATCAGCAATGAACAGCTGACACTAAATTGAACCCAACACATGGCCCAATTCACATTATTGTTAAACACATGTAGCCCATTCTCCGGTTGCTCTACCTTGAAAATGACATGACAGCATCTTTACTGTAGAAAATAAAAAAGCCTAATATTAAAGTACCATCATAAAAAACAAGCTATTGTTTTCATGCAGTTTGGATTCAAGGTATTGTTTTACCTTTGAGTATAAACGAAATTTATTAAGCATTATTATTCAGCCTGGAGAAGAGAAGGCTCCGGGGAGACCTTAGAGAAGATTCCAGTGCCTAAAGGGGCTGACAAGAAACCTGGAGAGAGGCTTTAGACAAGGGACAGGACAAGAGGGAATGGCTTTAAACTGACAGGAGATTAAGATGATATTTTAGGTAGAAGTTCTTCCCTGCCTGAGATTCTGTGATATTTGAAGTAAGACTTTTCAGACAGAAAGGCAGCAGAGAGAACATTTGAGCAGTCATGGCCTCACCATAATGACCCTAATAATTAACTATCTTCTACTAAAAAAATGCAAGTTCTGGTTGGCTGATAGACTGAATACTTGCTCATATGTAAAATCTGTATGAAAAGTAAGACATATTAAAGACCTTTCACAATGCCTTGGTAAGACTTCACCTGAAAACTATTGTCATCATCACCTGTGTTCAAGGAGGAGGAATTCCAACTAGAAATTGTACAGAGAAGGACTTGAGAAATTAAGAAACTGTCTTGCAAAAGAAAATCCTAAGAACTTGGTTTATTTAAACTTGACAGAGTAAGATGCTCTTTGCCTAGAAACAGCAGGCAAGAGGAGATTGGCTAACATGCATGCTGGCAAAAACCCCCAAATGCATATGCATAGGCTATGCCTAAATCAAAGCAGATGAATGAGGCTGGAGGAAGGTTTGGGGGCAGCCTTCCACAATAAGTAAGAGAATGCAAGCCAATTGCTTTTAAGGATTTTTATCCACAACATGGTACTATCGTTATGTTAATCAGTACGTTGCAACACTAAAGTCTGACACTGATAAAAAAAGCATAATCCCTGTATCTTGCTTCCTATGAAATACCCACCATCTGCATCTATCCCTCTGCGCTTTACAATAAAGAGGAATTACCCAAAACCATGTGCCATTGGGAGTAAAAGAAATAAGGGTTTTGCAACAGTGTATGTAGTATTTAATCTTCCCTCAATGTCCTGCAAAGCACAGAAGTAAATAAACTTAAACCAAGATGGCCTCCAAAAAGGCATCCTGTACCCCAAACAGGAACAGTTTTTGGATAGTCAGCCTCAAATCCCTTTCCAGTCTGTGGACTGCCATAATCACTGAACAAAAGTAAATCAGGCCCAGACCTCTAAACCTGAATTCTAAAGGCAAACCAAAGGCAGACAATCAGATTAATCTGGAATATTTAATAAAGCTTAAAACAAGCAACATATAGCACCTACATACATCTTTCAGATTTGCACTTCTGAAGTTCCTTATGTATTTTTTAATATCTGCACTGAAAAGTGACAAATACAGCTTGTAACACACTGAGATCCAAACAACTATACACGCATATTAAAGCATTTACATCTTATCAGATTTTCTATTTTTTTGGTTTGATTTCTGCAATGACATCAACTCCTTACTTAAAGAACTCTGCTTAACACAATTCTAAATGTTTAACATTTATAGAATATTTAAATACCTATATATTGTATGGAACAAATACACACTGTGGCCAGCAGCTAAGCACAGGGGTTGCTATGAAGAAAGCTAACTCTATCCCAGCTGGTCCCAGCACACACATATATGTTCCAGTTGCAGAATCCAGAGCTCCTGGAGTTAAACAGGAATACAGTCTGGAAAGTACGTGTACCTAGTAATTTAGCTAACTATATGATACAGCTGCTGTGATAAACTTATCAAGGTCTCTCATAAAAGGGATGTTGAAGTTTACCTCTTTGGAAAGTACCTCTTTTTGAAAGTACCTTTCAGTACCTGCTCAGGATGATTAGAGACACTGATGTATTTTGATGTCTTTACAGAGAATACATGCCCACATTATCCTTGTTCTCCTGGCTATGAGCGTCAAGGAAACAGATTTTCCTTACTCTTAGTCAACCCAACAGCCCTTGTTTCCTTTGACCTCGTCTTTCATAAATAATACCACAACTACACGTAATAATCTATATGACGTTTCTCCTGCCTCCTTCTAGTTTCATTGCATTCATACTTCCTTAGCTCTACCAATCCTAACTTTCCTGATACCTCTTCAGAACAAATTGGCCTCTTTCACAGCCTTATGACCCTGCAGCCCACTGTTGCATCATCTCTCTTGACTGATCCTCCTGAGGAAAAAGATGCATGCACCTTTTTAACACACTGTATGCCCAAAGGCTTGTGTCAAAAGAACACTTCCTTAATGGAGATTAAATAGAAGGGTAGGAAGTGCATGATTATATGCAACGGTGTCTTACAGAAATATCTTAACCTATAAGACACAAAATTGTTCTTTGCTCTTTAGTTTAACCTCTGCAGAGTACCAGTGACTAAGCCTTCAATCTAGACATCTAACAACTGGCTGAGGTTCCTAACTTTTCAGCTTGGAAAAGCTCTTTAAGAGCCTGTGATCCAATTCCAACATCAAGTCAATTATCAGCTGCAAGATAATGCTATGATGAGTCAAATAAACTGCTTATAAGTCACTAATACAGATGGCGAAAGCTTATGGAGCTGCAGTGATGCTTTCTCTTCATGAAAAGTATGGCTAAGTCAACTAGCAAAAATAGGTCTATCAAAACATAACTTTTCAAAGCTCTTATCACCCCAATGCATTCTACTGTTGCAGTTTTTAAGTTAAGCACTTGAAAATCTCTTCCAGAATGAAGTGGTTCTTCCAAATAAGTATGTTTCTTTGCTGTATGCTACATATTAGTCCAGAAGGCACACTGAGATAAGAGCATTAAAGGGAAATGTTTAATAGAGGGAAAAGCCATATGTAAGCCAGGACAGAATTTTATACATAGTGATAAATCTTTTAACACTCTCTTCACAGGGAAAATTCTGAATTAACTCACAGTCAGAATCATGGAATCAATGAATGAGGTTGGAAAAGACCTTTAAGATCAAGTCCAACTGTTACCCCAGGACTGCCAAGTCCACCATTAAACCATGTCAGAAGTTGCACAAGAACAACTTTCACGGGTTTTTTTAATCCAGTGGTTTATCCAACTTATGGCCCATAAACATCTGTAAAACTCAGGTACTGGTATCATTCACCTCCTGGCACACATTTGTGGATTGATGCATATTTCTTGTCTCATGCTATTCAACATGTTAAAATCTAAGCAGAAAAGAATTACAGGAGGAGAAAATTCAAACCAGAATTCTGTCTGCTTAAGTACCAGTCAAGTTTCATAAACTGAAAATAGAAAAAAGAGAGGTGAATAGGGAAAGGTGAGCAGCCTTCTCTTCACTTTTCTCCAGCTCTGTATATCCCACATGCCTAATCCCAAATGAGAAAACAAGGAAGCCCAAGGAATTGCAAATGCCCCATCCCTGGCTGTGTTTAAGGCCAGGCTGCACAGGGCTTAGAGCAACCTGGTCTAGTGGAAGGTGTACCTGTCTGTGGCAGGGGGTTGGAACTGAATGAGCTTTAAGGTCTCTTCCAACCCAAACCATTTTGGATTCTATGATAAAACCTACTTCCTTCCTAAATAAAATAGGATAAAATAATTTACAACTAAACTACAGTAAATAAAATCCTAACAAGCTCATATGTTTGCACCTCTGAAAACAGTTTCTGAAGCACTGTTGTTTATGGTACATATCGCAATAAAACCCTAGCTCCTGATGACACCCATGTGGTTCCTCCATCAAGATTCTTTTATTCCAGCTAAAGAAACAAAACTTTTAATATAGGTTTATCCTGGGGTCATTTATTATTCCACATCAGACCCAGAACATTTCTTCTTGAGAAGACATACATGCCATTTTCATTGAATAGTTGCTTGCAGGGTAAAATAAAACAAAAAACCCACAACCCTGGCAAGATTGTATCCAGATAGGTTACCATGTTTCTATTGATAGAATAACAGGAAAAAACTTGTAAAGGGCTAGGAAGATGTCAGTTGCTCCCACTAGCTGCGAGGCAGGGGCTGCTCAAAACCAAGCCAATTTAAACCTTGCATAAAGAAAAATGATCACGTGCTTTTTACAATAACTGTCAGTCATCATAAAACCAATGTATTACCCCTTGCAAATCCACAAAGTGAGTGGGAAATGATCATAAAACAGTGAGTGGGAATGATCCTTGTTTCGATTCCATTAAAAAAAGGCAGTTGCATACGGCATGTAGCTGACTGGTAACAGTTAAACCAAAACACATACTAACTAAGAGAGAGGTTTTACACTATATATTGAAATTGTATAACAAGAAAATCAGAATTAAACATGTATTTTCAAAAGCCCAGGAATAAGGACCCCTAGTGTCAAACTAGGCGGGTTAAACAGCCTTGCTCAAGTTACCTTGAAAAGGAGCAAGCTACCCAAATTTAGTCTTTTTCTCCCGGGAGCTGGCAATACCTTTGAAAGAAGGCACAGTCTATTCAACAGAATATCTTAGTTATTGTCTGGCCACTCCTCTGAATGTCCAGGAACCAACGTGCTCCAGAAAGACTGGCAAGAAGCCTGCCATAGAAAATCCACCACAGGAACTATACCCTGCAACAAAAGCAACCTTCTCTTAAGCAGGTAACTCAAGATGACAGGCAAATGTGACCATTTTGTCAGAGGTTTTTCCCATCCTCCCAAACAGATGACTAACATAAAAACTAAGATCTTCAAAGTTTTCCCTAACAAGTCTGGAATACTTTAGGAACTCTGTGCCAGTTCTTGCTAGGTTACAAGCAATGTAAGTGAGAAAAAACCTATATATATACTATCCATAGTGAGCTCACCCTAAGCAAATGCTGACAAACATTTGCTCTTTATTTCTTCCACGAAAATTCACTGACCCAAGGGAGGAGAAGGGAAAGAAAGCAGAAGGAAAGTGGTAGGGCATGGTGCTTCGTGGGCATCCTTTGGGCCCTTTAAGTCTTCACCAGCAAAACCGGTAACACTAACTCTCCTCCATGTCCCAACACCCAAGTACTTGGAAATCCTTTCAAAAGTTGTGCCAGAGAAACAGAGACAACTGTAAAAAAATCCATATTCAACAGTACAACAGTTCAACTTCATGGACAGAGAAAGAACAGACAAGTACAGCTTCACTGGTTGCTAGAAAAGGCAATTTCTCATTTGCAGCCAAGTACCACGACAAACACCTGAGGATGTCTCATTCCAACTTATTCCCTGCAAGACACAGGTTATTTATTTCATGTTTATTTTAAAAATTCTGGGTTTCAGTTCCTCTTTTTAGCTGGTGCCAATTAAAAACAGGTTTGTGGATTGCTGGGCTTTTTATTTTCAGATGTCGAAGACATTTTCAAGTGGGGGTTGGAACTGGATGAGCTTTAAGATTCTTTCCAACCCAAACCAGTCTGTGATTCCATGATTTTCATTGGGTATCATAAGGTCTATTTATTTTTATACCTACTTAGCTGAGTATTTTTATTACTTATTATTATGAAGAATTTCTCTGTTGTTAATTCACTTTATCATTAAGGACCAGCCAAGACCTATAGAAGAGCTTCCTGCCAAAGGAGCTGGTAAATCCAGCACTCCCCTCTAGCAGCCTGAGCATTACTGGGGCAGATTTTGTCGTGCCTTGAATACCAGCAGCTGTTTCAGTTCTCATCTTCTCCCCTCTGCTTGATTTAATAAGTTCTTACCGGTGCTTACTGTTTGTAAAGTCCATTCGCAGCTGGTTTAAAAGCCAATGTATATGCAAAGTATTTAATACACCTGTGCACAAAGCTCCTTCTGCTTCCTAAAGAGATCTTTGCATATGAAAAGGGACAGAGGAGGCTCGCTCCAACCTCCCTTCCCCAAATACTCGGCTTCAGCTGGAACCAAGCTTGGGCAACCCCGCCCTCCCCCCCTCCACCCCCACGCCGTGAAGCCACACATTCCCACCGCCAGCTCACAAAGTCATTATTCCAGTGGCTACTCATGCATGAAAGATCCCAAACTAGCAGATCCCAGCTAGTGAAGAGCTGCTTTTCCATCTGGAAGAGAATACTCCTTCAATAACACCTGCTTATCACCTCATTCCTTGCGAGGAAAGCATGTGAAAACACAGAGTTACATTACTAGAAGTACTATAAATCTCAGCGAGCACATAGCCTGATACGAAGAGGTGCTGAGTATCTTTGACTCCCACATGGATTTCAGAGTTCTCACATAGAAAGGATTAGACATTGGAGCAAATACTTGGGTTTTGATTCTAAATTTCTGAGCACAAGAAATCATTCCTATAAAAACCGCATAGAAATGGCATTTTCTTTGTTTAATTCATCTGCCAGAGGAGAGAGAGAAAACAAATCTAAAGCCATCTCAGACAGCCACTGTCTTGATATTCTTTACATCAAATAGCTTAAAGAAAATAGCTGTTCATGGGAAAAGTCTAAGTTTTGACCAGAGTTTAAACCTTGGTATAGACAGTAATTCAAACATACACGCAGGTACATGGGTTTCCTGATCTCACTGATGCTGCAAGAATGAAGCAGCCACTTTCTGCTTGCAGATAAAACGGTGGGGTTTTCTGCTTGCCTGGGAAGGGGAAACATAAAAGGGGGAGAGGAGGAAATTTAAAAACAAGCTACTGAGAAAACAAAACCCCAAAGTGTTCCCAGCTGGCAAAATTATTCTAGTAAGACTGAGAGAAAACTGATTCCAAAAAGAGAGAGACAATAAATACAGGGAGGTGAGGGGAGAGCTATACGCACAATATCATTTAAAAGTAACAATTGAGTCACGGGCTAACTCCAATGATCAAACAACACGCAAAATAACCTAAAGCAGTCCAAAAGATGAATGAGTAAGTAACAGATCCAGCCGCAAGCCTATTACAAGTCTGCATTCCACCGGGAGAGAAGAGCGTTTCAGCATCAGCCCTTCCAACCCACCTAGATCACCAGTCATCAGTATTTATTGATCTCATCCGACCCAGAAACTCCAGTTTGCTCACGAGGAAGACGCAGGGGACACAAAGCGCCGTACAGCCATCACCGAGCACGCCCGGGCTGTCCCGAGTCTCGCTCCCAGTCCCTTACCAGCTTCATGGTGGTGTTGTTCTGGTCCCAGCGCCACAGCATCACGCTCATGGTCCCGCCGGACACCTGCCGCCACCAGCCCGCTCAGGGCGGCCCGGGCTGGGGCCGGGGGCTGAGCATCGCGGAGCTGCGCTGCGGGGACCGAGCACCCGGGTGGAGAAGAGCCGGGGAGAGCCGCGGGTCCCGGCCCGCAGTGCCCGCCCCCCGCCCGCCGCAGCGCCGGCTCCCGGCCCAGCATCGCCATTAACCCCTTCGAGGAGCGGGGCCCTCGCCCGGCCGCACCGAGCAACCACACGGGGGGGCAGGAGGGGGAGCAGAAACAACGCCTCACTTACCCATCTCCTAAAACCAAAACCCAAACACAACAAGAAGAAAATAGTAATACTAGCAGTAGTAATAGTAATAAATAATAATAGTAGTAGTAATAATAATTAATAATAACCCAACCAAACAGAAAAAAAAAAAAACCCCAGAAAAAACCCCTCTCACACACAAAAAATCCCAAATAAAACAAAAAGCAAACAAAATAAGAACCCCAAAACAGACAAAACAAAAAACCCAACCAACTGAAAACAAGCCACCCAAAAAACCTCAAATCCAAAATAAGAAAACCCAACCCAACATCCCCCCCCAAGAGAAAAAAACCCTAAACAAACAACCCCCCAAATCTCTTTTCAACCCCCCCAAAGACCCCCAAAGCACCCTCCACAAGTACCCCAAGTCCTTCCCCCCAAAACTCCTCCAGTAAAATTACCCCCAAAATCCTTCCCCCACAAATCCACCCACCCAACCCCTCCCCCCAAAGCCCAACAAAACGAAACAAAACCAACCCCAAACAAAGAAAAACAGAATAAAAAGATTTCAAAAGAGGGGGATGTAGGGAATGGGAGCACAGTGAAGGTGAAAGGCAATACCTCACTAACCAAAAAGCTGTATTTGAAACTAGGAATGAAGAGGTTTCCAGGCAAGCCATACTTCAGGAAGACGCAGGCAGGTACTGGGCACATCTTAGAGCAAAACCAGCAAATTACAGTCTGACAACCTGCTGCTTCTAAAGCTGTTTCATCAGCATTTAGTGCTATGGAGGCTGCTTCTAGCTAAGGCTTTCCTTTGTACTGAAGGATGCTGGTTGAGAAAGGACCAGACTTCCCCTTAGGAAAAGGGAAAGATGAAAACCAGAGGAGAATATACTGCCTTCCGAATTATTCGGCACGTGGAAGGTCACGGATCAGCTCCAGGCACATTGCTATTCAGTTATTCAGATTATTGTCTTGTCTGTCAGTAAGCCCAGACCATACATTAACATGTGAAACTAGATGAGTTTTAAGGTGTCTTCCAACCTAAACCATTCCATGATTCCATGTGAACTCAGGTTCACATTTGCAAGTAAACTAAGGAAGCCAGTTATGCCTCTGTACATGAAACCCAAAAGCATCAGCAAAATCCAGCTCTAATTTTTAACTTGGAAGCATAACTCCAAACTGCATTTCAAGAGGTTACCAATAGTATTTAGAGTATTCAGAATAGCTGTATTTCATGGCAATAATTATCAGTTTGCCACATGGTTTGTATTTAAGACATGAAGCTCTATGTAAATGTCAGACTATTGCACAGCTTCTCTCCTGCATTCTTCCTAAATCCTTCATCTGTTCCCCTAAAGCACCTTACCCTTCATAGTATACAAGATACTCAGCCTTGGGAAAATCCGTGTTTGATCTTGGCCAAGGTCCTATGAAATCCCCAGTGGGAAATAAGCCTCGCACCACACTGCTGGTTGTTGCTCCTCACCCTTCTGCTCGGGAGAAGTTGCTACACCCAATAAAGAGGTGTCATGAGGCAACATGAAGACCCCCAGGGGCTCCAGCAGCTCACAGGACAGGAGCAGCCCATCCAGCACTCCCCAAGCCTGGTTTTGGGGGTGGTTTCTTTGGTTTTCCAACCTCAAATGAATGATACACAACTATGGGGGGAAAAAAACCTGCTTTTGAAGCAATTCCCTTTTCCCACCCTCTCTCCAAACATAAAGTGCTAGTCACTTAAATATAACTTTGCTGGCTGCAGGAGGAAATGTGAGAAATCACCACAGGCATAACCCATGGCTGGGAGCCCAGGTCCTGTGCACTTGCTATCATTTTCCAAGTGCTAACCACTTGGATATTCCTGCCTTTCCTTGCAGAAGAGCACCCAGCACTCTATCTGCCACTGAAGATGGGAGGTTTTGTTCTTAAAAGTGTCCGCTTCTTTGCTAAAGTGCTTGAGGCTTTTCCAGGATGAGGTTTATGCTTCTATGCTTCCAAAATTTGAATCTATGATCCTGTACTTGGAAAGAGCCCTTCTTCAGGTCCACAGCTGGCCGGGGGCATGAAAAGGAGTAAATATAACACATGAAGCATGACCAGCAGGTTGAGGGAGGTGATCCTGCCCCCCCTAACTCCGCAGTTCTGGGGTCCTCAGCATAAGAAGGACATGGAACTGTTGGAGCAAATCCAGGGGAGGCCACAAGGATATCAGGGGCTGGAGCACTTCCTGTATGAAGACAGGCTGTTCAGCCTGGAGAAGAGAATGTTGCATGGAGACCTCATAGCAGCCTTCCAGTATCTGAACGGGACCTACAGGGGTGCCAGAGAGGGACTTTCCATCAGGGATTGTAGTGATTGGACAAGGGGTGATGGTTTTAAACTGGAACAGGGGAGGCTTAGGTTAGACATAAGGAATAAATTCTTAACTGTGCAAGTGGAGAGGCACTGGAACAGGTTCAAGGTCAGGCTGGACAGAGCCTTAAGCAACCTGGTCTAGTGGAAGGTGTCCCTGCCCATGGCAGGGGCTTGGAACTGGGTGAGCTTTAAGATCCTTTCCAACCCAAACCAGTCTGGGATTGTATGATTTTTTTCCCACAGTAGAGCTAAGATGTTAAAAAAAATAATAATAACATAAGAAAATTCTACCCAAACTTCCCACTTTCTTAGCTTTGCTGGCTAGGCTGTTTCACATACCCATTCAGCATTTTGCTGAAGAAACATGGCAACAAATCAGTAAATAAGAGTCAAAAATTCTGCACATAAACATCCCCAGAAGAAAAAAGAAAGTCCATCTGCTTACTGAAGTCTTTTCCCGAACAGTTCCGCTTCTACAATTTTTTTATGCTTGAAGTCTTCAATTGTTCTAATTTCTGACTATTTTTAAGTGATAAGGAAGAAAGAATAATTGCTGAAACAAACAATAATAATTTTTCTTCACTGTAAAAAGAATTCCCCAACAAATTTTGGTAGCTTTACTAGCTATAAGTAGATAAAGAGCTGAATGCTGAAAGCATTTAAAGACTTCATGCACACAGGTTCCATTTGAACCACAGAAGTAAAATTTGAACCCCTTCCTGAGAATAAAGAACTCTTGTTCTTTCACTTCAGGCCAACGTGGACCAAAACCCTTGCACAGCCAAATCTTCCCAGTCAGCCTTCTACATCAGCAAGTACCCTGCTGAAAGGTCATTCCCCCACCATTCAAAAGAGAAGAAGATCAGAGCCCATTTGAAGGGTTTGAATGTAAGATGTATGGTCTTGGGGAGGGTCACAGGCAGACACAATAACCCACTGACAGACCTATGAATGAATGAATGTACTTGGAGGGAGAAGCCTGGGTGTGAGGCCAAAAGAATTTTGTAAAAGCATCTTACCAGCACCTCAGAGTAGTGCATGCTCCTCACCGAGCTTCAACTTGTCCCTTCCCTGCTGCTGAGACAGTGGAAACATGGCAAGGCCTTTCCCACTCTCATGCTGGCATTTGGCTAAACATCACGCCAGGATTGTGTTCTGCTTCAAAAAGCCACACCAGCTTCAGACAAAAAACTGAAGGAGACTCAGGCGCTTTACACTTTCAGGATTAGTGCCCTTACAAAAGGCTGAGACAACCCACAGCACAAGTCAGGGTAGCCTCAGACATCTCCTAAGCTTCTTAAAAGGTTGTTGATCTGTTCTGCCAGTCGGAGCAGCCAAATGTTTCCATTCAACCCTCAACCTGGCGCCAAAACCACAGAATATGAGAAGCAAAGGAGATGCCTCAGAAAACGGCAGGTTCTTGTCTACCATTGCAGGGGAAAACTCCACCTTTGGGACCTTTTCATGTTGCTTTAGTGCTCAGGAGAGAGGGCAGATCCAAATCTGTACCTCAAAGAGGGGCCCAGCTACAAAAACACCAGATACAGATGGAGGGACATGGGCTTTAATTCTCTTCAGCCAACCAGTCTTGTCTCTTTGAATACGGTTTGCCATCTGTTTGTACCTTAACTGAAGCGTGGCTCAGATTTGGAGTATTTTAACCCTCATGGTCCAACACAGACACACACCTAATCAGTCTGAAATACTAATGAAGCAAAGCTCCTGAGGTGAAAGTCTAAATTCTGTGCCTCCCAATTGCTTTTTTAATTAATTAATATCCTTAATTAAAATCTGTGTTACTTTTAGATGCTTTTATTTAATGGATTTTCCTAAGCCAGCTTTGGTTTGGGTTGAAGATCCCCTGAGTTCTGATAGCGTTGCCAGGTGTAACTGGAATTTATGTCTTCCATTAAAAAGTAAGACTTTGGAACTGCCTTTAATCCTCCTATCTCTCTTTTAGGCTCCCTCAACAGAGTGGAAGAGATAAGGTTGGGATTGAAGTCGGTAAAATCTGTATGTGACCTCTTGCCCCTGGCAGCATCACAGCAGGAGTTCTTCCCTAATTCCTGTGCCCCGGCTTTGCTGACACATCTGGAGATGCCTTTCCCATACAATGCCTAATTTCAAAAGAAATCAAGGATAGGATATTTGCTTGTATTTGAATTCTTTAACCATTGAGCATTAGAGGTCTCAAGAAAGCTTTATTACGAACTTTGACAACGTGTACACTATGACAGAGAGGATACCAAGCTGAAACTTGGAAAGAGACATGATTTACATCTCTAATAGGCACCTAAACATCTCTGCTAAAGTGCTCAGCAATACTCTTGCTATTCACCAGTGAATCTTCAATGACAGAGAAACATGTGTGTCCCCAGTATACCCTGCACTCTAATGAGACATCATTCCAGTTCCCACCACTTCCCAAATAAAACTTTTGGGAAAACAGGAGGAAACAGGTGTCAGAGACATTATGAATGAACTCAGTGCATACAGTTATTGTCTGGGCAACATTTACTATAAAGAAAGCTCGGGGAAATCCGTTCACTAATAAGCCATTGTCTGCCTATGAAAAATATGTGTGCTAACAGCTTGCTCTGCAGTCACTGAACAAAGTCCCCCTCTTGGACTTACCTGTTACTTTTGCTTTTTAATCACATAACACTTCGTTATGTTTTTTAGCTGGAAAAGGCAATGTATTATTAGAAAATTTTATTAGTGCTCTTCCATGCATTTTGCTTAAAAAGACTCAAATTTTCTATTCATTGAAAGCTGGATTTTAATTTACTTTTACTAAATGCCAATAACCACATGGGTTTTCCTTATATGATTTACAAAATGCAAACGTCTACAAGATTAAAATACTGCTTAAAAAAATATCTTGAAGCCGTCAATAACTATCGTTTCCTATGCATAAGGGGGGAGAGAAGAGGAAACATGGTCACAGAATCATAACAGATGCTAAACAAGAATTCTCATTCAACGAAAACACTCCAAATGGTGTTGAACAGCAGCCTCTGAATTAAGCATTTTCTAAACCAGCAGATAAGATACCTTGTATTGAATAGAATCATAGAATCACAGAGTGGTTTGGGTTGGAAAGGACCTTAAAGCTCATCCAGTCCAAACCCCTGCCATGGGCAAGGACACCTTCCACTAGACCATGTTGCTCCAAGCCCCGTCCAACCTGGCCTTGAACACTGCCAGGGATGGGGCAGCCACAGCTTCTCTGGGCACCCTGTGCCAGTGCCTCAGCACCCTCACAGGGAAGAACTTCTTCCTTATGTCTAACCTGAACTTCCCTTCCTGAAACTTAAATATAAACCCATCACCCCTTGTCCTACTGCTACAGTCCCTGACGGAGAGTCCCTCTCCAGCATCGTTGTGGGCCCCCTTCAGGTACTGGAAGGCTGCTATTGAAAAGCTGCAAATACTGGGAGCATTGTTACGGGAGCCAACAAAGGGTCTACCTGAACAGTTCACCTTGATTTTTAGCAGTTGTTGGGAGGTTCCAGAGAGCAAAGAGACAGCTTGTGCTGGATACCAGCCTTCAAAGAGCAAGAATGTGATGGCCTTGATAGTAACAGACCTATCAGCCTCCCACCAGTCCTAGACAGAAGTACAAAATGAGGGATAGAAACTCAATCAATAGCTGAAGCAGCTAGTCTTATTACTGGCAAACGAGCGACTTCTCCTGGAAAATGTCTTGTTAAACAGTATTTTCTGCTGAATTTACAGAAGCTCCTGAAAGCGATAACACAGATGTGATTCTGCAAGTAGGCTCTGGTCTTCATGTCTCCCAACACGCTGAAATCTGGAATAACAAATCACCCTGGCATACATCAGCTGGGCTGAAAATGAGCTTAAAAATACATGATAAATGGGAAATTATCATTAAGAATATAAGCAGCCTGTGTTTCTCAAGATTCATTTTCAGCCCTATTTTTGTGAGCCAGCCATAGAAAGGAGCAGCTACGAAATCTGCAGGTGGCACATCAGTAATGGGAGAAGTAAAAGATAAAAAAAGAATATAATCAGAGTTAAAGAATGCCAGACTGGTTTGGGTTGAAAGGAACCTTAAAGCTAATCCACTGCCAGCCCCCCATCACAGGCAGGGACAACTTTCATTAGCCCAGGTTGCTCCAAGCCCCATTCAAGCTGACCTTGAACACTGCCAGAGATGGGGCAGCCACAGCTTCTCTGGGCAACCTGTGCCAGCGCCTCACCGCCTTCCTAGTTGAGCTCACTGCCCAAAAGTATGCGTGAAGACATAGTTAACAACAGCATCTGCTGACTTTTTAGGAGTTTCCAGACGGGATATTTTGTACTGTCTGCAGTACCACTCACACAATTAAATCTTATTTATTTCCCTGAGCTGAGGGGATAAATAAGCAATTCAGTTGTACCCACTCTGGTCAGGTATTTGAGAGAAAAGGAGAAAACCTCTTACTCGAGCACTAATATCACCAAACACGTTATGCTGTTCTACATACGTTAATAAACCCTGAAGACCACTCACTATTAATCCCTAATGGGTTATTCCCTTTAATCAAGGCAGGTATTTGTTTCCTACAGCCAAAGCAAAAAAAAAAAAAAAAAAAAAAAAAGGAAATGAGAAATTAGAAAGGGTTATTGCTTTTGCCATAACACAACACTGCGAGAGAAGTACGGCAACTGAAAAGTAAAACTGTTAGAAACTGATCTCATAATGATCTGAAAAGGACAATAATCCAATAATAATTCCAATAATCTTTGCTAAAGAAACCATTAACAGATCCTGTTCCAAAAATCTCTTAAGGCAGTGTTATCTTTGGATTGTGCCTATCTGAAGGTAATACCAGCTCTGTGAACTGGCATGCTCTGTACCCAGTTTCCCAACATCTAAAAGTACAGAATACAAATTCAAGAGATTTGGCAAGATTTAAACAACTGAAGGAATAGATGCTGAGGAACAGCATGGACAAACAGCCTCTTCCAAAGACACTGTTCTACGGTGGTATAATACACCAAAGATGTTTAGATCTCATAATTTCCATGTCTTTTCTTGACCCATATGCACCATCCATCCATTTGTAGAGCCCTATTCTACTAACCAAAAGAAAGAGGCCAAGGAGCTTTCCTCCTCCTTTAGCAACTCTCTGTGGTAGCCTCCAAAGGCCAGAGACCTGGCTGTAAAAGCATAAGTTGGTTACACAGGATTAAAAATGTTCAAATATGTTGTATGGCCACTTGAACTAGAGAGACATAGAACTAAAACTCATCAGTGAAACTGCATTTATAAAAGAAGATGGAAAAACATAACTATCTTCTCTAAAATCAGAGTACTAGTGAAGCACACCCTTGTCTAAGCTTCTTGCCATTTCACAAATGCAGTGAAACCTCTGCTTTCCTTCTCAGATTAGTGTGGGCAGAGGAAAAGATTTTCTTCAAGATACTGATAAGCATTTGTGAAAAGAACCTTTTCCAGCTGCATAGCCAGAGCTACCATCAGCTTTTCACACAGACACATCCATAATAAGAACATTCTATCTGCAATCAAAAGCTATACATACATGCATAGGGTGCACAGAAAGTTATTTAGTGACTAAGCACTTCCTTGAATCTAGCTTTTTTCTCCAAGGAGATAACACTCAATAAAATTTGCGTGAAAGCTGTTCCTTTTAAAGTCTGAAAACTATTGATAAACATCTCTGTAGAAAAGATACTTAATAATGCTATCAAACAAAAATAGATTGACTTACATTGAGACTAAGTCTTGATGCAGGTTATTTTAATAGAAAGATTAAGTTTCTGCTGAGTTTTTCCCAAGTACCCTTACTACCAACAGTTACTTAAAATTAAGCAATCCTTTGTGAGCAGATGCACAACAGTACGAAAAAGCGTTCAAATGACAGTCTGTAGATAAAGGTGCTCAATACTAAACACCAAAACTTCTGGGACCCATCCCACAAAAGAACACACACTAAGACTTAATTTACAAATACCTGTTACTCCAAGCCTTAATTAGCTACCTGAAACACTTGAGAAGAACTGGCATTCACCAGCTCCTCTTGACAAAATCTTTCCCTTCATACTGTCCATGAACTTAAACGAAGCAGTGGCTAACTCAAGAGCACAAAATTCTGTGAACAAAAAGGCCCATATTGTAGGTTTGAGCTGAAATGTATATTCTGAATTATGTATGCATACACATATATAGAAATACATACATAGTCCCTTCTACTAACTCATAGGCTACATTTAGAGTTCAGTCCATAGAGTAGTTGATCTGTAAATACTGTAGTCAATTTACTATTGACTGAAGTGCCATAATCACAGTGTTCCCAACAAATTTGATTTCAAGGAAGACTTCCTGACTAATTAGGTTTCAAAGAACTATTCCTGGCATCCACAGAAGTTTCTAGGCAGGGCTATGCTCCTCATGCTTCAGTTTCTATCACTGCCTTCTGAACCTGCTTCTGCAACATTAAACAAGTACAACATCCAGGCTCATTCCAAGGTTTTTGATGATGGCAGGAAACAGTGTTAATGGATGAATAGGGTCATCCCATTAAGTTCTGATTGTTTATGCTGCCCTCCCTTCACTCCCTTTTCCAACCTCTGAGGCACAGATGAATTCAGGGATGTATCATCTCCATTTCAGTCATGAGCCATAACCAGTCCCCTGAAGACAACAATTTAGAGATACAAGCACAGGCTATGAAAAGCAGTGAACATTCTCATGAAAAATACTTTTTTTTTTTTACTCTGGAAGAGTGCTGGTCAAGGACCAACACTGCCAAGGACAGCAGAGATGGAGTAGATCTCATCTCTTACCCAAACCATCAAGTTATCAGATAAAGGAAATGTCTTGGTGCAGGTTTGTAACTCAAGAAAGGCACATTCCCAGCTGTTGAACAACATTTGGTTTTGAAAGCCTACACATTATAAATAACTGGACACATGAACTGAAAATTCTTCCCTGTGAGGGTGCTGAGGCGCTGGCACAGGGTGCCCAGAGAAGCTGTGGCTGCCCCACCCCTGGCAGTGTTCAAGCCAGGTTTGATGGGGCTTGGAGAAACCTGGTCTAGTGCAAGGTGTCCCTGCCCATGGCAGGAGATTGGAACTGGATGAGCTTTAACGTCCTTTCCAACCCAACACATTCCATGAACCTATGGCACAGAAATAGAGGAAAAACCCTGGTCCCATGCTAGGGATACTTACATTGGCAACAAGAATGCTATGGCCCTCCACTCAATAAATTCACACTTCATTCAATAACCCAACCAAAAAGGATTTCAAAAAATTCCCCTATAAGATTTCTGTACCCGCAGTGAACCTTTTGCCTGAGCTAGGAAATTATAGTGAGAAACTGAGAAACACTTGGGTTTTCTTTTTAAACACAAACAATACTGTTGTGAAAAACACAGTTACTTGATATGATTACACACAGCAGGAACGACTTCTTCCTCAGCATACCCAGAGTCTTTAGAGTTGAATGTACCAATTCTTTCTCTTTACACAGAGAAACACTAGTTGTGCATTTCACAGTGGTATGGCAGGCTGCACTCAGAAGAGCACTCATTTGACATTACAAAACAAAGATACAAGGAATTAAAAAATTAGCTCCTCAATGACAGAGCACAATGCATGTCTCTTCTGATAATCTTTTGAACTCCAAAGATAAAAGCAGTGTTGTAACTGCATACAAGATGCACAGTAACTGAAAGTTTCACAGGGTAGTGAAACATGTTGTAGTTCCATAGTACGTTAACATCTTAAAAGATTAGCCTGTCAAAGCAAAAACTTCTCTCTGCAGTTGTCTGAGTTCCTTCTGCTCTTTTGTGTCCCACTTCCAGCTGGTTTTCTCTTGCTTCCTCTGCCAGCCTCTCCTTGGCACACTGCTCTTCTGGGAAGCTGGAATTTCCCTTGTGAAAATTCCGCCCCCCCCAACAGGGGCACTTTGAGAACAGCAAAAGAAACAAGGAATTTGTACTTACTACACGTTTTTCCCTATTCCTCATGGTCGTTTCTTGAGATTTTTTAAACAATATGCCAGAAGTCCAATGAGTGGATTCTCTCTTTGAGAATATCTGAAATGCTTTCAACTTCTGTCTCAATTTTCATCCCATCAATCTTGTCAATTAAGAAAACATTGAAATAGCTGCAAGTTTAAAAGAGTTTTCAGCAGACTACAAATCAGCTAAAGACATAACTTGGCTGCTCTACAGGCTGAAAGACATAAATGCAAGGAACAGGACTGAGAAGAGAAGCAGAAATGCTAATGACAAAGAAAGAAAGGGAGATGATATTTATCATGAAGGCCTGCTCTAGGCTTTATCAAATGGAAATGCATATTCTAATTCATGATACTGCATGCATACAGACAAATCTCAACATGTTCCTATTGCTTTAAAAGAGGTTTCTCTAAAGGGTAAACAACTGATAAGCTGCATAGGTAGGGGTCCTGGAAACAACTTTTCTCGAAGCAAAGCTTTTCTAGTCACTCAAGTTGATGCTGAATTGATGCTTCTGGTCTTCTAAAGGGATTATCGCTGCTTTGAAAATAAACACAATTCTACTTTAAACGTTAATCAAGTAGGTTTATGGTTTTGGTGGATTAGTAAAACAGCATAGCTATGGATATAGATTTAAAATTTAATCTTATTTTCCCATATATTATCATCATTAAGGGTTACTTCCACTTCACTGGCATTGTTACTTTTCTGTATCTCAAAATATGATAAAGTGACTAAATACAAAGAAGCTACAGCAGGCCCCACTGTAAACAACCAGCAGCATTTTGTTGAGTTCATTTCATATTGCCCTAGTGAACAGAACACATCCTGACCCCAGGAATGGCAAAAGGAGTTGGAACTGGATGATCTTAAGGTCCTTTCCAACCCTAATTATTCTATGATTCTATGATTTTATGATACTACTGTTCTGAGCCCATTTCAAATCACATTAAAAAAAGTTGGTTTATATTTACATTACAGTGGCAAAGAAAATGCTAATTACTTTGATTCACTCCCCACACTGGCTGAATCTAAACTATGATATGCAGCCTAGTCTGATTTGAACAAAGGAATTATCGTTTACTAAAATAACTTATTTATCAATACCAACGTGAGATGCCTCTCCAAGAACATAACATTAGCATTTTGTCTGCAGTTCACTTAAATGGTTAAATAGGTTTTTAGTTATAAAATCATATTAGAATATAAGGCAGTGTTTTTCCCACAAGTGCACCATTTCACGTTGCTTGGTTGTCTAACTAGCTAAATACCTTAGTACTAACATTATTACTGCTCTGTTCTAAATGTACCTTAGTATAACGACCAAAAAAATAATCCAATTAAGATATGACTCTTTTTTGCCTTGAAGTGTGACCATGTAACTTACCATTTCACCTTCATATTCAACTTGTGTAACTAGCAACGACATCAGCTGCGAGGCAGAAAAGAATCAGACCTGTTTTGTTACCTAAAAATTAAACACTACTTATTTTTATTAAACATTCTTTCATTAGTATCAGGCAATGCCCTAAGGAGGTGATACTAATACCGCTTTTAAGCTATTTAACAGATTTTAAAACTGTCAAACTATGCTCTGAATACCCTAAAATGTGCTAGTTGTGACCACAATGTTATTTTTTCTTTTTTTTTTTTTTATTATTGTATAAGTTAGCAAAATAATAAAGCTCAGTGCTCATTCCCAGGTAAACTACATCAGTATTTATTGTGAGAGGAAGCAAGAAATGGATCTCAAGGGTTACACTGAGAAAACATGTCTACCCAAGTATTATCATAGAATCACGGAATGGTTTGGGTTGGAAGGGTTCTTAAAGCTCTTCCAGTTCCAACCCCTGCCATCGGCAGGGACACCTTCCACTAGACCAGGTTCCTCTAAGCCCCATCTAACCTCGTCCTGAACACTGCCAGGTCATTTCCAAGTACTGTAAGGATTAGGCACATATGAAGCAGAAAGAAAAAAAGGAACAAATAAAACCCAACCATCACACATGAGAAATAAGGTCTGGCTTCTATTTCAGAGTATATTAATAACTGAAATTGTTAACAACTGACAGACAAAAACTGCCCTGCTTCCTGCAGCTATAACCACTTCTACGCAAAACCGATTACTGCTAATAAGCCTAAAAAACAAATAAGCCTTAGTTATAATGCAGAAGAGCAAGTTACAATAAAGCTATACTCTCTACTTGGGATCGTGCCCCCCTGCAGCCAAAAATTCAGTGGGATAGTGGCTTCAAAGAGCCAAGTGAAATCTGCATTTTGTATTTGTGAGGGAAGAGACTTCAAACACAAGGCAAACTATTCAGACATCTTCCAGGTCCTGTAAAACCAGCACACTCTGCCTAATTAACTGTATTGGTAAAAGAAATGGGAAAAGGACGTTGCTAATGGGGGAAGAAAAGTCAAAATTACTACAAGTGACCCATACAATCTTAAGAGTCATTATATTAAGCATCATTATACTAAGCCCAAGTCCTTGTTTCTGGACTGCTGCCAGGACAGATTTGCTCTGTCACCCTGCTGGGGTGCCATGGGTCCTCTTGATTCTGACAGCACTGTGGGATCTGTTGCCTCTGAAACATGGAGAGTCTTGGTTGCTTCTTTGGAAACACAAAGATAATACAAGGACAATATAGGTGCTTCAAGAACATTATTCCCCCCTCTTAAAATTATTTTCTTTCATTCTGAAAGATCTAACAATTCATTGAATTTCTGAACCCAAATCCCAAGGAATTGCCTCTGATAGATTTACACTTTTCCCTGAAATAAAGAGATTTTTAAGCATAGTACATGGCAGCTACAACAGAGGGAAAAAGACATTTAGGTCAGACCTACGGGTCAGGTCAGATTTCCATACCCAACAAAGATGACCTTAGCTTCCAAGAGCTGCCTGAAAGATTCATAGCACATAACATATGCCAGACCTTCACTGGAAACCATGACAAAGCCCTGAAATACTCCAGCAGATGCAGATGTTTTGTAGAGACAGACAATCTACAGACTATGCTACAGAGTGTGGCTTTGTCACTCCACAGGAGGGGCTGAACAGGCATCTCCTTTTTTCTTGGTAGCTATAACTTAATCTGTATTCCCCTACTAAAAGGATTGCAATAAAGCTCTATATAATGAAAGAACAATTAAGTCATATTAAGTGCAAAAAGTCATAATTTGCTAATGATCGACTAATTTCATCAAGATAAGACACTAACCTCTTACAGAAATCTAATTTGCCCTGGTAATGCAGCGACTGGACCAGGCTGAAGCAACTCAGGTCTGCTCATTAACTGCTTCCATATGCCACCAAATCACAGCACGCTCCTGATGGAAACGCTCTGTGGCTGGGAGGACATCTCAATACCTCCCATTTGATTTCTGTCCTGTCACCCTGTATCAGGGCAGAATCTTGCCTGTATCAGCACAGGCACATAATGCATTCACAAATCATACTCATTTTATGAGTTTCCAGCCACACAAGTACTCATGCCAGGCCATCCAAAGCCAATCAGCTGCTTGCTGAAGCTGGCCACTGGTATTGAGCCAGATGCAGTTAAGCCTGAGGATCAATTAAAAGAAATTAAAACACTAACCACTGTCCTGTTGCCGCCTCAGCTGCACCAGGGTGACAGCAGCTATACATGCCATACCTCACCCAAACTACCAGAAAACCTATGGACTGGTAACTACTGTCCCCCCGCTCTCCCCAGTCAGAGCAAATTGTCTCCACACAAACAAGGCAAAGCTTCCACCACAAACACCAGCTTGGGCAGGTCAAGTCCTACCAGCAACAGCTACTCCCAGCTACTCTTTTATTCTCCTTCTCCGAAGGGCTGCCCACACAAACCACCTCTCACACATTGCAACCAGCTCCCCCAAACCTTGCTGCTCAGAACCCGACGATGCTCAAAGAAAAGTTCAACTATTATTAATTTTTTACAGCATTGTCTATGCCCAAAATAAAAATCCTCTGTATTTTATGGCCAACATTTATTTCCTCACTGAAAGAATTATCTATAATAAAAGTGTATCTTTAAGGAGCAATTAGCAATTCTAATTGATACCCAATAGTTGTTCGGTTTGTCCAAAACCACCAGGTGGCAATAGCAGCTCAGCCAACTGTAGGAATTGCTTACTACCCTTTTCCCTTCCCTATCCTAAGCTTCTTTTCAGTTCCCAGCAGTTAAATTCTGCCTCAGATTAGCCATGTAGAATAAAAAGAACCCTCACAGCTATTCCTATTTAATGATTCCAAGGATTGGGTCTAACCTAAATAGCTCCCAATAATCTATGGATGACCACTTCCAAGCTTGCAAATCCTGTTGTTTCAGTGCAGGAGGCATCACTGCCTCATGCAGGCTGTCCATTACTTCTGCAAACTGACCGCCTCTTTAGTGGCTTTTGGTTCAGAGAGGGTTAGATGTGGCCCTGAATCTCCCATTACCTGTAAGCCACTTAATTTTCTGCTACTACAGAACACCATTACTTCTGTTTTCCAACTTCCTTATGAAATGAGACTATATGTACTCTCTCATAATAGCATGCAACACATTACTAATTCACTATCCATACACTACATGTGCCCAAACAGCCCCAAAACAATAGCATCTGGAAAAACAGGAAAACAAGATGCTTTTTATAACCTGAGAGCAACAGAAATACAGCAGACCTGCAACTAGACAGAAAGCTTGATCAAAAATGGTGCTTATATTCCTCAGCTTTCAATAAGTATTCTATGTAGGTGAGTTAGGACCCAATGGGCTGATTTTACTACTTATTTTGTGTAAGTTGGATCAAGAGAGAAGGGAGGCATGGTGTATGGAAATGAATTCCCATGCATACATACGTAGAGTTGCAGGCATCACAGAATCACAGAATCCCAAGGGTTGGAAGGGACTTCAAAAGATCATCTAGTCCAACCCCCCTGCAAGAGCAGGGTAACCTACAGTACATCACACAGGAACTTGTCCAGGCGGGCCTTGAATATCTCCAGTGTAGGAGACTCCACAACCCCCCTGGGCAACCTGTTCCAGTGCTCTGTCACTCTTACAGTAAAGAAGTTCTTCCTGATGTTAACGTGGAACTTCCTATGCTCCAGTTTACACCCATTGCCCCTTGTCCTATCACTGGATATCACTGAAAAAAGCCTAGCTCCATCATCCTGACACCTACCCTTTACATATTTGTAAACACTGATGAGGTCACCCCTCAGTCTCCTCTTCTCCAAGCTAAAGAGACCCAGCTCCCTCAGCCTCTCCTCATAAGGGAGATGTTCCACTCCCTCAATCATCTTTGTGGCTCTGCGCTGGACTCCTTCAAGCAATTCCCTGTCCTTCTTGAACAGAGGGGCCCAGAACTGGACGCAATATTCCAGATGCGGCCTCACCAAGGCTGAGTAGAGGGGGAGGAGAACCTCTCTTGACCTACTAACCACTCCCTTTCTAATGCACCCTAAGATGCCATTTGCCTTCTTGGCCGCAAGAGCACATTGCTGGCTCATGGTCATCCTCCTATCCACCAGGACCCCCAGGTCCCTTTCCCCTTCGCTACTTTCCAGCAGGTCAACCCCCAACCTGTACTGGTACATGGGGTTGTTCTTCCCCAGATGCAAGACTCTACACTTGCCCTTGTTAAATTTCATCAAGTTTCTCCCCGCCCAACTCTCCAGCCTGTCCAGGTCTCGCTGAATGGCAGCACAGTCCTCTGGTGTGTCAGCCACTCCTCCCAGTTTTGTGTCATCAGCGAACTTGCTGAGGGTGCACTCAGTTCCCTCATCCAGGTCATTGATGAAAATATTAAACAGCACCGGTCCCAGCACCGACCCCTGAGGAACTCCACTAGTCACAGACCTCCAGCTAGATTCTGCGCCATTGACCACAACTCTCTGCCTTCTTCCTTTCAACCAGTTCTCGATCCACCTCACTACTTGATCGTCAAGCCCACACTTCCTTAGCTTATCTATGAGGATGCTGTGGGAGACAGTATCAAATGCCTTACTGAAATCAAGAAAAACTACATCTACCGCTCCACCATCATCCCTCCACCTAGTCACTTCCTCATAGAAGGCTATAAGGTTGGTCATACATGACTTCCCCCTCATAAAACCACGTTGGCTGTTCTTAATGACCCCCTCATCCTTGATATGCCTAGTGATGGAGTCAAGAATAAGTTGTTCCATCACCTTTCCAGGGATGGAGGTAAGGCTGACCGGTCTATAATTACCACACTCCATTATGACACTGTAAACCAAAAAGTAATCTCGCCTCATCCAGTATCCCAGGAATACTGTTTCTGAACTTCTCAGGCACTTTAGTTACCTAATCTGCGGAGTCCGGCTTTTGTTGGTTTTTAAACTGAGTTGTAAGAAGAACATACTCCTGGGTAAACCCACATCTAAAGTTGCATCTCTGATCTGACCTCATCAAAGTCACATTTGGAATGATGATAAGGCAGGCAAAAATCATAGTCTCTGATCTATACCTGCTTTTCAGACTTACTTAGAGGCTGATCTAAGTGCTGGATGACTTCAGACGGTCTCCAGCACCACGAAGATCAACAGGGCCCTCTCTCCCTATCAGCCACACTCCTGGTCTGCACTCACTGACCCAGTCAGAAACCATTTTATGTGATCCTAAAGCACCCCTTGAACAACTTGCATAACCACTGCTCTCTACTAAGATTTTTCTGTTAAATGAGACACACCCATACCCATCTCTCTCTTTCCACACCAGCTACTGAAGGGACAGCATGAACACCAAGGTCTCCTTCGGGGGTGATGTGTCCTTCCTGAGCTGAGTTAGAGGAAGAATTTGAACAAAACACTAACAACTGATTCTTTTAAAACAGCTATCTGACACAGACAATCTCCCTCCCGCATATTTCACCTACAAAATATTAACCAATTTAGATGCACATGATAAACCATAAAACCCTGCGAGCTCTATGCAGTACAATGATCTAGAAGAGAAATTAGACCTTGGAGGAACATCTCCCTAGAGTCTCCCACTTTTTCCAGCCTAACCCCATGCTCTAACACTGGCATACCCTGCTGTGGAGATGTACTGGGAAGCAGAAAGGAAGCACCTGGCTCCCATGTGCAGCTTAAGGCTGAGCAGCAAGAGCAGTCAGTCCCAGCCGCATCCATCAGGAAGGGCTGAGTTATGTGACTGGGAGGGAAAAAGAAGCAGTCAGCTGCAGAATGTTAAGGCATGCCCACAACTAGGAGAGGGGTGGAAGCATTAAAAACCTTAAAGACCTTATCAGAAGTCTTACCCTAAGACTTGGAAAGGAGTTGTGAAGACAACAGAAGGTGGTGGAAGAAAAGGAAGGAAGGATATTATTATATCATATTTATGATATTGTATTATATTAGTCTTCCACCCATCACTGTGGACTTGCAAAACTGAGCACATTCGTCCTTAGGGTATAAAGGACTTCTCTTATGGCAGGCAAAAGCCTCTGCCATCATCTCATCTGAGGAACAGCTCTTCAAATGCAAGCTGCAAACTAGGACTTTCTGTCCCAGGTTGCTTCAGCCTTTAAACCCAGTTCCAATATTGTCTGTGGTTTTATTCATGAAGCTAAGTTCCGACTTTGACTGCAAGATACATTCTGGCTCTTTCAGAATTTAAAATAAGAAATTACCCAGCTGTGATATGCTTGTTATTTCACACTTTCACCCACACTGTTTGGAAATTCAGTTCAACAATGACAACCTGAAAATTGGTTTTAATCACAACTAATACATGGAGTATTTTTCCCCTATCTTTTTGTTCCTAACATCCCATAAGGACTGAAAACGATGTGTAGAGTGGCAGGTGAGGCAAATAACTCTTAATGTATTACAAACCAACACATCTTTAGCCACAGGGGAGAGGCTCAGCAAAATAAAACCAGATACCAAGAAGCCCAAAACACACTTTAATCTGAACTATTCTTTTGGGCGTTCAGCCTCAGGCCTAACATCACAGCTATTCACAGTATCCACTAACACTTTTGTGCCATTTGGAAGCCAGAGGACTAACATCTCCCTTCTGGACTCTTGACTGGAAGCAATGCAATGCTGTACAACCAGCTGGACCTCCACAGAAGAGGACCATGTAGGTAGGGTTTGGGTCTGTGTTCAACCTGGTGACATTTGCAAAGCCAAACGCAAAGCCACCCTGCCGCATGCAGCAATACGGTAGCTCTGGTTCTCTAGAAAAGAAGCTATTTTTAAACCTCAGTAGCAATGTGAACTGCATAAATTAGCATAATTCCAGCCTCCACGGAGAGTTCCCAGCTGACTGTGTTACATGCTACGAATTAGCACTCTGCAGATTCCTCGCTTCTACTAACACAGTCAATCATGTCATTCCCAGGGCTTAAAATCCCCTTTTTCAGTCCTCCAAAATCTCAGCATCCCTTTTCACACTCGTCTCTTCCACCTCAGAGCAGTACTTTCAAAGCCTTGGATTTCATTACAAATCTCCCAAGGCCTTCATGTGTAACTGGTGGTTGTTATGTGGCTTCCTAATTGCAGGACATCCTACTAAGGACATCCTACTATTTTCTCTGTGTAGGCAGATGGCATGGAAGTGGAGTGCAGATGGTAACCCACAGCCCACAAACCCCTCATTATAATTTGAAATGGAGCATGAAGCTCTTTGATTCTTACCTTCTCCTTAAATTATTTTCAGCATTAAATTGCTGTTGTCAGAAGGCACAGTCAAAGGTAATGATATCTGTTTATAGTTGAGAAGCTTCTCCTAACAAAGAGGTCATGATGAGCCTTCTATCTTCACAAGTTTTATTAAAATCCATAAATCATGAGTGGAAGGGATTTTAAATCAAGTATCTCTTGTTTTGATTCAAGTATTCCTTACTGATTTTATTTTCTTCAGGTAGAAAGCAGATCACACTGAAGCATGAATGCTTAAGAGTCACACAGTTAGCTATTTAAGGTCATCTCATGGCTCCAGGTATCACTTTACCTGAGCTGCTTGGAATTATAAAGGATTTATCTCCACACAACACCTGTGAGATAAGAGAGTTGCTGCTGGTAAACTGCAGCAGGAAGCAAGGAGGTGACTTGGTCTGAAGCCACACTGATGGCCTGTGGGTATTCAGGGTCCACAGGCTCACCACTGCATCCTCCATGCCCTTTTAGGACTGAAAGTCTTCCCGGCACAAAGGCACAGCTCAAAATGAAGGTGCCATAAAAATTAGTTCTATGGAATCAACCAGGCTGGAAAAGACCTTTAAGATCATCAAGTCCAACAGTTCCCCAGCACTGCCACAGCCACCACTAAACCATGGCACTGAGGGCCTCATCTACAGAGTTTGTGAACACTTCCAGGGACAGGGACTCCACCACTGCCCTGCGCAGCCTGTTCCAATGCCTGAACACCCTCTGGGGAAGAAACTGTTCCTAATCTCCAGTCTAAACCTCCCCTGATGCAGCTTGAGACCATTTCCTCTTGTCCTGTCACTTGTTCCTTGGGAGCAGAGACCAGCCACGCCCCGGCTCCATCTTTCTGTCAGGCAACTGTAGAGAGCAATAAGGTCCCCCCTGAGCCTTCTCTTCTCCAGACTGAATACCCCCGATAAACGAGCCCTGGTGTCTTTCAAGCTTTTTCACAGGACATCCAGTCTGGGGAACTGGCTTTCCTAACCTTTTGACCAGCTGGAAAAGTCCTAAAAACTGTGACTTAAAAATATCTGTGGTGGAAAATAGCAAGGAATACAAGAATAAGCATTAGAGGTCAAGCCTGGATCCCTGAAAAGTTTGTATTAACCAGTGGAAAAGCATTAAAATAAAGAAACTTCTCCTGTAGTTATAAAAAGGAAACAAACAATACTTCAAGCACCCAAGTGACATGGTTGATGAGGATTTACTAACTTACAGTCGCTCACACACAGTGTAAGTGAGGAGTTGACTAATTTGCTCCTGCTCCAAAAGCCTGGAGTCAGACTTGATCAACACAAACAGCATCATTTGTTGGGAAGTTCTGACCTGGTGCCTGACACCCACTTACTAGACCTCACCAGCTCAGTGATAATGGAACCTAGAAGACTCACAAAAAGGTTTCTGTCCATTTAAAAGATGAATACATGTTGCTTAACTAAATTTACTGCTTTTAAGAGTAACTATTAGCAAATTTTTGTTTCCTCAAATGGTTGAAATGATTTGCACGTTATACATCAAAACCATTCAGATGTTCAACTGAGTTATGGTATACATACACTATGACATAAATTATTTGACTATATAATCCAGGGCTGTAACCTTCCTCAGCATGCAGGCATACTAATGATCTTACACATGGACAACACAAGATGAAATAATGATACAGTTCATTGCTGAGGGCAATTTATCATGTCTACATTCATAGAAGAAGATTATAGGACTTCATCTTCTTAGTGGTTTCCCTTTCACAACAAAGACGACATTAATCAGTTTTCGTTAGGGAAGACATGTCCTGTCTGTTGTACTGATGTGACTTTCATGTCCTACACACCAAATACAGCAATGATGTCAGTTGAATAACTACAGGATATCTTCTGATTGCTGGGGGTTTTTTTATTGTCAGATGTCTAACACATTTTCAAGTGGGGGTTGGAACTGGATGAGCTGTAAGCTCCTGTCCAACCCAAACCAGTCTGTGATTCTACACAGTTTTTTTTTCTCTAGCTCCATGACTTGTGGTTAAAAACTAGTAAGGGTCTTCAGAAACAGCTGTTCCATGGGAAACCTCTGTTCAAATCTTGACTTCAGAGAATAAAAATTTCCAGAGCAAGAGAAACCTCCATCATAAGTGCCTTAAGGAAGCCCAGACTTCATGCCATGGTATCCCACAGCTCATCCAAAGGCACATTCAGAGGTCTTTGGCATAAATTTTGCCCATTGCCCACGGAAAGGCAAAAGAATTTTGGCAGAGGATTCCATTTCTGATGCAGTAAGAGTGACTCTATCACACATCTGTTCCTCTGTGGGAAGCTGAATCTGCCTGTGACAAGGTCAATTTTGAGAAGGGCTGGTATTAAAAGATTATGCTCCCTCCATCCTCTCACTGAGGCTGCACTAATTATTTCAGGGGAGAGAAGGAATTCTTTGATCCTCCAACTCCTCTTTCCCTCACAAAGTGACTTTGCCTGCCGGCACAGCACCCACAGGAATAGCAAGGCACGGTCCAATTCCATAGTCGTGGAATTAGCCATTTTCAACCTTGAAATTTAACCCTAAGAAACTGAGTATACAGTAATCCATATAATCCAGGCCTCTACACCTGTCCCTCTTCCAACTAATCTCGCCACCCTTCATCATGTCACATCTTAATTCAGAGTCCTATCTGCTAAGGTCAGTGTAAGTGGATGCACAGAAAGTCACAACCAGTATTTGTCACACAGAGGGACCAACTGCTTCCTTTGTGAACCCTGCAAGATACAGAGATATCAACAGAAAGCAAAGCCCTTCCCTGGCAACACAGAAATAGCCTCTACTAATGTTCTGGGAAGCAGCAAAGAGAAGGAATAAATAAATAAAGAAGTAGATGTAGCGTAGCCCCTGATAATGCGATCTGGTGGTATTAAGTTTTCTCCTGAAGGAGTTAAGGACATACCAGCTGCTCTACATTAAACCGAGCTGGCATTTTAAATCATGCAAATGAGCTGAGCTACCACCCATTTCAGCCCAGCATTTAACAGCAGTGCTATAAATGATGCAAAGTCCTGGCCAACCCAAGCCCTGCCATTTCAGCTGCTGTCAGAGAAGAAAGGAGGAGGGGGGTAATTGCACAGAGTGATGCTGCAGCACTTCACAAGATGGTTTACAAAAGACTCCCTTTCACCGCTGGTATTGTTCGTATGACCAAAACGTGCACATGTGCATGGAAAGCCTGAGGCTTTTATTTGTGGAAAGTCCATTTCTATAAGCTGGTAGGAACCACTGAAAAAAAATACCTGAATTAAACGATTTGCCAGTGGAACACTGATATTCCAATCTCTCTTTGCTTAATGCTGCATAATAAACACTGAGTAGATGTGACAGGCCACTGGCTCAGCAATGCTGACACAGCAGCCTACTGTGGCATCAGTCCCCACCACAATGTCCCACACCAGCGAATAGTTCTCAGGCTATGAAGGTAATAGGTAAAATTTGTGTTTGTTCAATGCAAACCCCTTTTCTACCGAATATCAAGAGCTCAGGAGGCAGTAGAGGACCATATCTTACCTAGTTCACACTGTTATGGCCAAGAGATTAAGTATCATCACAAATACTAGGAGAGTGAAGGATACGCTATTAAGTAGTCTAGGGCCTTTGTAGACTGGCTTTTTGATTTCAGCTTCTTCCATATACATTTTTTTTTCCTTCTTTCTTTTTTTGTTTTTCCTCCTTTTTCAAGTGCCTACTGCAGCAAGTAACCTGTTCAACATGGGAAAGCTGGAATCGATTCCTGTGTTAAAAATACATGTCTTGCTACACAACCTGATAAACCAAACCACTGGTGGAGTATGACCCACAGGCATTACACCCCACTGCACAATCCTGTGTATGCACCACAAATCACTACACGTGGTCCAAACCCTACAAGGTAAAAGGCCAAAATGCTCCTACCTCTTACAGGGAGGGAAATCTTCATTGCTGCAGTGAGGGAAGTTTGTATCTGACTGCTTGGAAACAGGATCCTAGGCAACCACTGCTCTTCCCTCTTGAAAAGCAGAAAGTGGTTTTGTTTTGTAAATTAAAGCAAATTCATTAGAATTCCTCTGGCGAGGTTGTGTAGGGATAAATAGGACGTCGCTGCCTCCCTTTTCCAGCTCCATGCTAGAGGACTGTCACCTTTTTGCCAGCTTTCCTTGGCAGTGCTCATTTGGCACATTACCCTGGAGAATCAGTCCCCTGTGTGCTCCACAGTCTATCCCGGAGGAGTAAGACACAGCAATGCTGAAAATACTCCTTCCCAAAATAATCCGTCCCAGTTAAGGTCCAGACAAGTCTCGGTTATGTATGGCTGTCCTGAGAAACAGACTTGACCCATGGTTATTGAGCAAGAAAAAACGAAACCTGTTTCTAAGCCACTGCTTCAAATGGCAAATGCACATTTGATCTTGAAACACAAATGACATCTTGTAAATTAGTTTTGAAGGCTTAAATACCTGTAAGACTCTTGGAAATGATAAGTAATCTGTAACTGAATCAAACCTGTCTTACCAGACCAATCCATTAGTTACTGTCTCTACCAGCCACAATCAAAGTTGTGCACTGATCTTTGTGTCCTCTACATCTGTTCCAGGTCTGTGTTCCTCTGACACATGCATACAAATACTGTTCTCACATTAAATTTCTCTAAGAAATTATAACTTTTCATCACACTACATTGGCTTAAAGAGGATTTCTGACTCCAAAAGACATGACACAAATCTTTGTATCTTACAATGCTATGCCTGATAGCTATCTATCTGCTAAAGGAAGCAAATGTGCTAGACCCCCTGTGCAAGTTGATTAGAAATTACTTCCTGGTAATTAATGTCATAATCTGAGAAACAGCCAAAATAGATGAGAGGTGGAAAAAGAGCTGTTACAGTCTTTGAAATATACCTGTACAAAACCAGTATTTAGCTTATCAGTACCAAGGTTATCTGTATTTTCTAACAGTGGACATGGCTAAAGCAAAAGAAATCCACTTCTAAGTATTTGTTTCAAGATATGCAAGCATAACAATAAAATGCCACATGAGTTAGATCAGCAACATGAAATCCCACAAGGGCATTCATTTTGTTCTCCAGATTCATGAATGCATAGAATTAATAGATGGCAGAAAAATAAAATATAAAATCAATTTCCAGTCAGCCCTTTCAGTAGGAGATAGGGGATCCTATCAGAGAGATTGATCTCATAATGTGAAACAAAAAGGTCTTACTACAACAGTCTTTGCAACTGAGAATGTCTCTCCATTGTCCAAAGGGGCAGATCTGTCAAATAGGTTACAAGGAGGCTGAGATGCCAAGAAATAGTACAGATCCTTGCCTGTTGTGGCAATGAGAAGAACAGCCTCTGAAGAGCTCCATGACAGACATAAAATACCTAAAATTACAATTCTAGACTGTCACATGTCTCTTCCACTTCTCCCAAGACCCAAGCATGTGCATCCTTACGCAGCCCTCCTAGAAGATGCCATCATCCTATATAACTCTTCCTATACACCTCTGAAAGAGGAAGCTGCCTGTTAGCAAAAAGGCCTTGTCAGCTTCTACAGGATTATTAGGGAGATGAGGAGGAACATGGAAATTATTGAGGAAGTTAGTTAAGTCCTTTCAGCTGGAGAAGGCATAACCAACAAGATCCTTCCATTTGGAGAAAGCATTAATCAACAAGATACCAGCACTGAGAACAGCTACACCTGCAGCTGTACAGCAAGCCAAGGGTTGTTTTGGGGGAGGTTGTGGCAACAAAAATGTCTGGATTGCTCCAAGAAGGCTTTACAGCCTGGTCTTCTACACCTCTGGGACCACCATGGCTAAGAACCCGCCCTTCCCCTTCCCAATTCATGGAGGGATCAGTGCATCAGGTACATTGGCCTCCACTCCTGTGAGATCCCAGAGCTTGAAGGAAGGTCTAATACTATTTAGAACTCTTATGAATAGGTAGATTTCCACATTCAAAGGAAGTGCTGATGAATCCATCAACTCATTGCCCAAGAATACATGTTTAACAGACCTGACCATATTTTCCTGTCAAGCGCAGCAAGCACTATTGCAACTAAACCAATACCTGCCAGTCCCTAGTTCCTTGGCCTCTACAGTCCAGTTTTCCTTCTTGCCTGTATAGAATCATAGAATCAACTACCTTGGAAAAGACCTTTAGGATCATGAAGTCCAACCTTTACCCTAGGACTGCCAAGTCCACCACTAAACCACATCATAAAATAAAACCTCAACATCTGCTACTGGAAGTAGCCCACAGACGCCTGACAGCTCCAACACTGCCTTGCCTGTCTGCTACCTACAGGCAATTCTCAAGTCTACACCATAAACATGAATTCACCAATGCACACCTTTGGATTATACCACAGTGGTCATCACATAAAGAACAAGACAGAAGAAATGGACCAATATTAGTGACAGGACAGGTAAAATAAGGACACTCTTTCCAAATTTGAAAAAGAGGATAAGGCAATTTCTAGCCATAGCTGTAGAGAAAAAACCCCACACAAGGTGATAATAGGAAGAGAGCTTAAGGAAATATTCAAGAAAAGGGAGGGACACGGGGTAAAATTTAAGAAGAAGCCATGGGAGTAAACAAGACATCATCAAAATACAATGATATTACAGTCCAAAACTGACCATGCATAAGGGAAAAAGTCCTGGTAAAGCCTATTTTGAAATCCAGAAGTTGGATATTTTTTCCTTTCATGCATTGTTTTCCCACACATTGCTTCCAATTCTAAAAAACCCAAAAGTAGAATGAAAAATAATCCAAGGACAACACACCTAAAAATACTCTCAAGAGAAAAAAAAAAAAAAAAGGTGGAATCAGGGTAAAATTTCAGATCTCAGCCTGTTTTAAAATAAGAAGTGACCTGTTTTCTCAATTAGTTATTTTAATAAATGGTTTATTTGTTTTAAGTTTTAGCAGTTATTTCCATGCCTGTGCATTACAAAACTGAAGAAACTGAGAATGTTTCCACAAACTATTTCAGAAAAAACAGTTTACAGATAAAATTAGAGGCGTACAAGTACGGGCCAAGTGTCTGACTGAATTCCAGTTCCTGGTGAATGGAAAACCATCAGCTTCCTGTTACAAAATGTACCAACAGTTCATGTCTAATAATACACTGAAAATCTGATCATTTATTTACTTCAAATATAGCTGTTCCTAAAAATAATATCCAAGCAGGGTATTTTTAGCCAGGTAAATTTCTCAGGAGAATGAGATTCTACAGTTTGCTGCAAAGAATAATGGGTTAAATTTTAAAAGCATCTCTTGATTTATACCAGAATAAAAGTAGAAAATTTAGCCCCAAACCTTAAATAACCAGAAAGTAAATGGGGAAAAAATGGAAGAATACAACACGCATCCTTCCGTTAAAGGCCTAGCAATCACCTTATTCAGAACCGTATCTTTTTAAATAGTACTTAGAAATAGAATCATAGAATAGTTAGGGTTGGAAAGGACCTCAAGATCATCCAGTTCCAACCCCCCTGCCATAGGCAGGGACACCTCACACTAAACCATCCCACCCAAGGCTTCATCCAACCTGGCCTTGAACACCGCCAGGGATGGAGCACTCACAACCTCCCTGGGCAACCCATTCCAGTGCCTCACCACCCTCACAGGAAAAAATTTCCTCCTTATATCCAATCTAAACTTCCCCTGTTTAAGTTTTAACCCGTTACCCCTTGTCCTGTCACTACAGTCCCTGACGAAGAGACCCTCCCCAGCATCCCTATAGGCCCCCTTCAGATAGTGGAAGGCTGCTATGAGGTCCCCACGCAGCCTTCTCTTCTCCAGGCTGAACAGCCCCAACTTCCTCAGCCTATCTTCATACAGGAGGTGCTCCAGTCCCCTGATCATCCTCATGGCCCTCCTCTGGACTTGTTCCAGCAGTTCCATGTCCTTTTTATGTTGAGGACACCAGAACTGCACACAATACTCCAGGTGAGGTCTCACAAGAGCAGAGTAGAGGGGCAGGATCACCTCCTTCGACCTGCTGGTCACACTCCTTTTGATCCAGCCCAGTATACGGTTGGCTTTCTGGGCTGCGAGTGCACACTGCCGGCTCATGTTCATTTTCTCATCGAGCAGCACCCCCAAGTCCTTCTCCACAGGGCCACTCTGAATCTCTTCTCTGCCCAGTCTGTAGCTGTGCCTGGGGTTGCTCCGACCCAGCTGTAGGACCTTGCACTTGTCATGCTTAAACTTCGTGCGGTTGGCATCAGCCCACCTCACAAGCGTGTCAAGGTCCCTCTGGATGGCATCCCTTCCCTGCAGCACATCAACCAGACCACACAGCTTGGTGTCATCGGCAAACTTGCTGAGGGCGCACTCAATCCCACTGTCCATGTCAGCGATGAAGATGTTAAACAAGACCGGTCCCAACACTGATCCCTGATCGGACACCACTCGTTACAGGTCTCCAGCCAGACATCGAGCCATTGACCACAACTCTTTGTGTGCGGCCGTCCAGCCAGTTCTTTATCCACCGAGTGGTCCATCCATCAAATTGATATCTCTCCAATTCAGAGAGAAGGATGTGGTTTGGGACATTGTCAAACGCTTTGCACAAGTCCAGGTAGATGACATCAACTGCTTTACCCTTATCCATCAATTCTGTAGCCCCATCATAGAAGGCCACCAAATTGGTCAGGCAGGATTTCCCCTTAGTGAAGCCATGCTGGCTGTCACCAAGCACCTTGTTGTTTTTCATGTGCCTTAGCATGTTGTCCAGGAGAATGTGCTCCAAGATTTTACCAGGCACAGAGGTGAGACTGACTGGTCTGTAGTTCCCTGGGTCTTCCATTTTCCCCTTCTTGAAAATGGGGGTTATACTTCCCTTTTTCCAGTCGTCGGGAACTTCACCTGACTGCCACGATTTTTCAAATACGATGGCCAGGGGCTTAGCAACTTCATTCGCCAGCTCCTTCAGGACCCACGGATGGATTCCATCAGGTCCCACGGACTTGTGTGCGTTCAGATTTTTAAGATGGTCTCGAACCAGATCCTCTCCTACAGTGGGCCCAAGGTCTTCATTCTCACAGTCCCTGCGTCTACCTTCTAAGAACTGGGTGGTGCAGTCAGAGCCTTTGCCAGTGAAGACCGAGGCGAAGAAGTCATTCAGAACCCCAGCCTTCTCCAAATCCTGTGTAGCCAGTTCTCCCGAGAGCTTCCTCAGGGGGCCTATTTTGACCCTAGTCTGTTTTTTGTTTGCTATGTACCTGTAGAATCCCTTCCTGTTTTCCTTGATCATCCCTGGCCAAGTTTAATTCTAACTGGGCCTTAGCCTTCCTAACCTGGCCCCTAGCTTCCCGGACAATATCCCTGTACTCTACCCAGGCCACCTGTCCTTAATAATAATATTTATACTGTCTTGCAAGCTTGGGAAGTTCAAACAAAACAATTATTGATTCCAATCCCGCTTTATTCTACTTTGGTAAGAAAAAGGGACTTGTAGGCTAAAAGCATTAAAATACTCTACAAATTGAAGAGAGGTTTAAATCCAGGGGTGAGATAATCTGGAAATTACAGAGTAGATGATGGTTCTCAGAAGACTCTTCAAAGGAAATCGAAAATAGCCAAAACCAGCCTTGAAATCCCAAAACCAAGCACTGAATCTATCTCAATAAAATAAAGGCCTTCTTTACCAATACCTACTGGAGACAAAAAATAAAAAAGAGTACAGGTGATGTTGGTCTCATAATTTTCTTCCTTTCTGGTACTTCTCAGACAGTTGAAACTTGGAAAAAGTTTGTTTACCAGGCACCTTCTTTCTAATTTGATTTTTTCCCCTTGCTTTTTTTCTTTTTGATAAGTAAAACTCAGGTTTACTGCCAGGAGTTTTAAAAAGCATTATCTGTAGTTCTCCTCTACCAATATCCTTGTACCTTTCTCATCTCCAGGAGATTACTTTAGGATAGGTTTCATATGTCATACCAACTGGTTTTTGATGAGAGTATTTCTTCCCAGTAACAAGTGACAGGACAAGAAGAAACAACCTCAAGCTGCACCAGGGGAGGTTTAGATTGGATATTAGGAACAATTTCTTTCCCAAAGGGTGGTCAGCCATTGGAACAGGCTGCCCAGGGCAGTGGTGGAAACACTGTCCCTGGAAGTGTTCACAAGCCATGCAGATGAGGCCCTTAGTGCCATGGTTTAGTGGTGGCCTTGCCAGTGCTGGGGAATGGGTGGACTTGATGATCTTAAAAGGTCTTTTACCAACCTGGTTGGTTCTATGATTCTATTTTGCAGAAGACTAGAAAATATTCCTTTATGATGAGCTCCATGAAGCATCTCAGCATGGCTTTCAACTACCAAGAATACTTGTACAGCTCAAGTGGTGCCTGGACACAGATGCTTTTGTCTTTCAGTTTCTTCACATCACACTTGCTTTTCAAAGTACAATTATTTTATCCCTATTTGAATATTAACAATTTTGATATATCAGCTAGGAAGATCTCATACTTCTCTGTTGAAGCCAATTCCAGTTCAAACAATCCTCCAGCAGAGAATGAGTGTCTACGAGAACTGAAATACAACACATGCATCAAGAAAGAGAAGTTCTATTGAACACACAATGGACAAATTATCTGTGAAAAGTTCAAAAAGTGCTCTAAAAGCTGTCAAATGCATTCTCCAGGAGGGCAAAGGCAGGCAGGGGGAAAGAGAGCAAGAAAAATACATAAAATAATAACTATTAACTCATTTCTGGTTAGAGGATGTCCTGCTTGGTGCTGCCACACATCAAGTGTCAGAGCAGAAGGCAACAAAAATTACTTGCTAATTCAAGGACAAAGCAAGTGAGAGTGTTCACTGAAGAAATACTATTTTATGGAGTAAACGGAGAGTTTCAAGGACAGAGGGAGAACATATGGACACCATATGCAGAAGCATTTTGAACTGATTAACAAATAGCAGCAAAGGAGAAAGATAATCTAACAGTCAGGGGACTAGCTAGTAACTTTCTAGAGCACTGCAGATTTCATGACCTTGGGTAAGTGTCTTTATGCGTTTGCCATTCATTTATAAAATAAACTCCATGTTAATCATAACAAGAAGACAACTTCCAAACTGTTTTCTTGTTTTCTATCTGGTAATACTTCATTTGGAACAACCCCATACAATTTCATATTTACCAGTATGTATCTATAACCATATTATGAAAACCATTGTAATAATAATGAGAAGAAGAATTTGGCTACTTCATAGCCTCAGGTTGCTTACAGTGTGGTGTGGCAAAAAAATCCATCACAAAGCAAGATTCAGCAAGGTTTTTTTCCACAGGAATGTACTTAGGTGCATAAATAATTATGTGAGCAAGTTAATTAAATACTATTACAAATTTTAATACTATTAAGATTCTATTTGTAGTTATATCTTTTGATAGCCTGAATCTACAGTTCTTAGATTTTCTCAACTCTTCAGTAAAATTTCTCCTTTGTACACACCCTCAACATGTCCTCATTTGGTATCTTCCAACACTGCAAAAAGCTACCTTTTATGGTTAAGATATCTATGTTACCAACCATGTTTCTTATCATTTCTTTTTATAATTAGCTCAGTGGTGATAGCGAGACCAAATTTTACATAGGTCACACAATGGCACTGAAACCACTCCATGTTCATCTGACTTGCAATTGGGTACACATAAAGATTTGCTTGATTCCTATCCCTTCTGCAAGATGGTTCTGTAGTAAAACTGTAAAGCCTAGTACCACGCATAAAAATGGTTAATTCATATAAGAAAGGCAGGCATAATTTCTCTGCAATTGCTCTATTAATCTTTCTCTCCATGAAACTTCATATTAGCAAGACAGTGATATGGAATATAAATGGCTTCTGATAAAGTTAATTAAAATATAGAAAAGTAATTACTAATATCTGAACTATATGGCTCCATGTGGGTTGCTAACGACATGGTGAAGCAGAGAAGGCCAACCAAAAGCCAGCAGATTGCAATGCACATGTGGCTCATCAAACAGTTAATGTGAGCCTAAATTTGAAGCATGGAAAGATACTGGAGCAATCTATTAAGTAATGAATTTGTGAGCAGCTAAAGTACTTTATGGCAGCACACAACTGACTGAAAAGCTCCCTGAAGTCTGTCAGTAGTGTGCTATCAACATTGGAATGGCTATCCAATACATTTTTGGCAGTGATCTGTAATGGAGCTTTTCCACCAATTCCATTCCATATCATCGTTGTTGACTACAGAATGGCTAAGGATCAAAAGTTTCTAGTCTCAATGGGTATTGCAGATGTTTTTGGAGAACACAGATATAGATGATCTTCACAAATTGTGAAAGAACAACTAACCACCAGGAGAAAAATTTAGTGTAAGACTAGAGAACAGGGAGGTCTAAAACACCCTGGGTCTAGAATGACCAACTCAAAATGACCTTCACAAACTGGGAAGGCAATGTGAAGAAAAATCTAGGTAAGCAAGGTAGTTCTATTGCAGACAATGACATCTATCAAGTCTGGAACTAAATTAATTTTAAAAGGTCTAGGCAAACTGAAGAGCTCAGTAGATAGAATGAAGCACATTAAGAGTTCTAGAAATCCTGAGAGAAAAGGTTAAAAGAATCACGTTTGCCTAGTGTAGAGCAAAAGTGGAGAGGAACAACGTAACACCTAGTAGAGCATCTGGCTTCACATCATCGAATCCCAGACTGGTTTGTGTTGGAAGGGACCTTAAAGCTCTTCCAGTTCCAGCCCCCTGCCATAGGCAGGGACAACTTCCACTAGACCAGGTTGCTCCAAACCCTGTCCTTGAACACTGCCAGGGATGGGGCAGCCACAGCTTCTCTGGGCAACCTGTGCCAGGGCCTCGCCACCCTCACAGGGAAGAACTTCTGCCTAAGAGCTCATCTCAATCTCCCCTCTGTCAGGTTAAAGCCATTGCCCCTTGTCCAGTCCCCACAGGCTCTTGTCCAAAGCCCCTCTCCAACAGGACTCACTCCAACAGCTCCACGTCCCTCTTGTGTTGTTGCCCCAGAGCTGGACACAGGACTGCAGGGGGGGCCTTCCCAGAGTGCAGCAGAGGGGCAAGAACCCCTTCCCTTCAACTGCTGACCACACTCTTTTCTACATAGCAGGAAAGTGTATGCTGCATAACTTCCAGCAAATTAATACTGCAAAGAAGTGCGCAGTGAAATAACAAGTCATCCCCCATGCCTCCCTGCCAAACATTAAGGACAGTTGTAGGCAACTGGTGAATACACATTCTTGAATACCAGGTTAAACAGATGCATGTGACCTTGAAGTGTTCTAGTGGAAATTGTGGGACCAATGAGTTAGGTCTTGGTGCTTTTAGGACTGCCAGTTACTTAGGATACAAACAGTATTTATTATTTAGTTTCTCCAGAGAATAAAAATCAAGAAGCTAGGGAATACAACACAGCAGCAATAAAAATAAATCCATGATCTCCTTTGGTGGCTTTCACAATAACATGGCAACGGGCTCTGCCCCTGGAACAGTATCTTCCTTCTTGCACCCTGCACAAACAATTCAACCATACCCATGGACTCCTAATTTGCGATGACCTCTGTCTTAAATAACTAATGCAAACTTAGTAGCCAAATACACACAACTTCTTCAGACTAAGAAATACCCTTTTGTATGTGAGGAATCACTATCTTGCTATCTATTTGACAGAAGTTTCTCTGGTAACAAAGTTAAATATTTCCAAAACAATGCTATCTAAATATGGGTCCGGTTTATTGGTGGTGTTTTCAAATTAGACAAAAGCACCAGTGCAGCAGTAGGATACTGTTGTGCTCAACAAAAGGAATATAATATGGAAAAATGGAGTGTGTGTATCGGTAACAATAAAATAGGAATGATACTGCCATGATTCATTGACCTGAGGTTTCCCAGTAGCATTTACAGTGGGCTTGATGCTAAAACCCTCAGACCTTTCTTTGGGAACTGCTGAAATACTATGAAAAATGCTTTTTATAAATCGCACAGCATTTTAAATGACACATTGCCCTTATATGGCCTTCAGGCACAAAACCTGCAGTTACTGTGCAATCCAGCTGACACATGTAAAACCATATCAAGAAGAACAAAAAAACACATCAAAATATTGACAAGTTTTCACTGACACCACATTTCTGAGGTGGGACATTAAAAAATGAGTATTGGAATGAATACCACCTGCAGTGCCCATATGCTGTCAAGAATCAGGCTCAGGATAGGTCCCACCTGGCACTGAAAAAGCTGATGAACGCAGCACCACTCTGCAAGTGGCTTGAAACATGCTAAACCAGTATTAGAACATGTTCACATTGTTGCTTCTAGTCTACGCACTAGACATAGGCTCTTCTGCAGAATAATCAGTAAACGAGTTGCAGGGAAAAGGCATCCACAAATGAAAGTGGAAGCATATATACACCATGATGGAAGAGAAAAACTCATGTTTACAAATAAATAAAGGTGGACAATCTATCTGTTTCAGCCCTCCATCCCCTCTCGTACAGTACATGACCAACCAGATGTCTTAAAACATTAGGTCAGACTGTGCTCTCTTCCTACTCTGTGCATGCAACTGAATTCTGTGTAATGTACTGCAAAGAGGACTAACTTCAACAGGACTAAGAGCAGCTCCCTAAAATACTACCAGAACATCCTGTGGCTTATTGATTACAAACACCCTCAACAGCAGTTTGAATTCACTTGTGTTGAAATAAAAGCTGAATTCTCTTGACTGAATGCCTGGACCACTAAGCAGTTGTACAAAAGCAATGCTTCTTCACCATTTGTGTTGAAAGTGGCCTGATATCAGCTTGGGTTTTGACAGAAATAGCTTATGCCTCTAGCTCCAACAGGGAGTCTGGGGCTTCAAATTCCAAGCTGAATCTCAGCAAGGACCAAAGCACCAGTTACATGGATGTCAGTCATTTTTATTTCTTTGGTTTTTTATAGAATGGTTTGCATTGGAAGGCACCTCAAAACTCATTCAGTTCCAACCCCCTGCTATGGGCAAGGACACCTTCCACTAGACCACGTTGCTCCAAACCCCATCCAACCTGGCCTTGAACACTGCCAGGGATGGGGCAGCCACAGCTTCTCTGGGCACCCTGTGCCAGCGCCTCACCACCCTCACAGGGAAGAACTTCTGCCTAAGAGCTCATCTTAATCTCCCCTCTGTCAGGTTAAAGCCATTGCCCCTTGTCCTGTCCCTACAGGCCCTTGTCAAACACCCTCTCTAGATTTCTTGTCAGCCCCTTTAGGTACTGGAAGATTTGATTCAAGTGTCACAATCTTTCTTTAACCCACACAGGAGGATATTATGTCTTCCCCCTTGGACTGCAAACTCCATGCGGTGACCAAGATCTACAAAAGACAGGTGACAAAACATTCAGCATCGGTTCAACTTGTGCATCTAAACTCAAAATGCCACAATAACAACAGAACTTCCCTCATACGGAATACCAGGTACAATAAAATAGTGAAGGCCACATTGCTGCTTAAGATAAAATATCCAGAGAAGAGTCATCACTCCATAGGACGTAGCTATGATTCTTGAGGCATTTAGTCCTAGTGCAGTGTTTAAGACGAAGCCTTCCTAGGCTTATCATCAGAAAGCATTTCTATACCTGAATGTAGCTGAAGGTTTTCCAAGATAAAAATACTTCAGCTGCTGACACAGCATCTGGCACGTGTCCATCCATCCTGTTCTCCTTCCTTAGGAGGAAGGGGTGGTAGAATAAGAAAAGAACAGTGACCTCGATACAACCAATCTGGAAAAAATCCTCCCTTCAGATACAGACCAACATTCCAAATTATGACCTTGAATGGCAAAACCCTGCATGCTTATGTGGGCAGAGGGATCAAGGCTGAGAGTAATAAAATAAGGCTGTGCTTATTCAAGACAATGGGTAGTAAAACAGACCTCAGCGGTTCACACCTTAAAAGGTACTGGTCATTTGCTAAGCCTGTTACCTAAATGAGGTTACTGAGAGTGACAAAGTGATTTCTCCTGCTGTGGAGGTTATTCAAAAGGTAAATTTATTTGAAGTTTTTCTAGGCCAAAATCACTCCCTGTTGAAATACAACAGGCTAGCCTGAAGACCCTTTCAATATCAAGAGTATAAAATATGGGGTTTGTTCCACATCTGGATAAGGGTTAAAACCACCACAGTATTCCCGTTACTGCTGCAAACAGCTAGCAATGGAAGGATCTCTGATTCATAGAATTACAGAATGCTTTAGGTTGGAAATGACCTTAAAGCTCACCTAGTTCCAACCTCCCTGCCATGGGCATTCTAAACTGTTATGAGTGATTAATAACACTTCTGCACAAATATAAATTTCTATGCAGAAACCCAGGTGTGTCTGAGAGAAAGAGCAGCATATAATGAGCTTTTGCTGGTATTTCATAATCCCAAGGACAGGATCCAGCACAAAGTAAAAGTACTTGTTTCTCCCTTAAGAACAAGACATGAGGCACAGGTTGGTCAGTATGCTGCCACCACCCTGCCATCAGTACTTGACTGTCTCCTTTCCCGGCTCTCAGTCCCTCAGGAACTGCTACAGTCCTATTTGTCTGGCCTGAGCAAACCAAGACATCACCCTGTCTACCAGCAACAATCCTAAAATCCAGGGCACAGGGCCAATCAGTAGTCAGACTGGTCTGAACAGAATAGGGTTACGAGAACATAGAATTAAAAAACCTAGATGGTAGGGATTATCTGCCTGAGGAAGGAAAAGATAAAAATAATAATAATAAAAAAAGGTATCTGTCATCATTCCCCTACCCCAGAGTAACGGTATCACCTTCTCCTGGGCTCAGATCTTGTCATGGATATGGCTGTTGCCAAAATACACCACGCTGCTCCACTGCAATATCTGTGTAACATTAATCAATTCTGCTTGCTGCAGCAGCCCATCTGGTTTGCTCACCCTGTAGTAAGCGAACACGTACTCTGTGTGCTTACACTACTGGTGAGCACACCGGGGCATCAGCAGCACAAGGCAATGTGAGCCATGCTGGAAGTGTCACTGTGCTGATAAAAATCCAATGAGCTGAAGAACGTACCTTCCTCCTCCCTACACAGAAAGCAGCATCTCTAAAAATATGTCAGTAAACTGATACACATGAAAGGGAAATCTAAAAGATGCTTAATGGGCTGCATCTATGATGTCATGCATGTGGCATTAAACCAGACAATTCCACTCGAGTGTTCATTCCCTACATAATCTATTTGATCTAGCTGCACTGAGAATGACATGCATATGGTAATTTCAGCTCAAACACTGCCTCCCATTCACTCCTCACACAACTACAAATACCTAATGTTCAAACAACTAATGCTCTGGTACAGTACATAACCAAACACAAAGCACATTCCTGACAACCAGCAATCCATTCCCATCCCAGCTGTTACACTCAGCACCTATAGAAAAAACACAAAGAACACCCACCCCATAAACAACATCTCTACCATCTCCCTTCCATAAACCCCCCTAAAGTCCAAGCAAAGGCAGTATGGAAGGCAACACACGGGCAAACAGCACACACTGCACCAGCCCTCACCACCCCACCAGCAGCTCCACCATATGCTGACAGAATTACAAACCCATCCCTGGATCACACATGCCACTATGCAGAATATAAACCATCCTACCACTGCAGACAGATGTTATTACATACACACTCTCACTGCTGTTAACACCACTGCTATCCACCTCTGAAAACCTGGTGCACACATTCAGTATAGAAATAAATCCCTGCATACACCAACCCCAACACCGGGAGCCTCCTAACCTGTGTGTCAAATCCATTTTCTACAGAGCCACTCTTCCTTGGTGGGAGTCCATCTCCTCCGTTTTGTTGTCCATTCGAAGATTTGAGAGGAATCTGGCTGGAATACAGTGGCTTTGTCACCTCCACCTTGTTCCCAAACTTCAGGTAACAGGGCTGTGGGATGGTCCTGGCCGTTGGGACATGCAAGATTGGAGCAGCGCTGTGGACGGGTTTAGGTAGTCCCGATTTCATTTTGGAGGCTACCAGGATGGCTGGCATTTTCTCTTTCTGCTTTCCTAACACGTTTCTGTCAGCAGCAGCAGCAGCAACAGCAGAGACAGCAGGCAGGGAAAGAGAAAAGGACACGTTGGGGAAGCTGCTCTACACTAAAGCAGCCTGCTTTTCCGCAGGGATCTCCAAAACCAGCTTAGAATTTAAAAGCAGCAATAAAGCCTACCAAGAAAACAAACAAAAAAGAAAAAAAAAAAAACCAACAGAAAAAAACAGGCGGGTAGGGGGCAAAGGCAAAACACTCAAGCCTAAAATCCCTCCCAGCTTTATGCCAGCCTTCCACCTGTTTCCTCTAATTTTATTTTCAGTTCTTCACCACTGTCCTCCTTCCTATTTCTGCTGTTATTTAACTTGCTTTTTCCTTTCTTTGGCTGATTGCCGTAATTTTCTTCCCTGGAAACAGGAGACTTTCACTCCATTATCTTGTCAGTGCATCTCCAAAGTGAGGCAGCCTTTTGGAATAATAATCATCATCATAAGAAAAAGGAACCTGCTGCTGCATATGCTTCTCCTTCCATCTGCACTAGAGAGCGAGCGAGTGAGCAAGCAGGATTTCCAGCTTAAGATGTCTTTCTTCAGTCTTAGCCAAGAAGCAGATGTAGCTCAGTGTGTTAATGACTGATGCCCTTGGATACAAGCCTTACAGAATCAAGCTTCTTAAGCCTTAAAAGCTGTGAACAGGACAGGGCTGGAGCAGGAGGAGAAACGTCCACTGACAGCTAAGATTTTAAATAAAAACAAGCCAGTGGCCACAGAATTTCCTGGCTCCCCCAGTGCCGAGCAGGAAACCTGGAGAGAAAACGAAACGAAGCAAAACCTAATAAAACTCATTCAGCTGGCAGACGGAAGGGAGAGCAGCAGCCACCACCTCATTTTCCCTCCCGCAGTGGAGCGGCTTCCCACCCGGAGAGGGGAGGGAAAAGGCACTGCAACAGTCAGGAGGCCCCCGGATTGGTCCTGCCTGGCTCGGGGCAGGCAGGGAAAGAATAAATCCAAAGTGAAGTAAAGCAATGGAATCAGTCCCCCCCCTGCGCAGGGGAGGAGTGGCTTCAGCTCCCAGGGAACGCGGCGGCACTGCTGGTGGCGGGGGCTGTGCCGGTTTCTTTTTGAAATGGAAATAAAAAACTAAAGCCTTTTCAAATCCAAACACCTGGGAATGACTCATTGTTCGTTGGTGTTCGGGAAAACTCCCGCTGCCAGCATTAACAGGAATCTGAATAAGCGCAGTGAGTAATCCAGCCCTATTATAGCAACACTTTGCCTCTCGGAAGCTTTCTCTCCGTGTCACCGGTTCCTCCTCACACCGCTCAGCAGAGGCCATGATCCGTGATCCGTTATAGCCCCCGGATTTCCCATCCCTGCCAGGCATTCCACATTTCAGAGCTGCACATATCCTTTCTTCTGCCCACAGAGCACTGGTCTGGACGGCAGAGGATTATCCGCATGGATACTCCAGGCATCAGGAGATGACTCCGGACTTGTAAAGGGGGTCTTAGCACCAGAACATGCAGTGCCACAATGCCCAATTTTCAGGTAGCCCGTAATTACAGCCAAAGGCTTTGAGTTACCACACAGGCTTCTCACTTAACATACAGAGAGGGGGGAGTGCCTTGGAGTAATATTCACAAAGCCAGCGGAAGACATGGAAAAGTGCATTTATAGGAGCCCTCCAGTACCTAAAAGGGCCGACAAGAAAGCAGGAGAGCGACTTCTTACAATGGCCTGTAGGGAGAGGACAAGGGGAATGGCTTTAACCTGACAGAGGGGAGACTGAGATGAGCTTTTAGGCAGAAGCTCTTCCCTGTGAGGGTGCTGAGGCGCTGGCACAGGTTGCCCAGAGAAGCTGTGGCTGCCCCATCCCTGGCAGTGTTCAAGGCCAGGTTGGATGGGGCTTGGAGCAACGTGGTCTAGTGGAAGGTGTCCCTGCCCATGGCAGGGGGCTGAAACTGGATGAGCAGGACCTCAGCACCCTCACAGAGAAGAACTTCTGCCTAAGATCTCATCTCAATCTCCCCTCTGTCAGGTTAAAGCCATTCCCCCTTGTCCTGTCCCTAAAGTCCTTGTCCAAAGCCCCTCTCCAGGTTTCTTGTAGCCCCTTTAGGCACTGGAAGCTGCTCTAAGGTCTCCACAGAGCCTTCTTTTCTCCAGGCTGAATAAGCCCAACTCTCCCAGCCTGTCTCCAGAGCAGAGCTGTGCTCTGCTGTCAGCTTAAACACAGCTATATAGGAAATGTCAAAGCCCAGCAACTCGATGAAGAAAGTCTGATTTACCCTATAAAGGTCTGTTAGTTATGGAAGCAGAAACGTGGCAGATGCTCCAGTACTGTTTCCATTGTTGGGTGCTGAAAACTCAGCCTTGCTAGCTAAAAGGCTGAAGTATGAAAAACTTGAAAAAGCTCCAAGTCTGAAAACAAGGCTAATTTTAGGTCTGTAATAAAATCTAGTAATGTTTAAGAGCTATTAGAAAATCTAATTGACAGCTTTATGTTCTGTTCTTCACTTACACATTTTATGAGCTTCAGGCCACCAATCCGAGATGTTCAAAACTTACCAGGTTTTGTTGTTGTGTTTTCATCTTGGAAAACTGGCTAGGTTACAGGACACCAAAACAAGACACCAAGTTAATTTGAGAAAAGAATATCCATTTCATTGCTCCTTTAACAATTGTTGAATCTGATCCTTTGGTGATGGTGGATTGAATATTCCACAGCTAGAAGAAACTACTCCATTTCTTGGTGTGCAGTCCTGCCTACTGAAGATGATGACTTCTGATTACACTCAATCCATGCTCCTAACAGTTGATTTGCCAAATCAGTAATATGGGCCCCTTCTTTACTAAGGCTTAACATGACTTTTTGGTAACACGTTTGAAGAACAGCCTAGAATTACTGCTTCTCTTAAGGATTTAGTAAAAAAAGACTATTTAAGAAAAGAGTTTGCATTGATAATCCATTGTTATCTAATAATCATGATTTTTAATGTACATATATATATATATAAAGCATATTTTCCTTTATATATCCAAACACTACAGCATAATGCCACTGAAATGCACATTAATGTATCCAGTGGCAGTGCAGCCACACCATGAGGCCATAAATTGTTAACACGTCATGTTACAGGTTATATCTGCAAAGACAAGCAACATCAATTTTGGTCTATCTTTGGAAGTGACTAGCTTGTTTTTAAATAATAATAAGAAAACCCATATTTTACCTGTTTCTGAGGCTGGGATTTTAAAAAGAAACTATTTCTCTTGGACTTTGGATGGGATGTGGGAACCTATCTTCCTATCTTTTTTGAAAAGCCCCACTAGTTTTCCCTTCCCCTGTTTCGATTCACCCAAATCTCTATCTAAGCTATAAGAGGAGTCAGTTAAAAAGCAGGCAGATTATCTAAAAAAAAAATAAAGCAAGAGCTTCATTTCTTCCTGCCACAAATGTCAGATGAGCCAGTAAGTAGGGGAATGTTCTCTTGTTGTTTGATGAGTATCTTTGCCTGAGTAATCACAACATTCCCCCTTATCTGCCTGTAGTCCAGCGAGCTTCCACCCACTCCCCAAATGGGGGAATATGGAGAGAAAAATGCTATAAACAAGCACTTGACTTCTCTGTTATTAAAAGAAGAAAACCACACACAAAAGCCCCTGGTGATTTGGCTTATATGACTGAGTTTTAAGCTCCAGAGACACCATTGCTCAGGATTCAAGCTGTAGCTACTTAGCACCATGGAGCATCATCTCAAGTGCCAAGACCCCCAGAACTGGCTTAATATTCTCAAAAGTGGATTGAGCAGACTCATGTGAGCTGCAAACCTTAACACATCAGTGGAAACTATTTGAATATTTTGTAGTTCAAGAGCTTGTAGGGAAGTCAGCACATTGCCCAAAACAAAGCCAGTAAACAGAGCAAAACCCAGGGTTGACTGCTCTTGAACAGATGATCTTTATGAAAGAGATGGATGTTTCTGGAACAGTAAACTATTGAAGCTGCCTTCATTGCTCAGATACTATCAATTAACAACTGAACAGGGTCTTTAGAATCAAGTGGAAAGAAAATGCCTGTATGGATATTGCACATGTGTATTGCAAGTAAAATTGAAAGCTTTATGAAATGTAGCAAAGGATCAAAGAATAAGACCTTCCTTTCAACTTGTGGTTATTATCTGTCCTCAGCGTAGCCAAATGTTACATTAGTATAAGTGGAAAAACTCTGTAGAATTATTTTATCAATTAGAACACCTTATTAACTGGTCTGGTGATTCAGAACTGCTGACGGAACTCAACTCAAGGCTTGAAAACATCTTCATTAATGCTATCCTTGCCTTTCAGGCATTCCAGATGTAGCTGAAATCTCCCAGAGAATTGTTTTAATCTGAGATGAATATTCCTAAAATGTCACCAGGCTCTGTCACTATCAGAAGGCTTAATCGCTCCTGCAAAATCCTTCTCATCAAACTTCACTGCAGCCAGGCAGGCAGCTGTCCTATAGACTGTGGGCACATTCAGCCTTGGCACAGCTCCACCAACTCAAGTCAAGTTATGACAGGAAAAAATACGGCCCCTATTTTTGGTACTGCAGGCATTTTGCACATGCACATCCATCTTTTGTCCCCACTCAGAGTAAAAAGCCTGATCCCATCGACAGATTTATGATACCATTTCATAAAAGAACCTACAAAAGTGTGAACGGGATCAAGCTCCTGATTTTCCTGTTGTGCTCCCACCGGAGGAATGGTAGAGGTTAGGAAAGATAAATGTGGGTGGAATCATTATATAATTTGGCATCCGCTCACCCCAGCAATTATAATCTGTACATGTGAGTTCTTTATATAGAGCAGAAATAAAAAGAGGAAACCTTGGTTCTGTTCCCAGCTCTTTTCACAGAAATCTTGTCTGTATTACACTAATTCTGATCTAAAAATCCCTTTTGTAATCCCCTGACACGTTTCTAATTCACACGGGGTTTAATTCTACCTCATTTTATAACAGTAGCATGTTTTAACAAATACACCAGCTACGTTTCACCTGGACAGGAACACCCATTACACTGGTTTGCAAAAGATACATAGGAAGTTTCAGTAGCCACACTAGTGATACAGGCAGTTTTGCATGGTGACACAAAATGGCACCATTTTAAGTGAGCATCTTCTGAACAATGCTCATATTTAATGCTGTTTCTGTACCAGAACACTTCACGGGTTTGTAATGTAAGCATGATCAGTAGGACCTGGCATCACAACTGCCTGAAATACTTTTCCTACCTTTTTCCAGCCTGGTATTTTTTTATTTCATGATGCATTCATCATTGGACTACAGGCTATTCTACATAAATCTAACTCTGGCAGTGCTTCACTCAAACGCTATGTAAGTTTCCATTGCCATAGCAAATGCTTTTTGATCAACATCCACCTCTTTGATTTCATTATGATTCCATCACTTTTGGATCTTTAGTCATACTGGTTCCTCAGAATCTACCAAACTTTGGGCTCAGCTGGCTGGATACAGACACACTGACAGGATGCCCTTGGAAAGGTCCATCTCTCTGCATGGAAAGTTCATTCCTCAGACTTAAACTGATCAGGAACAGGAGTGAAAGGAATGTGGAATGTAAGAGCTTGCTTCAGTTGTGGCTTCCCCATCTCTGTCAGTGTTCAAAGCCAAGCTGGACAGGGCTTGGGGCAACCTGGTCTAGCGGAAGGTGTCCCTGGCCATGGCAGAGGGTTGGAACTGGGTGAGCTTTAAGGTCCTTTCCAACCCAAACCATTCTGTGATTCTATGAGCTAATGCTTGCTGCAGTGCAGTAAGATTTAGATGCATATTGTGTATCTATACAGTAGTCACAGCAAGGACCACTGTGTAAAACATATACACTTGAATAACCTTTACGAGCTTAACAGCACAGCTTTGTCATGCCAACCTATAGTTCACCTTGACTTATATCTCTCTTAATGCCTGTGGCCATAAGAAGAGAACCATCTGTTTGCCACCATCTTCCCATGCCACTGACAGCACCTGGAATAAATTTTACAATACCATGTTAGAAAGATCTTTGCAAGTTACATCTTCCTAACAGAGATGTGCATCTGGATATTCTGCATTTGTCATGTGTCCTTTGTTTCCGTAAGTTTAATAGCACTAGCTCCTATATTATTTTATGCCTGATCTGACATTGCTTATGGCTTCATGTCTTCAAAAAAGCAAAGAAAACATCTGTGACTAATGAGAATATCACAGAAGGAAGGTTATGATGGTCCAAATACCACAAACAACTCTTGACTTTCAGAACCATCACATTAAAATTAAATATGAGGAACGGGACCAAAAATAAACACTCTCATCCCCATGCTGCTATTCTCCCTGCCTTCGCAAGAAGTGGCATGGAAAACAAAATCCACTACTTACAAGCAAATAATATCACATCATCAGGTAGTCACGTTCTGTAACCTTGCTGTCCCATTTCAAATACACCTGCTTCATCATGTGAAAGAGGTGTCAGAGCCTAAAGGCAGGAACCATCTGAAGCAGGTTGGAAGAAAAGGCTCTATTTCAAAGCCTTTTATTCAACTGGATCTGCTTAGGCATTCCAACCCAGCCTCAGCTGCCATCAGTCTCTCCCACATCAGCAATTCTGAACAAGCACAAATTGGCCAGATTATCATTAAGCAACTTCAGCTGTTTTGTAAAGAGCAAAGGATCACTATTCAAACTAAATGGCAAGAGTCAGGTTTTCATCTGCTCTAAATCAATGGAGTGTCTCTACAGCCAACATCAGAATTTGACTTCAAAATTAGAAGTATTTACCAAAATTTTCTTCTGATAACTATTCCAATCATATCCTACACTCACATTATCTCTTTCCCCACCAGTACACACTACCAATCAATTTTCATCTAAAAAGTCCTCTTGTCTACTGAGCCCATGCATTCCGTTCAGTTGATGATGCACAGTGCAGTTCTGGAGCCATGCAAGTAAGTGATTCTGGTGTTCACCAACTGCCAAGTAGATACCAGAGAACAACAAATATCATCCCACACTTGCAGGCTTTGCCAAGTACACTTCACAACCAAAGCCTGCAGGCAGCTGCTCTTCTCTAGAAGCCAAAAAGATAGACCATTCCCATAGGACAACGATTCAGGAGCTGTTTGCTGCTAGAGGTCACCTGCAATGCACCATATAACATCACAGTGATTAACTGCAATCTATTTCTGATTACCAGGAAGAAAAAAAAATATATATATAAACCCAGATTGCACACAGTGATATAAAAGGAAACAGAAAGTGCTAACACAATGCCCTGATATGAAGGTTGCCAACCTCCACAGCTCCTTCAAAGAAAGATTAAGTCCTGGTTTGATATTTATAGAAAACCAAAGTACATCCTTAGAAGCTAAAATGTGGGGTAAACTAATGGTTGTACTGAAATTAAGGCAAAACTTTGATTTACGCAGACATAACTCTGCTTCCAGCTAAACAACCATGCTCATTCTGGAGAGTCAATGTCTAAAACCCCAATCTGACACTTCCAATACCAGTGTGGCGAACCATCCCAAAGCAAGCTGATGTATGGAAAGCCAACAGAAAGCACTGATTCATTGTGTATTTAAAAATCACGTGTACATTTGAGGGAGAGGTTGCTTGCACCTGCCAAGCATTGGTTTTAAACCAGAAAGCTGCAAACGTCCCTTTGCAAGGCCATATTCAGGAAACAGTTATCCTGGTATCTCTCTATTAATCTGACAAAGAATACTCTAAACTAAACTGCGGCCCGGCCACCATGCAGCCTCATGCACGGCAGTATCAAGCTTCCCTTCTCATATTTCCTTGGTTTTCCTTTGTTCTCTCATTCTCCCCTTAGCAAACTGACAAGTAACCTTCCTACTGGTTTAACACTGATTTTTTCCCAAGCTTTTTGTGATATCCAGTACCCAAAAATGACATAAAACGCAACAACTGAATGTTGTCCTAATCTTTTGTTCCCTATCAAAGCAAAGGAGGTTCCCAGTGTACAGATTAATGACATGTTTGTTGCCTTAAAAAGCTTTGATATTTCAACATTTAATCAGTTTTACTTTTTTCAAGTGACAGGATATTATTCCTTCCTAAGGTTTTCTGCCAGCCTGAATTTTACCTATGATGGTGGATTGAACTCCCATTGTTAAAAGGTATGGTAAAACTTGCCAGCACTGCATTTGCCTTGCTGTCAGTATTTGGAATATTTTGGGAAGACGTCAGTGTCAAAACACCAAACACCCAATATGCTGCAACACTCCTATGGAAGATCTGGCTGATGTTTGTCATTAGAAAACAAGCAACAAACAGAAGGCACAGCACTGAGCGAGAATTTTTCTGTATTTCATATTTTCTCTTGCCATTTTAGTATTAAGATCATTGTTATATACAATCTTGGTGGTTTTTTAGACAGATGGAATTCAATTGATGGAATGATTTTCCATGTTCTGAGACACAATCACCTCCTGTAGGAGAATTAACTTGAGCTTCGTTTATTCCAGGAGTCAACCAACCTGTATTCAAGCTAGCCCAAGAGGAATAAAAATAAAGATAACTGTGTGGAAATTCAAATCACTCAGCTGTAAAAGCAGTAGTAGTCAATCATTCTTGTCACAACATTTGTATATTATTGGTTGTGGGCAAATGGGTCAGCTTGTCATAGGCAAAGTGCATGTCAGATGCTCTGTATCCTTCCATCCCCAGCTGGCACATGAAATAACGATGTTACGGATGCTGAAAGAGATGCTGCTGAATTTCCAAATGCATCCATCTGTTTAACTTCCTAAAATTACTCTGAAGAGCTGGGTACAACAAACACATCTGCTACCTCAGCACGTTAAAAACGATATCTGGAAAATAACTGGCAAATTATAAACCTTTTCAGATCGCGATCCACATGCACGTCAACGTGCAACATCTGTTCCACCTTCAGTTACACCTCCAGGCTTAGCACCTCCCGCTTCCTGAAGAACCGAGGCAAGTCCTGGCCTAACACATAAACAGCTCTGTATCTCTTTATCTCATTGTTGAAGTTTGTTTAGGAAAACATCACTAGGCATCCATCGATTCGACCATATCACCCCCCAGAAGAACATCTTCTACACCTACTCTCAAACACAATCCAGTATGGAGCTACGCAAGTCCATTGAGGCATCCAAGAGGCTGAACAAAAGAGCTTATCCAGCCTGGAAAAGAGATGGCTTCAGGCGTATGTAGCAGCAGCCCGTGTTACCCATGGGAGGGTTTATCGAGAAGACAGAACCACGCTTTACACAGCAGTACCCAATGGAAGAACAAGGGCAAAAGGCATTAAGTATAACAAGAGGTTCATACTGGGTACAGGGAGAACCTTCCACTGAAAGGACAGTCAGCTTGTGGCACAGGTTGCCCAGAGAGGTTGTGCCGTCTCCGTCCTTGGATGTTTTCAAGACCCAACTGTATAAAGCTTTGAGTAACGTGGTCTAATCTCATAGCTGACTCTGCTTGAAGTAGAAGGTTAGAGTGGAGACCTCCTGAGGACCCTTCCAATCTGAACTACCCCAACAATGCCCGAAAAAAACATAAAATACAATATAATAATAACAAGAATCATCATCATCTGTTAGGATCCAATGGAAGAACCTTAGCTGGAAATCAGCTACTCCATCACAAGAAAATGCTTAGGCAGAAAGTCCAGCAGAAGATACCGACAGATCAAATTTTAGGAAGAAAACTGTAGCACATGTTTAAGCATTGTTTCTCTTTCAGTTCTTCTCCCACATCTTTCACACACACAAATGTGTTGTCACTTTGGATTATGTGAACAGATACTCACATTTGCAATCTACATTAACCTAGCCTGCATTAACAGCAATTTCAACACTTAATGCAAACCATAAGGCATTTTTCACCCTAGGGTATAACCACAGCACCAGGACACCTCAGTTAAGTTCCTTTGCAGTTATATCATTAAGGAATCCCAATTTCATCTGCAGAGCACAGGTAGAGAGCTGGCATGACATAAGACAGGAAACACATGAGCATCTTCCACCATCTGGTGGCCACCAGAAAGGCTGACAAGATGCAGGATGACACTAGAGATTTCACCCAAGGAGCCTGCTATACCCACTGGAGAGGCAAGGAGAACACAGTGGACACACAAGAAAGGCAGCTGCTGAGGAATACGTTAACAGCAAATTGGGAAGAAAGGTGCTCTGGGTAAATGCACATGAAGTATGCAATCCCAGACTGGTTTTGGGATGAAGGGACCTTAAAGCTCATCGAGTTCCAACCCCAGCCATGGGCAGGGACACCTTCCAGTAGACCACATTGCTCCAAGCCCCGTCCAACCTGGCCTTGAACACTGCCAGGGATGGGGCAGCCACAGCTTCTCTGGGCACCCTGTGCCAGCGCCTCAGCACCCTCACAGGGAAGAACTTCTGCCTAAGATCTCATCTCAGTCTCCCCTCTGTCAGGTTAAAGCCATTCCCCCTTGTCCTGTCCCTACAGGCCCTTGTCAAAAGCCATTCTCCAGGTTTCTTGTCAGTCCCTTTTAGGCACTGGAAGTTACTCTAAAGTCTCCCCCAAGAGCCTTCTCAAGGCTGAGACAGACTTTCAGTAACAGATATTAGTCTTGGATACACAATATTAAAGCAAAACCTTTGCAATGCATTACTTTGCAGCAGCACTAACACTGTTCTGTATGTATATAAATGAGAAGCAACATTTTCTTTGCTGTAAATAGCTTGTGCAATTAATAGCATTTAGCTGATCCTGTCTTTTTCCAATTATAGACTCATGATAAAATGCCATTAGTTACCTCATGCAATTCTGAGACCACCTAATGTGAGAAGAGCAATTTGAAGATGAGCTGCTCCTGCTAATTATCAGCATTAAAAACTGAAATAACAATGTTCACTTTTCAAAGTGAGATGATTTCCTGTCGCAGGCATCACTTTCCATTGCTCTCCCCTGCCAAGTGTTACTGCTTTCGCCTGAGCATTCATGCACTGAAACTTTGAACACACAACTGCTATCATAGAGAAAACATTTTGGGTCACCATTTTGGGTCTTTCAAAAATAACTCATTTATTCATGCTTGGCTAATTACCCTTTAGTCCCTCTGCACAGACACCAAATATTTGTGTTTCTAGTTTGTCTTCTCTTTTTCAATTTCAGACAGCTGCATCCGTTTCCAAAATCATCATCATGTTTCCACCAAAATGTTAGGAAAAGAAATGCTTCTGGGCAGTATTACTGCTAGGAAGCAATAAAGTTACAATTATATATGCATGTGCATGCATGCACACATACTGTAAGCTGAAGAAAAATGTGATATCTTATTTAGCCTGAGAAAACAAGAACAGCACTTCTACATAAACAGCAAAGGGTTGGCACTATTCGCAACACAGCATCACGATGCTATTCCAGTCTCTGTTACCCTGTGCTGAACAAGCATTCCCAATTCAAAAGAGTAATTAGTATACCGTATCAAAATCAGACCATGAACAAATACCAAAGCTTTAACCTTGCATTAGGAAAGATCAATGAGAATTCATCACTGTAAGCCTACCACAAGCAGTTGCTGATCAAACAAGGACCAGGACAGGCAGCACTGTGCCTAAACCACTTGTGCTGCTCAGAGGAAGCTCAAACCCCATAAAGTAGTAATTATCTGTCAGGCATCATTTTTATAATCATCATCACTTTATTAAAGCCGACTGAAATTTCCAAGTCTAATACCTCCTTCACAGCTGCTGATCATTTTGTCAACGTACAATACTCTGGTATTAATTGCAAGTTGACTGTAGTGATAGGAGAAGAGGTAATGGGTTCAAATTTTAAAAGGAGAGATTTACATTAGATATAAGGAAGAAATTCTTTACTTCTAGGTGGCGAGGCACTGGCAACAGTGCTAAGCTGCGCTGGGGAGGTTTAGACTGGAAATCAAGAACAATTTCTTCACAGAGAGGGTGTTCACGCATTGGAACAGGCTGCCCAGGGCAGTGGTGGAGTCACCGTCCCTGAAAGTATTCACAAACCGTGCAGACAAGGCTCTCAGTGCCATGGTTTAGTGGTGGCCTTGGCAGCGCTGGGGCGCGGTTGGACTTGGTGATCTTAAAGGTCTTTCCGACCTGGATGATTCTATGATTCTATGAGGTTAGAGCGATGCTGGGATAGGTCCCACACATTTCTCTTTCTCCAGGGAAAGAGCAGGCAGAAGGCCAGCTCTCACAGCCATATATCTGAAGAGAGCAAGAACATGTTATCAGCTTAGCTAGGATCATCAGCCAGTGCTGCAAAGCCACCGGCTGTAAAAGGAGCGCTCCAGCGACCATCACACCCTTCACCACAGCTTCCCTCCTTCATCTGGCAGCCAAGGCCTTTCTGCACGTACATACAGTGCCACCTGCAAACAGGTCACCAAACCTCTGACCCGGTCTTGGCAGCATCCAGTCCTGCTCCGCATGACAACCTGGCATCCAGGCTTGGCAGCCACCTCTGGCTCCAGCTTCTTGAACAGCAGGCAGGCAAGGGGAACAAATAGCAAAAAGGGACAAATAGCAGATGGCTGTCCCTATCTCCACAACAATTTAATCACGGTGGTCTTGACGACACTGACATGCTCCATGCCATCTACAGCCACACTGCAAGGTGAGCAAGCTGCTCTGTTCCAAGGGCAGCCCTTGCCACCGGCCACACTGCAGTGCTCCAGAAGTGTTTTAAGTGTCTGCAGCCAGGGCAGAAGCTGCACTTCCTCAGCTTGAATTTCAAAATGTGAACAGAGCAAGATGTGACCAGAGCAAGATGTGACCAGTTCAGGAAACAGGAAAAGCACTTGAAATTGCAGGAGAGTTGGGATACTGGAAGCCCCGAACACGGGATGAGTGCCCAGTGCTGCCACCAAGCTCTGCTGCTAACGTAGGCAAACTGGCCTGACAGCTTGACCAACGCCGCAAATGGGCTTCCCAAAATAGAAACAAGTCCTAGAAACCTAGAACAGTTAGGATTGGAAAGGACCTTAAGATCATCTAGTTCCAACCCCCTGTCAAATTAGTTGCTGCTTTGGAAATGTAATACTAATGTGATTCTGTAATTTCTTATTGCCTGAAGCATACAGCTAACATCAGTTCTCAAACTGTAGTAGTCTACAAACAGGGTTCTTTGACATACCTAGGGACTTCCACACACGGGTGCAGCAGCAGCTACAGACAATAGCTGTAATTATTTCCAAACCAGTATAAATCACAACAGGGGAGCTGTTGGAAGTGGGGACAGAGAGCCAAAGTTTGACGAATGGAAAAGACATTGAGAGCACCACTGGAAAAAACTTTGGGATATGCAAGCAAACTAAAGAAGAGTAGAAATAAATAAAGTATAATAAATAGATTATAGATAAAAACTATCTATAAAGCAATCTAAAATAGCAGCTTTCTCTTTTGATGTGAACATCTGTTTCGATTTTGTGTTTACAGCACTTCTGAATCCCAAACAAATCCAATGCAAAATGGAGAGGGTTATGCAGATAACATTGAGGGAAGGAAGAAATAAAGGAAGGTACTGTTTATCTTTTCTTTTACTGTCAGTATTTTGATTCCCCACACCATAAACAGGAGGGTGAAGGGACTCTAATGCTATTTGAAACTTTGTAAACTTAGTTCAGTACCCCTGATCCAAATGTTCATCCTATTTTCCCTACTATGCGTTACCACCCAGAGTCAGAGCACAGCATGTGTGTGTCTACAGGCACACACACACAGACCTTTGTGTGGCAGAGCTGTGCTAGGAGCAGATAATTGCAGCAAATAAAAGGCATCTCTGAATATAACAATGTGGAAGCAAATTCAATTGCTAAGGACTTTGGCTGAAAAGAGTCCTCAGAAACAAAGAACCAGCCACATTAGAGCAATCTTTCATACTTGTATAAAATAAATAATTGAGTCATGGACAGGGAAAAGCCTGGGAGCACAAAGAAAGATCACAAGTGGAAACTGGAAACTGTCCCAACAGTCCCATATTTCAGCTCCCTCTCTGCTTGGTATTCTTCCCACTCAGGGTTTAAGCATGGCACCAAAACTCAGTCTTAGTCTGTGATCGAGGCCATTAGAACTCTCGAATTAAGGAAAACCTGGCAAGGTGGCAATAATGACCCCCTTTGAGTAATCAGAGTATTGCTGTACAGGATGCTGACAGAAAATAGTCCCTTTGTGCCAAGGGGCCTGTGAGGGGAGTCATTTGAGAGAAAATGTTATCTTACACACTATAAATACATGAAAATAAGATTAGAGGCAACTGTTGCTGTGACAGCAATTAGCTTCCCCTGGTCAATACACCCCCTCACACTGCCCAGATTTTTAGTTCACTGGTTACTCACAAGTGACATTGCCAAACTTACTTCTGTGTGTTTCCCATCCACCTCTATTATCCAAGGACTGCCCTCACCTTCACCTGACTTCACACTTCCTATCAGACAGACAATCAAGCATCCCTGCAGCATTATAGAATCAACTAGGTTGTAAAAGACCTTTAAGATCATCAAGTGCAACCATTCCCCAGCACTGCCAAGGCCACCACGAACAACAACACGGTTTGTGAACACTTCCAGGGACAGTGACTTGACTGCTGCCCTGTGAAGCCTGGTGCAAGAGATGCATAAGGCCACACCACAAAATCTGACTACTAGCCATAAAGCTACTGATGGGCAAAGTATGGTCTGTGTCTTAAAGCAAAACAAAATGTTGGCATGCAAACTTGCCTCACAGTCAATTAGACTGAGCACTCACAAGAGCTAGGGATAGGATATTTCCCCTGAGATAAAATATTTTAAAACATAGGTAACAGAAGACAAAATCCTTGGGCAATAAATAACTCCCAGGTTTGAATGAAGATGTACAGAAAAACTAAATCAAGACCTTTGTGCTTCCATTAGTTTGTTCGGCTTGGACTCTCGAAGCACTTCACAGCAGAACCTGCAAAGTAATTTTCTTCTCAGAGATTTCCTTCATGAGACGGAGCAACTATTGAGTAATGGAGCAACACAAGTCTGACATTCTTTATACTTGTTATGGAAGAGCTGACCTCTGCTGAGCTTCCTGAAGCACAGGGACTAGAGAGCTCTAGCTGCTGCCACCCCTGAGCAGCACTGAGTAGCCCAAAGTCACAGTGGAAGGGCATGGAGATGGCAATACCATGACCAGATTGCATGCCCATGTCCCAGCCATCAGTGCAGGGACAGCCCTGGCACCCCGCAGCACACTCCCACTTTCAAACGGCCTCCAAGTGTCCATTCTGACAGGAATTATGATAGGATATGGTAATTAGGCCACAGAGCCCAAATCTTTACCTCCCAGTCAGGCTGCAACTCCCTGTCTTTATCTGAAAGACAGAGGGGAGAAAAAAGAACCAGACAGTTGTCCCTCCCAAAATAAAAATAACCATAATAAAACATTCCTGTTCCTACAGCAAGTCACCTAAGTGTTCACAATGCTGACAGCTGACAGCTCGGTGTTTACACCTGCAGCTTTTCCTTGCCCTGAGTTTGGCAGGCACCAGAAGCAGGAATGGAAATCATCTGCGAGCAGACAAGCAGCTGAAACCGATAGGAACAAGAAAAGCAACAGTGCAATGAAAAGCAAACTCAAAGCTAACTGGACAACAAGCTCTCATGTTGGGATTTCTATTTTGTTGTTTGCTTACAGCTTGGGAGATGGCAGTGGGACTGTAGTACTTGAGAGCTGGAAAAGAAGCTAAAGAATCATAGAATCATAGAATAGTTAGGGTTGGAAAGGACCTCAAGATCATCCAGTTCCAACCCCCCTGCCATGGGCAGGGACACCTCACACTAAACCATCCCACACAAGGCTTCATCCAACCTGGCCTTGAACACTGCCAGGGATGGAGCACTCACAACCTCCCTGGGCAACCCATTCCAGTGTCTCACCACCCTAACAGGAAAGCATTTCCTCCTTATATCCAATCTAAACTTCTCCTGTTTAAGTTTTAACCCGTTACCCCTTGTCCTGTCACTACAGTCCCTGACGAAGAGTCCCTCCCCAGCATCCTTATAGGCCCCCTTCAGGTACTGGAAGGCTGCTATGAGGTCTCCACGCAGCCTTCTCTTCTCCAGGCTGAACAGCCCCAACTTTCTCAGCCTGTCTTCATACAGGAGGTGCTCCAGTCTCCTGATCATCCTCGTGGCCCTCCTCTGGACTTGTTCCAACAGTTCCATGTCCTTTTTATGCTGAGGACACCAGAACTGCACACAATACTCCAGGTGAGGTCTCACAAGAGCAGAGTAGAGGGGCAGGATCACCTCCTTTGACCTGCTGGTCACACTCCTTTTGATGCAGCCCAGGATGCAGTTGGCTTTCTGGGCTGTGAGCTCACACCGAAGCCGGTTCGTGTTCGTTTTCTCATCAACCAGCACCCCCAAGTCCTTCTCTGCAGGGCTGCTCTGAATCTCTTCTCTGCCCAACCTGTAGCTGTGCCTGGGATTGCTCCCACCAAGGTGTAAAACCTTTCACTTGTCATGGTTGAACTTGATAAGGTTGGCATCAGCCCTTCTTACAAGCGTGTCAAGGTCCCTCTGGATGGCATCCCTTCCCTCCAGCATATCAACCGGACCACACAGCTTGGTGTCATCGGCAAACTTGCTGAGAGCGCACTCAATCCCACTGTCCATGTCAGCGACGAAGATTTTAAACAAGACCGGTCCCAACACCGATCCCTGAGGGACACCACTCGTTACCGGTCTCCAGCCGGACATCGAGCCATTGACCACAACTCTTTGTGTGCAGCCATCCAGCCAGTTCTTTACCCACCGAGTGGTCCATCCATCAAATTGATATCTCTCCAATTTAGAGACAAGCATGTCGTGTGGGACAGTGTCAAATGCTTTGCACAAGTCCAGGTAGATGACATCAACTGCTCTACCCTTGTCCATCAGTTCTGTAGCCCCACGCAGCTGAGTGATGAGTTCCCTTAAGCTTGAGAACCTATCCTTTAGGCCATTTTCGTTCCAAGATGTTAATTTCAGGGTACATCACCATATCTACTCTGCAAATCTATGCACTGAGGAGCTAATTGTTTTCCCTTTAAACCTACTGAAGCGAGGGATGAAACACAGTGACTTGCAGCAGAGAATTCTCCCCATTTCTGTCCTTCCAGGAAAGAGAAGATGGGGCAAGAAAATTGATCAAATAAATTGAACTGTGTTAGAGGCAGGGACCATAGCTTAGAGAGCTTTAAACTTAAATGCCAGTAGCAAGTCTGTAAGCTCCCAACAACACAGACATGTAACAGTTATTTCTGAAGCCTAGCACAGAAAGACAAGGGCTTTCATGCTTGCCTGTTTGCTATTTATAATGGATACACAATCCTTCTGTTCTATAGTTTACAATTTTCTTATCAATGTATTTTACAAGATTTACAAACAATCTGCATGTCCATCCCATCTCATGATGCTGACCCACAGGCAGGACTGACACACTGGAAAGACAAGGTTACCAGGACCTGCTGTGTGCCCCATCCCTAATGCACCTATTACTCTAGCTTCCCATAAAACAGGCCACGATTTGCTGCAGTTCACAGCAAGCCACACACAGGCAAAGCAAAGATCAGCACTGCTCTCAACTGAAACAGCTTGCTCCAAACTAGTACTGGTACAATCTGGCACTGGTGAGGCCACAGCCCAAATCCTGTGTTCATTTCTGGGCCCCTCACTACAAGAGAGATATTGAGGTGCTGGAGCAGGTCCAGAGAAAGGCAACAGAGCTGGTGAAGGGCCTGGAGCACAAGTGTGGTGGGGAACGGCTGAGGGACCTGGGGGGTTTAGTCTGGAAAAGAGAAGACTCAGGGGAGCCCTTACTGCTCTCTACAACTACCTGAAAGGAGGATGGAGCCAGGAGGGGGCTGGTATCTGCTCTCAAGGAACAAGTGGCAGGACAAGAGGAAAAGGCCTCAAGCTGCAGCAGGGGAGGTTTAGACTAGATATTAGGAACAATTTCTTCACAGAGAGGGTGTTCAGGCATTGGAACAGGCTGCCCAGGGCAGTGGTGAAGTCACCATCCCTGGAGGTGTTCACAAACCCTGTAGACAAGGCCCTCAGTGCCATGGTTTAGTGGTGGCCTTGGCAGTGCTGGGGAATGGTTGGACTTGATGATCTTACAGGTCTTTGCCAGCCTGGTTGAGTCTGTGAGTCTATGAAACTGCAGTGGTCCAGCCTCTACTCATCCCCTCAGCTACCCCACTGCACATCAGTCCTGCCATTGTGGCCCTCTGCTGCTCCCAGCATCAGTGACCTTGTGAGTCATAACCCTCTATGTCAGCTGGTACATCCTCAAATCCACTAAAACATGACCTGGTGTTGTATGAGGCTGTCAGGTCACCGTGATGAGTTACTGAAAGAGCTGAATCACCCATTTTCCAGCACACTCACTGCAGTCATTGTCCTAGGTCTGCAACTGTCCTTGCCTCAGCATCTCACCACGTCAGCTTGTGCAGAGCTGGTGCTGGAGGTTCTGGCACCCATTAAGGCTACATGACCAAGGGAAGAAGCTCAGAGGAAGGGTTTTGAGCTGAGCTTTAGGGGCTGGTGGCATCACCACCAAAATAAGAAGCCCATCACACTCCAAAGAAAAGCCAACAGAAAGCCAAACTTTACTATGAGCATAGATACACCTCCAAGTCTGTTAAAAGCAAACCCTCACTAATGGCTCTATAAACCCCTAGGCCAGGCTTTTGGGAAGGAGGCAAGTCCCAGTTATCATGCTATCTCTGCAGTCTGCCAGTACTGAGAGACAAGGATTAAAAATAGAACTGATTCTGACTGACAAGCCCCTGATTCACATCTGAGGCTGACATCTAGCTATAACATCAGGTAAGTGCAGGATCAACACCGGTTCTTCACACTCACAAAGGCAAAAGGTATTTTTTCAAAGGCTCAACAACCAAAGGAGAAAAAAATCCAAGATATAGTTGTTTTAAACCAAATGTCATGCTAACAATAGTCTCACGGCACTGCAATGACCAGAAATGGCGCAAATATATGCAGATCTCCCTTGCATACATTCACCTCAACCCCACAGTTCTGTATCAGGCCACACAGGTTTGTCTTCTCCTACCCCTAGTCCCTTTGCTCTTTCTTACTCCTTAATGCCCAGATAAATCTCTGATCCTCATGCCATGCTGTCACTAACGAATGGCATGAGGCTGGGATAACAGCTCTTTCCTTTTCTGGCCTGCAGTAATACAAATTACACCCTCACAGACCCTGACACTACTGGTCTATTTATTTCTCAATACATTTTATCTTTACCAAAGCAAGAAGGCATCCCAGTTTCACTTCCTGACAGACATGAATAGTGAAGTGGTTCAAACATCAGGCAATGAATACTGCAAGGAAATGTTGCAATACCTGTAACTTTTGCACCCAAGCTGAAAGAAAAAGCATGAGGAACATTCATTGCTGGAGTTTTGCAAGTGTGGCTTCTCTCTGCCACACTCACTGCAAACCACAGATTTTGAGTCTAGCCAGCCATTTACGTTGCTCTTAGCAGGTACCTTCTACACCGTAACTCAACGTCTGCTGAGAAGTTGACCCTGCATCCTGTGTTAAAGCAGTCACTGATTTCTAGAAGTTATTATGACTATGCCGTTATAAATATCCATTTTGGGGCATAAGCTGGAGTTGGGCACATCTTATCTTTATATACAAGCAACATGCACATTCTAGAGAAAATATGTAAGAGATACATGAGTCTGGCCAAAAGGGGGGGGGGGGGGGGTTTGCGAAGATCACTGGATAAGGAGCTTAAGCGTATGTATTTGAAGATGAGAAGGCTTCAGGGGGATCTGCTTGTGCTGTATAAGCACCTTAAGGGGGATCACAGGGATCTGGGGGATAGATAAATTTGAACTAAGCAGCAAGAGAAAAACACATGAGCAGTCCTAGCCTTTAAAATAGAAGTAATTTCCGTGAAACAAAAGGGTGGTGGTTTACCCAGAACTGGCTGCTATCTAGCCATGTGGAACCTCTTTGTTGAGGAGACCTCTGCAGCATACAAATAATGGAAGAGCCAAGAAAATAAAAACAGATTGCTTGGGTACCAGTGATACCTATGGATATGCATGGGATTAAATGCTTAAACATGATGATTTTGCTCATGCACAGGGCTTATGTTTAGCATCAGTAAGGAATATCCTTTCTCTCCTCAGGTTACCACATGGAGCTGGGGAGATGGTGACTTCAAAGACAGTAAGAAAAAATTGAAGAGAGTCTTGCTAAAGAGATGGATGTGGAATATTTTTTGTAGCATTCAACTGTACAGAATAACTTCTAACCCAAACACAGAAACATCAAGGACATACTTACTGCACTGTTCTTAAATGACAGAGCGGGAGAGCAAGACGTTAAAGTGTCTCTCGCCTGCCTGTCAAAGACTAACGTAAGGGGGTGTAGGGATCCCTCCTGGTTCCTGATCCCTGTGCTTTGGGCTCTGACCCAAAAATCCAGCAATTCTGTTCCAAACATACTCTCAAACTGAGAGCAGCACAGGTTAAATGCTTGAAATTGAGGGTTTCCCCTTGATGGGAAAAAGGAACAGAGGAGAGCTCTGACAGGCATCTGCCAGAGGCTGAGATTCAATCACCCAGAAGCTCTTCTATTTCTTTTACTGGCAAGCTGGTACATAACCAAAAGAATACATTTTAAAGGGAACAGCTACATTTCAGATGGTGAGGTTACACACAAAATGTCTTGAAAAAACCAAACAAACCCAAAACCACAAAGTCATATCTAAAAAAAAAAAAAAAAAACCGTACAAACCCCACACAAAGCAAGGTCAGTGCCAAATTCAGTCAGGCCCCAGGTTCAATCTCCTCAAAACAACCACTTTGATACTGAAGTACATGCTCAGAGCATAGCAGAAAACACTCATTCCCATTTCTTCCACCCATCCATCCATCCACCCGACCTGCTAGCAGAGATGGGGCTGAGCCGGCACAGAGGTTAGCTGGAAGCTATGCCCACCCATCAACAATCATAGAATCATAGAATCATAGAATCATAGAATAGTTAGGGTTGAAAAGGACCTCAAGATCATCTAGTTCCAACCCCCCTGTAATGGACAGGGACATCTCACACTAAAAATCCTGCCTCAGACCTTTGAAGAACAAGATATAATCCACCAGAAAGCAACTACAGCAGGATTTTGTACACAATCTGTGCGGGGGTATCCCAACAGGGACAGGGTCTCTGTGAGGGGAGGCCAGGTACATCCAGCTTTGCCCTGGATGTTTAATGGCAATTTGAGAACCAGCCCCCTTTCACAGAACTGAGGAATTCTTCAGAAATAGGAGTTACCCATACCTGCTCTGGTGGAAGGTGTCCCTCCCCGTGGCAGGGGGTTGGAACTGAATGAGTTTTAAGATCACTTTCAACTCGAACCACGCTGTGACTCTCTGATTACATGCCCTGTACAGAGCAACTCATGAGATACCTTTCCTAAGGGAAACTCTTGCCAGTGGCCAAAAAGCTGGTATTTTATTTTTGCTGGATTGGGTTTTTACACCAGCTTCTTACACCAGCTGAGATGAAATCTGGATCTGCTGCTGTGGTTTCATCTTGACCTTCCTGTACTAAACAGGAAGTCCTTGTCAATACAATACTATTTAAGCACCGGCCTCGCTAGCCTGTGCTGTGTCTAGATAATCCAGCCTAATGAGAGATTATTTCCTGTGTTTGAGGCTGACAATATTCAAAGACATTCTAGGATTGTGCAGTGATAAAAACTGAGCTATATTAAGATGATGACAGCATGAAGCTATTAAGTTTAAATACAGATTGGAAGAGAGAATGGCCACTGCTTGCAGTGTGTCTCAGCAAGAGAGATGGCAACAACAAACAAGCAGGTTTTCTGATTCTAGGATTGACATCTTCACTCCACGTGCTGGACACAATAACCATACCTGTGTCTTAAAATGCAGTAGGGTATCTGAAGCAAAAGACTAGCATGTAAGTGTTGAGTACAGGCTGAGTGCTGGCTTTTGTCCTCATTGGATGCAATTGGTCAAGACCTAATCATATTCATAACATGCAACAGCAAAGGTAAGTACAAACAAAAGATAAAGATCAAACCTCAGGCAAAACTAAGAGAAGCTCCTTGGCAGTTTCACCCCTGGGGAGCTGCTGGCTTCTGGAATAACCAGGTATGTCAAAGGAGTGGCAAACACTCTCTCACAGTCACCTGGGGGTATGAAGTAAGGTACAGTTTTCCCTTGCTTTACCAAAATGAGCTAAGACCAGACCTGAGCCAGTGTGCTCAAATTAATATCACAGTTTAATTTCTTTTCCAGTTTCAGAGGGCACAGGCTTACTCCTTCAGTTACTCAGCACCTTATGTGGACATTATGGATAACTGGCTTGCTCACCAGCAACTAAATCAAGGCTTAAGCCAATATGCTGTAGACTGTAGCATATTTGTAGCCTTTGGGATTCAACAGTGAGCTATCCCTTCTGTGGGGAAGAAATACTAATGTCCACTGTGTTTGAAGAAGAAGCATGCTCCTGTGTAAACAAGCCTGTATGTTCCAGATGAAGGAAATGAAGAGTGGCAATGCAGCACATCCAATAACTCTCAGCCAGCTGTCAGTCTAGTAGGAAAACAACAGATCAAAAGCAAACTATTTTCTCCCCATGCATTTATGCACAAAAGGCATTTTCTTATCATCATTCTCTCCATTTTATAACATCATCCTTTAGATATGCAGATTATGAAAGCCAAACCAAATACTTTATTCTCAGATTACATATCCTCTCCACTGGTTTGTACAGGGCAGAGTTAGATGCCTGCCTATGATTTCAATTCACTTGTACAAAGAAACAAATGGAGAGCTGCACGAGACATGAATAAACAAATAGTAACCCAAGCTCTGCAATATGATATAAACAGCATCATTGGACCACCTCTTTGGACCCATTACAGTGTTTCCAGACTTGTTATGTACACAGTAAGACCTTCAGGTATACTTGGAAGAGAATCAGAGAGAGCTTGATGGCCCAGCCTACAGGTGAACAGCCAGGAAGCACTACTTAAACACCCGTGGTTTACTTGAGGAGAACCTAACAGGTTTATCAAGACACACATGAGAACTGCAGCAGCCCAGGCACACACAGAATTTCATCTCACCTGCCATCAGCTGTTACTAGGGAAAAGTGACACTAAAAATAAAAAAGCACCACAAACCCTAATTTCTTCCCGTATTTCTGACTGATGTGACGCCTTCCTTCAACACACTAGACATTTTCTCTATGATTTTCTGCAGTTTCTACACTCTTATGTGCTATTTCCAAGGCAACCCCACACTAGAATTTCAATGGATTGAAGGAACTTGCAGGGTTCAAGGCAGACTGAGCTGCTCTATAATCCTTGTGCTGCTGAAGAATAGAAGTGTGAAAAGCAGAAAAGTATTTACAAGTAGAAAAGCAGAAAAACTATGCTAGTCTTCCTGTACTTGCAAGCACAATAATAGACGCCCTAGATGTCTGAAGGCCATACTAGTCGAGAAGTTAAGAGTTAGGGCTGCACACAGAAAGAGTGATTCTGATATGGTTAAAGTCAGGAGCAACCTGAATTCCGTTTCCCATCCAAGGGGAGAAACAGCACTACTACAACACTCTTGAGCTCATCCCACAGTGTGTACCTAAAATAGTTCAGGTGAATCACATCCTAAAAATGCCTGTTTCTGATCTTCAGCTATAGAAGGAGCCAAAGGCTATCAGTTCAAACGTGAATGCCTGCAGAGCTCCAAGGAAAGACAAATTCATTTCTCATTAAATGAGATTTTAGGCAGAACCAAAGAAAGTTCCTTAAAATTACGCAGTAGTGAGGTATCCCCAAGTGGAAATGGGGTCCACTACAAATAGCTATCCAACCCCTCTGTCAATATTTAAAAAGATTAAATTATTACAGTATTACTGTACAAAAAAGGCAATTGCCAATACAGAAGGAACAGGATGACTTGATTCCACTGAAAAGGGTAATTCTCACAGTGAAGTTAGTATTTCCACTCTCCTAAACTAAATAACAAAGAGGATTCTTACAGAAGAAAATAAAACAACATTCTAGAAAGCTACTCACTGTTTCTTCAAGATAAGTTCGGTCCTTAATGCAAAACTGGCCACCTCACAATACAGATTGATGATGGGGTAAGAAGTGAGCAGCACCCACTTAGCTCTACAGTGAGGTCAATGCACATGAAGACAACATTGCTGCTGCATATTTCAGTCCAGCTTCTAGAGTTTCCAAGTCTGGTATCTCAGAAGCGTTAAATTTCCCAAGTACTAGTATAATTAAGAATACTACTAGGAAAAAAAAAACACACTGAATTGACTGCACATGCTTGGCTAATTCCCAGCAACTCTGCCTCTCTCTCTTACTTTTTGGATGCTCAAGCATGACCCTGTAATTCAGAAGTAAACAGTTACTCAGGAAAGCTACTGAGGCAGAAACCAAGCCGGAAACATCTGAGCAGCACGCACTGGGGTTGTCAGTGAATTGACTCATTGAAGGAGTCACCGCACCGACAAGCAACACACGCTTTCATTTACATAGAACATACTGGACTTGTCATTGCGGCATGAAGAAAAGCAGTTGGCCTCTGCTGATCAGAGCATTTACCCTGAAATGATGAACGACCACCACCAGCCTTCTGAAGAGTCAGTCTGCCTACAGCTATCAACTCAGGCTTACTAACTTAAGCTCAGCCAGGGTTCTGCTCAAACCACAAACACAAACTGGTTTGGGTTGAAGGGACCTTAAAGCCCATGCAGTTCCAAGCCCCTGCCACGGACAGGGACACCTTCCACTAGACCAGGTTGCTCCAAGCCCTCTCCACCCAGCCTTGAACACTGCCAGGGATGGGGCAGCCACAGCTTCTCTGGGCAACCTGTGTCAGTATCCTTTTCACATTTCCAGTGTGGCAGTTGAGGTTTACCAAGGGATTATCAAGGGCTCTTTGTCAGGACTCTGCACCTCACCAACCTCACAGGGAAGAACTTCTGCCTAAGAGCTCATCTCAGTCTCTCCTCTGTCAGGTTGAAGCCATTCCCCCTTGTCCTGCCCCTAGAGGCCCTTGTCCAAAGCCCCTTTCCAGGCTTCTTGTAGCCCCTTTAGGCACTGGAAGCTGCTCTAAGGTCTCCCTGGAGCCTTCTCTTCTCCAGGCTGAACAAGCCCAGCTCTCTCGGCCTGTCTCCAGAGCAGAGCTGCTCCAGGCCTCTCAGCATCTCCATGGCGTCCTCTGGACTCCCTCCAACAGGTCCATGTCCCTGTTCTGTTGTTGTCCCCAGAGCTGGACACAGTACTCCAGGTATGAGTAATCTCTACCATGAGCAAGAAATTTTCCCTTCTAAGGGCCTGTCTCACCTTAACCAGTTTGCTTTACGCTTTTCCTAACTTGGGGGAGGAAGGAAAGGGTGGAAGAGGCTTTCGTTCCCTCATAACAATAGATCATGACCTGACAAGGATATCTTCTGTTTTATTGGAGTTAAAAACTATCTCACACACAAACAGCAAGTCTAGTTGTTTCATGTCAGAGCCTGACAGAGCAGAAGCAGGGATGTTCTGCTGTACCAGGCAGTCAGGATTTGGGGAGCTTCTGCGAAGTTCATTCACATCATGCAAAGTCCTTATTCCCAGTAGCTCCCAGAGGGTGGCTGGTAGGAGAACAGGCAAACACTAGGCAAGGAAACAGAGGTGAGATTTCCCTGACATTGCTTGCATGGGCTACAAAGCAATAAGCTCCTAGTTCTATTCTGGGCTCTTCCAAACCCTGTTTGCCATGGGCTGCTTGTAGATATCATTGCCAACCGTCCAAAACTGTGTGAATTTCTGTCGTCATGATAACAACCCAGGTAGCTCTGACTGCAACACAGGAATTGAGGGTTAGTGCCCAGCATCAGTGCCCAGCATTCAGCAATGCTGCATGTTCCAGTACTGATCAACTTCCATCTTGAGAAGAAATTACCCATTCACTTAAAGCAGTTCTGTTTCCCTGGGGACGAGGGAAAACCAGACCCTGCCAGCTTTATCTCTGCTCACGAATCACGGCCCAGTCCTTCTTGTCTCCTTGACTACAGCTAAATAAAACAAGGCCAGGAATCATTCACTGGCCATTAAGAGCCTGACATAGTGCCATGACTGCATTGCAGCCGTTAAATTTTGTGGCAGGGAATTTCAGGATGTGTGTTTCATGCCCTGGGTGTGGCATAAAGGGCATCAAGGGGTGCCTGAGGTTTCAAAATGCACTGAGGTGATAGTGTTGGAGGACAGTGCAGGATGAAGGGAGACAAGAAGGAAGAGGTGTTGCTCCAGCACATCAGAGGAATAAGCTGCCCCAGGACCTGCTAACAGGGAGGCTGGACTATGAGCAGTGCCATGGCCGAGTTTGCTCCCTGAATCTTATATAAATTGCAGTATAAATATAGCCTGTATGAGTGCAAAACATCACCCCCCAGTACTAAATCTGAAGGTCAGAGCTGATGGACACAGGAACACAAAGTCCCACAAGTGAGATGGTGATGGTCAGCAATGAAAACCTGGCTTCTGAATCAACACCTTATACTCCAAACCCCTAAGGTACTTTTGCTTACTGGGTTAAGTAGCCCCCATCATAAAGACAGCCTGTCTTGGTTTAAGAACAGCACTGCACCAGCTACTAAGAAGGAAAAAAATGACTGCTACAGCTGAACCCAGGACACAGCCTCATCCAGTGCCTCAGTTTAATTTCAGTTACCGTCTCATCAGCTACTTAAAGACACATCAAGAACAGCCTCAAAAACTTGATGCAAAACCAACCCCTCTCCATGAGAAATAATCATCTGAATCAGTTTTCATATCATAAAAGGGGAAAAAATGCTGACTGTATCTCCTTCTGCTGTGAAGTCAAAGGGTTTATTCCTGTTAAAAATAAATCCAGAAGGGCAATCTTTGCTTTTGCTCAACTCCAAGGTTTCAATGAGCATGAACTGAAAGAGAAAATAAAAAAAGCTACTGATGCATTCTCCTAACCATGCACATCACTGAGCTTTTCTACACAGACTAAACGGAGTATGTAAAGCCTCAGAGCAGGAAAAACATGATACAACGGGATTTTGGAGGAAAAGGAATTCCTAAGAGCAATACACGCACAACTTGCCTACACTGGCCTTGCCTAATTAATTGTTTCTGTAGAAAACTAGTACTACATGAATGAAGCAACCTCTTGAGAAAAAACTACATAAGAACTAATAAAATGGGACATGTGAAAATTATTGCCAGGAAGTCTCTAAATCTTTGCCATATATTTTTACAACATGCTTGCCTACGTTTGACCTCAGTGCAATATTTATAAAACACAATTGTCAGAGAACTCCAGCACTTCCTTTCTGCAATCCCAAGGTGGTATGTGAGCTGGTTTCAGTTTAGCTCAGCACGAATCTTAGTGCTTCAAACAGAGAATGGAGTTGACCCACAACCAAAACAGTAGAGATAGACAGAAAAATCCTCCAGCAATAACAACTTCCTCCCCAGGAACAGTTGTAAGGTTTCAAACTCACGCCCAAGACTGTCAAGGCTGTACTTTCATCAGCCATCACTCTACCACAAAGAGACTGACACGGTAATTTCAAATATTACTTGATTTCTCTCTTTTTTAACGTGAGTTTAAATCCACCCACTCTACCAGCAACAGATCATATGGTAACATGCTAAATTATGTTACAAATACCAATACCAATCATGTCAGCCAAGTACCACACCATAAAGAGAAAATAACTTGCTTAAATTAGATTGAGATGAGCTCTTAGGCAGAAGTTCTTCCCTGTGAGGGTGGTGAGGCACTGGCACAGGTTGCCCAGAGAAGCTGTGGCTGCCCCATCCCTGGCAGTGTTCAAGGCCAGGTTGGACGGGGCTTGGAGCAACCTGCTCTAGTGGAAGGTGGCCCTGCCTGTGGCAGGGGGCTGGGACTGGATGAGCTTTAAGATCCCTTCCAACCCAAACCAGTCTGGGATTCTGTGATTAAGTATTACAGATGGTCTTTGTGACTGGAGCTTATAGTAATAGCTACAGATGCATGGAAGTTAATGTGATCCTGAAAACTACTCCAGAACATATAGAGGCTTGACAGCCACTTTTGACACCTGAGATGTTCATAACGAATGTACTGCCTATACAAAAACAAGTGTTGCTTCTGGATCACTGCTTTCACAAGTGGATCAATACACATTCAGCAGAAAGAGCTCGCTGTTATATCTGCTGTGAATTAAGTGAACAAAATTTTCTCATGTAAACATGGGCACCATCAAATAAAACACTCCCTGAACTGCTGCAGTACAAATATTATCTGCAATGAAAGAAATGAGGAAGTCTCTTTTTTTGCCATACTAAAAGATAAAATGTTCTGGGATGGCATCCAGAGTGTTCAGAGTGATCATGTATTCAGACGATATGGATTTAAACAAGGCCACTTTGTTTCAAAAAAACTCAAGGATAATCCAAAAGAAATACAAGTGTCATTAGGTCTGAGCTTCCATATCCCTGCGAGAAATGTTGAAAACAAGATACTGCCTCAGCCACAAGTGGTTCTTACACCTCTTCCAGTACAGCATCAACTTTTAGGGGATCAGAGGTTTTCATAGTGGAGGGTTTGACAGGACCCTGAGCAGCATGGTTTAGTGAAAGGTGACCCTGCCCATGGCAGGGGGGTGGAACTGGATGAGCTTTAAGGTCCCTTCCAAACCAAATCAGTCGGGGATTCTGTGATTCTATATAATTTTGCCAGCTGTAAAACACAAGCCACAAAGCCAAACCCAAACCTCTGCACTAGACTAAGAGCTCTGTAATCCGGCATCTTGCTGCTCCACTGCTTAAGCACTGTGTCAGTGAGAATGCCTCAGGCAATATTCTTTCTGATAAGTCTTTTCCTGTTGGTTCATTCTTGATCAGGAAAGTAAGGTGGTTCACACATCAAGGTTTAGGGGTCCACTGAGAAGGTTCCACCTTTGTGTCAACCAGTACGTATCACATAAAGGTGGAATATCTTCAAAAAGCTCTTAGAATGGTGTCCTGGGTTCAGCAGTAGCAGTCATTTTTTTCTCCTTCTTAGTAGCTGGTGCAGAGCTGTGTTTTTGACTTTCAGCCTGGGAACAGTGCTGGTAACACCGATGCTTTTAGTTACTGCTCAAATGTTTGGTCTGACCAAGGACTTTCTGAGCCTCATGCTCTGACAGGGAGGAGGGGAGGCCAGGAGGAAGCAGAGACAGGACACTTGACCCAAACTGACCAAAGAGGTATTCCATACCACAGCACGTCATGCCCAGGATGTAACGGAGAGTTACCCGGAAGGGCTAGGGCACTGGGGGGTTGGACAAGGTATCAGTCGGTGCTCAGTTGGGTGGGGTGGGGCAAGTTATCAGTCGGCTGGTGTTGAGGTGTTGTATTCTCTTTGCTTGTTATTTCCTTTATCATTATTATCACTGGTGGCAGCAGTAGTGATTTGTGTTATACCTTAATTACTGGACTGAGAAAGAAGGCGGGGGGGGGAGTGAGTGAATGAGCTGCGTGGCTCGGTTTAAACCACGACAAATGTCCTGAATGGCAGTAACTGCATTACACTGACCCTGTTGTGATGGGTATTAAGTGTGAAAGTTTGTCACCCGATTAATACCTCACTTTGTCACAGGCATGCAGAGCAGAGGAATTGAAAATGTTTCCAAGAGCTGGGGCATGTTGTCTCAGCTGCAAACTTCCCTCTCTCCATGTGCAGAGTCAGAAACTGCAAGTGTTTTCTCATGGAGCATCAGGGACTTCTAAGCACATGGTTAGCCAGGTTATCTGAGGGCAGGTCTGTTTCAATTACTTTTTCTTTTAAAGCGGTCCTTTGCTGGGCAGTGCTGTACTTTCTGACTTTGTCAAAGGAGAGCTGCTACAATTTCTAGGTCACTAGGTCTCCAGTTCTGCCCTCTGGGTGTATTTTCACCAGACTCAATATAGTTAGCGTGTCAGGCATCCCCACAGTAAATCTCTGCTACTGTCTGTTGCTTTAGAGAACCATTGCTTTCATGTAAAAATATGACTGCTGTTATTAAAAGGTATTAATAGACTTCAATTTTTGTTTTAATAAAACCTTACATTGATTTACCCAGTCTAAATGGGTCTGTAAATGGTAGTTCATGGTCTGAACTTACCTAGTTTTAACCATAATTCATCTCTTTGCTGATATATATCTACAACATATGATGAATTACAGGAATAAACAGTAAATTTAAAATACAAAAAATACATGTAGTAAAGAATATACACAGTCATACTGTAGTACACATTTACTGTGTAAGTCAAAGAAGGCCAAAGTGCTTTGACTGAGTCATGAATTGTATTCCTCCAAAGATTTGCTAATAGTGTTTAGGAGTTGAAATACAAGTCCTGTTACCTGCCCTCTTTCTATTATGGGTAACTACAGTTTGTCATCCATTCCACTTCAGTTTGATGCTGGTGCCAGTAGAAGAGCATTGGAACAGGCTGCCCAGGGGAGTGGTGGAGTCACCATCTCTGGAGGTATTTAACAGATGTGTAGATGTGGTGCTTAGTGCCACAGTTTAGTGGTGGGCATGGCAGTGCTAGGTTAATGGCTGGACTCAATGATCATAAGGGTCTTTTCCAGCCTAAGTGGTTCTATGATTCTAAGATTCTGAACTGCATCTCCCTTGCTCTGACAATGAGAAAGCAAGAAATTAGTGGCCCACGCTGTACTGTCTGCTTGACACTGTCCTCATGCAAACAACCCAGCCTGGCACACCACTGAAACGCCGGTGTTGCTGTATTAGAGGGGAAAATTCCAGTTCCTCAGCACTGCTTTCAAAAGACACTGCATTCTTAGAGCTCAGCTGACAGCACAAGGTATGAAAACCACTGTATTAATGATATCACCACACTTTTTGTTTTCCCTTCTCTTCCTTTTGAAGTAGATTAAACTAGTGGCAAAAGCCATCATTATAGATGTCATGCCTAATAATATGATTTCCACAGTAGCATCGGACTCTTCCTCCCTAAAGAGAACAAAAGCACACAGTGTGCAGGGCTCAGAGATGATTCCTTTGTTCACTGTTAGTACATTCTTTAAATTGGACTTCCCCTTTAACTGCTTCATTAATTTACCATAAGCAATGCATGGGACCAGATTCCAGTCAGTTCAGATTATCTCCCAAGAACTTCACAAAGCACAAATTCCCAAATCCCAAAGAAAAAAATTAACATTTCATGTCTCTTGCCAAGACACCTGGAAATATTAGGAGATTGTTTCCCAAAAGCTAGGACATTTTTCAAGCATTTCCCTTCATTTCTTTCTGTCCATTATTACTTCTCACCTATGTAAGTCCAAAGATTTAAAAATGCTGAAAAATAACCCCTTCCTTTAGTGGAGTTTAATATGAAAATATATTTGGAGGTTACAATCATGATCTGGTTCACCAGAGACAGGCTTAGAGCTAAATACCACAGTTTCAGGGGATGCTGATCTCTTGATGGGGAGAGTCCAGAGAGCAGTTCATGGCAGGGTTGATTTAAGTCAGGTTTCTGTTTGGGAACATCAGAAGTAGTAATTATGTCATGTACAAAGAGTTACAAAACTCCTCACTAATACATGATCACTGACAAAGATCTTTTGGCAAGGGACTGAGTCTGGCACATTCTACTAGGGAGGAAATACTGTGGGTTTTAAAGTATGTTCTACTTTTTGATTTAGAAGTCAGTCATTTTGTTAGTATCTTGGTCCTATGGTACTGACACGTCAGATTTCAGACAAAAAATTCCAACAATTATTCCTTCCTTTCTTCTTAGCTCTCCATTCACTCCTGGAAATTTCCGAAGCAATACAGGACCATTTCCAGAATGAAGTTCAATGGTTATGTAAGAAGCCAGGTCTTTCTTGAGGGTTCTGCAACTTGGAACACAAAGAAAAATGTTGTCCCTGGTCAGAACTGATGCTGTAGGAAGGCAAAATGTCACTATCTCTACTCCAAGCTGTGATGTTTGTTCCCTTTATATCTGAAGGAGAACAGACCACAGTTAACCACTTGTTCCACTTCCCACAGCCTCTGAAAGCTTTGGGCTTTCATCCTGTTCAGCTTGCTAAAGGCAATACATTCAAAAGGCAGAGTGACATGTTTGTAGGCATGCAGTTGAGTTTTTAAACAGCTCCATCTCTTTAGCTTAGTTTAAGTCAGTTCTTTCAGAGAATCTCAGTTTTACTTTGAAACGGAAGAGCACTATGTACTACCTAATTTACTAAATCACCTGTGGGTCAGACATACAGGGCTTTCTGCTTCATAAAGCTGCAGTTTTAGAGCACAATTCCTGACTGATGTGACAAACTGCTGAGCTGTAATGAATTATGCCACAGGTCAAATCTCCAGCTGCCAGCCTTCCACACATACTAAAGTGGAAAGGATGAATTCTTCGTGCAAACTGATCGAATATGTACATGTTTTACTAGAAGAGAACCAGAAGATGCAAAACAAGCACTGAAGAACTACAACCAAATGTCAGTTACTACCACTACACCAACACCAGACTGATTCAGGTTTCTGATCTTTAGAAGGTGTCTCCACCTGCATGGAAGGAAGCAACAAGATGATCTTAAAGGTCTTTTCCAACCTAGCTGATCCTAAGACGCTAAATAAAAAACTTAATGAAGAAATAATTTTCAAGTCTGTCACAGCAACTATATTGAAGTGCCTGATTGTTTCAGCATGCACATCACACCTTCTCCCTCCATTCACACTATATACAATATATATTTCCATTTTCCAGGATAGATTTCTTACACACTTAAAAGGAGAAAGTGTGCCTTATATGCTACATCAGTTGACTTGGCTAAAGCTGTTGAAGGCTACAACCCCTATTTAATGGTTGCAAGAGATTTGGACAGTCAAACCCTTGGATGAGGAAGCAATGGTATTTATGAGACTAAAATATTTGGGTTCATCTGGCTTTAAAATGACTATCATAGAACAAAGAGGAGCCAAAGGGGCAATCAACAGCAACCACAAATAGATGCTTTCACCATTCAAGCTCTAATTAATGTGGAATGCCCTGGCTAGAGAGAACAAGCCAGTTTCACTAAATATTCTAACACATCACTCTTCCTGTCCTATGTCAAAAAGGTTATTTCAGCTCAGCACAGAGCAGCAGCAGTTATTTTCTGATTATTTCACTAAAGAGAATGCCTGTATCTGACGGATATTCAGATTTTCAGATTTTCTTCTCCCTGCATCATGTTGCTTGTCTGCCTTGCTTATTCATTAGGAGTTTCCTTACACACTGACTAGATTATAAATGGAAGAATGGTAAAGCAAATAAACAGAGATTACAGCTGCAGCAGTTCTGTCTTTAGGAATTAAATCCAAGCCCTAAACTGCAGAGGCAACTCTCAAAAGTCAAGCTAAGTAGAACATGTACATTTGCAGTCCAACCTCCATTTAAAGTGGATGACAAGTTTAGCAAGGATAATTCCCTTCAAATATTAGCTGATGGGAGAGGCAAGGACATTTGCTCCATGCACTGACAGTATTATCCTCCTGGCTCACTGGGAGTTGATCCCCCGCTGTGAGCTGACAATAAGAATTTTCCTTCTCAAGTCCCTGATGTGGGGGCATTTTACTCCAAGATGGTGGGAAAGCTTGGGGGGTTTATTTTAAACCACGGCAGCAAAAAAATAAAGATTAATTGTGTTTAGCTGCATATTTCATCTCACTGGTTTTAGCTAATTCACAGTCAGCATATCCTAGGGTAGAGTTTTAAAATCTCAGATATCTTAGTCAAAAATTATGATAGTATATAGAAAAAGAGAAACATTTTAGGGTGCTGAGAAAAAGAGACATAGTATTTTAACCTATATATGTAAAATATGTGGGTTTTTTTCCAGAAGACTAATATTAATCTACCTGCGAATCTGTATCCAAAGCTCAAATATCCTGCTATTTTTGCTTCGGTTTCCTAACCACTTTAACAATCAAGATGCACAGCAACGTGTTAATCTGCTCTAGTGTTGTTTCAAGTGTACTGTTTCAAGTTCAAGTTCTAGACAGTTTCAAGCAGATGGTGCTTGGACAGAGCCAACTGAAATACAAGGAAACTGGGACACCCTCACAGCTATGGCCAATGGGCTGCATTACAACTCACAGAGAGCCCAGAAGGCAAAGCTCAGTCTTACAGCCAGGCCAACACTTTCCAGGGAATGTGTTAGGACTGAGATGCTCATGGTATTAAAAGCCCACTTGCACCATGCTTGGCAAAACACAAGAGGTTTTTGGATGTGACCCATGACAACCTGGCACTTCTTTACCCATCAAGGAGAGAGTTCTCATCTTTAATCATTCTGAACACTCAGGTTAGTAATGTATAGAAGTTCCTAATGCTACACAGGAATACATTTTTGTTATTTATATTTACTACAGAGTTGATTTTTTGTCTTTTCTATGTGTAGTATTTACTATTTTATTGCTCTACAACTTGTATTAACAAGATCATTTTCTTCTTTTTATAAATGAAATGATTACATGCTGCTTTTCAGCAGTACAGGATTCTTCACAAGCAGTAGGAGAGAAGCAGCAGCAGCAGCCTTCAGGCATGTGCTGCTGCTGGGAGCAGAGGAACTGCAGCACCCCAAACACCTCAGCAATTCCCTGGGAAAGCTGTATTAACCCATTTCTCTGGGTCAGCCTGTCTCCCACTCCCACAGCTCACTACTGCAAACACTCTGCTCTCTGCAGCGGGTCCAGGTCACCAGGGGCCACTGCCTTACTGTGATGGGCATGAGCTTTATTGTGCTGAGCTGCTTTCTCTCCTGGGAAAAGGGAAAGAACATTACTCTTCACAAGGAAGGAAGCAGGGCTTGCTCTTTACACACGGAAGCAGAGAAATGGCCCACAGCTAAAGCCCAGCTTGAATTCCTGACACTGAAGTGCTGAGGCAGGACTAGCCCTCCCTCCATCCTCAGAAGGGCATGGAAATTGGAAAATGCTGAACACGGCTACTGGGTTAGCCTGTGCAATGCACACTCTGCAGTACACTCGTTAAATATTTTATCCCTTCTGATTAATTGATGGATGCTTAATTCTTAAATATGCTCACAAAATTCCTGGCAAGAAACAAAGGACTGTAGTAGTTTAGTAACCTGCTCTCCCACAAACACTGTACCTATCTCTCCTTATGAACAAGAGCATCACCTTCCAAAACACAGGAACAATTTCAATTAATTTAGATTTACATTGAAATATTGTCAGATACTTCACATTTCTGAGGCACAATTTGCTCAAGATTTTTATGTATGTTGCAAACATTAAAGAATGCCTGCAAGGTCTACTACATACAGCAGTAGATCATAGCCTCAACCATATACATAGAAATGGGTTTGATCAGCACTTTAATGAGTATTCAGCAGCCCCAGCCAAACCTGGAAATCCAGGTAGGTTTTGTACACACTCAAAAGAGATTTTATCTACCACAAAGAGCGTGCAATACAGACAGATGCAAGAGACAAAGATAAAAAAGCAAGGTTTATGCCCCCATTATAAACCCAAGGAATGGAGACACTGAGAAATCCATTGGCTCAAGATGTGCAGAAAAGCCATCTGAAAACCATTCCATGCCAGAGAAAGAACAACCATTCATGATAGTGTTTGCCAAAGCAAGCCTGACCAAAAACATCATCAGAAACAACTCCCTCTTTATACGCACAGTATTGTAAGTTTCAGGTATTTACACCCAAGTTCTTCCTCTGAACGTCTGCACTATGCTGTTCCTGACAGCAGACTCAAGGAGACTCCCCACCTTCAGTGGCTGGCACCAACCCACATTGCATGCTGAGCAACAGCATTCCTCCAGAGCCCTCTCTCTTATTGTCATGAACATCCAGACTGCTAAAAAGCAGCCCCCTTGGGTTGCAGCTGCTCTGAACAGATAAATAACCTTTGACTGATAAATGAAAGCTGACAGTCAGTCAGACTCCTTCTGTAGTCAAGCTGCACAAGCTTTCATATTCAATACCACTTCCAATGCAGAAATTTAACTACAGGGCTCTTCACATTCATTTGGAACATACAGCTGCAGCTCTGGGGGTGTGTGCTCTTTATTCTGAGGCTAAGTTTGTCAGAGGGTTGTGGTGGTGGGGTTTGTTTTACAGTAGTACTCAGGGCTTCAGCAGCAGACTCTTATTAACTGTTACAGATACAATAGCATAGACTGAGCAGGTGATTTACTTACTGCAGAACATACTGCCATGATGGAGAACAGTGATTTCATCTCAGTTTAGAGTGGAAGCATTTTGGAGGCAATCCCTCATATGCCTGGGGGTGGATGAAAATGATTTTGTACAAGTACTGTTATCCTACTACTACCACCATGCTCACTACTAATTGATGCTTGGAGCTGTGCTAATGAACTCTGGAATTGAGCTGCCTGCACCCAGCCCTTGGCCAGGACAGCTGGAAAATGGTCAGTAAATGGAAAGATATACGAGGCACACAGGAATTATGAACAGAGTAATGCATCCAACCAAAGAACCTGTTTGTGGTCTCCACACCTGATGCAGAAACACTACCTCAAATTATTCAGAGGAGTGCTCACACTAAAGAAAACTCCAAAGAGCTAAGTATCCATCAAGTAACCTGATGACTCCTTGGGCTGTACCCTGGGGAGATGCTAGTGCTACACAGCCAGCTGCTAGGAAACAAGTTCAGACTGCTGCACACTTAAACTAAAGGAGATGGGAAGCAGAAACATATGCTTCATCAAAACCAGATTCACAGCAGGATGCAGAAATAACCATATGGAACCTACTTTTAAATATAAAATGAAGGGATTTCTATTAATACTAATGTAATGCTGTAATCTCCAGTTTATACCTTTACTGATCTTGGATGCTTGCAAAAATATTTCAAATAACGCTGAATATATTTTCCAGTTGCCTTTTCAATTCTGTTTCATGGTTCTTTGCAAGCAGGGTACGATTAACATACATATATCAGATGTATGCTTTTACCATTTGTTCAGCAATTATGCGCATTAACTACTTAATGATTTGCAGCTTGAAATCTGCAAGTCCTCTTTGCCCTGCTTTCAGTTTTGACTGACCCAGTCAATCGAAGAAGCTTCCAAATAACAGCATTGATAAAGATACCTCAAATCGGGAAGATTAAATTAAGTCATCCCCAAATTACACTTTTTTTCACTGGATATGAAATATATAAAATCATTTATATGAAACATGTGAAGTCTTTGTATGTTCCGGAAACACGGACTGCAGCACAGCCATTCTGTATATGTGAATTGACTGAGTACAGCTATCTTGACATGAATAGAGTTAAAGCTCAGTTTTACATACAGAAGATTCCCTGGCAGCTCATTTTTATATCAAAATGCTTTGATCAACATTTAACAGCTAAACGTTGATCAATGCTACAACAACATATAAAAACGGATTTGTGCCATCTATAAGGATGATGCAGTACTTGAAATAATTCCAGGGAGAAACGTAGTTTTACATATATTACATCCTAAAAAACAGCTACACACACTTTTTTCTTTGCAGCAGCAAACTGTTTCAGGGAGAGAAATCATCTCTTGATTTGCTGACATCATGCTTTTGTATGGATGAAGCTGCAGGCTGACCTAAAGCAAGAAAGTCAGCAAGAGTTCACTTACCATCTTTTAAAGAGCAGACCTACTTGCACAGCAAAACTGCTGGCTGGGATTTCCAAATGGCAGCCAGACACATACTAACGCAGCACTTCAATGAGGCAGGAATGTATTAACATTTATCAAACAGAACCACAGTTAATTGGGTGCCACCGGGAAAAAGTTCTCCTGCTCGCACGGTAACAATGGAGCATATCCTGTGGGTTTGTGCCCTACATCCCATACACACACCTTTATCCATCATTAACAGTCCTTGCTCTTTGCCCTTCTCGGTGACATATTCCCAGTATTCTCCATTTCTTCCAAGTCCCTGAAGACTCACCACCTCAGTGCTATCTTACTACTGCTGTTGCCAGCCCTCTTCCTGGCAGTACCTTTATTTCCCCTAAACAATCCAGAGTTTCTTCCAGATGTTTTCAAAAAACCTCCAGTGTCCTCACCGCAGCCTGAGGATGCATCTCCCTCCATGAGAAAATCAGTTTGGATGTCTCCCCTCTAGTGGTTTTCGTTAACCTCACCAAGGCATTTACAGAGATTCAATGCATCTGCTCCAAACAATTCTGTGATTCTGATTCTACTGCTCCTTCAGATACATTTGAAATTGGTAATTGGATGGTAAAGGTACTGGAGGGAGGCAGAGCAGAAAAGATGAACTAGCAGATAAAAGGAGAGACAGAATCATTGAAGGAACATTTCAGTTTCTTAGGAAAGTAGCTTAAATACACAAAGGGAAGTGAAGGGAATCATCAAATCATAGAATCAACTAGGTTGGTAAAGGCCTTTAAGATCATCGAGTCCCACTGTTAAAGAGTGAACCAATAGCACAACACTTCCCAGTAAAGCAAAACCACATCAAGAGACGGGAGATTCCCTGAGTGCAAGGCTAGGAAGAACTGAGCACATCTCGGAAACACTATTTCCTGAGATTTCAAATTACTGCCCTGAACAGTACGGCTCCCACCTTATTCCCCCAGATTGAGCAATATGCTGTTGTGCAAAAGACAGAAACACCTGATCTGAGTATTTGCAATTACTAACTCTGCAGGTTTTTCCTCTTCAGAAATATTCTCTGTTCTGAAACATGGCCAGTGCCCATTGCACACCTTTTTATAATCTTTGCAATTCCGTTCATCAGCTGAGAAGGGGACTTTTACCAAGGAGATGGCTGGTGACATCCCACTTGTTTATCAAGGTGGAGTATTAGTAGGAAGTCCAGCTCTTGAGCCCCTTTCATGTCACAACATGTAATGGCCAATAAGAGGTGGGCGAGAGAGCCGTTTCCATTCTTAGCTTATGGGCAAGTAAAATACCATGGCTTATCTGTGACTTATCAGTCTGTAGTACAATCCTGCGCACTGGCAGATGCCTCTGTTGTGCAATCCAAAGGCTGCACTGGAGTCACCTCAGGAAACAATTCAGCCTTTGTTGGCACTGAAAATCGAAACCCATGAAAACAATGGGAACATTTTTGGGTGTTCACAGCAATACAGGAAAGGGAAGTGAAATCAAAAAATGAAGCAGAGTTTCTCCTGGAGCCGCTTTCCCTGTCTCTGTTCAGAGCACAGGCATTCACGCTTTGAACTCCAAGGCATAAAACCACAGCAGAAATTCTTCCCTGTTAATGGCAGAAAGCCATTCCTGATGTTTGATAACTGTATCCTAGGCTGTATTCCTAGCAGCATGAGCAGCAGGTCAAAGGAGGAGATTCTCCCCCTCTACTGCACCCTGGGGAGACCCTCCCCTGCAGTCTTGCATCCAGCTCTGGAGCAACAACACAAGAAGGATGTGGAGCTGTTGGAGCAAGTCCAGAGGAGGCCATGGAGATGCTGCAAGGGCTGGAGCAGCTCTGCTCTGGAGACAGGCTGAGAGAGCTGGGCTTGTTCAGGCTGGGAAAGAGAAGGCTCCAGGAAGACCTTAGAGCAGCTTCCAGTGCCTAAAGGGGCTGCAAGAAACCTGGAGAGGAGCTTTGGACAAGGGCCTGTAGAGACAGGACAAAGGGCAATGGCTTTAACCTGACAGAAGCAAGACTGAGATGGGCTCTTGGGCAGAAGTTCTTCCCTGTGAGGGTGGTGAGGCGCTGGCACAGGTTGCCCAGAGAAGCTGTGGCTGCCCAATCCCTGGCGGTGTTCAAGGCCAGGTTGGACAGGGCTTGAAGCAACCTGGTCTAGTGGAAGGTGTCCCTGCCCATGGCAGGGGGTTGGAACTGGATGAGCTTTAAGGTCCCTTCCAATGCAAACCAGTGATTCTAGGATTAAAGCTGGGGTCCTGCACATCTTTCTTATAACTAACTACCTATGGTTTAGATCTACACCTAAAATAGTCTTCAGCCGTAAAACTTGCTTGAAAATCATGCATTAAAATGCAATAAACTTACTACTTTAAATGTATTCCCAAATTGCATCAATTGATTGCTTACTTCTTCCTGTTTTGGACTCTCAGCACAGTCTTAAATTAAGAAACATTTATCCAGGTAAAAATGATCCCACCACATTGACCTATATAATTCAGGAATCTACACAACACGCTCTACCTTTAGGCTGCATTCAACTTGGTTGTTAGACTGAGGTCCAAATATATTGCATATATATCCCACATACACCCCTTCTATTGCACCCCTACAGCAGCTTAGTTTGCTAGGCAGATTATAGGAAACTATATTTTCTCGGATCATTGAATAGTCATCAGCTAGAACAGATGGGAGATGTGAGAGGACCTGAGTATCACAGGCTGTGAGGCTTCTGGCTTCATTCAGGAGGTATCACATGCTAACCAAAAGGAAGGGATATATTCTTTCTGTAGGATGAGTTTTAAGAAACTCATTCTTAAAAGTTAGTTTCTGAAAAGCAAGACGAGGAAAAGGCCTCAGGCTGCATCAGGGTAGGTTTAGGCTGGGTATTAGGAACAGTTTCTTCCCCAGAGGGTGTTCAGGCATTGGAACAGGCTGCCCAGGGCAGTGGTGGAGTCACCGTCCCTGGAGGTGTTCACAAACCGTGTACACAAGGCCCTCAGTGCCATGGTTTAGTGGTGGCCTTGGCAGTGCTGGGAAATGGTTGGACCTGATGATCTTAAAGGTCTTTCCAACCTGATCGCTTCTGTGATTCTAGTGATGTGGTTCAGGCTATGGGTGAGAGGGGTGTCCAAAGTGAGAGTCCAGGCTATATGGGTGCACTGTGCAGATGCCAGCCCAGGAGGTGGCTTTTCCTGGTGCATTAGCAGCTACTTAATACAGCCCTGGAAAGAGCTATGTTCTAGCAACAGCTGAAAACGCTGTTCCTTCAAAACACTTTTGTGTCACCCTTCGGCTCAGCCTCTGCACAAGTACTCTTGCTATCGATTCCTGCTTGTTGCTATTACTACAGTAGCATGCTTAAATTGATTCTTAGTGTTATTATCTCACTACATCCCTGGATTTACATTATGAGAGAGAGGAAAAAGAGGGCAAGAGAGGAATTATGGAGAGTAGGTCTTTTGCCTGATTGGATTGTTAGCTTCCTGTGAAGATAAAATATGCACATTTAGTATTAGGCCTTTGTTGGCCACTCATAGAGAACAAAGAACTAAATAAGCACTAATTACCAGGAGCTAAGATTAGTCTCTCCTAGCCCACGGAAAATATAAAGGTGAGTTTTAATATGCGTAGCAACAAGATTAAGCGACATGAATCCTGACAAGAGCCCTAAAAAAAAGGGAGCCAAGTAAATTATCCCTTGTGAGCTAAAAATATAAAGTGAATTTGTACCAGAATTCATTATGGCTTGCCTTGAAAAAGCCACAGCTCCTTCCTTCAGAAGAATTCAGCCTAGCACAAAGTGGCACTATCACATCTCTTCTGCAGCTGTAAAGAACTACACACATATCTCCAAAATTCCTGGATCCTATTTACTTGTGATCAGGAAAGGCATTTGTTAAGTACTGGCATTGCTGCCTAGGTCAATACCCTCTGGAGTTTATACTGTGATTTTTCTGTGAATGCCCCAATTCCAGTGACACCGGGTGCTCTCTGATCCAACAAAAATGCCATACAAGAGGGAAACACGTGGCCCACTTTGGAACATTTTCTTTCTAAACACTTCTTGTTTAAAGTGAAAGAACTCAATCAAACTAAATATAGCTAAGAACAACCATAAACATGCAAGGTCTGAGCAGAATTTAAAAAAAAAAGGCATTTTATGTGTCTATCCAACTGTTCTGGTATAAGAAATATGTGTATATAAACAGTTATATAGAAATATATATATATAAACCACTTCAGACTCAAAAGAATGCCTTGCATATACAACTTGCCATGACAAAGTTCAGCAGTTTCAGGGAGTCTGAACTGTGCTCAAGTCACCTAAAAGCAGACGGAAGCAGGCTCAGCAGGGTAGAATAGAGGAAGAAAGGAAGCAGGTTGCAGAAGAGGGATAGTCTTATTTTCCAGTAGCAGAAACATTTTTTCTATTACCTTTGCAGGTGTTAGCCAATTTAAAGAACTCATGAGAAACTATTTAGAAAATCAAGTGGAGCATTTGGAACAGTATTCAACTCTTGTGCATAGTGCTTATTTCCCCCTGAGTCTGTTACGTAAAGCTAATTGAGCTGGTTTCCTACAGCTTTTTGACTAGTGGTTGGAATTGCTGGAGTTCAGTAAAACATGAGCTTCCTGGGACTATTCTGAGGGGTTTTACGTGGCAGATGCATTGACAGCATTTCTCCTTTTGCAGGCTGAAGAGAGAATGGGCTCCTACTGCTAACTTTCTGTTGGAAAAAGAACTAATCTGATCTCTCCTTCATCGGAGTGGCAATATTCACCATACTTACAAAAACCTTCCAGCCCACCACCAAGGAAATGGTTAAAATAGGCCAGAAGCTAAAAGAGAAACATCAAAACGACATCCATGTGATGCCTACAATCCATAATGAGTATCAAAAAATGTTTCCTAACTCATTAATATGAATAGGATAAACTAATTTGTCTCTCAACATTTATCAGTTAGAATACCGCTTTTTGGAAACAGGCCATTCATTCAACACAGCAGCGTATTAAAAATTCTCCAAGCTCGGAGTTGTGACGATTTCTTTCATGTGGCTACACGAAATGAAGAAGATTCAATACTCCTATGATCCTTCCTTGGCCTTGCTACTGACTTCTAGTCTAAGACAATTAAAGCTAAATCCTTCTCTCTAGAGTTCCCAAAGCACTTTCCTTGTCTAGGGCTAATCAAAATCTTCCTAAAAACCTCTTGGCTTCACTTCCATTTTTTGTTCCCACCAACATTCTGCACACAGAAGCCAAATGTAACTACTCAAAGAGGAATATTAATAAGCAACAGAAGACCCTCAGCTTGAGCCTGACCTAAATGTTTATGCCCTTGCTAACACTGAAAGTGTAATTCAAAAGGCAATAAAGAAGTTACTTTGGAATTAGATGATCTTAAGGTTGTTTCCAACCCTAACCATCCTGTGATTCTGTGATTCTACTTAAGAAATACCAAAGAATCCAAATTACTAGCCAGCTCAACACAAAGGACAACTAGCATCCAGCAACAAATGGAAGAAAATAATTTTGGGATAAAGTTATATCTCTTTCATGGAAAATGACATAAAATTTAACAAAACAAACAAAAAAAAACCCACTCTACTCTTGGTTTTCTCAAATATATACTAATAATGTTTTCTTAATATTCTCCCTTTTTAAATTATATGTCTTTTGTAGGAACTCAGATTATTGATTTCCTGCAAAACACCTCCTTCCTACAGCACATTCTGTAACCATGGATAACTTGGAACCTCACAGACTTGAGCCAAAACCACCTCTGCTCAGTTGTCTGCTGCGCCTACCAGAGAAGATGCCAACCAAGTATTTGCCGAGCACACCCACTTTTTCAGCAACTCAAACTATCACGTGAAATCAACTGTCGTGCAGGTATTTCCAATCAGAATGAAATTATTTGGTTTAAAGCTCCATATAAGTGACTTCTTTGGTTCATTGAGATGTTTTTGACCTTAACAAGTAACTGTGCAAGTTGAGTCCACTTCTGTGCCTCTTTCCAGTCATTATTTTCCAAAGCACGCCTATACTAAAGTGCATTCATTTCCATGCATTAATGAACATCCTCTAAACAGTGTTCTGCATGCATGAAATTGATTTATCGAAACTCATTATCAGCATTTTAGTATAAGCAAGATGCATTTCTGGCACTTACTGGGGAAGGAACTACAAGCAGAGTTCCCCAGAGTAGCTGTGGCTGCCCCATCCCTAGCAGCGTCCAAGGTCAGGCTGGACAGGGCTTGGAGCAACCTGGTCTAGTGGGCGTCCCTGCCCATGGCTGGGGGTTTGAAGTATGTGATCTTAAGGCCCTTTCTAACGTAAACCATTCTGAGATTCTATGATTGTATGAATTCTGCCTCTTCTTCATCATACCTTTCAAAGAAACTATAGTATTCAGTATGCAGATCACATGTATTTTCAGTAATGGCCCATTCTTCATATACAGGCACACTTATTCCTGATTCTAGTTAATTATTTGCCCAGTACAGTCATTCCATGCACATGTAAATAGTGTTCACAGCATAGTGAAATGAAACACATGCACAAACAATAACTGTAGTCCCAGACATCTGGAGCAGATGCTAATATTTTTCACTTGTAATAAGAAAAACTGAAAGTTTACTGCAGAAAAACATAGTGAGAATGACACCATCCATCACAAGGAGGTACCCAAACTCTGCCTCTTAGCTACCACCATATGACCTTGCCCAAAGGGCTTCACACGTCTGCTACCAATCCTGACACCATCAAAACCTCGAAGACCACAGAAGTTCTAAGTACCGAATGTTTTGTGAGATAAAAACACACTCACTGTCTATCTTTACTCTTCCCTTCCGTGAGAAGCTGCCAGGAACTTCCCCTATGGCTAATGCCAGCCAGCTCAGAGATGGAGCTGTCGCTGGCCAAGAGCTCATCAGTGACCATGGTAGTGCCTCTGGGATAACATCATTAAGAAGGGGAAAAAAGCCCTGCACAACTTCAGCTGGAGAGAAGAGTGAGGATATGTGAGAGGAACAGCCTGGCAGACCCCAAGGTGGGCACAGAAGGAGGCAGAAGGTGCTCCAGGTGCCGTAGAAGATGTTCACCTGCAACTGTGGTGCAGACCATGGTGAGGCAGGCTGTCCCCTTGCAGCTCGTGGAGGTCCACAGCACAACAGGTGATGCAGAGTATGGTGAGTGATCTCTCCCTGTCCTTACCTCAACCCATAAGCCTTTCATTGCATCTACTTTCCCCTGTCCAGCTGAGGAAGGCAGTGATAGAGCAGTTTCAGTGGGCACCTGGTGTCCAGCTGGGGTCAACCCACCACACTAGTGCCTGAGGTCAAAAGCTAGATGTTTGCATGAGAATGTAACTGTTCATTCAAATAAAGTCAGTATTTGGCATGCGAAGATCCGTTTATATATTTCTATGCCTAACAAGATACAGAAAGTCTTGAAACACACAGCTGGGGGTGAGGAATAAATAATCAAAGCACTCAAAGCCGTTGAAGACAATGCCCACATTGACAGTTCCTAACAACAAATATGAACCCATGGTCTCCTCACTCCTGAAAATCCCACTGCAAATATAAATGCAAAGGAAATAGCAAAGAAGCAATAGAAATAGAAGGGCAACACTTTGAGTGAAACCTCAAATGATGTTAAACATTTTTTCTTGCACATCTCTTTCATACAGGTGCTCAGTTTCACTGTGGTAAGCACTGTCTGCACTTGAAAACCCTGATGATGGCTGTTTAAACACATGTTCTTATGCCACCACAATATGGGAATTTAGAGATGGAATTCTTCAAGTGATTCATGATTCATGTTTGCATTTCAATCTACAGCACTGAAAAGCTTCAGTCCTCATCTTTCTGCAGAAATGTGCAATTTGATGCAGAAATGAATATTCAGATGATGAAAATCCTTTATGTGAACAAAAGCATCTTAGAGAAATACCAGGCTGCAAATCCTGGTTCTGGGAACCAGAGAGCAGAAGATAATGACTGTCTTTTTCAGTCTGTCATTGCAGGGGATCATGGAGAGCGCTGAGGACAACACAACACCCACGCCAGCAGTTAACCCAGGGCAAATGTAATGCCTTACAGTTCAAAATGCCAGTACGTTAAATACCACTGCATCAGTCACACGTGCCAGGGCCAGCCAAAAATAAAGATCACAGAACCAAAGACTGGTTTGGGTTGGAAGGGACCTTAAAGCTCATCCAGTTCCAACCCCCTGCCACGGGCAGGGACACCTTCCACTAGACCAGGTTGCTCCAAGCCCCGTCCAACCTGGCCTTGAACACTGCCAGGGATGGGGCAGCCACAGCTTCTCTGGGCAACCTGTGCCAGGGCCTCACCACCCTCACAGGGAAGAACTTCTGCCTAAGAGCTCATCTCAGTTTCCCCTCTGTTAGGTTGAAGCCATTCCCCCATGTCCTGTCTCTACAGACCCTTGTCAAAAGCCTCTCTTCCAGCATTCTTGTATCCTCTTTAGGCAAGGCTGCTACATCACAAGATGTAAACATGAAAAGCTTCCCCAAGACAGTTTGGCTTCAATTCTTTGAAAGTGTCAGTAACAAAATTGGGAATAATTTTGTTCCATTAACTCTCCTCTACATAGTGTCCTTTGAGGAATTTCCCCAGACCAACCCCCACGGAAGAGAAAAGCATTTAGGTGGTTTACTTTCCTTCACATTGCAAACCTTTTGAATTCTAAGAGCATCTTATGTACCTTAAGGAACAACATAATTAACAGGGTTTGGTTGCTTCTAGTTCTAATTTTTCAACTGGAAACAGACTGAAAATGCAGTTCCTGGCAATACACAGAGCAAGTTCTAGATAATTAAGACTTTTAAAAACACATTAGATGCTCAGAAATGAAAACATCCAAAATTACTAGACATTACAAAACTGTTACACAGATACATATGCACTTATACTGCATGTCTAAACATCTCCTCTTGGCCAAAATGAAGGGTTTCGGATTAACAAAACAGGATTAAATTGCTTTAGGCTGGTGCAATACATGAGCCTGTATTAGTGTCATGTGGATCTTCTAACAGTTTCGGAGTGACTAGGTAATTATTTTTTAATGACATTCTGGAGAGGGCCTAGAAGTCTGATTGTTGAAGCACAGAGGCAGTTTATTTATTTATTTTCACTCACTACTGCTACATTCACCCTGTTCATTCACCACAAATGAACCTTTGACTGCTGAGTGATGATATTGATATCAAAAATAAATAAAGATTAAATCAAGCTTTGGTCTAAATCCTTGGGAATTATTTGGCTGCTTAACTCTGTGAATTTCTTAACTGGCATAATAGTCAGAGACCTTCCTTGTCTTTTAGCCTCTTAAACGTGTTAGGAAGGTCAGAGCTGTTAAATTGCCAGCACCATTGACTAATGCATATTGATCAAGGAAGGACCGTAAAGCTTACCCACTTCCAACCCCCCTGCCATGGGCAAGAACACCTTCCACTAGACCAGGTTGCTCCAAGCCCTGTTCAACCTGGCCTTGAACACTGCCAGGGATGGGGCAGCCACAGCTTCTCTGGGCAACCTGTGCCAGGACCTCACCACCCTCACAGGGAAGAACTTCTGCCTAAGAGCTCATTTCTATCTCCCCTCTGTCAGGTTAAAGCCATTGCCCTTTGTTCTGTCCCTACAGGCCCTTGTCCAAAGCCCCTCTCCAGGTTTCTTGTAGCCCCTTTAGGCACTGGAAGCTGCTCTAAAGTCTCCCCTTGAGGAGCCTTCTCCAGGCTGAACAAACCCAGCTCTCTCAGCCTGGCTCCAGAGCAGAGCTGCTCCAGCCCTCGCAGCATCTCTGTGGCCTCTTCTGGAATCCCTCCAACAGCTCCACGTCCCTCGTGTGTTGTTGCCCCAGAGCTGGATGCAGGACTGCAGCGGGGGTCTCCCCAGAGCGCAGCAAAGGGGAAGAATCTCCTCCCTTGACCTACTGCTCATGCTCTGGGGACGCAGTCCAGCACATAGGGGGGTTCCCGCCTGCAATCACACACCTCTGTCTTCTGCTCTCTCTTCATTCCGTAACTAGTCTTCAGACACTTATTAAACAAAAAGACACATCCCCTCCACTTCTCTATTTCCCTTTCTATAAAGCAAGAATTTCAGGTTAGGCACTTAAAAGCTGACGTACTAGCTTAGACCACAGGGCAGTGGAGTCCCACCTCCTATGGGACCACCTCCAGTGGTGTCAGCAGCAGCTGCCCAGCAAAGGCTGCAAGAGCAGCACAACCACACCATCACATCTCCCCAGTTTACCAGGATCCATAGCCCACGGACACTCCTGAGCTGCTGCTTATTTAGTAACCATGAAGAGATTTCTGCTACATCATGCAGCAAGGAGATCCAGAGGTTAACCACATGTTGTGGCTAAAATCCTCCCCTTGCTATTTCAAAACTGTTATCTGCTGAGTACATTACATCATGTCCTCTAGGTTACTTTCATTCAGTACCTTGAGAGCTAAATGACCAGCTAGAATAATATTTCATAAGCAAAAAGCATTGCTATTAGTAATATGTTTTGCACAAAGACCCAGTTAAATAAAAGCACAGGAGACTGAGGTTTGCAACACTGCTGTAGAAACATAAATGCTCTGCTCAAGTATTCCATTTAATGCTCTATTTAGAAGCTATTTATTAAAAGGTGAATGTCTGATAAAGACATTTTAAGACTCACTGTTTACAAGTGGTAACTTGTTTTCCTTCTGAATCGATGAACTTTAGGATCACGTGGATTATCAGAAACGATTATGGTTTCTAGTTTTATTAGGCATATTTTTATAGTGTTTCCAGTATGTGTATTTCCTGTTATCCATCACTGTGTTACAGCATACTCTGCTATTTGTTATGATAGCCTGACCCCAAGTGATCTCTATCTAAAATTCAACCTTTACTTTTTAATTTCAAGTCAAACAAAACTTGCTGTAGCTATGGAAAACATCTGTGTGAGCACTGGTAGCCACTGCTGGCCAGGACCAATCTTCCCTCATACACAGCAGTTCATCAGATCCTCAATTTTTGCCTGAACTGAAAAGAAAAAAGGCAAATCTTATCACTCACTTTGTGCATTTGTTTCTTCTCTAACAACTCTGAATGTCCTCAGCAAGGTTTAGCTGCTGTATTAGCAAAGCCTCTAACATATCACAATCCCACAGGGTTCGTGGACATAAGAAAGGTTCCCACCAAGGATAAGGCTGCAGCTGGAGCCACCAATACCAGGGACCAGAGTTTAGTCATAGAGGCTTAGAAACCAGACAAGATGAAACCGATGTCTTAGCACCAGAAAGTCTAAATATGAGATGAATTCAGGGGGAACCACACTTGCACTGCTCTACTTCAAGCAACCTGGAAGGTGTCCCTGCCCATAGCAGGGGGTTGGAAACAGATGAGCTTTAAAGGTCCCTTCCAACTCAAGCCATTCTGTGATTCTATTATTTTAATGGATATTTAAGGTATTCAGATGCTGTATCCCTTTTGACCTCCTTAGTCACACATCGGAGGATGTTGGGAACAGGATGTCCCAGCACCCCTTCACTGAAAGAAGGCCACTGCAGTGGGGATGCAATGAGAGGCCTTGGAGCACACTAATAAGGCGCTATTGATTTGCCCATCACAAGCAACAATTTTACAGTTAGGCACTACAGTTTTTTATCTTCTTAAAGAGGAACAGAAGCCAGCTAGGAAAAAACCAACTCTGTTGAGAGCTGAATTGGTGAAAACCAAAACATTTTACTCCTTTGTAGAGAACTACCTAAGCTATAGGTGATAAATTATATTTAAGAACATGGTACATCGTTGTTCTCTGCCATGACAGTATGCCCTTCATACACATATAAAGTCAATAGAAATTGTTTCTTGGTTGCTGCCCCAAATCCTCGGATCTCCTCTAGTTCTGTGGCAACTATGGTCATTCACTCTGCAAAACCCTGTGCTTTTCTGCTTGTTTTACTTGCTCACATGAAAAAAACTGCAACTTTTATTATTCAGGTAAAGGGACAGTAATCCAGATAGAGGATTAAATTACTTATTGTGTTTTATAGTCAATCAGGGAGACTCCACTTGATCTTTCTAACCTCATCATCTATTATTCCTATCCACCTGAAAAAGATTGCAAATTTCCAAAGCTTACTCCAAAGTACTATGCAGCTCAAACAGCAGTTCTGTAGAAAAACTGAAGCTGAGATAGCTGGGCTACTTGGGTTACCACGCTGCTGTTTTTACATGACTTGTCTTTGATGCAAAAATACTGCCTCATATTTATCTGCTGTGAGTTGACCTGTTCCTAGGGCATCATAAGCTCCTAATAGTGTCCTCCAGCAATTCTACTTGCAGTAAAGGCTAAATATGTGACCAATAACAGCATGTAACGTTAGGAAAAGCATAAGAAAAAGTATGTCTTGCTTACAGCTGGATAAATGATGCAACCATTTTGCAACACAGCCGTGTCTCCAGAGAAGTGTGTCCATCAGGATGTCTGGCCAAACATCTGCCCCATCACACTGTTCTCCAAACAGTTTCTCCAATAAATACTTTCAAGATGCACCTATCTGCCAGGCAGGAAAGCCCAGTGTTGCTTTTGCAGAGTTAGGTGATGGTTAGAAAGCTCAATGGGTAAGAAGAAAGTGCTCTCCTCTTCCTGAGGCAGTGATTCAGGAATGCATTTGGCATTCACATTTGAGCACATGCTTCCTTTGAAGCACATACTCAAACACCAATTCACTCAAAAGGAAGCAAAGGGTGCAGACATGTCCTTTGTCGAGCACAGGTAATATTCCCTTCCCAGGCTAAGCTGACCTGACAAAGGTCAGGTTTGGACATTCCCGTGTTTTCTTGCTACACTGATACCAAGTTTTTTCAGGCAATCGCATTTAGTAATTCCATAAGGTGAAGAGCTGGAATACAAACTTAGCTTATCTGCAAATGTAACTGCAGATACCATATTTCAGATACAGTGATCTGAAAAATAATATCACTATTATGAAGGCACACGCAAGGTACAGTGGTGGCAAGAAGGGGCATAAGCAGATCTTGGCCATGATCAGCCCAGAACATGGAGGGGATAATCCTGCCCTCAGGGAGTTTTAAACCTGATGATCCTCAGGTTTCACAAGCAGTTTAAGGCAATGTTGTCATGAAAAGACAAATCCTGTGACCTCAGCCCCTCTTTAGTGCTCTTACCAGCAACTGGGCATCTCATGCAACGAGCCAGGTAAAGGCACTAGACCAGCTGAAGCCAACCTATGGAAGGTTGCTCTTCAGCTTCTTCATACCAGAGACAGAACAAACATCTCACCTGGAACCTGCCCACCTTTTCCAAAGGTAGCCAATGCACTTAGACCAGCTTACTCCAACTACGAAGCCACAGACCTAGTGACTGACACTGGATGGCCAACAACATCATGCAGCATCCTGCTCCTGACTCCGCCCGCCTCCCAAGCATTTTGCACCACTGTTGAAATGCAGTAACTAAATTAAATTCAGCATATGAAACAGGAATTGAGAAGCTGCTACTGCCAACATGCCAAGCGTTGTTAATTTAACTTCTGATGCTTTCAAGGTCTATCCAATTTGGAATTTACTGGAAGGTTAAAGCACAGGCTTACTGGCACAGAAGGACCTTAAGCAGAAAAGCAAGTCAATGTAGGTTAGGGGTTTCTGACAAGAAACATTGATTTAGATGCTGCAAGATTTATGTCCTTACCACCAACGGATTCAAATTAAGTGATTGGTAATCTAAGAAATAAATTTAAAAATCATTAAACCAAGCCATTTGCCTGAAAGATGGTACTTCTGTCCTTACTGTCATTTGATGAGACGTTCCCTGGCAGATGATCTAAGTGATTTATACCAGATAATCAAGGTTAAGAGTTTCTCCCATTTGGTGCTGTTGCTGGGACTGAGCCTAAAATAAAAATCACAATCAGAAATGCACAACTATGAGCTTTTGGTTACAGTATTTGAAGGAGAAAGTTGCTGTTATAAAAATCTATTTAATTCAAATGTAGATGGAAATCATAGAATCACAGAATAGTTAGGGTTGGAAAGGACCTCAAGATCATCTAGTTCCAACCCCCCTGCATCAATACTGACATTTCTCAAAGTTTGGGTTTCTTTCAGACACAGGTTTTGATCACTGTCTTTGATCAGCCATGGAATTTACATAATAGAAGATGATGGTTTTCAAAACAACCCAACCATGAATTAACCATCGTAAGTGGATTTGGCCTACAAGCCAACACGCTGCTTACAATTTAGAATAACATAGTTCAATTACAGCAAGCAATCTGAATTTTAAACTCATAAGAGTTCAGAGGAGGATCAAAAGTCCAGAGAAGATGCTGCGAGGGCTGGAGCAGCTCTGCTCTGGAGACAGGCTGAGAGAGCTGGGCTTGTTCAGCGTGGAGAAGAGAAGGCGCTGGGGAGAACTTAGAGCAGCTTCCAGTGCCTAAAGGGACTACAAGAAACCTGGAGAGGGGCTTTGGACAAGGACTGTAGGGACAGGACAAGGGGAATGGCTTTAACCTGAGAGGGGAGACTGAGATGAGATCTTAGGCAGAAGTTCTTCCCTGTAAGGGTGGTGAGGCGCTGGCACAGGTTGCCCAGAGAAGCTGTGGCTTCCCCATCCCTGGCAGTGTTCAAGGCTAGCCTGGATGGGCCTTGGAGCAACCTGGTCTAGTGGAAGGTGTCCCTGCCATGGCAGGGGCTTAGAACTGGATGAGCTTTAAGGTTCCTTCCAACACAAACCATCTGTGATTCTGTGATGATTCTGTAATTCTCTAACATATAAAGAGTATCATTTTCCCTTGTGAAGGACAGAGCATTAGTTACCGTAACTGCCACTGCTTCAGTGTCTCTTGTTCTGAAGAACTCAAGAGCTGCAGCTTTCATCCAGCAAGTGATGGACTGTAGGACAACATCAACCCATCAAAAGAAGTGATAATTTACCAAAATAACAGAAAACAGTCTCATTAACAGATGAGAAAGCCTCAGTACCCAAGTCAGCAGCTCAGACCCCCAGCAGCCCATCACTTCAAATAGATTACTAAGCATCAAGCACCAGGCAGCAGTGCGGACCAGGCGAAGCTGCCAGTTCTCTCCTTGTCAACAGCCAGTACGTGGATGCTTGAGGATTCCAGATAAACCATGGAGAACATCAAGATAAGAAAATGACTGTTCTCCCATCCCCCCAGGAAATCTGCTGTCATTTTGACAAGATTCTCCATGGACACGTGAATATAAACCTATAACCAGTGAGCAAATTGCAACCTTCACAAACAGATCTGAATATTTACATTTGGATATATACACCCAGCGTATATGTATCTTGGAACAGGTTTGTAAATGTTTCCACTGTGTACTGCTTGTAAAATTGCAGCATTTGGAAAAGTGCCCTGAATGCTACGTCACTGCATTTGCTGCCAGGGTAAGAAGGGGGCTCATAAAATAAGCATTAGCAGAACACAATGTGAGAAGCAAATTTTGAGATGGGATTTCTTTGGGTTTGTGCTTTTCAAGTATCAACCTCAGAAGTGGGGAGGGGAAGGGAAGGGAAGGGAATGGAAGATGGCTTGCCAAATGATGTATTCTGACTGATGACAACTTCTCACAATAATGACATCACAACTAGAAATGCAGATGTTGAAAGCCCAGCTTAGATTTGACTGAACATCTACTGCAAGAGGAGGTGCTTCCAGCACAATTCAGATCAGTTTTTAAAAGTTAAATTTTCATTAAACAGTCATAAACCATCCAAAGTCTTAAACCTCAGATTTTCCTTCAGCAACAGACCAAGGCTTATTCTGTGCTTTGACTTTTTCTATGGCATTTAAACTCATAAGTGTTTAGAAGAAATTCCTCCTCCACACCTCACAGAACATCCTTCCAAGGCTATTCCATGGGCTGCCTTCCTCTTCTTCCTGCTGCAAAGCAGCTCCAAGAGAACAAGGGTGTCATGAGAGCTGCAGAGAAGAGGCAGCAAGTACCCTGGAGGTGAAAGAAGCTAGGGGCTGCTGCTGAGGTCCCCCTCAATTCTGCATCCGAGCTGTCTCAAGAGGGTTGCAGGGAACCCAGGGACCCCAAAATGCTTTGCCTCAAGGCGGTAAAAGGAGGTTGCAGTGGTTTCTTTAGGAAGGCTGTGCCCAGGATGTGGGAAGAAAGTAAAGAAAGGAAAAGGATGAAGAGAACAAGTGAAAAAGGCAGAAGCTGCTGTCATCACCAACACTGGTAACTGAAGAAGTCATGTACAGGAACACCTCTACTAATTAATATTTTACCAACTGCATGTGTTTTTTTTTAATTCTGTTAGAAAAAGCAGAAGGTGGGCTCATAAGAACAGCAAAGCTGCATTTTCCATTTGCACCAAGTGTTAACAGACATTCTTGTCTTCTGTTCAGCTACATAAGCAAATGACAGTGTGTTGAAGACCACACAGTTGTTTATGAAAAAGATACTTAATTCAAATGAATGACTGACAGAGAAGAGATTTTAAAGCCTCTGAGTTATGATAAATAAATATATGCCTGTACAAGTTCACTCCATGATTAGAAGAAACATTGGACAAGAGTCAGCAGAGTTGCACAAGGAAACAAAAACCATCCAACACACATACAGAGGCCTATCAGAAAATTTTCCTTAGCTTCTTTACACCCACTCACATGCAATTCACTTTTCTTTTTCACTAAGGAGAAAAAAACTTAAGAAAGAGGATTAATCTTTGCTCAAGTAATTCAAGATCTTTAGATGACCTCTATACATACCTGCAGTTTAAACTAGTACATCAATTCCGTCGTAGAAGCAAAGTACTTTAATCAGAGAATTCTACACCAATATAAAACCAGAGGAAAACTATTGGAAAAAACCCGAAAACAAAAAATCCACCGCTATAAACAGGAAAGTTTCACTGCATCTACAGTATAATAGGATCCCATGCTCAGCACCTACCCAGGAATGGGACATAAAAGGCTATTTCACAGAATCACAGACTGGTTTGGGTTGGAAAGAAACTTTTTAAAGCTCATCCAGTCCCAACCCCCTGCTATCAGGCAGGGACACCTTCCACCGGACCAGGTTGCTCCAACCCCTGTCCATCCTCGGCTTGAACACTGCCAGAGGTGGCGTACCCACAGCTTCTCTGGGCAACCTGTACCAGTATTTTACGTGATGATAATTTGCAAGACCTTTATGGAGCATTATAAAGCCACCAAAAGCTGACAAATCACATGTGGAAAAACAACGTTTCACGCCCTGGCACCATGAAAGCTTGCACGTTTGTTGGTCACTGTTCTCTTCACTGTCCTGCAAAATATGAGACTTAAATGGTGACAAACCCAAGAACTTCACCTTTTAATTCTTCATTCTCCCCTCACTTAGGCTAACACAACTGGCCCATGGTGCCACACCATCACCCCAAGAGCAGACTTTACTCTTGTTAGTCCCTTGCTCCTGCCCTATGTTGTTCCTCCCATCGCTAGAGCACCAAGCTTACCTGAGAGAAAACCAAACGAAATCCAGCCATTTCTCTTAGTTTAACATACCTTGCACCGGTTCCTCAGCCCATGTCAATACATCCGGCACATACCCCTGCACCGGCAGAGTGGAGGAGGCACCAGTGGAGGAATGTGAACAAGCTGCCAGGGAGAGGTGGGACTGTTTCCCTTGGCACCAATACCAACTTATGCCAGTTAAAATCAAACTATTGTTTAGGGGCATAATAATTGCAAGTTCCAAGTATTTTCCATTATGTGTTCTGTTTGTTTTCTTCTTTTACTTTAGCCAAACCAACACAAAAGTCAAAGTTCAACAAAAAGTAATCCATTGGAGTTTTTTTCTTGGGTTACTCTTCACATCTAGATGCCCTTTCAGCCCTTGCCATCAATGTGCCATACAACTTCCTTGGTCAGATGCCTTGAGGATGAATAGCAAATCTTCCCAGCTGTATTTAAAATCGCCAAAGTTACTTCTAGCACCAAAAGGGAGCCTTCATACCATATGAAGCATGAAAGCAGCACCTCAGAGCTGGTAACTAGCTGTTCAAAAGGAATAATCTGGCCTTGGAGTAATGGCAGAAGCTGAGCTCAGTCTTATCCCAATTAGGATTATAAATTAGATTAACAATGTTCTTTATATTCTTTTATATATATATATATATATATATAAATATATATATATATTCTAATCCACATTTTATTCTCAGTGTTGTCATACTCTGTCATTCCAATCACTGGTGGCTACCTATCCCTACCTGAAGTAGCTGGGGTTTTGAAACTAAAGAAATTCATGTCTTTCATAGGTCAAATATTCCTTCTGATTTTCCTCAGGCACATAATACATTACAGATTTATTTTTAAAGCTACAGATCAATTTCAATAACAATTTACTCATTCAACTTCCTGCCACTAATATTGCCTATGCAGACATGTATGCAAACACCATTCTCCTGCAGCCATACAGACACCATGATCTAAACTTGTCATGATCTAGGCAAATGCCCACAAAAATAGTCATATATGCTGAACTGCCACAGCAATGAACATAAACCTTATGCTGCAACAGCAAAAATGTGTACTTTGCTTCCTCACGCTGATGTAGGCTTTTTAGGCTGGCAGTAACAGGGAAGTGAAGTCATAAACTTGTCTCAATCACAAGCAAGAATTACTTTAGTGACTTCAAAAAGTCTCAAATTCCAGTGGACATGAACAAGAATGGAATCCACCAATTTCCCCCCCCCCCCCCCAATTCTTTTTTCTTACCCAAGTTTTCCTAGGATTGAAGTTCTCAGAGGTTCCAAGTTATGTGAAAAGAGTAACAAGATTTTCTCATTAATAAAGAGGCAAATAGTCACCTCTTGCAGTGATAAGGCTGCATACCAGTGAGCCAGTCATGAAAAACAAGAAAGGACTACAAGTTTGTCAGCCAAAGAGTCAAAGAAGAGAATGGGCAGGCTTTAAGGAGACCTTTTCTGACCCCAGAGTCCTAGAGACCTCAGAGTGATCTTCATCTTCCTTTACTTGTGACCCAAGCGAAGGAACATGACAAGGGGGAATGGCTTTAAACTGACAGGGAAGATTGAGATTAGACATTAGGAAGAAATTCTTTACTATGAGACAAGGCACTGGCACAGGTTGCCCGGAGAAGCTGTGGCTGCCCCATCCCTGGCAGTGTTCAAGGCCAGGTTGGATGGAGCTTGATCTAGTGGAAGGTGTCCCTGCCTGTGGCAGTGGGTTTTAACTAAATGAGCTTTAATCAACCTTCCAACCCAAACCAGCCTGGGATTTTATAATTCCAAGTACATCTTTTGCAACCTGCTTTTAACAAGATACAAACTCCTACCATCAGCAAACCCTTGAAGAGCACAGGTTTGACACCAACATACCAAGTACTAACAGCAGCCACACCTGTCCCAGCCCAACGCTGAGCATTCAGCGGGCATTTATCCACAATAAAACCTGAGTGTACAACAAAGTGTCAGGCACTCACACGAAATATATGCCCCAATCCCTGGCAGAAAGGCAACCAGGAGGCCAAAAACCCATCAAAAATACAGAAGCAATAAACAAAATCAGGAAGAAATGAGTTAATTCATCAAGAAATTCTTTGTCTCCACAAATTCTGTTACCTGAGAAGCAAGCAAGTTTTCTGCCTGAGCACTCTTCACTGTTTCTGTGATCCCAGTGCCTCACCCAAAACAATATATGGCTAATGGAAATAGCAATTTTTGCACATGACAGAAGCAAAGAATACAAAGTATTCTCTTCTTGCATGTAAAATAGAGGTATTTAACTACTTTTTCCTCAAAATATTATAAAAATAAAGCTGTAAATCAACCTGCCACATTAGAACTAGTGTGAAAGTGCCTTCACCTAACTTAAGCTCAGGGTAAATAAGAGCTTTTGCACCTTCAGTACCAGTGAAATACATGCTTTCCTATACATGAAAGCATGCACAATGCTGACAAAGGCAGACAATAAGATGCAGAGCTATTAAAAATAATGTATATGTTTAAAAATAGAAGTGCATCAGAGGCACAGGACAAATGCTGTGATTTTATTCTTCTCGTGATGTTCAAGGAGTAATACTGGGATACTGGGTCAGGTTTTCCCCCTCTCATCCTTTACCATAGGAATAGCAGAAATTGTTAGTCTAGCCTACATACTTCTTCCTTAGAAACCTTCTGAACAGAAACCTTTCCTGAAAAGCCCTGAGAGAAGTTACCAAATGCAAACTGAAGTGCTTCTATATCCTCATCCAAACTTTGGCGAAGTGCTGTTCAGATGTTAATACTAACTAGGAGGAAATCCCTCACTTGAAACAGCTATCAAAATAAAGACCCTATCAACTCTAAGATACTTCAGTTTCCATCTTTTTTAGAACTAATTTGGAACTGACTTGTATCTGAAATAAAATATACTCAGTTAGGTCATTGTGTGCACAATCAGACAGACTAGGTAATCAATATTAAAACAGTATAATTAAAAGAATTATCAGTAGTTTCTTGAGATGATGCTTGCCTGCATAACTCCAAGCAAGTTATGTGAAACAACACAGCAACATTTCATCTTTTGATGATAGTGAGAGTGCTCCATTAATCTCTATTTTTTTAAACACAAGATGAATGCTACCTTAGGATTCAGATATCAGCAAATGCCAGACACATTAAAACCCATCTTCAGATAACCATAAGGCTTAACACTTCTTGTTAAGAGGACAGACAGGATAATTGAATATGTTCTATGTCAACAACTGGGTTTAAAATTAAAGAATCAGGGTATTCCTAAAGGCATACCTAAAGCACAAAGGCATATTAGAGTTTTCACCAAGACAGCAATTGTCCTAGCAAGATCAATACCCATGCTGGCCTCTGGTGGATGGGATGAAGACCCACATTTGCTCACAAGCCACTGGGCAGCTGAGCATCCCCTGAAACAAAGGGAAGGTGGGCAAGCTACTGTAACCTGTGTCAGCTGGCAGCCCTCTGACAGTCATGCTCTAACAGAAATTGAACCATACAAACCCTACACATGCCCAAGCACAAGAGGGATGAAGCGATGGCCACCATGTGCACTAGCTGATGAGCACAGACCTCAGAGGAGGACAGAAAACCTCTTCTCCCAAGCACTAATACTGCCCCTTCACCAAATAACGTGGTGAAGACCAAGACCACTGAAGCAGACAAAGGCTGCCGCCACAACCCAGCTTGCTACTGCTCCTGCTGAGGTAACGACTGCAATAGCAGCAGGGAATCTGGAACAAACACCTCTAGCAGAGTGGACAGGGTGAACAATATTTGCTAGTTTTAGGTGATATTTGGTCCTTTTACCCAAAGGACTCATTTAAAGCTGTTCCTCAGCCTAAACTTTTCCACATATTACACTTTAAAAAAAAAACTAAAATATTCTCCATTCTTTTTCTAATATACATCAGATTTCTTTTCACTCTCTTGTTTTTACAAAGCCATGAAACTATTAGTTTTTGAAGTGATGCAAAACTAAACATGCTGCTCGGAAAAAGTCCATAATTAAGCAGGCTGCAATCATTTCTCACTCTCTGGCTCCTTTTCAATGCATACGTCATTCTTTTGTTCCTCCTGCAGTATATTCTCATGGCAGCAGCCACCATGCTGATCCTAGGCATTAATTACTGGTTAGAAGAATGGAAAGGAGGAGGGCAAACAGAATGGAGAGAGCAAAGAAAACAGCACTATACAATCCCATAAAAACCCCTCACTGGGATATTGGAGAAAGTAGCTTACAAATACCTTCCCACACAACGCTTGTCAGAGGATTTATCTGCTCCTTTTAAGGATCTTCTCACAAAGATCTTTAGCTCTCAGTCTAAGGAAGACATTGACATCAAAATCTATTTTTAGTTAACCGAAAAAGAAGCAAAAGAAAAAAATCACAGCTAAAAGTGGGTATATATATATATATGTATATATGGAAATATTTGCCTGGGTCAACTTAAAAATGCCTCAGAGAGGTTTAGTATTAACCTAAAATAACATTTCTTTCTACACAGTAGAAAGTAATTAAAATTAGCCGGGGTATCAATTAGTTTCTAATGCAGCCTCTTCAGGTGCTAGTAGCACTTTTTAGGCATCTAATGATAAAATGCCTGATGTCTAGAACAATGAGAGCCACATATTCCCACCACGATCTTCTAACTACAAGCTTTATGCCAGAGATTTTCACATGAAAAAGTTGCTATTTGTAGAGCTGTCTTTTTTTAAAGGTATTTAAATTCAAGTAATTATTAGTGCTGAACAGTAATTATTCAATCATTCAATAATTCCATTTTGAAAGACATCCACAGCAACCAATGCTCCCATTCTATTTCACACTCAGAATCACTATTTCGCTTGGATTTAGCAACACTTTTTTGAAGGTGAAGGTTGGAACCAGGCCTGGTTAAAAGAGATTTTTTGAAAAGACATGAACATTTCATCTGTTTGGCACTTACAAGAGTACAGAATGATCCGAGGGCCCACAGGGTGAGATTTATGCTATCAGTTTTTGTGTTTCATATCCAGCTTATGTTCAGAGCCCCATCTGTCTGAGCCAGCTGAAGTTCAAAGCTAAGAGCCTTGGCTTACCAGCTCAGGTACAATAACATGCTAATGCAGCTCCAAGTTTTAGATTGGACCTGCCTCATGCTTAACCAGCTCAGAGCAGGTGTAAAACAAGCCAAAGGTTATCACTGAAAAATCATTATAGAACTACATAAGTTATTCATACAGATGGTTAGCAGTGAAGAGTTGATGACCTTTTTCACTGGAAGAGAATTGAAATTTGAAGTGATCATATTAAAAGACCAAAGTGGAACACAGCCTTTAGTTCTCTAAATGATACAAATAGATGAGTGCTGATATTTTAGAAAGATATATACCTACACACATACCCATTCTATGATTCTGTAAATGAAGAGAGACCACTGGCACAAGAAGAAAAGGAATCCAAAGCATCCAGGAAAAAAATCTACAGGAGGCATCATCCAAAATTCTCTCATCTCTCCATCTGCTTTCCAAGAGACCCTATATTCCAGAATGTGGACTGAAAATGAAACATATAGATGTTTCATAGTGTCTACATATACATACCTCAGAATTTTTTCTTGCACATGTATCATAATATTGAATCATAGAATGGTTTGGATTGGAAACGCACTTAAGATCATCCAGTTCCAACCCTCTGCCATGGGCAGGGACACCTTCCACTAGACCATATCACCCAAGGCTCTGTCCAGCCTGGCCTTGAAAAGCCATACAGAGCATCCAAGCTCTCAAGTGCTATCAGCATACGCGTGCATAAGGACTTATGTCTGAGATCACATACAGGGCTTAGATCAACAGTTAAACAGGAGCTTCATTCTTTCTTACAGCCTTGCTTGCTCCTGATCTCAAGTTTCACACATCCTAGTGATAAGCACAAGGAGGCATAAGTTCTTGATATCTCCTGAACTGGGATGCCTCTTGGACTTACCAGGCTTCTTCATTTTACCTGTAGTAAATATAATGGATAACACTACCATAACACAGCTTGCAAGGCAGCTGACAGAGCTTGTGAATTTATATCATGAGGAGAATTTTTTGCACTTGCGATACGTTTATACATCTATCTCAGTACTCTTCATCTGAAATGGATTCTAACACATCATCAGCATAGCATAAAGCAACACCTGATTTACAAGTTGAGGTATTGCTGTGACGTGGCATCCATCAAGAACAAAAAAAGACCTAGGATCAACAGAACTGTTAATAAGAGCATAAATGGTAAAAACATTAACTAAGCACACTAATCTATCATGCTAATCTTGAAGCACCAAGTGTAAAATACAACACTTCACAGGCCAAGAATGACAAACATGCGAACTGATAAACCTTTAAACTGGTCTAGTTCTGCCAGATCTAGCTCTGCCAGTTTTCCATCAACCAGCAAACACCAATAAAAACTTATAGAATTATGGTGTGAAGAAAATATCATATTATTTGTGTGCCAACAAATTATATATTAGCATTGGAATAGGTTTAAGGGATGAGACTCTCTGAAGGAAAGATATTCGATTTTAAAACAATTCATACATGCTCCAGCCTTCTAAATCACTTTCCTCTGGTAAATACTATCATGAGCAGTAAAAAGATACCATAAGACTTTGTCCTGAGACACTGAAAGCTACTATAACACATGATAAAATTAATCCAAAAATACAGACTTCAGAAAACAGAGAAAAAGTCAATGTTTACCTTCAAAAGGTACAAAATCCTAGAAAAGATGTGGTGTAACCTGACACTGTGAAGCCAGCTGATGTTCTAAATGGGATATGCTTCAGTCTTCCTCTATAAAGGATGCAATACATCATCTCATTTGATTTTTCTTTTTCCTTGATTCAAATGGAAAATTCTCTCCTTGCTGCAGAAGACTCTAGGCGAGACCAGTCCATCTCAGTCACTTACAGCTTCCAGCAGTTTTCTGTCCATTTATTGTATCCAGACTCTAATTAAATCTGGGTATGAATCAGCATTTGAAGGAAGCCACAGAACGGACATCATTTTAATGATTATTTACTGAAAATTCAGACCTTCTCGTAGATAGAATGACATGCAGGGAAAAAAAACCCTACACAAAACCACTATTCTTGGAATATCTCTGAAGTCATTGCTGTTAAGAAAAGTGTGCTCTTCCCAGTAAAGTGGAATCACTGTCTTAGGCACCAATCTAGGGACAGACCAAAGGGGAGCAAGACAACAGAGACAACTGTATTCTCAGACAACTCCCCACTTGGAGGACTATGTACAGTTCTGGTGTCCCCAACCTAAAAAGGACATGGAGCTGTTGCAGCAAATCCACAGAAGGCCACGAGGATGATCAGGTGCTGGAGCACCTCCCATATGAAGACAGGCTGAGAACTTCGTTGTTGTTCAGCCTGGAGAAGCTGCATGGAGACCTCATAGCAGCCTTTCAGTATCTGAAGGGGGCCTACAAGGATGCTGGAGAGGGACTCTTCATCAGGGACTGTAGTGATAGCTGCTCATATAGCTCCTCAGTACAAGGCCACAGTGACAGACCTAAAATCTTCACCAACCAAGCTGCTCTTCCTTTTATTTTTGAGAAATTGAATCAAAAGAACATGTGTGCATTAGAAGTGGCTCCTGAATGAGAGCATCAGTAAGGTAATAACTCCATCAGGAAAAGTCAACACAGCGAGTTAATACAATGAGACGTACTATCAACCAACAGTTTGGAAATTATTCAAATTGTTGGTGTAGAGGAAACAAAAAGGCCTTTTGGGGTACATACAAGCTTAATACAAACAGGTATGAAGAAGAAAATCATAGAATCACACAATCACAGGCTGGTTTGGGTTGAAGGAACTTTAAAGCTCATGCATTTTCAACCCACTGCCACCAGCAGGGAAACCTTCCACTAGACCAGGTTGCTCAAATCACAGTGAAAATGGAAGCTTCCTTTTATAACTCCGCCCATTACAACAGCCAACTGAACAATATGCCCTTTAGGTTTGCTTTATCATAATTTGATTTTTCAAGAGGAAATATTTCAACATTGCTTATGGATAGGAACAATTGTATCACAACTGAATGGTTACTCTGAATGAATTATATACACACCTCAGTTCTTGACAGACCTTGCTCTTCAACTACTATATCATCAATAACCCTCCTCAGAAAGCCACAAAAAAACCTTAATATTGCCCTTAAATTATTTTCAGACAGTAAAATCAACCTTGACCTCAAAACCTCCAGTTTTGCTTTTCCCAATATACACAATATGCACATCTGCCAAGTTAAATGGGAATTGGGAATTACATACAACATCAGCCTTAGCAATCAGCTGAGACTATAGCTCACCTAGACATGCCCAAACTGGCTTTATACCAGCGTGATAGTGATCAGTGGCAAAGAGCTAGGTGCAGGCCACAACATTGGCCCCAGCAGCAGCAGAGATGCCATGAGCCTTCTGCTGATGGTGTTCTTCTTGAATCAGTGGGAAAGCTGCAAAGCATCACTTTAGCCTGGGGTACGTCTACATGAATCTACACGTCTGGAAGGAATATGAAGTCTGCTTACATATTTACGCTGAAATTCATAAAGAAGTGGAGATGGGTAGTCACTGCTATGCTAACTGAAGAGCTTAGTTCCATCTTCCTGTCATTTCTTGTATTGAAAGAGGAAATTCTCTATCAAATCCCTTACAAGTTACCGTAAAACATGATATATTACTTAGCATTGGGAAGCAAATAAATTCATACATTTTCATGCCTGATGAATAAACAAGAGGAAAATATAATAATGAATCAAAATATGTGACAATTATCTCAAAGGTCACTGTATTTATGGTGCTTATTATATATTAATGAAATATGCCTAATGAACATCCTTCTAGTTAGGACTTCATGACGCCCCACAGCAAATTCAGCAATGACAAATGTGCGAATAGGATGAAGCCTCCCCCTGGCATTCCCGAATTAAGCATATGTGTGAATTTTCTATCAGATCCAGACCAGAGCATTTAACACTACATAAATACATTCAAGTCAGCACTACCAAATATCAATGAGTCAGTAATATTTACGGGTCATAACTTGGAGCTGTTACCTTATCCTTTCTTAAGTCATTAGCAAAATGTGAAATTAATAAATGTCTTACTGCCTTTGCAAACAATAAATGAGTCACAAGACTTGCTATTAATTATATTTCAAGAATACTCTGAATCTGCATTTTTTCTTTAAACTTCCATCTGCCAAATTGATTTGAAACCATTTGATTTGTGTGGCCCATTAAGCAAGATAAAACAGGGAAAAAAGAGATATTTATTCCTTCTTCCCTCACTCCACCTGGAAGCCTGGTAAAGCCAATGTATGCCTTCTGAAGGTATGAATAGTGCTGCTCCATCCCATAGGGAATTACTATCCTGAGGAAAAAAAACAAACAACCTAACAAGCAAATCTGAGCTACTTACAGAAATTTTAACCTGTGAGTTTAAAACATCCATAAGAGCCTACAACCTGTCTTTTGAACCTACATCATTTAAGCTTATTGTAAAAGGCTCTCAGCGGGAATCTGATTTTTGTGCTTCCAAAAATACTCCCATTTTGAAGGGGGTGTGTTATAATAAAATCCCACCAAAAATCTGCATGCCAGAGCAACACAAGAAGTACACAACCAGCCTTGCCACTCATCTTGAGCTCTCCAGCTAGCTGCGACAGCCCCAACAGCTAAAAGACAGAGCAAGTTAAGAACATGAAAGGCAAGGTTCCCTCAGCCTTGAACATCACTTCTAGACAGACATTTCTTGGTCTTTTACCAATGACAGGCTCATGTAAAAAGGCAGGTAATGTTACCAGTTAATTACACATTTCCTTATGCTTAGAGATATGCAAAAATACACTAGAGCTGACCACTGCTACATCAAAAGCAGAAATTGCTATTGGAGCTACCAAGTGCTGCAGAGTACCTGCAGGTGGAACATTCTGAAAATGAGCATCTGGTATGTTACATTGATAAATGGATAAAAGACGGGCTGTCTCTTCAATTAATTACTCCTCTGCCTTCCTCCCATCCTATATATTTGAAGTACCCTGTTCCCACTTCCATTATCTGGCAAACACTTAGCTAGAAAACAAGCCGCACACTGTACAACCCCCTAATCCTATTCGACCTCAAAAGGCAACCATATAATCCAACATTAGACCTGGGATATTATCAAACAGCAAATATCCTCCTGTGCTTTGTGCTGCCTTTACATGCGAGGTTCTGTCCTCCTTACACACCCACTGCTCCCATTAATGGTAAAAGCATGTGTTATTTGGTGTTGATTGATTAACTCTAATGGAAATACTTGTACGTATCATGGGAAGAACACATGCCAAAGCTTTAATAAAAAACTAGAGCAAGGTTTTTTCAGGACATTGTGATGGGAAACAGGCCACGAGAGTTTGAAAACAAATACACTGATGCAACCAGGAACTTCAACACCTTGTTTGTCCAGACTCTCTGGTTGCCATTTATCTTGTTAAATTGTACCTGGGATTTAAACATTGCTAACTATATTGCCAAATCAAATCCAAGATGTCAATTAAGTGTTGAAGATGCATACCAGAGGATCACCACTGATATTTTTAATGTTACAGTACATTTGTGTAAGTCTTCTGTAACTCCCTTTGGCCTGGTAAGGAACCTTAGAAATCACAGAGTGGTTTGGGTTTGAAGGGACCTTAAAGCTCATCCAGTTCCACCCCACTGCCACAGGCAGGAACACCTTCCACTAGATCAGGTTGCTCCAAGCCCTGTGCAACCTGGCCTTACCTACTCTGTATGTGTAATGCTTCCTTTATATGGTATTTTGCTTGGAATTCACATGGGAGATTGAAATAACTTGTGATGACCTGGCTCAAGTTACTATTCTTTACCTACTTACGTAAAACTTGATTTCTTATCCAGAACCAGAGTTTTTGCTAATTTGACTTTCCACAACTTGCTGTATATATTATAAATATACAATGAACAGAGGCAAACCCTCCCACTTAGTGCTCACTTAGGAGCTTAATAACATCTCTGATCTTCCTACAGAAGCAGCCCATAGGATGTACAGATAAATTTTGCTTACAAATCAGCAGTTTGGTGTTGAACCACAAAACTTTGGCTCTTAGTCATGCTAACTAGTAAACATACCAATGCAGAGACTGACATTCCCTACCTTTCCCTACTAAATACTGATGTTATTTTCTGTAGTCTAAGAAGTTCAAAGCACTTGATGCACCAATATGCTCCATTTACAACATGATTTCTATTTACCCATGACTTCTTGGCAATTTTTTAACTGAAAGACTCGAGTGGCAAACCTCATACATTGTGCTGCTCTTTCACTCCCCAGCTGCAATGCATGCAGATTTTCTGGTAACTGAGAAAACATTAGAATCATAGAGTCAAATAGGTTGGAAAAGACCTTTAAGATCATTAAGTCTAATCTTTAAACCACTAAGCCATGTCACTAAGGGCCTCATCTACACAGCTTTTGAACACTTCTGGGACAGCGATTTCCACATTAGCCAAAATCAGTGCCAGAAAGACAAACTGGATCATCCAGTCATTTCACAGACCTTCTTGTTGCCACAAACATATTACTTCATTATCACTGGAAAATTCCCATGATCAAACCGGCACCACTTTTTCAGCAGCCAAGTTATCCATTAAAACCTCATTTTGGTTAAACCATCCCCGGCAATGAGTTTGGATTGAACGCACTGAACTAAATAAAACCCCCATGTTTTTTTACAGGCAAATCTAGAAAATGAACAGTGAGGCAGTGTGGGTTTGGACTCCAGAGCAGCACCATGGTTCAAACTCTCTGCTGGCCCCAACCCAAGCTCTTTTTCAAATCAAATCCTTGCACAACCCTGCTGAGTGTTGTAATCACTTGCTCTTAGGGCATGCCAAGGTGGCTCCTCTTCTGTTGACAGTATTTAATTTGGTACAAAACTCCTACCTAGCATTTGGGCAGAAGGTAGTGAGTAGCTCTGGTGTCTGCTGGCAACAGCAATAGATTCTCATGGTCGGGAGCATCTAGGACTTCTGTTTTACAAGGCTGTACAAAAGAGGCTAAGGAAACCCTACCCTGAACACAGCATTCGAGCATTCTTGGACAACTCCAGTAAGACCTAATCCCTTGAGAATGGGGATCCAAACCAGCTTCTCCCACAGATACTGTCAATCTCCTGTTCCACCTCACTGTTATTTTTATGGAAAAAGGTGGTTGTACCATCGTTTGTTTAGATTTCTGGGGGTGGAATTAAAGCAATATATTCAATAAAGACAAAGCTGTATCTCATTTTCTCTTCTCTTCACTCACTGCCCTCCCCTACTTGACAGAGCACATTTAAGAGTTTGCTTTACCTGATAGCTCATGGTACAAATAACACCAGCTTTCTTCCAAACAAGTGTCATTTGTTCTTCATGCTCTAGATAAGAGACACATGCTAGTGCAGAACAGTGATAAAGTTGGGAAATTAGCCTCCATTAAATACAAGCACTGGCTCAATTAGGAGTTTTAGAGTGGGATTAATGCTGAAGCTAAAATAAGGAGAAATGTCTAGACTCACCATAGTTTTTCTAATTAATTTAATTCTTACCAACCTTTAGCTTGGCGTGTTTTATCACGTGAAAATGTGAATGACCTTTGTGAGTTGCAGGATGCATTTGTGAAGTAGATTTATAAGTTTAACAGCTCCCTTTAGTAACACCTTCAGGTCAAATATCAGATACAGAAAATTCCTTGTGGCATGATATATGAACTAGTCTATACAAACAAGTACCTAAGTATAAGTAAAAAAGGTAAAAACCACCAGCAAAGCAGTAGAAGACAGAAGAAATCCCGCTGATATTTGGAAATCAGTCAAATTGAACACAGGGCAGATCTTTAGATGCAGATTACACAACAGTGGTTCAGAATCGTCTTTGATTTCTCTCAGGGCTAGGACATGGGTGGTGACCTAGCACTCCATGCAACGAGAAGCTCTATATATCCAAAGCTCTAATATTCAAAATCTTTCCTATAGGTACATGCTCATCCAGTGGATGGTTCACATCAGGATAAAATTAATCTGCCCTGCTTAAGAGAGAGAGGGGGAAAGTCTCAATTAAAAGCAATTTGAACCCTGCTGCGGTTTCTCACCATCGAGTATCACATTTTCTTTCTAGCCCCATAATATCCTCCAGGCTTGGTCTACGAAGAGTTCAGCAATACTAGCTTAAGGACTTAAAAGAGTTACCAAAGCAGTTCTGTACTACTGAAGCCCAAAGAGACAGCGACAAGGAAGCCTTCATTTTCCTTATTGGTACTGAAACTAGGAAGGGAAAAATAAGAAAACCAGATTTGACCTTAACCTACTTGCAGAGATTCAGTGACCCAGACACGACCATACAGACTGAGGATTCTCTTACTCCTCACGCTTGTTATTAATTAATAGCAACTGCCAGTTACAACAGCATAATTTCACAATTTAGAATCCTTCAAAGCTGTAATCCTATCACAATCAGAAACATGCACAGACAATGCTACAGCTTGTTATTTCTAACATATTTATACATTTAACTTACTGGAATGGAAAGAAATGAAAGCACCAAATGCTAGTGAGCCTATAGGCAAAGAAGTGTATACCTAGACATTTGCACTGAAGAGTTATTTTTAGGTAAGGATCACTATTTCATTAAGCCAAGGCAGGTAATACACGCTATTATGTGTAGAAGAATAGAAGATAAAAATAGTAAGTGAAACCTATTGTTAAAAATCCAAATAAAAAAAAAAAAAGTGGGGGTACAAAATGGATATGAGAATCCGAGACAAAGGTAAGTTTCAAGCCTTAATTTTGAATAGTAAGAGCATGGCATAATTCAAAGGCATGAATGAAGGGGAAGAAACACAAAATAGCAATAGAGCTTTGCACTGTGGGAATAGATCAGGCTGAACAGGGAACGGCACCAACATCCCACCAGCTCCTCAGGTTAATGACTTAACATTTCCAAAGTGAATTTCAAGTTACAAATTAAGGTGGCAATAAAATAGAAGTTGCCATTTAAATATGGATACGGTTGACTATCAGCCTGGAGAAGGAGTATCTCACCACACTACTGATGCAGCCATGTTTCGCTGAACAACAAAATTCTCCTTAAAATTAATACATGTTAGACAGCTAACTTTTCGTTTTTCTCTAGAGTAACTTCATTCACAGCCAAATTATTTCAAATGACCTTCAAATACAACCACTATAAATTTAACCCATCAGCCTCATAACTGAACTCCCAGCTCCCGTGATCTCACTTGGATTCAAGTCGTCTAGTCTGGAAACTCAGCTTTCACAGGCAGCATTTAATATCAACTATGGTACACCTTGCACCTCTGAGGAAATTATCAGACAAGCTCTGAAAAGCATTTGCCCCATCTATTTTTCAGTCAGCACAGGACCGTGCTTACAATAAGCACTCTTAAAAGTGCTTATGTATTTGAAAAGTGTTTTAAAAAGTGCTTATATATTTTTCTTCACTGTACAAAGCACTTCAACATATGCTTACACATTCTTTTAAATCAGCACCTGCTCTGCTACTACTTAATCCTAGAATGGTTTGGGTTGGAAGGGACCTTAAAACTCATTCAGTTTCACACACACACACACACCCACCATGGACATGAACACCTTCCATTAATGTATTGAGTCTGTAAGAAATCTAGGCAAAATGATAGCATTTTCTAGGAAAAGCTTTCAAGACTTAGAGAACTTCCCATTCCAGTGATGTACAGAGCCACCTATGTCATTCACTCCTCCACATTCCAATGAAATTTTGAGTGATTATAAATTCAGTAAACTTCATAAGGATGTAGAACAAATGTTCCCAGTAATCTTGATAAAAATCCCTCCCGAAAAGGTGGGGAAAAAATTCCTTTTGTCATGGATGGGACAGTGGGCAAAACCCCTCAGAATAACTGAACAGAAAAGATCAAGTTAGAGTTCACTGGTAACAAAGAGCACATGCAGAGGCATGTATAGGATCACATGCTTTAAGAGCTTGAACAACAGGTCCCATGGTTTCCATGCTCCTGCTGTGCAGGTTTTCAGTCCCCACTATTGACAATGTTTCTTGGATTTTAGACCAAATAACAGAATCCCTAAATACAGTTATCAAAGGTCTCTGGTACAGCCTCCACCCATGCCCTGCAATCTTCTCCCTCCAGGCGCTTAGGTAAGAGGCCTTGTTGCTCTAAATCAACTGTGTGTGGGGAAAAAAATACACCTAAAAACCAGCCCAAGAGCACACAGCTGATTGCCCAGATAGGCAAACTGGAAAAATCATTTCTTCTACCCAAACACATTTTACATCCATAATATTTTGTGGGCTTTCTGGGTTTGGTTTGGGGGTTTGTTTTTTGTTTTTTTCTCTCTTCAACGCACCATCCTGCTGACGCGGGAGCTTGCTTTGTTTGAAGCAGGTCAAAAAAATAGGAAAGAAAAGGACTGCTGTAGTGCTGCATTTCACCTCCCACATCATCCGTACCTACTGTACCACAACGTTCCAGCTCCCAGCAGCAGCGCCAGGAAACTATTTACCTAAGGAAATAACTATGATAAGAGGATAAAAATAGCCTGAAATGAGAGAGAGCATTTCACTGCTGAAAAGAAAGGAAATGAAGCTGTGAAAAAGATAGAACATGGCGCAAGGCACAGAAGGCAGATCCTTCGCTGCAGCAGGATTGGTGGCAGAGGTGATGCTTTTTTGCCTCTGCTGCACTCACACACTGCAGTTTACACTGATCCAGCCCCAAAGGCACAGAAGGCCTATTGCTGACACTTTGCCTTATACAGCTCTCCCATTCACTTCTCTCCCAGAACCAGCAGGTTGCTGGTTGCACAATAACACCCATGGACGTGCTCCGGTCCCTACTGCATCCTGTGAAAACAGATTCTACGAGTGTCACTTAGACCTGCAACAATAAACAGTCTGAAATGAAATATGCTTTTAGAAAGGCCCAGCATTATGAATGAGACATTCTGTATCATACAATATATGTGTTCTGGTAAGACCCAAACCTGGCCTTTGTTGGTTTTCCATCTCAGATGAAGATAGTTCCTCCTTTCAAGAAAGGAGTATGGCAACTCATCAGAAGCTACTAAATGAAGCTCTGGACATATCCCTATGCCCCCTCAGCCTCTCCGCAGTTTGCCACAGAGTGAGATCAACTCTACCAAGTGATTCCTAAACTTATTTTCTGATACAAACCTAAGTGCTGATAGCCACATCATCCAACACATCGCTGCAGAAAGAGCAAGGAAACAACCAACAAAATGGCATCCAAGTCACAAAGAAGGTCAAAATTGTTTAAGAGTATGCAGGAGGAAAATCAGTACAAAGAAAGCTTGGACTGAATTTCAGGAAACACTGCGCAACAGTGAGATCAATTTTTCACAGTTACAGATAGCAACGATCCTTTTTTGTGTGTGTCACAGCAAAGCATCTGCTGCCTTCTGCTCAGAGGGATGACGGGCCCCACGGCCACTCAAGCACCATGCTACAACAGTGCCATCTTGCTTGCTTGTTTTCAAATATCACGCAGATGAATCTGTAGCTTCACAAGAAAACATTGTAACAAACTTCAAATGAAGCCCAGAAGAGTATTGCTCAGGTATCACTAGCACAGTAAGTTGTGGATCCACCTAAAAGTCATCCATACATGACCAGGTCTCATCAAAAATGTGGGGAATCGACTTTACCTCTGGCACTTCACATTCTACTACATTTTTATTTCACATTACCCCAACATGAGGTAATGATACAGACAACCAAATCTATGACTAGAACTTGTAAGTGATCAACAGCAGAAATGAAAGCTATTCTCACCCAGTCCTTGTAAGACTTACTGAGAACTTCTCTAGTCCTCCTCAGAAGCAAGCCTAAAAGAAGCAGCACTGTGAATCTAAAAAAAAACCCACCCATTTCCTCCAGTTGCAGTTGGCATTTCTATTTCAAAAGCAAAAATAAGTACTGCATTTTGAAGTTGTTTGGAATGGCATACATTCAAAATTCACAGCTATTTAGTGAAAAAAACAGTTATTTCATGACAAATTAGTCATACAATCACAGACTGGTTTGAGTTGGAAGGGACCTCAAAGCTCATCCAGTTCCAACCGCCATGCCCCAGGCAGGGACACCTTCCACTAGACCAGGTTGCTCCAAGCCTTGTCCAACCTGACCTTGAATACTGCCAGGGATGGGGCAGCCACGGTTTCTCTGGGCAACCTGTGCCAGTTAATGTAATGCTTTATGAGAAAGCTTTTCAGGCAGCATTGTCTTTGAATTAAAATACTATTAGAGCCCAGCATATAACCACCAAGGATACAAGTAATGGCTATAGCTCTACTGAACCAAATTCTGACAATTCATTCTTACAACATTAACACTTGCAGTACACAACTTGAAGGCATATCTGAATTTTCAGTGTGTCATGTGCATCAATAAAACTGGAAAGCATTTCCTGGACAAAATTAATACTGGAGTGAAAGCTGAATGAGAACTGTGGGACAAGCAGCTCTTCCCCAGGCATTAAACAGACAACATGGCTTTGCCTGTCTGCAACTATTCCAGCTGTTGCATAGATACTGCTGTCCCTTACCTGATCATAGAATGGTTTTGGCTGGAAAGGACCATCTAGTTCCAAGCCCTTGCAATACACAGGGACATCTTGAACTAGATCAGGTTACCCAGAGCCACATTCAGCCTGGCCTTGAATGTCTCCAGGGCTGGGGCATCCATCACCTCTCTGGGCAACCCGTGCCAGTGTTTTACCACCCTCATTGTAGTGTTTTCCTTACATCTAGGCTGAAACTCCCCTCTTTCAGTTTAAAAGCATCACCCCTTGTTCTGTCACAACAGGTAACTGTGCCTGTTTGGGAAAGGTGTTCCTCCTGAGGGAAACCCTTAAGCACATACTAATTCACACCAAAGTCAGAGATAACTTCAGCATATATTTATTTCAAAGACCTCAATGATTTTTTTTTTTTTATCCTCACCTGACCTGCAGGATCTGGTCCAACTGCTCAAATCAATGGACGTTGCACTGATCTAACAAAGGTACATGGGGCATTCGGTGTACCTAGGGACTTCAATGCAGAAAGGCAGCCACCTTAGAATGTAGGAGACAGAGCTGGATGAGACTTGAGGGATAAAAAAAGAGAATCCATATTTGAACAGTGCATGTGGTAGGGAAGGGGGACAGACTGTTGCCATTTCTCTTTTCAAATAAGCAGGAAATATCAGAATACAAGCTAAATTATTTCCATCACAATTATATATGTTATATAAAGTGCATTCTGTTGTGCTGACTTCACCTTCCTATACTCCCTAAAAGCAACTGCACAACAGAAAGTTTTAAAAGTTGGGCTTTTTTGGAGCATGTGTCTGTAAGCATAAGCGACAAAGGTGTCTGCAAGTTTCATTTGCAGTCATTTGAAACAGCAACACTTATTTTGGGGAGAAGTGTAGACACAGATGAATATTGTCTTCAGGAATCCATTCTTAGTTAGCAGGATTTTAAAACAGCTACTGCACTCACTATCACCAAGTGATTTTCCTGTATTTCTTGCCACAGCTAGAAGAATTTAAACTATAATTTCTAAGGGGTGGATTGGTCCATTCAGAGCACTTAGGTAATTTGTCTCCCTCCCATCTCACAACATGAGTGTGTGAATGCTCTGAGGCATTCAAAAGTGGGAGCTAAACATCCCACCGTGGGTAGGTAGCTGTGCAATGTAATCTCCCTTAAAAGGCAGGAAATGAAAGGCCATTTCACATGTGCTTGCATATATATAAATACATATTTTTAATAAGTATATACATACACATGCACACACTGCTTACCACCATATTAAAACACTTCATCTATTGTCTGGCATGATGCATTGTGTGGAGAGACTGTCCAGATGAAAAAGACTTGCTTTACTAAGCCCAAGTTTATATTGTATAAACATTTCCATATAAAGAATGGACATGGAATTTCCAATGCCTTATTCTAAATGAAGACTGCCGTTAGCCAGTGGCTTAACAATGCCCCTAATAATACAGCTGGGGTTAGCTAAGATGAAAGAAGTCTATGTTCTGATAGTACATCAGCTGGACTGGGAAACTCAAGTACAGCATTAAGAGACAGACGATTCAAGACTATGAAGTACTGAGCTTTCTTTTATTCACAGCTCTGAGGGAACCTGCAAGTATTTTCCATAGGTGATTTTTCATACATATATATATATAAAAATATAAACCCCGGGTCACTATTAGATGAAATTCACAGGAAACAACTAATAATTGTATTCAAAGCCTTCAAAATATGAAGTCAGGATTGCAGTCTGTTCCACAAGCAATGTGTTACCTTGTCAGATAACCATGAATATTTGAGAAACATGACAAGTGTCCCCTCAGATCTATGCTTCACCCCTTTAAAAAACATAAAGCAATAATCACAAAGGTAGTTTAGGATGCTTTTGTGCCTTTCTTCAAGTACAACAGAAATCAGGTTGCCACTTCTTCACCATCAAAGTCCAAATTAGACCAAGACGTGTGGATGTAATAACAGCAGCAACAGATTCCCTTCCTACTCCTTTCATGGTTAAGTGAAGTTTGTTCCTTTTTCATTTGCTAAGTATGGTTAGGCGCCTCAAGCATGCTTGTTAGGATGGAAAAAGCGTGCAAATCCCAGACCTAGGACCCTGCCAAAAGTCTCTTTAGACAGTCAAGGCAGCCAGAAGTATGCTGAGAGCTTGCCAGAGCCATATTGGGTGGCTAAAATTAAATAAACAGTTAATAAAAAGATTTTGAATCAACCCAAATAAATACAAACTTTTAAATTAACTGCCTTATCTGCTTTATACAAGAGGATCTAAGACAGCAACCAAGCCTTTGAAATGCTCAGCCATCCCCACGTTCTGCACAGCAGATTTAAACAGAGGACTTGCTATTATCTTTTCAATAAGATGAGGCTTATTTATACTTGAAGGAACAAATACCCATTGACTCCTCTGACAGTGATTTCTCTTCTTTTCAAACATAAACTCGCTCTGCCCCCTGTTGTCAGCACGTTACAAATCCCACCCTGCAGCAACAGCCCAACAGCAGGACCTGCAGGACTGAAATCCTGAGAATGATTTAAAACAAAAGGCACTACAAAGGGATTTTAGGAATATGTTGCTGCTTGGTGAAACGTGTTTCTCAATTATTATCTGCATGCTTGAGGCAGTTTATTTCCTCTGTTCAGTATATTATCATTTTTGGAAAATATTACAATATGACACCAAAAATATACAAGTGGCCAGTGAATTGGATATTACAAAAGACTGACTGCTCTAGGAAGACAAAAAATAGGAAAAAGAGTACGTTTGAAGGAATTAAAGATGAGTTTTAGCAAAGTTCAGAAGCCTTTTCCTTTCCTTTACCTCTGAAAGCTTATATCCAACAAGCCGATGATCCATGCCATGAGTGCATGGATTTATCTTCTTAGGCATAACATGAGTTTATATGCCACTTCTGATGAGTGAAATGAACACAACAATTTGTCACTGACATTGCTCCATATCACAAAATCGTGCAAATTTGCTATAGCCAACCTCTGGTGAGGAGAGTATAATCCAGATCCACACCATCAGGACAACATGGAAAGCTTCCCAGACTTGCCTGTAGAGCTCCCGAGATCCTTAGACCTCCCCAGTACCTGGGGGAGAAGATGATAACCAAAGGGGAAAGAAAACTTTTTAGTGCTCAAAAATGACCCAGCAGAAAAAGAATAACCAAACTTACAGCAACCATAAGACATTCCTAACCAAGAGGCTGTACCACTTCAAAAAGAAAGTGGTTGATCAAACAAACTTACCAGCAGCAGAATTACACAGTTCCTACTCTCTTAGCACAGCTAACAATAATATTTGCAATCCTGTGTCCTTCTTAGAGTACAATTGTTTAAATAGCCAGAAGGAATGGCTTAGTGGTCTCATGTTGAGTAAAATATTCCTTAATTCCAAAGGTTTAACAGCGAGGGAGGTCAATTTGCTCTTCTGCTTTCCAGGACACAGCAGATGAATTACAGGCAGCTTACACTCTTGTGTAAGCCTTGGCCTTTGAATGGTGCAAAAGGGAAGAGACTTTTTATAGCCCACTTGAGCAACTGGAGATCAGTTCTATATATCCTATATACGGAGGTTTCTCTGTTGCCCCAGAATCTGTTTCCAGTTGTAGTTTTTCCTCTCAACTCCCGTTCCTTCCCCTTGGCAGCTGTTGCAAGCTACTTTATTTTCAGTATTCAGCCTCCATTCTCTGCGAAAACTTCTACATTTTGTTGATATATTATTTTAAAGCCACTGCAACTGCCTGCTGTGAAATCATGTGTGTGCTCCAGAGCATCACTAATGTATTTATTTACAAGCAACCTCACTAGCTGCCCTTTGGCCAGTGACTCTTGATCAACCAGATTTCGTTTGTGAAACGGCACCTAGGAAAAAAAAAAAAAAGGTAATGGCATAATCCTGGAAAATTAACCAAAATCCAGTCACACTGGAGGTTACCAATATCTCCTCCCTATTCATATATAAATACCTCCTTTTAAACAGCTTATTGAATGTTTTCTCACGTGAGAACTGGAGGAATCTGAAGTATCATCAAGAAGCATATTTTGGCTTTGCCTGTTGTATTAAAGTATTCATAAATACAAAAGCTATTGCTCTAAGACTTCCAGATCATTTTTTCTTTCCAAACATCTGGCATTCAGTAGCAGTTGTGGTGTTTATTTCCCCATCCCAAAATAAACCCTGGCAGGAGACAGAGGCCAAGCACCTTCTAGTTCGCTGAGCAGAAAATAGAGTGGAGACAGGATCTCCATCTCTCTCTCCATATATACATACACACACACATGTTCTATATATACAGATATTCTATATGGATAGATATATCTACATATATACAGATACAGATATTTGTATGTAAAGGTTGTCACTGTTTGAAAGAACTAAGGATTCTTCTCCTCTTTTTAGCTAATACATTTTTTTCCAGTGCGCATTTAGAAAACATCCATAGCAGGGGGTTGGAACTGGATCATCTTTAAGATCCCTTCCAACCCAAACCATTATATAACAGGCAAGAGCTCCTCTACAATCCTGCTCTCTCACTCTGTTCATGTACCTGTATAAAGTATATGCAGAGTAAGCCATGCCTGATACCCATAATAAACATTAGTCTTTCCGTATAAGCCTAACTTATCCTATCGCCAAAGAAGAGGAAGGTTTATGAAGGAGGGTGATTTAGCAGATATCCCTGATAACAAGCAACCCTTACCTTGAACAGCAAAACATCTGAATGGCCATCAAACCTGAATTGCCCTAAAACACACATAGCATGGAAGTGCTCACACAAGTCTCAGCTGGCTTCTCTTTTTTTGGACACTTGTACTGAAAACTTGACTGATACAGTTAAACAGGGAATGAGAAAGAGACAACTCTTATTTTGTTCCTGTTGCTATAAATGAGTTAGTTGGCCGCATATATACATCATGACTCTATGATATTAAGACCACCACTACCACTCCTTTAGCTTAGTTTAACATGCTATTGCTAAAATATGCCAATCAAGATTTAACAAGAAACCCGCAAGTTTACAGATTAGCTAAGGCAAAAAAAAGTGACATTTTAGCACTTTGGCAGCAGTTTTACAACACAACTAAGCCAAGGTAAGAGCTTCCAGAGGTGGGACTGGCACAGAGGCTGCCTCTGTTTCAGCCTCATGCTCTGCCAAGGCTGTGCACGGCACAGCTGTTTTGCAGTTAGTTATGTGCTAGTTTAACTTACTAGTCTGGCTCATACCTGGGTTGGGCAAGCAAAAGCATCACTACAAGAAGAGTGAAGAGCTACTATTTCCTTCGAGGCTTTCAGTGAGGGTGGCTCAGTCACAAAGGGCTGTGTTCCTGCCTGCCTCCCTCACAAAGGAAAGTCCCCAGAGATGTAATGGATGCACACTCCTAGTTTCATTAGCACCTTCCACTAGACCAGGTTGCTCCAAGCCCTGTCCAACCTGGCCCTGAACACTGCCAGGGATGGGGCAGCCACAGCTTCTCTCTGGGCAACCTGTGCCAGGGCCTCACCATCCTCACAGGGAAGAACTTCTGCCTAAGATCTCATCTCAATCTCTCCTCTGTCAGGTTAAAGCCATTCCCCCTTGCCCTGTCCCTACAGACTTGTCCAAAGCCCCTCTCCAGGTTTCTTGTAGCTCCTTTAGGCACTGGAAGCTGCTCTAAGGTCTCCCTAGAGCCTTCTCTTCTCCAGGCTGAACAAGTCCAGGTCTCTCAGCCTGGCTCCAGAGCAGAGCTGCTCCAGCCCTCTGATTCACTGTAGGAAAAGCAAAGCACCCATTAGAGCTTCCAGGATGGGAAACATACAGGAACCATAATTTGAAATATAGACCTGGTTCTTGAAAAAATAAAACAAAAGTAAAACCAGATTTTAATGCTGGTTCCAACCTACCTGTTATGACATGTGACTTACAGCTACCACTCCAGTAATCCTGAGTCCAGGACACATTATATCCATTTTAGATGTCTCAAACTCAGTTTTTTCCAGTTGAAAAGGTTGGATTTTATTAGAAGTATATTAACCCAATATATTTATTCATTTACTTGCTCAAAACTTCCTCAATACCATTTTCATCTCTACTTTGATACTCTTACTTAAATATTTCTAGCTCCAGACTGCCCAGGGGGACCTCCAATCTCATTTTTGAGCTGCTTCAGTCAATGGGAAGGAAAACCAGGCTGAGGGTACATTTTTGTTCCTGCAGCTACCTAAGGCAGATGAAAAGTCAAGCCCAGCATCCTATGTGTTACATGGAGGTATAAAACATACTGTGATTTCCCAACTGCAATTTCCTAAGGTATTTATCTAATTAACTCAACAGAATAGCCTTACATGGGATTCCCAACAGATATACACAGGTAGGACTTGTACATTCCCTTTCCCATGTGACGCTGTTTGCTAGTCATTAACTTGTGTCCTGAGAGTAACACAGAAGCAGGCAGAGACAGTGACTGCCTCTATTATCCCTTCCCACAGCTTGATACCAGAAACAGTTGTGCTGCTATTAGCAAATGCTGTCTCAGTCCTGCAGAGATGAGCCTTCATCCTAATGAGATATTGCCACTCGAACATCTACACGGACCACTGCAAAGACTGAGGCCTCCAACCCTAGAGATGCAGACAAACATAAAAAGTGCAACAGTTTAAAGTCATTATAATGGTGGTGTAAAAAGACACTGATTTAATGAGTTGGTTAAAATAAATCTTCTGAGATCATCTGAACTAAACCTAAATACAAAAGACGCTGTTCAGGGAACAGAAAAAAAGCACAATACATTCAAGGAAAGCCCCTAATTCTTCCCATCTTCTATGTAAAACCAGGTCATAGTATGCAATACCAGAAATCTGATGCCTGGATGATACGCAGAAAGTTTTTGTATGATAATCATAGAATCCCAGACTGGTTTGGGTTGGATGGGACCTTAAAACTCATCCAGTCCCAAACCCCTGTCATGGGCACGGACACCTTCCACTAGACCAGGTTGCTCTAAGCCCCGTCCAATGTGACCTTGAACACTGCCAGGGATGGAGCATTCACAACTTCCTTGGGCAACCCATTCCAGTGCCTCAACACCCTCACAGTAAAGAACTTCTTCCTTATATCCAATCTAAACTTCCCCTGTTTAAATTTAAACCTGTTACCCTTTGTCCTGTCACTACAGTCCCTAATAAAGAGTCCATCCCCAGCATCCTTGTAGGCCCCCTTCAGGTACTGGAAGACTGCTATGATGTCTCCACGCAGCCTTCTCTTCTCCAGGCTGAACAGCCCCAATTTCCTCAGCCTATCTTCATACGGGAGGTGCTCCAGCCCCTGATCATCCTCATGGCCCTCTGCTGGACTTGCTCCTCTGGACAGCTCCATGTCCTTCTTATATTGAGGACATCAGAACTGCACACAGTGCTCCAAATGGGGTCTCATGCGAGCAGAGTAGAGGGGTCTTCCACTTCTGAAATACAAGTTCAGTAGTGATCCTTAAAATATCAAACCAGGCTGAATTTAGCTGCTGCAATCTATTTATTGAGTTTGACTTTAAAAGGTTTTTCTGCTTAGAAGTCAGGTGAGCAACAGGATTCAGTCACTTTTGGAAAAGGAGCACCTCCAAGAGACAGGGATGCCATGTGTCATGTATTCCTTTCTGAACACAAAACCTCCTTCCCATAAAGAATATTTGTTATTCAAGCCTTTGGCCAGTCTTCCTCTTTTAACCCTTCTTCAGTTTCCAACAGCCTCTCAGCAATGAGCTAACCCAACTAAGACACACAAGACTGCTCACGAAAACCACTTACTGGACAGATAACACCTCAGGATGGGACAATGACCAGCCCAGATGTATTTCCAACTGGCTCTTTGCCCCTAACACATAATTTGTATGTCAGGCTCTCTATATCCACTCCTTTGGCTTAGCTTTGATGTGTATAAATTTTTAAGAGACTATTACCTCCAGCATTATACAACACTTCTCAATCCAAAACCACATTAAAAACTCACCACTGAACTGTGTCTCGAGTTGCTATCAATGCATTCTGGTTAAAACTGAAATAGCCAGATTTAACCTTCAATTTATATTTGTCTGCAGCCACCTCAGAGGCACTGCGGTACTTTTTTGGTTTTGCCTGCTCATTTTCAGTGAGTTTACTGTGATTTTAAAACAGCATGCTGAAATGTAGAACAACAACTCGGTAGCTCTGGGACAGAGTAGCAAATGGGGTTTAAAGCCCAATATGCAATTTAGTAGTCTTGTGCGAAGCTCTGAATTATCAGTTTCTTAGTACTTGAAGAATCCAGCAGAGGGCAGGTTCTGCCCTTCTAAACAGCAGCCAAACTCTATCGAGGACTGTCTGCTAAGGTTCATGTAGAAAATACCCTCCCAAGCGGATCAGCAAACACAGAACTCAGCAAACACTGGGAAGAAGAACTAACCATTTAAAATGTCTTGTTAGAGCCCAATACCCACCTGGAGCTGCCTTCTAGCCGACAAGACAATTCTCATCTTAGACCCATGTTGGCGGGCCTGTGAGTCAAACTGAGCAAAAGCTACAAATGCAGGTATATTAGGTCCAATATACAAATTACACATTCGAATATCATTATAAATAAAGGCACCAAGTACCCGTTTTAGCAAGAATATTGGGGAGGGGAGAGCATGGAGGATATAGACACTTCCCTGCCCTGGAACTTGAAGGGATCACCTTTGACATGTACCATCCCAGTTAAAGCATTTTTCTTAGGTAACCAACATATTTTATGAAACAACCTCCAGAGGATGTGTATGTGGGGAGGGCAAAGAGAATCAATACTTAAAAAGTATACATCTCCCCTCACAGCCATTTTTGGAGTCCACCTAAAGAGGCTTTGACGTATTTCATATTACGAGGCAATATTGCTATGACATAAAGAAAGCAAACACACCAACAGGGCAACTTAGAATCATAGAATCACAGAGTGGTTAGGGTTGGAAAGCACCTTAAGATCATCTACTTGCAACCCCCCAGAAATCATGCAACTTACTCAAGTTACCAGTCTTGTATCTCTGACACACACTGCTCACTAGGCTTTGCCAGCATAATCCATTTGGGCATGTAGAAAGTGCTACTGAACAGTGCTCCTGAGAAAAAGCATTCTATAGAAGATACAAAGATGTTTTACAAACCCACTGGATCAAAACTGCCACTCTAGACAGTTCTTTTTTGGGTGCATGGGGCATCCTCCCAGAACCAGCATCACACAAGCAAGTCCTTGAGTTAGTATTTCTTCAGTCATTTCCAACCCAATCATCTCATACTTTGTGTGACAAAAAAAGGTTTGTAAAAACATTAAAGTAGTCACATACAAAAAAAAAAAAAAAATTGGCGAATGAAGTTGCTAAGCCACTGGCCATCGTATTTGAAAAATCATGGCAGTCAGGTGAAGTTCCCGACGACTGGAAAAAGGGAAATATAACCCCCATTTTCAAGAAGGGGAAAATGGAAGACCCGGGGAATTGCAGACCAGTCAGTCTCACCTCTGTGCCTGGCAAAATCTTGGAGCAAATTCTCCTGGAATGCATGCTAAGGCACATGAAAAACAACAAGGTGCTTGGCGACAGCCAGCATGGCTTCACTAAGGGGAAATCCTGCCTGACCAATTTGGTGGCCTTCTATGATGGGGCTACGGAGTTGATGGACAAGGGTAAAGCAGTTGATGTCATCTACCTGGACTTGTGCAAAGCGTTTGACACTGTCCCACACAACATCCTTGTCTCTAAGTTGGAGAGATATCAATTTGATGGATGGACCACTCGGTGGATAAAGAACTGGCTGGACGGCCGCACACAAAGAGTTGTGGTCAATGGCTCTACGTCCAGCTGGAGACCGATAACGAGTGGTGTCCCTCAGGGATCGGTGTTGGCACCGGTCTTGTTTAACATCTTCGTCGCTGACATGGACAGTGGGATTGAGTGTGCCCTCAGCAAGTTTGCTGATGACACCAAGCTGTGTGGTCTGGTTGATATGCTGGAGGGAAGGGATGCCATCCAGAGGGACCTTGACATGCTTGTAAGGTGGGCTGATGCCAACCTTATGAAGTTCAACCACGACAAGTGCAAGGTCCTACACCTGGGTCGGAGCAATCCCAGGCATAGCTACAGGTTGGGCAAAGAAGAGATTCAGAGCGGCCCTGCGGAGAAGGACTTGGGGGTGCTGGTCGATGAGAAAATGAACATGAGCCGGCTGCAGTGTGCGCTCACAGCCCAGAAAGCCAACCGTATCCTGGGCTGCATCAAAAGGAGTGTGACCAGCAGGTCGAAGGAGGTGATCCTGCCCCTCTACTCTGCTCTTGTGAGACCTCACCTGGAGTATTGTGTGCAGTTCTGGTGTCCTCAACATAAAAAGGACATGGAACTGTTGGAACAAGTCCAGAGGAGGGCCACGAGGATGATGAGGGGGCTGGAACACCTCCCGTATGAAGACAGGCTGAGAAAGTTGGGGCTGTTCAGCCTGGAGAAGAGAAGGCTGCGTGGAGACCTCATAGCAGCCTTCCAGTACCTGAAGGGGGCCTATAAGGATGCTGGGGAGGGACTCTTCGTCAGGGACTGTAGTGACAGGACAAGGGGTAACGGGTTAAAACTTAAACAGGAGAAGTTTAGATTGGATATAAGGAGGAAATGCTTTCCTGTTAGGGTGGTGAGACACTGGAATGGGTTGCCCAGGGAGGTTGTGAGCACTCCATCCCTGGCAGTGTTCAAGGCCAGGTTGGATGAAGCCTTGTGTGGGATGGTTTAGTGTGAGGTGTCCCTGCCTATGGCAGGGGGGTTGGAACTAGATGATCTTGAGGTCCTTTCCAACCCTAACTGTTCTATGATTCTATGAAATCCCCCAAAGAAATAATTTCCATGAGAGAAAAGAAAAGGTGCCAAAGGATCTGCAAATTACTGACACGCAACTACTACCAGCGCTGGGGGAGGAAGCAATAGCACACGCTCCAGCAGCCAAGTCAGGAACATTTGGCCTCCTGCTTCAAGCAGCCTTGGGCACTCTGCCAAGACAGTTGCAGTAATTATATCGAGCAACCCAAAAATCTTAATTTCAATAGCAAGAATAAAATGATGTTGTGGTGGGATACCCTCTGGGGTACGCTGCCTTGGAAGAAGAAAGTGCTGAGTCAACCTTCCTGGGCAATTTTGTCCTGAATCAGAGGATTTCAGAGCAAGAAACAGCTCTAACCTGAGATGATGCCTTATAGCTATGACTTTACCGCTGGCTTTTTTATCCCTCTCTCCATGAAATAGCCCAAATGACTATAGATCATGTTCTAGCACCTACAAGAGTGGTGAGGTAAGGGGGAAAAAAAAGTTTTCCTTCCCTTTCTTAGGAGATTGAATGATAAACTATGACACTTCTAAACTAGATCTAGCCTTCAAATGTTAACGGCTCATCAAGAAGGTCTATAAATTTATAAGATCCCTACAGTATTAAATAATTCAGGAAGCACTGCCACACTTCCTCTAAAAAAGGAAGATAAAAACCAATACGCAGTGAATATAGCTGTTTGTTGCAGCTGTGTCTCATATCCACAAGAGATTTTCTCAGGGGTTTCATGGCAAATGAGCAAGCTGAGGATTCTGCCAAAGGTTGTATTTATCACTGTGGGGTGGGTGTAGAGAGACCCATCTCTCGATTACCTCATCATTACTCATGAATCCCAGCAAATGCTACACGTCAATAAAAGCCATCAGCACGACACAGCACCTAAAGCAGCATGCAAGTAGCGAACGTCAGATGGGTTTCCCCCCACTACTTTTCTATTAATTTCATAAAGGGACACACCAAATAACATCTTAATTAATTTTCAGGGGCTCAAGTATGAATAAAAAGATTAAGAATGCCAACCTATCAATAGCTATAAAGTGTGAATTCTCCCTGTCACGAGCTCTTGTCACATATTCCATCCATCTGTTTTCTTTCTGTAATTGCTGTTGGAAACTGCCCTTTTGTCCTGCCCTCAGGCAGAAGAAAACCCAACGCGGAGAAACCTGGTGGTCACCGATCTGTGTGTTCCTACCATCTGCACCTCATCCTCTCCTACCAGCAGCCCCCGTGCTCCGCCTTATCTCCCCGCTCCCCTTTAGTGGCTTCATTAATAATGTACAAGCTGTAAGAGACAAAGAAAACAGTCCAGTAACACTCCATTAGGGCGGGTAAGATATTTTTTTCCAGGAAAACAAAACAAAACAAAACACACAAAAAAAAAAAAAAGGGGGGGAAAAAAAAAAAAAAAAACAAAACAAGCCCAAAACCCAAATAACACAAAGCTTGTGAATCTGGTACACAGCAAATAGTAAATATTTAAAATTAGGAGTAGACACAAGCCATTAATCAGTACTATGGATTAGGAGAAGAGAGATGAGCAACCAGACCTGAAACAGATACATGCTCAGAAGTGCAGCTCGTCACAGCTGCCAGGATAAATTTCCAGGGTATATTTTATTTTTGAAGCAAATTACTTCAATATAATGCACTACTTTGAATGCCTCAGCGCTCAGAATTTTAAAGATTCTCAAAGAGCAGATTGCTTTGTGGTTGTTAGTTTGACAGTAAGTCTGTTATATTACTATTTATAAGCAATTAGAACACTAATTACTGTTTTTACTGCTTTGTTAAGTTCTGGGAAGTATGGGATAAAGGAATGAGAACAAGCTTTGGAGAGGTAAGCAGCAGTTTTCATTACTTAATTAAGGCTGGCTAGGACGCTCTCACAAACTGCCAGAGATGACAGACCAGGGCAAAGGAAAATGGGACACCTCCATCACAACCAGAAACTACAGACAACACAAATGTTTAGTTTTTAATTACATGGGTTTGGGAGATTGCTACAGGCTATGACCTGCAGCTCCCATTAGACCTGCTAAGTACAGTTGGACTCAACTATTACATGCATGAGAGACCATCAAGAAAACCTGGAAGAATTGGTTTTGCTTCAGCAGATGGCACATTTCCCTCAGAGCAGTGACCAAATGTCCACATATGGTGTTCATATGCATTGCATCCTTGAGCTGAACATCTTTAAGACACAGATTATGAAGAGCTATAAGGAAGCTTTTACAGCAGTACATTCCCATAGGCATACCCTTCAGGAGGAAGTGATCCTCTAACCTCTACAGCAGACAGATCTTTCAGCTCCTGCAGATATAGCTAATTTGGTCGAGAAGCAGCTTTCCAGAGGAAATGGCTTGCTGAATTCATTGCAGAAGAGCAATGTTGCATAAAATTGACAGACAACCAAATAATATACTCTGTTTGATTTTATTTGATAGAGCCAAAACTAGTCCCCAGCACATAGGATTGTAATATCCTCTCAAATGCCTCTTTATTGATGGCATGGATGGAGACAGATATTCTACTACCTCAGTCTTTCAAGTGATTACGCTGCTTTCTGAAGAAGCGGAAGACAGACAACCGATACAGTCAGCATAGTACTGCAGTGAGATACCCCTCACAAAACCTCCAAATTACTCAAGCAGTCAATACTTGCCATTTAGGATTTTAACAAATTTAGAACAAAAAAGTTCTACTGCAGTAAAACATGCATATGATGTGCACGAATCTAAACTCCCTTTGGTAGCAATACCGATTTCATATATTATTTTCTCCAGCCAAGCGACTCAAGCCAGACACATCCACCTTTGGTCACACATCTTTACATAGAATGGTTTGGGTTGGGAGTCACCTTAGAGATCATCTAATCTAACCCTCTGCCATGCCCAGGGACACCTTCCAGGTTGCTCCAAGCCCTGTGTACTTCTGTACACATCCAAAACCCCTGCGCTGCGGTGGGAGCTGGATCTTCCTGACTGCATCAGGATATACCTCCCTGGTAAACCATATTCTGAGTTGGCCACTGTCTCAGGCATTTTACTAGCCAGGCTCTGGATCTTCAATCCCCCTGCAAAAATATCCATAGTGGCTTGTCCTGAAGGGCCTAAGGAACCAAGTAAAACCCTCCCTGAGTGGGGGTTAAATAAGTTAATCCTCTCCTTTTGGCAGAGTATCAGGCCAAGAGAAGGATTTTGATGGTAAGTATTAAGGTCATTAAATATGTATTTCTCAGAAGATGCCCAGCACTTTTAATTAAGTCTGCCTTCAGCAGTTTCCAGGTAACTTGAAAAAATAACACTACCAGCATCAATTAATCTGGCAGCATCAACTACCCGGTCTTGTTCTTTGCATATAACAGTGCTGTATATATTGTTATAACAGTGCTGTATATATTGTTATACTGATGATGACTATCAGAACAGTAAATAACTGACAGAAAACAGCTCCAAAATGAGTCAGTGATTGTTTCTTTACATTTTTCCTCAAGATATATTGGGTTTGCATTAAACTAGCTCAGGAGAAGTAAAATGGAATGAGAATTGCATGGGGAACTCCTTAGCAGGAGATAAGCACATAAGCTAATATTGATTGCATCGGTTTCCAAAGCCCATTAACATCAAATGAATGCAGCTGACCTTGGGAGCCTGCAGGAGCCATAGGAAGGAGCTGCTCTAAGTATAAGATTGGGTAAAGTGCTATGTCTCAGCTCAGCAAAATGCCTGGGCAATTATATTCCTTTTACTTTGTAGCACACCATTAAGTGACAAAGCTTTTGGTTTGTGCTCCACAAGACAAAACCAGTAATTCCTTCTAGTTTTATTCACGGGGATTTCTGTTTCAATGACCAAATGCTGCTTTATGCCATACACACATCAGGAGAGAATACCCGTTTAAAGGAATGTATTTCAGTTTATTGCCTTTTAATGGTTGTTTCTTTGTAGTTCCTGAAATTACTGCAAGAGGGGAAATGAAAATAAAGGAAAAGATAAAAACCTCTAATCCATGTGCACATTTAAGTCATTCTACTCTCACCTTTAAATCCACCTCTTTTAAATCCATACATAAGGATTTATAACACAAAGAGAAAGAGGTGGTTGCTGCAGCATAGACAACACGGGTAAACGGTGGCTTAGCTCACTTCTAGAAGTTCATTTCACAGCTGAATTCCTTTTTATTATTACATTTTCATTTGGCCATATCTGCAATTGTTTAGATCCACATAAATTTGGGTATTTGATTGCCACTACAGCTCTCTAACTACTCAGCTGTGCAAGAAAGATCTGTGGCTGTCTGATGCTTCTGCCCAGACACATTAATCCTACACCTCATCAATTAAAAAATGGTTTTAAAAACATATCAAGCTGTTTTTCATAAGCAGCATGAAGCCAACCTTTTGGTGACTTACTAAGTCTTCCCGTGATTAATAAGTATGTTAATTAGTTGCCTAATCACTTTCTACATCTATCATCATTGTTTCAAAGAACAAGTCATTTATTGGACCCCAGACCACATCAAGTCAGGTGATTTGATTCCATTACAAAGTCCACTGATTTCAGCTTTCCTACGAAATACTTATTTCTACCCTTTTTCAGAAAAATAATACTTTGCAGGGCAAACCCAAGAGGCCTGATGTCAGTGCAAAAAGTGTCCAACCAAGGTAAAACTCAGAATTCACACGGAGCTTCCAGATGAGACCAAATTTTTAAAACCTTATTAAGTATTACTGGCAGGGGGGGTGGAACTAGATGATCTTTAAGGTGCTTTCCAACCCGAAGCATTCTATGATCCTATTAGAGCAAGAGAAGCATTTCTGTGTAGAGGGAAAACATTCCAAGAGTTACTAAAGCCACACTATTTATCTTTTTTATATAAAGACAGTTTTCATAGAAGAACACCTAGGCTGCACAGATGTTTTACAGAAGCAGAGCTTCCTCATATAAGCTAACCAGCTGCCTTGCACAATTCAGCCCAAGTGGGAAAGACTGTGTCATCTAAGACAGTAAACATGGTCCTTAAGATACCAGGTGGTTTGGAGCTCAGATCAATGACAGCATCCAATTATTGCAAAATAAAATGACCCACTGAAGAAAACAGCTCCCATGGGCACCACAAACCAGAGGGACATGTTTTCTTCTGGCACGTTCTGCATTTTAAGTCCCTATAAATGTTACTATGAACCTGTTCCTGCACAAGAACAGATGACACTTACCTGCTGAAAGCATCTATAGGCATATTCTTTATGATTTCTTTTAGCCACCTCCAAACAAATAACCAAACTGCTAGTTTAAGAAATTACTTTTCTTATTAGAATCACATAATCATAGAATCACAGCATGTCTGCTTTTTAATTGCACTTACCAATATGAAAAAAGCTGACAGCTCCCCTAAACTTCATAGAATCACAGAATGGTTTGGGTTGGAATGGACCTTCAAAGCTCATCTAGTTCAACCCCCCTGCAATGAGCACAGACATCTTCAAGCAGCTCAGGTTGCCAGCTGAAATTCTTGGAGACACTATACATACATCAGGCGCTTAAGCACCCACAATTCTTAAATGGTACAGGCACATTTCAGTTGGTCCCTCTACTTTCCAGAAAAGCCCATGATCCCTCAATAACACGGTTCTCTCTTTCTTCTGTGGCTATGAAATCTCTCTTTGCTGCAGGCACGTAAGATGAAATGCTTTGTAGTTTTATGTGTCTACGCTATACGAAGGGATGAGCAGTTGCTCAAATAGCCCTAAAAGTTTCATGCTTATCTGCAAATTGAAGAATTCATACCAAGGTACAATGCGATTAATCTAAGTGGAAAGGGCTTTAAAGCCCTTGGCAGGAGCTTCAAGGTTTGGTAGAAGCTGCCTGAGAATCAGGTGAGAAAACCAAAATATCAAAGGCCACAATTTCCCTTTGCTCTGATATTCGGAGCTGAGGATCAGAGCATCGCATCCCTCACTCAACTCAGCTCATCACTGGTATAGCTAATACCACTGGTACTGGTAAGATTCTCCTGATACAGACTGGAAAGAATAGATTTAGAATTCATTATAAAGAGGGGGAAAAAAGCAGTCCCACTCCTTAAGTTAAAACAATTATTAAATCAGTACAGAAGAGGTTCCCCTTGCTACATGGCAGGCAGCAAGGCCTGGGTTGTAGTGAATTTCAGTAGCTTAGTTCTACCAGGGACTCACACTGTCTCCAAAGGGGAAATTTCTCTCACCAGATAACTGGAATCCTTAAGCAGTCCCAGTAAAATCAGTCTGAGAGAAAAAACAAAAAAAACAAAAAAAAACAAAAAAAAAAAAAAAAACCAAAAAACCAACAACCAACTCTAAATTGATTGTTATTAAAGAAAAATAAATCCTTTTCCGGAGATTATACATGCTTGTTAGTACTTTAATTTTTTTCATTCAACAACCATTAATAAATCCATTAAATAGCTAAGAGAAGTCCTGTGAAGCAGTTCCTGGTTAGAAAGTAATATTGCAATTATACTGAACTTTCTCAATATGCAGAGTCAAGCTAATCTTATTTTACTCAACAACACATCAGCTCTTACTGTATTTTACAGCAACACACACCAACAGTTCAATGATCCAAACAAGTCTTACAGCCTTATATCAGTACCACTGCCACTGGGAATGAGTTAATTGCAAGAACCAATTAAACATTAATCATTGAAGTGGTTTAAATTGAAGTTGTGCATACTGTTCCATGGCTCATTCCAGCATTAACATAGGAAGCTGCTCAAAGCCATTAAAAAACACGCAGCAGTGAGGCAAGGAGATTAAAACAAGACTGCACTACTTCTTTTCTACAGACATCACAAAACCTTGCACATAATGAGCTATTCAGTGATTTGAATGGGAATCTGATAAACTGGAAAAATTGCATTACCTGCTTGCATATGGATTTACGCTTTAGGTATGCTTGCCTTTCACACTGGCTTCCTCATGCCCTCTAACAGGCAGCAGCCACACAGCTCAGTACAGGTGAGCCCATCCCTTTGATTTCTGCCCCACCAGCACAGCCAAAACGAATGGCAAATGAGCTCTCCCTACCTGTCTTCAACAGAACTTAAATAACCTTCATTGAAGTTTCTCACACCCTCCCTGTTCTGGCTTCGATCAGCTAATGGGGACGCTACAATCCCTGACAAAGAGTCCTTGATAATCCCTTGATAAACCTCAACTGCCACAATGAAAATGCAAAAAGGACACTGACACAGGTTGCCCAGAGAAGCTGTGGCTGCCCCATTCCTGGCAGTGTTCAAGGCTGGGCTGGATGTGGCTTGGAGCAACCTGGTCTAGTGGAAGGTGTCCCTGCCCACGGCAAAGGGATGGAACTTGGATAAGCTTTAAGGTCCCTTCAACAGAAACAAGTCTGGGATTCTATGATTCTGTAAAATGTAGCCACTACATATTGAGAGTGTTTGTACCTAGGGGTGTACTAGGCACCTGGATACAGTTATAACGTCTGTAAACTCGTTTTCAGAAAATAGGTTTAACACAGACCACATAGGAGGAAGGGCATGTCCCTTTGTGTCCACACATACAAACCGTCCTGCACTTGTTTCAGGTCTTGTCTTTGTTCAGCATCTCTTTCAAAAGTACTTTTATTTCAAATTCTTTCAGTAAAATACCTACTTCCAGTTTTATTCCACTGAACCCTAATGAGCTAACACATTTTTGTTCAGCCATTGTATTTAGACTCAGTCCATTGGATAGCGTGTATTATAATACAATAAGTGTATGTAACTTTCCATCTCCTTCCTATATGAAATGTATGTGACTAGTAGCTTGCAATTCTACTGCCTTCCCTCCAGGGATCTAAAAGTGTTTTATAATGAGGAATTTAACTTCAGAGTACTTCTGTGAATGAGATGCAGCACTTGATATTTTCCCCCCATTCCATTTATAATGAAGCTGTAGCAGAAAGATTATATCAAAGGTCAGACAGAAGTTCATTGATGTAGCTAAAAGAGTTCTACATGTTCCTCTTGCCTCAAGTGCCAGAAGTATTATGAAGCAATTCTTATTCAGTATGGAGTATATTCAGGTAAATGAACCTGATCCCTAAAGGATTTATGAGCCTTAAACTATTTCAAGCTATACAAGCCTTTTGACTGGCGTGATTTCTTTCACTGGAAGTGGTGGTATTTGAATCCAAGGGAAACAATTTATTTCTACTGTTATCACAGAATGTGCACTGGGAAGATGGCCTCCTCTTCTACAGCAAAAGGAAAGATGTTTCAACCATGCACCTGGCACCTCTGTGGAACCAAAAGGGATAGCAAACCGAATTTACAGCAGTACAAGGTATCCTATTTCCACTGCAACTTGTTTTCTTCAGAGGAGGTTTCAATCCTACATATTTACAGGTGATGAGAAGCACCTCAGGTAAGCTTACCTCAAGGGACGAAGATAGGTCCAAAAGAAGAGGCTGAAATTTCAGTGCTCTGATACATAGCTACCCTAGATCAAAGCAAATCGAAGGAGGTGATCCTGCCCCTCTATTTTGCTCTTGTGAGACCCCACTTGTAGCACCACTGTGTGCAGTTCTGGTGTCCTCAACATAAGGACATGGAGCTGCTGGAGCAAGTCCATGTAATTTCAGTGACTATTTACTGAAAATTCAGACCTTCTCGTAGATAGAATGACATGCAGGGGAAAAAAACCCTACACAAAACCACTATTCTTGGCATACCTCTGAAGTCACTGCTGTTAAAAAAAAGTGTGCTCTTCCCAGTAAAAGTGGAATCACTGTCTTAGGCACCAACCTAGAGACAGACCAAAGCAGGGCAAGACAACACAGACAACTGTATTCTCAGACAACTCCCCACTTGGAGTACTGTGTACAGTTCTGGTGTCCCCAGATGAAGAAGGACATGGAGCTGTCGGAGCAAGTCCAGAGGAGGCCACAAGGATGATCAGGGACTGGAGCACCACCCATGTGAAGACAGGCTAAGAAAATTGGGGCTGTCCATAAAGGAGAAGAGAAGCTGCGTGGAAATCTCAGAGCAGTTTTCCAGTATCTGAAGGGAGCCTACAAGGATGCTGGAGAGGGACTCTTCATCAAGGTCTGTAGAAACAAAGGGGAATGGCTTTAACCTGACAGAGGGGAGACTGAGATGAGCTCTTAGGCAGAAGTTCTTCCCTGTGCACAGGGTGCCCAGAGAAGCTGTGACTGCCCCATCCCTGGCAGTGCTCAGGCCAGGTCAGACAGGGCTTGGAGCAACCTGGTCTAGTGGTAAGTGTCCGTGCCCATGGCAGAGGGTTGGGACTCGGTGAACTTTAACGTCCCTTCCAACCCAAACCAGTCTGTGATTCTATGTCAAATTATTCAACAACAGCCCATGTTTTTCATTAAGTTCTTTGATTCCTGTGAATACTCCATTTGTTGTTTTTATTTTTCCCTCATTAGAAGAATGTTTCCCAAACTACAATTTCCTAGAAGCAAAATTTATGCTTTCTTCCTCCTTGGTTAAAACATCTTTCCTAGAGTTTAAAATTCAAATAAATCAAAAAAAAATAGAGATCAATGGGAACAGATGCCAATAAAGCATTGATATCCACTGCCAGAACTCCACCATGAGGTCAAGCCACCAGCGATTCACCAACTAATAACCTCACCTTGCTCCCTTAATAAACAGAATCACAGAACCATTAGCATTGGAAGGGATCTCTGGAGATCATCCTGTCTAACCCCCTGCCAAGGCAAGGCGACCCAAAGCAGGTTACACAAGAACATGTCCAGGGATGTTTGGGATACCTCCAGAGAGGGAGACTCCACAACCCCTCTGTGCAGCCTGTCCCAGTGCTCTGCCACCCTCAACAGCAAGAAGTTCTTCCTCATGTTAAGGTGAAACTTCTTGTGTTTTACTTTATGGCCACATGGAACAACCACATATGAACAGTGCCGAGCCCTTTGTTAAGATGTTACAAAAGGCAGAATTGCCACTTCTTCAAAGTGCAGCCACATGTGCTTGTTTGCAGTGCCAAGCGGGAAGGAAGCTGTTTGGGAATCAGCAGGCACTGTGTTTAAAACAGTTGGCTGAAACAGCTAAACCATGATTTATTAATAAAGAATAAAGAGAATGCTAGAATAAACTCATTCTAAAATGGGGCCTGTAAGAGCTAAATTCCCAAAGTAAAACTTTAAGCTGTGTTCAAATGATTATCCATATAATTATGGACACATGGCCAAATACAAACTGCATAATAGCCAACTTCAGTGCATGCTGGGTCTGCCAGCCGCAGAGCAGTCGCGTGGTATGTACTGAACCTAGAAACAGAAAGATTCCAAAACAGTTTAGACAATTCCACACTATCCATGGAGAATACTAGCAGCCCATTTGACACGATGCTCTTGCACACGCACAAGCTTCTCTCCAGTGGGCATTTTGGATCCCACACGATGGTGGAGAAAGTTTGTTCTTTGGTTGTATCATACAATCATAGAGTGATTTGGGTTGGAAGAGACCTTAAAGCTCATCCAGTTCCATCACCCTGCCGTGGGCAGGAACTCCTTCCACTAGACCAGGTTGCTCCAAGCCCCTTCCAAGCTGGCCTTGAACACTGCCAGGGATGGGGCAGCCACAGCTTCTCTGGGCAACCTGTGCCAGTGCCTCAGCACCCTCACAGGGAAGAACTTCTGCCTAAGAGCTCATCTCAATCTCCCTGTTTAAATTTGAACCATCACCCTTTGTCCTATCACCACAGTACCTGATGAAGAGTCCCTCTCCACCATCCTTGTAGGTCACCTTCAGATACTAGAATCACTCCTTTTTGACAGATCAAACAATGATTTACTCTGCACTCACATATTCTACTTCTGTTCAAAAATTCATGAATACATGGAAGAATTTGCTTCCAGAAGCAGCAAAATTATTTAAAAGAATTATGTTTTAACCTTACAGAAAATGGAAACACCTCTCAGAAGCTGACGAAGCTGTAACTTCAATGGTCACAAGACCACATCCCCATCTTGCTCATGTGTAGAAGGAAGTTTCATCTACATAGGTAGAACTGATCTACACAAGAGATTTCAACTACTCTTTAGATAGAAAGGTTCACAGAGCCAGCTCAGATTAGTTGCTGCTAAGATCCACGGAAGCCTTTTCTCCATTATCATAGCATTCAGAGTGCTGGTTCAGTTAAGTCTGGAGTCAGCCACCTAGTTTTACAGGATAAATACCTCAGTTTCAGGAGCATTTGTCAGCGATGACCAAAGGCACTACATGCAGTACCGTCTCTCTCAATATTCACTAAAGCATAGTGCTTTGAGGGAAAACAAATCCAACCACATATACTGCCTAATTCAGGAAAAAAAATATATTTATTGATCTGAATTCCACCAAACAGATACTGACTGAATGAGCTTTTAAGGCCTGAATCTAATTTTAAGCATGATACTATTTCATAAAGACAATTGCTCATCTAGTTAAGCTTAGCACACATCTATGGAAACAAAGATGGGCATCTCATATATCCCTCTGGTGTTAAGGTGCTCCTGAGGAGACACTGGGCCCCAGCCATACAGAACAAAGACTGGGGAAAAGTATCAATACACAACAAAAATCGCAGCCCAAAGAAACTCCCTGACAACTGCAGTGAGCTCTCCCTGCACCCAGGATGCTTTAAAAACCACAAGGACCTCCAGAGGTGGTCTGAAACACTTGAGTGGAACAAGGTAGAACAAAAGGGCATATGTAGCAGACTAACTTATACTAAACTAAGTTTCTTTCCCTTGATTTTAAATTACTGTCATGAAGAATTGTGCAGCAGTATGTGCTTTTAGCAGAATCACTTCCTCTCCAGGAGACTCTGCCTTTTGCTGCCTTAAAGACTAACCACCAGACCACCACTGCATACAAAAAACCCTAGAGCTTATATAGACATTCTTAGTCAAGGGGCACAGAATCATTTGCCAGATTGCAAATGTTAGTCTGTATACAAAGGATACATGCAAAAATATCTTCAAACAGATTAAGTTTAGTGGAAACACAAACAGTGTTTACTGGCTTTTCAAACTGTTCACTAAATTCTTATTTACAGAGAGATGATGGGGATCTTCAGGGTTACAACACACAACAGCTGCCTCCATAGAAGTGCCAGCCTTGATGTTAGCAAGATGATAAATTGACTGATTAGTGTTTAAGTAGTATTAAAATCGGGCTGAATCATGTAAGATTCAGACTTATAGCTTTTCTCAGTTCTCTTACTAGTGAGTAGAGCAACTGGGCCAGAGGGTAAAGAGAGAAAAGGTTTAAAAACACAGAAACACATCATGTTACAACTACAGTTCGACATTGACTTCCTATCATCCCACTGGGCTCAACTAGAAGTTCCGACATCGAACCTTTCATCAGTAGAAAACAACATGTTTTATTAATATTGGACAAACTAGATGAAGTTTGCATTTATGCGTCATTTTTAAAAAAACTGAGACACTGTAGATGTAAACCTCATGACATTTGACATGTGCGATTGATTACAGTTACATTTACAAAGTCACTGGCAATTTTGCCTACCCAATAGGCGAGGTAGGAAAAGATTTTGTACCTCTTTAATGCTTCAACAACATAGGAATAATAAGGGTGCTAACACATGATAAAGTTAACTGACTGACTTTAACTAAAACCCGGTACGGCTGTGGAACAATATCTATCTTCCACAATTGTCCAGATTTGCTTATTTTACAAGCAAAAATACCTGTTAACTTAAGGCCATTTGGCTCTAACAGTTTCATATCAGATACTGTAACGGCATTAGTGTCCTTTTGCTGGAAGACACACCTTTTCCTTTCTTTGTCAAAATACAGCATTTAAAACTACACTCCATCAAGCAAAGAATTAAGGAGCATAAACTGAAAGGAGAAAAGAATGTTGCATCTAAAACTGTTTTGTGCCCTGGAATTCACAGTTCCCCATAGCAGAGGCACAAACAGCTAAGCCGGGCTTCCAAAGCCTGAGTAAATCTTCAGCCTTGCAGAAATGAAAACTATTTGCATAAACTTGTAACTTGAATGAGCATAAGATGGGTGAAGCATGGGAATACAAAGCAGTTTTCACCAAGACACAGCTATTCTAAAGCACAAAGCTACATATGCATTGTTAAAAGAAGATACATATCCCAAGAAGTCATTTAAGCTGATACAGTTTTAAATAATACATATGCCTGCTACATACTTGAAAATAATTGTCCTCACCTTCCAAAAGCAACAGTCCCACAAGGGAATCCTAGTGCAGTTGGTGGTGGGAATAGAATGCTAATCCTGGAAGCACAGTGTCTGCATACGAATGAGCCCCTCTTTGGGTCCCTAACATTTTATAACCTTTCATAAATGCAATAAGCAGAAGCATTTTATCCAACACCACTGAAACCTGACCCATGTTTTCTCAAGTCTTTTTTACTTGAGAAATAAAAACTGCTTCTTCAAAAATACTGTGAAAATTAATAATATTTGTCTTTCTCAGTACAGGCTGGAAATATGAAAGTGTGTTTGAAGCTAATGGTGGGTCTTAGTATTTTCCATATCAAAGCAAGAAATTCATTTTACAGCCGCACAATCTCACTAGTTTGTGCAAGAAGTGGGTTGACTCTGCGTGGCCATGAAGCAAAATTGGTCAGTAACAGCACTGAAGTTTCCCTCTATGTATTCCAGATCACTACCAAACAAACCCCCACCACAATGCAGCATCTTCCTCCTACTTTCTACTGCAGTCAACTCCATCATCCAGGCTATTGTACGTAGCAATCTGTTCTTGAGAACAGTAATTGCACAGTGGGAAACTCAATAAACCTGTATCTTATCTGAAAGAGAAGCCGGTAATTGCCTGAAAGAAATGGATCTTGTTGCGGAAGGACATAAGACAGTGTCACATGTGTTGTCAGCCACTCTGTTACACACACACAAAGCCATCACTTTTTCTTTGGCTTTCTTCTTTGGTTCACATTCAAATTTATTTTTTTTTTATTACCATCTAATAAAGATGTTCAAACCCCACTATTTTTCTGCCAAAAAAGCCAGCCTTTTTTTCTTGATTCTTTTTTTATCAAAATAAACACCTATTTTTAAGTTTATTAAACATTTTGGAAGCTCAACACTGCAGAAAGAATGCTGGCAGATCAATACATACTCTCACTATAAAACTGATCTTCACTGGCTTCTGAATAATTCAGGCTCATTAGAATTCCAAACTGCCTGGCCTAAAGGTTACATGACTCATGCATCAAGCTGTCAGAAAGGTAGCAAACAGGTTTTCATCCCTTTTCCATCCACACACTCTGTATTTGGACAATAATGATAATTTCAAAGCCTTCAGTTAAGTCATAAGTAGTCTGTAATGCTATGCCTTAAATACTGAATATATTAGTTATAAATAAATCCACACACACAATGGGGAGCAGGGGGAGCATGGGCAAAAGAGTCTTAAAAACCATCCTGTACAAGGCTACAGTCTTTCTTCAAAAAAAAAGCAACCAAAAAACAAACAACCAACACAATAAGCTAATTAGGTGAAGTAAGGAGGTATTCAGAGAAATACTAGAAGAAAACAGAAACCCTGACGCAATCATATTTGATTTACCAACTGTGTTACTTAAATTTGCTGTTCTTGACTTTTGTTTCATTACCCCTTTACTGGAGCTGGCAAAGATTTGATTGTCACATAACCACCACATGATTGGTTTGCTTCTTCAAACTAATAGCAATGATGACTGTTAGGCAAAGACACCTCCCATGCTGCGGTCAGACCATCCTAAGCTGCACGCCTGTACCCTCTTCTGTATTACTAGCACACATCATGGAATCTCAGACTGGTTTGGGTTGAAGGGACCTTAAAGCTCATTCAGTTCCAATACCTTCCACTAGACCAGGTTGCTCCAAGCCCCATCCAGCCTGGCCTTGAACACTGCCAGGCATGGGGCAGCCACAGCTTCTCTGGGCAATCTGTGCCAGCGCCTCACCACCCTCACAAGTAAGAACTTCCTAAGATCTCAATCTTTGAGTCTAACCCAAACCATTCTGATTCTATGATACACTTTTTATTACATCAAATGTTTAGCAATGATACAGGTAAAAGAAGGATGATGTATCAACACATACCTCCTACAACATGCTCCTGTAGGATATTTAACATTTTCACCCTTGCTTAGAAAACAAAACTCCGTAAAGCAGACTTTTTTTAATTAAGCATTTATATGTAGATGTGTTTAAATCTGCATAAGCTCTCAGTGAACGGCTCGAGCTCCAATTTTGCCAGTACTTCTACTTCCCAGGCTTTCCAAGCCTGGAGCTTCCTGCCTCTTTACAGCCCTTTACATATTGGAGGCAAGGCTATGGCCACAGGCTGAACTGACTCAACCCTATAAACCTCCCTTCCAAAATCCACTATAGCTGGCTTTTCATTCAAGAACTATCTTCCAATACCATTACTACTTAAGCCTTTTATAATCCAATCAACCTAGGCAGCATCATGTCAGCTCCCTCTGTCAACCCTGTAATATTTCATTCTGGGAAAAAGCAGCACTATTGCCCATTTCCACAACTGTAATTCCTACTTGATATATTCTCTTGACCCAGCTTTGTGCTGCATTCATGTTCAATTGGCTTAACGACATTAGAAAGACCAACTGTATCTTCCACATAGCTTTATTTCACATGGCGTAAAAAGAAAAATGAAACTTCATCAGCTATTTGTAAGGAAATAAAATAACTGGCATGATGCAGTCACTTGGTTTGGTTTACACCTCTATTTTCATTGAAGGCATAAAATTCAGTTGGGTTATCACTGGAATAAACTGTAAAGATACTCCCCAGAGGCCAAGAGTTCTGCAACTGGGATTCTTTTCACAGCTATCTTTTTCCTCCTCCTCCACATCCTATTTGTATGGAAGTAGTAAATTGCCTATAAAGCAAACACCCCAGGGTATATTTTCAGGACCACACAGCTGATTACATATTACTACTGTTTGTGCATATTCCTGGCTGTTTTGAAGGAAACAATCTATGGATTTGTGTTGCCGAGGTTTTTCCCATCTTCACCTGCAAGACACTTGGGCAGGGAGAGACACAGCTTTAAGCAGGCATGACACCAGATTATTTGAATTTCTGCTACATGTCATCCAACTGACTTTCCCCAAAAGCATTACAGGTCTGGGCTCCTACACAGAGCATTACACATTTGGAACCACAGAACTAACAAGGTTGGAAAAGTCCTTTAAGATTATCAAGTCCAACCATTCCCCAGCACTGCCAAGGCCACCACTAAACCATGGAACTGAGGGCTTCATCTACACAGTTTGTGAACACTGTGAACACTTCCGTGGACAGTGACTCCACCGCTGTCCTGAACACCCTCTCAGGGAAGAAACTGTTCCTAATCTCCAGTCTAAACCTCCCCTGGTGCAGCTTGGGGCCGTTTCCTCTTGTCCTGCCACTTGTTCCTTGAGAGCAGATACCAGTCCCCTCCTGGCTCCATCCTCCTTTCAAGCAGTTGCAGAGAGCAATAAGGTCCCCCCTGAGTCTTCTCTTTTCCAGACTAAACCCCCCAGGTCCCTCAGCCGTTCCCCATCACACTTGTGCTCCAGGCCCTTCATCAGCTCCACTGCCCTTCTCTGGACCCAATCCAGCAAGTCTGTGGCTCTGTCCTCTAGTGACCCAACTCTAATCCTGTTGTTTCAATCCAAGAAAACTTTCACTGCTTTCAGCTTTCTGCTGCTATCAGACTGAGGAAAATTTTCACTGAGTATATGGTAACCAACACATGAAATCTTGGGAGGGCTAAGAAACTACTGTGAGATTTGAGAAGGAGGTAAACTTAAGTTTTCCAACTTGATCAAGTCTTCAACATTTCTTCTAGCGATTTTTCTTCATTTCACTTAAGCTAACAGCAAACAAGATGACCTCAACTTTTTTACTTAGTTAAGAGAAATGACCTTTTAAGCAAGAATGCATTTATTAGTTTTTGTTACTTATGTGTTATTTTTTGTAGTTATTAATATTCTTTATGAAAAGCTCCTCCTTTAATGTAATCCAGGAACAGCAAGAAGGCCTAGAGGTGCTCCCTGGTCCAAGACACTTAGGATTTTGAAAACTCATGACAAGTTCCTCCTTCTCTTATAGCATTTCAGGTATAGTACAGGATTCACCATATCCGGTAATCATCATCCTTACAGCCCACAAGAGGACACAATCCTGTAACCATGGAAAGATGGATATTCCCGTTGATGTTTTCTGCCTGTTAGAAAAGAAAAACAACGAAAACATACCGAAACCCAACCAACTGTGGCTTGTTTGATCTCTCCACAACATTATCTCAATGCTACTTGCAAAGACAACTCCTGTGTTCATTTGAAACCAGTGCAGTAGTTTGCAGCCCCTTGCCTTCTCTTTCTTCCCAGATGGATACTAGAATACCACATGGCTTGGCTTTGCATTGGAGCCTCTTCCTCATGCTCTCTACCACTGATGTTATTTTCTACCCACCCAGCCAAAGAGTAGGCAGTGATCACTGTCACGCTCAACACCATTTGTAAGTCAAAGAATTAAGTAGGGCTTTTCTTACAATGCTGGTGCGTACCTATCCCTCTCTCCCAACACATAAGCCATTTCTTCAGCAATTCTATTTCTCCTTCAAGTGCTGGCACTTCCCACAGCAGGTACCCTGGGATCTATAAAATTGTCATTTCCAGAAAAAAACTTCTACTCACGTAATGCATTCTGAAATATCCTCAGCATCCTAAATGCTACACAGCCCCTTTAAATCTCTGATGATTCAGTGTGTTTCCTGGGTAAAGGATGCAGTGCTCCACTCCACACACAGTCACACATTTACAGATGCTAGGAAGAATAAAAACCTTTTCCTCCTCTGGCAATATAATTTCGTAACTGTAAATCAGTAAAGCTTTATAAACAATTTCAGCACTTACAGCATAGGCTTTACTGAGCACATTACCTGGAGACAATTAAAGCCAATGACTGAGACAAACCTCTAGTCACAGAGGTTTACAGAAAGTATGCAGTAGTCAACGGGAACGTGAAGAAATCAGCGCAGTCAAGTTAAAACAGTAGAACTCTGAGATCCCGAGAGGAGCCTTAATCTTGCCTATTTTCTATGTCATGCAATATACCATTGGAATATTCCCATAAATTCCTGAACTGTATGCAACACAGCCAATGATAAACTTGCTAGAGAAACCCTTTTATCTCAAGAGCTTTGCAGTTCTTCATATTTTCATGTAAAGTTTTCCCACTAGTGTCCATTATAAAACATACAAAAATCCTCTTGGGCTCTGAGGAAACATGTATTTCTTGCATCCAAAGCTGTTCACTGCTTTTATAACTTGGTTTGCGTCAACTTACAGAAAATTTTTGGACATACTCATTCACAAAGTGCCTAATCAGTAAGTGTGCTTGGGCTAACTGGGGGATGCGGCAGCAGAACAAGGCAGGACAACCAACAAGCAAATGGTGCAGAACGACTGTGTGCAACAAGATGATAGCACAGGCAGCCAACATGATGAGGGGTGCTTGTTGAAAAGACATCATCAAATATTTCCCTGCTACCAGGCCCGGTAAAGGGACTCTTTTTGACTCAAAAGTTCTCACTTGCAAAGGTGGGAAGACCAAGAACCAGTCAACAGGAATTTTCAGGTTTCCTGCAGGAAGACATGAGACAAAGTCACAGCAACCAGTAACAGTGCTTTCAGTCATCTATCTGGGGATGGTTGGGGGATTTCTATACTTTAATTCCAGTTTCTCCAGTATAGGAAAAGCAGAGAAAAGTTCATAAATATACGTATATATGTGTGTGCATGTGTGCATTTAGGGCTCAAAAATGGTAGGTCTATTTCTTATTGTTCTTTTTTAAACTTTCATCAGCCATCCTCATCTGAAAGAAGGACCATATGGTTTTTTGAATGCCTCAGAATTGAGTCCAGGGAGAAACATTCCTTACACTGGGAATCCAAGAGTAAGCAGAAAATCACCATAATGAAACAGGAAGGTTTTTGCATTCTCCTTGCAACAAACACCACGCTCATTTAGATTCATGTAGTACAAGATATTTTCATCTAAAATTAGGTTTTCCCCTATTACAATTCTACAGAGCTTGGTTAAGTACTGCTAATGAAAATGGATTAGATTATTTTTAATACACACTACCTATTCATTTATTTTCAGCCTTAGTTTTAACACCAACCTGAAAATGACCAAAATCACAGAATCCTCAGAGAAGCACAAAATAACCACTGTCATTTTGGGTCACCATAGCAACACTACTGGAACTACACTGAATTTGTTTCAATAAGAGGAAAAATATATATAAATGTACACACACACACAGAGGTGATGATACTGAATCACAGAATCCCAGACTGGTTTGGGTTGGAAGGGAGCTTAAAGTTCATTCAGTTCCAGCCCCCTGCCATGGGCACAGACACATTCCACTAGACCAGGTTGCTCCAAGCCCCGTCCAACCTGGCCTTGAACACTGCCAGGGATGGGGCAGCCAGAGCTTCTCTGGGCAACCTGTGCCAGGGCCTCAGCAACCTCACAGGGAAGAACTTCTTCCTTGTATCCAATTTGAACTTCCCCCGTTTAAGTTTAATGAATCAGTGCACCCTGGAGTGGCAACAGATAATGCTGCAGGTCATCTCCACCAAAACATCCATCACCCAGCAATCTCTCAACCTCATGGTATCATGAAATAGCACATTTTTCTCTCATGGTGCCAACAAAAAGCACCATTTTAGTGATTTTTCACCCCCTTTCTCTGGATTCAGATGTGTTGTCTCAAGGCTCCTACTGTCACATAAAGCCACTGCTGCTGGGGTCTGGCCAAGCACAGGCCACCACTAGACACCCTTCTGCTTGTCCACAGGCAAGGCCTTGTCTAATAGGGTCATCATCTGGTTCAATATTGTCAGAAACACCATCATATCACTGGCTAGCACACAGATGATTTAGTCACATCTGTAAATGTACCAGTTCCCAAAGGATTTGCCCATTTAAATCCCATTAATGTTAAAGGGAATTCTTTGCAGAGCATAAAGACACTGGGATGAAATGAGTTTGAAAGAAGGAATCCACAAAAAATAAGTAAAAATTAAAAGTTTGCCAACAGTTTTGGTAAGAAAAAGGTTGGATCCTAACTCAGCTAAATCATAGAATCATAGAACAGCTTGGGTTGGAAAGAACCTTGCAGTTTCAACCCTGCACCAATGGCACAGACACCTTCCACTAGACCAGGTTACTCCAAGCCCCGTCCAACCTGGACTTGAATACTGCCAGGCATGGGGCATTCACCCCATTTTATAGAAACAAAAGCTCACAAGGTAAATTCTAAAAACCAAACATCTGGTTTCTTGGTCTTTACTCAACAGAAAACGCTGCTTTTGGTTGGGTTTTGCTGCATTTTTTTTTTATGCTATATTTTTTATCTGGAAGAAGACAAAGTATTTTAGGAATACCAGTTCATTAGTTCTTACCACACTAAGGAATCCAGGCTCCCTAACTCACTTGTGGACAAGCAGAATTTGTCAGTCACCAAGATAAAATTTCTGGGGCATCCTTCTCATGAAAAGCACAACAGCTCTCCTCTAGCAGGTGGTTTGCGCTTCAGATCTATGCTGTATACTTTGTTTTGCATTCCATCCAGTGATTAAATACACAGCCGAGTTTAGATGGAAGCTTGTTTTCCTCCTTGTCCCCCATGATCCCAACAGAGAGCGGGAACACATTAATACCTGAGCATGACATTCCTGATAACACTAGTAGACTACAACACTACACCTGAAAACATTATCATGCACTTCAGAGCTAATAAATTTAAGCTTTCAGTTATTCCTCATTTGTGAAGTCATATTTTCTGACTTTAATCATCAAATTCATCTTCACCAGTGCTTTAGCATGAACAGTAAATCATGTCCTCAAATTAAGGTATTCACACAGTTCAAACTAAAGAGCTGCTATGGGACATGACCCACTGATGAAGAGAACGTGAAAAGGGGTTCTGATATTTTTTTATCCTTCTACATTATAGTTTTTCCCACCTTTCTAGCTAGAAAACCAGACTAAAGTCCCTGACCGGACAAAAGTCCCTGTATCTGGACAGAGAAAGCAGAAGCCTAGGAGTATTTTATCGTCTGGACTGGAAGTCAATGGACAGGAAAGCCTCTTGTGACAGATCATCTTATGTTATTTTCTGAGCTTAACAATGAATTCCTCAAACCTCCTAACTGGCTGCAAGAAAACAACTTCCACCTTTTAGTTACTTTGACAATCTCACCATTTTACCATTGTTTCCTTCTTTGGATGGCTGTTGTGAGAGGGAGAAGATGCTAAATCTAGATTTCCTGTAGGATTAGGTGCCTCATACACCTTTCCTAGACTCTCTCCTGTTTCCAACTTTACAAAGAGAAGGAGCATAACCTTCAACAGTTCCTCTTAAAGAGATTATTCATGTCTTTGATTATTATCTTCAACTTCTTGTTACTCTTTCTAGCTGTTTTCTGAGGTGTGCAGCAACAAGAATTGAACTCCAAATGAAGCTTCATCACCCATGCATGCAACAGCCTGTGAAACACTAACTGCACTATCCCACCTCCTGCAACTTTACATCTTTTTTGCCTTCTTTGAGTACAGTTGCCTCTAAACAGAAGCTTTAATGGAACAAGATACAATAATGCCCATGCTTTTCCTTGAGCAGAGATAGGGTTTAGTATCATTTCACCCTCAGGCTGATTTATAACCATCTTGTTTGTGTTAAGTATGCAATAGCAGCATTGACTTTTAAATCAATTACAGTAAAACTACACTCAAAACTTCATGTTAATCACAGGTTCATACCCAAAGAGCTTAGCAGTATTACCAGTATGAAAAGTATCTGACCTGCCTTCATCTGCCCCTATTTTCTCCACCAGATCACACAGCTGACCACCTGCTTGGCTGGGAGAGCACAAGGTGCTCATGAGGCCGTGCTCTGAGTGGAACATCCCTATTCCATACCACCCACAGATTCATCCCTGAAATGGGTGCTGGCTGCATTCCCTGAGCTAGTAGTGGGATTACTTTAATCCTTAGCTGAACATTTTACATGCTTAAATTACATTTTTAGTGGCAGTGAATTTGAAGACTCCAGTAATCTGCTCTTCAGGTACCATTTAAAATTTTTACACCACTTAATTCCTGCAGCACTGGAAATTACATGAAATCTAATCTCCCTTCTTTTCTATTTCAAAAGCTCCTATTCCTTTCTTCAGATGTAAAGAAGACTGAAAAACAAGCAGTTTTGCACCAATTTAACTCAACTGGTTTAAAAGAACCAATTTAGTTAAATGCAAACAACTCTCCGGTGAAGATACAGATGAAGTAATACCAGTATAAAGGGAAAAAACAACAAACAAACAAAAAGAGCACTACCTCTTCCTCTTCATAGAATCAACCAGGTTGGAAAAGACCTTTAAGATCATCAAATCCAACCTTTACCCCAGCACTGCCAACTCTACCACTAAATCAGGTCACAGCCTCTACATGGTTTGTGAACACATACATTGCAGACTGGTGTTACCACTGCTGAAATCATGAATGGCAGCTCCCAGTCTTTTCTCTTATATTTCTTCCTGATGATCTTTTGCACTGTGCCTCATCTTCAGTGAAGATAACAGTGCAGCCGGGGGAAGGGAAGTGTCTGCAAAGATGAAGCCAACTATGAAGAGCTGGCTTTCCTCAATCCAAGCTGACCGAAGGTTGGTTGGTTTCCTCAAACCCAGCCACTTCAATGGCTGTGGGGTGCGCTGGCAGCCAAACACAACTCACAAAAGAGAGATTATCCTTCCTTTGCTCCTATTCAAGGCTGCTGTGACATCTATAATCATGGGGACTCAGGCCAGGTTTTGATATTCTATAACTTTCCCCCGGGGTCGCAGGATCTGTGTCCTGCATACATACACACACACATCAAAGATGCATATGGACTGCCTTTAAACAAAAGCCCAACTACTTTCAGTGTACTCTGACAAGATGACAACAGAGCAGAGTGAAACACTGCAACAACACAAGAGGGACAAGGAGCTGTTGGAGCAAGTCGAGAGGAGGCCATGGAGATGCTGCGAGGGCTGGAGCAGCTCTGCTCTGGAGCCAGGCTGAGAGAGCTGCGCTTGTTCAGCCTGGAGAAGAGAAGGCTCCTCAAGGGGAGACCTTAGAGCAGCTTCCAGTGCCTGAAAGGGGCTACAAGAAGCCTGGAGAGGAGCTTTGGACAAGGACTGTAGGGACAGAACAAGGGGGAATGGCTTTAAACTGACAGAGGGGGAACTGAGATGAGATCTTAGGTGGAAGCTCTTCCCTGTGAGGGTGCTGAGGCGCTGGCACAGGTTGCCCAGAGAAGCTGTGGCTGCCCCATCCCCAGCAGTGTTCAAGGCCAGATTGGACAGGGCTTGGAGCAACCTGGTCTAGTGGAAGGTGTCCCTGCCCATGGCAGGGGGTTGGAACTGGATGAACTTTAAAGTCCCTTTCAACCCAAACCAGTCTGGGATTCTACAATCGCCAGGCTGCATTTGGTCTTTAGGCTGCAAGGTCTTTAATTATCAGCTTTCATGTATTACATGCAAGACACATCAGGATTGGCTTTCAATTATGAAAGCTTTCCCATCAGATTTTTTAAGCCAAATCCAAATCCCAGCCAGGAGCTAAGCCTATGTGTACTATATTTAAAGGCACATTGCAACAGAAGTTGCAAGGATAAACCTTCAGCTAGGAAGAAATAACCAGTTGCAGCCTCATTGCTTTTACTGACATGCAATAATTATGGTTCATAGCTGCTAAAAGGCTTCTAACAAACCTCTCAAAGTCATTTATCATAATTAACATAACCTTAGACACATTTCAAGCTTTTGGTCCTCAGCTCATTATTTATGGACCTTTCAAAATTGTTCCAGTACATTAATTTTTCTATTTTTAAGCAAATCTATAAGAAGAACCTATCAAATGCTAAAAGAATGACACTTCCCAGTTTATAAATACGGGTAATATACACGCGTATTAATAGCTTAGACATTTTTAAGCAGTATTGAGTCATTAATTCATGATCTACAGATGTGATTAGAGTCCAGTAGGGCTTGCTTTGAAAGAAAGACTATTGATATCTTAAAAGAAGCAGAATTTGCAGACTGCAAAATATAACAAGCATTCAAAATATTGTGTATATAAGCTAGAATGAATAGTACTTTCTCATTTTAATAATTAACATTCTCTATACTCTTCCAAAACCTTTATCCCACTAAGGATCAAAAATCATGTACAGTAAGTTAGAAAAATACATCTAAACTGAGATCAGCTACATCTGGAAATAGAGAAACCAATGTAAAGATGCTCAACTCAAAATTAGCAACATTCAGATATGTCAGATTCAGAGGACTGAGAGTATGAGGTTTTGGGAGGTTTTCCACTCCTCTTCAATGTAACCAGACTTGGCATTCTAGCATGCAGTACTACAAGAAGACACCCAAACTAGGATGACGAAAAAGAAGCCAGTCCACAACTATTCAGAAGCTAGCAAATGAACTAACAACTCATCTGAAGAAATGCAATAGTGAAAGTACATTTTAACTAATCTGATTACTTAAAACCCTGGAGTAAAGCATTGGTTGTATGGAAAAAGAATGAATAAGGGAGATAAAACACGAATTTGAGCTTTCCCGTCTAGCATGCTTCCGACAGCTGCGTGCAATTAAGGCTTTATGGTCCTAATAGCTCAGTCCTCTACTCTCTATACTGTGCAAGATGCAAGGAAAGGATGTCAGCAGCACATTAATGCCAGTAGCAGCATGCCAGTCAAAAGCAGACATCTTCAGTGATTTCATGTATCTCCCTACAGTTTGGGCCAAACTTCTACCCAGTATTCATTATTTCCATCACCGTCTCTTCATATCAACTGCTCTCCATACCTGTACTCTTTTCATTTGAGCCTCATTTAAAAAGTACATAGTCCAAAGTACAATATCCACCTGCCAGAGCAATTAAATACCTCATGGGCAGAGCCTCAGAGCTAACAACTGTAACAAGTAGAAGCTGGTCATGGTCCTTATATTGCATATCATAGAATCCCAGACTGGTTTGGGTTGGAAGGCACCTTAAAGCTCATCCATTTCCAACGCCCCTACCACAGGCAGAGACACCTTTCATGAGACCAGGTTGCTCCAAGCCTTGTCCAACCTGGCCTTGAACACTGCCAGGGATGGGGCAGCCACAGCTTCCCTGGGCAACCTGTGCCAGTGCCTCAGCACCCTCACAGAGAAGAACTTCTGCCTCCGATCTAATCTAAATCTCCCCTTTAGGAAGTTTTCCCCTACAGGAAAGATTTCCTCTGCCTCCCCTCACATTAAATAACTGTAGGGTGACCACTACTTATGTTCTGGGGCAGACACTGTCCAGTACACGTGGCTAGCTGTAAGCAATCACCATGATAACAGCATCTCTAAGTAAAGACTACCTTCTAGTCAGTCAAAGTACCCTTACATGCCTATTTACTCTTAGATAAGTCTGATTAGCAGAAGATAGTTACAAATACTGGCATGCCATACTTAAATAGCACATGGCATGCATAAGGCAATGCATGTATTGAGTTACCTATCAAGAGAGTCTGTTCACTTAATACACAGAAGTCTCTCTGAGAAGGCAGTCAAGGTAGAGGAAAGTTGTTCTCCACTAAGCAGTGCACAACAGCTTGCTGGAGTCAGTCCTGACTAGACAGGACTCACCCCCATAGCCACGTTGGAGAATGAAGCTTTAGCTGTAAATGGAAGACACTACAACAAGAAGGAAACTCCTTTCTTCTAGTCATCACAGAGCGTCCCTCCATCATCTCCACCAGAAACAACACAGCTGCATCTACTCAAGCAAATTTGCCTTAGAAGTTGTCACAGCTTCATTAACAAAAAATTATTCACTGATCTTTCCAGTCAACAAAGCCCACAGGCAAGGTGAACCCTTAGTTCCTTTTTAAATGTCTAAAAATACTTTGATTAATAGGGCACGTAGAGAAATTGTTGTCCAAAAAGAAGAGCAGTCAATCATAACCTTTGTTAATGCCTCTAATTGGAGGTCCTGACACAGGAAGACCTCTTCTAGCTCCTATTCAAGCAGCCAAATGGCCCCTGGAGGCATCTGAAAAACAAGGTGGCTAAACCAGGCAGTCCAGTTTATCACAGCAGAACAAAACAAAATTAAGCCTTTTGTCTTTCCCTGATTACAGAGCACAGCGCTGTTCCGAGAACGCAAGGCCTTCATGTGCTTTGTAAGGCAGACATTTCACCAGGAGCTGGCTATTTGCCAGCATATATCTCTATCACTTGAGGATAATCTGGTTAAACAGCTACATCTTTCCTTATTGTGTTTTTGTTTCCACTATACACATGAAAATTAGCTTAGAGACTAAGAGGGCTAATTTACATTTTTAGGGATATGTTTTATCATTGTGTGCAGATAGGATTTGCAGTCTTTGCTGAATGTGGTATGTTACCAACCCACTCACTTTTCTCTGTCCAAAAACAAGGCGGGGGGGGGGGGGGGGGGTGGGGAATGAGACATTTGCATCCTGTAAGCAGGGTATATAGTCCAGTTTTTCGTCAAAAATAAAATTAAAAAAAAGCAGAGCCTTAAATTATCACCCCTACTGAATACAGCCAGCAAAAAAAACTTAAGTATAATAGACACAGAAAGCTCTATTAGAACAACAGGAGAAAGCACAAACTCCCATTTTTTGGTCACTGCCTTTCAGATTTTGCCCTTGTGAATGCGGCAGGAATCACACATGAAAGAAATGCAGCCTAAAACATGTCCCTACAACAGTAGGTATTTGCAGCTGTAAATAAAAATGGATAATCTGCAGAAGGCTTGTTGCCAATCTTGTCACTGACAGTAGCAAGTGTATGAAAATTGTACTTGGGGCACACCTGCAGGAAAAGTTCTGGAAAGTGGGTCTGAAATCTAAAACAGCAAAGCACCACTGTGTATTTACCACTCCTGGAGTTAAAAAAAAACCTTAAGGAACAGGAAGAACCACAAGAAAACCTATCTCAGTATTACTGCACTCTATATACTTGAAAAGGGGAAGAGTAAGGAAAGCAGTTCTAGGATCTTGCTATATTATTACCAAGTCCGATCATTTAATAGCTGCAACCAGGGACCAAATGGCAACTCAGTCCGCTTCATCAATCACATAACTAGTGCAATATCAGTATCAATGGTTTTTATATGCCCATACATGCATTATTAAATTATATTAAATTGGTATTTCTTAAGTATGCACATGATGAAGCAAAATGCACATCCTAACAGCATGTTCAGTAACACACAACAAAACACCAGCACTGGGAAAGCAGCACCTTTTGCAGAGGAGAAATTGAATCCTAGAATCACAGAGTGGTTTGGGTTGAAGGGACCTTAAAGCTCATCCAGTTCCAACCCCCTGCCACGGACAGGGACACCTTCCACTAGACCAGATTGCTCCAAGACCCGTCCAATCTGGCCTTGAACACTGCTGGGGATGGTGCAATAGGAAAGAATAAGCAGTTTTCACCATGATTATATATGCCTGTTAGACTGACAGGAAACTGCAATTCTATTTCACAGACATTTTGCAGCACAACTCTTAGAGCTTGCTCAATTGGCCAAAGTACAAAATATCAGTATTCCTGTAAAAGTTGATCGAGCTGGGGCTTTGGTGCAGCCCCTTTGTGATGCTGCCCTAAAGGACTCCCAGGTGTTCCATTTGCTTTATTTTTCAACTGAATAAAAAACCTGGAAGCAACCCAGTTATCAGTGTCAGGCACTGGAGAAGAAAACAGGTACTGGTGCTTCCAGGAAGCTGGGACATTTTCAGCCTTGTGCCTGGGATCATTCAATCTTTACTGCAACCAAACAGAATCAACAAGAGCCCTGCAATTCTGAGAAAGCAACAATCTGAGCCATAATGAGTTACAGGTGGGTAATCTTTTCCTCCTCCTTCCCACCTATGTCACAAAACCCAACAGTCTTTTTCTGCAAGCTTTGCATTCAGTGGAGCATCTTGGGCTGACATGCGCCTACAACTCCAGATACAAGATGTGATGGCTGTTTACTAAGTTCCGTGTCTCAGGAAGCCACGATTCATACATTCTTACTATAAGATTAATAAAATCATACTGGAAAGCAACATTCCGTCAGCATAATGACTTGGCCTACACACCAGGGATAGAAGTATAAATAATTAAACCTACCAATCTGAAATACACATCTGAAAGTCACTCCAACTACCATCAAACCCACAGTTTCGAGTTCTTTCAACATCTGGTAGCACAAAACACTGACAACAATATAAAACAGAAAGACAAGAAAAAGGACTTATTCATAAAGTCTGATCTTGCATATCAAACATTGTAATTTAAAATATCCTTGAGCTACCTCACACTGGGGTGTTACTTTTTCCCAGTTCCCCAGTGATACGAAAAAAACAAATTTATCCACAGATCAGGTAAGTAAAAGCAATTCCTACCTGTAGCATTTGATACCCAGTTGATACCAATGATATCAACTAGTCTTTCTACTCAATCCACTTCCCAACATCACTTGCTTTCCTGCTGTGAAAACTCAGACTAATAGGCTTCTTTGTCTCTACTAACAACAGAGTTTTACAGTTAAGGTCTTATTTAAATACAATTACTGTACCACATTCAATGCTTTTCACTCAGTTATTCAGTGTACCCTTTGAAAACCAAAGTTACGTAGGAAGTACATTTCGAGATTTAATAAAATTAGGGGCTAAGGCTAAAACAAGAAAATGTATTTTAAACTGAGACATAATGACACATTGACTGATAGAGGGGGGGGGAAGAGTGGCTTTGTTTAGCTTCAAAAACTATGATATAGCTCACATGAAGCTATATGATATAGCTCATATATCATATGAGAAGTGAATGAAGTATCTCATATATGAGATATATGAGATATATGAGTATATGATCTAGGAGTATCTCATACTCATATATGAATTATCATATGAGATGATATATGATATAGCATATATCATATATCATCTGGAGCTCGGCTCAGATGCCTCTATACAACTGCCCGTAGCATGGGGAACAAACAAGAGGAATTAGAGATGTGTGCATGTCCATGGGGGTATGATATAACAGGCATCACAGAAACATGGTGGGATGGCTCCTATGACTGGGGTGTTGGAATGGAAGGTTACAGGCTCTTTAGAAAGGACAGGCCTGGCAGGCGGGGAGGGGGAGTTGCCCTTTATGTTAGGGATAGGCTGGAGAGTATGGAACTCTGCCTGGGGACAGGTGAGCAGTTTACAGAGAGTTTGTGGGTCAGGGTTAAAGGGAAAACAGCTGTGGGAGACATTAATGTGGGGATCTGTTACAGGCCGCCTGATCAAGGAGAACCTGTGGATGAAGCACTCTACAGACAGATAGGAAAAGCCTCACGCTCCCAGGCCCTTGTTCTCATGGGGGGCTTCAACCACATCTGTTGGAACGATGGCACTGCACGGCACAAGCAATCCAGGAGGTTCCTCGATTGTGTGGAAGACAACTTCCTTCTGCAAGTAACAGAGGAGCCGACAAGGAGAGGTGCCATGCTTGACCTTGTGCTCACCAACAGGGAAGGGCTTGTTGAGAATGTGGTACTCCAGGGCAGCCTTGGATGCAGTGATCACGAGATGGTCGAATTTGAGATCCCCAGGACAGTGAGAAGAGCGTGCAGCAAGCTCACTGCCCTGGACTTCAAGAGAGCAGACTTTGGCCTCTTCAGGAGCCTGCTTAGTAAGGTTCCATGGGATATAGCCCTGGAGGGCAGGGGGGCCCAAGACTCTTGGTTGATATTCAAGGATCACCTGCTACAAGCTCAGGAGTGCTGCATCCCAACTAGAAGGAAGTGCAGCAGGAGGGCCAGGAGACCTCCTTGGATGGATAAGGAGCTGCTGAGGAAAATTCAAAGGAAAAAAGAGGCTTATAAAAAGTGGAAGCAAGGACAGGCGGCCTGGGTAGAGTACAGGGATGTTGTCCGGGAAGCTAGGGACCAGGTTAGGAAGGCTAAGGCCCAGTTAGAATTAAACTTGGCTAGGGATGTTAAGGATAACAGGAAGGGATTCTACAGGCACGTAACAAACAAAAAACAGACTAGGGACAAAATAGGCCCCCTGAGGAAGCTCTCAGGAGAACTGGCTACACAGGATTTGGAGAAGGCTGAGGTTCTTCATGACTTCTTTGCCTCGGTCTTCACTGGCAAAGGCTCTGATTGCACCACCCAGTTCTTAGAAGGTAGACGCAGGGACTGTGAGAATGAAGACCTCGGGCCCACTGTAGGAGAGGATCTGGTTCGAGACCATCATAAGAGCTTGAACATGCACAAGTCCATGGGACCTGATGGAATCCATCCGCGGGTCCTGAAGGAGCTGGCGAATGAAGTTGCAAAGCCACTGGCCATCATATTTGAAAAATCATGGCAGTCAGGTGAAGTTCCTGACGACTGGGAAAAGGGAAATAGAACCCCATTTTCAAGAAGGGGAAAATGGAAGACCCAGGGAACTACAGACCAGTCAGTCTCACCTCTGTGCCTGGCAAAATCTTGGAGCAAATTCTCCTGGAACGCATGCTAAGGCACATGAAAAACAACAAGGTGCTTGGTGACAGCCAGCATGGCTTCACTAAGGGGAAATCCTGCCTGACCAATTTGGTGGCCTTCTATGATGGGGCTACGGAGTTGATGGACAAGGATAAAGCAGTTGATGTCATCTACCTGGACTTGTGCAAAGCGTTTTGACACTGTCCCACACGACATCCTTGTCTCTAAGTTGGAGATAAAAGCATAAAAGCATAAAAGAACTTGCTGGATGGCCACACACAAAGAGTTGTGGTCAATGGCTCGATGTCCGGCTGGAGACCGGTAACAAGTGGTGTCCGATCAGGGATCGGTGTTGGCACCGGTCTTGTTTAACATCTTCGTCGCTGACATGGACAGTGGGATTGAGTGCGCCCTGAGCAAGTTTGCCCATGACACCAAGCTGTGTGGTCTGGTTGATATGCTGGAGGGAAGGAATGCCATCCAGAGGGACCTTGACATGCTTGTGAGGTGGGCTGATGCCAACCTTATGAAGTTCAACCACAACAAGTGCAAGGTCCTACACCTGGGTCGGAGCAATCCCAGGCACAGCTACAGGTTGGGCTAAGAAGAGATTCAGAGCAGCCCTGCGGAGAAGGACTTGGGGGTGCTGGTCGATGAGAAAATGAACATGAGCCGGCTGCAGTGTGCACTCACAGCCCAGAAAGCCAACCGTATCCTGGGCTGCATCAAAAGGAGTGTGACCAGCAGGTCAAACGAGGTGATTCTGCCCCTCTGCTCTGCTCTTGTGAGACCTCACCTGGAGTATTGTGTGCAGTTCTGGTGTCCTCAACATAAAAAGGACATGGAACTGTTGGAACAAGTCCAGAGGAGGGCCACGAGGATGATCAGGGGACTGGAGCACCTCCCATATGAAGACAGGCTGAGGAAGTTGGGGCTGTTCAGCCTGGAGAAGAGAAGGCTGCATGGAGACCTCACAGCAGCCTTCCAGTATCTGAAGGGGGCCTATAAGGATGCTGGGGAGGGACTCTTTGTCAGGGACTGTAGTGACAGGACAAGGGGTAACGGGTTAAAACTTAAACAGGGGAAGTTTAGATTGGATATAAGGAGGAAATTCTTTCCTGTGAGGGTGGTGAGGCACTGGAATGAGTTGCCCAGGGAGGTTGTGAGTGCTCCATCCCTGGCGGTGTTCAAGGCCAGGTTGGATGAGGCCTTGTGTGGGATGGTTTAGTGTGAGGTGTCCCTGCCCATGGCGGGGGGGCTGGAACTAGATGATCTTGAGGTCCTTTCCAACCGTAACTATACTATGATTCTATGAAAGCCCAGAAATTGCATCCCAGCAAAAGTAACTTCTCTAGCAAAGACAGCTTATATTCCTGCATGTGTTTTGCCAATGACACTGGTAACACAGCCTCAAAAATGTAAATATATGAGGATATATTAAAAATAAAATAAAACATAGGTGACTTAATTCCAAAGCTACAATAACTAAACCACTTGTCACTAAAAAGTCAGTTACACAAGAATATTAGCCACAATTCCTTGGACTGCAGGAACGAGGGAGGGCAAGACTTACAAATACACTCAATATTAACTCTATCCACAGGTATTTGTGTCTTGCTTCTCACAGTGCCAAAAGGAATTTAAACAGTGTATTTCAGGCAACATCCAAAATGCCAATTGATAACTAGAGGGAAGAAGATCCAGCCCAGACAGACAAAAGAATGGTCTTCTAGAGGGATACTACCAAAGGGATGCATACGATGGCAGGAGCGGGAGAGGGCAGGTGAAGGAGGACCTCGGAAGGGTGATGAATACTGGAACACAGCTACAATTTGTGATAACATTTAACCCCCTGCCCTCAATTTAGACTCTCTAAGACGTTAAATGAATACCAATATGCCAATAAACCAAGACAAACTCAAGCCCAGGCAGAACAACAAAACCTCTGCCCCTAACAGCATCCATCCCTCTTTGTCTTCCAGATTACAGGAGAAGCCATAGAATCAGAAGGCTTTAATCCACAGGCAAGATGGGGAAGAGTGAAAGCAGCAGAGCCACCCGCACCTGCAGCAGTGGCTCATCTGCTCTCCCCATGCAGCAGCCCTGCAGGTCACTGCACTTGAAAAACATCATAATAAAAATCATCTGTCTGCTATCACCAAAGCCAGGATGTGGCATCACTGCAGCTGCATTACACAGCAGTTGGTATGGATAAAATCATTCCTTGTTAAGGAAGGATTTATAAAACGTGCAGAACATTCATTGAACACAGGCAGTGACTAGTTTGAGATTATAAATGCATTTACCTAGACACAGTTGGCAGGTTGAAGAGTCAGTCCAATTTCCCTTCACTTTGCAACAGATACACCACAGGATAAGCTCAATTCGGGGACAAGTACGAAGACCGTGATATTAAAATTAAATTCTCAGATTGATGGGAATTAAGGGTGAAGCAGCAGTATAGAGAAGAGAGTCCAGAACAGAGAGAATGGCATTTAAGGGTTGAATTGCCTTAACATCCCCAAGAGTAAAATTGCTAATACCTCCACCATCCATTACACTAGCTATTTGGCCTGCAAAGCTCCCTATGGAAGGGACAGTGCCAAATCTCTTCTTCCAAACATGACTATTAGAAGCTACTTCCATGTCAATCACACCACAGCCTAAACACTCTGTCAGATGTCCAGGTCTTCTCAAACTCCTCTTTTATCCTGCCGCAATGAAGGTTTTGTTCGATCTGCAATACTGTGGCACTCCAGGTCTTCACGTCTTCTGCATGGGTGGATGAGAAATGAAGGAGCACCGGCACTCGGCCACTGGACTTCAGGGCCAGGGAGGGAAGCTGCCTTTGTTTGATGCAAACATCAGCTGAGAAGAGGCCAACTGGAAAGAAATCACTCTCTCCCAACCTCCCTTGGACACCTAGGTTAAGGCATGACAGCCCTTCTCAGCAGGGCTGAGGAGCACACAGCTACCTCCTACTGCCCTTTTATTAGCAGCAGCTATTTGCTCCTTATCAGTCCAAGTCATTGTTCGGGACATTTTGTTGCTGTTGGTTGGTTTGGGATTGGGGTTTTTTTGTTGTTTGGTTGTTGGGATTGGTGGTGGTGGCAGTGGTTGTTATTTTTTTAAGCTGACTTGCCCTGACATTCAAGGGCTACGTTTTATTTTCAGCTCAAATTAAAGGCTGCTGAAATCCGTCATGGTCTTGCCTCCCTGCATGAGAAGTCAGCTCTTATCTCTCTGTGGGGGGAAGTGAAAATGGGCCTGGTTGCCTAGAAACCTGACTGAGCATCTTTTAAGTGAAAAGCAAGTTCTGGATTGTTAATTTAGGAGCAGAGAGTCCAGGCAAGAGGATGGTGCCAGTCACTTTGCTTCTAACACCTACAGGGTGACCCTTTCGTGCGGAGAATGAAGGGCAGACAAACCCTGGGCTAAGACTGACAGGAGTCCAGAGGTTTATTAACCAGGCAGTTGCAATGCACTGCAAGTTACGCTGCAAGCATCTGCAGTCTCTCCAGATCAAGAAGACTCCTTCCTACTCGGGCACAAGGGTTTGGGCACCCTGCACACAAAAAGACTCGTTCATTCATTAAATTCATGTGTGGCACCACAAGTACCTGTTTGCTGGAAAAGAATCCAAGAAGGAGCCAAGGGGCACATCACTTATTACTGTACATCCACATTTCAGATAACACATTACATGCAATATTGTTCATCTTACAGAAAGCAGGAGTTGTCTGCCCTCGGTAACAATGAATTACACTGCAGTTTATGCAGCGATTCAATCTATTTTTTATATAAGAAAAAATAAACTCTCCTCTAAATTACAGCATTTACCTTGTCTGTACTGAGTGAGTTTTCTTTTAATTTACAAAGAAAGCCATGATTAACAGCATTTTAGGACAAGTCTTGTATGAAATTCAGCATGTGCCCATCCGAAATGTTTTCACTAGTGAAAGCAAAATCTTTGAGATATTCCTATGAAGTTCATCATGTCTTACATTCTGGTCATGCTGATAGCCATATCATAAAATAAAATAAAATAAAATAAAATAAAATAAAATAAAATAAAATAAAATAAAATAAAATAAAATAAAATAAAATAAAATAAAATAAAATAAAATAAAATAAAGGTAAAAAAGAGTTGTTTAAAACATTAAACTGAATTTTGAGACTACAAATATTAAAGATAAAAAGAAGTCGTTCAAGACAATGAAGCACCAACCCACGGTGACGAGGAGTGCTCAAGGTAAGACCCCAACTCCTCAAGTAGATATTGCTGAAATTGGTGGTCAGGCAACAACCAGAGTAAGTACCAGGTTTTACTATGCCCCTCCATCAGATTTGAATAAATACATTGCCCCAGGAATCCCAGTTCACTCAGAAAGAATAAAGAGAACTACAAGAAGGGGAACAAAATGCTGCTGGAGGTATGGCTGAATCCAGCATCCCGACATGAAGTGCATGTCCCATGCCAGGCTTGCCTGAAGGCTGTGCCAGCAATGGGGAGCACCCCAAGATGCAGACACCCTTCTGCCTGCTCTTCTTGCCTTCAGGTCTTACTCAAGTTATTACCTGCAATGCCAGAAAGCACACTCTACAGAAAAAACTGATTTGACTTTGCTACTTTGCATTAAATTCCAAGAGGATACAAGATAGATTGTACTTCTAGTAAGCTGACCAACCATTACCAGCAACTGCGGCTACACAAGCTACAATTCAAGTACAAACCATTTGTGCTTTGTCTCTACAGGACTTGATATGAAAATAAATATATCTAAGTCTCAAATCACTAAGACCCACAATATTTTTTGTTAGCTTGGGGAAAAGCAACTTATTTCTCCTCAGTTTGCACAGATCTTAGTAGCACCCTGTTTACAAAGTATTTCCTTTCCTATCTTGCAGAAACACTGAGGATAAATATAAAGGTTTCTGCACTGTTCAAATCTTACGGTAAGTAACCAAACACAGCTAAGATGAAAAGGAAGAACTCATCAGCACAACGAGAACTGTGCTTTCTTTTTACATCTCCCCGACTCCTTGCCCCTTTGCTCAATTACTTTAACATTTTTCTTGACACAACAGGGTTAGTAACATAGACGTAACTAAAGAAATTCACCTGGTTTTCCTCCTTTCCCTAACTCAAGCATTGGAAACAAGGCCTACTATCACATGCCACTAAACCACTGATCTCTGCTTTTGAGCACTAATGAAAGCTTAGATCACAGCAAACTGGGTCTACAGTAATTGTCGCTCCAAGGGCAAGTCTATCTTATCTGTCATCAGCCCTGAACACCAGTGTGAGAACACTGATATTAAACAGTGCCTCAGCGTTCTGACAAAGCAATCAAAATACGATAAAGCTTATAAGCACAAACCCTTGCTCTGATACTTGATTTGCATTTAGCTATCAGAATCATAGAATGGTTTGGGTTGGAAGGGACCTTAAAGCTCATCCAGCTCCAACCCCTGCCACAGGCAGAGACACCTTCCACTAGACCAGATTGTTCCAAACCCCTTCCAACCTGACCTTTAACACTGCCAGGGAAGGGGCAGCCACAGCTTCAATTTATACCTGATTTAATGTGATCTGCTTGGCAGGCCAGGTCATACAGGGAAGACAGCATGCTCTTCCCCATGCCCTCACTCCACATCCATGGACAGAGACAAAATCAAGCCACTACTCACCACCTAGCCTACACCCCAAGCAATACAAAGAGCAATTGATCATTTCCCCTCTCCCCCGCCCTCAAACTTCAGAGGGCCGCAGGCAAGAGCTACTTAAAAAGAGCAGCACATCCCAGGCTTGCTCCAGGGCTTCAGTCCCAGCTGCAGGCAGCCGATTCCCAGCCCACTCCCTGGAGACGGCATTATCAGCGCCTTGCCAGCAGAGAAGGTGGAAACAAGGGAGGGGATTGCTAAGGGAAGGAAGGAGAAATCACATGAAAAATAACGCAGCAGCTGGTCAGTGAGACTCGATTTTCAAGTCTAATCTCTGTTTGTGCAGTCAATGGGGGAGAAATGCCACAATTTGCATGACAACGGCCAAGCCAACTGAATAGTGGCAAATCAATCCTGCAGCAAAAGATAAAGCAGAATACACCTAATATGTTAGCAGCAAGGTAAAACTCAATTCCCACAATATCAGATGATATTGATTAAAACTGACACTTTTATCATCATTATTATTATTCGTTCTCCACTTAGGACTTGGAAACAACTGAGCCATATAAAGATGCAGTTGTCTGACACAAATGGAAACACACTTGACCATGAAAGAAAATAAGGTAAAGTCCACATCTATTAGCATTAACAGCCCTAGGAAAATATTAGGGATGGCCATTTTAGTGTGTTATAAAGAAACACATGCACTGGGTTCAGGCAAGTATTCAGTGAATTTATACCCATTAGAAGAGAACTAAATAGGTAGCTGGAAAGAAATATAAGGTTTTATTTATGGTTTAGTTGAAAATAATCAGTCAACATGAGATCTCTGCCTTCCTTCCCAGTTATTTAAAGATGTGACTGTCAGTGCTGACTCGTTGTTGAATTTAATAACCCTCACAGTCACTACTGGGTTCAATAGGAAAATTTCCTGAGAATATGCATTTGGCTATAATTAAAAACCAATACTTTTTAACTCAGGAAAAAATCCTCCTTCCCTTCCTCAGTCACCAGTGTCATTATCTCATTTAATAATCTCATTTTTAAAGATGACATTACAGCTGAAGGGGAATTGCTGGTCTGACAAGGTAAGCACATTCAGCACAGGAAAAAAGAAAGTACCTACCAATGATGTTGCTGCCTGCATTTAAGCAAAAGGTAACTGGATATTAAAATTAGATCAAAGTGAGGATGCTGAAACATCCACATTACTTTTATCAAAGGAATTTGTGAGAGTAAATAACCATTTTCAGGAAAAAAAAACCCACATTTTTGGGGGTGTTGGTTTTTAACTACAGTGCATGCCTTCACAATATTGGAGACAGAGAGCGATGAAAATCTCAGCCAGTATTGCTTATGCCACTGAATCCATTCTGCATAGCACTAGCAAAGGATCGCAAACATCCCAATTATATCAATGCCAAATCTTCTGACTTGGTTACAAGCTAAAAGAGAATCCCCCCTTCAGCCCCACTTTCATTACTGCGGGTCTCAAAATATCTTTCCCTGCAATACACAGAAGAGAGCCAGAAGTTTCAAGTGGTACCTCCTTGAATGCTAAACACTTCCAAGGGTCTACATGCTGTCCTTAGCCTCAAAAAGATAGCAACCTGCAAAAACACGCCAGGAAAAGCAGACCACTGATGCTCCTGTTTTTGAAGGTGTCCTAAGGGGTGCTGGAGAAGAGAGGGGGCTCCCAGCTGTGTTTGCAGAAGATCAGGGTACCTCTCTCACCTTCCAGTCAACAGGGAAAAGGGCAGGTACTACCCTGCCCATGCACAATCCTCCAAAACCTGCCCTGGAAAACACTTCATTGTCTCCTGCCGTGCATATATTACAGATCCGAGACACAGCCATGTCCAAACCTGCCCATTAATCACATTTCCTTCCACAGGCAGGAGCCTTCCATTAATATATATTAGTTTTTGTAACGGACTTGAGTAAAGATGGAAGTGACATTTGCTCCCTCAAGTGAAATTATACATTTATATACATCTCATGTTTTGCCATCTCATGTTTTTACAGCAGTTGGGCTGTCACAATCTCTCCCACAGAAATAGCTCTTCTGCATTTAACAATGTGAAGGTTAAAAAAACCCAACCCCAAGAACAAGCCAAAGTCAGGAGCCTGGCTTATGGATCAAAAATCCAGGCATGAGGCGGTTTTGAACAAAATGGATTGTGCTTTGCCAGTTTGCTTTTGATAGTTTCTTCGGGGAAATAAACCTTTGCTGAATTATCCCTCAGAAAATGGTGGTAACGCAGAGATTTTATCTTCTTTTGTTTTAAACAGAGAACAATTCTATAAATACAAGGCCTGATATTTGGGTAATATGGTAATGTAACTATGCGGCCTGGCATTTAAACTGATTCAAAAATGGCTTAGAATACGCATCCCATTAATTCAGATCTTTCCGCTCAACTTGATTATTTACTTTTTCTTTTGTAAACAGAAGAGCCCAGCATGCCCCAGTACTGAGCTCAACAGTACAGGAGCAACCCACTGCATCTCACCCAAACAACTACAAGTCCCTAAAAGGAAACATGTAACACTACTTGTATTTACACTTAGACTGGCTACAATAAAGGAAAACCATGGAAAACCAACATTTCTGATTGTATTAAAATATTGTGATGAGTAAAACATGGTCTGAAAAAATGGAATTAAGTACTCCGATTACTTCTGTTCACAGCACCTAGATGAATCATAGAATCATACAATAATGAGGTTTGGAAAGGACCTTATGATCATCCAGTTCCAATCCCCCTGCCATGGGCAAGGATGCCTCACACTAGACCATAATTTATAGGATAAATTACCAAGAATGGATTTTAGGTTATCCCCAGTTTGTAGATAACCACACAACAGATCTGATTAGTGGTTCATGAGTTAAAAATACTTACGAGTAACAAAAAGCAACCAAATTTGTTACTTCAATTGGAACATCCAATGGGAAGGGTTCCCCCTCCTAAGCTGGATGACTTCAGCTTTTAGAGTGCATAATCATTCATCTCCTACACCGTTACCATTCCCTCTGTAGCGATAATATGCTCCCAAAGTTCTCAAGTCAGATCAGCTTCCTCACCCTACTAATGAAGAAACTGGAGCTTAACTGAAGAAAGGTAGCTATATCATGGATCTGACCTACCTTAAAGTTACTAAAGATGAAAGAGAAAAGGGTAAAACTATGTGATCAGGTTTGTAGCATTGTTCTGGCAGAGGGCAAAGCATGGTTGTAGTAACTCAGGCTAATGAATAAACTGCACTGCTAGGTATCACCCCAGCTTTACTCTCACCTGATTGTCCTGCAGGATTTTCCCCCTGCATCTAGCATGGTATGAACAGACAGCAATATAACCTCACGCAATATGCATCCTACAGTAGAAATTCAAATGTTAATGATGGCATTTGTTCAAACCCGACTCCTGAGGAATAATCTTGCCTTCACCATCCTCCATTCTTTCCACGTGATTGATTAGAGTAGGATGATTTTTGGAGGAGTCATTAAGAATGCATAGAACAGAAAAATAAGTATGCATATAAACAGATGATTCTAAATAGAGTCGCTGTGAGGTACACCCCACCTACTTCCCCAGCATCCTCCCCCCTGCAAATTAAAAGGAGTTCAAGGTATTTGCAGTTAATTAATGGAGGCAGTGCAATACAAACCCCAGTGGTATTAAGACATTGCTCCAAAGAGTTAAATCCTCACTGGATTAAAAATAGTACAGTTAAATCTGCTTCTGACAAAGCAGAGGGAAGAAAGAGCCAATTTTCTTGTAGCTAATGGAGTTAAATTGGATAAATGAAAGTAAAATGAAGCCTTTACACTTGTGTGGGTGCAGGCGTAACAAGGCCTGCATCATCCCAATACTAACTTAAAACTATTCAAGTGCCTTGCTCCTGGAAAATCAGATGCAGGGACCTTAAAGCTCATCCAGTTCCAGCCCCTTGCCATGGACAGGGACACCTTCCACTAGACCAGGTTGCTCCAAGCCTTGTCCAGCCTGGCCTTGAACACTGCCAGGGATGGTGCATTGACAACTAAACAAACTTAATGTTAAGCCCATTAAGGAGAACATCACCCTCATTTAACAACTCCACAGCACTTTTAGTAGCACAGTCAAACCACAAAGGATGGCCTTTAGAGAGTATGAAGTTACACTTCTTCCAGCACTTGGGTGATTTTATCAGACTTTCGTAAAACCCTGCTCCCCATTCCTGCCCTTTTAGGCCAGTGGAAACTCAATATATCCTGGAAGAATAATTTCGTGTGGCTGAAAACACCCATTTACATCACATAGTGACACTGGAGCAGCAGAGAAAGGGAGCACTTTGCTCTTTAGGACGGATTAGGGGATGTTTTACTGGCAGCTGCAGTGAGCAGCAGGTATGGGACTGTCTGTGGAGAAGGAAATGCTGGGAAACAATATGACAAAGTGGAGCAATAGCCAGGAAGGAGAAAAATAATATGTATCCTTCAGCGTCAGCCAGGGACTTAGCCAGAAACACTCCTGGCAGATTGGATTCTTCGATGCCCTGAGCCACCAGCTTCCAAAGCGGTTGGTTCACTGCATACATTTACAGTGAATAACAATCAACTCCTCAGCTGCTTATGACTCGGGTTTTATTCCTTAATTCTCGATCAGAATTCATGAAACATGTTTTTTTTTCTGTTAACATGGCTCGGAAGTGAGATTCCCATGCAAAGATGAAATAACACGTATGTAAGAAAGGATCCTGATGGAGTGAAACATTAGTAAGTGATACCACTGACAAGTGCAGAAGAGCTCTGTTGTACTGTGTGCTGCTGCTTTACCACTGGCAACTAACTCCAAAGAAAATTGATTTTTTGTTTTGTTTTCAATCACACAATATAAGAAACTGCACTTTCAAAGTCTTCCCTCCCTTCAATTCTGTTGCATTGAACTGGTTTCCCTTTTAAACTATCAGTGTCTTTGTGGCTCTGGCTGAGCTTATTTTATTGAAGGGTTTTTGAGCAACAAAACCAGGCAGATAAGTAAAAATGAAAAGTTAAGAGAATCAAAGGAGTCCAAGAGTGGTCCCAATAAATCTGCAATTTTCTGGTGCATCATTCTGCATCAGATGAGTAATCCACCGTTTGGGACAGTGTCCAAGAACAGACCATCTGCTCCCAGCATGACCGCACTCCTGGAAGCTGCACACAGTCTTTCACCTTCTTTTCAACAGCTCTGGAGAGCAAAATAATAGTAAGGTTTCTAAAAAGAACAAAACCAATAAATAGTAAGCAGCTTGGCCTGAAATGCTATCTCTTTCCAGGTTCAGTACATCTAACTCATGTTAGTAGCCTTCTGCCACTTATAAGTGGTGTTTGACATGGAAGAAACAAATGATAGTACGTGAAGAAAATGGATTTTGAACTGTGAGATCCCAACATTGAAACAATAAAATCCCAGATAAGTGACTGAGGGGATTTGCATATGTACAGTTCCTGAATTCTTCCTAATTTCATGCACATGCTCTATCACAAATGCCTCAAGGAGCAGCAATTTGCCTCAAGGCAATCACAGAATGTAAAACCTCCCCACCTATCCCCTACCCTTCGTGCAAGGAAGACTACAGGACAAAATCCCTCCCTTTAAGGCTTCAGCAAAGCAATTCCACGGAAGGAGCCAGGTCTAAAAGGCAAAAAGGAACATGCCAACCACTTTTCAAACAACTGTCCTGCAAAGTCCAGTCAAGGCAGCTAGCTAATGGGATAGGAAATTAAATCCCCACAATCAATACACAGCTGGATGCTACCAGAAGAGGTGGTCCTGTGCCTGCAATCCTGGCCCCAGCTTCACACCTTCCCCTATGCCCCTACTCACCTGACCCTTACAGGAGCCAAGCTTTAGAAACTAAGCCACCACAAGGCTTCAAGTTTTTACTCAGGAGCAAAAAACCTCCATGAGGATTCTCTACCTAGGGGGAAAAGATCAATAACAACATTTTTGGCAGCAGCCTGCCATTAGGTCAGTTCAGCTGTACTTCAGAAATCCAGCTGAGTTGATTCTTAAGCAGCTAAAGATGCTCTAAGATCCCACATGGATTTTAACAGCGCTTGGGTTCTAGCTGTGGTGCAAGGAAAGCCATGGGATCATGCATCTGGAAGAAGAGAAGACTCAACCCTCTTTGGTATTAAGAGTGGTCCAGTATCTTGCTGCTATCAAAAGGATGAGGTCGCACTGCTGCCCCAGTTCCCAGCCACCCACTCCTCTCTCATGTGAGGACCAGTGCTCATCCAAACCTCAACTGAGCCACTACCCCAGCAGAAGAGCTCTCCATGGGGCTGCATCCTTCAGACTTGAAAGTCAGAAGGCCAAGCAGACTTCAAAACCAAAAGCAGGCAGCTAAGAATGCCCTGGTTTACTATGCCCTAAGTATCCAGACAGTACTGCTATTGCTTCATTTAAAGACCAGCTCAATTTGGGACCTCCTGAATAAGCTGATCTCCTATCACCAGAGGAGCAAACTCCAAACAAAGCCAACAGAGGCCAGTGGAGGGGGACTAGAAGAAAAGGTGTAGCTAAGATATCATAGAGGCCTTTAAAGAAAAGAGGCCGTACTATTTTCTAAAGAGCGCACAAATGGCTTCAGGTCCCATAGTTCAAAAGTGCCAGACAGAAAGAACACTACATATATGGGAAGCATGTCTCAAAAGTATGCGCTTAGAAAACCAAAAACAAAGCCTATACTTTGCTCATATTTTGGAAGTTCAAGGTCACTGAACTGTAAGAGTCTGGGGCATGAAGATAAGAACGCAAGGGTAGTGAAGGAGAAAGGTTAAGATGTCCTCTAGGACAGACATCCAGCTAGCACAGAAATGGAGTGGAAGAAAAGGCAGAAAGTACAAAGTTATCCATATATAAAATCAGGTGTTGAAGCTGCCGCAATACGGGCACAGGTGGGATTTGGAGCTTGAGAGGTGAGGCAAGACACACATAACCGTGAGCTTTAGGGAGTTAAGCTGGATCTCACAAAACATTTCTCCTCTGGCCACTGACAGGAAAGAGGACCTGGTCCCCTTAATGCCTACAAGGGACTTTGGTCAGGGCAGCACTTCTCCTGACCAGCCAACGTAGTGTCACTCAGGCTCCAGCCACGAGGATCCTAGAAGTCCTTACTACTGGTCCTTATTCCAAATCATCTTTATCAGTTATTGTACATCTCTTAAGTACGGCACCAGTACTCTTCTTTTGCAAAAACATAGTATTTTAACTGCTAAAAGAGAAAGGAATTTGACAGTGCTGGGGTAAAGGTTGGACTTGATTATCTTAGGGGTCTTTTCCAACCTGGTTGATTCTATGAGACAAGTAAGGAAATACAGACCTTTGCAAATCAATCCAGCCTGTTTGTTACACTCATCTGCCCGCCTTCACAGACAATTCCAACAGGCAGGCTTTGAGCTGCCAGATTTACTGCTCAGCTGGCAGGAGAGCAGGCCACCAGCCTCCCAGAGGTCCCCAGCGCTCCTTCCCTCTTACTGTCAGGCTCCCATTAGATCCTACCCTGAGTAAAATGCTTCCTACTCAATCCTTACACCAGCCTCAGTCTGCCACTTTCAAGAGACTTGCTCTTATACCCAAGTTAATGAGAGAAGGAGGCAGCTAAGAACTGAATTAAAAAACAAGCAAAACAATGACTGGGGGGGAATAACAGAAATATTCAGTCCTTGATCTCCAGAACTATCTTTCAGACCTACAGGCATTGGCCTTAATAGATCATTTATTACCTTAGGAATCTAAAATAAAAGTTTTTCTATGAAAAGAAAAATATGCTTCAGTGTTTTAGAAATAAGCGTGCTCCATTCCTGGATTAATATCAAGCTATCACAGAATGAGGTATGATCCACCTACACAACTGCAGCATTCCCAAAGCACTGCAGAAGGCAAAAGGGATGTAAGGAACACACGGAAGCTGTATTTACAGTTAAGAGCAATCATTTTATTTGCCTTTTGTTACAATATTTCAATATAATACTAACATTTATTCTTTGTGCTCTTCTACACTACTGAGTCTTGACTGATGATTCTTGTAAAGATTTTTTTAGTGATTAATTATTTGTCTCTACCTTTTGGACTTCAGTGAAAGCATCTTGATCACACAACGGAACAGTTTAATACAGATACTATAACAGCCTCCAAACAGGGGAAGGAAAACTCCCAAACTAACTCACTTTGGATCATTGCAGATCCAAGGTCTATGTAATTCAGTAAGCGACTACCTCCTCCCAGGTTCAAAATAGGTACTGTAAGTACCAGCAAAGATCGTACAAATAGAATGCTGTGGATTATTGAACAGTGGTATTATAGCACATTAGTTGTTAGCAGTACAGGGTTGGTGGTTGGTTTGTTTTTTGAAGAACCACAGCTACTTCCCCTCGCTCTTTTCACTTTTATAGGTAAACCATCTGAAAGTAATATTTTACCAGTGTGATATCTCATTGTCAGGTAATAATTTCCACACAGATACTAACGGAAGCTTATGTCCTTAAAACCACACTGAAAGAAACACTGAAGGCAAAAAAACCCCTGCTGGCTTTGTGGTCATTATTTAAAGAAAAAGAGTATTTTCATAGAATCCCAGACTGTTTTGGGTTGAAGATTTGGGCTTGAACTAGCTCACCCAGTTCCAACCCCCTGCCATGGGTAGGGACACCTTCCAGGTTGCTCCGAGCCCAAGAAGTTCAACCTGGCTTTGATCTCTGCATCCATCACACTTCAAGTGCTACAGAGCCACAGAACCTACAGAATCCAAGGATATCCTTATCCTAGGTAACGCTTCCTAATCTAAACCAGACTAAACCCAAAAATCACTCTCTAAGTGACACCCTATAGCATGGATTAACACAACAAGGGGAAGGATATGTCAAATTTATGTGATGTTTGGTGTTTTACCAAACTTGACACCAGAGTACAAAAGCCCTTCCACATCTTAAATGGCACATTCTTTAGCCCATCATATAAGCACCACCAAAGGAAACAAGGCTTATTTGCTTAAACTGTTCCACTCCCTTGCAAGCTATACTTTCCCAACACTCCTCCTTATAGCATATGGTGTACATAGATATTGATACTCTGCTCCCAACAGGGCCGTTGGAGCTGCCCCCAACTGGTGCATCAGCTTTTACCAGCCACATTACCACTGCTCTCTTGGCAGCGTTTTCCACGGCCATGAAACACATGTGCTCCTGTTCCATGTGTTCCCAAGCAAGGCTGCCAATCTTTGGACACCAGCCTTGGGCATCAGGCCAGATGGATGCTTTCTGCTATTCTTCTGCTCTATGGACTTGAATAGCAAGATACTATGAACTGTAAAAAACACAATGCTGTTATCTACTGAAAATACAATCATTGGTCTGTCACACAGCAGTGAAAAAATATCAAATTAGACATTAGAGATTTTTAGAAAGAGGAATGCAAGTGGGGAAAAACAACAAAAAAGAATAACGTAACAGGAAATCAACATATAAAACTAACTTAGATAAATAAATCTAACTTAGCATCCCATACACACACTTGAGGTAAATGAAGAGATACATGTTGCTGTACCATCCTAAACTAAATATTACTTATGCCTCACACTTGTGGAATGCAGTGAGAGGCTCACAGGTTTAGCAACTCTTTTTGGAGCTGGGGAATAACTATCCAAAACCTCTGGGAAAAGCTGTATCATCCACCTTTTCAGCACTTTCTAAGGGGCTCCATATAAGCAGGTGGCATTTCTTGAGCAGAAACGTCACCCACTTCTTCCCACCATCTATCTGTATTTATGCCCACACACCTCAAACCATTCCCCAGATATACTTCCCCCATCAGATGAACGGCTACTGTTTGTACTTCACTTTAGGAACATTAATTACAGCAAAGCAGATAATTAAGGTTGGATTAATCACACTTCCCAGGGCAGCCAGGCACAGACACAAAGGGAAGAAGAACCTTTTTTGGACAAGCGACAGATAAGCAGTCAGGCAGCCTGCTACACCCCGATCTTACCCCATGCACAAATAACACCAGCCAGCACCTGTCTGGCACATCTACCTACAGAAACGTGCCATGTTTTACTGGGAAAAATCAGGACAAACACACAGAGCTCCTGTTTCAAGGCAGCTTTTATTAGGGGGCCACTCTGCCAGACTTTTTAAATAATAGGATAAAAAGAGACAAGACTATGAAACCCTTATTCAGCAAGAGGCTGACACAGATGATCGGGTTGGAACTGGGATAAATCAAGTCTCACAGAAACTAAAGAAAACCAAAGAAAACAGATACTGAAGTGCACTTGGGAAACGTGTTCCTCAGTAAAAGCATGGCTTTTTCAGTTTCTCCCTGCTTCCTCCCTGAAGTGCTTTAGATATAGAAACTTGATAATATAATCCAAACTCCATTTAGATATTCCATATGTGAATCCTGCTATACATAAAGACCTGATTTTTAAAACATACTGGTTTTCCATTTTAGCAAAGGATTTTTAGTTGTAGAAGAAAAGGATCTATGGAAAGGAAAAGACTCCACACAAAAATACAGGGAATGTGCCCGATTTCTTATTTGGTTACTTTAGCATAGAGTGTCTGGATTTTAAGTGCAAGTTCTGCCATATTTAGAGGTTTCATAAATTCTCCCCCTTCCTTTTTTTCACTTTTTAACCAGAAATCCTAAGAACACACTAGTTTTCACCCAGGGGAAGGATCAAGGAGCCAGGCTCACCGGCCTCCTGCCACAGCTCAGACTCTGAAGGCACACAGAGGACTCCTGCGATTCACAGTGAAGAAGGCAAACAGAAAGACATCTGGATGCCTCAGAGGTTGGTTTTGTTGGGTTTTTCTAGATAACTTTACAGTATCATGCGGTAGCCTTAACAATAGCGAGATTCTGGCACAACGTGCACCAAAGCTGCAAAAGCCCCATACAGCTACAGAAGCCCTGAGCTGCTCATTCCTGCTCCTCTCATCCTTTGAACACCGACATTCACAAGGACAGGATGAGAACAAAGACCAGTTCTCCATATGTGCCTTGTGCCCACACAAGGGAGGTGGCAGCCAGCCCAGCATCAGCCACCAAGAGCCCAGCATCAGCCACCAAGAGCCCAGCAGCAGGGCAGAGCTGCACCTGCACTACTGCCAGTCACAACAGCAGCAGAAGTCCTCAACATATGGTAATTGAGGGATTGGCATTCAAAAGCCTTCAGTTCCACAAACTTACGTTGAAAATACTTCCATGCATAGGCAAGGCAAAAAACCCAAACATAATCCAAGTGGGCTTGCAGGTGTTATTCTTCAATGGGGATTCAAAACCAATTGTAGGGCCACAAACAGTGAAGCATGACCAGGACTAACCACCACCATAACCACAACTAGGTAGGAAAAAACTGATTTAAACTGTTTTAGTGGAAAAAAGCAGTGACAGGAGAGATGGCAGAGGAGGGACCCAACACAAGAGGGATGTGGAGCTGTTGGAGAGAGTCCAGAGGAGGCTACAGAGATGCTGCTAGGGCTGGAGCAGCTCTGCTCTGGAATCAGGCTGAGAAAGCTGGGCTTGTTCAGTTTGGAGAAGAGAAGGCTCTAGAGAGACCTTAGAGCAGCTTCCAGTGCCTGAAAAGGGCCTACAAGAAGACTGGAAAGGGGCTCTGGACAAGGACCATAGGGACAGGACAAGGGGAATGGCTTTAAACTGACAGAGGGCAGACTGAGATGAGATCTTGGGCAGCAGTTCTTCCCTGTGAGGGTGCTGAGGTGCTGGCACAGGTTGCCCAGAGAAGCTGTGGCTGCCCCATCCCTGGCAGCGTTCAGCAACAGGTTGGACAGGGCTTGGAGCAATGTGTTCCAGTGGAAGGTGTCCCTGCCCATGGGAGTGGGTTGGAACTGAGTGAGCTTTAAGGTCCATTCCAACCCAAACCAGTCTGTGAGTCTGTGATTCTGTAATCTAAAAAATAAACACAAAGCACTTACTCATACTATGTTTTTCTGCACCAGAAGTACATGGTTCCAGGCAGTTTTCAAGTGTGGTAGCAACTGGTGCTGTAAGATCTCAACTTGTTCCAGCTGAATTTGGAAAGGGCTTAATCATCCCATTCCAGCCAACTATGGTAGAAGTGATGAGTTACAGAAGGCAGGGTTGGTGTCTAATCAGCATAATTAATCTAATTTGATGATTACCCCAAGGAGGGAAGAGCTCCTTTAGGCACAGGTAAAAGAGCACATGAGTCACTACTTGGCAGGGATGGTGATTAGTTTGAAAATTCAAGCTGTGGTTTGCTGGGAGGTTTGGACTCAGTCTGAAGAGGAAACACACAAATTATTAGGTGCTAGGACAAAGTCTAGGCAGGCTTTCTCCAACCACCAAGACACTACTGTCACTAAAAAGCTGTGAATTTGTCAAGCAATAGAAAGCATTGTGGGACACAACACCCAAGTTGGCAATTTTATTACCATAAAAATGCTCTTATAATATCCATAAAAAATAATGCTTTCACAGTGCCAGGATCCATTTAGAAGTGCCTGGTGTCTCTTAAGCAGTGATTCTGGTTTCCTTATCCAGAGATTTCACAAATCCTTTATACAGCTTCAAAGCTGCATCTCACACTTACATCTCACTAACTGAACACAGTCCAGTTTCAGCACAACACAAACAAACAAGCTGTTTAGGTATTGCCTATTGCCATCCATTCCTTTCAATTTAAGGCAGCAAAAGGTAGCACAGCCACCAAAAGAAGCAGCCTTACCTTCCAAGTACCATGGTTTATTTGTTTGTACCCTCACGCCTTCTCCGTATTACTTGGTTTAAGAGCAGATTGGATGAGTGAATTGAGCCATTTTGAGGGTATGTGAGTTCAGAGGAGATATGAAATTTCACAGTTCCTTCCAGAAGCATAAGAAACCGATAGAAGAAAAAAAAAAAACCAACTCATGTCATATCAGACACCAGAGAGTTCTGCAGTCCCGATTTCAAGCAGCTGTTTGCCAAGTAACCCAATTGTCATGGCATTGGAAAAACACATCAGCTAGCAAAAGGTTCCTAGTGCTTCCTGGCAACATGTCACTCCATACATTGATTTAGCAGCCTTCCTGTACACGTAACAGCCATGAAAATAATTGCCTCAGAAGAAGTGATTTATCTCCTTTGACCTGATCTAAAGACAGCAGAGCTCAGCTGCAGCATGCAATGAACTTTGGATGAGTATTTACAGCTCTGGCTTCCTGTCTTCACTGCTGATAGAAAAGCCATCTTCTGGTTCATATTCAGAGAACATATTCCATTTTTATTTCTTAGCTTCCACTAGGGGAGATGCAAATGTCTAAACTCTTCATCAGTTTTCATCATAGCATACTGCTAAGCAGAGAACTGTCACCATTTTATTCAGATCGAAACCAGTTACTACTCCTGCTATGAAATAAATCACTGCTTACATCTATATCAACTATTATGTCAGAAATGTGCTTACCAGATTCTTAGTACTACTCTGCTGAGGTGCATAATCACTACCGCACAAAGCAGAAGTGAGAAGAATGAGGAGGAACAAAACCTACTGAAGGTTTACACTGGCCATTACCAGAGGTTGTGCCAGTTGCAGAGACCCTCACTGAATATACCCAATGCGTTGTTGGATATTGCATATGAAGACGCAAAGAGCTGTTTCACATTTCCTATGTAACTCCAAACAGAAGAGGTTCAGAAATTCTCATCATGAATGAGAAGTGAAGTCTTTCTTATCCCTTAATTGCCTTATGGTTTCCCACACACACTGTAAAACTCCTACCCAGAGGAGCCCATACTAACAGAACCTGTGCTCATTGTGGTCTCCTGAAAGCACTTTTCAAAGGGCTTCTTCAAATACATAGCAAATAAAACTAACACAAGAGGCAATATAGGCCCACTGCTGAACGAAGTGGGTGCCCTGGAGACAGAGGATATAAAGAAGGCAGAGGTGCTGAATGCCTTCTTTGCCTCTGTCTTTACTCCTGCAGACTCTCCCCCAGGGCCCCGGATTTCTATAGCCCCAGAAGGAGTCAGGACAAAGGAGGAGTTTGCTTTGGTAGATGAGGATTGGGTTAGGGATTAGCTATGCAATCTGGACATCTGTAAATCGATGGGTCCGGATGGAATGCACCCACGGGTGCTGAGGGAGCTGGCGGAGGTCATTGCTAGGCCACTTTCCATCATCTTTCGTAAGTCGTGGGAAACGGGCGAGGTGCCTGAGGATTGGCGGATGGCAAAGGTCACACCAGTCTATAAGAAGGGCAAGAAGGAGGACCCGGGTAATTACAGACCGATCAGCCTTTCCTCCATCCCTGGAAAGGAGATGGAACAACTTATTCTTGACTCCATCACTAGGCATATCAAGGATGAGGGGGTCATTAAGAACAGCCAACATGGTTTTATGAGGGGGAAGTCATGTATGACCAACCTTATAGCCTTCTATGAGGAAGTGACTAGGTGAAGGGATGATGGTAGAGCGGTAGATGTAGTTTTTCTTGATTTCAGTAAGGCATTTGATACTGTCTCCCACAGCATCCTCATAGATAAGCTAAAGAAGTGTGGGCTTGACGATCAAGTAGTGAGGTGGATCGAGAACTGGTTGAAAGGAAGAAGGCAGAGAGTTGTGGTCAATGGCGCAGAATCTAGCTGGAGGTCTGTGACTAGTGGAGTTCCTCAGGGGTCGGTGCTGGGACCGGTGCTGTTTAATATTTTCATCAATGACCTGGATGAGGGAACTGAGTGCACCCTCAGCAAGTTCGCTGATGACACAAAACTGGGAGGAGTGGCTGACACACCAGAGGACTGTGCTGCCATAGAGCGAGACCTGGACAGGCTGGAGAGTTGGGCGGGGAGAAACGATGAAATTTAACAAGGGCAAGTGTAGAGTCTTGCATCTGGGGAAGAACAACCCCATGTACCAGTACAGGTTGGGGGTTGACCTGCTGGAAAGTAGCGAAGGGGAAAGGGACCTGGGGGTCCTGGTGGATAGGAGGATGACCATGAGCCAGCAATGTGCTCTTGCGGCCAAGAAGGCAAATGGCATCTTAGGGTGCATTAGAAAGGGAGTGGTTAGTAGGTCAAGAGAGGTTCTCCTCCCCCTCTACTCAGCCTTGGTGAGGCCGCATCTGGAATATTGCGTCCAGTTCTGGGCCCCTCTGTTCAAGAAGGACAGGGAATTGCTTGAAGGAGTCCAGCGCAGAGCCACAAAGATGATTAAGGGAGTGGAACATCTCCCTTATGAGGAGAGGCTGAGGGAGCTGGGTCTCTTTAGCTTGGAGAAGAGGAGACTGAGGGGTGACCTCATCAATGTTTACAAATATGTAAAGGGTGGGTGTCAGGATGATGGAGCTAGGCTTTTTTCAGTGATATCCAGTGATAGGACAAGGGGCAATGGGTGTAAACTGGAGCATAGGAAGTTCCACGTTAACATCAGGAAGAACTTCTTTACTGTAAGAGTGACAGAACACTGGAACAGGTTGCCCAGGGGGGTTGTGGAGTCTCCTACACTGGAGACATTCAAGGCCCGCCTGGACAAGTTCCTGTGTGATGTACTGTAGGTTACCCTGCTCTTGCAGGGCAGTTGGACTAGATGATCTTTTGAGGTCCCTTCCAACCCTTGGGATTCTGTGATTCTGTGATTCTGTGATTCTTTGAAGCAAGCCCATGCGGCTATGCCTGCCCCTTCCAAGTAAATAACCAAAGCTGGACCATAACTCCTTTGGAGCACTTAATGAATAAACACATGAGTATAAGGGATGACAACTGGCTTTGGACTCAAAGCAAGCAGGGACACACTAACAGGAGCCCATGGTAGGTGTGAGAACGAAGTCAAGAGCATTAAGACTGTGGCTGGTTAACAGGCAACCCAGAGGATTCACAGCAAGAAAGGCTCCTGCCCTGCAGTCAAGTTGGAGATTCAAGCCAGTTCAGCAGAGACCTCAGGATATCCTCCAAAAGCTATGTAGGAGCTATCTCTAAACATGAGCCTCCATCCCCTGGAGGGAAGACTGACAAGCAGCTTCATTACAGTAAGTAAAGACACAAGCAAACCCTTCACCCTGGACACACCCAGCAGCTCTCCAGTGTTTCTCATCTGGGTATTAGAAAAGCTTTCATCTCTTCTGGTGTGTTTATTATTTATGTTTTGCATTTTCTTGTTTTATTGATGGGAAATGAGGGGAAAGACAATTGCAGTAATGGAAGTTTAAGAAAAACCCATGCTGATTCCAGAGAATCAGAAACTGGTGCTTGCGTTTGGATCATCATTATCCTCTCAGTAAGTGTGAGAATTTGCTCTTCAAGGAGGACTGCAAAAAGAGAGCTCCCAACTGATCGTACAGTCTTGAAACCCTACAGGAGTTTCAAAACAACAGCCAAGGGACGCGGCAAAGCAAACCGCTGGTTAGGGTTTTTTTGTGCAATTGCGTCAAAAAAGAAAAGCCCGAAGGTATGAACTGGGAATGACTGCGCTGTTTGGGATATGGTATCTTTAAGTCCTGAAAAGTTATTTTAGACTGACTGGGATTTGAATGCTAGCAATTAGACAAGAAACAGATGCCTCCCTACAAGCAAGAGCAATAACAGTAACAACATTTACACCACTTTGTGAGATGGAGGTATAATGTGCACCAGAAAAACGCATTTAATTTGGCAGAGCTAATGTTTATCCAAGGTAACTGATGATTTACTTTGTTGATTGCAAACTTCTGGGGTCCTGAGTTTAACCTGTATGTGGCATAAAGTTCCCTTCAGCATCAAGCAAACCCTTTGGTGTGACCAAAAAGGAGGAAATTCAGAAGTATAAAGAAAATAACTGAACAAGGGAGTTGAGCAATTGTTTTACATTGCAGCCATAGTACAGGGCTTTCCTCTTCATCCCTATGAACTCTCTCAGTAATCTCTGTAGTTACCGTAACGAAACGGTATAATAATCGGACAATGTGCCTTCTAAACCATTACTCAAATGTTCTGATCCAAGTTCACGAGATGCAACGAAGAGACTATCAGCACTGAAACTTCTGCCCTGCAAAAGGCTACAGTTCACACTTTATCTGGTGAGCATTACCTGCTAGACTACTCTGTCAGCAGAGAATAGCTTCAAGTTTAAAACCACCAACTTCATTTAGTCTTTAGACTGTAAACACAGAGAGGCTCATTATATCATGATACAACAGTTGTAGTGACTAGTATGCATTTAATCTTAGATTAAAATAAAATATGACAAATACATGTGCAACGATTTCGTGCCATTTCACCGGTACGCAAGCATTACCTTTGGTTGTTACTGCACAGGGCACAGCTTTGTCTCAAGTACATCTAGAGATGAACGTATTGGGTTTCTGTCCTTGCCTGATTCAAAATCAAATTAATTGCCTTTCCTAGTGCACATTTATTAATCTATAAAGTATGTATTATGCAAATAACTTCCTTTTAGAACAGGACTCTTGGAACACTGTCTGCTCATTATATGATTTCATACCAACAGATAATCCCCCCCAACTTCTATGGGTCCCACTAATTACTGTTACCTTATGGATTTGTGTAGAACATAAATGAATCCTGTCATCAAAACACAACCACACAGCTGAGGCAGTGAAAACAACAGCTTAAATCCCTTACTGTCAATTTTCCACTTCACTGGATTTGATACCTCAAGCCAGTGGCAACCCTTGGAAACCAAACAGGGTCATGCAGGTGCAGATCCACGTTGAATACAACATATGCAGAGGTCATACAACTTAACTTGTCCTGTTCCTTCTTGATTTGACACAAGCTGTTGTACTATTTCTTGCCTTCTTTTTTTTTTAAATACCAAATTTGACAATTCTGCAGAATCTTGAACAGCTTCAACTCATCAGATATAGTATATCCTATGACAAGTACATTTTAGCAAGCATTTACAGGAATTAAAACAAAGAATAACATAGTTTGGATGCTACATCATATGCATCCTGTATGCTATTTATAGACCAGTGTGGATAGCACATACTACTACATGCACTTCACAAGAAGCTACATCATGCGATCACAGAATCCCAGACAGGTCTAGGTTGGAAGGGACCTTAAGGCTCATTCAGTTCCAGCCCCCTGCCATGAGCAGGGCCACCTTCCACTAGACCAGGTTTCTCCAAACCCCATCCAACCTGGCTATCCAAATAAATCTGGTATCAAATACATCTTTTAACACCATCTTTTAACATCTTTTAACATCAAATTACTGACTTTACCACAAGTGCTACCTCCCTTAAGTAAAACGAAGAGACGCATACTAAAATTACCGTTCACATCCTTGAAAGTTGCATTCAGGTCATTATCCTTCAGGTGAAAGAGATGTATTGTGTTTAGGATGCATTTTTACTGAGCACATTCAAGTGACAACCAGCCTTTGCAAGTCCACAAAATAAAATCCTTCAGATACCTGCAGAATCCCTTAAAAAGCCATCTGAAAAAGCCATTTTATACATAAAATAACCAAATCCCTACTCACACTGGCACTGCACAGTCACAGGTTCAGCAGCTTTACTGATTTTTTCAGTGTCTACTTGGTTTTAAGGCTTTTACACACACATGCACACTAGATAATTGTAGGTACAATACTTCCCCTTATTATTTAATCCCCTGAAGCTATAACTGAAAAATGCTAATATTACCTTGCATGCTTGAAGCAGCTTGTTAAAGAAAGGCAATTTTCTCATGTGTCAAAAGATTCCAGTCTCATGAGATCCTCTGGTTAATTCGTAAAGTAATTTAATCATAATTAAAGCAAAATTGCGTCTTACCCAACCATCATGTTTTGCAAGACAGATTTAGCTAAAAAAGAGAAAGTCTACAACATTGTCAGCAGGAAGAGAGGAAAAGCACATTGCAGGAGGTGTGGGGAATTAAAGGTAAGAGGCTGTCAGCTCTGCTAGAGGGAACAGAGAATCCATGGTAGCTGAGCCATCCTCTCCTGCACAAGACAGATGACTTACTTTGCATTTCCCCCTCAGACAAATCATTGCATTTGTCCCTCTGAAAAATAATACCTTTGCAAGTATCCACCTCTGAATTAAGCCACAAAATTTTGTGAGGGAAAACAGCGTAAGTCTTTTGTGTTTGGATTTGGTTTTAGCAGACTCTGTAAGTGATGATGCAGACCACAGTGAAAGCACCTTTCATATTTTAGGTCTTTAAAAGGTTTTTACAGCTTAGGTTCATAAAAGAAAAAAAAATTAAAATCGTAGAATAGTTTGGGCTGGAAGGGACCTTCAGAGGTCATCTAGTCCAACTCCCCTGCAATGAGCAGGGACATCCTTAACTAGATCAGGTTGCCCAGAACCACATCCAGCCTGGCCTTGACTGTCTCCAGGGATGGCACATCCACCACCTCTCTGGGCAACCTGTGCCAGTGTTTTATCACCCTCACTGTAAAGAATGTCTTCCTCACATCCACCCTGAAAATAATATAAGCAAATATTTAAACCAAACCAAAAATCCCTGCTGTGGTTACAAGTCAGAAGCATCACTGCAATGCAAACCAGCTCTCACTCTCTTTGAAGTTTTCAATACAAACAACCTTTTTTAACTATAATTTTTAAAGCCTTACATTGAAAGCCAGTGAGAATTGAAGTGAATGCATTGTTTAGATGTTCAAGTTACACTTGATTTTTCCTGCAAGGTTCAGAGATCATGTTTTAAGCATCCTTTAGATCTCTTCAAGAAACAAAGTGCTGTCGTTCTAACACCTGTGCCATTCGCCAGGATAATTTCAGGATGATGACAACATTTATAAAAAAATAGTTTCAAATATGTATTACTCTTACCCCATTTAGCATCAAAATGATACATAGACATAAGAAACAGTGGCAAGCAGACACAAGGGATGTGAGTTCTTCAGCATAGTTGGCAACACTGTCACCAACCCACCTGTAAAAGTTCTAAAGGGGGATCATTCCACCACCCCATGGGAGATTAGCAGTCTACTACACTTACAGGTCTAATAGATCAATGTCAGGATAATCCTGTAGATATTCATCTTATTTTTGTTGATGTTTGTTCATATACTACCTAATAAACTGATTCCATCTTCAGTAATGGCTCTAATTGGTCTTTATGCTCTGCTACTGCTAGCAAGTATAACACTGATCTATCCCTTTGGCTCCTTTGAAGGCAGTTTAGCCTGACACGTACACTTTCTGTATCACTGAACAAATGGAGAAACAAGCTCAGCCTACCTAAAGAAATAAAAACCACAGACTCCATCTGGTTGAAACACAAATGTTTTATTTTAACCTCAATATCCTCTTTCAGATCGAGGTCACTAATTAGAAGGTAAAGATTCCAATTTGCCTGACTGGTAGATCCATTAAATCAACTGATAATTTATTCACATTGCTTTCTGACCCCGGCATGCTTTAGAGGGCACTGAGCATTTCCTATTTCTTACACCGTATTCTGTAGAGAAGCCAGCAATCAAGTCAACATGCATGACAGCTGTACCTTCCCAAGTGCTTGCAGAGGAGGAATTAAACGCAGAAACCAGGGAATAAAGCCGTGATTTACAATGTGAAAAGGCAAGAAGTCAACCCCATCTTTGACATGCTGCTTAGTCAATGCATACAGTATTCCAATTTCCAAATCATAATCAGACATCATAATTAATCTGCATGTTCTTGGGTGGGAGTTTCAGGCTTTCACATGTTTCCAGGCTATGAGACAGTTCCTCCTTCCCTTCAGGAGAGAAAATTGTAAGTCTAACCATGACTTCATAATACTATGTTATTAAGTACTAATCCCACAACATCCAGTGACAGAGTCACCAGGTTATTACAAAAAAACCACTAAACCATGCTAGAGTAAATAGGTGCTAGAAAATATAACAGCTAATTTTTTTTTTTTTTTTGCTTATCTTTCCATCAGAAGATAAAGGTGGGTGGTTGCATTTTGAAATAAAAATAAGACAGACTTTCATGACATCTCCTTAAAATTAGTTTTCTACACAACCAAAATAACTGATCAAAGGATAGTCACATTCCTGCCAGGATACAAGACAGAGCATAGCTACCCGTATTTGTGGTCAGTGCCCTAAAGCAGTTCGGGAAGCCCTGATTCCCCCTTAGTTACTTATTGCTGCACACAGCGATTCACTGAGCATCTAGTAACACAGTTAAGGCATCCAGAAGCCATCCCAGTGGCAGGTGAAGAACTCCCTAAAACAGGATTTGTAAATAAATTCAGCTGCAGGGTCTTTTTTTCAGCTGGCAATATCCAGCCTTTTTCAATACAGATGCATAAGCCCTTGCAAACGTGCATCTCCTGACAGCAGAAGGCAGGGATGAGGGTTGGTGGCTGCAGCCTGATATTCAGCTTAGCAGAACCGCTGCAAATGCAAGTGTCCAGAGGAGGTCATGGAGATGCTGCAAGGGCTGGAGCAGCTCTGCTCTGAAGGCAGGCTGAGAGAGCTGGGCTTGTTCAAGTCTGGAAAAGAGATGGCTCCAGGAAGACCTTAGAGCAGCTTCCATTATTTTAACAGGCTACAAGAAGCCCAGAGAGGGGCTTTGGACAAGGGCCTGTACAGACAGGACAAGGGGGAATGGCTTTAACCTGAATGAGGGGAGATTTAGATGGGCTCTTAGGCAGAAGTTCTTCCCTGTGAGGGTGCTGAGGCGCTGGCAGTGGGTGCCCAGAGAAGCTGTGGCTGCCCCATCTCAGAGCGTTCGAGGCCAGGTTGGATGGGGCTTGGAACAACCTGGTGTAGTGGAAGGTATCCCTGCCCATAGCAGGGGGTTGGAACTGGATGAGCTTTAAGGTTCCTTCCAACCCAAACCAGTTTGGGATTCCATGACTCTCTGAAATGTCCACCCATGAGTGCTCAGGTAAGATACCTACCTTTGAAAGGCCTGGGTGAGGATGTTGTATTTTGAAAGCCTTCCCTCGTTATTTGGATGAAAGCTGCTTGCAGTGGATAGGCGCTGAAACGATCCTTTTTAGTATGCTGTTGAATATTTTGTTACGGATCACACCATCTGTCCAAGCTAGTGAATGCAAATGAATCTATCAACTTTTAAAATACAAGCTTAAAGAAAAATAGGCGTGTGATATTAAAAATCCCTTACAAGCCCCTTCCGCTTCTCAGCTCTTATTTGAGATGCATCATTGAAAATGTGGGATTATTTCAAACATTTGTTCCAAGTGCCTAAAAAAGAGATCCCCTTTATTGCTAGTTTCACTGGTCTTTGTATGAAAACAATACTTTTTCAACTGAATATTAGCAGATACAGTACAAAGTATTTCGCTGATATTAATGTGCTTACAGCTTATTACACCAAGTTAATTAAAATCTGAATCAAGTCAAATCAGGAAATTCTGCATGTCTAATTTGTCCACTAAAGCAGCTTTGGTAATAACATCCAGCTCTGTAAGAGCATTAGGCTTTCACAGTGCAGCACATGAGTCTCTTCTGGCTCTATTCATTGCCAAAAGAGATGGGAAAAGCTGCATAGCTTTGCGGACAAACCATTAGCTTGTCACCTCTTTTGGTTCATCAAAGCATTTCTGCTTCAGACAGATTAGATCTCAGCCTGCTCCTCCTTCAGCAATATCTACTAGCACGTAGCAAACCCACAGAAGGGATGTCCCATCTGGGACAGCTGAAGTCACCCCGCAGATCAAGTCTGAATTTTTAAGGTGTCAGTCAAAGCCATTAGCAGTTCACTATAACAGTGAGTGCTAACATGCTGTCAGAACGCAGGAAAACAACAATCCTGGAGAAGGTCTTTGGACAACGGCATGTAGGGACAGGACACAGGAGAACAACTTTAACCTGACAGAGGGCAGACTGAGGTGAGCTCTTAGGCACAAGCTCTTCCCTGTGAGGGTGCTGAGGCCTGGCACAGGGTGCCCAGAGAAGCTGTGGCTGCCCCATCCCTGGCAGTGTTCAAGGCCAGGTTGGACAGGGCTTGGAGCAACGTGGTCTAGTGGAAGGTGTCCTTGCCCATGGCAGGGGGTTGGAACTGGGTGAGCCTTAAGGTCCCTTACGGCCCAAGCCAGTCTTTGATTCTGTCCTAAAACCCTGCTCACAGACATCCTTGGACTGCCCTTCTGCCATGGCACAATCATACATCATCAGAATGTCCCATAATTTAATACATGTTTAATACACTAAACATGCACACACATGAACACACAGGCAATCACTGAGCCATAGTGTCCAGCCACAAGGCTGGACTGTCAGCTGGGTACAGCCTGACATCACTCTGTGGTGCTAATGAAGATATGATAATTCATACCAGCTGAGGATTTATCTCCTGGGAATCTCAACTGGCTTAATTTATGTTAGCTGCCTTCATCCTCTTCTACACTGCTCTCATCCAGCATTAGATCTTGCTACTGCCAGATCAGGCCCACCTTGCTCCTTAGCCAGGAATTTTGCCTAAAAAGTATAAATAATCCAAAATAAAAGGTTCAAATTAGCATCTGGTGACTATAAGAGATTTAAAGTCTTTCAAAGTAGAAAAAGCAAAACAAAATCTCTCCTGAAGTAGAACAAAGAAAAAGAAAGAATGCTCTCATGCTGATTTTCATCATCAGGGGAAAAAAAAAAAAAAAAAGTTTGATCAAGGTTCAAAAATCCCAAATTCAGTAAGCCTAAGTTTAAAACCCTTTGAACATTTAATGTTTGAGTTATATTACTGACTACTTGAAGCTTTTCCCCCTCTAGATTTTCAGCAATTAAAAAGGAGAAAAAGGCACAAACAACTGTAATTAAATAAACATCCAAACTGAAGCACACTTAGTACGCTTAATACATTTTATTTCTCCCTAAATTCCACTCCCAAGTACTCCTTCAGCACACATTGTGGAGACAAAGGGTAAATCCTGCTGGATTACTTCACAAAAGCTTGGCTCAAGCTTTTCAGGAATATGCAAGGCTCAGTGTTCACCCTAATAGCAGATACCTTTGCAGCCAGATAAGAGTTGAAAGCCTACCTTTGATCTCCAACAGCTCCCAACAGTTCCTGCCAAGATACAGTCCCTACCCTCCAGTACATGAAAAAACACATTAATTATTATCAATTTTGAATTCCCCAGAATTAGAAAGGAAGAGCTGCAGTAAGGGCCTGCAAGACATGGGCATAAATACTCACACATCCTTTGTATTTAGTTCCTACCTCTAGTACTTCTTCCATCAGCTTACTCAGGGTAGCAAGTTTATGTGACAGCTCTAGAGAATTAAGTTACATATTTATTCAAATCTCTATTCTACTGTGCATTAAAATGATCAGGAAAAGCTTATTCAACACTAGCTTCTAGAAAGTGTGTACATCACAGCAAGGCACAACTTCAGGCACTGCTCCTTAAGAAAGTTACACGTGGGTTTTAAAACAGCCTCAATGGAGAACATCCTGGGATCTTGGAATGCATAAGATACTTTGTTCCTTACGATTTGCACTTCTGCAATTATTCCTTGTCATAACAGCTTTAATCATAGAATCATAAAATGGTTTGAGTTGGAAAGGACCTTAAAAGCACCCAGTTCCAATCCCCAATTCATTAATGGAGCCTTCTCTTACATTAAAAAGATCCATGGATTGGATCCACTGAAAAGCACAGTAAAGTAAGAGTACAGAAACATGAAGGCTTTAGGAATTCAAGGTCAACATCAGAAAAATTGTGCAGAGCTCCAGAAAGGAATAAATACAGGACCAATACCAAGTATCCTAACATACTGCAGTGACTTTTACAGTTTGAGTGAATATTGAAAGGTATTGATATCCATTACCATCTGACAGACTGAGACATGATGACAATTTATGGCAATATTTTTGGTTACCTAAAAGGGCATGACCATGGGAAATGCATCACAAATGAATGCCCAGCCAAATACAGTTCACTTTTCCCAGAAACTCATCTATTTAGACTCAGGAGTGCACCACAAGATGCACTAAGGAACACGTCACTAGATTCCACTTAAACTGAGGGGGACTAAACACCCAAAGACTAGTACTAATGTCTCAGGACCATCTTAACAGTTTCTCCAGGCTGAGTATTTAGGATTCATTCACTAGATGTAGTTTGAAGCAAGCAATAGAATTTTCATGACTAAATAAAACACCCAAACAGAAATGAAGGACCAGCTTGCTCTGAAGGCAGTGAGCTGCCAGCACCCAGATTTTAACCTCTGTGCAGGGTGGCAGGAAGAACTCTGACAGGCTGATGGTTCTAAATGTCCTCTGCAGTCACATCTCTCTCCTTCACCAGAGAAACACAGAATGTGCCCATGAAGACATGAAGAGACAGATGTTGCAAGTTGCCAACATCCTTCTAAAAGTTTCCAGTTGCCATCAGCTTCTGAGCCTCAGTCCTCACTCTTCCAATTGGCAGTTAAGGCTTTTAGGATTCTTTAGACTCTGACTGAAGCAGCAGATTTGGATTCTTGAATTGCTTTCAATTTAAAAGCTGTACCAAAAAATAATAGTGAAATCCACCAGAGCCTCCTACTGGTACGCAGAGGTTCAAGCAGAAGTAGAACTGGTGTCCTTGGGAAGGTGTTGTTAACAGTACTTAGCAGTGGCCTCTGGCCAGCTGGAGACTGGCACCAACAGAGCAAATTTTCCCTACAGAAAGGTACTGATGACGGGATGAAGCCAGAAGATGGGAGCATAGAAATGAGTGGAACTGAAGCAAGGAAACACACAAATCAGTAATAGGCTTGAGAGGCAATGAGGAGAGTCCCCCCTGGCCAACTATTTGTGTTTAGTATTTTTATTTTTTAAAGCACAGATAATTCTCCCTTAAAGTTACTACCAAAAAATCACTAGGTAGAAAATGCTTCTTTTAAAGATTACTAGATAAAAACCTTTTAAACCAACAGGACACCAAAATATTCCTGGTGTGTCCTTAACTCCTATTCACTGACTGATACCACCTGAGAAGTTACACTTCTGATCAGCCACAGCACAAACTATTAGCTTGATGCACTATTAAACCTCAAGTCTTGAGCATACCAGGGTTTATAAAGGAAAATCTAGCTGATAAACAAAGAAACCTCCAACTCTCACCTTATAGGAAATGACTCACGGTGGTACACACAGTCTCCAAGCTCAGAGCTCTTCATACAATTACAGAATCAATCAGGTTGGAAAAGACCTTTAAGATCCTCAAGTCCAACAGTTCCCCAGCACTGCCAAGGCCATCACTAAACCATGGCACTAAGGGCCTCATCTACACAGTTTGTGAACATGTCCAGGGATGGTGACTCCACCACTGCCCTGTTAAGTTTCTCATGTTGAAGAGAAACAGTTTGTGTTTTAGTTTACAGCCACTAGATAAAGTATGTGCAAAAATTCTAACTCAGCATTTGGATATCTAATCAGCCATGGCAGAGATCAGTATTGATTTCACATAGATGATTACTTTTACCATTTATCACTATACCTATATCCTGACCATACTTTCCCCTTTCCTCTCCCCAGTCAATAAGATGCTGTAAATCTATTAACTCATGCAACAGAGCAAGAAATATTCAGGGAAATGAACAGAGTAACAAAACACCCTGTTCCCTAAGTACACAGTCTGCTATGTTTTCTACCCTAAGCATAAAAAGAGGTGTTGATTTCATAGTACTTGCAAGATGAGGCCTTAAGACTAGTCCTAATGATATTTGCTTGCAAGTTACCATAATTGTGGGCTCATAAGGTGACCCGAGAACCCCCTGTGGCACCCTGGGGACACCTCAAGCTGCACACAAGCAGTCTCCTTTCTCCAGCACAACAGTAGCAGCAGTCCATTTCTAGACTTTTCCAAGACAAAACTTGATCAGGAATGAGCTGGAAATCCAACCGCTTAGCCCAAACACAAGGCCAAAAACAGACAGTGTTGAGCTGGTTAATGTATGTTGGTTAGCTCAAGTCCTTTCAAGCAGCAAGTGGAGAGGAAGTTTTCCATGAGCGGAGTAGAGGCAGGAATTGATGTGCAGGGAAAGTTATCCCCTCAGATGAAATCAGAAGCTCTGAGCAGGACTTCAGAGGGACAAGCAGGAGCTGCCTGGGAGGTATGCTGTATCAAAGCAGTCCTTAGTCACATCCTTCTTCATTAGTAATGTGCAGATCACCCATATACAATGACCAGCTGCAAGCTGTCTATCGCAAACATGAGGGAAAATTCCTCTTGCTGTCAGTATTTTCCACTTATCTTTCACAGTTCTGGGTCCCTTATTCCTTATCTGAAGGAGGGAGTGTTCATGTTATGTTCAAGATACAGTACAGGTTTATTTCAGAACCAGACAATTCATATCCCCTCTCTGCTCAGTTAGGAATATCTGAAATGCAAAAACACACACAAACTAAAACCCAAGAAATAAAAAGATTACAGAATTAAAGATCCTGCAGTTTATTAATGACTACTAATTTGTGGTATATCGATTTTTTTGTCCCCTACTTGCACTACAATTCTTCAGTTTTGTGGTCAAGCTGACTTCTGGCATTTAAAAAGATGTGCTGTTATTTACCTTGACATCAAGTCCACGCAGGGAAAAGAAAAACTATTGACATATTAGAAATGAATAGGTACAAACAAAACAACGGCAGAACCTCCTCACACCACGCTTCCCAAATTAGCTTTGTTTGCCATTAATGCAGTTGATTTATATTTGATGTATTGTCTGTGCTGTTCTGATTTAAACATTATTTTAATTTAAACACCCTTTTTCTGTGGGGACTTCTTGTTTAAATTCCACTCACAACACAGCTATTTCCCTAAATGATGTTGCCATAGGGAAGAACAGATCTTACCAGGCTCATTAGACTAGCACAGCACTTAATAAAGGGTTGTTTCGTTATTTTCACTGTGACATGACTTACATCAAGCCCATTTGCAAACACTGAAGTGGTCTGAAAGAGATTCCCATCAGCCAGACAAGTTGGCAGAAAGAGTGGCAGACAGCAGAGGCTCAAGCAACTGCTTCTCTCTCTACATTAGAAAACACAAGAAAAGCAGCAGAAGTGAACACAGCACTATCGAGGAAAGCTCAAGCAGTTAAAAAAAAAAAACAAACCTGCACAACTGGGGATGTGCAGTTCTGCAGCTAAACCAGAGATTTTAAAAATACTTATTAAGACAAATCTAAGCCTTTTGCATAGGCCCTGCTAAAACAGAACAGAGAATTTTCACAGCAGAAGTTAAGAGCTAAGGCCTCTATCAAGTGTTATTTCCTTCTAGGTACAGACAGACAAACTACAATGAGAGGTAGGAAAGGGACCTCCTTTGATAACAGTAAGATGAAGAAAGGGGGGGTGTATTTTGTAACTGTTAAATTCAAGTACTGCTCTTGGACACCAACGTAAGATTGCAGTGCTTACTGCTATGCTCCAAAAATGCTGTTTTCTCTGCACACCAGTCAGAAATGAGCTAATACTCAAGAAAGGAACATAATTAGAAGCTTTATTTAATCCACTTCTGTATCACACACAAGCAGGGTTTTTCCTTTAGCTGTTTTCTTTCCGCCCTTTTCTATTTAACCTAGGATAGCCAGCATTTTTCTTTCAAAGCAAAAGGAAGGCCAGATGTAAGGTAGATAAGCAGAAGACTCCCTCATCCTGTCCCCCAGCATTTCACAGTTCACAGTTTACAGTCATAACAGCATTCTGAATCACCACAGCATCCAGCATCAGGCTGGTGCTATTTAAAACCTCTCTAATGGTACTGCCAGCAGGAGGGAGGTAACACCAACTAAGGTGTTCACAACCTGGAGCAGCAAGGGAAGCATTACCAGCACAGAAATTCAGCTGGCAGAATAACTACTTCTTTGCCTTATTAAGGGGTAGGGAGAGAGTACAGATTAAATAAAAATTGACTGGTGCTCTTAGGACTTCATAGGATCAGCCAAGAAGGAGCTTGGCATCACAACTACACAGCCAAAAGATGATGTTTTAAAACATTAGACTGCCCTTCAAAATGGGCTGCCCTCCAAAGATAGATGGGAGAGTCTCAGGTCCTCCCTCCCATTCTTCCCATCCAAGTGCTATTCAATATAAGTAATATTATGCAATTGTTTTAGAGGAAAAAGAAAAGGTAAAGCTTAAAGGGACTACTGGATTTGAGTCCAAATCCATCACTAGGAAAACTAAAACCTTTAATCTTGTAAGCAGGTGACATTTGAGAGAAAGGTACTCACTGCATATGTGAGTCAAAGCTCGCTTCATTACACTGCAATTTCTGGCAGATACTGACTGATGCTATCTGACTGTTTCTATGCTTAACCTCAAGACATTCAGATCAGCAGCTATTTCATACCATATGCTTCAAGTGAAGGCCTTCAAATACTCCCACGGTCAAGCCATGCCTGGCAGGAGTTGGGAATTAGCCTTTTTTTTTTCCACCCCCATTTCCACCTTGAAAGCAGCTGAATATCAATGAAACAAAAATGTCATAATCACCCATATTTTCTGTACACAACACAAAGATGGAGAGACCATTAAATAAAATGGCCAATATGACTAAAATAGCTGTTACAGTAATGCAGCAAGATAAAAACATCTTGCTCTTCTGATCAATAACAATTTCCCCTTGAATGTTTATGCAGGTACGCTTGTGAAGGAAACCGTTTGAGATCTTCAGTCTCCAAGAGAAGAAAGATTTCCGTTTCAGTAGCGTGTAAATAGTCTCATTTACTAGACGTGGGATGCTAAAAAGGAAACTGAAGGTGAGTTTATTGTAGTAAGATCCAAGACAACCAGTCACCTTGACTCCATAAGACAAATGGGTTGAGATTCATCCTTGTAGGCTCAAGCCCTTAGTTTCCTGTTTCTCCCCTTGAATACATTGTGGGATCTTCCTTTTCAAATGAAAACAAATACACCAACATACATTTGATTCTTAAAACCTCCCTCCTGTAGTTAATTCTATATTCCCCCTGCACAGGGGCTTTTACAAGAACTTGCAGAGACAGGCTTTAACCTGACAGAGGGGAAACCGAGATGAGATCTTAGCCAGTTTTGCCCTGTGAGGGTGCTGAGGCGCTGGCACAGGTTGCCCAGAGAAGCTGTGACTGCCCCATCCCTGGCAGCGTACAAGGCCAGGCTGTACGCAGCTTGGAGCAACCTGGTCCAGTGGAAGGTGTCCATGCCAGTCGCAGGAGGCAGAAAGTGGATGAGCTTTAAGGTCCCTTCCAACCCGAATCAGTCTGTGATTTTCTAATCTCTCTCAGCCATTTTCTTTTCATACACACACAGACAAGGAAATTCAGAAAAATTTGTTTCTTTTTTCTGCTAGCTTACTTGCCAGGCACATACCATTCAGCTTAGGTTAAATGACAACAAAAGTGGCAACAGAAGACTGTCACCATACCCAGTAACTCTGAGATGTCTCTGCATCTAGGTCTAACTCTGAGTTAGCCATCTGCCAGCAGTAATTTACCGCATGGCTACCATGGTCCTAGGATGCAGCTATAGCTTCTAGCAAAGAGACAGGCACAACACTACTTAATATCTACCATCATCTCTCTTTCAAAATTCCACTTGAAATTATGATTTCTATTAAGATATTTGATAGCTGCAACAGCTTATTAATTCTGAGTTGTTTTGGGATTTCAGAAGTAGACCTGATATCCATCAACCTGCGCTTCAGCTAACACCTCTCTTCCCACTCAGCTCATAGTACCTTCAACAGCTATGAGTACTAACCTTACCCATGTCCCCAGCTTAAATAAAATAGAGTTGAACACATATTTTTCTGTAAAGTCCAGGAAGCACGCTAAAAAAATTATTTTAGTTGAGAAATATTACGCAGTTTCAAATATAAATACTGCAGGAAAAGGCCATTTCTGAAGCTGTACCTTTCCACCCGGTAGTAAGACACACCTGTCAGAAAATCCAACTCAACATGGAACTTCAAAGTAACTCTATACTCCAACAGAAATCACATTTATTTACATCAGTACATAAAACAAGCATCTTGCGCTTGTTGTAAGCATTTTAACATCATTTAATTGAAGCACTTTGCAATCTTAGCACTTTCTAATGTGTTAACAATGCTGAGGAGGTTTTTAAAAGACAAATATAAACTATTAATATTTTATGCGCCAAGATCTTCAGAAGTCTTTGGGACTATTGATTACTTAAACCCATTAAGTGCTATTTTGATCTTAAATAGCTGGAGATATCTGCAAAGAGATGCAAGCTGAGTGGAAACAGCTATTTTGAGAGCAAGCGGTTTTCAGCAGTTATCAGTAATGATAGTGAAGTTTGCATTTTGGAAGCCCCTAATCAGTAAAAATATCTGCTAGGGCAGTTCTGTCCAAAATACTCTGTTTCATTTTGTATTTCCTTTTTTTGCTGATTTAAGTCCAGCTCTTACCAGGAACACGGGCCAAAGATGATCATAAACTTGATATGAGTTTTCTTCCTGTGTTATTTCTGCTTCCTCTCTTCCAGAAATTGCTAAAGATACTAGTCGGATCATAACACAACTGGGATCAAGAAAGAGGCAGTAGCTCACTTAACTACATTATGTCCACCAATTCTCCAAATTTTAATATGAGGGAACAAATGACTGAATTTCCAGCTGGTCAACAAAGAATCAACACCAAACTTCTGCCAAGTGTTAAAAATACTGTAAATTAAAATAAAAATACACTGCCTACCTGCAATTTACATCCTCTCTTCTGTATTCATTCCAACACTCAATTAAAGAAAAAAATACACTGTATGCATGAACTCGGTCTTTGAAATACCCCAAACACAAAACGCCTTTTCCTTGGCTTATGCCTTGGAGAAAATGGCAATCGTCTGTGCTTTGACTAGGTAAATATTAGTGCTACAGATAATACATGAAAAATCCCTCTTTTCACGTGGCCAAAATGAAGTGCTTAATGAGTGAGGAGAGATTCACACAGATTTGGTGTTTTGGGTTTGTTTTGAGGGGGGATTTTGGTGGCATAAAAACCACATCCCACTAGAAGAACAAAGATTGTCTTGTTACCGTAAAAGTCACTCAGAGAAACTATCCAAGACTCAACTTGAAATTTTGGAAAACAGCATTCCTTATTGCAGCACTGGGTGCACACACCAACAGTTTTGCAAAGGCGAGCGCACCCATCACTTGCCGACAGTATCTATAGACTTAGCATACTCACACATATTCATAGCTTTCCAATGAGCTAATTATAATATTTGCATTCTAATTACACATGCACGTTCTTGCTGAGTGGGGGTCTTTGGTGGTCTTTGACAGTCATCCTCACTGTGTTTACTGAATCACCTCAGTGTCTGTGCATGCTTGCAAGGTCCTAGTGCCGAGTTAGCAGTTGGTATGCCCTTGCATCCCTGGCACTGTTCAAGGCCAGGTTGAACAGAGCTTGGAGCAACGTGGTCTAGTGGAAGGTGCCCCTGCCCATGGCAGGGGGTTGGAACTGGATAACCTTCCACACAATCCCACCTCCTCCAAGCCAGGAATGTGTGACAGAAAAAGAACAAATTGAGCTGCTAGTCCATATAAAAAACTTGCAAAAAAGCCACCTTAAGAAATCATTTTGAAATGGCAACACAGCAAATTCCAGCTGTCCTTAATGTACCCTGAATATAAAGACAGTGTTGCACTAAGATGAAAACCAGCACAGTAACAGCTAATGAGATTTTTACCTAGGCTTTCATGTTGTCTACATTGTTACTTGACTGTCAACATGCCCTCCCAATTTTTAATGAAAGGGCAGAAATATTAATCAAGAAACTGATTCGACTTACAAAAAGCCCAGAGGATGAAGTCCATCAATAAACAACAGCTCTGTGTGCTTCAAAACCTCCTACCTTTTTGACATCTCTAACCAGAAAAACAAACGTAGCCATGTAGTTAAGCTCACATTTAACCTTTAGCAGATACTTATATATTTCATTGAACTACATATGAAATGTGATTTAGATCCAACACTACAAGCAATCCAGAGATTTTCTTTATACTGTTGCTGGCAATTACTGGAATGTGCTTCAACAGCAAATGTACAGTTAGTTACAAATTAAACACACTGAACCTGTCACACAATCACATTACCGAGATCTGCAGCTCACCCAGTTTACTCCTTTTCAAAATACACATCTTCGGCACAGAGCTGCTCCAATTCTGAAAGGCCACAAACGACTGTACAAAGCACAGGACTCAGTGATTTACAGACTATTACAGTAGCTGCTCTAAACATTTGTTTTCCAATTTTTCACAGTTACACTGAAAGACATTGATATCCATGTGGGCAAGCTTTGGGTCTTACTGTATTTGAGGTGTTAGGCACCCTGATGTTGTGCCTAACAGTGTTAGGCACCCTGATGGATGGGATTGCCGGGCTTACATAAAGCAGAATTCTTTGCCTCCTCATTTTTTGTTCTCTTTGGGCTTCCCTACAGGAAACACACAATGGATATGCAGTACACCATAAGAACTGTGGTTCCTATGTGAATGAAGCTTCCCACACACACAAGTCAAAAAGAGTTACTATAACTTGTTAAAGATGATTTGCAACTCCCACTCTTCACCTAGAGTATAGAAAGCCTTCCCTACTTCACTGGCTGGAAAGCAGCCTCTTGGGCTAAAGCTGGAAAAGCCTGCCTCCCCCATTTCTTTCTCTTTCAGCTATGACATTCGTTACACTATTACATCACCAAATGCTGCCAAAGGAAGCCTCTGTTTTGAGGCAAAAACCATCCATCACACTGAAAATCATCATAAGCTTTTGTGATCCTGAAGCTCAAGAAAAGGTCTACCAGGCACCGAAAATCTATACATTATCTTGCATTCTGTATCGGAGCTCTTCAGATTACTAGTGAGCATCATTTCACTCAGTTTTGCTTAGCTCTATCATAGAATCATAGAAGAGTTAGGGTTGGAAAGGACCTTAAGATTATCTAGTTCCAACCCCCCTGCACAGGCAGGGACATCTCACACTAAACCATGTCACCCAAGGCTCTGTCCAGCATGGCCTTGAACACTGCCAGGGATGGAGCATTCACTTCCTTGGGCAATTCATTCCAGTGCCTCACCACCCTCACAGTAAAGAATTTCCTCCTTATATCCAATCTAAACTTCCCCTGGATAAGTTTTAACCCATTACCCCTTGTCCTGTCATTACAGTCCCTAATGAAGAGTCTCTCCCCAGCATCCTTGTAGGCCCCCTTCAGATAGTGGAAGGCTGCTATGAGGTCTCCACTCAGCCTTCTCTTCTCCAGGCTGAACAGCCCCAACTTTCTCAGCCTATCTTCATACAGGAGGTGCTCCAGTCCCCTGATCGTCCCTGTGGCCCTCCTCTGGACTTGTTCCAACAGTTCCATGTCCTTTTTATGTTGAGGACACCAGAACTGCACACAATACTCCAGGTGAGGTCTCACAAGAGCAGAGTAGAGGGGCAGGATCACCTCCTTCGACCTGCTGGTCACGCTCCTTTTGATGCAGCCCAGGATACGGTTGGCTTTCTAGGCTGCGAGCACACACTGGAGCCGGCTCATGCTCATTTTCTCATCAACCAACACCCCCAAGTCCTTCTTCACAAGGCTGCTCTGAATCTCTTCTCTGCCCAATCTGTAGCTGTGCCTGGGATTGCTTCGACCCAGATGCAGAACCTTGCACTTGTCATGATTAAACTTGATAAGGTTGGCATCAGCCCACCTTACAAGCATGTCAAGTTCCCTCTGGATGGCATTCCTTCACTCCAGTGTATCAACCGAATATATGTGCAATACGTGCAATACTATAACCAGCTGCCAGGAGTGCAACTGACACACAACTGCTCAAACATCAGTGCTCCAGTGGAAATACAAGGTACAAGGCAAAAGGATTCTGTTCTCATGCCAGCGTACCAAGATAAAAGTGAGACAAAAGAGAATTAAAAAAAAAAAAAAAAAAAAGAAAACAAAAGATTTAAAAGTTGTTAACAGCTACACTGATAACATTTTCAGTCTTCCAGGTCTGAGCAGCTTGGAATAGTGCCAACTATCAGTTTACAACTACCCAATCTACAACCCACAAGCACCACACAGACCACATAACATCACGCTCTAAGTCACTGCAAGACTTGGTGCTCCAAACCTGCAGTGGAGCCCCAGCAGAGAGACTTTGAATACAAAACACATGTGCATAAGCTCTATGCACATGGTTTTGTTGCATTGCTACAGCCCAGAAGTTGAACACCTTCCTGCCTCCTCATCCTGGCATTTAAGCATGATTACCATGACCATTAAGCTACTTTACCAAATTCTGCCTTCATATAATTTCACATAAGGCATATGCATCGCTTCAAAGTTAGGTTTCTTGCAAGAAGTTTTTCTTACTATAACTTCTTTCTTCCTTTTTATCTTCATCTTTAGCTCCAAATACTCAAATTATTTGCAAGTGCTTCCTTTACTACAGTCTTCTGTTAACATTTTTACCCACAAGCTATTGCTAACATCTTATCTTCTAACTCATCTTCTCCCTTAGCCAATTGTTCTGCAATTCAGATGCAATTCACTATACAGAATTAGCTGTACTAAGCAATAGCTCAAAAAAAATAAGAGAGACAAATTCATCACTCGTCTAACCTCCATGCCCATGTAACTTCAGAAATCATTAGTACTAGCTCTTTATTAAGTTCTTCTCTCAGAAAGGCCAGGTGCTGTTTATACACTAGTGTAGAACAGGGAAGCACGAGACATTGGAAATACCAGGTAGAAGTCTGAAGGTGACAGCTTTAACTGCTCTGAAAGTGCAAATCATTATTTCCTGATAATATGTATATAACTAAAGGAAAAAAAAAACAAAAACAAAAGCAAACAAAAAAAGCTTCTAAAAGATTAGGAAGACACTTTCCAACAAATCAGTAAGCATCTAGAGAACACCAAGAGAAAGGAAACTGAGAATATTTTCTTGTAGAGAGCCAGGATTTTTGTTTTGCTTGACCCATAGGAAGCAGGGGATTTTATTTATGAAGCCAACAAGAGGGGGGAAAAAAAGTAATTCTTGAAGCCATACAGAATTGTAATTTCCATTTCCATTAATAGAAGGGTATAACATTGAGATAGTGAATCACTAAATCCAAGAGAGGAAGCAGACTACGGCTCCAAGAAGCAGTGCTTCCCTAGAGCTTGTTAAAAGAGCAGTGAATTCAAGTGCTTGATAACTATTTCTGCAGGACTATAAATACCCAGTTCAGTGGGGAATACCCGTGTACACATCTGAAACGCAGAAGGTAACACAGCAGTAACAGGAGAAAAAGCTAACTGCATTACCAACAAGTGCTTCTGTCTAACATGCAAGCTCAGGTCCATTATGCATCTCCTGTGCACAATTAGGTAGAAGATACTACTAGGCACTAGCTCTAACTGAATTCAGATAGAGCATCCCCAGTACTAAGTCCAGCTTCTGATCATATATCCTCATCAACAACTTGGCTCCAGCTTCAAAATGCCTCAAACTGCTTGGGTATTTTAAAATGCTGAGATATTCTAAGCTTCTTCCTTTGTCAGCTGACAGTCAAGAATGAGGGGCCCGGTTAGGAAGAGCCATGGCAAAGCCCAAGGCAAAGCACCAGCGTTTGGAGGACTTGTACCCATCAATTTACCTACCTCACCACAGCCAAGACAAACCCAAAAAGCCTGGAGAAGAGAAGGCTCTAGGGGGAGCTTAGAGAAGCTTCCCGCTCCTAAAGGGGCTACAAGAAACCTGGAGAGGGGCTTTGGACAAGGGCATGTAGGGACAAGACATGGGGGAATGGCTTTAACCTGACAGAGGGGAGACTGAGATGAGATCTTAGGCAGAAGTTCTCCCTTCTGAGGGTGCTGAGGCTCTGGCACAGGGTGCCCAGAGAAGCTGTGGCTGCCCCATCCCTGGCAGTGTTCAAGACCAGGTTGGACACAGGGGCTTGGAGCAACCTGGTCCAGTGGGAGGTGTCCCTGCCCGTTGGTTGGAGGCAGCAGGTTGAAACTGGATAAGCTTTAAGATCCCTTCCAACCCAAACCAGGCTGGGATTCTGTGAAATAGCTTTAAGAAATGCATTTCCCAAACTAATGCTTATTCATACTTTGACTAAAAAACACGTGCTTTTAGAGTATTTGGGGGTGTTGGGGAGTCGTTCAAAAATAGGCCGGGAGAACCTGTTCTATGGTGGGAACGTTATCATTTTTAAAGTATCAATATCATAACCCGTTGAGCATCATCTCGCAGCAGTAGCTACCTACCCCCAAGCATCAGTATCAGCAGCTATGCACCTGTACATCTCTACCCTGAGGTAAAAATGCAATTGCACTTAGGTATTTCAGATATTCAAGCAGCATTCATAATCCCACATTATCCTGCCTTTTCCCCCAGGAACTAAATCTTCCACTCTCTGCCAGCAGAATCATAGTGATCTAAGGCTATAATGCAACTCATGCTGCTCTCCTTCATACCAAACGCAGGATCTTGCCACCCTAATCAGCTACAGTCTTCCTTTAACTGCTACAGAGTTCTAGTAATGTTTTTTATTAATAAGCTACTGCTAACATCTCCAAACTTATCTTCTCCTTAATCAGCCATTCTGGATTTCAGATGCAACTCGCTATGTAGTAATAGCTGTACTAAGTGATAGAATGTTGTTATCTGTTTGTGTTTACATAAAGGACTATTCATTTCACATTCAGGATCTAAAATACAGAGAAGCCTTACTCCATAGGCACAACCAGGAAAGCTTGCTACATAGAAGACTTCAGAGTGCCTATGATGGTTTTGTCTGCAAACAGAATCAAAACATGCATATCAAATGTACCAGTCTAGTTATGAGTAGGAGTCTCTCTCATGCAAGAACTGTTTTGGACAGTACTTACATCCTTTAATTATCTTCAAGGCCAGTCCCTGTTCCACGATCACATTTCACGGAATCTCAGAATGATTTGGGTTGGAAAGGACCTTTAAGCTCATCCAGTTCCAACCCCCTTACACTAGAACAGGTTGCTCCAAGCCCCATTCCTGGGGCACCATGACCTGGCCTTAGCTATCTAAACAGCAACAGTTTAATCCAACAGACATCTAGGAAGAGTAGATGTCTCATTTTCCCCTAGGAATAGTAAATTCTTCACAGAAGGAGCAAGACAAAGTCTTACTCCTTGATTGGGCTCAGAATAAGTGTGAGTGAATACAGGTGTTTATGACATAACCCATAAAAAAGGAGCTACAGTTAACGACACTACAAACATACACACGTACCTGCCAACAGAAAATCAGCATGGCAGTAGCCAGAGAAATGACTCATGCACAACAAAAAGAATACAAACAGCCTCTGGACCTCCCTTGAGTATCAGACAGACCCTAATACAAGTAGTAAGCCAGCATTACAGCACAAGAAACTTCACAGGAACACACAAGTCAAAACAAATCACCAACACAGTGATCATTGACATTATCTTCCAGGTTCTCCATCTCTTCAAAGAGGCACAGGCATACTTTTCCTGTTTACAGGAAGAGCAGACACACCCCATTAGCAAAACTCTTAATGACGCTCTTAATGTCTTTCTCCAGCTAACAATTTTGTGTGCAACAGACCACAGGCTAACACTGAACACAGAAGACCGAGTAACCCAGCCCACCTTGTATCTGCTGATACAAGAAGGGAGAATACTGGGGAATACCCAGCAAACCATGAACAACCTCACCAAAGAGCACAAAACCAGTATCAGCAGGAATAGATATGTAACTGCTTCAAAAATAGGAAAAAAAGTGGCTGAATATTCTTTACCTTGAACTACCTATAGCAAAAAAGACCTACTTCAGAGACACTCCTTCAATTTAGTCACTTGAACTAAGTGCATTTATATAAATCAACTTCATAATTTGATTAGATGTCTATGACCACTCTGATAGAGCTTATTTTAACCTTTTAAACGATGAGTTTACTCTTCATAACTAAGAACATGACTGAGCTTCATTTCAAGCTTGGAAGAGTGATTATTAACTCTAAGCTTGCAATTACACTAATGCAGCTGGTGTTAATATTTCAAAGAAGGAGCTAATTTAGTTTGGAAGGAAGCTCCAAAAAGCTACAAACTTTTAGGAAGCCACAAACCAACACCCCACCATTGTCTCTAAATTACAAATACAAAAGGAGGTCACAGCATGCCATCACTGGTGTGCTCTGATGGGCTCTACTGCACAGATACTTTTAGAACCAATCTTTGGATCTGGAATAAAACTGATGGAAACATAAAGCCTCAGGAAACCAACTGCACAAAAGAAACTTCTGAAAATTATCATTAAGGATACTAGATTACCCTAAATTTCAGGGCAGTGGGGGCAATTTGAGCATTTTCCTATTCTGAGGACATAGCACTTGCCTCTTACCTGTATGTGTGGCTCACATGACTTCCCTCAGAAGGGCAACGCAAGAGACTGAAGCACAAACTTCAGTGGCAAATGCGCTCTTTTCATTGCAACTACAACCCTTAAAATAAGTAGGTACTTCACTACAGAGCAACTGTCCAAATCTTCTACTGATACTTGAGTGAGGAAGCAACAAGCTATCATTTATTTATTTATTTTAAGCTCATAATTTCTTGCAGTATTTGAAGCAGCTGGCAGAAGTAATCCTTTGGCAAGGTCTATAAAGGGCTAAAAAACAAGTGGCTTTGCTACAATAGATTACATACTTGAAACCAAAATGAAAGGCTGAAACATGCAAATATTTGTAAGAGAATAGGGTGGTTTATACTTCCAAGTTGTTCAGTAAACATGTATTTGTGTATATACGTGCACATCACACATTAGTTCAGTGTGCTATAAACAGATCTCTTGCATTTTATACTCTTACAACTCTTTTCACTGATGAACCTTCATGTACAACACATGTTCCTGCTGCAGTGTCCAGCCCCAAGCCTGTACACAGCTGTATTACAGATACGCCTTAGACATGAACCAAAATGCCAAGGACACGCAGTACAGCTAGATGGAACATCCATATTAGCTGCTTGTTCTCCTCTGTGTCAGTAAACCACATTACCTACCCCCCAGACCTCCTACATTCTTCTTTCTGTGTTTGTATGAGAACACCACGATTCAAAATATCACACATACCACCCAACTCGATTGTTATGTTCGTATGTTCATGTAGCTATGGACAGCATTCAATACTCCTTTCTATTGTTGGAAATGCTTTATAAAGTCATGTAAAATCAAGTGAAAATTCACCATTTTCTTCTAGAAAGCCACTAGTTTAATTCCATCTAGGAAATCAGCTTACACAGGCCAAACCATTTATGGTGCACAGGAATAATACACTGCTTTGTAATAAGAGGGAATAGATGACAGCAGTTTCACAGAAGTCATTAACCACATAAGAAGACACAGGTAAAACCTCACACAGGAGGGATGACTGCAACCCCTGGCTGTGCTCTTCGCTCAACTGCACTGGCAGACAAAGACAAAACAGGATACTTGGAGCTAAATCCCATACTGAGAATGAGGAGTTCCAGCCCAAAAGATGCCAATTCTACTGGCATTTGTTGCCAAGGCTTCCATTTATAACCAAACTTCTCCTTGCACCCACATGAATATCATTAGGCCATTTGAATCAACCCACCCTCCAGTGGACAGTTCACAAGTGAGATGTTTTCCTACTCTTAGAAATCCATTGAAAAGAATATTTATTTGACAACACTCTCTCCAGGAATACAGCAGCATCAAATGATTACTTATGACCCAATGCTCATTTGGGAACTCCCAGTCTCATTTCATTTGTCCAGATGAGCATTGGATGCATTAAACTAAATATTTCAGATTCTTTCTTGCTGAAAGACCTCTGTAAGCATACTCAGCCCTACTTGTCACCCTTCCTGCCTTTAATAAGCTTCTACCCTCTCAGCTCAATATTAACCAAAAAAGAAGAACAAAGACAAGAGGCTTGAGTTCACCACCCAAACAAAGACCTGGAAAAGATCCCAACAGAAGGCAGCAGCAGTTTGTGCTGCTTGGCCTGTCACCCCAGATTGTCCAGAACAAGATCACTCTCCCCAAAGCCCGAATACTCCATCCCACCTTCGAGCTTTAGACATAATTTCATGAGAAATTTAGAAATAATTTAATGAGAACATGTTTAAAAATAAATAAATAAATAAATGACATTTCAAAGGCAAACCTTTTGATGGATTGTGATCCACTTTAAGTAAATTCATCTTTAGAACTTTGAACTTTACCTAACATTAACTTGACCAAAGGAGCCAGCCTTTTCCACTTCAGCTGGAAGCACTAAGTCATGACTGCCATTGCAGCACTGTAAATAGCTTTACAGATGCTTCTGGGAGAGACCAGAACTTTCCTTCAGGTGGCACTAAATTATGCAAAGGTTCAGATCACAGTCAGACTGAAGAGTTAGACTGACATAAAATGCTGGTAAGAAGAGATGCTTTCCCCTCCATTCAGAGATGTTGAGTCTTGAGTGTCAATGTTTTCACAAAATACCAAAACTTTATTTTCCCTAATATTCAGGACAAGAACTACAATCATTCAGTTTCTTACTCATATTTTGTTATTGACTTTTCTAGTGTTTAAAAGGTACACTTCTGGCTGAAGCCTTTTGCATAGGTAGGGCCCTTAGTCTGTCTTTCTGTCTAGAAGTAAATTTATCTGTCAACGCTTTAAAATTCTGCCAAAATGGATGTGAAGATTAAGGGAGTACAGTCCATCAGTCCACAAATACACAATTTCACATTTCATTTTCAAACCAAGCTAAATACAGTTATGAATCTGTCCTTTCGACCACAGCACCCTAACATATACAAAGCATCTACCAGGTTTAAATGAAAGGATATAGAAAAAGCACTGATTCAGGTTTGATACGGCTCCTCCTTGCCATCACCTAGCTATGGAATTATAGTTATCAACTGACCCACTGGAATTCAAAGGTACTTTAAAAAAAGCCTTATTTCAGACTATTTACAAGCTCAAACCTTGTAGTAATGATTACACTGTGAACCTGTGTAGCAGCAACCACAGAGTAAGTGGTTCTAGATATAGAATCATAGAATAGTTAGGGTTGAAAAGGACCTTAAGATCATCCAGTTCCAACCCCCCCTGCACAGGCAAGGACATCTCACACTAAACCATGCTACCCAAGGCTCCACTCAACGTGGCCTTGAACACCAAAAGGGATGGAGCATTCACAACCTCCCTGGGCAACCCATTCCAGTACCCCACCCTCACAGTAAAGAACTTCTTCCTTATATCCAATCTAAACTTCCCCTGGTTAAGTTTTAACCCATTACCCCTTGTCCTGTCACTACAGTCCCTGATGAAGAGTCCCTCCCCAGCATCCCTATAGGCCCCCTTCAGGTAGTGGAAGACTGCTATGAGGTCTCCATGCAGCCTTCTCTTCTCCAGGCTGAAAAGCCCCAACTTCCTCAGCCTGTCTTCATACAGGAGGTGCTTCAGTCCCCTGATCATTCTTGTGGCCCTTCTCTGGACTTGTTCCAATAGTTCCATGTCCTTTTTATGTTGAGGACACCATAACTGCACACAATACTCCAGGTGAGGTCTCACAAGAGCAGAGTAGAGGGGCAGGATCACCTCCTTTGACCTGCTGGTCACACTCCTTTTGATCCAGCCCAGTATATGGTTGGCTTTCTGGGCTGCGAGTGCACAGTGCCGGCTCATATTCATTTTCTCATCAACCAACACCCCCAAGTCCTTCTCCGCAGGGCTGCTCTGAATCTCTTCTTTGCCCAGTCTGTAGCTGTGCCTTGGATTGCTTCAAACCAGGTGCAGGACCTTGCACTTGTCATGGTTGAACTTCATGAGGTTGGCAAGCAGAAAACACTTCTCGCCTTTCCATTACTCTGCCACCAGTGTGTATTTGAAATGAACTCATAATACTAAAAAGGACCCCTTTAAGTGGTGAACTACTGTGAACAATAACGCACTTAAGTTCCTCTACTAGGAAAGCTGCCTCTAGTGCAACCGTTTGAGTTGCTCAATCAACCCTTTGAGGTGTGCTCACCTTGGCAATAGACACAGTGCCCAATTTCCAACAGCATCATATCCACTCCCTGAATTCAGTGAGAAAATAATTTCATTTATTCTTTTTTAAACTGTCAGAATCAATATAACGAAGCAGCAATTTCCTAGCTGACAAGCAATCTTTTCAACTGAGTATGAGTATTTCAGACTAAGCTATTAACTTAAAAAGGCTGAGAAAAGTAAGTATCCTGGCATAAGCCACTTCTCCTTTCCAAATCCCTTTCAGACTTGCCCCTGTGCACAGCAGTACTCACCTTTAAGGAATTTAATGAAAATCTGAATATTTCTGATGGAAAAGACTGTTTTGTGGCTGATTTTAATATACTGCTGGGAAAAGTACACCTTTGGAAGTGCAAGACTGGAAAACCCTAGTATTTTACAGAAAGTGTTTCTCCTATTTGCTAACCTACTAGCAGGTTGTCAGCAAGCATGACCATCACCTTCCTTAGTATCTTCCACATATATTTTAAGATCTTACCCTGGGTCTAAAATGGCAAGGATGCGTCAAGTACAAGTTTAAATGGAACGAAACTAAAGAGCAAAATAAAGCCCCTTATGCAAGGCCTCAAATGAAAAAGTGTATTTTTATTTGGAGTGTATTAGCGGAATCATAAGACCTTACTTCTGTAAATCAGAAAATTCTTCTATTGCTCACACAGGGAAACTTGTGGCAGGATAGGAAGAATCTAACTCAGACTTGTGAGTTCCAAGCACCCAGGGAAATAACAGAGCCCTTTAGATCATCACTGGTAGGCTCCAGCAAAATGCAAATTAGATTATGAAAAAGACTACAACCCCCACTGAAAACCAAATACAACAAAAAATCCTCATGTTTTTTCCATTTCTTTCGCTAATTCAGTGCTCGGTGTAGCATCGACACAGCTAAACTACCTCACTCAAAAGTGGGATGGAGTATACACAGAAACACAGCCACCACAAAGCTGTTCTGTGCCAAGCTCCTTCCATCTCCATTTTCATACCCTCAGTGGTGAAGGAAGGGACTGTGCCCATCACCGTCACAAAAATGTTAGTGCATCTTTATGGGCAAGAAGATCCAGGCAAAACCATCACCTTTCATTTACGATTTAAAGTTTTTTTATAGAATTATAGAATGGTTAGGGTTGGAAAGAACCTCAAGATCATCAGCTTACCACATGCCTTTCCACAAAGGAGTCCCTGTCCCAAAGATTTCACCATCTACTTAGACAAATGTAAGGATGAAGGTTGTGGCATGTAACAAAATGTAAAGACGCAAGCTGTTAAGGTTGACTGCTCAACAGTTCAATACCGGTTTTCATTCTCCTTGTGTGTATACTTTTGAAATACATGTCAGAGCCAAACTGTCAACATAAGAGTAAATAACAATTTGCATCATTTTTTGTGAGATCACTAGACTGTTTCTCTGCTATTACTGTATGCCTGCAAAACCAACTTGTGCCAACTGGGTTTTCTCTCCATGTGGCACAAGATTTTTTATTCAACAACCTTTCCTTTCCAAGGCTGCAGTGAGAAAAGGGAGCAAACTTGTATCATCCTTTCCTATAATTTGCATTTCTTCACATAAAGATTTTCACTGTGGTGTGAATTTTGTTGAAGTTTAGTTTCAAAAATTATTTTCTCTGTTCCTGTAGCTCTATGTGAGCACATGCGACCGCACACAGCAACTCTAGAGCAAACTTTTAGACTAGGTAAGTCACCTTTACTATGATATTCAGAATAGGCTTAAGACAAATTAAGCTCTTAAGCAGCCGCAATCCTGTTCGGTTGAACTAGCATCCCTCCCATCATCATCCCACATTATTATGCCTTACTGAAATATTCCTGAATTTTCTCCGTTGGCTGCTGCTTTTACCCAGAGCTTTTCTGGATCGAAAGCTCTGCTGTTCCTGAGTGAGACCTCCCACCTAACCAGTTATATCACCCAAGGAATCATCCTCTTAATTACCCTAACAGTACACTAGCACTACTATTCTACTACTTGAGCTTGCCTGCCTGGAAGAGCCCACTCAAGCAGCTTTTCCACACTCAGCTCCCCCATCAATTTCAATTCAAATTCCCCACTGAGAATGACTACACAGGGCTCCTACAAACATTTATAACATAATTCAACATGGTTACTGAAGTAACCATGACAGAAACCAGAAAATACACCAGTTAAATATGTCAGGCCTTAGCCACATCAATAGAAATTAATATATACACATAGATATTATCTAAGTAATGAAGTAACTGCAGGATCTGCGTCAGTAAATAACACAGCTGTAACAACACAAACAACACATGAGTCCTGAAAGCTGAGGAAGTTTAACAGACAGCTACACATGTTAACTTAATTTCATGAAAAAATGGTGTGGAAAATCAGCATAGGTGACCTGTCTTACAGTTCAGTTTCACTTGAGTAGGTACAGTAAGGTGCAAACTACTTCATTGCTATCTGAAAGAATAAAAGTTCAGCTTCAGCTTAAATGCCATCAATTTAAATACATGTATATACACACATTTAATGGCAATTAAGGAAGTGTGGTTACATGAAAGGTACCCAAGTATGACAACTGTACTCATCTTTTAATCCAATCACCAGCTTTAGAGATTTTACATACTGCCTAAGGAGATAAGTATCCAGTATTGGGTACTTGTCAGTGAACACAGTGGCAATTTCAAGCAGTTTGCCTACAAAAACAATATTTCTGAGCCATAGTCATCTCGCTTTTAAAACATTTGCTATCACTACATGATTTAAGATTTAAAAGGGTATATGAGGCATATAGATTTAAAATATTTCCTTCCTCACAGTAAAATCCTCTTAAAATATGATTTTATGTTCAAATGCTCTTACTTCAGTCACTAAACATTGGTAAACTCCGAACAATCCAATACTCTACTTGCATACCTACATATAAATCATGCTCTAAACTACTGCTCATCTCCTTGCTTTCCCAAAAGCAATACTCAAATTACAGTGTGTGAAATGAGTAACATTAGTCCTCTAATTAGATATTCTTTTCCCATTACCCCAAAAATTGCTACTTGATGCAATGGAAGTGTGCACAACACATTATTAATCACTGTCAACAATGTGAAAGGTTGCAAAGATAACCACTCATCATTATAAAACCCAGGCAGGTGGCCAAAAAGAAGGTGGGGGCGGGGGAAGGACATCTAGTTATCATCAATAGTTATACAGAGCTTTCTGGCTTCCCAAATTCACCACTCAAACATCTGACATACTGCCTAGATCTGCCTCATGAAAGCCTGGATTTCAGAAGGGTTTAACTGCACTGCATTCTCTGTTAACAGGGCATACGTGGCAGTGCATTCCGAGTGACAACGTGCTTGGATTGCAGAGACTTCAATATCTTCACTTACTGTGTTTAAGACTTGACTTTGAATAATTTTATCAACTGCGCAGTTATGTTCTCCTCTCAAGCATTATGGATGATAATAAGCTATAAAACAGTCACAACTTTGTTTTCTGTTACCTTTGACATGATCTACAAAGGAGAAGGCACTGTATTACAAATAAAAATAAAAAGCCTTTATCCATCCATCAGGCACAAATCAAGATTGACTGGTTTCATTATTCAGATACCACAAAAAACCCTAAGCTGGGATCCCCATTCTAGTTTTGTAGGAATGTATAAAAGAACAGAAGTTAACTATAATAACGCAAAGAGCACTCTAGGTTACTAATTTTAATTGGCAACAAAAGATACCATTGATGTTCATTATAGGAATTAACTTGCAATGCACTATAGGAATTGACTTGCAATAGAGTGACTTCAGCATAGTGTTCTCTTTCAGAAGAAAATCAGTCATTCCAAACTCCCAAAAGAATTTGGGCATGATAACTGGACATCCCTTAAGTTTGCTAAAAACACATTCAAGCCTTAAAGAAATAATTGCATCCTGTTGCAACCTCTGAGGACCACACTAACAGTCTTTGTATCCCCTCTCTTCAGAAGGCACATCCCCAGCTGGTCAGCTGGGGCAGCAGCTACAATACTCCCTGGAGCACTTCATGCAGTGTGAGGTTGTTAATAACATATATTGAGGTTCATCCGGGATGGGACGATGGGGGGGAAGGGGAAATAATTCTCCTGACCCCAGGAAGAGACACAAGCCTGGTAAGCTACTAGGTAAATTGCTCCGACCCAGGTGCAGGACCTTGCACTTGTCGTGGTTGAACTTCATAAGGTTGGCATTAGCCCACCTTACAAGCGTGTCAAGGTCCCTCTGGATGGCATCCCTTCCCTCCAGCATATCAACCAGACCACACAGCTTGGTGTCATCGGCAAACTTGCTGAGGGCGCACTCAATCCCACTGTCCATGTCAGCGACGAAGATGTTAAACAAGACCGGTCCCAACACCGATCCCTGAGGGACACCACTCGTTACTGGTCTCCAGCCAGACATCGAGCCATTGACCACAACTCTTTGTGTGCGGCCATCCAGCCAGTTCTTTATCCACCGAGTGGTCCATCCATCAAATTGATGTCTCTCCAACTTAGAGACAAGGATGTTGTGAGGGACAGTGTCGAACACTTTGCACAAGTCCAGGTAGACGACATCAAGTGCTCTATCCCTGTCCATCAGTTCCGTAGCCCCATCACAGAAGGCCACCAAATTGGTCAGGCAGGATTTCCCCTTAGTGAAGCCATGCCGGCTGTCATCAGCCACCTTGTTGTGTTTCATGTGCCTTAGCATGCCTTCCAGGAGAATTTGCTCCAAGATTTTGCCAGGCACAGAGGTGGGACTGACTGGTCTGTAATTCCCTGGGTCTTCCATTTTCCCCTTCTTGAAAATGGGGGTTATATTTCCCTTTTTCCAGTCGTCGGGAACTTCACCTGACTGCCATGATTTTTCAAATATGATGGCCAGTGGCTTAGCAACTTCATTCGCCAGCTCCTTCAGGACCCATGGATGGCTATGTCCTTTTTAGGAAAGATAGGTCAGCGAAGCGAGGTGGTGGAGTTGCTCTTTACGTGAGAGAGCAACTAGAATGTATTGAGTTCTGTCCGGGGTCGGATGAGGAGCAAGTGGAATGTCTGTGGGTACGAATTAAGGGACAGACTGGCACGGGTGATACAGTTGTGGGGGTCTATTACAGACCTCCTGATCAGGACGAAGGAGTTGATGAGGCTTTCTACAGGCAACTGGAAGTAGCCTCGCGACTACATGCCTTAGTCGTCGTGGGGGACTTTAACTACCCCGATATTTGCTGGAAGACTCACACAGCCAGTCATTCACAGTCTAGGAGGTTCCTCGAGTGCATTGATGATAATTTCTTAATGCAAATGGTGGACGTACCAACTAGGGGAGCAGCGCTGCTAGATTTAGTACTCGCCAACAAGGAGGGTTTGGTTGAAGTGGTGACGGTCAATGGCAACCTTGGCTGCAGTGACCATGAGATGGTGGAGTTTAGGATCCTGTGTGGGAGGAATAGAATACCTAGCAAAGCCACAGTTCTGGATTTCCGAAGGGCCAACTTTGGCCTCTTCAGTCAACTGCTAAGGGAAGTCTCATGGGAAAGTGTACTAGGCGGTAAAGGGGCTCAAGATAGTTGGTTAGCATTCAAGGACCGCTTCTTCCAAGCTCAGGATCGGAGCGTCCCAATGAGTAGGAAATCAAGTAAGGGACCTACGAGACCGGCGTGGTTAAACAAGGAGCTGCTGGGCAAACTCAAGTGGAAAAGGAGAATCTATGGATTATGGAAGGAGGGGCTGGCCGCTTGGGAGGAATATAGGACAGTTGTTAGAGGATGTAGGGAGGCAATTAGGACAGCTAAGGCCTCCTTGGAACTCGATCATGCTAGTCGGGTTAAAGACAATAGAAAGGGCTTCTTCAAATACATAGCAAATAAAACTAACACAAGAGGCAATATAGGCCCACTGCTGAACGAAGTGGGTGCCCTGGAGACAGAGGATATAAAGAAGGCAGAGGTGCTGAATGCCTTCTTTGCCTCTGTCTTTACTCCTGCAGACTCTCCCCGAGGGCCCCGGATTTCTATAGTCCCAGAAGGAGTCAGGACAAAGGAGGAGTTTGCTTTGGTAGATGAGGATTGGGTTAGGGATCAGCTATGCAATCTGGACATCTGTAAATCGATGGGTCCGGATGGAATGCACCCACGGGTGCTGAGGGAGCTGGCGGAGGTCATTGCTAGGCCACTTTCCATCATCTTTCGTAAGTCGTGGGAAACGGGAGAGGTGCCTGAGGATTGGCGGATGGCAAAGGTCACACCAATCTATAAGAAGGGCAAGAAGGAGGACCCGGGTAATTATAGACCGGTCAGCCTTTCCTCCATCACTGGAAAGGTGATGGAACAACTTATTCTTGACTCCATCACTAGGCATATCAAGGATGAGGGGGTCATTAAGAACAGCCAACATGGTTTTATGAGGGGGAAGTCATGTATGACCAACCTTATAGCCTTCTATGAGGAAGTGACTAGGTGGAGGGATGATGGTAGAGCGGTAGATGTAGTTTTTCTTGATTTCAGTAAGGCATTTGATACTGTCTCCCACAGCATCCTCATAGATAAGCTAAAGAAGTGTGGGCTTGACGATCAAGTAGTGAGGTGGATCGAGAACTGGTTGAAAGGAAGAAGGCAGAGAGTTGTGGTCAATGGCGCAGAATCTAGCTGGAGGTCTGTGACTAGTGGAGTTCCTCAGGGGTCGGTGCTGGGACCGGTGCTGTTTAATATTTTCATCAATGACCTGGATGAGGGAACTGAGTGCACCCTCAGCAAGTTCGCTGATGACACAAAACTGGGAGGAGTGGCTGACACACCAGAGGACTGTGCTGCCATTCAGCGAGACCTGGACAGGCTGGAGAGTTGGGCGGGGAGAAACTTGATGAAATTTAACAAGGGCAAGTGTAGAGTCTTGCATCTGGGGAAGAACAACCCCATGTACCAGTACAGGTTGGGGGTTGACCTGCTGGAAAGTAGCGAAGGGGAAAGGGACCTGGGGGTCCTGGTGGATAGGAGGATGACCATGAGCCAGCAATGTGCTCTTGCGGCCAAGAAGGCAAATGGCATCTTAGGGTGCATTAGAAAGGGAGTGGTTAGTAGGTCAAGAGAGGTTCTCCTCCCCCTCTACTCAGCCTTGGTGAGGCCGCATCTGGAATATTGCGTCCAGTTCTGGGCCCCTCTGTTCAAGAAGGACAGGGAATTGCTTGAAGGAGTCCAGCGCAGAGCCACAAAGATGATTAAGGGAGTGGAACATCTCCCTTATGAGGAGAGGCTGAGGGAGCTGGGTCTCTTTAGCTTGCAGAAGAGGAGACTGAGGGGTGACCTCATCAATGTTTACAAATATGTAAAGGGTGGGTGTCAGGATGATGGAGCTAGGCTTTTTTCAGTGATATCCAGTGATAGGACAAGGGGCAATGGGTGTAAACTGGAGCATAGGAAGCTCCACGTTAACATCAGGAAGAACTTCTTTACTGTAAGAGTGACAGAACACTGGAACAGGTTGCCCAGGGGGGTTGTGGAGTCTCCTACACTGGAGATATTCAAGGCCCGCCTGGACAAGTTCCTGTGTGATGTACTGTAGGTTACCCTGCTCTTGAGGGGGGTTGGACTAGATGATCTTTTGAGGTCCCTTCCAACCCTTGGGATTCTGTGATTCTGTGACCCACAGATGGATTTCATCAGGTCCCGTGGACGTGTGCATGTTCAAGCTCTTATGATGGTCTCGAACCAGATCCTCTCCTACAGTGGGCCTAGGGTCTTCATTCTCACAGTCCCTGTGTCTGCCTTCCAAGACTTGGGTGGTGCAGTCAGAGCCTTTGCCAGTGAAGACCAAGGCAAAGAAGTCATGAAGAACCCCAGCCTTCTCCAAGTCCTGTGTAGCCAGTTCTCCCAATAGCTTCCAGAGGGCCTACATTGTCCTTAGTCCGTCTTTTATTCGCTACTTACCTGTAGAATCCCTTCCTGTTATCCTTAACATCCCTAGCCAAGTTTAATTCTAACTGGGCCTTAGCCTTCCTAACCTGGTCCCTAGCTTCCCAGACAACATCCTTGTATTCTTCCCAGGCCACCTGTCCTCGCTTCCACCTTTTACAAGCCTCTTTTTTCCCCCCTCAAAATTTCCTCAGCAGCTCCTTATCCATCCAAGGAGGTCTCCTGGCCCTCCTGCTGTACTTCTTTCTGGTCAGGACGTAACACTCCTGAGCTTGTAGCAGGTGATCCTTGAACATCAGCCAACAGTCTTGGCTCCCCCCTGCCCTCTAGGGCTATATCCCATGGAACCTTACTAAGCAGGTTCCTGAAAAGGCCAAAGTCTATTCTCTTGGAGTCCCGCTCAGTGAGTTTGCTGCACAGTCTTCTCACTGTCCTGAGGATCTCGAACTCAACCATCTCATGATCGCTGCAACCATGGCTGCCTTGGAGTGTCACATTTCCATCCAGCCCTTCCCTGCTGGTGAGCACAAGGGCAAGAGTGGCATCCCTCCTTGTCAGCTTCTCCATCACTTGCAGAAGGAATTTGTCTTCCGCACAATTGAGGAACCTCTTGGATTGCTTCTGCCAGCCCATACTGTCTCCCCAATGGATATCAGAGTGATTGAAGTCCCCCACAATAACAAGAGCCTGCGAGCGTGAGGCTGTTCCTATCTGTCTGTAGAGTGCTTCATCCACAGGTTCCTCTTGGTCAGGCAGTCTGTAAAAGATCCCCACATTAATGTCTCCCATCGCTGTTTTCCCTTTAACCCTGAGCCACAAGCTCGCTGTTAACTGCTCACCTGTCCCCAGACAGAGTTCCATACTCTCCAGCCTATCCCTAACACAAAGGGCAACTCCCACTCTGATCTGCCGGGCCTGTGTTTTCTGAAGAGCCTGTACCCTTCCATTCCAACACTCCAGTCACAGGAGCCATCCCACCATGTTTCTGTGATACCTATTATATCATATCCCTGTAGACATGTACACATCTCTAATTCCTCTTGTTTATTCCCCCATAATACAGACATGACTGGACTGTCCTGTTAGAGCCACTCCCTAGCTGACACTCTCCCACTCAGACAAAATTCACTGCAAAAAATAAAGGAAAATTACTTTTCTCCACTCTAAATATTTGAAGTACACCTAGTGAAAAGTCTCACATTGTAGAAGCTGCAATTGTAACTACTCCTGTAGCTCACAGAAAGCAGGATGCAAGAGACCACATGACTGCCATCTACAAAATGATGAAGACTATCAAGGAAATTAGAGCTTTATTGTGAAGACACCTAGTTGGATAAGCTGGCCAGCATGTCTAATTGCTTGATACATGCACATCTTCAGAGACATTCAAAACATCTCAGACCAAAAGCTTTGATCATAAAGTCATCCTTCTGCACTTCAACTTGCTTTTACTGTGCAGCAAATGTTTATTAGTCATGACATATCACCTTAAGGCAGAAGAAATGAAAGGGATGAGGGAAGGAGAATGCATCCATCGTCCAGAACACATCAAGACTTGGTACCAACTGGAACTGTGTTTACTTCAATACACAAATTAAAAGCCGTCTATGTAACAGTAACAGCCATTTACAGACTATATGGAGAGTGTTTTGGGGGGGTTTGTTGGTTTGGGAGTTGCCTTGTTTGGTTGGGCATTTTGGAGGGTGTTTTTTTTTTAGAAATAAGGACAAGCATACACTTCAATTTTTAAGCAAATTTCCTAATGAGGTGCATGCCTGCATCGTATTTGCTTTCATATTGCTTAACTTGTCTTCTAATCTGCAAGACTAGAACAAGTATTTCCCATCATTCATAAAGATTATCTCCAACTTCCAAGTTTCTAAGACTCTAAGAGTCTAAATTCTAAAATTATTTCTAACTTTCATTTTACTGAGAGCAACAATAAAATTCCCACAAAAACTGAAACACAAGCCAGTTCTCCTCCACCTTCCCATCCTCCATCACCTTACCATTCTTCCTGATCATAAGATCAACTGAGAACCTTGGTGCCAAATTGCCTAAAAGCCACAAAGGGCCACACTGCCACCCAGATTCACTTTAAAATAATGCCCCTCTCCAAAATAAAGCCCTAAATAATTCTTAATCCAAGGGGAATCCAATACTGGAAGCTATGTGTCTCAGCTATTCTCATCACTGAAGGAGTCATCTAAAGGACATGATAGCCCTTGAAATGCAAAGCTACAGCAACAAGGCAGCAGCAGACCCAGCAGTCCAACCCATGTTACACACACACAGATTCTGGAGAGGTTTTTTGTTTGAACTATCTAGTAAAGGCCCAAAGACGCCTCCTGCTATTAGAACATATACAGGTTGGACTGCAGCACTTGCCAGTTGAGATCCTACAACAATGAAGGAAGCAAGGTTTTTCTTTTGCACCTCAGCACTTGACAAACTCCTGAAAAAAAGAGCTGTATCTTTCCTCCTGTTATTTCCAATTACCATAAACTAATATTCTACTTTATAAAGAGATACGCTTATACACACAGAAAAATCTAATAGCTAGATGTATATGCAGAATCTTATCAACCAGACATTGTGTTAACGCCATTACTGTATGCTTAGAAACTCAAGATTTTCTGCTACTGTCACCCAACTCTGTCATATGGAGGTCCCAAAATGCTTTGTAAGATCACTATTACCCCGTGTTATAGATAGGAAAGACCAAGATGCAGAAGTCTAACATTAACTTATGAACTCCCCTCAAAAACATGTTGTGGGCTAGGAGAACTGTGCAGATTTGTATTTGATACCTTATCTTTCAAAGATATTGCCTCCCCATGTTACACAAGCAACAGTCAAGACACTCTTTATGAAGTATGTATCTTCTGGCTCATTTTGATTGTATCAAAGCATTAAACACCTTCACTTCACATTCAGGAAATGTAAATACAGTGAATTACATTAGACCACCCACCATCGAGATTTAAAGTTCCAGGCTCTTACAAAAGCAGCCATCTGCCTACCTAGAAAGACCCTTGTCTGTACCTGCTTCCATCTATTCGAGCACTTCGATGTACTCTACTGCAGTTGAAGCTTGTATGTAGCTTATACAAGGTGAAACTTCTCACCCATACTCAACTTTGATCCTCTGCCAGCTGGCCTATTATATGTATCATATGAGTATGCATCCATGTATTTGTTTTTCCCACTTAATAAATATTTATGAAGATGTTATTCTACTCACAACACATACATACTATAACTAATCTTCCTTGTATTTAGTCATGCATCTTAGAGGAAAACAATTTTGAAGACTGGCTATTCCTATTGCTGAGCTTGAGCTCCAGAAGTCAGCATATGAAGTGAAATGATGACAGTTTGGAAGGCAAATTAAAAAGAGAACAACAACAAAAAACCTAGCTCAAGGGATTAACTTAAGTTTTGCAGCAAATGCAGTGCAGTAAGTACTTAAAACCTGCAAAAGTTAAATGTTTGAAAGAAAGATCTTCTTTTAGTCTTGGGATAAAGGTTGGACTTAACCTGAAAGGTCTTTTCCATTGATACTATGGTGCTTGGTGGCAGTTTCTCCATTCATTAGGATGTGAGCTATCAGCCTAAATAACATTAAAGCATTATTTTATGCAACTAAGACGTAGCTGGTCCAACTTGAACTAATTTCTAATATCCTGCATTGATTTTGACCAAGGCTGATATGGAAAAGATGCGCTTTCAATAACTGAACTACCACTATCTAGTTTTTGTTTGGTTTAACATTCATATTGTGGACTAATGGAATGATAATGGAACTAAAGTCCGAGTGCCTACCTATCTCACAGGAAATTTAACTACAATCCAACTTCCCTTGCCCAAGGTCTAGCAGTTCTGGGATCTCTCCAGTTTCTAACCTTTCAGATTTCTACTGCATTTACAGGATTTACTTAGCAATTTTGAATATCACAGTACTTAACTGAAGACATGTAAAAAATTCATTACTTTGACACAATATAGCAAAAAAATCAAGGAAGAAAACTGTGCATCTGAATTAGAAAATTTCAAAGGGAGACAACAAAATAACACAGGCAATTCCATCTGCCTTGTTACATTTTTGGAGTAGTCTTATCAGATGCATGTTGTTTATCCACAACAAATCTTCCAAGTTACTGAAGATCTGATAGTCACTGCTGTCATCACAAGGAAGATCTGAAAGACTTGGAAAATAAACTGCAAACTGAATGCTTGCAGCACATAGACTTCTCATTTCCACCAATAAATGAAGTTTTGAAAAACAAGCTTACCTTGCCTCTATCGATTTCCCAACTCACTCTATTATCAGATCTCAGAAGCTACTCCCCTGCCCTTCAGCTCCCTCAAACACAACTCCTTTTTTAGTGCAGAACACTTGAAAAACAGCTACACAAGCCTAAGTACATATTTATTACCATCAATATGCAGTAGCCTCAAGAGACATCCATGCATCATACTCTGTTAGAAAGAAAAGGAATCACGGTCTTCAATTCCATACTATTTTTTCCCAATGCTGCAAGGACAAATTAATTTGTAAGCCAGATCATTCCTTTCTAAAGGATGAAGGACAGCCTTCCGTAAAGAAAAACAAAAAAAGAAAAAACTAAGTGCATCCTCTCAGTGACTTCTACTGCTATGGCAACACTGCAGCAGCCTCTCGGTAGACTTCCAAAGCCAGGTCTGATTCCCTATCAGAAGCTGCAGGAAGCTCCTGAGAAATGGGAGAAAGGTCTAGGTATCTACACTGGCTCCATCTCCTCTATAATTACAGAATCACAGAATGCTTACGGTTGGAAAGGACCTTACAGCTCATTCAGTCCCAACCCGATGCCACAGGCAGGGGCACCTTCCACTACACCAGGCTGCTCCAAGCCCCATCCAGCTGGCCTTGAACATTGCCAGGGATAGGGCAGCCACAGCTTCTCTGGGCAACCTGTGCCAGCGCCTCAGCACCCTCATAGCTTCTTCCTTATATTTAACCTGGACTTCCCCTGTTTAAGTTTAAATCCATTACCCCTTGTCCTGTCACTGCAGTTCCTGCTGCACTTCCTCTCCAGCATCCTTGTAGGTCCCCTTCAGATACTGGAAGGCTGCTACGAGGTCTCCACGCAGCTGCTGCTCCTCCAGGCTGAACAGCCCCAACGTTCTCATGCTATACACATGCCATTTCCACCTCAGACCACAGTTCTGATGTCTGATGGGCAAAAAGCTCAGTGCAAGAAAAGGCAAATGCACTTGCCTTTGTACAGTGCAAGAAACTCAGATATACTATCCCTTCAAAATAAAAGGGTATTTATGACCTGATCTAGAAAACAAAGAACAGTAAGACACTGCTCTAGAAGGGGATTTCAGGTTGGAAGAGAAAGTTAACTTATATCAGCAATCTTCTACGTTTTAGAGTTAGATCAATGTAACCTTGAACAATTTTAGAAACACGTATCAGCTTTCACCTGTTACATTCTAAATATTCCTTTTAGCAATCCTTTGAAAATAACATACGACCTAGAACGCATACAGCAACATAGGATGCTTTTCAAATAGAAATATGTAGCTAGGAACCACACACGTTTCTCACCCTCACTAAAAGCTCCTTCATCGGCACTGTAAACCTATTACAGAGCCACAAACTGCAACAGTAAATCTGCTTCAAGCTACCTGTAGTACTGGATCTACACTGCAACACAGAAATCAGATATCTTCGTGGCAGAATCTGCTATAGCTTTGCTACTACTGGAAGTTGTCCCTAATATTTGTTTCTTCAAGTTATGAACAGCAGTAATATGCAAGCATAAATAAATCTGTACCACAGCTGTCAAACTAGACTCTGATCAACCAGAAGAAAAACCCTAACACTGGGTGCCTAAATATAAATACTGACAAGCGCATGGCTGCCTCTCCCTAATGCCTCCCTTTCTGAAGGATCCCTGAGGTACTCTTAGCTTTGCAGTATGCCCTAAATAGTAAATAAGTCCAAATTATCATTCTTTCTTTTACACTTCCCCTTTTTTCCTATTCCCTTTCCTACCACTCCCTTCACCAGGAATATCAAAATATATAGCAGACCTCCAGGATATCAAATTTGCTTCCAGGCACAGATATCATGAGACAGTATCTGATTGTCCAATATAAATTTCCCAGCTATTTAGGTTTCCAATAATTTAATATCATGGCCACCACATTATTCCATACAACAATCACTTCAAAGCCAAAGGGTATCCATTTGCATAATAATGAACATTTTTCTAACTTCCATGCTAATGAGTTCTAGTGTGTATTAGCTAAAAGTCACACTTGCTTCACAAGAAACAATTAACAACACGACTCCTAATGTTTACCTACTTGTACCTATTATTGGACAGCCTGAGGGATACCCAGGCTAGTAAATGACCAAAACACATAGGGCTAATTTCTGCAATACCTGAACCTCAGTGATTTGCGTGCAACATTCACATGGGGAAGGACTGCAGGGGAGGGTTGGCTTCTGAAGCTGTGTGTCAGGGGAAATCCATCCCATGGCACAGAAAACATGGTTTTGCTACATCTTAATCACAGAAGGAATGAGGTCAATACACACATTTCAGCTGAATCACTGTGAAAGAAGGGAAGGATATACGAGTTACATTTTGTAGCTGCAGAAACATTCCCAAGAACACTTCGGAATCTGACAAGTCTTCTACAATCTAACCAGTAACAGAAGAAAATTTCTTACTAGGCATGGAGGTCTCCATAGCATCCTCTTACCCTTTTTTGACACAAATGTAGCAGGCTTTTCCTTTTTGACATCAGAGATTCACTTTCTTCTGAAACAAGTGTTCTTTATTCTATAAAGAATATATATTACACAACATAGCATTTATCCGTATTTACTGCTTGTGCCTTTTGGTTTCATTACCTTTGAAATTAGACTGAAGCCATATGGATGTAAGCTATCAAATCCTCAGTCATAATAATCATACACCTGAATCCATTCTAGATGGGACTATGCTACAGAGACCTCAACTACATGAGTTTCACCACATGGAGTCTAATCTTTGCTTCGTTCACATCACCACAGATCTTTTGTATCACATCCCAGTGTAAATTTACACAAGCTAGAAACAAATCACCCGTTAATTTTAAACAGCTTTGCAAGATTTCTCTAAGTAGACAAATACTACAACAGACATCAGCTAATAGCAAGATTCACGCTTTACCTTACAGAAACATTTTGACAATCCAGGAAATGTCTTTAAGACCACAGCCTGACTAGGAAAAGACTGGCAGTAACAAAAATCACACTCTCCCATACAACTCATTAAAACCAGAAAGACCTTTAAACAGAAAATAGAACAGTAATCATCAAGGAGCAAATCTGCATCACTGAAAAGAACTGAACTACCTGTTTCTTTAAGCCAGTTTCTTCAAGACTGGTTTAAAATAGTCACACAGAGCACACACACAAAGTGAGTTTTGGGAGCATGTTAAAAGAAAACTTATGACTTAAAGAAGAGCCAAGCCTTGGACAGATCACCAAGGCTGGTCCATTTAACTAAGTCTCCCAAATCCGATTCTATTATTACCAGTTTTAAAGTAGATTCACTAACAATCTTAACCCCAAGAATAAAAACATAAACCCCACGGTCAGGAACTAATATCTGACAGAGATTTGTATGTTTACAGAAGGTTTTAAACACTTGCAAAATGAAGGCGAGGATATGCCACATTCTCAATTCTCTTGCTCAGAGAATTTTTAATGCATTTCTTTTTCCCTGAAAGCCCAGTTAGTTACATCATCAAAACACCACCAAGCAGTCTGCTTTCATTTCAAAGGTGAGCCTTGCTGCAGTTTTGAAGTGGTGATACTCGAGTGCTTTCACACTGGCTCAACAGCATAGCATCAATCAATTGCATTAATGTCCTCAGCACAAGAATCTACTAATAAACACAGTACTCAGCCAACATTACCCCACTTTAAATAACACAAGTTCTCCATAGGTGAAGGGCAATACATGCAAGACCACTTATGCTCTTTAACCTGATTTTGATAGAAAGGTAGCAGCAAAGTATCCTCAAGCAAATATGAAGCATACTAATAATAACCCAGGCAAAGCATAACATAAAACCCAAGAGAAGGCTGTAGCATATGGCTCCAGTCATGTGGATCATGACGACTGTTTCAAGTCGAGAGAGAAGACGCCCCATGAAAAAGCGTTAGCCTGCTTTTAACACTGTAAAACTGGAGCTCACACACACTTCATTCAAAAGAAAACCAAAACCCACACACAAAAGCAACCAACCACCTACAAGCTCCAAGGTGAAATATTAGCGTGCTGCTTTCAGTGCCACTGACAACAAAGTCCTTCCTAAAACCTCCTAGCCCAATACACAGGGCAGGTACAAATAAAGCTCTGCTCATCTGGTGATTTTCAGTTTTTATTAGAACTGAAAGTTTAGCTGGACAACAGAGCACATGAAGCATAAAATCCACATTTACAGAGATCCTTCTAAAGTCTAAATTCATCTCACAATTGTATTTTACTCATTGTTCAGCCAAAGAGGGTTCATGCAGGCAGAGCAAAGACACTTCTGTCACTACTGCACATACACATTTCTTTACCACATCCCACTAACTCAGAGCTGCAGGTCTGAATTAGAAGTCAGGAAGAGTGGGAAAGAGGAATGGAAATTAACTGAAGAAATATTCCATCTCACTCACCAGCAGAAAATGCGTTTAATCAGAACACAGGGCAGTATTAAATTTTCATGACACAGAATAATTTGAAATGTACCTAACTCGATTATTTTAGCAGCAGTTTTTACCTGCATTACAGTGATTTCAAGCCTCCTCTTCAAGAAAAAACACCTGTGAATTTATTGGTTGTGAGCAATCATCAATTTCTTATATCAAAAGAATAACCTACACACAAATTCAGTAAGTCTATAGCACAGACTATGTCACTCCTAAATTTAAAGGCTATCAAGGTTATATACTGGTAAAAGCCTCCTCACTTTACTCACATTAGTATTCATGTTAGGAATCCTACTGCCTTCAGATGGTCCACTTACATGGTTATTAAACCTGATCAAATGTTTCACTGGCATAGTACAACATGCATTAAATTTGGCTATGTTATTCCCACTAGAGCCAATGTAAGTTACGTAAACAGATGTTGATTCTAGCCTGAGCATCAATACCAGTCATCTTAAACTCAACCTGGAAAGCTAACCAAGTGATGGGTAAAAAGAACCTGCTCCTACTGACTTCAGCAGTGTCAGACACAACCCGGTTTGTAGTTCTTGAAGTTAAACCAACACTCAAAACCAACTCATACCTCTAGAAAATAAGCACAAATACTACATCTTGCCTTGCTTTAATCAATATAGCTACTAAATAGATACCTAGAAATACACTTATCAAATTAAAAAAGGCAAATTAAGCTTAATTTCTACACCACAAATGCAAACCTAGCTTTCTGTATTTTACTTTGGAAAGACAAGCCAGATGCATCATTGATTGGTTATACATATACACAGTGACTTCTTACTGCAAAAACATTAAACAACAGTTGACTTGATGTCCACAGAATATATTGATGTAAAAAGGAGAATGCACTTGCACAATTTAACATGAGCTTGGTCTTTTATCTTCCAGCACAAGCCTCATTGCAGTGTCTACTGATGATTAATTTTAATGGCCCTTGATCACACATCCGCACTAGCTTAAAATTCCAAGATTGGCAAAAGAACACCAAAGATTATATTACTATCACCTCTACAATAACAACCAAGTTGCATCCACATTTTCATTCCAAACCCATTCTTCCCAGCAAACCCAAGTCTAAGCAAAGCTCTCACCAGTAACCTTTCCCTGGAAAATTCTATATGAAATGAAATGTAATACTCTATTAAGACTTGTTTTGCAAACAGAAGTGAGAGAGCTCACCCAAGCATGCAGAGTCATTAAAATGGCTCTTACATATATCATTATAAATTTAATAATCTCCATGACGGCTAGAGTTCAAGTTAAAATGAATGGCAGCAAAGCATGACCAATTGATGTTATCCCAGCTGCCACTGAGCCTCACTTGGGGTTATATTATACAGTCAGAGGCCCCATACTACATGTGCACAAAATACCCTGAGCCAGGACCAGATGGGAGATGCAGGCTTCTATACCTATTGGCAAGGAGAGACTTGCATATTAATTTTGGTGCATCACAACAGTTACAGTACACTTCAGTGTCACAGGTCCCAAATGTTCCCATTGTACCCTTTATCCAGTATAATGTTAGATACTTAAGGAGAAAAAAAAAAAAAGTGTACTAACATCCTCCAGAAATTAAGTCAATGGAAGGATTTTGTTTCAACCCTTATTGATTTACATCAGTCCCAGAATGCTTCCTTGAAAAAGTAGAAAGAAGACCTTGGCAGTTTATCGCTTAATAGATCATGCTTGAAGCAATTAAAATACATTTGGGACTTCTATTTGGTTCCCCAAATAAGTGTTCCCTAAATGCATTTCTCTCTTAAGTAAACAGCTGCATTTCATCCAGTCCTGATAGTTTTCCAGGCTGCCTAGATTTCTAATGGCGTGACAGGGAAACCACTTCTATTCTTCAGCAGATTTGACTAAAGTGTGACACTAACCCGCTCTCTCCAAAATCAGACAGTGCTCTTGAACACCAAAGTCAGAGCTGATAGTCCTTCTTTTTTTCCAACTTACTTTTCAACTGAAATAAAAATCATATGTAAAAGCTACCAAAAAAAAAAAAAGCTCTCCACACAAAGCCGAACACACAGTGTTCTATCACCCACCAAATCTGCGTGAAAACCATATAAATGATTTATACAGTAGAAACATGTCATGTTTTACAGTTTGCTTCACTGATGCCAAGTAAACAAGTTTCAAATCCCAATTGTTCACAAGCCACAGAACGCCTGAGATGGCAACTTCATTTAGGTTAACATGCCAATCCATTAGCATTAAATACTACAATACCACCTTGACACACAGACCTTCCACAAAGCACTTGGACACAAAATCCACCAGCTGACATTAAACGCGTTCCACTGTGCATTTTGTTTCAAGTCCAAGTCACGTCTGGATACTACAATAAAACTATCATCACAATAACGAGGATGCTGACAAGCATGCAACATTTTCAGCAGATTTAATCACCAAATCCCAAGAAAGCCATTTTTTAACCTCTCTAATGATATCAGCAAAAATTTAAAGTTACAAGAAATCCATCATCTGATCAGACTCAATACACTTCATTTACGCTGCATGTCTCAACACCCAGCAAAAATCCTGGAGAATCTTCCTTTCCCTCAGCGCTTTGCCCCGTACATTGAAACAAGCCTGAAGAAACAAACATATTTTCAAATATATAATCAGGAGAAGAGATCTACAGCCAGCTAAGCATAGCAAGCAGTTGCAATTGATAAAAGAGTTATAAGGAGCTCTTCTGCCACTTGTATCTCATTCAGCAATTTAAGCAGAAAGTGCTTCTGCCTTTTGTCACTTACCCTTTTTTGATCTTCCAGTCCATGTGTCACAGGCTTTCTTTTCTGATGCTGACTGGATTCAGAGCCAGGTTCCATTTCCCAGCTACAAAGACTCTTCCGGCCTCTTTAGGCTTTCTCTAAAAATCCATAGTCTGAACAACAAAAATCTAAAAATCATTTAAAAAAAAAAAAAAAGAACAAAAAAAAAGGCAAGAGAACTCCTTCAAACCTTGTCCATGTTCTTTATCATCCTTCTAAACTCTTACTTGCCATCACAGCTCATTATCTTAACAAGCATCCATTCTGTGAGCCTCTATATCCTATTTTAGTTCAGATGAAGGTCTCCATTCATGTGCCTTACAGAAGGATGACAGAGCTGAATCCAAACCCAGTAGTTTGTGCCACATTATTGCTCCATCAGCAGCCCTTTCCGTGCATTCCTGGCACAGATAATTTATATGTCAATAAAGGTGTAAATGTGCATTTAATCCACTGTGTTGATATTATCAGCATCCCTCTCCTGGGCCACCTTCCCCCCATAAATCAATGTAAACACTTCACAGGGATAATTGCCTTTTGCAAATCTAGCAGGTGTTAATTACGTAAAATCATCCATGCACGCTTGTCATCTTCTGCGTACTCAAACAAATACCTAAAAGGAGGGGAAAAAAAAGAAAAAAAAAGGGGGTTTTACCAGCTTGAAAGAAAACATAGCTACTAATATTCTCTGCCCACCATCAGGAGCTGCAGGTTACAACTGATACAATAATTACACATATTGCATATGCTACACTCTTCATCCAAACCTCTCAAAATGCTTTGATGCCTGTTTAGCATGTTACCTTGCCTTTGGGGCTCCTTGCCTAAAAACACCCCAGAATCACAGTATTGTACATCAGTGCTGAGCCTACTGCAATGTCGAGTGAAGCCTGCAGGGATTGATGCAGTCTTCCAGGATTCCAATTTTGGATCTAAAGCCAAATTAATTATTCTTCTGGGGTCTGCTACCCAAGAATCTTTCTCCAGAACTCACAAAGTTCTTGTGTGCTGTCTCCCAAAATCCTAGGCACAAGAATACATGCATGAACAGGTTGTTATTATTACTTGGGATAAAGTGGCACCTGAAACCCCAGGTTAGCAACTCAACCACCTTATAATACTGTTCCTTTTCTACTGAGGAGCAAAAGTTTACTACAAGAGAGACAAATAATTTCCTGAGTTCATTTGTAAGGTGGGCTCAATATCAGCAGGCTTCAATATGCAGGCACCAGAAAAAAGTACATTTATTAAGCTGGATTCCATATCTAAAAAGGCTAAATGTTAAACCAATGTTAGCGACCTTAGCTGAGCGTGGTATAAGAACACATATTTGGCTACATGTTGTTTATACAAGCTCTGGTCACAAGACAAACACCAAAAAAATCCAAAAAAAAATCATATAAAACATCCTAATAATCAGACATTCTCCCATCACTAAAGGATGGGTAGCATGAAAAAGAGATTTACCATAACCAGAGTAGATATTGTTCACCTGTACTCCATTTGCATCTCTCCACAAACCTTCAGCACTACACGAAGTGAATACCCAAATTAAACATCTAAGTCTGACATAAGTCAGATTTTTGGTCAAACACATAAACAGGGGCCAAGGTCTCTTGTTGTTTCAAGGCAAAAATCCCAAGACAATAGGCAGAAACACCGCTTTTGTCTATCACTTCAAATGCTCTTTACTGCTCCTCACCATGCAGTGAGCATCCCCTTCTTTTTCTTCTGACAAGTACAGGAAAGAATATGACTGATTGCAGCGATGCTGCTATGCTTTGCCAGTTGCAAATAAGCGAAACCCCACATCTAACCTATTTTATAGAGGAAGAAGAGCTTCCAGATTTTATTTTGAGCCACAATCTCCTCCTGATCTGGTTTCACACCCATGGAAATCATACAGGTAGCTTGAAGGCAGTAAGGGGCCCTTGACCTCAGCAACAAATATCACACCAAAAAAAGAGAAACCAACTTTTATACATGTCCTGAAGTCCCACCAACAAAAAACCTTCTCCCTCCAGTGATTTCGCCGTGATGTGACACATGAGACTGCATCAGTCACATCGTGTAATGCCATGCTGGAAGAGCATGACATAACCAGTGCAGCTAAGGACAACATCTCTCTACATGAAAGGTCCCCTGAACCAGAAAAAAAAAGGAAAAAAAAAAAAAAAATTAAGAAGTGCAATCTCTCTGGAAGTTCCTGTGCATTCAGTGTTATGGCTTTCACCATCCCAGAAATAAACTCTCCAGGGAAACATGCACATTTCTATTTGTGTATTGTACTTTGAATATGCCTATAACCTTAGAGCATGCATCACTGCACAAGTTTTATATATATATAAAACATACATATATAAATATTATTATATACATGAGTGAGGTTCATGCATATAAAAAAATACTAACAACAAAGAAAAATTTATCCTGAAGCTTGAAGAACAATGTCATTCAAATCAGCCACAAACAAAAACGTTTTAATTATTTGGACTGAATTTACCCCTCCAACAAAAAGAAGTTTCACTGCTTATGTCTGCACATACCTAACTGTGAAGATGGATTTGTTAATGATAAATTGGTATTAGAAGCAAAATAGACATTTTAAGAAGAAAATAGGTATGATTTGCTGGGGAAATTGATATATCAGGGATGAGAAATCCCAACAAAATGCCAAGTGACCAGAAAATCTTTGTTCTCTCATTTTCCTACCACCACAAGATCCAGAGCCCCAGTCTGGAGGCCAATGGTGCTACAGACTGAAAAAACTCCTTGAGCAAACAGCCAGGAGAGACCAGAGCCTGAACCTGCCCTTGCCTCAAGGCTATGCCCCCACCTCAGCAAGCCTCAGCTGAATCCATGTTCTTAGATTTAAGCCTCAAGGGATGTGTCCCACGAGGTTCCATCCTCACACAGAGCCCCAAAAGGATCCACACCTGCATTAAATGTCTATCAGAGAGGTCTCGCTGGGTAACCAAATCCCCCGTCAACCCCACCTGGGGGCTTCCTTCACTAGGAGCAAAGCAGATAAACACAACTTCGCTTATTTTTTTAAGGGGAAAAAAAGAAAGAAATAGCTCTCAGCCCCGCCAATTTTTCACTCCCACAACCGAACCCGCTTCAGAACTGAAATACATCCGCAGGTCTTTCCTCCCAAGTTTTACCTTCTTTTTTTGGGGGGGGAGGGCTTTCTACAGAAAATGGAATCACAGCGGGAAGTTTCCCCGCTCTCTAACACAGCCTGAGGTGAACGACAAAACCAACACCTCCTCCAACCCACTGGATGGGGAGGGAGGGGGGAGAAGCTCCCCTCTGCCCCAGTGCACGATAAAACATGAAAGAATTACAACAGTTGTGTTGGTGATGAAGAGGAGCAGCACAGCCACTGCGGGAGCGAGATGGAGACCCCCGAACTCCTCCACCTCGCACCCTCCGACCCCTCCCGCGCCCCGCAGAAGCCGGCGACAACAGAGATCGCTGCCGATGGCGGGGAAGCCGCAACCGCCTCTGCCCTGCTCGAGGGTGTGGGAGCCCGTCCCCATTCCCTCCCGCCGATCCCGGCGGCGGCAGCCCGCTTCCCCGGCGGGGCACGGCCGGCTGCCGGCGCCTCAGCGCCTAACCGCCGGTACAAACTTTCGCATCCCTCCGGCCCGCCGGGTGGCACGTCCCCGCCAGTACCTGCTGGTGCTGGTGCTGCTGCGGCAGGGCGGACGGCCGGCATGCCCATGCGGCCGGGGCAGGGCGAGGGACCGCCCCTGCGCACCCGGCTCTGGCTTCGGCTCCGCGTCCGCCGCTCCGCTCTGCCGCCACTACTCACTCTCCGGTTACCCAGGCAACCGCCGCCCGCCCTTTCGCTTTGCTCCCTCCCTCCTCACAACAACGCCCTCGCCGGCCAACCGCAAGGCCGCCCGCCGTGACCACGTGAGGCCGGCAGGCCAATGGGAGGCGGGGCTCCGGCCGGCGGAGTCAATGAACAGACACTTTGTGGGGGGGGGAGCAGCTCCCCTCAGCGCCTCAGGGAACATGGCACTGCCGGGCACCTGCGGCCCCAAGAGCAGCCACCGGCACCCGCTGGCCTGACACGTCCACTGAGGGACAGCAGGGCCGCGGTGATGCGGGTGGTGTTCGGGCAGAGTGGGGAGGGGAACAGGCACAGGAGGTGCCACAGGGCAGCGCTGTAATGCCATACAGCGTTGGTACCAAACACGCCTGGAGAGGATCGTATCACAGAATCACAGACTAGCATGGGTTGAAAGGGACCTTAAGGATCATCCAGTTCCAACCCCCTGCCACAGGCAGGGACACCTTCCACTGGACCAGGTTGCTCCAAGCCCTGTCCAATCTGGCCTTGAACACTGCCAGGGATGGGGCAGCCACAGCTTCTCTGGGCACCCTGTGCCAGTGCCTCAGCACCCTCACAGGGAAAAGCTTCTGCCTAAGAGCTCATCTCACTCTCCTCTCTGTCAGGTTAGAGCCATTCCCCCTTGTCCTGTCCCTACAGGCCCTTGTCCAAAGCCCCTCTCCCTCTTAAAGTTTCTTGTAGCCCCTTTCAGGCACTGCTCTAAGGTCTCCCCTTGAGGAGCCTTCTCTTCTCCAGGCTGACCAAGCCCAGCTCTCTCAGCCTGGCTCCAGAGCAGAGCTGCTCCAGCCCTCACAGCATCTCCATGGCCTCCTCTGGACTCCCTGCAACAGCTCCACGTCCCTCTTGTGTTGTTGCCCCAGAGCTGGATGCAGGACTGCAGGGGGGTTCTCCCCAGAGCTCATTGGAAGGAAAATATGTGGGGTTTACATTGAAAGATTGAGCCTCAAACCAAACACACTTTTGATAGTAACAGGCAGTGCTGTAATATACTCTGTTTAGAGCAGAATATTACTGACAGAGTCAAGGCTGGCCAAAGGCCATAGAAGTAGGTAGTGCTGAGGGACTGTGGATTTCAGAAAGCAATCAGCTGGTAAGGGTTCACTGCCTGTTCCACCTGCAGTCCAAGAATCCCAGTGTGGATATTGCCTACCACCTTTTGAGAGAGGATAGCACAAAGAGAAGTAGTCTCTGTTCCCCAGGAGGATGTATCTGGGAGCAGCATCAACCTTCACCCTTCCTATCCCTGCACCAGCCCAGGATTTCAAGGCATCTTCCTCATGTTCTGTCTAAACTTCAGCAAGTCCTATACATGACTTCTTCTGTGGTACCTCATTCCTGGGGAAAGAAAATTCAGTTCCCCTCCCAAATAAAATTACAACTACAGTCTCCCCTTGCTCTCAGCTTTATCCTCAAGGCTGTTGAATCAGCAGAGCTGCAGCTCTCTACCAAGTATTCAGGATATGCACGAAGATGGAATACCAGTAAATAAAATTTATACCTCATGTAGAACTTTAGTTTAAATATTCAAATACGTGGCCTCTAAAAAGAAGGCTGTGAACTTCGGTTGCCTATGTTTGGTTTAAACATAGGAGATGCCAGGAACACCTGGGCTGCTCTTGGGACCTTTACGGACATGGCGGTTTGCAGAACGCCTGTGCTCAATGCCTTTGCTAGTACTTGCTCCTTGCTGAATGCCAGCCTCTGTGGAAAATAACATCACTGTCACTCCATAATTCATTTTTTATATCTGATCGATGTTTCACGTGCAGACAAATTAAGCCAAAGCAGTTCTTTGACAAATTCAAGAGGTATTCTAGTACAGAAAGGGAGGGTTTATAATACTTTGGTAGGAAATCCTGCTTCTACTGTAACTTTGTCAGGTTTAGAAAATATTTTAAAATATGCGGCTGGAGGTAGAAAAGAAAATTATAATGGCCTAGTCTGTGATAAAGGGAGATTTCAATTCAATGGGACTGCTGTAAAGGCCCTTATTTATTTTTCTCAGCAGTTGCATTTTGCCTTTCAGGTGCTTGCCTGCAGCTGTCATTGCTGTGGAGGTTTTCTTCTGCAAATTCTTCAAAGTGATGGATTTTCCCTTTGAAAGAATGCTTGTCTGTAGAGAATACAGAAGTGTAACCTGTTTTATTTCTTCCTGGGTGTGTGTGGTGCTTTGAGCTCTGAACAGATGGGTGCACTGCCATCTCTTCTGGTAATTTGCATGCCAAGAGCCCCAACATTTGCATTGCTGGTTCCATGCTCCCCAGGCAAGGACACTGATCTACTCTTTCCAGTTAAAGGTTACCTGCAAGTACATGTTCCTCTCAAGCTCAGGTTAGTGAGACATTCAGCATTTTATGAATCAAAGAAGGCATAGTTTTATGGATTAAATGTTATGGTTGTAGGAGGAAGCACTAAGGTAGGAGGTGTTGCACCTGCGTACCCTCGCCAGTACTTACAATCTAAACAGGCAAAAAAGCAAGAGGAAAATAAAACCAACATTATGTTAATCTCTTATTTTAGAAACAGAAAACTATGGCACAGAACCGATGCAAGGGAATTGCCAAAATCAAGTCTCCCAACATCACCATCTTAACCACAAGCTATTCCACTTCTGGTTGGTTCTTATCCTTTTGATGTGTTCCAGTCCATTAGATAGGTAAAAGTAATCAAGTGTGAAGTTGCAGGCTTGGACTCTAAAAGGATAATGATCAAAGCCCAAGTTTCATCTCAGTGATGAGAACTGAAAAGTGGGAGCAATTTGATGACTTTGTTGAATGTTAGCACAGTAATAATTCTCATATTTAAGAATCCTTAGAGTAAATCAGGTAACAATCACGGTCCTCTAAAAGTAAGTCACAAACCACTTTAAATGCATACCTTTAGTCAACGGATAATGTCATTCAAATCCCAGTGCAATTCCTATGAAAAGGCCATTTAGTCTGTTCACAGCAATGAAATGATGGTGGGGTAGGAGCACCAGCATGGGACTCGGGACTCCTGAATCTGTCAGCTTTCTGTCATCTAAGCCCACACCAGTACCAGGAAGCACACTGGGCTCCCACAGGATAAAATCTAAATGCTAGCCACGCATTGTAAATGCATTCAATCAAAGATCGCCTTTCACCACCAATTACATCGGCATTCTAACAGAAGGAGTCCTTCCTCTTAGCTTAGACTTCGAGATACCAAATCCACAGTGACTAAATGCATGTTAATACTGAATAGTAAATGCTTTGGAGTGGTGATCTCAGCAAAGACAGCAGGGGCTGGCCCAATGTGTTTGATATACCACCACACTCTTTGCCATAAGCAATTGAAAATAGGAGGCTTCCTTTGCAAGTGCCCTTTTCCTGACACTAGAAAATGTCACAGGAAGATCAGTTCTGAAACAGTATAAGATGCCTAAAACCCCTGAGTATTATTCATATTCTTAAAGGGGAAAACAAGTTTCATAATTAGAAAACAAAACATTCAGAAGCAGCTACATGCAATTCATCATCTAAAGAATTTAAGTCATTTAACTTCAGATAATTCAGCTTTGATCCTTAGGCTGTAATAGTTAACATTTCCTGAGGTGTTTTCACAGACTTTTCAGGACAATCTTGAGGTCTTTTGTCTGAATGTCTGCTGCAGGGTCTGGTAAAGTATTTTGATGGCTGCAGTGGTAGGAGTATTTAGAGGGCAGAAAAACAGGGATGTGAAACTCAAATAGGAAAGCGTTCATTAATTTTTCAGGCTCTGTTACAGAGCTTTTAGCTTTTGTCTGTAGCTAATCAAATTGAATGTTCATAGAAGTTCTGACTTAAGGCAATGAATTCTTAAAAATGTCTTATTTTGCATCTTTAAGATGTTACTGTGCAATGCCTGTACAGTAAAAAAAGTTGTTGCTTTTGGGGATTGAATGCATATTGAGAATCAATTTACTTCTATGAAGTACAATCTAATCTTTGAAAGATTAACTCTTGAGATAGCTAATGGGTTTCCTCTAGGACAGCAAGATACTGTCATTCTTTCTTTGTATCATTTGGCTGCTCTGTTTTTTAAATATTAAAGACTTATTTAAATAAACTTTAGGTTTGGAAAAAATGAAATAAACAGCTCATTTGATCCATGGAACAAGACAGGTATCTCAGAAGCTGCTTCATCCAATTACCTCTCCTGTGATCTGAAAACCATTAGACTAAAGAAAAAGTTCAAGCACTAAATTTATATGACAGTTTTAAAAGAAAAGTGGTAGCTGTGCTCTAAGATCTAAGAACTATGTTCACCCTGTACTTGCTATAGAAGAGGTGGTTACCCCTACGTTTTTGGTAAGAAACACGTAGATTCCTCACTCATGGCTCATAAGAACAACTGCTTAGATCATAGAATCATAGAATCAACTGGGTTGTAAAAGACCTTTAAGATCATCAAGTCCCACCATTCCCCAGCACTGCCAAGGCCACCACTAAACCATGTCACTAAGGGCCTCGTGAACACGGTTTGTGAACACTTCCAGGGACAGTAACTCCACCACTGCCCTGGGCAGCCTGTTCCAATGCCTGAACACCCTTTGGGGAAGAAACTGTTCCTAATATCCAGTCTAAACCTCCCCTGGTGCAGCTTGAGGCTGTTTCCTCTTGTCTTGCTACTTGGCAGTGGAGACCAGCCACCTCCTGACTCCATTCTCCTTTCAGGTAGTTGTAGAGAGCGATGAGGTTCCCCAGGAGCCTTCTCTTCTCCAGACTAAGCCCCCCCAGTTCCCTCAGCCGTTCCTCATCACACTTGTGCTCCAGACCCTTCACAAGCTCCATTGCCCTTCTCTGGACCCGCTCCAACACCTCAACATCTCTTGTTTACCTGAACTAAGAATTTGTTTCACAATGCCTTGTATTTCCAGTGTGAATATTCCAAGACAACACTCATCAACTATTGTCATTGTTAGCTAGCATCTCCTTCAACCTCCAAGTCTTCACCCTGTATTTCCATGGTTAGAATATGCATCTCCTCAAAGTAGCTAATTTCATCCATGGCTTGCGGCCATGGACAGCCAGCATCTTCCATGTTCACTCATTATCACAATAAAAAAAAAAAACTTTGCAAGTATTGATTAGGATTGTGGTGAGCCATTGCCCCAAGATTTGACCAGTACTCCCATTCTGCTGAAGCAACCTGCTCTCTCCTTTAACCTGTCTGTATGTTCTCTCAGGATATCAGAACTTGCTAGGAAGTGGCATCTTGCTACATTAGGATTCCCTAACTATCAAGTACTTACCTTACATCATGACATCAAAATCTTAGTCTTGGCTTACTTACTTTAAGATAAACGAGAGATAGGAAGAAGCAATTTGATCACACTTGTCTAATCTTTGCTTTGGCAGGTGAGGCTAAGAGCAGACCTCAGTTTGCCTGCATTCCCAAGGTCTTCCCTGAACATCTGCCAGATGTGGTGGCATTCTTCAAATTGCCTCTGCTGTTAGTGTCTCCTTGGCCTCTGAAGGTTGGCTGCCTAATTGGAAACAAACCTGCTGTCAGGCTGCCACAGGGAGTGGGATGCACTAAGCCTCATACCATCGTCTCGGCCTGCAAATACTGGGTAACAGGAGGATTCCTACTTGGCATTAGGAACACCGTTAGCTATGGATGGCTTCACAGTGCAAAATGGTTATTAATTCTACGAAGTGGAAAGTTCCTCTTAAGAGAAGCCAACCTGACTTGTTAACCCCCTCATGATTTTCAAGATTTGAGGTCTCCGTTTCACTTGAACAGGACACCTGTTGTTCCCTGTGAGGGTGGTGAGGCACGGCTCAGGTTGCCCAGCTGTGGCTGCCCCATCCCTGGCAATGTTTAGGGCCAGGTTGGACGGGGCTTGGAGCAAACTGGTGTAGTGGAAGGTGTCCCTGCCCGTGGCAGGGGATTGGAACTGAATGAGCTTTTGAGATCCCTTCCAACCCAGACCGGTCTGGGATTCTATGAAACAAGTTCTCCAAAACACTTTTTCCATGTCTTTTTTTTATCAGAGTGGAATCTGCCTTACCAGTTAGTCATGTATACTGTAAAAGGTTATAGACGGCATATAAACATGTTTAATGAAGCTGAATAAGCATCAAAAATAATTCGTTTACTTCACATTTATACACATGCAAGTAAAATCTTGTTCAGCTTGGTTGGCTAAGCTTGTTTTCTAAAGGGACCTAGAAGGCAGCGCAAATTAAATAAATCAACATATACATAACAACACAGTCATTCATATTAACATACTAGTTAAGTCAATGATTAATTCTCCTTTGAGGAAGAAGTGGTGGTAGAACAACTCTAGTCTAATGCCTAGTAGCAACATAACACTCAGCTCAAAGTTCCAGATTCTATCAGCACATGCATAGGTAATATAGGAATAAACTTTCAGAGCCTAGATTTTAAAGAGAAGACTGAATAAACACATGCTAACTTGAGTATTTAAATACAGATTCAAACTAGGTACTCTCCACAATTAGCTTACTAGCAGTAGATGTCTGCTCTGCCTGCAAATAAAGAGGTCACTAGAGTTTTCTACTGACTTTAAATGGCTGAACTGGAAGAGCAGAATGTCACAGCACCAGCAGAAAGAAGTAATTCTGAAATAAATTGACTGTTGTCAGCAAGGTTCATATGACCTCCAGTGGCATGATAAGAGACACCACAATGCTATCTTTTTCAAAACACAATTGGTAGCTCTGTCTTGGACAACCTGGGCATGATGAATGCTGTAACTGAGCTTTGAATGCAAGTTTGGTGGTGGATTTTCCCGACTGATTAAGAGTTCTCCATCCTATTTGTCAGTAAAGACTGAAATAACACAAAGCATTATCCAGCTGGTTGCCATAAGACCAGCACTGGAGAGAAAACTGAAATCCTCTGCAGGTCAGTCTTTTCACACTGACTGATATGGGAAATTGAGCCTTTCCTCTTGGAGGTACTGAACGATGGCATGGAGTGGCCAGTATGGATTAAGAGGGTGATCTTGAATGCCCAAGAAAACCAACTTTCTACAGTTTTTAATTAGTGGCCACAGCAGAGAGAGCATTTCTTATCCAAACCAAGAAGCTGAGACAGCAGCCCTCATTTCATTACTCTAACTTTGTCCTTAAATATGCAGTAGTCCAATGTCTCAAAAAAGCTGTGGCTTACCTCCCACAGGCTCATTGACATGTTTTACCCTGTCTCTGATTTTCTTTGCAGGGAAAAAGAAGTTACTGGGAAGGATTCATAGACAATCTTGTAGCTACAAAGATAAATTGTTAAGATGGGGGTTGGTGGGGGAAATTTCCTTGCATCCCAACAGAAACACCCACATGTGAAAGTTATTCTGGGGTTTTGGATTTTTGAATATTAATTCCAGTAATATTATTAAGGCTGCTATAGGGTTTAGACTGTAATAGAAACAAAAGCAGATGGGTTCATGAATGATCTAGTTATTCCAGATAAAAGTTGGTAGGAAAGATATTCTCCAATAGGATAAAGCTCTGAGAAACTTGATCTGTTTCAATAGCTGGCCTTGCTTTGGGCTAGAGATCTTCTGAGGTCATTCTAACCTATATTATCCTACTGTCTTACAAAAACAAAGAATATGCTTTACAGAAACCAGTGCAGATATTATGGCAGAGAAGATGGTTCCCATTTAGAAAACAAATAACCCATTTTGAAAAGATTGTGTTAGTTTTATAACACAAAAGATTGTGTTATGCCAGTTATTTTGCAGTCTGAAGTTCGATCAACCTGACAGAGGAACTTCTGTTTTCGTAATCTAAGCCTACGGAGAGAGCAGTATGAATCTTTCAATATTGATGCAGTACTACAAGGTTCAGCTGGATTTAACCAGGACCACATTTTAATTGGAGAAGCACAGAGACTATGAATAGAACATTAAAAACATCACTAGGAAGTTTTTACATAAACTTCATGAATATCAAAAAAGATTATTTAAAAATTGGGCATTTACAACCTCATGTTATCTGGACATCAAAGAAAAACATATTTGCCTTGATTCTAAGGTAAGTTTGTATGATTGCAAAGATCTTCCTGAACAGGTAAGCTAAGAGAGAGAAAGAGAGAGGTTGTGGGTTCACATTTTTGCTTTAATATTTCTATAATCTCTTTCATCTAAGAATTTCAAAGCACTCCATGGACATTAATGAATTAAACCTCACAGCGGTCCTGGGAGAAAAGGTAATGATTTAAAGATTAAAATTTAAAGAGATGAATGGATATAAATGGAAAATAGCATTCCTAATGTTTCATATAGTACTTATGCCATACGGAAAATCTGCTATTTTCCTCTTCATTTATACTCTATGCACCTTCAAGGCAATTCGAAGTACTGGAAAAATTGGTAAGAAGTGTTTACAACTGCTTCCATACAGGCAGTTAGGATACAATGACAACAGTAGGAGCAGAAATAAACAGAGTAGATCAGATTGCAAAATAACAGGTGTTGTTTTGAACATGGTAAGCTTAATTCCAGCCCATAGAAGTAACAGATTTTACAGAATCCTTTTGTCCTGAAACGGTCTGCTTTACAAATTACAACATTCAGGACTGCATGAAATAACCTACCCAAGACAGTAGAGTTAGAGAAATGCTGTCCTGCTCAGAATCAAACCCTGTCTCTGAACACAGAGGACACAGCAGAGGGAAGGAGCCTTGGCACTCACTGGAATGCACAGTTTACAATACATTAAAATCTACTTACATCTTTAATGACCAGCCAGATTCCTGTGCCTTTGCTAACAAGTTTCATATACAAATAATTCCATTGATAGAATTCATCCCAAAGGATGCAACATCATGTGAAATGGTAAAAACAGCATCTTTCAGAAAGCCTTTGATGCACAGGGACTTGGCATTTTAAGAGGTGAGCAGGTATTCTGTGAATTCTTGCAACTTGTCTTCCCCTTTTATGTTTCTATTGGTCACAGATACACATTCAAGCATATTTGCAGTTCTCCAAGCTATAAAAATTCATAAGCAGGGCCAAAGGCAAAATGCCCTGTATCTTCCATGGAGAACATGTGCTGTAATCATGTAATGAGAGATCTCTCTTGATGTGAAGGTTTCATTTGATGGAAGAGTCAACAGTTGTGTTAAGGGCACCCTAACTTCCTAACTCAGAAGTTCCTTTTGACTTGGGGCACTAGGAAATGAACCTCTTTGCAATTCAATTTTATTTTTTCCAAGTTCTTTTGTAACTGATTATTCATACTTTGAACAGAGCTAGAAACTGAGAAATATCAACTTACAGAGAAAATAGCCGCACATCAAGCAAGAAAACCTGCAATTACAAGTGAAGTTAATTTCACATTCTATAAAAAGCAAACCAGACCTGAGTTGTAATACATGAGTATTAGCTTTTATTTACAATTATGATAATTAAGTTTCAAGATAAACATCTAGGAGCAAGTTTTTTTCCTGTAGGAGGGTACTGCTGCAAGTGCCCAACTTTTAAGAGCTCGAGTTGCTTTGGTATGCAAACCTCTGGTTCAAAAGAGCGGCATTCAAAGGCCATCCTCTCCTTTGCTTTGTGCTTCAACATATCTCTCCCTCTTCAGAGAGTGTCCAACCCCAAAATCAACACGCAGATTAACCAGGAACAGCAGTATCGTAGCAAGCCAGCTGCATCTAGCCCTCTAAAACTACTCTAACATCTTAAAAAGTAAAAGCAGATGTATTAAGTCATGCCAAAAGATCAGGTTTGCTCAATATCCTATCCCTAACAGAGTTCAGTAACCAAAGTCTCTGAAAAGATGTAAGAACAAACTAAGCACAGACTTAGATTTCTGCACTGTTTTATTTCCATACTCCCAGCAATTTCTGGCTCATAGCCTAAACCAGGCAATGCCTTCTCATTCCTGTATTAGAAAAGAGAGTAAATTAATATTCCCAAGTCATCCTCTGAAAATAAACAGCTTGGCAATCACAGGCACCCAGGCATCCCTCATCTGTTTACATTAAAATAGGGAACACTGTGTATCGATTCCCATAGGGATGCAAGGAGAAGACAAAGCAAGACCCTTCTCAGCAATGCCCAGTGAAAGGGCAGAGAAAACACTGGCTAAGTACAGGAAATTCTTAAAATATTTTTAACATCTTGGTGTTTGATTTTGGTTTGTTGGGTTTCTTTTTAGTGTAAGGGTTATCAAACACCAGAACAGGTTGCTGAGAGAGGTTGTGTAGTCTGCATCCTTGGATACAATCATAGCATTCCAGACTGGTCTGAGCTGGAAGAGATCTTAAAGCTCGCTCAGTTCCAACCCACTGCCACCAGCAGGGACACCTTCCACTAGACCAGGTTGCTCCAAGCCCCATCCAACCTGGCCTTGAACACTGCCAGGGATGGGGCAGCCACAATCCTGGCAACCTGCTGTAGCTTGACGCTGGTTGAGCAGGGAGTTAAAGCAGGTGATCTCCAGAGCTGCCTTTCAACCTCAGTGTCTCTGTAATTGTGTGAAACACCCATGATTAGCAAGTAGTAGTGTGTTGTAAAAGATCCAGACCCAAAGGATTTCTGGTCTACCTGGCTTACAGCAACACTTGAAATTTCATCTTCTAACAAGTGCTAAATTCTTATTTTCTGACAAGCCATTCCCTTACCTCTGTTTTTCACTTTCAGAGTCTCTCCCCTAGAGTAATGAAGTAAGGGTACTTAAACTACATATCTAAACTCAATAAAAATTTATTTAAAAAATAAATGTGTAAGGAAGCGTAAGTGTGGCTGAATCTCTTTATTGACAGAAGCTACTTATATCTAAGAAGTCATCAATGTTTCCTCTGACAAAATGTAACATGTTCTTCCTGTAATTTGTTATTGAAAATGAGTTTAAACTAAATTCTCAAATCTAAACATTCAGCCACTGGGAAGATCAGATTTCCATCTTAAAATCAGTAAATAACACCTTACCTCATGTAGCACGTTCAAAACCAAGCTCAATCTCCACAGTTCTTGCTTCTGTTCATTTATTGCTAAAGACTGGCTTCACTGTTGGCCTATACTTTTAGGCAGCTGGTGAACATGAATCGGCTATGCTTGTATTACTTAGAGAGCTAATATTCCTATTATCACGTAATCATTTCCAAGAGAGTGACAAGGTGCTTGGTGACAGCCAGCATGGCTTCACTAAGGGGAAATCCTGCCTGACCAATTTGGTGGCCTTCTATGATGGGGCTACAGAACTGATGGACAAGGGTAAAGCAGTTGACGTCATCTACCTGGACCTGTGCAAAGCGTTTGACACTGTCCCACACAACATCCTTGTCTCTAAATTGGAGAGATATCAATTTGATGGATGGACCACTCGGTGGATAAAGAACTGGCTGGATGGCCGCACACAAAGAGTTGCGGTCAATGGCTCGATGTCCGGCTGGAGACCGGTAACGAGTGGTGTCCCTCAGGGATCGGTGTTGGCACAGGTCTTGTTTAACATCTTCATCGCTGACATGGACAGTGGGATTGAGTGCGCCCTCAGCAAGTTTGCTGATGACACCAAGCTGTGTGGTCCGGTTGATACGCTGGAGGGAAGGGATGCCATCCAGAGGGACCTCGACACGCTTGTAAGGTGGGCTGATGCCAGCCTTATTAAGTTCAACCACGACAAGTGCAAGGTCCTACACTTGGGTTGGAGCTATCCCAGGCACAGCTACAGACTGGGCAAAGAAGAGATTCAGAGCAGTCCTGCGGAGAAGGACTTGGGGGTGCTGGTCGATGAGAAAATGAACATGAGCCAGCAGCGTGCGCTCACAGCCCAGAAAGCCAACCGTATCCTGGGCTGCATCAAAAGAAGCGTGACCAGTAGGTCGAAGGAGGTGACCCTGCCCCTCTACTCTGCTCTTGTGACACCTCACCTGGAGTATTGTGTGCAGTTCTGGTGTTCTCAACATAAAAAGGACATGGAACTGTTGGAACAAGTCCAGAGGAGGACCACGAGGATGATCGGAAGACTGGAGCACCTCCCGTATGAAGACAGGCTGAGGAAGTTGGGGCTGTTCAGGCTGGAGAAGAGAAGGCTGCGTGGGGACCTAATAGCAGCCTTCCAGTATATGAAGGGGGCCTGTAGGGATGCTGGGGAGGGACTCTTCGTCAGGGACTGTAGTGACAGGACAAGGGGTAATGGGTTAAAACTTAAACAGGGGAAGTTTAGATTGGATATAAGGAGGAAATTCTTTCCTGTGAGGGTGGTGAGGCACTGGAATCGGTTGCCCAGGGAGGTTGTGAGTGCTCCATCCCTGGCAGTGTTCAAGGCCAGGTTGGATGAAGCCTTGTGTGGGATGGTTTAGTATGAGGTGTCCCTGCCCATGGCAGGGGGGTTGGAACTTGATGATCTTGAGGTCCTTTCCAACCCTAACTATGATTCTATGATTCTATGACACTGCAAAGTATTTCAAATACTAGTTCTAAAATGCAAGACACTGAAGTTCCTCTGCTTTCTTGAGTACTGCAAGCTGGCCAAGCAAACTCAAGCAAGTGAGTGTAAGGCTAAGGTTAAGAATTGAGATGGTTCTTAGTCCAAGCTGAGATATTCAGCATCTCAGCAAGATGTGCATTTACAAAATTCCCATGAGGAATAAAGGAAGCATATTTGCTCCCAAGGCAGGTTAGCACAGGGTTGTCATCTTGTTCACTTCTGCTGTTGTCAAATCAACCTGCTATGGTCTCTCCCTGTTTTGCCTATTGTAAAACTATCAATCATTGCTGCTTGACCCATATTGTCCCATTTAAACACCACACAAATTTTCACAGCAGTTAACAGCAACTGTCTTGGCTTTGTTTGCAAGTATCTGCTCCCATGCTAATTTAATCAGTTCAAGCAGTGACAGAAAACTAAAATCCATCCTAACACTAGCCAAAATTTACTGGAGTGCAAAACAAACCTAATACCTGACATGGATTAATAATGTTTATTTGGGGTTTATAATGTCATAATTAATAAAAACCCTAGCATTCCTTTCATATTGGCAGTCTCAACCTCGCACTTTAAATACATAGAATATCTTCAGGGGAAGGAGAAGAGAGGGGGAGGAACAGTCACGGATGAACCAGAGCTGTAAACTCTGCACCTAACATCTTTATGTATAACACAGTTCTTGCCGCAGCTGCTGAAAGAACCAGGCAAGAAGTAGCATTAGCCAGTCCTGCTGCTCTGCTGCTGTCGATGAGCCAGGAGAGGCTGCAGTTTGGTGGCAACATGCACCTCAGGTGAACATCTTTCTGCCTTCTTATCAACTGTTACAAGAAAGGTGGAGGAGAAACAAAACCTAAAGAACCAACATCCAACTGGTGCTTAAAGAGAGAAGTTGGGCAAAGAATGTTATGACTATTGCCCTGAAACAGTCTCCTGGAAATAGACAGCAGGGAACAGCAAGTCCTTTTCAAAACCAATGAAGCAGGAAAATGCTGTTGGCCAAGCTACTGTGAGAGACCTGAGGGAGGGGAGAGGGAAAAAAAGTTGGAGAAGGAGGAAGAGAAAGACAAAACTATCCTTTGACTCATACTTACTATTTCCTTTAAAATAAATCCATGTATTTTTGAGGCTATCACTACCATAACTAGCCCTTGTTTTTAGCAGCAGTTGGCACCACGCTTAGGCTTAGGACTGCAGGATCTTTGCTCACAGCGTGCAGGGCTACATAGCCTTAGATTTCCCCTGATCTGTCTCCACTAATAATGCCCTGTGGTAGCTTTGAAGAACAGGACTGTTTCTGTAAATATCTTTCTTCAGGGCTCTATCTTCGCAGTAAAGGCCACTGTCTGAGACATAGGAATTCTGAAATCTTCCCATCTTTATTTAAAATAAAAACCTGTGGGGGAAACAAGCAAACAAAAAACAACCACCACCATCCCCCTCCCCCCCAACCATATCCCAGTCCTAATGAGATCAGCCAGCATTACCAGGACCACTTTCACCATGACATAATGGCCATATAGACACACTGAGGGTGAGAAGCACCTTGCTCAGATACGTTTTGTGTGTGTTATTTCAAGCTGCTACTACCGGTACCAGCTGGGTCAAGCACCATGGCAAAGCTGGCCTTAGGAACACAGAGTGCGCATAATTATTTGCTTCCTGCAGATGCCTTTTCTTTACAAACCCCTTTGTGTTTCAGAATTACTGTGGACAATGTTGTTGGATCTGCATCTGATGGTACTTAAAAACATAATAAAGTGCCTATATGCTCTCTCGAATAAACAACATTTACCATCTTCAGTAACTCAAGAATTGCTGTAGATAAGGCATGGTCCTGTTAGAGGAACTGTGCACTCAGGCTTTGGGTTTTGTTTGTGTTTAATGATCTTTCATTCTTTTCGTACATGTGCACAGGCACACAGAATAGTTTCTCACTGGAGTGCAAAATTCTCCATGTTAATTCATCTTTCCAGTTAATCCATTTACACTGAAAGCCAAGAGACTGAAATGATTATTGTGGACTGAGGGGCAGGAGCTCCATCCAGAAGCCACAGCAGCAGATTTGACTTCCCTGTTCCTCACCATTCTCCCCACATCATGTCTGCTAATCTAAACTGTACATAAACAATGGGAGTTTTATTGTCTTGAGAGAGTTGAGAAAGTAAAAAATTAAGCTCTATATGAACTCTGCCTTTTATTTATGGTCTTTGTTGGTTAAACAGATGCTTTTTTCCCCCCTACCACATTGTAAACAAAAGTAGAATCCCACTTGAAACCATCAGAAATCATCTCTTACTACTGAGATATGCGTATCCCCTATTCACACATGGCAATTGCATGAATAAGTTAGTATATATTTTAACCATGATATCACATTTTACATTTGGGGTTTTTTTAATGATTTCTTTTTTTGGTTATATCAAGAAATAAAACCAAAACCAGAGCAGGCAGGTTTTAAGATAACTATTCAAAGTTCTATAAAAGAAATTTCCGCCACCGTATGACAGAATTACAGGATAGTTAGGGTTGGAAAGGATCTCAAGATCATCCAGTTCCAACCCCCCCACCATGGGCAGGGACACCTCACACTAAACCATCCCAAACAAGGCTTCATCCAACCTGGCCTTGAACACTGCCAGGGATGGAGCACTCACAACCTCCCTGGGCAACCCATTCCAGTGCCCCACCACCCTAACAGGAAAGAATTTCCTCCTTATATCCAGTCTAAACTTCCCCTGTTTAAGTTTTAACCCATTACCCCTTGTCCTGTCACTACAGTCCCTGACGAAGAGTCCCTCCCCAGCATCCCTACAGGCCCCCTTCAGGTACTGGAAGGCTGCTATGAGGTCTCCACGCAGCCTTCTCTTCTCCAGCCTGAACAGCCCCAACTTCCTCAGCCTGTCTTCATACGGGAGGTGCTCCAGCCCCCTGATCATCCTCGTGTCCCTCCTCTGGACTTGTTCCAACAGTTCCATGTCTTTTTTTATGTTGAGGACACCAGAACTGCACACAGTGCTCCACGTGAGATCTCACAAGAGCAGAGTAGAGGTAGATATTCTGCAGAAGCACCAACGCCAATGTGCAGAACAAAAATATCTGAACTATTGATGAAATAATAAAGGTACTTTTACACATATTTAGTTATCAAAATAATAGCCAAGAAAAATTTAATGAAAGGATAAAGAAAAAAAAAAACTAAACAAAAAAGCCACAAACCAAAGCAAGCATGTGTAATGGGAACCCAAAGGGTAACGTTATTCACAAAGCTCTAAGTGCTGAAAATGAAGGCTTAGAATGAAATCACCTCTCCAGCCATAACTCTAGCATCATTAACATAAAGCTATAATTTTTCCTACTACTTCCTCACTATTACCCAAGCACTAAGTGTCAGTTAAGAAGATGTACAAGAGCAGGAACTTTCAGTGGGGTGGAAATCTTTTGTCACCTGTTTTCTTATATATAAGAATGTTAAGAATAAAACTACAATTCTGCCACAGCTTTTAACTAATCTTTGGTTCACTGCTGCTGTGACTACCTTTTAAAGAGGTAGACTGTGAAATGAAATGATACTGTAATACTCTGACTGAAAGTGTCTTTTTATTTTCTTTTTTTTATTATTATCCAAAATTAGCAGGTTTAATATTAACACTGGAAAGCGGGAAAGAAGCAGATGTGTTAGCAAGCATGAAGGGACACTAGTTATAGCTTCTGATACCTCTTTTGTGTGTTGAGGGCTGGCAGATAACAATATAACTGCTTGAAGTCCAAGAATTCACTTGCTTCACAGATTTTCTTAATAGCACCAGGAAGAATATAGCATTTTTACCTATTTTACAGAAGAGAAAATAGAAGCACTGCAAAGGGAAATGATTTATGAGAAATGTCCTCCACAATCTGTCATTCTTTCATAATACAGCTCCTAGAAGATACACACCTAATGGTGTCACACTGGTGCTTGCAGCACTGTTTGAAGAGTAAGATAATAATCAGAGCAAGCAAGAAAGCAGATTTTCCACCCCGTATTTAAGTGCACGAGAAATAATATCCCACTGACACGAATTCTTTTTATTAAGCAAACTGATTAAGTGCTATTTTACATGGTTTATAAGGGACAAGGGCTTTTTCCTTCTTTGCCCCTCTGCCTAAAACTGGAGAGACAATTAATACAGGAGACAATTTTCAAAGAGAAGCTCCTCTATGCAGGGAGAGTTCTTCAGCTACTGCTTAGCGTAAGCTGGAGAATGAAAACACCAAGTCCTCATTTAACCATAAACAGTTTCTTAAGGAATAGTCCAGACGATTGTATGTGACTTTTCATAGAATCATAGAATAGTTAGGATTGGAAAGGACCTTAAGACCATCCAGTTCCAGCCCCCCTGCCATGGGCAGGGACACCTCACACTAAACCATGTCATCCAAGGCTCTGTCCAACCTGACCTTGAACACCACCAGGGATGGAGCATTCACAACTTCCTTGGGCAACCCATTCCAGTGCCTCACCACCCACACAGTAAAGAATTTCTTCCTTATAGCCAATATATTATCACTTGCACAAGAAAAGTTACACTATAGCTCTTCCAGAGAAAACAATTTTACAATATCATCAGTACAGTTTCAACTATACTAACAGTAAGACCTAACTGCTTCTTACAGCATTAATCAGTCTCAGGTGGGGCTTTGGAGTGTGAGGTTTTTTAGCTAACAGTAAAATTAAGTTTAGAACCCAAAGCATTCTCATCCCAAAATGTTTCTGTACTCTCTACTCCAAGGTAACCAGGCAATAAACTGCTTCAGTTATCCACAAGGAAAGCACTCAGGCTGCAGTCACGCATCCATGCATTCGGGTATTGTCTCCTGGTTCCTCAATTTCACACTTTGCTAGAAGCATGCAGCAACAGCTCACATCTAAACCACTTGCTAGTACTGATGAGCCTGAACTGCAGCACTTCAATCCGCACTTCTGCTATGGAGACAGCATCCTTTTGCATTTCCCTAATGCTGTCTGGTTATCATTATTTCGAACACAGCTTTCTGCATCCTAAAGAGACACATTCAAGCAGGAATATGGCAGCTGACACATCACTTATTATAAATCACATCAGTGTGGTAGCTTTCCTTAGGAAAAGAAAAGCATTTCTTCCTTTAAACTTAGAAGAAATGAAATGCACCCCAGCTGCCATAAGTTATGACAGAAAGCAGCCTTTTAAAAACTAAGTGGTTGCTCTATTTATTCGTACCCACGGAAATTACACGTTAGCTTGCCATGTGCACAGACGGATTCACATCTAGAAACTCTAAGTAATTCAGTGAAGTTTACTGCAGTACAGTTAACTAATTTTTTGAGCGTGCCAGTTCTGTTAGCATCACCCCCATCGCCTCAGAAGATGATGGAAATCAGTCCAAAGGATCATCTAAGGAAGCACAGTCATATAAGGTATTACTACAGCAACTCCTCAGCTGATACAGCAGCAGCTAACTAATACAGACTTCCATGCTAGAACCACTGCTACGTGAATACAAGTCCGAGTTATTACAGTTAACCCACTCTTACTTCACCCAGAAACAGCTAGTGACCAGGAAATCTTAAGTCAAGGGCCAGCTTTTTCCTTACTTTATGTTCAGGAAAAATCATACCCATATTCACTATTTAACAGTCATCTATTTTCTCCCATTTGCCACCTTACCCAGGAAAACAAATGCTGAAACATTATCTGCTGCTGGATTTCACTCAACATTTCTATTTATTATCCCTGCTGAGAAAGTAATTTTGGAGAGTTGTAGGGTTTGGGATTTTTTTCCCCACAGAGAAGGGCAAACATTAATTCCTTGGCAACAAAACTGTAATTAATTAAAAATGTGGCTCTATTCATTCTTAGCTTCTTCATTACAATAAAATATCAGATGTTAACTGCTGAAATTATAGTCTCCATTCAATGCAAAATCAGGTGGCTCTGAAGATTTGATTACAAAACTAAAACTTAGATTTACTGGCTCTGCGCAAGCATTGACCTATGTTTCACTGATCGCAGAGATAGATGGTTTAATACGAGGCAGGATGTTCTGCAGCTGGAGAAACATGCTTATCTCCAACCTAACAGACTGTCAATCATCCCAGCAAACCATCCCCATGCCAACAGCAGAGCTTTGTACCTCCTCAGCCTCATTCAAGCAATTATGTGAGGAAAAATACAATTCTCAAGAGCAATCTGGCCCATACACAAAGGCCACCTAGGGCACTACTCACACTGCCACCAAGGTCATTGCAGAGAGGTGTGCTTTTCACTACGTACAAGTTCCCATCATGTCTTTTCCACTACACAGCGGCTTTCCATGCAAATACCCCATCCATCTTCTGACTCCATTTTCTCTGTGAGCCACATCTCTGTTCTGTCCAACTCCCATAATGGGCAGCCTTTGCCTTTTCGTGATGGAATGAACCTGACCCTGCCTTCCAAGTTCTTCTCAGTCAAATCAGGATGTAACCCCAGTTTTGATTCATATATTTGTTTGCTTAAAACTCATCCATCAATGCCAGTTTGTGTGCTTATTGTAATTTCTAAAGGAAAAACACTGAGCTTCAATTACCTGATAGTATCCATCTTTAATCATGTTTTCATATGAAACCCAGATGTTGAGAAGTGAACTAAAACACAGCAGTGGTGCTGGTTTTCTCTTTTTCCACAGATTTCTTGAATCTGGGGGAATGGAGAAGAGAGATGTATCTCAACCTTGCCTTCTTCTCTGTCTCTAGATAAAACACACACCAGATTTTGCCTTAATATGGAAATAGCAACTGAATAAACTAAGAAAGCAATGGATGTGGTGGCTAAATGCATAAAGGGGACATATTCTTGCTCCTACAACCTGAAAAGACAGTGAAGAGCTCAGCTGTTAACATATTCAGCAAGCTCCCGCTTCACCTCTCTCAGGCAAGAGAAAGACATCGCAAGCGAAAAGTGAGGGCACCCTCCTGCCATTTGTGCCCCACACCAAACAATACACAGGTGTTTTGTGCAAAATGTTCACTGGAGACACCAGGTTTCCTTCCACAGATTCATGCGCTGTCATAGATTCTACTTCCTTTGCACTCTTCATCTCAATAAACAACAAACATTTGCTTGTATGTAATATTCAGCATGAAGAGAATTTTAACTAATTCCAGGCACAGCCAGAGGCAGCTATTTGGGGTACTAGGAATGATGGAATGGCCTTGTCTAGAGGGAAGGAACTCTGTATCTGAAGTCTGCAACTCAGTCAAGAAAGATAATTCTAAGAATTAAACTGTCTCGTTCACAGATAAGCACCTCAGTCACTGGAAAACCCTTCCGAATGTGCTTGTGGACAGACTATCATAGAATCACAGAATCCCAAACTGGTCTGCATTGGAAGGGACCTTAAAGCTCATCCAATTCCAACCCCCTGCCATGGGCAGCGACACCTTCCACTAGACCAGGTTGTTTCAAGCCCCGTTCAACCTGGCCTTGAACACTGCCAGGGATGGGGCAGCCACAGCTTCTTTGGGCAACCTGTGCCAGCGCCTCAGCACCCTCACAGGGAAGAGCTTCTGCCTTAAGATCTCATCTCAGTCTCCCCTCTGTCAGGTTAAAGCCATTCGCCCTTGTCCTGTCCCTACAGGCCCTTGTCCAAAGCCCCTTTCCAGGGTTCTTGTTACCCCCTTAGGCTGCTCTAAGGTCTCCCTGGAGCCTTCTGTTCTCCAGGCTGAACAAGCCCAGCTCTCTCAGCCTGTCTCCTGCCCTCTATTGCTCAAGTGGATCATAAGGTCTCCTTAGAATAAGCTGGTGCCTTGGAAGGTTTGGTTGGTTCTTCTTCTTGCACAACTTTGGAAATGAAAACTTGTAGAACAGAGCACAACCAGTGAAGAACAGTGCTCTGAGCTGCTGGGGAGGAATGTGGGGATCTTGTACAAAATACCTGGCTGTTACAGGGCCAGAGTTTATGGTACAGGGCTGGGAAGTCTGTAGACAGAACTGGATACTTGTGCTTAGGTGCTCCCAATGTTGAAGAACCCCCAGCTCCATCTTGAGGAAAGTCAATCACACACTGACAAGACCAGTATTCCTCGGTTTCGTAAGTTTGTCCAATGTACCTTGTCCAATCACTTCAATACTTCCAGCTGTAACGGCCAAATCATATGCCAATTGCCCTTCTGCATTCTACTTTTACATGCTTGCATTGCAGCTATAAATAAAGAACAGATTGGTTTAAGCTACTTAAATTCATCCCAAAGTACTGGAATTAGCCAAGTGGCTTGTAGGACTGCATCAAAAGCAGCGTGAGCAGCAGATCAACAGAGGGGATTCTGCCCCTCTACTGCGCTGTGGGGAGACACCCACCCCCCCACCCCCCCCCCCCGCAGTCCTGATCCAGCTCTGGGGCAACAACACAAGAGGGATGTGGAGCTGCTGGAGCAAGTCCAGAGGAGGCCATGGAGATGCTGCGAGGGCTGGAGCAGCTCTGCTCTGGAGCCAGGCTGAGAGAGCTGGGCTTGTTCAGCCTGGAGAAGAGAAGGCTCCTTAAGGGGAGACCTTAGAGCAGCTTCCAGTGCCTCAAAGGGCTACAAGAAACCTGGAGGGGGCTTTGGACAGAACAAGGGGGATTTCAGTTAGATATAATGAAGAAGTCTTCTCAGTGAGGAAGCTCACCCTTGTGCTGGGGGCCTATTTCAGTCTGTATGGGAGCGTCCATTTCACCTGATGCTTCTGGATGCAACTGTAATTCAGACAATAGAAAACATGTATAAAAACAACTGGTTGCTCTCTCACCCTGTTGTCACATGGCCATGCAGAAGCTGGACCTGCTGGGTGCACATACACATCACTGAGCATTGTCATGGTTTAAACCCAACCACAAACCTTGTTCACTCACTCCCCCTGCTTCTTGCCCTCCCCCTGCTCCCGGAGGGACGGAGAGGAGAATTGAAAAGAATGCAACTCCCACGGGTTGAGATAAGAACAGTTTAGTAACTAAGGTATAACACAAATCACTGCTGCTACCACCAATGATAATAATGATAATGGAAATAACAAGAGGAAAGAATACAACACCTCAGCACCCCCCGACCAGTAACTCACCCCACTCCCCCCAGCCAAGCACCAACCGATACCTTGTCCAACCCTGCAGTCCCAGCCCTTCCGGGTAACTCCCCGTTACCTCCTGGGCATGACGTGCTGTGGTATGGAATACCTCTTCGGTCAGTTTGGGTCAGGTGTCCTGTCTCTGCTTCCTCCCGGCCTCCCCTCCTCCCTGGCAGAGCATGAAGCTCAGAAAGTCCTTGGCCAGACCAAACATTTGAGCAGCAACTAAAAACGTCGGCAATATCAGCACTGTTCCCAGGCCAAAAATCAAAAATGCAGCGTTGCGCCAGCCACTAAGAAGGAGAAGAATTACTGCTACTGCTAAACCCAGGACAAGCATCACTTGACACAACAAGGTTTTCTAGAGAGAAGGCTTCCCTTCCTTTAAACAAAGAGCCACCTCTTACTTGAGAGGACACATAGTAAGCTTCCTTCAAGATACATGGCCGTTGAAAAAGGTGCCTCCATGACTGTTAACAGCCGATTATACTTCATCTCCTAGCACAGCACCCTGAGTGGCCTTCCAGGCCCCTGTCATTTTAACGGACAACTCTCCATTGTGGCTAAACCCTGTATCAGTCCCTCCCGGGGGAAAAGGAGCAAACTCTGCAAATCATGACAGGCCACACTTCAGAGTACATCCAGGAGGCAATTCACAGGGAAAACCCCAGTTCATCATGATCATCGCTGGGTGCAAAGTTTCTGTGTCAGATTATGCAGAAGAAAAAAGGCTTATTGTTAGAGCAGCACAACTGCATTCTCTGATGGGGGGTAAGGGGTGGGGAGAAACAAAACAGAACAACGTAGCTAAGAAATGAATATTCAAACACACTTAAGTTTCTGGTTTGCTCCTTTGTTTCTTCACAGAAAGGAAATTACAGTTTCTGTGAAGAACTGGTGAGGCTGCCAAGCAAAGCAAACTCGATTTTGATGGGCAAAGAGCAACATGTATTTACCATGCTCTGTGCTGCCTTGGAACATGAGTACTCCTGCATCATACTGTCTATGCCAGTGACCTCCGCTGGAACGTCCTAATGCCCAGAGAGCACCCTAAATGTACCTGCCTAGTGATAAGCTTTAGTTGCTAGATTTTCAGCAGGAATACAGTGGAAAGGAACAAGTTTGCTTTAACAGCAGAGGACTCGGTTATTTTCTCATACAGTTGTAGGTTAATGTATATTTGACTATATACTTTTTGCACAATAACAATATTTTAAGAGAGTGAAACATGGCTTTAACTTTTGGAAAATACCTCCAGCCTTAAAAACTTGATATTAGCAGCATTTCTCTTTTCTCTTGACTCTCTGAGCCCAGCACGGTGGCTTTGCCACCTAAACCTCCATCCGTGTACTGCTGGTGCAGGCAGTTCCCCAGAACCTAGCTCCTCGAGTTCAAACATCCAGCCCCTGCTCCCAGACATAAGGTTCCAGGACAGAAAGCTGGTGCTGGGCATCACCTACACACGGTGAGCTCCGGAACAGTGCCACCAACACAGCAATGCACCATTGCTCAGCCACATAAAACTTCATCTGCATAAAGCCTCTCTCAGCATCACTACCAGGCAATGAGGAAACAAGCTCCCTAAGTCCAGCCCCTGCTCGTAAGCCTAAAATTCCATGGCAGGAGCCAGGGAGTGAAGTGACAGCCTGTACAGCCTTTGTATTTGGGATGACTGGTTTTGCCTTTCCTGTTCCTGCCTCCCCAAAAAACAGATCCCAGAGCAAAGTTGGTAATAGTCATCCCACCATTATCACTGCAAGGTTTTCCCCTCCTCATATAGATTAAGGATAGAGGAAAGTAATCTCAGGAATGACAGTGAGTGCTCCAGACCTCCCTTACATCTCCACATCCAGAGCAAGAACACAAGCTCCAGGGCTCTAACCTGAAACTGGGAAAAGTGACCTTACTCTCAGGATGTCCCCTATGGTCCTCCTCCATGGGTACAGGTCATCAGAAGAGCACCTTTACCCTGAACTAGGCTTAAAAAGATAAGAAGTAGCTTGCCAGAGATCAGGATGAGCTCTACCATGATGCTGTGCTCAGACTGAACATTTCCAGGTATAATCAACAGGGCAAAAACTAATATGCATGCTTTAAAAAGAACATGTTCCAGCCTTCTTTTAGCAGCCGACAAAAGCAAAAACCCCATGAAGTCACATACTGGTACCAGCTCAAGCAATGCAGGCAAATGACAACGGAACTGGAAGACAAACAAACCTAAACCTAAGGACAGCAGGAAACCAGAGATTCCCCCCCATCTGCACAACCCCACAGTACCTAAACAGGAGTCAACGGCAGCACAACAGCACTAATGCAATAAGGACAAAAAATAAATACAGCAATAAGATATTAACAGTAGTGGAAAAATAAAGATGCATAACACATTGCTCGGAGAAGTGAGAATCAGCCCCTGACCTGAGCTTAAACACGGAGCTGGGGCCGGTGGGGAAGGGAGTGTGGCTGGGGCTCCAGGTGAGGCCATCGCTCTGACACCTCCACTGCCATCTCTAGGACTCCCCCCAGCTGCAGCTGAGCGAGGTTTCCAGGGTGCCCAGCAGGTCCCCATCACCCCAAGTGAAGGGGGAGCAGAAACTGCATCTCAAAGTCTTCTTGGCAACTACACACAGCGAGGGCAACCGGTGAGAAGCGCCCGCAGGGTGCCAGGAGTTACCCCACACACCGTGCTCTTTGGGACCCACGGCATCAAGTCTGACTGTTTGTGTGGGGAGCTCACTCCTTTTCCTCCTCAACAAGCAAATGATGGGCACGGACTACCAACCCGCCACGGGGTGCCCGCCCCAGGGACGAGCCCCACGCTCCCGCGGAGCCTCAAGCCGACGGCCGCAGAACCCCAAGAACCGGCGCCCCCCCACTTACCGAGCCGCTAGAGCCCAGCACCGAGCCCACCCCCTCCTTTATAGACATAGTTCCGCCCCCCACTCGTTTTATAGGTGTAACGCCGCTTCGGCTCCGCTCGCCTCGGCCCGCCCCCGGCCGCTGGCGGCCCGCACTGCCGCTTTCCGCCCCTGGCGGCTCTCTCTTCCTTCCGGGGCAGAACACGGGGAGCTGGTGGGACGTTCCAGCTGGAGCCCCGGCAGCGCCTGTTCTACACCGTTTTCCACCAGGACCGCGCCTCTCTTCCCCTTTAATCCCGGCTGTGGCCCTCAGGAGCGGCTTCTCCCCAAGGCCGCACGGCCCCGGGGCCTTCCACCATGACTCATCACGGCCCTTGCGTCAGTCGGAGCCCTACGAGGCAATGAGCCCCGTACGGAGCGCCCCGAGCAACAAAGCCGGGGGCAGCCCCGGCCCTGGCAGAAGCCCTGAGGCTCCCGGCGGAGCTCTGCGTGGCAGCCGTTCCCTGCCCCCAGGCAGGACCAGCCGGACACCGCCCCTGGGGCGGGCTCAGCTTCCGGTTCCCTCCCCGATCACATGACCCGCACCTCCCCAGGCCCCGGCCACGTTAACGCCAGTGAGCCGCAGAAAGGCTGTGCAGCGCCAGCTCCACGGCCCTGCATGTCCCCGCTCCGCAGCCACTCGGCGCGGTACCGGGGATCCTGCAACAGGGCTCTGAAGTGCCCGGTACCGAACCAGCGCCCTGGGGCGCGGCACAGCCCGCGGCGGCTCCTTGGAGATGCTGAACACGGCGCGAAGCTTCCTATGGCTGAACCGCGCAGCGAGCAGCCGGCTCGGCATAGGTTGTTCCCGTAGAGCCTGCACCAAACCAGCCCGGGTGAATCAGTCGGGCCCCACCAGACCCACGGCTCAGGGCAGCACTATGAGGCGGCCCACAAACTACTTCCCGGAGTGCAGACATTCAGGCCCTGCTCCTAAGCCTAAGGTGCCAGCCTAAGCTGGTGCTGAGAGTCAGCTGCATGTGCTGCTCACCAGACTGGTGCCACCAGTATCGCAATCCACCCTTTCTGAGCTCCGTTTAACTCCATTAGTGTACTGCCTCACAGGACAGCCCTCTCAAGCGCCCCAGAAACCCGTTCCCAAAATGTGAATGTCCAGTCCCTGCTCCTAAGCTTAAGACTCCAGGACACAAAGCCAGTGCTGGGCATCATCTGCACACGGTGAGCTCTGAACAGTGCCACCGCCATGGCAATCCGCCCTTGCTCTGTCTGCTAGAATTCCGTCTGTGTACCGTGATCAGAGCAGCCCTCGCAGGTGGCCCTCAGAACAGGTCGCTAAGCGTAAACGTCTCGGCCCTGTTCCTAAGCCTAAGGTGCCCGGCCAGAAACCCGCTGCAGGGCATCCCCTACCCGTGGCGAGCTCCGGCACAGAGCCACCAACGCGGCCAGGCCCCGTTGCTCAGCCACATGACCCCGTCTGCGTGCGGCCCCTCTGGGCAGCGCCCTCGGGGAGCAGACGCGCCAATCGCCGCCGCCGCCGCCGCCGCCGCGGAGCTCAGCTCCCGCCGCGGCCCCTGCGCAGCGCCGCGCCGCGGCCTGGGGAGGAGCCGCCGCTGCCGGGCGGGGCCTCAGCGCCGGCTCCTGCCCGCGCGCGGCACCGCCTCCTCCGGCCGCGCGGGGCGGGCGAGCGGCGCGCGCAGCTCTCGCGGGGCCGCGGGGCGGGGCGCGGCGCCGTTTCCGGCAGCGTGGTCGGGGCTCGGCGTGCGCGGAGGAGCGGCCGCGTGTGGACGGGCCCGAGCCGCTGAGGAGCGGCCGGCACTGCCCCCGGGCGCGGCACCGTCCCGCCCGGCAGCAGCAGTCGTGCTGCTGCTGCCGCTGCTCGGGGGTGACGCTGCGAAGAGGCGCGGTGAGGAGAAAACGCGATGCCCGGCGCGGTGCTGCTGGCGGAGCACGTGGCGTGTGCTCGCCTGGGACAAGGGCAGGTTTCTGTGTAAGCGTGGGCTCGCGGCAGCCCCGCCGTGCAGCAGCGGGGAGCAGCAGCCCCGCTCGCTGCCCTGTGCGGAGCCAGGCCCGGGTTTTCCTGAGGGTTACACTGGTCTGTTCAGCAGGTAACTTACCTGGTGTGCGCTTCCCCCTGAGAACAGGCGCTTGGTTTCGCTCGTGTTCCCCGCGGCGGTCTCTACATTAAATTTCTTGCCATCTATGTCTCATTGCTTTGTCTCCTTGTGCAAACCGCGGTGAAAGCAGCACCCAGAAGGCTCAGGTGCTTGCGTGCTGTACCTCTAGTTCCACTTCGGGGCAGGTGGTAATGGTGCTACAGGTAAGTAAGGTCGTGTTCTGCTTTAGGAAGAGTGTTGGGTTGTAACCCTTGGACATAGCATGGCGGGGCAGGAGGTGGCAGCCTTGGGTCAGTGATGAGTGTTGGCATGTATTAGCTGATCTGGAACTGATGTATCACCACATTAGCTCTAGAATTACTCTGAGACCCAGGAACATCCGATTTCCTTTGGCTGCCGCCTTGGAGCTTTCAGGCACCCACAGACCAGTGCCTTGAGTGCAAACATCCAGCTCCTGCTCCTAAGCATAAGGTGTCAGGACAGAAGCCTGATGCTGGGCATCTCCTGTGGATGGTGACCTCCAGAGCAGTCACCAGCATGGCAGTGCACATTTGCTTTGCCACTTAAAGCTCCATCTGTGTACTGTGTTCAAGGCAGCACTCTCAGGAGGCCCAAAAAACAGTTTGCTGATTATAAATGCTGCTCCTAAGCCTAAGGAGCTCCCACACAGAAAGTGCCAGAACAGAAACCTTGTGTTGGGCATCTCAGGTGCTCTAAGGTGGCCCGGAAACCACCTCTGAAAGTACAAACATCCAGCTTCTACTCCTAAGCCTGAGGTGCCAGGACAGAAACCTGGTGCTAGGCATCTCCTCCTACACATGGTGCTCTCTGGAACTGTTCCGCCATCATGGATATCTACCCTTTGTTAGCCACGTAAAACTCCATCATCTGTGTGTAGCTTCAAAGTTCATTGCGCTCAGGTGTTCCAGAAGCCAGCCTCTATCCTGATGCATTTGTCAGGGCATCTCCACAGAGAATGCCTTCAGCACTGGAGCGTAAGTAAAACAGTGTCCAGGTGTCTGTACCTTAAATGGCAAAGAGCCACCATGGGAGCCTCAAGTCATGACTCCGAAAGTGCAAACATCCAGGCCCTGCTTCTAAGCCTAAGGTACCAGGACAGAAACCTGGTGCTGGGCATCACTTGCACATGTTGTGCTCTGTAGGGGTGCCAACAACATGGACATCCACTCTTCCTTTGCCACCTAAACTCCCATCTTTTCCTCCATGCACTTATATGTGTTTGTTTCCCCCCTTGCATCAGTAACCTGTGCAAGTATCACAGCAGAGCTAATGACATCTATTACATGGTACCTTGATGCTATCAAAGGAGCACTAGAAGAGCACCTCTCCAGTAGATCCCAACTGGGAATGAATACCACTGCAGCCCCTCCTAACTACACATGCATTACTGACATTTCTGATCTCTGAAGCTATTTATTTGCCCCTTGTCTTTATTGCTCCTGCCTCATCCTTTCTGAGCACTTGTCTTCCTTTCAGTCAACAGCAAGAGGCAGTGCAGGAAGAATATCTTAACACAAAGAATGCCCGGTGGATGCTGAAGCTTGCAGGGTAGATCGCTGTAAGACCAGGCATGCCATGTGCAATGGATCTGCTGGTTCTGCAGAAATGCTCTTGGTTTTCATGTTTATATACATAAAGTGGGTTCTGTCACTATATTAATAGTCTCTTTCCAGGAACAGAGCTGACCCTGTACTTTAGCTGGCCCATGTGCTTTTAAACTCACTGAGTTGGGTGGAAAACAGAAGTATAAATAAATGAATTATGTAAATCTAATCCTCTAGTTCAAGCACGTGAAGCAAATAGGCCTTTGCTCCAACTTACGCATTTGGATCAGGAGACAACTTTTAGTGAAAGACCTGTCTGCATGTTTCTCTTTGGCAATCAGAATTTCTTTTCATGTCTCAAAAGAATTGATTAACTAAATAGCCACAAGTCTCAACTCTTAGTAGATGAGATTTTGAGAGAACAGAATTTGCACTACACTAAACCAGTTTAGGTGCTGTTGCCTGTTAAGTTTTTGACTACAGAGAGTAGAATGCATTTGAAGTAGAAACACGCTCTTTGCTGAGTACTCTAAACTTTTAGCTCAGTATGCTGAGCACCAGTGCTGACAAAGTGCCCTGTTGAACATCAGATCTTGTGTCTTTCATCTTGAATATACACAGATTTCCATGCTGTTGTCTTCTTTTACTAATAATTCATCCTAACAGAAAGATTACACCCACACAACTGAAACCCTGAAACACCGCATCTCTCTTTCTCTATTTACCATGCTATTAATAGTCTTGCAGTGTAGTTTCTGGTGCATGCGTTTAATTAACATTCCCTGAAATTAGTGTGCCTGAAAAAGGCATTTGTTTGTTTAGGAAACCAGGTTTCCCTGGTGGTTTGGTTGGTTTACTTCCCAGCATTTACTTCAGTTTGACCAGCTGATTTAATTTGCCTAATTTTAAAAGACAGTGTAACAATTGAATGCAAATAAACTGGAGTTAAATTGAATCAACTTGGTTCAATAATACGCCTGAATATGATTTAATTTTATGCAGACTAATGCATATGAAATGAAGTAAGGTTCAATTAAGGCACTCCGCAGTGCCTTCTGGATCAGACACTGCCTCCTCCTGGCCTCAGTGCTGTGCCGTGTGCACGTGAGACATGGTTCTTTCAGTGTGCCACATACCACTTTATCATCATCTCCACGCTGTGTGTAATGAAGTCTCATCTTGTAAGCACAAAGGAGTGAAAGAAGTCTGACTTCTATTGAGAGATAGTGCTCATATCCCTTCTGCGAGAGGCAAAGCCATAAGTTATCTTCATGATCTGGAAAACTGTAGTCATAGCTCTGAAATGAAGAGATTTTTTTTTATTACAACATAACACAGGGGAAAAACCAGGGCAACAAGAGAATAAATATTATAATCCTAATTACAGCACAGTTTTGAAGTGGCTGGAGAGGTTAACGTTACAGAAGCATCTGAATGATCCAAAAGCTGTGGTTTCTGACTACTGTGTTGTACTTAGGAATCTACTCTGCCTTTTCATTTTTATTGAATAAAATAATTTAGTTGCCTACACTTTAAATATATCAAATATTTAACATGACGACCTGTGTGGATCGGTTTAAACCACGACACACACTCAGGTTTCTGATGTATTTCAGGGTCTGCTTATATCATGAACTTCTTGTCCAGGAGACTGCAGTTTCTCCTCAATACCTATCAGACTTCATAATTAAGGTGTAATAAAAGAGGTATATCTGCTGCCTTTAAAATTCACTTCAATAGAACAAACATTACAAGGAGACATGACAGTTGAAAGAGACATAACACAATAAATGGCAGCACATGGAAGGATCACCACAAGCAGCACTTCAACAGCAGGTCTGGATATATAACTTGATCCTGCAAAGCAACTACTGCTTATGACTTCACAGTTCCAGTCCTAGGGAGGGTATTTGCAAAGTAGTTTCTTGAGGAAAGCAGCCTGAAACAGTGAACAACCAGGCAGTAGGGCAGAAAGCTGATGAAAGTTCAGTTTCCTGAAGGCTCTACTAACCACAATATCATTTAAATTCATGTACCATCAGTGTTTCTTTTGGTTTGTTGAACTTTATAGCAGATTACATTGATAGATGTAACCACTATACATCTCACAGAGTGGTGGAGCCCTCTACAAGTCATCTTGTCCAACCCCTGCTCAAGCAGGGCTACCTAAAGCCCCTTACGCAGGACCATGTCCAGATAGCTTTTGAATATCTCCATGGATGGTGATTCCACCACCTCCACAACCAACCTATGAGTCATCTTATACACAGAATTACCCAATAAGAATGAACTGCAGTAAAATTCTCTATGCATTTAGTTTTCTGTGAGCTGTTAATTACAATTCCACTTTACAGAAGTACAGCATCACATCCACAAAGCACACAAGCACAAGATGCTGAACTTTGTTGCCTTGTGATCACACTAAAACAAATCTACTGTTGACAACATATGCTCATACAAGTACAACACTGAGCAGCAGATGCAAAGCAACACAGATTGGTGCCTTCTTCAGCATAGTGCATGGCTAATGCTATTACTGAAAAATATCTATGGGTGAAATAAGAAGGCATGCTTAACTGGCACTAGAAGCACTTCAATTAACATATTCTTGACTTATTTACCACCTTACATCTAATCCTAGCTTACCACTCACTGAATTTGGGTAGCCTAAACATCTAGGATATATCACACATACTCTTTAACCCACATGATGATGCTTCAAGTAACTCTTTTAGATGAATAAGCATAGATAAAATGATGTATCCTGCTCCAACACTGATTTCTAGCATCAGCTTGTACCTTAATTCAGCACAATACTTGAAACTAGCAAACATCCACAGTTCTGGATTTCCGAAGGGCCAACTTTGGCCTCTTCAGTCAACTGCTAAGGGAAGTCTCATGGGAAAGTGTACTAGGCGGTAAAGGGGCTCAAGATAGTTGGTTAGCATTCAAGGACCGCTTCTTCCAAGCTCAGGATCGGAGCGTCCCAATGAGTAGGAAGTCAAGTAAGGGATCTAGGAGACCAGCGTGGTTAAACAAGGAGCTGCTGGACAAACTCAAGTGGAAAAGGAGAATCTATGGATTATGGAAGGAGGGGCTGGCCGCTTGGGAGGAATATAGGACAGTTGTTAGAGGATGTAGGGAGGCAATTAGGACAGCTAAGGCCTCCTTGGAACTCAATCTTGCTAGTCGGGTTAAAGACAATAGAAAGGGCTTCTTCAAATACATAGCAAATAAAACTAAAACAAGAGGCAATATAGGCCCACTGCTGAACGAAGTGGGTACCCTGGAGACAGAGGATATAAAGAAGGCAGAGGTGCTGAATGCCTTCTTTGCCTCTGTCTTTACTCCTGCAGACTCTCCCCGAGGGCCCCGGATTTCTATAGCCCCAGAAGGAGTCAGGACAAAGGAGGAGTTTGCTTTGGTAGATGAGGATTGGGTTAGGGATCAGCTATGCAATCTGGACATCTGTAAATCGATGGGTCCGGATGGAATGCACCCACGGGTGCTGAGGGAGCTGGCGGAGGTCATTGCTAGGCCACTCTCCATCATCTTTGGTAAGTCGTGGGAAACGGGCGAGGTGCCTGAGGATTGGCGGATGGCAAAGGTCACACCAATCTATAAGAAGGGCAAGAAGGAGGACCCGGGTAATTATAGACCGGTCAGCCTTACCTCCATCCCTGGAAAGATGATGGAACAACTTATTCTTGACTCCATCACTAGGCATATCAAGGATGAGGGGGTCATTAAGAACAGCCAACATGGTTTTATGAGGGGGAAGTCATGTATGACCAACCTTATAGCCTTCTATGAGGAAGTGACTAGGTGGAGGGATGATGGTAGAGCGGTAGATGTAGTTTTTCTTGATTTCAGTAAGGCATTTGATACTGTCTCCCACAGCATCCTCACAGATAAGCTAAGGAAGTGTGGGCTTGACGATCAAGTAGTGAGGTGGATCGAGAACTGGTTGAGAGGAAGAAGGCAGAGAGTTGTGGTCAATGGCGCAGATTCTAGCTGGAGGTCTGTGACTAGTGGAGTTCCTCAGGGGTCGGTGCTGGGACCGGTGCTGTTTAATATTTTCATCAATGACCTGGATGAGGGAACTGAGTGCACCCTCAGCAAGTTTGCTGATGACACAAAACTGGGAGGAGTGGCTGACACACCAGAGGACTGTGCTGCCATTCAGCGAGACCTGGACAGGCTGGAGAGTTGGGCGGGGAGAAACTTGATGAAATTTAACAAGGGCAAGTGTAGAGTCTTGCATCTGGGGAAGAACAACCCCATGTACCAGTACAGGTTGGGGGGTGACCTGCTGGAAAGTAGTGAACGGGAAAGGGACCTGGGGGTCCTGGTGGATAGGAGGATGACCATGAGCCAGCAATGTGCTCTTGTGGCCAAGAAGGCAAATGGCATCTTAGGGTGCATTAGAAAGGGAGTGGTTAGTAGGTCAAGAGAGGTTCTCCTCCCCCTCTACTCAGCATTGGTGAGGCCGCATCTGGAATATTGCGTCCAGTTCTGGGCCCCTCTGTTCAAGAAGGACAGGGAATTGCTTGAAGGAGTCCAGCGCAGAGCCACAAAGATGATTAAGGGAGTGGAACATCTCCCTTATGAGGAGAGGCTGAGGGAGCTGGGTCTCTTTAGCTTGCAAAAGAGGAGACTGAGGGGTGACCTCATCAATGTTTACAAATATGTAAAGGGTAGGTGTCAGGATGATGGAGCTAGGCTTTTTTCAGTGATATCCAGTGATAGGACAAGGGGCAATGGGTGTAAACTGGAACATAGGAAGTTCCACGTTAACATCAGGAAGAACTTCTTTACTGTAAGAGTGACAGAGCACTGGAACAGGTTGCCCAGGGGGGTTGTGGAGTCTCCTACACTGGAGATATTCAAGGCCCGCCTGGACAAGTTCCTGTGTGATGTACTGTAGGTTACCCTGCTCTTGCAGGGGGGTTGGACTAGATGATCTTTTTAGGTCCCTTCCAACCCTTGGGATTCTGTGATTCTGTGATCCCTCCTGAGAATCATCATGGAAGAGGCATCAAGTTTATCCATTAAAAGACTAACTCTTAACTTAGTACTGATGCCTCTGGATCCTGCATCAGGGCCCTGCAGTTTTTAATCCTTATGCTTTTCTCTTTACAAGGTAGCTAGCAGAGAACATAAACACCGCTTCTCATACTTCGGGCTACAGAGAGCAACTTGAGCAAGTACAGAAGGAAATATACCTAGCTTTAATCAGTGGCTGCAACTGAGCATGCTGGTCAGCTGCTCCATGTACTCCTATAGTCCCAAAAAGGCAAGGCAGCAGCATTAGTAAGGAGAACCACAAAAGAGGCACACCAGTTACTACCAGAATAATTAGCTCAATAAGTGGAATAATGTTAACCAATTCTTTTAACCTTTAAAACATCTGATACTGTCAAAATGCAGGGCTAACTTTGAGACTAGGGAAGAACAAAGGGCACAGAGATACAACGATGTGTTTAACAGAGATAACTCGATTAGGGGATAAGGGCAATTTTCAAAGCTCAGCATAAATCAAAGGAGCAATCAAGAGCTTCAGTGTAAAAGCCTTTTGCGTTTGTTTGATTTTTGAAACATGAGAACACATTTGCTCCTCATTTAAGTCACTCAAATTCCAGCACACACAGTATTGCATGTAATGATCCCTACAAATAAAACAACCACGCAGCTTTTTTTAGTCCTTATAGTTGTACTTCTTGTGAGGCACACACCAACTCTGGCTTAGCGGAACACATAACTACGCTATAACAACACTGCAACTACACTTTCTTTGACAAGAGGAAGCCAATGCATAGTAATCATATCAAAGTACAACCAAGGAAAAAGAGCAGGCATCCACCCAACCCAAGCCTCACTTTTCAAGGCAAGGAGGGTATGTACTGCAGGAGCATGAGCTTTGGCTGTTACAGGTTGGCCATACAGTACATTGAAGGTTACTTGGGTTATTTTCAATTAGAATTTACATGTTTTCTAAGACTTCCTTTCAGGAAACCATACAGTAGAAGGTTTCATTGCTATGCAAACCTAACTCTAGTATCAAAAATGCCCCAAATTGAGTGGTTGTGGCCCCCAAAGCTCTAGCTGCAGAAGTGTTGTAACACCTGTGATAAGCGGCACAGCCCCCCTTATACCAGGCAGCTACAGAATCTTGCCTCGGGGGACACTAAGAATACCTCTCGGCCACAAAATCAACAGTAAGCCGCACAGTCAGTCAGCTATTAACCCTAATTTATCTTTCTATGGGTGTTTTTCCTCACAGCGCCGAGCACATCGCTCACCCGCCGGGGGAAGCCGCCTTCCGCGGGCCCTGAAGGGACGGATAGCGGAGGCTATGGACGGCGGGAGGGGCCGGCCGACCGGCCCGTCCCCCGTCAAGCAGGGCAGCAGGCTCTTGCCCGTCGGAGCCCGTTGCGGCCCCCTGCCCGGGCTGCCTCCCCGCTATGCCCGCTAGAAGAGCCTGCGCGGGTGCGCCCCGCCCGCAGCCGCCGCGCCCCTGAGGGGAAGGCGGCATGACGCTTCCCGCGCCGCGGACCCGCCAAACCCTCGACCCGGCCGCAGCGGGTGGAGAAGGAGCGAACGGCCGGGGGCAGCCCCGCGCTCCGATTGGCTGCGCGGGGCGGAGGGCCGCTATGTGATTGGCTGGTCCCGTGCCGCCCGCCTTCCCTTCCCCTCGGCGGCTCGACTTCAAACCGGCAGCGGCCGCGGGCGCGTACTCGGGCGGGACCGGGCGATCTGGGGCCGCGGCGGCGGCGCTCCGGTGGGGCCGGGCCGCACGGGCTGCGGGGCGGGCAGCGCGCCGCCGGCACCGCAGTTACCTGGGGGAGCGGCCCGCAGGGCGCGGCCGTGGCGCCAAGGGTTTAAACCGGATCCCCGAAGGGCCCCGCCTGCCGTCAGCCGCCGGGCCGGGCCGGGCGGGGCCGGGCCGGGCCTGGCCGTTGGGCGGTGCGCGCGGGCCGGGCCCAGAGGCGGAAAGCAGGCGAGGTGAGGGGCGCCGCCGCCCGCTCCGCGCGTCCCGTGGGTAACGCTTCCCCTTCTCCCGGCTCGCAGCACCGGCGGGAGCGGCGATGCAGAGCGCGGCGGCGGGACCTGTCGCCTCCTGAGGCGGGACAATGCAGCCGGCGGGCGGGGAGATGGGCACCGGCGACAAGGTAATTCGTTCCGCGGTGCGAAACCGAAGCGGCAGCCCGCAGCGCCCCCCGCCTTGGGGTGCCTGTTGTCAGCCGTTCGCAGCACCCCTGGGCGCCAAACCGCTTCAGTGCAGACGAAGGCGCGCAGAGAGCGGGCGGCGGATGGCGGTAACCTGGCGCTCTCTCCTTCACTCCGGCCTCTGTCCCTAATGAAATGACCTAAAGCTCCACCCAGAGACCTTTAACACCGATTCCGTAACGAGCAGTGCTGCTCCCTGGCTCCACTTTTCTTTTTTTTTTTTTTTTTAAATCGGACGTGTTTCAGCCGTTCTTTACAACTTTCTCCTGTGGGTTCGCATTCATTCCGCCTGTATTTTCCCTGGAGGGAAAGAAAAGAATCCCAGACTGGTTTGGGTTAGAAGGGACCTTAAAGCTCCTCAAGTTCCAACCCCTGCCGTGGGCAGGGACACCTTCCACTAGACCAGGCCACTCCAAGCCCCATACAACCTGGCCTTGAACACTGCCAGGGATGGGGCAGCCACAGCTTCTCTGGGCACCCTGTGCCAGTGCCTCAGCACCCTCACAGGGAAGAACTTCTGCCTAAGAGCTCATCTCAGTCTGCCCTCTGTAAGTTTAAAAGGAAAGTTACCTCAAGAGCACCATGGGCCCCTTGTCTTCAACTAAAGGCACAGTCAAATAAATGGTTTCAGGGAAGGGTGTGTTGGTCCAGGGCAAGACAGTGAGCTTCGATTTTGAGCTACCCAAAACAAGCAGTTGATCTCTATCCACTTTGACTGTTCTCAACAAATGTATTATAGCACTTCTGGTCTTCAACATCACAGGTTTTTCTTTTCCTTGATGTATAGGAAAACCATTCTTCTGAGCCATGCAGAGGCATATTGAAAACCCCTCTGAAACAAGCAGCTACCTCACATTTGGTGTTGACAGAGATACAGCCTGACTGTCAGCCTCTCACCACACCCCCGAAACCCAAAGAAATCCTTCCAGCAGATCCATGGACACCTACTTCAAACCTGAAAATGCTCATTAGTGCAGCTAGTCCCGAGATTCGGAGCAGAGAACAGAGGAGGGAATTGTCAAACAATGCAAACATGGTCCTACACATGAAACACTGTTTGCAGGTATGTTGTAAAGGTGTCTTTACTTACTTATTTAGGTTTGAGGGTTGTTTATTCAGTATAAAAAGTCATACATTAACATACTACAACTTTAAGTGAAGATTTAAGTAAGGATATTGACGAGTTACACACCACAGGTATTTGCTGTTTTTATTTCCCATCTGAAGACAAACAGAGAGCCCCGGGCCTTTGACAGTGCTCCCAGTGAAGCTCTTCAATATCCCTGTTTACATATTGTCAAAAGACTTCAAATTCTCTATTTCTTACCCTCTGCAGGAGCACTTATCGGGAGATGAATATGAAAAAACTCAACCAAGCCGCAAAGAGAAAAGTCTGGGATTACTGTGTCACAAATTCCTAGCTCGGTATCCTGATTACCCTAGCACTGCAGAGAATAATTACATCTGCCTTGACGAAGTAGCTGAAGAGCTCAGTAAGTTGGTGTATATGCTATTATGTATTTCTTGGTACAAATGTGCCGGTAAACCTATAATTCATGTTAGTACATTTTTGTTTCCTAAAACTTCGAATCTTACTGTGCACTGTTGCAAAAGTTATTTAAACCCAGCTTGAAACTCTCCGTTCTTACAACAGTCCTTGTAAAAAGCTCATGTTTCTCCAGTTGGCTTGATTTGAATAACTCTGAATTTTCTTTAATATTAAACATCAAACTTATTGCCAATGCCACAAATAACCAGTTGCAGCTCTTTGGATGTAGAGATGATGGCTAGGATTAGTGGTTGGATTTCTGTGGCAGGATCTAGCGTTTCCCAAGCTGAACCCCCAACTTCCTGTCCAATCATGACATCAAAGCAAGAACATACTTTCTGCTCTCTATGATAATTTAATTTTCTCATTTTATATCACTGTATTTGCATCGCACCGATGATCTACTGAGAGTCATAAGTTGCTAACATTAAGCTGAAGCTTTTTTTAATCAGAGCTATGAAATTATTCTACAGTCTTTAGAATATTTTCTACAACAATGTAAAAAGCTGATGTTTCAGCTTTTTAGAATGTTCGTAGAATGTTTTCTACAGACTGTAACACTGACAAAAGTTATAAATCATATTGCTGTGAAACTTTGATGTTTTATTTTTAGAATATGCTGGGCAACACAGAAGAGGGATGAAACGCAAATCAAACAATTTCTATTTATGCTTTGTACAAAATAACATCCCTTTTAGAAAACAGTCAAAACCAAGAATGTAACAGACAAATAGAAAAGGAGAGTGTGTTAGTACAAGACATACAAAACTGAGCTACAAAAGAGTTATCTGCCATGAGTTTCCAAGGTTATTTAATGAGACGATCTAAAATCCATGCAGCAAATAATTCAGAATACTTTGTGGTTGTTTTTAAAGCTGTACTGAGACCCATCTAATGGCTCTTCTGGCAACAGTTATATTTCTTAAGGAATGCTGTAGACCAAATATAACTGGAAAAGCAAGTCCTTCCGTATCTGGCAAGATCTATAGGGGCTCTTTTCAGAAGCCTTTGTAACAATGAATTGGTGAAAATGGCTTAGAAGTATATTAAGAGGAGGGGGAAGTATAGGAAACTGTTCCTTTCTCTGTGCAAATCATGTTTCAGGTAAATGATGAAACATTTTCTGTAGTCGAGATGTTGATCTTTCTTTTGTTATTTTCAGATGTTGAGCGTAGGCGCATATATGATATTCTGAATGTGCTGGAGAGCCTCCATATGGTGAGTCGCCTTGCCAAGAACAGATACGCTTGGCATGGGAGACACAACCTCTCTAAAACCCTGCAGGCTTTGAAAAAAGTTGGAGAAGAGAATAAATACACTCAACAAATTCAGATGGTCAAGAAAAGAGAATACGAGCATGAATTTGATGTCGATGGGGAAAGAAATGAAGACATGGCAAGATCTTTTGGCTTAAATGAGAATTCAGAGATATCTTTCGTTGAACTCCCTGGAATGGAATTTCGTGCTGGTAATAATTCTCTATAATGTCAAGAATAATATGTGCTTGAAGTGATAAATGTCCATGAACTTGGGAAAAAGAACATTTACTGGCCACTTTTTTCCTGAACTGGTAGTGACTGAAAGGCACTACAACTGTTTGTGGTGAGGAAAAGTGCTTTGCACTCCTTCAGTTCTCTTATTCGTGCACATGTATTTTGTTTTTACAGTGCAAGAGCAAGAGGGCACCGAGTGAAACTATCAAACATACCCAATATACAATCCAATTGCAGGATTTGTTACCATCAAATGTTATAGAAGCCAAAAGTCTCAATAAATCAATTTATGATTTCTAATTTAGGTTTGATTTGTGGAATAAATGTTAATTAAAGGTTGTTAAATGCATTATATAACCTGCAGTTAGCATCTTTAAGAGTACGAGTTGTCTGGGAACGCGAAATATATACAGAGGGAAACATCACGCTCTCTTTTTTGTAGTTAGACTTGGTATCCACTTGATTATCTGACTCTTGCCATGTAGAAACATGATACCCGGGTCCAGATGGACCCCGCCTAGTTACTGTGTCATTTGTTCTGATAGTAATTGTTACTGACAAATTTCTTCAGTGTTTCAAATATGTTTGTAGCTGCCATGTCACTTACTTAGTGCTTTCATCTTTTCTTGTGGTTGCTGCAGCATCAGTTAATAGCAGGAAAGACAAGTCTTTACGAGTGATGAGCCAGAAATTTGTGATGCTCTTTCTTGTATCGACTCCCCAAATAGTAAGCCTTGAAGTTGCTGCTAAAATCTTGATTGGAGAAGACCAGTTAGAAGACTTGGATAAAAGCAAGTTTAAAAGTAAGTACAATATTAATTGAAAGCTAAATGAACTATTCCAGTACTAGCTCATATCATGTAAAATACCATCATCTTTTTCCTGCCATAAATATATTTGAGCCTCGAAAAACTCACTGAACACCTTTAACAGGAACTAAACAGCTGTTAACACCGACCCACTTGTGCATAGGCATTGATACATAATGACCACATAAAAAGAAAAAGCCCATTAAATCCTCTTTTCTGAAGCAATGTCACAAGGCTGCTTATCAGTAACAGTTGCTCATTTTCCCCAAGCAGTCTCTTACAGATTTCAGCGTCATTTCACCAGAGCTGCCCCAGAATCAAGCAAATCTGTGTTTTGGTCATATAACTTACTTGTTGGAAAGCTAAAGAAATTCTGTACAAGTCCTGCTAATCACTTACATGTGAGAGGAAGTGAAACCCAGTGCTGTAACTGCCAATTACTTCTTCATTCTTTCACCCTGCTCTCAGTTCCCTGCATGCTTCTTCCTCTTCTTCTCCCTTCAAATGAAAAGGTACTTCTAGGTCTAGGTTTGTACATCCATCATAATAAAAAATGTGCCTGCTCTTTCTTGAGGGATCAAGAATTAATTGTGGGTTTCACTGAAAATTATATTCTCCCTTGATTATCAGACAGACTCCTTTGCATTTTTGTTTGTGTGTGGAATTGTATCTATTCAAATTGAAACTGATCCTCGATGGTTTCGGTTCGTGTTTTCCTTTCCATTGCATCATGGCGACATAGAGAAGCTGGGTGGGTGGTCAGTAGGGGAGTGGGATGGTGTTTGTTTTCATTCTTTCTCCCTCCCTGGCATTTGTCTCACAAGAGAAGCTTTTGCAGGGCATTCTATCCATGTGTCTATTTCAGGTATCATGTCTTACCATGTTCTTGGTGAAGCAACAAAGTCCCAAATCCTCAGCAACAGAAGCTTTGGCCTAAGCACATTCCCTTTGCAGTCCAGAAGTCACTTGTAATTTGACTGCTGCCTAAAACTCCTCCCTAATAGTTCAACCTAGAAGCAGTTAAGAACACACAGGATGATTATCCTGTTAGATTTTCCTGTGTCTTTTCCTCCTCATACCCACATTTGCCATTGCATAACTGCCTTTTAAAATACTTATTTTTACTACAGCATTTGTACAGGTTTGGTCATTGCACAGAACCCAACATATTTCCCAAATTTTTTTTTTTTTTTTTTGCTACATTTAGAATAGCAGACTCAGCAGTATTTTCTTTCCTAGATCTGTATCTGTCATTTTATTTTACACGTAAAATTTATATTGTGGTGTTATTTCACGGTATAAATACCTGTTCCACAAAATTATTTTTATAAAACCATTACAAAGGTTTTTCTTTATAGCTGCTAAACAGAGGTTACAACTCTAATTCTGATGTATGCTTACTTGTTCGTTGGAATTGCTGTAACTTGCCTTTGTTTATTTTATTTCAGCCAAAATTAGGAGACTTTATGACATAGCAAATGTTCTCAGTAGCCTTGAGCTTATCAAGAAAGTTCATGTTACAGAGGAAAGAGGCAGAAAACCAGCATTCAAATGGACAGGACCTGAGGTCTTGCCAAGTGTTCAGGGTAGGTGTATGTGTCATTTCCTTTTGGTCTGCTGATGATTTCGATTGTTTCTTTGATTTCTCTGCTAGATTTTTTTTTTTTTTGAACTAAAAGACAGAGTAAACTAAGCAGAAGACACATCACTATCCTTGGCCCTTGACAGCACAGCACACCACTGTATTCCCACAGGGTTAGATGTATTCATACTGAGACTCTCGTATTTGTGTTTTTGCTGCAGTATTAATTATGAGCCAGGCTCAAATAATTGCTTTTAATTACTGAATCTGCACAGGGTATGTATTTACTCTCTGCATTTTTTCTGCTTTTTAGGTACAAAACTTGAAACAACTTCTACAACCTGTCCCCCTCCTATTTCAGAACCAATCCCTTCCAAGCAGCAGTGTTCCAAAAACCTTTTTCCTTCAAGAGGAAAGCAAAACTTCACTCGGCATTCATCTCTCATAAAGTTAGTTAAAAGTATAGAAAATGACAGAAGAAAGATCCAGTCTGCACCCACCAGTCCAGTTAAAATAAGTGCAGGTACATATCTTTATCTAAGCTTGTTTTTTCATTCAGGCACAGTCTTCATTAAATATTCAGGCTTACTATCCTCTCATATGAGTAGTAAGTGGGTATGCCACTTAAAACAAGCATGTCTATTTTTGACAGTTCTTACAGACAAAGCAGGTAAAATATATGTTGCATATATATATGAAACTTTATAAGATTGTTAGTGAAAACAAAGCTCAACTGACCTGTGTTCAGTGTGTTAGTAGAAGCTTTTTCCAGTTCAGTGGACCAAATCCAGTCACAGCTTGCACAGTTGCAGCAAAGTAAATATCTTCATTGAGATCTGGACCAAATTAAGCACAATGCAGAGAACTCCAGCCGTCTCTTTCACACCAAATATATCAGGAGTGACATAGCACTGGTTTGGGTTTAAGAATAGTATTAAATCCCTTTCTACATATCACTATCTGGACTTTGTGTGATGTCTTATTGGCCACAAACCTTGTGTTTGTGTAGTACAGCTGATTATGAGTATATAGTACCTTTCCCTAGGAACTGCTCTAACCCTGGTTTGTTGTGAAAACTGTACTTTAGAACTTATTATCTAAACAGTTCTGCATTCCATAAAATTACCAGAATGCTACCTATCAGTCATAGAATCACAGAGTGATTTAAGTTGGTAGGGAACTTAAAGCTCATCCAGCTCCAACCCTATGCCAAGGGCAGGGACACCTTCCACGAGACCAGGTTGCCCCAAGCCCCATCCAACCTGGCCTTGAACACTGCCAGAGATGGGGCAGCTGCAGCTTCTCTGGGCAACCTGTGTCAGGGCCTCACCACCCTCACAGGGAAGAGCTTCCTTGTTATATCTAACCTAAATCTCCCTTGTTCCACTTTAAACCCATCATCCCATGTCCTACTGCTACAGTACGTGATGAAGAGTCCCTGCTTCAGCATCCTTGTAGGCCCCCTTCAGATACTGGAAGGCTGCTATAAGGTGTCCACTCAGCTTTTCTTCTCCAGGCTGAACAGCTCCAACTTTCTCAGCCTGTGTTCACATGGGAGGTGCTCCAGTCCCTCATCATCCTCGTGGTGTCCTCTGGACTTGATCCAACAGCTCCATGTCCTTCTTAAGTTGGGGACACCAGAACTGTACTCAGTGCTCCAAGTGAGGTCTCGCAGGAATGTTCATGTTCTTGTTGGGTATCATCTTCAGAGGCAAAAAAAATGAAGCCGAGGCTTTAAAATTTGTTTGATGTAATCTATCAGCCAGTTGATCAAATAAAGTCCAGGCTGCAGTTTGAAAACAACATAGGGTCTTAGTGTCTTCTCATTAAATGTGTCTCATAATAATGCAGTTTCCTCAAGATAAAAGTTAACTTCTACATTTCTTTTGTTTTCTCCCCTACCAGGTACCCATCAAGACTTTGCAGCTTTCCCAAGTGAAATGGCTCAGCTTCCAGCAATCACTGAACACAAGCTGGAGGAACAATCAAAGTAAGTTTGAACAAGTGGTAAGATGAGAAGCTTTTTTTGATCATAGAATGATAGACTAGTTAGGGTTGGAAAGGACCTCAAGATCATCTAGTTCCAAGGACACTTCACAGTAAACCATGTCACCCAAGGCTTCGTCCAACCTGGCCTTGAACACCACTAGGGATGGAGCATTCACAGCCTCAATGGGCAACCCATTTCAGTGCCCCACCACCCTCACATTAAACAATTTCTTCCTTCTATCCAATCTAAACTTCCCCTGTTTAACCTGTTACCCTTTGTCCTGTCACTACAGTCCCTAATGAATAGTTCATCCCCAGTATCCCTATAGGCCCCCTTCAGATACTGGAAGGCTGCTATGAGGTCCCCACGCAGCCTTCTCTTCTCCAGCCTGAACAGCCCCAACTTCCTCAGCCTGTCTTCATATGGGAGGTGCTCCAGTCCCCTGATCATCTCCATGGCCCTCCTCTGGACTTGTTCCAACAGTTCCCTGTCCTTTTTATGTTGAGGACACCAGAACTGCACACAATACTCCAGGTTAGGTCTCACGAGAGCAGAGTAAAGGGTCAAGATCACCTCCTTTGACCTGCTGGTCACGCTCCTTTTGATTCAGCCCAGGATACGGTTGGCTTTCTGGGCTGCGAGCGCACACTGAAGCTGGCTCATGTTCATTTTCTCATTGATCAACACCCCCAAAACCTTCTCCACAGGGCTGCTCTGAATCTCTTCTTTGCCCAGTCTGTAGCTGTGCCTGGGATTGCTCTGATCCAGGTGTAGGACCTTGCACTTGTCATGCTTAAACTTCGTGCGGTTGGCATCAGCCCACCTCACAAGCATGTCAAGGTCTCTCTGGATGGCATGCCTTCCCTCCAGCATATCAACCGGGCCACACAGTTTGGTGTCATTGGCAAACTTGCTGAGGGCGCACTCAATCCCACTGTCCATGTCAGCGACGAAGATGTTAAACAAGACTGGTCGATCTCTGAGGGACACCACTCGTTACCGGTCTTCTGCCAGACATCGAGCCATTGACCACAACTCTTCGTGTGCAGCCATCCAGCCAGTTCTTTATCCACCAAGTGGTCCATCCATCAAATTGATGACTCTCCAGTTTAGAGACAAGGATGTTGTGTGGGACAGTGTTGAATGCTTTGCACAAGTCCAAGTAGATGACATCAAGTGCTCTACCCCTGTCCATCAGTTCTGTAGCCCTGTAATAGAAGGCCACCAAATTGGTCAGGCAGGATTTCCCCTTAGTGAAGCCATGCTGGCTGTCACCAAGCACCTTGTTGTTTTTCATGTGCCTTAGCATGCCATCCAGGAGAATGTGCTCCAAGATTTTGCCAGGCACAGAGGTGAGACTGACTGGTCTGTAGTTCCCTGGGTCATCCATTTTCCCCTTCTTGAAAATGGGGGTTATATTTCCCTTTTTCCAGTCGTCAGGAACTTCACCTGACTGCCATGATTTTTCAAATACGATGGCCAGTGGCTTAGCAACTTCATTCGCCAGCTCCTTCAGGACCCATGGATGGATTCCATCAGGTCCCACGGACTTGTGCACGTTCAGGTTTTTAAGATGGTCTCAAACTAGATCCTCTCCTACAGTGGGCCCAAGGTCTTCATTCTCACAGTCCCTGTGTCTGCCTTCCAAGACTTGGGTGGTGCGTTCAGAGCCTTTGCCAGTGAAGACCGAGGCAAAGAAGTCATGAAGAACCTTAGCCTTCTCCAAGTCCCGTGTTGCCAGTTTTCCCGAGAGCTTCCAGAGGGCTCCTACGTTGTCCTTAGTCTGTCTTTTATTCACTATTTACCTATAGAATCCTTTCCTGTTATCCTTAACATCCCTGGCTAGGTTTAATTCTAACTGGGCCTTAGCCTTCCTAACCTGGTCCCTAGCTTCCCAGACAACATCCCTGTATTCTTCCCAGGCCGCCTGTCCTTGCTTCCACCTTTTATGAGCCTCTTTTTTCCCTCTAAGTTTCCTCAGCAGCTCCTTATCCATCCAAGGAGGTCTCCTGGCCCTCCTGCTGCACTTCCTTCTAGTTGGGATGCAGCACTCCTGAGCTTGTAGCAGGTGATCCTTGAATATCGACCAAGAGTCTTGGCTCTCCCCTGCCCTCCAGGGCTATATCCCATGGAACCTTACTAAGCAGGCTCCTGAAGAGGCCAAAGTCTGCTCTTTTGAAGTCCAGGGCAGTGAGCTTGCTGCACGCTCTTCTCACTGTCCTGAAGATCTTGAATTTGACCATCACCTGATCACTGTATCCAAGGCTGCCCTGGAGTGTCACATTTCCAACCAGCCCTTCCCTGTTGGTGAGCACGAGATCAAGCGTGGCACCTCTCTATGTTGGCTCCATTACTTGCAGAAGTTGTCACTGGTTGTTAAATTCAAGCTCTGGTCATTTTGAGTTGGGCTATAGTCTGCAAAAACCAGTAACCCCTGACACTGCAGGCTGTTTTTTTCCCCCGCTTATTTTCTGTTTAGTGAATTGACTAGTCCAAGTTCATATTAAGTCTTTACATTGCAGAAAATAATTTGTCAGGACGTCATTTCTGAGCAAAGGTACTAAAACGTATTTGGGCTTTTTCTTGTTTGTTTTGTTTTTGTTTTTTTAATTAAGGAAAGCGGAAGAGATGAAAATGAACTTGTCAGGATCAGCTTTGGAATGTGGTCTGTCCTTGCCTAAGACAGTCTCCGAGCCTGAACCTCCTTGCACTGCAGCAGCCGCACAGCAGCCAGCTCTCACCCAGCCCCTCATTGCGTGTCTGCCAAGCCACAGCTCAGTCTCACCAGTAATACTACCTCATACTCCTTCTGGTGTGTCGTACACAATATATCTGCATCCTTCCCAAGCCCACACTGTGACAACGTACAGCCCAAGTTTCATGTTGCAGCCTCTACCAGGTGCTAATGTAACTGGAATTAAGAGTATTAATTCAAAAGTATTAAATAAAATAACCACTGAGGAAGGGGACAATCAAATAGCTACAGATGATGTGACCAAGACCCTGACAACTACAGAAAGACCAACTATAAAGTCAGAAACTGCATCACAGCAGTGCCTTAAGAGATCACAAACATTACAAGAGAGTCATTTAATTAAAAGGTACAGAAAGGATGAGGAAAACCTTGGTACTTCTCTGGTAAGTTAAATTATTTTTAAATGCCATTTTATAGCTTCATGAAGTTGCTACCTACTCATTTTCAAAGTGACTTAGGAGCCTACTGCTGTATGTAGGTGTTTTAAATACCGTTACGCTTGAAGGGGTGACAATTGTGCTTGCTGATGTTTGGGGGCTGATTTTTGTTTCTTTACACACACATCTATTTATATCTTAATTATCACATAATCTTGATGGTATTTGCAAAGCATCAGGCAGAATACACAGTATGCAGTGTAACAAGTATCTTTGAAAGGACAGCTTAGGATGAGGCTGTAATTTTGTTTCCTCCATGTTCCTCTGTCTTCCCCCTCCAAATACTGATTTACAGGAAGTGCCAAAATATACAGTTGTTAGTCAAAATCAAACAACTCCCCAAACATTCTGTCAAGACTTAACTATTCATACAGTGATTCTGGAGTAGTTCAGGGTGCTCATCTAGCTGTTATTCATACTTGGATTTTGAGGTGTTAGGAGGGAGAGTGGACACACAGAAGTCGCTTGACAGGGAACGGCCCAAAATCCTGATACCTTCTAAATATTTCTGTCCAGTGCTGTGCAGTGTTAAAGTTGTACTGTTGTAGGCATAGGCATAATAATAAAGCACACAAAGAGAATAGGAGGATCAGATACACTTGATACATATGGAGAAACTAGGTCTAGATTGCTTTCTACTCCTTAGTTGCTCAATGTTTAGTGTCTGTGTAAATAACTAGGAGGCTTGCCAAAGCAGTCATGAAATGTTACCAGCGTGTTGTGACAACATGTGGTGTCAAACATCACTAGCTGTGAAGGAGCAATGGGAGTAACATGGAACCAGTTGTCTTATAGGTTGATTAAATAGGTTGGTTTATTGACTTGCTTTCCTAATTTTTAAACTGTGTGTCATTGTAGACCTGTAATCAAGAACGTAAAGTCTTAAAAGGTCTGCCTCTGGTTTTGTATGTACTTCTTTTTAAAGGGAGATTCGACAAAAGATGAGAGACTGCCTTCCAATAGCTCACAAATGACTCATGAAATGGACAGTTTCCTGGAAGAGAGACAGAACAAAACTGAAACATTAGATCAAAACATGGTGAGTTGCTATGACCAAGGCAGAAGAGAAGATATTCCAGAAGATGAAGACAAAATCAAAACTAAACAAGACATACCTGTAGCATTTGCTATTCCTGCTCCTGAGGTAAGCTTTGTCCAACACCACAGCACATCATGAGAGGACATGAAGTGACTTTCAGGCTCCAAATACTTTGAAACAGAATCACATGAACCTCTCTTCATCAGAAAACTTTGGTATTCTGCAGTTAAGACATAATGCTGTAGAAAACCTAAATAAAGAACAGTTCTGTTGACAAAAACAGAACTTGTAAAGGTAAAAGGATTGTCTTCCAGCATAAATACTCAGTATCAGGATTTCTCTTTTGTCCCTGTGTTAATCCAGATGGATTTCCAGTTCCTCACTGAGGCTGCCGGCTGGCAATGGAGCCAGCTGACGTCTTTGCAGAAGGGCAGTCTTATTTTAAAGAGCATGTCCTTGAGTCATCTGTGTCTAATTTCAGACAGAACGTAGTACAGCCATGGAATACAAGATTCTTGAGATATAGAGGATAAAGAATATGAAGGCAGTGAGGGGATACAATTCTGGAGGAGAAAAAAAAACAAAACCATTTTTTGCTTATTACATGTTTAGGGTAAAGGTGTGTTCTGCTTTTCTTTTTCAGACTTTTTTTCCATCTGGTTATCTTATTCCTCTTACTCAGTGTGCCCATGGCAACAAGGCAGGCTTTCTGAATAAGGAGAAAGCTGGGACCCATTCATTGCAGCACACTACCTATAGCTCCCCCATTGCTGGTGAGTACTAAATCAAACAGGCCTATAGTTGTCTGGCTTAAGGGATTGTGGGCCAGATTCATCCACTGAGATGATGGAATCACAACGCAGTGGTTCAAGACCTCATTTTTAATCCCCTTCAATATTTGATTTTCTGTTTCAGGTGTCATTCCAGTGACAGCATCTGAACTGAAAGCAGTTAACATTCCTGCTTTTCATATAACACCCTTGAATATAATGCTGTCACCAACTTCTATAGCTGCTGCACCTGTGCTGAGCAATTCCTGTCTCAGTTCAAGCAATACCAGCTCTGCCCCAAGTCCAAGTTCTTCAGTTCTGAACTTCACACTGCAACATGTAGGACTAACACCTGCTGGTGTGCAAGTTCCTGCAAATCCTGTCCTTCAGCACATGGTAGTCCCTTCCCAACCAGAAAATGTTAGCCACAGCTCAGAGAACTTGCAAGAAGGGCAAGTAAGTAAAAATACATTGCAGCTTCCTCACTGGTGGGTTGAGTGGGAAGTTTAGTGTGGTAATTCCTTGACAGCAGGTAATATTTTTAACTAAACACCTTTTTGACCTTTTTTGACCAGAAAGACCTGGCAGCAAAGGCCAGCATAAGTGCAGTGCAGTGGAGAAGTTAGAAAGGAATAACGAGTATCCTGTTTGTTGTGGAAGGGGAGCCAGCTGGAGGATGACAAGATGTGAAGAGACAACTGGTTTAGAGGGAGGATTCTGCATAGATCTGAGATGACACATTAGCAAATTGTGCATTTGTTACTTTCTTTCCTTCTTGTTACACTGCTATTCTACTCTAAAGTTCTTGCACTTAATCTTAGCTTTTTTTAATAGGATAGGATAGGATTGTAAAAGAATGTTTTTCTCCCCAGGAAATTTCTCTTTTATGTTTTATATAATAATGTATTGCTTAAGACCTGTATTAAAAAAGGAGTTAGGATTAGAGAAACCATATTTTCATTTGATTATTGGGGATATATATACATTTATAGACATAGCAAAGAATTCAAGTATATTCTCAATATAATTTTAGGGAAAGAAATTATTTTTGTAATAGCCTGCAGAGACCTAATACTAGAATTAACTCTTTTTTCTTCCCCTTTAAATGAAAGTAACTCTCTTTTTCTCCTTAGCCTTCTGTTCCAAAGGAACCCCAAGAGCCCCAGACAGTTACAGAGAACTTCTTCCGGACCCCAGGAGGTCCAAACTCAGTATCTTCCCCCTCTGCAACTTCAGATGGTACTGACAGAATCTCTCAAGGAACTCTGTATATTCCTCAACGAAAACTTGAAGTCTCAGAAGACTAATGTTGGGATATTGTTTGCTTGGTGTGGTAGCAGGCATCATGACTGCTACCAGCCTGCACATATCTTGGGCTGTATGATGGACAGTGTGTGGTCTGGACTCGTGCTGCAAGACCTCAATACTGGAATAGCCTTAATTAATGCTTTAGAATTAAAACTGGCTCTTAACGAGAAAGTTATTGGTTTTGGTTTTGGTTTGTTTTTTTTTTTTTTTCCAAAGGCTTACATGACTTTGTTGCTATAATACTTGAGGTATCTAGTGGGTTTTTTTGTGTGTTGCTTTTCTGCTATGCAAAGTAAGCTGAAATTGTCTTTGTACAGGAAGGTACAGCCAGTACATATTTTGCACAAAGGAAAGTACTGTGAGCATGTATATATTTTATGTCTTAATGAAAAGGCCACATTTTAAATGTCTTGGTTCTGTGTTCAGTAATGCTTGTTTGTAAAGTTAAAAAAACCCTGCAAACAACAAAACAACAAAAAATTAATTTTTAATCAAATTTTATATAAGTTAAGAATTATTTATACTGTATTTTTAAATCAATTTGTTCAGATTAAACTTACATCGAACTCAAATGACTTTTTAAATTTGATCAAATTAGATTACCTAAGAAATACATTGTGTATTGACTGGCACCTCTTTGTTCTTCTTTCATCAAACAGGGTTATCTGTGTGTGAAGAAAGGGTAAATGATGTTTCATCCAAAAGTGATATAAGTAATTCCATCATCTAACTTCTGAACTCATCACTAGAGACAGCATCTCCTAATAACTGTATTTTCCTCTAATTGTCATTATGAAGTTTAGAATTCAGAGTATCTTTATCACCCTGGAGCGTGCTGAGGCACTCGCACAGGTTGCCCAGAGAAGCTTTGGCTGCCCCATCCCTGGCAGTGTTCAAGGCAAGGTCGGACGTGGCTTGGAGCAACCTGGTCTAGTGGAAGGTGTCCCTGCCCAACGCAGGGGGTTAGAACTGGGTGAGCGTTAACGTCCTTTCCATTAAGGTCCCAAAACATTCTGTGATTCTGGAAAGTTGTCCAAATGTCACAGGAATTGAGAAGTTACATGGTTTGGGCCTCAAGCTAATATATATTAGACAGTAATACTTGAATACAACCACTCATTACTTGGCTTTCCTGATTAAACTCAGAGTTAGAGCTAGGTGCATGCTGCACTGTACACACTCTACTTTGACTGTGGAGAGGCCTCAAGCCTAAGAGACAGCTTTCCTAACACTTTACCTTGGCCTTTATAATCATCTAAAAAGGTTTGAGGCAGAACTCAGAGGTGCAATTACTGAAGCACTAGCTATTCACTGTTGCACACAGTAAAGTCCGGCTTCTTGAAGGAGGGAGGCCCCTGTTCCTTGGACATACCCACACCACACAAAGTCTGTGCTTTGGGTTTCTGCTTTCCAGCCAAGATCAGTGTCAGCCTCCAACCATTTTTTTCTTCCCCCCCCTCCGGCAATTTCATATCAAACAGGTCAAGGTAAAACAACTGAGTTTAAATAAGTACAGCAGCCTCTTCTGTGCTGAAGGAAGAAAGATGAAGCCTCCTCACAGCTGTTGTTCAGAGGACCAAGAGTAACCAAGAAAAAGGAAAATCCAGGGTGTCTGCCTTCCCAGGTGAGATGTGCCTGGCTGTCTAAATTAGGGCAGTAGGAATGCCAACAATGCCTGAGAATCAGGTTAAAACCATAGTTAAAACCATAGTTAAAACAGTGAATAACAGCAAAACCAACTGTCTTGCTCTTTAATAATGTAAAACGATAACACAGAATACCCCTGGCAATAGGATCACAATTTAAATACTCATAAAGCAGGAGCAGAGAAGAATAAAAACTGGCAAATGGAGGAATTCTCACTTCATTGGTGAGTAGATTCTTTTCCATTCTCCAAAGTGGGAATTGTTTGATCTTTACACCTGCTGTCAATCTCATTCTACAGGTATAGAGGCAGAGCTGACAGTAACTCGCATTACTCAAAGGAAAGAAACAACAAACCTTTCTTTTTTGGATGCCACAGTTGACAGAATAAGATGCTTGGAGAAATGCTCTTCTTAAACTGCTTTATGCTGAACATAATTCCTGACTCACTGCCTGGCATCCCTCAGCTCCTGGCAGACTACAGTCCCTTGATTTTTCACATGGGTTTTATAACACTTCTTCATTTCCCAGGCTGAAAAACTACTGCTGTTCTGCGAAAAGTATCCCGTTCCCCGGAAGACCTGCATCTCACTCTGACAAACTGAGCCTGCTGCTTTCCCACCTGCCCCACCTACCCTTGAATGTGTCCCAAGCACCCAATGTGCTCCATCACCAAGCTCTAGGAAAGTCCCTGTGATCCTCAGGCTCACTTTGCTTTTGGTATGCTGGTTCCAATTCACTGAGCAGTGTTTTTTAGTGCCTGCTTTTAGTTTATAGAAAACATTACATTCTCACTACACTAGTGATACAAAAATTCACGCATGTGTATGCTCCAGATGCATATTTCAAGTCTGTTCTTCCAATCTCGGGTCACGACAACCACAATGGACCAAAATTCTTACCTGTGAGGGTGGTGAGGCCCTGGCACAGGTTGCCCAGAGAAGCTGTGGCTGCCCCATCCCTGGCAGTGTTCAAGGCCAGGCTGGACGGGGCTTGGAGCAACCTGGTCTAGTGGAAGGTGTCCCTGCACAAGGCAGGGGTTGGAACTGGATGAGCTTTAAGGTCCCTTCCAACCCAAACCAGTCTGGGATTCTATGATAAATCACCAAGGATGCAAACACTAAATGGTTACAAGCTTCTTCGAGCTTTCCATCCTTCAACAGCGAGCCCAGTCCTGCCTCAACTCCTCCTCACTGCTGTCTTATAAGAAACTCTCATACTACTTACGTTGCACTGTCACCTGTGCATTTAGCCTTATTTGACCTAGGCAGAAGAGTTCCATTGACTATCCAGGGAGGACCAAGAAAAGATGGAATCCATCTCTCTTGCTGCAGGAAAAAATAGTTCTTCAACTTTACATCAAGGACCAGTCTCTGTGTTATAAAATCTGCTGGACTCAACAGGTGATGGATATTTAGCCTCCTAAGAGTTGTAAAGTAACCTCAGACAAGCCCCTAAAATGCCAAAGTCTGACATGGATTCGATATCTGTTTTCCTTATGCTCCTGTGAAAGCCCCAGAGTGGAGATTCTCAGCTTCAGACCTGTGGTGTTTAACCCCTGGGCTGCAGGGGCTCTGCCCTTCCACACACAGCCAAGTCCATGACACCAAACAAAGCTGCTAAATTCAGGCGTCCCTTTAGAAAATGAGAATTAGCTTCTGAATCTTTAGATCCTATAAATCTTTAAAGTACTTACAATAAAACCTTGTAGAAAGTGAACTTTATTCATTTTATTATTGTCCACATCTCTAATGTACCTGCAGCATCATCCATGTCCAAGGAGGCTCAGTTAGGTGTGGCCAATAGAGCTGCAGCAATCAATTAGAGGTGCTAAACATCACATATATTACTAGCTGCCTTAATGTGTAAAACCAGTAATAATTAAACAGGAAAAAGATTAGAGTAAAAAGCGTAGTTCTCTGTACCCTAAAAGACAAGCTAGTCGTAGCTATCAAGTCAGAAGGAAATTCTTGATTTAAAACTGAGTTTTAGACATTCCTACAAACAGTTTTTGGTGGTTGTTTTTTGGGGGGGCTTTTTTTAAAATAACTATTTTGGAAACTTACTTTTGCAACATGACCATTTCTGTCTAAATCCTCATCTCAGGAGCCATTACTTTTATGATTCACATTTAAGCAATGCAGCAACAGCTCTACAAATTGAATCTTTATTTCTGATCTATTCGAATGCAGTTTGGAATGCCCTCTAGGTGTAATCTGAGGGGCTGCATTGTTGTCCACCTACTCACAAGTGGACACCAGGGTAATGAAATGCCAGGCTTTTGTCAGAGGTTATTTTCAGCTTGGTGATAGCAATGGCATTGCTCAGATCCCTGAAGCTCTCTCTCATTGCCCTCCCCTTCCAGCTTATAGGGCTGATAGTGGTGGCCTTTGTATTTAAAGAGTGCAGGAATCCTTAGTGTTCAAACCCTTCAAGGCCTAAGAAAAATAAGGAGGAACATCAGGCAACTCCGGTAAGTAGATATGTCAGGTTCTATCAAGAATGATAAAAGGGTTTGCGTATTCTTTGTTTTTTCCTAACAGATGGTAGAAAATACTCGTTGCTTGACAAAGATAAATGTGTAGGTATAGTACAGAAATATGAGTGCTGCAGAGCTCAGAGCAGTAGTTAAGGCTTGGAGTAGCCAACTGCTTCTCAGCGTGTTGAGTAGCTACTAGTGCTGCAAGACCAGGGCTGTGGGGATCCTCATTAATGATCTCAATTATCATGGCACCATTTCAGTCTGTAACAGTTTTGCTTGGCACTTGCACAGATAAGGGTTTAGAGAAGGATCTTATGGAAGAAAAAGTAAAAGCTGACATCCCAGGATTAGGTCTATAAAAAGGAATGGGTCTTCTGTGCAGCAGGATTCAGCGGATCAAGCTGAACTCTGAGCATGTTACATGCAAGCATGTGTATGGGGTCCTTGTGTTTTAAGTCAGAACCAAGTACCTTGTTCTAGTGCCAGGATGCCTCATTTTTTGCAAGTGCAATCTTAAATTCTTGCAAAACTGGGGATTAAGGAGGTTTTATAAGAAACATGGCATCACCATGCAAGAAATTAATAAATCACCTGGAAGGGCCAAGATGAAAGCAAAGGACTCAGACACAGGACTCTGGGGTTTTCTATCAGCTTTACACAACTTGTGCTTCATATCAAGGCATCTAAAGTCTTTGTTTCAAAAGGGCTCATGTAACTTGGACTGACCAGTGTCAATGAAACTACTTCCTTCTTTGTGTCAGTGTGGAAATTCACATCTCTTATGTGTTGGTTTACTGCAGAAATAAAGGAACCATGCTAGTTATTAGGAGATGGTGGTGGAGGCTAAATGTACAACACTAGTAATCTTAAAATGCACCTGTATCCATAGCCCATTGAATGCACTGGAATAGAAGAGATGGGTGTTGGAACTAGATGATCTTAAGGTCCTTTCCTATTCAAACCAGTCTGTGATTATCTAATTCTATAATTATAAATACCTAATAATATTATGTCATCATTAAATGAGCTCCACCTTCAAAGACAAATGTTCTCTCTGTTGGGAATCTATTCTGCTGAGAGAGAGTGCTTGCTGTGATGGATTAGATTTGGACAAAACCATAGTCGGGTTTAATGAGATGCAGTGTCAGGAACTGGGCTTTCTGCTGCAGACACATCCAGGTAAGACCAAAGAGCGAGCGGTAGTTGCAGAGAAAAAACAGTAGAAGCGTTATATTGATGTTTTGATAAAGGAAGATCTATATCCTTATTCCCATGCTGCTGGAGAGACCAGTAACACTAAGGGCAGTTGAAGGAGTCACTGGTGGTCACAGGACAGGTCAGCAGCATTGCTATGATTAGATACCACAATGAAGTCCTGGCTGCACTGGCATTTCCCACAGACTTGAGCTGGGAAAAGAATTTTCAGTGTGGCCTTGATATTTGCATTTCAGTATAGACAGTGATTTAATTTGATACTATTATTGATTTTTTATTAGGTAAGGAATTGGTATTCTTACACTTTTAACTAGGCTCGTTTAGCCTGGAGAAGAGAAGGCTCCGGGAAGAACCCAGAACAGCATCCAGTGCCTAATGGGGCTACAAGAAACCTGGGGAGGGGCTTTGGACAAGGGCCTGCAGGGACAGGACAAGGGGGAATGGCTTTAACCTGACAGAGGGGAGACTGACAAGAGATCTTCAGAAGTTCTTCCCTGTGAGGGTGCTGAGGCCCTGGCACAGGTTGCCCATAGAGGCTGTGGCTGCCCCATCCCTGGCAGTGTTCAAGGCCAGGTTGGACAGGGCTTGAAACAACCTGGTCTAGTGGAAGGTGTCTCTGCCCATGGCAGGGGGTTGGAACTGGGTGAGCTTTAAGGTCCCTTCCAACTAAAACCAGACTGGGATTCTATGATTCTAACGGAGTCCACACCGAACAGCTAGCTGGGACTAAACCAGAGATGCCAGGCCATTGGTCCTGATCCAGCACTTTTACCACCATTTGTACCAGTGGTCAAGAACCAACATTTCCCATTCCATTTATCCTTCAAAGCCATTCTGTAGCACATATGGCCCCCTGAGCTAATCCTCACATCCACACCATACATGACTTCTGCAGTCCATTCAGATAGATACATCCTGAGCTCTAGACTATCACACGTGTAGGCGTTTTGAAGGGAAAAACCTCATGCTTGGCAAGAAAACACCAGAATTACTTTTAGCACCTTTTTCACCTGCACCACACTGCCTAGCACTGGTGCTGCCTTTTACTCCTCTACACAACTACATCAGGCATCCACTTCCCACTTAGATCAATGGTTCTAAATATATTCTTACCAATAGCACTCTAATTAGAGACACTCTGACCGTTCAGTGACATCCAGATCTGTATGCTACAACTCGCAGCCCGCTTTTCTTCATGCCTGTGCAGGAGCACAGAAGCACTTCAAAGGACCCCTTGTTCTGAGGCTGGCCTGTAAAGTGATGCTACAAGCCCTAAATAACAAGGAGCACGTATCCTTGGCTGCATAGCCACTACGTGTAAATTCTACTCCAGTAGCAGCTGCATTTTGAAGGGGAACGATACAAGCTGCTGATTATTATTAGAGCAAGCCCAAAACACTCTTACAGCTTAACAGTCCTGCAAGTGCCTGCAAACATTGCCATACTGACACACACAAGTTTCCCTGTCATACACTTGACACATTTAGAATGGGTCCACTCACTCCCCACTATGTACCATGTGCTTAGCAATGACTGCAAGTTAACCAGATTAAGACAACAACAGTCAGGGAATTTCAAGGAGATTTACATAGTGACACCCCATGAAATGAAGATTTTGGGTGTATTTTTTCTTATGACAAACAGGAGATGGAGTTCTATTTGCACTTTATCCACCATTATAATTAAGATGAGTAGAAACCTGTGAGTGCCACATCCCCTATGGAATTTACTCGCCTGTAGTAACACTGCTTGCTGCACAGGCAGCATCCCCAGGGATGGATCCTGAAGTTCAGTGTTTGGATAGATGAGCACAGCAATGACACGAGGAGCAGGGACCTGCCCTGGTTCCTCACCCAGCAGTTAATCCAAGCACATGTTGCCCTTCTTAAACTAGGATCCTCATAGGAGTGTTGTCACTGTGACTCCTTTCTCCTACAGCTTCCCATCAGGTGATGCCAGAAAAACATGGAAAATGTGTATGCATGCCCAGTCATGTTGCCATAATTAGCCCCAGGGGCAATGGCTCTCTTCAGAGCTCTAACCCCAGCCTTTAACAGCACAGGGCTCACTATCGCGCACTATCAGCCTTTATTCAGAGGTTATTTTTTCCCTTCAGCTAATGATGTAATTAGAGCTGCTTTCCAACAAGTATCCCTTTGCCACAGACTAAGATGCTTGGTGTGTGTTTGAGAGGAACTAAACCAGCAGAAGCAGTTTGACAGAGACTGGATGAAGAACCTGCTCTCCTCCCAGGCAGCTGTCGGTGCTGCTCCAGCGGGGCAGGGAGCTGACTGGAAACGTGGTTTGAAAGGGAACACTGTGAACACAAAAACCTCATTTGAGTATTCAAGAAAGCATCACCAAACTGATTTTTCTCTTTTAAATTTCCCTTCTCTTAGAACAGTCAATGCATTACATGAATTACTTTACTTAAAAAAATAAAAAATGGCACAGAACAAAAGTACTTTAAAATAGGAGAAAAGCTAGAATGGTGGAATGACAATAAGATTTTACCTACTTGAAAGGTTTCTCCCCATTCCTTCATCTCCCATTTAAAAGACGGAAAAAAAGATTTTAACAGTGCTGTTGAATAACACCTTCACTGAGTAAGGAGGGACAAAACTCAGTCTGTTCCCTGTGGGTGGCCATTTTTGCTCCTTACTTGTTGCATTACAGATAAACAGAGTTAGAGACAAGCTGAGTTTTCTTCTCCTTTATGCATTACTGTTTTCTGGCTGAGCAGTTGGGCTAGTGAACTGCCTCTCGAGAGAGCAGATAGGGCCTGAAGGAGACGAAGAATGCTCTATAACAGCAGAGAAGTTGCTGTATGAGCAATGGAGGTTGTTCAGCAGAGCCTAAACTAGCCTTACAAAGAGGAGAAGAGCTTGGATCTCACATGAGGACCACAGGTATGCTGCCTACCACAGGTAACAGCCCCAGTAGTGAAATGGAATTATACAAGGTTAGGGATATACTAAAACCACGGTGAAGATGTCTGGATATGCTGGTATCCCCACTGTTCTCAAACACTGATTGTAAAACATGAGTGTGTATCATGTGTGTCTTCAGTGATACTGCTTCACTGTGTGCACACCTTTTGCTGGAAGGTAGCAAAAGTGTCTATAATGTCTCTTATAGACCATGGCACAATTTTTAATGTTAGATGCCAGAAAGAATCACCTTCAGGTCCAGCTTGCAGAGCCAGCACATTGAATTTGTTCATTTCAGGCTGAAATTTATAAGATATGGTGCAGAAGACTCCAAGAGGGTGATAAACATGAGACATTAGCATCCAGTGTACAGAAATCACAAAGTGTTAGTCTAAAATTCAAGCCACTGAAGATACTAGCTGTGTTACTGCACTGCTGTGGTAAATTCCCCTCTCTCAACGTCAGAAGAAAATTCTCTGGTACCAGGCCTGATTCACATTCAAAATCCTTCTCTTAGTAAAGATGAATTTAATCAAACACAAATAGCAGAAGCAGGCTTCGAAAGAACTATAAAAAGAAGGTGACTGGTTTTCCAAGAAGGAGAAGGAAGGCCTGTGCCAGGAGCTTGGAACAGCCCGATAATGCGACGTGCAGGTGACAAGATGACGTCCCAGTCTTTCCAGAAACGATGACTCAAACAAGAAATCAGAAGAGCAAACCATAGGTTAGGGTTGTTTCAGGTAAGTGATAGCGCAGTCATCAGGAAGGGCACTCACTTAGGTCAGGCGGCCCAAGCTGGGCTGCTGCCTCCCACAGTGCCCTCCTGTGTGACCTTGGTCAAGTCACTCCAACAGTAACTGGAATGACAAGGACTGAACAGTAACCACTGCCCTGATATTTAAAAACAGTTAGCAAAGAAAAACCTTAAGCACCTCAGGAACCCAACTATTACTCGTTTATAATGGCTGCGCAGCACAGTGATCTTGCAGCTGTTGCATGGAAGAAAGTAAGAAAGAACTTGTTTCTGTCAATGTGTCCTCTGAAATAACATTGGACGTTTGTGAAGCTTCAAGGTGGAATTATCCAGGTATGAATTTGTAAAATGATATCATCCTGACACCAAAAATTACCTCTATACGTGTCACCGAGGGAGCTCACTGCATGAACTAGCACTTGCTTTGGGAGGAACAAACAGTTCTACCTGATGTCTCTTAGCAAAGACTCTCAGTAGGATGCTGTTCTGTAGAAAACAATGCCAAATACCGTCCACATGTTTGCTTAAACTCCTGTAATGCTTCAAAGTGACTGCTCACCTCCACTAAAAGTTGCCTCGCCAAACCTGATCAACACATAGAGCAAAAAGCAGAGGGGAAAAGGCTTCCCTGGGGTACAGGGGAGGGCAGAACTGAAAGAAAATGACAATTTGTTGGAAAATAAACACTAGATCCGCTTCTCCAGAGGAGGTTTGAGCGATCTTGGCACCTTTTCACCGAAACACCTTTCACGTATTTACCATCACGATATACAGAGCTAAGGAATATCCTTATTTACAGAAAAGGATCCCACAGGACAGTTGTTTTTAAAATACTTCGCTTCTGGTGACGTATTTAATTATATAATTTGACTTTCTAGGCTACTCTTCAGATACAAAGATGCCGAACTGGGGAGGTGGAGCCAAATGCGGCGCGTGTGAAAAGACTGTGTACCACGCTGAGGAAATCCAGTGCAATGGAAGGAGTTTCCACAAGACGTGCTTCCTCTGCAGTAAGCTGGGCTACACCCTTCTAACCCCACAGTATTCACATAGCTCTGTAGAAAACTCCCACTAAAGACAGTAAATTTGCTTTTATATTACCCTGCATGCAATAAAGAAGTTTCACAGTTTCCCCAATTTAATGTGTTTGCTCATGGGATGCTTACAGCAGTTTAAACACCCTGGCAACATATAGGATGGTGGAAGCAACCAGCATCAGACTGGATTCCCCACACAGAAAGTTCTGTGAAGCTTTGCATTTTACTTCTGGGGAAGTTAAAAGTAGAGGGCAGTCACATGTTAGTCATCCTACCCAGAGTACAGCACAGTCAGATGGATTCTGGCCTGGCACTCTCTAGAAACCTAAAGGTAAAACCCAATTCCCATCTTTTTAGTCCTGGAAGGATGGAAAACTACCATATCTCTTTTTAAACGCAGCAGCCAGTTTTCTGGAATACCAGCATGCCACTCCATAGCAGCTCTCACTAATCAAGCCCCATTTTCTAGCCCTTTGCAGCAAGCAATCACAGATTGGTTTGTGTTGGAGGGGACCTTAAAGCACATTCAGTTCCAACCCCCTGCCATGGGCAGGGACACCTTCCACCAGACCAGGTTGCTCCAAGCCCTGTCCAACCTGGCCTTGAACACTGCCAGGGATGGCGCAGCCTGGGCAACCTGTTCCAGCTGCTCACCACCTTCACAGGGAAGAGCTTCTGCCTAATGCCTAATCTAAATCTCCCCTCTGTCAGCTTAAGGCCATTATCTAGATAAGAACTAAAGGTAGCTAAATAGTTTACTTTGCAGGCAATGCTTCAGATTTAGTACTTGAGATTTAGCAGTATGAATTCCAGCATGACAGCTTAGAAGCCACTGAATCCAGTTTTCCACCCTCCTTTCTCATTTGGAGGCATGAGACTGACCCAACATGACCAGATGGCATAGCATAGTGCTATGCAGAATTCAGTCTGAAGGACACCCTAAAGCTGTCTTTGCCTTTCTCTAAGTACCCTGCAAGTGATGCATAAAACACTGAGTAAGAACGAATTTCCTCAAGAAGTTTTCAGTTAACTGGCAACCTTCAGCCAGTGCTTACAGAATGGTTAAAAAGTCTCGTTCTTTTCAAACCTAGGGACTTCTTATTGCTTCCGTGAGCTGACTATGGCAATTAATACTGGGTATCAGAGAAACTACAGGGAAAGGGACATGAATGTGGCAGTTATGAGAAAAGCTTTATTTGATACTTGTGCTTTACTAAACACTAGAAAATGATACAGCAGGAAACAAATGAGTAGACTCTCTAGTGTCTATATGAACAGTTGTGCTAATAGGGCATAGTTAATAACATTTCTCTCCCTCCTAATACTGCAACAAGTTTAAGCTTCATCCTTAGCATAACTGATTTTTTCCTAGTGCTTCATGATCAGCAACACACAACCATTAGCTCTACCAGCTGTTTGGTTTGTTGTGGGTTTTCTTTTGTTGGTTGGGGGTTTGGGGGAGTTTGTTTGCTTGGCCCCTGGTAGTTGTAAGTCTGAATTAAAGTAGGTTAGATTCTAAAAAAAGGATTCCCAGCAGAAGTATGTTTAAGGTCAGAAGCCAAAGATGCATCTAAGCCCAGATGGTGTACAAGAGGTATGTTAATTGGATTTATTTTCCCCATGATTCATACACTAATCAGCAGCTCTGGATGACTCAGTATTATGTATCATGGTCTTAGGCTTTTCAGTTAAGCAATTCTAGGATTTCGAAACCAGTCCTCCCCAACCCAATCTCAGGTACAGAAATACTTAACCTATCTAGACTTTTCTAGACTTCTATCTCAAACGTATTTCAAATATATTTGTTATTTTACATTTTATTAGAGCAGAAACACCAACCACACCACGTGGTTTTCAACCAAGAAGTTCAATTTGTCCAACATTATGAACAAGTCCAACCAACCTGTGAACACAGTAGAACCAGAGAAACTAAACTATAAATCACACTCTCTTCACCCCACAGTTTTCCCCTACAAACATGAGATTGCTGCTTGCCTACCTTGTTTCCCTGACAGCTTTTACTCAGTCTGCAGCTGTGATGGACATTTGGCAGGATCCACATCATTAACCTGAAACTTCTTGGTGCCGGCTCGCCAACAGTATCTATTGGCAGATGACAGGTCTCAAAGTTATTTCAACAGTAGCACTTCAAGGGCTTTTGCTCCATCTGTTGTGGTGAATTGATACTGTATCCCTAAAGTGCCAGAAATAGAAACGCTTTATCTACTCCTAGAGTTTCCATCATTCCTTAACTCCCTTAGCAAACATAATTACCATCTCAAAGCAGAACAGACTGTAGCCTGACGAGATCAGGTTCACACATTTACAGAAGCCCTTGGTTTTATTTCCATTAACTGTAAAGGGCCTTGCAAATTATCTCCCCCAAACACACACACACAGAGTAATAGAATGAAAACTGCAAAGGTTCCAGTATCAGCTTAAATTCCCTGATGAGGGTGAATTTAGACTCACAGCAGGACAGTGAAAATAAGCATGGGGGGAAAGGGACTAATCAGACAGCTAGCTCTGCAAGAGCTTGAACTTTCAACCATTGCCAATACTTCCATATTTCACCGGCTTCTGTGGCTCATGCAAGCTAAGCACCTTCACTTACCCAGCTCTCAAGAGGCTCTGCATGACTGGAATGCACTCTGTGGGGCACACACTGGCTGAAAGGGAGGTGGAGAGAGAGTTTTTGCTTATTCTCCTCTCCCCCATATCAACCACCATTGACACAGGGAACAATTTCTAAGAAGTGTTGAAATTTCGATTTCTAAGCATACAACAAACCCTGACTTTTCTAGAAGCACTCTGAACCGATAGCTTTGTCCTCTCGCAGTGGGGTGGGAACTACCTCATGCTGAGTACCCAGAGCGCTGCGGCACACACTGCGTACCAGGCAGATGAGGAGCGAAGCTACTGGTTTTTTGCCATTCATTACTGTCCGCTTTTCATCCATCAGCAGCAAGGAGATCCCCCTGGACTGCTAACAGATCCAGCCTCTAATTGCTGTCCAGGTTTCAGAGGAGAATAACCATGTGCAAGACCCATCTCAGCAACAGCGCTCAGCTCTGGGTGCAGCTTGTGTTTCCCAGAACATGGATACTTCCTTGCTGAGCTCCCCAGATAAGCAGCTGTTAGCATTCATTTAGCTTCTGGTCTTTCCAAGTTGGGGCTTGGTTTCAAGCAGTGTTGTAGAGGATGCAACTTGTATTTCATTACAAATGCTGGGCATTCCTTTGGCACCTCTTGTCTAAAAGTCTCCTGGACTGCTCCTAGTGAGCTAAGCCAAGCGGTATCTATCTCTGTATAAGAACATGACTAGGAAGAGGTCTCCGGTTTTGGAACACCTATAATTGTACTCTTGCCTTCCTGCAGGAAGACTACCAGAACAGAGCCCACCAGTTACTTGGGGTCATTGCTTTGCCTTACACAACTCATCAAATAAATAAAAACACATGTCCTGCTTGGCCCTGGACCTTATATCCTCTTTTAGAAGCATGCCACATAAACCAGCATGGGCTGGGATGAGAAAGGCGCCACAGACTCAGAGTGACTAGTTCAAAAGATGCAGATGCGCAGCAAAACCAACACCCCTGCAACCTCCTTTTTGCCTTTTTTAAGGCTGGGAGTTTAGGATGATGCTCTCAAATCCATCTTCACCTTCACAAGATCCAGACAAATTGTCTTGATGAGCCCACGATCTTCCTAAGGTTAAAGTAGAACTTCAAAGTGGCAAGAGAACACAATGAGTGCATGCACAACTACTTCAGCAACAGCCTAATGAAGTTCTAGAATGGCTACAGGCTATTTTCTGTATTTATAAAGATAAGCAAAAATAAACATTGTCATTACTCTGAACCCTATGAATTCCAACTTGAAAATGCTGATGTATAAAAATGCCTCTTTTCTCTTGTTCTCAGTGGCTTGCAGGAAAGCTCTGGACAGTACCACAGTGGCAGCGCATGAATCTGAAATCTACTGCAAAACTTGTTACGGGAGAAAATATGGTCCCAAAGGAATTGGTTTCGGACAAGGGGCAGGATGTCTCAGCACTGATACTGGTGACCATCTGGGCTTGAATCTGCAACAGTAAGTTACATCCCACTGATGGCACCTTTTGCTGGTGCTTTTCCTGGCCCTTATATACCACCACAGGCATAAATACAAACTGCAATTGCAATCTACCATTAGTAGATGGTTGTAATGACACATTCACCACAGAACATAAGAATTATTTTATTTTTTTCCTCCTGTCAGAAGCTAAAACACAGTGAGGTTTTACTGTTACAGAAATAATTACACTACTACATACTGTTAACTCTCCTCTCAATGGAGGAAATAACACTTCTAAATCCTCCCTGTGGCTCGAGTAATACTTACAAACACACTGAGATGTTTGAACAGAGGAATTCTAATGGGATACCATCTTCCAAAAGCACATAATCCTGACAGAGCATTTTTATAGTATTTTTCTATGATTCTGTCGTGGTTTAAGCTGAGCAGGTAAGTCAGAAACGCACAGCCGCTCGCTCACTCCCGTGCTTTTTCCCCCTAGCTCCCAGAGTGATGGGGAGGAGAACTGAAAGAATGTAACTCCCACGGGCTGAGATAAGAACAGTCCAGCAACTAAGGTATAACACAAACCACTGCTGCTACCACCAATGATAATAATGATAAGGGAAATAACAAGAGGAGAGAATATGAAACTAAAAGAGGAAAGGAAAGAAAAAAACAATAAACAAGTGATGCACTATACAACCGCTCACCACCTGCTGACCGATACCCAGCCCGACCCAAGCAGCAATCCAGCCCTTCCGGGTAAGTCCCCCCAGTTTCAATACTGGGCATGATATGATGTGGTATGGAATACCTCTATTAGCTAGTTTGGGTCAGGTGTCCTGTCTCTGCTGCCCCATGGCTTCCCCTCCTCCCTGGTAGAGCATGAGACTCACAAAGTCCTTGGTCAGACCAAACATTACTGAGCAGTGACTAAAAGCATTGGTGTTATCAGCTCTGTTCCCAGGTGTCCTGGGTTCAGCAGCAGCAGTCATTTTTTCTCACTCTTAGTAGCTGGTGCAGCGCTGTGTTTTGACTTTCCCAGCAAGGCAGAGGAGGAAGATCTGCACTCAGGAAAAGAGAAGCTGGTGGTGGGAGAGCCGGCAGGCACAGCGGCTACACCAGCCCCAGTGGCAAGTACAGCAGCGTCATTGGAGAGTTCTGAAGGGTTTGAATGGCCTTTAGGTACCCTTGGGACCTGCCTGCTGGTTGTGATGGGGATCAGCATGCTGGCACACACACACAGTGTGTTCTACCCACAAACATTTTGTCTGATCTCAAAAGTTAAGCAGAGTTGGGTTGAGTCTTGTCTAGGGTTAGACGATGATACAGGAGGACCAAGAGGTTTTCCCCAAGGCTGGACATCATGAGTGGCAGGGTGTGTGGGACAGTATGAGCGAGTATCTAGTCCACTGGGCCCCTCCAGTACTTTGGAAGCGTCAGCTGTATGGAGTCCCCAGCAACAAGCTGCAGAAACTGCTGGAGGGGAGGGTGAATTATTTCAAGCCTGGTGGGCCATGACACTTCAGGCCATCAGGGCAGAGATGCAACATAGAGATGGACTCATGATCGAGGGGTGGACTTAGCAATGGACACTATTGACCAGGTTATTCACGAGTGTGAACACTGCACACAGCCTCTCCTGCTCTGAGAGACTGTAACAAGAGATGGAGCCTGACATCATGGACCAGATGGACTCAGCAGCTTTATAGGGTATTGGTTCATGCATTAAGGAATGATCTCTCTCTCTCTCTGTATGTACATATATATGTATATATATAAGAGTGATGGTATATTGAAAAATGTGGGATCTCAAAATGACGTGAATGGTATGGAATAAGGGGTGGATATGCCCTGGGTTCAGCAGCAGCAGTCATTTTTCCCCTTCTTAGTAGCTGGTGCAGTGCTGTGGTTTTGACTTTCAGACTGGGAACAGTGCTGATAACACCAATGTTTTTAGTTGCTGCTCAAATGTTTGGTCTGGCCAAGGACTCAAGAGCCTCATGCTCTGCCAGGGAGGAGGGGAAGCCAGGAGGAAGCAGAGACAGGACACCTGACCCAAACTGGCTGAAGAGGTATTCCATACCACAGCACGTCATGCCCAGGATGTAAACTGAGAATTACCCAGAAGGGCTGGTTTACTGCTGGGTCAGGCTAGGTATCAGTCGGCAGCTGGTATTATATTCTCTTCCCTTGCTATTTCCCTTATCATTATTATCATTGGTGGCAGCAGCAGTGATTTGTGTTATACCTTAGTTACTGGGCTGTTCTTATCTCAACCTGTGGGAGTTACATTCTTTCGATTCTCCTCCCCATCCCTCCGAGAGCGGGGGGAGGGAAGAGGGCAGGGGGGGAGTGAGAGAGAGACTGTGTGGCTGATTTACGGCTGAGCTTAAACCACGACATCAGGCTAAACTGAAACACAGCACTGCACCAGCTACTAGGAAGGAGAAAAATAACTGCTACAGCTGAACCAAAAGCTGCACATTCCCAAATCAGTGATGCTTTCTTCTTGTATAAGGGAAGCCAATTAACCAACATCCTGTGCAGGAAATAAAAGCTTAAATAATGCATTTAACTGTAGCTCCTTGTAAGATATGAATTCATTACGGGCACAGTTCTGCATAAAAAACTATCACATCTGTAGATTCAGTGACGTGTTGCAGCCGAACAAGCCAATAATTCAAAAGCCAGTCTGTGAAAGGCCTCAGCTTGCACCAAGACATAAAGCACAAAGCACAGAAATAGAAAGCAAAGCTGCTCTCCTGATGTGCTTTTGACCCTAGGCCAGCCAAGAACCCCTGTTCTAAGTTCCCTGTCCAAATCTCACAGGGACTAATGAAACAGCAGCATGCAAAATCTTTTCTGTTTTCCACTCGCTAAGTGCCAGGAGACAGCCCGTTAGAAAGAACAGAGAAGTCTTTTACTTTTGTTTTCCCTCTTGCCTCTCAATAACACAACATTCTTCTACTTTTACTTTTCATTAAATATAACCTTTTTTGCCTGTGGCTGCTATCAGCTTCGTGTACTCAGTCCCAAACAGGTTACAGCATCATCTTTTCAATCACACAATACAGAATTCAATAGAAACTTGCATTTTTTTCCTCTTTCACATGTCTAAACCCAGTCATTTAATATTTACCCCTTAAAAAAAAAAAAAAGGCATTAAATTACATTTCTAGAATGCCAACCACATTTTAAGCAGTATTTTCAACCACTGGGAACTTCTCTTTTAGGGGCTCACCGAAGCCTGCTCGCCCTTCTACACCAACTAATCCATCAAAATTTGCCAAAATGATGGTAGATGTGGATAAATGTCCCCGTTGTGGCAAATCCGTGTATGCTGCAGAGAAGATTATGGGAGGAGGAAAAGTAAGTAGTTACTACAGGACCAGAAACAATGCACTTCTGTAATGGTGAGAATCTACAGCAAATGGGTCCTTGACGTTTCAAGTTTTTGCTCAGTGTCAAATGAAAAAAACATGAGGATGAATCAGCAAATTATTGGAGTCTGAAGTACATTCAAGGTTTAAAACCATCTGCTTTTTGTAAGTTGCCTTCAACTTTACACATCTTGTTTACGTCTGAAGAACAACTCCTGGTCTCTGTTCAGGCTAACTCTACTAGCACTGTTATTCTACTACCATCTCTGGGGATATTTACCATTTAAACATTTATCAGTAGTGACAATTGCAGATGTATCGAAGAGATCCTGTGACTAGAAAAACCAAAGGCCCTTCTCACAGGACATTCTAGCCCTCTGCTCTAGGAACTCTCACTAGAATATTATCTCTGCGTATTGAAAGAAGTGGCCAAACCAAGAGTAATAATATAGCTCCCTTCTTTTCACCTAACCTCCATTAATAACAAAGTGACTGGGTAAGATCTTGACATGGGATAATGAAGTAATTGAAAAAAGACTGACCTATAATGCCTAAAAATGGAAGCCGTAAGACCAACAAAATGATGTTAACTTTTTCACACCTTAAAAATAGTTTGTACCTTGTATCTGCTAGCTGTGTGCTTTTGGTAATATACAATGAATTGCCTTAATTTCCTCAGCCTTGGCATAAGACATGCTTCCGCTGTGCTATTTGTGGGAAGAGCTTAGAATCCACAAATGTTACAGACAAAGATGGAGAGCTCTACTGTAAAGGTAAGAACTGCAATGAGCTGAACTGGGTTACTGAGACAACCGAAAATTAGTATCTTCAGACCTAGTACAGCCATCATGATTTACCTTGCTGCAGGCTTCACAACTCCACAAAACTACATTTTATCTTTATTTAACAACTTTCGGAAAGCAGAGGTAAACATTGTGGTTTCGTCTTCTATTGTAAACATGGAATTTTTCAAGTTGTAATTTTTCTACAAATATAACACCCTCTCACCTCTGTCCTCAGACCTTTCAACAGGAGCACTGGCCAGATCTGCTGGGCAGTCTCTTGTACCTGCAGAATCTCACTCACTAAAAGGAAAGTAAAATATACACAAAGACACAGAGCTCTAAAAGTTGTCATCCATGTCAGGTCATGGTCCTAATTTGAATTCTTGACAGTGAAAGTTCAAAGATTCTTCTACATTAATGCTACATACATCCAAATCTTTTTCTAGGACCAAGAAAGTTCACAGATTTCACCTGACCCTTAGAAGCAGCTTAAGAGGAAAAATATGCAAAGTTTTTATACCCTAGACTAAAACAGATAGGGAATCCTGGAAAGAAATACTTAAATTCTGTGGCTTTAGGTACAGTCTGACAACTGCATGTCAAATTATCGTATCTGCAGAAATCTGCTGACCTTTACTACTTCCTCAGCAGAGTTCTGACCAATAGCTATGCATACACTTAGCAATACAAAGTTGAAACGGAATGGTTTAAAATACCATCAATAGTTTCTGAAATATCCTCTTTTAACCTCCTTGTAAAATTTCTGACTTATTACTCTACCTGTATTACTTGTGCAGACCAGGTTTTACTGGGTGTTTTCACGTAGCAAAGCAGCTTTAATAAAAATGTTACACCTTAAATACAGAGAGTTGTTAATTGTTTTTTAATTTTTTTTTTTTTTTGAGAAGATCAGATGTGACTTCTGTGTAATTCAAACACGTGACTCCAGCTGCACACTGTCGACACTTCCGGGAAAGGAACCATTCAGATTTCCTTCCTTTTATTAACCCAAATTTTGTAGTAGTACCAAAGCCAAAAGTGAAAACATTCAGGATGCCATTTACCTCTCTTCTCCTTTTTCAGTTTGCTACGCAAAAAATTTTGGTCCCAAAGGAATCGGCTTTGGTGGCCTCACTCAAGTGGAAAAGAAGGAGTGTGAATGAGAAGCAATGGATGCAACAGACTCAAGCTGCTGTTGATGCCACCACCTGATAGCTGTCAAGTAAAACATTAAAGATCACATATTGCTAAGAACCTACGGCATTTGTTTAATCTTTTTCACTTTGCAGGAAAAAACTTGTGGGCTTATATCTTGAGAAATTCTTAGATTAGTTTAGGAAAGGCAAGTAGATGCGATTCACTTTGAATTTCAAATCTCTTTTGAGTGTCTCTTTCTCTCAAAGGGAGGTACTTCTGAAGAAAATCAACATTTTCTTAGAATACAGTGTTGTAAGTTTTGTTATTGTATGTTTACAAGCTACAATAAAGTTCTGCTACTGCTTCACATTGTTTCTACTTGAATTTGCTTGCACATTGTTCTACAATATCACAGATATAAATGCATTCCACTGAGATGAATTAAATACCCCACTTGTTAACTACAGGAATTGCATTTCATTGCAGTACTTTACTTTCATGTTACCAATTCCAGATCATATTTATTTTTCTGATCTTGATCTGTTTCCCTGCTGGTTTTCATTATTACCTACTTTGACTTACAGTCACACTGCTCTTCTTGGGAATATGGCTGACATCTTATTATTAAAGATCTATGCATGCAGCTGGAAAAAAAAAAATCCCTCTTTTTGTATACATTTGTCATGGTTTAAGCCCAGCCGGTAACTCAGACCGATGCAGCCACTCGCTCACTCTCCCTCTTTCTTCCCCCCTCACCCCTGGAAGGATGGAGAGGGGAATCGAAAGAATGTAACTCCCACGGGCTGAGATAAGAACAGTCCAGTAACTAAGGTATAACACAGAACTACTATTGCTACCACCAATAATAATGATAATGGAAAAAACAAGAGGCGAGAATATGAAACTAAAAGGGGAGAAGGAAACCAAAAAACGCAAGTGATGCAAAATACAATTGCTCACCACCTGCTGACCAATACCCAGCCCAACCCGAGCAGCCATCTGGGCTTGCTGGGTAACTCCCCCCAGTTTATATACTGGGCACGAAGTGCTGTGGTATGGAATATCCCTTCGGTTAGTTTGGGTCAGGTGTCCTGTCTCTGCTTCCTTCCAGCTTCTTGTGCCCCTCCTCACTGGCAGAGCATAAGAGACTGACAAGTCTGTGATCAGGATAAGCATTACTTAGCAACAACTAAAACTACCGGTGTGCCATCAGCACTGTTCTCAGGCTAAAGTCAAAAACACAGCACTGCACCAGCTACTAAGAAGGAGAAAAGTAAGTGGTACAGCTGAAGCCAGGACAACATTGCTCTTTTCCACCATCATCTTAACCATTTTCACACACTAACGGGGCATATATACGTGCAAAACAGGAGGCAAAGAGTCAGGTGTTTTCTTACGGCTTTGTGCCTACCTGTTCTTACATACCTCACTGGTCACAAATCCCTTGACTATTTCAGTCTGTAAAAACACACTTAGAAGCAAGAAAGACCTATTTTATTACATGTAAGCCCTCCAAATACAAATATTTAAAAGAGTTTTTCACAACACCAGCAACAAAATTATTCTGCAAATGTAACATTATTTTATTAATAGGAACATTCCCCTTCATGTACAAATATCGTTTTCTTTTATTATCTGCAAAATAAAGCAAAGGCTAAAAACATGGTTTTGAAATTCCACCCTATAAACTTACCTTGAAAAATATACTCTTGGTCACATATAATTTCAAATAGTTTCAGTTCAAACTATGCATCACAGACATACAGTGATTGTTCCATATATAAACCTGTTGTAGCTTATGCAAGATAGGTTTAATATTTGAAACGGTAATAAAAATAAAAACAAGGAACTTAAGAAGAATTTGCAAAAACTAACAAAATATCCAGTTTTATTTAGCTTTCAGCTCAATGGTTTTGGAAATTAAGCAAAACTTCATACAGAATGAACAGTTTTCTCCTTTGCCAGATAAAGAAGGTTGTATTGCTTGGTCCAGTCAATTACATTGGGTTTGGACATACCAAAGCAACTGCACTGAAAAAAGTCTGCCAGGTTCTGGAAGCATCCAAGACTGAAAAGGAAAGAAATACCCATTAAAAATCTTAACAAAAGAGGACTGCAAGCATCAAAAATACACACTCACCATAAGACAGTACACAAGACAGACAAAAGGCTGTCAATGAAGACAGCTCTGGGAGAAGAAACATAAGCACAGTTCTCCATTGACCATCATTCCTTTGTTGAACTTTTACAACTTGTATTTCATTAAAGACTTCTATAGCCTGTATTACATTACAGAATGAGCACAGATTAAGTTCACCTCAAATATTAAAAAGTTAGTAAGATCTCATCTACTCCCACACATGAGGAAACAGAGAATCCTAGTATAACGGGGAAACCTTGGTACTGGTTTCTCTGCTGAACTAAATACCGCAAGAGAAGGCAGAAAGGAGCCACTTCATATCTTGATTCTCTTTCTAAACCTACAGCACACACACAGAGATTGATGAATTAATTAAAGGACAATATCACTTCATCCCCAAAATAGTGTCTACTGATGATTGCTATGGACTGAAGCTATGGATCCACTACATTATGCACCTCTTTCTCCTGTATATTCATCCATGCAAGAAAGAACTCCAGCAGCTCTTATGCTGGCTGTTTATTTCCCAGGGCAAAGCAAGTTCTCAGCAAGATAAATGAGGTCCACTCCCTTCTCTTAGCACAGCTCCTAACAGGCATGACAAGCATACCCACAGAACACCACTTTTGTGCATTTATGAAACAGTGAAGCAAATCAGTACTGAAATGCGTTTAAAACATGCTCTTCATGAATACTCACTTGTATGGAGTTCTCCTGAGTGAAACAGCATGCTTAGAAGATTTTCTCTGTATCAGGAGGTTCGTTCTTTCATGCGAGGTCAATCCCAAGAATGCAATCTTACCAAAATGAATGTGTAAAACATGGTTAAAACATGAACATCACAAATTCAAATTCTGGTGATATCAAAAGCTACTACAGGGAAGGGAGGGATGGGAAGAGGTTTGCCATATCTAACAAATAAGTAACTACTGCCATAATTAATGTCTGAAAAGTATGTTTTTACACATCAATTGGACTAAAACAACCCAGCAAACTGTAACATTAACACTTCTGCCAAGGAGGCAAGCTTATTTGGGATGACTGTCAGGACTGTACTTTCATGGATGTCTACAGAAGTTTAAGATTACAGACATTAAGCACTTATCTCCTCAGATTTTGTCTATAATCTACCACACAAACTGGTTAAGATCCTCCAAAAAGACCAAGTAGCGTAGCAAAAAAGATGTAGATGTAAAAAAAAAAAAAAAAAAAAAAAAAAGTAGATGTCAGAGACTCAACCTCTCCCTTTTCTTGATTCCATGTCTTTTTTACTGAGCTTCATAAAACGAAAGAAGTTCTTTTGTGCGTATTTGCTTACCTATTCCTTCTTCCATTTTCTTCTTTTCTTAGCAAAATCTTATACGGTCTTTGGCTGAATGCCACACTATCATAAAGCAGTACATTTACACATGACTGTGCACAAAACATGTAGTTAACTGTAAATATCCTACCTAGAACTTTTTTTGTTTTTTCCAGCATGGTATCTTAGCAATGGACATGATGTAAGGTAAGCATGGATATTACAGACATCTAGCAGTACACACTGCAAGTTGTGGATATTTTTTTAAACAAGATGGTAAAAAAGGCTTTAGCTCAGTATGCTTAACACATATTCAGATGACACATCTTTCCTAAAGCTAAAAGAAGCCATTTCCTACATGTTCTTAAGACAGCTCTTCTCCATCTTGTTTGCACAGCCAAGTGCTCTCTGAGAACAACATAACCAAGAAATTCGACAGTCCTCACCAGGATCTCATCCAGATCATCATTTTATTGTAGCAACGGGATTTAACACAGTGTAATGATGCACTGCTGAGCTCTGCCTTGGAATCTTTGATTCAGGCTAATCATGTTATTGAGCTTTTGTGCCATTTTGGGGGCAGTAATACTGCTTCTATTAGAAAATATCTTTAAATAAGTCTTTATAGGTTTGGAATTTTTGATGACCACTAACCCAGAACTCGGTGACAGGAATGATTTGCAGGCTGTAATCCTTTTAACATGGAAATGCTGAATGCACAAGTACCTATGAAACTGAAAGGACTGCACTGAGATTTAAGGAAAGCACCTAGATCTGACATTCATTAATCAAGGAAAACAGGCACAGCCCTTATGCGAGCAGATCATGTAGGGAAAAGCTTTAACATGATGACTCTTAAGAGGATCAGAAACTGAAACAAACTACTACCTGATAAAGCTGAACAATCAGCCACAACGAAGCCCATCCAGTATGAAAACAGGCTAGTACAAACATGTAGAAAACCCACGGGGAACAATAGATTATCTGTGTGAAGTATGTCCATGCTCCATCTTCATGATAACTTGTTGCGCAATGATTTGTCCAATCTGGCAAGATGAATAATCAGTTAATTATGTTATTAGGCCCCTTAAGAACTGAACAAAGATTGTTTGCATGGAACTAATATTACCTAGCAATATAATCTAGAATACCATGTTCTATATATCATGTTCCCACTTAAAAGCACCCACAGAGATCTGTGACTGCTTGCTATTCTGGCTGCATAATCGTTACATTATGTATTTATAACCCACATAGCCTCAAGTTCCTTGAAGGAACATTCAAGGCACTGACTACATTCTTTGATATTATATTGAAATAAGTCATCACTTCTCATTGTCGAGACTTCTGAAATTTTGCTTCATGCACATTTGTAACTTTAGGACAAGAACTTATCATTTATCCTTAATACCATCATCAACAAAAGAAGACATGATGGTGAAAATGCCAAGAAAGCCGCATTTAGCACTACTAAATAGATGTAAACTGGAATATCTACCGTCTGTAAACTTCTTAAGAGATACTTAAAGCCTACCACATACGCATTTAACCTAGTAAAAAAACCCCACAAGCTAGAAACAGAGCAACTTCTTTTTGCTTCTGTGTCAGTAGAACAATGAAAAGGTTCTACTTTCCTCCCATGCTCCTGCACACACAGGAAATAGAGAAAAACCATATGCTTTCTGCATATATGTAAGACCACCACTAAAAGACAGGAAAGCAACACATGTTCATACAAGTATCCTGTGTTCTCCACTGCCATGGCTGGTTCACTTCACTATCTTGAACATCGACCCATTTCAATATAATGTAAAGTAATATAAAATAAAATTTAGAACTTTCTACTTAAAAGGTTAGTGGTTAGCTGTATAACTACATTCTAAGGGCTCTACTCTCTCCAAGAAATGTCTCTATTTTCCAGTTTGGATTCATCAGTTAGATAGACAGTTCTTCTCAAAGTCATCACTACCTTAAAAACAAAAAGACTCTTTGGCAAGTATTCAATATAGTTATTTCCAAATAACAAAATCAATAAAGCCTTTGCGATAAAGTATTTACAAACTGATTTTCCATTACATTGAAGGCTATCAAGGCTAGAACCTGTAACCTGACATTCCTCCACATGGCTTCCCTATTTCACCTAAGATAAACGCTTACTGATACTGCATTTTCCAATGGACATCCCATTAGAGCTCTCGAGTAGCCCTTACTCAACACACATGTAAGTAGACATTCGACCAAAGACTCAGATATGATGTATTTTCATTTAAAGACAGAATTCCAAGATAATAGCACTGCTGAAATATGGCATTATTTGTGCAAGTATCATCACACTTGCTGGAAATGAAATACTGAAAATTGAAGACCATACACGCACATCTTTGAAAAATAACTTGAAATAAATTCATGGATACATACACAGAAGAGTTCCATAAAGCACCCAGACACCGGTCATAGTTAGGAAACATAGGAACAGCAGGTAGTAATAATGGTTCCCAATGCCTGAATTTGAGACAAAATTAAAAAAAAAAAAAAAAAAAAAAAAAGGTTGACTTTCTAAAATTCAGCAGTACTTGCATTTCCCTTTAAGTCCACAGGACTAAGAAGTCAGCCAGATTTGTCTCTTCTTCAGAGCATGCCTTTAGCTGTTTTGGCTAGATGAGGACTAACTATGCAACCACAGCTCTCACTATGCACAGTACAGTTGTCTCATATGACTGAAAAATCTAAGCTGTTCAATTTAACTGTTTGACCTTTGTGTGCTTCAGAACTGCAAACACAGGCATGAAAAACCCCAGACTTCTGTCAGAGAAACTATTACATGAAGATATACAAATAGTTTCCTTTAAATTACAATCAGTATTGCTCAAAGCTTTGAAACAATGCATCAGAGGGATGTCTCACCACCTTATAGCAAACACTGTAAAAATATTTTCAAGTATTTCACACTGCAAAAAGCAATTGGCAAAAGAATGCTAAAAATACATTGTTACAGATGGAAAATTCTAACCTTTCTGTCTTGAGCATCACCAGTAATGAGACAGAAAGGAAGAACATGCTTGCTTCCCAGAGCGCTGGTGGAAACACCAACCCTGGAAGTAAGTGTTCACAGACTGTGTAGATGAGGCCCCCAGTGGCCTGGTTTAGTGGTGGCCTTGGCAGTGCTGGGGGAATGGTTGGACTTGGTAATTCTAAAGGTCTTTTCCAACCTGGCTGATTCTGCAAAAGAGGGAGTTCCTCAAAGAACACCAAAACAAAGCACTCTACAGGGTTAAATGGTCCAGATGCTCCACTGCACTGTCTGTAACAGTGACAACGGACAACATCAGTCCAGGAAGACACGTGAGGCTGGCCACTTCCTACAGCTCATTCTCCTCATTAACAGCTTCTGTCTTAAAATGTCAGAGCCTACATACTTGTCTAGTTCTTTTCGTAGCTACTTTTGGACACACTGTACAACCATTTGTCTAATCCCCTTCTGAACCTTCTGATGCTACCTGTATCTGCAAACCCTTATGGCAGCAAGCTCCAAATTTCCTCTGCCTGCAATGTAAAGACTTTTTTTTTTTTTCTTTACCAATTTTAAATCCAGATGCTATTCTCACTGAGCCTTCCCTAGTATGATGTGCCTGGCAAATACCAGATCTGCATTCACTTTAGCCACTATCTTCATTGCTTCCTGCCGTTCCTGTTACTCTTTCTCTCAAAAGGAGAAGCCTTAGACTTTTTGGTCTCTACTTTCAGGCTGACAAATCCATTTCTTTAACAATTACAGTTGCCTTTCTCTCTACCATCTAACTTATTTCCCTCTGGCACCTATCAGTAAGCCCCTCAGTATCAACTATGTATTCTTATATGAGGTATGCGCTCTCTCTCTCAGGAGATAAATGGTATTTCCCCAACTTTTTAAATAAGCAGTATTTTCTGATAAAACAAACCCTCTCACCTATGCACTGTCCAGTCCACAGAGAATGCTGATCATATCTGGCTACACATGAATCACAAGCAAGGCAATGCACAGATCTCAAAGGCTTCCTTACCTAGTTGAGGGGAAGAAAAGAATACAGCCATAGCAAAAGCATCTATTTCACTAAACCTCAGAGCATCTATTCATGGGTATCATCATATTTTGTTCTCTATAACATATATTTATTTTGTATAACAAACATATTTTCTACTCTAACAGACCTCACATGATGCAACATAGCTAAGAACTATAAAAATTTTACAAAAAAAATTAATAGAAATAATTATTTTATCAAGATTAGAGTCCAAGGATATCAAAGCATCTCTTTTGTCACTGTAAAAGAAAAACATAAATCTAAATAACACAAAATAAACTATGCATCTAGCACTTACATGACAAGCAATAAGGAGAAAGCTTTTCATAGCAGTACTGAGTAAAAGCCAGGTTCAAAAAGCAAACAAATACCAAAATCTCACTTACAAGACATGATGTGCAAAATGTTCTGAAGTCCAAGCAATTTGCTTCTGCAAGAGCTACAATGTTCTGAAAGACAAAGTAGTTTGTGCTTGTGTTTGGATCACATTTCCAGGGGCATGTGAAGATTTTCATATTAGGCAACTCATCAGCATTTTGAGTGCCAAGCATTGATAGGAATAAGTGCTCAATGTTTAAAAAGGTCTGTGAGAAACACCAAAGACTGATGTAACTTCCCCCATGCAGAATTATCCAGAAAACTATCTCTGTTCCCAAAATTAGTTAATCATGTGGATGAAGTATTCTTCAAAATGAGATGGACTTCAGACCATCTCACCTACCCATGCCAAGTGCAAGGTCCTACACCTGCGTTGGAGCAATCCCAGGCACACCTACAGGCTGGGCAGAGAAGAGATTCAGAGCAGCCCTCAGAAGGACTTGGGGGTGTTGGCTGATGAGAAAATGAACATGAGACGGCTGCAGTGTGCGCTCACAGCCCAGAAAGCCAACCGTATCCTGGGCTGCATCAAAAGGAGCGTGACCAGCAGGTCAAAGGAGGTGATCCTGCCCCTCTACTCTGCTCTCGTGAGACCTCACCTGGAGTATTGTGTGCAGTTCTGGTGTCCTCAACATAAAAAGGACATGGAACTGTTGGAACAAGTCCAGAGGAGGGCCACGAGGATGATCAGGGGACTGGAGCACCTCCCGTATGAAGACAGGCTGAGGAAGTTGGGGCTGTTCAGGCTGGAGAAGAGAAGGCTGCGTGGAGACCTCATAGCAGCCTTCCAGTATCTGAAGGGGGCTATAGGGATGCTGGGGAGGGACTCTTCATTAGGGACTGTAGTGATAGGACAAGGGGTGATGGGTTTAAACTTAAACATGGGAAGTTTAGATTGGATATAAGGAAGTTCTTTACTGTGAGGGTGATGAGGCACTGGAATGGGTTGCCCAGTGAAGCTGTGAATGCTCCATCCCTGATGGTGTTCAAGGCTGGGTTGGACAGAGACTTGGGTGGCATGGTTTAGTGTGAGCTGTCCCTGCCCATGGCAGGGGGTTGGAACTTGATGATCTTAAGGTCCTCTCCAACCCTATCTATTCTATGATTCTAAGATACAAGATACCTCTCAGGTAGTCAGCCAGGCCTCAGAGAGATGAGGAGAGTTGCTGTATTTACTGTTCCTTTATGCATACTAGGCAAACATTTACTAGTCCTGTGGCAAAAAGTTCAAAACACAGTTCTCACTGGCAATCTGAAGAAATACAACCTCTTGGAGAGCAATGAATTCACAAACACAATACTTTCCTTAATCCACAAGTTGGGGAGACCAAATATCAAAGTCCCTACTGATTTCTTTTTGCCATTCTAAGACAGAGCTTCAAAATAGCATGTCATTTACATGATGCTTAAGCACAAAAATCAAACCATTATATGCATCTTGAAAGCATCTAACAAAATTTAAGTAATTTCTAACCTTTGAGCTAGAAATGTCTAGTTTTATGAGCATGGAGAGTTGTAGGAAAGCATTGTGAATATCTCTTGCTAACCTGAGACAACTGGAGTGGCAACCATACAAAATTCATTTAGGAAGTGAAGTTCTATGTAAGTTTGTATCACAGATAACACTAGTGGTTCTGTACAATGTTTTGCCAAAGGTCACATTTCAATGAAAAGATGGAAGCAAGGTCATTATGGCAGGATTATGAAGATAAGGAAATAAGCAGTAGAAGGACACACTATCTACGTTGCTCGATGCTGTTGCTAAAAACCCTTAGGAGTATTTCTCTGCTTTCAAGACTAACAAAGCTGCACATGATGACGAAAATAACCATCTCTTGCACCGGATGAGCCCTTCCCTTTGTTTTTATGAAGTCACCTACCTCTTTCCTTTCTTTTTCTGAGGTCTTAATATATCCAGGATCGGTTCTCCAAGTTTTATAGAAATAATAAAGAAGACCCACCACGCTGAGCATGACAGTGATTTCAAGAATTCTATTTGTTCCATGTAATATTCAGGTTAAGGAATATATTCTATCACTGCTATCTGTCAAAGAAAATACTCTAAAATTAGTTTATTACTTCACAAGTAACACATAAAAAGGAAAAGAATAAATTTCACTTTTCTAGTAGGATCCTCTCTGCCCTTTAGAGTACATCATATTGGAGAAGTTGAATACTCTGTCCAGTCTGAGCACTTGAGAAGACTTTTACAACTGCACAAACCTGGATCACAGTATAGCTCTCAGTCATACTCACTAGCAGAGTGCAGATTTTTGCCTTTGAGTATTTCACAGATTCAAAGTGAATTCAATTTCTTCTTTTTCTCACTCAAGTTTGTCTATTTAATTGAAACAATACCAATCTGACATGCATGGTTATTGAGCTTCCAGCAGCTGTGAGATTTGGCTGACTGTAGCACACACCCCGAAGTCACTGAACAGGCCTTTACTGTTTTCTAGGTCCTGCCCTCTTGTTTGTTTTAGCTAAAACCACTGAGTAAACTCAGACAGAAAGATGCAACTGGAAATCATCCCAGAAATACCTTTGTCACAAAAAATCCCAAAACTATACCAAGCACACACTGACAAAACACTTGTGAAGGTAATGGGATAGCTCCTGGGAATCCTTCTTCCTTCACAAATATATTACAAAATCCATGGAATCACAGAATGGTTGGGATGGAAGGGACCTCAAAGTTCATCCAGCTCCAACTCCCTGCCACAGGCAGGGACACCTGCCACTAGACCAGGCTGCTCCAAGACCTGTCCAACCTGGCCTTAACACTGCCAGGGATGGGGCAACCACAGCTTCTCTGGGCAACCTGTGCGACAATGATGAAATGACAAACTTCTGGTCTAATTAGACATTTTTCCTCTGGCATACCATTTGCTTTTACCCAGTGGCTGACTATTTTAATTTAAGTCTATGGAGAGAATTGATCTCTTATGAACGCCGGAGAAGCAGATTGAAATTCAGTATGGTTATTTGCTGCAACATCTCCAGCAGACAAATTATTATTCAAGAGGGAGAATATACAGTCATTAGGAACATGATTTTTACACTCGGTACTCAAAACATCTGTATGTCAGGTGAAAGGGGGAGAACATGTCAAGATTATCTGTCTCTATACAGCAACAGAGGGCTGTGGAGTGGGACAAATTTCACACCAATTAAATCCAAGCATTGACCTTGAGAGCACAGATATCTAAAGAACAGTCCATGATGCCACCAAGGAGCAGCCAGAGCTCCCAAGCCTGGATTTCATCTCCAGTGACCTCTCGATTGCTATATAACCACACAACGTGAATAACTCTTAAAGATAAGTTCGGCAACCTCAAGGTTGTTTTGTCTTATGAACTAACAACATTGCAAATACCTCTAACTAAAATCTAGATGATAAATTACGACATATTAGCACTGAATTTTAGCAGACCTATAGCTGTGTTAGGGCTGAGAGAAGTCCTTAATTAGAATGGCTGGATTTTCATTCAGTCTAGAAGAACAGTTTGACAGTTTGATAAAGACAGCTAACTAAAATGGTGAACAATTTCATAACACTCAAATCTGGGAGTAGTTCCAGAAGGAAAACACATTCATGAGGAAAAGGGCTAGATACTGAAATGGAAACTATCCACTTCTGCCCATGTCAGCAAGTTCTGGCTAGACCTTCAAGAATATTGCTCTGCTCCCTATCTTCAGCAGAGTGCCTGACTCAACACCCTACTGTTGGAATTTGATCTCCTTTTCATTTATATGACACCAAGAAAATCTTAAAACTTCACAGTGCAACCCTGAATGATTTTCATTTAGACAAGCATACGCACATATCCCCAGAGGGAATATACTTGATCAGTTTACCCAAGTTAATCCTGATAATTCTATTAAGGACATCTTAATTGGGAACAATACAAAAGAAAATGCCATTTAAAGGATGAAGTAATTAAAAATTCATTAAAATTGTGTAGCACTATATTACAGCTGGTTTAGTACAAAATTATTTACAGTTCTAAGTATGTCTCTAAAGGGTTTTTTTTCATAAAACTCAACCAATGAATAAACAGAGGTCTCCTGTGTAACTTCCTAGGGCAGTGGTGGAATCTCTGTCCCTGGAAGCATTCACACACCATGTAGACAAGGCTGTCAGTGGCATGGTTTAGGGGTAGCCTTGGCAATGGTGGGGTAAAGGCTAGACTTGATGATCTTAAAGGTCTTTTCCAACCCAGTTGATTCTATGATTCTATAAGCACAGGGCACTGAAAAGCAAGTGTAAACTACTACAACTTTTTTGTACTAATCAGTGCAAAGCCTCTTCAAAGAAAGCAAAAGAAACGTAGAAATTACTTCACTGCACACTAAGGATGCAGCATAACCTGTGAATGGACAGGAGACTGGAAGATCTACTTTGGAGAGACCTGAAGAAATTTGTTCCTTGTTTTTTTGGTGGTAAGGATACTGTTTTTAAAAGCAGAAGCACGAATTTCACTAACTGTCAAATCGTTTTCATTTTAGACAGAAAAGATGTTTATTATTAATGCATTTGTTATCCTGTTATACCACATGCCAAAACACATTAACCTTCCTAATTGAGACTCTCATACAGTAGAGTCACATGGAGGTGCTAACAGAGACAATCAGGTTTATAACAAAGATGCCTTCCTTTTGATATTCCAGGAAGATAAGAAGTAGCTCAGATTTATACACAAATATCTGATACAGATAAAAAGGTACAAATTTTTAGTCCATATATAACTTGAAATTAAAGTCAAATTTATTACACCCCTGCCTGATGGAAGTAAACCAGTCTTACCAGACGTTAACAGTCATGCAGGATTATCTGGCACTGCTCATTACTATTTGCATGACCAGGCCTACATTTATTAAGAACTGTTAAGGAGAGTTCTATTGAATTTCTGGAGTACAAAGGATATCAGGGAGGAACCAGAAAAACCAGGTCACAGACATCCAAAATATGGAACTTAACAGAAATGCTGTGGGAAGGTACCTTAGATTCTTGAGCCCCACAAGTTGCCTAAAAAGGATGTTAAAAGAAAAAAAAAATATATTTAAACCATAACTCCACAGAGTATCCATCATCTGTTCAGTTATTTTTAAAACCTCACACATGCAGCACACTTCACATCTCTCAAAGTAACCAGTTCTCACTCAAATGCATTCTTCAGCCAGATGTGGAAGGAGTTAACAATGCAACAAATTAAACTGCAGAGTGCTTTACTCCATCCTGGTATTAAATATCAGAAGTGCTGTAGCAGGGGGTAAAAATTGCAATCTCTGCCTATTCGCACACTGATGCAGGAACTGTTAAAGAAAGCAGGAAAGCTGTGAAACAGCTCAGCTGGGGAGGTCTGGGGAGCAGGAGGGGAGGGAATGGTTCATTAAAACTCATTCTGTGTCACAAATACAGGTGGAAAAGTTGAGATAAAGCACATTTCTGAGCATCATGCATTGATATCTGTGTCTACTGGCTGCAAGCCTTCAGTAACACTCTCTTTATCACTAGAATTAGCCAGTGGACTGCTCAAACACTTTAGTGGTTTGGGGTTTTTACCCAAATTTTTCAGTGAAACTATTATTTTGCACACCTGAAGACATTCCATTTCTATGGTCATTCTAAAAAGTACATATATTTAAATCCTTCACACACACTGCAACCGTTTCTCAGGAAGTATCTTTTTTGCTAAGTGAAACTAAACTCTTAAAAGAATATTGCATTAGACACCTTATATGGTGTCTGTACCAGTGAAATACACGTATATAGAGAAAAAGCCACAAACCTCACAAACAGAGCGATCCCAAACAGCAGGAAGAGGAGCAGACCTCCTTTCAAAAGCCATGAATCGGAACTTAAGTTCATGACGTATCCTATGGCCCACATAAATGTCAAGGAAGATGCAAACAGCAGGACGAGCTATTAAGATTATTATGGTTAAAATATGACTAAGTATTCAAGCAGGACTTACTTCAAAAGTATTTAGTTAATGTAATAACAAATGCTAAAAGACTCAAGATAGGTAAGGTAAGGTGACAGACAACACAAAATCCCCACCCCAACCACTGCTACATGTTTTAAAGACCTTCGGTTTTGTGCACCTAGTTTCAGAAACCACAGGTGATCCTCTTGTTAGGAAAGAGTTGGCCTGCATTATTATTCTAAACACAGAATGCTCTAGATTTATTTCCATTAGTTTTTACTCAGGAAATTACCTCATATTTCTCTACTATTTTCCGTAACATATTATTTCTTCTGCTCCTCATTCTTTCTTCCTCTTTTACCATATAAACCATGAAGCGATTTAGACTTTGATAAGCAAGGTCACATGGTGTCTCTCCCTTTAACAACAGAAATGTTTAGTTATTTATGCACTTAACACATACATGCTTTCCCTTTTAACAGAAGCAAGAAATAAATATAGCTAAAACAAGAATAACTGGGCAATCACTTTCCAGCTCCTCCCCTTTTATTTTAAGGCAAGAAAAAGCTAAATTCAGAATTTTAACATGCTTAATTTCTAAACTTTGTAGTTTAGAAAGCTGCTGCTTGTATTCAGATTGCATCCATTTGAGTTACCTGCTGGACTGTCTCCAATAACCTGAAACACTGAACTGTCTGATAAACAGAAAGAGGGAGAGAGGGCAACAAAATTTGCAAAAGAAAAATCAGAGTGGCTGAAAGGCTCAGCTGTTCATATAATGAACATTGCAAAGAATCTCTGCATCCATACTTTAAGCCACACCACAAGAAAGGTGATAATTCCTTTTGGGAAAGAACCTCCTAGTCAACCCCAGTGCAAAGAATACCCAAAGTAGAGAGGACTCAGGTTTTAATTTACATTCATTTTACACACTCATGCCCCATGGAATGAAGTATCATGAAAGAAATTGTACCTTGACATTTTTTACGTCCAGGCTAGCACCAGCTTCCAGCAACAGATCCACTGCACTAGTATTTCCCGATGCTATTGCCCAATGCAGTGCAGTATTCTTTTGAACATTGTCTACAGCATTGAGAGAGGGGTTAAACTTTAAGAGAAGCCTCGTGGGTTCTGGTCTAGGTGAAAATAAAGCATAAAAGTTAACAGACAGAAAATCTTGGATATGAAGATATGAGTATCTTGGAATATGAAGAAGATACTGGATATGAAACTTTTATACATCTTAGAAAAAACACTGTTCCTTTCTGCGAAATAACAGCAGATGCACAAAGCCTTGTCTCAGAACCTGCTCATTAACAGCAAATCTGAGTTTACAATTCAGGACCTGGCGTCAGGGTTTTTCTCCAGACTATATTATTTTCCCATTTTAAAAAATATGGAGTATATACACAGGTTGTATATAGACCAGGCTTTGAGCAACCTGACCTAGTGGAAGGTGTCCCTGCCCATGGCAGGGAGTTGGAACTGAATATGAGCTTTAAAATGCTTTCCAGCCCAAACCATTCTGTGATTCTATGATTGCATCTTTCTACAATACTGCATATCAGCTTACATCTTCACATTTTATTTATTCTAAATGCAGCCACCTCTTGATGTTCATTTCTGGGAAAGCATAATAATGCTGCAGATGGTTCAGCCACAAACCTAACTTTATTTTAGAAATTCTTTTGACTTTCTTGGCTATATCCAATTTGCTACTTCATACCTCCTGATCTCTGAAATACTGAATATTTTAGTACAACTAAAAGGGAAAGGAATGTTGGTTTAACAAAAATTTTCATAAGATTCACCTCACTGCTTCTTGGGTACAATAGATTCTTCTGAAGTTACTTGCTACTTACCCAATGGCTTTTTGTGCTGCTAACATTAAAGGTGTTTGTCCATTGAAGTCTGTTGTGTCTATGTTCTAAGTACAAGAAAAAGATAACAAGCAAATGATTACCAGGGATTTCAGGAGACAGAGTTAGATTGTCAGATTTCGAGTTATACAACTGGCTTAGCTGCACTAACAGAAAGAGAATGGAAAGCAACCAAAAAAGCAACCAGCCAAGAAGCCAATGCCCATTTAAACATTTTTCTCTTTGCTCGGTGAGCATTCCATGAGCATTCCCTTCCTAACACACCGAGTCTCCACTAAGGACATTTTTAAGGGACAGTCTACACCAAGGACATTTTTAAGGGACAGTCTGCACCAAGGACATTTTTAAGGAAACCACATTAACCACATTTTGTGTCCTGTTTTGCACACAGATATAAATAAAATGGATTTTGAAAAGCTATGTTAATCACCTTCTTTGTATGAACAGAGGTACATAACAGAATGTCCAAGTACACAAAACTGGTTTATTAAAACAACAACAAAAAAAAAGGATTACATATCTTAAGACGTAATTATTTAATCATCTAACTTGCATTACCTAATAGTCTTCAAAATGAAAATTTCCTTCTTCCCTGCCTCCACCCATCGTTAAGTCAAAGCAGAATAACTTAAAAGAAATGTTTAATCACTTGGATTTCTTAGCTGAAGATAGGTGGGCTAAAAGCTTCCTTAAGTCTGTGATATATACCATCCACACCTACGTTCTAGAAGCCAGTCACTTTACTAGAGAGCTCTATGAGAAACATACTTACCAAATCTTTAAATCCTAATACTCAGTGCTTCAAAGAAAGAGTCTAGATCATGTAAAACTCCACTCTTATTTTTATTAGCAAATTATTACACTTACAATTAATTCTGCTTATTTCAGATGTAAGCTAAGCAGACATCAACTAGAATAGATACAATATAAAATGACAGAATATACAAACATTTGTAAAATAGAATTCAGACCTAGGCTGGTCATCTATTTTGCACACTTCAATTGATGGACAATTGCACAGACCATTTGTTACAAACCTATAATCAAACGGTAAATGCTTCCTGATGTAGATATGGCATATAGTGCTTTTTGTTCTCAGCTAAGAGCCAGTTACTTTACAGCACCACAAACCTGTGTAGTCTTAACAACTCTCCTTAAACACTCTGAATTGTGTGTGAATGTGACAAGAACAGGGGAGGGTATTAAAACAAAAAAAACAAACATGTATAAATGTATAAATAATTTAAGTTACTCTGAACTTGTGGCACAGGGAAATAGCTGTCAAATATCTGCTTGTCATCTAGAAAACAAAACAGTTAATTCTGAAATGTATCATACACACAGGTATGTACTCAAAGTAGAAAACAACAGTGGGACATCAACAACATACCTGGCCTTTGGATATGAGGTAAGCTACAATGGGCACGTGTTGGAACAGCACTGCTAAATGAATGCTACTGAATCCTTCTCCATCAATAAGACCGGGATCTGCTCCACATTTCAATAATAGCATGACCATAGGTAGATGCCCTTGTCTGTAATAATACATAAAATGAAATTATAAATGACAAAAAAAGACAGAAATTCTAAAGAAATCATTGCCTTAATAATTCTCATAGGTACTCTGAAAAAGAACGAATCTGTTCAGATTGTTGTGGTTTTATTAAGGAAATTACTTTTTTTAAATTAAATTTAATAGCAGAAAATTGTATTAAAAATACACCTTGATAGATGAACCTAAGGCAAACCATTAACTTAGAATACAATGGTTATTCTACAGTAATTTCTCCTGTGAGCAGTCTTCCTCTGAAGAAGTATCTAACTTTGGCAGACTAAGACAGCCCAGTAGAAAGTACTGATCTCCTGATACAAGAATCTGCATTCAGAGAAGTTATCCCAGAATAATTACTTAAGGCTACGTTTCTTCCCAGATGAGCAGCGCTTTTGTCCTTTTGGTCATTTAACTTAAATACTGTCCTTGAAGCTAAAGTTGTATCATTTTAAAAGTATCAATTGAACAGATGTCATCTACAGCATATCCAGAAAGAACAGATCCAAACAGATGTTAAACATATGCAAGCACCAATAGACACCATTGCCCAGGAAGACACTGCATGCTAGGGGGTTGGAACTTGATGAACTTTAAGGTTCCTTCCAACCCAATCCATGCTATAATTTTATGTTTGTGGTGGCAGCTCTAAGGAGCCCAGGAGGAAAAGCTGATGGCACTGGGAGATAAAGTCCAAAGACCACTCTACATGCCTCTGAACAAGGTGGCTTACAGTGGTCCTACTGCTATAAACTTGAGTTTCAAGTCTAGGACTGGCAAAATTGAGTCTTATGAGAGTGCACCAAGGTGTGGTGTGCAGAAGCTAAGAAGCATTTAGTGCAGAAGCTAAAATGATTGAAAGCATATTAACTAGACAGGCTGCTGTCTGTGAGGAACGGTGACCACAACTTTTTCAGACTAAAACTGTGCCCTAATAAGCACCACCAGCAATCTTCAGTACCCTAACATAACAAGCTTTCTTTGCCCTAAGGCAGGACATAGGAAGTCTGAACAGCACTGTTCCATCCCCAGGGAAACTTGAAAATGGGAGTTCAAGTGACTGAAGCACAGATACATAACACAGCTCCATGGCTTGCAAAGCTGCCAGGGATCAGAGAACAGATTTCAGCATTACTATGCACATGCTGCAAAATCTCTTATACCTCAATAAATTAAACCCACCACAGTGTTTGATTTACGATGACCACTGCTGTACCACACAAAATGCCACTATAACTGTTAATACTAACAGATTTACGATAGGAGTTGCAAGCAGCATACCTAACGGCCCAATGAAGGGGAGTTGAATTCAAATCTCCACCTAGCTGATCCACTATTGCACCTTTGGAAATATAATACCTGTGTAACAGCAACATAAAATTAAGAATAGACAAAAGATTAAAACATGATACGAAGGATAACATAGCTCTAGTAGTAAACAGCTTATAATAAAAATTCACTTAGAGAAGCAAATAGACAAGAGAATTTTTTCAGTAAAGAATGCTGGTTTGAAAAAATGTTTAAGAACAAATATAGTCATTAGCAAGGCACTTATAAAATCAGCTTTAATCTTTGTTAAACAAACCAAACCAGGAAAATCTAATGATTTCATGTACTACATAATTTTACATATAAAGAAACCAAGGTAACTTTACATTTAAGTGACATTCTCACAAAGGTAATTGGGTTAAAAATGTGAATTTTATGTTTTTCTTCCCAAACAACATTTGTTTCTTTTGAAGTAAAATAGTGACAAAGTGATATAAACAACGGAGGCAGAATACTCATGTTACTTTCCCAAGAACTCTAGAGCTTACTTAACCAGCTCCTGTCTGTTGTTTATTGCTGCCCAGTGAAGAAGAGTCACGTTTTCTTTGTCTGGTTGTCGAACATCATATCCTGCTTCTACCAATTCTTTGCATCGTTCTATCATTCCATACCTTAAATGAGAAAAAAATAATCGATATACTTATCATCCATTTGTTAAGTATCCTCTAGTTTAGAGACAGCCACATACTAAAGAAAAACAAATCTCATCAAGAATCACCAGCAGCTCCTATTTCAACAAATTCCACTATTCAATGAAGTCTAGAGAACAGAGCTGGCCTGAACCTTGATGAGCAGAACTTTCTACCAAACTAACCTGGTTTAGATACTATTGTTTCTGATAAAAACACCTGCAACAATACTTTTAAATTATTTTCCTTCTTTCGCTATGGGGAGAAAACTAAACTAAAATTTTCCTTTGCAAAAACACCCAACCTGGCTCACATTTGAAGACACTCCCATCTATTTCAACATTCTGCACACACAGAACATATACTTACTGTGTAGCCTTAACAATATCACAAATGCTGGGGTCTTCAATGACGGGATACAGTCCTGGTGTCACTGGGAGATCTTTATCCCCATGGGCACTGTGGCAGTTCTGTATATGAGGTCGATGAGGCCCATGGCAGTGGCCTTTACACTGCTGGTTAACAAAGCATCTGTCAACAAACACTTCTCATGTACTGTACACCACACCTCCTTATTGCATTAATAAGAACAAACAAGTTCACTTAAAGCACAGTTAAAGCCACCTGACAAGAGACTAGTCCTTTTATTTAGCACAGGGACATGGGAGGATGGAAGAGCGATGGTTAAGGTCCATCAGTTACAAAGGATGTTAAGCACCTTGCAGAGCTGGCTCGTGGCAAAACACCCTTATAATCATAGAATCATAGAACAGTTAGGGTTGGAAAGGACCTCAAGATCATCTAGTTCCAACCCCCCTGCCATGGGCAGGGACACTTCACATTAAACCATGTCACCCAAGGCTTTGTCCAACCCAGCCTTGAACACCACCAGGGATGGAGCATTCACAACCTCCCTGGGCAACCGATTCCAGTGCCTCACCACCCTAACAGGAAAGAATTTCCTCCTTATATCCAATCTAAACTTCCCCTGTTTAAGTTTTAACTCGTTACCCCTTGTCCTGTCACTACAGTCCCTGATGAAGAGTCCCTCCCCAGCATTCTTATAGCCCCCCTTCAGGTACTGGAAGGCTGCTATGAGGTCTCCACGCAGCCTTCTCTTCTCCAGGCTGAACAGCCCCAACTTCCTCAGCCTGTCTTCATACGGGAGGTGCTCCAGTCCCCTGATCATCCTCGTGGCCCTCCTCTGGACTTGTTCCAACAGTTCCCTGTCCTTTTTATGTTGAGGACCCTTACCTACAGCAATGCTGCTGTGCTAGAAATGCCAGCCTATACCTACAAGAAAGCTGGGGAGGGACTTTTTACAAGGATATCCTAGTGATAAGGTAAGGGCGAAAGACTTTAAACTAGAAGAGGAAAGATTTAGATTAGATATTAGAAAGTTCTTCCTTGTGAGGGTGCTGAGGCGCTGGCACAGGTTGCCCAGAGAAGCTGTGGCTGCCCCATCCCTGGTGGTGTTCAAGGCCAGGCTAGACGTGGCTTGGAGCAACCTGGTCTAGTGGAAGGTGTCCCTGCCCGTGGCAGGGGATCGGCACTGGAGGAGTTTTACGGTCTTTTCCAACCTAGACCATTCCGTGATACCTTGAGCAGGTTTTGAACCGCCGGAACAGTTGGAATCCACAGGGCCCGCCGCGCACGGCGGTTCCAGGAGAGGAGCCCTCCAGGCAGAACACGGGCCGCCCCTCCCGGTGAACCGCTGCCGCAGGAGCCCCCACCCGCCGACGGACACCTCCCGCTCCCTCCCTGCTCGCTGCGGGGAAGCCCCCGCCCTCCTCAGCCTCGCACCCGGCTGCGAGGGCCCGCGCAGTGCCCCCAACCCCAGCGGAGCGGAGCAGCCCGAGCGAAGGGTGCACACGGGGCCGGCGCCTCTCCCCGGCTCCGACCGCCTGCACCCCGCCGACAGCCTGCCGCCGGAGCCCGAAACCGGCGGCCGACCCCACCCGCCGCCTCACGGGGCCCCCAAGAACTAGGCAGCGAGGCGGGCCCTGGACCAACCGAGGGCAGGCCCAGCATCCCTCCCCCCAGCACTCGCGGGGCTCCCCTCACCGCCGGGCCGCTACCGGCCATCCTCGCTGTGCGCGGAGCTCCGCGCCCGCCGCAGCTTCCTGCTCCCGCTTCCTGGTTACCGGCTCCGGGGGGCGGGCCCGGGCGCTGAGGGCCCGGGCAGCCGCAGTACGAGCTAGCTATTTCCCCGCGGCCTCACCTGGGGCGCTGTGCCGCAGCCGGCCGCGGCAAGGCGGCTCCGCGGGGAGCAGTAACGCCACGGTCCTCACCTAGGAAGTACTTAGGGGGGTATAACTCCGCCACTCACACCACCTCGTACAACAGGGGGAGCCCGGAGGACGTCTGGAAACAGCACAGAGTCCTAAGTCGGTTTTAAAATGTGAGGTGTTTGCAGTCCTCCTAAAGCTTGCAAATGTATTGACACCCGGTAATGTTACAAGCAAATATTACAGTATGAAAGATTACCAAAGAATTACCCCAGGGTGGAGCCCGCTGCTTCATTGCTAGCAGCCCAAGCACTGGTCAAAACAGAGTGGGAGAGGAGAATGCACAGGCTCTATTGTAAGGCATGTACAGCAGGGGCAGAAAGAGAGTTATTAAGGCAATCATAAACCCATTCTCCACTGCTCTGGGGTTTGATCTTGCAACCTTCGTAACAGTTATTTGGCATGTCTGTGTGTTTCTTGGCAAATGGCCACATTAACGCTGTCTTGGGAGAACTGGAAATGGCTGTTGGTTTCACACTGTGGTCTGGAAGTCAGCTGGAAGATGCCCTTGCTCCTTGTTCTTCCTCTTCTCCCTCTTCAATCCATGGAAACTCTCAGTGTGAGCTGACAGAGATCTGAACAGGTCTAGGCGCTGTGTGCAGGGATTTCCAGTCTGGTAAGCATGAACCTGGCCTGGCATTTCAGCTGTATTTCCAGCTCAGTGTTGCTGCCTTGGAGAAGGGATGGTTCTTCACAATGTTCCTGAAGGAGGCCGTACCGTGTTAGTGAGTTTGCCAGCTACCAAACTTTCTGTAAGGTGTGAACACCTGGAAGAGATGGAAAATTTCAGCAAGAAACACTTAAAACACTTTTTTGTTGTTGTTGTTTGCAAGAAATAAACAGGAACATGTCACCCCTATAGCCCTTAGGCTTGTCAAATGTCACACTGAAAACACTCACACCCCCCAAGAGAATGCTGTGGAGAATGATGGGACTGTGCAGAGAGAGCAGCTGTCGAGATGCTTTACAGTCACAAAAGCAACTTTATTTTTTTATGACTGCTGGTAGTACTTTGTACTTTATATAAACGTCAGCTGAGATTTTAAACTGGTTTACATATGTTTATGAGGTAGGTAAATACTGCTCAGAGCACTCCTGTACTTGGGTTTTATTTGCTTTTCCTCATCTCTACTGTCTGATTGTCCCATCTTTCAAGCTTCATATACTCTCCTTTATTATCTTTTGTTCCCAGTTCCAATCTCCCTCTCATTTGTCTGAAAGGAAACAGCTACACAGGGATCCACAGCAGCTACTGAAAAGGAGGAATGTTGATGTTCATAAGAACACTAAATTAATGTGGTAAGCTATTCGCTATCAAGCTCTTTAGATCAGGTATTGCAAGGTTATTTCTCTGACCTGTGCTGGGCTCGCCCTGGTGGGTCATGCACTCTAACTGGCCTAAGGATCCTTCCACAAACCCACAAAGGTGCAGCACCTCCCATTCATGCTGCACATTTAGGGTTGAAATATCCTGACTTGCCTTGGCTAGGCCCCCAAGTTGACTGAAGGAACAAAACTAAGTGCTTTTTCTACTCTCAGAGAGACGTTGCAGGAATTCATTTCATGTAGTCAGGCTCTTTGAATTTATAGTTGGTGGCTGATAACGCAAAAGGCAAAGTTCAGAGTGCTAGTGTGAGTAAAACTAAGCTGTCTTAAATGTTTCCTCAAGCACTTGTGACTCACAATAAAAAAGGGCACTAAACATTTTTATAGTAACAACTGACAAGTTTTGCTCATCTGGTAGCTTAAGCCTTTCATATTTCAAGAGCCATATGACATTAAAAAGAAAGGCAGGGCAGAGATACAAATGACTGTTCAATTTTCCATTAATCCATATAAGATCTACAAATGCATGTTGGGTTAAGTGTTGCACAATGCTGTGGGTTTTTTAATCTGGGAGTTACCAAACTGAATCAATTTCCTGCCTGAACAAAAAAGGCCGAAGGAGTTGGCTCCTCGAGGAGCAAACTATGAATCAGAGTAGTAGTATAGTTAGGGTTGGAAAGGACCTTAAGATCATCAACTTCCAAATCCCCTGCCATAGGCAGGGACACCTCACGCTAAACCGTGTCACCCAAGGCTCTGTCCAACCCAGCCTTGAACACTGCCAGGGATGGAACATTCACAGCTTCCTTGGGCAACCCATTCCAGTGCCTCACCACCCTCACAGCAAAGAGCTTCTTCTTATATCCAATCTAAACTTCCCCTGTTTAAGTTTTAACCTGTTACCCCTTGTCTTACCACTACAGTCACTAATGAAGAGTCCCTCCCCAACATCCCTATAGGCCCCCTTCAGATACTGGAAGGCTGCTATGAGGTCTCCACGCAGCCTTCTCTTCTCCAGGCTGAACAGCCCCAACTTTCTCAGCCTGTCTTCATACAGGAGGTGCTCCAGTCCCCTGATCATCCTCGTGGCCCTCCTCTGGACTTGTTCCAGCAGTTCCATGTCCTTTTTATATTGAGGACACCAGAACTGCACACAATACTCCAAGCGAGGTCTCACAAGAGCAGAGTAGAGGGGCAGGATCACCTCCCTCAACCTGCTGGTCACGCTCCTTTTGATGCAGCCCAGGATATGGTTGGCTTTCTGGGCTGCGAGTGCACACTGCAGCCGTCTCATGTTCATTTTCTCATCAGCCAACACCCCCAAGTCCTTCTCCTCAGGGCTGCTCTGAATCTCTTCTCTGTCCAACCTGTAGGTGTGCGTGGGATTGCTCCAACACAGGTGCAGGACCTTGCATTTATCATAGTTAAACTTCATAAGGTTGGCACCAGCCCACCTCACAAGCATGTCGAGGTCCCTCTGGATGGCATTCCTTCCCTCCAGCATATCAACCGGACCACACAGCTTGGTGTCATCGGCAAACTTGCTGAGGGCGCACTCAATCCCACTGTCACCGACAAAGATGTTGAACAAGACCGGTCCCAATAGTGATCCCTAAGGGACACCACTGGTTACTAGTCTCCAGCCGGACATTGAGCCATTGACCACAACTCTTTGTGTGCATCCATCCAGCCAGTTCTTTATCTGTTGAATTAATCAACTCTTCTGTAACTGTTCTGAACTTACAAAAATATATATAAACTCTGTCAAAACCTTTAACTTAACCTGCATTATAAACCATTTTTATGAACTAATAACAAAATTGCAAGAGTTACTAAGTTTAGTTATCTGGATTGTCCAGATAAACACAATCAAAAATTAAAATTCTTCATTTTCAATAGTTACAAGCTCCATACTAATCACAGAAAAGATACTTCATTTGTTAGTTTCAAGTTTTGCAAAGGCATGGTGAGTTTGTTTCCTTCTGCATTTCTCCCTTCTCAACTAATCTTGTTGCAGCTTTCACTTCCTTCACACAGAAGAGCCTTCCTATGGTTTATTCTTGTAATCATTCTCTGATCCTTCTACAATACATTAGACATACATGGCTCTTTCAACATGTACTTCTTACTTTTTTTTTTGTTTTAATTTGATTTAAGCTAAGAGGATGAAATATGTATTTAAAATTACACTGAATTGCAAATTTGTTACATAATTAAGGGAAAAGATTAAGCCAGAAAATATTTGAATAGCATAATTAAAGAAATAGTCATTTCATTACCTGTCTACTTACCATAAAGTAGGTCCGTAACTGTAACCCAAAAATCAAAAACAGCTTTCCACCCTTTTTGATTTGACACACATTTAGACTTCCTCCCCCCACCCCCCATATGAACCGAAGGAGAAAAATACACTAGTACAGTTTCACCTTCAACTGCACATCACTTTCAACCTTCAATGAGGATAATGCATTATTTAAAACAAGTAATGCAGTGCAGCTCTAGGTTAAGCTTAGCGCATGATCAGAACTTTGATAATTTAAAGCAGCAAATATTATGTGGCTGCCACTGTGAGGTGACAGCACGTAATTCTGTTGTCATTCACATAACCTGACTAAAACTGGAATTGAGCAATCCCATCTCATTATATACTAAGCACCAAGTTGCTCAGAGATCTAGATTTAAAAAGGGAATTTATATATTTATGAACATGTTTAAAGTCTAAATACATTATATATGTGATAGTTCTCCACTGAATGGTGTCAGCATTCTTGACGGCTGGATAGGAATAAATTCAGCTGTAGCTTTGCATGAAGAGTTATCAATGATTAACAACCGTTACGCTGAAAGGTGGAGCTGTGATCTCAGAAATGCTATCGTATCGTGATGCCATCTAGTGACAGGGGGTTTAAATCACAGACTAGTTTGGGTTGGGGGGGCGACCTTAAAGCTCATCCATTTCCAACCCCTGCCACAGGCAGGGACACCTTCCACTAGACGAGGTTACTCCAAGACCCCCCAGCCTGGCCTTGAACACTGCCAGGGATGGGGCAGCCGCAGCTTCTCTCTGGGCAACCTGTGCCAGAGCCTCACCACCCTCACAGGGAAGAACTTCTGCCTGAAATGCCATCTCAGTCTCCCCTCTGTCAGTTTAAAGCCATTCCCCCTTGTCCTGTCCTTACAGGCCCTTGTCCAAAGCTCCCCTCCAGGTTTCGTTTAGGCCCCCTTCAGATATGGGAAGGCATCCTCCCTCTCTCCAGGTACTGGAAGTTCCCTGCTCCCCTCCATCTGTAGATCCAATATTGACAGACTATAGTGATTCTACAGTAGAAAAATGTCAGATATTTTTTCTCCTTAGGTGGATATATGGCTCAGCCTGCTAGTCCCTGCTCAGGTAGCCATGTCTTAGTTTTCCTCCTACAGTAATACAAACTACTTTGTTACTGCTGCAAGTTGTTACCAGAAGCTTTTGCTGTATTCCCCCGTTAGTTATAACCCAAGTTAAATAAGTACCATTTTACAAACACTGGCAATTCTGTATTTGAAATTCCCAACCTACTAGAGAAATGAGCTCTCAAAACTCAATAGGTGATATTGACAGCATAGTATCAATAAATATTAAATATCAGGACAAAAGTTAAATCTAATACACACACCCTCAAAATCTTCAAAGCATTTTATTGGGTTTTTTGTTTGTTTGTTTGTTTGTTTTATTCTGGAGGAAGCAAATTTAACACCACTGCCATGCATACAACAAAATGTGACACAAGCATCACCCTATGTGAAGTTAAGGAAGTTGATAGTAATTCAAATGATTAAGTTTTAAAGGACAACAATAATTGGATCCTGCTTAGAGTACCGGTTACATATTGCTTATATTAGGATGAAGCTAACAGAATAGGTAAAGTGTTCTTTATGCTTCTCAAAAAATAATTTATCTGTAAGGAATACAAACCTGAACGGAATTAACACTTCCTTTTCCAGCCTGTTACAGGCACCTTTGGTCTGTACTCCACACAGGTAGAACAGAAAGGTATCTGTATGGACAGCAGACAAGTCTGAAGAAGCGCAATCTGTCATCCTTACAACAAATAGGATGCGAGTTTAGCCTGGCAGTGGCCTCTTGCTTGAAAAAACCTTGACTAATTGCTTCCTACTATGAGTTTAACAATCTGGCTGACAATGAGCTCTCACATGGGCAAATAGGCTATCTGCAGGGTAGAGTATTCTCAGCAGGAGTAGCAGTCTGCATCAGAGAGATAAAAATGCTTATTCTGTGCTCCAATGTGAGACAGTACAGAAAGTCCTTTGAACAATATTAGATGTAACAGAAATCACCTCAAAGAGGCATTTGAATGCAAAAGGCTTTTATTACTCACAATAATGCCCTTCTGCTTCAATTTTCCCCAACTGAAAGTGCTGATCATTGGTCTTAAATGGACAATTTCTTCCACTAATAATCCAGGATTTATCTGTGATAAAAAGAGAGCATACTGTGCCACACAAGGCTACAATGATTTCAAGTCCAGATTACCTTGCAATATTTAAGTAGCCTTGACATTAACAGCAAACTGACAGTGCAATTTCCAAGGCTACATAAGAAAAGGATACAAGTATGGGGCCTTGCAAAAAGCCGAGAAAAGAAACTAGCCAATTACTCCAGCAAAGTCAAGGGCAGCCTGAAGCAATGCACTGCCAGGGTCTGATGGGGTCCAACAGTCCTAGAAACCCACCCCTCAAGTTTTCCCTTCTTCTGAATTGGAGTTCTCTCAAATCAAGCATTGTGTCTTGATGAACTCTTATGATTGGGCTCTACGTTTTCTATAAAGGCAGTTGGCATTGATTTAAAAGTCCTCTTAATTCATAGGAGTTCAATGTTCAAGTGTTCTAACACAGCAATATATGTGTTGCCAGTGACTGCATTATTGTTACAGCCATCATTCCTTGTCTGTTATTAACAGCACCTTAATGTATTAAAATTGTTATGCACAAAACTGCAATGAAACACTTACAAAGGCTGCAGATATTACTGGTAACTAGTTAGGTGTACAAGAACTCTCTCTTAGAAGGCATCTCTATACATCCTTGTACACCCAGCTCTGAAACAAAGCCAAGCTACAACATATATTGGTTTTCTAGACTTGGGGATACCCTTTTTCTCCTCCCAGAATGATCCTTCCAGGAATTGCTGCAACAAAACCAACACACACTTACCAGCTTTTTTACCATGGAGATCACTGTATTTAGCAGCTCCTACGAAGAAAAAAACCAACCAACCAACCCAGTTTATACAGTTATCTACTTACAGTAATAAAGAAGTGTATATTTTTGTGTAAAAATGACAAAAAAAAAAAAAAAAGTCTTTTAGCTTGCATGTAACTATCAAGTTGTTACAAGATACATGATTAATACTATGATATCTCTTTATTTCTGTGTCCTTTACACATTCTTCAACCAGCTCTGGGAATTATACTCACTCTAGAGCTCCTTTTGAATCTGGTAACTTGGAAAGATAACTACGTAATAAAAAAAGAAATAGCTGAAAGTTAGCAATATGTTTTTTTTTTGTCTCAAACCCAAGAATTTATTTCTTAATTTTTTACAATTATTATTTCATACAAATGACAGAGAACAGTTTTCTATCCACACTAAAGAAATCAACGTGGCCTTACCCATGGCTGCAGTTCCTCCAGGGGTATACCTATTCTGTCATGGGCTTATCCATAGCCATACACTTTGAGGTACTCCAGCGTGACCTAATGCACAGCCACAGATACTTGGTGGTATACCTCCTCCAGTGTGGACATATCCTTGGGCCACAGTCCCTTCAGAGGTATACCTGCTGAGGCACAACCATGGCCACAGATACTTGGATAAGCCCATGCAAGCGCAGGTGCATCTACATGGCCACAGATGCTTCAGGGCATCCTGCTCCCATGTGGACTTATCCGCAGGTGATAGTCCCTTTGACTGAAGTTCACAGCAGAGTTCCAGTCTGCCCAGCAGAGCAGCACAGACACAGGAGCCTTGCCTGGCCATTGCCAGCCCAGACACATGGCCACTGCTGTTATCAGACCATTCCCAGGCACGGCAGAGGAAAATAGGCACTACAGCAAGCACCAAAAGCAAAAAAGAAGCAGCCGCTAACAAGCACTAGACTATAATATACAGTAAAGCAAGCAAGCCCCATGGCAAGTACAGAAGCCTGCCAATGAACAGCTAAACAGCAACAACAGCTACAACTTCCACCTAGCACTTTCCAGACAAATCTGTCATTATCTCAAACCCTTCAATACCTACATTGGGAACTAAAAAGAACTGCCATGGTTTAACCACAGCAAGCAGCTAAGCCCCATAGAACTACTCACTCACTCCCCCTACCGTGGAATGGAGAACTACAAGGGTAAAAATGAGAAAACTCGTGGTTTGAGATAAAGGCAGTTTAATAGGTAAAGCAAAAACCACATGCTCAAATCAGAAACCCAAGGAATTTATTCATCACTTCCCATGGGAAGACAGGTGATCAGCAACCTCTAGGACAGCAGGGATCCATCATGCATAATGGTTACTTGGAAAGACAAAGTCCATCATACCAAACATGTACCCCTTCCTTCTTCCCCCAGCTTTATATACTGAGCATGACATCCTATGGCATGGGACATCCCTTGGGTCAGTTGTCCCAGCTGTGTCCCCTCCCATCTCCTTGTGCCTGCTCACTGCTGGGATGAGGAGCAGAAAAGACTTTGACTCTGTGCAAGCACTACCCAGCATAACAGAAAGATCCCTAAATTATCAACACTGTTTTCAGCATGAACACAAAACATCACCCTATACCAGCTACTATGAAGAAAATTAACTATCTCAACCAAAATCAGCACTGCTCAGTATCTTCACAAAGCAAGTTTGGTTTCAGTCTCAAAATAACACTCAGTTGGTCATGCACCATATTATCAGGTGCTGTAAACTAAACTAACTTCTGAACTATACCAATTTACACCAATTTTCACAAGCATTTGTATTAGATTATAACAACCTTCCCACACACCAGTTTATAAGGTCCCCCAATTAACCTCTTGAAAAGCAAATGATAATAAAACCTCCTTTGGGGGAGGTACTGACTGTAGGTATGACCATCACAACCAACCATATCAAACAACTTCTTTCCTACATGGATCACACAACTGTTTTCCTCCTCTTCAAGTCACAGGAAGCTGATTCCAGGAGGAACTCTGCTGTTCCTTCCAGCTTTGGGATATTTCAGGAATTTCAATATATGAACTTTTCTTCAATTCCAAGTTAATTTTGAATAGGAGGGAAAAAGAAAGTTCCAGGTAAAAGAGTCCTCTCAAAACCCAGGACATTCCAATACCTCATTTCATTTACTTTAAATACAGTCCACCTGCATGTTCCTTTAGTACAGTAAGCACCACCTCTTCTCCTTCAGAACAGTATGAGTGCCCTTCACAAAGTGTTTTTGTTAGTTTAACAATGTGGATAAACTCTCTTCGCCTCCAAAAAGTCTTCCTTATCTTTCCCTTGGTTTCTGTGTTAGCTTTAAAACACTCCTGGTAGGAGCCGGTAAGGGACCGCTGCAGTGTACCGCTTCCAGTCCTTCCCGTATTTGCTGAGACAACGGTGTTCATCCCTAATGCACCGGTGGGTTAGCAAAATAGTCATATAAACTATGTAGAAGTAAGGCAAGATGTGCTCAAAACCACAAGCCAGGCAGTAGGCCAGGGAACCCATTAGGTCACCTGTGTAGTTAAAATGACGTGCCCACCCCCAGAATCCCGAGGTCATCAGCTTGCTGTAGTACTTGGTGCCTTCTACAGACAGGTAGGAGCACTCTATGTACTCAGGTTTCTTCCCCCATATCTTGCAGTTGCCATTGGTACGACGGAAAAGGTCCTTCTGGTGGTTGGTCATTCTGAAGATGTAATAGCCAATGAAGCCCAGTATCAAGATGCCTATAGCATTGGCTGTGCCCAGCTGGACAGGGTGGTAAACCAAATACAAGCCCTGGGGGGAATGAAAAGAAACAATTAGTGATTTACCTTACATATATGCTCCCATATATGAATTTGTGTTAAAATATAAACCAACACCCACCAAAAAAACCCTCAACATGCTGGAGTGCAAAAAGGAATTAAAAGGATTTAGAAAAACATATAGCCACAACATAGTGATAGAAGAAGACACCGAAGAAGGAGGGGAGAGGAAAATATATCAAGTCCATGCAAGCACAGTAAGCCTTCCTACAAGTGCATCATTACAAAGGATGTTGTAATGGTTACATTCAAACTGTCTAGAAACAGTTGAAGAAATCAAACTGTCAAGGAGAATGTTTCTGGAAAGTTTCTTTCCTTTTAGCCCCAACACATACTGTACCACATTTTTACCTGCAAAGTATAGAGGTAAGGCAACCAAACACAGTCTCCCCAGCCCAAATACCATCCAAAATGATCATGGCAGATATCAATGGTTTTCAAATACCAGGCTTCATTCCAGAAGAAGTCCAAAACATAAATACCCTGAAACAGACCAACAACATTATTCATATTAGTAATAGAGCACAGTCACCAATTATCCTGTTTAACAGCATCAGCCTCATCTTTCTGTACTGTCTTGTGATAAGAGCATAAAACTGATTTATTTTATGTTAACACCTCAAAAATAGTGTAGTAAGAGGAACATATCACACAAATATACTCCACCCTGATGGATAATGCAATAATAAGTCATGCAAAGCAATATTAACCAAGATGACTGAGGAATTCTGGAAGAAGTTCTTTACTGTGAGGGTGGTGAGGCACTGGAACAGGTTGCCCAAAGACGTGGTAAATACTCCATCGCTGGCAGTGTTCAAATCCAGGTTGGACACAGCCTTGGGCAACAAGGTCTAGTGCAAGGCATCCCTGCCCGTGGCAGGGGGGTTGCAACTAGATGATCTTAAGGTCCTTTCCAACCCTAAGCATTCTATGATTAAGATAAGTGTGCTACATAAGCGCATAGACTTCAGAAGTATACTCGCACTTGACCACTCATACCTCTCTTCAGCTTAAAGAGCCTTATGCTTTCAGAGACGGGAAACAGAGATCCCATTGAGTGGGCTTTTATTTACACTTAGCAATGGATAAATCCAAACTATTATCTGTACTTAGGATTTTGGGGTCTCTTTAGTAGAGAGCATGGCACCAGACTAGCTGGTTTTAGGTGCGGAGACATCTCTAGTTCTGCATGTTCCCCCCACACAAAAAAAAAAAACCCAAAAAACAACTTAGGTGCAGTGCTGCCCTCAGTAAAAAAACCTGTCCAATTTAGCTCCAACTAAAGCCATAGAATTTGTGATTGTTCTCTTTGGATTCAAGGTCACGCTATGCTTGTTTCCAGAACATAGGATCAGAGAAGCATTTCTTAAGTTCACACTGAAATCTGCTGGTGCAGGTATGACCATGCCACTAGTGGCACTGCATGAATACAGCAGAGTATTTACACTGGCACTCTGAATGAAAACAAGTGTCCAAAAAAATCAAGTTCCAGTGCATGTTCTCTGAAAGAGGTTGTTCGGGCCAGGAAAAAAAAAAAAAAATAAAAAAACAAAACCAGTTTCAACACAAAAATTTTTTACTACTTTAATAAACATAGCTTATTTCCAAATTGAGTTCTTACTTTGCTTCTCTGAATTTACCTGAAGGACGTTGACAAGGATCATGGAGTTAGTTACTTGGCCATACAGCTCCTGTTGTTTAGCAGCATAGGAAAGGTTAATTAGAGTCCAGGCTACAATACCAGGGCGCCCATTGAAGAAGAGCTTGAAATCAAACCACTTTCCTATTCGAGGGTTAAATTCAATCCCCATCATGTAGTCGTAAAAGAAGTTGCCAGTGAATTTGCTAGAAAGCATAAAAAATTGGAAATACATGCAGTTACGTAAAAATACTATTCTAACTACACATTTCAGATTCACTTGATGTAATTAATTATAATAAAACTGTAAAACCATATAGTGCTGTGCAAGACAACACAAACTGACTCAACCAAAGCATTCCATTAGCAGAGAGAAATTTTAGCTCCAGAGGTACCCATTTTTTTTTCTTGGTAACATTTTGAACAGTTTAACTACAACCTTCCCTATCTGTCATAAATAGGATGGATTTATCTGTGACACTGAGGCTACCAGTCACATGATATGTAGCATGAAACAGAGGAATGTGCTAACGAAGCAAAACACCAGTCATATATTGGCCTATCTGTGCCAGTAAAATATATTCTATTGTTATTCTGTACAGCATTCAATTTACATGTCCTATTGTTACAAATCACATACCAGTCTTTCGGATTGGTAGGGAAAAAGTAGCCTTTAATCATTGCAAACGTGGAAACTGCATATCCCAGGATATTGGCACACCACATGAGAGGAATCCAGTTGTCAAAAATTATGGTAGGGGAGAAATAGTGGAAGTAATAGGCATTTGCAAACCAAAGCACGTGGGTGAAGATCCAAGCCTGAAGTCCATTTATTTCATACTTATTCACTATACCTAAAATATGAAGAAAATATGAGTTTAGTGGCATTGCATTAATACAGCTTTTTATTTTAGACATATGCATACAATATATAGAAGCTTAATCAAGTACTATGACCTTACTGTTCTCAGCCTCCCAATTAAATATCTTGAGATACTTAACTGAAAGTTTCACTAGACTCCACTGCAACCGTCAGGCTCTGCTAGGCTGAGTTTTTTCTCTTCAAGCAGTCAAGTTACTGTCTCCCTTAAAATTGCCTAAGGTATGAAGTTACTCTTTCACATGCTAAGTTCACATCACACATTTTCTTCAAGTCCCATGGGTTAACTTCATTGTCAAATACCAGCAGTAGTCCACTGCTGATTCTAAGTGCCAAAACTACCAGTCTGTATTCTTCCATTGCTGGTGCAGTGCCTGCCACATCATTAGTTTTACAAACAGCATGAGATGGAAATTCTATAACTTATCCTAAAAGATGACATAGATTGCTTTTTATTCTCCTTTGTAGTGAACATGAGGAAGGTGAAAGCATTTATGGCCATGTTTCCTTCAGCTCCACATGAGTTATAAAGAGTAAGTACAGAAATATTATAATTCTAAAATATTGTATGGTTGGCAGGTATTTTAAGGAAGAACTTACCAGCAGGGGTGACAGCACCTTCTTGTACACCTCCTACATATCCAGGAAGAAATTTATGGCAGAAGTCAGGAAGGCATATATACAAAACCACCTAGAAGAAGGAGAATGTATTAACAGCAAAACAAGACAAGACAAACCCCCCAAAACCACTGCCCTTTTCATGCACATACCAAATATAACACATGGCAGCTTCAAATAAGGATTGGATAAGAAAATACAGCACAATTTAGCTGTTGTTTAGTTATTAAACAGCTCTAAAGATGTACTTCATGTATGGCTGGCATCCCTTTTTGGTGGGGAGGCAGGACATTTGGTAACTAGATTCCTTATCCTTTTACTTCGAAGCTTATCTGTATTATAAGTAAGTTGTTCTCCAATTTGGGGAAAAAAAAAAAAAAAAAAAAAGGAGTGATATGGTTAAGTTTGAAGATATTTTACAAATACATGTAATGTCAGTGTTCTTTTACAGCCTTTCTATAGAAAATATCACCCCTTTTGCAGTGTTAGTTTATGATTATTTATTGTGTATTAATTTAAGACAAATGGGTATTGGTCATATATAGTTGCTTTTTCTTAAAAACCACATCAAGGAATATATCACACCAGGAATATTTGTGTATATTCCCTACATATTTATTTTTTGAATGCATAAGCGGCATTTGGATTCCAAAAAGCCATGGCACACAAGAAACATGGAAAAAGTAAACGCCACTGTGACATTCCACTACCCTTCATGTAAAAGGATTCATCAAGCAGCTCTTTGAAGAAACAGCCATGACATTTAGATTTTAACTCAATAACATACCTGGAAAGTGACCCAAAGGACATAGATGCCAGCAGCCCTATAGGTCAGCATAGGAGTCTTGTTCCAGATGTCAGACAGATGTTTATTCCCCGTTAGCAAGTCAATGAGTGGATTCATCAGAGAGCATTGGTACTGGTCACAGGACATTATGAAGTAATATACGATAAGTGGTGCAAACATAAGCAGGAAAAGGACGCTTGCCAAGGAAAACCAGTCCACTTCCCTGTAATCCAAAATAGAGCAATTTTTACCCCCTCAGTTTTCAGTTAGAATAGGGGTTTGATGAAGTCAGGCAATATTTTCAGTGGACCTACTCGACTATCTGGATGAAAACTGAAAATGTTTTCAGGGCACTTATATTTCTTTGGGTCAAATAGGGCATTACATACTTTACCACAATCTGTTATAAAACTATGCTAGTTAATCAGAGCAACAGAATAGATAGTATCTCCTTCCCAAAAAGGAATTATTACAACCTTCAATCAAATCACATACGATTGCCTATGATATGGCAATCATAGGTACAACTGCTATTCCATTGGGAGCGGTAACAGAATCACAAGAATATTGTGCAAAACTTCGAAACACAGAACAGACACACCCTGAGCAGCCATGAGTTGTACTTGCTCTACCACACACTGTAGTGGCAACCCATATAAACACACAAGGCTGTTTGCAGCTGCAACACAGTACTAACACTTGCACAACTTGAGAACAGGTATACAAGTCGTACGTCTTGCTGCAGCACGAGATGTCAGCTGGCAATATCACAGATGGATGCCTGTTCTTCAAATCTCAGGAAATATTGAGGTTAAAGTTCTGGCCTTGAAGGAACTTCAAGTTTTACTGATTTTTATGATGAGCTTTTTGCAAGGACAACTGTGTTTTAACCCAAGCCATCTGGCAAGCTGTCTGTCCTAAAAATCTTCAAGGACTTGTCTTTGGCATCTGTTACTACAGCTCATTATCCATGAGCTTTCAAGAGGAGGGCAATGCAACAATCTGTTATTAACAGAGTTAAGTTTAAAAGGAATGTAGCATCTATAGGAGTGTGAACCAATTTGAGATACAATGGCTAATTACAGTCATCAGCTTCTCTCACCATGCTCTTCCCCACTGGACTTGAGATGTTTGAGTATTATTTTGGGTACTTTTGTGTTTTCTTTCTTCAGAAGGTTTTTTCTCCTGCTGGGCTCCCATGATGTCCTGTATGGAAGAAAATATTCATGGTATTACTCCATCTGGTTCTCAGTAATTCTTATGGCTCTACAGAAGAGAAACACAAATAGAAGTTATTAAAAAAAATATCATGTAGCCTTCTGATTACAAGAAATTTGGGAGAAGAGGGTAGGAAGGAAAAAAATCCTTCCAACTTCCTTATGATCTGATATTCAGCAAAACATAATCAGAACACTGATTAACACCATTAAATGTCTTCCTAGCAGGAAATTTATTTTAAGATATATTGTATAAGACCTGGCTTACTACTTATCTGTGAGATGCAAAGGGGAAAGAAAACTGGTTTGCCACATGCTTACAAACCTCTTAAAATAACCATCTGTAACTAATTGCCTTTCTTAATTGGATAAATTCCTACTGTTGCAACATTACCTTTACTGGACCTTGGCATATTATGTACTTTTCCCCAGACCCCTTGCTCCATACCTGTGAGCTACGTCACAGAAAACAAGATAGCAGTTTATAATCCCATCTACATCAGAAAAAAGTGGCAATGGAAAAGGACTTACTAGGCCACACCTAATTCTCTCTGTGAAACATGCATTACAGCTTTATTTTGCTTTGCCCACATACTTCTGTTGTTAAAAATCATCCTCCCATAACGTAAATATTTGGTAATCCCCCTCCAGCGAAAAAAAAAAAAAAAAGGTCTTCTGGGACAAGACAGACTCTAAGACACAGGGAGAGTTACAGTTTGCCATTTAGGGGGCATTTGCTAACTTGCTAGTTTTGTCCCTTTTTGGGCTTTAATATTTCAACTCAAACCAGAAACCAGTTATTTCCACTGAAACAGAAGTTATAATACAACACTGGCAGTGACCTGTGGACACTAACACGCCTTACTGTTCCTGCCCAGCCTGGCCCAGGGCCTGCCCTGACCCATTTCAGCCCATCCCAGGGCCATCAATCCCTGCCCCAGTGATAACAAAAGAGTACCGGGTCTCCAGCTCCACCAGAGCCCTCCCTGACCATGGGTCCTGCTGATGTCCCACGGCCTGATGTTCTGGCCCAGTCTCATCCCCATAGTCCTGTCTGGCCATTTTGGGTTCTTGTCTGACACTGCTTCTCCTCCCTAGGCCTGACCCTCACCCCTGTGCTGATGGGCCCTTGCCTGGCCTTGGCCTGGTCTAATCATCAAAGGACTGCCTGGCAGCCAGGGAACCAGACCCTGACCTGTAGACCCACTGTTTCACCATGAACCTGCCTGACTACCTGGACTCTTAGTTGAACCTGGCCATAATCTCTGGGTCTTCGCCGCTCACCTCAAGGCGTTACTATGGGGTGGACTGACAGGCAACCCCCTGCCTACAGCCGTGTTATCCCCAGTAAGCTCCCAGACCCCTAAGGAGTAGCATTTCACATTAAGACAAAATAAGGACTCAACAGGATCAGCCCAGCTGCAGGGATAACGCGCCACACTCAGATTAAAAGTACGTGGTATGTTACTCCACAGCTATCTCCTCCACACAACACATTTCAACAGAAGTGCTTATTTTCAGAAACAATCTAAAAATAACATTGCCAACCTGGTTAGGCAGAAATCCTAATCAAATAATGCAAGAAGATACATGGGTGGCAAGAAGCCTATGTTACTTACTACTACAGTTATTTACTATTTCAATTATTGTAAGTACTACCATCCTATCCTTCAGCAGAAACATTCCAAAATACAGTCAAACTTCTGCTTCACTTTGAGCCAGAAGTCTACATCTTCCTTGGTATCAATACTTTCACTACAAGATTTCTAAAGCAAGCAATGAAACAACCTCTAGAGGAGGTTATTGATCATGTACAAGAAACGGGAATGACAGGAGAATAATCATATCAAGATTGCAGTGTGTGAGCTTACTCCAGTTATTTGTGCTCGTTTTGCTTTACAACAGTAGTCCAAATTCTTACAATAAGCAGTTTCAATACTAATAAGGATTTTACCAAGATAGAAAGGCTCTTACTCAGGAATTATCAAAATTGGAAATATTTGGCTCAGATGAAACCTTTGACATCATTTATTCCTCACTGAGAGCAAGGACAACTTAAAACAGGTTGCTGAGCACCTTGCCTGGTTAGATTTTGAATATTTCCAAAGATTCCACATGACTTGTCAGTCCTACCGAGAAAGAGCAGGCCTCTTTTCTAAGAGGCCCAGAAAAGAAATCCTAGGTTGAAAATTTCCATAGTGTTTAGGCTTGTAGTATCCAAACAGCCCAACTACTTTGCTGAGCTCAGCATATTCTATGTGACAGCTGTGTCCAGCCTGCTGAGCACTCATAAAAAGCCTGCCTGCAGCCGGCAGCATGTGGGATTTGGTGCTACACCATTCTGTGCAATGACACACAGAGTGTATCATTAATCCTATCAGACAACACAGAGACAGGATAATCACCTGATTACTAGTACTGGGAACTAGCTACATGAGAAGTGCTGGCATTCCTTCCCACAGCCTGCAGTTCTTCATAAACTGCTCCAGTGTGAGTCCCTCACACAGGGTGCAGTCCTTCAGGAACAGACTGCTCCAGTGCGGGTTCCCTGCGTGGTCCCCAGTCATGCCAGCAAACCTGCTCTGGCATGGGCTTCTCTCTCCATGGGGCGACAGGCCCTGCCAGGAGCTTGCTCCAGTGTACAGAGCAGTTCCCATGGGGTCACAGCCTCCTTCAGGCATCTCCCTGCTGGTCCCCGGGGTCCTCCCCAGGCTGTAGGTAGATATCTGCTCCACTGTTGGCCCACATGGGGGCTTAGCTCACCATGGTCTCCAGGGGAATCTCTGCTCTAGCGCTTGGAGCACCTCCTCCCACCTTCTGTACTGACCTTGGGGTCTGCCAAGTTGTTTCTCTCACACATTCTCACTCCTCTCTCCAGCTGAAATTGTACAGCTTGGCTTTTGCCTCACCCCTTCTTGTATGTTATTCCAGAGGTGCTACCACTGTCACCGATGGGCTCAGCGCTGCTCAGTCCATCTTGGAGCTGGCTGGCACTTGCACGCAAACCCAATACATTTAACCAGCTTCTCAGCAAGAGCACGAAACAAAGTTCACAATTCATTTATCACCTGCACAGAGAGCTCCAGAGATGCACTCTTTCTCAGAGTCCAAACCTCAGGGCTTAACAATGAAGTACTATATTACTGCTCACATTGTGTTAAACTAGTAATCACGTCAACTCATTTGGAAGCTCTCCCCATTTGGTGCCTAAGCTGCAGATCTAACATACAATTCACAAAGTAAATGTCACATGAAGTCCTTGCAAACAACAATAATACACGTGCTTGATGCTTTTAATCGGCATGCTCTAAAACCACTGAAGGAAACCTTGATGAAGCATGGCAAAACCTCACATTTTGTCCTACAAAACCAAGGCAGACATCTGTTCAAGAATGTGTATTTTCAAGAACAGTCCTTAGCCAACAAGCGATATGCCACACAGCCCCATGCTTTACACAGGAGAGGATCAGAGCAGCAGGTTGCTCGGGGCAGGGGGGCTCAGCAGGCCCATGTAGGCAGGTAAGGCAGCACCTTTGCACACACCAGGCCCTTCATGATACACGGGCGCTATTACTGGGAAGGGGTCGCACGTTAAGAGCACCTTCCGGAGGCAGGGAGCACTTACTGAGCTCCGTACTTGCCCTCGCCAAGAAACCAGCAGGCACGCACTAACGGGCGGGCTCACCAGCCCGACAGACACTACCCACTTCCCGAAAACAGCGCGGGAGCAACTTACCGGTGCAGCCCGGTGCAGCTCAGCCGGCACCACGTTTCCTATTACACCAACGGGCTCACCTCAGCGCATCCCACCGGAGCCGCTATCTACGGCCGTCCCGCTCTCCTCAGGACAGCCCCGCCCTCACCCCGCACTTCTGACCAATCCCCGCCGCGCTCCTCTCCCCTCCACGCCACGCTATTGGTGGAGCGCGCTCAACCCATGGGCCGAGGGGAGGGAGCGAGAGTTGGGCGGGGTGCCGGCTCCACGGCCCCGCCCCGGAAGCGGCGGGGTCGCCATGGGTAGAGCTGTGACCGTGGCGGCCTGCGCCCTCAACCAGTGGGCCCTCGATTTTGAGGGCAACCTGAAGAGGATTGTGAGAAGTGAGTATGTGTGCCCATCCGATCGCGCGTCCCTTGCCGGGGCGGTAACGGAGGCAGTGTCTGGTTTACGCCGTCCGGTTCCCGGAGGCGCGGGAGCTGTGGGTGGTGCTGAGTGGGGTGGTCCGGTGCCCCCGGCTGGTGTTTGATCCAACCTTCTTCCAGGTATTGGCATCGCAAAGAGCAGTGGAGCCCGGTACCGGCTCGGTCCGGAGCTGGAGATCTGGTAAGAACGCCTGGTTGGGTCTGGGTTCGGTTCGCTCCAAGCTGATGACTGAAGGACCATCAGTAAGAAAATGAGCTGTGCCGTTGGCCTTTCTATTGCCCGAGATGTTGCTTAGAGCACACGGCTGTCACCGCAAATAAAACCAAGGTAGTTGAAAGTACAACGTTGGTTCTCTTGTCTTGGAAACGTGGCTGGTACCCACCACTTCTGTTTGACCTCTCGAGCGAGTCTTCCTCCACAGAAACCGTAGTGCTCTGAATTCCACTCAGGCTGCTGCTCTGGGAAGGAATATCTCAGCAGTGCCATGGAGCTTTAAATGCTGTCAGCAGGGACAGTGTTGGTGGTGCTGCTTCTTCCTGTTCCACATAAATTCCTTGTGTGGATGAGATGAACCTTGCCTGAGGAAGTTCTGGTCCCTTGGTTACGGTGATGTTTTGGCTTTTCTCTTTTTAAATGCAGTGGTTATGGGTGCTTGGATCACTACTATGAGTCTGACACACTCCTGCATTCGTTTCAAGCTCTGGCAAAGCTTCTGGAATCTCCAGCTACCCAAGATATTATCTGCGATGTGGGAATGTAAGTTTGGTTGTGTACGTGAGGTCAAGGGTTAGGTCCTTGGGGAGCGCTGCAGCTGCTGTGTGTCTAGACACTGAGGGTTCTGCACCAAATGTTTAAACATCTTGGGACCTGCACTACTTTCCCTTATAAATACCATGACTAGGAGTGCATCAGGCAAAACACTATTTGAAGGATGATCCTTTGAAAGATTTCTGGTGGTAGAGCCCTTCAAGAGACAAATAGGAACCCTAATGCTATGGGTAGAACTCTGTACTGCATATAATGCAAAGGTCTTTGTTAATTGATTCTCCTTCAGGAATATCAGAGCTAACATAGCTGGCTTTGACTGGCAGACATCTTTAACATCCATGTGTGTCAGAATGGCTGAAACTGTTGCAAGTCACATGCTGACAGTGTAGAGTGATAAATTACAGTTATCATGTAAGACCTGCTTGTTAATATTGATACAAACATGTAAAGCTAGCTTTATCTCAGACTAGCCTGGTACTATTGTAGGAAGTCAGGCTTGATTAAATCATAGAATACCAGAATAGTTTGGGTTAGAAGGGACCTTAAAGCTCATCCAGTTCCAACCCCCTGCCACGGCCAGGGACACCTTCCACTAGAGCAGGTTGCTCCAAGCCCCATCTAGTCTTGCCTTGAACACAGCCAGGGATGGGGCAGCCACAGCTTCTCTGGGCACCCTGTGCCAGTGCCTCAGCACCCTCACAGGGAAGAACTTCCTAAAATCTCATCTCAGTCTCCTCTCTTCTAGTTTAAAGCCCAAATTAGTCAGTCCAAGCAGGGGGATTCTTCTGGTCTGCTTGTTCCTGATGCAAGCCAGTGATCTGGTAGTAGCTGATATGTTTGAGACTGACTGAAGGGTCAGTAACTCTGATTGTTGCAAACAGCTGTTTGAATTAAAGAATTAGAAGCTAAAATTCAGTATCTTGTTTTGTTTAATTCCCTTTTGTGACATAGTGTATAAGTCCTGTCTTAAAAATAGGTTTTGTTCAGTGACGTAGATTCTGTGGCTTATTTAGATTTTGTTTAATGAGCTCAGCTGCTGGTAATGTTGCTTCTTATTTTCACAGGCCTGTTCTGCACAGAAATGTTCGCTACAATTGTCGAGTGATCTTTTTAAATAAGTAAGTTTTGTGAGACAATACATTAGTATATAATTTCAGAGACTTGTGTGGCCTTCAAGAAAGATTCTTCAGTGCTATGTAGAGTGATAGAGCTGTCTTCCTACCTGCTACATTTTAGAGAGACAACTAATGTTTTCCCTTATCTCTTTTTTACTTTCTGAATTTGTGGAAATTTTCACTGTTTTCTGAAAGATTCCAGAAACAAAACAAACCCATTACCTCTGCAAACAGAAGCTTTAAAAATTACTGTATGTGGTAGCTGTTTAATGTAAACAATAATAATAAAAACAGTTGGTATTAATGTTCTGTTTTGTTTTACTGTACAACAGGTCTTAACTCACCCTATTTTGTTTTATGTTGTAAGAAAAATTCTTCTGATTAGGCCAAAGATATCATTGGCAAATACAGGAAACTACAGGGAACTTCGATGGTTTACCCCATGGACCAAAGCAAGGTAGGCTGGCTAGCATTAAAATTGTGTTTAAAACCACAGTTTGCTGCTTGCAGCCCCAGCAGGAGGACTGAAATCTCTACAGCAATGATGAGTGCTGCTGCAGGGTGAGCAGCAGGGCAGAGTCAGCAGAGCTACATAATTGAAGGTCAGTTAGAAAACCTAACTGCAGTGAAACTCTTGAGTTGCTGAGCTGGAAGGAAGCATTTTCTTTCCGTTTACTTTTAACTATACGTAGTTTGGGATTGGAAGAGCCTGTGTTTATCTGCTCAATTGCTGCATCCTCTTCAATATCAGTTAAACTGGAAAGCAACGTGAAATGGATTAGCTCTGTCAGAATCTTAAATGACTGCAGTGGATGAAAGCTACATACCTTGGGATACTCCAAAGTACGCTCGAGGCTTGTCTCTGATGCTGTGCACTTATCCTGTAGTCCAGAGAATGGTTTTAACATTATTGTGTTGGTGAAGTACTTCTGAGAGAGCCCCAGAGCATCTGTCCTCTTGACCTCAGGCAATTCCAGATGAATTCTGAGTTACTCATGTAGTAATACTGCAAAAAGAGAAATATTTATTTGGTGTTTGACTTGCAGAGGGTGTTCAGAGAACCTGTGGCTGCCCCATCCCTGCCAGTGTTAAGGCCAGGTTGGACGGGGCTTGGAGCAACCTGCTGTAGTGGAAGGTGTCCCTGCCCATAGCAGGGGGTTGGAACTGGGTGAGCTTTAAGGTCCCTTCCAACCCAAACCATTCTGGAATTTTGTGATTCTATGGTACAACTGATTCTTTATCAGGTCTAGTTTATAGTTAGGATGCAGCAGTGTTTACCATGCATTTCTGAAGCAAAGTGGGATGTTGCTATCTTTTAATATTTCTGATTAATCTCACAGTATGAATTTCTTTTTTGTTTGGATTTTTTTTTAACATACATGGTTCTGTAGAGCTGAAGTACAGTTTCTTTAATCAGTGTTAGAAGGTGACGAAATGTGGACATGACAATCAGTTTGTAGGCTGTGATTTACATAACTCTGTATATTAACAACCTATAAATCTGCTTTAGGTATGTAGAGGAGTATTTTCTACCCAGGATAATTCAGGAAGTAACTGGTCAGGTAAGTTAAAATAAATTTTTAATTTTTCTTTTTAACTTTAGCATCTTTCAGATTCAGCAATTTAAATGGATAGAACTGGTGACATAAAACTGTAGTACACCAAATTCTGCTTTCAGTTGTGTTGCAGTTTCACAGGTTTCAGTGAGTTCTCAGTTAAGTTATAGAGCATAATTTAACCTTCTTTATGTTAGCATTTGGCAGCCAAGCAAGTAAACTTTAAGTTTGCCTCAGTCATTTGTATATACTGGACCTTGATTGTCTCATTTTGCACAATTCTGAGTTTATGTGGGCTGGAGACTAGAGATAACTATGTCTTTTGAGGTAAAAAGAAATGCCCTTCATAATTCAGAAGGCTCTAAAACTTGGGCTGTTTTCAGCTAAAGCATGAGCATGATTCCTAGCAAAAGACAGTCTCTGTTTTGTTGATTGTTTATTTTGGAAGCAGTTTTCCTGTCCTGGAGCAAAGTGCTGGATATGAATACTGTCACCACAGAATATTAGTACAGTCCAGAAATTTGCAGTTTAGAGCTTGCTTGCTTTTTTTTTTTGTCTTTATTTGGTATAAAATGAAGGAAGGTGTAATGCGATTAATTTGTCACTCATTCCACATAAGAATTCAATTTTTGTACAGTTTTAAGATTTGTGGTTAACTTTTTGAACTGATTTTTCTATTACCTATGTGTTCTTGTTTTTTCTCAGGAAACTGTTCCTTTTGGGGATGCAGTGCTAGCAACCAAAGATACCTGCCTGGGGGCAGAAATATGTGAAGAGCTCTGGGCACCAAACAGGTAAAGGAGATGAAATGAAAAGTAAACTAAAACATACCCTGGACCTGCCCAAAATAAATGTTTGGGGAAAAAATACACTTATTATTCTTCCATGTAGTATAACCTTCAGAAAGTGCCAGCAAGCTAAAGTAGCATTAAGAGGAATAAATACATCATGGGGGAAGGTTTCACTAGGCTAGATGCAGGGTGGGTAAGCTAAATTCACCTGAAGCAGAAAGTGGGAGAGAAATACCAATAAGAAGCACAATGAAAAAGGTGACTTTAGGAAACAAATGACAGATTATTATAGTGCTTGCATTCCGTATACTGCTCAGCTTTTAGTTCTACCTGAGGTTGAAATGTCCTCTCTGGATCCATATCGAGTCAAAATGACAAAGTTATTTTGTATCAGTTTATAGTATTGATTTTTTTTTTTTCCCCTCATAATTATAATCCTGTATTATTCCCACTTACTGTACCTAGTCTCAGAAATTTGAGACTAATAGAAGTTCTTTTTATTTTAATTACCTTATTCTTATCTTTGGCTTTGACCAACTCCTCCAAAGCATTCCACTTAACACAGGGGGGTTGGAACCAGATGATCTTTAAGGTCCCTTCCAACCCAAATCATTCTATGATTCTATGATTTGACAAGCTAGAGCATAAGCTTCTAGACAATATCACGTTGAGATACATCACTTGTATTTCTTCTGTTTAGCTGTTAGCTTAATCCTTCTGCTTTACTTTTTAAGCAGCATCAGACAATGCAGCAGGAAACAGCAAAAGGTTACTGAGGGCAAGCAAAACTTAGTGCCCTTAAGCAATTTTTCCTATTTCTATTTTAGTTCCTATTGCAATTTGAAGTTCTTCCCAATGACAAAGTAGATCCCATTCACAAAGGTCTGGTGTGAGTGGAGATGCGGTTGCATGAAAGCTGTTGCAGCCAACAGAAAATAAACAATATCTTCCCAATGATGTTCAAATTTTTCAGTTACAGGTATGCATTTTCCTGTAACTGCAGGTGTGATATGTTACAGACAAGGGTGGTGGTGGGGGGGGGTGTTCAGTGGTTCTTTTGACATTGGAGAAAGAAAAAGAACAGTAAAAATTTCCTTTTGATGGTTCTGTTTGCTTATGCTTTTGGATTTACTGAGAGAAGGAAAATGCGACAGCCTACCTTGTAAGAATATCTGTGTTGCCCTTTCAGACCAGGATTGTCTTGTTCTCTCTTTCTTTGAGACCTGTGTTTCTATCAAGTAGGAGGCATTTAATTTAGAACAGAAGGAGCAAAAGCCCTTCTGCCCTCTGCAGTCACTAGTGCTCTTTGAGAGAAGAGTGAGGCAGTGGTGTAAGAAAACAGATGTTTTTCAGAATCCTGTCCATGTTTGAGCTAAGACATGCAGAAACCTGTCAGAGATGTTTTTACTTGTTGGTGATTTTAAATGATACCTCACAGCACAGTATCACCAGCTTGATTTATTTCTGCCTTTTTGCTTTGACAGCCCTCATATTGAAATGGGACTGGATGGTGTGGAAATCTTTGCTAACTCTTCAGGGAGTCACCATGTGCTGCGGAAGGCTCACACCCGGGTGGATTTGGTGAATTCTGCCACAGCAAAGGTATATGCTTAAAAAAAACACAACTGTTTTGGTTATGCATCTCATTTATTTTGTTTTCTCAGAGCAGTTTTCTGTGACAAGGACGTAGCATGAGTGTGGGGGCCTTGACAATCTGTGTTGTTAAGTTTCTTGTTTTCTTATCTGCAATTACCTTCCCTAATTGAACCAGCTGTGGGGGACTGTACGTCTTTGGGGTGCCCTGTCTATAGCACAAAATTGTTAGACACAAAGAAATAACATTTTGCGTTTTAACATTCTGCCAGGTGCAATGTTCTGAAAAACACTTTTTTTGTCTGCATGTTTGTTTTCCTCCCAGAATGGTGGAATATATATTTTAGCTAACCAGAAAGGCTGCGATGGTGATCGTCTGTATTATGATGGCTGTGCCATGATTTCGATGAATGGAGAAACAGTTGCACAAGGATCCCAGTTTTCACTCGATGATGTGGTAATACCTTCAACCTACAGCTGCTAGTTACAGCTGAAATTAGTATGGCTATATTTATGCTCAACATTTTCCAGACATTCCAGATACTAGGTCCATGTCTCTAGACTAAAGAAGATGTATTTTTCTTATGCTATTTAACTTGATCTAAGCTTTTTCCTAGTAAAATTGCCCAGACCTGATCTACAGTAGCTCTCCTGCTTTTGTGAGCAAGGAAGAGCTGTCACAGTGGAGGAACCTCAAGAAAATGTTAACGTGTGGGATCACTGTATGTAGGAGAGACCCTGTGAACTTGTATTCCCTTGTAAAAAAAAAAAAAAAAAAAACCCACAAAACCAGAACTAAAAATGGTCAAAGCTTGCAGTTTACTGATTATGACCTGGTTTGGTAGACAAAAGGCTTGATATGTTGAGTTTTAGTTCAAGAAACCCTTTCTCAGTAGATTGGTTATCCAAGTTCTAGGTTTCCTCACAGTGTGTGCTAAATTAATCTCTTTCCCCAGTATGTTTATTGCCTTTTCCTTTTGTCTTTTGCCACCACTGATTGTGAACCTGTTGTTTGGCCATCTGATAAGCACTGGAAATTTGTTGTGATTTGTGAGTGTCCTGGTGTACTCAGTGAGGAAAGTCAGTCAGAATCATAGAGGCAGAGACTGGTTTTGGTAGGAAGAGACCTTAAAGTTCATCCACTTCCATCCCCCTGCCACAGGCAGGGACAACTTCCACTACACCAGGTTGCTCCAAGCCCCATCCAACGTGGTCTTGAACACTGCCAGGGATGGGGCTGTGCCAGGGTCTCGCTGCTCCCACATTGAAGAGTTTCTTCCTTATATCCAACCTAAATCTCCCCATATCCAACTTAAATCTCCTTGAGCTGCGCTCTCTTGGTAATGTAAGTAATTGTACCAATTGAGAAATGACCTGTGAAGTGAGCATGAAAATCTGTATTGAAAAAAATAATGCATGCATTCTTCTTCCCCAACAGTTTTTGTAGTCCAGGCGTGTCAAACATTGTGTACCTGTTTGTGTAGAAGCAACCTAATGTTGCAAACCTTTCCATAGGAGGTGCTGGTGGCCACTCTGGACTTGGAGGATGTTCGAAGTTACAGAGCAGAGATTTCTTCTCGTAACTTAGCGGTAAGAATTCCTGATGGAAGGTTGTGTTTGTAAACTCTGCCAACTTAGAACAGTTGTTGAATTTTAAAAGTATTTGCATGTCTTGATTTTCACAGTATTCTGTAGATCTGATGTTTTACAAATATATGTTACATTACAATCGATGCCTTCCTAATTCTTCTGTTGTCTTGCTTAGGCAAGTAAAGTAAATCCTTATCCCAGAGTAAAAGTGGATTTTGCTCTGTCAAGTTCTGATGATGTAGCTGTACCTACTTGTATGCCAATCCAGTGGAGACATCATAGTCCTGAGGAGGAGATCAGGTAAGTACATACTGAATCCGTTGCTTGAAAATTTTTTTGGTTTAAAACAAGCAAACCCCAAAACTCAAAAAAGAGAGATAAACATAAGATCTTATTTATATTTAAAGAAGAAAATATCTAATTGGAAGACCACAGTAAAAATGTTGACTGGCTTAGGTCTTATTCCATAACCCTCTTGGAATAAGCATGTTCTCTGATTTCAGCCTTGGTCCTGCATGTTGGCTTTGGGACTATTTAAGGCGTAGCAAACAGGTAAGAATTGTTTCTGTTCGTTGTCTTGGCCTACACATCATCTTCTATGCCATAGGGACACTACATATTGCTACCCTTTCTGCTGTTAATGGAAAGCGATGTCAGTCTGAGGTGCAAGGTTTGAGTTTTTCACTGGTAGCTCAGACTTAAAACCTGTATGGAAAGGGTGAACTCAGTATGCTCTTCAGACCTTTTCCTTAGGAGACATGCTTTCTTTGAAAGCAACAGTCAAACTTACCTAATAAAGGGGATTTATTTTCCTTTGAAATGCTGGTTTGGTTTTGGGTTTTTTTGGTGTTTTTATTTTTTTTGTTTGTTTTTTTCCAGATAGAGTAATATTTCAGTGGCATAATGGAGGTGTTTAAAACATGCAGTGACATGAACTAGTAATTCAGTTTAACAGTGAAATATATTTGAAAAATGTAGTATTAGCTTTTCTGTCTTACTGGAGGGTAAAGACATAATGACAGATTTTCTAGCAAGGGTTTACACTGACTACTTGTTTGATTATCCTTTTGATGAGAGTTTGCTAGGTCTGGTTAGTTTGCTTTTTCCTAGCAGAATATAAGTAGACTTGAACAATACATGTGTAATTTTTTTATGAGAGTATGTTTCTGAACAGTACAATATATATGGTTCTAATTTTGCTATTTGGAATGTCTTGCTCTGTTTTCAAGGCAGGATTCCTCCTACCTCTTAGTGGTGGAATTGACAGCTCTGCTACAGCTTGCATAGTATATTCTATGTGTCACCAGGTTTGCCTGGCAGTCAAGAATGGAAGTAAGTAGATACGTATGTCTGGCTAGCTGTGCTTACTAATGGTTATGGACAAGTTAAGAGTAGTTGCAAGAGGTCATTAGTGGTGGACTCTTGCTCATTTGTTCTAATGGAATCCTTTGTATCTCTTCAGAAATCCCAAATTTCAGTTCTTTGAATTGGCTTAGTAGTTTTCATTTTGGGTTTAAGGATTAGGTGTGGAACTCTGACTAGTTTCTGTCTAGGGCATTGTTCAAAATGTTGGCTGTTGTAGTTTTAGGATTTCAGTCTATCACGAGCATTTACTCCTTTTGTTGAATTCAGCACTACAAAACATGATTAGATATGGATTGAGCTCTTAAACTGGTTTTAAGTAGGCTATATGCATTTAGCTATGCTTTGTACATACGGGATCATATTTTGTATGAAGTTTCTTTAATGCATAGAACAAAAGGATTTAATATTTCCATGTTCAAAATTAGGAGCATAATCAGTCATTCTTTTATTCGGTATATGAAAATGAGTCTGGGGAGTTAAACAATGGAGTCATCTTACTTGTGACGGGCAGTGTAAAGCTTAATTGGAATACAAGACGCGTACCAGATATTTGCCTAGCAGCAGCACAATTTCTGCTCTTGCTCTGTTCCTTTTGTTCTGTCCTCAGATGCAGATGTGCTGGCTGATGTGTGCAGGATTGTGAATGATGAGACCTATGTCCCTGAGGATCCTCGAGAACTTTGCAAGCGTATCTTTACCACTTGCTATATGGCTAGTGAGAACTCCTCCCAGGATACTTGCAACAGGGCAAAACTCCTGGCTGAGCAAATAGGCAGGTACAAGTTGAAAAGCGCTGAGGGTGGGAAATCGTGTTGTGGCATAGACTTTAATACAAAACTTTCAAACTCTAAAATGGGAAATTACAGAAGTGAGAAAGTAGGTATGTTAAACAGCAGTACTAGAGACATGACTTATTAAGTGTGTAAATGTGAGGCAAACTTAGAAGCATTTGGTGGAGGATATGGACGTTTTGAAACAGAATCTGGAAAGTGTTATTCTTTCCTAAGTTTCTTCATACCAAATCTGAGATGGTAGCAGCTTTAAAATGTCATTTGATGGCTGGGTTTTTGGCCTTTTTTTAAATGCTCTGTTATCTGGCCAGTTGGTGCCAGTGAGTCACTTCTGCCTGAATTCTTCTCAGCTACCACATCAATCTGAACATAGATGCGGCTGTGAAAGCTATTGTGGGAATTTTCAGCATGGTGACAGGTCGAACTCCCCTGTTTTCTGTCTTTGGAGGGAGCAAAAGAGAAAACCTGGCTCTCCAGAATGTGCAGGTTGGTTTCATGTGGGCTGCATCAGGTCAGACCTTTGCTTTTTGCCTTTCTTCTCCACCCCCACACCCCAACCCCCCCTTTTTTTTCTTCTCCTTTTTTTTTTTTCCCTCCTATTTACCCCCTCCTTTTGAAATAGTACATGCCTATATCTCATCAATAGCTCTGGTACAGATGCTGTTTGGAAAAACATCCCAATAGAAAGGAATTGCCAGGTCAGGAAAATGAGCAGCAAACTATTCTAAGAGACAAGTGTGAAATCCAGTAGGATGATGGCAGGTCAAGACTCGAAATTATTGCTGACAGATACTAGACTTTCCTCTGATGAATGTTAGCAGCCTTTGAAAGGCTCTGTGTGAGGTGTCAAGTTTACCCATCCCAATTCCTAGATGTCCTCTGTTTTAGAAGGAAGAAGAGAAATATTTTTTTTTTTTTTTGCATTGGGAGGTAATTAATCGTCGATAGACTCATAAAAAAACAACTTAAATACACATCACCAGTTACACATTTTCACTGTGTTGGAGCAGATTGGTACTGTGCCTGGGTAGTGCTGGTATACATATCCTATAAACTCACGGAAAACAGCTTCCTAGTGACTTCTAGTCCCTGGCTCCTGTACCTTGTGTTGTCTTGATGGCTTTCTTTTTGGCCTGTTCTTAAAAGTTCCCAACCTAACCAGCAATTCTGTATTGATTCTGGCTAAATGTTGATTGTCGTGTTTGATTTTTTTTTTTTTTTGTTAGCAGGAGACAATCTCTCTCCCCCTGCTGTTACTGGATAAATCCAGCTGTCTCCTCTGGAAGTAAACATTGAATCCTTCATCAGCTTTTTGGCCATGGGATAGGCTTTAGTTGCAGAGGAGTGCAATGATTTGCCTAACAGCACACACTTGTGGCTAGAGCTGGAGGCTGAATCTCAGGTCTGTTTGGTGTTATTACCACCTGTCCTGGTTCAGCAGTAGCAGTCATTTTTCTCCTTCTTACCAGCGTTGTGTTTTTGATTTTCAGCCTGGGAACAGAGCTGATAACACCGATGCTTTTAGCTGTTGCTAAGTAATGTTTACTCCGACCAAGGAGTTTGTGAATCTCATGCTCTGCCAGGGGGGAGGGGAAGCCGGGAGGAAGCAGAGACAGGACACCTGACCCAAACTGACCAAAGAGGTATTCCATACCACAGCACGTCATGCCCAGTATATAAATTGGGGGCAGTTACCCGAAAGGGCTAAGATCACTGCTCGGGTCAGGCTGGGTATCAGTCAGTGGGTGGTGAGTGGTTGTATTCTCTTCCCTTGTTATTTCCCTTATTATTATTATTGGTGGTAGTAGTAGCGGTTTGTGTTATACCTTAGTTACTGGACTGTTCTTATCTCAACACGGAGGAGTTACATTCTTTCGATTCTCCTCCCCATTCCTCCAGTAGAGTGGGGGAGGAAGAACGGGGGGAAGTGAGCGAACAGCTGCATGGTTCTGAGTTACCGACTGGGCTTAAACCATTGAGATCACCCTTAGAAAAGGTCAAGTTTCAGGGGACAAAAGTAAAGAGAACTTTTTACATATTTTATGTAAGTAAATCCCTTTAGTTTAATGCTCTATAAAAGCGTACAGTAGACAGATGGGTTATCTGCATGCTTTATCTATCATGGATCCTTACTGAAGCTTGCAGGAGGTAGGAAATGTCAACTATTCTCCATTCTGCAATTTGTAATGGAATGAACTTGCTTGATCATGGAAGTCTGTGGCAGTAGTGGATATTGAGCCTGGCTTTTCTACATGTGTTTGGCATCTTCTCCACAAGACCATACTTCTTGCAGTAATGCTTGCCCTTCTTGTATTTTGTTCCTTGTGGGTTTGTTTAGGGAATTGATTAAGAAAAGTGATTTGGGAGGAATTATTCTGCTTCTCAAGTTAGCTTTATTTTTTCATTTTGCTTTGCAGGCTAGAATAAGAATGGTCCTTGCCTACCTGTTTGCCCAGCTGACACTATGGACTCGTGGGATGCCAGGGGGACTTCTGGTGCTAGGATCAGCCAACGTGGATGAAAGGTTGGTAGGAGTTAGAGACCTAAAACCAGGCAAACTGGGAGCAGGTGACTGCATTTTCTTGCAACTCTACCAATCCCAGTGTAGTGTTACCAAGAACAGGTAACAAGCTAAAAATACACTGATAGCAGTAAAATTAATGAAAATAGTTAGATCGGCCTCAACGGAAAAATGTGTAATTTTCAGAAATTTAGCCAAAGTATTGTCAAAGTCTTCCACTAAAATGTTCCTTCCTTAGCTATTTTCAGTAGAGCTTGCCTGTGTAGTTACCAGGTTAACTTTCCAGTCTCTTATTGGTTGTATCAGCATTGCATCAGCAATTAAGCTGTGAACTATCAGCTGAAAAAAGAGCTTTTAGAAACTTGTGCTATTGACCTTACAGCTGACTACTTGAAGATTAAAGCAATCCCCGTAAGACTGTGGGACTGATAACCTCTAAAGCTGCGAGAATAGTATGTGCTGGTACTGTGAGTGTTTTGGTGTTAATGTTTTGGGTTTTTTTAGTTGGTCAGGGCAGTATTTTGAGTGTTTTGCATCAGATCTATTACCTTAGTGTGGGCAGTTTTGAAGTGCTTCAGAATGGTTTAAAATACCATTTTCATCCTCCTGGCAATTTCCTGGCTTTAGGATAGCCCTGTTGCAGCTGAGCATGTTTGCCTCTGATGTATAAATACATTAACAACATGCAGCCTTGTTTTCCCTGTAATCATACTACATATATATATTCTCTATAGTGTAAACTATAGATTATACTTGTGTTACATTATTTCCTGTTCCTTTCTAACATATCCTCTCTTACTCAGTCTCCGAGGTTACCTGACAAAGTATGATTGCTCAAGTGCTGATATCAATCCCATTGGTGGAATCAGCAAGACTGATCTGAAGAACTTCATTCAGTATTGCATTGAAAATTTTCACCTCACAGCCCTCAGAAGGTGTGTAGTGAAGCAGTGGTGTTTGGTGACTGTATGCAGCATACTGTGGACAATATGCTTTGGTGGGGTTTTTTTTCTATTAATAGAGCTATGCTACAGTAATACTGCAAATGCTAGTGAAGAAGAGTGTTCTGCACATTGCTCTGTTTTTAAATGATTGTGTAGCTTACATAATGTAAATTGCTGGGTGTTGAAAATGCTGCTAGGCTTAGGAGTTACTGTATGCAAACATTGGTGGTGTTAATCATAGAATCACAGATTCATAGAACGGTTTGGGTTAGAAAGGACCTTAAGATCATCCAGTTCCAACCCCTTGCCATGGGCAGGGACACCTTCCAACCAGACCATGTCGCCCAAGGTTCTGTCTGACCTGGCCTTGAATACTGCCAGGGATGGGGCAGCCACAGCTTCTCTGGCCAACCTGTGCCAATGTCCCACTACCCTCACAGAGAAGAACTTCTTCCTTATATCTAACCTGAACTTCCCCTGGTTTAGTTTAAACCCACTACCCCTTATGCTATCACTACAGTCCCCAATGAAGAGTCCCTCTCTGGCATCCTTGTAGGCCCCCATTCAGATACTGGAAGGCTGCCCTGATGTCTCCATGCAGCTTCTCTTCTCCAGGTTGAACAGCCCAACTTTCTTAGCCTGTCTTCATACTGTGTGAACCAGATGCTTTGTTTTGGTATAAAGCATTGCTTTTTAAACCTGGAAGAGCTTGCAAGTGTCACTTCTTTAGCATTATCTAGTTCTTTAGTAGCTTATGTCCTGAAGAAGTTTTGAAGAAAGTATTTGATTTTTAACAAACCAGGCTTAGCAAACTAGTTTGCTAACTAGTATTCACAAAGCTGGATAGAATTAACATTTTTCTTTTTACCTTTTTCTTATAGTATCATGTCAGCCCCACCCACTGCAGAGTTAGAGCCCCTGGTGGATGGACAAGTGGCTCAAACTGATGAGGTAATGGGCAGTGACTTTAAAATGCTCTGGTAAGCCTTATCTCCAAATTTGATTCTTGTCCAATAACTACTGTTTGCTCTTGTCTGTATCCATGCTTATTGATCAGCATGTTGTAAACTGTCTTAATTTAATTATTAAAGACTGAAGGTCTTTATGATACAGCAGTAGGTTGCTGAACTAGAATTAGTGGTTTTCTTTATCTGGCCTTACCTTACCGAAATACACTATGTTTAAGCCACCTAGAAGGTGTCAGAAAAGAAATGGTTTCACTGGCCAGATCAAATACAAATCAAATATGTTCATGGAAGAATTTTATATCTCCTATTTCAGAGAGATTTCAGTAGGTACTTCTTCTTTTGCTTGTAATATGATTATCTTTCTGACCAGTGGTGATTTCATTTTGGTGTTTGATTAAACTGGGTTATTGTAATAATATCTTCATAAAACTATGAATTATAATTTGCATAGTGAAGATTTTCAGTAACTTTGTGTGTGTGGGATTGCAGGTGGATATGGGAATGACATATGCAGAGCTCTCTATCTATGGCAAATTAAGAAAAATTGCAAAGGCTGGGCCATACAGTATGTTCTGTAAGCTGATTAATACGTGGAAGGAAATCTGTACTCCAAGAGAGGTAATATTAAAAAAATAATCAAATCGTATAACGTCTTTGCCAAAAAAGGGTATGTTTGGAGAAGGGTTGAGTAGAGTTCGTTTGAATGGAAAAGGATAGTTTAATTATTCTGTGTTTAGAGATTATTCTACAGCTACAGCATAATATGCTGGAAGAATTGGTATGCATCTCCTAAATTAATACAGCCTGTTGTCTGTGTTGCATGTTGTTAGAACAGTAATTGGGTAACTTGAAAACAATTAGTTCAGAACTGTACCTTCAGGGGAAAAGTATTCTGTGAAGTACACATGGCTAACTACTCTTGAAGCCTTGCAGTTGTATATTCTGAGACAGAACCTGGCTCTTGCTTTGAAAGAGTATCTATGCTGCGAGCTATCTGCTTTGCTGTTATGTAGTTTTTCTGTTCTTGTGCATAAAGGAACAAGGTCAGATTTTCACCTGAATTGGAAAGGTTGGGGTGTACTTTTAGACGTCTTCTGAGTGTCTGGAAATGGTCTTAAATGCCTCTTATAGGCAGGGTCATCCACAGGGATTCATACTAGTGATAGATAATTTATGAAAACGTTAATGGAATAAAATGGATGTGTAAAGCTAAAGCACAGTCTCCAAAATACAGTTTGCTAGATTTTTTAAATACTAAGAAACTTCATGTGATTTAAAGCTATATTCTTTGTACACCAGGTGGCATCGAAAGTTAAGCATTTCTTCAGGATGTATTCACTTAACAGACATAAAATGACCACCCTCACTCCTTCCTATCACGCTGAAAACTACAGTCCAGATGACAACCGGTTTGACCTCAGGCCTTTTCTTTATAACACTACATGGTCCTGGCAATTTAGATGTATAGATGAAGAGGTAAATGCCTTCTGCTTCTTGTGTAGTTTTGTATTTAAAGCCGTCACAATGGGACAAGCTCAGTTCCAGTGAATCTCCAACAGAAGACAGCTAGAATTTAGGATGTAATAGTTATAACAAATTCTTGTGAGTGTTCTTTTCATATAGCTGTGAGGCTATGAATCCTCTGGGTTCTGTGTAGGCTGTGTCGTTTGTTTTGTTCCTGTTGTTAAGTACAGCATGTTGTAATGCTATGAAAGCAAGAAGAGGGAAAAGAAAGAGAATATATGTACTGAGGCCAGAAACTAATAAATGTACCCATACTGTGCTAATGCAGAGAATGTGTTTATGTGTTTCAGTTTCAGTTCGGGATTTGTTTAATTATGAGATTAAGACTTGACCTGCATCTGTGTAGGAAAAGCCAGTAGGAGGCAGCAATTTGTTGTGAAAGCTTCTCCCACCTGGTTCTACAACCTTTAGTCAGTTGACTCACAAATATGTGTTTGCTCAGATACAGCAATAGGAATGGTGTAGTGCTTAGTTTGAGCACTGTGAGGTGTGGAGGTACTCAAGCAATTCTCAGAACTGTGCTTAACTTTGTTTTTTTTTTTAGTTACGCCTTTGACATTATTTTAATGCGTTTTTAAAGGCAAAAGTGCTGAAGAATTTTAGCACCTTGAAGGTTTTTTTTTTTTTTTTCTGCCAGAGATTTTACACCTCAGCTGCTTTTAAGAATATGTTTATATGTGTAATAAAATATTAATTCCCTCGTGTGTGAAATGCCAGACATGTTGTAATGGTGTTTTATTACCTTTAAACCTAGGATGAAACCTGCCATGTGCAGCACTGTTTTGTAAGTCTGTATGGTGGAAGATTTTTTTTTTCCATCATTTTGGACTTTTTCCCACTAAAGTCCATGACAACAGTTCTTTTGGCCTCAGTGGGAGTTGGGTAAAATATTTTTGTAGGGTCTAGACCAAAATGTAATTATTTAATGCTTACAGTAACTGTGATATAGATATTCTCTTCATGATCCAGGATATTATTTCACTCTTTAACTAGATGTGTATGTAATAGCACTAGTGCTGTGCAAGGGTACCAGCCATTGCAACTTATTCCTGGAAACTGGGAGTCAAGTTTGGGGAAGAATCTGTTATGTAGGCAGCAGTAACCTGAACTGATATCCATGACAATGAGTTAGCTTTCTGCAAGACTGCAAAATGATGACTTGCAATTAGATGAGTCAGATCTTCCCTATTCAAGAAAGGGAATACTGTAAGCGTTTCCGCTTACTGTACATATCCAGCACAACTGTAATTCTGAAGAAAAGTGTCTCACTTATAATTGTGCTCCTGGGACTTAATCTGCACTTAAGGCTTTTTTTGGTGTAGTAACAAGACTGTGAAAATAAGGCATAAATTCTGAATGATGTAAAATTCACCTTTACTTAGGTAACGCTGGGTTTTCTTGTAGAAGAGTCAAGTTACATCTTAAGCCCATGTGTGAAGGGAAATGGTTTGGAGTGCCTGTGATAGAGAAATCCATTGGATTTGTGAAAAGTACTTTTTTACTTTGGATGCTTGTACTGTGGTCAAGCCAATGTAGTTATTCATTCTTTGAAGTGCAAAAGTGCATCTGTATTTGCTGCAGAAGGAACAGCAGTAAAAGGAAGTTGAGATAATAGCGTTTGCTGGCAGTTGCCAGATTTGCCCTTGGAGTCTTAATATTATTAACCTCTACCTAACTGAAGGTTCCACCTGGGTGATAAATTTCTAGTGGTATAGAGAAGCCCTAGGAACTCCAGTAGCTTCTGCCTTTGAGTTATACCTTACATAAAGGGGATATGTGGTCAGAGCGTGCACTTTAATGCTTTCTAGGTGCCAGAATGTTCATTGGGATTTTAATAGCTGGCATATAATATGAAGGACCAGTGACATAGCGCAGAAGAAAGTTGGCACACTTGCCCCTGAGGATTAGGTATATGCAAGTCTGTCTTCTGCTTTTTCCAGTGCTTAAACGAGATCAGCTGCATTTGGTCAAACCAAAAGATTTATAAGCCTTAGCATCTTTGAGTGTGTCTCTTATGACCAGTAGCAGATGTTGAAGGAAGAACATAAGAACAGGGAATTTTTAATATGACCCTCCCTGTATATCCCCACAGATCTGGGCAATGTAGAACTGGATTTTCCAGAGTGAGAGATAACGGAGAAAGCACTGTGTTTAGTTTGTGCTCTTGTTTGAGTTTGTAGAATACTTTCTGAAACTGTTTATATTGTTAGTCTTAACAACAGCTTAGCTTAATAAAAGGTAATATAAGCTTAATATAAGGTAATTGCTTTTCTTAAGTTTTAAGAACAGTGAAGGTCAGTGTTGTAAAATTGTCTATGTGTGTATGAAAAGCATTTCCTCTCAGTTTTAATTACTCTAGACTCTCTTAGAGGCAGGATTTCAGGTTATGGCCTGGTCTGATCTGACTGGTCTGAAGTCGCCAAACTGACCAAAACACAAAAAGTGGGAACTCGCATGTGGGAAGGTTAGGGAGGTAGGCAGGAAGTTTGGTCTTATGTTTTGACGGCAACACCCTGTTTAGCTCAGTTGTCCCCTAGAGCATACCCTGCTGTCAGTTACTGGGAAATCTGGGCTCTACACTGCTTTGTGATGGAAGTCTGAAAAGACCAGAGACATTAAATGCAAACTTACTTGTACTACTACTTTTTATATATGCGTAAAATATATATATAATTATTTCAATTGTTATTGAATCAGTTTCCTTTTGACTTGCAGGTATCCACACTAGAAAAAAAGGAAGAAATTTCTCTAGTTGAAGATACAGACTGATTTGGTGTCTTGTTTAACTGTGGTAATTAACTTGCTAAGCAGAATAGCAGAATGTTCAAAACAGGAGTAATATTGTGATGGTGGGCAGAGATGACCCAAAAAGTTGTTAACATGACCATAGTAAATGGTATTTTTAATTTTTGTTTTGTTTTTGATTGAATTCCCATTTTATTCTCAATATACTTACACTGTAGTTTGGCTAAGGAATCATTTGTTAAGGATTTTCTTAAACTTCTTGAGTTACTAGCCTTTAATTAAAAATATTTGGATATCAACCATAAATAAATGCAGGGTACTTACTCTTCTGTGAAAGTGAATACATATACAAGTAGTAAGTTTGGTTCTGACAACTTGGGATATGATTTTTGAGTAATATTTAGCCTAAAGTATAAAATTTTAACAGCTGTGGCATGTGCTGTAGAGGGGAAAAACTCATTTTACTTTGCAATAAACTTGCAATTTTTTAACTCTAATTGGCTCAGTTCTTACTTTGTATGTTTTTTATTTAGCTAGCATGGGCCATGCAGTCTGGTTGAGTGTATCAGTGGCCACATAAGGTTTAATTTGGCAAGGAAGTAAGTAACTTGAAGCAGATGGGTAATCCCGTTGTTAGTGGGATCCAAATTAGACTTCAGCTTCTTGTTTTGCATGTACTTGCTATGTAACCTGTGACAATAAACTTTAAAATCTTTGACTTAATTTTCTCAGGAGCAATACCTACTTCATCAGGATGGTTAGTGGGTTGCTTCATTGTTACTGCTAACCAAGATCCTCAGTTGTATTTTAAGGAATTTGAATGAAGTTGGCTTGGTGTGATTTCCCTCCTGGCATTTGATGTGTAAAGGTAATTGATGTACCTGAAATATCTTCTGGTGCATTATATCTTGAATAGAGAGGACACAAGGTTGGTATCCACACCACTGTTGTTATTCCTATATGCTCTGGTGCTGTTTGTCCAGGAGGTATGATCTGTTATCAGTGACCATGCCAGCAATGAGTGGTCGGACCTGTCCACATAATCCCTTTACTGTTCGAATCAAGCTCGCTTGGGTGTAAAACATCTGGAAATGTAGTCAGTACTGCAGAATGGAGTATAAAGCCAGCTTCCTTTCAGGACCTTCCATCTACTGTTTGCAAAAACTTATTTTAACTTCACAGCTTCATCAGTCTTTTAACTGTGTCCCATGCTATGGAATAATAAAAGGGTACAAGGATAGGCTTGTTCTTTCTCATTCATTTAATGTTAGGCCAGTTCTCCTGCTTAAAAAAAAAAAAAAATGAGTTGAAAGTTGTCCTTTTAATAGGGAAAACTAGAAATGCATTTCCGAGGTTCTGGGCAAACAATGCTGTGACTGCGACAGCAGGAGAGCTTAGGGCAAGTGAGACTCTTAAAACTGGTCATATATTGTGTTAATGGAAAATGCCTGCTAAAAGGGCATGTTCTCCACATTTGTTTTCCAAAATCCAGAAAGCCAGAGTTAATTCAGTTGCAGTTAAAGATGCTGCATTGTTCTTGGTGGGTTTCTTACATGGTGTGCATTTAGACCTTAGTGGTTGCTGCTGGTTCTAAGATGTTTGACGGAAAACCTCAGCTGCGATTCATTTTCCTACACCGTCATTTGAGCACTTCTACTTCCTGTTCCTGCCAAAGGGAAGTGGATGAATTCTGAACAGAAGTTCACTGTACACTTGAAGGCTTCTTCCTTTTTTTTTTTTTTTTTAATTTCGTGCAGTTACTGATTTTCTTCCCCAATCACAGAAGAGGAAAAAAAGGAAATGTCGCGGTACGCGGGAATCAGACACTGCACTCATGGAGTTATCGTGAATGTTCCGTTTATTAATCACAAGCTCGCTGCTTATATACGTTATTGATTAGGTGTGGTTATACATGATTGGTTCCTCTCGCTGTCCACGCGCAGAGTTCTTCCCCGGCACTTGATTGGTTCTGGCACAAATAAGGCATTGTGTAAGCTCTATATTTTTGCAGCTACACCGTGCACCCCCCCCACCATCCTCCTTCTCATGCACTTATCACTTAGTGGCCTTGGCTGTGATTGGTCATAGTATGTTGCTGTTTGCCGGTGTCCTTCATTTCCTCATTATCTGGCGTGAGAGGTTTGCACCATCTTCTACACAGATGTCTTGTTTCAGCTCGTTGATGGGAGCATGACCTTTTGACCTTTTTCGACAAGCCAATCCTCCACAATTCCCCCTTTTTCTTTATAAAGGGATAAGGACTGAGTCAGGAGTCGTTGTAAACAAGCAGAACAACATTGCAAAGCATAACAAAGTAACAAAACCCCTATAATTATGAGACCTATAACGGCAAAGCAGCTTGTAAAGCAAACGTATATGCAGCTCTATGAAGTGAACCTCGATTTTCAAATAACTCGAGTAATTCAAAATCTGTACTTCTAAAATCAGCTAAATATTTCTGAAGCGCTATAAGCGGGTTGCATAAAAGATAATTTGACAGACTATACAAAAGGTCTTTGTTTCAGCTAACTCTGGCGAAGATGCCTTATAGACTGACAACCACCACAATACAATTCTACTGTAGGGTCACACTGATGACAAAAACTACAGAGTTATCGAAGCACTTGTTGTATCACCAATCTCAGTTGTACCACTATATGCCTGTGGCCATGGACCGGATCTAGGAGGGCGACCATGCTCAATGAAAGCTCTGTGTTGACTAAGGAGTTAAGTTCTTCTATTAGTGGCTGTAGCGCTCGGCGCAAGCAACGCTCCTCCCGGGCCTGCGAGTCAGGGTCCATACACTAGCTCAGAGACGCCGTCACTGGAGCTTCTGCAACAGCTGGTCTTAGTCACTTGGATGGTACCCACAAGGGTCCTGCAGGAGCACAAACAGGCGTAACCACGGCCCAGATATATTACTTCTGCCGGTCCCTGCCACAAATCTGTATTAGGATCTCGATAGTACGCCTTAAAAGAAGGCTTTATCTTCTGTTTGTACAAAGTGCTTAATAACCGCTGGAGTTTGTTCATCACCAAAGATGCATAAATAATTTAACGTAATTTCACCCATATAATCAGCATTGATGACACCTGGAACAATGAATAGTCCTTTCAACGCAGATGATGATCTCCCCAGTAGCAAGGCTAGTCTCATAGATTCTTTTAACAATTCTGGACCTAGCTGGACTTGAGCCTCCTTAGTGGAGAACTGTCCAGTTCCCATCAGGTGTTGTAATTGCACCCCACTCAGGGGATCTCCCTGGCCTCGCTGAACTGCAACTGCCTCTTGACAGGTTTTCTGCCAATACATGTTCCATAACAACAACTGCAAAGGGGTGAGGATTAATTTCACAATACTTTTAATATAACAGCAAATCTGTTCCCCAAATATATGACAACATCTGCCTAGTGGGTTCAAACTGAATGCCTGTAGAAATAACAGTTTGCCTTAACTGAGATAGCAATTTCCAATTTAAGGGAGACATTTCAGCATTTACTGCCTGACCTTGAGCGTTAATCTGGTACTTAACAGGAAAGGCGAGAATCTTTTCCTGCAACAATCAAAATCATTGTTTGACAGAGCCTCTCTCTGAATAGATTTCCAATCTATCACCTGGATTCGCATTTGTCTACCTGTGCTCTGCAACTTTACCTTCCTTTCTTCTCTCCCCCCCCCCCCTTTTTTTTTTTTTTTTTTTTTTTTTTTTCCCAGAAGTTGTTCACTCTGCTTTGCACGGCTACAAACAGCAGCCTGCTTGGCAGCAGCTACAGCTGCCTGCCTGCTTCAGCAGCAACCATAAATACCTGTCAGCAACCACACTTTTGCGTTAACCCTTTCTTGCCTGAAATGTTAAACCACTACCTGTTAAAAACTTTTACATGAACACAATAACAAAAAAAAATACATAGAACACCATCTGCTCTCATCACACACACACACACACACATACGTATGCATATGGGATCCCACAAGCACATTTCACACAACTACAATATTTGAAACACAAAATCCAGACAATCATTACTCACACTACACAGTCCCATGTACAAAACGTGGCATAAGGACTCTGTGAAGACTATCAGGAAACCAGCTCCAACAAGCATCATCCCAGTGTGAGGTGGCAGGCTCAGCCCTAGCGAGCGTCCCCGCAGAGGCTCTGCCTCCCTCACATCGCATGAGGCTAGGGCTTTTATACTGATCAAAATGCACACTCATTCTGACACAGGTGGCCAGTCTATGTCAGAAGAAGAGGCCAGCAATATCTGTAAAGGTTTCCAAGCATCAATAGAATCATAGACATATTTGCTAACTTCTAGTACATGAGTATCACAGACAGACTGTATCAAAGGAGTTGTATATGGGACCCCAAGTCCACGGTCTGTCACAGTCCGCCACAGTCCTCCCAATACCCCTGATAAGGGCATACGAGAGACCTTCCCACCGCGGGTCTTGATCCAGCACATACATCACAGGGAAAGCACACAACACATCTGCATCCCACACCCATCTCGCTTCTTCCTTTACAGCTGTCCATTTATCATGAGGATCTGGGGGATATAAATTAGGCTTCTTTTCCGGCTCCATGTCAAAAGGATCATCCAGGTCAGCATCAGAATTAACAGGCGTCAGAACTTCAGGAGCAGCAACAGCAGCCTGATGAGCACGCACAGGCTCTTTCTTGGGGTCAATAGGGTCCGGGTCAAAAAGACTGTCTTCATCTCTGTCCTCAGTCTCTCTTCCCCACTGTATCAGCTTTGTAAGCAGCTTTTCCGCTACAGCTTCTTCTCTCTTAGAGAGAATAGCATGGAGCAATCGCTCGGCTGCAGCAAACTCTGCCTCCAACGGCATTGTCCCTTTTGACCCGGGCATGGTCCCTCGCGAGGTCCTACAGCAATCCGTATCCGCAAAGATCAGCCTTACCTCCCGGAGGAGTTTCGCGGCTCCGCTCTTCAACACCGTTGTGTCTCTAGGGCGAGTCTTCAGGTCCCTGTTCGGGCGCCAGATGTCGCGGTACGCGGGAATCAGACACTGCACTCATGGAGTTATCGTGAATGTTCCGTTTATTAATCACAAGCTCGCTGCTTATATACGTTATTGATTAGGTGTGGTTATACATGATTGGTTCCTCTCGCTGTCCACGCGCAGAGTTCTTCCCCGGCACTTGATTGGTTCTGGCACAAATAAGGCATTGTGTAAGCTCTATATTTTTGCAGCTACACCGTGCACCCCCCCCACCATCCTCCTTCTCATGCACTTATCACTTAGTGGCCTTGGCTGTGATTGGTCATAGTATGTTGCTGTTTGCCGGTGTCCTTCATTTCCTCATTATCTGGCGTGAGAGGTTTGCACCATCTTCTACACAGATGTCTTGTTTCAGCTCGTTGATGGGAGCATGACCTTTTGACCTTTTTCGACAAGCCAATCCTCCACAAGGAAACATTTTCTTTCATTCAAATAAAAAATAATGGTAAAAATAAAAGTGTTTACATGTGTTCCCTGTTACTTTGGTTACCGTGAATATTTCAGACATTCAATGATTGGACAGTTGTGCTTCTTAGCAATGGCTCTTTCACCATGTGTGCAAATTGCACATTATTTCTTGCCTGCTAGTGCTGAATACAGATTGTACTAGCCCACCCTTACTTTCCTTCTACTGTTCTGAATTTTTCACTGTAGTGTGTAGCCCCTGGTTCAACCGTTATCAACACTAACTCCTATTTTATATGTGCTGAGAACAGGAAATAACTGTAACAGGTAGCTGCTGACATTCACTGTATAGCAGTGATCACTATTACGGTAAAGGTCATGTCATGGAGGTTTCCTTTTAGCTTAAGTGTCTTAAAAAGGCTGAATTATTTAACTGTCCGTGTAAAACTCATGTTTGACCCATTGGCTGTGTAACTGAAGTTAAAACTACCCCACTGCTAACTGAAGAGTAGAGGATGGACCTACTTTCGGTGCTTGGGTTGGAACACTAGAGTGAGGGATGGATAAACTTCCCTGTTCATCATGCTGCCACAGCTCCCTCCATGTGGCAGGGAAGTGCGTGGGTGTAAAATTATCTTTTGAAATCGCAGCTTTATTCTATATCGTGTATGAAGGGGACCGTGAGGAAAGGGGGGGAGCAGCAAAAGTGAAGTATCTTTTAACAGTCAAACCAGCATGAGCTAAATATATGGTTGCTTCTGGGCTAGGCAATTAAATACAAATTAAACACTTTCTGCGGCCGGGAAGGTAAACGGTGAGGACTGTGACTACGAGCAGGACGCAGCTATTATTTCCTCTGCTTCCTGAGCCCCGCCCCGAGCGCTGGCAGGCTGTGCCGCGGCTCCCCCTGAGACAGCTGCCAGCCGAGGACACCGATTACAGCTGCCGTGAGCTGAAGCATCTCCAGTTCCTGACGAGCCACGCTCTTCCCGCACGGCAAGCGACGCCCGCTCAGCTGAAGAAAACGCACCCTGTACCACAGACCTTGCGCCCGCCCCGCCCGGCGCCCAGCACGGGGGCCTGGTGGCTGGGCGGGAGGAGCCCCGGTGCTGCCCTCCCCCGGCAGCCGGTCACGTGCGGCGGGCGGTGCGCTCCCCTCCCGGCGGCGGCCCGGCGGCAGCGCGGTGGGTGCTGGTGATGGAGGCCGGCGCTGAGGCGGAGCCGCTGTTGCCCCCCCGGAGCTGGCGAGCGCGCCGGGGGTTCTGGCGGGCCGGTGCCTCCCCTGCCGCCGAGGACGGTGAGTGCCGCGGGGCGCGCGGGCTGGGTGGAAGGTGCTGAGGGAGCCGGCGCCGCTGCTGGTGCCCTTCCGTCGGAGCTTGCCCTCCGCGGAGAGCGGGGCGGGCGCCGGAGGAGAGCCCCGCGGGGGGTCGGGTCTCGGCGTGGGGCTCCCCGCGCTTTCGCCTGGGGCTGTGCTGGGGGAGCGGCCGCGGCAGCCCCGGCGGGCTGACCTCGGGGGCGAGCCTTGTGCCGATCTGGCCTCACGGTGGTTATTGTTCTTACTTATTTTTCGTTTCCTGAGGTGTTGGGGGGTTTTGGTGGTTGGTTGTTTAAAGTTTCTGAAGAGTTTTTTCTCTAGCTCCGTAAATGTTAGAGGTCTGATTTCTCAGTTACTTCAGGAAAGGATCGTTCGGACACCTCGGCTTCTCTGTTTTCAGGGTATCGCGTCACTGAAGTGAACCTTTTTGTTGCCTGCTTGTTTGGTGTCAGAGCTGCTGTGGAGTCTCTGGTAGATCCTGCTCACCCAAGCCGAGCAGTACTTCATTCATCACTGTGACTAAGTGTCACTTGCTGTGACTAAGAGTTGCAAGATAAATTGGATGTTCTTGATAGCATGCCTGGAAAATGTGTGGGATTTTTTTTTTTTTTTGGCTGGTTTTTACTTTTTAATGAAATTTTTCAAGTCAACTTTTCTTGGTAGTTTCTGTGTTTTGTGTTAAGAACAGCTGCTTAGATTCTGCCCTTTCAGAATTGTTGGGATCAATACCAGGCTTTCTGTGTGCTTCCAGAACCTCAACCTTTTGCTGTTCTTCCTATTCCTTTAACTACTACTGTTCGTTTAAACAACTTTATTTTTCATCTCACTCGTGTGTCATGTCTTGGAAAAGATAGGATCTTCACTGCCTGAGCTGAGTTTGTCTGCTGTTTATGCTGTCTTTCTTGCACTGTGATTCGTATCAGAATTGGTACAAAACTGTGTTGTTGCTCATGCTCTGATAAATGGTGACTTTTAAAAACTGTTTTCAGTCTTTGTGGAAAACTGATGCCGCTGAGTCATGTGGAAGATAAAATCATGTGGGATGCAGATCAGTGGTGTTTCTGGTGTTGCTTGGTGTCTGGAGAACGTTGTGCTGGCACTGGGACTGATACTCTCATTATATCACAGACATTGTATCCTGTCTGTGATTGCTGTCTCCTGGGAGAAGATGGTATAAAGTGCTTTCTGGGACTCTTCCCCTCTGTGGGAAGGTTACAATAGCACCTATTTTCATATTTCTATCTCCCTCAGGTTTCTCTCTTCCCAATCCTTCACCCCTTTTTTTTCTTTTTCCTTCGCGTTTGGGGCTTAGCTGCCTTTGTCTCTCTTGTTGGCTTCATTAACAGATTAGTTACTCAAAGGTCCTTCAAGTGAACACAAATCATTGTCCTTTATTCTTCATACAGACTTCCTAGTAATGGGCTTTGAAACATTGCATGGTAACTAACTTGGTGATAATTTTATTTCACTTTGTGTACTTTCACTCCTTTACATGTCTTGATCTGTTGGATACATTAATAATAATTCTCAGGACAAATTGAAAGAGGACTTAATTTTATTTTCAACTGACTGGAGATTTGTATTGGTTTTGGAGAGACTGAGATCAGTCTAAACCTCAGTACCTTTATTAAACAGAAGTTAAAATGCCTAGAATACTAGTGTCTTGATTTTTCCAGCTTCAGTTGGCTGTATGCTTTGTTCGGGAATATTTTGGTTGAAGCTCTGTTACAATGCCTTTTACTTAGGACTTGTCTCTGTATAGAAATATTCCAGTCTTGTGACAGCTATTTAACTACTCATGTAATCTAGTTGCCGAAGTTACTTAAGCTAAAGTAAGAGAGAACCTTTTCACAAAATACAGAAACATGCATGATGATGATTATATCAATTAATGCAGGGTGCTACTGTTGGAGCACAGTGGCAGGAGCTGTGTCTCTACTTTTTGCACAGTGTCCTTTGTCATGAGAGCCATGGTTGTGAGCTTATATTAACTAATAAGCAAGCCTTAGGCTTTATCCAAACTCCCAAATGATTCTGACTTCTTTTAACTTTTCAGGTACTGGTGATAATGACCTTTATCTAAACCAAGCTGTAGTATTCATTGAAGATGCAATACAGGTAAATATAACTTGTTTGCTGGCTATTATACTTCTCATGATGGATACTTGTCACACATTCTGCTAGTTTTTCAGTGTGTCTGTTCAGGCAACCAACATTTCACGTCCTCTCGATGTACAAAGCAGAATCAGAATTCCAGATTCCTGTGGTATGCAAATTTCAGTGAACTTTTGCCTGAGAGAAACGTGTTTGTCCACATAATAAAACAGATAGTGTTTTCTCTTCAAGGTTGTGAAAAAGAGGTGCTGTTTTATGGGGTGTTTTTTTGTTTTGGTTTGTTTGGGTTTGCTTTGGGTAGTTTTGTTTTGTTTTTCTGTTGTTTTTTTTTTTTTTAATTTGAGAGTGACTGGCCTTACTGCTAGGACAAACTGAGCAAACTCTGGAATTTGCTTCTAAATCTGATTACTTGCTAAGAGGTGATCAAGTTTAAGGCTAACTTCGGGCACTAACCTTGAACTCTTTTGCTTCAGCTGAACTTAGTGTCTTTGGAAGTCTCTGTTCTCTCTTTCTCCTTTACTGGCCTTTACTGCAGATTCCTAGATGCTGTTACCTCCCAGTTACTAGTTGCAGGCGGTGGGAACGTTGGAGTGCAGTTCTTGAGTTCTCTCCCTGCTTTTGGTTGGGAGATTTCTGGGGATCAGATAAAGTGCACAACTCCATTCTGTAAGTGGATATTCATTAGCAGGGGCAGGGTAACAGTGCTCAAGGAGCAGTCACAGAGGAGGGGCCCATTCTGAAGAATCACAGGTACTTTCTTGAACTTAAAGCATGTTTTATTGAAAGATATAGGTTAAGGTCTATAATATTCAGAATTATTTTGCATCCTATGGCTTTTTGGGAAAGAAAGACAAAGGAAAAAGGATCCATGAATGGAATGAATGCTAAAAAGGTGAATTAAATAGGTGGACTGTTTTGGTGAGTACCTAGACTAGGCACTGAATTACTACAAATGCTTTTATTTGTACTGATGATAATGGCTCTTTCAGATGACTGCTACACAGTTTGATTATTTGAGCACACATTATCTCAGTCCATGCATGTAGAGTACAGCTATTGTAACTGGTGACTGATACTTTAATAACTTATGCAATAATTTCTTTATCTTATTGTGAAACAGGAATTATCTCAAGACTTGATACTTTTTGATTAGAATTTGGTTTATTTTGGTAACCTTATCTTTGTCTTTGGTTCTGACTGAATTTAATGTCTGAATTATCCTTTTTGCATTTCTTTCAGTATCGATCTATAAATCACCGTGTGGACTCCAAATCCCTGTGGCTTTATCGATGGTATTACTCAAGAACTTGCCAGTGGTAAGAGCTTGGTATTCTTTTTGCTTTTTTGTTTAGGTGTAAGTCTTAATAAAAAAATATTCTTCATCTTTCATTGTTGATACGTAATTAGATAACTGTGCTTTTACCCTTCTAAGAACTTAGAGTACGAATCAAGTGGATTGACTATATGTGAACATGATAAAAGTGGAAAGCAGCAAATTATATTAAAGTGTGATCATGTAGATGGCTCTTTCAAACAGGGATGGTGCATGAATGGACTGTTGGCATGATTTACAGCACTGTGTGTTAGAGTTTTCCAAGTATCTTTTTCTGTTTGGTGGTCAGCAGTTATATTATCTAAGCAATTGCGTCATTGTTGCCAAACCCATTTGTATTAAATGTGATATTATAAAGCTTGGTTTACTTCTAAGAAAACTACTTTACTGTAAGTATTTTGTTTTTGTTTTGACTCATTCTGGGGGGTTGTGTTTCATCTCTATCCGAGTAGGATTTTGAGTTTAACCATCACTATAATCCTGGCTTTGGCTTTCATTGAAAACCCTTCTTCGCTTACTGTCACATCGGATGTACGATACCGCCTTCCTGCGTGGAATCCTCCGTGTGGCCTAACGGAAAGCATTGAGTTCCTTTGCTTTCTTGTATTCACAGTTGATGTATCTGTGAAGGTGAGCATCACATTCATGAGGTGTTGAATGAAATGCCAGACATACTGGGCAGATCAGTAGGTGTAGGCAATGTGGCTTTTCTCTGTTTTATATTTCAGGAAATGCCTTAGAAGTGCTATCCTAATCTTGGATTTGCATGATGAGGTTGCTTTGCTTTGTTAAAACCTTACTTTCAGCAGATATTAGAAAATACGTATTTTTCTAAATTTTAAAAATTGTATATTTTTTTAATCTAAGAAATACAAACCTCTGTGTGGAAAAAGTGAAATTTTGCTAATAATGCAGTGATTTTGGCTTAGCTGCTTTTATTAGGTTATACAAATTGGTGTATATAATAATCAAATACATGCTAGCTCATTTAAACTTAATAAAAAGTCAAAAACAGGACCTTTATTGAAATACTTATTTCTGGAAAATGTATTATGCTTATGAAATGGACATTTTTCTTACATTCAGGGGATTCCTCTTGCATGGCCAGTGTACACCTCTCACTTCTACTGATCTTTAGTTCTTGTAGAAAATATCTCTGATCAGTATATTTTGGTTTGCATTTTGGGGACTTCTTTATGAACACTGATGTAAAACTACAAATACTTGGAAAATAACTGGTGCTTACTTTTTAGGGTATTGGAATTTATTACTAAAGTGAGTTGGCTTTTTTGTTTTTTCCCTTCCCAGAGTTACTTAATTGGATGGGCAGAATTTTGGAAAAATAAATGGCTAATGGCATATATACTGACATTAATTATTTCCCTTGCTGATTGGATAGTTTCGCTGAGTTTTTTCTGCACAGAGGTAAGAACTGCTTTCTGCAGAAACAAGCAGCAGCTTCATTGTGGAGAATGGCAGAGGAGAGCAACCTGCAAACGGGTGGTGGTTTATTGGAGAATTAAAGGAGAAGGGCAAGATGGTTCATTTTTGGGTTTTTTATAGCTGGAAAATACATTGACCCATAGAAAACGTTTGGTGTAATGTAGCTTCTCAAGGGATTCTGTTTGATTCTTAATAGAAGATGTGAGTTCTTTGCTTAAATAAAGCTTTGCTGCTATAATCTGTCAACAGTCAGACTACAGAGAGAACTCTGGTTGCATAGCACTGATTTTATTGTACAGTTGGAGAATTATGTTCTCAACTTGATTCAGTGGCAGAGTCTATGTAGTGACATATAAGTAAAAGGTAATTGTACAGTTTAACAACTGTTTCCTAACATGAGCTTGTGTTGTGTTCGAAACAGTTGTGTCCTGAGAGGAATGTCATTTTTGTGAAGCTGTTCTTCAAGTGCCTTCTTTTGTGGAATAATGCAATCTCCCAGTTGGTGGTCTTTGCTATGACATAAATCTGCATAAAATCCGTTGTTCACTTACAGTCATAATGAAGAAAATACTAATATGGTAAAAATGCTGGGAAGTGAGGCAGGAATCCTAATTTTTGCTGCTTGACTAATTTCTTGTGTCAAGGCCATTGTCTGTTGCTTTAAGGTAACTTTCAAACCTATTTCAAATAGTTGTCTGTATTAGTCAGGGTTAGGTTGGATGAAGCTGCTACTATTAGTAACTCAGTGTGTAGCTGTGCATACTTCAATGTCCATAATTGACCACTGGACACTGCTGACAAGGTTGTGATGTAGTATTGAAGAGATGATCTTGAAATGCTGAAAGAATATGTCAGTTAAGCCTATAAGCATCTAACTATAAGAAAAATGCATATGTCCTTTTCATATTCAAGCCTAATAAATATAATGCAGCTGAAAGAGGTTAATTACAACATGGGGAATGTGATTTGAAAAGAAATGATTGTAAAATCTTCAGGTGTCGTAGTGAACAAGTTGTTTGACCAGGAGCTTTCCATACAAAGCAGTGGCAAAAGGAGCAGTTTAACTGCTGCAATGCATGAACAAGGGAATACCAAGGAAGAAAGTGACTCTTTATTTTTCTTTGCTTTTACTGAGAAGGCTGATGCTGAATGCAGGATGCTGAAATACTTGAAGTAGCTGATAAGTTACGAAAATAACTTGAAGGCTGGCAAGTGTCTTGAATGCAAGAATCAAACAGCTTAATTGCTTTAGTGCATGTTAAGGAAGATAAAGGCAATCACCTGTTTGAGTCTTGCCAGAGAGAGAAATTGCTGAATAATAAGCAGGCCCTTTAATTGTAAAAAGGCGCGCGCACACACACACACACACACACACACACACACACACAAAATGTCTGAAAACTGTTACCAAGCACTTATTTTCAGAATGGGAATCTGTTTTTATTGAAAGGAGCTTGCTATTCCCTTTATTAAGTGGATGTTGTTGGAAGATCTGAAAATGCCCTCTCTTGAGCTGCTTGTGTCTACTGAGCAGTAAAGTTAGTTTAGAATTAGTGGCTTGAAATGTCACTGTGCTTTTTTTAAAGCAGTCTCTTACTCTTTTAATGAGGCACCCAGAGATAGAAAATCTTTTGTGAGTTTTGTGATCACAGTGTGACAGTTTGAGCTTCTGAGCACAGCCTTTTCCATTAAACTGCTGACTTTGTTGATATGCGTATCAGTGGTTTTCAACAGATTTATATTAAAAAGATTTGTGGTGCTAGTCTTAATGAGAACTCAGTATCTGATCTGCTGGCTTTTGCAGAGTGTGAGAATAAGAAGAATTCTTCGGCCTTTCTTTCTGCTTCAGAATTCTTCTATGATGAAGAAAACATTAAAAAGTATCAACAGCACGTTGCCTGAAATGGGGAGGTAGGTAACAGTGTAGAAGACATTCTTTCACAGCAAGCATGTAGTAACCCTCAGAATTCTAGTGTGTGACATGTGGGTAGCTTCCTTCTTGACTGCCCAGCTAAGCGGCTGGTGACATAAGTAGCAGTGGATGGAGGTTGTGTTAACTTTTTGATTCCTTTAGTATGTAAAATTTCTCTAGAATGCATGTGATGTGACTCTGTATATGACAGATAAGATTTTTTGATGCTAGTTGAGTGTTGTTTTTTTTTTTTTTTAATCTGTATATGTTACATACAGCCCTTTTGTAAGGGGAGAACTGAGGCATCATCTGGGCAAAGGTCTATGCTGTGTTTCTCTAAGAAGGCGTCTTGGAGGTATGGGTAGACAGACGTGTCTTCCAGTCATGACTGCCAGACAAGAAGACCTCTTTATTTACATTTTCAAAGTGCTTTACTTCATCTTTTTAATTTCTGACTGGTTTTAGCAACAGATGTGTTCTTAACCAAGACAGCATGATGCTTTTTTGAAAGAAATCTCTTCCTGTGACATGGGTCATGTATGTGTGCAGCTTATAAGACTTGCTGTCCATACCTATTACTTTTTAACTAACAAGTCCCAGGAGAATCAAAGGTGTATGCAAGCCAGGCTGTGTTTTGGTTGGAGTGTGTAAGTATAGTCCTAATCTTGAGAAACAAATCTCATTGACCTCACAGCTGTCTAAGCTCATGCTGAGGAGTCCTGAGCAAGTATGATTCTTACATTGAATCAAAACTCAGGTCATCTTCTGTTATCTCCATATAGCTTCCTAAAACTACCCCAGGTTTTCTCTGTACAATATCCTTTTGCACTTTTAGCAAAGGATATGAAGAATAAGATAAAGTTGGCATTAATGCATATCATATGTTTTCTTTCCAACAGTGTTGTTCTTCTTCTAGCTGTTCATCTGTCTCTCTTTGCCATGTTTGCTATGCTGCTGTTTGCTCGAACAAAGGTAACCAATGATATTTAGTACATCTCAGTGTTGGTTTTTTGTTCTTTACTCACTTAGCTGCTGCTTGTCTAGTTTTATAATCAAACTAGTGAAACCTGTTTCCCCTGCAAAGGTCATGTTACTTGTCAGACTTAGATGAGTTTAAAGTCCATTTGGAGGGATTGAAGGTGTGCAATAGTATTCATGTACAGTGTTGTTTCTGTAAGTTTGCATTAGAAGGCCCCTCAAAATAGTGTTAGAATCTCTGTCTTTTAGTGAAGATTTTATTTTCCATGTTGTGCTTTGCTTCTGAAGTGATAATGCTCCTTCCTACTCCATAGGTGAAATCTTTCACTCTTGCTGTATGTTGTTGCATATTATTTTATTAGTCTAGCTCTGCTGCTCAGGGTGAAATCACATAATTCCATGCTAAAATGTGGTTGACATCTTTATGGTCCTGCATTTTACTGGTATTGATGCCAGTATCATGGGTAAGAAATTGAAAGTCTCTTTATACAAGAGGCTTCCTTGTACAATTCTCCATTTTAATCCTTTGGGTTACTTTCTCTGCTTTTGTTGAAAAATATGCTGTTCTGTGTCCAAAGCTCTTAATCTTGTCACTTTTTTGTTTATATTATCACTCATTTCTCTTATCTAGCTTTTTGCTAAGATTAATTTCTTCTGTGTTTTCTTTTATCATCCAATACTGCTATCCCTGGCCATGCCTTGGTAGGTTTTCTGGTCTCTCTGTGTTTTCCTCTCTGTTTTTTGTTTGTTTATTTTTTTCCCCTCATTTTTCTGCTTCCAGAAAACAAATTTGAAATTTTGTGGTTAAAATCACTTTAGTGTCCCAGTGTTCCTGGTATGTTGCTTCTCTTCTAATCTTCCTGTGTGTTAATATATCATGCAGATCTTTTTTTAAGGCCTTACTTTTTTAAGGCCTTCCAATAAATGTGTTCCTCTGAGCACAAAGATCAGTCACACACTTCTCTCAGTAATATTAGTCCTCTCCTTAACCTCAGTTTTGCATCTTCATTCTTACTGTAGTTTGCACTTGAGCCTGCCTCTAGTTTCCCTTTTGGCAGGCAAATTCCTTGAATTCCCATGTTAAAGAAGTTCTGAATTTAAAGCACAGCTCTGTTTTCCCCACTTTGTTCGGTTGCAAACTGGCTCTTTGTTTTATCTTTGTATGTTGCATCTAATATCAGTTATGAGCATTTGCAGCAGATGAGAATATGGCTTGTACACCTGAACCAGTCAATTTTGGGTACATCTGGGTGAACAATAACAAATTAGAGGGCAATCTCTTTACTTTGTTGAATTGCTAGTCTAATACCATTACAAACTAATAGTACCTAACAAGGCAAAACACTGAAAGCAAGTTCTGAAAATTTAGTAGTAAAATTCATGCCTATAGATTTTGCATTGGCTTGTGTATGTCCTTTAGAGGTACATTTTTTGTCACTGCAGCAGATTCAAAGGCTGTTTGTTCTGTGCTGCATGATTAATATTTGTATTGTTTGTACTCTGCATCTATTTCTACCTGTCTCTGCTTGAGCTTGGTGGGGGAGGGGGTGGAAATAAATATGTGAATGATCCAAGATCAGCCTCCCAGTGGGTTTTTGATGAAAATTATGATACCATCTGAGCTTCAGCGGATCAGCTGATACTACCACTCAGCCACAGAATAAGTTTGACCTTAGTCACCAAAGTATTTGGAAATAATTTTTGAGTGCTATAGCACTGCTTCTCCTGTGCTCCATGAAGGAGTTTAAGTGCTATGTGATGTTTTTATTAGAATCATAGAATAGTTAGGGTTGGAAAGGACCTTAAGACCATCCAGTTCCAACCCCCTTGCCGTGGGCAGGGACACCTCACATTAAACCATCTCACCCAAGGCTACGTCCAACCTGGCCTTGAACACTGCCAGGGATGGAGCATTCATAGCCTCCCTGGGCAACCTATTCCAGTGCCTCACCACCCTAACAGGAAAGAACTTCCTCCTTATATCTAATCTAAACTTCCCCTGTTTAAGTTTTAACCCGTTACCCCTTGTCCTGTCACTACAGTCCCTGATGAAGAGTTCCCTCCCCAGCATCCTTATAGGCCCCCTCCAGATACTGGAAGGCTGCTATGAGGTCTCCACACAGCCTTCTCTTCTCCAGGCTATTGATAGCATACATAGCATTTTAAATCTTTATTCTCTTGAAAACAGAACAGTTCCCCATTTTCTAGCTGCCCAACAGCTCCTGAAACGTGTACTAATTCTAGTTATATTACTTTATATTGTGTAATCTTGCATAAATATTTACTTCATCTAAAATAAGATGAGGGCTATCCTTACACTCCTTCTTTTAAGTACACCTTCAAGTATGTTATTGAAGAGAGTCCTAAAACTTGTCTGGCTGTGTTCTGTATAGATCTTACTTTAATTAAACAAAAACCCCTGAGTATGTAAGGGCATAACTGAAGAAAGAGAAAAACCTTTGTTCTGAGTAGTGGTAGTAACATCTGTGCAAGTAACTAGTGGAGAGGATGTTAAGTTTCCTGTTTGGAAGTCAAAGGTGAAGCGAGAGACACATTTCTCCCTCAGTGAGTGTGTAGTAGGGCTGTAGGTGTTTGAGAGTTGCTTCTAATGTAAAGGCAAGATTCCTTTGTAGCATGGTAGTTGTTGAGGCAGCTCTTCATTACTGAGGAAGCTTTTTCATTTCTGTTCTTCAGTATAGACAAGATCTGTTTTAATATTGTCCTCAAACTGTATTATACTTCTGGACAAGTCCTGGAGTGTAGTCCTGGAGTATACATTTCAGGGTTAACTAGGTTTCTATCTATAGCATGCTGTAGGGCAGCTTCTACTCTATGCTAATTTTGTGATGTAAGTTGAGACTGAATTAGTATGATTATTTTTTTAAACTGCAATTTTTTAAAATCATGTTTAGGGAGTCCTTTTGTCTCCAATACACTAATATCTCTTGCGGGCTAAGAGGTGATGCTTTTTATATCAGGAGTGGCTTCAGATTTCTATATTGTTTGTGACATTACTGTCCTTCCTGTGTCTGAGGTGCTATCTAGACATAATTTCTATTTTGAGCTTCCTGTGTCTGTCTTAGCTTGCTGTTCTTCCTTATGTTCTTTACTGGCTGTTAATAAGTGAAGTGATTGCACTGTTGTCCTAATTTTTATGCCTTTCTCATGCTTTTTTTCATGGGGTAGATGTGATTGTGTTTCTGAAGACATTGATTGATACACTTAAAATTTCTTTTCCCCTCCTTGGTAAGACAATCTGAGTGATTCTTTGGTGTTTCTCCATCTCTTCGACTAGGATGGCCAGCAGGATAAGGAGTGGGTGGGGTATTTCCGGAATTTGCCAGATTCACTGACATCCCTGCTGGTCCTGCTGACTACTGCAAATAATCCTGATGGTGAGCAGTCTTTCAGAAGTAACTTTTGTGTCTCTTTTCAAAGAATAATAGAGTAAGGTTATCTTCAGACTACTTAAACCATTCTTTCAGCTGATAGTTCTTAGCACAGCTAGAGGAAGGTTATGTAGACATTTTTCGTGCCTTTAGTAACTTGTTTCTCGCCTTTCCTTTGGTGTAATTATATATGCATCTCTAAAGTGGAGCTATATAAGAGCTTCTACCAATTACCAAAAATTGATAGAGTTGCCTAGTTTTTATCTTAAGCATTAAATATTTTTTTTTTGTTAATTCTACAGTGATGATTCCTGCATATTCTAAGAATCGAGCATATTCAATCTTCTTCATACTTTTCACTGTATTAGGTAAGCTACCTCCTGCCCTCAGTCATTTAAATGTACTTTAACTTTGACACTTGTGCATGCCAGCTACAGTGTTTTCTAGGAAAGTTTAATCGTAAAATTTATTTTATTTTTTTTTTGTGTCTGTGTACAGTGTCTCCAGTTACTGCGTAGTGGCTTGTAAGATAACTTTCATGGAAGGTGCTTTGGTTTGGGTTTTTGTCAGCAGCAGGTGATAGGGGAATGGATACATTACAGCATATTCAGACATGAAAAACATTTTGGAAACCAAACAGAAGAAAACTAATCCTTTTTAAATTTTACGTCTGACTTACTATATATGTATCTGTTTGTCAAAAAAGTTTCAGTGTATTTTTATGATTGTTACTGCTTTTTCTCCAATAGGCAACTTATTTTTAATGAACTTGCTTACGGCAATAATATACAACCAGTTTCGAGGCTACCTTCTGGTGAGTAAAGCATTCCTAATTTCTGTGTTTTACCATAACCTTTAAACTGTGAAGCCCTGAGTATTAAAAGTTTCAACTGTGTTTTAAAGCAGTATGCCTGTCGTGGTTGTAGATACAGTTTTACGATACCAAAGATTCTTTGATGTAGATACTTTTTCCCTTATATGCTGCCGTAGTTTGTTACCCCTTCCATGACAAAATTACCTGCTTGTATACTTCCATATAGTTTGAATATTATGGGGGGGAAATACTCCAAACTGTTAAATTGAACAAGGACAAGTGAAAAAGGAACTTAAAGTTGGCCTCTGGGAAGAAAACCTGCTGTACTATTTAAATAGCTATTGTTGCAAACCCTAGCACTTATTTTCTCTGAGTAGCACGGCATTAGAAGCCTTCAATAGAACAGAATTGCTGACTAAAACATCTTTGTGCTTGGTATTTTTCACTTCATCCTTGCTATGGTCGGTGGATGTGATGTTAGAATGATTAGGGCAGTCTGCTGCTACTGGAAGATGGACTTGAGTTGAGCCTTGTGGTTGACTTGTACCAGAGTAGTTGCCAGTAGGCATAGTAGATATTCTTGGTCGTATTCAGTGTTAAATAAAAGGAGCCTATGCTTAATGTCCATGCAATGCCAGTTATTCGTGTAATACTTTAATGTGATTCTGGAAGGTGCCTGATCATTCATGATTCTCCCCATTTTGTGCACTGTGAATCTGAAGTGTAGTGTAATGACCTCTTGACTTGGTTATTTATATTAGAGAAGTAGAAGCTGACAAAGTAAGTGTACTTCTGCATGTTTTTCAAGGAGCGTGCAATCTGTGGTGACAATTAAACTCATCACTAAAAGTTCTTTTTCCTTTACTAACAAGCTGTGCAGTGTGCTTTGTTGCATTATGTACATGAGTTGTCTATTTTCCAGCTGGGAGTGCAGTCTGGATTCCCTTAACAGGAAATAGCATAATTGCTTTTGTTTCTATACAAGATAGTGCAGTTGAACAATCTGGGAGGAATTTTAATGAGCTAAGGAAAGAATATTTTGGAAAGCAGGGACAAAGTAAGTCAAATGAAAGATCATTTCAGTTACTTCCAATAAAATGTACTCCATGCAGGAGGTTAAATTTGTGACTTTCCTATCGCTATTCCAAAAAGAAGTAACTGACTGGAGAGGCGGTGAAAGGAAGAGGCTGCATGGGTGCATCTGGAGATCTCCAGAACTGGGTTTGTTTCTAGCAATGAATACAGAACATCCAAGGCACATCGCAGCTACTTAGCAGTTAACACACACGGCAGATTAGTAGAAAGAACACAGTGCTAGGCTAAGTATTAATGTTTATCACGCTCATGGCACGCAGCTGAATCTTTGGTCAGGCAGTCATCAGTCATAATGGGAGCTGTCGGTCTCTTGCTCCTCAGAACAGGCTGAGTCTCTCTGCGGTGTTATCTTCAAAGTGTTTGAGAGTTTTCTTTAAGCTTTGTAACTTCCATGGGATTTTTTCTTCTTTTTTTTTTTTTTTCTTGAGTTCTTCAGGAGTTTCAATTCCACCTCTGTTTTTTACTTTCCTCTTGTGTATTTTATAAAACTTCACAGCTCAGCAGCAATGTGTTTGGTAAAGCTGAGTCTGGGTAATGCTATGCAAAAACTAAACCTCTAGGCTGTAGGGTTTTTTTCCCTTTGTGCTAGTATGTGGATTGATCTCTGTAGTTTGGAATGAACAGTGGTTCCTGGTTGTGTGTGTTCCAACTGGTCTTTTCTCATGTTTACAGTTCAGGTTTAGTGGCAGGGGAAACTGGTAGCTTTGACTTTGGGTATCATCTCCCTTTGTTTACATATGGTTTATAATTCCTTCATTACTTCTTTTCCCTTCTACTTATAGTCTTACAGTTCCTTCTCCTTACCTAAATACTCTTATAGTTCATTCGGTCCTTCAGAGGAGTGGAGTTGAGGGGTTGGGGGTGAAAGTGAAATAATAGCTGCTTCGGTAGAGCTACAGACAGAATGTAATGCTTGTTGGATAGCGAGCCTACGGGAGTATTACAGAAAAGGAATTGCTTCCACCTTCTTGTGAGAGAGGGGTGTTTAATACATACAAAGAGGAATTTCTGTAATCCTTTCTTCCTTCTTGGTTTCTTCCAAGAAAAATCTGTATCAGGTTTTTGCTTTCCCATGTGAGAGTATGCAATAATCTGACTCTTAATAAAGCAGTTAAGTTTCAAAGGTGGGGGAGAGGAGGGAAAGCAGCATGAAAAGCTGTGGCTCTGGCTTTCTTTTTGCTTGGCAAGAAGCTGGAGTTGGAGAACTGGCATGTCAATCCAGAATTAAAAATAAACCATGACCTGGATGTTTACTTGACCTCCAGAGGCTTGTTTGCTTGCTTCCTTCCTTCTTGTAAAGGGAGTTCTTGAGAGAAACGAGGCCTAGGGAAGTCTCCTGTTCCAATCTCTAATCGTAAGTCTAGGGGGTGTGCAAGAGGATAAGTATATTTTCTGACTGTAAGACATAGCACTGCATGAAGAGCTGGGTAGCCCTGGTCTGCCCTAAGTTCTTCTTAAGGGTAGGAGTGGGCTTTGCTGATTTCAGCCCATGACTCTTCATGGTATTCCTTTTAAACTGTGGAGTGTCTGTCTGGTTGGACCTCATCTTTAGACAGCTAGATCTAGTGGCTGATAATGGGGATTTTAGCAGCAGGGTAAAAAAAATCCAGTATTTTTCCTACCTAAAAAATTGCTCTAGTTGAACAGATACGGCTCTTTCTGAGGCTTGCAGTAGGTTCTGCCAAAGAGCCGGGCAAATAATTTACTGGTCTTAGTTAAATCGTCTAGTTGGGTTTCCTTTAAACAAGTGTGAGTAAGTTGTCTCCCCTGGTGTTTTGACTGTCCAGAAATCAGTTCAGTCCTCCCTCTTCAGGAGGCGACTGGGAATCCGGGCTGCGTTTGAAGTGCTTTCTTCCCTCAGAGAGACTCCTACTAATGCACAACAGTAAGTGAAGAATGTTGAAACAATAGATTACTTAGGAGAAAAGAGCAGATTTTTTTTTTGTCGTCTTATTTAGTATGATTACTGAAAATCCTATCTTGGAAAATGTCAATATGCTTATCTCTTAATTTTTTCTTTAACTGGATGTTTATAACACACTGTTTGGGACTCCTATAGGGTCTGTTTCCTTTTTATTTCTATGTCTAATTTTATCTGCTTCTCAAAAAAAAAAGAGGCATCAGGAATGCATTTGGAACAGCTGTTTTTGCCATCAAGACAGTTACCTGTTCCTCGGGCCATTCTGTTTTATTTTTCATAGGTTGCATGTCGGCATTGGGGCCTTACTACAAGTGCTGCAGAAAGTTGAAATGGATTCTCGCTGCAAGCAAGCCATCATGAGAGTAAGAACTGTGTTTTCTTAGCCTTTATATTGGTGGCTAACAAACCCTGTGATGAGACAGCTGTAGAAACTGAAGTTTCCTTAATCGCACCATTTGATGCAGGAGCTTTCAGCTCAGTTTCATTAATGCTACTTTAAATGTGAACAGAGGGCCAGCTCAGTGTTTGTTCTCAGAACAAAACCAATGTCCAGGCAGTGATTTCACTTCAAGTCTGCTGCTACTTTGATTGGTGTGATGAGGAATGCATTCACCTGTAGAGAGATGTAGAGTAATGAAAAGTCTTGTTTTGGCTAATTTTTTCATTTGCTTTACTTTCTAAGTGAGGCATTTCTCACTGTGCTCTAGAACTGCTGTCTGTAGCAGCTTCCATCTACCATTTGAAAGCATCTTTTTTTCATTGGATTTTAGCTGTGCTGTTCCCTCTAGGTATTAAAGTTTGTATCAGGGTACAGAGGGAGTTTTGCTTAACTGAAAACTTAATCAACATTGCAGTTCATGCCATGATTTGCAGGGACTAGAGAAATTACTTAGCTCTATCAAGAGATGCCGAGATTATTGGTGTGGTTTCAGAAAAAGTATCTGAAAGTGATGTTGCTTTTTGAGAACAACATTGTGAGTCCTTTGAAGTCCATATTGTAAAATCTTCTGCCAAAAGGAGGTGGCAATTCCAGGCTGACAGTTACAGCAGAAGCAGTTGTCTGCCTCTAATGTGAAGGTTGGAAGAGGTACACATATATTGTTTCTGGTGGCTGTTGACGGGGTAGGGGATGTATAAACAGAGTTGCATGAAAATATCGCCCCTGCCCTGTAATTATCCTTAGCTGGCCATGGCATTAGTTACACAAATGCAGGTTTTAGTTTTCCTTCTCGTAGCTTGCGTGTTTTTTTCCATTTATTTTATTGTTGTGTGTGCTACAGTTGTAGTTAGCATTTAGCATGCTGTGGAAGTGTTAATCTTGTTAGTGTGTGAAATAACTCCATCCTTTCTGTTAGTAATTTCTGCAGAACAGTAATAATTGACATAGCATCTTAATTCTTTTAATCGTAACATAATGGCAATACTAGATGACACTAAAAGTTCAAGTACGTCAAAAGAGCATGCTCCTTCTTAACCAGCATGTGATGCTGGAGAGGGAAAATAGAAACGGTGAGAAAAATCCCATCATGTGGGAGTTTTGTGTTAAAGCAAATCAGTATTGAAGCTCACTCTAATACCTGGTGTAGGTTTTATTACATGTCTATTCCTCGACTTTTAAGATAGTCTGAGAGTGTTGGCACTCTTTGAAGATGCATCTGTTGCAGTTGTTGATCTGAATATTTCTCTTTCATGTGAAGTCACTCAAAACATGCTCCTGTGATCAGCTGTCAGCTGCCCAGTTTCAGAAGCTCTTTGAAGAACTAGACAAAGATGCCATTAAGCAAGTATGTATCTGACAATCATTTACAAAGTGTCATAAGTTGAGTATGGTCTTGCACAAAAATAAGTGATGGTATTCTGCTATAAAGCATATAAGCAAACTTCACAACTTTTTGAACTTGCTGATTTTTGAAGTTGCTCATGGACTGTTGTTATAGTCACAGGCAGCATTGCTTTGGGGGCTTTTACAGCATTGGTTTGTGGTTGCCAGGTAGTCTTAAATGTACAAAAAGCATGGTTGTTTATGTTGGGAAGATTCATTACAAGGAATTGGGGGATAGGATTTAGACTTTATGTCATAGACTTTCTGAAAAACATCGTGGAGAAATGAGTAACTCTGTAGTAAACTTCTTTTAGTGAAATGTGAAGAATTTGTCTTGTTGTGACACTCCTATATTAAAGCAATGCATCTCTGCTATATATTAGTCTTTGCAGGGTAACACTTAAATATACTCAGGCAAAGTCTTTCCTCCGGTCCTTGATTGAAAAATGAAATGCAGGTTCTCTAAGTGTTCAGATGAAGATGTGCAGAATGCATTCTCCACTTGGGGAAAGAAAGAAAAAGTAATGATCAAACTTTTCAAGGGTTAGGAAATGTTCTCTTTTCTGCTTACATGTAGCTAAGGCTTCTGAATCTTGTAATGGAGATAAAATGTTGAGAAATAGGGTAGGAATTTTGCAGTTGGTAGCTTGGTGTTCAGTTTAGATGCCTGAGGCATTGGAGAGAGGTTGGATTATCTTCCTTCTTTGCCATTATCTTGTATTATACTAGAACAGTCAACCCATTTGCTAATCAGAAATGATCTCTTGCTGCTCATAGCCACAGCTTGAAAACATCTTTGTACTAAAATGTCAAAATTAGCCTGTGGCTTTTAAGTTTTGCTTTGAAAATGTCTGTTTCTTAAATCTGAGAGATGTGTGTTTCCTGCATTATTATTATTATCACTAAAATGCTTATGCTTTGTGCCTTAGCAAATCCTTTGTGTTCTTTTTCAGCATCCTCCCAGTCCAGAGTACCAGTCACAGTTTATGCAGAAAATGCAGTTTGCCTTTGGCCATCCCTACTTTGGGTATTTGGGGAATGTTGTAGCCCTTGCAAACATTGTTTCTATCTGTGTAAGTAAAAGGGTGTCTATGTAGGGGACGGGGGTTGTTTAATTGTTAGTTTTTTCCCTGCTACAAACTTCAATTGTTCTTTAATCTCTAGTCCAATACCACTTTCTGTATCAAATGTCCATGTTTGGCATGCTTTAGTCATGCCAAGTCTAAGAAGAGAATACCTGCAGTTAAAACATATACAAAAAATATATGTTAAAAAGATCTCTGCAAAGCCTGAAAAACTGTTCTTGTGTTCAAAAATCTACAGCAGTAAACCAGTGGATTAATAAAATATTTCTTGTTGGTTTAGGTGGTTTTGGTGCTGGATGCAGATAAGCAGCCATCCAAAAGAGACGACTTCTTCCTGGGGGTAAGATGCAACATTTTCCTACAGTTAATTCTGTTTCCTGAGGTGTCAGTAATTCTAATTCTTATTTTTATTTTTATTTTTTTGGGGTGAAGGCTATCAATTGCTTCTTTATCCTATACTATCTGCTGGAAATGTTGCTAAAAATCTTAGCAATGGGCTTAAAAAGATACTTGTCCTACCCAAGCAATAGATTTGATGGACTTCTGACTGTAATTTTGCTGGTAAGTTCTTTTTGACTTCTGTATTCCTGGATTTATTGACTAGGATGATTAGGAACTGCAGGAACTATGGGATTGCTTTTGCTTCAACACTAATATGCTAAGCTAAGCATCATAAGACATTGCTGTGGTTTGCAATGGCTTGAACATTTGTTTCTCTTAAGGTCTCTTTTCTGAAGGTAGGCTTTTCTTACATTCATGGAAAAGGTGAGCTTTCCTATAAGCAACCTTTAAAACGTTGTTTGGAAAAATTCAGCTCTTGGAGTAATTACATCAGGAATTCTGTTACATAGCTAAAAATCGCTTTACTTTTTGAAATAAACCCCCCCCCCAATTCTGTATCTTCTTGTTGTCATTGTTATTTTGTAAAAACCTGAAACCCATATGGCGGATGGACAAAGTCATGGTGAATGTAATGCACTGTATATCCTTTCATGTGTCACTGTTGGATGATGTGTGCGTGTTGTATTAATTTGGTAAATACTTAGTCAAATATGACAATTTCAGTGCTTCAGAGTGGGTGAATTTAGTTGTTTAAAGAACTTAAGCACCTTTTGAAACTCAGAATTACAAATTAAGGTTTTGCCTTTTTTTCTTCCCTAAATAAAGGTTTTGGAGGCTGCAACTTTTGCTGTGTATGGATTTCCTCATCCTGGTTGGTACGTAATCTCTGAACTGTTGCACTTTGCGTGGTGTCTGGGGTGAGTCAGGGGAATATGCACACAAGTTCATACACACTCATGTCGTGACACTACGATTGTCAGTGCAGGCAGTAATTTACCAAACTTAGGAGAATTTCTCACTATTGTAGTTGCTGGTGGCCATGCAATATGGATGAGTCAAAGAAAATTATAAATTTTAAAAAAAGAAATTTAGACTTCTCTTTAGCTGTTCTGAGAAGGATGCGTTTGTATTACTTGCAATCTGATGTAAAATAAAGTGTTAGCAGACCTATGCTTACTGAAGGTGCAGGAGTGGGAATTTAGTACAGCATACACAACCAGCTAACCTGGTATGTTCCAGTATCGGATTGTCCATAAGATCAGTTACGATTTCCTGAACAGCTGGTGAAACCCCTTGAAGTCTGAATTTTGTGCTGTAAAATTTTCAAGAAAAATTCCCACGAACTTAAACCATTTATAATACAATAACTAGGAGTTATATTTTGATTTTTCTTAAGTTCAGACAGTTCTTGGATACCTGTCCTGTATTGTGTGTGTTAACACAAGCATAAAAATAATTGTTTTGTCTCTTAAAACTTGAAAACTGCCGCCACAATTAAAGAGGAAAGCAAAGGGATTTCCTGAATCTTGGATATTAGCTGCTAACAGTCTAATGGCATTAACTACGGACCTAACTTTTGGTTGTTTATGATTGGCTTTAATTTCACTGGCCATCATATTTGAAAAATCATGGCAGTCAGGTGAAGTTCCCGACGACTGGAAAAAGGGAAATATAACCCCCATTTTCAAGAAGGGGAAAATGGAAGACCCAGGGAACTACAGACCAGTCAGTCTCACCTCTGTGCCTGGTAAAATCTTGGAGCACATTCCCCTGGAAAGCATGCTAAGGCACATGAAAAACAACAAGGTGCTTGGTGACAGCCAGCATGGCTTCACTAAGGGGAAATCCTGCCTGACCAATTTGGTGGCCTTCTATGATGGGGCTACAGAACTGATGGACAAGGGTAAAGCAGTTGATGTCATCTACCTGGACTTGTGCAAAGTGTTTGACACTGTCCCACACGACATCCTTGTCTCTAAATTGGAGAGACATCAATTTGATGGATGGACCACTCGGTGGATAAAGAACTGGCTGGACGGCCGCACACAAAGAGTTGTGGTCAATGGCTCGATGTCCGGCTGGAGACTGGTAACGAGTGGTGTCCCTCAGGGATCAGTGTTGGGACCGGTCTTGTTTAACGTCTTCATCACTGACATGGACAGTGGGATTGAGTGCGCCCTCAGCAAGTTTGCCAATGACACCAAGCTGTGTGGTCCGGTTGATATGCTGGAGGGAAGGGATGCCATCCAGAGGGACCTTGACACGCTTGTAAGGTGGGCTGATGCCAACCTTATGAAGTTCAACCACGACAAGTGCAAGGTCCTACACCTGGGTCGGAGCAATCCCAGGCACAGCTACAGACTGGGCAAAGAAGAGATTCAGAGCGGCCCTGCGGAGAAGGACTTGGGGGTGCTTGTCAATGAGAAAACTAGCATGAACCGGCAGTGTGCGCTCACAGCCCAGAAAGCCAACCGCATCCTGGGCTGCATCAAAAGGAGCGTGACCAGCAGGTTGAGGGAGGTGATCCTCCCCCTCTACTCTGCTCTTGTGAGACCTCACCTGGAGTATTGTGTGCAGTTCTGGTGTCCTCAACATAAAAAGGACATGGAACTGTTGGAACAAGTCCAGAGGAGGGCCACGAGGATGATCAGGGGACTGGAGCACCTCCCGTATGAAGACAGGCTGAGGAAGTTGGGGCTGTTCAGCCTGGAGAAGAGAAGGCTGCGTGGAGACCTCATAGCAGCCTTCCAGTATCTGAAGGGGGCCTATAGGGATGCTGGGGAGGGACTTTTCGTCAGGGACTGTAGTGACAGGCCAAGGGGTAACGGGTTAAAACTTAAACAGGGGAAGTTTAGATTGGATATAAGGAGGAAATTCTTTCCTGTTAGGATGGTGAGGCACTGGAATGGGTTGCCCAGGGAGGTTGTGAGTGCTCCATCCCTGGCAGTGTTCAAGGCCAGGTTGGATGAAGCCTTGTGTGGGATGGTTTAGTGTGAGGTGTCCCTGTCCATGGCAGGGGGGCTGGAGCTAGTTGATCTTGAGGTCCTTTCCAACCCTAACTATTCTATGATTCTATGATTTTTGCCCTTTGATTCTGTTGTAGCCACTTGTTTGCTCTGCAATAGTATCTAGAAGCACCAGTAGTACTTGTTAAATTTTTATGTCAGTGGCTCCCAACAGATAACAACCCAGATGAGTCATTCCAAGTCCTAATGCTGCTTATGGTGTGTGCTGGTGGTAATTGCTTGGTCTGTAGGTTAACATCTTCAGGACAGGACTAATATGTGACTGTATTCTAGAATGTGTTCTATGTAATGTTGTCTTAAAGAATGTCTTCCATTATTAGAGTTGAAGATACTAATGCTACAAATCATGATGTAGTATCTGTGTTATGAAGGCCCTTTTCCATTAACATCTTCCAACCCCCCCACCTTTCCAGAAAGAAGCATCCAGCATGCCAATGTAAAAGTCTGTTAAAACTCAGGCTGACATTTGAAGTGTATGCATATCACCTGTGGAATATGAATATAGGGAAGAAGGCTGTCAAGACAGACTTCTAATTAGTACTCCTAACTTCAGCCAAGCATATCCTGAAGGATTAATGCACATCTTTGTGCGAGCTCCTGAAGTATCTCACTATAGCAATATTTTTGTATTGCTTTGTTTTCTGAAAGGACCCCCTTTGATCCCTGCCCCCCCCAGCAGAAGGAAGGCCACTTACGCAAGTATTTTAGTACAAACATGCCCTTTAAAGAGCACTGTATGCATATTTAAGAGCCCAGGCTAAATGAACCTCTTCATCAATTATTAAAGTTTACTGTAGCTGAGATTGCTGCTGGGTAAATTAACCAAAAGTTGTGGGGAGTTTAAAGTTACTGCATGAGCAGGTTTTACTGTGTCTTTCTGTTGTGAGCTGTTTCTCTGATTTGTTATTTTCTTCTGTCTTTCCTAGGAGACCCAAGTTCATGGGCTTATTGTCCCTGTGGGATATGGTGCGATTGGTGAACATGTTCATTGTATTCAGGTTCTTGCGGATTATTCCTAATATGAAGGTGTGTGTTTATTCCTTTGCCCTTCTCACTTCTTTGTGGGTCAAACTGTAAACGTGTTAAAACCTTTTGAAATAACGTAACAATCTCTTGCACCTGAGTGGGATTATAATTCAGCTCGAACTACTGCTCCAGACTACTGCGCAGCACCTCACAAACTCAGTTTTCCCTGTCTTGCATATAAAATTCTGTTTTGTTTTAGTTCATGGCTTTGGTTGTTACTACGTTGCTGGATCTGGTAAAAAACTTGAGAGCCTTTGCAGGAATTCTTGTGGTAAGTCATGATGCAAGGTTGTAGTTTCCTTTCTTATAGTTAGCAGTGTAATAAGGGTATGTCATCACCAAAGCAAACAAAGTTCTTCGAAAATCACCATGAATGGTCATACTGCACCTTAACCAACCAGTTCTTATCCAGGGCATGTCTTGCAAAGCCCCAACAAACTACTGTTTTGTTACGGGCTGCGCACAGTTGACAGTACCTCAATTATGAGTTTCCTTTAGGACTGCCTTTAAAAAATAGATTGGAACTTCCTCAGAGTGCCTGCCTCAGGCTGGATACTCTAGTTTCGAATAAAAATTCATCCAGTGTGAAAAGTAGCCTAGTTTTCCTTACTCTGGCTTGATTATGTTATGTTAAGAAGCAAAACAACTTTAACTTTCTTTTCAGTTGAGAAGGTCCTGAGATTGCATGTTTGGACATGATTTTTAGAAGCCTCTGCCATCCTGTTTTTGGTGTAGCTGTGTAGAATATGCTTATGAAGTGGTTTAAATGTCTGCTTCTAATTATCCTTAGTGCTGGGAGTGTGAATTGTAGTTTTGCACCAATCATGAGGCAATTCTGCCACTTACATTAATTTAAAGTAAAATTGCTTTTACTTGAGGCTATGTGGAGGCTGTCACTGAGCTTATACTGAAGTCTGACTCCATTACCAGCTGATTCAAAGCATCTTTCATAAGGTTAGCCTGAAACATGTGCTGAGAAAGTCACTGATTAGCTAGTTTCTCAAGCAGTGAGTGTGTTAAATAATTTTTTTCAAAGTTACCTTTATTGTTACCAAGCCAGATACCCCATCTTCTGGCAGGCTGTGGAACGTCAGCTTCGGTTTACTCTCATAGTGTTCAAGGTGCTGTGGTTCATAGGTCAGGGCTGTTCCTCTTCTACTGTGCTCAGACTTCCCCCTTGGGTCTGTTTTGTAGCAAAATACAGAAATGTATTAAAGAAGTTGCTGATGTAAATTTAAATACTTAGTTTTGTTCTTGGTTAAGTTTAGTTGAAGCTTATTTTCACTGAATCTAGCAGGAAGCTCCTCAGATACTTAGATTAGTCCTTAGGAATACAGGTACTGGTTTTGTTTTTTAAGTCATTATTCTGCAGTATTAAAAGCTAAATACCAGCATTCTGAGACACAGGAAATTAAAAATAGATGGTAAAGTAAATTGATGTAATGTGTTTTAACAACTGAAATTTAAATAGGATATTAAAAAGAAGAACAAACAGTTTAATACAGAGATTGAGAAGTATTTTCACTTCAATAGCCTCAGGCATTGTTTGTTCATGAAGTTCCTTGGACTGTGGTGTTCATGTGAACTCCATATTAATTGCATTGTTACTTAGTGACAGAAATACTCAAATCTAATGCCTACTTATATTTCTTCCAGGTGGTTTTCTATGCATTTGCTATATCTGGCATAATGCTGTTTAAAGGTGCTGTTGTTCCCTTTGGAAATATCAGGTAGCATCACCACTCTGAATCTGTTTATTTCAGCAGCATCTGCAGCTCAGTATCTCTGAGTTGCTGCTTGTGGTTGGTTTTGTTGGTTTTTAGCCTGGAGTCACCCTTTGTTTAATGTTAAATTACATAGACTTTTCAGCTGTTACTGCTTCTGTTTCTTCTTGCTGTATTGGAATTACAGGAATGCTTGTTTATAGCTTGAAATTTTACCCTTCTGTAGCTTAAATACTTGAACTATTTCCCTTGTTTTCCCCCCATACGAGATACTTAAATTTCTATAAGGCACTCAGAAGAATCGTGGTTTTAAGGTGTGATACATAGAAAGCTATGCTCACATCATCCTGTAATTCTCTTATAGTGCTATCAATACAACATATGGTAATGGAACTCTGCAGTGTGGGACCTACGAACAGCTGGAATATTGGCCAAATAACTTTGATGACTTTGCTGTGAGTCTGATCACCAATGGAATCTGTCCCTTTTCCGCTCTCTGCTTATCCCTTCCCCTCATGTTCTGAGCCTTAGTGTGTAATACAGCCACTCAGCTCCTGTTTTACTTGTGTTATTTAGGCAGCAGTGGTGACCCTCTGGGATGTGATGGTGGTGAACAACTGGCAAGTCTTTCTGGAAGCGTTTTCAAGATACTCAAGTCCGTAAGTAGCAGTAATGATACTGAAGAAGTTCTATATAAATCTAGCTTATAAAGCAACTGAACAAGTATTATATATATAGCACAGTTCCTACAATCTGTGAAGGGGGATGCTGCTTACCTTTCTTTTGTGTCAGTTCAGGTATACAGGAAATGAAGTTAATATTTCATGGCTGTTCTTTAACTTGAGTAACTTGATGGTTGGTCTGATACTTGTTGGATGCCATGAAATGCTTTGTCACGTATAGAAGGGATTGGAAACTGGCTTGGGAGTCATCTTGTTCCAAAAAATTATGGTGGATGACTTGCAGCGTGTTGGATGGGTGATGCTCTCTGTAGAGTCAATCTCACAGAAGTGAGATATTAGCAAATCACTGTAATTAATTTTGGGCTGATACTGTATTTTCCCTGTGGGTGAACAATCTTTTGTAGAGTTAAAACCTTGGACATGTATTTCATTTGTATTTATTTTATGGGAATGTTTGGAAGGACTGGCTAATCTCTGGTTTGAGCTGTTCCAGTTGTCCTTGGCTGGTTAACCCAGCATACAGTGAAGTTGTGGAGTGCTTATTTACATCTTGTGTGTGATAAATGGTTAAACATGGTCTGGTGAAGACTGCACAGGTTGTGAAAGAGAAATCCATTGGGATCTGCAGTTAGTGGAAGCTGCCTCTAGGTCAAGAAATCTCTGAACTGCAAATGGCTGGAGACTGGGAGAGCACTTAGGGGGTAGCCTCTTAGGTATTTGGCCATGATTTTGCACTCTTCCCTGCACTTCTGCTTTGACCACTCTCAGAGGATACTAGCCTAGATGGATCTTTTGCTGTGATCCAGTACAGTTTCTACTAGAGCTGCTTTTCTGTCCCTTCAGACTTCAGTTAGGTATGTTAAATTGGGGGAGCGAGTCTCTTTGGCTAACTTAATGAAAGGCTAAGACTTCTTATTTTTCTGTCCCAGACCTCCTTATAGATTAAGATTCATTATACAATGTATTTCAAGGAAAAATGTGTTTTCATTACTCTACTTGGTTGCTTTCAGGCTGAGTTTGTTTACTGCCTACTTTACTTTGTTTCAGGTGGGCAAAAATCTATTTTGTAGCCTGGTGGTTGATCTCTTCTGTCATCTGGGTTAATCTCTTTGTAGCTTTACTTCTAGAGGTAAGGAAATGTGTTTATTTGGTATTAGATACTAAAGACAGGTTCTGATGTGTGTGGGGAATGAAAAGAACCCAGCCAACTTTTTGGGAAAGTACCTGTAGAGGGCACTTCACCCTGCCTTAAAACGTATGCACATTTCTTTTGAAGATACTCTTGTCTGCACTGAGAAATAAAATTTACTACTGTAGGCAGAGTGGCAAATATTTAGACAGAAACTTAGGTATGAGTCTCATGTGGAGCCTTAGTCTTGCCCATGAGTGTTTCAGAAAAGACTTTCAGTTCTAGCTGGAGGCTAACCTCATGAAGTCTTCTACCTGCTTGCTTCTGCAGGGCTGTGGCCTAAGTTTGCTGTAATAACCAAGATGCAGCATTCTGTAGCAGGAGAGTTGGATGTCACTGGTTTTCTCCCTTTTTTTGCCTCAGCTGTCTGTCTACTCCCTAAATGTTGATTTGTTAGAGTAGTTCAAAGTGAATAAGGGAACATGACAAAAACAGAAGCTGAGTTTAAGTTGTGATGTCTGGACTTAGGAGTATGTTTATATATGGTTGGGTTTTTATAAGAGGAAAAAATTCCAGGCAGGTGAACTCATGTGGGTAATTCATACAGTTTTCCTGGGGAGGCAGTCCTTGCTAGGAGTAGAAGGCAGCAGGGCTGTTTTTGCTCTGCTGTTCTTCCAGTGTGTGAAGAGAAAGTGATCTCATTCTTGAACAAGAGACTTTACTAAAGCAGCCAAAAAGTATGCCGGAATAAATCACTGCTCTGACACTCTGCATTTAAAGTCAAACTTCACCCTGTCCCAAGCCTTACCCACAAACATACTGACCTGATTAAACCTCTGTTCTGGTGTCACCAGAAGTAGCCTTTATTTTTTTTTTCCCCTTATTCCTTTTACACTTCAGAACTTTATTCACAAGTGGGACCGTCGCTGTCATCGAGAGCCTCTTTCAGACATTGAATACCAGAGGACAGTTGATCTCATGTTCAGGTGAGTTGACATGGGCTTGATAATCAATCTAGTGTTTGATGTTTATCTGTTTTAAAGAGAGTGGTCTGGCTGCAAGAGGGTAAAAGGCTTGTCTTCTATTTCCTCCCTCTGAAGCAAATTGTGTCATCTGTTAGTTTCGAAAAGTACAGTAAGTACTTTAGCCTGGCTTCAGCTGATTTGGTCACCTAACCTTCATATGTTTTTTGACCATAGCATGTTGGGAGAAGAGGTATTGGTGGGGGGGGGGAGGCAGCGGAAACTCTTCTGGGAGAGAGAAGAAAATGAAGATGAGCAAAATGATGCACATTGTTGGCTTATTAGGAAATTGTGGGTGGTGAGTTGATACTTGATGATCATGCATAAATGGAACTTCTGGTGCACATTGGATAGTCAATTGTAGCATTGGGAACATGTTCTCATTTGGGAGTTTCTTCAGGAAAACACATCTCCTGACCTTCAGTTGTATTGTACTGTGTGCAGGAAATTGCTTCCCTGCTTCTTATGGGAAAACAGCTGCTGGTTTCCATGACACATCTGTGAAGGATGGATCACAAAGGAAAGATGCAAGGAGATGCATCTTTAGGGATCATCAGCTTGTTGTAACTTTAATTCCTTGTTTCGTTCTTGAAACAAGCCCATGTTACATCGCAGTATGTGCATTGTGAAAATAAATGCTGAGAAGTTTGCTTTGCTGCTCCTAACAACTCATGCATTTTCTTGTAGAGATGTTTTGGAAGAACCTACAGAGGAAGAGCTGATGGAAAAACTGCACCAGCATCCACACCTGCAGTTGTGTAGGTGACTGCTGGGAAAGACTGACTTATTTAGACCTCTGTTTTCTTGAGGTTGTCAGCTGGAAGAAACTGAATGGATTTTCTGGGAGGTGCTGTTAGGAGAGAGGCTTGTAGGACAGCATGTGAGGTTTGGCTTGGCAATTCACTGCAGAAAGAGGGTTTTATTTCTGGTTTATCTCTTTCTTTCTTTTTTTTTTTTTATGCGAAAGATCTGAATCTTGCTGATTGGATTTGATTTTAAGTTGTGATTTTAGCGGAGTTTTGCAGCTGTTATTTTTATACACTGTTGATATCCGAACATTTGATTTTTTTATTTAAGGAAGAAGGGAAAGTGTGTTTAAACGACTATGCACTTTAAAACATGGACTTTGTAGCCACTGAGCCTGCTACTTCTTTCATCACAAGAAAGTGGAACTGCCTTTTCTGGTAGGACCCCGTGGCAAGGGCTGTGCCTTGCAGTTCAGGAATGGATTAGGCGGGACCAGAACAAAATCTGTAACCTTTTGCAATGAGAGTTGAAACACTATTTTTGTTGAAATGAGGCACCAGCATATCTTACCACCTCCTGAAAATCTATTCATCATGTCAGACACAATCTTTTTTGTTTTGATCGAGGGTTGCATCATGCTGGTAACTTTGTGAGCAGTTAGAACTTCAAACAAATCAATTGCACTTGTGGTTTTCAGTGTGGTAAAATAGAGCTCTCCTTTAGAGTAAGTATTCTCATGTTGATTTTTAGCGAACCTTTTCCTTCTACTTTCTCCCAAGTCCTGTTCTACCCTGTATCACATTCTGTGAAAAAGCTGAGGGGAATGAACTTTGGCTGGAATGTAGCACTGTGAGTCTCTTGCTTCAGGATTGGGGGGGAGAAGAAGAAGGAGAGAAAAAAAGGTTGAATGGGATAATCAAAGTGCTTAGCAGTTCAAATTTTCATATGTGTTTGTGGGAATTGAAAGGGCTCGACCACTGTTGCAAGATCACATTCTTTTCTGGCTTAATAAACCACATGCTGTATTCCACTCACTTTCACCTGGGTGATGCTTTTTAGGTAAATAACTTTGGCAACAAATCTAAAGTGGAGAATGAACAACAAGCCATGGCCATGTGCTTTTCATTATTCCTTAGTATTCCTCTAAAAAAGGTGTGTGTGCCTGAATCTTTGTCACACAAGTAGTAAATCACTATGAAGAATAGAATCAATCCCAACTACTGTTTCTGTGTGTAAAAATGAAACTACCCTTTGGGGTGCTGCCTTCTTGTTGAGACACTGGTCACCAAAATTGACATTTCTTGTGATGATCTCTGCATTGATAAAAGCACAGACACTTTTCCTCCTCTTCATCCTTCCATCTTTTCCTTCTTTCTTGCATAAGGGAGAGAAAAATGCCTGGTATGCTAGTGCATTTGATGTCAAAAGCGTAGTTCTGTGTTGTCTCACTGTTCAGAAGTTGCATAGTGATTCTTGTCTCCTTTATCTTCAACTTCTATTTGCGTTGTGCTGCGGAACAAAATGTGTTGCAGCTTGCATATATGTAGCACAAATCTGAGTGGAGCTGTGTGCTACTCCTGCAATCTTTCTTTACACTTGTAAGCTTGCCCTTAAGCTATCCTCTTGTATGTGTTTGGTCTCTTGTTTCTGTTTCAGAATAATCCACCCAGTAACTCACTTGCACTGGTTTCTGAGGTGTTACCATGCTTATATTCAGCCATGCATTTGCAACACACATTGTTGCAAGTTAGAAGCATTGCCCCACATTTTATTTTTTTTTTTGCCAAATTTGAGTTTTTGTTCTGTGTGGCTTTACATCAAGATGGTTTCTGCTCCTAGCATGATGTCATCACTGCCAGCAATTCATTGGCACTTATTAGCAGAGGTTAAATAGTCTGTTTTACCTTTCTACTAAGAAATGCTGTTTTTAATGTCCATTTTTCTAAATACTTGAAGAAGTAGCTTTGCCTTGCCAAAAAGGAGGTGGCCAGTTCTGTCAGCCTGCAAGCTTAATTGTTTTTGTTTATTAAGGTTGTTTGGGGTTTTGTGTTTTTCTTGGGATTTTTTTTATTTATTTTTATTTTTTTTTATCATTACAGTCCACTGCAGTATAACAAAGCAATGCAAATTGGTGTGGGATTATCTTAAACATCACAAATGTCTTCATTATGCAGCCTTTCCATCTGGACAAATATAAAGAAGGCTTTCTGAATGGAATTGTCTTAGTCTTGTTCTTGTTTCACATTTAATTGCCTGAAAGTATAACTAAAATTTAACACAGAATAGTGGTACCTGATGTCACTTAAACTGGAAGATGTAAATGACAACAAGTCTTATGCAATAATTGTATAAATCATGAAAATGAATGTATGTAACTGGTTGAACTTTGAGGTTTGCATTATTATTAAAAAAGAAAAAAAAGGTCCTTCATAAAATATGAAAATAACTGGGGTGTTGAAATGATTCTTGTGGTTTGGTTTCGGTTTTCCCCTTGTGACTGATTTCTGCTGTGCTCAGCATCTGTGCTCCCATTATCTTTACTAATTGAAAGGCTGGGGCCATGAGAGAAGTTAAATAAAAGTGGGATGTAACTCCCTGGTTTCAAAATGCAGGACCTCAAGTGTGCTGCTGTTAGTCTCCAGTTCTAGAAACACATAGCAGCATCTGTAGGTACTTCATATGCTTAATTATTAAGGTGAAACTTCTCTAGAACTGAGCATTCAGAGTGTTGAACAGCTTGATTTCCATTTGTGTTTCAGTCTTTGCATCTGCAAACTAGGTATTCCTTCATCAGTTGTTGTTCCTGAAAAGGTCAGTGCAATAAGCATTCTCATAGCATTTCAAATGGGGCAGATTTTGCACAGAATTCAGCAGGGTCCATGGCATTCTTTGAAACAGGTTCTGGTTTAGAAGATTTTATTTATTTATTTAAGAACAGAACAAAACCAATTCTAGGTCAAGCTAAAGGCTTAAACTTGCTGTTGTCTCTGACAATGGCTGTTGCGGATGCTTAGGTGAAGCATGTGAAAGCGAAAGCAACTAGATCATCTTGCATTACAAAATCAGGCTTCTGAAGGGGGGCCTCAATCACCAGACTGTTGGCTAACTTGAGTCCTCAGGTGTTACGTTTTTCCTTCCTGATTTGCTATGGATACGTATTACTTCAAGATTTAAGAGTGGAAGGAGAGGATGAACACAATTTAAGTGTTATTGATTCTTTCAGTAGAAATCCAGAAAACCAGTGTTGGGCCTCACAAGCACACTTAAGTATGAAGAAACTTAAAGAGCTCATATTGGTCAGAGCTGCAAATAGGGCAGCTAGAATAACTTAGCAACTGTGTAGAAATGACAGGCAAAGAAAGAAATACTGCCTTGGGTGTCAGGGCTTTATGTGATAAAGTGCATGAGGCATGCCTTCTTGGCTTCTCTTTGTTCATGAGACTGTAAGTCTCTTGACACATGTTTAGCAAACATTGCTTTTTCATCCCTCCAACACTTCAATATGTGCAAAAGCACAAGGACATACAAAGCTTTTAGAAGAAGTGGGGCCTATGGGAAACTAATGCAGGGTATAGATTAGTTGTTTCTGAAATGTCAGGTTGAGGTGTCTCTTTTCTTGTTAGGTAGTTTCTCTTTTTACCTGAAAGCGTATTATGAGCAGTACATAGTGTTACCATGGCTTCTGCTATTGTTCAGTGTTGTGCCTTAGTCAGATGAAGTCACTTCAGTACTCCAGATGCCTTGGGTTTTTATTGGAGACAAAACAGAAATAGGTATGTCTGCTTTTTTATGTAGGTTTTTATGATTGGGGGTTTTTCTGTTATTTTTTTTTCTTTTTTTTTTTCCACTAGATTTTAGTCTACTTAAAAGCCCATGCAGCCAATAGGAGTTTTCCACAAATTAGGTGGGTTTGACTTAATCTGCAGTCTTTATAACAAATGGCTCTGAATGTTAATGTGAACTTTGGGTAGAAATAATTTGGAGGTGGGGAGGTGGAGGGGTGAGATTTGGTTTCTATTCCAACTCTAAGTACTTCATTATATCGGACACTTTCAAAATTATCTTAATAAACTAGAAGAAATGAGCAAAATTAGCAAGATAAAATTTGAGAAATAAACATGGACCGTTACAGTTTAGAATCACAAAATGTAAAAGTACATTGCAAGGAGTAAGTGGTATTAGAAGACAAACATTATAGGGCTTGCTGAACGTACTACAATTAAATGAGCTAACAGCCGCTGAAAGAAATAAAATTGCTTTAATGTAATTGGTAACAATACTTCCCTTTAGGCCCCTCTGTTCCTGTTTTGGACCCTGCATTTTAAAATAGGTGGGGCAAGGCGTTTGTTACAGGACACTAATAGAAGTCTTAATTTGAAAGGTTCGAGTTGAGAAGAACTCTGAAGGAAATAATTTCAGGCAAACAAAACGTAGGCAAAGAATTTTTAAAATAATATTTAAGTATGTAAATGGTTGAGAAGAACAAACTGTTGGTGTTGTGTAATCTCTCTGTACCACTTGTAGAACAAGTTGTGCTTTGGATTTCAACAAAAAGAGTGGTTAGGTGTGAGGGATGTTTCCTAACTCTGAGCACTGTACTGTACATAATTGTTGCAGACTCCACTGGAGCGCCCTTTTAGGAAGGGTTTAAACAGTCACCTGCTGCAACTTGGTCTGGATGTTTGTGGACGTGCCCCTGCTTGGTGGTGCCTCAGCTGGTCCCTGAGATCCTGTTCCGCCTCCCTTTCTGTGGTTTCACTGGGAAGAATTCCCATGGCTGTAGCAGACCTATCTTTTGTTGTTACAGCATGTGCTCTTGGTTCTAGCTAATGGCTTACAAATGTTTACAGCATGCATGTACTTTACAAGTAGGGATAGAGAGAAAAAAGCCAAACTCCTTCAGCTTCCTATTATAAACAGGAAGATGAGATTTAGTTCCATGTGCTCTGTGGCTGATACTTAACCAGCCACCCCTGGTCCCTGCATAGTTGTCTATGCAGTTCTTTGCTGAGTTCCCTTTAATCTCATTTCTACACCCCTTACCTTTTTGGGCAAGAGGAGGAACATGCCCTTTTCCCAGTTTGTCTTTGCTCACTGACAAGCTGAACACATCAGATAAGTGTTCTCATCAAGGAAAGATGAAGTTAATTTGTGCAGTCTGCTCTACTTGCTACCAGTTGTCACAAAATGTGTGACACTTCTGTCTTTGACACTTCAGCTTGTGTATCAAACTTGGTTTGGTGAATGAAATTAAAAGTTATTACTGGGGAAGTGATGCTGTGTAATGCCTAGAAGCACCTAGAAAATCTTAGAAAAAAGTAACACTTGTTGTTGGGAATGATGTTAATTGAAGTTGGTCTGATATTTCACTGGATCTGAAGCCTTCCCATGAGGATCGAGCATTTAGACTCCAATGGAGAGAAAAGGACATGGTCTAGAGACTTAAGCACACTCAGTATCATTAGTCAGTTTGTAGAAGTGTGGGCTAATGTATTTCATAACTGTGCACTCTGCTTTCCTGCATTCTTCACGAATACCATCTCTCTCTTTGAAAGATAAAATAGATCATGGAGTATTTATGTAAAAATGTTAAAATATAGAAGTTAAGGTCATGGGAAATCTGTTGCTAATTCAGGAATAAACAATAGATTCTCAAACTTGCTTACTGATGAAGTTCTTATTTCACTCTGTACTTAAATCTTTTTCTGTATTTGTAGAGGTACTATTTTTCCAGCATAAAGAGAGAAAATGTTCAGGAAATGCTCGAGGCTGAGATGTCACTCTTCAAATACTAAGTACATAGTGAAATGTACAGCAGACTACTGGAGGAACTACCTATCATTTCCTCCTGAAAAGAACACGAGAACAACTCCAAGACTGTGTATAAAATGGAGTCACAAGGCAGAATAAGTCTGTGTTTTTTAAAAGGGTCTTGGTTAACTAAAATTGTTGCAATTCTGAAGGAAAAACTGGTATACAGTTACCTCCATCATGTATGCACTTGTTTACCAAAATGATGTTTTGTCATAAATTACCCACATTACCTACTGTAAAGGAAAACCTAAATGTCTTCTCTGACTTACAGTCCCAGCCCAATTATGTACTTTTTTGTTTGTTTGGTTTTGCATTTTCATGTCTAGTCCTATACATAGAATTTTTCCACAGTGATTGTATAAGAAATGATTTACTGGTGCTGATTTCTTAACTTTGAACTGTAAGTTGAAGACTGAAAGTTGTCCTTTAATGCTAGAAACTGCTTGTAACAGTCCCAGTCATCTTTTTTGCATTAAGCTAGTTGAGCAGGTGTTGTCTTTGTTATGTACAGATAACTTTCATGGTCCCCATCATTGCATTATTTGAGTGCCTCCCAAGTACTTTTCTGAAAACATCCTGCTGGGGTAGGAAAATATTCCTATCCTTAGTTTGTAGGTGATCAGCTGAGATATTTGGTGATCTGCCCACAGCCGAGCTTGGAATCTGTGGGAGAGTTAAGAAAACCTGCAGTCCCTGCTCACTGCCTTTACTAACAGACAATGCTGCCTTCTTTTTTTGCAGCAGCTGTGAACTTCAGTTGTGTGTTTAGTAGATGATGTTGGTATTTCCACATCATTTGGTTTCAAGTTTTGCTGCTGCTTATTCTTGTGTGTAGCTTTTTTGTTTTTTGTTTTTTTAATGGCAGAAAACATGAAGGAAGCTCTAAACTTCTCACGCTATTTATTTCCCACTGTATCAAAAGAGGACAGGTTTGCCATCTGATTGGTAAGTATTTAGGAGGGATGATACGCAGCTGGCACATGTGCTGGAAGTTGGGTAAATGTGAATAAACTCGTACTAGTAGTTAAGGTACCAGTAGTTAAAGGTACTACTGTAGCTGTACAAAAATACAGGATGCCCACCCTAAACAGCAGTTATTTGACAGCTCCAACTTTGATTTCTGTCAGTTCTGAAACTCGTTTCAAGAATGCTTGAGTTTCCCTTCAGCCTCATCTACCTTTCCTACTGCATGTTTAGTTCTTTCAGATGAGTGAACGGTCTGGCTTTTCAGAGCTGGTGAGTGCTTGCCAACTCATACTGAATTTGGAAGACTGTCTAAGAGGCCAGTTGCCCTCCATGATCTCGCTGACAAAGGATCATCATCAGCATCTGAGAGAATGGAAATTTATGTCAAAATAGGAACTGGAATGCATTTTTATGACCAAGTCCTGTTGTGTAGCAGGTGTGTCCTGGTGTAATGTGAAATACAGTCTCTAGCACGACTACAGGTTGCTGGGCTGGATGCATAATTACAAAGTCAAATTGTAAGGATTCTGTTACGCAGCCTGTCATGTCAGGTAAGACCAGAAAAGATTTTGGTTTTTATGCTTCAAATTTTATAGAATTCTAACTCAACTCAGACTGGTGTCTGTTAGCTTCCAGAAAAGAATGACTGTTTAGTGTGTGATACAGAACTGTAACACTATAGCATTGAACTGGCTAATGGTGGTGTAACTATGAGCTTGTACAAGGAGCATCCTACTGAGGGGAGTTGGAAAGCCAGTCTAGTTTGTCTTATTATATTAGGTCTCCTTCTTGCATTTAGGAATGAATAGGTTCCAGACACAATGTCCTGAGCTGTTGCTGGTGCTTTTATTAAGTAATGATCTTAGAAAGTAGAACTTGAGTCTTTTATTGTGTCTTCCCTTACCTGCTGAATATCAGTGAGAATAATCTTGTGTTTCACCAAAACTACAAGTTTTTAGTTTCCAGCATCCTGGATAACTGGTGATTTCTCTGAAAAGAGTTGAACAATTACTTGGTATAGAAAAATGGCTCTAAAGCAGTTCCCTGCAAAAATGAAAGGTGAAGGTGTTAAAGCCAGATGACACTTAGATCAAAGTAGCCAGCAGCAGGGGCCAGTAAAAGAGCAGATTGTCCTTTAAGCTTCACTGTGTTGTGTAAGGTGTTACCTCTCTCTAATCAGATTTCATGAAGAAAGCAAAGCTGTTCTTTGCTGATGTAATTCAATCAGAGCCCTCAACTAGATCAGCAGGAAAGGCACCTGCTTTTCTTGCTTCAGATTTGGTTGATATATCCCAGTTTTTGATAGGAGTTGGTTAATCCATAACCCAAGCATGTGGCCACTGTAACACCTGCCATGCAGGGCCTCTCTAGGGTAGATTACTCAGGCTAATAGAGCCCGTGAAAAAAACGCTTTTCATGCTCTGCTTTTCTGCCTGTTTTGTCCACTAGTCTGAACTCTGCCTTGGGTTGGTGCCCACTGTGGTATCTACTGCTATCAAACTCAGTACTTGAAAATTAGGCACGCGTTGGAAACATCTGCTTGATTGAGACCCTCCACAGTGACTTTGCCTCTGACATTCTCCAAAGTCCTTGGTTCTCTTGTCTCCTGAGTGATCCTGATACAGTCCTTTGGAGATCTGTACAGCAGGCTCCTGTACTTCCTCATTGTGCAGATATTGGAAAGTCAAGCATGGACTGAAGGTTTGGGTTCAGGCTTAAATTTTATGAAAATCACCAAAATTATATAAGTGTGTGCTGTGAAATTTAGATCTGGAGCACCGTATGTTCAATTCTGCCCCAAAGTTTCATGCATGTGGTTTCTGATGCGTGCTGAGAGAAATGTTATCTATCTGGCTTTCCAGCAGAACCTCATGAGCAGGTGTTTGGGGAGGACCACATCCAGTTTACTAAATGAGGAAGGGTTGAATTGAATCCCATATAGATAAGATGGTGGTACAGATAAAAAGGGGTTGTGACCCATCAGTGTGTGTAAGAGTCTCACTGAGAGGAAGGGAGTTTCATTGTGGAAGAAGGAATTTGACAAGATTTGTGACAACTATGTTACATTACAGCTGTGTTTTCTGTGTCCAGGAGCATGTTTTTGAGTTAACAGCCTTACCAAGCAGGAGCCCAGGACAGTCTTTGCCATAGAAGCAGCACAGATATGTGCAGTACTTAAGGCTTACCTTTGTAAATTTGTGCTTGGTATGCATTTGTAAGCTGAGCTGCAACTCTTAGCTATTACAGAAAATCACGTAATCCCAGACTGGTTTGAGTTGGAAGGGACCCTAAAGCTCATTCAGTTCCAACCCCCTGCCACAGGCAGAGACATCTTTTACTCGAGTACATTGCTCCAAGACCCGTCCAGCCTGGCCTCAAACACTGCCAGGGGTGGGGTAAGTAAAAAGAAAATGGGGAAGCAGGGAGACAAAAGATGTTAAAGACCAGGACAATTTAAAAACAAACAAACAAACAAAAAAACCAAACCTCTCCAAAGAAGATATAAAGATTGGTTGTTATATATTTTATTTTATTTTTTTTTATTTTTTTTATTTTTTTGGCATGGCAGGTTATTTTTAATTCTCTAGTTGTGATCTTAGCCAGCAGAGGGAGTTCAAGACCTCACTTTAGGCTGACCATGCAGGTTGGGCTGGATGATCATCACTTCTGGATGCACTTAATAGAACATTCTCAGCATAGTGAAGTGCTGGGGCCTCAGTCAAGGGATTGGAATACAATCGGGTTTTGTTTTTTATGGCAAAATGTAAGAAGATACGTTTTGAGGCACTGAATATTCGGTAATACACATCTGTTTGTATCAGAATGTTTGTATTTGGAACAGTTTTGGGTTGTGCTTGAAGTGCGAAAATGTAAGAGTAAGAAGCTGAAACCTCTTGCAAAGTACCCAACCCAGTTTCATTGTCCTAACTGAATGAAATAAATACCAGTAACTACTAATGACTCTCAAAACAATCTCTGATCTTTGAGAACCCCAGAGAGCAGTAGTGGACAAAACATTCCGGAAATAACCTCAGATTTTTAACACAGTGATCGGATTTTCTTGTAGATAGGTTTTCTGTAGACAGAACTTTTCCTTTGTTTAGGTTTTTAGTGTGTATTCCAGGACGTGCATGTTCTGGTGGCTACATCTTATGTGCCAAAGCAAGAATAATAATGAAATACGTGAAAATAAATCAAGCACTGCTGGGCTTCCTTTCAACCTGTAATTGTGGTTCTTCTGTAACAATAAGCTCTCAACTGAGCCTTCATGCATTGAGCAGTCAGGGTCTTTTATACCATCTTAAGCTGATAACTGAAAATGTAAACCACACTTTAAAGTAATTCATTGTACAAACTGGTCTTGTAAATGTTAAATGATACTAATTTGAGCAGACGCATGTGTTGCTGCCCCAGCAATCTGGGCAAATTCTTCAGAACTGAGCAGCTTGTTCTTTTGTGCAAGTACCTAGTGACAAAAACTTCTTTGCTAGTTCCTTGAATTTCTTTAAATTGGCTTTTTACAAATGTATATTTATACTGCAGTGAAAGCTGAAGCGTTTAAACATTTGAAGGCTTATGGGTGGGGTGAATAATATACAAGTAATAGCATTTCACCTTTTCACTTAAACCTGATAGGCTAGCACTTGGGTTTATATATCACTGCAAAATTAATGTAGATGTAATAGTAAGGAATAAAACAAGTTGTGCTTTGTAGAGACCAAAGAAAGGAACTGAACAGTCCCGGAGTGAAAACAGTAAAGAGAATCAGCGTGTCTGGCATTGACATAATTCAGTGAAATCAGTGCTTTGATCAACTATAAAGGATAACAGCTGTGTGAAAGGTTTGCTGTGCTTAGCTGCATTATCTCTTGTGTAAAGGAAAGTACATTGTAAACCAGTAAAAATTAACTGCCAGAGCACAATGATGTGTTTGTGACTTGGAATTCAGATAAAGTTTTGCTTCTGTTGGCAGAATGATAAAAAGAACTGGGGACATTTGCATACAGGTGAAGAGAGGAAGCGATGTACTGTGTTCCATGGAGGCCAAGGCACCACAGGTATGTAAGTGCTTCAGCTCTAGGTGCTGCCTTTAATTTAACTTGATTTTTTTTTTTTTTTTCCTGGTTATGGAGTAGGATGACATCATCTTAAGAAATGGGCAATACCAGGAAAAATCATTGGGTGGCAGCAGAGCATTTACAGCTTCCCATGGCATCCCAACAAAATAAAGGCAGCAGGAACTGTAGTTCTTAATTCTGATGCTCGTAGGTGCAAATGAGATCTTGGAATGGTATCTGTGGTGAGAGAGGACTGTGTTTGAGAGACAAGATTTCTCCCCAGAAGTGCGTCTGCATGTCTCTATGTATCTGTGTGTGTCTCTCTAGAAATGTATATTTGTGTATAAACATATGTACATGTTCATATAAAAACTGTATGTCTGTGGCATCTTCTGGTTTTAGCTCTGTGGTAGAGTAGTGAGGGGATTTTCTGTCATGGTAACACAAAGAAGGGTGGCAGCCTTGGAGGCATCAGCACTGCTTTGGTAGGTTCAAAACGAGCACGTCTCTCAGTAATGATGTAATGTGCTTCCTGTAGGAAGTGTAAGCCACCACTTTGCTTAGGGAGCAATTAGGCAGTAGATACTACAGCCAAGGGGGCTGCCTAGTGGACACAAAACAGAGCATGAGGAAAAATAGCAATGGTGGTATAATGGCAGTAAAACTTCATTCCTTATGTTTGGACCAGGTGTTATGAGGCTGTTACAACAGACAAGATCATATAATGTATCTGCATTTAACTACAATAAATTTAGTTAATCCCTGCCATTTTCTCTTACTAGCTTAAGTAATTCCCTTGTTAATTGTTGCATCTACACAGATCTGTGCTTATTTGTGTTTGCCTGTAGAAGGGGGAAATGTCTCCACATTATTTTTTTTTTTTTTGTTATTTGCTTCTATGCTTGAACTTTTGCAGAAGGCTAAGGTGTAGACTGGGTATTATGGTACTGAAGGTCAAGTGTACAAACTCTTACTATGATACCTGTGTTTGGCACTAATGTGCATACTGGGAATGCAGCCATCAGTGAGAATATGATGGTAGAAACAGTGCTGAGCTTTGCCCAGAGAAGCTGTGGCTGCGCCGTCCCTGGCAGTGTTCAAGGCCAGGTTGGATGGAGCTTGGAGCAACCTGGTCTAGCGGAGGGCATCCCTGCCCATGGCCGGGGATTGGAACTGGGTGAGCTTTAAGGTTCCCTCCAACCCAAACCATTCTATCAGTCCTAGATCTGTAGAAAATTTATTTGAAGCCACTTTGGAAGTAGGTCAACCTGTGGAGATTAAGTGAATTGGTGATAGAACATGAAGGTGACTGGGAGTGCTGCAAATAGTTTGGAGCACATGTAGCAGAATTTTCTTACTTTGTTTTGGGTGAAAACACTGGATTAAGTAAGGCTGATAGCAGAAAAACTTCTAAAGCTATTTATAACTGTTATTATAACTGTTCTAGTACTGATGTTTAATGTCCTTTTCAAGACTGAGTGCAGCTTCTGACTCTTGAGGATTCAGCTCTCTAAATCTCAACTTTGTAACCCTCAGTTAATAGGCTTTTGGAACAAATCGCCTCTGGCTTTAATTTTCTTCACATTCAGGAGTTTGTCAGCCTGATTGCGGAAAAAACAGTGTCTATTGTCCTGTTCCGGTTTTATATACTGGCTGTGTAAAACCTTTCTTTTTCCCACAAGTTTGCGATGTCATTCTCGTCTTCTCTAGGGGTTACTTCAAGAGGATAATGACCATTTCCTCCCAGTTCAGCTTCTCTGTGTCAGAGATATTTGATGGTTTCCAATGGGTGGAAAAGGGCAGTTTGCAGGCTAATAATTGCATGTGTACCTCTGTTGTGAAGGATGCTATCTTAGGGCGAATCTCTAGGAGACATAAAAACATCACGTTAACAAACTAGTATGAGGATCTAGAAGATAAGCACTGACTGGTTGTGTATAGTCCCTCCAGCCTCAGTGACTGCAACCAAAGGTCAGATCTGCTAGCAACACTGGCAGGAATTCCTGAAGGTTCCCTTGGATCTTCCTGGGATTCAGCAAAAGTGTGTCCCAACCCTCACATGTTTAAAAGGATGATTTTTAGGCTCAGCTACTTGCCTATTTTAATGGAAGTTTATTTAAGCTAAGAAGCCAGTGTAATTAGGAAATACCCTACACAGATTCTGGAGCAAAGAAAGGGGAAAGAAGGTGCTGTCATTTGAAGAAGGGCAACCTAAGTCATCAAAGCATTCATGTATTTTCTGAGATGAAATGTAGTTACTCTGAAGTGATTACTCAGAGTACATGTGACAATATGAGCACTGGTGACACCTGGCAGTTTGAGCATCTTGGTATGTGTACTGTCCTCGTGGAAGTGATTTCCCGGGGAAATTTGAACCGACACTGAATAGGAGCTATAATGTTTACAGGTAGTGGTACAGCTAGCTCTTCATGTGGTAAATAATCTGTGTGGCTGCGCTGATATGGTGAGTTCTTCTGTAACACAGTCTAGGACATTTCAGGTAAATTCTGTTGTAGATGCCCAAAGAAGCATCTGTGCTTCTTTCTCTTGAGCATTTTGCATGTTCTGCTTAAGTCCTCACTCATTACCCTTGTTCGGTGGTAAACTGAACAATTAGGAGTCAGGGCTTTATGCCTGTTTTCCAGTGTACCACAGAGTGTTGGAATTTCATGTGGCCTTATATAAAAGGAAGTGAATGATTATGTATTATTCATTAAATATTGTTTCCATCGTCTTGCCTGTTTCCCTCAGTTCACCAGCAGAGGATTTATCACCAACCTAACTTAGCTTAAATTCAGGGATAAAGTACTCGAACTACCCTCCTTGAAGAGCAGCTCCTGCCAAGTTTTGGCCATAGCTCTGAATCACTCTGCTTTCGGAACGTGTGATGTATGCTGTGTAGTATGCTAAGCTAGGAGATATTTTCTGTCTGTATCTGAGTAACTTTCACAGCAAAAATGTCAGATGTCCCTTTTCAAGCAGGATGGCGTTTTGAAGCTTTATTGTTCTACTTCAGAGCTGCCAAGTGGATGCCTTTCTGGAATGTGCATTTAACTTTTTTAGATCTGCCTGACAGTTCCTGATCTGCGTGAGGGAGGTGATGAGGTAAGGTGACTGTAATGCTCCATCTTGATCTGAAACTGATGTCTCCTTCTGTAGCACTCTTGGCTGACAGCTCAGTGCATGCTCAGGGAAGTTCTCCACTCTCCTTGTTGCATGCTCTATGAAGTTGGGTTAAAACTAGGACTTTGAGAATGTAGCCAAAGGTGGAAACTCGAGCTCCATGGGAAAGAAAACAGATTCTATTGACATCTTAGAATGGGTTAGTCCTTGCAATAGCCCAGTAAGTTTTCTGTGACTTAGAAGGCTGGGATTCTGAGTTCCTGCTTTCTTAAGAGTGGTGGAAATTTATCTACTACTCAGAATTTGTCGTTAAGTTGCTTTTGAGCTGTTCTGCAGAAGAGGGAATAATTTCTTTATTGCATCAAAGAGTCTGAAATATTTTTGCTGATTTCAGTGGCTTTTGGTCAGACATGTGACATGCTATGAAAATAGCAGGGAGGGTCTGTTTTTGACCCTCAAAGCAGATAGGCAGCCATAACGTATCTTTTCAGATTTTCCAAGTGGTTTGCCACTAAGAAATGGAGTAAATCATTGCTATAAAATTATTAGTAAAATACCTTTGAATGCTCAACATGTTCAGAAACAGTTTTCAGGGGGTCATCCTAAGTCTTTCGAAGTTGCTCTTTATTGGTCTATAAATACGGCCTCTCATAGGACAATTTTTACAAGTGGAAATGTGTTCCTACTTGTATTCAGGCAGCTCAAGGAAGAGAAAGGAGGATTGTGAACAGGTATGCGTTATTCCAAAGTACCCTTGAAAGCATAGCAAGACTTGAATAAAAACAAATTTGCTACCATGATTTAGTATTCCAGAGATGCCTAGAGTAAAAGGTATAAAATTTGATTGAAATAACTGTTTTTCCAAAGAATTAGTGATTTAGGTTCTAAAATGCTTGGCATGTTTTTATGTGCTTTCTGGGGTTCCTTTTGCAGAGGTGGATAACTATGATTGATATCACTCTGGAGAGCGTTTACCCTAGGGCAAAGGCAGGTTTTTTTATTCTCAGTTTCTTATGGTAGTGACCAGAGTCCGGGTATGGTCTAGGCTGTGTTGTATTATTACACAGAACAGTGAATAATCCCTGTCTGAAAGAAATGTTAACCTAAAAAGACAACATGAGGAGATGGTTATAGAGAGAAGTAATGATAAAAGAAAATAACAATTTCAGTTATTTTTTTGTTCTTTTTGAGATAAGGTATCTTCTGAGGGAAACTAAGTGGGTTGATGCAGGAAAGGAGCTGGCTAATCCTGCACAGGGGGGTAAAGGATGATGGAATGAAGCTGATGTGAAAAAAATTGGCAAGGAGAGGAGAAAGGTGGCTCTGAACTGGGGTCCACTTTTCTGTTCTTTGGGAAGCATAGGGAGTTTTTACATGTATGTGTTTACGTGTATTGTATACACCTGTGTGCTCAGTAGCAGGCATCCGTCCTTGTGTGCTTTACTAGTGCTTTCTCAGGAAGTGTATCTGTCTGAATATTTAGCAACATTCTTAGCATTGTACTAGAATGGGAAAAGTGTGAAAGTCAGTATTGGAGAAACATCCTTTTTTTGAATGTGGTTTCCCTTAGCAACCAGTGCCTCCTTAGTGCTTCCAGTGTTGTGGGCACAGGTGACATACTGTCCCAATGGCAGCAATGGCAAAGCTCCAGCATGGTCAGTGGTGGAATATCACATGGTTTGAGGGACAATCCTGAGTTGGTGTAAGCAATGGGATGTTTTATGGCAATGGTTTTGACAGAAAGATTATAAAGACAGCTCAGTTTTTCTGTATGTTATGGAGTTCAGCTTTGGTTTCTGAGATCCCCAAATTAAGGTTGTCTTCAGAGACACGTTATTTTTTGGACAAGGTTCAGCATTCAGAGATAGATTTGGAATGTAAGGGTTCCTGTTTTCAGTATCTCGGAAGTGTCAGAGTCTATCCTCAGAATTTTGACTAACCACCTCCTTATTTGTTGATGAAGGGAAAAGAACAGGTAAGTTGGGAACCTTCTTGAGTTTCAAAACCTCAAAGCACACAAGGGCCTATTCTCTTTGCAGTAAGCATCTTTGCTGAAGTGTTCAGGAAAAACTGAGGACATGAAACACTGGATTACTTTTTTTCTGTGGGTTGGAGTTATTTTTTCACTTAGGCAGGAAAGTTGATTATCGTTACTAATGCTACCTCTAATGTTTCATGTTAAGGAAATGTTTGAGCAGTAAGCATTTTTCCCACAGCAGTGAAACAATATACCTTTCCCTGCCAAAGATCATACTGACATATATCCTCCTCATTCCTGTAGCTGGAACGTGAAGCTTGAAATTTTTCCAGTAGCTCAGCTGCCAATTTACCATCATTGTTGATTATCAGGAGTCATTTGAGTGAGGTGTCTGATGTATAGCAGAGCATGCTTGATCTATTAGCTGTTTCTTGGGGTCTTGTACTGGTCTGAGGAAGGCTGCATTTCATAACTGATTGTAGTTTGCTGAAAGACGGCTCCTGTAGTTATAATGAAGTTGTAGAGCACTGATGAGTTGCTGTGGGTGTGAGATGAGGGGACAGAGTTTGCTGCCATCCACACTATAAACCAAATACCTAATTCAGTTCTTTGGCACTCAGTGGAAGTTCAGCTATTAAATTCAGTGGGAAGAAGCCTGTGCTCAGTGCTGTTTTTACTTAATATTCAGCTCCGTGTCCCCAACATGTTACATTATCTGATGAGAAAGATACTATGAGATTGTACAAGTTACTTGCATATGGTATAATTCCCAGTTAAGTAGAAAGAAAAAGAAAACAAAGACCATAAGGATAAGGAAGCTCTTAATTCCATTCAAAAGAAATCAGATTCTTTTCATATGAAGGTACCTCTAGTAGTATATCACTGTAGAGTTTATCAGTGAGATAGCAACGTGTCGTGTCAAGATAATGCACAAGATGCTGTAAATGCTCTGAATGATGACTTGAATTGATTTCTAAAACCAAAATTTTATCACTAGTGAGATTATTTTTTTTCCTGTGACAGCTAAGCACTTAGCATCATGCTTTGCATCCATGCCTTGTTTCAGCTGCGGAGCTAGTAAGCTAAGCTATAAACCTAGAAAGGATTAAAATTGGTCTTAGTGTTTTATGATCTTTCCATTTTGATTTAGTGATGCTTGTTTAATTTTGAGTTTTTTTCAGTTCTGCATTGTTAGGATTACATATGCCATATGAGAATTTGTTTAAAGATCATTTTTATGGGAAGTAAAATAAAAACTGGAAAACTTTCCGTTATTCTAAGGCTTTATAACAGCTTGTGTATACAAAGTCTAAATTTGGAGCCAGATTTGACTTGTCCTTTAAAACAATAGTAGCCTCAGAACACTGCTAATGAATGCTGAAGGATTTGCCAGTACTCGAACAAGTTGGAGGGTATTTGGATTGTTTGCCACGCTTAGCCTTTGCACAGATTTTTGGGCTAGAATATATGGGTCTGCATTGGACTTGCCTAAATAGCTGATCATCTAGTACTAGGTGTGTAACAGCTACCCTTATTCTTTGTAGTTGTCCATACTTCTTTAACATTTTCATAATCTATTAATCATTTAACCCTGTATAAACCATTTATAAATGTACCCTGTATAAAAAAAAAAAAAAGTGTGATCATTCAGTTTTTTTCTCAAGTTTAATATTAAAGGCAAGTCCAAGGTCAGGATAGGCACCAGGAGGCTTTAGGGAACCAGTGTAGTTTATATTTTGGCCGGTCAGCTGAGGAGCCACGTGGAACTAAAATTAGTAAAGTGTGTGCAGTGAAGAAAGTTCACACGATGTAATATGCTGTGGGCAGTATTAGCGTTGATTTACGAAATCTGTTAATGATGTGGTCTGTCTAGACCTTTGGAACATTCCTTAGCTCCTTATTTAATGTAAGAGGAATCATTTCTGAAATTAGCATATAAATTGTCCAGAGTCAGCAGCCCTTTAAAACAGTGTTCTAGCCTTGTGTCATGGCACAATAACTGTTCAAAGTAACCCCCATACCCAAAATTTCCCAGGAGGGCATATTTTAATGAAGAAGCTCTTGACTTTAGATTGCATGCTGAAAAAGTGCACAAACACTGGGAACATTTATTAAGTTTAAAATGGGGAAATGGTCAGGATTTGATTTGGGTAAGTTGTATTTATTTAGTCATGTTAATAAGGGAAGTGTATTATGATAAGGAAACATCTGGCAAAGTCTATTCATGCAGAAGGTTTACGTATATGTAATTGAAACTGGAGGCTTTTCTGACTTTGACATAAGGGTTTTTTCCTTGGTCTTTCACATAACTTGTTTACAAGCTATACTGTGTGGTGTGGTCGTGCCAGGGCTCAGCCCAATTGAGACTCATGTGAGAACAAGCCTCCTCCTGGGACTGAACACCAGGTTGCTGCAGAAAGGAGGTGTGAGGAACCTGTTGGAGGCACATCCTCCTCCCTGGATGTTGTTCTTTTGTAGGCTCTTTTGAAGTTCTGTTCTTACTTCTTCCCACTTCAGTTGCCAATTGTAACACACAGTGTCCTGTTCCTAGGTTATCATTTTCAAGGGAAGGTAATATATTGTGAAGCCAGGTTGAATGGGGCTTGGAGCAACCTGGTCTAGTGGATGGTGTCTCTGCCTGGGGCAGGGGGTTGGAACTGGAAGAGCTTCCATCCCAAACCAGTCTGTGAACTTATGATAACATGCATTCAGCTTGTGAATGTGTGCAGGAATTGGAAACTTGATTTTTAGACACAACAGATGTGTATGCAGAGACAGAAATGACAATATGGTGTGGTAGGTTTCTTTGGCATTTGAGATGACCACACTCAGCAGTGAAGCCAATAAAATCTTTGTACTCCAGAATCATGTGTTCTGAACATGCTATGAGCTTTGCAGAAAAACTATGCCAGGAATGTTGCTAGAGACTTTGATATGTTGATTTGGTACTTAGTTTTTATCTCCCTTGCTCCAAAACCTGTGTGCTTTAATCACAATGGAATTAATTGCCCAGGTCACAGAGAAAAAGAAATGGAAAATAATGTAATTACAGAAACTCCTAAAACAACATTTTTATATGTTACTGAATAAAAATGTTAAGTTTGGGTATTTCCTTACCTCCCAAGGGTTAAGTACTGAATTTTGACTAAAAATGTCTTATTAGAATGCTTTTTCCATTACAGAGAGGTTTGACTTGCTCCTAGGAAAGCCTCCAAGATGCTGGATCTTAATTTTTGTTGTGGTCTCAGTGTCCATCCATCTGTCACCCTCGTGCTCTGAGGAAAGCATTTGTTTTAGAGGAGAGGGGAAGAGAACTTTTTTTTTTCCCCTAAGAAATAGTGAAGAACTGTGCAAGAAGAAAAACCAAACAACAAAACCGAAACAAATCCACGTCCCTCAAAATGAAATCAGTTGCTTACCTGATGGCTAGAGTAGGGCTTGGGAAGAGTCAGTTTGTAAACGCTCTAGCCTGTCTTCTGTTCACGTAACTGAAATCATATACATGGGCAGCCCCAGTTACTTGATTGCCGTGTCATGGTTAAGCCTGTTTGAATTCTAGTATGAAGATCTCAAAGTTTGGATTTTTTTTTTTCCTTTTTTCACCTTTTTTTTAAAAGATTAACACGGATGGCTAAACATAGTGATGGATGCAGAACTACGTGCAGAGAGCAGGGTTTGCATTCCATGCTAGTGCCCTGCCTGGCACAGGGAGGCCTTGGCTGGTGTCTGTGGGATGCAAAACAAAAATCAGGGTAACAATGTGACAGGCAAACAGCATGGCTTGAAGTAGAACACCAGAGTCCAGGATTTGAGTTGTACATTCCAGCTGGGGTGAAATGGGTACACAAGGCCTTCCTGGTGGAGTAAGTGATAGCAGTTATTTTGTGATGGTGAGCCTAGCAATAAAAGACTTGAATTTAGTTCACAGGCCTTACAGAGTGCCTGTTCCCAAGATAACTGCTCCAAAGTGTCAGAATGTCCCAAGTGAATCAGTGCAGGCTGTTGCTCTTGCAAACATGAGGCGGGTTGTAGTGCTGTGGGACTGGAACAGATTTGGAGAGGTGCTATGCGAAGGCTCAGCACACTTCCCGCTGCACCTCTGCCAAGTTGGGGATGATTGTTGTGACTTTGACAAATACCGCTGTGGGACCAGACGTGGGCTTATTTCACGAAGTTTGTGGCCTAAGGCAGACCCATTCCTGTGACATGAAAACATGCTGCATTCATGACAACAGTGGGTGGTGTCTGTGGGGCACAGGGCTCTATTTTTACAGTTTGCATGTTGTAAGAGCCACATTTTTTTGAGTAGTGGGCAAATGGCTTTGATTCTTCTTACCTGTGCTCCTCTCTGATATCTTGTGGTAAACAATATATGGTTTTTTTTATGTTTTCCTTTTAACGTATTTCTGCTTCAGTTGCACTTTAAATGTTTGAAGGGTTTCCCCCCTTCTCCCTTATTACTCAATTTCATTGGAATTATGGTGCCTATCAAAAAGCATTTCTGCAAGGTGACCTGGCAATAATAATTTCCTTTCATCTATACCAAACATTTGTAGATCATTAAAATGTCACAAATATAAAAGTCTTATTCACAAAGAAATGGCTTTATATGACCACAGTAAAATATGAGATTTCATTATATACAAAAAGGCTACATTTTATATTCTTGGTTCACAGAGCAATCCTCCAACACATGTGGAATGCATGGCAGGATGTAAGACCCTCTAAGGGCTATATGCAGATATGTGAAAGGGAAGGGAGGGGGGGAGGAGGGAAAAAAAAAAAAGGCAGTTGTGGGTCTGAGGAAACGACCCCATTCAGTAACAAATGGAGCATGTGCTCTGGGTCTCCAGGAGGATTTGTGCTGGGATCTTGCTCTCCATGTGCGTGCATTCCTGGGAATCAGACAGGTGTTAAAGTGAAATGGTGCCCAGAGGACGCAGCACCCTCCTATGCTATCAGCAGCCTAACCACATGACAGATCCGAAAGCAGCCAAGCACAACTGCTGAGGGGTTTGCCAAGGGGTTAGATGCCAAGTGCTCAGAGTATCCTTGCCAGCTTGGCACCTTTAGGCCATGTGGCTGCTGCTGGCATGGAGTTGTTATTGTAATGTGTTGGGGAGAACGGAACCAGAAACTGTCTTAATAGTTCCTTGTGAATGAAGATCTCTTATTGTTGTGAGTATAAAATATTAATTACCTAACAAATGCATGTGAGAGGCTGTGCGTGGCTTTGGCATTTGTCCAGACTTGCAGTGGTGAAATCAGAGGATTGCTTCCTGGCAGTTGAATTTATTTATGTCCTATCCCCCCCCGCCTGCCCTCAGCATCACACTGGAAATAAGAGGGGAACTATTTGGAAGCAATTAATGTCTGGGGAAGGATGTTCGTTGGCTTCTAGGATTTGGACCAGTCCCTGAGCTGGTGCCTTAGGAGTGGATTTAACCAATGCTGTAATCTTTCGGCACCTGTTGCAGTTTTTGGCAGTGGCATGGAACAGCTTTGATTGCACTGTAGCTAGAGTAGTGAGCATATGTTTAATGCCCATCCCAGAAAGAACAACCTATTGCCCTTAATGCCTTCCCTATTGTTTTTCTTCCACTTTCTCTTCTCTTATTCATCCAGCTGCTGTTAGTAGTTATCACTGCATGCAGACAGGCACCCAACAATGTCTTCAAAGCAAATAAATCAAGGGTAAAGCAAGAGAACAGGGACTGGGAGCGTTCTGTGTTATCAGATTCCAGATCCTTTTTGCATTTGATTTTGAGTTGGTTTTTGGCCCTGAATCTTTTAGAAGTGTGACAAAGAAAGGACTCTAGGCAGAATGAAACATTTGCTAGTGTCTGAGATATAATCAGAAGAGTCATATTTGGGTTTATAAATATGTTAATCAAAATAACTAAGTATGTATATTCAAGGAGAGGGTTCAGTGGACCCAACAAAGTCTCTGCCTACATGCCTCTGTGTTGATGGTACATCTGTAAGTGGCTGCAGTCCAGCAAAGCTCTTAAGTGCATGCTTAACTCTGAGCACAGCTTGGCTACAGCAATGTTGCTGACTTTGGCATGTGAGCTTTTATGTGTTTGGGGCATTAACATGCCTAGTGTGAAGCACATGGTTGTGTACCCTTTTGGATAACTCTTTCTTGTGTCCTACAGGCCTGGAGCCAGGGTTATGAGTCCAATTTCCACCTTCAGTTTCCTGCTCCTGTAGGAGGTATTGAAGACATTAGGGCCATGTGTTGCCTACAGCTCTGAGGTTTTTAGCCTTCATTTGGAGATCACTGAAACACAGAGGTACAAACCCCTCTTTGCTATATTATGAAACTGACTGAAAACCCGTTATATTATGAAGCTGACTGATGCTGTGTGTACTTTACCTTTCCTGGTGCCTTAGAAACAGTCCAAGGATGCCCAGGGATCTCTTGAACACAGTCTAAAATCTCCTAAACAAAGTGTGGTTTTTGTGTTTCTGAAGGTGTCTCTCTGTAAGCCACCAGAGCAGTTCATTAGGCTCTGATGGACAGACCCATTCTTAGAGATTGGATTAGTAGGTTTACATAATGAGATTGTCCATAAAGGCCCCTACTGTTTTAAATAACTATTTTAAATACATTAGCAGTACAATCTGTGTTTGCTGAAAATGACTCCAAGTAACCCATGCAGAATTGTGGCAAAGGCAGAAAGCATAGTGGAAAAACTGGCATCTTCATATATCCCCACTGCTTCATCACAGTGTGTGTCTTCATAGTGCCTGACAGCCTGAGAGTTAGGTATGTTAAACTGATCATTTTGTTTGCTGGCTTGTATAGTCAGTCTTGAGAGCTGGAGTGGTTAGATTTGAAGAGAAAGTTCTCTGGTTCTTCCAATGGTTCTTGAATTACAACTCAGTTTTGTCATCTAGAAAATCACTAGAAGATCTTAGGCTTCCTATCTACCTACAGATTTCAAGCAAGATGAGCATCAGTAAAGGCAGCTCAGCAGATAAAGCTCTCAAATGATAAATAAGGAGAATTTAATCAAGTATAATCTAATTGTAACACCTCAGCTCTCACTAAGTGCCTCTGTCAACATACCTGGCTTAGGAAAGGAAAAAGAAACATTCCATCAGTTACAAACAACTGTACTTATAAGTAAAGTCCAAGCAAGCAAACTGGTGTGTGCAGTTCAGAGTCCACCTGGATATTTCTTGGACTACCATCTGCATCAGAAAGTTGCTGGACAAATAACTCTGATTCTCTCCAGTAACTTCTTGGTATGCCTGAGGTGGGATTCCAAAAGAGGAATAGCTGACAAGCTGTGTTTTGTTTTTATGTTCTTCAAAGACTGTTTGTATTACAGGGATCATAGTCCATCTCTAGCCTTTGGTACCTGGAGTCATTTATTTTAAGCAAGTTAATTTCTTGGAAATTGTAAGAAATCCAGACGGGGGGAAAAATATCTTGTTGTGAGAAAGTTCTTACCTGGTGCACCAAAATGTTTGAAAATGGCTTTCTAAATATTCTAAAGAAGTCCACTTATGGGCTAAGACCCAAACTTCCTGGTGGGAATGGGGGAGGAAAAGACAGCAAATGCAAGTTTGAGAAACTAAAATATCTTTGTCCAGCTTTTTGCCCCTGGAGGAGGAAGTGAGGAATTTAGAAAGCAGCACATGTGACAGATGCTGCTCAAGATGCTTGATACATTACTTAAAGATGCTCTGTAACCATGATGTTCTGTGTGATAGAAGAATGTGAATGGAATGGAAGACGAACAGTCCAGATTTACTGTAACCACATCTGTAGCCTCATCACTCTCACATGATGTAAAGAGGTCAACAAATTCCTGTCAGTTCCTGGGGTATTCCTAAATGTATTTCTACAGCACAAAGCAACATCAGGTTAGAGAGCCCTCAGGTTACCTCCAAGTGAGTTGGCATTTCTGTAGTAGATTACCACGCAGGGATACTAGTTTCAGTGCCAGAAGTGGTAGAGATTTGTTACTGCCATTCATAGTTGATTAGCTCAGGTGTCATACCAAGCAAACATGGCTGTATTGCTTCTGGTTCTGTAGCTAAGTTAATTGAGGCTGGCTTGGGGATCTTTGCCCCAGTGTGCAGCACAGACATACCCAGGAATGCACTCCTATTGTTGACTGAATACTGTATTTTCTTATAAATGTGGCAGGAGTATAATTGCAGAGTGGAAAAAGAAGGCCAATATACATTCACTTCACTTTAGAAACTAAATTAAACCTTTGACTTAACTCAATTCTATACCAGCTCCCTGCAGGCATTTCTACAGGCTTCATTAGAGCCAACCTAGGGGCCATGGAAAAGGTCTTACGAAAGACTAGCCAGGAAGCCAGTCACAGTCCCAGATCCTGCTGCTACAGAATACAATCTGCCTCTTGGCACCTTGGCCTTGCAGCTGCCAGGCACTCTCCTTATGTGGTCACTGGTGTTGGCTCTGGGGCTGGAGCAGATAGACGAGGAGGACTGAGAGGGAACACATTCATCACTGCCAGCAGTGAGTGGAGGCAGTGCCAAGTCACTATGTAACTAGGCACTTGTGCCAATTTGCTCAGTAATTGGATTGCTATTTGAAAAATTAAAGTGGTGTCTAGAAAATTCTAACCTTTGCCTTTATGAAGTTTGCAGCTGAGAGGCTGAGCAGGAAGAAAGGAGGGGATCAAATGTAGGTGTTTAAGGAGAGCAAATGTAGGAGGTAATTTGATTGCTTTCCAAAGTGTTACACCAGCCTCAGAAGCAGCCTCTCTGTACCAGAGACAAAGAGCAAGGCACAGTGCAGTGGAAAGCTGCAATGTTACGGACAAACTGTAACCCAGTGCTTACTAAGGAAAATCACTGTGGACTTGTCAGCTGAAAACCATTTGTATAAAGAAAACATGTAATTAGAGGGAAAGGCTTGATATACTTGCTGTATTTTTTTTCAAGACAAAAACCTCTTAATTGGGCATTATCTTTTCAGTTTTTTTCTGAGCCTGCAAATTAGTTGCTTCTGTCTGTTTTATACATTGCTCTCAAATACCTGTACTGAACAAATCTGATATGCTAATATTAAGCATAAATGATCTTGAATTACCCAGCTACAGAGAGAATTTCTGATTCAGAACTATGCCCCTGCCACAAGCCATTTCTGCTTCCCCTGAAGTCAAATTCAGACCTTGCTTTGACTTCGGTATAAGCCTAATGACATCCAAAAATACAGTTACCTAAACAGTCCTTCAGGCATTTCATTATTACTTGCAGTTGAGCTTACTGACCACCCTTATTCAGCTGAAAACTTTGATCATATGGATATGGTGGATTATAAATTGTTCATAACATCATATTTGTAGTTTAAAGTACAGTGTGGTTGCTAGTAGGTGTATAAAAGTAGTGCCTGTGTTCTTCATCACTGTGAGCGGAAACTCAAGCTGGAAGCTCTGTATTTAAAATAATAAAAAGTAAAAATCTATGGCCTCATAACCGAGGAGGAACTATTTGGAACCTCTGTGAAACGTCTGATTATTTCTCATGGGCTCAGGCCTGGTAGAATGAGGTTAACACATGTCAAAGCAGAGGCAAAGGAAATTTGGGGTTGCATTTCTGCCCCTAGATGGAGTACTCTGCACACTGGTTTTTTATTTTATTTTATTATTTTTTATATTTTGGGAGAATGAAGCTGTGTTAGAAGCCTTGAAATGCCTCTTGTTCTGAATTCCCTTTACAGTGTATCAAGTGCTGCCTATTGGGACTAGACTAACTGGGTCCCAGAGACCATTTAGAAGAGAAAAATCAAATTAGGGATTGTTTGTATAATTGATCGGGCACTGTAAAGGCCACTGCACTTTCTGAGCGTCTCCTGTTTGCCAGTTACTAGTAGATCTATACGTAAAAAAGTGAAAGCCTGTGCTTTACAAAGTGTCACTAATTACTATGAAACATCTGATATTTGCAGATTGCAGGGCTGAATGTTTCTGTGATTTTCATGGTATTCCCTCCTCCTGGTATCCTGTGAGTACCATGGTAACCTTAACCTCTTGTAAAACATTTTAATAGTGACCACTGTAATATAGAGGTTGTGTGCAAACAGCATGCACCATTGCTTCAGAGGTGTCTGCAACACTTTGTTTTTGTCACAATCAGAGTAAAATGTTGCCAGATTTCCAGAACTGCATCCTAAACTTGCCCAACAGGGAGCTGAGAGTCAGTTCTCCTGTTCTCCAGCTCCTGTCTTTGATCACCTCTGGAGTTTCACTGATACATTCCTACCCAGCACTCACAAGTTTAGTGAACCATGGCTCCAGAGAGCAGAGAGTTGCTTGGGGAAAGCATTTGGCTACAGATGCTGTTTGTGGGGTGGGTGTCTGATTAGAAGCCAGCTTTTGGAAAACCTAGATTGTTTTGTGTGAGTGAGAATTCAGCTGTAGGCTCTTAGCTCAGGTATGCTCACATGTGGGCTTTTGGGTTAGCCTGCTCTAACAGGAGGGACCAGCTGTAGTGTTTGCTCCTGGACTGGGAGCTGAATTCCTGCAGAAGCCAGGATTTTGGTTTGGACCTTTTTAGATATGATGTAAATGTCAGCAGCTTCCTAACAACTGTTCTTGAAACTCAGAGCAGAATGTTGGAGCAGACTTAGGGAATTGCACAAGGTATCCCTTCTCAGAACCGAAAGAAAAAACACAACAAAACCTAACCCATCTAGCTAGAGTCCTGAGAAATGCTTTCCAGCTCTCAAAGAAAGAAAGGGTCTTAATTCAGATTTGCCGGAATCATCTAATTAGTCTCTTTAATGCCATGCACCTTATAGTCTGTGCCACCGGATTTGTCCTATAAATGAGACGATGGGCTAATTCATCTTGGCAGCAGTAAACAGACCTTGTGATTGTCCTCCTTACAAACACCGGCCTGCTTTTAGGGAAATGCTTTGCCCGAGCCTGTGTTCCTGCTCCCTCCCCCACAAGCTCCCCCTTCCCCTTTTCTGAGTGCTGCCTGTGCTTCTTGCCCTCCTCCTTCCCCACCAACCAACCCAACCCACCCCGTCTCACACACAGTGACATACCTCACACATTTGCCACTGCTAACAACAACCTGTCAACTCTTTCTTTGCACCGTGCTAGGCGCCCTTTGTTTCTGCAGCCCAGCAAGCCTTGCAGCTGTTGTCCGAGGCCTGCTCCGACAGCCTGTGATCAGTCAGCTGCAAAATCCTCCCTGAACAACTCGGTATTCACAGCTCTAATCGGGCCAGCGGACTGTTTCCTCCTCTCTCGCAGTAAATCTTTATCACTTGCCCTCTGCTTGTCTGTTAGTGGCGCCAGCTCTTTGGGCTGCTCTATCCCTTTCCCATACTCTGTGGGGCTGTGTGCTCTGAATGATAACTCCAGCCTTGTTTAGCCTTGCTGCTTTCCTCAGTACTGCAATCCATGTGTTGAGAAGGGCCAAATTCCTGCTCCCTCTCCACCTTTTAAGTCGTATGTACATCAAGTTTGTATCTCTGCAAAGGTGAAGAACTCAAAGGCTCCCTCCCTTTGCCTATTTCTTACTTTAACCAAACAAGTTAATTCGGTGATTTTCTTTGTTTCCCCCCCAGCAGGCTGTTGTGCTTCTGTTAAAGAGCTGTTTTTGGGAGGAAGATGAGGGTGAGCTGCCCAGCCTGGGGAAGCTGGTGATGGCAAGGGAAGCCCTGGGGAGACTGGCACAAGCCTTAATTTGATCTCATTCCCAGGGCTATTAACCTTCTTCCTAATGGTCTCCCTCACTGATGGAAACACATTTCCCTCCATCCTTTCCCTGACTTGATGCCATCTCAGTCTTTTAAAAGATTTACATCAAAGATGTTGAGTTGTGAAACAGATTTTTAGGAAAAAAAGGATCCAAGTTGTCTTTTTTAATATCCCAGCTGAGTTGAAGAGAGTCCATGGAGATTTTAGGGGTGAGCTTTCCATCAGTGTGGAGCTGCTGAAGATTTATACTTGTGGAGCTGAAAGCACAACTCAGTCTGTGCCTGTTGCTGCTTATGATAAAGCATGAAAACTCCTCCTGCCTCCATGGCAAAACATTGTGGGGTTTATTTCCTCGTGTGCTGTGTTTGGGCCTGGGGCTGGAGACAAGCATGTAATTAAACCTCAGCTGAACAGCACATTTTGTAAAGAGACTCAACTAGCTTTTAAGCACAGTTTGCTGTAGATTAGCTTAACAAATTATTCAGGTTTGTGGGGGTTATTACAGTTTATAAGGAACCTGGGAAGGTCTTGTCTGACCACCGGCCTGAGGACCAAACAAGTAATGGGTTTTGCTCTTTTCTCTGAAGCTGAGTCCATCATTGGCACTGAAAACCCTATTCCTCTCTCTGCATCAGCTTCCCTCACTGTTAAGTCTTTGTATCAGCTGTTCCATGTGTGAGTGTGTACATCTGCATGCAGGGGTAAAGATCAACCAAGTACAGAAATATTCCTTTAGAGTAACACATGAACTAGCTTTGAGAATATCTTGTTGCTGTTAGTTTCATAAGGCAACTGTGAAATAGATGCTGCTTGGAAAATCTGGGTTTATTTCTATTCAGACTTTCTACCTCTCAGTTCCTCATCCGTACAGTATTTGGTCAGTGAAAGGTAAGCTGGTGTACATTGGATTCTTACAGTTTTGGCACTGGTGGTCAGGTTGAGCCTGTAGAGGGATGCACAAAGTAAAAGCAAATGACAATCACAGTCAGAAGGACTTTTGACAAGAACATGTAGGGACAGGACAAGAGGAAATGGGTTTAAACTGACAGCGGGAAGACTGAGATGAGCCATTAGGAGTCCTCTTCTGCACATCAGATCATCATAGAATCCCAGACTGGTTTGTGTTGGAAGGGACCTTAAGGCTCATCCATTTCCAACCTCCTGCCACAGGCAGGGACACCTTCCACTAGAACAGGTTACTCTAAGTCCTGTCCAAGTCTTAGCTATCACATGAGCCTTGAAGGGGTTTAATTTGCCTGCAGCTTTGATGGCTCTGTCCTCATGAGGGAATCCTGGTTGTGTTCCCTGACAACTACCACCTGGTAGCATAATGGCAGAGTTCAGGCAATTTTGTGTTTTTATGTCTAATAGTGAGCTATTGGATGGTTATTTTGTGGTGTGGTTGTCTTCTGTATCATAAAACAGTGGTGCTTCACCATGCTCGGGGATAGTGGGATGGGTAATCTATCTGGTGTCCTGTGCAGAAAAAGCAGTCGATTTTTAAGTATTTCTCAAGAACCTGATGTCCTTTAAAGACATCCGAATTGTACTCTTTATTCTTTTTGAAAACTCATGTTAGCTACAGTTTATACTTAACCTGATACTGTGGGAGGAAATATTTTGGCTTTGAATTACAAAGGAAGATTCTAACGGTGTGAATTGAAAGTGAATAGAACAAAGAGCAGACTTTCTCAAAATTACTACTTTTTTCTTTCAAAATTACTAATTTTTTTCCTTAAAACAACTAAAACCACTGCACAATATTTGGAGTGTCTTTATGGAGAGGTAAACAAGTCCAGCTGGACTTCCCTTAGTACTTTGCCACTGTCCACCTGTCCTGGTTCTCCCACTCACCTGCTGATATTTGTGCCTTGAAGTGAGGCTTTATTTTGGAAGCTGCACATGGTGCTTACTGTGGTATGGTTATAATTCTGTGTTGCTTGGAGTAATGTTAAAAAAATGCCCTAGAGAGGCAAGTTCAGTCGTTCTTCATTTTTGCTCAGACCTGCAATGAAGACTGTATTTCTTTTCGATTTCCTTCTGGAAGAGGACTTGTTCATGGCTGTGGGTTGAACTGTTTGAGGAGAATTTGAGAACAGCTTCTCTCTTCCCTGTTGTGAATTGAAAGTAGACTTGACTTAGATCTCCTTATGCATCTGGATGCATATATTGGAGTGGTATATTTTATTGTTCTGCTTTTTTATTTTCAAGGAGCAGTGTCAACTTTTTTCCTAGCTCCTCCCACATCTGTCTTCTCAGAAAATGTCAGATCCCAGCATCTTTCTACTTGACTTTTTTCCCCCTGAGTTACTGATAATATGTTTACACATAAATTCCATTTTAAAATAGCCTTTTAGTCTAGGAGTTTCCTTGTCTGATTTGCATCAGACTTTCCAGAAAAATTCTACCTTGGCATAATGTTTGCACCTGTGAAAGTTCAAGAAAATCAGTTTAGCTATTGCTAAATGAGGAAGGGATGCTGCCAAAATTGAGTTTATGATGAAAAGCTAGTTAAAGTGTGACTAAATTAATTTATTTATAATTATTCAGTAATATTAGTGTTTAATAAGTCTCAGAAAGAAAAAAATATGACTAAATAGATTTTATATTGCTTCTAAAAATGGATTTTTATTTCTTCTTTGGCTGCTTAGGAAGTAATGCTTCCTTCTAACCCATCGTGTTCAATGTTGTGAGCCACTTCTTGTGTACAAATTTCCTGTGCATCTTGAATAAGACCATGTAAAAGATGAACAAAGACTGAGGGGAAAAACTATAAATGGATCCATGTGACTGCCTCTTCTCCAGATTTCCCCCCACTCCTCACTTAAGAAGTTTAGAGGGAATGCAGGGCCATGCAGTGTTTGTCAAAGCTGATGGAATATCTTTCTCCCTTGGGGTATTTCTTTAATCAATGTTTCTTTATCCCATTAGGTCATCTCCTCTTTATTTATTTAATTATTTGTCTGAAGAAAAGCCTTGTTCTGTATGTTTTCATGGATCCTGACTTCTATTCTTAGAATTATGGGCTGATCACTTCCTCTCTTTTCCTCAAATATTCTGTCGTTTTATCTGTTTTAAGTGCCAGAGCACAAAGATAATCCCAGCTTAGTTCTCTCATTTTCCGCAGCAGTTCCCTCCTTCCCTCCCCTCCCTGCAATGAAAAAAATGAAAGGTCTCATGGTCTTACAGATTTTCTTTATGCTTATTTTGGCCTATTTGCAACCCAAATACATCATCACGCTAGAAGACCGCTCTCTAAGGCTCTTGGATCAATTAAAGGTAGCCCTATTCATTGCCAGGACAAACCTTTGCCTATTAACTCTTTCAAAGGGCATTTGTCATCGCAAATAGCTGTGAATGCCGTCTGGGTTTGTCAGTTAAAAAAAGGTATTGTTTTAAGGCTGCTGAATATCTTAAGTAGTTGTAATCAGAGGGTAGCTTGTGTGTGTGAAGTGATACAGTTACCTTTCACCTACTTGCTTTATTTTCTGTGGTTTTTAAAAGAAGAAACCCCAAAACATCCAATGCAATCCAAACATCCTGGTTTTAGGGTACAAAAGGGAATGCACTTGCTGATCAAACTATAATTTGTGACATGGTTTTGGCAAGCCAAAGATTTCATGTGGTAACCCAGAACATGGTCAGCCAAGAGCAAGGAAGTGGAGCAGTGCTGCTCATTGCCAGTGAACATCCTCCTTTCTTCCCTCACAAATCCAGTGTCTATAGCCTGGAAATGCAGAAATCTATCCCAATTCTCCAAGCACTTGCATGTGTGCTTATGTTGAGTGCATGAATCTTCCATTAATACAAGTTTATACAGCACTGTGTGGCACATCAAGGTAGAACAGGGTAATGTCTTTTAGACCATTTAAACATGTTTTTAGTTCATTTGCCTGTACTGCCATCTCCAGTGATTTGAAGCTATTTATGGATGTATACCAAAGCTCTGGCAAATTGACTTAGGTGGAAAAATGTCTTTTCTGCTGTTCTGTGGATCAAAGCATTTCTTTCAGTAGTTAGTAACATTAATCTGTTTCCTGTTTAAAGGGACTTTTAAAAATTAGAGCGAACACTTTTCCTTGGGCTTCATGGAAAATTTTGTTTGTGCTTGTTGTTTTATTTTCCTGAGAAAACAACACAATTTATATTTCCCCCTAAAATATTTCACTCAAATCCAGTGGTTATTTATGTGCCTGTAATGGAGAGAACCCTTCCAGTCACATGCCTTGATGGTGCAGCATCATTTGACCCTCACTCTCTGATGAGGATGCATTTCCAGAGAAGGTGATTTGAGGGGTATGTGCTTTTCTTTCCATTTGTGCAATTATCTTCTTACAGTGAGGCAAAAAAAATCTTACACTAAGTCACATTGGTAGAAGTGTGTACTTTTGTGCTTGAGTAAGACAGTAAATACAGTGATGAGGTACCTTTGACAAGGGCATGTAGTGACAGGACAAGGAGGGGAATGGCTTTAACCTGACAGAGGGGAGATGGACATGAGATCTTAGGCAGAAGTTCTTCCCTGTGATGGTGGTGAGGCGCTGGCCCAGGGTGCCCAGGGAAGCTTCCCTGGCAGTGTTCAGGGCCAGGTTGGACAGAGCTTGGAGCAACCTGGTCTAGTGGAAGGCGTCCCTGCCCATGGCAGGGGGTTGGAACTGGGTGAGTTTTAAGGAGCCTTCCAACCCAAACCATTCTATGATTATGATGTATGATAGTAAATAATTTTTAGGTCGTTTCAGTATGAGAAAAGGAGGGGACACAAATGGTGCATCAAGAGGAGTCCCCCTTCTCTGGGACAAAAATGTCTTTGGAAAATACCTGACAAACTAACCATGATATCAAATTGTTTTTGCAGTTTGGTCATAAGGAAAGCAGGGCAGTGCCATGTCTGGAAACCACCAGATAAATTAATCCTAAACACACATGCTCAACTTGTGGTTTGCTTGATGAATTTTATTACAGGAAGTCCATGCATGCACATGCATGGATTTGCAAGGTAAGATGGCAGAGGCATGGACATGCAAACGGTTTTCAGTCTCTTCCAGTGAATAAGAATACTAGACAATACGTGGCTTGAAGTTTAGAATATGTTCATGCCTTACCTGTTTGGGTCATTTTTTTGTGGGGGTTTTTTGTTGTTTTGTTTTGTTTTTTTCAGAATGGGCCTAGATTCTGCATGAAGTACTTGTTGCGAATACTTTAACTTTTTTTTTTTTTTTTTTTTCGATAGAACCATAGAATCACAGAATGGTTTGGGTTGGAAGGGACCTTCAAAGCTCATCTAGTTCAACCATCAAATAGTTATTTTTTAATTTTTACAAAACTGCTCCAAAAAGCCCAGTTCTGTCTTCAATTTCCTGTATAGATAAAAAGCTCATTGCCATTTCTATTTTGTCAATAAGAAGAACCAGTCTGATAAAGATTAAAATCCCAATTCAAGGAAAAGCAAAAACTGAAGTCCATATTTCAGTGTTGTGATTTTGGCACAAACCATTCTGAAATGTTTCTCTGAGATGCTGTCAGTGGCCAAAATAGAGCATGGATTTGAGTTGCAGACAGTACCTTCTCAATAGTATTTCTCACTGCACTGTGTGGACATTTTTTTCTCTTGATTCTTAATAAAAAAGTGATGCTCAGGCAAGAGAGAGATTTATTTTCATAGTTGGTGATTTAATTCAATGGCTTATATACTGTGGTATCCAAGCTCATTTTGTTGTGGCGATAAATACAGTTCTAATCTTTTTTCTTCAGCTTTGTGGATTTTCACACAATTGTGTAGTGTCTTTTCTTCAGTTAGGTGCCTTGGAAATAAATTTGGAGATAGAAATACGCACATTTCTTGTGTAGCTCTGATGTGCATATGTATCTCTATATAATGGTATTGTGTGTCTCACACTATATAACATTTTTAGGTGTCTGTACAAGTAGGAGATTTATGAAGTGTGACTCATTTTTCCTTCTCCACACTGTTCCAGTGGAAGAACTCAGCCTGCGATGAGAAAAACTAGTACACGTTATTAAGAATTCTGATAAAGTAGGCTGAATAAATTTGTTTTCTTTGTGAGCCTTAATCCTGTGTTGTATTGGCTTCTTGGACATGGCTAATTTATTTGGAATTCCATTCTGTTCCCGACAGCATTCCTGATTAGCAGTTTGATCACCCGGAGCAAAGTTACATACCAGCTTTCAACTCTTGTAATCTAGCAGTGTAATTTTTTCAAATGGACTCTTTTCTTCCCTTGTTTGCCTCAGCTCCCCTTCTTTTTGTGTGCAAAGAGACTTGAAAAATAACAGGAGGACCTGTTAGGAGAATGAAAAACGTGTTCAAAACACAATATAGTTTGCTGAATGCCTGACTCTGCTCTGGCCACAAAGCCTCTGATGCAAAGTTCAGACTGGAATATGGAAACTTCCAAAATCAGAGCTAGTCAGACCAGCCTGTGCTTATTGTAAATCTGGTGTTGGGTGGCTATCAAAAAGGAGACTTAAGAAAGCAAATGAGTAAGGAGACAAAGCCAAAGCATAAAGCCTAAGCCATGCAATCCCACACCATTTTTTTTTTGGTTTTTAGTATGATAATAGTGGGTCTGATAATTCGTTATTATTCGCATGGTTTTAAATAAGGTTGGGTTTTTTTTCTAGTTATACTTAATAAGGACCTTGCTGAATGCAGACTTACTTTTTGATCATCTATCTTCATAGTTTCCAAAAACCTGTTAATTTCCAAGTAGACCTTTATAAGAAATATTTCAAATATACCTTTAAAGAAATGTAATTGCATTTTAAAAGAGAAAAACGAAGCTGGGAGCTATGTCGGTGCAGCATGTGAAATGTTATCCTTGATAAGTGATAGAAAGTAAACAGGTTGGGGTTTTTTTGAGTTTTGTGGGTGGTGTGATACCATCCTCGAGTTCTTTCCGTGGTCTGTATTTTGTCAGAGCACATTTTGCCTATGACATATAGCTAAAACTTTACCCTTGAACTTGTATTTAATAGTTAAGTTTATCACATGCTGGACCTTGCATGGAAATGGTGGTTGTGTCACTGTTCGTTTCTGTCAATAGTGGCTTAAGCTGTCAAATCAAATGACAACTAGAAACACCAAATTTAACTGTAGACCAGAGACAGGTTTTGATCTGATCTCTTCTTAGTAGAGCATGGAAGGAGCATTGTCCAAGTGGAGCTTGAGGAGATGCAGCATGTAGCAGCCCCCTTCTGTGAGGGCTTAATCTGCCAAAGACAAAAACCCCAAAACCCGCTGATGAAAGGAGAGCACTGAGAAAGGATGGTTTAGGGCTAGATCCATTATGTCTGATTGCATTCAGTGAGAATTCCTTAATTTCCCCAGCAAAATCGAGAGGTTCTCTCCAACCAAAAAGTTACGCAGCTGAGTGTGAAGACTTAGCAACTTGTGTTGGTCTCTGGCGGCTAAAGAGAGAAATGGATATAATAATTGCCTGATAATAAGCTATTCTGAATTTGGAAACATAAATTCTAAATATTTATGCTGTTTTTTCCTGTGAGTGGCTAAATAGTTTTGTATTTTTCTGTTTGTTCACCATTAGGTGGAGTTTTTTTGGATATTAATGCACTTCTTAATTAATCAGTGTGATTAAATATAATGGCATGCAGGTGGTCTGTTCTGCTACTTGTAGATCATGTTCTGATCTCACTCCTAGTAAGAAATTCCCATCAATGAAAAGGAAGCAAGATCCTCCTGCTGAGCACTGCAGCAGCGTATGGAGGTGACAACAGAGTAACAGTGAAAGTCTCATCAAGTCTTGTTTAAAATACAGATGTCCTCAGGTAATCACTTTTAAGACTGATAAGGTTTTGATCCATTTCCTCCTAGTACTCTTCTCACTTTTATTATTGTTTCTTCTAGGATCTGTGCCTTTAAATCTTACTTTTGACTGTCAGGCCTTCAAGGATGAGCTATAGTTTTACAAATGCTTCTGGTTTTATGGACACTAAAGTAATTCTTAAGAGAAGAAATATGTAATAGATGAAGTATCTTATTTCTGTTCTTGTTTTTTCTTGATCATGGCAGTGGGCATCTGGAACTGACTGTAGTGGGAGGAGTATGTTTGCTGGGGATTTTCCAGTAGAAAACCAGTGGGGCAGGTGTTTGCTTTCCTTTGCTTCAATGCAACATTGAATGATCTTGATATGTGCATATTAACACAAGTTATTTCAAACAGCAATTGACTTTGTCAGATTTTGTCCTCTAAAGGTAGGAATACGTTGATTTGGCCCCTTTGAAGTGGCATTTTGTTTTCAATGTGACTTAGAATTGCTTGCTCAGGAGCTTTCACGTATGTAAACTGTAGCAAGGTGCCTTTTTGACTCTGATAACTATAGGAGGCACGTGATTCTGAGAGATAAGTGCTGGTCTTGGGTTTTGCTCTTCTTAGCAGTGAACTGAGAACTTCGTTAGCCATTCCAACACCTGCAACTCTTTGTGTTTTTCTTTTGTAGATATCCTGACTTCTGAATGTGGGGTAAAAACAGTAAGTCAAATAGCCTATTTTTTATAATAATGCTTTGGGATATACTTCAACAGATGATAAGAGTGGGTGTTTTGTGATTGTTGTTTTCTGCTTTGTTGCTTGTAACTTCACTTGATAATTTGAAGATTTTAGGAATGGAGTGATATTTTAGGAGATAGACTGCTTTATAGTTGGAACTGGAAAATTAGATGTGAAATCTGTTGCCTTACATTTTAAAGGTCAGCAAGAATTCATAATATCTTCTTTTTTTACCCTTCATTGGGCATTGATTACCAGGGCAATTAATTATGTGATAATTTAAAAGCAAAATATGAAATCTGTCTCAGACATAGTTTCAAATTAAAGGATTTTAATAAACATTTATAGCAGAAGTAATAGTGTTGGTTACACGATGAAAACATACATTAGTAATAAAATATCACCCATCAGGGATACTGTTCTATCGTGCCATTGTTCTCTAGAGGTATGATTAGTTGCAAAACGATAGTAGCAAAATAAACTCTGAACAGAGAGGATGCTTTTATGTGTGAGACCGCATTCATTCTTCAAAAGGGCAAATCATAAAAAGCAAAGCCAGGTCTTAGGAACATCTACTGTGTGAAAAAGTAGATTTTGGGAAATCCAAATAATAATTATCAGCATCTAGGCTTTCATAGTGCTCTTCCTCACTCACTGTCAAGCTACTTCACAAAAAAGGGAAGAACAGCTCTCCATATTAAGCTGCATTTTTTAAACTCTAGCCACCCAGCCTTTTTATCTGGCATGCAGATTCGTCTTACTTATGCTGTGCCATTCATTTTCTGTGGGAGGAAATCTGTCCTCAGAAGTGAAATTTAAGCAGGAAAGCACTCTCCTTCCATCTTCAGCAACTGAAATGCAGTATTCCTTTGTGTGAATAAATGGAGTACCTACGAAGAGTGCCAAGTTGACAGCCGTGGCATGTGGAGCCATAAACCTGCTATTGAGCAGGCAGCCTGTGGAAGCTTACCCGGCTTTGTCAGCCTGTCCCAGGCAAAACCAAGCACCAGGTGTGAGGGTTGTGTGGTTTCTGTTCTGGCTTTGACACCTCTTGGGCAATGCTGGAGGTGACATAGCTGAGAACCACTTGTGAACCATGGAGGAGGCACCTGTTCACTTGGCACTGGAGTGAACCCGCAATTCGTACTTCATGTGCCCTTAGATAACCACCGGGCTTCTCTCTGCCAGCAGATTTAGCTGGAGCTGATGGCCAAGACATAAGATGTGCCGAGTTACCTGACAGTCCCATTGGACTGTCATTGGCAGTTGTTGTGACAGGGGAGGTTTAGATTGGATATTAGGAACAATTTCTTCACAGAGAGGGTGTTCAGGCATTGGAACAGGCACCCAGGGCAGTGGAGGAGTCACTGTCCCTGGAGGTGTTGACACACCAATGTAGACGAGGCCCTCAGTGGTGTGGTTTAGTGGTGGACTTGGCAGTCCTGGGGTAAAGGTTGGACTTGATGATCTTAAAGGTCTTTTCCAACCTGTCTGATTCTATAATATTGAAAATGGTAAAATCCTGTTGGTGGTTGTCAGTGATGCTGCTTGAGAGTGGACAGCAGGACAGCACCAGGGTAAAGGAAGATTATTGTCACAAAAGATGCACTGTCAGGTATAGCAATCACATCCATCCAGAGGAGACAGACACACAGGTGTGTGCTTTCTGAAAAAAAGGCAGATCTCATTGCCTCAACCAAGAAATTACAGCTACAGAATAAGCCAGTTGCCCAAGTGAGTATATACAGTAGAACCCCTGGCTGTGGGCTCACAGTGGTTGTAGTGTAGCAGATAAAGCCACCAAACAATTTGTCAAACTGGTTTTCCTTCTTAAATCCCTCTCAGATGAAGTGAAAATTTCCTTTCTTCTGATCTGTGTGGATATAAGTTTCTTAAAAAAGCAGGTTAGAGAAACAGCTGTCAGGAATGGCGTAGTTGATCTTGCTTCAGGGCAAGCTGGCAGACCTTTGGGTCCCTTTCATCCTTTTTCCTATAACTGGAGGTGGCCCTAGTAACATCTCTGTGTAAATGTTTGTTCTCTCCTGCCCGCTGCATTTTTTCAGCGACATCTTAGCTAGTTGAAAGCAGTAGTCCCTTTAAACTCAGCATCTTTTGAAGTCTGTAGGTATAAAAAGACACTCATTGTTCAGTGCACCTCCACAAAGATTCCTTCTTAATCCTGATTGTGTGTACTCATCCCTTGGTTGAGCCTTCCCGTGCAGAAGAATTTGAGTTCATTCGCGTTCTTTCATAAATGCATGTAGGGTCATACATCACTCTTTCTTTTTGAGCAATCTGATCAGTTGTGACACTTTCCAACTCCATTAAAAAAAATCCCCATAGTAGTTAAGAGCACCCATTAGTGTGAACAAACCCCTGAAACTCCTCACAGTATTTGCTTTGCCATGCCATTTAACTGTTTACAATGCCTGGAGTTCTGCTTCTGATACACAGTCATAAAAAGGAACAGACTGCTAATCTTTATGTATATAAATTTATTTGTGTTGCCCTTGTAGAACATGTTGTAATCTCGTGAAGTTACCCAATCAGGACAAATTTGACCAGCAAATGGTACTGTAAGAGAATACTAACACTCGATATTTAGGTATGACATTTTGGTTCAAGGCAGAGTTCTGACAACTGGGGAAGCAGTCCTGACACTGTGCTATTGCTTGTACCTTGTCCAAGTCATTTCACTTAGTGCTCATCTTCACATTTTTGTCTTCACAACTCTGCTTGCCCAGGTCCAGTTCATGAAGTCCAGGCAAGGTTCAAACATCTATACAAGTTCCTTGGTTTTTCCTTAACTGGTTCCTAGAGATTGAACTTATTCTAATAGGGACTTGGCCTCAGCAAGCATCTCCAAGTGTTCCTGTACCTATTCCCTGATTTTAAAGGAAAAAGAATGTAAAATTCACAGAGCTGTATCTCTGAAAGAGGCTTTAAGTTCTTTTTAGATGGAAAGTGTGGTTTCTGTGGAAAGGAGCTTGCTAGTTGAGTATGTTCAAAAAGTGTTCAAAAAGATCTTAGCAGTTCTGATAATTACTCATTTCATCATCTATATTTAAAGTGAACTACACTGTGTTCTTTCCTATAATGTCTACTTCAAATAATGCTGCTTTACCCTTGGAGAGCCAAATGAGGAAATAGAACAGAATCTCACAGGAGTTTCTTTCCCTTTTATTTCATATAGCTGAGAGACTTGCTGTAACAAAAGCCTTTCTTTCTATCAAACCTGTTTAACATATTCAACCAAACAAACTATCTCCTGAAGAAAGCAGGAGCATTTTTTTTTGTGTGTGCCTTGCTCCAGCAGTGGCTCTTGAGGACATTTCTGCATTTATCAATGTACTAAATGAGCGATTTTGGACAGCTTCTATGTTCTGATTTGTTTTGTTGTGCCTTTTTTTTTCATCTCCCCCCTCCCTCCCTTCTTCCCCTTTTAATTTGTCTAGGGAAAAAAAACCCAGCTCCTCCAGTGTTGTTTCCTGCAAAGACCATTCTTCAGAGCTCGTTGGACAGCGCAGCGCTCTTGAAGTGATAGCTAATTGGTGAAAGAAAGGCCCTGATTGTCTTGAGGGAGCTGGAAAGTGCTGCGTGTGCTGCTGAAAGGGACTAGGGAGAAGGTGCCTGGTTTCGCCAAGCAGCTGCTGCTGGAGATGTTTGGAGATTACATCAGCACTGGAAAAAAGGGGCAAAAAAAAAAAAAAGAAGAGAGAAGTCCAACCTCACAGAGACTGAGTTTATGGAGGGTTTTTTCCCCTTCCAAAGGTCTTCTGACAATACTGTCATTGTCAATATAAGAGTTGTTAATTCTTTATGAATAGCACATGGGGCCTCTTGACTAAATAGTACGTTACATGTCCCAAATCTGTCAGCTGGACTCTTCTCTCACATGCCAGTGAGATCACTTTGGTTGGAATTCTACAGGAATTGCTGGGCTGGCCGCACAGAACTGAATACTGCATTTATATAATTAGACCTCCCAGATTTTTTTTTTATTTTGCATTACCTCATTATTCTAGCTTAAATATGGAATCAGCCCTTTTGATGATTTTACTGGTTGTCATTATATTAATACGGTTCATTTTGTGGTCCTGTCTTAGTGCTTATATAGATTATAAACTGTCCCGAAGGTTTCCTGACACAAGAAAAGGGGACTAAGAAACTTCAAAAGGCTTGTTGGGATTTCAATTGACAATAGGGGGAACTGGATAAGGTAAATAGAGCTACAGCAGATTTTACCTTGGGATCTGATGAGAGAGAAATGAGCTGTTGAGGCTGTAACAAGTGAAAATTCTTCAGAAAGCCTCCTGCTGACAGAGGGGAGAAAAATGACAACTGATTGAGTTTGATAGGAAGTTATTTGACTCAGGCATGAATTTGTTGTTGTGAGCAGACTTGTGGACTTGTGCCAAGTAAATGCTCTGGACGAGCTGGAAGGAATCCTATTACTGGGCAGTCCAAGACTGCCAGTGGCCTGGTCTTGATCTGTGGCACGTGATGGCATGCTGCCTGCTGGACTGACTGCAGCTGCACAGCCTGCCTGGATATAACAACTGACAGCTTCTGAAGGAAGCTGAAGATCACTGGCCAAACTCAGTACCCAAGTGCCACTGCGTGGACTTACAGGAGTGGGTTTTTACCTGACTGGCTGGTTCATTAAAATTCTTTGTGGTTCCTCCTGGTCAGTTGAACTGACTCTGACCTGCTGAACATTCATGTTTCTTAGCAGGCATTATATCTGAATGCCAGAAGGAGCTGGATACCACTGGAATAGTCTCTTTCATGTAAAACTTATCTGTGCCACAGAGATTGTCTGACTCTAGCTGTGCTTCAGTAGCAAGGAGGGCACATGACAGCATGGCACGCAGTGAGTTTTGACTCAAAAGTCTTGCAAGGTACCTTCATTTCTAGCCTTTAATAAGGAGCTAAGACACCAAAGGACTTGGCTGCTTTCCCAAGGCCATAATGACTTGAGATATTTTGGTTAGCTTGTCTTGCAAAATGAAAGTTCCAAGTGAACTGTCTGCTTTCAAATAGATGTTATGGGAAGATTTTTGGATGCTTGTCTTAGTATATATACAGCTGAATTTAACATCTGCTTTTAAGAACTGTATTTTTCTACAGTAAAAGTAGGAAATCTGTATTGCCTTGCATGAGAGATGCAGTGTCCTTGTCCCAGTCACCTTTAAAACATATTAAAAAAAAAAAAATAGAGTCCTTTTTGGATGGGTAATTTTGTGTGTCATCTGAAAGTGAAGGTTGCTACTTCAGAACCTGGCTTCTGTATTTCTTGGTAGCTCATATGATGACATCAGAGTTTAGCTTGGGTAACAGCCTATGTTTCTGGCCCATTCGTGACTCACATTCCCACAGGCTTGTCTTGTTAGTAACTGTTAATCAGCCCTTATCATTTTGTCTTTTGAAGCCTCCTTAAAATTCAGCCCTGACGACTGTTATGTGTTTAGGCTGTGGAACAAGGTAAATGTCAGGTCAATTGATTTCAGCCTCAGATTTCATTTATGGGGATGACCAGTCTACAAACCAGCCTGTAATTCCTGAAGATGCATGTCATTGACCTGAAATCGAGACAAATGACAATAAATTAAATGTAGATGTAACTAACCTGCTTGTCTGTTTCCGTGGTTCTTAATTTTACTGATGATGCTGTCCTTTTTTTTTTTTTTTTTGTTTCCCAGCATCAGCAGACCACAAAAAAAAAGTGAAATGTTGTCTACTTGATGTGCAGACATACCTCTGATAATAAGTAGCTGGAAAAACAGGCAGAGTGATCCATTTTTCTTCTTTTTTAAGTTAATCGTTCCTATTCTTAGCTGTTGTATGCAAAACGAAGCTTGTACATAAATTGATAGTGTCTTGAAGAAGCAAGTCTTTTAATCCTTTATTTCAATAATGTTGAAATTGTATTTGACAGTGTTATATATTGAGTATTAAAAAAGGTAAAAGTAATGAGAAGTGATACAGTTGTGGGTTAATGCCTTTAACATTTGGTGATACACAGAACTAACACTGGTATGGAATTCACAGCTTAGATTTCTTTATCCCTGCAGAGCAGCATCTGAAATTTTTGATGCAAATCAGAGAGCGTGGTCTTGTTATGGACCATATTCTTACAGAAGCTGAATTTTCATTGCTCTCCATTGCAGAAGATCAAGGGACAGCACACTGATTAATGTAATCAGAAACTGAGCTTTATTCACTTCAGAGCACTGCCTTTTATAGCTTCCAAACTTGGTCCCGTACTTAAGCTTTATAATCATAGAATCATAGAAGAGTTAGGGTTGGAAAGGACCTCAAGATCATCTAGTTCCAGCCCCCCTGCCATGGGCAGGGACACCTCTCACTAAACCATCCCAAACAAGGCTTCATCCAACCTGGCCTTGAACACCGCCAGTGATGGAGCACACACAACCTCCCTGGGCAACTGATTCCAGTGTCTCACTGGAAGGAGAATTTCCTCCTTATATCCAATTTAAACTTCTCCTGTTTAAGTTTTAACCCATTACCCCTTGTCCTGTCACTACAGTCCCTGACAAAGAGTCCCTCCCCAGCATCCCTATAGGCCCCCTTCAGGTACTGGAAGGCTGCTATTAGGTCTCCACACAGCCTTCTCTTCTCCAGGCTGAAAAGCCCCAACTTCCTCAGCCTGTCTTCATACGGGAGGTGCTCCAGCCCCCTGATCATCCTCGTAGTCCTCCTCTGGACTTGTTCCAACAGTTCCATGTCCTTTTTATGTTGAGGACACCAGAACTGCACACAATACTCCAGGTGAGGTCTCACAAGAGCAGAGTAGAGGGGCAGGATCACCTCCTTCGACCTGTTGGTCACGCTCCTTTTGATGCAGCCCAGGATACGGTTGGCTTTCTGTCCGTGTCAGCGATGAAGATGTTAAACAAGACCAGTCCCAACACCGATCCCTGATTGGACACCACTGGTTACTGGTCTCCAGCTGGACATCGAGCCATTGACCACAACTCTTTGTGTGCAGCCGTCCAGCCAGTTCTTTATCCACCGAGTGGTCCATCCATCAAATTGATATCTCTCCAATGTAGAGAGAAGGATGTCGTGTGGGACAGTGTCAAACGCTTTGCACAAGTCCAGGTAGATGATGTCAACAGCTTTACCCTTGTCCATCAGTTCCACAGCCCCATCATAGAAGGCCACCAAATTGGTCAGGCAGGATTTCCCCTTAGTGAAGCCATGCTGGCTGTCACCAAGCACCTTGTTGTTTTTCATGTGCCTTAGCATGCCTTCCAGGAGAATGTGCTCCAAGATTTTACCAGGCACAGAGGTGAGACTGACTGGTCTGTAATTCCCTGGGTCTTCCATTTTCCCCTTCTTGAAAATGGGGGTTATATTTCCCTTTTTCCAGTCATCGGGAACTTCACCTGACTGCCATGATTTTTCAAATACGATGGCCAGTGGCTTAGCAACTTCATTCGCCAGCTCCTTCAGGACCCATGGATGGATTCCATCAGGTCCCACGGACTTGTGTGCGTTCAGATTTTGAAGATGGTCTCGAACCAGATCCTCTCCTACAGTGGGCCCAAGGTCTTCATTCTCACAGCCCCTTCACCTAGTTTCTAAGAACTGGGTGGTGCAGTCAGAGCCTTTACCAGTGAAGACCGAGGCGAAGAAGTCATTCAGAACCTCAGCCTTCTCCAAATCCTGTGTAGCCAGTTCTCCCGAAAGCTTCCTCAGGGGGCCTATTTTGTCCCTAGTCTGTTTTTTGTTTGCTACGTACCTGTAGAATCCCTTCCTGTTATCCTTAACATCCCTGGCTAGGTTTAATTCTAACTGGGCCTTAGCCTTCCTAACCTGGTCCCTAGCTTCCCGGACAACATCCCTGTACTCTACCCAGGCTGCCTGTCCTTGCTTCCATTTTTTATAAGCCTCTTTTTTCCTTTGAATTTTCCCCAGCAGCTCCTTATCCATCCAAGGAGGTCTCCTGGCCCTCCTGCTGCACTTCCTTCTAGTTGGGATGCAGCACTCCTGAGCTTGTAGCAGGTGATCCTTGAATATCAACCAAGAGTCTTGGGCCCCCCTGCCCTCCAGGGCTATATCCCGTGGAACCTTACTAAGCAGGCTCCTGAAGAGGCCAAAGTCTGCTCTCTTGAAGTCCAGGGAAGTGAGCTTGCTACACGCTCTTCTCACTCTCCTGGGTATCTCAAATTCGACCATCTTGTGATCGCTGCATCCAAGGCTGCCCTGGAGTACCACATTCTCAACAAGCCCTTCCCTGTTGGTGAGCACAAGGTCAAGCATGGCATCTCTCCTTGTCGGCTCCTCTATTACTTGCAGAAGGAAGTTGTCTTCCACACAATCAAGGAACCTCCTGAATTGCTTGTGCCGTGCAGTGCCATTGTTCCAACAGATGTCAGGGTGGTTGAAGTCCCCCATGAGAACAAGGGCCTGTGAGTGTGAGGCTTTTCCTATCTGTCTGTAGAGTGCTTCATCCACAGGTTCTCCTTGATCAGGCAGCCTGTAACAGATCCCCACAGTAATGTCTCCCACAGCTGTTTTGCCTTTAACCCTGACCCACAAGCTGTCTCACCTGCCCCCAGACAGAGTTCCATACTCTCCAGCCTATCCCTAACATAAAGGGCAACTCCCCCTCCCCGCCTGCCAGGCCTGTCCTTTCTAAAGAGCCTGTGACCTTCCATTCCAACACTCCAGTCATAGGAGCCATCCCACCATGTTTCTGTGATGCCTATTATATCATACCCCCATGGACATGCACACATCTCTAATTCCTCTTGTTTGTTCCCTACGCTACGGGTGTTTGTATAGAGGCATCTGAGCTGAGCTCCAAATGTAGCTGGCTCATTGGCTGGAGCAGCTGGAATATATCTACATTGTTCCGAGCATTTATTATAGGTGCTGGCAACTGACTGGGTGTGTTGGGATGGAATGCTGCCCCCCTCCCCCAACACATCTGGTTTAAAGCCTCCTTGACCAGTCTGGCAAGCCTCCTACCAAAACTGTTCTTCCCCTTCTTTACCAGAGCAGCTCCACCAGCCCCCAGTAGATCTGGCCTACTAACTTCAGTCCTATGTTCAAGACACCCAAACCCCTGACTATGACACCACCCTTTTAACCATTTATTAACCTGGCCAATCCTCCTAGCTTTTTCTTGGTCCTCCCCTGTGTCCTGGAGAATTGACGAAAAGACTGTCTGAGCTCCAGAGCCCCTAACCACCTCTCCCAGGGCTCTGTAGTCTTTCTTTATGGTCCCCAGTCTACTACTACCTATATCCCTAGCACCCACACAGATCACCAGGAGCGGGTAATAGTCCATGGAACTTACTAGAGCAGGCAGCCTCTCTGTAACATCCCTGATCCGTGCCCCTGGTAGGCAGCACACCTCCCTCGAGACGGGGTCAGGCCGACAGACGAGTGCTTCTGTCCCTTTCAAAGTAGAGTCCCCTATTACTACAACCCACCGCTTTTTCTTTGTAGCGCCAGTAGAGATCTTTACCTGTGCATCATCCGGCTGTTTGTGGTGCAAGTGCGTTTCCTCGTTAGCCTCCTGCAGGACAGCAAAGTGGTTCTGCTCAGGGACAACAGATTTAGGAGGAAGCTCCTTGCTTTTAATTGTCCTTTTCCTCCTTCTTTTGTTATTTTTCTTTGTCACCAATTCCCAATTTCCCGGGTTGGTGGCCTCCTTCTTTCCTTCATGAGCTGGAGGGGAAGCTTGAGGCCCCCGCACAGTATGGGGCTGGAGCAAGCAGCCCCGCGTCCTCTCAGCTACCCTGACATCTTGCAGCCCGCTAATAGCATTCCGCAGCTCAGCCACCTGCTGCAGGAGGGCCTCCACCAGGGAGCACCGAGTGCAGCCCTGCCCGTCGTGCACCTCTCCCTCACAAGCCCAGTGCAGGCACCCTCTGCACTCCGAGCTCTGCACTGCAGCCTCCCCTGCCATCTGCTCTGTCCGGGTGCCTACGCTGGCACCGCCGGGGCCGCCAGAGCAGAGCTCCCAGCGCGGGCCCTGCCCATACGGCGGGTGCTCACCATCCCGCTCGTCTGCCCGCGCAAACTGCCCCGCCGCGCTCCCTGGGGCAGGTTTTTACCCACTCAGGGTTGGTGCCGCTGCTCCTGGCTCCGCCCCCTGTGAGTCCCTGCTCGCGTCCGCGGAGCTGCCGGCTCCTGGGCAGGGCCTGTCGAGGACTTGAAGCTCCCTCGGTAGCTCTGGCCCCTCTGAGTTGAGGCTCCTGGACACTGATCTCCATAATCCATAATAATTATGGATAATTAATCCATAATGATTGGTTTCTACACATAATGCAAAGACAGCTGATTGGTTCCTTCGTCAGCATCCGGGAGTTGTTTCCCTCCTGCAGAACTTCCGTATACGTGGCCACAACTTTGCTCTGAAGGAACCTGTGAACTAGGCTGTTAATCCTTACTACAAACTCTAACCAATGGCAAGAGTCCTGGATCGCTCACATGCCCATTGCTTGTTAAAAAGCCCTCAACACTCCATGGCACGGTCAGTGAGGAATGTTTCAGAATGTTGTCATGCCTGAGATGTCTTAACTATTCCCCTTATTGACTATGGAGGAAAAAGAGGGCTGTTACTGGGGGAACTTACTGGTTGGTAGACCTAGTGAGTACTCGGTGTTTATTCTGTAGCTGACTCCTGCCCCAAAACTCGTCCCTGGCCCGATAGGGGGAACAGTCTGTCAGTGGGCTGGTTCTGTTGGGATTTGTCCCTTTAAATAATTTTGATTTGGAGGTTAGGTGAGTTTAGGCAAATTTCACTCTGATTATTGATTTTGATTATTGATTCATTGGTTATATTGATTATACAAGATTGGTCTGGGCAATGTACATCCCATTGAAACTAGCCATCTTGTTTCTGAAGATATTCTGCAGAAGATATTTCCATTTTCATATCCAAGAATAAAAAAAATACTTGAAGATCTTGACTGTTGCATGAAGTGTCTCCCTGAAAAACATGAGCCATTACTGTTGCAATAAAAGATTACTGAAAATCATGTAGAACACTGGTAAAGAGGCCTTTCTAAGAAGTCCTTTGTTAGACTATGAAAATTGTTCAGCATTAAAAAAAAATGGGATCATTTAAAAAAAATAAAATGGGATCTGGCCAGGCACTGTTGATGGGCTGTAGCCAGTGGTATGAGGTTAAACAAGGTGAAGTGCTGAGTCCTTCATTTGAACCACAACAACCCCATACACTGCTACAGGCTTGGGGAAGAGTGGCTGGAAGGCTGCATCACAGAAAAGGACCTGGGGGTGCTGATAGACAAAGCTGAGCATGAGCCAGCTTGTGCCCAGGCAGCCAAGCAGCATCCTGGCCTGTATCAGAAACAGTGTGGCCAGTAGGGCCAGGAAGTGATCATCCCCCTGTACTTGGCACTGGTGAGGCTGCATCTCAAATCCTGTATGCAGTTCTGGGCCCCTCACTACAAGACAGACATTGAGGTGCTGGCAGGTCCTGAGAAGGGCCATGGAGCTTGTGAAAGGGTCTGGAGCATAAGTCTTACTGGGAACAGCTGATGGAACTGTTCTAGTCTGAAGAAGGCTCCAGGGGAGACCTGAACACTCACTACAACTACCTGAAGGGAGGTTTTGTAGTGAGATTGGGGTCAGTATCTTCTGCCAAGTAACAAGGGATAGGACAAGAGGTAACGGCCTCAAGCTGCGCCAGGAGAAGTTTAGATTGTATATTAGGAAAAATTTCTTCACAGAGAAAGGTGGTCAGGCATTGGAGCAGGCTGCCCAGGAAAGCGGTGGAATCCCCATCCATGGAAGTGTTTCAAAAACCATGTATATGAGGCCCTCAGTGATATGGTTTAGTGGTGGTCTTGACAGTCCTGGAGTAATGGTTGGACTTGATGATCTTAAAGGTCTTTTCCAACCTAGTTGGTTCCATGATTCTATGAAAAGATGTATCACTATTAACCTTCAGGTTCCATGTTTGGCATAATATTGCCCTGCATTCTATACAGGTAAAACTGGCTGGAGCCCTAAGGAGTTTATTAGAACGCTGAAGGTTTGAGGCCCATTTAATTTAATAAAAAAATACATATTTTGATTAAAGAATTCCCTGGGATCTTGTTGCCTACTAAACTCCTTATGCATTCAAACTAATTTTAATACTTCTGTGGATTCAGATTGGTTTATATTCAGTGCTGTGGGACCTTTTCAACATGGGAGGCTGCCCTTACAAAACTGGGGCTATCAGACCTTCAAGAGTGCAAGAATAAAGGAAGGGATGATCTTTCTCTTTATTCCCATAGGCATTTGCCCTTTCTCTTCTCATGGAGATAATAAAAATCTAGTCTCTTTAAGTGTTGGCCTGATGTGATATGTCTACTAATATATCCTGGTGTGATCTGATGGAGCCCTGTGCCTAAGATGCCTGATTTAAGATAGAGAGTGACAGCTCTAGAACTGAAAGCAGTACAGCTCTATTCCTTCTAGTTTGTGTTAATGTGCCTTGACTAATCTTGGCCCTGAAGCTGCGTCCCTTTGGGATTGTGCCACAGTGCTAAGCCACCACCGTGCTTCTGCTGGCATTGCCCTCTAGTCAGTACAGGTTGTACTTGTGAACTGCTGCACCGAGCACCCACATCCCTTTTCCATAGCATGGAAATAGACATGGTTTTAGAAGCATTCCTTGGGGCTTTGCAAACAATTGGAAGGGGCTTCTCTCTGCACCACCACTCAAAAAGCAAAGCCACCTCATCAGGAGTGTGGGGAGCCTCTGGCACTGATAGCAACACAGTATTTAACTCTCTGAACTGGTGCAGCCGTCTGAGTACTATCTGCTGCTGGTTTTTCAGGTTGGCAGTGACGAAATTATTACGAGGAACGTAAGGGCAATGAAGAGAGACTTCAGGGCCCTGGGACGGCTGGTTAAAGGGTCTGGAGCGCAAGTAGTGTTTGCCTCCATACCTGTTGCAAGCGAGGGTGAAGGGATATATAAGAAGACTCTGTAGGTTAATGTATGGCTACGTGATTGGTGCCAAAGGCAGGGGTTTGGGTTTTTCAGTCACGGGCTGCTGTATGGGACACCTGGTTTGCTGGTGACAGGCGGGATACACCAGTCCCAGAGAAGAAAAAGGGTTTTGGGGCAGGAGTTAGCAGGGCTTATTGACAGGGCTTTAAACTAGATATGAAGGGGGGAGGGGATTTAACTGGGCCTGTTGGGGACAAGCCCAAGAGGAACATGCTAGGGATTGAAGGATGGCGGGCTAAGGAGGACGATCAATCTCTTGTTTCACTTGTGGGAAAGGATAGCTTTTTAGACCCTGTCCCGCAGGGGAAAAAGGGTACTAGGACTGGCTCCCTGAAATGCCTGTACACCAATGCACGCAGCATGGGGAATAAACAGGAGGAGTTAGAAGTCTGTGTGCGGTCTAAAGGTTATGATCTAGTGGCAATTACAGAGACATGGTGGGGCAGTTCACATGACTGGAATGTGGTCATGGATGGCTATGTCCTTTTTAGGAAAGATAGGTCAGCGAAGCGAGGTGGTGGAGTTGCTCTTTACGTGAGAGAGCAACTAGAATGTATTGAGTTCTGTCCGGGGTCGGATGAGGAGCAAGTGGAATGTCTGTGGGTACGAATCAAGGGGCAGACTGGCACGGGTGATACAGTTGTGGGGGTCTATTACAGACCTCCTGATCAGGACGAAGGAGTTGATGAGGCTTTCTACAGGCAACTGGAAGTAGCCTCGCGACTACATGCCTTAGTCGTCGTGGGGGACTTTAACTACCCTGATATTTGCTGGAAGACTCACACAGCCAGTCATTCACAGTCTAGGAGGTTCCTCGAGTGCATTGATGATAATTTCTTAATGCAAATGGTGGACGTACCAACTAGGAGAGCAGCGCTGCTAGATTTAGTACTCGCCAACAAGGAGGGTTTGGTCGAAGTGGTGACGGTCAATGGCAGCCTTGGCTGCAGTGACCATGAGATGGTGGAGTTTAGGATCCTGTGTGGGAGGGATAGAATACCTAGCAAAGCCACAGTTCTGGATTTCCGAAGGGCCAACTTTGGCCTCTTCAGTCAACTGCTAAGGGAAGTCTCATGGGAAAGTGTACTAGGCGGTAAAGGGGCTCAAGATAGTTGGTTAGCATTCAAGGACCACTTCTTCCAAGCTCAGGATCGGAGCGTCCCAATGAGTAGGAAATCAAGTAAGGGATCTAGGAGACCGGCGTGGTTAAACAAGGAGCTGCTGGGCAAACTTAAGTGGAAAAGGAGAATCTATGGATTATGTAAGGAGGGGCTGGCCGCTTGGGAGGAGTATAGGACAGTTGTTAGAGGATGTAGGGAGGCAATTAGGACAGCTAAGGCCTCCTTGGAACTCAATCTTGCTGGTTGGGTTAAAGACAATAGAAAGGGCTTCTTCAAATACATAGCAAATAAAACTAACACAAGAGGCAATATAGGCCCACTGCTGAACGAAGTGGGTGCCCTGGAGACAGAGGATATAAAGAAGGCAGAGGTGCTGAATGCCTTCTTTGCCTCTGTCTTTACTCCTGCAGACTCTCCCCGAGGGCCCCGGATTTCTATAGCCCCAGAAGGAGTCAGGACAAAGGAGGAGTTTGCTTTGGTAGATGAGGATTGGGTTAGGGATCAGCTATGCAATCTGGACATCTGTAAATCGATGGGTCCGGATGGAATGCACCCACGGGTGCTGAGGGAGCTGGCGGAGGTCATTGCTAGGCCACTTTCCATCATCTTTGGTAAGTCGTGGGAAATGGGCGAGGTGCCTGAGGATTGGCGGATGGCAAAGGTCACACCAATCTATAAGAAGGGCAAGAAGGAGAACCCGGGTAATTATAGTCCGGTCAGCCTTACCTCCATCCCTGGAAAGGTGATGGAACAACTTATTCTTGACTCCATCACTAGGCATATCAAGGATGAGGGGGTCATTAAGAACAGCCAACATGGTTTTATGAGGGGGAAGTCATGTATGACCAACCTTATAGCCTTCTATGAGGAAGTGACTAGGTGGAGGGATGATGGTAGAGCGGTAGATGTAGTTTTTCTTGATTTCAGTAAGGCATTTGATACTGTCTCCCACAGCATCCTCATAGATAAGCTAAGGAAGTGTGGGCTTGACGATCAAGTAGTGAGGTGGATCGAGAACTGGTTGAAAGGAAGAAGGCAGAGAGTTGTGGTCAATGGCGCAGAATCTAGCTGGAGGTCTGTGACTAGTGGAGTTCCTCAGGGGTCGGTGCTGGGACCGGTGCTGTTTAATATTTTCATCAATGACCTGGATGAGGAAACTGAGTGCACCATCAGCAAGTTTGCTGATGACACAAAACTGGGAGGAGTGGCTGACACACCAGAGGACTGTGCTGCCATTCAGCGAGACCTGGACAGGCTGGAGAGTTGGGCGGGGAGAAACTTGATGAAATTTAACAAGGGCAAGTGTAGAGTCTTGCATCTGGGGAAGAACAACCCCATGTACCAGTACAGGTTGGGGGTTGACCTGCTGGAAAGTAGTGAACGGGAAAGGGACCTGGGGGTCCTGGTGTATAGGAGGATGACCATGAGCCAGCAATGTGCTCTTGTGGCCAAGAAGGCAAATGGCATCTTAGGGTGCATTAGAAAGGGTGTGGTTAGTAGGTCAAGAGAGGTTCTCCTCCCCCTCTACTCAGCCTTGGTGAGGCCGCATCTGGAATATTGCGTCCAGTTCTGGGCCCCTCTGTTCAAGAAGGACAGGGAATTGCTTGAAGGAGTCCAGCGCAGAGCCACAAAGATGATTGAGGGAGTGGAACATCTCCCTTATGAGGAGAGGCTGAGGGAGCTGGGTCTCTTTAGCTTGGAGAAGAGGAGACTGAGGGGTGACCTCATCAATGTTTACAAATATGTAAAGGGTAGGTGTCAGGATGATGGAGCTAGGCTTTTTTCAGTGATATCCAGTGATAGGACAAGGGGCAATGGGTGTAAACTGGAGCATAGGAAGTTCCACGTTAACATCAGGAAGAACTTCTTTACTGTAAGAGTGACAGAGCACTGGAACAGGTTGCCCAGGGGGGTTGTGGAGTCTCCTACACTAGAGATATTCAAGGCCCGCCTGGACAAGTTCCTGTGTGATGTACTGTAGGTTACCCTGCTCTTGTGGGGGGGTTGGACTAGATGATCTTTTGAGGTCCCTTCCAACCCTTGGGATTCTGTGATTCCAAGGAGCTGGGGTGCGGAGTCAGAATTCAAACCAGAATTGGTCTGTGGATTTGGAGGGAGCTCATCTGTAGCCAGCTTCTGTTCTGCCTTCCACCTAAAGTAGCCACACTTAAGGCTGGAGGTATTTTTCACTGCAAATGGTGTGATTAGTGCTGATTTGTGCTTCCTGAAGCATCCTCAGAGAATTCTTCTGGCATCTGAAATGGTATCTTTATGATTATTAGAAATTTTGTCATAAGTGGGTTGGGTTTATGCTGTTATACTCTGATTTAACTGTACTTTTTTTTTTTCCTTCAGGAAAATATAATTAAAAGGTATTACTTTAAATAGCAAATTTTTTAATTTTTTAATGTAAAATTTAGCTTGTGCCCTGCTTACAAGTGACTTTCTTTTTACTGGATGGAGTGCAGCAGAAGAAAACATTTTGGAGAATAACTGCTTCATGTCAAGTAATTGTAGTTTATTTGATTCATCCTGAAGCCGGGATTTCAATGGGATTTCAATGGCCTTGACTGGAAATCACTTTGGAGTCTTCTAGAATTTGTTCCATTTTGTTTACTTATTATGTTCATTTAGGTACCTTTAAGAAGGCACTTACATCCCACTGATTTTGTTTGCATTTAAGGATGTATTTAAAAATAAGCTTGTGTTTAATGGCACTGTGGACAGTGGGAATGCACGTTGCAGTGTGGAGCCTCCTTTCAAGACATGACACAAAGGTATGTCTAAAAAATAAAAAAGTAATAGCTAAATACTGTGGTAATAATAAAGTCCTTACAAATGTAAAATTAATTGCATTTCATACACATAGATTAAAATCCACTGCATATAAATTTATTTTGTATGTATTATTAATTTATATCATTAACATGCTAAACAGTAACCAAAATTACTGTGTAATTTATTTTGAAGAAACTGTACATTTTGCTTTAAGACATTATCCCAAAGAACCTGAAAGGTGGGGTTAGATTCTGTTCCCATTTATTGTTGGAAAATCAGATTTTTGTGATTCTGCCAACAGACTCAACCGCAGGTTTTTTTTCACACTGTGTTTGATACTGCAGTACCGTTGTAACCAACAGCTGACATGGACCTGTTGAGGCACTACTAAAAGTCGATAGGTAATTACAGAAGCTTATGAGCTGCTTTTTGTGCCATTAAAAAACCTTTCTAATATTCCACTGTAACTCATAAGAATTTTCCTTTGAAATGATTTCTTGATTTTTTTTTCTTATCTAATAGTCTATATATGTATGTACAATGCATTTATATTTATACATATAAACCAAGAATAAAACTGATATATGGATGCAGAACTGTTACTGTGATAATGTAACGATGTTTATGTTTATAGGATTATGCTTTGGTTTGGTTTTAGCTAGTGTTTTAAACAGAAGTATAGGAGTCTTTATGTAAGTACTGTTTCTCATTCTGTGAGTACCTTAGGAAGGTTGTCATGACTTCCACGTCTGAATTTCCTCCTCCAGAAGTTCAGCATTACAATGTGGTATTAGGGTCAGTTTATAAATGTTGTAGGGAGTTGATGAATGTTAGCTACACACACTTAGCAGTAAGTGTGTAGAGATATGTATGCTTGCATGTGTGTGTATGCACATTTATTTTCATGTAGCAGTGTTAATATTTGTATATCTTATGATAACAGCCCTTCTCACTTCACGGTACTCAATCTTGTGTAGTACTGAAAGAAAAATGATGGATTTAGGTGCTTAAGTAACTGAAGTCACAGGATGCCATTTGCATTTCTGTATGTTAGAACTCTTAATTTATGGTGACAGGCAATCTTTGAGCTGTAAAATCTCATTTGATTGTAAATATGCATTATCTCCATACCTGGCAGCGCTCAAGGCCAGGTTGGACAGAGCCTTGAGTGATACAATCTAATGTGAGGCATCTCTGCCGGTGGCAGGGGGGTTGGAACTAGATGATCTCAAGGTCCTTTCCAACCCAAACCATTCTGTGATTCTGCGACTATGATCTTCAAGTGTCATGTCTGTCCAGCATCCTCTAACATGCAAAAATTGGCATTATGGACTACATTATGGTATGGAGAACTAATTGAACATAAGCTCATGGCCTGATGAGCATGTAATTATATTTACTGATTAAAATAATTCTACAATTTTGTTTTGCAGTGCCATTATAATGGCATCCACTTCAACAATTGCTGTCAAACCACGTAAGCCAAGCAGCAGGAGGACTCCCTTAAATTTATCTGGCAATACAGCAGGTGGTCTCATTACTGTCAGTAGGTCCATTATAGCAAACTTCAGAGTTGAGAATCTGGAGAAACAAGGATCTAAACAGCTGGCAACCTCCTTGCTTGTCTACCAAGTGTTTATAATGAACTGCCACATACTAAACAGAGGATCAGGGGAAATCTTGTAACCAGCATTGCTACCCGCGTTCATATTTGATAGCACAGCCCTAGGGAATGGGAAAGTGTTGTTAGGATCAGACTTCATGTAGGCATCAAGTTGTTGGACAGTTAAATGGCAGAAATCTTGGCTTGAGTCTGTGCACAGGAACCTGGAGTTACTCCATCAAATGCAGTTGGTTTGTGTTTGTCACCAAAGTGAGTGACATTATAGGGCAGCCCTTTGACTGTCACTACAGGCAGGACTAGTAAGAGCATCTATTACTGAGGCTGCCAGGCACTTCCAGCCCTAAAGGCCTATTTTCAGCTCTTCATGACTGTCAAAGTAGCTTTTCAAACTAAATTTTTCCATGTTGCATTGGGTGTCTGCCTCAGGCTGAATTCTCTTCAGAAAGTTTCAGCCAGAACAGTTTAATGTCTTCCAAGAGCAAGACTAGAGAAAAATACATTATTTTACCCATGCTAAAAAAAAACCACTGGCAATGTTTTTCACTGAAAAGATGTAGTTGTCCCATTCTGGGAGATGATTTCCATCCCCCCCTCCTCCATCAGGGATGTGTAACTCTTGTTCACATGAAGGAAATGATGTAACTACCTCCGTCAGATTCAAGGGAGACAAGATCAGATCTGATATGGGAAAATGTGGATGAGGAAATTAGCAGGGGGGGAAAAAAAATATAATGAGGTTTTAGGTGGGGGGGAAAGTGGGCTGTGCATAGTTGATTAAAGGCAAGCTGGACTGCACCACATAGGATGACTAATGCTATGAGTGAGCAATAAAGAGGGTGGACAGGAGCTGCTGAGTTGGTGATGAGAACCAAGTACTCTTGAGGCAGAGGGACTGGGGCAGAGAAATAATCATGGAATCACAGAATGGTTTGGGTTGGAAGGGACCTTAAAGCTCATTCAGTTCCAACCCCCTGCCATGGGCAGGGACACCTTCCACTAGACCAGGTTGCTCCAAACTCTCTCCAACCTGGCCTTGAACACTGCCAGGGATGGGGCAGCCACAGCTTCTCTGGGCACCCTGTGCCAGTGCCTCACCACCCTCAAAAGAAAGACGTTCTTCCTAATGTCTAATCCCAATATCTCTCTTAATCTCCTCACTGAGATTAAGACAGTAATAGAATTACGGCTTTATGTGCAGTTTTGTTTTGCTCCCTGAATATTACAATACAGTCTTAAACTGCACTTTTCTCACAGGTTCTTTTGCTTACTTATTTCATAGGATGAAATGTGCTGGGACTGAAGCTTGCAGGAAGGATACTTTGTATAGTCCAGGAATGGAAAGATGGGAGTCTGAAAGATAAAGCTTTAGGAAGACTGAAGTTTTGAGTGCAGTGATGAGGAAATGAATTCTATGTTTGCCTGTCGTTGAGTTCTAAGTGAAAACACCTAGAGATACGTTTTCTTTGCTTTTTGGTTGCTTACCTGGAGATCCTGGGTCTAATTTGCTTATATGCAAAGCACTAGCAGCTGCAGATTATTGGTTTAACAAATAAACTTTTACCAGTTTAACAAATAAACTGGTACACCAAGAATTCAAATTTTGAGAATCTGAAGTGAACCATCAAAAATAAGTAGATGAAAAAGGAATAGATCCTCTGTACTTTAGTTTCTTACTGTAAAATGAGATGATGTAGATATAACAAAAATGTTAAATCAACATCTGCAAAACACATAAACATTAAAGCACATTGAGGAGGAAATTATTCTTGCAAGAGGGATCAAGCCCTGATAATGAAGAAAGCATAAGAACTCATTAAGCAAGCACTGTCCATCCTGTCCACTGAATGTGGCAGGAATACCTTGGGAAAAATAATCTACTGGGCAAATGAGTATGACAAAATGGAGGGAAAATAACTTTTCTTTCTCATGTGTCATAGAAAAAATCAATAGGTGCTTCTCTGAGAGCTGCTAGTGGGCTCTTAACATATCTACTCACAGGATCTGAGAGGCCAGGTATGTCTAGTAGTACCACTTAGTTTCTAGATCCCGTTCATGCTTGGCTGTGTGATACATGTGGGGCTCCCACCACTGAGATACAGGTGCTCTGGGTGTGTGCAGAAGGACAATTTATGTACGGTTTCCTTTTTGGGAGGGCCCAGCTGAGTTTGGAGCCTGTGTCCTGTGCTTAAAGGGATGCTTGCATTTAGGATTGGCCTAATGTGACTTAAGAGACTGTTTTTCCTGACTACCTCCCCTTTGAGAACTGGTAGCCTTAAAACTCTTCATCTGAGTTTCTAATTGATAATGATGAGGTGGATACTCTCTCTTTTGTTTTTTCAAGAATAATATTTTCCTTGCCACTAGGTTATAAGAAATGCCAAATAATTCCTGCTGTATTCTGGGAATGATTCTCCTCCCTAGTCTTTGTATTAAAATTCATGGAAGGATTCATTAAGTTCTATTAAAAGTAGGAAATCCTTGTGCGCCAGAGTGTTGAAAGCTGAGGTGGATATTAAGGAGGCATCGCTATATGCTTGTCCTATTCTTAGTTTCTTCTTAGACATCCTCTGTCAATCATGATTGGGAATGGTGCAGAGTTAGCTGATTCTGCAGGGTTCTTCCCTGCTGGTCTAGAACATCCGAAAAATAAGAATCTGCCCCTTATATTGTTTAGAATTTGTCAATGGGACAAATGCTTTCTGAGGGTTGGAAATAACAGCTTTACTGACTGTGTCCTCAACAAAGCAAGGTCATGCTCAAAGGATGAGAAGGAAGATAGCAGTGAGAATTATGAGGTACCTGAAGATGTGTGACTTGAATTGAACAGTTTCTATACCGATCCCAGAGCAAACACTTCCAGTAGCATACCTCTGTGGCTCTGGTAGTTGATGACCTGACTTTATGTCTGTGCTTTCTGACTCTTTCTTTATTCATGCTTTCTTTGGCACACATCTCAGACTGAGTATAGTGACTTCCAGATTTTTAGTCTCTGCAAAATGTCTCCCACCACACCTACGTTTAAAAAAGGATGCAGGATCCACTTAGCTAATTTGTTTCTAGGTGGTTAAAATACTTGACAAGAGCTCCAGACCATGGAGTAGATTTAACATCACTATTTTACAACTATGTGAACAGTTTTGTGTAGTGGGACATACCTGTCTTAGAGTAACAGTCTAACTGGAGGTCGTCCTTTGTGTAACCCTGTTAACGTTTTAGATTATTCTGGGAAACCCTGTGGCCCAAGTACTATGGAATATAGTTAGGAAAAACAGTGTTTTCTCAGATACTTCAGATGTGGAATATTTATTTTGTAGCCAAAGAAACTTGTTGCCAAGCAACTGACCATGAGTAGGATCCACTGCCAACTGTACTTGGAAAAAAAGGAAAGAAACCTACTTACCTCTCCTCAGCTGCATGGGAGTGTTTGCAGTGCAGTGAAGAGGAATCTTAGAGTAAAATCTGTGTGACAGAAGATTTAATGTGTCATTGTATTGTATTTATTGTACCATTCTATCATTGTTAGTAGACTTTGGTCAGTTAGACATTGGAGTCATATATGATGGATAGAAGAACTAGTTGAAGATATTGGTGCAGGAAATCCAGTCATTTTCAAAAGTGTTCCAGTTTGAAGTCTGCTTCATCTGAGCCCTAGGAGGTGGAGTTTGATCACTTGCTCTTCACTGGGCTTCTGGTCCAAAAATGGGTGAGGACGTTAGATACAATTCTGCTCAGATTCTTTTATTGATTTGCTACTTTTGCTTGATCCAGGTGTTCAACTCCTGTTCGTTTCACAATTCAGGTACCCGAACTCCTCTGGTTTTCAGAGGAGCTAAAGATGCTCAGCTTGCACTCAATGGATGATAGTTAAGACATAAATTGCTTTGAAGGAAGTTTACAGCAGTGTGCTTGTAACTGTTTCAGCACAAGCAAAGCAATCCCTACTGCATAAATCTGTTGAATGAAAAATATCTAGTTTGGCAGTTGTGTGTTGGTGAACAAATGGGCTCATTTCACTGGATGTAGCTTGAGAAGAATAAACATTAATTCTGGATTAACCTTGATTTTGTTAAGATTCAGTGGGTATGTCTGTAATGAATGCTTCCACCTCTTCTTCTGGACTGGGGCGTTTATCAGCCATACTAATGGGGAAGAGTGTTCATTAACTGCACTCTTAAAATGGCCTGTTTGACCCTAGGTGGACACAATGAAATGCTACCTGCCTGGGTAAATGGGAGCTGCTTATAGATACATCTTATGTAGCTAAGTCTTATGGAGAAGTGGGTCAAGAAACTATAGGAAGACACAAGAGAGAGCTGTGAAATTGAAGGGTTTAGGAGCAGTCTCAGTGGTATTTCAGAACTTCCATGAGAGATAGAAGGATTATTTCTCATAGTATGAATCTTCTGGGGTTTCTCAAAGATGTTCAGGAAGCATCTATTTACCTGTGTTTCCAGAGTGAATTAGTTCATTTGTTCTTTGTTGTCTGTGTAGTGCAGTTCCATGCTTCACTGCCTGCTTTGGAGATGTTACTTGGGTTTCTCCTAGGAGAGGTCAAAATGTCAAATTCTTCATGTTTTCAAGCACAAAAGAAGCTTGCCCATGATGCTGCTGTTCAGCTTCCTAAAGCTTCTTCAGCATTGGCTCTTCTTTCCATTTTGTCCTCTTGCTTCAGAATAATGCCTGTCCGTTGACCTTGCTTAGCAGTCAAAGCTCCACATGGTGGCATCACCTGTTCTGGCACTTGATCTCCAGCTGCTGGTGGGGTTTGTGTGCACACATTAGTTTGGTTCGCTTCTGTGACCACAGATTATTTAAAAATGTTAACTTTATGTGAGGCATCTTCAAGGCTCTTACGCATTAACTGGAAACCTCAATTAGTGGATTACTTAAAAAAATGCTATTTCACATTTATTTCAATCGTGCAAGAATAATTACTGTTTTTCAGTAAGATGGAAAAAGGTTTACTGAACATGAAGATGCTTACCATGTTTTTGGTGTGTTTTGGGAATTAATCTCCCTGAATTCTACTCATTATGTTTTCCTCTAACTGGAAGTATGCGTAACTTCTGTGCTGATGAGCTTGAGATTTTTATTAACATAGTTTCATTTGGTAAAAGTCTTGAGGTTTCAGGCTGGATTCCAAAAATGTAGTTATTCAAAGTGTAGTTCTCTAAAATGAAAACAGCTAAATTTACTTTTGGTGCAAAATAGTGTATGAGTATCATTGAAGAATTCAGTTTCTGTCATATAAGTGTTACTGTAATATTAACAAGAAAATAAATTCAGCGGTATATAGTGGCTCTAAAATGTAAAACCTTTTGCTCTAATTATATGTACAAATACATATTTGCCATTTGCAGGCTGTGGCATAGTTTGGACAGCCTGTGGTGATATTTCTTTCCATTACTTCAACAGAGGAACCTCCCTTGAATAGTTTCCTTGCCTGCAGATCACACTCTTGTAGTTTAGAGGAGAGCTGGAAATCCTGTCAGTTCTTATGCAAGTAATGGCTCATTGCATGCCTTATGTGAGCAAAATCATTGACAAAGATATCTTCTGAATTATCAGTTACTTCCCAATATTTGCTTCCATATTAATATACCACAGGCAGTGTTTTAGACAGTTCATGGGTTAGATGAATAACCTCTCACAACAGTGTTGTGTTGATGATGGTAGTGGGATTATTTTTCATCCAGAACAGGAAGCATACCTAGGAGGGATGAGAGATTCCTTCTTGTTATGAATAGTTTTTGTAGTATATGGAATATTATTTCCCAGATAAAATCAGATATTGGCATACCTACGTTTTGTACTAAATATCAGAATTCTGGATTAGCCATTTAGCATCTTGACCTGACCACCATGGGTATGTGAAGAATTGTACTTGGTATCTAATAATGAATGAACTTGTTTTCTCCATTTGCGTAAACGCTGAAGTGAAGTGAATGCTCAAGAACAGAAATATCTTTTCTTAATGACACTCACAGCATTTGAATTTATATCCTGCAAACATTGTTTAACCACCAAAAAAAAAGCATAAATCTTAAAAATAATCTGCAGACTGTGGCTGCCTAAAGATCCAGCCTGGACATACTGTTTAGCCATCCTGAAACCTTTCCTGTTCGTGTCACAGGAGGGAATGGAGGAAATACTGTCCGATTCTTCTATCCACTCATAAATAACAGCTGATAGAAGTCTGATCCAGTTCCGTTGTCAGAAATATGTTTTTTTAACAGATAACTTTGAATAACAGGTTCTGTAAGATGAGGAGCTACGTACTCCCTCATTTGATGGCAATAGCTATTGATAACATTACCAACTAAAGCCTGCTTTCCCAGCTCTAATATGGGCACAATGTAGTGGCTGTGCTATATTATGTATTATGTTGTTTGTACTTTGTGCTCTTCATGCGTGCTGTGGCTGCTTGGAAGGTCATTAATACTCATCCTGGCCCCAGTTCTTGGCTGTGCTGTAGTTAGTCTGTGATGGTCTACTGGATCTATACCATGAAAGGCAGTCTATGAGCAAGGTAATACTTTGCAGCCACTCTGTTGCCTAACAGCTCTTATGCTGCATAGGCGCAAAGCTGTAAGCAAAGGGACTATGGTCAAAACATCTCAACAATGCCTGAAACCTGCACTAGCTCGAAGTCACTGACAGATGATGAAAAGCAGAACAGCTCTGAAGACGCTCTACTTCACACTAAGATTTGACCTGGAGGGTAGCCAGCCTCATGGTTTGGGCAGCCCCCAGTACTTTGTACTTGCCTTGACTTCACTCTGGGTTGTTGGGCAGTTTGAATGTTCCTGAGAGCCTGGCTCAGCGAGGGTGTGCTGGCTATGGCCAGGCTCTCCTTTTCCGAGTGCTTGGATGTGTTGCATGCACACTGCTTGTGGCTGGGGCTGCAATGAATATATGTATAAGTTATATCTGGTGAGCACCCAGCTGGTAAATAGAAGGAATACTAGACAACTGGGTAGTAGAAATGTGCTTTCACAGTCCTCGTGGTTTGTAGGTATTACCACATTTGACAATAACATTTACCAGTGCACCTAATGCAAAAGCAGTATTAAATCATGTATCTGCTGAAACACTGCTTCTGGCTGTTCCAGGATTGGAAGGTGCTGAAGTATTTTTATTTTCCATAAAAGATAGTGTTCAAGGGCAGTGATGATAATTCATTGCCAGACATTTTTGTCTTCTCTTTTGTCCCATTTTCCCTTTTTCTGTCTGCCTTCTACTGAGTTGAAAAAGCAGGGTATGTGGCCTTAACAGTCACCTGTGGAATAGTTAGAGCAAAGGGTGATATTCAGAGGCTCCACTTTCCCAAGGTTTCCTGAAGGAGTCTGTGTTTATCATTCAGCCTGCAGTGCCTGTATTGGGTTACACTAGGAATGTGGAAAGCTATATGGGAAAATCTGTCAGGCTGTGAAAAGATATTAGGCTTTGAAATTTTATGGACCATGCTTGCTAATGCACATTCTGTATTCCAGGGTGTCTGGCTACCCTTGCTTCTCATAAGGATGTGATGGACATCGTAGACTATATATACATGTTTTGTTACATTCTGAACTGATAAACTATGGCAAAGACCTAAGGAAGCCACAGAGAGGAAATCCTATTAGGGGATAAATTATAGTGACACCTACTAGTGTTGGTATAGTCCCCATTTAAAAGACATGATCTCTACTATAGTAAGGAGCACTGATGTAACTCTTTTTCCACAACAGCATTCCAGTAAAATCCCAGTTTACAAGTGGGGCCCCTGATTTTCCTACTTAAAAATAATTATGAGAGACTCCATCTTCAGCTGCTATAAACCAAGTTTGTACAAGAGGATTTGCTTTTAGATTTGCTTTTACAGCTGTTTCAGCAGGATCTAAATTTGCAAGTTGCTAAGTACAGTTGATAGGACTTGATCAGATGTCTTGAGTTGTACGTGTATTAACTACAGTATATGTTACATGTGCTTTGTAAAATAAAACAAAAAAAAATCCATTAGCTTTGGACTTGATGATTTTAAAGGTCTTTCCCAACCTAGCTGATTCCATGATTCCATGAAATTAGCCTTTGTGCTGACAGGATACAGTGTAAACAGTTCCAAAGGTATGAAACTGGGGGCTGTATTGAAATTTTTCCGTATTTTTAACTTCGATTTGTCTTGTAAGGTTACCTACTGCCCTGATAATATCATTGAAAAAAGGAAATAAGAACATAGAGGATGGAAGGAACTTCCCGATTAAAAAGCTGCAGTGACATGTGAGCATTAAAATGTTTTCCTCCCTCTTTTTTTTCCCTCTCTGTTGAATGTACTCACTAAGCTAGTCGGCTTTCCCCACTGAAAAGGTGAGATATTAACAGCAAATCTGCTGACAAGGGGTTCACAGCTTGAGTTATCTGTATTTGTGTGCTTGTAGAAAATAAGGAATTAATACCAAAGCTGCAGGAGTCTGTCTACACGATCACATCAACTAGTTTCTATAGAGCAAGACTTCAGGTTTATGAATGCAGCGCAGTTTAAGTCAGTCAGGAAAAGCCATTTTAGAATTTTATGTATGTAAACAAAGATGGAAACTTTGCTCAGACGGCAGTAGACACCCACCTCAGATACAAAAAATGTGGGTTAGGGAGAGACTAAGCCTTTAAGGAGAGGCTCTACTAATAAGGATTCTTCTGTATATGTTGCAAAAGGCAGATTGTTGGATGAAATTCTGTTACCTGATTTATACAAATCAGATCATATTCATGTAATTTGACTGTAAAACGATTATATATTTCTTGGGCAACTCTGTCTTCGTTCGGTAACTCCCTGTTTTAAGCAACAGGAGTTGTTCTGAAGTTACTAGGGATTTGTTCACAAGAATATAGAAATACTGGTCTCTGGAAACTGCTGCTCCCTTGAGCAGACCACTGTTAAGAGGACATGGCCTAGAATAAACTTCAGGCCCTAATGAATGAGCATGGATGAGGGACCATGGATTTCACCTGTGATTCCTCTCTGTAGCACCTGGATAGGCGTTGGCCAGATTGAATCCATAGCAACACATAAACTTATGCTTGCTTAGAGGTTCCTGGATGTATTGAAGGTGATGGGTTATAGACACCTTTCCTTAATGTTTGTGTTGTTTTGTTGAGCTTATATCCAGATCTTAGTGTCATTCAAACATCTTACTTTTTGTTTAAAATATGAAGCAAATGCATTGTGAAACTGATATATTTCCAAATAATTTTGTCATCAGGCAATTAAAATATCATGTGCTATAAACATCTCTAAGATGCTATGGATGGGAAGGTTGCCAGTTTCACAAGTCACATTGCTTTCAAAAGTACAATGAACGTACAGTACTCTGAACAGTCTGGAAAGAAAAGTAATTTTCCAGCTCTTAAAAATCTTTTTTTAGCTTTTTGCAGTGCTCTGAAGTTAAATTACGATAATTTTAAAGACAGAACCATTAATTGTCAATAAATTGTCAGTTCTGACATGCTTAAATTATGAACAGCATGGTTTGATCCATGCTTAATATCTTAATTTTGCATATGTAATGCTTAGGAAGTAAAGCTAGCCAGAAAATCTGTGCTGCTTATATGAAAAAATAAATTAATTTGCTTTATCGTGTTAGAAAAAAGATAAATAAATTATGCCTGCTTACTCCAGTGTTGATGTTTATGGCTAAGAATATGACTGTGTAGATAGGGAATTTAAAGTGGGGTCTGTTGGGTTTGACTCTTTTGACATGGTTAGACACCAGATTATTTGCGTTGACTTTGAAAATTTCATCTGTCATGGGGCTGATCATAGCATCATAGAATCACAGACAGGTTTGGGTTAGATAGGACCGTAAGGATCATCCAGTTCCAACCCCATTCCATGGGCAGGGACACCTTCCACTAGATCAGGTTGCTCCAAGCCCTCTTCAAGCTGGCTTCGAACACTGCCAGGGATGGCGCAGCCACAATGTATATAAATCAATATACACATATATAATATAAATCAACCTACATGTTCTGCAATGTTTTACCTAGTACTGCCGATTGCTTATCAAATTGATTTCAATTTCTAACAAGCTGAAAAGCAGCTCTTGAAGCAATTTGTTAGCTTTAACAGGAAGTGTTGTGAACCTGATGCTTTGGAAATGTAGATAGAAGTGTGAATGTAATATGATTTACTTCTAATGTGCTGACTTATTGTTGATCTGTGTCTGTTGACTGAATCGCAGGATGAAGATGGGAGTGTTGTGCTGGTTGTGTCTCTTCTGAGCATTCAGGGGAGAAAAGTCTCCATGTGGGAGAGCCAGGTCCTGTTCCCTGTGCTGCCAGTGTGTTCTGGGGTGCTTTCAGAGGTATTATTCAACAAGGTTCAGTCAGGGAAAGATCCTAAGCTAATTAAAATTAATGTTGCATGCTAAGTGTAATATACTTAAAAGAAATAACATTTTAGAGCCTGTAGTTGTTATCTAAAAATAAGAAAAAACAATGTGACAATGTTAATGAGCAGTCCCAAAGTAATAAAAGTTCCTTTAGTCCATTGTTGCTCTTTAGGAACAAGAATTCTGATGAGGAAACCCCAGAGGACTGGGAACAATTGGAAAATTTTATCTAAACAATTAAGATTAGCTTGAGTGATATAATTATTTAGGACGTAGAGGGCCATGTGTGCTGAGCACTGATGTGCTAAACACACGCGTTGAATAGAATCGTAGAATCATAGAATAGTTAGGATTGGAAAGGACCTTAAGATCATCAAGTTCCAAATCCCCTGCCATGGGCAGGGACAGCTCACACTAAACCATGCCACCCAAGGCTCTGTCCAACAGAACACTGCCAGGAATGGAGCATTCACAGCTTCCCTGGGCAACCCATTCCAGTGCCTCACCACCCTTACAGTAAAGAACTTCTTCCTTGTATCCAATCTAAACTTCCCCTATTTAAGTTTTAACCCATTGCCCCTTGTCCTACCACTACAGTCCCTGACGAAGAGTCCCTCCCCTGCATCCCTATAGGCCCCCTTCAGGTACTGGAAGGCTGCTATTAGGTCCCCACGCAGCCTTCTCTTCTCCAGGCTGACAGCCCCAACTTTCTCAGCCTGTCTTCATACAGGAGGTGCTCCAGCCCCATGATCATCCTTGTGGCCCTCCTCTGGATTTGTGCCAACAGTTCCATTTTCATGTCCTTTTTATATTGAGGACACCAGAACTGCACACAATACTCCAGGTGAGGTCTCACAAGGGCAGAGTGGAGGGGCAGGATCATCTGCTTTGACCTGCTGGTCATGCTTCTGTTGATGCAGCCCAGGATACGGTTGGCTTTCTGGGATGCGAGCGCACACTGCAGCCATCTCATGTTCATTTTCTCATCAACCAGCACCCCCAAGTCCTTCTCCTCAGGGCTGCTCTGAATCTCTTCTCTGCCCAATCTGTAGCTGTGCCTGGGATTGCTCCGACCCAGGTGTAGGACCTTGCACTTGTCATGGTTGAACTTCATAAGGTTGGCATCAGCCCACCTCACAAGCATGTCGAGGTCCCTCTGGATGGCATCCCTTCCCTCCAGCATATCAACCGGACCACACAGCTTGGTGTCATCGGCAAACTTGCTGAGGGAGGGCACACTCAATCCCACTGTCCATGTTACTGACAAAGATGTTGAACACCCATCCCCGAGGGCCACAATTGGTTGCTGGTCTCCAGCTGGACATCGAGCCATTGACCACAACTCTTTGCCTGCGGCCATCCAGCCAGAACTTTATCCACCGAGTGGTCCATCCATCAAATTGGTATCTCTCCAATTTAGAGAGAAGATTGTCGTGTGGGACAGCGCCGAATGCTTTGCACAAGTCCAGGTAGATGACATCAACTGCTCTACCCTTGTCCATCAGTTCCATAGCCCCATCATAGAAGGCCACCAGATTGGTCAGGCAGGATTTCCCCTTAGTGAAGCCATGCTGGCTGTCACCAAGCATCTTGTTGTTTTTCATGTGCGTTAGCATGCCTTCCAGGAGAATGTGCTCCAAGATTTTGCCAGGCACAGAGGTGAGACTGACTGGTCTGTAGTTCCCTGGGTCTTCCATTTTCCCCTTCTTGAAAATGGGGGTTATATTTCCCTTTTTTCAGTCATCTGGATGTCGTGATTTTTCAAATATGACGGCCAGTGGCTTAGCAACTTCATTCGCCAGCTCCTTCAGGACCCGTGGATGGATTTCATCAGGACCCACGGACTTGTGCATGTTCGAGTTCTTAGGATGGTCTCGAACCAGATCCTCTCCTACAGCGGGCCTAGGGTCTTCATTCTCACAGTCCCTGTGTCTGCCTTCCAAGACTTGGGTGGTGCATTCAGAGCCTTTGCCAGTGAAGACCAAGGCAAAGAAATCGTTGAGAACCTCAGCCTTCTCCAAGTCCTCTGTAACGAGTTCTCCCGAGAGCTTCCAGAGGGGCCTACATTGTCCTTTGTCTTTTATTCGCTACTTACCTATAGAATCCTTTCCTGTTATCCTTAACATCCCTGGCCAAGTTTAATTCTAACTGGGCCTTAGCCTTCCTAACCTGGTCCCTAGCTTCCCGGACAACATCCCCGTATTCTTCCCAGGCCGCCTGTCCTTGCTTCCACCTTTTACAAGCCTCTTTTTTTCCCTCGCATTTTCCTCAGCAGCTCCTTATCCATCCAAGGAGGTCTCCTGGCCCTCCTGCTGCACTTCCTTCTAGTTGGGATGCAGCACTCCTGAGCTTGTAGCAGGTGATCCTTGAATATCAACCAAGAGTCTTGGGCCCCCCTGCCCTCCAGGGCTATATCCCATGGAACCTTACTAAGCAGGTTCCTGAAGAGGCCAGAGCCTGCTCTTTTGAAGTCCAGGGCTGTGAGCTTGCTGCACGCTCTTCTCACTGTCCTGAGGATCTTGAACTTGACCATCTCATGATCACTGCAACCATGGCTGCCCTGGAGTGTCACTTTTCGAACCAGCCCTTCCCTGTTGGTGAGCACGAGGTCAAGCATGGCACCTCTCCTTGTCAGCTCCTCTGTTACTTGCAGAAGGAAGTTGCCTTCCACACAATTGAGGAACCTCCTGGATTGCTTGTGCTGGCCTGTACTGTCCCTCCAACAGATGTCAGGGTGGTTGAAGTCCCCCATGAGAACAAGGGCCTGTGAGTGTGAGGCTTTTCCTATCTGTCTGTAGAGTTCTTCATCCACAGGTTCTCCTTGATCAGGCGGCCTGTAACAGATCCCCACATTAATGTCTCCCACGGCTGTTTTGCCTTTGACCCTGACCCACAAGCTGTCTGTTAACTGCTCACCTGCCCCCAGGCAGAGTTCCATACTCTCCTGCCTATCCCTAACATAAAGGGCAACTCCCCCTCCCTGCCTGCCGGGCCTGTCTTTTCTAAAGAGCCTGTAACCTTCCATTCCAACACTCCAGTCATAGGAGCCATCTCACCATGTTTCTGTGATTCCTATTATATCATATCCCCGTAGACATGCACACATCTCTTAATTCCTCTTGTTTGTTCCCCATGCTCTGGATGTTTGTATAAAGGCATCCTGAGCCGAGCTCCCAATGAAGCTGGCTTATTGGCTGGAGTGGCTGGAATATCTCTACATTGCTCTGAGCATTTATTATATGTGCTGGCAACTGACTGGGTGTGTTGGGATGGAGTGTTGCTTGCCTCTCCTAACACACCTAGGTTAAAGCTTTCTTGATCAGTTTGGCAAGCCCCCTTCTAAAACTGCTCTTCCCCTTGTCAGACCAGCTCCACCAGCCCCCAGTAGACCTAGCCTACTAACTTGGGATCATGTGCTCTTGTCCAGTTGACTGGAAGATGTCTGAGTGTAGAAAAGTTGTGTTAACTAACCTCTTCTGTTACACTCCTTCAGAAGTGGGAAAGGACCACTATTGTGAGGGGGTATTCAACACTGCTGCCACATTGCACATCAGGAGTGGTGTTGGGAGAAGTGGTGTGTGCTCAAGGTGTTACTGCATTCTGACCTGCAATACCTTGGAAACTTCATACTTAATTTTGTTTTTGGAAATTGTATATGAAAAAAGAAGACAATTAGTTCTTCTCTGATGCTTAGTAATGTGGTATACAAATATGACTGAAGGAATGGCATGAGATTTCACTGCAACTGCTGAGGGAGTCATAGATGGACATTAGCAAAAGAATAGGAGGAATGAATGGGGATATGCACTGGGCATTTATTCTCTTTGAAAGATGATCTCCCTGCCTGGAGACTTAGAGTTACTAAATAGCTAATGGTTGCAGATAAGATAGATGGCCTCAAGATTGATGGCTGACTGTTGTTCTTCTAGGTTTTTAATCCAGGCTTCTGCTGGAATGCAAAATTCCTAGCTGGAGATCAGTTACACAAGGACAGCAAGAGAAAAGAGACAGTTGCAATATTTGTCTGCTTCTAAGTCTACCCAAGCTGTGAAACTGTTTTTGCTTGCAGTGACATGCCTGTTGATGCCAGGCCATGTAACACTTTCTTATTACAACCCTTTGCTTGCGGTTAAAAGTAAAAATCTTCCCTGATACGCTGCTCATTTCTTGCACTGAATTATGATTGTGTTGTCTACACAGATAACTCCTGGGGACTTGGGAGGTCACTGTGGCAAAGCAGAAGGTGCCTAGGGCACTGAGGGTGGGCAGCATGCCGGTAGCTGTGCTCTTAATCTAAATTCATTTCATTCCTCTGAAGAAATACCAGAATACATCCAGCATACAACAGGAGACAAAAGAGTTATACAATAAGCAGAGATGGTCCTGAATCAGTCTGAACTAGGAGGTATTTTCCTGTGAGTGCATGCCTGAAACATCCAGCTTGTCTTCCCTGGTGTTAATAGAACAGAAGCTGGCACAGGGAATGGAGTATGGGGTCAGGTAAGGAATCTAAACTTTCGAGTGTGGCTCCAAACTGCAAGACATACATAGATAATGGCTATGAAGCAGTTGTCTCAAGTGTAAAGGGTTCTTTACAATAACACCTGCTAAACTTCCTTTGATTTTCCATTAATAAAATACCAGCAGAGAGGCATGAGTATGGAAGGCTGAGAAAAAGAGAGCTCTATAATATTTTAAGGTAGTTTTTAAAAATGGTAACTCTAAAAGAATGTGTGCTATTGTTTTGGTTTGCTTTTAGCTTCTGATCATTCCTGTAATACACAGGGCATGAAAATGTGATAAATATTCTGTGCCCAACTGCATACATTAGACTTTGAAAGTGTGGCTTAGAGTGCTCCTTTGCTCATTGGATGTCATTCTGTGAAGGAGAAGCAAGAACTTCTGCTCAAGGTCAAGGGTGACACAGCAGACTCCAGACAGTTGATGCTGATTACATTAATTAAGATGATCTGATTGGCAATAGGTAAAAGTATGACTGAGTTTCCATATGCAAAGTAAACATGAATGAATGGCTTCCTGCCAATGCTAGAAGATAATCGATAATTGAATTAGAAATGGGGGAACTAGATTAACTGATTTCTAGATTAGCTATAAATTCTTAAATAATGGGTCAGTTTTGGTTAAAATACATAAGAATGCTGGATATAGAAGCATAGAATGCTTTGGGTTAGAAGGGACCCCAAAGATCATCCATCCCCAATTTTAAATCAAAGTTTCCATCCAAATATCATGTGCTGTGACTTCCCACACTTCTGTAGTGAAGCAGCTATAGTGAAAATTCTGTACAAGTAGAGAACTGAACTTTTAAAGGTGAAAATTGGAGAAGTGTTTAAATCTTTGTTACTTATTTCTGGTTCCTGAAGAATTCTCTAATACACCAGATGGTCTTAATACTTTCCCCCCACTCCCCCCATTATGCCTCTATAAATCACCAGAATATGTGCTGTGGAGCATGTAGCAATTACACCTGTGATGTGCGCAGCTTTGGGAGTTATCCCTACCTCCTCTTGAAAATAGATACCACAGCCTGCTTTCCGTGCCCTCTGTGCCCCACAGAGGTCCTTAACTCCTGAATTTTAGCAATGAGATAGGACATCCTGTGTCATTTCACTAAGTCCATATGGTTCTCAAGTGCTTTTCCCAAGGTGAGGATTAGAGAACATCAAATGCTGCTTGATGGAGAGAAGAAATCTTGTGTAATGCTTTTGTTCTGCTAACATCAATGTGAATAGCTGCCTGGGAGTTTTGGAATGGAATCTGTCATCGTTGTAATCCTGTTCTGGAAAATCATGATGGAGACAGCACAGGGAGTGATGTCAGTGGCTGTCTGACACAGTCATTGCCCACAGCAAACTCATCTCCTTACCAAACTTCCCTTTGTCTCTGACATTTAAATGCTCAATTGGCAAGCTTATTGGTGGTGTTTTTTATGTTTGTTTGTTTCTTTTTGCCTTTCCCAGCTGTGTTAAAATTCCAAACACAGATATGTGAGAGAAGCTGATACAGAGGAGAGTCTGTTCAATGCTCTCTGCAGACTTCAGAGGAACTTTTGTGTACTCTGCCTTCAGCGTCATGTGCAGGAAATTCTTCTTTATGTCCATACAATGCAATAAACAAACCTTCTATGTATTAGCTTTAGATCTTAGCACTTCTGTCACAGTCTATGGCAAGTGGTAAAACTATAAGAAAGATGTGAGAAAGAAGTGTTGGATTGTAATCATGTGTTAAGAGATGGATTGCCTTTTATCCTGTTTAAGTCATCTCCTGTGTAGTGGGCACACTTGTTTGTAAGGCAGTGTTGCAGGTAAATCATGTTTGCATTTAGATACCCTTAGATAAATTCTTCCCTGTGAGGGTGGTGAGACGCTGGCTCAGGTTGCCCAGAGAAGCTGTGACTTCCCCATCCCTGGCAGTGTTCAAGGCCAGGTTGGATGGGGCTTGGAACAACCTGGTCTAGTGGAAGGTGTCCCTGCCCGTGGCAGGGAGTTGGAACTGGATGAGCTTTAAGGTCCCTTGCAACCCTAAACCATTCTGTCATTCGATGGTAACTGAAAAGTCAGCTCAGCTTTAAATGGTGGTAAGTGCAGGAAACTTTTGAGACTTACAGATGAAAAATGCTACATCATTGTTCCCTGTGAGACAAACCTTGATTATTTGCTGAGATCAGAAACAACCCATTGCATGCTGGCACTCTGTAAGTGATGGAGTTTTTCCTGTGCACAGTGTTTCTGTTTGCTGCAAGCTGGAAGGAAGTTCTACTGAAACAGCTTGTGGCTGAAAACTCAAGCGAATCTCATAGCAAGGATCTATCAAAAGCAAGACTGTTTTTAAATGCACCAAGCAGAGAACAACAGAAAGCCATGTAGCCTGTTGGAAATGCCATGCTAGATTTCCAGTCTAACTTTATAACCTCTGCATAATTCCTAAACTCCTTGATGATATCACTAATTGTTTGCTAAAAATGCCTGTCAGTAATAGATAGTTTTCTTAAACAGTGTTAATTCTGCTTGCACATGGAGAACATCTTTTCCTGCTTTGGTTTTGATGCTTTTGGGTAATGCTTCATGGTGGGGGTGAAGGCAAGCTAAGCTCCCAACTGGGAATCTTCAACGAAAACTATTAAGTGGTGATAAATCATTGGAGGCTCAGCATGTGATTAAAAGCTGTGGCCACCAGCAGTGACCCATGGGGATGGAGGTATCGGTGACAGAGAGCAGGGGGAGGTGTTTGGCATTCCTGTTGGGAGGCCTAACCAGGACACCAGGGTTTGTTTATGTTTCTGTTCCAGCAACTCCTGTGAAATGCCCTCTGTCTGTACAGGGAACACACAGGGAGTTAGGGAAAGGATCTTTGGTATTTCTTGAAATGTCAAGGCACAGAGGCTTGAAGGTAATGTGTGAGTAGAATTCTCTGGCATTGTGGAGTAAAATCCAAATGGTTAGTTCAGGGCTCTGTGATTCAACAGTCAGCACCACATAGGTATTGTAATTTTAGGTGAGCTTCACACAGATGCACAGAATGTTGTACATATGGCTCTTTCCCTTTCAAGTCCATCTGAAAAATAATCGTTTTTGTTGGACCAGGCATGGGGAACATTCAATCTCAAGTTCTACTTTGATTTTAGCATAAGAGAAATCTTGATTAGATGAGTCAAAAAAGAACCTGGCAAAAAGCGTTATGATTTGGAATATTTTCTTTTATGTTTGGAGCAATAGCAGTATGTTTTGTTGCTGTGCAGAGAGAGGGGAGACATAATTTCTGTGTTATTTTACGTATCAGCTAATTGTCAGCAAACATTTTGCTAGGTGTTTATCGGCAAGTCCAGAAGTACAGTTCCAGTTGCAAATGCTGGCAAGATGGGGCAGCAATGAAGGAAAAGAAGGGTTTGGAAGGCAGCGAGGAGCAGGATGGATGAGAGCTCCAAGGCCTTATGTGGTGGTAGTCTCTGAGTTACGATGGCAGAGAACTCTAAGGCCAGGACGGGGGAAGCTTGGTTTGATAAGTGGAAAAGGTCACAGGAAAGGACTTGAACAGAGGAAAAGTCACAACAACTTAGTGAATGAGGTGCCTTTGATGATCAAAGCAATTTACATTGGTAAAAGGGCTGCAGAAACTGTGTTTTTTTTTTGAATGCCTCATTGTCTTGATACACTCTGTTTAGAGGCATGCTTTCTTTCCCCATGTTTTTATTCTGCCATGTGTGAAAGGTGGTCTTGTCGTGCTTAAAAGTATCATAGGGATTCCTTTATGGACACGTTGTGTTACGTTGGACAGCAGCAACCCCAAAATGCTCCAGAGAAACACGCAAGAAACCTTATGTCAAGTGCATCTGAATATACATGAGGGCATCTTCCTGTCCTGTGTAGGCAGAGATTGACTTAAGGCCTGAATCATAAGATTTTTATGTTCCTTTCTATGCTCTTTTTATTAGCTTGGACTGGATATTTTCAACAGCCGTATAATTCTGAACAACTAAGAAACAACTTACTGTAAACTTGTTGCCTTTTCACCAGCACCAGGAATATCTTGCCAAGTTTCACTGTGCTATGGATAAACAGGTGATTACTATAGAATTGATTTTGCTCAACCGGATAAACATGACTGATCCAGGCACCCCTTGTAAAGAAAGAACATGAGATTGGTAATAACTGTGTGTAAAAAAGGCTGATAAGGACTCTTAGTGATTTTAGAAACATTATGGTTGCCAGGTGTGCTCTTTCAGATGTCAGGATTTCCTATTATATTCTCATAGTTCCTGTGAGAATGTTTTAGAGCCCCGAAGACATGAGGGTTACTTGACCCTGAAGATGAATTTGGGGACTTTGTTGCAAATTATGCTTATTATTAAAGACTTCAATCCTTCACGTGTGTATGAGGGGTAGCAAGATGCCATGTTAGGTGAAAGATGGAAGAAGCTGGCTAAACCAAGTCTTTATCATGACCTTGTAGGTTCTTCAGATTCTAGGCACAGAATTGCTTCCTAAACTTCAGTTTCTGTCCAAGTTACCTTAAGCTATGTGACTTTGAAAATCACTGCTTCTCCCCAAAAATCACTTGCTCTACCTTGCCCCATCATCTTTGACATTGGTCTCTTCTGAACCCCTGGAGACATTTTTCTCTTGGCTACTCCCATCCATTCCTGTGTGCAGGCCTCAGGTCCACAAATCCTTTATGGCAGGGAAGGTCTGACAGGCCTTTAAAATAAAGTCACCTAGACCTGATAGACAACCCTAACAGGCAAATTAAATGACTGTAGGAAGTCCTAGGCATAAGTGCAAACCATATACAGATCTCCTGTGTCTCAGCTGAGTGTTTTAATCTGAATGACACATGAAATACTTGTTCAATATCTAATTTCCATCCATAATTGCAAATCATATAATGATTGTTATTGAATGCTTTACTTAGTAACTAATCCATGTTCATTTGTAGTTTATGTTCCAGCGCCCTGTCATTTTCTCCAGTTATTTTCTGCTTAAAAAGATAGAGAAACAGGTCTGTAAGGGTCAACAGATAATCACATAAACGGCCCAGTACTTCCAGGAGCATCAGCCATACTGATCTGTTCCTAGAAGGTGCTTGTTCTCCGAAGAATACTTGCTGGGTTTAGAGAATCTTCCATGATTGTGTTGGGCTGGGTGCTCAGGAAAATGGCAAAGTGGGTATGGAAATGTTCCAAATCCAGTTGCTGTCTATTCTGGCTAATGGCAACATCAGTTTTAAAGGGCACCAGAACTGTGGAACACTCCTTCCTGGAGATGCCGCTACGACACCAGGAAAAGCCCTGGTAGTATTTCTGTAGTTTTGCAGACGACCAGGCTTCATTCAGACAAGCAAGTTTCCAGCTGCATTGTCAAAGGCAAGATGTTTTTGGTGTGAAGGGCACTGAAGTGTGGATGTCTGCCTGAGTCTGCAAAGAGTCTGAAATTGTAGTTCTGAGCAGAAGACAAGTTAAATAGCAAAAGTTCGTGGAAGGAGTTAGGAAAGGGAGAAGAAGAGATTTATACCTGCATTCACAAATGTGTGGTATGAACCATTAACCATGTAGGAAGCATGAAGGATCAGCAAATTAGGAAAACATTATTTTCCTGGATGTGAATTGTGCTTGCAAAAGTTTGGGAAAATGGGTCAGTCTTGAAGATTTCCCTACAGGTATGGGCTGTCCTAAAGCTGAACTTTCTGGGGCATGTATTTCATATTATATTTTTGCTTCTTGACCAGATAGGCGTAAGCCTCGAGTAAGTTAGTTCACATCTTAGCTTATAGTTGTGGGAGATGCTGTGATCTGTGTGTGTATGGACCATGTCCCGTGACAGAGCCTCATGTTGCTCTATGGACCTATGTATAAGCAGAGGCTCACATTCAAGTGGTTAATAAGCCTTCCTGACAACTTGTGGCTGCTTTAGCAAGGCTTGGGTGAAGTGGGGAAGTGATTATGGATTGAATATAATATTATTAGGAAAGATATAGCTAATATACTCTCGGCAGCAATCCAGTACTTCACATTTCAGCCCAGGCTACTGTTGGGAGCACACCCTGCTATCTCTTTTTAGATAGCTATCTGTGGCTGCTTCAGAATTAGTGGGTTGGATTATATATGTATGGTCTTCTTAAAACTCATCTGTTTTAAGAGGCAGCCTGTGCTTATGGCAAAGGGTCCTCTGGCTTTCTGTGGTCCCTCTAGCAAAATGACTCAGCTTGATTATGGGTAAAAAGGCACCAGTGCTGTGAAAACCAGCTTTTTGCAGACCCAGAAGGTCAAAGCAGTAGCCTGGAAATGCGTTGGGGTCACCATGCAGACAGGAGAGACCTTTTACAATTATGTTTAATTTGACTTGCAATCAAACAGAAGTAGATGGCAAAGCAGGAAACAATATCTTTAGGCATGACATGAAATAGTATTGCTGTCAACTTGAATAAGAAAATCTGACCTTTTTAAGCAACTACATATTAAAATAGTGTGTAGGGTCAAACAGCCTTTCCTAAAGACCTTTGATAGCTTGCCTGATAACAGCATATCCCCTATAAATATCCTAAATCAATAAGGCTGTATCACTGCTGAAAGCAGGCATGTTCACATATCACAGCAGATGGGAAGAAAGTAAATAATATTTGTCTTGCCTTTCAGATTGATTTCCTGGTTTTAGCAAGCCAGAGTGTGTCCATATGTTAATCAGATTGCTAAGGAAGATAGCTCAGGGCAGCAGACTTCTACTTGACCTGCTGGGAGCAGGGGGGCAAGGAAGAGAGGAGGAAGTCCTCCCTGGCCCTCAAATATCTGTGGCAGAAGCAATTTGTACAAATATTATGCAAATGCCTGTGCTTCCCTGACTTTCCCTGGGAAGTGCTGAGCTCTCGCCTTTCCTGCCTAGGCTCACTTCTTCACAGTGCTCAGTAAACTGCAGGATATGACCTGTTCACTGGAGATTTCTTAATCCACCTTTTCTTTCCTCTTGGAGATTATTGCCATGAGGAAAATTTCAGTGTCCTGATGTTGGGCAGAAAGACTCAAAGTCTTTGGGAAGTGCGAAGACTGCAGCCCTTCTCCTCTGCCTTCCCTTGCCTTTTCAGAGTCATATTTTTCTGTTTGTCAGAGGCTTGCACCAACACCTGGCAACTTTAGCTGCAATGTGCCCTACATAGAGCACAAGCACCATCCATAACAGCTTCCAAATGCACTCCCAGGTCCTATGAGTTTTCTCTTCAGACAGCAGATTTTAACTTCCATGACAGGTAGTTCAAAGATCATTTGCATACACATAAACTTTAACGATGTTTATGGGCACTATAGAGTTGCCTGTGAGGAAATGATGGTACACTTGATGTTCTATTTTCTGTGGAAAACAATTATGTACATTCTCTAAGCTCTTTGGTTTTCTCCTATTTTAAAAATTCCAAACTTATAAAATGTTTGTTATGTGAAGAAAAGCAAAAAAGGTGATTTCAGTGGACATTTAGTCCATACCGATGGTCTGCTAGAAAGGTCACATGGCAGCTGTAATTCCTGCAGAAGTTAATTGTGTTCATGCCAATGTGGCACACTTTGCATAAATATGAAAAGCAACCAAACATGTATAGCTTATTTTACATTAAATACACAGTAAAAGTAATTGAGAATGTCCAAAATATATGTATGTATGTTTGGTATTTTATGCTTGCTGGATATCTTAGTTAATATAAGATAGATGATCCTGGCATCCACATCAAGTCGCAGTTACCTCCTGCAGCCTTTTGAGATGAAGGTGGATCCAACAGGCAAAGCACCAGCCTTGATTTAGGAAGCTGCTTTCAAAAGCCTACCTTCATGTCTGGCTCTTAGCAAGTTGCTAGATTATGCCTTTGTTCCCCACCTCTTGAAGCAGAGCAGTACTTCCTTCCTTGTAGATTGGAAAAATATACTGAATACTGAGATGTGGTCAGATTCCACAAAGGTACTTAAGAGAAAAATGGGTGTGCCAAGGATTAGTTTGATTGAGATCCTAGTTTGTCACTTGCCGTTTGGGACCTTGAAGGGAAAGGAATGAGAATGATGCTGTTAACTTCTTTCTTGCATTCTGTGTGCCTTGGCTGTCTTCAGGCAGCATCTAGGAGGTCCAAATGCAGGGAGGACTAGAGCTGAGAATTCTTTATATTTCTGAAGTTGAAAGACAAAACCAGAAGACCACCCCTTCCTGAAGTGGCTTTTATTATTAGAAAAGCAATATTTTTTTGCAGAGGAAGTATGGTTTTATGGAGCTGGAAGCCAGATGATCGCCCTTCTAATCCTGGTGTTGACACAGATTTTCCTGTGTGACCTCACAAAAATATCTTGCTGCATTCCAGTTTCCAGTCAATAAAATGCAGCAATCATTCTTCGTTATCTCTGAGGAGCACTCTGCAGTTAATAATGCTTGGTTGCTAGACACATTTTGATACACACATCAGTGCTCAAAGATCATGTTTTGGTTTACAGAGTTTTTTTGGTGGTGTTCTTTTAGAAGCATTTAAATAAGTTAGGTCTTCACTCTTGTGGCAGTTTCAGGAGCTCTGTTCCTGTCTCCATCAGTTTATGGAGCTTAATCCCTCTCAGAGTTTTGCCATGGGCCAATGTGGTGGCATAATAGAAAAGCTCTAGGAAGAAATTGAGATCTTAAGCAGTATTTTAGGAACTTCATTAAGAGAAATAAGTAATCACGTGAAACCTGTTAAAATATTTTAAGGTCACTTTTCTAAAAGAAGCGATTAACTGAGCTTTTGGTGAAGAGCCAAACTACATTTCCAACCTTGTGCTGCCTACTTCCATGCTGCTGGTGCTACTACTACTATTACTCAGGTAAGGGACACATTTTCTTTGCCCATAATTTCTGCCATTATCCTTTTATATATGCTGTCATATCATCACTACCATGTTTTCTAACACTTCCCCCATGTTTTCTAACACTTCCTCACCTCCCCCCCTGAACATTTCCAATTCAGCTGATCCATGGTAACCTCTGGAAATCCTGCAGATCCTTTGGCTCACTGCTACTTTAGGTTGGCCATGGTGTCTTCTGGAGTATTTGGGGTGTAGTGTTTTCCAAAAGATGAATTTGTACCCATTTCATACCTGCCACTTGCCTTCATCATGTAAAGGAAATGTTCCTAGTGGGACTGAAGTCTGGTGAAAGTCTCGGCTCTGAGCCTTTGTTTTGGCATCTCTTGTGTTGAATTAGTGGGTATAGCCTTGAAAAAGATCAGAACATTCTGCAGAAGCCACTGCAGAAAGAGAGAAGCCACAGCCAAAGCGGTGTGACTGAGGTTATGGAGCACCTGAACTGAGAGCAAGTTACAGACCCCCTTACACTTCGTGCTTCAGCCACCAGTTCATGTCAGCTGCCAAATATCCAAAGTCTCTATCCAGATCCTTGCTGTGTGTAAAGCTGGGGTGTAGGGTCATTTCCTCCTTTGTTTTTCAAATAATCACCATTTAAAAATGAGTGCCAGCATGTTTTTTATTCCTTTCATTTACTTGGAATCTTCTTCGCTGCACATCTGATTCTTGGTGAGACAGGGACTGTAATTTCCATGCTGTTAATCTGATCTATTTTCATGTGTAGCTGGTTTTGAAAGTAATCCAGTTAGTTAGACTTTATTTAAATCCATTTAGAACAATTATCTCAAATTCTCCAGCATTTGAGACATTCATCATGCTAGAAAACACAAAGATGTGTATAAAAATATGACTGTTCACCTCAAGTGGTGCTTTAAGGACATAAGAATAGAATCATTCTGTTGCAATAAATAATACTACATGTTTAGAATGTGACCAACAGGTCTTGATTATAGCCATTAATGTTTCTGTTTCATAAAGAGGGTCTAATAAAGGCACTCTAGAAAGGTTACCATATATTACAAAGAATTGCTTTGCTGTTTACATCAGCAAATATTTTAGGTAGAGGGAGAAAATCATTAAGTGTTGGCTGTTAATCCCAGGAGAATGTAATAGATTCAATTATGTAATGTGACAATGAGTTAGTTCTGCTTTGCCTTGGATTAGAATTTAAGCTTTTCCTCTTCAGATTTATTCAGATTGTTAAGTGGCTGCTGAGAAGCTGGAACCTTGTCAAACAAACTTGGCTTTAAATTTTAAATTATTTTTAATCAATATGTGAAGAGGCCAAGCTCTGCCATATGTTCCTCACCATCCATTAGTTGGTAGCTGGTCATTAAACTCTCACTAAGGTTTCCTAACTGTGACCATTGTGATTTTTTTTTTTCCCTCCCTCTCTGTAGAGTATGGGCAAAGGGGAGCATTCGTGGCAGATTGCCTTGAGGACAATAAAAACTCTCATGTAGTATGGTTGTTTGTTCAAACACAAACAATAGAGACATTTTGCTCTTACCATTTGCCAGCTATCAAGGGGTTTCAGGCCCCCTCCCCCTTGGTGCCTACAACTCAAAACAGATGCAAAATCTTTCTTTTCAGTCCCCTTGAAATGACCTGTGGTGGGGCAGTGTCATTTAGAGGAGAAATGATTGGAGTGAGAGTGGCTGGTAACAATAGGGGCCTTGTGCCAGGCACATGACGGAACAGTGAGGGGGCTGTTGGTGACTTTACTGGGGAGGAGAGCAGCGATCTGGCAGGTGCTGCCATTGTTCAAGGTCTCTGCTCCTAGACAGTGGCCGCAGATGAGTTCATGTCACTTTGTTCGAGCTCTTTATGCCGAGTTCAGGGATGTGACACTGGTCAAGTAGCCGATCCAGCTTTTCTGATCTCCTCGACATGGTCCCTTCTGTGACATAACCCTTTCTTGCTGTGATATGTCAACATGCTTCTAGGCCATATGGCTTCAAGCTAGAGTAACTTTTGTGCTCTCTGAAAGGGACATAATAACTTCATGTTTACTGTGCTAACACAGCCCCGGTACTCACCACTGATCCTGGCATTATTCTGTGGAGATGTCATCCAGACAACCAATTAAAGCATATTGATACAAAATAGATCCATTGGTTTAATGCTGGATTTGCCAACAGGGGTGGTGGTTGCTTACAAACGGAAAGCTCCCACTGGCTCTATTTAGCAATGTGCTCCCTCAGCATTCTCCTTATACACATCATGGCGCTGGGTTCTGGTGATGGGATTGCAGACTGGCAAACCAGGGTGAAGAAGTTGAAGTTTTTTACACTCAAAAGAATACCATGAGTGATGTTAAGTAGAAAAGGTTAAACAGCTTGAAGTAAATGTATTAATGCATTAATTTTACTCATGCTGCGCTTTTCTCAAAGCACCAGGCCACACTATAATAGCTACATCTGCTTCTGTTGTACATATTGTTTAGTACTAGGTTTTTTGGCTCAGAGAATAGAAACTGGTCTTTCTGTGGGGAAACAAAGAATTTGTTTTTGTAAATTGCCTCTTTGTTTTTTGGTTGGTTTTTTTTTTTTCTTTTCTCCTGAATAAATCATGAAAAACCTGGCAGATTGAACAGATCAGCCATATGGAAACTGGCAAATTTTAGTCTGCTAAGGATAATTAAACACGGATGTTATGTAGTCTAATGAGATACATGTTTGTGGTACAGGGGAGGACCAGAGAGAGACAAAATGAGGCAATGGTTCTCAGAAAGATGAATTATATCTTTAGGATGTGAACTGCTTACATACAAGATATCTGAAGTGTTCTCAGAGCTGCTTAATAGGCCTTGGGTAGGCAGGTCTCATCCCAGTCGTGGTTGTCCATCCAAATATTGACAGACAACTTATAAAATTCCGCCTTAAGGAATTTTTTTTTCTTCAAGGAGCACCATAGAGCAGTGCTGGTACATTAAGTGATAGAACAAAGACTTGGTCATAATATGTGGAGGAACTCTGACCATATAAAACCATTTGCATTGCAGATAGATGTTCTTATTAGGCAAGTTTGACTACATTTTGATTGTTAAAATATAACATAAAAGATAAATCAATTTGCAAGCAGGGGTCTTGAAATTTTGACACTCAAATGGACCTATAAATGTGTCTCATTAAAAAAAACCAGAAAGTCTTCAGTTAGGATAAACAGCATAAAAAGAGATAAGTTTCTAGAGTAAAAGCTGGAGTCAAAGAGCTAGAAACATAATAGGAAAAGGCGTTGAGGTTTATAGAAATGTTTAATATCAGTGTAATGGGAAATGACTCAAGTATGCAACCAACCTAGCCAAACACTTCACGAACAAACAGGCATGTCCCACTTCATTCCCAAAATATAACAAGCAGACAAGCAAACTGAAAACAAACCTAAGGGGAGCAGAGAAGGCTGTGGGAGAATGTTGTCTGCTGAAAGAGTATCACTAAACCTTCCAAATTTCTCTATCTCCAGTTGTAAGGTGAAAGGAGTCCCACCTCTGGGTGTGCTAATCTCTTTGTGACCTTCACATGGATTAAACCTCTGGGTTTTCTGTCTGTGTAGAAGCAGAGCAAGGAAAGAGATTACTTCCCAGACGTGGGGAGGTTTTCATTAGGTTTAGTAATGCACTCTGACCTTTTTGGTGGCAGAGCCAAAACTGCAAAGGGGAATGAGGGCACACACACAAACACTTTGTGGAACTCAGCCAAGCACTCCATACTACCCCAGCTGTCTGACAGGAGCTTGTGTGGTCAAGGAATCCTCTCCCTCGAAAAGGATGCCTTACAGCTTGACAGAACCTTGGAATATGCATTTATGCCACTATACACACAAACCAGTATTAATTCTAAAATGCCAGGCTTCTAGGCTTGAGCTTGGTTGCTCAATATATAATTATCAGGAGTCATAGGTGAAAACAGCCCCCAGAGATTTTTCCATCTCAGGATTCTCTAAATGTTCTCAGTACTATCTGTAAGTTTCATAATGAATAATATACATAATAATAGTATTAATAAATAAAATTCATAATAATGTTACCAGACCCACATAGAAGCACATGTTTGAAAACATGTCTTGTGGGTTGTTGGTTTTTTTTCACAACAGGCTTGTGTATCTTAGAGATAACAGTGACAGATTAATGTTCATTTTACCAGTCTGAGTGCCCAGGAATCATCCCCAGGGCTTTTGAAGCTGTGAGCATTTTGACAATACTCAATAATTACCCCTTCTTGTTTTAAAGAAGAAGGCAATAATGAGGCAGAGGGATTGACACAGTTGAAGGAATTCCATTTACAAGTTGATTTTTTTTTGTTGTTGTTCATTGCATTCCACAGATTTCCCTAAAAATATGGATTTTGTCCATTAGATGGGCTCACCTGTGATTTCATCTTTGTCATTCAGTAGACCTGGTTATTGTGGGGAGATAATGTAGTGTATAAGGGATGTATCACTTGTGCACCAATAAAATTACCTCTGTCCATTTTTGTAGTATAAATCTCCCATGATAGATTTTATACTACAAATCTATATAAGTATACCAGATATAGTATGATTGGTTTATAGTCATAGGTACTTTTTTGTCAGTTTGGCTGTAGAGTTTGAGCTGATAACACCACTTAAGTAACATACTACTTGGTGTGATACTCTAGTGTGATCTGGCTAGATTTTAACTGTTGTGTTTGACACAGCAAAAAGCTAGACTGACCACATCTCGTGAACTGGTACCATAACTATTAACTTTAAATTCTGGTTGTCATATAAATAGTATGAATTCCTTAGTATCTTTCCAGAGTTCTTCCTAGGTGTTTGGAAGAAACCAAACATATTCTTCCAATGCTTGTGTGTAGAGTAGCTCAGTTCACTGCAGAATTGAGTTTCTGCCCTCAGATATCCCAGCAGGAGAGTTCAGTGTGGATGCAGAACTGTGGCTGCTCTCAAGCAATTCAGATTTTGTTTTCACAGACAAGCAATTTACTTAAGAATAGATTATCAATGCAGACTTAGGTACATTATCCTGGGTTTTTTTTTTTGCCTCACCTACCTCTCTGGAACTGAATTCGGAAGTTCTACACATAGTGTGTATTTTGTTCAAGCTTGTGTTTGCTAATACTGTGGATGTGTGTTTGGGTAGAGCATGGTTGATTCAGAACACTGAAGTTTGATTACCTCAAATTCTCATGCAATAGAATAAACAAAATGAGGAATTAAATTTAAATCTCTAATTTTTCACTTAAAAATACATAGCCTGGAAATGACTGTCCTGAGAAGTTATTGTCTAGGAACCTGACACAAGAAGTCTGAAAATCATCACAGTATTTAACCTTATCTTTAGGATAAGATGATGTGACCAAAAGCAAACCTGTAAGCAGTCTGCATAGTATGGTGTGAGATACTGGGGACATATTCAAAGAAGGCTTTGCATAGCAAGAAGCATCAGGCTTCTCATCTGATCTGCAGGAATTAATATTGAAGAGGAAAAAATTGTCTTCTCTTTTGCAGACATTTTCTTTCTTTTGTACAGACCCTTCCAAGTAGAAAATAGAATTCGACATTTCTGAGGTAGAAATGGTCAGTGCCAACAGACTTTCTTGTGTTTAAAAAATCAGAGCTGCAGTATTCCCCAGTAAGTAAGTCTTCTTTGTGTTTGATAAAAATGCTGATATGTGACTAGGTATGATAGGTAAATATCAGGAGTCATAGGTGAGAACAGCCCCCAGAGGCATCCTTTCACCATTGATACCTTGCTGAAGAGAGAATCAGGTAACTGGTTTCCAACATACTGTTTGCAACATGTTACTTCAAAAGGAGAATTAGAAATACAGAATGACTATTCTGTATATATGAAAACAATTCATTGAAAATGGGAAGTAAATGCTGAAGAATAGTCTTGCAGGAATTGTAAGGATGTGGTGCTGTGACAGCTAGGGAAAAGGGGAGAAGTATGTGGATGAGCTACAGTCATGTTGTGCTTTCCAAGACTTTTCTATTGAAGGGACTAGATGCTGCAGTGTGGTGGTGGTTGGTGGTGGCAGCCCCTGATCCCATGAAAAGGTGCAGAAGCTTTGACCTTGTCACAAGCTGGAGTCCTCTGTAGCTAACGGAGGCAGGGTGCTGCCAGCCAGGCAGAAGCTGCTGCTTTCTATACTGCCAGCCAGGCAGAAGCTGCTGCTTTCTATAGGTGAAGGGATCTCCGTGAGGTGCAAAGCACCTAGCAGATTCAAAGACTTTGTTCTTGCAGGATTTGTCATGGGAACTTTAAGCACCCACTGAGCGCAGAGCATGGTGTCAGCATGGTGTTAAAATCTGCTCTTACCACCTTATACCTAACACCTTCAGGCATGGAGAAGTCTCAGTTTTTCTTCTTAGTAACAGCAATGTAAACCATTAATGAGGTCATCAAGGCTTGCTGATGGGAAAACTGAATGTATCCTACCAATTTCTTGGAGTTTTGGCAATGTCAGCGTAGGTTCTCCATCTTCTATTGGCAAGGATGGGGGGTAACTGGTTCCCTGTCTGTGAAATCAAATGCTGGTGGTGTCTTTTCCCCTGCAGTTGCCTCTTGTTTTGCTGAGGAATGCATGTGAGTAAATGGTACTGAGGGAACAAAGACAGCAGGCCACAGCTAAAGCTCAAGGAAAAGTATACCATGAGTAAATTAAAACCAGTGTTGGGATGTAAGGCAGATACTCAAAATTATTTGATTTATAAAAAGTATATCCGAAGGAATTACTATTAATACAAATAACTATTTTTTAAGATTGCTTTTGTAGCTGAAGGGGAAGAACAGTGGCTGTTTTGTCATGACAGGCTAGCAGACCTGGGGATATTCTATTCCTCTTCTACTTGGCACAAATTACATTGGAAGAGATGGTAACAGCAAGGAGAGTATCATAGTGTTATGATCACTCCTCAGCTTTGTGGAGCCTGTGAAATGAAAGGCCCCAGACTGGCCAAGGTTGAGAGGTTGAGGCTTTAACCAGACTTTTTGTTCCCCAGCCGGCCAGGGACATTACTGAACAACAGACAACCGTGAATAGATGATGGGCATCTTTGCTTTGTTGCTGCTCCCTGGTTTAAGGATACCCTTGTCCTCCTTCTGCCCCTTCTATATTTGACAAGTTTGCTTTTCAGCAAATATGACAGGCACTGGTGGGGGTCACTGGCCCAGTTCCACATTTCCACACTTGGCTTGCTCCAAGTTCACTGGCCTGAAATAATGTATCCAATGGAGGTCGAACAACTGAACATGATGAGTTTTTCTATATTAAACATGCATTGGCGGGTTTACCCTGCTTATCTGACAGCTATAGAAAACTAAAGAAAATTCAGTTTGAACTTTAAAAAGCAGGGCTTAATTTATGGCCACTACTTTTGTTCCTCGCTTTTTTTTTTTTTTGTTGTTTTTCTCCTTTGCCAATTGCAAAGCTCAAGGGAGATAATAAAATGGAGGAGCTGGTACTTTATACTTCCATGTGCTTCCTAGTGCCTGTGCCTTACTGGGTGAGCTCAATCTAAAACTAGGAAAAGAGTTTTCAAATGGAAATTTGATTAAACAATGCAATCATCTGTCTCACAATCTGCTTTTTTACAAGGAAAGTATTCTTTTTTTTTCCAGGGGGAATTTTCTTTCAGAGGGTTTTGTATGAAAAGGCAGACGTCATGAATACTGATGGGAAGGGCTCAGTGTTTTGTTATTTCTGTATAACAAAGACAAAATGCTTTAATAAAATCAGAAAACACAGATGTTACTTTGAGTATATTTTGCATCTTCTACTTTTTTCTTGTTTTTTAAAGTTGGGAACAATCCCTCCCTCAGCCTGACAATAGCAGCTCATGACAGACAAAATTAACAGCTGGAAACATAGCCAATAGTTTAGGCTTTTTAGTTTGTTGTTATTGTTTGGGATTTTCTTAGATGGTGAAAGGCAAGCTTGAAGGAAGATGCATGGATGAATGGAAAGCCCTTGTTTCTCTCAGTATAGTTTGACTGGATTTCAGTTTTTATAAACAGTTTTAAATGGGAAAAGCAAAACTCTTTGTTTAGAAATTATTGTGGTTTTTCTATTTTCTTGTGTGTGCGGACTTCAGAGGGAAGTTGGTGTGGTTTGATAATATATACTTTTCATACTCATTAAAGAGATCGCATTTTTCTATAAATATAAAAATCAGTTTCTGTATGTCAGTGAAAAAACAACATCTACCAATTTTTCATGAGTAATCTTTGTTTCTAGGGAGGAAGCAAGAGATATCTTGTCACCTAGACTCATGGCTGAATAATCACAGAATCCCAGACTGGTCTGGGTTGGAAGGGACCTTAAAGCTCATCCAGTTCCAGCCCCCTGCCAGGGGCAGGAACACCTTCCACTAGACTAGGTTGCTCCAAGCTCCAGCCAACCTGGTCTTGAGCAAAGTGAATTAATTTTGTCACTGTTTGCTCAGCAGTTTTGCATTGTTGTGCCTGATTTCTATGATGTGAATTTTATAGTGGCAGACATGGCTACTAAAATCTTTTCAGGGTCCAGAAGAAACCTTCTGGTATGACTGTGTCTCTTATCTCCTGTGCTTACTGCTTTACTCCCTGCTCATAAAGCTGGACACCAGCAGGGTTGCCCTTAGGGTGCTTGGAGATGGGAGGGACCATGATTGGGGATTACCTCCAAGGCCACCTGATAATAGGAGCCCCAGGCCCAGGAAAGCATATATGAGTTTACACTTTGTGCAATGCTCAAATGCTTGTGAATGCAGCAGAAGGATGAGCAAATATGCAGGACAGACCTTTCTCTGAGATCTAGCAGATACATATTCAGTGTTACGCTCAGGGGGAAGTGTTATGTGGTTGGTTTTCAGGTGCTTTTGACACATCTTGGATCTCTGTGTTGATGGTGCTATACTTTAGAACTTCAGAGTGGTCTCTAGGTACTTCACTACTGACATATATTTTAGTGTAAAAAATAAAGAAATTAGGTATTTTCTGCCCAAGAAACAATGGGTTTAGAGGCAGGATTTTACACTTTTTCTGGTTTTGCCACAGGTATATTCTCCTTTTTTCAAGGTACCTGGGAATTTTCTAATGCAGCATGTATTTGCAGGATAGCTGGGTGGTCAGTCATTGCCTGCCCAGCATATTTGTAGACGGATCTTTGGCTTATGCTGTCTTTTGTTCTTTCAGGGTATAAGCTCTTTAGAGAACGTACATCTGGATTCATACTGCTTTTAAGAAATTGAGTGGAATACTGGGAAAATCCACCTGCCAATGTGAAAGATAATCCTATGATCAAAACAAAGAATTAGGATTTGAGAGATTTGGCTTCTATGTTTTATTTTTAATCAACTATGTGTCATGTGGGATAAAATGTTCTCTAGGTATATGGTAATGGAAAGGGAAACCTTTTAATGATTGTAGCTTCTTTGCAGGACTGTAATAACACCAGTTGCATGCATATAGACACAAAATATGCATAAGAAATATGTTGCAATGAGAAGAGATCATGGAATAGAAGAGGGAACCCCACTGTCTTCATTCCATTTTAAAGGTAGACCAATGTTATATTCTTATGTCAGACTGCCTAGCATGGAAACATGCCTTCTCAAAGGAGATGCGTTAGCTGAGATAGATGCAAATCAACAAAAAATAGTGGATCTGAATTCAAAGAATGATCCCTCAATTGCTGCATCATCTCTAGTGTGCTACTACTGGCATAACAGGGAGTTGCTTGCAGTGGTAGAAAATACTGTATCCTCTGGGTCTACCCTGAACATTCTATTTAATGAAGAATCACTTTAATAGGGAAAAGGGATTTCTAATTCTGATACTAGGGACACTTCTGTGTTTCAGCATAATTTTCTTTTTGGACTTTCTGGAAGCTTGTTCCCAAACTAATCGTGTAGCCTTGCTTCATATTTTTGCCTACCGGTATTAGTGCTTCTGTTGGAGAAGGATCTAGCTGATGAAACCTTTATTTTTCAGGGTATTAATCAAACTACTGATATGCAATAGCGTAGCATTAGAAATCTCAGGCTGAACTGTGAAAATGAAGGGAGTAGTGAGCTGCAGAGTGGCCCATCTCCATGGCTGGAAAACTGAATTTTCAAGGAATGGCCTTTTTTCCTGAGCCTCTGAGAGTATTGGAGTTTGATTGTTCCCTGAATAGGAGAGTTCAGGGGTGCTCGAGGGAGAGAAGGGGGCTTTGGTGGAAATACAAAATAAGGAAGATATTATTTTCCATAGGAAAACATCTTGTATGCAGGAAGTATAGCATGAGGTACTGTGAGAAACTTAGTGTTGAGGTTTCCAGCTTTTCACACAGCTTGGTTATAATAAAGACCATTCCCTATGATTTCCATGTGGAAGCATTACTTCACACTTGCACAAGAGCAAACGAAGCAGAAGAGCCTAATTAAAGTTACAGGGGCTTCTTTACAACAGAGCAAATGTTAGTTTAATGGTACTGTAACAAGTCACAAAGAAGTTGGAGCAGATGCCCTAAGTTTTATATATTTTTGGCAAAGTAGGTGGGAAACTGTGCTAAAGTGAGGTCAACAGATGGAGGAAGAGAGGTACAGGAGGGGAAGAAAGCTACACACCCAAAGCAGCCCCCCAAACCTCAGTCAAACAATCAATAAGAACTAAAGAGACAAACCTTGGAAGAAACAGATTTTTAACAAAGTTTGCCAAATAAGCAAACTTTTTTTATTATTTCCCTGTGAGCAGATGCAAAGTGCCTTTTCAGTTCATTTTGGATAGAAATAAGTGAACACATGCTGTGCTTTAATAAATCTTGGCACAACCACAATAGGGAAACTCAGACCCTAAACAGTTGTGGGTTGGGGTTTGGTGATACCAAGCCCCTTTGCATTCTTCTCTCTCCTTTTCTGCTTTGGAAAAAATAAATAGAATTATCAGAGATATGCAGAATCACAGAATCCCAGAATAGTTTGGGTTGAAAAGGACCTTAAAGCTCATCAAGTTCCAGCCCCTTGCCACGAGCAGGGACACCTTCCACTAGACCAGGTTGCACCAAGCCCCGTCCAACCTGGCCTTGAACACTGCCAGGGATGGGGCAGCCACAGCTTCTCTGGGCAACCTGTGCCAATATCCCACCACCCTCACAGGGAAGAACTTCTTCCCAATATCTAAGCTGAACTTCCCCTGTTTAAGTTTAAACTTAAAATTTGTCTATTTCCCCCGTCCTACAGAAGGACACAACCAGGGTAGGTGGATGGTCTTTATAACCTGAGGAGTACATTGTATTTTGAAATCTACTGTTCTGAATGTGGGACTGGGAGTCAGAAGTCAACAGTGCAAAACTGTAAACTTCTCTTGGTGAAGGGCCCTGCTAACTGCCCTTGGGCACAAGTTCCTTAAGTTTATGTGTTCAAAATGCTTACCTAACCTGTCTTATATCCCTTCTTGGGAATCCACATTCTAAGTTTCCTTCTGAAATTCCTTCTTCAGCTGCGAAGTAATCTGGTTTTCATAAACATCAATGCAAACCTCTGTGAATCTTTGTGTTCCCTTTTTCAAAATGAGGCAATACAGTCACTGACGCTTTATTCCACTCCTATTTTGGGTCATTATTTTATTTGCTTTGAAAAAGCATGGTGATGTTTCATGATAAGTTTGCAGAACCATGTAGCTCTGTCTCTGGATTTGCTATCATCACTTTTCAACCTCCTGGTGTTGTGCTGACTATTGTTTATGTTGATTGATTTATTGTTTTTTTTTTCAAGACAGGGATCTGGAGTGAAATCTCAGCTCTGTCAAAACCAGTGGAAACAATCCCAGTCTTCAAGAGAGTCAGGATTTTTTCTCCAACCTTTTTATTTGCCCTAGGATAATTCATCATAACAACCGTTAACAGGTATGATGCTCTGATCCCTGCCAAGCATTCTGGTTAAAGACTTAATATTTGGTAAATCTGGGGTATGCTTATTATCAGGCTGTTGTAACTGTAGCTAATGCAGAGTGCACAGGGGAATATTATCCTGCAGGCAGATGTGTTGAGACTGGTGAACCTTCCGACACACCACACAGTTGTACAAAGCCCTAAAAGATACAGTTGGCAAATTCCTGTGAGTCCATTTTTCTGGGCTGCCATAGCCTCTTTGGAGAACAGTTTTAGTACATAGAATAGGCTTAATGTTTAAATTTCATTGTGCTTCCAACTGCTGGCTTTGTTACAAATCCTGTGATGCATGAATCAAAGCTCTCAAGATCACAGACGGTGCAAACAGGAATGTCTGATTCATGAATCTTCCAGGTGCACTACTGTACTTTCCAGAAGAGGCTTGGTGAATTCTGACTGTTGTATGTCCTTTGCAACTGACTGAAGCTGACCTGATAGTTAATACTGAAAGAGGAGTTGCCTTGCTTGAAGGGAAGATTTTTTCTGCAGCTAAATGTTCTCCTTTGTTGTATAGTTGTGGCTTAAATTTTCTTAATGCTATTTTTGTATGAGATCATAGTTTACTCTGTTCAAATACCTATAGAAAATGTTCGGGCACCTCTTCTTTTCGAGTAACTTGGACGCCTCTGTTGATGTCAGTGGTCACGCTTGTTGGAGATGAATGCTTTGATCTGGTTGGAGATGTATAAAAGTACTGGCTATGGCAGGCACTGTGACACAGAATATACTCCAAATTGGAACATATTTTTCCACCCCCATGATCCTTGGAAAGCTCTATGAAATTTGTGTCTCTGGAAATTATTTGGTTAATATGTATTGTAAAGTTACCCACATGAACTTGCGTCACGGAAAGACTGATCTTAGTGCAGGTAACTGAATCCTCTTAATCTTCATACCCTAGATTCAACTGGTCTTGCATGTTTGTCTCCACATGGTACACAACAGCACCTAACCATGTGTGTGATGTCAGGCTTAAAATAAAGTATTTCATTGAATATCAGGACCTGGATGGGAACTGAGGGAAAAAAATTGCCTCTTGGTTTCTCCTGGTTTTGAAGCTGCCACAGTGCACAAATGATTTATGAGTCTTTGTGTGTGAAATGATTATTAGGTTGTGACAAAAATCAAATAATCTGAAGGCTGGTTAGGATTAGAGACAGTGCCAGATATAATTTTAGCAACCTGAATTCTTTCCATTCCTTTTTAGTTGGAAAAGGGTAATAATTGTAAATTGCTCTTCGCAAGCAGGAAAATACCTCTAAGACACTCTCAGATACTCACATTAGACCATGTGTTTCCAAAGTGGACTTTGCCCCTCAGAAATTTCCTACTGAGATTAGTCACAAACAAGATAATTGCTCATTTCTAGGCCAAAAATAGATTAATTGACTTAAAATATTTGCATTTACTTTCATTTACAGATTGAGTCAACAGAGGTGAAAAGTTCCTTCTCTGACTGTGATCTGCTTCTGTTGGGTGAAAACCCTAGAGTGTCTACCTATCTGGACCACTTGTAGGCTGCAATCAGTTTTCTGTATTCAGGCATTATCTCTTTAATGCAGGTAACTGCTTGTTTGGTTTTCATTAGATGGGTTCATTTAAGACTAGTTTTCAGGCTCTATTTTAGGCATCCTGACATAGAGGTCAGATATTCATTACTATGAAATATTGGCAGCTGATGGAGTTAAATAGAAATTTGATTTGTCAATGACAGAAAAGTAGGAACAGGTACAGCCTGTTTGTCAGAGTGTTTAATCAATACATCAGCTTATCTCTTGGAAAACTCAGGTATTTCACCAAATGTTCTGAACAAGGATTCAACATGATATTGAACCTTTCCCAACAGCTTTTATGTTGTACTGAACCTCCTTGCTTTCACCTCAAGATGGTCTGAACACATGCCTGTTGTTTTTTACTTGGAGTGTGGTGGAAATACCTTTCAAACAGCTATCACAAAGATAGCTCTTGCACCACTGTGGTACATTAGCTATGAAAATCCAGAAATCCCAGTACATTCCTCAGCTTGTCATTTTCTTTATGTTATTTTGTGTTGCAGGTCATAATTGTATGAAATAATTTTAGGAACAACTATTTGAGAACTGTTGTAGGTCTCCAAAACCTGCATGTTTCCAGTCACTGCACTTGTCAAGCTGATGCTGTGTCAAGAGCCTGGTTCAATAGACTCTGAAGACGAACTACAGCAAAAACTGACTCTAAGGCATTTTGAGTCTGCGTTGTCTACTAGTCAGATGAAGTCAGGTGCTATGTACCAGTGCAAACCTCATGAAGTGCAACAAGGCCAAGTGCAAGATCCTGCACCTGAATCATAGAATAGTTAGGATAGGAAAGGACCTTAAGATCATCCAGTTCCAAACCCCCTTCCATGGGCAGGGATGCCGTACCCTACACCATGTCACCCAAAGCTCTGTCCAGCCTGGCCTTGAACACTGCCAGGAATAGAGCATTTACCACTTCTCTGGGCAACCTGTTCCAGTGCCTCACCACCCTCACAGTAAAGAACTTCTTCCTTATTTCTAACCTGAACTTCTCTTTTTTAAATTTAAATCCATTTCCCCTTGTCCTATCACTACAGTCCCTGATGAAAAGTTCCTGTCCCGCATCCCTGTAGGCCCCCTTCAGATACTGGAAGGCTGCTATGGCAATTTCAAGCACAACTGCAGGCTGGCTGGACACTGGGTGGAGCAGCCCTGAGGAGAAGGACCTAGGAGTGTTAGGTGATAAGAAGCTCGGCATGAGCTAGCCAAAACCCCCCAGTGCGCTGGGCTGCATCCCCAGAGCAGGTCAAGGAAAGGGGTTCTGTGCCTCTACTGCACTCTGGGGTGACCCCTCCTGCAGTCCTATGTCCAGCTCTGGGGCAACAACACAAGAGGGACATGGAGCTGCTGGAGTGAGTCCAGAGGAGGCCATGGAGATACTGCAAGGGCTGGAGCAGCTCTGATCTGGAGCCAGGCTGAGAGAGCTGGGCTGGTTCAGCCTGGAGAAAAGAAGGCTCCTTAAGGAGAGACCTTAGAGCAGCTTCCAGTGCCTAAAGGGGCTAAAATCTGGAAATTCTGGAGAGGTGCTTTGGACAAGGGCCTGTAGGGACAAGACAAGGGGGAATGGCTTTAACAGGACAGAGGGGAGATTGAGATGAGATCTCAGGCAGAAGTTCTTCCCTGTGAGGGTGGTGAGGCGGTGGCACAGATTGCCCAGAGAAGCTGTGACTGCCCCATCCCTAGCAGGTTGGATGGGGCTTGGAGCAACCTGGTCTAGTGGGAGGTGTCCCTGCCCGTGGCAGGGGGTTGGAACTGGATGAGCTTTAAGGACCCTTCCAACCCAAACCAGTCTGGAATTCTCTGATTGGAATCAACTAGAAGTTTGGTTTTCTATTGTGAAGTCAGTGTGCTGTACCAGACCTCTGAACCACCATTGGACCTGAAATGCTTATCACTGCTTTGCAGTGGTATGCCACATTTTGATAGGAAGTGGGAAGTAGTGGATGGAAATTTGTAAAAGAAGGAAAAGGAAAGACTTTAATCTCTTTCAGCTGCTACTTTGTGAAGTGTAAACTTAATTTTGCTTACGGGATGTTACTACACCAGAGAAGATGATGCTATTCACTATGTGTTCCTGTGGCTCCTCCTTCACCGTCTGGTTCTGACCAGCAAATTGAGGGACTTGCAATTCTGTATTTAGTTGAGCCAGGCTCAAATGGATTTAAAAAGCCCTGAGGCTGTGCCAGTGCTCTGTGTAAGTTATGTTTTTATTTACATGCTTGTGACAGTTATGTCTGGGAACACTTGTATGTCTTGCCAGACACTTTGGTACCCAGTAGCTATTCTGTCTTTTCCACCAATAGTTCGCAGCCTTCTGCCAAGTTGTTTCTCTTTTGTTATGAAAGAGATAAAAATAAAATGGGCTGGAGCTTGATCAAGAAATGATTTTAGATACAACTTGGCAACAGAAGCAGACCCTCAGCAACATTTTCCATTGTAGAGTTGCTCTTTTTTTCTTAACTGGGCAGTATGATAAATGGCTAATTTCAGGTCAGGCAGCTGAAAGCGTGGAACAAAAACAATGACACCATGGAAAATAAAAAGGGTGTCCTGCATATTGAGTTTAAATTTAAATCTGTCTCTCTCAGAGAGTAGGCTTTAGCAACAAAGATGGAAACACACCTCAGAGGAATATGGCCGAAGTCTAATGAGCAGGGATATCTTTTAAATTCACCAAGAAATGTGGGTTAAAGCCTTTCTTCTGCAAAAATGGATTAACAAAACCTGATTTTTCTTCACTCATCCCCTTCATCTGAGTCACTCGTTCTTTTTTCCTTTCAATTTCATCACTGTTTTTTTAGAGGTTAACATGACAGCAGTAAAAAAATAGTTGCCTCGTTGTATGGATCTTGATCTCACAGAATAAAATATGTTAGAAAAGGTCTCAAAATGGGAGGCCTTCTGGGCTATTCCCTGTGTATACAAGTCTGTACCAATATTATGAAATATTTCAGAAATGCTTGTTGGGCATTTTCCTGCTTTTTCAGAAATATCTTAACAAATCAGGTGCTTGGATCCCATTGAATTTAATAGGACTTAGGACTCTCTCCATAACTTTAGATATCCAAATGCATAGAATCATTGAGCTGGTAGTTTTTAACCCACTAAAATCAATGAAAGCTAAATACCCAGTGTTGCAAAATCTCTGTAACCATGGTTCTGGGCTTTTTGGTCTCTTGAAACTGAGACTGGGCTGTTTAATCATGAACACAGTTTGGAAAAGTTTGTCTTAAAATTAGCTCTGTCTTCTTCCTGAGGGAGGTATCAGCCCTGTTCCAAATATCTTGTTGTCATAGACACATGAATGCTGTTCATCTGCATTCAGTATATTGAATTATTTATCCTCAGTGATTTTACTTTTTAAATATTAGGAGATAAGGCTTCAGCACTGTTTTAAAGCCTGGTCTAGTGGAAGGTGTCCGTGCGTGTGGCAGGGGACTGGAACTGGATGGCCTTAAGGTCCGTTCCAACCCAAACCTTTGTATCCTGTGATAATGTAAATATGTAAATAATTAGACATTTACTGAATGGAAGTATGTGCATTTAGTTATTGAGACCTTTCCTATCAAACCAGCTTCATTATAAGTATTACTGCACTTCTCTGAACAGTTTCCTGTAAAACGAGGTTTTATTGGAAGTGAAATGTATAAATGTGAATACAAAATTCAGATGTTGCTGCGCGACAGCCTTATGCTTGCTGCTAAAACCCTGCTCTGTGGTGTGATAAAATGCCTTCTTCCTGCCTGGGTGAGTATTAAAAAGTCTTTCTTTTCTGCGCTTTTTCACATGGCAAATTCATGTCTAATTTACTGTTCACACAGAGATTTTCTAGAGTTTTAGTTCTAATTGAATAACAGTTTCCTGGAGTTATTAGAGTGGCCATCTGTGGGTCACTCTAACTGAAAGGGTCATTAGCTTTCCTTGGCCATTTCCACCCATTGTCTTCCTTTTAGAGTACCCATAAGGATTCCAGTTAGCACCCCAGTGTAACGATGGGTTGGCTTTTTGTGTCAGGGGAACACCTGTCCATTAGGGAGAAAATGGAGGCTTTCAACTTGTTTTTCAAGTAGATCAGTTGGGAACAACATTTGGTCACTAGCAATCTGGTCCAGGCTGCCTCAAATCCATGACCCTGATAAACCTGCTTCTTCAGGGAGCAACACAGGGCTACAGCATGATTTTCTTTATTGGGCTGTGAAATGGCACTTGTATAGCTTGGTGCTTGGCAGTAGTTTTAATTGTCTCTTTCTACAGAATTCTCACCTGCACATAACTGAGCTTTTTTTTATCGAGTGCACATACCTGGTGTGGAATTAGGGTGTCATCAAGCATAATATGGACTCAAGTTAATGATAGAATCATTAGGTTGGAAGGGACCTTCAAAGCTCATCTAGTCCAACCCCACTGAGCAGGGACATCTTTGCCTAGATCAGGTTGCCGCTACAGGGAGTGTCTACCTTCTGTTTTATTGATCAACTCCACCGTTAACCAGCAAATTCAGAGGAGAAGAGAACTTTATTTTTTGTATGTTTTTTGCATTTGGGTTTCCTATTAAAAAGTAATTTCTTGTTCAGCTTTAGGGTAAAACACTGCATTCAGTACCCGTATTGCTGATCTCTCCTTAGGAGCTGGTGTATCCCTTGTGGATTTCAGCTTTATTCATTAATTCTTCTTACCAATTAATCCTCCTGTATTGTTCTAATTGTTCTAATTAATCCTCCCTTGATTGTTCTAATCTTTACGTTTGTCCTAAAATGTTGTTCAGTGTCCTGTGTTTATAGGAGCTTTATTCTACCACTGTGACATATGCATTTCAGGAACAGGATTTCCCGTTCTTTCTGGTGTATAATTTCCAAAGTGGGCTTCAAATAAGGGAAACACAATTGTCTTTTCTATAGCACCTACCTGATGACAAGCGCTCTGTGGAAATGATACAAAGCATTCTGATGCAGCCTATATGCCTGGTTTTTAGATGTTTGACTAAATTAATGAACTTTGGGACTTCTAGAAAGTTACACCTGTGTTGAAGAGCCTTGGTGACAACGTGATTCCCTGGACTGAGAGAGGAACAAGGTACTGCAGTTCATTATTAACACATCCTGCACAGATTAAAGAGAAGGAAAAGTTGAAGGCTGACTGGTTTCTTTCAATTTGCAATTGGTCTGGTTTTCATGACAGACTGCCTCTCTTTTGTGTTAAAATAGCATGAAAGTGGTGCTTTTTAGAACTATCAGCTTCTCAAAGTGTCTGCAGTAGTTTTGCAGCAAGTGCTTAGAAATATTTTCCGGCTGAGATTGGAAGAAATGAGACTTAGAAATTCAGAAGAACTGGAACCAAGATTTGTTTCAGCATTTTTGGTTTTGGAACCAAAAGCAACTGCCTGTGTTGTAATACTTTTCTCCCCTCTTCCACTTGTAAGTTGTGGTAATCAGCCTCTGAACTAACTGAATTACTACGGTGCATGGTATTTGCTAGCATAAGATGGGCGGAGGAAGGCTTTCTAGTGTCTTCAGCCTTGTGTTGTTACAAGACATCAATTCCTTTACATTTGATAATTTTCTGTCTTTTGATTCATACTCACTGTCTTTTGGCAAACAGCTTTGCATTTCCTTCTCTTGTTGAATTTGTGGCCACACAAGTTATCAGCTATAGGGAGGCAAGAGCAGGAAAGCTTGTCCTTGACATACCCAGTGGAATAAAAAAAAACCCAAACAAAAGGCAAACCATTTCCTATTACTTTGTTCTGCTGGTAATTGCTACAGGAGGGTGCCAGAAGGAACAGCGTTTGTCCTCAGGTCAGGATGGTAATCTGTGGTGTCCTGCCATCGCACAGAAAAACTAGTTTTTGTTTCCTGCAGAGCGAGGTAGAGTGGATGTGGCTTCTGACAGCTAACCTTGTGAGCAGGGTGCACTGCAGGAGGGGTGCAAGGGTTGTGTTGGAAGTTGAGGACTGCAGCAGGGTGAAGAGTCACCTGTTGTGTTTGAAAGAGGCTCTGTAGCTTGTGGTGCTTTTTTACAACTGAGAGATTTGCAGATTAAAGCTTTTGGTCTGGACTAGTTGTCCAATACTGTGTCATGAATGGCGAGGAAGTGACAGAATCACTATCAGTGGATCACTAATAACATACAGCAACTTATGAATACTTTATCCCACAAGAAAGGACTAATGTGGGTCATTCTTTAGAAACACTTGTTCCTTTCCTTGTCTATAGAGGAAACCTACCTGGTAACTCTGAACTTTTTGGCAAATGCATGCAGTAGTTAAACTTTATCATAGAATCATGAACTGGTTGGGATTGGAAGGGACCTTAAAGCTCATCCAGTTCCAACCTCCTGCCATGGGCAGGGACACCTTCCACTAGACCAGGTTGCTCCAAGCCCCATCCAACTTGGCCTTGAACACTGCCAGGGATGTGCCAGTGCCTCACCCCCCTCACAGGGAAGAACTTCTTCCTTATCTCTAACCTAAGTCTCCTAACTTGGTCAGACACATTTCGTTCTCCCCCTTTTTCTTACTCTGTCGAACATGGTGAACTGACATTTAGCCATGAGTAAAATGCTTTCTTAATTACATAGAGCATCACCTTGCTCTGTTACAGTTTTTGATGTAGCATTGCAGTTCTTCAGATCGTAGACACGGATGGGATTACATTGTATTAACAAACATAGAGCCATTCACATATTGTGAATCAATCATATTTCTGAGTTTAAACTCTTTACAAGCTGTGAAACTTGTGAGGGGTAATTGTAGGATGAAAGACTACCATCAGGAGCTATCAGAAAATACCAATCACCTCCAGCAGAGTTGTGAACATCAATAGCAGTTACAGTACTGAATCACTTGTGCAGAAGCAGGATACCTGTAAAGAGACACTTGGATGACTAGGCTCACAAGAGGTAAAGGGGCATAGAGTTGTGCCATGATTGCTGGCTCTGCAAACTCAGTCCAGCTTAAGGGATATCCAAAGCCCCTGAAATGTGGCTGATTCTACTTCCAGGCAACAGAATGAAGCCATATACACCAGGAAAGCACAAAGCAAAAGAAGTTTATGCTTGGATAATTCTATGATGGGTTAAAGCAGGGAGTGGGGAGGGGAGATAGCAATCTTCTCTCCTGCTTGGTTTATATAAGAAGCACTTCCTTCTCTGCTTCCCCAGTTTCTTGGCTAGTTAACTCAAGGCACTTTGTTTCAGTCTTCTTTAATCACTGCTAATGAGGAAATTGGTCTCGATTCTGCCCCCACTTACACTGAATTTACACTCTGGATACAGAGTATCCAGCTGATATTCCATGGTTGATTAGCCCTGTGGTGCCGAGGAAAAGTCTGATCTTGTTCCATTTCTTCCCTCACCTATAGAAGATCTGACCTGGGGAGTGACTGACTGCATAAAACAGTGTCTCATTTTGCACCTAGAAAGTGAACAGCAGCAAACTTCAGATCTCTAGGTCCTTTTCTGGGTGCCTGCCTGAGATGCCTACAATGCATGGTGTGCTTCCAATGGTTCAGAAGGATACTGTTATTTTTCTATGCCAACCATCCCTAGCAGAAGGCCACACTTGCAGTCAGCTGCTTGGGCTTGCTGGGGCTGTGCTGTCATAAAGACATAGCCATTTTGGTATTTCCTACCCTGTCTACGTCTAATAACAGCAACAATAGTACCAGCAGTATTAGTATTAATCTGTCCATAATAATAATAACTATTAAGTAATTAAAATCAGGTCAGTCAGAAAAACCTGAGTACCTTTAATAAGGTCTTGTGCTGCTTTCTGTTAATTGATAGAGTGTTTGAAAATTTCAGGTGTTTTGAGGCTTCCACAGGGTGCTTAAAGAAAATGAGGACTTGACTAAGGAGTTTTAAAGGGGTTTTCTACTAGCTTTAGAAATAATGGTACTACTCCTTAGGCTGCCTTTCTCCTGACATGCAGCTGCCTCATGGTAGAGTCTCTTTTTAAGATAATTCTCGTCAGAGATTATGATTTATATTTTTTACACTTTTTTTGTTGTTGTTGTTTTTTTTTTGTTTAGTTTTGGTTTTTAATTACCCTTATGGTTAAAAGAGCATTTTTCTTCTTCAGTTCAGAAATCAGCAGAAAGATCTAGAGGTTTGGATGAGTGCCTTGGCTCCGAGTTTAAATGTGAGCTTAACTTTAAGGAGGGCACTAGTCTCAATGCTGTCAGTAGGGTTACGAAGGTGCCTGTATTTAAGCAGGGCTCGGATGATACAATGGACCTGAACACTGGCTCTGAGATCTTGCATATTAGAAAAGAAATAGGAATTTCCTGGTGGAGTTTCCACAAATTCAGACTAAAATCTTGCTGTCTTCCATTTTAATAACCCATTATTAACAATTAAAGGGGTTTAATCTGTTATATACTTTTTATTTTGCTGGCCATGTTTGACTAATGCGAACTCCAAGGCTGAAGCCCTAAAAAATCAATTCTACTTCCACTGCCTGCTGCTGTTCATGTAGTCTCTGCTGTCTGTGGGTGTTTTGGTAGTATGAGTAGGGCATCACTGTGGGTTGACAGTGGCTCCCCTGTGCTGCATCAAGTCTCTCTCTCTTTTTTTTTTTTTTCCTTTTCTTTTACAATGGGTTAGATGTGTTTAATTTATTGTAGGAAACTCTTAAAAGATGCAAGATCCTTTTTAGAGGCTGCTACAATAGCCGTGAAGCACTTATTTAATCCCATTGAATGGAGGCTAGATTTACTAGCTGGGCTAGACATGATTTTTGTTCAGGAGTCATCTCGGAGTACATCGAAGTTTAAAGATCTTTGCAGAAAACCCAAGGAGAAACAAAAGGAGTAAATTTTAAAAGGAACTTCGTCAAGGACTTTTAGATGTTCAACAGATAGAAAACCCATGGTGGCTTGACTGAAACGAGTGTTGGGTTAGCAGAATCGTTACTGATCCAGTGAGACATGCTAATGAGGCACTTTAAATGCAAGCTTGATGGAAAAAGGGGCAATTTCATACCAAAGTGCAGCAAGGTTACAGAATCAAAGAAGGTACACTTCAGTTCTGCAAAAGGGGACAATGCTCCATTGACAGATCCTTTTTCTTTTGACTTTAAACATGTTTTAACTACACTATTTACTAAACTGTACAATGTGGCTTGCCCACTGATTGAGAATTTATGACCAGAAACAAACCTTTTAGGGAAATAAGGAAAACTGAGTGTGATCCATACTGTAGCTGCATGAAATAGTTTGAATGAACTTAACCTGAGCACGGTGGGGGGTGCACAATATGGTTTTCAAGCCCAGGGGCCTAGGACTCAAGTTCAAATAGAATTTAGTCTTTCAATAACCATTAGAAAAAAAAAAAAAGGAGAGCATTTGGAGACATCTATGACCTCTCAACCTGCCTTAATATAGATGTCTCAGTTTTGTCTTAAAAAGCCTACTTCAGAATCATGCCTTGTCAACCCATCCTGCCTGCAAAATTTCTCGCATTGCATCATGCCTGCAGGTCACAAACATCTTGTTTTGCTTTCAGGCATTACAGCTCTTTTGGTAAAACTGAAGAATAACAACATCAGTACTTGCTTTTGCTGCCATGAAAAATCATCGCACAAATCTTTCACTTCCATGAGGGAGAATGCAGGCTCCTTTACGTGATTTATTGAGGAGCTTTTGGGTGTGATTACTACACACCAACACAATAAACTGGCCTAATTTTTGCCATGCTATTTGGTAGAAGAATGGACAAAAATTCAGTTGCAGTGAAGAATAGACCTTTCCTCATTTAGTTTAATAGAATTGTATTGGGTAAATTATGAACCATGTTAAACACTTGAGAAATTTAATTTATGATATTTTGTTTCATTTCAAACTGGAACCTGCCTGTGGCAGTATATTTGTTGTTTCATGTCTCATGAACGGTTGCTCAGCTGGGTCTGAATTTACCCTCCAACTTCCACGGGTTTCCACAGGCACTCCTCATCAGAATCTAAAACCACAGAACCAGCATGAAAGCAAAAAGGTCACCAGGATGGAGAATCTTAACAGTTCCACTCACAGACCTCAAAGTGAAGTTTATGTGTGGTTTCAAAATGGCTTTAAATGTTCTCTGCATTCCTTTATGTTCTGTTGCTAAACTTTTAATTCCTATCTTGGCCTAAGCAAGATAATCCCAATATAAAAGTTCTGTTTGTACATCTCAATGTCAAAGATACCTGGTATCTCACTGAGGAGTTTTATATCGCAAGGCCTTTCTGCAAGATATGAGTACAGCACATATGTTAAATAAGGAAGTTTTATTTGCCAGTTGCAATGAAAAGTTCCATAATGAAAGTTCTTAGGTTCATCATCAGCAAAGATCAACTGTAGATCTACAAAATTCCATGGTGCTGCCAGTGTGGGTCTTGTTTTGACCCTACACAGCAAACAGGAGTTGGCTTTTCACAGCATGTTTATTTTTGGGATTGGTAATTACATCTCCTCAATGTGTTATGAGGATTCGATCTAGATGCATAGATTTGTTCAGTAAGAGTTTATCATTAGAGTTTGGCGTGTTTAAATGCACCACAGGATATGTATAATACGGGTCTAGAAGGAAAATTTTCAGGGTTTATGCTGGTACTTTTTTGGCACAGAGAATGCGAAAGTCAAAATAATAATAATCATAGAAATTGAAAACTAGGTGGCAGTAATACCCAGCCAGAGAGCTGTCCTATGAGTTATGACTCACAGTTTTCCTAGGAATTCTGGGGTTGCTGCAGCCCCATACTGAAGGCTAAAATATTAACAAACAAAAAGTACAGGAGCAAGTGTTCATATGGATTTATTCACTTAAAGCATGGAGTTAGTTGCAGCCAATCCTCTTCTAAAACGGAGTAACAACAGGAACTAAAGTGAATGTTACAGGAGAACTAATTAATGCAACTAAGTTGGTTTAAATATATAAGTTAAAGCAGTTTCCTTCCTACTTGCACTGAGTGACAGAAGAGGAGAAGCTGCTTTGTGGTTGTGGCCAGGGGCCAGCACATATTCTAAAGTCCATAAGCAAAGTGGTGTTCATGTCGATGGTTCTATATAGCCTATGAGATGGGTACTCCACTCATGCCAGAGTAAGCTAAAAGTAACATGAGTAAAATCAGTGGAATCACTTGCTAGAAGGACTGTTATTTGCTCTCATCTCAGGAGTTCATGATGAACATCTTCATTTAGTTAGAGGCATGGGCTGAGCCTGCAGTCCTAGAAGAGTTAGACAACTGTAAGATTTATTGGCTGACTTCATTGTTTAAATGCAATCTGCTCTCCTTAGATTCATACAGTTTAATTGCTTGTGCAAAGAAGAATGTGCTGTCCTTTTCTGGTTAGCTGAACTGCTTGTGCAGCAAGATCATGTGGGAAGGTCTGGGGAGTCCTGTCTCTTGGAGGTGGTTCTCTGCCTGACAGTACTGGAAATATGTTGCATTTGCTTTATTTCTGTAAATTGTTTTGTTTGAAACTGGGTCATCTAAATATTTTTGGAATTGTCTGAGCTGCCACAAACTCCTCTTATTTCAGCAGATTGTGTAGAGATCGGTTCTGTATTTGACTTGAATTTGTGGAGCTCTGTCTATGACAAAGATCCTAAGACACCCGCTCCTTTTCCAACCAATGATTCTGTACTTCGCCTGATCTTGCGGTACAGTCTTAAACTCAAAATAAGTAAGTGACATTTGTTCCTGCCTGCAACATAAAGTTGATGTGCTTCCTCTTGTTCTTCAATGAGCAATATTAAATAAAAGTCCTTCTGTGCCACTTTTGGGGTCCAACTAGGATATAACAACACGCTTCGCATCAACACTTGTGGGTTTTTTTTGAGGAGTCCCATTTCTATTATTACTTCTGAAACACGTGCAAGTAGAATATGAGGACATCAGAACTATCAGTGACTGAAAAAAGGTATCTCTTTCCCAAGTTATCCAGAGTATTCAAGAATCCCTTTTCCCGAACCCAGCAATACTAGAAAGGCAATCCATTTTAGCTGTAGGATTAGTGGGTAGGTGGTGGTTACCAGGGAATAATAAGGAAGTTTTACCTTAAAACTGAGAGTTCACTTTATTTTCTAAATAACTCTTGTTTTCCACAGTCTCTGTTTTCATTCTTCCTGACCCATTCCTTATTTGCACAATAGTGATGCTGATCAACCCATTTTTTTCCAGTGCTTTATGAAAAGTGCAGTAAGATTATTTTGTGTATTTTTTGCATAGGTTCAGGCATTCTCTCATTCTATTAGGAAACAAGTCTTCACACCTGAGCCAAACTGATTCTAAACTCTCCCAAACTAGATAACCTGCAGGGGCAATAGGATCTGCTTCTGGGGTAACTTACTAATTCTGAGAGTTATATATAAACCTCTGCCTGTCTTGAATACAGGCTCTCTCAAGTGGTTATCCCCACTCTTACAGGTCTGCTTCTCATCCCTGTAGCTGGGAGCTTGCTTACAAGCACCAAAGCCATGCCTGTGAATTTTATGTATATATTTCATAGGCTTAGACCATCTATTGATGGTAGATTATATGCTTGTTCTTGTTCTTCTGGACACTTAGAGGAAAAACTTTTCCATGCTGCTGGTAGCATAGAGTCAAACCTAATGCATACATAACCTAATGCATACATTTGTGGACTTTTGCCACAGCAAGATTACTGTTGTCTTTTGATGAACAGAGCTAAGGGCCTGTTGGATATGTTCCAGTGGTTTAAACTTAAAAAAAACCTCTGCAGAATTATATTATCAAGCATTCCTGTTGCTTGTAAGAATGCTATTTAAAACAAACAAAACTGTGACAGATACAGTTATCAGCAATAGAGAAAAGATCCTAGCAATTACTTTTACAACATCAGAGATCTGCTGAGGGTAATTAACATGGATTGCCTGAAGATTGTAGCACACTTTACAATCACATCATAAATAGTGGGGTATCTGTGATCTCTTTCATGTCTGTGATTCTGCTTTTGTGTTTGCTTGGGAGTGTTAACCCGATGACACTTCTGTCCATTTATTCTAACAGCCTCTCAGTGCCAAAGCTTCCATTGACGGAAACCTTGTCTAAAGAAAGAGAAAAAGGGCAAATGTGATTTCTGGGTGGGTTTACTGGATTGAGTTCTCTTCCACACTCTATGCAATTAGGCCTCGCAGAAGGTGATGTTTTCTTTTCCTGCAGAGGGGGGATGGCAGGATCTTGCGTAACGAAAGGCAACCGAAGAGAAATTTTTATCCTTTCTGGGAACGGCAGCAGTATCTTCCATATTTACAGGAAACCAAGAGTAAATCATTAACTTGGAAATCTTGGAAGTGAAAATACTATTTGGATCTGTAGATGTTGAGGGGCAAGAATCAGTAGAAGTATGTAGGAAGGAAGATATTTTTCTGTGCGCTGTTTTTACTGCATAAATTAGTGAAGAAAGGTGTCTCTGTTTCAGGTAGTTGTACATGACCGGAGAAAATTAATATGCTTGCATTAAACTGCAACATATATCTTCAGTTTTTGGCTCTTACCATGAGTTCAGAAAGATAACTGGCATGTCTGCAGGTCAAAGGCTATTTTGCCTTTTATCTCAGTAGGATCAGGACTGAACCCAAGCGTTACATTTACATGGCTATCGCTTGTGCATTATATCAAAAAGAGAAATGGAAGTTTTCCAGCCAGAGAAATATTTGCTTCTAAACAAGTCTTTCTTTGGCCTTGCTTCTGCGAACACGTATAGCCATTTTTCATGTGAGCATGAATCTTTAGGGTCAAGGACAATAGCCTTTAAAGATCTTTTTTTTTCCATATGGTGTAATACTGAGGTAATAAACCGGTCAGCACTGTGAATGCTCCACTAATGATGATGAATGCCTTCAGTATTCCAGGCAGGAAGGTAGCAATTCCTATTTCTATTTACAGAAACATTAACTGACAAACTTTTAAACCCTTTTGCACATACAGAAAAATAGGCACATATTTACCACGGTGAACTACATGTAGGTATGGTTTTAAGAGAGTAGCACTTACAGGATTGAAAGCTTTAATCTAAATCACAGAATCATTGAGTGGTTTGGGTTGGAAGGGATCTTAAAGCTCATCCAGTTCCAACCCCCTGCCACGGGCAGGCACACCTTCCACTAGACCAGGCTACTCCATGCCCTGTACAACGTAGCCTTGAGCACTGCCAGGGATGGGGCGGCCACAGCTTCTCTGGGCAGCCTTTGCCAGGGCCTCATTGCCATTGTCTTTATGGGAACTTTTATCTACAGAACTTGTCTCTAAGCTATTTGTCTAAAGTAGCATATTGATAATGATGCACCTCTGTGCTTTTATACAGTTGTGTAAGTCTTTAAATGATCCAAAAGACTTGTATGCATAAGACTATCTTAACACAATAAGATGTCAGAAGGTGTGGGGAGCACCTCTGAAGACAGCATGTCAGAGCTATTTCCCAGTATCTGGCCAGGATCCTCAGGTTACCTTCCCCATCTCCTATGCTCACTGTGAAAGTGTCAGCTCTGAGGGATGCTGTGTGGATAGGACGTGAAGTCGTTGTTCAATCTGAATAGTTCAGTTTTTCAAATGAAAAATGTTTCATGTGCCACTACGAACCAGATACTGCAGAGTTACAGAACCTTGCTCTTGAAAGCTGTCATGAAATAAATACATGTATGAGGTTATAAAAGTGGGGTTTGTATAAACTGTCCTCTTTCAGCAAACATTTCACTTCCTATAATTGTGTGTGTTTTTGTTTGAACTTATCAAATATGTGATTGTTCTCCTTCTCCTTCAGGGAGATAAGAAATCTGTGCTCCGGATATGCAGAATGATGATGTTGTAATCGCTCTTCAAAAGGAGATCCACAGTAAACAAATTTTGTGAGCCAGTTGCAGCTTCTTTCAGTGAGCTGCAGCACTTCCAGAAAACAGCTGGGACTGTGAGGTGAGGAGAAATTCAGCTTAAGCACAAGTAGATAGTTTTCCTTTCTTCAGTCCCAGGAAAGACCAAAATTTATAGGTCTGTGTATGAACAACTCAAAAATACTTTTATTTAATCTTTTGTCTAAGCAGCAACATGTTTTGCCTCAGAATAGGTTGGCTCTTTTGCCAGCTGTGCTATAAACCATTAAGACTGGGAAACAAAATTACATCTTTGAGGAAAAGCACCAGATAATGCCATATAAGAGCAACAGGGTTTTAGTGTGCAAGGTACATTAGACTTTTATTGGTGGAATTACACCCGCCAAAATCACGAATCTTGGACATACAAGTGGAAAAGGACAGGGCTAGTGCTGCTCCTTACTCTGCCAAGGTTTTGACTCCTCTGATGCAGCATGTTTGGTAAGCATGAGGTTGAACATGGTGAATAGGCTCCTAAGGTCCCCCTATTCTTTCATATGAGCAGCATAGCAGGTACCAATTTTCATCCAGTGTGGTGTGCCCGATTCATTTCTGTGTTGTGCATGCAGCTAGATTTGTGTTAGTCTGCAAGAGATTTCTGCTCACGGCTGCTTAATACTGAAGGAATTGAAGAGAGCAAAGCTAAAAAACTGTATATGGTTTAAAGTGTGGCCATAAAACTGTGATTAGCTAGAGCAAGTACACATGGCAGCACCTGGGAACCATTGCAGTAGAGTAAGAACCTTCTATATTGTCACAATGCTTTACTGAGAAGATGAATGATGAAACAGCCTCTGAAAGAAACTTCATATCTTCTCTGTTTTCTTGTCTTCCTCCTGAGAATTGTTGGTGCCATTGGACATATTTACATTTAAACTAAAATCTAACCTAGCAAAGTGTTGAAGCAAAGCTACACATAGCCCTAGAATTAAGCATATACATCTGTATTTTGCATATGGATTACTTTACACCTTATTACTTATGCTGTACTCTTGGTTACAAATTTACCTATGTCTAAAACCTGTTGGCTAATATGAACAAGAACAAGACCTTTAAAGGTCTCATATTCTGAATGACTGTCACTGCCCCTGCACTCAGATCAAACCAACCCATTCAAAAAATGTAAATCCAAGTTGATTTTTCTTGTTTTGAAAACAAAGGATAAGTTGTTGAAATTGTCTATTATCTAAGTGGTTTTGCAGAACATACATGGATTCATGTCCCTCAGCATAGTGTATCCTTTGTTTGGTTTGCATTCAATATTTTTTTATGTAGGTGATTTTTTTCTTCCCTGTGCTAAGAAAAGTAGTTTCATTTTTCATCACTTCTTTTCCAAAGAATAAAATGTTTGTCTTTACAAAGTTTGCATTGAATGATAATCTGTAGCCTATTACTGTTAATTCACTGGCAGGATACCGGGTGACTACAACAGTGAAATACAAGCCTTATCTGAGTGCAATCTGGGTTTTCTCTCTTTACATTGGTTCAGTTACCTAAAGATCAACAAATATGAGTTTTGTAAACACTTTCAAAATGAGATCAACACCTGAGCACCCTCATCAAATTTGCTTTCAAAGTGTCTGGCCCATCGAAATCCTGCCAAAGTCAGTGGGAGATGCAGGGTCTCAGCAATTTAAAAATCAGGCTATTGCTTTTTAAGTGCTTGAAGGTGAGTTAAGGAGGCTAAATATAAACACCTAGGTTGAAAATGATGGGGTTTTATTCCTTTGAGCCAAACTCTCATGTCACTGTCCCTGATAAAATGAGGCTGTGGGATTTACAGCTGCTATTGTGCCACAAGCATATGAATATTATAATCTCTCTTTTCTATGAACACTGAAGTTTTGTAATGTTTGATAGCTTACTGAGGCTCTCCTGGACTCAAAAAGTCCATAGAAGTTCCATTATTAGTATTTCTCTTTCCAAAGGTACTTCTAGGCACAGAATGCCTTCAAGTAGCTGCATTTTCCACTTGGGTCTCCTTGTATGAAGGAGCATACAGGTACAAATACCCATTCGTAAAGAAATTCCATTGTACATGTACAACCTCAGCTGTTGCATTTAAAATTTTCCTGAGAATCCCTTTGTTTCTTGTTCTCAATTTCTTCAAACAGTTCACGTCTATTTTTGCAAAATGAGGTTGGACAGACATTTTGTTCAGTGTAGGGGTCTTGTCCTGCTTGTATGTCATTCTTAAGAAACAGTCGAAAGAATGTGAGTAAACTTTGCACAGTGACACAGGTTCAGTTCAAGGTATCCAACATGACAATATTTATGACATTGTTTCACACTTACGCCCATATTTTTTTGCTATTCTCTAACGTGCTCAAAGGAGTTTCTGGATGCTTCCACCTATGTCAGAGAAAGCTACAGGTGTACATATTATACAAAAGTACAGCCAGAAATAACTGTGCGGCAGCTTGAAATCCATGATCTGGTTACAGTACCTGGTTAGACCTGCTGCAGCCATGTTCCCACATGTATTGGTTACATGCCAAAACGTTCTGTGAATTCCGCCATCTTCACAGTCGTTTAACTAAGTGAAAGTATTTATTTATACCCTTGAGAAACAGGGTTCAGTTTATTGAATACTTAACCAAGTGCTGCAGTAGCAACGATGGACAGTACATTGTTAAGCACAGAAACCACAATCACCAGAAAGACCTTCTGTTTTATTTACTGACCCAAGCCACAGGAATTCTTTCCTCCTTTTCCTTCTGTTCATGGAGGTACCATATCAGGAGGGTGAGTTCTCTCCAGCTAAGGAAATGAACCTGCAGGGAACAGAACTAAATGCAAGTTAACAGGTTTCTGATTTTTGGCTGGGTTTTTTTGGCTGGGTTTTTTTGGCTTCAGATGTGAGGTTATGATCTATGTAAATTAAATATAACCCCTCAGTACCAGAAGATAAGTCCACTTGGGCCACTTAAGAACAAAAACTAGGGTAAAAAACGTGCTGAGGGTCCATGCTACAGCAGCAGATTAAGGTACCTATTTATGTGAGAAATGAATAATAATAATTTTGCAAGCTTCACTGTCTACCATGTGTTACTTGAAATTAGAAGAAACAAAGATTCTAAGTCAATGGTTTCTCTCTTTCACAGTGCTAGCGTGGAGCTGCCTTTTGCTACTCAAGTTTATTGCTTTCTTGGACCTTAAATTGGTTTCTTCTGAATGAACCAGATTGTACTGACCTCAATGTCACTTGAATTAATGTATTCCTGTTTCACTCTTTATTTTTCTCTTGGAGCCACTTCTAGCTTAAATTGCCTTGTATTTCAGGGCTTGACAACAAGGTCAGAGTCATGCAAAGAATTAGAAGTATGAGATGTTTCAAGTTTGCTTTCAATATTTTAAGAGAGACAAGTTTGAACACAGTTATTCCTGAGTTTATAAAATAAAATAACTCTATCAGTGCTAACAGCCTTTATTATTACATAAAGCCACTTGCTCAATGATGTATTCTTCAGGAAAAGTGAAGGGAGTGACAAGCCAAGCCATATCAGAGTTCTAAACAGACAATGAGCAATCTGCAGATAAGTTAGAGAAAAGAACAGTAGAAAGTAAGGGCAGACTTTTCAAGAGCGGACAGCTTCCTCAGACCACAAAAAATCTTGAACTTTGGGATTTTGGCAGTGGTGAATGAAGTCTTCTTCCATAATTTTCATCAGCAGATGCGACAAGGTGAGAACTTCAGAAGGAAACTTCAGTTCTGGATACTTCGTATTTCACTGTTGCCAAATGTAATGTGCAAAGAGAAACTGAGCCCCACAACTCACGTTTTAAATAAGATTATCTTCCTTAAAAATTGCTTATATTAATATTTGGCATAAATCAATTATGTGATGTCATGCTTCCTGATCATTAAACTTCCAAAAAGCACTGTGTACAACCTCAGGAATGCAGAAATGTACGACAATAATGAGGCAGGTGCTATCATTCCACAGATCTCTCATAGCTTTTTCAAGTTCACCTATCATACAATCTTTCTGTGAAAGAAATTGATAAAATGAGTAGAAACAGCTAAGGAAAAAAAAAAAAAAAACCCCCGACATATATAAACCAAAGAATAGGAGAAGTTTTTTCTGTGTGTATTCGGTTTGTATTTGTCCACTATTTGTTCAGGCCTCCCTCTTGTCTCTTGGAAGATAGTTTGCTTTTATCTGCTGTCTTGGTTTTCTGATGCTCCTTATGGAGACAGTTTCATGTGCTGGATACTTTTTATATTAACTGAGATGCCTGAATTCACTCTCTGCTCTCAAATTCCACCACTTAAAAATGACAAACTTTGTTTCCTGTGTTTTCCTGAAGCTGCTGTTTCCCCAGCAGCTCGGATGAAGAATCAACCCACCTCCAGTTTGATTCAGAACCTGTTCCCCTGTGTGTTAACTCTGTGTTCTTTCACCTAACATAAATGTAGAACACAGACTCCAAAGATTTGCTTCAAGTTGTAACTCCTAAGTGGTTTTCCCTCTTAGAATATGCACGTCTTTAAGAGGCTTTTAAAGTAGAATGTTACATGGAAAATTTGAAGTGAAGATGCACCCACTTTTAATGATTTCCCTATTAGGTGCTCGTAAACATTAGGAAATGGTTTGAAAAATTACCATTTGCATGAGGCAATAGAAAATTATTTGCATTAGCTGTTCTGAACAGAAAATGCTGTGATGCTGATGATTCACTATATCTTAGGAGAATTGGCTATATCTGTGCTTATTTTAGGTTGGGTATTTTCCTCTGATTAGGGTCAGAAGGAAGTTGCAGGAAATTGCTCCCTTTAAATGTCCTGTTCTTTAAGGAGTTGGGTGGGTCCAATGTCTACCCATCTAAGCTGTGAAGAAAAACTCTCTGTAATTTGCAGCAAAACCTGAGCTTCATCTAAAAGCTGTGGCTCATCAAACTTGTGAGAGTGGTTTTCAGGAAAGTCTGATGTCGCAATGCACATTACATCAGTATTGCAGATCTAGTAGTTTTGGTACTGCTGTGGCTTGAAATTGCTGACTTGTATTTTTTCTTCTGGATCAACTGAGTCAGCAGGTTGAGTGTATTTGGAGTTGTTTTATTTCCACATCAATTCTGCTTTCAAGTGGTTGCAGTGAAAATACATCACAACATTTCCTGCATTCTTTAGAAAAGTCATTGTTTTTAATTTTACTTTTTACATGGTGCACAGCTGCGACCCCTGGAAAAAGAGAAATTATCTTTATTCATATTTGACAAGCACTCAAGCCTAAATGTTAACAAATACCAGGGCAGTACATGACTGCACTAAATATGATAAGCAGAAGTAGTTGTAGGGACCTTCCTATCCATTCTTCCTGGATGTGGGATTTTGCATGGGATCAACATCCTGCAACTGAGAGACACCTGGTCTTGCTTCTTCTCCTTTCAGACCTGAGCTGTGTTATCACATGCTGTTACTTAAAGCCAGAGAAAAGGGCTTGTGTTTCACCCTACCCAGTCATTTGTAGCATAAGGGATGAGGAGTAATGAGGCGAGGGCCTGAAAAAAGACCGGAAGAACATGAGGAATTATGCACTGCTGACAGAGTTGCTCTCTTTATTGAGGCACTTGCAGATTCAAGCTGGTTGCGTGCCCTGGCCATGTCATCAGATTACTGGGGCCTAGTACCACCTTTCCTCTTGGACAGCAGGAGCTGCAGCAGTGTGCAGCACACACTTTATGTGTGGTCTAGGCACGTCCTGGAGTGGCTTGGATTGCTAGAGCATATGAACATTTGTATTTGGGCTATAGAACTGAAGCCTGGAGGAATAACCACAGTTAGGAAAGAATGGACTGCAAGAGAGTGCTTGAAGATAATGAGATGTCTTGCAAGACCTAGGAAAATGTAAAGGAATGATGTATAACATTAAAAGGGTTACAGCAAGGAGAACAGGCTGCACTTATGAAAATCACTACTGTTGAAGACACAAAGTGTGGCAGCTGTGTAGGAGGAGAAGGAATCACACTGAAGCAGAGGAGAGCAGAGAAACAACTAATTGCAGAGAAACACAGTAGAGAATAGTCTGCTTGTAGAATCATAGAATAGTTAGGATTGGAAAGGACCTTAAGATCATCTAGTCCCAACCTCCCTGCTGTGAGCAGGGATGCCTCACACTAGACCATGTTGCCCAAGGCTCTGTCCGACCTGGCCTTGATCACTGACAGGGATGGAGCATTTACCACTTCTTTGAGCAAACCTGTTCCATCACCTCACCACCTGAACCTAGGTCACCCTCACAGCAAAGAACTTTTTCCTTATATCTAACCTCAACTTCCACTGTTTAATTTTAAACCCATCACCCCTTGTCCTATCACTATGGTCATTGATAAAGAGTCCCTCTCCAGCATCCTTGTAGGTCCCTTTCAGATACTGGAAGCTGCTCTGAGGTCTCCACACAGCTTCTCTTCTCCAGGCTGAACAGCCCCAACTTCCTCAGCCTGTCTTCATATGGGAGGTGCTCCAGCCCCTGATCATCCTTGAGGCCTCCTCTGGACTTGCTCCAGCAGCTCCCTATCCTTCTTATGTTGAGGACACCAGAACTGCACACAACACTCTAAGTGGGGTCTCAAGAGAGCAGAGAAGAGGGGCAGGATCACTTCCTTCGACCTGCTGGTCACACTTCTTTCATATACCACTGATCACTGAAGCATTTTTAAGCAATTCTGTTGGTCTTGGTCTAAAACATCTGTACCAAGTAAGTATGCAAACAATACTTGGGTTGTTGGGTTTTTTTTTGTGAAAATAACAAAACATGTAACTCTGGTGGAAATCACAAAAATATTAGAGACTATTATTCAATTGCAGCTTCAGACATGAAATTAGTAAGAACAACTGTAGATACCAAAGTGAGAGGAAAAAGACTGTACATTCACTTGGCAAAAGATGGGAACATATTTGTAAAGATGGTTTAAAAGCTTCTGGCACACAGCAGACATAGACTCAGAGCAAATGTATTCCATACGTCACTGGAGCCTAACTTGCAGGCTGGCAAATATCCTGCAGGCTTGAGCTGGAGTTTTGAATTTGATCTTCCTCTTCATATTACCTGTGACTATACAGTTGTCACCTCACTGCTTTCAAGCATTTCCTGCCTTGCGTGATTTCAGCCTGTGTTCTCTTTGCTTTGGGACTACTAGCAGATCCCCAGGTCTTACGGTTTTCAGTAAAAGCTATGGTCTTTCTATATAACAGACTCAAAGGCTGTGAGCCTGGTGGGTGAAGGATATTCAGACAGAATAAACAGGTAAACCTTCAGACTTTGCTTCCTTATACGAGTCTGAATTCTCAAAGATCTAAAATCTGCCAATTATTTTTTATATTCTAGATGGAAAATGCTTGGCTTAACCATGGTGGATATCAGTAGGAAAAAAAAAAGAGATTACATATGCACCATGTATTATATGTAACTAGTGGAAAGCAGAGCTCTGTTGTGATGATTTTTGTCTTTATTTTCATAGAGTCAGCTTCCTTGCACATTCCTCTGAAACAGCTGGTGCTGGCATTTGCCCTCTGCAGAACGGTGGCCTAGAGCTGTGATGCAGGCTGTGGAGATAGGGATGAGAGGTACTTGGAGAAGGGAGGGCTGGAGAGAGCTTATGGACCCAGAATGGTTTTCTGCCAATGTTTGGGTCAATCCACTTGCTGGAGTAAGACAAGATCCACCAAGAGGTAGAGGAGGGACTGCCATACTCCCATTCTCTTGGTCATTTGGAACAATGACATTCATTTTTCCTCGTTATTATCTTCGGTGTTTCTGTGCAGAATATTAGATAAAGTTTGAGTCATAATTATGTGGGAAAAGAGCTGTTGAAAATATTCCTTTTGTGGGTGCTAGATGGCGCCATGGATTAATGCTCAGGCCTTTTATCTGGGGGTGTTCTGGGGCAAAACCGGCTTGGTCAGGTAACAACTTGGCAATTAGTTTGTCTGTAGGAATTTAAGCCTCGATCAACGGAAGTATTCAGATTCTTAAATCCTCCTGAGTGCCCAGCCTTTCCCGGACATCAGCAAGGACTCATAGCTGGAATCGTACCACTACAAAAGGGGCCATGGTACTCGGTGAACGCCAGTGTCTCCTGCAACAGGAGCCACTTGCTCACCCCAGTGGTGGGCTCTAAAGTGACAGGTGACTGAGATAACAGAATCACAGAATCACAGAAATTCAGCGTGTTCATTAATATGCACAGGTGGAGAGAAGTACAGCTGCTGGTGCTGCACCTGAGGTTAGTCTCAGCTTATCAACCATGAAAGTCTCTTTAGATTGTTTACATTAAGAAAAGCAAAAATAAGAAACCGACAACCCATAACTTCTTTGGCAACACTGAGATGTATTTCTGGTTTCTCAGGCTATTTCTGTGGTGGTGTTGTTAAAGGATACTCGCCTGGAATCATCCAGACTTTCTGCTGAACTATTAAAAAAAAAAAAAAAGTAAAGCACAATAGAATAAACTGGAAAGCTCATCTCTGCACAAATGTCAGCACACTGTTGGGCATGGGATTTGTATTCAAAGCCTAGTTCTTTCTTTTGTGGGAAAGAAGAGCCTTACTTAAAAACAAATGGTTTATAAAACAATGCAAAGAGAAGGGAAGACCACTTTATTGTGAAAAACTGAAAATTCAAAGAGCACCATGTGAGAACTTATACAACGGTCAGCAATGGGAGCAGCCACAATTTGGAGGATGACCAGTGGGGACTGGGAACTGCTTAAAACAGGTTAAATATCCTGCTCAAGCAGATACAGTGAATGTTGCACTGTGGAAGAATATGAAGCAAATTCAGAGATACACAGCTTCAAACTCTCCAGCCCTTCATCATCATCATCACTGGCCACAGCTGTTAGGAGAAAGACAGCTGAATACCTGGCCTAGGAAGTGAGCCATGCTTTGGAGAGGCTGAAACACTGTGATGCCATGACCAGCCTCAGCTGTGTGGATAGGCAACAGGCCTCCATATTCAGTGGAAATGGCAGGCATGGGGTGTACAGAACAGAGGTTTTTCTTCCCTGAGTTCCATTTGTGATTAGAAGAATGCAAAAAGGATGAGGTAGAAGACCTGGGCACAGGCTGTACCTCCGCTGAGAGTCCTTTCCCACCCTTTCTCCTCAGCCCATTCCAATGCAGGTCTGTGCCTTAGCAGCCACTGGACAATGCTCTCCTCTACTGAGTGCTGCCCTGACACAAACAACTGCCTTCAAGCTTCTAAAGAAAAAAAAAAAAAAAAAAGATGGAAAAATAACTTATCTTACACAAAGCATCTTGAGAAGAAGCTCCAGAGGTTTGTTCCAGCAGAAAAAGGTATGTCTCTTTACTCATGGTGGGAGGGGCAGTGCTGCGGGGACAGGCATCTGTTGTGGGGCACATTCTTAAAGCTTTACTTCTTCTTTCTATTTTTTTCCTGACATTTGCTGTTTTATACTCTGGCAAGCAGCAGAGCTCCACTGATGCTGACTTGCATAGCCCATAGAGATACTAAGGAAATATTTTTCCTAGCAACAAGTGGCACATGAAAACACCAAGAAAGGCTTCCCCTGCTCATATTTCACTTCAGCTTTTTCAGTCATCTGGTGCTGAGATAAGAGCTGTGTGGTGAAGCTTGCTACTAGTGGGTATTTCACGGGGCAGTCTGGAAAAGGGGGACGTGTAAAAACTTTGTGCCTGTTGTTAGCGCAGGGGGTTGAAATCATTGTGGTGTGGTGACCACCGTGCCGCCTGTGTCAGTGCTGCTAGGTTGCTCCCATGCTGAGGTACTCCTAAGCCGTTCCTAGCTCACTGAGGTGAATGGCATTGCCTTAAGATGGCAGCCATGTCCGGGCTCGGAAATGCAGTGGATAAACAAAATAGTGCCATCTGGGGCAGCTGTTCCCACAGACCCCAGCACACGTGAGGCTCTTGGACATTGATCTCATGAAAACACTGCAGTTAATGAGAGCTGAAGGGCTGGGGGCGTATGAGTTGGAGCCCTTGCTGCTGTGAGGTTGGATAGGTGGGAACTCTGCCACTGCCATTCTAAGGTAAATGGAGGAGAAACAGTGGCAGCCTGTGCCCACAGCGCTCCCAAGGAGGCTCCTGCTTGGAGTCAATGGGCAGGCTTCCGCTATGTGCCATGGTCTGAGGAGCCCTGGCTGCAGCAGGTGCCCAGCACACAGGTATGTGCCATGGCCATTTCGTTTCCATTTATGTCTTTGAAACCTGAGGAGGAAAATGGGGATGGTGTTTTGTTCTAATATGGCAGTATTTTCTATTTTCTGCCTGCTAGTGGGGCAAAGCTAAGCTGTTAATGTTATTTTAGCTAAAGTGCAGTTTTCTGGGATTGAATTGTTAGCGACACAGGAGCAATGGCTGGTACTTGTGTCTACTTGTGAGTAACTCCCCTTTCTTTTCTGGCCTTGCTCAGCCATGCTGAAGTAGCGTTCACAGATGGTGAAAGGCTTTGTCAACACCAGCAAATCACTACTTCTGCCTCCGCAAGGTCAGTGTTTGAAGGCAGCGTGTCTGAGAACACAGCTCTGCAACCAATGAGGAACATAAATTGTCAGGAAGTGTTTAGGAGTTGCACAGTATTAGTGGGTAGAGCAAAAGCATTCTCATGGTAGAGCCAACCTCTGAATTTAAGATCAGCCTTGCACCCATAGGGTGAATATTTTGTGAGTAATTTCAGTGGGGTTAGGATGAAGCCCAGGATGTTCCTACTCATCCCTTGATGGGTGACTTACAAGAAGAACATCTGCAAAACATGTTTGTGTGTCATCAGTGTGTTTCCTGAATTTGTCCTTTAGTATCTTAGAAGTATTTATTCTTTGGAAAAAGTCAGTATAACAACCTGAAAAGCTTTTTCTGCAGTGGGACACATACTTCTGTAGTTGCTTAGAAATAGTTCACATACAGATAGAAGCAGATTTGTAAAACTGGTTTGAAAGCTGCATGGTAGGCAATTCAAGGAAGACATACGTGTCCCAAGATAAGAAACCATCCTGCAGGCTTAAACTGGAGGTTAAAATCTTACTTTTTATGTGAATCAGTATCTGTGTTATACTATGATTTATGCAAACTCTGCTTAGCAGTTACATGGTTTCTGTGTGTGGAGCTGGAGCTGTTTTGTTTGGGGTTTGTTGGTTTTTTTCAGTGAAACTGCAAATAGTCCCCAATTACAGTGATTCAGCAAACTTTAGAAGAAAACTGAATTGTGAAGGATATGGTTTTAAAAATAATCTGTTGGGTTTTTTTTTTTAGCTGAACTTGAACTTTTAATGGGTTTCAGATTTCCCAGTCACTCGTTATAATTTATCCGGGAATTGTATTGCAGTGAACATCCTAATATGTAGGGACCAGATAGAAGACCTAAAGACTCTATTGTGTGAGGAAGGCCATGTTTTCTGTTTTATCCTTCACTTTTGAGATGAAAACAATGTGAGGAAATGGTGTGTTGATCAGTGTGTTGTACACATCTTGTTCTATAGAACGAGAGACAGGGCGATTGCCTTCAACCAGCTCACTTATTGTACTATGAGGCTGGGAAGGTCCATACCCTGCTCCATACATTGCTTAATGGCTTTTTATTATTTATTTTCTGAGCTGTTACCGAAAGATTCTAAACATAAGTCAGAGTACATTCAAAAGCATATATTTATTTTGCTACAGAAGTGGAAACATCCCTCTCCTTGCAGCTAATAATAGAATTGACATTGTTAAACAATTAAATTGGAAAATATTAATAATAGGTGCTTCATGCATATTAAACAAAACTTCAATAAGTGCTTTGTTTTATTGTTTAACTGTACGTATGAGTCATAAGGAAAGTGTTAATGTTCAGGATAGGATATGAATCATGTATTTGCGAACAATCTTCCAATGCCAGCACTGGAACCCCAAACACATTTATGCTTTGTAGTTAGTAAACTCTGTGCTTGGAAACTGAAAGTGTAATCAAAGTGAGAGTTTATTTATTAACTAGCAGATACTGTGCATCTTATTTACACAGATTGATAATGGGAGGTGAAAAATACAGAAAGAAGCTGGTAATGCATGGAGCTCTGTGTCCCTGGGGTACAAATCATGAAAGGAACCTGAGCTGCACTAGCACTAGCCATTAAATGCTGCATTCTGTGATTTTAAAAGTCAATCTCATATTCATGAAGGAAATCCATATTATACCTTATTTGTGAGGAGAGGTGCCCAATTCTCTTAAAAGCTGACTTGAAGCATTTGTTGTTTTGACTGCTTTAGTGTTAGGGTGAGAGAATTTACTTCAAGGTAACAAACAAAACAAGTGAAATGCACAGGAGTAACTTGGGTGTTGTTATATGTTGTATTGATTTGCATTACAGATAAATATAATTACTGAATGGCAAGTTGTTTGTGCTGGCTGTATTTGGGCATGCTCAGGAAATCAGGTTCTTTGCAGAAAGTACTCTCACCTAGTAATTATTTGCAGTCATTGGTAATAAGTGTGTTCTTAATTGCCTCCTCTCTGGAAAGGTAGAAGGTGAAAGGAAAGGCTTGAGTTGTCTGTTCTGCAGGAAGGACAGAGGTAGCTCATGCCCAGTATCATTGGCTAAGAAAAGTTTCTGAGTGCTAGCTGTGGTTTAGGGAAGACCTCTGGACATCTAGTTCAGCCTCTCATATTGCCTGACCTTGAAAAAACTGTTTTTATTGTTTGTTTTCCCAACTGTGAAATGGATCCTGAAAAGCATTTGGTCAAGCTGCCTAGAATCCAATGCACAGTCCCGCCTTTACTCAGGTAATTGCTATTGAATTTTAGTTACGCTGGGAGTGTTTATTAAGATTTATAAAACTACTTTGGGATATGATTGTTTATCTAGCTCTGTGTTGGCGTTCTCAGAAATTAAAAGTATACTTCTAGCAGTAACAAAAGTTTTCATGTTTCTATGTATCTGACGCTAATGTAGAGTTACCATTCTCATCTTGCAGGATCATAAAAGTCTGAGTATTAATAATAATATTAAAAAGGCGTGAAAAGTAATTTAAATAATTTGGAAAGGTTTTGACTGACCCACATCTGAAGGGAGAATTCCTGGCCCTATGCTGCTACTACTGAACCTCACAGATAAGAAATTACGTATATTTGCAAAGTGTGTCCATACACAAACTGTTCTTCTTGAGAGCTTGAAGAACTGGTTTTGCCACGCACTGAAATATGACTTGTGCTCTCAGGTGACAGGATGCTTGGTGTCACAGTTGGCACACTCCCGGGCTTGTTTGGAGGCTACTGCAATCACCTCCATGTTGCCCTATGACATGGGATTTGTCTTTGAAATTTTGTGGAGAGAAGTGTGAATTGTTTTAACTTTTGATTTTTAAAGGACATACTGGTTAGTGGGCTAATCAAAGAGAGTTAAATGAAGGAGATTTGGTGGTGGGTGACCAAGCAGAAACACATCTATAGTAGGAATCGGCAGTGATTTTACATGTAAATTTCATCTCCAAGAAATTTCCTAGTCTGTCCAGTTCTTCAGATAGAAAATTTTCTTTCTAATGTGTTAACATTCACACGTTTAAAGCCAGGCAGTTGCACAGGGCTTACAATAACAGAAACAAATATATAAAGAAAAAAGGCGGTTCAGTTTGCTCTTTCAGTCTGTATTAACGTCCTGATTAAACAGCTTTTTTGAGTGGGGCCAGACCTGACCACCACTGCTACTTTCTTCTGTTGCAGAAACATAAATTGAGTTTTGATGAGGAATGCTTCCTCCCTCAGCCTGTGTTGATTTGTTTGTGTTTCTCAGTGGCATACCCCATTCACTTTGTTTAAGCGGAAGGAGGGAACTTCTAGTTTTGAAATAAAAGCAAATAAAACCTTTGCATATTGTGGAGTTTGGCATTTTTAATTTTGTGACGCCCTATAGGTTTCATCTTCCATGTGCAATTTCAGTTAGTGGACATATGTGGCCTTACAAACCAATGGCCTGGTGTTGCTTTGTAGGAAAGTACTTTCTGGAGGCTGAAATAAAAATTGTACATCAGCATGTAATAGAATTTAAACATCCTATCGCAGATGCTTGGGTCAGTCTGTGCTGCTGTTCTGGTGACATTTATTGCTTGGTACCAAATGGTGTCACTGAATGACAGTATCTGTGGATGTATCTATAGTTAGGTATCCAACTAAAACCTTGCAGAAGTCAGGAAGGTGTGTTTGAAGAGTACTTATATTGTAGCCTAGTGTGAGCTCAGACAACTCTTTCTTGCTTTTATATCTAGTGTGAGAAATACCCCAAATAAAAGAGACATCCCTGCAGTGCGGGGCTGTTTGAGCTCCTCTTAACGCCTCTCCTTGTTACTGATGGTGAAGCATGCCTAGAAATACAGATGGAGCTGATGCACTATTGCTCTGTTGGTGTTGTAGTTTAACTCTGTTAGCCTGGAGGAGTTTAAAGGTATCTTACAACCTTTCTTATCTCTTCTGTGTAGTGCTCTGCAGTGCACATCCATAAATTAAGATGAGGTCAAGTAGTTTTCCTTATTTGTGGCTTTAGCAGTGACTTACTTCACTGACTTTTTTTTCTCATTAGAAGATGAAGTTTGTCTTCCATCTCTTGTCTTTCTGACTCTTGCCTGCCTTCAGCAGGGTCAGCTTGCTGCTTTCTCAAGGTTGAGAACTTAAACTTTGCTGCCATACCTTGTCTGCGGGTTAAATAATGACTGTGCTGAGCCGATTAACGGAGACCATTCAGTTTCCTTATTGCTGATGAAAGGGATGGAACACATATCCAAATCCCATTAGAGGAAATCTAGTCCCTGGTGAGCTATGCAAGATTTTCAGAACTCGTGTGATAAAAATGTGCAAATATGAGGTATGAAAGAGGAAAAAAGAACTGATTTTGTGAGCTCTTTCTGCACTATTGCAGTGTATTTAAAAAATAAATAAATGAAGTGCTTACTCTTTTGTCAGTACATGGTCAATAATTGTTACTTAATGTTTTGTAGTTTGAAGGCACATGGAGTATCTATATAACATCAGAGTTACATACCTTACCCTAACAGTCTACAGACTCTTACAACCAACATACTTGCAAACCACCACAACAGCCTCCAGCCTCTTGGTGATGGGACTGTGAATGGAGGCAAACTAAAAATGGTCCCCTCAGAGTTGTGCTTTTTGGATACTTGTGCTGGTACCCAGCTGCATACAGGAGTTGTTGAGTGCCTGACTTTTATCAGACGCTGTGCTGTTCAGAGAACAAGAAAGAGCTGCTCTTTTTTTGTCCTGTACCTATTGAAAGATCCCATGTGAATAATTCATTCAGTCCCAAAGGAGGGCTGAACTCTTGTGTTTCACAGTGGTTATCTAGGGGGAGGAGGAAGGATTATCCTGTTTTTACAAGGGCGTGTAATGACAAGACAAGTAGGAATGGCTTTAAACTGAAAGAAGAGAGATACAGATTGTATATTAGGAAGAAGCTCTTCCCTGTGAGGGTGGTGAGAAGCTGTGGCTGCCCCATCCCTGGCAGTGTTCAAGGCCAGGTTGGACAGGGCTTGGAGCAACCTGGTCTAGTGGAAGGTGTTCCTGCCTGTGGCAGGATGAGCTTTAAAGTTCCTTCCAACCCAAACCAGTCTGGGATTCTTAAGGCTGCCACGGCCAATTTATACCAACTTTGTTGCTGTATGAAGACCTCAGGTCTGGGGCCTTACTTTAGAGATATATGCATTATTTCCTCCTGAAATGCAAACATCACTGTTAAATTCAATTATTGGGGTATATTTAATATTCAGGTTCAAAGCTGAATTTCCTTAGTCTGAGAAAAAGGCCAGAATTAAGTAGAAATTAGCAGCAATGGAGAAGATATTTGCTTGAGTTTAAGCTTTTATATGCTGTTCTTAGAATACAGTAAGGAAAAAATTCTCATCAGAGGCATTTATACTTTAGCCAAGTTGAAAGCTGTCCACAACGTGTAGATTACAAAGTCCACTTTACTGAGCAAGTATTGACAATGGCTTGGTATATTAATAACTCCATATTCTACTTTTTCACAGGAACTTTGTTCTGATGATAACCTTTTATGGGTCACATTAATCTGCTAAATAAATTTCTTCCTAGAAATAAGAGTAACTTTAGAGTTATATGACTTAATTGTGCATGTGTCCTAGTATGACAGCTTTGATTTGTGTATTATAGACTGTCTCTTTCAGAGAGCATTTTACTCTGCAGGAAGAGATGTACAATAGGGGAAGATGATGCATCCACCAAAAGCTGCGGTGCTACCTATCAAATTGGGAGTCTGGGGCTAAAGACAGACCAGGATGGAGACTTTTGTACAGCGCCTTTGCTCCATGAGGAGTCTTCCTCAACAGTGGGAGTTTTTCAGTTAGCCTCTAGACAGTGACAACATTAAGAAATATGATTAGGATGAAAGATGGTTGTATTTTTTTATTTCCTTCACCTCTCCAATGCCCATTTTGCTAGCCGCAACAGAAAAACCTAACTGGAATTCAGCCCAAGTATTTTAAATACTGGAATTAGCACAATGGGTTCACATTCCCATAGTTCCCTGCAGTTGATACCTTTCACTGGGCTATTGATAATCACTGGGTTTTGTTTGCTTCTTCCACTTCAGCAGCTTTGTGGTTTAGTGGCTGTTTGTATGGTATTATTAACACATATACCACTAGCCTGTCATTGCGGACAATTATTTCATATTCCTGTATGTTTATTACCACTCCTTTACAGCCTGCTTGTCAATTTTTATGTGGGTGAATGTACTGTGCTGAACTGCAGAGAATAGTATTGGTACTAGGAGATGGCTCATGGAAACTTAAAGGCTTAGAATAGTTTATAGAGGCAGGTGTAAGAGATAAGTGTCGTATTTACTGGTATATGAGGTTCTAGTGAGCGCCATAAAATCAGACCTAGGACATCAGAACAGAAAGTGAGTTATTTTATGTTTATTTTATTTAAGCTTCTTGCACCTAGCACTGTAATATTTTGAAGTGTGCTGCCTGCCTTCTGCTTTTATTGTCTTCAGACTTGCCCAGTCATAACGTTCTTTCAATTAAAACTAGAAGCACAAAATGCTGATTACTTGAAGTAGGCATTAGGAAAAAAAATTATGAGTGTTTTGAGAACCGTTTAAAATACATTTGGATATAACCAGCACTGAAACACCTCTGGGTAAGGTTTATGATAAATTAAGAGATTCAAAACCTTTCCAGGTTAGGGGGTTGAGTTCCAAACTGGAGAACTACAAATGTCTGACAGTTGTTCTTGTTAGAGCTGGGGAATCTGATATGCTCACAAAAACCTCAGGTAGTCAAATTCAGGACAACTGTATTGCTTTTGACTAAAATTAGGGCCTTCATTAGGGCCTTTTAATGGTAAATCCAGTTTCTGAATGGAAATTCCATTTGTGTGCTCCCAGAATTGAAAGGGATTTTTAACAAATACTCTGGTTTTGGCTCATTTCTGTTAGAAAGCACCCCTTACAAGATCTGTTGTCTTTAGGTCCTCTCTGGATGTGCTGGTAAATGTTCACAGACCATGCTTCTTGATACTGGTACTTGCAAATGCAACGGCAGGAGTTTTACTTTGCAAATACTGTGTCTAGTCCCTCCTTCTGCAGGCTAGGTGGATGTCATTTGTCGTGATTCTTCAGAAATTCTTGGCACCTGTACATTTGAAAGGAGCAGAGCAGCTGCCTCTACCTTTGTGGCTGTTCCATTCAGGTTATTTCCTCATTACACCAAGTGCTGGCTCAAACCTCCTATTGTGCTAAACAGAATATGTAATAATCCATTTAAAATATAACACATTTATCACTTGGCCCAGATCAAAGGTGCACAGCTTCAAAGGCTCCAATTAAATTGTGATGATGTAGAACACTGGCTTTATCTGCATGGGTTACAGACTCATGGTTGGGTGGTTTGGTTTGGTGTTTTTTTTTTTTTAACTTATTGAGTTAAATATTGCAAAACTCTTGCAAGATGTTTCCCATTGTTGCTGTTGATCAGTGTTAAAATAAGTCCAGATTTTCCTATTAGATTCTTTCCTTTTTTTTTTTCTAGCTAGAACACATTGTATATAAATTATGTTTAGCTATGTCATGGTATTACTCTTTCCTTGGTGTCTCAGTCTTCCATCTCCCTTGTTTGCTGTTCAAGTTCTCATAGCTTCCTTTCTCTGGCTTTACTAGTGCTGCTGTTTGTAAACCTTTTAGGAAGGTGTCACAGATGAAAAATATGTTTATTTCTAGGTCAATTTTGGATGTAGAATTCAGCCACACTTAAAAGTGTATAAGCAATTTGGGTAACTGGGTATCTGGATAATTGGATGGGATGACTGGAGCATTACTTTGAACTATGGCTTTCTCAATGATTTGGGCTGAAATTAAATCTACTTTAATGGTTTGCAAAGCTTCAGTCAGTGATTTTTAGAGGTGGTTAGGAATAGTGTGAGCTGGACCAACATCCCATAACACTTAAAGAGCAACAAAACTCTGAATAGAACCTCGTTTTCATGATTTATGATTATATGATTTTTATGTAGCTCTTTAAATGCAACTAAAACCACTTTGTTCAGGAAAGCAGATATAATTATAATGTATCATAATACATCTTTATAAATTGTCTATGAACTATATTTAGAGAGATTAATGGTAAGGTAATTTAACTTGGGAAAAGGTAGATTGGCAGATAGCATTGAAATGCTGGATAAAAGTAAGACAAAATAAGTGTAAGGTGTGAAAAAATCTTGGGCTGCAGTTAAAACAAGTTGAATGCTAAACCATAAAGTAAAAATGTAAGTAAGAAAAGTTAGGGTTGTGAAGTAAACAGTGTAAGGCTGTGTGTAGCCAAACTTGGCCACAGTGTAGCTTCTCTGAAGCCCGCGGAGTGCCCCCAAGTAAGGCAGGTGTAGCTTTTATTTCATAACAGAAATGTTAGAAAAGCAGACGAATTGGTTGCAGTGAGATCCAGGGCAAACTCCTTTGCTATAAATGACCCTACTTTATTGAAAAGAAAATGCTGAAGAATGAAGTCATTTGTGGCATTTTGAGTCAGGCAAGCATGTGTGGCCACAGAGAATGGTTCTGGGACAAGCTGGAGATGTTTCTAGAAAGTAAGGTTCCCATGACTTCACCTCTATAGTCTGATAAAAATTGATGATTTTTTTTTTTATGGTTTTTGTGGTCTGCAGTATAGAAATAGAGGGGAGGATAAAGTGAGGATGGAAATACACATTTCTGCAAATAAAATGACATTTTTCTACTTGATTGCATATTTTGTTTTTCTTCATGCCAGTGAAACTCTCATGAATATAAAGGGACAAGCACTCTTTCTTTTAACCTTCTTTCCTTATTAGTAGCCAGAACCATATGTTCTATTTGTCTATGATCAATAAACTACCGTTTGATTCAGATTCCTTGTAAAGTGACATATTCATTTCGGTCTTGTGCATAAAAACTTAGAAGTCCAGTAGAGCAAGCTGGCATGAGCAGCCAGTCAAGTGAACAGTGATGCTTAATTCGGTGGAAATGCTTACATGCATTTTTTTTTTTTTTGTCTTGTCAGATCAGACACATGAGATGATAAACTGTGTTTTATTGCAGTACGCCCTATGCTTTGGCCAAAAGTGATGTGGTATTCAGAAATCTGGAAAGCAGATACTGCGTAAGTAATTCACTATTTTAGTATAAAAGGGCGAAGCAAATTTATTATTGTTTTCCTTACAACACATTTAAATTTGATAGGAGTGTCTTAAAAAGTGCGAAAATGAGAGCCAACTACCTACAGAGAACTTTTTTCTTTTCCCCTCGATCTTTTCATTCAGTGCAGCCGAGTCATCTCTTCTAGTAAACTACTGAGTCAACACATTTAAAACCACAACAACTGTTTCTTATTTCTATACTGTCAACTGATTAGGACCTGTTTAAGGGTTACACCCTTCCGTATTTACACCGTTAAGGAAAACATGGTTATAGGTACAATTACATTTAAAATTCACTGTGTATTATATGGTATCACAGTATTCTATTGGCACATTTAATTTGTGTGTGTATGCAAATGTAGTGCTGGAAGCTGGAGAGTTGCATTCACGGTGATGGATATAGCATGCTGCTGCCAAGCAGCTTCCTTGCAGCACCTTCTTTCAGCCTTTCAGCTGACCTAATCCTTGATGCTCCTAGAAAGAGACAAGTCCTTCAGTCCCCTTTACTATTTCAAATTCTGGCAGCAGCAACAAGTTGCTGTTTATTGAAATTAAGAGAGAAATCATACCAGAAGTGGCACCCTGAGCCATAGGAAATAATTTCTTTTCCCCCTTTATGTAATAGTGGCCCCTTTATCTCTCTGTGGGAGTTTAGATGATTCTTGGATGGCTGTAGAGGAACAGTGAGGGTTCCAGGTAGAGTGTGAAAGTTCCAGATAGAGCTGAAAGTTCCAGGTAGAGTGTGAGCTCTGTGCAGTCATGGGGGAGTTCTGCTGAAGTAGCAAGCGGGAGCATCTGTAAAGTTTATGAAAATTACTCTCTGTAAGTGTACACGATAGAATGAAAATGGTGTTTCTTCATTCTTCAGAGTTCAGTAGGTTTTTAGGTAGAACCATCAGCACAAGTACATTTGGGGTAAGGTGATTTTTCTTAGATCAAAACTATAAACCATAATTCATTGACATATAAGGTCTTTGAAAGCTCTACTTTGGATTCCTAAAATTTCCATGTCAAAGATGAAATATAGTTAGAAACGATATGTAACTATGGAACTATAGTTAGAAATGTTTTGGGTTTTTTTCCAATGGATAAAAGACAGCAGGAGACCAGAATTCCAGTTTTCTATCTTCTCATTTTTTTACCATCAAGATAAATTAGACTAGAAATTAGGAAGTTCTTCCCTGTGAGGGTGCTGAGGCACTGGCACCGGTTGCCCAGAGAAGCTGTGGCTGCCCCATCCGTGGCAGTGTTCAAGGCCAGGTTGGACGGGGCTTGGAGCAACCTGGTCTAGTGGAAGGTGTCCTTGCCCATGGTAGGAGGTTGGAACTGGGTGAGCTTTAAGGTCACTTCCAACCCAAACCAGTCTGGGATTCTATAAAATATTGCAGCAAATAAACTCATTTATAAAATATATCCAGGTCATTGGTTCTGCAGTTTTTCTTCCTCTGGTTTTAAAACTAAATGCTAAGCAGTGCAAGTGGATTTTATGAGACATGATCTTGCAGTGTGCCTTAAGAACAATCTGAAGAAACCTATAAAATGGAAGCTTCTCAATCCAGATGTGCAAAATCCCACATAATGTCTAGATTCAGGCTAGGCTTGCTATGACGCATGGGCTGGATTCAGTCCTGTCATGACTGACGTCTTTGGGTGCTGGTGCCAAACATGATTTTGGATGATAGCATGTGTCGTATTCAAAGCTGAAGTGTGAGGGACATTCAGGTACTAGCAGTAAGGTGACAGCTGAGGTAAAGGTTTCCAAGATTCCCAGTCTGCTGTCATAAATTTGCTCAAAGTCTGCTTGCAGTATGTGCCTCTTTCTGTGCATGACTACTTTCTACTGGATTTCATGGGGAGCTGGTTACTCTGATACCCTCTATGCCTTCGAAAATCTCCCCCAACAACATTTACCTGATGTATGATCCATTCCAAGAGCATTATGTTCCAAGAGCATAACTTGACTGTCTTCAGGATTTTGAAAATCTTGGATTCTAGAAAAGCTAGTAATTATCATTTATTTTATTGTTAGGTCATTTGCTAGGGCAAAGAGCAGTATGTCGTCTACCTGGACTGATGTAAAGCATTTGACACTGTCCCACACGACATCCTTCTCTCTAAATTGGAGAGATATCAATTTGATGGATGGACCACTCGGTGGATAAAGAACTGGCTGGATGGCTGCACACAAAGAGTTGTGGTCAATAGCTCGATGTCCGGCTGGAGACCGGTAACGAGTGGTGTCCCTCAGGGATCGGTGTTGGGACTGGTCTTGTTTAACATCTTTGTCGCTGACATGGACAGTGGGATTGAGTGCGCCCTCAGCAAGTTTGCCGATGACACCAAGCTGTGTGGTCCGGTTGATATGCTGGAGGGAAGGGATGCCATCCAGAGGGACCTTGACACGCTTGTGAGGTGGGCTGATGCCAACATTATGAAGTTCAACCACGACAAGTGCAAGGTCCTACATCTGGGTCGGAGCAATCCCAGGCACAGCTACAGACTGGGCAGAGAAGAGATTCAGAGCAGCCCTGCAGAGAAGGACTTGGGGGTGCTGGTCGATGAGAAAATGAACGTGAGCCGGCAGTGTGCGCTCGCAGCCCAGAAAGCCAACCGTATCCTGGGCTGCATCAAAAGCAGCGTGACCAGCAGGTCGAAGGAGGTGATCCTGCCCCTCTACTCTGCTCTTGTGAGACCTCACTTGGAGTATTGTGTGCAGTCCTGGTGTCCTCAACATAAAAAGGACATGGAACTGCTGGAACAAGTCCAGAGGAGGGCCACGAGGATGGTCAGGGGACTGGAGCACCTCCTGTATGAAGACAGGCTGAGGAAGTTGGAGCTGTTCAGCCTGGAGAAGAGAAGTCTGCGTGGGGACCTAATAGCAGCCTTCCAGTATCTGAAGGGGGCCTATAGGGATGCTGGGGAGGGACTCTTTGTCAGGGACTGTAGTGACAGGACAAGGGGTAATGGGTTAAAACTTAAACAGGGGAAGTTTAAATTGGATATAAGGAGGAAATTCTTTCCTGTGAGGGTGGTGAGGCACTGGAATGGGTTGCCCAGGGAGGCTGTGAGTGCTCCATCCCTGGCAGTGTTCAAGGCCAGGTTGGATGAAGCCTTGTGTGGGATAGTTTAGTGTGAGGTGTTCCTGCCCATGGCAGGGGGGCTGGAACTAGATGATCTTGAGGTCCTTTCCAACCCTAACTATTCTATGATTCTATGATTCTGTTTTTGTGTTGCCTGTGGTTTCTGTTTGGAATAGTAACCTTAGGCTGATTTTTCGTATGTCTCTGTAAAAATTCAGATGTTTCATAGAATGAGAATTAAATTACATTTGGTTACCCATGTGAAAAATACTCTGATCTTCATCTTTTGGTTTGTTAAGTTTGTGAATGTTTGAAGCTTGGATTGAATTTAGTACCTAAAATTTGGTAACATTGTGGACTTCTTATGAAGGATTTTTTTAATTATCTTTCCCCCCTGTCATTCCTACAAATGGAACATGTTATTAAGTCTTGGCCAAAAAAAAAAAATGTAGTTATACTTTGGTTGTGGTTATTAGAGATTTGTGATACTGCCATTAGTTCATTCCTTGAAGTGCAAAGTACTTGAACTCAAGTCCAGAGCTGAATGGGATCTTCCTCGATGTAATTGCAGTCCTGGATTGCTGTGTTCCATGAAAAATACGGCCCAGTGTCCAGGGAGGTTTTCTTTTCTTTTCTTTGTTCTTAGAGTTGTTCCTGCACAATATAAAGGAACAAACTGACTAGACTACAAATGGGACATAAAGACTGGGAATACAAGTCCAAACTAGAATCTGAATGCTAGTTTAATGATTTGGAGTTGCAACTAAGAGAAACGAGTAATGTTTAGTGGCAGTGTGGTGAAGGCTAAAACAATTTTGGCAAGAACAACACTATGAGAAACCAATGAGATAGATGATAAGAAAGGTCTGGGGAAGGATTTGGGCTTGAAAGAGTGGGAGGACTGCAATAAGGAGCCTGGTATCTGGGAACACTTGGATACGAAGGTGAAAGAGGAGCTAAAAAATGGCATAAGAGGAAACAACAAAGGGTATTTTGACTGCAAAAAGAATTGGAATTTTACCAGGGTGAGGCTTGTGTGTTCCTAACCAAAAAGAATGGGACATGGGTACAGAAGAGAGGCAGAATGGGTACAATGCCATTAGATGTGCTGATAATTTTTGCATTGAGCAATGCTCAGCAGTTATTCATTTGATCAAGGAGCATCAAGGTTTTGTTTTCATGTCCTCAGTTAATACTGGGTGCAGTTCTGCAGCAGGATCAAACCCAGCTTCCCACAAGCAGAAGCAGCAGAAGATTGAGGCAGGGACAGCCCTATTGCTACCGGAACTGTGCTTATCTTTTTGTAACCAGAAGCCTCCCATTCAGCTGCAAATTGCATCTCTTCAGAAACGTGCTTTGGCAAGAGAAGGTGACGATTTGTGTAAATGCTTGAGCTTGAGATGGGTGAAGGGGGATCTTTCCATTTGGTTAACAATTGCAGGGGATACTCCCACCATCTCTGACTGCTGCTTACAAATGCAGAATGAAGTTCCAGTGAGCCTGATTGTTTGTGTGCCACTTTTGAGCTGAATCATCAGCATTAAAAACCACATTGAGTGCTCTACTCACTGCTCCCGTGGTATTTCTATAAGGGAAGTTACAGTCACACTGGGTGGAGGAACCTCCCTGTCTAGCTATGGGGATAGTGAATACAAGGAAATGCTTGCAGTTCTGGTTATGATGGCATCTTTTGGCATTTCTCTGCTATTTTTTGCACTGGTGCATTTCATTTGGCAGTTGAGAAGTTCATAGCAAACACTTGGTAAGATGCAAACACTGTTCCAATGTTTTATGTTTTGGAACATTAATGGATTTTTTTATTTTTTTTCTCCTTCTGTGCTGTGTTTCTTTTTCTTGTGAAGGTAAATCTGTATGTGAATTGCATACTGAGGGGGGCTGCTGACCAGCTGAGGCAGGCACACAGATGCTTTTCTTATCCCTGAGCATCATGAGTGAGCTTTCGGAGCTGCTTACAACCTCTCCTGTACAAGACTGGATCTTGTGCTTTCCTTTTCCCTTTCTGTCAATGTTGTGTAACATGCATGTGATCCCCAAAGTGTTTCCTAAGATTCAGATGAGGAAAACCATTATTTATTCTGGTCAGCAGCCACATAGCACTGGAGAATGGACAGTGCTCTGCTTTACATTCTGCTACAATTGCCATCTCCTTTTTTCCCCATCCCAGCAGTTTCAGCCAATAGTGGGAAATACTTGATGCCCGCAGCCTCTGTTCATGCTCTCTCTTTGATGAGACTTCTGGGATCTGTGAGGAATATTTTGTGGGACACGGTAAGTGTTCCCATTTATTGTGATGAGAAGTGCATTATTACTCAAATTTTTGTGGGCTTCGTTGTATTGGCCTAAACTTTGACCGTGTACCACTGTGACCTAGCTTCCTGGCAGCTTCTGAATCAAGGCCCTTTCATCCCAGTTGTGTGATAGATCCTAAGCAGGAGCAAGGAGTAAATGTGGTTTCTTATTCATGAATTAAGCCTTAAATGAATTGAGCAACACTGGTATGTTGTAAAAGGCAAGGAAAGATTGAAAAGGTCTTTTTAGAGGACCAGTGCTAAAGGTGTTTGGGTTTAGACAGGATAACTTGGAGGAGTTATAGCTGGGCAGATCAGTTTATTTTTTCTTCAGACTTTTAAGGCCTCCTTTCACTTATTAATAAATCCTGGTTCGCTATCTTTACCTATCTAATTTTGAAGAAAAATAAAAATGATCCATGGCATAATTCTCCTTTCTTTAGTCTTTGTTGATGAAAGGAGTGCTTACATGCAACTTAAATAATGAAGGCTTCCAAAGCACACTTTTAATATTCCTTCTTGTCTATACTTATTCTTTCAGGAAAATGAATCTTGACTGAATATACTTTTCATTTCCTCTTCAATATTTCGTTAATGCACAACCACAGTTCACTGAATTTTGCACAGAACAAAATGCAGCTCTATAATGCAATTAGTCTCTTTTGAATGGGGAATATTAAGATATAATTCCTCTTGCTTTGTCTCACAGACTCTGAGAACAGACAGTAAATTTGAATTTTAAAATATTTCTGTGAAGCTTGAGAAGTCCTTAATTTCTCTTTCAGAAACAGTGGACATCCTCCATTGTTCTGCTCACTTCAGCTGGAGTTTTGGACCATCTGTTGCTTAGAAAAACCTGGTTTCTTTCAGAAGAAAGACATTTATCTAAGATAGAGTGATATTCTGTAGTCCATGCATAAGCTGGAGAAAGCTTTGATAGTTGAGAGACCAGTGGAAGCAGATGAGCAAAGGAACATTCCTAGTCATTCATGTGCCTGTTGCTGGAACACCTTCAAACAGGGCTTCATTTCCAGCATTTTTTGTCGCTGTCCGCAGCTTGTAGGTATTGTTTGTGTGGTTGTGGTCCTATATGCATGGGTCTGTGGTGCTTCGGTGGGGAAGGTGAATGAAGCAGACATCAGGGGTAAGGTTAGATGATCTCAACAGGGTCCCTTCCAGCTGAAATGATTGTGGGGTCTGGTGACAGCAGGAGTTGCTGAAGTATATGCACAGCGCTACTGGGGCACAAGCTGTTTCTGAAGTGGTACAGGGAGCTCTCCCTCTTGCCTTTTTCCAAGCTAAGATGGAGAACAACAGTTTGGAGAGCAAATGGCATCCCAACAACTAACCACTACCTCCTGTGCATTGCCCACAGAGAGCTTGCAGCTGCCATGGCTGTGTCTGGATAGGGGTGGCAGGGTTGAGGATCTGCCCCACATCTGGGGGCCCTGAAGGTCTAGAAGGGCTGGCTGCTGTGCTGGTGGGACAGGGCAGTTGTTTTTCTCTGACAGGTGTGCTGCCCCTCTGCCTCCACTGCTCCACCTGACTTCTCTCCTCTCTGCATGCATTGGCACCTACACACTAAATTGTGAGGTCAGTGGGCTTTTGGATTTAGAGATTAAGTGCTGATGAGCTTTGATCAAAATGTTTTCTCGCCTGTCAACTATTTGCTGTTTTGTAACAAATAGTTAAATAATGTGAGAATTCCTCATAGTTCAGTGTCTCAGCTGAGTTACTGATGTAATACCCTGGGGAGCCCCGGGTTTAAAATACAGTGTTGCTGACATTAGAGCCTTATATTCTCTGTACTTTCATGCTGTTCTCAATCCGTGCCTTTTCTTCCAGCTCTTAATGCCACACAAAGATTTCCCTTGAGAAAGTGACCGGAAGTAGCCTGTAACTGACATGAGGACCTCTGGGAAGAAAAATGGAAACTACTGCCCAGCCTTAATAACTTCTTGATGAAATAGATATCTTGTGGAAAGTGGATTTTTATTTTTTTCCCAAACAAACTTCCCCTGCTGTTGGTGCTGCTGTCGCAAATCTATTTGCTAGTAGTAGAAAGACGAAAATTCGGTTTGATTCATGCAGCCCTGACTCTCACAGCTTCACAGGCCTTATTGTAGCTTTTGGTTTTGCCATGTAAAGACACAAACATATTAAGGTTTGACTCTGTGAAAACATATGATGGTAACGAACCTGTCAAATTCCTTATATTGACAGCAATAACTCTTCTAAGACTTTGACGGGACTATTATTCTACCAGGAATTAATGCCACCCCCACCACCTTTACTTTCATTAAGCAATGTATCTTTGCCTGCATGTGCACTGCTCACTTGGTGGTAATCATACACACATACAGGGCAGAAATGTTTCCTGTGCAGTTTATTTCAATAAACTATTGTGTATCAGAATAGATGCCTGCATTCCATTGCATAATTTAGTTTTCAGCAGTTTGTCCTAAGAAAAATAGAAGATGAAATAGCGGAAATATCTAACTTCTGTGTCAGGAAATAATATGTAAAAGTGTTGTTATTGCTGGTTTTACCCCAATCTGCTGTTAGCCCTGAATCCTTGTTAGTGACCTGATGAGTCCGGATTTCATCCCGTCTACCTGCTGGGTGGAAATGCATGTCACAGCAGCAAAAGCATCTGCTTCCTCTAGTTCAAAGCTTTGGCAGTGGTGTGTTTGATTCTTAAATTGGTCTTAGAAGTTGTTTGGCAAGTGTGTGCTTAGTCATCTGTATTTTTATTTTTGGTTCATGTCAGCAGCTGCTGTTGGTTGCATTTTGCTGTTAAAAATGCACAGGTTTGTGTTCTGTTATAGTTTTGAATGTCTCTGAGTTTGAATACTTACCACCCTGAACATCTGGGTGTCAATAAGAAGTGAAGAAGCTTTTAAGTCATGAAGCTGGAATGATTGATGTATGCATCAGTAACTCCCCTGCCTTCTCAAAGAAAAGAAAGTTTATGAATGGGTGAGTCAATGGTGCAGATGGTGATATGAAAAATAATACCAATTGAGAACAAATATTTGAAGTTACTTTCTCCTGTGTACAAATATACCAGGTGCGTTTCAGCAAACCTGAAACCTGCTTGTGGCAGCCAGAAAGATGTGCAACCTGCAGGTTATTTGTTGAGTGATATCTGGTGCATAAAGTGCTGTCTCAGTCTCAAAGTTTGAGCAGTGTGTAAGCAAAATATCTCATTATCCTTCTGCTCATGTTGATGATATAGTCTCTGCTTTAATATCTTTATGTCTTTAATATTTAGGCTCTACATTCTAGCTAATAAATAAGCCTCCCTCTAGTAGTGTGTCTGACTAGAAGCAGCTGTTTCCATTACATCTATTTAAATTAGACTCTCTTGCATACAAATCTTGCAAGAATGTTATGGTAAAAGGCAAAGTTTTTCTACACTGCAAGAGAATGTGATAAGGTTTTGAACCAGCACAGATGAGCCAAGAAATATTTTCTTACTCGGGAAAGAAGAATGAATGCCACTGAGGTTTTACCTGAACTTAAAACATTTTATATGAACTTGACTTCAGCCAAAATTTAGTAGGGAAAGAAGGATGCTCGTTGCTTTGCCCAGCCAAAATGTACCAGTCCTTTCACAGAGCTTCAGAGTGGGGATTTGACCTAATGCCAAATCCATTCTAGACTTTTACACTACAGCTTGACAAGTAGAATACTCCTTGGTATCTATCATGGCATTTATATATATACCTGTGATCAGTAGTGAATGCACAAGGTATTTGGCCTGCCCACTAGGGAGTAAGTTTTGTCCTGCTGTCCAAGTGAAATTTCATAACCTGGGCAGTGTTGGATGGAGGAGCCAATTTGTCCATGTACTTCTGGGAGGAGGAAGGATTCTAGAGTTATGCCTAGTATAAATGGCTTTGAAACTACATATGGCTGTAGAAATTTGTATGAATATTAAAGTATATCTGGTAAACAGAAAAATGCACTAACGGGTTGTGGTGTTTGTTTGCAGATGGAAAACTCTTCAGGGTAAAGACCTTTTGTTTGTATAGAGCAAAACGAAACAGGAACCTTACTTCTCTGAAGATGTTGAGTGCTGTAGCAGTGCTGGTAAGCATACCTGTAAACTTTATTTTGCTTCTTCTATAGCTTTGTAATAAACAGTCTTCGTATTCCTGCTTAAACAGATATTCATGATGTCAGGAACTAAAAGACTTCAAAGGGCCCTGAAAATATAATTTATTTTGCTCATCATATAGTGGGAAAATAAACACAAAAACATTAAGTTATAAAATCTAAGTTGCAAAATCTTTAAATTGCAAGCAAGCAATGCCTAGAAAGAGTCTTTTTCTTCTGGTTTCAAGGTTTATGGCAGCTGTTTTGGCCCCCGTGCCTAGTACACTAATAATTTATGGGTAACTTTGTTTTACAAAGTAATATGTGATCATTCTGAAGAAAGATGTGAAAGCTCATTAAGTCAGTAATGGAAAAGACTTGACTGAACACCTAGTCTAAATCTGTCACCTAAAGTACTCTTCTGTGGACATAGGTAAAATTAAGAATTCGGTGGGAGTGCTGCTTCTGAAGTTTGGTCTTCTGTATGTGAGAAGCACAGGGCAGTGATATGGCTGGCATGACCGTCCACTGCAGAAATATTTGTGGTAGTTCAGAAGGTCTGGTACCTTTTGTGGCAAGATTATTTGCCTTTTCTTTTACCTCTCTAATCACCCCATTCCCCTGACCTCCCCTCAAAAAAAAAAAAAAGTGTGATGGGATGAACCTACTGCATGTAGATAACTGACCTCTTTTTGATTCTGCTGTCATATCATTCACATGGTTAATCATGAGAAGTTTCATCTTGCTCTGAGATATAATAAGGGCCATTGAACTCTAAAAACATAATGTCACAAAAAAAGAATGTGTTTGTGCTAATTCCTTTTTGCTGTGATGCTGGCACTGTAAAAGCTTCTGTACATGCTGCACTGTTCTATGTTTTAGTTGCAAACACAAGATGCTGCTCATTAGGGAAATGGGAATATCAAACTAGCATTTTGAAATAATTTAGCTGAAAACATTCATGGAATGTATTATCCACATATAAATAACACTAATAGCATTATTCATTCTGGCCTTATTTCTTAGTGAAACGTTAGCTCTTGAGCTCTGCAACTAGGTAGGACTGAAAGGCAAAAGGGTAGAAATGGCTAAGCTGCAGAAGGAAAGAAAATTCTTAAAAAATATACTGTGAGAAATAGTAACAGTTTACAGTGACCCTGAGTGTAACACTTATGAATTGGTAACTTACATGTAAATCTTCTGAAGCATTTTATAATGGCTTATAACTAGGCACAGCTGCTAGTGCTGGAGTCCTCTTAGCTCTTGTGTTAACCTGGTTCCATTCTAACACAATAGACTGTTGAAGGACAACACACCAGTTCTTCAGTAAAATCGTACAAACTGAGGTTTCCTTACAGATTTTGGTGGCTTTTGTGTTATTGGGATCCCTGGCTCTGAACAGGATTTGAAATAGAGGTCCTAAGCATCTTTTGTCCGTACTGCAAGGCTGGGGGAGAGATCCTGCTGCCCTTCTCTGGGTTGACAAGCATATCACCCTCTCTAATTTTGATAATTTGGAGCTGTCTGGGAAGGCCCAGCAGGTCAGGTCTTTGGTATGCACTCCATAGAAAAGAGGTACCTGATAGCTAGACCTGGTTGCTAAATCAGGTTTCGAAGAACTCTTCAGTATGTAGGATAAAAAAGTAGTAAGGTGGATGTGGGATGAGGAAAATACAATCAGTATGACATTCACAAATATGATTTATAAAACTAAGTCAATATATGAACTTCACTCTCTTACCCACACAAGACTTTGTTGTTTGTACATTAGGGCTATGATTTCTATATTGTTTTCCGTTGCTGGAGTACCTTCTTTTTGTGACCCCTAGGATTTCCTTAAAGTTCTGCCTATAATGACTCCAGCAACCTGATTTCATTCTGACATGTGGCTAGTCCTGTTTCAGTTTGTCACTTTTGATCTGACTAACTGGTAGTGGCAATTGTCAGGGAGCAGCTGACAGCTTAGAAGAAATTAATCACCTTTTCTTACTATTCAGGTAATTTCCTGAATAGTATTTTCTTACTATTCAGGTATTCAAGTCCATTTCCATGAGTTGAAAAGAGAGGGAAATAAGGCAAATTACAGCTCTTTTAATTCTATTTGCTTTAGCTGAGCAAATTTTCAAGGAGTAACAGGTGCTGAAATAGCCAGTCATCAAGAAAAAAGTACCAAAAAGGGTATTTTTTTTTAAGTTATCCCACTGCTATGTAACTTACAAGTTAATAAAGGTTTCCAAGTTCAAAAGAGAGGAAGGTCATTATGGGTTCTGATGAAGTTTATCTTGCATCGGTAAGTTCAGAGGCTGAAGAAGGAAGATGGATTGGACACTTTTAATTGTATAGTAATTTCCAAACCCAGTTATAGGGATGCAGATAATATGGACCTATGCTTAAGGACAGTCAGGGGGTTACTTTAAGCAGAGGTCTCTACAAGGCTCTAGTACAGATGGTGTAGAGTTCCTTGTTTACATTTTCAGTTCACCTACCTTCTTGATTCTTGTGGGTGGGCTCCAAAAGGTAAAGCATGCATGGCTGCACGCAACAGTTCTGTGACAGGTGTGAAAGCAAAGCTTGTGTGTTAAATATTCAAAACTGTTGATTACTTCTGAAGTTAAGTGGCTTGTTTAATTCACATGAACTAAGCACCATGCTAGAAACAAAACCTGGTGAAATTCAGTGCCCATTAAAGCCAGAGAAATTTTCCCAGGCTTTTGCTGAAGGCCTTCTCCACTTGCAAATAGTCTACCTTCCTTGATTTATGGTGTATTTATGGGGTATTTCTGATTTGCTCTTGGTTCTGAGTGTAGTACTCAGCAGGACAAAAGGATTATATTCTAGCAGAGAAGCAAAGCCTGTTTCAGCATCAGGAGAGAACATGACTGAGACCAGTATTTTAGATGCAGTAGGAAATGGATAACTGTGCATTGCACCATTTTGCAAAGAGATGCATCTGGAGATGCTGCAAGCAACCCCTTCTATTACTTAAAAAAGACAACCTTGGAAAAATCTGATCTTTTGCATTTTGAGCATTCAATAATGAAAGTTCTGTTGACAACGTATTTATTTTCCAAATGATTTTTTTTTTCCTAGGCAGAAATACTGTTGATACAAAAGTCAAAATGATGTAAAAAATGTGGAATGACTGCTAATTAAGCCGGAGTTCAGAGATTTACTTAGGAAGACAGGCAAATAGTAGAGACCTGCTTTAGCTGGAGGTAGGAGGGGATGAGTCTAGGAGTCTGATTTTTGGGACATAAACAGGTTCGAATGTTTTGTTTTTTTTCTTTACCACATGTGGAAATATATGGGGGAAATGCAGTTCAGTATGAATATTGGTGTTAGCGTGTAATGCTGGAGGTGCTAGCAAGTCTTTGTAATTATACTGTACATCTCCAGCTTTCTCTTTGTATTTTTTCAGAGCTGTGTATTTTCCTGCTAAATAGGACATGATCAGCTAGTTGCTGCAATAAAGTGAAGCAGATTTGCTAAGGCAAATGCATTAGTTAGGAATTAAAATGTGTTTGTTTATTAGTAAATAACTGTGCTATGCAAAGACATAGACTTTAATAACTAGAGATGGATTTATTTAAAGCTGGAATCCCTGTTCAACTTGCTGGTCTAGGGATGTAACGATCAAAAAAAAAAAAAAAAAGGATATTCTTGAATGTATAGTGGGAAATTTGTTGACTTTTCATTATAATGAAAGAAAATTGTCTAACTCTAGTTGAACTCACTCTTTGCAGATCCTTGGGAATCTGTTTAAGTTTGTAAAAGAACTTTCTCAACCGTGGATTTCAGCATGCTCTTAGCATTATAGCTAACATTTGCTTTGAGGCTTGTTTTAGCTGCTGTAATGTGAAATCACTGGACTGCATTTGTACAAGTGCCTTCAGGAGGCGCTGTCTCTGAATCTGCGTGTGTTGTCCATTTGTGTAGCAGAGGGACATCGATATGTTCAGGAGTTTAATGCTGATCTCCTTCCATATAGCATTGCAAAGCAGGTGGATTTCAGACCAATTTATTTGGCATACTTTCCTACAGAACTCCTTAAAGAACTGTACTTCTTGACCAGAAGCAATCCTTGCATTTTAAGCCAGAAGGAGTTGTTAAGATGCTTCAGGCTTCTCACTGGCCTCCCCTTGCAGAGGGCTTTCACCATGTGAAGTATCACTGCTTCGGCTGGGGAGTGGGTGATGAAGCAGTGTGAGGCAAGTGCCAGGGCCTCCCTGCCTGTTCTCTTGGGTAGCGGCTGGGCTGGGCTGAACCAGGACAAAGGCTGTGCTCCATCTTCTGTGGTACTCTGCTCTGGGGGAGGATCAGGCTGTGAGCATGCTTATAATACTGTGTGTGCTAGAACCTTTTCTGCAGCAGGATGAAGTTCCTTGAGCTGCGTGTCAGAGAGCTGAATTTGTCCTATCACTTTTTTCCTTGGGAGGAGAGACCAGCCACCTCCTGGCTCCATCCTCCTTTCAAGTAGTTGTAGAGAGCGATAAGGTCCCCCCTGAGCCTTCTCTTCTCCAGACTAAACCCCTGCCAATTGCCTCAGCCGTTTCTTATCAGACTTGGGCTCCAGGCCCTTCACCAGCTTCATTGCCCTTCTCTGGACACACTCCAGTACCTCAGTGTCTCTTGTAATGAGGGGCCCGGAAGTGAACAAAGGATTTGAGGTGCGGCCTCACCAGTGCCAATCTGTCTGACCAGGAGGATCTAAAAGGGTTTAAAAGAGGATCACAATTTCAAAATAGCTTACTGACTTCTCTCCTGTACAGCTTCAGCCTACTATAGTCTCCAGAGAAGTCTTTTCTACCAGTGAAACATTTTAGGCCTGGTTTTCAAACTTACACCTTCCTTTTGGCATTCCTAAAGCTATAAAGTGTATTTCCTCTCTATCTTCTTCTGCACGCAGAAATCAAGAGGCCAACCCTGCCAGTAGAGGTCAGGTAATGCCTGAACTAATCCTGCCTAGCTGAAGGAGCGGTGGTGTAACAAAACTGACATGCCTAAGCCTATAACTAGTTTTCCACTGAAACAGACTTTGTTAAACCGTCATACACTTACACAGACTAAGTAGAACATATTGAAATCCCTTCCTGCCTGTACTACAGGTGGCTAAACCCCACAGAACTCCCAGGTCTGAACCTGCTCTAAGTTTTCTTTAAGAGCCAGTAAAAAGAAAGACTATATCTAGGCTAATTCCCCATGTTGCGTGGCTGTGGAAGACAAGAGATATGTCATGTCACTGACCTAAAGGGCCTTTTGCTGAATGTCATTTTTTTTTTCATGTCTCCCCAGTAAAGAAACAGGTTTTTCTCCATCTCTCTCATTTTTGAGAGAGAATTTAAATTCTACAAACATGTCCCCCTTTCAAAATCAGTCTTGAAACTCAGACTATTTCCCTATTTGATGTTAAGAAGCATTCCTAGGACATGCAGTAACTGCATTCCGTGACTGCCACATCATCAACTTGCGTTCCCTCCTGGACTAGGAGCTTTGCTGTGTACAGATCCATCTCCATAACCTGCACTAGAGTCTCAGGTAGAATACAGATCTCCTGTGAGTTACACAGTCCTGTGCAGAAGAAAAATAAATCTTTAAGCATCATTAACTTGAATGGATGTGCACACACATACAAGTTTATAAGTACAACTGGTTACCAATCACCATCTCTCTTTGCTGGGCTGCTTTTTTAAATTGTTTTTTTTCTTTTTTTTTCCTCCTCAGTCTTCCCTTAGGAATTGCTTTTGAAGGTATTTTGATTAGTTATGTAATTAGCCACTTGTACAGTTAAAAAGCAAACTTTCAGGTCACATACTGTATGTTTACTCTTTGGCTTTAGGAGGGCTTCATTCAGAAGAAATTGCTATTGTTTCTTTGCCTTCCCATGGGAAAGCTTTAGTTTTGGAAGCCATTCAACAAATGTAAGGTATGCAAAGAACACCGTAAAGACAGTTCGTGAGTTTGCCAATTTTTTTTATAGTCAGTAGTTACCAATTTCTTTCTTCTGTCTAAAGGCACGTTTTCCTTATGCATGGTGCCGTGGGCTGAGAGTTCATTTCTTGATGACTGATGAAACTGATAAACTGCCAGTGTCCTCTCCTTCCAACTCGCCTTGCCTGACTGCAGCAGCTTTTGAGAAGGATAAAGTGCCTTACCTTAGCTGATTCTGAGTGATTACCATAACCAGTCTTGGGGAAAAAGGCAACATCCAGAAATACAATGATATAATTGTTTGAGCTGTTTAATATTTACTCTTAAGTCTGTCATCTCTCTCTTAATTGCAATGAAATGATGTGTATTTCAAGCATAGAGAACTTTTGAAGTTAGGTAATTCTCTAGAGAGCTGAAGATGCTCACAAAGGGCTTAAAATTGTTTCTCATAAGGAAAATGCTCTTTAGATGGCTTGCTCCCAGTGATCAGTACATTCAATATTTCAGGAATCATTTTCCTGAATCTGTGGGATGCTATAACATCATAATGATCCCATCCCTTTTTGATTATAGACTCGGTGTAGCTGTGTATTAAATCTAAGATATGTTGAATTCATCACCATCCTAAAATAGACTCGAGATCTGGTCTGAAATTGGTGGCTTCAAAAAGAGGATTTGGAAGGCCTGAAGGTCTGGGGATGGATTGTTTTCACAGACCCAGCTCTTTACAGCTCTGCCCTCACAGAATGAGCAAGATAACTTGTGATACAAAGTCAGAAGCAGTTGTTTAAGGCACCCTGAGGATTATGCTGTCTATGGGCAACCCATGGCCAGCTGCTTAAAGCAGCCCTCCTGTTATTTTTGGTGCATCTGAAATGGGGATATCATATTTGGCAAATAATTACTTGTGTTCAGTCTTTACCAAGTGATGTTTGTAGTGGTATGGGTAGAATATTCTCTACAAGGACTACAAAATACATAGTATGGTTTACAGCTAGGATAACGGTGGTTGCACACATAGTAGGTGTGACTTACGGCAACATGCTCAGGGTGGGTAATAGACATCAGGTGTGCATTGATAATTTTACTGGAGCATGTGAGTAGCGGGTATGTGAATAGCTCTGAGAAAAGAGCTGTTGTATTAAACACACTTGTCAGTGTAAGGCCTGTCTGGTAATTGATTTGCACAGTCATAAGACCTTTTAATGGTGACTGAAGCATTAATCTAGTTTGTGAAATATATGATTTCAGTTCAAGTGGATATGTAGACTCTCTGGTTTGCTCTGGTTCTAGGGTGAATTTCTCAATTATTTAATCTCATGTTGTTATAGCCATAAGTTTCTTTCTAATGAAAATTCTGAACATACCTCCTAAAGATGATTTTTGAACACTTAAACCATGGAGATATTAACTTCTTCTCTGAACGTGGTAGCGATTTTTTTTTTTTTTTTTTTTTAGATATTTGTTATGTTAGGTTCATGGGGAGAAGAGCTTGATTTTTAACTGACAAAAAGCAGAATTCCTTGCAAAATACAATGAATTATTATACAGTTATATGAAATGAATGATTAGGTGCTGTCACCTTTTAGGTAAATCTCAATCTTGTTAAATCCAAATGCTGTCTTCTATATGGCAGAAACTTCCAGTTGCTGTCTTGATAGAGTGAAAACTTATCAGAATTATACTGCTATAGTATAAACCGTAGCATGAAAATGAATATGGTGATCATATCTCTTGTAAAGCATTCCGTCAAAGGCTACACCTTATTACTTGCCTGTGGTTGTAATTGCAATGTGAATAAAAGAACCCCTTAAATGTAACAGGTAATATTTCCTGACTGCACCATGATGCTTTGGCTGTTAGAGGCTGTCATGAGGAAGCACTTGGGCACCAGGGTTACATAAAATCTTTTCTATTTAAAGTCTTGAAGCTCTGCATAACTGTCATATGTGTGATGACCTTTCTTTCTATTGCTGGATCACAGCAACTGAACTTTAACAGACTGTGTGGGACATCTGTTTGCTTGTTCATTCACCTTTCTGTGCACTAAAAAATACCTGAGTACAACTGCACAAATTATCTGGAAGAAAATTTGTTCATGGGTGACCACAGTTCATATCTTCTGTATCTAAGTGGCTGTATGGGACTGGAATACAGCATCTTAGCCTGAGCTGTGAGTCATGTTCTCTTGGGCTTACTGTCACTATGAACACATGCTTTTCATGGCCTGTCATGCCATAGATCATTTTATTCTGTGCTTAAAATTAACAGCACTTTGAAGTTTGCAGGGAAAATTTTCGGCAGTATTGAAAGCAGTGTTCTTGACTTATGCTACTTTGACCTGGTTTAGCACAGAAGGAAATCTAATAGCTGCTGTTTTTCTCCTGGGGATGCATGACCTCTGTTTCTGTTTTGTCTTGAAGCTTTGACTATGTTGAGTAAAAGGTTTAATAGCATTTGGCTAACAGGCTTGGAAAGAGCAAGAGTGGGTTAGCTGGGGGCAGCTGATCACCTGAGTTGGGTAAAGACTTCCCCATATGGCTCAAGACGAACGTTCCTGGGTAGGATGAGTGTTACCAGGGGGCTGGGTGACTTCCTTATCCAGCACCTCTGTTAATGATGGGATTCTGTGTTGCTCCTGGTCTGAATACTATAGTTGCACTGAAGCACTTTATGCCTTGTCTTTACCTGTAGGACAGAATGAACTGCAAGCCTAGGAGGGGAAAATAAAGCAAAAGTATAATGAAGGTGTGGGCGTTCATATATATAAAGTAGGGACTCCATATCAAATAACCCTGAGGGAAATCTAACCATTCCCAGGCAGAGGTGTGGTGGGAACTCAGATAAAGGTTTGTACATAGCCTGCAGGAAGAAAAGATTCAGACTAAAATGTATTCTATTTAAATTCATTGCAGTCTTGCATCCTGCAGTGCTGTGGCAGGCTCTTGGCTCCATATGGCAGGACAGAGACCTGCTTCCAGGTAGATGCCAGTGGAACTGTCAGGGAAGGAGTGCTCCATGCAACAGAGCATAGCATCATGTCAGCATGCATCATTTTTTCAAGAATACCAAGCTGTGCTTGTTTCCTTACACTGGTCTTTCCTCAGCTTGTGTGTGTGTTTCAGTGAGACCAGAGGAATCACATCTCCTTATGTTTAAAGCTCCTGCTCTGGGATTTGCTTGCAATATATTGACCTTCCCTATCAGAGCATGTGCCCCAAAAGAGAGGAATAGAAAATGAAGCCTTGCAATAAATTTCTGTGAATGTCCATTTTATGCATTGATTAAGACTATTCAGCTATTCTGAGGATGTCCATACCCTGAGGTAAAGAGAACAGGCTGCCTCCTCTCACCCATTCCTATAGTTTCATAGAACGCTTTGCTTTAATCACGTCTTAAATAAATAAACAGTATATCTATGAAACACTCCAGATACTGAGAAGCACATTGTAATGCAGTAATTTAGGAGGTGGAGCAATAGCAGTTGTTTCTCCTGCTTCCTATTAAACTAATTGTTACCAGTCCTCACAGGATCTTAGTATCTTTAGGTGGGGCAGGGACAGAAGTATCTGAAAGGGCTTCTTTGGGTATTACATTTCCATTTTTTTCAAGTGTAGACACTGCTCACTCGTATCTGACCAGAGTTCTTTTAATCAGTGTCTTATCATCAGGTCTCAAGTTATTGACCAGTATGAAATACAGAAGGGTTTTATGAATGGAGGGAACCACATAATGATTTAGTTGTTCAAGTTGAGAAATTACATGAAGCTGCTGAACTGGAATTGCAATAATGCAGAACATGCAGAGTTTCCTGGTCTCATTAACACTGAAGTTCATTGTATTAGGATGCACAAAGTTTGGGTCAACAATTTTTATCTCTAGCAGAGGAGAAGAGCTTCAGTGATCTGTTTGTCTAACAAAAAATTATTTAAAAATTAAATCAAATACCAGTGGTTAGTGTTTAGGAAATGTTTTTGGCAAATGAGAGGTCATGGTTCAACTCACGGGAATCAAGGAGAGAGAGGGGGAAATATCTTCAGCACTTCAGGCAACCACCAACTAAAGGGGTATTTGGGGTTGAGGCACACTTGCTCCTTCCTTTTAGTCTGTTTCATTGTCAATAATAAATTATCAAGGCAACTGTGGATTTTTAATAAAGAATATGTGCCCTTTTTACAGTGATGATGTTTAAGAAGTTGCAAATTCTAACTTTATCCCATAACCTAAGCATTTAAAATAGATCAGTATCAACATGAAAAAGTGGGATTTCTTTCCTTCTCACTGTCCATCATCTTCATCCTGCCAGAACACTATAGAGCAGCAGTTCCTAATCTGTTGTCCTCAGTGGAGTCATTATTGTTCTGAAGTTTAAAAAATACAACCAATGAAAGTTCATTTGAAGTTGGGGAGTCAGTTGCTGCAGGACAGATGTAGAACACCTACTGCAGTTGCTGCTGGTAAAGTTGCGGTGGCAAAAACCCCATAGGAAGGGAAGGTATTTCATTGGGACGCAGGTCCCCTAAGTTTAGGATTTGATGGGTTAGGGGAGAGACTTTAAAGTGCATTTCCTCAGACCTGTGTCAGTGCTTTCATCACAGAATTGCTAAATGCAGTGAGCAGTTCTTGTTTTTAATAGCTTTGCCAGTTAAACCCTCAATTTTCTTTGCCTTTTTACAATGGACTGAAAAGAACATCTTTTGTGGAATGTGGTACTTGAAGCACAAACATTTTGGTCTTTGTTTTATCAGAAGAAAATAACAAATGTAAAATTTCCTTTGAACAGGACTGATTTTGTTTGTTTATTGGGTCATCGACCATACCAAAATACCAACATTTCATGAAGCCCCATTCATATTAGTGTGGTGTAAAAATACAACGCATTCCCATAATACCTTCTAGAAAGACCTTGATGCATTAGTTGAAACTTAAAGGAGTTAAAGAAGCTCCAAGCTTTTGTTTTAATCTATTCAAATGCTCCAGTATGTATTTAAAGTGTTGAAATTCCAGTGGCTATACATCGTGACATACAAGCAGATGTGCAGAGTTGATGCACCTAGTGAGCTCCACTGCATTTGATGGTGCTCAGGGAAGAGAAAAAGAGCACGGTAATAGTGATACTATTTCAGAATGCTCTTCTGAGCTAGAGAAACAAGAAGGATTTGAATTTCTCTTTTGCGGATGTTTCCACTCATTATTTTCGAGCACATGCAAACCCTTTGCTTCAGCTCTGTCCTATGGTAAGGAATTCCCCAGCTTAAACACACTGTGAAGAAATATCTCCTTTTGTTCACCTTAAATTTGTCACCTGCATGTTTCATTTGTTGTTCTTAGTTCCTGCATTCCTACAGGGAGTGATTGTTTGCTGTTCACCTTTTCCATGCCAGTCATGATTTTAGAGATCTTAACCACATGTCCCTCATAACTACCTGTTTTCCATGCTGAAAGTTCCTAAACCATTATGTTATTCACTGTGAGGAAGCCATTCTGTACCCTTGATTGTGATTGCTACTTTAATTTTTCCATTCTACATTTTACAAGATGGGAAAACCAAAACTGAAGAATTTGACCTGTGGCCACATCATGGACTGCCTAGGGGGGAGTGTTTTTCCCTAGTATCTGCCATCTGTTTGTTCTCTGACTATACTGGTAGACTTCTAGTGCCTGCATTATGGCTGATGTTCTGGAATGAATCCACTACCATTTGGTGAGTTACTCAGTAGGTTCTTCCTGTTTTTAGCCTAAATAGCCTTGTTCGTCTCTGTTTCCTACTCCAGTTTCCTCTGCTAATAACCGGCACACATGCACTTGGCCAGGCTACCTAAAAAAAGAACTAGTGCCACTGTGAACTTTGGTGTTTGCTGTACAGAGGTGTTTATCTACAGCTAAAAAAATACCTAAACCTGTGGGACTAACCTATCATGTATCAAATGTTATACTGCTTTCTTCACTTTCTCTTCATAAAACCTCTCCTAGCTATGCTATTTGTGCATGTTCCCTAGCGCAGGCATCTTGTCTCCTTCTTTAGCCCTGCAGCTGCGAAACAGTCAAATAAAATGTAAACTAAAAGGATAATTAAGATGGGCTAATACAATTCTGATATATGGTACTGAATAAGTTAACATTTTCTAACTAAAAATGATGGCATGAACACCATTTATGTCCTGTGCCCTTTGTTTGACAGCCCTGGTATTAGTTTTTGCACTTGGAATCATAGAATCTCACAGAATGGTTTGGGTTGGAAGGGACCCTGAATCTCATCCAGTTCTAACCCCCTGCCACAGGCAGGAACACCTTCCACTAGACCGGGTTGCTCCAAGCCATGTCCAGCCTGGCCTTGAACACAATGTGAGTAGAAGAATGATCAATCAGTATCACCTTGGTCATCTTGCTTGGGTTCATACCAAAAACTGCTTTCACTGTTAATGTGGATGATTGCCAATGGGAACTGGCTTAAATCCTCCAGCTTGCTTTACATAACTCATTGAGTATCTGTGCCATCTACCAAGATCTTGACATCAATTTAGAGATTAAAGGATCTATTGTCCATAGAAATCTCATGGTGAGAAACTGTTTCTTAATGATATCATATCTGGCAATTGCTCTTGCAAGCTATACGAGATGTACTTCTTTGTTGCTCTTTAAGAAATGTGTCTTGCAAGCAGCTTCACTGCTCTTACATATGAATTTATAAATGTGCCTTGCAGAAACAATTCGGCTATATAATTGTATTCTATCAGTAACTCTGTTAAATTTACATCTCTTTGAGGGCAGACTTAGCGTAAAATGAAAAACAACATGAAATTCAAATCTGTGCATTCAGACAGCAGGAATATTTTGAGACCACAAGGAGGAGGGAGAGTGTTACCTTAGCACACAGTTGCTCACTTGCTCTGTCCTCACCTCCATCTCTCTCTCCCCCTGTTTCCTTCTATAAACCCAGATGGTTCTCTGAAATGTAGTTACAGGATTTTGCTGCAGGCAGCTGATTGAGTTACAAGTAAATTGCTGCTTTCTTCCATACCTGTCTTTCAGATGAGTTCACATATTGGAGTAGATTAAGATAAACAATGGAGGCTATTAAGGAGAGACAGGAAGGATGGTGAGAGGAAATCACACATGAAAGCTTTGCTACCTCTTTTTTTCCCACCCTTATCCCTCTTATATTTTGCTGTGGCACAAAGAGCCTAGCACTAGGTAACTGGTGAGAATCTTTACTTGATATCAAGTGGACAGTAGATAGCTTATTAAAAGTACTCACTGCAATGAATGATAATCTCCCCACATAAAAGGTTATTCATTTGACCAACTTATTAGTAGAGCTCTGTATGAACTTGTATGCTTTTCAAATTAAAGTCTTTTGGGAGGAGACTTGTTTGGAATAATTGGGAGGGGCGAGAGGGGGGGAGTAAAAAATGCTAGCCTGTTTCAGACACTAGTCTGAAGCATTCTTTAATAGTTTTCACCATTTCTCTGGATTAACATCATGTGAATATTGGTGTATTTAACTTTCTGATAAGAGTAACTTAGCCCCGCCCAAGGAAAAGAATTCCTTTGTTTTTATTCTTCATCATGTAGTTGAGTTAGTCTGAATTAAGAATTTAATGTAGGTAACAATTTGAATTGATTTAGGAGTTGTCATTAAAATAGAATATGACACCTTGCATTGCTCTTCTTCAGTGTGAGAAAACAATGCGTCTCGTGGTACATCTAAAAAGATATTTAAGATATTTAAGTCAATTGGTTTATAGCAGCTTCCTACTTCATAGAATCATAGAATAGTTAGGGTTGCAAAAGACCTTAAGATCATCCAGTTCCAACCTCTCTGCCATGGCCAGGGACACCTTACCCTAGACCATGTCACCCAAAGCTCTCTCCAACCTGGCCTTGAACACTGCCAGGAATAGAGCATTTACCACTCCTCTGGGCAACCTGTTCCAGTGCCTCACCACCCTCACAGTAAAGAACTTCTTCCTTGTATCTAACTTGACCTTCCCTGTTTAAGTTTAAACTCATTGCCCCTTATCCTATCACTACAGTCCCTGATGAAGAGTCCCTCTATGGTAACTTGTAGGCCCTCTTCAGATAGTGGAAGGCTGCTCTGAGGCCTCCAAGCAGCCTTCTCTTCTCCAGGCTGACCAGACTTTCTCAACCTGTCTTTGTATGGGAGGTGCTCCAGCCCCTGATCATCCTTGTGACCTCCTCTGGACTTACTCCAGCAGCTCCATGTCCTTCCTATGTTGAGGACACCAAAAGATTTATTTTTTAAACATTACTGAATTCTCACAATGTTTTTTTAGGAGGAAAGTTGCAGGAATTATTGATGATGACACAGGAGATCTCTGACAAACTGGGAACATTCCCTAACTCCTAGTTTTCTGTAGTTGCCATAAGATATTCTTTCACCCTGCAGTTCCTTTACTGACTAATTGAGATAATGAAAAATTACCTAGGTGAGCAAATACTAATAATATACTGCAAATTAAGGCAGAATTCACTCTGAATTCAGAGTTAACAATGCAATATGCTTTATTAAGAGAACACAACTGAAATCCTGTGGTGATGTTGCAGAGCACCTTACTGACACTCTCTTGAGCAAAGCTGCTTGCAGGGCTGAATTCCAATGAACCCACTGGTAGCTTTTGCTTGATAAGCAAAAATGTTTGTGCTGGTATCTCGGCTTCAGAATACTACCTTGGAAAATGTGTTTGTCAGGGTGAAAATTGGGTGGCATCAAGCTGCTCAAGCTAATTATGATCATATGGAGCTGAAGAAAGTGACACAGTTGTCACTGGCAAATAAGTTACGTGCTCTGAGCTTGAGAGGATTATCACTTCTCACTTAAAGGACTGCTTTGAATTTTGAAACATTCTGCGAAGGAGGAAAGTAGGTGTATTAAATACCATAGCCTAAACCCAACCAAATTTAACATTCATCCAAATCATCCTACTGATCTAAAAGTGCTAGTTGTCAAAAGAATTGCTGTATTATTTTAGTAGGTATTGTGTTAATGAAATCTCCAGAACCAAGACTTGACTGCAGCTAAAATTGATGCTATTTGTAGTTTCCCTGCTACCTGTCTGGACAGCATATGCATTGCAGGGTGTAACAGTAGGGTTCATGAACTTAGGTTTGCACATGGACTCTCCTATGCTCATAGTCCTGCGTAGTTTAGTTTCTTTTTCTCAAAGTAGCATGAAAGCTTTGACAACGTGTCTGCTTACAAATGCCTGTGGGAGAGAGGAGGGGTGTCTAGCAAAATCAGCTGCAACTTCAGAATCCTGCCACAAGCCAGTGGCAAACTGGCAAATGGCCCTTCTCCCCAGTATCCAGGAAGAAGTACTTTGTCATGTGTGGCAGGCTTCACTAAGTGGTCAGGCCAGTTAGCTTTTGTCCAAAAAAGCCCATACATATGGAAACAGCCTCATGCTTGCCTTTAGGGACTTGTTGAAATGAAACCTAGAGGTAATAGTTTCCAGTCATAAAGGAGCCTTAAATTCAACTTCATTTTTCTACCCTATGTTACAGTAGCTGAAGTTTGTTCACGCTGTTCTTTGGGCACCCAGAGGAAGGAGATCTACATAGCCAGTGTTTTACTGCAGTTATATCTTTTATTCATACTTTTTGTTGTAATGTTATTATCTATTAATATAGTGAAAAAATCCTGAAGCAATGTTGTTTTCCTGTTGTGAAGTCTTCTTGTCCTGGCTTAATGAATAAAACCCAAACAATCAGGAAAACCAACTTCAATACTTTGATGCTAGCTTTTGAAAGATGAGGCTAATTTTGATATTTATGCTCCAAACAGAAAAAATCAGAGAAGCTTAATTTTCAGCTATAAGAAAAAAAGTAAAATAAAAGGGGTGCGTGTGTGTGTGAGGTGGGGTTATGAAGTGTAAATGAAAAATAAACCAAATATTTTTACATCTGGCAAGGGCAACAGTGATAATCAGCTAGTTGTGACTAAAACCATGTGCATTGTGATAATAATTGCAGAGAATATGTAATGTAAGCTATAAAAGTAGCATTACACAAACACCCCTAAATTTATAATTGATTTTGAATGATCGTTTGCTCTTCGGGTTTCTCAGTTCTAAGTCTCAAAATTATGATTCCAAATATTGTATTGCTGTTTGTGGGTAGATTTGAGTACTCTGAGCAACATGCCTCTTACTTCAAGAGTTGGCAATCTAGAAGACCAGATGTCAGCTGGGAAGGGAATAGCAGAAAGAATTCACTCCCATTTTGAACAGTGAAGCCAACTGTGTCCTGGGCTGCATCAAAATGAGCAGGTTCCATCTACTCCACTCTGGGGAGGTTACCCCCCCTTCCAGCTCCCTTCCAACCCAAACCAGTCTATGATTCTATAATTTCACTATTAAAAAAATTGAAGCCCACAGATTCTATTGACCCATTCATTTATTTAGACAACTGAACAACAGTATGCAAAGCACAAAGATACAAGCCAATAATTAAAGGAAAAGGTCACACCCTTTTAAGGTTTTTTTTTTTAGCTACAAACTCTTTCCGTAGTAAATGTAAGCATTGTAAAAATGGTTGTGTGTCGTGTGTCCCCCCCCCCTTGAAACTCCTCCCAACAGAGATGAAAGCACGAGTGTCTTACAAGGGCCTTTTCCTTCCCTGTGTCTCTGGTTACTTGACAAAGGAGAAATTCATCCTTGTTGGAGAGGATTTAGAAGTATAGCAAGCCTTGTGGTGTTAGTGTGCATCAGGCTGAAATCACCTCAGATACCTCTTCAGCATGAGGGACAGAGCTATGAATGTTGCTGGCCCGTATGACATAAGCCAGTGCTATGTAGAGAAAGGACGCTACAGTGGCAAAGCTCTCTGAAACTGTTTTTGAGCTTCCCTCTTTCCAATGGAATGAGTCAGTAGTTACCATGAGGTTACTGCAAAACTCTGTGAAATGTTTTTTGTAGCCAAGTCTCTGGCACCAGTGTAGAATTCAGCTGTTTTTCAAAATGTGAGTTCATGTTGCAGTGGAACTGAGTATAAAATACCTGTTGGTCCTTGCTCTTATTTTACAAACCCTAAGCTATTTCCATCACTCATGCATTGTGGTCCAAATCATTGTGTGTTTTGGGTTGTCTAAAGGTATCCTATTTATACAGTTTAGGATGCTTAGTGTCATGCATGCTAATCTTAAAAAAATCCATCAGATATTACCCAGCGGACTAGACAAACTCCTTCAGGGGTGTTCTGGTCCACCAGGTAAATACATACTTTGGAACACGTACTACTGTAAAACGTAAGCTATTAACCCAAGAGATGCTGTTCCAGTATACTAAGCTAATGTGTATCTATGATTGCAGGTTTTAACAGCTGATTTCTAGTTTTTTCAAACTGAGAAGGCTATAACAATTTTGAGAGACCTGCCATGACCGTTTATTAGAAAAATATACACACTTTCAAAGGTAATGTGTGCCAAACTGCTAACTGGTGTGCTGTTAGTAACATGCATTTATATAGCACTGTAATGTGGTGTGTAGCAACCTCTGGAACCAGGTTCCTAATAAGCCCATATTTTACTGTACTTTTGTGTAATGCTGGCTTTGTTTTGCTGGTAATTGAACAGATGGATTGTTGTTGGTTACTCCCAAGCACTTTGGGTAGTCAGACTAATGCCAAGTCCCCATGTTAATTCCTTAGTGTTGCTGAAGTCCTTGTGAGAGATCAGAAAATATATAACTGCATAGCGTGCATGATATAAATAGTGTGTTTTCTGCACATAAACCACTTCATCTCTGCATCTGAGGTAGTTGTGTGTTCTTAACTCTGGTATTGAGAGATTTAAGAACTTGTCCAAATTTAACCAGCTGGTCCTGACGTGAAGATGCAACAAGTTTTTTTCTCAAAGTAAAACTTTCTGGGTTTTCTGTACAATTTTGTCTCACCCCCTCCTATTTTTTAAACAATCATGCATGGAAGCAGACAACAGACAGTTATCTATTCATGTCACTGAGCAGAGGCTTTAAAAATCATTTTCTGAAGGCTCCTGAAAACCAATGGAATGGAATATGCCCTCTGAATTTTGATGTCTTTTATTTGAACACTTTCAGTCTGTCTTTACACACCAGATCTGTGCTGATGAACTCAACTGAGGTGTTTTCAAATGTGGCACCATAATAGTTTTTCCTGTTTGATTTTGTTGTCATCTCAACTGCCATCCCTTCCTCTGATTTCTCAACACAATGAATCTGAACTTAGCACCTTAGCATGCAGATACATTTGGATGGATAAGCTGCATGGTGCGGGAAGAGGAAGAGGGGCTGTTGTGAGTGTGCTAATGAAGTTTCCCCATAGGATTGATAACAGAATGGCTATATGATGTTATATAGTGCTTAAGCCAGAAGGCCATTAAAATGGGTTGAAAATTCCTCTGTTACACAGTTATCTTTATAACCTAGGCCTATCTGTAGATGGCGGAACCATGGCTTTCATTCACATGCCAACCATAGACTACAAAAATGATAATACCACACTCATAAAACCCGATTGCTGTGTGCATGTGGGACTCAGCTAAAGCTCAGCACATGGGTCTGGGATTACAGCCCCTGCAGGAAAAAAAAGTGTGATATTTGCAGAAAACTTGCGGCTGATGAGGGTGTTTTGCTACATGTTCAAAATGTCATTCTAAGCTGGTGATTTATGTTTTGCATGCTAACTGAGAGGTCTTTCTCGTGTGTGTTAGTTTGAACCACAATGCATTTTTTCATATGGGAGGAAGCAACAAACTAATAGAGTGAAATTAACCAATCCAAATCATGGTAAATAAAAGTCTCTCTCTCTCTTTCTTTCTTTCTTTTTAAGACTCAAGAGGCAGCTGGCACTTTCAGGCTTTGTTATATTGAGGAAAGAGAACAGCAAACTGCATGCAGTATAGAGTCAGTGTCATTGAAACTAATGGCATGAATGATCTCACACTATTGTAGTGCGACGGAGATTTACTGTGCTTAGTAGAGAACCCATATTATGGAGAAAAGCATCGATCTACTTCCACATTTTATTCACATAAGTGACAAACAAGTTATTCACTACTTATGCAGTCACATTCAGTCCCTTAGTGTATAAGTCACAATGCCTTCCAAGTCCCTCGCACTTTACAGCTGTGCAGAGCACCTAGCCAATAGCTACTTGTCTCCACTTTATAACCAACAGAAAAGGTTTATTATTAGCCCCTCTTACTTAACTGGTTTGCAGTTTGGACTTGCTGTACAATTTTAGCCATAACCTTCGATTCCTTCAATAATATATCCATTAATACTATGTCCTCTCTCTCCCCTATTTTTCTCCTGCTAAGCATTAGCCAGGTGGAGGGAAAAGCTGCTTCTACATTGCCAGTTTCACTTTTTGTGTCAGATTCTGAAATTTCCATGGCCTAGGCATTCTGCTTCCAAAATCCCAGAACCTGTTTCCTATACAGACAGACAGCATGTAAAAACAGCAGGGCCAGGCTAAAATAAACGAAGATAGGAAAGCGAAGGAGAGATATTCATTGCAGTGTGGATGCTTTGGTCTTTGGCTTTATTCTTGATTTATTGACTACTGCCACCTGCTAGAGTTAAAAAGTAAAGAAAAATCTATACCTTTGCTATCATAGTGGAGGTATCATAGTCTCTAAATATGACACACAAAAAGATTGTAGAATACATTGTGCTCTAACACTGTCACACCAAATCTATAGCTACTTGTTATCATACAGTTTATACTTATTCTTTATTCTTCACTTTCTGATAGGTCATACTTGTTAGGGAGTACAAGCAAACAGTTTTTTAAATGTCAGTATTTCATAGTGTTAAATGATTTGTCCCAAAGGAACTGGTGGCCCAGTCAGGAATGGAATATGTCTTCTAAACTCCTGCTTTCATTCTTAAAGGGCATTCTCTTGAGCTTCTGTATCCTCTTGATACAAACTCTGAATGTAGTATGGAATAGATAGAAAAAATATCTCAGTGTCCCCATTGCTCTAGGGTAACACTTTATATGCCACATTTCTGAGTTTGTCTTTTTAATGTATAGTTTTGGTTTGTTCTTACAACCCTCTTCTCAAAATGGCATCACATTACTTTAAGATATTGGTTATAAGAATAAGAAAGTTTTTATTTTAGAGCTGGCTCTGCACGGGGAGCTGAGTGCTGTAATCTCAGCATAAAAAAGACAGGCTGTTGAATTTCTTACGCTTAAAAAAAACCTATGAATTTCACTGCTTTATGTTACAAGCAGCAGAATTTGATGATTTGGAAAACCTTGAGATACATTGGGACTGCAAATGGAGATAGAGGAAAAGAATTTCCAGTCCCAGGAAATAATGATTCATTACACAATGAACTTATCAAATCATTCAGTAAAGGAAATTAAACCGAAAGAATTCCTGGGAAGTTATCTCTGGACACATGAAGTGCTTCATGCTTGCCCTTCCTGAGGGAAAGGAGGCTTTGTCCTTTTTGCTCTGCAGGAAGGCAATAGTGTTGGAGCAGAATAAGGTTAAGAATCTGATTTTCCAAAGGATGCCTTCATACCTTTCTTCTCTGAGGCATAAATTGCTCTCAGAGGAGCTGATTGGTGCATGGTATATCCTCAGTTTTCATGGACATGGCTTTTATACTTAGGCCTGTACTTGAATATAACCTGGGATTCTGCCCACTTTGAAGGTTTGTAATTCTTTCCTGTTAGGGTGGTGGGGCACTGGAATCGGTTGCCCAGGGAGGTTGTGAGTGCTCCATCCCTGGCAGTGTTCAAGGCCAGGTTGGATGAAGCCTTGGGTGGGATGGTTTAGTGTGAGGTGTCCCTGCCCATGGCGGGGGGGTTGGAAATAGATGATCTTGAGGTCCTTTCCAACCCTGACTATTCTATGATTCTATGATTCTATAAAATGCGAGGATTGTTTTTCCTTTTCCTGAGGCTGGACATGTTAAGCACAATCCAAGCTGATTTTTCAAAACAAAGATAAGCTATACACAGGCTTCTGGGAGGAGACACGTAGCACACAAACAGTTGCCTTCAGTTCCTCAATCTGAATCCTGGTTTCCCTTGCTTTTTTATCTTGTCCTTGTCTCAGTTATTCTGTACTATTATACAGTACTAATTCTAATCCAGATGTTACATGGAAATTGTAATCAGTTAACAGTTTACTGTCAATTACACAATTACTTTTCCTCTTGTTCAGACATTTTCTGTGAATCTTTGTTTTCCCATCTTCATGCCTTGGAACTGAAGAAAAACAGGATTGGGAAAACCCTCGAAAGATCTTCTAATCCATCTCTCTTCCCTGAGGCATTATACCTCCATCATTCCTGGCAGATGTTTCTCTTTTGCCTTTAAAATCTTCCAGTGAGGGTTGTTCCACCATTTTTCAAGGCATTGTGTTAACTCCGTAAGTTAAAAAGTCCTTGTGTGTCTGGTTTACTTTAAACCCAGTACTGCAAAGGACTGGTTATAAATGTGCTGAGGGTTATGACTTAAATGGGACATAAATTGCCTGTAACCTTTGGGCATAAAACTGAAATTAATCTTTGCAGGGGGGGTCTATGTTGGACTTTAATGAACTCTGCTGTCATGAATCTTTCACAGCTTTTGCTATCCTTTTAAACATGATAGTTCTTGTCACTTAATTGCCGAAATTAGTTTAATTATAGATTGATGCCAAATGAAACTCAAATGCACATTCACAGAGTTTAAATACAAATTCTTACCCACTCAACACAGATTCCTATTTGATAAACACTTGCTTACAGGAACTGCCAATTTTATAATTCTAGTCTTACTGAGAAATGAGCATATTCTTAGCTTGTGTGTACTTTGTTTTCCATTTATGTGGAATTTGTCATTAGAAGTGTCCTGTTGCTATTGCGCTCATAATACAGATAGCATAAAGAAAACAGGTTTAGTATTTTAAGACCTGTGGGATGGACTGTCAATCTTCTGCAGCCAACATGTGATACTTATGGTGTTGTGGGTCTTGGGTATAAATTAAATATTCTGTTAATTTCTGAAAAAGGTATAATTTGATTGATAGAATCAACCAGGTTGGAAATGACCTTTAAGATCATAAAATTCAACTACTAGCCTATTACTACCAAGACCACCACTAAACCTTGTCACTAAGGAACTCATCTACACGGTTTGTGAACACTTCCAGGGACAGTGACTCCACCACTGCCTTGGGCAGCCTGTTCCAATGCCTGAACACCCTTTGGGGAAGGAGCTGTTCCTAGTATCCTGTCTAAGCCTCCCCTGGTGCAGCTTGAGGCCGTTTCCTCTTGTCCTATCACTTGTTCCTTGAGAGAAGAGAGCAGCCACCTTCTGGCTCCATCCTCTTTTCAGGTAGTTGTAGAGAGTGATAAGGTGCCCCCTGAGCCTTTTCTCCTCCAGGCTAAACCCCCAGTTCCCTCAGCCGTTCCTCATCACACTTGTGCTCCAGGCCCTTCACCAGCTCTGTTGCCCTTCTCTGGACCCGCTCCAGCATCTCAATGTCTCTCTTGTAGTGAGGGGCCCAGAACTGAACACAGGATTCAAGGTGCATCAAAATTATAATATACATGCAGTGTATTACAACTGCAACAGATCAGAAATCAGTCACCCTTTAAACAGGAAGTTCCTGGGTTTTATTGTTGCTGGGGAATTAAAGAAAATTCAGGTTCTATGAAGCCCTCAGACTTGGTAAGGAAGATAACTAGAGTTTAGGTCTTTATTTACAGCTTTTTGTCATTCAAGATTCCTTTAATGAAGTGCTCAAATGCTTAAGATTTTTACATATTGTTAACATTTTACAGAGGCATTTATTTGCTATCATTTACAAAAAGTGAAAGAGTGAGTAACAACTTCATCCTGTGAACTAGCATATTTGATTATTGGTTTTCTTTTGTAGGTTGCTACAGGTAGGTGGTTCCAAATGTTCCATACTCATTTCTCTTATGTTTGCTTTCTTTTATGGGGTGCTTTCTGCTTTCCTAAAACTATATTTCTGCTTACTCATTTATTTTCAGAAACTGTTTATTCTTATTCTGTACTTGGAAATGGTTGTACATACTTTCCCCAGAGCTGCCTGTTGTTCACAGTCTTGCTCACACTGCATTTACCTAAGCTCTATGAAGAATAGAAAATCATGGTTAACAAGACAGGTTTACTCTAGTGTCTGCTAATCCTCAGCTGAGAGAGTCCAGGAGGTCACCTGAAATCCATACACAGTTTTGCTTCTGTTCTCCTTCTGAGAGCTCTGGGTGTGTTCCTTCTTCCTCAGCAGTAGATGAAAGGAGGAGGAGTGGTTAAGAGTAGCACATGGGTATTACTCAGCATGGCAGTGCGCATGCTACTTATTTTCTCAGGCTGACAATTAGCAATCTCATGCTACGATACAGCGCAGGAGGGTTCTTTGTATAGACAGTAACCAAGCAGCAGCTCCCTCACTGCTTCTTGCATTATTTTTCTTTTGGTTCATGAACCAAACAGGCTCCTTTGGCTACATAGGGAAAATGGCCCCTCAGAGCATGACTTTGCAGTTATCCTTCTCTCGTGATATGGTCCTGTGTTTAACATTGCTTCCAGCTAGCCTTCATAAAAATGTATCTATGTTTGTAGAGAAGTAGGAAGAGATTTTGCTAAGATATAAAATGCATTTGATGTGCTAAAAGAGTGAAAAACTCTACAAGTGAAGAGTGTTGACATATCTTATCTCAGTTGTCAGAAGTGGGTTGTGAAATACAGTGAGATGAAATCCATGCTCTACATAGGGACAGTACAGACATTTCTTGAACTTATTCTAACTTCATTAGGCAGCCTTTAGACTCAGAGAAGGTGCTTGCTGTGACAAATGTAAGTAGGTTCTTCCTCATTTTTCAACTTTTTTGCTTTATATTTCTCTCAAGCATCCAATTCCCCTGTTCTACCCTACTTTGATGGCCTCATTCTGTTGCCTTTCCACACCTGTAATGGTTATAAACTAACAGGGAAATGAAGTGATATCTTACGATATCCATGTTTTGTTGTTATTTCTGACATATTCCGTTAGAGAGTTAGGGAGTATCTGCACACAGAGCATGATACCCTTTCCAAATACTATTGAAGGATGGAAAGCAGTCAACAGGATGGTGAGTTGAATGGAAGCAACAGAGAAACTAACTGTTAGGCACACAAGTGTAAAGCTGAAGTTCCACCAGTGCCAGTTAATGAATTTCTAATACAGGATGCAGAAGATATCCAGGAGAGCCATGCCTGCAGGGAGCGTAGGTCCTAATATGCATCAGCAACTTCATGAAAGAAGATGCAGAAACATTTGGGTGTCAAATGAATTGTTAAACCTGGTGGTACCGGTGGAGAAAGAGCTCCTTTACCTCCATCATCTAATTAAAAATGTTCTACTTGAGTAGTTTGTTCTACACAGGAAGTTTGTTCTGCATAGGCAGTTTTTGCTGTGGGCTTTAAGATGTAAAATAGTGGCCTCAGTGCATGCGATAACATTGCATCAACAGCGAGCCTGTTCTCCAGTGTGCCCAGGCAGATCTTCCATTCAGGACAAAGGAAATGTGGTTTGTGTTAAAGATATAGTTCAACTTTCATAATAAAGCAAGTTGTGAATGATGAATGAAAGCACTTATTGAGCTGAAAGTACACGCACCAGATTGAGCAATGTTGATCTTTGTGCAACAATCAGCTGAGTAAGAGAAGCAGGGACTGCATTTTTCACTATCTCGGGTTGACCTTCATTTTGTACTTTTTTTAGTTGCGCATTAACACATCCCATTGTTAGGCAAATGACTGCTGCAATTCTGCCTGTTGCTTATGGTGCAAAATTGCATTCACAAAAGGGGAGACGGGGTCCTCTGACAAGATAAGCAGTGGAGTCTGGCTATATAAATGGTTATGCAATCAACTTACGCAGTTCTTCGTATTTTAATTTAGAGGGACAGATTCCACGCTCCCTGGCTGACTCTGAGCCACTTCTCCCTCTTCCAGCCCCCCTTGAATTTTTTAGTTTTTATTACAAAATCAAACACTGTCTTTTTAGTAGATTATTTACCATGAAGAAATATCTTGATTGGAATTGCAGCTGAATCAGATTTTAATTTACAAGGAGTGTTTGAAACAGATTTTCAAATGGCATAGCAACACAAAGGTAATTCACAGAGGCGTGTGTTTAAAATAAGGAGCTAGTTTATAGGAAAATCCGGAATGTGGGCTGGAACGTGCACCAGAATTCCACCCTCTTGTGCTGGCTACACAAACAATGTGACCAAGGCCTGCCAAGAGTTGTCATGTTTAAATAGAGAGTGAGAAGGAAAGTGGCAAGAATTCCCTCTGCACCATAATCCCTACAGCCTTGCTGTTTAGCACTTTGAAGAGAAAGGTGGGTACAGGAAGCAAGAATAAGAAGTAGCACACTCTATCTCTGCAATAAACACTGCCTAGGATTCCATCTAATCTGGGAGAATAAACATTTTCAAGGCTTTTATCTTAACATTTGATCTCAATGACTACAGCAATTAATTTTATTATTTATTTTAGCTATCCCTCACTACTTTCCCAGTGAATGCTGCAGTGTCAGCTTTGCACATCTTCCATTCCAAGAAATAACCTGAAAACCAAATCCTGGTGTCTTTACTCAGCCAAAATCCTGTAAACTTTACCAGGATATTGGCTTTAGAAAAACTGCTGGGCTTGGCATTGTAACTGCTGCTGAGCTGACAATTAGGGAAAGAGTTAAAGAGCTTATCACTAAGGTGATGACTGTTGCATAAGGGAGTCTTAACCTATGTTGAGCTAAATTCCTCACAAGGCAGTTTGAATTGATGGGCTTTTATAGCCACTCAGTCAGAAATGAATACATAATACCTTGGCACAAGAATGTCCATCACACCCAGAGGCTGGCAGGTATTTCTCCCTTCTGAGGTAACCAAGTTTTTATGAACTGTCTGCCTCATTTCTCACTGAAATGGAGGGTATGGTTTTATGGTCCCCTTTCAAGGTGTTTGTAACTCCATCGGCTGCCTTTTAGCATTACAAAACCCTGTTTGGGGGATGTAGCAGGAATTCTTTTTGTGGGCTGTGGCAGTGAACAGCTGAATTTTTAGAAAGTTTGATGTTTTCCTGTTCATGCTTTCCAGAAACATGCACACCACACCACAACTACCCCTTGTCTTCCCATATGGCAGGTTTGTGATCCACCATGTCCTTCATGAGACTTTCATTGTGTTTTCTACTGGTGTCAAGTTCCTTTACAGACAGGAGTGTACTGAAGGGTCAGAAGAGTTACACAGGCAGAAATTATTAATACAGAGTCTCTCTTGTGAATCAGCAGGGAGCTTCAGTTTTATGTAGGGAATGGTGGGTCTTTCTGTCTTTATATGTACCTCAATTACATGTGTCTTTAGCCTTGCCAGGGGCCTTGAGGTTGTTGCTGTCTTCTAAATATTCACCTTCCTACCACTACTTTTTAATGGAAATACAGGAGACAGGAAATCTGAGCCTGTGATAGCTTCTACTCGACTTGTTGTTAGAACAGGTACTTTTGCCTTTGTATTTTCATCTATCTGATGGGCAAACTTCTGATGGTCAGCTTCTCAAAAGCTATTGCCAGACTGAAGCAACTAATGCTGTAAATTACAAGGCGCTGAGTAAAAGTGTACTGAGCACCACAGAGCTATTAATCTCCAGGCCAGGTTTTTCAAGGAGCTGAGCGCTCAGCAGTTGTTGTCGACTTCCAGTTCAACTCCTGAAGGAAATGCCAAAATAATCAAACTTCTGCTGGAGGCCTAGTGCTTCAGGAAATATAGTCATCTGATTTGGAGATACATGTGGGCAATTCAGTTCTTCTGAATATCTGGCCACATAATGGCTGTATTTAACATCGGCACATCTTTCTTAGACAACTGACTATTTCAAAGTTAAATATTTTGAAAGGCTCTGCTTTCATTTTATCCTGAAAAGCAATGTTTAAAATACAAGCCTGGAACTATATTTCCTTTTCCTTTTGCTCTCTGGGACACCATAGTCTCTTATTTATGAGCTGAACAGGCAATTACAGCCTGCAGTTCCCCACCCAGTCCTACCACTATGCCTGCATCCTGACCTGGGGCGTAGGAAGTAGCTTGTTCTCTATGCCAGATCAGGCCTTGGCCTCTCTCCCCAGCTATCAAGCAGCAGTTTTTCTCATGCAATACCGCCAACTAGTAACCAAATTGAAGCAATTAAATGGCTTTGCACACGGATTGTGTGGTAATGACTTTAGATTGTCAAGTGAAAGTCTCCAGAACCTATTATTAGCATTTTGAAGTAGTTGATACCCCTCCAAAGATTTTAAAGTGTTTTCTTATGCAATTGGTTTTGGTTTAGTCTTTCTCTTTTCAGACCAAAGCACAGAACAGTGCTATATGGCCACTGCCATAAGCATTTGAAAATCAGTTGCCATGCAGAACTCCCTCTCTCTCTCTAGTATATGTATATAAAAATGCTGTTTTAAAGGAGCTCATTTTTTTTTAATTTCCAGTTTTGCCATTGTAAATGGAGCGAGCCAGATGAACCCATTATGTGGAACTGTAGCCACCAGCAGACTTTTGCTTGGATTAGCTTTGAAGCTGTTTGCATTTGGTTTGCTTTGGGAAAATACACATTCCAAGTGATCAAACCCTCAAATATTTGTAAGGAAGAGCTTTTGTTAGACCTGTCCTCAGTTGTGAAAGCACTTCATGCTTTCACAAAAATGATCTGAAAGAATGAACCATGAAAGCTATGACCGATGCTGAGAAAGGAGAACAAGTTATACTTGTTCTTAAAATCTCTCCCATCCTTTTCAGAACATAGGACCGTTGCATAACATATAGGATATATACATATGCTGCTGTATTACCTAGATACAAAGGAATGAAAGGATCTCCTATCCTTTTTTTTCTGTTGATGTCTTGTATTCTAGCACACATTTTTTAGTGAGAGATTTATAGGACTATATGAACTTGCTATTCTGCTAGCAAGAGTTTTTCTTCCTATATTTAATCTTCCTTAAACCTGCTGAAATTTTTCTACTAGGCGTGCCTCTTCCATGAATTTTGAGTGCAGAGAAAAGGGCAGCTGCTTTAACAGTTGTCTCTTCTGTTACAGGCTCATCAGAGGGGCTATAAAAATATGGATTTTTTTTTCTGTATGCATGATTTTATAATCATGAATAAACTTTGTGCTGTACTGATTCCTGAGGAAATGAAAATTGCCACTGTGGGGCTCAGTGTTGTCCAAAGAACCTGTGGTACATGCACACACAGGCACATGGCAGACCAGAGGGGTGCTGCAAATGCAGCTTTCTGTATACATAGTGTGTCCTTTAGGTGGTGCCATTGTGTTTTTTTAAGATAAGACTGCACGCTCGAGAAAGGGGATGACTACCAGAAAGGATGCGGTGCACAATGCATCCTTATACCCCAAGAGACTTGGAAACATCTGAGCATACAGAGACATCCCCATGTACAGGATGGAATGCTGCTCGGTGTCGACATGGAGAAAGCAAAAGCTAAAAAAAAAAAAAAAAACTTGAAATAGCTAAGAATCTCCTTTTTGGAAAAGCTTTCTGAGACATGGTTCAGTTTTTACATGTTAATGTCAGTGAGGAAGGACAAGTGAAGAAGTAGAGGGACATCTGTAGTTATTAGCAATGGATGGGATCGGTGGAGGTTTATTGGAACTGCCAGGCAGTGCTAAACCTATCCAAAAAGTAAAGCCTTTGGCTATGTCAGCTAGGATCATGTGGCTCTTGGGTGATAACAAATCATAAGGAATTGTAGAAAACATGCACAGAGAAATGTCTTGGGTGGGTCTCAAGGAACAACTGAAATGTGTTTTGGCCATGTTTCGATGCTAAGCGGGCAGTCAGTGTTTCTTCATGGGAGAGGAAGGGCTGGGGAATGTAGCAGATGGAATGCCTGATTTGGTGGCCCTGGCTGGCCACTTGTGCTTTGTTTAATACATATTCTAAGCCGTCTGTTCTGCAGTTTGAGGCAGTGTTGTCGGGTTTAAAGATTTCACATATTTTAGGTGCCTTGTGAATGTTGGGTTAATGGGATCACAGACATACAAAGCGTTGTTGTTTGCATATTGTTTAGATGATGTTTTCTTAAAAATCAAGGCACCCTCTGTCCTGTGTTTTCTCACTACATACAGGTCAGAAAAGCACAAAAGTACTGTATGTCTGAAACATTTCCAGCAGCTTCCCTGGACCTGCTTCCAAAGCTCATTGAAATCTTGTTAACAGAACACTCTACCTCCCTCTGATACCTCACACTGCAAAACAGCTTTGAAGGCCTAGACTGAATAATGAAGGAAACAAGGGCATCTGGGGTCCATTATTTACCCCATTTCATAAGGTGCTTCTACAAAGTCTGCTGCCTGCCTTTTCAGATCCATGACAGAAATAAATACAAAGCCTGGAAAGAGCGAGCAAGTCAGAGTTGTCTGCTGCCCTCTCCACTGCTCCCCCCTCCCCTTTTCTTCCTGTTTCACAGGCCACATTTGTTTCATCTCAGCTAAATGTAGTTCTCTTTCTGCCCAAGACACTTGTTCTTTCCCTTTCACAGCTTGTTTATTCTAAAGAACTTCTTTTTGCTTGGGAATACATCTCCAACACCTTTGGGTGTTTCTAAAGGACACTGGTGTGAAGCTATACAAAGATTTTTTTATTATTACTTGTTTTTCCTCTTGTCAAACTGACAAGGATTTGAAGACTTGAATTGTGACTATGGCTGCATTAGGAAAACACATGTGAAATGTCAGTAAAATGCTTCCCTGCTCAATTCACGGGGGGGTATCTTAATAGATAAGGAGTCATCTGAAATCTTAATGCCTCCAAAAGGCTGCAGCAAGCTGTGGAAATCTTACTAGACTCTGGAGTTCCTGGGCATTTTTAAGAGGGCTGACCCAAAGTGCCTCAACATTGCTTGTGAAAATAAACCCTCTGCAAGACTTCCTTTCCAGTGAAAACCTTTTGGAATGCTCAGTCAACACTAGAGCACTTTCTCTCGGCACTCAGCATGGGTAGTATAGGGCAAGTATCTGGTTGGCTACACAGTCACAGAAGCACTGTAAGTTGCAATCAATTTCACAAATTTTTTTTTCTTTCCTTTTTTTTTTTTTTTTTTTTTGCTAGATGGTAATTTATCCTTATTTGTTAGTTGTCTGTATAAATGTTTGTACCTATGGCTTCAATCCACAGAGCGTTATTGAGGAGGGAGGGTTATTTGTGAGCTAAACCCTGCGTTGATTAAAGTCCTTTGCAAGAACTGTTACTGAAGCCCTGCAGATTTTATTTGTTCTAATATGCCCAGATAGGACATTGCTTTTGAATTAGTTGAACTGACAGCTCCAAATTAAGTTCGTTTCTTAAGTAAATGACTGTCTGCAGTCTGGAATGGACTTCCCTTTTGCAGCAATTTGGAAATTGCAATGATGTGATTAATGCGTCAAAAGAGGGTAGACAAGATGGAGAATAGGACAGCTTTGCATAACTAGTTATTTAGTAAGCTCCTAAAACTAGCCCTAATAATAATTTATTGATCCTAAATGGGAGTTAAGGTCTAAAAAGGAAGCCCAGACTGTGCACATCCTGAATTTTAGGGCTGCTACAGCCTCCACCGTTTAGTCCCAGCCATTCAAAGCACTTTCAAAATGGCAAGGTTTGTGTTTCAGTCTCCCTGCCTATTGTTCAAGGAGTAAATGATCTTGTGTTCTTTAGGTTGGGATCAACTTTAATGGACCTTATGTGCCTGAAACATCATCCAGAATTAATCTCTGAGGTGCAGAGGCTGTTGCTGATTTCTTTAAAGTGCACAAAGCTGCTTCCTGATTATATTTATAAAACTAATGGGTGACTTTTTTTCCTCACAGAGAAGATGATAAATCTCAGTGTTCACCAGCATGTGTTTCACGGGCAGTTACCAGCCTGTGATCGTATGCATATCATCTAAATAAGAGAGAGGAAAATCTCCCCAAAACAGTAGGAGTACCATTTATCTTCCTCCCATAATCATTTTAGGTTTAGCCAACAAAGTATCTCACAGGATATTTAGCTTACAGCCCACACCACCAGCCTCTGCTGAACCACGATCATATTACATGTGCCAGCCCTTTTCGTTTAGCGTTAGAGATTATGGTGGTTTGCCACTGAAGTAAATACCAGAGAAAATAATGAGCAATTAATAATAATAATAATAATAAAGGCAAACTGAAAATCAGTGTTTAATTCGACCATCAGTTGCTGTGTCATTATAACAGCAAGCCCCAAAGAGAACCCCCAAAAAGGTAACACTTTCTGCTGAGCAATGCTTCACACTCTGATGCCTGGATTTCTTGCACAGACAAGAGAGGAGGATTTACCCAATGCCTGTTCTTAATCAAAAGCTTTTTGTTGTCCTTTTGCTACTGTTCTGGAGGTATGTGTGAAGGTGATTCATGTGAGCAATGTGGGGTTGATTTAACATACTGTTAATCCATTTTTTCCACAGAATTTAGAAGAATGCTACAGGCTGCACAGACAAAAAATGAGCTCTTACAGGTTGACTTGGATGGGGTACAGGGACTCCAATATTCCATGTTCTGATTGCAGCCTCCTTTTGTGTTTGCAGGGAATTTTGTCTCATTTTCGCCATGCTTCTATGGAGTAAGAAAGGTATATGAAACCCAGTGGTTGTAGTGTGTCCTGGTTTTGAGCAGCAGCAGTCATTTTTCTCCTTCTTAGGAGCTAGTACAGTGCTGTGTTTTGATCTTTTGGCCTTGGAGCAGTGGTGATAACGCCGATGTTTTCAGTTGCTGCTCGAATGTTTGGTGTGGCCAAGGACTTTCTGAGCCTCATGCTCTGCCAGGGAGGAGGGGAGGCTGGGAGGGAGCAGAGACAGGACACCTGACCCAAACTGACCAAAGAGGTATTCCATACCACAGCACGTCATGCCCAGGATGTAACTTGGAGTGACCCGGAAGGGTTGGGGATGCAGGGTTGGAGGAGGGATCGGTCGGTGCTTGGCTGGGGGGAGTGGGGTGAGTTATTGGTCGGCTGGTGTTGAGGTGTTGTATTCTGTTAAAAACCACGACATAGTGTTACAAAGTGATTAAAGGAAGAGCTCTGTGGAATTGTCAGGCATCATCCCCTAGATCAAAACCTGGACAGAACTATCAAGAAGATGGTTGCAGTCTTGCTGTAATTACCTCTTTCTTGCTGATCTGACTTTTCCACAAACCTCCTTGGGTACAGCACTTGTTTGTTAGGCTGAAACTATGTGGTGGTGAGTACTACATACTACTATGTGCTTTGCACATGTTGTTGTGTTACTGCCTGGTAACTGCAGTTGCTAGACTTTGAAACCAGTGGGTTAACTGACCCTGAAGGGAGCTAAGGATATGTGGTATTCTGCTGTCCCACAGTCTTGGAGCTGTTAAGCTTACATGTGCTATGTTCTGTATTAGCTTGGGTTTGCCTGCAGCTCACAGCCTTGGTTTGCTCCTCACTGAGTGGCTCCTCTCACATTAGTTCCCTACACTTTTGGTCCATTTAATCTCAGTTGCTGAAATAACTTGTTTTTTCTCACTGGATTTCAGGATGATCCTTGCTTCTCTCCTTGTATTTGCTATTAAGCTTCTTGTCCTCTATTCATTTTTTCTTTTTGCTCTATTCACTTTAAATTAACTTTGTAGTTTTGCAGTTTGAGCCTGCCTTTCAGAAAAAAAGAGTAACAGGCTACTGACTAATGCTCTGTGAGCTGTAGCTTTCAGTTAGAATCATAGAATCTTAGAATGGTTTGGGTTGGAAAGGACCAAGAGCACTAAGCTCATCCAATTCCAACACCCTGCCATGGGCAGGGACACCTTCCACTAGACCAGGTTGCTCCAAGCCCTGTCCAACCTGGCCTTGAACACTGCCAGGGATGGGGCAGCCACAGCTTCTCTGGGCAACCTGTGCCAGTGCTTCCCTACCCTCAGCTGTTTCAATAATTCATGCTGATTAACTACTGGATGTAAAATGAATGAAGAATAGGTATAGCCCTAAAATGTTATGACAGTTATCTGTCTTGCTTTGAGGTATTCTGGTAGGAACAGCAGAACTCTTGAAATGAAATGTTGTTGTTTAAGCACCACAGGGGCCAAGAGAGAAAACAGCTAAATTGGCTGGATTCATCCCAGAAGTGATGGCTCCTTCACATTTACCTCGATGGTTTTCTGTGCTCTTTCATCTAGAGAAACACTTGTCTTGACAGCTTGCTTACAAATCTCAGAACACACCAATACAGGTGAGTGGATGGTGGAGGAAAAACTGTGGAAGAACGTGGAGTGGGCAGGAGAAGAAAGGAAGAGTTTAGTCAGCTGTCAAATTAGTAATACCCAGTGTAGCCTGAAATGTTGTACATTCTCCTGCTTTCACAGCACAGCTGAGTGGGTCCTGCTGTGGTGATGTGTTTAAATGAAGCTGCAGCAATGATACAAGCTCTTACTGGAGCTGTTTTTAACCTTTCTGTTGTCTTTTTTCCTTGATGACGTGCTTGCCTTTAACTCAGCCTTCTTTGTCTTTCCTAACTCCATGTACTTTACCCCATCCTTACAGTTTCCTTATCCTGTTGCCCATGTCCTATTATTCATCCCTCATCTAGTATTTTCCACCTCCAAGTTACAGGTTTTGTCTTGCTATTCCAATCATCCTTCATGGCCTTATTGTCTCTGTTTCCCCTTTTCCTTGCAGAGGTATATAGTGTGATGCATTCAACATGTACTGTTTGCCCCGTGGTTCAGGCTTGCCAAGATAGTGCCTGATTATTGCAGAATTTGAGGTATTGGAGGCAGGATTAGCTAGATGGCTGAATGATTAATAAGCCAGGCTCACAACCACATCTTGTTAAGACTGAGATAATCAAATCCATAAGGAAGTTTCTCAAATCCACTATTGTGGATAATTTTTCTTTCCTTAAATAACAACCCCAAACCAACTCTTTGTTGCCAAAATATTTATTACCTGGTCTTATTCTACCTGGTCTGTAGCTTCTTGGTCTTTAATGGCCAATTTCCTCACCATGGCTGTAAGTCCATTTGAATTATTGCAGATTTTTTTCACTCATCTTTACTACAGAAAGACCTACAGTATCTTGGTCTAACTATGGTAATTTCTAGTACCCCTTCAGATCTTTTCAGGCCTGATTCTTTGCCTTCCCTTTTGCTGTGGTCTCCCTCTCTTCTTTCGACTTTCCCTTTCCGGTCATAGCTTAGCGCTGCCTTGTCCCTTCTCTGTAAAATTTTTCTTTCTCTTAGCATTGCCTTGGAACCAATACCTTTTCCAGTTTTAGCCTCCCATTTCATTACTCACCAGTAATCTCCACAGGCTGCTTTCTCCAAATTCTTGTGGTGTGATCTGTCTTTCATGCTGCAATAAACTATTGCTCATGTAAGTGGTTCTAGTAAATGTCATCTCCGCAGCCTGCAAAATCCTGATGCAAAGAACTGATTTTGCAACCTGTGTGCACATATGAAGTGACTGTGTACATTGTTTGCAGGTCCTGGCCTGTATCATTGTTAAATAATGGGCTAGCATAGCCTAGCTCTTGCCCATCAGCTAGGATTCCTGAGAGCATTTAGGAATGGTTTGAATTATCACATGTGAAAGTGCCCTTTAGTTCCAAGGTCTCCATCCTGGTTGTCTATGCTTCAGGTAATAATAGTCAAATGTGTGTGAAAGGAACCATAAATTCAACTGTTATCAGCATAAAGCTTTTCTCTTCCTCGGTATATTTGTATAAAGGTGGTATGCACACTAAGGAGAGGATATAGGATTATTATGGACCAGAAATATAAGAGCACCAACTTGCACAGATCAGAGTCTTTGTGAATCTGTGGGGGTGATCATGTAGATGCTCAGCAGTGTGAGGGAGATGGTGCAATGCAACCCAGTATCACCCTGTGAAACAACACCTGTATGTGCAAGCTGCAAAGTGTTACGCTAATTGTATTACAGCTAACAGCAGTTACCTGCAGCGAGCATGAATCCTGTGTCCATAAGGAGTTTAAGCAGGTATGTGTAGTAAGCAGGTGTTTTCCTATAGGCACATCTCACATGCAAGCATGTGTTACTAGATGTACTGCAGGTCTGACATTCTTCTTAGCGAACTTGGGAAAAGAATGAGGTGGAAAAGGGAGGGGGAGTAGAAACCAATCAAAGAAAGCAATACTTTTTATCAATCATATTTGATGCTATTCTTTCTCTCTCTTTCATCACTTTGATCTCTCAAATAAAACTGATACTTTGGCCATTTTCCAGACTCTTAACTTTGCAATCTGAGAGGCTCTGGGTTAGCTGCTGAGGGTATGTGTTTGCAATTATGCATTTGAAAGTATTTTCCCCTCCACTGAGATAACATTCTTTTTGTGTTACCACACACTTCTGCTGTCTCGTTTTTCTTCTCCCATGGCACTGCAGGCTGAAAGGCCTCACTGCCTTCCCCCTCCTCCCCCGATCTTTGCAACTGATATCTGAATAAAATACTTTACTCTGCTGGTATTTAACCTGCTGAGCCTTTCACTTTCTAACTGTGAAACACACAAAAAGGGTATCGTGCAGAAACATCCTGGCAGCTTCATTTCTTAATATGCCTCCAAGGCAAGGCAAGGTTGAACAGGGGTGGGAAAATTTACCCTGATGTTAAGGATCTTCAGGGGTTTATTTATAGATTAGCATTCACTGAGAACAGCTTTACATTTCATTTTCCAACCAGTATTTCTCTATACAAGAGAACAAAATTGAAAGCTCTTTATTGTTTATCCGGCTGTAGTTCAGTGCATCAAGTATGTAGAAATAGCGATCTGTCTTTTATAGGATAGATACATTTATTTCTTTTAGCTGATAAATTTGCTCTTCATAGTAAGGAATATATGGAATGATGTCAGTTATTAGCGTAAGATAGGCTCTTTCGTATTCCCTGACAAATAGCCAAGTTTCTCGAGTGGAATAGCAAAATTCTGTGTGACCCTAGGAGCCCTTTGCACAACATGTTCTACCACACTTGATTTGTCTGACCTTGGACTTGCTCATCGGGCTCCAAGAAGGAAATATTATTTCTTAAAAAAACTCTTACATTAAGTATCAACAAGAAACATTCTGCACAAGTAATTTAAACCTTCTATATAAAGTATAGCACGCGATAGGCTTAAAGTGATTGGGGTCAATCAGAATTTGAACACTGCTGTCTTAGGTCTGATGGAGCGTGTTTCAGTCTAAGTCTCTGACAATGAAACATGTGGGGTCCAAACCCATGGTAGTCCTTCTCTCCCCCTGACTTCGAAAGCTGGTTATACAAACTGTCTCTCTTTCGTACACGTGTGCTTGCAGCCACGTGCACCCACACATGGGGTTTTAAAAGGAGAAGCTGCTGCAGTGAGAGACATGTTCTGTTTGTTTCTTCTGTTTGTTTTTTCACAAAAAGGAATCCTGTAGGATGGTGCTCAGAGAGTGGAATCCTTCCAGGTGCTTTGCACTGAAATACCTGAGCATTCCCTGCTTAGGCTAAAGCTGAAACCTGCTGAAAAGCTCTGTAGTTTTTAATAGGAAGCAAGGATGGGTTTTGCAGGCCTGCAGGTACTTTGGACAGGATAGAGACTTCTCCATTCCTTCATTTTGTAAAGAACTGGCAAGGGGGGTGGTTAAAGTACTGGGTAAAATAAAACTACTGGTCAAAATGAAGTTCTCATTTAAATATCCCTGATGCTAATGGAAATGTATATCCTAAGTGAGGGCAGGATTCTGTAAAACTAAGATCTAATGTCAAAACCTTTTGCTAATGATTCCCAAGTTTGGGTTTTGATCATGAACAGCTCTTAATGTTTTTCAGAGATCCACATATACCCTTATATCAACTTTACACTGAGGAGTTATAAAGGAAACATGAATCTTGCTGGTTTAATGCAGGTCTGCAGACCAGCTTGGCACAGGATTGTTTACGTAATAGTCTTCATGACTTGGACTCAAAGCCAGTAATTTAAGGTGGAAAAATCCAAAAATAAAATCCTAAACAAACGTCAAAGTTAAGTCTGAAATCTTTGTAGGACATGCAAATGGCAGTTAAGTAAAGCATGACCTTTTCCTTGGTCTTCTCTCTTCTACTGTTTTTATCTGAGTGGTGACACAGAATCATAGAATACTTAGGGTTGGAAAGAACCTGAAGATCATCAAGTTCCAACCCCTGTGCCACAGGCAGGGACACCTCACACTAAACCATGTCACCCAAGGCTCTGTCCAACCTGTCACTGAACCCTGCCAGGGATGGAGCATTCACGGCTTCCCTGGGCAACCCATTCCAGTGCCTCACCACCCTCACAGTAAAGAACTTCCTCCTTATATCTCATCTAAGCTTCCCCTGTTTAAGTTTTGACCCGTTACCCCTTGTCCTATCATTGCAGTCCCTGATGAAGAGTCACTCCCCAGCATCCCTATAGGCCCCCTTCAGATACTGGAAGGCTGCTATGAGGTCCCCACGCAGCCTTCTCTTCTCCAGGCTGAACAGCCCCAACTTCCTCAGCCTGTCTTCATACGGGAGGTGCTCCAGTCCCCTGATCATCCTCGTGGCCCTCCTCTGGACTTGTTCCAGCAGTTCCATGTCCTTTTTATGTTGAGGACACCAGAACTGCACACAGTACTCCAGGTGAGGTCTCATGAGAGCGGAGTAGAGACATGCTTCGTAATTACTAACACCTTACAATTCTTACCTAGCTGAGTGAGCTGAATCTCGCCCTAGTCAAAAGGCAGTTCAGAGAACTAAGGGCAGGCTGACTGGGGCCTTAGTGCCTGATCTTTGAGTTGCAGAATGTGTTCAGCAGCCACTAATGCTCACAGGAATGTATCCTGTTTCTACTGAAGTCCAGAGCTGGTCTTAACTGCCTCAAGAGAAGCAATAGTGGCTGAAAGGGAACGAACAGTGCTGAGTACTTCGCAGCATCTGATGTTCAAAGGTAAGTTTTTTGTGGAGGACCATCTCTTGTTTTCCATGTCACTCAATCTTAGATGAAAATGCAATATGGATCAATAAACAGCTCTACAAGTACCGGCCATTTTGAACTCCTATTTCACAGGGCTGGTTTAGTCACGTTTGCTAGAGGGCCAAGACCTACTTTGCTGTAAGCTAGTACAGTTAGAGGAGTTAGGCTGACTTATAGGAGTGAAGGATCAGTCCTCCTGCAGTAACCTGCAACCTATTTCCACTTGATCTTAGTACTGCTGCAGTCATATTACAGTGTGCCCCATAGTACAGGACATGATGTTGGGTATCACTGAGCTTCCCCTCCCCCTGTTTCTGACTAACGGCTTTTCAGTGTGGGAGCAGAATCCTGATACGCGTGACACAAGCAGAGTATGTGGGAATTAGTTCCATTAAAGCCGTGCCATATGGCTTGCAGGGTGCTCTGTGATACCACTATGCTGCTTGACAGTCTTTCCCTATGGATGGGATCAGTGCATATTCCCTGATTTGCACTCTTTAGTGTATCAAACAGGGACAGACTTTTAATTAAAAATGACATCATCAGACTGCTGCTAGCTCCTTGCAGGCAGTCCACATATTAATGCTGCTTGTTTCAGTTTTCAATGATCCTATTATGAATTGTAACCTCATTACACAAACCTTGCTATACAGTGGAATTTCAAATGGGGTTTTGTGGTTTTTAGAACTTAAACAGCTAGAACAAGCACAAAGGCAGTTGCGGTCAGGCAGCTTCCTCTCTTACCACAGCAGTTGTGGAGATGCCATTCCAGTGACCACTGTTTCTACAGTGAGTCAGTTTCATTTTTAACAATCTGACTCAGTTCTCTTCAAAGGGGGCAGCCTGTTATTTCTGCATGATTTTTGTGTGCATGACTCTGTACAAAGGGGTGAGTGCCAACTTAACCCTTAGGGATCCAGCCTCCTGGAGCAGCCTCCTGGATTCTCCTGCTTGTGGGGAGGTGTGCTCCTTGCACACTGCAGGATTTGGACTGCTGGGTGTACATGTGTTGTGCCAAACATGCCTCGTGTTTCCAGCCATCAGAAAATGTGGTGTGAATCACATCAACTTCCACCGGTGAGCCAAGACTCTAGGTGAACACCACTGCAGTGGAGCCAAAAGCTCTTGCAAGGAAACAGGTTAAACAGTTGCCTTTCTGAAATGAAAGCATGAAATCAAAGTGCATAGATCCTTCAAAAAGTAAAAAGGAAAGGGGGGAAAGAAAGTTTAAATAGCTAGTGGCAAGAAAGAGTCCAGTTGCTTCTGTGCATGGTGTGTTCTGAATCTGCAAACCCCTGCAAATAACTGCCAGTCACCTCCTAGAATCACTGGTGAAGTAAATAGGAGTTTATGGAAGCTTTACCCACCATTCAGCTGCAAGCTCTGAAAGCTCATTCATGTAAATTTTACAAACAAGAAATGCAGCAGTTTTCAACCTTAATGAAATATAAGAATGTCTTTAGTTCCGTATGACTCAGAGTTTCATTTTGAAGTTTCTGACCTTGTCTTAAGGTTATGGAGTGGTCAAGCGAAGCAAAACGGGTTTTGAAATCAGGAAGCCTGGGTGCTGTTTCATTCAGAAAGAAAAAGGAGAGAGAGAGGGAGGGAGGAAGGAAAAAAAGCCCTATTCCTGTGTTTGATTGAAAAATAGAACTGCTGCTCTCAGTAAACCTTTGAAGTCCCCCAGCCCAGTAATTGTTTCACGACATTTGCAGCTTGAGGCAGCAAGAATGTTTGTGGTTGTTTTAAAGGCATCTGAGTGTGGATTCCATATGGTTTATTTTTTTGTTTTGTTTTGGGTTTTTTTTTGTTTTTTTGGTTTTTTTTCTCTCAAGTTTTTTCTTTTCTTCCCCACTTGGAGCCTCAAGTTCTTGTGCATTGCCTGAGACTGGGTCCCAGCCTACTCTATTTCTGCTTGAGCTGCCTGTGAGAGAACTGAGGGAATGCATTGTGGCCCAAAGATTCAAGCGTGCTTAATTCAGACAAAATCTGTAAATGCCTGTTGAGGCAATAGTTGATTTTAGCCCTGCTTTATCAATACTATATTTGGAGTGTGGCTTACTAAACAGTGTACAGTTTGCTTTCCTGAACAAAAGACCTCTTCATATAGCCTATACGTAGAGCGTGATACTCCAAATGCTTACTATAGAGCATAGTGCTTGCTGTCATGCTTTCAATAGGTAGTTTGCAGTAGGCCTGATAGTAAGCCACTGGAATCAAATAAAAGGCCTGATTCACTGCTGTGTTCCTCTGGTCTCAGAGCAGTGAAACCATTTTATTCAGTGGAGCAAGCTGAATCAGATCCAAAAATACTGAAAATATGCGCTATAGAAACCAAAGAAATCTAAAGTCAGTTTAAGACATATAAACTTCGAAATGTCAAGCATACTTGCAACCCCCCTCACTTTCCCCTGACAAAAGACTGCCCATTACACACAATATATTAGGTGACACTATATGCATTGGTTATGTGTATTGATAGTGTCCTGTCCTGAGCTTCTTTATAAATGACTGCTTGCAAGTCGTCATTTTTGTACAAGGCAAAATGCAGGAGTAAGTTACAATCGGCCAAGTGTAGAGGCTGTAGCTTGGTGTGAGTTGTCCGTGATAACAGTGAAACTCATTCACTTATGATCAGGAGAAGTTATGCTGAAGACCAGCATTAACCTTTCAGTCTAGTGCAAAACCAGTTGTAGCAACAGAGAACTCAAACCTAGGCTGTTCTGAAGAGGGAGTCAAATTAGAGGGCACTACAGGCCTCATCCAAAGTGGTCCTTCGCTTCCTTGAAGTGACTAAATGACTTCCAGCTCTTAGAGTCTGCCCTGTTTATCTGTGTAGTTGGAGTGTTCTCTCTGGGGTGATACCAGGCCATGAGACTGTTAGTGCCCAGACTTTAGTGTGAGACACCTGCAGGTGAAGGTTGTGTCCGTGTTAGCATGTGGTGCAATGCGATAGGACCAGGCTGCAGAAGTTTGGCTTTGCACTGGCTATGGGTGGAGCCAGTTTTGTGGGTTGTTTGTCCACTGTTGGTTGCCCTTCCAGTTTTGTCTGAAATGATGTGAATCTTTGCTCTTAGTCTGATGTCTGACAGAAATTGAAATGTGGTAGATGCTCAGGGAGCTAGAGCAGCTCTGCTCTGGAGACAGGCTGAGAGAGCTGAGCTTGTTCAGCCTGGAGGAGAGAAGGCTCTGGGAAGACCTTAGAGCAGCTTCCAGTGCCTACAGGGGCTACAAGAAACCTGGAGAGGGGCTTTGGACAAGGACTGTAGGGACAGGACAAGGGGGAATGGCTTTAACCTGACAGAGGGGAGATTGAGATGAGCTCTTAGGCAGAAGTTCCTCCCTGCGAGGGTGCTGAGGTGCTAGCACAGGTTGCACAGAGAAGCTGTGGCTGCCCCATCCCTGGCAGTGTTCAAGGCCAGGTAAAATGGGGCCTGGTCTAGTGGAAGGTGTCCCTGCCCACGGCAAGGGGCTGGAACTGGAGGAGCTTTGAGGTGACTTCCAACCCAACCAGTCTGGGATTCTATGATTAGAAGGAGGAAGTTCCTTCAAAAGCATACTTAAACACTAATGTACCTATATGCTTGAAAAAAATGGTGTGAGTAGTTTTTACTAAAAAAAGATTTTTACTGTATGTTTTCCTTAATGGAACAATTTGGGTGAATAAAGGAAGAGGGGGAAGGTGCAATAGAGCTTATGTCTCCTAGGAAATAGCACAGCGCTGGTCATTATTCCTCTTCTCCTGTGGTGTTAGATTATTGGAATGTCTTATGGCAAGGTTTGAGCCAACTTGTTCTCTAGATAATTCCTGAGTAAGCCAGACAGTTAAGCAGCACTGTGGGCTATTCCTAGTAGGCAACTGGAAGTGGCCAACCTAATTTGGAAAGGAAAAAGTTTTAATGGTATGGGAGTAGTCACACTGTGCTAGTGGATCTAAAGGCCAGGGAAGGAGCCCTGGTACTGTTTAGTGTGCAACTGTAGATGTAGCCCGAGTGACCTTAAGTACAGTAAGAATGATTGCCTACCATAATGAATATCAGATGAATACAGTAGTCAGATATGTGTTAACCAGAGAGAAATGAACATGCAAGCTCCTCAAACAAAAATGCTGTAAAAGCAAATTAATGTTTAATATGATCAACATCCTTTATTCATGGCTATCTGTTAGAGGGAACTCTGCTATCGTTTTGTGCTTTCGTAACACACGTGCAGTGTATTACCTTCATAGTGATTGTGCTGTCCTGTTTAGCAAGGCCTGGGAAATTTAACTACAAAATAGTGGAGGATCCTCTTAGGGGGAATCAGATGATCCTCAGAATCAATAGCAGTGACTGGTCTCAAATGACAAACCTCCACTGCAGTTGATGGTGCTTGGATGACTTTGGTGGTCAGTGAGCTAATTTCTAAGTGCAACCATATCACCTGCAGGCCTGAACTGAAAAGAAAAGACACTTCTAAGGGACATCTTCCCCCACTTCCACCTCTTAGTTCTGTTTTTGCCAAAATTAAAATCTACCCTAGGTAAAGTATGACAGTGTTTCCAGTACCAAGCATGATCCTCTCCATCAATACAACTCAGAATGCTCAATAAGAATCAGTTCATTATATTTCGTCTCCCCTCTGAGTGGACAAATTGGCTACTGAGCATTAAGTTACCTGCACAACTAGACAGAGTAGATGTCAAGAGGTTTACCCAAGGTTACATGGGAAAATTCTGACAGTCTGGAAATACCCCTGGCTCTAAGGACAGGCTGGAGCATATAAAACTGAGCACAAGCAGTGGGGCTGCATTAGGAGAACTACACAGCTGGCTAAAAGCGTAGCCCTGGAACCAATGTCTGTTGTGCCGTTGCACCTGATTGGAATGAATTTGCTGAGTAAGTGCTTAAGAGCTCTAAGCCCTTCTATGCCACTTAATCAGGGAGTGGTTTTATTCTATGTCCGATCCGCATGAAGCATGTCATCCCTTCACATAGAACTAGTTATTTAGTCTGCTAACCAGGGAGTTATCAGTGGGAAAGTAAAATGCAAATTCATTGCCACTTTGGCTGGAGGTTCCATGTTTTGGTAATCCATAATGTACGAGTGCTTAACAAGCATGAGGGTAGATCTGCATCACACTGAGTACTGGAAAAGGGAGTGTAATGCCCTAATGTACTATGGATTAAGATAGAGCCAGGCAGATGCAACTTCTATATAATATGTGTGCGGTCCATGCACACTGAAGGCAGACTGATGGTGCACTAGGACCTGTCATAAAGACGGCACTCTGAAGCTGAGTTGTGCTTCAGTTTGCAGAAAAGAAATTGTACCTGTGTTGCTCAGATGATGAGTTTGTAAGATTGAAAGCTGTCTGAGTCAGATGTAAATGCATATCTGACAAATAAAAAGAATGGTAGAGATACTGATCCCAATCTAATTTCTACCTTTCTCTTAACTCACAGAATTAGAGGGTGATTAGTCTCTGTAATCCTAGAACAGAAGCTGTAGCTCTGGTGCATCTTTAAATGTACATGGTAGAGGTGAAACGGCACTTCACGTGGGAATTAAAGAAAAAACATTAACACAAAAGTTCAGGGCTTTGGGGGCAGTCTGTCATATGTGATGAGAACACTGGATATTTTTGGAATGGTGGAGAATTATTATGAGTATCAGTTCATCAAGCTATTGTGAGATTAATATACTAGAAAGTGACATTCATGGAAGCACTTATACACTAGTAATTGCATTGAAATTCCAATATAATACAGAATTTTTGACGTTTGCATCAGGGATTATATTTGCAGATTTGAAAACAAACCAGCATGTTATTGAAATTTAAGAAACTTAGGTTCATAAGAAAGGAAAGAAAGAAAAAAAGAACAAAATATCAGTCTTATACATAATATGTAAAAGTGCCCAGGAAGGCTGTCAGCATCAAAGAACTTACCAGTGAGGGTCAAAAATACTTGTCTGCAGTTTTTATTTGCAAATCCCAATTCACTGAAGCTCTCCAACCTGCCTTCTGAAACTAAGCCCAAATCTAGTGTACATATATACACCAATCACCCACTGATGAGGTGTGTATAAGGAGATAAAGTCCAAGCTGTGGCCACTGAAGCACGTGGAACACAACAACAGCTGAAAATAATTCCTGAGAAGTAGGAATACATGAAGGGGCCATCCTGAGCTCAGCTTCTACCACACTGCTAAACAGTGACCAAGGTAGCTCATTCAGCAGAGATAAGACACACAGGGTAAGAAATTGATTAACGTAGCCACAAATTATGATCCGAGCACAATTAATGGGACTAAATCATCATCAGAAGGGAAGCACTGGAGTTGTAACTCAGATTATAACAATATTTGTCCCAATGGAAATAGAATATTTGTAATTTTATTATTTGCTGGATGTGGAGTATGCTAGGAAAGAATGAGCCCTATTTTAAGGGGTTTTATTCTACTAATGCGAATGATACACTTGCTGTAAATTATAAATTGCACTAGCTGGATGGGTGTCCACAGGAGCTGAAGGGAATAGTCGGGTGCAGCCACTGGGCAAGCAAATGGCCAGTGTCAAGCCATGGTAGCACTGCTGAAGAGGCACTAATTCAGTGGGCAGGAGACTTCTGCTAATTATAGGGCAACAATCTCATAAATGTAAGTCTGACCTTATGTCCCAAAGAAAGCCACATATCGGTCCTATTGAGAAGGGGTTTGGCAGTCTAATGATCTTTCAGATACTATCACATTCTGAAGTCCTCTTCCTCCTTGCTTTTTTTATTCTTGAGATGTAATGTTACTTTTATGTTCTGGATGGCTTGGAGTGAGGCAATTGATAGAGAGCAAAGCTTTAGAAAAAGAGCCCTTTAAGTTACATCAATTTTTGTTGGTGTGGCTTAGTTATTCTGCTGTACTCTAGTATAATCTAACTACCCTGGAGAGTAGATCTGAAAAAGCTGTGGGGGCTCCATTGTGGTTGGGCAGGCTAGGAAATGTCTTATAAAAGGCACACTGTATCTGACAAGACTAGACTGCATTTGTTTGGTATTTTAAATTCCACTAATTTTCGCATGTCTTTGAATTAATTATTCTTCTTTCAACTTCAAAGGGAAATAGAGGCCATTCTTACTTGTAGCAGTTGTCTGCTAGAATAATTATCCTATTTCTCCAATGACAAGATGGCTTCTTGGGGATTTGAGATTATAAAAGGAAATGCAGCTAATTATAGTTTAATAGAAATGACAACTTTGGCTCTTTATTTTCTCAATGGCATTTGCTCAAGGTAGGTCAAGTCCTGAAAGGTGCTAAGTTTCTGATTGATTCCATCTGAGATTGATGGGGAGCTGAAGACACCTCGCAGAATCTGTGTTTGGAAATGATTCTTGCTGTTGTTTTGTCATGTGAGTATAAATGTGCATCTACAGAAATAGGTTCCAGAGAAGGCCTTGGATTAGAGGATACTCTGATGAGTTTTAATTCTACATCTCAACGTGGTAGATGCCTTTTCTCTCTCAAACTGTCCAGACGGGGTGTAAGCATTTTCTTCAGTGTGGGAAAGTTCACTTCAGTTCCAGTCCACTTTTTCACAGTTCAAACCCAGTTCTACTGAATGACAATATTTCACCCTTCAGAAACCAGGATGATGCATTTTTGTGAAATCTTTTGATAAGCACTTAGGTTTAAGGTGATTCTTTTGAATCTCATACAGCAATCCATGCCTCGGTCTCTCTGTAGTCAGCATAGCAACATTAACCTTTTCCTCCAAGTCCGTGCATAAAATGTCCTTCTTCAGTGATCATTTCAGCATCAGTTTCTCCTAATCTTATGAGAGGGCTCCAAAATTTAACCTTTAAAAACTTGATGGAAAACACCAGCAACTATGATTTATTTTTTTTTTCTCATCTGCATAGTAACAGAATGAGTGAGAAGTCTCATGATTTCATCTTCTTTAAGTTTGCTATGGCACTTGTGATAGTCATTCTCCAGTCCTTTATTCCAACTTGAAGGAAAATAGATTAAGGAAAATAAAAATCTAGTTAGTAATCTAAGGATGTATCTGCAAATCTTTGGAAATCAGGAGTGCTGAACACGTATATATGATGTAGATAAGTTACTTCTTACCTAATCTCATTTTTAATCAATTATTTGAAATAATATAACAACTGCAATATTCAGGTATATCCATTTTATCCCTTAAAGCCTTTTTATACAAGAAAGCTCATCCACATCTTTCCTTCCTGCAGTATTTACAGGCTAGGGGTGGTCACTTGAGTTTCTCCTGCCCATTCCTCAGCTTTCTGCCAACTCTGGGACGGCCATACCTGATGTCCTTGACAGATGGGTTTTACCTTACCCCACCAACTGCTTCCCCGGTTTCTGCATTGGAAAGCCCACTGGGCTATCTGGGGACTCCCTTGTTTTGATGTAAAATGTTTGGGAGGCAGGGTAGGAGGCAGCAGGTACTGGCTCCCTTTTTCCTGACCTTGGTCAGTCTGTATGAGCAGGAGTCTGGGGCTTCCTGCCCCTGACAGCTGCACCCTGGACAGTAGCAAGAATGGTAGAGCTAGTGAAGTCCAGGGAAGGAAGTTTATGCAGCATGGAAGAGTCATATCCTGAGGAAATTGAGTTGGAATATGGGTGTATCACTATATAGATAAATATAAACTTTTCTTTTTAAGAAACTGAGACGGTTAAGTAGAAACAAGAGTAGTTCTAAAGAGGGGGAAGCAAGCAGCAATGGCAGTAAGCCACAGGGTCATGCCTTCTGAAGACAAGGAGATGGATATTGTGAAAAAGCATGTTTTCTATGAAGTTTTTTTTTTTCTTTTAATGTAATTTACAGCCATGAAGTTAAGCATACTGCTGGTCTGCATCAACACTGGGTTTAATCAAGGTTCTCTCCTTTCTTCCACCCCCCACTTTTGTTGTGTCTGTAATCTCTAATTAACCCCCAGACCTGCAGCTCAGTTCCATGCAGAGCTCTCTGAACTTCATGGAGCATAGCTTGTCCTCACCTCGATCAGTGTTAGCTGCCTGAACTCTCTTACATCCTCCTTCCAAAGTACAGCATGAAATGATCTTCTGTGCCTCTTCCTACACACACAGCACACACCTGCAGCTTGTGTTTTGCAGCCCAGAAATGTAGTTAATGGTATAACCATTTGCTGGCACAGGGTATTATAGCATATAGGGTGAGATGAGCTCAATAGGCCAAACCTGGATCTAGGGCAATCACAGGAAATATCAAACAGAAAATTACTGTATGTTTGTGGCATGTAAAGTTAAGGCATATGCATACATGAAAAAGAGTGGGATGGAGACTGGTGAAACATGGGTTTGGACTGTGAAGGAAAGCATTGCCAGAAAATCTGTTTTGGCCATAACTATTGCAACTGTAATTTGCTGTTTCTTTCATTACTTGCAAATTTTTGAGTGTGTTGCATAAGTCCAGAACTTCTTGGAGACTTCTGTGTGAAGAGTTCCCAAGAAACTCAAGCTTGTGTTAGTCAGGAGTCAGCATTAGTTGGGTTTGTACACTCTGGCTTTTACCTTTAGCAGTTGTGACAGATAAAGAATGAAGTTAAAATTACAGTCACATCTAGCTAGCAGTAGGAGTTTCATTCCTAATTTGAAGGAAAGATTTTATTGTTACTCTGACAAGGTTAGAGAGGTTTTCATAATGCTTGATGTGGGCTGGTATCCTGTATGTTGTTTCAGTATTGCCTTACTGTCACCAATGAGAATTTTAGTATTCTTTCTCAATAACTAGGAGTAACAGGTTGTTTTCAGAATCAATGAAAATTCCTCAGTGACAATACTGGGGGAATTATCTTTTCATGAGAAGCTTTTAAGCCTGGTCTCATCTGAACCAGTGTAAATTGCAAGTAAATGTGTTGAAGCCACTAGTTTATTTGATGTAAAGCCATAAGGTATGGTCTTCGTCTCTGAGTGGCTGTGTACATGCCAAAAGACAATATGATCTGAGCCTCTCCTGCATTTGTTCAAGAACATTTGAAACTGTAAAAGTTCTCAGAGAAAACTGCTGAATGAAAATAATTTGAGGAAGGAAATCTGCAGTTATAAATTACAGAGCAATTTTACTCCTCATGGTTCCTCTTCAATTAGAAACACTTTTGACTGTCTGGGGTATTCATTTCCAAGGAGGCATTTTTCTCTGTCTGATGGATGGTTCTGAAATCTTTAAAGTGGAATATTATAAGTGGGTAGGCGTGGGAAGGCAGTGAAATGTTTTTTAAGTGTGGAGGAACTGAAAAGGTTTTCAATAATTTTCTATCATTCAGCAATGTTCTCTCTCTCTCTCAGGATGTCTAGGAATTAAATAAAGGAAATATTTGCATTTTAATGATATTTCTGTATATTTAATGAAGTTATTTTGCAGATCTGGCATGCAGAAGCAGCTCCCTTTAATCCTAATTATTTCTCCTAATGTTCAATTACATCATTATTGCTGCCATCTCCATTGGGATGCAGCAGGAGGGCTGGGGGGGAATTTGTTCCATGAGAAAGAGAGGCAGTGAAATGGATTGCTCAGCTGCCCCCTCTGAACCAGCACAGCAAAGCAGTTTCACAACATGATGTACAAGTCTGCAAAGGGGTGGAAGGGGGTGGGGGGGGGTGAGGAAGACAGCTTCTTCCCAAAAACTCTCTCCCTAGTTATTAAACAGTTTACATAGGTCTGCATATTAGAAGCCTTTTTCCAATCCTTCCACAAAGCTTTCTAGAATAGTAATTTTGATGTCAGGGATATTTATATTAAGAAGCCCACAAAGCCACAGTCTGCTTTCCATATACGTAACTTGCATGGACCCATATAGAAAGTTTCCATTGAAAAGAGCACCAAGGGTCGTATTTGCTGTTTGGGCTTTCATTTCTATTTATTGATTTTTCATTTATTTTTCTGCTAGCTTTTTTCTTAAGATCCTTTTCCCATTCAGGAAATCATAGTAAGGAAAACTGTGAGGATGAAGAGTAAAGGGAATATATAATTATGGGTGCCAAAGTATCTGCACAAACGTGTTTGTGCAATATTTCACTTTTTAAAAAGTCAATTTGATTTTCTTAAATGGAGAGCTATTTATATATATATATGTAAAATTTTGGTTTTTTTTCAGTGCTTTTGTGAATTCTGTAAAATCAGAAGAATGGGCTGCCCATTCTTCTTAGTGGCTTAAGATCTCTGAAACCTAATGATCCACACCTACCTATCTGTCTGTCATATTACATCAAATCACTGTTCTTCATGATGATACCGGAGCTTCAAATTCAGTTATTAAGGCAGCTGGTTTAATATTTTTCCCAGCTTACTCTAAGGCACTGAAGAATATCTGTTTACCTCTATGAAAGTTTTCAACTGATGGTATTTACCAAGTAGAAAAGATACTTTTGAAAAGATCCTTCTTTTAGGAGGCAAGTGAAAAGATTAAAGATCTCAAGAAAGCCTGGATGCAAAGGAAAGACTTAAGAACCTTTTTAAAAGCTGTCTTGATGGTTGACATGGGGATGAGGTTGGTACCGAGATATATCCACAAAAGTACGTGAAGGATTCAGATATAGGAAAACTGCAAAACTGAATGGGTGGGCATATAAATATTTTCCAAGAGGCAGTGTTTTACTTCAGAGAAGAAATTATAAGTTTTTAAAGGTTCACTGAAGATGTCTTGGGAAATATTTGTCAGTAGTTCTTATGTCTTTTGAATCAAATGTAGTTCAATAACCTCACAAATTAATTGTGTGAGGAGGATGTTCCACAGAAAATGGAGTTGTGTTCAGGGGTTCTATGGAGAGTTCATTTAAGAGCTGGAGAGCCTTGTTCACTGTCATATTTATCCTATTTGCCAAAAGGGAGCATCAGGAAAAGCAGCATGGCACTGAGTGTCCAGGGAAAGAGGTCCTCTGTGCTGCACTTCACTGTGGTGCCTTGAACCAGTGAGTCCTGCTTCCGTCCCCCAGTGGAGAGCAGGGAGCCGTGATGTGCCATGGGCTTTAAAACAGGAAGCCACCAGGAAGCCACTGGTGGAATTTGAATATCTTGAATATTTGAATATTGTTTTTTTTTCATACTGATTTTGCTATTCACATACTGGGCCCAAGGATAAGTGAAGTAAACTTAAACAGGGGAAGTTTAGGTTAGGTGTAAGGAAGAAGCTCTTCCCTGTGAGGGTGCTGAGGCGCTGGCACAGGTTGCCCAGAGAAGCTGTGGCTGCACCATCCGTGGCAGTGTTCAAGGCCAGGTTAGATGGGGCATGGAGCAACGTGGTCTAGTGGAAGGTGTCCCTGCCCATGGCAGGGGGCTGGAACTGGAAGAACTTTAGGGTCCCTTCCAAACCTGTCTGTGATTCTACAAAGCAGGGACCCACAAAGGATTGTTAAACTGTTTTCCTGATGCTCAGCCAGGTGGCCAAAGCCATAGTCAGTGGAAAGACTCGATGGCGCACAGCAGAGCCACACCAGGGAGGACAGCGGATTAGACCCACCTGTGCTGAAACAGAATGCCTATTTCACTTCTCTGATACCCACTTCCCAGCTATAGTATGCAGTGCTGTGAGTGTCAGGAGCAAATGCATATTCAGTTATATTTGGACGTTATATACAGCCTCAAGGTGCGGACAATGTCTTAATAGCCCGGGCTCAGGAGATCCCTCAGGAAGGCAGAGAGAGCTTCTGGCTCAGTTTTCCTTCACTGTTGCATGGCTTGGGGAAACTGGGTTGGGGCAGGCTATTTTCTGTCAACCCAACACAGTGGGAGATGATCCACATTCCCACTTTGACTCATCTGGGTCACCTGAGGGTGGTGGAGCCAGCCACTGTGCCTGTCCCCACCCTTCCCAGTTGAGCGCCTAGCATCTATTTATTAAAACATCTTGGGATCTCTAATCATATGCAGATTAAAAGTCATGTAAGATTTAAAATCAGCAGTGAAAATCATCATAAACCCATTGTTAAGTGCCAAACACTCCTCAGACTTGAAGAGGTCTTTTGCTTCTCTTTCACTGACTTTGAAACCATGGCCCTTCTCACGTCAAAAGAGGGGCCAGCATAGCGTCTGGGGCTCCATCTCCTATGGTCTGTAAGGGATGCAGGGAATTGGAAACTCAGAGACAAGTGCAGTTGTGTTCTCCTGGGAGTGAGCTTTGCTCACTTTTCCTGGCGTGGGACTTTTCAAATGCTTCAGGGTGAGCATAAGGGACTGGATCTGAGGGTTTCCCATCTATGCAGCTTTGCCGCCACCCAAGCTGACAGCTGCCCGCTTGGCTAAGAGTGTGGCATCTAGTAGTAGGAGAAACTTCTTGTTCCAGCTGGCACTTTCTTATCTAACAGTCAGTGCTTTGTAAGTGTGGACAGCTGCAGTTTCAGAAATTGGCTCTATCTGTATCAATTGGATTTGTGAAGTCAGTGAAAGGGCATGAGGCAAATTCATGGGATTTCCTGTTAGTATTAGTAAATGGAATCTGCTGCAGAAAAGGAGATTCAGGCATTGGCACTTAAATGAGGCCTGTAGTTAGAGAAGGCTACCAAGAAGAGAAATCACTGGTCAGTGAATGTGCAGGGCCTGATGGGTACCATTTCCAGAAACCTTAAATCATTTTGACCACAAAGGCAAGAAATAGCTACAGTGTCTGTCTGCACACCCTGACCTATTCCCTCAGCATCACACCCTGGCTGGCCTAGCTAACCATAGGGAGCAGGTGGTGTGTGGAGTGGAATGGTCAGCCTATGATGCGGCAACATTTCAGGTTTGAGAACATATGCGCAAGGAATGGCAGGAATGTGGAGCCTTGCCAGGGTTCAGCGCCGGCTCTGTAGGGACCTGCAGGTTTTCCTCCCACCTCTGCCACTGCTTTCCTGCGTAGCCCTGAGCAAGGCACATACCTTTTCCCTGTCTCAGTTTCCCAGCCTAGAAATGGATTTGATCACTCTGAAAGCAGGAGGAACTCTACAAAGGTGTGGTGTAACAGCACAGAAAGAAAAGTATGCGCCGAACTTCCCCTCCCTGTTCTGCCCTGGTGGGATGGGGTGGGAAGAAAGCACTCTGCTCTGGTTTGCTCCTCAAGTATTTCTGTGGGTCCTAGGCGGGATTTCCCCAGGCTGTACCAGATGGGCTATAAGGGAAATCACTGATAATGCGTTTAACCTAGTGGGGGTTTCCTAAGTTTCAAATTTAGTGTAATCTGTGCTGTTTCTATTCTTTACTTAGGTGGGCTTAAACTCCTGTAAACCCAGTACTGCAATACCAGGTGCTGTTCATAGCAGCACAGATATTTTCGTGGTAATGGATTTGTTATTTGTTTGTCTGGCTGTGAGTAAGAAAGTTGTTTCACCTCCCATGAGATAGGTGAAAATTTACAGACAAGAGAGAGATTGCCTGTACCAAGAAAGTCCTGTGTGAATTCCACTGGGATATGTAAAGTGTCAGTTTTTCCTACCTTCCTTTATGGCTAAACCGTGGCAGGGGTTCATCCTCACTGTCCAGGACAGCAGACCAGATGTGCATCTGCCCCCCCCCACCCCCCCCCCCACCCCCCCCCCCGCCCTTAGCAATAGTTTGAGCTCTGAACGGCAGTGGCTGAAGTGCTGGTGGAGCTTCAGTTCTGGCTCTGGCAGGGGATGGGAACGTGGCGCACATGGAGACCCAGCCCCAGAGGGGAGCAGGGTCTCCAAACTCTGGAGCTGGCATCTGTCATAGCATTTGCTTTAGAAATTAGTGCTAATGACCAACACTTGGGAGGGAAGGTCTGGTGCTTTTAAGTTTTATTCCTTGGTTCTGATGTAAGGATAAGATCCATTTTTGAACTATAAGATTTGAAGCCCCTGAATGTTAGTAAGGGCAAATGTCTCTTGTATCTGCAAGCCTGCTGCCAACAGTAATCATAGAGGGTTTTGAAATTTGAATGATGGAATTTTACTTCTTTCTGTCACTTGGTGAACTTTACAATACGAGAACTTCTTCTGAAACCACATTATATAGCATGTGATTTTGCCTGACTTCTTAATTCCTAACAGAACAACACAATTGCTTCTATAGGAAATCACAACACATGGTGGCTGCTCGGAAGGCAGGCAGTGTGGCTCCTGTGTACTGTGTCACCTGAACAATGTTGGTGATGCTTTTCTAAATGCAGTGGTGTGACTTCTTGTGCACCAATATTATAAAGGCCATTGTCTTTAAGGCAAGTCTGCCTTTTGGTCTTCACACAGCAACAGAAATGAGATTTTTTTATCACAGAACTGAGAATTTTGAAGACTATTAATCAGTAGAGAAGTTTGCATATATTTTGTCTTTCAGGAACTGGATAGTTTCATAGGACCATGTGCTCCTTGTGCACCAGGCTACTGTGTGCAGAGTTAGGATCTGCAAAAAGCAAGCTTAGAAAATTGCTGCACAAATTCCTGGGGCTAGTGAGAGATTATACACAAGGAGTAGTTGTAAAACCTGTGGCGTGTAGAACCCTGAGCTTTCTGCTGTCTGCATGATTAAGATGTTTTTTATGGAAGATATGAGCCTTTCCTTTCAAAAACTACAAGGAAGGTGTCAGCACATACCTTTAAGCTGAACTGAAACTTTTTAATCACCAATTGAAGCACAACATCTTATCAATATCAGCTGGACTTTCTCCATATGGGCAGCCTCCAACACATTTATATTTAGCCCTGGTGGCATACATGTGATTACCATTTGCATTGCATTTCTTGTGATAATCTAATCATATATAGTATTTTTCTGACCGGCACCATCTGTACCATTGTCTGTACACTACCATTTTTCTCTCCAAGCTTTCTTTGGCATGATACCAAGTAGGAGGTTTCCCACTGTTTGGGCTTTCTAGGTTGCATTTGGAAGAAGTGAATATACTTTTCTTACAGCACAGTAGTATTGAGGCTGCAGTACAGTGGGAAGGCTCACTAAAAAGAGCAGCCACTTGCTGTCAGATAGAGAGGTCTTTATTTGAGAATCATTAAGGCCAGAAGGCAGAAAGAGTAAACGTTTGTGGCAGCAGGGAGAGGTAATGCCCAGTCTTTGTGTCTCTACCTCTGTGCCTCGAAAAAACTGACAGCTGCTTGTGTGAATATTAGAAATTTAAACATGCAGCACAGGGAGAAGAGAATGTTTTCTTAGCTACATCCCTGATGGGCAGGTGGATAGGAAGGGTTGCTTTATATGCCACATGTGCTACATATGGCCCAGCACTGCAAAACCTATATTCTGAACACGCTTCAGTTTTGGGCAGGTTCTTTATGTTCTTTCTTTGAAGATGTGTTAATCTGTATTTAAAAGCATCCTAACAGTATAGCTTCCAATCAGCAGGGGCTTCAGCACTTGTGGTTCCAGTCAGACTCAGGAGCTAATGACATGATTCAATTTTAGATCACTTCAGTTGCCCATAAACTGAAAGTTGAGAGCATGTGTAATTGCTCTGTTGGCTCCAGAGCAGGATGCTCAGCACCCCTTACAACCAAGTCCCTCAAAAATTAGGATATTGTTACTTTCTGTGGAAAGCAAGATGATGTTAAACGCCTACCCCAGACTCTTTCTTCTATCCCAGGAGACAGCTCCAAGGATTGTGTGGGATCCATCCTAGCATGTAGTTCTCTACTTAGCCTACCTACTGTGATCTCAATTTGCATAATTCTTGCGCTCAAAGATTCCCCTTTAATGTATATGTTTTCTTTCCTATCTAGGTTGAAATTAAAACAAAACAAAACAAACCAAAAAAAAAAAAAAAAAAAAAAAAAAGCAAATGGGACCGAATGAGTTTGGAGGTAAAGAGAAAACAGACCTCAGTGATCCAGTTTCCAACTCTGTCTTTTGAACTAAAAATTGTGGCTGAAATTTGGTTGTAACCCAATTTCGTATCTGGGGAGATGTGGGGTGAACATCTTGTGTAGATCTAGCATCAAATCTAGAAGCTGCTTAAACAGAGGTTGTGCTCTCTATTACTTCACAGTGTCTAATGGTGACAGCGATGCTGTGAACCTCAGCAGACCTGGCAGCCAGCCCAGTGACAAGCACCTGATGTTCTTTTATCCAGTAAATCTCTTTTTTGTATGATTTTTTCTTAACTATGATTAGGGAAGCTCCTTTTTGCTCTTTATTTCCTTTGCCTTAGTGCAGCCGTTGGCTGTCTCCTGAGCTAAAAGCTGCAGCTAAACAGACTATTTTTTCATGCTGAATAGCATGTCTCAACGTTTTCCTCTCAGCCATCATGTAGGTCTAGTTGCATTGTTGATTCCCATTCCATGTCTGCTGGGATGTAAATTATTTCAATTCCCCCACACCCCACCCTTCTGTTCTTGTACTTTCAAGGGGTTTAATCTGTGAAGGGGACTACTTCAAAGCTCTCACAAGAAACTCATTTCTTGATGGATAGAAGGGCCAATAAAGTGAAATTAGAGTTTTATCTCATTGTCTCTATAGGAATGAAGTATAATAATTATTTCAGGCAAATACATGTTGGAGACAATAATTAAGATCCCTATCATGTCTTTAAGGACAAGGAGATTCTAAAATAAGCATTAGTAATGGGATTAAGCATTATTGCAGTGCTTCGAATCTCAGCACTGCCAAAGTGCCTTGCACGTCTGAGTATATGAAACTTGCTCACTGGAGGAAAAAGGAAGCAAAAAACCAGTTCTGTAGTTCAGAGAACATTTTTGGCTTGTGGCCCATCAAATAGCTGAGGCCTCAATCTGCAGCAAAGTCTTGGGTGCCTGAAGGAAGTGAAAATGAAGTGGAATTTAGTATTTGTGTCATCAGTGCAGTCCAGAAAGTCTGCTGCCTAATGGGTTAGTGTCAGTGTTTTTAGCAGCAAAGTTCCCAGAGAATACTGCTCCCAAGGATCAGCTGCTTAGCAGGGCAGAGTGGTTTGCTGTTTTAGGTCCTTTGGGATCCACCAATTGGGGATCCTTGTCTCCATGTCTCTGAAGGATTGCCATAGCAGGAGACTCACTTAAATGTAAGAATAATAGAAAGTATGCCACCTATAAAATATTTAATCTAAGAGTCCAAGTTTGGACCCTCAGTGCAGCAGCTTCCCAAGTAAACTTTGAAGGTGGATGGTTTCTCTTCTCCAAAAATTTGTTATTTTCTTCTTCCTTTCTTTTAACCCACATGTGGCCGTTGTCTGTGCGGGCTTTTGTAAGTATCATTCCTCCGGCCTGTTTTCAGTGCCATCCCTGCTTTAAGTCACAGAGGAATTTCAGCCTCTTTCTGCGTACGTTCGTTTTTACGTGGAAAAACGTTCAGCTTGGGCCTCATTAATTTTAGACTAATTAGCTGCTCAAACCCGAGAACCCCCCTGTGGAAAGACAAGAGGCTGTTGTGCTCTGGTAGTGCCTAATGCTTAGTACGCAAATTTGAACCATCTGGCTAGTGGGATTAGCTTTGATTTATGGTAATATATCTTCAGCATAGCCAACACCTAGGGCTTTGACGTGAACTGAGTGAGGGAGGATTCTGCACCCGTGTTTTTCAGCTTACTGTAATTCTCTTTCTTTCTAATGAGGGTCAGTATCTCTGTCATCTTAAAAGCTGGCTTTTTACTTCAGTTTAGTGTTGTTTTATTGTTGTTTTCAGTAAGAAATTTCCATGTTATCAATGAACAAACTGTTGTCAACCTTCCTGGCACGCTGTAAAATATAAAACTCCTAGGCTAGACTTGTTCCTAAATAGTCTGTGACAAAATAAGTAGAAGCAGCAAAGGCAAGTTGGTTGCCCATACCAGACAACTCATCCCTGCTGTGGGTTTCTTATTCAGTCAGACCTTCCTGCAGGACAGAAATAAATAAATGCTGGTAACCAGCCTGACCTGCTATCCAAATGTATTTAGTGATGTGTTTTTTCACATAGTGCAAAACAAATCTAAGCGGCAGCAGTCAGCAAAGCTCTGATTTCATCACTCACATCAGTCAATAGAGCCCGCTACCATTTCTGGTATCTGGCTTGTTTAGAAGACAGGCAGGGCCTAGGGGAAGAGCACAGACTGGACTGACTTGTTACAAGACATAACATTCATTCAGTGCTGTTCTGTGTAGCTAGCTCTTTGGAATGTAACATCAAAAAGGAGGGAAATGAATTTGGCAGGTAGGAGAAGTCAGTGCACGATAGCAGCTGGAACAGTCCCACAATGCCACAAAGCTGGACCTCCCTGGCTTCACTTAGCTGAATCTCCCACTCCATTCTTAGGCTCTGTTCTCTCTCCAAGGTGGTATTTGTTTTGGTTTCTCCTTTTAATGCTCCTTTCATAGCAGCCTGAGGACAACCAAGGGAGAGAGTCTCAATAGCAGATTTAATTGCCAAACAAGGCTCCTTGGGAATTTGGCTCAAGAGCAGTAATAACAGAAATACTTAGCACTTGCAGTATGGAGCAGTCTGCTTCTTCAAAGCATGGTGCAAAAGGTGAGTATGCCAAATGTTGTGGTGTTTCATCAGGATAACTATCTGCTTTCTGCAGGGGCTTCTTCCATTTTTGTACGTAGGGGATAGAGACAAAGTGGAATGGAAAGGATCAATCGTCTGTGCTGGGGGAAGTGGCAAAGGACAGGGTACTGCTTTGATTCATTGGTAGGTGATAGAATGATATTTTGGCTTAAAACTCCACTCACAGTGAGTGTCATTGCTGCTGATGCTCTGGTGGTACTGCAAGACCAATCCTTATCTTGCTGGATGTGTTCCCCTGTCCTGCTGGTATCCCTCCACCATGTATAGAAATGAGGGCTAACACCCCCAAGTCTAGGCTGAGTGACTTACTGTGGGTACATGACTTAAACCATTAGCAGCAGATCTCTGTGGGATTGAGTCATCAAGCAGTAACTGACTTGGTTTAACAAGCTGACATGTCACACGTAGAACACAGATTGTCAGGGCCACAAAGCGGGTTTCTTATGTTGGGTGTTGTATTTGCTAACAGCTGAGTGCTGTTTTCTTCCAGTCTCTTTCCTTAGCTTGGATACAAAACTCGAGTGAAACTGTATGAGAGTTACAGGTCAAAATTTTTCTGGGACTATCTGTGATGTCAAATTGGGCAGTAGACAATACAAGAACCATATAAAAATCCCTCTTTTACGTATTTTAAAAAGGCCAGGAAGCTTAAGATTCTTTTTGGGTAATCTGAAAAGCTATTCTTCAAGAGAAGCCCAGAAATACCTTGTTGTTGGTTGGATGGTGATTATTCATGAAAGTAAGATAACTCCTCCTTTGGCATCTGATTCTAAGATAGACTGAAGGAGATATATCAGCAAAAGGATTGGTATATTCAATTCCTTGAGTGGATAAACCACTAGCAGAGACCAATCTGTGACATTTGAGAATCACAGTTCAGAAGCTGTCCTGACTCTGAGGCAGCACTGGGCAGGATTTACAGATTGCTAATCCTGGCTCCTGCTCAGTTTGAATGAATGAATGCGGGAGGACTGGCAGAGCTCAGGGGGCTTTATGTGCTTATGAATTGTGGCAGGAAAAGATCCCTTCCCATAGGAACAGGAGAAACATTCTGTTTCTCTTTGTTATCGATGGAAGATAAGAGTTTGGGCTTATACCTACCTGTAGCTGAGTTGTTAGCCCTGAAAAACTATGTCCACCTGCTGTGTGCTGGCCTGTGTGAAATGGGTCCTGACAAACACGCTTTCACCAGCTGAAACCCACAGCCACTGCTCTGTGCTTGTTACCTGTCATGTTAAGAGGGCCAGTGGCTGAATCAAGAAGAGTAAGTGCTGCTTCTTGATTTGGTGCAAACCTGTTCTACTTTAAAAATTACTGCACACACCATTCCCTCTGCTGCTCATTATTTGTTCACATTTATAAGCCTCTGAAAAGGAGGAGAAGTTCCTGCCAGAAAATGCAATCAAGCAAGCAGTAGTTGGAACTTTCAGAAGGGGGATTGACAAAAAAAAAAAAACCCAATCACTTCATCTTACTGTACACAATGTGGTGATTTTTGAAAACATATCTGAAAGTGCATGAAAGAATTAGAGGATAGATAATTAAACTAAGTCATCTAGGTTGAGCTCACATAACAAATACCATAACATTTCAGTCAGTCCTTAAGAATAACTGAATCACACCTTCTGAAAAAAATTCTTATTTGAGCTGAAGATGTCAGCATAGAGGGAATTCTGTTTTTCCTTTACAAGCTTGTTTCATTAGTTGGTTGCTGTTTTTAAAAAAGGAAAACCATATAACTTATTTCTGCTTTGGCTTTATCTGGATTTAATTTTCAGACGTTCTGAAGAGCCTCTTTAGTATCCAGTTTCTTTTCCCTGTAAATGTAATTATACTGCCTAATCAAAACATCTATGATATTTTTTTTTTTCCCATGACAGTATTATGCAGATTGAACCCCTTCACCCCCCTCTCACCAAAGGACTTTTTCTAAAGCTCGCTGGAGTTTTGGGGACTTCCCACTGATATCAGTGGGTTTTGGATAAGGCCTCAAAAATGGCACAAATGGGGCTATCTGTGAATAAAGTCTGTAGAGTTAGGCCCCTGATAAAAGCAGCTGGCATCCTAATCTTTCGCTTTGGTATCACATCTAAGGGAGCTATTTCATCAATATATGCTGAAGAGAACTGAAAAGATTTGGTCATGCCTTTGAACATACTGAGGATTTGGAGAGGACGAAGTGGGGGGAAAAATAGGGACAGCTGGAATTTGTTTTGTTGGGTTTTTTAATACAATTTAAGGGTTTTGTTTGGGTTTTTTTTTGGTTTTTGTGGGGTTTTTTTTTACTACTGTGAATGTAACGCTCATGAAAATGCTCGCTATACACTGCAATCTTCTATGAATCAACAAAACATGTACCAGCAGCACAAACTTCACCTTGCCTAAACAATGTACGTCTCAATTCTGACTTGAAAAGACCACCTGTAGGGGAAAAATGTTAGTTCGGTATCCAGGGGCCATTCATTCCTTTGCCACTTTGCTGAGCCTGCCAATTAGTGCCAACTTGTGGTGGCAGATTTTGTGATGTAGACACATGTTCTCTGGAAAAGGGGGCTGAGATACTCGACTCATTTCACAGGGGGCACAAAGAATTATTTGCTCTGTGCTATACAAATGAGAATTGTCCAAAGCTTTCCTCTGTGTTAGCCTCTGTACGCTCACTGAGTGTAAATACAGGGGAAATTGGTGTTATTGCAAGGACAAATTAGCACCAGAACTGAGCTGTATTTTTTTAAATGTGCTGCTAATTGTGCCCAATTTGGGCTGGAGTACTCACTCCAATGCAAAAGCACAAAACCAACTGAACACATTTTGGGGTGCCAAAGAGAGCTCTGCACTTTTCTCTTAGCAAATTATCCTTCTAGTTGCGTGATGCAGCAAGTGCCAATTGGTCCCACTAAGACCTTTTTCTAGAGTAATCAAATTAGCACTGCATGTTAGCAAATTAGGTTTCATTGACAATGGTTTATATTCGATGCAAGTTTGAGCATTGTAAGAAAGCATTTTCCAAGTTTTGCTTAAAAATTTCTTATATGAGTGACAGTAAATCTGCCTGTGATGTTTAAAAAGAGTGAGGTGCTGAAATGGAAGAAATGAGGGACAATTGTTGTTTGTGGATCAGGAATTGCAGAAGCTTCTAAACTTTAAGGTAGAATTCAGCAAGCTGGAAGAAGTTTATTCTTGTTTCCAGTAGGTTCATTCTTCCCTTCGATTCACAGTGGGACAAATACAAGCCACTGATTAAACCTAGGAGATCACTGTGGCTGCACAACTGCTGCACAGGGCAGGATCTGAGTCAGTACAGCCATCAGGCACATCATGATATTTGCCTGTGCCAAAAAATTGCCTGCAGTCCTGTGTCCAGCTCTGGGGCCACCAGCACAAGAGGGATCTGGAGCTGTTGAAGCAAGTCCAGAGGAGGCCATGGAGATGCTGTGGGGGCTGGAGGACCTCTGCTCTGGAGACAGGCTGAGAGAGCTGGGCTTGTTCAGCCTGCAGAAGAGAAGGCTCCGGGGAGACCTTAAAGCAGCTTCCAGTGCCTAAAGGGGCTACAAGAAACCTGGAGAGGGGCTTAGACAAGGGACTATGGTGATAGGATAAGGCGGAATGGCTTTAACCTGGCAGAGGAGAGATTGGAACAATATCTTAGGCAGAAGTTCTTCCCTGTGAGGGTGGTGAGACCCTGGCACAGGGTGCCCAGAGGAGCTGTGGCTGCCCCATCCTTGGCAGTGTTCAAGACCAAGCTGGACTGGGCTTGGAGCAACCTGGTCTAGTGGAAGGGGTTGGAACTGGATGAGCTTTAAGGTCCCTTCCAACCCAAACCATTCATGATTCCATGAAAAGGTATGCCACTTGACAGAGTGGGGGATACACAATGTGCCAGGTGCAGGAGCAAACAAGCTTGCTAAAAGGAGAGAGTTAAAAAATCATAGGCTAAATTCCTCTCTGGCAGGTATCCCCAAAAGTCATCAGAGTTTTATCAGGGCTCTATTTCACCCACTGTGATTAATTAATGCTTACCATATAAAGATTAACATTGTAAATCTGGAGTGTTATTGAGACTTCTGCTTCCAAGAATGTCATTTGTTCAAAGCTTGTGAAACTCACCCAAAGCTGGATTATTTTTTGTTTTATGAGCCTGGTGTGAGAAGGCAGGGAAGCACAACATCAAACGTGTGCCTAGCTGTAAACACTATCACCTTCCTGCTTGTGGTTGGTGACCTTCCAGAAGCACAAGGGGATACTTCAGCAAATCCTTTAGTTGTTGAAGGTAGTGGAGATCCCCAGCCAGTTACAAACAAGGCTGTGCAGAGGCATTGGCTGCGTTGGGGGTACAAGGAATAGCTGGTTCCTTTGCTCAGTGACTTCAGGACATGGTAGCCTGAGTAATTATATTTCACTGCCATCAGGTGCAAGAATTTATTTGGGCACAAAATTTGGTAGTACCTGTAAAATGCACATGTAGAGACTGAAGAGTCTGGGTTTTGTTTCTGATTTTGAGGTCTTGCCCCAGATCTGTTGTTTCCTGATTCAGTGCCTTCACAAATGTGTGCATATGTGATTTCTAGCAGTGCTATAAAAAAACCAAATCACTCGTAATGGGTTTCTGCAAATAACTTTATACCAATCATACTGTTGATCTTTTTGAAGATTATTATCTCTGAAGTATGCTTTTTTTTTTTTTGCCTTGGATGCCAATACAGGAGGCAAGAAACAAGCTAGAGAGGTGCTAAGGAGGGCAGGACCAAAGAAGCTGCACAGAAGCAGCAATCATCGCCTTGTTTATCAGCACTACAGTTGCATAAGATAGCTATTGCACACAGTAAGCCAGAGTAACATCTGATTCAGGAAGTCCTGCATTGCTCATTTCCAGAAATTGAGAGGAAAAAAACCTAATCACTTTCTACATGCCCTGGGTTTTATACTCTTTGGCTAAGCATCCTCCAGTAACAAATGGATACAGCACTATTTCTAGCTTTGCTCTGTCCCAGACTGATCATTATTTTGTTTATATATATCTTATTGACTAGAATATACTATCGCTATTCTCTTCTGATTACATCCCCAGGAACCCAGTTGAATATATATATATATATATATATATATGTATACACACACATATATATGTATACACATATATATATTATACAATTAAGGAAGACCACAAGCTTTGAGAAAAAGAATAAATACTTCAAGTTTGCTGAGCTGGATTTTGAATGAAAAAAACATTTTTATAGAAGAGCCTCTGAAGTTAAGCCCCCTCCCTGAAGTTTATTGCGTGAGCTAAGAGAGTGAGCCCATTCTTTCCAACAATGCCCTTTCAGCTACTTTAGTGCTAAAAATAAATCATGTTTGAGAGCTATCCAAGCAAAGAAGGTGAAAACAGTAATTTCCAGCTTTTCTAAAGCTCTTAGGCTATATACATTTGACAAAACCTCAGCCACCAGCAGATGAAGTCAGATTGTTTTTTCCTGCTTTGAATGCCTCTAAATCCTCTTTCTCTTCTCTGAACTTGGACAGTCAGAAATAGCGTGTCTAGTGAAAAATGAACTGAAAATGTCTGCTCAGTAATAAACTTGCAGAGCAACACAATGTTTTCAGTAAGGATGATGCTTATTGCTTATAGTTACTCAAGTTTATGGTTAGGCTAAATTTATTTTGCAGCTGCTAGAAGAGTGCCTAGCCTGGGACAATAACAAGAATTCTTTTTGTAGTATTGCCAGTCACACGTTCCCCGTTTGAGATAAGGCTGGGGAAAAATCTCATGAAAGCCTTTAGTCATCGATTTATAAACCAATTATAAATCTCCTTGGAATCTGATTTTGCAGCGTCAGTGACAGGGTTGAAATGGAAGTGAAAAGAAGAGTTGCTGGTGCTTTTCAGCTCTGTGAGATGAAGTGGGAAGTGTAAGCAATTAAACCAAACTGAATTTTGTTGTTGCTGGGAGTGTTTCTTTTGTCAGGCTTTGGAAAAAGGAATTCTTTCAAACAGAAATGAACTTATAATTCTGTTGAACACAGAATTCTGAAAATGGAAGTACTGGCTGCTCTGCTTTCAGCCGCTGTAGTGCTGTGAAAGAGTGAAATGTTCTGGTGTGTTTCAGCTCATTACTCCCTTATGGGTGAGACTCCCCGGGAGGCTTGTCTGTAATGACACACAGGGATCCTTGGAGCCCTGCACCGTCTCCACTGGTCAGGCATGGAGGTGGTTCTGTGTGAAGGAGGATGAAATCCTGTCCCAGAGCCTGATCCAAAGGAGGCTGCTGGCATAATGCACAGCAGGAATATCTCCAGTGTCTGAAAGGTCAGTTTGTCTTTATGAGGATGAACATGTTATCATTTTCTGGAGTGGGAAAAAAAAAAAATTCCTTCTATTTTCCAGGCAGCTCTATTATAATGATTTTTATAATAAGAAACTTTTGCCAGTTTCTTTGATATACTTTGTTTTGCTGATATCAATTATATTGATGCTCTGAAATATAAACCGTACTAGTATAACAGATAGACATAGTAAGTGTTTCTCTTGCTGACAGGCAAGTCTCCAGTTACTCTAGACTAAGGCTTTTCCTGCCAGATGAGTGCTGGCTGCTGCAGTGAATTTTTGAGGGGTTGGTGATGATAAATAACTTGTGCTGACTAGGATGGAGACTATCGCATTTATTTTTCTGTCTTACTGGGTAAGAACTTCAACTCGAGTCTCTGAGAGTAACTTCTGTGTGTTTAATCTGCTACTAAGATGCCTTTTTCCAAATCCAGTGTCACTAGCAGGATGTGTAGCCAACAGACTGATCTGTAAACTTGTTTCTCAGCTCAGAGAGATTATATAGGGTCTCATCAGAGGAGAGAAAATATACTGCAGCTTGGAATGAACACTGATATCACAGAATCAGAGAATGGTTTGGGTTGAAAGGACCATAAAGCCCCTCCAGTTCCAGCCCCCTGCCATGGGCAGGGACACCTTCCACTAGAACAGGTTGCTCAAATATGGGATAAACACAGTTGCATGTGATTTGGATCAAACTGATTTGGGACTAACTTATTCTTTTATTATTAATTTCTTCAGATTCCACTGCCAAAAAAACCCCAAATCCAATATGGAAAAGTTTTTCCTAGTCTTACATGGGAAAAGCTGGTAGGGTTCCCTTCATTGCAGTAGGCATCAGAGGAGCCTTCTGCTGTAGAATTATCTTTGTGAGGTTTGTTTTAACAAATTTACATACAAAAAGCTATTCTGAACCTGGTTTAAAGACACATCTTAAAGTGCCCCTTGTCATGGGGAAAGTACCTGGTTGAAGAGATGCTCCAAAACCTGTGTGCAACCTCCTATTTGTCAGGGAGGCTTGCTCCTTATGGGCAGACTGAGTGCATACTCTCACCCTGTGATAAAAAACAAGCTTCACTAAAGAAAGCTTAAAAAGCTAGCACCACTATCTGATGGTAAATGCAAAACCCAGTAATCTGGGCTGTGAACAGAGATAATGAGATTTTTGAGGATGTTTGGGAGAAGAATATCATGCCATAATCCAGTTTACATCAAGTGTTGAAGCAAAAAGCAAGAATTTTACTGATGACATTATTAGCTCCAAGCACTGTCACAGGTCCTGCCAGGACTGATCAGTTGATCTATGTGTGTATCATGACAGCATCCCTAGTCTATATTAAATAATAGATGTTGCCATCTCTGCATATTTTTTCAATTGCTTTCTGAAATGTTGGTAGCAAATCTGTTTGAATTCTTCCCTCCTCCCCTCAGACCTAATTTACTCTGTTTATTCAGGAAATGATCCTTAAAGTTTGAACACTATTTACATTATCAAGATTTACTTATGTTTTCTTTTTTCCATTGAAACACTAAGCAGCTCTTACATCAATGTAGGTGTGTTTGAGAATTATGAGAGCCTTCAATTCTCATACCAAACTACACCCACACAAGTCAATTCCAGTTCCAATGGCTAAAGGTCATGTGAATGGCAAAAAGTAACAGGTAAGCACCTCATTTTGCTATTAAGAGTAACTAACTGAATTTGCTGTTATGGTTTATTAGTGAGAGAATTAATGCCATTAGGAGTAAATCCTTCCCCTACCTTACATTTGCTGGCGTTTGGTCCTACTATTCCTGTTGTTTTTTTTAGTGGCAATTCTAATGGAAAAGTAGAACTTGATGTGTGTGAGAACAAAGATGTGGTAGAAAAGTAGTCCCATTTGCCTTTAAACACACCTTTAAACAGTGACAATGAAAGGCAGTGGTGGGCTAGCTCCTTCCTTGCCAAGGGATAGGTATTCAACTACTTCCACACTTGCTAACTGCTAGTAGCAAATGCTGAAGTGGTGGGAATTGTCAGGTTTCCTAAGGCTGATGGCCTCCTGTTTGTGCATTATATTTTTCCCTGGATGACATATTTATATTTCTTACGTTTAAATGAATTCTCACATTAATTTAGTGGTTCTGGTTCTTAGCATTGCTCTGTGTCTTCTTTCAACCAGAGATGCCCCAGGATAGTGGTCGCTCTTATTCATTCTTCTCCAATGCCATACCTGGTTTTAACAGTGTTTAATCTGTGCTGCCCACCAAAGTGATTTATTAACCTCTAGACTATGAAAACCAAAGTCACAAAGACTCTACAGACACTAAATAATGTAAGGGTGGTCTCACAGAGGTGTTGCCACCCTCAGAGATTTTCACCAAAAAAAAAAAAAAAAATCTCTGGACTGATATGTAATTTCCCAGATTCCAGTCATATGTGGGCCTTTAGCCTTCAGTATTCCGCTCAACATCACCTTTCGCCAGTGTACAAAGTGGAAAGTCTAGTTAGAGTTGCTGGGGGTGACATGAAAATATCTTTCAGGAATTCAGGAGCAGAGCCAGTGGCTATGGGAGATCACTTTATTTTAGTTTAGGAAAATACTACATGTTAAGGGATTTGGCTAGTCTTGCAGATTACTTTTAGTAGAGTAAATTTAAAAGAACAGGAAGAAAATCCCATATCTGGACATCCTTCTGTAATAAACCTCTCTCTTCTTCTTGGAATCACCTCTTGACAAGACAGGACGTTAAATTCAGATAATGAAAAACTCAAACAGTCAAATTCAAAGAGAATTCTCTTCAGAATATTAACAGCCTTGCTTTCTTTGGTCTCTTTCTTCTGCTTTTAGCTGTATACTGAAGGGAAGAGTCAGAGGCATTCAGAATGGTGTAACTGATCCTGTTTCTGCATCACCAGCAAAGTGATATCTGACACTCCTTGTGACTGGTCAGTTTTCCTTTAAATCACAGCTCCCAGACTTCCATTTTCCTTTCTCAAATAGGGTGAGATTTGTTATGAAGAGGGACTGTATGTAATTATCTGGACATTATGAAGCTTCTGTAACTCATCCTTTTTATTTGTGACTGCTACAAAGCTCAAAGGTGAGGGTTTGGTTTTTTCTGTCACAAGACTTTCAGTAGATTAAACTGTGTGTTTAGGGTAATTGTGAGCAGGTGAGGCTCATCCTACCAGATAGGCTGAGCTTGTTTGGCAAGGCATGTGGTTTTCTCAGTTACTTGTCTGCCCTATCTGTCCATCCTTTTCAATTTGTGCTGTTGAGACTGAGAGGCACAGATATTGATGGGATTTTTGTTTAAATCCTTTTTTGATGCTGTTAAATATGAAAGGTTATCATACCATTCTGTCCATAACGTGGAGGCTAACCATTCAGATTGGCAGCATCATGAAGGACAAAGTACGTCAGGGTAAAGATAGGGATCGCAGAGAGAAGCTTGGAAAGAAGGACAGAAAATGGGGAAGAACTCTTCTCCTACCCAAAATCCGGCTGGAGCACATTTTGTAGTGCATGTTGCAGAGAATGATGGTTTTAACAAAAGAGCAAACTGGAAGTGCAAGGTTCCATAAAGCCATATACCTCACAGTGGTATCTGAAGTTAGCATTATGTCTAAATTTGTACCAGGGTTTATTTATTAACCATCTATGCAATATCTCTTTGCATTTAATGAATTTTGGTGTCTTCTGGTAGAAAGAAGCATTCAGATCCTGTCTGCAATCATTACAATGTGTTTCTGTGTATAACTGCTTCTTTTTATACCTAAACAGCATCTTACTTGGAACAGTTAGATGCAAAGCTCCATACTAGTTTCCAGCACAGTTCTCAGCTTCCTCCCATCTTTATCTACACTTCTTTGGTGGTCTTGTCTGTGCTAGTTGCATGGAAACTGATAGCTCCCCAGTCACTGCCAGATCCCTGGTCTGGGTCTGCCTGCATGTAGACGGCCCTGGTCTCAACTGGTGTGGTGCTACCAGTAATTACATATCTGTCCTAAGGCCCAAATACTCCAGTGACATGAGGGTTAAGGTGTTGTTTGGAAAGAAAATAAAATTTACTGAATTTTTGGTTGAAAGCTGCCTTCAATTAGCTAATCAGTAGCATTAATAGATAATGACTATTATTAACACAAGGCCTGATAATAGGAAAACCAATTCTTTCCACTGCAAAAAAATAAGGAGTTTAGCTCTACAGCTTTCCTTATGTAGGACAGGAGGATTGAGGACCACAGTGCTTCCTTCTGATCCATATGTGCCTTTCAGGACCTTCCCCTTTGCAGACCTAACAAGTTTCGTGTCTTAGATGGACCTTTGTCTGCCAGAAGCTGCTGCGTTTGCACAGCTAGAGAGAAATGGGTTGTGCAGAACTAGAGTCCAACGCGGTGATGGGAAGTGAGGGTAGTTATCACATGGTCCAAAGCGATGTAAATAATAACATCTAAATAAATCTAAAAGCCACTGCTGCAGGCAGACTTCCATGTTGTATAAGATAGCAGATTCAAATAGCACATATTTGCTATTTTCAGGGCCATTTCTGCATGAAGCTTCAGTTAAATGCAAACCAAATCTCAGATATGTTAGAATTGTACTGTGTGGGTCTGGCTGTTGTTTTCAATGAGCAGTGGTAAACCCCTGCTGTGGTTTAAAGCCCTGGTTTTGCTGTTTTTAAAAAAATACCATGTTTGATACGCTTTTGAATCATGTGAATGCTTCTGTTTTAAATAATGAAGGAGAAAATTGCTAACAATAGATTAATTTTTTGTTTGATGCTCAGATGGGATGCTTTAGTCCCTAAAATTGACTGTTAGTGTAAATCACTGTCTCCACAGCATTGATAAGTTTGCATTCAGATGGATTTATGTTAAGGTTTGGTTTTCTTTAATCTTATATTGGTTTATAATGGAGCCCACACCAGAGTCTTCTAGTGAACCAGTAAGTATAGCTGTCTTCTAGCTCATGCCTCAGCAGCTGCAACATACTGGCTCACAGCGGAGCAGCTTTGTGTCTTGGGTTTTTGGATTGAATCCAGTTGGTCCCACTTTGCATATTTATTCATAGTAAAGCACCATTAGTTCAAGACCAATAAATTGAATGGTGTGAAGAAAACAGTATAAAGAAATGCAGTCCCCTTGGCTTTCCTTAGACATAACTTGGGGAAGATTTGCCTGATACTTTGGTTCTGTGAAGCCTCTGAATAACATGTATTATGTTTTGCTCATCCTCTCAATGAACATAATGAATTGAGATATTCCAGTGAGGCTGGTATAGGGACTCTTGAATTATACTCTTGTAGCCTCATATTTAGCCCACAAACTAAGTGGGAACCTGATTATCTCTTAAAAAAAAAAAAAAAAGAAGTAGAAGAAACTAAAATTTATAAATGCTAGTAAAGAGCAAATCGAATGTCTTCATCAGTGCTGTAGAATTGAAGCTAGCAATTTAAAATCTGCTGTATTTGTATTTGCAAATGAGAACTGAAGATACACATACCACACTTTAGCAAAAATCTTCATTCAAAACTACTAGTGTTCATCTGACCACTCATCTTAAGGAGTTTGATCCTAATTATCCAGGTCCCAATGCTGAGAAGTTGGTTGCAGCTAGTCTTACTGTGTTCCACAGTGTTCTGCAGTGATGCTGGTTTGTGCTGTTAGGAGCCTTTTGTCATCACATGAACCACTGCAAAAGACAATCCTTCAAAGATCCTTATTGAAACAGTCTTGTCCATCTTTCTACCTACTACTTTGGATGGAGAGCACACAACAGGGATCTTAGAGAGAAGTTTATCTTTTAGGTGTTTTGCTTTTCTAGTGTTTCTGGCACCTTGCAAGTAATGAACTACCAGAAGCTGATGGAATCTTTGGGTTAAGAGAGTCATGACTAAAATGTCCCAGCAAGGACCATCACCATAATAATAATGCCTACTCCTGGAGGGACATTAAGATATGGATTCATTTTAACCAATATTCGCATCTAGATGTCCGAAACCAGTTAGACCATGGTTCATTGTCACTCTTCCTGAATGGCAGAAAACATTCACAAAAGAAGCCATCGCAGGAGCCAGCTTTATTCCATGGGGCTTCAGTGAGAGGTTCAAAGTATCTAAGAACTTACTCATACTGCTCTGCCTGCTGACACTCAAAAGCCTGGTGGTTTTGTCACAGCGGCAGAGGCCCAGCTGTAGAACAACATTAAAACTGTTGCAGGTCAGAAGATGAAAGAAATGCTGTGAGAGTTACTGCGTGATTAAGCAGTCTGTCGTCAGAAATTGATTTTGATGAAGTGGGACAGTGAATATGTGTGGGAGAAGGAAAAATTAAGTCAAAACTGAACCTCTACCTCAGACTGAGGTATAGCTCTAAAGTAAAGAAATACTGTGCTGACTAGTGGTGGTTTAATTTATGTGCGTATATAGGAAGAATTTGCTTCTATTTCCATTTGGAAAATAGACATTGGACTCTTAATGCACTTTCTGAGTTGAAATTAAGTAAGTGGAGAGGGCCAAGCTAGTAACAGTATAAGCAAACAGACCTCTATTACGTCAATCAAGTTGTGGCTATTTATTTTAGAGCTGATTTTGGCTAGTGTATTGTGCTTAATATATTGCATTATGGAACAGTTTAACTGTGCTTCAGATTACTGCTCTGGAGTATGTGGTGAAACTAGTCATGCAAAACAGCAGCCCAACTGAGTTTCAGTTGTATCACAGAAGGTCCCACACCACAGTGTGTTCAACGGGAATGCCTGGGGCATGGCCAAAGCTTCCTCTCGCATACTGAGCTCCTACAACCCAAGTGTGGTTTCTGCTATTGAAAAACGCTAAAACACTTTTCAATGGTATGGCTTGCATCAGGTTCATCAGGGAAATCAGCTACTGCAGCAAAAAATAGTTCTGTGTAAGTATAACCTTGTTTAGGACTTTTGTCCATATGGAGAAATGAGCCCACTAAACAATTACTAGTACAGCAGCAAAGGTTCCTACAGTAAACCTCATCTCAACCAGCTTCACAGGGAGGTTATAGCCGTAGGGGAATGAACCTGTGGGCGCCTTCCAGAAGTTTGTTGGGTGGAGAGATAACTGAAGCAGAAGATTTCCCACCCAGCTTCATTTAAAGCATGTGGGATATCAGTATCCATATGGGATGTTTCATGATTAATCATTGTGGAGATTTGTCTCTGTAGAAGATGTTTCATTTAGCCCAGGACTGAAAAACAAAGGATATGTTGCTGCCACGCTAATCAAAACCACAGACAATCTGCTGTTCATATGTGCCAATCGTTGCTGCAGTGTGATATAAATGCAGTTATAGATGAGAAAAATAATTATAGGCAACCACTCTGCAGAAACCTTATAGGAATACAGACTCTTTAGGGGGACACTTTCAAGTACATAAAAAGCTTTTCACCAACTTAACTCTGGTTGTGAGCCATCTTTGTGCTTGCTGTTGGCAAGTTCATCAGACCATAGCACCTGAATATAAAAGCTGACAAGCAGAAGGCAATCTTACCGCCAAGGGGTGAAAAAGGTCAGTGAAAATTTTAAACTTTGGGTATTTTTTGTCTTGTAATAGTGGTAAGACCTTCTCGTGGAAGGTGTCCCTGCCCATGGCATGGGGTTTGAACTGGATGAGCTTTAAGGTCCCTTCCAACCCAAACCTGTCTGGGATTCTATGAAGACTAGACACAAACACAAAAACTGACTTGAATCCCAGAGAACCGCATTTATTTATTAGGGTAAACATGAGAATTACAACTGTGCACATATTGCCACTCCAGTTAGTTTCTGGAAGTTTCTAAGGAGGAGAAAATTTTGAGCAATGCCGCCGCTAAATATCTGTAAGGAAATGGCCACTTGTGGTAGATTGTACCTGTGAATATATCAGCAGTGGCAAACATCTGATTGGGTTTATTCAACTAATGTTTCAAAATGTATTTTGTAATATCATCGGTTAATACTCAGGCTGTTGCTCAACTGAGGTTCAGTTCATTACAGTATGAATAGATACTTCTACAGTGTCTGTTGCAGGAAGAATTGTACCCTTCTCTTTCTCAGTTTCAATAGGTTCTTCTCACTTCTTGACCCAAACAGTATGTGGGCTGTTCCCCTGGCATGTTGAAGACTTGTCATTGTGTCATTCTGGAAACCCATATATACCCAGAGATTGAATACTATGGGCAGGCCTGGTCCCTCTTCTGCAAAAGGAACAAAACCAAACCCACACAAGGCCCAGAAAAGGGCAGCAAGAATGGGCAAAGCTCTGAGCAAGGGGCAACCGAACTGCCTGAGATTCCTCAGTTCGTAAAATAAATCACAGAATCACAGAATGGTTTGGGTTGGAAGGGACTTTAAAGCACATCCAGTTCCAGCTACCTGCCATGGGCAGGGACACCTTCCACTAGAGCAGGTTGCTCCAAGCCCTGTCCAACCTGGTCTTGAACATTGCCAGGGTTCAATGAGCAAGGTGGGTTCTGATAGATGTCTACAAATTGTGGGTGGGTACTGGTTGCCATCTATTGCAGGGTAAGAATTATGAAATTAGCAGGAATGGTGTCCGAAACAGAGAAAAAAATGTTCTGGTGTCCTCAGCATAAGGACATGGAGCTGTTGGAACAAGTCCAGAGGAGGCCACGAGGATGATCAGGGGCTGGAGCACCTCCTGTATGAGGACAGGCTGAGAAAGTTGGGGCTGTTCAACCTGGAGAAGAGAAGGCTGCGTGGAGACCTCATAGCAGCCTTCCAGTATCTGAAGGGGGCCTACAAGGATGCTGGAGAGGGGCTGTAGTGATAGGACAAGGGCTGATGGGTTTAAACTTTAACAGGGGAAGTTTAGGTTAGATATATAGAAGAAGCTCTTTACTGGTGAGGGTGGTGGGGTGCTGGCACAGGTAAATGTTCCATCCTTGTCAGTGTTCAAGGCCAGGTTGGACAGAGTCTTGGGTGACATATTCTAGGGTGAGGCATCCCTGCCCATGGCAAGGGGGTTGAAACTAGATGATCTTAAGGTCCTTTCCAATCCTAACTAGTCTATGATTCTATGAAAAGTAGACTTCCTGCCAACAAATGCTTTGGATGCAAAAACTATCTGCATGGCTTTGAAGGAGACAGGACAAATACCTGGAAGGGACAGCTTTAATGAGGGTTACTAAATGGTCACACCAAGTGCAGGAAATATTTGAGCTTAAAATAATTACAGGCTGGGAAATTACTCAAAACAAGTATCGTATATGTTTGCCCCTTTTCTTACACATGAAGTCTGCTTATGGCCATTGTTGAAGACAGGATGCTGAACCAGATGGCCATTCTGCAGCTTATATACCTATCTGCTGCAGATAAAGGTTTGCCAAGATATTTTAAACCTCGGTATCTGAGACCTTGATGATTTTTTTTCTAACTTGGTCGGTCTTCCAGGTCCCTAATTTAGTGCTGATACTTCCAGACTTCTTCCAGGTCATCTTGCTGGTGCTATCTAGAGAATGAATACAGTGGATTTTAGTGTGATTGGAACAGGACTTTTGAAACAGAAATTCAGAGAGCATTGGTCTTTTCTCCACCGTTCGAAGTATTAGTGTGAAAATGACTGCATTTTCCTTTGTTTGAATCTGTTTTTTTGTTGCAGCAAAGTCCCAGCTATGCTGAAAGGAACTGCAGACAGTCTGTAGTGGCCATTTCCCATCCACTGCTTTGCTACTCATCCCTAAACATCTCTTTTAAACTTTCTCTGGATGTACAAGCTTCAGTTTCCAAGCTAAATTTCTTGTAGTTATTTTGATCACAAATACTGACTACTCGTTTTGTTTGTTAGTTCTTCAGGGGCTTTTTAGCCTTTCACAAAGGCCAGAGAACACCACCATTTGGGAATCTTACCGGCAAACGTTTGATCCATGATATGTGTGATACAAGAACAGTCTCACATCTCTGTCACTGGTAGAATGCAAGGCGAGTACATAAAATACTTCCTTATTATAATGCTTAGTAGTAAGTGTTGCTATTAAGTCATCAGCTAATTTCTGATTCTGTGAAAGAAGCATGTTTTGGGCAGAAATTTTCCAGGCCTAAGTTTGTTACAAAGTAAATTGTTTGCTGAATAAAAAGCTTTTAAGCAGCCAGACAGCTGAAAGGCCTGAAATTAAACAGTTGCAGTTTGCATGGAAATTGTCTTTATTGTGGAGTTGTCTATAGGGTTTTTGTCTTGGCCTTCAGCTTCAGTTGTCTCCTTTGCACTGCCGCAGCCATCTTGTTTAGTCTTTGCCATTAGAAAACAATCAGAAAACCAGTGTTGCCAAGTACAAATGCATCTCATTTTTAAGGTTCAGCTATTTATTGCCTCATCTGATTAATTTTAGAGACAGCCTGCTGCATGATACCTTTCAGATATTGCCAGCTCTGCCAAATGTAACGAAAGGAGCATTTTGGTCAGACATTATTGCTGCTGCCATTATGAGTTCTACCATTGCCAGACCTTTGAGGCCAAACCAGCACAATTTTCTTCCTTCATATTTAAGAGGCTGACTGGCATAAAGAAGAAATCTTGCATTTGACTAGGTGGACAGTGGAAAGAAGCAGCTGCATACACAATGCAGAGGCTCAGCAGGAGAGAGGCACTATCTCTAGGATTTCCATTGTGGTCTAAAAAGCACTGGGAGCAGAGCTGAGACGTAGCTACAAACTAGTGTGTCACAGGATAGAAGAGTTTCAGCAGATTATGAGAGACCAAGAAGCAGAAGCCAACTCCATGTGAGAAACGGAGCACAGCTGAGAAGCTGAAGGAGGCGGAGGTGAGTACAGAGGTGTACAGACCACTTCAAGAATGGGTCAGTGGAAGGTTGAAGGTCAAATGTTTGGCAGGTGAAAATCAGTAGCATTTTTAGGTACTCTAATTCCCGGTTGAGCTGTTATGCTAGGACTTAGTTGAACATGCTTAGTTGAAATAACACCTGTCCTAAGCCATCCTAACAGGCTTCTGGAGGGGCTTCTGAAGTTGATTAACTTTGTTCTCCCACCTAATTTGCTTTTCTGCATTTTCTGGTTTCACTCAGGGCTGGAAATGAGAGTTGTCAGGAAGGCTAGCTCTGTGCTGCCTGAGAAAACACAAGAGCTTGCCAGTGGAAACCTTTGACTGGTGAGATGATGTTAAAAATGTATTCCTATAAATTCAAGCAATGAGACAAAGAAGTCAAATTCCTCATTCATTTTGCGATGTATCAGTGAAGCTTTACATGACATGACAACGTGGGAATGATACAACAGAGTGAGACTGCAATCAACCCCGATTGTCACAAGCTGACTGCAAGGCAAACATCACTTCCAACGTTTGTGTCCCTGCTCTCAGACACCAAACTAGCTTTTAGACCCAAAGATAGCAGAACATGTTTCAACTGTGTGTGTTTTGGGGGTAGCTTTGTTCTCTTTTTCTACCTCCTTCCTGCAGCTGATTTCAGGGACTCAATGTTTTTCAAGCTGGCAAGACATGCTTTTTCTTTATTGCCAAGCTGATGAAATGGCTTCCAAGAGAAAAGACATGGGGGGTTATTTTGGTTTTCAAAGCTTCCGCTAGTATTTAGTTTCTCCCTCTCTACACATCCTTTGCACTCGACAAGCAAAATGATTGGATTCAAAAGAAAATGTGCTCAGAAGTCGGAGTCCTTTTTGCAGCATTTATAAGTGAAAGTGCAATCCAGCTGTTGGCAAATCATAACCTCATTGTTTTGGCAACACTGTTGCATTTACTTTTTTTTCCACTTACACTAAACTTGTTTGCTCAGGTATTGGAATTCAGAGTTTTTCCTTCTTTGTAGAAATTCACACCCTTTCTGGCAGGGTTTGAACTGTTTTTATTGCTTACAATTATACCTACAGGTAAAATAAATACTTTCCCACGGATACTTTGGAATCTGGTATGGTTGTGAGCTGAGGTAGCTGTAAGAGCTGAGTTGTACAACTAGTATTTCTGCGGCTCTGGCTTTTCTTTCTGACGGTTCTTAAAGACACAGGGCTTGAAGCTCTTCTTGCTCTTGAGTAATCAAAGCAATTCTTTTTAAAGGCTTCATCCATGCAAAGCTGGGGTGGATGAGTGAAGGACCATATGCCCTGTAGAGAAAAGACATCTAAGGGAAACCTAACATGACTTTGCAACACAAATACTGTTTGTGGCCTTTAGCATGTAACTGATCAGATCTCAGTAGTGTGTGCACAAACATGACATTGAAAGAACATTTTTGGTGTCACAAAGAAAGGAGTGGAAAAGTTAGGAAATGCCCTAATGGAGGTTGCCTGTGTAATTCATTATGATTCATTTTTTAATTATCTGCTCACATAGTATTTTTTCCGCAGAGCTCTCTACCTCTGTGCACAGGATGTTCAGAGCACTCTTAATGAGCAACTATTCAGTAGTTTGTTTTATCTTCATTGTTGCATGTGTGGCCCAAGCCTTATTTACTGCGTGCTATTAAATCCTGTTTTGAGAGCTAAATCCATAAAAAGAGTTTGGCCTGGTGACCTTGTGTGCTGAAGTATCTAACTTCTGGCCCCCCTGCTGTTTAGTGTTGAGAGGTAGAGTTTATGACCCAGGTGTGCTGTTGCAGCTGGATTGCCACCAGAGCAGGGCTAGCTCTCCGGTGTGTGGTATGGATGTGCCATTCCCAGCCCACCCCTAGCACAGGTAACATCAGGAAGTACACACTACTCTGTTGCATCAACCTACTGTCAGGCAGTATTCAAATAAGCATCTCCTTTCATTGCTGTTAAGTAATGTATGAAAGACACTTAGAAATATTTTCTACTCTCATAGACTTTCAAAAGACTAGAAATATCAAAAGTCTAGAAATAATTTCTACTTTCATAGACAGTTAAGTCTAGGATTTGTGACTTATGCCTCCTGTTTTCAGCAGTGCCACTGTTGAAAAGTGTTGGAAAAGTATTTCACCAGTTGTGGCCCAATTTTCCACTCTAGAATGGAAATCACAACATTTACCAAACCATGTCACAGAAGTGTTCTCTGGAGCCAATGCTTAAAATTCCTTTGCAGTCTTGGATATAAAATGTTAGGGAAAGGCAATGTATTGTTGCTTCATCCAAAACTGAAGGAGCAAGTTCCAGAAATATCCCCATGTCTCACTGCCTGTGATTTATTTTTCCCATTAGAAAATGGGCTACTTCTAGTGCGCTTTAAACTGGGGTCTTCCAGAATCATCCCAGAAGTCCCACCAACACATTTGAGAGAAGACATCAGAGATTTACCAAGAGGTAGTGAAGCATGCAGATTTCTACTCAAATCAGACTGTCAAGGTTATGTCTGTAGCTGAAGACAATGAGCTATGGATGATTCTTCAGCCTGGAGAGCAAAGAATATGGTGTTCTTCATCCATATGGTCACACTCACACTTTCTCCCCTCCCAAAAAGCCAAAGTTTCCTTGGCCATGCTTCCCCACGGAAACAGTTGGTGACGTTTACTTTCTGTCAGATCATGCTTAAGCAAATCCAGGAGAACAGTAAGAGCTAAACCCGTTTTATGAGTAGGCCAACACTGATGTGGTCAACCACAGACAAGGCTTGTGCGTGTGCTCCAGTCCTACTTAGTTCATCATGTGGACATGGCCCGGGGTGTGTGTAGGGTGCTCAGCTTTTTACAGACATGTTTGTCACATTGAGTATGGGGAAATCTTTGTGGTCTGAAATGTTTCATTGTTTTACCTTTGGGTAGTTTAGAGGGCTCTAGATTATACACATCAATATTCTGTGTGATTAGAGCTGAGTAGACAGCCTGTGATTCAGTAGTCTTGGGTAGAGTTGTGGGAGTGTACCAATTCCAATGTTATATTCAGCAGAAATTTTGCAACATAAGAATGTAATTTCTAATAGGTGAATAAAAGAAAAGGTTTCCTCTTTCCAGAATATTGCTGGGGTTTATATTTCAGAGAGGGAGGAAGGGTCAAAAAGTAGCTCCTTGAACCTGAATGTCTTACAGTTTAGGATGACATCCCACTTGCCATATGATTCTTTCTCTGCTTTTCTATTGTTGTTTGGAGGGAGAGGTAACAGAGGTGGTCATTTTCTTTTTCTGGGGGTGGGAGGGAAACATCCCGATATTATTGTAGTTTCTCCTTAAAGGGCCTTTGATGATGGTTTCAAGGGCAGAGAAACAATTTGCTAATTATTTCTACCCTGCGGCCCTGTCAGTGTGACCTCATGCTCATTTTCAGCCAAACGCTGCATTGATTTTCTGCATTGATTTTCTTGCATTTATATTTAAGCTGAATTCGCAAGTCTGTAAACGATAACTGAATTGTTCCTCCTGTGCTAACATATTGGAAATGTTCATTGCATTGACTGAGAATATGCTTCCAAATGTATGCATTCACGTAACAAGGCAAATAGACCACAGTTGGTGTGTGTAACAAGACCAGATCTGTGAGAAGAAGGCTTGCTTGTCCAAAATGTGCAGATGTTTCTGGAAACACAACTTTTTTCCACCACTAAGGGCCTAATTGGTCTTTAATCCTTGGTGGGCCAGCATGTGGGACACTAGCTGTATTGTGGGGAACAATCTATATCACTCTGCAAGGTTCAAACCTTGCATTAATGCAGGTTAGCCATTTGTAATAACTCCATAATGGATCTCTACAGCAGGATATTTTTTCTTTTAATCTAGCGAAGAAATAAAACTCATCCAAAACTCTATCCTGAATGTATTTTCTGGGAAACAGGACTCAGACCTGAATGAAGTTGTACTCAACTTGTGTCATTTCTCTCCCAGGTCCCCAGGGCTTTGTCTCTGACTTCCTTCAGGAACTGGATTTCCATGTCACTAGTCCATGTCCGTATTTAGCACACTGCTGGGGGAATCTGATTTGGGGACCTATGATCAGTGGTCAGATACTTTCTTGATCTCAATCCAAACTCTTCTAAAGCTCCTTGGTTTCTATAAAGGTGATGATTCAGCCTGACTGGATCTATGTTGAAGGCTGTGACAGAACTTGGGTTAACTGCTGGCAGAACAGACTTTCTTGTGAGATTTATAGTACTTCCTGCTTCTAGCTGGGCTGCAAATAGAACAAGAACAGCCTTTCTCATAGTGTCTTGGCACTGCTCCTGCTAGAGGGAACCCAGAACAAACAGGATACAATGAAAAACACCAAACTTTCATGAACTTCTTTAAAGAAAAAAAAAAAAACCAACCTTTGCTTGTGGTTTGGTTTGGTGGACTTTTCTTGGGCTGTTACATACTTTATTCATGCCACTTCACTCACCATTAAATTTTATGAATGTTTATATAGTGAATACATCAAGTTATAACTCTGTGGACTAGATATAATCCAAGTCGACTTGAAAAGGTAATGTTTTGGCACATCAGACTCTTAATGTTAACATCTCTTTGCTTTTCTTAGTGTTTTATCTGCACTGTCACTTTCTGTACTTGAGTCCAGCATTGAGTACCCTTTTGCTAGTGAGCTAAACCCTTTAAAACAGGCAGTCCGTGTACATCTGTCTGAGACATATTAATTGCAGTGGACATTAATGTGGCCTGTCAAAGACTGCAAAGGGGAAATAAAGAAGCAGAAAATCAAGGACTCCCAAAGTCTTCTGCCAGGTTTCAAAATCAGGATGCAAAATCCATTGAAAGGAATAGATTATATATATTTTTAACAACTTCCTTAGCCTTCACATAAAACTCTGCATACCATGCGTGACTTTTCTCCAGTGAATCATAACTTCATGCCTTTATAATATGGGCAAACAAAGAATTGAAAACTTGAGCTGCAAACTGGGGTGATGAGTTTCAGAAAGAGATGCAAAATAATATAAGTGTAAGACATGCAAATAGGATTGCCTTAGCCAATGTGAATTCATTTTAATTTTTGTTTGCCACCCTCGTATGGATATTAGTAAAAACAAGGAGCTAAACAGGTTTATCAAAATCACCAAAGTCCCAAAGTACTCAAGTTTAAAACCTTCTAACACTAAAAACACACTCTGCAGCCCTCCAGCTGATAGAAACCCACGTAAACAAACAGATGTTGTCTATTAATAAATGCAGATGTTTAAAAGCAGTACTTATATTTACAGCCTTGAGCCCTGCATTTCCGTTCACAGGCCACGTGGCTTCTTTCCTGACACTTTGTTAAGTATAATGATTAAAAATAAAGAAAAAGTTTTCTAAAGCTTCTGTGACTCAGGCTGATCTCCCGCTCATTTTTAATACCACCTGAGTTATATCTCTTCTCATTCTGCTAAGATTCTCTGACTGCAGGTCCATAATCCATGAACTGTAAGGCTCCTTCCTTTGCTTCTGATAGACAGCTGTGTATGATTTTCCTTACCACCAGGTTTCTTCTCCTCCTTTTCTTTTCCCCTTCACATGCGATTCTTTGACACCACTGAGTAAGAAAGTTAGAGGATGATCAGGTAGGGGAAGCTGAAGAGTGGTGGAGAGTCAGAATGAGGGATCAAGGAGTTTAATTTCCTCATTTCTGGAGCTGTTCAGCAGGGATGGTGCACATGAGCAAGGTCTGCAGTATCAGTCTCACTAAATGAAAGTACCCATGCATTTCCTGCATAGCAAAGTACAAACTGGTTACTTTTTGGTAAGAAACCCATCCTGCGTGCTCCTCAAATAGAAGTTTGTCAGTCTCCTGTGTTTTATTTTAGAACTTTGCATACCTTGGGAGGCCCCAGTGCTCCCCCTTCATCCATCCCTTTTCTACCCCACCCCTAAAATAAGTAGAAATATTCACATGTTAAATAAACCCCATTGAAATAACTTTATAGGGGTAAATAAATCCTAAATAAGAGGAAATATTTCAATACAAATTCAAAGTAAGTATATGGATTTGTTGTTTTTATTGTATTTTTCCTTTAAAATACCCCTTTGCAATCCAGTATTTGTCAAAAGGACCACTCCAGGCCATCATGAGAGCCGTTGGATGGCTGAGGCTACTCAGCCTCGAGCCCATCCGGGTGTTTACCAGTGCACACAAGTCCTGACAGCAGTCGCAAGCTGCTGTGCCTCATGGCTTGCTTGACATACAGTTTCCTTTATGAAACAGTGGTTTCCTGTAGCTCTCCATTCAGTTTAAATCCTGGACCTCAAGTAACTCTTACATGTCCTAGTTACTCAAAAGGTAACATCAATTTGCTATAAATTATAGGCTCCATGTGTGCTTGATGTTACAAGCAGCCAACAAATGGACATGCTACAGAGAAACCAATATAAATGGACTGCTTTGTGACTGTTATCACAAAATTAAATGTATTTGTTTTATTGGTTTTAAATTGTATGCAACAGAATTATGGTGAGAAGGTAACAATTAAGAGACACCCTAGTAACACACTCATAAAGACAACCCATGTTTTTGTCTTAAAGTAATAGGGGTAGAATTAAAGACTTATAGCTATGTTATAGCAACATTCAGCTCTCCTTTATAGTTGCTAATGGATTTCTTCTCCAGAGTGCCTCAGACTAAATGATTTTCCTTGCTTTAGTGAGATGAGAAGAGCCTCAGAAAGGCTGGGAATCTGTCTTTTCTCTTACTCAGATATAAATCAGCTAGATCAGCCTTCAAGCCAATGAAGTTTAAGGAAAGTTTAAATTGTTATTCATGAGACAGGAGGTTTTGCAGACAGTTACACAGCTGCTCTGGAGGGTCTTCATCATCTCATGGTACAAAGCAGGGTGAAGAGCCTTTGCAGCAGCTGTATGGCAGCCAGAGAAACCATTAGTAACTCTTGGTGTAAGCAGAGGTTTCCAAACTGTGATATGCGTACCACTGGTGATACACAAACCATTTCCAGGTGGTGAGTCACTGGAATGGGTTGCCCAGGGAGGTTGTGAGTGCTCCATCCCTGACAGAGTTCAAGGCCAGGTTGGATGAAGCCTTGGGTGGGATGGTTTAGTGTGAGGTGTCCCTGCCCATGGTGGGGGGGTTGGAACTAGATGATCTTGCGGTCCTTACCAACCCTAACTATTCTATGATTCCATGGTAGATGGAGGCAACTTTTTCATACCTGTGTGAAGTTGCTTATAAAGCTATAGGGTAAGTATTTCCACACAGTTACTGGAAGTCATTCTTGTGCCTTTGTGCAGACACCCTAGGGCACAAATCAGTTCCTGTCTGCAGTGGTTAACTCCAGTAACTGCCAGTGTGGAGGTGCTGAGCCAAGCTGTGAGCAGGTGTCTCTGCACAAGCTGTGACCATCTGGTAGCTGGTGAAGATGGTGAGGATGATGGGCCAGGTAGGTGAGCAAATGCTGTAGGTGGGGCAGGCTGGAGAGGAAGGTTCTTTGTGTGTGGCCATGGCATGGTCATGAAACTCGTTGCTGCAGGCTGGTTACCTGTGCTAGTATTCATTCTTACTGATGCCAGGGGCATTTATTCAAACTGGACTAGTAAATCCTCTGCACACCAAGTTAATAAGCCCTTAGCACAGAGGATTAACATAAGTAGACAATAATGCACTAGAGCACTCGTTCATTAGATCCATAGGACATTGAGTATAGGATCTGACCTGAGTATGCTCTCAAGTGCAGATAAAGTGCATATCTGAAAGCTATAAAACTGCTTTTGCCTCTCATGCTTTTGCTTAATGCAGCAGAATAAAGTAACTGAGACAGTCAGCAAGAGAGACCTTGATCTAGATGCCTGGATCTGCACTTCAGTGTCAGTAAGGACACCATTCTGATGACGGACATGATGTTCAGTGATGCCTGAGCTAGGACACAGTGGAGCCAGACAGACACAGGGTGACCATGTCAGTACAGAGCAAAGACTGAGCTGATTAACCTAACCCTAAAGGATGAGGGTTAGCCTACGGGGCCTTTGACAGTGAAGCCTTTGCTTGGTGGTCAGAAGTATTAGGATGGACTTTCTCAGTCATCATTGGTGCAACCGGTAGCTGGTTATCACTACACACCAGCTTTCCTCAGCCAGGGCTCTTCTGGGATATTCCTCCCTGTTAATCCATGTAGTTCTCCTTCTCTTCTTAAATTTTGGGTCATGGTCAGCTCATTTTTTATTATATGTTTTCAATGGCGGTACAATATATTTCATTTGAGAGGAAGCTACTTGAGACAGCTTTCTAGATATACCTCTGTAGATTTTTAAGTAGCATTGCTCAGACTATTTGCTTTCCCCCATTTTTTTCACTGTTCATGGCAGTGTATCAGTCTTCCGCTCTTGGACTAATTTACTGACAATTGATCATTGCAGTGGTGCTGTTCTTTCAGTAGTAAAATGGGCAACTCAGTTTTAGTTAATCTTTGGGAAACTCAGATGTTCAGATATTTCAAAGGTGATGTTTTGCAGCACTGATCTGACAAGGAAGTGTAGTGACCTATTCTGAAATGCATTTGTCTCTGTTATAATGCAGTGGCCTTATTTGGCATGTGATGCTTAAGGTGTGCATGACAAAATGTAGAGTGGATTTGCATGAATTATTTTGCTCTTAACAAATGTTTCTTTACCAAAGACATTTCTGAACCTTTGGGGATCATCAGGATAGTTGGTTTACATCTCCTTGGCAGACTGCGCCTGAATGACACACATCTCCCACAGCACTGGGCTTTCACCAAGTCTGTGGAAAGCTTACTGATACTAACTAGAATCACAGACTGGTTTGGGCTGAAAAAGACCCCAAAACTCATCCAGTTCCAGCCCTCCGCCACAGGCAGGGACACCTTCCACTAGACCAGGTTGCTCCAAGCCCTGTCCAACCTGGCCTTGAAGACACAGCTTCTCTGGGCAACCTAGCTTTGGGCCTAAATCGAGAACCTTTGCTACTGTGCTGCTTCCTAGTGCAGATCACTTCTCATACCCCCATTTCTTCTGTATTATGTATTCCCAGTAGTGAGTTAAGCAACATGACTAACATCTGTCACACGTGGTTTGTTCTCTCTCTCATTCTTCCTCCAAGGAGTCTTTCCATTGATTTCAGTGGGTTTTAGATCAGGCCCTGAATTAGTCTGAAGACTTTGGGATAAGTGTGTTTTTGGTTTTTGTTGTGGTGTTTTGGGGGGGGTTTCTTCATTTTTGTAAATGCCTGCTAACCTTGCCAAGAATGAGCAAGTGGTAAAGACAACTGGAAAAGAAAAAAAAAAAAACCAAAAAAACAAAAAGAGAAAATTGTTGTTGCTAGGATTGGGACTATTAGATGGGGAGATACTTTATCATTTCTTGCAGCTGCAGCAGTTATTGCTGGTGATCTAGGACTGCCCTTTCCTCCTTTGCTGTCTGTCTCGGATGGCAGGGAAAGCAGACTTGTACTTCTGTCTGTACCTCTGTTATTCCTTCCCCACAGGAATAACAGTAACTGTGTATTTTTCATAAAGGAAGAGAGTTTGTGGTTATGAATTTCTATTTGCTCATCTATGTCTTTCCATTAGCATACTGGTTGGGCTCATCTTCCTTAAATAACTTCTTTATATATCTAATTTCTTTCTTTTACATGCATTTCAGCTTCCTGTATGGACATAACCTCTGCACATTTTATTTCAACAATATTTAGTGAAGCAAAAGGAATGGTTTATAGTGACCCTTTGAAATGTTCATTTGGGTGAATGCAGGGAGGATGCTAACATTTGGCTCTCACTTGTATATAATGCAGAAGAGCAACTTGACGTTCTTTAAACTGAAGAGCCACCTCAACCTGTCAGAGGGGAAGAACTGATCCCCATGCACAGCATTACCATCATAGTTTTCTTCTGCAATCAATAAAAAAGGAAAGCTTTGGCTACCCTTTGTAAGTTATCATATTAACCATGCAGTGGGATTGTGGATATATGTGTGTATGTATCTCTCTCTCTAGCTATATGTGTATACTGATATTAGTAGTTTCGTAGGCTGGCTTTCAGTGTCTTCAAGACCATGTGTGCTCCTGTAGCACACAGCTAGGAGAATGCTTATCAGAAGGCTTCTGCTTGGAGAAGGCTCAGAGGATACTTTATAGTGGTCTTTCAGTGTCTAAAGGGGCTAAAGAAATTTTTTTTTTTTTTTTGACAGAGGATTTGACAAGGGCCTGTAGAGGCAGGATAAGTGGGAGTGGCTTTAACCTGACAGAAGGGAGATTGATGAGATCTTAGGCAGAAGTTCTTCCCTGTGAGGGCGGTGAGGCGCTGGCACAGGTTGCCCAGAGAAGCTGTGGCTGCCCCATCCCTGGCAGTGTTCAAGGCCGGGTTGGATGGGGCTTGGAGCAACCTGGTCTAGTGGAAGGTATCTCTGCCTGTGGCAGGGGGGTTGGAACTGGATGAACTTCAAGGTCCCTTCCAACTCAAACCAATCTATGAATGTGGGTATCCAGAACTCTTCCAGAGTCATTGTTGGCAGCCTCAATTATCTTGAGATGTAACCCCAAAACCCCACAGCAATTGGCAGTTTCCCTTCTGGTGACTTTAATACCATAGACTCATAGAATAGTTAGGGTTGTAAAGGACCTTAAGATTGTCAAGTTGCAATCCCCCTGCCATGGGCAGGGACACCTCACACTAAACCATGTCACCCAAGGCTCTGTCCAACCTGGCCGTGAGCCCTACCAGGGATGGAGCATTCACAGCTTCCCTGGACAACCTATTCCAGTGCCTCACCACCCTCACAGTAAAGAACTTCTTCCTTATATCCAATCTAAACTTCCCCTGTTTAAGTTTGAACCCGTTACCCCTTGTCCTGTCACTACAGTCCCTAATGAAGAGTCCCTCCCCAGCATCCCTATAGGCCCCCTTCAGGTACTGGAAGGCTGCTATTAGGTCTCCATGAGAGAAGAGTGCCAGTTACTGATCAGCCGGAGCTGGCTGTCAGTTTAAGAAGAGCTGACATTTATGACGAAGAACAAAGCAGTTCTTGCCACAGCTTCTGACTTGTTCACAGCTTTTGCAGAGTAGCCCTAGTGACAACTGTGTACTCCCAGGCTGTCAGGGAATCCTTAAAATATGGAAAAACACACATATTTTTAACATGCTGTAGTGAACATTGTGAGAATTGTGGAATCACGTCTTCATTGTTCATCTTTGCATCACAGCCCATTAACTTTTATAGTTTATGATTTCCCATAATGGCATGTTTCATCCCAGAAACCCTCTGCCCACAGATAACTTGTATACACTGAGGTGACAGAACTTCCAGGATCTGACCCAACCTACACATTGATAGGTGTCTGAAGCATAGCTTAATAAAACTGGCATTGCACAATATGTGGCTTTTGACCCTACTGAAAGAGTGAGAAATTAATGTAAATGTACAAGTATGAACTATTTGTGCTTCATAGAACAGTAACTTTGTCTAAAAGAGGTCTTCATTTCATCATTGTAAAGAATACTAAGTCAGCAAGTACACACGAAAGAAGGAAAATAGGCAGCTGAAAGTCTGGCTAGCTGCAGGAGTAAGGTTGGAGTATTTCAGACTCAGACATGAACAAACATAGCAGAAATTATATGTAGGCTCTCTCTCCATAGAGACCTGCTCAGTGCCCTGACCCCATTCTTCAGGCCTCTTGGTTGTGGGTTATGAATGATGCTTGCAAAGATAAAAGCCTGAATTGGGTGAACGTGAATTGGGTCAACTCTGCCAAAGCCAAGAGGACTATTGTGACTCACAGGAGATGGAGGTCCCTGTAGAGATCACTTGACAGCTGGAGTAGCAATGGCGAAAGTGCTCCAAGCTGGCAAGGCTTGAACACCTACATCTGATCCATCTCCTGCATCTGTGTTTACTCTGGTTCCCAGTGTGGTAGCCAATTCCTTGCATCATTTGCTGGTCTGTGGGAGCCTGTAGCATGTTTCTGGTTTGAAATACTACTTGCATTAGTGACTTCATGTTTTCAGGGAGGAATGTTAGCTCCAGTGCAATCTCTGGACAGCTTTTGATACCCAAGCTGACTGTATGGAGGATGTCCCTGTTGCATCCTGGTATGCTATTACCAGAGTTCCTCTTGGGGCCCATGGAAACAATCTTCCTACCTTCTGTTTCCCAAAGTTATTTTTTGTATTTATTTGGAATAATTCTCTCTAGCTTTACCTTAACACATTCATTGAATAAACAATATTGGTAAATAAAATATACATCAACATAAATTATAAGCAAGACCTGATTTCTGGAAGTAGGCTGGGTCAAAAACTCGAGTTTTTGGAGAAGTGCCTCCAGAAATATTTTGTTCCAGTTTTAACTTACCTAGAGTCTTCTGGAAGGGTTTTATTTTGCACAGTTCTTTGCTTTTGCATTAGTTTCTCTCTGGAAAAGGCAGCCTAGCCTGGGGATCAGAGCCTGGGATGTGAAGCCAGGTGTCCCAGGCTCTTCCTGCTGCTCTGGAGCCTCAGGGGCTTTTTTCATGTCTCTGCCTCGGTATTGCTGGCTTGCAGGTGGGGAGTGATAGTCCTTGCATTTCAGCCTGACCCTTCTGAGCTCATGTCAGTATTCAGCAGGTAATATTTGTTGAGTGTTTGGCAGTTATGAAATCCCATATTCTCAGATGCATAGATTATAAAGCCATGAGAGACCGTTGTTCATCAAGGCTGGCCTATTTATTGGAGGTAGGCCCAAATCTAGACATTGGCTCAAACATACCCAAACTCTGGGGAAGAAGCTCAGCTCACAATTCTGATCTGGATGTGAGCCTTATGGCTCAGTCCCATCTCTGTAAACACCAGACAGGAATACAGACAAACAATTTTGAATATAGGGAAATCTTGGATCCAGAACCGAGCCCTGTTCCAAACTGTCCCAAACACTATAAATGGGTTTCCCATATCTCCAGTTATAAAACTCCAGCGGTTTTAGTGAAGCTTACGTGTCTGCACAGGAGATTGTCCTCAGCAAGGTTACACTAGCAAGTTGACAGAGAATTTGATCTTCAGGATGCTGGCAAAAACCTGGAAAAGCTCCATTACCTTTTGTGCTAGAGATTAGGATCTGATTTGCTGTGTGTCTCTCCTGCTGTCTTTTTGTATCTCCTGCTTTTAGTAAACAAGAAGGGGAGAAAAGGAAGGAACTCATCATAGACTTCGGATGATGCAAACAGTTTAATTAGGAAATAATGTTAGATAGTGTTTCCCTTCCTTTGCCATTTTTTCCAGCAGGATGCATCCTTAGGAAATAATAATAGAACTGAGGATTACAAAGCTTTTGCATGCGTTGCAGCCAAGTGGCCACACAGGAAAGTGATATAGGGACAGGCGCTTGTGTAACGTGGGCGGAAGTTATTCAACATTCCTGGAGGAAGCATAGGACTAACTCTTAGTATCAAGACAAATATTCCTGTCAAGCTGAAAGGGAAGATAATGCCGGACACCATTTTACATTGTCTGTCTTTGTGAAGTTTGCTGATTTTGTTCACTTGAGCCTTGCTTCAAAATAATAGCCTGGACTAAAAATAAGTACACATTTGGGCCTTAAAATGTCCCTGTGACACAAAGTCAAACAATAATGGGCATTTCCTACTCTTAACCTTTGTAGCAGGCAGAAGGAAAAGTGTTCAAAAGGAGCACTACTATAAAGGTCAGCCTGAAACATTTGACCCTGAACTGTTTTGCTTCTTAAATTCTATATTGAGAAGAAGGAATGTTGAGGCCTGCAAAACACCAGTTTTCAGCTGCTGCATCTTGGATTTCTTTCTGTTCTATTTAAAAGCGTCATGATGTTTCACTGCAGAACTGAAGTGTTTGCAAATGCTGATGCATTTCAATTTGCATCAGCACATGCTGATGCTTGCTAGCTGGGCTCTGTGAGCCAGAGCCCAAAAACCAGAGCTCATGATACAGGAAGCTCTCATCAATCTGAATAGGTTTGGTCTGTAAGTAGCTGATAGCCAGTGATCACAGCTGGGAGTGGGAATGCCTGTGGTCTGGTACATCTCCCTTCTGTGTGCTGGCTGTGCCAGGGTTGGAATGGTGAACCACAATTCCGAATCTCACTTTACCTCACTTCCTACTAACTTCCTGGAAATGATGGGACGTTGCTTTTAAAATGCACACTTAAAAGCCCTCATAGTTGTACAGTGGGTTTCTATAGGAATTAAAAGCCATGAGGAATCATTCTGTTCCTCTCCTTTGGGGATACACATCAGATAGATTTCTCATACACCAGTCTCTCATGTGAAATTAATTGCTGGAAAATGCTCTGGTTATGCTCTCATCAGTACAACACCTTTTGTTCAACACCTTTTGCATTTTCAGGTGTGATTCCCATCCTTTCTCAGTAAAATACTTTTGTTTTCCTGTTTTTGTTTGCAGAAAACTTGAATTTAAGGATGGTGTTAAACAATATGCCTCAAATACTGATTTCACCCCTTCCTTTTTTTGGTGTGAAAACCATTATCTGCTCACGTTCTTTTAGTCTTTCAGCACTGAATATCTTAGTTCCCTCACTAGTATGCATAAACTGTACTCTAGTGTCATATCCTTAACTCACCAGTCTGCCCACAGCCTTTGAGCCCTTCAGAAGCTCTACCTTCCACCTAGTCTCTTACTTTTGAGACCCTGAATGTCTTAGAGGTATTCTTCCCTTTTGGCTTATCATAAAAGTGATTCTTCCCACTCATTATCTTTAGTATTTTCATACTGCTTCATCTGGAATGCAAATCTCCACCAGGATCCCAAATCTGCCTTTGAATTTTCTAGTATTACACAAATGGTGGTTAGAACTGGTTTTGAGTGGAGAAGAAGGGTTTTGACTAATTGACATTTTTCATAGAACGTGCTGTCAAATCTACACAGTTTCACCTTTTACATGAAAACTTAGAAACCAAAGAATGAATTTGTCTAGGCCAAAATGAGAAACAAAAACACAAACCAACCAACAAACAAATCCTTGAGGTTTGGAGGGGTTTCTCTCTTGTCCAAACCAACATTTCTTCTCTTTGCTTTCATGGACATGTTTTTTCTGTCCATATTTCTGCTTTGATTTTTGCCTCTTTGCAACATACATTGCTAACACTTCAGCATGTAGCCAGTTCAAAACCACTGACCACTGCTGCAGCTCTGCTGATTGTTCTGCTTTACCTTCTCAGTCATTGCACATGCCATGAATCAATGTATGTGAAAGCACTTTGGGATTCCTTAACTATACAAGGATCCACACAAGGGTAATGGGTTTAAACTTACACAGACGAAGTTCGGATTAGATGTAAGGGAGAAGCTCTTCCCTGTGAGGGTGGTGAGGCACTGGCACAGGTTGCCCAGAGAAGCTGTGGCTGCCCCACCCCTTCAGTGTTCAAGGCCAGGTTGGATGGGGCTTGGAGCAACCTGGTCTAGTGGGAGGTGTCCCTGCCCGTGGAAGGGGGTTGGAACTGGATGAGCTTTAAGGTCCCTTCCAGCCAAAACCAGTCTGAGATTCTATGATTCTAAAACCAAACTCTTCGCTGTGATCCACACTGAAAATTGCTTTTGCAACAATCTGGTGGGGTTTAAGTGATTTATGAAATACAAACCCTAATACCAAGTGGTGTCTGTAGGACAGATTCTATTAGTTTTGGGAGCATGAAGGGAGAACTCAGCTCTGGAGCTGTCGGCAGTACAAGGCTGTTCCTCGACTCGCTTCCCAAAGATGGAATTCCTACCTCAGGTCCAGTGCTGTGGAGAGGAGACACTGAAACAAGCAGCCCCATTGAACACCAGCTGGAAGAAAGGGCTCTTGCAGGTGCAAGCTGTTCTGTTTCTGACTCTGTATGGGGCACTAGGATCTTGTTTTGCTTGAGACTCCAAAGACTCAAAGGTTAGTACAGGGCTCCCAGAGATTAAATAAATTCAAAATGACATGCCCTGCATCCTCAGGGGTCATACAATTATGCACACCATTTTGTGCAGAACACTTGTTTATGATGAGATCTTTTATTGACGGCATCATTAGTATCTAAAGAGAGAGAGAGAAGATTGATTTACTTTGACAGAGCATCAAATATTTTTGTTAGGGTACAAACAGAAGTTGTCATCCATGCAGAGAACTGTAGGAAAAAATAAAAACTAAATTGCTTAATACATTTTTGCATGGGAAAAAATAAAATAAAATGCTTGGAACCAGATCTACTCAAATGTGAGGCAAGTTTGAAGCACAAATAACAAATTAAATTGCAAACTCAGTTTCTTGCTCTCCTGGGTTCAGCAGTAGCAGTCATTTTTCTCCTTTTTAGTAGCTGGTGCAGCGCTGTGCTTTTGACTTTCGGCCTGGGAACAGAGCTGATAACACCGATGTTTTTAGTTACTGCTCAGTAATGTTTACTCTGACCAAGGACTTTCTGAGCCTCATGCTCTGCCAGGGAGGAGGGGAAGCCGGGAGGAAACAGAGACAGGACACCTGACCCAAACTAGCCAAAGGGGTATTCCATACCACAGCACGTCATGCCCAGTATATAAATTGGGGGCAGTTATCCAGAAGGGCTAGACCACTGCTTGGGTCAGGCTGGGTATCGGTCAGCGGGTGGGGAGCAATTGTATTCTCTTCCCTTGTTATTTCCCTTATCATTATTATTATTGGTGGTGGTAGTAGTGGTTTGTGTTATACCTTAGTTACTGGACTTTCTTATCTCTCATGGGAGTCACATTCTTTCCATTCTCCTCCCCTTCACTCTGGGAGGGTGGGGAGAAAGAAGTGGGGGGAGTGAGCGAGTGGCTGCGTGGTTCTGAATTACCAGCTGGGCTTAAACTATGACACTTATATGGCAGAACTGTGTTCTAATACAATTTAAAACACGAAATCTGACTTTGTTTCAAACTTTCACCATCTCATGACAAACACAGGCTCATTAGAGCAGCTGCTCATGGGACTTGAGGTACTTCTGAATTTATCTTTGTATGGATGACAGGATGAGGGTTTTAAGAGGTACATTGTGATAGAGGGGTTTTGTCCTACAATCAGTAGTTTGCATAATTTGGTTCTCATCCCAAGCTGTACATCAGAGCCAGTTTCCCTACTTCAGAATCTTCCTCTACCATTTCCAAGCAGTATGGGAGTTAGATGAAGTGGGGAGAGGAGGATGTATATCTTCAGTGCTGAGAGGATAGTATCAAGCAGAAAAGCTGTACATTTCCTCTCCAAATCCAGAGCTTATTGACAATAATTTTTGTTGTAAAAACTGTAGGGTAAAGTGAGTCCCTAGTTTTGTTAAATAAGAGTTTATAATCTGAATTTCTACATTTGATACTGGTTTCATCCAAAGACAGAAAGCTTCAAGCAGGCCTATTATGTTTCACAGCTTTGCATTTGGCAATATGGCTCGAAAAGCTGGACGTTGCTCAGAGCAACTCTTCAGCTTTCTGCCATCAGTTTTCTTCCTACATTTTACAGGAATGAGCTGGGCTGCTCCTGGTATTTCTGTGTCACTCCTGTGTACAGGATAGTTGTTTCAGATGCTGGGGAGGGTCTCTTCGTCAGGGACTGTTGTGACAGGACAAGGGGTAACTGGTTAAAACTTAAATAGGGGAAGTTTAGATTGGATATAAGGAGGAAGTTCTTTACTGTTAGGGTGGTGAGGCACTGGAATCGGTTGCCCAGGGGGGTTGTGAGTGCTCCATCCCTGGCGGTGTTCAAGGCCAGGTTGGATGAAGCCTTGGGTGACATGGTTTAGTGTGAGGTGTCCCTGCCCATGGCAGGGGGTTGGAACTAGATGATCTTGAGGTCCTTTCCAACCCTAACTATTCTATGATTCTATGATTCTATGAGATGTATCCAAGGCATTCAGACATGCAAGCCCCAGTTCCTTTCTGTTAGGGCTTGTTGCATTAACTGACTTGAAGGAGAATCCTTTAGCATCAGCTCTTGTTTCTGCCATCTGTGAAATGAGGAGAGCTCCCACTCTTTTGTAGTTATGGAATTTGTGGATTTATGCATGATAAATTCCATGTAAATAATTAACTTAGTGTGAAGGAATAATTTAACCTGATGTGGAATATTATGTTTTTCTTTAAAAAATAAAAGCACTACTTATTTAGGCATGTTGAGGCAATTGTTTGGGTTGTGAAAGAAAGTGTTGTCTTCAAAGCTGGATTAATGGCCCTTGCAGCTCCACAGACAAGGTGGTGGAAAGGCGACAGGGGGTATATGCCAAGATTCAGAAAAATATACATCAAAACCACGCTGAAAATGCCTGGATTGGTGTTTTCTTTTATACTGCCAACATTTCTTCCTGATTTAATGAGCATATCTGACTCGTACTGACTTGAATTGTCTGTGAGCAGAAGCCATCACATTACTTTCAGCACATCTAAGTCACGTATCTTTTGTACAGAGATACGTTGTTTGGGGATGGTGCTGTTGGGCGAAGTGAGAACATTCAGCAGGTTTTGCTTGTGATGAAGTTTTCTGGTGGTTACCTTTACTTTGGTAATGACTTCAGATCTTCTATTCATTGGGAGATATTCCAACCTGATGGAAGTTGACTTATAGAATCAGACTGGTTTGGGTTGGAAAGGACCTTAAAGCTCATCCAGTTCCAACCCCCTTCCACGGGCAGGGACACCTCCCACTAGACCAGGTTGCTCCAAGCCCCATCCAACCTGGCCTTGAACACTGAAGGGGTGGGGCAGCCACAGCTTCTCTGGGCAACCTGTGCCAGGGCCTCATCACCCTCACATTAAAGAGCTTCTTCTAATGTCTAACCTGAACTTCCCCGGTTTAATTTTGAACCCACCGCCCTTTGTCCTATTGCTGCAGTCCCTGATAAAGAGTCCTCTGAGTATTACCTGTTCTCTCTATAAGTAAAATCTTGTAAATGAGTGATTTGCTCTACAATGACCTTGACACCTCCTGGGCCAATGAGAGGTGAGGCTATGTAGCACCACTCAAAAGATGCTCAGCATATTGCAGTATCAGTATTTCTGGGCATATTGGATCATAATTTCTTTGTGAGTTGCCAGTTAAACCTCATCATGGCAGTTTTTCCTCAAACTTGATCTTAAACAGCATGTATCTTATCTTCTTATCTGCCTGTGAAGCAGTACCACGGAAGAGTGTTCAGGAGCAATCTTGTACTTAATGAAAATGACCTGGCAATATTCATTTCCCAGATCGTTCTCATATATTTCAAAACAAACCCAAGCAAAAACTCCCACCAGTGAAACACTTTAGACTGAGTTTATCCCTGGGGAGATGCTGAGAAACAAACAACACGTGGCTGTTGTTAATCACCTTGTGTAATATATTACTGGGAGGCTCTCAGACACTGCAGTGAAGGGCCACGGATAGAATAGGATAGACTGACTTTGATATGGAGTTCATCAACAAACCCCAAACAAACCTTATTCTATTACAAAGATAAAAATTTCTAAAACCTTTTTCAGGGAACTTTCTAAGTAGGTGTCTCAGTAGATACTAGGAACAAGCACAAACTGAGCAGCCATGGTTGTAAGCACATCAGTAGTATGATTATGTGCAAGAGTTAAAAACTAACTAATAATTTGCAAAATCCACAATATTTTATGGCACACTCATTATTACTTACTAAATATAATAAACTAGCCTAGCTCTGTTTCCCTGCACCCTCCTCAAGGTTCAGTACAGACCACTGATCTTCTACTGAATTCCCCTTGGAGCCTGTTGACTGGCCCTTTTGTGTAAAAGATACTGACTTTTCCAGTTTCTGCCCGTATAACACAACCTTCTGCATTCATTCTCTTGTTTATATCTCTACTACAAAGCACTTTTGGTGAGGGAATTATGAAGCCTATATTAAAATTAGGCCTGAGAAAGGAATCATAGAATGGTTGGGGTTGGAAAGAACCTTAAGATCGTAGAGTTCCAGTCCCTCTGCCATGAGCAAGGAATGATATATGCCGTCTTCCAAAGCTGTCTTCATGAGACTCTGGGGCACATTGATTAGTATTCTACTTCTAAAGAACTTTTAACTGTTCTACTATAAGTATGTGTGTTCTAATATGTTCTAATTGTCATGTGAGAAGTGCACTCCAATTAAGTGATGGATGCTCCACAAAACAATGTCATTCTAACAGACTTTGGGATAGTGTTTTCCAAACCCAAATACTGTTTTAGATGTAAAGATACCCTTAAGATACCAGGCACTTTCTTTGGGAATTTTATGTTGATTCATTGTGAATATTACTCTTCCCCCCCCTCCATGATTATGGCTACCAAAGCACTCCTGAACTTGAGATTCATTAGTGATACGTTTTGGGAGGCAAAGTCCAGCAATGCCTTTTGAAAATTTGCTGTACATCGAAGGAGGCATGGCACAGCCCTGCCCTTGGTGAGAGGCATTCACAAGATTACATACAAGCCAAGGCTTTCATCTTTCATTTTTCTAATTCTTGGATGCTCAAAGGTGGAAAAATAGGGAGAGGCAGGATCCTGTGGCAGATGACCATCTGCTAGTTCACACATCTGCTATACACCAGGAAGCCCTCGCCTTGTTCTTTGCTGGTGCTGCACTGGGAGACAGACGGTAGTGCAAAGGGAGATGAAGAATTTTTCGCTGCTTCCATTTGATCTGCTTCCTTTCTCACATCTCCTTGTGTGGGGCGAGGGGGAGGGGAAGGAGGGTGAGCAGGGGAGGGTGAGGGTGGGAGTTTCCTTCATGCTTCAGCAGTGGTGCTAAATGTGAAGGAAACAATAGCTGTCTGATTCCAGGCATTCACTTGGGCTGTTGGAGGAGTGAGTGCAGGCCGGCACTCCTCACAGGTAGCATTGCAGTGGCTGGATGGGAACAGATAAAAAAAACAGTATTTCATCCTCTGACATTTTTAGAAACCAGAATTTTACCTCTGGAGCAAGTGTTCATTTTCAAAATAAAGCTTATAATGACACTTTCTCTTCTTTTAAATGACAGCCTTCATTTGATCTGGAGGTGTTGCGAATACATGCTGCTTTTAGGCACTCAAGAGTGATGTGAAAAAATAAAGACTGAGTGTTGTCACAGGAAGAGATGTGTTCCACTGAAAAGGAGAAAAATGCAGGCAACGTTCTGATAGTTGCACCACAAGCCACCTAGCAACACATTGCTTTCTTTCTTGCCCACATTAAGATAACTGCTTCGGAAAAATGCTAGGGCAGACATCCACTGCGCACTGCAGGCAAAGCATCCAGTGGTTCTTTACTAAAAATTGTCACTGCCTTCCTCTGCCTGACAGCAGTTGAAGCTTTTGATCAGCTGTTCTATTTTCCCATGGTTTTATTTTTCTCAGAACAACAAGCTTGGTTCTGAGGCGTGGGGTGTGATTTATGTGGGCAAAATTACACAAAACCACATTATGTTTTATAACATCTCAAAATAGTTGCAAGTTACTGTAATTTCCACTCCGCCTTATCTACTGAGGGAAAACTGTAATGGTAAAAGAAGTTTTATAAGTGCTATGACTAGACTACATGGTTTCCTATGGTTTAGACATGAACACAAGAATCTAGATATTGTCAAATCTTATTTGGGCTACCCAGGCAGTCTCTTGTCTGCAGAATGGGCTCAGGTGAGCTGCTGCTTGAGGTTCCAAGAGTATCTGCCATCTGATAACAGCAATGTAAAATTAGTCTTTTCTTACTGTATTTTGCTCCCTTTGGCTCTAGCTGGCCGTGTGATTTACTGTAGATGAGAGCAAACTTCTACCCAAACTTTATGTGAACTCTTACATTTGGGTTAAGTTCAAAGGCAAGTCAGGCAAATGTTATTTAAGGCTTGATTGATTGTCCTAGACACACATCAGAAATAAGGGGTGGAAAAAAGCTGCACTGTGTTAGGAGATGACTGGCGAGGAAAGGTCCAGCCTTTCTGGAGACTGCTTGTCACTGTTCACATCCCTTCATGTGAGCATCTTCACAGCCTCCTCATGTCGCGGTTTGACACCCAACAAGCTTGGCCTTTCTGAGGCAACAGCTTTTGGGAGGTTTGGTGGAGCAGTTCCTCTATCATCTGAGATGTAAAGGTGACAATTTTGTGCAAGTTTTGTGCTAGTAATGCACGAATGCCACAGGTGTCAGAGTAGAAAACAAAGTGATTTCTCTTCTTCACTCCCACCTTCTTCTACATATAGAGTGACTTTGGATGTGGATCAGTAACCCTGCCCTTTATTTTTAGTGTGTTTTTAAAAGAAGACCTTTCTCTTCTTTTCCCCTCTTCTCCCTAGTTTTTATTATTAATAGATTATTTTCCCCTCTTCTCCCTAGTTTTTATTATTAATAGATTATGTGTGTTTGAGGAGCAAAAGGAGGCAGAAGAAGGGATGTGGGCAGGAGTGTGTGAGATGCAAAAAGCCATTTCTGAGATAGCTATCTCTTTGGGACGGGCTTGTGAAGAAAAGGGGTAAAACAACACATGCAAAACCTTTGTTTTTCTGGGGGATTTCTGTATGATTTGAGATTAATGGTTTGGCTCTGTTTGTGTTTGTGTACATGCACAGAGGGAGATCAGGCTAGCCTGTTATGTAGCAGCACAGGGACTGTGCCCAGCCATGCTGCCCGCTTGCATGAGGCAGACGATGCTTCAGCACCTGCATCCCTTGGTCAGACCTACCCTGCAGACAGTGGGCTGCAACTTATATGGCTCTTGTTCGGATTTCAAGGCTCCAGCTCTTAGCTGGCTTGTACTCTAAGGGGAAAAGCAACAAACACAGCTAACTCAAAGAGGATGCAGGAAATAAAGGAAATATATGTATTTTTTAAGGATATGGATGATGGGGGAGGAATTGCTGATATGACTGTGAACTCTTGGGATATATTTAGAATCTTGGAGTAAAACTCCAGTTCCACTGAAGTAAATAAAAATACTGTCATTGAATTCACTGGAACCTTTTTTTTCTGTCCTCTGTCAAAGGAAAGTAATAGTGGAAAAATATACATGGGCAACGCTTTCACATCTGTGTCTCCAGGGAAGAAATGACACTGTACTTCCAGAATGCCTACGCACAGCCATATATCTTTCTAAAGACACTGTCATGAACCCTGAAAACCCTGTCTTTTTTTTTTCTTTTCTCAGCTTCCAGGTCAAGACTTGGGTCAGGTCATAGGTGTTACCACTGGGGAAGAGGAAGGAAACATGTCCTACTCACTCCATCCAAGCAGTTTGTTCTGGTTTGGGTTGCTGTGTTTTCTGTAGGGGTGGTGTGATTTGAGTTGGCTTTTTGTTTGGTTTTGATATGAGTTATTTTCTCCCTTCTATTTTGAAAACAAACTGCATGTTAAGTCACCTATACAGCCATCTTCAGGTTTACTTGTGAGATTCCCGAAACCTTTCTGCAGCAAGGGAAAGGCAAGAGTATTACAAGTGAGCAGAAAGCACTTTTGGGTTTTCCAAAGTACCTGAGTTCTTTGAATCTGTCTGAAGCTGGGGACTGATGTGATCTCATACCAATATCAGATTGATTTTAGTATCAGTCATTTGGATGACTCTACTCCAGCTTTGTCTCCTGTGGTGTCCTCTTAGGAAATATTAACTGAAGCGACTTCATAATTTTTCCATGGCTGCTCTCTCTGCAGGATGTGCCCTCTGCCAGATGGTTGACTTGAATGAATTCTCTTTACATAGTTAAGAATCACTTTCTTTTATTATTCATGACTTGTTTCTTCCATCTCTCATGTTTCTCAGTTTTCTCTCTGCTTCATAGATGGATAGTCATGCCAGACTGAGATTAGGCTGTTATTTCATCTTAGATTAGGAAGCCATGTTGGGGCAGAAAGCGAGTCAGAAGGACAGACGGTATTTTCTCAGTTTCTACTTATGCTGTGCCTGTCTTGCAAGAAGATGTAGAGAGCTGTTGTTTTTTACATAACCATGCTGTCATTTTTAGGCTGCCTCTACATATTTGGTGTGCCATAAGTGCATGAAGAAATAGGAAAATTAAAATAAACTGCCTGGAAAGTTAAAGCATCTGTGATTTTCCAGTTAAACAATTGAGTTGTGTAGAATGGCACTCATTATATATGAAAATCATGACTCAGTGTCCATCAAAATACAGCACCTACATGGCTTAGAGAGATCAATAACTGCGTGTAAAACTGGCCTGATGAAAAGATTATGCACTCGATTGCACATGCAGTGCAACTGGGTATTAAAACTCAGGCTCTGAAGTATTTGTTAAAACCAGATCTAACTCCATTGATGTCAAATGTGCTGATTTTCTTTGGATAGGGATCTATTGCTGTAAGTTTATATTTGATATAGACATATGCAGTAATAAATCTTAGAAGCACGTACTCAGATTGTTTATTTGATTTATTACTTCATTTAATGTAACGCTATTCCATTTCATTCCATTCTTGTATTTCTGGTTCCTCTGTAACAACCTTGTAAAAGTGACAGGGAGGCTCAGATCTTTGCCCAGCAAACAATATATATTATTTGCTACATGAAAGTGGCGCACAACTCTCTTAAATGTTCCCTAGCAGACTCCTATTGCATTCCACAATGTGCCTGCACTTGAACCACCTCCATTCATATCAGAGTCTTTTTATCCCAGCACACATTGAGCAAGCTGCTCTGAAGCTTAATTCTCCTGACCCTTCAGTGCAGTCGGATATTGTCACCTAATCCCCTTTTTTTCCTTCTGTCCCATGTGTGGTTTTGACTTCTTTCTCTTCTCAATTCCTTTTTCCTCTTCCCTTTTTCTTTCTTTCTTATTCTATAAGCCTCTCTCCAGGCTCCGCATTCCAGAATTCATCCTTGCATTAGGGCTGCAATACAATGCTCTCCTAGTGTTAAAGGATTAGACATTAAGGAGACTGTGGCAACTCCAGCCTTACTATATGCACAGGGAGAACATAAGGGGATGGAGGAGTGCTTGCTAAAGAGTAAGGAGACTGGGAAACAAGGGGGGAAAATGGCATCTTAGCAAACCAGAGTACACAACAAAGAGATTTGTGTGGGGAATAGTGGTTGTTTCTGCTCAGTTTAATAATGAAAGTTTTCTCTGGAAGACAGTAAACCAGTTGGAAAGCAAAGCAGTTACACATTATACAGTGGTTGGTACATTGGTAAATGCGATTTTTTAACATCCATCTCTGGGAAGTTGCCAGTTTGAAGCAGCCACGTGGTGACATGCCATTCCAGTACTTGTGATGGGAGTGTTGTCTGAAGTGCCAAGGTTAATCCATATCACATAGATTTGTTTCATTGGTAATAGTACCTCTGACTCCCAGATTTCCAAAGTTCATGCTACTCCCAGAGGAGGAGTCTGATGTCTAAGCTCCCAAATATTTCCTGCAGGTTGGTTTTCATTTGTTTTCATGTTCTTGAAGGGAGTGGTCTTTGTTAATCTCTCCTTCACTTTCATTATTGGATTGGAAACAAGTATATTACTTTTCAGTATACACAGGTTCATAGCAGTGAAAAAAAATGTATTTTGAAGAAATTGAGGTTAATTCTTTCCTTTGCTACCACTTCACCCCCACAGAAGTAATTCTGTAAACGTAAGGCTATAATCATGTTCTGTTTAAATTAATTAAAAACTCCAGAAGCCATTTAGGAATGAAATCCTTGAAGCAGGACGGGGGGTGGGGGGGGAGGTGTTAAAGCCTGTTAAACAGCTCCAGTAATTGTCTGTTAGAATCTGTAGCCTGGCTCACAAAACCCTATAGAAGAGTTCTTGTTTTCCATCAAGGTTGTTTTGCTTACTTGTCGATAGGGTGGGAAAAGGAGATTGAAGAAACCAGTTTTGCATTTTGCATTGGAGCTCGTGGTCATCCTAATCTATTACGGAAGTGAGTTCTACAGTCGTGGGCCAGCTGCCGGAGAAGTTTTGTCACCCAGACTCATGAGTCTCACCCTTGTGGCTGACAGTTTCATTGTTCCTGAGGAACGTAAGTGTCATGGAAGGTCATGGTTGCATTATTATTATTCAGCTACATTTGAATAAATGTACTTGGCTCGATAAAGAATGCTACAGGCCTACTTACCCTGCTGTACCCCACAGGCATGTGGTGAGGCTTTAAGATTGTAAAGTGCTTTGAGTTCCTTGGAAAAAAAAAGGCACTATATGAATGCAACAGATTCCCGTTTGTTCATACAGCATCTGGTCCCACATCACTGATGGTATGATATACAGGATGAGACCCAAAGTGCTCTACATGGGCTTGACTATTCACAAACAGAAATGGAGATATGGCCCCAACCCCAAGGTCTTTACAGTGTAAAGAACTGACCTGGCAGCCTCCCAAACACACCTTCTGCAAGGCACTCAGCAGTTTTTGTTGTTTATCAGCTTGCAAGTTCTGAGGTAGAAATTCACCAAGCAATTAAGAATAGGGATTGAGATTTGGACCAGACAGGGAAAAGAACACAGGCTGAGTATTGGAAAGATGAGCAAAATCAGAAGAAAGATTCAGATCTTGAAATGGAGGTTGTTTTGAGTGCAAAGTGACATTTTACACTTGGTTGCATCTGCATACTTGCATGCTTTGTGTGTTCTTATGGAAATGTATAAGGAGATTTTAGGGAGAACAGATTGAACAAAAACTGAAATAGTAGCAGTAAGACAGAAAGCATCCTTTTAATAATGAACTAGACCAAGTGAACAATTATGTTGGCTAAATTGCCACCCCGTTATCAACTGGCCTTTATCGAGAGAGGTTAGTGGATTCTAGTGATTTTTAATCTGTACATTTTTAATATTTATATTTTATTTTACAAAAAGGAACTAAAACTCAGTCACAAGAAATACAGCCATGCCACTTGCATGTGGAAATTCTTCTGTCAGCAGGTGGCAGTTTGCAGCCTACATGCATCAGCACCAGGCCATGACATTCTCCAATGCATAGACAGACTTTGCAGTGGCTTTCAGGATTTCATCTCCAAAGTTTTCCAGGACCAAGGTAGATGGAAAGGGGTAAAATGTGGAATTAACAGTAAAATAGCATACTCGTCTGTGCAATAAAAGACAAGGCTTCTGTTTTGCATGTAAAGCCTCTGCTCTTCTTAGTAATAAAGTATCTGTTGTGCATTGCAGGGGGTTGGAACTAGATGAGCTTTAAGGCCCCTTCCAACCCAAACCAGTCTGGAATTCTGTGATAGTGTTCGCAAAAGCTGTAAGAGTATAAAATATGTAATAATTAGCCCAAAATACTCAGAATGACGCTATAATCTTCCCCACCTGTTCCCCAAAGTGTCAAAAGGAAACATGTCTCTTATTTCACTCTGAAAAAGCTGTAGTATGTTTGTGGTTTGGGAGATGATGGCTTGATTCTCTGTTAGTTGAAACAGCTGGCTGCTGTGATGTTCACTGGGGCTGAGATGGAGAGATCCATGTACCTGCCTTGGTTTTAAATGCTTGGTCTTAGGGAGAGAAACCTTTGCTTGCTGCTGTTGAATATTCACCTCTTGATCAGGCCAGGAGGTTAGTTTGAATCTATTTTAATATAACTTTGAAATGGTAAATATGGAAGAAAGTATGCAGCTAATGAAAACTTCAGAAATAAGCAATAGAGGAATGAAAGGTTGAAGGGTTCTTAAGCAAAGTTTATGTGCCTATTTAGATATTCCTCACATGAGCTGTTCCAGATTACTACTGAAGAATGTAATGAGCTTGTTGTATATAGATTCCTTTTTCTTGGTGCAAAAATCCATTACCCATTTCTTCATTTCTTCATCTCCCATTTCTTCTCACTGCTGGGAACCCCATAATCCTGTATCCAGCCATGTAAAATTCTTCTACATCCTCCTCCCTGCCTTCTCTACATAACTGTCTCATCTCTTCATTCTTCTTTACCTACTTGCTGTCCTGAATCTGCTCCTGTAAAAACAATCCCCACCTTTGCAGACTGGTAATGGGTTCATCTGCTGGTGCCATTCATCTCAGGACGAAGTAACCTGCTGATGGTGTGGGAAGCATCCCAGGATGGAGAAACTGGAATCTCCTTAGGCCTCCCCTTGTCTGAGGCTGAAATGAAGCCCTGCTAGGATCAGTCGTGCCACAAAAAGAGCTATACGATTGCAAATCCAACGTTAAAAAAAACCAACAAGCTCTTAGCTCCTATACTTGGCCTATCAAGGCCGGGTCAGACAGGGCTTAGAGCAACCTGATCTAGTGGAAGTTGTCCCTGCCCATGGCTGGAGGTTGGAACTGCAGGAGCTTTAAGGTTCCTTCCAACCCAAAGCAGTCTGATTCCAGTTTATGACTTATTCTTTTTATGCTATCTCCCTAAAACAGAAAGGGGGAGGGTGGAAGAGAAAAAGATGAACCAATTTTGAGAACTGCTCCCAGATGATAATAACTGACTCCAAAAAGCTGAGAACAAGCTGGATCAGCCCTCTAACATTTGGAAGTCTTTACTGCTTTACTCTTAAGAGACACTGGTAAATCATTTGGCATTATTAAAAATGCCAGCTACAGAAAGGATCTGTAAAAATACATGTTTCCAACTTTTCATCATCTGGGATTCTGTAGTTGTTAGTGGTCCATGAGTCACTGCTAATATTTAAATGTAATACATCCATTTGGATAGGTGCATAACAGAGTAACCTTCAAGGATGAAATAATTGCCACCCATAAGAAAAAACTGGTGGTTTCATGTGCTGACATACATAATTGAAACATCTCACTCACTTGAAACAGATCTTTTAAGCTGTAATCACAGATACGACTTACAGTAGATACACCGGGTCTGTCTCACCACTGTATTAGTCTGGCTTGCTTCAAGTGCAACTCAGTTGAAAAAGCTGGAGACACCAGCATAGAACTGAGCATTTTGCACACCAGTACAGCTCTGTATCACCTTGTGTCCTGTACCACACAAGGAAGATGCACCCAGTTATGTTTCTGATCTTGACTGTGGGATTTCAATAGATGTTTGTGGTACATTCAAAGCCTATGCAGCGTGTTAGACAATGGAGTTTTCCCACCATCTTTGCCAAATGCTTTAACTGATGCAGTGTAATTTTTCTCCAAGAGTGATATTTACTAAAGGTGATGGAATAGGATTTCTTAGTACAGTCAAGATGCTTCCCAACATGTGACCCTTCTTGGTCAGCATCTGGAATTCAGGGTTGAGACAGGTTTTAGGACAGCTCTGAAAACAGCCATTACCAAGACATTAGAAAATATAATATTATCATATCTCGCTTTGTGATTTTTGGAAGTAGAAGTTAATAGGCAGGAGACATCATTTTATGTAAGAATTTCAAACCAAGTCCTAGTGAATATCATTTTACATACTTTTGGCAAGCACAGGTAGGTTCCCACAACACTTTGTATCTGCCACTTTCTTTCCGTACACTTGCCATCTGTACCTTCCATCAAAAGTGCTCCCAAGCCCATGGACAGAATGGCATTTCAGTGGCTTTTCTTGGTGCTAATGTTCAAAGTCACCAAGTAAATTATCAAACCTCAAGAGAAAAAATGCAGCTGAAAACCAAATGAGATGTCTAGAGAGTCAGCAGTTGGTTCAACATTTCCTATTTATGCACACAAAAATGACAGCTTAATACACTTTTCCCCAAAAGAGGCAAGGGGTTACTGTGTATCATCCCCCTAACCACTCAGCACTCTCCAAGCATAAACTCAGTAAAGCTTACATAAACAAACTGCAGAACCTTACATCTGCTGCAAATGTCTGTGGGACAAAGTCATTTGGTTTAAGTAGAACAAAACCCATGAAGGTCAAAGCAGTGGCTCAGCCTGACCTGTCTTTTTTCCAGATAATGTATGGGGCCTTTCTGTTTGCCCCATGTGCTTGAAGTCTACAGCATGAAAATGCAGTCCACATCTCTACCAACTAGTACCTAAAAAGAGAAACATGGCATTTTATCACTGAAGTGAGAATGTATGGGGGAATAACTGGTTTGAGTAACTTTAAGGTTGTGAGATTCCTGGCTGTTTCTTTTACTCTGAGCTGGAGTTGTCAGCAAGTTGTCTTATTGTTCCTTTGAATATTTGACTTGAGAGGCTTCATCTAAAATGCAGTGCTGGTGTGTGTGCATAAGCTAGACAAATATTAAACATCTCCCAGATGGTTATAATGTGCCCCATGGGAATGGAGCATAGACTTGCTTTGACACATCTGCCTGGGTGTGCATACATACATGCATCACATTGCTGAGCTCTCCTTTGCTCATCTCAATTTGGGCACTTGGTTCCACTCATGCTGGTGTTACTTCTTGTGTAGTTCTTGGGTAGAGTCCATTCTTTGGTCCTTTTATGTTTGGATATCTTCCTCCTCAGAGACAGGTCTTTCAGATTTTGGCACTTGCTTACTTATTTTGTTTTATTCTTCTGCAGGTTTTTATGCATCTGGATTTCAAGGGTGTAGTCCAGAATCCTGAATTGGACATTCCTGCTCCTCATAAAAGGAATGAGGAAAGTGAACTGTCTCAGACTGGGCTTGCTGGTAGTGAGTGCCCTGAGTAGAGAGACTCCTTTGCTGGTCAGTAGGAAATGACTTCAATTCCACAGCTCCTTCTCCTGGGCTTAAGTGCCTAAACGTGAGCTGCAATGAGGTATTTCCCTGAAACCTTTCCTGGAATAAGGTACTTATGTCATTTTCTTGGAAACTATCAGAGAGACCATTCCTTTCTTTTAAAGTATAGCCAAGAAAGTACTGCCAAACCCTTTCTCACAGTATTCACAACCCCAGAATATGAATTGCCCGTCCTCTGTTCTCTTGGCTTTGTTTCAGGCCCATATGGCCCAAGTGCGCTGAGGATCCCCTAACCACTAAACCATACTTGGGGCAAGGACCATCTTTTATCCCTCCTGTTGAAGCTATTCTACTGTGTATAAAAAACTTATGAATTTGCTGGACTAGAGAGGCTGAGAGAAGGTGTGCTAATGTTGAACTGGGGTCCTTGGTTGGCAACTGGAGAGAACCTGGGTTCTAGTCCCTGCATTCCTGCACTGATGATTGCTCCCATAGTTTGTAATAAGCAGCTGCTGGATGACAGTGCCCTAATCCTGGACAGGAAACTCTGTCTCCAGTTTTTGGCCTCATGGAATACTTGCAATAGGAAAGTCAAGAGTTTATCCCTTTCCTCCTGACACACAAAGCCTTGTAGGTAGCCCCCATGGTAAGAAAGGTTGTGAAAGAGCTTGTCTTTTATGCGCTTTTGTGAATTTCTTTTCTTGTGCTTGGGAAGTTTGAGCCCTGAGATCTGTTTCTAGAGAAGGAGGCAACCTTGGATGGGGGACAGAGAATCAACCAGGTTGGAAAAATTCTGTAGGATCAATTACCAAGTCTAACCGTCGCCCCAGCACTGCCAAGGCCACCACTAAACCATGTCACTAAGGGTCTTGTCTACACCAGGGACGGTGATTCCACCACTTCCTTTTGCTTTCCAGTCACTGTGTTGCAATGGCAAAGCACTTCTGACAGCATGCAGCCACCCTTCATTTCCACATCCAGCAGACACTGGAGCATAGGGGTTGCTTAGAGGCTTTGCTTCATGGGAATGGTGCCTATGTTCACCTTATGGTGCTAAAATTGTCATGGCAAGTTTGGGATTGTTCCTATCACTGTAGCACGTAACTCCTCCAATTACTCTTCTCTGCCTTTGTGATGAAACTCCAAGCATTTCCATAAAAGGATTATGTATATAGTTCATAAATATGAACCAAAGATTAAATATAAAGAGTTGTGAGCATAGATAAAGGTAAGTGAGCATAAGTAAGTCCCAGGATTTTTCTCTTTTAGTTTCTGAGAATATGAGAATATATGGTGTATATATAGGAACAATGTATCTTCCAGTAGTCAGGGCAGGGTGTTTGTATGTGATACTTGAATACATAGGAACATAGCTAAAAAATTCACTGGTGCACCCATTGCATGGATGTATCTCTTACTTAAAGATTAGTGTCTACGATACCCTTTTGTCATAAGAAGCAAGGTGGTAGTTCTTGTTCTCTGTTTTAAATCAAATTCAGGCTTTCAGACCATGCAAAAAGAAACAGATTTTTCCCAGTTGTTAGGAGTGATTATGAAATGTATTTCCCATGTGGCCAAGAAGGCAAATGGCATCTTAGGGTGCATTAGAAAGGGAGTGGTTAGTAGGTCAAGAGAGGTTCTCCTCCCCCTCTACTCAGCCTTGGTGAGGCCGCATCTGGAATATTGCGTCCAGTTCTGGGCCCCTCTGTTCAAGAAGGACAGGGAATTGCTTGAAGGAGTCCAGCGCAGAGCCACGAAGATGATTAAGGGAGTGGAACATCTCCCTTATGAGGAGAGGCTGAGGGAGCTGGGTCTCTTTAGCTTGCAAAAGAGGAGACTGAGGGGTGACCTCATCAATGTTTACAAATATGTGAAGGGTAGGTGTCAGGATGATGGAGCTAGGCTTTTTTCAGTGATATCCAGTGATAGGACAAGGGGCAATGGGTGTAAACTGGAGCATAGGAAGTTCCACGTTAACATCAGGAAGAACTTCTTTACTGTAAGAGTGACAGAGCACTGGAACAGGCTGCCCAGGGGGGTTGTGGAGTCTCCTACACTGGAGATATTCAAGGCCCGCCTGGACAAGTTCCTGTGTGATGTACTGTAGGTTACCCTGCTCTTGCAGGGGGGTTGGACTAGATGATCTTTTTAGGTCCCTTCCAACCCTTGGGATTCTGTGATTCTGTGATTCTGTGATTATCTAAAGCATTCTATCAGCCCACATTTATGAGTGGAGCTGGGAAGATTAGTCCCAGTCTAAGTGAAATCCCAGGAAGGAAGTGAACATGAAGATCCTCAGTTGACAGAACCTGAATTTTTGATCTATGTTAGTAGGTCTGCTATTAGCTACCAGCTTTCTATTTCTATATTTCTATTTCTATTTGAGGAAACAAAATAGTATGTTAGCTAATGATTGTTTTTAGAGAAAACCAAAGCTAGTCGATTATTAATACTAAACCAAGCAGCACCACCTTTTAACTTCCATCAATGGGTTCATCCTTCAATGCATACAATTGGCATAGCTCAACAGTGGATCTGTCCTGATGTCCATCAGCTGAGAACCTGATTTATCACATTAAATCACAACTTTTAATGAATAGAGACAACAGCAATTCTTTTTTAGTTTGCCATGCAACTTGAACCGAGCTCTGCTACAGAGCACATGGTACTTGCAAAGAAAATGAAGAGGGGTGGCAGGGAACTATGCTCAGAGAGAGTAATCAAACTGGTTTGGTAAATAAAGCACATGTCAGAAGTAAATTTTCTTCAAAGTTTCTACTCAAAACACCTCCTGGAATAAGGAAAATTCTATCTAGCTAACATAAAAGAATAGGAAAGCATTTAAAAGTTGTTGAGTGGGGTGTATTATTAGTTTGGGGAGCATTGGTGGGTTTTAGTTACTTCAGCTTTGCATTTCTTTTGCTCTGGTAGGTAAAAGGTAGAATAGATCCCTTAGGATAGACTGCATTTACTCTGCTATTTTAGAGCAACTAAGTTATTTTGAATCTAGTGGAAACTGGCAAAGTGACCATGGGAGGAAACCCCTGAAAGTGTAATAAGCTGGTAGATGAAGCTGCTAATTAATTTTTGCATAAAATTATTGATGTCTTTACTGGCACGATGTTTTTGTATCCATCATGCAGGAGCTACTGAACAAGGCAGCATGCAAGACCTGTCTGCATGTTACACAAATGCCTCTGATTCATCAGGAGGGATGGCTTGGAAAGGGACACAAGTAGGGCTTCAGTCCCCATCCACTGGTTCTCTTCCCTTCCCATGATTCTCAGCCTAGTCTGAGAGGCAGCAGTTGAATGGCAGCAGGTAGCAGCCATTGTACACTGTGGGTACTCATGCCAGGAGTAACTAGTAAGAGTTCAGGGAGCCTCTATGGACAGCTGAATTGTTACCTCAGCAAGCTAATGATACAGTCTTGGCAGCGCTTCCCAACATCTACCAAGGATGACAGCCATTCTGCTTTTCCTTCTCAAGCTTCTCCTGGTTGTCTCTCCAAGATTACATTAATCCTTTCTGCTTCAGTGTTTCAGTCTTGTCTGTACAGTTACCTGCATCTTGAAGTTCTAAGTCCTCCACATCACTGCTTTACACATTATAGGTCTCTAGTTTTTACCTCTATCAGTTTTTCATATAGATGTAACATTTATTGGGACAAATGGGCCACACGTACCCCTGCTCCAGATTTTTCAGTCCATACGTTCTCGTTTCACGTTCACTTATTCTTTGTTGGAGATGTTTTGTTGTTAACAAATATTAAAAATTATTCCAAAACATTGATAAAAACACTGAAAAGATTTGGCTATTGGGGAATCCCCCTGAAATGCCATCAGGCCAGTTTGATTCCTCATTGATAAATTAGAAACAAAAAAAAAGACTATTCAACTCATTCTTAATGCTCTTATCACGTGCTTGAATGCCACTGCGTGGCACTATTTTTGACCATAGTGTTGTACTGTACAGAATTACTCGTAATCTCCATTGAGAATGCAATCAGGTTTGTCTGACATGACATGTTAAATGCATTGAATGACATGAATTCTTTTTCCTTTGTTTATTTCCATCTTAGTTGATTCATGCAAGCACTGGATTATTATTTTACCCGAGGCTGAGGTCAGCCTTAATAACCTGGTGCTGCCTGTGTCATCCTGCCTGCCCTTTGTGAATATATCACTCCAGTATTCTATGGGAATCTTCCTGGTCTTCCAAGATACATTAAAAACATGCCAGAGAGATTTTCTTCAGGCAGGTATTTAGGACTGTTTGGGGCTAAACCTATGGGCTGCCAGGTTTGAAGTACTTATCAGTAACTGGTGATCTTTACCATCCTTTGTGTTACTAACAGACTGGGGAGAACTTTGTCATCCTCAAGGGAATAAGTACTTTATCCTTTTTTATTCCAATATGGGATAGGAATATTTACTCAGTGTTTATCTGCATCATTAACAGTGTAATCTTCTTAAAAAAACCTTGAACCATTTGAAAAATTTGTCAGATTCTTAAATACTTCATGAATTATCTTCATGTTAGTTATGTATCTCTCAACTGTAGAAATGTCTCTGGTGCTTTTAGTTTCCCTTTTTCTCTGCTCTTTATTGCTTTTTACACATATGTTCATTGATGTCTAGTCTGTTGTCTTTATTTCACTCCCTCTGAAGCAACATTATATATGTGCAAAACCACACTGTGTCTACAAATTTGCATGGGGTGTCCTTGGTCCATTTGAATGATGTCTTGGAAGAACATTTGAAAGCTTTTGATCTGCAGCAGCTCCTGTGGATCATTGAAGAGGAAGACTGCCACACTGAATGTTTGTGGAAGGTGTGAAGGGTATGAGAAAGGAAGGTAACACTGTATCTTGCCTGTGAGAGAACCAGGGTTGCTCCAGCTTGGTGATTTTGGAGTAAATTGCTCAGAGTTCGTTGGAGAGTGAGACAGCTCCTGTTTTATTTATCTACTTCATTAAGTTTAGACTATATTTGTCTCTGTTTGCTTTTCTGCTTGTGCTTGGAGTGTGTCTATCTGTCCTCTGTTTCAGAGCCTAGAGTTTGTTTGCCTAAGTTTGCTTTCCACTGCCTTTGGATTATGTTTGCACTGAGCTCTGTTTCATTCAGTCTGGACTTTATAGGCCTAAGTTTGTTCCACAGCATTCGGATTATGTTTGTTTTGCTTTCCAGAGTCTGGGAATGTGGCTGCCTATGGCTTGCCACTGCCCAGCAGAGTGTCTCTGTCTCTGTGTCTGGTGTGTTTGGCCTGAGTGTGCTCTTGCGCATGCCTCTTAGCATCTGCCTTGCCCTTGGCCTTGCTTCTAGGTTCAGCTAGTTTAGAGTTTAGGTAAGAGACAAACTAAGAATGGTTTACACTCTGTGTGGGTTGTTAAGATCAGGGGAACCTATTTGCTGTTTCCCAAATACCAGCGTGGAAATCCTACCAAAACGCATTGTACCCTTCCAGACATGTTGAAATGAGTTTCAACACATTCTTACTTTTTCCAACAGAAATCAATGATTAATGACAATGACTGGCTGGATGGCTGCACTCAACGAGTTGTGGTCAGTGGCTCAATGTCCAGCTGGAGACCAGTAACAAGTGGTGTCCCTCAGGGATCGGTGTTGGCACCGGTCTTGTTCAACATCTTTGTTGGTGACATGGACAGTGGGATTGAGTGTGTCCTCAGCAAGTTTGCCGATGACACCAAGCTGTGTGGTTCAGTTGATACCCTGGAGGGAAGGGATGCCATCCAGAGGGACTTTGACACGCTTGTGAGGTGGGCTGATGCCAACCTTATGAAGTTCAACCATGCCAAGTGCAAGGTCCTACACCTGGGTTGGAGCAATCCCAGGCACAGCTACAGGTTGGGCAAAGAAGAGATTCAGAGCAACCCTGCAGAGAAGGACTTGGGGGTGTTGGTCGATGAGAAAATGAACATGAGCCGGCTGCAGTGTGCACTCACAGCCCAGAAAGCCAACCGTATCCTGGGCTGCATCAAAAGCAGCGTGACCAGCAGGTCGAAGGAGGTGATCCTGCCCCTCTACTCTGCTCTTGTGAGACCTCACCTGGAGTATTGTGTGCAGTTCTGGTGTCCTCAACATAAAAAGGACATGGAACTGCTGGAACAAGTCCAGAGGAGGCCACGAGGATGATCAGGGGACTGGAGCACCTCCTGTATGAAGACAGGCTGAGGAAGTTGGGGCTGTTCAGCCTGGAGAAGAGAAGGCTGCGTGGAGACCTCATAGCGGCCTTCCAGTATCTGAAGGGGGCCTGTAAGGATGTTGGGGAGTGACTCTTCATTAGGGACTGTAGTGACAGGACAAGGGGTAACGGGTTAAAACTTAACCAGGGGAAGTTTTGATTAGATATAAAGTTCTTCCCTGTGAGGGTGGTGAGGCACTGGCATAGGTTTCCCAAGGAAGCTGTGAATGTTCCATCCCTGGCGGTGTTCAAGGCCAGGTTGGACAAAGCCTTGGGTGATGTGATTTAGTGTGAGGTGTCCCTGCCCATGGCAGGGGGTTGGAACTTGATGATCTGAAGGTCCTTTCCAACCCTAAGTATTCTATGATTCCATGACTCCATTAAAGATTATGATGAAGGGGCCTGGACAGAGGGATCAATGGACTGTGATATATTGCAGGGGGATCTGGACAGGCTGGTTCAGTTTGCTGTGGCCAGTGGTATGAGGTTCAACAAGCCAAAATGCCAGGTTGGGCCACAACAACCCCATACAACACTTCCGTCTTGGGGCAGAGTGACTGGGAAGCTGTTCATGGAAAAGGACCTGGGGATGTTGATTGATGGAGCTGAACGTGAGCCAGCTTGTGCCCAGGCAGCCAAGAAGGCCGATGGTATCTTGGCTTGTATCAGCAATAGTGTGACCAGCAGGGTCAGGGCACTGATTATTCACCTATACTGGGTACTGGTGAGGCCACAACTTAAACCCTGTGTTCATTTCTGGGCCCCTCACTGAAAGAGAGACATTGAGATGCTGGAGTGGGTCCAGAGAAGGGCAACAGATCTGGGGAAGGGGCTAGGAGCACTCCTGAGGAGTAGATGAGGGACCTGGGTGGGGTGTTTAGTATGGATCAGAGAAGGCTCCAGGGAGACCTTAGAGCAGCTTCCAGTGCCTGAAAGGGGCTACAAGAAGCCTGGAGAGAGTTTCTTGTAGCCCCTTTACAAGGGAAAAGGGCCTGTAGTTACAGGACAAGGGGGAATGACTTGCCAGAGGGAAGACTGAGATGAGATCTTGGGAGGAAGTTCTTCCCTGTGAGGGTGGTGAGGCGCTGGCACAGGTTGCCCAGAGAAGCTGTGGCTGCCCCATCCCTGGCAGTGTTCAGTGCCAGGTTGGACGGGGCTTGGAGCAACCTGGTCTAGTGGAAGGTGTGCCTGCCCATGGCAGGGGGTTGGAACTGAATGAGCTTTAAGGTCCCTTCCAACCCAAACCATTCTGGGATTCTACGATTATTTATTCAGCAAAACCAGAACTAGAATAACCTCAAAGAATAACCTAAAACAAGGTGAGGGTTGGATTGGATGAGGTGAATTAATATATGATTATATTACATATAATTATATAATATAGTAAATGCTAAAAATACAAGTAGTAGTTGATAGACCTGAAGCATTCTGATCTCTAGGGGTGTTTGCTCATCAACTTTAGGTGGCTTGAGTATGGAAAAAGATGGAAAATAAGGAGGATAATATTTCATCCAGAGGGAAAAAAAAAAATCTGATTTTAGATTTTTAATGTATTATGTGGGATTAAAAGTTTTTCCTGTTACAGGAAACTGATCATTTCAGGATAGGTCTTAAGTAAATTTATTGTTAGATGTAATAAAAATCCTATAAAAATAGGTGAATCCTCTTTAGAGAAAGTGGATGTGAATTCCTCCTGATTTCAAATGCCAGGTCAGCTAATAAATACCTGCTGTTCCTGTGATATCACAGCTACTTTCTGCAGGCAGAAAAGCACTAGTTTGAACAGAACTTGCACAAGGGGAAGTGGGAAAAATGAACAGCAGCAAATGAGACAAGCAGTGAGAAGATTTTGTTTTCTCAAAAGCTTTCTTCTGTTCTGTAGTCCCTTGTGTACTTTTCCATTGCTGTCAGGATCAGTTATCTGGAATCAAACTGGGAAGAGCTTGGAGAAGAGCTGGATGGATCTGGCACACACACGCTTATGTCTCGTCTTACCCAGGGACATGATGGGCAGGAAATCCCCTGTTGCATGTTGAAAAGAAAAGAGAAAGGACTATCCACATCCTTGGGCTTAGGAAATTTTACTTTTCCTGCCCAAAACTTGGGATTCAGAATGATATTGAAGAATATTCAGGGTGTTATTTAAGAATTCAAGACCAGGTGTTGTGGTTTAAACCCAACCACAAAAGCTCGTTCACTCACCCCCTCTCCCCCCCACCCCCGACCCTCCCCGCTCCCGGAGGGATGGGGAGGAGAATCAAGAGAATGTAACTCCCACAGGCTGAGATAAGAACAGCCCAGTAACTAAGGTATAACACAAATCACTGCTGCCACCGCCAATGATAATATTGATAAGAGAAAATAACAAGAGAATACGATACCACCACCGAACCAGTTCGACCCCCCCAAAGAGAGACCGTGCCCTTCTGGGTAACTCCCAGTTACCTCCCTGGGCATGACGTGCTGTGGTATGGAATACCTCTTTGGCTAGTGTGGGTCAGGTGTCCTGACTCTGCTTCCTCCCGGCCTCCCCTCGTCCCCGGCAGAGCATGAGGCTCACAAAGTCCTTGGCCAGAATAAACATTACTTAGCAACAATTAAAACCAATCGGTGTTATCAGCTCTCTGCCAGGCTGGAAGTCAAAACACAGAGCTTGCACCAGTTACTAAGAAGGAGCAAAACGGCTCCTGGTAAACCCAGGACACCAGGTTGGACAGAGCCTTGGGTGACATGGTCTAGTGTGAGGTGCTCCTGCCCATGGCAGGGGGCTGGAACTGGATGATCTTAAGGTCCTTTCCAACCCAAACCAGGCTGTGATTCTATGATTCTGTAATACTTTCTTCAAGCTTGTGAACAGTCCAGTTGACTTGGTTGCTCCACTAGTTATCTTCAGACTACAGTAAAAGGAATCATTCCTGGACAAGACAACACTTATGAATGCCTAATTACGAAACAATTATACTAGTGCTTAGCAATAATTAGCAATGCTTTACCTCAAGTCTGGTCTTAACCACCACCAAAGTGTGCTGCCACTGTATTCACAACTTTTCTGTATGGCCATCTATCAAATCCATTTTCAAAAGCCCCACAATCCTGGTTTGTGTGTACACTTTTATCTTCTTACACTTAGTGAATTTCTTCCACTAATTTGGATTCTTAGTCCTCATAGCAGTGATTTTATTCAGGCTAGAGCAAGATTTTAAGGACTTACTAAGTAAGCCCAATCCTTCATTGCTGAAGTGACACTTCCACTGACACTGATAAGGCACATCTAATTTAGTAAAGGACCACTGGAATACAGTCAGTGGGCAGACAACTTTTAGCTCATATTTTCTAATATTTTACCTTGGCATGAAGCTTTAGCTCAGGTTTGGTTGGTTGTTTTATGTTTCCAGGGCTGTAGCCAGCTGTAAAATAAAAATGATAGCAATAAGACTCTCCAAGAAATGAGCAAAGAACCTAGGAAATGTGGTGAGTACTATGGTTACACTCAGAGAAACATGCTGTGGTGTTTGAATCCATGCTGAAGCCAACGGGGAGTAGAAAATAGCTGGGGCTTGGCATTCCATGTATCCATCTTCTAAATGAAGCTACTGTGCAGCTGTGGTTATAATCTAAAGATGCAGGCAATTTAGATGTGTTCTTAATGACATGTTTGGTGAAATCCAGACCACTGCTAGTACTGGGAGAGCCAACATTAGGTATTTCTGATGCATCTCTTCTGTGGTTGAACTGGTGGCATACACAGTTCGATGTCTGTTGTACAACCCGCATGGAGATACTGCAGGAGGCTGCTCCATCCCTGGCAGTGTTCCAGGCGAGGCTGGATGGGGCTTGGAGCAACGTGGTCTAGTGGAAGGTGTCCCTGCCTGTGGCAGGGAGTTGGAACTGGATGAGCTTCTAAGGTCCCTTCCAACCCAAACCAGTCTGGGATTCTATGATTCAGTGGACACCATGAGCATAAACTCAGTCCCTCACTAACCACTGGAGAGATTAGTCCCTTGTCTTGTAATTGGCAAAATACTGGCAAAGTCTTACATATAAGACACTGGGAATGGGCTTGCAAGGGAGAAAAAGGAATGTTTGTGATAATGTGCAATACTTGTGCTTTGTGGTTTGGCAGTTTCTGAATGTCTTTTGGGGCAAGGTACTTTACAAACACATATTAAGACACAGTCCCTCACTGAGTGGCAAAGAAAGAGAGACAAGAATATTCTTAGAACCATTCTGCACAAGGGGATTAACAGAGAGATTAAGTGAACTACCCAAGAGCATGAAGAGTGGCTGAAAACATGGGCAGAAGCTCCATTCTAATTCCTCAGCCATGGTATATCTTCCTTTGTAGCTGTGCTTTCTAATCAGACTTGGGAGTCTGTCCTTAGCCTCAAAACCCCAGTAAAGCTTTCACTGTGTATGGTTGCTGTTTGATTGAAAAATCATCTTGTTTCTGGTTTTCAAATAGAGAGCAAGTGCTGTCTAATGGTTTCTATATTAGGAGGACATTCTCATTTTCCACACGCTGTCTGGCTCTGCTTGCTGTTATGAGATGTTTAGAGAATGCTCTTTGAAAAAAAAAATAAAAGAGGGGGCCAAAGCTGATGATAAGTTAGACCCAGTGCAGTATATTGCGTTCCCTCAATGTTTGCCATGGCAAGGAAACTGTAAGTTACATGAGACTCTGTGTTATGGACCCTTGGCCGAAAGTCTGAAAGCTACAATTTGTTTTGTGGGAAGCTGAAGGTGGGAGACATGTACAAGAGCAGCTCCTGTAGACCAGCTAGGGGATCCATGTGCGACTTGCCTCTCTCCCAACGTCCTTGGGATTTGCAGTTAAATGATTAGTAGTTAGAAATTGCAGCTTCAGTATGCAAAATCCCTTGGCCTAAGCAGAAAGCAGTGGCTAAACATCAAAAAACCGAGCAGCTGGGTTAAGAGTATACACACAGCACATACTTTAAATGTCAATAACATACCATGTTCGTGGATTTGGGTGCCCATTTGGTACCCGTGGTAGTTTAATCTTACTTTTTCTTGGCAAGATTGAGTAGGTATCTTGGCTGAATAGCTAGAATGGAACAGCATATGCACTTTGGGGATTTCACAGGAGAAGAAAACTCTTGAATTGCTTGTTTCTATTTCTTTTGTTTCATAATTTATTTTTATTACAACCTTTCTTTGTACTCTTAGACTTGAATAGCTATTGGCTAGGTTAGATGAACTAATGGTCTAGTAGGTCAGAGGATCAGAGACCTTCTGAAGGAGTAAGACCACCCACCCCTCGCCTTTCAGATCTCACAAATTTAAGAAAGATCTATTTCCTCAGGTTTTGGAAGGCTTTTTTCACAACTCCCAAAGCCAGGAAGGTCCCCCTTAGGTTGACACAGACTACGTTAAAAATCCATTGAAAAATCCTGCAAAACCTGAAACATTCAGATGCTTTTTCTGTTGCTAAATCTCATTGTGTGCTGAATATATTACTTTGAGTGTCTTAATATAAATAGATAAGAAAAGGGTGAAAATACCCCTTACACACATGCAGGATATTCAGAGTGCTGTGCAAGTTAAACTCAAATTCTGAACAGTAAAATTCCTGCTGTTTCGATTGGAACAGATTCAGTCTAATATTGTAGTCTAGACTCATCTCAAATAATATGAAGTACCTGATATGAGTTTAGTCACTCAACAGAGGAAGACATACCTAGAGAGTTAGTCGGTCCAGTCACATGGGGGTGCATATGTAGCTCTGTATTGACTTCACAGAAAACCTCTTTCAGTGTCCATCAGAAGACATGAGCCATGGGATTCTTAAAATTCTAGCCTTAGAAATAAGACAATTTATGGTTCACCCATGAAGGCAGGGCTGAATTTCATGGGTTTCGACTCTGGTTTTACTTTACATGATGTTTGACATTCAAAAGAAAAGTTAAGTCTCTCAAATACTATTCTGTGCTTTACAGAACTATTAGCTGCTGCAAGCACACAGCATTTTGATGGGGGAAAATTATTTGCTTAGCCATGAAGAAGACAGGAAGAAAAGCAGTGGCCTTGAGATAAGATGAAGGGAACCTGAGTTTTAAGCTTTTTAATTTAGAGGGTCGGGCATGCTCACATATCATGAAATCTTCTACTTGCTTCCCTCCCTCAGAATGAATTCAAGTCCCATATATGCACCATTGAGAGGCTACAGGAATCACAGCCACAAAGACATACAGTTTCTTTGGCAAAGGGGCAGTCTAGCTGTTTTATTCTTACCCATGTACACTTGTATTTACAAACCCAAAAATGCTTTTGTGTCCTTTGGACTTTGCCTAACTGCCTTAATGTTTGCAATTGTTGTTCATCAGTAAACTATGAGATACACAGGTACAGATTTTCTATAAAACTAGTTGAGGGACATGGAGCTGTTGGAGCAAGTCCAGAGGAAGACACAGAGATGCTGCGAGGGCTGGAGCAGCTCTGCTCTGGAGACAGGCTGAGAGAGCTGGGCTTGTTTGGCCTGGAGAAAAGAAGGCTCAGGGGAGACCTTAGAGCAGCTTCCAGTGCCTAAAGGGGCTACAAGAAACCTGGAAAGGGGCTTTGCACAAGGGCCTGTAGGGAAAGAACAGGGGGGAATGGCTTCAACCTAACAGAGGGGAGATTGAGATGAGCTCTTAGGCAGAAGTTCTTCCCTGTGAGGGTGCTGAGGTGCTGGCACAGGGTGCCCAGAGAAGCTGTGGCTGCCCCATCCCTGGCAGTGTTCAAGGCCAGGTTGGACAGGGCTTGGAGCAACCTGGTCTAGTGGAAGGTGTCCCTGCCTGTGGCAGGGGGTTGGAACTGGATGAGCTTTGAGGTCCCTTCTAACTAAACCATTTAGAAACACCCCATCTTCTCTAAAATCCTTTCCACCTCAGTACAAATGTTGAGCAATTTTAGATACAAGAAAAACACATAAGAGAGAAGTCTGAGGCTACCTCACGCTGCTCTCTCTCACCACTTTGGGCGAATATCTGCCACTCTCTTCCTACACTTTGTGTAGAGCTGGGTACAGCAATACTGAGGGCCTTACTTTCCTTTCAGCAGAAGTAGAGTCAGCTCTGAGGGTGGAAAGAAAAAAAGTTGTTATCAAACTCAGGAATGATTGGAAATTCAGACTTCAGGAATAGGTAACTGGAAAAGCAAGTGGAGTATGTTTCTTGAACTGAATAATAACACAAAATAATAAACATCACCACTTGAAGTAAATCACTTGATTGTAGTATCACTATAGTATTTTATACCTTTTCTAGTCAGATGTTATTGCTCATAAACTAAAGAATATGATAATTTAAGAGCTGAGTTCATGCCTAGAAATAAGTCCAAACATGACTAGACATTGTAATTTGTTTCAAGGTTTTTGCTAGCCAGGACCCAGCATTTGTACTGAGGTGGAAAGGATTTTAGAGAAGATGGGGTGTTTCTAAAGCAACTGGGGTGCCATTTTCAGAATGCTGCTGAAATTAAGTGTGAAATTAAGACAACAGTCTTATTTCTTCCATAAGAGTCTATCAGTCCATGCTTGGACTTTCCAGTGTAAAACGTTAGCAGGAGAATATGATATTTTTAGCTGTACTTTAGGAATTAATAGAAAACCCTAGAGCTATCTGATGACTTTGAAGTGTGGTAAGTTTTTCACATTTTGGTTCTGGAGGCCTTTTGCTGCACAGGGTTCACACTGCAGACAGCACCCCTCAGGCTTCCTAACCCCAAGCACCATTGGTTGAGGTTTGGGTCATTTGTATGTCACTGAAAGGCTTCTGTGGTGCACTACAGTGGTTTCCCTTAAGCACCATGTAGACCTCCTGTTTCCCTCTGACCTTGGTTTGGAACCAAACTGGACTGTGTGCATGCATATACATGGGACTGGAGTTGATCCAGCACCAGGTCTAGAGCAATTGAAACTCTGTCTTGGCTTTTCCAATATGTTTTTATAATCATGTGTAATTATGTGCATGAGAAATAACCAGATCTCAAAGTGCATAGCTTTCTTCCCCCCAGAAATGTACCATAATTATTTTGCTTATTAGATTTTGTAACCAATGCAACTATTGTTAACAGAAAAAGTACTAAACGTAGAAAAATATTATTTCCTTCTCCAGAGTGTTTAGTATAACAACATAAGCATTGACTGTTGTGTACTTTGGTATTATTTTCCTTTCCTGCTTATAGTCCCTTCTCGTGTTTCTCCATCATTTTAGGCCCCTAATAGGGATAGGATGAACCCATTGATGTCGGCACATGGAGGCCTGCTCGTAGCATGCCTTTGGTTTTAGTCTCCTAGCAGCAGCCATTCATGTTATGTGGGCTTTCTTTTTTGGGCATTGCCCACCCCTGAAAGTGACTTCAGGCATTTTTCACTGCCTGTTCTGCATGAATAGCCACAGGCCTCTTGCCAATTGTCCCCCCTTCTTAAAAGCCAGCCTCAGCCAAAGGCCTTTTCAAGTATGATCCCAGAGTGCCACACAGGCTTTCAGGGTATTGTCGTCAAGATGAGGGCCCTGCACTGGAAAGTGGGGTCAGAAGAGAAAGCACAATAAGGGGTGATGGAGGCTTCATGCAGTCCTCAGATGCTGACCTGTTTATTAATTTGCAAAACTAATGTCACTGTCTTTAGAGAAGAGATTAAGTGAAAAAGATGCCCTTTGAAGAGAACTGCTTTTGATGCATTACCAAAACATTGCTCCCCTTATTAAATTGATTTTATGGAAGCAAGTACAGCTAATAAAAGTTCAGAAACACCAATAAAATATTGAAAGTCTGGATTCAGTGTTTTCTTTTTTTTTCCTCATCAACTCAGAAACAATCCATGTTAATAGCTTTTACAAGTTGTCCTTGGGCAAAAAAATCCTTAATTATAATGGGTGCAAATATCTGGTCTTCCTTATGCATGTCACACAAACCATTAGTCAAGACAGTACAATAGTGTGAGCTTTTAATAGAACTATTCCTCAAACTGAACAAAATATTCCAGTGGAATTTTTATATCTTTTGGTGTTTTGGGGATTGGAACTAAAAGGTTAGGGCTCCCTGAATCTTGAATATAATAGATACACAAGTGGCTTGACTTTGAAGGCTTCAAAGCTGGGCTTCACTGTTGCTCCTGCAGTTACTGTTGGTGCAGGTTGGTGGATCTAGGCAAGCAGTCCCTGCTTTACTAGTTTCCATGGCATTAGATGTTGTTTAATAGTATATAAGGTTTGTGTTGCAGGTTTTGATCTAAGAGCAAACTTGGGAATAATTGTGGCTCCTTAACTTTCTTATTCTTCTTTCCCATACCTTGAAACAGGTCGAAAGAGAGGCTTACAGTAACCCTTTCTTCACAGCCACATGCATGGTGGTTTGATTTTGCTGACCACTCACCACTTCCAACTGCAAATTCCTTCCCATTTCTTTCCTTCCTCCTAACAAAAAGACAAAGATGCTGCTGTCTTCTCCTCACATCAGATCACAAAGCAGTGTGCCACACCGAGTTGAATCATGCTCTCTCACTTCCTTAAGAAACCAAACCAGGACAAGTGTCTTTATCTACACATGGCTTATCATTTCCTCAAGTGGTTGTTGAAATGAGCTGCCTGAGATAAGCAATGACTACAACTAAATCTAAATGTATGCTGACTATATCTAAATCCTGAATGCCAATTTGTATTGATTATATTATCCATTACTCATTTTTTGCATCTTGCTTGAAATAGTTTCAGCCAACTAAGTGGAGGGCACATCCTGATGATCCTCCATCATTTCTGATGATAGGATCTCCAGAAAGCTACTTATTTATGTTGAAATGAGCCAATTGGATTTTTAAATTGCCAAGCAGGCTATCACACTCATAAGTCTTTCTCCTAGTCTAATTAGATTTCTAAAACGACCTAGCTCCTCAAAATCTTGATGCCTTTTGCTACTTATGTGAAACACTGGATTTTGAAAGGCATTAATTAGGCAGAAGTTCTTGCCTGTGAGGGTGGTGAGGTGGTGGCACAGGGTGCCCAGAGAAGCTGTGGCTGCCCCATCCCTGGCAGTGTGCAAGGCCAGGTTGGACAGGGCTTGGAACAACCTGGTCTAGTGGAAGGTGTTCCTGTCTGTGGCAGGGGGTTGGAACTGGATGAGCTTTAAGGTCCCTTCTCACACTTACCATCCTGTGATTCTGTGATGATTTTACCATCCTGAAAACTACTTAGGACTGAATTTAGGGACTTTTGATGCTGTAAGTATGCAACTCTACAGCTAGAACTAAGTACCTTGACTGTCGTTAGACTTACGTCTGCTGGATGCACAAGTAAGGCATTCCAGTCTGACCAGTTAGTTACAGATGCACGATTAGGAGTCAGTTTTAAACATGTGGCCATAAATGTGTGATTGAATTTGAAGTGCTTTCAATAATGTAGATCAAAAGAGACTTTTGTAGTTGGACAGAATTTCAAAAGTACCAGACTTCAAGCATAAATCTGTCCGGACTTCCTTTGTTTTTCATAACTTGTCTTGCCATGTTTGTTAATTATGGAATGCATTTAGGACTTGCTCTGTCTCATCCAGTTTCTTCTCTTCTTTAGTGCTCCAGCAATGAAGTCAGCAGTTTTACAATCCACTGCCTTGAACCTTGAAAGTCATTTATGGCCAGCAAGTGGGTGTAAATTGCTAATGGTAACATTTCATGTCTACTCTGAATGCAGAGCAATGAAGATTGATCTGTGGAACAAAACCAGTTATCTACCCACCTTCCCAGTAGCAGAAAATAATTCCAAGGATTGTTATCCCCTCTTTAAATGATAATACAGGAGAAATAAGCTTATGATGAGGAAAGCTCTTACCTGAAAGCAAACACCAGAACATCACCCAGTATGATAAACATTGGTAACTTTTAATTATATGTTGTTCCAGTTTTCAGCTGTGCTGCAGACGGTACAGATCACAGATTCATACAGCTTCAGTGCTATTGTCCATGCTTCTAACAGATACATGTTCTCAGACATTATTTGGTTATTAATGTATACATTTGAATCACAAAATTGTTCTTTTTCCTAAGCAGAACACTGCATTACCAGTTTTGGTCTATATATTGGTAGCTACATATATATATATATATACATATATATATAGAGAGAGAGAGATTGTCTACAAATTATTTTTGTTTGAGAAAGATTTTGTATGTTTTCAAACACAGAATTCAGTGAAGAGTAAGGATAATAATAAATTATCCTTATCAGTAAATTCTCAATTAGTAAATTAGTAAATCCTTGTTAGTAAATTATCCTGTGCTATCATTTTTAATAATATCACATCATTTTGGACTTGCAAATATCTGTTGCGAAGATACCCTACACCTTAGTAAAAAGTGGTTGGGGGCTTTTGCATATGTTGTTCTCTAATTAAAAATGGCCAGTTTGAGAAAGGTTCCTTGAAATGTATTTTAAGAAGTCAGATTGTGCAGCCTCTTACCATGCTTTTTGCCTGTACAAGCTCTGTTTATTTTGGCTTTTGGTGAAGAGGATTTGTCCTCCATATAGAAACAACCACAGATAATAGGATGTCAATAGAAGTATTTCAATATTTATGTTTTAAAAAATAATCAAATTAACCACAATAAAAATACTGAGGTGGAAATATGGCAGGTACCAGTAAGCTTCTCCTGAACTGTTTTAATTTTTCTTCTTTATGAGCAGCAGTTAAGTGGTTAGAGTACCCAAAAAACCTACTCTAACACTCTTATGGCAGGGATAAGCATAGTCATGACCAGGTCAAGAAAATCCCCACTGTGGGGAGAGGTTTAATGCTGGCCTCAAGGCACTAACGGATAAAAAAAAAGGTGCCTGGTAAAGATAGGGGTATGAATAACTCACAAGTTCAGCATTTTAGGCCATATAACAAGCGGCATAGATTATCTGAAATTCTCTGAATCTCACTGAGGTGGAGCTCAAGCAGCAATCATGAGAACAAGGCTTCACATGACATTTCAAACTTCTGCTTCTGGTCCGCTTAAAAATTAGACCAGAAGTGTTAAGAATTAATTACTTCCTCTAAAAAGAAAGTTAATGCAACATACTTCATAGTTTTAAGTCAGTTAACTTTGAGTTTAAGCGTGATTTTGGACATTTTATGCTTATTTAAACCATTATCTGTTCTTTAAATGGTTTGGGCTTTTTTGAGCTACCTGGACTTTTTTGATCTTTTTTGGACTTATCTGATCTCTTTTGATCAGATCCCAAAGCATGGGGTGAGTATTAAGTGGGGTCAGCAATACAAATTTCCACATCCTCCTATTTTGTTCTCTGTTTGGAGCTCTCTAACTTTCTTCACGGCGTATTTATCATCTGAAGGAAAAAGGAAAGGAGAGATTAGGCAAGTCAAAACAAATTTTTAGGAAAAAAAAAAAAACCCAGATCTGCCTTCCTTAACTAGATAATGCTTTCTTTTTGCTCCACAATATAGATAGACTGTCTGAGGAAATTAGGTTAAATTAAGAGTACTAATTTAAGTGTTATGTAATTATGTATTAATTTAAGTATTAATGTAAGTATTAAGACTATTAACGTAGTGATACCTGTGGACTTTGAACAAAGTGGTCAAGCTATGAGGACAAGACACTGGTAGTATTTCTCCATGGAAAGAATGTAGTGTTGCTGAGTTGGATTTTGGAGATCACATGAAATCTTTCTGCAACATTCTTCGAGGATGCTGCTTTAGTTAGTTTAAAGTTATGCTACTTTATCCTTGATGCAATGAGTGGGAAATCTGCTAGGAATGGGGAATGTCCAGATAACATCACAACACGTAGCCTTGTTGCAGATATGAAATAGTTGCTTCTCCACTTGTAATCTGGCACAGGATTGCAATGTCTAAAAGAGCTTGTAGCATTGTCTGTCTGTTTTGTCAGCATTTTTAGAAAGGCTTATCACTTTTGCATGTGACTTTTGGGAAAGCTCAGCTTCCCAATAAAGCTAAATCAGTAGATGGCTTTTCAGAGGGAAATCTGGCTTTGTACCAGATGGAGCTCATGGGTATAGACTCATCTGTAAAACTTGGCTCTCATTTAGCTGCCTAAATGACACCTGTGCTGTGTTTTTACCTCAACTGTAATGGTTGGAAGCCTGAAAAAACCCTTAATTCTGCTTTTCAGTCCTTTTACTGTGCATCTCTACTTATGGGAGTCATCTGCTGAGTCCTGCCTTCATCCTTCTGTCTGTCTGATTCGCAATGAAGGAGTGTGGAGCTGCAGATAGGCTTGGGCAGAGTCTTGTTACCTCAGAATCCCCTATGCATGAATTGATTTCTCTTGTCACTGCTTGAAATTACCTCAGCAAGCTTCTTCACCTCAAAGAGACTTTGTTTTCCTGTTTTTCTTTTGCAGAGCAGTCTGAAATGATCAGGAGATCCATGGGGATGGAAGTGTTCTAAAGGAGGAAGGTATGGTTTCAATTAAAATTCAGCTTTAGTGTTTCACAAAATGTTTCACAAAAATACACTCCTCATTTTGACAGGATTTGGATTTTAGAGCTCAGGTTTGGTTCTGACTGGAGAGAAAGAGATTCACCTGGGATGAAAACCTGTGGGATTTTTTTTAAGAGACTAGATATTAATTTTGAAAAGGTTTGAAAACTGTTGGGCTTACTTTATTGCAAAACAAAACCAGTGTTAGGGATTTGGAATTAGTGTAGAAGCAAATCTGTCGTTCAAGTGATAAAAACAAAAACCAAAGATTCCATCTGATTACCTTGGTATTATTTCTGTCTTCCTAGTTCTTCTGCTCTGGAAGTGTGACTGATCTGTAAAGCTTTAAACGGTAATAGAGAGGCAGGAATAGAATTTCTGTGTGGTCCCTGTGCCAGCAGAAGAGAAAAGATCCCATCCAGCTAATCTGTTGAAGCTTAATGAATGTCCTGCTGACTTTCAGGGAGCTGGCTGCCTGACTACCCTCAGAGGCTTTAAAAATCTCCTATTTTTGTACGATTTTGTCAGGAAACCAGACTGAGCAAGCTATTGCTGTTCCTACAGGTTTCCACAAGACATTTGACCCCCTTCCCCTCCCTTTCTTCTTTTTATACCTCTCTGGAATGCAGAGATTTTGGCTAATTTTCCCCAGCTGTCACAGAGTCTCACAGGAAAATGACCTCGCAGAGTGACCACTTCCCTTACTCTTTGACTTCAGCTGATTTTTTTTCCTTCTGAGCTTTCACCACATCATCCACATCACTGTCTGGTGTCTTTCATGAGTTAGGAAATAAGCAGGAAAACATTTCCACCCTTTAGAAAAACACACACACACATACAAAAGGAACCAAACCAAATCAGTTTGGATTGGGTTTATTAATTTGCATTGCTGTTTTAGAGCAGTTAGTGTAGAAGAAAGTTACCATTACCCATTCCCACTATAGGGAGATACAAGCATTTGGATATCTTCCTTAAAAGCCTGTTTTTCAGTATGCAATTAATTGATTAATTGAGTAAATGACAGCAGGCTCAGCAAATTTGAGAATCAGACTTCTTTATTCTTCTGTTCTTTTAAATTTACTGTCCAGAGGGGGAAATGTTATTGCAGAAACTATGTTTCAAGTTTAGATTTCTCAAATAGCACTATGCAAAAAGTCAGCAAAACACTGTATAATTAATATCTGTGGCTTATGACATATGGAAATGAGATGCATATACCTCACAAATTCACGGTTTATGAAGTACCATGAGAAAAATAAGGACATATGTAAGATGAAAATTGCAAAGCATATTTTATTGGCTTTGCTGGCTCCTGAGATAAATGATGGTTTATCCTCTATTTTATTCCTGCAAGGAATTTGAAATCAATGGGCTATGCAAGGGTGTAATGTTAAGAATGTACATCAGTCTTTGCAGCGTCAGGGCCTCCCAATTCTTCATGAAGGCACTTAAGGCAGCCAGCCCCTGCGTTTTCACTGGCAAAGTCAAATTCTGGAGTTCTTCAACACAGGACCCAAGTTTTAGTTTGCTGTGCATCTCTTACCTTAGCCTTTTTGTAGTACCTTTGGTTAAGCATGACCTTCCTCATCCCGTGAGTGCTTCCTCAGTTATAATGAATACCTGATTAATAAGGCTTGGAGAATCCCAAGGATTTCCAACCATAGTTTTTTAGTTTTTCTCCACTGGTGTTCTTCACTGCCTTACACTTTCATAACTTTTTAGACACTGAGTTTACCCTGTCTTCTGCCCTGGGTTTGAAGTATCTGAATGAGAAGGGAAAGACTGGGACTGCAAAGAGACTGCAGTCTTCCCTACACCAGCACATAAAATATCTGCTATCTCTTTAAAGGCCATGTTTACGTCTGTTATGTCTGGAGAAAGTACTGCACTCCCCTGCTGATGAAAGTGATAGAGAGAGTAATTCCACACTGTAATAGCTCTGCATATTCTCCATCTTAACTTTTGAGTAAGTATCCCAAAATCTTAGTGTCTTCTGTAGCAGTTTGGGAAGTTTCCTTCAGGAAATATTAATGAACATGTTCTTTTTGAGTGTCTTTGTGTTAGGTGAGTGCTGTGTTAAGACTATTGAAGGTGAGCAGGTTGCAGCTGGGGTTTGTTTCTCCAATATTCCCTAGCTGGTATCACCAAAGGTTTTTGTAACGCAGACTTTTGAATTGATTAATGTTAGAATTTGGGGATTGATTATGTGGTACAATCCCCAGCAATTTAGGCAGCCTTGAATGGAAGCTTCCTAGTTTGTGGTGGGGCTGTGTATTCTTCCTCCTGGAAGAATAACTAACCACAGTAATGGATGGGAAAAGCAGCTCTGTTTTATAATGTATTCAGCTGGATCACAGTACTGATACAAGATTATCAGCTGATGTGGGACTTCAGCACTGCTGCTCAGATTCAGTGTGTGGTCAGATGTGCTGCCTCAGCTGCTGTTTGTCAAGCTTACTGTGTGTATCCCAGCCACATTATTCATTCCCTTAACCCCCCAGCTGGAAGGAAATGCTGCCAAAAGATGTGGCAAACCTGAGGAAATGAAAGGGAAAAGGGATGGTGGCACAGTTGCTGTAAGAATGGGAAGGGTCACAAACTCTTAACTGGGATTAGGCATGGCCGGGACAGTTGTCGTGGTTTAAACAAATTCAGCCATAAACCACACAGCCCGTCCACTCACTCCCCCCCTTCTTGCCCTCCCCCTACACCCAGAGGGACGGAGAAGAGAATCAAAAAGAATGCAACTCCCACGGGTTGAGATAAGAACAGATTAGTAACTAAGGTATAACACAAATCACTACTGCTACCACCAATAATAATAATGATAAAGGAAATAATAAGAGGAAAGAATACAACACCTCAACACCAGCCGACCAATAGCTCACCCCACTCCCCCCAACCAAGCACCAACCGATACCTCGTCCAACCCTGCAGTCCCAGCCCTTCTGGGTAACTCTCTGTTACCTCCTCGGGCGTGACGTGCTGTGGTATGGAATACCTCTTTGGCTAGTTTGGGTCAGGTGTCCTGTCTCTGCTTCCTCCCAGCTTCCCCTGTCCCCGGCAGAGCATGAGGCTCACAAAGTCCTTGGCCAGAATAAACATTACTTAGCAACAATGAAAAACAATCGGTGTTATCAGCTCTCTGCCCAGGCTGGAAGTCGAAACACAGAGCTTGCACCAGTTACTAAGAAGGAGAAAAACAGCTACTGGAAAACCCAGGACAACAGTGTGTCCAGCTGTGCTCTTAGAGGTGCTCAGGCGTGTGCTGGTCTCACTTGCTGGAGATCCCACCTTAGCTGGACTTGTGCTTTTGGAAAAGTACTGCACGTTGTGAGGAAAGTGGCCATACTGGGAATAATTTGGAAATAAGTGAGAAAGAAAATGCTTCAAAATTGTATGCAACATGTTTTCACTTGCATGTATACTGAACAGACTTTGTGAACAATCCCATTTATTCCAGCGGAAATTCTTTCAGAATAAGCTTTGGCTGAGATAAATAAAAATGATGGCACCTTTTCCTAAACAATTCCTGTTTGCATGAGCTGGATTTTTACAGCTAAGACCTCTGGAATTTAAGAAATCTGATAAATAGGTTTCCTGAGTCATTTTAGTCTTAATCACAGAAGTAAAGGAAAATGGCCCTAATGGTATAATGGTTTTATACTGATGCCATGCTCCAAACGCTTGCTTTACACAGGGTGGAAACCACTGCTATTATAATAATGTTAATAGTATGGATGATAGATATTATAATGATTTTATTGGAATTAGTATCTGTGAGATGCTATGACTCAGTTACTTTGCTTCACCTTTCCAGGAGAAGCACACAATTTTCCACTTGCAGATTTCTTAAGGATCAGTCAATATAACACCAAGTGGTCTTAGTAAATTGTTTAGCCTAGAAGGTGAATATTGTACCATTTGTGTTGACAGAATGAGAATGGGTTCTTTGTAGCTGCTATATACATATAAGTGGATCAACATCTCCCTATTAACTGAGGTGGATGCTTTGCATTTCAAACTGTGGAAATTCTAGGAGGAAAAGAGGGGATGAGCCAGAGAATGAGTACCATATTCCAACTGATAAGTGTTTCCTCACATGTATCTGTTTCAGGAAAAGATTTTAGCATATGTTTAACTTTAAGCATGTGCTCAGGTCTCACTGGATTTTAACATGCACTGTTTGGGGATGCTTTCTTAAATAGAAGCAATATGTTGTCCCAGTGAAGTCATCTTGATCTGCCAGCTACCCCCCTAGTTTACCCAGAGGTGATTTCAACAGGCATCTGTAAAGAAAGAGGAAGCTGAGGTCTTTAGAGCAACTGCTGCCTCCAAAATTGATTTTATTCTTTGCAATCTTCCCAGTGCACAAGCTTTTTCCTATCAAAATAAACACAATGTAACATAATGGGGCTGCCGGCTTCTTTTGTAGTCTATGGGAAAATAATGCATCTCTTATTATGGCATTTTTTGTCCTATCCCTTTTTTCCTGCCTTTACCATCTGACCACTGTCTCTAAAGACCGAGTAGTTCTGGCTGCACAAACACAAGAGAAGTTGCCTTATTATGAAGTGGGAAGATAAAAGGTGTTAAGAGTGACTAGGTCATATTCTTGTCAGTCTCCTGTATTTAGACGTCTTTCAGCTTAGGTTTTGGTGACAAACTGCACAGCTGTAATGCCTTACATTTACCAGCCTGCATATATGAAGGATGTGTAATGTTAACTAAGCCCTTTTCCGTCCCTTGTGGAAGACCACCCTGCCTGCAAGCTCTCCAGAATAAAACGTGCAGCGTCCTGATCAGAAACTGCCTTTGTTGGCAGGAATACAGTATGTTGCATTAACCAAAACAGCATTTTTTCAAACATTTTTGATGGTGGCTGCTTTTTATTTAAATATTCATTTTGCTTGTGTAAACGGATCTCATTTGGTCTTTACATCCTGCCATCCCAGAGCTATCTGAAAGCCTTGTTACCATTTAGCAGTGGAAATTGTTTCAAGCCTTGTGTGAAACCTTCAAAACCTGACATGCTCAAGGCAGAAAAAAGACTGGGTTCTCCTCAGCAGACAGCAGTTTCCTCTGGGACGACCTTTCTGGTGCTGAAAGTTCCCTAATCTTTCCTCCCAACTGACAGTGCATTTTTTCTACTGGGTAGGAGCTGATAGTAAGCAAAAGTCACTTCCAAAACTTGTTCTGCTTCTCTAAGATGTGTATTCCCCAGCTTGTGTACTGAGTTTATCAATACATGTCACTTGATTTCTGAATAGGAAGTAGTACAGCCCCTAACACGTGCAATTACTGTAGATACAGTGGGAATCATACAGTGCTGAACACAGCTCTTTACTTACTCATTATGAACACAATTGTGACTCTAAGGGAGTTGCTTCAAGTGCTCAAGGGCACAACCACGTTTAGAACCTGGCCCCAGGAAACTCGCACTGGCACCACCAGTATGGTCTGAGGACATAAAAACATACCTGAACACTATCCTTCTTGTTCTTCTGTGAAGCATGGCTATGAAGTTTCTTGCTTCAACTGTTCTTCTGTATACATGTCAGCACAGCATAAAATACACTGTCTAGACTGTACTGGAGCTTGCAAGCTACAAGATTTAAAACTAAGACGTAGAACTAACCCCTTCTCTCTTTAACACCATTTCAGCAGTGTAATTTCACTCAAACAAACAAGGCAAATCCTGGTTTACCTCGGAATAACCTCAGAAACACCTGGCTCATCTCATGGGGTTGGGTCGAATCATATAATAAGAAACTATAGCTTGAGTTAGTGTTTTCTGATGGGTGATTTACTGTTCAGAAAGGTCTAAACTGTAAGGCTGGTGGTGGCAATGAGCTGCTTCTTTGCCGTGTCCCAGTTTTCCCAAGCGTGAGATGGTTGTAATTACATTAATTTACCTGTCTTGGATCCTGTGACGAGTAAATTGCAGGAAGGCTTCTAAAAGGGTATCAAATGTGTGGTTCTAGATGTAAAATCTCAAAGTTTAGACAGCTACATTTTGTAGGTCCCAGGAGAAGTGTGTACCTTTTCCTGTCCACCTGTCAGTCCTTTGTTCCTACCTGAATAGCTTGACTTTGTTTCATGCATCTCTGGTATTTTGCCCACTGACTGAATTGAGAGGCAGCACTCTCACCTCTCTAATTCCCCAATTCTTCTGCAAGAATGGTAAATATTACTCTATTCCTTCTGCAGATGGAAAAAATGAGCAAAGAGATGAAATGGCATAGTCTAATAATAGAGATAACCAGCATGGCAACAATGCATATAGGGAGACACTTGAGGCCTCTGGAAGTGTCTGGAGTCACCATACATATTCAGTTAGGGGCTAAATTTTGCATTCCTGTGCATATAGAAGGGTCTGCTTTCCTGTGTATCTCCTTATAGTGTGATGTACGTATTCACAAAGCCAGGTGGAGATGTCATTATGGTAATAATGTTATGGAGCTTTATTAGATCATACTTTCCACTCTAGTACTAATCCACTCAGCTATCTATGAAAATAATACCCCAACTTTTCTTTCTTATTGTATGTCATCTCCCACTCTTCCTGTAAGATTTAGGCTGTAGTTGAGGCAGCTGGTATCCTCACTTCACTCTTCTATCAATTTATGTCTTCAGTGGGAATAGAAGGACCAAATTCTGCCAGTTTTCTTAGTTATTTTCTGGACTGTGAAGGTTTGGGGCTGGGTTTTTTTTTTTTTAGTGGTGGTGGTGGTTTTCAGAAAGGCTTATGGGTCATTTTCATGCCTTTCTGTGTGCAAAGTATGAAAGATTTTTTCCATTTTGAAAACATTCATATGTATTTCTTTAATCTACTTCTTGTGGTAATAACCTGTACCAATGAAGCCAAAGAGAGAGAGAGGCAGTGCTGGGAAGACTTTCATCCATTTATTGTGTTTGGAAAATAAGAGGAATAAAGCTTTATTAGCATAGCGCTGTTAGGTCCCATACTTTTACCCCCCAAAGGTCTTCCTGTTTCCTTGTGTTTTGATAAAATGGCTGATATGCTGCTAAATTGCTGGGAAAGTTAGGAATAACACTAATTTAATGAGGGATTTAGGTTAAAACTATGTTGTAGAGCTGGACTGCTGCTTTTTTAACTGCTTGGCATTCCTGATGCTGGGTCTTGGTTTCTGTAGCCATGCAGCATATGAATCAGAAAGAACCCACCCTGTGCTTTGGCATAACTCTTAAAGCACTGACAGTTCCTCTTTCTTCAGCAGTAATTAAACAAGTAAAAACTGGTTACTTTAGTTAGCAGATATAAATGTGGAAAATATTCACAAATACATATCACTGGGCGTGTGTGTCTAAGGAATCTGGATGAGCTGTGGTTGGACTCTCCTTTCCCACATACTTACAACAAAGGTGCTTTATCCAATAAAGAAATCTGGCCAAGGTCTTTTATTTCAGCTAATTCATGTTCTCGTTCTCTTTATGAGGCTTGAAGGTTTGCTGATAGTGCAATTCAATGCAGTCCTTAATGACAGGAGGCACTGCTGGGGATAGAACTCAGCAAAAGGAAAAATCAGTTAAAACCAAAATGATACTAGAACTAAGGCCCAGCCTGTCCTTCATTTTTTGCACTGCTTTGGCTCTTCCATTTAGACTGGGCAAGCACAGATCTCAGTTTGGAAGCAATTGTAATGCTGAAAAGGTACCTCTCATATTCATAAGTTCTCCAGTAAATAACCAGCATGTTGGTGTAAATGTGTTCATCATGGCACTGGAAAGGTTGTATGCCCTGACTGCAGTGGCAGACTTATTTAAAAGCAAAACTAAAATGGATCCAGACAAGCCCTAGCTGACTGTTAAATAAGCACATCTTCTGGGAGGAAGCATGAGCTAATGATAAAGCATTAGTGGTGTTTCAAGAGCACTGTGCTTAATTATTACTTTCTTGGATTTATGGCCATAGATGGAACAAAAGCACTCCCTTTGCCACTGGCCGCTGGCCCCTCTGTAAAACAGAAATAATCAAACTGGAGTTTCTAAACCCAGAAATTCTTCATGTGATGGTGCTTCATAGTCACATTTGTTACCCACTCTACAGAAACTTCCTTGGATCAACTCCTGTCAGAAATAGAGCAGATATTCAGGAAAAAAATACTATCTTGATTTTAATATTTCTACTGAAACACTTGATAAATTGACCCAAAAACCAGTAACATGAGCATAACCTCATCTAAAGGAGGCAGGCTGAGACTCTTTTTAGCATCATACCAATACTGAGATGAAGAGGAGACAGAGCCTAATACTTTCTAATCGAAACACAGACCCTCTTTTTTACTCTAGGTTTGTTTCACTTTGAATTCCAGCTATACTATGACTGCTATTGACCTGCCCACTGCATTTTCTGTTTCCTATGATTATTTGCCCCATAACCTTCTTTTTGTTAAGTTGATGATGCTGTGTCCTGTATGATTCTCTATTTCCCAGTGGGCCTTATGGCTTTCTCTTTTCCCAATGTCTACTTTCCAAACCTATTGGTGCAGCTGGCACCTTGTCAACACACAAATTCTCAGAATCCTGCCCACCACTGGGCAGGGCAGAAGCAATGAGCAGGAGGGAGAGGAGGAGGAAGTTGCTCAGCACATGAGCAGGAAAGGCTCTTCAGGCTTCTCACCCCGTGATTGAAGAGATTGTTGAAAGCAGTTGGAATTTCTTTGTTGAATTCAGCAGGCTTTAGACCTGTTAGTCCTAGACCAAGTAAGGACAGCTATTTCTTTTTAACAAAATAGCTTTGGTTTATTCCTGTAGACTATTTTATTTTTCGCAAATTACCCAATTCATATTCACCTCCTGCAGGGTACTCTCTTCTCACTGCTGTTTATTACACACAGAAAAGTTGCCTCTCCTCTAATTTGCCCCAATGGTACAGCCCCGCTGACTGAAGAGGAGAAATTCCTGCTTTATACCAAAATAAGCAAAAGGAGAATTGCTGCCAGGTTCTAACTTTGGTGAGCAGCTTGCTTCTCTTTGCCTGGAATCATCCAGTGATACCACAACTGGGAGCTCTAGTCAGACATCCAAATATAACAAATATTTCTGGGTTTGTATATTGCACTTTCCTGCTCCTCAGATTCAGGCTGGGAAGAAGAGGAAGACTGTGAAAGAAAATGTATGCATGAATATTTTAGCAAAATGCTGTGTTAGGAAGGAAAAATTGTAAAGAGCAGATGACTGCTTCATGATGTTTTGGTTGAAAATGTTGTAGCTTTTAAACATTGCCTCCGTGTGGTCATGGTACTTACAGTAAATATATTTAACAGCAGATGTGGTCTCAGATATACATGACTTAGAATTTTCCTGCACACAGTAATTGTGTCAGTTCTGGGAGCCCGAGGATCCCCAGGTTTCAAATAGACCATTTCTGTTGTGGCTGTCCTGCCCAAGGGGTGCCAGCAAAGTGAACACAAGGGTTGGGGAGGCAGCTGACCCCTAAAAATCTCAAGCTTCAAATAGTCTATAAAACATAGATGCCAGTGTTCTGCTTCTAGGCGCTGAATAATGCCTTTTGTTCCCAAAGCACATGTCTTTGCACTGGGAGGAGCGGGCACCATTAGAAGCGGTGGTCTCCCATCGACCCCAGAACATGCAAGCTCAGCAGATGCAGAAGGGCCCATAGCACATGTTCTTTCCCAAACAGATAATACAGACATTGGCTATGTTGTTATAGGGTGCAGAAATAGAATGGGGCTTCTGATTCCAGCTGGAAAGCTAGTGGCTGCCTGCTACAGGTGACCCTGTGAAATCCCTGCAAATGATTTGAGTCAGATACACGCATGTGTTATGATTTCTGTCATTCACCTGATGCTGTACATTGCTAGAAACAATTAAAAGTAGTAAAGAAAAAGATTACTGTTGATGACTTGGATGTGGCTATTCAGTTATAAAAAGATGCTGAGTATAGAGAAAGATTTTGTGTACATTAGTATCAGCGGAGTGTTTAGCCAAGAGTATATTACTTTTGGAACTGAAGCTGGAATTGTGCTTGAATGGGGAAAATAGGAAGGTGAGCTAGTGCACATGAATGGGCAGCTCCAATGAGACCTGTTAAGGAGTCTGTGTGGAACTACTGCTACAAATATAGGGCTCATTCTGTGTCTCTGTGCAGACCTTATTTAAATGTTGGTGATGCAAGATGTGAAGGAATAAAGGAGTATTATTTAATGCTACTCAGAATATAAATACCACTTTTTCTCCCAGCAGGACTGAGACAGTTCACAACAGTGCCTCAATTCGCATCTTCTTTCCGGGGCCCTGCCTAAGCTGCAGTAAGCTGTGTCATTGCTCTTGGTAACAGGAAAGCTGCAACACCTTGGGCTTTGGGTAAGCTAAAAATGATATTACCTACTTGAAACCATGAGCAAATATTTGCTTATTTGACAGCTGAAGCCTGAAGTGCTCCGACCTCATTGCTTTCAGCGCTCAAACTGAGTTTACAGCCAGGCTGAGATACCAACATGTGTAACAGTCATGCCCTGCTGTCACTGTATGAGTAGATAGTCTGGACACTTGGCATCATTCTATGACAAGAATCAAGCTCAAACCTAGATATGAGCCTTTGCCGCCTAAGTCTCAAAGAGGCAAATTTGTGTTGCTGGGTCTCTCCAAAGTTATACAAATGACAGAATTTAATCACGTCTGAACATCATTTTGAGTAACTGAGTAATTGACGTAATACTGGTCACAATATGTTGCCCAGTGAAGACCACAATAAACTGTGCACATCAGCTAATTATGATTAAACATTGATGAGGCCAGGCTAAAACTGCACTTAGCTGACATGTGCTGAATGCTATTTGTTCTTGTCTACACTGATTCACACTGCATTCAATGCAGCACAATATAGATAAGCCCTTTGGGGAGATCATAGCTCTGGTCAGGCTTCACTGTTCCCTGACTGGCCAACAGCTGCTCTGAGCAGCTTTATAAAGGGACCACTTACCCATCCTTTGATGGAGAGATAAGCCACTGTAATGTAATTACAATCAAGGAGATGGAAGAGGAGAAAGAAAAAAAATATGCCAATCACGAAGGGGGTACACGGAGAGCCTCAGATTCCTTCTAACCTAAACATTGTGGCAAGGAAAGAAGTCTTAATTAGGAAATGTGGAGGCATAGAACAGGAGCCCATCCTAAATGAATTGGGGTGTGATGAGCATAAAGAAAATGCTTTTTTAAAAGATCTTTGACTCCCACTGAGTGCTTGTTTCTTAGACTTCCTTGCCTAATAATGTCAGCATTTAAATGGCCCCAACTCCCAAATAACAAGGCTTTGAAGTTAACACCTCATTGAGGTATAGAGTTCATACGTTTGCTATTCCTATTATTTGGCTAGAAACCGTTTTCTGCATGGCTAGCTTAATAGGGCAACAGAATATTAAGTTGTATAGCGATTGAGAAGGCTATTCATACAAAGGAAAGAGCTACAGACTTCATGTATTTGAACAGAACCTGACAATTAAGAGAAAAGAGCAAAAGTCTGGGAAGTGCCCCGAATCCCATAATTGCATGAAATTTTTTCATACCTATAATATTTCCAGTGGCCAGGCACAAACACAAGAGATTTTAGGCTTGGACTGTATTGGAGAGTTGTAGTTGTAATTAAGAGAGGAGAGGAGGTGGGGTTTTTCTATCCTGCCAGGGTTTTAAAGCTTCAAGAAATATTCTGTTCTTTAGCAAGCCAAAATCAAGATGTTTGGGGGTTTTTCATTGAAAAAGACAACAAAATGCTGAAAAATGATCTGGTGCTGGTTGGACCAGTTACACAGGGGATGGGTGACCCAAGCTCAAGTCTACCTCTGTTGTATTCCAGCACTACAGATGAATGCCTCAGCCACTGGGCTATCAGCTATTTTAGAATCTTTTGGCTTTGGACCCAGCAAGACATCTTCAAACAATATCTTGTTGAATACATACACCAATAAAATAGCTTTTCATTCATCTGCATTTTTTGACAGTCATTACCAGTCTCTACTCAAAAGTTTCTGCTTTTGATAATATCTTGTGGCAGAATAATTAGCACTACCCTGGAGCAGTTATTCTAAGGCACAGTTATCTGTATCGCAGAAAAGCCTAGAGCTTACAGTTAAAGAGATGGCTCTTTGGTGCTTACTGCCATGTGGTAGATGTTTTCTTACCCTGAAAAATCCTGAATAATAGTATAGAGAGAGTAAATTTACTCTACAGAGAGTAAATGCTGTTATTAGGCCCATTTTCCCAGGTAGGGGACTGAGTGATACCATGACTTGACCGAGGCCATACAGGAAACTTTGCAGAGCTGGGATTAACCAAACTTGGCAGGGTGTCACAGACTTTGACCACAAGTAAATCCACCTGTCTCCTCCAAGTATGCCTTGCAGAGCAAAAATTAATCATTAGAAGGATTACAGAAATTGAAATGTTTTCTTTTCCTATGGTATTTACTGTTCAGAAATTGCTGCCTGTAGAATTGTCTGTGTTTGGGATTCAGGAGATTTCTGTCACTCTTTCAGTAACTTAGGCCAAACTTATGCTTCAGTTTCTTTCTCTGAATAAAGTTAGAAACATACCTACCTTCTCCAGGCTGCACAACCATTCCAGGGAGGTTGTGAGTGCTCCATCACTGGCGGTGTTCAAGGCCAGGTTGGATGAAGCCTTGTGTTGGATGGTTTAGTGAGAGGTGTCCCTGTCCATGGCAGGGGGGCTGGAACTAGATGATCTTTGAGTTGCTGAGGTGAGTAGCCTGAGAGAGGACGCCTGCAACACCGGAGCGGAGAGGGGAGAGATCAGCGTCCAGGAGCCGCAACTCAGAGCGACAAGAGCCACTGAGGAGGGAGCCTCAAGTCCTCAACAGGACTTGCCCAGGACTTGGAAGCTCAGCTCCCGCGAGGGGCTGACTCACAGGGGGCGGAGCCAGGAGGAGTGGCACCAGCTGGGAGTGGCTAAAAAACCTTCCCAGGGAGCGTGGCGAACAGAGCCGGCAAACAGAGAGCGTCGAGGCAGAGCGTCGAGGCAGTTTGCGTGGCAGTTCGCGTGGGCAGGCGAGCGGGCAGGGGAGCGGACAGGGAAGCGGGCAGGGAAGCGTTCCATCCGCCTCATCGAGAGGACTCGCCTGGAGTACAGGAGGGGGAAGGAGTGCTGAGAGACGTAGACGGATTGATTGACCAGATAGATCATGGTTACAACACGATCGAAAGCTGTAGTGAGTACTAATGTGGGTATCCAGACTGAGCCTTCCTGCTGACATGCAGCTGTGCAGGTCTCTGGCTGTAGCGAATGCCTGAGCCTGGCACTTGTATTGGAGGGAGCCAGTGACACTGCTTGTGTTCGCTGTGAGCAAATAAATGACCTGCTCAGGCAGGTGGCTGAACTGAGGGAGGAGGTAGAAAGGTTGAGAGCCATTAGAGAGTGTGAAAGTGAAATAGATTGGTGGAACCACACCCTAAGGCAAGGGCAGAGGGAAGTGGTTCAACAAGTTATGGATCCCCTTCCCTCCTACCATCAGACAGAAGGAGAGAGCTTAATGGACAAGGATGGATGGAGGGAGGTTCCTCCTCAGAGAGGTAAGCAAAAACCCTCACAATCCCTTCCTCCCTCCCAATTGCCCTTGAATAACAGGTATGAGGTCTTGGAAATTCAGGGCCAGGTGATTGGAGATGGTGAGGCAAATCTATCTAGTGAGTCACCCAGGGCTAGTCACTCACCCACATGCCTCAGAACTTCCCCAACCAAGAAGAAAAGAAGAGTAATTGTGGTGGGTGACTCCCTTCTGAGGGGAACAGAAGGGCCCATTTGTCGACCGGATCCACCCCACAGGGAGGTCTGCTGCCTGCCTGGGGCTCGGATTAGAGATGTTAAAAAGAAACTCTCTGAACTGGTGCAGCCGTCTGACTACTACCCGCTGCTGGTTTTTCAGGTTGGCAGTGACGAAATTATTACGAGGAACGTAAGGGCAATGAAGAGAGACTTCAGGGCCCTGGGACGGCTGGTTAAAGGGTCTGGAGCGCAAGTGGTGTTTGCCTCCATACCTGTTGCAAGCAAGGGTGAAGGGATATATAAGAAGACTCTGTAGGTTAATGTATGGCTACGTGATTGGTGCCAAAGGCAGGGGTTTGGGTTTTTCAGTCATGGGCTGTTGTATGGGACACCTGGTTTGCTGGTGACAGGCGGGATACACCAGTCCCAGAGAAGAAAAAGGGTTTTGGGGCAGGAGTTAGCAGGGCTTATTGACAGGGCTTTAAACTAGTTATGAAGGGGGGAGGGGATTTAACTGGGCCTGTTGGGGACAAGCCCAAGAGGAACATGCTAGGGATTGAAGGATGGCGGGCTAAGGAGGACTATCAATCTCTTGTTTCACTTGTGGGAAAGGATAGCTTTTTAGACCCTGTCCCGCAGGGGAAAAAGGGTACTAGGACTGGCTCCCTGAAATGCCTGTACACCAATGCACGCAGCATGGGGAATAAACAGGAGGAGTTAGAAGTCTGTGTGCGGGCTAAAGGTTATGATCTAGTGGCAATTACAGAGACATGGTGGGACAGTTCAGATGACTGGAATGTGGTCATGGATGGCTATGTCCTTTTTAGGAAAGATAGGTCAGCGAAGCGAGGTGGTGGAGTTGCTCTTTACGTGAGAGAGCAACTAAAATGTATTGAGTTCTGTCCGGGGTCGGATGAGGAGCAAGTGGAATGTCTGTGGGTACGAATCAAGGGGCAGACTGGCACGGGTGATACAGTTGTGGGGGTCTATTACAGACCTCCTGATCAGGACGAAGGAGTTGATGAGGCTTTCTACAGGCAACTGGAAGTAGCCTCGCGACTACATGCCTTAGTCGTTGTGGGGGACTTTAACTACCCCGATATTTGCTGGAAGACTCACACAGCCAGTCATTCACAGTCTAGGAGGTTCCTCGAGTGCACTGATGATAATTTCTTAATGCAAATGGTGGACGTACCAACTAGGGGAGCAGCGCTGCTAGATTTAGTACTCGCCAACAAGGAGGGTTTGGTCGAAGTGGTGACGGTCAATGGCAGCCTTGGCTGCAGTGACCATGAGATGGTGGAGTTTAGGATCCTGTGTGGGAGGAATAGAATACCTAGCAAAGCCACAGTTCTGGATTTCCGAAGGGCCAACTTTGGCCTCTTCAGTCAACTGCTAAGGGAAGTCTCATGGGAAAGTGTACTAGGCGGTAAAGGGGCTCAAGATAGTTGGTTAGCATTCAAGGACCGCTTCTTCCAAGCTCAGGATCGGAGCGTCCCAATGAATAGGAAATCAAGTAAGGGATCTAGGAGACCGGCGTGGTTAAACAAGGAGCTGCTGGGCAAACTCAAGTGGAAAAGGAGAATCTATGGATTATGTAAGGAGGGGCTGGCCGCTTGGGAGGAATATAGGACAGTTGTTAGAGGATGTAGGGAGGCAATTAGGACAGCTAAGGCCTCCTTGGAACTCAATCTTGCTGGTCGGGTTAAAGACAATAGAAAGGGCTTCTTCAAATACATAGCAAATAAAACTAACACAAGAGGCAATATAGGCCCACTGCTGAACGAAGTGGGTGCCCTGGAGACAGAGGATATAAAGAAGGCAGAGGTGCTGAATGCCTTCTTTGCCTCTGTCTTTACTCCTGCAGACTCTCCCCGAGGGCCCCGGATTTCTATAGCCCCAGAAGGAGTCAGGACAAAGGAGGAGTTTGCTTTGGTAGATGAGGATTGGGTTAGGGATCAGCTATGCAAACTGGACATCTGTAAATCGATGGGTCCGGATGGAATGCACCCACGGGTGCTGAGGGAGCTGGCGGAGGTCATTGCTAGGCCACTTTCCATCATCTTTGGTAAGTCGTGGGAAACGGGTGAGGTGCCTGAGGATTGGCGGATGGCAAAGGTCACACCAATCTATAAGAAGGGCAAGAAGGAGGACCCGGGTAATTATAGACCGGTCAGCCTTACTTCCATCCCTGGAAAGGTGATGGAACAACTTATTCTTGACTCCATCACTAGGCGTATCAAGGATGAGGGGGTCATTAAGAACAGCCAACACGGTTTTATGATGGGGGAAGTCATGTATGACCAACCTTATAGCCTTCTATGAGGAAGTGACTAGGTGGAGGGATGATGGTAGAGCGGTAGATGTAGTTTTTCTTGATTTCAGTAAGGCATTTGATACTGTCTCCCACAGCATCCTCATAGATAAGCTAAGGAAGTGTGGGCTTGACGATCAAGTAGTGAGGTGGATCGAGAACTGGTTGAAAGGAAGAAGGCAGACAGTTGTGGTCAATGGCACAGAATCTAGCTGGAGGTCTGTGACTAGTGGAGTTCCTCAGGGGTCGGTGCTGGGACCGGTGCCGTTTAATATTTTCATCAATGACCTGGATGAGGGAACTGAGTGCACCCTCAGCAAGTTCGCTGATGACACAAAACTGGGAGGAGTGGCTGACACACCAGAGGACTGTGCTGCCATTCAGCGAGACCTGGACAGGCTGGAGAGTTGGGCGGGGAGAAACTTGATGAAATTTAACAAGGGCAAGTGTAGAGTCTTGCATCTGGGGAAGAACAACCCCATGTACCAGTACAGGTTGGGGGTTGACCTGCTGGAAAGTAGCGAAGGGGAAAGGGACCTGGGGGTCCTGGTGGATAGGAGGATGACCATGAGCCAGCAATGTGCTCTTGCGGCCAAGAAGGCAAATGGCATCTTAGGGTGCATTAGAAAGGGAGTGGTTAGTAGGTCAAGAGAGGTTCTCCTCGCCCTCTACTCAGCCTTGATGAGGCCGCATCTGGAATATTGCGTCCAGTTCTGGGCCCCTCTGTTCAAGAAGGACAGGGAATTGCTTGAAGGAGTCCAGCGCGGAGTCACAAAGATGATTAAGGGAGTGGAACATCTCCCTTATGAGGAGAGGCTGAGGGAGCTGGGTCTCTTTAGCTTGCAAAAGAGGAGACTGAGGGGTGACCTCATCAATGTTTACAAATATGTAAAGGGTAGGTGTCAGGATGATGGAGCTAGGCTTTTTTCAGTGATATCCAGTGATAGGACAAGGGGCAATGGGTGTAAACTGGAGCATAGGAAGTTCCACGTTAACATCAGGAAGAACTTCTTTACTGTAAGAGTGACAGAGCACTGGAACAGGTTGCCCAGGGGGGTTGTGGAGTCTCCTACACTGGAGATATTCAAGGCCCGCCTGGACAAGTTCCTGTGTGATGTACTGTAGGTTACCCTGCTCTTGCAGGGGGGTTGGACTAGATGATCTTTTTAGGTCCCTTCCAACCCTTGGGATTCTGTGATTCTGTGATCTTGAGGTCCTTTCCAACCCTAACTATTCTATGATTCTACCCAGTGTAATTACTTTGCATCTAGAACACTGTAAATATCTTTGTGACTGAGTCCAATGTTCATAGCCCCTCATCCCCTAGCAAAAGGCACCTGAGGTATTCAGCTACAAGCAACTGGTATCCATGTTTAAATTAGACAGTTATTACAGGTATGCAACCAGAAGAATCGTCTACAAAAATACCTTTTTTGACTCTGTGAGTCCTCTTAGGGCTTTGAAAACAGATTGAATGTGGTTTCATGTGTTTATATTAAGTTACTGCTAAGAATGAATTACAGTTTTCGCACAAATCCACTGAAGTGTTAATAGCATCTGTTCATTTTATAGTAATTGATGGATTTAAAGATGGATGAATGGAGAAGCAAAACAGCCACATCACCCTGGTGGTCCCATGTCCAAATGACATGTGCTTAACAGCAATAAATTTTTATGCAGCTTCTTTAAAGATAAACCTCCCCTTTGCACATGTAGACCATCATTTCTTAAGCACTATGTCCTTCTACGGTGTAAAATCACAGTGACAATAAGTACTTTGGGAAACAAAAGGAGTCTGATTTATCTTGTGTCGTATGGTAGTTGCTTTGTAGTAGACAGGGTGGGCAGCCCAGGTGTCCCGATGCTTTGTTCCCTCCCTAATCCGGAAATGTAGGTTCTCAAAAATCCTTATTTACCTGCAGCCTGACTTATAAAGGCCTACATCTCTGTGCATTAACTCCTCCCTTCAATCCATAGCCCAGTGAGTTGATTTTTAACCTGGGAAGCAGGAGATGTATTTCAAAGAACAGTTGTACGTAGCCTCCTGGTGTTGGCACGTTTAGAGGAAGGGAAGACTGAAGTTCCAGTCCCTACACCAAGAACTAGAAAAGAAATAGCATTTTATCAATGTAGGAGTAATCCCTCCACTCCAGAACAGATGAAGAGAGATTAAAGATAGGATTTTGAGCATATCTGTGATGGGAATGCAAGCTCTTCAGCTCTCCATCAGGTCCTGTGAGAAATATATACCATCACATTGTGTCATGAGAAGGGAATGAGCAAATGGTGTCAGTGATAGCTGCCCTTGCTGCCCATTCCTTGCTGTCTGCTGCAGTTGTAATCACTAATGTTCCTGTGTGCAATGTAGCAACTTCTCCTTTGGTTGGGATAGGAAATTTGTAAAGTGACAGTGATGTGTTGGCACTGGAGACAGAGCAAAATGCAGTAAAAATAGAAGCCTTGGAGTTATACTGCAATATATGGTTTTGAATTGCTCTAATATGCCTGGGTTTGAACAAACGAGTTAAAGGTGGGATAAATCTGTGTTTTACATTCTGTACATCCTATCACCTTTTCCAACAGCCAAGTGCTCCTCCCTTTTTCCAGCTCTCATTTCATGCAGGTTCTGCTTTCCCCTGATCACATGCTGAGGCAATTTAACTCTCTAATCTTGCGGAATACTGTATTTTGATGGATCAGTTTTCCACTGAGTCAGTGAATTGTGTGTCTCACTGTATAGTCAGATGAACTCTAGAGCTGATAGTGACAGCAGAGAGGGAAGACTGGAGCAAAAGGGAAGTAAGGAGGAAGAAGATTTGTCCCCTTTTGACAGCAGAGATCCTTTAGATTAGCTCAGACACATCATCTAACTGGACTGTGAGAGTAAACTTTGCTCTGTTTTCTGTTATTGTTTGATTTATGCTTTGTTTGTTTTGGGTTTTGGTAGTAAGAAATGTATCTGTATGTATCTGGGAGAGGGCTTTGGGCAAACATCCTGATCTGACATCTGTTCAGTGCAACTTGGATTGGGATTTCTAGACCCTTCCCTACCAAAAGGTTGGGTTTTAAATGCTTCCCTGTCCAGCACATTACATTAGCCAGTGTCTCACAGGCTATTTGAAGAACATTGAGATGCTCAATTCAGCCCAGGTTCTGTGGAGGTCACCATGCTTCTGGCTTCTTCCCACAGTGCCAGGAACTGCTCCCAATGCCTTCAAAGAGTAACTCTACGTCACACAGAAAACTAGGGCAAAGCCAGGAATTACATTCTCCTTTCCTGTTTGACAATTTGATATCCGAATTATTATTTCAGTTCTTCCTGTTCCCCACTCCCACATTTGTGTGTATCTTCTAAGCATTAGCAACAGAGGAAAATCATCTGCAGAAATACAACTCTGGCAAAAAGGGGGGAAAAAAAAAAAAGAAAAAAGAAAAAAGTAGTCTTATAAGGAATCACTCATATTTAAGAATTAGTTTTCTTCTGTTGTGCTGTGGCCTCACTTGTACTGTCAGGAGAACTGCTAGATGAATTTAAAATTACACTACAGTGCCCTTCAGTTAGAATCACAGAATACTTAGGGTCGGAAAGGATCTCAGGATCATCCAGTTCCAACACCCCTGCCATGGGCAGGGACACCTCACACTAAACCATGTCACCCAAGGCTTCATCCAACCTGGCCTTGAACACCGCCAGGGATGGAGCATTCATAACCCCCCTGGGCAACCCATTCCAGTGCCTCACCACCCTCACAGGAAAGAACTTCCTCCTTATATCCAATCTAAACTTCCCCTGTTTAAGTTTTAACCCATTACCCTTTGTCCTGTCACTACAGTCCCTAATGAAGAGTCTCTCTCCAGTATCCTTATAGGCCCCCTTCAGGTACTGGAAGGCTGCTATGAGGTCTCCATGCAGCCTTCTCTTCTCCAGGCTGAACAGCCCCATCTTTCTCAGCCTGTCTTCATACGGGAGGTGCTCCAGCCCCCTGATCATCCTCGTGGCCCTCCTCTGGACTTGTTCCAGCAGTTCCATGTCCTTTTTATGTTGAGGACACCAGAACTGCACACAATATTCCACCTGAGGTCTCACAAGAGCAGAGTAGAGGGGCAGGATCACCTCCTTTGACCTGCTGGTCACGCTGCTTTTGATGCAGCCCAGGATACGGTTGGCTTTCTGGGCTGCGGGCGCACACTGAAGCTGGCTCATGTTCATTTTCTCATCAACCAGCACCCCCAAGTCCTTCTCTGCAGGGCCGCTCTGAATCTCTTCTTTGCCCAGTCTGTAGCTGTGCCTGGGATTGCTCCGACCCAGGTGTAGGACCTTGCACTTGTCATGGTTGAACTTCATAAGGTTGGCATCAGCCCACCTCACAAGTGTTCCCTTTACAAGTTCCCTTGTAAAGTGTTGGGGTGTTGTTCAGAACATTATTTTGTTCAGCAGAAGAATGGAAATGGGTTGAATAGTTCAGCACCCTTGTGGTCTGCTGGAAAAAAATTATTCCACATATTACTCTGTGTGAATATAGTATTTGCCTCTTATTAGCCTATTTCGCTACTGTTGTAGGGAACCTTAACTCCATTATAAATAGACAGATTCTGATTTGTGTTGTTTATGCCAGAGGATCAGGCCCCGTAATAATTTTCTTCTGAACTATTTAAGCTACGAATGCGGAAAGGTACCACCTGAATGGGTAACCCAAATATATGATTATAGTAGAGAAATCCTGTTAGTCTTCCTAACACAGAAGTTGGTTCTTCTGCCATGATTTGAAACATTTAGAAATAAAACTGTTTTATTTCTGAAAGCTTCTCTAATAGCAGCCTGTGGCTTGCTTTCCACCTTAAACCCATCTGAAGCAGCAAACTGGTCGTCATATTTAATGTGCTTCAAGAATTTCTTCATCTGCTGTAGCAGCAACAACCACCAACAACAAATAATGAGAACCAAATAAGCCAAAGCACTGCAGGGACCTTACATGCAGTGGGTTTTGTGAAGAGAATTAACATGAAAGAGGGTTCACTTCGGGGGTAGAGGTCAGGGCAGATAAACTCCTGTGTTCTGATACATTTCCTTAAAGTGGGAAGCACTTTAGAGAGTGAGGCTGTGGGAAGAAGCTGTCAGCAACGGGGTGGTCAGCGGTGTCAAGGGTGGTGGCCTATGTTTTTCTTCTGCTGCAGCCTTTCATCCTCCATCTGTCAAGCTCCATAATTTTCAAGGCAGGCAGTCGATTTTTAATACGAACCTTTAACTTCCCAGGTCTGAAGTGCCCCTTTTATCTTGGAATAATACAAAAATAGCAATAACTGCCCAGGAGGCTTTTTAAAGTCTGTGTCCCTGCTCAGGTCTCCTTGAGATGGCACCAGATTGCCATCTGGGCAAAGATACATGCCATGGACTTCTGCCGCTGTTGAAAAGGCAGAAAAGGCCTGGAGACAGACATCCTGGTAGAGGAGACAGACATCCTGGTGGAATATGGCTAGATGTAGTGCAGACCTGCAGACACCCTGGCAGTGTGATCTCCATAGCCTGACATGTCCTGCTGACCCTGCCCCACATGGTGTCATGGCCCTGTTGCTGACTTGTTTGACCAGTGCTGACTGCAGGATACTGCCCCGAGGACTGATGTCCCCCAGCAGGCACGTGACTGAGCTTGGGCAAAGAGGCAATACCTGCAGTCCTGCGTCCATCTCTGGGGGCAGCAACACAAAAGGGACGTGGAGCTGTTGGACTGAGTCCAGAGGAGGCCATGGAGATGCTGCGAGGGCTGGAGCAGCTCTGCTCTGGAGCCAGGCTGAGAGAGTTGTGCTTGGTCAGCCTGGAGAAGAGAAGGCTCTGGGAAGACCTTAGAGCAGCTTCCAGTGACTGAAGGGACTACAAGAAACCTGGAGAGGAGCTTTGGACAAGGGCCTGTAGGGAAAGGACAAGGGGGAATGGCTTTAACCTTACAGAGGGGAGATTGAGATGAGCTTTTAGGCAGAAGTTCTTCCCTGTGAGGGTGGTGAGGCACTGCCACAGGTTGCCCAGAGAAGCTGTGGCTGCCCCATCCCTGGCAGTGTTCAAGGCTAGGTTGGACGGGGCTTGGAGCAACCTGGTCTAGTGGAAGGTGTCCCTGCCCATGGCAGGGGGTTGGAACTGGTTGAGCTTTAAGGTCCCTTCCAACATGAACCATTCTCGGATTCTATGATGAGTCCAGGCTTTCTTCATGCTACACTCCTTTCTAACACTTAGCTAGAGGTGACTTCTTAGCATTGCTTGTGTCATATAATTTCAGCCTCCTGAACAAGACTTGGCCCACACTCAAAATACACAGGGTTTAAGTGTTTAAATTAAGGCTTAACTGACTCAGACACTGCATCTAGTTTCAGCCACTGTGTTGCTGTATTATTAAATGCTGCGAAGTGGAGTTCCTCCACTCATCTTCAAGGGTTATCACAGCAGCAGTGGCAGTAACTGAAGGCTCCAGATGAGTGAACAGGGTGAAATCCTAGTCCCAGTGAAAGCAGTGGGTATTTTTCAAGGGATTGCTTTGAGGTCCAGATTTCATCCAAACATCTCAGCTGAAGTTCTCCCAAGAGAAAGCTGCATATATTCCTTCATTCATTTCCAACACAAATACATCCCTTAACCATGCAAAGCCTAGCACTGAAATACTTGCAGTAAATGGGCTTAAATTAAGAAAGTGTGGTTTCTTATCTTGGAGATCTCATCTGGATGAAAATCCTCTTTTATGTAAGTAACTGAGTATAAGGGGAATGATCTTATTTCTTTGTATCTCTTGACATTGTTGCTAGTTTGACTTGTGAATTCTGCTGCTTTGTGGTTTACCAGCAAAATTACCTGTTCTCTTCTATACCTGCATGTGAATGAGCTCGTGCATAACAACTGAAAATCCAGGTTGCTTTTGTGCGTCTGTTTGCATAATTCAGTGCGAGAGGTGAAAAGACTGAACTCGAGATTGAGCAGGGTTAGCAAATTTGAGATCTTAATGCAAATGTTTAAAAATATGGAACAGAGAGGGGGTTCTGATCCACCATTTAGCTTAGCTTGTTATTGACATTTAAATGCAGATCAGTTGCAGCAGATGGATCAGAATTCCCCTGGAACTGGAAATGTTTGGATGTCTGGGTATTATTTGGGGCCTTGGGTCTAGAAAGGCAGCGATGAGCATGCATGCAGCACACACAAGCTTCAAAAGTAGGAAGAGGAAGCTCACTGCAAAGAAGTGGCATTGCACTACTAATGACTTCAGTCATCAGCATTGTCACACACAGCTTGCTGCTGTCTTCTGCATTGATGTTGGGGAGCAGAATCAGAAACACAAAAACAAACCCTGAGCATGTACTTCAGTGCTGTCTGCAGACTTTGAGGTCCTAAGCTCCCTAATCACTACCGTATGGCTCATAAAAGAAGCAATCTGACACCAAGTACCCAGAGAGGTTGTTATTCCTCCGCTCTATCCTATATCACTCCAAATGTTAGAACAATAAATACATTTACCTCTTAAGATCACTTAAAATAAGTTGTTTTAATTAAACCTCCTAGCAATCTATCTGCACTAAGCGATTAAGTGCTGCTTCTCTCAGTGAAAGGAGAAGGGATTATCACAAGACAAGACTGAGTGAATTATAGGAACAACTAGGACTGGGTAAAATGCTGTATATTTGCCATCAAAATTCAGATGAAAATACTGGAGCTTGAGGTTATGTGATGTGATTACTCTCAAATATTTCCCCTTCTTTCAGCCCTTCCTTTCCTCCCCACTGCCCCAGAGTCAATGAAATAGTTATTCCCCTCAGGTTAAAGTTCAGCTTTGAATATCAGCTTTAAAAGCTGCCCAAGAAGAGAGCTTTCTTTACTCAAATGGACATTATTTTCAGCATATAAACTTTAAAAATGGAAATGTAGCAATTGTGTTGATGAACTATAGTCATTGAAAAATGTATCAAATCCGTAAACGTTTTGAGTGCCTTAGCAATTGTTCTTTGCAGCTGTATCATAAAGAGTGTTTGGTGGGATTGTTATGCTATTTTTACGTTAGCACTTGGAATATCTTATGTGAATTCAAACTCAGTAATTATTGTTTTAAACCAAACTTTTTGCATTGCTCTCAACTTAGGAATCACACTGGTGGGTTTGTTGTCTCATTGCTAGCCTTATCACTTTCACGATGGAGAACAGGCACAAGAGAAGGCTATTTTATATCCTGTAGTATGTCTTGCTATGGTTAGGGCAGTATGTGTCTTTTAACTTTCCTACACTCAGTTTCCCTTCCAAGTTCCCCATTTATCCCTATGCTGGTACCTGACATGACAGACTGGATGGAAAGCTCTGACAAAGTGTCAGTCCTGGCACAGCGTGGGCAAGCAAGTACTCTGGATGTGCTGCTCCATTAATTCATTTGGATTCTTTACCTGCTGTTTTAGTACTGGGGCCTCTCCTGGGAAGAAACAGGCAAGTGTGATGGGTGGTGGTTTTATTGTGATGTGGACAAATGATCCTGAGGGACTAGCTGAAAACTCTTGAATATACTAGCATGCAGTGGTGGTCTGTAAAGGTAAATGCATCAACAGTGCGCTGCCACCCCCTTTTATCTCACCAACCGGTGTGCCGTGGGCAAGCAGGCAGGACAGGCTGCCACCTTGGGAACTTGCTGCCCTTTGCATTTTATAGTCAACCTCCAAATAGGAGCGAGAGGGAGAATGTGGGAGCTGAGCTAAAGCTGCAGTGTGGCCTCGCTTTTAATTTATCCTATTAGCTGGGGGGGGGTAGGGGTGGGGGGGTGGGATTTTGCAGTTAGAGGTAGGGTCTGACTGCCTTAGGCTTCAGCTTTCTCTGAAGGGCAAAGGAAAATGATGTTAAAGTGTTAAATTATTATCCTTCATGTCCTTCCACTGGGTGTGAATTGGTTAGTTTTGGCTTCCAATTTTAAAGATGTCTGAAGTGAGCGATATGCAGGACCAACCCCAAATATTGATATTGTTTTGCTTGTCCTAATGCATGGCATTGCCAGTTGCCAGTCCTAGTGTGATCTCTTTTCCCATGTTTTCTGAGACTACAAATCTAAAGAAAGAATAATAAATGAACCCGGGAGACTTCTTACTCTGTGGCACTTCTGAATATATGTGAGTGTGAACAAAGGAGTGAGATGCTCCAGCATTTTCAGCAGGGACTTCATCTGCTCCTGGCCTCCCAACCCACTCAAATGGATCTTGGTTTCAGCAGAGGATACTGGCATTTCTGCCTTTTAAACACACAGTAGGAAATTGGTTTCCTGCACAATTGCAGCAAACATTCAGTCTTTTCAGGTTAGGTACAGAGCTATATGTTACTAGAATGTACTGCAGCAGCAGAAGACCAGTAGGGAGAGTCTGTCTAGCAAATAGCATTTATATTTTTTCTAACTGGAAAGAATCAAGCTTTTGTTTAGCTTGTAGAGATATGGTTTGATGTTTTTGAAGGCATGGAATACCAGAAGGGCTGTTTCATCAGAAGGGTGAATTAACAAAGAAAAAAAATAAAAAAAATGAAAAATTAAAAAAATAAGAAAATTAAAAATTAAAAGAAAAGAAAAGAAAAAAGAAAGAAAAAAAGAAAAGAAAAGAAAGGAAAGAAGGAAAGGAAAGGAAAGGAAAGGAAAGAAAAAAGAAAAGAAAAAAAGAAAAGAAAAGAAAAAAGAAAAGAAAAGAAAAGAAAGGAAAAGAAAAGAAAGGAAAAGAAAGGAAAAGAAAGGAAAAGAAAAGAAAATCTAATGTTCCCTCACACACATTTTCCAGTTCTGATGTGTAAAATATATGTGATCTTCCAGCTATATTTTCCTCTTGCAAATCCCAGTGGTTTTTATTAGGATCAGTTTTGTTTTATTGCTTTCTTTTCCTGTAAAGCCAACAAGTTAAAACAACAGGATTGAAGTTTGGATTGTCCGGCCAGCTATGAGATAACGCATCATGTACCCCCCTTTTATCTTTCTCTTTTCCTTCCTCCTTCTGCTTCCCAGCCTCCTCAAGGTGCTCCGCTCTGCCATGGTGCTGCTCAGCATATTGGCCTAAAAATCTTTGCAGGTGATTTATAGAACCCTGTGGTTATTGTATGGCTAATGATTCATGGAACTTCATTAAATACCGAGTATGTGCCTGCTTACTGTCTGTGCACACTGCATATTAGAACCTTTGCACTCCCCCTTGCAAATTGCCCCCATTAAAGTCACAGACAAAAGGTCCTCTCAGTAGCTTACATATTTTCCCACATGTGAGAGAGCAATTGGAAACTTCCTCTTGATAACTAAAAACTTTTGAATTAGAATTTATGAGAAGGGTCTTTTGGTCTCATTGCCTAAGGGCTGAAACAGATCCCAGTGTGTACAAGCGTTCCTTTGATGCATGGAGCTGCACAGGGTAACATTTTTTAACAGGATCAAAAAGCGTGATGCAGGGACAATGTGTGGAGGCCCTTACTCTGACACAAGGAGTCAGAGTCCGTGTTTTTCCAAGGCTAAAAATGTGGAAGTATGTGTCCAGGGTAGCAGCAACATTTTATATTCTTTTTAATTGAAGTAAAGTCCTAGATAAAATACTGGCAGTCAGTGTTACAACTTCCTTTTCTTTAATGTTCCTCTAAAAATGCTTTGAAGCTACTTTTACCTTTGGGAAAGTATTGTATATGTGTTAGAGTAAAATATATCAAAAAGAAAATAAAGGGCCAGATCTTTAATTGGTAGAAATCAGCATGGTTCTCTTAGAGGGGTTGGAATTTCTCAAGCTGTGGATATGGCTAAAAACTTTGTCATTTCTCACCATGTGCTAATATATTCCCACCTACTTACTCAGTAGGACTGTCCTGTTCTGAGTTTCCTATTGACCAAACATTTTTCAATTACACTACTAGGGCAGCAAAAGTCTTAAATGTGCTGCTAACTGTCAAATCAGAAATATTTCCTTTGTTTTCAGCTGCACCACTCAAGAGCTTAAAAGGATGCACAGACGTATATGGACTGGCTGAGCTTAAGTTTTGATAACTAGAATTTTCCTCACCTAATAGTAAAAGGACATGACTCGATACTCATTTAGGTGCCCTATGTATATGCTCTTTCATGATATCTCACTTCACACTATGTATGTCTATATGCAAACAGGTATGAACAAAAGGAGCAGCTTCAAGTTATGGAGCAAAACCATCACAGGTGCCATTAAAAAATAGTCACTTTACATCAAACTTGCGGATTACATTATTGCAATAGAGATGCTTTTGAGACAGGTATTTTCTGTACTCACACTAGCAATATTTGTAAAACCTGTCATGATAATCAAGTCATACATATTAGCTGCAACAGATGTTTTCATCAAGCAAAGAATGAGCTTTGATAGTCTTAATCTTTAATGCAGCACACTAATTTACCACTTGTTCTGCAGCTGATAAATTGAATTTCTCTCCAGTTGCACCATTTGTAGGTCTCCTGAATGAGGAAGGAGATTTAACTCTGTGTTAATTTGTGGTCATTTAAGAGCCAACTTTTCAAAATAAATTTGGCTTGGTCTCACTCTTCTTCTCCAGTAATATCCTGCCAGAGTGTTTGAACTTTAGGGGTGATCTTTAGAGAGCGCAGTATATGGAATATAAAGAGTCCAGAGAAAGTGTTATCTAAAAATAACAGAAGAACCTCACATAAGTCAGAAAAGGTAATGGAATTGGTGGTGGAGGATGAGAAATCTCTAGGGATGGCGGGCCTCCTGATCTTTACTTGTATATTGCCAGTGGGATGACATCTGTGTCTAATTTTGGTTTGACTGTTTTCTTTGTGTTTATTATTAATATCTCTGACTAGATAGTAGTAGTTATATATCAGGTATAGACATCTTATACGCAATACCTGTGCTATGCCATCAGACATCAGCTTACTCAGAAGGCCATGTTTCAATAATTGGGCCCTACCTCTGTCTTGTTTTGGGTGTATTAAATTGTGACTCCGGCAGATTTGGGCTGCTAAATGGAGAAAAAAAGATCCCTTAGTCTTTTCTTGGGGAAAGAATGGAAACCAATAAAGGAGTAAGGTAGCTAACAGTAAGGGAGTGGGTTTCCCTCTGTAATCTTAATGGGAATTTGAGATATGTTCCTCAACAAAGGCTTGGGCACACATTTGAAATGTGTTTGTTGCAAAACATTCTTTTTCTTCTAGCTGAGTAGCATATAAAGCATAGGCTTGATTGGAGTCCTGTTTTTAGAATTATAGAACCAGCCAGGTTGGAAAAGACCTTAAAGATCCTCAAGTCCAACTGGACCCCAGCACTGCCGAGGCCACCACTAAACCAGGGCACTAAGGGCCTCATCTACACGGTTTGTGAACTCTTCCAGGGACGGTGACTCCACCACTGCCCTGGGCAGCCTCTTCCAATGCCTGAACACCCTTATGTGGAAGGAATTGTTCCTAATATCTGGTCTATACCTCCCCTAGTGCAGCTTGAGGCCATTTCCTTTTGTTCTTTCTTGAACTAGAGTGCCCCAAACTAAAAATTCCAGAGTGCTAAATTGGAGGGGAGAGATTTTGTTTTGTGAAACAGTTTGAAAGTTTTGAATTCAGACATCAAATTCCATAAGTTTCACCCATCCTTGGTAACAGTCCTCTGTAAGTACTTCATCATGATAGATGTAGAAATGTCTGTCTGTTGGATCAATAAAAACTAAGAAAAGTCTAGAGCAAAACTAGACAAAAGAATCCTAGAATCCCAGAATGGTTTGGGTAGAAAAGGACCTTAAAGCTCATTCAGTTCCAACCCCCTGCCATGGGCAGGGACACCTTTTACTAGACCAGGTTGCTCCAAGCCCCATCCAGCCTGGCCTAGTCCTTCACTGGGACTAGGATTTCACCCTGTTCACTCATCTGGAGCCTTCAGTTACTGCCACTGCTGCTGTGATAACCCTTGAAGATGAGTGGAGGAACTCCACTTCGCAGCATTTAATAATACAGCAACACAGTGGCTGAAACTAGATACAGTGTCTGAGTCAGTTAAGCCTTAATTTAAACACTTAAACCCTGTGTATTTTGAGTGTGGGCCAAGTCTTGTTCAGGAGGCTGAAATTATATGACACAAGCAATGCTAAGAAGTCACCTCTAGCTAAGTGTTAGAAAGGAGTGTAGCATGAAGAAAGCCTGGACTCATCATAGAATCCGAGAATGGTTCATGTTGGAAGGGACCTTAAAGCTCATCCAGTTCCAACCCCCTGCCATGGGCAGGGACACCTTCCACTAGACCAGGTTGCTCCAAGCCCTGTCCAACCTGGCCTTGAACACTGCCAGGGATGGGGCAGCCACAGCTTCTCTGGGCAACCTGTGGCAGTGCCTCACCACCCTCACAGGGAAGAACTTCTTCCTTATATCTAACCTAAATCTTCATTGTTTTAGTTTGAACCCATTACCCTTGTTCTATTACTACAGTCCCTGATGAAGATCACTACAGTCTGTAGTAATCCATAAGGAGCATGATTAAGTGTAGGTAAAGAATTTGTTAATATACTTGAGAGTAGGTAAACCTTGTTCCTGTGGGGATAATAGTGATTGCTGTTGGACTAAACAGTTTTCCCTGAGTCACAGCAGTATTAGCAGGTGAGACTTGACCATGTGCTGAGATTTCCTTTGCTGCCGCTCTAGTTTCAGCTGCCAGGTTTTGTAATGCTTACAGGGAAATCTGGGAAAACAGCATTGGGAAATGCTAGTGATTTTGAAAGTTCAGTCAATTTGGGTGACATTTGGCAGCATTGCTGTGTTTTTTTTTCCTTCTGGTGAGATTCCATTAACCTTGCTTACTTTTTTGGCAATACGGGAACCTCTACCAGGATGACTCTAGGGCAAAATAGCTGTACTCAGTCTGTTCTTTTTTCTCTTCCTGAGTTTAAATAAAGTCTGGTCTTATCTGAATATGCACCCAGAAGACTGGAGGGTTACTTAAGCCCTGGTTAGGGAACATATTTAAGAATATGCCTAATTTTAAGCATGTGCTTAAATCAATGTGACTTAAGCAAACACTTGAATTCAGGCCTGTAGTTGAGGTGTTATCCTGAATTTGGGTCCTAATCCTTCAACAATAGCAAAGCCCAGAGGAAAGGGAAGCTATCTGGGTTCCATTCTTTGCTCTTTTGTTGGTCATGTTAAAGTCTATAAAACAAGGATCATTATTCTTATCCCTCTTTGTGAGGCACTTTGAAAATTATCAGGGAGAAGCATTCTGAATACTGTTATTATTGGCTATACTTCTTGAGACTGAAAAAAAATGTAGAAACAGACATTCTCAGTGGATTTCTGGTTCTTCCTCCTTTCATTCAGGCAGGAAATACCATGAGAATGGAAAGAAGGATGCGTACCCATGATCAGAAATAATCTTAATCTCCTCTTTTGCGCTGCTGCTGTATATAATTAGATATTGCTACACTATTTGTTTCGGGAAATCCCTGCAGCATAAAGACATGCTATGAGCAGACCTTACCTGCTTCAGATATCACAAGTGAGCTGGAAACTGCTGGGAGGTAATAATACAGTGGAGAGTGTGTGTGAGTGTGTTTGGAGGAGGAGGGAAAGCTGCATGTTCCTGAGCCCACATTATTAGTAGAGCTGCACTGAAAATAGGGAAGAGACACAGGTTTGTGTAAGTTTAAGAGCTGCTAAAGGGGCAGCACATGAAGACAAACAACCCTGAACCCTACAGAGCCTATAATGAGGAGTCGCAGGACCGGGCTCCATGGTGCGGGGCTGCATTACTGTTTGGCTGGAAAAGCTTGAGGCAGCAAAGAATCTATTATTGATAATTCAGAGTTCCCCGCATTCTCCCTACCTTAAGTCAGAACTCATTCTCCAGCTTCCATGTGAAGGGCCTGGAGCCAAGGCCATGAGCCCATGTATGTGTGTTCAGAACAGTTAATATTTATGATGCATCTTACTGGGAAAATTAGTGTAAAGCTGTGTTCCAATAGTACATTTATCCCATGACCTAGTTTTATGAATAACGTGCAGAAACATGGCCTGCTTAATTTAAACCTTTGTCACCCATTCTGATGGATACAGTGCCTACCTTAGACTTGCTCAATACAAGCCAGGATTTGTGCAAAAATGTGATGTGTATTAGTGGAAGGTAAACACATGCTAATGCTTTTGTTAATACCAAGCACATACAAATACATTTATCAAACAGCCACACGTAAGGTCCATAGTTCTTGGCAGAGATCCCTATGCTCTTACATCAGCTAATGAGAATAAGCATTTTATTGCATTACATACAGTGTTTGCAGGGTTGCTTTAGACTGTGCAGGAGGCTACAAAACTTGCCACACTTCATACATTAAGTATCTGATTCTGAATAGTGTTGAACATCTATAATACCCTGTTGGGTTTTGTTGTTATTTTTATGATATTACTATGAGTCTTGGCATTTCTCTGGATCAGCCCCATCCTAGTGAATTCCACTGCTGCTTAGCAGCTCTGAAGTAGGTATCAGCAAGCCAGGCAGTGCATACACAGAAATGCTGCAGCACAGGTACAAGAAGTGGTTAGTGAGATATTTCAAAGGGAAAGAGAATGAAACGTAAAGATTGGAAGGGCACTTTGACACTTACACCAGCCACAGACAAAAGCAGGCAGCTCTGGAGAAAGAGGCAGTTGTTTCTAAAGTGTGGCTAAACACAATTAATGCCAAAGAATTTTGCATCTGAAAACTACCAAGCTCGTTTAGGTTGGCAGAGCTTTCCTCATGTGATTTATACTCCCTTTTTCCATCAGCAGCAGCAATGGAGATTACTTGTATCATGTACTAGGGGACCTCAGTCCTTGGAACATCAGCAATGTCCTGGGGGTATAGCTAGTAACTGCAGAAGGAGAAAAGAAAGTTTGAATTACTATAGCCAATCAACAACAATAATTTTTATTTTCAATTCCTCAAAAAGACACTATTTCTCTGGAGATAGCCAGTACTATTTTGAAAGTTGTTTCATAAGGCTTCTTTTGACTGTGGAGACATCTAAAGAAGCCCCTGGCCCTGACTCCAAAACAAGCCCTCTCACTGTGCTAACACAAGGGTTTGTAGGGACGTGTTTTAGGCTGGCTGATGAGAAACTGAACAGGACCCAGCTGTGTGTGTTCGCAGCCCAGAAACCACCCATGAACTGGGCTGCATCAAAAGGAGCATGACCAGCAGGTCGAAGGAGGTGATCCTGCCCCTCTACGCTGTTCTCGTTGGACCCCACTTGCAGCACTGTGTGCACTCCTGGTGTCCTCAACATAAGAAGGACATGGAACTGTTGGAGCAAGTCCAGAGGAGACTACCAGGATGATCAGGGGCTGGAGCACCTCCCATGTGAAGACAGGCTGAGGAAGTTGGGGCTGTTCAGCCTGGAGAAGAGAAGGCTGCGTGGAGACCCCATAGCAGCCTTCCAGTATCTGAAGGGGGCCTATAAGGATATGGGAGAAGGACTCTGCCAGGGATTGTAGCAACAGGACAAGAGGTTATGGGTTTAAACTGAAACACGGAAGATTTAGATTAGATATAAGGCAGAAGTTCTTCCCTGTGAGGGTGGTGAGGCACTGGCACAGGCTGCCCAGAGAAGCTGTGGCTGCCCCATCCCTTGCACTGCTCAGGGCCAGGTTGGTCGGGGCTTGGAGCAACCTGGTCTAGTAAAAGGTGTCCCTGCCCATGGCAGGATGGTTGGAACTGAATGAGCTTTACTGTTGCTTCCACTGTGACTACGATTTTGGAACAGACTCAGGAGCAGTGTTCAGTTAGCTCTGTTACTTTCAACTCCATCACAACCATCTCCCTGTGAATTTTATGGCAAGATTTTCTAAAGTTAAAATTCTCAAATCCAGCCCACTATTACTGGGACAGCTCCCAGTAATTGTCAGCAGGAGGAACACAGCAGTGGAGCATGGACACTCTTCAAGACATTTGCCTGCATATCTGCAGTGAAGCAGTTGTCTTCTTGGTCTGAGGTTGCTTTTAAATGTTTTATTTACTGTAAACATTCCACTCTGGTTTCCTCTGTATTGTGGTAAATGTCAGGATTCAAAGGACTGTCATTGGCTGACATAATGGCCACTGCCCTTCCCAGAAACAAAGCATGCCACAGGATCTTTCCCAACACTGTCGCTATACTGCGTCCATGTGGGCAAGTTTCCACCCCTTGAGGTCCAACAGTTTGGTAGTCTTCCTTCTGATGGATTTTATCCCCCAGTACTTTGTTCATTTTAAAGCCAGCTTGAAAAAACTGATCTTAGATTTCTAATAGATGGGAATGAAGTGGACATGCAGTGGGTGAAACAGGCTTGGAGTGGAGGCTGTTTCTCTGCTGTAACACTTGGTTTGAGGTCAAACAGGAGCTATGAGCTTGGGCCCTGAGCTGGTCACAGCTTGTCCCACTGCAGCTCATACGATTTCTGTTAGCTGAGGTTTGATTTCTAACATTTCTGTTGTTATTTTACAAGGATTTCAACTACTTGGCAGAAGGTGTGTCAGTTGCCTTGTCTAATCTTCCTTCTTGCTCTTTCTTGTTTGCCTAAGCACCTCAGGAAATTACCAGAACTAGGAAAAGGTCTAAACCAGTAATAGTATGTAATCATGACATTTGGGAAAGTTTAGATTTAAAATTTAAAATTCAGATTTCTGCTAAAATTACTCCTAAATCAGAACTTTAGATCCAGGGGTTTTTCCCCTCTGAAGACTATGAATAGATTCTCAGAAGTCTGAGTTACACTGTACATCAATGGAAGAATGAGGTTTCTATCCATCTTAACCAACTGCCTCTTGAGTGCCTCATCTTTCATATACAGTTGGGTAGACCTTCAGAGACCAGAAAGAAACTTGAGGGTTTAGGTGCTAGATAAGACTTACCAAGACTCCTGTCAGACCTGGATGCCTTTGAGACTGTTATGTCTCTGTGCTCAAGTCCAGTATCTTTTATGAGAGTGAATCTAAAGATTCGAAACTGAAAGCAAAACTGTTCTTGGGCATCTTCAGACTGTCTAAATGGCTCAGCTGACTGTTACACGAATATAGTTATGGCTTTATCAGCGTGACTACACTGAAGCAGCACCTAAAACCAGTGGAAAGTCAGTGTCTCCATCTCTGTTATGTCTTCTACAAAAAAGAGGACATTTTGCAAATGCCTAAACAATTTGGAAACAAAATTTTAACTACAAATTGGTGACCTCCAGGCTCCTAAATCACATGGGCACTTTAAAAAGCACCTCTGCACTTGATGGCACATCCACAACTGCTCTGGGCAACCTGTTCTCTTTGCGAGGCGCTGGCACAGGTTGCCCATAGAGGCTGTGGCTGTCCTATCCCTGGCAGTGTTCAAGGCCAGGTTGGACAGGGCTTGGAGCAACCTGGTCTAGTGGAAGGTGTCCCTGCCCATGGCAGGGGGTTGGAACTGGATGAGCTTTAAGGTCCCTTCCAACTCAAACCAGTCTGGGATTATATGATTCTATATACTAAGTAGTACTCAGAACTGTAATGACCTCTAATGGACTTTATGATCTGTGTGATCGTTGTGTAAGGAAAATGGTATGGAACTTACTTCCATACCTAAGGGCAGGGTTCTTACACTTTCCTACAGTTTAGCAGACTAAATGCTACAAGTCTGAAGTAATTGTTTATAAAACTGACATTGCCAGGAACAGAAATGTACATGAAATAACATCACTTTTCTTTCAGGACTACACACAGTATCTGATTGATTGTAGACCTGATACTACACCCAGGATGCCCAAGGTTTCATTGTGGTTTTTCCAGTTTGTTTGACAAGGTGAAATGTGTATTATGATACCACATGAAAAATGAAAGCTTTGATTATGTAACCCATTTTCAGATGAATGATCCCATTTGGTCAGAATGGATCATTTCTGTTCGTAAGAGTTGTATGACTGGCCTTTCCTTTGGAGGTTAATTTAGTTTTGCATTAATAGATAAATTCATCTACTTCTGGAGATGAATTGAGATTTTTAAGGTAATTGATAATTACTGCAACTTCCTAGTGTGACAGGAAGTTTTATTTGGATTTATTTCCTTCAGGGTGCTGTGTGCTAGCCATACTAGGAGATGGAAGGAATAGGTTGTTCTTTCTTTGACTCATTCATTTTAGAAACGTTTCTTTTGTTAAAAATTAGTCCAGTGGCCTTGGCCAGGGAGGGAATTTGATTTTGCCAGTGGCAGGATGTCAAGACTCACGGGCTCTTCTGCTTGAATTAAGTTGAGAAAATGGATTGTCTCCTTGAGGCTGCTCCCTTAAGCTTTGGAGGGCACAGAGGTCTCCTCCATGAAAACAAACCCCTGTTCTACAAATGGGTGCCCATCTGCTTTCTGTAGCAGACAGTGCAAATGGCCACACTTGAGGTGCAAGGTGTTTATTTCTCCCACGTGGACGCTTAGTTAGTGTCACATTCCACATGACTCCCACGTTAAAAACCTTCTGTAGTCAGAAGGCCAAAATTAGCTTCTCCTTAAAAGCTTGAAAACGCAAAGGGGAGATTAAAAACTATGTAGGTCACCATAACCCTCTCAAAATGAAGTGACTGATACTGAATGCTGAGAATGAACTTTCTTTGCCCATTTCCAGACAAAAAAAAGAGAATAGGCTCTGGTCTTAAAAGGAGTATTTGCAGTGGCTTTGATTCCAGGTTCAAGGACATCTATTTTGAACTCTCTCAATTGTGTTGTATTAAAAAGAAAACCTTTGTTAAATTTTATCACAAAATTGAATGAGTGGTGAAAGCCAACTCAGACATGTAAAACCTGTGGTGGGAGGGAATACTGTGATGGCAAAAAGAGGGAGAAAGAGTAATATGCAAAAGAAATTCAGAATATTTTCAGAAGGCACATAAGAGCCTTCAGATATAGCAAGATAGAGTACAGTTCACCATCAAACAGCTCATTCCATATGCTGATGTGGGGATGGGGTTGTCAGAGGGTGATAAACTATGTCCCCAAGCAGAAAATATGCTAAGGAACTTCAGATGAGAGTACATTGACATTTATTACCAAGGGAACTTGTATGATTTCTGCCCCTTTGTTGGTGGTTAAATACCTGTTTAGAATAACCTAAAACTAAAAAGTTACTTTTAATAGAATTTTTGTGCCAAGAGAATGGTAGTAAAATCTAAATATATGTGCTTTATGAGTACAGCTGTGCAACTACATTTTCTGTAAGAACCAAAAGTGGGGAAAGAAGGAGAGGAAGGAATTGGAGGGAAGTAAAACCAGCTTACAAGCAAGAAATGGGAGAGGAAATGCATTTCTGACTGAATGAGACATCTCATTTGGAAGATTAGATTTGCCTTTTAAAAAATAAAATATAACTGAAGATCCAAGTGAAACTTTCCTACAAAATGAAAATATGAAGTGTTTTGTCTTGAAAACATGTGAGATGAAGAATCAAAATTTTCAAAATAAACCCAATATTTGAAAGAATATTCAGCACAAAACCTTCATTCTTTTGGCTATGAAGATTCATGCATGACTTTAAAAGTATTTGACTCAAAATGTGATTAATTCCCTTTTACACAGATACTTTTCTCATGCCAGCATTTAATTGAGCAGGATTCTGGAATGTAGGTGTCCAAATTTATATATATATACATAAATACTCGCACACACACATCATTGTATTTCCTCTTCAACCTGATTTTCATGTAGTTTATACCTTGGTGTAATAATTTGGATGCCAATAGGATCTTTTTTTTTTTCTTCTTACTTTAACCAGACTGATGGTATTGATATTTCCATGCTCTCCATTAAATTACGGTCTTATAGGAATACATTAATCTATTCCCTTTCTGTATGGGAAGAAAAAATATAGCTAAAGGTGCAAATTAGGTGTGTGGAGAGTCCTAAATCATGAAATCACGTAAAACTCTGTGTAGTCTATTAGACGTATGAGTTACTGCCTTCTCAGCCAGCATCTCCCCAAAGAATATGTGTAAGTGGTTACAAACAGTCCCTTGATATCTTGATTGAAATGTCCATATTCTGCTGCTTTTTCAACAGCAATTGGCACCCAAAAAGTCATCCTGCTCTTCACGAATCTCAAGAATTAACACAGCAATCCAGTCTCTGGCAGTGTTCAAGGCCAGGTTGAATAGGGCTTGGAGCAACCTGATCTGATGGAAAGTGTCCCTGCCCATGGCAGGGGGTTGGAACTGGATGAGCTTTAAGGTTCCTTCCAACCCAAGCCAGTCTGGGATTCTGCGATACTGGAATCCAGTAATACCTCACAAAAAAAGGGTGGAAAACATTCCCAAATTCTCCCCGACAGACATGGGGGAGCATGGTGCCAAATGTTGTGGTGGAAACAAAGGTATTTTTTAATTTGAATGTAAAATTGGCTTGTCTGATTTTCACGTTTGCCTTTCCTCCTTCTCTTGTTAGATTAATTTTCAGTGGAAAAATGTATCAGTTTTCCTTAATAAAGAGGCTTTTGAGCTTTGCCTCATGCTCGGGCAGCAGGCCTCTGAAGAATGTCAGGAGATGGAGCAGCAGCATTCTTCTGGCTGCCGGTCAGTGGGAAATCAGCAGTGCAGTACAGCGCTTGACTTACTACACTCCTGGAATTCCGGCTAGTTAGATTAGATGTGAGACTCAGGGCTGAATCACTGACCACACATTGCCTTTTTCCCTAGGCTTTAAAGTCACAGCCAAATCACTTTGATTATTTGATCTTTGGAGTGGTGTGTTCTCCTATCCAAATTCCTCTTACAGTTTCAGGTTCAAATGTCAGTATGAACTCAACCCTGGTGTCTGTGCATGCTTTTCTGTTCTGTTTGCCAGCTTCAGCCCTTTTACCCAAGGTGATTCAATCTACTAAATAAAATCAATCTATTTGAAAAATGCTATTATTTAAATAAAGGTCAAATGAAGCCACCTTGTATAATTAAACCATTTTACACATGTGGAACACACCAGCTGCATTAGGGAGAAACCGTCATTTTAAATGTAAAACATACTCTCCCTCATCACAGAAATGCCTTTTTTTTCCCTTCCTCCCTCCAGTTTTTTTTAAAGAGAGATGCCATTCCTTTCTCCATCTGAGTTAAATACCACAGTATCCTTTACAGCAGGCTTCTAAGCTAAATCTAATCAAGCTGTGTCACAGCTCTATTAGGCAGGTTGCTCTTTCTTTGGCCTTGAATAATTGGAAGAATGTTGGCACTTGTGCCTGGGCCATGAGAACGTGACCTGAGTTGATATTTAATCTACTTCAGTGCTAGGCTGCACTAGGACTGGGGCCTAAGCCAGGCCTCGGGAGCAGTGTGTTAGCCATCAGCAGCACTCATTTTACCTTGAAATGGATTCCATTTGATGTATCATTACACCGCTCCAAGAGAATGCTTTAATGAGACAGATACATGCACTGGAAAGGATTAAATTGTTGTCCTTTAAACTTTTTTTTTATTTTTTTTTTTTTTAGCTTTGCTGGCCTAATAGCTACAAGGTGCTGGGAAGTACCTGAGAAAAGCAAAAAGGTTACAGAGCAAGCCAAAACTAGCTAGAACTGAAGTTCCCTTGTCTTTGGATCTGCAGGCACTTGGCAGCAATTGCAAAACTCTGGCCTTCTTTTCTCCTTCGCAAACTAGAATCAAGCACTGAAACTTTAGTTCCATTTTCACCTCTTGTCAGGGGAAGTTGGTACTATGAGGGAATCTTGGAGTTGCTTCACATATTTGTCACTTTGAAGCAGCCCTCCCTGGGCACAAACAAAACATTCATCATTACTTGGGATGTGGGAGAGGGAAGTTTTCATTCCTCTTCTCACAGGCATATATAAACTCCAGGAGCCCTCAGGAAAGAGGAAATTCCTTCCAGATCTAGAGGTTGTTCCCGCTGAGCAGTCCCAAGTCACAATGTATTTCAATAGTTTGTTTAACACTTTCTTGCAGGTTTCGGGGAGAGCTTGTGGCATAGGGAGTAAGAGAAAACCTGGATGCCAATTAGAAGCTTTTCCAGAGAGAAGCATATATTACCATTTTCTTGAGTCACAAGAAGGTCTTGAATGACTTGCTGAGGCCAAGGTGTTTGAAAACACCCTAGACTCAGGTCACACACATGAGCAACTGTTTGAACTTTGCCAAAGGTGGGGGGGACCATATGATTGGCAGAGGAGGCTGAGGCAACACTGAGTTTGCACAAAAGGAAGGTGATTTCAATGACCATTTATCTCTGACAGTGAGGTGTACCCATGTGGACACGAGCTGCTGAAGGATCAGTGATTTCCAGAACTTTACTTTTTTGTTGCAGGGGCTGTCCCCTGCTGCAGAAGAACATTTCAGGCCAAGAGGCAGCACCTCTCTACCTCAGCGCCCAGTCTAAGGGATGTGAGCAGTAGGAGAATGGATCTTTGTTGTGGAGTGAAGCTGTGAGACACTAATCAGGTGTGTTACTGATTAACTCAGCCTCCTCTGAAATGTCAATGACTTCTTTTCTTCCAGGCTACAGTCTTAGGGGATGGAGTGTTTGTCCCTTTCACATGTACTCCCCCAAGTCTAATTTCCACTTACATTGTTAGCAGAGGCCAGCACCTGCTTTTAAGTCATTCTAACCCCTGAGACACTGGATGCCTTTTACATTTCACTGTATGTGAGTCTTCATAAAAACAAAGTACTGTTTCAAAATTTGATGTTAGCTGAAATATTTTTCTCTCTTACTGTGATAAATCATTCTGTGGTCTTGAGAACAATCTCCTCAAGCCTTTCACGTCAGGCTAAGGCTAATGCTAACCTTTGAAGCCAGCTAACAAAGCAGCCTTCTAAATTTGTGTTTCTATTCCATGAAAGATCCTGGATGAATTAGTAAAGGTAATGCCAAAAGTCTTTTTATACATTTTTTTTGTGTACAAAACCGTTGGAGAGAAGTGAAAAACTTTCTGTAGAACAGGCAAGAGCACTCATGGTTGTCCATTACCCCCAGTTTCTTCTCACTGTTTATTTTGGCTATGAACTCTCCTATGACTAGAAAGTCCATTCCTGGCTGGGAAAGTTTTCTCACAAGTAGGACAGCAATGTCAGACTGACCTAAAAGAGGTTGTTCTCTCTTGCATTTCCCTGGATTATTTTTCTTTTCCCCTCATATGTGACTTGTTCAAAATTAAGTGATGCCACCAGACATGATCTTCTGCCACTGTCAAGCAACATCTTTCACATTGCTGTATTAGTGGACAATCTGATTTTGTTGAAGTTCAGCTTCAAGCAGCCCCTTTACTTCATCTGACATCTGCTGACTACTGGGAAAGTGTTTACTGAGCTTATTTGCAGCAAGGATTTTTTCCTGGAGTATTCTGATATCCCAGATTTTTGAGTAGGTGACCAGCCCACCTTTGTTACATCTCTGCCATTATAGCCCCCTTGCCTGACATAACCATGATCCATTTTTCCTAAATCTTGCATTACAAACTCACTCTAAAACTGGTATTTCTCATCGAAATCAAAGGGTTTGGGTCAAATTTTCAAGGACATAAGCCAGAGAGCAGAATATTTGCAAGACAGAACATTCCTGAGGCCAGTTATGGTTACAAAAGCAAACAAACTCTCCCCCAAATGCTAGGTGAATGCTCAGCTTTCTGACCTTTGTCAGATGGCCAGGTCTTTCCCACTGATTTCTAAAGGAAAGACGAGGAATCCAGGACCAGAGGCTTCTGCTGCCTCAGTTTTTTCTTTACATCTTGCGCCTAATCTTAGGCAAGACACCTCTTCCTCACTTTCAGATAAATAGGTAGGGGAGAGTCTATTCTCTACTTAAGTGGCATCCATGGCCAAATCAAAATCACTTGTTTATTATTTACATTTATTACATGCATTGATTACAAACAGCAAACTCGGATTTGCCCTGTTAGCTGCTAGTATGAGGCATTAATTAATAATTTTCTAACTAATCGCTGCTATGTAGAAATGTTGTGGTATCCCATTGGAATATGACAGCGCGGTTTATCTGGTGGCTATTGAAGCTGGCAAACATGGTGGCTGAACGATTCCCTCTTCAGAATTGTTTGCTGGATTCCCCTTGTTAGCCCTCTGTAGAAAAGCGGATCAGGGAAAAGTGAGTTACCACACGGAGTGCCAAAATAACACCATCTGCTTGGCAGCAGCTGAGAGTTCAGGTGACTTCATTGCTAAATCACCTACACAGCTAGAGAAGTGTAAGAAGAGCAATAATGAAAAGCAAAGCTAAGGAAAGCCAGGAGAATTGGAAAGCTGAGAGCACAGAGGAAGGAAAGGCTGGGATCTGTGTGGTCATTCTACAAAGCAGTCAGCAAAATGAAAAGAAACAAAGTATATTATGGAAGTTCTTACTAATTATCTTCACTCAGGTCAGGAACAAACTCTGACATAGGCACTGCTGTGGGTTTCCCTCACTACACTGCAAGTATGTATTTAGGGATAAGGGAATCCTAGACTTAGGAATTCATCTTCCTTTAAATATATGAGGTATGGCTATAAAACCATTTCATCCAACAAAGCTGAAAGAAAATGTGCTTTTTCAAACTTTAGTTTTCTCCCAAATCACAAAATACTCATATTTTCAGCAAAACTGGAACTGAAGCAGTTGCCTTCTACTGAGTTTGGGCACTTTGATTTTGTTATGCTGTGAAATAGTACTTCAGAATAAATATTCATAGCCTTATGCTTAACTTTAAACAGCTGCTTAAGCTGCTTGAGTTCACAGACCTAGTCTTCATATGTTTCAAAGAAATGACCAGACACATGCACAGAGCAAAAGCAGAGTTTTCAGAAAGATTCAGAAAGGGAAAAAAAACCCAAACCCAAACAAAAAACCCTTTCTGAGGCATTTTTAAGAAGTCAGAGGTGTATCTCCACAGCTTTTGATGTTGGATGCTAAAAGCAACAGTTAGATTTAGGGGAAACAGAAGGGTTTCCTTTGCTTTACACAGTACTGTCTCTTGACCTGCATTTGATTTTACAGTTACAGTTGCAGAGTGAATAGTAATGAACTGAAAAACTCCTGAAGCCATATGAGGAAAATCTGCATGGGAACTCACCCTGTAGCATCCACTGAAAGTGGAAATGCAGGTCAATGGGCTGAATACAGTGGATGACAGTATGAATCTGCATTTCCTGCAGTGCTTGCAGCTGACATCCAAGCTCTAAGAGCATATCTTGCTGACACTCAAATCATCATTTGTTATTTTATTTAAATACAATAAACGTTTTTCTCTGGAAAAAATATTAAGCTTTCACTGTACAGTTCAGAGCTGCTCAATAATAATAATAATTTTCTTGCTAGAAATGGAAATAGCTGGCTAGTATTTAGAACTTGGGCCCAATGTTCTAAGCAGTTCTAAATAGTCTATCAGAGATTCGCTGAATTAGTAGCCACTGGATTTAAAAGGCAATTAAAATAATTTCAAGCATTTTCTCTCTTGATGACTATGTATGAATTTCAACTTCAAGTTTTCAACACAGTTTATTAGTGCCTGGTAATGTTAATGAGCGATGATACTATTCCTGTCTTGTCCTAGTAGCAAGCTTTTACACAGTGGAAAAATTTGCCTTTGAAACCTTTCTCCTATTTCTCTTTCCCTCTCTCTTCTGTTGCTATCTTCTTTGCTCTTTCTCACTGTGATGCAGTTGTAAATATTTACTGTGGTTGGATAACCAATGAGTTTCTTTATGTGGAAATACTCCTTTTTTTAGTTGCAAATACTCCTTTTATCATGCACAACATTGTTGCCTTTTGTGTTGTTACAGAGTCATTGCAATTAAAGAAGCAAAAGGCTTCTGAGGTCATCTAGGCACATTCATGCCAGTGCAGGAATGTTCTCTGCAGAATGCTTGATCACTATCTAGTTGTGAAAGTTCCATGGGATGGAATGTCTTTGGGTTCCTATTCTTGCCCAGTTCTTCCCTATTATGTATCTAGATTCTTAGAAAATTCTTTCCTACTGCATCTAGCTTAAAAAGCCTTTGTGCTTTTCCTCTCACCACTTCTTTTATCATGGCCTTACCCTGCAAGCACCTACAAACTCTGCCTCCTGAAGAAACACATCTGGGTCCACAAGAAGGCTTGGCTGAAATCACGTGAGTCTGGAAGTGTCACACTCAGAATACAGAGCCCTTCTGTGAAAGGAAAAGCTCACATCCCCCAAAGTATTTGAGGCACAGCCTGTGCTGGCCAGACAGACTTCTGCTGGGCCCTCTGAGCTCAGTCCAGATGTCCTCTGCACAGCTGAGATTCATATTTAAGCTTAATTGAGGGGAAAATAGTGTGAATGAAAGCAGATCTGATCCTGAGATGTGCACAGCATCCACAACTACCATTCATTTTAGTGGGGTTGTTTAGCTTTGTATTTTTCTTGGCCTGATGGACAAAGGGCCAAAAGGAGGCAGTGGAGCTACGAATAACTAATGCCATTCTACCAGGTGCTGAGTGCCCTCTTTCACATTTCTGTAATAATCATAGAACCCCAGACTGGTTTGGGTTGGAAGATACCTCAACGTTCATTCAGTTCCAACCCCCTCTCATGGTCAAGGATGCCTTACACTAGATCAGGTTGCTCCAAGCCCCATCCAGGCTGGCCTTGGACACTAATTTCAATCTCCTTTCTATCAGCTTAAAGCCATTCGCCCTTGTCGTGTTCTCCAAAACCATATCCAGGAGCATGCTGAAGGTATACAAGGAGGGGTAGCTAAGTTCCAGTGCTTCAGCCACTGTCCTAGCCTGTTCCCTTTCCATGTTTTTACATAGCCAGAGAACCCTTAAATACTCCTGCTGATATTCTTCTCCTTTATATGCATACATGGAAACGGTTCTATCATATGGAATGCTTTAGAAATTACTCACATTTAGAAAACGCAAGGAGACAAAAAAAGCCGTACTCTTTGCAGGCCTATACACTGAATATGTTAATACTATTCAGCTGTCTCTGCCCCAGAGATCTTGCAATCTAAATAAATGAGGCAAGGAAGAAATGAAGGAAAGGAGGCATTTTTTGTGTTTGGAGATATAGGAGATTGTGGGTGAGATGCAGAAAAGGATTTAGGAACCCCAAAGGGAAATTTGGGCACCTACATGTAAAATGTGATCATCAGGATTCCAGGCTAACCGCTACTAACCCCAGAAGTGCCTATATTCTAGAGACACTGTGTCTAGAGACAGTTTTTATTTAAAAATCTTTTTTACCTAAAATCCTGTACTTCTGCACAATACAACCACCTCACTCCTGGCAGCCCTGAGCAGCTCAAAGCCTGTTTCACAAAACACAAAAACTCAAAAAAAGAGGAGTTTGTCCTCCTTTGCTCTCTAACAGCAGGGATCTCACACTGTAACATCTAACTCATCAAAGTCAGTAGGAGGAGTGGTGACCACTGCTACCATCCAGCCACAGAAGAGCCTCCCTGCTACATCACGGGTGGTGTTTAAGATGGTTTCAGGAGGGAGTTGCAGTGGGAGCCCCAAATTCCACTTGTAAACAACAGAAAGACTAAACTATGGACTGGGGAAGCAGTTTAAATTAATGATGGCCCATGACCCAGGCACTCATTAAATGAAATGGTGAACAGTATTATCAGGGTAGGATCTCAGCTTCTGGTGGTTTTCCATCTCCGTGTACCACTGCTCATACCAGAAACAGTCAATGAAGGCGATCCTCTCTTTGATGGGAAAATGGTATTTCCAGTAGCAAGCATGACCAAGATGAGAAGGCAGCGACTGGATCTGTAGAAGGACAAAGAGGTCTGCACTTAAAGCAAGGCAATTCAAAGATGAATGTGTGTTTCTCTCCCTCCTCTTCCTGCCAGTAGGAGTGCACAAGCAGGATGCCAAGGTTACTGTTACTGCATTTTATTACCTAGCATGCAGTCACTCAGAAGGGACACCAAGAATGTCAGCTCTCAGTGGCCAGAAGGGAGCCAGAAGTGTGAGACTGAATGCAAAGGGACTGTTTGAAAGGACTGGGTTAACAGGAGGCTAGACAACCAAAGGCACGCAGCCCTGCGAAATCCATGACATGGGACATGCATGGGCCCCATGACCATTGATTTCCGTATAGAGGAGGTCAGGGTTCGTTTTTTTCCTCTGCCTCAGGGAACTCAAGGCTCATGTCCTACCTCCCATGAGAGCTCTCTGGCCAACGAACAATGAACTGCTTTGGGTGAAGATGCTGTCTGTCCATCCTGTCCAAGCTGTGCTACTAAGCAGAAAGGAATTCACGAAACCAGAAGAAGAGCACAAGCGTGTTGGAGTGTGCTGCAGGAGTAGGGGAGAAACACACTGGAGCTAGAGTAGGGTGATGCGAGTTCTTGTCAGTGTTGCTGCTGTATTTATGTGAAATTAAATCCTCCATGCCCTCTGCAGAGCCATTCTTCTTCTCCCCAGTTGTCTGAAGCTCTATCAGTTTGGCAGGAACAACATGTGACTATTAATCACTGTCCCATCTCCAGAGATGTTACCACCAGGAGCTTTCATTCTCTAAGAAAGTGGAAATCTTCAAAGCTATATTTAAGGAAAACATTTAAGCATAGCAAAAAAAAAAAAAAGGGTAGGAGTTAACTGCATGAATGTGGTACTTCTGTAAGCAGTTTATTAGCAAAGATTGCTTTTCTGTAGTAATTTCAGAATTAAAAAGGTTAATTTTCACCTTCAATCCATCAGTGTTAGGCACTCTAAGTTTTCTCTACCAGAAGATAGTATCTGCTAAATTGGAGATTGTCTTATGATGAGCTTCTTCATACAGAAATGGCATGTGCAGTTTAATATAATTTCAGAACCTGTTCTTTCTCAAAACTAAAGAGTTTGTATCACAGAACTTAAATTTCACTCCTTAATTTGGTCAAATTCTCAATGTCTTCACAGGAGTTGGCAGGTTGGATATTGATATCAGTCAGGTACCCATCAAACAGTGTTAGTAAATAATATTTCATGGAATCTAAATTTTGGTAGTCTAAGGCATTAATGTAGCTTTAAAATACTACATTAGTAGTAACATTTTAGCTGCAGTTGATGGAGTGAACATTTACTTGTGAATTCAGGAAGACACTGTAGGATGCAATCTTACCCACTGATATCTCTGCAATCTATATCCTTGCTGACCTTCCTAACACTACATCTGATGTAAGAGCCAGAGTTCCTGTGGAGAGCAGTAAGGGCAAACCCTTGCTGTCACTGGAAAATTCTAGCAACATATTGCATTTGTATTGAGGTTAATCCTGAAATGTGCAAAGAATGACACCAGCTCTAACATATTTTCAAATGGAAATATAAATTTCATTATTATGTATATGCATACATATACATTTATTGTTATTCATACATTATATGTATGAAAAGGAGTGTAAGCCTCATAGTTAAACTACACAGTCTATAACATAAATGCCTGCAAACATCTAAGTGAACACAAACTTGCCTCCTGCAGACTAATGCACAGGTGTTGCAACATCTCAGAATCATAGAATCACTGACTGGTTTGGGTTGGAAGGGACCTTAAACTCATCTAGCTCCATTTAGAACTCATCTAGTTCCAAACCCCTGACACGAGCAGGGACACCTTACACTACACCATGTCACCCATGACCTGTATAACCTGGCCTTGAATGCTGACAAGGATGGAACATTTACCACTTCTCTGGGCAGCCTGTGCCAGGGCCTCACCACCCTCACAAGGAAGAACTTCTTCCTTATCTCTAACCTGAACTTCCCCTGTTTAAATTTAAACCCATCACCCCTTGTCCTATCACTATAGTCCCTTGTGAAGAGTCCTCTCCAGCATCTTTTACTTTTACTTGGGGTACTTTTACTTTCTTTGCTTTACTTGGGGTGCTGCTTCACCAGGAGATTTACTTCTAAAATCTATGCCCACTGTGCGTGCCTCACTTGAGAAGTTCTGCTCTTCCAGACTGCTTGGCTTTGTGTTATAGCCTTCTGTGTAAAGCCATCCACTATGGCTCTGTACTTTGAGGGCCCAGCTCCAAAGGGCTTTTCTGAGGAGCACTCACCTGTCCTCCTGACAGGCCTCTGCCTGGGGGCTGCTGGAGCAGAGGAAGACCTTGCCATGTCTCTCCTTCAACACCCAGCACCACAGCAGCCCACAGCTGCATGGAAGCTCCTGAGCAACCACTGGATCAGGACAAAGGGGTTTTAGTCCCTCCGGCAGTGTCAGGTTGGAGGCTCTTGAGCCCCTACTACCCGTGTCAGGACAGTGCTCATGACATGCTCAGGACCTGCTAATATCTGAAGCCTTCACACATGTATTTCTTGTTGTGTTGCCAGAGTATAGGGCACATTCTAACCCCTCAGCGGTTTGTAGGTTAGCTAATTCTGGGCAAACTCTCAACAGCAAGGCAAGAGGCAGCCCTTGATCTGTTCTAATTTAAATCCTTTCTCTCAAGTATGGCTTTCTTGAAAGTGCTTTTCTGCAAAACATCTAAATGTTGTATTGGAGTTCTTTTCCTCTTATCTTGTTTAGGAAAATGGGAAAGTTTCTACAAAATACCCCACATAAAACAGCCTGAGGTGAATACATGGAAAATATTTGGCCAAACAATTGCATTTTAATGAAGTAAAAGGTCCAAAAGTCTTGGAGAGAAAATTTTAGGTAAACATGAGTGCAATTACTAGTTCCACCTTTGAAGTATTTCTTGACAATTTTTTTCCCTCACACATTAAAATAAAGGAATTAAGCAAACGATTTAAATGAACTAAACCCAGCCACTTCATTCTAAACTCTGGCTCAGATTTAGTTGTGTGAAATATTTGTCACCAAACATTAGGATTTCACAGTATCTTCTTGCTTTAGGGCATTATTCAGGAGGCTTTTAGGTTTTATCTTTGTTATTGACAGTAAAGTTTACAAGGCTGTGGGGTAGCAAGCAGATTAGGAAAATTCTGATCTCTTCCACCAAAGCTGGACGAGGAAGCAGGGCCTGTGCACTCTATTCCCAAGACTTCAAACACACTAGATTCTCCTCCCATCATTTTTGCATAATCCATCGGAATCTGACAAACAAAAGACTCTCAGAAGTCAGATGGCATTTAATTTGAGTAGTAGGTAATCAGTGAAAGAGAGTATCCTGGAGAGAAGGTAATTTGTCTTGAGCTGACAATTTGAGATGGATGTGCCGGGGTTATCTGCAGTGTCAGTTCAGACAGAGATGAACTGAGCTCCATTTCTCTTACTGGAAGTCTAAATCAACAGAGACCATGGAGGTAATGAGGTATTTAACAGATTCTCACGTCTTTTCTCACAGAGAGAGAGCTTGAGAGGAAAAGGAAAAGAAAAAAAGGAAAAACCAAAGGGAAAAGGAAGTAGATGTAAAGGTAAATTTGCTTAGTAAATTAACTATTAAAAGCAGCATCAATCTAATCTAATGGTACATTTCCCCCTCAACTGGAGTAGGTGGATGGAGTCAGACAAACCATACCATTCTACTGTCTCCTGGCTCTGTTTCCAAGCTGTGGTTCATAGGCCACTGGAAGAGAACAGAGTGCTTGCTGGAGTCCTTAGAGAGATGCTGGACCTTTCCTTTATAAACTATTACCTTTCAGGCATTGCCTAAAATAAAATTGGCCAAATCTCAGTTTCTCTTTTGGGGTAGATGCCTTGTTATTTTAACACTAAGCACAGCCCAGATGAATTCTGGTCATTTGAATGGGATCCAATGCCATCCAATTTGAATATAAATATATTCTCAGACATTACTGGTGAAAAATGAAATAAAATGTTCCTTTTAAGAAACTGAATGCCCAGAGAAACAGAAAATCTGTGAGACCAAATTACTAATTATGTTTCTTTAGAAAATATGTGAAATTCATTTAGAAAAACAGACTGTTTTGTGGTTTTTTTTCATCAACTTGTACTGAATAATGGCCCATACTGGAGAGGACAACATTTGAATAATGTGACCCTCTTCTTTATTTTATAGAGTACAGGTCTAAATCAAGATTGGTACTATTGTAACATAAAGTCTCAAAAAGCTTCTAGCTAAAGGTCATGGGTCTAGAAAAAGAAAAAAAACCAATTTAAACTCTGTTCAGGGTGCCACTAAAACATGCTCTTGGCTTTAGAACTTTAAAGCCAATAGCACTGAAACATTTGCTTAGTATTATGTACACACTTAAACATCCATCCGGAATACGAACACTGAATAACAAAAGAAATAAAAGAACATAGGGTGGCAGAAACCAAGAATATTGTTAAAGAATGTTCATCAAACAGCATGGCTTTAATTACTTCTGTGAAATATGCAAGTATTTCCAAGAATCTGTCATTCATTTTTGCCTGCCTCTTTGCCCCAGCAACGAGATGTGTATGAATATTCCTATCGATAATTGGAGACTCTGTCCTGCAGCAGTCTGTTTTCTTTCAGGAAAGCAGTATTCAGGTTTCAAAGTGGTTGAAATATCTGCTCCAAAGAATGCCAAAATTTGTTTAGCTCCTTGTTCAGAAACAGATCTTTGCATTTATACTCTAAAATACAAAGAAGAAACTCATGTGTTCTTTATGAGTCACAAATCATTCTATTTTGCTATGAATCTCAGGAAGTTTTTGTACATTGCAGGCAAACAATTCAAAGCAAGACTTCTCATTTTCAGTGGTGGTTTAAATATTGCCAACCCTTTTAAAATCAAAAGTTCTCTTAAGAAATTATTTATTGTTATCAGTGCAACAGTTTGCCATTACAATGCATTTGAAAGCCAATTTTTGCTATCCATCTTCCAAATAAAATACTTTTGGAGCTCTTGTTGTCAACACATGTTGTTGGGGAAGAGGATTTTCTAACCAGAGCTGTATTTGACCACTTACATTTTTCCCCATCAGAATTCCTAGGATTTCTCACCATGCTGAGTGGAAAGAGGCACGTTCCCCAGCAGACAGGTGTTGTGTTCCAACAGCTAGGGAAATTTCTGTTCCTTGGAAAATTGGTCCCAGCGCATTAAGATGGAATGGCCAGCCTAGGGCAGAGTTTCCCTGACTGTGGGCTATAATCCCCCCCAGGGCCAAAGACAGTTCAAAGGGAGCTCTGAAGTGTTAGAAACAACAGTGCTGGTCAGCAGCTGCTGACTTTTTCCTGGCTAGAAGAGTGAGGCTGTGGTTTCACGAGATTAAGTCTTCAGCACCAATTCTGGCTTCTGGAATTCCTTTTCCAGCCTTTCCCTCTTGCTTGTTTCATCTTTCCCTCCTGCAGTGCGTGGGCCCCTCAGTTCTCCTGGCCTGTGTTGGTTTGTGGCTGTGCTGTGAAACGGATCAGGAATTTGATCCAATTTGGAGGAAGACACACAAAAACCCCTGAGTGTTTCTCTGCCAGGCTATTTGTAAGCTGGAGTTATTCCCTGCTCCAGTTCATCACACAGATGCATCCATAGCTGTACTGGTGTAGCAGAGGGAGTGGTATGTTGCAACACATGAGCAATGGATGAGGAGCAGTGCCACTGGAGGGTTGTGCCAGCAAAACCACAGCCACAGGAGCAGCTTTAATTATCGGTGGCAAGAGGTTACTCTCTCTTGGGAATGAGGAATTGCTTTTCAGTGCCTTAATTGCTGGCAGCAGCTCAGTTCCTCCAGAGAAGGGGAGTGAGCATTTATCCCTAAAGCCAAAATTACAGCTGAGTCTTACTCTCCTCCTGCCCTCTGGGGCATGGAATAGCTGCTGACTCAGGGGGCTGCATGAAAACAGATGTTTCCAAAAGGGCCCACCTTCTCCAAATGTTTAGAAACACTGGCTTTGGAATCTCTGGGATTTTTTATCTCTGGGTGCTTATGACATATCAGTATCTGAAGCAGAAGTTAACTGATCTCAGGAGGACATTGTCCTCTGGAGGATGGTCACACTTGTGTCACTTACCACTGACTTGAATAACTTTACATTGGTGTACATAAAGCAAAACTTGGATTCAGGGAAGACACTTTGCAATCAGAACCAGCTGATGCTCGTCTTAACAGTTTCAGTAAAAATGGGGTTGGTCTGAATTGCCAAGAAGTGGTATAAATAACTTCAAGACGTTACAACACACTGGCTGAGCTTCATGCAGGGACTCAATGAATGCAGCAGAAAGCTGGAGAGCCTAGAATCGTAGAATGAACTAAGTTTGAAAAGACCTTTAAGATCATCAAGTCCAACTGTTCCTCTGCACTGCCAAGGCCACCACTAAACCATGTCACTAAGGGCCTCATCTACACGGTTTGTGAACACTTCCAGGGACAGTGACTCCACCATTGCCCTGGGCAGCCTGTTCCAATGCCTGAACACCCTTTGGGGAAGAAATTGTTCCTAATATCCAGTCTAAACCTTCCCTGGTATAGCTTGAGGCTGTTTCCTCTTGTTCTGTCACTTGTTCCTTGCGAGCATAGACCAGTCACCTCCTGGCTCCATCCTCCTTTCAGGCAGTTGTAAAGAGCGAGAAGCTCCCCCTGAGCCGTCTCTTCTCCAGACTAAACTGCCCCAGTTCCCTCAGCCGTTCCTCATCACACTTGTGCTCCAGGCCCTTCACCAGCTCCATTGCCCTTCTCTGGACCCACTCTAGCACCTCAATGTCTCGTAGTGAAGAGCCCAAAATTGAACACAGGATTTGAGTATAAAGACTGAAGAGAATCACAAAACCATTTCATGTGAACAGTGTGAGGATCAAAGATGAGCTCTTCAAATGTAGGTACCATCTTTTAATGTCCAAATAGCAAGCAAAGGACAGACTACAATGGAGAAAAATAGCTATGTAAAACTAATAAGAAAGTTAAAAATAAGTTTCATTAAGCAGCAGTGACTTTTTCAGCGGATGTTGAAGTACGCATGGGAATTGGCCCTTTGGACAGGATGGTGACTGCCTGAACAAGTTCTACAGTTATTTATTCTATTCATAACATTTTGTCTTTCTGGCTACTACAACCAAACTTTTCAAGAGAGTATCTGGCCCAGAACTGAATACAGGATTTGAGGTGCAGCCTCATGAGTGCAGAGCATGATCTTCTCTTGCAATGCTTTAGGTGTTGGTGTCAGAATGTTACATGGTCCCAGCTCAACTTGCTCAACTATACCTGCCCCATATGAAGCTAGCAGACAGATTCATTCTCTAGGTGAACTCGGCTTCTTTGGTACTCGTGGAAAAAACCTCACAGAAATATAGTTTCAGCAGGGGGAAAAAGCTAGATAAAGTTAGATTTCAGCTGTGACTGTCACTGTTCTATTTTTGCTGTTTGAATTCTAGCATATATGTTAGATCATGGCAGATAGTCAAATTTCATTTCATTGTAATAGTGAGGGAAATGAGAAGAAAGTTCAGCCCATTAGACAAAGGGCTACCTGAGAACTTCTCTGAAATCAGTTGGATTTATTGCCTAAGATTTGCATAATACATATGCAAATCTCTTTGGAAAATAGCATTTAGCTTCCTACATCATTTATATGCCTTTGACAATTTACCAGGATTCTGTAAAGAGCTGAGACCAGAGTTCAGAAGTCCGTAACACTGAGCATCAAACCGATTTTAAACTGAGATGTTAAACAAAATCTAAACACGAACTTTATCATCCCCATGAAGCCAGGATAAATGTAGACAGCCATCTCCAAGGTAACTTTGCCGTACTGCCTTGTTCAGACTCTGAGCGAGGTCACAATTTCCATTTCATGCGGAACCTTTTGTCTGTGGAAGAACCCTATTTCTGCCATGAACGTAGGTCAGAGACGCCTCACACTGGTTTCATGCCACATTTCTACAAAATCGAGTGTTCGCTGTGATCTCCACAAGCGTTAGGTATTCAAGGCTCGGATTTTAATATTGTCCATAAAAATAAATAAATGAAGATAAGAAATTTGCAGAGTTTGAATCCTGATCTGGATTCCAGTTTCTAAAAAAAGGAAAACAACTCACAAATTTACTGTGCTTAAACCCAAGGCTCAAGTTGAAAATCCAGGTTCACAAGCCCCACTCTTACGTATGATACTTCTGAACCTGCAAACACTGGGATGGACACGCATAACTCAGTAGACAGCCTTTATCCTCCACCATTAATCACTATAAAAATTATTGCTGTTACCAAAACATGTCAACAACATGAGCCACATCACTGAAGTGATGCTGATGTTAGTTTCCTTCTCTTTGAAGAAAGGGGTAGATACTTGCTTGCCATAGTATGAATGGTGTGAACTTCTTAAGACCTTATCCCATAGAGTGACTGTCTAGATTGTCTAGAATAAGGAGGTAGGCTTATAAAATTAATATTTAAAAAAGAATTAACGGATGTTTGGTTTCCTCTCATTTTAGAGCTTTTCAATGAATGTGGACCAGGATGGCATGGTTTTCCATAGCAAAACTGTGGGGCAATAGTTCTCTTTCAACTGTGAATGAAAGCTGGAAGTCTTAGAACAGCCTGTAGGTTTTTCATATTTGCTGTGCTTTTCTACTGACATATTTCCATCTACACATGGAACAGGAATTACCTATTTTAGCAGCTGGACATACAGATGGTCCCTGTCGCAAAGAGGTTACAAGCAAAGCTCAATCTGAAAAGTGTTTTTATATAGACAAAAAAGCTGTTCCAGGCAATCAGTGCAAGGTAAAGTTACAGTTTTTTCTTTACAAAGTTATTGATGAGCATCATTATCTGAAGAAAGATAACTGAGTGACTTTACAGATATTTTTGGTGAAAACATATAGACAAAAGTGCTTGGTTGCAAGTTTGCCTTATTGGTGAGGGATGCAAGCATCCCTGAAGAATTGGTGAAAGAAGCTGACATCTTGGCAGAGCTCACAGGGATGGAGGTTGAAGGGATAAAGTATCATAAGATTTGAAAGATGGTTGAAGATGCTGTTGGATGTGCAGACCCGATGAGAAAAAAGAATGAAGTTGCAAGAGAAAGCACACAACACTGTTTAAGCAAGTTGAGTTTACGTTTGTAGCTAGGTGATGAGTTTACATTGATAGCTACATTATTCATGAGGTAAACCACAGAAGTGTGCTGTAACTTTTGTCTGGGAGATGCATTTCCACAATATCTCTGTATTTGGATACCAGTCCTTAAAATAAGTAAAGAGGATAGGGAATTTTAAGGAGAGAAAAGAGAGTACAGAAACAAAAAGGGTCACAAAGGTGTGAATTCCAGTGCCAGAAGACAAAACATCACTAAGTTAAAAAGTCAGATACAGTAAGGTGAACCAAGAGGATAAGCAGGAGGCAGGACTGGAGTGATAAAAGATGAAAGTAGGAGAGTCCTTTTGCAGGCAGCTTGTATATGGGGCATGGGAATTGTGTTCTCTGGGGAGATGCAAAACTGTCCTCTGCTCCAAGCAGCCCAGGCAGTGGAGTTGTTCAGAAACAGCATTTGAATTGGTGTGTCTTGTATAGTGATGCAGTGAGATCTGCTCTTGCCCACTCAGCTGCCTCTTTAAAGAAAAGCACAAAAAAAGAGACATAGCACAAGAAAAAGAAGCCCAAAGTATGTGACAGCCAGGGCCTTGCTGACAGATATTAGGGCAGTGTGGGACACATTGTTTTCCAAAATTCTTTGCCTCACCTCAGAGAATTATATTTATTTTATGGGTCACAAACAAGGCATTTCTTTTGAATGTAAACCTTGGGCACATTCATCTTTGCCTCCTTTGCACAGCCTGACCAGGAGGTTAGCTGTTAGGGATCTGAGCTATTCCAATTTATACATACCAGGGACTTAAAATCCCTTTGTGTCCAACTCCTACTGTACTGTATTTCAGTCCACTGCAGGCAAACAATCCCATTGTCTCCCATATGTTTCAAACAACAAACATAAACCAGGTGATTAAACTCCATAAACAAACAGGGTTTTCCCAGCAACAAATCAACACCTCTCCATGTCTGGTATTTGTGGAATTTGATAAGCCACCCACTTTGCTCCCTCCCCATTCTTGTTATGTCTGTCCTCAGCCTTCTTCATCTTTTATCCCCACCCTGTTTCACCCAGTCTCCAAAGGCAGGCATTCATTGTTAATTAACTGCTGAAACAGCGCAAGCAGCTTGGTTCATGGGATTGAGATGGGAATGGAGCTTTAGGTCGGAGTTTAAACTCTTTTGAAAGGCCTAAAAGGCATCGTTTCTCACTCACAAGGAGTGAGGGAGGCAGGAAGGAGGAACATATAAAACAGAAGGAGAGTTAGGGAATGTAACTGGAAAACCTCAAGCCAGTAAACTAAGACACGTCTTAGTTTGAATGATAGAGGGTTTTTTGTTAGTTTTGGGGGGTTGTTTTTTTTTTCTTTTTAATCAAAGATTCTGATGTTTCTCGTACTTATGTGCTCCCAGATGTATATACTTGCCTTGTATAATATTTTTGGGCCGGATACCGGTCTTGGTAGAGTGGTATAAATCTGGAATTATTCAGGATTAGGAAAAACTGCCTGCATGCAAGAGTTATGCTGGCATAGCAAATTGACTGCCTCTTATTGTGCTGGCTTATCAAGAGTACTTAAAATTGCAAGAATGGCCAACATAAATAAGTTGTTATAAATTACTCCTCATTCACTTTCAGTCAGTATTTGCTAAATATCTTGCACTGGTAGCAGCAGATGAATAAATGACTGTATTCGTTCCACATACAGAGGTTTCCATCTCACTGTGCTGTCTTATCTTGCAGATTGTGTTTTCTGTTATTGACAAAGTGAAGCTGTTAATGCATGTTCTGATTCCATCTCTATCAGTAATAAGCTGAGTTTGGGGTAACTGAAATAGTCCTGTTATTTGATTATTCCTGCTAAAAATGCCCAATGACTCAGAGTCTGACATGAAGTTCTTCTCACTTATTTTAGATGCAGATTCCAGTAAGAAACATTCTTGAGACTTGAGGGGTTGATATTTCTATTCTGATTGCTGAGGTTACAGCTGCATCCACAGTAACAACAGTGATCCAATATTCCTGTTGTATTCTGCCTAATCAGAATATGGTCTGTAGTTTTCTCCAGAAATTCATGTTGTATTCAGCTTATTTAGGTCTAATGTAATATTAATAACTCTTCCAGGGAGTATCCCGCAGTGTTGCAAATACTTTTAGTCTGTGTTGATCAGAAGTGAAAGCATTTCATTCTATAAAGACATTAGGAGCTCTACTGCTGTCAAATTCAGCAGTTAAATGAAGCAGAAACTTAGTTCAAAGGCCAACTCCTGGAAGCATTTTCCTTTGCAACATTTCATGAAGCAATACTTCCCTTTTGGGATTGTCCAGGAGAACATGCTTATAAACTAAATGGCATGCCTTCTCAACAGTGACAAATATTTCATGTCTAGCAAAAAAACCCGGTGTGTGAATTCAGCAAACCAAAAGGGAGAAAATTATTCAAAGCATTGTTGCTGCACTGTCTGTCATGGGGGATGGCTGGGTCCTGTAGGCAACATCCACATGATGAAATGCAGGGATTCCCTTCCCATTGTCCTGCAGCTTGCCCTGAGGCCAGGTACATTAGTCTTACAAACTCATGGATACACCTAATTGTTAAGACATGGAGCAAGAGCAGCTCAAAGAGGTGCCTCACTTCTCTTAGTGCCATGGGTTAGTGGTGGCCTTGTCAGTACTGCGGTGAAGGCTGGAGTAGATCTTTAAGGTCTTTTCCAACCTGGTTGATTCTGTGATTCTATGATTCTCTGCAGATGGCTATTATGGGCAGAATCTCTTCCCACAGGGGCATGGCTTCCCCCACACCATATTCCCTTTTCCTCTTCAGCTTCCTTCTTCTCTTGTATATGTAGTGTATGATACCTGTGAGGACCCGGGTACTACCATAATTGTAACTAGTAGTTACCAGCACAGCAGGGAAAGGGCAAAGGATTGGGATTCCTGGCTCCTGATCCCTCCGAGACTTGGGTGTTCCCCAGTTCTTCTTCAGATGTGCTAATAAGGAGCGAGATGCTGAACTTGAAGGACCCAGATTTAAATATTTTGACCCACAAGCACAGATAGAGCAGATAGTTTAAGGGATTTATATGGGATCTTCTCTCAGGTGAGGAGCGGGCACAGCCACGCTGTACCCTGAAGGTGCTGTGCGGTTAAATCTGCCCCCGGCTGCCTCCCAGATTCCCGGCTGCTCCAACTGCAGCTCTTTTCCTGTCTGCGAGGGCGCTGGGCTTATCAGCACCATCTGAAATGTCCTCTGTGTAACCAAGATCTTTGCACCAATCATGGGGGTGGTTTTAATAATTCTGAACAGGAAATAGCATGCTAGATTTAAATACTGTATATAATTATCATGGGAAATATAATTAGCAAGCGTAATTAAATGGGCTTGACTGCATATCAGGCTGTTTCTCGATTTTTCACTCAATCCAGCTGTTTCTCACAAGCTCTTTACTTTGAATACTGGTGGTCTGTTAAAGAACCTCTGCACAGAATGAAGGAAGAATTATTTCTTTAAAAGCTATTCATTTAATCTAACTAGGCCAATTTATTTAAATGCAATCATGACTTTTTCCAATACAACTTTCTTTACTTATTACTTTAGATGCTTCATTTCGGAATGCCTAGATTCATCAAAAAAATACTCCAGTTTGACTGTTTTGTAAAACCCCAAGTATATAAAGTCACTGATGGCATGGACTGGCTGTTTAGTATGTGCTTGTTTCATGTGTTGTACAACAGAGGCCTGATTCCTGATTGGATTCTCTTAAGTGCTACTAGTATATACAAATGTGGTTCTGGGCAACCTGATCTAGTTGAAGATGTCCCTGCACATTGCAGGGGGGTTGGACTAGATGACCTTTGAAGGTCCCTTCCAAGAGAAACCATTCTGTGATTCTATGATTCTAAATGAATGATGCTGATAAAACAATATAATTACTAAGCACAATGCTAGGCTATGATGATTCTTTTCCTTCCTGCTCAGAAAGGAAGCATTCTGAATTACTGGAGGAAATTTTTTGTCTTCCCTCCAATACAGACCATAACATTGCAATAGTGTTATGAGGATATGTTGAGAAAATAAGCTTAACTATATTTTTATTTGTAAATGGCTCTTCTTCACTTGTCCCAGTGCCTGATCTTTGTATTAAGTCATGTAAGATGACAGTTTGCTGGCAGTGAAATAGGCAAACCCATCCTCTCCCCTTCCTGAGCAGGACACTACATTCATGCTGAGGTGGGCGCTCCTATGACCCCTTGGCAAGCTGATTCAATTCCCTATGAGAGCAGAATCCTAAGCTGCTTCTGTTTATCACTTTTTGTTTCCTCCTGGGTTGCCTGAGTATGCTGAATTAGTTCACAGAGGGATCAGACTAGAACTAGTATCTGTGACGGGGGCATGAAGCAGATGGGCCCATGCATTGGCTGGGCTGGGGATACCACCCATTCCCTTTCAGCAAGAGCAGGCGCCTAAGTCAGCCCAGCAGCTTCATCTGACTCTACTTATCACTGGAGTCATGTGGTGAAGGAAAAGTGTATCTGAAGATCATGGTACGGCATCTCCACAGTCAGGAATGTTTGAGATGTTCCCATACAGTAAAGCTAGCGTGCTTTACTGAATGACACTAATTCTGAAAGGGAAAGAAAATCTATGACTGGTCAGTTTTTTCTTGGAATATGCTCACAGCCCTTTTCCTGACATACACATATGTGATTTCATTACATAGGCATAAGTAACGGCAGAAAATGCATTTGAAATTTCTCCGTTCAAACAGCCACACTGTAAGTGCTTGCAGCACACAAAAAGTGCCCCACAACTTACCTGCTGAATCACATCTCTTCCAATGAGTAGAGAATTCTATTTGGTCCAAAGAAAAGAAGTACTGGTGAAATATTTTGTTCTATAATTGTGTCCAGTGAGGAATTCAAGAAGGATCCTCTATTCCTGAGAATATTCAGTGACCAGAGAAAGTAAATAGCGTAATAAATTATTAGTTCAGGATGTGTAACTGTGAATAAAATGTTGTACTAGCTATAATTGTAAGACATGATCATGTTATCATAAATGGTGTATGCATGAGCTATCAGATCACCCAGCTATATAAATTTGATTTGTATCAGGCCTGAGCACTGCATCACTCTTCTGTTAAGTTTGTTAGACACCAGGTTATGCAGTTTATGCTAACAGTATGCCAGTTGTGAAAGGGCAAGCAAGACTCGATCTAAGTTAAATCATAGAATCCCAGACTGGTTTGGGTTGGAAGTCACCTTAAAGCTCATCCATTTCCAACCACTGCCACAAGCAGAGACCACAAAATAGAGTGGACAGACAGTACCTGATTCAGTGAGAATCCTGCCAGTGAAAACTTACCCTCTGAACAGATGGTTGAATAACTGAGACCATGAGAATGATCTGCATTTTGTGTCACAGAGCTGTGACATGTTTGATCTGGTAGTAGCACCTCCAACCCCAGATTTACTACAAAAGGGAAGCCACAGCCTGGGTATACTGGGGAGGTCTCCAAACCCTGTGTAGCAGGAGCCAACTGTATCATTTTTACAGGGAAAAAGTGGTTAAAGCGGCAAACAGCTTCCTTGTGCTCGCTGAAGGATCCAGAACTCCATTCTTATAAACCATCTTCATCAAACAAACAGGCTGTGCTGTATTCTTTGAACTTTAACAAACACTATACATCTTATGTCTTACTGAATATAATATAAGGACACTGGAGAACATGTGGCTGATATAATTGCTTAATACCAAAGTGCTTAAAGAAGCCAATTTTGAAGATGATGGAAAAGCAGACATTTAATTTATAGTCATAGTGAAAGGATTTAGCTCTCTTATTTCTTCATGACAAAACCTACAAATCTTTTCTCATGCCAAGGGCAGGGGAAAGATTTGACTCCAACAGAAGCAGTAAATTCAGTACAAAGTTTCTTCTAAATCAGAGATATCAGATAACTTTTCCAACATGTGGCTGACTTCAGTCAGCATTTCCTGCAGTCAAGGGACAGAAGCTGGTCACAGCACTTCATTGATAATGAGCTGAAGAGGACATGAGTGATGCCACTTCCAGCCAAAGATGCCTGCCTGACCTGATAACCACAGCGGAGCAAATGGCAGGCGATATAATTAGGGGCCCTCTAATTTGCCTGGTGTCAAAAATGCCAAACCCCAAATTCCATGGTTTCTTTTCTAAGCACACAGTAGAACTAGTCAAAACAGCTATAAATACATTTTCCCTGTATCTGCACATTCCATAAATAGTACAAATATAATTTTACACCAGTAGCTGAGACTTGAATAGCGGGATTATCTGCTTGGATTCAGGTGGTTGTATAGTTTAACTATACAACTATAGTTGTATAGTTAACTATAACTCAGACTATAGTTAACTATAGTCTGAGTTTGGAAACGACTATGGAATATAAATCATTTCCTTTACAACAACACCATGTGCAACAGAGTGCTTACTTCTTCATGGATAGGCTGACACGTGCTAGCAGGAAAAAAAAATCGCCCTGCTTCCACTGAAATCAGAGATCATGTGGTCCATGCCTTGGAAGAAAGGGTTACAGGACCCTCTTTCATATACTTTTAAAGGGACTTTTTTTTTTTTCTGGTAGGTTTTTTTTTTTTTTGTCTTTATTTCTTGAGAAATTAATTCATTATTATACGGTTTGTGTTACTCCTTTGTAAAGTAGTTGTACCAGGTTAGGGCTTTTTGGGTACTGAGAAACCAGAGCAATTAATTCTACATCAGATTGTGTCATAGAGTCATATAATCATGGAATAGTTTGGGTTAGAAGGGACCTTCAAAGGTCATCTAGTCCAACCCCCCTGCAATGAGCAGGGACATCTGTGTCCTGTGTGATTTCATAAGCACATGCTGAGCTGGAGACAGTAAATACTGGGTGCCCAAAGAGTGAGCATATGCCACAGAGTTGCCAGATCTTCCTGAACAAATAAAGGGGAGACAGTAAGGGCAGAGGGAGCAGCAGGTCCTTTATTCCCTTTGGGAAATCCTGTAAATCCAAGTGTTTCCAAGGCTGTGGAGCACCAGCATGTTTTAGTGACCAAAGGGAATCAAAGCAAAGATCTGTCCATTTGCTGGCCAGGTGTTGACTCCAAGGTAGTAGCTTGTGGAGAAGGACAGTGGCTGGATATGCATGAGCTTGTCCATTATGGCTGGTTGTTTGTCCATCGTGGACATTTTCTTTTGTATTAGGATGTGATATTGTTAGCTAACTTGATCAGCTTTCATATGTACAACTTGGTGATTATCCTCTGAAGACACCAATCCCATTTCTGTTCACTTTAGTAGGAGCTAGAAAGACATCCTTCTGGTGTTTTATAACATCTATTTTATTTCTCTTCTGTCAGCCCCTAGTTAATGCTAAATTGAAGTTACATAGAAAAGGACAAAATCAGTTGTGTAAGAGAAACTCTGCTTTTTCAGTGACTTAGTGATGAGACCACAAGTCCAGATGCCGGGAGACTGGGGTTGGGTTTGTGTACAAGGGTTGAATTGATGACATCCATTTCTAAGCTGTTTTGGAATTCCTTGGAATTCCAAAGGCAAGCTCAGTTTTAACGAAGACAGTGGACCGCAGATGGAGTTTGCTGGAACAGAGAACTGGTATGAAAACCAGGGGAGTTGGGTTTTGGTCCTGCAGAGCACTCGTAGGGGAATGTGCTGCTGGCAGTGGGTTGCCTCTATCCAAGCAACAGCCATCACCCCAGGCAGCTTATCCTGCCCAAGGCATTCATTGCAGTTTTGTGTTCTACTAAATATCTTGTAGAATCATGGAATCGTTTGGCTTGGAAGGGACCTTAAAGGGGAATTTAGGCAAGAAAATGAGATTAGTTGAGTTTGAATTTTGCTATAGGGAGAGCAAATATATCCCACTCAGAAGCATAATGTCTGTATGGGCTCTGAAAGCCATGGGCAGGGATTTGAATTCCCCACTAAGCAGACAGACACAGATAGCCTGGGAGGGGTTATATATGTGTGTATATATATATATATATATATATATATATATAAAATATGTGTTATACATGGATAATATAATATGACTTGTGTTATACATACATATAACATATATGTGTATATATTTTTTTTTATATATAACATATATAACCCCCTTCCAGGTTATCTCTGTCTGTCCTTTGGATGGGAAATAATATTATCTATATATTCTAATATACAGCATTCATGACTAAAATATATGTTACATATATTATATGTTACATTATGTGTAACATATTTTAGTTGTGAACGCTTCATCCCTGACAGTGTTCAAGGCCAGGCTGGATGGGGCTTGGAGCAACCTGGTCTAGTGGAAGGTGTCCCTGCCCATGGCAGGGGGTTGGAACTGGATGAGCTTTGGTCCTTTCCAACCCTTCTACTATTGTATGAGATTATCTATCTATCTATCTATCTATCTATCTATCTATCTATCTATCTATCTATCATCTATCTATCTATCCAATACAAGGTGCATTTCAGTGTGGAGCCCAGAGGTTCCCGGCGAGCAACGGGGAGGGAGGGCAGCCTCCCGGGCAGCAGCGAACCCCAGGCGGGGCTCCCGCGGGGGTTTGCATGGTTATAGGGTGCAGAAGACCGGGGTCAGGGCCAGCCGTGATCTGAGGTCCCCGGTATCCCAGCGCACTCCCCCGGCGGCCCTCCACCAGCAGCCGAGCTGTAGATGCGGGAAGCCACTGGAGGGGAGTTGCAGAGAAGGACGTGCGGGACAGCGCCGGGCGACGGCCCGGGAACACCGTCAGAATACTGCCGGAACACTGCCGAGATACTGCCGTGCTGATTGGCGAGTGCCGGCGGGCTGCTCAGCCAATGGGATGGCGTGTCTATTCATGACACCCGGGGCGGCTCCGTGCGCCCATTCCCGCGGCGGCTGGGCGGGGGGCCCCGGGGGCCGCGTTGGTCTGTGTGCTGAAGATCAGGCTATGCCTTCTGCAGCGGGTGCTGCCATGAAGTCATCTTTCCGTGCTGATTGAAATCATCTGTTTTCAGCTCTCTGACAAATTAATTGAGCTTTCCTCCGACTCAGGGGCCTGCTGACTTCTGAGGCAGATTACGTCTACATGCTGTCTCCCAGACAAGCACAATTTAATTTGCTAGGCTTTAAATGAACTGTATGTTTCCGAAAAGGCAATGAAAGAAGCACTTGTTCTGGTGATAGCACTTCAGCTTTTACAAATATGGCACAAGGGTTGAAGCTTACAAAATGTGGATTTTCCTGCAACTGATAACCAGATCCAAAATGTGTTAGACCCTGAGATGCACAGCACTGATAATGTTGCAGGCTCTGAGTTGCTTTCTTTCAAATATATTAAAAGAATTCTCCTTAAGTAACTGTGACAGAACTGAGCTCTCTCCGTTCTCAGGGATGGGACAGTGCTGAGCCTGTGCCATTTGCTGTGCTGATAAAATATCTCCTGGTTATGGATGTGTTCCAGTTCAATTTCATTTCACAGGGCTAAGCAGGAGTTGCAAAGTTCATCTAGAGTCCAAATCCCCCAACCCCCAAGTACTGCTCTGCACCCAGGGTTGTGGTTTAGGCTCATGAATGGCATGCCTTTTTCCAGCATTCTCTTCATCTGCCCTTGAGGACTTCTAAAACTTAGAATCATAGAATGGTTTGAGTTGGAAGGGACCTTAAAACTCATATGGTTCCAACCCCCTACCATGGGCAGGGACACCTTCCACTAGACCAGGTTGCTCCAAGCCCCACCCAACCTGGCCTTGAACACTGCCAGGGAACAACTTCTTCCTAATATCTAATTTATATAACTTATATCTAATTTATATCCTTGTATCTTTCAAACATAAATAAACAATTTCTGCTTTCAGGTACCCAAATGTTGCTGCCTGTGACTGTCCCCTGGGTAGATCCAGTATTTGACAAGTGGCTCGATGCAGTAAGAAGGCAGCTGTGCCCAGCCTAAAGACCGGTGAAGGAGCACAGAAGGTGCTGGCTGCCTGCTGTGCTCAGCTCAGTCTGTATATATACCCTGCATTTTTCAGTTATACCTGTTAATTTTCCCCATTTAGAAAAGCACCAAAGCACATCATTAACTCTGTGGACTTCTGCCCTTGTTCACTGGGGTAGATTTAAGCACATTCTCAAATTTAAGTACATGTTTACGTGGTCTGCTGAACACTTACTGAAGGAATCTGCTGGTTTGTGGCCCAGCTGAGTGTTTCTTCCATTTTTTTCACCTCCCTCCTCCATTCTAAAATCCAAATGGTTTGTAAACATGAATTAATTTATCACTGAAAGTCTTCTGGGAAATCAGGGTGTTATTGTTGGTCCTTCATTTACATGAAATGCAAGAGATACCAGAAGAATTTTAGGAGGCTGCTGTGAATCAAACCCAAGTTCTGTTCCATGCAGCAGGGGCAGGACCTCAACCAGCTCTAACTGACTGGGGAACTTTTATCGTGGGCTGACCCTCAACTGCTTCTACTTCCTTATCCTTTAATTTACAGGTGCTACTTTGAAAAGTCAAGCAGAGAGCACTGAGTTAACCAAAAGTCAATCAAAAGTCTGTGTTTCACTGAAGGGTTAGAGAAGAATTAATACATAGATACTAAAATTGTGGTAATGGGTAGCTGAAATTTCAACATAAAACCTGAGACCCAAACACTCCCAAATGCCAGAGAAATATGGAAGTGAATCCAGACTCACATATTATGATATGTCCAGACCACCTTCGCTTTCCCCCCAGTTCTGGCTGCATCTGAACCTTTCATTCAACATCTTCATTGCACTATAGTTTTCAATCTGTTGGCAGAGCCGAGCTTTGCAACTTGCACCTATTTTTAATTCAATTACATTCACATTCCAAGGACTGTCACTTGGAAGAATTCCTCCTTTGATTTCTAACTGTAGAAAAGTCAGCTATAAAAGACTCAGCAAAGCTTTAGTGAAGTATCACTAGTGGATTAATTTAGAGCTGTTCCATGTTACTTCTACACTGTCCAAGATCTGAGCGCAACCACGGTTTTTCAACCTGTACCTACTCTCGGGGTTGCTGCTGCTCTCTAGAAAACAGGAAAAAATGGCAGGAAAACATTGTAGTCAAATGACACGTTTTATTCTGCTGAGTGGTTTGCAATCTGCTCGCGTGATAACATTAGTAATGATATTCGGTGCATTTGCTTAAGTTTTTTTTTTATGCATTTATTCTGCAAGCCTAAAGAGGTCTGTTCAAAACAGAGCTCAAGATCGGAATCTGCAGCTGTTCAAACTTTTTACTATCTGGCCACAATAGTTACTAAGGCACATTGAAAACTTTCCATGTTGTGAGTGTACTATTAACACTTCAGGCTTGTGAAACAACATGAAAAACAGTTTTTGTTTCAGGCATTTTGGGGAATATCATGGAAAGTGATCTGGACCATCCATTCCCATACAGTATTTCCATTTTATGCAGTGTTATGCAATAAAAGTGCACTAGGTACACGTAACCCAGCTATGGATTTTCAGACTTTCACTCTATGGTAACAAATACCAGATAAAGGAGATTTTGTGTCTTTTTCAGTCAAAACTCCCCAAATTCTCCTTCCAGACCTTTACAGTCTTACTTGAAGGAGAAGCACAAAGTGTAAAGGAAGGGCCATCAAGTTGCTTGGCATTATCTGAGATAATGATGGGGAATCATTCTTGTGCCCTAGATGAAGGTTGCTGCTGAGTGATCTTGAATGTTTAAATATGCATCTCCATTATGTTTTATGTTAATATCAAGTTATAATGTGGGGAAAAGTATACTGAAATAGAGAAGACTTACTTGGGTTGGTCTATAATAATCTTTAAGTCCTTCAGCAGATTTCATTTGCTAATATTTAAGAATGCCTTTCAGTTTACTTGTAAAAGACCTGTGATATTTCTTCTGTGTTCATACAAATTATATATATTATGCAACTACATATATTATGCAAAAACAATAAAGCATACCATGCAGTTCTCTTGCACCACAGAAGTATAGTTCAGTGTCAACTTTTAATACAATGAAAAGTATAGGTATGTAATAAATATACAGGTAGCCACCAGATATGACCCAAATATCATCCAACAATATCAACTCAGAACAGTACAGAACATGAAACAAGAGGGAGTTGACCTCTCCTACTGATATGAGTGAGTGATAAAGGATGCTTTTTCTTTGTGAAAAACTGCTGCCTAAGATCTCATCTCAGTCTGCCCTCTGGCAGGTTAAAGCCATTCCCCCTTGTCCTGCCCCACAGTCCTTGTCCAAAACCCCTCTCCAGGTTTCTTGTAGCCCCTTTAGGCACTGGAAGCTGCTGTAAGCTCTGCCCTGAGCCTTCTCTTCTCTAGGCTGAACAAGACCAGCTCTCCCAGCCTGTATCCAGAGCAGAGCCGCTCCAGCTCTCACAGTATATCTGTGGCCTCCTCTGGACTCACTCCAGCAGCTCCATGTCTCACTTGTGTTGTTGCATCCCAAGCTAAGAAGTCAGAGAACGTAAAGTTTTTGTCAGAACTTTTATTCTTGCCTGGCTTCTAACAGTTTATCTCTTCATGTTTCTACAATTCTAGGATCTACCTGAACTTGCCTCTTATTTTCCCCCTCCTAGTAGGCAATTAGATTTGATGTGTCTCCCTGGCTGAGATTGATAGCAGAACTGTGGGATGCTGTGTCAGGATCAACTTCCAGGTAGAAGCAAGAGAGGAGTAGGCAACCTGATTGCCTGTGCAGTACCATATGGCCTAGGGAGGTAGGAAGGAAAACCTGTGAAAATTACTCCAAACTGTCTTCTTCCTTGTCACAAAGCAAGAAGAGAAATCTGTGCTGGACAAAGCACAAGAGCAGACATCTGGGAGTGGAGCCACACCATCTGAAGAGCACAACAACAAAGTCCTTGACGATAACCAAGGTATTTTACAACAATAATTACTTTGAACTGTGAACCATGCTTCACAATATCTGTGCAGTTGTGAGGGAGTGCAGAATGAAGCAGATTTTGTAGCGATAGAAGAAATGTTTTCTGTCATGCTTGTACAGGTTGTCAATGCAGAATTTGGTCCCGTTATATTAGAGAGTATATGGAACCAACTATTACAGTTCTTTTCTTCTATCCATATATGCCTTTAGCTTTTCAAATCACCAGAAGAAAAACAGACCCAATTTGTTTTACCTTTATCTTTATGGAATAGTCCCCTCAACTTCAATTATTCATGAGTGAGGCAAGTATCCTACACTCCTGGCAAAAAGAAAAAAAGGAATTGAAAATACTCGGGATTATTCCTTCTGACATTGGTGTATCTGTAGCAAAACTTCACATTTCTAACCTAAACTGAGCAAAGTTTTAGGATGCCAGTCAGATAACAAGGGAAACTTGTCCTGGCTTTGAAGCTGAATTTCCCTTCATCTGTGTTCATTCCCCTTTAAATTTGGTTTGCTTGCAAATGGGGCATGTTCAGGAAGGCAAAGTGTTGATTAGCAGCCAACACTTGTTTAATAATGGAACAAAATTAGTTTTGCAGTGAAGGAGAATTCACTTCAGGAAGAAACAGGAGTAACTTATGAAGGTTACATCAACTAAACAGGAAATGGAAACAGTCCCATGTGCTTTAAGGTACTTTTGATTGCACTGCCAAGGGTGTAAATTGCTCAACAGCTTTTGCTGGCCTGAGCTGTTGTTTGCTTTCCCCTTCTTCTAACTGCTCCTACGTGTCCACTCCTGCCTGGACATTCCCTTTCCATCTGGATCAAGCCCCTGAGCTGCCTTACTGTGCCTTCAGGGCAAACATGGCTGGGGGATAATTGCTAGCAGCTGCATTGCTAGCAGCGGCTTAGTCATTACTGCCACCAAGAACCACTGTCTGAGAGAGCCGGAAAATTATTTGCAATGTGTATGTGTTTACAAACAATTGCTAGACCGATTTTGTGTGCACAAAGCATTTGTCAAACAATTTTGAGCAGGAAATAAATTCAAGTAGATGCTCTTTTGAGCACGGAAGGTATAGGCGCAGGTTTGAGTATTGTCTAATATGACTAATCATGCTGCTGTAAGATTAAATAAAAGCAGTGCAACTACGAGATGTAGCAGGATGGGTTTGGGGTTTTTTTTTGTTTGTTTGTTTCTTCTGATGATGGATTATGTCAGTTGAACATTTTGGGAAACAAGTCGCTTCTCTATAGGAGCTTACCAGCAGTGCTCACAGCTAAACTGCAGACAGTTGATATTTGAATGTGTTCTGATGCCAGCCTTGAATGAATTACTTTCAAAAGCAGCACCACGTAAATGTGTCTGAAGAAAATAAGAACTGAGACAAGAAGAATGTCCTTTCTTGTTGTTGTCATTTCCAAATGTTTGGCAGACTCTCCTCTGACCACTCCATTTCCATGCACCTCTGTACTTCCCAGTTCCAGCCAGAAGCAGAAGTAATAAAATACCACAAGAAAAGCTATTCTTGTAATATTTCCGGTGCTACTGGATGCATCACCAACAGGAAATCTCATGAGAAAGACTGTTCCTTCCCAGTTTCCAGGCCCACTTTGGAAACCCAAGTGACTTGGTTGAAATACACATCAAATAAGCATCAGCAGCTTGGGTGAATGAAACTCCTTCTCCCAGCATCTCTGATCCAGTCCTCCTTACTCCCAAGGTGCACAAGCCATGGTCGTCATAGAGAAGACACAGAGAATCCCTCATGGTCAGCTCAAAATAGTCTGAACATGCCCTGCATTTCCTTCCAGTTATCAAGCATGAAACTGGGAGACATGCAGCCTTCTCTCCTAAAATGCACCCACCTTAGTTGAGAGCCCACCGTGCTTCAGGATTTCAGCCTCGCTACCTCCACACGTAACTGCTTGATGATGATGATTTGCGGCAAGGAGGCAGTCCCACTCCCACTTCAGCCTGCATGTATGTGCTCAGGAGGATTCCCAAGGGGCTGAGATGGTGGAGAGGGAAAAGGGCTCAGAAAAAAGCGGGAAAGCTACCAAGCTCAGAGCTGATGCAGGAGCAGCCCGTGGAAACCGTCACAGCATAAACAGTAAAACCCCACTAGTCTCATGAGCATTCCTATGATTCTCATCTCTTCTTTCCTGCTATTCCTCCCATCACTTGTTGCTTTTAAGTATTACATACTGTACTAGATAATCTTTTGAGGTCCCTTCCAACCCTTGGGATTCTGTGATTCTGTGATTCTGTAAGCAGCATGGGAAAGGAGCTGTACTTGAAATGTTAGGTTTTGGGTCATAATTCAGTCAGTTTGGCCATTCACGTAGGATTTGTAATACCATTGTTAAGTTCAGGAATTACCATCTATGGATCAGTCCTCAGCCTACAGAAAAGGGACCTTTCCTTTGGCTTCTCAGGGTAGTGATTCAGGTCCACAGTGATCTGCAGATCTTAGGACTTCCCTGAAGTGTTTTGCAGAAGCTCTGCTTGCTGATGGACACACATGCTGTCATAGATGATGACTCAGATGTAAACCCTTCCTGAAGTGTCACTCTCGAGAACAAATACTTTCCCTCTTGGTAACTGATACAATATTTCTGGCTCTCCAGCTACAATACCAGATCGCATTTGCAGTGTCACTTTGGCAGTTAAAAAACATTGTCGTAGTCATCTGCTTCAACACCAAGTGTCTAGTCCAACTCCCTTTTTTCCTGACATGCAGCCTGGATGAATGTTTCTAGTGATCTTCGATCCGGACATTCGGAGCTGGAATGTAACCACTTAAACCTGTTGGGTTTGTCACTTTTGGATTTTCTGCATAAGGCTCTGTTAATACAAACGGGCCTGTTTATAATATTCATCAGACAGTGGAAGAAATTCCTCTGATGTCTGTATAATGCAGCAAGCAGACTCCTTGATTATTAACATACTGATTGTGTACTCTTATTTCAGATGTTAGCTCAGCACTGGGGAAAGAGAGCTGCGGGAATAAAAAATTCAAGACGCATGACATGTTTGGGATTTGGTCTGTGAAACTGGAAAACATATTTACACGGTTAGATCGTGTTTATATGTCATTCTTTCCTTTTATGTCATTTTTGGAGAAGCCGCTGAATTTTCAGTTCTTACCCAAATCAAGCCACACCTCAGAGCACTGGAGTAATCATTGTAGGAGAGAGAATGGAAGCAACATGTTCCCATCCTTTCTTAATCCTTCCCTTGATGTACGCGGTAACGTTGGCACAGCGACTGCCTGATGCATCTCAACCCTCCTGCTGCACTTCCTTAAACTCAGCATTTACAGACAGGCTTAACTTCCAGCTCAGGGGCCGGGACACTCAAGCGTTCCTCCAGTGTGGTTTCCCAGCCTCAGCTCCCATTTGTGGTTGCCAGATACAGCAGCCTCTCCCACCACGTGCAGCTAAAGCAGATCTTGGTTGCCAGCCCTCACTAAAAGCTGCAGAGTAAGGAATCCTTCATTGTTTGATGGTGCAAGAAAATAGTCCTTTGCATATCAGCCACAGCACTCAGCATGCTTCATTTTGTCTGGTCAGCAACTACCTTGGGGGGGGGGTGGGGGGATGGAGGGGGGTATCAGTTCCTGCATCCCATCACCAGTTACTTGCCCATTTACAATACTTTCATGTATTAATAAGGCCTTTTTGATGCCTTAGTCATAGAAAAAACAGCAGATACTATTTGCATTACTCAGTGGTTTATTCTCTTGGGTGTTAGGTCTTTTAATTTACTGTTTGTTATTTCTGCAAAGGAACTTTCACTTTTGGTTAGTTTCAGAGCCCACCCTGGATGTCCCCTTGATGGGCTGAAGTATGTTAGGTATGGCATTAACTAGCATTAATATGGAAATTTAGAATCCCAACAGAACTTGTGCTGTTGCCCAACAATGAGTCATTGTCCTTTTTCTCTTTTTAGCCAGCAGCAGATTCAGAAGCTGTGAGACAGTTTCCTGCAGATAAGGGACAAATCGAAGGGAAACCTGGCAAAAAGATGATGGGCAAGCTGCAAGATATCATTTCCTCTAAAGCCCCTACATACTAATTAACCATTCCAAGCATATTTTCAACAGCATTTAGGGATTTCCTCATCAAAATTAACTTCCTCCCATGTTATCTTCATTTTTGACATCCAGTCGCACAGTCTGGTATAAGACTCAGGGTTAAAAATTCCTAGTGTTGGGTTGTGTGTGTGTGTATATATATGTGTGTGTATATACATGCACAAGCATGTGCACACACACAGTCACCTGACTGAAGCTCTGCCAGTATTACTTTGGAATTTTAATGCCTGATCCAAAGTCTTCTGTAGTCAGGAAGAGATTTTCTGTTAACTTCAGTAGTAGCAGGATCGAGCCTCTATCCTTCTGCATCCAGATTTTTTCATTTATGCCTTATGACTTGTTTATAACAAACTACAGATGGGCTTGAGTCATAAAGTTTGGAGTATTCAGCTTAGAGGTTTTGCTTTGGGCCCATCTCTTTAATGTACTGGTTATTCCAGACCTGCCTTTTAAAATGAAAATGTTGTCAGAATGAAAGTGTATGTGCAATAAACAAACTTCTCATTTCCTTTCCCTTCAGTTTTTTTCCTCTTTTGAAGCTGATGTCTTAACTGGACAATTAGTTTTACCACTGACATTGAATGCAAACTTGTCATACCTGATTTGCAATCTTTTCTGTTTCAAGTGCTATCAATTATTTTCTAACTAGATGCTCCTGTGGGATCAGCTGTCACTAAGAGCAAATTCGAACACAATGGGTTGCTTCCTATTTCCAAAAGGATCTGAAGATTGTCAAAGCTTGACAGGCAGCTCCAGTTTGAAGATGGAACAGATAAGTTAGGTTTCCCTGTTAGGCGCTTTTGAACAAAAGTCAATAAAGGTAGTATTGTTTCTAAAGAGGGCATGCCATTTATAGTGCAAATTCAGTCTTAATAAGAACAAACTGCAGTTGCTTTAAACCCACAGTCAAATACATTTGCACTGCAGAGGCAATAAAATACTTAGGAGTCTTTGCAAATATTTCTGCAGACCCTGCACTTCCAAATTTGGCTTTTTTTTTTTCTCCCCTCTTTTTAAATGAGAGACTGAGTAAACTATTAAGTCAGTATATAGTAATGTAACTGCTGGGTAGATCAAATAAGTGAGGTGTTGATTTTATAAACAAATTCAGCAACAGTCAGAAGTTAAAATTATGTAGCTTTGTTTTTGAAGATGCTTTATATACTGTATGCCTCGGTAATTGTGTGTGCTGCACGTGAGGGTGGAGTGCAGATCATTTTAGGCATATCATAAGTGAGAAATGGTGCAACTTTTATGTCTAAGGTAGCAGTAGCTTAATTTTGTGGAGTGCCACTTTTGTTTCAGTGTGGAGAGGTGCCACTGAAGCATGCCTTTGTCCAAAGATATGTGAGAGTATCACTGAATGTGCATTTTAAAAAGATTTAAAAAAGATTATTCTGGGAGATGACACTAGGTTAATAGTTCCAAGGTCTGGAGTATTCCAACTGTCCACACTAGATTAGTGGTCCCAAAGCCTGGAGTGTGCCAGCTGTCCACAGGAGAGACTCACTGTGTATACTGGAAACACTCCTTACTTAGTTCCATCCTTTTCTGTTGGCAGAGTCAGTCTTGGACGTTTGGTTGGCAGTGGATGTGGAAACAAAGATACCATCAGGTGCCAGGATGTTTGGCTGGGTCTGTTGTGTGCCTTCACCCACTACAAAGAGCTTAAAGAGTTTCTCCTTTGCAACACAAGGCAAAACCCTTTATTATTCAGGTGAGTGATCAAACACCCAGTGACTTCAAGAATTAGTTGATGTGTCTGCTTTTGGTATAAGTGTGTTGCTGAATGAAAGAGTTGATACAGTGCATAGGAGGTGCTGGGTGTTTAGGTGCATGTGTAGAAACTGTCTGAAAGAGTACTTTTCCTCCCTCTAAAATGTGAAACAACCATAAGAGAAAATAAGCAAGGAGGATGTGACCCCTTGGGTTTGCCATTTGTTGTCAATGTGAGATTTTAAGCTTCAATAGTTTGAAATTTTTTAGTGAAGACCATCATCAGGATAAAACTTCATTCAGAATCATTACAGTTGGGAAAACACCAAGCAATGGTAAATACTCTTAGACAAGAGAAGTATTGTACAGCCTGAGTGTAGCTGCCCCATGTTGATGGATTGTCCCCAGAGTGGATCGAAGGGAGGAATGCTGGCCACAAAGGTAATTCATGCTATCTACCAATGGAGAGAAGCAATGTTATTTCCACTTGCAAAATCACAGGGCTTCATTGCCACACTTTCACAATCACCAAATTAGAATCAGGTGTTAATTAGCACTTGTGTTTGGCAAGCTCAGTTTATTGAGAACATTTGCTTTGGTCAGACTTCTGATTATTTTGGCTCTGAAACCTGGTTTACATTGATTTAATCATTAGAATACTCTCTTCTAAGGCTTTCAAATGATGCAATTAAGTGCAAATACCACATCTCCTGCATAGCAACAGTTATGACAAATCCATTAGACAGCAGTAAGTGCAATTTTTTACCATTTAACAGGGTATAATTCTGTAGGCGAACATATGTCAAATATTAAAATGATGGTATTTTTGCTTGCCCATTTTCATACTTGTACATTGTAATTGTTGCATATCTTTGTTTCATGCTAGGTATCTTTTCTGAGTTTCTAAATGAAAAATACAGTATTTATTGTATGTGTACATGACAGTCCGTGTCCAATTTATAACTTCTACAAAGAAATCACAATCTTCTGATTGCATCCAGAAAGTAAATAGAGGCTGTGGCACAAATGTAATGGAACAACATGCTGACATCTACAAGAATTACTCACCCATTCTTAAGACATTGATACCTAAATATTTAGGTTATTTTCTTTTATAAGATATTAATCTACTTAACTGTGTATATTCTACTTTACAACAGCTTTGTGACAGCTCAAGGATTTCAGACAACATGTTTACACAGTTTTGTCACCTGCACTATCGTGCCATCTGGAACAATTTGCTAACAATGTCAAACTACATATTTTGGTTAACTTTTTCTGATGATCAGGATGAGGTAAATAAGTAACAGTAAATAAGCAATGATACTTTATCTGCACTTAAAAAAAGCTTCCTCCTGCTGGATATGGTTGTGGGTAATAATTGAGTGTAGTCAAGGTTTTGCTCTGAGTCAGCTCAAACAGCTAATACAGCAATGAAATTAATAATGCTTTTATTTCTAAAGCTAGGCTGGATCATACGTTGTTCATTGTTACACTTCACTGACACTTTTGACTTGGTCAGGAAGGGCTTTTGTAGTCTTTCTCACCTTGAGTAGTACCTTACTCTACAAGTATCTCCAGGGCTTCTAATAGGCCTACTGTCCCACTGGAGCTAAAGTCTCAGGATCCAGCACTCTGTACTTTTTTATAATTTCATTCCCATATGACTGAAGAAAAACACCCTGACAAAGGAAATCATCTCTCTAAAGAAGGCTAAACCTTTTTCCTTCTCTTCTCCTTGCATAGCTTTACAATGGTGATTTTTATCAGAGGAGTCGTCTGCCAGGTTTTAGGAATCGATGCTCATGTTGTGGGTCCATTAGGGGTTTGTACTTCTCTCCACAATGAAGTTGGAGGGAGTAACAAGGAGGCAGCTGCTTAGATCAAGAGTCAGTGTCTGTCCACTCCTAAGCCTGTAGCCAGAATAAACAGTGTGTCTTTACAGTCAATCTAGCGAATGATGTTACAAAAATGGGATGTTTGCACTAATGACTTAGTCAAATACATCTGGAACCTTTTTCCCCAAAGAAATAAAACTGATGTAGTAACACAGCACAGTCTCCTCATTATGTAAATCACAAGGTAGAAAGCTGAGGACATTATTTAAAGAAAACTGAGGAAAGCTGAAGATTGCTCAAGTAATTTCCTGGTGTTACCCCACATGAGATCTTGCAGATGGCAGGAAGGAAGAGGAAAAGTAGCAAGCCCCCTAGCTTCCAATTCTCTTCTCACAATAAGGTTTTACACCACTGAGAACCTGGAGTTTTCTGCTCTTATTTCTAGTTAAGTGGCATTTGCATTCCTCATAGCCATAGACTGTAATGTGCATAATATTGCCTTAATCCACTGGTTTAAACACAGGTCAATATAAAACTTACAACAACATTTTCACACATTTACAGACATCCATATCAATACACAGGATAGAGGCTCAAGTATTACTGTAGTTGAAGGCTGTGAGACTTAGGTGTTTTTTGCACCTTTGAATTCTACAACCTTTATTTCATAGCAAGATGCTAAGACTAAATGAAAATTTTCTCCCTGGCTATGTGCAGATTCACTTGCGTGAAGAGAATGTTTGTGTACTGAAAGGCACCATCACCTGCAGATGCACGGTACTTCTTTTGTAAACCTTATTGCTAGGCTTGGCTGATAGGGTACTTTAATCTTTTCACCTCTGATCAGCCTGATCAACAGGGTCAGTGTTTCCACTTATGTAGATCTTTATGCTTAAATATTTGTTTGGATTGCTATGAAAGTGTCAGTCAAGGAGGGCATTGGGGCTTTCAGGTATAAAGCAGGGGCTTTCAGATTGGCTATAACGTAGACCAGGTTAGCAACCTTAAAGAAATAAGGTTCTGCTGAAGACAGCAAAGTCCTCCTTCCCATGGATGCAAAATCCTTTCTCTGTATTGATGGGATCTGGGTTCAAGCAAGAACTTATTATTTCTGAAATATGGAATCCATTTGTTCTTGGAACACATGTCCTTTTTATGCCCTGGTTCATGAGCTGGTTGCAAAGCTACAAATTTGCTATAAAATTCCTTTTAAGGTGCAGTGCTGCTAGAAATTTGTAGAATAATAGGGATCCTTTCATCCTTTGTATTTAAACATGCAATTTGCTTTAACAGGATCTGATCAACCATTAAATCCCACTCTGTGTTTTATGTGTTTAACAAAAAACATACTTGCACAAGTAAAATAGACTGCATGCAAGACTACAATATACCTATTTATGTTCAACATATAACGAGGTCTCACAGAGCTACTTTCGTCCTGAGGGGTTTAACAGCTCTGTTGCAAAACCATCAGTGGAAGGTCAAACCTTTTGGAAGGAAAGCTGCAGTGCAGCACACTGCTAGCATGACGTGTTTGTTAGGCCATTGGGTTGGTAGTCGCAAAGTGGGGGTTCATCTCCTACAAGAGGGATGCTCCATCACAGTACTTCAGTCAAAATGTATCTAGATGATCATAGAATCACAGAATCACAGACTTGTTGGGGTTGGAAAGGACCTTAAGATCGTCTAGTTCTAATCCCCTGCCATGGGCAGGGACACCTCACACTAGACCATGATCCACTCCAGCCATCGTCTATCCAAGAATGCCAGCATTCTGTGACAGGATCTGCTTTTGTTAGATAATGCCTTGTGGAAGCGTCAGTTCAAGGGGTCTCACTTTTTGCTGAAATGCTTATAGGGTATGAATCTTCACCATGAGGGGAGTTTTGAAGTCCAGAAGGTTCTAAAGTCCAGGAGAGGATGCTAGCTTTTTAGAAACATTTGCAGACCAGGTTGGGCAGGGCTCAGAGCAACCTGGTCTGGTGGAAGGTGTCCCTGCCTGTGGCAGGGAGTTGGAACTGGATGAGCTTTAAGATACTTTCTAACACAAACCATTCTAGGATTCAATAAAGTTGAATGTCTCTAATGTTCCTACTGTAACATGGAGAAGAAAAAAGTTCTTAGTGTTCAAGGTTTCTCTGAAAGACATGCAATAGAATTGAATATTGACTGACTCCTTTTTAAAATTTATTATTAACCAGAGAATTACAAGGTTTGCCATTTTTTTCCATGAAGAGGAAAATGCAATTTTTCGTGTAGTCCTGTTCGCTTACCTAAGCAGCAATTAAGGAAGAAGAGAGACTGTTTTGGCTTGTGGTTCAAAGGCCTTTTCAAAAATCAACTCAGCTACCCATTCTGTACATATGGATTGGAGGCCCTCTGGTTTCAATTGTCAGATCCTGTGAAGTTATTTACAGAGTACCAGGAGGACATCATAAACATAAGCATTAGTGGAAAAAACAAGAAATGAATTGAAAGAGATACTTTAAAGACATTTTCAGACTTGGAACTAAGAACTGATAACTTATTTGACATCTTGGCCTTTGTATTTCTCTAGGAATTCTGTTTTCCTTGATGTCATTCATATTTTGAAGATTTTTCTAATGCAATATATTTGTTGTATCAAGCCGAAGGTGAAAATTTGAAAGACTTAATAAAACTTAAGAGCCACATTTTGATAACCTTTCGATCCTTTTGAGTAATGGATGTTATTTAGTAAAGGTTTCTTTCTTTCAAGGAAAAGCAGGGCTTAATTATTTTCTGTCTTTGAAATATTTTGTGGCAGTGAACACCCCAACCTTTCCTGTCAGTTCAATGGATATAGAATCATAGGATGACAGAATGGTTTGGGTTGGAAAAGACCTTAAGATCTTCTAGTTCCAAACCTGCCATGGGCAGAACTGCAACTCACTGGGCATTGCAGTTTTTAAGATAATAATAGTTAAAACCCCCAAACTCTTGGGGTTTTACTAAGGATTACTTCTGTGTAACCAGTTTTAAGAGAATACTTTACCAGGATTATCATGAAAAATAGCACATAGCACATTTGGCTTGTTCTTTTACAAATCCCAAATCTTTTGGCTGACTAAATGACCCCAAGACCTCTAAAACATTCTGTGATCTGTCTAATTGAGTGCACTGATGTCTGCTGGAAAACAGATGTGATCAACTGCTGGCATGTATGAAGCTGAAAGAAAATGTGGCATGGTTTTGTCAGGAAAACTTTATCAGTAACTCTACCTCTTTCCAAGGCATAGATGTAATCCATAAATAAAGGAGTTGCCATTTGATGAGAAAGAGGAAATTCTATCTTAGTCAGTGACAAGGAAAGTGAAATGTGGTCACCCAGAATTCCTGCAATTCAAAGCCAGCTCATGCCCACTTTAATTATGGTGATGTATGTTCCTGTTCAACTTTAATAGGGCTGCTTGTACAACTAAAGGATCTCAATTGCAAGGGTCACATTTGCTTTGCTTTTTTCATCTATAGTTTAGAGTTAGAAATCCTGCAGAAAGGACAGGGCCCCTTTGAGAAAGCCATCTGTTCTCCTGAGTGCCTCCCCCAGGAAAGATTAGCACAAACCCAGGGTGGTCAATTTGGGTATGTCACCAAAAGTTGGGAGAAAAACTCCTGAATACCAATGTAGCATTAAGAAGCAGGCATTATTTATTAAGGTCACAGATAGATTCCCAGATAGCAGCTGAGTGCCAGGGGAAATAGACTGGCCTCACAGTGTCTTCAGAAGCTGTAGGACAAAGCAAGGCCAAAGCACAGAGTGTTTTTGGAGAGGACTGGGTTAGTGTTAAGACTGGATGGCAGAAACCTCCATGTACCCTCAAGGAAATCAATGACAGCAAATAGATCAGTCAAGGAGGTCACTGTAACAATTGTTACATTTGTGTGTCATTTTAGCTTTGATTTCACCACAGGTTTTTCAATCCTAGTGGAATATTAGAAAGCAAAAATTTCACGTAACAAGGGAAGGTGTTTTCATGAGCACAGATCTACAAGAGCCTGGGAAGTAGATTCATGATTGAGTAACTTGTCAGTGGTCACTGAGGATGGAGACTGCGCATGCTAGTAATTTTGATTAGTGGAGGATTTGGTACTGTCAAGAAGTTTAAAGAGTTTTGGTTTTGTTCCAAGCTCTTTAGACTCTGGATGGATTGAGATAGTCTGAGGTTTTGGCAATCAGTGATGGGTTTGCACTTGGGCCTCACTTCCCCTTTATCTGTAAATGGTAAAACTAGCCACACAACATCTATCTTCTGTATTGACATCTCTTTGGAAAACAGTGTGTTTTAACCAACTGCTCTTTATCTTTGAGCAGGGTGAGGTGTGTCTTGGAGAGCTCAGCCCCACAGCCGTGAGATGGAGGCCATGCTGGTGACTCCTGCTGACCCTGGGAACCACCATGCTACATCTGTTCCAGGAAGCATTTCAGCCCATTAAGAGGTCTGGTGCACCTTGACATCCCAGATGTCTATAAAACTGTCAAGGTATTATTTTTTTTATATATATTATGTATATATATATATTAAAATATATAAATAATATATATACATTTATATATATTTAATTTTTTATATAAATTTTCAGGCATTATTTACCTCTGAGGCTTAAGGCATGTCTTACTTTTATGTGAAAATTGGACTCCTCATGCCAGCATGTGGCTTTGTGAGCTGTAATAATAACCAGGGATCTATAATACATGTGCTTTGATCTTGTTACTTTTTAATATGAAAGTCTTGCAAATATCTATTATACAGGCATACAATGTTTCACTACAGATTTATAATTACTTTTATTTCTAGTAATAATGTCAATAATCAAATTGAAATCAAAGACCAGTTAAAATTTTATTTTGGACTATCATTCTTGGCCATCTCCAAGTTCATTTGGAAGAAACTAAAAATTATTATGATAACTCAATGAACTAATACTGTATCTTTTCAGAGGACACAGGCTCTTAGTTTCTATGCAAACTGCTTCTGCAGCTGACATTTGCTTAGGAAGCCAAATCCATATCTCAGGGCAGACCAGAGGGAATGTGTCTATTCTGGTTCCTGAGAAAAAACGCAGACAAGAGCTATTTCTAGTGGCTCTGCAGGTCCATTGTGGCTGGCTGAGAACTTTGAATCAATGTCTGCCCTTTCAAAACCAAACCCAGTGATATGAATTTTGAACAGGGCTCACAGACTTAAACCTATAAAGGAGGAAATTGAGACACTTTGTGATGAAACAAGCAGCTTCTCTGCCTCTTGGAATGAGAATTACCTTCAAGAAATGGGAAAAGCAGTAAATAAGAAACTAACTCAGTAGAATGAATCTATATATTAGAGGACACTAGGAAAAATATCCTGGCTTGTTTTCTTCAAAACATTTTGATAGACTTCTGGTAAACTAGGAAACACAAAGAAAAAAGCTGTCAGCATAGGCCAGCAAGCAAACAATAAATGCTGTCAGATGTGTGGAATGCTCACTCTCTTATTTTTATTTACAAGGTTATACAATAAAACAGCCAGCCAGTGTATGTGACTATGGTATTGGAGAGGAGGGAATGAGAGAATGTGTAGAAGTCTGAAGACTTTTAAACCTGGATACTTAGTTCTAGGTCTCTAAATCTGTATTTCTTATAGAATTATTTTGAGAGGTGCTTCTACATCTCAGAACTCCTTCCCCTGCCAAATCATTTAAGGTTGAACTGTCTTCTTAAGATGATGTGATCCAATGTTCTTTATTCAGTAAAGGGAAGCACCTATAAACCATTTCTTTTTTTGAATGGCTCTATTTATGGATTCTTGTTTCCCCTAAATAAGATCTGAAATGCTTTCTCATGAACATCAGAGGATGCAGGAGTAGAGGGTATGCTGTGTTTTCTAAAAGGCAGTCAAACAATAAACAGTGATACATCTTAATGCTAAAAACGTAAGCATTTCAAAAACATATCCAGTCTGCAAAGAAAGGGGAAGAAACTGGTAGATATTTCATTTTCTATCAAACTCTAGCCATTCATAAATTGTTGAACAATGGAAACTGCATGCAGTGGTAGCGCCTGGACTTCGAGTGAACCATAACATTCCATAAACTTGCAGAGCTAGGCATAAAGTGCTACTACTGGGAGGCTGCATCAGTAAGTATCTGCTCACTTAAACCCCAGGGTAGAGGAGAAATTTTCATGGAGCTTATAGTGATTTATCATGGGAAGCACAGGCTTTTTTATAGACATTGTTCTCAGTGACAGTGTAAAGAAAGAGAGCACTAAATCTCTTCTCATCATAACTAATGATTAAGTCAGCAGCTTTTTGGCGAATGCAGAATGCCCTTCTACAAAAAACAAAGTATTCTATTGTGATGTATTACATTTAAAACCCCCATAAGTATCCCATAAGGCTATTGCAATATTTTTAACTAGATCTTCCCTCTTTGTCACCATATTGAAATAAATGGAATGTGTCAGACTGAGTAATGCTCTTTCAATAAGTTTTTAGGAGCTCACTTAGAAGTTTGGCAAAATATAAAGAAAAGAGGAAAACTTTCTCAGGATTCTCTATGGCCTGAATGAAAGATCGGTCCATTAAGGAGAAAAGCTTATGCTGATGCTGATGCTAATAAATGGGACAGGGAAAGATATTTCTGCCTAGTTTGTGCTACCTTGCTCCCAGTCTGCTGCCTCAAGTTGCCCTGAGAAATAAATCAGCCAGCTGAAGATGATTCATTACATTACAAAGTTCCCATCGATATAATGGGGAAATCAGTTTTGTGTGAGTGTTCAAATGTGAACCCAACCTCAGCTATCAGGAGTGGCAGGGACAGCAGCTGCTGAAAAATTAACTCCCCTGCACCCACTGTTCAGTCCTGGATTTGTACAAGGAATGCTTCTTCCTTTGGAGCGCATTACTGTTACTCAGTCTGGATGCTGAACTTGCTTTAGCATCATATGTTATTTGGAAGAAAATACCACGATTTTGTTCAGCTGTTCCTTCTGCAGTTCTTCGATTTCAGATGCAATCTCAGCCCTGTTCAAGCCAGCCATCACCAGGGCCAGGCTTTTATTCTCTCTTTTGACCCTTGAGGCAAGCTTTTAGAAGGTGGACCTTCAGAGCTACATCTCGCTTGGATTTTAAGGTTCTCTCATAGGGAGTATAAATACATTTTATTTTAGAAATACGCTCCCTAAATATTCCCTAAAATATTTTACACATCAAAACACTTTAAAAAATACCTCCTTGGTGCTCCTCAGATGGAAAAGTCTGCAGTAGTATGGCAACGGGAAAGAACTGTGTTTAATCATTAACCATTGAGGATGGTAAGACTTGAGGTCTCCATTGGTCTCCGTGTTACAAGTGCTGTAATTTAACACCATCCATCTTTCATTCTTTAGGAAATAAATAGATTAAGGAGAAACCATTTTCAAGAGGTTCTTCTTTTGTGACACTTGATCTTACAGTTTGTTCTTATATTAGCTATTTGAAACATTTCTGAAATGTTTGGAAATCTTGCCTTGTAAGTGCTTTTTTATATCTGTGTAACATAGTCTTTCTGAGTAGCACATCTGGAATCCTAGCCACAATTCACAGAATTTAAAGTTGGGTAAAGTGGGCCCTCCTCAGACTTAAGAATCTTCCAGTTTTCCTCCCCCTCCCATCCCCCTTTGCCTCACAAAAGTCCTAGTCAAGAGTGGGATAGAAGGAAATCCCATTAAAGCCTAATAGTGCTGCTTCTTTCCAGAGGGAGTCACTACAAAGTAATTTATTTTTCCAGCATGCAACTGGAGGCACTCATTTGTCAAAGGCTTGTGCATGCTGGTGCTGTGGCCTTCGTTATCCAAGGAACAAGGGACCCAAAAAGACTATTCCTGCTACCAGGCTAGCCTTGTTTGTTCCTTCCTTACTCCAACATCACATACAAGTCCACAGGAGGTAGGTGGCTATGCTTGTAGCTGGAATTTGGACAGTATGTATAAAGCATAAAAAGCTGCAATTCTGCTGCCTTCCCGTATTAGCACCAGTAAGAGGCTCTGGGCAGAGTACAGCTATCAGATGCATTTTTTCATCTCCTGAACCATAGGCAGCTCTAATTTTCAAACATGCTTTCGTTCTACCCCCCTTTCCCCCCTCTTTTCTTTATTGTTATGTCTTTCCCATCAAGGGAATTCACCCTCAAGTTCGGATGACACACGCTTTGGAGATGCGGTAGAGAATCAGCCCTTTGTGAGCGTGTGAAGGATGCTTTCCTTGACCTGTCAGAGAACATATTTTGCTTGATGAGAAAGAATGCTGTCCCAAATTCCTCCCTACTGCAAGCAGGCTGCTAGAAGTGGACTTACATTAGGGATGAACATGGCCTACTCTGGCTGGCAGAAGGTCTCCTGAGCAGATGACACTGTTTACCCGTGTACTGGCTGCTTTTACTGCTCTGTTAAGTGATAGTAGGTATTTCTACCAAACAATGCAAATACAAAGTAATTTGTTTGTGAGGGCCTAATCCTGAAGCTCTTATTTGGTGTTTACAAAAGTTAAATTCAGCATTTACTCAGCTAACCTCCGCTTGAGTTCACAAGGAGTTAGCCATGGTGAGGACAAGAAGAGGACTGTAGGAGTGTGCTGTTTGTTTTTGGCCACAGCACAAAGATGCTTTACGTTAAAAACCCATACTGAAGAAAATAGAGGTGCACACAATTACTGCCTATATGCATGTGGCACTATATGTGTGCACACGAACACAATTGCACACTAATCTAATCAATACATTCATTTCTGATTAGAACATAATTACACATCCCAGGAGGCTGGAACAGAAAAGTCCCATTAACCCCTCATGCCCTTTTCAGCTTTCCTCTGCCTTTCCATCTAACAGACCTCTGTGTCACTCCACTCATTAGCAGTTACTGTCTATGACATTGTTACATAAATAAGGATGTCGACCTGTCAGAATGGGTCACCCAATTCAAGGGTGATGATAAATATCTGTCCCTATGAATTAGGCTAAAGACACCAGAGTACAGGACAGCTACTGTTGATTATTGGATAGTTAATGTATAGAGGACAAAAGGTGCTGAGGCCCGGTCACTTTTTGGATCATTAATATGGATTTAGGCCTATTGTTAATAAAAAAAGAAGCATGCACACATACAAAACTAGGTTAGCAAGAACATGCAACTTTGATTTGGGACAGGATGAATAGATAGTGGAGAGATTCACGGTATGGAAGGATGGAAGGTGTGGCTTTTACATCAACTCTATGATGCTTTTCATAAGCAAAAAAAATATCTGGGGGTCAGGCTGAAAACAGGTTGTGCTCCCCCATGCTTCCAAATGCATGTAATAGGAAGTAAAAGGCACAGTGGATGCCTTTAACTGAGCAGAAATGACTCCAGGAAGCAGAATATGCAGAAAAGCAGTATTTAATTCAGGAGCAGCTTGAGAGCTGCTGCTGAGGCTCATCGCATGGTTTGCACTGAAAACCATCTGTTATTGCCAAGACTCTTAGGAAACCCTGCTTTATTTTCAAAACACCTTTTTTTACTTACATAGGTAAAGGACTGGAGGGTATCACTAGCCCCAATTCATTCACTTAGTCATTGCTATCTTCCTGCATTAGTGACAGGTTTTTCCTTGCAGGTAGAACTGAAGTGTGATGCAACACATAGCTTTGATTTTAATAGCTGGTGATGTAAAAATATCAAGGCAGTTTGTAGACAGAAGCTCTTGCCGTTCTAAATAAGATCAAATTAAGACCCTTTTCCACAAGGCTCAATGCTGTAACTTGCTGAAAATGTTAAGTGCTGGGCAGGAACATCTCTTAGGATTTCTTTATCTACAAGTCTAACCACAGCACCCACAAATTTCCTGGAATTCAGTGCCCCACAGGATCAGACTGTCATACCAGTGTCAAGAATTTTTTACAATGACTTGCTCTGAAGGGCAGATCCGGTCTGGAAGGGAGCTAAATGTCCTGTAAAGCAGTCAGTGTAAGTACACCATGTCTTTGTAGAGTTCAGTTAGTTTTACTAAATATTGAATTATTATTATTGATTTCTATGATTCTATGATTATAGCTTTGCCACTGAGCTGCAAGAGATGTGGCTGTAGCATTTTCCTATAGCAAGGTTCTGCCAGGTGATGATACCAGCCCATGTGCCAATTCAGTAGTGCAAGGTAGCTGTGCTTCACTCGGTGTTTACCTCTTTCTAATTTGCTCTACCTTCAGGGAGCAACTGTTGCAAGGAGTATCCCTGTTTTACTGGCACACCAAACTATGGAAAATTTCTGGTAGTTATTGTAGTCAGAAGTCTCAGTCGCACTGATGGTGCCAATGACCAAGTCCACTCAAGTTTGCAGAGACAACACACCAGTCCTGAAGTGCTGATTTGGGTCGAGACAGTGAGTCCTGGCTTCCTGGAGAACATTCACAGGTTCAGCTATGCAAAGCTGCAAAAAGAAAGTGCAGGCTGATCAGAAATAGTGATACCTACAGCTTCTGAATTTCTCTTGCTGGAATAAGACTTTGTTCCAGCCCTTTGGAAAAGTGTATTTGTGTTGAGTCAGTGTTGGCACACAGGAAATCTGAGCAAATGAAGTTGTCTTTTGAGCTCAATGAGGTCTTCCTTTTCATTCAGTAAAGATATAGCTCGCTAAAAGGTACGAGGGAGGGAAGGAGCAGGAAGAAACAAGCCAGAATATTGTCCCATAAAAGGAACACTAGAAAACATGGAAGAAAGGCACAGTCTGTTCACTGGGTTAAGCACCTACTTGCATCTTCAGGTTCAAACTTTGGAGTGTGGAGCTGTCATTTCCCCATCCCAGAGTCCTTTGGATTTCAGTGGTAGAGGAAATGGAAGTTTTCAAACCCTCTGTGGTGAGAGATGGTCTAATGTACTGCAGTCACACATGCCATTTTATTCAACTGCAGTAGATTCTACTACTTTGTGATTATTATTTGTAAGATTCATACTCCTTCATTAAATCAGTTTTTAGAATTAATTTTCCAGAACAGATTTGTCTGTGTATGAACCTGCAGGTGTGCCTCTGCTGGAATATACAACATTTTCTCTGCAGACTGAAGTCTTTGGGGTCTGAAAGTTGTAAAAAACAGAAAAAGTCAGCCTTTTTACATTTTTGTATCATTATGACAATTAAAATTTGAAGATGCTTTTATCTGGGATTTCCCAATGTGTTTTTTAATACGTGTTGGAGATGTGGTGATATAGGAAAGACAAGGTTATTGCATATTTGGAAGGGCACAATGTAGTAAGGTTGCTGTTTCTCAAAGGCACTCAAAGTGTTCTGAATTATATCATCAGATGTTCTTAGATACCAACACCTATTCCATTATAATAACAGATTTGATAGCCTATGGGAAATATGTAAAAGCTGTAATTCAGAAAAATACGGTTATTCCCTAAGTATTTCAAAGGACCAGCGTGACTTTATTAGCTTGATGCCTATCAGAAACTAGGGGTAACCACGTCAAAATATAAGTTAAAAAATTAGTCTATACTTCTTTCCCTTTTAAGGTTGATTGTAAAAAGCCCTTGTTCATACACACACTACATTTATAAAAATAACACCCTCTAAAAAAGTCTAATCATAATATCTCAAATATGTGGCCAATATAGATGGGATTATTTTGCAGCAGTGGGTTAAGCATATTACTGGCAAAGAAATCCAGGACACACTGATATAAATTCACAGAAATAGGGCTTGCTAATGCAGTAAATGACGACAGCTGCTGTGGCTGCTGAACTAAAAAGGAGCTCTGTCCAAGAATAATGAGTATTTCCCATTGCACTGCAGAAGCGCATGCTTTGCACATGGGAGTTTGGGTTATAACTCAGTCAGCCCTATGTAGTATCCCTCCGTTTAGTGCATGGCAACATTTAGATGCATTGATTAGAGGTCTGAAGTTCATTGTGTGCATGGTCAGTGTGAGAATTCCAGCGAGCAGCCCCTGGTATCCAGGTCCTTAGTGCAGCTGTGGGGCAGGAGCAGCCCCTGGCCATGCCTGTCTCACCCCAGACTGCAGGAGGCAGGAGCACTCTTGCCCTAAACTGCCAGGGCAAAGAATCCATTTGGCTTCTGGTTGCAGTCCCCTAACAATCTGCCTATTTGTGCTGGTGGTTTTTGTGCTGTGACTACCTTTCCAGCAGGAACTGGACTGAGATCACTGGCTTATTCCAGTCTAGCCACTGAAAGGCTGCCTGTTTATTAAAACCATACTCGGTGTGAAATGCATCTTTGTCTATGAAATGGCATGGCCATTACATAAGGAGTTTGTGATTTATGGTCGTCAGATAGCGTGTTTGCAGTAGGCAAACCAGTAGGCCTTGGGGGATCAGGATTTGTTAGCCCAAGGCTGTCCATCTCCAGATACTTTCACGCTTGCTTGCTTTGTTGAAACACAATAATTGATGGGGCTTAGCTTCTTGAAGAGTGAAAGGCACTATTTCTACTGCTGTGCAAATCCAAAACAGCAGCTACAGCAGAAGCCTCTGAAGCACCTGTCAGAGTGATGTGGAAATCTACCTGGGTTACCTCTAGAGCTTGGGCATTGGTAGCAGTCTGTGGTAACATGGAGCAACGTGGACATAAATCTACCCAACTGAGAAGCGCTTGAGGCTGTGGCTCCACAAACATTTCTCTCTGTGGCAATTTTTGGCTCTAGCAGGTCATGCTGCTACTGCCACAGGCTGTTTGAGGCAGTCCCTACACTGCCCTCTTTGTCCTGCTTGGAGGGGTGGCAGGAGCATGGGAGCAAGCAGCAGCAAGGCACAGTGGGCATCCCTGACCTGGAGAAATGTGTGTAACCACAATCCGAAGGGCAGGATGAATAAGCTTATGTGGAAGCCTGTGACTAAGTCATTCTGGAGAAGAGGCTTTAGGCTCTTTTGAAAAGGTTACCCATTGCTAGTAGGGACTAAATGTCTTAAAGAAAAGGCAAGAGGCCATTTAGTCTATTCCTTTACATGTGTAGCACTATGTGTAGAAGAAATCACCAGCACAGCTGCTGTTAGCTGGAAGAGGTGAGCTTCCTCAGCAAGTAATTGATAACTGTAAAGATTCCTCTGCCCTCTCTGAAGGGGTTCCTGGTGTTCATCTAATCAGTGGCAAGTACAGTAGCTGTTGATCTGTGCCAGGAACTTCTCTCTTCTGTTACCAGGACTAAGCCTGTTTCTTGGATGATAAGGTAACATTTCATGGGTGTTGAAGCCGAAGCAAAACATGAAAAGGTGTCTGTTACAGGGAGTGAGGAAAGAGGTTCGTTGTGTTTGTTGTATCAGCTTAACAGAATATTCTGGTGGTGAAACCTTCCTTGCTCATTTGATTGGTTTAGTGGAAGGTGTGCCTGCCTGTAGCAGGCACTTGAAACTGAGCTTTAAGGTCCCTTCCAATCCAAACCAGCCTGTGATTCTATGATTGTATGACTGTGTGTTGTCAAAGAGTGTGTGCAATGTATGACAGCAGCAAACGAAGATAAAGTCTTGTGAGTAAATTATCCACCATTAATTACGCAACAGCTCCATATCAGTGAGGTTACAAATATCAGTATACCTTGGCATGCATGTTACCAGTGTGATATCAGCTGATGTTAAGGTGTGATGCGGTAAACTCATCACAGAATCCTAGAATGGTTTAGGTTGGAAGAAGCATTAAAACTCATCCAGTTCCAATCCCCTGCCATGGGCAGGGACACCTTCCACTAGACCAGGTTGCTCCAAGCCCCATCCAACCTGGCCTTGAACAGTGCAAGGGATGGGGCAGCCACAGCTTCTCTGGGCAACCTGTGCCAGGGCCTCAGCACCCTCACAGTGAAGAACTTCTGCCTGAGATCTCATCTCGATCTCCCCTCTGTCAAGTTAAAGCCATTCCCCCTTGTCCTGTCCTGTTTGGCCCTTGTCCAAAGCCCTTCTCCAGGTTTCTTGTAGCCCCCTTTGGAACTGGAAGCTGCTCTAAGGTCTCCCCAGAGCCTTCTCTTCAGGATGAACAATGCCTCCAGCCAAGCGGGCCCCATGCTGTGAGCTCATCAGCTGTCATGTGCTAACTCAATGCTGCATGGAGAGCCTTTATAGTGTGAGCTAGGGCACTGCTGGTAAGTGCCATGCTTGTATCTGAATCTGTCTTAATATTAGTGGACACTGTAGGTGCCTACTCAAGTAGCAGTCTTGCTATCAACCTCTTCTGCTGCTGTGGCAATTTTCCATCATTTTTCTAAAACTGCATGTGATAATATAATTAATGACTACGTTTCTGGTGGAAGCAAACAAGTGCTGCAAGGTGGATATCACATCTAACTGTATAGAGCAGGTGTGCAGTCAGGAAACAGAAGGACATGATATTCCCCAGCATCAGGCAATCCTCATTTTTTGCTGGGGCTATGGGAAGTGCAGTGTGAAAGGGGTAAAGACCAAGTGAGAAGAAAGGGAAGCAGCAGGCATGTCCTGAAGCTGTGGTGAAGACAGGGTGAGGACAGAATGACTGATTCTCACTGTAGAAAATGTGTGTGATAGAAGCAAAGCACATCAGCAACTAGAAAATAAGCAAAACCAGAATCTCAGAAATGACCCTTTTCCAGGCTATATAGCCAAGTTCAGATTCTTTCAGGAACTGATTCCATTTACATCAATGAGAGGAGAAAATTCCTGCTCGCACTGAAATAAGTGATTTCCATTGCTGAATTACGGGTTTATGCACTCCAGCATATGGCCCATGTCCCCCTGACCCCACCAGAAACACAGTTGCATAGCTTCTGTCATAGCTGGCTTGCTGTGCTGGATTTGCAGGATTTCCAGGTTTGGGATAGAAACTTACTGCTCTATGACCCCACCTTTTTTTCAGCCCTTCTGGTACATACAGAAGGACATCCCTTCCCTGCACGCATAGCACACCATGAGTGAAATTCTCAGTAATGTAACAAATAGATCAGCCCCTTAGAATCATAGAAGGGATTGGAAGGGACCTTCAAAGGACTTGGGTTTCTCTGTGTTAGTTTTCATGCATACAGCATCCAGCTTTTGGCAGCAGGTAGGATATGTGGGCTTGCATTCATTATGTACATGGGCTTTTATCTCCTTGTATGAACTTGCTTAAACAGTAGCATTTTAGATTTAGCTTAACTGTCTGTAACACCTTGAACTCAGCTCTTTCACAAGAGTGGTGTACAGCTCCATCCATTAACATCCTTCTGAACTACTACAGGAATTCTTGAAACAAAAGACATTTTTAAAATTAGTGAAGAATCATAACCCAGTTATTAAATAATAGCATCATGAATTCAAACTTTATTAATATTTGCTCCAATTTTTCTATACTTCCTCTGTAGAGCGAGATACGTACACATGCACACACACATGTGCACAGATTTAGAATCATAGAATCATAGAACAGTTAGGGTTGGAAAGGACCCTAAGATCATCTAGTTCCAACCCCCCTGCCATGGGCAGGGACACCTCACATAAAACCATGTGACCCAAGGCTCTGTCCAACCTGGCCTTGAACACCATCAGGGATGGAGCATTCACAGCCTCCCTGAGCAACCCATTCCAGTGCCTCACCACCCTCACAGTAAAGAACTTCCTCCTTATACCTGATCTAAGCTTCCCCTGTTTAAGTTTTAACCCAGTACCCCTTGTCCTGTCACTACAGTCCTTAATGAAGAGCACCCTTGTAGGCCCCCTTCAGATACTGGAAGGCTGCTATGAGGTCTCCATGCAGCCTTCTCTTCTCCAGGCTGAACAGCCCCAACTTTCTCAGCCTATCTTCATACAGGAGGTGCTCCAGCTCCTGATAAGCCTCGTGGTCCTCCTCTGGACTTGTTCCAACAGTTCCATGTCCTTTTTATGTTGAGGACACCAGAACTGCACACAATACTCCAGGTGAGGTCTCACAAGAGCAGAGTAGAGGGGCAGGACTACCTCTTTTGACCTGCTGGTCACGCTGCTTTTGATGCAGCCCAGGATACGGTTGGCTTTCTGGGCTGTGAGCGCACACTGCAGCCGTCTCATGTTCATTTCCTCATCGACCAGCACCCCCAAGTCCTCTGCAGGGCCGCTCTGAATCTCTTCTCTGCCCAACCTGTAGCTGTGCCTGGGATTACTCCGACCCAGGTGTAGGACTTTGCACTTGGCATGGTTAAACATCATGAGGTTGGCATCAGCCCACTCACAGGCGTGTCAAGGTCCCTCTGGATGGCATCCCTTCCCTCCAGCGCATCAGCCAGACCACACAGTTTGGTGTCATTGGCAAACTTGCTGAGGGTGCACTCAATCCCACTGTCCATGTCACCGGCAAAGATGTTGAACAATACCGGTCCTAGCACTGATCCCTGAGGGACACCACTCGTTACTTATCTCCAGCTGGACATTGAGCCATTGACCACAGCTCTTTGTGTGCAGCCATCCAGCCAGTTCTTTATCCACCGAGTGGTCCATCCATCAAATTGATATCTCTCCAATTTAGAGACAAGGATGTCGTGTGGGACAGTGCCGAATGCTTTGCACAAGTCCAGGTAGATGACATCAACTGCTCTACCCCTGTCCATCAGTTCCGTAGCCCCATCATAGAAGGCCACCAAATTGGTCAGGCAGGATTTCCCCTTAGTGAAGCCATGCCGGCTGTCACCAAGCACCTTGTTTTTTTCACATGTGCCTTAGCATGCCTTCCAAGAGAATCTGCTCCAAGATTTTGCCAGGCACAGAGGTGAGACTGACTGGTCTGTAGTTCCCTGGGTCATCCATTTTCCCCTTCTTGCAAATGGGGGTTATATTTCCCTTTTTCCAGTCGTCGGGAACTTCACCTGAATGCCATGATTTTTCAAATATGATGGCCAGTGGCTTAGCAACTTCATTCGCCAGCTCCTTCAAGACCTGCGGATGGATTTCGTCAGGCCCCATGGATTTGTGTACGTTCAGGTTCTTAAGCCAGTCTTGAACCAGATCCTCTCCTACAGTGGGCCTAGGGTCTTCATTCTCACAGTCCCTGCATCTGCCTTCCAAGACTTGGGTGGTGTGGTCAGAGCCTTTGCCAGTGAAGACCGAGGCAAAGAAGTCATTGAGAACCTCAGTCTTCTCCAAATCCATGGTGGCCAGTTCTCCTGATAGCTTCCAGAAATGGCCCACATTGTCCCTAGTCTGTCTTTTATTTGCAATGTACCTATAGAATCCCTTCCTGTTAACTTTAACATCCCTGGCCAAGTTTAATTCTAACCGAGCCTTAGCATTCCTAACCTGGTCCCTAGCTTCCCAGACAACATCCCTGTATTCTTCCCAGGCTGCCTGTCCTTGCTTCCACCTTTTATGAGCCTCTTTTTTCCTTTGAATTTTCCTCAGCAGCTCCTTATCCATCCAAGGAGGTCTCCTGGCCCTCCTGCTGCACTTCCTTCTAGTTGGGGTGCAGCACTCCTGAGCTTGTAGCAGGTGATCCTTGAATATCAACCAAGAGTCTTGGGCCCCCCTGCCCTCCAGGGCTATATCCCATGGAACCTTACTAAGCAGGCTCCTGAAGAGGCCAAAGTCTGCTCTTTTGAAGTCCAGGGCAGTGAGCTTGCTGCACGCTCTTCTCACTGTCCTGGGGATCTCAAATTCGACCATCTCATGATCGCTGCATCCAAGGCAGCCCTGGAGGTCACATTTCCAACCAGCCCTTCCCTGCTGGTGAGCACAAGGTCAAGCATGGCACCTCTCCTTGTCAGCTACTCTATTACTTGCAGAAGGAAATTGTCTTCCACACAATCGAGGAACCTCCTGGATTGCCTGTGCTGGGCCATACCATCGCTCCAACAGATATCAGGGTGATTGTTAAGACAGAATAAGAGAGCTGGGCTTATTCAGCCTGGAGAAAAGAAAGTGCCAGTGAGACCTTAGAGCAGCTTCTAGTGCCTGAAGAGGCTACAAGGAAGCTGGAGAGGGGCTTTGGAAAAGGGTCTGTAGGAACAGGACAAGGGGGAATGGCTTTAACCTGAATGAGGGGAAATTGAGATGAGATCTGAGGAATCAGTTCTTCCCTGTGAAGGTGGTGAGGCCCTGGCACAGGTTGCCGAGAGAAGCTGTGGCTGCCCCATCCCTGGCAGTGTTCAAGGCCAGGTTGGATGGGGCTTGGAGCAACCTGGTCTAGTGGAAGGTGTCCTTGGCCATAGCAGGGGGTTGGAACTGGATGAGCTTTAAGGTCCCTTTCAATCCAAATCAGTCTGCAATTCTATGATGATTCTATATATATGTGTGTGTGTGAATATATATACACACAGGTGTGTGTGTTCCATACATATACACGTGTATGTTTGTCTAGAATGCATATGAAATGAGGGCATGTGTGTGCAATGTTGTCTGAGCTGTTTTGGAGTTCATCGGTGATATGTCATTATTGATGATTTATTTGTATTACAGAAGTGCCTACAGAACCTAACTAAAGCTAGTATCCAATTGTGTTGACTAGTCTTCAAATGGTCCCTACTTTGATGCAAATATTTTAGAGAAGAGGTGAAGAAAAAGAAAGATGTACAAACTACAAAGCAGGCTAGTGGTTTAGTTAGAAACAAGTTTTAATGTCCTGACTAATACCTTCTGATTCTACCTGGCTTCATGTATTGCAGTGTGATGAATCATGTATCAGTAACAGAATTTGTCAAAATTATCACAGATTGCTCTGATGCTCAGCCCTGTGGGGCTCCAAGTGTTTGATGGCAGCCTTCAGAAACTCCTGCTCTCCTGGATTTCAGAGTCCTCACACTGAGTTTACTCTGCTTGTGCTGTGATTGGATCAGTCTGTGACCAGGCCTTGCCCTCAGCCCTTAGTCCAAGGTCCCTCTGAAGTTCCAAAGATGCGAGTTGCGGTTTATTCCCAATATTCCTCATTTTCACATGCTTGTTACTATCCAGGTTCCAGAAGAAGCTTCAGAAGGAAGTGCCAGAATCTTATTAGGGCAAGATGTTGTCCTTTTACTCCCTGAGGAGGTCTGGTGAGATTGTAAGGACAGCAGCATTCTCCTGCAGAAGGCTGAGAGGTGAAGGAAGCAGACACGATGGAAAAGTTAATAGGAAGAAGGAAAAGTATAAAAGAGGTAGAGTGCTCGGGAACTTTCAAGTGACCTTTAAATGATTATTTTTATTGCATTTATACTTTTCATCACTTCTTGATGATTCGCAATGGAAGCTTGAAAGAGTTCGCAGCTTGATATTTTTAATATATTTCTTGTTGTTGTTCTGTATCTCAAGATTTTTGTGTACACAAAATTAGTTTAGAGTGATTTTGATACATTAATATACAATCCCTCTCCTACAGACACCAAAACCTTATCAGCGTCTGGGGGACACACTTCAATTGATGCATTCATTTTCAAAGCTCTCGTTTCTGTCCATAAAAAATACTCAGAGTGGCAAAGTTCTTGCTGGCAGGCAAGCTCCTAAAATGTCAGGAAGATAGAGATGAGGGAAGGGGGAGAGAGGGGAATTTTACAGGCAATACTTGCATGTGCTAAATAAAAAAGGGGGGGGAGAGGATTTATTTCCCTGCCTCAATTCCCTTTGCAGGTCACCTTTAAAGGAAAATATTTTTTTAATGCACATGTATTAAATGTGCTCATGTTCAGTTATGATTGTTGTTTAATGAATAGGATATTCATTAAAGTACATTGAGCTCAGAGAAACAGCTGGAAAAATAAGCATTCATTATACACAAGTGAAGAAACAAGTGTGTATGTGTATGTGTGTGTGTGCACATGTTTATTAAACACCATTATCTAAGAGAGGGCCCTCACAAGGACATATATGCATGATGGATTTAAAATAACAGAGTAAGAGGTGAAAATAAATCCAAAGATCAAACAGAAACAGACTAGAAAATAGGAACAAACTGAGAGGAAGTTATGCTAAAATCTGGCTATATGCCATACTAGTTATTCACATTTCCAGATTAAGAGAAACCAGTTTTGTTATTTCTTCTTTTGCTCTTTAATTGAAACCAGATACACCTCAATTCAAGGAGATGTTTAAACATGTGCTTAACTTTAAGCACATAAGTAACCCTAGTGAAGTTGGTTTACTGAGCATTCAGAAAAGCCGCAATTAATAAAGACATTGGTGTAGTTAAAACGATCAACAAGTTCTAGGTTAGTAGAGAGGGGAAAAAAACTATTGCATTTATATATATTTAATTATGTAGGTGAAGAAGAGGAAGCTTGTAGCAATACGCATGAGTAAGAAGCTTAAAATTGCAGAAGAATAAGGGAAACATGAGAACAGGCAGATCTGTATTCACCAGGCTCAGTTTTTAATATATGAAGCAGAAAACCTGAACAATACTAATCTTTTTCACTAGCTGAAGATAGTAGAACAATCAGGCAAAAGGGATAGAACTGGCTTTATTTCAGAAAAAAATTTGTATTGTGTAATAAGTATAGGGATCATTAAATGTTTTCCTTTCCAATAATAACTTTAATAAAGTTCCAACAGCAGCTTATTAAACACAAACTACTGAAATCAGAGTTAAGATATTCATATTCTGTATAACTGTTATAGAATCCCAGACTGGTTTGGGTTGGAAGGGACATTAAATCTCATCCAGCTCCAACCCCCTGCCATGGGCAGGGACACTTTCCACTAGACCAGGTTGCTCCAAGCCCCATCCAACCTGGCCTTGAACTCTGCCAGGGATGGGGCAGCCACAGCTTCTCTCGGCAACCTGTGCCAGGGCCTCAGCACCCTCACAGGGAAGAACTTCTTCAGATCTAACCTGAACTTCCCCAGTTTAAGCTTAAACCATCATCCCTTTTATTTGTTTGTTTGTTAAAAATATTCGTATATCTGTACCCAGGAATTCTAAAGGAGCTCAGTGGTTTTTTGGAGTAGCAGTGCAATAGGTACCAACTAGGCATAAGCTTCCACAAACGCTAAGTGGCAAATGCCATCTATGATTATATTAAAACTAAGCTGTCAAATAGGGATTTAAAATGCGTGATCTTTCTGCACTTCCTTGAATAACATGGTGAAAATTAATGTAGGTTCTGTATTGCTGCAAATTTTGAAAGCAGAGAATAGATAGTCTGACAAATAGATGTACCACAAAAACTACTTGCTGCTAATGGCTCAGGGAGAACTGATTAGCAAATAGTATTATTTTACATGTATACACCTTATTACTTTATTACCCCAATACCTTCTAATTTTTAAGTAACTGCCATTCTGGCAACAGCACAGTGAGAGGAGGTTTGGTTACTTTTAAATCCTGATAGCAGGATTCTTACTGGAGATAAGTAGCAAAACCTTCTTGAACCCCAGAGATCACCATTTGTAATGAATAATCAAAAGGCTGTTGCATCCAGAGGATGCTATGCTTGAGCTTATGTGGAATGTCAAAGCTAAGATTGATACTGGACTGGTCTTTACATATCAGTGGAGGCAGCTACCAAAAGAAAATCATTAATTGCTTTTTTCTTGTTTTTCTCAACTGCACCATCACTTTTTCATAGTGACAATCATAATATGTAGATTACTGATATTCCTTCACTTGCAAACTTCAGTGAGGCTGAAGGTATTTACATTTGGTCAGATATTCAGGGGCTAAAGTATTTTTCTCCTTTATGTTAAAAGGGAGATTGAGCCAAAAGCTGATGGTGTCTTCTTTGGTCCTTCCCAAATCTGACAATCTAAACAAAGAATAGATGATGTTTCTCAACTCCTTGCTCATTTCCTTGAATGAAACAGTATTGATTTATAAGCTGCTGAAATACTTAAGTATTGTATGGAGACATCAGAAGAATGGGGATCAGACTGTGTAGGTAGAGAGCTATAAAACATGCTTGTTACTGGTTTAGTTGCATGAAGTCAGGGTTCTGAATAGGCTGCTGTTTTCCTCTGGAGAAAGAAAGAAAAGCAAATACATTATTACAAGGAGATAAAGGTGCAACAGCAGAGCAAATAAATCTTAGCATTAATTTAGTGGCATCTTTATTGATTCTGTGAATTTGGGTTCAAAAGAGAATGTTTGGAAAATTAGAGCTTTCCTCTGTATCTGCATTGCCAGACTGGCTATAGGTTGTCAGATACATTCAATGGCTCTTTAAAGAGCTGCCTGTGGATTTAGACAGCTCACAGCATGTCAGTCCTTAGTTTTTCTCAGAATCTACTGTCTGTCAGAAATTCATAGGAGTTAAAAATCCCACAAGTAACCCAGAGATTCAGTGGAAGAATTACAGTTGGCTGCTTGAGCTTCTAATTGCTCAGTGTCCTTGGCAAGAACAAACACAGAGCCATATCATTCGATATCTTGAGCCCTAACCTGCGATAATCCATGCTCTTTAATCCTTCATAGAGCTGTTGATATGTCATCACAATTTATTTTAAAATGGTATTCTTTAGTACTAACCTTATTCCGAATCATTCATATTAATGGTAGCAGTAGAGTGAATTAGGGCATTATTTGCTTCATATGTGACACTGAAGGACTTGCAAGTAAGTGTGTATCAGAGAAGACAGCATTAAATGTGAATGGCACATACAGTATAAAAAATGGAAGAGACCAATATTAAACTTTTAATAGAAATAACTTGCAGCGAAACTTTCCCACAGGCAATAGAACTGCGGTATTTTTAGCTGGTTGAGGCCAATGTATGTTAAGAATAGCATTCACTGCAGTGGGAAAATACACAATTTCTATTATGGGGCAGTCAGAATAACAGCATACTGATGATACACTGGTATAAAATATGTAATTATCTAGCATGCAAAAGAATAAATCACATAAACTGTTTAGAGTAGGAATTGTGAAAGGACAATGACACATTGTTGTCTTCTTTGTGTAGCAAGGATAAAGTTTGGCTTATAAAATTGCAAAATCTAATTCGTGGTGTTTATGTGATGCTTCCTGCAAGAAGACTCTGATAAGATTTTTTTTTTCCTTTCTAATAAATGAGGTCAGCTATTAGCTTGGTTAAAATGACAGTTAGAACTTAATATAATTAGAAGGATGTTAGCTTGGATAACATCTTGTGTTTCTTCATGTTGTATCACCAGTGTAAAATTATGCAGAATAGTCCTCCTTTCCCATGCAGCTGCAGGTAACAGCAATTTCACTTCCAGAACCATCACTGGATTGGAGCTCATAGGGTGCACAATTCATAACCCTACCAGAAGTGAAGCCAGGCACTTTCAGAGCTATGCATGGAGTGATTATTCTTGTTACAGAACTACTAGTCCATCATATTAATAATTATTATTGATAATGCAGAGAACAAAGGCTTTGTGTGTCCTCATCTCTCATCACATGTAAAACTAGTTTTAATTGATAAGCCCCGTCTGTTCTGTGTGCTCTTATTGTATCACTAGAAGTTGTAAAAATAGGGTGAAATCAATATTTGTTATCTGCCCTCCTTGGTAGCAAAGAAAGACCTAAGCTTCAGGATTAGTGGGCAGATATGAAGAGGATTTCTTTGTGATACAAATCTGTATTAATTGATTTTTCTTGATGTGGATTAATTGCAGTTCTTTATTAGGAATAATATCACAAATAAACTATAGACAAGTATAGATTGCTAAGCCTAGATTTCAACTGAATGAGGCTAATCAATATCTGAGTCTGTAATTTAAAGCAATTTATTAAAGCCTAAGGAAAAGCTATGTGAGAAATGTCTCATCTGGAACCTTACAGGAGTTTTTCCCTAAATGGAATAAATACATTTGTAATATATAATTATTGCAGATTAAGCTTGCTCAAATGCTTTTCACTTGCCATCTATTTTGCTGAGGGTGAGGAGAAACACCTCTGTTGTGGTAGCAACATCCTGATGGGCAAGAGCCCCGCCTCCGTGTTCATCATCAGGCTTTCAATCTGGGAGGACAGCTGTCATGTGGTGCAACACCTCAAGTAGCTCTTCACCATTTTGGGACTGAAAGTGTTCGTCTTCTCATTTTAATATAATGTCATTCACTCACTGTGGTTTCTGATTGCCTACACTAAACAAGAGAAGTCTACTTCAGTTTTGGCCAACATGTTTAAGCACAAATGACAGCCAGAGAGCACAGCCTACAAACTTCTGCTCTGCCAACAGGTAGGGAGGAGTGTTTCCCATGGGAACACCAGTCTCTGGACCCAGCATGAGAGGAAGGGGAAGGGAATTCTTCCTCCAGGGAAGGATTGCCCAGCGAGGGCCCCTCCTGGCTATGCCTTCTGCGGGGAACTTGCAAGCTGCCTTTGGGTGCCAGTTCTTCAGTATCACCCCTGTACCTTTGTGCTGGCTTTGGGAGTGCTCAGCACACAACTGGAACTCTTGAAACTACTTGTGCCTAAAACGTAGACTCACATAGGACTAATTTTCATCAGTATTGTATAATAGATACATTTTGTGTCTTGCAGGTCAGTAAGAACTTCCCTTGTCTATTTTACATGTAATTAGACCATAGATCACATACAACTTGCGGTCGAAGTTAGCCAACAGTTAGAAAAAATACCAGGAGAGCTTAGTACGTGTGTTAACTTACATTTTTCATGTACAGACATACAATGTGTAGCAACGTCTGTATTACCATGGCTTTAGACAGAGGTTGGGTATCTTAACAACTTTCAAGCTGTTCAGTCTCTGACTGGGCTCATAACTCTTGCTCTCAGTTCAGCCAAATGTATAGTTCAGGTTCTGATCTTAAGCATCCATTTGAAGTTAAATACATGAGCAAACCTTATTAAAATTGCTACTAATAACCAGCCTTCAGGAAATTATTTTAGTGACCTTTAGTGATTGCATATTATGCAAAATGAATGCCAGGGTTCTGTGACTTAAGAGCTTTCATAATATAAACTGTATCATAAAAGAAGGAAAGCGGCTGTAGCACTTAATTAATATGATTGCTATACTTCAGACAGATCCTAGGTTTAGAAGCACTAAATGTAAAACCTAGGACAGATAAAACACCTAAGTCAGTGTAACAACAATAAACAAAGAAGATTCATTTGAAATAATATTATAATGAGTGTATTCTGAAAATACTCTTACATATTCGCATATGATTATCCTGGACACGTGCATGGATAAGACAGAAACACTCTTCAAGCATGGACCAGGAGTTCTGTCTAGTTCAAATTGTAGCACTTACCAAATTCCTGAACTTCTTTGAAGTTGTGAAGATCTGTTTGCCTTAGTAGTTTCATGAATGTTGCACTTAGAATGTTTCCTTTGTTTGCTTAAGAAATTTGGGTTTAGAGTTAGAAATTCCAAATTTCTATATATTTCTATAAGTCCCAGTTTTCAGTGTGGCTGCAGCAGGGATAAATGCAAACCGTTTCTGCTGGAAAACTGACCACGACTGTCTTTACAGTGGAATAAGCCAGGCAAAACATTCTGTCAACTCTCCAGTGTGCATTTACTGTTCACCAATGCTGGTATCACTCTAATCTTTGTCCTTTTTTTCCCTTTGCCTAGGCTAGTATCTGCCCTCTGGATACCACCTTGACTTCCAGTGCTGCAGCCTCCGTGTTCCTCCTCTTGACTCTCACTGTGAAGATGCCATAGGCTGTTAACTCACATGCAGTAAAGATAACCTAACCAGATATTCAACTTGGTTAAATTACTTGACTTTGACTTCTGATTCTTATAAAAGTAGTTTGTCCTTGTCCTTGTATTGTTTTGACAGCTGAATTATCTAAACCTGACCTAGCTAGCTACCTCTTCCAGGCAATACTTAGCATGATTTGGGACTCATTTTCTGCGTATTAGTAGTCCCTTTACACTACTGTACGGGAAATATTTATGCTAAGTATATTTAATTGCTATAGAAATAATGGCCTACAGAGGACAGACATTTATTGGTTTTTCTCAGTCATTTATATTTCTTAGACCCTTTCTCAATCCCATGCTGCTTCCATAGCAGCTTCATAAATCAAAGCCTAAATCTGAAGATGTGTGGAAATGGTAGGGCATAAATGCATCCAGGGTAGACTGCTCTTGCATTTGACAGCTAACAAAGCCAAGAGAATAAACATCATAATAAGTCAGTGTGCCCTGTATCTGGCTTAGATTATCTGGAGGCCATTTGAATAAACTCTCAGCTGAAACAGGAAGCCCTGGGATTAGATCTTTCACGTTCCTTTGACTCTCATTTTCCAATTGTTTTAATTTTTCAGTGACGTCATCACTTGTTCATTGATGTTCCATTTTGGCCTTGACTGTGACAGATCCACCCAGAAAGTCAGAAGCCAAGAACAAATTTGGCCTGAATTACAAACGGGCTTTCTTTGAGGCATCCTTATACATAAGGTCCTGTAGCAGTAGACAGTGCTGAGGTTTTGCAGAAGTGGCCTTAAGACAGGGTGCTTCAAGTTCATCAGGCTTCTTCAGCAGGTAGACATAGTATAAGTGCACACGCACATACCCGCTAAATCAAGGATACCAACAACAGATATATTACTGTGAAAATGCACTAAAAAGTGTCTGTATTTTTTCTTTATTTCCAAACTAGAAAACTATCACAGCCGACTACATAGGGAGATATTTGGTCATTTTCTAGTCTCTTGATATTAGCCTGGTAGTGCAAAGGAAACATAGTACCACAAAAAAGGTGGCATGGTGTAGCAACATAGCAAGTTCAGCTCCCTTTCCTCTCCTATTCTCTCTTTTTCCATCCATTTCCCTCCCCTCCCCTCTTCTCTCCTCCTCTTGTCATCTGACCAAAACTCCTTATTCTTTGGGAACAAGAGAGGGAGTTGGGATGAGTGTTAAGAAGGCTGGACTTTCTCAATCTTACATGTGTCCTGTCCTTTTTAAGTTTGGGACTGGTTGTCAAGGAAAGCAAACGTATATCCACCCATCTATTTTTCTTGTGCAAAAGATTTCAATTGCACAGTTTGGCACGCAGCATTAACATAGTTTAGAGAGGAAAGGCTGTTCTGGAATGGTCAAACAGAGAAAGTAATCCATGTATTTGCATTTTTGTGCTATTAGTGGTGCCACATTCAGAACAGCTCTCTGGTCTGAGGAGGGATTTGCAGGGTAACTGCATTTTCGTAGGTTTCCTTTGAAACAGAAACAAAACAGAAAAAGCAGCAGCAAACCACAATTTTAAAAATAGGATGCTTTAAGATGCCTCCTGAAAGTCACAGGCTGTCCTTATATCCCTCAATTTTTGGAATTCTTCAGGAGTGAGAACAGAGTTGGTTGTCAACAGAGTGCTGTTCACAGAAACGGGGCAGGGAAATGAAAGAAGGCTCGCTATTGTTTGTTGATGTGGTGTAGGCTGCAAGAATGCCTTGGGAATGCAGTGCCTGCATGGCAGGCAGAGAGAGAAGGCTTTGTGCAGAGACACTGAGGCAGAATGTCAATCATATAAATAACTCTTATCTCACTTTTTTATCTTGATTATTGCTATCACACTCCTTCAACTGCAGTCCATGAGGATCCTTAGTTATCATTTGCTGGAAAGTAGAATCCTAGAATGGTTTGGGTTGGAAGGGACCTTAAAGCTCGTCAAGCTCCAACTCCCTAACACGGGCAGGGACACTTTCCACTAGCCCAGGTTGCTCCAGGCCCCATCCAACCTGGCCTTGAACACTGCCAGGGATGGGGCAGCCACAGCTTCTCTGGGCAACCTGTGCCAGTGCCTCAGCACCCTCACAGGAAGAACTTCTGGCTAAATCTCCCTTCTGTCAACTGGTGTCTAATGGAAACTGTCCAAATAGTGCATGCAGGAGTGCTGACCTACCATGAAGTGGCGAGCAGTGCATCATACCTCCATGTCTCCTGCTTTGTACCACTTTCTGACATAGTCTTGATCATACTTTATGAGTAGATAACTTACAACCACCCTGCTCTGCTGCCACTTAGAAGCAGCATTGTTTTTCTTAAAATACAGATGTCTTTATCACTCCCTGTAATAACATACATAGCTGGAAATATTCATAATTGAAAAAGGAAAATATTGGCTAATGGAAAGCTCCACATTAATGCAAATGTAAAAAACATGCTTTGTCTCACAATAGTTAACATTGTGTCTGGGTGCAATGATGTAAGCACACTGTTATGAAATTCCTTAAAGCCCTGCACAAAATAGAGCCAACATGCCTGAAAAGGGTGCATTAGTGATTAAAATAATCTTACTCTTTAAGCAAATTAACGCTCCAAACAGAAGCTTGCAGGGCTGAGAATAGCATACCTGTTAGGACCTGAATTCATTTGACCTCCTCTGAAGTCTCGCTTCTCACGGCTCAGTGTTAGTTTGTGATGCTTAAGGCAGATCCACCACTGAGGTAACACATCCCTGGTTTGCTTCCCAGGAATGGGAGGAGATCACATACTGAGAAGACCCACCCTGCTGGGAGGGGTTGAGCCAGTATTTCATTTAGCCTAAACCATGTGCTGTGGAGCAGTCATAAGGGATCTGCTTCAGTGGAGTCATAGAATCATAGAATCGACAGGGTTGGAAAAGACCTTTAAGATCATCAAGTCCAACCATTCCCCAGCACTGCCAAGGACACCACTAAACCATGTTACTAAGGGCCTCATCTTCATGGCTTGTGCACACTTCCAGGTTAAACCCACACAGTCTTCTGCCAAATTAATTTTAACCCTGTGTGGTTTTGCAGGGGCAGTGGACCATCTAGCTGAATGACAGTGATATTCATGCGAGAGAAGACAGCACGGACAGGAGAAAGAGGCAGTGAGGAGCTTGGAGAAAACAGGGTAGCTTGTGCTTCAGCTCCCTCTCAAGCCAGCACCCACCTCTGAGCCTCAGTACCTGCTCCAGCACCTGGTAGCTTCAGCTTGTCGTTCCGATTCCCATCTGTCTCCTTTGTGGCATCATTTATCCACCATACCTTCTACACTATTTTTCACACTGTACCTCATGTTTGAGAAGGCCTTCTTAGATGATCCTTAGGAATGTGGGTATCAGAGCAAATCCTATTCTTTCACCAGAGTTCATTCAGTTTAGTGAATAAACCATGGGCCATATCAAAACCTCTGTTTGTTTAAATCAGTGGAGCTCTCATCAGTTCTGTAAGGCTGCGCTGACTTGTACCAGCTGAAGATTTATTTCACCCCCTCAGATTTCTTCTTTGTTTTTATAGCAACTGTAGCTGTATAGCACTTAATAACAGCACGTTATTATGGTAGAGTTTCCATGATTCACTTCAGGATTCAAAGTGCACATAACCAATTGTACTTACTGCTCAAATGCTTTGCTGAAAATCATATTGATTATAGAAGAAAATCTCTTTTTTGTTCAAAAATGCTGTTTATTTGGCCAAAAGTGGCTATTTCCAAAGTGACCAAAACACAGGAGCCTACAGGGTGGACGTACCCTTGTGAATGGCTCATAACTAAAGAAAGATGTATTGTTTCACAAGATTTGGAAATATGTTTTTCAGACTAACCCCTGAAAAATATTCAGTTTCATTCTACAGGATAAAAACCTTCCGAGAACAATTTTACATCTGTTCTATTTTGGTTACAAAACCAGTAATTTCTCTTTTTTTATTTTTCCCCATTAAAACACAATTCAGAATATTTTAGTATGAAATCCTGCAAGATCTTACTGAAAATATGCTGTTTCAGTTCCTTGGGGAAGGGGAGAGGGTTGTTTCTTTTGCATTTGCCTCGTGGTGTGAGGGCGTAAAGAGGAAAATTTCTTCTAACAGCAATAGTGTAGTCAAAAACTATTTTAAAAAGAAATATGATTTGACAGAGATAGTGGCCAACTCTTGATTTAGATGTTTTAGCATTTATTAGCACTGTACAAAGCAAACACTCCAGTTGGGGTTCCAAACTACAACAACCAAAACTCTCTGATGACTAACACTTCCTGGCTGCACTTCATGCTGGCTCAGAAAGAACAAGACTACTTTTTGTCTAAGCCTGTACTAATGTTATATAAAAGGTTGTGAAAAATGTCTTGTAGGTCCATCCACAACCATCCATCTTTTGCATATATGCTAGTGGTGGTTTTTGCTGGTGCCTTTGGGGAGAGTTAATCTAATGTTTAATTAAATCATGTAGCTTTAGTCGAAACATACTTCTCTAGCAGACCATTTTTCATGCAGGGATTTGCTGCAGTCCCAAAAGAAGGATGAATAATGTTTCCTATTTTGACCACAGAGTGATCTGGTTAGGCAGTCAGTGGACATTGCTACTGGCTTCCAGGGAGAAAAACCACCCATGGTGCACTCTGTCCCTGTCACATGTGGCAGGAGGGGGTCCTGCTAGTGGGCAGAGCATGTGATGGCAAGCTGGGATGCCCTGATACTGGATCAAGCTGTGTCTCTGAGCCACTTAGGTAGTCATTAATTAAAATGAAGGAGTTAATATCCATATGTCTTTAAGGTCCCTTCCAACCCTAACCATTCCATGATTCTGTGTTATGAAAGTCATTTCTGTGTATTTAGGAGGGTCTTTAATCCTCAAATGAAACTGTCAGATGATGACGAATCAAAAATAACAGCTCAAAGTAGATGCATCTACATCTGATTTTCTGTAGGACTCTGGGCCCACCAACCCGTAGATTCAGAAGCATCCTATAAACTCCTCAATGAATAAAGACTGAGGAAGATCTACATGAAAATCCACTTTTTGCTCAAAAGATATTTTGTCTTCCCATTCCTTCTCCCTCCTTCCATCAGAATAGATCTTTCCTTAATCCCTACTAGCACCCACCCTCATCCCATGTTCCTCCCTTGCTCTTCATTAAGCTCTATATAACATATTTCCAGCTGACACTGACTGCAAATGTAATACTTCCAGCTGCTCTGCCAGCAGCACTCTGCTGGCCTCAGCTGCTGTTATGGTCCAGCTCCCCAGTTTCTTTTCCACACTGGCAGAAGGCTGGAAATGATGGTAGGCTCCATCTACACCAGCTATACCCAGAGCTCAGTAGAAGGCTGGAAGTGAGGGCTAGAAGGAGTGGACTAGGTCAGAGTTTCCCCCACCCCTGAATTGGTCTCAATGTCCTATGATGAAATACCTTCCCTCCTCCCTGCCACAGCACCCTCCCATGGATGCTCACAACCCAGTATTCTATGGGGAATTGTACTTGGTAAGAAACCATCTGTTCAGAATTAGTCAGCTTCCAGTGGGTATCCTTATAATGACCAGATTTTCAGAGGGCTCCAGCATTTTACGTGTATTTGCCAGATACTCTTTTGGTTCTAGTAGCCAGAAAGACAAAATGTTATGAATAGAATAAATAACTGTAGAACTTGTTCAGGCAGTCACCATCCTGTCCAAAGGGCCAATTCCCATGTGTACTTCAACATCCGCTGAAAAAGTCACTGCTGCTTAATGAAACTTATTTTTAACTTTCTTATTAGTTTTACATAGCTATTTTTCTCCATTGTAGTCTGTCTTTGCTTGTTATTTGGACATTAAAAGATGGTACCTGCATTTGAAGAGCTCATCTTTGATCCTCACACTGTTCACATGTAATGGTTTTGTGGTTCTCTTCAGTCTTTATACTCAAATCCTGTGTTCAGTTCTGGGTCCCTCACTACAAGATGTTGAGATGCTGGAGCAGGTCCAGAGAAGGGCAATGGAGCTGGTGAAGGGCCTGGAGCACAAGTGTGATGAGGAACGGCTGAGGGAAACAGGGGGTTTAGTCTGGGGAAGGGAAGGGTCAGGGGAGACCTTATCACTCTACAACTACGTGATGGAGCCAGGAGGTGGCTGCTCTCTGCTCCCAAGGAACAAATGACAGAACAAGAGGAAACGGCCTCAAGCTGCGCCAGGGAAGGTTTAGATTGGCTATTAGGAACAATTTCTTCATGGAGAGGGTGTTCAGGCATTGGAACAGGCTGCCCAGGGCAGTGGTGGAGTCCCTGTCCCTGGAAGTGTTCACAAACTCTGTAGATGAGGCCCTCAGTGACATGGTTTAGTGGTGGCCTTGGCAGTGCTGGGGAACGGTTGGACTTGGTAATCTTAAAGGCCTTTTCCAATCCAGGTGATTCTATGATTCTATGTTTCAGCTAACTGAAAGTTTCTGTAGGCTCCCTTCCTGATTCTCCCTCAGTTTTCCTTCTCTTCTTGGGTTGGACTTTCGGTTAGATGGATTATTCTCAAATCAGAAACTTAGCAGAGTGGTATTAGCCGAACAGGCATTGAATTTCTGGTTTCAGAACCTGCATGGCTCAGGCAGCACTGCACTCCTGGGATGAGGGGAGGAACACTCCTACCCCCAGCTGAGAATTCAGGCAGGGATTCAGCCTCATGGGACCTGACAGCACTGCCTCTAAACCACAGATCGCCTCGGCCAGGGAAGCCTTCGGACATACATCCTGGGACTATCTTAATCCTTTGCCACCCCAGAACATGCTCAGGATGCTCTAGCAGCAGGTTATGCTACATTTTAGGTACAGCTGTGTGGTGTGTGCCTATTCCTTGATACAAAGAAGTTGCTATAAAATGACTGCTCTGTTCTAAAATATTGCTGGCAAATCCTTGTGAACATGGGAAAGAAACAAGAGTGTTGAGACCTCTGGGTATCATTGAAATATTTAAATATTATGTATGGTGATGCCTATAATTCAACATTTGCTGTGGTAAACACAGCAGAAATGACTGTAGCATAATGTTATTCCATATTCTAAGCCAGATTCTTGAGGTTTGTTTTATTTATATCACATGTGGCTGGGAGAAATAATTTTAGAAAGGCTCATACCATGTATTTTCTTTTCAAGTTGCCAAAATATCTTTAAGAAATCAATGGCTGGGGACTCTTCTGTGTGGCTAAAGATTTATTTTTAACCTCTTGGTGTGCCAAAATCAGGAACAATTATTAATCTGTCCTGAAACTGCTGATACAACCTGCTAGCAACAGATGGTGTACATGAAGAGCCAGAAGTGGCCATTTTTAATGTTCAATAGATTAAAAAAAACTTAGTTCTTTAATCTTATCTAACCTCTTGTGACCGAGGGTCTAAGATATTGACTTAAAGACAATATCAATAGCTTTGATTTGAACCTGGATCAACCAGAGAATTGGATCTTCTGAGATACTGTGTGCCTCTAAATGATGCTTCATATTCCTCATCTCCATTGACCTCGGTGATGCAGTTTCTGTATGGCTGCACTCCAGGGGTTCTTGTTCAGGTCTGAACTTGTAGGGTAGTTAAGAACCAACTCCTGTCAATGCCTAGGGATGGAAAAGTATTACATTACTAGATATTATCTCAGCCTTGCTGTATTTATACAGCTCAGTTACAAAATCAGGAAGTATTGCCAGGCATCGTTTGGCTACAGCTGGCACAAGCAAACAGACACACAGAGAGAATGGAACAAAACCCCCCCAAGCTGCAAGACTGCTTTATTTTGTGATCAGTTAAGGATAGGAGTCGTGCAGTCTGTGGTGACACTGTGCTTCCAGTGAGACTTGGTTTAGCCCCTTGTGCCACTGACTGTCAGCAGCAGGAACACAGAAATTCACAGCTTCCCGTGAAAGGTGGATCCAAAGCACGGACGCAACCTCACCTCACCTCTGGGAATGGCAGTATCTGAGTTTCATGTATGGGATTGCTTGTTATTTCCAGTAACATTTCTGCAGCCCAGGTTTATTGGTGGGAAACAAGGCAGGAGGGACTCAAAACCCCACCAGCAGCTCATCTGTAATGGTAGTGCTATTAACACGGGGCAGGTGAGAAGTAGCCTGAGGTTTTCGCCCAGATCATTTCCAGATCAGGTGTCCTGTCACTTTGTGCTTGCCAAGCAAATGCAGCAGAAGTGGACAGATTACAAACTTAGCATGCACGACTCTGGGACAGACAAAATCTTTTGCAAACCAGGGGCTGCAATTTGAGAAGCTGTTACTTTCTGTCTTTTAATGCCTTTATTGATGCTGGTCGTACAGACCCCATATCCTGGCAGGCCAGCAGCTCCTCATCCACAGATCCCCATTCTGGTCCCAGCCTCCCTCCTGCAGTTGTGCTGCTCTCCTCAGGCATGGCCCCTCCAGCCCTTTCCGCCTCCATGTCCGCACACAGCAACCACTGATCATGGTCAGGCGGTCCCCTGACAATACAGCATGTGGGAAAGCTCTTCTAGGATGAGCAGCAGCCTGTCCAGAGCTCAGCCAGAGAGGAAAGGACAAAGTGCCATGGGAGAGCATGGGGAGGATGCTGAAGTTTCCTGATGAAGGGAAAATGAGTTCTCCCCCATGGGCTTTTCTTTGGAGGCTCTAAGAGTGACGTTTCTGAATTGGAGGAGTGAAAGAAAAAGAGAAGGAAAAAAAAAAAACAAACCAATGTTAAAAACTAGCCAGTTAGAAAGATGCAACCTTAATTTAGTACATTATCCAGCAATGGCAGGTATGCTGTGAAACGGGGGATGCTGGGAGGCACTGGGAAAAATACAGTTCAATATCAAATCATCTCAGACAGCAAAATGCAGCCCAACACAGTGAGACAAACACCTGAGGAATGAGGGCACAGCTAAATAACCACTGATGTGTCTATCAGCCTGAGCTGGTGCTGACAGCATCTCTGTCCTAGCGAGTTTATTCCAAACCTGCCAGGATGCACTCCCGTGTAACCTGCTCTCAGTGGCCCTGCCTTGGCAGGGGGTTGTACCGGATGATTTCCAGAGGGCCCTTCCATCCGTAATGGTTTTGTGATTCCTCCTATGGGGAGCCTGGTGGGATCTGATCCAGTGGTGAACAGGGATCACTCTGCTGATGATACCACTCTTGGGGAGAGCACTGGTCGACCAAATGGTAGGTAACACAACAAGACACTAGAGGTGTGGAGGGAGTTTATGGAGAGGCAGCGAGGTGTAAGAGGACTATGCATTTTGTTGGCATTGGGGATTTCTGCTTGAATAAAAGATCCATATAACTATGGCATGGGAAGGCTCATCTAATGGTCTGAGTAGCAGCAAAGTATTCTTCATTTCTACTTGGGGATTAGAGATGGATTCCCTTCTTAGCTTCAGGTAGGTCTGGCCTGGTCTGAAAATTGGGTTGTGAAGTGGTTATTTGGGTTTCTGGTAACTTCATTTATACCAGAAAATATTCCAGGTTGGACAGAACCTTGGGCAACATGGTCTAGTAAGGTGTCCCTGCCTGTGGCAAGGGGTTGGAACTGGATGATCTTAACGTCCTTTCCAACCCAAACCAGTCTGTGATTCTGTGATTCTATGAAATGTCTGCCTGTGAAAGCAGCTTTCTGCCAGGCTCTCAGGTGCACTCCTAAATGTTCTGTAGTTCAAAATATTCCAGTAATTCCAGATACCCAGGGTGCATGCTGCCAGGCAGAACATAAGGAGTTGAAGGATATTGAACACTGAGAACATAAACCAGAAGTCTTTTACACACAGAAACCCACATTTGCATGTGTAAAAGAAGCTTATTCTTGCTCAGGTAGTAGTTTACCAGCATCAGCATGCAGAAATACTGGGTCAGTTGTTAAAATGGTGCATCTGAACCAGGACAATAACCATAACTTGCAAATTCTACTTGATCTGTTCGGTACAAGTGTGGGAATTGGAACACATAGTGGCAACCACTTCAAATCCTGAGATGGAGATAGGGAAGTGAACTACAATCAAAAAATATCTTTCTCCATCATTCCTAAGTTCTCCAAGGTCTAAGGCAGCTTGGGATCTATTGCACACTTTTCTATAGTAACAAAATGTTTAATGGGATTTCATATATGTGGAATGACAGTCCCATTTCCCCTCATGGGCAAGATGTTTATCCATTCTTTTTCACACACTCAATTTGTGTACTTAGAGAATATTTATTAGAGAATCTCGACACAGCACGCCCTAACTGTAGAATACAGATGGGTTTATTCATATTTTGCAGTTTATAAAAGGGGTTTCATGCACAACTCCTAGAACATGGCAGAGCCAAGTGCAACCACAACACAACTATGAATACGACTGATGCTACAGTAAGTAAATGTGCTCTGTTGGCAAGAAAAAAGGTGATTGTTTCTTGCTGCTGTAAAATATTCAGGAAATATACTTGGCAATTGAGAATAATGTCCTTTGAGGATGTTTGTTTATTTTTTGAAGTAATATGTATTCCTGTAACTATTAATAAGCCTATTTCCAACTGACAAAAAAATTACCTCTTTAGTTTTTATCAGTGAAATATGGTCAGTCATCCAACAATTTGCTTCTTTGACATAGCCTCCGCTTGCTATAATGAGGAATAAACCAAGAGTCTATCTCAAGAAATACATGGTTAGAAATAATGCTTTTATGTTTTCCATATTTTGTTATTTTTGCCTCAAATCACAGCTCAGTTCAGCATGATCTGACATGGCTGAAGTACTGAAACCCCCACTCCTGCAAAACAGTGTTTATTATAAAAACCACAAACTTAACCTAACCTAGAGCAGCTTTTCCAGCAGTGATATAATTACAGTAGTTATTGTTGCAATAAACCAGATGTTCCAGAGCCGGAATGAAAGCGCTTCCTCCCGCATTACATATGTTACTTTGCCTCTTTTCAAGTTTCATATCAGCTGTTCAGAAAGCTCTTTTTTGGTTGAGTGTCATTTACAGATTCTTGCTGCGTGAGTCTTTTAGCGTAAAAGAACGAAATACTGGCAGGATCCAAATTTTCATTGCTTTCATTAAAACCTCAAACATGACAGTTATCAATGTCACTAATTCTTGCCCTGGTTTAATGACATTTTTTTGTCCTTTAAGATACTTCTATTTGGCTAAAAAGGCCTACTTTGAAAAACCTACTTATGCTTGAGTTTGAATGAGTAGATTGTTCTGTTTGAAAACAAATGTTCCACTCCTAGAAGATCAATGAGTTTGCCACAGACTTCAGTAAAGTCGTCATTTTACCCCGGCATTTTGAGCAACTCAGTTGCTAGGCACCACTGATAGCTTTGGAGAACAGCATCTTTTAACAACTGTGTCAGCTGTGGTTGCAACTGTGAACCACGGCCAACCATTAAACCTGGACCCCAAATATCTATCATTACTTAAACATTACACAACTTGTAATTTTAACAGTGTCTTATTTTTCAGCCCAATCAAGTGTTAACTCTAAAACTGTATTGCCAACAAAGGAATGGGATGTATTTAAACTACTAGGACCTTAGACATGAAAGTTGTTGTGTATATTTTAGGTGTGCAAGAATACTGTCTAGAAACAAGGAATATGAAGAGTCAAGAAGTTAGAAGATGGCTTTGTTGTCATGTAACAATACAGTAAAGAAGCATATACTTGGCTTTGGGTTTGGTTTACATATACGTAAGTTCTCATGAAAACAGGGTAACAATAAGAATGAAGTACCAGCCCTCTGAAAAAGTCATGGCAATCTTGGAAGAAATTGTCAAGTTCAATTATACACACTGCTTATTCTTCTAATGGTAAACTCTTAGCCAGCCCATCCTTGTGGTAACTGCCATGTAACAAGGAGACAAACCAAGGAGGAATTCACCCACCCCTTCAGCTGCTAAATTTACACTTTGTAAAATATAAGTGTTTCTTATAGAAAGAATGTACATGACTCTGAAACACAGTCCAATTTTTCACTGAAGTGGTAGGAGATGCAGACATTGTTGGCCCGATATTACAGAAATCTTTGAAAATGGGCCATCAAAATAGCTGAGGAAACCCAAGAGGCACCCACACGTTTGGAAGCAGATTATAAGACAGCTCGGTTGCTCTGCCACCACCAGCTCCCTGCTTTCAAAAGGCACGGTATCAATTTCACATATTTTTTCTTTCCTAATGGGAATGTGTCAGAGCTGAAATAAATAAATAACAAGGACCCATGCCCAAGAAGCCTCAACATCTTTCCTATCACAGAAGCTGGGAGGCCCCTGTGCTTCCTCCCCTTGGCCATGACATGGCCGGTGAATATTTCCACCACCCACACTTCATTCATTCTTCCCTCTCCTCACCCACTCAGCATTACAGCTGCGCAAAGCATCCATTACAAGCCCTGGAGCCATCTGAAACCTACCTTTGTAATTCTGTTATGTGCTTCACACACAGCTGGGGTTGGTTGGGCTCCTGGTAAATTGGTTTGTGAGACCATCGACCCCAGCGTCATGCAAATTCAGGCCCAAGTGAAGGTGAATGATTTATGGGTTGCAGTTTGAAAATCGCTTCGCTGTGGAGATCTCTGTCATAGTCATGGAAATTAAGGAACAGTGGATAGTACACTGCAAAAGGGAATAATCCCAAATGTGCTCCATGTCTGTGAACAGTTCTTGCCCTAAAGGACCTGGGGGAAAAAAGAGTTCTTTTTAACTCTTTAACACTTTCTTGCTTCAAAGTGTAACTAACTCATAAAGTTTTCATTACATTCTTTCATTTAGCACATATGCATGCCACTAGCATTTCAATTAGACAGGCGCTCGTGCCAGGAGTTGCCATAATGATGCTTTCAGACAGGAAGCAGAGGGAAACCCAGACTACAACATTCAGATTCAAAGCTCCATTTTCTGTAATCAAAATGAGAGGTTTATTTAGACGGTGATAAAAGTTTGAATTTGCAGAGTTTGGATCCTTTTGGCCAGCCCCGTTAGCAAAATTAAGCAGAATATCGCTAAATGGAGACTAAGTTACAACAGCCTGACTGAGTGACGTCTTCCTCAGTCAGTTTTCACAACTGTCACAATTTGCTCTAAAAATACTGACCAAATTATAGATAAACAAGCTTTTTTTAAAGAGTGATTTAGAAAAGAGGATTCAGTAGAAAAGGCTCTGTGGCTTCTTAGTATCCAAAAAAGGTAATTACACATTCTAATTTTCACAGGAAGCCCAGACTATTTACGGCAGAAGTACCAAATATGACCCTTAACATCTTAACTCATAAGAAAAGAACTTAATGGGTTTCAGTTTGTAGTATGACAACTTTTTATCTGCAAAACAATCTTTTCCTTTTTTATTGTGAATGAATCCATGCAGATTATAAACACCTCACCAGATCCCGCTTCCTGCTGATACCAAAACAAGTGAAAGCCAGAGGGATGGGTTTTAGTGTGTGGCAAAAGTTGCTTTGTCATTAGGTGACTTCAGTTATTGTTTGAAATCCTGTAATGTGCCCATTTACCAAAATGCCTTCAAGGCAAGTGGGGAAAAGGTTTGAAAAGTTTATATAAATCCTGAAAATGGCTTGAGGTGGAGTTGTCTTGGACTCCAGGGGCGTGAGATTATGGGGAGCAAAGGTAGGTACGTGTAGTGTAAGTAACTGTATTTGAGCTTGTCACCATGGTGGGAGGCACAGCTGGGTTGCAATTCACGGTCTTCTGAATGTCTAAGACAGGTAGGTAAGATGAAGAATCACAGGCTACAGGGTCTGGTTCTTCCTATCAGCTATGAGGGGGAATGCAAGTGACCAGGTGATGTGTAGGTAAATGTCTGTCTCCCTCCATGTTAGGGGAGGTGAGCTCCATTCCTGGTGTCAGCACCCTCTGCAGCACAGGATTTGGTGAAACAGGAGGGGAGCCCGGATGAAGATACAGCGCTGTAGAGGTCAGTGCTTTATCCTGTTCTGCTTCCTTGATCATTAAGTAGTACGTAAAGGTCTGGCATGGAAACATTAACAGTAAACAAGACTATGAGAGGTACTCAGTGAAGAAAAGTCACAAAAGTGACACAGAAGCAGTCTAGGATTGCAACGCTGGACCCTCAGAGTGTGTTTACAACAGGCTTTAATCACCACCTTTGCTGTGTCCATTTGTTACTGGCATTTGATCATCTGCATCTCACATCAACATCAACACATTGTAGGCTCATACCCAGGAAATACAGCAGGGAAGGTTTCGTATCACATATGTGTGGATGGCTGTGAATCAAGGAAATAATTGCTTGTAAATAAATGATGTGAGACTGGAAAAGTGATAATATAATGCAGGATTTTAAAGCAAAGCCCCATCCCCTTGGAACTGATTTCAGGAAGAATAAAGAGTGGTGCTGCTAACAGTGCTGCTCTGAGGGGTCGATTGGCATTTCCCCTGCATGATCTTACTCTTGGTGTTGGTATCTCTGTCATTTGAAGTCATGCTGAGCTGTAACTTAGTGTGAAAGATGCTGAAATGATGGGATTTCTCTCTCCCCTCTCTCTGTAGCATAAAAAAAGAAAATAAAATTTACATTTCATGAACTATTTGCCAAACCTTACATTATAAACACCTTCTTTTTAAATGGATGGATAATAAAAAGGAAGACAAAAGGAGACAAATTCAGTATTTAAAAGATTTGCTCAACATACAGTCTTTCCATAATATTTTTTTTTGTTAAACCGTGAGAAATACATTACAAGTCTCATCTAGCAATAATCCTACCCAAAAGATACAGGCAATTAGTAACAAATGCTCAAGTACATGTATCTGTTCCAGAAAGAGGTGTCATAAAAAATGTTAGAAATAAAATTTACTACCTCTGCAGGCAGTGATAGCATTTCCATTGCCTCCAGCTGGAGGAGGATGTGGTTCCTAGGAAGTTCACTGCAGAGATGATTATCTTTATATCAGCAAGTCTAGGAGCAAGGGCTCCATAGCCTTCTACATGAATGCTAAAGGGAATAAAGTGCTATAAATCCCTGTTTTTGCAATGATAAGGACTCTGGCCCCAGTTGAAATATACGGAACTAAAGTGCAGTTATATAAGTTTGGAAATCCTAACAACATCTCTGAGTATCCACATCTGCAGTCCTACCACAGGTAATCTTCCAAGACTCTTGTTACAACTGTGGCTTAAATAAGCAGCCCAGGGCCTGCTTCAGTGTTTGTTATCAGATCGGTCAAATATTTCACTTAACATTGATTGACTACAGAAAGTCTCAGACTCTTTGTTTTGGCTGTAAACAGAACTTACCAAATTTGCTGTTGATAATCTTCAAGTAAAGACTGAATTATCTGAGAATTTTCAAATCACTTGTTTAGCCTGTGACTTTCAATTCGTATAGAAACAGACCCATAAGGACTTCCCTAACTTGGCTTTGGTTTGGCCTAATGAATAACCAGTCTTTCAAACCTCTCTAATGGCTAAAGGTAGTGGCAAGGCATCATTTTAAGAATATAGGTGAGCAAATTTGTTGATTCTTCTTTCTCTCTTGTGTGTTTTACTCACAATTTTTTATTACTTATGACAGTTACAATTGTGCATGGGACTGAAGATATGGCTGTTCACTTTCAAGCCACTACTAAGTCAAGCATCCTGACTCACGTAATGGGAGGATTCCTTGTTTGTGTTCCCAAGGTCTTTCCAGAAAACCTGTGACTGAAAGCCCTCTCCCCAAGATCCTCCCAAAGCTGTGCACCAGAGTGCCTACAGACTGCCTCCCTCTCCTCCCACTCTGTTCCTGAGCTCCATCTCTGCTGCTCAATCTGCTCCCTCTCTTCTCCACATGCATCCCTGCCCAAAACAAACTCAACCAGGCTCCCCACCCAGACCTTTTACATTCCTGAGCAGCCTTACATTTGCCTTTGTTTTGGGCAGAGACATGTGCTGAACTGTCTCCTGGAGCTCAGAAGGGCGGTGGTTACACCTACCATTTTCAACAAGGCTTAACCCAAACTGTAACAAAACCCTCAGTCAGGATGTAACCACTTCACAACTCTGTGCTTGTGTGTGTGGTATGCGGAAAGGAATTTGAAGAAGAAATGGCCATCTTTCCCCAGATTTCCAGCTGGACAGGAGCCACCATCAGGACCAGGTCTTAAGCAGTTCATCTGAGAGCTGCATGTAGGAAAAATATTTAATTCATAGCATTTTGTTTCTGTTGGGAGTAGAGATGCTGGTACCTTTCTAGTTTCTACTTCAGACATCAGGGTACATGGCAGAGGTAGAGGCAGCCCCAGCTGAGGAAATCTTTAGAATATTTTCTGTCCAACTGAAATGGTATTCCAGAAGAGCATTCACTTGTGGATGAGCCAGTTTGGGAGCCAGAGAAGGCATACTGTGTGTAAGGTCTGGGCATTTAACAGGTCTTCCATGCTGGAACCAGCCTCCACTGGATGCAGAAGAGCCTCAGGAGTCTGCCCATTTCCAAGCTCACAAGCCAGCCAGTGTTAGCAAGCCTCTGCCTTCCTGCGACCATGGGGTTCAGAATGGCTGAGTCACCTGTGGGAGGGTCTCTCTACTGGTGCTTTGCCACTTTCTTGTTGAACTTGTGCATGTCACATCTGTCAGTCCCAAATAGTGCTAATGTTGATGTTCTTAGTAAGACTGTTTTATACCCTGAGGAGGCTCATCCATAGGATGATCAGTTGTCACTTGGCAGGAGGAGTTCTCTGAAGCAGTGTAGCGGCCATTAGCAATGAAGGGTAATGGGCAGAAGGCATTCTGTAACCTGGCATCTTTTTGCAGACAGAGTTTATGTTAAGGTGGGCTGTCACACACAACCAACCTTAATCCCTTTTAAATTCTGTTTATAGCATATCAAGGTCAGAATTATAAATTCTGAAACAAATCACCAGGTATGATTAAAAGGAATAATGCCAGTTGTATTTTCCAGTCGTTTCAGTACTTGAAATGTGGTCTCTGTACTCAATGGACTTCTCACAGATAAGTAAGATGGTATCTTTGTGAGCTGATAGTAACCTGTTTGTTACAGTTCCTTTGTTTTTACCACTAGCTTGAAATATATACCATTATTAAGCATTGTATATGGCATAACAACTTAGTTAATTCTTTTGGTTTGTTTTTTTTTTTTTTTTCCCAGTGGTATGTTCAACAGAGCTTTAGAAGCATTTCCAAAAGAAATTTCCAACCTGTATTTACCCTTTGTAGGTATATGTACTTTGCTTTTTTCAAGCTCTTTCTGTGGTCAATTTCTAGCAGCCATTCCCAGTTCACTAATGAAACTTTCATAGGAATAGAGGGTTTTCTCTACATGTCACAGAATATTTCAAAAACCAGAATGTCTTTAATCTTTCTCACATAACTTTGCAACACAAAACCCATTCTGAGAGACAAAGTATTTCCATTAAGTAAAGACAACCAACCAAAATGCGGTACAAAAGTAGCACATAATCTTCCTCTTAAAGATGTAACATCTTCCTATTTAATTGAACGTTGAATTAAATTTATTTTAATTTAATTTTATTTTTTAAATAAGCAGGTTAAATAAAAAATCCAGAAGTTTAATGACAAGAAAAAAAGTTGTGGGTTTAGTACGGTTAACTAGAATATATGTATTGTAGCAGTACAGGCAATTACTGCAATGATCAGCCTGCAGTGCTTAACTAGCAAAAATGCTGCAAAGTTAAAGCATTGGCTTTGTGACAGAACATGCATAAAGCACAGTAATAACACATGTACAGAAATGTTTAATTCTTTCAATTTCAGAGGTTTACCAAGTCTAGCATATAACCTTGGGCTGGAAAAATTATGAAGAAACTTAGCAGATAGAGAACGTTTTCCTAACAGGATCCCAAAGCATATTAATAAATTGGGATACTTTTGTTTTGTTTTCTATTTTCCACTGAAGGTGCAGGGGAAAAAATAATAGAGAGCTTGCTTTTTACCTCGTTATTTGGTGGTCCTTCCTTGAAACTTTCCAAACCAAAGCCATTTCTCGCATCTGGTTGGAACACAGATCTTTAAGACATTCAAGTAATTCAAATCAGATGTAAAAATCTAAGCTACACTATATGAAATTCAAGAACAATATAGTTACAGGGTTAGAAAAGTCTGCAATATGGCACCTCTTTTAATCAATAACAGCCTCGGTTCCAGTTGGTCTGTAAATACAAGTCTGTAATTAAGAATGATCTACAGCATTAATTATTTCAATACCCAGTGTAGCTAATTATCAGATTAGTGACACTTTACATCTATAATATTAGTAATGATTTCTTATCCCTGTACTCTAGATGAAGTCCACAGCAATATGGTCTGTATTAGATTGTCGTTCCAATGGAAAACATCGAAGATCAGTAATATCAATAAGTACTTCCTTATCTCAGCCATTTGTAACTGCTTGTATTGACTTCTGTTACATTCCAGCAGTTGTGCTTATAACCCAAATGGTAGTCATTAATTTCCATTAACTAAGTCACAACTCTACCTAATTTAAATTATTTCCAATAACTGTTCAATTAATGCCTGTTATCTGCATTTAATTTCCATTGATTCCAAAAGCTACTGTTGAGGTTAATTGCTGCTGTAAAACCATAGGTGTCATTGGGGGTCTAATCCCAGCAGGCAGCCACAGGGCCTGAATTCTCTCCTCCTGTCAAGCAGTAGGGAGCAGTGCTACACAATCTGCCATGCAAATCAATGCTAAAAATGCAATCAGCTGCAGCTGAAGCTGACCAGAAAACAGTCTTTACCTCATCCACAAGTGAGTGCTCTTCTGGAATACCGTTTCAGATGGACAGAAAATATTCTAAAGATTTCCTCAGGCTTAGCCTGTGAAAATTAGTGTGAGCTACCACAGACTGTGCAGTATTGTGGCTTGGTCCACTTCAGTTAAAAAATGTCTTCTGATAAAGACATGTTCTAGACCAAGAGGAAGATCTGTGAAAACTCTTTAATGTTTCTTTTCCTTATTATAATTTTGTCCATGCAAATACTCTAGCTGATCAAGGGAGAAAAAACAACAACCTTGTCTGTAGGACCGTTTTGGATATTCTGGGTTCTTAGCAACACTTAAAACTCATTTGGATTAGATCACCATGCTAAGATATCATTAGGTATTTTACAGTTACAGTCAGACTCTCCAAACCTGCTAATTCTTGAAGACAAAATATCTGTAAATGTGATGATCTAGACTCATGTTCCTTTTGAAAAGAAAAGCCGAGGAATCACCTTGCTGAAAATTAAATGTTACTACATTTTTGGAATGCCATTTTGCATTGCATTTTTTTCCCCTATTTTCCATATTATTTCAAATTGAGATCTAGATTAAAAATCTTGCTTTTATTCAAATGAATAATGTTGATTGGCCAACAATTATTTGTTGATCGTGCTTTGTAATAGTTTTCTGGATTGTTTTAGCGCTGTCATTGGGAGTGGAAATAAAAAACATAAGACATTCACTGAGAAGAAAAAGTCTGAAACTCACTGGGCTTTGGTTAGGACATTTTGTCATTAGCTTCTCTTTCTGACTGTGTCCAATGTCTTATCCATAAAGGCCCTCCAAGCTAGTCCTGTACAAAAGCTGCCACACATCCCCCATTGCAGTATGGTCAAACCTCCGTTCCAGTATGAAATTTCCTCGAGTTTTATTATAGCCTTCTGTTCTCTAGCAGTTCTGCATTCACACAGCAAATATAACACATGGTCGTTATCTACATTTGGGGCTGGAGAGGCATAAATTACCAGTGGACCTAAGATTCCCCAAATTAGAAGACCATTGGGTAGCTATCATTCCATCTGCATTGCCCAATGCACTCTACATAAGGTTCAGCTCTACCCTGGCTTAGAGTGCATCACTGCAGCCACATGACAAAGTCTTGGGTAATAGTTAACTAACTTCCCACCTGAAAGAAAAGTGACATTTCTAAGAACCAAACTCAGATGCTGCAGGTTGTGGGCTACAGGTTAAGAGACAAGAGCTGAGCCTTCTGACAACTCTGACATGCAAACCTGCATAACAAGGAGCCAATGCACACACCCTGTAGAGGACTGATGCTGTCAAGAGCTGATGCAAAGAACTCTACAAAGGAAACCATTTGCAGTGAACAAAAAGAAGGAATTTTATTTGCCTTAGAGAACTTAATCTCCTGAAACCTTATCTATTAACCGTTTACACAGACACCAGTGGTGATAGATGTTATCAGTACTTCCTTTTGATTGCTTCCCTTTCATGCCAACATTACCTCTGCCTGGTCAGGCCTGAGCCTCTCCAGCTAGTCCTCGCTCAAGATCTACACATCCTTCACATACAGCAGAGAGAAGATTTCAGCCTTTCGTTTTCCTGATGGTACAGATAAGTCTGACCTTATACACAAAAGCCTAGGGAAGAGTATATTGGAAAAGTGGAACAAAATGAAAGCAGATATATGATAGATTAAAGGAAAGTCAGATTGATGTCACAATTACCACTTGCTCCAGTTGGTGAAACTCATCCTGTGCTCTGACATGGCATAGAAAAGCCAGGTTTGTAAGACCTCAAGGATTCAACATGCATAGCATTCCTATTAGTATTTGCAGGTCTCAAGCCCATTTTCCCAACTAATTTAACTTTGAAATCACAGACTACGGCCGATGTTTTGTTACACAGCACCAGATAGGTCATAAATATTTTTCTTTTACTTCCCTTTTCAGAATTCCTCAGTCCTCTGGATATTCAGATTGCTCCTATAAAATAATCGTTTTGCTCTGCAAACTCCAGAGGTTTTATCCTCAACAGTTAGACCCTCATTTATAAAATCTGCAGCTTTTCACGCTCTGCAACCTGAAGCAAAAGCCGAGGATTAGTTAAATACTGTGGCTGGCTTAGGAACAGTTGCCAGTTCTTGCAATGCCACAGCTTATGCTGTTTTCCTTTCAAACTCCAATCACCCTGGAAGCCCTCCCCAGTGGGGCAGATGCTCTCAGGAGATAAGCAGCAGCATTAAAAGCTTAGAAAATTATACCATTGTACAACAAACTTGACATCTAATCTACTGCTTAGGTTTGTAACACACCCAGCAGAGTTAAAGTAATCAGCCACTGCAGTCCACGCATCCCTTCCAACACTTTCCAGTGGTATTCCAGGCAGCCCCAATTTGCTGTAACTAAAGATGCTCCATCTACATGTTTTTCAGTTTTGTGGATGCAGACATTCACTCAGCCCTGGACAATAACCTCAGATGCCAGTGTCATCTCCCAGCTGGATTCCTCCAGCAAGCAAACTCCTGGTGTAGGGCTCTTGCAGGAATTTGGTCATACATGTGGTATCTCACTACTGAGCTTTATCAAGCCTCAGGTGCCTTTGAGCATGTGCCTTCAAAACTGGGATATTTTAAAGCTGGGGAAAAATGTTGTATTTATTGTGTTTAAGTACTTTTGGAGCTAGGCATAGCTGAGTGAGGGTTTCCAGGGTTTAGTTTTAGTTTAAAGAAACAGTACTTGAATTTGACTTCTGTACCAACTTCTGTTCCTAAATCTGTTTTCTAACCTAGTCCTTAGTGACTAAGGCATCTGAATGAGTGGCAGAGACTTAAAACAACCATCTTTGATAATTCTCTAAATTCCTAAATTAAAAGCACTCCTCTGAGATACATAAATGGTTTGCCTGTTTCACATAGACCAGGAAATCAGGACCAAAGTCCAAGGAAAAAACGACATATCAAAACATCAGCTGAAACAGAAGGTTCCAGCTGTTTCAAATGCCACTAAAGCACAATGATTATTGCTAACATAAATAAAGCAAAATCTTAATCCAGCTTTATCAAGGAGTTACTAACCATAGTTCTCTGTTCTTCCAGTAGTTCGATGAGAAAGCACATTTTCAGAAGCAAGAATGGTATATTAGTCACCAGTTTCTCTTGTACTGTAAAAACCCCCAAACACCTCCAAATGCTTCTAAAAACCAACTGAACTTGGTCAGTTCATACAAAGTAAGAAAAAAGCTGTCAAACCATTGTCTAAAGTATGTCCTTGTTAAGTGGCTTGACTTGTGGTGGGTTTTTTGATTGGACAATGTCACTTCCTTGTGACCACTACAGATGATAACAGTTGCAACAACTTTATGGTCGCTAAACCAGAGGAATGGCTGGAATTTTTTTAAATCTTTACAGCTTCAATACTGGGCTTGGGCTGACGTTTTGTACTTTAAAAGCTATCTTTAAGCAACTAAATAGGTGACGAAGCACTCCAGAATCTGGCAAGACAGAGTAAAAAGAAATCAAAGCCTGGAAATGCCGAGCCACTGCACTTTTGCTACACTCCATGATTGTGGTGAAGGGTTCGGATTGCTTCATTTGAAGACTTGTGGCTCCCTTCATTCCAGTAACAAAAAATGCCAACAGCATGCCTAAATTAAACCCAGCATCTTGTCCATTCTATTTAGGGCAGCTTTTCCTCTGCCCCACCACATCTTCAAGCACAATGCCAGTTCTCTCATACCATCTGTGCGAACTTCCCTTCACTCTTTCAAAAATGCCTTTTTTCCACTGCTGGGATCCTCCACTCAAGGAGAAAACTTTCAAGGTTTGCTCAGTGAGTAATTATTTTGTTAGGCAAGTGATCACACACAGTTCCTCTTTCATTTATTTCTTGTTTCTCACCATGAAGTTACTGAGAGAACCCTAATTCTAGCTTTTTACAATACAGTGTGGTAAGCAGGGGAGGAAAAACACTGAAGTTTGATGCTCATGTGTTACTGCAATTCCTTAGCATTCCAAAGACTCATTACTAATGACTAAAGGAAAATATTTTTAAGGACACCAAAGAGAATGTCTGAAGCAGGACATGGCACAGGGAAACCTGAGCTGTCTGGAAGTGAGTTCACTCTTATTGAAGCAGTGGAACCACAGAACCAGGACTGTTGAGGTCCAGTAGTGTGCTGACTGGATAAAGATGTTCTGCTTTTGGGATCCAGTGGGATCTCTTCACGGCAGTTAATGGTGTTTTAAATCACAGTAAATTTCACCAGGACTTGTGTTTCTACACGTTTTAGGAGATTTTAAACTCTTGCCTGTAGCTGTTTATCCAACAACTCTGTAGAGTCTGTAATATTCCAGTAGCTACCAGGAACTCCTTGGAACTGGCATGGGGATAAGTTAACAGGGTGCAAAGATTTGAAAACTGAAAAATTACATTTTTGCTGGACCTGCAGAGGGATTTAGGATTATACGTTTCTATTTGAGATGTGGTGATGACTGAGCACTGACAAAGGTTGCCCAGAGAGGTTGTGGATTCTCCAACCTTGGAGATATTCACGAGCTGTCTAGACACATCCTGCGTAACCTGCTGTAGGTGGCCCTGCCTGAGCAGGGAGGTTGGATAAAATGACTTCCAGAGGTCCCTCCAGAGGTCCCAACCAGCCTCCTCCTTTCTGTGAATCTGTGAAAAATACCAGAGTTCGACTATTTATTTAAAAAGGATGTGCCACTGGTAGTTCCAGATCTAAAAATCAAGTTTCTGTATAGTCAGGTAGTGACTATAGACGAGGTACTTGGGTAAGAGAGTGATGAGCACAACAGGACTCAATTGAAATGAAGCAAAAAGGAGAGGTTCCAGTAGCTCTGTCACCACTTGTCAAACATAAATTGTTCCTTTGGGGTCCTGTCCTAATTCATCTTTCCCCTACTATAAGCTATGTGGTAGATTCACTGTTAAAGTGTATGGAAAGCTGGGTGAACAGCTGGAACACACTGTCTCTATTTCCCCTTTGTAAAATACAGTCTCTTGACCTTAGTAAGTGTATTTCACTGTTTTCCTATTGCAAGCAGCCTACATAGAATCATAGAATAGTTAGGGATGTAAAGGACCTTAAGATAATCTAGTTATGTTTGAATGGTAAGGTAGCTTATAGAGAAAAATATCTCCTATAATTGCTCTGCAAACTATATTGTTCTTCAATATGAAGACAACAATGAAGTCATGTTCATAAACTTACTATTACCAATACAAATAATTACAAAACCATAAGAAAATGAATGCACACAATAACCAAAATATAAACTCACCATTACTAAATAGCACTTCATAACTGTGGCTCCAAATTATTACTGCCTCACCAACACAGCCACAATATCCAGCTTCACAAAATCCTCCACTCTACAAATTAAAGGAATTGGATAATTAAGAAAGCCAATGTTTAGTGCACAAAGTGAAACCACCAGTTTCACTACAGCACTAAAGCATGGGAATGAACCCACATTTTAAAACCTGGTAACATTTCCACTCCCTGGCGTGCATGATCTCTACCTCCTTGCTCTCTATCCATTTGAAGCTGTGTGTGTTGAGAACATAGAAGCTGGGCAGCTGCTTTGCTCTCCACAACAGCCTCAGATGCTCCTCCAAAAACTTCATGTCTCCATTAGAGAATCTTCAGGGCTGGGACTTTGGCTTCCTACCTATCTGCAAGACACTTTACTGCTAACAATAAATAGAAAATTACAGATTAACAGTAGAAATCTTGGTGAATAAAAAAGAAACAAAACCATGGCACACGGAGGTCTTGGGCTAGGACCCGTCTGGCAGGGCTTGTTACAGACAGGGGCTAAGACAGCAACGGCTGTTAACAGCAGTTCTTCACTATGGCATCTCCTGTGCCGCAGGGAGAGGAGCAGGCCTTGATGGAGCAGCAGCTGTGCTTGTCTCTGAAGGTGTGGCAGAGGGGAGATAACCAGAATTACAGGCCTGACCCCACCGAGGTCACCCGTGCCCCCCAGCCCTGTCTGCTAGCCTAGAGAAAGGAGGCAAAGAACAGGAATGCAACTAGAATATGGCGGGGGCAGTGATACAGCTTCCCGTTTTCGCAGGGGGTTGCATGTGAGTGTCTGTACCTCTCTGAGATTTAAGCAGTGCACATGCATCCCTGTAGCTGGGCAGGCTGGGCATGAAATGCTCTCCTAGTAGAAAACAGGTGAGGGAGGAGGAGAGAGGATATTCCTTTTTAATTCCATTCTTCCAAGCCTTCTATCATCTTTCTGTTGTCACCCTCTTGGACTGTTCTAAATTTTAGTTCATGAACATACCTTGCCAGCCAACAATGCTCTGTGCCTCTGAGGATTGCCATTAGCTGTCCTTTCCTCTGAGCAGCTCTGTCACTGCCACCACTGTAACTGAAGATAGATCCTCCCTTTCCTCTGTGTTTTCTTTCCGTGTGCCGAGATACTTGTTATAACTCCTAAAATATGTTGGCTGTATAGCATTCCCTGATTACCTTCATGTTGTTGTATTAACTCTATAAATAGGACAAAAACACATCTATATAGATGATGTAAGAGAATTACATGTGTATGTTTTGTTCTGAACAGCATCTCCAGAACGAACAGCTGCTGCTACTTTGCTGGTTTCATTTTCCTTGTAACATTTCCTCATTTCCCAACACAAGGTTTTTTGCACTGTATGCAGATGGCCAGGTGTTATTATCATTCCACCCACATGCCCCAGCCCAGGAACAGTCCTGCTTCTGGCAAAATTCAATCTTTTCTCATCTCTCAACCCATGTTCATCTTTGTATTGGTTTTTAATTAATCTACGGTTAGCTGAAGTTCCTGCCATAAATCAATGATTTCCTTTCAGTTCTTGTTAAAGATTTTCCTTTTCCTAGATTTGCAGAGTGTTGCTCAGGAGCTGCTAACAGCACACTTTTCTCTCATTATCAAATCAGAGAGGAATAGACTCAATGAAGCAAAAATCATAAACCCAGCACTGAGGACCTTCAGGCCTTAAGGCTTTTCTATTTGGCCCAGACATGCTGCAAATGAAAACATGGGGTTTTGCCACTTTAAAAGCTAAAGGCCAGATCCTCCCTTAGTGTAAAGCACCACAGCTCTGTTTTGGGATGCAAGCAAGATATCTTGGTTTACACTGACTATTTATTACTTATTTTACATCCTGATTTATTACTATATATTTGGCACTATGTATTTCTAAATGCAAGTTTTCCATAACTTGCTATTTTGGCAAGGAGTATACTGAGTTCTTCAGGGGATGCTCTCATCGTGGATGTCTCTTTGTGCCTCCCTGAACCACCGTGCTCAGCGTCTCTTAGCACCATTATTGAATAAAGTTCTAAGCATCATGGGGTTAAATTTATAAGCCATTTTCAAACAGAAAACAGTCTTAAAAATCCCAAAATTTCCCAATTGTGTTTATTTTAAAAAGGTGAACAAACGACACAAAAGAGAGTGATGAGCATACCTATTTGTTCTCTTAAGAGGAAACTCACTATTTAGTCAAGGAAGGAAAATCAAGCTATAACACTTTTTAAGGTAGTTTATCAGGGTGACCATGGGCACAGCAAGATCTATGAACTGCATACACCAGAACTGGGCCCAGTTATGGCATCCTTTATGGCTTAAGCCCATGCTCACTGTACATGTGTATTACATTAAACTTTTTCCTTCTCCTTTTCTCTGGTTACTCTTCTGTGCATTTTGGTCTCTATTTTCAGAAAATTGAATGCACAGTTCTTACGATTATGCATGTAATCAATTAGTTATTTAGGTATACAACTACTGTGACCAGGTATGCAAATCTCCAAGCAGCTTTTGCCATTTTTCAATAATTTAGCCCTTTGTCATTTATACATCCACTTTTGTTCAAAACACTAAGTTCATGGAAATTTACCTCATTTGAAACATATGTGTAGATATATATGAATTGCCCAAAAGTGTCACAAAGAGAAAGGATAACCTTGTTGTCAAGGCAGGAGAGCGTGAAATCTGGTTTCCATTCTGAGTTCTGCCACACATTTCCTATGTAACCTTGGGCAAGTCATGAACTGTAACATATCTCCGAGTAGCTGACCTACATGTAAAGCAGACAGAGCCATCCCTGCTTCACAAGGTTATTGAGATATTTCATTTGTTAGTGCATATGAAAAGCATTGAAAGAAGTAAGTGGAAGGTGCTAGAGGAGTATAAGCTATCAGTAATGGAATTATATCTAGTCACAGTAATAAACATGATAGATATTAGATGATAGATGATCTGTACTCAATTGTAAAACTGAGTAAAGAGGCAAAAATGGCCATTGAGAAGGGAGAAAAGGGAACGGCAAACAAATTCAAGCAGAGGGATGAATGAGAACCAAACAGGAATGGTGAGCATGAGCAGGCATGTGAATAATTAACCTCTATATGGCAATTTTTACCATCCAACCTGGTCTTGTCCTTTTACTAAGGGCCACAGTGTCAGAAACATTTGAAAAGAACTGAGCTGGTTAATATGGTACCACCCACCTCACAGTCTGCCTGATGGGCATGAACTATTCTTCATTTTTCAGGATAATCCTAAGAGCGATATTCATGACAGGCATTGGCTAAAAGCTGATGGAGAACATTGTGTTATTGAAGCAATTCACGCAGCTCTCAAAACACGTAGCAATTCACGTGTTCAGCTAAAAAAAATACTAATGTTTGGGGGTATGGTCTTAAGGGAGCCCTATAAATCATGATGTATTCGGAATACAGCTCCTTTTAAATATTAGCTAATTTTGTAGCTGACCTATATATGGCATTCACATTACTCACATCATCAGGAGTCTAGAGCAGACTGATTGTGGTATGTGGCCCAAATTTATGACTTTATACAGCAAAATGTTCGTCATCCCAACTGTTTAAAATGTTACATCTTGGGCCCCATGTAGCAAATTTCCATTTTTATTAACAAACTCTTTCCTTCTGAGAAATGAAGTGAAGCTTTTGAAAATATATTAAAGATTAAACATTATTAAAGAGAGAAAATATTATTAAATAAATGCAATTACAGATTGTATCTCTTTGCCTCTACAGCACAAATTGATGAGTATGTCATGTGTGATATTCCTTGGGATGACTTCGAAACCAGACTTAAAAATGAACATAAACAAAATTCTGGTACAGTGAGGTTTCTGAGCTTCAGGCAAATAAACCTTTATACATGCTTCTAAAGGTGATGGTCATCCTGTGAGTTTGGGGACAGTGGAACCTCCTGCTTCATTGCACCCACCTTCAGTGCTGTTCTGGTTCTTCAAAGCAGCATCCTGCATGGAAAAAGCACATTGATTCCCACTAACAGCTTGCAAATGAGGAAGCTGTGATGAGCCACAGTGAGCTGCTGCAGCATGCTGGCCTCCTGAGACCCCTGGAATTCACCACTGTTTGAATCAGAGCATGTCTTTTGGAAACAGATATCATCTTGATTTAAAATATTCCAGTGAGGGAAAATACACTGTAATCTTTGGGACATTATTTCAATGGCTAATAAAACTCATTTAAAAATCAGTGATGATCAGAATGGAGCTTCACAGGGGTCCTTATCACCTACAGAGGAGCCAAGATACACCATTTTTATACGTGAATTGCACCTGTATGACGTTAAGAATTTTTAATTACTGACTGCAATACAAAAACATTGACTAAAAACCTGGCCAGCAGAATGATTAGAAGAATTACTATTCTCTTCCACATCTTGCGAAGTGTTTATTAAACCTATTAGACATAATCTGAAAAATGGAGATAACAGACATGTGCTGTGGAAGTGGTTCCACGGCACTTTAGCTGGTCTTCATTAGTCTAGCTGAGCGAAGTCAGTGGAAAAAACCAGGCACTTCTATGACATGATTCACTGGCTATTAGGCGTATACCTACCTTACATTTAGATGGATGAATCATATTTGTAGTATGTGTGGCAGTTAAGAAAATTTGGGCTGTGGCCCTAGCTCTTAGCAACCAAGAGAAGGCCAGATGAAACAGTTCTACCTGATGGGAAATGATCCGCAAGACAGCAAGGTGGAGGGAGTCAATCTTCAGCTTAGAGCCATGGTGTTCCAGTGCAATTGCTGGTGGCTGCAGTGCTGCAGGGAAGCGTGCTGAAGCCATGTCACCACTAGCAAGTACTGACTCCTGAAAGAAGCAGATTTGTCCAGCAAAAAATGTTGGAGCCAAGGTCCCAGCCTCCATGCTTCCAGTGCTTTAGGGATTTTGCTTTGGACCAGAAGTAGTCTAGTCCCACTGGTGTGTAAGTTAGGTTCGCTCCTGGAGCTGGAATGGACCTCATGGTTTGGATGGATCTGAAAGGAATCAAGGCCATGTGCTCTGCAACATGAACCAAAGCACAGCAAGAGGAACAACCAGGAGATTCACTGCAGAGGCAAACTCCAGGTGCACACTAGATTAGTGTAGAGACATCCCTTTGTGACAATAGCTGTGTGGAGCTGTGTGCAACACTTGAGGCTAGATTAGTGGTCATTATCTTCTCCATCATAGACCATAAGCTGCTAGATGTTACATGTCCCCAGGGCCAAAGCAGGGAGTCTGCTGCTTTTTCAGTCTTAATATGTGTGGTTGCTGACTCCTGGCAAGTACAGATAGTAACTTCAGAACTCCAGTGCTCACTAGCTTTGGATCAAAGTGCCGAGGGAGCTACTCTAACACCCAGTGCCTCTAGTGAGGTGTCTGCCTGGATTTCAAACTATGGTTTAGAAACTGCATTCTGAGCAAGCATTTAATTGTCTGTGTTTCACTCTATCCTGAATCCCTGATCAAGCTTACAGATCAAATTGGCTTGGTCAAAACCATATGTTCAGCAAATCTAGGCACTGCAGTCCTTTCTTCATTCATAGCACAACATAAATACCTACTTCCCTCTCTGCTTGTTCTTTTGTGACTTTACAGGCTTCAGCGGCATGTGTCACTTTACACTTTGATCTTGAACAGAATTTCTTCCAGCACTAATGGAGGTAAAACTGGGGGAATAAAGTTCCTTAAACTGCAAGTTCTTTAAATGAGAAGTCTGCCTTTCATTTTTCTGTAAGTGTTGTACTCTATAGAGCTAATAATAATAAATAATACAGTTACACAGGTGGAAACTTAAAAAAGAAGAGGTCAGATGAGAAACACAGCTTTCATCAATGTCTGGGGTCATCACTGGAATGCTAAGAGATCTTTTCATTTGTAGAAGACTCAGTAATTGTAGGCGGAATATTGTCTACCCCCTTCTTCACTCTCCAAAGAAATTACCTAATAGTTTCCAATAGAGATGGCTTTCAAAAGAATTTGGTTTTGATTCAGTCATCATCTCAGAATAAGGAAAAGTATTTTACTCTTAAGTTGCAACTTTCAGTAGTTTTCTAATGCCAGGTGAAATTCACACCACTCCTCTACTAACATATGCTTCTTAAATTTTCTCTCCCTTTGATATACATCTAATAAAATAAATAGGTGAAAATAATAATCTGCTGTACTTCTAACCCAAGATCCAAAAAGTTCCTTAAGAAACTGGATTTAGTTTCTAGTCATGGAAGCTGTGGCAGAGGGAGTTCTTGGGCTTTGGCTGGGATCACACAAGCCAGCAACTGACCTGGGATTAAAACCCAGGTGTGCTGTTCAATTTCTGCATACCATCCTCTAGCCAATACTACCACCCAATTCCTCTCTCTTCAGCGACATCTGATTTCTAGCAGTGCTGGGAAAGTGTTATTTTTGTGCAAGGTTCCAAAGCAAAGCAAGTTGTCTTCCTTAAACCTGTTGGATTTTGAAATGCTGCATTATTTTGCTTTTAGGGATGAGAAAATGTTTATTCCATCTGTCAGCTCCTATCACAGAAATGATACTCTGATAAATCTCAGTGCTTATGATGTCTGCTGTCAAAAGATGAGGTCATTAAAAGGATGAAAAATGTGGTTTGAAATTGAAAAAACACTCATTTATCTGACAAATACAACCGAGGGAGATGTTCTTCCTCTGATGAGGCTTTTTAAATGTGAGCTGTTAACTTGAGAGTGGCTTGTTGGTGTAGGCATGAAAAAGTCATATTCAGAGTAGTCGTCTGACCTAAGTAGGAAGGGGCTGTTCCTTTTAACAAGGCAAGGCCCAGCTCCAAAGAAGTGATAATAGAGATGCCAGTGATGACAGGGAATGCACGCAGAAGCCACAGAGATTCCTCCTTTTGTCTCCAGACCCATCACAAGGACCAGGATTCTTTCACACACAGAAAGAAACAATTGCTGGGCACTTGAAGGAAGTTAGTTGAGTCCCAGATAGTGTAAAAGTGTAAACTAAGAACCTTTTTGTTCATACAGAATAAAAATACACTGGTTGCAAGTCTCCATGTATGTGGATATCAAGTTTTGGGGATTTTTAAAACAGAAATAGGGAAAATTTTTCTCTGCTTCCTCCCACAAAATGCCTTGGGAACTTGCTGCAGATCCCAACTGTCAAGTTATAACCCTTTTTTTCGGTCTAAAATACATCTATATTTTTCTCCTTCACAATTAGATAATCTTTATATTTTATTCCCCTCAGGTCTAGCTGCGTCACTTTGACCTCTCTGTGAGGCCTGGGTAAATCCTGAAGATGCTGGGCCACAATTCTTAAGAAGGAAACTTCAAGTTCTTTCCGCTTCACTTCCCCTTCACATGTCTGAGGCAGTTAACGTTGCTACCCCATAGTCTGCATGGCAGGAGCTGTGTGCTAGCTGTGGCACCTATTGTCTGCATTTTTCCTCTCGTTAGTCTCCTTGACCTTTTATTGTCTTACTCCTGCAGTGTCAGGTCAGACCTAGTGTAGGTCTCCCTTCACTAAGGACCCCTTTCCTTTCGTGGATCACTAAGCAGGACAATTGCTCTATCCATCTTTTCAGGATCTATTGTCAAGCCCCCCCTGAGCTGAGAAAGGTTTGATTCACTGGGAAACCATTTTGGTCAAAGGGAAACCTGACTATGTGTCCTTTTAGGAACTCTGTCTTAATCACTGACTTTTTTATCTGGGATATGAAGAGGATTCAGGAGATCAAAAGGTTTGGGAGTACATGGGTTTGACCACATTTTTCCTGGAAATAATGGGAAACCTCCACTGAAAAATGAGCTCCGTTACAATGGGCAAACAAGAAGGAAAGCCACATAGTGTTCCCAGAGCATTCTGAATCATCAGACCTTCAATAGCTTCCACAGAGAAGGGAAAAAGTAAACAGAAAATGTAAATGGAATGTAATAATTAATGGACCTAAAGAAACAGACTCATTTGATTTGCTCATAATTGGAGCCTTAAAAAAAAAGATAAGTAAAAAGAAATTGATGGAGCAGATAGAGAAGGCTGAAGACCGGAAGTTCAGTGTGGCTGAGTACACGATGGATGTGTGTGGCTACTCAGAACTAGTAGCTCACCTCACCTTTACAACTGAATTTACATCGACAGCCCCATGCATTTTCCAGGAACGTTACAGAGATCTTCTTGGAGCACCACAGTGGAACTATGTTGGGTTTGAAGGCCCTGACTTTGTCAGTATTCAGCCAGATTCTTGCTAATGCCTTGAAGACTTCTTCCTGCATTGAAACCCTGACCATTATCTACTGTAACAAGGCCTTATATAAGGTAATCATGAAACTTGACTTACTTCCCAGGAAGTTAACCAGCAGCAACCATTCCCATCCTGGCACTTTCTTGAAACAGAGATGTGGGTGCTTCTTCAGGTGCACAAATTTCAAATCATTTGGTTCAGGGGCCTAACGAAAAACAGGAAGAATGATGATGTCTTTTTTCCTGTAATCTAACTAGAAACTTTTTACCTACTGCTATGCCAGAATGCTTTTTCAAATGAACGAACATTTCAATCTTCCTTCAACTAGCCATTACCTCTGCACAGAGTCAGCTCAAGCCTTTGCAAAAGCAGAGTTGAATATTGCTGTGTAAGGATAAAAGAGAGGAAAGGGACTAGCCTTGGGCTGGAAGGAAAGCAAAGGGAGGAACTTGGACCTAAAGTCTTGGAGAGCTGGACTTGTATTCCTGCTATCAATAAGATGAAAGGAAAAAAAATGTAAGCAGAAGCCAGTGCCTCAACTTTTTCCTTTGTCCTAGTCAGAATCAAGAGGGAGCCAGGCTGTTTTGCCTTCCTCCAGCAACCTACTTTTCCTAGGTGCTATCTGAGCCTTTCCTTACTCCTTTAATGCTTTTAACATTGATAATTAAGGATTCTGCTTTGGAAAGTACCCCAGTTTAGGCAGTAAATTCAGTACATCTTTACTTGAGCTGAAGAGTCAACTGGACATAGCGAGCACCTCTGCCCTGGTTTTTTGGATGAGGAGCTACACTGGCTTCAAACAAGGTCAAACTTTCAGATTAATCATTTCTTCTCAGTAAGAAGGGAAAAAAATAGAAAACTCAGATTAAAAGAGGAAGTCTTTCCAGCCATGAAGTATAAAAAGTGACACCATCCACATCTTTAATGTTTCAGGTAAAGTTAAGTATAGAATTGAATGAGATGTGAGCCATTCCTGTTTTCTACAGTGAAATTGTTAAACCTGATGTTTCTTGGTTGGAAAACAGACATAATCCTTGTGATATTTAAGTATGATAAGGAGAATTACTTTTTTCCCTTACTGTCATATATTGTCACTGAACAATTGTTGAAGGAACAAAAATATCTACAGTAACTTCTGTGCCACCTTAATTTGCTCCTGCCGTTTGACTTCCCAGTGTCAACCCATCACTTAATGTCAGCAGCATTACTTTCTTGACCACATTACCAAGTCCAAGTGTCCGGGATATGAAATACGCTTGCAATTATACGTAAGAGGAAGGGAAAAAGTGATCCAAGCATTCCCTGTACTGTAGAAACACCTGAATATTGTTTCAGTTGAATTGTGTCTGACTTGTTGACAAAGTTCCCCTCCAAAACAGTCCTTAGTCCGGATCCTTAATGAAATACCATTTTTTTCTTAATGATTCTGAGTTTTATGTACCCTTTCAGCTGGATTAAGAGAGCTTTTCTGGATAGGTCCAAGGATGTAACCACCCCAGATTGTGAGCATGTCGCAATGCCACCAGCTTTCACCTGGTACTGTACTACAGAAGTTACTTTCTCACTTTCTCATGGTTCTAAGGGAGGGATCTGATCCCAAGCTTGCAAGTGTGGTGTATCTTGAATGGTTAAAAAAGTCTGGTCAAGACACTCCCCAGAGGAAATACCTTTAAGAGAGAATGAGGAATTGTTTTCCATTTCCCTGGTGCCTAACAATAAAGCTGGTGATAGAGGTTTCCCTCTGGAAAACTCTTGGTTGTTTGCCACACAGCTCTAATGTTACTCTTGCAGCTGACCTGTTGAGAGATTCCTAATGTGAGGATTCCTAATATGCTCTGGCAAAACCATAGAATCAAAAAATCATAGAATGATTCATAGAAAGGACCTCAAAATTGTCTAATTTCAACCCCCTGCCATGGGCAGGGACACCTTCCACTAGACCAAGGTGCTCAAGCCCTGTCCAGCCTGGCCTTGAACACTGGAAGGCATGGGGCAGCCACATCTTCTCTGAGCAACCTGTGCCAGGGCCTCACCATTCTCACATTAAAGAACTCCTTCCTTATATCTAACCTAAATTTCACCTGTTTAACAAACCCATCACCCCTTGTCCTATCGCTACAGTCCCTGATGAAGAGTCCCTCTCCAGCATCCTTGTAGGCCCCCTCAGATACTGGAAGGCTGCTATGAGGTCTCCATGCAGCCTTCTCTTCTCCAGGCTGAACAGCCCCAATTTTCTCAGCCTGTCTTCATACAGGAGGTGCTCCAGTCCCCTGATCATCCTCGTGGCTTCCCCTGGACTTTCTCCAGCAGCTCCATGTCCTTTTTATGTTGAGGACACCAGAACTTCACACACTGCTGCAAGTGGGGTTTCACAAGAGCAGAGTAAACTGCTTCAAATCCTAGTCTGCATTAAATGGCAGACCCCAGGTAAATTATATGTACATATTCTAATTGTCCTACATGTGTCACATTTCCTGCATTTTTTGGGAGATCCCATATTGCTCACTATCCTGTGAGTTTCACAGCATAGCTAATAGAGAATTAGATTGAGAATTTAATTTAGCACAATTCATTTGTCCCACATAATTTGGAAGGTCTCATACTTCCTTCTCTGTAAGCAGATTGGTGAGGGCAGGACCTCCCACCAAAGTAATGGTAAAAGGAGGACGGTCACCTCTTCCATTAGCACATCTGGATGTGGAAGAGGATGATTTACTATCCCCACCCCAAGCTCCTATTGAAATGAACAATCCCGTTCCTCACAAAGGACTAGTAGCTCGGCTGCATATTTAACTGGAATGGTAATATGGCCAGTTGTATAGTTGAAGATGCAAGAATTATATAATTGAGCTAATTGCTTCCAGAGGGAAAGAAACAGAGAGAAGCTCCAAAAAGGTATTCGAAAATCAGACTTTACCACCAAATAATACTGTTTGCAGAGCTTTCAATGTCAGGTGGGACATAAATTATTAATTATTCTTTCTTGAAAGCATGTACATTTTCTGTCTTCTGTTAAATCTTTTCTCCCATCTATTGGGTCATGCTAATAGCTTCCATAATAAAATGTAGTACATACAAGTGACCAAAATGACTGTGTATTCTGAGGAATTAGCTGCAGTTAGTAACTAACTGTTGATGCTGCATTCAACATTGCATTTTTCTAGTCTTGAGACACTGAGTAAGTACAAAGCTGTATTAACTCTTTTGTAATAGCTGGACCAGTAGCTGGTTAAAGTCAAAGGAAAGATTCCCATTAACTTCAGTGGTCTGTGAATGAAGCTCTTGATATATATAGAAAGCCCCTGAAAGCAAAGTTTTATTTTTTAATGTATTGTCTCATTTGTTGAATAGCATGGCTTACTGCCCAGTGTTATGGCAGTGCACAATGACTATTCTTCCCACCCATTCTCCTTCTCTTCTTTCCTCATTAATCAGTGATGGGTCAAATTCAAATGTTTTGGAAGTTCTGTCTGGTTTTGATGTGATGGTACATAAAAATATCTACCAAGTAGTTATTAGGGTGCTTGGTGTGGCTGCATTTGTCCTGAGGAAACCTCCCCTTCCTCTCTGAGAGCAGCAGCACATTTTGTGGGAAGGCTGGCAGCTCTACAAGGTCTTCTTTGAGGCGGGCTCCACTCCCTCTGCCCCAGTGGTACATCCATCATTTTTTGGTTTTCCTTTCCAAAATGCTTTTCACAAAAGTCACTTCCTTGTTTCACATTACTCCATGCTTTGTGAATTCAGACTGAAACATGCTGTGAAACAGATCCGTATCTGGTGTAAATCAGCATCATCCTGTTGCTGCTCTCAGCAGCAGAATGATGATGATTTTTGGAGCTACAAATTCTGTACCCATGGAGAGAGAGTCTTGCCCACGGACCTTCTACACAAAGGGGCAGTTTTGGTGGAATGAAAAAGGATTCATGTGTCTTGGGAAGAGATGCTAGCAGGAAGAGCAAATGGAAAATACCACCTACACAAGGAGGTGTTTTGCTTCATGGATATTAACATCTCTGTTCTGCCTAATACAATAATTCTGGATGATTTTTTTTTTTTTGCTTTTTTTGCTGTGACAACCCTCATATTGTTCACTTCTGGGTACTAGAAATTGGTGCCAAGCAAAAACAGGACCAGGCTGCTAACTGTAGAATTACAATTAGTATCATAAACTAACCCTATATGAATGTCTCTTTTGCACTCCCATTCCTTACATAACTCACCACCCTAAGCACCTTTTGAAAAAGTGGCTCAAAGTTTATTCAAGGATGCATTTGGTTAGATGTACAGTATTTGTCACTTGTTGGCCAAAAGTGACATAAGGGATTTCAATGTGCTGCTTTTAACGTGGTGACACTGCCTTTAATTTAGCATAAGTGATTATATATGTTTGACTGTCAAATCACTGTATGTAGCTTTTGTGGTTGGGGGCTTGTTTTATCTAAGAATTCTGCTGAACCTCTTCCAAACCAGAGCTCTCATGTGTATAATTATATTGTATTTTCATTATATAAACTTTATTTTTAAGACTGAAAACATATGAAATGATTATAGAAATGTGCATTCTATAAAACACCACCATGTATTTGTGGGAAGAGAAGCTTATAACAGAAACCAAATGTTATCATTAATATATAGGTACAAGATTCATCCATGTGATCCATAAAACTAACGATGGAAGAGAGGGATCTGACAAAGCATACAATTGCTCTTCAGATTAAAAGATATTTGTAGCACCCTTTTCTATGCATTAAATAGCACCTACTTGATACTCTGTGGAAGCAGATGTCATAGCCTGCTGTTGAACAGTACTTGTAGATCCAAGTTAGGTGCTTCCAAAATACCTTTCAAAGTGACACTTCAAAAAAATAATAATTACTTCATTAATATGTCTGATTGGTGCAAATACAGCTCTGTTAGAGACCTATTTTGTTGTGAGACAACTATTTTGGTGGTTTGCCCTAAAACTGTACACTGATGTCCTCAGATTAATTTCATTGTCTTCTGTCACAACCCAATGAGGACCTAATTCCATTTTGAATAGGTGCCACAGAGACCAACATTTTAAAAGATCTGCAAGAGAATATTGTTTAAGGCAGAATCAAATATTATATCCAACAGCAAGATCTGGCTGGGAGGGATAAACTGTGCAAGTTCCCAGGAAGCTGTCATCACCATCATGTCCACAGTCTGTATTCATTCATAGATTTTTTTATATTAACAAGGCTGTCAAGCGTTGTGCCTATGTTATAAATGGGGAACTGAATCACCATGTAAATTAAGCAATTTACCAAGAACATACTAAGCATGTCCACATAATTTAGCATTTGAGTCCAATTCTCCTTTTGCACCCTTACTCCATTTCCCTAAGTAATAAGCTGTCCAAGTTTTTTTTCTCTCTGCCTCATTAAGTTTTGCTTGATTAATAGTGACTCTTTAAAAAAAATCCACAAATGAAACAGACTCTAAATGGAAGGCCACAAAAGCAAACCACTGCTTTTATATATATATATATTTTTATATATATATTTATATATATATATATGTGCACATACAAACATAGCACAGAGAGCAAGAGAGATACACACATTCATACACAAACTAGTGGATACATCCATCATCAGAACAATCTATGAATCATCTAAGATAAATGCTAACTCTTTCAAGGCAATCCTATACAATAGATCAATAAACAATATCTTCACTTTGTGGCTGGGAATTCAGACCCAGTCATTTGCAAGCTAAAAATTAGGTCAAGGAATAATGGTGATAATTTGCCTTATCGCCAAGCAGTGTGTGTGACCGTTGTCATCTGTAAACTACTGACAAGCCCACTCATGTGGGCTGATTCTTCTGTAGGGGTGAGAACACACAAGTCCTTGATGTTACAGTGCTGTAAAGCTGAGTGGAAAATCAGGGCTAGAGTTTAAAAAATCCCTCTATCCATAACTTAGAAGTTAAGATATAACAAACTTTCAAAAAGACAACAAATGCAGAAAAATGCCTGAGTCATTCCTAATCACCAGAGAAGTCACCTTAAGATAGTTTTGCGGGCTTATGTAGCAGATTCCTGCACAGCATTCTCAAAGTCCACAGCCTGAGTCACTCTAAGGTGAACTGCTCTGAGGCAGCCTGGAAGCCAATGAGTCTCTGTTGAGCAGCATGTACGTTTTCATAATCTTCACTTTAAAGTATGTCCATTCAACATCTAAGCTTATGACCATGGGATAAGGAGACGGAAGCAGATGGAATGTGATTTCGGCATTTGGAAACACTCCGTCATTAATCTCTTCTTTAAGCATGTTTATATTTGAGGTACTTTGCATGCAAGTTGTCTCCTCAATGGCACGTTAAACTCTGTGCTCCAAAGAGAAGAGTGCAAGAGGCAAGCTGGTGAAGAAGAGGAATCCAAAAGGATGGAAAAGCTGCAAAATACATTTCTTTAGAAGCACTGAAAAGGAATTTAAAAGGTTTGAACAGCCTTTCTCATTTAAAGGAAGAATAATAAACTCTGATAATTTATCCAAACTCACCACATATAATTAAACGTTTAGGGGTCTGGAGCTGCAAAACAAGAGATGGTGGTTTCCACTATCTCCACAATGAATTTAATTTGCCAGTACATCATGGGCTCAAACACTGACATCTCTCAAAATGTTTGCAGATGATTTTTGTAGATTTTCAAAGCTCTACTAATTTCACCCTTTGCTCATTCCACGTCTCCATGTGTGTCCTGCCACTGGTGTCATTTAAAATTTGTCTTTTGCAGTCTCAGCACTGGTTTTTGGTATAAGGGAGGAGTTTGCAAGCATACTGCATTTTAGCGTGGCATTTAGGCTTGGCTTCCATTGTGTGTGTATTTCCACTGAAGACAATTGGTTCATATTAGGTATTCTGCAGACCCAGTACTGAGTTTCTTACCATTTCTGGAGAGCAGAGAGAGTAGAGCTAGAAACCTAATAACTGGTTTGAAGTCAACACAGAATTATGCTCAGCTTTTCTCCCAAACTTATGTAAACAACTTCCCCACTCCCAAAATAACTTGCAAACTATCTTTCCTCCTCCTCATACTTATATATTCCTCTGCACTTCCTGATCTTGGCAGGGATATTTCAGAAATAGCTATTACAATGGTGTTTCCACTCTGAAAGAGGAAACACTGGATGGGAGGAGTTATGAAAGGAACAGAGGAAGCAAAGCTGTTTTCATACCATCTCAAGCTGCACTTTTATAGCAGAGGTGGAAAAGTGTCTGGGTGAAGCATGCCACTGAGCCATAGGAGCCCCATCACTGCACAGCACAAGGCCAAAAGTGAATATGCATAAACCAGAGCGTGTGTGGCTCCTTGCATCATTCAGCACAGCTGACGCTGACAGGCAGCTCTAAAGTGTTGAACAAACTGAATGAATCAGGGTCAGGCCAGAGTCAGCAGCAAGCTTCCCTCCCTCCACGACTCACTGATACATGAAAGGTACTGACTGGATGGCTCTTCAGTGCAGCTTTGTGCAGAGCAGTCATACAGTAGAAGCTGCTCTGTCACATGTTTGTTAGCAATCCAAGATTTTAATTCTGAACTTTTCCATGAAACCAATAGCTATATTTTCTGGCTCTGGCCTGCCTGAGTACTTGGCCAGGGCTATGGGAATGAAATGTCAAAGCAGGCTATGAACTGAGATTGCTTTCATGCGTCTCCACCTGCTGGCTGGCATTTCGCAAATTGCAACAGACCCAAGAGATGACAGCGTGCTTCCCAAGGTAACGAGCTTTCATGGAAAATTAGGTCTGTTCCACAAGAAGATAAGCAAATAAGCCTGATGGGAAAGATTATTTTCTAGCTTGATAAAGAGCAACATCCTACATAGCAGCTGACAGGTAGAAGGCCACTGAGATTTTTCAATTCAAGCTTTTAACTTCTGAAGCCTCAGTTGAGAAGATAAGCAGTAAGAAAGACAGAATCATAGAATAGTTAGGGTTGGAAAGAACCTTAAGATCGTCAAGTTCCAAACCCCCTGCCATGGGCAGGGACACCTCACACTAAACCATGTTATCCAAGGCTCTGTCCAGCCTGGCCTTGAAAACTGCCAGGGGTGGAGCATTCACAACTCTGGTCAACCCATTCCAGTGTCTCACCACCCTCACAGGGAAGAACTTCCTCCTCCTATCCAATCTAAACTTCCCCTGTTTAACACTTTACCCCTTGTCCTATCACTACAGTCCCTAATGAAGAGTCCCTCCCCAGCATCCTTATAAGCCGCCTTCAGATACTGGAAGGCTGCTATGAGGTCTCCACGCAGCCTTCTGTTCTCCAGGCTAAACAGCCCTAACTTTCTCAGTCTGCCTTCACACGAGGTGCTCCAGCCCCCTGATCATCCTCGTGGCCCTCCTCTGGACTTGTTCCAGCAGTTCCATGTCCTTTTTATGTAGAGGACACCAGAACTGCACACAATACTCCACGTGAGGTCTCACAAGAGCAGAGTAAAGGGGCAGGATCATCTCCTTCGACCTGCTGGTCTCGCTCCTTTTGATGCAGCCCAGGATACGGTTGGCTTTTGATGCAGCCCAGGATACGGTTGGCTTTCTGGGCTGTGAGTGCACACTGCAGCCGGCTCATGTTCATTTTCTCATTGACCAACACACCCAAGTCCTCTGCAGGGCTGCTCTGAATCTCTTCTTTGCCCAACCTGTAGCTGTGCCTGGGATTGCTCTGACCCAGGTGTAGGACCTTGCACTTGCCATGATTGAACTTCATGAGGTTGGCATCAGCCCACCTCACAAGCGTGTCAAGGTCCCTCTGGATGGCATCCCTTCCCTCCAGTGTGTCAACCAAACCACACAGCTTGGTGTCATCGGCAAACGTGCTGAGGGCGCACTCAATCCCACTGTCCATGTCAGCGACAAAGATGTTGAACAAGATCGGTCCCAGCACTGATCCCTGAGGGACACCACTCGTTACTGGTCTCCAGCCAGACATTGAGCCATTGACCACAATTCTTTGCATGCGGCCATCCAGCCAGTTCTTTATCCACCAAGTGGTCTGTCTATCAAATTGATGTCTCCCCAATTTAGACACAAGGGTGTCATATGGGACAGTGTCAAACGCTTTGCACAAGTCCAGGTAGATGACAACAACTGCTCTACCCCTGTCCATCAGTTCTGTAGCCCCATCATAGAAGGCCACCAAATTGGTCAGGCAGGATTTCCCCTTAGTCAAGCCATGCTGGCTGTCACCAAGCACCTTGTTGTTTTTCATGTGCCTTAGCATGCCTTCCAAGAGAATCTGCTCCAAGATTTTGCCAGGCACAGAGGTGAGACTGACTGGTCTGTAGTTCCCTGGGTCTTCCATTTTCCCCTTCTTGAAAATGGGGGTTATATTTCCCCTTTTCCAGTCATCTGGAACTTCACCTGAATGCCATGATTTTTCAAATATGATGGCCAGTGGCTTAGCAACTTCATTTGCCAGCTCCTTCAGGACCCACAGATGGATTTTATCAGGTCCCATGGACTTGTGCATGTTCAGGTTCTTAGGATGGTCTCGAACCAGATCCTCTCCTACAGTGGGCCTAGGGTCTTCATTCTCACAGTCCCTGTGTCTGCCTTCCAAGACTTGGTTGGTGTGGTCAGAACCTTTGCCAGTGAAGACTACGGCAAAGGAGTCATTGAGAACCTCAGTCTTCTCCAAATCCATGGTGGCCAGTTCTCCTGATAGTTTCTGGAGAGGGCCCACATTGTCCCTAGTTTGTCTTTTATTTGCAGTGTACCTATAGAATCCCTTCCTGTTATCCTTAACATCCCTAGCCAAGTTTAATTCTAACTGGGCCTTAGCTTTCCTAACCTGGTTCCTAGCTTCCCAGACAACATCCCTGTATTCTTCCCAGGATGCCTGTCCTTGCTTCCACCAAGATTTTTGGAAGGAATTCAGAAAGTGTGGAAACATTGGAGTTTTATTTCACTACCAAAACCAGATGCTAAGAATGTTAACGTGCTCTCATTGACACAGTGAAAGAGGGAAATTGTTTATTAATATGTGGAAGCATGAGCATTCTGGGGCCCACAGCTTAGTTTCTGTGTGGTTGGAAAAGCAGTTAGCAAATGCAGGCAAGCAGCTGTTTCAAATGGAAAGGAATAGAAATGATTAATGACTTCTATGCTTTAAAGAAATGAACCCACAGGATTTCTTTCTTCTACTGTGCTGTCCCATTTGGCCATTTCTGTCATGTGCCCTGGGACTTTCTTTGGATGTTTTCAATGGTCTGTCATGAACTACTCTTTAGAAACTTACTGGACCAGATCTGGAGCCAGACAGATGCCAGCTGTGGATGTGATCCACTTGTATATACATTTACAGACTCCGAGCACAGATTATCAGCACCTGATATTCCATGAACTTTGTACTGCAACAGCAATAGTATATCTTGCTCTCAGACACTGAAGGGATGAGCACAGTAGTAAATACTATTTAGAGTAGGATCAGTGTTATCTTTTTCCTTTTGTAGCCACATTTTATTCAGGCTATATTATACAATGTAGAAGGCTTGGGGCGCCCCGAGGAACTGAAACAATATGAGGAACAAACCTTTCTTCTATTAGCCATGTTAGATATCAATACAGATTATCGGTATTTTATCAGCCTCTGCACTTCCAGCAATGGCCTGTTTTATCCTGCCCAAAATCCTAATTCTATCATCTGTTTCTCACGTATGCTTTCATTTAGGTTTTTAGGTTTTCCATGCATAGCATTGGAAGGTGGGAAAGGTTAAAAAGAGGATGAGGAAGAGAAAGAGGGATATGGAGAAAGAAGAAGGAAGGCTATACAAAACACAGATAATGTTTTCTCTGAACTGTTCACAGCGAATCATCCAGCCAGTTTTATTAAAGTAGTATTTACCAGGGAGAGTTAAATTCTCCTCTGACTTGACTTCACAACATTTGAATTTACTTCTCTTCAAAAGGGTACATAATTTGATCCACTGAAGGTTCTTTTGCTGTGTTTCTGATGATGTGAACTCAAAACTATCAAGTAATTTTGAAGAGTTTAATACATCCTGAATGTGTCTAATACCTTAGCTAAGCACAGGCATCCAGCTAAAGAGAGCTCTCCTAGATTAATTCAAGACCCAGCAGGACGGGAAGATGATATTTCCTTTTCTACAAGTATATCACTCTCAAGTCACCATTTCAACACAGGAAGTTATCTGTGACCTGGGACCACAATGTGCACTTGGACACAATTAGCCTGCTGTCTGATGATATTTAAGAATCAACCACATAAGGCTTTCTTACAAAGTTGTCAAAAAGTCTCAGTTGATTATTTTGACTAAGCCTATTTAAAAATACCTGAATAAACTGATGCAAAATGAAAGCAACTTTTGCACATTTGAACCGCATCCTTCCTTTATGTTCCTTGTTTCCAGCATAGGAATGAAGACCAGCTCAAACGAATAGCATTTCTATATCTCTCTGTAGATCTGCGTCAGATACTCAGGTGAATTAGTACTGATGCCATTCAAAGCTCAAAGCACGAGGATGAACATTACATGTCAGGGCACAAAATCAGACATGGAGGTATAAATTCAGCTCTATGTTCAGCCCACTTTACTGAAAGCAGAAGTTGGTCCAATAGCCTGAATCTTCTTTCACAGGCTATTTTTGAAACTGATATAACCAAGGCAGGAAGTATGAGTGTGTATGTGTGTCTGTCTGCGCCGCTCAACACCATATGAAGGCCAGATCTATTTTATGAAGTTGATTCTTATCCCTTTGTTTGTTGGGTTTTTTTGTTTTTTGGTGTTTTTTTTTATTGCAAGATACTTCCTGAAAGCTTCTCCCTGGTAATCCTGGAGGGTACAGTAACAAGTACTGAGGTTTTATTCGTATCTGGATCGTCTAGCTGAAGTGCATATGGATGAATTCCTCTCTGTTTTCCTGACCCCTTTTATCTTTCAGGCCAGTGCATCACATAAGTATTTAGCATATGCTCTCATTTGACACTGTCTCAGTTAACATAGTATTTTACTTTCATATTATAAATTCTTTTAAAATAGTGCTCAGTTGGAGGTCTCTATGTAGTACAATGAAGGTCTCTATATACTATGATATTTCTGCTCTGCTGTCCATACATGAAAAAGCGTATTTTAAAAAAATCAAGGCTGTGAATTTTCTGGGTTTTTTTTTTTTTTCCCAAAGCATGTTAATGCTGACCAGAATGTCAGGAAGTTGAACAACCATGTGCATTATCTGCAAATAGATCATGCATCAGCTGGTATTCTCAGGCCCTTCACTGGTAGAGTTGCACTACCAGTGATGAAATACTCATTTTGAACACTTCCCTATGAATACCCTTCTTAGTGTTCCTGTTTTGGCAAGAGAATTATTGCCTGCAAATCCTTTGCCAGTCACCGAGTATAATAACAAACTATTACTATGGAAAATAAAAGTCAGTGGGAAACTGGTTATCTGAGAGGCAATTCAAAAGTGTCCGGGGAGCTGTACATTAGCCTGGTAGCGACTACATCTTATTGAATGAAAAACTATGAAAATTAAGCAAGGGAATTGGCATGATATAACAATTTCTGTAGGAAAGAAACAGTATAAGGCTGTCCAATAGTTTGTGCATTGCTCTTGGTGTTAAAAGACGCCTGATAAGATAGGCAGCCATGTATATCTCTGCAAAGGGACTGGCAAGCCAGTATAAAGGGGTGTATAAATCGCACATGATGCTACAGCAGCCCCTGCCTCGCTTGGGCCACTGAGGTGTCAAAGGCAGCAAAACACCCTTTCCCAGGATAGTGACACCTTGGTTCTGGCACAGACCCTTATCCCTCTTCTTTCCATTCTGCAAGCTGAGGCTTGTAAGCACAAGGAAGAGAAGTAAGCTTTAGTCTAGCAGCACAAATACTGAAGCAACTTACTTCTGGATGGAACAAGGAGGAACCATGGAAGGAATTGCAGCTCTCTGAGTCATACTTCCTCCTTGGAGTTTCTTTTGGAGTAGTGCAGCTCTGCACCATGCTTTAGGCTGACTAGAGTTAAGCTCGGCCATCTTCTTATCCACAAAGTGATAAAGGCAAGACAGTAAGGCAGTGGATTATCATAGCCTCAAATCTACCAATTGCAGCTCTAAATATAGCCAAACAAGTAAAAATCTGTTTCTGGACACAGTACAACTATTTAGTTCCCAGCCCTTCAAACAACATACATGAAAAAAACAAAAACAAAAGCCAAAATACCCCAAACAGTTGTCTCCTAACAGAGAATCTGTATGTGGAACCATGTTAAGCACATTCTGATCTCCAGCCAGAAAGTGAAAAATTCCCAACTGCCACACCTATCCAGGGTGTGACTAGAGACTATCAACTAGTTTATATTTGCACTTTGATATATAGCACATGCTTAACATCATATGGTGTATCCTTGGAAAAAAAATAGCAACAAGTTTCAACACAGAAATTGTGTTAGATTAGGAGGCCAGAATAAATAAGAGCCAATGAGTTGTAGAATGACTTGAGGAAGCATATAAGATCTCATCTTAAAAAATAACATGAAGGCAGTGCACTGTAGATGAAACACATAATGAAAAAACATTCCAAACTTCTCATTTGAGAAAAGATTACAAATAAAATAGGCTCGGGCATGCCAAGTGTAAAATCTTTGATATGGAAATGCAGTAATGGTTAAATGAAATGGGCTGAAAAATCTATTTATCAACAGTCTGTAATGCCTAGTTGAATCATCCCATGAGAAAAGCAAGTAAGGAGTAGTAGGAGAATATGCAGACGCTGTTCAAAAGTTTACATACCTCCTGCTTTCGTACCTTAAGATATAGTCCTTCACCTTAACTAGAGATTTGGAGAAGTTAAAAAGCTGCTATGAAAGCACACCTCAAATGATTACAGAAATGTGCCCCGAAACCCAGATTTTCAGGAGTCATCTTGTATGTTCAGCCTGAGAAATACTAAAGGGACCTGGTCTCTAGACTGTGAAAAGGAGCCCCATAAGCATCACGGATTGATATTACCAAACAGTGCAACTCATTTTTGGAAACCTCAGCCCAAGCTGAGGGTACTCCATGAGGTACGTATTCATGGAAATGCTGCTGTGAGAAAGACCACCAGATTGTGCTCTGTGTGACACTGCCCAACTTCAATGAGTTCCGCGCATCCAACTGAATGCAGAATTTGGGCTGTTTCTATTACCTCGATTCATTTCTCTTTTTATTCACACTAGCCTTCTATTACATTATTGCCAATGGGCATGTAAGTCATGACTGTGCCCTACATGTGAATCACAAACACAAGTGCCATGGAAATTAAACTTCTTGACCTGCTCGCATTTTTCTCTTTGATGTCAGTCTGAATAGGCATTTTTGACTGGAACACATTTTTAATTTTGAGACCTGGCAAGACAACCACAATGTTTTCTGTAAGGAAGTTCATCGAAGAATTCTTTGTTGTTCTTCCCAAATTACTTTCCTAAAGAAAGAGTGTCAGCAAATAGCATTATGGAAGGCCCAGATCATATTTCCACTGTGTTCAAATGCAGGAAACAGAAAAACCAGTTACCGTGTTCCTGTTCACCCGGCAAATACACAGTCTGAACTGTATCAGCCTGAGCAAGTTGCAAATTTACCATTAATTTGACACAGAGCTGAAAATGGAAGATAGTTTTCATTCAGTGGAAGATATTTTCATTACTGAGGACTTCACAGTGGCAATCTGGATTCAGGGTTATCGTGCAATCCATGGGGCAGTGGCGTGCTTTAGGAACTCAGGGAATGTGGGAGAGGCGAACTGAGATGAAGGCCCCTAACTCCAACTCTGCACTCAGGGCCCAGGCCTGAGCACTGAATAGATCTCCTGGGAACCAGAGCTCTGGTCTCTTCCATCCTACCTGCTTACTGCTATAGATCAGGGTGTACTTGTGACTGGCAAAAGGCTAAGAAATTTGCAAGGGATCCAGGGCCAATATAAGATTTCCATTTGAAATCATGCAATGTTTTGCTCAATGTTTTGTAGAGATGTTTGTTTCGAAATCTACAGTTTCCCATCTCACTATTGATGACCTGTTTAAAATAATAAAACCAGAAAGCTTTATAAAATGACTGATGCTTGGGGCAGGGATCAAAACCTCACTTGTGTTTCTAGAGGCTCTTTCAATACTTGGAAACCTGGTTCTTGCACCCATCAAACACAGAGGACACTTTTTTTTTGCATTCTCAAACAGGAGACTTCAAAAAGAGAGATGTCCAGGTCATCTATTATGTTGTTAATCTTCATTTCATCTCACAATATGGTTCTTAAAGCTGCAGGGTTTCAGGTAAATAAATATTCTAGAACTAGAAAATAAGTATCTATTCAAATTATACATCCATGCTCTTTGAAGGAAGATTTTGTTTCAGACATGTGGCTTTCTGGGGAAAATTATTGTTTGGTATACTGTTCTGTAATTTGTTATTTAGGCCTTTCCTAGAACTTTCAATCTGGCAAAGAGGCAGCAAATAATGTTATGGCTGGGAAGATGGCACAGATGTTGACTTGTGGGAGTTCCAGATGGACTCAAGGACTCACATAAAGTCATATTTTATAGCTAAGCTGCTGGAAAGGAAATTTTGATTACCAAATCATTACAAGTAACTCCATAGTTAAGATTACAAGAAGAACAGGCTATTTACTTTGAGCCAATGTTTCAAACCTCCTCAAATCCACAAGTAGAGTTGATTGACTACAAAATGAATCTATCAAAGCCTGGAACACAAATCTGAAGTTGTTTGGTAAAGATGTAGGAACAGTACTTTTGAAACCTCACGACTTTCAGCTTTCTTCTGAGATTTTTTTTTTTTTTCTGCAGACAAAGGGAGAAAGAAACTTTGAAACTATGCGCTAGCTACATTACCGCACTGCTTTTCTGAAGATGGAATATGAAATTGTAGACAAATTTAAAGCCAGCACCATTTTACCACTGATTTTGAAAGAACCAAGGTTGACAGAAAGTAGAGAAGGCCAAAGCAAGCATCTTGTATTTAGGTCTGTAAGGCTTGAAGATTCCACTGCAGGGTGTCTCTTCAAAAACACTCAAGTCACCTTGCACTGTATATCTTGTATTTCTGGTTTGGGGTTTTATTTTCCAGCAGATAGTATGAGTCAACAAGCAGCACCATTTCTGCTTGTATAAATGCAACTATAGAACACAGAGGAAACTAATCAAGAAAGGCTAAAGGTGACAAAAGTAACTTAGCCAAAGTATTTGCTACATAAGTAAGTTTTTGAGACTTACTTCCAAAAGATAAAGCTATAACTGTCAGTTGTTTTGACCTAAAAGAATGGGCTATTTCTAGATGCATTTGCAGTGCTTGGTATGGATAGCTCTCAGTCTCAGATGCACAGTGGTATTACAAAAATAATTAACTGAGAATGTGTATTTGTTTAGTTAATTGTAATAACTTCAATCAGGATAACAGATCTAATTTTAGCTTTGTGTAAGTCAGTTCATACTCATTGACTGGTCTGTTCTTTCTAAGCATATTGCTTGCGACAATATTGGTTCACAAGCAGGATGTCAACATGCGCAAGGTGATTTCTATTGTTTGTTTTGTTTTTTTTTCCTGTGAAGTGTGCAGGTGATGATGCCTTACTCTCTGGACGATAACTGACTTAAAATGTATTTTAAATATACCTGATGCCTATCAATTTGTGAAGATGTACAAGAATATAATACAACTAAACAACTTCAGGAAGAGTGCCTTCATTACTAAAAGGTATGTTGAACATGTGCTGAGTCACCTTCACAGAGGCATCCTCCTATGCCTTATCTCACTCTCACAATGCCTTTATCTTACTGGCACAAAATCATATTTTATTTTCCTGGAGAAAATTGTGTCAAAGTGTACAATAACAATAGAGCACCCAATGAGGCCAAGCAGAATTATTTCTTTGATGACAAGAAACAGTGATTTTGAAGACCCTCCCTGTGACTGCTGAGCACTTTCTCTCAAATCCTGAGCATCCTCATACTCAGTTTTCATATCACAAGATGTACTTCGCACCTCACAGTTTTCAATCCTGCAATAATATATGGATCTCTTCTGCTTAGTTCAGAAGGATCACCAAAATGTTTAATTAGAGGGTGCTACCATTTTCCAGAATGCTGTCCAGTACGCTGAAAGACCACAGCAACTAATCTTTGTGAGTAAATTACTGTTATGTCTAACAGATTCATCACATGGTTTCCAGTAGCATCCCAGTTTGGTGCTGCATCAAACTTACCGTTTCTTTTTTTATTAAATAATTCAATAACATTTCCTCTCCAGCAGTGTTCATCAACCTACAAGTCCCACAGAGACATCAGAAGTCTTTAATGCAGGTTTTCAGAGTAAATGAAACCTTTTTTCGGTGTGGTTGGCTTTGTAATAACAGTCTTCTTATTTGTTGGATACTTATGTAACGTAAGATGAAAAGACATTTTATAGCCTTCTGGCAAGAGGACTTAAAATTAACAGCATACCTGTGGCTGCCCTAAGCCAGGGAGGGAGTCATTTTCAGGCCATGGGAAAACTGCAGTTTTACATCCTTTTTTGCTTCTTCTGACTTGCTGGTATTCAGATTTCCATAGACTTGTTGTTCATTAAGGCATCATCATCATCATGCACAAAAAGAAAAAAATAACTAATTGATTCTGATGAAAGAACAAGAGACCAAGGTGGTAAATGATAACTGTCCCCCATCAGCATTTCCCCAGAGAATGTGGTGGTTTAACTTATTTCATTTTATGTTTTCATGCCTGGCTAGGCTCTCACATTGCACACACTCAGTTGGCTCTCTACACAAATGCTATTAACTGTATGATTACCTCTGGCAGCAGAACCAAACAGATGCAGTGCACATCTAGAGGTACAAATCTTCAGCCTCCAGGTAGCTTTATGGGCCATATCCTGCCAACCATCTACAGGCAGGCGGACTCCCACTGAATTTAAAGGGTGGTTTACAAAACAATCAATGGCCCTTCACACTGACTCCCTCTCAATATGCAAAAAGGAAAAACACAAAAAGATAATGATCTGGGTTTTGATCTCACCCATACTGGGCTGACAAGGGTAATCCCATTGACTTTAGCTGATTTATTTCATCAGTCAAAAGACTTTCACAGGCTTCAGTCTAGGCCTTTAAACAAATGTAAACTTGATCAGAACCAAGCCCAATCGTATTCATGCCCATTCTTGCTTTGAATATTTGTCTTCCATAGCAGGTTTCCATCTGGAACCCTATTGACCTCAGCACAAAGTTTTGGTATTTAAAATTAAGTTGACAACTATTTTCAAACAAGGTAATTACTCTCCATTATAAATGCAGAATGCTTTTAATCCTTAAAGAAGCATGCTTGGAGGTAGTTTCCTACTCATCCCCATTGATTACCAACAAACAAACAGATATGTCACTGCTCCAGTCCCCACAGTAATGCAGCTCCTAAAGACATGCCTGAGCTGGTTTGCTCCGATATTGCTGGCTGCAGCATGGAGCATAGTGTGACCAGCAAAACCACCCATGCCCCTGGGTAAATACCTGGGCTACTAGCCTGTCCTGAGCATTGGGCTGCTGCAGTCATGCTGCTGTCAAATACTTGTGCTAGCTAGTTGGGAGGCAGGTATGAGGAGCTGGCTACATGAGCTGCCATCACCACAAGGTAGATAAAGACAGGGTTCATCAAGGCAGTTGCATCCAATTCCATCTATGTCCCAGGGCTTTCAGAGCCAGTGGAAAAGCCCAATGAGGTAAGCAGAGCAAGGTTTTTGCTCTTCTCGCCCCAGCCACTGGAGGTAAGGGATTTGGCAGCCAGCAGAGGACCAACAGGACAGCTTAGGTGATGGGTATGTCAGGCCCTCAGCTATGATCCTGCCTGGAAAAATAACTCTGGTTTCACAAAAGCCCTGTGAGATCTGTAATGACCCCAGGTGGCCAAGACCCCAGTTTCATGTCTCAGGAAGGTGCGCAGTTAATTGGTATATTGCATCTACTGGGGATCAGAAAGACTAATGCTAATACTGCCACATCAGACATGCTTCTTTGCTTCTCAGCAAAGACTCCTTTGCTTCTTCAGCCTTTGGGTTGCTTGAACTTCTCTCAGCAGTAACAGTTACCCACAATACTAGAGATGGCAGTGATATTAGATCAGAAAATGACTCATTATTGAACTAGCCCCATCAAGCAAGATAAATACAATTTAGCTGTTAGCTAATCTGTTTTTGTTTGTGTTCTTAATTCATCCAAGACACTGATTACATTGCAGTCTGTCATGCTAGCATTATGTTTACATAATGTTTGTAAAGCGAACATTTATGAATACAATAGCTGTATTTGTCTGTCAATATCAGATCACTGCTGACATACTGTGCATCAGCACTCTGTGTCATAACGTGTAGAAGAATATTTTGGGTTTTCAGGAGTCAAATATGGGAAGGCAGTATTTAACAGCATTTAAGCACCTAGAAGTCTCATCTAAGATACACTTCTATCTGTCATCTTCATCTGCCAGCTGTTCCTTTTTCCATCTCCGTGACCTAAGTTTTGTGGCTTGATACTGTGTTGAATCATCTTTGGACTTTAGCCTAAGAAGGAAGGCTGACAGGGGCTGTTTTAAGAGGCCTTGAAGGATGCTTTTGCACCTCTGTGCTGAACTTTTATCAATGCAAGCAGGTCCTGGGGGTGCTCAGCACCTCCTAAGTTCTCCTCCTGAAAGAATTCAGGCTTTGCATTTGAGTTACTTGTTCCCATTGTACCTCCTCTCACTCTGTTTTTAGTTTTGTTTAGCACTTAGGCAGCCTTTGGGAAGGCTATTTATGTAAATTTAAACTTTTCATGATAAAGAAAGTGGTTTGCAATTAGAAAGAGAGGAAACCATTGATCTTGATAATAGAAAGAGACTTTCTAACTTGCATGGTTGGCAAATCCATTACCAATTGCTGAACTTTGCAAAACAGTAAATAGGCAAACGTGCATGGTAAAAAGGAGGTGAAAAGCATCATAGAACATGCTATTTGAACTCTATATGAATTTAATGCCAAGTAAATTGGCATACCAGATATGGCATTTATCAACTGTCACATTTTATGAAGTCTTTACAGACTCAAGCAAAAGATCTTGCTACAATCACTTAACGATCAAGTCTTTTTCTGAGAACCAGAGAGAGATAACTGATTATTTTGTGTAGGCTGAGAAAAAAAATGTGTGGCTTTCCATCATACGTACAACAGGACTTCAATACTTAAGATTTCTGATTGTTTTCCTAAACCTGACTACAATATTGTGCAGGCAGAACTGAAACAAAAAATGTTAGCAACGAGTTTATGATACTTTGGAACCCAGTCAGCTGTGGGCATCTTTCAGGAGAGGCATGAACACACACTTACTGTCCATCACTATGTTTGCCTTCCACTGGAGTCCTTTAGGTCTTTTGTTTTATTTACACTGATTGTAAGAAATTCTTGCAGAGCCCACTGGTTAATCCTGCTATGTTAAACAAACTGCTAAGTGATGTGAGAAACCATTGCAAAGATACTTGGCTGAGACTGATACACTACACTATGTCTATAACCTCCTTGCATCTGATAGTACTATCGTTTGGTATGGGCTGTGTGGGAGCCTGTAGCTCCTATCAGTCTGACTTGATGCTTCATACCACATTTCTCATGCAGATGATTCTGTCTCCCAGATTTAACACACAGAATCACAGAATCACAGAATCCCAAGGGTTGGAAGGGACCTCAAAAGATCATCTAGTCCAACCCCCCTGCAAGAGCAGGGTAACCTACAGTACATCACACAGGAACTTGTCCAGGCGGGCCTTGACAAGACTCAGAGGATGGGATGAAAATGAGTGAAGTAACTTCTATTCTCCCTCTTGAGTACATAATGCTGCATCGTACTGCTTGTCAGGTACACTTTACGTTTTGAGACAATAGTTTATTTTTCTCATCTATAGCATAAGATATTATCATCACTATCCTTACTATTATTACATTACATCATTTAAACTAGTCCAAAATTGCATACCTGCATGCAATTCCATCTCTTTCTTGATCAGCTGAGCCAAACAAGTAACTATGCCATGAGTAAAGCCGGGGCCACGAACTGGTTGGGCTCCATCAGCTTGGAAACGAAGGCAGCAGAGAGGGTTTCTCAAGAACAGATGTTTGTGAATAAGAGCATGTTAACTATGTTAACTTCTCTCATCAGAGGAGAGAAGATACAGCCTGAGTTGAGGATCTGGATTTCCTAGTAAGAAGATGCACTGGAACATACGAGACCTGTGTCTGACAGGCTTTTCCTGCCAGCTCCACTGGACTGAGGACTGGAAGTGCGATGACTCTGTGGATTCCTGAGAGCTCCAGAGAAATGAATACAACATAGAGGAAGGTAACTCTGTGATGTAAATGAAACCAACACATATTTTCACCTAAATTTTTCTTCCACTGAAATTGTTTCAACTGTGGAAGCATCAGCAAGGAATTATATGACCTTACTTCCCCTGAGGTTGGAACAGTAAGGGGAAATCAATGAAAGACCTTTTATAATGGTTGGAGTTGATGATCTTAAAGGTCTTTTCCAACCTAAATGATTCTATGATTCTATAAAATCACACCAGCAGAGCCATGGTCAGGAGATAACAAAGGAAAAAACACACCAAAGTCCCTCTTCTTTGGCACTTACAAACTTAATTAAAGGGTAATGTAATCAAGCTGGTGATTAAACATAAACTTTTTATCAATGGAGAATGATAGATTTTCCTGCCAAAGCCTCCAGCTCACATTTTGCTATCACTCTGGCTTCAGGAAGTGCATGCGCTCAATCCTTCCACACTTGTCTGAAACAGCTTCATGGGAGCCCGTGGAATTATACCAGGATAAAATCAGCCCTAGGACATAACCACAAGGTATGAGGATCCTTCCTCAAACTCCTGATACCTACAGAGTCAAATAAATGCATCTGAATGCATACTCCTATCGGGTGATAAGAAATTTTTATGGCACAAGTTGTGCACTGCTTTGTAGATAAAGTGCATGTTGCTTAAGGGCATTACATTTATAATCCCTCAGGCAAGGGTGTGCATTATCCTTGTTTCCAACAGTACAGGGTGGCAAGAAAGACATCAGGAGGGAAAGCCATACCTCATCCTGCTGGATAATGCTGTTACTAAAACAGGAGGGAAATGGAGGGGTACCAGTTTGCCACAGCTAGCAGGGATAAAAAGGCTACGAGTTTATATACTCAGATTCCTCGGAAAGGAAACTAACAGCCTAGGAACAGAGTTCCTATAGGATTCCTCACACCACTGCAACAAACCCATCACAAAGCTAAGACAGTCTGCATATGAACATAAACAAAGTTGGAACTTTGCAGAAAATAAAGCCTTGGGGGGGGGGGGGGGGGGGGAATACCTCCAACTTCAAGTATATGCTGTTCTAAGAGGGTCTCTTTGTAATAAACTCCCACACTGTAGCGCTAAACCTTAATGGTCTGTGAAAGTTATCATGGGATGTTTTTAGCATTCAATTTCATTCTGACAGGAGTTTATGATGTGTATTACAGGAGAATACTGTTAAGCTAATCATATTTATACCAAATATTTGTAATATAATAGCTTCAAACATTTTGAGCAAGGCACAACTTGACTTTTTATAGACACAGAAAAACAAAACTTTTAATGATGTTATTTTCCTATTGCTTCCCCAAGTCCATCTGTTAGAGCTGCTAAAGATCAAGGGCAATCATTTCTTTTTTCTACATGCTGAACAGTGGAAAAGACACTTGGCTTCCCAGGTTCTAATTCTGCACTTTTTTATTTCCAGGGACAGTCTCTTCAGGCAGTATCAATTTGTCATTTTCTTTTCAAGACATGCCTGGTGTAAGTCATGTCTGAAATAGAATTCCTTATTTCTGCTACTGATGACAGGTTAAATTATAAAAAGGAATTTTATAGTTTTGTTTAGGTTTCTCATGTTAATATTATTTTCCTTCCTGCATTTCATTCAGTTTTGGTAGCAGAAGAAGCCTTATTAGAGTCACTTTTTCCTTCTATTCATTAAAACTAATTCTACCCTGTTTGCCTGTGATGAGCAGTTAGAAGAAAAGGAAATAAAAATACAGGTAGTAAATTCTCTGAAACTCACCAACTGCATATACTTAAAGAAAAACTGAATGTGCATCGTAAAGTTGTCCAGAGTGGCCCTTTAAGCTGGAAAAAGGGGCAGATTCTTTTAAACTTTCCCAGAGAATAGCAGTGACCTTGGAGATCAGATAACCCACGGTATACAGGAGTTCAAACATGTCATCGAGACTTTATTTGATGTTCCTTGGCCTACTTGCTCTGAGCAGGCTAATTGCACCACTCCCCAAAACCCCTCACAACAGGACTGTACAACCAGAACCAATGTCAGCAGAGGTACAAGGATAAATGAGACACTGTGTAGAAGGCTGGATTTTTGCTGAGTGACTCAAATCTGATGGGTATGATATATTAAAACTAATGGAAACATTTGATTAAAAATACACTAGATCTTTGAACAGAGTCTTATTACAAAGACATCACAGGCAGGCAGCCAAGTGCTTAGCTACAGCACAAATGACCATGATAGAAACCCACAGGCCCCAGTCATCCTCCTTCCATGGAAAGCTTGCCAGAAGGATACCTGGGCTCCTCATACTTCTGCTGCCTCTAAATATTTGCACTTAGAGACCAAGATCTGTTATTACCACCCTTAAAAATAGAGTCATCTTCTCCCCAAGCCCATGACCTCCTGGTGCATGTCCAAGAAACCTTAACCTTCCCAAGGGATCACCTTCTTTGTGTCAGGTTCTCTGAAAAGCCTTCAACCTGTATGGTTTTATTCCAGAAATGTGAGTTTGCCAGTAGACAGTGTGGTTGGTCCTCCTGCTTGTAGCAAAAACTTGACAGATAGCCAAAGAGAAGTGGTGAAGCTCCAGTCTCTGTGGCTGCTTCAGTGAGGCTGAGAGGCCATCAATGATGCTGGTGTGCCTATAGGATCTTCTGCATCCCACAATAGGGGGTGAGCATTTCACGGCACCCTGCCTCTTCTCACTTGCTTTGCAGCCAGCTTGATTTTGGCAATGTATTTGATTTGCTTTTCCCCTACCCTCGGTTATCACTGAAAGCCCATAAGCTCAAGAAATGTATTCCAGTCAGCATGAGAACTGCTCCCTTCAATTCTCTCTCTCATTGGCTGTAGCTTGTGAAACCAAATTGGGATTGCATGTACAGAAACCCACTACAGTGTACCTCCATCGATTTTTAGTATAACTAAGACTTTTATTTGCATTTTTATGACAGAGAAATAGTTTTTAAAGCTGTTGAGGAACTAGCAGTTGGGGTCAACAAACTGCATTTGTTTTACTCCAGCATAAGCCACTTCAGGGAAGCAAACCAGGAGAATCATAGAATCACAGAATCATAGAATCACAGAACAGTTAGGGTTGGAAAGGACCTTATGATCATCCAGTTCCAACCCCTGGCCATGGGCAGGGACACCTCACACTAGACCATGTCACCCAAAACTCCGTCCAAACCAGCCCTGAACACTGCCAGTGATGGAGCATTTATCACTTCTCTGGGCAACCTGTTCCAGTGCCTCACTACCCTCACAGGGAAGAACTTCTTCCTTGTATCTATCCTGAACTTACCCTGTTTAAGAAGACTAATCACTTTCAGCAACAGCTACTGTCTAGACTAGTCTAGCTTTAACTTTAAACTGTACCCTTAGGCTCCAGTTCAGCAATATATTTAAACATATTTAATTTTTAAGCATATGAGTAATTCCGGTGTACTTACTTATTTAAATTTAGGTACGCTTAAATCTTTTTCTGAATCAGCTTCTAAACAGTTCACAAACTGGCCTCATTTCCACCGATGCAAATCATTATGCTACATTCTTTGATTACTCCAGAAGTAGGAAAAATATTCTTGGTATTCCTTGAGAAAGTTTTCCTGCTTTTTATACTAGCATTTTGCTAAGATTCAGCTTCTCTAACAAGCCTGAATTCAAAGCCAAAGCTGGGATTTCATTAAATACTTTGGTTGTGAACAAAATATGCTCAAACTATGCGTAGGTTTTAAGAGGAGAGATAATATGGAGGCACAGCTTTATCATGTGTTTCAAACAGAAACTGAGCTATTCCCCTTTTCCAGATCCTCCCTTTCCCAGTATGGTGTTCTGGGAAATACCTGTGCATTTCAAGACATACTCACACTATGATACCCAGGCATGTGACACCAGCTTGTGCCTGGTGGAGACTTCTGTGTGTATTTTGGGTTGGAAAGGAGCATTAAGATTTATCTTGTCTTTTCTTTAGGGAGTTGAAGTGTTGGATCTGCATGCCACACCATTTTGGCAGTTGAGTTTCTCTGTCAGATGAGCTCATCTGACTTTACTGTGTTCATCCAGACACCATCTTCCGAGTACGGAATCCCATTCCAGTATCCTCTGAAATTTTAGCTGCATAAGAAAGACCTTCCTGACATAGTTAAGCAAATGGAGTTTTTACACTTGTTGACTGAGCCTTATCGTTTCCTGAATGAGTGGGGATCCTATCAACAGGCAACAGCAGACTACACACTTGGGTAAAGTCACTTCAATTCCAAGCTGGGAATCAAGAAGTGGTAAAGGAAAAAGTGAATTTAGAATGGAATGACATCATATTTTCAATTTTGATTGTTCTTGTACTTAACTTTAAAAGTGGATGCTGATATTGCTACAAGCTCTAGGCTCTTCATAGGCCAAGGTAATGTTAATACCACAGAAAATGGGAAACAAAGCATCTCTGATGCAGCTGTTAATCAAAACTGACATTCATGTTTCATTTTGACTTTTTTACTTTAATTCCTCTGAAATGCAATACAGGTTCAGAAAGATGATTTCTCTTTTTCCTTTTTCGATTTCCCCAAGAAGCATCCAGTTCAAGCAGTTTAAGATTGTAAATCTGACCAATTTAGAAAAGGATGTGAACACAAATGAAACTCAAACCAACAAAAGAAATTCAATTGAGTTAAATAGGAGGCTATTAGCATACCCTACATTTTCTTCTGTCACTAGCTGTAGCTCCTGTGGAGAGTAAGTCAGGTAAGAATTAACCAGAGGGGACAAAACAGCTACTGCTGATGTTATGCACTATTCCAGACACAGCAAAAAGAATATAGAATAAATAGTTTACAAAGGTGTAACTCTAGGATTGTGCATTTCCCTAAAGATATGCTATTCATTTTCAATCAAATTGAGATGCACTGCACCTAAGTAAAAACATACTATTTGCCACAAGCAGTTCAAATTAGGTATAAATATTTCCGAAGAGTTCATAAGACTATAACCTCATCTTTCAAGGTTTTTAGTTCTTCACTTCCTTTACTGATTTATGGAAACAAGTAGATGAGATTCCCCAAAGCTTGTCACGCTGCATCAGTATTTATATTTTTGCCCATCTAGTACAACTGCTCCAGATTCAAAATGGTAGCACCCTGGATCCACTCATTTGGCGCAAACATAAAAGTGCATACACACATAGGGCAAAAGGGAATAGAAAACCCAGGCAATATAAGTTTATTTTATTGTAGTCATTAGTGCTATACATTACAGGTTCAATCCTGCTCCCTTTGATGTTGATGGTAATACTCCCATTGAATTCATATGCTCTGAAAAATGCCTGAGTTTTGCAAATTTATCATTTTGTCATCTATGCTTCAGGTAAAAATCATAATCCAGTGGTTTAGACTTAGTTTTGAGCCAAATGATTTTTACGAAAGGTTCAAGGAATGCATGCTTGTCCTTCAGAAAGGTGCCAATCCACTTGACAACCAAGCAGTAAAACAATTGCAGTTTTCAAAATTGTATGAGGGATGCAAACATCTTACAGGTGACTACAGCAATCTCCGCTTCTAGGGTCTCACTGCAGCAAACAGCAAGGCCTCCTCTTACTGGGGTCATGATGGTGCCTGCCTGCTTAGGAAGAATTAGGAAAGTCATTTTCAGAACACCGGAAGCAAAGGATCATTCATGCTGCTGAACAGCAGCTCTTTCAGTGAAGCATCCTAAATCCTAATAATTTACATTACCCAGTCCACCAGTTTTAAGCGAAGCAGATTTCTTTCTCTCCTCCTCCTCACCTCTCAGCCCCTTGTGGAGAAACTTGCATAGTGAGATAAGTTAGGTAGTAAGAGGCAAATTATTCTGGTCATCATGATTGTTCAACCAAATGTATTCTCAACAGCAATATACAAGGAGTTCTAAAACGAGGCAGATGAGCCTCCCAAAAATGTGACTTCAGGTTAAGTCAACCGGAAGAATGGGAGAACATGGAAACAATTTAGGTGGGTGTCAGATGTCGAGAGTACATGGATTTTGAAAGCCTCTTTCTCTGTCACAAGTTAATGTACCAAGAAATGGGACCCTGAAGAAAGCAAGATCACAGGGTAGCCAAGCACCTGATTTACTGAAGGACTGACCCCTAGAACTGCCACTAACTTACACTAGACTTAAGAAGCACTGAGCACCCCCAAAAGTCTGCCCCCAGAGGTTATTTGTACTGCTTGACCTTGGGAGCATGTTGCAAAGATGCAGTGAGCAGATTTACCATTTTGAGACAGGTGGAGAAAGTGGAGAAAGCAGTGGACTAAAACCAGTGTGTGGCCGGATAAACTCAGATCTGGGTTTGGGAGAGCTGAAGAACAAGTGGTGGAGATGGTGACCAAAAATGTGCCCAATTCTTCTTTGTATTTGGACCATAGAGTCCCAAAATATGCTTCTATCATCACAGCTTTTTACTACAAAGAAAAGAGCACAGGGACACATGTTGATCTCTGGAGCCAGTGTGTTTAGCCAGGAAGCGAATCTGCCCCATGGAGGTACCCAAACCAGCCCAGCCTAACTGATAGCCTGGATCATGACTAGTAATGCTAGGAGAGGGAGATAAACGAAATGGAAGAGGAGGACACTCAAGACATTCCTGAAATAGCTTTTCTGCAGCATATGTCATACATACTGATTTACTGGTACAGGATTTATGCAAGGTACTCCACAAAATTTGCTTAGGGCTTTGACACTAAGGAATAACTCAGTGTAGGGATTCTTCCAGCAAACTCTCTATTCGCTGGCCCCAAGCACATCAGCGATCTGCCCCATCGATGGCTGCTGACTTCAGTGGGAGCAGAACTGAACCTGTAAGTCATGACAAAACATCTCCCTGTGTTGTTTGGTTTACAACACTGGTGAAGAGAGAGATGAAAAATAGTAACACCATGCTTCAAAAACTACTATCAATAGCTAATTCAGCGACAAACTTCTAATGGTATTTATAATGTACCTTTAACTTGCCTTGCAATACTATGAAGAGGAAGTGTCAGTTTGGAAAATGGAAGAAATGTTTCTTTTCTACCTTGTAAATCGAGTTTAAATGCTCTATGTGGCTAAGATGTGCTTTTTCATAGCTCACAAATCTGTATCAAACACCGGTGTCTACGTTGCTCATTTTCATGCTTTATGTATTACCAAACCATACTGTCAACAAAGGCTTCTGGGTTAACAGTGCATAGCAAAACAGAAACTGTAGCTGCTGGTTTTAAAATCAAAATATTTTCCACTGAAACGCTTTCACTTTGAGAATTCTGGTGCATAAAGACATTCGCTTGATACTGTCTGCCAGGCTTCCTTTGGTGCCTCCCCTTCCACCAGCTTGTTTCTAGTATGGCTGAACATGAGGATTCCCTTGATGAAGAAAGAAACAAAACCAACCCTTATTTCCTTCCATTTTCTTCCCCTGTCCTTAGCCTATTTGCCTCCCTTCTCCACTTTCTTACCTCTACTGTCAAGGCCCAACATGGTCTAATGTCCATCAGGTTGGGAAGCAATACCTTGTCAACCCAGGACACCCCAGCCAGCCTGCCCTGGCTCTGCAACAGGCTTATCCCTCTTTCACACCCCCCAGGCTCACACCTCTGCCCCTCTGTAGTTATGTTCTCCCACCCAGAAATCTTTCCTGAGCTCTGCTCTTTCACCTCCCTCCCTGCACAGGCAAAATGGCAGCTGCACACAGGCCCCACGTGGCAGTCACCATTTTGCCTGCTGTCATGGTCAGCACTGGATGGAAACCAGGGCACTGCTCCACAGCCCTGACACTCCTCTACATGGACCCACTTCTCCAGCAGCACTGTAGAGCTGTTCATCCATCATCAGTCATTCACCCAAGGGAGGAAGCCTGGGGACCTCTCCAGACACATCCAGGCCCAAGGGGAAAACATGATGGAGGCCACACCACCGCAGTTGTTCTCCTCAGCTAGGCTCTCATCTCCTCACTATTTCTGCCCTGCCAGGGCAGCTCATGCCTAATGGACACTGCTCCTCTCATCCCCAGTCCTTCGTGCAAGATCATAGAATCATTTGGGTTGGAGAAGACCTTTAAGATCACCAAGTCCAACTGTACCCCAGCACTGCCAAGGCCACCACTAAACCATGGCACTGAGGGCCTTGTCTGCACGGTTTGTGAACACTTCCAGGGACAGGGACTCCACCACTGCCCTGGGCAGCCTGTTCCAATGCCTGAACACCCTCTGGGGAAGGAATCTTTCCTAATACCCAGTCTAAACCTCTCCTGGCACAGTTAAAGGTCGTTTCCTTTGTCCTGTCACTTGTTCCTTGGGAGAAGAGAGCAGCCACCTCCTGGTTCCATCCTCCTTTTAGGTAGTTGTAGAGAACGATCAGGTCCCCCCTGAGCCTTCTCTTCTCCAGACTGAACCCCCCAGGTCCCTCAGCCGTTCCTCATCACACTTGTGCCCCAGGCCCTTCACCAGCTCCATTGCTCTCCTCTGGTGCAGCTCCAGCACCTCAATGTCTCTCTTGCAGTGAGATGCCCAGAACTGAACACAGGATTCGAGATGCAGCCTCACCAGTGCCCTGTACAGGGGAACAATCACTGCCCTGCTCCTGCTGGCCACACTGGTGCTGACAGAGGCCAGGATGCCGCTGGCTTTCCCGGCTGCCTGCGCACACGGAGGCTCCTGTTCCTTCCTCGTTGCGCCGCTCTTCGTAACATTACGGCTGCCGGGCTGAGGCGGCACGCGAGGAATGCGCGCGCCCGCGGCGGCTGCCGCGCGCGCCCGGTGGTGCGGGATGACGTCATGAGAAGCAGCCGGTCGCGGGCGCCGCGGGGAGCGAGCAGGAAGGAAGCGCTGTCGGAAGCCTCCGGGGCCAGAGCGGCGGCGGCGGCTGCAGCTCGGCCCCGGGAGCGCGGCCGGCAGCAGGGGAGGCGGCGGCATGCCCGTTCAGCACTCACCCGTGGGGCGGGCGGGGAGCGGGGCACGCACCCCCGAGTGCTGAGCCCGTAACGGGCGGCTCAGGCAGGGGACCCAGCGGGCCGGGCAGGTGCGGGGCCGCCATCGCGGCAAGCTCGTGGCCGGCCCAAGGGCTGCGGCGGCTGTGGCCAGACCCCTTGTGTGTCAGTGGAACCGGGCGAGCCCCGCGCCCAGATCTGCCCGGTCCGCCTGGTAACAGCCCGGCGCCGCCATTGGCTCCTGCGAAAGGCCGCTTCCTGCGGCCGCGCCGCCCCTGCCGTCCGCCGGGGGCTCCCCGGGCCAGCGCGGCTCCCCGCCGCCGGCGGCCCAGCGTGACGCCGGGGGTCTTTATGAATGAAACGCCGGCCTCCTGCTGGAGGGCACCCGCGGCCGAGCCCACCCCAACCGGGAGGGCGAGGATACTCGTGGGGGCTGGGAGAGGGGATTCCGAGCTCCTGGTCTGCCCGGGCAGCTCGGCAACGTGGCCGGGAGCACACGCTGGGAGACAAAACGCTGTCGTCATGCAGTGGAGTGGGACTGGCACCCCCGAACCAGCTGCTCCCCAGAGAGGTGCTGGGGGTCAAATTGGGGAAGTTCATTAAACAAGATCCCTGGTCTGGCCAAATGCCAGGACTGCAGGGTTGTGGCGTGTTTCTTCATTAAAAATTAAAACCTCCCTGGCCAACTGCAGTTGTGAGGACAGCAGTGTGTGTCCTTGTGTGTCAAGCAGAAGGACACAGCCAGGGGATGGAGAAACCGTCCAGATCTGCATGAGGGCAATCGAGATCCTCCAGCCTGTGATGTCCTCCTGACAGAGGAAGACAAAATGGAGACAAATGATCAAGCGAGCGGGTAAACTAGGAGAAATGAGCACGTATCTCACACAAAGAAATTACGGAGACACACAACTGTGATCTCTTTGGCATTGCTTTCACCACAGGTCACGCAGGAGAGATGCTGGAAGTGTTCAAGGCTAGGTTGGATGGGGCTTGGAGCAACCCGGTCTAGTGGAAGGTGTTGCTGTCCATGGCAGGGGGTTGGAACCAGGTGAGTCTTAAGGTCCCTTCCAACCCAAACCATTCTGTGACTCTATGATGACTCCATGGCATGTCCACTATGGCATGTCATGGCCTCCCTGTCCAGGAGACACTTCCGATACTGCTTTGAGTGCCCACATGATGCTGAAGCACAGAGGCCAAGGTGAAGCCAAGTGCTTGGGTCTGGAGGGTCAGGCTGGTAGCACATACCCCAGTCTGTGGCCTTCCACCTCAGTGTAGGACAAATTGTTTCTCCCATGCCTTGGTGCATTAACTTCAGTTCCAGTATCCCCTCGCAGGCCCCTGTCAGACCCTTGGAAAGTGACGAGCTCAGAAGAGACTCATTGTTTCACTGGAAACAAGGCAAAGCAAAGCATTTCCAGGTATGGGCAGCTCCGGTGAGGAACAGGAGTTATTTAAGGTGGGCTCCTGCTGCTGCATGTCACGCGTGGACACGCTGTTGGATGAGGCCCCAGCAGGCTCCGGTGGCTGCCAGCACCTCCCTCCCTTCTTCCCTCCCTGGTTCATCTCCCTACAGGGGCCGGAGGAAGCTCTGGCCACCATTTTGCTGCTCTGCTGGGATCTTTGAGCAGTGGTAGGGGCTGGGTGCTGTGTGTGGCCTGCTAGGATCAGCTGGTGCCCCATCCCTTGCCACCTCTGTGTGTACCCCTTCTGCAGGATAAAACCTTTAAAGTGACAGAAAAGACTTTAAAAAAATAAGGAAGATAAGAAAAAGCACAATTTTGATGGGGAGGGGGAGACCCCAATAATTCCTTCACAATTCTAGCATGCAGCAAAAACATCCGGGCTGGGAAAAAACAGGGGCTGAGGAAACAGGAGCAAGCTTTTTCCCTTGAGATCAACTGCTAAGGCTGGGAGTTAAGGTTAGGAGCGTGCAGGTACGTGTCAGTGACAATAATAAATAATAATAGGCTATAAGGGACAGGGTGCTGCCCGGCTCCCCCTGCCTGGTGCCCCCAGTAATATCCTAACCAGGTCTCCTTGTATCCACATCCTTGCGTGCCTGTGTGTGGCCTGGCCCTATTCATCATCTGGCTCCCGCTGCAGAACCCGCTCCATTTTTAAAGTTATGCATGATAAACTGAAGAGACAATTTGGGTTTCCCCCACCTCTCCCTCGCCCTTGAAGCGAGCAAGCCCTCGCCTCATTTGCATCGAACCCTGCTCGCTATAAGCGAAGCAAAGGGGGAGGACTTGAAGCCCATGGGATGGCTTTAGGGCTCTGCCCCTTGCTTTTGGCTCGCTCTCTTTCTCATTCTCTCCCGTGCTTTGATCTCTGCTTAACAACAGTAACGTCACGGGGACCATACTGGAGAGTTTTGTTGGAAGTTAGAAAGTTTTGCAGCCTCCAGAGGGCTGTAGCGGCAGTAGCAGAAGCAGCATCCAAGGGAACTCCTGGAAGGGGAAGAGAAGAGCGAGCGAGGAGCGCCTGCCTCAGCCCTGCTACAGAGAGCTGACTCGGAACGACGGAGGCGGCCATGGAACATCAGCTGCTGTGCTGCGAGGTGGAGACCGTCCGACGAGCCTACCACGATGCCAACCTCCTCAATGACAGAGTGCTGCAGACGATGCTGAAGGCGGAGGAGACCTGCTCGCCCTCCGTCTCCTACTTCAAGTGCGTGCAGAAAGAAATCTTGCCATATATGAGGAAAATAGTTGCCACTTGGATGTTGGAGGTTTGTATCTTGCGGGGATTTCCCTTTGCAAGCTTCGGCACCCAGATGAATTAAACCGGAGAGCTGCTCCCCCATCTCCTTGCCTTCACCCCCATAACCATTAATTCCCCCCCCCCCTCCCCCCCAGATTAGTTCCCCGGCTTCGGAGCCGCCGCTATTGCCGGTTCTTTATCCCTGCCGCGGAGGGGCGGCGGACGTCCCCCCCAACTCCACGCTACACCAGGCCGGGACTCGGGGGTGCCCCGGGACCTTTTCCAGCCGTCGGGGAAAGGCAGTCCCGGCGTGGGGGATCGCCGGGAGCGGCCGGGCCGGCGGCACCCCCGGCCCTGGTGCCCCCCGGAGGAACTTCTGCCAGCTCCTCTTATTTGGGGGGGTGGAATATATTTTATTTTAAATTAATATCCTTGTACACGTATGCAAGCGGCTGCCTGTGCCAGTATTATGCGCCATCTTTGTTCTTTTATTTGCAAAGCAAAAGTGTTTATTAATCGAAAAAAACCCAAACCCCAACACTCACCCCGAAGAAAGTCCCGGGGGAGACCGAGCCGAGGGTGGGAGCTGCGGGGGACAGCGAGGACAGGGGACCCCGCTGGGGCTGCGGGCACCGGGACCGCCCGGAGGGGCTCCGGCGGTGTTTTGGGGGGAGCTGCAGGGTGAAAGTTTCTTTGTTCAGCACGAAGAGCGGCTGTGAAGCTGCAGTCACCCCTCAAAGACACGCTTGTGCCGCGGCGTCCGGGCTGCAGGGTCGCCGGGGAAAAGAGAGTTGGAAAGGACGCCGTCCTATGGTGCGAGGCTCCCGGGGGGTGTCCCTTCGGAAGCCCTAGGAGCTGGGCTACATTTTCGTGCCTTTTCGGAGGCTCTGCGAGCCCGGGATCTATTTTTAATTAATTTTTGAAAGCGCAGCACCCCGCCTTTGAGCTGGGAAATGTCGCGCCCGGCTGTGCTGCAGGGCGAGGGTGGGAGGCGGTGGGTTTCACTTCGGGGGGGCTTCGTGGAGCCCCCCAGCAGCACCCCGTCCCCGGGGCTCGGTAAAGGACCCCCGCCGCTTCATTTTCATCTTTTTTCGAGAGCTCGAATTATTTTTTAAATATTTTTAAATATTTTTTGAAAAGATGACGTCTGGGGAAATGAGGCTGGACGCCACCTTTGTGTCTCGACCGGAGAGGGGGGAAATCGGCAGCACAACGACAAAGCAGATGACAAAAATAAAAGCGAAATAAGTCAATCCTGGGGAGCAAGGCCCGGCTCTGCACCCCATTCCCAGGAGCGGAGGGTCGCGTTTTCCTCCGCTTTTTCTTCCCTTTTTCTTCCCTTTTTCAAACTGGGTTCTAGGGGCTGGAAAGATGGGGACAGACCTTCCCCGCTTAGACACCCCCCTCCCTTTTTTAATACCACGAATCGCCTGCGGATTTCGAACGCCGCATTTCTCCCCAGTTTGTCACTCGTGACTTTCATTTTCTTTGGTGCCTCTGTTTCCCTCTTCTTTACCCGTTTCCCCCCAGCTGCATTTCCCCCCTAGTCTCCTTCAACCTTGCCCTGCAAAGCCTGGGGGGTGAGGGGAGGGGAAGCCTGCTTCGCCTCTATTAAATTATTCCTGAACGATTTCTCTCTCTCCTTCCAGGTTTGTGAGGAGCAGAAGTGCGAAGAGGAAGTTTTCCCCTTGGCTATGAATTATTTGGACAGATTTTTGTCGTTTGAGCCCCTCAAGAAAAGTCGGTTGCAATTGCTCGGAGCTACCTGCATGTTTGTGGCTTCAAAAATGAAGGAAACTATTCCTCTGACCGCGGAAAAACTGTGCATTTATACAGATAACTCCATCAGGCCGGAAGAATTACTGGTAATTTCACGTTTAATCATCTCAGGAAAGAAAAAAAAAAAGGGGAAATAATAAACAAAAATACGTGAAAAAAAACCCCAAATCGAACTCGCCGATTGGGACCCCCCTGCCCCCGGAGAGGGTGGTCTCCCTGCAACGGGGCTGCCGCCGGCGGGCGGGAGCCGCTCCCCGTGCCCTTGGAAGCTGTAGCCCATAAGGGGAGCGGGGCCAGGCCCGGGCTGTGGATGTGGATGAGGCCCGGTATCGGGATGGGGATCGGAACGAGGATCGGGACGGACCCGGCGCTCCCCCGCTGCGGCCCCCGGACGGCAGCGGCTGGGAGGAGCGCGGGCGCCCCCTGGCGGCCCCGCGGTGGCGCAGCGGCAGGAGCGTACGGGCGCCGTCCGCCCAGCGCCCGCGCCCCCTGCGCGGGCAGGGGCTCCGCACAGTGGGTTCCCCTCAGTCCCGCCGTAGTTCCGGCGTTCCCCCAACCTTTCCGCTGTCTCCCAGCCGCCGGGGAAGCGAGCTCGGCCGAGAGAGGGGCCCAGCCGCGAGGAGTGCTCGGCCGGGTGCATGTGAGCAGAGCTAACCACGTTTTCCCCTCTTCTCCTTCCTCTTCTCCCCCCCCCCATCCCTCCTTCTTTTCTTTGCAGCAAATGGAGCTGCTTCTGGTGAATAAGCTGAAATGGAATCTGGCTGCAATGACCCCCCACGATTTCATTGAACATTTCCTTACTAAAATGCCTCTCGCAGAGGACACCAAGCAGATCATCCGTAAACATGCTCAGACTTTTGTGGCTCTGTGCGCTACAGGTATGAGCCCTGCAAGTTAAGAAAACCATGCTGCTTTCCCCAACTTGCACACTACCCCCGGTTTGTACAGCTTCCTGTAGCTGTGACCTAAAGTGAGCTGTGGGGAGGTAGTTTAAGCCTGGTTATTGCCCTTTGCTTGTAGAATGTGGATTACTTTGCAGAGGTAAGTTTGCTTTGGAGAAGACGCTTTGCTTCTGAGCACAGTGCATGTTGCTGTTGAGGCAGGAGGAGTGCCTCCCCCCTTTGTGGCTTAGCTGTGGAGTTGTGGCAGGATTCCTTCACCTCTGTATGTGGGAGCTGCATGGGGAATCCCTCCCCATGTAGGTTGATTCTTAAGATGAAGTTTTAAAAGCAGAGAGAGATTTTATGCTTGTGAATAGCTCTACATGGGGGGGGGTGGGGGGTTAAAACTTCTCTCTTCAAGCTGCCTCTTGGCCCTCCCGTCCTCCTCCTTGGTGGCTGGTGGGTTGGAGGAAGGCCATGCAGCACTAAGGCTTTGCTGGCACAGCACTGAGCCACTGCCATCTGCACCCTGCTGACCACGTGCTGCACTGAAGCCATGTGCAGGCCTCCAGAGATGCTGAGTAGGGAAGTATCCACACTTGAAAACCTCGGTGGGACCTGTGCGATGGCATGGCTTAGTGTCGCGTAGTTTTCTTTTCCAGAGGTGGATTTGGTACATAAAAAGATGGAAGAAAGATTGCAGGCACTCAGAAGAAAAGTCTTTATTGCACGGAATTGGCTCTGCTGCAACGCCCAAAGATAGAACAATCGAGTTATAAAAAAGAAATACATAAACACTGGCATTGCTCTTCATCTTGGGCCTAACACCAACCCAGAGGGCAGTCTGTAAGTTAAGATTGCTTGGAATAATACTTGGTGTTGGGAGCACCACAACCTTCAGAGAGCTTCACACTTAACAGCAACGGCATTTTGGGAATATCAGACCTAACTGTCTGTGCCAGATCCCACCCAGAGCTTCCTTTGCTGTTAGCTAAAAAGAGCAGCTACCCGGACTCCCTTTTGGCTGTGGGGATGTTTAACCTAGGTTGTTCTGCTGGCAATGACAGGGATGAAAACAAGAGTAGTTCAAAGGTTGGAGACTTGCTAAGAGTCCAGTACTTTGATCTACTGTCGGTGTTGTTAACGTTTCTTTTAGGAAGCACATCCAGAGCCTTTATTTTACACTGCTACACACCACAGCTGGAGAATGGATCAGTAAATGAGAACCATGTTCTGGGAGTTTTACTTAGCTTCTTAAACAACCCCACAGTGCTGAGCTCACCAGAACTGGGGCCCTCTTCAGTTCCGTATGGAAGATGGGATATTGCCTGGGGAAAAAGCATTCAGGAAGGCTGCCACTGGGCTCTGTGTTTTTATTGTCCTTTCTGGATGTCGGGATTTTCTTGTGCCTTTTGCTTTCCTCGTGGCTTCTTTGTTGGCTAGTGAAGATCACATGTGGCTTAAGTAGCACCTGGACTTTGCTTTGCCTGTTACTGGGTTGTGTTGTATTTCCCCTTGCCAAAATGAACCTAGATGGACTGCAAACTGCCTGGATGCTGTGGGGCCCGATCCAAAGTCCACTAGAAACACAGACACTCACTTAAGTGGCCTCAGGGGCAAGTACAGTATATACTTTGCATGAAGTTCAGCCTGTGTCCTGTGCTGTAAATGAGAGGGTCTCCTAAGAAGAGCTGGCAAAATAATGCTTGCTTAGAAAATGAAAGTTGGCTTCACAAGGTGAAAGCTATGGAAGTGTTGCTAGATGTGCGTATATGTGGTTGCTCCAGAAAGAGAAGGTTATGCTGCAAGGTGAAGTTAAAGGGGAATTCCTTCTAAGCTCCCTGTTCAGTTGTCTGGCTGGTAGAAGTGGATTTGTTTGATTTGGTTTAGTTGTGAAAAAAAAAAAAAAAGAAAACCATTTTCACCAAAGGATGTCTTTGTGCTGTGGTAGGTTCGGGCGAAAAAGCAAAGGGAAGAAGAAGAAAAAAAATTACCAGGGGTTGTTTGAAGTTAACACATAATTGAGCTTAATGAATGGGGCTTTGGCATGGCCGAGCAAGGCAGGGAGAGCTCAAAAGGAAGCAGGCCTCTTTTGGCCCAAGTTAAGACCAGTGTTGAGGGAGAACTGCAGCTCTATACAAGCATAACAATGAATAGCAACAAATATTGGAGCTTCAGCATTTCATTATGTTCCTCTGGTTATCAAAACATACTAGGTTCCTTTTATACTACTATTATTGCTATTATTACTGTTGTTGCTTTCCTCCTCTGGGATGGAGAAAGAAAGATCCCCCCTTTGAAATGAATGTGTTACAATTCCCCTATTCTCCGGCCTTAATAAAATTGGAAGTCTCAAGGTATGTGACCAGTTGGAACCTGTTGCATCTTGCAGCAAGTGATTTATGTTCGCAGTTTTGATTTGCCTCAATGAAAAGATTTTCATTCATAGCCCCCAGCTCTCCAGACGGATGGAATTGCTGCTCCATTTAAAAAGGAAAAGGGGTGACTCGTCTTGTTAGGAATTTTTTTAAAGCGCTGCAGCGCCTATATGCCTGCTTTGTCCTCCCTTCAGGGTGGCTGGCATTCTTCTCTCTCCTCCCCCTCCTCTCTCTCTCACTCTCTCTCTTTTTAACAACGCTGAAGTTGTTTATTCTTTTTGGATGAAGTCTCAGATAGGCTACTGGGGATGTGTGCTTCAATTGATGGGGCCCCCTACCCCATTGTGGCTGTGTCAGGTCTAATTCATCTCACCGAAGCCCCCTTGTTCCTGAGCGCTCAATAGCGCAAGATGAGGCGATGAAGGCTGACAATGATGCCACACTCTTCACTTGGGGGCATCCAATTACAGGCGAGAGGGGCCCCCTGATTAATATGCTGAAATTAGTGGCCTCTGCCACAAATAATTCCTTGTTGAGTTGCAACAAAAAGGCAGTCCATGCTGCTTGTCTGGAGTGGTTATAGGGACAGACACAAACTGGTCATTTAAACTTCATTATCACTTTTCCACCTTGGAAAGGATGAGGGTGTGACTATGAATTCATGTTCTTGTTTACTGCTCCATTTAAAAGAAGGATGCAAATATTAATCCCAAACAGGATCCTGTCAAGACAGACTTATTAAACTGACACATTTTGGTCATGTTCTGTTTGTGGAGCTCACTAAGTAAGTGTTGCGAACATGCTGCCACACTACTACCCATACTACTAGCAGCCCAAGCTTAGCAGAATTAGTGCTCGCCTACTGAAATCCCTTACGTCTGAGGCCTACCTGCAACTATGTATTGTATTTCAGGGAGAGGACTGGCTTTGCAATGTGTGTAGTGTCAGTAAGTAGTCTGGACTACTTAGATTTTTGGGAGTGACGGAAAGTTGCTAGAAGATGGGTCTATTTAATATCTGCCCGGCAATGGACAGATTAGGAAAAGGGGATAAATTAAAATCATTTCAAGCATAAATGAGGCTATTTCAGATCAAGTTTCCCCTTCTGCTGGCAGGGCATCTCGTAAGTTTGGTGACAGTTGTTCATACCGGTTTAATTTTGAAGGTTTGCAGCATGCGGGGCAGAATGCCCCTTTGAAGGTAGATATTGGTCAGGGCTACAATGGAATGTCAGAGGTATGTGAATAGTTTCAGAAAGGGGACTTTCACAGAGTCCCAAAGTCTGTAGTTTCACTGGTAAAACATGTACACAGAAGTTACTTTATCATAATAAAGGAGATGCATGATTTAATACTTAAACTGTTCCACTGAGCCCTCTAAGCTGTCTATTCCTTTGATTTCATTCAGGGGTTTGACAGTTTATATTTTTTTAGCCCAGAGGAAGCTGTATCCTGATAAAAGCTGAAGGAATGTGTCTCAGGTTCTGGTGTACAATGTGGCATTTCCTTTTCTTCCTCAAAATTAGACGTTTACTTGTGCCACTTGCTTCCGTTGTTTCTGATTCTCCTCCAAGGTGTACACTGCCCCGGATCAAATGCACTCATGTTCCTCAGAAAGAGTCTTGGCATTGAAATGTGAATTATTCTTACTAAAAAAAAACAACCAACCAACACCAAAGTAACAAAGCAAAACAAAAACCCAAATGAAAAACATGTTAAATGGCAGAGATAGCCCCTTAAGGAATCATGGGAGTGGCTTTGTGGAGAGACCTACAGCAATGCAGTCTGGAAGGGGGCCCAGGCTCTTGTCAGCATGGTGTCACATCAGAATGTAACTGATTGTCCGCCAATTCTTGGGACCCCCATCACTTAGTTATGCCACATTTACATTAAATCCCTGTTGCCAGGGTGGATGGCAGCCACTGACAAGAGACTAGCTTGAGACAAAGCATTTTGAAAATGAAACCTTAATTTAAATATGGATTATCTGCCTCCTGACAGGGTTAAGCGGCCTTTCTCTTCCTTTTTTGTGGATGTTGTTCATTAACGCTATATTCCTTTGACTGTCAGTGCAAAGGTTTCCACTTTAAAAGGCCTGAGCATTTATTAGAGTTCACCTAGGATCCCATCACGCACAAGTGCAAACAGGTTTTCTTGGATGTCTAGTGCCACTGACCATAGTGGCATTATTCACATGAGCAAAGTATTTTAACATTTGAAGAACAGGGGCCCTGCTTATGATAAAAGTCCCTCGGAGTGATGAATGGCCTCCCAGACTCAGTGCTAGGAAGGGGTATTCGCTGAAGCACAGTTGCTCCTGTGGATAAGTGTTTACAGGTTTGGACCTGTAACAGTTTAGAGTGGGAGGCACCTTTCTGCTCCCAGTTTTCCTTACCTTCTTGGATGCAATACTTGGCAGCTGAAGGCCTGCTGGCAGCAGGGTGCATGTGTATGGGCAGGCTTCTAAAGTAATCATTTCAGTCTTTTTTTTTTTTTTTTCTTTCTTCATACAGATATTAAATTTATTTCAAACCCACCTTCCATGATTGCAGCTGGCAGTGTGGTAGCAGCTGTGCAAGGCCTGCATCTGGGGAACACTAACACTTTCCTGTCCTATCAATGCCTCACACACTTCCTATCACAAGTTATCAAATGTGATCCGGTAAGTAATTCTTCCTCTCGGTTGATCTCCTGCCTTAGAGTTTAAGAATGAATATGTAGCTGGTCTGACATAAATCTTGATCAAAGTCAAGATTGTTGAACGTGTTCTTTCGTGTCCATCCTAGTTATTTAGCTGTCATTTATAGCCATTAATAATCTGTGATTATGCTGCTGCGGTTCACTGATAGGAATGCCACATCCAGTTCAGATGTTTGTAAGAGAGGTGTAAAGGAGTAAGCAAAGGAAAAACTGTATGGATTTAGGACATTGCAGAGGCTGGGTTTGGTTGCAGGTAATTAAACCAGGAGTCTGTGTAAAAACTGAAAGCAAGACCACGAGAAATAGTGAGACCTCGAGGTATCTCTGACCTTATCTTTGACAATTCTTGAGGCCTTTTATTGTGCCAAGTGGTGTGAAAAAGCCCTTCTTGAAAGAGTTCTAATGATCTAATTTGGTTTATTACGTGCTAGACCTGCACAGTAGCTGGCATTCAGTTCCTTTTTCGAAACAAATGCTTGTCCCACGACTTTCTGACAAGGTAGATGGTCCTCACAGGACTCTCATTTTGCCCTGCAGCTTCCAGGAGATGCACATCAGTAACTAGTGAGCAATAAACCTTTCATGAGTGAATGGGCCAGGAAGGGAGCCTACAAGGAAGACCTAAAGTCAATGATCCATGTCATAATGGTGTGTGAAGTTGGGGCAGAGTTGAGCTTTGTTTTGTAACAATGCGGAAGACCAATAAATAGATGCTTTAAAAAGGTTCTTGTGAGGTCTCCCAAGCACTGGACAATGAGTCAAAATAAAGACAAGTCTGTGGTTAGCAGCAGAATCTTTGAGATGCTCTTCAATTATTTTACAAGTTAATAATCTAAATGCATAGAGAACTGTACTAGTCCAGACACTGCAAAATTAGGTTTGTATAACTGGACTCTGTTGACAGGATTGAGTGATTTCTGGAAAGATGAGTAATAATTAATGACTCACAAAAGAATATTTAACTTTCGATAGAAAGTGTCAAACAGTTGCTGACAAACATTATTTCTCAGCATATTATTTTGATCACCTTAATAGTGCCTCAGTATTGAGGGTGTTATTTTTGCCATTTATCTTACTGCAGCTAAAGTAATACAGATGCAGTGCTCAAATGTTAAATACTACAAGAACTGCAAATGCTGCAATAAAATGCTGCTCTGTTCGGTATTATATGTGTAATGCATAATGCTTCTAGTCAGTCTGTAGATATTTCAGTGTATGGTTGGCTACTATCCAGCAGCAGATATCTGAAGCAGGTACTGAGGAAAAATGCTAGGCTAACTATCTGTCCTGACAGTATCAATTCAAATAACTTTATTTAGTCATTCCTGATACAGAGCATTGAGGTAGATTCTCTCACATCTTGGAGAAAAACAGCATGTCCTTACGTGACTTGACTTAGTTGATGACAGCTCTTCTAAAAGAAAACAAAGTATTTTTATCAAGAAAGGAGAATTAATTTTTTTTCACTGTCTACTCATTGCAAGGCCACAATCTGTATAACCTGAACTTAGCAGCATGAAAAGGAAGTAACTCCCCTCCATCTTTCATTGCTAAATGTGTTACAGCAGCTGGAGTTAGAAGTGTTTTTACAGATTGCTACAGAAAATAAGCATCATTAAAATATATGTATGTATCACTGTGCTTGTAACTGAATAAGGGAGCAGCTACTTTAACTACCATGGCTTTGAACAGAGAAATCTGCTTGGTTTCATACAGAGCATGAGTCGCGTGAAGAGAGAATTTTCCGTAAGATGTGCCTGTGTAATCCATGGTATCAAATGCTATTCCCATTATCTTACTTCACTAGCATGTAGATGAAGTTTGTTACTCCATTGTGATGGTTCTCCTTGTGCAAACAAAGAGGCTTTATATTGAATTGTCTTGAAATATTAACAACATGCATTATAAGATGGCTAACATTCTCTTGGATTATGTGTTAGCTAGAGCAGCTGGTCTGTTGGATTTCAGGTTGTGAAATTACACTTTTTTTACCTTTGGTTTCAAAGACAGCAGAATCTAAAGTAAAATGAATATCACCTGATTGGAATTCCTTTATGGTTCATGTTTATGTTGGTAGAAGTCCAGTTTCCCATTTTGCCTTTGATCAGGGGTAATTAGAAGTCAGATAATCACAATTAGAAGTCTTGGGCTGTCTTCCATCATTCTGTTCTTGACCCCATCATCCAAAGAGATTAAATTTTACCTGACATTCATTTCCAGGCCAGAAATTTGCTAAACTAGATTAGATTGGGTTTCCATGCTGTCTGTTAGTACACTGGAATTCCTCTCCTGCCTGCCCCTACTCAGAGGCACCTTCAACCATGTGCTTGTTTCCAGAGCGGGTCAGGGAGTAACAAAGGATTCCCAAGCAGTTCCTTTTTTGTTGTTGTTTCCTTCCTTTACTATCTCTGGCCCTGGAGTCTGATCATGGCTTCTGTGTGTGTTAAAGGTATTTGACCACATCAGTTAAGCTAGTAAGTCTCCTTATTTTTCACAGAGGAGCTTAATTAATCCACGAAGGGTTTATGACCTTGAACAAACTGTGGGCACTGAGAATTTGGGTAGTGAAGTAGAAAACTTGTTGGGAGAAGTTATCAGAGTAATGCACAACGTTTGCTTTCCAGTGTTCAGAAGTACTGAGAATGCAAAAAAGCTTTGGTGAGGTTGTTCACAGGGAATTTTATTTTTTTCTACTATTTTTGCTAGCTCTAATACATTCCTGTAGTCAAACTCTTCATCATAGAATCATAGAATGGTTAAGGTTGGAAAGGACTGTAAGATCATGGAGTCATTTCAGTAAAAAATGAACAGAAATGCCTGAAACATAAAATAATTACTATTTGTTCAATTGTAGCTTAAAACATAGTCTCTTCATAATAAATTGTAGAGATTATGTTTTTAAAAAATACATTCCAACATGCTGTACTCTGAGAATCTCACAGAAAAAAAAAAAACAATTGGTAAAAAAAATACCTTTAATTTACACAGTCTTGAGTAATTGTCCACGACTGGAATCCAGAGGGAGAGTAATTTCTAGAAATGCTTTTCAATGGTTTTAGTTTTCAGAGCTCAAACATGCTGTATACAAATGGTTAAGATTAAAAAAACAAACCCAACCAAATGCAAAACCTCCACCAAACAATCCATGCCCCCTTCCCCTAAGAAAAAAAAAAAAGCCTACAAGGAGATGTGTTGCTCTGAAAATACAAATTGGCTTTTGATTTGGAATGCTGAAGATGCCACCTTGTTAAAACAGAATTACCCTCCGAAGTGCCTCGATCTGTAAGCCCCAGAATACCTAAACCTGTACTCCTGTACTATTTAATACATCTAATTCCAAGTGTGACTGAGGTATGTGGTACAGGACATGCAAGGAGGAGCCTTACAGTCAGGATTGATCAGTCATACCTTGAGAAGGGGTGAAAGGATTTCACAGAGATCTTACTGTGAAGGCCAGAGGTATGTACGAGCTAAAGGCATGATGACTTTAGGATATGAGGTGTTTCTTTTTGTCATTTAAAACACTGTGTATCTCTGTCAAGAGGAAATATTACACTAGGGTTTAAACCAGAAAAGGTCATAGGTTATGTGTTTTCAGTGAGCTGTAACTGATGGTCTGATCTGCTTAGAGGTAGGATTAACCTCCCTCTCTCAGAAAGGACTTGCAGAGAATTGTTTGCTTGGGTTTCTAATCTTATTTTACCCCAAATGCCATGTGCCCTTATTGGTGGCAGGGGAGATTTTTGTGGTAGTGGAATCAGTGAAAAGCTGGCAGATCACACAAGAAGCCTCTGAATGAAGGCAGAATTGAAACTGGGAAATAAAGAAAACAGCAGGCAGGTCACCCTCTCAGGAAAACAACATTCATTCTCAGTCATGCACATCCTAACACTTTTGACGGCAATTTATCATGGAAGACTGGGTTCACTGCAAGGGCTAACACAAGTCATAGGTTAAAGCAGAAAAGGCAATCCTGAAAGGAAACTTCAAAGTCCTTAATACACAGAGCTAAATTTGTTGGGAAAAAGCTTAGGATGTTTGTTACAAAGATAGGAGTAAACAGCACGCTGAAGGCATTCTGGCAAAACGTCCTGTGATTGTTTTGCCTATTTAAGGCACCATTTCCATGTCATTGCAATGGACGTACATGGCTCTGAAGAATGCAACCAGAACTTGCAGAATGTTGCGATAGGTTGAGCTAACAGGCCTTCTCCAATTGTAACTGCTGTGGATTGATAAGTAGAATTGGGTATAAATACTGACGGTATTATTTAATGCCTGGGGGAAGTTCCTTTTTCCTACCTTAGTGCTTGTCCTGGTGCTTTATGCTTTTAATTCAACTGATGCCTGTGTGAGTGGAGAGGGCCTTGGACCCTCCAGATAACTCACTAAGACTGGGTACATTCTGTTCAGAGAAAATGCTTGTGAAGGAAGGGAATGAGATCTCACCCTGGCTGAGATTTCAAGGTGAATGCACTAGCAAACTGAAAGCTTGACAGCACTTTGTAATGCATGGTTAGGAAGGTGTGTTTAGTGATGCTTCTGATAAATCTCCCCAGTTTGGGGTCAAACAGTCCAGGATGTTTTTCTGTTCAGATGCTTCCTGAGTTAGAATCAGGTTGCTAACTTGAGCTGCCCACTGCTGGACACAGCAGCAGTTGGCAGCAACTTTGGTGGGCATGTATATCTAAATACATGTATATCTTAGCACTTCTAGGTAAGAACTTTGTATTATCAGAACTCAGCCTGGAAAATTCACTGTTTATGACCATCACTTCCAGTAGACTGTACTGCAGAAATGCTTCTGTGGCCCAGCTCTGGTTCCAGCTCAGTTTCATGTCTTTACAGTGCTACTCATTTAATTTTGATTGATTCACACTGCTGTCCAGTCAGACTGTTCCCCTTTTTTCAAAAGGTATAAAAACCAGTGAGGTAAAAGATACTATGAATGGGCCTTTACAGGACTGCTGTGTTAGCAGCGCAGGCATAGTCCTGCCTGGGTTAGTTACTACATGTGTCACTAGTGGAGCGTGCAAAACATTCAGCTGTAGACCAGTAGTTGAGAGTAACAACAGAAGGGCAGAGGACCATGTATGGAGATACTCTCCTAGGCCATTAAATAAAAGAGGGCAAGAGTTAGTTGATGAAGTAAAGATCCAGGCTAGCATCCTGTAGAAAATGGGGTAGCTTGTCCAGTCCTTTTGCTAATCTTGTTCTTCCCAGACTCCTTTCAGTCTGCTGCCCTCCCAGATAACTTGGGTTATATTTCTCTTGCTTTTTCAAGAAATGGTATTTGTTTTGTGATCTTACCGTTTTTCTAAAGGACTATGGATCTTTTTCTGCTTCCATTTAATCTTCTGTAGGATTGTTTACGAGCCTGCCAAGAACAGATTGAGTCCCTCCTTGAATCCAGTCTACGTCAGGCACAACAGCACAACGTATCTTCAGAAACAAAGACTGTAGAGGATGAAGCAGACCTTTCCTGCACACCTACTGATGTGCGAGATGTGAACATTTAAGAGGACTTCTAAAGGGTTTGCTTGGCCAGAAAAAGCAGACAAAGAAAGGGCATCTGAGAAGGAATCAGCATCAGGATCTACCCCCCAAAAACCCTTTTCTGCAGGACATTTTTATACCAGAAGGGAAAACCAGTCTTGTTATATTTTTTCTTGCTCTGTCTCCCTTCCATCTGTGACTTCAAACAAACAAATAAACAAAAAATAACCCCAAAAACTGTCTTAAAAAAAGAAAAAAATAGTATTTGCATTACCCACAGGGGTTTGTGCTACAAAAATAGAGGATTTTATACAATAATAATCAACTAGTTTTTATATTAAAGTGTTCTTGTCTGTATGTTGTAAAAATAGGCATTAACACACAAAATGTCTCCAGGGGAGGTATTAGATTTGATTTCTTACATATAAAACAAACCAGCCAACCATTTTTAAAGTAGAAGAGGGTTGTTTTTTTTCTTCTCTGATAGTAAATGAAATACTCTTTTTTTTTCCTTTTAAAAAACATAGCTTTAACGCAGTTCTAGGCTTTTCTGTATCTTGCTTGCTTATGCATTTAGTCACTTTATAATTCATTTGTAAATGTTTATTTCCTTAGGTTGGTTTTTTTTTATCATCCTCTTCACCTTATAAATGGTTAACATAACCCATAAGTTAGTATATGTTAGTATGCAGCATTATTGTATGTTAATCTTTTTTTTTTTTTTGTGCCTGTGGATTGCCTGTGCATAAGGCATTTGTAGGGTTCCAGCTTAGCATTGTTGGAAAAGGCCGATGTACTACTCATACAGTACTCTATTATAAAGAGAAACCGAAATAGTGACATAATATATTCTATTTTTGTAATCTTCCTATTTTTGTAGTTACCTGTGTAAAAATGCTGGTCTGACCCCATAGATATTCAGCCTAATGATGGTCAGGTTCAATCCACAGTTCAGTCTTTTATTTTGTTGTTGTTTGTTTGTAATATTCTAAAACCATTCCATTCAAAGCACTTTCAGTCCATTAGATATAGGAAATTCTTTTTGGGAAATATTTTTTTCTTTTTTAATGGAATGGTTTGGAAATATATAAGTGCTTGTTCGCAAACTTGGAATTGCAAAGCAAGTGCATTTAACTATGGTGTTAGAGGAGAGGTGATATTTTTTTTCCGAAGGTTGTGTTCCAGTAAGAGAAATTGCATTCACAAATTGCCAGGAGATATCTTCCTATCCTTTTCTATAGAAAAGTTGAAGTTTAGAATCCTTTGGTGCCAACTCATCTTTATAAAATTAGGGGGCCTTAAAGGTTCACATATAGGACACATAGTTTTAAGGACTGTCACTAGATGTTTTACAACTGAAGGTTTTTAAACACTAAAATATATAATTTATAGTTAAGGCTAAAAAAAAAGAATATTTATTGCAGAGGATGTTCATTAAGGCCAGTATGATTTGTAAATTAATGCAATTGCCCCGTTTTGTTTTTGAAAGAAAGAATCTTTCTCCCCTTGACCTTGCAGTTTTAACAGAGCTTATTAAAGAAGAAAGGACATGCTTCAAAGGGCAAACCCAAAACAAAGCAGTCTGCTCGGCCCCTTCCTATCCATTTTCAAAAGCAGTCTAACCACGCAACAAAACGCCATAGTCAAGAGATATGAGAATTGGAGTACTTGAAAGAAGCTTTTTATTCCAGTATATGCGCCCCTTTTGTTTTGTTTTTATTTAGCTACAAATAGAAAATTTGCACATCTTGGCTATGTATCATTTTATTATTATTTTAGAAAGTAGCTGAAGGGACGTGGACATAGCTGTTGAAGTTGATGCTCGAGGAGAATGTGATGGTGAAATGTGTGAGAAAACTGCCGCTAAGGTGTTGATTGTAAAAAAAAACAAAAACCCAATAAAATGACAAAAAAAGGACAAAAAAAAAAAAAAAAAGAAAAAAAACTTAAAAATTGAAACAAAAAGAAAAAAGGAGTGGATGCTCCATTTTTATTGAGCTGCTATGGATAAATTCCCAGCATGGTTTGGAAAAAAAAAAAAAATTAACATTGCTTTTCTGTATCTTTGTCATTGTGTTTTGCTGCTATTTTGTGGATCAGTTTGTTGTTTTTTTGTTATACAATGTCATATACTGCCATGTTATAGGTTTTAATTTTCTCATAGAAAATTATATTATTGACATCACTTTTTTTTGGTAGACTTTTTTTATGTGATCAATTTTTACTTAATGTGATTACTGCTCTATTCCAAAAAAGGTTCCTGTTTCACAATACCTCATACTTCAGTTAACCATGTCTAGACCAGGTTTTAATGTTTGTACACAGTGCCTCATAGTTCTACTGCAGACGGAAATGCATCGAATGGGTCTCGCGATTTGCAACTAGGTTGTGTTAACTTAAAACCAGCAGCCATTTCAGAACATCAAGTAATGTCATGTTGTTGTAATGCATTTTATAAAGCTGGATTCTTTTTGTCTGATCTGGGGTTTATTATAGTAGTTTGAAGCTGTGTTATTAGCCACACTGATATATGAAAGGTGCATTATAATATAATTCTTGTATGCCACCTGATGTGGTTTCCCAGCAGCTGGAACGCATCATTTGGTATGATAGGTTATCTTCTGGAACTCTAAGTATTGTGTGTTTAATCTGTTATGATATACTAGGGTTTTTTTTTTTTGTTTTTTTTTTTTGTTTGTTTTGTTTGTTTTGTTTTTTTAATTATAGCATAATGCTAATTTAAAAAGCCTGTAAATCTCATAAATAAGCCAGCTAACAGAGTTGTATGCTGAAGAATAATCTAGCTGTTGCCTGTATGCTGCTAAACCAAAACAGAATTAGAACTCATTCTGAGGCAAATGCAGTTAAGATCCTACATAGTGCATAAATAAAGCATTGCAATGCTACTAGCAGTCGCAGGACCCAGGAGGACTGGATACATACTGTCCAAATTTCAGGAACATTTCTAACTGCTTACCTCATGAAACACTTCTGTTTGTGGCATCTCTGTGTCTCTGAACCAAACATGATTATTGAGCTAGTGCTTGTTGGTTATAATTATGTGTTACACTGAGTGGCAGTGTGTACTGCAAACTTCTGTAATAAAATACTGTATGTACTAAAAGGCCAAATCCAGATTAAGTGGGTTCATGCGCCAACAGAGATGCTTTATTTGTCACATTATTATAACAATCTGTAGTAAGCAAGCAATTCAGATTTGTACATTTTTATATTGTACTTATTGGCATCATTGGTCTGAAATGCACATTTTCACCAACAGACCTGTAACAGACAAGTTTCCAGCGAAAAAAACTAAATCTAGAAATAAAATTGGTAAAACCCAATGTCTGCTTCTGTCTTTTTTATTTTTATTATTTTATTTTACATTACCTTCATGAATGCTGAAGGGCAGTAGCCACCTGATTCAGTGAGTAAGCCACATGACATTTTCTGGTTTTGACTCTATACTTTAATAGTTGCAATGCTGAAGACCTTTTGTTGTTATTTTAGGAAACCATGGGTTTTTGGCAATGGGTAGGTGACTACTTGTCACAGTGATGTGTGTTTTTAAAGCAGCAAAGTAGTTTTTTGCTGAAGACTTTATTTTAAACAAAGTAAAATACCATTTCGTGGTTCTTGTCACTAAAAGGTAAAATAGAGTAGGTGTAGGATAATACAGAATACTTATTTGTATTTATTTATCAGCATAAGGTTTTGTGTCTTAAGATACCTTTATAGAAGATTGCAGCGGTGAGGTTAACCTGCCTTTTCCATCCCTTCTCATGCACAGCTTTTGTTATCTTGCTATTTTATCACTAAGATAACAAGGAATAAGCCTGAAAATGTAAAACCCTACTAAAAATACATAAAGAAGAAATGAACCTGGAAGGGCAGAAATTGTATATAAAATTATAGAATCAACTAGGTTGGAAAGACCTTTAAGATCATCAAGTCCAACCATTCCCCCAGCACTGCCAAGTCCACCACTAAACCAGGTCACTGAGGGCCTCGTCTACACAATGAAAAATAACCCGTCTCTATTCACATTCCAAAATATCTCTGAAAACTGGGGATGTGCATTATCAGTTATCACCAAAGCAGGACACAGAAACAGCTTATTCTTAGTAGAGATGGTCAGGCTTCTAATCTATGGGTTTGACTATTTAGCCTGTATTTCTGCCTTAAAAAACACCAAAAAATCTATGTAAAGTATCAAATGTTGCGTCTCCTAAGAAAAATTAGTAACCTAGTTGTCTGCCTCCTGAGTTTCCCACTGACTAAACTTCACATTCTTTGCAGTAAGTACAGAAAAGGAAATGAAAAATGAAACTCTTGAGCTAATACCTAACGTTAATCACAGCCCAGCGCAAAGTAAGTCTCAGTGCAGTTAGCAATAGATGAGAAACCACCTGCATCAGAAGAATCCCGGCTGAGCTTGTATTAGACTGACAGTTCCCAGTCATTTCGGACAGAAACTTGAACCATGCAGCCTGCTATGAAATCACAGATTGGGTAAGTAAAGTAATATCAGTACATAGTGGCAGCTACTTTTTTCCATTCAAAAGGGGTAAGGTGCCTCGATATGGGCAAGTTATACTGGTAGGCCACTGAGGAAGATCTGTATAGCACTGAAAGATGATCTGAACTAGATTCAAAGTAATTCTAAATACAGACGCCAAAGCTGGACCCTGTCAAAACCAACTAATTTTTTCCACACAGATCCTTTATCAGTTTTCTGTAAAATTTCAGCCTATTTCAAAGAAGACAAAAAAAAAAAAGGCTCACTTTTGTATCACTGATGGCTAACTTTTCTAATTTTAAATGCTTGAAAATTGAGGGGTTTCTCCATTTAGGACAAAAACCATTTTGCTGATAAAAACCAATAAGATTCAGTGAGGAATTTAAACCTGCATTTTGTTGAACATATTAAATGGGTCTCGCCTTTCTTATTCATTCTATAAACTTCATTAAAGCAACTGAAGTGTTCTGTGAGTTCAGAAGGTTTAAGCCCACATAGTCAGCTCTGTTATTTACATTTTCTGTGTCCCAAGCATCATCTCTAAATGCAATTACTAAATTTGAATGTTGGGTGAACTATGCCAGTATTACTCACATTGCAAAAGGCAGGAAGACAAGAATGCAGCAAAAAAACCCAACTTACTATAGGCTGTAAAACAATATGCATGTTCAGCTAGGCTATACTGTGGCTTAGTAAAGGGAAAACTACTGGCTTTTCTTATATCAGATTGAGACGTGTGCACAGAAAAAACTCAAGAAGTCCTCCCCAAAACCTCCTCGATTCCATTGCTGAATTCCAACAAGCTTAGACCTTTTTGAACACTTCAATTCACATACTCTTTATTAAAAGAATAAACAAGATCTGTTAAATGTAAAAACTTAGAATCCATTTACATTCAAGTGTATCTGGCATTTTAAGTGATAGAAAACTAGAAGATAGAGGATAAAGTGAAGCTTTGAGCTATTATTTCAAAGAAGCCATAGGAATGACCCGGGCATGTGGGTTAGATACCCTGATAAAGATGCCTGGCAACGTCATTGAAAAGCTACAATGGGACAAAAGCAGTAAAGCTGCAAATGACAACATTTTAATGAATTCCTGGCAGCATAATTTTATGGGAAATGTATCTCTTTAGACAAACATGGTATTTTTATGATCCCACAATTGTAACTGATAATGGCAATTGTATTGGCATGGCAAACATGGATTCCCATATGGCTTTTGACTGAGTTCCACCCAATATTCCAATCAAATGATAAGAAAGGGACTGCAAATTAGTCAACCAGATTGCACTCATGAGACTTGCTAGACTTCTCATTTTGTTCTTCAAGGTCAAGAAAGCACAAATTTAGGAGCAAGGCACAAGTTAACCTTTTGTTTCGTTAATGTGAAAGCCATTTAAGAGGGAAAATAGAAATAGGTTCTTGATGATCCTATCAGCATCTGCAGAACCCTACTTAGATCTGTCATACTTTATGCCTGCATGAAGACCACATATTAAAATGTCTTATATTTCAGGGAAGTCACAGAGGATTCACAGCCACTGTTTTCTAAAGAGGGAATTACTAGCAGAAAAACTGTGCTTACAGCAAAGGAGGAATAAGGAACAAGGGCAGCAAATCTTCACTCTGCAGGGATCCTGTTGATGCAGGAACACCACTCACAGTGTATGGCAAACAGATCTGCTCCTGGGGTACACACCACCACTTCTACTAAACTCCTGAAGATGTTTTTAATGTGGTCTTCAAAGCATCCATTCCTTCACAGAACAGCCCCAAGCTTTTAGGGAGCAGTTACTACCAAATACACACAGACAAAGGTTAAAGCAGCTTTTTACTTGTCTCGAGTTGCCTCTCTGGACACAGGAGGCTGTGTTTAGTAGCTGCTAGATGTCTTCCCTCTAACACAGAATGAAAAAAAAAATATAAATCCATCTGTGTGGTTTCCATCTCTCACTTTAATTACAGCTTATGTTACTTTTCTTAACTATAATAATATCATTGAAGAACTATAACAATTAGTGTTTATTTCAGATTAAAATAAAAACCCCATGTAGTGATCCATCTCAAAAGCAGAATACCAGCCTGTCCTCTCACATGCTAGTGGCCGGTCACAGCACAATCTTCCCTGCCAACACGTCTGTCAAAGGGTGAAGCCTATCTGAAAGCCAAAGACTGCCTAGTCAAGTGAGACCTGGACTACATCTGCTCAGCTCTGGCTAATGTGGCATGAACTGGGAAACAAAGAAGCAAAATAAGAACCTCATTAGGCAACTGTTGCTAAATTCACACTCCATAACACATTTGGGGTGGGTGAACACAGGGCAAGAGGAACCACCTCCCCACCAGTAACTGGCCTTGGATATGGAAAAAGAATGGCCTGGGACTGCTTGTAAATATATAAAACAGTAATTGGTTAAAAGGGTGCTACCCTCAGGGCTGGAGAGAGCTCCAGGTACAGATTTCTAATATAATCATAGAATCACAGAATCAGTTGGGTCAGAAAAGACCTTTAAGATCATCAAATCCAACTTTCCCCCAGCACTGCCAAGGCCACCACTAAACCATGTCACTAATCAAAGCAACACCACATGCACAGGACAGGACCTGACATGCTGACTAGTTGGAGCAAGAGTCCTCCTGGGTTCATGGGATGAAGGTCTAGGGCTTTGACTTGTTCATTTAGTGTGCGGATTACAGAATGTAAATTGGTATCCACTCACCATTTCCAACCTGCTAAGTTAATAAATTTTAGATTATATGTTGCCAAGTGGTGTGGTTTTGTTACTCCATCCATCCCACCAGAGCACGCTGTGACACTTGTCTTAATCCACCATCAAGCTACATTCCCTTAAAAGCTTGGTCTCCTATGATAGCTAACATGCAACCCACCATAAGGACGTTGTCTGTAACGTAAGCACCAGTCTTCAAGGAGCTGGGTAGAGATGGGCAAGTTATTTAACAAGGATGGCTAAACTACCACTAGAGCATTACGACAATGCACTTGAGCCAGCACCGAACAAGTGACCCAGTGTCCCAAGTCACTACTCTGACGGCAAACTGTCTGAAACGGACAATTGAGCTTTTTGATGTTTTATTTCTCCTTTTATTAGATTTTATCACTATAGTTTGTTTGAATACAGGGTATTATTTTTTTAAGAGCTTTTTGCTCTTGGAACACCTGCAGGCCATAGTTCTTTATATCTGGCTGCTTTAAATACGAAAACAAGATCATCAGCAAATGTGTATTGTTATATATAACCATGTTCTTCTTATATGCACAGGAATAACATCATCCCAAGATTTCCAGAAGGCATCAGCAATTATTTACTCAAAAGTAAACATTATTTCTTGTAAACATAACACATTTATTTCATAGTTTTGACTCAATAGCTGTTTCTGTCATTCACTATGACCACTCCGTTCCTTTGAGACAATAAATCTACCAGCTACATATTAATTCAGGTTTCCCTTTTTATGGAGACCCTTGGACTGCAAAGGATCAGGAAGGTTCCTTTCTTACGGACCTTTCCAATGTAAGTGAAAGCCTTCACCTTTCTTCACTTTTTCATGATAGTACTGAACAGAGGTGCAGAGTCAAACAAGTACATGCAAAGCCTCATGTTTGTGGAAACACAAGGGTGCTCTCATCCTCAAAACAATCTTCTAATCTACCTAAATACAGCCCTCCTTGTAAACCTGCTTAAAGTGCCTTCAGAGATCTCCTTCCACTTCTATGTTTCTGCTGAAGGAGAATTTCAGGCAAATCACAAGCCAAAGCTCCTGGAACAGTCTTCTCCACATTCTTCCCTAACACAATTTGTTTCTTTCTCAGGACTTTGAGAAATTAAGATGCTACTGGATTTTTGTGAACTTGTCCTTATTTCACTGCGTAAGAGAACTTAAAAGAAGAGCCAGACATACAACATCATGAGACAGATCATCATCTCAACATGTAGTTCTAACAAGGCACCTATGATGAAGCAGGTTTATGAACTCCTAAACTATGTTCAAATCATTCTCCATCTTATTCAGGTGTTCTGGATATGACACATAAAATGGTGCCCAAAGTCCATGCGGTTTTAGGTTTACAGTGCACTTGACTAACTGCACCATGACCAAGGTTTCCTCAAGAAGCAAATACACTGTAGATGTAACCTCCAGCTCTGTTCAAAAGTGACATTCTATTCTATCAGTTCTTAGTTTCAAATAATAATTTGGGGTTTTACTTGGATTTCAGAAACTGTCAAGTGCTTATTAACAATAACCTCTGTATGTGTGAAAGGCAAAAGGGGTCTCAAAACTTCAATGTCTGCACATACACTGAAAAGAAAAAAAAAAGCAAAAAAAAAGCAGCCAGTTTAGAGAACAATGTAGGCATGTGTTTTTAAACTACTGTTCATGCAGTCTGGTCAGGACTGTGTGACACAGTATACAGTGTTTTGTCATCCAAGGAATGTCTTTGATCAAGAGTTTATGCAAGAAGGAAAAAAAAGCCATGAAACCCTAATCCGTTCCCACAGTCCAGTAAACATGAGCTGGACAAACAGTGGACAATAGAAGTAAAGCTTGCTGCTGGAACAATAGCTGCGACTAAAAAAATTAAAGGATTGCTGACTCATAGTTCCTACTATCAAGAAACATACCATGCAGTGTTGTTCAGAATCCTGAAGATGCTAAACGTTAAGGATTGTAATTACTATTATGTTGAGATAAAGCAGCAAAATATGCTGCTAAACAATAAAATAAAAAAAAGAAAAAAGAAAGAAAGCGACAAAAACTGATGTTGATTCCATCTAGTGCAGAGCTGGGATGAGAGACTGAATAATCAATGTTTCTGCCTAAGCATTTTGCTAAAATAAACACTAATTTTATTATAAACAAACATCAATTAAATCCATTCAGTCAGTGTGCCATGATTTTAGATGCCACCCATCCAAATTCGGCATGACTACAATCAATCTTTCTAACCTTTTTAAGACAAAAGCTATATCCTGTTTCTTATTCAAAAATCTATAGGCAATTTTGCCATGCCAAAACCAGGTACACAGAATACCGTATTACTTGTCAATTACATGTGGATACAGAATATAATAACTAAAAAAAACAATTAAAAAATTGTATAGCAAGTCACTTGCAAATCAACTGGCACTTACTATAGCTGATTTTATTTTACCTTTGGAAGTGGACTTATTACTTCGTCTTAATAAAGACTTTCAAAGTCTCCTATGTTGGCTATGTTTTGGATAATCTTAGTGACCATGATGCCTTCCACATAGTATTACATGATTTGGTAGACCTGTGTTTTCAGAAGTTGCAAAGTATTTGAATCTTAGGATGAAAAATGCCGCAAGTACGTAATGATTACATTGGGGAATAAACACTCCTGTGATTAATGTAGTAATATTCACAGTGTGATGCCAAAGAGAGATTCAAGTTCGCTACAAGTGAACTAACTGGATATTTAACTGCACTGTATGTTAGCTATATCCGTACATTGGCTAATAGTATCCCTATTAACATAGGGATACTCTTTCTGATGCATTAGATACGTTTGATTTTAGCGCAGGTATTACCCCACTGCATAGTGTAGTCTAGACAATCCCAAAGAATCCAAGAGCTCCAAGATCTCTTCTTGTCTCTGCTACAGAAACCATTACTTTTCAAGTCTGAGTGCATGGATTTATACACTTAGAAGACTGCTTTCAAAATGGAGCACAAAGCTTTGTTATTATTAACAGCAACAGGGAACGAGCTGCTTCTACAACTCCAAACACTGGGACACACTGAAACACTTCAGTACCAGGTTGCTCTACCTGGCCTTTATATGCTATACTAGACACCAAAATAAGCAACTGGAAAATTGCTGAACCCATTTCACATCTCCCAGACCTCCATTTTCTCTGGTGATATATACAGTTGTGTGGTAATGTGTATGGTCATAACTTTAGCCATTTAAAAAAAAAAAAAAAACAACCCTGGCAGACTAAAATGAGAATCATGGTTACTTGCCAAAATATGAAAGGTGATTTTTTTTAGGCTGTAATTAGAACCCATTACCATTAACAAGCTGCAAAGGGCAGTATTCAAAAGGCACTAACATTCATACTGAGTAGTACCAAGAATATAAAGACTTATAACAACAGCAGAAATATTAAAACTTCTGTTTCAAACCAAAGCCTTTCTCTGTAAGATGAAGACGAGATATAGCATCACACACACATTGCTATGCCTGCCTGATCCAGCTTTGTTACAACCTTCTCTGGAGTGTCCTGCACAAAATCCCATCAGAAATCAACATTCTAATCAAGAAGGACTTCAGATAATTCTAATACACCAGCAGATTTCAAACTATATCCCTCAGATCACTAGGCACACCAACACCAGCACTTTGTCAATAAATATGTAGTGCTTCCCACTGCTATCATTGCAGAAACTGCTTAAGAAAGCAGTTACCCAGAGGAGTCTTATCCTTTTCCTGCCCACACCTTTAGCTCCAGAAAATGACATTCCTTAATATCATCAGCATTCCCTTTCTGCATGCAACACTGCTGAGTAACTACAGGACATTATAAAAAAACCCAAACACAAATGTTCAAACAAGCCACCCACTTTTATTTGAGAGTGAAACTAGAAAAGAATCTAAGATTACTAAATCAGATCTTGAAACAGAAGGCTGTATCTAATAAAATACACAGCTTTGGCAGACTTCTGACAGATGGATCTCCCTCTGTTCCAATGTAAGAAGTTGTGTTTACAGTCAAAGCACAAATAAGCATTCATAGATACATCAGAGGGCTCAAACTCTCTCTTCCATCTCCTGAAAAGCCAAAACCTACATAAATTTTAGAACAAATCGACTGAAAAATTGAACCTCTTAATTTTATCTCAGCAGAATCTATTTAAAAATAATCAATAAAAATGTGCTACCTTTCTAGAACTTCTAAGTACACGGACCAAAACGTGTACTATACTTGCCAAAAATAATCCTGCTTACCCAGAGTATTTAAACCAACCTATATTTTTCTTTCTCTAAATGGCATTTATTCATAAAGCTAGCAATATGAGTACGAGTTGGCACAGGTTCTATGTGCATACTAGAACACACATTTCATACCTCAACAGCAATTCCTGGGGGTTGTAATGACTTCAGTACCCCAGCAGTAATCAGTTTTGTACCCATCTTTTAAGACAATTCTGTACTTCCCACTTTCAGATGAGAGAATTATGATCATGAAGAAACAAAACTAGCTAAAACACAGCCCAGTCAAGAAATGTTCAACGTTTCAAACATTCCTCCCTACCTACTGAGCAGCATCTAGAGGTGGTAAACACAGTGACAGATATTTAAGTCTTAGTAACTTTTAGAACATTTTAACTGTTCTTAACAGATCAGGTACTTCTGCACAATTCCAAACCTGTTTGATGCCTTAGCACAAAGCAACAATCCCCTATGTCCTACTTTATTAATAACCAATATTATAATCTACAGATTGCACTGTTTCCCTTTTCCACACAGCCTTTAAATCAATACTCAGGCTGCACAGTTGAGCACTCAAACCAGGAAAAGTCTGAGAGACTGTGGCCCACAGAAGCTTTATTCAGCCTCTCTGTGCACAGATCTTCTGACAGGGTCTTTAATTACTTAAAGTAATTAAAGATTCCAGCAGAGTCTCCAGCACTCAAGAAAAGAGGATGGATAAGCAGGGCATGGAACTACCAAAGCCATTTGTAAGAATTTGTTTCATTTGTTACAGATTCTAGGAAGATGTTGACATAACAGGACAGAAATATCACAAGCTTCTATCTCACAAAACTGAATACTGGGTTTTGAAATTTTGATGGATTTTTTAATTTCTCCATTAGCATTCTAGTTGGCTTAAGCACATCCCTTTCACAGGTGTTTGCTAACTCTACTGTTCCTCATTTTCTAGGTGAGTGGTCTGAGAAACACAGGCAAAAAATACCAACATGGAAAAAAGCTCAGTACTCAGCCACTCTTGATATTGGTGAGAAGCACATTCTGAAGTATTTAACTACTCAAAATGAAAATTATTTGGAATGAGCCACAGTAGACACTTCACATTGGTTAACGCAAACCAACAGTCTTGACATAACCTGGGCTTTAACTCCTTAGCTGTAAATAAGGTATAAAAATACCCCTCCAGTATGCTATGAAGACTCCACTGCTACAGCCTGGACACACAGAAAACCCCTCAATTGGTTGCAGAAGTGTTTTAAAAATTGGCACCAAAGAAAGTACACAACTACATACCCAACATAAATTTTAACCATACCTCCTTTAATAAACACCTTCAGGCCCATACAAGACATGAAACAGAAGATACTCAGAAAACAGACTTGTGGAAGAAGAGACTCCATCTGCATGGACACACATATGGAGCCAAATTTAAGACTTCATAGGCAACCCTAAACCTGGCTCGTCCCAGTTTGAAATCCTTAAATGTGTTTATCTAAATATATATTTAGATAATAATTTATTCTAATAATTTGCTATAAATAAAATTAAATGAAAGATTTTCCATCAAACCCATTTTCAAAGGAACTGTCATTGACTGCTTGGTTATCAAGAAAAGTCACTAAGGAAATAGCTTATTTATATACTTAAGCAACAGACAAAAAAGAACAAATTGTTTTGACCTAAGTTGACACAAATGCACACAACTCCCTTCTTACATTCAGCAGAATTATCTTCAGAGTCCAAACTCAAAAACTTTTAGCAGAATTCATGTGCTTTACATCCCAGATGTGACTACACAGTGACAATCTAAAAATACAAGTTATTTTCTTGTATAATAAAAAAGCTGCACAAGTAAACCAGAGCTGAAGTCTAGATGGCACATAGCAGTGCTGGTCAAGGACATAGCTATATTAAAACATTTCCTTCACCCAAGATACTTTAGCCTGCATACAGCTTCTGACAGCCATGGGACTCAACTCTGTCTTTACAAACCTACACTATGCTGTGTAGACTTAGCCAGCATAAGTAACAACTGATGAAAGGTCTTCTAGAACCCATCATATCTTGCAAATGGTATGCAAAGACATCCAGCAACAAAAAGTACCTTTCAAGCAAAATAACTGACTGTGCTTCTCTTTAACATAGTGGAATAAATTTAGCTGACGGCATCCTTTTTTTCTTTTAATAAGACTAACAAGTACATATTCAAGACTAGAAAATAAGAAGCTATTCCTTGATAAAATGTACTGATATATACAGAAAATCAGTATCAACTCTTCTATAGCTGTGTTTCTCTCACTGATCATTTATATTGCTTGCTGTTTGGGTTTCAAGGGGTTTGGTAGGGTTTTTTCATGTTCTGAGCTGTAGCTACTTTATGAGCGGTATCTTAATCTTTCTCCTTCCTATTCTGACTTCCTTTGTCATTCTATCCTTTACTCACAATGATTCCTACTGCAAAGTTTACAGGCAACTGATTATATCTTACTTCACCTACAATACCTACACATTGTGTAAACTGCATGATCTGCATACACAGATTTTTAACTAACATACACTCTTTAAATAAGGAAACATTACAAATGTGTATATTTTCCTTTTGAGGAACTAAATCTATCAGTGCAAGGCTAGTTAAATATTTCTATTTAATAGCGTTTCAGTGCTCTCAAGTAAAACTTGGAGATAATAAATGTTAAGTGACATATAAGAAGTACTCTGGCAAGTTTGATGGTTTTCCCTTTCCCCCTTAATACTTAGCACTCCTTCGCTACTGTGATTTTGTTTAAAGTAAGAGCAAGTAAACACTTCTCCAGTTATTTGTTCTTTTAATGTTTCTTCTTTGGTCATCCATGTTTACCTTCATCTGTTATATTCAAAATGTTAGGGAAGAGCTTTCAGTACTGATTCTAAAATCAGACTGAACATTTAGCATTGTACAAACCTAAAAAAGAATACAGAAAAGTGTTTCAAAGAGTCTCTCTTCCAAGAAGAATGTTCAACAAAATTCCCAGTTTCTCCATTTCTCTTCTTCTGGTCCCACTTGTAAATATCATTTGACAATGAATTACAACTTTTCCCTTTAAAACATATTTTTATTTTATTTTGCATGTGCTATCAGTTTGGGAATTTTCAACTATCAAGTATTTTCACTTAATTCACTTCAAGTGTTTTACTATGACTGCAAAAGGAGAACAAGAATTGCTCTGTGCTAATACTGTGGTTTTGAGCAGGATTAGAGACTAAAAATTTCCAGAAATTAATACCAGTGTTCTAAAATAACAACTTAATCCTACAAACCTGTTTAAATTTTCCTCTGATTTTTTCCAGATCTTCTTGCAGCTTATCATAAGTAGGGTCTTCATATGGGAATTTCTGAATCATCCTTATTAAGGAATCCAGAGCCCTTATCTTTTTGCTATAAAAGATCAAAACAAAATACAATGAGCCTACTTCAGAAATTCTTCCAATCTATCAATATGAAAATTATACCAATACTTATATATAATTCAGCGCGTAGGACCCATCCTTCTTTACTTCAACTTCCATCCTTCTCTACTTCAACTTCTCCCATTTAGCTCACTGAGAGAGTGTATTTGATAGATATTTAAGCCATAATCAGAAATTCAGCTGTAGCACAACTGATAAAGTCAAAGTTTCCCTTTTAACTTAACTGCTAGAAGTGGAGAAATATTCAAGAATCTTCAGAAATATTGATTAGATGACAGAGCAAACTAAGGAAATCAATAAAAAACCTCACCAGAACACATCAAAACAGCTGACATACGGTGGCAATTCTGTCAGATAAATTAATCAACACTGGATAGGAAAAATATACAAAGAAAAGAATGACAGTAATACAAAAATGTAGGTTGAAAGGGACAGCTGAAGCCATCCCATCCACTTTCTACAGAAGCTGGCCCAACTTCAAAGCTAGATAAGGCTGCTCAGGGCTATCTTCAAGCAGATTCTGAAAAGCTACGAAGATGTGGCTTCTAGAATCTCTTTGGACAGCTGCTTGCACTGGAAAGGGCCTTCTCCTTATGTTCCATGAGAACTTCTTTCAAATGGTGAAAGTTGCCTATTGTCTTTTTACTGTACAATTCTGCAAGGAACATGCCTCCACCTTACCTAGAATTTCCCCTTCTGTGGTACCACTAGGTATCTCCCTTGTCTTCTTTTCTGCAGGCTGACAAAATCAAGGTCCCTTATCCTCTTTTCATTATCACATGCTCCAGCATATTATACCACCCTAGGGCCCTCTGCTCACCTTTCTTCTAGTTTTTCAACATTTCTTCTGTACTGAGGAAGAAGGAAAGCTGGACACTGTAATTTGAAACAGTATTAAAGAACAGTAATTCTTTTTTTTTTAACCTTACCTGTTCTTTTCATCTGTGCATTTCTGAAGCAGACATTGCCATGTCAGTGCAAACCCAAGGTAGCAGCCAATCTGAATGTCAGGAGGGAAAATATGTATATTTGGTATAAACATTGTATATATATACAGTATATATAGTCAAACAGAAATAAGGCACTACATTGTATGCTTTTCTTCAGGAAACAAATCACTGGATACACTGGATTCCTATGCTAGGAAGTTCAATAAATTAGGGTGGAATAAATGAAGGCTACCTGTGTTACAGACACTGAAAACTTCTTCTAAGGATCTGTTCAGTAACAAAGGATAATAAATTATAAACTTGGTAGTGTTCAGTAATCCCTGGCAGTGTTGAGGGCCAGGCTGGATAGGGCTTCGAGCAACCTGGTCTAGTGGAAGGTGTCACTGTCTATAGCAGGGGGTTGGAACTGGATGAGCTTGAAGATCCCTTCCAACCCAAAACAGTCTGTGATTCTGTGAAACCTGCACATACAAGAAAAGTTAAGGTTGTTCACCAGCACTCTCCAGTCCTTTCATTTCTAGGAAGGCTTACCGATTCAGTGTGTGTGCCAACACACAGGACTGACTCCCATGTTCTAAACAATAACAGTGCCTCAACCAGTCAACTCTCCCACTATTAGAAATAACAAAAAGTGTAACAGAGACACCAGAACTGCCCCTTGATGGTTCTCTATCCAACATTCCATGTTTTTCCCTAATGCTGAACCACAGGAGACAGTACAGGAGCGCCCCTTCAGCCACAGTTTTGGGTTACAGAAACAATTGTAAAAGAAACTCATCTATTTAAACTGTTCAGATCAAAACACCACCTTCAAACTAGCTTCTTGGACACATACAAAGCAGTGTGACATAACAGGTGTCAGGCTACCAAATTATGGAACTTTGTCTAACAGTTTCTGCAGTACAATAATTTTCTAATGACAAAAAACATTGTGATTCTCATTGTGATTCTGAAGTATTTTCCCATTTACCTCAGACCCAATCTTTGCACCATGGAGTGATCCATATTTCCTTCCCTCAACAACTCCAATGTGACTGCCTTCAGCATACCCCTCCTGATACCCTTCACCATGAAACCTGTGAAGACAGAAAGCCAACTTTTTTATCAGACACTTTCATATCAAAGTCACACTGCACACAAGCAACTCCCAGGAATAAAACTACATTAAAAAAAAAAACAAACCCAAACACACACACAAAAAAAAAAACCAACCAACCAACCAACAAACAAAACAAAACAAAAAAAAAAACAACAAAAAAAACCAAACAAAAAAAACAAACCCAAACCCACCTCCAAATGCAACTACCAATATTCAGATACATAATATTGGTTTAAATTAAGATTCAATTACACATTCTGTGTTCTTTCCAAACATGTTTATAACAATTTGCCAAGAAAAATAAACTCCACAATGCAGATCAACACTTTCACCAAAATAACACTGCAAACTACAAGCTCTCAACTCTGGTTCAAGTTTCCACATGGTGGAAGAGCCCAGATTGTGCAGGTTGGTCACTCAGCAACAGCAAAGAGAAGAATTTTGGCCTATGAAGGCAGGCTGTGGGGACGTGGTGGCACTGAAACACTACACACCTGCAGGTATCAAGCTTCTACCCCTTGGCACTGAACAGGCTCCACATGCAAATGCAGAACCAGGGGGCTGGTTGGACTTTATGATCATGAAGGTCTTTTCCAACCCAACTGATTCTATGATTTTAATTTCCCCCACTCTTCTCCTTCCTCACCCCCTCCCCGGACTCATTATGGAATCACAGAATCAACCAGGCTGGAAAAGAACTATTAAGATCACCGAGTCCAACTGTTCCCGAGCACTGCCAAGGACACCACAAAACCATGGCACTGAGGGCCTCGTCTACACAGTTTGTGAACACTTCCAGGGACAGGGACTCCACCACTGCCCTGGGCAGCCTGTTCCAATGCCTGAACACCCTCTGGGGAAGAAATCTTTCCTAATAGCCAGTCTAAACCTACCCTGGCATAGATCGAGGCCATTTCCTCTTGTCCTGTTGCTTGTTCCTTGGGAGAAGAGAGCAGCCACCTTCTGGCTACATGCTCCTTTCAGGTAGCTGTAGAGAGCAACAAGGTCCCCCCTGAGCCTTCTCTTCTCCAGTCTGAACCCTCCAGGTCCCTCAGCCATTCCCCACCACACTTGTGCTCCAGGCCCTTCACCAGCTCCGTTGCCCTTCTCTGGACCCGCTCCAGCACCTCAATGTCTTTCTTGCAGTGAGGAACCCAGAACCGAACACAGGATTCCAGGTGCAGCCTCACCAGTGCCGAGCTAAAGCCCTGACCTCAGTCCCTTTACCGCCCTTCACTCCTCAGTTTTCTCTTAACTCCTACCACCGGCTGCGGACGTCCAGGAGGGCCTAACCCCGGAAGTCCCCTCCCCTCTTCCCGCTCCGTCGACTGTTACCCACAGCAGCTCCGCCGGCCCCCCAGGGTCCCTGGGCCCCAGCCAGGGCACCCCGACCCACCGCACCTCTCCTCGGCCATCACGATCTCCTCAAACAAGTCGTGGCCCACCGTCTCAGCCGCCATCACACCACCACCAACCGCAGCCTCTGGGCATGCCGGGAAACGACGGCGAGCCGGAAGGGAGACAGCTGCTCCAGTGCGCAAGCGCGTAACACCCCCCCCACACACACACCCTCTCCACACCCCCACACCCCCCCCCGCCGGGCTCGGCGAAGACAGGGGGCGTGGCCTGAACATGTCCTGACCGCGCCTCCGTGCGTCTGGCCCCGCCCCGGTGAACGGCGGCGCGGCGGCAGGGGGCGCCCGAGCGCCACCGCAGGGCCAGGCCCGCGGACGTGGCTGGTGATGAAGGGGTGAGGCTTCCCCCTACGCCCCGGCTCCGGGACAATCCAGTGTGGCGTTGCTCTGAGGTGGTTCTTAGCTTCAAGTCGTGTATTATCGATGTATATACCCCAAAATGCATATATTTTTGATGTAAATACCTGAATCATGCTTCAGCGTGCTTTCCAGATGCCTTTGTTACACGTATTTGGTGTTATGGATCCACACTGGTAACAGGAAGCGTTTATACTCCTTTATAAGCATATATTTTCATGCTAACTTACTGTTGTATTACATCCTTTAGTGAAAATGTGGCTTTAGGCACACCGAAGCCAATCCCAGTAGGGGTACTGTAGGTCTGTTACCTTCCAAACCAAGCACAGGAGAAAAGAGGATTTGAAAACACGGCTTTAAAATCCAGAGGAGGGTCTAAAGAGAAGAACTACATTAGAGTAAAAGTCGTGCTACTAAAGGTTTGGCTAACTGGATACAACAATCACAGAATCCCAGACAGGTTTGGGTTGAAGTTCATCCAGTTCCAACCCCCTGCCATGAACAGGGACACCTTTCACTAGACCAGGTTGCTCCAAGCCCCATCCAACCTGGCCTTGAACACTGCCAGGGATGGGGCAGCCACAGCTTCTCTGGGCAACCTGTGCCAGCGCCTCACCACCCTCACAGGGGTAACTTCTTCCTTACATCTAACCTGAACTTCCCCTGTTTCAGTTTAAACCCATTTCCCCTTGTCCTGTCAGTCCCAGTCCATTAAAAATGCTTCACGACAGCAGGCTGTCCTGATTTATCTTGAGTGACTGTAGTGAGCGGGCCAGTGTGTTTTCTGCATTAATTTAAAGTGTAGATATCACTGTATCTCACATAAAAACACTGAAGGTTTGTTAGGTGTGAATATCAACCTGCTTTACAACCACACAATCACAAAGATATACTGTTCAATGAGGTCAGTGGGACTATCAGGTGTCCCAAAGGTTTCCTGTAGCTAATAGCTACAGCTTAATTCTTGCTTTGGATGCTACTGGGAAAAAAAAAAAAAAAAAAGAAAAGGAAAAAAAAGGAGTTCTTTGACCTCAGTAGACCATGGGATTGATGGAAAATGCTGAAAATATGCCTTATGCTGCCCAAAAGGAGAGTTGGTTTCCATAACATTTTTGGGGAAAGAAAGTATAGTTCTTTCATTTATTGTTCTCTATTCATATACAAAGTACTCTGTCCGGGTAGAAAAAGTAGTCCTGGATTTTCCACGAACATTGTTTCAGTGCTTTGAGCAGAGGTAAAGTTGATATTATGGCTCTTGAATAAAGGATTTATAGCTTTTTACACTTCTCCAATGTGGAAATGAAGATGCCCAGAATCTCCTTTCCTACAGTCTTCCCACTATTCTAACACCTTGTATTTACACATCATAGTTTCTGACTGAGACTTCACAAGGGGACATTTGACACCTGACCTTTAAAAACCTTTGAAGGCTGTAAAAATGTACTGTTGCAAATGAAAGCACTGCAATTGTCCTGCTGGCTTTGAGAAATGATGATCAGCTGGGAGGTATATGGTGAAAGGTGGAGGTGGTGTTTACATTCCCACAGAGCCAAAGACAGTGGTGTGTCGAGGTTTTGCACACCAAGTTCCTGACCAAGTCAGGTGCCTGACAGTAGGGAAAGCATTTTCCAGTAATCCTTCCACCTCAAGCTGTGACCTTTCCAGATTTTATAAGCAAAGCAGCCAGGTTTGGTCAGAACACGGATGAGAAATCTCCAAGGAAAACTAAAGTGCTCCAGGAAGCGGTGTGGGTAATTTAGCTCCTGGCATCTTCCCTCTGTCTGAATAAATATTGAACCAACCTCTAACTATGCTGTTGCAGTAAGAAATGTGCTTCTGGGAGAAGATGCAAATCCAGAGTTGTCAGCAAACAGAGTCACTGGAGAGCTCAAGATGCTGTTTAAAAATATAAGGTCACTCATCTTTGTGCTCTTGAACAATATTCATGAACAACGATGTTACATCTACTGAAAAGATCTCTGGTTAAACAGTTTACCCTCTATTTGCTGTGTTTCCCATCAAAATTGTTTGGTTTCTTTTTAGCAGAAAATTAAAAGTGAATCTTTGTTGACCAGGGATTAAAAATACGTATTTATTTGGTTTTCTGATTTTTACGTCTCAAAAAAAAAAAAAAAGTCTTGAAAGGTACCTAGTATTCAAAGACAATATAGTGTCTGATCAAAACTGGGAATGAAAAGGAGAAACTAGTATGTCCCAGGCCTGAAAACTGGAATTAAACAACTAGCTTGTGGCTGGATGGCTGCACGCAAAGAGTTGTGGTCAATGGCTCAGTGTCCATCTGGAGGCTAGTAACGAGTGGTGTCCCTCAGGGATCGGTGTTGGGACCGGTCTTGTTCAACATCTTTGTCGTTGACACTGGAATGGGTTGCCCAGGGAGGTTGTGAGTGCTCCATCCCTGGCAGTGTTCAAGGCCAGGTTGGATGAAGCCTTGTGTTGGATGGTTTAGTGAGAGGTGTCCCTGTCCATGGCAGGGGGGTTGGAACTAGATGATCTTGAGGTCCTTTCCAACCCTAACCATTCTATGATTCTATGACATGGACAGTGGGATTGAATGCGCCCTCAGCAAGTTTGCCGATGACACCAAGCTGTGTGGTTTGGTTGATATGCTGGGGGGAAGGGATGCCATCCAGAGGGACCTTGACACACTTGTGAGGTGGGCTGATGCCAGCTTATGAAGTTTAACCATGCCAAGTGCAAGTTCATACGCCTGGGTCGGGGCAATCCCAGGCACAGCTACAGGTTGGGCAAAGAAGAGGTTCAGAGCAGCCCTGCAGAGAAGGACTTGGGTGTGTTGGTCGATGAGAAAATGAACATGAGCCGGCTTCAGTGTGCACTCACAGCCCAGAAAGCCAACCGTATCCTGGGCTGCATCAAAAGAAGCATGACCAGCAAGTTGAAGCAGATGATCCTGCCCCTCTACTCTGCTCTTGTGAGACCTCACGTGGAGTATTGTGTGCAGTTCTGGTGTCCTCAACATAAAAAAGGACATGGAACTGCTGGAACAAGTCCAGAGGAGAGCCACGAGGATGATCAGGGGGCTGGAGCACCTCGTGTGAAGACAGACTGAGAAAGTTAGGGCTGTTTAGCCTGGAGAAAAGAAGGCTGTGTGGAGACCTCATAGCAGCCTTCCAGTATCTGAAGGCGGCTTATAAGGATGCTGGGGAGGGACTCTTCATTAGGGACTGTAGTGATAGGACAAGGGGTAAAGTGTTAAACAGGGGAAGTTTAGATTGGATAGGAGGAGGAAGTTCTTCCCTGTGAGGGTGGTGAGGCACTGGAATGGGTTGCCCAAGGAAGTTGTGAATGCTCCATCCCTGGTGGTGTTCAAGGCCAGGTTGGACAGAGCCTTGGATGACATGGTTTTATGTGAGGTATCCCTGCCCATGGCAGAGGGGTTGGAACTAGATGATCTTAAGGTCCTTTCCAACCCCAACTATTCTATGATTCTATGATTCTAACTTGAAAATCAGGACTACATCTCCCAGTATACAAGGAGCAGGAGCCCTCCAAATGTGTGTCAGTGGCTCAGCTGAAAGGAGATTGGGAAACATCGCAGTAGGTGTTTTCCAGCCAAGATATCTGCAATTCCTGTGACTCACAGAATTTCCAAACAGAAAACAACATATTTTTTCAGGTAAAACCCCCCAGTTTTCTTACTGGCTGAGTGTGGTTCCCATCTGTAAAAGGAAGCAGCCTTCCATGTATAGGATTTTTCGCAGGTGAATTTCGCACAGCTGAAGAGAAATCAGAGAAAACACACCTGGTGGGGAATTTTTCCATCTCCCCGAGGAATAACCTCCTGTGAGCAGCTGGGGCTTAGTGCTATTTTCTGTGTCAGGCACCTCGAAGGCTGTGTGAATGGCATGGCAAGGTTTAATGACATAAATGGAATATGGAAGGAATATTTTATGGAATAGATGCAAATCCACAACTGAGGATGTCTACAGGCAGTGTGCACCTTCCTCAATCTACAAGTACCTGAAAGGAGGTTGTAGTGAGGTGGGTGTTGGTCTCTTCTCTGAAGTGACAAGTGATAGGATGAGAGGAAATAGCCTCAAGCTGTGCCAGGAGAGGTTTAGACTGGGTATTAGGAAAAAATCCTTCACCAAAAGGTTGGTCAAGCATTGGAACAGGATACCCAGGGTAGTGGTTCAGTCAGAGTCCCAGGAGGTATTCAAAAGATGTGTAGATGAGGTGCTTAGGGACATGGGTTTTTTTGTGGTGGACTTGCCAGTGTTAGGTTAGCGGTTGGACTAATGATCTTAAGGGACTTTTCCAACCTAAATGATTCTATGAATCTATTCTACGATTGAATTAGGAAGAATAGAAGGGGACACACACTTAAAGCTGAACTCATTTGTTGTATCAAGAGAATAATAGATTAGAACTAAATGGAGCGACCTTCACATATCGCAAGGTCAAAAATTAACAAGCTGTTTCCAAAACCCTCCTGTAACAGAGATACTTTTCTTAGACTTGCTGTTATCACATGTTGCTCATCAGTAACTGGCAGCAGACAGACAGGCTTGAATTCCAGCCTTGGCATTCACTGCCTAGCTTTGGGAAAACCTCTTTGTCTCTCCTGTGTCTGTTGTGGCTCAACTATGCCACCTTCACAGGGACTCCACCTTCACATGGAATGGAGCCAGATGTCGCAGTTTCCTAAAGCTCCTTCAAGCCTCTAGACTAAAGGAGTGACAAGAGACTCAGCTAGGTTTCTGTGTTGAAGATGATTTTCTTTTTATTGCAAATGTACACATGACACTACTGATGATGCGCAGAAATTTAAAAGGCTATTGTTTGCTAAAATTGCACTACAAAACTCCACAAAATCTGTTACAACTAAAAAACCCACCTTCAGGAGTATATAAATAGAATTTTGAGCATAAATAATAGTAACAAAATAAACAGATGTATGTATTCAATAAATTAATTATAAATATTGCATTGGCAATGAAGTGCTAGGTCAGATGAACACCAGTATTTCCAGTCGAGCTTGGTTTTCTTTTTATAGAAATCTCTATTATAAATGAACCTTTGGAAACAAGTAGAATCTCTCAACCCTTGTTTCACATTGCTTTTTGTTTCTTTTTTTCTTTGGTTATTCATTTGTCAAGTTGTTTCAACAGAAGAACAGAACTGAAGACATCAGACTTCCAGGTTAGGTGCTCCTAATTCCTTCTTGCAAGAGCAGCCTGGCTAATGCAGTTCTGTGGCATTGAAGTCACTAAACTTGTCTCATCACTGATGCCCAAGGATGCAGAATCAAGCCTGGAAGGGACTTGAAAGAATTGCTAATGGATAAAGGTTAAACACAAAAACCTATTTTGCAATTGATTTGACCTATACATCATCCATTTTCAGTCTTTCTCTCCATTTGCTAATGACATACATGCTTATATACAACAGTACCTTAATTAAACATTCTAATTTGAATGGTTCATTCCCTATCTGATGAACATAAATGCTAGTTCTGTGCACTATTCCAGACACACAATGAATTCTCACTAATGTTAAGGAGAACTCATTGCTGGATGATGCTGATGCCACAGTGAACATAAATTAGCCTATAAAAGAAATCAAAGATCCAGTTTTCCAATGTACCCCTTAGCAATAAGGGAAAGAAGAATCTTTTTCCCTTTCTTCCCTTATTTCCTAAGGGAAGAAAAAGCAAAATATACAAGCAAAATTGTTTTTTTTTCAGTGGTATGCTTTCAATAGAAAGTTTTCCCAGCATGTTGTCAGCAGCTTCTCAAGAAACAGCATTAAGTCTAATTCACGCAACTGCATTTGCTAGGTTTTCTTTAATCCTGTTTTGTTCCATATGTTTGTCTTTAAGGCCTCCAAAGAGGAAAAGATTTTCTCCTATGAGCTATAGAAATAACAGGTGAACATATGTAGTAATGAAGTTGATGTAGAAAAACTCTAGGTATTTTGTCATCACCACAGTTAATGGAGGGACTTTGACGAAGCTGCTGAGCTTTTCTTATTTTATCCTTCTTCTCCAGATAAAACAGTGGCTAGGCAATTCTTTAGACTATAGAACAGCCTCTGGCACTCATCTCTTGCAGGTACCACACATTGCAAGGAAAAGGCTGTCTCCATACTGAAATATACAAAAAAGTTGGACATATCACTACAGGAAAAGCTAAAAACCCAGCAGTATTCTGTGTTATTTCTTTAAAAACACATGTGTGTGTGATCAGAGTCATTTCTGAAAGCTGGGGCTCTTCACTGGTAACAGTTTGGAGGTGATACCAAAGGGGTCCATGCTGTCTGTTTCCAGAGGTGAAGAATACACTTCTGGTTCAAAGGCCTGGCTGTAATCACCATATTCACCAAAGTCTGTTGATTCCACAGGCACAGTGTTGATCATAGGTAAAAAGTGAGACAGTGGAAGGAAATCTTTCCCTTTGAACTGCTGTCTTTGCTTGGCACTACTTAAAGACACTGATATTCCGTGTTTTTTTGATCTATATACATTGTAGCCGTCTGGACGAATCTCCTCTTCAAAGGAACAATCCTCTGTGGAATACCTGAGCTGAACAGCAAGGAGTAATGAGAGTTACAAATGCACCTGCCAGACTCATTGCATTCAACTACAACATAAACCTTTGATGCAACCAGCCCTTCTCCCTCTGCTTTCAGTGAGGGTGTCCTTCTGGCCTGTCATGGGTACCCCAATTTGGGGCACCTTGCAGACCCCACTGCCGGATCCATGGTGGTGAGCTGTCCACTGCCTCTCTACCTGGCTGCTGCAGGGATGCAGGTGGGACCCATTGTGCTGGTGACAGTGATGGGCCACAGCTGCCAAGATGAAGTGCCCTGAGATGGTCAGGCATTTAGACTAGATGACAGTTGCAGGTCCCTTGCAACTGAAATCATTCCACTGTACTCTACTCAAGCTCCCTACCTTGCACACAACATGCATTTTGAGTTACGAGGCCGTTAAAAAACCTAATCCCACACTCCTGAAGTTAATACATGTCCATCACACTAAATAAGCTTTGAATCCTGGGTGTGGACTTCTTCACAGCTATGACACTTATCCTGCCCTAAACACAGGGAAAGAGAGTCTCAAATGACAGCTCATTTAGATAAAGTGTCCTTAGTGGCTGACAGTACTTAACTGCAGTCATGAGACCTAACCCAGCAGTCCTCAGGTATAAACCTCCAGGCTCTGCTAAGGCCTGTGTAAGAACTTCAGGATCATGTCTGTAGAAAGGCAGTGCTGTCAAAGACAGCACTTATACAAACAAACATGTCCAATCAGTACAGATTTGAAGGGTAAGATTCAGATTCAGTCTGTGTGTAACTAAAAACATAATTGCCTTTCTTTCTATTCAGCATTTATTGAAATTACAAAAGACCAGTTAATGCAGTGTTATATTCTCATTACACCTTAGAACTATCAAATAAATCCAAGAAGTTGTTAAGATTTTGTATAGAAGACGACATTTTCTTAGGTATGAATTTGTAGAATTACACTTGTGACATTCTGTACAGATAGTACCTTAGGATTTTGTGTCAGACCTTTCAAGATCCTTACACAAGCATTGTGTTTCTTACAACTCTGGTGCTATTCCAGGCTCAGCCACCACAGGTGATTGAACTTGTGGTCGGTCAATAAAAGTCAATTGCTGATTGTGTCTCAGTCTGCAGTGATAAAAGTGTCCTTACATGAATGCTCTGCCTGTCTGCATAGAGAGCATACTTGTTGCTCTTCAGTCCTTCTCAAACACCCTCAATAATATGTAGTGCAATTAAGTGTATGCATTTGGTTATCTTTTAAAAATAGTTTTTGAATGCATCAAATAATTTTAAAAAGGCATTTTCTCAAAATAAAATGATGAATATTTATCTTTCTACACACACTGTATCTCAGAAAAACATGTGTACATGATACAAATCTATGAATTGTTGGTTGAATAATAAGCTGTCTTTATGAGAGCTCAGTCTCCCTAGCGAGGATGATGAAATAAAGAAGCTTCTTGAGCAAGTGCACTTTTCAAATAGCAGTTATTGATTGTGCTCCCCATGCCTCAACTATATCATTCACTTTTCGTATCACTGGAATTGACTCTAGCATTATTTTTTAAAACAACTACCAAATGCACTTTAACTATTTCCACATTATGGTTTGGTTTTTTTTTTTTTTTTTTCCACAGGAGGAGTTTACAGCATGTCAGTATCTTCAGATTTGCCTCTAAACTACTAGCTGCAGCACATTGCACATTGAAAAAACAACTCTAGTCATCATTTTTCAAGTGTTATAAAAGGAGCATGTTGCAGGAGTGAAAAAGGTTGCCCAGTTTGGTCCCCAGACACCGTATTTGCCTTGGTAGCAGAGAGGTGACAGCATGTGTCCACAACATATAAATGTGATGGCATGGTTACATGCCATTGCATTTTGAGGAAAACAAAAAACAAAACAAAAACCAAACCAAAACCCCTGTGATTAATACTGTACACCAACAAACACAGTCTCAATCAAGGCATATATGTCTTCAAAACAGTGTTAGGCAAAAGCTGGTTTCAAATTCTGGGACTCTTGAAGTCCAGCTGGCAGCTCTGATGGGAGCAGATTCCAGGCTCTGCTTTGTTTTCATTGATCATTTTGCTTTGGCTATACATTAAAACATTAAGTTAATAATTGACCTGCCATATCATCTGAACCTCTCCATTATCACTGTATCGACTGATTCTAGCCCAGAAAAGCAAGAAAATTCATGAAGAAAGGCTTAGTTCTATGTTATATATGCATTCAAAACCATCACTGTATCAGTACCACTTATTAAAGATGCTGGGGGGGTTGAGAATGTGCCAGAGAAATCAAAGCAGAATCAAATTGTATCTTTACTATGGCACAATAAGAAGTCATCGCTCTGTGAAAATCAGGCTTCCATGAAGCATTTAAACACAGACTGAACCTGAATCTTAGCCTTCAAATCCTAGAGCTGGCAACTTCTCCTTGTGGCTTAAAAACCAGAAAACAAAAAAGTTTATATGGCTGATGAGGACTAGCTAATGTGTTGACATACCCAGGGGAAAAGAGTGACCCAACATCAGTTGATCCCTCAGCTCTTCAACCTCTCGGAGTCCCTCAGGTATGCTGTTATCACAGCGGAGGAGAGTCCTTTCCCTCGAAATCCCGCTTCTGCTTGGTATTACCTAAGAGATGGCAACTCCATCTTCTGGGATATGTGAGCCTGGCAGCCAGCTGGCTGCATCTCATTTCCAGATGAATAATCTTGGGGGTTTGCTTTTGGTTTTCGTTTTGCAGAATGACTGACCTGAACTATAAGAAGTTATTCAGATTCTATGGTGTGACTTAGTCTACTCCTGCAACAGGAACGCAGCCACTTTTTGGAATATAAACGCAGTTTTGCCCTGGTCTGTATTTTCAGTCTATTTTGCCAGGACGCATGCAGTACAGACTTTGTTTTCTAACTGTTATTTCCTTACTGCCTTCTAACAATCCTCACGGCGCTATCAGTGACAAGAACCACAGGTCCTATAAAAAAAAAAAAGGAAGCTGGGGGGACGACCTGTAAGCTTTGTTAACCCGTTTTACTAACAGCACAATAAGAAAAATACACCAGCCCTTTGGTCTCGCCTGCCGTTTCGAGCGCCGCGACCGGGATAGAAATCTCCCTCGAGGAAGGCGAACCCGGGACAGAGCCGTCGGGAACCGGGGATCGGGTCCGGGGTGGGAATCGCAAGCTCACCTGCCCGTGCAGCCGCCCCGCCTCGTCCATGCAGAGGTAACGGGAGCTTCGCACGCCCTTGATGGCCACGGTACGCACGGCCACTGCGCGGATCTCCAGCAGACCTGCGGGGCAGAGGGAAGAGCGGCGTCAGCTCCGCGGCCCCGTCCCGTCCCGCTCCGGTGCCACCGCTGCCGGTACTCACTCTGCAGGCTCTGGCTGCCGACGGCATCTACCCGGCCGTCGCCTCCGATCCGCAGGAAGCAGCTGAAGAGCCCGTGCTTGCTGGCGGTGTAGAGGTGCCGCAGCCGGATCGGTTCCCCCCAGCCGTAGTTAACATGCGGGCCGGCGTCGGGCAGCGGCAGCGGCACCGCGGCGGCGGCGGCGGCGAAACCCAGCAGCGCCAGGGCGGCGGTGTGCGGCCCCATGCCGCGGCGCGGACCGGCAAGGAGCGGCGCGGAGGGAAGCGTCGCTACCTTGCCCTGACTGCGCCTCGGGGATGAAGCGTGGGTGAAGCCAGCCCTCGGCCTTTTATAGCTCTCCATTATCAGCCCGATCGATTCGGCTGCATCCAGCTCCGATACAGAACCCATTTCACAGAGGGAATTGGTCGGATAGGTCACTCCCCCCGAAAACATTGATCGGATGACATCATTTCACAGGGGACACCCTGAAGTCGCTCCTTCCTCATCCACACCTCCAAGATTTCCACCCACTTCGAGCCTCCGGCAGCGCCTCTCTGTGCGGTCCCGGCTGCCACGAGGGGACGAGATGAGATGGGACAGGACAGGAGGAGATGGAATGGGACGGGGGACACTGTCGGTCCCGCAGCCCCAGGGAAGCGGACCGGGGATGTGCGTGTGTAAATCCAAATCCGTGTGTAAATCCGACCCGGGGAGTGGGGGAGGCTGCTCTCGCCCTTCTGCCTTAGCTCCTTGCCCTCCTTTATTTCCCTTTTTAGAAATTCGCCTTCACGAAATGCTTTTTAAACCTCGGGTCACCTCCCAGGGCAGGGGCTGTGGATGCGCGGCACCACCGGTCCTCGTTACCGGCAGCCGGTGGGGCACCCGGTACGGCCTGGTACGGTACGGCCCTTGCACGGCGCCTCTGGGCGGGCACGCACTGCTTCCCGGGCTTTATTGATGCCCGGTCATCCCCGGCTGTGTCACTAGATGGAGCCTGGTACCTAGGCTGCGGGGCTGTCCTGGACCCGGAGGAGCTGCTGCCCGGGGGCTCTGCACCTCCTCTTGGAAAGGGCTGCCCAGGGCAGTGGTGTAGTCACCGCCCCGGAAGTGTTCACAAACAGTGTAGAATAGGCCCTTAGTGCCATGGGGTTAGTGGTGGCCTTGGCAGTGCTGGGGAATGGTTGGACTCGGTGAGCTTAAAGGTCTTTTCCAACCTGGTTGATTCTGTGATTCCAGGATTCCAGGTGACTCCTGCTCCTGTACTGAAAGATTAGTGAGGGGGGAAATGTGTAGGAAAGCTGCATTGCTGGCAGGCAGCATCAATTGATCTGATATTTTTTACTGGTCTGTGAGTGGACTTTTTCCATACAGGTTCCTCTCCAGGATGTTGCTCAGCAATGGAAAAAAGCAGATACACACATTTGGGCTTGTTCCATGCTTTTTTCATCTCAGGGGGTTTGTTGCTGACTCTTCTGCTGCCACACAAACTGAGCATTAAAGGGATTTTCTCAGATCTCAATAAATAATAATTTCATAAAGAAAAAAGAAATCCCTCCTCCACAGTACGTATTAAATACCCCATTGCCCCCAGCAACATTTCTGAGTCAGCAGTTTCAGTCAGTTTCCACAGACTGTTCCTATATTTTGCTACCTTTTATTTCCATCCTTCTGTGGGCACACACACATCTCCTTCCTGTAAACACTCACAGAAATAAATTTTCTTTCTGAGCTCAGTGAGGCTGTGACAAGGTCACCCCAAAACAAAGAGGAGGTTGATGGCCTGCACTTGTATAAATGCTTACACTTACCATGTGGAGCTTATGGTGCTGAAGTTAATGACATCAATCAACCAGAGTCTGAATGATCAGGGTCTTGCATCACAAGATGCATCCTGGAGTGAGGCATTGTATGTCACCAACCATTTCAAAAGCAAATACTGATTTTTATTCTGGGGTTTTGATGGTCAGCTTGAGACACCCAAAAAGGAGCCTTCTCTGCATCCTTGTAATTAATAAAGATCAGGAGCACTTGATTTTCAGGTGTCTCATGCTGCATCCTCCAATCCAGGCACTGCTTTGGGAAACTCTGGCCTTTCAAACATTGCAGAAGCTCACAATATTACAAACCCAGTAAATAATACGAAGGTATCCAAGACCCTATTTTTTTTTCTCCTGAGCAGAATTCTGCAGTCTTATTACATGGCTGCTACAAAGGCAGTTCACTGCCCTGCAACCCTGGGCCCCACAGCAGTTGTGCATGTAACTCATCCTGGCTACATATGCATTCTTCAAGATATTGAGCACCCACCACACACAGAGGTTATGCTCTGAAATGAATCTGAAAGGTCTTTTTAGCTCATTTTGTGGTGCATCTCAGTGAACAGATGCTATTTTATGATTGATCTTTCTGCTATACTATACTGTGAATAATATTCACCATCATACATATTCATTTTTTTCTATGATTGTATCATTTTCTTCCACAAGAAGACAAATATCTTTCTGTCAGTAAGGAACTGATGCTTGCAACTTGTTTATTCGTTTTGGCAGCATTACAATTCTTTTGTGAAGATGAAAAATAGAGGCAGAAAAGGCAAATCATTTGCACAAAGTGATATTCAAAATCAATGAAAAATCTGGCTGTACATGAGAATTTCCTGATAACTGATGGAGAGATATTAAAAGTTGCATTCATTGTTGCTGTTGCTGATATTACATGGACTGATGTTTAAAGGTTCATATCAAATCAAACCAAAATGAAAATTAAGCATTTACTTAACCAATTTTTTTGAATGGCCTTTCTTATTATAAGAAGCTTTCAACCTAAATCTCTTGTCCAATTTCCTTTGTGGTTAGTGACAGGGGTAAGTGTCTCCAAGTACTTACCTGGACTGCATAGTACCAATCCTATCTCAAAAGAGCTGTTTAAGAGATAAGGGTTCAATAATCTCTGGAAGTATGTATTTCTTTAACTGGCGCTGGAAAAAAACCCTAGATGTTTAATTCACATTAAGTACCTTTTCCTTATCTAGAGATAAATGAGCTAATGAATCTCACTGTTTTCAACATGTAAGAGTTGCAACATATGATTTTCATTTTGGTTCCTTTCTGTGTCGGTGAACTTTCTCATTTGTTTAATGTTTTAATCAAAGTTCGATAGAAAGACACGTCTTGGCACATTCCCACAAATGTATTTGCAGAACAAATGTATATAGGGTAAATCACACCATCATTTACAGAGCTGGACCTGCTCCCTCTGTAAACAGAGCCTGCAACAAGGAAACCTGGTAGGGTAGGACTTCTTGCTTCTGTGAGGATGGGAAGGGGAGAGAAGGTTTATGGAACAAAAATACCTCCTGACTAAACAGTACACAACTGCAAAAGCATTTTCACCTGTTGTAATGAATCATTTATTTTCACCGCACTTTTCCATGTCCCAGCGTAATTTCTGCAGAACAGGAACATCAACTTTCTGTTACACTGAACTGGATGTGTTTTGGATAAACATAACTACCTATATTTAAAAGTCAGACATCCAGAGATCCTGGAACATGCCAAAAAGTTAACAGAGGGCTTGTGCCTCACTGGGCAATAACATCCCGGGAACTAGCAGAAACAAAACTAAAGAAGTTGCCACAAAAAGGATCAGAAATAAGGCATGAAGCCACCCATGAGTAGAAGATGGTCATATGTTACCTTGTGGTGGAGATCAAAGACAAAATTACATAGGTAAGTCACTCAAGGCTGAATGAGGGTCAAAATGTGATGAACTGGATGTGCTCAGGATGAAGCAACATCTGCTCAATAGTAGAAGAACTCCAGAATATCATGGTGAAAACTTTCTACTATGTAAGTCACTGCAGAAAGAGGAAAATAGTACAGAAACTTTAAAGATATTCTGCATCTTTGGTATGTCCTGCAGATTTAGGAGTACGTATAACATGAATGTGATCCAATAGTGCTTTTGAGGAGAGATTTGTGTTTCCTCCTCTTCTCTGAAGTCAGAAGTGGCAGAATTACAGAGGCTGTAAATACCCTGAGGGAAGCAAGGTCCCAAACAGAGCTGGAGATGGAGTCCTTTAGTTTCATGATTTCTGCTGTAGTTCCTGCATGTCATCCCAGACGTGACAGCAAAAAGAAAGCCTTTATTTTCCCTGTGGCAGAGGGCCAGCAGAACTGTCCAGTTCTTTCTTTTGTTTCTGGTAGGGAAGAGTATGTCAGGCAAATGAGGGAAGGCAGAAGTGAAGACATAGTACACTGCGATATGCAGTTATTTGAGCACAAGGCTGTTCTATAAAGAGCCTTATCAGCACAGCACTGGTTAAAAAAACCTGCCTAAGAAGGAGAGGTTACTCCACCATATGTCAAGGACTGCTCTGTTTCCCAGCTGCTTCTGCAATCCAAGAGGCATAAAGGTGACAATATTTCTCCCTGGGCTGTGAATGAGTGCAGAATTGAGATTCCACAGCTCCCACTGCGTGCACCCACTGACAGGATGTCATACAACAGGACAAGCATTCACAGAGGCTCTCCACAGCTCTCACAAGTGTAATAGTCCTCAGTGAATTTGTAGGATCCAAATACATTGGATACTTGAAGATTTTTCAAATGATCAACTTCCGGAGAGGCTGATCCTCTTCTCAAACTGCTCTGCTAAAGAAGGTCAATGCTCTGGAGAGATCGTTGCTACTGTAATTTGTAGTTGCATGTGTAATTGCTGGTTCTTTCCAATGAGCACAGCCAGACAACTAATTTCAAATATCTCTCACCATTCTGTTATCTAATGCTTTCTTAACTATTGCTATCAGTTAATGCATTCCCAAGAGGAATACTTAGCCTGGAATTGACTTGCAGCTTTCATGGTCAAATGATACCTTCTGATGAAGTCTACTCTAAAGCACACAAAAGTCCTGTCAGTTTCAAAAGGCCTAAATGCATTTTTTCCTCACTGGAAGTTATTTCATTCTTCAGACATACTTGATCCACACCATCTTTTCTGTGTGCTAGGAAATCCTTTGTTATCCTGGTATAGAAGCAGATTATTGATTTTCTGGGCAGGTATTTGGTACAATAGCTCTGCATCACCTTGTTTATACTAAACCAACAGAAGCTGTTTTTTTCCATTACTTTCTGTGCAAAACTGCATCCTGCAGCAGAATTTAATAATTGCAAGTTTTTTTTGCCAGTAGCTTTCATTTTCATTTCGAGTTGACCTAGGGAGTAATGCCCCTGGACTTTGTTTCTGCAATGTGCTCTTGAAAACCATGAGGAAAGCTTTTTCAGGGAAGAGTAATTCTAGATCACCAGCTTCTCAGTCAAAAGTGGTATCCATGGAGCATTTACCACTACTCTTTTCTTGGCAGTCATTAAATAATATTGCCTTTATGACAAGTTCCAACTCCACTAGAAATATTTTGCCTTTAATAGACAGAGAATGGGCCAGTAGAAGAAGATGATATACCACAAGAAGAAGAAATAGATGTTATCAGAGTTTTGCTTCAGATGCACAAGAGTGCATACTCAGAGCTGTGGTCCTGTTCAAATACATCCAAAGCACTGGAAAGCCAGAATTAATCAGGTGATTCAGTCTGATATAGTGACAGTTCCCAAAAATCAGTCCTAAAGGGCACAGTAGGAAGCTGGGATGCAAAAGAACTTCAGCAATGAGACCAATACAGGCACATTAAACCAAACCTGACCCTGGAGCAATTTCACTGAGTTATATCTGGGATAAATTTGTTCCATAAAGGTCTAACTTCATGTCATTGGAGGTGTAAAACTGTTTTCTTGGTTAGCAAGAACACTGAGCTAGGGTCTCACAAGTGGTGATTTTTTTTGGAAGTTGTTTTGGGGATGAAAGGGGTTTAGCTATGCCTGTCTGTTTGGTGTGGCACTGAATCCCCCATTTTCTTGAAGTCAGGCTTCCTATGTATCTGGGGACATGATTATAACTCTGCTTAAATGCAGATGTTTTCTCAAAAGCACCTATGATAATAAACCTCTTTTGTTTTATAATTTTTACCACAGAATCTTTTAGTCATAAATATGTTAATAAATTATATCACTCATAGTATTTGGTAGGTTTATGGCCATCTAAAAGGTATTTTAGATAGAATCAGTCAGGCTTGGCTAAGAACTTATGGGAGAACTGCTGCGGCTTACCTGATGTTGAGGATCAGACTACCCTATAGTTGTCCCCAGTGGCCCATAAAGGTAAGATGCCTTTGGGATGTTCATCTGAGGCTTTACAACACATAGAATTTACACACTGCAGCTCTGTCAGGAGGGTGATCCCATACAACTGAGTGATAGTGGAGCAAACATATATATATAAGTAGTTGTGCTAACAAAGAGCTTGATTTTCTTAAAGCTGCTGTCAGCTCAAACTACTTATTGTGCTTGCCTTTGTGCTTTCTTGAGGAAGGTTCTGAACTGCCTCAGAGCAAGAGACCTCCATTCTTTGTTTGCTGTTAAAGTGTGCTAAAAGTTGTGGGAGGTTTCCAGTCCAGGTATGGTTTGATGAAGCTGACACTGCTTTTTATCTATGAGAATCCTATGTTTGCCAATATATATGTAAGATCTGCAGATACTTGGCACAGCAAGTCCCTTGGAGGACAGAGGCTGAGAAGTGCCTGGCTTCAAACTGTCCCTGTATGGGTTAGTTCCAGATTACTCAGTCCTGCTAAGACCATAGGATGTGAAAGGTAAGAATTATACATGTCTGGGGAACTTCTGCTTATATTCCGCTGTAGTTGTGTTGTTTGGTTTTAGTGTTTGTTTTAGTTTTTTGGTGGTTTTTTTGTTTTGTTTTGTTTTTTTTTTAATCTGTGCTTCAAACACTTGACCAAGTTCAGAAAAAAGGAGTCTGAGTAATTACAATTTGCCGTGTTGTGGAGTAAGAGGGTTAGAAAGGGAGTTGAGGAAGCCAGCTAAGATTCACAGTTTTCTTTCTCCCTCTTATTTCATACTACACTTTGCTGCTTATCATTACTAGGAACTGCAAGTCACCAGCAGAGCTGTATAAACTGTTAGAGAGAGGTAAATGGCTAGTAAACGCAGGTGAATGTTGTGTCAAATTGTCAGTTCAGTTCACAAGTGCTTATTCACCTACTGTCATCACTTTTGGTTATTACGATATTGCAGGAAGGACTCTGACTGAAATGATGAAGCCCTTTATGAAACACTTAGAACAAACATGAACTTGAAAAAGTACAAAGTTTCGTCATGGCATCATTTAAGGCTGTTAAGAATATTTTGCTGACAGCCTCACGTATCCTAAGCTTCTGGAAAGCAAAATGATTCCTCTGCATCAGCAAAAGTCTGCCTTCCACTCCAGCCCACATTCAGGGTCTAAAACCGTGGAGAAATATCTTAGAAGAAATGAAATTATTGTGCAACAATTCCAAAATCTGTTTAGTAGATGGAGTTACTTCACCTGGATTTTAGAAAGTGTGATGGTATCTTGCCTCCCTCTTCAAGACACCCAGACTCAATATAGGTGACAGTCATGTAGAAAGGTTTCACAGTGGCTTTGCTCAAGAGGCAAGAAATTAAGGTTACTAATAACTGTTCTTCCTCTTGGAGGTCATAGGAAATAATTTTCTGCTGAAAGAAGCCTATGCCACAGCTGTGGAGTAGCTGCAGTTGGGAATCTCAGTAACTTACTCTGATGGTCCACATTGAAGCTTTTTAAGTAGTCACATCTGCTGCCATGAAACATGGCTGTGAGACATTTGGGGTCAAAAATTGAAGGGCAAAGGTTACTGAAGCATCCTGCCACTGCAGCTAAAAGTGATCTTTACTTGACAAAGCAGAAGTAACATGGGATCTAAAAGAACATAGCTAGTCCATCCAAAACATTTTATTTGGATTGATCCTAATCAGCCATAATTTCCTAGTTTAATGGCCAATTAAAAGGCCATTTGAAAGTAAGAGAAGCAGAACAAATCAGCCTGGAAAGAACCTGGATGGTCTTTAGAAGGTAATTCAAGTTTACTTAGGTTTTGCACATCTGACTAGTGAGAAAATGGGTGGGTAATGGATGTCTTACTCCAAAAGTAATTCAGATTCGTTAAATAGCTGGTTTCAGCATAAGATAAAATCTGACGCATTGCTGAAAAGTGAAATGAAACACCTGCAATTAAAACAAGGGATTTATCTATCTAAAGATGACAGCAAATATGAAATGGAATGTAAAATCCCCCAGTATCTGGCTATTGACTATATACATAGCTTGATGTAAGAAGCAGAATAAAACTCAGTATTTACTCTACGTGTATTTATAACTGTAATTGGGCATATAATGGTCATAATTATTCTAATTTACTGTCTTTAAACCACAAATTTTATTATGTTAAATGCTTTTATGGTTTTATGCCAAATGAAGATTTTATGTTAAATCTTCAAATTCTTTGATTTTCCTAACATGAAATATTACATGAAATATTATGTGAAATATTACAGGCCAGAAATGGGAGCCACATTCCTGTTTCTCTTGCTGTAGCCTCACTCTGCAGAACAGCTGCTGTTGCTGGGCAAGAGACACCCGGTTTTCCTTTCTTTTAACTAAGAGGTCACATATTGCCATCACTATGATTTGGATTCAGTTAGGCAGATGTGTCTCTGTATAACATTGTAGAAGGAACTAGCCAATATAAATGAAATAAAAAGCTACAGAGCTGTAAATGGACCCTGTACAAATCCTTCCTATTTGTTGCTCCAGAGGCAATAGCAGTATCCCATTCTCAAGAGACAGTAGTCCCCAGATTTACTTTATCCTCAAACACACACATAGACAGCAATGGCAACCTCTTGCATCGTCATCACTGGCAAAGAGCAGTGATACAAAACCCCTCACACTAACTGCCTGACTTACATTTTCCTTTAGTGCTGCAATTTAACTCTTATTTCCCTGAGAAAGGTAGTGATAGACATATCAACTATAACTTTTTCTGGTTATTTATAACCCTCGCTCCTTAAGTTCCTTCTGAACAGTCGTTAGGAGATGGTCATATTTTCCAGTTATGATGCCTAGTCACCACTGTGCACTGAAACAGATCTTATTATTTGGTTGGTGTGGTGGTTCATCATGGGTGGGTTGTATTTCAGGCTCACCATGCGGTACTGATTATTAATAAGAAGTTATTGTTCAGAAAAATATTTTTAATAATTGATTAAGGAAAGGAACTTGGGCCCAATTCTGCCTTCCATAGCAAAATTCATTTACTTCAGTGGCAACAGTCAGACATTTGGCAACAATTTTTGGTAGTGAATTATTAGAGTATCAGTTAATATTTATCATTTAAGCCTGTTAAACCCTCATAAGAATGAAGGCTCCATTTTGCCTCATGTTATATGTGTGTGCACAAATAAGCAACGATGACACATTCTCCCTAGTGTAATGCTGCAGGATGGGTGGATTTTGTAGTTTCCCATCCTGTACATTTATTCCTTGAGAGTTTCACTCATGTTACAGATGAGAACATGCATGGCTACATTTTTTCCAATTTTAGATCAATGAGCCACACAGCAAAGAGCACTGAGTTGGCAGGTCCCCCGCATTCATGTGAATGAAATGAAAGGAAACTCAGTTTTTGGCTCCAGTTTTCTGTCACTCCATTGTCATTCAACAAAACGGACCAAAGAGAAAAGCAATCAATCCAGCTCCTGAAGCCTCAGTCTCCCGCTGCCATCAGCTTTGAGCTCCCTGCACTGATCTTATCTGCTGCAGAGTGATTGAAAGTAATTTGTTTTGGTTGAAAGTAATTTGTTTTGGAGAGTAATTAGATTATCTCTTGGGGGGCTTCCTACCTGGTGACCCAGTGTTTCTCCTTGCCTTGATGCTCATTAACATCAATTACTATAGAGACACTCTTCAAAGGCAGGCTTGCACTGCCCAGGCTGTGCAACCTATGAAGAAATATGCTTCTCATCCCTACTAGGAAATAATAAACCTTCTAATGTCAAACAATTATTTGTGGGTCAGGCACATATGATCCTTGTGGGGCTTAAGCCTTCCAGTTGCCATCCAGTGTGAAATGCTTAGTGATTATGAAATGAGCTAGATCTTTCTATAACAGTGTATATTGTTGTGAATATAACGGTCTCAAGCAAACAGCTACATAATATTTGTGAGCAATTGTCAACACTGGACACATATTCCACATTTGCAGAGGTACTGTGACAGCAAACAAAATACATCTCTGCCAGGGAAAAGTGTAGAGAGGTTCAGAAGTTCGTGCTTTGACTCTTGTACCCAGAATCAACTCTTTTTAATTGAGACAATGAATATGACACAGCACTGATAGGCGTCATGATAACACCAGTATCTGTTTTTTTTCTGTAATCATGTGAGCTCTAAATGAGTCACTACCAGACTGTGATATTTAGTGTTGGTGATTACATCATTACTACTATGCCATCCTACAGACCATAATGGAATAAACAAGAACCACAATGATTCATCTTTAGAACCACATCTCATTTTTTCAGACATACCAAATCTGAACAATAAATTGCCCAGTTATCCATTAATTTTCATTTGTTACAGCTATTTGTGCTGCTCAGGCAGTAGAAAGGGGTTATAGAGGGAGCAGAAATTACCTGTAAAGGTAAGGTTTGGTTGGTGGGCCTTTCCTGGTTGTATAGAGGTGCTAGCGTCATCAAAAGTTGAGGGCTGGCCCTGGGGATGTAGGATGAGTTGGGACTGACCACAGGGAAGCTGCGGGAGAAACATAGAATAATAGAATAGGTTGGGTTGGAAAGGACCTTAAGATCATCTAGTTCCAATCCCCTGCCACAGGCAGGGACATCTCACACTAGACCATATCAACCAAAGCTCTCTCCAACCTGGCCTTGAACACTGCCGGGGATGGAGCGTTCATGACTTCTCTGGGCTGCCTGTTCCAGTGCCTCACTGGCCTCACAAAGAAGAGCTTCTTCCTTATATCTCACCTGAGCTTCCCCTGTTTAAGTTTTAACCCATTACCCCTTGTCCTATCACTACAGTCCCGAATGAAGAGTCCCTCTCCAGCATCCTTATAAGCCCCCTTCAGATATTGGAGCATGGTAAAAATGTCCTTGTTCTACAGCTGTTCATGGCTACCTGATCCATAAGGAGGCGAATATAAGTCAACACAGTCCAAGGAAGTCCTGATGAAAGGGAATCATCACCAGTGTTTGAAGTCATCAGACCCCACCCTGTTAGGTGATACTGGCTCTCAGGATTTGAACATGTTCTACAAGTCCTTTAAACCTCTGTCCTGAAGAGTTGCTAAATGCTGACATCTGAAGTAAATAACTGCCTTTTTCTTTTTTTGTTTGTTTCATTTGTCTTGTGTGAGTAATTAGGTCATTACATCTGAAAGTGATTGTTTTATTCATGCCAAGAGTGAATAATGAAGACCTTTGATGAATCCAACAACCATCATGTAAATGTGGGGTAGGAATGTAGAGGCAAATGAATGACCTTTCTGAAACAGAAAAAAAACCATCAGTTAAGGCGTTTATTTTTTCCTGTTGTGTATATTATAGTTGATTCTTCAATGCTTCCTTTTCCTAATAAAATCCACATTGTTTGAAGTGTTTGCAATATTCTTTAAATAGGCTACTGTGGGCCTGTCTATGAGCCAGCCAGCGGCTGCTTTTATGGAGCTAAACATTTCTTCCCATAGTTTTCAAGGAATGCTTAGAATATAAATATTTTGCCAGGTTGTGTTTATATAATTTTGATATTAATGCAGAGTTATGGATGGTCTTTAGCCACCTCCCCAGCCTCTAAAACTGAAGTCAAATGAAAGTGAAAAAATAAGCTATATCACTCATGATGGTGTTAGTTAAAATAAGACAAGAGCCTGTAGGGACAGGACAAGGGGGAATGGCTTTAACCTGACAGAGGGGAGATTGAGGCAAAAAATTAGGAAGTTCTTGCCTTGAGGGTGCTGAGGCACTGGCACAGGGTGCCCAGAGGAGCTGTGGCTGCCCCGTCCCTGGCAGTGTTCAAGGCCAGGTTGGACGGGGCTTGGAGCAACCTGGTCTAGTGGAAGGTGTCCCTGCTGGTGGCAGGAGAATGGAACTGAATGAACTTTAGGGTCCCTTCCAACCCAAACCAGTCTGGGATTCTATGACTGAACAAGCAATGGAAAGTAAATAACCTTTTGTTTCTCAGGACTGATTCTCACAGGAAAGGGTGGATCAACTGCTTCCACTTAGCTGGTCCTGTGAGTGAGTATGAAATGTTACTCCACAGCCTGATGAGAGCAGATAGACTGTGTCAGTCACATTATAAATTAAACTGAGTAAAGCAAAGAAAGTGGAAATATCATAAAAAGGCTGGCAATGATTTTGCTTTGCAGGTCTTTTCTTTGAGCCCAGGGTGGGAGGAGAGGTGTTAATACCTATCAGCATCTTTGCCTCCATGCACTGATGCAATTGCAAGGCTACTTTGCAGAGGGATGACCTGACCCTTGCATTGTAGCCAGGGACCCTGTAATCCTGTCTCAGGTCTGCTGGCTTCCAGTGGGAAATAAAATTCAGTCCTTCAGCAGTACCTACTTTGTGGTAAGGGAGGGGAGAATTCTTATCTGACCTGTGTACTGCAGGTGTACTGCAAGTATCTGTGTACACTACCTTCTGTTAACTGGCTATGATGATTTAAGAAAATGGGTTCAAACCACTGGTTTACTTGTTGTTTTGGTGTGCAGTATGTCAGTGAAAAAAGGGTCTATTTATGGCAGCGTTTTAGCAAAGTCAGAATCAATAGTTTTAAGGAAAACTGATTTCCCTCCTTGCTGAGCTTCAGTTTGCTTTTTGGAGAAAGTTGTATCAGAGCATGTGGACTGAATTCTCTCTGGATTAAACTAAACCTGTGTATGTGCTCAGGGAAGCCTCCTGGCATGCTGTTAACTGCTAATGGCTGTTCAGTCTGTGGGACCAGATTAGATCTTGTCTAAAAAAACCCTCCTGAACTGTGCCCAGTGTTAACGCTGGGTCCACAGCACCTAGGGATAATTACGGGACAATTCATGATAGTCACACTATATCTTATTTTTCCTTGAATAAACACTTCTTTTTTTTTTTTTTTTTTCCTGTTCATGACAGACAGCAGGTCCAGCAGTTCCAAATCTTAACATTTTGTAATCTCTACTGTCACAGAATCATAGAATGATTTGAGTTGGAAGGGACCTTAAAGATCATCTGGTCCCAAGACACTGCCACATAATTCCAAATCTTGACATGACATCTGACAAACTCTATTACTGATTTCAATGTTTTATTTTACACTTCAATGCTTTGACTCTGAGCTTCATATCCCAACTCACTGCTCTTGCACCTGAGCTTTTGTATCAGTCAGTTGGCCTTCTATTGGTGTGGGCTGATCTCTGTTTACAAGGTGATTTCTAGCTCTTTGTTCTGAGGTTTCTGAAGTGTAGGTCTAGGGAAATATGGAGAGTATTATCATCAACTTCTTATTTACTTGTGGGAAAGATACCAAGGTAGCTATGCAAAGCAGGGTTTTAGATTGAAGAAAAACAAAAAAACCAAAAAACAAAACCAAAAAACAACCCAAAACCCATCAAAATGTGTTGGATCCAAAGGGGTGAAGAAGTCTGTGGTAAAATACCCTTGGGAAAATTGCAGTTTCCCCAGCCAGCAAACTGCAAATTGCACAGTCATAATCGGGAAATGAAACAGGTCACGTATCTCAGGGATATTGTGGGCAGATGCTCCTGTTTGAGCTGTCTTACAGTTCTGAGATTTCCTCTGGGACTATAGAAGACAGAATCAGAGTTTAAAGAATGAACCTTTCATCTGGAATGCAATACAGCAAGTAGGAGCTAATTTCGATCTTCATTTCTCAACCCTGGGATCACAGGACAAGATACTTCCTTAATGGTTTTGTGAAACCTCATGTGGGTTTTGTTAAGACTCATGTGGGTCTTAGATCTCCTGTCTACAGAAAATGTCTGCCTCTTCATGATTCTCTGCTACAGTAATGTTAAGTAAGGAAAAAATTGATAAAGTGGCAAAGAAGTAGCCATTCATATGATTTTATCCACGGAATAATTATAAACCGTTACAAATGTAATTGCCAAATAGTTTTCTGTAAACACAATAGAGAAAAAATATTGTTCATTTGGATGGTTGATGAGGAATGCTTTAGAAACAGAACTCCGAGTATTTTTAAATGCACAGTTTACTCACCCAAGGCACAGAAATGCCAGGGTATGAACTAGGGAGCCACTTGCCCAGAAGGGTAGGAAATACCATGCATGTGCACACCCCCAATGCAGAAAGCTCAACAATTTTTCTCTTTGAAACAGGTACCAGCCACAATCCTAGACTCGTAGAATCATAGAATAGTTTGGGTTGGAAGGGACCTCAAAGACCATCTAGTTCAACCCAACCTGCAATGAGCAGGGACATCTTCAACTAGATCAGGTTGCCCAGAACCACATCCAGCCTAGCCTAGAATGTCTCCAGGGATGTCCATCACCTCTCTGGGTAGCCTCTGCCAGTGTTTTACCACCGTTACTGTAAAGAATTTCTTCTTCACATCCAGCCTGAATATTAGTGTCTACTGGGAACTGTTTGTGTAGCAATCACAGGTTATGTAATGAATAAAAGTAATCAACTGTTTGTAGGCAATTTAACAAAGTCCCATTTGTTACTGTCATGGCATGTTCAACCATCCTGAGTGAAGAGGTGAGAATTCTTAAGCTCCAGAAAGCAAAGTAACCAAATTAAAAAATACCAAATGCAGTTGTGAAGGCTTTATCATCTCATGTTTCCACTTATCTTGAGATCTGAACACTGGCCTTTTCCCAACATTTCCAGTTTATGACTACAGATTTTGTCTACTGTATCCCTTGATGGCTTCACTGGGTCTGCCTTTTCCCACTTGCTTCTGCTGTATAATCCTACTCAATCCCTCATGTGAACAACAGGGCTGTGAGGGATTCTAGGGACATGAGCAACTCCTGGTAGAAGAAAATTAGCTGCCAGCACCCTCTTTATTGGACTGACACAACAATCCTGTGCTAGCTGGTTCATTAAAGGGATGTTGCAAGACAGCAATTACAGGGAGAGTTCAGCTGGTTTTCTTTTGAAATACATGAAGGTGGTGGTCAGGTAATGGTTTTGAATATTATTCCTTTTGATGTATGCAGGCTTTACACTTGCACATCTGGAAGCCTGCACACCTAGCTATAAACAGGCATCACAGCTGTGTTTCACAGCTGTTTTTACAAAAGATCAGCAGGATGCACATCACTTACAAATGCCACCCTTTTCCTTTAGTTCACTTGAAATTGTATGTTGTTAACTAGTTACTTGCTTTGGTGATTGTTTTATTCATTTTCTTTTTACTCACCTTCAAAGAATAAGCAATCTGGCCCCACAGGCTTTTATGTGTTGCCATAGGAATAGCTGGGGCCAGGCGCTGGCATTTGTTCTTGGAAGCTGATTCAAGACCTGCTGCAGAGTGTGTGAAAGCTTTGCTATGGTGCCAAGTGCTCCCAGCCCATCACGAAAGAGATGAGGATATCATGTCAAAGGAGTTGTGGTGGGGTCAGTCTGGACATAAGTCTTATTAATGTCAGTCTCTCTAGCTTCATATTTAATTATCTTTTACTTCCAGATTCAGAGTCAGTCTGTTTAAGGAACGACAATATTCCATTATCATTCAAAAACTGCTTTATGGAAGCAATGTCTTTGGAAAATTTCTCAGTGTCGGAGCTCAAAAGCATGTTCTTATCTAGACACAGGAGTAACCATCATTACTTTTTTAAAGACTCTGCCAAAAAATGCTACTGTATTTGAGATAGTTTGCTTTAGACAGTTGGCCATGTCCTCCCAGGGTAGTGCTGTGTGGGGCATGCTGCCTGGTGCCAGCTACTTAATTAACAATTAAGCAGGTCTGGAGCTTTAGGATTGCTCTTTTAATAGTAAGAGGCTGCTAATTAGGGCGTAAGATGGAGACTTTCCAAATTCACAGTTTCTCTGCTTTCCAGTTTGGTCTCATGTTGAGCTATTTGAGTTAGGGGTTGGATAAATCTAGAACCATGGTGTTTAACATCCTTCAATTATTTTGTTAACTGGAAGAGTATGTCTGGACAGATTTGCAAGGACATAAGCAAATGTTCTCATGTCTGAAATGAGTCAGATTGAAGATGAATTTATTCTGGGACAGTGCCAGTTTGTAGTGGTTAGCTACAGATATCTACAGTACAGCAAGATAAAAAGGACCATATAGAGTCATTCTTCCATCTCTGGCAATAATTCATTAGAGAGACTTTACAAAATGAAGGTTAAAATCTGGATCATTGTGCTTAACAGCTTGTAATGGCAGTAACATTTGATTTGATGACTCTATTTTTAGGGAATAGGAGCTCCAAGATTCTTACCCCATGGCAACCAGGGCAAGGAGACTTGTCCAAACCCTCACAGCTGCAGTGTGACTTTCTTTGGTAGAATCTTTATGGTGTCCTGCCCACTCTTTTGTCTCTGTCCTTGTGACTGCTAATAATTTTTCATTATGATATTAAACAAGGTGCCCAGTGTTAATTTTTTCCTGATTTCTAGTTTTATTGGTCTTCCCTTGAGGCCTTTCGAAAGCAGGCATCATGTTTGTTACCTTTCCTTCTTCTGAGACTAAGGCTGGTACAAGCAGTAAGATTTGTATCGCAGTTAGCAGTTCAATGAGTCCATGTCTGAGCTCATTGAAACTCTAATACCCTTTGGTCAAGAGCACTGTGGTTCATTACCCTGTTGTGTTTGCCCCAGGAGAGAAATAGAAAAAAAAATACAAGGGATGGACATTTACGCAATTAAAACAGTATTTATAAAGAACTTTCAGACCAAACTGGGAAAGTAAGTAGCAGAAATTCATCAGCTAATTTCTCTGTGGTACTCAGTTTGGTGTAAAACCTCCATCTAAATAACGTTTTTACTACATCAATGACCATCCATTGCATTTTTTAATTTAAAGAAACACAGAAAGTAAGGAATTTAAGATAGGAATTTTCCATATTATTCTCCAATTTCTAAAAAGTGAAGAATAAGAAATTGCTGTCTCTTTGATAAGGCAGATTTTCAACCAGACAGTTTACTATCAAGTCCATCGGTCCTCCCTACCCTTCTCCTCCCCAGGACCACATTCCTACAAAGCTTTAGTTGAAACGGCTTTGTTATTTTCAGCGTGCTCTGCCAGATTGCAGCCCATGCCATGAGACAGCATTCCTCCTGCTTTGTTTGGGCTGCTACAGTTTGGAGCTGACATTTAGCAAAACTGCATTAATGCCTTCCTAAGACAAGAGTCCTTGTTGAATGCAGTTAGCTGAAGTTGCAAGTTTGAGGCACAGGCATGAGCAGGGCATGCAGCCATGAATCTCCAAAAGGAGTCCCCACTTCCTTAGAATCATAGAACCAGCTGGGTTGGAAAAGACCTTTAAGATCACCAAGTTCAACTGTTCCTGAGCACTGCCAAGGGCACCACTAAACCATGGCACTGAGGGCCTCATCCATATGGTTTGTGAATACTTCCAGGGATGGTGACTCCACCACTGCCTTGGGCAGCCTGTTCCAATGCCTGAACACCCTCTCGGGGAAGAAATTGTTCCTAATATCCAGTCTAAATCTCCCCTGGCATAGATTGAGGCCATTTGCTCTTGTCCTGTCACTTGCTACTTGGGAGCAGAAACCAGCCCCCTCCTGGCTCCATGCTCCTTTCAGGTAGTTGTAGGGAGCAATAAGGTCCCCTCTGAGCCTTCTCTTCTCCAGACTAAATCTCACCAGGTCCCTCAGCCGTTCCTCATCACACTTGTGCTCCAGGCCCTTCACCAGCTCCGTTGCCTTTCTCTGGACCTGCTCCAGCATCTCAAAGTCTCTCTTGTAGTGAGGAGCCTAGAAATGAACACAGCTGTGGAGCTTGCCTTGGGCTTGGGTTGCCCTCTAAGACAGTCAAATAGAGGAAGATCATTCCTCCTTGGAGAACAGGAACCACAATTTACTTTGGCATTTCAGGGGCAGGCATGTGGGGAAGACTTTTCCAAACCCTATAAAGACACTCCTCATGTATTCATGAGACGCTGAGCACAGATTTTTTGGACTGAAAGAGGCATATGTATCTGGGGGGATGTGCTGAGTGTGTTTCCTTTCCAGCATCTGATTTAGGACTTGACTTCACTGAAGTCAATATAAGTCTTCCTACTCATTTCAGGAGACCTAAACCAGGGATGCAATACAAAGTACACTGCAACTCGTAAAGTATAAAACTTTAAGTGTATATTTGCTACTTAGTCAGTGCTACATCTTTACATCAGGAGCAAATGCTTTTTTAAAGCAATCACAGTAAAAGTTTTCCACAGCAAACCTTCCACTCTGCCATAGGCAGCTTTTGCTAATAGAGGCTTACAAGTGTTAGCTGGATAAGTGAACTAAATAGTAACTCTTTGTTTTCTACTTAGCCAATGTCTGTCATAGCCCTGCTAAGCAGCCAGAAACAAATCATGTGTGAAACTCAGCATCCCTCTCTCTCTTTCTCTCCTGTGATAGGTATTTGCTTATGCAGCCCAGGTCCTTAATTTAATTACATTAATATGCTTATTTTACAAATTACAACCTTGTAATCTCATTAACAGAGTGAAAAAAAAGGAACATTTATCCCACAAGCTATTATTTGTTGCACATCATTTTCTTACCGACATTGTTGTGGCTCTCTAATTTTTAAAAACTATATTAGACCTTCTGCTTGTTTCCATGAACTTAGAAGTTAGATTTACAGAAAGTAGATGGGAAAGACACAAAAATATCCTGAAGCTGTGTGTCCTTAAGCAGACTTCTGAAGTAGCTTGATTTTTTAAGTGCTTGTGTCAAATATACAAAGAATTAGCATTGACTTTAGGGGAATAATTGAGTGGATTCTCCCCTAGTGTCACTGTTTTGAAATATACACTGCAGTGAAATTTCAGAATTATCCACAAAAGGTGAAAAATGATTAGGTATTACTAGCTAGCAGAGGTTATGTTTTAAAGTATGTATATATACATTTATGCTTATAGACACATTCATAGAGCTGTGGCTGTTGTATTTTTTGTGACCCTTCGGGGCAGTGTATAAAGAACCTGTGCTGGTTCTGCCTTAATGGGCATTGATGATTGTCAGTTCATGCCCTCTTTCCTTTTACCAGGAATATAGCCTTCAGTGCATTCCCACTACCAACATAAAGAAATATTTGTATTAATGGTTACATATAAAAGCAATTCTGTTGATACAGCAGCTTGTCCAGATGGGGGCCCAACTCTGTCCCTGGAAATCAGCAGACATCTGTAAAGCTAGCGGACCTTTCCGCAGAATCAAGAAGACAGAATGTTTGGTGCTCCTATGAATAGAATCAGAACAAACTGGCAAAGAGATGCATATTTGCTTTCCCGCTTTTTTAAATTAACTTCTGGAAAGTATAAAAAATGAACACATGCAAATTGAAACTGCATCATGGCAAGGCATGAAATAAAATGGTGGTTAATGGCTTGAATACCTATTCTAAAAGTTACATTTTGCATCTATGTCTCTCTATACATTTTACTGAGAAATATAAATAACAATAATTAATTCATTAACTGAAAACAAGTGACCATCTTGGATGTGACTAGTGTTACTAGAATAAGGATTTGTGGAAGACCCTATATTTCTGAACTCTGAGGTCAAAGACCTTCAGTTTATCTTACCATGTAATTTTTTAGGTTTCCATTTTCAGATCTGATTTCAGTCATGTTTCTGCATTCAAATAATTTAAAATACAGTCACTCTTCAACACAAAGCTATGTGTAGATATGTCAATCTACAGAGATATCTTTCTGCCCAAGATATGCTTTACTTATTCCATCAAGGCATACCTTCTTTGCGTGGCATAAAACTATTATATTTATACCTTACATAGTTCTATAAATACTTAAGTGGTTTTTCTTGACCATCCTAAGCAGGCTAAAAAATTGCCTGCTGAAATTCCTACACTATGATTGCCAAAACAGATATTATCTAGTGAATCATACCTGATAAGATATCAGGGAGCATAAAGGACCTGGGTTTTATGTTTTTGTGGCTGGCAAACAGACACCTGATAGTGTAATTCTGCTTCCATTATGGTTGGTGGCTAATACAGCTTGCTCTTCAGACAAGTGCCCGTGTTGAACTCTTCACCACTGTAGTTAGGCCATTGCTCGTGGAAGTTGGCTTGATACCTCTGCAACCCTCAGATGGTGGGGGAGAAACTACAAAGGACAGGAAACACGTGAGTCAAAGTGAAATACAGGCAAGTGAGAAGCTCTGTGCTAACCTGAAGAAGATCTTAAAATTAACACAGAAGATGAAAAGAAAGGGTAGATACTGACCAGAGCAATAAGAAAGAATTTTAAACTAAAAGAGGGTAGATGCAGACTAGATACAAGGAAGCATGTTTTTTTATGATGAGGGTGGTGAAACTCTGGAGCAGGTTGCCCAGAGATGTGATAGATGCCCCATCCCTTGAAACATTAAAGGTGAGGTTGGATGGGGCTCTGAGCAACCTACTCTGGTTGAAGATGTGCCTGCTCATTGCATGGGGTTTGGACAAGATGACCTCTAAAGGTCCCTTCCAACCCAAACCATTCTATGATTCTATGTAAATAAATTCATCCTGACAAGAGCGTAGCATCCATGCATGTTAACATCTCTGAGTCACGAGGTTTGATATGGGTATGAGTTGCTCCCGTGTTGGTAGAGTTTGCATCACCACTGTTCTGACCACACCAGCCACAGCGGGCAGGTCTGATTGTCTTTGGCTTTAATGTGATTCATAAGGTCTCCAGAATAAAATCCAGCAACAGATCTCAAGGGAAGTGTTCAAGGCCCTGGAAGTGATCCAGGCCAGGCTGGATGGGGCTTTGAGCAACCTGCCCTAGTGGAAGGTGTCCCTGCCATGGGTTGGAACTGTGTGAGATTTAAAGTCTGTTCCAACCCAAACCATTCTATGATTCTATGAAAGAGAAATCATAGAAAAGGTAGGAGAGGAAGGGGGTGGGGGGCAATTAGAGGTAATGCAACTAAGCAGTGTAAGAAAAACTGAGTGAAAAAAAACTGAAAATCATAGCAGGAGTATGAGGGAAAGACACATGTTGAAACAAAAAGAAACGGTGTCAAAATGGAACAGCATGGAAGCAGCTGGGTTGAATGGAGGATGTTTCTGGGCATCCTGCTGTGTGTGAGGAGGGAGCTGGGCATGGGCAGGGCTGCTGTGGAAAGGCAGTGCCAGACACCCAGCCCCAGTGAAGGAAGGTCAAAACCGAGGAAGAAAGCAGCCAAGGTAATTTTCCTTAGGGGTTGTAGGGAAGCTGTGTTGAATTGAAGGCAGGGTTATTTATGACTGTTGGCAGGTTGGACCTGTCTAGCTGCACAGGCACGGCTGCTCCTGGAGCAAGCATCACAGAAGACCCGAGGTCATCGCACTGCAGAAACATCCTGACTGCAAAGCTAGTGCCCGGGGAAATAATTCTGCTTATCTCCAACCTCATTTAAAGGAAAGACATAGACAAAAAGACACTCTGGCTCCAGAGCGAGACCACACAGGTGAGATAGCAACCTAACTGCCTTTGTTAATGTGTAACTCCTCACGGATGAGGTCCTGCTCTCAGTAGCATCAGGGTTTCTTGAAATGGATTCAGCATGGAAGGTGAACGATGGGGAGCTGTGACCCAGCCTTTTCCCACTTGGTAATATGGAGCTACTCTGCTGGTTAGTGTTACCTAGGAGGGAGAGGAGAGGGATTCCAAGGTCTGGCATAGTGGTGGTCCTCACTCTGAATGGTGCCCAGTGTAGGTGCCAAGGCTCTCCCTAGTGTTTCCTGGCTGGCGACAGGGCTGGGAAGCGGCTTGCAGACGGGAAATGGCTGTGCTGGGTTTCAGTGTTGATGATGGGCACAGTGGGGCACTGGAGCAGCCTTGGCTTGGTGATGAAGGAGCACTTTGAAGGTGATCCATCCCACCACACAGTTCAGCCATAAGCTGCTGTGAGCCAGCCTAGGGCAATGTCTACCACAGATATGGATCAAAGCAGGGACCCAGTTACCATCGGTTCAAGTGAAAGACCTTATAAAAGAGGTTTGTCCAACAAAAAATCCAAAATGTTTCTCATGGCTGAGCTCCCAAGCTTTCTGAGCAGTCAGAGGTGCAAGGCTGGACATTTCCTCTCAACCTCCCTAACAAGATCCCCACAAGGTTGAGGTCTCTCTCATCTCTAATGGATGCACATCCTGCAGGTGGTATTCCCTTTCTTCTCACAAGCACCCTTAAGCTCAATGACATTAAACAGCTGGATTTACCCCAGCTAGCATTACAAACACTTCTCTTGTAGGCACTTGGAAGCAAACAGATGTAGCTGTGGAGATAATGAAAAAGTATGTAAATGATCATTCCCCAGAAACCCCAGAGTTTTACCAAGTGGCTTTGACACTTGCCAAATACCTTTAAGCTGATAAAGGTCTGATTTGTACTTCAGAGGTAACCTGATTAGCAATCAATTTGAACCTGAAATATGGTAATTGGTACAAACATCACTAAATCACTTTCTTTAACCTATATGAAGTAGTGTGAATGAACAATAGTGAAGGCCAACACAGCCTGGGGAGTCATAGAGAAAGAGTACTTCTGTATCTGCCTACAATAAAGTAATATGATTAGTAATAAAATGTAATTGCATGTACACACACAGAATGACACTAGAAGGTACCCAAGGTCAATCCAGCGCTCAGAATTTAAGAAAAACTGAATTAATCCTGCCCTTGCAACTAAAGTGTGGTCATGCAGCACCTTTTTTCTCAGGAGTTCTGACCCATTCAGAGCCCAGGATGGATGGTGTTCACTGAATGATCACCCATTCCCTGGTTTATTTCGCTCACCCACAAGCTGTATGGCCTACTTATCCCCCTATTAATATATTGATGTATTAATAGATATATTCTGAATATTGTTTAATGCAGCTTGGAAACTGGGAGGTAGAGCGCAGAGTTATTAATGTCACAAAGGTGCAGTAATGTGAAATGCCCAGGTTGAAACCTTCCCGGCATGGTATTTCATAGTGCTTGTCATTACCCATCATTTATAGCCACAACACAGCTGCAGCTAAGCTGAGTTTCAGGTGCTCACCAGCTTCTCCACACTTCATGGTGTCATGTCGGGCATTCAGAAGAGGAGGGCTGGACTGCTTGTTTTATGACATTACAGGTTTCCTGGTGGCAGAGGTGACACTAGTATCTGATTCTCCAGCATGGCACTGAACTGTTCTCTCCTCAAAAGCCTTCCATTCACTGTACAGTTCCTGCCTCTGTAACAAAGCATACAGGGGCTCTATTAGCAACTGTCATCTTCATTTCATTCACTTGCTTCGCTTCCAGCACAGAACCATTCAGGTTGCAGGCCCATTGGCAGCAGGAGACTTTGCTAAGGAATGGATCTCAAAATTCAGGTTGTCTTCAGCATGGGCAAGATACATCTTCTAATACCATGCTCAAAAGAGGTTGCATCATATTGGGACATGCTACAAGAAGGAAAAAAATCATCCTTGGTTTTCAGAAATATTTGTTTAGATTTTAGAAATTCTGAAGTATAAATAGTCTTAAAAATAAAAAACACCCCAATCAATCAGTTCTATAGACAGCACTGACCAGCTTCTTTTTAATGTATCATGACACTTACAATACAAGAAATTGTCATTGTTTTACATTAGATAACTGTCTGCCTTAAGTGACTATGCATAGACATTTCTTGGCATTATATTAAGCTATTTTTTTAAGTAAATAATTTTTAAAACAAACAGTTCAAGTATTTCTTATTTGAAGACTGTAAATCACAGCTGGTGTGCAGGAAACTGAGATCGTGCTGTGCCTCCTTTTTGCATGTTGTATTGCCTGAAAGCAGCTTGGTATTACAATTTTGCACTATCCCATCTATGTTTTGATTATTGAGTAGAACCGAGGTAATTTTGTTTAGGGTTTTGGTGGTGTTTCTTTAGCTTCAGACTGGGTTTTCTGCGTTAAAAATCTGTTCCTATCTGTGCTTGGCAAGCAATACTTCATGCCTTATAAAGGGAGCTACAGTGTTTCAGGGAATTGCTTTTAACTTTCTTGCTGAAGTGCCTGCTAGTCTTTATCAAAAGACTCCTCTCCCCTTAACAGACTCTCTTTAATTGGCCACTTGCATGGTCAGTTAACATACTGGGATGGAAACCAAGTGGTAAAGTGTGAACAACCGAATCCGGCACTATAAACACAGTCGCCACTCTGAAACCTGGGGCTATTTATATACAAGGCAGTGTTTTGTCATGTTGATTTTTATTAGTGCGGATTAGACACAGACAACTTGGTAGATGTCACACATGAGTCAGAAAATGTTAAGCACCGACCATTTCAAACCTTCCAGGCTGTAAAGGAGTGATAGGGCTTGGAGCCTTCATCTGTCCTTCCCCTGGCAAGCAGGGGCCTGATGCGGGGACATGTTGGCACTGCTCCTCTTCCATTTATCCTACAGGACAGGCTGGACCATCCCAGGATGGGGGGAGATGTGCCTGGCTTACAGAAGGGGTTAATCCATCCACCAAGGTTTTTGGTTGTTCTGTGCAGAGAAATGTTTGGTAGAGGCTGGCAGAAGCACTGGGCATACCTGGAGCATGACAATGCTCTCAGGAGTGTTGCAACAAGTGATGTATCAGAGCCTTTCTTGGGGGGGTTAAAATTAATTTTCACTGTGAATGCATTTCTTTTACTACTTCCAAAGGCAAGGTAAGGAAAGTTGGCTGAGCAATGAAACAAAAAATGGGTGATGCTAGAGGAGGAATGTTTCTCTACCATAGGTGCAGTACCAGTGCTCTGGGTGCTATGAACCTGCCAAGCTACTACTCTGAAATCTTACCTTTCTAAGAGCCGAGTCTTAGGATTTGTCTTCAATCTCATAATTATAATCGGATATCTCCCAAAGACTGAAATATGTTTTTATCCCTGGCCATAATTTTTTGTTACTATTATGGAAGACCTAGCAGTAATAAATTTACCTTTGCTCTTTTTTACAAGCATTGTAAACAATACAAATTAATTACGAAAAAGTATTATATACGTCTGCATGCCTATTTATTCTGCCTCTATTGTTAGAAGCATTAAGCATGCTGCAGCTATACTTGTCCAGTCAAAAAAACCCCACCTGTGCTACATATTTATAGAATTCAGTGAGAAATTGCTCTTGGAGTGAGGGCACTGGTCATTCTCAGCTCATCTGTTGCATCCCCCTTTCTAGGAACAGGAAAAAGAATATCACTCAGTGGAAAATGGAGAAGTGTGTGTTTTGGGGTGTGACTTTCTGTTTTGCATGGCTCTTACTTAGCTGAACACACTCCCTTTTCCATCAGGGTGTGCCAGATCAAACTTGAATATTGTAATTCCCATTGCATATTCCTCCCTAATCTTTGGAAGGGGGTTAAAACTGCAAATACAGAGATTCAACATAGTGTGCACGCGTGTCTACAAGTGCATATGTATGAGTATTTGTAAATAAGAGTTGTGCAAAAGAGTCTTGGCGTAAATTGTGCTATACAGCACTTCGTCTTTCTATGCACATGTATGAGTATAATCACTAACTGTAAAAAGAGACAGTATCTCAAATCAAAGAGGTAATCCTACAAATTCTTGCATCAGTGTACTACTTCACAGGGCAAGCAAGCAGCACTCATACAAACCAAGAAAAAGGCAATCAGGTTTCATTTGTAATGTTTGCATCCAAAAAACTCTAAAGCCGGTGTGTGTTTTGGATCCTTAACACTAGATGCTGCACCAAAAGCTGCTCTTGTTAATAACCACACATATAATACATGTAAGAATACTAGTGCGCGGCAGATGCAAGTGTGCATATCTGTTACCAAGCTCGGGAAGCTGGCTTTTCCTGGACTATTTCCAACTTTGGCAGGGGGAACTTTAGCTGAGTAAGAAATCCAGGCTGTCATTCGTGAAGTAGCTGGCATAGGCGCAAAGACTCCCCCCTCTTTGGGAGAGTAAAATAGCAACTTTTTGTCTTCCATTGCAGGATGCATTCTCTTCTAAAGAGTTAAAATCAATGCCAGGGTGCCATACCTTGTAAACGTTTACCATTTATTATGCATTTAAATGTGCACAGCACATACACCACAGTCTTGAACAGCACCTGTATAAAACTACAGACAGATTCTGGTAAATGGTGAAAGCTCATCCCATGTAACATTGTTATCAAGTTTTCATCACAATACTTCAAAGTTACAACAACTATTTCTGAATGTATTTTGTGTGAGGCCGTCAGTTGTGGATTTAATGGAGTGAAAAGTGACAAAGAACCATTCCCAGAGAAAAATCTTAGTGATCTGGTTTTGCCATCTGAAATCTGGAACAACATTATTGATTGTTAGAGGTAGTGGTGATAATTACACAATGATGACTCACATATAGAAAATATAGGATGTACAGAAATCCCCCAAATTACAGGGAAAAAAATATAACAAATCCTTAGGCATGACATTTCCTATGCACTTTCTCTTGACTTGGCTTCCTTTTTCTTAATTGTTCTTTTTGTTTGATAGCAGCTGCCTTAAGATCTGGTCCTGGTCTGCTCTGGTCTTACTGAACTTTGATGAGTCGATTTTGTATTCAAGGTCATGTACAAGTAGGGGATACAGGCAGGTTTATACCATTACGAAGGAAAGAAGGCTTTTGTGTAGGAATGTAAAGAGAAAACAAAAAAAGCTGAACTCAGATTTTCATGTAGTCAGAAATAACTAGCTCAGATTGGAAGATCATCTGTAAACATCCTCTAAGTCATCATACATGGTTAGTTCTGGTTTCCACTTAACGTACTGATTCCCCGAGGATGAGGCATCTTTTAAAAAAAAGGAAGAAAGAAAGAAAAAAGGACAAATGGATCCTTTTAGCGATCCCCCCCTAATCAAACCTTTCTTTTCCTTCATCACACTAGTGACATGAGTTACACTTACAAAATATATAAAGAAAAATATAAGGTTACTTGATGACGATATAGTACTGCAGCCTGACAGCTGTCTGCAAATATTTTCACCATGATTGTCCTTACTAAAAGTAAACCACTGGGTAAAGATAGCTCAAACGTGACAAGGCTCAAATAGGATGCAACCAACTCTATCCTGAATAGTTCTGGCTACATATGGAAAAAAAAAGAGATTTGGGATTGCGATTGTTCCCCCATGCCCTCCTCCAGAACTGTAAGACTGAGCAGAAAATCATGTACCTTCCTTCCATGCAGATTTTGTTAGGAGGCTGGCTTGGAGAATTAGTGAGGTAGAAATTAATCAGCTTTGTCAGGGAATGAGACAGAAAAAAGCAGCATATTTCTCCTTCCAAATACTGCACCAAAAAGGATAAATAGTACAAAACAACCTCAACTCCTTGCAATTAATCTAATCTCTCTGTGGAGCTTGTGGTTTTTACCAACCAGCGAAAGATTTTTGCCTTTTAAAAACTGAGGAGTATTAAAGAGTTTCAGAAACATTGCAAAATGAATATAGTCTCCAAATATGAAAGGGGATTTGATTTGAAGACAATGTAATCGGTTCACAGTGGCATGTTGCACAGTGCGCTCATGGAGCGAGGGACAGACACATTTTGTTTTAGCTTAATGCCAAGCAATCATATGCAGTATACGCTTCCATTGAAGGCCTCAAAAGATTGTATGCTCCTGTTGATATAAATAATAAACCCCAACCCCAATCCTGCTGAGTTTCTATAGGTACTTCAGCCTCTCTACTGCCTGGCAGCTCTAAGATGGACTGCAGGAAAGTTCAAAGTTCAGCACTGGCAGATCTAAAAACAGATTTGGGGGGTAGCCCTTCAGCACCAAGGTAAATTGATCCTGTTCCAACGAAATAGCAACTCTGCACAAAGGAGGTCAGGCATTGTGTGTGGCTCTATGCTGGCATCCCACCCAGGCATCCCTTCGTTCCTTCTTGGAGGCAAAGAGCTTCTTTGGGAATCACGGGGGAGTTTGGAGAACACACTGAGCGGAACAAAGCCACCATAACAAACAAACAAACAGACACATGAACAGTGGTAGACACCATACAACACACGAAAAGTGCAAAACATTGTACTAAAGGAATTGAATTCCACCTGGTTTAGGACACGGAGTAGCAGCACACCTGTGATAACTTAGAAACAAATTAAATAAACCACAAAGCAGAAACCTTCTACTGTTGCACCATGAAATGAAATACCTTGGGTCAGGGGTTTGGTTTTTTTTCAGAAATTAAAAAAAAAACAACAAAAACACCCACAAATAAGAATTGGAACTATAAATAACCTTTGTGGCAATATATACAGATTTAAATAATTAACTTAAATATCTTACACCTACTCTTGCATAAAACTCTCCAGTAAAAGTGCACCATGTTTCATTTCCCCAAACGTGTCTTGCGTCTTTGCCTGTGCTGAGGTAGGTCTGAAGGGAGATGTCTCAGATTCTGGGTAGAAAATGTGTCACTGTCATTGTGGGAGATACTTTATTGCCTTTCTTTGTTCTTCCATTTTTGCTCAGGGCTATATACATCCCGGGATAAATCCTGGATTCGTAAGCATTGTAGTTGTTTGGCAGGAGAATCTCTTTGAATTTGCACTCATCATTGAAATGGGTCTGAAATTAAAAGGATAGAATGAGATGGAAGGAATTTTACACATCAGATGTGGAAATACGCTTGCTACCAGGTGTAGAAGGTGCAGCTGACTCCCCCCAGTTAGTAACCTTTTGAAGTGGTCACCCAAAAGAAGCTTCAAACAGGACTCAAGATGCAGAAGATGATTTAAGATGCTGTGTCCAGGCTGAGCATGTCCGCCTAAAGGTGCGAAAGACACCCATAGATCTTGTGGGAGAGGGGCACATTTAAACAGTGCTGCAGAGGGATAAGGCCCAATTCTGCTGCCCTGCTCATTTAATTGTTCAGTGGTTGTCCTACCAGCAATAAATTGCCTGAGAAGCTTCAGAAAAATCTGCTAGCATTTCCTTATGTTGCTTGAGGAGAAAGAAGCATTTTAAAGACACCGAGCATACACAGTATTTTCTGTTTCTTCGGTTTTAAAATCTAAGGAAGGGTTTGGATAACTTATGCTATCCAAAGGGAAAATAGAGCTGACAAAAGGCACACTTTCAGTGAAGAGGTTTCATCTGTAAATACAAAGAGGGACGGGTGTTACAAGCGTGTTATCTGGAGAGTAACAAATGAACTCATCTCTTACTAGTGAGCAAAAGCCTAGGGTTTTTTAAAGGAAGTCTCAGCCTGCCAAGATGAATACTACGCTGGGAATTACTTTATACAGGACACTGAAGCAGCAGACTTACTAAGAAATTATGCAAAGGGGACTCCTGCACTTCGGTGACTGATTCTGCCTGACTTTTATAAACGTCAAAATCCTCTGTAACAGGACTGATACCCCAGAAGGTAATTCTGGATGCTTCATGTCTTCATGTGAAAATGCCCTAGGTAACTTTGACATGGTTTGGCCCTTCCTCAGCCCAAGTTCCTTGAAAGCATCATTGAGAAACATGAAATAAAAAAGCCATGGGTAAGAAAGGAACATGGGTTTGCATGGAACATGCAGGTCAGTAACTTTTACAGAGGTGAACTCAAAAGCAGGAGGTCAGCTCAACATGGGCAAAGACACGCACTGCTGTTGTCCGCCTCAAGTGTATTTTGTAAAATGCCTCTATCATTTCCACAGATTCAGAGTCAAAAAGATCTGTATTGTACCCTAATAGATCTGCCTTCTTATAGAAGTCCAAATCCTGAGAATGCTGAACTGATGGGAACAGACTCTCCAATCAAGAGCACTAACAAAGAGGGATCAATAGGTATGCAATAAGAACTGATCCATCACATCATAGAGGATCATTTGTGGGGGCCTCGCTGATCCCAAGTTCAAGTGCCCTCTGGGAGATGGAATGAGCAATTGCCATGCCTGCTTGAGGCTGTTTGTACTTAAATATAAGAAAGAGATGGATGGAGGTTAGCTTGAGGTCTTGCCACACAAATTGACTACTCTGTTAGTCTATGTGGTAGGAAAGAAGGATACCATGGTTGGGTGACCATAGTTTTTATGAGGGAACCAAGGAAAAAGCATAATGTAAAAGAGTGGGTTTCACTTCAAAATCTCATTAAGCAGCATACCTGGGAAGCACACCTTCTAATAGCAAGGCAACAGGGGCTACTTTGTGTTGTCTGACCCAGGAGGGGCAATGAGGGGCTTGGGCAGCTTTTAGCACCATTCACACCTCCCAACCCAGCTGATCATGGCTCCCTCCCCCAGGCACACACTCGGTGGGTACTTACAGATCCATAGAGTTTCCCTTTGCTATTCATGGCCACGAAGAGTCCACTTCTAACACCAAATATGCTCACCACTCCTCTTTCCACGGGGGAGATTTCCAGCAGACCTACAGAGGAGACACAGGAATCAGGGAGACAAAGGGCTGTGCCCAGAAGGAGTGTGTGGTGTCAATGCTGCCCTCACCTAGAAGCTCTCATTCCCGGCTTGGTATGGATCCCCATGCCCAAGCACCGCAGTGAGTGGCCGCAAAACCCCAGCCTCATGCTCAACGTGCTGCACCATGCCCCATGCTGGGACCTCTCTCCTTTTAGCCAAGTATCTATTTTTACTTTGCCCCCAGGCATCCTCCTGTGTAGACGAGGTTAAAATAAGCCAGAGTTTGTGCTTGGGGGGAACGAAACGTTTGTCATCATGCAGCTTATATCCCCCCTCCCGGATCTTATTGTTTCAGTTGGATATCAGAGCCATGGGGCCACGGGCTTAAGTCCCCAGCAGATGCTTTTCAAGTCTGGGGGAGAGCTGCGCTCTCCCCGGCCCCTTCTCAGACTGGGCGGCCCACGATGCTGTGGACCCTCCAGATGTTGAGCCGGCCCCGACACCTGGTGCCTGCCGGTGGCAAGCACGGCGCCGAGCAGCGCCCGAGCCGCTCCTCTGGAGCCCCCAGTGAGCTCCGCCGCCACCCCGCTGCCCCCGGCGCCCTCCGCCCTTGAGGAAGCAGAGGTGGGCAGCCCGGAGGTGCCGTGGACGGGCGAGATTGTTAGGGTACTTGGAGATCAGCCATGCACCCACACTTTTAGCCACACAGCGCTCTACGAGGCAGGTGAGCCGCTCTGTGCCCGCGGAACCTCCCTCGAGGGTGGTTCCGCGGGCGCGGAGCGCCTCGCCTTCCCCGCCACGGGGGTCGTCACCGGCTTACTGTATCGATTCTCGCTGTGGATCCCGTCGATACGGCCGTCGGGCAAGACCTGCATGTGAAAACCGATGCCCACGTTGCAGTAGAGGCGCCGCAAACGTTTGATACCCAAGAGGTAGTCGCCGTCGCGGGCGGCGTCGCGGCGCTCGGCCGGGAGGCGAGCGACGGAACGGGCGAAGAGAGCAGCGTCCCAACGGCGCTGGCGGGGCCCGGCGGGGTGATGACTCGGGAGCGACCGGCCGCGGACGGCTCCCGGCCATAGCAAGCCCAGGAGCAGCGCCGGCAGCAGCGCCGCGGGGAGAGGCATCCCGGTTTAGGGGCTCCGAAAGGACGCTCACCCCCCAGCTCCCGCTTTATACTGAAGTCAAAAGTTGGAGGAGGAAGGGGGGAAAGAGAGAAAAAAGGGAAACCAACCAAAAAAAAAAAAACCCAAACCCCACCAAAAAGCACCCCCAAGACAGAACACACACACAAAAATAGGGGGTGGGGGGGGGTGGGGGGTGGGGGGGAAGAAAAAGCGAGGCCGGAGGGGAGGAAGAGAGTCCCGCGCTCAGTTCCCGGAGGATTTGCTGTTTCCCTGTGCTGGCTGCATGGAGAGGAAATCCCAGAAGCAAGAGCTTCTGAACTTGATCTCAACTCCAGGAGTCTTGTCTGAAGTGCTGATCTTCTTCTAATAGCTGCTCAGCCATAGCGCTTCAAGCCCTAGCCACGATATTTATATATCCATGTGCGTTGGTACCTATTACATCACCACCTACTGCTGTCTGCTGCAGCCCTCCGGTTTAGCTGAAAGTCAAATTATCACCCCTAGATGCTTAACAGCTCCGAAGCGTCTTGAAGAGAACGGGGGAGCAGCACTGGTGCTAAACGAGAGGGACAGCACAAACTTTTTGGAAAGAAAAGGTCATATTTTGCGTTCGTCACAGTGGCTTCCTTCTTTCCCTTCTTTCCCGTTCTTTCTTTTCCTCCCTTTCTCTCTTCTTTCTCTCTTTTCCTTCCTTTCGCCCTTTTTTCTTTCTGCACTCTTCCTTCCTTCTTCTTTACTTCTTTCTCACTTTCTTTCCTCCCTTCTTCCCTTCTTTCCTTCTCTCTCCCTTTCCTTTCTTCTTTTCTCTTTCTTCCTCTTTTTCTCTACAAATGCTAACGCAGGACACAAAAAATCAAAGAATGCCCAGCGCACTCCCCCTCCCAACACAATGTATGACTTTATGGAAATCTGTGGAATTTCGGCTTTTGCTGTATCCAAGCGACATGTTTTACAGTTTGCTGGATGCAGAAAAATTCCCTTCATTAAAAGCCAAAATAGTTGTTGCATGGGAGGTTTAAGAAGTGAAAAATGAAAGAGAAAAAAAAAAACAAACAAAGGAAAGAACCAAGTCTTTATTAAAGAGGGAAATGTTTAAAGAGGCAGCATGTGCTCAAAAGTGGTAATAAGGATCTTGATTCTAAATATCTCTTTAAGAAATGCAAAAGCACAGCATTGCTCTGGAGTACCAACATGTGGAGCTGCCTCTTGGTCAGTGAACTGGTAGGGGCTGTAGTGCCAGTTTATTCCCACGCTTTAGAGGTGTCCTGTTCATGCAAGTATTGATTATTTTCCACATGTATTTATGCGGTGCAATTCCTTAGATGTTGCTGTTGTGCCTTAATGATGCAGTTGTTCCTAGGTAATTACTTCATTTGGTTTAACTTCATGAAAATGAAGCTCAGTGTTTAAAAGCAGAAGTTTTGACCCCACTGGTCTAGAATTACTTGGTTTAGAGCTAAGTAATATCACCTCCCTTAGCTTAAGCCTCGGCCTTCAACAGGTTTTCAGAACCAACAGGTGAGGAGATATTAGGACAATTTTGGAAGGTCCTGAATTAATACAAAAATGTGCATGGGGAGGGGGGAAGTGGTTTGTGACTCAAGTCCTTTATAGCCTGAAGACAGCTTAGTGTTTCACACCAGTAAAGCTCTCCTGCTGTTCCAGCAAAGGATGCGAGAGAAAAGAGAATTGCCCCAAGCCAGACGACAGCTCACCTAGGTGCGAAAATCTCTGACCTTTGCTAAACCTAAGCAAACTTAGATGATGTGCTTTTATTTCTTCTTGTGAGGTGCTGTATACAGTGTGTGTGTGTCTTTTCAACCACAGCTCTCAGGATGGAAAAAGAGACTGCTGTTGCCTTGTGGGTGATTGCAATCTGGTGCTACAGAGGTACAAGTTTCCTTGGTGTAGTTTTGTCTCCATGTCAAATAAGGCAATTCCTGCATGTGTTCAAAGAGAGCAGAGTTGAGATTTTTCTCTGTGGAGATTTAGAGGCTGGTAAACCCACTGCTGTCAAACATCCAGACGTCTACTGTTTTTCCATCCAAACCCCTCTTCCACCTGACAATGCAGATGGATTAGTTCTGAATGAAAGGGCTATGCATCAGGCAAAGGCTCATAGGTTTGGAAACTGCTCTGCAAAGGCTGTGCTGGACACCTTCTCCTTCCTCAGGGGCCATAGAACAGTGCAATCTAACCTCACTTTAAAACCTGCATTATTTGCTGTTAGCAAATAGCAGTGGATGAATTGGAGATTAAGTTTATTTGCCCTCTGAAGGATAAGGCCAAGGAGCAGTACTTCTGCCAACATCTCTACCCAGCAGCTTCCCTCCTGCAGCAGAAGCGCAGTCTAACACCCTCAGCTGATGCGTCAGGGCTAGGTCTGCTTGGCCTTCTGCCACTGGCAGTGATTATCCCTGACCCAAAAAAAACAGGCACTCTGAGGCCTTAGTCCTGTGAATGTGAAAGCACATCAAAACTTGAAGGTAGGGATGTGCACTGGAGGCCCAGAGAGCTGCAATACCTTTATCCCTTTGGGACATATGGAAATGGGTCCTAAAATGCCCTGTTAGGCTCTGAAATCACGTTTGCTAAAGCACATCCTAAATGATTACACTGAGTGTCCAGAACACCAAATCGTGTTGTCATATCACCGATTAATAAGGGAAGCTTCTGCAAGTTCACTTCAACTTGTTACAGAATTAAATGCACTTTTCCCATAAAGGTTTCAAACTAACCTTTCTGAGAGGAAAATCTACAAACTTCCAGCCAAGAAGGAAACTGCGAGGCTTGGTTTTGCTTTCAAATTGCATACATGTGTGTGAGTTTGTGTACAGTTTGCCTATAAAACACTAGTCTCAATGCTTCTAAGCCACGGAGTTCCCTCTATACCTGATGTCACACACTCTTTCACAGCAATAATTTAAACATATATGGAAGCATATATGGATATCACAGTTCAGACAGATCTGCTTTCCAAATTCCTCTAGGCTTAAAGTAGAAAAACCAAGAAAGGATGGACAGAATTCAGGTCCACACCGAGGCTCAAGCCCCATATCACATATTCTGCAAGGAAAAGGGGAAAATAAGGAGGAATCTGGAATATCTTTACAACATCTATAGAAATTATTCTGCAATTGCACTGACATAGCAGTCATCTGAACTTGGCTGTGTCTCTATATCTCTAAAGGGGCCTATGTCCACCATTTAAAAATTAATTTACATATTTATTAACTCCAGTAAATAGACAGAAACGACCCTGAAAGATATTGCTCATGAGCTTTTCTGCTGTAGGCAAATATTGTACTGAGACCCTTTGATCTCGAAGGATAGGGAATGTACTATAAGGAGCACGGAGAAGTATATTGTCAGGAAAAAAATCCCTTTCACTATGTTTGAATGCTATAAGGGCATGGTAAAAAGGCAGCCTCACACCCCAGTTCTCCCTTTGCATATGCCCCTTTTAATTATGATTAGTTTAGAAGACAACTACCCCATGATTTGCAGAAGGGACTCGCCTGAGGAAGCTTTCTCATGTTCATGTCTGGCTGCCTCTCTGTGTGAGCAGGGGCATGGGCCTGGGAGAGGAGGAGGCTGGAATGCAGCACAGTGCCGGGGGCCCAAGCCCTGGATGGCCAGGATCGCTCGGAGACCTTCGCCATCCAGGCCTCTGCTGCCTGCATAACACACATACCCCCACACAAGCTGGAGAGTCAGATGCACTGTTTTTCTTCTCTGTTTGCAGCTGGTCTATTTGATCTCTCCATGCTCAGGCTGTTTGCTGTTGTGAGCATCTTGCTATGATCAAAACCTTATTATCTTGAGTGATGTTGTAGCGTTATATATTGGGAAAGGGCGGTAGAGTATAGCAGCAGGCAGCTACAATACTGGGCAGATAACAAAGGCACCAATAACCTCTCTGCAGTGTGTTTGGATTGATTCAGTAGGACCTCTGAACATTACTTAGCTTGTGATGGGTACGGACTTTTTCAACAGCTACTCCCTCTGCTGCTAGTGAATTTGTGCAGTCGTACATCTCTCTGTAAAGCAGAGATCAGAGAAGACATGACCGTGTCCATCTGTGTGGCTCCTGTAGATATTCAGCAGCTTAGATGTTGCAGTTCACACTTCCAGCTTGTGACCCTGCTGCTCATATAGACTCATACAATGGTTTGAGTTGGAAGGGACCTTAAGATCACCTAGTTCCAACCGCCTGCTCGGTCATGGGCACCTAAACCACGTTGCCTAAGGATCTGTCCAAGCTGGTGTTGAACACTGCCAGGCATGTGGCAGCCACAGCTTCTCTGGGCAACCTGTTCCAGTGCCTCACCACCCTCACAGGGAAGAACTTCTTCCTTATAACTAACCTGAACTTCCCCTGTATAAATTTGAATCCATTACCCCTTTTTCTATCACTACAGTCCCTAACAAACACCCACTGCTGCAGGGATTGGCCAAGGAGCTCCCACTGGAAGAGCAGGCCACAGATATTTAACTTTCTGTGAACTAGATTCAGTGTCTCAGAGGCTTCCTTCTCAGGTTCTGTGCTTGATTTGTTTGCATTATTGCTTTTGAGCTGTAAGATTACTGTTCCTGCAGCATCAACTCAAAGTGAGATGGCGGTGTGGTGACAGCAACTCTCTGGGAGACCCGAGGCCATTAGCCAAGCATGGCCATTGTAAGCCATTTCCTTGTGCTATTGGTCCTTGTCACTGACAATATGAACAGCTCTCAGGTGAAGAAACACATCTGAACAACCTGCTATACTCTCTGCTTCTCTCCCTGTTTCTGCAGGCTGAAACTTTGCTCCATGATTTTCTTTCACTGTGCATTCCCCATCACAAAAATTCCCAACCCTACTGTCACTACTGCTCTATATTTCCAGCAGTTTTCTATGCTCCACTGGCTTTTCTCTGTTATCAGCAATTTTTGCTGAATGTGCTTCCAGCTGTCTACTATCCTCTCTTTTTCTGTTGCTGTTCTACTCTCTTCTCCCTCCTCAGGAAAAGACAACAGACTTACAGAAACAAATGCCCTTCATGGAAGTTACATTCATGGTAAAGGATGACTAAACAACACCCAGATCTTAACTGCAGGGCTGAAGGATGTGTCCAGTGTGGTGGATCTTCTGCAGTCACCTTTATGGTGCTGCTGCTTACTTGAATGCGTAAGCTATGCCTGGCGTGAAAATGAGCTCTGGGGAGCAATGCCATGAGAACCAGCTAAGGGAAGAATTCTTTGCAGCCTTAAGTGGCTTCTTTTTCTGATGTTGTGATTAGTGACAGTTCCTGAAACCTGAGATACTTTTCTGTGGGGTAGTGGGACAAGTGGAGAAAATGCAGGATCCAAAGGCTCCTCAGGAATATCACTGGAGTTTGTATTATTGAAGAGCAGGACTTAATGGGATGAGACAATGGAAATGTCTTGGGAAGTCATTGGTCAAACCAGATGATTTTTGAGGGCAATCATGTCCCAGGGTCTTGTCATAGGCTCATGGCCCTCATCTTCATGAAGTTTGAATCAAAGTTTGAAAGGGAAGTCTGCTAAGAACCTAGGTGGAGAAACACGTTTGGAGGGCTTCGGTTGTTAACGTAGGTCTTTTTTAGAGAACTCAGTTCCCAGCCAAGCTTGTTCTTATACTAAAACTCACATGCTTATACTTTCACATTCATTGCTGACATTTCTGCATGTGCTATTTTGTTCTTCCTTGTCCTGTATTCTTTTTACCTACTGAAATTATAAACACTTTAAGAATAAAAATATACATTTTTTTCCTCTGTCAGGTTATGACACTCACACTTTTGCTGATACACCATTTGACACTTTTCCAAACAAAACTGGGAAAAGGAAACATAACAGAAAATTAGTTTTGAGAATGGGGGTAAGTGTTTGTTAAGCTTATTTTCATTATTGTTATTGTGGGAAATAGGAGCTTAAGTTAACTTTTTTGTGTGAGAATGTTTTAGCTGACTTTGAATGTAGCATAGTCATTTTACACGAATCTGTTCAACATGTGGCCTCTCTTGTATGAATCATTTGTTACCGGTGGCTAATGTGAAGAAAACTGGCTGTTGTAAGCAAATGACGTGTATTGCTGAATTTTACAACTTCCCAGCAAAGCCCCACTTAAAATCTGTCAGAACATATCTGGACCTAGCTGTACAATTCCTAACCTCTCCGAGCATGTAGAACACTAGCTTTTCCAGTTGACCTTTAGTGTCACAACCGTGAAACAAACACATGTCTCTTTCCCTTATTTACTCTTGGACTTTTCTTGGTGCTCGTCACTGCAAGGTCGGAGTTCTCTGAGGAGGTAGTGGCCATATCCTCAGAATACCTCCATGAGCTGTGTGTTGTTATCCTCCTTCCTAGCCCATTGTTTGCTGTGGCAGTGAGGGACAGCTATGCTGCCGTCAGATGAGGTGCCATCACTCATGTCTGGGGTGGCAGAAGGGGAATCAAGATCAGAGAGGCTGTTGAAGGTCTGTGTGAACAACAGGGTTGAACAACTACTCTGGTAGAGGATCTCAAAGCCTTGTCTAGGCAAGATGCTTTCCCAACATTGCACAGCACTTTGAGAACCAACAATCATAGAATGGTCTGGGTTGGAAAGGACCTTATGATCATCTAGTTCCAACCCCTTGCTGCGGTCAGGGACACCTTCCACTAGACTATGACTCAACCTTGAAGACAGGACAGCTGAATGGGTCTAGCAGGATGATGGCACTCACCTGCACCAAGAGACACAGCTGGGCTCCTTTGATTTTGGAGAAACTTCTGCACCTTCTGGGCTGTGTAGGGTGGAGGCTGGCACACAGACATCCTGAAATGTGTCTGAAAGCCCTTTCCTAATAACCACTTGCGGTATTGGAAACAGCAAAGGCTTTGTCTTGCACTCTGGCCCTGAAAACAGTTATAACCCTATAGTTTAACAGCGAGTTCACTCAGACAAGCACCTAGCTCAGCACTGTATTACTCCTGCTGAAGTCAGACAGAAACAACTGCATGGTAGGCTGGTGAGTACTTGAAAAGTAAACGGCAGACCACGAGGTATACACAGATAACAGCTCTAAAGCTTGAAGGACCAATTGGCATGGAGGTTATTCATCAAATTCTGTGTCGCTTGAAGGTAATGACAGCACTAATATATTAAATAAAATGTAGATTCTTCTCCTTCAAGATATTTGGAAAGAAAAGATGACAGATATGTAGCTGAGAAGCATATTGCAGAAGTGTATAAAACAGGTTATCTGTCAACAGACATGCTAGTCATCTGTCGTCAGACATGTCTAGAATATTTGTTTTCAGTTTTTACACATCTGTTATTCACTCTCTTTATGCTGTTTAATAACAAGCCTTATAGATCACTGTGGGAGCCAGCCCTCACTCCAAGTTTAGAGCACACAAGATGTAAGTAAGTTTTAAGGAATGATCCTTGCCCAGAAAAATCCCCTTGACACCAAGAAACCTGCAGTGATAGCACACTGCATTGCTTGATTTTTTTGACTTAATCATTAAGTCCTTTTGCCATCCAATGCCCAGAACAATTTTGTTCCTGTCAACCATTTAAATATTACCTGTTTCCCCTCTATCTTTCTTGCTTCACTAATAAAGCTATGAGAGCTCCAGTAACATCAGTGTTACAGGAACTAATACATGCAGGTTAAAAAATAAACAAGGGAAAGAAAAAGAGAGTCTGCTTATCTTTATTTTGATGATTCCTGGCATTGAGCACATTTCTCACAGGGTCTACTTTTGTGCCTACAGATGAAAGAAGGAACAGGACTGGACAGCATTTTCAACGAAGCCACACAATCTCTTTAGGTCTCAGCAATGAACATTCACTTTGTTTTTGTTCTATTTCAAAACATGTTTATATTTGGACCAAGAGAACATAGAATTTCCAGATTGCTCTGTGGCAAGTCCCTGGGTAGAGATCCCAGGAATTTAGCTTAGATATTGACCTTGCTTAGGAGTGCTTTTAGGTTTTTTAAGATGTGGAACAAGTTGAACACAAACCTGAAATTACCATTTTAAAGAGTGCCTTGAGAAGAAAACAGTCTTTAACCAGGCAGACAACAACAGAATGAAGACTTTGGTATTCTTAATAGTTTCCCAGGACTAAGACATGTTTCCTTCCATTCAGTGGATTGAAAGCTGCTTACAGCTAAGCTAAGCCTCCTTCCTGAATATGCACATGCTGCAAACATTGAGTATAATAGTGCGATGATCTAAAACCTGTTAGCTGTCACATGGAAACAGAACATGTCCCACAGCCAACATTTTCAGTTTGCTACTATCCAAGTAGAATAATGGGTAAATTATTATATGAGCTCAGACTTTTTCTCAGTCACTTCCAAATCATTTCCTGAGATAAATGCGATAAACTGAAAGAATCCAAGCCTACAGAAAGTGTGATCCCTACCAGAGATATTTTGATGCTCAGATCACACCCAGTCAGAATTATTACTTTGATACGAATCTCCATGTACATTATTATTGATATTAATGGGAATGGAGGATGGACATGAGCTATCAGAATTAGGACAGTGGGGTGGGAATGACACATAATGAAGGGAAAACTCTCTGCTCAGGGAATTCAGACAGTGCTGTGCAGTCACTGCTATGCTATTTGCCACATGCTATATACAGTCACAAAATATTCCACTCAGTCAGAGACATGGCCAGAAAAAGCCCTGTGAACCCCAAAGTCTTACAGTCTTATAATAACCACTGAAACACGCCCTCCACCACGAAAGGAGCACAGCAGAGCTGCTAGGACAAGCTGTATGTAATTTGTCCCAGTATGTGAAGAACTAGACAAAATCAGAGGGGCTGGTTTCAGCACACTCACATTTTTGGCTACCTCAATGAAACTTCCTAATGCTGGAATGAGGTATTATAAAATGATTGGAGTTTTTGGAATATCCATTTTTTTCAGTGGCTAAAAACTAAATTTGGGTACCAATATTTGAGTGAAAAAGGATTCTGCCATGAAAAGAAGTCCTTTCAAAATTAAACTTTCTCCCTCCACCTTCCACTTTTTAGCACGTAAGTTTATGTTCCTGAGAGTTTTTGGACCAGCATGTTAAGAGGCTACATGTTACACTAAGTTCAAATACAGTATCTCCAAAAAGTAAAAAACATTGGAGTCTTCATGCGTGCTTCTGGATTGGAAAACAACAGGACATAATGATGATACAATAGTCCTTAACGTAAAATGCCTTTCCTATTGCCTGCTACACAGTACATAGAACGGTTTGTGTTGGAAGGGACCTTAAAGCTCATCCAGTTCCAATCCCCTGCCATGGGCAGGGACACCTTCCACTAGACCAGATTGCTCCCAGAGCCATCCAGCCCGACCCTGAACACTGCCAGGCATGAAGCACTCACCACATCTCTGGGTAACCTGTGCCAGTGTCTTCCAGCCCTCACAGTAAAGAAATTCTTCATATTTTCATTTAGTCTTTATTGGCCAACACCAGCACAGCAATCTGGAAAACCAGTACCTATCTATTTGTGTACTAGTTTGAAGAGGAGGATGGGGCAAGTCATGTCTTGTCCCACACAAGAGGAGTGGCTGCAGAAGAAAGGAAGCTGAAGCCGGTTAAGACATTATGCCAGGACCTTCAGGATCTAGAGTACATGTCAAACCAGAGCCACACTTTGAGAGATCAGACCAGTCCTGAAGAACCTCTACAAGCCTCTTATGAAGACAGAGAAAGCTGGGCTTGTTCAGCCTGGGGAATAAAAGTCTCTGGGGATAACTTAAAGCAGCTTCCAGTGCCTAAATGGGCTGGCAAGAAAGCTGTAGAGGGGCTTTGGACAAGGGCTTGTGGGGACAGGACAAGGGGCAATGGCTTAGGCAGAAGTTCTTCCCTGTGACGGTGCTGAGGCGCTGGCACAGGGTGCCCAGAGAAGCTGTGGTTGCCCCATCTCTGGCAGTGTTCAAGGCCAAGTTGGAAGGGGCTTGGAGCAACCTGGTCTAGTGGAAGGTGTCCCTGCCCATGGCAGAACTTGGAACTGGATGAGCTTTAAGGTCTTTTCCAACACAAGCCATTTTAGGATTTTGTGAAAACTCCCTCCTCTAGCTGTTTTGGTTCAAGTGCAGTCATAATTCAGAATCATGGGAACAAAACTTGTACGCTGTTGTAGGTTATTATTTATCAGAATCAAATTGCCATAATTTTTTACTGAGCCTGAAGGGTGGTTTGCAACCCATTCTCATGCTTCTTGATGCTTTCAACCCAACATGAACACAGGCTGCAGAGCTAGCTCCTAAATACGTCAGATCATGATTTGATGATGTTGGCAAAGTGGCTTCAGGAACCCTTCCTTTTAGGAGCTTGCAACAGTCTGTACCCAATGCCCTGCTGTGATATTCCTGCTCCTTCAGGGGCTTCAGTGCTCCCATCACCAACACCATGCTCATGTATGATGAAGTTACATATTACTATATGTTAAGCTTCTGTTGTAATTAGGGATAAGGGAAAGACATTCCCATTAGCTGTAGAGGGGAACATACAGAACAACTTTTCTCATGGACTAACCCCGTACTGCTGGATGGGCTGCAATACCTCAGCAGAGAGAGCTTATAAGAAATCAGCCAGGAGTGTTTAAACAGCAATTTGGAATCACCAAATACTAGCCAAATATAATAAAACAACACCAAGATATAAATATATTTATTGCTATTATTAGGAGTAGCAATAGTTACTATTACTGGTTATTATTAGTCGTATTTTTGTGGTACCACTTAGGAATTCCCTTAGTAGACCAGACTGCCATTGCAATCTTCGTGTAATGCTGTTACCATGACAGTTTTGCTGTTTGCCAGTGTGTTTTGGCTAGAGAGCCAGCTGTTGAGTAGTTGCCCTCCAAGTTGCCAAGCAATAAATCTCAAACCAAATTCATGAACCAGATTTCTGCTCCAAGTCTCAATCTTGTGACTTGCTGTGTAGGCTGCTTCTCAACTCCACCTGCCTTCACGCTGCAAACACACCCCTGTCACTGAAACTGGTGGTTCCTAAACCTTTAAAGTGACAGAGGGGAGATTGAGATGAGCTCGTAGGCAGAAGCTCTTCCCTGTGAGGGTGGTGAGGCACTGGCACAGGTTGCCCAGAGAAGCTGTGGCTGCCCCATCCCTGGCAGTGCCCAAGGCCAGGTTGGACAGGACTTGGAGCAACCTGGTCTAGTGGAAGGTGTCCCTGCCCATGGCAGGGGGTTGGAACTGGATGATCTTAAGGTCCCTTCCAACCAAAACCAGGCTGTGATTTTATGGTTTGTGAAAGGTTCTGAGGAACAAAGGAAGATGAGAATGCTTTCTTTGCAATACAAGAGAAAAAGCTTTTAGACACACATTATACTAAGAAAAAGGTATTTAATTGAGCAGGATGAGACTTACTTTGTGAAATGTCAGCGGTTTCTTGTAGAGGAGATTTCAGTGACATTGTCAGTCTCAAGAAATCCACAAACTATTGGCCTGGCTTTCAGCTTGGTCTTATATGTGCTAATGCTGTTAATTCTTCCAAGATGATACAGTCATTTGACTTTTTTTCCACCTTGTAACAACATGTGAAATTGGTCACCGCTCATAATGAATTTCACTGCGGGGTTCACTCATAAATGACGTTCCCTTTAAAATTTTCTTTGCCTTCTGGACAGAGGTATATGTTATCATATACAGAGCAAAAGGTGCATCAGAGGTTCATGGGGAGTTCTCAGGTGCTCACAAAAAGCCCAGTGATTTGGCTGACTTAGGACACAAGGTGACACAACTCTTTTGTCACTAGGACTGCAAGCTCTTAGCATCTAAGAGCTGTTGGGTAAGGCCACGGTATGTGAACTAATGGTCCCAAACCATTACCTACAAAGTTGAAATCCTTGTCACAGAAGTGCTATAGTTATGATTTGCATCTCTCCAAAGTGTGAGTTCAGTAACTTTTCCATCTGTCTTTACCTGTAATCTCACTTTGTAATCTTCCTAGTACCCCTGTGTCACCAATACCCCCACAATAGGTGTTGTTTTTTCTAATGGTCCACTTCGCACGTTAAGAAGTCTTCCATGCTAACACTATTGTTTAATTATGTCTTTTAGGGTTAAGATATGATCAGCGTATGTATACCCTCTTCTGAAGTTAAACTGGCTTTCCTCAAGCCTGCCATTCAGCTGTGTCTGCTTTCTTGTTCACAGGCACTCAAGCAAATGTATTCCCAAACACAGCAAAGAAGCTAATGCCTCTTGAGTTTTATATTCCTTCCTGTCACCCCCTTTTCTTTTTCTTCAGCTTGCTGTAATCACATCTGAATACCAGGGACAAGTTCTTCTGCAGCTATAAAAAGCATTGGGAATACCTGACACTGTCCCACGGGTGATACTTTTGTTGCCAACACAACCAGGAGGATGTGATGCTTCAGGACAGCCATCATCCATGTGTCACACAGAGGGTTGGATCCAAGGAGCAGTGATATCCGTTGGGCCACTAAACTCTTCAGTGGCTTTTGGTCTCGATCGTTATGCTTGACACCCCTGTTTTATTTTTTTCTTTCTATTTTAAATTTCCCAGCACAGATTATAAATGCTCTTTTCAACAGGTTTCCACTCTTATTTCTGTCTTCTCACCTCAAATCCTGAGTTTTCCTGTCTCCCTCTTCAATAGATCAGCTTTTGAGAGACGAGACATTCTGACAGGTTTCTGACTCTGTTCATGTGGGGCAACATGAATCTGTGACCTCCTGCATCTGTCACTTTCTAAAGCAGAGCTTCACTCATATGTCTCTGAAAGGATCTATTTAGAATTATTGATGAATTAAAAATACTCCTGGAGCTTGGTGTTATGTCCTGATTTAATGCTTTATTCAGACTCGTCAACCTTTGTTCAGACTAATCATAAAACTGATTTGCCTCTTCACATTAAACTCTTTGTGTGTTAAGGGGACTTTTGTCCTTGATCAGAATTTATCTGATTAAAGATGTTCCACGATACACACAGGCAAAATACTGCATTTTAAAGATGAGTATTCAAACTTATCTGTTGTGATCAAATGAAAATAGCAAGCCTTAATTCCATCCTTTGGGCATCTTGGTGATAGCTTTCTGAGGATGCTCTCCATTGATGCCCAAAGGCTGTTAAAACTTACAGGAACAGTGGCCAATCTCTAGTCAGAGGCCAAAATTTAGTTAGGTCTTCTTGAGGCAGATGCCCAGCCACTTCTCACCAAAAAAGACCAATGTTACAAGCACTATAAGAAAAAGACAATGAAGAAAACAAATATTGTTTTATTAATTCTCTCACATGTAAGCATCATCGTGTGAGGCATCACAGAAATGTGATCTGAACAGCTCATTAGCTTGGCTAGTGCTGCTGTAAAATGGCCATGTTGCACATTTATAACAAAGTATTATGCTTGCAATAAAAACAAAGCTTGTTATAAATAAAACTGTCCCCAAGTTATTTCCATCAATCAGAAAATAGTCACAACAGTATGAATGCCTTGGAATTGGTGACATTTTAGTTCTGCTAGAAATCAGTGTAATGATTACAGCTTCCAGCTCAGATTCCAGGCAGACATCTTTCTTCCATTGCATTTTTCTCTGTTCCTTCTGTGCCAGCTCTTATAAAACAAGATACCACAGGATTTAATTCTAAAAATCTAATATTACTGCCTTGTGGTGAACTGAATACTACAGATTCCTTCTTGATAATACTGTCTCATGGGATTCCTGCGCAGTAACAGAATCTCCTGGGATTCCTGCCTGGTAACCATATCTCGCTGGACTTTGGTAGTATTTCTCCCATTGGATAACCCCAGCCCCACCAAATAAGCAGTCATAAACCTTATGTTCTCATTATTTTACTCCACATTTTTTTACTAATGTCAGTCCTTGCACTGCTTAAATCAGTGGTTTTGGTTGGTTGTTTTTCCCCTTCATTGATTTTCACTAAGTTAGAATCATGGCTCCAAGAGAAAAGAATATTATGGAATATTTTGACTGACAAAAATAGTGTTAACATTAAGAAACACTTTAAAAGTAGCAATAATGGAAATATTTAATGATTGGTTTACCTACGTACTCTTATTCAGCTCCTGCAGAACTGGCACTTAATCTTTGACAGCACACAGACTAGAAAGCTTTTTGTTGCACTGAAAGTGAGATACTGTAACAGTTCTTCCTCTCCATGCCAGTGAGAGAAATCACAGCTAAATTTTGTCAAAAAGAATATACTGAACAGTTCTTAAGAGAGATTTTCAGTGAATACCCCTGCTGCTAGTATAGATAAGCAATAAACCAAAAGCCATAAATCAACTATTATTCTTCTGGGTTTTATGGTACCCAAAAGGGTCACTAAAATATCAGGAGCCCACTGCAGCAGATACTGCACCCTTAAATAATGAAGGACACAATCCAGGCTTTCTGTTCCTAGCCAATCTCTTTAACCAGTTCCTCATAGCAAATTGACAGGGGATAAAATTATTCCCAAAAGCCCACAAACACACGCAATTTTGTTCTGCCCAGTATCCCCAGGCCCTTTTCCAACTCTTCACAGGATGTGAGGTCACCCTGGGAAGCAGCAGCTAATCCACTTGCAGGGTAATTATGGCACAAGAGGCTGGCCTCTGTGGTTGCACATTTGACATGTTTCATCAACCTGTAAAGCTGAAAGTGGTTCAGGAGACATCAGCTCTCCTTCGTCCTGTGATATTTCCAGGCTCAAAAGTTTTGGTTTGAACTTTCCTTTGACTTTAGTGTTTCTAATGGCTCACTCTTCAGAAGGAGATGGAATCTTTATGGTTGGGGGGATCAACTTGATAGAGGGACTGCTGTGGAGCTGGGAGCCAGCCTTACTCATGGGAGAGTGATTTCATGGTAGTGTCATATTGTCATGATAGACCTCTTGGAGGACTCACTTCTACCAGTGTAGGTCAAATAAAACAGTAATGTGTTCTATGAAGAATTATTCACTAAGCTTTTTTTCACTAAGCTCTGGAAGTGCCAAAAGGTCCTGACCACCATCTTCCTGGCACAACGTGACTTTAGTAGAGCTCTGACCAGCTGAAGCTCTGGCTCTGTAAGAGTAAGCAACTTTGAAACCCAGACACTACTGGAGCTTGAAACACAATGGAGGTACCTTGGAGAATATGAATGTTAGAGATGAAAGAAGGTAAGCAGACAACATCTTCTCTTCAAGCCATATCTCCTGCTGCATATTCAGGAAAAAAAAAAAACCAAACCCATAACAATGTGCAAATGCCGTTTTTCCTTCTCACAGCTGTCTTTCAGTCCAAATATAACACAACTCCAGATCTTACAGTTGTTCTGAGCCCCTTTTTGAATCCAGACCATGCTTCAACAACAGCTTTTCTTTGGTCTCGATCAAGACATTAAACCTCATATCTCTTGAAGCTAGAAGTATCTGTGACCACTTGATATTATTTTTGAGAGGATCAATAAAGTTTCAGAAGCACTTTCTGAAGATAAAAAAAGAAAATAAGACTGACACACTTGATACTGGATCTGCCAACACACCTTTACCCCGAAACTGTTGAATTTCCATGGTGTTTAGACTCCTTGAAGGTATCAAGGAAATCAGCAGGCAGATAAGTAGGCAGAAAACATTGAGGAGCTTCAGTGGTTTGGGTCCTGGCTGGCACTTTGGTACCCACTGACATGACTAGAGGGGCTGTAAATTCAGGCTAATACTATAGGGTGTAATAAATAGGGATGGTGTCAGATTAGGGTCTACATGTGGGCTCTGTTGCCTTTTAGGGTACAACTTGCTGCTTGGACAATGAATTGAGAAAACCGTGGTGGAGACTTGGGGAAATATCTACGGGCAGCCTGGACAACAAAAACAGGGAAAACAAAGCACTTCTGACCAGGGGGCTTCTGACAGCCTCTTAAGGGTCACAAGACTTTCTTGTGAGTCACCACCCCAAAAATACTGTAAGTGCTATTCGTTCAGTGCAAGCTGGAAACAATCTAGGGAACTCTCATCTTCAGGTCAGTGGGGGCTGGCAGCACAGTCGCGCTCTCCCTGGGAACGAAGGGTGAGACGAAAAAGAGCACGGCTTTGAAATTGCTCTCATGCATGCTGTGGCTGAGGACTGGAACTGCAGAGAGGGAAGGGTTTATCTGCTGCCCAGAAGCAGGGCTGTAGATGCCCTTCTGCAACTCTCATGAGAACTGGGATAAGATTCTTTTTAGAGCTTGAGGGATGATTCTGGACAGGAAAGGTTTACATAAAACTGGGACAACAGGAAAAAGTGCATGCAGAGACGTATGGAAATTCCTGCCTTCCCACACCATTTTGTCTTCTGCTTAGGAGGGTCAGAAAGCAGCTTTGGTGTTTATCCCATTTATTGCCCACAGAACCTTCTTTAGGGCCTGAAGCGCTCCTGCTATAAAAATAGGGAAGAAGCCATAAAAGCAGCAACATCTCATATATAGCACAAATCTTTTCTTACAAGATGTGCAAGGAGCTGAGTGCCTTAATTAGAAGTTCACCGAGTTATTTTTTGTATCTTACAGCTAACAACACAGAACATGGACTCCTGATTAAATACCAAGGCAGTAAATCAATGGAGGGTCTTTGCTGCCGTTCATGAAATGCTCCAGCTGTGCTCCTAAGGATTATAATGTCAACAGAACTCTTGATTTGAATCACAGCCTTGCCTTCACTCAGGGGCCATGTATTAGTCTTGAAAAGCAGACAGAGTTTCATGGCTCAAAGAAAAAAAGAAAGAATTACTGAGCTGAAAATAAAATGGTGATGTAGGGGAGGAACACTGCAATGCAGCCAAAGGAGATGCAGGGCAAACTTCAGCAAAAGCCTTTAGAAATGTGAAAGCTAAGACCTTTCTCTGTGTTTGTTTAGTATAAACTTCACCAGTCAAATTTAAGAGTTTAGGTAGTGTTTCCTAATGTGTTTAGTGCTTAGTCAACTGATCAAGTACTCAGAGGGCACAACTCCTCACAGCTTCACTAAAGCCACCACAGCAAAGCCAGTTAACTTCAGCCAAGGATCTGTCCTTACTGAGGGTATGATATATAGCAGAAATCCCAGTAAGCAAGACATGGATTATTTTAGACACAGGTAAATTTGTCCTGAGGACAAAGATTTTTTCTGAATTGCACTTATGGTTATGCTTCTGCTTTAGAGCATGAAAAAATTGATGAAGACTCAACTGTATTCCATCAGCATGGATTCCCGAAAACTGTGTAAAAGGTGTAGTTTTGCCTCAAGAAATACTTGAAGTTTCCCAGGAATCCTTTGACATTTAGCAGGTGGTCTCTTGCAATGATTGTAATAAATCTTAACAACCCACATGCACCCAGGCAAGAGAAAAAGAGCTGAAGACTCTCCTAATGATGACCTTGAAGCTGTTGACGAGGTCACAGTGATAGTGTCATGCTGCAGTTTGCACATGTTCTTACTTTTTTATTCCTATAGGAATCAGCTGCTGCCAAAGTACACATGATACAAACTAGAATCTTGATTATCCAAAGCACAATCATAGTCTCTGTTTCCTATAATACAGTTCTATCCCTGGTATTTATTGCTTACATTGAGAAGTATTTCAGTTATTCAAAACCTTGGTTACTCAAATTCAGTAATTTGACCCATTAAATCAATTTGCAATTAATTCAGCTGGCCCAAGACCATTTCCCCCTCTCAGAACTGTAGTGAAGCTATGCAAATGTTTGCACAAAACTATTCAAAAGAGAAAGACCTAGTTTTCCTTTGAATACTTTTGTTGAAACTAAAAAGGAGGAAGAACACTCACAGAACCCTAATATTCCTGGAACTCAGGGCAAGTTTTTATCTTTGCAGTAGCAAGAAAACTGGCACTCCGTCCTCTCCAAAATGTGCAATTAGTTTAAAATGCTGCTTTTCACTACCACCAAGGTTGAACAGCAGCTCAGATACAACAGGCTTAAAGAGTTGGGCTAAGTTCCTGAAATGCAATGCTAGTTTCTACTGCACTGACTCTTGCAAAGTCACTATAGCCAGTGAGGATGATAGCAGCCTGTTTCCTGCCTTGGCATCCTGTTTATTTTGCTTCCCCACCACCACACATGAAGCCTGTGCAGAGCTGTGGAGCTCATGCTCCCTCTGCCATCTGCAGGACAGCATTCAGGGCTCATGCCCACCCAGCTGCCCTGATGGGCATCAGACTCTCCAAAAGCCTTTGTGCAGGATTTTTATCTTGCCATTTCCTTGCATAACATGAACTTCTATTCTCACGGGCTCCCCAAGTATAAATAGACACATGCCTCCAAGGTTGAATACAGTTTTACAACTGTTAAATGTATTACTGCTTTGCCATCACAGTCTAGCCAAATGAAATACAAGTTTGTTTGAGGTGTGAACTCAAAGTATCAGATCCACAAGTGAATGATGGATGTCACTGATGTTAAAGAGATGCATTTTCTTTATTTCTGCTAAAATGATTTATTCCTGAAAGTGTGTGTAGGATTGTCCTGGGTTCAGCAGTAGCAGTCATTTTTTCTCCTTCTTAGTAGCTGGTGCAGCGCTGTGTTTTTGACTTTCGGCCTGGGAACAGACCTGATAACACCGATGTTTTTAGCTGTTGCTAAGTAATGTTTACCCTGACCAAGGACTTTCTGAGCCTCATGCTCTGCCAGGGATGAGGGGAGGCCAGGAGGAAGCAGAGACAGGACACCTGACCCAAACTGACCAAAGAGGTATTCCATACCACAGCACGTCATGCCCAGGGAGGTAACTGGGAGTTACCCGGAAGGGCAAGGGCTCTTCAAGGGTGGGGGGGGGGGGGGGTGGGTGGGGTGGTGGTGTTGTACTCGTTCGGCGGTGGTATTGTATTCTCTTCCCTTGTTATTTTCTCTTATCATTATTATCATTGGTGGTAGCAGCAGTGATTCGTGTTATACCTTAGTTACTGGGCTTTTTATCTCAACCTGTGGGAGTTACATTCTCTCGATTCTCCTCTCCATCCCTCCAGGACCAGGGCTGGGGGGAGTATGTGTGTGTGTGTGGTGAAGGAAAGAAAGAGGGAGAAAGGGGAGGGGAGTGAGTGAACGAGCTGTGTGGCTCCATTTAAACCATGACGAGGATAAAAACCCACAGAACTTCAGCTGATAAGGTTCTCCAAAGCACTTTTCTGAATGGACACTGGTTCTTCTTTCTCCCTGTGCCTTCTTCTTTCCTGCTTTTTCCTCTATCAGTCTCATGGAGGAAACAGCAGCACCACAATAGCAGCTCAAGTTGAACAAGTGTTTTTCTTCTCTCTCCTTGTATTTTAATCTGTCTCCACGTCTCCTTTCTAATTCTGCTTTAAAAAGATTGCATGGAAGAAAGGCACAAAGTGTCCTTCAGACTTTACACAGCTTTTTGACCAAATGCTTCATTATTTTCTAAAAAAAAAAAAAATTCTTCTTTTGTTTAGCCATACATGTTCTTTACATTGACCATGACTTCCAAAAGTTACCGAGAATGCAAACTCTTGCCTACATTTTTAATTTACCTCCAAACTTAGAATCTTGTTCCAAGAGTAGAATACTAGAATATTCCACACTTAGATTTTATAAATGGTATTATTTTACAAGAGTTTGTTTTACAAAAATCTTTCTGTTCCAGAAATTTAAATTTTTCATCTCACTATAGATACCATAGGAAATGGATCTAAACAAAAATCATAATAAATGAAAGTATAAGTGTAGATAAGAATTTTGCTTTATATTTAGGTTTCCTATGAAAAATGAGCTGGGTACAGTATTGGACTTGTGTCATGATACTGTTCAATTGCAAAAATCGTAACATCTCTTGGCAGAGAAGCTAACATGTGGTATAAACTTAAAGAAAGCAGTATTAGGTTCACATTAAAGTAATCTTGCCTTATACTGAACTATAAAGCAGGAGTCCATCCTTATCCTTTAGGAAAAGGTATTAGAAGAAAGCAAGATTGGAATACTTTCTCTTTTCCCATCAGGACCTAGTCTACTTGCTAATAAACCTATTAAATTCCAGCTCCTTATTTTCCTGCCCCAAAATGTTCCTGCATAGTCACAAACACCTAAAAAATAAACCCCAGGCTCTCCACTCAAGCATAGTTACAGCTCTTTCCAGTAACTGGAGCCTTGTATGTGCCTGCAGATCAGGCTTACAGAAGCAATTGAGCTGTGGGGCTTATTGCAGCTCCTTAGGGAAACACTGCAAGTGGAGGTAACCACGGGTTTTTTTATAGAGATTAACAAGGAAGGAGTTAATTTTAGCCAGAGAATGGACACCGGCTGCCTTCCTTGGGTAAAAACGTAGGGATTGAACTAATCTGTGGTCTTGCCAGGCTCTAACAGAGATGTGCTGGGACACCTGGAGCTTTCTTTTGGCCCAAGGGACTCTTTCTTAACAGTGGTGGGTCTTTTTAAGATCATTCTGAAGTTGGGTTACTAGGCTGCTCGTGTGCTTTCAGGCTTTTTGGGAAGAAGCACTTTTTCCTTTATCTATATAAGTATTTGATCTACATAGAGGAGAGAAAAAGTAAAGATATTGTCTTCTCTCAAAATGTACACAGAAGTGTTGTACCAGAGGGAAGAGCATGGTCCACAGGAAGGGAAGTTGCGGGGGGTAGGGGGTCGGGGGGGGGGGGGGGGCGGTGGTGTGATTTTCGTGCAGCTTTTTATTAAAGCTGTGAAAATGCTTAGAGAAGGAGATAGCAGAAACGAGATGATACAAAACAAGTGAATTTGATCTGTGTAATGCAGAGATAAGGGGAAACTTAACATTGGGTTGAGTTCTCTAAGAAAAAGCAACAGGTATGTGGGATCACCCTGATCCATTTAGACTAGGAAACCTAGGATTTTTAAAAAGACAAATAAAAGAAAAGAAGGCAAAAAGCTCAATTATGAAGAGTTTTGTTTTACCACCCTGGTCCTCCCCTGGGAAGATTTTCGAGAATCTTAATTTCCTGTAGCTCTTTTTGAATGCATTTGCAGTAAAATGCTGGAAATGCAATGTGTTTTTCATTCAGAACTGGGAAAAGAAATGGTTAATCTGATCCTGAGGGTTTTCTTTCCATATGTGCTACTGAATATGGCTACCAGATACTCAGAGCAGACAGACTATGGGACACAAATAAACTGGGTTTCTGCTGCTGTAGTTTTAGATCGATGTTGCCATGAAAAAATATCAAAGGATTTAAGAATAATGTTCAGTTGGTTTCATGGTCTGAGCAACACATGCCCGGGAGACACCGACGTCTTCGGGGTAAACCAAGTATGTACAATGACACTGTCACTACACTGAGTGATGTGTGTCACCTATCTTCTGGTGCCAGATTGCCCATAGACTTCTTTCAAACTACTTCATTTCTAGCTGCATGGAATAACATTTGCTTGACTTTACCAGTAGGAACATAAAAAGAAGGTGGAGTCTTCATCTGCTTTTAATTTTTTGGGGGAGCTCTGTTTAATGAGTTATCTAAAGACACTGAATTCTGGCTGTACTTTATGAATGAGCCCAGAATCTTCCTCAAAAATCCACAACAAGAATAATTTCAAAAGATAAAAATTGATTTGAGACAAATTATTATCTTCTGTGGCTGGTTATCACATATGATGCATTATTGGACAGTGTAATCAAACTTGCATGGAGTAATTCCCAAAAAGGTTTTTTTTCCAAATGGAAAAGACATTCCATTTAAGAACATCTTAGTGTGAGAACCTGTGGTATTTTGAAGCTGTCAGATACGGTTTTCTTTGCTCCAGGACAAAAATCTGCAAAATCAAGCAGCTGGTGCCGAAGAGATTTCCCACCAGGGATCCCACCCCAAAGAGATCCCACCAGGGCAAGATCCTTCAAACTTTTGCATTAGCCTCAGAATGTCTCTAAATTCTCCTCACAGGCTAATCACTGTTCTTCAAATCCAAACATTTCAAACTGCAATAAAGATACTGAAGTATTCAGGATTGTTACTGTAGGAAAGCATAGTATTTTCTTTAATACGCAAAGTGAAGACCAGGAGCTTGTTTTTGTGGTCAGTAAGGGGACATACCCTAGATTTCAGAAAGGCTTCTCCTCTACTATGCAATGGTGGCATCTAAACAATTGCAGGACTAAAATGGGACAGTTCTCTTTAACCTTCTAAATTTGGAGGTGGCTCGAGAATGCTAACAAAGGAGGACAGTTACCATCAACTGTTGTTTAATTATAGATCTGCTTGTTCACCTTCCCAAATCCTTCAAACCTTCTAAAAGAAAACAGGAGACATTTGAACTTGAGCACCACTGCAGACTTCAAAGGACTATTTAAAATAGCTTAAGAAAGGGAAAATAAATCAATTGGTTCAATATATTTTACCTCTGAAAATCCAAGACAGAAGAATTCAAATCTTCATTAACAGAAGAGAGAGCAGGTAGTTTAACTAAAGAACTGTTACCTTATCCAACCTACTCAGTTTTATGATATTGTTTAGTTCTCAGAAGATTACAAGCTTCCTAGATTTCCCTAGAGTTTTAGACATATCCTCACTTTCTTTCTCCCTCTGTTGATACATGCCACTGAAATAAACCTTCCCAACATCATGTCCCTCTCATCTGAGGAAGTGTACACACAAAAAGCAAGGCACCTTCTGCTTACAAAACGTAACTTCTGTTCAAATGTCCCCCTGACCTGCCTACTGTGGTCATGTACAAAAGGCTCAAAGTACTCCAAAACCTTGTTTAAAATTTAAGATGTTGCAATATCAGGTGGAAAATTATGTAAGTCCACTGAGAGTAACAGAATAAGTCCCACCACCTGTGGTGGGAAACGGACTGTGCTGGTGTCCTGGGTTCAGCAGTAGCAGTCATTTTTTCTCCTTCTTAGTAGCTGGTGCAGCGCTGTGTTTTTGACTTTTGGTCTGGGAGCAGCGCTGGTAACACCAATGTTATTAGTTGCTGCTCAGTAATGTTTAGTCCGACCAAGGACTTTGTGAGTCTTATGCTGTGCTAAGGAGGAGCGGAAGCCAGAAAGAAGCAGAGACAGGACACCTGACCCAAACTAGCCAAAGAGGTATTCCATACCACAGCATGTCATGCCCTGGATGTAACTGAGAGTTACCTGGAAGGGCTGGTTCACTGCTCGGTCGGGATGGGTATAGATGGGTGGTATTGTATTCTCTTCCCTTGTTATTTCCTTTATCATTATTATTATTGGTGGTAGCAGTAGTGGTCTGTCTTATACCTTTGTTACTGGGCTGTTCTCATCTCAACATGGAGGAGTTGCATTCTTTCCATCCTCCTCCCCGCCCCTCCAGGAGCGGGGGTGGGGGGAGAAAGGGGGAGAGTGAGCAAGTGGGCTGCGTGGGTTACTGGCTGCACTTAAACCACGACAGCTGGAGACAAAGCGATTAGAGCTGAAACGCTGAGCTTTACAGTACAAACTGGTTCACTCCAACAAGTGAATTCTTTGTTGTATATTTTGCCCAATAGATCCCCTGAATATAGTAACAAGAATGAAGGTTGGCTTCAAATTGGAGAGAAATATGTCAAATTTAACTAAATTATTTCACACCTAGTTACTTATGTGTCTGCTTTTATTAGTGCAATATTTTCAGATTTTTTTTTAGAAGCTGGTCACTTCTTTTTGCTGTCATTTTAATGGCCACAATATGTGTAAAGCAATATTTGCAGCTGGAAATGTTTCCTTCCCTAGATCAGTTTGTCTCTCAGGGTTGTCTCAAATGTAGGTGAGAACATCTATTCCCCTTTACAGGAACCTTCTTGGCTGATATACCAGCAAGTGAAGGACATGAAAAACGACCACAAAGGAGGGAACATCCCTCACATTGCTCCTCTCCACACTTGTGGACAAACCAGGGAACTCACTGTTTGGAAAAAAGGCCATAGAAACAACTAGGAATCCATGATCAGTTTTTAAAATGCCATCACCAGAACAAAGAAAATATAATAATTCTTCAGTCCCTGAAGACTTGTAAAGTTGTGATGTCATGCTGAGGAGACCAGAAGCAACCAAAATCATCTCACATCCACTTCTTAAGCTCTAGAAGATGCAGTTACACCTGTCAGGACCTGGTTCATCAGCAGACACTCTTTGCAGTGTTCATCAGCAGACACTCTTTGCAGTGTCTGTTTTTCGACATGTTAGCATCCCTCCCCTGTGTCCAAAGCTCGAAACCCGAACTCCAACATCAGTATCTTTTTTGCAAAGTCAAAAGGTCATATGTAAATCATATCAGATGTAGCTTACATTAAGCAAATGATTGATATAATAAAGAATATTCTAAGAAGATGTGTTCGAATTAGTGGAAGTTAATGTATTTTGTCCCACCAGATGTTGTTTTCACTTGTTTGTTTCTTTGTGTATTTTACTGGCAAAAGTAGAAAGATGCCATATTTATCACCAATAAAAATAGTTTGCATTCTAAAAGGAGAGAAGAAAAGCTGTCAGGAAGGTCCTTCTCTACACAGATTATTGTTTTAATAAGGCAGACCACAGCAGCTCCTATCAGGGTGTTTCAGCAGGGTGGCAATCCTGATCACCTTGCAAATGTTTGGTTCTTAGAAAACAATTCTGCACATAAACAACACATAATCCTAATTGAATGACTCTTTTTACAAGGCCTTCAGCACATTCCTGGTAATTAAAACTGAAACATTCAATTCCAGGAGTAGAAAAATATGTAGAATCTTGTTTGCTTTGAGCAAAGATGGAATTGTATTTGCTTTATGTATATGGCATTCAGTAATTTCATTATGACTAAAATTAGAAAGGTTTGGCTTAATCTGTTTTACTACGTTTTTGGAGAGGTATGCTGTAAACCACTCTTTCTTTAGTACTTTCCCTCAGTTTTTGAAGCCAAAAAGGGATTACTCATTTTTAATGCAATTGATTGTACATTTTTTCTGAGGACAATTCTATGTGATGGTGCAATACATGTACATATAAATATGAATAAGCTTGTGCTTTTTATAAAATACAAATAAGCACTAAAGTTCAAAGTTTTCATTCTCATCATTAACAGCTTTATTCGATGAGGTTACTGTTTAGGTCTGAGAGGGAGATTCTGGACATCAGCGCACAGCAGTGGCAGGGTGCTCAGGGGAAAAGTTTCTGCTGTAATTCAAAGAGACTTTACAATTTCATTGCTTTGTGATGCTTCACATCGCCCTGCCTGGCTATAACTTTAAATGTATTTACTTGTCTGCTCCTCCAAGCTCATATTTACCAATAGGGCTGGGAACTAAGTTTTTTATGAGGAATATCAGCTTTGTTGTCTAAATTTTTTTCAGCCTGAACTATTCTGGATGGGACTAAACCTTCTGAAAGCTAAGGGAGTAACCACATCCTCGACTCGGACAATTATAAGAAACAGTTCAGCCTTGTCAACTGAATAGTTGAACTAATACCAGCCCCATTCCCAAACCAGGTCCATACAACCACCCAAAGCAAAGGCACGTGCGGTCGAAAGGATTTCTTTGCCTATTGTTTTGCAAGGGGTTGTACATCTGCAAAGAAAAGCAGAGAAGAAAGAGGAAGCATCAGGAAGTAAAGCAGGAAATCCAAGAGTTCACAAAAGGACTCAAAAGAGAGAGGGTTTGGGGCTGGGTACTACTATTAAAAAGTATGAAAAAAAATCCCCTCTAGCATTATTTCATGCTTGTGGTGACTGAGGAAAAGAGATTTTATACATTCTTTGTAATTAAATAAATTACCTCAAGAAACGTTACCAGGCTCTCATATAAATGCTGCAGGTGTAAGTGTGAAGCAGTTTCCAAATACAAATACAGTGCACTACTACTCTTGCTGAAGCAAAGGGTGATGGTAGCAGGGCTTGTGGAAACAAGTATCAGACCTATATCAATTAATGAAACAAAAAGTAAGAAAGACCACAAAATTACTAAAATAGAATCTCAGAATGGCAGAGTAATGACCCTCAAAGAGAGGGAAAATCCATGCTGAGAAAGTGGAGGAAAACACATAAGTAAATTGGGAAACATCACGTTTTGTAACTTAGCTATTTGACATTTATATTTTATGCACAATTGTTGATCTTTATGAACAGATAACCACCAAAGTGCTAACATAATCACCAAAGACCAGAAGATTTTACATGAACTTTCGAACAGCTTAGAATATAAGAGCTATGATGGGCAAAAGCAGGGATTGAATGAACTAAAAACCCCTCTGTTTCAGAAATAAATCAAGAAGTCATGGGTCAAGGTGGATGTCTTCTGCTGGGAAGCAAAGTAATGAAAACTGTCTAGTCTGATAATGGAAAAGTATAAAGTCACTAAAAAAACTTTTAAAATAGCTTGATTTTATAATCCAAGGAGAAAGTAACAGTAACTCAAACCTACTGCCTCTGATAAGGTACCCCATAAGCTTCTGGTCCAAATAAATAATTTGTGATAAAGGATACAACTAAGATAATTATCATGAGTAGGATTACAGCCTGTCAGTAACTGGGAACTGTGGAATTCAAGGTTGCTAAAAGTATATTAAGTAACGAATGTCTGTAATGAAAAGTATTTCAACAAGAATATTAATATTTCTTAAAAGATAAAGAAAAAAAAAAAGACATATCCCCAAAGCATCTCCTTTGAATTTCTGTAATGGGGCTGAGCAAAGAAAAATGCCAAGAATGTCAGTAAAACTGTTTTAGGTTGATGTGAAAATCATCACTTACTTACTGTAGTTAAAATGCCATCATATCCAATCAATTAATGCTCTTTCCTTTTGTCTCCCTCCTCCTTTTTTCAGTGTAAGCATTTTAGACTCTGTTGGGATGAAAACTGAAATTGAAATAAGGATTTAGTTCATGTGTTAGGCTAAACTTCATCACAGCTTCCTATGGGAAAGCATGGTTAAAACAATGCTCCTACAACAAATATGCAATACAGCTCAAAATTGAGACAGGAGTAAGGAAGCATTTTGTAACTAATTATATTAAAAGTATATCACCTACAGCAATTACCTTCTGTTGCATTATGGCAGGTAGATTGACTGACCATAAAAGAGGAGGAGAAGGAGAAAAGTACCATCCCTGAAAACATTTAAGGCCAGGCTGGATGTGGCTCTGAACATGATCTAGTTAAAGATGTCCCTGCTCATTGCAGGTAGGTTTGACCTGATGAGCTTTGAAGGTCCCTTCTAACCCAAACCAGTCTGTGATTCTATGATTTTATGAAAAGAATAAGAGGAAAATCGCATAAAACCAGAGAAAAAATAGCTTGAGAGAAGCTAAGAGCGAAGGCTAAATGTTTGTTTGACATGAAATGGACTTGGAGCTGGCATGAAGATGCCACCCTTGTACCATGGGAAACAGGAGTTTTTCACTTTCTGCAGACAAGCAGGATTGTATCCAAAATACCTGATGCAGACATCAGTCATTAGCTTTACAACAGTTTTTAGGGGACAGAAAGCTCATAATGGATCTTGGTTTTCTTACAAGTTTTCTCACAAGTTGAGGAGAAGTAGATCTGAAAGTGGCCAAAATGGCCCAGAAATCAGACATGGGGGGAAAACAGCTCTCTTTAGCTGGAGGTGATTTTCCCCTGCCTGTTGGGATTACCAGCGCTTTCTTTTCCTTGCATTTTGTTTTTGAAGCTTGAGGAGCCACGCAGGATTTCCCACCCAGTCAAATAGTTCAACTGCCTCAGTAGCCAGAAAGGAAATCCAGAGCCGAGATAGTGTAGCTGGCATTGTCGACAAATGGGTCCCCAAAACACCCCTGATGCCCAGGATGCAAAACTTCGCTTTCTTCACTGATACAATCAACTTTCCAAAAGTTAGCTTGAATTCTGCAGTAGTTTGGACCTTGTATGTTTCACAGGTGAGTAAACAAAACAGAGAACTTGAATTTTTCTGTTTCTTTTTCAGTCTCTTCTGTTTCTTCTTTGAACAGCTTTTTCGGTGGCTCCTGACATGATACTGCCTGATTACTTGTGGGGAGATCCATCCTGTTGCTGTTTTTGGTTATTTTACAAAACCAAGACAATTTGGGAATGTGGTTTTTGGTTTAAGAACCCTCTTTTAAACCTAGGTCTAGTCTGTGTGCATTATTATTGCATTGCTTAATGTACATCATTTAAAGGTCTTTTTACATTATTTAGGTATAAAGAAAAGCAGAGATCAAATACTTTTGACTTTCTTATTCAAACAGAGTTTCCTTCTTTGTTAGAGTATTACAGAAAGCATACAAAGGTGCATACTTTTTTGTATAATCATAGAATCGTAGAATAGTTAGGGTTGGAGAGGACCTCAAGATCATCTAGTTCCAACCCCCCTACCATGGGCAGGGACACCTCACACTAAACCAAACCACCCAAGGCTTCATCCAACCTGGCCTTGAACACTGCCAGGGATGGAGCAATACATATATAATGATACCTTTCTGGTTTTAGCTTTGTTGGGATATAAGCAGTGTTAAACCTGTAGCTACTAGGCTTAGTAAACTTATTCTACGGACCCATTTGATGTCTCTCTCTCACAGGATTCCCTCCTTAAGTGATGGAAGATTTATGCTACCTAGTTTTAAATGATCATACTGTAGGTAGCTCACAGGAAGACCTTTGTGTCAATATGACCAGGAATGGGATTTGCTCCTGTCTGATTCTTCATAATGTTATATTTAAATTACAGACCTTTAGTTAAATTCAGATAGAATTTTTATTTTAGTGCAGCCTCTCTTTTCTCCATCCATGCTGGATCAAGGTCTAATTCTAGGAAGTGAAGAGCACAAGGCCAAATCTCATTGAAATGACCATTATTAGGGCTTCTCAAGCACATCCAAATCTTTATGGTACTCTATCATCTCCATTGATGTCAAGAGACATTTTTAAAGCTTAACCTCTTGCTCAAAATAAAACTTGTGATGTGGAATCCCTTCAACTTTGTAAAAGCCAGCTTCCAGAACTGGAGTAGCAAAAATGCATAGAAACACAATTTTATATGGATTGAACCAAAATGCAAGATCATTAACCCCTATCTGGATTTGTAGGTTTCAGTTTAGGACTAGTGAAAATAACAAGCATTGGAAAAGAAAGGAAAATCAGAACAGAGCAGCCACCTTAAATCAGTGCCACTAAAGTTTTTGTACACCCAATGGGACTGTTATTTTGACCCCCAAATAGTTGAAACCTCTTTAACCTAGAACTAGGACTTCCTGTGGAAAACTTAGCTAAACAAAAGTACCTGATAAGTCTCACCCCCAATGTGGAATTTTCATATATCACAAGTTCAGTCCACACCACAAATTCAGCTTCCACATCCTATTTGGGTCCTATTTTAGGAGATGATTCATCAGACAGTTAAGAGGTATATATTGCTAAAGCTTGGGCAATGCAAACGCCACTCTATTACCATTAATTTATTGAATGACAAGGTAAGGTGTCCAGAGTTTTTAATTAAACAAATTAAAGAATAATCTAGTAATGTGTAACTCTATTGAAATGCTTGGTGTAGCTTACAATTTTACTTTTCTAAAAGGGGGGCTAAAGGGGGGCTACAAGAAAGCTGGAGGAGGACTTCTGACTGTAGGGACAGGACAAGGCGGGGAATGGCTTTAGCCTGACAGGGGATATTGAGATGAGCTCTTAGGCAGAAGTTCCTCCCTGTGAGGGTGCTGAGGTGCCAGCACAGGTTGCCCAGAGAAGCTGTGGCTGCCCCGTCCCTCGCACTGTTCAAGGCCAGGTTGGGGGGTCTTGAAGCAATCTGGTCTAGTGGAAAGTGTCTCTGCCCATGGCAGGGGGTTGGAACTGGATGAGCTTTAAGGTCATCTCTTCCAACACAAACCAGTCTGTGATTCTATGACACTGGCTGATCATAAACTAAATATATGTATGTTAAAAAATAAACCAGTTTTCTAACTCCTGTATTCCATAAAAACAGGAATGTAGCCTTTTATGAGGATCTGCTAAAACAGCCATGAAAGTGATATATCCTCTCTGTGGACACAAAATCGGTAAGTGTAAAACACCCATATGCTCTAGGAGGACAGGGTCACTAAGATAATACCCTCTGGAAAGTTAGAATGAAAATACTAGTAATGAAAATAGTTTTGTTGGAATTTTTTTTTTTTAGAAAAGAAAATGTGAAAGTCATAGACAAAATTATTACATCCAACTAATATACATTTGAATATGCCTTAGTTTATCTCATATCTCTTTTACCACAGATAATAATTCTACAATAGCTAAAAGTAAGTGATGTGACTGTCAGTTATATTATACAGTGCATAAAAACTGTCTGTGTTAATGCCTGTCATAAAATCATAGCTGTTAGGTTTTTAGTAGTGTTTTTGAAGACTCTCAGTCATTTCCAGCCCCCATAGAGGATTCCTCCACCCCCATCAGCGTCCTCTCCTTCTTCGCTGGTTCCTGTTTGGGGGCTTCAGGAGACTCTCTCGATACTTCACGTTTGTGTGGAACAGTCGGACCATCTCATGGTCTTTGTTATCCAATACTCTGGGCAGAAAGAGAGAGGACTTCTGTGTTCTGCGGGTTTTAAAGCCCCTTCTGGGTCGTCCTTTCCCATTGATTGAGACATACCAGAGTCTCTCTGCACTGGCTTTGCGCTTAGTGCCTGCTCTGTTAGGTACAGTTCGGTAGAGACGGGATGCATAAGTGTTGTAACCCAATTCATGGATCCTCTCCACAAACTCACACTCTGCATTATAATTTTCCTGTAAAGAAAACATGACAAAGTTTAAGAAAGACCATATGAGTAACAGATCTCTTCTACCTCCAGAAGAGTGGACTGAAGTCTTAAGCAAGACTCAGTTTTAGGATAAGGACAGCAATATGTGTGATAAGAAAAACTGAGACTTCTTGTACTATGAAAGGTAAGCAGAAGAGAAGCACTGAGACTGATTTGCAGCAAGGCACGCCCTGTCAGCACTGCGAGGATACTCTGTGGATCACAGACAGAAAGTGACCAAAAAACAATGTGAAAACAAAAAATGTTATGTCAACAAGAATCAATACTCTGCTGATTGATTGTTCTGCTGTAAATGTGTTAGTTTTGTGCTTACTGATCTAAATATGCCTGTGAACCTGACGGATGATTGCAGTGCTGCCTATCAACCTTTGCCATCTATCAAAAAGGTAAAATCCTACAGTTTAATGTAAAATCTGTTTCTTCAATTGGTCTATTAATAGTTAGATACACCTGTAGTCTATTACACCCAGTTTGTTATGGATACTTGAGCAGTGAAAAAACATCTTTATGAAGCTTCTTTGTTTGCTTAAGCATGACAAAATGAAAGCACACCCTGCCCACCAGTGTGTTACTCCAAAATGCTAGGCTGCTCCTTTACCATAAACCCTGAGGGAGAATATGTGCCCATCGTGGATGCTAAATTTTACATGAGCTGTCAAAATCTCCTACTTTTCATCTCAACTGAGAGAAAACTGTGCAAAAGCCTGGCATGAGGACTCCTTCCTCCTCCCTGAGAGCAGCAGGAACAGAGCAAGTAAAGGACCTCCCACACTGTGCATGTTTTCGTAACTAAAATCATCTTTGCTATACCTGTGTGATGAGGATTTCAGTATCTAACATGTAAGGCCCTGAGGAAGGGGTGAACTGGTACGCTGGTCTTCACTGAGGTTTTCTTATTTCACATCTCCTTTGTGGAGGACATGGGAAGGGCACAGGTAGCCAAGCTGCGGCTTGAAAAGCCATAGGCTCCACTAACAACATGTCTTTAATGCTGTTCAGTCACCACAATGCTGATAGGCGTTTAATAAGGTTTTAAAATACTCTACACGTCTCAGCTTCACAGCTGTAAAATGGAAGTGCCCTTCCTCACAAGGACAAGGGTTTCCGATGCTGTGGTGCTGGAGCACACGCAGCTACCAGATGTAGGTAGATTTGTTCTGCTGCCTCAGTTCTGGTTGTCAAGGGTTTACCACAGAGGATAAACCTAGAGGATTATCACAAATCTGCTAAGGATACAAACAAATTCTGCAGGCTCAACAAATTCATTTTATTGACACGGGAAAATTGGTGAGCCAAGGAATAGCAGAGTTATTCCAATACTGTTTTTCTGGGAAGAAAAAAGAAAAGAGAAAAAAGAAAAAAGTTGGAAATAGGTTTTCCTGGATTATCCCTGCAGCTCTGAAACACAAATCTGAAACAGTCTCTCACAGACTTGAGCTGGAACAGCAAAAATTATCCTTTTTTAGTTGTTCAGAAACCTTTTGTGGTGGATATTCTTTGACATGTGACAGCTGAACAAACTTCAGGATGGCCTGATGCTCCTCACACTAGAAAGGGAAGTCTAGGAGAAGAGGGTTCTCTGGGCTATCCTATTCTAAGATTCTCTGGGCTATACTGCTCTAGGAGAGCAGCTTTTTATTCAGAATTTTTATTCTTGTTTTAGTTAAGTTTAATTCATTTGGAGGAAAAACAAGAAGAAAGAAAGATGAGAAAGAATTTGAAAATTAATCCTTCCCATTAATTTCTTTGGGGCAACACTGGCTCTCAGCTAATGGAGCAACCTCCATCAAAAAAGGCGCCCGCTTTAATCAGAATACTAACTGGAAGCATAGAAGTAGCCAGCTTTAGCTCTGGCACAACAGAGCTAGTATGTTCTCATGCCACTTCAGCTGCATTTTCCTTTGCAGAAATTGTTTGTGATCTGCTTTAATCAGTGTGCACCACATGAGCCACATTACAGAAGCTGGGTCGTAAACACTATCTGATCATTCTTAAAAAGGTGGAGTAAAATACATTAAATGAGGAATTAATACATTAAATGAGGAAACTGAATTGACTGTGTTACCACGGTGGCATTCACATGGAAAAAGCTGACATGGCTTGAGGATATATTATGCTGTTCAAGTTGACAGAATCTTATCTAAGGACTAGTTGGAGGAAGCAAATTCTACATAGCCATATTTACCCTCCTCAAATCTGTTTCCATACCATGGGATTCCTGGAGAAACTGCACAGTATGGCTGTTAGACTAGACAGTAGGAGATCACAAGATTGTTAGGGGTGCATTCAAAGACAGTTTAAGAAATTTAGGGAGGTAGATAATGTGTGTAGTATACACACTGACAAATACGTCTTCGTATGTTCCCGAATGCAAGGAAGTCTAAGCTGAAGTGTTTTGTTCTCTGAGGTGAAAAAATTGGCTGGGCTGAAAAGGCAAGGCTGCCACTAATATCAGCAAAGCTTAGATTTTACCTCAAAGATCAGGACAAAAAATTAGGTCAAACGAGTAAAATAAGGTGTTTATTTTCACCTCTATCTTCTTGCATCTTCTCATACTTCTTTTCCTTGCTGTAGCCCTGCCTTTTAGTACCTGTAAATTCTTTCCCTGCCCAGACAAATGTTCTGTGCAAACAAACTCCTATCAGTAGGCTGCTTTCTTGTGAGAGATGCTCATTAACTTATGGATGTTTGTGATCCAACATGTATATCCTCTGCAAGTGCCCAAGATCCACATCAAATACAGGCAAAAAGAAAATAAGAACACAGCTTCTTTCCACTTTAAAAAATACACCAATTTGTTATCCGCAGCAATTCCAGACACAAATCTGCTGCAACATTACTCTTTTTTCTCTAAATGGTTATTTATAACAAATCACTGCTCCCCACTAGGCCCTTTCTTCCCGTAGGAAGTGACAGGCAGACATCAATTTTAAGTACAACTTACTGATGCATAAAGTCTGCCCCTTTTGTTCATGGCCAGGTATCTGCCAGAGAACAACCCCTTGATGGCAACGACTCCAACATCAACAGCAGTTATTTCAAGAATACCTAGAAACAGAAAAAAGTTATGAGATAAGTTGTTGCTCCACCATCATGTGCAAATTCCTGAGATACATTTGAACATCTGCTTACCTGCAGAGTGTGATTTCACAGCTCTTGCTACCTCACATCAAGATCACAGTGCAACCATGAGTTAAACCAGACCATTATTTGAAACAGTATAAACCAACAATGTGGGAATTGCTTGAGACAAACTTGACAATAAATCCTGAGATGTCTGATTGAGATTGAGCTCTTTAAAAAATTAAAAAAGATCTGACACTGAACTAGAGGTTCACTTAATCCTATATGTATATAAAAAAGTTTAAATCCTCTTTAATTCTTCCTAACATAAGAGCTCTTGACTTATTGAAACCAGTCACAAAGCTGCCCATTGCAGGACAAAGCCCTTGCTGAGGTCTCCAGGGGGTAAACCAGAGTGAGTTGGCTGCATTTTGGAATCAGGTATATAATCATGAAAGGAGCTTGTCATTTAAGAGGTCAACATAGCCTTCCAGACAAGGACATTATGACTGTCCAAGCCAAATTAAAAGGAAGGAGAATTTCAGGCCGTCAAAGATGAGGTCTCAAGAACAAGAAAAGCATCACAGGTGAGGTTGGTGCAATACCTGCTGAAGTGTTTATGTCCAGCCAAAGGTGCCACAATGCTGACAGAGGCACAAATGGCCTGGGAGATGTAGCGTTATACACGCAGGGCTCTCTCGCTGGCTTGCTCAGATTCTACTCTCAATTCCCTTAATGACTTTCCCTGAGCGTCTGAAGGCAGGAGGTACCCCCTGCACTCAAACCCATTGCTGTCTATCGGCAGCGATACAGCAAAGCCGACGCCTGTTCCCTCTGCAGAGCTGGATTACTGGCCTGGAAGAGTTGGGGTGGGTTTGGTGCGGGGTGGGTTTGGTACAGCTGTTTTGAATCAGGCTCCGGATTGCTGCCGAAGGATGCTTCCTCCAGGCTTTGATAGTGAGGGGGTTTTTCTCTAGGAAATAGTGGTTTTCCTTTATGGACTTCAGACAGATCCCTGAGGTCTCCCTTATCTCTGTGTGCCATCACCAGGCGGGATTTACGCTTTCTGGGATGGCGGGGCCGGGCTGTACCCTGCGCTCCCCCCGGGGCAGCGGCAGCGCTGATCCTGCTCCCCTCCCTCCCTCCTGCCGCCCTCGCACCAACTCCCTCACTGCCCACGTATCCCGTTTCATCTTAATTACCGCCTATCCGCGGCACATGTCAAAGGGGACAGATGTGATTTAGCCCGTGGAAGCTCAGGCTCCCTGAGGGAGGTAACGGTAGTTTGCTGCCCGTCGGGAGAGAACCGGCTTCCCAGCTGTCCGGGCTTGGGCAGGGCTAGAGTGGGAATCCTCCACTGGGGCGAGGACAAGTGACAGGTCAGGCGGGATGAGGAGGGTAAGGTCCCGGTCCCCATCCCCATCGGAGGGGGGGCTGATTTAGGGATCCCGCTCTGAGCCCCACCGCCGCAGGGCAGCTCCCCACGCCCGGGACAGGGGCAGAGCGAGCTGCCCCGTCGAGCCCGCCAGCCCCCAGGTCCAAGACGAGATCTCCCTGAGCCCGGCGAGGGGAGAGCGAGAAAGCTCTGGCGCTGGGGGTACCCAGGTTCCCTCGCCGAGGAGCCCTGGCGGAGCCACCGCGCGTCCAGCTCCGGCGCCGGGCGGGAGGGGAGGCGGGAGCGGCTTCACCGCCGCCCCGTCCAGCGCTGTCTCCGCCGCCGCCGCAGCAATTGGTCTGAGGGAGAGACCCCCTCCCGGCGACGCGGGATGGCGAAAGGTGTTGGCGGTACTCACTGTAGACGCTGTTTTTCTCCAGGGTGCCGTTGATCCTGCCGCCGGGGTGGATCTGGAGGTGGTACTTGGTGGCACAGTAGAGCTTCCTTCTCCGGGGCGCTCCCCCGAGGTGCTCGTAGACGCCGCCGCGGCCACCAGCATCCCGGCGTTGCCGGGGATGGCTCGGGAGGGCTCCGGTGGCCTTCCCCGGGGCCCACGGCTCCTGCAACAAAGTCAGGAACAAAATCCAAATTATAACCATTGTGGCATGATGGCCGCAGCTCTTAGTCTGCCGGGGAGATGGAGGCTTGGAGCAAATGGCACCAGGGGTCCCATTAAAGCCGTCTTGCTAGCAGCACTCCGAAGTTGCAGAGCACACACTGTTTCGAGCGGCGAAGCATTGGCAAGATTTTATCGGCCCCGAACCGACCCTTTTATCTGTCTCAGATTTACTTAAATCAATAGACATCAGCAAAGGCCACCGAAGAGTCCCAACTGTTTGTATTAGATGGAGCTGCCATGATCAGCCTTCTCCTTGGGTTTCTAGCTAGACAGACGGCATGCAGGAGAGACAGAGAGGCAGGAGGAGGGAGGGGGAGACAGAGAAGAGGGTGACACCCGCTGAATTTCGGCAGAGACTGCGGGGGAAATAGTTGATCGACGGAGCATAGAAATAAAAGCAGCTTCCTGCAACAATAGCCTGATCTGCGACCAACTGATACAAAGCAGAGGAGGCGAAAGGTACCGCTCTCGTGTGAACTCCCAGAGCGCAGCGTGGATAAAATTACACAGCATCGCCTCGACACCCCGCAAGGAGAGGAAGGGGGGTGTGTGGGGTGTGCTAGCCCGAGGAGGGGCGCGGAGCCTCCGCTGGGCACCGCCGCGGCAGCCGCGGTGGGGCTGGGAGGGGGATGCTCGGAGTGAACATCTTCCACCCGCCTCGCTTTGTCCCCCGTGTTGAAAGCAAACAGTTATTAGTAAATCAAACAGCTCACGGTTACAGATACCCATTCTTTAGGGTCTTTTAGTCATTTCTAAATTAAAGCTAAACCCGGAGCGTTATGATATGCAAGAAGCTGGAGCATATCCTTCTCCTTAACTACGGTACTCCTTAGCTCTAGCAGAGCTGCCCCCGCTGCCGCATATCTTCACACCCCTTCCTACGAGTTCCAAAGGTGATGGAGCTGCCTAGGAATAAATAGAAAAGAAGGCAAAAGGTGCAACAGCTCCGGGATTTGCGCTGTTCCCTGTGTGTGCTGCTCAAAGGCGGCTCGTTAATCAGATTTGCATCTGAAACAGGCAGTAGGAGTTTTAGGGAAGTGTTTGGGAGATAATTAGTATTAATGTGCTGGAAGGGCACATAAATACACCTTTGAAGTGAGGATTTAAGCGTTTGACCTTGATCAATGGGAGCTTTTTTTTCCCCCATAATGAGTGAACTTGAAGATACAAAATATTTTTAAAAACATTTTTATGTAGAGCACGAGGAGTTTCTTACACAGCTTTAAAACTAAACAAGAAGCTTTTAGTAGTGGGAAAATTAAGGGATACAACCTTTCCATAACAGGAATTGCAGAAGGACGAAATGACATCGAAAGTTTCTCCCTACTTTAAGCTGTGCTTAATATTTAGTAGTTCTCCAAGGCTAAAAGGCTTTTCATTACACAGTCGCCTGGATTAAAAGGAAGCACATAACTCTTCCTCCCCAAGCATCCCTCTCCGCCACCACCACTCCTTCCTCCCCCTTGTCCTCCCCACAAGTTAAGTCCCAGCCTCTCACGAAGGGTTTGATCTGGGGATGATAAATGTTTGTACAATTAATTCTTTATTGCCGTGCTGCTGCAATACCACTTCCAGGCTGTCTTGCAGTTCCAGTGCATGTAGTAAAAGTAAACCACTGGAAATTCAAATAATTAAAGCACCGTATCTACGGGAAAATACGAGAACAGAAACACGCTGGACCCCAGTCTTGGCGTGTAGCGGGACTCGTTGCTTGCGGTATAAATCCTTCAGTCCTTCCCAAAAGAAACAGCCCTTCTTCCCAAGAATCCCTTGGGAATCGGGTCTTACGGACTCGGACCCTCTGTCGAGCTACAAGGCAAAAGTGGTGGCAGAAAAAATAACTGAACGTGGAAGCCTCCTGGAAGATGCTTTCAGCGGCACGTCGTGAAGGCGAGATAAGACTTAATTACTCTCAGTAATTACAGCCATCTCCTCCAAGGACATATCTGGTCCGAGCAGCTCCCCATGGATGTGCAGCTGACATTTTACAGTTTGGGATTTGCAGGCAATTTTTCATTAAAAACACCCCCAACGCTACAAGACCCTCCCCTCCCCCCCCACCCCCCCCGCAATAATAAACCCCAAAGCTTAGTGGGTGGAAGAGTAGCACATTAATGACTTCTGCTCAAATTGCTTCCATCTTGATCACATCTTCGTAATTAGCACCATCATCTACAAATCTTTCCGCCCTGGGCATCTGACACAGACTTCCCAGCTCTGTGTATTCTGCTTCTTAGGGAGGGCAATACTTAACGGCTCTGCCATTAACGGTTCCCTTTTAAAACGAAACGAATACAACCTCCACGGAAATAGCAAAGAGTTTGTAAGTAGCTCACTTAGTACAACACTGAGTAGCAAGTAACCTGAAGTTGCTGTGCTCGAGCCAGACATCTTTACAATAAAACATAAGCCCACTCTTGTGTTTTCAGTTGTCTGGTGACCATTTTTTTTTTTTTTGCAAACAAAAAGGATCCCTTTGATGTGGTCTCATTCTAACCGGGGTGGGGGGGGGATGTCAGATGTGGGCTTGCTGGAAATATATGTAATTATGCCCCAAAGCTTCTTATAACCCCGAAGTAATAATCACAGGGAGCAGTTTGAGTCTGTTACTTCACATGGAGGGCAAAATGCGCTCTAATATGTAACGTAGTTACAACTACATTAGGATTACAGCCAATAACGAGACATTAAGTGGCTGCCCATGAGTATTTTCGGTGGAACAGCGTTTCTCCTGGGTAGAAGAGGGTATCTGGGACAGATGTTTTTATCCTTACACCATGCACACAGTAAGCACCCGAAGCACTTGTCTTCTTCACTTACATATTCGGGTATGTGAGTCTGAGATCTTCACAGCGCAGCAATACATAGTTCCATTTAAATATTAAGTAAATGGAAACATAAGGGGCTAAAACCCCGCAGACCTCATAAAATTTTGAAGGCCTCCCCCCTTTAAAAACGCTGACTGAGTTTAATCTGTAACAAACATTACACATACACATTGTGTGACGATTCCGCTTGAATTGGGATGGGGTTTCACTCCGCGGTCCGCTGCCCCAGCGCTGATTTACGACCAGCCTGTTACTCTAACGAGAAGGAAGTTGCAATTTGTAGAGCAATAAATAGCCAGGCGGTGGGAGGATCCCCCAGCAGAAAGAAAGGCCCTCCTCCTCCAATTAAAACTCCATCCTAACCCCAAAGTGGGCCGTGGGAAGGGCTCAAAGCAAACACCTCCGTGGCTATTAGGGGTCTGGTTGCAACGTGCTAATGTCATCTCCCGATCGGGGCTCTCCTACCCGGTGCAGCCTGCTCACACCTGCTGGTAGTGGGAAGAGCTTCTAAATTCATTTGATTTTATATAGCTATATCTTGTTTTCTTTGTGGTTTCCTAGCAGGGCTATTCCACACCCTGTGAACAATATAATCTTGTTTAAATGACTTTCCAGACCACACAGCATCACATTACCCGGCTCTACACGTGTGGGCAATGCTGTCTAGTGTGTTGAACACTATTAACTCCCTGAAAGCAGGAGGAAGGGAGAATAGAAGAGGAAAGTTCTAGGAAGTAAATTCATGGCTTTCCAGGTTCAGGATGCTTTCTTGGGTGGAGAAATTAAGATTTAGATCCTTTCAAATGGAAAGAAACAGAAAGAATTCTCTAAAGGCAGTGTTAGACATCTATCAGGCTTATCATTTTCCCCTTTATCCACTTCATACGAAGTGGTTTTCATTTTTACAGGTACTTTTTATGGTTCATGAACAAACAATGTGAGATCTTCAGATTACATATTATATGCTATAGTGCACTTAATAAATTAGTTTAGAATTCTTAAGCTTCTGAATTTAGGTTAAAAGCATGTGTGATTTTAACTGATACTGGTATTAACATCTGCTAATTTAGCTGTTGTATGTATTTTACAGTATCTATTTTTATTATCTAAAAGAAATCTGGAGAAGGGCTTTGGACAAGGGCCTGCAGGGACAGAACAAGGGTGAATGGCTTTAACCTGGCAGAGGGGAGACTCAGATGAGATCTTAGGAGAAAGTTCTTCCCTGTGAGGGTGGTGAGGCCCTGGCACAGGTTGCCCAGAGAAGCTGTGGCTGCCCCATCCCTGGCAGTGTTCAAGGCCAGGCTGGACAAGGCTTGGAGCAACCTGGTCCCTGGTTTAGTGGAAGGCATCCCTGCCCATGTCAGGAGGTTGGAACTGGATGAGCTTTAAGGTTCCTTCCAACCCAAACCAGTCTGGCATTCTATGATTCTATTATACTGACATCATTGTGTGAATGGGTAAGTTCCTTACTCCAGGAAATTCCTACTAAAATTGGCAAGAGTTTCATTTGCTGAGGACTGAGGAATTAATCCTTCATTCAAAGTCCAATGAATTCACCAAGAACCCTTTTTTTAAATTATGAAGTTGAATCAGTCACAATCTTTTTACTAGAAAAATTATTTTTCCTTTGTTCTCAGATAATCTAATGGTTTATTAGGAATAAAATGTTCAAAACAATGAATGCAGCAGCATGAAACAGAAATTGTTTGTATTTTTCTCCTCTGTTGCTTACTCCTTTTCAATACAAAAAACAAAGGGGACAGTAGAAGAAATGCAATGCAACCAAAAACTTTGTAATGGTGGTGTTTAGATGGCTTGTAAAGATTTGTGTCAGGCTGAATCTGTGCTACACCAGGGATATTCATGGAATCATAGAATAAACAAGGTTGGAAAAGACTTAAGATCAAAAGTGGCCACGGACACCACTAAACCATGGCACTAAGAGCCTCGTCTACACAGTTTGTGAGCACTTTGAGGGATGGTGACTCCACCACTGCCCTGCGCAGCCTGTTCCAATGCCTGAACACCCTTTGGGGAAGGAATTGTTCCTAATATCCAGTCTAAACCTTCCCTGGTGCAGCTTGAGGCTGTTTTCTCTTGTCCTGTCACTTGTTACTTGGGAGCAGAGAGCAGCCACCTCCTGGCTCCATCCTCCTTTCAGGCAGTTGTAGAGAGCAGTAAGGTCTTCCCTGAGCCTTTTATTCTCCAGACTAAACCCCCATAGTTCCCTCAGCCGTTCCTCATCACACTTGTGCTCCAGGTCCTTCACCAGCTCTATTGGCCCTTCTCTGGACCCACTCCAGCACCCTAATTCAGACCAATACAGAGCTGTAAAGTGCAGCCATTGAAATAACTAACCATGAGGGAGATGGGGATGTCTAGAAGAGAAGCAAGGGAGTGTAAAAACAAAAGAAATAGGATATGTTGATAACTTGTTGATAATTTGCTCACCCATTTCACATCTTTGATATCTCAATCATCACTTGAAAACCTGAGCATTGGGGAAAAAACTTTTCTCCTTTATGCTACTCCTCAGCATGTGTTTTTGAAATCAGCTTCAAAGCATTTCTGTAGATTTACAGAGAAGCGTGGTGTACCTGAGAGGAATATCTGGACCATATCCCTGATGGAATTGCACTCCAAGATGTGCTATTCAGAGAAATCTCCTACTGCTTTTAGAGTCTATCCCCTGGTTCCTTTCACAATCAGAGGCTCGTTATGATCTCACTCAGCCCTGCAAATCTTTGGGAGTTGGGTTACCTGAAGATAAAAGATCTCTCTTTCTCCAGGCTGGAGTTGGATCAGCACTTTGCAAAATCGGACGACAGGCAGAAGGGTCAGGCCTAGATCTGGGCATGGGGCTGCCCAAGCACCAGGATCAAAACACAAAGGATCTGCTTCAGGGAAATGCCACGTGCATGAGCATATGTCCCTGGAATTAAAAACCTAGTGCCAGGAATTATCCCCTCCATAAAATGAAGATTGAGAAGACTAGTAATTGTTGCACTTGAACTTTTCTGCTTTTAGGGAAGACCACTTTAGATCAAGGTTTGAACCATATGGCAGGGCATCACCCCGAAAAATCTCATTCATAGTTATATGTTGTCCTAAAGGTGGTCATGATGCAAAGTATGTTGAAGTTCCACCGAGATGAAGGCTGAGAGAGCTAGACTTCTTCAGCCTGGAGAAGAAAAGCCTCCAGGGAGACTTTAAAGCAGCTTCCAGTGCCTAAAGGGGCCCACAAGAAATCTGGAGGGGGGCTTTTGGCAGGGGCCTATGGGGAATGGCTTTAACCTGACAGATGAGATCTCAGGAAGAAGTTCTTCCCTGTGAGGGTGAAAAGGTGTCCCTGAAGAATCTTAGAAGGAAGGTGTAGACATAATCTGTGATTGATGAGAATACAGAAGTGGTTTGAGGATTGCATGTCACAAGGCTGGGATTGCAAAACCACAGTGGAAGCACTCTAACTTCATCCTAAATACTTGTAGCCTCTAGTTTAAATTAGTAATTATTAACACAAATAGAATATTTTCCCACTGAATGGGGCTTTTTGGTGGCAAAGAGGTATACTGGGGTCGAGAAAACAAGTCAGGGCCATATTCTTTCCTGGTCTTTACATTGCACAGCTGCAACACTGCTGAATGCTGTAACTCAGTCCTCAGTGCTTACATACCACGTTTCAGGTGATGCCTGAGCTCATGGTGTGCGCAGAAGGGGTCAGGTAAGCATAAGGTCTGGGGAATCAGGGTATCACCAACATCTACAGCCAAATTCCACTGTGCTGGAAGACACAGGTGAGTTTGCAGTGGGTATTTTTCTTATTAATACTGTGGCAGCCTTCACCTTTTCCTTAAAAATTAGTAACATAAGCTCATAAACTCAGAATAACAAAATCAAGAGCTAATGACCAATATTATTTTATCCACCTCTAAATCTTATTGCATATCTCACTCCACTTCACTGTTCTCTTTCAGAGATTTTCCTTGCTGGGTAATTGTCGTGGTTTAAACCCAACCATAAACCTCGTTCACTCACTCCCCCCCTTCTTGCCCTCCCCCTGCTCCTGGAGGGACGGAGAGGAGAATTGAAAAGAATGCAACTCCCACGGGTTGAGATAAGAACAGTTTAGTAACTAAGGCATAACACAAATCACTACTGCTACCAGCAATAATAATAATAATAATGATAAAGGAAATAACAAGGGAAGAGAATACAACACCTCAGCACCAGCCAACAGATAACTCGCCTCACTTCCCCCAGCCGAGTACTGACCGATACCTTGTCCAACCCTGCAGTCCTCCCAGCCCCTCCAGGTAACTCCCCGTTACATCCTGGGCATGACGTGCTGTGGTATGGAATACCTCTTTGGCTAGTTTGGGTCAGGTGTCCTGTCTCTGCTTCCTCCCAGCTTCCCTCCTCCCTGGCAGAGCATGAGGCTCAGAAAGTCCTTGGCCAGACCAAACATTTGAGCAGCAACTGAAAACATCAGCGATATCAGCAGTGTTCCCAGGTCAAAAGATCAAAGCACTGCACTGTACTAGCTCCTAAGAAGGAGAAAAATGACTGCTGCTGCTGAACCCAGGACAGTAATGAAATCTGTTCTTGCTCTGCTTGAGGTGTCTGACTATTAAGCACAGGTGATTAACTTTTTCTTCACACGCAAATACTCCCAGCATAGGTGAAGTGCATCCCATAGATGTGGCTTGTTGGATATATTTACTAAGACCTTCTTTTAGGTGTATGTATATGGACCAGATTTTTTCCTTCAGCTCATTTTAAAAGTATTGATGACCTCGCAGAATTGGTTCCTTAGTGAATTACAGGAAGCTAGGTACTTATTTCATAGAGTCACAGACTGATTTGTGTTGGAAGGGACATTAAAGCTCATTCAGTTCCAAGATCCTGCCAGGGGTAGGGACACCTTCCACTAGACCAGGTTGCTCCAAGCCCCGTCCAACCTGGCCTTGAACACTGACAGGGATGGGGCAGCCACAGCTTCTTTGGGTAACCTGTGCCAGGGCCTCAGCACCCTCACAGGGAAGAACTTCTGCCTAAGATCTCATCTCAATATCCCCTCTGTCAGGATGAATTCGTTCCCCCTTGCTCTGTCCCTACAGGCCCTTGTCCAAAGACTCTCTCCAGCTTTCTTGTAGCCCCTTTAGGCACTGAGAGCTACTCTAAGGTCTTCCCTGAGTCTTCTCTTCTCCAGGCTGAGCAAGCCCAGTTCTCTCAGCCTCTCTGCAGAGCAGAGCTGCTCCAGCCCTCGCAGTATCTCCATGGCCTCCTCTGGACTCGCTACAACAGCTCCACATCTCTCTTGGGTTGCTGCCCGAGAGCTGGATGCAGGACTGCAGGGGGGAGCTCCCCACAGTGCAGCAAAAGGGGAGAATCCCCTTCCTTGACCTGCTGCTCATGCTTTGGGGATGCAGCCCAGCACACTGGCCTACAAACACACCCTGCTGGGACATGGTGAAATTCTCACCAACCAATGTCCCCAATATCTTGATGTATGAGACCTGTTTTTCCCAAATCTGCTCCTTGCTACCATGAATCATTTCTAGGTAATCCAGTAATTTGCTTTAATAAGCTCTAAGTGAAAATTTCCAGAGCTGTTCCTGTATCATTTCTCACAAACTGTGTATAGAATATTGAGTCCAAATCGACTCCTTCAGCCAATTCTGGTTCAGTTTTTGGTTCATAGGCTGCCAAGACTCTAACTTGACCACAGCAGCAGTCTGCAGAGTCAAGAAAATCAGACCCTATTCTGGATGTTCTTATTTCAGTTGTTTTCGGGATTGATGGCTCTTACTTCAGGACTACACTGAGGAAGAAATCAAACTCTGATCATTTCACAGCCCCAAACTGCAGGACAATCTGAATAACACTACTGGAACCCCACAGGTCTCTGGAAACTTTCAGGTTTGTTGCCTCTCTGGTACTTCATCATTATGAACAAGGGTGGATTTTAATATGAAGAAGTTGTATCCCTTATGCAAGCTCCAGGGCACCATTATCTATCTCAGAAGCATCTTCTTTATTCAAATATAGAGGATGTTACCTGGAGTTGTGCTCCAGCTACATTGAAATGCAGTGTTGTTCCTTGAATACTGATCTCTGTATCAGACCTCACAAGGGAATCCAGGAATGCTTTTCAAAGACACTTCTTCAGATAAATTAGAAGTTGCTAGAAGATGCACAGTTCCTCTTCTACTTCCCACTCTCCCCACCATGCACGACTCATCTAGGGATAACAAATCTACCCTGTGCTTGAAAAATCTTGCCCTTGATCTCAAAATGACCCCTTTTCTTTTAACTGACCATTTGGTTGTTTCCCCACTCTGCACTGGAAGTAATCTCAGTGTGGAGCAGAAGTTTAGAGACTTATTCACTCACTAGTTGTACCATTTCCCCTCATGGAAGTGAAAATAGACATATAGTTTTCAGTTTCCTAACCAATCCAGTCTGACCCAATCCAGCCTAGACATTACATATCCAAAATACACTAATTCTTGGGTAAGAGAAAAACCAAAAGTAGCACGCAAAAGCAAGAGAGCCTCCTCTGCTCCCTGTGTGCCCTTGCCTTATCCCGCTCAGAAGGAAGAAAGCTCTGCCCAGCAAGGCTTGAACCCATTCTCACGCTCTATTACCACCTCAGACTCAGCTATTTGGCTACTGTGGAAACAGGAGGGTTGGTCAGACCATGCCTTTCCCCACCTCGCTTCTCCACTGCCTTTTGGTAGGGTGTATGTCACAGCAAGTGTCCTCTTCTCCAGAGAACCATGCTGGGGCCTCCTCCTAGGATAAAGATGGTCATTTCCTAAAGGGCTGGATGCAACCCATGTCTCTAAGCATCCTTCACTAGTTAAGGAATAGGACCATCTGTTTCTAACTGAAACCAAGACATTCTTTGCACAATCACATTTGGAAGATAGTGATTGCTGGGAGTGATCTACAGCAGATGGCGATTCATAGAACTCCTCCCAAATTAATTGGTGAATGTCAGTCAAATACCTGGATGAAAATGGGTTTAAACTTGAAAAGGAGAAGTTCAGATTAGATTTTAGGCAGAAGTTCTTCCCTGTGAGGGTGCTGAGGCGCTGGCACAGGTTGCCCAGAGAAGCTGTGGCTGCCCCATCCTTGGCAGTGTTCAAGGCCAGGTTGGACAGGGTTTGGAGCAACCTGGTCTAGTGGAAGGTGTCCCTGCCCATGGCAGGAGGTTGGAACTGAATGAGCTTTGAGGTTCCTTCCAACCCAAACCAGTCTGGGATTCTATGATTCTAAAAGAGGACAGTGGGTGTCATAATCACCTGAATTTGATGGAAATAGAATGCAAACAGTTACAAATAACTGACTATTTGTTTTTGTCTTAAGTTTTGAATTTTTAGAGACACAATGTTTTTCAGGTCACTCATTAAAATCTAATCTGCGCTTAGAAAGAAGGACACCCACCTCTGAACAGACACACTGATACACCTGCATCCCCTAACAAATGTAATGCCTGAACATGCAAACTCTTTGTCATGAAAGTAATCTTTTTTCATGTGAGCAACCCCATAGGACTATTCATGCAATGGAGAATTACTCACACGAGTAAAACTTTGCAGGATAAGGTCCTGGATCTAACAACAGCATTTTAATTACAGAAAACCCCCAAGCAAAGTGTACAAAAGAGTTTTTTTTTCTGGACAATAACAAAGGTTATTAGCCTGTTCTTTTTTCCCTCCCTTCTTGCTCTTTGGTTTAAAAGGAGGCACCAATAATCCAAACCAAATAAAACTGACCTTTGAACCTTTTTTGCTGTACTTTTTCTCATGCCATGATTTCTTTAGTCTGTTAGTGATCTGAAGGCTTGTTCTGGGCTGCAGCCACTTTCCCAGACAGGACTGCCTTTCGTCCCCTGACAAATCACTGCTGAGCCCCTTTTGTCCTGCACCACTTTGATCTCACCTGCCTGTCAGGCAAAAAAGAACTCCCGTACAGTCAGAATGCATTGCAAACAAATTGGCAACCATTTCGTTCCCGTACACCATTTCAGCAAAGATCAAGATAAAGATAGAGAATTTTTAACCCTTTTATTAACCTGGAGGTCTGAGAAGGAGAGCTCAGTTATGGTGGAGTGATAATTTCTTTAGGAATTGGAGGATTAACACCCCCTTTTCCCCCCAGAAAAATACAACAAACCTCTGCAGATCATAATTGCATGGCATCTTAGCTCTCAGATACAAAGGAGTCATTGCACAGTGGGCAGCGCTAGGTGCAGGTACAAGCTTTGTAGAAGATCGATTCCTTTTAATTGCACAGCTGCTTAAGCAGAAACTGAAGAAACATAATAGGTATTCTCCAATGTGAATGAAATTAATCCTATTGTAAATAACCATTGGAGTATTTAATGAACCATCTGAATCCTTTCCAAAAGACAAACTTGGCCAGAAGTGAGTTTAATATATGTAATTTTAAATTTTTTAATTAATTTTTTTGTTTTTTTTTTTACATTTTACAGTTCTTCAGCACATGCAGTTTAGAAAAGGCACTATTGAGCTATTATACAGTGATTTCACATTTGGCTATGACTTCCCAAATGCATGTATTTCACTGGGATATTAAAGGTATCCATTTTTTTCTTAGGGCAGTTACAATGCAGCTACTAGGCTGGTCCTGCTCCCATAGAGTTGTGTCTGTTATTTTAAAAACAAAACTCCATTTTTTTTGCAGACCTTTGCTGAACTTCAGATGAGCAAAATCATGGGTGTATTTCATCTGTTTCCCATTTATCTGCTCCCAACAATTACCACGTGCCAGCATCCTGACCTCTTTCTCCAGTAGCAGCCCTGTTTACCCAATAGTCTGCTTTCTATCAAAACCCTCCACACCTTTATATGAGCTCCAAATGCACTGACAAAACATTAAATACTCAGAGAAGGAAAATATTTAACACATCCCTCTCTTCTATTTAAAAGATTAAAGAAGCAGCATAGACTTTTGGAGAAGATAAAGCTAGAGCAGTGATGAGAAGAAGAAAGTGCATTCAAACCTGCTGTCAGACATACACATTAATGAACCAGGAGCATAATGCACAAAAGAAATAGTTAAATTCCATTTTTTAGATAAAACTTGAAAGCTGCCACACTTTCCCCATGGAAACAATTGCAATTGTTTTACTGATTTCAAGATACTCATGCATATTTATTTGGTTTAGAGGGGTAAGCTTTTCTTTCAAGTGTTACCCCATTAATTCCTTCACAAGAAGAGTCCTTTATTTATCATACAAATGCATATTCTCTGAAACTTAATGGACAGAAGCTGTGTAAGGGCTTGTTATAAATGCTGAAAGGAAGTTATTACCAAATTGTTTGGTTCATTGTTCTGATGGATGCTGTAATAATGTAATAATCTATTAATAATAGAGGTTAAAATGCTATTAACACTTTTTTTTTTTTTTTTTTTGCTTCTTAACATTGAAGCATTAAGGATTTTGTTTTTAAACTGAGCTAAGTACACCCTCATATTCAGAAATCCTAACCCCCAAAGCATGAGAGCAGAATCTCTGTATCAGCTGGTTTTGCTGAGTTGGAAGAAGTTGTTGGTTTGTGTTTTCCATGTAGGACACATTCCCATCAGAATTTCCTTCAATATGGTGTATGAAGATGGCCTTGTCACAGCGGAAGAGTTGAACAGTCTCTCCTGATCATACATCACGTCTTTGAGATGGAAAATGCCTTCTTTGACTTGAAACTGGACTGACTTTTTGTATTTTCACCTCTCTTTGCTTCTCAACTTCAAATTTCAAGTCTTTTTCAGAAAACACTGGACTATGGCACACTTCTGACACTGAGATATCTGGGAAGAACTGTCAGAAAGTGTACTCTGCTCATGGTTGCAACACTAAAGCTACTGTCAAAACCTGAGGACTAAAAAATGACGGGAGGCTCTGTCATTCCCAAACAAGATCAAGTGCTCTTCTTCAAAAGGATCTCTTCCACCTGGTCTTGCAGGTCTACTTCAAGGACATTTCGTGACCATCTGCCTTTTGGAGATGCTCAGTATGAGCTTAGCCATCAAGAAAATGTTTGAGACTTCTTTGCTATTTCTATAAAGCCCAATGTTGTCCTAACAGCTGTCCAGTAATGAATCCTAAATCACATAGTTTTTAACAGGAAAGTGTCTGTAATGAAAATCAGTAAGTTTGGAGTAGGGTAATTTCCCAGGAATTTCGTGGGTTTCTTTTGACCTTATGTACAGCTTGGCCAGATCATCTAAACTAGCTGTGAGAAGAATTAGACCTAATGAAAATTCTGATGATGTTACATGTGGTGACACCACTGCTGCTAACCCAAGCACAACTGCACTGGGGCAGGCACAGTTAGGAGAGATAACAATTATAATATTGTAAAGCTATCTTTACTACAACTGAGAATACAACTGCACCTACTGCAAGGAGATGTTGCCAGTGAGAAGTTCCATTACCATACTGGTCTCCAGATATCTTTATGGTTATCTTTTTCAGCCAGTATACATTAGAATCTTTCCCAGATGGTCTTTTAATCATGAAGGGAAATCACAGCTTGTATCTGACCCAGTGTGTGGAGAAGTTAGTCCCAAGTTACCGATTCTATCAATACTTCTGACTGGAGTTCTTCTCCATGGAACTCTACATACCACTTTTAAGCTGGCTTTTAAAGTTCTACCCCCTGCTTTTTTCCTTTTTTAACCTGTTCCCATCAGCTATTTAAGGTGCACTCCTTTTTTCTTTTTGAGCCTGATTATTTATAATTAGCATTTTCTGCCCACATGCAATTGTGCTCCAAACTCTTTCACACTGGGTTAATTCACTGACTTTAAAATCTATTAATTGACATCCAGAGGGGAAAAAAGTAAACATGCTTTTAAAGATGGCATGAATGGTTGACTCAAGATTAGGTCCAGACTCTTTTAGTCCCTGATTTTAAGGGAAGGCTGCAGTCTTCAAAACTCAATTGTCTTCAAAGCTCCAAAAAGAAATGGAATGATCAGGGGTCAGACTCAAGAGCATCCCTTGTGTGCTGGGGTTAACATTACCTAAGTACTTTAAATGATCACTAATTAGTGCTTTCAATGGGCACTCTGAGGACCACAGGGCTGAAATATCTTATTTGGGAATGAACTATTATGTAAGGCAGTCTAGATCAACTCTCTATTACAATCTGAAACAAGAGAAAGATCCTCAAGGAGCCACAAAACCATTCCCAGTTGCCCTCTTCTGTTATTCCCAGGTTAAGATGCCCACAGGACTCTTGCCTGTATATACAAGTGTATATTAATTAAATACAGTTTTTAATACAGCCCTGCTTGTCTGGAATCAGGAACACAAGTGTGCCCCTTGGTATTGGGAGACTGGGTAGCACAAAGAGTTTTTTTGCTGACCTTTTCAGCTGCAACTTGAAAAAAATTCTTCAAATGTCCTGAAAAGTAACAGCAAAACAATCTATAAATATGTATTTCATAGCTGAGTTGAATTCAGTAGAGTTAGAGTTTACTACCAACAAATGTGTTTGGACAAAGGAGGAGTATCTAACAGCAGCAAATTATAATGTTCTGGGCCTATTCACTACAAGAAAGACATTGAGGTGCTGGAGCTGCACCAGAGAAGACCAATAGAGCTGGTGAAGGGCCTGGAGCACAAGTGTGATGAGGAACAGCTGAGGGAACTGGGGGGTTTAGTCTGGAGAAGAAAAGGCTCAGGGGGGACCTTATTGCTCCCTACAACTACCTGAAAGGAGGATGGAACCAGGAGGTGGCTGGTATCTGCTCCCAAGGAACAAGTGACAGGACAAGAGGAAATGGCCTTTAACTGTGCCAGGGGAGGTGTAGACTGGAGATTAGGTACAGTTTCTTCCCCAGAGGGTGTTCAGGCATTGGAACAGGCTGCCCAGGGCAGTGGTGGAGTCACCGTCCCTGGAAGTGTTCACACACTATGCAGAAGAGGCCTTTAGTGCCATGGTTTAGTGGTGTCCTTTGCAGGGCTTGAGAACAGTTGGACTTGGTGATCTTAAAGCTCTTGTCCTAATCGATTCTATGACTCTATGATTGCCACTTTCTTGAGCTCCAAATCCACAGCCATAAATATTTTTTAGGTGTAACAGGTATACAAAAAAGAATTGTCCAATAAGGACAAGAAAACATACCCTTTTGGCGTACAGGTCCAGTCAATTTCAAGGACTGCCCTTGCAAATACTAAGCATTCTTGATAGAGGTTTTATAAATAACTTGTGAAAAAATGCAGTTTTCATGAAATATGGGAATAATGAGTAGACACACAGTGAGGGATCTGCTACAGAAAACCTGAAGATTGGCAGAGGGGCAGCAGTCATAAAAGCAATAGTTCATAATCACTTGGTTTTGTTTTTTTGGAAAAAGATACTTACTCATTAGTGTAAAGTAGAATGAGGGTATGTAACTGGACATCAATATGTTCCAAACCAGAAAGGGCAAAGCTTTGACCAAAGCCTGCAATACTGCTCAAATATAATTTTCCTTCCTGGCAGCTATCTGTTACATAAACTGTACTGTGTCTTCTTAAAGTGTAGTACAAAACATATGTGATCATTGAAAAAATCATAATCAGAAAAAGGAAATAGGACTGTGACTGTCATAAAGAATGGTAAGATACTCTTTATCCAGAGAAAGGCAAAATTTCTGTTTTTAAAATGATGAAAATGCATGGAAGATGAGATGTTTCTGAATTTATAAAGGCTTAATTCTTTGGGGAAAATAAAAAGATATTTTTTAATTTTTGAATTAAAAAAATTATAAAGACAAAATGGTTTCATTTTTTTCACTGAATACTGAGACTTTGGTTTCTGTTTATCAACAAAATTGTATGTCCTGGAAAAATTTTGACTAGAAATACTGAAAATCATAACACAATCAAAAACTTTGTAAAGTTCTGCTGCAGCTTCTTAGTCTGTGCCAGAAATCCATTTCACGTGCTTTACAGCATTTTGATAGTAAGAGCTTAGTTGTTAAGCCTCAAATATAAATAAAATCTTCCTAACCTATCTTTTCTGCCAGGAGTTTGTTTTAGATTCTAATACTTACACTGCAGCCATTAGAGCACTGATTTTTGATGTTTCCAGCGCTGGGTTTTGTGTTGATTTTTTTTTTTTTGTTTTGTTTTGTTTTTTTCTTCTTCTAATTGAGGAAAATGGCTTTGAAGATGCTACCACTCTCCTATAGGTCTGACTCAGCGGAGTCCCAGTATACAACAGAAAATGAATCCTGCAGAAATATCACCTCTAAGGTTGATGTAAAGTATAGCAACAAACTTGGAATACCTCGTATTTGATAATATAGAGTCATAGAATCCCAGACTGATTTGGGTTGAAAGGGACCTTAAAACTCATCCAGTGTCAACCCCCTGCCACAGGCAGGGACACCTTCCACCAGACCTGGCTGCTCCAAGCCCTGTCCACCCTGGCCTTAGACCCAGCCTTGGTATTTTCAAATTAAAGGATCATTTAGAAATATATTAGAAAAATATAAAAATTACTCTAGTCATTGCTACTGCCAGAAAACCTCTTTCCAAACAGGAAAAAATACTGTTCCTCCTTGTGGCATTACCTGAGAAACTAGTGGTTGGCCTTTGTGTTGAGCATTAGCTGGCAGGGACACAGATATGAAGTGGGTTTACTTTGGGGGTTTTGTTGGGGTTAGTTTTTCAGGGCATTGTGTTTTATCACACTGTTTTCATGGGTGAAATAGCTTCACTGAGTGTGACCAGGTGCTGCAGGGGCACAGCTCACACAGTACTGAGCTGGCACTCTGGAAACCCTCTATTATGCCCCATTCTGTAGCCTGGCCACAAGAAACAAGGAATTTCTGGAAAGTTAAAGCAGGCATCATTTATAATTGAAACAACTTAATGCTTAGGTCAGATCTGAAGGATCTTTAATGTAAGAAATCATGAAATAAAGAGATTAAAGCAATTGCTGGAACATAGAATTTCAAAAGCCTATCACTCAAATGGAAATGCATGTTGGCCACACTGGTAGAAGTCAAACCGTGCATCGACAGTGATCAATAGCTGGTCCAGGTTGCCCTTGTTCTTCATCAATCTTGTACTTTTCTGGTTCTGGTTGCTACAGTTTAATGCTCAGTTCTATAAAACTCTCACATTCAGTGGTAGTTAAATGGTCAAATTATTTAGCTGTAAAGCTGGACCCTGGATCAAGCTCTTTCCTTCTATATCCTTCTATGGATGTTCAAAATGAAGTTTGTCTAGACAGAATAGAACAGAATTCCATCATGAAAAGAAGCTTGTTGAGTTTTTTATGTTGGAAGAGGCAATGCCCCCTGTCTTTCACCTCTAGCGACTAGATTCTGCAAGTCTAATCCATGCAGAAACGTTTAGTTTACATTTTTCAATCAATAAGCACTGAAATGTAATGTATAATCTACTCTGGGGTGCAATCCAATCAGTGTTAGTGTATCGTTGAAGAGGGGACCAGAAATGTGAAAATAATAAGAAATTGAGAACAATTAAACTATCTTCATTGCCCACTCATGGAAGTAGGAACAGTGTTATACAAATTCTTTATTATTCTGATGTGGAAACAGGAAGGGTTCTAAGCCTGTGTGACTCTGGGAGACAAGAAGCCCTCTCAGGGCAGACCGCGGCAAAGGTGCAGGGCTTGCATCCTTGCTGCTGCCAGCCTCACCTCTAGCCCAGGCACAGACAGGGGAAGGCTTTTCGCATCTGTAATGATCAGGACCTGCTGCCTGTTCTCAAGTGAATCCAGGGTGATATCAACTGGGTTATAGATAGGAAACTAAGATGTGAATTGACTTGTCTGTATTATACAAAGAAGCATGTGGCAGAAGGTAGATCAGAGTTGGGGTCTTCCATGACCCCAAATGACAATGTAAAAGCCAGCTCACTCCTGCTTGTTAGGCTCCCGTATGTTGCACTGTTAAATTCTTCTAGCTACAGGTTTAATCTGCTTTGTACTGTCACGCTTCATAATCTGAAGTGTTAGAGCAGGGTATTTCTTACAACTACTAAGAGGAATTATCTAGCAAAATATTCTTATCACTTATTTGATCTTGTTCTGCCCTTGTGGGAAAAATGTGGGGTTTTATTCTAGTTTTCTACATTTCCCGAGAAAGTTAGTAGCAGAGCAAAAGGAGAAACATTCTCCAGAAATCTCTCTGCAATAGATCTTTTAACAAAAGCATTTTAAAAATAAAGGTGAATGATGCTGTGCACATAGTACAGGCTGAGATAGCAGTCACATTGCTTAAATGTGCTCTTTTGAATTTTAATTCACCAGGTAAACCCTCAGAGAGAAATTAAATAGTACTCCTGGGAAAGGATCCTTCTTTCAGCAAGTTTTCTTGGGACTTTCAGGGCCATTAACAAGCCTAATACACTGCATTACCTTTCCAGTCACTTCTTTTCCCTTTGTTGTGATACCTACTTAAAATATCAAAGCCGTGAGAAGTTGAATGAGATATTGAAAACTGAGTAACACAGGTTTTATATGACAATGCTAAATCCCTTCCTCTGTCTTTTTTAATAAATAAAAAGTTCTTTGCCAGCATGACTAGATGAAAAAGAAATAAAAAGTCCCTGGGTGGAACATGAAGGACTGACAAGGTAAAGCCAGATCAGAAAGAAGCCTCCATTAATAAATCAAAGAGGCTAAACAAAGGGCAGAACAGAAAAAGGTATTTTCAGTCCTGTAACCTAGATGTAAACTGTCCTAATTCAGCATTATTTAGCACTCACAAGATTAATTCATAGTAATTCTAACCTGAGGGATGGGGAGAAGCAATATTCCTCCAGTGGTGTCAGGAAAAATGGCAAGCTTAAGAATCAGTGGACAAAATCAACATATTTTTTCCTGAAGACAAGGAATGGGCAAAAAAATTCTTGATATTTCTGATTAAATGTTAATATTTGGTGGTTTGATTTTTTTTTTTTTTTTTTTTTTTTTTTAGTATGCATAGCTATTGGTCTAATAAAGCTAAAGAACGAAATTGGAAAAAAAGAAGTGCAGATGTAGCTCTGAGAGTCCACCTGGATAACTTGTTAGCAATCATTAGACAGAAATAAATCCCTAGAACATGAGCTGGAGGTGACAGGCTCATCACATGTCATTGAACCTAGTCAGCCATGTATTTTTTGAGTTAGCTTTCCATCAGGTCTTTTCCTTTATAACTGTTTTGATCACCAGCGTGACTCAGAATGACATGCAATTGATAAAGATGTAAGAATCTCCTAGTGCAGAGGCAGCTATTAAAACAAATCAGGGAAGGATGTTTGGAAGAACACTATAGCATCCAGCATATATTCCATGCTATGCAGAGGTTTGTGATCCAGCAAATCAATTAACTTTTGCAGTCCTGGTCCAAAAGTTCTCTGCTATCTGTATTCAGCTACCTAACCCTGGGAATTCTTCTAAAAACCAAGGTGAGATTCAATCTTTATAATCCTGTAAAATGAAAACACAGAAGTGAAGATCTGGCAGTCGAAATCCAAGTGTTGCTGATCTAATTTTTAGAAACTAGCATTCAAGTGTCTCATTGCTGTAAACAGAGGTATGCACTTGCAGGGTTTATTTCCAAAGATACAGGTACAAATCTTTGCAAGTGCCTTTTGCTTTATTTATGTGTTCCTTGATTTGACTGGTCTCAATTTGATATTAAAGACAAATCTTCTTTCCTTCATCAATACTCTGCCACATATTTGAAAATAAATATTCTTTTGAACATGCTCATCCGTTCAGACACCCTCTATGGTTCTTCAACAATTAAACTATTTAACCTGTCACTTCAGGGTGGACTTGATGACCCCTAATCCTCAACTGCTCCATAATCTTTTCTTGTTTTGGAAATTGCCTTTAAGAAAGTAACCTAGACATGTCTTTGGTGTGAGTTTGGCTTTTATTTACTGCCGCTTCTGAAAACCTTTGATAAATTAATCTCTCAAATAGAATAGCAATGTGTAATTCATACTCTGATGCCTGTTATTGGAGGAACTGCTATTTACCACTGTGCTACTCCATGGGTTAGAGATTCAGGAAGAAATACAAACAAGGGATCCTCAAGTACATGTTTTCATTTATCTACATGAGGAAGACTTTATGTGTGCTTGGGTAGCAAACCATTTCTTCTATAATAACTTCTATGTACTTACACAGTTCTGTTTCCTGCAGTTTTGCGTCTGTGCATATATAATCCACTCTACTAAGCTTTCAGAAACAGTGCATGCTGGGAAATTTTTTCCTATATAAATGTGCATAATTACAAATCAATATAGCCATTTCAATAACTGCAAGTGTGTGTATGTGTCTGTGTGCATACTCCACTAGGGCTCAGTGAGACTGGTGCTGCAGTATTTCAAGATGACCTGTTGTACTGCTATTGACACTCTCAACTGGCACAGTTCAGATTAATCTGGTATTCAGCTGTGTGAAAAGGAAGCCTGGTTCACATGACATATAGCACACAGGTAAATTTTAACTTGTGGAACCAGATGTACTTGCCTGAATCAGAAGTCGCTGCATCTCCAGTATCCTAAGGCTGCATTTGTTTGAATTATATTAGCACTCCCATGGCAAATTGTCACGCTGAAAAGATAGTGAATGTATGCACATAGACAGTACACGCTGCCAAATTCTCTCTGCTTTTATTAGGCCTGCATCCTAGATTAGTGCAGCTCAAATGTGACATTGATGATTTCAGGCCATACCTTTGCTTGCAGCCTACTTGAGTCTGAAAAGTATGTAAGAATCAGGGCTTTTAGCATCTTGAACAATTAGACACTTAGGCACACTAGAAACTGAAAGTGAGTATCAGCTGAAAAGAGAAACTTGCTGTTGTTGTTACAGGTTACATAAAGTAATATGTCCAAAAAGCCTCTTAGCAATTGCCCAACATTCAAGTTGATTTTTAATTGTAGTATAATGGCTTAAAATTATGATTTAAGTACTTAGGGTTTTCTTCTCAGAATAAGCATCATTGCAAAAAGATTTGACACTGAAAATGGACACAAACAACATTATGATTAGGCAAAGTCTATTTTGGGAATGTGAGAAAGAATGTCAAGAGTCTGTTGGGCCTGTGCCCAATGTCATCATTTGGTATAATGACTCTATTCATGCTATTTAAATCCAAGATCACAACATTTTTCTCTAACTGTAGGGCAAAAGACAGGAGACTATCTCATTCTCTTCTCCCCACATTTTGTGATGATCTTCAACTTTAAGATACACTCTGTTGTTGCCTTTACTTGTGTTCTACTTTAATCTTTTTTTCCATACACAGAGAAAAGCTGCATATTCTTCTGGAAACTGAAGACACAAATATGAGTGGGAAAGGCTAGGTCTAAAGACACTGTGATGTTTGCTTACTCCCAGAGTATAATGGAGCAGAGAGGAGAAGAAAAAAGAGAAAAGAAAAAGGAAAGAGAAAGACAATTAACTAGTCTTGTTTAATTAGTAAAAATGCTCATCATATTGAACAGTGATTCAGGGTGATTTATCTTTGCATTTGCATTGTAATTAAGACAGCTAAAGGCATTGATGGATGACTTTGGAGACTGTCTCGTATTCATATTCAACACCTCAGATCATGAGACCCTTAAATTCCAAGTCTCCTGTCTCTAAAAAGAAGATATTTTGAGAGATGTTTTGAAACCTCTCCTTCTACATATTCAAAACTTCAGCAACTTAAGCAACTTGCTCTAACTGGACTTCTTTCAGGAAGGAGATTGGACTGGATGACCTCAGAAGAGGCCTTGCAACCCAAATTATTCTCTGATCCTATTCAGCTGATATAGACAAAGGTAACTAAAAAGATATAGTACTCCTCCCTCACACAGCTGTGAAAGGGAAAAAACATGATGCCTTGTCTTCTACAATTCGTTGAAAGTCCCAGTGAAGATCCCAGTGCTAAACACATTTTTCATGAAGCTGAAGGACTTGGTAATTTCAATTTGGAAAGTGGGTTGCAGATCTCTCAGTTTGGTTTTCGATGTAGGGATTCCTGCCTATTGGCTCAGATCTTAGAGGGTGCCTCGAAGTGCTTATTCCTCTTTACCTTGTTCCCTTTCCATGTTTTTAATGACTGGTCAGTAATTCAAGCTGAGGAACTATCTTTCTTTTTTTTAATAATTTATATAAATTGATTTGCATAGTAAGTTGAATATTTAGTCATTGATATTCACCTTTTATTTTTTCTATTACTATTTTTTCCACATAAAATGAGGTAACAACTGATAAGCAGAAGTGTCAGACAATTTCCAGCCACCATGATGACATTTCTATGTCTTCTAATCAGCATGCCAAAGTCCAAGAGTCCAAGAAAATGACAGTATATGTGAACGTATAGATTAGATTATACCGAGATATTAGGTCAGGCTAGGTGTTGTTTTGGGAGTAGATTCTTTATAATTTATTCATTCTTTTTATGTTTTCTATATAGAGGAAAAAAAAAAAAAGAAATGCTTAGATCAAGGGTTAAGTTTTGTCATAATTTATGATGCTACAAAACCAAAGTGAATTCATCCAGTTCTGGCTTCAGTCATTGGTTGTATCTGTGGTAAACATACCACAATGTGAGGTAGCTAATACACCCAAGTGCTGTATGTGGACTCTTGTCTCCCAGTATTACAGCTACAGTGAAGGCTTCTACTTCAGTAACCATCTTGATTCTTCTTAGAGTTATTGGGGAGAAACAAGCAGAGTTTGTGATTACATGTAATTCCAAAGTTAATAATTTAAGTTGTAATAAGAGGAGCACCAACACAGAAGGGCTTGTTTTCCTTGAACAAAAAAGGATTGCAAAAAAAGGATGCAGATGTACAAGTGTAGACATCTGAAGCAAGATGAATTGAACCTCACCTTTTGCCCATGAATTGGCACTTCTTCCCAGAGCGGGTCTGGGAATATAGGAGGTCCTTCATGCCTCTGGGTCACAACTGGGTGTGTCTATTTCTGGACCTGAGTCCCCGCGCTTGGCTTCAAGTCGTGCCTAGGATTTTGCTTCCAAGCAGGGGGAGGCCTGGATGTGTACTGGCCCATTCTTCCCAATCCTACCCCACTTTTATGGAAAGGAAGCCTAAAGAAGCAGGGCACATGAGATACATGGTAAGCTCTGAACAAGGAGAAGGCCAAAACCCTGCAGGGAGCACCATTAGGTGCAACTTCAGTGTAGAGAGAGTGTTTGCATGTAGGCAGCTACTGGGCTGTAAACAGTCCTCTGGGCACCACAATCTCCACCTAAATAAGCCCTTCTTTATGCTCCTCTGAAACCAGATAAATCCACTAACTTCAGACAATCGTTTCTGGTATATAAGCACAATCAATATGTCTGCTGACGCAGATGTTGCATCAAAACTGAGGGGAATTTGGCTGTGGGCTGTTCGGATTTAGGGTTGTCAGAAGTATTGCTATTTGAAGTCACAACACAAGTTGTGAGTTTCCTCATCTGCAGACATAGGCAAATGAGATGGGACAACGTTCTCTGAGCAAGGAGCCCTTTGTGAAAGGGAACCAGAGAAGTGGAAATTCTGTGCTCAGTTACATCAATGAGATAAATCATTTATGTGCCTTGAATCAAATTCACTGCATGATTTAAGGGCATCACCACTATATGCAGTGTTGTCATTCCATGTTAGTTGTTATTTCCTTGTTATTAATTCAAATTCTTGTTGCCTCTCAACTGTCCACACTCAGAAAGAGAAGTGCTTGGCTTTTCTGTGTTTTGTTGCTATGTAATGTGATATAAAACAAGTTTGGAGTGTCTCCCTGAATGCATGAAATAAAAACTAGGCTAGAAATCCCTTCCACTACAGCTGCTAATCATTAAATCATGGACCTGTTCAAAAAGCTCTATATCCTCATGTCAAACTGCATGAGAACCTATAGGAAGGTATTCATATGACAACTAAAAGATCCCCTGGAATATAGTATATGTGCATACTCTTCATACTTTAGGATACAAAAGTCTTTTGGTTTTCGTAGAATCACTGCAAAACTATATAGAGGATTTACATGCATGTATATTTAAATGTGCAGACAGAGAAGGGGAGAGAGCTGATTTATTTTAAGTAAAGCTGGTCAGAAAAATTTAACAGAGAAAAATTTAAGATTCACCAATTTGTTCTACTTTCCATCTAAGGTTTGTGCAGATGAAGCAGTTTATTTCCCTTTTCCAGGTTGGCAAAAAAGTTATTTTTTGTCAGGTCTATACTAGTAAGAATGTTAGTCCACCGCACAAGGATGTTTGCTAGACTCAGTTAATATATGTGGAGATTATGTAGTGATAGGACAAGGGGGAATGGCTTTAAGATCAGAGAGGGGAGATTTAGGTTAGTCATTAAGAAGTTCTTCCCTGTGAGGGTGGTGAGGCGCTGGCACAGGTTGCCCAGAGAAGCTGTGGCTGCCCCATCCCTGGCAGTGTTCAAGGCCAGGTTGGATGGGGCTTGGAGCAACCTGGTCTAGTGGAAGGTATCCCTGCCTGTCGCAGGAGGTTGGAACTGAATGAACTTTAAGGTCTCTTCCAACCCAAACCAGTCTGGGATTCTGTAATTCTGTTAGGAAGCGTTCTATAACTGAATTCCAGTCTCTGTCATCATCTGTAGGACTTTTGCCACTAGCTTCAGCAGGGAGAGGATTTTGTTGTACAACAAAAACAAATAAGCAGGTTTTTATAGACTCAAATAGTACAGTTTAAGTAGGACAACTTCAAGAGCTTTCTAATGTGCATCAATATCAATTTGCTATCACTGACCTTCTACTGCTGCAAGAGAATGACTAAGCAAAGGCCGTTTATTTTCATATAGATCAAAGAGAGGCAACAAAAAAGATCTCCCCAAAAGGTGGTTCACTGCAGAAATCAGTGCTCTTGTTTCCCTATCTGATCAGCAGATTCCTTCAGCTTGCATTGATAAATCCGGCTGCTGCTCAGTCAGCCTCGGCACTGTCATCAGTCTTGTTGGACAAGATGCCTGACTTCCCAGGCTGCATGGGAGAATAACAGTGTTGCTCTGGCATAGCTAAAATACAATAGCTGGGAGCTGGAATATAAAGTGGGGAATTCCTCACATACCTTCCCATTTTCATGGACTATTGGCAGCAAAATAAAAAAAAAAAAAAAAAGGTGGTGTGGGGGGGAAAGGCACTTTGGCATTCAGCCAGATATTTCATTCGTTTTCCTTTTAATTGCCTAAAGTCATTCCACATTGTGCTTGCCCCCCCCCCCCCGTTCCCAAGCTCTCTTTTCTCCCACATCCTTTCGCTCCCTCCCCCTTGCAGCCACCCTCAGCCCCGGTGGCACTGGAGAAAGGATGGCTCCTGCCTCACACACAGCCTGCAATGTGCTCACACTGTTGGGGTGCTGCTCACTGCTCTGATGCAGAAGCAGTAATGAGGCCACAGTCAGATAGCAAGTGGGGTCTTTCCCGGAGTCTTCACTTATAGTCATTACCCAAAGTGTCTTCCTTAAGTCTTTAACTATATTCCAAAACCTCCCTGCAGTCTGTTGACTGAATTTCCCACCACAATGTGAATTATAGAATCACAGAATGGTTTGGGTAGGAAAAAACCTTAAGATCATCCAGTTTCAACCCCTCTGCCATGGGCAGGGACACCTCTCCCTGCACTGTACTGCTGTTGGGATGTGTTACAGAGCTGTCTTATTCCATTTTAGAGCTGTTGGTATATTAGTGAATACAGTGGGAATTGCAATGCCTCTGTCCCCAGTGAACCTTATTTAATATCTGAGAAACACAGTGGCAGAAGGTGTGCAAAAGAAGTACTGTTTTCTGTAGTCAAAGAGCTAACCAGCAAATCTGTTCTATTTTTAATTTTACTGAAGAAGAAAGCTCTCAAAAACTTAATCTAATATCTTTCATAAGACAGCTTTTCTATAATATCATAATGAAAATGCATTTTAGAGACATTTAAGACAATCTTTACTTCTAAAACTTTATAGAAACAGTTGGATATGTTTGTGTAACAGTCTCTTCAGGACAGTGGACTAGAATGCATACATTAGGGATCAAGTCCTTGAATATCTCTTTGAGACTGAGATTTTTTCCCAAACAACATCAATAAAAAAGTATACTACTCACACAGGAAAAAGCCTGTTTGCTGAAAAAGAGGTTGAAAGACTATTTTTTAGGTTGAAGACAGGAATGTGTTTTTTTCTGATTGTATAACATTTTCAGTTTTCTGGGATTTCCTGCAGAATTTAGGAAGAAATTGATACACCACATTTGGCATTTTAAGGTGATCTTCTGGATTGTAGGAGTTACTGTGGTTTCAAGTCAAACATCTGCATTCAATCTTTATTATCCTGGTTGTCAGCTGCCAGTTCCGTGTTGGTGAATAATATGGTGATATCCTCTGTAGGAAAAGTTGTAATAGAATGATAAAGAAGAAGAGAAAAGAGGGAGAATGAACCAGTGGACAAAGGGAAGAGTAAGACTGCTGTCAGGAGGTAAAAATTTAGAAAAATGCAGAATGAAGTATTGCAAGTGGAGTTTATATTCTACAAAACTTCAAGAAAAATGCTTGGAAATCCAGGTTGGGCAAAATATTTGTTTGGGTTTGGTTTTTTTTTTTTTCTGATTATAGCTTAGGTTCTTGCTGTATCCAAAGTCTGAGTCTAATCTTAATTGAGACTGAGGAACTTCTATGAACACCATCACCCTTGATTCTAGCAAAGAGCTACACCTGCATTACCTGGCAGAACATGGGTGGGGAGCAGAGTACACCCCAGTCCTGTATCCCATACTCTTTGCCTTCATGCCTGCAGCAAAGGGGTACAAAGAAGTGCTCTTCAAGTGCCCCCAAATCATGGGCTGCCATCCTGCATGCCACTGGGGTCCACTAGCAGTGTCTACTCAGCAGTGAGCCCATGGCATCCAAAGGCTGTGATTGCAACCTCTGTTTGACTTTCAGGAGGAACTCCTGAAGTACAGAGATGGCCTGTTGATTCGTATCTTCATGTTATCATTTAAAATACTTTCTTAAAGGAAGCCTAGATAGAAACTGGCCACAGTTGCATGGTAGATGGGACAGCACTGCATTGGGCAGTAGTATACGTGCAGCCACACTTCCACCAAGCTGCCACCGGTCACAGAATCTGGGGAGACACAGCAATAAAGGACTTTATCCATTAGGAAACTTTGCTTGGCTTCCCACCATGGTGCAGCCCCACCTCTCTGTAACAGGACAGACAAACTGGGGCTAACTATGAGAATGATAAAAGGAAGAATCCAAAATGTGGTTCAGCTATTATAGGAAGAAGAGCTATAAAAAAGTGAGAGGACAGAAGTAAACAAGTAGCTAGAGAGGGGGAAATTATGCAAATCTTCAAAAGCACTGCAGTGATGTAGTGTTTAGTGGGCTCTCAGTAAGGGATAGTCTTTGTGCATGGATTGTATCTCTGATACACAAAGCACTTTTCATACAAGAGAAGATCTACAAGTGTCTCACACACACGAGTGTCAAAGCCACCACATTTGCCAGTAGAGTGAGCCAGCTCTGGAATGCCATTAAAAGCAAATGATGTCTAATGTTCTACTTTTTAAACACAGATATCAAAGAGAGGTAAAAAAAAGAGCGAGTTGGAGGGATGGGGAGGAGGGAGGGAAGAGTCAATTGCTTTTGCAGAAGCTGCAGTTTCTTTCAAAAAACCCGTCATTGACATTTTCCCCAGAAAACATTTTGTCATGCACATCAATGTATGTCTGTAAGGAGATCAATCTAGAGAAGGAGTCAAGCCAACAATCATCGTGTGACAGATTTTCAGATAGTGTTCTCATCAATCACACTGATAATGAGGTGGCAAATTGCTGTCTTACAGCAAAACTAGAAAGACAACTACCCCAGTAGGTGTCAATGAATATGTCAAAGGATGGTCCCTAGGGGAGGCTGAAAAGGTTCTCAGAAACCTTTTTGTGAAGCCTGAATGCAGAATACTTTATTGATCACTAAAGAACTTGCACTGACATGCTATTTCCCCATGACATTTGAACCACCAATTTCCTAACTCATGGTGAGTACCTGCTTGGTAAACACTTTAGGAGTTTTCTTTCACCTTTAGCTATACTAAAAAAATTTGGTTTAGTATTATCTTAGTCTTTCATCTCCTCAAGAACACCAAAGCAACATTTTACAAGTTATAAGCAAGAAAAATGCCTGAAAATATTTAGTGCCTGATAATCACTCTGACCTAAATTCAGAGTTAACTTGTTTAGATTATATTCTGAGCTATTTTCTCAGGTTGACTTGTATTTTGTATCCTGTCTTCTTATGAGGCAGGTAGTCCTATTTATGGAGTAAACTGCTATTAATCTGCAAAGCTGGGTTATCAGCACAGTGACTTTTGAAAATAAAGTGGCCCTTTTTTTCTCCATTTCCTAAGTCTCTTAGCATCTGAATTAGAGCCCACTGCGTTCCTGCAGCTCAAGATCATGCAGTGGTGAACTGTCATCACTCCAGGTTGTGTTCTAGAGACTTTGGATGGCAAATGGGCTGCTGTTTACCAGGCCTGGAATTCTGCTTGCCTTGTTTGGCCAGTATTCAGGCAGCCATGGTAATGCTTATTTTCTCCCATTTTTGTCAGAGTGCAAACAGCATGGAGAATCCCTTTCAGTTCTGAGGCAAATAACATTGCAAGAAGTGTAATAGTGAAAGTTTTACACACTGTTTGATTACTCTTAGTTCAATTGTGAATTAAATTTTGCACCAGTTTCCTTCAACATTTTAATGAAAAAATATGTCTAAACCCATTCTGAGATAATTTAAATAGACTTTAATGTTACTTAGTTTTAGTAAAAAAACTGTAATTCATACCTGGAATAAGCTTTCTAATATCCATTTGGACTTGCATGGCTGAGGTCAAATATACCAGGGACACCAGCTCACTTCTGTTGTCTTTATGGTGGATAACTCGTAATGCACATGGCAATTAAATGCTATTATCTGTCATACCTTTACACTTCAATTATATGCAAACCCTTGATATAAAAGTACACAGATTTTATATGTGCAGCTGCCTGGGGTTACACATACCTGGGTTTGAGAATCCAGTAGGTTATCAAAACTACTGAAATATTTTTAGTTTTACTTTTTAGTTTTTGCTTTTGTCCTATCAAATTTAACACAGAAAAAGCACAGGATCTTAAGGTCCTTTTCCAACCCTAACCATTCTATGATTCTATGATTCCAAGACCCAAACCAAATGTATTCTCTGGGTTTATGCTTGCTTGCTGGCAAGTTTTGCCTAAAATAAAATTAGGTATCAGCCCAATTTCACATGCATCTTCTGTCAGAAGCTGATTACGAAAATCTAAGAAAAGCAGTCAAAAATACTGTTTTGCAGACTGTCAGAAGTAAGAAACTAGAACAATGTCTGGGATTGTTCCTGCTTCTGACCTTTGACATTCCATGAAATGATATGCTGAAACACAGCTCTACTTCAACATTATGAGTAATGTATTTCAAAGGGTTTATGAGCCTTATCTAATTCCAGTTAAAGTTAATGGAAAAATTCCCACTGAACAATAGTAATCATAAGTGTAGTCTTGCTGGATTGCCAAGGGGCCAGCTGTGAAAGGACCACTATTGTGTTAGATGCTCAGTGGAGCAGTAGCAAGCTCAAGTCCCAAAGAATTTATGATCTAAACAGACAAGACAACCCCATGGGGAGGGAACAAAATAGCCCAGGAACTGAATGGCATCCTATTATGCCATGTGTAATTAAGTCATATCAGTATTTAGTATCTTGGTCTTATTTTCCTAATTAATGCAATTGGCATTAGAGACTTGAACTAGAGCAATCCCAATTGCATCTTAATTGGAAATGTTTTTCTGGTTTGAATTTCCATTGTATTTGGGGTTCTTGTTTCTTAGCTGGACTTTTAAGACATGAACGATGGGGCACTCTGGATGAGGTAGCAGATGTGTGCTTTGGAGGCAAGGGATAATCAGAGCCTTGGCATTACAAGAACATCAGTGGCAGGTATCTTGGCATATGGAGTAGCTCTTCATGTGTTTATTAACATTCAAAGAAATCTGCTGACACAGGCCTGCCAAAGGATTTAAGATTTTTCTCCTTTCACACATGCCCCAAAAAAGCAGTAATGTGAAGACCAGTGACACTACTACCATCCCTACCTGAGTTGGCTGTCCTGTAGTGTTCCCCTATGTGTGTGTTGGATGGTGGTGGGTCTTAGCTATATGATATTGTGGACCATTTAGACTCAGGAGGACTAGCTGTTTCTCTTCTTCTTTTTGAAAATTCCATAAATACTTTCAATATTGGGTCTTTTCTTGTCTAAATGTGTATAAGATACGTGCTATGGCTTCTGTACTGATCAACATCAGCACCCAGGAAAAGACAGAGTCCCTTAGCAACAAAATCTAGATCTGTTTGGTTTGAGATATGAGAGACATATTAGCAGGTGCCATTTGAAAGGTACCATACTTGCAGTATAGTCAAAGGAGACAACATTATAAATATTGTGATGTACAAGACAATTAAGTAAAGCATGAGACTTCATAGAATCATAGAATCCCAGGCTAGTCTGGGTTGGAAGGGATCTTAAAGCTCCTCCCATTCCAATCCCCTGCAATGGGCAGGGATACCTTCCACTAGACCAGGTTGCTCCAAGCCCTGTCCTACCTAGCCTTGAACATTGCCAGGGATGGGGCAGCTGCAGCTTTTCTAGGCAGCCTGTGCCAGCTCCTCCCCAGTCTCACAGGGAAGAGCTTCTGCCTAATGTCTAACCTGAACTGTCCCTGTTTAAGTTTAAAACCATTTCCCCTTGTCCTATTGCTACTTCTTTAACCATTCTTTTCCTTAAGGTCAGTACGGGGGATGAGGGCAAGGAACCATTAAGGAGGTTTCTATCCTAAGCCTGCATCAAAGGCCATTCATATTCTTAGTTATTTTGCCCAAGTCTGGAAATTTGTCAGAATTTTGATGCACTGTAATCAGTGAAAACCCACAGCTGCTAGTCGCATCCTGAGATTACTCTCTGCCCAGAAGACTGAGGATGTTGTGATTCTTTCTTGCCACCCACTCACACTGTCATTTCCTAAACTCTGATGTCTTTTACATCTCTGGCAGTTAAAAGAATGTATGTACAGGTATACCCCTGCAGCAGACTGCAAACATGTTTTTAGAAGTACATATCTATATCATAGGTCAAACAAAAGTAACTGGCTATTATTGTTAAGGGACTCAAGGGAACACATGTAATGCTGTCAGCTTCTCCCCACACCCGCTCTACAAGGTGACTACGAAATGAAGACTGCATAATTCAAGCAACAAGGTCAAAAGTCTTGTGTCTACAGCAGAAATGCACTGGTTTAACTTCAGTCAGTTTTTAAATCAACATTATTAAAGTTTGGTTAAATAATTAGGTAAGTAGATTAATACCACCTCTAATTCAGTTTAAAGCTAAGCTAATTTAAGACAAACAAATAGCTTCTCTTTTATGTTAAAATGAATATATTCCTACAAGAGTTTGCACTGATTAACCTAGATCAATTAAATTCATAGTGTAGGTCAAACTAGTGCAACATTCCCATATAACTAAGGCCTTAAAAAAGGTTTTTAAAGCTAGGTATCTCAGTTAAACACTTAAGCTGTAGTCTGAACCCTACTGAAGTCAAAAAGACAGGAAAGCATGCTGCCAGCAAGGCACACAAGAAGAGTGCTTCTGAATGATATGTTTCATTCTGCTCTCATGAACAAAATTCCACTTCAGTGTCACCTTAGGATCATGGTAAGTTCACAGAATCACAGAACCATCAGCATTGGAAGGGACCTCTGGAAATCATCCAGTCCAACCCCCTGCCAAGGCAGGGGCACCCAAAAGCAGGTTATACAAGAACATGTCCAGCAGGTTTGGGATGTCTCCAGAGGAAAACTCCTCAAGCCCCTGAGCATCCTGCTCCAGTGCTCTGCCATCTTCAATGGAAAGAAGTTCTTCCTCAAGTTGAGGTGAAGCTTCTTGTATTTTAGTTTGTGGCTATTGCTCCTCATCCTGCCACTGGGCACCACTGAGAAGAGTTTGGTACCATCTTCCTGGCTCCTGCCTTTGAGATATTTCAATGCATTAATGAGATGCCCTTCTGCCGTATTGGCAGATAGAAACTAATCATACTTCCACATTAACACATCTGTATCAATGTAGCAACAGCCTAACGTAGTGCTCAGGACAGACTATGAAACCAGAGATATCTGCACAAATACTCAGGTAAGTACCACGTGCTGAGTGGTTATGCCTGACCGGTTATCCCCACTTACTCTAACTAGCACAATTATACAAACTGTTGTATTTTCCAGCAGGATAGATGGATGTTGCATAGCAGGTATGGGCCCAGCTGATACAGTGAGTTGCTCCAGATCCTCCCAAGCCCTGAAACTGTGTTCCAATGTCTTTTATATGTTGTTCCTGTCTGTGTTTTTATTCCTTAAACTCAGGATAAGCATACGTCATTTTATAGCTCAACTTCTTTTTGTGGTTCTTGCTTCCTGCATAGAACCCTGAAGCTTTTTGGGGTAATAATAGCTGTTCTCTTCTACCTTCAGTCTTATGCTTATGCTACGTTCTTATCTTTCTGTGTGTTCATATGGATTGTATTTTAAACAAGTGCAGTACCATTGCTGTTTCCAACAATTCCATTTGCGATTTGCACCTCTTCCCTGTGACAGCAGGTCAGCTATTGCTAGGTGTTTGGGAATTCTTGTGCCGAAGGAGAGGGGCTCAGTTCTCCCACAAAACACTAACAAAGTGTTTTCACCTCTTGCAGGCCTCTTACTTAGCCACTTAGTACCATTTGTATTCAAAGTAGCAGGAAATGATGGGTGTTTTGGATATGATGCATCTTTCATACAAACCACGTAGTTTGTGTGTTGTAGTTAGGCCTTGGCAGTACAGAGGCGAAAAAGCTCTGATGATCAGAATAACATCTTTTTTTTTTTTTTTCTCATTTCTTTTAGGGAATGGCTCAAACTCCATTAGGGATTGTAAAAATGCAGATGAGTTTGTAGAGCCTTCACACCTGATTCTCTTTACACTCAATTGTGGAGTGAGGCCACTGCATGAAGAGGAGAAATATATCCCTCAATAACTGGATGCTGATATGGGCAAAATACTGACAGACTGCTCTGCCTGTCTCCCAAGAGGGTGTGTTGTGTTTGTGTGCGTGTGCGTGGAAAGGTCTAATATAAGAGTGCTGCTAATCCATGTTTAGATAGCTCTTGGTTTGTGTAATAGCTGTTCTTAGGCTAGCTGATTTACTGGTGAGGGAGGGCCTGCAAAGATTTAACCTTCAGCTTCTGCTTTTTCTGGACAAAAGGATTTGAAGCTCTTCACTGTTTCCCCGGGTTAATACTTGGTGGGTAGTGCACATCTCCTAGTGTCCATCAGTCATGCAAGAAAAAAAACAGAAGTTCCTGGTGTTCACATGTTCTGATGGATCTGTTGCTGCTTGCCAGGAATCAGGTACACATTAGTTCAATTACTTTTTACAAAAGCTGAACACATCATAGTCCTTTGCATCAATCTTCATGTTCACTGGCAGAAATGGATATGAATTTTAAACAAATACTGAAAATAACCTCAAGCTGTGTTTTCTAAGTTGTCAAATGTGAGTTCTTGCACCAAAATAACTTACTTTCTTTAAGTTAGACATATTTTGTATTCGTGTAAAATATTCATTAAAAAGCACATAATCAATGAAAGAAAACATTGCATGGTTTAGACAAAGGAGTGGAGCTGTGAAACACAATCTGTAGAACATATGTTCAGGTAACTCCTTGGGAGTGGAAAAATAAATTCATTTCTTATAACAGAAATGCCAACTAGAAGAACAACTGCCAATGAAATTAGTAGGATTATTGCCTCTCTCTTTCTGAAAGAAAAAGCGTCTTGAATCTGATTGTGGTCTCATACCATCATAGACTCAGCTAGGTTGGAAAAGACCTTTATCTCCCTTGGATGCAATTTATCCAAGTAGGATGTAATTAGGCTCACTCATTCTGCCTTTAAAAAAAAGACTTCTTTCGTTGAGACTAAATGCTGATAACAGCATGCTAGGTGGGTCAGGGATTTTTGCAGTGTGGGTGAAAAGTTAACACGTGTAATGACTGTATGTGTCTGAGTAACTTTAACCCCTTTCTTTAGAGTGCAAGAAGAGAAGTAAACACGTATTTGCAGAGGTATGTTGCAATATAAAAAAGCATGTAGTTTCATCAGTTATTCTGACCAAGTGATAAATAAATTAGAATCATAGAATTCCAGACTGGTCTGTGTTGGAAGGGACCTTAAGATCATTCAGTTCCAACCCCCTGCCATGGGCAGGGATACCTTTCACTAGACCAGGTTGCTCCAAGCCCTGTCCAACCTGGCCTTGAACACTGCCAGGGATGGGACAGCCACAGCTCCTCTGAGCAGCCTGTTCCAATGTGCCACCACCCTCACAGGGAAGAACTTCTTCCTTACATCATACCTGAACTTCCCCTGTTGAAGATTAAGCCTATTAAAGGAAGTAGAATACCTCTAATTATATCTTGGGCAAGTTAACATGTAGCTAGCCTGATTTCCTGCAAAGGAAACTGCATTACCAATGAAGGAATATCCAGTTCCATGTACAGTTCCCTCAGTAAGCTAAATAATAAAATGTTACCTGCTTAAATTTCTAAAACCAGGCTTAGATAGCTGGTTTTATTATTTTATTTTGCAAAACATCTTTGCTTGTACCTACTAATGCTCAAGTCTTTGCTCATCTAGGTAACCTTGAGGTGCTTTCCAACCCTAACCATTCTATGATCCTATGATTCTATGTTCTACAAAGAAAGTCAGGATATGAACAAAAAAGAAAAAAAAAAAAAAAGAAAAAAAATCCTCTAACAGTGCTAAAAGTCTGATTGCTCTCATTCAAAGAATAAAAACAGTGCAGTAAATTTGGAACTTTAAGTTCTGACATAATTTATTCTGCAGTTCTTAGAGAGCTATTTGCAAGTCTCAGTTCCCTCATGTGTTTAACTGAGGGAACTGAGGGAAGTTCCAGCAAATTTTACTGCTAATAAAATCTGACTGATCTTGCACTGGAAATGAAGTAGCTATTTTATCCTTTCTTCACTCTGCTTTGGAGATGATGGATGTTAACTGGCTTTACAACGTCATGTGATAAATAAAGTTACTTTGGAGGAAGCATGGCAAAACACGATGTCTCCTAGAAGTGTGAATGAAGCCAGTTACTGTTGCATGTGCAGCTTTTCCAGCAGAGATTATACTGACTAAGGAGAAATCAGACTATTCCTTCTTACATGTTCTTTGCATAAAATTACTGATGGGGAGGAAGGGAGCTTTTAAGAGTACTAAGGAAGTTTGGTACTTTATCTTTCAGTGTGTTTGGCTCTGAGGGCAAAAAACAAGGGCAGATGGTGTTGACACTTTTCGCCTTCAGGTTGCTAATATTTCATATAGAGCTTTAAAAGAAAAGGAGAATTAAAAAATGCTATAGATCAAAGCAACCAGACCAGGGTATGAACCTTAGATAAAAATGTGGGGAGCCTAGTCACAATATGGGGAAATTTTGTCTGATAATTTCAAGGATTTTTTTTCTCATGGGAAAAGTAACACTTTGTTTTAATAAAAGAAATTCAATAGTTACAAACACAACCCATTTGCTGTTTGATGTAAATATGTTATCTGCTCTCTGGGATTTTTTTTTTTATGTTCAAGGTGTAAAATAATTATTGAAGAGGGCTGCTTCATCTCCGTAGAGTACAAAAGTCCTTTTGCTAATTGCCACATCAAATGACTAGAGGACCCCAATGGAAGCCTTCAAATGACTGTGAAAAAATTCAGGCCACCACTAAATGCTGGGCACTTTTTTCATGTGTGTGATTTCCCAATGCAGATTAGGTTACTTGGGTGTAGGCTTATCACACAGGAAAGGCCCGGCTGCAGATTAGTTCTGCACCATTGCAGGTCTGTTATGCCAGATTCATCCTTGACCAAATCTATGGCTAGCACCTTTATTGTATTTTTGTGATACGAAAGAACACTGGACTGTTCAGGCAACAAAAGAAGCAGCAGAAGTCCTACTGTGTTTCTAAAGTGTTACTTCTCTACTTTTTGTCATGCATCAGTGACATGAGTGCTGGGTCCCAGACTTTAACCTCACACAGAGTCAGAAAAAAGCTGTCAGTCTCGGCTTGTTCAAAGACAATTCCTTTGTGAAGATCAACTAAAGTGGTATGGTCTATATACTCACTAAAGCATGCCAAGGAGTCAGAAAGTCATAATCTGCCTTTGTACTTACGGCCATTCACATTTTCCTCCATAGCTGGTGCCCAATTACCAGTGCTGTAATTTTTTCTATTGTTAGAAAGCCATAAGGGTTTAGCTACCACTTATCCAGTTGGGGTCATGACCTGATGTATTTAGGCTCTGCAAATATAAGTAACAGTTCCCTTATCAGTGTCACCAGGACTCTTTAACACTTAGCAAGCAGAAAGATAAATATACTTGGCAGATACAATTTGATTCATTGCTAAGCCTTCCATTTTACCAATGACCCATGGCGCTCTGCCATTCAAGGGTATGTTAACTGCTATAACCTTACACCCTTCAGTGCCAGCTCAGAAACTGGCCAACTTATGCTTACAGGAAAGACTTACATATGACAGCCTGTCATCCTGATCTATAACATAAGGTGTTTGCACTGGGAAACCAGTGGTGATTCTGCTTTGGTCCTGTAGCAGAATCACAGAATCCCAAGGGTTGGAAGGGACCTCAAAAGATCATCTAGTCCAACCCCCCCGCAAGAGCAGGGTAACCTACAGTACATCACACAGGAACTTGTCCAGGCGGGCCTTGAATATCTCCAGTGTAGGAGACTCCACAACCCCCCTGGGCAACCTGTTCCAGTGCTCTGTCACTCTTACAGTAAAGAAGTTCTTCCTGATGTTAACGTGGAACTTCCTATGCTCCAGTTTACACCCATTGCCCCTTGTCCTATCACTGGATATCACTGAAAAAAGCCTAGCTCCATCATCCTGACACCCACCCTTTACATATTTGTAAACATTGATGAGGTCACCCCTCAGTCTCCTCTTCTCCAAGCTAAAGAGACCCAGCTCCCTCAGCCTCTCCTCATAAGGGAGATGTTCCACTCCCTTAATCATCTTTGTGGCTCTGCGCTGGACTCCTTCAAGCAATTCCCTGTCCTTCTTGAACAGAGGGGCCCAGAACTGGATGCAATATTCCAGATGCGGCCTCACCAAGGCTGAGTAGAGGGGGAGGAGAACCTCTCTTGACCTACTAACCACTCCCTTTCTAATGCACCCTAAGATGCCATTTGCCTTCTTGGCCACAAGAGCACATTGCTGGCTCATGGTCATCCTCCTATCCACCAGGACCCCCAGGTCCCTTTCCCCTTCGCTACTTTCCAGCAGGTCAACCCCCAACCTGTACTGGTACATGGGGTTGTTCTTCCCCAGATGCAAGACTCTACACTTGCCCTTGTTAAATTTCATCAAGTTTCTCCCCGCCCAACTCTCCAGCCTGTCCAGGTCTCGCTGAATGGCAGCACAGTCCTCTGGTGTGTCAGCCACTCCTCCCAGTTTTGTGTCATCAGCGAACTTGCTGAGGGTGCACTCAGTTCCCTCATCCAGGTCATTGATGAAAATATTAAACAGCACCGGTCCCAGCACCGACCCCTGAGGAACTCCACTAGTCACAGACCTCCAGCTAGATTCTGCGCCATTGACCACAACTCTCTGCCTTCTTCCTTTCAACCAGTTCTCGATCCACCTCACTACTTGATCGTCAAGCCCACACTTCCTTAGCTTATCTATGAGGATGCTGTGGGAGACAGTATCAAATGCCTAATTTAAGTTAGAATTCTTCCTGACTTAACACCAGGACAAGAATTAGGCTCTGTCTCAGGCCAGTTTGCTTCCAGGAGGAAGCCAAAACCATCTGGTTCCTGTGCTGCTATAATCTGAAGCATTGTTTTTTACTTCTTTATTCCTTTGGATTAACTGGCTAACTTGAACTTTGATTTATGCTATTTTAAAACTCAGATTCTGAATACTTTCCTCTCCTATTTCTGCCAGCCACAAGGTCTACAAGAGATAGGACAAGGACCTGGCTTCAGGAGGCCTCCAGGAGAGTGCAGATTCTCTCATTTGTCTACTCCTCTGGCAGGCACTGAAGTAAGTACTCTTTGCAGGGTGATGTTTAACAGGCACATATTTAAGAAGCGTTAAAGGTGTAGCATCAGATCTAGAAAAGCATCTGGTTTAAGCACAAGACAAGAATTTGAATGTGAAACATTAGTGTGAAAATCCCATAATAAAATGATCAAGATAGGCTGGAGCTTTCTGTTACCTTGAAAATGCATCTTGATTGACTTGAGGTCTGAAACTTTGAAGCATTTGATAGTTGCCCCTCCAACAGTCACTTGAGAAACCTATCCCTCATTTTTCTCAGAATGGAACTTCCAAATGCTATTTTGCAATCTAAACATAAAGGAACTGAAATGCTGTTCTTACCAGAACAAATAGATGTTCAGTAGTCAAACTTCCAGATTGCTTCGCAAATCTGTATCTAAGTCTTCCTTATTCTCACTGTACAGTTTCTTTGATTCTTACATTTAGCTTTTATTAACATCATCACAAACATCATGGATGGATGTATGGGAGGATTAATGATAAAGATTTTGTTCTATCATCAGTTCTCTTATTAGACATTTGGCAGTGAGGAAGTGGTTTTGCCCTGGCAGTGTTCAAGGCCAGGTTGAATGAAGCCTTGTGTTGGATGGTTTAGTGAGAGGTGTCCCTGTCCATGGCAGGGGGGTTGGAACTAGATGATCTTGAGGTCCTTTCCAACCCTAACCATTCTATGATTCTATGATTCTATTACATTGTGAAGGCAACTCTGTCAGTACTTGTAGATGACTAGTTCAAAGCCCACCCATAAGAATCTTTTCCTATTCAGAGTGATATGCACTGGAAGACACAACCCCGAACTTTTTAGAGCAGTATGAAATCAAAACAGCTTTGCAAGTAGAGGGAGCAGAACATGTTTTTCATGTGGTCTTTTATAAATTTTTCTGTAGTGCCATGGAACATTGATTCCTAATATGAAGAAATTCAGTAGTGTGCCATTGTCAACCACGTTTGATTATACACAAAACAATACTGGCAAATACCAGAGCCAGTCCTTGCACCAGTCATAGAGACTTCACACCTTAAGATGCCTTGTTTAAAATGACAGATTTCATAAGATGTTTTTATTTATTTCTATCATGTTGGCAATTTTTATGAACACTAGAAATACCCTCTGTTGGAGTAGCCTCCTTCCTTAGATTATAATATGCTTTAATTCCCTAAAGTGCTCATGTGCTAGTTAGTTATTAGAAGAAAGAAGATGACTTCTTTTAGGAAAATAACAAAAAAGTCAGTACTTACAGTAGAACCTTAACCAATCTGAAAGGATGGCCAAGACTCTTTATTCTTATTAAAATGTCTCAGCCAGAATTAATGGCTGAGTAGCAGCACATGCTTATTCATGAACACAATTGGGTCATGAGTGTTTCAGCATTTTGGTTATTATTAAAGCAGAGTGTGACTTCCCACGTAAACATTTATCTGTGCACATAACAGATTGTTTGGCCTTCAGACCCATGTCTCGAATGCAGAGGTAAACTTACATGCTCTAACAAGGCAAGCTGTCCCATCCTCTCTTTTACACAAAAGTTAAAAGTTTTATATGAATAAAAGCTGCCAGGACATTTTTATACTTTGAATAACAAGAAAATGTTGTGCTATCAGTGCTCTCAGGATTACAAGTCTAACACTTTGACAGTAATAATGAAGTGTTAACATTATTATTTCTAAGGCAGAGAACACAAGATGGCTGATGTCTTTTTTGGGGTGTTGAGAATTTCCTTGGCAAAATGAAGAAGGTCGAGAAAAAGAAATTACTTTGAATTTGCACAGCAGTGTCAGTTCAGGCTTATGACGCCTTTATCATCATTAAGCACCCCTTGGTTTTGCAGGGTCTTTCTAAAACATCCACACTCATGTGCTTAGCACCCCTAGTTAAAATCAGCAGAAAAGAATGTCCATTTATTACATGCTTTCTTGAAGTTCGTATTGCTTCTCCCTTCCTCTGCTGCTTCAGGAGTTTGAAGTATGAGCAGAATCCAGTTCTCTCCCAGAGGATACCAAAATCCATGCTCTGATGACCCAGTACAGGCTTTGGAAGCATGTCTTTACTGCTGATCAGCTGAACTTCTAGATTGAGACTCTGTTATTCTAGCCTAACTTACATTATTATTATTATTATTATTATTATTATTATTATTATTATCATCATTAGATTCATCAGATTCATCATCATAATTATCATCATCATCATTATCATTATGCAACTGAATCTCCAGTTTAATTACCTTGGAGTTCATATCCTTTGATAGTGCTTTACGGAAGCTCTCTTTTTAAGTGGCAGCTATATGGGACTTAAAACAGATGATATATTTTGGACTATCACTCCTATCTGGAGCTGAAATACCCAGGAGAATAGAGATTTTTTTTTTTTGTGTGTGGTTTTTTTTTTTTTTTTTTTTAAATGATGTGTTAGGGCATGGAGTTTCCTGAACATTTAGCAGAGGGATGTCAGGGTGAAACAACTGCACATATTAAACCAGGAGTGAAATCCAGCTTCTTTTAATCTTCTCTGTTATACAGCTCTTTGTGAAATTATTTCAGGGGGCCATCTGTGAATAATTGCTAACTAATGTATGATCAAGTCCATTTTAAGGTGGTATAAATGGGACTGCCTGCATAGTATTGACATAGGTGATGGAGACAGCACTGAGAAAAAACAGTGTCATAAATTGATTTGGGTTAAATGGTCTGATTCTCAGCTAATTGTTTTATAGCTCATTGACATTCAACAAATGTGAGAACTACAAAAAACCTTGTAGCCACAAGGTGCCACAAGATAGCTGTAAACAGAAGGTCTTTGATGTGACAAATGGTAGTAGGGGCAGTTCCATAGGGGAATTCTAACGCAAAGGCCCACTTACAGGCTACTGCCAGAATAAAAAGTAAATCAAACTATAACAATTATTTTGATCATGCCTGGAAAACTTATGTGAAAGAACCTGATGCACTGACCTTACCTTTCCCTAACTGATTCCTTGTCTCTACTCTAGTTACAGTTTAGAAGATATTTACAGAAAGTGTAAAGAGAAATCAACCCATAATTTGTATCAGTATAAAAGTAAAGCATTTCTCAAAACAGACATTGTGATCAAATATCACTTAGTACTTTAAAAGAAATATTAGAAGTCTTCAAAAGCCCTGCAGAAGGAAGAATACAGCTAAAATAATACAACATGCTTATAAATACCCTTCATTTTCCTTCAGAAACAGGCTGGGTGTCCTAATTGATAGTATACTCACATAGGGTGGAGTGGGGAACTGATAAAAATAGTTGCTTTTAATCAGGTTTTAAATTAACAAGCAAAATGTGTTGATCCACAAGACTGGCTCTGATCTTTTTTTGGTGTTTGTTCATAATTTTTCCATAAAAAAAGGCTGTTCCTTTAATAAGTGACAAAGCCTCCTTCTCCATTTTGTTTACCAGATAGTTACCCTGTGTCTCAGGGAAACTCAATTCTTTACCAAAATGATGCTGCTCTAAATATACCAAAGAGCAAGACATGGTTTTACCAAGATGGGGCATTGACAGATTTCTTAGATAAAGAAATTTAGTATGTCTATGTAATAAACTTAATTCATTGGCTTTTGGTCACTGAGATCTGAACTTGAGATTTGTTATATAGTATCTCTCACAGTCTGACTTCACGGACTGGGATGGGGAAGACAAACTTCCTTGCCTTCCCAGACCTTGAGGAGCTTCTGAGGTTAGAATCAACTAGTCATTGTACCAGACTAACCAAATAGATGTAAATGAAAAAGTTTAATAGTGCAACAAACACTGTTGAAATAAGCTCACCCAACAACCAGTTCAATGTTTCGGCTTTGTTTAAAAGGTCAGCAGAATTAATTCACTGTTGCCAGAGAAGCTGACAAAATATCATGCTGCTGGTCACTGATTAGAGGGCCTGGCTATGGAGATTCAAAAAGATTGAGGCCCATTTATCTTATTTTTATCCAGGACAATCCCAGAATTCTATCTTCTTCCCTTTCCTGCCCCCTCCCAAGCTGTAACAGTTCAAGATTGTTTTGTGATGTGGTTTAGAACATCGTTAGGATCAAGCATCTGGTATAGGAAATTCATCAATTGTAAGCACTCATAAAACCTTAAAGCAAGAAGTTATTGAATAAGTGTTAGTGATTTCAGAATGTCAGTCAGACACTGTTTTTGCAGGACCACTGAGGCTCTGAAACCAGTCCTGCTCCTGCTCTTTGGGACACAGATGATGGCCCAGAGAGATTAGGTTTGAGTTCTCCCATCTGTATTCACATTCACATCAGTGTGGTTACTCATGCCCAGAATTCATAGCAGAAAGGATGGAAAAAAATGTAATGTTAAATTGCCAATGATAATCAGCGTTCAAGCAAGTATATTACTGGGAAAAAATGACACCTTTTGCCACAATGATTAGTGCAGGAAGGGATATCCCATGAAATGGGGTTTGTTGAGGAATAAGCATGAATTTCTTATACAATTTCACATGCCAAAACCCAATTAGAAGAAAAATGTGAAACTCCCAGAAAATTAGTCTACAAATCTGGAAATAATGCAAAATACATTTTGAAATAAGGTTACAAGTCAAACAGAATTTTTAACTGAGATTTTATTTTCAAAATTATACATTATCATCGACAATATTTTTAGTTTTAATCTAAAAATTAGTTTAAAGATTTTATTTCTCCTTTTCTTTCCCTCTAATTTTCCTTGCTGGAAAGTGGTGAATTATGAGAAAGAAGGGGAAAGTGCTTATTTCAAAGAATAAAAAATGTGGAGAAACTGAACACATCTTTGCAGAGTTCTCAGCATTGACATCTAAACAAAATTCCAAAATGTTGAAAGAAAACTCAAAAACATAGAAAGAAACTTACTTTTTTCTGCTCCTGATTTCAGTTTCCTCATTTGTTCTGTGGGAAGTCTACTCAGACTGAAGAGTGTTTCAGAATATCAGTTTTGTAATTTTAATTGTTCAACCCATTTAGTCAAGAATATTTCTAATTAACTTCATAGACTACACTCCCCAACCAATAAAATCAAACCAGCTGTGCCAGGAATGTGTGTGCTGATTTGACTCCTAGCTTTGCCCATGGACAAATATTTCAGAGGTTCTTGTGTTCAAATACTTCATTTAAATTAACTTTCTGAGAACCTAAATGCATAATGGTACCAACCCGGAAGGTCAATGAATTCAAATAATCCTTAATTTCCAGTTTCAAAATGTTAATTATCATAGCAGATACATACAATGGTTCAGTTCAGTATTGTCAAGTATGTGACAGCATCGTTTCTGTCTGAGGAAATGTCACACAGATTAGCTATTCACCTTTCCTATGTTGGTGTGGAGTACTGCTTTTCTACTTATAAGGCCTGTTTGTCAGAGAAAGATGCATTTGCTCATGCCTTCTATGCAGCATTTTTTGTCATTTATTATAATATTTTGTGAAAATAAAGCCAAAAACCACAGCAAAACCAAAATCCAAATACGAACACCATGACCAAAAATCCCTGGAATAAGAATGTCTTCTTTCTTCAGAAATCACCCTCTAAGAATAATGACTGAGACAGAAAAGCAAGCCATGAAAATGAATAAATTAATGTTTTATACAGCCTTCCTAACCTTCTTGTAGAATGTTCATTACCAAAGGTCGTGAGTCAGTATTAAACAGATTTCAGGCTCCAAAATGAGAGGGGTTTAAGAATAGACAATGAAGACTGGGAATTAAGCTTTGCTCTTGGTCTCTTCAGTGATGCACAAGTCTCACTTGAATTTGTTTTCTCAGTCTGTTGGCAAGACTTTGGCATAGGAGTCCAGCCATCAATCACTGGAGTTTCTTCAGTTTAGACATTAATAGCTTAGGTGAAGGTATAGCGTAGTTTATAAAGAACCAACAAAATCTTTTTTTAATCTGTTACTGACAGATGGAAATACCATAGCATGTTTTCAAGCCAAACTGGGTGTGTGTTGGAGCATAGACTGCCAGCTAGCTGGTCAAAATAAAGGAAGATAGCCCTTTTCATTAAATTCTTTAGTCCTTACATGGGAACAAAGGTGGTCATGGCCTGAGATGCCACCCTCAAACACCACAGTGCTGAATGGCTCTCCCTTAGCATTTGCCTTGTGTAACTACAAAATGTACAACATTCCTCAGCTTCGGATTCTAAATTATTTCCAAAATTAAACATTTCCCTTTTGTCCACTTGTTTATCTCCATTTTCAGGGAAGTTCTTCAAAGCAGAAGGCCCTACTGTGTGTACATGTGGCAGAACAAACCTTGCCAGCAGCCAGCTGCCCACCCAGCCACCTTCCCACTCCCTATCCTCAGGGAAAGGGGAGAAAGTGGGATGAAAAACCTTGTAGGTTGAGGTAAAGACAGGGAAAAGACAGGGAAACTGCTTACCATTTCGCAGGCTCAGCTCCACTCCTCCACTCCTGACACCTCTGCCGGGGCACAGGGGCTGCACTTAGTTTCTCTCTTCTGAGAAGCAGTTCCTCTCCTCTGCCCCTCCTCCTCTTCCTCATACTTTTCCTCAGCTCCACTATGGTCTGTCAGTGGGCCAGAGGGGAATTCCAGCTCTAAATTGCTTGAAGGACCTCTTCTTCCTCCTCAGACCAGTGGGGCTCAGGGGCTTGGCTGTGCCTGTCTTCCTGGAACTGGCTGTGTCCTTCATGGGGCTTCTCCTCACAGAGGCAGCCTGCATCCCTGCTGTCAGAGACACCCAGAGCAGCATGATTTTACATTCTATAGTTACCTTTGCTAGATCTGGCAGTGCCCGTTACGCCCAAGGAGGAGCTGACGGCAGACAGGGAGCTATGCTCACAAAGCATGGCTCACAGCCCCTCAGCTTGTCAGCCATCAAACAGGAACTGCACAGCTTGGTGAAGAGCTAAGGATGGTATCCTCAGCCCAGTAAGCAATTTTGCTGTGAGGCAATTTATTTTCTTCAGTCTATTCCTGTGTACAGTTGCTCCTAAGACAGCTTTAAGGGATACCAAGTGGCAACATGCAGACCTGGAGGTGTTGCAGCATAGCAACAGCTCAGAGGTGCCTGGCATTCATACTGGAGATCACAGTAATGCAAAAAGCTTGATCTGGGGCATGTCTGCTGGGGTGGACATCGATTCCAAAGGCTGGGATGTGCTGTGGGCCTGGACAGAGTTCCCCCCACAACACAATAGGCGCTGGACAGGGAACCTTCCTGTGGTGTGTGAGCCGAAACTTGCATCTTAGAAAGCCCATTTTTATTTTTGTATTTATCTTTCTATATATATTTCAGCATTCTGCTAAAAGACTGACTGAAAATAAAAATCTAAGTTGTGCACAGTGTTAACTGCCATTGTTTCTATGAGCAAAAGCAAGTTATTTCTAACAGAGTGACTACTGTTATTGATGCTGGTACACTGCTTGTTCTCAGGGAAGGCAGCAGGACAACAAACAATACCAGTACTGACACCCTCAGATTGCCAGCTGATACAAATTTTTCCCCAAATACTGCTTTTTGATGGAAAATATAGATGCTGTTCTGTTTGCATTTTGACCTCTGAGCCTTCCTTACTATTTCTCTCCAAACACGTGATCAAAAACCTCACCTTTTGAAAGTCAGAATTGCTGAGTCTAACCCATGCTAGAATAGAAACCACGGTTTATGAAAAGAAAAAGTATTACAACTGTCATGCTTGCTGATATCCTCTACTTTTACAAGAGAACAATAGAAAATCAATTACACTGGCACCCCCCTGCCTTGCAGGGTGAGACTGTGCAAGCTTTCTCAACAGACAAAGCAGATGTTTCTTAAAGAGTGATTTCTGAAGCCTGGTTCTTTAGATAGGGAAATTACACAAATGTTATGTCTTCATTATTATGTCTTTCACAAATACCATGTCTTCATTTTGTCAGTTACAAATCACGAACCATTCTGCATTTCCACTAGTAGTAGGCTTTATCACTGATACACCTGCTAAGTGCTGGATTAAAATCATTAGTTCTTGCCATATGAGCCACCAAGCAATCCACAGATGGTGACACTTGCCAACAACCTCAGCAAATCCACACTGCATAGGGTTAAAATTGTTTGTCCCATTCCCTTCTCTACTCTACCATCCTTTTCTGCCCTTAACTTTTACATGTAGACAAAAATACAGTATTTGGTGTTAGGACTCACTTTTGTAAAGGATTTTAGCAGCCCACATTTTCAGAGATGCAGCCTCCCAGGTCAGGGAAGGACTTATTTTCTGGATGACTAATTCATATTTAAAAGCTGATAATATCATGGGATAGCTCCAAGAATATTATATAACTTATGGAGTGTCTATTAAAAAAGGAGAAACTTTGCAATTAAAAAAACCAAAACAAAATAAAACCAGAAGCCTGTGAGATTCCCACCATCTGGATGGAGTCTTTTTTCTTCCTAGATGAATTAGTTGTCAGGGGAGGAACTATTTTAGGCATCAAGTAACCCCTGATTGTGAGTGACAGACTAACACAAGAGCAGATGCAAGGTTACTGCTGCCTATCCATTATGTGGAAAGAAGACCCATTGCATGTCCTACTTATTCTGCATACTGACTTGGGTTATTAAAAGAGTAACTAGAGGTGGGTCAGACCCAGAAGATAACTCATACCACTCACAACAGATGTTCTTTCACAAGAGAGAAAGCGAACACTGGATACTTTCTGGGGATACTATAGAAAGAGGGGGCTTCACTGCTCACAGAGACTCATTAGTCCAGATTTCCAACAGAGGCATAAAACCAACTTTTTCACTCAAAGAACAATTACTTTTATAAACTTTCTTAGGGTCTGAATTCTGCAGAAATCATGCCCTTATTTGAGAGTACCCTGTGCAACCAGCATCTTGGTGAATCCAGATAAATAGAGCATCTGGCATCATTCTGAATACCTCTTCAGCTATAAGTCTGTTTTCCTATTCCAGGTCATAGAAATTATTTACATACATACAGATAGCTGTAAACCCCCCCCCGTCCTTAAAGGCATAAGAGTCAATTATGGGAAATTTCAGTAGTATCTGCTCAACAATTGTAAGTTTATTATTAGCTATAGGCCAATATACAATATAGAGGCATTATTACAGCAGAAATATATGAAATCCAATGAAATCCTGTCTACAAATTTTTGTGCCATCTGATTTCTCTGTGAATTCACTACCCTGTCCATCCAAATCCTCCTGAATTGGGAAAAGACCTGGATTAGTCTCACATATGAACCATTCTTTTGATTTAGTGGACCTGAAGTAAGTCTGAGCTCATCTGACTCTGAAATTCAAAAGTGAGGTGATGGGCTGTGAAACATTGTGCAGTCTGAAAATAAAATAATGTCTACAGTCAATAAAATCCTCAAGCCCCATTTTTCAAATCTAGTGTAGAGAGAGGAGATGGTCAAAATAATCAGGAATACTAAATAAATACGTGCTAAATGTTGTTGAGATTTGACCATTTTATCTTTAGGAACATGATGAAAAGGACGGACTGCTGACAGGGTTGGCCGAAAATGAAGAAATAACAGTGCCATCTTGTGGTAAGTAAATGATACAATATGGAAGTTTTTCATACATGGCTGAAAAATCCAGATGTTAGAAGAAAGCTATTTTGTGCTTCAGGTGGTGACTTTTCCCCTCCTCTGCGTTTATTTCTTTGACAAATTTGAAAGTGCTGCTTGCTAAGAAAACTGTAAATACCATCTGTTTCCAACAACAAGAAATGAATAGCTGTATTACATTTAAATAGGTATATTTAAATAGGTATATTTAACTTCTTACTGTGTTGCCTTATTTAACATAAATTACTAGTCTCCATATTTGAATTGCTGAGGCAGAAGGGGGTTAATATCTGTGCCTGATATCTCAGCTGAAATGCTGTAAAGCTGAAACTGCAACTCTGCAGTTTCTCACATCTGCAACTGACAGATGTGCTGCAGTAAGACAGTGTCACCTCTGTGAAAGACCACATTGAAGAAACAAAGTGTATCTTCTGAGAACAGACTCTGTGAATGTATGCAGTCTGCCCTGGCAAGTGTGTGCACTCGGGAATGGAGTTGAGAGTATCAGAAGAAGAACTTATCAGCACGTTGTTCTAATTACTGATACCACAGTATGGCTAGAAATAAACCTGAAGCTTTATCAGCCAGAGTGACTTTGGAAAAATATTTGTCAGGCCTGACTAAGACAACTGAAATCAGCAGGATCTTTTGTGTTTGACCTAAAGTGAACACCACTTCAACCTATGGTACACACACTTCTAACAGTATCCAGCATTTTCTCTCTTACTCCATGAGTTTTTTTTCTTAAATCATGTGATATGTTTACTAGTGCAGGTAGTAGCAATAAGATAATAAAAGCTTGATAATTATTTTAGGAGCCATGGACTGTCTGGTACAGTATCTTCCAGTGAGTAATAAACACTCTGAAGTTACTCCATTAATTTGTTCCTCTTGATTTCTTTTGAGATAAGAAAAGAATCGTACAGTTTGTTTAAATAAAAATTCTTTTCAGGTACCTGTAAAGAAAACCTTTCAGATTTCTTGAGATTTGCCAACTTTATTTATTGACAATAAAAGGAAGCAATAAGGAGAAGAATGTATTTTATGGAATTTTTCAAAGTTGTAATTAAGATTTCTTGGAAATTGTCAAAATTAAGCTTAAGGTTAACATAATCAATTCCTGTTCCAAATCCAAAGGTATTAGAATTAAAAGAATTGCATGTCTTTATCTGAAGTATGTTATTGATCCTAAGCAATAAACATTGCCATAAATGTTAGGCCTACAATATTCTGAATGTTGCCAAGAGGAAAGAGGAAAATCTATTACATCAGGAAAAAATGGATAACTTCTGGCCAAGCCATAAGTAGCATTATTACAATTTGGTTTCATGTCTTGAATAAGAAAGCATTGGTTTTATAATATGATTGAAACTTTTTTGTTTTGTTTTGTTGGTTTTTTGGGGCTTTTTTTTTTTTTGTGTTTTGTTTTGTTATAAGTTTCAATGGATTTAACCTGACAGACAGGAGATTAAGATGAGATCTTAGGCAGAAGTTCTTCCCTGTGAGGGTGCTGAGGCCCTGGCACAGGTTGCCCAGAGAAGCTGTGGCTGCCCCGTCCCTGGCAGTGTTCAAGGCCAGGTTGAACCGGGCTTGGAGCAACCTGGTCTAGTGGAAGGTGTCCCTGCTCGTGGCAGGAGGTTGGAACTGAATGAGCTTTAAGGTGCCTTCCAACCCAAACCAGACTGGGATTCTTTGATTCCATGTTTAAAAATTGCAGTTTATAATTTTTACTTACTAATTCTTTATTACAGAAAAGCCTGTCAGCATACACATTCCACATCTGTCAAGGTCATGTTTATGATTTCCTAAATTCAGGCATCCGAAAGCTGAATTTTCCAAAATTATGATTATTTTTTTCTGTAAATGAAGGACAAAATGTTTGTTTTCTTTCATTGTTATGTTACATACAAACCCAAAAGAATACCTTTGATTGCAGGTGACTGGGAAAACAAAGCAGTCCAGTGTGACATAGAAGCATAGAATCATAGAATAATTAGGGTTGGAAAGGACCTTAAGATCATCCAGTTCCAACCCCCCTGCCATGGGCAGGGACACCTCACACTAAACCATGTCTCCCAAGGCTCTGTCCAACCTGGCCTTGAGCACCGCCAGGGATGGAGCATTCACAGCTTCTCTGGGCAACCCATTCCAGTGCCTCACCACCATTACAGTAAAGAATTTCTTCCTTATATCCGATCTAAACTTCCCCTGTTTAAGTTTGAACCCATTACCCCTTGTCCTATCTCTACAGTCCCTGATGAAGAGTCCCTCCCCAGCATCCCTATAGGCCCCCTCCAGATACTGGAAGGCTGCTATGAGGTCTCCACGCAGCCTTCTCTTCTCCAGGCTGAACAGCCCCAACCTTCTCAGGCTATCAAAGGAAAAGCCTATCATAGGGAATAGGATGCTTACATGTTTTCCTGTAGCAGGCTTTTGCAGAGCATATATCTTTGATATAATTGTATATATTTATTTTCTGTGTGTAGCAAGTGAAGAGCAACAGGTTACATTTACAGACCTCTGTAAGTCATTGAACACTAAAGCTTTGACCCAGAGCCTGTGAAAATGTTGCTGAGCCTTACAAGCACTAATATTTTGTGTGTTAAGAATAAACCCTCTGCATTTGGCAGAGTGTGTTAAAGTCAATAGCACCTGAACTGGCACTTCATTACTCCCAGTAAGAGTGCTCAGATTATCACAGTGACAACTATTTAAGTGAGGGAAAGAAGACTGCAAGTCTCCCTAATGTCTCTTTCCTCATACTCTCTTATCTGATTGATTGAAATCTGGCTATTGGCTGGAGGAAGCGCGGGGACTACATTTCTAATCTGCTCCATACCTATCTCCATGAGTCAGCATGTGATCTCAGGGCATATAGAACACATAATGCAGAAGAAGTGAAGAGCATGTTCACTAGCTCTAGCTACTGATCGTTATTCAGCAAGGGTTTCCCAAGTACATGAAACTATTTCAGAAGAGTAAAGAGCAAATGGTGTGGTTCAATCTGGGTTTCTGAGAAAGGTGTTATTGTACCACCTGGAGGATGCAATAACTGATGCAATAATCTAGTGCATAAAAATGTACTTGTCTACCCTTAAAAGCAGGCCCAGTCTCTTAGGTAGTGCAGTGCTGGTATGTAGTATTTCTGTCCAAATTGATTCATACCTTAAGCTATTCCTCTATTTCTCCTAAGTACCTCCCCAGTGACTGAAATAAGTAGATGCCATGCTTTTTGCTGATGGGAATCAAATCACACACTAAATTATAGAGTTTTGCTAAAAAAGTGTCAGGCTGCTGCTCCTCCAAAATATCAGAAATGAATCATTATTTTATTATTTCCAATCTTTGTCCTGAAAATATTTCCCAGGCCTAAAGCACTAAGGAGGAATTTATTTAGACTTTGATGGCCATTTATTCACTGACACTAAGAAATACTTGATCATAACGTCACTGGATGAGCTAATGTTAGACTGTGACTGTGACCACAGCAGGTACGTGTATGAATAGCTTACCAGTTTACATAGGCCTATGTACAGATTTAGTCACACTTAGGTCAGAACTGTCCAGAAGGTGGTGTTATGAATCATAGGAACTGAAAATTGCTCAGGACAACATAAATGACCTGGATGTTACAAGTAGTTCTAGACTTTGGGTAACAAGGAGGACTATTTGGTTGAACATTAAAATGTAGAACAGTTTGATTAACAATTAGGATATACTTATATGACACAGTTAGCCCAGTTAATAATGTAGGTGGAGTGAGCCACATACTGACACAAAATCACAGTCTGCTGGCTTTTGTTTGTTTGCTCTGAAGACTGAGATTCTACCACAAATCTGTATACAAGGCATAAAATAGACCTTTTTTCTGAAGTACTTAGTCTTATTTTTATTTCTAAAAATGGGAATAAAACCTGAGTGAAATTTATAAAGTTGTGATTGTCCAAATCTAGGAATGTGATAAAGTCTTTTGTAAGAAAAGTGAGGATCTGCAAATATAATATCAAACAAGTAGAAGCAACTGGGGTTTTGGCTTCTCTGACCAGGATCTAGGAAGAAGTGAGAGATGTATGGGAAGAAAACAAACAAACGGTCTCCTGTTGCTAGTGAAAACAGACTTAAGGCTTCTTAACCTGCTTTTGGAAGCTCATGTTCCATAGGACGTTGTCCTGCTGGCTTCAGCTGCCAGATCACATCACACTTTGGCCCCAATCCCATTTTATAGCTGTAACAAGCATTGGTCAGGTGGTCAGCAGCCTCACAGGAGATTTGCATTTCACTGCTGTATTAAACATGTGCAAAGAGGCTGAGGATCAGTGACAGAGGCTGTGGAAGGGCCATTTTCACTGCAACACCAGGGACATTTCTATACAGAAAGGAAGTGTCAAAGCAATGGCTACCTGAATGGCTAAGAGAATGGAAGACCTGGATTGAGTTTTTCCTCTTAGAGGGATGTCCTAACCCCTGTAGTTTGTTCTATATGCCCTTTTCTTTTTTTTCTCTTTTTTCTCTTTTTTTTTTCCCCACTAACATTGTTCTATTCTTCAGAAAATACCTCAAGAATTGCTAAGCCAGAGTAACTGCATTTGTATGATTGCTTTCTCTAGTAAGTAGAAAGAAAGGGAGAGCCCTGAAACTGCCTCTTAATATGCCTATTTGGCATTAACAAGACACCATCTAAAATGTGCTGGCCATTGGTGGAATGTACACCAGAATCCACACAAAAACTAAAGCGAGGCTTCTGGCATCCAGGATGTCTTTCCCAATCCCATGTATATGATGATGCATATCTCTTTCTTCTCTTCAAAAGACTGGGAAATGCTCTGCTTTTTTTTCCCAAAGAACCCTTGTAGCTAATTATCCAGAATTTCTTGACTTTCTTTCTGTTCTGGAAAGCAGAAAAGTCAAGTTCTTGCCAGATGAGTCTGTAGGTGCTGTTGCCAAACTGGATTCAGCAATACAGTCTCTTCAGATGCGTATACTGACTCCTAAAACCAAGTTGTAACACAAGAGGAACATGGGCTTAGGCGCGAGCCTCATGCATGGACCTTCAAGTCCACCAGTTAGTTAAACTGGAAATATTATACCAATCTAATTTAAACAATAACTGGCTTTTGAGCACAAGACTGTAGTCCAAAGAGCACAAACCAATTAAGGATGTGCAGCAGAAATTTGTGAGCTTTTAAGAACTGCTGCTGCACATGTGCTGTTACAGACTTGGGTCAGACTACACCTGAAAGGGCTTTCTTTTCCCTGAATGTTGCAAGACTGGAAACAAGGTAGAACCTACTCTAAGAAAAGTAAACAAAAAGATGACCTTTTATGTAGGTGAGGAGTTCAGAGTTACATGATTGTTACTCCTTAATTGCTTTTAGCTGGAACATGAGTTACCCAGTCCCTGTACTTTCTTAGGCATGTTTTTTTTTTTAACTTGTTAAAAAGTAGCAAAGTCAAGTTGTTACCTTCCTGGCTATTTAAATAGAATTCCAACAGGTAAGTCAGTAACAGAAAGAAAACAAATTTATTAAAAATGAAACAATTGATGAAATAACCATTCTTGAATTATAAACTTCTAATTGTAGGGTTTATCTTCCCTTTGCCTTTCACCAACTGTTACAGATTTGATGGCTTATCATAATTATCTTGTTTATTACTGATATCCCAGTTGAGTAATACGTGAGAGGGCGTATTCCAGGAGTACCGTACAGAGAAACTGTGTGAGCAACCATTTATTGGGATTAAAGAATGCAAGAACAGTGATAGTTATATGGGAGTGTAGCAGCAGTGTTGGAAATAGGCTTGGAGGGGCACCTGAGGCAATCATTTGATTAAACCTGAAAAATTGATCACTTGTAAGCGTACATTCACGTTTAGCTAAGCCTGATATGCTTCTTAAGCCCTTTCTCCCCTTGGTGTCTGTCTTCCATTTTCTAAAATCAGTACCAAACCCAGTGCAATAGAATTTCTATTTCTCCAAATGTGCTTGAGATGCAGCAATTAATAGCTAGCAAAAAAATTCCAGATGCCATAGAGCAATAGTTTAACCAATCCAGACAGTAAAGCTTCCAAAGGACATCAATCTGGTTTGATTTTGCAGGTGTTTTTTAGGCTAAAAAATACACTTTGAGGATTATCAACTAACATGAATGAATTATAGAATCGTAGAATCACAGAATGGTCTGGGTTGGAAAGAACCTGAAGATCATCCACCTCCAAACCCCTGCCATGGATAGAGACACCTTCCACTAGACCAGGTTGCTCCAAGAGCCATCCAACCTGGCCTTGAACACTGCCAGGGATGGAGCACACACCACTTTGGGAAGCCTGTTCCAGTGCCTCACCACCCTTACAGTAAAGAACTTCTTCCTTATGTCTAACCTGAACTTCCCCTGTTGAAGTTTAAACCCATTGCCCCTTGTCCTATTGCTACAGAATGCAGTGTAAATCCATCTTGTTCCTCACACACCTCTGTCACTGAAAGAGGAAGTTTAAGTTCCAGCTCAGAGAAAACTTTCTAAAGAAAGGCACCATTTCCCTGACAAACCCAGCTGTTGGGGGTGGGGGGGGTGGGGGTTGAGGGTGGGGAAACTCACCTCTAGCAGTACTCCCAGGTTCCTTTTACACACATACATTCAGTAGCTCAAGAGAATGCTGTCTTCAGCAGATTATGGATTGGGTCCTTAGCACTTGCGATTGTCTACATTGGTTGGATGACATGACTGGACTTGTGGCCAGGGATGGCAGGAAACCATCCAAGAATTTCTTTTTGACTCTCTGTACAACTTGACAAGCTTGAATCTTTCATAAGCAAACCAGGAATCCTATTCTGAATCAGAAAATATCATAAATCCTAAATTAGCGGATGATTATCACATCAAAACAGCAGTGTTTGTAGTAATCCAACCCATTACTTAAGGAAGTAAATCTTCCTAAATTTGTGTGGCCTATTATGTGATAAATTATGATCAAAAGTTTTTCTTCTTCTTTCTCTTTAGTCTTAAAATTCATAAATTCTTAAATATTTGTGCATAATTAGTCATAAGCAGCTGCCCAATTACACATGTGCAGTACTTATACAACAAGACTTTAAGTTGAAATCACAAGGGACATCTGGTGGGAACTGCATGCTTCCTTCCATGAACGCTTCTTTAGAAAACAGATTTTGTCTGTAAAGCTGTGATTTTCAGTACTTTGCAGAGATTTATGCATAACATTTACAAGTTTTCTTTAAAAAGTAAACTCAAATGATACATTAAAAAGCCCATAATTTAAATTATTTGCCACAGGATGTTTCAGAAAAAACATCTTTGTATCTCTGCAGAAAGAAAAGAAGCTGATGTCTGAGACACAATATTTGTTCACAGTCCAAATTGCTGTTCACTTTGGGTGTACAGGTGATGGAGTACAGTGAGAAGTTAAGGTTGAGAAGTTCTCAGGGACTTTTGAACAGACTCTGAGGGGAAGTACATGAAAGTGTATTTAGAGGACATGAGGAAATGACTTGGTGGAACACCAAACTGGAGCACCAATATAGCCCAATTTGTGGTATGGCTTCAAAAATTCCAGGATTTTCTTACTGTAATTGTATCATTCTCTTTTGCTTTAGGCACCTTTCTTTGCAATCAAAACAAAACTACTAGGGATTAGGTCAAATCAAGTAGCTGCTAATATTTTAATCCTTTTCAGATCATTGCCCATAGCTGAACTAAGTGCTGATCAAATGCTTTATCACTAGTTCAATGGAATCTAGACTTTGGCAGTGTGAAAAAGGTAACAGATGTGCTTCAATGATTATCTAATAACTTGTACTTTCCTCAATTTGCTGTGATAATGAAATCTAATCTCATATTTCTAATATATTATTTTAATTTTCTGTTGCTATTCTTTTTTTTTTATTTGTAATATTCATTGTCTCAATATGTCCCAAACTGCTGTTTATCTGATCTCTTCCATCAGAGATTCCTGGCTTAGTTTAGTAATGATATTGCAGTTATATGATTATATTGTTAAAGAAGATGATAAAATATTTTCTTCAGCCTTATGTGGCTTAGATGACTTAATCATGATGGACTGTATGGCATTAAGCCCTATATGAATCAAAATTCTTTAAGTCTATTGATGCATACTTCCGTGGATGGCTGTTTTCCTAGACATCCTTCCTTCCTAGCTGTATTTCTTTTGCATTATCCAGGTTGAATTTGATCTCACTATCTCTGTCTGGAAACTACTGTTAGTAGTCATTATGATATCTTATTTATATTGCTACTGACGTTAATGGCAAATGGGATATATGAGTAGCATCACAAGTGAATTGTCAGATGTTGAGGCCACGACTTCTCTCTATCTCTCTAGATGACAGCAAGTAAATATTTTTTAGGTATGTACTTAGATAGAAGTCTTTGATCTTTGTTTGTGCCCTGCAGAGGCTTCTGGACTCTTAGCAGAGACGAGCAGACACGCTCATCATGACATCAGTCATGCTAATATACACCTGAGGAAGCCATGTCATCTGGAATTGGCAGCACCCTTTTTTGGTTGCTGAAATGTGGCTAAGAAGCTGAAAATTATCTTTCTGTCTTCTGCAGGCTTCAAGGCTGTGAAATGGATAGAGGAATTCAACTTACTGCCATCCCTGGGCAATTTTATTGACTGTGTGGATGTCAAAGTGGACTGACCGAAAGAGCACGGATGACCTGATTGACCGGATGTAAGTTGTTGTTTTAGTTTTAGCTTCTGTGAATCCTATGGGCTTTTGGAGCTGCCAGAGATAAGAGGAGGAAAATGCACAGGAGGGAAATGACCTACCTTGTTGGAAATAACAATCACTCTGACAGGAAGTTTTGTTGATGAGAAGTTAGAAACCTTTAACCTCATTCAGCTAGGTTTTATCCTGTGGAATTGAATGGAAATGCTGTATTGCTAACCAGAGTAGGAAACCTCAGTGATAACTGCTCCAAACCAAGCTCTGTGTTTCTCTTTCTATATTTTTAAGTGACAAATCTAGCTTCCCAGGTGCCCTGTAATCAATCAGTGAGAGATTGTTTGGGAAAAGTCTTTGACCCAGAGGCCCATGAGTACAGCCACACTGTTCAAAATCCACAACAGTTCTGCTGGCCAAGGAAGAGCTGAGTTATGGGATTCAGATCCAGGTTAGCACTGGGGATGCCCCTTCAGGTCTTGGTATTATCACTTTGGCAAATAATTTCACCTCTGAAAGTATCCATTCTTCAAGCTATAATATCAAATTCCTTCCCTGCTTTGCAGAGTTCCTTGTTGAACTTTCTCTAGGTAAGCATCTAAGTTGTCCAGAATTTATATCAAAATAGATAATACGCATATTAGTCTCTTTTAACTAGCTCCATACTCTCTGAGCATCTTAAACTTCTTTCATCAGCTACCAGTGGGGAGGCAGCTCCAGACATTAGAGTAGGCACAAGGCTTTTTAAATTCCACTGCATTTTGAAGAGAAAATTTATTCATTATGCCTAAACTATCATAGCCTTATGGCGATAAGACATCCTTTGCTCTAAATTCGATGCTGGAAGGTATCGCTTGCTCTTGAAGTGCTGGGGTTTTTTTTACAAATTCTCTTTACGTTTTTCTGTCAACTTCCATTTTTCCTGTCAACCTGCAGTTTCCCATCCCTCCATCTCTGGGGCTTTTAAGCTTATCCCTGGTAAAAGACAGCACTTATGACAAAATACACTAATGTAATTTTGACATACAAGGGCACAAGCCTGGAAGCCATTTTGCCTGGCAGAACGATCTCCCATGGCAGCCTCACCACAGCTGGGTTGAGCTTCTGGGCACTTGGGTATTTGTCCTACTTTGTCAGAGGTAAATCCTTGGGACTTTCATCAGCTCCCATGAAATAAACACCAATGCAAATAACTCTGGAGAAACATGCTTGTCCAAGACTGTTCTCTGGGAAACAGTTTCTTGTTAGTTTTGGGGGTTAAATTCAGGGCACCAGGGTAATCAAGGGAAATGAGAAACAATGTCAGACACAGCATTCAATCCTTTGCTTCCTTTCCTTCTGCTAAATAAACATGTATTTAGTGAATGAAGGTGAGAAACAGTTTGGAATTACTATGGATCATCTCCTTGGTGTTTCTGAATAACTGTTGTGTGCCTGATTGTTTTTTATATGAACCGCTCTATAGGAGACCTTTATTAACACCAGCTTTTTCCCTTTGAGGGAATGATCTTGTGACTTCAGTACTGGACTTTGAGTCTAGATCCTTCTTTCCAGATCTGACAGGATGATCCAAAAATTCTCATACTGTCAGCTACATAAACTAGGTCACAGGTCCTGCAGCTCATTGTAAGCTTTCAAATGCTTTCAGAACAATTCAAATCGCATTTTTGCCAAGAGCCTTTGCATGTTGCTTCCTCTTACACAATTTTTTGGGAATATAGCTGGCAAGAAATAGCTCAACATTTGGATGCACCTACAAAGTGACAGCATCTCCAGTCCAGGTGGTTTTCAAAGGAAGCATATGCTTACACCCTATACTCAGGGCATTTTGTACCTATATTTCACAGAGATTCCCTAAGTGCTAAGCTGAAAGTCACATATATCTCTGGGGTTTGTTTTCTTTTTTTTTTTTAAAGAAATCCTATATTTGACTGTGATTTTGTTTTAATCCCTGACAAAATGACAATAATACTTTTCTACTTCTACCAGATTCTGTTTAGCTCTTGGGGACATGATGCCCCTCAGTGAAGCAGGATTCTCCTTACCTGGCACTGCCCTGCTCTCCCAAGAGTAGACTAGCAAGCTGTTTTGATTTAAACTTGGATTTCTCATTATCTAGTGCCTGACTTGAAATACTGAGCTGTGTGGAAAAACAAAGCCCTTCCAGACATAACTAAAGATAACTAGAATTTCCTTTTAAAATGCCTGTGCTACAATACCTACTCTCTAAAATATCAGATCTTAAGGGTCTCAAACTGAGCACCTACAGACAGTGAATATTATTGATACTGCCCTCCCTGTTTCAGTTGTAAGTTATATAATGATAGCACTTTGTCAACTCACAAAGAGGCGGTGAATATACATATATTCATGTTTGCCTTGCATTTAGCTATGGTAGTGATAAGCACCATAAAAATGCTTGAGGAATCTGAATAATGATGCAGTTAATTTACACCTCAGTGAACACTGAGTATATTACCCAAGAGTTAATTTTAATGTGGATATTATTGCTGAGTATTAAATGAAGTAAATGAAGGCAAAATGGAGTTGTGTAACAAAATAAAAAAAGGAAAAATAGTTGTGTTTAAATCTGTCAGATCTTAAATATGAGTAAAAACTCATGGAGTTCCCAGATACTTCACATGCAAATATTTACTGCAAGTGCTAGAGGCAGTGTGTTTTGACCTACTTAATAGCAGAGTAATGATTTTTTCATAACAAGTTATTGCTTTCCATTAGGATTAGACCTAGGATTAAAGTTTAAGTCCCTTTTTTTAACCCAATATGAATTGCAGACTTGCTATGAAGCATCTTGTTGAGTTTGCATCAAGAATGCATTAAAGGACAAAGGAACTAGAAAAAAATACTGATTCTGTTGAAGTAGAGAAGTTGCTGTTAACTTTCCTAGAATTAAAATTCATTCCCTAGAGCATATTATGAATACAGAATATGCATTATGTGACAAGGTTGCTTGCTTTGATATTTACATTAAACAAGGACAACCAGGACATCTGGTCTTCTTACAAGAAGGCACATGGCTGAGAAAACCATGAAAATGAAATCAAGGCTTAAAATTATCACTGACCATCTTTCCATTGAAAGAGAAAAGTACTTTCCTAATTAGGACAAAATGAGTAATAACACGTAATGTAACAGTGTCACATTGCTCAGAATGGATTAACTCAGAGTCTTTAAAAGAACAAATCAGTCATTCTCACACAGAACTGTGATGGGGTTGTTCACAAAAATACTTTACTCTGCTTGGATTTAGATCAATGCTTAATATTTCATGCATCATAGTATCTCCAGAAAGAAGAAGGAAGATCCTTGTCTCTCTGAAACAAGTGCCAGAAATAAGTTGCAATATCTCAATACAGCATTGCTATTATGGCAATTTATTTTAAAACATGACTTAGATAACCATGAAGACTTCATCCTGTTCTCAAACTATACTCTGTGCCTGGCTCTTTGCTCATCTGCATCTAGTAATATGGGATGTTTTACTAGAAAATATTCAGAGCAATGGATCAGCATATCTACAGAGCAGAAACAAAACCTTTCACCATATTCTGAGAAGTTTTGGCACACTGGAAATCAGTTAAGAAATCTCTTTCTAGTTCTAGCTACTAACATTAATTTGGAAAATAGGACTGGGTGCTGAGGGGTAGATATGTATTAATACTGGTAAATTAAATGGAAACAGAGGTCATAACTTTGCTGGCACATTAGCAAATAACAAAGTCCACAAGGTTTGGTTTTTCTTCTGTTGAACACTTTGTAATGCAACCCAACCAGCTGTGGCAGTATCCTTCACAAATCTACCATGAAGATGATAGCTCAGAATATCAAAGGACTGGGGCTGCTGCAGTACTTCCACAGCTTGGTGTGTTTTGACTCATGAAGTTAGGTACCCTCCAGTAATTCAGAAAATAATATGAGTACAGGGAAAGACTATAAAACTGGAATGCTGTGAGTTTAACTTAGTCTTGAGCCTACAGAAGATTACAGCCAATAACATTAGATGAACACATGAAGATGATACTAGAGATGGTCTGATGTAACCATATAATGTTTTTGATACTTTAAAGGCACCAGCACTGAACTCAAAATTAGAAAACCTTCTTTCTTGGATGACTATTCATCTCACAGGTTTGTATACTTAATATTCATAGAATCATAGAATGCTTTGAGTTGGAAGAGACCTTAAAGCTCATCCAATTATAACCCCCTGCCATGGGCAGAGACACCTTCCACTAGACCAGGTTGCTCCAAGCCCCATACAACTTGGCCTTGAACACTGCCAGGGATGGGGAAGCCACAGCTTTCCTGAGAACCTGTGCCAGTGCCTCACCACCCCCACAAGGAAGAACTTCCTAATGTCTAATCTAAATTGTCCCTCAGTCAGCTTAAAGTCATTGGGATGTTTTAGAACAGGGAAGATAGAATGAGGGCTTTTATGCCTTCTTCAAGTAAAACTGATTGTAAAGAAGAGAATCAGGGAAAACTGTTTTAACCAAAATTCTGGTTTTGGATGTGCATTTCTTACAAAATAAAATTATATAGATTCTACTTATTTTCCCTGAAGGATCAAAAAGGAAAACTATTTTCAGTGATTCCCAACAAAACCAAAATCCACTGCTTGCTTTGCAAAAATTATCTCAGGGTGTACATTGATATTGAACTTTTATTATATATGAAGAAGGCTGTGAAAACCAAAGCCCCCTGTTAGCATTTCCCTCCACCCCTTTCTTAAAATGAAGAGTATCAACTTAAGCAGTGATTCTGGAGAGAAACAAGGGGGTGAGAAAAGCTACCTACTTTCTCTTTCCCTGCAAATACACAGTTTAGTTCTGAATCAGCAGACTGAAAGACAGGAAACAACTAGGAGGAAGGTGTTTCTGCCAGAAGTGTGAGGATCTAACTATATACTGGAGCAGTAGCACAAAGCCTCATGCTTGAACAACATCTTGCAGAGAACTTGCATAAAACGCCCAAAGCCCATTAACTTGGAGCACTTGGGAGAGCTGTTTCTTATGTCATGCTGGTTGTTACAACAGCTGGCTAAATTCAGCTGCAATTGTAGTGGACAGCAGCAGTTGGGGGCCTTGCTTGTTGTCTGGCCAAGAGGGACTGCTACTATAACCTGTCATCACTCATCTAATGAGCTTGAAACAAGAGCAAAGACTCCTTGGCTGCTCTTGGCTATCTTTAGAAGGGGGTGGCAGCCCAGCTGGAGCTGAGCTCTGGGTACCAACGACAGAGTGTCGGGATCAATTCGCATGCTTAATCCCACGCTCAAGTGGGCAGGCTCTGTTGATTCTCAGTGTACAAGCACACGTGTTTTTTCTAGTTTAAGCTTTAAAAGTACTTGTAAGTCTCTGAAGCTGTGGTATTCAAACGAGAGTAAAACATCCAGCATATTGAGTTCGGAAGCCTGTCCTTTGTGTGGCCAGTTTTCTTCTTATTAATTACTTGCTTTTATGGTGGGATAAAAGCCAAGACTAAACAAAGTATGTTTAAAAATACCAGGGGTTCACCTCAGTTATGCATAGATCAACTGAGAATAAACATTTTACAGTATCAGCAACTGCATAATGATTTAAGAATATAAAGTCCTGGGCAATAAAAAACATTGAACAACGTCTCTATCTTTATCGCCAGTAATAGACTCCTAATATATCGGCTGGATTTTTGTTACTTGAGTTTTTAATCGCACAGTGATTGCAATTTAGCAGTTTTGATCTATGCCTGCCTTACTGTATTTTTTTCCTGCCATGGTGCCTGCCTGATAAGCCAGGTTTCAGGGTTACCTGACGAACTCATAAACAGACTTAAGAAAATGACAAGGGTGTTAGCTTGCTACAGAATCAGGGAAACAAAGTATTTTAAGGAATTTTCTGAGGAGGAAGTATACTGGGCTGCATCAAAAGGAACATTTGAAGGAGGTGATCCTGCCCCTCTACTATGCTCTTGTGAGATCCCGCTTGGATTACTGTGTGCAGTTATGGTGTCCTCAAGACAAAAAAGGACATGAAGCTGTTGGAGCAAGTCCAGAGGAGGCCATGAGGGCAATAAAGGGGCTCGAGCACCTCCTGTATGAAGACAGGCTGAGAAAGTTAGGGCTGTTCAGTCTGGAGAAGAGATGTGTGCAAACCTCAGAGCAGCTTCTAGTATCTGAATGGGGCCTACAAGGATGCTGGAGAGGGACTCTACATCAGGGATTGTAGTGATAGGACAAGGGGTACTAGGTTCAGACTTAAACAGGGGAAGTTCAGGTTAGATATAAGTAAGTTCTTCCTTGTGAAGGTGGTGAGGCCCTGGCACAGGCTGCCCAGAGAAGCTGTGGTTGCCCCATCTCTGGGGTGGAAGGTGTCCCTGACCATGGCAGGGACTTGGAACTGGATCTTAAGGTCCTTTCCAACCCAGACCAGTCTGGGATTCTATGATTCTATGATTTTAAATTAGAGGAATCCTTAAATTTCCTGTATTCAGGGGTGTTTTTATTTGGTAAGGAGATCACTTAATGAACAATTTGGGCTCTGTACGTTCCTGCTTATGGGAGCTGACAAAACAAGTTAAAAACCTTGAAACCCTTTTTACCTCCCTGCAATTCCAGCAGTGAGAGTTCTGTTGCTCTTCATTCGGCTCATGTGCAGAGCTGGTTTCTGGGCTGATTAATAAGTCCTCTTCATTAATTGTAGACAACTGGCTATGGCCTCCACTTAGAGCCCTGTCTTTGCAACTGTGTGTGCATGTGTCTGACTTAAAACACATAAATGTGCTTGTCATATGCTCGCAGTCAGCCATGAGAGTACATGCTGGGAGACCTGGTCTGCCTTCTAGATGTAACACCTTCAGGTGTTGTACAGACTTCCATGAGGACCATCTCTACCACAGGGCACAGTCTGATCTGACCTCAGGCTTGCAGACATGCACAGGTTGGAGGCAGAAAAAGCATTTTACTTGTCAGAAGACCATGTTGTTGGCTTCACAAGTTCTGTGTTCACTTACCCATTTGATACAAGCCTTGGGACATAGCAGTTAAAACAGCAAGGGAGAAATAACCGTGTATTATTCATATCTAAGTATATTTAGCTTCAGGCTGTTGAACTGCAGTATGAGTTATTACCCACTGAAGACTTAGGCTAGTTTAATTATAGGAACAGCTTATTAAAAGGGGAGGAAATGAGAAGGAAAATTAAGACAATATTCCTGGAGTACCATCTGTTTGACTATCTGGAGCTCACTACAGGTTTCAAATCTTACAATTAGCTACAACAAATGCATCACCCCTAACTATCTAGGAATAACCTTTAGCTCAAAAGATGTTGCTTCAGATATATTCTCCAGAACTAGGATCCAAGATATGCAAGTGTTCATCTGGTATCTTTAAAGTAAAACTGAGTGACATCTGAAATTGATTTGTGCCTAAATTTCAGGACTAGAAAAAAAATGTGCTTGGCTACATAGAGGTCTTCAGGATGAGATGTTTTGAAACAGAGATCCTGCAGAGACATCCTGAATCTTCATGAACTGAAGGCATTTTAACAAAGGCACAGTGAGAGCTTTACTAGTATTCTTCACTTCACACTCTTCTGCAGTGTGGCTTTTGCTGTGAGATTCTGTCTTCTAATCCAAAGGTGTAGGGAGCTTGGGGTGGGGGAAATCTCCTGATGACATTGAATGAAAGATGTCTCAAGCACCAAACTCAGACCGCTGTTCATGGTGCACCGAAGTTTACTTCTGACAAGGGGATAGATTTGGCCAACTGTTATGAAACTAGCTCAAAAATTTGGATTTAGATTCTTGCTTTTCCTAGAAAATTCTTAGGTATTTGAGCCCCTAATTTAATTTCACACCTACCTCATTCTCTTTTCAGAAGTAGCATGACTGTAGTGGCACGGTAGCAGAGAATGGGAACTATTTTGTTTTGAATATATTGGCATTTTCATATAAAACTGGGGAAAACTTGGGAAGGAGAAGACATCTAAGAATGCAGTTTTGCATCCTTGTATAGCTAAGTATGATTTACTTACAATGCTGGAGTCATCTTGCAGTGCGCATCATGTTTTCTTTCACTGACTTGTGCTTCAGCTCTGATTCACCAACAAACTCTCTGATTTCCCAGTGTAATTTTGTAGCTTAAGTACACCTTCATGAGGAGCCCTGTGACTGCCGTTCCCTCTTCAAATGCGAGGCAGCAGGGGACAATGCCATCAGGTAAAGGGAATTTGAGGCACTGCTTTTGGGCTTAATGTCTGGATGCCAATTCTCTGTATGCTTGCTTATTCAAGCCTTCTGTAGCCTGAACTCCCATTGCCTTGGGAAGATGCTGTTCACTACATGGGGTAGCTGCAGAAATACACTGAATCAACCCAGCTTATGACTTACCCGTCAGTGCTTTTAGAGATGAAGAAGCAGAGATGTCATTAAAGCATTACAGACAACAGAACAAATTGACTTGAGGCTAGCCAGATGCAAAATGGGTTCAGCTAGAAATGACTGCAGACCACTGAGATGGAGATATAGCATGAAAGCTTGTATATAGCAAAGAAATCCCCCCCTGAAGGGCCGTTAGTGACATGATTTAGTGGTGGACTTGGCAGTCCTGGGGTAATGGTTGGACTTGATGACCTTATAGATCTTTTCCAACCCGGCTGATTCTATGATGCTATGTTCACGAAGGTTATTGTTAACTTCACACACTCCTACATTTCACTGACACATGTCGAGTCTGCCATCTGGTGACAGCAGGAAGAATCTGAGTACCAAGAATAAAGGTGTCTCTAATGATTGAACTCCTGGTGACAAGGTTTTCTGCAGACAGGAATTTTTGTGTAGACTGTAATGACTGTACTATATCTATCTGTTGTGCACAGCAAGCAAGTTGTTGAGAGCATTTTGATAGGGTCTTACTCAAGAATGAACAGACACAGGTATTGCAGCAGATGGCAAGATTGTCAGCACAGTAATTGATTTTTAACAAATTTTCAAATCAGAGAAACATAGAATCCCAGACTGTTTTGGGTTGGAAAGAACATTAAAGCTCATCCAGTTCCAACCCCCTGCCATGGGCAGGGACACCTTCCACTAGACCAGGTTGCTCCAAGCCCCGTCCAACCTGGCCTTGAACACTGCCAGGGATGGGGCAGCCACAGCTTTTCTGGGCAACCTGTGCCAGCACCTCAGCACCCTCACAGGGAAGAGCTTCTGACTAAGAGCTCATCTCAATCTCCCCTCTGTCAGGTTAAAGCCATTCCCCCTTGTTCTGTCCCTACAGGCCCCTGCCAAAAGCCCCTCTCCAGCTTTCTTGTAGCTCCTTTAGGGACTGGAAACTGCTGTAAGGTCTCCCTGGACCCTTGTCTTCTTCAGGCTGAACAAACCCAGCTCTCTCAGCCTGTCTCAAGATCAGAGCTGCCCCAGCCCTTGCAGCGTCTCCCTGTCGTCCTCTGGACTAGCTCCAACAGCTCCATACTCCTCTTGTGTTGGGAGCCCCAGAAAAACCTGCCACTTATTAGGGCACAGGCAAGAAAATCACAGACTAAAAATGTAGCCCATGCATCATAACATTCAGCCTGTCCCTGTTCATGGGAAGTAGGACAAAGAGAGTCCAAGAAGGGGGAAATAAAAAACACTCTTTGGTGCAGGAGATCATGGGGTCAAAGAACGAGTGGCCCAAACAGAATCCAATTCTTTGTAATCCTCCCTCATTTCAAGGGAGAGATTAAGGGGAAGAGAATGAAGTAGCTTGGTGAGTATTTAAAGGACAGCATGGGAGGAAGCGGGACAAAATACATTTTGAAAATGTAACAAGTTTACAGTGATATCATGGGTTGATTAAAAGCCAGAGGTGATTAGAACTGATGCTTGGAACAGTTTCAACCAAATGCGTTTCCATCTAAGTATGTATTCTTAACTGGAGTCAAACATTTCATATAATAATAATAATAATAATAATTATATCTAGTGAAATTTCCTAGGGACAACAAGGCTTTTAGTTTTGATACAGCAGAGACATGGAGTTGTCCATAGAGAGGGTGGCCGTGGTCAAAATGATAGGATGGAGAGAGCTTTGTAGCAACGCTCAGAATGGTGATGGGAAGGGAAAGATGTCAGGGGAAAAGAGAACTGTTGAGGCAAAAGCAGGGTAAAAGATATACACATTAAAATACACCCAGCAGAACACTCTGTAGATTTAAAATATGCATCACCTACTAGTCCAGCAAAATGTCTGGTAAAATGCACATGAAATCACAGAATCACAGAATGGTTCAGGTTGGAAACGACCTTAAGATCGTCCAGTTCCAACCTCCACGCTATGGGGAATTCTCTCTGTAGTAAACTCTGTTATATACTACTCTATCAAGTACAGCTCTTAAAAACCTTGGTTTTCAATGGAAAGCAGGACAATGGGAATAAACAGAGAACAGATTAAGAAAAATAAATTATTTTGACTATTCTTGCATTTTTCCTTCATCATACTGTATTTATTTGAACGAGCTGTCAGGGTTCATCAAAACATTCTCGAAACCCATGCTCAGGCTAGAAGTCCACTTGTGCAGATGGGACTGTTATGTACTATTGTGTTGTGCTGTGAGTGGCAGATGAGACAGTTCTTTCTAGCTACGTATCATCTTCCACTTCAGAAATGAGAAGTTGCCCCCAGCTCTCTGCTTCTTTATCAGATGACTTTAGGCCTAGATTCTCCAAATATTTCTGCCTTTATCTCACCCATTGCTCTGAAGAAAAATGTCTGCTCAGGACAAGTTGGCAAGGCAAAATAAAGAGCATAAGGTTGTTTGGATACTAGAACACTCTTGCTCTCCATATTTGAGTTATGAGCTCTCTTGTTCTGAAATTATCAGTTCTTCAGGCTGCTCCAGGAAATAAAAAAAGCAGAAATTTGCTCTTAGTAAAGACAAACGATGTGATTGGAAATGCCAGCATTTCCCAGTGAGCACTCTGAGAAAAATGACTGGAATACTGTTTCAATATTATGAAACTACCCAAATATGCTCTTTTTATTTAGCTGATTTTATGTTCTGACTATTTAAGGATCTCAGTATTAAACTGAAGAGTCCCAGTTGGTCAGTCCTATTTTCTTGAATGAGATTACCTTGATATCTACAGATGCATAATGCTTATGTTTCTTTCAGGATGTTTAAGGTAGTCAGAGGTTGCAACAGGTAAATCCTTTATACATCAGATATTTCCATGACATTCGTGAAAGTGGGTAAGCGGCTGGAGTGTAAAACTGGTGTATAAAGCTATACCATATTGAGTCTTATTTTCATTCAGAGTTAGCAGACTTGTAAGACTTAAAACTGTGATACAATGAATTATCCTTCTGCGTTTCCATCTAATGCCAACTTTTTGAAGTGCCTATACCTGCAGTCTATTCTCTAGATCCTATATGAAAGTTTACAATTTCTTTGTTAAGCTGTTCTTTGCTGCTTTTTTCAGAAGAGGGTTTGGCCTTCATGTATCTAAAACAGAAACCTGAAGTGTGAAGCAAGGACCTGGGTCAGGAAAACTGTAGCTTGAGACAGTCATTTTATCTTAAATCTTTGTATTTCCTACTTGCCAAAAAAGGTTTCCCTCTTTCTGACCTCTAAGTACAATAGTTTACTCCATTAGTTAAATGTAGACATCCACAAACTGATTTCTGTAGAAATCCATTTCACTTCTTCTGTGGGTTGTTTAGCCTGGAGAAGGCTCAGGCAGGACCTTATTGCTCTCTACAACTACCTGAAAAGAGGATGGAGCCAGGAGACAGCTGGTCTCTGCTCCCAAGTAACAAGTGACAGGACAAGAGGAAATGGCCTTTAACTGTGCCAGGGGAGGTGTAGACTGGAGATTAGGTACAGTTTCTTCCCCAGAGGGTGTTCAGGCATTGGAACAGGCTGCCCAGGGCAGTGGTGGAGTCACTGTCCCAGAAGTGTTCACAAACCGTGTAGACAAGGCCCCCAGTGCCATGGTTTAATGGTGGACTTGGCATTGCTGGGGTAATGGTTGGACTTGATGATCTTAAAGGTCTTTTCCAGTCTGACTGATTCTATGGTTGTTTACTCCATCCATTCATTGTGCTTTTTCAAGAGCTAGAGACACGAGATAAAGCACCTTAGTTAAAATTTAGGTTTTATTCTCAGTTAGTTATCAGTTCACTGACAAGTCTTATTCCAGGATGGAGTCTCTTCTTGGAGTAGCCTTTGAGCATGGACTTCAGGGCTGCTTTCTGTAGGGAGAGTCACCATTTAGGATGGAGCTCTTCCTAGAAACGAGACTACCAAAACTAAATTTTGGCGAACATTTACCAAATTCTTTTAATCCTACCTGAAACTCCATTAGTGTAAGGATGATATTGTCTATGTGTGCTATATAAATGGGGGAATAACCCTCCAACCAACAAACCAAACACAAACAGAAGACAATTTATCCTCCAGCTTTCCACTGGAATATATGAGGAAGCAAAAGAAAATGCAACGATCAAACAGGAGAATGTATTTGTAAAGTAACAAAGTTATGTAAAAAGACTATTCACAGATCCAGGTTTGTCTTAAATGTTTGATGGCCTGGAAGATGGGATAAATGTATAAATTTCCTCCAAACGGTAAGGGGACTGCAGTGATAGGATAAAGGGCGATGGGTTTAAACTGAATCAGCGAAAGTTCAGGATAGATCTTAGGCAGAAGTTATTTCCTGTGAGGGTGCTGAGGCACTGGCACAGGCTGCCCAGAGAAGCTGTGGCTGCCCCATCCCTGGCAGTGTTCAAGGCCAGGTTGGATGGGACTTAGGGCAACCTGGTCTAGTGGAAGGTGTCCCTGCCCATGGCAGGGGGTGGGAACTGGATGTTCTTAAGGTCCCTTCCAACACAGACCAGTCTGGGATTCTATGATTCTATGAAAAGAAAATAGGGAGATTATTGTGGGTGACCCCATGCTTTGGAATGGGATTCCCATTTATACAGAATAAAGCTGATGTAAAAACAGCAGATACATTACTAATGTAGTCACTAGTATTTTTCAGGTGTGATGACTTTTCTAATAATTGCACATCTTTACATACCAAATTATAGAGTGAGGAAAGATGGGTCAAGAGCTAATCTTTGTGAAATTGCCCTTGCTTCTTGCACCAAGGAGGAAACAATAATAAGGAGGGAGACCAGCCAGGAGAGGGCAGAATACTAAAAGGTAAGAGAAAGAAAGATCAGAGGGTGAAGATGATGGGTGATAGTGCAAACCACAGGAAAACGAGAAAGGGACTTGGATTTGCATCTGTGTACAGGATGAGCTTTGCAAATTGCTCTATCAGAAAGGGAACAAGGCAACATCTAGGACACAGAAGCAGGGAGGAAGCCCCAGTCACAACTGGAGCTTGCACATCCACTCAGCTGACACATGATGCGGATTAATGGGTCTTTGTTGACCTACTTTCTTAATCCTTAATCTTGGTAAATGTAAGACTTTAGCAGTGTCTTTTTTTTTTTTTTTTTTTTTTTTTTTAAGTCAGGGTGCAATTTAAGGCAAGAATGTTGCTTCAAAGGTAAATTAACATGGGAGCGTGACCAGCAGGTCGAAGGAGGTGATCCTGCCCCTCTACTCTGCTCTCGTGAGACCTCACCTGGAGTATTGTGTGCAGTTCTGGTGTCCTCAACATAAAAAGGACATGGAACTGCTGGAACAAGTCCAGAGGAGGGCCACGAGGATGATCAGGGGACTGGAGCACCTCCCGTATGAAGACAGGCTGAGGAAGTTGGGGCTGTTCAGCCTGGAGAAGAGAAGGCTGCGTGGGGACCTCATAGCAGCCTTCCAGTATCTGAAGGGGGCCTATAGGGATGCTGGGGAGGATCTCTTCATCAGGGACTGTAGTGATAAGACAAGGGGTGATGGGTTCAAAGTGACAGAGGGGAGATTGAGATGAGCTCTTAGGCAGAAGTTCTTCCCTGTGAGGATGCTGAGGTGCTGGCACAGGTTGCCCAGGAAAGCTGTGGCTGCCCCATCCCTGGCAGTGTTCAAGGCCAGGTTGGACAGGGTTTGGAGCAACCTGGTCTAGTGGAAGGTGTCCCTGCCCGTGGCAGGGGGTTGGAACTGTATGAGCTTTAAGGTTCCTGTCAACCCAAACCATTCTGTGATTCTATGATTCTGTGCAGAGAACATTTCTCAGCTGCTGCTGTTGTGCCTTGTTCACTCACATTATGGCACTTGAAGGGAGATCTCCCTTCCCTGTTTAATGGTTTAGGTAAGTATTTGCAGGTGTAAGTACATTTTGGTCCTCCCTTGATACCACTAATGAGTTTTTTCAACGACTGAATTAAGTATGAACAAGGCAGTTCAAAGCTTTGTGGAAATCTGTCTTTTGACATGACTACAATAAAGTACTCATGTTACAAGAGCACAAGACCACAGAGCACTAGAATCCTTTCTGGTTTATCTGTACATCAAGTCTTTTCTCCTATGCTCATATAACTCTGCAAATGACATTATAGTTTGAAAATACAGATATGTTTTTTATGTAGATAAACCCAAAACTCAGCACGCTGAGTTATGATTCATTTTAACAGCCAGTAGATGGAGCTTGACACCTCTTGGCAGGGTTCACTCACTTTAGTATATATAGCATGTGAAATCTTATTTGAGGAATAAGCAGAAAGGCAATTTTTACTTCTTTTCCTTTTGGCCTAGTTTGTTGTTGTGGGTAAGGGCTGTAATGAAAAAATAATATCAAACCATTACTTACCTGTTGAAAGGAAGATTCAGTTACTATGGCTGTGTAGAAAGACGGGGGAAGATTATTAATGCTTTTACAAAAGTGTCTTCCCTCTGGACTGTATATTTTGGCATAACTTTTCACAGAGAGTCAACAAAAGCCTCATGCCTATGTGAAACTGAGGACAGTAGGACTTGGTGTGGGGCTAAAGAATAAAGATATGCTTTGAAAATCTTTGGTGCTCAAGGATGGAGTTAGGTGAATGATGTGAACGTTTCTGTCTTGTAAACATAGAAAATGCAGTTCTTAGTTCCTAGCTTTTAAATAAATCCTCATCAGAAAGTTGTCTGTCTGAGGCCTGTCTCGTTTTCCTGTCCTTAGGGAGACTTCACAAAATTTGTATCTGAAAATTAATATACACACACTCCCCTGCCAGATTTAGTAAGACATTGTGTAAGCCCTCCCACCCTGGTGTTACAAGTATGGCAAACTGCTTATTTTCAGCATTACAGGTATTTTTTCCCCATTGGATGGATAGAATAATAGAATCCCAGACTGGTTTGGGTTGGAAGGAACTTTAAAGCTCATCCAGTTCCAACCCCCTGTCATGGGCAGGGACACCTTCCACTAGACCAGGTTGCTCCAAGCCCTGTCCAACCTGGCCTTGAACACTGCCAGGGATGGGGCAGCCACAGCTTCTCTGGGCAACCTGTGCCAGTGCCTCAGCACCCTCACAGGGAAGAGCTTCTGCCTAAGAGCTCATCTCAGTCTCCACTCTGTCAGGCTAAAACCAATCCACCTTCTTCTGTGCCTACCTGCCTGTGTCAAAAGCCCCTCTCCATCTTTCTTGTAGTCCATTTAGGCACTGGAAACTGCTGTAAGGTCTCCCTGGACCCTTGTCTTCTCCAGGCTGTACAAACCCAGATCTCTCATCCTGTCTCCAGATCAGAGCTGCTCCAGTCCTTGCAGCATCTCCGTGGCCTCGCTTCAGCAGCTCCACATCCCTCTAGTGCTGCTGTCCCTGAGATAGACACAGGACTGCAGGGGGTTCTCCTCAGATCACAACAGAGGAGAATCCCCTGCCCTGATTTCCTACTCATGCTCCTTTTGATGCCTCTTGCTGTTCTCTAGGCACTTAATACTCTTCTTCATAAAAAGTAACTTAAAAGTGCTTGGTCCTCTGGGCAGCAAGTAACCAATTAAAACTGACATAGCTAGGCAGGTACAGCATCTGAAATGTCTCTTGCTCCTGAGGCTCTGCCACAGCCTTTCCATCTAGGTGGGTTTCCTCCCTGTGACACTTGCAAGAAGCCTCGGGAAAGGAATCAGTCCTCCCCACACAGGCCATAGCTTTGATACAGAGACAAGCAGCTTGTGCCAAATAAATCTTTGGCAAATGGGTCTGTAAGGTGTGCGGCAGGAAAAAAGTGGCTAAGGAAAACTGATCAAACACCTGAGACAAACTTAAAACACTAAACATTTATAAATTGTAATAAGTAGCCTCATTTCAGTACCTGATTTTGAACATTCTCAGATGAAAACAACAGTACCACAGGTTATCCTTTTTTCAGTTATCAAACCAGAGAGACTCATCTTAAGTAACAAAAGTGAGAGTAGTAATTCCAGGCCTAAAAATCTTCAGTCAAACATGTCTAAGAAATTATGAGAACTGAAGGTTACTGTGGGAAGCTGTATTTCATTTTTAACTACAGCAAATGCCATTGCAATTACAGTAATAGCAAAAGAAAGAAAGCTGAAGAAGAAAGACGACAAATGATCAGCAGGAGGAGGGGTGTCCACATTCAGGATGAGTCACAGTGAGTTTGCAGATAAAATGCTGCAAAATAGTTTGGCCAGGACAGTGTGAACAGACACTAGGAGAGATAAAATTCAAGTGATTCTTTGAAGGGGGTCTGATCTGTAAATATGCTCTAGATTAGAGAGGTTGTGAGAGGACTGAGGCCTTGCTGAGCAGGGGCTGGGTCTTTATTCTCAACCTTTTCTCAGTATGAGGAAATGAAGGAGTTGTGTTCCTACAGACAATGCAGCAGTGCTACTCTGGCCCTTCTGCCAAGGCTATGCAGTTTTGTTTGATGTCAGTCATCTCCAGAGATAGCATAGTGTTACACAGAAACAATTCTGACCTCAAATGATCTGCCTGTATGAGCACATAGTTTGTTGAACTGAAAATATTCCTTAAAATTGTCTCAAGTTAACTTCAGTGATTGAGTAAACAATAGGAAGAAACCCCAGCTACTGTTAAAGCTCATTCCACTGATCTTGCACAGCAAGTGGCACCAATGAATGTCCTTGGTACAGTTCTCTGCTTCGTTTGTAAGCAACCCCACTCTTCCTCTTGTCATGTCCTTCTCATTTGGAACATTAATTTTGGACTAAGATATCTCTTTTGACACTTTCCAAACTCTTCAGAGAGTTATTTCCTGCCTTAGTAAGCACACAAGAAATAAAGTTAAGGGTAGAGAGAAATATTCAGAAGTACATTTTTTTCAATAAAGCAATAAGAAAGGAATTGCTCATTCAGACAGCTTCAGTGACATTGGATCCTGGCCTTGCTCAGAAAACACATTATTCCCTTGTTGTTTCTTTTATTTTTTTATGTTTAACTATTCCTTTTATTTTCTGTTGCTTACCTACTCTGTGCTACTACATATCCTTTAATCTGGTGATGGCAATGTTATGTTCCCTGGCAATGGGTTTGTTACTTTTTTTGTGAAGCTGTTAGGACGTCTTCAGACTCTGGAGCAAAAGTAAATGCTGACTAGTTCCTTTGATACAAAGGAATGTTACAACATAGTCCATTGCCAGTTGATTAGAGGAGCAGAAATTTAAGCTGCGGTTCCCTGCTCAAGTGATGCTAAACCTATTTATAGATGCAGAGTAGGCAGAAAGTAGACAAGGAACCAAAACACTAAGGAAATAATTTTCTCAGTCACTACCAGGCAATGACAGGATTATCTTAGTAGTATTTAGCTTTTGATATTAGAGAGCAGAAAGTGTGTGGAGGGCTCTAGAACAGGCCCAAGTAGCTGCACCACTTTGCTTGGTGGTAAGGGGAAGCAACCGAGAAAAGGCTGAATGGTCTGAGATGGACAATGGCTGAACAGGGTATGCAGTGTCTGTGTTTCAGGGAAGTGACTGCAACTAATGATATCCTTTATGATATTTTTAGACATTCTCTAACCCCTTACTCTTGAGGACTGGATGATGAGGATAGGAGAAATGATGGTGATGGGAGGGCGCCAACAATCAAACTGGCAGATGCTATAATTGGAAGCATTGAAATGTTGATGGATGTTGCAGGATTTTGAAAGATCTGAGACTTTTTGATGAATGTCTTGGAAGCCGGACACACTGAAGTGATAGCAAATGATTTTATTTATTGGTTCCATTCAAATGACACAATCACATAAAGTATTATCCTTCAAGAGGCCCATTTCTACTATAGTCACAGACTTGCAGAATAGAAAAGATACAAAAATTGATGGATTTATACCAAAGATGAATTTGGACAGATAATATTTTGCACAAAAAAAATTACATTTAGGCCTCACAGTGACTGGGATTTGTACTAAATTGCCATCAAGTGCTTTATCAGGAGAGGTCATGAGACATAAAAAGTTATAGTACCACACAACTCTGAGCCAGCCTTCTGGGAACATTAAAGAAGGATTAAAGAGCAGGAAAATCTGACATTTGAATACAGACATGTATAAACATGACATAAACGTCTTTTTTCCATGAAGAAAAACATCTCTGTGTTATTACATATTGCCACAGCCTTGGTAGAGGCTGCCAGGACATCCCACAGGCTGCAAATACTGTACATAACTACCACATCTTTACTAGTGAAGAGAAAACTGGCTGTTCGTGCTCTAGCTCTGCAGGCTACATGCTGCTTCCCATCCTGAGCACTGATCCTTGAAAAGGGGAGAAAGAATTCAACTATTTCCCATTGTCTTGCTCTCTGACCAGGGTGTCAGTTGTCCATCTTGCACAAAGATCTTTCCTTGGAGACTTCAGCACTGTGCAGTCCTGCATTGATTTGGTGAACGTTTCACTTCAGACAGGCTAAGGTCAGTGAAGAAGATTAAAATGAAGAATCATAGAATGAACTAGGTTTGGAAAGACCTTTAAGATCATCAAGTCCAACCTTTACCCCAGGACTGCCACGCTCACCAGATAAACAATACATACCATGTCACTAAGGACCTCGTCTACACGTTTCACCTACAGCTGAGCAGTCATTTCCAAGCTGACTGCTGTGGACAGTGTCTGCCCTCCTTGCTGCTGGGAAGTGTACAGCTCCTTTCTTCAGTGCTGGCTTTCTGGGCTTTTGCTAAAGTGAGACTTTTGCACATAAGCTAAGAGAGGCTGCTGAATGGGTTTTCCTAGTTGATGAAAGTGTTACACTGAGAACTTCAGGGAGACTACTTATGAAATTGGCTTCTTTTCCTCTTAAATTATATAAATCTCACTGTTTGAAAGGTATAATGTCAGTTAGGCAATTTGAAATCAATTTGCTTTGATTTCAGTGGCATGATTGAGGGGCTACGCAGACTTAAGTGACAAAAATATGCAGCCTAGCCATAGCATCTATTTCACATCACTAAACAGGAGTTAGCCTTTCTCAAGAATGCTTGTTTGCTACAGCAAAACCCTTCTGAAACATGAGCCAGAAAAGTGAGGAGAGAAGGGGTCTGATGATTTATTTGAGAAGTCAAATTGTTTCATTGAAAGAAAGAGGGCTTGTTCCAGAAGTACTGAAAATGTGTAAAGGGTAGTCATAAAGCTGAACAGGAAACTAAAGTGAGAATGGCACAAGCAGAATGAAATGCAAAATTAAGGCCAGACTGGGAATTCAAACTTAGATTTCACCAAGATAGTAATCATGGGAGTAATTTACCAAGTAAGGTCAATAAAGAATAAAAAGAGTTTGATGACTTGCGGAGAAGACAGATGTTTTTAACTGAGAGAGTGGATGCCAGGTTTTAGTGGCACAGCAGGAACACAGAGAAGGGATGAACATAAACGGCTTGCTGGACTCAGCATGCCTTTCCTGTGCAGCAATGCCCGTTTAACTCCTGTCTCTGATTTGTTGCTCTAAACAAAGACAAGGAAAGGCTGGAGGAGGACAGGTCACTCAGGTAGGAGAACTGCAGCCAAATGAGCTCTCAGTGTAAACCCACTGAAATGCAGAGAAATCAAGTTACATCAGAGAGGGATTTGAACTGATTTGTTGTTTTGCTGGAGTTAGGTAACACTCTTTCCAAATTAAGGGAGAAGCATATATAATCTCAGTAGCTGAAACCTGTCCCAGTCTGATGAGTTTCTTTCCAAGACCAGAGACAGGGAAGGAGGTCTTTTTCCTCTTCCTTTGGCAGTCCCTAAAAACGCTTACACAGCTTTCATTGAGTGATTTGGGTTACAGACAGTGAGCTACTCAGGCAGATAAAAGCATTCTTCATAAACTCATTATTTGAAAGTTAGGGGGAGGTGAAAGGCAAATAACAGCAGTGGCCATGTCGCTTAACAGAGAGGAGAGGAAAAAAGGCTGTGAGTAGGTAGTGGAATTTGCCAGAATAAACCCTGTTAAGCCTGTTGTGCGTATACTGCATAGTTATTTAGCACCAAGAACAAAGCCTAGAAGACTGTCCCAGCACCTGGCTGTGCCACAAGAGAAGGCAAGGAGTCCAAGAGGTATAAATCCTGTGGGCAGCCAAGAGCTGCACTACAAGCAGAGGGGGAGCTGCTGAAAAAGTTGGTTGGGATTGGATGGTGTTTTACAAGTGTAACAAACGTTGACATTGTCAGTTCCTAAAGGTGACACACTCAAAGAGATCATGTAGTGGAGTTCATGAGGAACCACAACACACTGTGGAAACAGAGACTTCAATAAAGGGGAAAAGAGAGAAAGAGAACTGAGAAAGTTTCTTCTTTTTTGTTTCTTTTTAGTTTTAAAACACTTGTATGCAGTACTTCCCTGGTGAAAGGGAAACCTGGAGCCTCTAAACTTCATCTACACTACCTGAGAAGGCACTCAATGTTGTCCCCAAACTACAAATTCAGCCTGTTTTAATTATTATCCATAACTTCACAGAAATATTTTGTGTCTGCTGCTTCAGAAAACAGTAATCTCTAAGAAAGCCATGAAGAAGCAGCCACATCTATACAGCCCTGTGGCCAGAAACTGATGATCAACAATAATTTTTACTCATTTTTTTGCCAATTTACAGATATTATTATCATCATCATCATCACCACCATTATACTTATTCCCCAGAGAAAGCAATCATATTTTCTGGTCTGCCCACAACTCTTATTTCTTCTGCTGTCATGCCTTGACCCCAGACCAGTGCCAATTTTTCTGCATCTATTTTTGATCTTTCATTCCTTTTGTGCAGTAACTACAACTTATACTGGTCACCTTGAGCCATGCCTGAGCATTTCTCTATGACCTCTTTTGAAATTGTCCTGTTGCCCATGCTCCAGCCATGAAGTGGTTTTGTGCAGATGAAGCTGTAGAAAGTGCAAATATTCCGCAAGATACCAAATTTCACACTTGCCTTTTAGTTTTAACCTCATGGATTGGAAACTCGGGATTATTATAGTTATTAATGCACTGGGGGGTGCATTAGGCTGCTCGTTTTCCATGTTAAAGCTGACACTATCAAGATGTAGCAAATAAGATGGCAAAATCTGACATGTGGAGCTATATTTTCCCAGACCTCTCTCCTGTCTGATTTCTTATCCATCGCTAATACTATAGTAAGAGTCATCATAACTTCTTGCTATTCTCAGTGTCTTATTCAGATTCCCACTTGGATTTCCCAACCATCACAAATAAATTTTGAATCTCTGCCTCAAAGGACCAATAAATCTACTATTTTGTGCATTCTGGCTCTCATTTCTCTTCATGGCCTTTCTAGTTATTTTTGCTCCATTTTTTATTTCCCATCAAACCTGTTCACACTCAATTGTCCTTCCAATGTGCCTTTTTCCCAGGTTTCCCTCTTTATTCTCTGCCCATTAAAAAAAAAATAAATATATATATATATATATATATATATAAATTCCTCCCTTCTTCCCCACACTTCTTCCAATAAAGCCCTCAATGATAATCCTACCCAAAGCCCAGTGAAAATTTGAATGGACTTTGCATCAGGCACTAAACATGGTAGTCCCTGTGGCTGTCTTGCATTGTAGTCTGCAGGATGGATAGACTTCAAGAATATTTAGTGAATCTGACTTAGTTTCCTTCCTGGAAACTAAATTTTGGTATGTTTAAAGTACACCAGGTATTTTATTCCATGGAACTGGGTGTATTTGTAAATTTAATCTGAAAAGGAATAAATCTTGGATAATCTTCAAACCCAGGGATTGTCTAAATAAGGGAAGGATTGAAAAGAAAGGAAAACACCAGGAAAGTAATGGATTGAGAGCTTCCTGGAGACAAGAAGCAGGTATAGCTAAATGCTGGAGTCGAGGATTATTTAAAATTCCTTTGACCAGTGTACTTCTTTGTGAAATGGATCAAATATTGTTTTTATTAGATGACAGGGGTTCATTTCCTTTCCTTAGATAAACACTTTCAGGTGCCAGACTCCTCTGTGAGATGATAAATGACTTCCTAGACGTCATCCTAAAGGAAGTTGTTCCTTATAACTGTTCTAAATCTGTTACATATCAAATTTCCTGTGTATGGCTGCCACTCTTCAATGCTTTCCAAACTATATTTCACAGATTCTGTCTTGTAACATCAAGAAATTCACTTTCCAGCTCCATCTTTGGCACTGTTCTCAAAACACAGGAGGTCGAGAACTGGATTTGTAAGTTAGTATAATACATCCTGCCTACCTTGAATTACAAAAAATACACAATTTGGATGAGTGATTTATGAATTTATAATTACAGATGGGGCTGTTCTATTTCAGTTCAGCCTGGCGAAGCTGAGAACAGCTGAACTCTGCTTATTACAGTGATAGGAAATTCAAGAATAAGGTTATTGCCCTCTGTTTTGGAAAATTTGGATTGTGGTTTCTTGTCATACGGAAATACCAATAGAATCTAAGATTCTGCTTGTACTCATGTACTTTCATATTGCCTGAAAGGCCAGTAAAATCATTCCAGGCCTTCTGGGTCTTCACCCATCTCCTTTGCAAATAAATTGTTCAAATAAGACACTCTTTTTATGGCACTTGACATTTGAAAAATGTTCACTCTAAGAGCATGTATTGCAGTGTAATTAGTCCACATGTTATCAAATTAATTTCTTTATTGTCATAAAAGGTAGGGTCATAGAAAAGTAAAGAAAGTTTTGCAAGATCACAGACTTCCTCTTTGCATGGCAACTGGACAAGCAGAAGGCAAAATACCTGACGTCTCTCTCTGTGGGTTTTCATCACCGGATATTCTTTTGTTGAGATCTGAGGCATGTGAGGGAGATTGAGATGAGCTCTTAGGCAGAAGTTCTTTCCTGTGAGGGTGCTGAGGCCCTGGCACAGGTTGCCCAGAGAAGCTGTGGCTGCTCCATTCCTGGCAGTGTTGAGGTCCAGGTTGGACAGGGCTTGGAGCAATCTGGTCTAGTGGAAGGCGTCCCTGCCCATGGCAAGGGATGGAACTCGATAAGGTTTGAGGTCCTTTCCAACCCACTCTATGATTCTGTGTCTCTCTGAGAAAAGCCATTTTTCATGAAATATTTTTTATGAATTTCTAGTCTTTACATACATGAAAGACACTTGCTTCCTTTGAGCCCCAGCCTAGTTTCTCCGGTCACTGAATCTGTGTGCCTGACAATGTTCTTTGGTGTTCCTTGGTCTGAATTTCAGGTGGTCTTCAGGAGTCTTAAAATTACTTCACCAAAAAGTCATATAAGAAGAATACATTCATCACGCATTTCCACAGGGCCTTTACTTACACCCCTTACTTATACTTTGCTTACTTTACTTACTTAACTTACAAGTTATTGCAGTTTTCGTACAGTTCTGTTCTTGATCTGATTCTGTGATACCATCAGTAAACAGCTTTCTGGATTGACATGTGCACATGTAATGAATTCAAACCATGAAGACATGATAAGCGTGTAGTAACCTGAGGCACACGAGCAATACCATCAAAGGCAGAAACTACAATTACTTCATCTTCATAAACGTTGGGAGAATGTTACAGAGAAGCATGGCTAGAGCAGCAAGAAATGTGTGTGGGATGAAGAAAAGAATGATAGAAACCCAAGTCCTTGACATAGGAATTTGTATTATTATTTTACTTGTAGTTTTAAAGCTGGAACATGGTTGCTCAACTGCTTCGCCTTTCACAGACAAATCTGAAGGTCTTAGCAGAGAATAGTTTGAGTTATTCCAGGCTGATGTTTATAAAGCAACCTTTCAAACACTAAATATATTAAAGCCCAATCTAGTTAGGCTGGGAAAAAATGAACAAAATAAAATGTGAATTAACACCGGAAAAAATGTAGCAGTAATATGACTTACTTTGGGCTATTACAAAAGGAGGGCTGAAAACCACCACTCTGAATTAGTTCAATCAAAGCAAATGGGATTGCACTGTAGAGATCATATTATCTTAATGTAAGATATCTAATACGGATATAAGCAGTTAGGAGAGAGATTGTAAGTCTTCGAATAACTAAAGAGGGGCTGCAAGAAACCTGAAGAGGGGCTTTTGACAAGGGCCTGTAGGGACAGAACAAGGGGGAATGGCTTTAACCTGACAGAGGGGAGACTGAGATGAGATCTTAGGCAGAAGTTCTTCCCTGTGAGGGTGGTGAGGTGCTGGCACAGGTTGCCCAGAGAAGCTGTGGCTGCCCCATCCCTGGCAGTGTTCAAGGCCAGATTGGACAGCGTTTGGAGCAACCTGGTCTAGTGGAAGATGTCCCTGCCCTTGGCAGGGAGTTGGAACTGGATGAGCTTTAAGGTCCCTTCCAATCCAAACCAGTTTGGGATTCTATGGTTATTTATGATAGTGAGTACTCTTCTGCCATTAAGAAGCCACTTCTGCAGAGTCTCTCTCCACACACCTACCACAGGCTGGGCAAAGAAGATATTCAGAGCAGCCCTGCAGAGAAGGACTTGGGAGTGCTGGTTGATGAGAAAATGAACATGAGCCGTCTTCAGTGTGCGCTCACAGCCCAGAAAGCCAACCGTATCCTGGGCTGCATCAAAAGGAGTGTGACCAGCAGGTCGAAGGAGGTGATCCTGCCCCTCTACTCTGTTCTTGTGAGACCGCACCTGGAGTATTGTGTGCAGTTCTGGTGTCCTCAACATAAAAAGGACATGGAACTGTTCGAACAGAAAGTCCAGAGGAGGGCCACGAGGATGATCAGGGGACTGGAGCACCTCCCGTATGAAGACAGCCTGAGAAAGTTTGGTCTGTTCAGCCTGGAGAAGAGAAGGCTGTGTGGGGACCTCATAGCAGCCTTCCAGTGTCTGGAGGGGGCCTATAGGGATGCTGGGGAGGGATTCTTCATCAGGGACTGTAGTGACAGGACAAGGGGTAATGGGTTCAAACTTAAACAGGGGAAGTTTAGATTGGATGTAAGGAGGAAGTTCTTTCCTGTTAGGGTGGTGAGGCACCTCAATGGATTACCCAGGGAGGTTGTGAATGCTCCATCCCTGGCAGTGTTCAAGGCCAGGTTGGACGAAGCCTTGGATGAGATGGTTTAGTGTGAGGTGTCCCTGCCCATAGCAGGGGGGTTGGAACTAGATGATCTTGAGGTCCTTTCCAACCTTAACTATTCTATGATTCTATAATTCTAAGTGTCTCTCATATAAACATCATAAACATCCACTGACAGGTCTCTAGCCATGGAAAATACAACCAGGCTTGTACCTTCAGTTCTTATACTCCAAAGCAAAATATACCACAGCCTTAAACAATGCATTCACACAGCATCAAAGAGTATGTAAAAAAATAACACTTAAAAACTAAGAATAATTTCTAAATTTTTAGCTGACTTTATTGACTGACAGATGATCTGTATTATAAAATGTATCAAGGCCTCCCCATTTGAAAACTGATGTCAATAATGGTTGAATACTGGCACTAGCTGTACCTTGTTATGTTTGGGAAAACTCAGACTGAAAGAACAGCCAAGGAATGCTGAGAAATCACTGCCATAACTGATGTAATGGCATGATAATGCACATATAAAATTCTCTGCTTGCAATTGGAAGACACCTCTCATTAGTCACCTTTTAATTTGTTGCCAAAAGAAGTAAAGGATACATCAACTAAGGAAATACAAAAGCAATAACATAATTTATCTTCTTCATGATCATTTTCCTGAAATGAAACATCTTGTGAAACACAGAAGTGCCAGGTTCAAAGCAAAAAGAAACTTGTACATTGATTTGAATATTACTGCATGGAGAAAAAGGAATGGGAAATGATTTTCCTATACATGTTATGGTTATAAATGACATCATTTAACACTGTTTGATTAAAATAATATAATGAAAAATAAAAATGCTTACAAGATTTGAGCACCAGGACCTTAAACCCCCGAAACATGAACAGCAATTGATTTAATTTCCCCATGGCAGAGATGAATGACCACCGGAATTCCAGCTCTACCTCTTGCCTGTTCAGCTTCATTGTTTGCAATGTTCACAATAAGTTAAAACACAAACCCTAACCTTTTTGCTTATCCAGATGGGATTGTTCAACGATAAGTTTTGTGCAGTGCTTTTTTGACAGAATATTCTTTTTATTCTCTATGCTCTTTATCTTATTTCCTGCGAACAGAGAAGAAATCAAAGCACTCCTAGAAATAATCTGTGATACTCACTTTCTGTCACATGAACAATCTCTAATAGGTTTGTATGCATCTTCTTTTACTTCTTTTCACACCATGCACTAGAATCTCACAGTAGGCCCTGTCACCATGCCAGAAAAAGCAGTTAGAATGTTTTTGTCTCATTTTCCAGCTTGTTGCCACTGTGATTCCCTCCTCCCACCCTTTTATTTTCACTGTTCTATGCATTGTTGGAACATGATTTTGTACATAACTGTTACTGTACTTATGTATGTGCACAGCTGCTGTCCTTTTCACACACAGAGGCAGAAATCTGCACTCCCACTTGTTGGTTAGCAGCTGAGGCTCGACACATACAGTTGCCTGTTACTGGAATGTAACATATTATCAGGCTACTGGGATGGTAGACCAGCAGACAACACTCCTGGAAAAAGATATTTTCCAGGTCTTCTTTCTACAGGAACAGGATTTAGAAACATGGGTATTGGTAAATCAGATTATCCCTTGCTGCAAAATGTGCTCAAAATGGTATCAGAAGCCCCTGAGCTAAGCCCACAGGAAGAGCTACAAGAAGATGACAAGAGTATATCAGGTATATTTCTCATGTCTAATAAGGAACAGAAGCTTCCCCAGGATTAGGCTTAGTGATGATGGAAAGCAGCTGGGCTATCAGGTCACAGGATGCTCAAAGTGTGACAGAGGCTTGCCAGGGAGCTGCGCCTCAACTGTGACACCTCCAGGCCAAGGCGATTTTAAAAGCCCAAGGTCTATATGCTGCAATCCATACATAGAATCATAGAATGATTTAGGTTAGAAAGGACCTTAAGATCATCCAGTTCCTGTGTAAGCAGGCACATGGCAGGGAGATTTAAGGGGCTATTTGTGTGCCATGTTTGGAAAAGAACAGTGTACTTCCAGGTGTTTTAAAAGAAGGTTGAATGTATGTTTTTCAGAAGCATTAATTATTTGACTCATTCAAGTCCTCATCTAAAATCCCCATACTAAATGCATTTCTAGCAATTGCATCAAGTATTGCCTATGTCTAAAAGGATATTAAATATTAATGCTGGAAAAGGAAGACTGTTCTCTCTTCTTCCTCTTCTAAATCCTCCTTTGATTTACTGCTTTCTGTAGTCCTGAATATAAATAGTGTCACAGCGAGTAAGTGTTCAGAGTCTGTAAAGTTTATTCTATTGGTCTATTTAGGTTCTTAAGTCTGAGTTATAATGCATGTAAATTAGTGGCCAGTGAGTGTTGTTTAATTATATAGAAGCCTTGTCACTGACAGAGTGACCTGTGCTGGCTTTCTTGCCAGGAAGAATTGAAGTTGTTATGCTAAACTCTGGCCAATTTGAAATAAATATTTACCCACTCAATAAAGAGGTGTTAAAACTAATTCAAGCCTCAGGATGTTAACTCCTCGAGATCACACACAAGTTCCCATAGGAAGCCAACTTCATGTTACACAGGGAAACTTCAGGTCTCTGTGGAGCTCACTGACCAAAGGGGACAAGTAGCATATGCAATCCAAATGCAGAAACTCTGCCCTCCCCTGTGGGACATAGATGACCTTAATTTTGCAGGGCTTTTGCCTCAAAGGAAGCAGAGCCACCCAGGACAATGTAGGCTCAAGAAGCCAAGTGCATGGTGTGTAAGTTCAAAGAATCTTATGCAGCAGCAGCTTCTTGGGCCTGCAAGTGCTTGAAGGCCGTGTGCCATGCTGCAGAGCCCAGGAACTGGCCTCAGGCAGCTTTGAAGGGCAGAGTTCTCCTCATCCAGAGGAGAATGATTTGAGCTTTCTAGCAGCAATGTGAAGCCAATGAATCTGATACTGTTGTGAGGATCAAACCATATCAGTGTCTCAGTAGGAAAAGAGGATGCTCCAAATCACTCCTCTTATCAAATAGTCCTCTTATCAAATATTGTGTCAGTTTGTCTCTCACAAAAGGAATACAGAAAATGCTAGAACGAAAATCTCCAACTACATGCTACCCTGATTTTGAGAGAAACTGTCACCAAAACTCCATCCCTTGCCCAGACATTTCCCATTCAGACTTACAGAGGATAAGGGCTTGATTCAGTTGCTCTCATCCCCTGTCTCATTCCATTTGACCCACCTCAGTATAGCAAAGATATTCACATGCTAAAAGCCTTACAAGACACTCCTAAGGTCCGGATAGAGGCCAGGCAGGATACTTTAAGAGCACCATCTATGGCACTAGATGGCTGTAGGCATCGAGATCTATGTCTTTGCATTGGCTTCCACTCAGAACTAAAAAAAATCCTCCCTGTCAGACAACACACAGTGATGGGCACCATACGGGAACACACTCAGAGACGTGGATACCTCTTTGTGTGTATATTATTTTTCTCAATCACGCTTACGATCAAGTCCAAATTTCTCCTTATCATCACCTGAAGAATAAGAGGACCACAGGGCTTGCCAGGGTTGGAGACAGGCTGAGAGAGCTGGGCTTGTACAGCCTGGAGAAGAGAAGGCTCCAGGGAGACCTTAGAGCAGCTTCCAGTGCCTAAAGGGGCTACAAGAAACCTGGAGAGGGGCTTTGGATAAGGGCCCGTAGAGGCAGGACAAGGGGAATGGCTTTAACTTGCCAGAGAGGAGACTGAGACGAGCTCTTAGGCAGAAGTTCTTCCCTGTGAGGATGCTGAGGCGCTGGCACAGGTTGCCCAGAGAAGCTGTGTCTGCCCCATCCCTGGCAGTGTTCAAGGCCAGGTTGGACAGGGCTTGGAGCACCTTCCACTAGAGCAAGCTGCTCCAAGCCTCATCTAACCTGGCAGCATGGGGTTGGAACTGGATGAGCTTTAAGGTCACCTCTTCCAATCCAAAGCATTCTGGGTCTATTGAAAGCAGCACATCTAATGTGACATCAACTTCTAGAGTGCTTTGGAAAGCCTTAGTGCACTACAGGGGGTGGGTTGCCCAGACTGAGCTTCAGGTGTCCTCAGAAAGAATGCAGAGCCCCCCACGGTCAGGTCTGACCCCAGTTCACTCTCCTGGGGGGTCTCAGGATAATTCAGGCTGGAAGGGACTGCAGGAGATCTCCTTTACAAGCTCCTGCTCTAGACAAGGTCAAGCCAGGAGGTCAGACTTGGTTGCTCAAGGCTTTATCCAGTTGGGTCTTGAAAACCTCCCTAGGCAACATGTTCACTTCCACTCATTATCATCCATGTTAGAGAGATTAAAGCCAGTGTGGACATGTGTGTCTATGTTGAACTCACACCTTCCTTTAGAAGCATAGGCTTGTCCTGAAAGCTCTCTTTTTTATCAAATAATGAAACTGGGGAAGAGTGAAATTTGCTTTGCTTTCAATAAATTGCAAAATTTATCTCTATATTGCTGTCTGCTGCAAATCAAGCACCAACATTGTCAAGATTACAAGGCAGTTATAGGAAAATATGTAGACAGAAGTAAGGTAGATCTGCTGAGCTTAAGTTGTTTCCAGTTTCTTCCAAGAGAGGAGTAACAGACTAATTTCCAACTTCTTCTTCCTAAAGCAGTGATATTTGCAGAGATGATAGAAGCCAGTAGTAATCCAAAAAAGAAATAATCTGACAATGGAGATGAATACACATATTTGGAATGCCAGAAACTGCTTTGCATAGATTGAAAACCCCTCAGATAAAAAGATTGCCAGCTATGTATACCCCAGAAGTGCCACTTGCTGACCATACAGAGCAGAGGTGTCTGTTCAAATTTCAGATAAATACAACAGTAATAATAAAGGAGAAGGGATTGATTTTTAGCCTATGTTAAGAAAATATACTGATGCTATTCTTCATTTGCTTGTCCTAAATTGGAAGTGGCAGATGAAGAACATACTCAATAGAAATATGCTTTTAGGGGTTCATTTTGCTCCTTTCACTCTTTGAGACATAAAATGCACTTTTGCAAGGCATCAAAATCACAAATTGACATAATCAGAGAAAAATTAATTTCTGTCTCCAGAGAATCTGGCTCCACATATCTCAGATTAGAGCTTCCATCCTGTGACTCTCTGATTTTTCTCTTGCTGTTATCTCCCTTCTCTCTTGTTAGCTGCCAAAGGGAAACCGATGGCTCCGACCACCCACAGTGTATGCTTAGCAGCTGTAAAACATAGGTGCCAAGAACCAAAATGATTTTTCTCCAGCACTGGCATCTCTGGGGGCGGGTCTTGTGGTTGGCATTAGGAACCAGGTCTGCTGGCAGCCGGGAAATTAATGTTGAATTGCAAGAGGAGAACATCCTTGCAATGTTTCCCCCCACCTAAGTGTTTCCTCTGGGGAATTCATTACTCAGTTGTATGTACCAGTAGAGAATCTTCTTAGGGGCGCATGAGGGGTATGTTCTGTGTTCAAGGTCCTAACGACTCAGATTGAGCATTTTCAGCACTTTATGGGAAACCAGCCATGGCCCACCTTGGCTTTTATGGGAGAAAAGGAAAGTGAAGCCAAAATGAAATTCCCACAACTGTGTGGGTGGCCTCTGTGGAATATCTTTGTGTATGCTCGTGTCTGCCATGACTTTGAGGAAAGAGCCCTTTACTTGTATAGCGACAAACTCAGAAGCCAGAGTGTTTACGTTCCTAAGCACTATATCATATTTCCCGACTGAGTTAATGAAACAAATGAAGCAAAACTCCACGCAGATTCTTGGATTCATGGAAAACTTTGCAAACTTCCTACAGATCCTGGTTATAGTCGTAGCTAAGCATGCTGAGCTTTATTTTCCATTTGCTAAAAATCATAAGCTGACTTCCCTAGTCTTGACTTTTAAGTGTCAAAGGATGGGGAATTAGATTATAATACTCACTGCAACTACATCCCACTTGTTTTAACTGTTCCAAAGTTATAGCTTTCAAAGTGATCTGATGGATTGTTCAGCTTCACAGTGACCTGACATATGTTTAGAGTTAAGAAAATGACTGATGACAGGGTGCTCTGAACACACTTGTCCTGACTTAGGTCATTAAGCAAATGAATAATTAAATTCAGTCAATGAGAATGCTGTAAAAGTGTAAATATACCAGTGTTTGTCATGCTGGTTTCTTAATGTGGTGTTATCCAAAGAGATATCATCAAGTCTTTGAAATATTCTATTTTATAGCCAGTGAAATGTGTAGAGAGCTCATTCACAGTAAATGGGGATGCACTGCTTCATTTCTGCATGATTTGTCTGATCAGTTTTGAAACACAAGAAAAACAAGGAAGTGCCCATATATGAACCTGAAGAGAAGTGTTTGCATGAAACACAGATGGTTCTTGAATGTCAGACTGGTTATGCATACTCATTTAATGCAGCTTTAAGTTGGTCTCACTTTCTGTTTCAAGGCACCATGGAAGACATTTCATCATTCATATGAACAAAAGTTATTGTTATTATTATAATAATTGTTATTATTGGATTATTCCAGTTATATGCATTTAACCTAATCATCCTTCTCCAGCAAATAACTTCTTCAGGAAGGGTCCTTAGGAAGCTCCTCACCCATGAAGTCCCATCGGCTGTAATGGAATAAGGCCATATGAGTCACTGACTCTGAAATGTAAAGGCAGTTCAGAAAGTGGCATTTTACTATCATAGAATCATACTCCTTAGTTGTTCATTTAGGAGTTTCACATCAATGCAAACTCTCTACAGCATAGCAAATTTCAAAATTAAATCTGTATATAAATTAAGACTATCAAATAAATTATATATATATATATATATACTATTTCTAAATAAATCCTTAGATAAATCAAGTTTTGGATGAACTGAGATTTGAATACTTGGTTATTAAACGAAGGATTTTTCTCCCTCAGCTCAGTAATGATTTATGCCAGATGTTTCATTTTTTATATATATTTATGGCATACTTAATAAAAGGTGAACTTTGCCACATTGTAGTCTTTCTCTAACCTCTCTAATCCATTTATAACAAAAATATTGTAAAACGCTGCTGAAAATTCTCTGAAAACACTGACCAATATCTTCCAAACCAGAAAATACCACGTCTCTTCAAAATACTCCTCCACATTCCCTCAGCACCTAACATAAAAAGAAACAATTGGATTCTAGACTATGCATAGTTTTAAGGACTTAGTCTTAGCATCCATTTTTAGAAATGAAGAACAATTCCTCCAGCTTTTTAAATAGCTGAGACTAATATGCCATGAAAACATATTGTAAATATTTCTGTTGCTGTAGTGTGCCAGTTACCACAAGGAGTTGCTAGGATATTATCTGTGTCAGGAAGTTTGTCGTGCCTTTGTAAAGGAAAACCAACAGTCATTTTGATACATTATGCAAATAGTATCCTGTTTTCTCAACAGATTCCTTTGAAGCAGTCAAAGGAATTCCCAGGCTCTGAGCAGTGTTCATCTAGATTGGTGTATTCTGCTGCTGGTATCTGTGCAAATAACACTTTATTTTTCATGGACCTTATGGTCTTCAAGGTCTTTTCCAACCTAGTTGATTCTTTGAGTCTATGATTCTGCAATGATTCCAGAACAGGAGTAAATAAACCTAGGCTTAATTGAATTTAGTGATATGGATCATATTGCAAACATGCCTACAGAAAAACAAACAAAAAAAATTCCCATTCAGAAACTGGAAAAACATTTAAAATGTTATAAATAGATCATATTTGTCATCAAAATAGTGTTTAGAAAAGACACTGTCAAACTGACATGTCTGTTTCACTGATGCTTATCAAGTCTGACATAGTTCACAGAGATGAGCATGCACAGTAAAGTGCTGAAGTTAATAATTGCAAAATAGATGGTTGCAAAACTTTTGCTGACCCCTGTGTATGTGACACCTTACAAGAACCTGTGATAGAATTTAACATGATTAGAGTACTTAGAATAAAAATAGGAGGCTGTTTTCCCTTTAATAGCCACAATTTCCTCCTCTGTTGTTTTTGAAGTTCCCAGGCTTTCTTTTTTTTATTAGCTCTGCAGCAAATCATTTCAGTCTAGCTTAACTCCAGGCAAGCTATGGCTTTGCTGGGCTGAGTTTGAGCATTGAAGAGTGACAACCAGAAAGTGAATTCTCTGCAAAATGAAGTCCCCTGAACCAGAAACTACTGTATTTGAATTTAATGACCAATTAGGTCATTATAGAAAGTAAAAAAGACTCCAACACTAATAGCAAAGCACTGGCACAGGTTTCCCAGAGAAGCTGCGGCTGCTCTATCCCTGGCAGTGTTCAAGGGCAGGCTTGACGGGGCTTGGAGCAACCTGGTTGGTCTAGAGGAAGGTGTCCCTGCTCATGGCAGGGGGTTGGAACTGGAGGAGCTTTAAGGTTCCTTCCAAACGAAACCAATCTGTGATTCCATATTTCTGTGATTTAATCATAAATGTACATGTGGCAGTACTAGCAGTATTGCAACCCTTATAATGCCTGTTGGCATGTTCACATATACACAAGATAAAAATTGTTTTGGATTTTAATCCTTATTTTGGTGTTACTGTAGAAAGTCGCTTTAATTCCTCACTCGTTTCTGTTCACGCATTTGTTCTTTGTTTGAATAAGGACTGAACGAAAGTTGAGGCCTCCAAAAGACAGTTTTTGTTGTGACTGAAACCAGGCATGTTAGCCTTTGATTAAATATTTATGACATGAAGTGCAGCCCAAAATTCAACTGAAATACTTCATTTTTGTGTAGCTCAGCAAACTTTTGTTTGTGTTAATTGTTTTTGTGCCTCTGTATTGCTTGATGTTGGCCAGAGGTGAAGGCTCTAAGTAGCACGAGAACATTTAGTGCACTGTTTCTGATCCAGCTGGGTGAGGAAATGTCAATATGATGGGAAGGCCTCATGAGATCTGCAGTGTGAAATCCAGGGAAAAGTTCTTCAAACAAATAGGAATTGAATGATGTTAAATTTATTTGACTCATTGCTAATGTAATTTTGATGACAATTTTTGTGTAGAATCCAGTATCTGAAGGGGGCCTTCAAGGATGTTTGAGAGGAACTCTTCATCAGGAACTGTAGTGATAGGACAAGGGGCAATGGGTTTAAACTTAATCAGGTGAAATTCAGGTTAGATATAAGGAAGAAGTTATCCCTGTGAGGGTGGTGAGGCTCCAGCACAGGCTGCCCAGAGAAGCTGTGGCTGTCCTGTCCCTGGCAGTGTTCAAGGTCAGGTTGGACGGGGCTTGGAGCAACCTGGTCTAGTGGGAGGTGTCCCTGCCCATGGCATAGGGTTGGAGCTGGATGAACTCTAAGGTCCCTTCTAACACAAACCAGTCTGTGACTCTATGAAAAACAGAAAGGGTGAAAGGAAGTCTTTTTGTGAGATAATCAAAACAGAACCTGGTTTTACCCAGCAGTGGATTTAAGTCTGAGCAATAGCACAGCGGACTTACTATATTTGTTCTTTATACAAAGGCAACTCTGAGGAGCAATTAGATATCTTCATAGTATTCTAGTGGCATACCTTTTTTTTAATTATGCAGCAGTAAACTAAGAAAAAGATCATGATCTTATACCCAAATATATATCCTGAATCTTTTTCAGTTTAATATCAGGTGTAGAAAATGATTCCCATGTGTTGGCATTATATGGCTGGTATTGATTGGTAAATCAGAATTACTTGTGTCTTAAAACCACTACACAGGACATGCTTCAGTAATGGAAAGAGAACACTGCAAAAGATCTGGGGTGTTCGGCTCATTCTTGAAAAAAACAACTTTTTCTTGGCTATAATAAAATCATCAGCAGTCTCTGAATATAGCAGCACCCATCCTGATGGGGTTTTGAGGACTGATCAAATAGGGAGGAAGTTTGTGCCAAATTGGGCTACCAGCAGTGAATTGAGTACAAAGTACAAGAGCACCATCTCCTCATAGCTTGTGCTCCTTCTCTTTTGAAACTTTTATCAGCAGTTCATCTGCTGCTTGCTTCCTTCATTGCCATATCAATTTCCAGCTGCTGAAGACATTGATGCCATCAGCCTACATGTCCTCTGGTGGGGCTGCTGTCGAGGCTGTGTGCACCCTGGGGTATCCAGATCATGGGGTGCTGCTCTGTAGTCCTTCTGTGCCTCAAGAGAGCTTCCTGTAGCTCCACTTGCCAGAGCAACCTTAGGAGGTGTTGTTAAAATAAAGTTAAAAGATGAAAAAGAAGTTCATTTTCATTCCATCAAAGGAAAACCACTTTGAAAAGATATTTAGGTTGGGAACCTGTGAGCACCTGGAAGTGCCAACATTTGGCCTAATAAATGCAGGAGCACTCAGACATTCATATGTGTGGGCAGCACATTCAGGAAGATGGTCTTTGATTCAATATACTAGTTCAGCCTGTAGAAAGTTTTGAAAAGGAACAGTTTACTCTTTTCACTTTGTTAAAGATAAGCATTTCCCTTAAATTTGCGTTATTCTGTTATCGTCCATGCTATAGGAGCCATTCTGAAAGATATTTCAGAATACTTCCAAATAATTATGATTAAATACTATTTGAACTGTGTTAGTGCCTAGAGACAGCCCAATTACAATGACTTAGGGCAAATATTTTATGTTTAAAAGAACACTACCTATAAGAAAAAGATAAGCCGGAAATATTCTTTATTTGACCTGAATTTGTTTTACTTTTTTCAAGAATGAGTAACGTAGTACATGCACATATTCTGCATTTATATAACTATATGTATTTATTAAAAAAATGAAGTATTTATTTAAAAACATGCATGGCAATAAAGATGGACTGTGATATACCCAAAGGTATGCACACTATATACAAAGAAGTATAAAGCTACAAAGCTATATACACTTTCTTCTATTCACACTGTCTAAAATAGTGGTGTGATAGCAAGGTGGGATAAAATATACACGCTGCTGTCTTTAAACAAAAGATTGTAGCACAGACAGGGAAATATATATATATATACACTATATATATATTATAAAACTAGATTTTGCATTCTAATTCAGATGGAGAAGCAGTTCACAATTGAAAAGGAATTTGAATAACGCATGACAACAGTGTACATTGTTATTGTAGTACACACAGTATACAACTTATTTTAGCTGAGAATATTATTAAAAGCTATGATTTTCTGAACCTAAAGGTTTTTAAGAAAATAATTTAATTTGGAGAGTTTGAGAATAGGATGCATTTTGAAGGATGAAAGTGAAGCAATAATAACATCACACTGAATATTCTTTCCAGGGAGTCTAAATATTTCATCATTGCCAATTCCCACATAATATCATCCTTTACTTTAAAATAAATGGTCTGCTTTTCATTATGTAAGAAATGAAAATAGAGAAATAACTCCCAGTGCAGCTCAGGAAAGGGAAAACTTTGGAGTATTTAAGAAAGTAGCTGAATCTTTTCCAATAAACTTAGTTAAAGGAATGTTTCTTCCCATTTAATCTCTTCGATACATTCTGCCTTACTTCTTCTTCAGCTCCTCATCAAATGATCACACCAAGTTCAGAGGGAGGTAATATGAAGTGATTTTTAAGGAGATTTCATATTTGGCAGTGACCAAACCAGTATTTCATTTTGTGATATGAAAACTAACTGCACCTTTTCTACATCAGCTATTTTGCAGTTACTAAGCTGGTCCTACTCCCAGCTGGACATGCCACGTCTTTCATTCTAAGTAGTAACTCCCCATCATCTCTAGTGAACTAAGATTAACATAAACACAGTTGAATTTCAGCTAATCACTATTTATCTGCTCTCAACAATTACTATACACCAGCCTCCAGCCCTGTTTACACAATATTCTTCTTCTACCAGCATGGCTCAGCACCTTTATTTTGCTTTAAAATGTGTGAAATCTTGATCTTGTTGAAGCAGAGTAAAACCCCACATTTCTCTAATGGGCTGAAATAAGTGTCCCAGTTTCTGGTGGCACCAATTCCCATTAAGATAAAAACAAAAAGCTGTGAGGGTAGAAGGACCTATCTGAACCTTTTTGTAGGGGAAGATGCATTGGTGCTTTCTGAAAATGAGCTGGTCAGCTGAAAGAATACACAGTAACTTCACCACACTAGAAGCATTTCATTTATTCTCCAAGAAATGTTCTTCTATTTTTCCTTATTAAAAAAGAAAAAAAAAAAAAGAGCCAAACACAATCCAAACAAAAACCCAAAATCACCACCAAGAATTCCTTAGTTTCCTATTGAACCTGAAGTTGGCTGCAGAAGATAAGGTAAAACTTTAGTGAGGAGAAAGGATGTTAGGCTGGGATTAAGGAGAGCTGTCTGAAAATACTGATATATTCCTTTTTCATTTTTTACTGTTTGGATTTTAGAACAGTTATTTACTATAAAGAGTGAAAAACATAATATAGAGCTGCTTGTATGTGAAATAATTAAAACAAACGTTCCCTTCTGCCAGCACATACACTCCAAGTGTCTTGCAGACTCTCAGAGGATAAGTTACTTGGCACCTCTAGGTAGTAACTGAAATGCCCAAGGGAAGGAAAGGAGTTGAATTTGCCCCAGTACGTTTATCCCTGCAGTGACTCAGCTGAAATCCATACTCTCACCAAAGATGTCTATAGACCCTATTTATGCCTTCTCCTTTGACACATCAGTCCTCTGAGGAATGCAAATCCACTTGGAGAGTAAAGTGTTAGCAATTACTTTGTTTGTTTTGATGTGGTGTCTGCAGAATAGTGAGGATTGCAGCTCATAATTAGATTAAAACATTTCCAAAACACAGTTATATTCAGTCTTTTTAAATGAAGTAGATACACATTCTCATTTCCTTAGGGAAATGAACTTAAAAGGAGGTCTATTTGTTGTGGGAAGAGAAGGGTAATTTCTAAGGCACAGTAAGTATGGAGAAGAGGGAACAATAACTGCCACCTAAGCTTCAAACTGAACTTTCCTGTATAGCAGTCTGCTATTAGATTTGCTGAATCCCAAGTTCTGCATATGAAAAATAGGATTGACTGTGGGGTGAATACTTCTGTATTTATGAGATGATTTGAATTTTAGGAGATGCCAGCATCTCCTCCTGCCTCCATTGGTATATATATAACAATGACTGTGAGCTTTAAGACTGAACAACAAGGACTAACTACAGGAATCCATACTTGGGCAATGGTTGTGCCAACATAGAATCATAGAATAGTTAGGGTTGGAAAGGACCTTAAGATCATCCAGTTCCAACCCCCCTGCCATGGGCAGGGACACCTCACACTAAACCATGTCTCCCAAGGCTCTGTCCAACCTGGCCTTGAACACTGCCAGGGATGGAGCATTCACAGCTTCCCTGGCCAACCCATTCCAGTGCCTCACCACCCTAACAGTAATGAATTTCTTCCTTATATCCAATTTAAACTTCCCCTGTTTAAGTTTTAACCCAGTACCCCTTGTCCTATCACTACAGTCATAGAATCATAGAATAGTTAGGGTTGGAAAGGACCTCAAGACCATCTAGTTCCAACCCCACTGCCATGGGCAGGGGCACCTCACACTAAACCATGTCTCCCAAGGCTCTGTCCAACCTGGCCTTGAACACTGCCAGGGATGGAGCATTCACAGCTTCCCTGGCCAACCCATTCCAGTGCCTCACCACCCTAACAGTAATGAATTTCTTCCTTATATCCAATTTAAACTTCTCCTGTTTAAGTTTTAACCCAGTACCCCTTGTCCTATCACTACAGTCATAGAATCATAGAATCATAGAATAGTTAGGGTTGGAAAGGACCTCAAGATCATCCAGTTCCAACCCCACTGCCATGGGCAGGGACACCTCACCCTAAACCATCCCACACAAGGCTTCATCCAACCTGGCCTTGAACACTGCCAGGGATGGAGCACTCACAACCTCCCTGGGCAACTGATTCCAGTGCCTCACCACCCTAACAGGAAAGAATTTCCTCCTTATATCCAATCTAAACTTCCCCTGTTTAAGTTTTAACCCGTTACCCCTTGTCCTGTCACTACAGTCCCTGACGAAGAGACCCTCCCCAGCATCCCTATAGGTCCCCTTCAGTCCCTAATAAATAGTCCATCCCCAGCATCCCTATAGCCCCCCTTCAGATACATCGTAACTTCAGTAAGGAATTCAGATTTGTAATTTTATCTTTAATTGATGTAAAGTGAAAATCTAAGCTGAGTAAGTATTTTGCTGATAGCAAAATACAAAACTAGATTAGGCTTATCTAGTTTTACACTTTCTCACTATCTAAAAAGGCAGACTTACAAAAAAGTTTAGAAGAGTTGGTGAATCTCACAAATTATCTGAATTTGAATTCTAAAGCCCATTTGTCTTCCAGGCTTGGAAAAAGTGTGAATCATTGTGGCATATGTGGTTGCTCTTCAACACTGGGCAAAACTTGATCTGAATCAGTAGAAGCAGTGCTGTCTTATGTTAGAGATAGTGGCTGAGGTCCCATTGTGCTGAGGTGCTGTACGTAGATGTGTACACTTTGCTGTCCATGCACTACAGAATTTAAAATTCAAGTAGGCGAGACACAGAAAGAAACCAAAACTACTAATTTTGCAGATAGGGAATGGAGGCACAGGGAAAGACCTGTTCAAATTAGATGCACCATCCCTATAGACATTCAAGGCCAGTCTGGATGTGGTTCTGAGCAACCTGATCTAGTTGAAGATGTCCCTGCTCATTGCAGAGCGGTTGGATTAAGTGACATTTGAAGATCCCATCCAACCCAAACCATTCTATGATTTTATAAAATTACCTAGGAAGTCTGGGCAGGACTCTGTTTTCCTGAGTCCTGGTCCAAAGCACCTATTGGTCTCCCAACTTCTTTTTTATTTTTAATTATTAATAGTTAGATTGAACCATAGTAACAAAGATGCTCCAATAGGATTAGTGTCTCTAAGGTACAATCTAAGCAGACCAAGAATAGAATAGGCACAGAGAGATACTAAAGGTCATACATTACATGAATAAGAGGTTGGGTCCTCTGAGTATTACACCACTCTCCTTTTTCCTTCAACTTTTGATGTGCTCTTAGGATTCCTTTGAGAATCAAGACATGTAAACTCTCATGGATGAGCACTTTGAGACAAGCATAAGAATCTTGAGTAATCTGTGTCCAAAAAAGGCCGAGTTTCTTACAGTTTCATTCTTAATCCTGACCATATTTTAGAACTACTTCCTATAAATTCAGTTACTTTAATTCAGAGCTAGTTATACTGTAATGCAGTTCCTTCATATTCACTGTTTGCTGCAACCTGTGTGTTTTCAAAGTACTGCACATCTTATATTGATAGAACTTGTGAAAACTAATAAGCAGTATTTTAATGCCCTTGGTTAAAGGTCTTACTATTGGTCTATCAAGCCTATAGTTTGTATTGACCTTAGAAATAAATACATACTTCACTGTGACTCTTCTCCCACTGGGAAGAGGATGAGAGAACAAGCATATGGCAGATATTATCTTGTTGCTTGAGCACTGATGAAGGGCATTCACATAAAGCAGTAGTGACTGGGGGATAAGAGTCTATGGAAAAAGATGGATTTCTATATGCTAGATTAGAGCCTATGATGTGATGAATCCCACTATAGCCACTGACTCACGCCCTCAGGGAAAGCTCTCCAGAAAGAAAATGAGAAAGAAGAGACCTCAGAAGAAAATGTCAGGGTACTTATTTTCTCATAGGACTCTTTTTGGCAGCTGGAGACAGCAATTCTGTAATAACATGTTGAAGTTCGGAAGGGGGATTCCTCCAGAACGGAAATACCCTTAGAAGGACCATTTCCCTAGCTATATCCAAGCCTGTGGGAAACTGTTACCCTATGACGAGTTCTTCTAAACTAGATAGGATTTCTATTTATTCCTTAATTAGGTTTTATTTTTGGCAACTCCCTTACCATGACTTGACATCCCAGAAACAAGGCCCCTCAGATTCTCAGAAGCCAGAAGAACCTCTGACAAATCTTACTCAGAATTGTCTTCCTTAGCTCTACTCGCTTGATAGCATTTTCTTCCCATTCAGCTATTCCCTTCTTTACTAATCCCTGGAACAGTTGTGCTTTTAAGACCATCTTGCTGGAGGTATAGAACTCAAATCAAGAGAAGCAAAGGAAAGAGCTACCTGTTTAACATTCTACATATTTCTACTTTATGAAGTTTGGATTTTGCATAATGAGACTTAGAGACAGGTACTGAATAAAAACTATCTTGGTGCTGAATAAATACTCTCTTGGAAAATAGCCCCATCCATAGTTTCTGGATATAACTGTGAGTGTATGTTGTGAGTTTGGGGATGCCCTAGTTTTCTGTTTAGGTTTTATTTATTCCACTATATTTTAGTTGTCATTTTTCTCAGCTATATGACTGTAACAGCTCATATTGCATGGGAGTGATTGTTATAGGGCTTTTTGCAGGCTAAGTCTGAGATCTAAGAATGAGACTAGATACATTTCCAATTACACACCCTCATGAGAAACAACAGATTTGACAGCTTGCCCATTGCCTCCAGTGATGTTTCTTAGACTCATTAATCCCTGGAACTATATTAATGTGAAGTGCACTCATATAATAAACTATTCTGCCAATTATGTGCAATATACAGACAGATTCTGGATCTATAGTTTAGTTTTACTAGTTGTTCGGCTTTAACTGTCAGTTGAATGGCAAAACCTGCTGTTAATAAATGAAGCTTGATTCCACATACAGACAGTAAGAAAATGCCAGTTTCCCAGACATTCAAAGCAGAAGCACAATCTCATATTTTCTTCTGTATTTGCCCTATTAGTCTTCTGATTTTTACACAACGGTAAGAATTTGGGAACTCCTGGTGTTACATTTCCCACTGGACTCTTTCATGGCATACAATAACAGCTATTAGAACTGCTGACATACAGAGAGCAGCTCAGAAGTCTTTTCACTGATGGAGCAAAATACTGTCCAAAGCAAGAGGCTCACTGGGTTAGGCACAGCTTTAGGTCTTCTTTGAGAACTGAGTAGGAACAAGCCCCAACTGGAGATCAGTGACGAGAGGTGTTCCTCAGGCACTGGTATTAGGGCCAGCACTGTTTAACATCTCTGTTAGCAAGGCTCTGTAACTGGGTTGGGGCAATCCCAAGCACAAATACAGGCTGGGTGGAGACTGTATGGAGAAGCCCCAAAGATAAGGACTTGGTTGTTGTTGGGTGATGATAATCTCAACATGACTAGGATTCAGAATGTACTTGAGCCCAGAACCCCTTCATGTACTGGGCTGCATCCCCAGAGCACGAGCAGCTGGTCAAGGGAGGGGATTCTGCCCCTCTACTGTGCTTTGGGGAGACCCCCCCTCTGCAGTCCTGCATCCAGCTCTCGGGCAACAACACAAGAGGTATGTGGAGCTTTTGAAGCAAGTCCAGAGGAGGCCATGGAGTTGCTGCGAGGGCTGGAGCAGCTCTTCTCTGGAGACAGGCTGAGAGAGCTGGGCTTGTTCAGCCTGGAGAAGAAAAGGCTCCAGGGAGACCTTAGAGCAGCTTCCAGTGACTAAAGGGGCTACAAGAAACCTGAAGAGGGGCTTTAGACCAGGGCCTGTAGGGACAGGACAAGGGGAAATGGATTTAACTTGAGAGAGGGGAGACTGAGATGAGTTCTTAGGCAGAAGTTCTTCTATGTGAGGGTGGTGAAGTCCTGGCACAGGTTGCCCAAAGATGCTGTGTCTGCCCCATCCCTGGCAGTGTTCAAGGCCAGGCTGGACAGGGGTTTGAGCAACCCCTGTCTAGTGGAAGGTGTCCCTGCCCATGGCAGGGGGTTGGAACTGGATGAGTTTTAAGGTCCCTTCCAACCCAAACCAGTCTGGGATTCTATGATTCTACGATTCTATGATTCTCTATTTCATATGATCCACTGTCATCTGTGAGGGGAAAAAAAGGGAAGTAATAAAGGGGAATAAAGCTCAGAAGTTAGTTCCTTAGTGCAGGTGTCTGAAGGTTGCTGATGGATTTTTACAGCATCTCAAATACTGTGCTTTATATGAATCTTGTGTCAGCAAAGTCTTCTTGGGTAAATTCTCTCTCCTTAGAATTCCGCAATTGTTTCTTTTATTCCACTTTTCCATTTAAAGCATGTTCCTATAAAGATACTTCATTGTAATTTTACACCTCTAGACACCAGACTTGACACCCAACTCATGGGCAAGCATTGACATGTGTCTTCTGAGATCAACTCATTCCTCTTGAATAAATCCCTTTAACATGTTGGGAAGTTATGTGGTGATTCATGTCCGAACACTGTAGACCAGGACAGAGCTACACTTCCAGTCACTGAGTATTGTGTAATCAAAGATAAATGGGATTCTTGGTTATGAAGCTTAAAACCCCTCAGGGTGGAATGCTTGTTGACCATAATACTGTCTAATTTCTCCTTTGTCAGCTGCAAAATTCATCTCATTAAAACAAAAAAAAAAAAAAGGGGGGGGGGGGGAAGTTTCTGAAAGGTATGTTTGCATTTCAAACTGTTTTGCTGTTCCTTTTCAGATGGCTTTGGAGACGTGGCCTGTGTTATAATACCACTTCCCTTAAACATTGGAAGCTCAGCTTTTTGCAAGAAAATTTGCACAAACATTCTGCTCTTAATCCAAACAGAGGGGTTATGAACTGAACCTTCAAACAGAAACTTGCAAGATTTGGCTGCTCAGCTCAGTAGCACCAATAGGGTATGCCAACTATCACACACTGTAATTAATTGTTGTAAAAGGAGGTCTTTCAAGCAGAATACCCACTATATATATAGCTTGTCTGCTTTTTTTAACCAAATAAGGTAACAGGGCATTTCACTGTTTATAATAGCAACATGAAATGTGATGTTTCAAACTGTTACAAAAACACATTTCAACTTTTCCTGCCCATTCCCAAGTTTCTTCAACTCCTAAACCAAAAAATCCCAAACACAACTGGCTATGATTTTCTGGCAGATTTATAGAAACCTCCAGTTTTCTCTTTTCCAAACACTTTAACAAAGCTTCAGAGATGAACAACATATCACCCAAGTTCTGGCCTTACGCAAGGATTGGCCATACAGAACAGAAAGAGTAAACATCCAAAAACTAGTTCCAGAAGCTGACAGCAAGCGGAACTAATTAAAGACACTCAGGCAAAAGAGATCATTTCCTAAGACAAACATGTCAATATTCACCACATAAATAATGTTGGTGCTGTTGTGAATCTGGAGGTGTTTATAAATAGGCATCTGGCACTATAATATTGTGATCATTATGAAATGAATACTAATAAAGTATATAAATACTTCAGCCCTACACTAGATGAGGCTTAAACTGCTTTAGCCTCTTACCAAAACTTAAACATCATATTGCCTGACATCATCTTGAAGTTCTTTAATGACCAAATATTTGTTACTATTCCCAGTTACTATTGTAACTTTATTGACTTAATCAGAATTGCACCAGTGAAAGGAAAGAGATTCTCACCATATAAACCTCATAAAACATTTTTCTATCCTACTTCTTCCTTCCCCTGCAAGTCCAGTAGCTGTTTATCAGAGCTACCTTGGACTCTCCTGATTGTGATGCCCGATTACCCATTCATCTTGCTGGAAGTTTTCTTGGCATCAGATCCAGGCCAAAGCAGATGAAAGACTTCCTCTGGATTTTATTCCCTACTACTAGTTTGACTCATGCTCTGAACAGAAAATGAAACTCACTGGGTTTTCACTCCCCAGAAACATGGGCAATTAAGTGCATTTCAGAGGAAAGGGTATCTTCAATTCTGACAAAACCCGTAAGAGCTGTTATAATCATTTAAGCTTTGCAGTGCTGAAGGAGATGCTGAAATAGTTCTGCCAGATCAAGTTTTTCTCATCAGTGAGTGCTTGATATTCAAAACCAGTAAGGCTGAAACTACCTCCACCACTACCTTTTTTTTTTTCACAGCCACATGCTTTTAAGGCAAGGAGCACATGTTTGCTACTACTTCATTTTCTTTCTAGCATGGTGTGCCACTGAAACAGAGACACTTGAAGAGGTGGCAACTATGGCCTCTGACACTGGAAACAGAATCATAGACCCATAGAACAGTTTGGATTGGAAGAGACCTTAAAGCTCATCCAGTTTCAACCCCCTGCCATGGGCAGGGACGCCTTCCACTAGACCAGGTTGCTCCAAGCCCCATCCAACCTGACCTTGAACACTGCCAGGGATGGGGCAGCCACAGCTTCTTTGTGCACCCTGTACCAGCACCACCCTCACAGGTAAGAACTTCCTAATATTTTGCCTCAATCTCCCCTCTGTCAGGTTAAAGCAATTCCCCCTTGTTCTGTCCCTACAGGCCCCTTTCCAGAGCCCCTCTCCAGGTTTCTTGTAGGCCCCTAGTGGCAAATGCAGAGGGTAAAAATGTGGGAGAAGGGATGAATGTATGGATGCATATGAGTTACATGATCTCTGTGCATTTCTTTGTTCAGGTTAGTTACCTTTTTCTCATTTCCTGGTGTACTTTTTTTACAGGGATGTTGTCCGGGAAGCTAGGGACCAGGTTAGGAAGGCTAAGGCCCAGTTGGAATTAAAATTGGCTAGGGATGTTAAGGATAACAGGAAGGGATTCTATAGGGACATAGCAAATAAAAGACTAGGGACAACGTAGGCCCCCTCTGGAAGCTATAAGGAGAACTGGCCACCATGGATTTGGAGAAGGCTGAGGTTCTCAGTGACTTCTTTGCCTCGGTCTTCACTGGCCAAGGCTCTGACCGCACCACCCAAGTCTTGGAAAGCAGACACAGAGACTGTGAGAATGAAGACCTTGGACCCACTGTAGGAGAGGGCCTGGTTCGAGACCATCTTAAAAATCTGAATGTACACAAGTCCATGGGACCTGATGAAATCCATCCGTGGGTCCTGAAGGAGCTGGCAAATGAAGTTGCTAAGCTACTGGCCATCATATTTGAAAAATCATGGCAGTCAGGTGAAGTTCCCAACGACTGGAAAAAGGGAAATATAACCCCCATTTTCAAGAAGGGGAAAATGGAAGACCCAGGGAATTACAGACCAGTCAGTCTCACCTCTGTGCCTGGCAAAATCTTGGAGCAGATTCTCCTGGATGGCATGCTAAGGCACATGAAAAACAACAAGGTGCTTGGTGACAGCTGGCATGGCTTCACTAAGGGCAAATCCTGCCTGACCAATTTGGTGGCCTTCTATGATGGGGCTACAGAACTGATGGACAAGGGTAAAGCAGTTGATGTCATCTATCCGGACTTGTGCAAAGCGTTCGACACTGTCCCACACAACATCCTTGTCTCTAAATTGAGGAGACATCATATAGGTGGACCACTCGGTGGATAAAGAACTGGCTGGACGGCCACACATAAAGAGTTGTCCAGATGGAGATCAGTGACAAGTGGTGTCCCTCAGGGATCAGTGTTGGGACCGGTCTTGTTCAACATCTTCGTCGCTGACATGGACAGTGGGATTCAGTGTGCCCTCAGCAAGTTTGCCAATTACACCAAGCTGTGTGGTTCGGATGATATGCTGGAGGGAAGGGATGCCATCCAGAGGGACCTTGACATGCTTGTGAGGTGGGCTGATGCCAACCTTATGAAGTTCAACCACGGCAAGTGCAAGGTCCTACACCTGGGTCAGAGTAATCCCAGGCACAGCTACAAGTTGGGCAGAGAAGAGATTCAGAGTGGCCCTCTGGAGAAGGACTTGGGGGTGCTGGTCGATAAGAAAATGAACATGACCCAGCTGCAGTGTGTACTCACAGCCCAGAAAGCCAACCGTATCCTGGGCTGCATCAAAAGGAGTGTGACCAGCAGGTCGAAGGAGGTGATCCTGCCCCTCTACTCTGCTCTTGTGAGACCTCACCTGGAGTATTGTGTGCAGTTCTGGTGTCCTCAACATAAAAAGGACATGGAACTGCTGGAACAAGTCCAGAGGAGGGCCACGAGGATGATCAGGGGACTGGAACACCTCCCGTATGAAGACAGCCTGAGAAAGTTGGGGCTGTTCAGCCTGGAGAAGAGAAGGCTGTGTGGGGACCTCATAGCAGCCTTCCAGTATCTGGAGGGGGCCTATAGGGATACTGGGAAGGGATTCTTCATCAGGGAATGTAGTGACAGGACAAGGGGTAATGGGTTAAAACTTAAACAGGGGAAGTTTAGATTGGATATAAGGAGGAAGTTCTTTCCTGTTAGGGTGGTGAGGCACTGGAATGGGTTGCCCAGGGAGGTTGTGAGTGCTCCATCCTTGGCAGTGTTCAAGGCCAGGTTGGACAAAGCCTTGGATGAGATGGTTTAGTGTGAGGTGTCCCTGCCCATGGCGGGGGGGTTGGAACTAGATGATCTTGAGGTCCTTTCCAACCCTAACTATTCTATGATTCTATGATTCTATACTTCATTATCTAGTGTATCTGAGATTTCTAACTGCTCTTTAGTTCTTCATATCTCAAATGCATTCAGAAGACAGCAATTCATTTTAAAGTACAGCTCTGGAGCTCATGATTAAAACTCAGTTTTGCAGATCAAAGTCCTTTTGTCATCAATGCAAATTCAGTGTGCAAAACAAAAGGGCAATCTGCAGCAAACCTCCACAGCACAGATAAGAAAGAGCACCACAGCTGGAAAGCTTTACTTTTGAGTTTGTGTTTGAGGTTCTGGGTCTGGAAAGGTTAGGCACTTTGCTTTTGCAGCATTATCTTAATCATGCCAAGAGCCTCTTCCTATTGTTTTTTATTGAGTGGAAATTTAAATGTAACAGCAAGAAAACCAGGTTGGATTCAGCATTTGACTTTATTTCTACTTACTTGGTTAGTAAGAGAATTTCCTGTCTGCAGGAAACTTCCATGCTTTGGAAGAATATTTCAGGTTGATTGAAACATTACATGCTATAGCTGACATTCTGAATGACATAAAGCTCAGGAAGTCTGCATTACTTCCTGAAATGAAATTTCGTCAGACTTGGCATCCCTGATGTTAGAATTTTCAGTATTCACAATGGGACATTTTCTAACTTTTCTATAACAGATTCCAATTCACGCTGTAGTGCCACATTCAGCAGCACGGTTATTTAGGATGCTGTGAGTAGCCCTTAAATCTTGCCCCGCTTCCGAGCTGCCTCCTGCTCTGGATCATCACTAGCATGTGTGCTGTCCAGACAGGGACTCTTCATCAGGGGCTGTAGCAATAGAACAAGGGGCAGTGGGTTTAAACTAAAACAGGGGAAGTTCAGGTTAGATCTTAGGCAGAAGTTCTTCCCTGTGAGGGTGCTGAGGTGCTGGCACAGGTTGCCCAGAGAAGCTGTGGCTGCCCCGTCCCTGGCAGTGTTCAAGGCCAGGTTGGAAGGGGCTTGGAGCAACCTGGTCTAGTGGAAGGTGCCCCTGCCTTTGTCAGGGGGTTGGAACAGGATGAGCTTTAAGGTCCCTTCCAATCCAAACCAGTCTGGGATTCTATTATTCTATGATATTGTGAGATTGTTTGAGGAACTGATTCAACTGAAAATAAAACATTAAGTTACCTCAGTAGTTTCTCCTATGCTTGAAGAGCCAGAGTGAGGGGAAGGAGTGAGTGCAGCAATAAAATTCCCAGCATGTAAAGGAGAGATGGATTAAGTCAGTGTTACCACAAAAAGTTATTTGCGTGGAACCACAATCACTGTATACTTTCATTATCACATATGGAGCACCTTGGTTCCCTAAAGCAATGTATCCAAATCCCCAAAGAGTTGGTTCGTATGTCTGAGGAAGATCTATTAAGTACCATGCATGGATGAGAAACAGATGTTTGATGTGAATAGTAGAAAATTCAGCACAGTTTTTGCAGGGATAGAGAATGCTTCTGTGTCCTTGGCTACCTTCCCTGGGGCTGTCACTTGAACTGTATACTGTTTGGATACACTGCAGAGATAGACACTGCAGTCGTGTTTAATGTAAGGGATCTACCAAAGGCATGGCAGAAGTCTAGGGCACATATGTAAAATCTCTGTAGATAAAAAGAACAGAAAATAAAGGAAGGCAAAAAGAATAAAATGGAGGCAAAAAGAATAAAAGACGAGGTAAACATGAAAATAGGAATAATGACTCATGAAAAGGAAGCAAGGCGCAAGGATGTCAGCAAATATCCATTACTGAAGCCCTGAGCAAAAGCCTCAGAGGACAGCATTCGGTTAGGTGCAGTGAACAAGCTGACTTTCAAAAGTCTCAGCAGCACACGACAGGAACAATTCTGCTTGAAGTGATGCTGTGCAGTTCAGTGCAAGCAAAACTCCAGCTTTTTTAAGTGCAGGAATCAACACTGCTACCAGCACACATGCACAAAAATGCCTGCATCATAAACACAGCTGGAGGCATGTGGCACAGTTCAAGAAAAAATACTAGTATTGCTGGAATTAAGTAAAATGGAGAAACATTTGGCTTGGGCATTGATTGGACACTCCTCTCCAACTGCTTCTCTTCTCTACTCCATCCTGCCAACTATTTAAGATGAAGTGACTGAAGAAAAAGCCCCTCTCACACACCTACAAACTTTATTAAGCCAGAGACTCTCCTGATTTCAAGGGCTGGTAAGTGCAGTTGGAAGCCACTGTTGCAAAGGCTGGAAAAGCCAGGTTTTGATCTCGAGTTTGCAGGAGTGATGGTCTTTCTTTCCCTAGTAAACCAGGGAAATGTTGTCAGTGTTTACACATGAGAAATAAAGCACAGACAAGTTAGTTGACTTATATTCACAAGCAAGGTAGTTAGTGATGTGAGAAGGATTCACATCTCTTGACTCCCTCTTCTGAGTTTTATCCACAAAACCATTTTGAAGTCACGGGGTACTTCTTTTAATACATATTACATCTTCAACACATATATATTTACACAGCCGAGAGAGTTTTCTAAATCCAGAAACCATGAATTGGCACTTTTACCTAGGTGAGAAACAAGAAGCAGTATTTTCATGGCTACAAGCAATTGTACTTGCACGTCTATAAATTAGAGGGTATCTGAACAAAGAAACTTAACAGCCATGATTACACAAGTGCCCTGCTCCTGCTTTCCCTAAACTCCCCAAAGACATTTTGTCTTTGGTTCTGCACAACCACCTCTATCTTTGTTCTAGGACAACTAAATTTACAGTAGAGGTTATCCCATCTACAGGTTTCATGATTTGAAATGCACTAATAAATCCATCCTGGGCATGGCAGACTGGTGAACAGAGTGAAAAGAGAATTCATTACATATATGAACACAGAGAATGGGAAAAGCAATTCTGTGCAGGTCCAAACATGAGGAATTGTCATGAAAATCTTAATGGTGAGATCTGTGTCGTAGAACCATTTTCCCAAGCAGAACAGAGCTTGAAACTTTCATGCTTGGATCATCATCATAGGAATCATTGTCCTGTGTATGGTATGACTGCATTGCTAAGTCATTTTAACTCTATACAGGGTTGTGCAGGGCTCAGCTGTGATTTTAGATGAGTGAAAATAGTTCATCACTTGTAAAACAACATGTTTTGTCCTTGCGATTGTTACCTGCTGACTTATAGGTCTCACTTCAATGAGCTCTCAGTCAGGGGAGTCTCCTTTGAGACCTCATGTTCACCTGGAAAGTGTTAATTCCTTTGGAAACAAGTTCTAGCAATGCTTGTTTAGGCTGGGAAGAGGGAAGGGCTAGACAGATAATTACCTTGAGAACTAGAACATCAAAATCCAGGAAGAATGAGAGTGCACCTAAGACAGCAGGAAACACCTAGGGAGGGAACCTTCAGTGTCTGAAGTCAAAGAAGAGACAGATGGAAAAGTTAGAACCATTGTCAAAACCATTCACTGGAGCCTCAAAACTGAATTGCTATCATTCATTGCACTAAACCATCATGATCCTTTGAATTAGGCTTTTATGAGCAACAGTGGGAAAATGAATAGCAACTTATCTTTCACATATGTAATCTTTCAAACTGACCTAGGATCTTGCAATGGGACTAGAAAGCAGAGCAGAAATGCAGCAATTAGACAGGCGAGTGAGCAGAGCTCGCATTGGCCTTCCATCAGAGCATAACTATGTTTTTATGATTTATGTGGTATCTGGTCTCATACTCACTCTCTGCACCAGGGCAGATTCTACTTGTTTGTATGCATGTGCAGATGGCCATATTTCAAGAGATGTTAAGAACTATGTTAAGAACTTTCATATCTGAGTTTATATTTCAAGACTTCCTTTTTAGTCAGCTGGTTTATGGAAATACAAAGAAACCGAAAAGGGACTGGAAATCTGAGTAATACAAACACAGAATCATGGAACCCCAGACTGGTTTGGGTTGGAAGGGACCTTAAAGCTCATCCAGTTCCAACCCCTGCCAAGGGCAGGGACATCTCCCACTAGACCAGGTTGCTCCAAACCCTGTCCAACCTGGCCTTGAACACTGCCAGGGATGGGGCAGCCACAGCTTCTCTGTGCAATCTGTGCCAGCGCCTCAGCACCCTCACAGGGAAGAACTTCTGCCTAAGATCTCATCTCAGTCTCCCCTTTGTCAGTTTAAAGCCATTCCCCTTTGTCCTGTCCCTACAGGCCCTTGTCAAAAGCCTCTCTCAAGGTTTCTTGTAGCCCCTTTAGGCACTGGAAGCTGCTCTAAGGTCTCCCCTTAAGGAGCCTTCTCTTCTCCAGGCTGAACAAGCCCAGCTCTCTCAGCCTGGCTCCAGATCAGAGCTGCTCCAGCCCTCGCATCATCTCCGTGGTCACCTCTGGTCTCTCTCCAACAGCTCCATGTCCCTCTTGTTTTGTTGCCCCAGAGCTGGACACAGGACTGCGGGGGGGGGGGGGGGGGGGGGCACCGCAGAGTGCAGCATAGGGGCAGAATCCCCTTCCTTGACCAGCTGCTCATGCGTGTTCTGCGGATGCAGCCCAACGTGGGGAGGTTCTTGGATCTAGCACACACAGAAGCCTGGTCATGTTGAGCTTCTTGTCACCTAACAACCCCAAGTGCTTCTCCTCAGGGCTGCTACATCCAGTCTCCACTCAGCCTGTGTTTGTGCTTGGGATTGCCCTGACCCAGGTGCAGGACCTTGCACTTGGCATTCACTGATCACTGGTGTTTCACAGTGAAATATTGCTGATATTTCTATGTTAAAGAACAGGCTAATGCTCCTTTGGCTCAACTTTGCATTCTGGAGCTTATTTGGTATTTTTATTTTAATATAGAAGCTATATTCCCTCTTTATAAAACCAAGGAAACAGGATTCCACCTTCCTAGTGAACCATCTGCCATTGGAAATAATCCAAATTGTAGTTAGTGAAAGAAATGAGGCAGCATAATATGCACATGCTAGGGATAACTTTCCCAGTAATTTCAGATGAAGGAATGATAAAGCACTGCATTGCTTTCCTTCTTTTATATTCAAAATCCATCTCACTCTCAAGAGTTGTAACCGGTTTTCTGCTTTACTCTATGACAGAACAGTTTCTACCTAGCTCCACTGGCTTGTTGGTGCCCTCTTGTGTTTAATAGAACATGATAAAGATTGATTGAGTCTGCAAGTCTCTTAAGACACAAGATTCAGGGAGAAAAATAACTAAGCCTGATAAAGGTGTGAAAATTAGAGCAGAAGGGGGAAAAATAAAGGATTGAAACCAGATTTTTAACTTGTAGATTTTCAGAATTGTTTTTACATACTTCCAGATGCTACCAAACCCACCGACAAATTAGACATGTATAGGTTTATGGCAAGTGTATTTTTCTAAAGTATTTAAACAAGCATTCAAAAAGAACATTGATATTTCTTACCTTTATTCAGTTCAGGTTTATTGTTCCCATCCATATAATCAATAATGAAATAGTACTCTTTATTATCTGATGGTGGAAGATATTTGAGGACTTCTTTTGGGGTACTATACATGTGGGGGTTGTTGGTTGTGCAAGTTGTGCCTGTGAAAAAGGAGCAGAATCAGCCACTGGAAGGTCTCTTACTCTGTCACTGGTACCCTTTCATACCTTGTGCCAAGTACATCACTTTATAGCAGGAATTCAACCTGTTAAGATAAAAGAACTGAGTATAAGCCTCCTTGGTTTAAATTATTGAAGCAACTGATAAAATAGGTGAAAGAAGACTCCAGAACCTGGTACCTCTTGGCTCACAGTGCGGACAAAAATGGGAGTGCAAACACCCTTTTTCCTTTTCTCGCAGATAGATGTCTGCTTGATAGTGTTAAGGGTGAGCTACAAAATGACAGATTAACTCCCATATGGTGCAATTAAAGAAGTTTAATAAAAGGTGGAGAGTGTGACATAAAAGGGGAAGAAACGGCCTCGACGGTGGTGCTTCGAAGAAAGCAGAGACCTGGGCTGTGGGAACACACTGGATCCAGCATCAGCCACTTTTTTTAAAAGCCACAGCTTTTAAAACATCCATATGTGCTATGTGTTGGTGCATTTATATCCAGTAACAACTGACATGGCTTTGTTACTAATAATTACTCAGCTGGATATAGACAAGTTAGTTATATTTACAGATACCTTGCTGGAAAGTACATGCTGTTCGATCTGACCAGGAAACAATCCCTGCTGCATTATTTGATTTCAATAGATTCAAAGCAGAACATCAAAATATCTATATTCTCCCTTGGATCGTTTTGATATTCAAAGACATGAAGATACAACCATACCTGACTACAAGGCCAGCACCCATCTATTGCAGGTGATGCTCTGGCTTGTCCCAGATGGAGATCATTGAATATTAATTCTTCTTCAAAAGGTTCTATACTTCTTTCTTTCCATACCTGTGCCACAGAAACACAGAGGTTTGAGGCTGGAAAAGTAAACACAACTGTTTCTTTAACCAGCTTCTCATGCAGGTCCTTGGATATTTATGTTTGGGAAAACACTGGGGAATCAGTCTGAACTTGCTATTGAGTCACAGCCCGAAGCTGGATTCTCAGGTCATTATTCTCCTGTTTTCAGGGAGTCCTCACGGAGATACTGATTGAGTTCATGATTCATGTGTTTAAACAACAAACACCTTGGTGATAAACTGTGGATATTAATATAGGTACTGTAGTAAGCTAAAAAATATCCCGAACACAACCAAACACACTGAAAAACTACCAGACACATTACCAGCAGTGATAATTGAATAGATGAAATAACACAATTTAAACCTACAATTCAATGACAGTCATATGTGTAATTTCCCTGCTGATGTCTCATGCCCATGAAAGACATTATAATATTTAGATGATACCTGGGAAATAATTACTGTATGGAGACCACTGAGACTTCCACTATATTAATGGTGCAAAAAAGCAGATCCATGTGTAATATTATCCAAATATTAGTGTAACAGCTTCTCTGCTGCTCTACTGCAATCTGGTGCTGCTCTAACTTCAAATATTCACACATTTACACAAGTCCTCAATCCATTTTGTGGATTGTAAAATAAAACTCTTAAATTCTCAGCTCCCGGTGCTTAAAAGGCACTTGTGAGAGGACCACACACACCAGAGATGCCTACAGCCTGCAGAGTTGATAGAGGCCTCAGCATCCTCCCAGCTTGGACCATGAAAGAAGGTGGCCCCTGTGGGAAGGGAGCAATCCCTCAGCACTCCCCAGGGAATAAAAAGACTTTGGACTTCATTTGGGGCTTCTTGGCTGGATGCAGGAAACGGAGGTCAGGCTGGGCTCCTGGCTGACCAGGAGTTGGGCTGGATAGGGAGCCCAGCATCGTGGTGTGATCTTTGATGGCAGGCAGGTGGTCATGCTGAGGGGCTAGAAGTACCAGTAGAACCTTCTGGAAGTGCTATCAAACCTCCAGGCTTTTCAGAGTCTAACCTGCAGTGGGTATCAAATCTTGAGCTGTTTTAGTCATATCTGCTGATAACTGGTAAGTCTGTGCAGGATGATATTTCTGCTGTCTCTCTGCCCTGTAGATGTCTTGTAGATGACTGTAGCACATAGGATATGGTCTTCCGGTGTTCAAGCTGCTGACAGCGTGTTAATTTGAGCCATTGTTAGTGCCCTAAATGTGTGCTGAGAAGGATGCTGGCTCCAAGGAATGCAGAGTGGCAAGAAAATACTTCACCCTTTCTTGCTCTCTGTGGAGCAAATTTGTATTTTTTCTATCCTAGTTACTTGAAGCTTCAGTTCAAAAAAGTAATCAGTAAGTTTAGCCATGCAGATCAAAGAGAAGGGAACATACATGTGTAACGGAAATGACCATGGACTAATAGACTTGCCATATAGCAAGAAGGGATTGAGATTAGGAAAAACTCTAAATCATAGAATGGTTTGGGTGGGAAGGGACCTTAAAGATCATCTGGTTCCAATCCCACTGCCACGGGCCTGTATCCTTGCATTCCAACACTCTAGTCAGCGTCCTACCACACCTCTGTAATGCCAATGAGGTTGTAGCCCTTCAGGCTTGTGCACACCTCTAATTCCTCCTGCTTGTTTTCCATGCAAGGATATTCTTGAGTATAGCACCAACTTCCTTCAGAAGCTTGAAGCTGATTATGGCCACCTCATAGAAATGAATCAGGAAAACTCAGATAAGCAGTAGCTTGGGTCCAGCTAATCTGCTTTGGGATAAGGAGGGAATGGATCCAAAAACAGAGGGCTAAAAGAAGCTGGAGTGGGCTTAGTTTTGCTTCCCACCTCTCCAGCCAGCTTGCCATGGCCGTAAGAGTTTCCTTGCAGCAGCAGCAAGGAGAGAATTGGAAACCAACCATGACTCACATGGTCTGAGTCAAATCTTCTCGCTTCCTGTCCTGGCTGGGCTCTCGGGCTGTGTCACTTCCAACAGTAAATTGCAGGGGGAAGAAGTGGGAGGTTCCTCTAACTTCTGTCAAATGACACTTGGAAACTTCAGCATCATTAATGGGAAAACCTTGCCTGCATCCATAATGGTAACTGGTGAAAGCATTTCATAAGGAAATAGTCTTCACATATGCAGAAGCAGAGAGAGCTCTGTCTTGTAAATTTTGTTATGCAGAACTTCATTTTTCACTCCTGTTACATTGGCTAAACTTGTGAAAATCAGTCATCCTGAATATTTACTCTGAATTTAGGGAATGTGTGGTGACCCGCAACCTGCTTTTGCCACTGGCGCAGGCAAAGACCTGTAAAGTAGCAGATGTCTTTTACTGTAGACATTGTTTGATTAAGTCCTTAAACTGCCTTCAGGTTAAGCATCTATTTGCTGTACTAGGCATTACTATTTACAAACAGTAATGGTTTTCTCACTCCACTTTGGCAAAATGTTAAATCACACTCAAGAAAGCCAAGACTGTTCACAGAAGTAATATTTCACATAAATATGCACAGTAGCACTTGCAAGATTGGGGCATTGATGAAATAATGTTTTTAGCAATATCTGCTTAATAATTCCCATACATCTACACTTGACCTAAATAAATTCAAAACAAACAAAATATTATGTGCTTTAAGTACATGAGCTCTGCATCAGTGCAGTGTTACAGAGCCCAAAGACTTGCCATCTAGCCCAGGACCCAGGGCCTGTCAGTGGTAAGCAGAAAGGAAGGAGATAAGAAACAGAACATCTTTCCCCGCAAATGCCTTTCCAACAATCAGAAGCTTAAGAGCTTACTGAGCTGAAAATTATAGCCAGGCTACTTTGTATGGTAGACACCATGGAGCTATTTTTCATAAATATTTCTCAGTACTCTTTAAGAAAAGCTGTGCTTCTGACTTGGCTTGTATCACATGAAAATGTAGCAACAGCCAGAGATTTTAGTGCTGTATTACAATTTACATCATAATCTTATGGTTTTGGTATATTACATGGCAAAAAAACTTTCTGTTCACCTTAATCTTGCCACTTGCTAATTTCTCTGAGTATGCTTCAGTTTTGATATTGTGACTTATTATTCCCTGTTAGTCTTTCCCTCATTGCCTGTGATTTTAGGGCTCTCTGGAACCTGATTCTCTACCTCATATACAACATATCCCTTGAATTTTTGTTTGTTGTGTGCATCAATGACAGTGCTGCATGCCATGCTGAAGGCTGTCCCAGCCACGGCCAGGGTTTGTTTCACCATCATGTGATTGTGTTCATGCTGTTTCGGGTGGCTGCCAGGGATATGGGCTCTTATCTCCGGATGCCCTAGCTGAAAAGAGAGCTGAAGTGTATTCCTGCCTTCACTGCCTGCCCCTCAAAAGGGGAAAAGACTTCATAAAAATAGTCCAGAGGCAAATGCAAGGCACAGAGGTGGCTGGTGGGCTTGTTCTGCCATTTGGGATGGTGGGCCTTAAGCCCTGGCATTTCCCCAGAGTACAAGTACTCAAAGACCCAGAGCCTTCCTTTTCTCAGCTCCAAATCTCAGGAGCCAAGAACTGCATCATTATTGCTGTTACAAAGGTACACAGTACATTGTGCAGGAGCAGACTGTAAATATTTCCAGTGAGTGTACTTATTATAGATGTGGATGCCAAGCAGCACTGTCTCCTTCCTCATTGTTAAGAAAGCAGTTTTATTATATAGACAGTAGCTCCTCCGTGCCTTTACCAGTCTTCTCCCAAGAAGGTGTTGAGATGGCACACAGGGTTTATCTCATGCTAAGGAAGAAAGCTGTAGCTGGAGGCTCTGCTTCCTATCAGACCAACAGCCTATTTTAGCTCATGGGGCTCTTGAAAAGACAAATGGTGTTTCCTCTGCTCTTCGAGTCAGAGTAATCCCACTGCTCAGTCCTGTCACTTCAGGTGCAAGAGTGGTCCAGCCTTTGTTACTCTAACTACAAAGCCCGTACACCTGCATGGGGAAGAGACCAGGAATATTGACAGGAAAATGAAGTAGTGTGGGAAGCAGCATGGAGTGATGGAGGCCAGGCAAACTCTCAAGATGCAGGATTTTCCCATGCTCATGACAGCAGTTTCCAACAAGGGGCTACTCCAAAGCAGCTAAGGGATCTACTAGAGCTCTTATAGGAGAATGGGAAGGAATCTTGTCCTGCCTCTTGATATTCCTGGGTGAAGCACAGGTACCACATCACACCAAGATTTTTTCCATTTCCATTCAAATCTGGGCCATGTCAGCTCCAGGCCTCCTAAAATAATACTAGAAAATTAATGTATTTCAATTTTCAGGACACTACAAATAAATCCTAGAATCACAGACTGGTTTGGGTTGGAAGGAACCTTGAAGCTCCCTCCAGATCAGGAACAGAGGTGCTCCAGCCCTTGCAGTATCTCTGTGGCCTGATTGCTCATTAACATGTAGACACCTGGAATGAGCCAGTAATGTTGGCTTTATTGCTCTATTACAAAATGATGTCCTTGGTTAGCTGGCCTTCCTCAAGCTGGTCAGCTTGTGGTCATGATGAGATAGGACACTGGAATCCAGTGTTATTTCCAGTCATAAAACAAATATCTATGTTGTTCTTGTGGTCACATTTGGTTCTGTTGTAAATCTCCATCCAAAATGTTAATTTTAAGAGAAAGAAAAAGAGCAGGCTCTTTCTGCAAGTGCCTTGCATCTCTGGTGAAGCAAGCTGGGAAGTGAGGCTTCAGTTCAACACAAGCTACTTGCCTGTTCTTCTGCAAAGAATACACTAACTATATTCAAGTTGAAATGCTGACTGTCTCAAAAAAACAACTAAAAAGATACAAAATGTAGCCTCAAAGCATCCTGACTCAGCTTCAAAACATCTAGGGATTATATTCCATGAAGGAAGAGTCCATATGCATAAATATATAGAACTATATCTTGACATGTTTTCTGTCCCTAGTGTCGAACCTCCAACCACTCAGCCAAAGATGCTTTTCTGATTTTAAAGTCCCACAGAGCTCTCTGAGCCATAACCTGCTCTATTTTTGGTGACAAAGGAGAGTTGAGAGGGGGATTAGACGCTACTCAGCAGTGTCCCTTCTATGGGTGCTGGGGACAGGAGTGCCAGGAGCTCACACCAATCAGGAGTGCCTGCCAGATGTTGGGAATACTGCTGAGCCTGTTTCTTTCTGGCAGGGCCCTTGTGCACTTCTGTTCTTGCAGTTTTGAGGGTTAAGTGCCTGTCCAAGATGAAAAAAAAATATTAAAAAAAATAAAATGAAAGCAATCAGAGAATGGTGCTGCTTTGGTTTTGCCTCAGTGGGCTTCTACAGCACGGCATGGGATCGAGCAGCAGGTTTGGAGAATACCAGAGAATCTGTGTGGGCACCTCTGTGTAGGTGGATAAGCCTGGAAACCTGTTCAAAATTCTTGGCAAATACAGTAGCCACTCAGCTGGAGGTGCAAAAAGTGAGTGGCAACTATTTCACACCTCACATTTGTCCAGAGGATGCCACAGATATGCTGCGAGGGCTGGAGCAGCTCTGCTCTGGAGACAGGCTGGCAGAGCTGGGCTTGTTCAGCCTGGAGAAGGCTCCAGGGAGACCTTAAGAGCAGCTGCCATTGCCTAAAGGGGGTACAAGAAAGCTGGAGAGGGGCTTTGGACAAGGACTGTAGGGACAGGACAAGGGGGAATGGCTTTAACCTGTCAGAGGGGAGACTGAAATGAGATCTTAGGCAGAAGTTCTTCCCTGTGAGGGTGGTGAAGCCCAGGTTGCCCAAAGAAGCTGCGGTTGGCCCATCCCTGGCAGTGTTCAAGGCCAGGTTGGACAGGGCTTGGAGCAAGCTGGTCTGGTGGAAGGTGTCCCTGCCCATGGCAGGGGGTTGGAACTGGATGAGCTTTAAGGTCCCTTCCAACCCAAACCAGTCTGTGGCTGTGCTTTCTAAAAACCCAGTGGTCACAAGGTAACCTGGTGTTATCCTGCGAGGACCCGAGTCTGCTGGCGATGCTCGGCGCATCCCTCTTGGGTCCGACAGCAGCAGGCACGGCAGAGCCTCCCTTCGCAATGGGGCCCTGCCTGCCCGGTCGGCGCGGCCGGAGAAGCGGGAAGCACAGGCAGCGGGGAGCCAGGAGCGGTCCAGCCGTACCCGGCTGGGAGGGGTGGGGGTGTGACCCCGGCAGTGGCTCCGCTCCGGAAGCGCATCGGCACGGGATGGTTCTTTTTGAACCCTTTTTGTTAAGCTGCGAGCCGCGGGAACTCTTAGAACAACCATCGCCGGTAGGAAACGCAGCGGGAAAGCGATTAAACCGCTGCCACGCCGGGGTCCCGGAGGGTTCTGCCCCGCCGGGCTGCCCCCGGTGTCTCCGCCGGCGCGCAGGGCGTGCTGACCTTTCGCGGGCGCGCTGTCCCCTCCCGGCAGCTGCCGCCGTCGCTCCGGCGCAGCCCCAAGGTCAGGGCAGCTAGCTGCCGCCGCAGGTAGGCGCGGAGCTGCGCGCAGGGTGCGCGGGGAGGGACCGGCGCGGTGTGTGTATGGGAGGCGACTCCCCGCGGAGGGACGCGCTCCCCGCGTATTTAAAGTGTGGCCGGGGCGCTGAGCGGTGCCGCTAGTTGGATGCGCGGGGCCCTCCCGGAAAACAAGGGGGGAGGAGGAAGGGGGAAGAGGAGGAGGGATCCTGGCAAGTTCAGTTTGATACCAAGTAGCGACTGGGCTGCGGGGATCTGCTCGGAGATGGATAAGGATGAGATCCACCTGCGCAGGCTGCCGGCACCGCGTAAGTCTGCCGGGAACGTGGGGTACGGGAATGGGGTGGCATGGGGTGAGCTTTTTCGCGGCTCTGCGGGCGGTCGCTCGCCTCGGGCCCCTGCTCCCAGTGCCCCGATAAGGGATTTATTATTAGCGTTTTATCGACTATATTTAAAAATCCAGGAATAATCTTTGCAAAGTAACAATGAAATAAAATAGTTGTGTCCCGTAACGCCTCCCCCCTGCCCCAAACCATGAACCAGTGTAAAGTCCCTTTTATCTCCATTAATACAATAATTAAAAGCCTGTCTAACCCCGGGAAGCCAATCTAATTATGAAAAACTGCTGGAGTACAAAGTAGATATGACAAATCCTCGAGCTGATGACTGCTGTGAATTTGCACTGGGCCACCAAAGAGCAGCAAAGAAAAAAAGGTCTTAGAAAATGCACTGGGTCTGTAAAATCATGTTGCTCTGTATCATTAACTAATGTGTGCAGCAAAATAAATTATATATATTGGAAGAGGAAAATACATTCCTTGGCTGGGAATTTAGAGAATGTTTAAGAGCCAAAGAGTGATCGTTTAAATGGTAGGGGGTGGGAATTTCATTGGCTTTCCTCTGGAAATAATTCACAGCTCAGTGTCTGTGTGTGTGCATGTGCACCCACAGTGGCATTTATATCAAATCTGCATCCTCATTGTGTATGTAAAACCTTTGTGCACACACTCACTAGAACACAAATTCTACAAAGCACTATTTACTGACTGCATTTTTCTACCAGTTTAAAGACAATAAAACTCAAACTGAGATGCTAACCAGGAACATACTGGAACACATTTGGTTATCCAGCTGAATTGTATACAAATGCAGTAAATTTAGAATGGCACCATTTCTAAATCCCATGCTTTCCAATCAAAATTCCAAATCTAACTGTTTGCAGCTAAGAATAGCACGGGGAGCCCTAGTCTTTACTCCCTCTTTTTGGATTCCCACGAAAACTGTTATCCTGGAGCCTACTCATTAAATGGCCAAATATTTCACTGGAGATCAGCCCATTTCTAAAGGAACTGCTGTATGCTCATCAAACTGTAGGCTAGCCCAAGTGCTCAGCTTGGAAAGAAAACTATTTCTTTAGTGTCTGACAAAAACCAGCTGGGCTTGATATCCAAATACTGGGGTATAGGGTTTCTGTGGGCCACTGGCTGTCCCCCATTAACTTCTTTATCAAAATAAAGGAGCTTGAAATTCTCAAAACTGTAATGGGAAGAAGAAAAGCATGGGAAGCTGAAGTGTTCTCAAAGCACGTTAACAAGGAATCTTGAGAGGGGGTTTTGACAAGGGCAGGTAGGCACAGGACGAGGGAAAATGGCTTTAACCTGACAGAGGGGAGATTGAGATGAGCTCTTAGGCAGAAGCTCTTCCCTGTGAGGGTGGTGAGGCACTGGCACAGGGTGCCCAGAGAAACTGTGGCTGCCCCATCCCTGGCAGTGTTCAAGGCCAGGTTGGACAGGGTTTGGAGCAACCTGGTCTAGTGGAAGGTGTCCCTGCCTGTGGCAGGGGTTTGGAACTGGACAAGCTTTAAGGTCTCTTCCAGTGCAAACCAGTCTGGGATTCTATGACTCTATAATAGAGCTGTTGGTAAGAGGACTAAATGATAAAATGGCACTAAGAAAGCTCTATCATTAGTCATGGAGCAGGTGGCAATTTATCATCACAGTGTGATGGAGAGAGCCCTGAGAAATTGTTTGAGTGGCTCTTCAGCTTTGAGAAACTTCACATAGTATTTTACAGTGTCATTTAATTTACCAGATCACCCATTAGCAGTGTGAACACTGCACACCAGCCTCGTCAGTGAGTTCAAGGAGCACTTTTCTTCTTGGAGTCGTGTGTTTGTATCTCTGTTGATCACCCACCCAAAAGAGCTTGCTTGTAAAAGCTGTTTGTCAGATGAAAGTCCTGCCTAATTCCATAGTGGATCCATGTATTTTGGTACAAATCTTACCAATTGTTTGGCAAATTTTTGCATCTATTGGAGAGACATGCGGAGACCTGTTCTTGAGGTTTTTACATGGTCTTTATACTCAATAACCCTCCTGCAGACAGTGACGGAAACTTGCTTGGTAAAAACAGTTAGGAAAAAGATGAGGTCAGTTAGAGGATAATAGGAGACAGGAAAACAAGTGGAGCCCAAACTCCACTTAGCTCTGGGTAAATCCTATCAGTTGCCTGCATCCAAAGTACTATTTTACTTTTTGTTAGCAACGAGAAAAGTGACCTCAGTACCTTATTTTTGGCCTTTGGTGGCATGAAATGATGCCACCAAAGGCCAAAAGGATGCCACTTGTCCTCAGCTACATCTGTGCCCTGAGGACCCAGACACCACAGCTAGCACCTAATGAAGGTCAATTGGGGTGGGCTCTGGGGAAAGGTACTGGCGTGTTGGCTTCTGACAGGACCATGGTGATACCCTATCACTTCAGAGGCACTGGGACAAGTGCTTAGGACTAAGCCCAGGATTAGCAGTCAAGTCTTTAACCACTGCATTTCAACAATCAAAAATTCCGTGAGGGAACATCTGACCCCTTTGAAAACCATGAGTTTTTGTCACTGACTTCAATGTTATCAGACTACCAGCCCAGAAAATGAAATGTTTTCTCTTTTTTCTCTGGAAGACATAGTTCTGTCTGGAGCTGAGGCTTCAGCACAGCCTCATAGGTTTTTCATATGTCTTACCCTGCTTCCCATGTTAGAACTGCAGCTATTTCCATTAGCAGTGAAAATGATGAAGCATATTAAGCTGATAATTAATCAGAGATGACAAGGGACTAATAACTGTATTGATTTATTTAGGACTCCTTTTCCAGCCCTGTAACTCACAGTCATGCACATCATTAACTTAGTATTTTAATTTGTAGCAATAACTTATTAATTTCTAGGGGATGAGCACATACACAGCTGAAGCAGCTGCTCTGGCTTGGTGCTGGACTGCAGGCATGTGCCTTGGGAATGCTGAATAGCTGTGTTGCCTTGTCCTGTGCAAGGCTGGCAGCAAGCAGGGCAGTGTGTCAGTCACTGGGAGCTCTTCTGGAGGCTGTAATATGTATGGAAACATAACCACAGGTCTCTTGCTGCAATTGGAGGTGAGGGACGTGAGGCACTGGCACAGGTTGCCCAGAGAAGCTGTGGCTGCCCCATCCCTGGCAGTGTTCAAGGCCAGGTTCAAGGTCTAGTGCAACCTGGTCTATCTAGTGGAAGGTGTCCCTGAATGTGGCAGGGGGTTGGAACTGGATGAGCTTTAAGGTCCCTTGCAACCCAAACCAGTCTGGGATTCTGTGATTGAGATGTTGGGAAGTGGGGCACTGGAGTGCCAGATTGGTGGGTGCACTAGTGATGCACATGTAGCCCCATGGCTACACGCTGCGGTTGGATGGGTGGGATGTGAAATCCAGGGTAAAAGTAGCTGGCCAAAGCAGCAGGCAGAAGAGTAACCCTGGGAAGCAGCATTTATTGGCATCATGAAGGGAAAAATGTCCCTTTTGACTTGAATTGCACCCTTTGGATTCTGGCAATTTTGAGGAAAGGAAATTCTTGGGGACGTGCTGTGGTTGGGAAAAAAAAAAAAAAGCGCCTTGCTTTAAATTAGACTCGCTTTGGGGAGAGGGAAGAAAGGAAGGGACTGCGAAACTTCCCGAGTTTACTCCCGAGTTTACTGTGTGAAAGGCTGGTGTATGCTAGGTTTGCTCATCTCCTCTCCTTTTTCAATGGGATACTTCACAGTCTTGTGCCACTGCCTCCACACAGACCTCTGTATCCTGCTGTGTGTTATCAAGGTACTCCCAAATCTTTGCACTGTAGCATTGAAAGGCTGAATCCTCTGTTATATCTTCATTTTCTGCAGTCTGCACAGGGACAAGACCTGTGTGATCCAAAGAGAAGGCTCCAGAGGATAGCCTGTCTGAAGTCCTTAGCATTTTCCTTCAGTAAGATGATGGGGAATTATTAAGTACCTGAGCTATCAAACACTCATTTCATATAAAGTTCATGTAGAGTTCTTGGGTCACTTGAAAGGTAAAGCATTAGACTGATCAGCTCCATGAACAAAAGTCACCACTTTCTTCCTTTCTTATTTCTTGTGAGTGTCTTCAGGGATTCTGAAGTACTTCGGTGACATCCTCATATTTCATTCTACAAGCCAAGACAACAATACTGGCATGAAATAGTTCTGCTTACTTTCAGACTACAAAAGGAGTTTAACTGTGGATGATCTGTGCTCTTGTGGGAATATTCACCTTCCCAACATCACCCAGTGTTCACTGCCAAACTTGAGATGATGGCAGGACTTGCAGTTTTGTTGTAGGTATAAACCCCATTGTAGGGTTTACAAATGCCAAGGTTTTCAGGTGTTGCAGCCTATGTGCCTTGCTGCAACCCCATCCCAGGGTTATTTTCAGTGGTGCTAAGTCATCTTATGCCAACTGTTAGATGTCATGGAGTAATGTGACTAAGAGGGCACAATTTCTTTCCGGTGCTCTGAAGAGCACAAAAGGATAGTGATGTCTCTGTTATCACTGTGAGGTAATTTATGGTAAATACAGGCCTTTTAGAAAAAACCACAGGGCTGCCTTGCTCGGAAGGCTTGGAATGCACAGGAAGCAAAGCTCCTAGTTCTGGACTACATTTGTCCCTACCGCCACTTTAGTGGCTGGCCCACAGGCCCTCAAGGGAAATGGAGTTTTATTTATTTGGTTTAGCCTTTGATTTGGATCCATCATCCCTTTATTTCTCAAAGTCATACTACCTCCTGGTGGGAGGGCTGTCCCTTCTCCCTGCCTCCTAACCTCCCTGTATCCTTTGACCTTTATCTGCAGGCAGCTGACCTGCGTTCCTGTGTCTGTCTTCACTCCTAGTTTGTTGTGTTTCTTTGTGCTGCACCCCATGTTGTGCTGCTACAGCTTCCTTTGCTGTCTCCAGTGTCTTGTCCCTGCCTCTCCTCTGTGGCTGGCCTACATGCCAGGGTTTTTTCTCTCCTTTTCTCTCCTTCAGACTTCCGCAGTTTATGTCTTTGAATCTTCTACTGGCAGTGTGTCCTTCCAGCCATTACGGGAACTATTTCCAGATTTGAACTGATAAAAATGCACTAGTAACGCTTGATCCAATGCCATTCCTCTTTAGTAGCTTTGCCTGCTTACCTTATCTGCATATCTGATTGACTCTTGGCAGCTCTGTATCTGTGCGAGGACCTGGATGTACATTCTTTTTCCTATGAGTGATACATTAATAATCTATAGAATTGTCAAAATGTCCTTTCAGGCTGCAGCTCTGAAAAATAGGACTTTTTTAGTTTTTTAAGCTGACACAAACACCTATGGCTCTTTGCACATGATTGGAAGTGGTCTGAGGAAGATTTAAAATCTGAAATCTGTTATGAAAAGGCTAAGTGGTTTGCAGGCATTAACTGCTTTTTTTCTATCTTATAAATTATTTAACTTGCATCACGACATCAGTAATTACAAGTTATGTATTCCTGGCTCCCAGTCCTGCTGGCTTACCTCTCCCACTATTTGCATCTTGTGTAGAGAGAAACTTGCTGACTATGTACTAAAATGAGAAAAAAAACCCTCTGCTTTCTAAACAGATTGCAAATATTTGTTGCCTCTTGTACATCTTCATTGATGTCAGCTGGAGTCCTGCTTGCAGAACAAACTTGGGATATGCAATAGGGATTGGTGCGTTTAGAAGTAAGGTTCACTAGGAAAAAAATTGTCCAGAGAGAGAGAGAAACACATTTCACACCACTCAATTAGTGAGAAAGGGAAAAGGTTGGCAACCAAATGACATTTCCAGTGCAGGTTCAGAACACATTTTAAAAAGAAAATAGGAAAAGTGAGCAGATACTGACTTCAGCAACATCACAGCGATAATGGTAATGAGTGCAGAGTCCTCCAAATGCATTTTAAACTTCTTTTTAACATGATATTGTGGGAGTTTTGTAATGGTTCTTAAGAAGAGGACCAAGAGCCAAGGTGGGAGTTTCAGGGCTACGTGTCACTCAAAGTTTTAGTTTTTTAACTGCTTTGAAGTAAGAAAAGTGGCAGAAGTGTGTCTAGTGCTGTGTTAACAATCAAAGCAAAATCTATTCTGTATTTATGTCACATCGTTCGTGCTATAGCATCTTGGCTGACGATGTACCGCAAGACATGTCAGTGAATGTGCTTTGCGATTCTTCCTGGATTTTGGCAGGCAGGGATTCAAAATACGGTATGACTTTACGCTTGTGCTGTGATTGCTCAGAAGAAATCTACGCAGACTGCAAAAGATGACAGCTTTTATGCAAATACCATTAAATTCATCACAGTGAGTTGCAGCACTATTGTCCTTTAAAGGTTTTCTGCTGATGGATGCAGGCAATTTTGGCAACCCAGCAAGAGGAGGAAAAAGAAGGATTGTGTGAGCATGCTGCATTTGCTGCTGTGTTTCTTCGAGTAGAGCATTCGGCTTCATATTAAATCACCTCTTTAGTTTGGGTTAGCATTGCTATGGTGTATTTTTATAGAGAAGTCAATCTTTTGTGTTTAATCAGGTATAGATACTGCTGATAGAAGGGATGCATGTAACAGCTTGGGATGTACTGTTTGGTGCCACAGTGTATCTGAAGGGAGGTATCAGAGGCAGAACCACCGCAAGGCTAAGACTAAGCAGACCATGTCAAAGCAGCTGGACCTGGTACTGCATTCAGCTTTGGGGCCCCCAACTCTGTGTTGGACCTGCTTGAGTGAGTCCCGAGGAGGCCAGAGAGATGCTGCGAGGGCTGGAGCAGCTCTGCTCTGGAGACAGGCTGGCAGAGTTGGGCTTGCTCAGCCTGAAAAGGAGGCAGCTCCGGGGAGACCGTAGAGAAGCTCCTAGTGCCTAAAGAGGCTACATGAAACCTGGAGAGGGGCTTTGGGCAAGGGCCTGTAGGGACAGGACAAGGGGGAATGGCTTTAACCTGACAGAGGGGAGACTGAGATGAGCTCTTAGGCAGAAGTTCTTCCCTATAAGGGTGGTGAGGTCCTGGCACAGGTTGCCCAGAGAAGCTGTGGCTGCCCCATCCCTGGCAGTGTTCAAGGCCAGGTTGGACGGGGCTTGGAGCAACCTGGTCTAGTGGAAGGTGTCCCTGCCCATGGCAGGGATTGAAACTGGGCGAGCTTTAAGGTTCCTTCCAATACAAACCACTCTGTAATTCTATATGCAGTGAGAGCGGCCTTTCCCAAGGCTCACTAGTGAAAGCTACTACTTTATTGTCTGTGTCCTGTATTCCTGGCACAGAGTCTGAGAGTGGTCTAAAGAAGGAAAATGGTTCTCTGCATGTAATATGAATGTTGATATGTGGTCAGCAAACCTCATCCAGATGCTTGTAGCTTGCTGCATACTTTTGAATGTTCTTTTTCTGATGAATGGCAAGAACAGGTTTCTAAAAATAAATTAATGGTTTTCCCTTTTTACTTTCTGTGACTTAATATACTTTATTTATCTATATGGCTACTAGTCATAGTCATTCTTCAGCTCACAAGAGTATAAACAAAAATGAGCCTGAGTCACAAAGGATGTGGAGCCAGGCTTTTTCCAGGATTTTAGCCAGGTGTAGGAGTATAGGACTTGGAGCCCGGGGCTCGCGAAGGGAAAGGGCTGGCTCTGGGGTCGTGCTTCAGGAATCTTGCGTATGAAATAGGTCAGCACAGAGGTGCTTTCTGCATCTTATTCCAAGTTGGTAAGACCTTGCAGCTCTGTGCAAAGAGCTGAAAATAAACAGAGTGGATTTTTAAGGTTAGTTTATCACTCAAATAATGTAACCCAAATGAGAGTCCCTTTAATTATTCCTCTCGCATACCCGAGGGTTGATCAGACCAACATCTAAGGCAACAGTTACTTTCATCTAATCAGCTCTAGAAACAAACATTAACAAATTTAGCCTCCTAGGGCAAATAGTCAATTCATCATGCAGCTAACAGTGTGACCCAAAACCAGTCATAAACTTGAATCAAACACATTTTAGAAATCATGTTGCTGGGATCCTTAGGAAGTGGGTCTCTTTTCTCTGGTGATTGCCTACTAAAATCTAAAGCTGATCTGTACAACAGTAGCAGAACATGATAGAATTTTGTTTACTTACTAGAAATGTGAAGTAATCTGACCTAAAATATGCTAAGCATCATTTTCATTCCCAGAACATATTTTGGGAAGTCCTCTCTTTGTTGCGAAGGAGCACATCTGTCTGTTACAATGTACGTTAAATAGGAAAGACCCATTATAAGGTGGACTGGACAATACGAATGCTGTCAGGACCTCTGTGTATACACATAGCTGTGTGTTGGGAGATAATAGGACTCATTCTTTGTCACATGGGAGAAGCAGACTTCCTAACAAGCAGAGCAATGAAGAGTGAGTGTCAACATATTCCAATTATTTATCATCATGACCAAAACTTTCATTTTAAGGGATTATTCTGGGGCCATCAGTAGCAGCAGTGTACTGGTAGGCTTGTGTCTGCAGGCTCCATCAGTTTGTCTATAGGGTTTAGTGTTGATATCTACAGGGGCATAGATTTGAAATGCTATTTCATCTTTACAATCTCTGTCAATAATCCGTTTGACAGATAGCTGAGACTGGCTAAAAAGCACAAGAGAACAGCCTATGGTACATTGAGAGGATATACTCCAGCTAAGAGAAACAACTATTTCTATGCTACAGGTCTGTATTTCAAATTCAGTCATCTTGTAGAAATATTATACTCCATGTGCCTTGAGATTTAAGACGATGTCTGGGTTCTCCGAATAGAACAGATCCTGTTTCTGAACAGTTGCACTTGAGGGTGTACAGAAGATCCTCCTTTAACTCCCATGGTAGGGAGCCAGGTTAGAGGCAAAGGCTGAACACAGAAATCATGTCTTAGCCCTTTTGGACATGCTTTAGAAGTGCACTGTATTTCTTTACCCACAGATCTTAGAGGATTCATAAACTTTAGTGAGCTGCCAGAAGAGCCCATCATCTCCTTTTGCATTGCATTCCTTGTTGTTGCACAATTTCTGTTATATGGCAGGAATGAATATGTTGAATTTATGGGTTTGACAAGTAACAGAAAATGAGAATTGTCACTTCAGTTCACTTTTCATTTCAGATTCAGCTGAGAGACGATTCAGAAAACTACCATGGGCACTGTGTAGGTGAGAATGGAAAAAGCAAAGCAGCATGTGTCTGCCCCAAATTCAATAGAGTCAAGTTGTTCTGGGTGCTCCTTGGTTCAGAAGTGGAGATTAGACTGTCAGGCTATGTTGATTCACTCTGCTGTTTACTTTGCAGGGGACTGCTGTTGAGTGTCATCCTACAGGAAAATCTGACTGAATGAAATAGATCTTTTTTAAAATCACAGCTAATCATTTTCATTTGAGAATAAATTTGGTCTCCGCAACACACTAAGAATAATGACAAGTCATCGACCCAAGAGAAACTGTGCTTGCCTGCAATGTTCTTACCCTGCCCTCGTGACTTTTATGTGCTGCCATACATTATTGTTAATTAATCTTAACCATTTAAGTCCATCTGGCAATACAACTGGGTCTTTGGATAATAAAAAACAAAAACCACATACTGATTGCCAATGGAAGAGCAAAACCAGGTTTTGGATTAGGTTTTAAGTATTATTACATACCAAAGGCATAAAAATCAAGTCTGAGGATTTTAAAGCAAGTTATTTCTAAATGGCAGATGAATTATTTTAAGTTTTATTAAACTTTTTCATTGTAGCATCTTGCTGACAAGCCTTCAGTTAAAAGAGCCAGTTTCCAAAGCAAGGTATTTGTTGTCTTCATAACATAAATTAATGAAAGATTTCCCTTTTTCTTTTAAGTATATTTTCCCAAAATAGCTCGTTGGGGTTGTATCCCAACATCTTCCATGCCTGTGTTTCCAAGGGAAGCCTGCAGCATGCTTCTGCGTAGCGTTTTCTCTGCCAAACACAAATGGTACTTCACAATACAGCCCTGATAGTTTGTTAATGCATCTGTTGAAGCAGTTTTCAGAACTGTTCAGTTGAAGTGGAGGATCTTTGTGTTTCAGGTAGCTTCTCCTGAACTCTGCTCTGGAATCCATCGAAGATTGCACTGTTCATTTTAATTTGTGCAGCCAAGCACATGTCTAATGGTAGCAGAGTTCAGCATCTCATTGCTCATGGCACTAGATCTTTAAAGTAAAACCCAGTCAAAGCAGTTCCTGGGAGCCTGCAATTGATTTCAGTCCAGCAATTACTCTGTATTGACTGACATGAACACATTCTCCATCAGGAGTAGGAGTTGCCGACACAGACTCAGTTGCGGGAAATTTTCCTGTTTCGCAGGTGGCCAATAAAACCAGGGACCTTTGCAAACATATTTCAACCTCAGCATGAGCAACCTGATGCTGAAAACTCCCCAAAAGGCATTTAATCTCATTCACTGAGTAAAGGGTGTATATGTGTTGTCATTTAATACCATAAGTAGGAAAAGAGAGTTCTCATAACCAGAGGAGGCACATTCCCCTGGAATCACCTGAAGTCTGGTACTGCTACCAGACCAAACCAGGGAGCTAATTCAGCTTTTACCAGGTTTGATACCTCTTTCTGCAGCTGCTTTCTTGTTTTACTCTCTTTCAGACTATATTTTTAAGTTTTAAAAGGAGAAAAGAGGCTATTACAGACACAAAGACCCAACAGGCAAAGTGTTTCAGCTATCCGCAGGCACGAAATCTGAGCTGTTTTGGAGCCTGAATGAGTCCTGGCACATCCTTGTTCTTTCTTTATATATTTATTTCCCAGTTTGGCTATTCTACTTACTTTTCCCACGTTATCATCAAAGTGGCCCCAGAAGGGACAGTTGTGAAACAGAAACTATCTGTGAGTAGGAGAAAAAAACCAGAGCTTTTTGTTAAGCTAAAGATGCCTCGGGTTTAGCAAAACCGGACAACTCTAATTGTCCTAAGTATCTGCAAATGTTGCTGTTATTTTCTAAAAGTGTTTTAATGTTGGGGCGTGGGGGGAATGAAGAAAGGCAAAAAGAGATGTCAGTGGCAGACCTGTCTCATTGAAATTTGGGTTGAGGCAGTCCAGGAATGGTGGTTTATCCCTCTTCCTCCTCTCTGCCCTGGCCTGGGTGCAGATAGATTTGCAGCAGTGAAGCGAAAGGAAAAAATAGTTCCTTTCCTTGGTTCACATGAACTGCTTTGAACTGGAACAGATGTAGATGTACAGAACTGTCTGCTTACAGCAACTGTGCCATTTATAACCACGGGTTTTCTATTCAGGTCTCTTTATCATTTTAACTTGTTTTCTGTTTCCACATTCTTTTCCACAATAAAATAGTCTTAACTAAATGGGTTTTCAGCTTGCATCTGAAAAGTGCTGTTCCTTGCATGAGCTTACAATGCCAGCTTTATTGTTCAGTGACTTTTTGCTAATAGTGATGGCCAGTGGAAGAGAGGTTGAGTTTGGGTTCGTGGTATTTGGAAAATAGGGTTCAGAATATTGGTTTATTATCAAATTAGGGCAGAATCTGGAGTCTGATGTGATAAAATCTTGCAAAAGGTGTTTGTAATATTTAACCTCCAAATAGCATTTCCATTAGTTTTCTGCTGCTTTGAACTCTGTTTAACTTTGGTGTACAAAATAAGTTTGTGTGCAACCCAGACCAAAATTTTTCCAGTGAGATAAGAGATTCAAACTTAACCACAAAAATGAGGATGATGGTGTTGTTTGTGCTTTGTGTTTCTCATGAACTCCCACTTTGGAGTAAGTTCATTCCCTGTTTGATTTGATTATGTGCTCAATAATTAATTCTGCCAATGCTCTGCTAAGGAGGAAGGTGAGTCCTGTAGGTCCTAGTGACTGAGGCATGGGGATGTGTCCTGAGATGGTGAAAACCCATGGAAGTCATAAATGCAATCAGTGGTGGTTGGTTAAAACTCATCAGTTAGGCCTCTCCAGTGCTGCACTTGCTTGGGTGGACCATGTGGCCTTTATTGCAAAATTGGAAATTCAGTTTTGTAGAGTTACTTCAGTTTCTTGGTTCTCTAGTTTTTCATGGAGACAGGCAGTTGTTTGTATATTGGAGACCGTCCATGTTATGTTCTTTGGTTTTAGTTCATTGCTCTGGGCCTTGACACAGAAAACTAACTTCATTGAAGCTGTGCAGACAGATAGGATTTTAATCTAAACCATATTAAAAGTTGGAACTTTCTGTGACCATGGGGTTTCTCAGGGTTCAGCCATGAGCCTGCACTAACTTTGGGGTGGCCAAAGATTATTTTTTGTGATCGCAAGGCACTTTTCTCTCTTCTGGTTGACTTGGTACCAACTCTAAAACTGGATGATGTGATCCTGTGAACCAGTGTTGTGTCAGTGTTGGGATACCCTGAGGAGCAGTCTAGGAAGGCACCAGGGTGTTGCAGCCCCTCAGGCTATGGATTCCTCACAGCTTTGGGCAAGAAATGCTTTGCTGTTGTTCAGATTAGATATAAGGAAGAAGCTCTTCCCTGTGAGGGTGGTGAGGTGCTGCATAGGTTGCCCAGAGAAGCTGCGGCTGCCTCATCCCTTGCAGTGTTCAAGGCCAGGTTGGTTGGAGGCTTGGACAGCATGATCTAGTATGAATGAGGTCCCTGGCCATTGCAGGGGGGTTGGAACTGGATGAGCTTTAAGGTCCCTTCCAACCCAAACCATTCTGTGATGCTCAAGTTGAAAATAAAAGTAGATACTTGCATTATGGAGAAAAGAGTTTCAAAAGGTTCCCCAACAACAAATGGATGAAGAAATGAAATGTTACATTTAATCTGCTCTCACCGAGGTTAAACAGGTAAGATCTCTTTCTCCATCTGTCAAGCTGATGTGTAGACAGGTTTCTGACACACAGCTTAAACCCTGACTCACTTAAGCTCTGGTGTAATTGCACCCCCGGGGTTCACCTTTCAGAGTGAAGTGTTTCTCTTGCTCTTTTCTCCTTCCCATTATCCATATGCTTTCTATCTCAATTTCTCTATTTGAATGCCAATGCTTTTGGAATTACCTTTTCAGCTTGGTCCTAGAGGTTAGTAATGAAACAGACCTATGTACCCTGAGAAATCTTTGCTTAGCATCAGCAAGACAAGTAGCCTGCTTAAATATACACAGGTTCCCTCCATCAGGATTGATGTGCTTTGCCCTTGGTGGTGTCTGTTCTTGTGTTTTTAAACCCATGTTTGTGTTCTGCTCCATGTATTTATTTTAAAATCTAGTTGTGCATCAACACATTCTCAATCTGAAATGTAGATCTCAGACTGAAATATTTCAGATGTTTGAACTGAATCCAGTTTTCAAGTACCATAGTTATCTAAGAAGTACATAAAAGTTTCCTTCAGTGTTCATTTCTCATTATTATCTGTTCTGGAGCTCTGATTGTTTCTTAGTGTAATTAGTGTATGTGTTACCATAAGTTCTCTTTGTGATCTTGCATCAGATGCGTTTACAGAGAAGAATCTCCTCCAGTATCTATGAACTGAAGTTTTACTATATCAAAACAAAACTTTTCCCCTGATTCCCCAATTTTATACACTGCATCTGTGTACTACTGGGTTACTCCAAAGTGCTGGTTTTATTTCACTATGGTCACTATGGTTTGCATTTATATCAAATTCCTCAAGAAAGTCACCCAAATGAGTTAATGGTAGCTCTCTACTATGCCAGTTTTATGCTGGCTGTGGCAAGGCAGGATCTAAAATTAAGTGTGCTGATGACAAATTGCCCCACCACAAATTTCTTGGAACTTGAAGCAGTAAAGTGAGTGTATTTACCCTTTAGCATGTTGTGTTATGGGACTGTGAACTATTGGATGTGGTACCAGCAGCCTTACATCTTACATTGTTAAACCAGACTTGGTCGTGCACACCTTCCTGGAAAAGGATGTGCTCTCATGACTTGGGATGAGAACCAGACAAGTGCAAATCCACAATATCTTACGTTGTAGGTAACGTGTAGTAATTCTGCTTAGGGCTGGAAAAGCCTGACCTGGAGTATCTTACCCAGTTTCAAGCAGGTTGTTGCAAGAAAAGTGTGTATCATACAGCCCAAAGCTGAGAGGAGAGCAACAAAAATGAAGAAAAATCCAAGAATATATATCTTAGAAGAAAGCAATGGGAGAGAGGCATTTGGCCAATGGGGTTTGCAAACTTCCCTTTGGGTTTCTAGGTAGAATTGTTATTTGTGGGGGAACATTCATTATCCTTGTCCTGTTCTGAGGTGGCCTATGTTAATGTTGGAATTTATTTGTAACCTGGAGGGAAAAATCCATTTTACATGACAGGAAAGGAACTAGTGGGAAACCCTCTGTTCATGCATGGCCTCTGTGCCAGCTGCTTTCAGGAACTCCTGGGTCATCATGTCTAAATCTTTGCTATTTCAGGCAACCACATCACAGAATCCCATTCATGAATTTCTCAAGTACCATTATAAAAATAGTTTGATTTAATGTATTTATTTATTTTTTTATTTTCTATTTTCTTTGCTTCCATTCCTCTGATAGAAACCTCATGTCTTTGATTTGGAGGCTCATCTCTAATGATCTGAATGTTAATGTAGTCACACATGTGCTTTATTTGTTCTTCATTGCCCTTTGGCTTCTTGACTCGGGGGGAACAAGAGTAATGAAGGGGTAGTTCTTTTATTGTCTTCTGGAAAGATAAGCTTCTCCTTCCATCACCACCACCACCACCCCCTGAGTCATTCTGCATCTGTTTAAGTTTGAGTTCATGTTGCTGAAATAGGGGGTGATGAATACTGCAGGGAATATCCTAGAGAAATTATGCTTTTTTGTCTTTACTGGAAGTCTCTTGCTTGATATACCCTAAATTGTCCTTTGCCTTTTCTTGAACTTGATGGATAGTTCTACTGTGATCAACTGATACATAAAGGAGTCCTGAAGTATCCTGCAATGCTAGGCAGAGCCACCATGTGTTACCTCTGGAGACAGTTAAGAACAGCCTGTGTTTAATCAGAAATCACATTCCACCGTACTGAGAGCCCTGATGGGCTTGTAAAGGAATTGCAGTCACAGATAAGGTATTTTTGTGGGTGTTCCTTGAAATCAAGAAGTCCTGTTGCTTTTGGGCACAGGGTTGACAGGCAGTAGGTGTGCAGTTCAGTCATAAGGTGTTAACTGCAGTTTGATCGTAAGGCATAAGTCAAAAGGTTGGTTTGACACTGTTTTCTGCTGTTCTGCTCTGAGGGCACCTCTGCTACCTGTGGTGACTAGACATTCTCAACAGAACATGTCTCCCATGAGGAAGACCTCGGTGGCTGTTGGAGCAGAGGAGTATTATATCAGCCATTTCTTAACACCATCGTAAGGGAACTCGAGCAACACAGCATCTTGAAATTGTTACTGATAGCAAAAAGAGGTTTGGTTAGGGTTGAAAGGGCCCTTACAAAGATACCCCTTAAGTCATATGTTTGAGAGGAACTGATGTACCAGGTGAAGTTTTCTAGAGACTGAGCAGCAACCTCAGCTGATTTTTGGAAGTGAAGGTTTTTAGGCAGTGTATAAAGACTCAGAAGGTTAATCACCCTCACCTCTTTCAGTAGAGGGAATCACACACTCTCATTGTGGACAGCAAGTGTAGTTTCTGAGAGGAGCTATTTCTTACAGCAGCTGAGGCAAGAGATCAGAAAGATAACCACATCATATTGTATGTGGCTATATTTTACATACTCTGAAAAGTTCAAGGTATTCATTATTGTGCTATAAGGATGCTGGGGAGGGACTCTTCTTTAGAGACAGTAGTGGTAGGACAAGGGGTAATGGGTTAAAACTTAAACAGGGGAAGTTTATATTAGGTATAAGGAAGAAGTTTTTTACTGTGAGGGTGGTGAGGCACTGGAATGGGTTGCCCAAGGAAGCTGTGAATGCTCCATCCCTCGCGGTGTTCAAGGCCGGGTTGGACAGAGCCTTGGGTGAGATGGTTTAGTGTGAGGTGTCCCTGCCCATGGCAGGGGGGTTGGAACTAGGTGATCTTAAAGTCCTTTCCAGCCCTAACTACTCTATGATTCTATGATTGACACCAGGACTTGAGCAGAAGCCACCTTGTCTTTCATAGAGGTTGGAAAAGTCCTAGAAGATCGTCAAGTCCAACTGTTTTGCCAAGACTGCCAAGTCCACCACTCACCCATGTCACTAAGGGCCTCATTATGATAGATACAAAGTAAGGAGAAAGCAGAACTGTCAGTAAATAATAAAACCAATAAGCATCCACCCCTAAACCACCAGAAAGAGTCTAGCTCAAGGGCAGAATGGCCATCATGCTGGTGGTGGGGATATTGATGGATTCGAGGATTGCAGAAGCTTGGTGTCCCACCTTGAACTGCCAGCCATTGCACCCATGAGGACTGTAACCCATGAAGATACAACCTCATGTGGCTCCTGATGATGAAGCAACAAGGCTCTGTTCAGAAGGGCACAGTTTCAAAAGGTCATTGCTGAGTGGAAAGTTTTTATCTGCTGAACTGAATCAATATTTTGCAGTTTGTAAATCTTAGAGCCCTGGTGATGCTGGTGAATTAATGAAAGCTAAACGTCTTTCTGTACAAGATGATCCCTTTCCTCCTTCCCTCTTTTTACCTAAGGCATCATTTTCCTAGGGCACAGTAGCAGCACCACCAGTCACTTTGTGCTGCTACTTAGCATTTCCATATTTAAACAGTACTCCACATTGTTTATTGAAGTGGCTTATATGAAGTCATCCAAACCTCTGGGAATTGTACCATTAATTTCCCCAATAAATAGGCAGAAGGACAGAAGCCAAACAGGATACAAGTGCTAAAAAAGCCTCAAGATCAGCAAAATGTGCCCCTTTCTGTCAAACCAGCAAGTCATTGTTTTGCTATGAAAAATAGCATTTCAGAGTTTTCTACAATTGGCTGGGTTTGGTGCTTGGCTTCTTAAATCTTGTTTGAAAGGTGGCAGGCTGAGTCCTTTCTAAGAGCCAGAGGGCTAATTAGTAAGATAAAAGATTAGCAGAGAAAGCACTTGATATGTTCTTGTTTCAAGTCACAAGTGACTGGAGAAGAGGAAAAGGCCTCAAGCTGTGCCAGGGGAGGTTTAGACTGGAGGTTAGGAATAGTTTCTTCCCCAGAGGGTGTTCAGGCATTGGAACAGGCTGCCCAGGGCAGTGGTGGAGTCCTTGTCCCTGGAAGTGTTCACAAAACCTGTAGACAAGGCCCTCAGTGCCATGGTTTAGTGGTGTCCGCGACAGTGCTGGGGAGCACACAGAATCACAGAATCCCAAGGGTTGGAAGGGACCTCAAAAGATCATCTAGTCCAACCCCCCTGCAAGAGCAGTTGGACTTGGTGATCTTAAAGGTCTTCTCCAACCTGTTTGATTCTATAATTCTATGTTCTTGTACAGGGAGACCCCAGTAGGACAATGTGGGAATTGTGACCCAGGCTGGAGTAGGTGCCATGAGGCATTTTTTTTTTTCTGCTAGAACATCACTTTCAGGGATGACATTGCTGGTTTGTAGGTATTTTCTCCCATGAGAACTGACACTTCAAAAGCTTTGAGTTGGGTCAAGCCGTAGCTACGTGTATACTTTTTCAGTACTGTTAAAACATCTAGCCTTCCACAAAATACAATTTAAATTCCATTTTTGTGATGTATTATTGTGGGACATTAATCACAAAATCACAGAAGAGCAGACTGGCTTGGGTTGCCAGGGATGGGGCAACCACAGTTTCTCTGGGCAACCTGTGTCAGCCCCTCAGCACCCTCACAGGGAAAAACTTCTGCCTAAAATCTAATCTCAATCATTCTCCCTTGTCCTGGCCCTACAGGTCGTTGTCCAAAGCCCCTCTCCAGCTTTCTTGCAGCCCCTTTAGGCACTGGGAGCTGCTCTAAGGTTTTAGTATTGACATAATTACTGTGGTCAGGGAAAAAAAAAATCCTTTCTCTTAATCAGAAAGAAATGTATTGCAGGTTTAAAAGTAATCACTTCAAGGTAATTTCTGAAGAGTTTAAATGTATTAAAATCAAATAAAAAAGAGACTATTTGTGGGACTTTACACCTTTCTGGCAAAAAACCATCATATGTTTTGTAAACTGATTGAATCAACCAATAGAGTATCTGTTACTAACAAACCTTAAAGTTTGCAAATAGCACTTTACAACCTATATAGAAAAAGTTTATGCAATAATAGATACACTAAAGGACAGTATTCAAAGAAGTTACTTTTCTAAATATTTTGGCAAAACAATTTTTTTTTTCATGCAGAGTATTGTTTTTCTAAATGCTTCAATGCTTGAAGATAAGCAATATATTAAAGCTTAATACCCTTTTATTCCATTGTTGACGTTTTTTTTCACCATACTGATAAACATTTGCTAAATAAGTGAACAGAACATTTTCCTTTTTTTTAAAGAAAGACAGCAAATGAAACATTATCCTGCTAACCAAACCAGAAAAATACAGTAAACCCTTGTCTTAAGGTTATAAACTCAATCACACTTTAGAGGAGAATAAATCCCTCTCCTAAATTCTAGGATGAAACTTTGGCCCTGTATAAATAACAAGGTTACAACATCTTCCATGTCTTTCTCAGAAAGTATGAAAACAAATCATGTTTTCTGTCTCCGTGCACTGATGTCAAATGGTTGCTCTTGGCAGGAGTTGCTGTTTCCTTTCTTATGCAGAGTATCTTCATAGAATCACAGAATCCCAGACTGGTTTGGATTAGGAGGGACCTTAAAGCTCATCCAGTTCCAACCCCCTGCCACGGGCAAGGACACCTCCCACTAGACCAGGTTGCTCCAAGCCCCATCCAACCTGGCCTTGAACACTGCCAGGGATGGGGCAGCCACAGCTTCTCTGGGCAACCTGTGCCAGTGCCTCAGCACCCTCACAGGTAAGAACTTCTGCCTAAGAGCTCACCTCAATCTCCCTTCTTAGTTTAATGCCATTCCCCTTGTCCTGTCACTACAGTCCTTGATGAAGAGCAGACCATCTTCTGCAGACCAACGGTCTTAAGGCAGACCATCGCCAGACACATTGTGTGATGCATTTTGGCCTGCTTCATGGTTGTATTTTGCTTAAGTCTCAGAGCTGTAGAAATAATTAAACCCCCAAACAATCCTAAGATGCAGTGGGATGAAGAAAACTTGCTAGAACCAAACATTAGCTTGAGGTAGGATTTTGGTTTTATTTCCTCACTACAGGCAAGGTCAGCAGAGGGACTGGCTCTTTCAAAGCAACTATAGAATAGTTGCCTGTAGTCATACACATCTTTATCAGGTTAGCAAAACCTTCTAGGACATCTATGCCTTCATCTACACGGCCTGAATGCCCCTTTGACTTTGATGCATAGAAATTTAGGACTTCAAATGGGAAAGCTCTTGGATCAAGAACAGTTTTACCAGTTAGTTAGTATATCTTATGGTCTCAGCCCCAGGTTGAAGTCTATGGATGATATTTTAACAGTAAACCTGATGATCTTTGGATCCTCGTTTGCACATGGTTGGTATAAGGAGCTATTTGTAGCAGTCTGGTAAAAGGGGGAGATTGTGATGAGATCTTATACAGAAGTTGTTCCCTGTGAGGGTGCTGAGGCCCTGGCACAGGTTGCCCAGAGAAGCTGTGGCTGCCCCATCCCTGGCAGTGTTTAAGGCCAGGCTGGATGGCACTTGGAGCAGCGTGGTCTAGTGGAAGGTGTCCCTGCCCATGACAGGGGCTGGAACTGGGTGAGCTTTAAGGTCCCTTCCAGCCCAAACCAGTCTGGGATTCTATGCTAATTAATATTTTAAATGTATTTAGATACTTCTAAAAGCTGCTGTGAGAGTTTAGGTGTACGTTGTCCCAATACATACCCATTCTCTCCCCATAATCTCTTTTTTTAGTATTTTTTCCTTTCATTTTAGTGCTCCCATTAGTAACATTTGCCTTCCTTTGGAACTTACAAACAAAAATGATGAGCATCATAACCCTTTAAAACAGAACTAATAGGATTCATAGGGTGTAGATTTAGTGGATCTCTATTTTCTCTGAAGTATTATCAATGTGTAAAGCTATAGTTACATTTTGCAAAGCACAATCTGCAGTGGACTTGAGCAAGGCTTCAGTGCTTCTTCTTGTTGAATAGCAACAGAAGCAAAGCTGAAATATTTTTTCCAGTGTCTGGTAGATGATGTTTAATTTAAGTAATTGAGAAATAAGTCTGAAAACAGACATACTTAATAGACATTAAGTAGCCGGGGATAAAAAAAGTGCAAATTTGTCTTGATGGGGGTGGGAGATGCTTTGTGTGTTTATATAGTGTGGGATTTTCCAGGGTCTAAATGAACAGGCAGCATGAATCTTGATACATAGAATTTATATTTTCTGGTCCTTTATATGTTGTTGAAAATGTCATTTCATTTTACTATCACTACATTTTTTAGGTGATTTTGCTCCACCTATTTTACATTTCACATGTAATAATTCTTGTGTCAGCTCAGATGTGTTAAAGCCTATGGCTGCCTACTGCAAACAGGAAATGACTTTTAAAAAACAAAAATAGAAAGGCAGGAATATAAATGAGTTCATATAGCTGTGTGTTATTCTAACCTCCTTTTAACATGCTGCTGGTAGTAATAGATCAATAACTTCAAAGGTGTGAAGCGTCTTCCAGGAAAGCTACAGTCCCACTCTGGAGACCCAATGTTGGTAAGGCAGTATGGAGAAATAGAGGAAGCAAAATGACGTTTCAAATAGTCCTGCCAGGAGCTGAATTTTCTCCACCTGTGTGATAGGAGTTGATTTTCAGATTCCCAAATCCTGATCACAGTATGTCTGAAAGGGCTCTGCTGTTCAGTGGAAGATGAAGTGAGAATAAAGTTGTCAGCATCTGCTATATTTTGTCCAGCTTTAAAAGTGTCTCTATTCTGTAAAGGAAACTGGCCTTGGAATCCAAATTTCATTTCACTGTTTGTTCTTTTGATGGATTGGATCATAACCTCCTGTTTGCTTCATTAAGGTAATAACCTGTACAGACCTAGGCTACAGCTGCATTTGAAAAGAAATGCAAAAGCAAGGAGATACGTGATTTCCAGGGTGTCCTCCTACAGCAGGTGGAAGTGGCAAGGAGTCACCTCAGTGTCATCTCACAGAACAGGAGGTGGCAACATCCCTGACAGATTAATCTTGCCTACGGGTAGGTTGGTTGCCTTTTCCAGCAGCCCTTTTGCCTGCCAGGTTAGTCAATGGTATTAGTACACCTGTGAAGCAGTGCAGCTAGAAGCAGCATCTGGCTGTTCCCAACTGTAGAGGCAAGGTAAAACTTAAATGGTCACAGACGTGGATCTAATCAGTGCTTAACTTTTGGACTTTCAACAGAACAAAAGTTCAGGATGTGTATAAGAGCTCCTTGGAGAGCACAGTGGTTCCTGGCTGGGCCTTTGCCAGTGCCTCGTCAACAGGTGTCAGCGACCCAAAAAAGCACTGCCCTCCCTGCCAGCGGCGGGGATCCTCTCTGGCATTCCCACTGCACAGCTCTGCTGGCCAGCAGGAATGACCCATAGGTCAGGAATGAGAGGCACTGCTGGGGTGGCACACTGCAGCTGCCTTGACATTTGCCTTGCTTTTCCTGGGGACGAAGCAGGGATTTCAGGCTCCAAGTCTAACAACCTTCTGGAAGGGAGGAAAAGATAAAAACAAACAATAAAAGCACCAAAAGGGGGAAGGAAGTGGTAGGTGAGTTGCTTGTAAGAATTAAGTTTTTTTTTCTTAGCCCAAGGATTAACCTGTAGCTTTGAAATTGGGAAGGTACAAGAGGTAGAGAAATGGTTTCAAATGTGCTGGAGGAGGATTCTGCTGCTAGGGGGCAATGTATAGTAAGCAGAATCACTCAGTATCTAGCAAAGATTTTAAAAAAGAACCCAAATCCAGAAAATACCTGACATACTGGTCTAGTGTGAGGTGCCCCTGCCCATGGCAGGGGGGTTGGAACCTTATCATTCCAACCCAAATAATCCTGTGATTCTATGATATTGCATATGCTAGCATTTCTTCTGCAGCAAGCATAGTATAAAGAAAACATACAGCCTTTATTTATACATGTGTGTGTATAATTTGTTTTTTCCATATATATCTCTCTGTGTCTGCCCAGCTTCCTCAGTATGCTTCTTCACTATTGCAAGGCCATTACCAATTCTGAGAGCTGCATACAACACTTTTGGTTAATTCATATGAAACAGATGTCTTCAGTTTAAGGAATCTAATCTCCATACAGTAGTATTTCAGAATACTTTGGGGAAGAGCTGATGTTAGGTTATTATAATACCAGTTAGCTCAGGGAACTCATCCTCTGTGATCCTTAATTGTATGTTCTGAATTTTATCCCAATTTATATAATCACAGAATCACAGAATCCCAGAGTGTTTTGGGTTGGAAGGGACCTTAAAGCTCATCCTGTTCCAACCCCTTGCCATGGGCAGGGACACCTTCCACTAGACCAGGTTGCTCTGAGCCCCATCCAACCTGGCCTTGAGAACACTGCCAGGGATGGGGCAGCCACAGCTTCTCTGGGCAACCTGTGCCAGGGCCTCACCACCCTCGCAGGGAACAACTTCTGCCTAAGATCTCATCTCAGTCTCCCCTCTGCCAGTTTAAACCCATTGCCCCTTGTCCTGTCCCTGCAGGCCCTTGTCCAAAGCACCTCTGCACATTCCTTGTCAGCCCCTTTAGGCACTGGAAGCTGCTCTAAGTTCTCCCTTGAGGCAGAAAGATATGTATGTGAACATTTAAAAGTCTTGAATAATTTTGTCTTGCAACACTTCTGCCTCTTCTTTGTTGAGAAAAACTAGTACAGCAAACTTACTTAGATTTCTTTGACTTTATTGTTCTAGCCACTTGCAGAGAAGCCAACTTCAGCAAAATCGCTGGTTTTAGACTAACCAATGAAATAGTTAATTTTTTACATATATATAATCATGCTGATTTGATAATTCCATTTTAGAACTAGTACAGGATGCTTCCGTTAAAACTGTGTTGTGTGAATGCAGTTTTCCTTTTATTTTAATGAAAAAATCTGGTGGTTTTCTTTTTTTTTTTTTTTTTTTCCTGCCAGTATTCAGTGTTTAGATGTGATTATGACTAATGTTAGACGATAAAGTCTGAGGGTACTAATGCAGAAAATATGCCCATTTCTAGAGCAGATTTTCAGTTCTAGTTCACCTGGTCATCAAACCCAAGGAAGGAGCATTATCCAAATAAGTAAAAGTTAAAGCATAACATGTCAAATTTCTGCAATGGAAAATCTATCAATTAAATAGTGTTAATTCTTGCAACAAGAGTTGGAGGACTTTTACAGATGAAATTTGAACAAAGGAGCAGATGTTTGCAAGTTTGAGGGGGTTTTATTAGTTTTTTTCCTATATTGTCATTCATATAAGTTGATCTACTTCAGATGAATATAGTGCATGTTTATTTAGTGCTGGAAATGGCACAGAGCCCCTTGTACCTGGTGCTTCTTGCATAGAAATCTTTTCAGAATGGCTAAAACATACCTAACTTTGTTGCAGTTCTCAAGGTCCTTGTAGTATCTCCATGCTCTGAATTGCAGCTAGTGGCTCAGGGTAATCCATGACATCCCCAGATTTCTGGTAAAACTCCCCCAGAGAGCAGCAAGGCAGTTGGAGAGCTGCTGCAAGTATCTATGGCTATTTTCTTTGTCTCATTTTACCTCACCCCTTACCAAAAAGGGACAGCTGTTAAAATAGCTGTATGGTCACATTCCCTATGGAGCTCTTTGTAAACATAAACGCTACCTAAAAGCCTGTTCTTTTATATCAGCTATGAAAAATGCAATATTATTAACAGGAAATATGGGAATAACCTAGCAGCACTGGTGCTAAGGAAGGTAGAAGTTCTATACACTGATGTTAACCAAATACTTCCTCAAACCTGGTTCATGGCTGGGATAAAAATTGGTATCAAATGCTTTTCAGCATCCCACACTCTTACAGAATGTGGATGATTCAAGGCAAGGAATACCTTAAAGTGTATCATTATATATTGTGTTCTTGCAGGGTGCTCTACAGTTCGTAACAAATGCTGGTAAATGACGAAGCAATACATAACAAGCTAAAAGAAGCATTGGGTGGGTCTGAGTCTATGTTCCAGGAATATTAGGAACTTCTGCTGTCTTGAAATCTATGGGTTTTCTAACAACTGCAGCTGTGGATATGGAGGAGAAAGGGCTAGTTGGTTATATGGCTGTGTTGAATGAAGTACGTCGAATGCTTCTTCAAACCATTGTTATACTGTTTTCTGCTTAGTAAATAGAAGACAGTGGATTAGTCAACGTTAGAAAGCAGCAAAGCTAGCAATTTTCACAATACTCTCCTTTTTCAGCTCCCAACAGAGAGATTAAGATGTGACTCTAGCTGGATTAAGACACTCATGTGCTTTATACTCTTCATATTGCATCTACTGTCTTGTCATAAATAATTCTGAACATGAGTTTATTTTGAGATGCAATTATTTTCCTTGTTTAATACAATTAACTCAAAGTAGAGGTTGATGTTTTTAAGTCTTTAAAAAACTCTATTCCATATAAAAAGTCTCTTGTGTTCCACAAGATACTGGTTTGACCTCTGCCAAATCAGCATAATTGCAGTAGATACAATCCCTCTGCGTTTGTAATTACCCAAGTGGCTTGGATGGCTTTACTTAGTATTAAATCCTGACATCATCTTGAAGTAGAGAAATACAACTCGCTGTGATTAAGATTGTATCATTAAAGTTCTCCCAATTCACATCTTTTCCAATAGATATAATGAACCAAACTGGTACGATTCATTGTCTACCTGAGGTATTTGTTCTTTCCAACATATTGCCAAGTTACAGATGGGTAAACAGCAGTGTAAATATATGCTCGCAGCTAGGTGATTGTTTGGCCTTGCACAATAGCACTGAATCATTTGAGCAGGTCTCCTTGCTCTCTACTGTGGATTTAACAAATGCTGCTCAGCAGTGCAGCTCCAGAGCACAGTTAGCTTGTTTGGACTCAATGAAGCTTGTGATTTTCTGCTCTAAACCTAATCCGTCCCAATCACAGTTTCAAAACTAGCACTTTTCAGTTCACAGGTTCATTGTGAAATACTCAGTATAGTCAGATCCATACTCTATAGAATCCCAGACTGGTTTGGGTCGGAAGGAACCTTAAAGCTCATGCAGTTCCATCCCCCTGCCATGGGCAGGGACACCTTCCACTAGACCAGGTTGCTCCAAGCCCTGTTCAACCTGGCCTTGAGCACTGCCAGGGATGGGGCAGCCACAGTTTCTCTGGGCAACCTGTGCCAGCGCCTCACCACCCTCACAGAGAAGAAGTTCTGCTAAGAGCTCATCTCAGTCTCCCCTCTGTCAGGTTAAATCCATTCCCCCTTGTCTTGCCCCTACAGGCCCTTGCCTAAAGTCTCTCTCCCCAGAGCTTTCTCTTCTCCAGGCTGAACAAGCCCACCTCTGTCAGCCTGTCTTCAGGGTAGAGGTACTCCAGCTCTTGGATCCCATCATTTGTCTTGTCTTCTTTGTGCTGCATAAATACAGGTAGCTCAGCCTCTACTTGTACACTTCAAGGCCACTGACCATTCTTACACAAACTTGTTCAAGTTTGTCAATGTCCTTCTTGTGTTGGGGAGCCAAAACTGGGCACAGCAGCTGTGTTCTGGCAAGTGCCAAATGAAGGAGAAGATTGCTTCCTTAGATCAGCTGTCTTGGCTTTTTTACTAATGGAGTCCTATATGCTGCTACCCTTCACCACTGAAGACAGTCACTCACTTTGAACCTGTCCACTAGGACCCTCAAGTCCTTCTCTGTGGAACTACATTCTTTCCACTTCATGCCCAGTTTGTGCTTGAGACTAGTCTGTCCAAGTGCAGGACTTCATATCTGACTTTGTTGAGTTCCATGTGGCTGTTCTCAGGCAATTCTTCCAGCCTTTGGAGATCCCTCCAGCTTATCAGCCATGCTCCTCAGTTTTACTTTGTCTGCAAACTTGTTTGGGAATGAGATTTTCACCGTCTCTTCCTTCCACAGCATCCCTGAAGTTCAGTCAAATCCAGACCAGTAGTCTGGTGAAGAGGAGTAACATGCTCTTAGGCTAAGACATAGCTAATGAACATGTGTTATCCATCTTCCCCTCATAAGCTTAGGGGCAACTCTAGGTAGGAGGGAAGTATTTTTCCTAATGGGCTATTTGTGTAAGATACCTGCTGCTATCTGCTCCAAGGACGGTGTTGACTATTTGCAGCAATAGCCTGTTGTAATATAGCTGCTATTAGAGTGTGCTCCTCTGCTTGGTTTTGTGGTTCGTTTCTGGGGGAGAGTTAATTTGGTATCCATTCTAAAATTCTTGCTTTATCGTCACTCGTTAGACAAGCAAATCCAGCTCCTGTGTGGTTAATAAAAAAGGCCAGACTGCTGCAGTGTTTTATTTTAATGTCAAAATGAATAAAATCTTGGAAAACTTTGCCTTCTATTGCTGGTATAAATGCACATATGCAAACACTAGTTTGCATTTTGTCTGGTTGCTTAGTTGGTAGGGAAATTTTTACATGAAATCATGTAGCCCATCTATGGACTTCAATAAGAAGTAGAAACGTATGGATGTCTGTCAGGGTGAGAGGGAGCCAACCTCAGACTTTCAAGATTTACTTAAATAAGAATGGTTCCATAAATCAGATACAGTACATAGGAACTTGAGAGGAAACCCACTGCTTAGTTTTTCAGCATGAACAAGTATTTGTTGAAGGAGAAAATGCCTACTGAAAAGGGGAAAACTCTGTGCCACCTATTGTCACCAGCTCATTTTCATACTATTTGTCTTTTTTCCCCCTTTTTTCCTTCTTTTACTGAGAATAAAAGTACTTTATGAGACCACAGAGTAAACACATCCCGAGACAGCAGTGCTTTAAAGTTAACTGAGCACGCCTCCTCCAGAGGAGGAAACCTATGTAGGGCTAAAGAGGACTGTGGAGGAGGCAGGGAGAAGGGGTGGGAGCCCTGCACAAGGGCTCATTGGCAGAAGAAGGCAGGAACAGGATACGTTTCACCTTTTGGGTGGCTCTGGGAGGAGCAAGGGTTGGGATTAAACGTGTCATGATGAAACTGTGCCTTTTCTTTTCAGACACAGACAGGTGTGGGGTGGATTTTCTGCCAGAAGATCTCAACGAGGCTCTGGAGGAGACAGATATGAGGGTGAACAAGACATATTCCTGTCTACCTGCTGAGGAGAAGGGGATCCACATTATCAACATCCGAGCTATAGAGGATATAGGATATGACCAGCATGAGAGTACAGTGAGTAAATGACTTGCCAGACATGTCATAACTGGTTTCCTGCACTTTACTCCTGAGCTTATTTCTCATTCTTTCCATTCCCAAGATGCTCTGGAATCTTCTCCCTCCTTTTTTCAGAGGTGCTGAGGATTGCCACCAGCCATAGCACACGCTAATTTAGTGGGGTTTGTTCTTTGATGTGAAGAAGGAAAGCAAGGGATCCTTATTTAACCTGTAGCATAAAAAGGGTCTGGCTGTTCTCCAAGTAAAGAATCTGGCAATGAGGCTGTGACAGCCTTTAAATTTCTTGGCCCATAAAGAGCAGAACAGAAAAAATGTCCAAAATTTCATGCAACAGCTATTGTTAATTTAGGTATAACTAATATTCTGTAGCATGCGATAAAGGTTCAATTTCCAGTGTCATTAATTGTGCCTTGGTGGACTCTTTAATACCAATTTTAAAAGTAATCTGAGTACCCAAAAGGATTAGGAGTTGGTTATGTCATAAACACATAAAAAGGAGTTTATTCAGGTGAAGGAACTGAGGTGGAGTGGGCTATTTAACAGTTCTCTCTGGGGAAAGCTGTACCAGACAAAGCAATGTTGAATTCATTGTGCTTGTGCTTAATTGGGATGGAGCATAGAGGAATAATTCTGTCTGAGTGTAAACATCCCTCCTCTGTGGTAAACTGAAATGTTGTTTCTCTGTCTCATTTGCAGCTGAACTGACATGAGCTTTACATTGTCCAAGTCAGTGTAACTCTCATTGTAGCAGCACTTCAAGAAGGGATGTGGCCTGAGTACCTTTTATCATTAATACCCCATCCTTAAAATAATCTAACCCTTGATTTCTTCAAAACAGGACCAACAGGCTTTGACTTTTTCAGCTGCATTCCTTTCACAGTGACATAAAGCTGTTCATAGAATCATGGAATGGAATCATAGAATAATTAGGGTTGGAAAGGACCTCAAGATCATCTAGTCCCAACCCCCCTGCTATGGGCAGGGACATCTAAACCATACCACCCAGGGCTTTATCCAACCTGGCCTTGAACACTGCCAGGGATGGAGCATTCACAACCTCCCTGGGCAACCCATTCCAGTGTCTCACCACCCTAACAGGAAAGAATTTCCTCCTTATATCCAATCTAAACTTCTCCTGTTTAAGTTTGAACTCATTACCCCTTGTCCTATCACTATAGTCCCTGATGAAGAGTCCATCCCCAGCATCCCTATAGGCCCCCTTCAGATACAGGAAGGCTGCTATGAGGTCCCCACGCAGCCTTCTCTTCTCCAGGCTGAACAGCCCCAACTTCCTCAGCCTGTCTTCATACGGGAGGTGCTCCAGTCCCGTGATCATCCTCGTGGTCCTCCTCTGGACTTGTTCCAACAGTTCCATGTCCTTTTTATGTTGAGGACACCAGAACTGCACACAATACTCCAGGTGAGGTCTCACAAGAGCAGAGTAGAGGGGCAGGATCACCTCCTTCGACCTGCTGGTCATGCTCCTTTTGATGCAGCCTAGGATACGGTTGGCTTTCTGGGCTGCGAGCGCACACTGAAGCCAGCTCATGTTCATTTTCTCATTGACCAGCACCCCCAAGTCCTCCTCCACAGGGCTGCTCTGAATCTCTTCTTTGCCCAACTTGTAGCTGTGCCTGCGATTGCTCTGACCCTGGTGTAGGACCTTGCACTTGTCATGGTTAAACTTCATAAGGTTGGCATCAGCCCACCTCACAAGCATGTCAAAGTCCCTCTAGATGGCATTCCTTCCCTCCAGCGCATCAACCGAACCACATAGCTTGGTGTCATTGGCAAACTTGCTGAGGGCGCACTCAATCCCACTGTCCATGTCACTGACGAAGATGTTAAACAAGACCGGTCCCAACGCTGATTCCTGAGGGAATCACAGAATCACAGAATCCCAAGGGTTGGAAGGGACCTCAAAAGATCATCTAGTCCAACCCCCCTGCAAGAGCAGGGTAACCTACAGTACATCACACAGGAACTTGTCCAGGCGGGCCTTGAATATCTCCAGTGTAGGAGACTCCACAACCCCCCTGGGCAACCTGTTCCAGTGCTCTGTCACTCTTACAGTAAAGAAGTTCTTCCTGATGTTAACGTGGAACTTCCTATGTTCCAGTTTACACCCATTGCCCCTTGTCCTATCACTGGATATCACTGAAAAAAGCCTAGCTCCATCATCCTGACACCTACCCTTCACATATTTGTAAACATTGATGAGGTCACCCCTCTGTCTCCTCTTCTCCAAGCTAAAGAGACCCAGCTCCCTCAGCCTCTCCTCATAAGGGAGATGTTCCACTCCCTTAATCATCTTTGTGGCTCTGCGCTGGACTCCTTCAAGCAATTCCCTGTCCTTCTTGAACAGAGGGGCCCAGAACTGGACGCAATATTCCAGATGCGGCCTCACCAAGGCTGAGTAGAGGGGGAGGAGAACCTCTCTTGACCTACTAACCACTCCCTTTCTAATGCACCCTAAGATGCCATTTGCCTTCTTGGCCACAAGAGCACATTGCTGGCTCATGGTCATCCTCCTATCCACCAGGACCCCCAGGTCCCTTTCCCCTTCACTACTTTCCAGCAGGTCAACCCCCAACCTGTACTGGTACATGGGGTTGTTCTTCCCCAGATGCAAGACTCTACACTTGCCCTTGTTAAATTTCATCAAGTTTCTCCCCGCCCAACTCTCCAGCCTGTCCAGGTCTCGCTGAATGGCAGCACAGTCCTCTGGTGTGTCAGCCACTCCTCCCAGTTTTGTGTCATCAGCAAACTTGCTGAGGGTGCACTCAGTTCCCTCATCCAGGTCATTGATGAAAATATTAAACAGCACCGGTCCCAGCACCGACCCCTGAGGAACTCCACTAGTCCACTTGTTACTGGTCTCCAGCTGGACATTGAGCCATTGACCACAGCTCTTTGTGTGCGGCCATCCAGCCAGTTCTTTATCCACCGAGTGGTCCATCTATCAAACTGATGTCTCTCCAGTTTAGCGACAAGGATGTTGTGTGGACAGTGCCGAACACTTTGCACAAGTCCAGGTAGATGACATCAACTGCTCTGCTTCTGTCCATCAGTTCTGTAGCCCCATCATAGAAGGCCATCAAATTGGTCAGGCAGGATTTCCCCTTAGTGAAGCCATGCTGGTTGTCACCAAGCACCTTGTTGTTTTTCATGTGCCTTAGCATGCCTTCCAGGAGAATCTGCTAAAAGATTTTGCCAGGCACAGAGGTGAGACTGACTGGTCTGTAATTCCGTGGGTCATCCATTTTCCCCTTCTTGAAAATGGGGGTTATATTTCCCTTTTCCCAGTCGTTGGGAACTTCACCTGACTGCCATGACTTTTCAAATATGATGGCCAGTGGCTTAGCAACTTCATTCGCCAGCTCCTTCAGGACCCACGGATGGATTTCATCAGGTCTCATGGACTTGTGCATGTTCAAGCTCTTAGGATGGTCTCGAACCAGGCCCTCTCCTACAGTAAGCCTAAGGTCTTCATTCCCACAGTCCCTGCATCTGCCTTCCAAGACTTGGGTGGTGTGGTCAGAGCCTTTGCCAGTGAAGACCGAGGCAAAGAAGTCATTCAGAACCTCAGCCTTCTCCAAATCCATGGTGGCCAGTTCTCCTTATAGGTTCCAGAGGGTGCCTGCGTTGTCCCTAGTCTGTTTTTTGTTTGCTACGTACCTGTAGAATCCCTTCCTGTTATCCTAAAGATCCCTAGCCAAGTTTAATTCTAACTGGGACTTAGCTTTCCTAACCTGGTCCCTAGCTTTCAGGACAACGTCCCTGTATTCTTCCGAGGCTGCCTGTCCTTGCTTCCACATTTTATAAGCTTCTTTTTTCCTTTAAATTTTTCTCAGCAGCTCCTTATCCATCCAAGGAGGTCTCCTGGCCCTCCTGCTGCACTTCCTTCTAGTTGGGGTGCAAGACTCCTGAGCTTGTAGCAGCTGATCCTTGAATATCAACCAACAGTCTTGGGCCCTACTAATATACTTATTGAGGCTTTAGCATATCCACAGTGCAGCACCTTCTCCTATATCATCAGTGAGGCCCCACAAGGGTCAACTTTTCAACAGAAAAGGTCAAAGCGATGTGAAGAAGCTCTCATTCAGTCTCTGCAGTATGACCCATCCCCTTCCCCATACAGTGGCTCAAAGAGACACCAGGGTTTTTCCATGCCCTTTTCTCCAGCCGTGGTATGCTTTAGGAAAAGAGGATATACTGATCTCTCCTGAGCTCCTCAAGTAGTTAGAAAAACCTGGTGTATACTCACCACTGTCATCTTCTAGAGCCATTATCAGTCCTGCCCATTTCCCTTATCTATTAGTCTACAGAACAGACCAGTTAATTTGTCCTTCCTGAAGTCAACACAATGAAGGTAGGATGTTTGTGGGGTCTGAGTCTTCTGCCTATTTTAATCTCCCTGCATTGGGTTCAGCCCAGTTTAGACCGGAGGTTAGGGACTGTTCCTTCCCCAAAAGGGTGTTCCTGTCATTGGAACAGGCTGCCCAGGGCAGTGGTGGAGTCCCTGTCCCTGGGAGTGTTCACAAACTGTGTAGACGAGGCCCTCAGTGACATGGTTTAGTGGTGGCCTTGGCAGTGCTGGTGCATGGTTGGACTTGGTGATCTTAAAGGTTGTTTCCAACTTCACTAATTCTGTGATTCAGAAATTGATGTTTAATTAATCAATGATTAATAGAGCTTTAAAACATAAATACAATTACTTTCTTTCAAAGAAATCACAGTGTTCCTGTATGTTGTTTACAACTCTTTGAGGCTTTATAACCTGAAAATCCAGTTAGCTACTATTTCTTTATATTTTGCTTCTACAGAACTTTGCATAACTAACTGAGTTGCCAGCCACAAGCAGACTGTCAGCTTGCTTAGAAACATATTCTGGATTCACAGGTGCATGCCATTAATTATAAAGCAGTCAGAAAATAATACTTAATAATGGACTTCTATATTGTAGTTAAGCTTAAGAACTAAATAGGAATATCTAGACAGGGCGCAAACAGGAGCAGCCTATGCCCTGAAGAATGTGTTAATGTTATGACTAAATAAGACAGATGTGGAGCGGGAGAAAGAGGGAATATGACAGAGTGAATGACATAGTGGCAGCAAATGCTAAACTGTTTTACTCTGTGTTTATGTATTTGGAGCAAAGGGTTTAAGTTCAATGGAAAAGAGAGGTGTGATGCTGGAGGATCCCACTGCAAGCAGCTGTGTGTGCTTCAGCCCAGAACCCCCCCACATGCTGGGCTGCATCCCCAGAGTGTGAGAAGCAGGCCAAGGGGGGGGATTCTGCCCCTCTACTGTGCTCTGGGGAGAAACCCCTCGCTGCAGTCCTGTGTCCAGCTCTGGGGCAACAACACAGGAGGGATGTGGAGCTGTTGGAATGAGTCCAGAGGAGGCCACAGTGATGCTGCAAGGGCTGGAGCAGCTCTGCTCTGGAGACAGGATGAGAGAGCTGGGCTTGTTCAGCCTGGAGAAGAGAAGGCTCCTTAAGGGGAGACCTTAGAGCAGCTTCCAGTGCCTAAAGAGGCTACAAGAAACCCGGAGAGGGGCTTTGGACAAGGGCCTGTAGGGACAGGCCAAGGGGGAATGGCTTTAACCTGCCAGAGGGGAGATTGAGGTGAGATCTTAGGAAGAAGCTTTTCCCTGTGAGGGTGCTGAGGCACTGGCACAGGGTGCCCAGAGAAGCTGTGGCTGCCCCATCCCTGGCAGTGTTCACGACCAGGTTGGATGGGCCTTGGAGCAACCTGGTCTAGTGGAAGGTGTCCCTGCTTGTGGCAGGGGGTTGGAACTGGATGAGCTTTAAGGTCCCTTCCAACCCAAACCAGTCTGGGATTCTGTGAAAAGGAGAGAGAAGCAGATAGCAAAGGCAGGCATGGAGTGAAGCTGTGAGGGACTGAGGGGGTGTAGACCTGCAGCCAAGCTGGCCCTGGGCAGACATAGTCAAGTCAAGCTTTGGAAGGTAACAAATGTTCCGCATTCCCACTTCAGACTGGCTGGCATCTCGGGCCCTTGCTGTCTGCAGTCCTCCTTGTTGCTTGGTATTGCTCTGTGCTCGTCTTATTACACTTGTCTAATTACTTACACTTCCTCCTCCTTTCAAACTCAGGAAGTTGGGATTTCCTGCTTGAATTTGTTGTCCAAGTAAAAATTTTGCTGAGGCAAAAAAGGGAGATCAGTCTGTCCCTTAGATGCAATGATTTATGGTTAAGGTAGCCGGGACCTGCCCTCCCCAAAAGGATGTTCAGAGAAAGATGTAAATTTGTGTAACATTGTGTGGGTTTTGATGACGTTTTGGCCATATTGGCTGTGATATACTGTGCAGTAAACTCAGAGGTTGCTCTTTTAATCTGCTTTTTAAATAGCTCTTTCCAGATAACTTAGATTCATGGTCTTATGTGTGAAAGCAGGAGGTATACATATCCCAAATGGATTTTGACTGATACAATTTCTAACTCATAGACAATTGGTATCATTTTGAGCAGAAGTCCTTTTCCCTACATGGAGGCTTAACATACCTATGCAAAATTAAAGGCCAGAAAATGTCCCTGAAATTATCCACTCATTTTTTGTAAAAAAAGTCCATACAGCATTTTTTGTAAAAACAAATGCAAGTTACCAGTGAGTTTTCATGCTTTTTGAATGGTCTGTGTATCTCTGAGGGCAGAATCATGAATCAGGCATGGGAAGTGCTATTGAAAGGAGAAATGAATAATTGTTAGTACTTTTTTATGTTTCTACAGTTGCCCTGGGCAGTTTTTCAGATAGATGCTTGGAAATGGAATTGTGTTTTAAGTCTTACATCTCTTGCATCTTGCAGTACTTACACAGCATTAATTCAAGATGGGAATAAAACCTTTGGCACCATTAGATTGCAAAGCCACAAAGGTTTTATAAGTGGCGAAAAAAAAGGGGATGGACTCAGTGAGCAGTGAACTTTCCTGGCTATGGGCCATCTGTAGTTTTGGCCTGGCTTCTTGACCAGCTGGCTCCCTTCAGTCTGTATCTAAGATGATCTCTTTTTCAGATGATACGAACTTGCAATGATAGATAAGTGAGAAATGTTTCCACATGATATTAATCTATTTGTCAGAATTGAAACCCCGATATGTCTTGAGTGGAAAAAGACAGATGATCTTAGTGGTGATTAACCCCCAAAGGAGAGAACCAAATCTACCAAGTAGATGACTTATGAACTAGTGTGCTGGTAGTTAGATTAAATCCCAGTCATTTTATCTATTTATTTCTGGCCAATGAAATCCAGCTGGCTAGCTGTAAAATTGCAGGTGTTAACTTGCAAAATTGTTTTGAGTAATTATAAGGGGGGCTCCTCCCCTCTACTTGCTGTTTGAAGATAGGTCAATGTGTGCTCCAGGCAAGGAGTCTTTGATACAAGGATATGGTCTGTCTGGTGTCCGTGTTGGCACGTGTACTCATTCTTCTTCTCCTCTCTCCTTCTCCACACCCCCATTCCCTGCTTCCAGTTATTAAATTCCCTATCCAAAAATCCAGATGCTGACTGCAAATACGGACTCTACTTCAAAGATGGCAAGAGAAAAGTAGACTACATCCTAGTTTATCAATACAAGAAGTCCTCAGCAGGGAGGACGATCACTAGGAGAGCTCATAATGATTCAACTGCTCGGAGCACCAAGCAGGAGCAGCCCCTTCCTGGGAAAGGAGTGCAGCTGGAGATGGGGGAAAGCGAGCCTCACATGGATTACCACGAAGATGACAAGAAATTTCGCAGGGAGGCGTACGAAGGGAACCTTGTGGAGGCTGGCCTGGAACTGGAACATGATGAGGATGTAAGGAGCCATTTCAAAGACAAAGATAAGGAGGATAACTGGTGATTGAATCCTGGGAGATGTTACACAAGCTCAACTCTTCCAGAATTTGATTCCAGTTCTCGCAGCGCCATCCTTGCCCAGTGATTTAATTCACTTCACAGCAATGGGCCGTGGTGGTGTTAATGCTGCAGTGAGGTGAAATTCCTTACTTTTCTTGGCCAGGACTCATGGCACATCCGCTGTTGCACAGCTTGTTGATGTGTTGCCATATCTAGATGTGAGTCTTAGACTGCTCTCAACTTTGCTCCAAGTACTAATCCCAGTTTGGTGGGTTTACAGTATAATGTGGTTTGGAGCCACTGGTAAATCCAGTTCTGATGAAAAATATCTGATACTGACAGTGACATTTCCCTACCTCAGTATACACTTCAGGGGAATGCAATTTGCTCAGGAGGTTCCGGTACATGCTTTAGCTGGAGCACGTGGGTCTTCTGTTATAGTTTACTCTTTCCATTCTTAGATATGAACAGTACAGCTTGTAACACTTTCACCTGTACCCTGAAAACAGCATATTCTATTAAAAGACCATTAGACTCTGCGAAAAATGATGTGTGTGAAGTACTGCCAGTGTGTGATTAGTAGGAATAAGCAGAGCGATATTGACTTCAAAGTAAACTATTATAATTAACTGATCCAACCGATATGCCTGAAATTCCTGTGAAGGAGGGTAAACATTTATGCTGATTTTCTTTACTGGATCTAAAAGTTGAGATCAGACTTGTGATCAGAGTGTTAAATAACTTAATCTGCCACCTATTACCCACAAATTACAGGCAGATACATAATGAGATATATATAAAATATATATATCATATGTCTGTCTTAGGGAGAAACCTTGTATCAGTCTTCTAATACTTAAAGGGAGCCTACAAAAAATTTGTAGAGGGGCTTTTAATAAGGGCGAGGTGGCATGGCTTTAACCTGACAGAGGGGAGATTGAGATGCAACATTAGGCAGAAGTTCTTCCCTGTGAGGGTGCTGAGGCGCTGGCACAGGTTGCCCAGAGAAGCTGTGGCTGCCCCATCCCTGGCAGTGTTCAAGGCAAGGTTGGACAGTGCTTGGAGGAGCCTGGTCTAATGGCAGCGGGGTTGGAATTGGGTCGGCTTTAAGGTCTCTTCCAACCCAAACCAGTCTGGGATTTTTGATTCATATGATCTATGAAATAAAACACATATTTTGCATGTTATAATGCAGAAACCCACTTTCATTTCTCTGTCCCCAGGTGGTTATAAGACTTGCTTTCTATAAAACTTGCAATTTGTTGTAGCGAACTGGAAGCTTGCTGTGCAAGCCATAGATAGTTAAATCCTTAGCAAAGTGGGAGGCCCCACCTGTGACATGTAATATTGTTTGAAATGACAGATGAGGGCTCAGAGTTCAAGCCAGAACACCATGAAAGAGAGAGAACTCTGCTCTTTCAGTACAAGATACCAAACCAGATCAGGAATGTATAGAGATGAAAGCAAGCCACAGGGATTTGCACCAGCTTCCATTTCCAGTTCATTCAGTGTAGGGGGAAAAACCTGCAATCCCTTGGGCTTGAAAAGCACACCCCAAAGTTGCACTGTAGGCCATACTAATTGCAAAGGAAGCATAGGTTTCTTAAACAGATTATGTTTGCTAAGTCACTGAAACTCCCTTCCATGAAATAAATTCGAAGGTGATTTGGAAGCCATGCCCTATGAGGAGACTGGCAGTTACTTATGACCTCTGAGTAACTGATTTCTAGAAAGCCAGTGTGGAATGTTGCTGCATGACAGCTAGTTATTATAATTACTGCCTGAATTGACACAGCAGTGAGATTAGAAAGATTCATTCAAGCTTCTTGATCTTCTGTTTGCTGAGTGCCTGCTAGTTTAATGTAATTTCTCCAGTGGCTTTGAAATTATGACTCCTTTGAAATTATTGACTCCTTGGGAGTCAATACAGGTGCATGTGAGAGTGTCAGGAGCAAAATTCAGCTCAGAGAACTAGTGGGATGCAGGCAAACATTATAATTAACTTTGCTCCTTTTTTAATTTTTTGTTTTGTTTAATTCTACCTACCGGTTTTCCTAGTTAAAATCCTTAGTGTTTTAATGCAGATGTTCAATTCTGTACCTGAGACTGCTTTCTTCCTGCAGTTCTGAGACTCTGAGCAGCTCTTAGGAGGCAGCACAGACTCTTTCAGCTCAACACACTTAAGAAATCATACCATTTGGCTGGATGCCTATACTTCAGATTTAACTGCCTTAGTCTGTATTTGTGTCCATAGTCATTAGCTTTTATTTCCCAAACCATTTTGATCTGTTTAACCTTGTGGTAATTGTTCTGGAAGACAATAGCATTTTTGAGTCAAATTTTATAGCAGCTCAGCACAAAGAGGTGTTCAGTGATTGTTCTGTTGCTAGAAACTGGCTGTCCGAAACGAAGGAGATTTATTGTGTTGGTGGTAATAGTAACAATAGTTTGTTCCTGAAACACTTGTGAAACACAAGGGGAAAAATATGTAATTTCCTTTCTTCAGTAACCTTTTGTTTTTTTTCAGTAAACCTCTTGCTTTTTTCTTTAAAGACTAAAATCCATGGGATTGGATTCGTAAAAATACATGCACCATGGAATGTGTTGTGTCGAGAGGCTGAATTTCTTAAGCTCAAGATGCCCACAAAAAAGGTGAGTCCTGATTTTCTTTTTTTGCTCCTCTGGAAGATATAGTTTAAACATATCTCTGAGCACCTTATAAACATGGACCTTTCTTCCCACAAGTGTTTTTAAAATAGTTGACTAATCTGTACAGAAAATAAGTGCCACAGACTTGCTTACTCGGGAAAGCAGAAAGAATAAATGGAAGGAGGAATGGAAATCCAGAATTCCTGGCATGTACCTGTACACACTGACAGTTATCTCATATGATGCCTCATCCTCACAGTGTGTTTTAAAAGAAGAGGTTGCAACTAATGATGACATTTCTGTGTGTGTTTCAGAGGCTTTTTCCTCACCTGAAACACTGGACTGCTAAAAATGATCACGAGGCTACCAATTTGTTTGCAGTGTTGCTGGGTTTAGTGAGTAGTCATATACATCATTAGTCATGTTTACAGGAGTTGGGACTACTGTACCGCAAAATAAATTACCTTTCAGAAGATTTGAAATATCATTAAAGAAATGACAGTGTATTTTCATCAGTTCTAAATCATCTGTGATAGATGGCTACCTGTTCACTGAGCATAGCTTAGAGATGGATTAATATTTAAACACTTACTAAGTGCACATCCCAGACTTACAGAGGGAAGTCTATAATGGAGCAAGAGACAGTCTTAAAGCCCAGCGTCAGTTGTTACAACACTAAAGCCACACTTTTGGTTTGGATTTCAGATTAATCCCCATTATTGCCTCACTCGCCACTGGTTTTAATCGGAAGCACAATAAGGTAAAAAAAGTCTGTTGTGATCCTGTGGTTAAAGCTGCTTTGCCACAAAAGAGAAGTTATATGGGCATTCTGTGAGGCTTTTTACTGAGTGTGAAAGAGGTCATCTAGCCCTGCAGGCATTACCCAGGAGAAGTCATGTGCCTCAGAACACCCTCAGACCCCTAAAGCCTTATATCCAGACAAGCATCTTCCTGCAGTGGGAGCCTGGCCCTGCATCTGCGCATAGTTTATGTGGCTCAGAGAGGGAAGCCTGTAAAATCCTCTTCTGTGACCTGCTAACACAATTTCTGCATTTAGTGCTACAGAGCTGCAGTTGCAATTCAAGATATCGTGGTTCATTTATATGGAAAAGGGGAAACTCCTGAAACCTGCACAATATTCCCAGGAAAGCCCTCTGAGACAGGAGTCCACTTCTACTGTTTTGCACAGGGACTCAGTGTCTCCTTCATTTCTTTGTCCCATTGCACAACGAAAATAGTAAATGCCAGAGGAGCTGGTGTCTCAGGAGCCGGTGCTGATTATATGTCCATTGCACATCTCAGTCTGATTGTTTAGAATCAAACACAGGCCATGTTTTGGCTCAGAGGAAGAGCAGTATCCTTCCTCTGCTTGCCTTGGTTTGGTTTTCCCATCCATCTCTGTCTTTCTGAATGTTTTCAAGAAGGTAAGCTATACTTCTTGATAATTTATTGTGATGTATTTATGTAATTGATGGTTTATTCCTTACAGTTCACTATCATTTAATGGTAAGAAAAAGCACTGAAGTTTTACTGTTTTTCTCTTTGTCCACTCAGATGTATCAGATCAATCAGACCCACGGTCTTCTGAAAAAGATTAATTCTGTCATTCAAAAAATAACAGAACCCATCCAGCCAAAAGTAGCAGAACACAAACCTCAGACAGTGAAGCGCCTCTCCTACCCCTTCTCCAGAGAGAAGCAGCACTTGTAAGTGAAAGCTTTGTGTAAATGTCTGTGTCAAGAGGTTCCAGCCTTTCTGCTAGTAGCTAAGGCGCCAAGAGGTGACAGGGAAAATGAATGCTAGCACTTTCTTAGGGATTAGAAGAAATCTGGAGAGGGGCTTTGGACAAGGGCCTGTAGGGACAGGACAAGGGGCAATGGCTTTAACCTGACAGAGGGGAGATTGAGATGAGCTCTTAGGCAGAAACTCTTCCCTTTGAGGGTGGTGAGGCACTGGCACAGGTTGCCCAGAGAAGCTGTGGCTGCCCCATCCCTGGCAGTGCTCAAGGCCAGGTTGGATGGGGCTTGGAGCAACCTGGTCTAGTGGAAGGTGTCCCTGCCCATGGCAGGGGGTTGGAACTGGATGAGCTTTAAGATCCCTTCCCACCCAAACCAGTGTGGGATTCTGTGATTACTATAAAGAATATTTCCATTTTGCAGTAAATACACTTTTTTCTTTTTCCTCACTGTTGAGGAATGAGGCTTGTAGAGCCCCTCTTGTGAAATCTGTGTGGTTTAGCTACTGTTGTGGTATATAATACATATCTATGTAACTCTACGCATCAACTCTTAGACTTGCCAAACACGATTTGTAATGTGATTTGCAGTAGTCTCTTTTCCATGTAAAACAAAATGCTTGGTGAAACTCATAGCCGAAGATGTGGGTTGATAAATTTCAGAATAATTTCAGTCATCTGGTATGGGCAGCTCAGACATGTTCTGTCAGCCAGGCCTTGTCTTTGAAAACGTGATGAATTCGGTGGTAGCTTTGCCTTCGATTTCATATCAGAAAGATTAAGCTGTGAATGTGGGTGTAGGAGAAGATCATAAGGTGAGGCCCAGCCAAAGGTTTGACTGCCCTGGATTGCTTTGCGGCTCCTCTTCCTTGGCCAGCATCCCAGAGGAGAAGCTTTGAAGGCTGTGTTTATGTATGTGCCAGCTGGAACAAATAACAGTCCTAGGGCAGGAATTCTTCATGGTACATAAAGGGGTTTTAGTTTTTAATCAAGAGATGCAGAACACTGATGGAGTTGTGTGTGTCAGTTGGGCCAGGCAATGTTTGTGAAATTTGACAAGTTCTTGGACTTGCATGTAGGATGTTCCTGCAGCTTAGGAGAAGGCCCCAAAGGTGCTCCTTAGGTTAGCTGTGGATGTACCTTATGCTTTTTGCAGTGGTGGCTTTTTAAAGTGATCCTACCTGTGCCTGTGCTGAACAAGGGAGTGTCATGGTTTAAACACAGTCAGCCATAAATCACTCAGTCATTCTCTTACTCCCCCCCTTTTTGTCCTCCCCCTGCTCCTGGAGGGATGGGGAGGTGAATCAAAAGAATGCAACTCTCACGGGTTGAGATAAGAACAGTTTAGTAACTAAGGTATAACACAAATCACTACTGCTGCCACCAATAATAATAATGACAAAGGAAATAACAAGGGAAGAGAATACAACACCTCACCACCCACTGACCAATAACTCTCCCCACCCTGCCCGACTGAGCACTGACAGATACCTAGTCCAACCCCACAGTGCCCTAGCCCTTCCCGGTAACTCTCAGTTACATCCTGGGCATGACGTGCTGTAGTATGGAATACCTCTTTGGCTAGTTTGGGTCAGGTGTCCTGTCCCTGATTCCTCCCGGCTTTCCCTCCTCCCTGGCAGAGATTGAGGCTCACAAAGTCCTTGGCCAGACCAAACATTTGAGCAGTAACTAAAAACATCGGTGTTATCAGCACCATTCCCAGGCCTAAAGTCAAACACAGAGCTGCACCAGCTACCAAGAAGGAGAAAAAACGACTGCTACTCCTGAATCCAGCATAGGGACGCAAGAGTTGCTTCACAGGGTTTGATGTACAGACAAGATGTAAAGATTATTAGGAAAATTCAAGGCCAGCAGTGGTTGGGAATTCAACTTCAATGAGCATCAACAGTCTCTTTTGTACTGAAAAACCTAGAAATATATAACTGGTGAACTCTTTAAAATATGACAGTTGAGACGAACTTTCTTTTTAACAAGGTTTCTACAAGCTGTTCTTCAATATTAGCTATGGGAGATCCACAGGAACAATAGAAATATTGAACAACAAAAGCGGAAAATTATTGGCTCTTTTTTTTTTCTTTTTTTTTTTTTTCGTTTTTAACCTAATGGGCTTCCTTCTAATCTTTTAACAGATTTGATTTGTCTGACAGAGATTCCTTCTTTGACAGCAAAACGAGGAGCACTATAGTAAGTACCATATATAAATGATGTATGGGGCGTATTGCCTTAGGCGTGGTGTTAGTAACCCCTTTGCCAGCTCTAGGGTCTTTCTACTTCTTCAGTGCTAGTTCAGGACTTCTCCTTTTGTAATTAAACAAGAAATTAAGGCTAGGACAGGAGTATGATACCACAAACTATATTCCAGTGCTTTCTTGTGACTTATAGAACATAAAATGGAGTGGGGGAGAAGGTGTATCCTCCTTTATAGCCACTGAGGGGGGAATTGCAATCCAGCCCATATGAAATCCAGGGCGGTCGGAAGGGTCCATGCCAAACAGACTTGCTGCGACACATTTCAAGTATAATGTGGACTCTTTGCCTCATTCCACTGCTGCTAATCAGTGTGTTGGAATGTGACTGTGAGCATGCTTTTATCTTATATTTAACATTAGCCTTTGGGGATGCTAAGTGGTTTCAAAAAGAGCTTATATCACATTTATAACCGTCTTTTCTTGCTGTGGTGATAAGGGGTGTAAGATATCTAACTTCCCTTTCCTGCTCTGAAATTCCATTGTGGGGACCCTAGAATGTAGTTTCCCTGTAGCTTGAAATGCACTGGTTTGGTGCGAGTGCAGGTTATCAGGGCTGCGTGTGTTTGAGCAGGGAGGGCAGATGCAGTATCACAGAGATGGAAAAGACAAACATTGAATTGATTTATTTGTGATAAAGCATTTCAGTTGAGATAAAAAAAAAAAAAAAAAAGCCCAGCTTTTGTTTGTAGACTTTCTTTTATGTGTCCAGATGTATGTTTAAAACCCTTGTAAGTACAAGAAACTTAAGGGAGCACATGAAGAGTTAAAATTCATGGCAACAAGCTGAGAAAGCTGGCAAGACAAAATGGCACTGTAGAACAAGAGGGTGAGCAAGACTAACTGAAACAAAAGGAGCTCATAGCAGAGGCTGGGAGGAAGAGGAGAGATGGGGGTTTTGTAAACCAGTCAAGGAACACTAGGCATATAACAAAAATGCTGGTAGTATGTTACTTTGTTTGAAACCCCTGTAACTCACCCAGTAATAGAAGACATGTTGAATGTTTCCCAAGCATCATTTTATCCTTCGTGTTCTTTCTTTAAAGTTCCGTCCTGCCTTTCTCATAGGTATTTTTAAACCACAGTGCAAATATTGACCCTTCCATCCACTCCAAAACGAACAGGAATCTAATCACTGCCTGTGGGCCTTTGATGAATAGAAACTAAGCCAAAGACCTTTCACTTATTTAAAATAAAAATATACATTATATAACTGGAAATCTCTGTGACAGCCCTTGAACTCATGGCGCTCCAAGATGACAGACAGATGAGCTGTGGGGCTTGCTCTGCATGCCCTTACTCATTTCCTTCCCTCTGGGAATTGGGCGGCAATCAAGTTAGTGCATGGATTAGTGGTCATCCCAAAGGAAACTGGTCCCTCATTCCTCTGGCAGGCCAGGCAATGGGTAGCAGGTGCCTTTGAGGTTTCCCCCTAGTGCCCTCTCCCTGGCCAGCCTCATGCTGGCACAGTGCTTGCCTAAAAGCATTGCTGAACAAGAGTGGCTGAAAGCTTCACCGCTCGGGCAGCATGCTGAGATGTGCAAAGGTTATTTAACAATAAATGCAATAAATCCTAAAATAAATACATCTGTTTTGCCATTGAGGTTGTGCAAACTCAGAAGTTTGCCTCTGTTAGTCCGGTTTCTGATGAACAGCTGCATGCTGTGGATATGTTAGGAGCCTGAAGCTCTGCTGAGATCCTTGTGTTGAAGCCAGCTTGTGCCATCAGAGGTGGGGGAAGAGCTGGTCCAGCACACTGCCTGGTCCTGGTATAAGAGGGCTTTTGATCAGTGATTGATGTCCACCATGAACAAAACCAGCATTTCTGATATGTGACAGGTTAGATGTTTCCCTGTTTCCTACAGTCAACTATGTTAGTAGCTGGTTATTTCATTGAGCATTTCTCTCTTGCATGGAAATCTTTAAGCACTGCTCTTCTGAATACCACGACTTTTATTAAAGAATGATGACTTCATCGGCATCTTGGTTTTGCCAATATTTGAGCTGTACACAAAAAGATCGTGCTTTTCACTGGCTGAAGTAACCCTTTCGTTTCTTTTATTTTACTTCTATAGGTTTATGAAATATTGAAAAGAACAACATGTACCAAAGCAAAATATAGCATGGGTAAGGAACTTCATTTAGCGCTAAGATCGATATTGTTTTCAGGTATTGAAAATAATTGCAAGCTATGGAGTTTAGGTTTTTCCCTGCTCTCTAATTTGATGTATGTGGGTATAGTTGTTTTATTTGGAACTTTAATTTAATTAATGTAGCCATTTGGATTTTTTTCAAATGTGGATTTATAGATTCAACTCTAAATTAATTGGTGAGCATATAGGCCCTGCAGATGTTAGTTGGGTCCTTTGCAGCAGGACTGGATGGTGATATAAACCAGTGGCTAATACCTGCTCTGCATTGGTTCAATTTTGCACACACTGATGTGGATGAGGATATTACCATGAATTTCAATAACTGCAGTGAAGGTCTGTGTCTTGGTTCATTCCTTCCAAGTAGGAACCTTACATTTTTATCGTGGGATTGCTTTTCAATTACTTGAATGGAATAATCTTAATTGATGACTGCCCCAAACACTGTCCTAAATGGAACTGAGATGACCCAGATTAAACAGCCAAGGACTAAGGCATGGACTGAAAGTTGGCATATCTCTTAGCCCTTAGAGCACTTGCTGCAAGTTAATGAGTATGAAGTTTGTACTGCCACGGCTAGTCACTTTTAGGATTTCAGCCTTAGGGCTTCGCTGTAAAAAATAAATTCATAATGCGGGTAAGCATGAATTGCAAATCAAGTCGCCTTAAAGATTTGTCGGCACTTAGAAACCTGATTTTATGTGTATTATGATAGATAGGTGTATACTTGACTGTGAGACCAGAGTTAATAAATAATGATAAACCAAATCATAGAAGGTAGAAGGCTGAATTCCTTCAGATCCAAGCTTCTTAAGAGTAAGCCAATAGAAACAAATTTGTAAGAGAAAAATTCATGTGAGAAAATGTTTAATAACTGTTGGAATCTGTTATGGTACTTATTTGCCTACAAGCGGTTAAATAAAACAATGGGAACTTGAATTACAGGTAGTTCTGTTCAATATTGACCCATGAGCTGCTTAGAAATACATCAAATAATAGAAGAATAATTATGCCAGAAATTATTTCCATGCTTTGACTTTTCTGTTGAAGTAACAAAATACAATGTACAATTGTTGAGTCCTTATATACACTAAATTTTGGTGTTCAGCCAGTATTAACAGAACTGCTTCCCTGTAGCATGTGAAATCCAAATTAATCTGTGACTTTCAGGACCTTTTTTGAGCCTGGTGCTGGATCATTTTCATTGGAAATTGCGTATTTGCACTCTTGAAAGGGAAAGGTCATACAGCTCAGTTTGAATTCTTGCTTTGTAATTGGTTAACTTGATTTATTTATTTTTATCTTTCTTTTTTGTGTGTGTGTCCAGAAATGGGAAATGCATTAGAGATTAGCTGAATAGGGTAGAGGCTAAAGGAAGGTAAAGTGTTAGGATTCCTGAATCATTCTGAGATTAGCAAGGCCACACAGTATACCTAATAAAATGTCATTAGACTAGCCCATCCATGGGTACACTCTGCCTAACTCAGTCAGGTCCTTTGTGTTCCAGCACTGGAATGCTGGGTTACAACCCAGCAAAGGTGGCAAACAGATTTGAGCAAACACAGATAATGCTGCAACACTTCTGCCCAGCAGGAAAAAGGCAGCTGCCTAGTGAACACTGCAGTCTTTGTTATTTAGTATGAAAATGTGTGAAAATGTCAATGTGCCTTTATTGTTAAATGCTGAGATGTAGAAGGGTACTATGTAGCTCTTGGTCTCAGAGCCCTACTAGTTGTTTCTTCAGATATGTGGAGACATTTGCAGACAATTCATAGTACTATTCTAATCTTAAATAGAACTTTGAAAATCAATGATACTGCAAGATACTGAGCACTCCTGGAGCAGTTCCTCCAGCAGGCGATTAGTATTTCAAAAATGGTCAGGAACTTGAAAAGTTCTCATTTCAAGAACAATCAAAAAAGTCTTAGTGAACCCACTGTTCAGTGAGCTGTTTCCTGGTTCATAGTCACTGTTCCTCCAAATCTAGTCCCACGCTCTTAGCAATGAACTGATGGGCAACATGGAGCATACTGTAGTACATCCTTTTTCTTTAGTTTTTCTAAGTCTTTTTAAATTCTCCAAGATGCCATATATATATAAATATATAAATATATAAATATATAAATATATAAATATATAAATATATAAATATATAAATATATAAATATATAAATATATAAATATATAAATATATAAATTGGCATTAATGGACTTAGCCTTGCACAAAGACAAGTATAGAATCATAGAATCCCAGACTGGTTTGGGTTAGAAGGGACCTTAAAGCTCATCCAGTTCCAACCCCCTGCCACAGGCCGGGACACCTTCCACTAGACCAGGTTGCTCCAAGCCCCATCCAACCTGGCCTTGAACACTGCCAGGGATGAGGCAGCCACAGCTTCTCTGGGCAGCCTGTGCCAGCGCCTCACCACCCTCACAGGGAAGAGCTTCTGCCTAATGTCTCGTTAAGTACTCAACTTAGTCTGATTCAGCACCCAAGACTCTGCTCTTGTGAGACCTCACCTGGAGTATTGTGTGCAGTTCTGATGTCCTCAACATAAAAAGGACATGGAACTGTTGGAACAAGTCCAGAGGAGGGCCACGAGGATGATCACGGGACTGGAGCACCTCCCGTATGAAGATAGGCTGAGGAAGTTGGGGCTGTTCAGCCTGGAGAAGAGAAGGCTGCGTGGGGACCTCATAGCAGCCTTCCAGTACCTGAAGGGGGCCTGTAGGGATGCTGGGGAGGGACTCTTCATCAGGGACTGTAGTGACAAGACAAGGGGTAACGGGTTCAAACTTAAACAGGGGAAGTTTAAATTGGATATAAGGAGGAAATTCTTTCTTGTTAGGGTGGTGAGACACTGGAATCGGTTGCCCAGGGAGGTTGTGAGTGCTCCATCCCTGGCGGTGTTCAAGGCCAGGTTGGATGAAGCCTTGGGTGGGATGGTTTAGTGTGAGGTGTCCCTGCCCATGGCAGGGGGGTTGGAACTGGATGATCTTAAGGTCCTTTCCAACCCTAACTATTCTATGATTCTATATGTTAAATCCCCAAATATATCTTCACAGATAACATGACACCTTCAGATATGGGTAATACACCGTAATTGGAAGTAGCTCTATTAATGCCAGCAGCTGCAGAGAGAACATCAGAGAAGTAATGTCGTAGTGTACCACATTACTTCTCTGATGTTCTCACTTTGAGGGCTACAGCCCTCAAAAGTCCAATTCCAGCCAAGTGACCTTTGGGAGCCCCTCACTGTTGTGCTCCTCCAAACTTACATCTTAAGTCCTCCCGACCCACCTGTACTCTGGCACCAAGTGAAAGCAGGACTCCTCAAAGTTCCTTCTGCCACATACATTTTATACATGAAGCATTAATTGCTTTCAGCCTCATGCATGTCACTAATAAACGGATGTGTAAACAGGGAAAGGAGAGGGAAGAAAGAAGGAAGCTACCCTTTTAAATAAAAGACGAAAATGTGGTAAATATGGTGAGTATTACGCCAAGGTCTTTGCAAAGGCTTTCCCTACAATTTCTCTAATCAATCTGAAATCTGAATTCAAAACTTTGTGTGGATGATGTGTGCGGATGTGTATTCCCATATGCCATCAATTCCAGCCATATTCTTCATGTGATCCAGCCTTCTGCTACACACTTTCAAATCTGCAGGCTTGCCCTTCAATCAAACTGACTTTTCAAAAATTGCAATTTATTTTAATGACTAATTTCAAGTCATTGGCTTCTAATTCTTGATTCTCAAATATATATGACTTCCTCTTGCTCTCTGCAGTTTTCCATTTCATAAAATGAGTCGTGTTTAATAACCTATATGATTAAAAATGAAACTACATGGAAAGGAATGAGATGGCAGGAAAATCATTATCTGACTGTTATTTTGAGGGAAATCTTCAGGAAGGATGATAAAGTGAGACTGTCTCACCTCAAAATTATAAATAACTATTATGTCTTTATTTTTTAAGGGATCACCAGCCTGCTTGCCAATGGAGTTTACAGTGCTGCGTATCCTTTGCATGATGTAAGTGATCTTGCAATCTATTTTACCTGTCTGCTACCTGACACCAAGAAATCCTTAATGTGTTATGTATTAATGGCATCATCTCAAACACGATTGTTTTTGGGCATGACCTCCTGCTTGACTGTATCACGACTGCAGTAACTTCTGCAGGTTGTTTCCATCATTCTGTTTGCTTATAATGAATCCCCCACCTTTGTTCTGCCTCTGATGATCATAACTGACATTTGAATGTAACATTAGAAGAGTTGTTTTGGTGGCTTAGCAAATGAAATGCTTCTGTTATTTGCTGACCTTCTGCACCCACAATCCCTGGCATCAGTGCTAGGAAACATATTTATTCCTGGGGCAGCAAGTGGCTAGTTCCCTCAGGCACATCTCCCTGGCATCCTCCTTGCAAGTACAAAGACCATAAGAGCCATAAGCAAGACTTTGAAGTGACATCTTTCGTGGGACCGGATGTGCCTGCAGACCTTCTTCCTGTTGAAGTCTGCTTTTGAGCAGATGAGTAAGATGTCAGGAGTATGTTCAACTGTAGTGTTTATTGAGAGGGCTAGAGAGAGAGAATTTCGGTGGCACTCCTACTTGATCCTGCTAGAGGTGCACAGGTTCAACTGGAACTGACAAACACACTTGCTCTTAACTAGACCATTACAGAGAGGCTTCGCAGATGTCAAGGTGTTGTGGCAGTCGTGCCGCTCACAATGTGCTGCCTGCGTGAGCATACAAGGGCCGGTTTTGTGGCATGGGATGTGAAGATAAAGTGTGTCTTCCTAGTTTTCTGCTCCCCTCATTCACACTGTTCTTGCATGGTTTCACAAGTGTTTTATCTCGGTGTAGCTGAGACCAGAACAGCCTTTTTACCTGCCTGATGTTTATTATAAATGTCAGGCATTCTTAAACTACAGCATTATCGCTTAGAAATCAAGAAAGTTTAAATAACTTCTCTGCATATACTTATCTCACGTCTTTAGACAGCTACTGATAGTCTTGTATATAAGTTACTGTCTTGGTTTACTCCTTTATCATATTTAAAAATAGCTCCAAATTAAAACCTCAAATCTAATCAGCCCTGAGTGTTTGGAGAGTCTAGATAGGGATCAGCTCTCCCAGCTGGTCTCTTCTTTTTCAAGTGGACTGAGCTGAACCCCAAATACCATGGCACTACCACATCCTTTCCCTTGACATTTTTAGGCCACCTTTATCACTTATTCATTTCTTTTGCCCCAGTGACAGACATTATTACTCTTTCTTAATGTGCCTGCCAACAGAAGACAAAGTGTGCTATGACAAATGACCTCCTAAAATACAGCATTATTTTACAGATTGCTTTTTCTGGTTTTGATGCATTAGGTGAGTGGGATACATGGGTATGCAAGATGCAGAGCAGCTCTGGATGAGACTCACTGGCTGACTCACATTTTCTGTTGTTTTTTTTTTCTTTTCAAGGGTGACTATGAAGGTGAAAATATTGAACCTAATGACAGAAAAGTAAGTTGATATCAAGGGGGTTTAATGTATTTGCAGGAGTCCAAGACTGAGGAGTCACCTGTTGGAATATCACCAAAAAAAAAAAGCCACTAAATGCCAAGCAGTAGAAATACAGTATTTTCCAAGTTTTAAATTTGACCAAATATGGTCTTTTATAATGTTACATTTCTTGCCATGCTGGTAAGAGTACTGACAGCAATGACATAGAACTCCTGAAGTTCAGATGGTGTAATTTTGGGCCATCTCTGGTGAGAATACGCTCAGTTGTATTCTGGTATCTGTATCTGACATAAATCCTGCTGTGCTCCATGGCGAGCTCTGGGCTCAGCACTGCAACCTCTGCTGAATTAACCTCCTGTGATCCGGAGTGTGAGGATCAGAACTGGTGGGGTCATAAGGGTGGCAGTTGAAAACATAAGCATACGAGTTATTGGGAGAATATTTATCAGAAATAAGACATTCTCGGCAAAGCTTTAATGTGGGCTGCTCAGCCAGCAACTGCCCCATGGATGTGTACTGCTGCATTGCGTCACTTTTGGCATAAGTCTGGGGTTGAAATGGTTGTTTTATTGTCTGTACATTGAAAGAAATTTATCGTGGTAAAATGAGTAGGAATTATTAGAAGGTAATATTTCCGTGAGAAAAGGCAATGTTTTCAAACCCTTTACAGAAATGTTGATTTTGTAAATTCAATACTTTAATACAATTTCTACATATTCCCGGTCACAGTTCTGTAAAGAAGAGAGGCTTTTTGTCTGTGCATGACACACAATCTGAAGTAGAGGTATTATAACCAGTTCTCCCAGAAGGAGCCACTAAATTTGGGTGCCATTTATGTCAGGTTTTTAGACTTGAAACTTTACAGTTTGTTTCATGGTCACATCTCCAAAGAAATGCTGTGGACATTCAGATAGTAGGAAAAGCTGATCTAAAGCCCTTCAGGTTGGTCATATAAAAATAGGTACCCAAAACTGAAGGTCTTCTGGGTCTTAATGTGCAAATGGCTCATCAAAAGACAGCAACTTTTATTTTCACTCCCCACCTCTATTGATTTGTGATAAAAATACCACATACCTGTCATTTCATTATTAAGCAACACATTGCTCAACCAAAAATTGGATGAAAGTCCATGTTTTCTCAAAGTATCTGGGTTATCATCTCTATTACTAACTTTTCAAACTTCACAAATTCACTCATTTCACAAGTTCACTCTGTGTTTGGAAAAGTTCACCTTGGCTTTTGACTCCAGTTGCCTCAAATAATCTTTCGGTGTGTTTTGGCACGTCTCTTCTGGTTTCTTGAAGCTTTCTTTAATCTAATCCCGTGCCAGGCCAGGCTTGTGCCTTTTTTAACAACAAAATTAAAGATTTGAGGCATAGAAAGGAAGTAAATATTTAGGGCTTGTGCACTGATCTCCTTTAATCTTGTCTTTGAAGCTGTACTTTGAGTATCAGGCTGATAAATGTCAGGATAAATGAGAGAATTCATTTGTACTTTAGGCACAAATTTAGCTTGAATGTTGTACAAAATTAAAACATGGCACTGATGCAAAATTTCCTTAGTTTAGCATTTTCCTGATATGCCTGACCAGTTTAGGTCACAGAAAAATAATCTAATAGCCAGCACAAACTTAGCTTGTAAAAATGAAGTAAAAATAAATAATAAGAGGGTCTTAGCTAGTGCACAAGGATGTGCAAATTATTAACTGTTATTAACTGTTCCCAGGCATAGGCAGCTGGCCTTAAACTGTTCGAAAATATGGTTGCAAGAAACTTAAAGCAGAATAAAAACAAAATTTGCAAGGATGTTGTTTAATAAAGGCTTGCCTTTAGTTTCAGTCTCTGCTCTTCCTATTGTGAGGAAACTAATACAGGTTAATGATCTGGGATAGCAGAGGGCAAAATCCACACTCCACTTGGATTTTGACGTGGTATTTCTGTAAGAGTAAAGAAGTTGTAATACTTTGCATGATTTAATCCATTTGCACAAGAAGCACAGCAGTTCAGCTTGGAAAGTGTGTGTTAGTGCTTTGGCAGGAGGATTGCAGAACTGCTGTAGAAATGCTGTTGGCTGCATGACTTCTCTGTGATAAAAGGCAAGAAGTAGGAATGGACCCAGGCAGCAGCAGGCATTTCACTGGAGAGATGGAGGAGGCTGACATCTGTCAAGCTTCTCATGATAAAATAGCCTACCGACTGAAGCAAAACATCCTGTTTGGTCTATTCTTCTATGAACAAGATTAATCTTAATATACTCTTCGCTACAAAGGTGGTGAGGCGCTGGCACAGGGTGCCCAGAGAAGCTGCGTCTGCCCCATCCCTGGCAGTGTTCAAGGCCAGGTTGGATGGGGCTTGGAGCAACCTGGTCTAGTGGGAGGTGTCCCTGCCCATGGCAGGGGGTTGGAACTGAATGAGCTTTAAGATCCCTTCCAGCACAAAGCAGTGTTGGATTCTATGAACTAGATTAGGTCTCGGTTCCCTGTTGTAGTTTCTTCCACATCTGGGCTGGTTGTGCAGCCCTCACACACCGCTGGATGCTTATATAACCAAGCTCTGAATTTTTCTGCCTTTTTTTTTTTCTTTTGCTTTTTTTACCCAATGCTTGACAAAAATGAATACTTCAGCACTAATCAGTTTATGCTCTTACACTTGGGAAAAGTAGCTAGATGAATTAATGAAAACAGAAGTGACCATCAAAGCATCTCTCTGAAATATCAGTAGTTAGTCCAGGAACATCCTGCTACCAAGTTTATGTCACTGCATTGAAGCGGGGAGAAAAGCAGTGAAGGGAGACCTGACTTCACAAGCAGATCTCAAGCTTATTTTCCCTCTGTTCCACACAGGAGGTGATGCTGGGTGGCCAGCAAGCACAGTTTGTCTTCTCCAGTATTTTTGTATGCATGCTTACTTCTTGTTCACTCTGTTAGCTGAACTGAATTAAGAAAAAATCAGACCTGAGAAGTACTATTTTATGTATTTTATGAAGTAAAAGTTAAGTTGAAGGTCTCAGAAGAACCTATATTTGTGAGGGACTCAATTTTATAAATCACTAATGGGGATCATTGTTTTCCTTGGCCTCTATTCTAACCAAAAGGATAAGTGGAAATCATTGTGTTCTGTTAGTTTTAAAGCTGAAAACCTCCTAAATGCAGCCTTTGAGGTGCCTCTGCACAGCACCTCTTGATGGATGATGAATATAATAGCTTGTATAGTGAAAACAAAACAGTTCATTCTAGGTTTTGGTTTTTTTTGTCTTCTAAGTCAAAGCATGTCCATCTTTCACATCCTTTCTGCTAGATGCCTTCTACAGATCATAAAATCAGGACTACTCTCCCTGTCCCTGCTATAGTTATCCATCAATCCAGTTGCTGAAGAGCCTTTTAATGTACTAGAATTCATCACTGTATTACAGCATGCCAAATCATCAAATTTGTTTTTAATACTTAATGCACTCTGTGTGTATTGGCAGATGATGGGTTGAAACCGCAAAGTGGTGAGACTGGATCCACAGCCTGGGCTCTGCAGTTTGCTGGGCCCAAAAGAGAAAATGTTCATGTCCAAGTGCTTTAGCTTTCTCTTTTGCCTTTCTGTTTCACAGCTCCTGTGTGAGGAGTGGGCGAGCTATGGTGTCTTTTACAAGTACCAGCCAATTGACCTGGTGAGGTGAGAGTTCAGCCCTTCCTGTCATGTTTCCATGGGGAACACTTGAACCTGTGCATGGCAATGCTTTTGTGAATGTCCCCACAGGGATGCTGCCTTCAATGCCACCCTGGGGGATTCCAGAGAATGGGACATTCATTGGGAGAAAAGGAGTTTTCTCCTTTTAGAGGCATGCTGATGTATCCCACCTAGTGTGAAAGCTTGCAGGTGATATATTTTTAATGAATTTTGTTTGCTCACGGTGAGAGCTGAGACTCTCTGAAGAAAATGTGATGCTTTTTTAGGAGGATTTGCTCACAGAAGATCCAAAGATACCAATTTACACAGCAGAAACACAGGGGAAAAAAATTACTAGTCTGACTGATTTACTTTCATGGTGCCTCTATTGCTGGATTAATTCCAAGCATCATGAGAAAGAAAGTCCTCTGAGAAGACAAAAATTCCCACAGGTCACTGGCTCTTACTTTGTCCATGCTTAATCCAGCTGCAATTTGTAATTTTAGCCATGTTATATTTTAAGAAATAGAAAACATTTATCTCTCTCAATTCTCTTTTTAAAATGTATTTCAGAAAGTACTTTGGAGAGAAGATTGGACTATATTTTGCCTGGCTGGGAGTTTATACACAGATGCTTATTCCAGCTTCAGTTGTTGGGATTATCGTTTTCCTATATGGCTGTGCAACAGTGGATGAGAATATACCTAGGTAAACTAAAGAAATAAACAAGTTCTATTATCAGAGGCCACTAGAAACTCAAAGGTACCTTTCTCTAGAAATGTTTTGTTACTGAAGTGTTCAAGGCCAGCTTGGACGGGACTTGGAGCAGCTTGGTCTACTGGAAGGTGTCCCTGCCCATGGCGAGTTTGCAGTCCCACTGATTCCTGCTGGCAGTAAGCTATGGAGCTCTCTCAAGGGCTGAGAGCAGGCAGCAGAACTGCAGCACGGTTTTAAATCATTATCATCTATTGTTAAATTGACTTGTGCAATTTGCATTGATGTGCTAAAAATAATTCTTGGCTGGTTGCTGAGGTGGTTGTTGGGTTTTTTTCCCTAACTCAGATCATTATGTTAAAACAAACCACAAAATACTGCTAATGATAGAGTTTAGTGCTTGCCATCATAAAATGCTGCAGAAGGCATTGTGTGACATGAAGGTGAATCAAGAATATACATGCCTTAAATAAGCTGCTGTGATCAGATTTAACAAAATCTTGACATTGTACTATTTTTCATTTTAATAAGTTTTATATTATAATGTTTTTAAAACCCTATGATTTAGCATTATTTGCCCAGCCTGTATCATCAGCTGAAGATGAAAATTACACAGTTTGTACTGCAACCATAAGCCCTGAGTAACAAAGCAGATAATGGATATCAAAAAATAGATGGGTTTTTTTGTTCGCGAAGATTGCTTTGTACTGCTTCCAGCAGCTGAAGAAAGTCAAAGGGAGGTTTGCTGTTGCTGTTTCACAGATGGAGTGCGTAGAAGAGAAGTTGGTTGAACTCCAGACTCTTGATCCTCAGCACTTCCCTTGTCCCTTATCTATTGCTGTAGTTAGTATTTCAAAACCAGAATGATTTTTAATTTCAAGTTTTGTTGGGTTGTTTTTTTTTTTTACTGTAAGACCCTATAGTAAAGAGCATAGAGCCTTATGCATTTCATACTGCATCTCTCCTATTCCCTGGAAAACAAGTAGGGCTAGGGATGGAGGAAGACAGCAGCCTTGTGTGAGAATTTCAGCCCCTACAATGGGGTAGGTTGTGGGCAGAGCCACTCACTGAAGCAAGGCTGGGAAGCACTGGGAGGGTAGGATCTGCTGGGCCTACAAACCAGAAGTAGATGCTGTGCGAAGGAGGAAAGATCAGTGGAACATGGAAGATGGGGCCAAAATGACCACGCTTTTTCTCTATCTTGTTGCTTCTTTGCAGTATGGAAATGTGTGACCAGAGAAACAACATCACCATGTGTCCCTTGTGTGACAGAACATGCAGTTACTGGAAGATGAGCTCTGCTTGCGCGACTGCTCGTGCAAGTCATCTGTTTGATAACCCTGCAACCGTCTTCTTCTCAGTCTTCATGGCTCTCTGGGGTAAGAAGATACATGCCTTTGTGTTAAGATTTTAATTTTTTAAAATACAACAGGAAGAAACAGAAGAGATAAAGTGGTTTATTTATACTCAGGCAGTTAATTATATGAATAACTTATATTTTTTTTTGTCTTTCCTTTTTTTTTTTCCATTTTTTTTTTCATTTTTTTTTTCCCCATGAAACTGTCACCCCCAAATTTATATTCTGGACTTAAAGCTAAAATTCACAAAGTTGCTCAAGATGAATGTCAAATGAAACTGTTAAGCATCTGTCATAAAACTGCTGTGTGGTATGTCAAAATTTCATTAACGGGATTGCACAGCTTGCCAAAACATAAATATATAAATAAATAACCCAAACCTATTTGCAGAGCCAGCTTGCACTTTAGAGCATTACAGAAGAAATATATTAATGTACTCTGGGGCTGAGAGGGGGGCTCCACAGGGAAGTGTAATGGCCTTTGGTGTCTCAGGAGAAACCAACATTGATTCCTGAGTGTGTTCTGAGATGCAATTAAGCAGGCAGACATCATGCATGTAGACTATGAAGCAATAATGGTGGTATTAGAGGTATTTTTCTGGATGCTGTCTGCCCTTGCACTTTGAGCACGTCACTTTAACCTTTTTTGGCATATCTGTCAAACTTGGTTAAAAATATTAACCCTCTCATGAAATATTTATCTTCAGTAATGGTTATTGAGGGCTTTTCTCCTCCCCCAGGGAGATCCCCGTGGTTCCTCCAGCATGGGTTCTGGAGGAGAGGAGCCTTCAGTTATCTTTGCTGGGGACCAAGAGGGCCTGTTAAGATAAATGGAAACTGATGGGGTGCTAAAACTTGTGTTTGTAACTGGGAGCCCTATAAAGGCTTCAGAGAACAGGAAAATGTGTATTATATCCACCAGTTTTGCAGTTTGGCCACATATTCCCACAGACAAGGAGAGCAGCACAAGATGATGTTTGCCCTTCCTGTACAGAGGAATAATAACCTGTTTTGGCTTATATTTAATCTGAAAACTATAGCCTGAGTTTTTATTTGTTCTCATATGTAGGGAACCATTCTTACATTACCCTTCATCTGAACTGATTTTAGTACCATTCAACATAATTTTGATCAAGGTCTTCATTTGAGATAATGATGTAATGATGCAGTGCTAACAGCATTATCAAGTACCATAATGAAAAGAACAAGGAGAGTCCTGCAGAGGGATTTTGGGAACAGTGGGGGAGTTGGAGCATGGCAGGTTCAGAGGGAAAGCTGGGAAGTGGTGCTGGGAAGTTGAACTCAACTAGCTTCACAGAAGAGAGGAGGGATCACTATCTTACAGATCATCATCTTGCCGTGTAGCATACAGGGAGAAATGCGATACACCCCACAGCAGGATGCAGTGTCAGAGACTTTAAATAGTCTGATTCTCCCACAGAGAGAGTCAAGTATCAGTTTTGGTCTCCCTTATTTACCGTTAAAGTGAATTCCACATGACTCTTGGCATATAATACTGTTGTTCAAAAAGTAATGCTGTTTCCCTCCCTTTCCTTAGCAAACAACTAGGGGTCCATCCATCCTTATTTTTACATTCTTGGGCAAAGCAAGGCACATTGGCAGAAGCCAGTTTCTGTGCTCTGTGCAGAAGCAGGCTTAATATTTGAGAGAGCTTACGAGTGGGATGTGAAATCCCTCAAGTTTTTCAGGGTCAACATAAAATTTTATTGTGGTACAATATCATATAAACTCAAATGTTGTTTCAAAGAGGTCGTTTTGAATTCAGGACTTTGTCCACATAGTTCTGAATTGGATTAGTGGAAATTTCCTGTCTGAAGGATTTGTCTAAATGGTTTAAAATAAAAATGAAATGAGCGCTTTATGTTCTAAGGAAGTAGTCTCAATCAAAACTATCTGTCTCTAAACATAGGCACACATGGAGCATGGAGTCTGTGGTGCTGTTTGTGAGCACCTCTGCCCATAAAGAGAAGTTTTATTAGGTTCATGTGCAGTTGAAGAGTTGAGGAAGAGGAGGTTACTTGGGTTTCCTCCTTAGCATAGCAAGAAAATGAGCCCACGTTCAGGGGTATGATTGTGAGCAAACATTTTGCCAGGCTTTCTTTGTATCGTGGTGGTATTGTAACACCCTGGAAAACTTCACTCACATGAGCATTAAAACAGCTATGGCAGCGAACTGAACCCTGGTCAGAAGTTCAGCATTAAACATGGACTGTGGCCCAGTGCTGTTTGGTATTAAACGGCATTAAAAACGTCAGAGAATCCAGATAAGATCATCTGGACAGTAACCATGGGGAATTTTTAAGTTCCACTTATGCTTATGGGCCCAGATGAAATGTGATGATGCAGGTGGACTTGGCAAAGTGGCATCACTACCTGGCATGTTCACTGGGAGCTTTTGGAATGGGCTGGCTGGGTTTCAGATGCAGCCTTTTCATTTTGCACTGGTATAAGTCAGTGCTACAGACGGATTTTGAGTAGCACTAAGAAACAACATCTTAATTTTCCCTCTTTCCACTGTCTGTTGAAGTTGCAGACACTGGTGTGAGAACTGCCGGCGGTGGGGAGAGGGGAGGCAATTCCAAGACGATGACACAGACCCTCTTAAGACACCGGTGTGGCCATCCCAGTTTATAGGGAGCCAATCATTTGTATAGAGGTTCAGTTGTATGTTTTGCACAGAGAGTTTTGCTTGGAAAGCAAATGAATGTCGTGACCCTCGCCTGGTTCCAGTCATGAGGGTGTCCTTTCCTCTTAATTCAACTTTCTTACCCTCTCCCTGCCTCTGTTTTTTCTGGATATGAATGTTTCTGAGCACATCTGTTAATACTCACTGCAGGAAACTCCTCTGGGAGCACCATTTCTCAGTAGACTTCTCTCTTCCATAATCACTTACTTATTATACAGCAGTGGTGTATTCCCAGCATCTAAATGTGTCCTCTGAGAATTCGCTTAGTCTCAGAGGCAGATAGACTGATACAGACCTCAATCATTCACTTGGGCTCAAGAATTGCTTGAATTAGGTTTCTTGTCTGTAAATCTTCTCCATCAAAAAAAAATTACAGTGTTTTAATGATAAAAACCCTTAAAGCCTTCCTCTTTAATAGCCTGCCCACATGCAGCTTTCACACTGCCATGACTATTTGGGTTTAGGTGTGATGATTAGAGATAACCATGCTATGAAGACCACTAGATGGATGTAATTATAACGATATCAAAATGCTTTATCTTGATGTCTTTGAGGGAATAACTGTACCACCAGTACAAGGCTAGTTATATAATTCATATTTCGTACAGATAAAACACAGGTTTGTTTGGACTTACAGATGGAGTTATATGCAGATGAAGACTAACAATATCATTAGTCACACCAACAAATATTTCAGTAAGTCTGGGTTTCTTAGACTTCTGAAAAGTTGTAGGCATCTTTCTACGTAAAGCTGTGGATGTAACAAATGCCCTTTCTTTTAGCTTACCTAGATACAAAGTTTGGCTCCTAGCACATCAGCATTTCCTAGGTAGAGGATATTAATGGTGAGTGAAACAGTAATAAAAATTAAGATAACCTGTGGGATATGACACAATATTGCACCTCCTCAGACTGAGGCAATGTGGAGCATGGCTGGCATCCCTCCTAAGACAAATCCCAGCGGTAAAAATAAACTAATTGTTAAACTGTTGTTTCAGCTGCCACCTTTATGGAACACTGGAAGAGAAAACAGATGCGTCTCAACTACAGGTGGGACCTGACTGGGTTTGAAGAGGAGGAGGTTTGTCCCTTCAGTTCTGGCTCTTTGACTTCCACTCTGGCGTTACCCATAGCTCCTTGCCCTGAGCTGATAGACATTGCCTCACGGGGAACAGCTCTTGGGGTGGCTGAGTCATTTAGAAGAAAGGAAATTCTCTGTACATGAACTATTTGAGGTTTTTATAGCAAGGGTATGACTAGTACATCTTGTAGCCATAGAAATATAATTATATAGCCACAAAATCCAATCCTAAAGTGTGTAGTTGGGTCACGCCTAGCAGTGTAGGCATGGAATATACAGCTCAGACCTCACTGCTGTGCTGATGTCAGGGTGCTAACAGTTAAGGACCTCATTCAGCTCACACTGCTGTAAATCAGAAATGAACATTTTGAGGATGCTAAAGTTACAGCATTGTAAAAAAAAAAACCACCACTGAAAAATTCCTGTTAACGATGCAGGATCAAGCCCTGACTTGGAAAATACCGAAGAAAATATTTCCAGACATGTGGGCTTGGGGCAATGGGAGGAACACAGTGCAGAGGTTGTGGATTTTTTGTGTTGGCTAATACAAAAATAATAATATCCCTAGCCAGGTTTATACTACATGTACTGAATAGAATGAAGGGGAAAAGGCTAAATCAGTAAAGAAGAAAAGGTCTTAAAAATCAGTGATGTTTTAGAAGAAAAGGAGGGGAAATCCTTAGCCAGCTGAGAAGCTGTATCCCACCTTTTCATCTTTAACGTTATCACTTTACAAAGGAGGAGACCTGGAGGCCTTGCCCTGGACTTACTGCACTTCAGAGGTGGCAGAAGCCCTGCCATTTTCCTGTCATATGTTGTTGGCTGGCTGCTGGCTCTTTTCTTACTGTTGTTATTATTAAAAGAAGTATGACCGCCCTTGTCATATCTCTAGATGTTCTAAATAGATACACAACAAATACTGCTCACGTGAAACTGGAAACCTCATGAGCCCTGGGTTTTACACTATGCAGCTTGAAAAGCCTGGCACAGTTCTTGTTCCTCTCACCCCTAGAATTTTTCTTCTTGAATTATTTCCTCTTAATATGTTTATCTCCTTCATAATATATTTATGCATGCTTAGCTAGATCATACCTATTTTCCTGGGACAGCCTATAGGGATTTATTTCCTGGATACTATACTGCTCTCTTATTTTTGGTAACTTGTTGTTAGCATACATGAAAGTAGAAAGGATTAACTGTATCTTTCTGATGTCTGTTCCCTTCATGTCTGAGTTCAGAGCTCTACACCACAAAACCAGCAGCTTTTAATACAGTGTATTTTATTCTTTATTTTGTGTAGTCAATGCTAGATAACAAAGTCATTGATTTGGCAATTAATTTAAGCCCCTCCTATGCTGATTTGGGTGATACTTTAGCTATTAATATGTTGAAGGATCAGCGTTTCAAAGGACAGGCAGAATCCCAAAGTGTCTCACCTGGTGTTTTTAGGGACACCTAGTTTATACTTTTACAAGGGCCTGTAGGGACAGGACAAGGGGGAATGGCTTTAACCTGACAGAGGGGAGACTGAGATGAGATCTTAGACAGAAATTGTTTCCTGTGAGGGTGGTGAGGCACTGGCACAGGTTGCCCAGAGAACCTGTGGCTGCCCCATCCCTGGCAGTGTTCAAAGCCAGGTTGGATGGGGCTTGGAGCAACCTGGTCTAGTGGAAGGTGTCCCTGCCCATGGCAGGGGATTGGAACTGGGTGAGCTTTAAGGTCCCTTCTAATACAAACCAGTCTGTGATTCTAGTCAATACAGTTACTTACAGTAATATTATTAAATGGTATAGAACGGGAGTAAACTGGTATTTTCTGGTAGTGTCTAGCCATCCACTGTGCCTATGCTTGTTTCATGTGATTTTTAAAATATAAGTCCAATATGATCTGCAACATTCTGTAATCAAATTTTTGTTTCTTGTTTTTTGTTGTTTTTTTTTTCTCCTTTGTTTTTCATGTTTTTTTCTGGTTTCCTGAAGGAGGCAGTCAAGGTTTGGAAAACATTTTGTTTTTAATTGCTCTTGCCTTTTTTATTACATGTCCACTGATGAATCCCACCTTTTGATCTTCACCTCTTCTTTTTGAGCATCAGATTTTCTTTAGACCTCCCACTGATTTCTTTGCCTTTATACCCTCCCCTTCTCCACTTGTTCAGACTTTTTTCAACTCCATTCTGTTTCCCATCCAATGCATACTTGTGAATTCTGAGTCTTTTGTAAATGCAAAATTATCCTGAATTCTGAATCTGTGAATCTTTCTGAATCTTTTGGCTGACTCTTACTTCTGAGTGCTTCTTACATCCTCTACTTCAACGCCCTGGGTAATCTGTGGATGCTGCCCCAGACAGGATTAGGGGAAGACCCCAAATGGACAATTTTCTGAGATCCCAAAGCCCAGTATTTATATACTTACAGCAGATAAATGTTCCCCTCACTGAAATTACAGTCAATGACATGCAAACTCTAATTTATATTAAAAAGAGAATTAAAATCCAATCATAATGTTACTCGGTATGAACCATGATATCTGCAGGTTGTGCTCTATACTCTGAGGTATTAATCTACATAGCATTGCAACTAGGTGTGTGGTAGTGAGCCCAGATCATTCTGTAGTTGCTGCTCTAGGGCTGTGAATGGCATACCGAGCGAATTGGAATTTAGTTAGAAAACTTGGAAATCACCAAGAAAATGACTTGCCAAACAGTTAATATGTATCTGCTATAAAAAGTAAATAAGTTTTGCTTTTTATTAACTATGATTTATTTCACAGGATCATCCAAGAGCGGAGTATGAAGCTAAAGTTTTAGAAAAATCACTGAGAAAAGAACACAAACATAAAGAGGTATGGTAAAAACATTCATCTGTTTCACTTAGAAAAGACTGAAAAAGAAGCAGTTCCTTTATAGCAGGCACTGACCCAAGACTAAGAAATAGGGAACAACCAGAGTCACTGCACATTAAGTTCCAGATGTCTTTGGTCCCAGCATACATGGGATACTTGATGTACACCAGTGGACAAAACCTGATTAGACCTGACAAGTCTAGAACGGCTTCAGTACTTATTAAAGACACAAGACTGTAACTTAGGTAAACTAACTGAGCCTGACTGAAGGGGTTCTCCCTTTAGGCTAATGAATCAAGTTTGAGAAACCTGTAACAAAACATCTCATTCTGTGCTGGTCTCAGTAGCTAAAGCCTCTGAGGGAAAGTTCTCTGTCTTGCTAGACTTTGGTTGTAAATAAAAGCATTACTAGAGCATTTATGAAGAGTATTAACACTAATTTCCTTGCCAAGTTCCAGCTTTGGTAATAACAACTTTCTCCCTTTTGCAAAACATTACTTCCATTTTATCCCACTGAATAAGGTAGCGCTCACTTTATGCTTTTAACTTGTTCTTTACTGTGGAAAAAGTGCTGCTGGTCACCTCAGGGGTGCTTGCATCTCACCAACAGACAGCAAAGTCCCTATAACCATCTTTCACTGAGGCTGTAATTTCTTCCCTCTTACTGTCAGCAGCTGACCCATGTGAAAAAGCTCCTTTTCTCCCCACATCCTGGTTTCCACCTTACCAGAGGTTATTCCCCCTTCACTGCATGAATTCAGCCATTTGTATGACCACATTTTGAAGAAGAGAAGTAAAAGCTCCAGCAATGAAGAAAACCTGCTGGCAGAAATCACTCTTTTGTATCTGTTGGCAGTAGCATAGCAGCATGGAGTCATGCCCTAAACTGGGATTTTTATGAAAAACCTATGAAAATACAACTGCAATAACCACATTAACATGAAACATGCTTTAAAAGAGAGAATATATAGATTGGACTGGCGTTAAACTAAATGTGCATGGTTCTTTGCCATGGTACTTGAGTACAGTTGTGCCTATCTTAAGAAATTTTACAAAGCTGATGGTGGAATGTTCCTGTTAATCTACAGGATGCCTTACTCGCACCACTGCTTTAAAGTCTCTTGCAGAAGGGAAGGAATTTGGGTTGCTACCCTCTTATCTGCTGGCTAAGCCATATTTAAATACAGATATGTCCACTAAAAACCTGCGACTCACTGTACTTTTGGTTATATTAAGAATTCAGAACTTAGATGTGGATGGCTGTAGGATAATCAGACAAAATGGTGGCCTCTACATAGTGGAGTATGAAAGCTGAGCAATTAAAAGAGGATTTTCTCCTTTTTGTTTTTTTTTCCTTTAACCAGACTATTTATAGCTTTTTGGGCTGTGTTCAATGTGAATGTTACTAATTTGGGAAACGTGAGAAAGGGAGTTTTTTTCTGAAAGACTTGGTAATTATCTTGCATTGGGATCTAGAGCGTTAAAGTTCAAATATAACGGTTGTAAGACAACATGGAAATCTTAAAGAGAAATATCTAAAGCTAAACAAGAAACTGCTTATATTTTTCAAGAGAAGTCCAATTAAAGAACACAAAAAAAAAAAAAAAAAAGAAAAACTGTGGACATTCTTTCTACATCATCAGGGTAAAAGAAGGGCATAATCCTAAATTAAAAAGGGAATGTTCTTTGCAGGATCGCTTGATCTACCCTAGGAGTTGGGGCACAAGTTTGTCTTTTGGTGGTGGTGTTTTATTAACTGAAAGCTGAAACACAGAGCCTTAAACAAACTAATAGAGCATTCACTTGTGGCTAAATTGCTACATATGCTGAGTCAGTAGAGAGTATGGAGATCAATTTAGCAGTGCTTTGTAATGCTATGTTGCCCAACTCTGTTCTTGTTTCCTTTGACTGCCATCAGAAGCACCGATATTTTCCAGAAGAGACAGCAAACAAATGGAGACAAAGAGTTAAGACAGTCATGGCTGGGGTGAAATTGGTTCTTTTTATTCAAACTTATGAAGAAACTCAAATTATGAGTAATTATGGAAGACACAAATCAATTTGGTTTTGGCTGTTAAACCTTGTTTAATATTCACATTCAGTTCTTGGTTTCTTCCCCTCCCTCCCCTTGTTTCTTCAGCACTCTTTGGAACACTGTTTCTATGCACTGGGAATGGCACTGCATGGCTAATCTTAGATTTACATCCTGGACTGACATTACATTTTGCAGTGGAGCATGGGCCGTGTGTTGGAAGAGTTGTTTGCACTTTCCTGAGATAATGTGCATGTAATAAAAGTTGGAGTAACATTTTGATGTTCGTTGTAATGTGTGCATCAGCTTCCTGATGTTCCTTTCACTGCTTATTTTCTGGTGTTTAGAAGCAATTCCTGGCATCAAAGTTTATAAAAGACTCCAGATGTACTGTTGTAAATGACACTTTCGTAGCCAAATCAGGCAGGTTGACCAGATTTAGGGTATCCTATAAAGAGTTATTATGCGCGTGCATCTTAATGCTATTGGCATGGTCCATTGAATCCCATGTGGATAATCAGGTAGTTAAAAATCACTCTTCTTGAGGGAATTGCCTCTCACCAAAACAAAGTCTTCCCTGCCAACTGTGTCTTCATCTTGGAGTTATTCAGCAGCAGTTAGTCTTTGCCCAGAGAAGCTGCCCCATCCCTGGAAGTGCTCAAGGCCAGGTTGGACAGGGCTTGGAGCAACCTTTTCTAGTGGAAGGTGTCCTTGCCTGTGGCAGGGGATTGGAACAGGATGAGCTTGAAGATCCCTTCCAACCCAAACCAGTCTGGGATTCTATGATTCCGTATTTCAGCAGAACCAGTTGTGCAACTGCAAAGCTGCAAATATTAACTGGGGAGTGAGAGAGGAAGAAGGAGGATTTTTCTAGGGAAGGGAAAAGAAAATATTTAACAGTAAGAGAAACCTTACTTCATGATTTCTGACAGCCTATTTGCATGTTTCCCTCAAAAAGTATACAGAAAAATCTGGTTTATTTATACTCCTGGGGCAGGCTTTTGGCCAATTTGAACCTAGATACGGGGTAAACAATTTGCCTGCATGGAATTGTAATTGTAAACACTGTGTCTGCATCTTCTAACTGATTGTGTATTTGCCAGCCTGTTTTCCCCCTCTCTGTTTTTGTCATGTGTGCAAAATCACATTTTGTCTTCATTAAACCTACCCTTTTCCCCCCCTCATTTTAGACAGATAAAGAAAAGCTGACATGGAAGGATCGTTTTCCAGCCTATTTAACCAATTTTGTTGGCATTATCTTCATGGTAAGCATCACCCAGTAAAATCTGGAATTTTTGTTACTGACTCATTGTATAGAACAGAAGAGATGGAAACCGTGACAGACTTTTGAGACTAATGTAGTTCTGAATGGCTTTTCCTCAGAGAAAAAAATTAAGCCGTTTTATTGTTTTATAATCTAAAAATCTTTTCAAGAGTTTGAATTTACACTTTTCCGTCTCTTTCCAGTAAAGATATAAGAATAAATAAGGTAGGGAAAAATATCTCCAGGGAGACATTTATAGCAGTTTTCTAGTAGCTAAAAGGAGTCTACAAGAAAGCTGGAGAAGGACTTTTGACAAGGGCCTGTAGAGACAGGACAAGGGGCAATGGGTTTATCCTGACAGAGGGGAGATTCAAATGAGATTTTAGGCAGAAGTTCTTCCCTGTGAGGGTGCTGAGGCCCTGGCACAGGTTGCCCAGAGAAGCTGTGGCTGCCCCATCCCTGGCAGTGTTCAAGGCCAGGTTGGATGGGGCTTGGATCACCCTGTTCTAGTGGAAGGTGTCCCTGCCTTTGTCAGGGGGTTGGAATTGGGTGAGCTTTAAGGTCTCTTCCAACCCAAACTAGTCTGGGATTCTATGAAAAATGGGGTCACAGAAGCAAAAAATTGATGTTGCCAATTGCAATCCTGATTGCAAGGATCTTTAACGAATCAGTCAAATTTTTTATTATACCATATAACAAACAGCAGGATTGTAAAGACCGCACTAAACAAAAAGGTGCAAGAATGATGAGAAAAGCCTTCCTCCATTTGCTGATAAAGCATCAGCATTTAAAAAAAATTTTGAAGAAATAATAATTAAAGACATCGAACACATTGGCTGGTGCATAGAAAAGCTTAAGCCCTTTCTAAAGGTAGACTATTCCAGACTAATTCAGTAAATTTAATTTTTTTGGGATTGGGATTCTGTTTTGGGGTTAGTTTTTTGTGATTGTGTTTTCAGAGAATGGAACTGCAGTAAACCTGATAATCCCAGTTGAAGAATTTTGGATAAGAATCCCATTTTAAAATTATTCGTCTATTTAAGCAAAGAAAAGTTGAGTAAGATTTTGTACACCTTTACATTGCCAAGAAGTGTGTTGATTTATCAGATTGAATTTCAGTTTGGGATTATGACAGCATAGTGAGCCTGAGTAGGGTATTTGAAGGCTTATGTGCAGACTTAAGCTGAAATACTCCTCTCTGCTTCAACGCTGGCTTGATTTTATGATTAAGCAAAGCCAATGGATTTATGCTGTTGCTGTTAGGGCTGAAAGGAAGCCCACTAATACTTTTAATATCAGCAAGTATACGTTGCCCAAGGAAGTTGTGAGCGCTGCATCCCTGGCTTGCATTGACAGGGCTTAAAGCAACCTGGTCCCTGGTCTAGTGGAAGGTGTCCCTGCCCATGGCAGGGGGTTGGAACTGGATGAGCTTTAAGGTCCCTTCCAACCCAAACCACTCGGTGATTCTATGATTCAAAGTAGTTTACATTTAGGGCTTTTTTGGGAAAAAAGAAAAAATATCCCTTTGCATGTGATTATGTCATTCTTGTATCATTTTTTTCCATGTGATGATCAAATTTCTAGAAAAAGAGGATATTTTCCTACAGTTCATAAAAGTGACTGGGAGCCTTCATGCAGAACTGGGGGACATGGCCTAGAGACCCCACTTTTAAGGTCACCACTAAGTCCCAAGCAAAGTATTTATAGTTAAATCTTTCATAAGAGGCTATGCTGTTCTTACTTGTAGGTAGGGCTGACGTTCGCTATCGTGTTTGGAGTCATCATATATAGGATCTCAACTGCAGCAGCGCTGGCAATCAGTTCAACTCCCTCGGGCCGCTCAAGTGTTCGAGTCACTGTCACTGCCACCGCCGTCATTATCAACTTGGTTGTCATCATCATCCTGGATGAAGTATATGGCTGCATCGCGAGGTGGCTCACTCAGATTGGTAGGTTTAAATCCTCAACTGATGCTTGCTCGAGCGAGAGCACCCAAATGACAAATGATGCACCTCTAAGTGGTGAGCAAACCCAGGAAATTCAAATGTGGGGTGAAAATTCTAGCCAGCTACTTACAAATAGCAAAAGGCACATGGATTTGACTTTATTTGTCAAGGGTTTTTTTCAGCAGTGGTAATGCTAATTACAGGTGACAGCAGAAATTCCTATATCTAATATTGAGCTTCCCTCTTCTCTATCTCACGGTTGTTCTCTAAATTTTCTGCCATTTTTTAATTGGCATAAAACATGTTGTGAAAGACAAAATTATATGGTGCAAAAAACCCATACACAGTAGGAAAAAAAATTCTGAATAATTTCCAACAGGCATCAGTGACAAAACGGCCAGAAATTTTTTCAGGTAAGTTCTTGTCCATCTGCAAATGATTGTCATGGAGGTCAGCCAGATGTGGAATGAAATTGGAATTACTGTTGTAATGCATCTGAATGGTGATATCCTTAGCAGGCAGGGGGTTGGAACTAGATGATCTTAAGGTCCTTCCTAACCCAAACCATTCTATGATTCTGTGATTGACCACTCAGTGTGGCCATATTGCATTTATGTGTGTATATATATATATTGCTACAAATTATTTAGTGTGACCAGCAGATTGAAGGAGGTGATCCTGCCCCTCTACTCTGCTCTCGTGAGACCCCACTTGAAGCGTGTGCAGTTCTGGTGTTCTCAACATCAGAAGGACATGGAGAAGAGAAGCTGTGTGGAGACCTCAGAGCAACCTTCAAAATATCTGACGGGGGTCTACAAGGATGCTGAAGAGGGACTCTTCATCAGGGACTGTAGAGATAGGACAAGGGGTGATGGGTTTAAACTTAAACAGGGGAAGTTCAGGTTAGGTAAAAGGAATCAGGTCTTCCTTGTGAGGCTGGTGACGTGCTGCACAGGTTGCCCAGAGAAGCTGTGACTGCCCCAGCTCTGACAGTGTTCAAGGCCAGGCTGGATGGGGCTTGGAGCATCCTGGTCTAGTGGAAAGTGTCACTGCCTGTGGCAGGGGGTTGGAGCTCAGTGAGCTTTAAGGTCCATTCGAACTCAAACTGTTTTATGATTCTATCAAATATATACCCCTTTGTTTAAAAGACGTCTCATGTTTTCCAAACCTCACCTTTATAAGATCTTGAAATGTTCCAGGTAGGATTAATTCCTTACCATTTCTTATGCATTTCCTCCTGGTTCCAGAGGTGCCAAAAACTGACAAGAATTTTGAAGAGCGGCTGATTTTTAAGGCTTTCCTCCTGAAGTTCGTCAATGCCTACACACCCATCTTCTATGTCGCTTTCTTCAAAGGCCGGTGAGTTATGCTAAATGCTGTTCTTGGTTTCCACTCATTGCTTAGGAGACAGCTGCTGCTGAGCTAAGACCATAATCAGACAGTAAAATAAATCTGGCTTAAGCATACCTCAGTATTGACCCCAAACCTCTTCAGCCTCATGGGAGAACGGACAGACTTGGTACTCTGCAGTTTCAAATTTGTTAAAGCCATTTGTTAAGATAATCGTAGAAAAGATTCATAGAATAGTTTGGTTTGGAAGGGACCTTCAAAGCTTATCTAGTCCAACACCCCTGCAATAAACAGAGACATCTTCAACTAGAACAGGTTGCCCAGAAACACATCCAGCCTGGCCTTGAGTGTCTCCAGGGATGGTGCATCCACCACTTTGCTGGCCAACCTGTGCCAGTGTTTTACCACCCTCACTGTAAAAAATCTGTTCCTCACATCCAGCCTGAATCTCCCCTCATTTAGTTTAAAACCACCACCTCTCATGCTGTTGCAACAGTTCTGCTAAAAACTCTCTCCCCATCTTTCTTATAGGCCCCTTTTAAGAACTGAAAGGCCACAATAAGGTGTCCCTGGAGTCTTCTCTTCTTCAAGCCAATCTCGCTCAGCCTTTCCTCATAACAGAGGTGCTCCAGCCCTCTGATCATTTTTTGGCCCATCTCTGGACCCTCTCCAACAAGTCCATATTTTTCCTGTACTAATAAATCTAGGCATTCAGCTACAAACCCCCACCAGACTATTAACTGTTTTCTATTTACCATTCCTAACTTAATATCATAGCAAGTATCATCTCTGTTCTTACAACCAGCAGGAAAACATAAAGCTAAAATAAAGTATCCATGTGGCATGTTCCAGCTAATGCAACAGTAATGAGGATTACCTTAGAGGATTTCTGCCTGGAATATTGTAGGGCACAACACTTGCAGTTTTACTGAGTCGTTTACTCAGTAAACAGGACTTGTTCTTTAAAACAAAACCAAAGATAATGTCATTCACTTTTTCAGGACTAAACACTAGGTGGTCCCATTCAAAGGCATAGAGTTTGACTTTAGGAATCACATATAAAAAGTATAAAATCGATAGCAAGTTTATAATTCTAACCATTGTACCCTAGATTTGTTGGACGTCCAGGAGACTACGTCTACATTTTCCACTCTTTCCGAATGGAAGAGGTAATTTCAGTTTTCCTCTGTGATCTTGTTGGGTGTGAGCACCATCTGCTTCTGCCACAGGGATGCAGCAGATGTTCTGACTGTTGTTTCCTCTGTTCACCCTAGTGTGCTCCAGGAGGTTGCCTAATGGAGTTGTGTATCCAGCTCAGTATCATCATGTTGGGCAAGCAGCTGATCCAGAACAATTTATTTGAGATTGGCATTCCGTGAGTAGCAATTTTTGCTTGTTTCTTGTTGGGGTTTTATTAAACACATGTTTTTTAATACATGTGAAATACATGGTGTATCCACTGCCCCTTGACTTGTACTCTGCTCTTGCACAGTTTTTATGAAAATAGGTATGAAGCTCATTATGCCTACTAATGTAAAATAGCTGCAAAATGGGCACTGTGCCCCCAAGGGCATGCTAATGGAATCCTTCCCTTTTCCCCCAGAAAAATGAAGAAATTTATACGCTACATGAAGTTAAAGCGTCAGCATTCTTTAGACCATGAAGAGCACATGAAAAAAAAGCAGCGCTATGAAGTGGACTATAACCTGGAGCCTTTTGCTGGGCTTACCCCTGAGTATATGGAAATGAGTGAGTGGGATGAGAAGAAGGCATTTTAAACCACAATTATTCAGACAAACTGGGATGGAGAGCTGAGGTTTCTGAACTGCAGATGAAGTGGACAGTAGATATGAGGCATAACTTAATTATTGACATATATAGTCTTGGACTGTAGCATGTTTCAGCCAACCACTCGCTGCTTCATGGATGAATTTGGTAGCTTATTGTCACAGAACCACAGAGTGGTTTGGGTTGGAAGGGACCTTAAAGGTCATCCAGTTCCAACCCCCTGCCAACAGCTTCTGCTAGACCAGATTGCTCCAAGCCCTGTCCAACCTGGCCTTGAACACTACCAGGGATGGGGCAGCTACAGCTTCTCTGGGCAACCTGTGCTAGCGTCTCAGCACCCTCACAGGGAAGAACTTCTGCCTAAGATCTAACCTGAACATCCCCTGTTCAGATACTTTCTTTCAAGCCATGTGATATATCACTGTCAAGTTTCAAATGCAAATGATTAAATGGCATAAACTTGAGATCATCACTTTCTCATCAGTTGCACCCTGCATTGGAAATAAGTTACTTAATTCAGATTTGATAATAATTCAGATTTGATAATTTCTACTGCATATTCTCACACAGGATTGTTTCTTTTTAATGAAATCTGGACTAAACCTTAGAAAGAGAAGTGCCTGTAGGTGAGGTTGTACTTATCACATACAATTGGGATTTTTAAAATAACATGTTATGTTGAGTGAGTGATACGAAATTTAAGCACTGGATGTCAGGTCTGTGTTGCTATGCAACGCTATTTCTTTTCCCACTTTTAATCTTGGAAAGGCTGAGAACTGTTCAACATAATGCCCTTAGTGACATGGTTTAGTGGCGGTCTTGACAGTGGACTTGATGATCTTAAAGATCATTTCCAACCTAGTTGATTCTGTGATTCTATGATTCTATAATGCTGTTTGCTGCAGTATCCAGCATTCATGAAGGATCTTTCTTAAAAGAGCAACTTTATTTAGTATTTTAAGGAATGACTAGGCAAAATAGTGGTGAAGGGTCATGAAGTAAAATAACACCAAAAATTTGCATTCCTAGTAAATGCAGAGGCAAATTAGAATAGCTGATGACCTTGATGTTCAGAGTAGGGGAAACAGACTGAAATTTATGGTACAAGCTACAAGGTCATGCTGTCAGTTCCTAAAAATATGAAAAGATGCAGTTACTGAGATCAGCATTTGGAAGTAACAGAGGAAGAGAAAGGTGGAGCACTGACAGTACCAGGGTGGGTATGATATCATTGTCATGTCCTCATCAGACAAAAGCAAGTATGACCCCGGGTTGTAAGAACCAAATTATTCCCAATAAAGGCAGAGAATCAGTCATGTCCTTTTTGAAGCCTGTTAAGTTTCTATACTTCAGAAGATGAAGCTTCCAGTGGGAATAATGAGTGCTAAAAACCTGCTGGGTGGAGCATGGCACATTTATGTAGAGCTCACATAGTTGCTGCCATATTCCCACTCCTTCAGATCACTCCTGTGCCAGTCTCACTGACGGCAAATTTAGTTTAGGAATTTCTTTATCCATGATATTGAGGTGCTGGAGCAGGTCCAGAGAAGGGCAATGGAGCTGGTGAAGGGCTTGGAGCACAAGTGTGATGAGGAATGACTGAAGCAGCTGGTGGGGGTGCAGTCTGGAGGAGAGAAGGCTCAGGGGGCATCTTACTGCTCTGTACAACTACCTGAAAGGAGGATGGAGCCAGGAGGGGGCTGGTCTCTGCTCCCAAGTAACAAGTGACAGGACAAGAGGAAACGGCCTCAAGCTGTGCCAGGGGAGGTTTAGACTGAAGATTAGGAGCAATTTCTTCCCCAAGAGGGTGTTTAGGCATTGGAACAGGCTGCCCAGGGCAATGGTGGAGTCCGTGTCCCTGGAAGTGTTCACAAACTGTGCAGATGAGACCCTTAGTGCCATGGTTTAGTGGTAGCCTTGGCAGTGCTGGGGAATGGTTGGACTTGATCTTAAAAAGGTCTTATCCTGGTTGATTCTGTGATTCAGTGATTCTGTGATTCTGATTACTTTGTCTTGCCTTTTGTAAGAGGGGCAACTGGCCCTTTGGTGCCCAAATGGTACAGCAGTCAGGCAAACCCTGCCTGATGCTGAAAATGGGATTTAGTTTCACAGCATGTGTCATCTTGTTAGAATTTAATGGGATGGCACAGATAGGATGATGCAATTTGATAAATACTGAACACAGCTGATGAAATGGTTTCTTTTTCTTTCTAGTTATTCAGTTTGGGTTTGTGACTTTGTTTGTTGCATCCTTCCCGTTGGCACCTTTGTTTGCTTTGTTGAACAACATAATTGAAATCCGTCTAGATGCAAAAAAGTTTGTTACTGAGCTGAGGAGACCGGTAGCAGTCAGAGCAAAGGATATAGGTAAGTGCATATTGCTATTGTTATCCGTGTTTGTTTATTCCTGGATGGATGGCAGGATATTATTATGCTGAGTTAGTTTCATTAACAGGAAGATATTTATAGGAAAATTCAAAACATTAGACTGCACTTTAACTGTGAACTGTCATAACTTATCAAGGATTTACTTTTAAAATAGAAACACCAGCGCTTGAATATTTTATTAAGTAAACAATATTATTTTTCAAATCAAAATGATCAATACAATAGTGAAATATCTCACTTGGTTCTGCACATCAACAGTCCTTCCTGGCAATGCAGTTTTCTTGCAGAAGTAAAAATTCCTGCATTTAATAATTCTTGAGTTAGCCTGGAGAAATACCCTTGGGAATGAGAGAAGACTCAGAAGTCTGTGGGTAAATGTATCCCTTCAAACCTACACAGCATTAATGTTGGAAGGGTTAAGCTGAAAGCTGCAGTGAACTTAGGTGGGACTGGGCTCTGTAGCAGTATGGCAACAACAGGCCAGTCCTCCCCCTACTATGGGGGGTAGCAGCTATGGGTGTGTGTAAAGAGGAACCTATTTCTCCCGAGCATTGGTTACTTATGATGAAAAAGGTCATTAAAGTAATTGTTCTTGTTACAGAACCACTCAGCCAGAGCAGTGGAGTTCATGATCTGTTACCAAACTCAGTGTTTATTCTGGTGTTGTGCAAGCAGAGATTTTCCCTGGGCTCATCCTTGTGCCCTCAGATCATCCTAGAGCTGAAGAACACACTGCGTTTTAGCGTGCTGTTGCCTTTACCACATTTTTTTGGGGGTGTTTTGTGGCTGGCTCAGCTGATGCTGCATGTGAAGGCTGCTGGTGGACATGTTAGGCAGGGTGGTGGTGGTTTTAGGGTTGTGGTGGGGGTTTTGAGGTTTTTCTTTTGGTTTTGAGAGGGTGTTAATTGCAATTTACTGCAATTCAATCCCGATCTTGTGAGTGAAAGAACCCCACTTCTTTCAGAGACAATCTGAAGACAGAGACTGTGAGATGGTCACAGACAAACCAGACAAGATTTTAGGGCAGTCATCAGCAGAATCAGGAAAAATCAGAAAAGGGAGAAAGTCCCACCGGCTCAAGGCAGTGGGTAATCACTGGTAGCAAACACAGATCTATCTCTGCTTCCAATGATACTGTAATATCTTTTCCTGAAGTTCAGTTCTGTACTGTCCAGGCTGGTTTATGTCTGCTGTGCCAGGAGACCAGTTAGTTTTCAAGCAAATGATTTGGCCAGGCTGGAGGAGTCTTCCAGGGATGTCTCCCTGTGTAAAGCCTCCTACATCTTTCTTCCTCTTCAGACCCAGAATAGGAGAGTGGCTCAATAGGGCTGTAACCACAAGGATCTTGTAGCAGCCCTGTATTTCTTCATCAAGAAGCTTTTTCATGAGAAGTGGGATCTGCAGAGGGGGATGGGTCAGAGCTGGGGGACTTCATGCATCATCCTCAGGCTAAATCTGGAGGGATTGAACCTGATTCAGCATAGGGTTGGTTGGTATTACATTTTGTCTACACATAGCCCATGCTGAGGAAACCCATACCTGTGTGGTTTCCAGATGCAACCGGAAAAATCCCCTCAAGTGGCTCCACTGGAGCTTTGCTTTCTCAAAACTGAGCTAAGATCAAGAATGATGAGAAGGCATAGACACAGATTCAGGTAGATCTTTAAAGCTGGTAAATCAGTGTGTTCTGCACTACGTGTACGGAAGTTGCAGCTCCCTGTCTGTAGCTTTCTTCTCCTCAGGCATTTGAGAAGTGTGAATGAAATTTCCTGATGTTTTTCTTTTCTACCTATGCAGGCATTCCTCTGTCTTACACTTGTCTCCCTCTTCCTCAAAGAAGTTTTTAGCTTAAGACCTCCAAAAAATAGGTGCCTAAACATTGAAAAACAGAGTTGGGCTCCCTTTGCCTACAGGTTGTCAAATTAATCTCTTAGAATTTGTTCTTCTTTTAATTTAGAATATAACAGTAGTTTGGCACAGTCGTAAGTGCTCCTAACACTGTTAACTAACAAAGTAATTTATCACAGTTTAGTGACTGGAACAGCATTTACATGTTTGTCTCCTTCCTCAGGAATCTGGTATAATATCCTTAGAGGTATTGGAAAGCTTGCTGTCATCATAAATGTAAGTAATTCGGCATGAATAACATTTTAACTCAATAGGCCTGCTTTTCCATTCTGCTCTAGTAGTTTTATTTCAGTGTAAATCCCTTAAAATCAAGAGAAAATAGATTTAAATATTTTCTGAAATATTAGAACATCCCAGCCCTTAGAAAATTTTAGCTCACTTTAATAAATTAATTTACATACTTATCTAATATTCTATATGAATTGACATCCACAATGATCACCATCAGTTTCATTAGTTGAAACAAGAAAAGCTGAATGACAAGCTGAAAACATGTTTGAGATGCAGAAAAACAGGGGCTGTGTAGGGCCTTATAGCCATGTCTCCATGCGCCCTCATGGCTTTTCCACCAGACTAGAAATCCCTTCATTTTGCTCACAGGTGTCTGTTGTGCAATGGTCAAACCATTCTTTTGGTTATTTGGTAGACTGCCCTAATTTGTCTTTACCATTTCCTCTCTTTTCCTTTGGAAATAATGTCTTTTTTTTTTCTTTTCCTCCTTGTAGTCTCTCTTTGTCATTATCCAGTGTTATTTTTCCCCTCTTAGATCTATGTACTACACCTCTTTATCATAAAAGAAGTAAAACGTTTTGTACTATGTTTGTTCTGCATGTACATGAGATTAATGCCAGTGAGAATGTTTCATAAGAATGACAAATGAGAAGGGCTAAAGTTCTGAACAGCTCAGCTGAACTGGTTCTCTTGCATTTTTAGAAAGCCTTTTTAAATCACAAAATACAATGCAATTTTGGGGACCATAAATATAAAACTGGGCTCAGCCTGCTCATCCTTTTCTCTTGATGGAGTTGAAATACATACCTGATTTTGCAATGCAGTGAGAATTTAAAGACTCGCTTCACTGCTGGTTGTCTGCGGAACACAAAATTACTTGGAAATCAATCAGTTGGACCTTATACAATGCACCAGGGACAAGCTGTGGCTTATGTAGTGCCATATTTTCTCCTCTGGTGCTTGGGAGTACGGCCGCTTCATTCTCTAGGGAGTCCAAGTTGTTATCCAGGTAGGAATCTTAGTCAACATGGTGCTATTCCACCTAATCTTCTGCAACTAAAAAGAGTAAGCAATAAATCCTACCTTGTTGCAGCAGTGAATACTCCATTTTTAGGACCCTGTGGGCTGCAATCTCTCCCTTTGTTTACTAAAGCAGTGCCTGAGTTGCATGAGTTTGTTTGGACAAGACATACTTGAGGATATTATGAACTTAACCACTGCCTGAATGTTGCGCTCACTCTTTACTCTTATGGCTTAGGCATTTGTGATCTCATTCACATCCGACTTCATTCCACGCCTCGTGTACCTGTATATGTACAGTGAGAATGGCACCATGCATGGCTTCGTGAACCATACACTGTCTTCTTTTAATGTCAGCGATTTTCAAGCAGGAACAGCTCCCAATGACCCCATGGATCTTGGCTACGAGGTTCAGATATGCAGGTACTCTCTTGAATGATAACTAAGTATTTTCACAGTTGACTAAGAATGGGACAAATTTCTACATTTGTGGGGCAGGTCCCTTGTATTTTCAAGACCCTTTTAGCACCTTGGTAGCCTTTTCTATCAGATGGATCAATTGCCTTGAACACTTTCACTTACATATTAAGCAACCACAAAACCTGCCTATTTTGGGAAACAGGGCTTAGCATTGTTCAAGTCAGTGTTTGTCCATGCAATGATTTTTCTTATTATGTATTCCTTTTTTCAGGAAAAGAGATAAATTATGATAAAGAGTACAATGATGCTTTAAGGGAAGAAAATGATGTTACTCTGATGTTGTGTTGTCATACCACATGCTGTTGATATGATGTCTCTGTAACAATTCCTGATAAGATTAATAGCATCCTTTTCTGCACTGGAACTTAAGACCTATTTAAATTGTTGTTGTACAGGAAATCTGCATGCCTGTAACTATATCTACATATTCTTTTCATTTTTAAAGGAAATTATTGTCACATAGTTGGGCTTAGGAAACAATCTAGGTCAGTGCTGAAACACACACATTTTGTCTAAGCTCCCTTGCATATACATCACCTTCAAAACAAATGTTCTAACATTAAGAATTGGGGACCAAAGCCAAATAATAGAATCCCAGACTGGTTTGTGTTGGAAGGGACCTTAAAGCTCATCCAGTTCCAACCCCTTGCCACAGGGAGGGACACCTTCCACTAGAGGAGATTGCTCCAAGCCCCATACAACCTGGCCTTGAACACTGCCAGGGAATGGGGCAGCCACAGCTTCTCTGGGCAGCCACAGCTTCTCTGGGCAACCTGTGCCAACACCTCAGCACCCTCACAGGGAAGAACTTCTGCCTAAGATCTCATCTCAATCTTCCCATTTTCAGCTTAAAGCCATTCTTCCTTTTCCTGTCCCTACAGGCCCTTGTAATATAACAGTGAAAGCACTTAGGCCAGCAAAACTGAAAGGGGGATAAAGGAGGTGAAGAAGAGGAAAACAAGGAGGGAAGAGACATTCCAAGGAGGAAAAAAGAGAAAGCTGACTAGCTTTGCTTCCTTTTACTTTCTCCTGGTGATCTCAGGCACAGGATAAATAAGGTTGCAAACATATTTTTAGCACAGAACTTATGGAATAGAAGTCCAATACAAAAATGCCAGTTTTATTTGCTTTCTACTCCTAGCGTCTTTCTTTTTCCCATCTCATCATTTCTTTTATATTCCATGGATTTTTAAATAATTTTAAATCATGGAACCCTAATTGCTTCAACATAGGAATCATGCTGTGATTTAGTTTAGTGTGTTTTTCTTGGCCCCGTTTCTGACAAGTTATTGTTGATCAGCTCATAGATTTTCCATGAGCAACAGCTAAGGCAAAATACTCATCTTCTGTCTATATGGCAAACATGAGCTGATCATGAGCAAGGAGAACACTACATAGTATAACACACCCCATGGATCTGAGATCAGTATTTGTGTCTTTAAAATTAGTCTTATAAATATAGGTTGGGTTGGGTTTTACCGATCTTAAAATAAATTATCTAACTGTGTAATTTACTTTATCTTTATGCAGAATCGGTATTATTTGTACTAATCAGAGGGTATTAAGATGGAAGACCTTTAATTTGGAGTAAAGCTTGTGGGAGGCTTTCAGTTGTTAAGAGGTTAATAATGTCTCATACTGTAACAGTGAACTTGTTTTTAGAAGGTTTGATTTCCTGTTCAACCCTTTGGTATTAATTCCTTATGGTGTTAAAATTTCTGAATGACATCATTGATTTAGTGAGTCTTGTTTTGCAGATACAAAGATTACCGAGAACCCCCCTGGTCTGAAAACAAGTATGACATTTCAAAGGATTTCTGGGCTGTCCTAGCAGCAAGATTAGCATTTGTGATAGTTTTCCAGGTAGGTTGTACTGCAGGTACTTTCTATCTGAGAAAGAAAAAGAGTTATACTATTTCTTTAGCTATGTAAGGCAAGCCACCTTTGGAAATAAATTATTAGGTAAAAAAAAAATATGATTTTCTTTCTCAGCTGCCCATCCTTATTCACTCTCTTCACCCACACAGAGCCAGGTATATCCTCAGTGGAAAAAGTAATCCCCAGGGAATCCCTGAACTGGTTTGATGCAGAAGCAACAGAATAACCTTAGTGAGAAGCAAAGCACAAGGCTAATACTAATTAGGTCCCACCAATTTCTCCAGGGAAACAACAACAAATTCACTGAAGCAACATCAGTTTCATCCCAAATAATTTCTAAACCTAGCCAAGAAATTAAATGTCCAAAATTTCCGATGTTAGAGTTTTTAAATAGGGAACATTTCATTGGAATGTATTTTACCAACTTGAATCATTTTACTTCTTGCTGTTTGCTTCTGTCCTTCTGATGTGAAACTTTTAGGCCATGTATCAATGACAGTATTCTCTTGGATTTCTAAGTGATTGTGACAGTATTTGTACATAAAACAAGAGATCTGTGCCTGCCATTTTTCTCTACTTCTAGCAAGGAGCTGAGGTGAATTTGGCTTGGTATCAGGCTTGTGACATGCAGTTGAGCCTAACTCAAATACTGTCCTTCCTTTATTCTTCCTTCCTAAGTACACTGAGAATGGCCCCTTCCCCTACCGTCATCCTTTCATTTGATCTTGCTGACATGTTCTCACAATTTCATTTTCAGAACTTGGTCATGTTTATGAGTGAATTTGTTGACTGGATTATCCCAGACATTCCCAAGGACATTAGTCAGCAGATTCATAAAGAGAAGGTTCTCATGGTGGAGGTCTTCATGAGAGAAGAGCAAGGGAAGCTGCAGTTGCTAGAAACCTGGAAAGACAAGGACAAGAAAAAAGGTGAAAACTGTAACAATCACAGCCCCAGACTCTCCAGGAGCCACAGTGGGAGCTTGTCCTCCTGCCATTCATACCCTCTTGATGTCTAGAAGAGGAGGGAATTGAGTATGTCAGGGCATTCCACTGATACACGAGCCATCGCATTTGGGGCAGGACTCGATTAATGGACAATCTGGTGCATGTTGAAGGATGTGCTGCCATTTTACTCCCATCTTTGTGAGAAACATTCTTCTTACAAACATGGAGGACCACAGTCTATTTCTGATAATGTGTTTTTTTCTTTTGCACAAGCAGCAATGCAGGGAATTTTTAATAACACTATTGATGGTGGTGTGTGTTAAGAAATGCAGGTACTTAGTATGTCTTGATAGAGATATTCTCTGAGAATCTGACCTTAGCCTATTAATTAGCTAATTAAAGATAACTTTTAAGTGATAATACTAGTAATTAAAAATATTTAAAATATTTTTGAAACCCCAGGCTTGAAGGTCTATGGGATAACTCCTTAAAGTGTGTGCAAAATCAGCTTCAGAGTGTGCTCTGGTATTCCTTTTGGCAGGACAGACACCACGTAAAGCCTATCAGACTGACATGCTTTCCATGTCAGGCTTTAGCTCTGCTGGCAGACATCTGAGTGTGACCCTGGAGGTGTGAAACAAGCACCAGCGTACTGCTCTCTTCAGAAACATCAGAAAAATGAACCTGGAAAAGTTCTTTCTTACCAGTGCGGGGCTGATGTGGATATTAAGTTGCCCCAGTTGTGTGTGTGCAGAACCCCAGCAGCTCCTTGCTTACTGCCAGGTAGCAGCAGCACAACCCTGGAGATCTTCCCAGCAGGTAGATCATCACATCTTCAGGTTAAATGCCCTGAATTAATGAGCACACGTAGAGCCCTGCCTAGTACTCAGACACTGGTGTTGCTGAGGAAATTCCCTTTTCCGATTAGTTTAGCACATCCCTTTCTCAGCCAGGCTTTTGTCTGTAGCCCTCTATCCTCTGCAGAAGAGGTATTCATGGCTGGTTGTTCCTGCAGACGTTCTGCTGTTGAATGGCACTTCAAGGAGGCTGTGCCAGAGGGGTAAATCCAAACCACGTCCCATTTACTGTCCTCAATGGAAGTTTTGCCTGCACCGGGGCTAAAGGACCAGACCGTCAGTTAGTCACAGGACTTTTCTTTTGTCTTAAAATACTCTATCTTTTGTACAAGGAGCTTCCTTAAAGTAGAAGTCTAAAGTCCTTACTTAAAATGCCTAGCTAAATCCCATCAATACACCTCTTTTGAAGCATAGGACATTTTAGTTTTGCTTTGTCAAATGACAAAACTGCACTTCCAAATAATATTGGTGCAATTAACCTCCTTTCTTTTATTGCTTTGTCTTGTCCATGGCACTTACATTACAAATATCAAACTGAAAAATAAAAGAAAAATGAAAGATTCCTTTAAAGTCTAACTACTGTATGGTTTGTTGCAAAACCAAACATCAAAAGATTGTTTTCAAGAGAAGTTAGTTGTTTCTTTTTTCCTTTCCTTTTTTTCTTTGCCAAACTAATTTAAAGATAAATGTTAGAACTTTAAAAAAGAAAAATGCCATATTTAGCTTTCGATCTATTTATTTGTTTTAAAGTATGTGATAAACTTGATATATTTCTATAGTCTGTCCAAAGAAGGTACCAGAAAAGTAATTATGTGGAAGAAAGAAAATGGTATTAACCAAATATTCTTGAAGATTATTTAAGATATTGATCCAACCAAAGATTTTTATTAATAAAGGGCTTATATTTTGTTAACTCTTGTTTCTGTTATATTTTGACTTGCAGGAATGCCACTATTTTAAAAATCTGTAACTTTGATTTGTAAATTTCATAGCTTACAATTGTAGGGACAAATCCTGCCTGGTCTATTCACACAAGCATTACTTCTGGTAGTATTTACTAGATCAGGCCCACTGACTGCAACAGGACTGTGAGTGGGAATAGATCAAGCAGAATTCTGTCTGTACAGCCATGTTCTTCCTCTCATTCCTTGGAACCCAAACAATCCAGAAGACAGCCAAATGTGAACTACCTATTCAGAAGAGAAATCTTTGGGGAACCACCTCAAAGGGGATTTTATCTGTAAATACTTATCCAAAAGTATTCCCAACTTAATACTGACATTCCTGTAAATGGTAGAACTATATCCTGAACACATACTTATCAGAATTGTTCCTTATTTGCTGAAATCATGAAATAGTAACAGTTGCTTATACTTTCTTTTGTACAGTAAATTGTTTGAAATGGAATTTTGTATATATAAACCCCCTGTATTACTACTTGGAGAACTATAAAACTTTCATGGAATCATTTTTTAAGAAAAGCAAATATATATAAAATCTGGTTTAGTTCATTTGGGGGTTTTTGTTGTTTGTTTGCTTTGGTTTTTAGTTTTGGGGGTTTGTTTTTGTTTTTTTTTTCTTTGAATGCTTATTTGAAATAAATATGCAAGAGTTTCTCCTGTGGGACAGGTTCTGTTCCCAGTCCTCCTCGGGCTCTGAACATGCAACAGAGTACTGTTTGATTTGAGAAATGCAGGAATTCATGTTGTAGTTTGCTCCAAACTGGATCTATGATGCCCTTTGTGTACTTGGGAGGCAGAGGCCACAACTGAGATTTGCAGGTACCAACTACTTAATTTCCAGACATCTTCCCCACAACATCCAAGGTAAATCTTGTGTTTGGGCTGCTTTAGATCCTCACTTTGGGATGAAGTGAATCTCACCTAAACTGGGACAGCTGCTAACACTGACCTAAATACTGAATATTAGCTGATGGATTTTACCCTGGGAGCTTTAACTTGCTTCTGATTTTAGTCTTAGGCACTAAGCAGGATGTAACATGTAAGAACTTTCAGTAAGGCATTTGAAATGGGCTTGCAACGAGGAGGAATGCTCTTTGGTTCGCTCATTTAAACTGAAAAATGCATTCACTCTTAAGAATGAAATGGTAAAACTGAAGGAATGAAACTCAGGGATTCCTTCTGCTGCATCTTGATGAATTAAGCTCTGAAGAGAAGTGACTGAGGAAGCAGAAGGGTTCCACTGTGTATGTCACACCTTTATTGCCTTGTGGGACCCGTACAAGTAAAGCTGGGCTCAGAACCTGGCCTGTCCTTTCCAATTTTCTCTCCTTCTCCCATTTAATGTGGCTTCATGCCAATTCCCCCCTTTTAACCAGAAAAATATTAATGCTCTAACTAACAAAATTTAATTAGAAGTGAGAATTCTGTTCTGAGGTAGTAGATATGAAAACCAGAAGCAGGTAAATCTCTGCCTAGTTGGTAACTGGTTTCGTTTTGTCAGTTCTTGAAGACAAAATAGTAGCTAGGGGTTCATTAGGTATTAGGAAATCATCCTGCCAGCACAATAGGGTGGGTATGAGTCTGAATCTTCTGGATTTCCATGTCATTGTGTTTCTAAGATACTTACAAATATTTTGCAGTCTTAAATAGCTTAAGGGTGAATAAGTCTCATGTCAAGGCACAGACACTATTTGTTCTATTTTTAAATCCTCCATGCTCTCTGGTCCTGAGCTGTTAATGATCTTTTTGGCTGCTGTGATTTCTAATAAGCAATATTAAAATTATATACTTTTCATCTTACCGCCTCAGGAGTCTGAACTCTCCTAAAGTCCTGTAGAACACGCAAGTGCATTTTTATTTTCCTATGAAGTTTTCAGAGCAAGCAACATTTTTTTCCCCTTTTGCCACTGAAGAAACTGTGTCTTAAAATTTATATGGATTCCATTCAAACTCTGCTTCAGTTCTTTGCACATTTGAGTACTATTTATTCCATGACCGAACGCAATATGCCATTTTTAGTACAGCACAGAAAAACCAACGTTCTTTTTTTAACCTCCTTCTGTTTTAAGCCCAGCAGGCCTTTTGTGAAGAAAAAGCTACTAATGCGGCTTCTTTGTAATTTTAAGCTCCTTCCTTAATAATACCATACATGCCACCTGAGTCAAGGCCACCTGAAGCCAGAGAAAGTATTTCTTTTGATTCCCATTGACTGCAGTGCACCTTACGTGAGAGTAAGCATTGCTTCTTGATAAGTTACAATAAGAATCTGTGACGCTTGGTACTTTTATAAACCAGAGTGTCAGGTAAAGCCAAAATACATTCATTCAGCTGAGTTGTGCAAGCAGCAAGGAAGTTGTGCTACTTTCCATAAGCTAAACGACTCAGAAAATCAAAGGCATGATACAGTCATGTGAACTTTATTCCACAAGTTTGAAAGTTTCGAGGTCACGGCTTTCATTTTTCTGTGGGAAAAAAGTCATGCCCAAATGGGAAATGTATCTGTATGGATGCTCATGTGAAAAATAATCAAAATATTTAGAGGAATTCTTGTGCTGAACAAGCTTAACAGTATAACAAATCAATTTTTCAGAGCAAGAGTTAAGTGTGGGTATTAAGACACCTTCCTTAGAGCAAAAGGAAAGGTTATTCCATGGTTTTACTTCTAAATGAAAAAAAGAGTGTTCATCTTCTCTAGTTCAAATATAAGAATGGAGGCTAGGGAAAAGGTGCAGCTAGGGAAAGCAATATCATCAGGTCATCAGATGGCTTTTGCTGAGGTTTTTGTTGATACTGTGTTCAGATGGAAGATGGAAGGCTTTGGTCATAGAATGGTTTGGGTGGGGAGGGACCTTAAAGGTCATCCAGTTCCAACCCCCTGCCAGGAAGGGTTGGAACTGTCCTGGGCAGGGAAACCTTCCTCTAGACCAGGTTGCTTCAAGCCCCATCCAGGCTGGCCTTGAACACTTCCTTTTGAAGGAAATGGATGAAGAGTAAAAGTGAGAAGACTCTGACATCAGTGAGGGCTTGGTGACTGCACCTTCCCCAGTGATGTGCTGAACTGCAAATAATAAGATCCTAGGCAATCAAAACTAAATGGTTCCTGTAGGACACACTTATTTTAAACATTGATCAGAGCAACATATAAGCTTCCAACATTGAAGTTGGTTCCCAGTTGGCACAAGGCTTTTGGTTCTGTAGTAGCTAAGTCTCTTAAGCCCCAAAGGTGATGTGCAGGCAAGTGGTTGATCTGCCTGTGCTGCCTGCTTTAAACCATCATTGTGGCACAGCGCTCACAAGCATGGAATTCTTATCTGTCCTGGTAGGAGCATGTAATTGGATGAACAGATCACATTTCTTAATGTTAATCTTCAAAAGACTTCTGTAGGTAAAGAAGGTAGGTAATTGCAAATAGTCATCCATCAAGTGGGACTCTTAACAGGCTAAGACTATTCCAGGTCCCCTGTATGACCTCCAACGTCAGCAGCTCTGCAGTCTGGTGGGTTCTGGGCCACACTCCTAGATCTATTGAAGGATTTTACTCCACTCAGGCACCCTTGGGAGTGGGAGGGAGTTGGTAGCACGGAAGAAACAGTGGAAGTCCTGAGAGTAAATGTGGTAAGTTACATCACCTTCATGTCTTCAAAGAGGAAAAGAAGTAAAACCGAGTTTCAGTTCTGAAATTCTACTAATTCTCTGTCTTTTTGAATTTTACTTCTGAAACCAAATTTCTCTGCCTCTTTATGATGCTTAGGTTTTAGCTCTGACCATAGAAAGCAGTAGAGCTAATCTGGTAATCATCTTGGGATGGTCTTGTGGATAAGAAATGACAGGTAATCACTTCCAGGTTCAGGTACTTGGCAAAGATGTTGCGCAGGCTACTGGTGCTTTGAAAAACCTCACTCCAAAATTGGTGAGTAACAGCAAAGCCATTTGTCTGTATGTGTATTTGAGAGACAAGAGAGGGTGAGCCTGGATCTGACCTCTTGTTGCAAGTCACTTGATGTAGGTGGTATCTCTTAACAAGAGCTTTTCAAGAAAAAAGAAACTGCAGGATGTGATTCTTTTGAGGGCAGGCAAATAAAGCTGTTGTGTTTGTAACTTAAAGAATCATAGAATCACAGAATGGTTTGGGTTGGAAAGGACCTTAAAGCTCATCTAGTTCCAAACCTCTGCCACAGGCAGGGACACCTTCTGTTAAACCAGGTTGCTCAATGCCCCATCCAATCTAGCCTTACTTCCTTACTTGTCAAGTATACAGACTGGAAGGAAAATATATAAAGGCTATGTCGTATTACATTAATCCAATCTTCTCTCAGTAAGTCATGATCCTTCCTAGACTCTTCATCTCTGGGAACAAGTTTCCCTTATGTGTGTGTATGAAAATGAATTCCAAATGGTGGCTTAAGACTAATTTGCATCTGGTTCTGACTACAACACTAGCTCAAATTAAAGTGTTTCTTTAGAGAGTGGAAAACAATATTTCCCCCCTGAAGAATCAGGGAAAAGGGATGATGAAATCAGATTTGCTTTCTTATTTATTATACCTAAATCCCCTATGAGTAACTAACCTACTCATATCCTGTGTCACTGACTGCTTGCACAAAACTATTTATGTTTCAAAAGGAAATGAGGGCTCTGGATAATAACGGTACTGGGTTCAAGCAGACAAGGCACTCCCTGCCTAATTGAATTGGAAAGAAACCCTTACACCTTCCAACTTCAATGACAGAGAGATAATGACACATGGAAAATACTGTATTGGCACATGCTTGAGGGGAAGAACAGATAACCACTGATCTTTCCTCAAATGGGTGATTGCATTGCCAATCACAGATATCTAGGGAATGTATCCCTTACCCTCTTGGTTTGCCATTACCTCCAGTCACTGTAATGAGCTAAGTTTAACTCAGAAATGCCATCTTTGGCAATGTTCAAGGCCAAGTTGGACAGGACTTGGAGCAACCTGGTCTAGTAGCAGGGGATTGGAACTGGATGAGCCTTAAGGTCCCTTCGAACCTGAACCATTCCATGATTCAGGAAATCAAGCAAGTATGACCACACTTATTCCTTTATGTTTATTAAAGCGAAAATTTAGTAACTCTGGAAGACATTTAGAGGCCAGGATATTCTCTGGTCTGAAAAAAGGCTGGATGCAGAGACACAGCTGGGAAAAGATTACATTTTTCATACCAGTTTCTTGACAATGACCAGGTCCAAAGCAGAGTCTGTTAATACAGAAGCGATTAATGCTGGAATATTGACAGACATAAAAAATAAATCCCTGCCTTTCCTTTTCTAACTGCAAGTGCTGCTGTACTCAGTGAGGAAAGGTGAAAAACCCCTTGCCTTGTTTGAGAAGATCGAGTCCTGTGGTATAGAAATGTTTGCATGCTTGGAAGAAACACTTCCAAATGGTTCAAACTAATGTAAAAAGTACCCATGTTTTGCAAAATCATAGAATCCCAGACTGGTTTGGGTTGGAAAGGACATTAAGATCACCTAATTCCAGCCCCCATGCCATGGACAGGGACATCTCACACTAGACCATGTAATGTAATTAATATTAAGTTATTCTAAACTTTTTTATAGCTGCTCTGAATATTGTATTTTCCAGTGCAAAGAAGAATGAAGAAAACCACCTCCATTTATTTTCTAGCCAAGAAAATAAAACTTAACACGGTTAAGTATTTACCTTTTCATGTTTTTACTGGGCTTGGAAACTAGCAATACAGCAGCTCAGGAAAATAAAGAACAAATAAGGAACCTTTCAAGCCTGGCATCAGAACCACTGGATTCTTCGCCTGGGTGAATAGAAACTTCCAGTTTTATCTTCATTGGCTTCATTCTCAGCCAGTCACAGAGCCCACCACTGCACCATGGGGCACAATCTCAACACTGGGTTTGAGAGTCAATGGGCCGGAGGGAGTGTTGGACACACAAATGACCTAAGTCCAGTGGCTCTTCCTCACCCTAAGGGAGGTATTTGGCCTTCAGACCCATGCTAATATCTCTACGGGGTTCTGTCATGGCACAGCAGAAGACAGGCATGTGGAGATGCCTTGGCATAATTTAACACAAGACTTCATACTCTGCTATAGGTTTATCTTCAGGAGGAAATTGCTCAGAACACCTGCCTCACACGGTGATCCTAAGGTGACTCTCAGAGACTGGACAATTTCAATGCTCTTCCCATGTCAGCTTAGACTAGTTTCAGCAGGGACTGAATAGAATAGAGATAGAAGGTGCCCGAAAAAGTTCTTCCCTCTGATGGTGGTGAGGTGCTGGCAGAGGTTGCCCAGAGAAGCTGTGGCTGCCCCATCCCTGGCAATATTCAAGGCCAGGTTGAACAGGGCTTGAAGCAACCTGCGTCATAGAATCATAGAATAGTTAGGGTTGCAACGGACCTTAAGATCATCTAGTTCCAACCCCCCTGCTATGGGCAGGGACATCTCACACTAACCCATACCACTCAGAGCTTTATCCAACCTGGCCTTGAACACTACCAGGGATGGAGCATTCACAACCTCCCTGGGCAACCCATTCCAGTGTCTCACCACCCTAACAGGAAAGAATTTCTTCCATATGTCCAATCTAAACTTCCCCTGTGTCGTGGTTTAAACCCAACCACAAACCTCGTTCACTCACTCCCCCCCCTTCTTGCCCTCCCCCTGCTCCTGGAGGGACGGAGAGGAGAATCGAAAAGAATGCAACTCCCACGGGTTGAGATAAGAACAGTTTAGTAACTAAGGTATAACACAAATCACTGCTGCTACCACCAATAATAATAGTGCTAAAGGAAATAACAAGAGGAAAGAATACAACACCTCAACACCAGCCGACCAATAACTCGCCCCACTCCCCCCAGCCGAGCACCGACCGATACCTCGTCCAACCCTGTAGTCCCTCTACCCCTTCCGGGTCACTCCAAGTTACATCCTGGGCATGACGTGCTGTGGTATGGAATACCTCTTTGGTCAGTTTGGGTCAGGTGTCCTGTCTCTGCTTCCTCCCGGCCTCCCCTCCTCCCTGGCAGAGCATGAGGCTCAGAAAGTCCTTGGCCAGACCAAACATTCGAGCAGCAACTGAAAACATCGGCGTTATCACCACTGTTCCAAGGCCAAAAGATCAAAACACAGCACTGTACTAGCTCCTAAGAAGGAGAAAACTGACTGCTGCTGCTCAACCCAGGACATTATCCACCCCTTATTCCATACCATTCACGTCATGCTCAGATCCCACATCTTCAATATGCCATCACTCTTACATATATATATACATCTACATATACACAGAGAAAAACATCATTTCTTAGTGCATGGACCTATAAAGCTGCTGAGTCCATCTGGTCCATGATGTCAGGCTCCATCTCTTGTTACAGTCTCTCAGAGCAGGAGAGGCTGTGTGCAGTGTTCACACTCATGAATAACCTGGGCAATAGTGTCCATTGCTAAGTCCACCCCTCGATCACGGGCCCATCTGTATGTTGCATCTCTGCCCTGATGGCCTGAAGCGTCATGGGCCCACCAGGCCAAAATAATTCACTGTCCCCTTCAGCAGTTTCTGCAGCTTGTTGCTGGGGACTCCATAGAGCTGCCTTCCATCTCCAATGCTTCCAAAGCACTGGAGGGGCCCAGTGGACCAGGTACTCGCTCATACTGTCCCACACACACTGCCACTCATGGCTGTCCAGCCTTGGGGAAGATCTCCTGGTCCTCCCATATTGTGGTCTAACCCCAAACAAGAAGCAAACCTGAGTCTGCTTGACTTCTGAGATCAGACAAAATGGCCGTGGGTAGAACACACTCTGTGTGTGTGCCACCATGCTGACCCCCATCACAATCAGCAGGCAGGTCCCAAGGGTACCCAGAGGCCATTCAAACCCTTCAGAACTCTCCAATGACGCTGCTGTGCTTGTCCCTGGGGCTGGTGCAGCTGCTGTGCCTGCCGGCTCTCCCACCACCAGCTTCGCTTTCCCTGGGCGCAGCTCTTCCTCCTCTGTCGTGCTGGGAAATGCTGCCTGGACTCCTGCATCCTCCTGGGGCTCTGCGGGCGGCTGCCGGGGGACGCTCTCGGCCGCCACGAGGCTCGGCTCCTCCGCGGGGCTCGGCTCCTCCGCGGGGCTCGGCTCCTCGGCCGCCTCCTCCCGCTGCTCAGCAGCCGCCTTCCTCCCGACCTCGGGCCCCGCTCCCGCCGCCGCCTGGTCCCCGGGGCCGCTCTCCCGGGCCGCTTCGGCCGCCGCCGGCTCCCGGGGCCGCTCCCCCTCGGCTCCCCGCAGCTTCACAAAGACGGAGACGAGGACAAGGGCCAGGGCGGTGAAGAGCAGCGGGACGGCCCGGTACAAGTCCACGGCCACGTCCATCTCTCCTTGCTGCTGGAGCCCACCCGTATTACAAGCCATTGCCATAAAGTACAGTGAAACAAAAACCTTAGCCCAAGCCCCACACTTGATAAACACGAACACAGGGAATACCGGCTCTATGTAATGTACTACATTCTGAAGCGCTGAGAGCAAGAGAAACAACTTTGAGAGCCAATAAATCAGCACTGTGACGACTATTAATCTGATCATCTCCGTCATTATCTCAACCCTTCGAGCCCCACGTTGGGCGCCAAAAAGAACTGTCGTGGTTTAAACCCAACCACAAACCTCGTTCACTCACTCCCCCCCCTTCTTGCCCTCCCCCTGCTCCTGGAGGGACGGAGAGGAGAATCGAAAAGAATGCAACTCCCACGGGTTGAGATAAGAACAGTTTAGTAACTAAGGTATAACACAAATCACTGCTGCTACCACCAATAATAATAGTGCTAAAGGAAATAACAAGAGGAAAGAATACAACACCTCAACACCAGCCGACCAATAACTCGCCCCACTCCCCCCAGCCGAGCACCGACCGATACCTCGTCCAACCCTGTAGTCCCTCTACCCCTTCCGGGTCACTCCAAGTTACATCCTGGGCATGACGTGCTGTGGTATGGAATACCTCTTTGGTCAGTTTGGGTCAGGTGTCCTGTCTCTGCTTCCTCCCGGCCTCCCCTCCTCCCTGGCAGAGCATGAGGCTCAGAAAGTCCTTGGCCAGACCAAACATTCGAGCAGCAACTGAAAACATCGGCGTTATCACCACTGTTCCAAGGCCAAAAGATCAAAACACAGCACTGTACTAGCTCCTAAGAAGGAGAAAACTGACTGCTGCTGCTCAACCCAGGACACCCTGTTTAAGTTTGAACCCGTTACCCCTTGTCCTGTCACTACAGTCCCTGACGAAGAGTCCCTCCCCAGCATCCCTATAGGCCCCCTTCAGATACTGGAAGGCTGCTATGAGGTCTCCACGCAGCCTTCTCTTCTCCAGGCTGAACAGCCCCAATTTTCTCAGCCTGTCTTCATACGGGAGGTGCTCCAGTCCCCTGATCATCCTCGTGGCCCTCTTCTGGACTTGTTCCAACAGTTCCATGTCCTTTTTATGAGGAGGACACCAGAACTGCACACAATGCTGCAAGTGAGGTCTCACAAGAGCAGTGTGGAGGGGCAGGATCACCTCCTTCGACCTGCTGGTCACGCTGCTTTTGATGCAGCCCAGGATACGGTTGGCTTTCTGGGCTGTGAGCGCACACTGCTGGCTCATGTTCATTTTCTCATTAACCAACACCCCCAAGTCCTTCTCTGCAGGGCCGCTCTGAATCTCTTCTTTGCCCAACTTGTAGCTGTGCCTGGGGTTACTCTGACCCAGCTGTAGGACCTAGCACTTGTCATGGTTGAACTTCATAAGGTTGGCATCAGGCCACCCCACAAGTGTGTCAAGGTCCTTCTGGATGGCATCCCTTCCCTCCAGCGCATCAACCGAACCACACAGCTTTGCGTCATCGGCAAACTTGCTGAGGGTGCACTCAATCCCACTGTCCATGTCAGCGACAAAGATGTTAAACAAGACCGGTCCCAACACTGATCCCAGAGGAACACCCCTCGTTACTGGTCTCCAGCTGGACACTGAGCCATTGACCACAACTATTTGTGTGCGGCCATCCAGCCAGTTCTTTATCCACCAAGTGATCCATCTATCAAATTGATGTCTCCAATTTAGAGACAAGGATGTCATGCAGGACAGGGTCCAACGCTTTGCACAAGTCCAGGTAGATGACATCAAATGCTCTACCCCTGTCCATCAGTTCCATAGCCCCATCAAAGAAGGCCACCAAATTGGTCAGGCAGGACTTCCACTTAGTGAAGCCATGCTGGCTGTCACCGAGCACCTTGTTGTTTTTCATGTGCCTTAGCACGCCTTCCAGGAGAATGTGCTCCAAGATTTTACAAGGCAGAGGTGAGACTGACTGGTCTGTAGTTCCCTGGGTCATCCATTTTCCCCTTCTTGAAAATGGGGGTTATATTTCCATTTTTCCAGTCGTTGGGAACTTCACCTGACTGCCATGACTTTTCAAATATGATGGCCAGTGGCTTAGCAAACTCATTTGCCAGCTCCTTCAGGACCCGCGGATGGATTTCATCAGGTCTCATGGACTTGTGTATGTTCATGTTCTTAGGATGGTTTCGAACCAGGCCCTCTCCTACAGTGGGCCCAAGGTCTTCATTCTCACAGTCCCTGTGTCTGCCTTCCAAGACTTGGGTGGTTTGGTCAGAGCATTTAACAGTGAAGACCAAGGCAAAGAAGTCATTCAGAACCTCAGCCTTCTCCAAATCCTGTGTAGCCAGTTCTCCTGATAGCTTCCAGAGAGGGGACCTATGTTGTCCCTAGTCTTTCTTTTGTTTGCAATGTACCTACAGAATCCCTTCCTGTTATCCTTAACATCCCTAGCCAAGTTTAATTCTAACTGAGCCTTAGCTTTCCTAACCTGGTCCCTAGCTTCCCAGACAACATCCCTGTATTCTTCCCAAGCTGCCTGTCCTTGCTTCCACCTTTTATGAGCCTCTTTTTTCCTTTGAATTTTTCTCAGCAGCTCCTTATCCATCCAAGGAGGTCTCCTGGCCCTCCTGCTGCACTTCCTTCAAGTTTGGTGGAAGGTGTCCTTGCCTGTGGCAGGGTGTTGCAACTGGATGGAACTGGTTCATTCCTTCCAATCCAAACTGTTTTATGATTCTATGACTCAAAAGCGATCTAATGACCTGTATGGGGAGGCTTATTTCAGAACAACATTCCTGTGCAGACAACCATTGCTTTTCTGTTTTCTCTGTTCTTCTGGTTTTCCAAGTGCTATATTGATGTTGCAGAGCTTCAGTAATAAATATGGTTTAGAAGAATGAAATGTGCTGGTCTAACATATACACACAGCTTTACTGACATGTGAAATGTTTTCTGAATGATTTCATACTTACATGGTATGATGAAAATTCACTACGAAAATAGGTAGAAAGTCAAGTCAGATGTTTTAACTGGAAAATATAAACAAAAGTCCACAATTTTCACCCTTCCCCTAAGGTTAAACTGATTTCTTCTGCCAACAATAATACAACAGACCTGTATCAACAGAATTATATCAACACTTCTTCTGTTTCAATATTAAGTTCAAGCACCTGTTAACAACTTATTGCTTGTTGTTACTTGGCCAGATCTTTTCTCTGTATACAACCTATTCATGCAGGAGTTCACTTTCTTTTCAATACTTATTTACTTTTCCCACACTCTGCTTCTAATTTCCTCCATTCCAACCCACAATAATTTGACATTTCTTATAGGCTCTTTTGTCACAGACAGTTTTCTCCTAGAATACTAAATCTCTTCACAACTTTAACTTCTTTGCTAGAGCAGTTCCTTCTGTGCTATAGCAACAGAGAGGTAATATCTGATGAAAGAAACATGGATAGATCAGTTAATTCACAACAAAAAAGCTGTCTTTGCTAAAAACATGCATTTTAGGAGTTTGCAAACAATCAATGAAAGGCACTGGGTAAGTGCGTCCACCAGTTTTAAGAAAATCAGTTTATCCACTGGAGGAGTGAAAAAGAAAGCAAATTTCCTAATTTCCTTGAGAGGAAAATGTCAGTTATAATCAAAGAAGTGTACAATTGATGGGACCTCAAAAGAGAAACAATTTCTCAGCACTGAGACAGGATAAAAGAGGGTCTAGCCTATGCCAGGGAACTTGTCCAACCTGTGTCTCAGAACTGTCAGGGACGGGAATTTTAAATCCTCCCTGGGTTCTTTAGTATAGATTTGTCCGATGAAGTTAGAAATGTTATCCAAGTAGCTTCATTTAAAAACACTGTAGCTTCAAATACTCCAGTTTCTATGGACTTGGGTGACTAGAAACTGCACCCCATCATGTTTTTCATTACTCAAAAGGGCAAGAGTACCCCCCTCTTTAGCTGCAGGGCTTTGGAAACCAACATGCTGTCCATCCACAGGGCTTGCATCAGATTATTCTTATTATAATGAAATGCCTTGAATTTTGATGCCATGTCCACTGTATGGATGTTTCCCCCTTTCCTTTCACTTACCAAAAGAAGCAGCAAGTACCCCTTTGACAATTTGACCTCCCCTTTAATCAGCCTGGCTGATCTGTTAAGTATCACTAAGCAGCTTGTAAAGAAAGAACAGTAGATCAGCAAGCTCTCCTTGACTTGATTCCAGCTTCCACCTCTGAAGACACCTATTGACTTACCTCTTCATCTGACATATTACTTAAAGAAACTACACTGTCAAGACTGTCAAGAGACAATCACAGAATGGTTTGGGTTGGAAAGGACCTTAAGATCACCTAGTTCCAACCCCTGGCCACAGACAGGGATGCCTTCCACTAGACCATGCCACCCAAGGCTCTGTACAACCTGATATAATACCTGAATATCCATTGAGTCTTTCACCTCTCTCTGCTATGTGAAACTAGACAGGAGATCCTACAGAAGCACATCCTTTGCACTTGATAAACCCAGAGCAGAGCTTTAACCTCATGCAACTGGAGTGAATTAAGAGAGGTTCAATTTAAACTTTAAACATATCAAATTTACAAATATAACAAATTTAAGCTTTAAACATATCAAAGGTAAGCAAAGTAGGTACGAAGCAGTAGGTATGTAGCTCAGAACGAAAGCAAACAAGAAAAATATAGGTATTAACACTGGAAACTTACTCTAACCTTGCTGTGGGCCCCAGAAAAGAGATTACTTTGAGTATCTGTGTTACCATCTCTGATTTGAGCACACCATGTACTGTGCTGAAGTAGCTCTGTTGCAATCAGTGTCTGAAATTGCTTGATTAAAACTAGTTGTGGTGTGTGAACAGCAGGCTGCAAGCATATTCCATGTTGGAGAAGAGGGGTTGGCTGAAAAAAGAAAGCAAGCTATTAATATTTACAGAAAAATATTAAGAGTAAGTTGTTTGAGAGAAATAGAGAAAAACAGTCATCAAAGGTAGAGTTAGCGACTCATATACTTGTTAATGAGCCCTAATAGCAAATTAAACTACGTCAAAGGAATTGCAGCACTTGCAGAAACTAAGACTTCTCCACAGCCCCACAGCAGAACAGAGTATAATGCTAGAGCAAAAAAAGGGCCAGCTAGAAATGCAGGCTGCCTTGGCTGGAAAACACAAAGCATCTGTTGAAGTTTCCATGCAAACTTATCACAGAATCATAGAATCCCAGACTGGTTTGGTTTGAAAGGGACCTTAAAGCTCATCCAGTTCCAACTCCCTGCTATGGGCAGGGACACCTTCCACTAGACCAGGTTGCTCCAAGCCCCATCCAATCTGGCCTTGAATGCTGCCAGGGATGGGGCAGCCACAGCTTCTCTGGGTAACCTGTGCCAGTGCCTCAGCGCCCTCACAGGGAAGAACTTCTGCCTAAGAGCTCATCTCAGTCTCCCCTCTGTCAGGCTAAAGCTATTCCCCCTCGTCCTATCCCTACAGGCCCTTGTCCAAAGCCCCTCTCCAGGTTTCTTGTAGCCCCTTTAGGCGCTGGAAGCTTCTCTAAGGTCTCCCCAGAGCCTTCTCTTCTCCAGGCTGAACAAGTACAGCTCTCTCAGCCTGTTGTCAGCTGTTAGCGTGGCCACCTGTGGTTTAATACAGCCATATACATTTTACCAAAACTTCAGCTATTTAAGGCACATGAATTAATATACAGCTTTTTAAAGCAGTCTTGAACCCTCCCAAGCAACCTTTCAGCCACCCCACATATATTTATGCACTCTGACAATGCACAGGCCCTGATATGGGCGGTTTCATTGTTTCCTGTCCACGGTCTCCAAATAGGTGTTTGTGGCCTGAATGTCCTGGTGACCTCACCAAGAGCTCTGCAGAAACGAAGCTGCTCTTTCCCTCTTTGCCATGCTTCTGTCACAGGAGAACGCGAAGTCAAAAGGCTCGGTACGAAACACACCTAGGCTTCGAGCTCCCTCTGCAGTATTTTGCAAGAAATCGTCTTGCCTCAAGAAACCTTCAATTCTTTGGTTAGGAACTGGATCACTCACAGTGCTTAAATTTCTGGTAAATCTCCACTGAAATCTGAGCTGGTCTAATAAATCATTTCTATATAGTTTGATTCTGACGTGCAGCAGTTATGATGTGTTGACCTTGGCAAATACTTGCTTTGTTAAAGCCTCTCAAACTGCTTTCAAAGGAAATAACTGGAGGAAAGCAAGTTGCTTGGGTATTTTCAGCTGTCAATGTGTCAAAGTAGAGTTAACAGGTTGTCGTGGTTTAAACCCAACCACAAACCTCGTTCACTCACTCCCCCCCTTCTTGCCCTCCCCCTGCTCCTGGAGGGACGGAGAGGAGAATCGAAAAGAATGCAACTCCCACGTGTTGAGATAAGAACAGTTTAGTAAGTAAGGTATAACACAAATCACTACTGCTACCACCAATAATAATAATGATAAAGGAAATAACAAGAGGAAAGAATACAACACCTCAACACCAGCCGACCAATAACTCGCCCCATTCCCCCCAGCCGAGCACCGACCGATACCTCGTCCAACCCTGTAGTCCCTCTACCCCTTCCGGGTCACTCCAAGTTACATCCTGGGCATGACGTGCTGTGGTATGGAATACCTCTTTGGCTAGTTTGGGTCAGGTGTCCTGTCTCTGCTTCCTCCCAGGCTCCCCTCCTCCCTGGCAGAGCATGAGGCTCAGAAAGTCCTTGGCCAAACCAAACATTCGAGCAGCAACTGAAAACATCGGCGTTATCACCACTGTTCCAAGGCCAAAAGATCAAAACACAGCACTGTACTAGCTCCTAAGAAGGAGAAAAATGACTGCTGCTGCTCAACCCAGGACACAGGTCCAATTCAGACATAATAAAAGGGACTACTAAATCACGATGCCAGGCATTAAGAGTGACTTTAAAAGTATTTAAGTGATGATTTATATCTTATTTAAATGATGATTTGCATATTTCATCTTCATGCTTGTTACTAATTCTGACACCATTAGAATTACACCAATGCATGGAATTGCTTTCACCCTTCCTTATACTTCAGCACTGAATCTGACCACTGAAGTCGTATGGACCTATTGAAATCTCAGCTGATGTTGCTTTCAATTGCATGCCAAAGGATAGAGAATAAAGCTATAAATTACACTGATTCATGTAGATTTGTCTCTGAATTCGGCTGCCAACCCCAGTCACAAGCTATGTGCTGAGTGATTTGGCTCCTCCTGTTTTGTAAAGTCACCTTCCTTGGCCAAATTAAAATGAGATTTAACTGGATTTATTTGTACTTCTTACGTTGTTACTAAGGCTTACATCTGCTTTCTAAATTAATCTACACACTGCAAATATATTTGTCCTTGGCATCACACTATCCTTTTTATTAATGTACTTAACACTTCACTTTAAAGTATATTCAGAAAGAAAACACAGCTCTCAACTCAGGCACATCTCACCCCAGCTCAAGTTTAGTGCCAACTCCTCTCACATTTTACCCTGCAATAGGTGAATTCCATTCAATTTGCAGCATTTACAGACTAAACAACATTCTCTCTTTTAAACAGGTTTAATATTTTACCTAAGAGACTGCAAGTTAATATGCACTCTGGCTGCTTTTTCAAGTTGGCATGATTAGATGCTCTGTCGTCTTTCCTGGATGAGCAACATAAAGAGGAGAAAGAAAGCTGGTGGAATTTATTGTCAATTTTGGGATTATCTGGTTAAAAATCTAAGAAAATACTGCTAGTGCTTGTGCCTGTGGGAGTTTTATGGATGTTTTGGAAGTAGGAGTTGCTCCTCATGTTGAAATGAGAGCCTGGAGAAGGAGATGCAGGAGATAACACTTAAGCTCGTGTATCTGACATGGCAATATTTAATGATTAGGACCATAGGTGTATTTGTGTGTTGCAATAATAATAAACTAAAGGCTGTACTGGAAATAATTTAGAAACGGGGTAGCTTGGGGAATCAACATGCCAGTGGTCACAGAGGAGCAAGGAAATCATTGAACTACCTACACCTGCTGTGAGGAAAAAGAATTATAGTTTTTCTCACCTTTGGGGACCTACAAAGCAATAGGATGAATTCAAACTGTCCCATTTAAGATAAAGTTCACAAGCTTTCACCTTGCATAAAAAGTGCCTTTAGAACACAGGGAACTGAACGTTTGCCCCATTTATTCCCTTTTAAAGGTCAGTAGTTATTTCATGTCACGCCTAAAGGCAACAAAGGCCAAGCTGCAAGTCCTTGTTTCCAGAGGAAGCAGAAACCGCAAAGGGAGGGGAGAAGCTGTTTACATGGGTGGCTGCCAGTGGGGGACATCACAGGAATCCTGCCTTTTTGGGAGCATGGCTCTGATATGGCCTTTGTGTGCACTTGCTGCCAAGAGGGACAAGAGCATCCTGGGGTGCATTGGGAGGAGTGTGGCAGTAGGCAGAGGGAGGCAATTCCTCCCCATCTATTCGACCCTGGTGAGGCCACCTCTACTGGGCTTCTCAGTACAAGACAGACAAGGAGCTACTGAAGAGGTTCCAGTGAGGGCCACAGGGATGGTCAGGGGTCTGGAGCATCTATCTCTCTTATGAGGAGAGATTGCAGGAGCTGAGAGGCAATCTAATCAGTGCAGATCAGTATCTCAAAGGCAGGTGCCAGGAAGACGGTGCCAGACTCTTTCAGTGGTGCCCAGCGCCAGGATAAGGAGAAGCGGCCATAAACTAAAACACAAGAAGTTTCACCTCAACATGAGGAAGAACTTTTTACTTTGAGGATGGCACTGGAACAAGCTGCCCTTGAGGAAGGAGTGTCCTTCTCCAGAGACATTCAACTAGTACTGCAAAACAAGGCTGTGACACCCTTCCAAAAGCAGCAGCAGCAAAGGCTAAGCTGCTTACATGAACAGGAGATCCATGTCTCTTCAGAAACAGGAAAGCAGCAGCAACTCTGTGCTGGCTACCCCCGACTAACTTAATACCACAGCACAACCTTGTTAAAATCTATTAATCTGTTCCTTTCTTCTGCATAGGTTACTCTGTGTTATTTTATGCCTACCTGATGTGAGGACTTACCTTCATTAGAACATTAGTGTTATCAGTTATTTTCGATACACCCACTTCGATCTTGTTCTGTAAAAGAAGAAACACCACTGAACACCTATTCCAGTAGCTTTAAATTATGCCAACTACATTTGCTGAAGTCGTAACATTAAACTGACTGCTTTTCCCAGTAAATCACTACAGCAATAGTGAAAGGTGTGTACACTTCTGAGTTTTCATTACAACTATTTTTAGGCTTCTGGCAGTTTTACACTAGTTGCTTTTAATGTTCCAACGTACTTCCCATGAAATCCCCTCTCCCCAATATATGAAAATTTCCCCTTCATAACAAAGCAGAGCCCAGTTAAAAGCCAAATACATGGGGATGCAGTGAGGAGCTAACAGTAGAAAATAAAAGATGGAATTGTTTAAGGCCAGTCTGGATGGGGCTTGGAGCAACCTGGTCTAGTGTGAGGTATCCCTGCCCATGGCAAGGGTTTGGGACTGCATGAGCTTTAAGGTCCCTTTCAACCCAAACCAGTCTGGGATTCTAGGATCTTAGACGGCAAAACGCAGCATCAGATAAGATCCATTTGCAATATTAGCAGTATTATTCCCTTAATCTGTTTGCATACATACAACAGACTGCAGCCCGTTCATGTGTGTCAATGATTATTTTGGTAGGTTCAAGTAGAAAAATCAGAATTCCTGAACAATACTTATCTCCTCCGCTTTCAAGGACAGGAAAAGGGGAGTTTTCCTCCTGTTTTGCCTTGCAGTGCTAGACAAAGCTGTCAAATAAGCACCTGTAACCCTTAAGCAAAATACTGGAACCTAAAATATGTAAAAGCAATCTGTTAATAAATTTTACTACCTATCTGATTTGTGCTTCTTTAGCACAACTTAAGAAGTATCCCTCATGGCTATACTGACATGATGAACTGCTGCATGAAGACCTGGTGCAGATGGTTTGCCTACACTTACTTGACACCTCTGACTCAGAGGAGACATTAGGGTAGCACTGCTACCACAGGGAGCAACAGTGTACTGCCAGTGCTTCTGAAACAGAACTGAATTCAGTGCTTAGAATTGTTAGTGCAGATATAGCCTTTAATGAGATCAACATGAGACTCTCATGACTGTAAAATTAAAATGAGAACAAAACCACGTGGGTTTACTGGATTAAAAACATTGTACAGTAGCAGCTCTCTAGCCTATACAGGCTTTGAATTGCAAAATGATGTTTGATTTTCTGCTGTAGACAGAGCTATCTTTGATATAGCCACATAAGAAAAAATAATTAATGGATAAAATAATTATTAATGTTTTTTAAAACCATTAATTAAAAAAACTTTAAGTTTTCATTGAAACTTATGATGAAAGTGCTTTACATAAGTAAAAGTTGAACAAGTGCTACCAGTAATTTATCCAACAGCTTCTTCAAATTTGATTCAAGCTTTCCCATGAACTCATTTCAGAAAGAAGCTTCAAAACCTGTGTGTAAGGATAGCCAGGTTTAACTGAAAAGTATTAACTAAAAAGGACAAAGGCTTAACTTTAAACCTAAAACTGATTAATCCACCACAGAATCATAGAATCACAGAATCACAGGACGGTTTGGGCTAGAAAGGAACTTAAGATCATCTTAAGTTCCAACCCCCCTGCCATGGGCAGGGACACCTTCCACTAGACCATGCTGCCTAAGGCCCTGTCCAATGTGGCCTTGAACACTGCCAGGTATGGGGCAGACACAGCTTCTCTGGGCAACCTGTGCCAAGGCCTCACACCCTCACAGTAAAGAACTTCTTCTTTATATCTAACCTAAATCTCCACTGTTTGAGTCAAACCCATCACTCCTTGCTCTATTGCTGTAGTCCCTGATGAAGAGTCTTCTGGCTGGCACAGAAAGCTGGTGAGCTACTACAATTAAACCCCTCCCAAATATCAGGATAGATTGCAAAGAGGAGCATACCTAGTCTGTTTTTCATGTCCTCAAACTGAAACACAGGTTTGTGTGTCTAACCCCAACAAGCTTCATTAGTTAAGAGGTAGACAAAACTTCAACTCCCATGTCTCCATCACAGCCCACCTTCAAGGTGAGATTCAGACAGATCTAACTGAACCTGTAGCACTGATTAACATAGACAAAATGACAGGCATTAAGGCACTCCCTTAGGAGGCTAAATTAGCACAAGCCATGCAACAGTCATTTCAGTAAATGCTCTGTGCTTAAAAAAAAAAAACAACAACAAAACAGTAATATAAAAATTATCACATCCATTTCTTTATTCCAGCCTTGCCTCAAAAGCTTGGGACAAATGACACTTGCTTTAAAAGGCAATGCTCAGTCATGCCTCAATACAGCAAACATCTTTTGCCTCCAAGCCAAGAACTGAAAAACCCTTCAGACAGGAGCTTGCAATTTTTAAAATAGCTGTTTTCACTCGAGGTGCTTATTTTTTACAATTTCAAAGACATTTTAGCTTAGGCTTAGCTCTAAGTGGATATCAAGATCCTCTATTGGAGTAGTCGAAGAACTGAGGTTTGGCAGAACCTGCTCACAGAAGTAATTAACGAATTTTGTGGAATGAACAATTTTCTGCAGAAGAAAATGTGATTCAGGCTACTCTTTGAGTTTGAAGGAGTTGAATGTTTTCCCCCATCACTCTGTCACCCTTATAAATAAATGCCTACCACACAGCTACCTTAAAGCTTTGCTAATTCCCTCTAACTCCTAAAACACAGAGACCCTTCCAGGTAGTTTAAACTCAGAGGCTGTCTGCAACAGGGGCTGAAAAGATTGCCTATAAGTCAAAAACAGGCCTTTAAATGTTGCAAGTGCCTGGCACTAGACTTGAAATAATCAAACTCACACATTCATGAACCCCGTGTGAGAATTTTGTCATTCATTCACTGTAACATCTTAAATTTGAAAGAACATGTCAAAGAGCAGAGAATAACAAAAAAGGTCCTTGCATTCAGAGGATTTAAGGATGTTTTCCAATATTTTAATACATTAGAAGATGAAGGTGGAGAAGTACTTGTATGCTGTCATTCTAACACAATGACTGAAAACACTGAAGAGAAGCTACAGCCAGTAACTTTCCACCGTATTCCTCCTGGAAAGCAAATAAACTCTGAGTGGCACTGCCTTCTGTGTACGCTGTAAAACTGTCCACACAATCTGGATCAGATTGATTGAATATTTGTCCCAGGCCAGCTTGCTCAGCTACCAGCTCCACTGCCTGCTACTTATTTTCTGTAAGTTTTTTAATCTAGACAATATTTTCATAAAGAGAACAAATTCCTCAACCATTGCATCTTCAAGCACCTTAACAGAACGCCAGAAAACATATTTCTATGGCAGGAATTTGCAAACCTCCACGTTGATTTGAAAAGGTAAAGTATGCAAATATTTAGCATTTAAATTTAGCTTCTAGTTATTTAAAGACATAAGTTTAAAGGAATACATGAAAACATGCAGTGTAAGTGTAGGCACCTCCAAATCAAAGTAACTACCATCAAATTCTGCATAGGAAACATTTTTCTTGGACTCCAATCTTAAGAACAAATTTCCTATCTAACAAAATCATGTACTTCAGGCAGAATAAAGGTTAAAAGAGTACCTGCTCATTATTAATTAATACTTATTGTATCTTTCTTAGCTTTGGGAAATTCAACTCATGAAATTCAGCAAAGAAAACTGCAAAGTCTCACACCTTGGATGAATTAAATTCCCTGCATTAGTGCATGCTGGGGACTAAGTGGCTCGGTAACTGTTCTTCTGAGAAGACCCTGAGGGTTCTGTGGGACAGCAGGTTAAACATAAGTCAGCAACACTCCTTGGGTGATGAATGATGTCCTGGGCTTGTGACAACAGCACACTAGAAGACTGAGGGGTTGAGGATTGTTCTTCGCTATGCACTCACTAGACCAAATCTGTAGCACTGCACCAACTGTCAGGCCCTCTTGTATGAGGAAGTTGTTGATAAGCTATAGAAAGCCCAGCCATAAAGGTGATCAGTGTCTAGAGAACATGACCTGTGAAGAGAACCTAAGGAAACTGGGGTTTGTCAGCCTAAAGGAAAAAAGTCATTAAGTGTCGTGAAAGGAAGACTTGGACAACTCAATATGAGTTAACAGCAAGCTTCGTTTATTGGGCTTCTACCTTCGGTTAATATAACTGTAAATATGCAAATACTAGGCACTTGATTGGTTCTGGCACAAATAAGGCATTGCGTAAGCTCTACATTTTTGCAGCTACACCGTGCACCCCCCCCACCATCCTCTTTCTCATGCACTTATCGCTTAGTGTCCTTGGCTGTGATTGGTCATAGTATGTTGCTGTTTGCCGGTGTCCTTCAGTTCCTCATTATCTGGCGTGAGAAGCCTGCACCATGTTCTACACAGATGTCTTGTTTCAGCTCGTTGATGGGAACGTGACCTTTTTTGACAAGCCAATCCCCCACAATTAAGGGGGTGAGGCAACCCAACACTAATTTTCCAACAGTGAAGTCACCAAGAGTAGGGGCCAGGTTCTTTACTGAAGTGGACATGGTGGAAATGAGACAATGATATAAAACTGAAATAGGATGTTCAACTGGATAAAGAAAAATCACGTTGAGGACAATTAAACATTGGAGCCCATTGCCCAGACAGTATGGGAAATCTCTATCCTTAGAGGTTTTCTAAACCCAAATTGACAAAGCACCAAGAAATCTGATCTGAATTCAGCTGAGCATGATTCACTGAGGTGATCAATCTCCCAAAGTCCCTTTTCAATGTGAATGATTCTATGATTCTAATAAAAGCTGCACTTACAAAATGAAAAGACCCTAGCATTATTTTGGTGTTCCTATAGAAAAAATGCTGTAAAGTTTGGACTGGAACAGAATTAGGGTAACTAGAAGACCATGTAGAGCTAAACTTTATACAAACGTGGTTTAAACAGACCTCTAAAGCAGCACCAGTGATAAGGCATGGTTTAAAGTTTGTACTGAAATAAGATACCTTCTTTGATTTACTCAAAATGAATTCTTCTACTTCCTTTGACATTACCTCCCTCAGGCAGGGTTTTCTGTTTTGTGGAGAGTAACTTTATGGCTTGCTCACTACAATATCCTCTCCCCAAAGAATTTGACTGAATAAGCTTACCAATGGAAAATAAATCAGGTAATGCAAATTATTTTTGAATTATTTTAGAAGATCTGAACCTTCAATGCAGAAGAAAGAAGCTTCCTCCTGTAAGACTCCATGAAACATTTAAAAAAACTTGCTATATTAAATTCTAAAAATAAAATAAAAAAAAAATCAAAATCAAAATTTTCATGTAGCTTGATATAAGAACCCACATTTCTTTATTGGGCTGTAAATTCTGATCCACAATTACTGAAAAATTTATCATTTGTAAAAATGGAACTATGAGTGTGTGTCTTACTTTTGCATTGTACTAATAAGATAAAAAAAAAAATATGAGTCCTTTTGTCATCCTACTAGAGACTGGGAAGTATTCTTAAGAGACATTTATAGCAAAATTTGTCCATTACCTTTAGCATCCATCTTAAACACCCTGAGCAAAGTATTGTTCACCAAACTGAATTTGGCAGAATCATTTGAAGAGAGAAAAAAGCCCCGGATGTGCGTACCTTTGAAACGCAAACACGAGAGCAGGAAAACAGAAAGATTGCTGGTATCATACAAGGATTTTATCCTCAGCATTTAATTATAAACAACTTGTATTTTTAATGACTACTAGACTGAGAAAGTAGAAAGACACAATGTGAAAGCACGAAGCAAAACAAAAAGCTATTTGTCACTGGCCTCCCTGCCAAAACTTTAACATTGAAAACTTCATAGGGATCAAAACTTGAAGGGAAGTGATTATTCAATATATTTTGTAATTTTAAGCTGAATAAACAAGCTTATCTTGACTAAATTAAGCTGAAATAATTACTTTTTGAAATTCTTCAGTAATCTACAGTATTTCTAGGTGGAAGGGACACTTTTCCCCTTGAACTAAACAGAGAAAGGTGTAAATCTCAAAAAAAAAAAACCCAAACAAAACCCTGCTGAAGAGTCTGGAGACTTAATCATGCATTTCCAATACAAATTTAACCATGTAATATTTAGCACTCTGTAACTTGCTGAGATGAAAAAAAAAAAATATTAAAATTCTGAATTTATTTTGTACCAAAAATGCACTGTATGGAGGAAAACGTCTTCAGGATTTTTAAAGTTCCCAAGTACCTGGATTAACTGTCAACCCGTTTTCAGAAGGCAATTTGCTGCAGTCCATAATTGGAAGGGTTTATGTTGTTCCCCCCCTTCCCCTTTTTCTACCTGTGCTTTCAGAGAACTTGAATGAAAAAACCCTGTAAGTTAAAAAGAAAGATTTTCAGTTTAGATTAGGATAATTAGTGACTTTTCTGCAAATGCAGCAGTATAGAACCATGGAATCACAGACTGGTTTGGGATGGAAGGGACCTTAAAGCTCATCCAGTTCCAATCCCCTGCCACAGGCAGGGACACCTTCAACTAGACCAGGTTGCTCCAAGCCCCTCTTCAAACTTCATATTTGGTATGAAACTATTATGGTGTATTTATGAAGAAAATAATGTATTTTTTCCCAGATTTAAGCTGGAGAAAAATTAAATTCAAACAGTAGCTCTGTTCACAAAATAATTAATTTGATCAACAAAACACAAGGTGGAATTTGTGGTGTTGTGGAGCTATATTTGCTAACGGGAATGATAGTTCTACATTTGTACATATGGCAGACAGAAACTCTAGATTTTGCTCCCAGCACTGACAAAAATCCTTGAATGATCTGCCCACATAATTTAACATCTGGTAACCAAAAGATGCTTCAAAGGTACAATTTCTATCAACACGACAGAAACAGCATGAAGCATCTCAAGATTACTGCAAGAATACTATATTCAGAATCACATCCCCATGTTTCCTAGTGTGAAAAAAAGTTTCTTGCCTCCCAGCAGGATTTATTAGAATCAATTACCATGAAGTACTTTTTGAAAGGAAAAAAATGTGACAGGTATGCGCAAATAAACTGTACCTAAGTTTCTACAGAGCTATTCCTCTGATCAATAATGGAATGAAAAAGATTAATGAAAACTAATCTATCTTCCCATACAATCCAGAAAGTTTTTCTTTTGCAGGAATACAACTAAGTACTCCTAATTTTTAAGATCAACTCTCCCTCCCAAAAGACATAGCCTATAAAAATAAAAAAGAATAAAAAAGGTATAAATTCAAAGTACCATAGAATCATAGATTAGTTAGGGTTGGAAAGCACCTTAAGATAATCTAGTTCCAACCCCCCTGCCACGGGCAGGGACATCTCACGCTAAGCCATGTCAGCCAAGGCTCTATCCAACCTGGCCTTGAACACTGCCAGGGATGGAGCATTCACAGCTTCCCTGGGCAACCCATTCCAGTGCCTCACCACCCTAACAGTAAATAACTTCTTCCTTATATCCAATCTAAACTTCCCCTGTTAAAGTTTTAACCCATTACCCTTTGTCCTATCACTACAGTCCCTAACGAAGAGTCCCTCCCCAGCATCCTTATAAGCCCCCTTCAGATACTGGAAGGCTGCTGTGAGGTCTCCATGCAGCCTTTTCCAGGCTGAACAGACCCAACTTCCTCAGCCTATCTTCATATGGGAGGTGCTCCAGTCCCCTGATCATCCTTGTGGCCCTCCTCTGGACTTGTGTCCTTTTTATGCTGAGGACACCACAACTGTACACAATACTCCAGGTGAGGTCTCACAAGAGCAGAGTAGAGGGGCAGGATCACCTCCTTCGACCTACTGGTCACGCTTCTGTTGATACAGTTGGCTTTCTGGGCTGCGAGCACAAACTGAAGCCAGCTCATGTTGTTTCTCACCAACCAACACCTCCAAGTCCTTCTCTGCAGGGCTGCTCTGAATCTCTTCTTTGCCCAGTCTATAGCTGTGCCTGGGATTGCTCTGACCCAGGTGTAGGACCTAGCACTTGTCATAGGTAAGCTTCATAAGGTAGGCATCTGCTCACCTCACAAGCATGTCAAGGTCCCACTGGATGGCATTCCTTCCCTCCAGCGCACAAACCGAATCACACAGCTTGGTGTAATTGGCAAAATTGCTGAGGGCACACTCAACCCCACTGTCCATGTCACTCACAAAGATATTGACCTAGACCGATCCCAACACAGGTCCCTGAGGGACACCACTCGTTACTGGTCTCCAGCTGGACATTCAGCCATAGGCCACAACTCTTTGCATGCGGCCATCCAGCCAGTTCTTTATCCACAGAGTGGTCCATCTATCAGATTGATATCTCTCCAATTTAGAGACAAGGATAACATGCAGGACAGTGTCCAGCACTTTGCACAAGTCCAGGTAGAAGACGTTAACTGCTCTACCCCTGTCCATCAGTTCCATAGCCCCATCATAGAAGGCCACCAAATTGGTCAGGCAGGATTTGCCCTTAGTGAAGCCATGCCGGCTGTCACCAGCCACCTTGTTGTTTTACATGTGCCTTAGCGTGCCTTAGCATGCCTTCCAGGAGAATCTTTTCCAAGATTTTACAAGGCAGAGGTGAGACTGACTGGTCTGTAGTTCCCTGGGTCATCCATTTTCCCCTTCTTGAAAATGGGGGTTATATTACCCTTTTTCCAGTCATCGGGAACTTCACCTGACTGCCATGACTTTTCAAATATGATGGCCAGTGGCTTAGCAACTTCATTCACCAGCTCCTTCAGGACCCGCAAGCTGATTTCATCAGGTCCCATGGACTTGTGTATGTTCATGTTCTTAGGATGGTCTCGAACCAGATCCTCTCCTACAGTAGGCCTAAGGTCTTCATTCCCACAGTCCCTTCATCTGCCTTCCAAGACTTGGGTAGTGTGTTCAGAGCCTTTGCCAGTGAAGACCGAGGCAAAGAAGTCGTTAAGAACTTCAGGCTTCTCCAAAACCAGTGTCGCCAGTTCTCCCGATAGCTTCCAGGGAGGGCCCGCATTGTCCCTAATCTGTCTTTTATTTGCAATGTACCTATAGAATCCCTTCCTGTTATCTTATCTTTCACATCCCTAGCCAAGATTAATTCTAACTGAGCCTTAGCTTTCCTAACCTGGTCCCTAGCTTCCCGGACAACATCCCTGTAGGATGCCTGTCCTTGCTTCCACCTTTTATGAGCCTCTTTTTTCCTTTGAATTTTCCTCAGCATCTCCTTATCCACCCAAGGAGGTCTCCTGGCCCTCCTGCTGCACTTCCTTCTAGTTGGGATGCAACACTCCTGAGCTTGTAGCCGGTGATCCTTGAATATCAATCAACAGTCTTGGGCCTCCCCACCCTTTAGGGCTATATCCCATGGAACCTTACTAAGCAGGTTCCTGAAGAAGCCAAAGCCTGCTCTCTTGAAGTCCAGGGCAGTGAGCTTGCTGCACACTCTTCTCACTGTCCTGAGGATCTCGAACTTGACAATCTCATGATCGCTGCATCCAAGGCTGCCCTGGAGTGTCACATTTCCAACCAGTCCTTCCCTGTTGGTGAGCACGAGGTCAAGCATGGCACCTCTCCTTGTTGGCTCCTCTATTACTTGCAGAAGGAAATTGTCTTCCACACACTAGAGGAACCTCCTGGATTGCTTGTGCCAGGGTGTACTGTCCCTCCAACAGGTATCAAGGTGGTTGAAGTTCTCCACGAGGACAAGGGCTTGTGAGTGTGAAGCTGTTCCTATCTGTTTACAGAATGCTTCATCCACAGAGTCCTCTTGATAAGGCGGTCTGCAACAAATCCCCACAGTAATGTTTCCCAGAGCTGTTCTCCCTTTAACCCTGACCCACAAACTCTCTGTTAAGTGATCACCTGTCCCCAGACAGTGTTCCATACTCTCCAGCCTATCCCTAACCTAAAGGGCAACTCCCCCTCCCCCTCTGCTGTGCCTGTCTTTTCTGAAGAGCAAGTAACCTTTCATTCCAACACTCCAGTCATAGGAGCCATCCCACCATGTTTCTGTGATGCCTATTATATCATACCCCCATAGACATGCACACACCTCTAATTCCTCATTTGTTCCCCATACTACGGGCATTTGTATAGAGGCATCTGAGCCAGCCTCCAAATGGAGCCGGCTCATTGGCTGGAGCAGCTGGAATATCTCTAAATTGCTCTGAGCATTTGTTATAGGTGCTGGCAACTGACTGGGTGTGTTGGGATGGAATGAGGCCCCCCGCTCCCCCAACATATCTAGTTTAAATCTTCCTTAACGACCCTAGCAAGCCTCCTACCAAAACCATTCTTCCCCTTCATTGTCAAGATTAGGTCCAATAGCCCCCAGTAGACCTGGCCTACTAAATTGAGTCCCATGTTCTAGGTACCCAAATCCCTGACTATGGCACCAGTGTTCTAACCATTTATTAGCCTGCCAAATCCTCCTAGCCTTTTTAAGGTCCTACCCTTTATCCTGGAGAATTGATGAAAGACAACCCGAGCTCCAGAGCCCCTGACCACCTCTTTAAGGACTCTGTAGTCCTTCTTCATGTTCTCCAGGCTACTGCTATGTATATCACTAGCACCCATACGGATCACTAGAACTGGATAATAGTCAGTGGGACTTACCAGAGTAGGCAACCTCTCTACTATATCTCTGATCCTTGCCCCTGGCAGGCAACACAACTCCCTTGAGACTGGGTCAGGCCGACAGATGGGTGCCTCTGTGCCTTTTAAAGTAGAGTTCCCTACCACTGTGACCAGCCACTTTTTCCTGGCAGCACCAGTAGTGATCTTCCTTATCGCTGCATCAGCCGGTTGTTCATGTGGTGGGGTGTGTGTGTTTCCTCGTTAGCCCCCTGCAGAACCGCAAAGTAGTTCTGGGTGAAGACAACAGATTTAGGAGGAAGCCCCTTGCTTTTAATTGTCCTCTTCCTCCTTTCTTTGCTGTTTTTTTTTTTTTTGTTGTTGTTGTTGTTGCTGTTTCCCAGCTTCCCGGGTTAACGGCCTTCTTTCTTCCATGAGCTACAGGGTACGCTTGAGGCCCCTGCACAGTTTGGGGCTGGAGCAAGTATTCCTGCTTCCTCTCAGCTTCCCTGACATCTTGCAGCCCATTGACAGCGTCCCGCAGCTCAGCCACCTGCTGCAGGAGGACCTCCACGAGGGAGCACCGAGTGCAGCCCTGCCCATTGTGCACCCCCGCCTCAGGAGGCCAGTGCAGTCACTCTCTACGCTCTGAGCTCTGCGCTGCAGCCTCATCTCTCATCGGCTCTGTCTGGGTGCCTACGCTGGGCACCGCCGGGGCAGCCAGAGCAGAGCTCCCAGACCGGGCCCTGCCCATACGGCGGGTGCTCACCGTGCCGCTAGGCGGTCCGCGCGAGCTGCCTTGGCTCGGCCCGGTCACAGCGCTCCCCGTCGCTCGCGCCCCCTGGGCAAGTTTTTACCCAGTCAGGGCTGGTGCCGCTGCTCCTGGCTCCCCCCGCCAGTGAGTCCCTGCTCGGGTCAGCTGAGCTGCCGGCTCCTGGGCAAGGCCTGGCCAGGACTTGAGGTGCCCTCGTTGGCTCTTGCCGCATTGAGGCTCCTGGACCCCGAGCTTCCCCCTGCTCCGGTGTTGAAGGCGTCCTCTCTCGAGCTGCTCACCTCAGCAGTTGACCGGCAATGGTTGATGATGCCCAGTTTAAATCTGCCGCCGCCCCTCCTGGCGCCTCCCCCTGTGAGCTGAGCTGTCGAGGATTTCAGGCTCCTTCGGTGGTTCTTGCCGCTCTGAATTTCAGATTTGCTACAAGGTTCAGTTTGCTATAAGGTTCTTATTCTTACAGAAACATCTTCATCCTCACAGAGATCTGACTGGGCATTGATAACCAAGTCAGCTAGCTCAAGAAAATGCTTGACGAACTTGGGAATAAACTGGGCTGCAAGTCTCTTCTCCTTGGCACCTTCTTTCACACCATCTAAGATCGCCTGGTATGCATCTTTATGCTGAAAGAGGAAAACCAGAACACATAAATAGAAAAATCTTGGGTTATTTTGCAAGACAAGGAAAGGATTTTTTCTCTCCTATCCTCTTCATCTATTTAAAATAGCTATATTATACAAGCTTCATACAAAGAAGTAAATTTATCTCTTAGGCCAGCATAACTGTGCCAATTTAGCAAAATTTGCCTCTATTGACTGTTTTTTACTGTTACTCTAGCTCCTCTGTCTGTTCAAGTGCCTACCCTAAGGCTAACATCTCTTGCACTCCACTTGCAATTTGATTAGTGCAGACTCAAGTAATTGCATGGTCACCTTCACTGAACTTGGAAGGTTTTTCAAGGAGTTTCTGCTTTGTCTGCTTGTTTCTCATCTCTGAAGTAGAGGCTACCTCTTCTAAAAACTGTGACACTGTAATGGATCACAAATAATAATGTACATTATTATAGATCTTAATAATAGCATATATTGTGCTAAAACATCTTATCTTAGACCAGCATAAGATTCAAGCAGATAACTTAATCTGAGATAAAACACAGTTCTTAAAATATCTGTTCAACAGAGACTAAATAATGAAAAAAAAGCTGCAGTTGTAATATAAGGTCAAAGCAGAACGTGCTCCAACTAGAATCACACAGACATTTCTGACTTTGTGCCTACAGGATGGAAACTTCAGAATAAATGGAAGTCTTTGATGTGTTTGCAGCACACTGCATTAATTCTCTCTAAAGAAGCTGTATTTTAATATTCAGTACCAATTCTCCTTAAACACTCCCTACACCTTCCTGATAGGTCTCCATGTTGCCGATTCTGAACTGGACTGGGACATTAATCTGGAAGAAAAAAACAAAACCCCCAAAAACCCAAAACAAACAATCAAACAAACAAACAATCAAAAAACCAAAACCACAACCACCCAAACAAACAAAAGAAAAAAAAAAAAAAGCCCCAACAAAAAAACCTGATTAATTTTCAGCTGATCCACAAACTAACAGTAAAATACACATTATTATAGTCACAGGTTCTCAGACCGCACACACATTAAGAACAACTTTTCTGTGGAACAAATTACTCAATACATATTAAAAAAGCAGTTATGTAGCAATGAAATAGAGCAGCTTGTGTTCTATGAATGTGTATTACTAGATGCTAACTACTCCTATTATTTAGGCAAAGTACAGTTCAGGCAGGAGTTTGTTTTACACTGTACCCAGCACTGTTGAATGCTCAAGAAAAAAGCAGACAACTGCAGAAGCAGTATGATCCTTCAGTTTTCCATGTTTACTCCCAGTGTGTAACATGGGAATACCCTAAGCCAGAGACAGTGTCCAGACTCTTATTTTTAATAACTCTCAATTCACCATTAATTTTTCTAGATTAATTCTTGAACCAACTCATACTCTATAATGTCCAGTAACAAGTTTCACCACATGTTATGGAGAAAAGTTTGTCATACTCTTTAAGTCTGTTTCCTAATAGATGTTTTCCAATTTCTCACCTTTATTCCACTCATGAGGTAGACTAATCACACCTGACTCATCTGCCTTGGGTAGACTGAGCCCCTTTCTCAACTGAAACACTCTTTTCCAAGCTCAATACTTCCAGTCTTTTAAGTTACTCCTTTTAACATCATACTTCTGTTAGTCCCCTTGCTCTTCTCACCATTTGCAAAGGATTTGTTTTTTTGAGGCAGGGTGACTATGAGGTTTTGAGAGAGAGATCATGTTCATGAAGTTGTTAAGATATAATAAAGTAATAAGTGGGATAAAACTGATGAATAAGAAACAACTACTCATGGCTTCTCAGAATGCAAAAATTGGAGACATAAATAAGATCACAAAATGACAAGTTCAAAGGAAGTAACTTCTTCACAAAGGTTAATGAAGTAATAGAACATTTTGCCACAGAATATCCATATGCCAGAAATATAATCAGTTTTAAAAAAGAGCATTAGAAGAGTTTGCTGAAGGACAATCTAGCAAGATACACTGATTACAAAGACACTATCTCTGGCTCTGGAAGCCCACAAGCTGGAGAAAGGCAAAGTTGGGAGAGTATATCAGGAATCATCATTCTATACTTGTCCTTGGAGGCCATTACACATCTGCTACCCTGTCAAAGACTGCATTTCTTAACTATGCTGGAGTTATCTAAAATTCCTGCCTTATAAAAGGTACCCACAACTGTCAAAATTATGTCAAAATAAATATGATGGACTACATATTTATACACATGCACAGTAATGTCATCTGTTCTATTCTGCATCTCTCCCCATAGTTTTCAACATTGTAGGTGCATTTTTTTTGTTGATGGTTTTGATGGACTCCAACCACCCACCTTATTTTTTGTTCTCCTGAAGAACTTTCAAAATGACCTTGCATAGTAGTATCTAGTTTAAAATCTACTGCTAGATATATGCAAAGCTATTTTCCTACTTACATATATTATGACTGAAAAAGTATCTGCTGCTTTTTCAGGTAGCCATTCAGTAAAATAAGCATGTAATGCAATTAAAAAACAAGTTTAAACTAACCATAACTTTTTATATTGTTAATATATGACATCATTTTTTTTTTTTAATATGTATATAATTCAGTAACAGTATAAAAATCTGGCAGATCTCACCAGGATCTACAGGTAAGAATCTCCTTTAGCTGTGAGGATCAACCTTCCATTCTTGCCTTAAGGGATAAAACCCTGAAGGGGCTACAGGCAGTTATCAAACCATAACAGACATCACCTTCCTCCAACAACCCCGAAGAACAAAGTCTGACTATAGCTAGTAACTGCTTAATATCTGTGATGCCACATTTAAAAGAAGATCTGCCAGCAGAGTGGGAGGAGGAAGATGCTGCTGTGGTCAGATCCAGGAGAACACTAACCATGGCCTGGCCCGTGCTGTGCTTGTGACCATTTATACAAAGTAATCTTATGAAAAGAACACACTGGTTAATCTCAGTAGTGGCAACACAATGTAACACGAGAGAAAAAAGTATTTTTAATGCATAAGAAGAGTTAAGTTACCTGAACTTTGCATTTTCTATGAAGGGACAGCATCCTCAGGCAGCCTGGCTGATATTAACAAATGTCAATCCCTTGTCCTTTAACATCTTGCAGGCAGCATCGCATCTGAATGCAGATTTGAAACTCTTTATAGTTCTTTTTATCAGCACTGCCATGGCAAGCTTTCACACCTTGGCCAGAAAGGAGGAAAGATGAACCTCCCATTTAATTACTCTTTAATCCCCCCTGGAGTGTTTACATAGATGGAGGTGCCTCTTATCACCTCCTCCTGCTTGTTTCCTCAACAGCACTCTATTAGACTGTGATTATATTCTACAGTAAACACTGACTATCAGATAAATATGTAGCTTTTATACATTATTGTGTGTGTGTGTCTTTGTGTGCTGTGGAGAAAAAAGGCGAAAAACCTGAGAAGGAGGCATGGACGAAAACGGGTGTGAGAGGGGCTGCATGCCTTCTGAGAAAGACTGATACTCTGTGGTGAAACAGAACAGGCACTTGAGATATTGGAGAGTGAAGGGAAAGAAGGTTAGACTTTGGTCACACTACAGGGAGATTAACAGGTGGGGTGGGATGATAAATGCTATCATACCATTGTGTACTTTGTTATAATTAAGTTGTGAGTTCTTCCAGCACTGCCAAGGCCATCACTAAACCATGGCATTAAGAGCCTTGTCTACACAGTTTGTCAACACTTCCAGGGATGGTGACTCCACACAGTTTTTTCAGACTCTGCAGTGCAAGCCTTCTCATTTAATGAAATACAATTTGACCATCAGTCAGGATTTTCCTCTCTTTTTTCTTCTGTCTCCTCACACCAGTGCATGTGGAGATAACCCCTTGGTAAATAACAAACTCATTTGATAACCAGGTGTTATCTTTATACATCAGACTTCCACTGCTGGGCATTGCTCACTAATCCATGTGCGCTGGAATCATTCCAGATCTCTGCACAATTTTCAGAAGGTTGTCCTGAGGAAAAATAATTTACTTGTAGAGTCAATTAAAATTGCTTTTTTTCCTCAGAGGAGAAAATAAAATAAATTACTATTCTTGATCCACAACTGCCCCAGTCTTTGGTGGAAGACAGACTTCAGACAAAGCCACAGGCAGGGGCAATCAAAGACTCTATCATGACCATGACAGAAGGAGAAGCCACGCGTAATGAAAATTTCACATTGTAACAGTGGTTTAATCCTCAGGTACCAAACCTGCAAGGTTTCTGTGGGCCACTGGAAAAATAACTGTCTGAAATTGAGTCCACTTGTCGGTTTATGCCAGAGGAGCAACTGATCCTGAATTCCAACTCTAATTCAGTTTCTCACTCTGTAGAGTCACTATCAGACCTTAAGTCATACAAATGAAGGAATATAGCAATTATCCCTCATCCACCTTAAAAATTTCTTAGTGTCTTCCAGGAAAAGGTCTACCAGATATCACTAGGAGCTACAGTGAACACATACAAACATTCAGAGATGTACAGCCTTTTACTGGCATACATTAAAAATATCTTGTGCGGTTATAAGCATCTTACTACTGTTTCCAGCCATGCGCCGATTCTGCCTGGCAAGGCTGCCTGCCTTTTTCTCTCTGCTCTCCCCACCCCGAGGAAGGGCAGCCCCTCTGACTGGTGCCTGGACAAGCGGCCCAGGCCGCGCAGCCCCTGCCCTTCAGCCCCGGCCCCGCGGCACAGGATTCTTGGTTGTAATTCTTGTTGCAGGCCCCGCAGCGCAGCCGCGCCCCGCCCCGCCGGCGGAGCGCGGTCCCGGCAGCACAGGCCGCGCACCGCCGTGCCAGAAGGTGTCGCTGTGCCCCCGCAGATTCACCCTGGCTCCGCAGGGCGGGTGCGCTGTCGGGGGAGGAGGCGGTGTGCGGTGGAGCGGGCTCTGCTCACACGCACAGCACAGCATCGAGCCTTCGCTACATGATGTCCGTGCCTTGCTGAGGACGTGTCGTACCGCTGGCTGACCGGGCGTTACACCTGTGCTGTTCCAAGTGACACCTCAGAGAGAAACTGGGGTGCTTTTTCACTATATCTTTTTTTCCAGGTTGCTGTCTTTGTACGTGTAGTAGCAGCCTGATCGTACCTGTCTTACTCGTCACCTTGTTACAGTGTGTAGGACTTTTAAAGCCTCCTTTTAAATGAGTTGTGAAACTGACTGTGATAGTGGTGTTAGTCGGAGCACTGTGTGCACTTCTGGCGTCCTCAGCATCAGAGGGACATGAAGCTGTTGGAACAAGTCCAGAGGAGGGCCACGAGGATGATGAGGGACTGGAGCACCTCCCGTATGAAGACAGGCTGAGAAAGTTGGGGCTGTTCAGCCTGGAGAAGAGAAGGCTGCGTGGAGACCTCATAGCAGCCTTCCAGTACCTGAAGGGGGCCTATAGGGATGCTGGGGAGGGACTCTTCGCTAGGGATTGTGGCAGCAGGACAAGGGGTGATGGGTTTAAACTGAAACAGGGGAAGTTTGGGTTAGATATAAGGAAGAAGTTCTTCATATGAAAATTCATAGCATATTTCATGAAATGAAGTATTTCCACAACTTGAATGAGGCATAACTCTGGAATAGCACAAATCAGACAATACAAAATACTAACCTAATGTTTTGTGAAATATTTCAGAAAATTTCTTAGAATATTTGTGCCTCCATCCATGAACTACTCACTCTCAATCCCTTGTTAAGGTCTTCAAATTCATAGCAATTTTCATGGAATGTTACCTAAAGAAAGCTACACAGCCACAGGTTTAATCAAACATGAGTATCAAGTCGCTGAAAGTGGGACATAAGGCACCCTTGAGTACATGTCTCAAGCAGCTGCCACTTTGGAGGAGGAACTGTGCACTCACAGAGTATTTTCACCTTGTTCTCACACCCATTGGTCAAAACTTGCTGCTTGGAACAGCAGGCAGTGCAGCATTGCCACTTACTAGGCACACAAGTGCTTTATAATGTTATCCTTTAGCTACAGATAATTAAAGAACTTCTTTCTAGCATGCATGTTTTCAAGTAAAAGATTTAATCATGCATGAGGGATGAGCAGTCTCTCCAGAGTTACAACAACATTAATGTCTGTTACAGTGATAGGAACAAATCAGCAGTTTGTTGAATATGAGTTTGAGAGTTCCTGGCATTACTAGAGTCAGGACTGCTTCTAGACCATCTGCACTCATATTAGTAAGTCTACCACTGTGCTCATCCAGGTATTGTAGCCCTAGGCAATGGTACTCATTTCTACTAACAGCCTCTGGCACCTTGTGCAGGAGGGAGGAGACATCCAGTGTTTGCTTCTTCAGACTTTCAACCATGCATGAACGAAGTCCCAACAAGCTCTGAACATTGGCCAGACTTGAAACATCTGCTGATACTAGTTTTTTAATGCCACTCCTCACCTTCAGCACACAGAATCACAGAATTATTAGGGTTGAAAGGGACCTCTGAAGACCTAGTCCAATCCTCCAACAGTATCATGTTCCTTCCATCAGACAGAAGAAAGAAATCCCTGTCCATCACAGTCCTCCTGACAAAGATGTCATGATCCTGGCAAATCCTTGCAATGCCCATCTCTTCACCCCTTTACCTACAATTTTTGAGGAGAAAATTGTAGTGTCATACTTTAGACCCACAGGGACATTTGAAGCGTGAGCTCACCACCAGTGGAAAGGGTTAGATACTCGTGAGTTTTGGGGCTTGATGTAACATTTCAATCATTTTAATATCAATGTTTTTCAGTACTGATAATTTTGACTGTCATGGTTGGTTAAAACATAAATAAGAGTGTCATGAAATTACAGACTCTATATATGGTGTGTTCTCTTTCACCTGTCACAAGATTATGAATTTTTGAATCATAGAATCAACTAGGTTGGAAAAGACCTTTCAGATCATCAAGTCCAGAAGTCCAATCTCTCTGCATCACACTAAGCCAGAGCAAACAAGGATGGCATGCTTACCCACAGGAACTCTGATGCCTGGGCAAGCAGCAGTGCCTTTGAGCTGAATCCTTCATAGATGTCCAAAACTATAGTTTGTCTTAACCTGGAAACTCAGTAGATGGTGGTGCCAGGACCTTCCTTATCACATGCCTCTTGCTTGATAAATTCAGAACTGATAAATTTCAGCCACAGATGCTGACCCAGCAGCCTGATGTACTCTCCTGTGCCTTCCCGTGCTCCTGAGGCTGCTCCTGAAGCTGTTGCCACTGCTTCCAAAAATGTGTGAGAGCTGCTCTGCAGTACAATGGCAGATGGGCAGTGCTAAAACCACAAGACAGCAAGCTGTGAAAACTTCTCCACAGCTTCTGTGTATTTGCAGTGACATTTGCAATGGCATGGAGCTGGCTGGTAAGAGTGTGAAAATGACACTGGCTATGCAGAAGGAGCTAGACAGTGACAATAGAGAAGAGAAGAATCCTGAGGAGCTGAGGTTTAGTTTTAGCTGGTTTTGGCAATGTCCTCCAAAGGTACTTCAGAAGAATCCCAGCAATACCAGGAATACCTGGAATATTTGGAAGATACGTTCAAAGCAGCACTGACAATAAAAGGTCACTGCCACCTGGATGGAATACTGTGGGTTGTAGCAGGCTGTATAAACATGGCTGTGGAAACCACAGCCTGCAGCACTTACTTAATCCTAGTTTGAAATAGGATCTCTGAGTAGCCAATCCCTTTCTGCTTTGAACTTGTCTAGGTTTGAACTAAATACCATGCCCCTAATGCTCTGAGCCACTCTGATGAGAAAAATCATCCTAATTAGGTTCATTTATTACAATAAAGTTTGATGGTAATTTCTATCTAAAAGTTTGATGGAAAAAGTTTGATGGTAATTTCTATCTCCAATTACCCTAAAAAAGAAGCAAAATATTCTTTTCCCTTCTGCCATTTCTTGAACTAGAGAAATTAGACTGTCAAGGAGGGCTTTTTTCTGGCATAGCTCTAAGATTTTGTTGTCATGGGGATGTCAATTAATGGGGTAGTTTGTTATGTTCTTAACTGTGCCAGCAAGACTTTTGCATGTAGACCAGGTCTCACACTAATCTGAAAACTCTTAAAAATAGGAACTGGGCTTTCTGTTTTATAAGTTGTCTCCTGAAGACTTCACTATACTCCTTAATGTTTTTCTTCTCAATTCCATACCGTATACTTATTTGTCATAAAAGTGTGGAAGTGTATGGAATTCCATTAAGAGGTTTTCACATGTGAATGTGTGACTTACTTAAAGCCTTGAAAGCACTTTTGTGAGCATGTCTAACTACACTGCATTGATAATTCAAATTAAATACTCATCAGAGTTCTCCCATGCCTAGCAGGGATTGCAAAAAACCCTGGAGGGGAACAGATACTACAGCTTTTTCCTAGATGTTTTGCACTGGAGCTCTGCAGCTGCCTCCTCTACCCAGAGAATCTGTGCTCCTTGGAGCACGTGAATATTCTGTGCTGAGTAGAAGCCCTTGATGTCTGCCAGCAAAATATTGACAGTGCCCTTTGTTGGCTTCCCTGGGGACTTCATGCAAATCACTTTGAAACACAACAATCCGTAAGATCCCTAAATGCTTCTAAACAAGACCAAATTAGAAAAAGGCTTCACACTGAAAACCTAATTTTCAATTAGTGCCATTCAGTGGGAATGGGAGTGGGGCGGGGGAGAGCTCTCATGTGAGATAAACTGGATTTGTTAACATGCTTTGAAAATGCTTAGTGGCTAGCATGCCTTTTTTCCCTTGCAAATGCTCACCTTGCTGTAATTTTGTGACATTTCCACAGCTGCAATATGCTCTGCTCTTGTACTTCAGGTAGAAATGAACTCTGCCCAGCAGGAGGTAGACTTGAGACAACCCTCAGCAGACTGCATTTATGTGCCATGTACACAGCTGAGCACTGCTGCAGAGGCTTGAAAGCTGGGAAAAACCCAGGTCATTTCTCTTCTCAGTACATCCCTATTAGTATCAACCAGTGCATTTATGAGAGCACTGATCAGAGAAGCTGATGACTGAATGGCCAGAGACCAATGTGACATCTCATTCCCTCCAGAAAAGCCCAGTGTGTCTTTTGTACAACTGATTTAGGAGGAGATAGACAGTGCTAGTCTGCACGAAAGGCACTGGGGACCCTTCAGTGTTTTCCCAATATTCTCTCTCCTAACAGAGGAAGAGGACCAAATTAGTTTCTGCTGCAGCTATAGCTACTAGAAGGAGAGGTATGAAATACATTATAATTAGTTACTGTTTCTTTTACCCCTTATTCTTTTATTCTCTTATTCTCCATCATATGGCGGGATTGAGCATTTTTCCTGATTTTAAGAATAAGGGTGAACGTACCTGGTCCTTTTCTTCCTGCTTTGTTTGCTTACTTATGTTACTTTGTCTTGGACCTCCTTTAGAAGATCCTAAAGATGCCTAATTTTCTCTTTCCCTTCTCACTTTGTTTTGGTTTGTTATTTCTTGTTGCTCTTCTTAAAAATTATTCCTTCCCTGCTTTTAATGTCAGGGAGTGAAAGGACTTTTGTGGGGTATATATGATGGATACACTTTAGTTCAGTGAAGGCAATGGGATGCCTTAATTTTTAATCATGGAAGTGAGAACAAAAGAAACCTACAATGAAAAGTTTTAAGAAAATATGTTTTACTTTTAAAAAGATTTTAAAACTTTTGAAGAAGGACATAAAGATATATTTGAAAGATTTCTTAAAGAGATGTATCTGATATTTTTAATATATATTATATGTGTGTGTGTGTATATATATTTAAAGGCTGACAACGCCTCTCCTAAGTTTGCAATGTTCATTTGCACTCGGGTATTCTTTCTGCAATCATTTTGATAAAACTCAGGCTATTTTGATTTAGAAATACTTGCCTGTGTGCTCTTCACCTCTACATTTCTTGACCTCCCTTAAAATCATACACTCTCTGTGCATGAGTGGTTTGGGGCTATTTTGTGTGGGCCATGGAAACATGTAAACAAATTGTTACCCATCTGTCCAGTTAATTCCTATGAGAAAATACATGGAAATTAAACTTTCAGAAGTAGACAGGAATGTTGGAGAAAGGTTAAGTCCACTCAGTATAAATGTAAATAAATTACTGTCATACACATAAACAGAAATAACAACATTGTATTTTGAATAAGATAAATTTCCTGGTAAGTTAGGCCTTTACTGGAACACTCCAGATAAATTTAGCATTAAACTTCACTTTTCTTACTTTTATTCCTGTAGATTTTCAGTTCCATCATTTTTCTTGGTGTGTTTGCCCTGTAAATCTTCTGAAATCAGGCTAGTTCACTTATCATTTTATGCCTTAGTTTACTTCTCACATTCCTTCTTTGTTTCTCTCATCTCTTTTCCAAAACTCAGAGACCAGAGGAGCTCATCATTACACTCTCTTGTTATCTTTAACATTTCAAACAGAATGGTTCCTCAACTCTATAAACTGGCCATTTTCCTTTCTTCCCCAACATCTCATATGTAACATATTCCAAATGAGCACCAGCTCCATTATGTAGTGCCTCCTTTTCCTCTGCATCCTTTAGAGCAAGAGGAAGCAACTAGTTCTCTAGTATAATTGTATCCTTTCATAAGAGAAATCTGCAATTACAGTACACTGTTACATGTAGTATGGAAAACTATGGAACATACTACGGAACATACTGTGGAAACTATAATAATATACAGTAAGAAGTACAAATTCACTTTAGAACAATGTCATGGACATTGTGTTACTTCACAGCAGTGTGGGAGAGGCACAGTGGCTTGGCCTCAGTTCCCATTTTGTCCTTTTCAAAAGGTATGAACCACTCACTAGTGAAGATACCTGAGCAAAGTCTGTGAACCACTCACTAGTGAAGATACCTGAGCAAAGTCTGTGGCAAAATGCGTGGACTGGCTAAACTTTTTCCCTTGCTAACTCACTCCTCTTTCCACTCTGAGTTTGTGTCAACAGGGAGCCACTGAAACACCTTCTCAGCTTTCCCCCACTGCTGACCGAACCAGCCATTTCTCAGTCCAGACTGAACAGAGTTGATGAGAAGAGACTGCAGCTGTGGATCTCCTCCTCATTTGCCCGATGCTGCACTGAGAATCACCTCCTGTAGGGAATAAGCCGGGAGCAGCCCTCTAGCGTAGGAAACAGGGGTTTCTGCTTCTGGCATGGGTTCAAATGTCTTGATTATTTACTGCTTATTGTTTGGCTAATAATACAGTCTGGAGCATGAAGAGCTCTGAAAAAGAGACCTATGCTTCCCCTGTTAAGATACAGTCAGAAATATCAGCCACTGGCGAAGAAACAGCAAAAGGTTAAACTTCTTGACATGCACTCTATAGAGGTTTACAATACTGTTTCCTCATTAGTCTTATTGGTCCCAGTGAGCCATTCCAGCTAATCCTTTTCTCTTGTTATTGAATATGGCCCTTCCAGCAGCCAACACAACTAGCAATGGGATATTTATATGTAACTTGCAAAAGAGCAAGACAAAATTAAATGTCTGAATCACAAATTGAACAGGGACTTCCAAGTTTCTGGGAAACTCCTGTGGTTTTCTCAGAACTTTCCATGTCATAGATGAATGCCTCTGATATCCTCTACAAAACAGGAAATAAGCTGGCCTGTTCTCTCTTATGGATTTGTTTAGCCTTTCCTGGAGCCAACAGGCAACCTAGTCAAATGTCATCTTGAATATACTCAAGTGATATATAAAGGGGTATTTTCAATCAGTCTTGATTACTCAAGATCCATGGGCACTTTTTGACTATGCTGGTGCTCAAATCAAATCCCAATTCTCATAGTCCTTCTTCATATGTGAAAGAGGAATGTGAATCTCTTCCATCAGATATTCGCATGTAACCCTTTCCCACCTGTATGCCAGAAGAATTTGGAGTCAGAGATGAACTAAGCCAACCTTTATGGTTCAGCCCTATAAAAAGCCTGTATAACTTCAATTGTATTTGTAATTGTGAACTGGCTGTAGGTTTTTCTGTGCTCTTCTGAACAGCTGCAGTGTTCTCCCCTGTGTTCACTGCATTTCATTGGCAAGTCTAAGGATTTATTAAAAGGATTATATGACATTGTTGTCAGTGACAGCGGAGGGCTGGACTCAATGATCTAGGCAGTCCATGCCAATCCTATGTCCTTATTTTCCTGTGATTCCTGTAGAGGATGTAAATGATAATAGGATTGCTGGCATGAAAGCCACAGTGCTAATCTGTTTTATTATTGCTTTGTCCATTTTGAGCTAGCATATCCATATCACAGTGCTTGATTTTCTGTTGTCTTGCCGTTTATACAGTATTTAAACTAACCCATAAAGGGTGTCAGAACTCTATCAAAATGGAAAAGCTTGAAGTTCATTTTGCACAGATGTAAAATGATTACATAGGCAGGGGGCCATCAGTCCCCCATGTATATTTTGATACACGAAATTTCCAAAACCATGTTTGGGCTGTTGGGCTGTGAAGTGTCCTCTTTCAAGGATTTAACACTTCAAAGTATAGACACCCCTGTGCAAACAGAGGATTAGGATGTTCCAGGAAGAGGATTATGAATGCAGGAGAACTTTCATGCAGCTTCTTTACAAGAGAATTACAATTGTAAATAAACATGTAGTTCTGAGAGCAAATGAACTAGTGAAGTCTGATTTCCTATGATTTTGTGTATAGTGGTTGGATTTTCTAGTATTGGTAATGTTCAAAGTGCAGGTGAGGCATTTCAGATAGCTTTCTTCATGTGAGCTCTCTAATAAGGAGTGAGGATGATCATATATCAAAAATCCTCATTTTCTCAAGCAGGAAGAATACCAGTAAAGAGCAAAATTTACTTCCCAGCTTTGCCACTGGGGCATACTAACCATGGGAAAGAAGCTGTAGCCTTTATCCCACCTGTCTATATATATGGCCTGGTACGTTACACTACCATTTGATTCAGGAAGAAATGTGCTGCTGTGTAACCCATCTGTATCGTGGGCCACAACTAGTTCTGCAGTTGTTTAGCTGGGAGAAGCTAATAATGTAGAAACAGGACTGCACATACTTTCTATGAGATGCCGGTTGCTCTTACAAGTTCTTTTATAAAGCATGCTCTGCCTCCTTTCTGTCACCCTGAAACCCACCACAGAATAAGCATTTTCTTTGTAACGATCAGAGTGTAATAGAGCACCTATGACCCACTCAAACATGCGAATTTTCAGCATGGCTCTAAATAACTCTTCAGCCCTTTCATTATATTAAGGCTCCAAAGTGGACATTTTGTTGGCCTCTGTGGAATGTGGAAAATGAGATTGCTTTACACTGCATGACTCTTTTATTATAATAAACACATTGAAGATTGTGCTCTTTAATTATTATCTAGAAAAGAAAGGGAAGGATCTAATATGGAAGCCCTTGGGCCATTTCAAGGAGAGGGTAAAAGTTAGAATGAGCTGGAGAAGAAATAAAGCAGCTTCTTGAAAGGCTTGCTCAATACTCATTTTATGTCCAAACACCATGGGAAGCAGGATGTTTTTTCAGTTGAGGACACATCCCAGGGCTATTATAGATACAAAATCATGGTGTCATTGGGGTCAGCATCGCCTTTTTTCTTTCCCAAGGTGACAGCATGGAGATGTGACCAGTACCAGTGTAGGCCTCTTACAGAAGTAACACACATAGCTCAATCACACAGAAAATTGAGAAGATTAAATACCTCCCAAATGGAAATTCAGATGGGCAATGCTTCCCTTATGAACACTAAGTTTGTGTATAAAATAAAATATTAAGGAAGAAAGGACACAGTCAGTCCTTGGCAAAATACAACAAATCGAGTCAAGAACACGTGACTGATAAGTATAACACAAACTCTTCAGTCTCTTTGGTAGCTGTTGTTCATTCAGTCTCCCAGTTTACCAGCATAAGTGCTCGATATTCAAGTGGCCCTTTTATACTACTTTTCCCCTTCCTGCTGCTGTGTCCACCTACAGCTTGATGTCAGGTATTATAATACAAGGTCCAGGGATGCACCTGAGCTACTTCACCTTGAGCCTAGATGAAGAATGCTGCCTGACTTTTATAAAGCTTTTATAAGGAGATACTTCAGCATCACTACTGGGGCCCTAAAGCCACTCACCATTTGATTACTACCTCTAGTCTTGGAGTGGTTTCCTTTTAGGCCATCTCTACTCACTGTTTGTCTCATTGTGCTATGTGCCAGTAGCACCAGCATCCAGCCAGCTTTTGTACATCACAATCTTAAGACGGTGGTGGGTTACATCCCCCTATTCCTGCTACTGCTGCTTCAGTATTAATGAATTCATCTATTCTTGATTCACTGAACTGGAAGAATCCACATCTTCATCACTGACTCCAGAAGTGTGTGAAGTTTAAAAGGGCTGTGGTTCAGAACCACAAATTAATTCAGATGAGCCATTCCAAGGAATCAGCCACCCTTGGGGAAGCAGGCTTGCAGTTTCATCATGAATAGTGCAGTAATATGGCACAACAGCCCCTATTTGTCTTCTCTTTTCCAAACATGTTCCAGAGAGGCATGAGGAGAGGCAGGATACTCAAGGCTGACTTGAAGCAGCATCCTTTGGTAATTAAGATCTGACTGGCTGAATGACTCTGATGAATTTCTGAAGCACTGAACTGAAGGACCAGGAGCAGATTCTCTTTCAGCATGCTAATCCAAGCCTGTGCTGTGAGCAGCTCCAAAAAACCATGTAAATGCAAATGAAGCCAGAAGATGAGTTTATGGAACAAATACAAAGTTTGTCTCTCATTCTCTTTGCTTTGATCTCTACTACCAATTAAAAGATAAAAAGCTTTTACAGCATATATAAGTCCAATTAAATCTTGTAATGAAATCCTCAAGTGCTACCGAGGTGGAACTTGCAATAATTAGTTTTGATACATAAATAAAATTTCCAGATGAAATTTGTTCTTTTAAACTCATGTTTCTTTTCTAGTTCATAGTGGTTTATTATTTCACTGTGTGAGATGTGTGAGAAGTAGCTTCCAGCATTTCTGTTCCCTTGGTTCTTACAGACTCTATGCTAATGCATTGAAAAGAACAAGGATTAATGACAAATCTAATAAGGAATTATTCTAGTGGTAATGCTATGAACTGGAATTCTAATATGAAAAACATTCATAGCCTATTAGTTTCACACCTTCATCCATCCAGAGAAGGGCAAAGAAACTACTGATCATCAAGGCACTAAAGGCATGACATAGGTTTTGCAAGTGAACATTCAGAAGCTAGCTAAGATGCTGTGCTTGGAGTTATGATGTGTGTTGTGAGCAGCTAGTAATTCCACAGGTTGCAGTAAGGACCCTCTGCTTGGTGAGGTTGTTTGTATAAAACCCCAAATACCTTGGCAAATATTTAATGAAGTTACGCAGCTAGAGCTCAAACCATACCTATTAAGTAGAACTTTCTCACATGCTACTTCAATACACTAAGACTCATTTCCATTTAAATAAAGTAAAATACAGTCTCATAGTTTATGCCAGCACAACAATACACAGAAATAATGGTCTTTTGGCTAAGAAATGGCATGAGAAGTTAAGATTGTGCAAGTCCCCTTCTCCATACTGCACGTTTCTGAGTTGATGTAGACTTTTAGGGTGAGATTTGGGGTCAATTAGTCTGTCCCTCCAGAGGACTAGTACTTTGAGCTGGCAGTTTAGGTCGTTCAGGTACTTTGCTTTGAAGGGGCAATGAGGGTGTTGCAAAACTAAATACATGAATATAAGAAACATCTGCAAATCCAGATAAAAGTTGATTTAGTCATTCTTAATCAGTAATGTTTTAGGGTGCATGTATACCATGGTACCAGGAACTGAATGAGTGCATACAAAAGATAGGGAGATGCTAATTACTTGTATAGAACCACAGAATCACAGAATCAACTGGGTTGGAAAAGACCTTTAAGATCATGAAGTCCAATTCCCCAGCACTGCCAAGGCCACCACTAAAACATATCACTAAGGGCCTCATATACACGGTTTGTGAACACTTCCAGTGACAATGACTCCACCACTGCCCTGGGCAGCCTGTTCCAATGCCTGACCGCTCTCGTGGGGAAGAAATTGTTCCTAATCTTCAGTCTAAACCTCCCCTGATGCAGCTTGAGGTCATTTCCTCTCGTCCTGTCACTTGTTCCTTGGGAGCAGATACCAGCCCCCTCCTGGTTCCATCCTCCTTTCAGGTGGTTGTAGAGAGTGACAAGGTCCCCCTGAGCCTTCGCTTCTCCAGACTAAACCCCCCAGGTCCCTCAGCCATTCCTCATCACACTTGTGCTCCAGGCCCTTCACCAGCTCTGTTGCCCTTCTCTGGACCTGCTCCACCACATCAATGTCTCTCTTGTAGTGAGGGGTCCAGAACTGAAGACAGGATTTGAGATTGCTCATATCCTGCTTATCCTTCAACAGTTACAGAAATTCAAAGGGCTAGGCCTCTCAGGGTCTTACAGGATTTGAGGCATAGTATTGCAGATGCCACCAAGTGAGCCTCTTGTAAAAAGCAATACGCCAAGGCTGCATATATACGCATTTCCACCTCAAAAGACACTTCTCTGGACTCCAGCCTTGGCTGCCTTATCAGTGTACTTCTCATGATGTCTTCTTGCTTTCTCTTGACTGACATTCTGGGCAAGTAATCCTAGCTCTGTCAAAATAATTTAATGCTACATCCTTGCTGCATGTCTCAGGTTTTATCTTTGCTTCAATAAAGGGAAACTCAGGTAAGGTTTGGGCATGTACACTTCAGTCCTAAGTCAATGCAGACAACAGAAGAGGGAAAGGCCAGACTTATCACCCTGAAACACACAGCCTGTGGCCACAAGAAACCTTTCTGAGAAGCAACCTGTCAGCCTGCAAGGACCTGGGGTGTCCGGGGAGATGATACAGCAATGTCAACAATAACAATAAAATGTGGCTTATACTCCACAATAGCCGCTCTTAAGTAAAACCCCTTCCTGCCCCAAATACCTCAGAAGGATTGCTCACCTCATTTGTTCTCTATGTTTAAAGTTAACACAGTAGGGCCAAGCCACCTCTGACCCAGGAATAATGTTTGTTCCAATGGGAATATTTTCAGCATCCTAAATTATGGATCCAGCCCAATGTATGCTGCCTACTTTAGCAGTCTTGATAAAAATTCCTCAGTCTTAATCTCCCTGACCACATGAGGATTTATCAGTATTTCATAGAATCATAGGATGGTCAGGGTTGGAAGAGAATCATGGTTAGGGTTTGAATTTCCAAAGCTCTCAGTGGTGATGCACTCAGCTGGCTTCATCTAGTCTGAGATGCTTAAGTCAAGTACTTCCACTGGGGATCAAGCTATACCAAGATATCTATAACCAAGGGAAAGAAAGGGAAGCACCACCGGGTGGTAACTCAGATCCAACTAGTGAGAGGCAGATTTGTAAGAACATCCCTTAGGTTAACAGAACATGACAGCTAACTGAAGTAACACCTGTAGTCTGGAAGCCATAGGGGAAGTATTACCATGGCTCTGTATCCCAAATTTACAACAAAAGCACATCTCTGAAATGTGCTATGTTTGAATGATATACACACTTTATTCACTGCTTCCAAAGTACAGCTGGAGCCAAGCCAATTTACAATGTTGTTTCAGTACCTTGCAAATAACTTGCAGTGAACTCCCAGCTTAGAATAGAGCTAATAGCAACATGCTTACAAAAGTCTGCTTTTCTCACAGCCAGCAGACAACAGGCATTTTTCATCCCAGGACTGTTTAGTGTAATCTGCAATAATTCAGTGAAAGCAAAAGAAAAAACATGCTTATGATCAGTCTTAGCAATCATGTCCATAGGAAAAGGACATTTATAAAATGGCTCAATAGAAATCTTATTTCTTAGAAGGCAAAAGAAATATCCAAAGATACTGAATCCCATAAAAAAAAAAAAAAACATGTGCTGAGGACATGTAACAGGCTACTATCTACAGGAAGAGCAAGTCCAATTATCTTATTAATTGCAGGGAATCTGAATATTAAAAGTTGGACTTGATGACCTAAAGGTTGGACTTGATGATCTTAAAGGTCTTTTCCAACCTAGCTGATTCTATGATTCTATATGATTCTATATTCACTGCATGTCATCCTCAAAAGTTGCTTTCATTCTGCAAGAAAAGGTGAAATGTCCTTTTCAAAACCACTGTCAGGACCAAGGCTCTCCTTAGCATCAGAGCAATCCAACAAACACAGCTTTCCTGAGTTTATCCTTCCCTAGAGAGGCCCTTAGAGGATGATAAGATGGGTGACAGAAGGCATGAAGAACAACAGTGCATTCAGTCCTTGCGTAATGGCACCCAAGTCTCAATCAGCAATGGCAAAACTCTGAGCTCATGCTAGATATCCCCATGCCTTTGCAGACACTGCACAGCAGAGGGGGTGGGTATCACACTTCCAGCCAACAACAGTGTGCTGGATTGCCTTTTCCCCTTGGTCAAATAATGACAGCATTGAAACAGGAGCAGAGGTACTAATAGACAAACAGAATAAAACTTCTTTACACATACAGAGCTCTCCCTTCTCCCCTGTCACAGAGCTTTCCTCCAACCTGCAAGCATGCCTTTAATTGAGGAGTCTAAACCATCAATCATATAAGACAGCTTGCCACATTCTGCACTGCCTACCACCTGCTTATGAGGAAAAAACAAAAAGTACCAAAGGAGCATATGAATTGAATTGTATTGAAAATTTACTCAGTCAATCTTTCAGGACCAGTTCTTGTCTCTCAGAACTGATTTCACTGCTCTATTTGTCTTGGTAATATAAGCAGAAGTGCTTTCTTCCTTCTGGGAATTGAAATGCCTCTTGCTGCAACCTCCCCAGAACAGCAGCTGAAAACAGAGGGGCTCTATCACCTGCTGGGCAAATTCTCAGCCATTAAAACTTTTGTATTCTCCATCATGGCCCATTTTAAGGTCCCCTCTGTTCTTAACAGAAAAGGCAGCTGCTGTGCCCCTTAAACCGTTCCTTCAGAGAGGCTCAATCCAGTGTATGCTAGAACTAGTATATCCTACTGTCCAGCGGTGGAAAGAGAGAAGATAGTGATGGGAAATATGAAATGGCAGACTTTGCATGGGGTTTGATCACCACAGACAGTTCAATGTCACTGATGTTTCACTTTGTTCCTGAAGAAAAACTGATTTACTTGTAGCTAAAGCCTCTAGCAAGAAAGGTAGTTCTGAAACTGCAGATTGGGGTTGTTGTTAATAAAGAAGCAGGAGCAGGATGGGACCTTCTGGCTTGCTGTCAAATTTCAGTATGATACCTATGTATGATACTCTCTGAGTCTATGGACTCACAGAGCAGTAATCTGAAGATGACATTCCTTTATCTAAGCATATGGGTCTCTTGTATCCTGCAGTATCTTTCATGGGCTGTTGTGAATTACAGCAACACTTTGCCAGTTCAAGAGTGCAGAAGGGTGGCTGGATCAGCTTATAGCATCAGGAATTTTCCTGCATAAGAAGAATAACTTTTTGCTGATGAATAAAGCTCCAGTGTGGCAAAGACAGATTCAGTGGAGAGGAGACAGGGGCAAGAGTGAGGCAGTCAGATGAAAGCAATATGGAGAAATATGGCCTGTGTGCACTGGAGGATGCAGGTGTGAGACACTAGTTGAGAGTGGGGCATTAAGGCAAGGAGGGCTTGACATGCAAGCAACTGACGTATCTTCTATATATTTGTGTTGAGCTTTGAAGTACAAGAAAACCCTTTGACAAGAACCAGACTTTCTTCCTGTCTTCAATATTTTTCCCCAAAGGGTCTGTTCCCAAACAGCCGTGGTATGATTTCTTGCCTTTTCCTGATCTTCTTTCAAGCCTTCTTCTAGAAGGGTCAACTGCTGAGGTGAGCAGCTCAAGAGAGGACGCCTTCAACACCGGAGCAGGGGGAAGCTCGGGGTCCAGGAGCCTCAACTCAGAGAGGCGAGAGCCAACGAAGGAGCCTCAGCTCCTGGCCAGGCCTTGCCCAGGAGCCGGCAGCTCAGCTGACCCGAGCAGGGACTCACGGGGGGCGGAGCCAGGAGGAGCAGCACCAGCCCTGACTGGGTAAAAACCTGCCCCAGGGAGCGGGGCGAACAGAGCGGCTTGAGGCAGCTTGCAAGGGCAGGGTAGCGGGATGGTGAGCACCCGCCGTATGACCAGGGCCCGGCCTGGGAGCTCTGCTCTGCCTGCCCTGCTGGTGGCCAGCGTAGGCACCCAGACAGAGCCGATGAGAGATGAGGCTGCAGCGCAGAGCTCAGAGCGTAGAGAGTGCCTGCACTGCTCTGGTGAGGCGAGGGTGCACAATGGGCAGGGCTGCCCTCGGTGCTCCCTCGTGGAGGTCCTCCTGCAGCAGGTGGCTGAGCTGCGGGACGCTGTCAATGGGCTGCAAGATGTCAGGGAAGCTGAGAGGAAGCAGGAATACTTGCTCCAGCCCCAAACTGTGCAGGGGCCTCAAGCGTACCCTGTAGCTCATGGAGGAAAGAAGAAGGCTGTTAACCCGGGAAGCTGGGAAACAGCAACAAAAAAACAAAAAACAAACAAACAAAAACCATCCAAAAAAGGAGGAAGAGGACAATTAAAAGCAAGGGGCTTCCTCCTAAATCTGTTGTCCCTGTCCAGAACCGCTTTGCTGTCCTGCAGGGGACTAATGAGGAAAAGCACTCGCACCAGAAACAGCTGGCTGATGCACAGGTAAAGAGGATCTCTACTGGTGCTGTGAGGAAAAAGCGGCGGGTCGTAGTAGTAGGGGACTCTACTTTGAAAGGGACGGAAGCACTCGTCTGTCGGCCTGACCCGGTCTCAAGGGGAGGTGTGCTGCCTACCTGGGGCATGGATCAGGGATGTTACAGAGAGGCTGCCTGCTCTAGTAAGATTGTTACTCACTTCTAGTGATCAATGTGGGTGCTAGTAGCCTGGGGAACATAAAAGGACTACAGAGCCCTGGGAGAGGTGGTTAGGGGCTCTGGACCTCAGATTGTCTTTTTGTCCATTCTCCAAGATAAATGAGAGGACCTTAAAAAAGCTAGGAGAATTGGCCAGATTAATAAATGGTTAAAAGAATCGTGTCATAGTCGGGGGTTTGGGTGTCTAGAATACGAGACCCAGGTTTGCAGGCCAGGTCTACTGGGTGCTGATGGAGCTGCTGCTGAGTGGTTTTGGTAGGAGGCTTGCCAGCCTGGTCAAGGAGGCTTTAAACTAGATATGTTGGGGGAGGGGGCATCATTCTATCCCAACACACCCAGTCAGTTGCCAGCACCTATAATAAATGCTCAGAGCAATGCAGAGATATTACAGCCACTCCAGACAGTGAGCCGACTTCATTTGGAGGTTGGCTCAGAAGCCTCTTAAACAAACGCCTGTAGCATGGGGAACAAACAAAAGAGGAATTAGAGATGTGTGCACTTCTATGGGGGTATGCTAAAATAGGCATCACAGAAACATGGTGGGATGGCTCCTATGACTGAAGTGTTGGAATGAAAGGTTACTTGCTCTTCAGAAAAGACAGGCACAGCAGAGGGGGAGGGGGAGTTGCCCTTTAGGTTAGGGATAGGCTGGAGAGTATGGAACACTGTCTGGGGGCAGGTGAGCAGTTTACAGAGAGTTTGTGGGTCAGGGTTAAAGGGAAAACAGCTCTGGGAGACATTACAGTGGGGATCTGTTGCAGACCGCCTCATCAAGAGGACTCTGTGGATGAAGCACTCTATAAACAGATAGGAACAGCTTCACACTCACACTTGTCCTTCAACCACCCTGATACCTGTTGGAGGGACAGTACACCCTGGCACAAGCAATCCAGGAGGTTCCTCTAGTGTGTGGAAGACAATTTCCTTCTGCAAGTATTAGAGGAGCCGACAAGGAAAGATGCCATGCTTGACCTCGTGCTCACCAACAGGGAAGGGCTGGTTCGAAAAGTGACCTCCAGGGCTGCCTTGGATGCAGCGATCATGAGATGGTCAAGTTCGAGATCCTCAGGACAGTGGGAAGAGCATACAGCAAGCTCACTGTCCTGGACCTCAAGAGAGCAGGCTTTAGCCTCTTCAGGATCCTGCTTAGTAAGGTTCCATGGGATATAGCCCTAGAGGGTGGGGAGGCCCAAGACTGTTGATTGATATTCAAGGATCACCTGCTACAAGCTCAGGAGTGTTGCACCCCAACTAGAAGGAAGTGCAGCAGGAGGGCCAGGAGATCTCCTTGGGTGGATAAGGAGATGCTGAGAAAAATTCAAAGGAAAAAAGAGGCTCATAAAAGGTGGAAGCACAGGCAGCTTGGGAAGAATACAGGGATGTTGTCCTGGAAGCTAGGGACCAGGTTAGGAAAGCTAAGTCCCAGTTAGAATTAAACTTAGCTAGGGATGTGAAAGATAACAGGAAGGGATTCTATAGGTACACTGCAAATAAAAGACAGATTAGGGACAATGCGGGCCCTCCCTGGAAGCTATCGGGAGAACTGGCGACACTGGTTTTGGAGAAGCCTGAAGTTCTTAATGACTTCTTTGCCTCAGTCTTCACTGGCAAGGGCTCTGAACACACTACCCAAGTCTTGAAAGGCAGATGCAGGGACTGTGGGAATGAAGACCTTAGGCCTACTGTAGGAGAGAATCTGGTTCGAGACCATTCTAAGAACCTGAACATGCACAAGTCCATGGGACCTGATGAAATCAGCCTGTGGATCCTGAAGGAGCTGGCAAATGAAGTTACTAAGCCACTGGCCATCATATTTGAAAAATCATGGCAGTCAGGTGAAGTTCCTGATGACTGGAAAAAGGGAAATATAACCCCCATTTTCAAGAAGGGGCAAATGGATGACCCACGGAATTACAGACCAGTCAGTCTCACCTCTGTGCCTTGCAAAATCTTGGAACAGATTCTCCTAGAAGGCATGCTAAGGCACAAGAAAAACAACAAGGTGCTTGGTGACAGCTGGCATGGCTTCACTAAGGGCAAATCCTGCCTGACCAATTTGGTGGCCTTCTATGATGGGGCTACGGAACTGATGGACAGGGGTAGAGCAGTTGATGTCATCTACCTGGACTTGTGCAAAGTGTTCGACACTGTCCCACACGACATCCTTGTCTCTAAATTGGAGAGATATCAATTTGACAAGTGGACCACTCAGTAGATAAAGAACTGGCTGGATGGCCGCATGCAAAGAGTTGTGGTCAATGGCTCAATGTCCAGTTGGAGACCAGTAATGAGTGGTGTCCCTCAGGCATCAGTGTTGGGACCGGTCTTGTTTAACATCTTTGTCAGTGACATGGACAGTGGGATTGAGTGCGTCCTCAGCAAGTTTGCTGATGACACCAAGCTGTGTTTTTCAGTTGATACGTTGGAGGGAAGGAATGCCATCCAGAGGGACCTTGACATGCTTGTGAGGTGGGCTGATGCCAACCTCATGTAGTTTAACCATGACAAGTGCTGGGTTCTACACCTGGGTTGGAGCAATCCCAGGCACAGCTATAGATTGGGCAAAGAAGAGATTCAGAGCAGCCCTGTGGAGAAGGACTTGGGGGTGTTGGTTGCTGAGAAAATGAACATGAGCCGGCTTCAGTGTGCGCTCACAGCCCAGAAAGCCAACTGTATCCTGGGCTGCATCAACAGGAGAGAGGCCAGCAGGTCGAAGGAGGTGATCCTGCCCCTCTGCTCTCTTCTTGTGAGACCTCACCTGTGTGCAGTTCTGGTGTCCTCAACATAAAAAGGACATGGAACTGTTGGAACAAGTCCAGAGGAGGGCCACGAGGATGATCAGGGGGCTGGAGCACCTCCCGTATGAAGATAGGCTGAGAAAGTTAGGGCTGTTCAGCCTGGAGAAGAGAAGGCTGCATGTAGACCTCATAGCAGCCTTCCAGTATCTGAAGGGGGCCTATAGGGATGCTGGGGAGGGACTCTTCTTTAGGGACTGTAGTGATAGGACAAGGGGTAACAGGTTAAAACTCAAAGAGGGGAAGCTTGGATATAGGGAAGAAATTCTTTCCTGTAAGGGTGGTGAGGCACTGGAATGGGTTGCCCAGGGAGGTTGTGAATGCTGCATCCTTGGCAGTGTTCAAGGCCAGTTTGAATGAAGGCTTGGGTGGTATGGTTTAGTGTGAGGTGTCCCTGCCCATGGCAGGGGGATTGGAACTAGATGATCTTAAGGTCCTTTCCAACCCTGACTATTCTATTCTAAGATTGATTCATCTGTATTGTGCATGGGAATTCCTCACGTCCACTCCACACAAGCCTCTAGTCCAGGCAATTTCTCACCTGCTGCTGCTGTGATCTGTGGGAACAATATATATTGATTAGTGGCTGGACATGAAAGTGCGCAAGGCTGAAGGACGCTTCTTTTATTGAGAACCAATTCCCTCCTTGCTCCATTTTCCTGTTATGAGCTCCAGAAGCAAAGATTGATGACAGCTGTTCCACTTGTTTAAGCAGCTGATGTCTCAGTCCTGGATCCCACCTGGGGCTCCCTTCTGGACAATAACAACAGACCATTACTGAGCTAAGCAAAAAATAGCAAAGTCTTTAGCTTCCAAGCTGGCAAATAAAAGAATTTCTTCTGGAGCAGAAAACTCATTGAAGGACAGAAAATGAGAACCCTTATGGGAAGCAACAGAATTTTTACCGTGATCCATTATTATTGTATATTCATAGATGCAGATTGCAAAATGCAGACATTGCTGTGGTGAGATGCAGCTGCTGGATATGAAGAGACAGAATTGCCATAACTGTATGATGGATGTGTTCATAGTGATGAAATAGAGAAAATGGCAGGGTCAATGATAATAGATCCGTAGATACAGAGGAAAAAAGCTGGAAGAGTGTAACAAACAAGAATAATAGGGAAAAATGACATATGGAGCTATTTCAGGCACCTACAGCAAGTGCTTTTGAAACAGAGAATAAGGAGGATATAGATAACAGGGCAGCAGAGCTGACCATGAATTAAAACCAATGTATTAAAGAGAGGTAACCTTAGAGCAAGCCTAGAATCTCTTGCTCTGCACCCAAAGACCTGGCTGAAGATCTATATGGCCCAATAAAAGGACACAGGTTGCTTTGCTCCTCCTTTGGCACCAACAGAAAGAAGATGGCAATAATAATGATCGTGTTGCTGCTGCGTGTGGTACAGTTATTCTTCAGTTAGAGGACTTGAGGTTCCAAGATTTTCTTTTTTTATTCATATAAAATTACTGTATTGAAAAAACAGTCAAGAGTAACAGCTAATTAAAATGACTACTTGAAACGCTCTTATAGATAAGTACTAGCAGTGTGTTGCTTTCTACTTTAAAAGTCCCACAGTCAGGTTTATTGGGTTGTTACTATAACAAGACTTTTTTTTTTTTTTTTTTAATTCAAATTTTCACACTTAAGTCTCAGGTACAGAGAAATAAGAAATAGGCATCAGGCAGCCACCAAGCCTTTTCTTGTCTCATTCCACCTGAAAAATATCAGCTGAGCCTTGAGCTGCATTGCAAACCATTGAACTAATGAATGTTACATCTTGTAGATGCCATTAACCTGCAGAGACGGTGGAATTTGAAAGGTGTTGTTTAACTAAGGAGCTAAAAAGGAAAGGAAATATTGCACCCTGCACCCGTGCCATCACCACTCTGCCTATCTAGCTGTCATCCACATAGGCTCTGAGTGATGAAATTCATAAGCACTTTCAGGCACATTGGGTGAGTACTGCTGAGTCAGGAGAAGTATAGTCTGGTCTCAGCAATATTTTAAGCCTCATGTTAGTTAAAAGGACTTTTACAGGTCCTTGGTAAAAATGGAGATGTTCCTTTCAGAGAGGTTGTAAGCACCAGAGCAGAGGACTTAGGTCCTAGATTCTAGTCATCAGATCTGCACTCTGAGGTTTTGGGAAGGAGAGGTGAAGAAAAAGGTTTTTATCAGTGGTGACCTTTGTCTGCTTTTCCTTATTTTGGTCTAAGGAAAGCTGCTGGACCTGTCCAACAAGGTGAGAAGGCTGGGCTGACTTGACATAGCCCCTCTGAGGGGTTCCAAACAAAGGAGTCTGGAGGGGTCTTATGCTGCAAGGTGCTTTGGCCTCAGCAAATGCAGAGCAGCTTGGCTGAGCTGCTGCTGCTGTGTCTAAACCAGATTCTCTTGCCTGCTGACCTGATTCCACTAGTCTCCGGTGACAGTTCACAATGGGAGAGTGTTATCACCAGTACTGGCAACTTGATAAAGGCTGCTGTTGCCAGGTCTGCTTGAGAGACAAATAAAGATGGGAACTTCTCCCTGGAAATTTTGTGGGTTTTCTTTATGTGTCAGAGAAAGTCAGGCTTTTGTGCTTGCTTAATACTCTTGCTTTGGGCCTTTTTGTAACTGTCAGGCACCCTGATGCATCAAAGAGGGCACCTTATAGGAGTCAGACAATGTGTCCTCAAAGGCTGAAATTCTGAGATGTCACATAAAGGGTTTTGAGGTTGCATAAAATCCACATGTATTCTGCTCACAAACAGCTCGAGGGCAATTTCAGGTAAAGGAATCCTGCCTCTCAAGTTGGGACTATATGAAATTAAGCTCTGCTGATCCTTCCTGAATCACCTCACTAAATCTAGTTTCACTCTCCAAATAGCACTCTTCAAATAGTTCCTGCTAAAATGGAGACTCAGCCTTCAACCTAAATTTTTACCCACCCCTTTCCCTCTGCAAACAGCACATAAATGTCAGAGTGGTTTTACTGACCTCAATAAATGCTTGAGGGCAGGCAAGGATGATCCCAGATACTGCCAATAGGAGGCCATTAAGATTGATGTTGTTTCGACAGCCCCTGTCATGCGGAAAGACCTCTAAGGTTTTACAGTCTAAAAAGCAAGCTTCAGTCTGATCATGTTCAGGTGGGTGAGTGGAAAAGAACAGGAGACTGCCCTCCTGTGTGTCATCGGAAGGGCTGAGCAGCAGTCAGCAGGCAGATCTCAGACAGGTGGGATGGTGACAGGAATAAAGCAAGTGAGAGAGAGAAGATGCAAAGATATTGTCCCGCTTCCTACTCTGTACCAGCTGGCAGAGCTTACTAGTTGTGTGGGTGAGAAGAATATGCTCTACCCTAGGAAGGGTTTTAGGAGCAGGCACAATTCTTTGCATACCAGAATGCTCTGACTGCTTACTTCTGAGTCCTGAGGGGCTCATTTATCTCTAACATGAGTCAATGGATTTTCATGAGAGCTGCATAAGCTCCACTCTCTTTTGTAAGAGCAATAAGATTCTTCTCAGAAACTAGGGAAAAAAAAAAAATAAATCCCAAACCCCAGCCATCCAAACCAATCAACCAAAATAAAATGTTTGCATGCTAACTCTAAAATCAAGCAAGCACCTTGTAAATTCTTTCCAAGTGGCAGATGCAACCAGCATCTTTCCCCCTTCTCTCTCCAACAGCTTCTTACCCAGAGGGTTCTCCAAGTATGGAACTCCCGTATGTCACAGAAATTCTGTTGTGGTAGGCAATGGGGTAGCAGAGCAGCATGTACGCAATGACAGGGTGAGGGCTGTGCTATGGGACATCTGGCTGTGCAACTACAGATTTTCTCAGCCATTTCAGAGTGAGTCAGGCTCTGGAGCAAGGTATTCCAGTGCATCCTGGCCACGTTCCTTACCTTGCTAGAGACAACACCTGGTAACATTTATTACTTGCCTAGCTTCTTGGTGCTTACTTTCAAAGCTTCCATGGGAAAACTTTGCTTTCTAAGTCTGCTTCTAGCAGTGTCCTCTCATTTTGGGTTTCCTACTGTACTGTACACAGACTAGCAGAAGGAAGGTTGAGCAGAAGGTGAGAAAACAGGTTGCTGGCTCAAATTTATTTGTCAAAGAGGAAGCCTGTCCTCAGTTGGAGAGCAACGATTCCTGGAGAGCGATAATGTATGAACACTGATGCTTCAGAAACATTAGATGATTTTTACTTGTCTGTACTGAGAATAGGAATCCTGTGATGCAGGTAGTGACTCTGAAGATGCTGGACCACCCAGAATTGGCACACACGTTTACAATGAAGAAATTCTGACCAGTGCTAAATAAAGCTGGATTCTGCTCTCAGTTACAGCAGCAAAAAATGGCACAGGCATCCTAATGCCAATGGCATCATTTTGGATTTGTTCCTGAACACTGAGCCAGCCTCTGGCCCTCCTTTATGTTCACAGGAACCTTCTACTGAGCATATGCATTAGTTTGTGCCTCTTTTCATCTTCTTTTCAGCATGTAAAATACCACCCTCAAAGTAGAACTTCACAGTAGTCAAGAAGCAGATGGATCCAAAGGAGAAATGGAACTCAAAGGCTGATTTTGTCTATACTGATTTCAGCATACAAATGCTGCCGAACTTGGAGAATGTCCTTTCCAAGCTTATTTCAAATGCTTCTAGTATTCTGCACCAAGCTGGCTTTGGCCATCCCTTCCTTCTTACATTTTATTCCCTTGCTATCCTTTGAAATCCTTCAGTTTCACAGAAAGTTTTCTCCAGCTAAGACGTTGTCTTTGCATTTCTGAACAGAGCATGGGCAAAATAGAAACAATTGCCACTACTTTCAGCATCAGAATGGAACTTACTTTCCAAGCAACTGCACCTTGCAGTGGGTTTGACCGTCCTGAGGAGTGGAGTTTCCTGGGGAGCAGAGTTCTGTGTTAAAAAGTTTCTTTAGAAACCTAGAAAGAAAGCTGTCTCAGAGATGCTTTCTCTTGCTGCATCTCCAGCTATTTTATGTTACGTTTTATCTTTTCTTGATTTTTTTTTTGTTCCATCTCTCTCCTCTTTTTCTTTAACACCCAAGGGACAACTGCTTTGCAGAAAGCATCAAATTCTTTATGTTTTAATCTAGTTTAAGTCAGCTCCCTGATCACAACACACTGATGATACTGCTTGGCATATGATCACTTCAGTTTGTTTTCAGACTTCCAATTTTGGAGAAACTTCTGGTTTAGCTGTATCTTCTTTTCTAGACTTTTCCTTTATTTCCACCTTTTCTTTACCATCCTAAAATGCCACAATTCAATTTCCTTTGTATTGTCCCTCTCTATAACAGTGTCCTGAAGACCGTTGTTAAATGCCATGTTCATACTGGTTTTATTTTTAACCTCTCTGGAGATTTGAAACCTCATCATCCCTGGCCCTATTTAAGTGACTTTATTAAAGTCATTCATATATGGAAATGTGCTAAATGATTTATCTCAGTAGCATTATGCAACTGCAGCAGTTCTTCCTTTCCTCTAGAGTACCCAGCCAACAATCCCAAGAGGGCTACAGACAGCCAAGAAAATAAACCCAGATTCTGGGGAATGTGAATGGATGGAATTTCAGGAGCATGTTCCTCATGGGGAATGTTGTTGAGACTTTGGGATCTATCTGTATGTTAATTAATATGGTTGTCCTACATTATCTTTTGGGAGAGGGGTAAAAGAAAGCAATTTTAATGAGTTGCCATAGGTTTTTTCCAGGTAAACAATAATATCTAAAGACAAAATTCAATGAATTAAGTCAAGGAAATAATAAGAAAATGTCTGGTTAATGGATCTGGGTTTGGCTTTCCAGTACTGGAACACAGGAAAGATGTATCAGGAGATTAGGAGATGCATGTGAATGGAAAGGTAAGAGAGTTTTCAAAGCTGAGGCCGAGAAGACAGGAAGTCATGGAAGCAGAATGGTGATACAGCTTGAACAATCTTGCACTGAGCTCTGAAGATGAGGAAAACAGGAGTGAACTTATGAAGAAGAAGAATTAAGGTTGATGAAAAGCGCCGTTTTTTTCATATATGGGTTTACTCAAAAAATATTTTCACATCATTTTTGGTTTATATTTTCTGCTGATTTCCTAAAGTAAAATATTTTTCAACAGAAATTGGAACCAAATGATATCCTTTAAAAATAAACTAAGTTTTAGCTGGTTGCTAAGTTTTAGTACTTGCTGATGTGGCTAATTGTTTGACTTACTGAGTTCTTGTAGTCTAACAGCAAAGCATAGAAATCAGAAGTAGGAGATGGGAATGTCCCAGTGGCAAAGTAATAATCTATCCAAATCAGTTGTGGAAAACGGGGTGTTAAAATTTTCCACTTGCTGACAAGCTCTTGCAACAGGTGCAAAATAGGTTTTCCCTAGTTGTCTCAGTTTTGGATAACCTTACTGTATCTGGAGTGTCTCTATTCACTTTAAAAAAATAAAAAGGCAATGTCTGCAAGCTGCAAGGTTTTCAGGGCCTTGGGAAGTGAAAATGAGATTCTGCTGTTCTAGAGACCAACCAAGGAACATGGAAGTCTCCACTGGCATCTTCTTCCCTTTTCCTTTACCTCCCTTCTTAATGTTTAACCAGAGTTTCAGGACTTTTCAAAAAATTGAATGCTCAGGAATGTTTTTAAACGTTTCTGAAGCAAACTGTGGTTGACTGGAAAACTCACAGTGCCAAAAATTCAAGCCTGTAACACATGATTTGTACTCTTTTGAAGCTTTTTCCCCAAATGACAAAGCATTGGGAAGGTCAAAATCTTCAGAACTCCAATGTCATTGCTCATTCCTTGCTTTGCTTCTGAATAGACCTATTTTTTAATTTCCCCTTTTTGACCTTCATTCCTTCACCTACTCATATAATGCCTAGAGCTGTTGTGATTTGTTTTATAAACTGCTCTGTCTGGGCTGCTTCTGTCCTGAGTGCATTCTGTTTGGGGCTGATGTGTTGCCTAAACCATTCCCTGTTCTTTGATGATATTAACAATCGAGTTGCCTCACTGGATTGACTTTCCCCCTCATTTATTTCAGAGAGCCTTTTGGATTGAAATCTCCAAACCCATCACAACTGCCATTGTAAATCAAGCTGACAGTCAATTACAAGATGGACTATGTATTTGAACTGGCCCAGCTTTGAAAGCCCATCCATTTCTAATATACTTACAGATCTGCAAATGCTTTTTGTTTGCAGGACACAGGGGTGCCCACTACATATGAACTGCTGGTGCTGGGCTGCTGTGTAGAAAATCAGCAGAACTGCAAGAGAACTCAGAGAGTTTAGTCAAAATGACGAGAAAAACATTATCTGCCTCCCAACGAATAAGTCTTAGTTGGTGGGCGTGCTGTTTTATGTGAAGCTTTCTTGTATCTGACGCTTTAACACTTTGACTACTGACAAATAGTAGGCTCTAACATGCCAACATGCATTTCAGAAGCAGTAGGGCAGATAATACCCATAGAAAGGTGTTGGAGTACATGGGAAGCTTTTGATCCATGAAGAACTGCACGATAATGCATCTTGCACCACCTTGAGTTTTGCAGTGAGACAGTTTGTGATATGGGTGTATGTGTCTCTGAGTAAACTCCAGATAGCAATTGGCATAGTTTAATTCCTCTCCATTTGGCAAATCATCTGGTGTTCTCCCTTCTGTTGCATATCCCAGAATAAAATAGAAGTTGTCTTCAAGTGTACAAAAAGGAGTGAGCTTAGGCTGCATAATGACTTTGCAAATGTTTCTAATGCATCAGAAATGAAGGTAGTTCTGTTTGATTTACAATTTTGTTAGTGTCATCAAAAATCTGGAGAGATGTGGAAACAGCACCAGCAGGGTAATTGCTGCAGAAAGCGTGCCATCGTGTTCAGTATGGGCTTTCCTTATGGAACCTGCTCCAATGGGGTTGTGTGTATAACTTCCTATAACCTTGCACTGAAAAATATCTGACAAAAGCTCTTACTTCTGGGAGGATGCAGTCAGTCCAGCCTGGGGATGGTGGAACATATGAAATGCATACTCCATGCAAGTCCCTGCCAGGCATCCAATTTATGGTGCCAGTAAATCTGTTGCAGTGATTTGAACAAGAATAGGAGTAATACAAAACTCTGAAGAGAAACTGAGATTCTGATGGAAGAAATAGATTTGTTTGTTTTTTTTTTTTTTTTTTTTTAGTGTGACTGTTTAAGAATATCTTCTTGCTTTGAGAACTAACACACATTCTATGTCTCAGGGACCTGGACTAGAAACAAAGTCACAGCGCACAGGCTGTTACAAGCCATACTCTCTCCCTTGCCTGCAGGAATTTTAACAGCATAAAGCAAAGCACAGGAAACAGTGTTCTGAAGAGCATACCAGGACTAGTGAGGGACAGGCCTGTCCCCATCTGCTTCTTTGGCCCCTGCTGCTCTGCAGGAACATCCTGTCTCTGTGCTGGTTTAGTCTGGGGTGGAACAAAAAGAAAAGAACCCATGGTGTTGGAACTTGATAAACTGCAGTAGCTGCAGATAATGAAATGGCCAAGTTACCTCTCTTGTCTCTTCGCTAGCATTATGACATGATGCTCAGTTGATCAGTTTGCCTATATTATGTTATGTGACAGCAGACTTAAGAGAGGTCAGTTGTACTTTCTTGTTCCATTGAATCTCTTCATACTTCATCTTGCTCCTAAACCTATCACTTCTCCTCTATTCTCCTGTAAAGCTGGTAAGTGGCCTCCTTCACAGGCCAGAATGATGTGACATCCTGTGGGGTAAGCGGTTCCTTTGCAACATGAATCTTGTTTCACATGGTAGACAAACCCACTCTTTGTTCAATTACCTCTTTAAGAGAAACTTAGAGAATGTCTTCTGTTGCTTGGTTGGTTTAAGGAGACCTAATTCTTTAACTGCTAGACAGAGACAGCAAAGGAATGGTCTGAGAATTGCCCATGTGCAATGTGTGCACATTTGTTCTTGCATCCTTCAACTGTTTCTTCCCCCAGCAAGCATAAGACTGGGAAACAAAATGCTTCTCCTGCCTCCACCTTCTTGGCAGCTAGCTGCTGGCCTGTTGATGGGACCAGACTGAAGTGGGAATGACATGTTTGCTTCTGCTAGAGCCCCGAGAGGCACAGTAATGAACTGTCAGCATTACCCAGATATTGTGTGTAGTTCTTCCTCTTTCACTCAGCTGTAACTTTGATTTAGGACATACATTCTACTGTGTGAATGAAAAGAAGATTCATTCTTCTCAGACCAGCAGTTTTATCCAAACTTGCCATGGGCAGAAGGTGTACATTGCACATTTCATTCTTACAAGGTTATTGCAGGCAGTGCAGTTTGTCTACTAGAGTCAATTCTCAGGCGTCTACTCCATGCTTTGTGTCAAAGCTCCACCAACCAGCAGCTCACCTCCAACCTCACAGTGAGCAGTGGCAGGGCTAGGGAGGGCACCTGTAAATCCTCCCATAGTAGGAGCCAAAGTCTCCTGCTACTGCTATTGGAGTAGATGCTGCAAAGAGAAGCAGTGGTCCTAGGTCTGTCTCTGGTGTTAAAATATTTCTGCTGAAGAAATGCCCATCACTCCAGAGTCTATGCAAAGAATGCTCAAGTTTTAAAGAGGGTATGCACAGGAGGAACTCTGGAAATATTGCTTTCATTGACTTCCCAGAAAGAAAAGATGCTGATAAACTAGAATAAGACCCAAGAACAAGGGGTGAAGAAAATTACTGGTTTATGAAAAACAAAGTAAATATATACAAACTCCTACTGGAATCTTTCTTTCTGCAGTGGGAGGTTATTGTAGTTAAAAATAAGGAATGTAAGAAATACACATGCTTTTATCTGAAACTCAGGGTATTTGGACCTGTTGCCTCGTATTTTTTCTTCACCCTATATAGGTTTTAGGTGAAACTTTTGAATTTCACTTTTTCCTTATCTGAGGATATTATGGTTCCAGCACTGCTCTCCACCTTCACCTTATGTTTAAGTGAGCTTTTCCTTTCTTTCTTTCTTTGGTCATTTGCATAAAATCACAGATACTATGTTCCATAGCAATTAATGCTCATCGGTCCTTTGACCCTTATTCTGACATGTTTTGCTGGTGCTTTCATATAGCCACATTTCCATTCATATTTAATTCATGCAAATATTAATATACCCAGTATTAATATTTCTGTCGCAGATTTCTCAGATTAATGGTAAAATCAGTCACTGTAAAAATGCAGAGTACCAAAGAGTGAAATGTATTCTTCTGCAGAGCCACTGCAAGCATTATGTCCCACTCAAGTCCCAGCTGACACTGCTGAAGAATTAGCCGAGACTTCAGAAAAAAGAAAAGTGACATTCATCCAACAGCCCTTTTTTGGCTGTCGCATCTCAGCCTGCAGGACTGAGAGCTGCACAGTAACCCTAGGCATGACTAAGAACTGAGAAAGAAAAGAGCTTTCTGGTTTAGCTGACAGCACTGCTGGTGCTGCAGCATGGCTGTGACAAAGCTGCTGCAAACTGAGTTCGGAGATGGGATACAGGGAGGGTCCATTTGTGCTTTACACCAGCTTCTCAGCTATTTGAGTCCTCCTTTTGAACTGCCTCTGAGTTATTCCCTTTACTCCAACTGTGTGACTGGTTTTAATGAATATCATCTCATAACATGCTGGAGAGGAGTAGTCTGTGAAAGCTGGAATGTTTTCAAATTTAATGTAAGTAAGTTTTCTGTTAGTCTGTAACAGGGAGCATCTGACATGAGTGCTAGGGTATTACCTTATTTGTTTTTATTTATAGACCTCTTAGGTCCTAAATATTGTGTTAGTTCAGCTCCGTTAAACTCAAGGGGACATTTAGAAGGCGGCTTGTTCAGCCTGGAGAAGAGAAGGCTCTGGGGAGAACTTAGAGCAACTTCCAGTGTCTGAAGGGGCTACAAGAAACTTGGAGAGGAGCTTTGGATAAGGGCCCGTAGGGACAGGACAAAGGGGGAATGGCTTTAACCTGACAGAGGGGAGACTGAGATGAGATCTTAGGCAGAAGTTCTTCCCTGTGAGGGTGGTGAGGCCCTGGCACAGCATGCCCAGAGAAGCTGTGGCTGCCCCATCCCTGGCAGTGTTTAAGGCCAGGCTGGAAGGGGCTTGGAGCAACCTGGTCTAGTGGAAGGTGTCCCTCCCCATGTTATGGGGGTTGGAACTGGATGAGCTTTAAGATCCCTTCTGTCATGGTTTAAACCCAACCACACAGCCCTTCCACTCACTCCCCCCCCCTTCTTGCCCTCCCCCTGCTCCTGGAGGGATGGGAAGGAGAATCAAAAGAATGCAACTCCCATGGGTTGAGATAAGAACAGTTTAGTAACTAAGGTATAACACAAATCACTACTGCTACCACCAATGATAATAATGATAAAGGAAATAACAAGGGAAGAGAATACAACACCTCAGCACCAGCCAACCAATAACTCACCCCACTCCCCCAAGCCGAGCACCGACCAATACCTTGTCCAACCCTGCAGTCCCCAGCCCTTCCGGGTAACTCCCAGCTACATCCTGGATATGATGTGCTGTGGTATGCAATACCTCTTTGGCTAGTTTGGGTCAGGTGTCCTGTCTCTGCTTCCTCCCAGCTTCCCCTCCTCCCTGGCAGAGCATGAGGCTCAGAAAGTCCTTGGCCAGACCAAACACTGAGCAGCAACTGAAAACATCGGTGTTATCAGTGCTGTTCCCAGGCCAAAAATCAAAACACAGCACTGCACCAGCTATTAAGAAGGAGAAGAATTACTGCTACTGCTAAACCCAGGACACCTTCCAACCCAGAACAGTCTGGGATTCTGTGATTTACAGGTACCTAGAGTTTAAAATGGGCCAGTGTACAACAGCACCCTATACTGGCATTTCATTTCTTAGAAGTCCAAATTGTCTACACACCTAGAGTTTTTAAAGACCTTTTTTAAAAGAATAGTAAAGTTACATGCCCGGACTTCTTCTCATGTTCTGCATAATTTTCTCTACAACCCATTATATATTCCACACTAATAATAACAATCAAGACAAACCCAGCATCCGTTCATAAATAATGACATTTTTGAGCAGTTTTTGTGGAACAGTGATCCCAAACTCATACTAAATTCTATTCCATCTTTTCTATTTATGTGCAGCATCTTGTTTTGTGGGAGAAGTGTTTCTGGTGGCTAAAGCGCTGGTGCTGCCCACAGTGGGTGCCCAGCATGGGTGGGAGAGCAGGTGATAAATCCCATAGTGATGAGAAGGTAGACCCAGATGTCTGCCCCCTTTACTGTAGTGGATGCATCTTTTGGAGAGAAGATGAGATGTAGGCCTTGTCCCATAATCTTTTGATCTTTAGCTGTTCTTGAAGAGATGTTCCAATACTGCTGCTACAGTTTGGCAGTAGACACTTTTCTTTCCACACTCAGCAAGTACAAATGGATTGTGACTCCTCCTAATGCACCTGCTGTCCTCCCAGGGATAGTCTTTTGGGAATATCAGACTCAGGACCTGGTAAGAATTACTTTCAAATCTACATTTAAATGCTATATTGATGTTTAATCCCTTAATCCTCACCATTTCCATCTGAATTCGCCATAAATCTAACGGATCATCTGGTTTTAGACAAGGCTCATTACTTAGAATGAACAACTATAGATTTGGCCAGCTCAAGGTCTCTGTACCATTTTAATACTCCTTGTAAGACTCATGCAATATGAAGACATTGAGGTCAACTTCAGACAAAAGCTGCTTGTCACTGTAAGTGACTGAATCTTAAAAGTAGTGTAACAGAAAAGAAGAAATGGGTTCAAAACATGAATAGTGTGCGTCCATCCTTTGGGACATGACCTTGAATATCCATAGGGAAGAAACTGCATATTAAGTATTGGCACACACTACTTTGCACAAGCAGCTACCATGATCAGGCTTACAGGGCTGTTTGGCTTGTTGATAGAGTTGAGATGTTGCTGTTCTTGTGAATGGGAGAGTGAGCTCCCACTCCCATATGCAGGGTTCAGAGTCTGTATCTTAATTTGCCAGCATGGGGCACAGAGGATATATCCATAGGGAAGAATCACTCCCAACAAAAACGAGGAGCAAAAAAACACAATCACAAAAGCTCTTCTAATAGAAATATATTTCCATAAGGGATAAGGAAAAAAAACCCCTTTGAAATCAAGAAGGCTTTGCTTGCCTAGAAACGTTTACCCATTTAATATAAAGCCTCAGGAAGGACACACAATGATCTCCAATATTATCACAGAACTGCTGTACTAAGATATACATTAAAACTCACCCTGCTGTGAGACAAAATGTCATTAACTTCCTGATCTTTAGAGCAGCCATGTCCTTCAAGGAATCCTTAATACCAAAGCATAGCATATCCCACCTCTTTCAGCTGAAATGGCTCTGTACAAAGTATATACGCAAAACAGGCCTTACTTTCTATTAAGCATGAAAGTTGAAGACTACAATAACAATTTTTTATCCTCCCATAACTCTGAAGTGCAATAACTGCACAGAAAGAGACCGACTTTATCAAGAAACTGTCCATCAGTTTTCAGTTGGAATATGATTTTTGTCTTTCCTTTTTTTACCCCTTCCTTCTCCAATACATTCATTCTGGTATTTCAGATAAAGTTAACAATGATGAAAATGTGCCTACAGCCAGAAAAGCCTCAGGAATGAATGTATATGGGCTTCCCTAGGTGAAAATGAGTGGAATAGATTGCAGGATGCATACTTCACCGCTTGTGTGCAATTACTTAGAGCAGGATTGTAAGCATGACAAGAGAGTCACAGTTTTGGTTTTGTTTTGTCACAGGAAGCCCAGACTGGTTTTAGCACATCATTTTTTTGCCTCTCCAGGTGAAACCCATCCACCACTTCACATTCAAACTTTACTAGTTCATGCATTGGACAACTACTGCCCTAGCAGAGTGCTTCTATGTCGTTACATACCTGGTATTCTTCCTCATAAAAGACCACAGAAATTATCCTCTGCTTTAAAAGGATATATGCTGACAGACTGCGCTAAAGAAGATGATTTACCTATCCAAGCAGATAACAGTAAATGCCTGGCACAGAGCCGTACAGCTCCAGGTCTAAAGATACTGCAGCTGTAATAGAGAGATGAAAATGCATGAGGTATTTTAATTGAGCAATAACTGAAATGTATGACTGAAAGAAGAGGTAGTCCCTCTTAATACATGTTACTTTGCATTATGCCTTTGGGCTTTTCTGCGCTTGAAAAATGAGCAGAAGTAAGGTCACTTTGGGTTCAGTTATCTCTGACCTAAAGACTACTTGGCTAGTGTAGTTGTGCTGCAACATTTATTAGCATAAATGAGCAGGTCGAGAGGTGGCCTCAACTCCCTGCAGACTTGAGAGTGATCACAGCAACAGTGCTTTCTACCATCTGTGCTTCTGCCTTACCCACTGCCTGCATGGGCCACCACAGTCAGGTTGTGATGGGCATCAGGCACTTGGGTGGTGTATGTGAATGTGAGCAAGAGCAGCTCATGAGTTAAACCACGCTCATGGGATTCCTCCCATGGGAACAGGGAGAGGGAGTATCTAAGGAAATGCCCAGCCTGTTTCACCCTGCTGAAGGTCAGAAAAGGTTTGTGAAAACTGGCAACTGTAAAGCTACTCACAGGTCCAGGGAATTCACTTCTGAAGAACAGGAGGTTGACTAAACACTTTGTTTCTGTGCCACAGGATGGTCTGATGTAACAGGTGTCATAAGGGCGTGGGCTTTTTGGCAAACAGTTGTCTCATTTGTTTCTGAGTACACCTTTTATTGCTTTCTGGCTCTCTAAAGTAATTTTTGGCATTTGGTCTTTGGGATTAATTCGGGCAATACAGTGCCCTTACGTAGACTACTGACAGCATATGCTGTTTTCATAGAATCACAGAGTGGTTGGGTTGGAAGGCACCTTAAAATTCATCCAGTTCCAACCCCCTGCCATGGGCAGGGACACCTTCCACTAGACCAGGTTGCCCAAGGACCTGTCCAACCAGACCTTATCTGTTGCAACTGTATGAGGACTTGCACATGATCCCTGCTTCAGGAATCACAGTTGCATTCCCCCTGCCTTGCCTTGCTCTGTTCCATATCCAGGTATGTCTTTTTGCCTTGCCAGGGTAGAACTACTTCGTAGCCGTTCAGTAGCTTAGGGGGGGATCAGAGCACCATGAACATGATGAATGCTGATGTGGCTGCTCATGTGGACCTCACCAACCTCTACTGACTGCTGTGCCTCTGATTTATGCTGTACTGAGGTCAGCCAGCTGGGCGGTAAGGGAGATCTGTTTGAAGAAGAGCTGTCCTTTGAGAATATCTAAGGACTTTAATTTATAGCCAGTAGGTGGAGCTAAAGCTCCATGACAGGTTACTCTAGAAAACACATGGTTAAAATTTGCTGATGGGACTTTTTTCTCCCCGTTTCCTTGTATTTATTTAGTCCTTTTGTTGCACATCAACAGTCACGCTGCTGGGGGCTCATGGTGTGAGCTCTTAACTTTTCTATCTCATTCCTTGAGCCACAGACAGAGCACAGGATCTCTGCCGCATTGACCGTGCAGTTAACACTTTCCCATGCTGTTTGCAGCAGTTTCTTCTCCCTGATAATTTCACAAACACATTCTCCTGTCTGTTCAACACAAAACAATTTCATTTGTGTGTTCTGGGAGCAGTTCTGTTTGCAGAGGGGACTTTCATATTCTTTTCAATCTAATTCAATTAATTTCCTCAGTGGGACTATTGTGTCCAAACATTTGGGGAAAGCTCTCCTTTTACTGCATTGTTACTCAGTATTGCAATTCATGTACTAAACATCTAATGTCTGCATCTAGAGCTTTGTCTGCATCTCTTTAGTCTCTATTTTCTCCATTAACTGGAAACACTTTGCATTTACTGCTCTCCATTTTTGCCTGGTCTGTATCACTTTCTGCTTCTATTCAGCTTGTTTCCTGTTTATAAATATTAGCTCTTCTTTTGAAGGATTTAGGCAGGAAAGTACTCAGACATGTGCCTACCTTTAAGCATTTGAGCTGTGTAATATATTCTAATGGGACTAGTTATAATACCACAGTTAGGGATGTGATTGAGTACTTCTTTGAACCAAAATCATTAATACTTCACCTTGACTTATTCAGCTAAGAACCCAGCTGAACAGTGGATAACCAGAGAGGCTCAAGCAATTCTTCAACAATGTTTAGTTTTCCCAAATCCACTAGCAATAACACAAGTCCTTTGATGAATACAGACTTTTTTTTTTTTGTAATCTGGGTTATTGCTTGGAACCATAAAATGTATATTATTGAGCTCAGCTCAGAGGTCACAGTTTTGACCAACCATCATTTAATTGTTGCCATGGCTGGCCACTTGAATTCTTGGCTTGTAGGCTGGGAGAACAGAGATAACAGAACAGCCTAGATCTAACATGTGCTTTTGGACCAATTCGTGTCTGGCACAAGCAGACCCATACATAGCTCATTGAATCTGGCCTTTATTAAACCTGTAAAATGAGCAGCTGCTGTTCTGCAAAGGTTCAGTATGATCTATTAAGCACATGGGATGAGAGGGAGAGGTCTCTGGAGTGTTAAAGAAGAGAATTTCTGGCTGGTACTTGTCTTCTTTAAAGGTGACTAATTCACCAGTTCTTGCAGACATTCTGTATCCTTCCCTTCCTGGTGCCTTTCCACTGACAGTGGCATAGATATTCCAAAAATCATCACACACACACACACTTGCTTCTATCCCTAAAATCTCTGTGATATGAACAAGCATTTTGGCATTAGAGTAACAGTGGGGAGAGCACCACAGATGTTTGAGACACAGGGGAATGGAAGGGAGCATCGACCTTATGGGGTGAAGTTCTGCCAAAGGCATTTTTACACTGGGATATTGTTCTGCCCAACAAAATGCCGTATTAAATCAAGTCAGAATATGCCCATCCCTGCTGTGTGCTCCATCCACAGCTGTGCCTAGAGCAGCACAGCTCTTCCCTCAGACAGATAAAGAATGTGTGTGGGCATCTATTCCTTTGCCATATGCTGGAGAGGGCCCCACAGTGACAGCTGGACGAGCTCGATGGAGATGGCAGGAGTTGCAGGAACACCTTGCCAGAGTCAACAGAAGAAATGAAATAGTTTTATAGAAGGCCCTCATTCAGTGAGACTATCTCAGTAAATAGTCTTTGAGGATAATCAAGTCAAATTCGAAATTATTCTAAAAAATTAAAATGGTGGCATTCAAAACATTAGGTTTGGAAAGTTTTATAGACTGATTAGAAAGCTTGATTTTATACTGAGAATAAAACCTTTTTCTTTCTCATCCATTTCTGGAGACCGGGATAACCAAAATGATTGAGGGGTTGGATTTCATGAGAAGATGGAATTGGATCAGGTATGAAACTCTTTAAATGCTTAGTTTATTCACCCAATAGAGTTTTAAACTCATGTTTGTGCTTTTAATGTCTTCTGTTTTCCTGATATGCTTAATTTTCCCCTAGAAATTTCTAATAAAAGCACTGGTTATGAACGATGTCTTTAAAATATGTTTTGGTTTGTTCAGTGCCCCTCTCAAGCCCTCAAACAAAACCTTTTTCCCTAGAATAGTTTTATCTCCTAGAGAATGACTGTGCATTTTTTCCAGTAAGAAAAGATGATTGGGGCATCATCTGATTGTCACTTTCATCGTAGAGTCGTATGCACTTAGACCACTCAAATCTCTTTGCCAGATCTGGATTGGCATTTTGTCTGCCTCTAATGGCTATTTGGGCAGACATCAAAACCACTCCTTAAGCTGCTGCTCCCACACCATGAACCTTTGTCCCCTTTCAGGCCATTTCACCTAATCCAAAGGTCTGATTGCTACAAAGCATGAGACAAGAGCAACATGTGCTTGTAACAAGTGAGCATCTGTACATAATAGCAGGCAAAATGTCACCAGCCTCCAAAGACTGGTGTTTACTCTGCCAATACATGCCACATAGAGCCAAAGTTACTTGTTACATGACAAGGAAAGGTTGTGCTTTGCAAGTGTTGGGCATACACTGGGCCATTTGCTCTCAGCCTGATGTTGACTGCTAGTAGCCTAGGAGCAGGGAATTACAGCACCTTTGCACCCATCCAGTGAGGAAATAACACAGACCAGAAAAGTGAAGAAGCTGCTAGGATCTGGCAGAGCCTGATTGGAACAGCTGCCCATGACATGAAATCTTCTGAAGATGAGACCTAGGGCATGAGGATTGCTGTGTTTTACCTGCAGCAGCTGAAAGATAGCTCAACACCACAGCCCACACCACTGGATGGAAAGAAGATGCTCATGATATATTCTGATTCTGTACAAACAGCCTCTCCTAAATACCACTTAATGTCTTGTCTCACAAAATTCCTTACATGGCCAGTATTTCCTTCTTCCTCTATGAATAAATCACCCTAGACTCTGTTGCTGCAGTAAGTGAAAAGGCATAATAATTACCTTCTATTTCTGTAATAAGAATCTGTAGACCCCCAAGCCTCCAGGCTGTTTTCTGCTCTATGAACACACTGACACACCCCAGAGGAGGTACAAAGGAAAACATAGGGGATGGAGTACAGGAGGAACAGGAGCCTCTGATCCTGGCCACCTGCAGCACATAGAGTTTGCATGCTCAAAGGTAATTTTTAAACAATTCAGACAAACAGGGATTTTACGACTCTCTATCCTGTGCAAAGTGTTGCTTAAAGAGTTACCTCTTTAGGCAGGAGAAGACAGTAATGATTTTATGGATTGGGTTAAGGTCTTTAGGAGCAGATTGGCAGGCTTGATGTATCATTGTTCTCACATAGGACCTGGCCTTGCCTCCACAGAATCAGTGAGAACTTGCATTTCAGCTCAAACTTTTGGGTAACATGTCTTGAGAAAAGCTTGAGACTTTACCTAGAGCAGAAGGAATGTTAAGCCTGTGAATTCCACCAGGCAAAGAACAACAAATGATGTATACAGAAAGGTTATGTTTTTGTATTAGCTCAAGGGCTGAGGTGGCACTCAAGCCCCAACTATTGTATTTTATATCGTGTTTGCTCACTTTTTCACTTTTAAGTTATTGCACAGCTGGAACTAGAACAGCTTGGATAATGGGGCCTTAGCCCCAGTGAGGAATGGAGATGTGATCCAAATTGTCCTTGAAACTTTAGCTGTCCCTTTACACTTCACAGCCTTTGATAATGCACTGCCATACCTTTTCTCATGGAGCCTCATTCACAGCATGGGCCCTGCTTGTGGACTGAGTCTGGCTTATTTAGGGCACAAAATCATTTCACATGAGATGCCTTTGTTGCATGTTGGACATATTAAACACAGTGCAATCAATAAGACAAGGAGTGTCAGGAAGAAAATGAAGTTCTTATGAATCAGCAGCTGCCTGACATCTTACAGAAAGAGATGTTATGCTTGCTTCTCCATTTCTCCATCTCTTGTGAAAAAACCACCCAATCTTCATAGGAGATTTCATTAGGAAATTGGCAAGTAATTTAAACCAGTTTTTTCAAACACAGCATGTGAGTGTTTCTCATTTTCTGGGTACCTAGCTTCTAGCTTATTTTGGCCTCAAGCCATTGAACATGTTGAGGATAGAGACAGAGACTAGGAACTTAATTTCATGTCCTCTGTGAAGCTCTTGTACAGAGCTGAAGACTGGTAGGTGCATTTGCTATAACCTCTGTAGCTGAGCTAATGTACTGTAGCTTTCTTCATTAGCTGGATTTTCCTACAAAGCACTGTGAGAGCTTCCCATCAGAGGCTGAGGAACTCTATCTACACACAGTATTGACCAAATGGGCTTTCCTATCGCTACCCTAAAGTGCCTGCACTGTAAATGTGAACTCCATGAGTAGCACACTCTGCCAGTTGACCTAACTTGTTTGAATTCGACTTAAAGCACCTGTTCTTCATCCATGAGCTCTGGTTGAATAAGGCAAAGAGAAACAGAGCTGCTTCTCTGATTATTGCTGACAGTGGCTAGTCTTTATATGTAGGCTAAACTCTCTCCAGCATGAAGAAACTGGCTGGACACTTCTGAAATGGTACTGCAGTGCTCATTAGAGCTATACCCAGCTTTTCCTTATCTTCGGAGAGAACAAGAAGAAACCTGACAGTTCATTTTAGTGTGAGAGGATGGGGGAGGAGCTAAGTTAGTATTGTAATACTACAGTAGTTTCTCATTTAAGTGAAATGAAATGTGAACTAAACACAGTTGTCTGTGAATGATATGCACTATTTGCCACAAGCATGATTAAACTGCTCTGGCTAGTTTTTCTACCAGCTAGTCAAATATACAAATATACTTCTTTAGCAAGAGGGAAGTACTGTCACCTTCCCCAGTCAGTTAATATTCCTGTGGTTAATTCCTCTACATCCCTAGGACAGAGCAGCTTTCTGTAGCACAGTGAATATGCCTCCTATAATCTTTGATAGTGCCAGTGATAAACAGGGGTTTATTTGCGTGGTATTTCACTTGAGATTCTGTTCACAACCAGCAGCTGGGTGTATCATAATATCACTCCAGGCTGTTCAGAGGCCAATATTTCAACACCATAAATGCTGATCCCACCCTAGTCTTCTCCCTTATGAGCAACTGAAGCATCTCTTTTGCTGTTATTGAAACATATTCTGAGCTATTGGTTTTGATCATCATATTAGCAGAGGCAGCTGGGTACATGGAGAGCTACAATGTTAACTAACCAGAGAGTTCGAGTCAATGCCAAGATTGCTTAGACTGGGACGAGAAGTGGAGTCAAGATACAGAATTGCTTTTGATGGGTTTTCTTCCTTTGAATTACCATGAAACATAGAGGAAAAAAGGAACAAGAGAAAAGGGTTTTGTAAGGGGGAACCCGATCCTGTCTCTACTGTAGTAAGAGCTCCCAGCTGCGCTAAATGGCACTGCTGTTGTAGTACCAAACTTTTTCTTGGCTGTAACACGGAAGTGAGACTGGAGCTAGTCTCTGATGTTTGATGTACTGCATTTGGCCACAGATTTCTCTGATGGTCCAAAGGATGGTAAACCCTCTCAGTGAGCTCTGGGCAAGACCCCTGGCTGCAGTGACTGTATAGAGACTGTACAGTGACTGTATAGTGACGAGTATAGAGACCATAGAGCTGCCCTGGGACTGAAAGTGGATCTGAGGTGGACAGAACTATGCACTGTCTCTGATAATTGCTGTCTCACTATCAGGAAAGGATTTATGTAGTGACAAAAGTCCATCACAGATATGGAAGATAGCAGTTTCTTTTTATGTAGGCTGTGGAGGGTATCTTAATACAAGTTAGTGATGTCCTCTGAGATCTCAGAAAAAATGCAATGCATCCAAAGAATGTATGGCCTATCCTAATCCGAACTGGTTTGCACCTAGTCCAGTGCTGCATCATGGAGGTGCTCAAGGCTCTGGCTTATTTATGTATCCCTGTTCTTAAGTGTCACCTTGTAGGTTCAAAGCCAAGTGTTGAAGCTACTAGAGAGGCACTTTCTGCAGTCCTGACAAAAATATGGGTGTTTGAAGGCTCGTCACATTGGGGAAGTTAAGGGTACTAAATATTTAATACCAAAAACTTAAATATTATCATAAAAGTAATTTAATATAAATGGCTTTCAGCATCCCCTTATCCATAATTCATGACTGAAATGGGTGGCTGGTTTCTAATGTTTGCATGCAATTAATTTTAGCGGGTGCAGCACATTACTTCCAACCCTTTGTCTCTCAGAGACCCTGGCCCTACCAAGAAAAGCAAATAGCAGGACGTTAAATGTGAGTGACACAGAGGGTGATGCAACATCGTGAGTCTATATCTGGAAATGACAAGTTAATAGGCTATTGATAGTTCCTGAAGTGTATCGAGGGTAATTATTTTATGTATCGGGGGGTAAATGAGGAATGGCAGGAACTCCATAAGGTAAAGATATCTGAAAACATGAATATACATTGCGGACTTCAATAAAACTTCAATTTTTCCTGTCTTTGTAAGGCGTGAGCTGAAGTCCATTTAAATAAGTGTCAGTCTTTCCACTGATTTCACAGGGTTTAGAAGAGGCCTTCAGTGAACTTTGTATATGTATCAGGGATATCATAAGCAGCTTTGCTTTGGTGAGGCCAAACAGAAGTCTCTGAACCTCCAAACTCATACATTCCCACTAAGTTGTCCTGTGAAGGAAGAAGCTGCAAGAGGAAGCAGCTTAAGAATCCTCTTGTAGCTTCATTCTTCACAGGACAACTTAGTATGTGTTGTGAATGCTTTAAGATGTGGAGTTTGCTGGATGTTCATGAAAGTTCCTCCAGACTGCAACAAGGAAAAGATGTATAAGGTGTCTAATGAGCTTTGAAATACTAGCAGAGATTTTTTAAGCTAGCCAAATGTGTCTCAGACCATCAGACTGGACAGAGAAAAAGTCCTGCACACTTGAGTCTGAAAGAAATTTCTGAAACACTAAAAGAAATAGGTGGTGCAAAACACATTTTAACAATAAAACTGACTTTGTTGTGGGCTTCCCGCTTTAATTAGCATCAAGCATAACCATCTTCTATTTCAACCCTGTATTTTAATTAGTGATGCCCTTGGGGTAATCAGCCCTTGTGGATCTCTGAGGAAAATGACCTGATTAGTAGATTGACCTTGACAGTTCCTGGGGAGGAAGATGAAAATACAGACTGCTCAACTATGCTGCGCTGTAACCTTGACTGTGCATAATCTACTGAACTGGGAAGCCCAAAGGAAGAATGAGGAAAACTTAATGAGGAGCTTAGCTACAAATGGTGCCATGCATTTTTCCACTTAAAAATACATTTTTTTTTTTTTTTTGTCATTCAAGCCATGAATGGAAGTTTAAGTTCTGTCTACCTGAAGTTGTCCAGTACTTACTGTTGTGGTTTAATCCCAGCTGGCAACTAAGTATGATGCAGCTGCTTCCTCACTCCCTACTCCCCAGAAGGATAGGTAGGAGAACTGGAAAAGGTAAACCCGATGGGTTAAGGACAATTAAATAACTGAAATAAAGTAAAATAATAATAATAATAATAATAACAATAATAGAAAAGAGAGGACTAAAACAAACAAAAGAAATACTCCAAGTGATGCACAATACAATGTCTTCCCACCCGTTGACCAGTGCCCAGCCCCAGTGATTGGTCTTTGTTAGCCAACTCCCCCCAGTTATCTGTAAGTATTTTCACAAGAATCCCACTCTAATTGCACAAAGCCCACAAAATGTTCTTCTGAAACACATCTCAATCATCTCAAGCTTACTTTTTGATGCTTCCCCACAAGTAGCTGATATTTTCAGGGCGTTTCTGAATCAAATGGAGAGAGACTTAGTGAAGTACAACATCAGATTTGAAGTCAGGAAATTCTGCCCCTAGCTTGCTCACATTTGGTGTCTTTCTTTGCTGGGTTTTAATTCTGCCTTTGCCATTAGCAGTCCTGGACAAACAAAATATGTGTCTGCTTGCCTTTTCTGAGTAAGAATAAGTAATAAAAATCTCCATTGTCTGAGATACCTTGTCATCTGTTATCCCGACATGCTCAGAATTCAAAGAACTTTAAAAAAACCCTATCCCTTCACAATCTTCTGTATTAAACTTCGTTGCTTCTCCTTTCTATAGCTTCCTTCTTATCAAATGATATACTCTTGAATAAGTGTATTGTGCCATTTCCTGCTTTCTTGTCCTCCAAGTTCATCTTACAACGCGGAACAGCTCCTCTGTCTTTCATATGCTGTTCATACCTCCCGAAGCCCGAGCTAAGAATTACACTGCATGGGCATATGACCCGAAGTTGCCATTCAAATATGCTTTTCAGTTTTGATTTCCCCAAAGTGATTGGGAGATGTGAAAGTGTCATTATTATGAACTGTAGGTTTGTATTTCAAAGCGCATTTGAAGCTAGATAAGCTGCAAAAAGTACTTTAGGCAATGAAAGAATCTCATCCTTATACAGAAAAATAGAAAAGATTAATGATGTGCTCTTGGCACACAGTTAGGTGGTCTGGAGTTTTGTTTTATTGTTATTGCGGGGTGAAAATCAGATAACATCGTGAAGTGCATTCCCTAATTGAGATTTCTAACATAGGACATATAGGGATACTCAAGGGTAGACAACAAAATTTGAAACTCTGTAAAACTCATTGATGTCATCTTACCCCTAAGAACAAGTCAAACAAAAGGCGTCTATATATAGTACTTTGAGAAAATGTGATGCTAATTGAAAGTGCTAGCTTTTCTGATATACCTGAAGACTCATATTCTCAGTTTATCAGTGTAGATACAGCAGAGCTTGAGCAATCAGAAGTAGCCTGCCAGGGTCATTAGATTAGCCCCTGCTAAAGGAGAGGGGCTATTCATGCCATATTGCCCTCTTAGAAGCAGGAATCTTTAATGTAACTGCCACCACTTTAGAAGCAAAATCCTGCCTAGGCAGGACTCTCCAATGTGCACTTGGTTGTAGCTCACCCTGGCCCTATTTCCTCCTTCCTAGGACTGCAGATTTCAAGTTTGTGGTGGGTTGTTCTCTGTAAGTAAGTGCTGCATCAGAAAGAGTGAACCTATTGCAGCAAGGATTGCCTGGGTAAAGTATAAATTAACCTAAATGGAGACCTGTGTTGCCATAGCTAAGCTATTTTTGGTATCTAAGGTAGCGTTTTTTTTAAAGCCAGCTCAGGTTTCTGCATGCTACACTAAATTTTGCAGGCTACAAATACCTCTGCCATGTAATTACAACTAGATTCAGCATAACAAAATGTGTTGAACATTCTGGGATGGTAATTTTAGTCCTCTGTACCACTGAATGTCTGCCAAATTTAAACTTAATGTTAGTCCATTCCATTTCACAGTGTTAGCAAGTTAGGAATAATCTAAATAAGACAGCTGAGAGACTGTAATTAACATTACAGACTGCCTTTCAAACTTTCTTTGTGTTTTTTTATACTTCTCAATGTTATATATCCTTCTTGTAACTGGTTTTGAAGACAAGTGGCGTTTCTTGTTGTGTGAGATAGAATCGCAGATTCATGGACTGGTTTGGGTTGGAAGGGACCTTAAAGCTCATTCAGTTCCAGCCCCCTGCCATGGGCAGGGACACCTTCCACTAGACCAGGTTGCTCCAAGCCCCTTCCAACCTGGCCTTGAACGCTGCCAGGGATGGGGCAGCCACAGCTTCTCTGGGCAACTTGTGCCAGCACCTCACCACCCTCGTAGGGAAGAACTTCTGCCTAAGAGCTCATCTCAATCTCCCCTCTGTCAGGTTAAAGCCATTCCCCCCTGTCCTTTCCCTACAGGCCCTTGTCCAAAGCCCCTCTCCAGATTTCTGTTTGGCCCCTTAGGCACTGGAAGCTGCTCTAAGTTCTCCCAAGAGCCTTCTCTTCTCCACGCTAAACAAGCCCAGCTCTCTCAGCCTGTCTCCAGAGCAGAGCTGCTCCATCACCACTTGACTAGCTCATGGAAATACTGAAGGACTATTGGCATATAAAGAAACACAACACTTTCAGAGATGCTAATGCTTGGCTGCACTCTGTGAGGGATGTTGTACTTGGAGCAACAGAGGCTGCTGTGAAGAGATTAGTGGGACAGTGGGGGTGGCTGTGGTCTAAAAAGCCAAGCTTTTGTGTGTGCCTGAGTAAAATCTAAGGACAAAATAGTTAGCGATAAAGAAAAATGAGAATTTTTTTAATTCTAGCTAATATTAGTGTGCTTCTTTATTTCAACTAGCATTTTATGATTTATTCATTCAGAAAGAAATCTGAATTTTTCTACAAATCTGAAGGAAGTAAGGTGCAAGCCCAATGATTTTCTCATACAGTGCTGTTTTCTTTCATTTCTTCATGGCAAAGGTCCAGACTGCTACGTATTATGGCAGTTGCTACTGTGAAATTTGCTTGTGCTTAGCTGTAGTTAAAGTAAACCCATCTGTTACAAGAATGCTTATAAGCATTTACATTTACACTGCATTTATAACATTTGAACTTTGGTCTAAGAAGCAACAAAGATCAGAGGGCCTAGGAGAACCTCCGCCTGGATGGGACCTTTCAACAGTTCCTCCTCATCTAAAGCTAGGAGGCAGGGTTGTCAGGGTTGGCAAACAGCTAATTTATGATTGTTCTGTTGGACATTTTTCAAGGCAGTGCTGATAGCCCATTTAATATAGATGCATTAGGAAAAATGCCAAGCCGTCAATTTCAAACCCATGAAGCCCTAATATGCTGCAAGACTCCCCCAGCTTTAAAACACCACTGAAGACAACACAGGCAGACAGGTTAGCTGCTTCTGCACAACCATTCAGTTGTTAAGCTCTCTACACTTCCTGACAGAGTAACAATTAATCGGTGCTGCTAATTACAATGTTCATTAAGCAATCCCAGGTAGCAGGCTTACCCTTCCTATCATATCACTGAAACATTCTGAACAAGTGGAGGTAAAGGCACTTTTTGTCTCTCCTGCACACAGACAAAGCACGGTAGCAGGGATAATACTCAGCCTCCCATGACATGTAGTTCAGCTCCACCTGGGATTACTTCCTGGCCTCATTTCAGAAAAGAAGAAAAACCATGTTGTTCTGTTACAGAAATGCTATTCTATTTTGGTTAATAATTTCTACGCACTCTGCCCAGTAGAATAAAGATGTTTAGTTTCATGAGGGTGATGCCATTAATAATGCATGTGAGTTAAAGTGTGATTTACATTGCCCAAATACTGTACAAGCAGGAATTTATAATAATTGTATCACCACAGTATCAGAAATAAACCCCAGTAAAGATACATTAGGCTCCACGTAATGAGTCCTTTTGGTGTGGCTGTAACTAGTGGCTCAAAGACAAATCATCTGAGCTATGGGTTTTTTCAGGGATGCCCCACTGACTCCTTCTCCTCAAGATAGCCAATTAACATTTCTGGAGTTTTGGGATTCTGGTACTCTATTTTTTCATCTTCTCCCCAAGAAAGCCAAATACATCAGGCTTTTTCTCCAAGATTCTGCTTTGTGCCTCTCTAGCTAATTGATTCAATAGCTTTGTTCATATTCCAGGTGAAAATCCCCTGGTTTTCTATGCTTTTATCTCTTCAGCTGTTTTTTCCCCTCCTCTCTTCTGCTTTAACTTCAAGTCAATGCAATACATCTGTTAGAAGCACTGTCTGTAATGGGTAATATGGATTTCATTTCTGATCGAGTTCTTCTGGAGTGAAAGGAATAAAGTGCCCTTGACTCAGTTTCTCAGTTGCAATTGTGAGGTGAAAGACACTGTGTACATAGAGAATAGCATTATCCACTCATCCAGCTCTTATATTTGACTCTATAAATATTTGACTTGCTTCTGTTACTGTTAGCATGATTTAATTCCCTACATGTTCTTCAGTCTGTACAGCTTTTTGTGATACGTGATGCTACAAGAAGTTTATGATGATGACTTCAGTAAAAATACAGCAATGCACTACATAGTCCAGCCTGTGGGACACAGACACTACTTTTAATTTCCTTTCTTTTGCAGAGGAAAAGCCCATGTGTTTTCCAAGCACTGTGCACTCTTCACTCACTCTGAAGCCCAGGTTACTTATCTGAATGAAATATTCACACCATAAAGGTGAAACACCATGCAGCCAAATTTCTTTTTGAACACACTTGCAGAAAGAACTCTTAACAAAGACTCTCAAATGATGCTTAAAAGAAACTGTTCACAAAGCTGTTCCATTTAGAAGGCGTGATACAAATTCTGTGGCAAGTGTACCATATGAATGAATACTTATATAGATGATTCTGGAAGGGTAACCAAAGCTCAATCCTACCTAAAGTTAGGAGGCTAATCAAACCCCTGAAGTCTCCTTTCTCTTTGATTCCTTATAGCATGCTCCCACAATATGTTTGCTCTTTTTCAGGCTTTTCTGAAAGCTGGTGAAAAGTCCTTGAGAAAAATCTCATCAGGAAAGGATGATGTTTCTTGACAATTATTTTTAATATATTCTTCATATGGCATTGACTAGAACAGTATTTTTAGTGTTTTAGTGTACTCTTTGAACAGTTACATAGAGCTATAAGCGGAGGCAGCTGGAATCGATTGCTATATGGTATAAGGGTACAGCACTGGTGTGTGGTTCAGCTATAAAGCACTGAACACTTTCAGTTCAGCTGATGAATGGCCCAGTCCCTGCTCTGTGCTGCACTCTGATCCACGTGAGGCACGGAATGGTCACAGTGTGTTGACCTCTAGAGGAGACTTTCAGGGGCTGGCCCGACATCTTGTCTTGATGAAAGAAATCTTTTATCCCAGAGTTTCAAAGAAGTCCTTTCCCCCACAGCAATGTTCCTTTTAACTGGTTTTTTTTGTTTGTTTGTTTCGTTTTGTTTTTTTTTCTTAGTGTTTCAGATGAAATTTCTTTTTTAGCTGATTTTTAATTATTCTGGTGCCCTACAGAGATGTGCCTGAAATGGAGACTCCAGGTGCTTCCGAGTCCCATCTGCAGGCCACATAGGTATAAATCTCTATGGTAACTAACTGACCCATGTTGGGTAGAAAAACAAAATGCTGAGAACTAAAAGCTAATTGCTATTTCATTTATACATGTTTTGGGCAACTCCAGTGTTGCAAATGGAGTATTCAATGAGAATAATATTGCTAACAGACTGAGCTTTTTTTTTTTTTTTTTTAATTACTTGGATGTCTGAAGAACTACTTGACATATTTTAGAAAGAACAAGTCCTTTTCCCTAGGCTGTCATGCATGGGAAATCCTAGCCAGCTCTTGTTTCCAAAGGAGGAAGGAAGGTATTTGCCACTGCAGAGGAAAAGCATTTTCTTCTTTTACAATAGAAAAGACCTGTCTGTCATTCTTCCTCTGTTCAGGACAGGAACAGCTTCATGTGATCATTGTCCTAGCAGGCCATCTAGAAAAAAAAAAAAACCCACAAAACAACAGGGAAAAAAGCAACTAACTAAACAAGTTAACATACAAAATTTCTGTGTTTTCACTCATGACAAGTTAACTTATTGTATAAGTCTTTGGAAACTCTTTTACTGCTTGACCCTTGTGCACTGGACATCCGGCTATTTGTCTGTTTATTGGATCCATCCCTGACAGTGTTCAAGGCCAGGCTGGATGGGGCTTGGAGCAACCTGGTCTAGTGGAAGGTGTCCCTGCCCATGGCAGGGGGTTGGAACTGGGTGAGGTTTAAGGTCTGTTCCAACCCAAACCAGTCTGTGATTCTATGATTTGCTATTCATTGGACTTAAAATGAGTCTTTAAAAATGTGCTGTCAAAGTGTCTTGTTTCTCTTTCAGGAGATTTCCTAGATTAATTTAAGAAAGAAAAGCATTAATTCAATTTAAAACATGAAATATGTGTTGGCTAGTTTTCTGTCCTTACAATGTCTTCTGACTCTGTACTGGAAGATAACTGTCTAACTGAAAACCAGACAATTCTAACTTTCTCCTTACTTTTGATGGCCAAATGTTACAGATTTCACTGCTGGAGATAGATGTATCAACAATGAAATATTTATTGTGATTTACTGAAATACTGAATTGACTTGTAGTTATGGATTCCATTCAGTTTAAGAATGGGACTGCCTAATCTGGATTATCTTTCTAACTTCTCAAAGCGTCCATTGTATTTCTCATGAAAACAGATTTTTTCCTTTTTCTGCCAATATATGCATCTTGTTCATTGGGATATTTGAGACTGTAATTCTGGCTTTCCATGCACCAAAACCAACCTGCTTAGAAAAACTTACATATTTTTTGCATTTATAACCACCAAAGTGGCTGTTTTGGTGTAAATATTTGATATCCTTCTAAACAAGCATATAGTAACTTTTCATTATTTTATTGATTCTGCGGGAAGAAACATCGCCACAGAATTTTGCAATTAAAGTTCTTCCAACAGTTCTTAAGGAATTCCAGGGATCTCTGTCTTCTCATGCATCTCAGCAGAGTGAATTAATCTACATTCAAATAAAATCACAGATGTAATTACTTTATAACCTTTAAAAGAATAATTATGTTCCTAACACAATCGCCCATGTTTTGGGGACTTTATAGCAAAGACTTCTGGCTAATGTTGCAGGCTTACTCCTTTACTTCATATTCCCTGACAGCACAGGGAAGTTCAGAGTTTTGAGTGCCTTGGGTGAAAACCGATGACCTGCAGTTCACGGTGTAACATTTCTGGCTATTTCTGCTTCCTTTATTGTTTTGGGAATTGCAACTCAGAACCTAAAAGTGACATTCTGAGTATAGAAACTCTGCTTAAATCGAATGAAGAAAAAGTTGCTAGGGATACTTTGGACTAATACTTTCCTAAACAGTAAAATATTTGCCATTTGTCTAGAAGTCAGGAAAATGAGCAATACATCAGGTGCTGAGAAAATATTCCCTTTCGGCACATATTAATGAAAAAAATCTCATAAAATGTCTTGTAGTTCTGTATTTATTGCCTTTGTGTATTCCCAAATTAAATCCGCTCATCTGACAAATACAAAAGTGCTTTGCTTTAGAGCTAAGTTTTACATCTGCTAGGCTGGGGCTTGCCTGTTTGCTATCAATCAGACAAAACTATACTTTCTGAGTGCAGCAGTATTATTGATGATCTATGCACTAGCTTCCTCACAAACTTTGCAGTCCTATATATTTACTACTAATAAAATGTAACAAATGGTTTCAGTTTGCAAAATCAACAAATAATACATATCCATGATACAAATGCAGAATTGTAGAACTTGAACACAAATGCTGGCTGCCCTAATTTGCCTACCAGTGAATATTCATCATAGTATTTACATAATGTTAGAAAATGTTCTGATTATCTGAATTTAAGCCTGAAAAATGTAATGTTTTAGTAACTTTAACCTGATTTTTGGTATCTCAGTGTGCTGGCATCCAGATGTTTAAATGCCTTTAGTTAACTAAAGATGTACAGGAGGGTTTCTAGAAACAGCACAACCTTATCAACATGATTTTAACAGATGCATAAAATGCATATGTACATGTAATCAGAAGTTATTATATACGTAAAGTGCTTGACTACTGAGTTACTAGAAAAATGCACTACCTCCCAAGTAGTAATACAGTACTTGATCACATAGGTATCAACAGGATAAATAATATGAAATGAAATGCCCAGCTGACTTATCCCACAAGTACTGGAGGTGTCTATTAGCTGTCATTTGGGCGTTCTGAGCTGTCTGGTCCACCTGACTGGAGAGTCATTGAGGTCCCTGACTTGAGATCCAGACAGAAGTTGGGTTCTCCTGCAAGAGAAGCCTGTGTGATTTCGTACACACTCAAAATAATGTTGTTGTGGTTTTTTCTGTCTGACCAGCTGTTTAACTGGAATAAAGAGATCTACATTAGTAAAAATGCTTAAATCCACATTTACAGTCCATCTAAGAACTATTTCAAACCTTTTAAAGTCAAAGGCAGAAGAAGGAGTTTGATAGCTTACTCTGCTAGCAAGACAAAAGTCAGAAGCTCATTTTGAAGACACAGGGAAGAGAATACCATAACTTTTGAAGAAAAATTAAACTGCCTGATCAAATACTGGTAGTGATTATTAAAGGATACTACTTCCTGCCTTGAGCAGTCCCATTGTTTGTATGTATCATTTAATAGTTGCAGAACCTCTTACCAAGCAAAGATGAAGGTATTTCTGCAGCTGGATGTGCCTTTGAAAATATTTTGGGATGACAGACATCATAAAAGCTGGAGCACTGATAGCTGAAAATTTCTGGAAGGACCACTGAAAGGAAAGAAATGAAATGTCCTCTCAAAGGTAGACTTTCTTGAGTAAAGTTCACCTCTGCACTTTATTTCTAGTTGACTCCTCTAAACACTCACTGCTTTCCATTTGGTTTTGTGTGGTCAGTGGTACTGGGCTACTTGTCTAGTGGTCTAAACACAGGAAGAAGAAGAAAGGTTTTTGTTCTGTATGCTAAAGAAATTAAGGGAAGGGTATATGACCCTTTTCTACTTCGTTAGCGCTACAGGAGAAAGCCTTACAGTTACTATAAAGATAAAAGTGGAAATTTTAGGTATCCTGGTCACATTTTCTCTGAGCTGATGGTTTATGTTATTGAAGCATTTTGTAGAGAAACATGAGTATCAGTAGTACTGCATTTCTATGGTGCTTTCGTTTAAGGCATTGAAAGCACTATACATTTATAATGGCATGAAGTAGTGAAGCATCAGTCTGATGATACACTGGAGGCAAGTGAGTCTTAGAGTCATAAAATTACCAATTTCTTTAATATTCCTGTTCTAAAGAGCAATAATATGTTGAGTGTGTTCCTGATTGCACCCATTACAACTACCGTCCTACCTTGCGGCAGCATTCAGGATGAAAAGAATGATTTCTACCTCTACTGGTTGATACTCTCAGTTTTGCATACAGATATTTTCCTGAAGAATCTTCATTAGAATTTTTGTAGTAAGGGCAAATATTGATGCAAACTAGATTTTCAACAGATTCTGTACTAAAAGAGGTTGAATTGGAATTGAATTTGGGGTTGAATCCATTCAGGCATCATGTTTACTTCCTAACACACATACTTAAATCAGAGCTCTGATTTAAGTTGGGGGTTACAGAGCTGAGACAGCAGCATCATGTAACATATGAGCATCTGCTGTACTGCTGCTTACAGATGGGACAATAACATTTGCATTATCTGTCTTGTCAGATAAACCTAACACTTTAAAGAAAGGGGATATTCATTCACTCACTAAGCCATGAACGATATATAGCTGGGTTTCTATTATGACCCTCATATTTCCCTAGCTCCATCTTTATTGTGATGGCAGAAACTCAGCTTTGTAAGTCTTACTAAGTAGTAAGTGATGCAATGCAATAGTATTCACATTTATGATGTGTTTATTTGTAATTTTATGGCATCAAGACACAAAGACATAACACTGGTTTGTTACCCTGATGTGAATGTCTCAGAAGGGAGACGGCATTTTGTATTCAAGGTGGGCAAAAGCAGATGAACAACAAGGTCTCCATTACCTGCTTTATTCTGTGCTGCAGCTCCTTTATTGATCTCCCTATAAGATCCCATTGCATTGTTCATGAGAGTTATGTGCATAAGGAAGCACTTGCTGTCCTCTCTCACTGTTTGAAAACAGACCTTTAACTAAATACCACTCCTTCTGTCGCCCTGACAAATTACTAGAGTTCTCTTAGTAGGTGCCTTATTCCATTATGAGGCTGACAGAGAATCTGTTAATAGGACAAATTCAAAACTGAACAGGCAAAACCAGGCAAATCAATGAGAAATACTTCTAATGCCTTCACGGTGAAAAGCAGGTCAGCTCCGTCAGAGAGATGTGTAAAACTAGCATGTGTTGACTTGCTGGATTGGTGCATATTTGGTCACATCAACACCTGGCAGAATTCCCTTGTTTTTTTTGTTGCCTTTTTTTTTTTTTTTTTTTTTTTTTTCACTGTACTCTAATGAATACAAATGTTTCTATTTGGAACATAGGGCGACACTCAGACAGCTGCACTTGTGCGACTACAGCTGCTAAGGAGTTTAGCTCATTTTTAAAGATGAGGGTTGTTTCAGAACATAGCAGCCCAATCCAGCCAAAGTGATGCCAAATCTAGTGCTGTGATATAAATATTGTAACTCTATGTACAGGCACATGCAGCCACTGGGGTGGGTGATTATAAGGGAGTATCAGGGTCTTTGACTCAGCCTCTGCATTTCCAGTTCCACCATGAAAATTCAGTTTATCTGAGCTAGAAAACAGTTCTAGTAGAGTGAAATTTGCTGGGTTTCCATTAAATCTGGAGCTCTCTTCAGAGTGACTCTGTAGCTTTAACTTCCTTGGCTTGAGATGGCATATTTTTAAGGAGAATTGTGCATGGTTGCACCTAGATGATTTTAAGGTCCTTTCCAACCCTAACCATTCTATGATTCTCTGTGTTAAAAGTATGGCTTTTTCCTTGTAAACAGCTCCAGGCAGCATGTGAGGTTAGAGAGAAACAGACCATTCCTTCTGCCCCGCTCTCATTTCAGATTGTCTGTGATATGAACTGATTGAAATGAAGAGTGTGATGCCTGAAATGGCGTAATTTGTTTGTATGCAATGTGTTAACAGGTTTGGAATGTCAAATCTGCACATGGACAGCATTTTTCATCCTGTTCAAATTCAAGAGTGTATAACAGTTGGAAGTAAGTCACTAGGTTTAAATCACCTATGGTCAAAGCCTTAATTTTTTAGCCTCATCCAAGGCTAATAGTAACTAAATGTGGTATTGTGCTGTTTGGTATCATCTGAAATTATTTGTAGGGCACTCACATCTCTTAAAATGAAGCAAAACTTACCAGGTTCAGCTTTTGAGTCAAGAACTGAATGTACACAAAGACTGAACTTCCTTCTCATGTCTCAAGTAAGACCTATTGTGTACTGAAGGTGATGTGAAGGAATCCTGTTTTGCTGCTGAAACAACTTAGAGGTTTTCTACTTGAAGGTTAGTAATGTGTATTTTTTAATACAGAAACCCAGTTTCAGAAGATATTTGGTTTGTACAGTCCTGGGATTCCTGTAATGATGATACTAAATGGCTCATGAAATAAAGGAACTGTTACACAGCTGTAGGTGATGGTGTTAGGGGAGGTTTTGGTGCCCCCTTGTAGCTGAACAGGTTGCTTCATCCTAGTGCAGCCCATTGACATAACCCATAGACACACTTGCTCATGAGATTCTCTCTCACTATTTGCTCACACATTCTATTTCATTTATATGGAAATGTTCTGACTCGTTTGAAAATCAGATGGACATGACATAGAACATGAATCTGTGTTTCCTTATCTGTATGTTTGTCACTTGAATACCTCTTCTTCCGCCAGAGTCTGCTGAGTAAAACTATGAACATTTCTGTCAGCCCCTTGAAGACGATAAGCCCATGAATAATTCAGCACAGGAGTGTGCCTGGCTCTGTAGGTTCACAATAGGTCACAAGTGACTAAGCTCAGAAAAGGATGTGTCCTCAGTATAATTAGTCTTGCTTTAACACTACTAAATTAGCATTTCTGGTTTATTATACCACAAAGCTAAAATGGTTATTAGGTTATAGAACAAGCAAACTATTGCTAAATGCCCTGGGCAGATTACTCAATAGATTCTTACTCTCACTTTATTAACAACATTTTACATCATCAGAAAACCTTAAGCTCGAAAAATTGGTAAAAAGGCAAATGTTACCTTAAAAATAAAAAAGAAGGCTACAGAGATAAGAAAGAAAAGCAGGGTTAAGGATTTGTCTAAGTTTCAAGCTTGTGTGTCTGGGCATGTCATTATGTAGCGCGAGCATAGCATACCAGCTGTTCCGACATCATAACTGTTGAAACTGCATATGCAAGATTGCTTTTCTCTTACAAGATGATAAAAAAGATACAATTTGAATATTTAGCTTGAACAGAGCTTGAAAAATTGTAAACATATCCCCATTCTGAGGCTCAGTGCTGCTCCAAAAGAAGTCCTTTCAATTGCAGTAAGCTGACTCTGTAGACACCCAAGGTGAGGGCAACCAAGGGACTATGTTCTTGGACCAATTTCTCAGCTCAATTAACCTCACTAACCTTGCTTAGAAATTTTAGAAGGAGATTTTGCTGCTTGATTAGTTCTTCCTAATCCTACTTTCCAGGTACAGGGGCTGTACAGAGGTGCCTTGGCTGGAATCACTACATGCAGGCTTTTAGGAGCCTTCCTGGAACTCCATCATAAGGACCCTTATGATAGTGTCCCAGAGGATTATTTTACAGGTGGGTTTTACCAATCTGGTTTATACTGCAAGTGTGTTAGTGTAACTGTGTGGCCCAATAACATGTTCGGGGAAGGAAGAGAACGAGCAGGAGTTCTTAGAAGTGAGCAGAACTGAGCCTTTTGGCTGGAACACTTACAGGTACCTCTCCTGGGCATTTAAGCTGCTCTCAAATTCCTCCCTTATATTCCCTCTGCTGTTTCTTTCCTTTTTCCAATATTAACAGCAGTGTCTTGATGTGGAGGATACAGGTGGGACAGGCTGGCCCAAGTGCAAAAGTGAGCAACAGCACCTGAAAAGAGCCCAGCACCAGTTTGTCACACAGATGGATGGACCTGCAGTGGGATGACTGCAGTATCAGCTGCAATACACTGATGTGAGTTTTGGGGTTCATTTGCCTGGCCATCTGATGCTTTGTCTTTGGTAAGACTAGATTTTGCGATCTTTCCTGCCAATCAGGATTAGGAAGTACTAAAAACTGATGAGTATGGGTGAAATTTTATCTTAGTTTGTAGAATCACTAAGAGTAAGAAACTCCACTTTTGGTTGAAGTTTGTACCACACCTCTGTGAAAGTGTATAGATGCATTTTTTATGTATGAATTCTTATAAATTATGCACACAAATATAAACCATGAAAAAGAAAGACATGGAGGTGTATCTTAAGTCATAGGATAAGGTTATAGCAGAAAATCAATTCCTACATTCATACCTGAACCTCTGGGGAAAGCTTGGACTTGATGCTCTCAAAGGTCTTTTCCAACCTAGCTCATCATATGATTCTGTGATTCTGTGTTATTTCATGCTGGAAAGAAATAATGCTTAATATTTTAGAGGTACCTCAGTAACTTCTCTATATTTGAGGGCTCAGAAAAAGGATAGGGTCAGCAGAGCAGGTTTCAGTCTGCATTTCCCAGCCCTGTTGGGATGAACCTCAAATATCACTAGTAGATACACTGCACATTTTATGACTTTGAGCTATCAATTACCACACAAAAGGAGCTACTTTATGACATTTAGCTCTAAATAGACACAGAAGTCTACCTGAAATATGAAGCATCTCAGAATAAATGCATAGATTTTACACACTGGGCTGCTTTTTCATTTCCTAAGGCGTTTTATTAACAGTCATCAGCTTTCAATCAAAGGGCCTGAGAAAAGCCTTGCACTTTTAGCTGCTGTTGAAATCAATAAGCTCCTGGGAAAGAATGAGTAGCAGAAAGCCGAACCAGTAAGAAGCTGGTAGGGAAACAATCAGGGAGAGCTTTCTATCAATGCAAAAGACAAATTCTCCATATGCAGGTAGTTCAAGCTTTATACATATGAAAAACATATCAGATAAAGTATGTTTAAACAGTGCTCTTGTTGCCTTGAAGCACTGCACATCTCATGAAACCAAGTTTTCAGCTGGGCTTAAGCAGTACCACATCATTTTTGTTACTGTGTCTAAACCAGTTATTAGTTTTCTTAACAATTCACACCAAGCACCATGTTCCAGTTATGATAATGAGGTAGTTTCAACCCTTTCAGAATTCTTCTAATTGTTCAAAGAAACTTCTGTCTATAAAACAGTGAGAAATGAAGCCAGTTTGGACATTTAGTTGAAAGCTCTGTGGTGAAAGGTACTCTGCTAACGATCCCATCAAGCAGAGGTGATGGCAGCATTGCATTTACTCTCCCTGTGACAGCTGGAAGATAATGACCTGCACAGATTTATGAATAGAATTGTATTAAGGTGATCTATCAGTAAAGCTCTGAAAAAGGGTTGGGGGAGGGTCGTGTTTGGGTTTTGGGCTCCTCTTTAGTATATTACTCTCCTGTATTTTGTAGTTACAAAGTGAAGGGCAGATGCTGCCTAGGGTAATTTTCTTAGCATGATGGCATTTTCTGTCTGTGAGATCAGGTAACGAGAGCCTAGGAAAAACTCATAAAAAAGCCCCAAAATAGAAACCAACTAGACACAAAGAGGAGTAATTTGAACAGGGCTGCTATGAGGCAAAGTCAATTGAACAATTAAATTTTGATATCCATTACAAAGGCACCAGGGGATGGCTTTAAGCTGAAAGAGGGTAGATTTAGGTTAGACATCACGAAGAAGTTCTTCCCTCTGAGGGTGGTGAGGTGCTGGCACAGGTTGCCCAGAGAAGCTGTGGCTGCCCCATCCCTGGCAGCGCTCAAGGCCAGGTTGGACAGGGCTTGAAGCAACCTGGTCTAGTGGAAGGTGTGTCTGCCTGTGGCAGGGGTTTGGAACTGGATGAGCTGTAAGGTCCCTTCCAACCCAAACCAGACTTGGATTCCGTGATTAATTTCCATCACAGCAACAGAGCTGCTTTGGAAAAATGTCAAAAGGTTATGAGTGTCTGCATGCCAGGGGCCCCATGCTGAGATTCTCCATCAGATCCCTGCCTTCTTACCAAAGGGCTGTTGGAAGGGCTGTTGGAGATTTAGGCAACCTAACCTAACCCGCAGTCTGTTAGGTTAGCTTGGGATTGAACAAAAGGTATTAAGAAAAAATAACTGACTGCAACTTCGGTGGCATTAGGCAGTGTAATTCCCAGTATTGATTGAGTTTCCATACTGTGCCCAATAAAGTTCTAGCAGACTGAAGCTTGGCAAATTTGTGGACACAGCAGGTCGCTTATTGGTATAGAACAGCTGTGTGCATATTATCTAATAGAAATGAGGGTGTAGAAGCACCACATTTATATTCCATCTGATCCCTCCAGGGCTGCAAAACATTTATGGCTGTGGACAGTAACTAAACGTGATGACAAATAAGCCACGAATAGATTTGGATGTAGCAAATGATAACGAATTAGACAGAATCCATGCGCAATAAGTTATTCCCCTCTTGAAGCATCCTGAAATATGTGCAGATAAAATGTCAGGGTTAAATTAAAGCTTTGGTGATAAATATGGTTCAGAAATGAAACTCCATTTTGCGTGGGTGTCCAGAAAACCAGAATCTGATCCACTTAAAAAGTGGATCTAAATGTGATTTTATATTGGGACTGATCTAGAGATATTTCTCTTGATAAGAGAGTCCTGAAGTGAACAAGGATATTGCGAACAGTGCAATATGCCAAGAAAGATAAGTTGTATAGTATTAGTTGTAGGTTTCCATGGCAATAGCACACTGAAGCTCTGTGATTTACCAGCACTGAAGCTGACAATAATGACAAAAAGAAACCTGTCTTTCTCACTGCTCACCTAAGGAAAAAGATTTTGAGATCTCTGTGCTAATCATATGTAGTGTGAACCTTCCTTTACAGGTCACAATAAATTTTCTGCAAAGCTTATACACTTCTGGATACCATCCAGGATGGCATGTTCCTTAGAATCCTCGAGAAGTGTTCACATTAATGTGAAAAGCCAAGCCTTTATGACCTAAATGGTATTTTAAAGCATGCGATAACTATTTATCCAGTGGTTTGCTAGGTCAGAAATTCCAGTTTCCATTTACAATCAGAGCTTTGTGAGGAATGTATATATCTGAAAGTTTTTTTTTTTAATTTTTTTATTATTGATTGAGATTACAGTTGAACTGAGTGATTTACATGGTAATTAGTGAAGACAAAAAAAAAGACAGAAAGGAGAGGAAAGAGATTCAATTTGGATATACTTCTAAGGTCTAAATGAAGTTCACTAAGGTTTTGGTGCTTTTTAGAGATTTGAAAGCCAGCAAACATAGCTGATGTAGATCAGCAAAGTCAGTTTCAATGTCCAGTTCAACAGAGCCTCGGGTGACATGGTCAAGTGTGAGGCGTCCCTGTCCATGACAGGCTGGTTGGAAGTAGATAATCTTAAGGTCCTTTCCAACCCAAACCAGTTTGTGATTCAATGATTCTATGATTCTAAGGGTATTCCCCCACTTAGAGCTGTAAGCTATAAGATGATGACCAATTTGACTTTCAGAATTTTTACGGCTTTGACCTCATGGTGAAATTAAACTTCCTTGTGAGCTATATTGAAAGACCTGAATTTGGCAAAACCACAAAACCACTCTTTCTTGCTGTGATTTCAAACTGCTAATTCTTTGGCAAAAAGTCAACTGACCAAAAGAGATTGAATATAAAAAAGGAAAAAACCCTATGTGATGCTTAACGACCATATTCTGAGGGAAAATTCTGCTTGGTCAACAGGGTTTTAAGTTTCCTGTGTTTCATATTTTCTGGTCTCTCCCTATACCACAGCAGTGGTGTCATTTATTAATATTGTTTATGGAATAAATATTTACATCTTGAAGTCAGTTTTGTTGCCTGTAAGAAAAATGTCTGTCTCAGCAAGTATATTAGGTGGTTATTACAAAACACAGAAGAGCAGTATTATTGTGGTGCTTTTTGCCATAAAGTGTTCTGATTTCTACAGAAGGAAGATATGTAAAGGCGGATATAATTGTCATTATTATTGCAAGTATAAATTTTTCTACTGTTGACGCGGGAGTCACGGACAATGCAGACGATCAATGTGATCAAGCAATTGCCAAAGTATATTGCGCACACACTGGGTTATATACTGATCACGTTCTTCCAGCTTGCGTTATATCCCTAGATACAGCAATTCCATTGGCTAACATGCAAAGGCTAACTTACACCACAAGCTTAACAACAACAACTCCATTGGCTAATGTTCTAACATTCCAAAGTTAACTATATCGACTTGCTCAATATTGCTTGCCCACCACAACTTTTCAATATCTTAATTCTGTGGTTTCACATCCTGTTTTCCAACTGTAAGACTATGCAACATCAACAATCTTACTTGCCAAATATGCCTAAGACTATACAGCATCAGCACTCTTACTTCCCTAATATGCCACCCCAGACGCTCTGGGTAAAGGAGCACGAGTTCTGTCCAAGGCCTCTTGCCTCTGCTCACAGCTATGACAAACCTGCCCACATTCTACGAAGTGACTTTACAGCTTTGGACAAGTCTTTAAACAAACATAATCCACCAGCACTTAACAGTTGACCAACTTACCAGTGATGTTGAGCTCTGTTATTAAAAGCTTTTCACATGGGCTGAGACAGATCTAATGGGCAAAAGGTCTACTGGGCAAGGGCTCAAGCTCACTTCTCCGTTCACTGAAAGAGCTGTCAAAGCTGCCAATCCAAAGCAAGAAGCAATGGATCACTTGCTGTGAGTGCTGACAGCATATTTCATTCTGAAGTAAAGTCTGTCAGCCTGTTAATTATGCTGATGGCTTGTCTGTAGTCTTATTACTGCTCACTTAATATTGAAATATCAGGTTCCAGCCACTTGATTTGACTGATTTCAATGGCTGTGATAGGAAATAAAGTCTATTTACTATTGCATGACATTTTGAGCTTCCTGTTTCAAAGAGGAATATAATACCGAGGCTGACATACAGTCTATAGAAACTGGGTGTTGAGTTATTATGGGATGAAATTACAGTTATTAATGAATGGTTAACTAAAATTTAGCATGCCACTGTACCTTTTCCATTGCTCTCATGTGACTCAAGAACCGCTTCTTCCAAGCTCAGGATCGGAGCGTCCCAATGAGTAGGAAATCAAGTAAGGGATCTAGGAGACCGGCGTGGTTAAACAAGGAGCTGCTGGGCAAACTCAAGTGGAAAAGGAGAATTTATGGATTATGTAAGGAGGGGCTGGCCGCTTGGGAGGAATATAGGACAGTTGTTAGAGGATGTAGGGAGGCAATTAGGACAGCTAAGGCCTCCTTGGAACTCAATCTTGCTAGTCGGGTGTCCTGGGTTGAGCAGCAGCAGTCATTTTTCTCCTTCTTAGGAGCTAGTGCAGTGCTGTGTTTTGATCTTTTGGCCTGGGAACAGTGCTGATAACGCCGATGTTTTCAGTTGCTGCTCGAATGTTTGGTCTGGCCAAGGACTTTGTGAGCCTCATGCTCTGCCAGGGAGGAGGGGAGGCTGGGAGGAATCAGAGACAGGACACCTGACCCAAACTAGCCAAAGAGGTATTCCATACCACAGCACGTCATGCCCAGGATGTAACTTGGAGTTACCCGGAAGGGCTAGTGGGACTGCAGGGTTGGACGAGGTATCGGTTGGTGCTCGGCTGGGGGGGAGTGGGGCGAGTTATCGGTGGGCTGGTGTTGAGGTGTTGTATTCTTTCCTCTTGTTATTTCCTTTATCATTATTATTATTGGTGGTAGCAGCAGTGATTTGTGTGATACCTTGGTTACTAAACTGTTCTTATGTCAACCCGTGGGAGTTGCATTCTTTTTGATTCTCCTCTCCGTCCCTCCAGGAGCAGGGGGAGGGCAAGAAGGGGGGAGAGTGAGTAAACGAGGTTTGTGGTTGGGTTTAAACCACGACAGTTCTTTTTGGCGCCCAACGTGGGGCACGAAGGGTTGAGATAACGACAGAGATGATGGGATTAATAGTCGTCGCAATGCTGATTTATTGGCTCTCGAAGTTGTTTCTCTTGCTCTCACAGTTTCAGAATGTAGTACATTACCTAGAGCCGGTATTTGCTGTGTTGGTGTTTATCAAGTGTGGGGCTTGGGCTAAGGTTCTTGTTTCACTGTACTTTATGGCAATGACTTGTAATACGGGTGGGCTCCAGCAGCAGGGAGAGATGGACGTGGCCGTGGACTTGTACCCGGCCGCCCCGCTGCTCTTCACCGCCCTGGCCCTTGTCCTCGCCTCCGTCTTCGTGAGGGTGCGGGGAGGCGAGGGGGAGCGGCCCCGGGAGCCGGCGGCGGCCGAAGCGGCCCGGGAGAGCGGCCCCGGGGACCAGGCGGCGGCGGGAGCGGGGCCCGAGGCCGGGAGGAAGGCGGCTGCTGAGCAGCGGGAGGAGGCGGCGGAGGAGCTGAGCGCCGCGGAGGAGCCGAGCCCCGCGGAGGAGCCGAGTCCCGCGGAGGAGCCGAACCCTGCGGCGGCCGAGAGCGTCCCCCGGCAGCCGCCCGCCGAGCCGCAGGAGGATGCAGGAGCCCAGGCAGCATTTCCCAGCACAGCAGAGGAGGAAGAGCTGCACTCGGGAAAAGAGAAGGTGGTGGTGGGAGAGCCGGCAAGTACGGCAGCTACACCAGCCCCAGGGACAAGTACAGCATCGTTTGAGAGTTCTGAAGGGTCTGAATGGCCTGTGGGTACCCTTGGGACCTGCCTGCTGATTGTGATGGGGATCAGCATGTTGGCACACACACAGAGGGTGTTCTACCCACGACCATTTTGTCTGATCCCAGAAGTCAAGCAGACTCAGGTTTGCTTCTTGTTTGGGGTTAGACCACAATATGGGAGGACCAAAAGATCTTCCCCAAGGCTGGACAGCCCATGAGTGGCAGGGTGTGTGGGACAGTATGAGCCAGTATCTAGTCCACTGGACCCCTCCAGTGCTTTGGAAGCATCAGAGATGGAAGGCAGCTCTATGGAGTCCCCAGAAACAAGCTGCAGAAACTGCTGAAGGGGACAGTGAATTATTTTGAGCCTGGTGGGCCCATGGCACTTCAGGCCATCAGGGCAGAGATGCAACATACAGATGGACTCATGATCGACGGGTGGACTTAGCAATGGACACTATTGCCCAGGTTATTCATGAATGTGAACGCTGCACACACACACAGCCTCTTCTGCTCTGAGAGACTGTTACAAGAGATGGAGTCTGACATCATGGACCAGATAGACTCAGCAGCTTTATAGGTCCATGCATCAAGAAATGATCTTTTTCTCTGTGTATATGTAGATGTATATATATATATATATATATATGTAAGAGTGATGGCATATTGAAGATGTGGGATCTGAGCATGATGTGAATGGTATGGAATAAGGGGTGGATAATGTCCTGGGTTGAGCAGCAGCAGTCATTTTTCTCCTTCTTAGGAGCTAGTACAGTGCTGTGTTTTGATCTTTTGGCCTGGGAACAGTGCTGATAACGCCGATGTTTTCAGTTGCTGCTCAAATGTTTGGTCTGGCCAAGGACTTTGTGAGCCTCATGCTCTGCCAGGGAGGAGGGGAGGCTGGGAGGAATCAGAGACAGGACACCTGACCCAAACTAGCCAAAGAGGTATTCCATACCACAGCACGTCATGCCCAGGATGTAACTTGGAGTTACCCGGAAGGGCTAGTGGGACTGCAGGGTTGGACGAGGTATCGGTTGGTGCTCGGCTGGGGGGGAGTGGGGTGAGTTATCGGTGGGCTGGTGTTGAGGTGTTGTATTCTTTCCTCTTGTTATTTCCTTTATCATTATTATTATTGGTGGTAGCAGCAGTGATTTGTGTGATACCTTAGTTACTAAACTGTTCTTATCTCAACCCGTGGGAGTTGTATTCTTTTTGATTCTCCTCTTCGTCCCTCCAGGAGCAGGGGGAGGGCAAGAAGGGGGGGAGTGAGTAAACGAGGTTTGTGGTTGGGTTTAAACCACGACATCCGGTTAAAGACAATAGAAAGGGCTTCTTCAAATACATAGCAAATAAAACTAACACAAGAGGCAATATAGGCCCACTGCTGAATGAAGTGGGTGCCCTGGAGACAGAGGATATTAAGAAGGCAGAGGTGCTGAATGCCTTCTTTGCCTCTGTCTTTATTCCTGCAGACTCTCCCCGAGGGCCCCGGATTTCTATAGCCCCAGAAGGAGTCAGGACAAAGGAGGAGTTTGCTTTGGTAGATGAGGATTGAGTTAGGGATCAGCTATGCAATCTGGACATCTGTAAATCGATGGGTCCGGATGGAATGCACCCACGGGTGCTGAGGGAGCTGGCGGAGGTCATTGCTAGGCCACTCTCCATCATCTTTGGTAAGTCGTGGGAAACGGGAGAGGTGCCTGAGGATTGGCGGATGGCAAAGGTCACACCAGTCTATAAGAAGGGCAAGAAGGAGAACCCGGGTAATTATAGTCCAGTCAGCCTTACCTCCATCCCTGGAAAGATGATGGAACAACTTATTCTTGACTCCATCACTAGGCATATCAAGGATGAGGGGGTCATTAAGAACAGCCAACATGGTTTTATGAGGGGGAAGTCATGTATGACCAACCTTATAGCCTTCTATGAGGAAGTGACTAGGTGGAGGGATGATGGTAGAGCGGTAGATGTAGTTTTTCTTGATTTCAGTAAGGCATTTGATACTGTCTCCCACAGCATCCTCATAGATAAGCTAAAGAAGTGTGGGCTTGACGATCAAGTAGTGAGGTGGATCGAGAACTGGTTGAAAGGAAGAAGGCAGAGAGTTGTGGTCAATGGCGCAGAATCTAGCTGGAGGTCTGTGACTAGTGGAGTCCCTCAGGGGTCGGTGCTGGGACCGGTGCTGTTTAATATTTTCATCAATGACCTGGATGAGGGAACTGAGTGCACCCTCAGCAAGTTCGCTGATGACACAAAACTGGGAGGAGTGGCTGACACACCAGAGGACTGTGCTGCCATTCAGCGAGACCTGGACAGGCTGGAGAGTTGGGCGGGGAGAAACTTGATGAAATTTAACAAGGGCAAGTGTAGAGTCTTGCATCTGGGGAAGAACAACCCCATGTACCAGTACAGGTTGGGGGGTGACCTGCTGGAAAGTAGCGAAGGGGAAAGGGACCTGGGGGTCCTGGTGGATAGGAGGATGACCATGAGCCAGCAATGTGCTCTTGCGGCCAAGAAGGCAAATGGCATCTTAGGGTGCATTAGAAAGGGAGTGGTTAGTAGGTCAAGAGAGGTTCTCCTCCCCCTCTACTCAGCCTTGGTGAGGCCGCATCTGGAATATTGCGTCCAGTTCTGGGCCCCTCTGTTCAAGAAGGACAGGGAATTGCTTGAAGGAGTCCAGCGCAGAGCCACAAAGATGATTAAGGGAGTGAAACATCTCCCTTATGAGGAGAGGCTGAGGGAGCTGGGTCTCTTTAGCTTGCAAAAGAGGAGACTGAGGGGTGACCTCATCAATGTTTACAAATATGTAAAGGGTAGGTGTCAGGATGATGGAGCTAGGCTTTTTTCAGTGATATCCAGTGATAGGACAAGGGGCAATGGGTGTAAACTGGAGCATAGGAAGTTCCACGTTAACATCAGGAAGAACTTCTTTACTGTAAGAGTGACAGAGCACTGGAACAGGTTGCCCAGGGGGGTTGTGGAGTCTCCTACACTGGAGATATTCAAGGCCCGCCTGGACAAGTTCCTGTGTGATGTACTGTAGGTTACCCTGCTCTTGCAGGGGGGTTGGACTAGATGATCTTTTGAGGTCCCTTCCAACCCTTGGGATTCTGTGATTGGGATTCTGTGACTAAGGTGATAACCATTCTTCAGCATCCTGCTTTTTTTTTTTTTTCATTTTTTTTTTATGAAGAACTAGGGAATTCTGCTCAAAGCACTCATACATTTCCTAACATGTGGTCATATGTATTTCTAGCACTGGACTATTAATGTAGGATCCTTTCCAAATCATTGGGGTTTTTTTTAAACAACATGAACATGAGGGCACAATATTCAGATTGAGGCTGACATGCACAAGATGTTCCATTTAGATTTTAAGCATGAAAACTGCAGGTTTAGAAAACAGGATTTCCTAGAAAGGAAAATATTCTGCTTGAGATTCAATCTGCCTCCTGAATGTCTATGTTACAGGCAACAGTTTTTGTTTGTAGGTAGCATTATTAGAAGCTGCTTTAGAAAATCAGCATTTATTTTTCATGTGAAATGGAATAGGTTTTCATTGATATAATTTTGTGAAACAGGGATCTTTCTGCAATACATGTTTTTTTTTTTCTAGACAGAAAGAAAAAAGCCTGCCTGGCTTGCACCAGATTGTTTATGTTCTTGAGTGGCAAAGTAGAATGACATCTGGCAAGAGTTTTGCAAAACTGGGTGATCTTGTGGCTCAGAAACATGTGATTTATGTGGGAAAGCGAGGAGTGAGGGGTTTGTGTGAGGTATGAGCTTTCAGATTAAATATAAAAAAAACAGACTGCTTGCATTCATTAAAGAGCTCATGGTGCTTTTCACAGGACAGAAATTCTTTCTCCAAACTGTAGTGTAAGTCCTTTACATCAAACACTGCATCTTAATTGTTGAATTACTGGTTGATGATCTAATTACTGCCTGATAATGTGCATGCCCTCCTACACCGACACGGTACACACCATTTTGTGTTATAGCTTCTTGCTAAGTGTTGTTAAACAGTCACCATATTGCATTCCTGTAAAAACACAGATTCCAAAATGTGTAAATTCTACTGGCATTACATAAGAGGGAAAACTGGTACATAAATCTAAGTTACTGGACTCTATTATTCTGATGGGAGTAAAACAGCAAAAAGTTGAGCAAATATAAATGTGTGGATGGCACAGAGTTGCCCACGGAAGGTGCAAGGTGTTACTGAGACAAAAGCATTCTGTTATTTTTAGTAGTATTATTCTGATGGGAATAAAAAAAGAACAACCGAACAGCAAAATATTTCTCAGTATGCAAAAAATTTTCCATGCTTAAAATACGGCTTATGCAAAAAAATGGCTTATAAAGCCACTGAAAAGATTTCTTCAAACATCTGAATTCTGTGTATAGAGCTTGATAAAATAGCTTTCACTGTGGTCTGCTTTTTACTTACGTATACTTCTATATCTTGGATGAAAGGACTTTAAAATCCTTAATGTTCTGTTCCTGCATCCACAAAAGTAAAGAATAAATTTCCATTAGCTTCAGTTGCATAGAAACAGGCTCTGACTGGTTAAATCTTGTAACTTCCCGTAAGAGCACAGGCATGTGTTTATCAGTAAGGCTGTTTTCCTCAGTGGGAGAAGCTTCAGCAGCAAAATGTCATGCAAGGAGAGTGGGGACAAAGATGTAAACAAACCCAAGGATCCTTAACTTACCCTCTGGTCTAAGCATTAGGCTGCACAGTCTATAATTTATTGTTGATTTTTTTTCAGATTCAAAGCCCTTCAAAATCATCTCACACACAGGTGGTGCCCAGGGTTGCTTAATCTGAGATTGTGGTATGTTCTGGGTAACACCTGGCTTCACATTTATTTCTGCTGTATGAAAGAGCTAAATTTGTTTACTCCACAAGCAGATTAACTAGAAAACATATTAGACATGGCTTTCACTCCTGATCAATGACATGACAGCTTCTTAAGCAGGCTCCTCTTCACCTATTTGCTTTTCTGCCTGAAGGAACTTGCCAATCACTATCAAAGTTTCTTAATGAGTTTAGCTTGAAAAATCGGCTGCTGTACTGCAGATGCCCATCCATTAGTTTGCTTTTGCACTTTCCATCAGGAGTTTTTTATCGGTATTTATGTGTTAGGGCAGTAAAATTATTCCAACTTCTTATATATTCTGATGGCTATTTAAAAGAGCATCATTTAGAATTCTAGAGCTATAAAGCCATATATTAAAAATATATATTATATAAAGCCCTATATAAAGCCCTATAAAACCTCATTATTTCGTAAGCAGACACTAAACTGATGCTATATATTCTTTGTTGTGTAGATCTGAAACATGTCAGTCTCACCTCTGTGCCTGGCAAAATCTTGGAGCAGATTCTCCTGGAAGGCATGCTAAGGCACATGAAAAACAACAAGGTGCTTGGTGACAGCCAGCATGGCTTCACTAAGGGGAAATCCTGCCTGACCAATTTGGTGGCCTTCTTTGATGGGGCTATGGAACTGATGGACAGAGGCAGATCAGTTGACGTCATCTACCTCGAATTGTGCAAAGTGTTCGACAGTCCCACATGACATCCTTGTCTCTAAACTGGAGAGATATCAATTTGATAGGTGGACCACTCGGTGGATAAAGGACTGGCTGGATGGCTGCATGCAAAGAGTTGTGGTCAATAGCTCAATGTCCAGCTGGAGATCAGTAACAAGTGGTGTCCCTCAGGGATCAGTGTTGGGACCGGTCTTGTTTAACATCTTCATCGCTGACATGGACAGTGGGCTTGAGTGTGCCCTCAGCAAGTTTGCCGATGACACCAAGCTGTGTGGTTCGGTTGATACACCGCAGGGAAGGGATGCCATCCAGGGGGACCTTGACATGCTTGTGAGGTAGGCTGATGCCAACCTTATGAAGTTCAACCATGCCAAGTGCAAGGTCCTACACCTGGGTCAGAGCAATCCCAGGCACAGCTACAGGTTGGGCAGAGAAGAGATTCAGAGCGGCCCTGAGGAGAAGGACTTGGGGGTGTTGGTTGCTGAGAAAATGAACATGAGCCGGCAGTGTGCGCTTGCAGCCCAGAAAGCCAACCGTATCCTGGGCTGCATCAAAAGGAGCGTGACCAGCAGGTCGAAGGAGGTGATCCTGCCCCTCTACTCTGCTCTCGTGAGACCTCACTTGTGTACAGTTCTGGTATCTTCAACATAAAAAGGACATGGAACTGCTGGAACAAGTCCAGAGGAGGGCCACGAGGATGATCAGGGGACTGGAGCACCTCCTGTATGAAGACAGGCAGAGAAAGTTGAGGCTGTTCAGCCTGGAGAAGAGAAGGCTGCATGGAGACCTCATAGCAGCCTTCCAGTATCTGAAGGCGGCCTGCAAGGATGCTGGGGAGGGACTTTTCATTAGGGACCTTAGTGATAGGACAAGGGGTAATGGGTTAAAACTTAAACAGGGGAAGTGTAGATGTTAGATATGAGGAAGAAGTTATTTACTGTGAGGGTGATGAGGCACTGGAATGGGTTGCCCAAGGAAGTTGTGAATGCTCCACCCCTGGCAGTGTTCAAGGCTGGGTTGGACAGAGCCTTGGGTGACATTGTTTAGTGTGAGATGTCCCTGCCCGTGGCAGGCGGATTGGAACTTGATGATCTTAAGGTGCTTTCCAACCCTAACTTTTCTATGATTCTATGATTCTATGTCCTCACCCATCTATGCATTTTGCTCTAGCCTATGTTAATAAAACCTTACCACAGAGACAGAGGCCTTGTTCAGAAAACTGATTTACTTCAATGACTAAAGACAAAGTAAGATTCTAACCTATAGTCAACACGGGAGAATCTGCATAGGCACAGAGTGAAGTAACACTGTAATGAAGGTGAAAAAAAGTGAAATGCGAAAAATGTGAAGGAAGTTTTAACTGGAATGGGCTCTTAAGTAGACACCAGGGTATTCATTACTCAGCCAAGCTCTTCCTTCTGTGTGGGTCTTGCCTTCTGTTTAAGGCATTTATAACATTTTTCCTATGTATTCGCTAGTGTTCAATGGGAAATACAGTTTTCCCCTCTGGAATGGCACTAGCAGGGTTACATTAAGCTACCTCTCTAAGTATTTTCATGAAACTTAGCAAAACCTTAATCTTTGTTAATTCTGCTTCTCTGCCACCTTTGTTGAAATAGAACAGTTGGCAAAAAAGTGTCAAAGTTGCACAGTACCCTTAGAAAGCAATCTAAAATAAATGAAATCTACATGTAGAGCTCCACTATCATTCTCTATGGCTAATTTGTAAAGATACGGAATAAGTCTGTAGATCTCAGTTAAGAATATCATGTCTATGATTCTGGTCTAAATTGCTGTGCAAGCTTTTTTAAATGTGTCACCATGTCTCCAAAATACAGACCTCCTTCCTGTGAGGAATAAATTTTAAGATGAATAATAATGGCTGGTACCATTAGACATGATTGAGATGAAGCTTAAAGAAGGATTCAGAAATAGGTTAGACTTTATATGAATAATGAGCACAAAATCTGAAGTTACACTAGCAGGGGCTTATTAGGTTATTGTGACAGAATTTCATGCATCTACCACTTACGCTAAAATTAAACTTAGATCTATATCATACTATACACAGTAACAAAAATACACTCAAATGATACTTAGAATCCTTCACTTAATGGACCTTAGAAGTCCTAAAAAGTATTGCAAATTATAAACATACAGAAAACCAATGTTACAGGCCACAATAAGATTTGGAACAACCAGCCTGTGGCAGTATCAAATTGCTTCATGTCCATGAATGCAGTGTCAAAGTCAGAGGTCTGTTTTATATCCTGAGAAGATATGAAAGGTTGGAGAGACTAAATAAAGTCACACTACATATAACCACACAGGAGAGAATACCCCCCTAGAGAAATGATTTACTTGCTAATTGATGGAGTATTTTGCTAGAACATGGAAAGTTTATACTGTAATACGCTACTTCCTACAGGCATATTTTACCCTGCTCCCCAAAATGGTGGCATTTTCTGAAGGAGACCATTCCAAGGCTACCAAATTCGTTCACTGCAATTCACACATCCAATGCAGCACCTCTACTTGTATATCCTGTCAACAAGATATTGAACGTGAAAAATGTGTCCTGGAACCGATTCGTGAAGGATGGGAAAGTGGAGGGAAAAGAGGAAGGGGAAGAGAGAGAGAGTGTGTGTGTGTGCCCACTCATGTGTCCACTTATGCCATAGGGTAAGCCTCCAGGAAAGTGTGAAGAGCTACTTGCGGGTCACCTGGGCTAGAAAAAGAGGTACAAATTTTTGGAGGGGAAAATATGGGAAAGAGGGGAGAAAAAGGCAAAAGGGACAAGACAGCTGTCTCTACTTCTTTTTCGACCAGCTCTAGTTTTACTTTGTGTTACTGCAATTATCTGCAGGCTTAGATAGAAGGACATGGGCAAAGGTCTGTTTTTTTCCCTGGCTCAGGGAAATAGTTACCATTTATCATCAGAAATGACAAACTATACTATATGGACCCCATGACATTTGAAATTGCAGCTCCTATGTGCGAATAATACTTGAGATGCTTCTAAAATTGCCAGCCGAATTAATTTTCCCCAAACCCAAAACCATCAAGGGGAAATGAAGCCAACTGGCAGATCTCCACACACACACTCCTCTGAACCTCGACCAGCACCAGAGATGTGTTGTGTCTCTTACTGCCTTGCAATGGCAATGATGTAATTATTAGCAATTTCATTCTCCAGCTAAGTGCTGTGGATGGGAATCAATTAAAATGCTATATTAGAGACAACAGAATATTTACTTGAAATAATTTTTCAATTAAATAGTATAACTAATGAAAGAAATTGCTTCTACCTGCTTTCACAATAGCTTAAAACTTACTGAGCACAGCCAGACAAGTGTTCAGCTGTGTGGAGGAGAAAGCTTGATCAATGGGCTGGAAAAGCAAGGTCTTTTAAAATATGCCCATTTTTAAGATTTAGCTTCAGCCTCTTCTTTCCTCACTCTCTGACAAGTAATTGAAGTTCTTGATTTGTTTCAAAATGGCTCAGGTTAAATTTCATTTTGTTAAGCACCTCAATTTTTCAGGAACAAAGAAAAAGACCATTAGGAATTTGCATTATCCACTACAGCCTCTTTCATGATCTAAAATTTATATGGGAAACACTACTTGGACGTTCATCATAATAAAGATAATGATTTCTGTAGTCTTTGCAGTGATAATTAAGACAAAAGATGAAAATGATGCAGAGTGAGCATTGTATTCTTTATTTGCTGTGAAGTATGGAAAATTAATTCTGTCTTTATCTGCAGGGTAAAGGTGCCAGGCAGGGACAGAGGGGACATGTGCAAGAAACTGTCTTGTCTAACACATCTGAATTAGCTTAGGGGAGAGATGGTCCTGCTGATTTCACCCTAATGCCCAGATGAAGAAGTCTTATAGTGTGTGAAATCTTCCTGTTATTGGAAATTGTCCTGAAGACAGATCTGGCTGATGAGATTTCATTTGTTATGCTTCATTGCACTGTGAATAGGCGATTTCCCTCTGTTGCTTTCTAAACAATGTGGGTTTCCAGTTCCCTAAGGGAAAGAGGCGACTTCCATGGTGTGGAGTTGTAAGCACTTGCAGTGACAGAGGCAGACTGTGTGAGTTAACTGGTCAGGACAGTCACTGCCATATCTAAGTGCATCTGATTTTGAGACTCAAGCCAAAAGAAAACAAAGCTTTATGAAGTGGAAAGTATTTTTACACAAAAATCCTTCTCCTTCATTTGTTCTACTCTTCTGTATTCTCCAGAAGAGGTTTGGTGACTGATTTGGAGAAAACTCCAGGAACAAACTTGCCAACGAAGTTTTCAAGCTGACAAGCAGGTGTTCTTGCTGCGCCGGGGGACACAGGGAATAGCTCCTCCTAACGTGTGTCCCCTTATTGCTACACAAGCCATCCTTATATAGTCCCTGGGAATACATACATGTTTCTGAGGATATATATGGATCACATCATTTTCCAGAATGTTCCCTGCATACGTACAGAATTGTGGTGGTGGTCTCTGAGGGTCGTTTACTTCTTCCAACAATCTTCATCACTTCTGGCAGCCTTTGAAGCATGCGCAGTAGATGCTCATACCAGTTTAATTGGTTCAGTAGCATCAGAGACATAATAATCCTCCTGTCCTCCTATTTATCAGTTGGTTTAACTGTAGCCCATCCTGGACACCTGCCATTCCCAGATACTCCTTATCCCTGTGTCCTGTTCTTCTAGACTGTTTTTATTAAAACTATGTCAACTATTACAATTTATCTTGTACAAGAATTCTCAGTATGTTCTCTAGCTGTACTCTACTTTTTTTTCTATGTATCATGCACCTCAGTAATTTTCCATTGCTACTGTTACAAAGCCATCAAACTTAACGTTACTTAAAACTGATTCTAAAGGTTTATATATTCCATTTTGTGATTTTGTGCCCCCCCTTGTCTCATGACCCTGTTTGGGGCAGCAGATAGAGTACCAAGAGCAGCAACACTGAATCCAAAATTGAGATGGTCAATACTGTTATTTTTCCTGAAACTTGGATGAACAGGGACTGTTCCCATCAGGTGCCCATCACAAATCAATCAGTGCTTTTGTCACTGAGGTCTCACATGAACCAACTCCAGGAAGAGCTGGAGTGACAATGTCTGTTCTGACAGGGATTGCTCTAGCTCTTGGCTGCTTACTGTAGTAGGATGAAAATTATTTGGTGATTGGTAAATTATCTGTTATTCACCCCTAGTTTTGAAGTGTGAGACCCACAAGTACTGATACTGTTCAGTACTTCATAAAAACCTTCACACATGCCCATAAGCATGAATTGCAAGATGAACAATTACATGTACAGAAAGAAGAACCAAATAATTTGGCTAAAAGAAAGTTGTATATACATTGGCAGACACTGTTATAAGAAGGAGACTGTACCTGTCGTGGTTTAAACCCAGCCATGCAGCTCATTCACTCACTCCCCCCCTTCCTCCCTCTTTCTTTCCTTCCCCCCCTTCCCCTCTCCCCAGCTCCCGGAGGGATGGGGAGAAGAATTGAGAGAATGCAACTCCCACAGGCTGAGATGAGAACAGCCCAGTAACTAAGGTATAACACAAATCACTACTGCTACCACCAATGATAATATTGATAAGAGAAAATAACAAGGGAAGAGAATACGATACCACCCGCCGAGATGAGCCCGACCTCCAGAAGAGAGCCCGTGCCCTTCTGGGTAACTCCCAGTTACCTCCCTGGGCATGACGTACTGTGGTATGGAATACCTCTTTGGCTAGCTTGGGTCAGGTGTTCTCTCTCTGCTTCCTCCTGGCTTCCCCTTGTCCCTGGCAGAGCATGAGACTCACAAAGTCCTTGGTCAGAGTAAACATTACTTAGCAACAACTAAAAACAGTTGTGTTATTAGCTCTGTTTCCAGGCTGAAAGTCAAAACACAGCGCTGCACCAGCTATTAAGAAGGAGAAAAAATGACTGCTACTGCTGAACCCAGGACAGTGTCCACCTGTTATTCCATACCATTCACGTCATGCTCAGATCCCACATTTTCAATATACTATCTCTCTTACATATATATGCCTCCACATACACACAGACAGAGAGAAAGAGAATTTCTTAGTGCATGGACCAATCTCTATAATGCTGCCGAGTCCATTCAGTTCATGATGTCAGGTTCCATCCCTTGCAACAGTCTTTCAGGGCAGGAAAGGCTGTGTGCAGTGCTGGATTGTTGCCTGCTGATGCTGATGGTTCCTTCACTGCAGAGCTTGTCTGGTTCTATCAAAGTTCATTCTCTGTTGGGATGATGGTTGGAGGGAAGTCAGGGCCAGTCGCTGGTGACCTGAAGACATCTAGTTGATGTGCTATAAAAGTATTACACAGCAGGCAACAGCATACAATTATGTTCATTGGCTGTTTTCCCCTTAAATCAAATCCCCTTGAGGTATACATCGGACTTCCCCATCTTCCCACATTACCCACCAAGTATATCCGGGTCCCTGAGCAAAAACAATCCCACGAGTGGGTTTGCCTTTACCTGAAGCAGGAATAACCCAGACTGTCTTCCCCAGCAAATTCTTCATGTGCACCTGTCCTGGTTTGAGCAGCAGCAGTCATTTTTCTCCTTCTTAGGAGCTAGTACAGTGCTGTGTTTTGATCTTTTGGCCTGGGAACAGTGCTGATAACGCCGATGTTTTCAGTTGCTGCTCGAATGTTTGGTCTGGCCAAGGACTTTGTGAGCCTCATGCTCTGCCAGGGAGGAGGGGAGACTGGGAGGAAGCAGAGACAGGACACTTGACCCAAACTAGCCAAAGAGGTATTCCATACCACAGCACATCATGCCCAGGGAGGTAACTGGGAGTTACCCAGAAGGGCTAGTGGGACTGCAGGGTTGGAGGAGGTATCGGTCGGTGCTTGGCTGGGGGGAGTGGGGTGAGTTATTGGTTGGCTGGTATTGAGGTGTTGTATTCTTTCCTCTTGTTATTTCCTTTAGCACTATTATTATTGGTGGTAGCAGTAGTGATTTGTGTTATACCTTAGTTACTGGGCTGTTCTTATCTCAACCCGTGGGAGTTGCATTCTTTTTGATTCTCCTCTCCGTCCCTCCAGAAGCAGGGGGAGGGCAAGAAGGGGGGGGAGTGAGCAAAAGAGGTTTGTGGTTGGGTTTAAACCACGACAGCACCACAGGAACTTTGTCCCACTCTACAATATGTAAAAGTTCTGACTGGGCTGGGACAGCCCTCTTGGCAGATCCTCTGGTGTTGACCAACCAGGTGGCCTTTGATGTGTATCCCAATGCTTGAAAGTTCCCCCACCCATTGCTCTCAGTGTGGTTTTTAACAGCCCATTGTACCATTCGGTTTTCCCAGAGAAATGGGATGTGATATACCCACTCAATGCCATGCTTTTTGGCCCAAGTGTCTATAAGGTTATTCCGGAAATGAGTCCCATTGTCTGACTCAATTCTCTCTGGGGTGCTGTGTCGCCACAAAATCTGTTTCTCAAGGCCCAGGATAGTGTTCCGGGCAGTGGTGTGGGGCACAGCGTATGTTTCCAGCCAGGCGGTGGTGGCTTCCACCATAGTAAGCACATGGCGCTTGCCTTGGTGGGTTGGTGGGAGTGTAATACAGTCAATCTGCCAGGCCTCCCCATATTTCAGCCATCGTCCTCCATACCAAAGAGGCTTTAACCTTTTGGCTTGTTTAATTGCAGCCCATTTCACACTCATGGATAACCTGGGCAATAGTGTCTATTGTTAAGTCCACCCCTCGATCATGAGCCCATCTGTATGCTGCATTTCTGCCCTGATGGCCTGAAGTGTCATGGGCCCACTGGGACAAAAATAATTCACCTTTATGTTGCCAATCTAAGTCCATCTGAGCCACTTCAATCTTAGCAGATTTCTCCACGTGTGGTTGTTCTGGTGTTCCTCAGTGGCCCGACTCTTGGGTACATGTGCATGTACATGGCACACCTTCACCACCAGGTTCTGCACCCGGGCAGTGATATCTTGCCACAGTTCAGCAGCCCAAATGGGTTTACCTCTGTGTTGCCAGTTGCTTCGCTTCCATTGCTGCAACCACCCCCACAGGGCATTTGCCATCATCCATGAGTCAGTGTAGAGATAAAGTACTGGCCACTGTTCTTGTTCAGCAATGCCCAGGGCCAGCTGGATGGCTTTCATCTTGGCAAATTGACTCGATTTGCCCTCTCCTTCAGCAGTTTCTGCAACTTGTCGCTGAGGACTCCTTACGGCTGCCTTCCATCTCCGATGCTTTCCCACAATACGGCAGGACCCATCAGTAAACAAGGCATACTGCTTTTCACTTTCTAACAGTTTGTTATATGGTGGGGCCTCTTCAGCACGCATCACCTCCTCCACTGGCGACATTCCAAAATCTTTGCCCTCTGCCCAGTCCATGATGACTTCTAGAATGCCTGGACGACTGGGATTTCCTATTCGAGCTCGTTGTGTAATTAGTGCAGCCCATTTACTCCATGTAGCATCAGTTGCATGACGTGTAGAGGAGACCCTGCCTTTGAACATCCAGCCCAGTACGGGCTACTGGGGTGCCAGGGGGATCTGTGCTTCAGTGCCAGTTACTTCTGAAGCAGCTCGAACCCCTTCATAGGCTGCCAGTATCTCTTTCTCAGTTGGGGTATAGCTGGCCTCAGATCCTTTCTACCCCCGACTCCAAAAGCCGAGGGGTCAACCTCGAGTGTCCCCTGGAGCTTTCTGCGAGAGGCTCCAGGTAGGACCATTTTCCCCAGCTGCGGTGTACAGTGCATTTTTGACATCCGGCCTGGTCCGGACTGATCCGAGGGCTACTGCATGAACTATCTTGCATTTAATTTGCTCAAAGGTTTGTTGCTGCTCAGGACCCCATTTAAAATCATTCTTCTTCCAGGTCACATGATAGAGAGGGCTTACAATCGAACTGTAATTTGGGATGTGCATTCTCCAGAACCCCACAGCACCCAAGAAAGCTTGTGTTTCTTTATTATTAGTTGGTGGAGACATTGCTGTTATCTTGTTGATCACATCTGTGGGGATCTGTCTACGTCCATCTTGCCACTTTATTCCCCAAAATTGAATCTCCTGTGCAGGTCCCTTGACCTTACTCTGTTTTATGGCAAAACCGGCTTTCAGCAGGATTTGGATTATTTTCCTCCCTTTCTCAAAGACTTGTTCTGCTGTATCGCCCCACACAATAGTGTCATCAATATATTGCAGGTGTTCTGGAGTTTGCCTCTGTTCCAGTGCAGTCTGGATCAGTCCATGGCAAATGGTAGGGATGTGTTTCCACCCCTGGGGCAGTTGGTTCCAAGTGAACTGGACACCCCTCCAAGTAAAAGCAGACTGTGGCCTGCACTCTGCTTCCAAAGGAATTGAGAAAAATGCATTGGCAATATCAATCGTGGCATACCACTTGGCTGCCTTTGACTCTAATTCCTACTGAAGTTCTAGCATGTCCAGTACGGCAGCACTCAGTGGTGGTGTGACTTTATTCAGGCCACAATAGTCTACTGTTAGTCTCCACTCTCTGTTAGACTTTCGCGCTGGCCATATGGGTGAGCAGGTCTTGTTGATCACTCCCTTACTCTCCAGTCTACGAATCAGCTGATGGATAGGAATCAGGGAGTCTCGGTTGGTGCGATATTGCCGCCGGTGCACTGTTGTGGTCGCGATTGGCACTTGCTGTTCTTCGACTTTCAGCAATCCCACAACAGAAGGATCCTCTGAGAGACCAGGCAAGGTGGACAGCTGCTCAATTTCCTCTGTCTCCAAAGCAGCAATACCAAAAGCCCATCGGTACCCTTTTGGGTCTTTGAAGTACCCTCTCCTGAGGTAGTCTATGCCGAGGATGCATGGAGCCTCTGGACCAGTCACAATGGGGTGCTTTTGCCATTTCCTCCCAGTCAGGCTGATTTCAGCCTCCCATACAGTCAACTCTTGGGATCCTCCTGTCACTCCAGAAATATAGATGGGTTCCACCTCTTGACAGCTTGATGGCATCAGGGGACACTGTGCACCGGTATCTACTAGAGCCTTATACTTCTGTGGGACTGATGTGCCAGGCCATCTGATCCACACAGTCCAGTAAATCCGATTATCCCCTACCTCCACCTGGCTGGAGGCAGGGCCCGTCTAATAGTCATCACAACGTTGAACACTTAAGTCATGTTGAAAGGGATTATTCTTCGTTATCACAGGAGATGGAGTAAAATCAGCTCTTACACGCCATCTGGGGATCTGTTCACCAGAGACTGAAGCCACAGCTCTCATGGGATGATCAGTCCTGGCCCTTGCTCCCCTCTTCAATTCACTCACCCGTTCCTCCAAAGCTGAAGTAGGTTTTCCATCCCACTTTGTCATGTCTTCTCTGTGATCCCATAGGTAAAATCATAGGGTGGCCTGTGGCGTATACCTCCTGTATCTTCTGTCTTGAACAATAAGACGCCTTTCGTTAATAGCTGAGACGTGTGTCAGTACATGTGAGGAGCTGGATAAACCAGATATATCATCCCTCAATTGTTTGAGATCCTGGGACAGTTTTTCCACAGCTGAGATGATGGAAGGGGTGAGATTGTCTTCAAACTCTCGGAGTTTATGAATCATTTCATCCACTGTTAGTGGTACTATGTCATTCCAGGTTACTGTTGTCAATGAATGGGCATACGATGACTGTGCATTCCGTGTTAGTTTTCGCCACATGGGTCGTGTACATTTGACTTCATCTGCATCTATGTGTATATCCCCATTATTTGGCTTGATGTGATAGATCATCTCTACGATGGCTGATTCCCTCAGAGACTGGATGCCTTTGTCTAAAGTAGTCCACTTGGCCGAACGACTCATAACATCGTCCTTGTATGGAAACCTTTCTTTCACAGCTGCCAAGAGCCGCCTCCAAAGACTGAGGGACTTTTTCTCTCTTGCAATTGCTTTGTCAATTCCCCCTTCTCTAGCAAGTGATCCCAGTTGCTTGGCTTCACTACCTTCTAGTTCGTGACCATCGGCCCCATTGTCCCAGCATTGGAGCAATCAGGTGATGATGTGCTCCCCTGGTTGACGGGTAAAATCTTTTTGCATATTCCATAGCTCGGTTGAGGTCCGAGGCCGAGAAGTCACCTCTTCTTCTTTGTCATGCGATGATGACTCCCGCTCAAATGCTGAACCGGATAGTCAATACATTGTTTCTTCATCTTGATTCACCCTTCTTGCCTCTTTTTTGCTTTTTCTCTTGCCTACAGGGGCAATCGATATGGTACGAATTGGTCCTCTGGTTTAGCTGCAGTGATTATCACTGTGGTTTGAGCAGCGACTGTACTTGTCACTGGGGGTGGTGTAGCTGTTGTGCTTGGAGCTGGGGTAGCCGTCCTGTCTGTTGCAGTCGAAGTTTGAGTAGCTGCTGTACTTGTGACTAGGGTAGCTGCGCTGTCCATTGCAGCCAACGTTTGGGTAGCGACCGTACTTGTCGCTGGGGGTGGTGTAGCTGCTGTGCTTGGAGCTGGAGTAGCTGCACTGACTGTTGCTTTGCCCTCAGATGCAGGGGCATTTTTTTTCTTTTGAAGGTGCTGGATAGTGTTGAACAAAGCCCTGTAAGCATAGGCCAAGCCCCAGCACGTTGCCATGATTTGTCCATCTCTGGTATGGCCAGACTGACCACACACCTAATTTAAGTGTTTTACTAATTCTTCCGGATTTTGCACTTGTTCGGTGATGAAATTCCAAAGTACTGGAGGGGCACACTGACCTAGATACATGCACATAATACCCCACACACCCTGCCACTCATGGCTGTCCAGCCTCTGGGAAAATCTCTTGGTCCTCCTATATTGTCGTTTAACCCCACACAAGGCCCAAACCTGACTCTGCTTAACTCTTGAAATCAGACGAAATGGTCGTGGGCAAAACACACTCTGTATGCATGCCAACATGGTGATCCCCATCACAATCAGCAAACAGGTCTCAACAATACTAAAAGGCCATTCAAGAACTTCAAAACTCTCAAATGATGCTGTAAATGGTCTGAGAGGGGGGCTGGGAGGGTAAAAGAATGTCTCCTTCACAGGTTGACCCCCCGAGAAGGAGAAAAAAGATGTGTAATTGCTAAGCACCTTTATTATATACCTCCCAAAGTATAAAGGTGGTGACCACACTGGGAACATAAGCCAGATCAGTTTCATGACCAATGATTCTATTCTATTACAAGTCATTACAGAAAGTACAATGAGACAAGAACCTTAGATAAGCCCCACACTTAAAAAACACTACCACAGCAAATACCGGCTCTAAGTAAGGTACGATATACTGAGACCGTGAGATCAAGAGGAACAACTTTGAGAGCCAATAAATCAGCATTGTGACGAGTGACTATTAATCTAAAACAATGAATGCTTATCACAAATACAATTAGACACACTCCAGTCATATCTGTCGTTATCTCAACCCCTCGTGCCCCACGTTGGGCGCCAAAAAGAACTGTCGTGGTTTAAACCCAGCCATGCAGCTCGTTCACTCACTCCCCCCCTTCCTCCCTCTTTCTTTCCTTCCTCTGCCCCCCCCAGCTCCCAGAGGGATGGGGAGAAGAATCGAGAGAATGTAACTCCCACGGGTTGGGATAAGAACAGTCCAGTAGCTAAGGTATAACACAAGTCACTACTGTTACCACCAATGATAATAATGATAATGGAAAATAACAAGGGAAGAGAATACGATACCACCTGCTGAAACGAGCCCGACCCCCAGAAGAGAGCCCGGACCTTCTGGGTAACTCCAAGTTACCTCCCTGGGCATGACGTACTGTGGTATGGAATACCTCTTTGGCTAGCTTGGGTCAGGTGTCCTGTCTCTGCTTCTTCCTGGCTTCCCCTTGTCCCTGGCAGAGCATGAGACTCACAAAGTCCTTGGTCAGAGTAAACAAAGTCCTTGGTCAGAGTAAACATTACTTAGAAACAACTAAAAACATAGTGTTATCGGCTCTGTTCCCAGGCTGAAAATCAAAACACAGTGCTGCACCAGCTACTAAGAAGGAGAAAAACTGACTGCCACTGCTGAACCCAGGACAGTACCTTTTTGAATGGAAAAATCCCTTAGAAGGAGCAATTCAATTAGTGCTCCAACTTGTTTTAAAAGTTACTGTATTTAAGCCATTTCAGCAGTATCCTAGAGGTTTATGAAGTCATAAACCAGTTCCCAAAAGGAAGAATTGCGAGGATAAGTAAAGCAGTGAAATGGGAGCACTATTCCTGGTGTGAAAGCTTCACATGGAGCTGTGCAAACAGCTGACTTCCTGGTTAGCTTGCTGAATCAGGGGGAAAAGAAGGCAGGCCAGCAGCCATTAGAAAAGAAAACCAATTCTCTTGCTTTTTGATCCAATAGGATCAACACAGGGTGAGGGAACAGGGGAATATAATTTCTTAGGTTAGTGTCCTCAAATGACGAAAACCAAACAAAAATCCTTCTTTTAGAAAAGATTTGACTGAGTCAACAGTATGGCATGGATGGACTGAAATGGAAGTATGGTCACTTCCATGCGTGGAAGAAGGCCTCTGGGCATGGTTTTACTTACTGAAACTCAGTTTCACTGAAAAAAACTCTCCAGCACATTTCAGGCAAATAGTAGTAGATCATAGGGTAGAAAATTGCAGGTAATTAATTTTTTTCCTGGAGTGAAGCATTTCTCAGATTGCAGGCCTGTATTTAGGGAAATGGAAATTGAGGTTACAAGAAATACACATTTCAGAAAGTCCTTAGGTGTTTTGAATGTTTACTTCAGAGAGCTCGTTTGGAAATACATTGATGCCTGCCTTGAACTTGTGAAATGAAACTGCTATGAATTCCTGCATCAACCTGAACTTTCTTTTTCAGCTTGCTGATGCTCAAAGTTAAACTATCTTGAACTTCCATTTACAACTCAGTCTCAACCAGGACTCCACTTGGATACATAAAACTTATTCCTGGCCCCCCACTGCAGAGTTTCCAAGCTGAAGGCAGAAGTTCCAGACATTTTGCAAGCCCTTTCTTCGAGAAGGTTTCTTGACCTTGGACCTTGGAATTGCTGAGGTGAGTAGCTCGAGAGAGGACGCCTTTAACACCGGAGCGGGGCAGAGATCAGCGTCCAGGAGCCTCAACTCAGAGCGGCCAGAGCTACCAAGGGAGCTTCAAGTCCTCAACAGGCCCTGCCCAGGAGCCGGCAGCTCCGCGGACGCGAGCAGGGACTCACAGGGGGCGGAGCCAGGAGCAGCGGCACCAACCCTGAGTGGGTAAAAACCTGCCCCAGGGAGCGCGGCGGGGCAGTTTGCGCGGGCAGGCGAGCGGGACGGTGAGCACCCGCCGTATGGGCAGGGCCCGCGCTGGGAGCTCTGCTCTGGCGGCCCCGGCGGTGCCAGCGTAGGCACCCGGACAGAGCCGATGAGAGGGGAGGCTGCAGTGCACAGCTCGGAGTGCAGAGGGTGCCTGCCCTGGGCTTGTGAGGGATTGGTGCACGACGGGCAGGGCTGCACTCGGTGCTCCCTGGTGGAGGCCCTCCTGCAGCAGGTGGCTGAGCTGCGGAATGCTATTAGCGGGCTGCAAGATGTCAGGGTAGCTGAGAGGAAGCGGGGCTGCTTGCTCCAGCCCCAAACTGTGCGGGGGCCTCAAGCTTCCCCTCCAGCTCATGAAGGAAAGAAGGAGGCCACCAACCCGGGAAACTGGGAATTGGTGACAAAGAAAAATAACAAAAGAAGGAGGAAAAGGACAATTAAAAGCAAGGAGCTTCCTCCTAAATCTGTTGTCCCCACGCAGAACCACTTTGCTGTCCTGCAGGAGGCTAACGAGGAAACTCACTTGCACCACAAACAGCCGGATTATGCACGGGTAAAGATCTCTACTGGCGCTACAAAGAAAAAGCGACGGGTCGTAGTAATAGGGGACTCTACTTTGAAAGGGACAGAAGCACTCGTCCGTCAGCCGGACCCCTTCTTGAGGGAGGTGTGCTGCCTACCAGGGGCACGGATCAGGGATGTTACAGAGAGGCTGCCTGCTCTAGTAAGTTCCACGGACTATTACCCGCTCCTGGTGATCCATGTGGGTGCTAGGGATATAGGTAGTAGTAGACTGGGGACTATAAAGAAAGACTACAGAGCCCTGGGAGAGGTGGTTAGGGGCTCCGGTGCTCAGATAGTTTTTCGTCAATTCTCCAGGACACAGGGGAGGACCAAGAAAAAGCTAGGAGGATTGGCCAGGTCAATAGATGGTTAAAAGGGTGGTGTCATAGTCAGGGGTTTGGGTGTCTTGAACATAGGACTGAAGTTAGTAGGCCAGATCTACTGGGGGCTGGTGGAGCTGCTCTGGTAAAGAAGGGGAAGAACAGTTTTGGTAGGAGGCTTGCCAGACTGGTCAAGGAGGCTTTAAACTAGATGTGTTGGGGGAGGGGGGCATCATTCTATCCCAACACACCCAGTCAGTTGCCAACACCTATAATAAATGCTCGGAACAATGTAGATATATTCCAGCTGCTCCAGCCAACGAGCCGGCTTCAATTGGAGCTCGTCTCAGATGCCTCTATACAAACACCCGTAGCATGGGGAACAAACAAGAGGAATTAGAGATGTGTGCACATCTATGGGGGTATGATATAATAGGCATCACAGAAACATGGTGGGATGGCTCCTATGACTGGAGTGTTGGAATGGAAGGTCACAGGCTCTTTAGAAAGGACAGGCCCGGCAGAGGGGGAGGGGGAGTTGCCCTTTATGTTAGGGATAGGCTGGAGAGTATGGAACTCTGTCTGGGGGCAGGTGAGCAGTTAACAGACAGCTTGTGGGTCAGGGTTAAAGGGAAAACAGCCGTGGGAGACATTACTGTGGGAATCTGTTACAGGCTGCCTGATCAAGGAGAACCTGTAGATGAAGAACTCTACAGACAGATAGGAAAAGCCTCACACTCACAGGCCCTTGTTCTCATGGGGGATTTCAACCACCCTGACATCTGTTGGAACGATGGCACTGCACGGCACAAGCAATCCAGGAGGTTCCTCGATTGTGTGGAAGACAACTTCCTTCTGCAAGTAATAGAGGAGCCGACAAGGAGAGGTGCCATGCTTGACCTTGTGCTCACCAACAGGGAAAGGCTTGTTGAGAATGTGGTGCTCCAGGGCAGCCTTGGATGTAGTGATCACGAGATGGTCGAATTTGAGATCCCCAGGAGAGTGAGAAGAACGTGTAGCAAGCTCACTGCCCTGGACCTCAAAAGAGCAGACTTTGGCCTCTTCAGGAGCCTGCTTAGTAAGGTTCCATAGGATATAGCCCTGGAGGGCAGGGGGGGCCCAAGACTGTTGGTTGATATTCAAGGATCACCTGCTACAAGCTCAGGAGTGCTGCATCCCAACTAGAAGGAAGTGCGGCAGAAGGGCCAGGAGACCTCCTTGGATGGATAAGGAGCTGCTGAGGAAAATTCAGAGGAAAAAAGAGGCTTATAAAAAATGGAAGCAAGGACAGGCGGCCTGGGTAGAGTACAGGGATGTTGTCTGGAAGCTAGGGACCAGGTTAGGAAGGCTAAGGCCCAGTTAGAATTAAACCTAGCCAGGGATGTTAAGGATAATAGGAAGGGATTCTACAGGTACGTAGCAAACAAAAAACAGACTAGGGACAAAATAGGCCCCCTGAGGAAGCTTTCGGGAGAACTGGTTACACAGGATTTGGAGAAGGCTGAGGTTCTGAATGACTTCTTCGCCTCGGTCTTCACTGGCAAAGGCTCTGACTGCACCACCCAGTTCTTAGAAAGTAGGTGCAGGGACTGTGAGAATGAAGACCTTGGGCCCACTGTAGGAGAGGATCTGGTTCGAGACCATCTTCAAAATCTGAATGCACACAAGTCCGTGGGACCTGATGGAATCCATCCATGGGTCCTGAAGGAGCTGGCGAATGAAGTTGCTAAGCCACTGGCCATCATATTTGAAAAATCATGGCAGTCAGGTGAAGTTCCCGACGACTGGAAAAAGGGAAATATAACCCCCATTTTCAAGAAGGGGAAAATGGAAGACCCGGGGAATTACAGACCAGTCAGTCTCACATCTGTGCCTGGTAAAATCTTGGAGCACATTCTCCTGGAAGGCATGCTAAGGCACATGAAAAACAACAAGGTGCTTGGTGACAGCCAGCATGGCTTCACTAAGGGGAAATCCTGCCTGACCAATTTGGTGGCCTTCTATGATGGGGCTACAGAATTGATGGATAAGGGTAAAGCAGTTGATGTCATCTACCTGGACTTGTGCAAAGTGTTTGACACTGTCCCACACGACATCCTTCTCTCTAAATTGGAGAGATATCAATTTGATGGATGGACCACTCGGTGGATAAAGAACTGGCTGGATGGCCGCACACAAAGAGTTGTGGTCAATAGCTCGATGTCCGGCTGGAGACCGGTAACGAGTGGTGTCCCTCAGGGATCGGTTTTGGGACCGGTCTTGTTCAACATCTTCGTCGCTGACATGGACAGTGGGCTTGAGTGTGCCCTCAGCAAGTTTGCCGATGACACCAAGCTGTGTGGTTTGGTTGATATGCTGGAGGGAAGGGATGCCATCCAGAGGGACCTTGACATGCTTGTAAGGTGGGCTGATGCCAACCTTATGAAGTTCAACCACGGCAAGTGCAAGGTCCTACAGCTGGGTCAGAGCAATCCCAGGCACAGCTACAGGTTGGGCAAAGAAGAGATTCAGAGCGGCCCTGCAGAGAAGGACTTGGGGGTGCTGGTCGATGAGAAAATGAACATGAGCCGGCTGCAGTGTGCGCTCGCAGCCCAGAAAGCCAACTGTATCCTGGGCTGCATCAAAAGGAGCGTGACCAGTAGGTCGAAGGAGGTGATCCTGCCCCTCTACTCTGCTCTTGTGAGACCTCACGTGGAGTATTGTGTGCAGTTCTGGTGTCCTCAACATAAAAAGGACATGGAACTGCTGGAACAAGTCCAGAGGAGGGCCACGAGGATGATCAGGGGACTGGAGCACCTCCCGTATAAGACAGGCTGAGGAAGTTGGGGCTGTTCAGCCTGGAGAAGAGAAGGCTGCGTGGGGACCTAATAGCAGCCTTCCAGTACCTGAAGGGGGCCTATAGGGATGCTGGAGAGGGTCTCTTCATCAGGGACTGTAGTGACAGGACAAGGGGTAATGGGTTAAAACTTAAACAGGGGAAGTTTAGATTGGATATGAGGAGGAAATTCTTTCCTGTTAGGGTGGTGAGGCACTGGAATGGGTTGCCCAGGGAGGTTGTGAGTGCTCCATCCCTGGCGGTGTTCAAGGCCAGGTTGCATGAAGCCTTGTGTGGGATGGTTTAGTGTGAGGTGTCCCTGCCCATGGCAGGGGGGTTGGAACTAGATGATCTTGAGGTCCTTTCCAACCCTAACTATTCTATGATTCTATGATTCTATGACCGATTCTGATAGGCTTAAGTGAATAAAATTACTGAGACAAACTGCAAATAATTCAGGTATACATCCTGCTTTTCATGGTCCTTGAACCACCAAGTTGAATAATTGTTTTTCTGGTTATTTTATGGTTTATGGATGATATGGTAATCACCCGCGATTCTTACAGATGTTCAGATTTTCCTCCATTTAACAAGAGGATTATAGTATTTCACATACAGTTAGAAGATTGTTCACTCTGTTTAAAACAGGGTACAAAAGTGTAAAGCTGATAGCTAATTGAAAGTTGTATAATGAATTGCTCATGAAAAGGAAAAGCCTGCATAATGTTCTTTTCTAGGGATGGCTCCTCTCTCTGGCTGTCATTCGCATACCATGTTCATGCAAAGCTTTAAAGCAGTCACACTGGAAATAACTAATTACCCAAGACAGTAGGCACAGAGGGGTTCACAGGTAGTGGTTACAGTCTTCTCTAGGAAGCTGAGCTCCTCTTCTTCATACTGGTTCTTTCCTTCTTTCCTTTTTCTCTCTACTCCACATAGCAATGCACGCACTCTGTGCAATGGGATGATCCTTTCCAAGGGAGTATTTTTTGGAACCCAGACATTAAAAAAATGGAGGAAGGTACCAATAAAATTCCATTGTCGTATGTTTGACTTTTCAGGGCAGTAGAGAGCCAGAAAACAAGATGTAGCTCCAAACCCTCTGGCTGTGTCATCTCAGACTTCTCTTTCCGCAGTTCTACCAAATTTAGTTATATTAGATTTGGTGTGCACTGAGATGGAAAAATTCAGATTTCATGATCACGCACATCAGGGAGGGAGTCTTCTTAAACCAATGCACACCTACCCATGCACATACACAAAGAAGCTGCTTTTAATCTACATAACTGTGATTTTGGGATTATGCACTGGTCAATTCTTATTGACGAACTAATTTTCTGCTATTATGAGGCTATGTACATTGATCTTGAAATAACCAACAAATCTAAGAGTATTTATTTGGGACCCAAGAATGTGAGAAGTCTGGTTTGCAGATAAGAACAAGTAATTTATCCTGTGAAGTGTCTTTATAAAGGTAATCTATAATGTCACTGGGATGAAGAATTACATCATTTTATAATGATCCTTCTGCACTGGTATGATTGATTCTATGACTGGTGCTGCTTTTTCTGGGTGGTATGGCCCAGCACTCTGCAAGTCTTAGGATGGAGTTTATAAAAAGTTTGTTCCCAGCCTACACTTGATGTACATCACACCACTTCATCAAATTCAGTATTGCTTTTTGTCCCTGATATAACAGTTAGTTAACAAAGGAGGCTTGATTGAATTAACATGGTGTGTGAAAATAAATGAGTACAGATCTTTGATCTCACTGTGTTTGTCTACATAAGTGGGAAATGTTGTGTATTGAGGTAGTGTCTGCTGACAATCACGTAATGGAAAGATGTATACATATGTTAATTTTCATGTACCTCCTTCGTAGTAGGGGTTACTAGCAGCCTTAAGGCAGAAGAGGAAATGACAGTGCTTTCACAGAGCTGGCTTCAAAATAGATTGCAAGAAGGCAAGTGGGGAATTTTAAAGAGACTGAATGATACTGGGGAAGAAGGTACAATATAAAAACCTTAACATGTGTCAGGATTTTTTCACAATAGTTACTGGAAAGACAGTTTCTCTTTTGGGAAAACTCACAACCTTGGAAGCATTTGTAACAGTACTGTCTCACACCATACGTTCATTAGATCTGGTAAGATAAACCGGGTTCCGGCAGTCAGTATTTGACTGAGGAGACCCAGAAAGAACATTTACGGCTGAGTGGACATTACAAATCTGTAGGTGGTATTTTCCTTCTGAAACAGAACCAGAACCATAACCAGTATGGTAGAAAAGATGTTGTACCCCAGGGATATTTACAAGTGTGTTGATGACAGGTACTGAGCTTGATTTCTGGGGGCCACTTATACCACGCAGAAATTTCCCTGTGGTTAATTCAGTTGAATCTATTCAGATTTCTTTGATGTTTTCTGTGCTCTCCTTTGTTTTCTTTTCTAGGAGGCTTTCCAGCTTTTCTTTGTGTTCCTAAGGGCATCCTCCAGTAGCGGCTTTGCCATAGCTAACAAAATAATCTTAAACTTGCATATAATTATATATTGTATTAAGTTTGTGAAAACAACCCATGCTCTGTGTAGACATTGGCAGTGTGAAGCTAATTTTGGAAGAACAGATTCAGTTTAAATAGTGAGTTAAAGGATAATCTCCAAACAATAAGGAAGGTGACAAAAGTCTTGCATTGCTCTAATATTGTTCATTCAAGGTAATGGTTGGACTTAATGATCTTAAAGGTCTTTCCCAATCTGGCTGGTCCTACGATTCTGTGATTGCTCTCCTGTGGCTACAGGTACACACCCATCATATACACTTGTATACGATTCTGTGATTCTGTATATGCATGCATACACAAGATGATTATTGTGTAATTATAAAAAGCTTTGGGAATACATTTGATTCATGCAGATTCTGTTTCCACTGTTTGATTCATACAAAATTAGCTGAAATATCTCCTGAGACTGGACAACAAAATTTATGTTTTGGGGACCAGTGCTTCATGGAACTAAGAGACAGAAGGAGGAGTAGACTACTGGAAAATTGAAATCCAGGTGGCAAAACCAACTAGTGTGTGGAGGCTAGATTTTGTTACCTCTAGCTAATGATTCAGTGCTTAGCCTTTGGGAAAATTCAATTACTTGCTCTTAAGAAGGAAGTTTGTTCCCATTCCCCTCTCAGTGACACATGAGAAGATCACTCCCATCTAATCAACTAATTGTTTTTTTTCATAATAATAAAAAATGCATTCGCTAAAGACAGGCTTTACTGGCAAAGAAAGGAAGGAAGAATGGATTTATTATTCATATGAAAGCATTATAAAGAAGGTGTATAGTTTTATAATTTATTTATATGTTTATTTACAAGCTAAAACGTTGAAAGAAACCTTTACTTGGATGTGAACTGGGAAAAAAATACTGATGCCTTTTCTTTTTGAAAATATTTGCATTCTCATGATGAGTGTTTTTCTCCTTTTCTATTTTCTTACATCATCATTCTCAAACTCAGAAGGCTTTTTCTTCCCTTCCCAAATAAAAAGTTTGAGCATTCTTTATATCAGAACATCATCACTCAAGAGGACTTTCACTTCAAATACTGTCATTTCTGCCCAGACTCATTCTGTTCAGCTTTACTAAACATAACCACCACGGTGGCTCTGGACATCATGTCCTAAAACAGGGAGCTGGCTATGACACCTCCAAGATGCTCTTGTCCACTATTGTTGAGAAGATAATCCCCTATGTAATTAGGGTGCACCTTAACCTGAGTAACCTAGAAATTAGGACTGATGGAAGCACATCTAATATCAAATCTCCATGCCTAAACAGATTATGTCTGCTGGAGTTCCAAAGAACCCCGAAGTTAGTCCTCAGTACTGTACAAATAATACAGTATTATTTACACTGGAAATTCTTATACTTTTTTAGGCAGTATCCCCTATTTCACTGAGCAGATAGATAGTAGAATTGACCGTGCTTCAGAAACCCAAAACATGACCTATGCTTGTCTCGAAGTCATTTGAACTAGCTGCAACGTGTTTTTCAGTCTCTGGGTGTCTGAATCTGGCACTTTGAAGTAAATGATATTCCTCTGGTTAAGGAAACATTCAGAATAGATCCCTAAAGTAACAAGGCACCTTCCAAGTTCAACTCTGACAGAATATATCATACTTTTCAGCTTTAACACTCATATTGGCTAGCATTCCCTTTAGATCTGCAAACCGTTTATATGGCCTTCATCACTTTAGCATTTCAGTACTATAAGATATAACATGCGTAATTTTAATTATGAACTTCCTGGCTAGAGAATTCATGGAAATTCTAGATAGAATGAGATTAGTAATTCTTACAACCTGAGTGGCTCAAATCACTCGAAATAGTATACAGATCTGGCTGCTGATTCAAATTCAGCCTGTGTGAGTGGTTTCCAAAGTTCTTCCTTTGACAAGTAAGGTACAGGATTAGCTGCTGTGAAAGTGACAGGGATGAAAAGTCAAAAAGTTACTGGGAGTTTGACATGAAGAAGCTCTGTTTTAGACAAAGAGACTACAGCGAGTTCCAGAAGAAACTTAGCATTGTGATGCATCTGGCAGACTTGCTGGTGACCTTTTGGACTGGAGTAGCGAGGTGTTGTATAAGCTTCCTCTGAGATGTGCCAATAGATCTGTCCGTGGCAGGGCTGGAATGGATGAAGTAGGGACTCTACAGATCAATTTGAGGCTCACCAGCTGAGTGTTACGTAGGGAGTTAATATAAAATCTTCCCAATGTGCTGCTGCCTTTTTGCCAGCAATATGAAATCCTTGACTTTCTGCTCATAATATACACTCAGGATAAAACTTATGAACACATTGCAGAGAAAAGGGTCCCTGATCCCCGCAAGAGCTGTACATTTCTTTTGTAATCTGTTTCTTTCAGTGCTTAATACCTCCTCACGTCTCCACACTGTCTGCCTGCAGAGGCTTGTCAGCAGCTGAAAGAACATGGTTTCTAGTAGGTTTGATTAAGGACAGCATTTTCTGGGTTTATTTTATTATTTTTTCAAGTAAGGTGTCATCATCTCTTGGGTTTTATATTATAAAATGTAAGTGGGGTTTTGCATGAATTGAGGAAGGATGAAATGTTGACAAAACTACTGTGAAATCGGGGATTTTAAGTTTATTTAATGTTTTTAGTCATATATTTTTCATGTCTGTTTGCATACTCAATTCCAGATATAGATATATACCCTTTATGCTTGTCACTGTGCAAATGGTGACATTGTCAATTAAAAAAAACCCACAAAAAAACGGAAAATACATCTATTCTTTATGAAAAATAACCATGACATTCTGCTGATCCCAATAAGTGCACTCCTACACAATGAAGTCATTTTTTTTTCACCTGGACATGAAAACAGCCTCAGAGAGAATGCTGCCTTCAGGTTTGCAAGGAACTTAATATATAGAAACAAGCAGCCCTATCTTCTCAAAAATCCCTGAGCTCCAAGTGAGGCAAAGCTGTGTAAGGGCTTAGCTGCAGCAACTTAGTGCTGGGACACCTCTTGGCTTCCCTTGGGCATTCGGGAGCTGTGGATGGACACTGTCACTCAGCTGGCAATTGTTCATATGCAAAGAGTGTGTTTTAGTGCCAAACTAGCTGTGAAGGAAGGCCGGTGCATAATATGTCTTTTAGGAGGAAAGATGTGCAAACAACTGTGGATGTGGATAAGGAGGACCCACAAAAGTTGTGAGGTGGAAAATCCTACTCCTAACATTGATGACATACAGATGTAATGGAGTTGGCTCCATAAGTATTTTATTTTTCTAATTTCAAATTGACAATAGGAGGAACTTGAGCTTGCTGCTAACCACAACCCCCTAATTAAAATCTGCATGCAGAAATGTAAAGAGACAATATTCTTTTGAGTTTGTTCAATGTTTGCCCAACCAACCATCAGACCACTGAGTTAAGCTGGGTGTCCCAGAGATGTCATGAGGATTCTTTACAGGTGTGAGGTCCTTTTTCCATAGATAAGAAGGCAGGACTGAAATCTAAAATACTTCTTTTGAAATATTCCCCCAGCTTTGGCGGTGGCAGGCTGTATAAGGAATGCTTACTTTGTTTCCATTCTAAAAGTAATAGTCTTTATCTTTACCCAGGACTGTCAGCCCTTATTCTCCATGAATGTTGCATGAATTCAAAAGAGAATTTTTAAAGTATTTATTTATTATTTATTTACACACTTTTATATTTTCCATCCCACGAGAATGACCTTCAGATAACAGATCAAAACACAAGAGCATGTTGGAGCTGAAGTTGTGAGTAAGTTTTAAAGAGATGACAAAGTTTCTTTTTTCTATAGTTCATCACAAAAATTGGTGAATTATTTATATGGCTGATATTGATTTGTACAAAATTATGGGCTTTAAGCTTATTACGACCATGCAAGAATGAGATGTTGCAGACATAATAAAATGTTTCAGGAAAATTTCAGCTCAGTGCTGAGTAACAGTCTATAAAGCAACCTAGTTGTTAGGGCCTGTAAAGAAAGATGCAGAGAATGAAACACAAAGCAGCATTTTGCCACTGTAAAAGTCCATGCTGCAGTTGTGTGGCATGCAGCCCTATTCCCCTTATCTCAAAAGGGGTATAATAGAACAGGAAAAGATTCAGTAAAAGGTTGTGAATTGTTTTCACGTGGTGAATGATGGGAATCTTGTGACTCTTTGAGCCTGAAAAAGAGCTCAAGGATGGGACAGAATGTGGTAGAGGTCTATAAAACCATGAGTGTCACAGAGATGGTGAACGCAGGGCATTTGTTCACTGTGTTTTCCAAGAGATGATCTGAGGGTTATCTAAAGGACCTACCAGTTGGCAGGCTTCAAACTCTCCAATGGAAGTGATTCTTCATGTGATGTAGATGTAAACACTGGAACTCCTTCACTAGGATACTGCAGATACTAAAACTTGACACAGATGTGAGAAACAATCTTCCTTGTTACTTCTACCTTTACCTCTCTGTGACTTTGGACATTATATAAAAGACTTGGCAGTGAGCCGCTAGCTCCCAGTTAGCCTGTTGGAGTAATTCCTCTGGAGCAGCAAGGACTGAGTAATAAAAAACCAATATAAAACCTCCAAAATCTGTCAGGCAAGACCTTCCTTTAAAATGGACTGAAAGCAATCAAAGTGAATTGACTTAACCACTGCAACTCACATTGGAGCCAAGTTCAAGAATGCTGCTCAGACACAACTGATCTTGCATTTGTCGGTTAAAAGACAGGAATGGGATGAACTCTTTGTAGTCATTCCTTCAGACACCACTCCTTAGGCAATGAGAGTTTTACTGCTGAAAATACTGATACTAGATCAGGTTCTTGGGGAAAAAAAACCCCAACAAACATTTTATTTTGTGAATGATTACAGTTGTGGAATGAATCCCTGCTTCTGTATTCCATAAGCTGGAGCTGACTAATATCCACAGCCACAAGAAAGGAAGGCTTTGTAATCTATAGTCTCTCTCAGAAGATAGAATTCCACCCACCATACTAAATCACAGGAACTCTTAGCTCTTGTCGAAAGGCTGAGATTCAGGCAATGACAATTTCCCTTTCTTAACCGTCTTTCTTGCTCTTTCTTCATTTGTCTTTAAACAAACAAGCAAGCAAAAGCCAACAAAAATGAAGCAAAATAAAATACCTTTCCAGGATGAGCTTTTCTAGACCAACACTGCAATTCACAAGTGTTTTTTTCTAGGCTATTGAATGAAGTGAAACTTTGCAGAGAAACTTTCTGCAAGAAATCTATGTCAAATTAAGTTGTTTCTATTAGTCCACTCTAAGGCAAAGCAGAAGAGACTGAAATTCTACTATTTAAAAAAACCAGGAAATTCTGGGTTTTAGCAGTTGTGCAGAAGCATCTTTAGTTACATAAAGCAGCAGAGTGCTGACCAGAGCTGATTCCAACCTTTCCCATCCTTGCTTTTGCCGCTTCAGTCTGCTTCAGCTGAGGGCTCCCCCATGAATTCCTGCCATCTTTCTTTAGGCATAAAAGGTCTGTTTGTTACTTTGCCTTTTGCATTGCACTTACAATCAGGAGTAAATGAAACTTTCCACAGCAAATAAAATCAAACAGTAAAGAGCAAAGCAATTGATTTCTTTGAATAATCATTTTTGTACCATAAAGTCTGCTTTCTGACCACACTGTATCCCTTTTCCTTAAATCTTCCCAGCTCCTGTGATTACTGGTGCAAGCCTTCTTGTCACAAGAACAAAAGAAAAACTAGTGCAGATTTATTGACAGCATTTTAACCCTGGCACTTCCTAAACCAGCTATGTCTCACTTACATGAAGCCTATGTTTCATATGAAACAGGTTGCCTGGAGAGCTTGTAGATGCACCATCCCTGGAGACATTCAAGGCCAGGCTTGTTCTGGGCAACCTGACCTAGCTGAAGATGTCCCTGCTCATTGCAGGGAGTTGGACTAGGTGAGCTCTGAAGATCCCTTCCAACCCAAACCATTCTGTGATTCTATATGATGTTAGAAATGGTAGAGGAGTACCAATGACAGTAATGGTGTTAACAGGTTAAGGCAACTTATCTAGACAGACACCTTTTTAGAGTACACTGCTACAGACCTACATCCTAACTCTGAAACTGGTCACACCTTGGTATATACAGTGCATTTTTTCCAAAGGGACCTAATAAAACCCCATTTATTCCTGAAGACCTCTATAGTTCTCAGGTTATGAACATTTGTGCATTGCTGTTGGACCTGGAAGCATTGCTGAAGCTGAGGTCACATTTTGCTGGGTGTTATACAGACCCTTTAAAAAGATGCATTTATACAAACATGTAGGTTTGTGGTTTACTGTTATAAAGATGATTCTAACTAGAGAGAAACTGTATGTTGCTAGAATTTGCTGATAGAAAAATGAATAATTTTGTTCTACTCAAACCCCTCTGCTCATTAGAACAGAAGCAACAAACTTCTAACTGCTTGCAAGCTGGGATCAGCAACTCTAATGTAATTTAATTATACCAATTGGTTTGAGAGCTGGAGCGAAAATGTGACTGGTATCCGTGGAAGGAAAGATGGTAGCAAAGAAAGAGTTGCAAATGTTTTTAGCCCTGAGTAGCAGAAAGAGAGATAAAGATAATTATCACCTATGGAAAGGGGTTATGGGGAAAATTGCAATGTGCGCTATACAGCCATGTATTTAGAACCTATAGCTGCACAAAATATTTATAGTCAAACCAGGTGAAGGGAAACAAAGGTGCAAAGATTGGAAGGAACTCTTTTTCTGTAGCTTCCCCTGCTATAGATTTCTGTAACAAACTGCCTCTCTCACAACTCCTGATGCACATCAATTCTTTAACAGAGAAAAGGTGGCCTAATGAGTTGAGCTAGCTTAACTCCAGCTGCCCAGTGAATAAATCAGAAACAGAGTTAGGAGCTGTGACCTCTCCCAACCTAGCGAATCTCCCTGACTTAACTCCTCACACTTGCGGGGCGCTGAAGTTGGATCTCAGATTAAGTCTGTTCTCTTGTTCCCTATGATTATGTACATCTGAAAATGTCATTTTATTATGCTTCTAACAGAGAATGAAAAGTTGAAATAAACTTTGAAGAATAAAATCTGCCTCTGAACCTTGGAGCACCATGGAAACAAAAGCTGTCATGAAGAATGTCTGTCTTTTAAATTACTCATCCATCACTCATCATGGACAACATGCAAACAGCTGGGTCTGGTGTAGCCTGTTCACTTCCTGAAGGAAAATGGTTTACACAGGGTGGGAGCTTATATTTCCCATTTACTGTCTGACTGAATGTGTAACAAAAGACAGCCCAAGTCAGAGACAGGTCATTAGCACCTCTTAATATGGGAGGATTTCACAAATTGACATATCCTGGCTGGAATATGGCATGAGAAATCAGAGCTGCTGCTGGAGCATGAGTCAAAAAGATAAATTAAAAATTACATCTAGCCCAACCTTCATTACATTATTAAAGCTCTTTCCATCTGATCTCAAATGCCATGTGGATGGGTCAATTTGCAGATTGCCGTGGACATCCTAATGTTCATGTAGGCACTTCAAGACAAGCTGTCATAAGTAGTTAAATTGCCCTGGAAGCAGAGCCAAAATGCATTGCAGTGATGGCTGCAGCGATGCCTGCTAAAAAGCAAACAGCACGTCAGCAGCTCTCAGCGTTATTGTGCTAATGGAGTGTGAAATTCTGGTCCATTGCTTCACACTATAACTTTTTGTCTCCCTGATAATGATTAAGAGAAGCTTTGCTTGATTTGATGGTGGGTGGAAAGAAGGGTGAGAAAAATATAAAAAACCTCCCTTGGATGTTTCACTTGACCTTCAGAATCTCCAAGGGAGGGTTGTGTGATCTACACGCAGAGGAATTAACTGGCTTTTTTTGTTATAAAACCTGGCGCTGAATTTAGAAGCCCAGGGATGCATGATGTGGGATTACCATAAAATAAAACATCCCAAGCAGTTGTTATTTATTTAAAAGGCTATCTGAACCCAGCTGTTGGCTGAAATGAATGCAGGGGGTAAGATCCTACTGTAGCCCTTGGGAAGAAATGCTAACGCTTACAACCCACAAGATTGGAAGTGATCTGTGGTTCTGTGTTAATTTACTGGAAATTATTCTGTTTTCATTGTCATAATTATTATTATTATTATTAATGATAACATCTAATACTTTCAGAGCACCTTACCTCTCAAAGTGTTTCAAACAAGTATGCCTCCTAGTCATAGAATGATTACTGCTGCAATGCAGTAAGGTGGGTAAGTATCATACCATTTTACCGCTTGCATGGAAAGGGATGTAGTGATTTGTCTATGCTTGCATCAGTGGCAGACGCAGGGTCAGAACATAAATTTCCTGACCTGCAGCTCCATTTAACTGTGCTGCCTGTCCAAAGCATTCATTTCATCTGCCTCCTGTTAACAACTGATAGGCACAGAAAAAAGGCCTGAGACATTGACCCAAAGATTACTGAAATCAGTGGCAATGCTTTGAAGGAGCTTTAGTGCAGCCTTCAAATTTGCTCTTTAATTGCTCGGGTATTTTGTTTTCTGCTTAGGCCCTTGACGTTTTAGATGGTGAACTGCTCCAAAATTTTAAAGTACCTTTGAAACAATAAACCTCAGTGGCAGAGCCATACCAGAGAAAGCAGTCTCCTGATTAAGCACTAGGCTGAACTTCTGGTAATTGCTTTTAATTTCACGCACTAGGTAAAAGATATCACAGTGATCAAACACATACCTTGGGCCAAGCCAATGTTCTTCCAAATAACAGATTCAGGCAAAGCATTTGTGGATTTGTCACTATGTCAGGTTTTACAGAAAGCAGGATGAATGCCTTTGATGTGCAGTGAAATGCTTTCATCAGTCACCATTTGTTACTGGGAAAAAAAAAAAACCAACCAGAAAAAAAGGCTTAATCAGTAACTGAAAACTAGCAGGGAAAACTTTGCTCCTGGATCATAGGACATCCTATGCAGCTTTTTCAATAGGTACTGCAAGTTTTGCTAGATTTAGAGGTTAGATTACGAGAAGTCCATGATAGACTTGATGTGGTCTTTAAAGTATGCTATGATTGATTAACTAGATGGTCTAATACCCACATTAAAGACAGGATCTAGGATCTAGGGCTGTAAGGACGCTACCTCAAAATGAGAGTCACATCCTCCCTAAAATCACAGAAACAAACTAAGAGAAAGAAGAGATAGATTCTATTTTCATTTTTAAAGATGGAACAATAAATTTCCAGCTTAAAATTACAGCTTCTATTGCGTTGGAGAGCTCAAGGGCTGTAAATAATAAAAATTACTTTTCCTAGTCACTGCACAACAGGGAGTAGGGAAAAAACCAAAAGAAAACAAAACACAAGAATATTGAGTGTGATATATTTTGTTTCTCTCACTTTGAGGATGAACTTAGAGAATGCTCATGGTCTGTTCCTCTGCCTCAGCTAACAGGTGGGAATAGGTTGACAGATACTTGCTTTCCATCATAAGGTACATCATATGTACATGGAGAATCATAGAATCATAGAAAAGTTAGGGTTCAAAAGGACCTTAAGATCATCTAGTTTCAACACCCCTGCTGTGGGCAAGGACATCTCACACTAGACCATGTCACCCAGGACTCTGTCCAACCTGGTGTTTAACACTGCCAAGGATGGAGTATTTACCACTTCCCCCTTCAGATACTGGAAGGCTGCTATGAGTTCTCCTGGCAGCCTTTTCTTCTCCAGGCTGAACAGACCCAACTTTCTCACCTATCTTCATATGGGAGGTGCTCCAGCCTCTGATCATCCTCGTGGCCCTCCTCTGGACTTGTTTCAGCAGTTCCATGTCCTTTTTATGTTGAGGATACCAGAAGTGTACACAATACTCTAAGTGAGGTCTCACGAGAGCAGAGTAGTGAGACAAGGCGGGGCACAAAATTACAAAATGGAATATATAAACCTTTAGAATCAGTTTTAAGTAACATTAAGTTTGATGGCTTTGTAACAGTAGTAATGGAAAATTACTGAGGTGCATGATACATAGAAAAAAAGTAGAGTACAGCTAGAGAACATACTGAGAATTCTTGTACAAGATAAATTGTTATAGTTGACAGAGTTTTAAGAAAAACAGTCTAGAAGAACAGGACACAGGGATAAGGAGTATCTGGGAATGGCAGGTGTCCAGGATGGGCTACAGTTAAACCAACTGATAAATAGGAGGACAGGAGGATTATTATGTCTCTGGTGCTAATAAACCAATTAAGCTATTAAAAGCATCTACTGCGCATGCTTCAAAGGCTGCCAGAAGTGATGAAGATTGTTGGAAGAAGTAAACGACCCTCAGAGACCACCACCACAATTCTGTACGTATGCAGGGAACATTCTGGAAAATGATGTGATCCATATGTAGCCTCATGAATATGTATGTATTCCCAGGGACTATATAAGGATGGCTTGTGTAGCAATAAGGGGACACACGTTAGGAGGAGCTATTCCCTGTGTCCCCCGGTGCAGCAATAAAGAACACCTGCTTGTCAGCTTGAAAACTTTGTTGGCAAGTTTGTTCCTGGAGTTTTCTCCAAATCAGTAGAGGGGCAGGATCATCTCCTTCAACCTGCTGGTCACGCTGCTTTTGATGCAGCCCAGGATACGGTTGGCTTTCTGGCCTGCGAGCACACACTGAAGCTGGCTCATGTTCAGTTTCTCATCGACCAGCACCCCCAAGTCCTTCTCTGCAGGGGCAGTTTGAAACATGGGTGGCATGTATCAGAATATGGAAAGGTATTGCTTGGCTTGGGCAACTGGCCCTTTGAGTTTCAGGAGCAGACATCATGGAACTTGGTTTGCTGAGCCCAGGAGCTGAGCTTCTCTTACATTTTTTTTCAGAGAGACTTTCTTTCTTCCAAGTTTAATTGATCCTGTTTGGATGCTGAAGAAGGACTCTTCTTCATCAGGGTCTGTAGCAATAGGAAAAGGGGTGACGGGTCCAAGCTTAAACAGGGGAAATTGAGTTTAGATTTAAGGAAGTTCTTCCCTGTGAGGGTACAAATCTGTGCAATGGCACAGATTGCCCAGAGAAGCTCTGCCCCATCCCTGGCAGAGTTCAAGGCCAGGTTAAATGGGTCTTGAAGCAACCTGGTCTAGTGAAAGGTGTCCCTGCCCATGGCAGAAGGGGTTAAAACTAGATAATTTTAAGGTCCTTTCCAACCCAAACCAGTCTGTTATTTTATGATTCTAGAAATAAAGGTGATAAACTCCAGAAGCACAAGCATTTTACCAGAGTCAAACCATGTATACACATGTACAGAAGCTCGGAATAGACTTCTCTGAAATTCATAGCACCCCAGTTATTCTCAATATGGGGTTTTTTTCCTATACTGAGTACATAAAGCACACCAGCTGACACTAAAGGGCATTTGGAGCAGAGAGTAGCTTTGGGCAAACATTGTAGAGCTAGGAATTTGTTTGACAAATTTAATCTCCTTCTGTGTTTACAGATTATTTATGAACAGACTTTGATTTATTCGAATTTGTAGTGCTGGTCAGAGTTTTCCAAATCCTATGTTCTCTCAGCAGTGTCCTTGACCTGGTTTGGGGAATACATTTATGCTTGAAAATATCCAGCTAATATTACAAGTCAATACAGTTTAAAGGAGCATAATGAAATAAACTGGGTTTCCAATGAGTTTTCAATTTTGAACCTGACTAGCCATCAAATACTTTTGCTGCTTTTCACCTGACTGGATGAACAAGGTGCCTTGAAGGGTCACAGCAGGCTTACCTAAAAGCAGTGTTTTGACTTCCCTACCTAGATTACCTCCATGGCTTTATGAACACGAAAAGCAATGAACACAGCTGAATCCTGCTAGGATTATAGTTGCTTTGAATATCATTTCAGCTCTCAACTGACTTTCTGCTTTGCTATGCCTTGAAACAAATTCAGCGGTTTATCTGAACGTAGTTTAGCCTGTTGTTTACTCAAGAGTGTCAGTCACAGATGTTGGCTGGATTTTTTCCACAAAACCACAAAGCATTTTCAAGCCAATTGCTTAAATGTGATATGTGTTTATGTGTATACCCATGATCCTTTCTTTCTATAAATGTTTTCATGAGCACGAAAACCTATACATGTAGTTCATAAATCCTGTACAAGTAGTCCACAGATTCTATGAAACAGAATTCATAGATTTCATTCAATGTGTCCAAACACTTTTTGTTTGCCTTGTTCTGTCTGTTCAGCTTATTCATTTCATATATGCACTGCAAATCAGAAAGATATATTTGAACTTATCTTTATAATAATTAATTTGTGATTAGTATAAAAAAATAACCACTTCCACTGAACTTTTACCAACTGGTGTGCAAAGGCTCTGGGTATGATATAGCTGCTACAGAACACATTCAAATCCCAGTAAGGTCACAGCTTTCTAGGGTTCTGTTCCTAAAATGAAAGCTGGACTTTATCCTACATACTGTGTGCAGTATCAGCAGGGTAAGTTCTGGATAAGGGCTTGAAGAGTGGGTCTCTGGCAGGTGTATATGACACTTAAAGAGGTATTTTCTAGATTAGAATTTACCATATGGCTCTCCAGGAAAATATTTCTAATAAAGATTATTTTACTTCTGCACTTTGTCTGATTTTGAATCATATTTACTAAAATAATTTCACAAGACCCCTTCAAAGGGGTGTTGTTGCTTCACTCCGTGTCCCCTGGTTGAATACAATATGAGAAAAGCTGCTGGGGGATCAGGATATCATAAACACTCTGGATATAAGTAGGAATGTGAAGACATGTATCACTCTGGGTATTTGTACTGGATGATTTTACGTGCATTATTAATACTTTTGTAGGCACTGTTTAATTAGAAAGTAAATCAGATGTGAATTGCAAATGTTGTCTTCAAATACATCCCAACAATATTTATTTAGGAGCTAATAATTTTCGTCAGAAGCCTAAGAAATATTTTCATTCCAGATGTTCAATATAATAATAGCTAATTTTTGTTTCTACTTGATATTTATAAATGCACTAGCACAGTTACTTTGATGGCTTTCTACAGCATTTTTTTTTTTCTTTACTGTTCCAACAACAAATGTGCAGGAGAGCCATTCATTAAGGGAAATCTCAGATAATAAACCGCCTTGTGTTATAAACTGGATGGGTTATAAACTGGATGGGCTATCCACTTTACAGCTGGATAGACAATGGCCAAAGGTTTCAATTTTAAATACCATTCTACATCATATAATGACTGTTATATATTCCACAACAGTTCCTAGGTTGATAAATATTATTGTGGCCTGGAAATCTAGAGATATTCAGGGGAAAATGCTGCGGACAATGACATATCTCCTTAGCATACAAATAGCCTGAACCACTCAGAGCATTTATAGGTGGTTTGCTACAAGGTGAGGAGACAACAGGAAGAATAGAATAGGGTCTTATCTTCTTGGCTTTTGAGACACAGAGATGTTGAGGAAAATGTTAGATGTGTAAGATCTTGTCTTTTTTAACAGCTGAAGGTGTTATGAATAACCATGTAGGATCACAGATCTTTCCATAGTTTTGAGTTTTATCTCTGAGAATGTTTCATTGAATACAAATCTTTCCAGCACTCAATTTGTTTTCCTAGAAGTGCTAGCAACTCAACAAGTCTATAAAGGAAACAAAATCTGAAAATAAAGCAAAACTCACAGTCATTCTGACATTACACAAAACAACAGCTGGGCTTCTCCAGCGTCAGCAAGCATTGCTCTTGGGTGACGAAGTGTCTTCTGGCCTCTCAGGACATGGTGTTGACCCTAACCATCCTATGAACAGTATATGAAGGTCACATGGTCTTTCATTTTGGGGGAATGTATAATCTCTCTTCTGTATAATTTTGGCTCTTCCTCTCTGCAAGGAAGAAAGGAAAAGAGGAACACGCTTAGCAGCCCACCTGCAATGGAGTCAGGAGACTGATGGTCTACCTCTGGTGGCTAGTACCAACAAAGGAAGGCAAGTGACGACATGCAAACGTGTCCCCTGTTTGGTTCCCACCTCTAGAATACCACGGGCTCCTTTTCACAGCTTCTCAAGAGCATCTTCAGGAGATGTGTTCAGAATTCTTCCTGCAAGAGTTTTAGTACCAATTTGTTTCTGATGAGAGATTCTGTGTTTATTCCCCCAGTGGTTTTCCATAAGTTATATAGCTGGCTGATATCAAGAACTATTACAATCACATGCTCACACAATGGCATAATGAGATTTTCTTCTATCTGCCCTGTTCTTCCTCAGAATTTTCCATAAAGATGTTGTTTATGATTAATTTGTTCCTCTGATTGCAATGTAATTTACATTTATATGATACATTAGAAATTGGAAATAACAGATTTGTTAAAACTTTGTTACTTGGAAAATCTCATAACTACAGATGAAGAAAATCTGTCACAGCCTGTTATTTAACTAAGTTGGATTCTTTCCTATGCAGGTCATGCCTTTGGTATTGTAAAAGTTCTTATCTGAATCTAAAATTTAGGTCACTTTTTAATACATAACTTGCCTCAAGCAATGTAAATATTTAAGGATATTTACTGCCTGTGAGTCTTGCAGAACATAAACAAATTCCAGCATCTTACTTCTAAGAAGTAAGAAATATATTGGACTTGGGTATTTTCATTTTCTTTTCCCAAGTTCATCCATCATGCTCCTGTCAGTGGCATTCACCTACTTTCCAGCCCATCAAATAAACTTGTAATAGCAGTTGCTTTTAGCTGGCTTTGAATAACAACCCTCAGAACAAGATAGAAAATCGGTAACCTTCATTCGTAAATCTGGTTCAATACAGGTGTTTCCTACCACGACAAAGCTGGTTTTCTCTTTTTTGCTCTTATACAGTCATTCTTGCCCTTTGGCAGTGATTTTTTTGCTTTTCCTCACCTCATTATTTTGGGGTACACTGTAAGCCTGTTCTCTAAAATATTCTAAGACAGGCTGAGAAAGTTAGGGCTGTTCAGCCTGGAGAAGAGAAGCTGTGTGGAGACCTCATAGCAGCCTTCCAGTATCTGAAGGGGGAAGTAGCAAATGCTCCATCCTTGGCAGTGTTTAAGGCCAGGTTGGATGGAGCCTTGGGTGACATGGTCTAGTGTGACATGTCCCTGCCATGTAAGGGGGTTGAAACTAAATGTCCCCCCATGTAAGGGTTGAAACTAGATGATCTTCAGGTCCTTTCCAACCCTAACTATTCTATGATTCTGTGACTGTAGTGTTAGGACAAGGGATGATGGGTTCAAACTTAAACAGGGAAAGTTCAGGTTAGATATAAGGAAGAAAAGTTCTTCCCTGTGAGAGTAGTGAGGCACTGGCACAGATTGCCCAGAGAAGTGGTAAATGCTCTATCCCTGGCAGTGTTCAAGGCCAAACTGCACCATTTCCTGCTGCAAAGCAATAACTAGGCAACCATCAGATGATAAAACCATTCACTGGATGTGACTTGGTAACTATGATCCCCCTTGGAAATGATTTGATCACAAAGGAGTGGAAGGTACCTTGTCCTATTTCAAATTAAGTTGCCTTATAAAGGAGAGAAAGGGAAGCTCAGGCTGTAGTCAGGTAACAGACTGTATCTTCCAGTTCAGCCTAACAACTCTCAACAGACCCTAGTTGGAATGTATCAAAACTTATAGAATAAATATTAATTTTTAGGAGTCTGGTGCTGCTTGACTTGGCCTGCATAACTAGAATATTTTCTGGTTTGTTTTTCCTTTTAGTTTGCCTTTTGTTTTCTTTAAATTTTTTAAACAGATTCGAGTTGTCCTTTGTATGGCAACAAAGCTGTTTGTTTGAAAAAGCACTTTAAGATTTGAAAAACTGCATGTCAAGTAATGGAGATGGGAGTGCTATATTGAAGGAATACTGTGTTCAAAGGAACGTGACTGGGAAACAATGGATTATTCTTGCAAGGTTTGCTCTCTAGGATCACAGGCAATTTTGCAGCATAGCTGCTTTTAGGAGAAGCTGTAATAATCTTTCCTTTTAAGCCTTTGACACTGTTGGCCTGTGTACACTTGCATGCATACAAAACATACACTTTCAAGTCCAAGCAGTCAGTTATAAAAGCTATTTTTCCATGTGCTTATTATCCATCTGTCAGGAAAAAAATGCATATTTTGTATGTGAACTGAAAGGCTCGTTTTAAAAAGCATTAGACTGTTTAAGATCAGTTGAACAAGTTACCAGATTCTCAGCATTGGCATTTTAAAATGACCTATGAACAGAATGGAGCTACAAGGTTGAAACCAGCATCGAGGTTAAGCAGCACCAGTTTAACCCTTGAAGTTCTGACTTCAGGCAGAGCTAGAAGGTAGCCCAGAAAAATCACCTGTGTTCAACTGCATTATTTTTAAAGGCATAAGTAAGTCTCTTCAAGTTCCCTAGCTTATTTGTGCTTGGAAAGAATGTATGGGTAAGGCAAGCATCTCCTCAGCTATCACTGAAATATATGTATGAACACTTGTCATGTTGCTTGCATAGCCTTCCTCTTTGGGCTCTGGAGTTGAAAGAGAAGCAGTAAAGTCTGGAAGAGAAGGGGGCATGGCAGAGCCTTCCAGAGGAAGATGGGACATGGACACAGGGGGTGGGGAGCTCACACAGCTGAGAAGCTGTGTCTGCACCAGGTTTGGGAAGAAATATGTGGGGGAGCAGAACCTGTAGGTTGTGTCCAATATCACTACCTGAAAAATCAAACCTGTTTCTTATCAATAGGCATCTGTGGGCCTTCAGAAGAGAGAAAAGTGGTCAGTGGTAGGAGGGTCTGAGAACTGGAGACTAGGACACTGAAGAAAATCACTAACAAGACGTGAGACATATTGCACAGAGGATCCTACACTCCACACCAAAGCCTGTATTTAAACTAATTGTCAGATGTGAAGGAGCTATTTTACAGATTAGAGCAAACCTGCAGTCATGCACTGAACAATGGAATCATTTTGTGAAAATATAATGAAATGGTGTGTGAATAATCAGCCCTATAGGTAGTACATGTCAGAATGAAATGCTTATTTATAAATATGCTTATCTAAGAATAGACTACTCTGTTAAGAAATAAAAGAACTATTATCCCCATTAAGTTCTCCCACTAGAGGAGACTAGTTTTGAAAACTGCTCCTGCTGAATTTTTTGACCCACAATTAAGTAATCCCCTTGTATTTAACCTGCTATATTTAAGTGCACTAAGATTGCCTATGAAAAGACAAGAGGTACTACTTCCAATTATTTTAATTCATAGATGGCTTCTCTGTCACATTTAATTTAGTTCTTCTGCTATCCTCAAACTATAACCCTTTTCTTTCCCTTTCTCTTAGGAAAATGGTGAACAGCTATAGGAAGACTCACCTGCATCATCCAGCTGAAGCTTTCCCATGTATTTTAGACTTACATAACAAAACTTCATGAACCAAGGTGATGGGAAGAGTGGTATAGGATGAGCTTGACAAAGATACAACGTGTGAAATCACATGCTCTGTTGCATGTCTGCCTTTTATTTTCCTTTTAGAAAACATCTAAAAAGAGTTACCCTGCATTCTCCAGATTTCAGATTAACTAAAGGCTCAGTTTAAGAAGCCCAGGTCATAGAATCATAGAATCACAGAATGGTTTGGGTGGAACAAGACATTAAAGCTCATCCAGTTCCAACCCCCTGCCATGGGCAGGGACACCTTCCACTAGACCAGATTGCTACAAGCCCCATCCAACCTGGCCTTGAACACTGGCAGGGATGGGGCAGCCACAGCTTCTCTGGGCAACCTGTGTCAGGGCCTCAGCATCCTCACAGGGAAGAACTTCTGCCTAAGATCTCATCTCAGTCTCCTCTCTGTCAGGTTAAAGCCATTCCCCCTTGTCCTATTCTTGCAGAACCTTGTCCAAAGGCCCTCTCCAGGTTTCTTGTAGCCCCTTTAGGCACTGGAGGCTGCTCTAAGTTTTCCTCGGAGCCTTTTATTCTCCAAGATGAACAAGAGGTTCCCTCCACATATGTTAAAGACAGCACTGGGAAGTGCTGAGAGAAGGCAGATATTTTTGTAATTTTTATGGATTGAAGCTGTTATACTGAGTGCATGTGACTCAAGCTCATATTATACCTTCAGTTAGGTCCTCTGATTGATAGAAAAAAGTCAACAGGGCAGGCTTTGGCTTTAAATATACCTAGTCTTTTCTACAGTAAAGACTGTGTAGTTGCCTAGTACTCCTTTTAAAGTCAGCAGTGATGGTTTAAAAGAAAATGGGTTTCTCAGGACACCCATTTCTGTCTGCCTACCTGACTAACTGTATGTATTATGGTTCTTACCATAGTGTCTTGAGTACTGTCTCTCTAGAAGAAAGTTAAAATCTTTCTTCTGCTGCCGGCCCTCCTTCCCACCTCCCAGAATACAGATTGGCTTAAGACAAGCATTCCAAAAATAACACAGCTTCATCAAAAGGAGTTTAACAAAGAGGAGGATGGAAAAGGGAACAGAATGGATGCAATTATTTCTTGCAAATTGTTTATTTAGGGGATCACAACAGTTCTCTGAAGAGCAGAGAAAGAAAGGCAGGCCAAGGAAATACTTAAAGGGCATCTCTTCTTAAGTTTCAGGATGCTCCTATCCTTAAATAGAGCAAGTATAATACACAAGAACCCTAGAATCCTGGAAATAACAGAGCTGAGTTCAATAACTTGAGATAATGTCTAATTGATATATTAAAGTAAAATATTAAACATGCTTAATTCAAGAGCAAACAAGCATTCAACATCAATGCGGCCTTTTCATCTATTATGTTTGACAGCCAGCTATACCATGCAGGAACCTTAAATACCCCCTGTCTTGTGGAATATAACAGTGACAACTTACTTAGATCAGAAATTATATTACCTGTCTTTACAAGATTTTAAATCACTACCAGAGAGTGGAGCTAAAGAGCCACACACAGAAAGCATGGAAATGGATGTAAGATTTCTTTTCTTTATACTTGTGTGGACTATGTGAATTACCAGAAAGTCAAACAGGAATAATTCATTTTTATATGCGAGTGTTAAGTCATAATACATCTGACTGAATGTGAAGTAAGAAGTAAGTATGTTTGGGGAAAAATTCAGTCCCATCATGAGGGGAGTAACTTTGGTGGATTCAGAACTGAATTTTGTCCATTGCTGCTATTCTTTCTGATTCCTTTGCAAAAGAAAAAGAAAATGCAGCTATAAAGTCTTCCCCATCCAATTTATTTCATGCAGCATGCAGGAGACTTAGTCCTACAGTGCTTGCTGAGATTTGGAGAGGCGGAGTGGGGCAGGTTCACCCAAGAGAGGGGAGAAGCAGCAGTCTGTACCTTCATGTTTCTGAAAGGTTGAAGAATTTCACAGAACAGCTGCAGACTTGTTATTTTAAAGGAAGTGACACAGGGCTGTTGAGGGGAAATTGCACATGGACATGCTGTGCTCAAAAGCAGGAAAAAGCCTGTAATTTCAGGTCCACACTTAGTGTTCTGAAAGTCTTTTCTGGCATGAAGAACACAAATTTTTCTGCCTTATTAGTGGAAAAATGTTTGTTTGGAGAGGATTTTTCTATCCCAAAAGATACTGGTCTCCTTTATGGAGACTGGAGGATCTACTTACCTTGATATGCAGCTATAATACTCTCTGGATACATTCAGAGATTTCATATATTATCAGTTCATCAAAACAGTCAAACTACCATGTTTCTAAACTACAGCCTTTGTGCAGCATGTGATTATAGAGATGATGAAGGTAAGGTTAGGATCCACAAATCCTGGATCAGCTGTGCATTATTAGAGCTGATATCCTCTAATATCCAGCCACTAGAGACACAGAGTCACAAGTATGTGAGTAGTTTTGATTCAGTGCCCTGCAGCTATTGTTGAATCGTAGCACATTCATTTTTAAAACCAATTGGTATCTAGTTCATGGTTGTAACAGTGAAACAGGATTGAGTTGGATGTTAAAAACCACGGACATTGTACAGTTGGTTATTGAAAATGGAGAGATAATTTCCTTCACTTTGACTGGCTCATATTGATATTATTCACATAACTACAGCAATAAAACCGGTTGTTTCAGCCCCTCATTTAATTCACTAGACAAAAACCTTATTTCTGTTTCTCAACTGATAGTGGTTAATTGTCAGACACTGCAGTCTGATGCAGTATCTTGAAAAATGCTTGTTAACTGCACGTCTGAGCTAAATACTTTGGCTCCTGAGCTTATTTAATCTGAGATCACAGAGGAGAATGCACCCTGAAATTATTTTCTAAGTGACACAAATCCTTTCCATCCTCTGTTCCATTATTTCTATCTGTTAATGGAAAACATTCTTGGTATTGTATTTGTAAATGAGCTTTACCTGGAAACGATACAGTGGCTGGACAGCCTCAATGGTATAATGCTTTTTTTAACTCTGCGTGGGCAGGGTATAAATAGCAGCATGAAAGCTTTTCTTTCACTTCGGTATGTTTCCAATGTAGCTGAGGAGGGCTGATGGGGGGGGGGGAGGGATTCAAACCGAAGCAGCTGTATTTGGCTCTTTTGCTGTGACACCAGAATAGCACAGGTGACTCCTAGTCTCACAGTACACTCTTCCCACAGGAATGGATTGAATATAGGCACATAAGCTTAATATTATAATAAATTGATTACTCTTTGCATTCACTATTCCCTTCTGCCTAATTCAGCCAAAACTACCCATCTGTTTATCCCCTGGGCCCCCTACAGCTCATAGAGAAGGTGATTTTCCTGACTGTGCTCTTTTACTACCTTTCTGTTCACCAGTGTGGTTAAGTCAGTTAGTAATCAACTGTGAAATCCTTAGTAGGCTATTATTTGTTTGAGAATTTAATTAACACTCAATAAAAGGTACATTAATCTCAATGTGTGAGGATAAGCATGCAGGACATCATTAAATTTGATACTGTTGTGCCTAAAACCAATAATAGTCTTCCCTATTATATCCAGTGAAGCACCCTGAAATTTTATTGCTTGAATATTCAAGAATCACAAAATCATAGAATCAGCTAGGTTAGAAAAGACCTTTAAGACCATCAAGTCCAACCATTACCCCACGGCTGCCAGGAACTTGAATACTAAGGTCACACCTCAACACTGGAGATTTGATGCTCTGCCATTAAATGCTGAAAGCTTTCCCTTGCTCCACAAAACACAGAGGAAAACTCTACTATTCCCAACAATGTCAAAGGTCAGTGGTTAATTTCTGTTGCACCATGGTTTAGTTAAAACATGTGAGCACAGATGAGGAGGATTCATACATGTTCTGGTTCATCTGTGCTGAGCTCTGCAGGTCTCACTGGACGTGAGACTGTATGGACAGCAGCAGGGCATAATAGTTTCCTCCACTTCTCCCCTTCTCTTCTTGCTTTCTTGTACCTGGAGAAGAGGAACAAAGGGGAGCAAAAGGGTCTCCTCAGCTACTACCAGTGAAAGGTGGAATTGAGAGTTTTTCAATAGCTTGCAGATTAGGTTCTTCATGTCAGAATGAATGAATGAATGAATGAATGAATGAATAAAAGCAATTACTTACCCTTCTCCTTTTGAGTGAGCAAGACATTTCCTTCCAACTTACACTCCTTAACCATGTTACACTCATCACCCAGTTTGCACATGCGGCAATGGTAAATGTGCTGGAAAAATAATGTTGTGCATATCTGCAGGCTTCTGCATCCTCAATGAAGGTGGTTGTAGCTGTGCAACTAGCTTCAAGTGAGGTGCAGGTTGGTGGGTTTGCTGTCCTTTGCTCATTCTCAACTTCCCTGAAAGCATGTCGTGCTTTCAGTACTCTCAGCTCACAACTACCTCTTTGTCCCTGTTTGCAGAGGGATTGAAGAAAGAACCAAGGGCAAAGCTCACAAAGCAAAACTCAGAGCCACACAGTGATTCAGCAGCCACATGAGGAGAAGACCCTGATGCTTGATCTAACCACTGCCCTACTCTGTACCCACTTTGAGCACTGACTGAACACTGCCTGCTTGAATGGATGAATCACCAGATACTCTGCTGCTGGACTATAAAGATTCAGCTGCCTACTAATAATTCATTACACCCTGTGGAATACAAAAGGCTAAAGGAAAGATTTATGGGGGCATTTCTGTTCTCTGACAGAGCAACCCAGGCCTGAGGTATCATGCTGGGTTCAGCTCTCTGCGCAAGTATCAATAGCTCCTCACTTGAGAAGTGGGGTAGGAGTTTGGCTGTGATGATAGGCTGCCTCCACACAGCTCCCACAACTTAGATCAGGAGGCTGCTGTGAAGATGTGTATTAATACTACCAGACCTGACAGCCTCCAACTATATCACTTTGGTATCTCCTTTATACTCCAGCCTTTAAATTTTAAATTACTCAGAAAGTTTTGTTTTCTATGTTTATCCCCCTGATTAGTTGGGATGTTTCAGGAGGGGAACTTCTGGTACAGAAATCAGAGAGCTGTCTTATTATGTTTTATTCATTTGCGGTTGGAACTGGGTGATCTTAAGGTCCTTTCCAACCCAAACCATTCCATGATTCTATGATTCTGTAGCAGTCATCGTTGTTCCCCTCCCACCTCCTTTCTGCAGAAGGGGTAGCACATAATAGTGCACAGTAGTTACGCATGAACCTTCTCTGTGTTTTATTGTGCCAGTTGCTATCTTCCTACTTAGTACGAGTGGCACAGTAAATCTAAGAAAATCAATATTGTGTTTTATATGGAGCTCCAAATGACAACTAGCTTGCAAACACAGGATGTCTCTGTATACATGGTGGCATAGCATTTTCCTCCTGAGGAATTTTAAAAAGATAAAAAGGGTGATTTTACCTCCCACACTGGCAGTAGGAAAAGGTACTCTGTACTGGATGGGATACTGAAGATTAGTGATTCTTTCCTGACTGAAAAATGTTTTGGATTTGTGCTTGAGTTCAGCATCACACTAGAGTGGGAGAAAACAAGGAAGGATGGAAAAGCTTTGATTCACTGAACTGAGATGTGATAAGAACAAGCTTTCAAGAGACATGAGAAGTACCTGATTTGTGAAGTCAGAAGGCACTCTGCAACCTTTCAGCCTAGCTAAAGTTTTAGATAATAGTACTGTGCATTTCAAACCCAAGCACTCTCTCTGTCAAATAATGACTACTTGTCTAGACAAGAAAGGGGTTGTCTTTTTTATTTCTTCTTTCCCCAGTCAAGTTTCAATAGATTTTGCTTCTGCTTAATGCTGCAGGAGCATTAAGTTGGTCATTTTGGAATGGAGAAAACCATTTTCCCAGTGCAACATAAATAAGGGAGAAGCAATGCCTTGAGCATATAGCTATAACAGAAAAATTGGTTTAGAAAGTTCTGTGTTGTATCATATTCTATGCTCCTGACTTGGGACAATGTTCTTAGACTTCTAATGAAGGAGAAGCTGAACTATCCCTGAGCTAATCTATTCTGGTAATTCCCTTTTTTTAGGCTTACGATTTTTTTTCTAACCAGAGTCTTTCTTGCTGCATGTTTAGGCCTGGGACATCACCCTTTCCATCAGCAAATAAAAGGAATTGCCCTTCTCTGGACCCGCTCCAGCACCTCAATGTCTCTCTTGTAGTGAAGGGCCCAGAAATGAATACAGGATTTGAGCTGTGGCCTCACCAGTGCCCAGTACAGGAGGACAGTCACGGCCCTGGCCTTGCTGGTCACGCTATTGCTGATACAGGCCAAGGTGCTTTTGGCCTTCTGGGTGCCTGGGCACAAGCTGGCTCATGTTCAGCTCCATCAATCAGTACTCCCACATCCTTTTCCATGAGCAATTTTCCAGCCACTCTGTCCCAGGCCTGTAGTATTGCATAGGGTTGTGATTCAAGTGCAGGACCTGTCACTTTGCCTTATTGAACCTCATACCGCTGGCCACAGCACATTGGTCCAGCCTGTTCAGATCCCTCTGCAGAGACTTCCTATCCTTCATCAGATCAACACTCCCAGCCAACTTGGTGTCATCTGGAAATTTATCCAGTGTGTCCTTGATCCACCCACCCAGGGCATTGATAAAGATATTAAACAGGACTGGTCCCAGCTCATTCAGTCTTTGCTCAAAGATATTTCTTTCCAGTACTCTTTTTGTTTTTACTGCTTTCCTCTGGTTTGTCTCCCAGTAGTCTGGATTCTGTGAGGAGCATCAAGAGCTTTGTCGTGGTTTAAGTTGGTAACCCAGAACCATGCAGTCGTTTGCTCACTCCCCCTCTTCCTACTCCCACTCCCAGAAGGATGGGAGGAGAATCAAAACAATGTAACTCCCATGGGTTGAGATAAGAACAGTCCAGTAACTAAGGTACAACAAAAGCACTGCTGCTAGCACCAATAATAATAATGATAAGGGAAATAACAAGGGAAGAGAAAACTCACCACTCTCTGACCGATACCCAGCCCAACCCGAGCAGTGGTCTCACCCTTCCAGGTAACTGCCACCAGTTTATATACTGGGCGTGATGTGCTGTGGTATAAAATACCTTTTTGGCTAGTTTGGGACAGGTGTCCTGTCTCTGCTTCCTCCCGGCTTCCCCTCCTCCCTGGCAGAGCATGAGGCTCACAAAGTCCTTGGTCAGAGTAAACATTATTCAGCAAAAAACCTAAAAACATCGGTGTTATCAGCATCGTTCCCAGGCTGAAAGTCAAAAGCACAGTGCTGCACCATCTACTAAGAAGGAGGAAAATGCTATATCTGAACCTGGGACAAGCTTACAGATATCCCCATGTTGCAGCAGGACAGAAATGGAATGGCAGTGACACAAAAGTATGCAGTGACTAACCAGTAACCAGCCAATTGTTTTTAGCACTAAAAACAACAGTAAGAAAAAAGTCGTGTAGAAAATAGACTGATTCTCATCTCTTTTACTCTATGGCTCCATGACCTCTTTGAAATCATCCTTCATGGACAGAAGAGTAGGTGAAAGTGAGGTAAAACCAAAGCTCAAAGAAGGGTAGAAGAAAAGTTAATTTTCCTCTTCCTAGGCCTTGTCTACATAAGCATGGTGCACCAGTTAAATTCAGGTTATTTTTTAAATTGATGTAGTTAAAAGTAATACAACTTTCACGGATTCAGTTAATTCAATAACTGATCTGAGATAAATCCATATAAATCAGTTATAAACCAAACCTATTCACATGCGATACAGAGCAATTTGACTAAATCCATACCCATGCACAGGCTGTAACCCAAACAATATAATACTTCTGTGACTGCAATAAGCCATTATCCTCCCAAAATCTTATAACCAAGTGAGGCAGAATGATTGGAAGCTGATTTTTGAAGCAAATCAGTATTACATAGAAACGAGTTGCTTAATTTAGAATTACTATTGTTCATAATGTGTTTATTGCATACGTGCATAAAGTAAATGTATCACTGGGATCTTTCACAAGGAGATTTCAAAAAATGTAACAGCTTATTCTGCTTATTTGCAAACACAGTCCTCACAAGCTTCATATAAAGGACAGTATTCCATCTATGTTTCCGAGAACATACTGAGATACAGAAAAAACTGCTGTACATGACTGAAAAGTACATTTTTCTTAAGTCTTGCAACAGGTATGCTATAGCAGGAGGAAGACAAGAGATCATGGAGCCTTCATGCCCTGAAATTTTTAGGAGGAATATCCACACCCCTGCATGGCAGCAGCAGGAGGCACTGCTATGACACAGAACAGAACTGTGCTGCCAGATGAATTAAGAGGGGTAAGAGCTTTCTTTTGACCCTGGTCCTCAAGTATGAATTTCTGAGTTATTGCCTGTAAATTATAAAGCTTTGATTTTCCAGTGCACAATTTAATACATGCTTTGACCTTTCAATGTGCCATATGAAGCTTTGATCCTTACCAGCCGACTGTCAGGGTGAACTTTACATAAGATGAAAACAATTCATTTCAAAATTGTATTCCCCCTTCCCTTAAGAAAACCCGTAAAATATTTCTGAGATGGAGGAAACTTGTCTTTAGACACTGCCTCAGGGTAAATGCTACAGAAGTGCTACATCTGGATAGGGATGGTCAGAAACCTTGCTAATCACATCCTACAGGCAAGGTTGTTATGAAGCACAGACTGTCTAGGAAGAAGGCAAACTCCTAAGAAGAATGAAAATCACAAGAGAGTATTCTTATTTCAGCTTTACTTTGGAAAGGGTGGAAAAAAGACTAACAGTCCATGGCTTAAAATACGACTGTTTGTGGAACCAGGAGGTAATGTACTACTTCATGCAGGACGATAAGATCTAGCTCAGCTCAATTTAAGATCTCAGAGATAACTAAACTCTCCACTCGACAACAATGAAAACTGCATAAACCCAAAGTCCATTAATATTTCCAGTCCTGTTAATGCTATCAAAGTGAAAAAAAAACAACCAACCAACCAAACTACCACTCAACCAGCCCAACAACAAACCTAAAAGTCCAAACACAAACAGAAACAGCTCACAAGGAAGGTGAAAATATAAGTTTGTGGCAGAAAGTACTTCAGTCAGTAACTTTTTTATCTTCGGCTTTTTCTGCCTGGAAGTTTTAGTAAATCAGATTAAAATATTTTAAGATTATGTAAGTATTATGTAATTTCTCGCCTATACAATTTTATATCACATACTGCAACCTATTTCATCGATTTGAAAGGTAAGTTATGGACTAACCTCAATAAAAAAACTCTTTGTGTTTAGCATAGGTGCCTCCTACTTTTTTTACTGAGGGATACTGTAAATCTTCCTTTCAGAAAAATCAGGATAAGATATGAGCTGTGTGTGAGCTATATGTGAGCTGCAACACTTGCCCACAGAGCTGCTGTGTTGCTGGTACATAGCTAATTGCTTCACAGTGCACAGTAGAAGCCTGCGGTATCAGTCCACAGTCTTCTCTGAAACATCATTTAAAATAATTCCTTAGAGCTACAAGTTTTGGGTGTCAGTTTAAAGATTTTGTCAGTTGGAAATGTGGTTTTCTCTTTTTTTTTTTTTTTCCTACTCTGGAAATAGCATCCCTGGTAATACATCCCTCCTCCATCAGTGCTTTCTCTTGGAATTGCTCAGTTCCCAAGCCAGAAGCCTTTCTTTTGACTGCTGATAGGTGTATATTCCCCCCATTCACAGAAATCCCTTAAATCTCTCTGAAATCAGCACACGTAATCCAAGAACCTAGATTTCTGCCCTTTTTTTTTTTTTCTGGAGACGTATGATGCCACTTAGATCGCAGCTGACTTTCCTCCTGTGTCTTATTGTAATTAATAGGAGTAGAAAAAAAATCTACACAACTCAGTGCATTAACGGCTACACAGCCCCACAAGCAATTCCCCTTGTGCCTTGTGCTCAGCAAAGAGCTTGGAGTTGGGGACACCATGCCCCCCTGACTCTAGGCAGCTTGGGTCTACAGCTTCTAGCATCTGAGCAGGGTTGGCATCTGTGAACACCCAAACCATGGTAATTCCTGATTTTCACATTCTACAAAGGGCTCCCAGGGAGGAGTGGCATAAGCATGAAGCTGGTTATACAGATACCACATTAGTCAGTGTTTGCTTTTTGCCTCAGTGCATTCAAGCCTGTTTTGCTGCCAGTTTATGCCAGCTCTGCTAGCTGACCTCCTCAATCTGCTGGCATAAATTGCTGCAACACACCCCTGAGTTTCCTCCACAGGGAGCACATTTGTTGAATTAGAAGGTGTGACCTTTAGATAGCTACTTTTCTGGTTAACATGCAGAGGCCTTGGAAGACAGTGAGTGCATCAGCTTGATCTGTGCGCAGTGAGGGTCCAAAGTGTCACCAGAGCCAGTCCTGCCTGCTGCACTTTGGTGGCTAGGAGGACAGCAGGAGAACTGCTCTGTAATGAGGGGAAACACGCATGGAAAGGGAGCAGAGCCATGATTATGGAAGAGAGATGGAGTTGCCTGACAGTGTCTCACCAGGAAACAAAAAGGCAGGGAGGATTAAGGACAGGATCATAAGTTATGTCTACTGCTTGGTGACTCCAGCTTGGCCCTGCTGACAAACCAAAGGGAGCAGGGATGCAGTGAGACAGCTTGGTGAGCAGTGATGAAGCCCTGTGAATCACTGCGGATGATTCCTGCTTTTATTTTGATTGCATTAGTGGTCTGTGGTGTTTCAGCTCCTATTTTCAGCAAGGCATTTCCTTGGTAACTGCAAGCCATGGAGTTTCAAATGCTTTTCGTGTAAGACTTGGCAGTACTAGAAACTGAAGCCCAGTGTATAAGCCTAGGACGAAGCCAGATTGAATAAAATTAAGGTAAATTTCCCTCATCTCCTCTGTGGTGTTATTAAAAGACCACTAATTAGAGATACAGGATAATGATCCTAGACCTTAGCTAGCCTCACCACAGCTGCAGCAGTGTTATTTGGGAATGAAATGGAAAAAGGATAAGATTATAAATGAAAGGGATCATTACACAGACTTTCAGCACCACCAATTAAACTGTGCCTCAAGGACTATGTTCACATTTTCAGTCGTCTGGAGACCTGATTATGATTTAGAGGAATAAATCACATGGCAAATCACATGATAATTCCCATGTAGCCTTAAATGATTGAGGCTCACAAGGGGTCAGCTAAAATAAGATGAAGTAGTTTTCACTTGGTTTCTAAACTTGCATTAAAAATGAGCTTTGAATCAGCTGGAGAAACCAAATTAAAACAACAGCAACAAAAACATTCATGTTTGCTCTATGTCTGCTTTTGCCTGATGCAGACAATGCAGCCTGACTTTCAGTGCCTCCTTCGGTTCCTCTCCCACTGACATACTTGTGCCTGCGTAACAATCAGAATTACTTCTTAAATAACAATCAAAATTCCTTCTTCAAAGAAGGACTTCACCTTGGGTGACAGAACTGGAGAAGATATCCATGCTAACTTCCAATTCCAGCCAACAGGACAGCGTATGTAAGTGAGCACTGACACATCAGGCAGGTCAGATAGATTGAAGACAAATGAATTCAAGCACTGGGGAAACTCAGAATGTTTGATCCAGGACTAGGATGGTAAGAGATGTTAGTTAGCTAGGCAGAATTTACTTTAATGTTCAGACTTCCAAACTAATTTCGTATAAACAAACTGTTTGGGACAGATTTTGAATACTTTATACATTAGGCTGTGTAGGTGACTTTAGACGCTATATCTTTCTATATGTACAATCCCGCTACCCCATTAGTCTTCTGAAATACCTATCTGTATTTTAAATTCTTAGTGTGGATCAATATAAATTACCGTCTTCTAATTGCTGAATCAAGTATGCATAAATAATTTACCAAAATTGCATTGTTGCACTTGAAATTACCCCATGTAACTTCATTAAAATTCAAGTCTGGAACATTAATTTGAGGGAGGAAAAATAACTACGTCTGTATTATCAGATCATTCAGGTGGCAAACACAGTCTCCAAATAAGTAATCTAATGAGCGCTTCAATCATCAGATTTAAATTGTAAATGAAACCGTGGTCGATGCATTAGAAAAGCACATGCCATGTTTTGTGAACATAATCAGAAAAATGGAGCTGCCACAAATTCTCTCCCCATCTGCCCATCACTGCGTTAAATGTTGCTGCAATTTTATTACAATCCTCTGTATCTGCAGATCCTGCTCAACTGTGAAATTGGAATTGCAAACATAAATATTTTGTCTCAAGGTACAGTAGTGGGTCAAAGATCCAATTTTGACATGCAGAGAGACAGGAGAAACTTTTCTTTTTAGTAGAACAGCACAGTGAATATACCCTCCTCCACACAAGTCTGGGGAAGAAGGTAAGTAAGCAGCAGTTTCCTCTATATGACATTTTTCTATTGCAGCAGCTAGAAACTGAGAGGTGCAGGAGCAGCCTTCTGGCAGTAGCTTTAACAAAGGAAAGACAAAACACTGCTTGTCCTTCCAGCCCTGGAGTGGGACACCAGCTGAAGGTTAATAAGCCTGAGCTGTATTGAGTGCTCCTGCTCAGCCTGCAGGAGTGGAGTAGAGGCTGGGAAAGGCAAGCCCTGCTGCATAAATCCTTGCTGTAGCCCTATTCTTACTATGTATTTGTTGTAATTCTTCAGTTAATGCAGGAGGTGTTTGAGAGGGTTGATCTAGTTCTGATAATATCATCTGTGTCAGCTATTGCTGAAGCATTATTTCCAAAGCGGATAAAACACAGTGACCAATAAGTCCAGTGTTTGAACCAACTTGTCTCTGGGGAAAGTGGTTTTACACCTTTCTTAATAAAAGGCCCCAACAAAGGTGTTCCTTCACTCACTCTCCCTTCTCAGCCTCATGGTACATGTGTTTCTATTTTTGAAAGGAGTTTTTTCAAACACAAGCATTTTTGCACATGCTTATTTTCAGTTTGTCTGCACGGCACATTTACTTCCCTGCTAGAAAATGAAAAATATTAAAATGTAAGGAGAGACATGAAAAGGGAAGGAGGGGGCTAGCTGTTCAGCCCCCCTTATAAGCACCCTGATTACACTAGTCAGAACCAGCAGAGACAAAAAGAATGACCTCTGGGTTCTCAGGAAAACCAAATAGCAACAAAGGTGTAGAACAAGATTATTTTTGGTAGATCTCAGTCATAAAGTTGAACTAGTCCTGCATCAGCAATACTTGATTTTTCAGCTCTTTGCATTGATTGACAATTACTTGCAAACAAAAGGCACAAGGTATGCACACTTAGTCTAACATTTCAAAAGGCCTGCTGCTGTCTCCTTTCACAAGAATTAATGTCTGTCTTTCTTCCCTTCAGTTAATATAATGTTCAAGAGTTGTTCAAAGATTTCTTTTTCCACAAGTAACTCTTCAGTAATGTCTCTCGTTCCCTTGGCTCAAAGTCTTGGTCTGCTTCTTTCTCATCATAACAGAATTCAGGCTTCTTGGCACACAGTTGGAGACTCATCTGGAGTGCTTACAGGTACAGAAAGGTTATTATAAGAAATTAGGCTATGTCCAGGTTGGGTGTAGGTTGGAGCAACCTGGACTAGCAGAAGGTGTCCCTGCCCATGGCAAGGGGTTGCAACCAGATGAGCTTTAAGATCCCTTCCAACCCAAACTATTCCATGATTCTGTGAGCCTTCCATGCCTTTCTTCTTCCCTCTTCATCTTGCAGTTGATAGCCATAAGTACATCCCTTTTCCAGGGCACCTTGAAATGCTGTTTAACTTAATTCTTGATTATTTACACCAGTTTTAGTCTAGTGCTACTAAGCTGCAATAAGAACAACACAAGACTTGAATAAGCAGATCAAAGATTGAGACCTCATGACTCTCTTTATAATCTGTTTTGAATCAGTGTTCTTACAGACCAGTTAGCAGGATTTCTTTCTTACTCTTTTTATTTTTGCCCCCACTTATAGCTTCTATGAACTGTGATTCTGTAACAGCTCTCGTTTAATTAGTATTTTATTTTAGAACAGACAAAGACACACTTCAATGGGAGGTCAGGGATGGCTAGATTTTACACTCAGCCAATCTCCCCAAAACAAGTCCATTCAAGGATAAACAAGGAATCCAGAAAAAATGTGTAATGCGCTTCTAAGCATCCCTAGATATAGGCAGTGGGCAATATACGAACAGCTTCAACATTATGCAATTGCAATATGACACATCACCTGCCACTTACAGAATAGAGACTTTTATACCTCTGCAAGCTTGTCTGGAATAATTTCTTAAAATTTCATGTGCTTGGCAAGACCTCTGCATTTTCTCAGCTCTGTTTTCCATGCGAAAAAGCAAATGGTACTTTCAGCCTAAACAATTCATATTACATCAAAGAAAACCAGCAAAAAAAGAGAAAGCGAACACAAATTTGTTATGAGAGTGTATGACACAGGGTTTTTTTTCCAGCTGCCATCTCAAATCTCTTCGCAGTGCTGTCATCAAGCAGGACTGCTTGCATTTTGAAGTGTTGCATAGAGAAATAATTGTGAAAAATAGCATCTCTGTAACACTGTTAGGAAGAGATTCTTCCTTCACCCACATTTCCTCCTGTGGTGACCTTCTTTTTACTTGACAACCTGGAAGCATGAAATTAAGCTTGCCACGGCATAAATTTCCTGTTATGACCTTGATGCAGAACTAAATCATAAAAACATGGTCAAAGCTAGAAGTTGTGTAATAAATGAACAAAGATGTGAAGAAGAATTGAACTGATTTTCTGCAAATGTAGCTTGTTCCATAGAATGCAAAGCAGTCTCCAACAAAGCCAAGTCAAAGGACTACAAATGAAGAGTTGGCAGATTGGGCTGGAATTGCTTTACTGACTTTTTAAACAAGGATGCAGATGTGGATGTGTCTGACTGAATGCAAATGCCAGTTCAGTTTATCCTATATATACCATGATATATAGAGAGACTGCGTTTTAGCTTGCAATCTTAATTCAGTATTCCTAAACTTGTTTTGGTTAAGCTTAACAAAGATTTTATCTGTAACTAACCAGAATACTTGGAACTTTCTAACAACTCTTTCCACTTTCATAAGAGATATAAACAAGAAATTAACTCCCCTAACAGACTGCTTCAGTTCTTATTGTCTGGCTTGTCTCAAGCTGGTTTCCTTCTGGAGCATAAATATATATGACACTGCAGACTTGCTCCAGATCAGGCTATGACCAATTTATCCCATCATGATCTCAAGATGATGTGAGAGCTTAACCTTTGCATCAACTCTCTTTCCTTGCAAGGCTACCTGTTAAAGACCCATTTAATACCAGTTTTCCTGATACAGTCTCTAGATCTGTAGAAGAGCAATGAAATCGCCAGGTGATTTTCTGCAGACTATAAATCATCTACCAGATGGCAAGAACTGACATACCTTAGTGCTGGTCTAGTAACCTAACCATGAGGTGAAAAGCTCTGCATTATTTTCCCCATGCCCTGATCCATCTTTTCTTCAAGCACAGAAAAAAAACCAACAAAACCACCAATGCTTATGCAATGGAGTTATTACCTACAGTGGTAACACAGTTATACTATAGTTTGACTTTAACTTGTAGATATTTATTTCCATCAGAGTTTGTTATTGAAAAAACAGGAAGAAATAATACAAGTGACAAAGACAGGAGTATCGACAGGGTAACAAATATCCTTTTCTTAGCTGATGGCAGATCATCTTTAATGCCACTTGGCTGAGCATATAACACTGTCCAGGGATGCCCTACACATGTGCTGTCAGGGTTATGTTACTGTTTCCCAGGTGAGGTTTGGATCAAGACATACTAGGGCTGATTCAGCCTGCTCTGGCTTTGTACACCAATCTCACTGTGAGATTGGATGCTGCTCTGGTAAGAATATGGGACGACTTCTCTGAAGTCAACAGATCCGCAGCTACTTATGCCAAATGAGAATCTGGCCCATATTGTTGTTTTAATTGGAGTCATGTCAGAGCTGCTGTTTCGTACATATTGATTAATCAAAATGATGCATGAAACATATGGCCCCAAGAGGAGCAGGGTAAGGAGAGCATCTTCCGGTTGTCTTATTGCATGAATATTAAGTCCCCATCTCTATCAGATAACACTTAATGGAAGCATATTTCAATCAGGTGTACAAAACCACAGGGATCTAGTCATCACTATTAGGTTGATGCAAACAGCTTTCCATATGGGATAATTTGAATGACCAACTCCAGATGCTCCAGAAAACTGGGTCCAGAAATCCAGCAACCTGCCACTCCTCCTCCTGCCAGTTCCAAGCTCTCAGCTTCCAAACAGAGCTTTTCTTCTTTTAACAGTGCTTAATGATAGCTGATCCTGTAACTCGATAAACAAATCAAGAGACATGGCCCAGGACCAAAATATTCTTTCCCTGAAGAAAAGTCTAGACATATCACAGCAATTTTTATTCTGCTGGCTACTTATTTCAACACTGATCAATCCACCTAAGCTGCATTTTGAAGCATCACCAGAGGCAACTTACGTAAGCTATTTTGTGTGCGCGGTCTCTCTCCATCTTTTCAATGCCTTTGGATCAAAGCAATCACTCTGATTCTTTATCATAACTGGATGATGTGGCACCAAGCAGCTGCTATTCTGCCAGAATTTCCATATTTCCAGAAATATAGAACAAAAGTCCTAACCTTCTGTGGTCATTAAAGGCAGTTCTGTAATTTCCCATATGAGTCAACTTGGTTTGCTCTTATGACCTTGATGGAATCCCATGTCTGATAATTGCTCTGCTTTTATAAATTACTTTCTGTTTTTCAGCTTCACACAGGTTTTATGCTGATTCCATCAAAGCCCTTGGGTGGTTTGGACACTTTATTACTTAGGTCAGTGAAATTGCTTCCTTAAACAAGTAAGATGCCACTTCTAGTGCTGAATGTGACAGCAACTTCAACACTACTCAAAGCTATACAAACTTGGACAAGTAATGATAAAAAAGGCTGAGAGTTCAGTGCAGTTTACTCAGTATGAAGTTATTGTGTATGTTGGAGTTTCACCATACTGGTTTACGTCTTTGTGCCTATGAGGAGTGACATGAATTTGCTGAATGCCCCATTAATGAAGACTGGACTTGATATCGGACGGTGTAACCTCTAGGGAAGGGTACTGATGTGCTGCAGTACAGCTATAATCTCTAGCACACTTCTACATGCAAAGCCAACTGCTCTCACCTTTGATCCTGATTTACCTGCAAAATTACAAGGAGGCAGCTCAAGCCCTGTTCTTCCTGAGGTAAACTTTCTGCTTGGGAGATGATCTACCGAGGTTCATTTGTGGCTTCATAATCCACCACAAAATTATGTGGGTCAGATGCAAGATAATACCTTATCCTATGCTGTTATTTTTATGGGTCTTCCTCAATGCTAATTTCTAAGATAGAAAACTCAAAAGTCCTAACCACACATTTTTTGCTGCTTACATATAGAATCCCAGACTGGTTTGAAGAGACCTAAAAGCTCACCCAGTTCCAAGCCCCTGCCATGGTCAGGGACACCTTCCACTAGAACAGGTTACCCCAAGCCTCGTCCAAGCTGGCCTTGAACACTACCAGGGATGGGGCAGCCACAGCTTCTCTGGGCACCCTGTGCCAGCGCCTCAGCACCCTTACAAGGAAAAACGTCTTCCTCATATCTAACTTAAATCTCCCTTGTTTAAGTTTGAACCCGTTACCCCTTGTCCTATCACTACAGTCACTGATGAAGAGGTGGAAAGAATAAACTGTTTACTTAACATTTCGATACCTCTGCTTCCATTGAGGAAGCCCTCTGAACAAGACTCTCAAGTTACAAAAAATATCTACACTATGACCCTGCATCTCAGGAGCATTTGGATTCAGAAACACAATATGTGTGTGACAAATGACAAATAGAATGGTCTATGTTAGATACAGAAATAACTGGCCTTAATAGACTGGGCTGTGTCATCTGTATCTACAGTTATTTATCCTATCGCCTGAGAATTATCCAGTGACAAGTACTGAGCCTATGAAAATACAAAGGGAAAAAACAAAAGTTCTTTGTACCTGAAGTGAATTTGCTAATACAACAGCAATGTGGGAAATTGGGCCCTGAGCAGCAAGTATTATTAATTTTTGTATTACACTTTATCAGGAGGGCTTATGATTCTTTGATTAGGATACAAGCTGTTCAGTTTAGAATAAACTGAGGTGTATTTGCATCATTACGTTTACTTTTGCTTCCCATCTCAAAAAGAAGTAATTTTCCAGCTTTTCAAAAATTCCTCTAATTGTGGACACCTTTTCTGAGACACTACAGACACTGATTTCATGGACAGCTGCTTAGGAAAATCAGATGGCAAATCTTGCCCTGCAGACAGTGCATTTGAAAAACATGGAGCTAAATTGGATTGCCTTGAGAATTAGCCAGACAAGGGACTTCTCAGCCATGTGCTATCTCTTCAGCTAAGCACAGTGACAAAATCTTATTGAAACAATTCCTTTTATCTACTTACAGCCATTTACTATTGCTAAACAAAAAGGTATCTTTCAGTGGATTATGTATCTCTCAATGTACAAACGTGAATAGGAAGACTTTATAGGAGTATTGACACCTTTCAACAGCAGTCTTCAGCAGTCAGTACATCAAGTTTGACGAGGAAAACTGAGTAGGGGGAACCCCATGCTGCCCCAGAAGGAATCACATATGCCAGTTAGAAAAGGAAGGCTGCCAAAGCCTTGGGAGCTCAGCTACAATCTGTGAGCTCCAGTCACATCAGCCATGTCTGTGTTGTTTGAATTTCCACATCCTAGCAGATAGGCAAATTGATATGTTACTGAATTCATATGCATGAATGCAAGGCCTTGCATCTTCCTCAGATCCTCCCCGGAGAGATGTCTTAACATGGTGCAAACTTATCAAAACCTCTCACGATGTGATTTCAGAGAAGAGTTTTTGCACACTAAATTGTGTTAAGCTAGGGCAGGCAAGGGGACAGGAGAAAACAAGAAGTATCTGTTAACTCAGGTTATGTGTTTTCTGCTAAACATTGTCTTGGGACTGACTGCAGGTGGCACTGACCAGTTCAACACAGCCTGGATGTTTGCATTCCTATGAAGAGCAGGTTGACATCTTAGAAACCTGTCAAGGCTGGTACTGCCTTTTAGAAGCAGCTCTATTACCTGGGGATGCAGCAAAGCTCTCACAGAAGCATTTCAAAAGGAAGACTAACTGACATTCTATCCATGACCACAATGCATGCAACAAACTCTACAAAGCAATTTATAAAGTACAAATTACAGTGTGTATATACACCAATTCAAGGTCATCTATGTGTTATATTTTTCATGCATAGAAACCACGTGGGTGTTTTCACTCTAAAATGAGTCGTGAGAACAATGAAACCCAAAAAAGAAAACAAGAAGTCAGCATCCATCTCCTTCCTTTGCCATCATCCAATCTGTGCAGATCAGTGCATAATGTGAGCTGTGACAGGCTCCGAGCTGCTTATTGCAATTATTCTATTCAGTGCAAAGTCAGCTGGCTCAGTTTTAGCAGCCTTCCACTGGTGTTATCAGCTAAAATGTTCTCCTTGTACTGGAGTAGATGAGGATCACTCACAACACAGGCTCCTTCCCTTCTGCTGGCCCTGCTGTAGGGTGGGCAACCCCTACACAGATGTGGTACTAAAGAAGCTGATGTTAGTAGCCTCTTATACTTCTGCAGCTGAAACCGCAGGGATTACCTGAACACAGGCTAAATTGCTATATGAAGTGTCCCTCAGAACAGCAGCTGCTCCTTCAGCTAGGATTACGTGTGAAAATTTAAAGCTATGATGATACAGACAGCATTAGAATACTGCAGGGCAGAATTACTTCCAACAAGGAAAGTTCTGGCAATTTGCACACAAAGTAAAGGCATGGGCGTTTTGTTTGAATGGTATAGCTGTTTAAGAAGGGAGGCTTATAGTCTGTGGCTTAGCTTGTTCTGTCTCTGCTAGCACAAAACTGTGTTAAATAGGATCTTGCTCCTTTTTTCCTTATTGGATTTATTAACTCTATCCCTTCAAGATGTACTTGAGCAATTGAAAGCTCAATTTGTATTGATATCGTATCATTGATTAATGACCATTACATGCTGACTAGGGGTGGGCTGTTAAGAGACCTCTATCTAAAGACCTAAGAGATTAGGTTTCAGAGATAGAGGTATGCATATTTTATTAATTTTATCTTTGTACCAGTGAAGTCGTGTTGAATAATTGGTGGCTAGAAAAGCAACTTTGTTACCATTTGATGAGAGAGAGAAGAAAAATACACCGTTTCTATGCAAGTACAGGAGAAGTATCTTTCATTCCTCATCACAAATTGCCTTTCTCTCTATTCAGCAGCTACTTGTGTCTGTGCACTGAAGTTTGTATTCATCTGCCATGAAAGGAAAGACTAGAAGAAAGGATTTGACCTGAAAGGCCAGGCATTCCCACAGAGAGAACTCACTCTCTAAGCTTTGCTGGGGTTATTTTGGTTAGCTGGAAATTCTTAATCTTGAACTGCACATGCTGCCTCTTTTACTGTCATTGCTCTTAGGTTCCAATTAAAAGGCAAACACAGGAAAATAAATTACATCTCTGGGCTGTACGCAGATTTCTTCCCGGGGACTTCTCAAGCCATGATTCTTTAAAGAAGTGAGAGCCACATGCAAAAGCAGAAAGACAGACAGATCCTGTTCAGAAAACAGTCCAAGACAATAACTCAGACTGAAGATGTTCACAGAATGCATGGTAGTAGGCAGACAGTTATGGCCTTACTGAGATCAAGGGAAGGACATCTGGGTTCAGTCAAGATCTTATGGGGTATTTCCCTAGGCTTTGCAAAATAATTTTCGTATCAATCACTTGAATTTAATCTTTTTAAAATCCCTCTCCTTTTGTAGGTCTTGTTTTCTGGATTGAAAGTTGTTTTGCATGAGCATAGTTTCTTAATGTACTATTCCTGTAGGTACTATTCTTCATGTACTATCTCTAGCCCTCAAGGGCTCATTTCTTTTGAAATACAAATAATGATCATACAGAGAGTCTGGACTACTTGGGAAAGGAAGGTCTAGTGAATGCTCTGGATATTTACCTGTTTCTCTGGCTACTGGTGAGTAGGGTCACAGGGAAGAAAGACAAGGAAAACTACAAGAGAAAGAATGGAATGTGTCTAGGAAGAAGGTTACACTGAAAGATAGGGATGTGAATGATGAGACTGATGTTACAGGAGGGCAGAACTAAGTACAGAATGAAAAAAGGTCTAAAAGAAGAGATAGGACAGAAAGAAAACAAAGAAAAATATGAAGGCGAGAAAAGAACTAGGAAAGGAGGAAGAGTAAGTAGGAAGACTAGTGTCGTGGTTTAAACCGGCCCACACGGCTCGTCCACTCACCCCCCCAAGCCCCGACCCTCCCCGCTCCCGGAGGGATGGGGAGGAGAATCAAGAGAATGTAACTCCCATGGGTTGAGATAAGAACAGCCCAGTAACTAAGGTATAACACAAATCACTGCTGCTACCACCAATGATAATATTGATAAGAGAAAATAACAAGAGAATACGATACCACCGCCGAACGAGTTCAACCCCCCCGAAGAGAGACCGTGCCCTTCCGGGTAACTCCCAGTTACCTCCCTGGGCATGACGTGCTGTGGTATGGAATACCTCTTTGGCTAGTTTGGGTCAGGTGTCCTGACTCTGCTTCCTCCCGGCCTCCCCTCATCCCCGGCAGAGCATGAGGCTCACAAAGTCCTTGGCCAGAATAAACATTACTTAGCAACAATTAAAAACAATCAGTGTTATCAGCTCTGTTCCCAGGCTGGAAGTCAAAACACAGAGCTTGCACCAGTTACTAAGAAGGAGCAAAACGGCTCCTGGTAAACCCAGGACAACTAGGAAAGCAGTAAGATTTAAGGCGAAATATTTGGGGAAAACAATGTACAGTGAAAGGGATAAAAAGTAAAATGAAAGCACAGGGAAATGCAATGCAATAGCGTTGTTCCAGCTCATATGCATCCAGTAGATGTAAGAGGTACAGAAAGCCAATGTGGTCCCTAATGAACATTTTAATTCTGTAGAGTAATCATTAAATACCCATGTACTCATATGTGTGACTATTTCAGGCTAGAAACAGCCTTATCACTATCTTCACTGAAGCATTTGCCTCAGACATTTTCTGACTAGAGTATTTGAGCATTAAAAAGAAAGAAGAATAGATGGAACATGGCAAAATTGGAGGAGAAAGAGCAAGAGAAAGAAACTAAAAGAAAACCCAGGTTTAAAACTACTGTTGGCATGTTGGATAGTTTTATTGGCAAGGTCATTCAGTCTGCCGTATTTCATTAGCCTCCCCTATCTCTTGGCTTTTCCAGCGTGTGTTTACAATGTTCACCTTGTTCCATTCTTTAGCAATGATTACTGAACAGGATTATTATGATCAAGATAAATAAAGACCTACATCAACTTATTTTGTATACTGTTTAGAATAATTCAGATGCTGACTCTAACTACTCATTTCACTGGAATAAAGAATTGTAATCAATGTAGTGTTAGAAATTGCTGGTATCCTTCCTTCCAAAACTGAACATACTCCCCATTGGTATTAATCTACTAAATGACAGTAAAATAGTCATTTAACAAATGTCCTATGAGGCTGCTTTGTTCAGATGACTGCTTTTGATTAGGCTTGTATAAATAGCACTGACCCTCACCTTGGTCACCTGGTTTCTGAATTAAGACTTGTTCTAGTTTTATGTCATGTTTTATATTTAACCATACTTCACATCATCATGAGCCTCAGAAAAGATGTCTATATTATTTACTACTAATTCAAACTGATTCTGGAGGTTTAACAGTCCTCTGTGTTGAGCACTGAGGCTGTAGGTGCAGATTCTTTACCTGGGACTGTCTCTATCTAGGTAACCTAGCTATTTAGAATCTTCAGATTGATAATCAGCTGATAATACTGTTTATTCATTAAGTAATGTGCAAGCCAGAGGATGTGTCCTGTGTGGATCCAGAAATTACTAGTAGCAAGTTTTCAGACTGCTGTTGCTTAGGGACAGTCTTAAAACGGCAAGGACTGATGACCCTTCTAACCTCATTTATTTCTTGATTCTATGATAAAAGTGGTGATATTATTTGGCAAAGACTCTGATCATTTCCATCTCTTACCTGAGACAAGGGTGTGCTTCTGAGGTCACAGATGCAGAAAGGGCAGAAAACTAAGCCTATTTTAACTGCTCATGAAATAAGAGACTCCAGTCAGCTTTCATTATCCATGATGACACCTATTTTTCCCTCCTCAGCAATGATTTCCTAACTAGACTACATCAGGACAAAAAATTCTGAGCTTGTCTTAAACTGACTCCCAGATGTCTGCCATTTAAACTATGAATAAGGATAAAGCACATCTGCTTTTCTGAAAAGTAAGTCATGGGAAATGCATGTTGTGTAGTGCAAGAAACTTGGATAGGATTGATCCTTCATTTGTTGCACATTTTTAGAAGTTGCTTGGTTTCTGAGGCAGGAATTTTAAGAAGAGAAAGGAAAGTCTCACAGTTAAAACAGTCACATGCTGAAATCAGGACTTAGGTTTTATTCTCATCTTTCCTGTTCAATTCTGATGTGTTGCTTAGCAAGCGACTTCAAATCCAAGTGGGGTTTTCAGATGAGGTCATTAACAGTTCGTTCCTTGTTCCCCGGGTGCCCAGCATGAGACTCTTTCCTGATTGATAGGATTGTAAAATGCTCACAACTATAGCTGCAGTCAATCAGAGATGTGCTCTCAGCATACAAAATGCGAATGACTACTAAATACTCTGAAAAGTTAGGTGCTGTATCTCAGGTAATGTGCTTGATGTTAGTGACTATGTTTGATTTGAACTCCTCTGTGGCTCAGTTTCTGGTCTACAAGGAAGAGGATAATGACAGCCTTCACCTCACCTGGTTTTTGAGAAGAGAAATTCATTAATGTTTGCGAAGCACGTAGATGCTAGTCATGAACACCACAGAAAAGTCCATGAGGAAATGAACAATTGTGTATTCAGAGCAGGGTTTGAATGCAATGCAGAAGAATAAAGAATAAGAGCACATAGTGGAAAATAGGAAGAAAATCACATCTTAAAGGGCTGTTCATTAAGTACATCCTACCAATTCGGAACATTAAATGAGACAACACTTCTCTGTAAATAAAAGCATGTGATCATGTGATTAAGAAGACCTGTGTCATAATGCATTTATACTGGAGGTCGAACTAAGTTTTCAGGCACTGCCTTAATTCTGTTATTTCCTAATTGTCACTGCTTTTTCTTGACACTTTGATAGAATTATTCAGATTGTGTACATAGCAATATCATATTGATGAATGCATTAACATATATACACATTCGCTCACAGACACAATCACAGAGCACATCCTTTCACTAAATAAGCACTACTAAAGCAAAATTCAAGGTCTTTCTTTTATTCTTTCTTTCTGTTTTCTCTCTTTCTTGCTACCCCATGTCAGCATCCAACCTACTTCATAACTGTAAATGTGGAAGTTATGTCTAATGACTTAGTACCTGTGTATAAATTTGGAAGGGTAAATAGTCAAGAATATGACTAGACAAAAGACTGACTGATTCTTGCAAGTAACAAATACATTTCTCCAGACAGATTTTCATGCCAGTATTCCAAAATATTAATCTGGCAGTCCCATATTTGTCCCCTATGTATTCGATTCAGTGGTTTTTGTGATGGAGCCAGGGCAATATTTTCAAATGAAAAGGATATAACAGGTACAGAAATAAGATGTGATTTTTCTTTAGAATAGTTCTGGGTACTCCGCGGTCTGCCCAATATCTCAAGAAAGCCAAGGACTTCTGACAAGTTTTAAGATGAGCAACCAAAATTACCTCGCTGCTGTTCTGATACCTGTCAGAGGGCAGGTTTTCAGCATGTGTTTTGTCATGTTCACTTCAGGTCTTCATCAGAACCAGAAAGTGCAACTTTGCTATGAAGCTGAAGTGAAGTGCCTAAGTTTTTACAAGTAAGAGCTATTCATTGAATGCAGCTCTGGACAAATGCATAGAAAGCTATGGAAAATTCATTTAAGTAATAAACAAGAATCACACACACAAAGAATCAATTTGCTATTGATTTAACCCAGAACCTCAAATGGCTCATAGGCAGGATGTAGGGTCTGTATAGAGTTTAAGGATGGAAGCAAAGGTTGCTGAATAGATAATTTGAAGGTGATACTAAAAGGCTAGTCTTTATATACAGAGTGAAAATGATAGCTGATGTTCCAATACCACTGAACATAAGTTTACTGAGCAAACAGCTCATTTCATTATAAATGTGAATCCTCTCACAATGGTTTACAGAAGAAACAGTCCCTGGGACTAGGCAAACCTAGGAGAGACAGATTCAGGGGCAAACAGTGCAGTGCTGGTTTAATTTTGAGACTGATACAGTGAAAATGACATAAAATAAATGTCAAGGTGTGATGAGCTTGTCAGAAAGAATATAATTAGAGAGTACTGATTATGTAAACAACATACTATCTCCTGAACAGAAAAAATTAATTCCACAGAATTAATTTTAAACAAATGCTTCTCTTTCTGTTACTGATTTTTCCTGACATTTATAGCCAAGGGATATGCTGCTGAAATTTAATTCTCTGCTACACATGTGACCAGCCTCACTTTTGTACATGGAGTATTGCCCTTGCATTCAGACAGGTAATGTCTGGGTTTGTTTCTTGTTCAGGACGCAATCTATAATAAATTTGTACATGAACCTCAAGTAAGGAAAGCTGATTAGAAGTGATGCCATTACCTACTTTAGAGAAGACCTAGTGCACCATTTAACACTAGGAAGCACAGACTTAAGTGGAGTATTCCTTTTTATTTTCAGCATCGCTCTTCAGGACACAAATGGAAAAAGAGAAGACCTTAGATGCTTGTCTGTTGGATAATAACTCATTTGGAAGGGCAAGAAATAATTTAGAGGTGGATGTGAATTGCAAGGAGGAGTAATGGTGTTACTGTATGTACCATGCTTCTGTACCTGAATAAATAACAGGACTTGACCAATGATAACTCGTGTAGAGGAGGGATGTGAGATGATGAAGGACCAGCAGAGGTGTCCCTGAGAGAATAATGATCTCCTACCCTATGGTCCACACTGTCCTACCCCACGGGTAAGTTGGATTGATGAGAGCTCTGTCATAGGCAGTCAGTAGTAATTTATGGTGCTAGGCCATGCACAAACGACTTTCGTTACTGCCGACAGCTTCATTACAGCAGGCCCATCCTTCACTTACTGCAGACCTTCTTCCATCACGCTGAAGATGAATGAGGGAATGACCCAGACCCTATATGTTTGCAATATTATCTGCTTCATTATTATTTCCTGTCCTGTGTTCAATTCTACAATTGAACCTTTAAATTGTATATCAAAGATCCAGAAACACCTTTAGTACCTTCATCTGCATGGACTTACATATTCACTGCATGTACTCCAAAAGATACACTATCAGAAATTGAAAGAGGGGCTTTAACATATGCTGAACATGCAGTCTTATTTGATATCTAAGAAATTATTTCCAGAGCATGCTGTGTCACCATGGAATCATCTTCTTGCTGGCATGGGTTGAACCATCTTTCACTAAAACTGAGCTTCTAACCACTTTTCTAATAAATTTTCGAATAGAATTAATATGTTTCTGTAAAGTGCTAGATATATCCAGACTATTAGTCACCCTCCTTAATCGTCTGTAGGAGTGCCATATGTATGCCACTGGATGGAGCAAGGATGTCGTCAGCTCTGGGAATTGTATCAGAGCAAGTGACTCAAAGAAAAAGGGAATTCACATCTTCTGAGAAAAAAAAAAAAAGTAGCACAAAAAAAGCAAGGGATTGTTAAGATGCTATGCACATGCAAGGGCTGCAGGAACAGAGAATGAATAAGAACGGAACACATAAGCCAAGGCTGCATTGAACTAAATGCAAGAAATTAGACAAAATGAAAGTTTAAATGAGCTTAGACTGGAACTTCTTGTGATAGCTTGCATGAGGGCAGGTGTATTTTTTTCTGCTGGTGAAAGAGGTTTGACTAATGCTACAGGCCTGACTGAATAGTTTGTGTGCTTCTGTAAGCTCTGTAAAATCATTTTTTATGACAGGATTTGCCTCTGGTTGTGATCATCCTGCTCAGAAGATCAATGCAACAACTGAGATTCTTCCAGGATCTAAGTCCAGGAATTTCTAAGACACATGTGAAGTTATTCATTCAGTTACATGAAAAAGACCAAGATGTTCTACAAAAAAACCACTAGACCCCATGATAATAATCAGAACATTGAATGTATATATAGTTCTATGTAAATGTTGGATCTTAGATAGCGAAAGACTATTACAGGAACTCCCCGCATACTCAACATTCTGACCGGATATGCACTGATTGTGTTAGAAACACGGGCTGTTCGTCTCACACAGGCAGATGTAGCCTATGTAGAATTGGTAACTGTGGACTATGATCATACATTAACAGCTGCTCAGTTGCTTTCTTTAATTTCAAGCTTGTTAGGCTATTTCTCTTCATATCCTCTGTTTCTGGTGTTATAAAAATCAGTGCATAATCATTCCCTATTCACCTTCTCCAAGTCATTTGTGACCCTATGTTTTCGACATACTCTCCCTGTCTTTCTTCTTATGAGGCTCTGTTCTTTTAAGACCAGACAACAGATCATCATCAAAATCTTTCTGGAAATGAAAAAAAAAAAAAAAAGAAAGCCTTCCTATTCTGTCCCAAAGACCCACCAATGGCAAGAGACTGGACAGACATGGACGGGGTAAAATGCAAAGAAACCACTAGCTGGATATAAAGTGATCACACATTAACAGCCCATGATTATCAACAGTTATAAACATATTGGCAAACAATAGCTTTGAAGAAATATTTTATGAAGATAATTAAGTAGCTTTGCAAATGTTCATGTGAGGATTCTCAAGTCTCTAATCTCTCTGTTCCATGTCTCATAGTAAACAACATATAAATGTTCTCTGTAATAAGAGGATCTAGAAGAAAAAAACCCACCAACTTCCTAATTTATTTATTGTAAAAAGGACAGGTTTTATAAAGCCTCCCCCATGTAAGTATATTATGCATGATGACTTCTCTGCCAGGTGCAGAAGTGGCAAATTTCATTAGCCATCTGGACAACTTCCTAGAGCATGCTGTTGTGGAGCTGTTGGTTTATGTTCATGTGGGTAACAGCAGCACTGGGAGAAGTAACAGTGGGGCTAGGTGGGAAAACTGCAGCTATGAATGAGACTGTTGGCATAAGATTCCTTTCAGGTACTTGGGGGAAGGGTAATAATTACTGACACACTAGAAAATCAGAGCAAATTAGAGCCTGGTGCTTCACACCGAGGAAAGCAGAGGGACAAAAAGGCTGTATGATTGGTGTATGTGGTCAGTACAAATCAACTATAAAACCTAAAATCATTAAATTAGTACAACAGAAATTCTTCATGCTAAAAGTTCATATTTAAATGGAAAGAACATTATGTGATATCTTGACTACACAGTCAGGAGGGGAATGATCCTGTACAACAGTGTGAGTTGTAAGAAAGACTGCAAAGGCTTAAAATGGAGCAGTAATGAGACTTTCGCTTCCCGATGAATGTTAGATAAGTGTCAAGGTAAGGCACTGTACAAATATTACATTCTTGGAAATCACTGATGAGTGTCCCTCGAAGCAACTGTTTTCAACAGAAAGAACAGCAACCTCATGTATTCGAATTCAGCAACCTTATAGAAGTGAAAAATATTACTAAAGGAAAATTTAACTTCAAAATGGGAACTATGTGGGAACTATTAGAGGATAAAGCGGAGTAATCAAAAGGGTAAAATACCTTCAAGTATATTTAAATATATTGCAGCCTCAAAGTAAATGTTTACCTCAACCGAAAAATAGTCTAAATGACCAAGAAGTTGGAGTGTGGTTAACAACAGAGAGAAAGAGGCAATTATAAGTAAAATAACATCCTTGAAAAAGGATCTCAGCAAAATTGTATCCAAAGGTGCAGAACAGAAAACGCATGCAATTTCAGATATGTGCAATGTAAAACCATAATCAGCTATGTCAAAACTGATTCTGAGAAGTAAGCTGAGAAAGCCATGGAAATTGTTAGTAAAGTCTGTTTAAACCACATGAAAACTAAGCATTCTTCTCCTGTCTGTAGGGCTGACAGATGGCTCAGCTATGGAGGAAGCACTGGAGGATGCTGTGGTCGTAGCAGAAAGGCTCAGAGTACTGCTTACATGAGTGTAACCGCATGGGAGTTAGAGAGGTTACCACAGTGAAGACTTTACTTACAGGGAACGAGTCTTACGAACTGTCTCAAAGTGAAGTGTCAGCAGAAGAGGTTGTAGAACAGATCAATAAACTTATACTAACAGACTCTGTAAGAAACAGATGGCATTAACCCAAGAGTTTTCAAAGTTGCTGCTGAACTGCTAACTGCTCTGGGGGAACTCCTGAATACATTAGTCTTTATAGCAGAGAAAGAACAGGTGGCAAACCCGATGCTCATTTGTAAAAGGACCCCATGGGGTGCGTGCAGGTTGTGAAACTACAACCAAATAAGTCTGATTTTTTCATCAAGCAAATTGACTGAAGCTGTGATAAATAAAAATAACAGGCATGGACAAATGTGACTTTCTCAGGAAGGGTCAGTAAAGCTTTTCTTTAAAAAAAACAGTAATCTATACTTCACAAATCCAGCTGAAATCTTTGGGCACGTGTCATCTTTTCAATACAGTGCATTTTGACTTCCAGAAAGATTCTGATGATGTTCTGTCCAAAAAGTCTGTTGGTCTTAAAAGAACAGAGTCTCTTAAGAAGAAAGACTGGGAGAGTATGTCGAAAACATAAGGTCACAAATGACCTGGAGAAGGTGAATAGGGCATGATTATGCACTGATTTTTATAACATCAGAAACAGAGAATATGAAGTGAAATAGCATAACAAGCTTGAAATAAAAGAAAGCAACTGTTTAACTGACATGTAATTAAACTATTGAATTCACTGTCTTAGAATGAAGACACCAAAATCATTCCAGGGTTTAAAATGTGGCTGGAAAAAAATGATAAATGGTAGGCACACCACAAGCTACATATCTAAAATGTGGATTTAATCACGGAGTTGCTCTTTGTCTATACGCCATGGGCTGGGAAGGTATCTTCTTGCATCCTTTTCATATTCTTTCCATAAGCATCTCCTTCTGGTCAGTGTCAGAGAGAGGATACTGTCAACTGCTGCTATTCTGATGTCCTTTTAAATACTGTAAAATGTCACTATGGAAAAGAAGCTTTATTAGGTGTACTTTATGTCATAATATTAGATATTGTATGGCTAAAAAGCAGAGAAATTGACTGAAATGACATGAAGAGAAACTATCACCAATTTTTGGCTTAGCTGGTGTTAAAGCTTGAGAAATATGTTAATTCATACCAGATACACAACTGATAGAAGCAGATTTAGTATCAGTATCTTAAAAGATATGTGGTGAAGATTCATCTGAAAGAACGGTCTTTAAACTAAGATTGGATTTGAGTTACCAAAATTCTGGCTGATTCTCCAGGCTTCTCTGTTTCCTATCTGCAAAACTGAGTGACCTCCCACAGTAACTCCTGACTTCCAGAGTGTTGTAAGCATAAAGTACCTAATGTTTCAAGGCAGCCAGAAAATGTGTTTGAGAAGGCTTCCAGCAAGTTGCAGTGTCATTAATCTTTGCAATTTGTTTATAAGCCTTGAGCTAGTTTTCAGGCCATGCAACGAAGGCTCACATCCAAGCCTATATCTGAATTAATTCTTGTAAGACCTTGTGAGGCATTGAATCAATATCGTGTTTACTGTTTAACTTACTCATTGAAGAGTATTTTACATTAATATAGCTCTGCTCAAACTGAATGGTCCTGAGGTGCTTCGAAAACGATGTTAATACAACTGCAGCACTAAAATGCTACACTAGCAGAAAGTATATAGAGAGGGGAAAATTACAGCCAAGGACAACAGGGCAAACCACTTCTGTTGTAAGAAACTGTTTTGAAATCTTTGCTGCATACAGACTGCAGTTCCTAGAACAGTCCGCTATTGGTAACACTACTGACAAAGCAAGAGAGAAACTGAAATATCATGGGGCACTCAGGAATCATGTGCCTTTCCTGGACAGCTTTCTACTCCCATGGTATCACATGTTCTTCTGCTCTCTTCTGTACTTTTGGATGTGATGAAGGTTATGTAGATCTGAGAGACACATCATCCCCACATGTCTGTCTCAGTTTTGTGGAGGTTAAGTTTGCTTCAGAATCTCTGCCTTGCTGCAAAGCTTTGGGGAATGGTTTAGTTTTCATTTAAAAAGGGGCTGGTTCTTCTGCCAAGTATGAAGCTGTGGTGCTGGGAGGCATGAGTTGTGCCTGTCATCAGGTTCAGTGCCTCACTGCAAGTGTGATAGTGAGATCTGGGATTTTTCCAATGTACTACTGACTTCAGGGTTCTTTGCATGCTGCTGTAACCTGTTCAGGTACTGTAGGTAAGTATTTGGTGTTTGATTTTCCACCTCCTACAAGCTGGGACTGACAGCAGCTGTCCTCTGCTCTGCATTTTCCCCTCAAAGGGTCTTGGACCAAACTGCAGTGTTTATCTCCTGTTTGAGACATTCACAGTCAGGCAGCTGGAAGAAATAAAGCAACTAGAGATACAGACCAGCATACAGTGGGGAGGGAGGACTAGGGAAGCAATAGACCGGGTATGCATCTTGTCTCTGCTGAGCATTTGATCTCTGCTGGGATGAAATTAGCAACAGAGTGAAATTTACGATTTCAAATCATCCTGGGCAAGCAGAGAAGATCCAGATCCTCAGGGCCACACTAGTGGAGTCTTCACTCTAGCAGCCCAGGCTCCAGGATTACATGGAGAAGGGAGCCCCAAGAACCTATTCATCATGTAAGGTCATTGCTGAATTGTACATCCATAGTTCTCCATTGAAAAGTACCACTGTGGTGGTGAGTGGATGTGAGAAGAGCAGGAGTGAAGGTTGGTTTAGAATGTGAGTTCTTGCCTCGGTCTTTGCTTCCCTGCTGCTGTTGGGCAGGTGGCACTTATTTACCATTTAACTGAGACAAATTTTGGTATCTCTGGGCTAAGTGCACCAGTGTTACTCAATGTACTATGTTCTTTGATGGCTTTGCTACTAAGACTTCCATGGCTACTTAAATTTAACATGCCAGTTTTCTTCTCTGTGTCATTTCCTACCTTCTGGGAAAATTCTCTCTCTCCCTTTGACAGTGGATTTACACAGCTGACCAGTGGGGGTGCAATGCTACTGTCTCCCTTCATTTCTTCTAGAGGCACTTGAAAAATTTTGTCTGATTTCAGAGAGAACAAAATAAATCTCAGCCTGATTTTTCTAATGCCAGAAAGAAATTTTTTTAGGTCTTGAAGTTAAGGACGGCTACACATGACCACATTTTTTGAATGGCCACACATGACCGTCTTTTTCCACAGTTTTAAGACAGATACAAAAGCTTGGATGTGAACATGCAATGCCATCCAAAGTAATTGGCTGCTTCATGGGTTGTTGGAGTTTGCCTGGGAAGAAGCAGCAAGCTGAGCCTTTTAGGATTTTTTTTTTTAAATATATAATTAGAAGAGATTTTTATTAAGATAGAGCTTGAATAATTTTCCTGACAATAAATGTGACAGCACATGAAATCCTGAGAATTGCAATGCAAGCAGAAGCAAGATGTGAATTTTAAGTAGGAATGCCCCATTTTTCTGGCCCCCACCGAATCTTTGCTGCCCATAAAAAACCTGCCAACTCAGGAGGCTCACATTGACATTAAGAGAAAAGAAAAATAGCTGTAATGACTCACAATGGATAGTTATCATTAGCTCCTAAGAAAAAAAAGGATGTAGTGTAAGATAGCAAAAGCTGCTTTTCCAAGCTACATTCATTTTGCTATTGCCAGAACTTTACATTGGTAATAAATTCCATTAGGCGCAGATCATGTTTTTATGCTGTGCTTACAGTGTCCAGCACAATGAGGTCCTCATCCACGTCAGAAAGTCTTTGATCCTACCAAACTATAAATAAAATTAATTATAAACCACTGCCTTTCCTTCTCCAGTTCCTTTGACCCAAGCATAATGAACATGCTGTTCTGACCTCATTCCCAAAGTGCCCCTGTGAGAGCTATTGAAAGAAAATGCATTGGTTTTACTGAAATTTTTATTGGGATTCTTTTTTTTTTTTTTTTTTTTGTAATTTCACCTTTTGTTGTTACTTTTTAATGCAAATGCTTTTCCTCTACATTTCCTTTCTCTTTCTAAGGAGAATATGAAGCAGTTGGAGGAGAAGTGGGGTGGGCAGAAAAAGAATGAAAATAAGGACTCATTAGAGCTCTCACTCAGAAATGGAAAACCATTCATGGTCATGTTAGCTTCAGAATATTCTTTGCCTGAGTTACTCTAATATTGGGCTGTCCATCTTGCATAGGCAGGGTCACCGTCTAGCAAGGACACAGGTTGAGACTTGCTCTGTTCTAGTCACAAATTAGCATCTTAATTCACGTAGACATTGTGACCAGACCTAGATGACATTGAGCCTAGTCACCTCTGTGCACATGAAGAGTTGTTGCTTGTGCACCTCTCTCCTTAAGTCAACTGATCAACCTATTTGTTTGTTTCATGATGTATTTTAAATACATATGGCTCTCAGCAGCTACTGTCTCATCTACAGGATTTGGGAAACCCTTCAGATTTCTGGACCTAGGTACATGTTTTGGCCATGTTCAGACTCCATATGACACCTGGGGAACACTTTATTCTTTTTACTTTATTCTATTCTTCTTCCCCTGGAAAGGAATCCCAGTCACAGAAGTCTCTGTTTCACTCACTGAACTGGATGATAAAGCCTTTGTGTAAATATCTCTACACATGTACATGGATGTTTCTGTTTTTCTTATTACACAGAAAGCTCATAACTATGGCATAAAACACAGGTAATGTTTAGATTGAATGTGAAACAATTCCACATAAAATTAAAAGCAGATCACTTTTCACCATAGTTCAGCTTAAAAAGAAATTAACTTAATTGAATATGGACAGCTCTATTTTGTAAAAATATTACAGCCAAAGGTAATTTGGTTTTGGAAAATATTTTAGTTGACCATTTCAATTTCAATGAGATTACTTACAAGAAAATTAAATACATTTTCTGTTAAATGTAATAATGAATTCCATTGTCTGCATTGCTCAGGCAGAACTGCAATATAATTGTGTTTAATACAATTTAAAAAACCTTTTATTAAAAGTAATAATGCAGTCTATTGTCTACACTACTCAGGCAGAACTATAATACAATTAAGGTCTTGTATCTAAGTCACTCAGAAAATACATGTGCCGTATTACATCCTCATTCTGAACATTACATCCTCACAGACCTCCAGCGTAGTATGTCTGTCATGCTTGCTCTCATTCTAGTGAACCCCTGTTGCTACCAGCTGGTCACAAACTTGCACACAATAAATTTGGTGATTTTATCCCAGTTATTAGTGGACTCAAATCAGCAAGCCTTTCAAAGCTCCCATCCCAAAGCCGTTCTCTTAAGGTTTTACCATCTCTTGTGCCATTTAGCATGGGGTATTATATAATATCCCTATATATCCCTATATATACACATAGGGATATTATACAATATCTCTATATAATAGTAGTAACAAAAAAAAAAAAGCCACAACAAAAAAAGGAGGAAGAGGACAATTAAAAGCAAGGGGCTTCCTCCTAAATCTGTTGTCCCCACCCAGAACCACTTTGCAGTTCTGCAGGGGGCTAACGAGGAAACACACACCCCACCACATGAACAACCAGCTGATGTACCGGTGAAGAACATCACTACTGGTGCTGCCAGGAAAAAGCAGTGGGTCATAAAAGTATTGGACTCCGCTTTGCACAGAGGCACTCATCTGTTGGCCTGACTCAGTTTCAAGGGAGGTGTGTTACCTACCTGGGGCACAGATCAGGGATATTGCAGAGAGGCTGCCTGCTCTAGTAAGTCCCACTGACTATTACCCACTTCTAGTGGTCCACGTGGGTACAGTGATATAGACAGCAGTAGCCTGGAGAACATGAAGAAGGACTGCAGAAGATCAACAGACAGCACGCTGATTAATGTAATCAGAAACTGACCTTTATTCACTTAAGAGCACTGCCTTTTATAGCTTCCGACCTTGGTCCTGCGCTTAAGCTTTATAATGGTTGGTTTCTACACACAATGCAAAGACAGCTGATTGGTCTCTACACATAATGCAAAGGCAGCAGATTTGTTCCTTCTTCAGCATCCAGGAGCTGTTTCCCTCCTGCAGAACTTCCGCATACGTGGCCACAACTTTGCTCTGAAGTAATCTGTGAACTGGGCCGTTAATCCTTACTACAAACTCTAACCGATGGCAAGAGTCCTGCATTGCTCACATGCCCACTGTTTGTTAAAAAGCTCTCAACAAAGGACTACAGAGCCCTGGGGGAGGTAGTTAGGGGCTCTGGAGCTCAGATTGTCTTTTCATCAATTCTCCAGGATAAACGGGAAGACCTTAAAAAGACGAGGCAGATTTGGCAGGTTAATAAATGGTTAGAGCACTGGTGCCATAGTCAGGGGTTTGGGTATTTAGAACATGGGGACACGATTTGGGAGGCCAGGTCTACCGGGGGCTGGTGGAGCTGGTCTAAAAGGGGAAGAGCAGTTCTGGTAGGAGTCTTGCCAGGCTGGTCAAGAAAGTTTTAAACTAGGTATGTTGGGGGATGGGGGCATCATTCTATCCCAACACACCCAGTCAGTTGCCAGCACCTATAATAAATGCTCAGAGCGATGTAGAGATAATTCAGAAGCCCCGGCCAATGAGCTGGCTTCATTTGGAGCTCAACTCAAATGCCTCTATACAAACACCTGTAGTATGGGGAACAAATAAGAGGAATTAGAAGATGTGTGCACATCTACGAGGATATGATTTCATTGGTATTACAGAAACATGGTAGGATGGCTCCTATGACTGGAGTGTTGGAATGGAAGGTTACAGGCTCTTTAAAAAATAAAGGCCTGGCAGACAGGGAGGCGGACTTGCCCTTTATGTTAGGGATAGGCTGGAGAGTATGAAACACTGTCTGGGGACAGGTGAGCAGTCAACAGAGATTCTCTGGGTTAAAGGGAGAACAGCTCTGGGAGACATTACTGTGGGGATCTGTTACAGACTACCTGATCGAGGGGACTCCATGGATGAAGAACTATATAGAGAGATAGCAACAGCCTCACATTCACAGGCCCTTGTCTTTCCAGGGGACTTCAACCACCTTGATATCTCTTGGAGGGACGGTACAGCCCAGCACAAGCAATGAAGGAGGTTCCTCGATTGTGTGGAAGACAACTTCCTTCTGCAAGTAATAGAGGAGCCGACAAGGAGAGGTGCCATGCTTGACCTCGTGCTCACTGAAAGGGAAGGGCTTGTTGGAAATGTGATGTTCCAGGGCAGCCTTGGTTGTAGCAATCATAAGGTGGTTGAGTTCGAGATCCTCAGGACAGTGAGAAGAGCATGCAGCAAGCTCACTGTCCTGGACCTCAAGAGAGCAGGCTTTGGCCTCTTCAGGAGCCTGCTTAGTAAGGTTCCATGGGATATAGCCCTGGAGGGCAGGGGGGCCCAAGACTCTTGGTTGGTATTCAAGGATCACCTGCTACAAGCTCAGGAGTGCTGCATCCCAACTAGAAGGAAGTACAGCAGGAGGGCCAGGAGACCTCCTTGGATGGATAAGGAGCTGCTGAGGAAACTTTGAGGGAAAAAAGAGGCTTATAAAAAATGGAAGCAAGAACAGGCAGCCTGGGAAGAATACAGGGATGTTGTCTGGGAAGCTAAGGACCAGGCTAGGAAAGCTAAGGCCCAGTTAGAATTAAACTTGTCTAGGGATGTGAAAGATAACAGGAAGAGATTCCACAGGTATATTGCAAATAAAAGACAGACTAGGGACAACCTGGGCCCTCTCCAGAAGCTTTCAGGAGAACTGGACACCATGGATTTCAAGAAGGCTGAGGTTTGTAATGACTTCTTTGCCTCAGGCTTCACTGCAAAGGCTCTGACCACACCATCCAAGTCTTGGAAGGCAGATGCAGGGACTGTGAGAATGAAGACCCTAGGCCCACTGTAGGAGAGGATCTGGTTCGAGACCATCTTAAGAAGCTGAACATGCACAAGTCCATGAGACCTGATGAAATACACCCACGGTCCTGAAGGAGCTGGAGAATGAATTTGCAAAGACACTGGCCATCATATTTGAAAAATCATGGCAGTCAGGTAGTCAGGAAGTTCCCGACACCCAAAAAAAGGGAAATATAACCCCCATTTTCAAGAAGGAGAAAATGGAAGACCCAGGGAATTACAGACCAGTCAGTCTCACCTCTGTGCCTGGCAAAATCTTTTAGCAGATTCTCCTGGAAGGCATGTTAAGGCACATGAAAAACAACAAGGTGCTTGGTGACAGCCAGCATGGTTTCACTAATGGGAAATCCTGCCTGACCAATTTGGTGGCCTTCTATGATGGGGCTACAGAACTGATGGACGGGTTAGAGCAGCTGATGTCATCTACCTGGACTTGTGCAAAGCTGTCGACATTGTCCCACACGACATCCTTGTGTCTTAATTGGAGAGACATCAATTTGATAGGTGGACCACTCGATGGATAAAGAACTGTCTGGATGGTTGCGTGCAAAGAGTTGTGGTCAAAGGCTCAATGTCCAGCTGGAGACCAGTAATGAGTGCCTAACTGAGCAAAAAAATTCTTTATGCTTTATTAAGGGAATAGAATTAGTAAACCTTATTTCTCAAAAGATCAGGAGAAAGTATGGAAAGATGAGGAATCTACAAAAGTGGTCAACAATGGTGGAGACAAAGAGTTGTGAAACAAACAGGTAGTGTAAATACAAGTCAGAAAATGCCTGGAAAATTTCTTGATGTAGCTCAGAAGCCTTCTAATCAATCCTGGTGACCGGCTTGGCATCGTTTCTTCTAGAAAGAGAACTAACACTTGTACATTAGGGAAGATCTGATAAAACTGTTCTTTTATTTAACTTTGACTGATCATCTAAATTGTATTTTTATTGTTCTTCCTGTTGAGACCACATTGCTCTAAGTCCATCCAACCTGGCCTTGAACATTGCCAGAGAAGTGTTAACACAATGAAATACAAAGCACTGCCATGCAGTTCATTGTGTTAGCTTCCAGCACAACTGTGACTAACTATGGAAACTTAGTATTTTTAATATCTTGAGTAACATTTTGTCAATAAATAGGATTGATTTTAGTAGCTCTGAGGCATGGGCGGTGAAGAAAGCCTAAACAGAAGGTAGAAATTTTGGTTCCAGGCATTTACTCCCTTGGTTTTTATTCCACTTCACTACTCCACACTTTTCACCGACCTCTTCTGTTACTGATATCTACCTTTAGATAAACAGTTTTTTTGGAGGGTGTTAGTGGGGGTTTGTTAAGTTGGGGTATAGAAATATGCCAGAAGAAAGCACTTCTGCATGTACATGGATTATGACTATTTCAATTTAGAAATATCATAATGCCTGAAGCAAATATGTATTAATAGTTGTAAAAATATTTATTCAGGTACCTCAGAAATATGCTGATTAGAAGCTTAATGCTTCAGCAGTGTCTGTGGTAGAGGGGGCTTCTACTGCACAGTAGGTACCTGGCTGCTACCAGGTCCATTTTAGCATTTCAATTTCAATTTAACACTCGGATCTTGTCCCATTGGAGGTAATTACATTTATTTTCATTACAATAATGCCTGGAGATTTCAATCAAAATTATAAAGCTTTTGCTAGGTAGTAGAAAAACATATGACAGGGCATAATTCTAGCCCTGAGAAGTTTACAATTTAAACAGGCAGGGTGTACAATGGGAGACTTACTTGCATCTACAGGCTTCCAAACATCAGATCTTGAATACCAGACTGTAAGCGGCTTGCCTAAATGGAAATGGGAATTGAAAATACTTTTTCTGAGTTCCTGGAAACTCTCTGAAATAAAACCACCCCCCAAAAAAAGCCTCCTGCAATAGCTACAGTGTGAAGAATTATTTGCCGTTTTCTAAAAGTAAGTTCTGATTTGCAGCCATTATTTCTCTTATGTTTCAGAACCACCTCTGTATCAGCTCACTGCTGCACTCACTCTTAGGACTCACAGATGCTCCTGCTGCATTCACTTTGATAATACACCTCACCCTAGCCCTGTGACTTTCACTGCTATCCTAATACTCCCCATATACTTTAAACTTCCATAGTGCTATTAACCTTACCTAAAAACGCTCCTCTTCTCCTCTTCTAGGGCTACAAAAGATTTAAGGTTGGTGTAAATAAGTCTCAGGGTGAATCATTAATGTAGATGTACACCTAATCCTTAATTTCAGTGAAATGAAGATAATTTCAGTATCTTTTGCACAGCTTAGTTTTAGCAGCTTCATGTACTAAAGAATTTTACAGGAATTTGAGGACTGAAAAAAACATTAAAGGAAATAAATATTTAAAGCCAGACACATTCTCAATTAGCTAAATCACTCTAAGTGGTAGTTTCATATTCAATAGATAAAAAAAAAAAGTATAAAAACTTCAAAGCCTTTTTCACTAGACCTTGATATGCCCTTCTGTGCATCATAAAAGCAGAATGATTTTATTGCTGATCACTCACAAGAATAAACCCAAAGCATGTATGTGGCAGGGATGCTTCTATGTTTTGTTTTTGTTTTTAAAATGTCCTTGATCAAGTCTTTTATCTTTCAATGGAACAAAACCAACAGCTGATTTGTTTACAGAATGCTTTGTATTTTCAGGATGTCTACAGGAGAAATTAATCTGATGACCTTTGTCCTACAAAGCTGTAGCTGCAAGCCATGTTCTCTGAAACCTGAAGTAAATCTGAGAATCATTGAGAGGACAGAGGTATAGAAAAATCAGCTTTATAAATAAAAAAAGTCTCACAACAACATGGAAGTCTTCGCAGTAACATGGAAGGAATGATTGTGGTGAGGCAAAGACGGAGAATGCCTTTCTTTGTAGTAGGTATTTATCTAGCCTTGTTACTACATCATCTGAGCACGAGCACAGTCAAAATATATTTATTCATCCAGTGCTACTGAAAATAGAAGCTTGATCTATTAGAGAGCTCCATGAATTGCAGAGAGTCACAGTGGAAATGCTGATACCGGAAGACTTAGGCTAGTGCAGAAACTTTGTAGTAATTATTTCTTGCTCATGAATGAGCTATGCACAGTGACAGGTTAGGTGGAGAACTGATTCAGATCAGCCCTGTGGGGGTCGATAAGAAACTGAACATGAGCTGCTTCAGTGTACACTTAAGCCCAGAAACCACACGTGTGATGGGCTGCATCAAAAGGAGCATGACCAGCAGGTCGAAGGAGGTGATCCTGCCCCTCTACTTGGCTCTTGTGAGACCTCACCTGGAGTATTGTGTGCAGTTCTGGTGTCCTCAACATAAAAAGGACATGGAACTGTTGGAACAAGTCCAGAGGAGGGTGATGATGATCATCAGGGGACTGGAGCACCACACCTCTGAAGAGAAGCTGTGTGGAAACCTCAGAGCAGCCTCCAGTATCGGAAGGGGGCCTACAAGGATGATGGAGAGGGACTCTTTATCAGGAGCTGTAATGATAGAACAAGGAGTAATGGGTTTAAACTTAAACAGGGAAGTCCAGGTTAGATATAAGGAAGAAGTTCTTTACTGTGAGGGTGCTGAGGCACTGGCACAGGTTGCTCAGAGAAGCTGTGGCTGCCCCATCCCTGGCAGTGTTCAAGGCCAGGTTGGAAGGGGCTTGGAGCAACCTGGTCCAGAGAAAGGTGTCCCTGCCCATGGCAGGGGGTTGGAACTGGATGAGTTTCAAGGTCCCTTTCAACCCAAACCAGCCTATGATTCTGTAATAATCAGAATTACCTGTGATCATTCCATCTTCTCTCTCTCAAGGGAGAGGAGCACGTTAATATGGTGGTACTGTGACTAATCGTACAGCCTGCCTTGTTTTCCCAGTAACCTTCCAACACCCAGGGAAGGCATACAGCCTGGATGCTGAGGTACGGATGATTTATTTGATATCTGCAGGACATTGACACTCAGATCACAGAAGTTAACTCTAACAACAGAAAACAATAGAGCAGACCTATGTGAGTTTGGCATCCTAACATCACCTATCCAGATGCTGCAATATGCAAGTTCTATCCAGCTGTATATTCATATGATCCCCTCTCAAACCATTATACTGGAGTAGTAAACTGGCTTCTGTTGAAACATGCTGCAGTCACACAAATATTTTACTGCAGTATTCTCCTCTGAGACTGAAATTCTACAGACTATCCTGGTAGGTGAGAGAGGATGTGTAGTTTTTTAAGTATTTTTCATTTTGTCGTTTTTTTCAGCTTACTACATTACAAAGTATTTAAATTTAGGGTCTTCCTGTGATATTTTGTCCCACCTTATAAAAACCATGTGATTCTTCAGGACTTCCCCTGGTTAAAACACAGTTGTTGAAAAGACAGTCCTTTCTCTAAATAGGAAGGAACAAATGTGGGGTGTTAACGAAACATAACTAGTGAGTGATGGAAAGCAAACACTGAATTAGATGCAGGGCCCAGATTCTATATTGTAACCTCCTTTCAGCTTGGTTCATGTGTAAGGGGCAGCAAAAATGAAGCAGAGAAGGTGAAAATCTTTTGCAGCCATCTGTTTGGATCAGACAGGCATCAGTCCTAATGGAGAAGATTTATGCATTGCCAGGGTCCAGTTCAAAACGAAACCTTATCTGTTTCTATTCAAGGGGTTAGAGCTGCTGGGAATAATCCAGATGCTGAATATTCCCATGAGTTAGCTTAGCTTTTGGGGAGTATTTGGGCTGCTGTAGCTCAGGCCTTATCCCTTACAGTTCAATTAATAACCAGAGAGAAGAATTTCTGGCAAGTCGGTTGTATCAGCTTTTAACTGCGAGCAAAAGAAAAAGCTTAAATTTGGCCTTCAGGGTCTTGGAGCAGAGACCTCACCTTCAGTTTTAGCTTCTACATTGGTAAAGGTTTCTGAAGTGTGGGGAATCAGCAGATGGAGAAACAGCTGGTGCAGAACATTAAACAGGCTTAGGAAGCAATCAAATAAACTTATGGAAGAAAATCTATCAATGACCATTGAAAACAAAGATGCCATCAGTAACTCAGAAAGTTTCTGAGCTGTAAACCTTGAATCCTGCTACCATATCCCTGGTATATATTACACTGACCTTGCCCTGCTCTTATATTCTTATATCTATGACACTGTTGGAGATGCAGGGCTAGCTGGACTTTATTCTGACTCCTTATGGACATCGTTCTTTTTCTGTGACAAAATCTCCAATTTCAATGACATTGCTGTCAACATCATTGCTATGGAAACCAACTCTACTGCAATTTACTGACTGCAAGTTTAAAATACATTAGTGATAATGCATTTGCATCAAATCTCATGGAAATCGACCAACACCTTTTGTATTTTTGTTACCCTTCTGTGTAATGATCCAGCAATGAGGAGCTGTCAAGCTTGAGTAGTGACTGGAGTAACATGCAGAAACATTATACAAGCTCCATACTGATGAAGCTCTGACATCTGCACAGGGCCATCAGAGAAACAATTTGGATTTTATAGTGCAAGAGACAAAGGCTTCAGGGGCTTTTAAGCCCAGAGCCTGTTTCTTCTCCTCAGGTGCAGCTAGAAACAGGCAGAATATAAGCTTTCCAGAAGTAGCTGCTGTTATGACGACAGCAGATATTAGATTAGTGAAGCTGTGGGTTTGTGCTGGGAATCTCACTACTTGGAAGAAGTTTACATTAACAATATCAGCTGTCTCCATAGACCCTTTGGTCCCAGTGCTTCTAATGTTATGGGATTAATTAATTCCATTGAGTTTATGCTGAAGGTACCATTAAGTCAACTATTTATTTCAGGCATGCCTTCAAAACCTCCTGAACCTGCTGACAGCTGTCTCAGTGCTCAGGGTGCTTTTATGTCCTGAAGACAACACTTGAAGGTACTGACCTTTTTCCAGTGGGATTGCTGGGGTGTACATACATCCTCCCACGCATGTGAAAAAACAGGCATCACTTCTCTCCCTAACTGATTAATGGTAAGGATACATTATCAGAGCTAATAAGAGTCAAATGAAAAAAACTAGTCAAGTGAAACCCTGTAAATTGGTTCCTGTGCTCTCTCCATCTCTTCTAATACCTAATGCCAGAGATTTTCATTCCTGTCCAGCCAGGGCTAAGAGGGAAAGGATTAAAAAGTAAATAACTCCCACGACTGCAATAGGCAAGCAGTCAGCTGTTTCATTAGCCCATTTATTGGCAGGACAGAAATGTAAATCTACATCATAGAAATGCTTTTTCCCTCCTGTACAGCCTGTCATTCCTCTTGGACAAGTAGGTGTGTGTGCTTTTCACCTATATGTCTGCGTCTGTGAGTCTCTGGATCTTTATTATTCTCTGCCCTGAGATATATGACCTTTATTGAGGTGAAATTACCACTTTTCAATGGGAATTTTTTGACTGGAAAGCAGGGAAGATCTGGCCCATTCCTTGGATGTCCTATTTTAATTAATTTATTTTTTTTTTTAGTTTAAAATTCCTACCAGTACTCTCTCTTCTCTAGTGCTAGCTGACAAGAGTCCTGCTTCAGGTGACAAAATAATCCCACCAGCAGAGGCTAGGTGATGTTGTTCTGAAGACCTAGCTTTAACACCAGGAGGCAAAGCTCTGTGTATCCCAACTTTCCATCAGTCACTGTCAGTGATTACCAGTGGAGAGAAATCTGATAGGGGAAAGCTGGGTAGGTAAGAGCAGTGTTCCTGACCTTACTGATACTCAGATAACAGGCCACTGCCATGACCTGCTTTCTTGTTGCTTTGCCCTTGTCTCATCCTCCATTCATCTTCCACCCAAATGAATGTGAAAATCTGCAATTGCTGTTATGTTTCTGGCATGAAAATGCAATAGCGACCGAGTAGGAGATGAGAACTATCAGTCCCCTGTAACAGAACAGATAATGGTATCGATCTTTGCAGCTGTATTGTTTCCAAAGGTAATCGTGAGAAGCTGGGGAGATTCTCTGTAGCAGTGAGCAGCTCCCCCATGCAGAGTGGCCTGGTGTGCGTGTGACGGAAGCTCTTTCTGAACACTGGGCTGCTTTCTATACTATGTTATCATAATGCTTTCTGTGAGACATACTGCAAAGACACCTAGGGAATGCAGGATTGCTCCTCTGGACAAGAGAGAGAAATGCATTGGGAGAGAAAGCACAACCTCATTTCCTATACATAGAAAAATGAAATCCCTCTCCATGCACATAGATTATTATCCTTGCAGTTGCTCTTTTTCTCTCTTTTCTTCTGTCACCCTGGTGATGGTTATCTCCCAACATCAGTTGTCAAGGTAATCTCTCCACCCTGACACAGAGTTTTATTTGGTAAGACTATCTAGATAATAGTTATTGTGACACAGCACACACAGTCTCAGGCTTTTCTTACTGAATATTTCACTTGAAAGCCAAAGAAAAGGCCAGTTTTCTCTCTTGTCTTTTCTCTTTATGGTTTAGAAACACTACATTAATAAAACAAAAACAACAAAAAGGAAAAATAATGCAAAAAGCCTGAACTGTCTTCGCTCCTTTCTCCCTTTTCCTGTCAGTGATTATTTGAAATTAAGACAAACCCTCTTTCATGCATAATATTAGCATGCACATGTTTTCTTTTCCCTAGTTAAAATACATTAAATGTGTCAAGCTGTAGGACGTTGTAATAAAACACTGTAAACACAATTGGCTTTGGCCTCTTGTTTGACTGACATTTTTCTAGTTATTTTTTCCGTTTGGACCCCTGGAAAACTGTAAAATTAGTTTCATTCTTTGTGTTCTTTTTTTTTTAAAGCTTTACTTACCACCCTTCTAAGCAAAAAGCCAGTGACCACATTCAAACAATCAACATCATGCTCTTCAAACTGCAGATAATCAGTGTGAAAATCTGAAATAATAAGCAATATAAAAACATTAAGTCACTGGATGTATCTAACTCTGTATCTAACAAGCAAATATACCTCTTGCTGAACTGTAAACCTGAGTATGTACAGCAACAAGCACAGTGGAACCTGACCCAGATTTGTAGCTCTTATTATTACAGCACAAATGATATGGTAATAGTAACATTATTAATGCACTCTCTTTCTCAGCAGTTCTGAGTACCCCAGATACACACTTGCATGCCACTGCCTAAAAGCAGCATCACAGTAAGAAATTATAGCATGTTCCACAGCATTCCTAACTCTACTGTGATTTTATCTATATATGTCTAATATTGGCAAATTACAGTGGAAATGAATTCTTGTCATCTTATGAGCTGCTCCTGGACTTCGTTATCTTCTAATAAGCACTCAGAGCACATGACTGGTACATAAACTTCCTTCTTTTCCTTGCCTGTGGCACATCACTGCAAAAGTAACATACATCGGAGAAAAAACAATGGCCAGTGATTGCTGATGTTTGATGTGAATATAGATATTATAAAAAACAACTACTTTCCCAAATTTTTGTGACTGCAGAAATGTTTTTCCACATGAGATTTTGTGGTAGTCACAAAGATGATTCAGTTTAACAAACTGACTGCTTTTAAGAAACAAAAGGCTGTCTCAGTACCGCTCAGTGCAAAGTGCCACATAGCTCCATCGACAGAGGGAAAGTGGCAATGCTGTCCATTTACTGCTAATGACTACTCAGGTGAGCCATTAAATACAGAAAACTCCTGCAGCTGAAGTAGCCAGTAATTACCATGCCAGTAAAATCCCATTCTTCCCTGTTCTATAATTCTAAACTTGTCAGAATTATTTTCTGCCTCCTCCAATAAAAGGTATAAAACAAGAAAGAGACAAAGGGAAATTAAAATGCTGAAAATAAGTCTGTAAGCAACATTTGGGAACCTATAAAGCCTAATGGTCTCCCATAGGATGCTACCTTTACTTCTTTATTTGAACAAGTACTGAACAGTCCTGACTGTTAAAAACTCATCCATCCTTCACAGGACTAAAATTATGTTTCACACCATTCTTGCTATTAAAAAGCTGCTGCTTCTTCATGATCCAGCTGCTTCTTCTATAGTGAAACTATAAAAGTGGTATGAACAGCAACGAGTAATGTTGATAGGAACACCATTGTCTTTTCAGACCTTACCTGCTACTGCTCTAGATATCCAACAGTCATATAATTCTCAGTTTACCGCTGAGGAAAGTGTGCCATAACACATGGTGGTGAGTAGACCAAAACCACAAAGGGGAATAAATGTTCAAGCTGGGACTAGACTGTAAGAGATTCACCCATACAGACCTCTGCTTATTTTCAAACATAATATTGCCTCCAGCCTGGGACATGTTTAGGAATACATGTATCTCTGTGACTTAAGGCTGCAATGTCACCTGCATTATGTGCAGAGCAATAGCATCATATTTGTGATGAAGAGGAATTCAAGCTTTAAAATGTTTAGCAAGAAAAAGTATCTCTGGACACAGTAAGAAATATTCTAGCAGTCACTTCTAGCAGCAACCTGGAACATGTTGTCTAAAGAAGTGGTAAATGCTCCATCCCTGGCAGTGTTCAAGGACAGGTTGGATGAGGCTTGGAGCAACCTGGTCTAGTGTGAGGCGTCCCTGCCCATGGCAGGGGGTTGGAACTGGATGATTTCAAGGTCCTTTCCAACACAAACCATTCCGTGATTCTGTGATTCTATGATTTCACTTCAGTTAAATTCTCCTTTCATTTCCAAAATTCCTCAGGTATGAAAGGGCTCCTTTGTTCTTTTGAGGGTGATGTCTTAATGGCAATTTATCACAGCAGCCATGAAATCTTGATGACAAATCCATAAACCCTGAAGAAGACTGTAGGAGAATTCATCTCCTAATTTCAGCATGAGCTAGTCTGCCGCTTAATCCAATAAAACAAGAAGCAATTCGCTGTGATATGTGTGGAGATTCAGTGTGGCTTGGAGCGTACATGTTTAAACCAAACCCCAAACCCTCAGCTCTGTGAGCAACCTGCAGATGAGGTGATTGCTGGCCCAGCCCTGTCTCTCTGCTCCTCCTGTGCCATCTCACCCCTTGGCCTGAATAGTCCTGCACACACTATCGGTCAATGTCATGTCCTGATGTCACTGGGATGATATAAAACAAAGGGGCCACCTTGCAAGAACCTAATATGCTTCTTCCAATGATTTTCCTCTGCTCATATTCCTACTACCTGCTGTTCTAGTTTATTTAGGTTTTGGGTTTTTTTTCAGAATCAGTATATTTTAATTTTTCCCCTGAAAATATTTTTCAGAGCCAATTCCTGTGTCTAGAAATTCCAGTTTGTGTCCTGATTTCAAACATCCACAGAACATTCCAGGATGTTGACTATTTTAATAATTTCTTTTTACACAGAGAAACAAAGCACAAATATCTTAAACTGGCTTCAATAGAAGGACTCACACTAGCCAAGGTTAGAGGTCAGGAGCCCTGACATCTTACTGAGTTATTTCAGCCTCTGATCTGGCAAAACACCAACAAAACCATTACAGATACACATAGTTTCTGGAATGTCCCTCTACCTCTACCTAAAATCAGGTTTTCTGAATTTCTAGAGATTGATTGCTGTATGCTCAGACTGTTGTGGCTTAGAAACTCCAGTTCTGAAAGCCAGATTTTCATGCTGCTTCCAATAAGATTGCCTTGAGTATTATCAGCTGAGGATCGATCTTTGCATATTGAATTAACAAATATATTTTATTTCTGTGAAACTTAATGAATGTCACCAGCATTCAAAAATTTAAATTATTTTTTTCAAGATGGAACACATTCAATCTGTTATTGGATATTTCAACAGCCCAGGAGGAAGCCAGAACTCAAATTTGGGATTGGTACACAAATCTTCCCCATTTGATAAGGCCTGATTATGCTTTTTAGAAAAAAACCCCAAGCTACCAGTTCTTTTAGTACATATCTAGCATAAAGCTCATTCACAGCAAGCTCAGTCCCTGTGTTTTCTACATTAGTATCACTTGTGCTCATGTTAATTTGTAAGACTGGTGAGGTTCTTTCCTAGCTGTCCTGCATTTCCTGCAGCAGATGAGCCAGGGCAAGCAACAGCCTCACCAGCAGAAGCATCCAAAAGTTTCCAATCACAAACTGTCCACAAATGGTGACAGCCCCAAATTGTCTTTCTAATATTTTAGCCACTTAAGCAGAGAAAAATGATTTCTTTTCAAGTTGATCAACCACTGTCACAACCATCTTCTGTCCACATTTATATCCCTGGGGAGTAACACCCTTACGACTAATAGGAAGTTTATGTAACATACAAATTAGCAGCTGTAAAGTGCCTTTCCGCAGTATACTTCTTTCAATTCACTCTTATCATGTAACTTATATTCACAGGAGAAGAAGCTAGGACATGACTGAGAAGTACAACACTTACAGAAACTAGAAGTAACTGTGAAGTTTTCAGTAAAATACGATTTTGGCAGACTGTTCCAGTTTTCTGAAACTGAAACATTCGAGAGAGATGATTTGATGTTGACAGAGTTGTGATGTGACCATGATGCTGCCAGATTTTCAGTCTGGTGCCCTGGGACCTGAACAGCCCGGTTCCTCAGCATTCCATCTGGTGATAGGATGATGGGAATTCAGAGCATGAGCAGCCTGGGCACCCTGCCTCTGGGATAGCTGAACCCACAGAGCACTTCCAAGGGAATCTGTGACATAAGGACGATAGGGGTCAGAGCTCTAACCTCTTTCCCAGAGAACTTAACTTGGAGTTTTCTATCAAATCAACCCCAAATCATGTTTCCAAACATCATCTGTGAAATGGAATTCTTCATCTCTGCCAAGCTCATAAATTAATTTTTTAATAACAAACACCATACATGTAATTTTTAGTAGTCCACCACCAAAAGCAGACATTGGAAAGCTCTTATTTCTTGATATATTAAAAGATATATATATAATGCTCCCACAACATATATGGATAAAAGAAAATCAGTACTTTATAAATGCAGAAAGCATTCCATCTTACTATTATAGGAACTCTTGGATTTAGCCTACATACCTTAAAGTACTTGACAAATCTAACCTTGCTGTAGCAGTGAGGTGTACAGAACTAAAAATGACACAGGAAAACTTGAGAAAAGCCAGGTGAAAAATCCAGTCCTATGACATCCATGTATTTGCTGTCACTCTGTATTTCTTTATGTGGATTGTAAGGCTTGGTATTTATGCAAAGTGAGTGGAGACATGCTAGGCTGTGTTCTGTTTAGTGTCAGAGAAGACAGTGTTGGAAATACTCTGATAGGCTGCCTGCCAATTAATGAGTTCCTTTCTGCTAATCAAGATGATAGCTGGCATGGCACTTTTTCATCCACTGCAGTTCTGACACCAACTTACAAAGCATTAATTTATACTAGGAATTGCCCAAATCATTAAAAAGAGGGTTTTCATTATTTGACCCATAATACAGATTCTTTGGATAGTAACTGTGATGTCTGAAGTGAGTAACAAGCACTGGTTTATTTTATGACTTCTCTGTAACTTAGTCAAGTCAAAGTAAGATCACCTGAGATGCAGGAATTATGTAGCTTCCAAAGACAAAAAAGGTACTTATTCTGTAAGATCTGGGTGTATCTGAAATGTCAGCAGTTCAACAGCAAACCAGCAAAATTTAGTTTGGGTACTGTGATACAAGGCTGACAAAGTTGCTATTGAACACATTGCTGTTCACACTACACAATAAAGACAAGGTCAAATTACCATTCTTTTTGGCTTTTGAATTCACAAGTATATTTATCAGGAACCAGGCTGGCAGCTCTGAATACTGAACTCTTTTGCAGAAAATTTTCACTCACACCATCCTGCTAGTGTGCTTTCAATGCCAGATAGTGAATGGCTATAGGGACCAGAGCATCTTTCTGCTTGGAGGTGGTCTCTTCACATCAGAGGTGATGAGGGGCTACAGAGATAAATGTTTGCAGTAGTGCCAGTGCTCAGCCTTTTTTAATTATAAATGAGAAAATTTGAAAAAAATTTAAAGTATGAGGAGCTGGAAAAGTAGAACCAGTTGCAGCACACGGGAGGAATGGAAAGAGCAAAGAACTGCAGTATTTTTAAATAATAGTGTCTGGGCTTATTTTGTGCTTGAAGCATCTGGAGATGAGAAAAATGACTAGCTTTTAGTGATCTGTGTATTTAACAAAGAAGCTATGAGACTAGCTGACATCATCACTGCTGAAATCTTGCTCTACTTTGATAATACTTTAAATGAAAAATAAAAGCAAGCTCTCAACCAGGTTAAATATCTCTCTTAAGATGTCTTCTTGTGAAGATCATTAAACTGAATACTGAGCTTCCTCCTAGTGTCTGAAAGTGCTGAATACCCTTTTGACTGGTAACCATAAATGAGAAGACTTATGAAGAGGAACAGAGTTGATATCAGATTAAAATTATATGGCCTCTCCATAAGATTGAGGAGAATCTTTTTCAAGTACATCATGTTTCTTCATTTTTTGGTTCTTATCACTTGTTTATATAATAATAGCACTTACTAGATATAGCAAACTGGGAGCTACATGCTCCTAGATGTGTTTATTAATAGAAAGACAGAGTTGGCGTCCCAGAAAGCTCATCCATTAATCACGTAAGTATGAGAACAAAAATCTCAACAGATTAAGGTTTGGGATGCTTGATCCTCCCTTTTGCCTAACACATGACTTCGGGATAGCTCATGCACACCTGGAAGCTGCCGAGGCAAGGTTATTTTGTTTAAATATGCACGTGGTACTGAAATTTGATCTTGAAAAATAAAAGATCATTCTGATACAAATATATATTAAATTAGACCTATTTATACTAATGTAGCATTAAATTGGATCATCCTGTCAAATTTATATCTCTTGAGATTCTAATGTAATTAAATATTATCTTTTTTCTTTTTTTGCCCTAGCTTTTAATTTGTTGTGTGCTCCAATTTTTATGGGTGATGTGCTTGGTCCTGAAGTCATAGAATCATAAAATCATAGAATGGTCAGGATTGAAAAGGACCTTAAGATCATATAGTTCCAACCCTGCCCTGCCATGGGCAGGGACGCCTCACACTAGACCATGTTCCCCAAGGCTCTGTCCAGCTTGGCCTTGATCATGTCAGGGATGGAGCATTTACCACTCCTCTGGGCACCCTGTGCCAGTGTCTCACCACCCTCACAGGGAACAGCTTCTTCCTTATGTCTAACCTGAATTTCCCCTGTTTCAGTTTAAACCCTTGTCCTAGCACTACAGTCTGTGACGAAGTGTCCTCTGACATCCTCAGTTGCCCCTAGGTGTGTGTAGGCACACCGACGTTTACAGAGAACTTCAGCACTGTCGTTGCTGATTGTCATTACAGAAGTGAAAGTTATACATCATGCAAAAATCTTAATCTCTGGGACAACAGTGTTTGAGGCAAGGCTGGAAATATGAAATGGAGGGGTAAAGCAGAAAAGGAGTGGAGAAGGGGCAATGACAAGACAAAAAACTTCTCTGTTAGTTCAGTGTATGAATATTTGCCTTTGGGTTCTAAGGGTTACTGAAACATAACTATTTCAATTATTTGAAGCCGGGAGTTCTTTGCTGCATCTAAGCTGCCTGATAGGCATTAGTTGAACTCACTGACATCTGGAAATCTATAAAGAAGATTTAACTACAACTGTAAAAGAGATTTTGTCTTGGCTGAAACGATAGAGCTCTGCTTTGTGATCTGGAGAAAGATGTATGCTCAAGTATGAAAGAAGTATGCTTAAGTGGAAAGCTAATAATGTTCTGCACAGGTTCCTAATGATCGATTCAGCTGTTATGTGATCTGATCAGATCCGAGCTGGGAGTACATGAATGTACAGAGCTGATACTGTGGGAGTGTACAGAGTCTGCATGCATGATAAAAGCACAGTAAGAAATTTGTCTCTGTATTGCACATGAGAGCCTGGGAAAGCTTTAACAATACATTTTCCAATGGTTCCAAGTGAAAGAAATACACTTTTTTAATGCCAAGTTCCTCAATTAAATTCCCAGTGTATCCAGGAGTTTCAGTGTGTACATCTCCTTGTGAGAACCACCTTGCTTCTTTGTAGGACCTCCCTGCAAAGACCTTTCATCAGTCCTTTTTCTGCTTCCTGAGGGATAATTGGAAGAATTCAGGGGTATTCCAGGGATCTGTAAGGGATGATTGACAGGGAACGTGCGTGACCTGCAGCACCAAAGCCCTTCTTACAGTCCTGGAATGTCAATGTGTATTTACTGCGTATTTAAAAATGAGCCTGCTTATCACTGGGAGATCGTTTTGAAACTATGATGAAATAAGGAATAAGGACAGTTTAGAAACATTAGGGATACTGGAAAAAGCCAGAAAGGATCATCTGCATTACCAGTGACAGAACATACTGCAGCCATTCTGATTCAAATTCTCTTCCTTTTCTTCTCCCTCTTCCTGTACCACAAAAGCAGAGACAACAATATCTGGATTCTCTGCATTAGGCTGTTTCATTGCTTTCCCCAGAGATTTTCCTCTATCATATAAATCCAGCATAATGTGCTCAGATTAGTGAAGTTACTTAACAGAACAGACTGTATTAGTGGCAGATTTATTAATAGCATATATAATGAGGATTTAAATGTACAGTAACTTTAGTATCTTCTTATATAGCATAACAAAAAAAAAAAAAAAAAAAGAACTCCCCTCCCCCAAATCACAACCACTCATTAAGTTTAGAGGGCTGGCCACTGCCTTCAAAGATGAATAATGTATCTAAATGGATTTTAAACATCATATGCTGAAGCTTATAAATCACAGTTAACTGCTCTCTGATTCCCAGAATGGAAAGAGCACATCTATTACTTGTTTCAGATGCAAGAGAGTAATAAAACACATTATAAAAATCTGCCTGCTTCCTTGCAGGCAGGGAGAAGGATTCCTGCTCTGATGCTAGGCAACACCAAAGGATGAAAACAGTGACTTGGAACTGAGCCCTTGCAGCAATGGTGTTAAAGCAGAATCCCACCAGTACTTCCAAATCCGTCACAGCTTTCTAAAGCCACTGTCACTTATCTTTGTCACTTATCTTTGACAGCACAAGAACAGGCAGTGACAGATATGAACCCTTCAACTAAGAACACCAGGATATAATAATATTCTTCTGCATGCTAGCAAAGAACTCCAGTGTGGAGAAGTCACTGTATCTTTGCTTATGAATTTGTTCTGTAGGAATGAAATTAAAAGTCTTTATTAGAAGAATCAGGAGAGCTCTTTAGCATGTTCTGTCAGGAAGAAATGGGACTGACCCACAGAGAAACTTTCTCACATATGATGAATTTTACAGCAGACATGCAAACCTTCATGTTGGTTTAGCATTTTAAAGGCAAGAAGTACATACGACAGTAGGTTGTCTACTCCCTGCAATCACTGTGCTAGCTGAAAGGAGAGCTGCATTCTCCAGACAAGTGAGAAGGGTTGAAATACTTGGCATATGGGAAACTGTGGTTAGGGCTTTCTCCAGGAGTAGAAGAGTCACTTGACTAAAGAGGAAAATGCTCAAAGAGCATCTTTCACAGACATTACAGTCACCCAGGATATACAGCATCCTCTCACTTTTGCTTCCTGTCCTGTTTGCAGTAGCCCTTTCCTCTGAGGTGAATAGTATGTATTCATGCACAGAATATACTTATAGTCTATACTTAGAGTCTTTGCCACAATACCTGTTAAATTACAGGCCTCCATAAAAACATGCTACTAGATAAGAGCTAATACTTTTAGGAACACAGGAATATCCAGTTTACTCCAATATAGATGCTAATAATATACTAGTTGGGCAAGAAAGATAAAAGGTAGATCTCCTTCCAGGGAGGGGGTTGGAACTAGATGATCTTTAAGCTCCCCTCCAACCCAAACCATTCCATGATTCTACAGGATTCTACGGCTAAACATGTTGGTTACTAGATGCAGTACCCAATTGAAAGCCGTAACTACTATGAGAGTCTTCAGTGCTCTGTACACTGCAGGAAGGTGATCCCATACTTTTCTTAAACATTTTCCTTAGAGAATGCTCTACCTAATCTTCTGGTAAGCCCTGTACTCCTTGTCTCTGTTTTACACAGTCATTGCCATGTTATCTGACCAGTCTACGTTTCACTTAACATAGGTTACACCTCTTTTTGTTTAATACAAAAGAAAAAAATCACTAACCACATCTGAATATTATGTGATATTCTAAATTGGCTGTAGAATGTCACATTCTAACCAAGAGAGGTAGAGACTTTTCTGACATATGAATCTGTCTTAAAAAATTAATTATAATCTATTTTGTTTTTAAAAAAGCTCTATGCTAGTGGGTCATAGCTGTGAAAGGAAATGCTTCATAAAATCAATGAAACACTAATGCTATGTTGCCTACTCCTCTGCCAAGGTCACCCTGCCCTGCTGCTGGAGGTAACACAATGTCAGTGGGTATCTGTAAGGGTAAAACTAAAAACTCCATAACAGCTCATCTTTTAATCTATTGCCTATAAAAGATGATTTTTTTTCGCTGGAAACTGAGGTAATTTTAGCCATGTCCTCAATACAGCAGATACAATCCTGGTGGTCGTTAGGCTGAACTTAGGTAAACAGCCCCATATCCTACTGACTGATAGTATCTCACAGTTGGTCTTTCTCCCACTGTGAAAAAAAACACCATACAAACCCCAAACAAGTCAACAAAAGCACAGTTGTGTCATAAAGGAACACATATAAGCAGAGTCCTGCTGGTGCCATGAAACCTTCCATTGTGTTTTAGACCTGTCTCAGGGACGGGTACTTGAAAATAAATAGGAGGCTGGAGATGTAATAGGAATGTCAGGTGTAATAAGAACGGAAAGGAAAGAGGGAAAGGGAAGAGGAGAAGGGGAGAAGAGAAGGAGATACAGAAAGGCTCTTTCTGATCAGGTGAATAGCATGCTTTTCCTGAGCAAAGCCCTGTCCCATGGTGGTCATTCATCCCTTATTGATCCATCCAAGCCCACACAGCTTAATTCCTGGAAAGACAGAGGTTACTTTTTAAACCTTTAGAGCTTGGGCTAATTTTAAACCTACTCCAGCTGAAATATTTACTGCATGTCTTCCTCAAATTATATCATATTCAAAAAGTGAAAATCCTTGTTTCAGCATCATCAACTCAAGTGGAAAACTGCAAATCCTCCAACAGAAAATTAGGGAACATTTGTTCTGTCTGTCAGAGCTCAAGCGTGCAATGTTTTTTCCCTGGCACAGATGTATTTAGGCTTGCTATTTGGTGAAACTGCTGTAGTTATTCTGCAACACCCCTGGAGACAGGCATCCTATGGCTACAAATAAGTGTATTATTTCATGATGAAAAGACAAGATGTCGAATAAGAAAGTATTTCTGAGAGAACAGCTACCAAGGACTTTGGGATCTGGCTGCATAATTCAAACTCATTCTATTTTTTGAATGAAAATGGAATACTGCTGAAATAATGTACTTGTGCCTTGGGAGTGTGTTTCACGTACACTAAAGTACAATGATGTATTTTATTCAGCTTTGGGAACAAATCAGCTTTGTAGATAAGAGGACAGGAAAATATAGTCTCTGAGCATTTAAGAAACATTAATTGCTTAATTCCACATCGGAAAGATACATACTTTGTCCTGCATTTGCAAAGTAGGTAGGTACTAGCACTGTTTCAAGCTTTTTAGTGCATCTTAAACTCTTTCAAGAGTCTTGATGTAGTATTTGGTATTCTCTCCTGCAAAACAAAGACTTCCCAAAAGTATCTCTATGAAAACACTCAGGTTTGGAATCTAACCACCACCAAAATCATTAGGCATGTGTGATGTGTTATACTGAATACTATAATTTTACTCATGTAAATGTAATACATAGCTTTTGTCATTTATCCAGAAGTGACTTGGCAATAAAAGATCGCATATAATTGTGTGGAAGCCTAAGCATTGGGTACACATTGCAACTAATTCCTAGATGGCACTTTTGCCTTGCCCTTTCCATTTCCTTTTATGTGTATTTGTGGTGTTTTCTTAGTACTCCAGTCTTACCCAGTCCAGTTTTTACCAGTGTAGTCAGTGGAATTAAAACCAGCTAAAAGTAGATTCTATCTATAATAGCCTAAAAGAAGCTGCAGATTTAGGAAATTTGGCAAGCACGGGGAAGTAATTTAGAATATATCAGCAATGCAAAAATTGGAACATTTTCAGAAATTAAGTAAAATTAAATCTTATATCTTTATAGAAGATGCTGCCTTTTCACTGTCCCTGAAAGGTGGCAACATTCCCTTAGGCTGGAACAAGAAGAGAAGCTGCACTTCTAGATTAATTTTTGAGATGTGAAGTATGACAAAAATACAGCTCTGTTGGATTCTCAGGGCTTGTATACCTGTTGTAGTTCACACAAACGACCGGGCTGCTGCTGTGTGAAAATAAAAGAACCTAAGATCAGTATCTAATCACCTTTCAGTTACCATCTATCTCCCTACTGCTTGCCAGTCCCCTTGCCAGTGACCAACACGGTTCATAGCTCAGCCAAATTTTCACAAAGAGGCTAAATGTTGTCCAAGAATATAGAAAGTGGCAACTCCTACACTACAGCCCAAGCACATCACATTCAGTTTGGCACCTTAAGTGTCACCAATGTTTTACAGAAAAACCTTAGGTGTAGTTAAGGGAACATTTCCTCCTCTGTGTTAAACCAAAGAGTTTACAAGCAGAGTTAGAATTTGCTGGCCCTCATCTTTCACAGCATCCCACAGACAAAAATAGCACAGAGGTTTAGATGAGCTCTTAATTTCCTTTCTGCCTACCAGTAAGCCAAGTATATCTACGAGAGAAAAGGATACAACATGCTTATCTATAGTAGCCTACTGTCACATTTTGAATGCTATCACACCGACTTCTACATGGAATTATAAATCCAATTAGAACTGTGGCAAACAGACTGCACCGTGAACAATATCCTACAGTCTCATTTACTAATACACGATAAAAATTCAGGTGTCTGTTGCTTTGAAGTTTTACTTTGATGTCTGTGGGATCTACAACCAGGCATGTGGCCAAAGAAAGGGAGGCTCTATGAATGAAAGATTGAGCACAAGAATTTTAGAGTAGCATCAAGAACACAGGCAGAAAGAAACTGAGATTGGTAGGAAGTAGGACTTTGTTTTATAATCATGAAACACTGGGTGGTACATCACAAGATACATGAGTAAATAGACCCCTTTGTGGTGCCGAGTCCCATGTTACAATTTGAACTTGCTATTAAGATTAGCTAATAATTATATATAGCTTCCTGAGGTCACACCATTCACTGCCCATCTCAGGTCCCAAAAGGACAGACATGCAGATAGCCAGACTAGTCAGGAATGAACATACAACATTCAGCCTTAAACTGTGATTGCATGTAAAACAAGGACGTTTCCCCCTCTATTTAGTTACATCTTACAATGATGTTTAAAAGATAATCCTCGATTCATTTTCACAATTATCGCTCTGATTTTCTTCTTGAGGTCTTGGCTTTTTAGCAGCCCTTCTTCCCCTCTCTTTTTGAAGACACTAGTATGTTATTTTGCTAAGCTCTTTTAAAAGAAAATCAGTAGCTCCTCATGCACATAGGTCTGCGGTTTCACAATCCTGGCGCTACAAAATCCTCATCTCCTAATGTAAGAAAAATATCCCGCTTTTTCTCACTACATGTATGCACACTACAAGAAAAGAATTTTATGTACTTTTACAAAGTTACTGTTTCTTTATCCTAAATTGAATCCTTATTATAAAACTTCTTTTTGTCCCATTACAGGCTGGAAGTTCTTAGTAGACAGTTTCTACCTGTTCTTTCTTCCATTTCTCCCTCCTACAAAAGTTTCTTTCCCTGCTTTCATCATAATTTATCCACATGGACTGTCTGACAACTGATTGTGAGCATTACCTCCAACAGGGAAGGAGACTTGATTATTAAGTGCTGGGCCGCACTCTTTATACCTTAGACTGTTACCCTCTTTTCCAAATGCTTCTCCATTTTAAGGATACATAATTTAATACTTAGTGATTGATTTGCTGTAGTGTGGATTGCAAGCAACTATAGCTCATGTCTGTGGAAGATAAATTGATATCAAACATTAAACACTCTGTTTCTCTGGTTGGACACTCAAGGCTAATTCAGAATAGCAACCTGTGCCTTTGCTTCCCATGTGTAAAATGGAGCAGTAATGCAACTTTCTTCACACAGCCGATATAAATAGTAATGCATTCCTTAAGAACCAAGACATAGCATTATGAATACAGTAGGTTGGCCTTTAATTCTACATTCACTGAAGGTATTGGATATCATATAGTGAATAAAGCATGGGAGACGGTGCAATAAATGATGAAAATGAAAAGCACGATTTAATAGTTACCATTCAGTAAGTAGTATACAATCAGCGCAGTAAATGAGGCAGGGGAACTATGGGAAACATTAGATCTTGTAATTAAAGACTATCATAAAGGCATATGCAGAGGGGATATACATACAGATTGCACTGGAAACCTTAATTTTGGCATTTTCTAAATTTCAGTGTTAGATTTTGCAAACTTGAAGGTGGTTTATCATTTCCTTTTTAAATGTCATTTTCGGGAGTTATCTAATACATCTTATACTTGCATTCTTTTATACTGAACTGCTGCTGCACTCACAGCTTCTGAGCACAGGAATTTCATTATCAAGGGCATCAGTGACTGGTGAAGTATCTTTGAAATCACAAAGGAGAGTGACATCCCCTAAGCAGACATACTGAACATTGTCAGAATAACAATAAGATGTGAGAGGCCATGGCCCATTTTATACCTGTTAGAAGAAAACTTTCTTTCTGGTGGAAAGCCCCATTACTTAAGAAAATTCAAGAGTAGACATTGGAAAATGTATGAAGGAGAATGACCTTGTTTTGGCAAAGAAGAAGAAAAGGCCTGATAGAATCTGAAAGGTCTATTTCCAGCTCACGTCTCAGCACTGTTTCAATCCACTTCTGCCCCAGGGTACTTCACTGTTACATATGCTACTCTTCTCTCTACTTTACCTCAAATAGAAAAGGCTTACAGCTAAGAGCTCTGATTCTTAACCAGGGAAGTTTTTCCTTAGAATTGCTAACATGGTTCATCACACAGTCCTTGCAGAGCTTCTCTGAAGATGATGATAGTTACTTGGTAGCGCAGCTTTTGTGCCACAGCATTGCACAGCTTGAGGGTAACCTGCAACTGGTTCTGCTTTACCCAAAGGTTCAGGTCAGATGGAGGGCTGACCTGCAGTCAGATGCACCTTCCATTATAAAAAGTCACTTAGCCAGCTGAAAATAAGCCTTTAAGTAGTTGTGATTAAGTAAAAAACTTCTGTTCATAGTACCTCAGGTTCACAGCTGCAACTATTAAATTCCAGTCCAAATTAATAAATCCTAGAATAGTTTAGGTTGGAAAGGACCTCAAGATCAGCCAGTTCCAGCCCCCTGCTATGGGCAGGGACACCTTCCGCTAGACCAGGTTGCTCCAAGCCGCGTCCAACCTGCCCTGTATATTATGAAGTGCAAAATTTAGGTGTTTATCACACTTCTCCCACCCCAGATATTTAGGACATGATAAATATCCACAAGGTACAACTGGCCAGAAACCAGATTGAGGAGCTGATCATCATGTAAATAAACATTTAGGTCAGCAAATTGGCAAGCAGACTATGGTTTTTCTAATTGGCATTTGAATGATACTATTTACTTCTTTAAATTCCTAAGTTTAGAAATGGAAATAAATACCCTAAACATAACAAATTTACAGGGTTTCTAAAAACTTTCCTATTTCCGTCCTGTTCCCTGCACAGTTTCTGACTTTGCCAGTTTGCTTTCCTTAAAGCCAGCTAAAATGGCAAGAAAATCTGTGATCTTTCTAGTAAACACAACTTCATACATAGGGATGTTTTATACTGTAACAGCCAAGCTAAATTACCACAATAAAAGCTTTCTACTCATGAGCAATGTTTTCTATGTCTCTTAGAATGGGTTTACAAGTTAAAATCAAGTTAAAAGAGATAAATATTTTCTTTTCCTTGGGACATATCAACCATCATTAGGAATGCAGACAGTAAAAAGGCAGTTTGGGACTCAGAGCAGGTTGCAAAAATAATTTAGAGTTGTGCTCACTGTTGTCATTAAACTAAATCACATCAAGACTTTTCATTTGTTTAGGCTGCATTCAGTATGGTACTAAACCCAAGTCTTCCCATTGGTATTTTTATTTGCAAATAAGAGATTTCTTCTAAATGTCTAATGTGCCAACAGAGACATCTCTGCACAGTTACCAATTATTAAGTTGCATTCTAATGACAGGCATTACAAAGCAGACACAGTGTGAAATGAAATCATGACTTATTAGAGCATTTGTCAGGCGAGGTTGCTCCTTCTTTCTTTTTAATTATATGCTGGAGCAGTTCCATCAATGCTCATATAGTAAATATACTGCCAGTTTTAATCACTGAAAATCTAGGACAAGCACACTGAAGTATGTATTTTACACTCTTTTCCATCTAAAACATTTTTCAGCTGAGTGCCATCTCAAAGTGCTTTTTAAGCTGTTGAGTAATCGGAAGAGTCCAATGTAACCACTGAGTACAATACTATTGCCCCTTTCTATGAAAAATCTGTACTTACATAATTTGTCCAGCATCTCAGAATAAGCGGGAACAGTAGAAGAACCAGAAGAAAACCCTTAGATTTTCTCAGCTACTCAGTTTGGCATGTACCAAGAAAAGCTGCCTTCTGTTCCCTTCAACTATGATCTGTCCTGGAACTACTTGCTGGGATAGAACTTTAAAGTGTGATTACATTTGGTTTATGTTGTGGTTCTGCTTTGCTTAGACAAACACCCTTTTTGCTGGATTTCCTGGTTTCTTTTTCCATGTGCCACATGCTTCAGTCACTGAGATTATTTCATTACCGCTGCACTGCTATGCCAATGCTTTTCTATCCCTTGAAAACCCCAGGCCGGGTTGGACAGGGCTTGGAACATCCTGGTCTAGTGGAAGGTGCCCCTGCCCATGGCATAGGGTTGGAGCTGGATGAACTCTAAGGTCCCTTCCAACCCAAAACAGTCTGGGATTCTGTGAAAAGCAAACATACTGTTTGAGCCCTTATGCTGTCCTTGGACCAAATCGGATCTTTAAATTGTGAAATATATATGCTAACTTCCTTTCCTATACTGCTGCTTTTCAAGGTAGCTCCCTAACTGTGTTCCAGTCAAGAAGAAACATCCAATTACTGCAGGCATCAGCCATTTCACCAACATTTCAAGCTTATCTTCTCAGACTTCAGAGTAGTTTGGATCAGTAAATAACTCTTCCCTCTAAAAATGTTAAAAGAATTTCTTGCTTAGCAAATTTTAATAGACTTTTCCTTATTTCTTTGAAAGACTAACACTCTTGCAAAGAGAAAAAGGGTTTAGAAAAGAGAGAAGTGTTTTAACCCAGGCTCTAAAGCTCCAAAGAATCTCTAATCCTCTGAATTTTTATGTGCTCCTCTGAAGTACCCTCAGATGCTGTCCGGGTCCCAGCCTGCCCTCTCAGCCCTGAGACCCACAATCCTTTCCTCTAGTGTAACAGCCTGCAGAATATTTCCACATTATTCATGCACTGCTGTTACATGCTTTTGTCCTTCAAAGGGAGGCTTTTACAGCTCAGTAACAGTGGTAAGAACTCATTTCCTCTGAACTGCAAATTTAAAAAGAGGCTAAGATGGCTTGTGGCACCCTGTCAAAAGCTGTAAATTGTTCTCACAGCACTATATTTCCAAATTGATGGCAATGTAAACTTACGGGAAGGCAACGCCCAAAGTGAGATTGTGGGGTACCAAACCTGCTCCCTATCAAGGGGGTCAGAACATATTGGCTCGCTTCAGGAGACAGACTATTTCTTCTGTCAGACCTTCATAGCCAGGCTAGATTCCAAATCCTATGTTTGTTACTTCCATCTCATATGCTACTGACTGATGATATGTGAGAGTGAAGGAGGAAAGATGAAAGAAGAAACATTTGCTCTCCTGTGTTTATGTTGTCTTTACAATGAAAATAAAAGGAGAATGTTGTCTCTATTAAACCTAATAAATGGCTCTGTGACACTAAACCCCTGTCAGTCTTTGTACAAATTACCCTCAGAGCTCTGTGGATATTACTGCCAATAAAAGAATAAAAGGTAAATATTCAAAACCTCTTAGATTTAAGGAAATATATTAAAATTATCTCTATTTAATCATGAAGCTATGAAAACCTATGTAAAAAGTTAATGTATTGCTGTACTAAAACCGCACACTAAATACTAATACAAAATGCGGTATGTTTGCTATCATAGTGTTAATACATATCGAACCACTAAGCTGGTAGAAATAAATTGTTACATTCCAAAAATCCACTTTATTGACTTGTTAACTCAGTCAAAATGGCTGTAGCCTCTTTCTGTGGTACAGAAAAGAAGTTAGCATTCAACAAGTTTATCTCAACTACAGACTTCATTTATGGGGAGAAATTTAGAAAGATTTGATAAAAGGTAAAAAATATGTTTCCTCCTCCAGCCCATGAATAAATTCTGGGTATAAAAAGAAGAAAATCAACTAGGTTTAGCAAAATAAAGGCTCTGGTGATTGGAAAAAATCCCTTCAATTCATTGGTAATACATGCTGTTTTCTTCCTCCACTAAACCACGACAGAGACATTTCTTGGTGGTTTGGAAAGACTTGCATGATATCAGGCCTAAACCAATTTTACTTAGATTTGGAACAAAATGCAGCATAAACCCATGATTTTGATAGTATTTTACTTTCCTTTCAAAAGCAGCCTGGCATAAATTGTAAGATAGCCATTCTATAATAAATAACATGTAGAATTAGTAATTTTCTAACAAATTAAACATGATAATTGAGGAATTGAACAGCTACAGATTAAGCTTTCTAAATTATTTACATCAGTGCCTCTACATTCAGCATGCCCTCCCAAGTCACTAAAAACATATACAAGAAATGTCCTTCTTTTAGAAAATCAGCTAGAATGAACAAGTAACAAGAGGATTTTACAAGTTTAAGGTAAATTTTCCACTCACTGATTTGAATAATGATTAAAATCTTGTTGTTTCAATCTCTTTGAATTAAATCAGCATGCTTAAAGAGTACAATGAAACAAAGGAAACCACTGTTGAACAGATCACCTTGAGAACTAACAGTTTCTATGGAGTTTGTTTTCTAAGTGGCTTAGTAAGTGAATTTTGGGGAAGTCCCAAGTACTCAGAAGACTATTAACCAGAGGCCCTGCAAGGTTTATAAGAACACAAGGGATAGCATCATTTTTTATTTTTCCCTCTCTGGATGTGTGGATCCCGAGAGCTAGTTTGTGATAATTCTTCACTGTGCCTTTCCCTCTTTCTTTCCCACAAAATGCAGGCAGAGTAGCAGATGTGAAAAGGTCCTTTGACAGCAAACATGACAAAATTAAACATGCCCAGCAGAGACAGAAAGTTGGGCATGTGTAGAAATTAAATGTCAGAGCATCCCATTGCCCATAAGTCTCAAGCTATGATTATTCATTTTCTAAGGTAAATGCAGAGAATGCTTCAATGAATTAAAAGACCTGAGCCTGAAACAGGCTTCAAGAGTGCAGCTTAGCACTCTTAGCAATCAATAGCATCAGGGAATCCTGGTTTAAATTATTAATATATTTATATTTATGGAAGCTCAGGCTTGTGAAAGATATGTATATAAGATACCCTGTATGACAAGCCTAAAAATTAATTTCTATCATTCTACTTGATCTCAAGCATGGCAGTGCTAGAGAGAATATAGGCAATTTCATTTACTTTGAGAGTGCAACTCGAGTGTGTCCTATAACACTCTGAATCTAGTCAGCATCATTTACAAAACCAGCCTATGCCCTTATTTAATGCTTTGGCAGTCATGAACCTTTTAGGGAGCAGTTGTTAGTTGAATGTCAATGCATACACATATGATTGCCTTTCATCTGCACAGAGAAGTGGTAATTAGGATTTCCATTGAGTTTTCTGACAGAGGTGAAGCTGAATTAAAGCCTATTTATAAATATTTTAATATCATAAAACAGCCTTAGAGCAATCAATTTGAGCAACACTGTAAATATGCCCTTCATCATGTAAAGGTTGACTGTTTCATAATGATACGGAAATATCTTTGCAAGACTACTTGCTTTGGTCTCTTCTCGCTGTTTTTCAAGGCACAGTGTTTCTCCCATTGGGGAAAGTGTGCGACAAACCTAGTATCACTTTTGTCGATTATTTGTATGTATAAGACTTAGTTCTGTTCTTCAGGTGAATCAAAAGCTTATACCGCTGGCAACTTTTTCATTAAAACTTCTATTAAAACTTGATGGAGTGTCATGAGAATGTTCATTATTTACAAGTCAATGTTTAATGGCAGAACTAGAAATTCAGACTCTTTTCAGCCTGTATGGTTTGCCAGAACTGCACAGACTGCAGCTAAGGATCTGTCCCAGAAATTGTGTTTTTAGTTCACTCATCCATTTAGTGTCTTTCTAGGCAGAGCTGATGGTCTAGCTCTAAGGCTGACTTGCTGCAACTTTAAGTAAATGACTTCATTTTGAACTCAGATCTTCTGCCTAAAAAGTAAATCTGAAAATACCTAGCTTACTCCTGTGTTGCTTTATTAATTCAGGAATTCCACTAAAGTTAGAATCACACAGAGCCAGTAAAAATAAAACCAGAACTAGGGGGAGTTTCAACACGCAGATGCAACTGAGGGCACTAGTAAACCAGTAAGACACAGGATGTAAAGCTGCAATGACAAGCAAGGGAAGCAGACCACCTGCACAACCCCAAAAGGCTTAAAGTCCATGCTCTGGAACTGAAATCAAGAACATTCTGACAATTTTAGCGCTAGGAATTTATTCAGCATCATGGTTTTGCATGGAATTGCCTTCCTACTCCAGAGTATGCAATATTTTCATTCTGCATCATTTCTCTCTTCCTTTAACAAGGAAATTTCATCCTTCATCATCAACTTGTTGTGGTATCTTAGACTTTCAAAAAATTAGTGTTTCCAACCATTATTAATACAATCCCTTTAACTCACTTTTCCGAATTTGTGTACCCCTGACACCAATTTAATATTTTTCTTCTTATTTTGAAGCTTGTTGGATTCCTGAAATCATACACAACTCATAGATCAGTAATTCATTTAGAATGTTACAGATCATTTGTGATCTAATTTTCGTGTGAGGGTCAAAGTAAAACTAGCATGAAGCATACGTATATTCTCTCAAAAACAGGCACAGATAATTCAGTTTGTGAAAGCTCTTGTGCAAGTGGCACCTCAAGAAATCAGAGAGGAGACATGGAAATGACAGCCCAGAGTGAAGGCAATACAGAGATGTTCCTGTTATCTCCAGCATTTTTCCCAAAGTGTCCATGACTGAAGACAATTACAACTATAAAATGATAGCTGGAAAATATTTGGAACAGCACAGGTTATCATTTCAGCATTGGCTAGTGTGGCAGCAGAGCAGCTTTGCAGCTGATTTTTTAGTTACAGATCATGTAGTACTATGCCATTCCGGGTTACAGAGGAAAATCCTATGCAGTGCAATCATAAACTCATATAATCACAGAATGGTTTGGGTTGGAAAGAACCTTAAGATCATCCAGTTCCAACCCCCTGCCATGGGCATGAACACCTTCCACTATGCCATGTCACTGCCCAGCCTGGCCTTGAACACTGCCAGGGATGGGGCAGCCATTTCTCTGGGCAACCTGTGCCAGTGCCTCTGCACCCTCACAGGGAAGAACTTCTGCCTAAAAGCTCATCTCAATCTCCCCTCTGTCAGGTTAAAGCCATTGTCTAACTGGCAGTTTCACCAAATCCTTGCACTATTGTCAACAGAATAGAGAACTGTTGACCATTTCTGATCTTTGGAAAATATTTGGTCTCCCTATTTATTCAGGTGGAATTTCAATGCCAAAAATAAAAGTAAGAAGGATGAAGGGGTGTTGATTGGCAGCTGACTCAGAAAGTAGAAAAGGGGCAGATGAAACAGTGATGCCAACAAACGAAGAAACTCTCAATCTTCTTGTCTGGAGACACACAAGTTTTCTGAAGTAATAAATAAATCACAATAAAAAATTACCCGTGACTGATCTATCTTACCTGCCTTTCTGGGGCTAAACAGGGAGAAATCAGTGCAACCACAGCAAAAACAGACAAGTTTGGTTTTCTCTGAAAGAGATACCACATGACAACATCATGCTTTTCTGGGGTGCTAGATTTACATCGGAGAGCTTAATTATTGCATGAATGAGCTTGTGAGACTCAAAAGAAATGCCCTCTAAGACATGTATGACCTGTAAATACTGCTTTGTGTTTGTGTCAAAGGAGAAGTGAAAGAGGGAATGATTATTTACTATTTTTTTTTAATCAAAAGATGTAATAGCATATGACAAGGTCTATTATCCCCTGAAAGTAAAAGGGAAAAAGGGAATGTCTTAATGCTGTAACAAAAGCTAAATCACTTCAACTGTCAGCTTCTATCAAGACACACCAAGCAGGGGCAGTGATTGCTAAGCCAATTTATCCATCATTTTTTGACAAGTGCTAGAAAATATAAATAAGGTAGTGGAGATGAATGTGACTCTACAGGCATTGTTATGGTTGACTGCTGTAGACACAACTCACCACTTCTGATAATTTTCATGTCATTTAGGAGAGCAATGATAGGTGTTGAGAAACATAAAGCAGCATAAAATAATATAATTTGAAAAGAGCATCCCTCTATCAGTGAAGGCTTATCTATCAAATGACAACATAGGTCACTTCCCTGAATCAATGGCTATGCTATATTTATATATCGTCTATCATCTGTAAATAAGGTAACCTATATTATAACCATAGAATGGTTTGGGTTGGAAGAGAACTTATAGGGTTCCAACTCTCTGCCATGAGCAGGGACACCTTCCACTAGACCACGTTGCTACAAGCCCTGTCCAACCTGGCCTTGAACACTGCCAGGGATGGGGCAGCCACAGCTTCTCTGGGCAACCTGTGTCAGTGTTCCACCACCCTCACAGGAAAGAATTTATTCCTTGTATCTAACCTGAACTTTCCCTGTTTAAGTTTAAACCCATCATGCCTTGTACTGTCACTGCAGTCTCTGACAAAGAGTCCCTCCCCAACATCCTTACAGGCCCCCTTCAGATACTGGAAGGCTGCTGTGAGGTGTCCATGCAGCTTCTCTTCTCCAAGCTCAACAGCCCCAATTTTCTCTGCCTGTCTTCATACGGAAGGTGCTCCAGCCCCTCATCATCCTCATGCCCTCCTCTGGGCTTGCTCCAACAGCTCTATATTAACACAGTTTCAAATTGGTCACCTTTCTGTATCCCAGAAGTTCCCAAAGCAATTCAAAGCCTGTTTCCACTTAGTACTGAAGCAATTTCCCTGATTTGGAAGAAGGTGAAAGCCAGTCAGTAGGCAGTATCACTTGGATTTATGACTTGGTAGCAGGTTCTCAGCAAGCCTATGTACCTGTGAAGTGCAGCCTCTAGAATATCTTCAATGTCCAGGCTTCATAGATTAGGAGTTAGCATGAAAATTCATACAGGTATATGGCATAAAGAACCCAGTCTGTTCCAGAAGGAAGACTGCATTATTTTTCTGGCTAAGATGAAAGCATATGCTTCTTTGATGTGGATTTGCAGCTTGCATTCACAGGTCCAGTCATTTGAGCTCTTCTTAGAAGGGGTAGCCTAGTTTGCTACCTCTTTGCTTGCAGTAGCTTATCATAGTATCTACCTATTAACCTTTTTTCATTTACTTCATCAAGGTGGTTCAAAATAATTGCTTGAAACTGTTAAGATAATTAACTCTTTGAGTTCTTGCCTTGAAAGCATAGACATGTATGAAGATGAAGAAACAAAGAAGGAAATAATGACAAGTATGTTTTCCAAAATCTTGAAAAAAGGGACGTATGAGTGTAAAAGCTTTGCCAAGACAAAGAACAGAAAGACTTAGACAAGATTAACCATGCATTAGTTTGGTTTGTTCTATGGGTAACAGCCAGGCCTAGCTTTTACATAGGATATGCAATACCCATGATGCAAATAGTCCAAGCTCTCTTCAAACTGTTGCCTGATGGATGCCAGTAATCTCCCCTGTCTATATGCCTTTTAGTGTCATCTATATGATGGCAATAGCAACAAGTCTGCTGATAAACCCATGTTTGAGACTCCTATATAGGAGCTGGTAACACCTTATGTTTGTCACATTTGAGCATAGCCCTTTAATCAGAAATCTTATAATTGTTTTTAGTTCTGTGTTTGATTTCAGTTTCATTGAAAGGGATTTTTTTTCTCTGAATTATTTGTAAGGGAATGTTACATAGCAGGAAAAAGAATCCCTGTTCTAGACACAGCACACATCTTCCAGTAATATCAGTTAACAGCACTAGGTTCACTGAAATCAATGGGAACGTACTCATTGACTTCAAGAATACTAGAAGGCCACTGGGGATGTTTCAGATGGAGAAATATTAGCTCTTACAAAGAAACTTACAGAGATTTTCAGACAAGGTTATTCCTTAGTCTGTAGCAATCTCCTTGCTTCCCATAGGGGTTTCTAATGAGAAGTCCACAAAACTGGTCAAACTGGGTCAGCATATAATCCATTCTGAATAAATCAAAAATCAGGCATCAACTTTAATTGTACTCCTTAATTTTGATATGTAAAAGAATTTGGAGTCCTAAGAAAAGTCAAAATATAGTTAAAATTTACAGACCAGTTTTTAACAGTTACCAGTTTAATGTAACAGTAACATCCATCATCTTTCTGAAGTGTTTCAAGATCTATGAAAATATGCTTTGCATTACTATTCCCTTTGCATTTCTAGTTTCAGAGACTAATCTCCTGAGTTTCAAAAATATATGTTTTCAGCTGTTTTTACATCTCTCTAGCTCCACAGAGCCACCATGACTGACAGCTATGTGACTATGAATAGTAAAAATCTAGGCTGATACTTGCATAATCAGTTGAGAGGGCAAAACCCTCTTGATTATGGCATTTTTTTACCAAGTCAGACCACAGTGTATCTAAATTTTGCTGCATAGAGGATTTAATGAAAAAAAAGTTCCTAAACCAAGCTTCCTTTCCTGAAACTGGAGTTTTGAACAGTCACCTGCTTTACCAAGAGCCAAAATTGGCACTATATAGCATCACTAAGGTGAGCTGTTAAATGATATGGCAACTGGCTCTTGCAAGATCCCTTGGGTGTAGATCTCCACATTTTCCTTCTTCAGTCAAACTTCGCACAGTGATTATAAGCATGACATGGAATGTCAGGCATATAGCTAAACCTTCTAAACTACAATTTATAGTTAAGCTCAAAAATACTTGGGGAGTGTCCCCTAAACCAGCAACTGATATGGTATCAGCTGGTTTTAAGACCCTTCACTGGAGTTGTACCATGTCCTGGAGCTGCTGAGGGGGTTTTTGTTTGCCTTCACAGTCTCTCTATGCTTTTGGAAGTCTCCAAAGACACTGGCATGTATTTCTACCAGTGAAGAAGTCTTCTATTCAATAAACTGTCAACAAGTCACAGATGATGCTTTCAGCTATATAATAACTATTGCTTCAACCACCTTCACATTTTGCGAAGTGTAATTCTAGAAATATTTTTGTGTTCTACCCAGCATATTTTCTTACTTTTCTTGTATTCACTTCCCTTCTTAGATTGCTTTCCTCCTAGGAATGCAGTATTTGGAACTTACTGCCCATAATTTAAGATTAGCCTGCATATGCCTTTAGTTCTGATGAAATATCTGAGGAACAGCTGAATTAATCCTTCAAAATACTTCATTACTCCAAGTTAACTGGCAAGATTTAACCTAAAATAAAAAATTCTGGTGAAGAACAGTCCCAGACTTTATAAAAGTCTTGGGAGGGGGAAGGTCATGTGAGAAGCTCAGGAGTTTAGATTGTGAGAGCCAGTTTCAGCCCACGCTTTGGCTGCAAATTTTTCTTCCACGCATCCACAAGGTGCTGAGAACTTGTCTCGATTGCTGTGACAGCACAGCATCTTGCAAACAGAATTTAACACTTCTGAGGCTTAGGATCCAGTGTTCCTCCTTGTATTTTTAGGACTAGTTAGATTCACTGTGGAGAACTTCACCTTCCCTCATAGAGTTTGACCCAGGCAGCTGACAGAGGAGCATACTGCAGCCTGCACAGGTCTGTCAAAATCTGAGTTATCAGATACTGTAAGGAAAGTGAGAGGAATTTCTGAGATACTGAAGCATTCCTATGGCACAGGTCTACTAAGAACCTCCAGGCAGTAGTGTTCTAGTAATTACATGTTGATTATGGAGAAAAAGACATATGTAAAGTAAAAATAACACCAGATACAAGAATCAGACAAGCTCTGTTGTTATAAGTTAGCAGAAAAACATTTGTATTGAGAGCTGATGGAATGTTTTACTTGTATAATCACCTTGTTCAGATTTTCCTCTGCATCAAACTACTAAGATGTTTGGATGTAAAATAATACATATACAGACATGAAATTCCTCACCCAACTTTTTAAGGTACTTAGAGAAAGGCTGTAGACAAGCAAACAACAGATATATAAAGAGATTCTGGACAGAATGGCTGGACAGAATGAAAGGTAAAAATTATTACAGGATTGTTTGGACATCTTAAGACAAACAGTTCAATAAAATTTATTCACAAGGTAGACTAAAATTCACTAGTGTAATAACAGAACTATTTGTCTTAGCAAGTATCTTGTTATTGGTGATCAATAATGTAGCTGAGATGACTGATGGCTTTGTTTTCCTGCAGTGCCTCAGTCAGTCTAAATTATTTATTTGACATGCTGTCTTTTGGCAAATCCAAGGAAAGAGTGATAAGAAATTTGCATTCCTCTGATATCTAACTGTAAATGAATGTGAAATATTCCTCAAGCTTTTGGTGAATGACATATGACTGTAGACTGGGGGACAGTTTTGCTGACCAGTCACGGTTTTGTCTTCTGGCATGAATAGCAAGGCAGACATCAGAACGAAAAACAAGGAGTTACATTTTGTCACACATAGCAGTGGAAAACATGATGGCATTTGCAGAAATATCTAGAATTTAGATGCCTCTGAACAGTCAAGAGCCTGCCTTAGTTTATTAGGAGCTTTGTTGCAGCCAATTTTAATTAGTACTGGGACGGGGAAAAGGGTAAAAAAAGAGCATAAGAACTTAATAGCAGTAAAAGGCAAAAGTCTCTCAAGCTCACTATTCTGCCCCAATAATGACCAACAATGGAAGGTGAAGAATTAATATAACAGTATAGCCAGTACAGAACAATATTTCCTCTTCTGCATCTTGCCATTTCTATGTCATCTGTTCTTCATGCTGAGGAGTTGTATTATTAAATATGTGCAAGCTTTTCAGTAACTCCAGGCATCATTGCTCTTCTTTGTACAGTTTTAGCTGTTTTACAGCCTATTTAAGATATGCTGATCAAAAGCACACTCAAGGTGTGGGTATAAATGAATTCACACCCTAGTGTAACAGCATTTTTTTCCTATGCTTTCTTAATACATAAATCATAATATTTTGGGGTTTTTATGCTTAATTATATTTTATGTCATTATTTTAAATTGTTGCTGGGCATGAAGCTGATATTTTCAGGGCTTTATCCACAATAACTCCAGTGTCTCCTCCTTCAGTATTGATAAAAATAGAGATGGTCACTGCATCCTCCTTATGCATTTGCCTATTCAGTTTGCATATTTTTGCATTTAATTTGCTTAGTATCACAAGACCCTTCTAGAAAACTTAATTGTTTCTTCTCCTCCTGAATAATTTTGTATTGTTTGAAGACTGTATCCTCACTGTCTACCTTCTTTATTAGATCATTTAGGAATCCTTCCAGTGCCACAGGTCTCAGTACAGATTCCTATGCAAGGCAAGGAAGACACTCCAACCTTGTATAAAGGCAGGGTGAATATGCATTCACAGAGACAAAGCTTAACCATGACAAGGCTGGGGAAACATGCCTATTTTGGATCACTGTTCTGTAGCTTTCCTTCATTTTGCCTTAACAGCAGAGAAATTTCCTAACTGTACTGCCTAACTATCCTAGCAAAATGAATGTAATCTTGACCTCCACTGTGTAGGTGCAGCCTAGAAACCACTTATGTTCTGGGCTGCATCCCCAGAGCATGATGAGCAGGTCAAAGGAGGTGATCCTGCCCCTTTGCTCTGCTCTTGTGAGATGACACTTGCAGCACTGTGTGTAGTTCTGGTGTCCTCAACATCAGAAGGACATGGAGCTGCTGGAGCAAGTCCAGAGGAGGCCACAAGGATGATCAGGTGCTGGAGCACCTCCCAGCTTTCTCCCACAGGCTGAGAAAATTGGGGCTGCTCAGCCTGGAGAAGAGAAGCTGCATGGAGACCTCACAGCAGCCTTCCAGTATTGGAAGGGGGCCTGCAAGGATGCCAGAGAGGAACTCTTCATCAGGGACTGTAGCGATAGAACAAGGGGTGATGGGTTCAAACTTGAACAGGGAAGTTCAGGTTAGATACTGGGAAGAAATTCTTCACTGTGAGGGTGGTGAGGTGCTGGCACAGGTTGCCCAGGGAAGCATGTGTCATCCCTGAGCCATCCCTGTGCCACAGGCTGCCCCATCCCTAGCAGTGTTGAAGGCCAGGTTGGATGGGGCTAGGGGCAACCTGTTTAAGAGAAAGGTGTCCCTGCCTGTGACAGGGAGTTGGAACCCAATGAGCTATAAGGTGCCCTCCAACCCAAACCATTCTAGTATTCTGTGTTCTCATGGCTGGTACTCTCACTGCAAAGCACAAAATCTCTTCTCTAAATGGAGCAGCTCCTGAAAGTGTTTTAGCTCTCACTGTCAGGCTGTCAGCAGCTCACTCGCACAGATTATGTTTTTTCATCCCCCTTTCAGTGCAGAGCTGCACATGCAATACGCTCACATCCCTCCAAAAAGTGGCAGTTCTGGAAGTAAACCTCTGTAATACCAAAATATCACTCGACTGGCCTCATAACAGCAGTTTGAGAAATTTTGTTTCTGGGATGTGTGATCCTTAGAAATGATGCAAAGTCTTCACATGAACAGAAATATTACATTGATGTTAGCAGTAAATCCCAAGAGAGGTGTTTTCCTACTCAAAGGCCAATTTATACACAACCCCGTGTCAGAATCTAATCAATGTGAGTGAATATTTCTGCTGGTATTACAGGACTGCCTCTGGAAAATGTAGACAGGAATCTTATCATCAACCACCTGCTTCAGGCTCGGGTAAATTATAAATTGCCATTCTTGGTGCCACTATGGTAACTGCCTGGTGAGGTTTTGTCTTTAGTGAGGGAGTGCCCGTGCTAGCCCAGTGCACTGGTACCAGGTCTCAGTGCTGGAAGGTGGCAGAGGTATTTGCTCTTTCATAATTCACAACTGGGGGCTAACATATTGACTTTTACTGCAAATTTTCCAGCATTAAAAGCCAAAGTTGGTGGGTGTGCCCAGATACGGCTCATTACTAATTCTGTAATATGTGACTTCCAATACATTTGGTCTTGACATCTGCAGTGTAGCAAGATCACAGACTGGTTTGGGTTGGAAGGGATCTTAAAGCTCATCCAGTTCCAAACCCCTGCCATGGGCAGGGGTACCTTCCACTAGACTAGGTTGCTCCAAGCCCCCTCCAACCTGGCCTTGATCACTGCCAGGGATGGGACAGTCACAGCTTCTTTGAGCAACCTATGCCAGCGCCTCAGCACCCTCACAGGGAAGAGCTTCTACCTAAGAGCTCATCTCAATCTCCCCTCTGTCAGGTTAAAGCCATACCCCCTTGTCCTGTCCCTACAGGTCCTTGTCCAAAGCTGCTCTCCAGGTTTCTTGTAGCCCCCTTTAGGTATTTGGAGCATTTAGGTATTTGAAGCATTTAGGCACTGGAAGACTTGAAGATCAAAATGCTGGAGATTCAGTAGTGTATTGTGTCTTGCTGTGAACCCTTACATAGCAAAATGAACTTTGAAACCTTTGTTTATTGTTCCCATTCACAGAAAACTAATGCATTTTGAAAACGTAAGGCAGAATGGACAACTACCAATGCTGCTGAAAACAATTAGTTCTCATTTGCTTAATACCATTTCGTAATGCACAGCCCAAAAACTTTTCACAGGACCTTTAAAACACAGTTTAAAAAAACAGTTTTCTTTGGCCATTTCCTAATGATTCAGAGTGCAGAAACTGACATGCAATCAAGATAAAATAGGTCGATATCCATTTTCTTCAGTTAAATAGGAATTTTAACTCAGTGACGCAGGCCGTGGAATCACAAATAGCTACTGTATATCTCTTTGCTGGACATGTAGAGTGAAGACATGACTCAGCTACCTTTAGTCATGTTGACTGAAAATCACCAGAATAGCTCCTGAAGTAAAACAAAGAATATCAGCAATCATTAAGGAAAAAGTCATCCAAGAATCATTTCACCTCAAACATTTAACTTACAAAGATAGGACTTAAGCAATTTACAACTTTGGTGTTTGATGTCACTTGGGAAAGTAGATATGAAGATATTCTTCTCCAGCTTGAAGCATTAAAGCTGAAACATGTAAGATTAATCCCTTCATAAAATACCCACAAAAGCCTCACAAAAAAAGAATACCCACTTCTCTGTAAAAGGACTTTCTACTGTTCTTTGCACCACACAGTAATGGAAGGTGCTGGCTGGAGTGTGCAGAACAACTCTGCACCCAGCTGAAATTGCCAAAAAGGCTTAGGAAAACATGGGGGAAGGAACTGCCAGAAGCTTGCCTAAAGCCCTCATCTAATTATTTATGATTAGAACTGCTAGATGTCCAGGACTTTATTTTACATGTCATCCCCAAAAATGCCGCATTCTTCTCGGATGACAAATTATTCATGCATAAACTTAATTACCCATATGACATTTATTACAGACTTCTATCTGCAGTTTCTGGTTATGATATTCTGAAGTCTGAGCTTTTTAATGTGGCTGTGATGCAGTCATTAAAACAAATTAGGGACAGATAAAATTAATAATTGCTTCATCTTCTTGCAATTAAAATAGATTTTGCTTTGGTAACTGCTTTGGTAACAAGGCTGATGATTGACCGAGATTTTGATGATATACCACTCAACAGAAGTATAATTTTCTACTTGAAAATGACTGACTTGACTGACTTACTTAATTTTGCTGGATGATGGTTTAAAGGGGACAGCCAGAATGATTAAGTTCAATTTCTTGTTAGGTCTTGATATATCATTTGCTTGTGTTTGGAAAGATGATGAGTGCTGCTAGTGAAAAGGAGGAAAAGGTGCACAGCAGAAAAGTATCTGAAGGAGGCCTACAAGGATACTGGGGAGGAACTCTTCATTAAGGACTGTAGTGATAGGACAAGGGGTGGTGGGTTCAAACTGAAACAGGGGAAGTTTAGGTTAGATGTAAGGAAGAAGTTCTTTCTTGTGAAGGTGATGAGACATCGGAATAGGTTGCCCAAGGAAGTTGTGGATATTCCATCCCTGGCACTGTTCAAGGCCACATTGGACAGAGTCTTGGGTGACATGGTTTAGTGTGGGGTGTCCCTGCCCATGGCAGAGAGGTTGGAACTAGAAGATCTTAAGGTCCTTTCCAACCCTAACTATTCTATGATTCTATGATAGACTACATATGAAGCTCATACAAACTGTTGCACAGACAACAAGGAATCCTGAAAAACTGGGAAAGTTCCATCAGAGATGTGCTTTATTTCATACACTCACCGGACTCCTTTCCTTGCTATTTAACTGAAAATCAAAACAGGACTATAGCCACAGTAAGATGCTTTCACCAAATGTTTCTTTCAAGTGGTCCACACGGATGCCTTCCTCTAGGTCCTCATTCAAGATTTCATTTGATCGAGGCAAACATAACTTGCCAGACTTATTTTTCTGAGGTTTAAGATGTGAATTAGTAAAGGTGAAAGGGAAAAAGATGCATTAATACAACATTTATCCAATGTTAATGAGCTCAGAAACAACAAAACCAAAAACAAACAAAAAAAGAAACCCATCACTTTCCACAGAGAAAAAAGTTAGGCACAAAGAGAGGTGCAAAGAGAAGATCTTTGGTGAAATTGCAGATTTCTGTGTCTACAAGATCCATGCTGGCTACAAGATCTTACTTATGAACTGGTCTCAGTGCACTTCAACACTGCAAAACCACTCGATTAATCTGTGTAGAAAGCAATTTCAGCAGAAGAGTTAAGGACTTCAAATAGATATCAGGTGAGTATTTCTTAGATGGAGCTACAGCACATTTGCATATAAAGAAATAATTGCCTCTGAACACACAGAAAACTTAGGCTCTGCAGCTATGATGCAAATCCCATGAGATTTGGGGTTTGTGTCCGTGTGTTCGTAAACCCTAGCATGTTAACTACCAGTTAAAACTTCTTAAAGTCCACATTTGTTCATCACCCATGCTCATTCTATCCTCACAAAAAGTCATGATCCATTTCTTCACCCAGTACAAATGAAAGCAAGGTTTTTACTTACACATCTACAGCTAGCTTGATTATTTTGATTTAACCTATGTAGCAAATAGCTATTTAAGCATGCACAGGACAAACCCAGGCTCAGACCAGGGCTGATTTGTGAGAACAGAATAATAATTGTGCTAGTATATTAGATTTTTTCCCTTTTTCTTCACTGGAAAAATTGACATGTTAATTTACAATGCTTAGGAGAAAGATTTACATTCCTCCTAAGTGGTCTTTCATGTGTGTTTAAAATCATCCATTTAAATACATATTTGCCTACAACTAACACCCTCATGGCAAAACAACTATGTTGGGAATGTAAAACATTCATGATTAAACACTGTTCACTCCAAGGTGTGTGAGTTGGAGAAAGAGATGGGCATGGATGAAAGCTCCTGACCCTCCAGTACATGAGAAACAGCCTGTGTGTTTCCCCTTTCCTCATGACAACATCCCTAATGTATTCCAACAGGTTTGAAGTGTGATTGATTCATACCTTGTGCACAAGAACTACTTCTGCTGTAGCAAAATAGAAAGAAGGAAGAAAGGAATAGAATAATTGAACTATAGAACAGCCTAGGATGGAACAGACCTCAAAAGACCATTTGGTCCAACCTGGCTCAAAAGGAGCATGAAATCACAGAGCAAGACTGTATATTCCCTCTAATGGACTCACATCACATAGACATAAGTAACGGCCAGAATCAGCTACCCTTACTTGCCGTGATTTCCAAGGCCCGCCAGTGGAGAGAAACATTTACCTAGATTACTAGGACTTAACCCTTAACTATATACAGTAGGTAGTCACAGTATATTATTCTACTAAGCTAGATTCTACATTTTCGTTTTCAATAATATTTATTTATTGCTTGAAAATAAACCTCAAAAGGTCTTGCATAGAGAAATTTCTTCCTCATTTACTGTTTTTTCTCATGTTTTCAGCACTCTCATAATGCAAGCCTCTTTCCTGCCAATCTCTGTATGGAGTTTGAGTGTTTGCACTAGGCTTAATTCAATTTTGACAGAGAATGAGACTGACTGTCACCCATGGTTTGGGTCATCCGAAGGATGACGTCTAATGAAAGGACTTTACAGATTTTACCCATGGAAATAATGAGGGGGGAAGTTTAAAAGATATTAATTAATTTGCATCCCTAAAGATGACTTGCTAGTACTGTTGAGAATTAGTGTATTAATGTGACTGTGAAGACTACGTGGACTGATTTGGTGTGTCATATTGAATTACGGCAGCCTGTATCCATGTCAAACGAAGTATCTTGGAAGGCAGGATATGGGAAGTTGAGGATAATTTCTAGAGGCTCCATCAATATCCCTGAAGTTTCTACCTCACTGCTTGTTAAATATTCTAAGAAGGAACAAATTAGAGTCAAAATACCCAGGAGCCTTGAAACCACAAAAAGGTTTTGCAAAATGCTGAGAGAGACATACTGGAGACTTCCCACCATGTTTTTTAATGGTTCAAAAAAATGCATTAAAAATGGCATTACTGCTTCTTTTTACATTGTGTATCAGATGGAAGGTCAGTTCAGCAGCTTCAGTGACTGAGACAAATCTCTGAATCCAGGTACAACTTCTTGAAAAGAGTTTGTATTGCCATTGTGTATCCTGATTATTTTATATGGAGTGAGAGCTTGGCCTCCCAGAGACTACTGTGGAGTCAGGTTCCTTTAAAAGAACAATTTTCTGAGGACAGGCACAACTAATGGTCTCATCCCAGTTGAACAATAAACTTCAAATAACTACGCAAAAGTCAGTGTGCAGGGAAGAACAGATTATTCTTACCATAATGAGGCGCAACTGATGGATCACTAAGGATCTAATAACTGTCCTTTCAGTCCTGATAAGTGTTGGACCAGAACTTCTCCTTTCTGCCACTTGAGAACAGCCTGGGTTTTGTGTTATACCATATTCAGAAAGACGAATTATCCACCTGCTTGAATACCCTCTTTGCTGGCAAGGTAAAGCAGTTCACTAATACTTCTAGTCTTGCATTTAATTGTTCATGGAGAGCCTGAGAACAGTGTTTTACAAGAAGCCAGTAGGAAATCTGGACTGGGCTGTGGTATGCTCTTCATCAGGGACTGTAGTGGTAGAGCAAGGGGCAATGCTTAAAACTAGAACAGGGGAAGTTCAGGTTAGATATAAGGAAAAAGTTCTTCCTTGTGAGGGTGGTGAGGCCCTGGCAGAGGTTGCCCAGAGAACCTGTGGTTGCCCCATCCCTACCAATGTTCAAGGCCAGGCTGGACAGGGCTTGGAGCAACCTGGTCTAGTGGAAGGTGTCCCTGCCCATGGCAGGGGGTTGGAACTGGATGAACTTTAAGGTCCCTCCTAACCCAAACCAGCCTGTGACCCTTGACAATTATGCTGTTTACAAACAAAGGTTTATTAAAATCTGGTTGAGGGAAGCCATTAACACTTCTCTCATGAGCTGTTTTCCTGCCCTGAACTACCTCATTCTACTGCTCTGTTATCATTGGGTCCATGAGATTGGCCAGTGCATTCCATTTTTGGCAGCAAACTCTGCATCCGTCTTTTCACTGAATCATTGAGAGGCTACATTTATGTGAGATAATGCTTGAGGTTTTAAAAGAGGATGTGCTAGATGAAGTTACTAAAAGGAACCACAGAAAGAGGATTCATCTGGTATTCACCTGTAATCACACTGTGACAGGCACTGTGGGCAAAACCAGTGCCCTCAAAGGTGGAAAAAAAAAAAGTTAGTCTAGTGCCTTTGGTGTGTACATGCATAGCCATCATATCACATGTTGGCACTTCTACTTTTAAGGTGAAGAGTCCTGGATACAGTTTCTTCCAGTTCCTGTACTGACATCTCAGATCTAAGATGCTGATACTCCCACCTAGCAGCATTTAGTAAAAGCTCCTGGGACTCAAAGCATCTTTTTTCTTTCTTCCCTTTTCAAATGCTTTTCTTATAAAGCAGGGAACATTTATCCTGCAACTTTCAAATCAATACCAAGGCAGCAGGGTGATCTGCATACAAATCGACTTTCAAATTTACACCCTGCCTCTGCCAACAGGATTAAAAATCATTCATAAAACAGCAACTCTTTGTAATCACACCCAGCCACATTGCAATAATAACTCAGGCACAGAAGAGCCTCTTGGTTTCAGATGTATTAAAAATAGTTTCTTCTCATTTTATACTTCTTCCTTGGATAGTCACTTCCCATTTTCTCAAAAGTTTTCTGCTCTGCATTTTATCATTCATCCTCCAAAAAAACCCCATCTACTTACTGGCTGGAAAGATCTTCCCTGCTAACCAAAACACGATTGTTTATACTCCAATCTGATAGCAGGCAGGATCTGAAAAATCCTAAGTCATCACCACTTCACCATAGGTCATAGTCACTGCCTTCAATAAAAGTTATTGCTGCCAAATTGTCATTAAATTCTGATCTATAATGAGCCTGGTAGTTATAATTTTGCTCTCTATAGGCCGTTGTCTCTCAGAAAAGCCATCAGAATCCTATTTAACATCTTATGAACATTATTCAATCTTTAGAAAGCAAAGCAGACTCCTTCAGTGAGCAGCTTTGATTTTTCTTCAGATCATGATGTGTCTATAATTACATGTCGTGCTTGTTGTCTATTACTAGACTGCATTTTCTACTTGACACATCTATTGTGATACAGTGTCATTTTCAGTTGTTGTGGAAATGGCCAGAGCTGTGAAAAGGGGCTTTTCTTGTAAATTTAAACAATACATAAATGTGTAAAATAAAAGCATATTTCATCCTGCAGTTCCTTTGTTCAGGAGAGCTGAGACAGGACTCAGGAACTGTGAACAATTTTTGCCTCTCAGTGACAGTGCTTTGAAAGCCCAATACCAGTCAGTTCTTGATCGTCTCTTGGGGACAATCTGTCGCCATTTGTCAGGGGTGATTCCTACATTTCCACTTTTAAGAGTAGTTACAGACAAGAGGTATAATGGAAAGCATGACTTTGGAGGGCAAAGCAAAGGTTTTGGCAAAAGTACTTAATAATAACTGCAGAGTGAAGTCAGGCTGTAGAACCTGTAAACCAACTTGTAAGTTTTAAGTCTCTTAACAATTTCAGTGCTCAGAGCATAAATCTGAAACAGTCCAAACTATCCCCAAAGTGATAAGATATAAAAAGCCACCATGTCTCTAGTATTTTTTATTGTGGCACTTCTATGCAGTTATTAAGCATTCCCAAAAAGCATAACTTCATTTTACTTTTTGCTCTCCATATTAGGGGAGTAACAAATTAGCAATCACAGGAGGAAGATACAAAGAGAGAAGTAAACTGAAGTGCTGAGAACGAGACTCAGTTCCATCTAGTCACCTTCAATACAGAAATATGGAACAGCAAACGGTATATGTGCAAATACTATAATTGGCCGCAGGGCTCATATTTAACATAAAAAGGAGCAGTCCCTGAATTTGAGTGTTTTAAGAATCTGTCTTGTAAAAATCCAATCCAGTTTGAAACAGTGAAATGGACATGAAAGCAGCTCCCAAGTGGTTGCTTCTCCATTACGTGGCAAGAAGCATGTATGTCGTTATGGCTGCCTAATGGCAGGGAGGAAGAGTTTCTCAGTGACGCCATTACTTCCATAGTCATTACGTAATAATGCCACTAGTTTTGCTGCTTCAACAGTGAGCAGTTGGGCTGCTGCAGGCAGCGAGTTGCTCTTGCAGCTGCTGGAGGGATGGGCTCTAGAGAGGGAGTATTTACTACTAGTGCCACTAGGAAGAAGTACTCCATGCAACATCACTACCTCTAAACATCATCCAGTCCTGCTGCTGGCATCTGGATCCAACCTGACTTTCTGGGGCTGACACAATGCATTGTAAAGTAAATGGCTGGAATACGACTGTGTGCTGCTCTCAGTGATTTGCTACAATCATTCACAGCCTACTCTCCTTATATGTATGGCTTTGGGCTCATTAATCTCTGGTATGACAGATCCACAGCTACCCAGTGCATTAGCAGTCAGGAACACCATGTGACTGCCTTAGCAGACAACACCTTGCTTTAGCTACTTAAAACTACTGAAGACTGTTTTTATGCTAAAATGAATCTGAGCCAAGAGCCTATGTGAGGAAATAAGACAGACTCACAGGTGCTGGACCCACTGGGACGTGAAGTGCTGAAGTCGTAAGAGTTTCAATGCATTTTGGCAGAATATGAAAGAAAATAAAGAAAATCAGACAATACCAACTGAAGTACTCCCTCTACTTGAAAGAACAGAATGGATTCTAGGTTAAAAGGTCCTTCAACTCCTTTAATTTCCTTGCTTTATACAATGGCCTTTTAAACCGTACCTATGTTGATGGAATAAAAATAGAAAGCAGGTAGCTCTACTTAGTACATGGACATAGAACTGGCCTGTTCAGAAAATGCCCTCAGGCAATAAAACCCATTCTTTTAATGAAGCCATAATACCACATTTTGATTTTCTGACTCTGGCTATTCATTCAAATGGACTCCTTATGCACAGAGCTTGCTTAATATGAAGACTGGAAAGCCCCTCCAAAAAAACTGAATCCATTTATTTGCACCAAAGCAAATAATTATATGCTTGAACCACACTCTTTACATTCCTATATGTTCAAAATACACAAGATTGACTTCCACACCCAAGCTGTATTTGCTCAGTATAAGTTTTTCTCATGGAAGAGGGCTGTGACTCTAATATGTTAAGGCAAGGTGAAACTTGATGCCGATAATGCTGTCGCTCATGCACTAAGAACACTTATCCACCATGTAGGACAAAACAAGCAGGGACTTGCTGTTTCTACACTTATGCTGTTTGAAGATAATGAAGAAATACAAAGTATTTTCTTCAGTGCAGATCTATGGATTTACATGGCCACAGCACTGGCCTTTGAGACCAGCTTTTACAGGTAGAGCAGGATGCAGCACTGTTGGGACGGTGAAGATGACAGGCTGTGAAGTGTTGCAGGCCCTTCCCTGAAAACTTTGTCTCTAATAAATCCCAACATACTCAGTAAATTTCAAGGACACTGAAACCTGATTGCTAAAATGGAACCTGGCATTTGGTCAGTGCCAAGTAGCACTTTCCCAGATTACTCCTGGGCTTTGCTTATTCTCAGTAAGCAGTCTACATGCAGCACCCTGTTTCAGAAGGTAACAGAACACACCAGAATAGCATGGGACATTCTTTGCCGGTTGGCATCAGTACCTGGGAACATTCCTGCACACATTACATTTACAATCATAGTATCTGATGCACTGGGTGTGTTAATGAGGGACTGCAGCTCTCTTGGTCCCTTGGCAGCCCTGCACCTGTTTAAGGAAGCACTGCTCACCATGAAACTATAGAAAAAATGTAGCATGGAAATTAAATTTCTAAAGTATTTGGCTGCGCTGCTTAATAAACTCAGGTTTGGAATATCTATTTGGTGCTCATTTTCTGGCTAGAGACATGTAAACATAGAATCCAGCCTCTTTGGGAGCACATGTCATAAAACATTAAGGAGGCAACTGGATAACTGCCAAGAAACATCTATAGGACTTAGACAGATATGCCAAATAGCAAACATCACACTCACTAGTCATATTCCCTTGAGTCAGCCTGTAATTGGACTGTGAAATCATGTGCCACTGCTGGAGACTGTCCACTTCCACAGCTACAGCCAGGCAGGGAAACGAGGAAAACACAGCTTCTATGTTCTCCCTGTACTGACTACTGCTGAGCTCTAAAATATCACTTACTGACAAGGAGAGCCAAGCCCTGACACTGGAAACTCTCTTGATTGAGTGCAATATCAAAATAGCGGTTAGCACCAGAGGAAATACTCATTAAACACAGCTCTTCCCTTCTGTCTCTGAAGAAAAGGCAGAAGGCTGGATGGAGTACGCAGAGGTTAGAATTTGCCTGCAGGCCACCAGCTTGACTGCAACAGTTCAGGACATCCTGATGGCTACTTCATATTACGTTCCCAAAAAGTCAAGTTCCACCATGTGTTGTTTGGGATTAACTCCCACCAGCATTGTGGCATGAAGATTCCAAATCCCCACCACCTCAGCTTTATCAGACTATTGTCAAGACCCTCTTCTTGAATATGACAATAAGGAACTGCTTTGGTCATACCCTAGCATCATCCCTTCCCCTATTACAAAAGAATCCAAGATATGAATCTGAGAATGAATAGGAAATGCTACCATCTGTACATTACTAAGAAACCAAAGAAATTAAGCGAATGGAATATAATGTCCTTATTTCATTTCAGAGTTGCAGTTACTTATGATGACACCTGCAATGTACGTAAAGGAACTGTAGAAGAGTACTTTACAAATATGATTAAGGCTTGGTAATGAGGCCACATGAACATTGGGAGACATGTGCTTAGACGTGGGATCCAGCGGATTAGAAAATACACGTTGTATTTGAGCATTAGAATCTACATGGTTCTATTGATTCTTAGGAGAAAAAATAACGAAAATGCTGCAATCATGATGCTTTTCTCTAAACAGTATACAAGGCCACCATTTAGATGAGACAGTAAAATCAAGAGACATTGATTTATATGGAGGTTTTATCACTTTGCGCTAGCTTTGCTTAAACCGCCAAGGTTTTCGCAAAAAATGTCACAAACTAATACTATCTCTGGTATAAAAGTTATCCTATTTTCTTGCACAACATTAGGATAAATTTAGATTTGATTGAAACAGAAACTGGCATTAAGCATACCAGGAAATTTATAAGGCATCTTTCAAATGAAGTGTTGGACATACTAATTTATACAAAGACTATGCATATGACCCCATTCCTTCTTTCTTTCTTGTGATGCTAAAGCAGAACTGTTGAGAAGATGCTTTCAGTAGAGTAAGGCAATGCCTTTGATATGGAAATCCTCAATCGTCACCTGGTCAGGTGTACTCTAACTGAAAAATAGGCTCTTTAACCTCTTTTTTTCACAGCACTAGGAATCTGATACCACATCATGCCTGCGTTAGAGGGGCAGAGGAATCTGTCCTGTGATAGATCAGGCTGATGGAGTAGAAAGGGGCAGCAGACAGAATTAGGCAAGGAAGGTACAGGCATGCCACAGATGAAGGACGGGGTTTAGGCCCCCTGGATGAGGGTAAAAAAGTACACCTACCAGTCTTCTTGATGGTGTGAGATATGTGCCTTAAAGTTCCTGGGTTTTATTCCTCTAATTTCTTTTCTTCATTGTTGTTGTCACATTTTACTTCTGTTTCAATTATTAAACTGTTCTTATCTCAACCCATGGGTTTTATCTTTTTCCAGTTCTCCTCCCCATCACATTGGTGAGGGGAGAATGATCCAGTGGCTGCATTGTACCAAGTTGCCAGCTGAGGTTAAATGGCAACACATGCAAATCAGCTAATTAATAAATCACAGCAAGCTACAGATCTAGATCTGCCAACAGCATTTCTTGGTAACCAGTTCTCAACAGCAAACAGGCCCTGCAGTCAGAAAGGTGTATGAACCTTTCATAACACAGTTGCACTTGGTAATGCAAGCTGTGCCTCAAAGCCTAGATTCCCTAGGGCTTCCATGCCCACACCAGCTCATGTCTGGAGATTGTCAGATGGGCTGACAGGCTGGAGATGAGGCAGAGCTTGCACTCCAACGTGGAGGCTTGAACTCCAACCCACACAAGCAAGCTGAGTCACCTGGCACAGTAAACTAAAGCCACAATAAGGCAGCCATGAAACACTACACAGGACTTCTGGATGAGGGGAAGAAGCAAAAAATGTGTTATCTGCAAACTGTCCTCAGGGCTAACAGCTTACCCTTGTAAGCTGCAACTATGTCAATAAAGTATTTCCTTGGATAGTTCATCAATTTCAAATAACTCAGCAACAAATAATTTAAAGGTTCTTCTATTCACAAGAATAGAAACAGCATAGCCTCACTAGGTTATGTTTTTACTGGATCACTTTCAGTTAAGCCCATTTTCAACAAATTCATACCATTTTGCAAGGTAATGCTCCTTAGTGCATACATTACAGAATGCGTGAGAAGAAAGAAACATCATTTTCCAACCTCACCTCATGAAATCTTTGAGTAATTTGTAGTAATGGCTTATACTGCTATAGTGCCTTTCATCATGAAAGGCATCAAAGCTATTTAAGATAGCAGGGAGGGAGAAATAGGGACAGAATGTGACATCAAATTTCACCAACATACAGCCACTTTTAGGAAGAACTCTGAAGTTGTTTAACAACAAACGGAATGATGGTAAAACCAGTGAAGAATGCCTTCTGCCATGCAAAGCAGAAATAAATGAAACCCAAATACAGCATGCCACCATGAAACTTATTTTAAAAACCATTAGTACCATCTATATATCTATGGAATACTTCCATTACTATTTCATAACCACAGAATAGGGGGGTTTTCTTAGTGCAGTGGTTTAGTGGTGGACTTGGCAGTGCTGGGGTAATGGTTGGACTTAATGATCTTAAACGTCTTTCCCAACCTTGTTGATTCCATGATTCTATGATTTTATTTTGAAATTGAATATCTGGCAGCATAATGCCTCATATCAAATGCTAACGATTATTATTCACTTGGAGTTAGAGTTATTATTTAATACTGCAGAACTATCATGCAAACTCCTTATATTTCCCTGGATGTCTGCATCCAACTTCTGACCCATGGCATTTGTAACATCTGACAAAACCATAGACTGAGGCAACATAATCATAATGCTACTTGGCACTTCACATCTTTAAAGAACTATGGAAATGTTAATTAATTTCCACAACAGCCTAGGGAGTAAACATTTTCATACTGATTTTACAGATTAAGGGGCTGAAACAATGTGTGGACATAACTTCTCCAAGGCAATCTATCACATAAGTGTCAGACATGGGGCTAGAATCAAAAGATTCATCAGGCCTTTAAATAAAGATGCCTGAGGCAGCCACATATAAAAGTAATATTTTCAGATTCTCTTTAATATGTTATTTTACTGTCTATTGATTATTTACAGTAGCAGCTGATGAGGGCTCACTGTTCCCTCTCTACAATTAAATTATTTAGATTTCAGCCTCAACTTCCACATTTGTCTCCATAAAATTAAGTGTATTCTGATTCAGAGATCAAGTAGGTCAAAAGGTGCCCAGGACAGCATCTTGGAGCAGAATGTATGTGTCAAAATGGTGGGTCAAATTTGTCTTTCAACTGTTTGGCTCTGTCTTAAATGTATTTCATTTTCATGAAAGCTGTTTCCATCCTTTCAGCCTTCTGTTTTTCTTTTATTTTCCCTTCATTGTTATAAAGCAAATAGTTTCAGATACTTTTTTGTTGCATTCTCCTATATCTAGTGCTCTCAAGAGTTTCAGAGCTCCAGGATCTTTTGGAAAGCTTTTTAGTACACAAGACAATTGCTTAGCAATTGAGATGCTGATAGCTTGCTCAGCAGATCAACTCAATGGCCAAAATGCAAACTGTCTGTTCAGATAATAACCTTTCTCATTCACCAAACCAGTACTCCTCAAGATTCATATTAAACACAAGGACTAGAAAACAGGTAAGACAGACATGATATCTTATAGCAAAGCATATGTTGGACTAAAAGTTATTTGCCTAGGAGAGTCAAAAAAACAAATCCAAAAACTGGAGAGACCTCTTTGTCCTCTACTTGACCCTAAGCATCTGAGGCCTAGTCCAACAGAACTAACAGAAGATGTTTTCCTATAGCACCATACTGCACATCTGGGCTTACCTATGAAAGTCCACTTTAAAATACAAAGGGCAAATGACTATTTCCAAAATAAACAATATTCCTCCTCAGTGTCCCAGTTTTGTCAGTCTTAAGTCCTTGAATACACTTGAGAGCCAAGAGAGCAAAATCCTCCAGACAGCACTAGTACCATACCATTTCATTTTTTCTTATATAGAAAATAAGGTCTTCAGCAACCTCCTGCAGAGCACTTAACCAAGTCTGTGCTGGAACAGTGCATTTCACTTCCAGCTCACAAGAATTCAGTTTAATCATTATTTGAAAAGCTGTAAAAATCACTGTATTTTCCTACATAAAAGAATTTTTATTAAGTCCTTTGGAATTCATCCTGATAGGAATCTGATTAGGAGTCCCCACATTTTCCAGGACTCCGTGTATGTTTAAATTCTGTTATAGCTACAAACATAATGTGTTCTTTGCTCTAACTTGTGGCAAAGATCACTGCCAGATCATTCAGTTTGTTATCATGGTGTTTGAAGCTGACCAATATGCTAACACACAACTAGGCTTCAAAGTGTGCTCCAGTGCGAAAAGGAGAAAGAGGTGAGGACAAGCAGTGGGCAGCAAAAAGCTTTTACCACTGTTTGGGTTTCCCCTTTTTAAAAGCTGGTGACTTCTTGAGCCCAAATGTAGTTGAGCAAGAGCACAGAAATCATCTTCCAAATCCAACATAACCCAAAAGAGAAACATTTGTGGTATAATTGATTTTGGCAACTGATCTCTTTGCATGCGATGTGATTCTTCTCTTTTTCACCCAGCAATGAGGAATAACTCTTGTCTTATAGAACCAGACCTCTGGAATCTGAGACCAAGCTACAAATCCCATGTTCTTCGGGCTTATGTTGACACATAGTCCACCTAACAGACAGAATATCCAAGAACCCCTCTTGGATGACATCTTGCTGAACCACCAAAACACTAAGCTGCTGCTAAGCCTGTGACAGAGTTAGCTAAGCCTAACTTCATATTAAGACATCAAGATCTACTGCGCCTTTAATTAACATGCACATAAAAGCTGTTTATAACAATAAATCCAAAATCTGGATGCTTCTCTACTCTCTTCCAACACTGCTAATGTTTACTGTAACAGCCACCCCTGTGTGCTGAGCATGTGAAATCCTATATACACAACCTGCATGATTTTGTAGCTGCAGCAATTCCAGAAGAGTGGATATAGCATCAATGTATTTCTGCTAAAAAAGCTTTCTGTTTCTTTAGCAGTCATTAAGTTTCAGTGGAAGGAGCTTTACACTGACCTCTTTCTGATTCCACTTTATAAGGTTCCTGCTTTTTAGTAGTCTTTATGTAAGGCACTTGTCTTCTCCCCACTGCTACTCACACATATAGGATATATACCTGGCACACAGGTTATATAACCAGAAAGCTTATATAAGGCTCAAGCCTTAACCCATAACTCCCTGTACTTAAGAAAACAATTCCATCCACTTAAAGTAATGCAAGGAGTTAAGCAGTGTCATTCTTATGCTTAGACGAACCTTTACAATACAAGGATGGCTAAATCCTAGGCATTGCAAAGCCTCCTTCAAGTACTTTTGTACACAAAAGGAAAACAACACTGATTTAATGAGCTCTTGATGGTCTGTCCAGTTTTGCAGCTCTGAACATCACTATGCTGGTAGATCTAGGGCTGGAGAAGGTGGCACAACCTGCACTTAACCTGGACTACAGCTCAGGTTAAAAATAGTCATCAAAATATTCCAGCTGGTCACCTGCTCTGTAGCACATGATCCAAACCAATCGCTGAGATTTCTGCAGGAAACTCACCTCCTCAAACAGGCCAGTTCTCATCTCCTTCTTAACACAAAGCTGCCCATTTTCCATCTACCCTCTCTGGAAGTGAAGGCCTACAAAGGCAGCAGTAAAATTTGGGTTTCCTTTTCTCATCTGATATGTAGTGTCATAAAGTTCATACTATAAACCTTTTGGAAGAAGGAATCTAAGGTCTTAATCAGTTATAGCTCCCCTGTTAATGCACAAAGTTGATAATGCTCTGAAGTCCTCTGCAAATGATTTATCTTCTTCTGAAGATCTCCCCCATACATCATCTGTCCAATACCGTCTCCCACCTCCTGCTATGTTGTGGTTATGTACTATCTATGTCCTTTAATAAAAACCTGTAATTTTTCACCTTTGAGGTGGCTACTGTTCATATCAAGATCACATAATGAACTCAGCAAATACACATGATTAAAGCTTATACAAATGTACATCAATCTCACTACAGAGAACTGTCTTAAAGCAATAGGTTCTGGATGTTTAATGTTTTTATACTTAAACCCTTCAGAACTTGAAACAGGGTTTTCTTCCTAAAAGACTGTTTCAAAGGAAGTCACCTCAGAGCATTAGTCACTACTGTCAGCTTTGCTCTTGTGACAGGATCTGAAGGCCTGTGTGCAGTGTCATACCTGTTCTAAACACACATCAGTGGTTACCTGAAAGGCTGTGGATGAAAAACTGCCATGAGCAATGGGAACAACGAAGGAGGACACAGTGTGCACTGATTTGACAAAGGATTAACCTACTGTAAAGCTGTAATGGGCTCATTCATTACTCAGAGGTCCATGACACTTCACATGGCTGGGAATGATGCCCCTGGTTCATGCCAAGTAGTTAGGAAAGAAGGAACAGGAGCCAGACAGGAGTGGCGGAGGAGGTGGGCTAAGTTAGATAATGACAATTAATACTGATTTTTACTGGGATAAAAATCAGCTGCCTTTACACAATGTTTTAGAGCTTTCAGAGTGATATAAAAACATTAATTAACTTCCACAATTACAGTTCTGAGGTAGGGAAATGTCCACCAGCACATTGTGATTTGCTCAGCAAGAAAAAAAAAAAAAAAAGGAAATCTCCCTGGCTGTGGTGTGTATGTGTGCTGGAAAAGTAAGGTAAGTCATTTAATGTGTCTCATCCCATGTGTCTTCACCATGCTGTGTCTGGTTTGGGGGCTGGCAGTCAGCACAGAATGAAGTTCAGGACCCAGCTCTGCAGAGAAGCAGTGATGAGCTGATGCTGACTGGGTTAGTACCTGGACACATCATCTCCACTCCAGCACACGCATACAGCACACAATTGCCCATGCTCCACTTCAACAGCCTCCGTATCAGAAGGCTGGCCTATTTCCATCCACTTAAAATTTAATCAGAGATTTTACTGCTCATCAACAGCTTAACAGGAGCAGTTAAAACTCAAACTCTGCATATTTTGGCTTAATTATCACTAACAGACAGATGTCACTTTCAAACACTCTCCTCCCCAGCCTTTGCTCCTTGCAGATGCTCTAACACGGAACATAAATTTGTTGGTTAAATAACCAATGAGTGCCAAAATGATTAGGGATTAATGGAAAGACAGAAATCTTATTTGTTTTATTTTTTGATTCTGTGGTAAATTGCAGTCTGTACCTCCCATTTGGCAAGATAAACATCTCTTATTCCCACTCTAAAGCAACAAGTAAATGGAAACAGTGGCCTAAAACTGCGTAGATCTTGAAGTGCCAGAGCATATTGCTCCCGTGTATGATTCACAGCAGTATTAGCAGACTAAAACCAATCTAATTCAAATGTATTAAGGGATCAGTCCTGATGCCCTTTCTCTAGGTAGACTGGTTTCCACTGGTTTTCTTCAGGTGCCAAGCTTCTCCTTTGACCAGGAGATAGAGCAGCAAATAGTTATTTTGCAGGAGAAAAAGTCACTATGATCCAGGACCAGGAATTAAAATTCATATGAATGATGATGGCTGTTCCTGGGACAAAGCAGCTGTATTCATTTGGGCCAGAGCTGTTACCAGCCTCCTACTTTAATCACTTCCCATTGCCTCCACACAGCCACCTCTTAAGAGCACTTCAGTGGGATGAATAGATAATGAAACCAGTATGTTTTTTAAGTTCTTCCTGAAGAATGGAATTCTGTATGCACTTTTCATTTGACAACATTATTCCTTGAAATGGAAGGAGAAATTATCTTCCTGCAAACCTCACTATTCTGACTAAGGATCAAACCTTTTAGAAGGCAGCAACAGGATACCATTGCTACTTTACAAGGTAATTTGTGAGGTTAAACTAGACCTTAGATTGGCTGTATGCACCCATGTCTGCTTTTTCCAAAACAGTAGTCAGTTTTTCATAGGGAAGATTTTTACTGACCTCACGTAAGAAAAAAATTAAATAAAAAGCCACTTATAACTTAGCACTTGGCTGGATGCATGATCAGACTGCAGACTCAGGATTTATCAGTGTCTAACGAAGATTTGTCTTTGTTTTCTAGAAAACAAGGATCACATTTTCAATGATTTTAAAATACAAGTTAAGTGGACAGATTGCTTTATGTCTATAAACTATCTTGGGGAGAAAGAAAAAACAAAAACCCAACTACAAAAACCATCATGACTTTTAACCAAATCACAGCCAAAGCCTGAATTCTTTTCTACAGTCCTGCAAAAAAATTGCTCTGCAGCAGCTCTTTTGCCTTGACAGAAATTCCAAGAGGACAGAGAATGCAGTTTGTTTTGTCTTTTCTGCCTGACATTTTTCATATGCTGAAAAGAACAGACAACAAGAAGTTGAGAATTAACAGTTCATGAAAAGATCATTACTACACTGCAGATGGATTCCACCACGCTACCTTTGTTTCACCTCATTAACTCAAGAGAAGATACTGTTTGCACCTTGCCAGTGCAGTAAAAGTAGTTCTTCAGCATTTACTTGCTCACCTACCTTTTAGGTGAGATTTAAGGGACACCTTGATGGCAGAGCAAAGACTGAAACACAAATAGTCTTGATACTGTCCTCTGTTGGCATATAGGAAATAATGAATCAGCAAATGAAGGTCCTGTAGATGGTGCTCAAGACTGCAGCAAAATCTGAGGTTTTGTAAGGTTAATACACTCATGCACTTCAAATGCTTTTCATTGCACAGCTCTTTAACCCTCCTCTTATCAAGCAACCTCTTATTTACACAGAGCTTTGAATAGGGCTGCGAACAATTCCCAGACTTTTAGAAACACCAAGACTGTTCCTAACTTTGATAGGGCTAACAAACTCATAAATCTGACTCAAACTAAAAACCATAACTGTTTTTCAGATGATGTATTCCCAAGAAAGACTGAATATAGAAGAAGAGCTTAGTATTTTTAACATGTAATAGCTTGAGATTTACACCAGTAATAGACATTTTCTTTGTCACTGCTTCTCTACTTTTCTGGATTTCTCCCTGCCCATTGCAAATATATTTTTAGATGCAATAAGACAACCTTTTTTTCCTTACCATGGCAACTGGTGGCTGCAGAACATGTGACTTTGCAGCTTTCTCCCCAAAATAATGCAAGGCTGACTAGAAATGTAGTAGAAGTCAGTGGATTTCAGAGCACAGTGGTCTTTACATTGCATAGATATGGCCTCAGACTTGGCCAGACTTATAAATTTCTCTTGTTTTCTGGAGAAAAGATTTTTTGTTGCATGATTGTCGTGGTTTAAACCCAACCACAAACCTCTTTTGCTCACTCCCCCCCTTCTTGCCCTCCCCCTGCTTCTGGAGGGACCGAGAGGAGAATCAAAAAGAATGCAACTCCCATGGGTTGAGATAAGAACAGCCCAGTAACTAAGGTATAACACAAATCACTACTGCTACCACCAATGATAATAGTGCTAAAGGAAATAACAAGAGGAAAGAATACAACACCTCAATACCAGCCGACCAATAACTCACCCCACTCCCCCCAGCCGAGCACCGACCGATACCTCCTCGAACCCTGCAGTCCCAACCCTTCCGGGTCACTCTCCGTTACATCCTGGGCATGACGTGCTGTGGTATGGAATACCTCTTTGGTCAGTTTGGGTCAGGTGTCCTGTCTCTGCTTCCTCCCAGGCTCCCCTCCTCCCTGGCAGAGCATGAGGCTCACAAAGTCCTTGGCCAGACCAAACATTCAAGCAGCAACTGAAAACATCGGCGTTATCAGCACTATTCCCAGGCCAAAAGATCAAAACACAGCACTGTACTAGCTCCTAAGAAGGAGAAAAATGACTGCTGCTGCTGAACCCAGGACAATGATCAAGAAATATGGGTTCATCGAGTTATGCAACAAATTTGCTATGTAACCTTGACCAACCTGTTTAATCTACCACTCTTTTACCCCTGTTTGCAATGGGAGACATTTACCTACCTTGCAGGTTGCTGGGAATCTAGATTCGTTATTGCATGTGAAGCTTTCTACAACTGCAATGATAAAAGCACTTAAAATGTCACAATACATTTATATATCTGACATCAGATAAAAACATCCACTGAAAGAAAGAACATAGGTAAACTTTAGCATTTAGGCCTGAACATCACAGTTATGCAGTTCCAAATATTTTGTCTCCAGAATATTCCCCATTCAATGAACAAAGCTTGTGAATTTGCAGCAATTACCTGTTCTTTTGCAAAGATTTATTTTATATATATACACTTATTATAAGGGTTTTATTTTTAGATACAGGAATAAAATGATTCAATTTTTCCCCTTGTTGTCTCCTATCTCAGCAAGCAATAAAATGCCAGCACTGTGGTAGGTAATGGGAAGGAAAAACACCTCTGTTGACTGAATAGAGTTATAGCTGAACATTTTCATGAGCATTCAACTTGTGCTTTAAGCACAACAAACACTGCAGTTAAAAGATATCACAGATAAAGAATGAGGTGAATACAAATAAAATCATTCATCAGATTGGAAAATCCCAGTATTCAGGAGGGAGTAGTTTATAAACCTCAGCCACTTACTTTATGCTACTTTTGAAAAGCTCAGGTAAAAGATGAATACCACATCCAACAAGCAAGGAGGTATGCTACAGTAATCTACCCCATCACTGAACTTAAATCATGAAGCTAAGTGCTTGAAAGAATGTTATGCTACAGGTTTTCTAATTTAGATAAGGACTATAGTTAGAACAAAAGATTAATTGCAGCTCACTATTCTGAGTGTTCAGATCAGAATATTGTGAAGATCATCAGGATGTTCATCACTACTTTAAATAAAGCCCCAGTTCCTAAAATCCAGTAAGGCCAACTGTGCCTCCAAGCAGTGTGGCCAGGCTGCAAAGGTAGGTTCACCTTGCAATTGCAAAGAGGGCTCAGCTAAGGATCAACTCGTGCATCTGCACACAAATGCAAGTGCCTAATGGTATGGGCAAGAAGTCAAGTGTGGGCACTCACTACTCCTACTATTACAGGTTGCCCAAAAAAGCGGTAAATGCTTCATCCCTGGCAGTGCTCAAGGCCAGGTTGGACAGAGACTTGTGTGCTGAGGTTTAGTATGAGTTGTCCCTGCCCATGGCAGGGTGTTGGAAATGGATGACCTTTAAAGTCCCTTGCAACCCAAAAAAATCTGGGATTCTATAAGCCTCTGACTCCAACCAGCTTCTCCCTAACCTATAGCTTCTGGGTTTTTTTATATATCAAGGAGACTAAACCTTTTGATACATTATCTGAACACCCTGCTTTTATTGAGTCTGGCCTCTCATTAAGACCTTTTCATTTATTCTTTGAGGCTCCTTTACAGCTGGCTATGGAATCATCAGCAGAGCTCCCTCAGGCCTTTTAACAGAGTTATTTATGACATGTCTTCTCCATGCCTAATTCTCAGCTGTCAAACTGTTTCAAAGAACCCACAGCATCTTGTAGAAACTCCCAGCTAGTCACCTACATCTTTCATCATATCTGCAAGCTCTTTGGTTTGACCATACAGGTCAGGGGTCTAGTCTCCTTTTAAAAATGACCTAGATGGAAAGCAGACACTGTCTTTTGAATGTGAGGGTTGATGAGAGATGTCAACAGCTTTGAAATGTCTTGTCTAAATGCCTGACCTAACCTTTTCAATATCTTTCATGTAGCAGCTACATATTAAGAGATCAGAATAAAGTTTGCTATACACTGTAGTTAGCATCAGGTCCTCTGATGTAGATGAGAAACAATTTATACAGAAAATAAAATGCAGGAATTTTTCCTATGGGGCATTGTCCTGGGTTCAGCAGTAGCTGTTACTTTTCTCCTTCTTGGTAGCTGTGCAGCACTGTGTTTTGACTTTTGGCCTGGGAACAGCACTGATAACACTGATGTTTTTAGTTACCGCTCAAATGTTTTAGTCTGACCAAGGACTTTCTGAGCCTCATGTTCTGCCAGGGAGGAGGGAGAGCTGGGAGGAAACAGAGACAGGACACCTGACCCAAACTGACCAAAGAAGTATTCCATACCACAGCAAGTCATGCCCAGGATGTAACGGGGAGTTACCCGGAAGAGCTAGTTCACTGCAGGGTTGGACGAGGTATTGGTCGGTGCTTGGTTGGGTGGGGTTGGGAGAATTTTGGGTCGGCTGGTGGTGAGGTGTTGTATTCTCTTCCCTTGTTATTTGCCTTATCATTATTATTATTGGTGATAGCAGTAGTGATTTGTGTTATACCTTAGTTACTAAACTATTGTTATCTCAACCCGTAGGAGTTGCATTCCTTTCAATTCTCCTCTCTGTCTCTCCAGAAGTAGGGGGAGGGCAAGAAGTGGGGGGAGTGAGTGGACAGGCTATATGGCTGGGTATAAACCACGACAGGCATGTATAACAGCACTAGTAACTATTTCCCCCAAAGGCTACATGCATTCAGGATGGCTGCACTGAACTCAGCCAGGCTCCATGTTCACGACAAGAGTAAGGAAAAATAGCTAGCAGGAACCACCACAGATTGCCTGGCATGTTAATAAGGATCCTGATCACATAGCAGGGCTGTAGGGAAGGGGAGCTCTTTAAGTATGCACAGCCTCTCTTCTTCAGTTTCAAAGGCCACTGATGATCTTGTTGCCACTGGCTGCTTGCTCAGGCCCTGCTACTCCAATAAGGAGAAGAAAGGAAACATCTGTTTAACTTCCATTAAATCCTTGGAGTTAAAAGTCACTCACATTGCTTAAATGCTCCTCTGAGTCAAAGTACTGTCCTATATACATAGAATCATAGAATCATAGAATAGTTAGGGTTGGAAAGGACATTGTAATCATCTAGTTCCAACCCCCCTGCCATGGACAGGGATGCCTCACAGTAAACCATCCCACACAAGGCTTCATCCAACCTGGCCTTGAACACCGCCAGGGATGGAGCACTCACAGCCTCCCTGGGCAACCCATTCCAGTGCCTCACCACCCTAACAGGAAAGAATTTCCTCCTTATATCCAATCTAAACTTCCCCTGTTTAAGTTTTAACCTGTTACCCCTTGTCCTGTCACTACGGTCCCTGACGAAGAGTCCCTTCCCAGCATCCCTATAGGCCCCCTTCAGATACTGGAAGGCTGCTATGAGGTCTCCACGCAGCCTTCTCTTTTCCAGGCTGAGCAGCCCCAGCTTCCTCAGCCTGTCTTCATACGGGAGGTGCTCCAGTCCCCTGATCATCCTCGTGGCCCTCCTCTGGACTTGTCCCAGCAGTTCCATCTCCTTTTTATGTTGAGGACACCAGAACTGCACACAATACTCCAGGTGAGCTCTCACAAGAGCAGAGTAGAGGGGCAGGATCACCTCCTTCAACCTGCTGGTCACGCTCCTTTTGATGCAGCCCAGGATACGGTTGGCTTTCTGGGCTGCGAGCGCACACTGCCGGCTCGTGTTCATTTTCTCATCGACCAGCACCCCCAAGTCCTTCTCTGCAGGGCTGCTCTGAATCTCTTCTTTGCCCAGTCTGTAGCTGTGCCTGGGATTGCTCCGACCCAGGTGTAGGACCTTGCACTTGTCATGGTTGAACTTCATAAGGCTGGCATCAGCCCACCTCACAAGCGTGTCAAGTTCCCTCTAGATGGCATCCCTTCCCTCCAGCATATCAACCGGACCACACAGCTTGGTGTCATCGGCAAACTTGCTGAGGACGCACTCAATCCCACTGTCCATGTCAGCGATGAAGATGTTTAACAAGACCCATGCCAACACCGATCCCTGAGGGACACCACTTGTTAGCGGTCTCCAGCCGGACATTGAGCCATTGACCACAACTCTTTGTGTGCGGCCGTCCAGCCAGTTCCTTATCCACCGAGTGGTCCATCCATCAAATTGATATCTCTCCAATTTAGAGAGAAGGATGTCGTGTGGGACAGTGTCAAACACTTTGCACAAGTCCAGGTAGATGACATCAACTGCTTTACCCTTGTCCACCAATTCTGTAGCCCCATCATAGAAGGCCACCAAATTGGTCAGGCAGGATTTCCCCTTAGTGAAGCCATGCTGGCTGTCACCAAGCACCTTGTTGTTTTTCATGTGCCTTAGCATGTTGTCTAGGAGAATGTGCTCCAAGATTTTACCAGGCACAGAGGTGAGACTGACTGCTCTGTAATTCCCCGGGTCTTCCATTTTCCCCTTCTTGAAAATGGGGGTTATATTTCCCTTTTTCCAGTCGTCGGGAACTTCACCTGACTGCCATGATTTTTCAAATATGATGGCCAGTGGCTTAGCAACTTCATTCGCCATCTCCTTCAGGACCCACGGATGGATTCCATCAGGTCCCCTGGACTTGTGCACGTTCAGATTTTGAAGATGGTCTCGAACCAGATCCTCTCCTACAGTGGGCCCAAGGTCTTCATTCTCACAGTCCCTGCATCTATCTTCTAAGAACTGGGTGGTGCAGTCAGAGCCTTTGCCAGTGAAGACCGAGGCAAAGAAGTCATTCAGAATCTCAGCCTTCTCCAAATCCTGTGTAGCCAGTTCTCCCGAAAGCTTCCTCAGGGGGCCTATTTTGTCCCTAGTCTGTTTTTTGTTTGCTACGTACCTGTAGAATCCCTTCCTGTTATCCTAAAGATCCCTAGACAAGTTTAATTCTAACTGGGCCTTAGCCTTCCTAACCTGGTCCCTAGCTTCCAGGACAACATCCCTGTATTCTTCCCAAGCTGCCTGTCCTTGCTTCCACCTTTTATAAGCTTCTTTTTTCCTTTAAATTTTTCTCAGCAGCTCCTTATCCATCCAAGGAGGTCTCCTGGCCCTCCTGCTGCACTTCCTTCTAGCTGGGATGCAGCACTCCCGAGCTTGTAGCAGGTGATCCTTGAATATCAACCAAGAGTCTTGGGCCCCCCTGCCCTCCAGGGCTATATCCCATGGAACCTTACTAAGCAGGCTCCTGAAGAGGCCAAAGTTTGCTCTCTTGAAGTCCAGGGCAGTGAACTTGCTACACGTTCTTCTCACTCTCCTGGGGATCTCAAACTCGACCATCTCGTGATCGCTGCATCCAAGTCTGCCCTGGAGTACCACATTTTCAACAAGCCCTTCCCTGTTGGTGAGCACAAGGTCAAGCATGGCACCTCTCCTTGTCAGCTCCTCTATTACTTGCAGAAGGAAGTTGTCTTCCACACAATAGAGGAACCTCCTGGATTGCTTGTGCCGTGCAGTGCCATCGTTCCAACAGATGCCAGGTTGGTTGAAATCCCCCATGTGAACAAGCGCCTTCGAGTGTGAGGCTTTTCCTATCTGTCTGTAGAGTGCTTCATCCACAGGTTCTCCTTGATCAGGCGGCCTGTAACAGATCCCCACTGTAATGTCTCCCAGAGCTGTTCTCCCTTTAACCCTGACCCACAAACTCTCTGTAAACTGCTCACCTACCCCCAGACAGAGTTCCATACTCTCCAGCCTATCCCTAACATAAAGGGCGACTCCCCCTCCCCCTCTGCCGGGCCTGTCCTTTCTAAAGAGCCTGTAACCTTCCATTCCAACACTCCAGTCATAGGAGCCATCGCACCATGTTTCTGTGATGCCTATTATGTCATACCCCCGTAGACGTGCACACACCTCTAATTCCTCTTGTTTGTTCCCCATGCTACGGGCGTTTGTATAGAGGCATCTGAGCTGAGCTCCAATTGAAGCTGGCTCGTTGGCTGGAGCAGCTGGAATACCTCTACATTGTTCCAAGCATTTATTATAGGTGCTGGCAACTGACTGGGTGTGTTGGGATGGAATGATGCCCCCCTCCCCCAACACATCTAGTTTAAAGCCTCCTTGACCAGTCTGGCAAGCCTCCTACCAAAACTGTTCTTCCCCTTCTTTACCAGAGCAGCTCCACCAGCCCCCAGTAGATCTGGCCTACTAACTTCAGTCCTATGTTCAAGACACCCAAACCCCTGACTATGACACCACCCTTTTAACCATTTATTGACCTGGCCAATCCTCCTAGCTTTTTCTTGGTCCTCCCCTGTGTCCTGGAGAATTGACGAAAAGACTATCTGAGCACCGGAGCCCCTAACCACCTCTCCCAGGGCTCTGTAGTCTTTCTTTGTGGTCCCCAGTCTACTACTACCTATATCCCTAGCACCCACACAGATCACCAGGAGCGGGTAATAGTCCATGGAACTTACTAGAGCAGGCAGCCTCTCTGTAACATCCCTGATCCGTGCCCCTGGTAGGCAGCACACCTCCCTCGAGACGGGGTCAGGCCGACAGATGAGTGCTTCCGTCCCTTTCAAAGTAGAGTCCCCTATTACTACAACCCGCCGCTTTTTCTTTGTAGCGCCAGTAGAGATCTTTACCTGTGCATCATCCGGCTGTTTGTGGTGCAAGTGAGTTTCCTCGTTAGTCTCCTGCAGGACAGCAAAGTGGTTCTGCATGGGGACAACAGATTTAGGAGGAAGACCCTTGCTTTTAATTGTCCTTTTCCTCCTTCTTTTGTTATTTTTCTTTGTCACCAATTCCCAATTTCCCGGGTTGGTGGCCTCCTTCTTTCCTTCATGAGCTGGAGGGGAAGCTTGAGGCCCCCGCACAGTTTGGGGCTGGAGCAAGCAGCCCCGCTTCCTCTCAGCTACCCTGACATCTCGAAGCCCGCTAATAGCATTCCGCAGCTCAGCCCCTGCTGCAGGAGGGCCTCCACCAGGGAGCACCGAGTGCAGCCCTGCCCGTCGTGCACCTCTCCCTCACAAGCCCAGTGCAGGCACCCTCTGCACTCCGAGCTCTGCACTGCAGCCTCCCCTGCCATCTGCTCTGTCCGGGTGCCTACGCTGGCACCGCCGGGGCCGCCAGAGCAGAGCTCCCAGCGCGGGCCCTGCCCATACGGCGGGTGCTCACCGTCCCGCTCGTCTGCCCGCGCAAACTGCCCCGCCGCGCTCCCTGGGGCAGGTTTTTACCCACTCAGGGTTGGTGCTGCCGCTCCTGGCTCCGCCCCCTGTGAGTCCCTGCTCGCGTCCGCGGAGCTGCCGGCTCCTGGGCAGGTCCTGTCGAGGACTTGAGGCTCCCTCGGTAGCTCTGGCCCCTCTGAGTTGAGGCTCCTGGACGCTGATCTCTGCCCCGCTCCGGTGTTAAAGGCGTCCTCTCTCGAGCTACTCACCTCGAGCTACTCACCTCAGTACCTTTCTATGAACCTGCTATTTCTGTGAACATGCCATTTCTGTGAACAAGCATACTTAGTGCAAATGCCATGATTAATATTTTGTTTTAACTCTGTTAGATAGGGAACCTGAACTAGAGATACACTTGCACCAGGCTGATCTGGGGACTTTTGTCAGTAGCTGGGTCCCTGCATTGATCCAATTTCAATATTAACAAAACTGCATAAAAGTTTTTTAGCAAGTTAGGAAAGGCAAGAAAATATTAAGAAAAATGGAAACTTGTAAATTGAAAAATAAATGTAGCTAAACCAATAGCTGAATATAGCTGAAAGCCTTGCTACTGAATCACTACAATCCATTCTCATTGAAAATGCTATATATTTACATTTAGAAGCCATAACTCCTATTAAATTTAATTACTTTTCCCTACAGCTAAGGAACCTACAGTTTCTGTACCTGATTCACCAACATATTAATCCAATTGCATGCCAGTATAACTGCATTGAAATACATGCTATTAGAGCTACAATGAAGTAATACAGTATTGTCCGATAACCTGACAATTCAAAACATGCAGTAGCAAGGATTCCTTATGCTCTTATTTCTGGTGAGCTAGGTGGTAGAAGTACGAACCCTCTCAAACTTAGCCTGAGTCTCTGAAATAGACACAAAAAGATGTAATACCTTGAAATCTAAACAGGGAAAATGGTAATAGACAAAATGCCTTTCATATAAAAATACCTAAGTGAATTAAGCAACTTTTCCCCACTATATAAAAGGAGCAATTTTACCTGTCACTGACACAGAAGAAGGCAGTAAGAGTGTCAAAAAAATATTAGTTCACAGCTTCAGGACCAGTTTCTTAGCGAAACAAGGGAAACCCACATTCTAATGCTTTTTTGAACATGGTAAGATGGTGTTTATTTTCTTTTGAAAGGACGTCTCATTGTCGTCAAACACCCATGAAGTTTACTGCCTAAACCATGAGTCAGGTCCTTGCAATGATATATCCTTCTTTGAGAATTTCAGCCTCCATCACTGAAGAGAGACATCTCCAAGCTGATACAGGTTTTAGCAACTATAGGAAAACTCAAGAAATACCTTTGGAATACCTGGACAAGCAGTTCATAAGAAGGAATTATTGAGTGAAGCAATGTGGTGGGAAAATAATGCTATTATTGCCATATAAAGACCTCTGCTTGTATGATGCAAAGTATTTTTAGCCCTTATTACATCCGCAAATGCTCTCCTGGGCACAACTCCCCAACACAGCAAGTATAAAGTCTGCTCATACCTTCTCCATGAGTGCTGGTATGAAACTATTGACTCACAGCTCCTGCTTTCTGGAGCCCCTTCCTTCCTTTCCCCATTTCTGAAACAAGTTTTTTCTTATTGGATTCATCGTTATGAATAGCCTTACTTGGGCCTGTACAATTAGTTGCAAATAATGAACTAGAAATCACACAGCTCAGATCTTTTCTGAGAGTGAACTTCATGGCCCAGTCACTGAAAACAAACCTATTTTGCTGTCTGGAGAGGTAACTTGTGGAACAATTTGGCAGGACAGAGATTTGTGAGAGAAAACTTTGCTTCATGTGTCAAGTGAAACCTGTGAGGATGCTTTTATCTCCTGTTCTGGTAACTGAGTAGGCTGCACTGCTAAACTTGATAGGTCTGTGATTCCAAACCCAGGTAAAGGGAGCGATCTACAGCAGTTAACCCAGGGCTGGGGAAAGGAATGGACACTCAGCTGAAGGCAATTGAATCTAAATCCAAGGACAAGGGTGTGCATTTCTCAGACATAAGATGAATGAAGTGTTGTGCAAACACAAAGACATACTAACAATTAATCGTTTTTTTCTGATTTGGACCTCAGGCTCTTAATCCTTTACAAACTTTTCCTTTTCTTTACATTGCTATCCTATCTTAATGAAGCATATAGCCTTATATAGCATATAGATAGAGGCTTATGGTAGGTTTTGTTTCTACTTCCCTAGGGATTTTTTTCCAATGACCTCGAATGATGTTCAAGATTAAATAAACTAGAATTTTCTCCCCCATCCCTAACATTGTAGTTATTCATCTTCTCAGCATAGCTTGATAACCTCAGGATAACTGTTTACAGCTGCTTTAAATTTAGACCATGAATCAACTTGGAGGTCATCTCATTAGTTATTGGGGTGCTGTTTGTGCCCCTGTGTGTATGTATGCATGCATGCCTACATTTAGGAAGCTGAGAAACCTAAACGACCTTTAGGGCTGCTTTTACATGCTCAAGCAGTACTCTGCCACGAAAGACATAGCTAGTTTAAAACAATCTCATTTCAGGTTTAACTTCAGTTTAGAATATTCATTCAGCCTTTCAAACTACTTGCTGATGAGGTCTGATGGCATTTAATTTATCTGGGCTTCTGGCTCCTCATCTGTAAGCAGCAGGAGTGAGGAGCCCTGTTTTTCTGCATTAGGTACTTGAACGTTTGTGGACTGAATCAGTTATCTAACAGTTGGGACTTATTGCTGAGATTTGCTTGCCTACTGAGTAAGAGGGAGGTTTAGTTCATGAGGCTGCTGGAAAAGAAGGTCAAGATTTTTTTCCAAAGATGCACAATTAAACCCAGCAATTTTTATGAAAAGAGAAACTAAGGGAAGAACCTTTTACTTAAGCACAGAGAACACCACTTCCTAGGATACCGTAGGACTCATGAATCACTGTTGCAAGCAGCTTTTCCCCCCTCAGACCAATGAGTTTGTTATCAGCTTCCACATGTCCTAAAATATATTATACTATGTAAAATTAATGCATGCTGCCTTTTTTATTATGACTTACAATTGATCCTGGCTTATTTATAGCCTACGAAAGTAAAATGCTGTGGACTGTGTCCTACGTGTAATTACTTCCAAAGGCTTTTATCAGTGCAGAGAACCTGGCTGTTAGAAAAGCTGTGGGTACATTTCCTTCAGGGAAAATATAATCACTTCTTATTCAATTCTAAACCTAATTCTTGCACTATATCCTCACTGTAAATTGAGATGACAGACATGAACTGAAAGACTATGAGAGAAGCTGCCATAATTTTCTGACTTCCAGCATTTGTTCACCAGCATTTGTTCACCTGAAGCACAGTCCAGACTTAAACTGAAAGGACCACATGGAGAAAATAAAGGAGGTTGTGACAGTAGGAGAATAAATCTCACATGACACACGAGTAAGAAAACTAATGATGTTTTTTTGTAGTGTCCACTTTTTGATTTTATATTATTAGGTCTCAGTCTCTTAAATGCTATAGCTTTAGTATCATTACTGTGCTACTGGTACATTTATTAAATTGGTTTTCTGATTCACTTTCACCTTGCACAACCTGTATCTGAGCAATAACTAAACATCTTCAAAGCTAATCTCACTGTCCATTGCTGGATTGCCACTAACCTGCAATTCTTCCATAAATCAGACTGGATACTTATTTAAGGTCTATACTCCAATAAAGTCCCATAGACATTACACCCATAGAAAGACAGCTTCTCCAAGTATGGTGTTTGGGTTCAGTTCTGGGATGTGGCTACTCTTCTGAACTGGAAGTAAGGTGGGCTGGGTGTGATTTGGACAAATCAATGTTTTCTACTTCTCTTTTCTGAGGAGAGAGGGATCAGCTTTTGTGCTTCCAATGAAGAGATTTAGAGCAAATTTTGCACTGTCAGTGTGCTATTTATTTTAATTTGCACATCTGCTGAAATTTATTGGGCAATCCTGATGAATAAAAACCAGCCCTGATCCACAAGCCAGGAATTACTGAAAGATAATTATGTGTTGATGTCAGCATTCTTTATCATCTGCAGCAGAGCACAAACCTTTAGCTATGGATTCCTCACTAAAGTGAGGATCTTGAAGATCCTGAAGATGCTGGAAATATGGATACTAGTGGCTTCTCAGAGCAGGTCATGGTTTTGTTCTGATAGCTATTAAAGATTGAAAACTACAAGCGGGAAATCCCTGGCTGAGAATCAACGAAAGTAAATGATCTACCCTGTATTAAGCAGAGTTGTCCAGTGAGTAAGTTCCACATGATGGTGAATTAAATTTTCCAGAAATGACTGGAAAAATTATGTGATTATGACTGTGCTTTTGGTGCAGTCTAGAGAAATGGAAGGAAATGGTCAGAAGGCCCTTGAGCAAGCAGCAGTGTAATGTGATCTCTCTTGAGATGCATATTTAGGAATGATAACTCTTCGGAATTAGTAAATGTAATGGCTATTTAACATGGTTAGCTGTCCATAAGAGTCACAAATGCCTCTTGTGACTTTTAGAGAAGTATGTTAAACATAAATCAGACAACTTGCAATCAGCTAGTAAATCAAAAAAAACAGAATTTGAAGTCTAATGGCTGGTGATTTGCAAATAACAAAAATACAATAAGTGCTTAATTCTAGTCTGCCATAATTTCACCTTCTTTTCTGTTGGCTGAAATACTGCTCAACAAAACCACTGAGACCAACACTACTCCCTCTTTCTTTCTACCTCCCCATTAGTACCCTGCATAAAGAGTGCAGAGATTTGAATTACAGTTCATTGGTCTTTTACCTGCCACTGTTCTGTATTTTTGACAGTGCCAGATTTTTCCACAGTGCTGGCATGTCCTATTTATTATTGGCATTATTATATGCCAGTGTTCTGACTGTGTGAAATGGCAGGAGCCTGTAGTAGGCATTCTTTAGACATGAGGCAGCCTTGCTTGAATTGCATGGAGAATACTGGGGACTGTAGCCATAAATTGCTAAGGTTAGTTATATGGAAAATGCACATTATTAGTTTTGACACTGCTACTGGTTTTAGAAGATGCCAAGATGTGATAATACAGGGAAAATACACTTGCTGAGCTACAAGAACTAGTTTTGAAAAGCTGTTGGAAGAGGGAAGACTCTTGTGTCCTGCCATGACCAGCTTGTACCAATATGTATGGTATCAGATTAATTTGTATTATACAAGCTGCTATATTTTAGTACTCTGGAAATTTTCTCCTTTGTCTTTCTTAAAAACCAAACAAATCCCCCAAACAAACCCCGTCTGATGTTAAAATACCTTTGCAGTCACTAATCACAGCATCTTCTATTCTCTTGAAGAGGCAAGTCCGAAAACTTAATGTTCTGTTCCAGATACCCTTATACACAGCATATTAATCACAACTAGGTAGTTCCATTTGCCATGTTTTGTTGTAAGGACATATAAAACTACATTCAAACAAAGCTCACAATATGTGCTGTAGAGGTTTATAAAGCAAAAACAAGCCTTTAGCTTCTTTTTCCAGAACAAAAACTGACACGTCTTGCGCTGCAGCAGCTTAAAACACTCACAGGCTACTGTGAGTAGCAAAAGCATGAAACAGAGAATAAAACAGACCATAAGCCAAGTAAAATTCTGTTAAAAAAATTGCTACACCATTTAAAACTAAAAGACATTTCTTTCTATTTTTGCTATTGTGTTGTACAGAGTTGTTTCTAGATCTGTGTCTTCAGTGACAGTGAGCACAGCTGGGGAGCACAGCACGAGTAAATGTCACACCATCTGGAACTTGCAAGGGACTTTGGTTCCAAATTCAGGTTTTTGTGTAGTGTGTTCAAAACCAAAAATCTCAGCAATGGATGCATGGGAATATTTTTGCCATTCTATTACTTTCATTTTATCAATTCCCCAAAACAATACAACTCAGTTGCTAAGACATGCAAGATAAGTGAAAACTGAGATTTCCACTTTTCATAAATATACACTATATAGATAATATATAGTACAAGCAGCATTTGTTTTGTTAATAATCTAACCAAAGTAAAGCCTTTTTTTAGTATAGATGGCCACTACTGATTTTGTCCCTGCTGGTGTTAATGCATCAACTGCCATAGATTTAATGCTGATTTATAGCAATTTTTTGACCTGGACTTTTTATGTTAACACTGACAGGCTTCCAATAAAAATCAAGGAACAGTCAGATTTCAAATGTTTTATTACAAAATCATTTATTACTTCACATCTTTATGAAGTGTAATAATGAAGAGTAAAAAATTGAGGAAAGATGCTAATGAAAAATTCATCTAGAAGTGAGAGACTGATGTTTTATGCTCAATGCCTTAGGGTTCTTAGGTAAATTACAGATTCACAAAGCAAGGACAAAGTCCTCTTACTAAAGGCTCACTCCTACTCTAGGGCTTTTCCTTTGTTTATGTCCTCCAGGACAAAATAACTGCACTGAAAAGCTATGTTATGAATGCTGCATAGTGTTACTGCCCTAAGTTGTGTAAAAATAACATGAAAAAATGAGATCATTAACTCATTTTATTATTTTCCAAGATGATTTGATGTTGTACACAAAATGCTTTAGGCCAAGTAAAAGCATGCATTCAGCGGGTCTCAAAACACCACTGTAAAACCAGAAAAAGTAAAAGTTCCACATTTCCAGCTCTCCTTACAACTTCATATATTTGCAAACATATTTGCAGCTGAGGAAACTAATGCCAAGAACTCCAGATTCATCCCACTGGAGTCAATGGGAGGTGGACCTACACAAGAAACCAGCAATTTGAGTCTCAAATTCTGCACCCAGTAAGGCCCATTTTCTATGTCATACTCCCCATAAAAAAAACACTATTTCTGGTTTCTAAATGTCTATATTACATATGAAGTAAGCTATTCTGCCTATTGTGCCTATGCAGGTCTAAACTTTCCTGGAGAGATTTCTGTAGGCAATCTACAGAAGAACCTGTGCAAGTTGAATTCTAATCTTTGTTCAAATTCCATATCTAATTGTTTTTGCTGCCTTTTGGTAAAAGAAACTAACACCAAAATATGATATTTGGGGAGAAAAAGAGTTAAATGCTATCGGAAGTTGTGCACTATCTGTAAACATCTACCAATTTATATTTTGAATGCCTTGCCTTATTATTTCCTCCAGTGTCTTTTCACTTATTAGAATGCAGATAGAGACATTAAAAGGCCCAAACCATACAGTCACACCCTTTTCCTCTTGCCATATGTCTTAGAGTTAATATTGCTTATTCTTAGATTTTCCTTCCACTAAATTAATTTATTTGGAAAAGGTTTAATGTAAAGGACAATGTGGTGCCCAAGCATTTGATGGAGGACAGAGACCAGGCCTTGTGTGTTGCTGTTTTCATGTGGAATGAAAAAGGAGGAGAGATATTTCCCAAGTCCCAGACAGAACTGAATTTGAATAAAGCCCTAATGGTCAACGAGTTTGAGAGCAAATGAGTCATTTGCCTTGTGGCTGTTGATGATGGTGCATTGTTCGTCACTCTATCTCCCCCAGCACTTTTGGTTGCTACAATGAAATCATGGAAACATTTCCAATTGCTTTATATGGCCTAGAAAGCGAAAAGGAAAGGGAAAGAGAAGGGAAAAAAACAGAGCCTGCTGGAATTAATTCTCAAATTTAGCTAGTACATTTAGTATGGAGCAGAATGTACCCAACTGCTTTTTCCTCTATGCAGATTATTCTTGTAATTTTTTCAGTTAATAAAATAAACTGTGAGAAAATGCTGACTGCAGTGCAGGCTGTTAGGAAGCTCTGTGAAAGAGATAGATAGATTCTATTTTCCCCCCTGTTTTTATCTGAATAAAAGTTAAGAGATTTTTCCATATTTCAAACCAAACAGGAGGATCTGTACAACTGTTCTTAAAAAATGCTTCACCTCTTTTCCACCTCTAAAACATCTGCTTTTCTGCAGCTATCTCCATAGACTCTCAGTGGCTTCTGGAGGTGGTCTTCTATTTAACATTAGCCAGGGTTGCATCAGGAAGCCTCCAAAACCCATTTCTCATTCTGCCATCAACTCTCTTAATACTTATGGGTGAATCACTTGGGGCATGCCTGCAATATAGAGTCAAGTACAGCATGGACATTCCAAGCTGATGCATTCCCACAGCGTTGCTTAATAAGGATCAGAAAATCATGAGATATGAAAGCAGTATGGCCACATTTGACATTGCTATGCCAGATTTTGTAAGTTCAGTATTTCATCACTACAGCTTATTTGTTCAGAGGCTGTGCTGGAGCTGTGCTTCTGGTTCTAAAGCAGCCATGAACATTGATATCTCAAGGAGGTATATGTTTCACACTCCACTGCACTGTGCAGACATGCCAGTAGCCTGTCTGAACCTTGAAATCCTACCTGTAAAACAGGGACAATGGCTTGACCCATAAAACATACGCAAATGCATTTTGACAGTATTGTAAAGTTTCCCTAGAGCTCAGTATAATGACGGGGGCCAGATAAATAATGCAGATGTTTGAGCACTCATGCAAAACCTGCACAATCCTTAAATTTGTTTCCTTGGAGTCAGTGGATACTTCTGAAAGCATCACTGATTTCGTCACTGATTCTCCTAACTTCTAAGGTGAGCTTAGCGTACAAGTGTCAGGTCCCTGAGGGCACTCTCAACACCCCTGTACAGCCTCACCTGGGATCTCTATCCATCCTCCTCATCTGCTTCCAATAGGACTAGGGGCTCTGTCGTGGTCTAAGCCAAGCCACACAGCTCATCTACTCACTCCCCCTGCTTTTTCTCCCTCTTTCTTTCCTTCACCACCCCCCCCCCAACCCCAGAGGGATGGGGAGGAGAATCGAGAGAATGTAGCTCCCATGGGTTGAGATAAGAACAGCCCAGTAACTAAGGTATAACACAAATCACTGCTGCTACCACCAATGATAATAATAATAAGAGACAATAACAAAAGAAGAGAATACGGTACCACCTGCCGATCGAGTCCGAGCCCCCCGAAGAGAGCCCATGCCCTTCTGGGTAACTCCCAGTTACCTCCACGTGCTGTGGTATGGAATACCCCTTTGGCTAGTTTGGGTCAGGTGTCCTGTCTCTGCTTCCTCCCAGCTTTCCCTCCTCCCTGGCAGAGCATGAGACTCACAAAGTCCTTAGCCAGAATAAACATTACTTAGCAACAATTCAAAACAATCGGTGTTATCAGCTCTGTTTCCAGGCTGGAAGTCAAAACACAGCGCTACACCAGCTACTAAGAAGGAGAAAAACTGCTACTGCTAAACCCAGGACAGGCTGTTTCAAGTCAGTGTGGACCTTCAAGCCTTCTGTGGCCTGTGCTGTGGAGATGCCTGTTTCCAGTTCTGTCTGAGCCCCACAGCTCTGTCTCCTTTAGCCTTTGTCAGGGCTGTCTGGACCCTTGCATGGCTGAGAAAAGTGTGACACTGAGAGGTAAAGATACCACTGTATTCTCACTCCCATATCTTAATGTCCATAGTGTGACACTGAGAGGTAAAGATACCACTATATTCTCACTCCCATATCTTAATGTCCATGAACTGGAAGTTAATACACTTGTTTATTCTCAATTTTATGAAAAGCCAGGCTTTTCCTTTGTTTAGTTGGAGATGTGGGGAATTGGAAAGACTGACTATGCGGTTAGGAAGACATCAACAGCCTCTTGACATCAGAGACAAGTAGGAATTTCACTGAAAATAGTAGATGTTGAATTATGAGGGTTCTGGAGGACAGAAACTTGGTGTTAGCTTGCTTACAGATAAGGCAACAACCTCCATTTCAGCAGCATACTTGCAATGATACTGTTGAATGTTTAACTGCACTGACTGCTGCGCTTTAAATACTTAGCACGTATACTGAGTTTTGTATCTTCAAGGTGATTCTTGGACATAAAATAATTAGTAGCATTTTGATAGCAAGAAAGGAAGAGAGAAAGATTAGAAGGATGAGAATTATATCAGCAACAGTAGATAAATGTGCCACATATTTTTCTGATTTAGTCTTAAAAGACAGCAAAGAACCAGGTAAAACATAACACTGATAAGAAAAGTCTATCAATATTGCAGGCTAGTTCTGGATGATAAGATCTGGATGAAGAAGGGTGAGAAGGAAATCGAACATAATTTTTACCATACTCTCATAGAATAGTTTTTAAAAAAAAAACCCAATGGACTTTTTAACATTGATAAAAGTGCTGGGAGTTTTATTCTTTCTGACTGCGGGCTGTAATTATCCACAGGGAAGTATGGCATGGAATTTTACTGTACATTACTAACAGTTAACTTCCCCTTGTGTTTTTTTTTCTTAGTAGTGCTATATATTGCTTATTCTTTTTCTGTTTCTGTCGTGGTTTAAACCCAGCCACACAGCTTGTCCACTCTCTCCCCCCACTTTCTCCCTCTTTTTTTCCTTCCCCTCCCGCCCCCTCCCCACTCCCGGAGGGATGGGGAGGAGAATCAGGAGAATGTAACTCCCACGGGTTGAGATAAGAACAGCCCAGTAACTAAGGTATAACACAAATCACTACTGCTACCACCAATGATAATAAAGATAAGGGAAAATAACAAGGGAAGAGAATACGATAACACTCGCAGAATGAGTCTGACCCCTCCCAAAGAGAGACCGCACTCTTCCGGGTAATTCCCAGTTACCTCCCTGGGCATGACGTGCTGTGGTATGGAATACCTCTTTGGCTAGTTTGGGTCAGGTGTCCTGTCTCTGCTTCCTCCCAGCTTTCCCTCCTCCCTGGCAGAGCATGAGGCTCACAAAGTCCTTGGTCAGACTAAAACATTTGTGTTATCAGTAATGTTCTCAGACCGAAAGTCAAAACACAGCACTGCACCAGCTACTAAGAAGGAGAAAAATTACTGCTACTGCTAAACCCAGCACAGTTTCTTATGAAAATACCAATGACAGTGGCTTGAGATTAGGTTGAACGTTCCATAATTAATCAGAAATATTTAAGATAGTGTCTGTTTTTCTTTTGACTTCATCTGGTCTGAATTCCAAATCACTAATCGGGAGGTGAAATTTTTTGTCCATCTATTTATTCTATTTTGTGTTGTTACAGGTAGGAGAAGCTAACAGTGTTAATAGAGAAGATTTGCTTGTTAGTTGTTTAACCACACCATGGATATGACTTCTAGTGACTATTTCTTCTGTTTGAAGACTGTTGCTTGTATTTGTATGCAAACTTTTCAGTAAGTTAAATTTATGTCAGAAGCACAGATTTGCACCTGTACCCTTGTGTACAAGGGAACTGTTCCTTGCCAGGTTCTACAACCCCAGTCTTATGGATCAAGTTAATCCATACCAATTGCACTAGTGATTTTAAATTAAGAACACCCTGATGATGCTAATACTGTAACAATCTGATGGAGAACCATTGCCATAAACGCCTGTGATTCCTACTCCTATATCTCCCTCTGCCTGGGCTTTCATCTGCTTTGTCACTAAAAGCACGCAGTATATTGCCTACAGCTACTGCAAAGCTAACTCATCCCATCTGGTACTTTATGTCAATTAACAAATTAGAACGTGAGTGACAGACATAGAAATAATGACAATTACATCTTATTTTCCCTCTCTCTGCAAGGGCTCAACTACTTTGTAATAAAAGTGCATGCACTTTACAAGCACTTTGTTCACCTTCGCTAGATGATCCTTCCAGTATCTCTACAAGGAAGCAACTTCTCTTTGTTTACTCATTGTGCTCATCAAAGGACTGCCAAAACTGTGTGTCTTTCTCACGACCTCACACAAGGTGAGGGGAAGTGAGATTTAGTCTGTTCTAAACTGGCATGTTTATGCATTCTGGGCTTTATGCTACCCATGCTAATCTTAATAGTCAAATTCCCAGGATAGAGTCAGTGGCATTACAATGTAGGACTGACTCAAAAATATGTAATCCTTGCCTTCTCAAGAAACTTCTGCAGTGTCTTTGTATATAGTTGTTCACTCCTCTATGTAGTTTTTCCTTTGCTAGTCCTCTACTTTGGTTATCTTTGCATTTCTTCAGTTAATGCTCTTGGATTGCTTTAAAATCCTAGAATCACAGTGGTTTGGGTTAGAAAGGGACCTTAAAGCTCATCCAGTTCCAACCCTTAGCCACGTGCAGGGACACTTTGCACTAGACCAGGTTGCTCAGAGCCCCGTCCAACCTGGCCAGGGATGGGGCAGCCACAGCTTCTCTTCTTCAATCCAACCCAAACCACTCTGATTCTATGATTCTCTGAACTCCTTTTAGCCTCCTCTGTAATCACCCAGGTACTTGTCAGTGTCTGGTTTTCCTGTTAGGCAGAGTTAGTGCAATGAACTTATAACTAGGCATAAACCTTCCAGTTTGTTGCATGATGAAATTACTTTGTTAAAAGCAAGCGATGAATAAACCTGCTAAAGGAAGGCATCACTCTTTGTGGATTCATACAGTATACTATAAAAATATGTAGTTCCCCAGTTCTAAAATCTATCACAATTTTTCAGCAGTCCCATATTTTTTACATGTCTTCACAACTGTGAGCAGCTGCTTCTGCATATGTTCCTTGATTTTATGCCCACACTACGACGGCACTGGAGCACTCTTAGCTATGCAGGCATATTTTTTATCCACCTCCAGCCTTCTGCTGCTGGGATGGTAAATATATTTGATGGAAGAAGAATGGGGGCATGGGGGTAAAATAGAGAACGTGGCACAAAGCTTCTGAGGGAGTGTCCTGGGTTGAGCCAGGACAGGGAGGTTGGGAAGATTAAATCATAGACGTTTTCTACTGTGGCATGGTATCCTGTGTACAGCATTCAGTCAACTATGTTCAATCTGGCAGACCTGCATTTTTGAGAAGGCTCATTTATCTTTCATGACAGGGCCACAGTTTTGTATAGTGGATTTGATCTGAAGTTCTCGAAATATTAAAATAGAATTGCTATGAATAAGGGCCACTTCTGCCATAGCTGAAGCACAGCCACCCCAAGAAAAGAACTCCACAAATGCTTTGTAGTGGAGTATGTGGGTATACAGGAATATCCTATTTCAGCAGTGAGGAATTTGAGGGCTCTTCAGTGATGTTCAGTCTGGTCTGTTCTGTAAGAATCATCAAATGCAGTTAGAGTGAAAACAGTATTTTTCAGGTCTCATTCACATAAGTTTTAGTAAATAGACTGGTACTGACTAGACTGGTTCCTTAAGACTGCTGTGTAAAGATCAAAAGTTACAGCGGTTTAGGACTAGCAATGAAGGCACATTGTCATCTGCAGGAGTAAGTAGTGGGCAGAATGAAGTGGATTGATTACTGGAATTTAATGTGTACAATTTGGTAACATCCTTCTCTTTCCTTTTTAATAAAAAGTATCAAGTGGCCTGCATAGGTTCACAGGCAGGGTTGGCATAATGCAAAAATGCAACTATAATTTATTCTGTCTCAAACTTCCTAATGTTTTCAAGCTTCCTATTAACTGATCCTACTTGATTCATGAACAGTTAGCATGCCATGCTGTGTCTAAGGCAAATATCTGAAAGAAGAAGGCCTTTATTTAGGCAAATAATTGGTGTAATTACTTAGTGTTATACAAAAGCTGGGTAGAATTTCAATCCAATTTCGATTACTTCTTCACATCTTCCCAAATCATTATAATTTCTGGGCTCTAGAGGAAATTTCCTGATTAATACTTCTGCACCCCTATAAACACCAAACACATCTGGTCCCTCATGATTCAACAATATGATCTCCAGTAGGAACTGAAGGACTTCTACTGGTGTCCTCCGTGATGGAAAAATCAGGGCTCTATCTAGTCTAGTTTTAAACAACTGAAATGATGGGGTTCCACACACTACTTCTTGAAGTAAATAGAACCTAATACATATTAGAACCCAACAGACATCAGAACCTAACAGATATGTCCTAGTCCGGCCAAAACTATACAGCTCCCACCTGTTGACAAAGCCAGAAAGAGTGTTTGTGTGTCTCTAAGTGTCAGGTAAGTATGCATGTTTCCTTGTACTCTTAAAATTGTTACAATCCCTTGCATCAAGGAGCAGGAGAAAGCATTTCCTCTACCAATAGAATAGGCTCAGCCCTAGTAGTTCTTATGGTGAGCGTACAACTATTGTCTTTTAGTCAAACAGACATCTTTTGGTAAGCTTAATGGGATACAGGAACAGATAACTTAGGGTAGCTCATGTCTGTCACTGGATCCTGTACAATACAGGGATTTAGATCTGTTGGAGTTTATATTCCCCAACAGCAGGAGAACATATACCCTGACACTGTATTACTCTGCTGAGTTGGGTTTCCCATGTGAACTCCCTATTAACAAAAGGATGAATTAGGAGTGAGGAACATTAGCAATTTTCTACTGTGCTGTCTTCCTTTGTTCAACATTGTATATGGATGAAACAGCAAAAGCTAATCCGAATTTCATGTTGGTGACATCTAGACTGAAATTGCATCTCATCGTTGAGTTTGGATGGATAGAGACACAGGGATTACTAAAAAGCATATACAGCAGTAGGAATTGTAAGCCAAGAAAACTTGCTGCTAGTATTCTGTGGCTGAGTGCTTGTCATGCTGGCGGTGTTCAAGGTCAGGCTGGGCAAGCCTTGGGCGATATGGTCTAGTATGAGGTCTCCCTGCACATAACAGGGGTTAGAACTAGATGATCTTAAGGTCCTTTGCAACCCAAGTTTTTCAGTGATTCTATGCTAGTGGAACAGCAGGCTGTATCCCAACACAGGTCCATTATGGCAGTCCCCTGAAGGAGTGTATTTCTCGTGTAACAATGGAGTTCATACCCCCTTAGAGAAGCCCCACTTAAGGATTTAACCCTGAAACACATCCAAATGTCTCTGCCAATCTTTGTTGCATGTTTATCTTAAAAGATATTAAGAATAAAATGAATTAAGGGAAGAAAAAAAAACAAACCTGGTAGCACAAGAATTCCATTTAAGTTACTGAGTCTCATCTCCTGAGCTAGATAGTGCAGTAATTAAAACAGTATTTACAACGCAATAAAGACAAAGCTAATTCCTGGCAAATGTGAACTGGATGATGCTTTTTCTCAGGGAAAACAGTGAAGGATAAGGCCAAAGCAATAAATCCTCCAACACCTCATTTGTTAATTATCTCCATAAGCCTCTTGCTTGTAATGATTATCTAATTTATTACAACCAAAAAGAAAGCAAAGTGAGGTGAAATGACTGAGGCAATCAAGTCACTAGAGTTTGTAGGCTTATCTCTGCAAGCTGCATGCAGGATCTAGGTCTGTAGGGAGGTGGATTTTATACACTGACTAGTGCCATGACAGTTGAGATTTGGAGCAGAATGTGCCAGAAGGAAGAAGCTGCTTCTTATAGGGCTGCATATTGGACAGGGCTGTGAGTTGCTGCTCCATAGCAGACATTCATGGAGTTTCTCTTCCTGAAAGGCCTTCCTACCAAGATTAAAATCATGGATTTCTTAGCTACACTGAGTTTAAAGGCTTTCAGGGAAGACCAATAACCCAGATTTTTGCTCAGTCTGGAGAAGAGAAGTCTCCCAGGGAGACTTTATTGCACCTTCCAGTGCCTAAAGGGGCTACAAGAAACCTGGAGAGGGTCTTTGGACAAGGGTCTGTAGGGAAAGGACAAGGGGGAATGGCTTTAACCTGACAGAGGGGAGGTTGAGATGAGATCTTAGGCAGAAGCTCTTCCTTGTGAGGGTGGTGAGGTGCTGGCACAGGTTGCCCAGAGAAACTGTGGCTGCCCCATTCCTGGCAGTGTTCAAGGCCAGGTTGGACAGGGCTTGGAGCAACCTGGTCTAGTGGAAGGTGTCCCTGTCCATGGCAGTGGGATGGAACTAGATGAGCTTTAAGGTCCCTTCCAACCCATATCAGTCTGATTATTCTACCAAGCAAACTGATATAAACTATTTTCAGTGTATAACTAACCCCTAATTAAATATGGTGCATTGTTTTTTTAAAAAAAAACCAACACACCACCACATAAAGTCAAAGCTTACAAATCTTTTTGCATTCTCTGAAGGAGTCATTGGCTGTGGGCACAGAAGTATTTGCTATACTGATTTTTCTGGTATACCTGTTTCTCAAAAGTAATTGAACAAGTTGCTTTCTCATGGGTTCTTTAATTAACCAGCCATAGGTAAAAGCAAAGGCCACCACACAGCTAACCAACTAATTCGAACAGGAGATGATGGGAAGGAATGGTCAGTATTGGTAGTAGAAGGAAGTCACCCAATGGAGTCTTAGCCATGCCTTGTACTCTTTGGCAGTTAAAATACATGGAAGAAGGAAGATTTTCCCTCAGAGAACTTGCAAATCTGATGTTGAGACGTTATCGTACAAGTTGGAGTTTCCTGAGTGAATTCGTAAGTGAACTAACATGTATAAGGAGAATATTACAGTCCCAGGTTACCTTCAACCCTGAAAGCAACTTGGCTGCATTAATATGGGGCAACCAGTTCTGCCTATCAATCAGCTGAATTTTATCTGTGAAGCTGCAACACCATTATGACACGGTTATATAGCATTAGATGACCCGTGCTAGCCACGGAATCCTCATACCAATTTCCACTGCATGTAAATCAGACAGGACTTGGAAGAAGGCACAGAACCCCATCTCTGGAAGCCAGTGTCCCCATTTAAGTCCCACTAGTATGTATTTGAAGGACAGTAAAAATCTGAAATGAAAAACGAAACACTGGACAAATTAGGAAGACAATTAAAGTAACCAAAAAATCTCCCCAGGAAGATGCTGCTGAGTCATGCTTTTGAATCCCTGGGCAGAGCATGGACTTGGTCTGATACCAGCCACTGCCACTCAGCCCCAGCCACCCTAGGCACATTCTACATCTGTCGGTCACACAGTCTACAAATGTGAGGCTGAGTGGGACCTGCTGGTCACAGATGGTACCTGGCACAGTGCTCAGGGAAAGAGGTAAGAGTGGGAACAACTACAAGTGGAATGAAAATCATTTTACAGGTCTGAGAGCTGAATGACTGATTCTTTCTCTGAGCCAGGCAGACATACTGGGGCAATAAAATATATTTTCCAGAGATGACATGCCACTAGTGAATCACTGATGGTGATGGCTATTTTACTCTTTTTTACTTTCTTAGCCCCACAACATTATTACCCTTTCGCACTGTCAGGTATTAAAATCATATTAAAGATCAGGAACTGTATTAAACTGTCTGAAAATGAAATAATAAGGTAGCATATTTGAAGGTTAGAGACAGCCCTTGGGTGTAATTCACTAAACTGTAATCTACCTGTCTGGTGCTCTGCGGATGAAGCAGGATGCATTGTTTCTGAGAAACTAATTACCTCAAAGATCTACATTCTTCCAGCCCCAAACATGCACACAAACAATATCCTGTACATTCCAAGCTGCTGTTGAAGGTGAAAAAGGGTAGTCATCCAAGCACAAACCAGATAAACAGACAATTTTCTTCACTGCATCATCGCCAACTTCTTTAGTGCAGCCATAAGGATAAATTAACTCCTATTACATGTGAAGGTATATAGGGGGGTGGGGGGTGTGTGTTTGTGTGTGTGTGAAGAACAGTGTCTAATGGTCAGAGAAAGAATTAGAGATACAGTCCATTTCTACAGTTACCAGGAGCAGTTTAGGAGCCATTTGAGAGGTGACTGAAACCCCTAGAAGGAAATATTTTACTGGAGGTAACAAGACTTGCAGCCAGTTGTATTTGTGTTTCATAAAAAGAGATTTCCATGCCTGTGCTCTTTTATTAATGAAACAAATAGAATTAGTGTTGTACTTACTCCTCTCCATAACACAGGTGAGCTGTTAATCCAAAGTCTAAAGAAAGCATTGCTCAATCATGCCCTCCCAGAATGATTTTACTGTGATGTGTTATAAATCGTGTAAGGGGTGATGCCCAAACACTTTCTGAAGTTGCATTATCTAACTTTGTCATCTCTGAAATGAAGAATCGTACCTGGAAGACAATAAAATAAAGAAAACTTAATAATGTTTATAACAAGACTGAAATTAAAACATTTATCAGAATTTGCTTATGCTGAAAGGGCCAATCCATTTTGTATTTGATTGGGAGGGCACAGCAGAGGGAGAAGGCAGAGAAAGAAGAAAACCAATTGAGTATATTCTCCCATATCTTGAGTTTTTTAAGCTCCTGCTTCTTCACTGAGTGACAAAACCTATAAGAATTAAATGTTTTAAAAATAAGGTTATTTTAAAGCTTGATAATACCTACAGACCCTTACTGGGTCTCATTGTACAAGATCACAAGTTGCACAGATGCTACCTGCAGATAAGTTTGTTGCTATGTTATTGTTCTAGAACTAATTACACGATGCTTTCTAAGTGACAGTTAAAATTATAGAAATATTCATTATCATCTTAGTTTTGAAATGTGGATGTATAAATGTTTGAAAAGCTTTGCTCTGCAATGAAGTCATCTGCAGAAAAAAGGACAGAACATGTGAGGTTTACTGTAGAAATCTGAGATAAGAGACAAACTTGTAAGTAGTAAGCCCCGCCCTCCTCCCCCCATACTGCAGATATACAAACTTTGACAGGAATGACTTCTATGCATAATTTGATGTAAGTAATCTAGACAAAGAACATCATCAACTGTCAGGACTACTTCCAGCTGCTAAGTCGATGAAAGTAATGTACAAGTACTTGAGATCGAAACTGAGAGTATAGTACCTCAGTACAATGATTTGCTAGTTAATTGTGACAATTCTTTCTGTGGCAAAACATCACTTTAATTTCACTTTTCTCTGTTGATCATAGTGCCAGCCAGAGAGGTATTTCTTCCACTAAGGCACTCAGCTATTCATGGATAAATACTATACAGGCCTTTCTGCACTTGCATTAATATTTTTGGTAGTACTGGTACTACTCCTTAGAGATTATATGTATTTCTCTGAATGAAATATGTCAAGAAATAGCTTTTTGAGGCTGAGTTGCTACCATCCTGTGCTGTTTGCTATGCCTGTCAAAATCTATCAGATTGGTTAATACTTGTATCTTCTACAACTGGCTCACACTGGCTAGCAGACAAATGCAAAAATTGCATCGGCACTCCGTGTTCATCAATAAATGATTACTGTGTAGCTGTTATGGGGGACCCCAAAATCCACTCACAGATCCATAGAATGAACTAGGTTGGAAAAGACCTTTAAGATCACCAAGTCTAACCATTAGACTGCCAAGGCCACCACTAAATCATGAGGTCACTGAGGACCTCATCTACACAGTTTGTGAACACTTCCAGGGACAGTGACTCCACCACTGCCCTGTGCAGCCTGTTCCAATGCCTAAACAACCTTTGGGGAAGAAATTGTCCTAATATCAAGTCTAAACCTCCCCTTGTGCAACTTGAGGCTGTTTCCTCTTGTCCTGTCACTTGTTCCTTGGGAGCAGAGACCAGCCCCCTCCTGGCTCCATCCTCCTTTCAGGCAGTTGTAGAGAAGAATAAGGTACCCCCGAGCCTTCTCCAGACTAAACCCCCCAGGTCCCTCAGCCATTCCTCATCACACTTGTGCTCCAGGCCCTTCACCAGCTCTGTTGCCCTACTCTGGACCTACTCCAGCAACTAGTTTTCTTTCTTTTCTGGAAAAAAAAAAAAATTATCTGCTATTTCCATCTCTTGTACCATGGGCAGCTTCTGTAGATTTGGAGTGAAGACAGTTAAACATCCCCTACTCACATTAAACAGAGAGAGTTAAACATCTTAAAAACTGAAGTGATCACTTTATCATAGAATCATAGAATGGTTTGGGTTGGAAGGGACCTTAAAACTCATCCAGTTCCAACCCCCTGCCATGGGCAAGGACACCTTCCACTAGAGCAGGTTGCTCCAAGCCCTGTCCAACCTGGCCTTGAACACTGCCAGGAATGGGGGAGCCACAGTTTCTCTGGGCAGTCTGTGCCAATGCCTCACCACTGTCGCAGGGAAGAACTGCTTCTTAAGGTCTCATCTCAGTCTCCCCTCTGGCAGGTTAAATACATTACCCCGTCTGCTGTCACTATATGTCATGATATACTGCAAGTGAGAGTTAGCTGCAGGTAATGAAGTGGAAGTTTTCTATGAATTGAGTCAAGGATCTCTATTGTTCTGTCCTCTCCAGGAAACTTTATTTTATGAAATCTCGCTGACATAGTATGCACTGCTTAGCCAATGTCAAATGCCTTTGCTTTCAGTAATCTAAAAATACATTCAAATACTTCTAAAAAATAATTTCCTTATGGCTAAACTTAGCATTTACTAGTTGAAAATTACAATTTTAAGTCCAGTTTCCTCTGAACACTAAGAATAACAGTGCTTTTTTGTTTCACACAGATAAAATTGACCAAATACTGAAGCACCACTTCAGATATTGTTTGGGGCTTATTTAGGATAAACTTTGATAGAATTCAGTGGGTGGTTAAGGCCTTAGTTCTGAAAATATCATCTAATTGCCCGTATGGGAAATGGGTGGTCACTTAACTATTTGTAAGATAAAAAACAAATATTAATCTATGTGTTTAGTTTCTGCTTAATTTCTTGCTCTTGAATCATAGAATAGTTAGGGTTGGAAAGGACTAGTTCCAACACCCCTGCCATGGGCAGGGACACCTCACACTAAACCATCCCACACAATGCTCTGTCCAACCTGGCCTTGAACACTGCCAGGGATGAAGCATTCGCAACGTCCCTGGGCAACCCATTCCAGTGCCTCACTGCCCTCACAGTAAAGAATTTCTGCCTTATATCTAACCTTACCCTGTTTAAGCTTGAACCCGTTACCCCTTGTCCTATCACTACAGTCACTAAGGAAGAGCCCATCCTCAGCATCCCTACAGGCCCCCTTCAGATACTGGAAGGCTGCTATGAGGTCTCCACTCAGCCTTCTCTTCTCCAGGCTGAACAGCCCCAACTTTCTCAGCCTATCTTCATACGGGAGGTGCTCCAGTCCCCTGATCATTCTCATGGCCCTCCTCTGGACTTGTTCCAACAGTTCCATGTCCTTTTTATGTTGAGGACACCAGAACTGCACACAGTACTCCAAGTGAGGTCTCACAAGAGCAGAGTAGAGGGGCAGGATCACCTCCTTTGAAGTGCTGGTCACACTCCTTTTGATTCAGGTTGGCTTTCTGGGCTGCGAGCACACACTGCATCCGGCTCATGTTCATTTTCTCATCGAACCACACCCCCAAGTCCTTCTCCGCAGGGCTGCTCTGAATCTCTTCTTTGCCCAACTTGTAGCTGTGCCTGGGATTGCTCCAACCCAGGTGTAGGACCTTGCACTTGTCATGGTTAAACTTCATGAGGTTGGCATCAGCCCACTTTTCAAGCATGTCAAGGTCCCTCTGGATGCTATTCCTCCCCTCCAGCATATCAACTGAAACACACAGCTTGGTGTCATTGGCAAACTGGCTGAGGGCGCACTCAATCCCACTGTCCATGTCACTGACAAAGATGTTAAACAAGACCGGTCCCAACGCCGATCCCTGAGGGACACCACTCGTTACTGGTCTCTAGACGGACACTGAGCCATTCAGCCATGTCATGCTTCAGTTAAATATGTAAATATTGTTAATGCATGCAGCAATTCATAGTTAGAGGAAGATTAATAAGTCATTCGAATTCATGAAGGATCACTTGTAATACAATAGCATTTGCAGATTATGTTCAGGGGCCATTTAGCCATCTGTGAAGAGTGAAAACCCTCATGTGGACTTTAGGACTGGGGGAGGATCCTGGCAAATCACCTTAACTTTGGCAAAAATGGGATATTGAGTGTGTATTTCCCAGTCAGGATTAGGGTCCCGAGAGAGACTTACTTACACCTGCCTTTGAGTTCATGTTGTAATGCTGTTTTCTGCAATCATAAGAGTAATTGCACTAGCTGACATAAGCTCTCCCGATGTTTTTGCTGCATTCAGGATTCTTCTTTTTCCCTTTTCAGAGTGGCTGATTGGCAGGCACTGCTCAATAGCTGCTGCACTGCACTCTGCAGTAGCTGCTTTTCAGCAGTGTTTGTTCAGTAGTTGGTTCAGACCCCTACGTGCCTCATTTACTTTATAGCAAGAAATTGGTATCTTTTGATATAGTGACAATATAAATCTGAGCTTTCACTAGTGGAACATGAATCTTGTTTTTTGAACACTTCGGTTGTTTATGCTACTTCTCTTACCTTGTCAAATAATACTTTTTTAATTACACTTTGCTTTCAATATAAGTAACTATAAAATAGATAGAAACTATCAGTGGCAAATTACTGCTTTTCTTATGTGCTAAACCCCTCCACAGTTATTCTCTGTGGGAACACAATTTGAAGGATTTTTATGTTGCTTTAAAATTCTACATCTAGCTGATTTGAGATTAAAAACTGTAAAGCTCTATTCCTGTTTAGTTCAATTTAGAGACAGGTTCAAGGCTCTCTTGAGCAATTCAGTATTCAACCTCAGCATTCAGAAGGTTAGGGCTTTGGTGTAAAGACTATTCCAAACATAAATGCCACCCATCTCCCTGAAATCATACTTGCAAGCCATGGGTTCTGTCAAAACATAGTGCTGTGTCTCTGTCATGAGTTAGTGTTAACAGAGCATGATATAAAAAGAGAAAGGTACGGAATCACAGGATCAGCCAGGTTGGAAAAGACCTTCAAGACCATCAAGTCCAACTGCTCCCCAGCACTGCCAAGGCCACCACTAAACCGTGTCACTGAGGATCTTGTCTACACAGTTTGTGAACACTTCCAGGGACAGTGACTCCACCACTGCCCTGGGCAGCCTGTTCCAATGCCTGAACACCCTTTGGGGAACAAACTGTTCCTAATACTCAGTTTAAACCTCCCCTTGTGCAGCTTGAGGCCATTTCCTCTTGTCCTGTCACTTGTTCCTTGGGAGCAGAGACCAGCCCCCTCCTGGCTCCACCCTCCTTTCAGGCAGTTGTAGAGAGAAATAAGGTACCCCCTGAGCCTTCTCCAGACTAAGCCCCCACAGTTCCCTCAGCCATTCCCCACCACACTTGTGCTTCAGGTCCTTCACCAGCTCTGTTGCCCTTCTCTGGACCCGCTCCAGCACCTCAATGTTTCTCTTGTAGTAAGGCGCCCAGCTGGCCACACTGGTGCTGATACAGATAACTCTTTGTCACATGCTTAGGATAGAAAGAGAGGCCTAAATAGAGTACTGTTTGCCTCACCTATACTGAATATGTTGTATTTACCAGCTGTCAAAAGAAATAATACTGAAAAAGAAGTTATTGGCTCTTCCAGTCAGTATGTTTACCTTTTGTTAGCAGCATAAGGCTGTAGCTGAGACACAAACTATGATCTTGATACAAAGAGTGCTACCAGCTCTGCTTTTTTGAGCCTTTTTCTGCCTAGGAGCCATTTAGTTAATCCCAGTAGGAGATGGTGCTTCACAGATTTTGCAGGTAACATCTGCAAAACTGCTAAATACTCCAAGTGAAGTCAGACGCCCTCCCCTTTCGTCTCTGAAAGGGATTTCGGGAGACATTCACAGGCCAGTTGGCCATTCTGCACCAGCACAGTCATCCTGGTGCCACATGACCTGTAACATCTGTTCCGTCACCAATTAAACAATTTCTTCAGTGTAAATTAAAACCAGTTCTAATTAAACACTATAATGGAACTATCAATCTCCATTACTGAGGCAGAACAGGGATGTAATTAGTTATTGATACGAAAAGATTTGTTTAAAGTAGTTTGGTTCGCTGTCAGCGACCACAGGCTTTCTGAGCTTATACAGAACTTGAAAATAACCACCACTGTGTCTCTCTTTTAGGCTATAAATACACATGGGAACAGATACTTGTAAACAACACAGTCAGCTTTTCCCATGTTCCTCACTATTTTAGATGAGAAAGTTGCACATTTACTTGCAATATTTCTTTTGACTGGTAATACAGTTCCCCCACTATCCAGATGATCTGTTTAACATATATTGTATCCACTACTTCACTGTATATGCATAGAATCATAGAATGGTTAGAGTTGGAAAGGACCTTAAAGCTCACCCAGTTCCAGCCCCCTGCCGCAGCCAGGGACTCCTTCCACTAGAACAGGTTGCTTCAAGCTGTGTGCAACCTGGCCTTGGTCACTGCCACGGATGGTGCAGCCACAGCTCTGGGCAATGTGTGCTGGTACCTCACCACCCTCACAGGGAAGAACTTCTTCCCTATATCTAATGTAAATCTCCCCTGTTTCAGTTTAATCCCATCACCCCTTGTCCTTTCATCACAGTCCCTGATGAAGAGTCCCTCTCCAACATCCTTGTTGGTCCCTTTCAGATACTGAAAGGCTGGTCTGAGGTCTCCAGGCAGCCTTCTCTTCTCCAGGCTGAACAGCCTTTATTTTCTCAGCCTGGTTCCCATACAAATCTGGAGGTGCTCCAGCCCCCTTATCATCTTCGTGGCTTCCCCTGGACTTGCTCCAACAGCTCCATGTCCCTCTTATGTGGAGGACACCACACCTGTACATAGTGCTGCAAGTGGGGTCTCATGAGAGCAGAGTAGAGAGGCCGGATCACCTCCTTTAAGATGCTGGCAGCCTTTAATTATTTTAAAAGCTGGAGAAGGACTCTGTAAGTCAGCACTTGCCAATCATTGCTAGCTCTGTCACCATAGAAAATGGTGGTTTAAAACTCATATGAAGTCCTGCACAGCCAAAATAACAGGAGAGTGTTGAGGAAACATGGTAACAGTATATTAAATGTAAGATGAGGTGGCAAATCTATCTGAATAGAAACTGAATACAAATGTCCCTTACTTGTATCATGAGCCTGTTGTGGGGTTTTTTTGGAGGGATGAACTGTGGTGAATGTGTACTTCGCAAGATTATTTCAAGATTGCAATGATAAAAATCAGATCTTACCAAAAAGGCCAATGGAAATAGTTTGAAATGAGCCAGCTGTAGTAAATCAGTGGAACATTTTATTCCATTTTCATTTCATGATCCTAATTAATTTTTCATCAGTATTTGCTCTATAGCTTTCCATGATCATAGGGTAAGACTAGCCCCTATAGTTACACTCATTATGGTTGTTTGGACTCTGCCTTAAGAAGAATTATGCCCACTGCCAAACTTGTACCATTTTTAAATGCATGCCTTCTGCATGCATCTACAACACTCAAAGGGCTGGACTGTTCATCAAGGGAAGAAGCAGAGAAATTCTTCCAAGACTAGACCGGAAATAGTTTGTAATGTCTGTCGTAATTTGCATCTTCTCACCCACTTCTGCTTCCCAGGCAGCAGAAGTGAGTTTTAATGGAAGACATAGATATTGCAGTAGTGTAGCAACTTCATCTGAGTTGATCTAACCTGTGAACAGTACCCTTGCCTGAAATTACTTTTATCAAAGGATTAAATAAAAAGGGAATGTAGGCTGTTAGCAGTTTGCTCCTCAGTAAAAAACAAAGCTAGTAAAACCAATAATAATTGCGTTGAGTTTCTTGCCTGACTTGTCATGTGGATGTTACAGAACCTTCTATTTGCCAGGTTGTCCATAAGAAGTCTAATGAAAATTTGGACACTTGGAAAATGCAGATATCTTTTGAAATAGATGAGGGAAATGGTTTGTAAAATGTAGGTAGGATGATTTTGTTCCAATGTACAGTACATCTCTACTGAGATGAGCACTGCTTGCTTCTCAGTTGTGTCCTTAATGGAAAACAAAACCAGTGCCAAACCACTGTCATGGAGTTGTTACCTCTGCTACCAGAGAACAATTCATTTCTCTTTGTACAACACAAAAGGTTATTAAAAAACATGCTTCCAGCAACCTGGATTTATTCGGTTAAATCAAGACCAAACTGTTTTCCTCATATTTCTCTTTGTAAATTCAAAGGAAAATTGCAACTAATGTGAGAAAGCATTTAATTTACAATCCCAATTCAGGCACAGTGTTAGCTGCATGCCACATATATGAAGCTGGTGAATGACAGATGCAGCAGGAATTCCACTGCTCAATATTTTGTTTAACCCATAAATGTTTAATGCTAACACAATAAAAGAGCATGTCTCTCATGCAAGGCCAGCAAAGACCCTACTGTACAGTAATTTTCACTTTTTTATGCATTCCTTTTCCTTCAGTGAGGCTTAATTCAACCTGTATAGAAAAAAAATGACATTAAAAAGTGTCCATATATGTCTTGAATCGAAACAAAAATTTATGGCCTTATCCTTGCTTTTTAAAACTTAATTCTCCAAAGTTCATTCTCACATCTTCTAGGTCTCCATGTTCAGGAGTAAAAGGAAAATTTCCTGCTGGTAATTTTACTCTATCAGAGTTTAATCATTAAGCTGTGAGAAGTACTAAAGACTAACCAAGCACCTAATGCATCTGAAATAGCATTTTGTTTTATTCATATGAATACACTTACACAATAAAACCTTTGGCTTTTCCTGCCTATGAGAGAATACTTGGCAGAGCAAAACAGTCTTTCATATTAACTGTAAAAACAGAATCTAAGATCCTTTCCTTTTATTCATTTTCTAGGCATGGTTTTCTACAGATTACTATAGAATTACTTTCAAGAAAATAAAGGGACCATCTCATAAATCACTACAGAGGGGGGTGCCTAAAAGTCTCAGAAGAATGGATCAGAGTACACGACTTACAAGCTGACACAAACTTAACTACTATTTTGGGGGGGAAATTGTATGAAAATGCTTTTAGACTTTGACATCTTTTTAGAGTCAAGCTCTCCAAGAATAGTCAACTGGTTAATGCTAAAGGTTCAGTTTTCTAGAGGTTGATGACATTCTTTTGTACTCATTCATAGTTATCTAATCTGGTTACACTTTCATGTACTTCTGTTGTTCAGGAATGATTTATTTTGCTATTATAGACTCTTACTGCACCTACTATTATTATTTTACATGTAGAGAAATTGTGTTTGCATGTAGATAAATTGTGTTTGCTGTCCAAAACTGACAGGAAGAGCGGCACAGGAGCTGATTCACACATGGCAACTAGCTGTGCAGCTATGCCTATGTGATTTACATGACTAACATACTTCTACTGTCGCGTTTTGCACTGGGTTTCTTGTATATTGTGACAAATGTTGTGCTGTTGTCCCAAGGCCTAGAAAATAGTCTCCATACAGATATCTGTAGGTCAGTGCTTGCTACTCACCAGAACTCATGGATGGAGATTTCCAGGCCTTAAAATGCAATGCAAATGACACAAAGAAGCTAAAAGTGTTATTTCCATCAAGCAGCTATAGGTATCAGTCTAAATTCTTCTGCTTCTGTCTCCTGCATATCTGACTGCATTTGGAGGCTTCTTTGGTTTTCATTCTATAGATGTTGAAAAGAGCAAGCAACTGCAGCTGAAACTTTTAAGCAACTCCCTGCCCACATGCACTGATAGACACATTTTTGATTAAGTAATTTTATATTCTATAAATCCTTCTAATCTAAACTTCTTGGATAACGACTGCCTGATCAAATTCCAGAAGTAGAATCATAAAATATCTCATATTGATATCCATAAGGATCACCGAATTCAACTCACTGCTTCTCATATGACTACCTTAAACTAAACTATATGACTAAGAACTTTGTTCAGACACTGCTTGAACTCTGACAGGCTTGGTGGCATGACCACTTCCCTGAGAAGCCTGTGTAAAGAACAGTAAAGAACCTTTTCCTAATGTCCAATCCAAACTTCCCCTGATGCAGCTTCATTCCATTTCCCAGGATAACCCTGACCCAGGCAGAGAATCTGACACTTGTTCTTCTTAGATTTCACATGGTTAGTGACTGCCCATCTCTCTAATCTAGTCAGGCTGAGAAAACTGGGGCTGTTCAGCCTGGAGAAGCTGCATGGAGACCTCAGAGCAGCCTTCCAGTACCTGAAGTGGGCCTACAAGGATGCTGGAGAGAGATTCTTTGTCAGGGACTGTGGTGATAGGGCAAGGGGTGATGGGTTCAAACCGTAACAGGGAAAGTTCAGGTTAGATATTAGGAAGGAATTCTTCCCTGTGAGGGTGGTGAGGCGCTGGCACAGGTTGCCCAGAGAAGCTGTGGCTGCCCCATCCTTGGCAGCGTTCAAGGACAGGTTGGACAGGGCTTGGAGCAACCTGGTCTAGTGGAAGGTGTGCATGCCAACAGCAGAGGGTTGGAACTGGATGAGCTTTAAGGTCCCTTCCAACCCAAAACATTCTATGGTTGTTTCTATGGATGTTTCTATTCATATCTTACTGTAAGGTTTCTCTACCCTTGAGGGAGTCCACAGCTACTTCTAATTTAGCAAACACTTACATACATTTGACTGCTGCATGCAGATCATTTATAAAGGCATTAGTGAGCATTGTCCCTAAAATTTAGCCCTGGGTAACCCAACTGGTGGCTGCCAGTCAGCCTGATGTAACTCCATTTGCTGTAGCTCTTTGAGCTCAACCTCAGACAATTGGCTATGCCAATTGACTGCAGTCTCTCAAGTGTTTTTCAATAACCCCCAGAATAACCTTCTCCATAATTTTCCCAGGCATTGAAGTGAGGCTAACAGGCATGTAATTACCAGGGTCTTCCTTCTTACCCTTCTGACAACTGGGACAAAGTAAATATCAAGAGAGTGAAGAATTAATGTGTTGTCCCCTTCAAAAGTAGAAGTCGGAACCCCACTACTGTATCAAGACAAAAGCAGGAAGGAACGATGCTTCCGGCCATGCCTTCCACTTCAGTCATATGGGTCATACATTATACCTTTCACCATTCAGACAAATTTCATTTCACTAGCAAAAATTTTCATGCACCCCGAAAGTATTATGTATTGAAGCAAATTACACTCCAAATAGTTCTCTCTGGTCTTGTGACTGTCATTCATCATGAGTTTCACCAAAACCCTCAAAAAGTAGCTCTTCAGAAGGTAAATATTTCTGACCATATGTAGGAGCTAGAATTCAATTGGGCTAGTGATTTAGTGAATGTGTGCATATAGCAAAACCAGCAACAGAAATCATGATTACATTGGAAATAGAATATCCGCCCCCCCCCAAAAAAAAAAAAAAAAAAAAAAAAAAACCAAAAACCCTATCTGATCTAACAGCTAATTTAGCACCAAAAAATATTAGGTCAATGCAGTTAGTTGACCAGAAACAGTATCTACACTGAGGTTTCAAACTTGATATGCAAGGACCTTAGAGAAGGGCTCATTTTCTGTCTACGACAGCTCCCTCTGTGTCAATGGGTGCTATGGTGGCCTTTAGAGGAAAATAATTACCTTGTCTAATTTATGTACTTAGCCCAGGCATAGGAGTTCTATGTTTAGAAATACTGTTTGAGGATATACATAGCCATAGAGAAACAATCTTGCCCTTGTTGGAACAGGAAATAGGTTTCATATTTGAGTTCTGTGCCTATACTAACTTGTAGAACTGTAGGTTGTAGCAGAGGGAGCAAACTATCAGACCCACTGAGGAATTCCTTAGTGTTTATAGTCAACTGCCATTATCACATTCTCTGCTTGTTTTGCCACCACTAGAGCCTAAATGAAGGCAGACTAATACTTTAGAAAGTACCAATTCAGGTAAAAAACAAAGTGAAAGAAAAGAAAGAGAGAAAATCACAGATTTGGGGTACAACTCTACTGGAGCTATTGCTGAATCTCCTGTGTCCTCTGCAGATGAGAACAGTTTTCCTTGGAGGGATGAATAAAGGTTTATTTCTATTGCTCAGTGACACTTTCTCAATGGCTATTTTCTTGGTTTTGTTAGTGCTGGACCATCTTCATTAACTGCAGTCTGACTGGCAGGTAATTTCAAAGGATGATCTATGAAATGCACTGATGACAGTGGGAGTTCCATGATGGCCCACACAAGCCATAGAAAATGGTATCATATAGGCCAGGTAAAGAGTGTACCATGAATTAGGGCTGTAGCAGTACCATGTGGTTGGATCATTACAGAACATAGATGAAGTGATAACACTTGCTACAGTGAGGTTAGAGTTGAAAGGACAAGTGACTATGTCAGAGGCCCACAGTCTAGTGGGCAACCAGAAGATAAACTTACTACAGATTGGTACCATTCTTTTTCCTAAGATACTGTCCTGTTAGTTATTAGCTAGCTGGATTAGCTAGATAGCTAGAACTTCATTATCTGGCTGATAATTCTAAGGGGACTGAATGGAATAGTATTTTAAGGAGGAAGTCAAATTCCAAATCAGGCCCATTTCTGCATAATTCCTTAATTAATAAATTATTAATAGACACAAAAAGTAAATCATAGATGGGAATAGTGGGGTTGTAGATAGTTAAATATGCCAGTTGGAAACAAAGCAGATCATTTCAAGTCATAGTTCTAAGTAGTGAGTTGGTCTGTGTGGCTTCATATCAATTGAGTAAGCATCCTACCCTCCTGTTTGTGAAAGTACTGGAGTTTTGCTTTGGTAATTTTCCATATACTTTCCATTGGCTTTGTAATGACTTACAAGGGAAAAATAACGAATTTTGGTCCATAAACTGGTGAGAACAGGGTAGTCTTAATTTGGAGAGTCTGGAGACCTTTTGTATTAATGATCATCTATAAAGAACTGAAGGTGTAGCCTCTATTCTATTGCCTCCCCTGCAAAAAAAAAAAAAACCCAAAACAAACCCAACACCCAAAGATCCCAGAGCAAAGCTGCCAAGAGTATTATTTATGTTGAGTTATGATACCCTTATGATACCCTTCGTTTGTCATGCCTTCCCATAGAATATATGAGAATTTATGTGAAAGATCCATGGCACTTTGGCATTTGAAGTTTATTTGTTGTTTGGAAGTTTATTCTGAGAAGTTAATTTGCTGTCATAAAGCAAATTCTACACTTGAGATAAGCACAACCTACTCTAACCTACTTTAGAAATCATCTAAGTCTCAGTGAAGTGAGTAGATATATTTATACCATATTGAGAAAAATTGGATAAGGTCCTTCTGTTCCTGCAAAATTCAGAGTATGAACTGACTGAATGTATTCTGATTTAATTTCTCCTTAATTACTGAAGTCCTCGTGATAACACATCCTTCTCTCCCTTGACAAAACAACCAGGAAAACATGTGTCCTGTACTTGAGCTCCCTGAAAAGCAGGATCAGGCCTGATAGTGCTCAGGTTGAAAAGGACCTGGAAGAGCATGTCTCCAAGTACTTTGGTGCTTCATTAACATTTTAGCTTATAGCCAAGAGTGTTTTGAGAGCATTGGTATGTTTCTGTTATGTGGTACCTTTACTATACACTGAAGTGTGATTGAAAATAGAGTTCTTGTAAAATTGATCATATAATTTCAATAAGAGAAAATTATTATACTTTCTTTTTTTCTCCTCAGCTTACATTTCTAAAACAGGATGCTATAATATTGTTGCGATTTATTATCATTGTAAGAGTACTGTAGGAGCCTCACCTCAGATCTAGACCCCACTGCTTTATGCAGTGTGAAAAGAGTTAGTCTTGTGTTGCACTCCTTGTCTTGACTTGACATCTGTGTTCGTCATTTAATATTGTTCATATAATACACCTGAAATGGCTGTTTTCTATTGCTTGTTACAGTAATTTCTAGATGTATACCTTGAAAGTGCTTTGGAAATCCATATGAAGGCATTGTATAAATCTGACATCATTATAATTTATTTTGGAGATGCTTTGCAGGTAGTAAAAATAAAATATGTAAAATAAAATACGTAAAATAAAATACGTAAAATAAAAGTGTGAAGAGGGTTACACCCCTGGATTTTGGCTGGTATATATAGCCATCCACAATACGGAAGTAAGTTCATCTTGTGCTAGTATATAGCTTTAAACAAACCTCAAAGACAAGTCACACTGACGCACACACCACTTCTTTCAAGACAGAAATAAATCTCTACTTCTTTCAGTCTGATTGCTTTTGATGTCTCTGCAGTAAATATGGATCAGATCAGGTACTTACAGAGGATAGGGCACTAAATTTCCTTTAATTCTTGTTTTTAAAGAGAAACCTGCTTCTGTGGAAAAATTACTTGCCCTGCAATGCGTGGAAAGTAGAAGACTGAATTTCTTTTTGAAAAATGTTAATTTTTCTTTGCTGTCACATTTCTGATATGTAAAATATATCCCTGCAGAGCACAGAACAGAAAAAGCCTGCAAAAGGACTCTGCTCTAAGGGTTTCTTGTGCAGACTGTGCTAGAACCTAACTGTGGCAGTTAAATGTAAGTGGGAGCTATAGGACATAACTGAGCTAGCAAACATTTAGGCCAAACAAAGAAAACCAATTTAATTATATGGAATGGAATGGAATGGAATGGAATGGAATGGAATGGAATGGAATGCATAAGGGTTCTCACCAAGAAAATGGTTTTGGTCAAAGCTTTATTGCCTGAATTATTTAACTGGTTGAGGTTAACACTTGATAAGACACTGGAAATGAACTGTGTATCTTCTCAAATCTGTGAGAAGCCTAATTTTCACCTCAGCAAGGTTCCCACTAAGGTAAGAGGAAGCTTTATTGTTCCTGAAAGAAAAGCCCTGTTATCCCTTATTTAAACTCTTAATCTCAGAAGAAATGTATTATATATACAAAAACTAGTCCACGGTAAATGATTCCGTATTATCTGGAAATGAGAGGAAAAGCTAATTATTTTTAATGTGAAATTTTAAAGCAGAACACTCTATCTCTTTTCCCTTAAATGATATTAATATCTAAATCCCACACAAAATGAGAAAATAAATCCAAGCAATAATGATGTGATACAGTAAAATCAATATTGATTATTAGGAGTAAAAGTGCTTTATGAGAAACAGTAACAACCTTTTAGGGTCCCTTAGGAAAAAACATTGCAATAAAACTAGAATAAATTACTACAATCTAATCATATTCTAAATAACTAAAATTCTGTAATGGAATTTATGTTGTCAGAAGAGCTGTTATTTTTAAGCACAGAGCAAAGAGCTGTATGCAGTTACAGAGCATGCAGGATGCTGTGCTGACAATCTACCTTTCTGATTAACTGTTCACTGGTGCATTATTTTTCTCTCTGAAGCTTTTTTTCCACACTTGTACTTTGTCTTGAGCCTTCTACTTTCTACCCAACCCAAGAGTACTCCTAAGGGGCCTGAGAAGCATGTAGAAGTTCATGTGGATCCCACTGCCCCAGAAGTGGACTCTATTATGTGTGCTAATAAATTGCAAGCATTAGGCAAAAAACTGCCCTTTGCAATATGCAGCTTGTCCCTTTGCCCTCCTTCTGTGGAAGGAAGCTTGGAATGTCTTATTTTGAATGGTGCATTACTTTTCTATAATATGTCTATTGGGTAAGATTAGAGAAGACAAATCAAACATTAGACATTAGAGACATGGGACATTAGAGAAGACAAATCAAAGAATTAATCCCTGATTTTGGGCTGGAAAAAGTGAGATTTGTGATGGCCATTTGTCCCTGGGAGAGTTCAGTAGCAGCTTTACACTGATTTCTAAAACAGTTCCATCTGCACATGTGAACTTTACCACCACTAAGAAGTGTTCGAGGTCCAACCTGTCATTCCTGCTCAAATTTCAGATATGCCAGGCACAGAAAACTGAATGCTTTTAGAGGAATCTGTGACCTTGAACTCAAGTCAGTATTTTGTAGTAAGCAATTTTAGCAAGCAGAGGACAAATCTGATGTGCTTTCAGTAGCCTGTGTTGCTAAGGAGATGTGCTACTATACAGCATTAGGAATCGAAGTGCACAAAGGCATTGTGCCTTGGTCATCCTATTGCTATAACTCAACAAAGAGGTGAGGAAGGTAAAAACATGAAAATCCTATTTCTCACCCAATCTCATGTGACTATTGTTTGGTTAATGTGAGCCCCTGTGCTCCAGCGACCTTGGATTAGTTGCTGATTAAAAGTTGCTCCAAAATAGATTTTTCAGAAAGTATGAATTATTATGTTCCCTCCAGCACTCACAACAGCCAGAGATGAGGGCTGGCTTCTTTGCTGTATATACAGCAAGAGATCCAGGCTGCCCCTGCACAAGCTTGTCTAGGATGAGAGTTGGCAATAAAGCACTCAAGCTACTTAATGCCAGTTCACCATCTTCACTCTAACCACTGAAGCCTAAAGAGAAAGCTGTGGAGGGTGTCAAGGTGACATATGGTATTACAGGGTATTTTGCCTTGCATACCTCTGACAGTAATGCTGAATGGATGAAATTCTGAAAGAGTAATCTGTATTATTCATAGAAAAAAAAAAAAAAAATTTTTTTTTTAGTGACGTTGTAGGATAAATTGATTATTCAGCAAAACAGTTGTTTACATGCAGTTACAGTCTTTGTTGACAGTACCAAGTACTTATCTGAGGTTGAATAAACAATGCATTTGTTCTAGTTTGTTACGTGGCTACACTGTTTGTATGTGCGCATCTTAGATGCACACCATACAGCTACAGGTACATAACTGAAGGTGAGAGGGCTGAATACATATTAATATTGCACATCAGCACAGCGTACCTTCTGCCTGGCTTTTGAAGCTTCATATAAGGATACCCTTGTATGTCTTTCAAGTCTTTCAGTCTTTCAAGCTGCTGTTCAAATGTATCATAGAATCCCGGACTGGTTTGGGTTAGAAGGGACCTTAAAGCTCACCAAGTTCCAACCCCTTGCCATGGGCAGGGACACCTTCCACTAGACCAGGTTGCTCCAAGCCACGTCCAACTTGGCCTTGAACACTGCCAGGGATGGGGCAGCCACAGCTTCTCTGAGCAACCTGTGCCAGTGCCTCAGCACCCTCACAGGGAAGAGCTTTTGCCTAAGATCTCATCTAGTGGAACATTTCCAGATTTTGAAGCATCTTGCTTTTTCAAGAGTATAATTGAGTCAAATTATATAAGAACTGATTAAAATAAACAAGCTAGTTGTCTTTGAAAATACCATTAAATTAAAAAAAAAAATCAGAAAAAACATCTTGACATATTTTCAAATTAGAAATTAGAAGATAACTAAAATTATTTTTAAAAAGTTGTCAGTAATATGCAGAGCTTAGTTTTAACTTCATGGTGTAGATACTCTTCATTTGGATTTTTAATATATTAAAATATCCTAATTTTATAATTCATATAATACATGATGTTAAATTATACATTGCCCTTATCTTCTCTTAAAATGTTTCAATAAAGTAGGAAGTGATATGATTGAACAATTTCAATTTTACTACAAATATTTCTGAAATGATGGCTTTTGATCCTGGCACTGAATTAGAAAAAAAATGGGACTTCTGGAATTTCCTAAGAAATAGAAATGACATCTTTCAACCTGCTTTACAAATAAACAACATATGGGTAGTCTACTGGTAACAAATGAAAGAAGGAACTGTGTCTATAACTAAGTTAATATAAGGTTGCTTCAGTAAAGACTTTAAAACTCAAAGTGTTGAAATCCACACAAAATTTAAGGGGTTCCTGCATGAAAAACTTCCTTTATGCTCTACACATATCTGACACAGCTGTACTGGACTTTTTGTCCTTCAACAAACTGAATCAGAATAGGTTCCATCCCAGGGTCCTAATCTGTAAATCCCAGGTAGTAATCTAGCCTTGAAAAGAACAGAAAATACTCTTTACCACCAGGTTCTATTCATTTAACTGAGTAGAGGGTCAAAGACTGTAAGTACCTCTCAGATGCTATAATGCAGATTCAGTGACAGAGTTTGGAGACAGGTCCAGAAATAGAACACTGGTAACACTACATGCAGGAGTCTTATTAATGTTTCAAGCTGCATCAATGGTGTGTTTGATCCATGCCTAAAAGATTCTTTGAGCATAATAGTAACACCTTTAGTTGGTTCAGATATCATTTTTGCAATAAATACATGTGTTTTCATGCTTACACATTTTGGACATTGCTGTGTTCAAGATCCAATTATTTCAATGTCAGGTAATAATCCATCCTGTTACTGAAAGAGGCATCCCAAGTGTGTATATGTACACATCTTAATGGTCTTTTCCAACCTAGTGGATTCTATGATTCTATATTTCTTAGACAATGTAGTTTAGCACCTGGGGCATAATAAATACATCAATAAACCCAATTGGGCTCATCTGGGCACATAATAAGTTTCTCATGGACCTTCCCTGATGGCATGTTGTACTTGTTTGTGCCGGACAACCTGCCCTCATCCACAGCATCACAGTGCTGTTTCTGAGCTACCTATTTATTTTGATGTATATGACACATTCAGAATCTCCAACGTTTTATGAAAAGCAGAAGCTAAAAGAATTTGTTTTATTAAATAAATGAGGCAAAGCATCTGTAAGTTTCTAAACTTCAAACTATATTTACTATTTTCTAAAGTAAACAGACATTTGAAGAACACACTATGAAATCTTTCAGCCATTGTAACAGTGTTATCACTGTCTGAATACATACAACAAATCTCAAGTCAAGAGATTTGACTTAGATGAAAGTGAGTTTGGCATAAATGAGATTACATGAATATCATGTTTCACAGTTCCATAAAAATCTGTTTATTGGGAATCTATTTACTCTTGGAAAGTCCCAGATCTATTTTTTTTTTGAGTAAAAGCTGAGTCTCATTTTGCTTACTTTTCTTTGTCTTATGGCAAAGATAACAAAAAAGAAAACCAGTACCTTGAAGCTACAATGACTTTCACACAAAAAATTACTTATAACAAAATCTAACTTGTTGATGGCTTTCATAATAGTCTTTCTGATTTTATATCATTTTGCAATTACTTTATTATAAAACATTAATCCTTTCTTCACTCTTAGATGGCTCATTATGCATAATACTGCACAGGAGTAAGACTTCAATGCCTCTTGGATACATTATTCCTGGGTCATTATGATACTCAAGTTGGGTTTGCTGAATTTTAATTGGGAATCTCCCATATGTTTTCAACTTTATTTTCTCAGCTGAAGAAAGAATGTAATATTCTGGAAGACTATTGAGCCTATTATTTTTTATTTGATTTCTCTATAACTATGAAGATATAGAGAAATACTTAAGTCAGCAGCTTAACCAGCAAAATTGCCTCCTTACTGTGATTTTTTTATCTCTATGCCTGCTATGTGAAAGACGATTTCCATCTGGAAATTGCTCTGCATTATGTGTGAGAAGAACTGGAAATAAAAAATACATTTGAAGTCCCATTCCTGTTAGACCGGCAGTCATAGAACATGCTCCTTACTACTGAAGCAAAATCTGAACCTTTTTTTGGAAGAAGGGTCACAGTCTCATTTATCTCTAAACAATCTTTTCACCTTCGGCTGTACTCTTGACAGGCCAGTGCATTAAATATACTGATATTTACCTTCCACTAGACCAGGTTGCTCCAAGTCCCGTCCAACCTGGCCTTGAACACTGACAGGGATGGTGCAGCCACAGCTCCTCTGGGCAACCTGTGCCAGTGCCTCACCACCTCCACAGGAAAGAGCTGCTGCCTAAGATCTCATCTCAATCTCCCCTCTGTCAGGCTGAAGCTGTTCCCCCTTGTCCTAGAGTACAGTATGTTTCTCAAGTTCCTGCAAAGGAGAGAGACTCTGGCTGTTATATCACTGTCTCCAGAGGATGACAGTGAGAAAAGAATTTCACTGCATCAGTCAGAGACAGGTACCCCTGGAACAGGTATTATCATCAGATGGAAACTGCTGTGCAAAAATTAAACCTGTTCCATGGAAAAGGATAATTCATACAGTTGAAGTTTATGCCCTGAGGCAAAAGACAAATATATGGGTATCTCACATAACCACTATGATAATATTATGCATTGAAATATTTAGGTCTCTTACTTCTAACTAAACTTCATAGAGCAATAATAGCGGAGAAAATACAGAAAAGTGGTGGTTAGAAAATTGGATTTATGTTCCAAAGTACGTGATGTGCTGTAAGTCAGTTCAGTCTGGCATCCTAATGCAGTCTGTGGAGTGTGTGCTCATTTATTGAAGCTGTGTTCGCATCACGTTGTTTTCAACATAAAAAGTCCATCTCCAATTACTTGGAAAAATAGCGCGAGAATTTATAATGTGGTATGCTTTTGGTAAAAGAAAATCCCACTGGCTGTGGAAAGAAGTCATTGCTGTAACTTCTCTGCCTCATCTGCAATGTGACATCCACAATCTCCACCCGAGAATAGTGCAATGCTTTCCATCCCTCAGAATTGATGCTTAATTTTACAAGCTGGGTGTTCCAATTAAATTGTATTGATTCCTTCTTGAGTTCTTCATTAAAAATTACCTTGAGTGGTTTTAGCATAGTGACCCAGGAAGGTTTAAATTTAAAATGAACGACCAAAGGTTCAGCTTTAGTCTCTGTCATATTAGGAATTATACTGGAAAAGCTCTAACAGCCTCCCTGTGTGTTGGGGAAAACTTTCCTGATGACACCTTGTCAAAAATTCTCATTTTATTCTTGTTAGTTTTACATTAAATTTCTGTCTCCTGGAAAGAAGTTTGATCACAGCAGGAGCTCAAAGCAAGGAGCATTTCAGGAACTCCAAGCAAATTATCAAGGCTGTCACAATTATAGAAATAGGTGCTCTTCTTCCTCTGCCCCTCTATGTCTGCATCTGGAGGGCAGGGGACAAGTTTCAGGCTCTTCAGGGCAGGGGCTGGTAAGAAAGACTTTGAACTACAACTCAGTCTGCATTGGCTGTTGCAGTCAGAGCCACTTCAGTGTCACAGCCTGACCTGGCAAAAATGGCATGTGACTGACAGTCAAACTAGGCAGTCTGCAGAGATGGTGTGTTGCCTAAGTGAGTGCAGAATGCCCTTCTGCAGTGCAGGCACCAACAATCTGAGCCATGAGCAATAGTGTGATCAGGGAGATCCCAGCCTGCTCCTTAGCCTGGGCACCTGGAAGACACTGGGGATACAGTAGCTGTAAGAGGGATGCCTCTTACGGAATTCTTACATTAAGAGTCACTGCTTTACTTTTGTGTCCTAGAGCCTAACCACGTTCTCTCTTCTCTGTCAAACTTCATATTTAATACGAATAATTTGTGTAACAAATGTTTATGTAATCCTATTGAATAAACTAGGTAATGACGTAATGACAATCAGTTATCCTTCAGCTGCTACTTAGATTTGTGCAGCCCCTTTGAAATGTTTGCATTATTATTTCAAGAATTAGTAAAACATTAACAAATTCTCAGCAAAACAGCCAATTTTGATCTGCCTGACCTCCAGAGACTGGATAATCTGTCTTTTCATTATGGGTCTCTCCAGAAAGAGAATCTCCAAAAGCCAATGGGGAAACACACAATATCAAAAATGTGTTATCTTTGGCATCCACTGCAAAGAAAACTCCATATCAGGACAGAAAGAATACACAATGAAGAACTGTCTAGCCATTTTCATAGAATCCCAGACTGGTTTGGGTTAGAAGTGACCTTAAACCTCATCCAGTTCCAACCCCCTGACACAGGCAGGGACATCTTCCACTAGATCAGGTTGCTCCAAGTCCCTCCAACCTGGCCTTGAACACTGCCAGGGATGGGGCAGCCACAGCTTCTCTGGGCAACCTGTGCCAGCGCCTCACCACCCTCATTTTAAAAAATTTCTTCCTACCTATATATAAATATCTAGTCTGAATCTACCATTTCCTAGTTTAAAACCATTACCCCTTGTCCTATCACTACAGGCCCTGTTAACTCTGTCCCCGTCACCCCCATCTGTCCTTTCTCTGAAAGCAGCCAACAGTAAGTAGCTAGGAAAGTGCATGAAGACAAGTTAAAAATACAGAAGGAACAATGGAAAAATTCAGCCTTCCAGTTTGCAGTAGCCTGTGGTTTACTGAACTAGCTCTTTGTATCTAGTACATATGTTGTTGCTTATTGTCTTCCATACAAAATTCATACTGATTTTGTCTTGTCCCTCCTGAATTGTCTTACTTCCAAAAATCTTGAGATATTTATCATAGAATCATAGAATCACAGACTGGTTTAGGTTGGAAAGGGCCTTAAGATCATCTAGTTCCAACCCCCTGCCATGGGCAGGAACACCTTCCACTAGATCATGTCACCTAAGGCTGTGTCCAGCCTGGACTTGCACACTTGCGGGGATGGAGCATTTACCACTTCTTTGGGCAGTGTTGAGTTTTAGCGATGAGTTTCTAAGACTGTAAACTTTCCATTTCTATAGGTGATAAACCAGGGTGATAAAACAGGCTTCATTGCTCCTATTCTGTAGGTACCTAAAGAAAACTGACTTCTGCCTTTTTTTGCCATTTATATTACTCCCAGTCCATTGGTGAAAACTTCACTGAAAACTTCCTGAATTATATATGCCTGTAAATAGCTCCCAATATCAAGTATATAACATCTAGTAAAACCCCAGATTTGAACAAATGCCTGTATATAATAGTATCTAGTTGCAGTCTCTTGGGGAAGTGAGAAAAATTATCTAGAATGAGCACCAAGTTTTATAGTTGACACAAACAAATCTATGCTTACTTTGTTTCAGGGGGCATTTTTTTATGTGAGAACAGTGTTGCTTTTCTGCTGTATTTTTGGCATTTGTAACACGTCAAGACAGTGCCTTTAGTGTTATTATTCATAAAAAGTTTCTGTACCTTTTTTTTTGTTATTGGATTTTTGCTCCCTCAATGACCTTCAAGATCTTTTTCATTAGTCTGCTCTAGTAAGTAATGTATCATGATCAAAGTAACATAACATCTATGACTGGAGCTTTGATTTGGGAAATGCCCAGCCTATCTGGGCTAATAGACTAAATTATTTCCTGAAGGTTTTTAACCTGACCTACTGCAAGTACTACTGCAAACTGGCATCTTTCCACATGACTGTTTTCAGTTAAATATGAATTTCTCACCTCTGTGTCTTTCCCATGTTTGCAAGGAGAGTAATGATGATGGCCCTAAAATTACAGACAAGACAAGGACTTGGGGGTGCCAGTTGATGAGAAACTGAACATGAGCTGCTTTAGTGTTCGTTCGCAGCCCAGAAAGCCGACTGTATCCTGGGCTGCATCCCCAGCAGTGTGACCAGAAGGCCGAAGGAGGTGATCCTGCCCCTCTACTCTGCTCTCGTGAGACCCCACTTGTTGACACGGGAGTCACGGACAATGCAGAGACGATCAATGTGATCAAGAAATTGCCAAAGTTTATTGCGCATACACTGGGTTATATACCGATCTCGTTCTTCCAGCTTGCGTCATATCCTTAGATACAGCAATTCCATTGGCTAACATTCAAAGGCTAACTTACATCACAAGCCTAGCAACAACAATTCCATTGGCTAACGTTCTAACATTCAAAAGTTAGCAATGCCGACTTGCTAAACATTGCTTGCTGACCACAACTTTTCAACATCTTAAGTACACAGCACCAGCAATCTTACTTCCCTAATATGCCTCCCCGGATGCTCCGGTTATGTTAAGGCCCAAGCTCTCTTTATTTCAATCAAATGAGCACAAGTTCTGTCCAAGGCCTCTTGCCTCTGCTCACAGCTATGACAAACCTGCCCACACCCACTTGCAGCACTGGGTGCAGTTCTGGTGTCCTCAACAGAAGAAGGACATGGAGCTGTTGGAACAAGTCCAGAGGGCCATGAGGATGATCAGGGGCTGGAGCACCTCCCATATGAAGATAGGGTGCGAAAGTTGGGACTGTTCAGCCTGGAGAAGAGAAGCTGCGTGGAGACCTCAGAGCAGCCTTCCAGTACCTGAAGGGGGTCTACAAGGATACTGGAAATATACTCTGCATCAGGGACTGTAGTGAGAGGTCAAGGGGTGATGGGTTTAAACTGAAACAGGAGAAGTTCAGGTTAGATATAAGGAAGAAGTTCTTCCCTGTGAGGGTGGTGAGGCACTGTCACAGGTTGCCCAGAGAAGCTGTGGCTGCACTGTCCCTGTCAGTGTTCAAGGCCAGGTTGGATGGGGCTTGGAACAATCTGGTCTAGTGGTAGGTGTCCCTGGCTGTGGCAGTCAGTTGAAACTGGATGAGCTTTAAGGTCCCTTCCAACCCAAACCATTTTATGATTCTGTGATTCTATGAAAATTATCAGTCTGCGCAGCTGTCTGCAGCAACTCCAATGTGTACTTTTCCCTAGACATTTATCTGTTTTGGGGTTGGTTAGGGTTTTTAATCTTTAAGCCAACAGCTCTCCCTCTCCCCCAGGACCTGCCAGGAATATCTAAACATTGGCTTTTTCCGGATAAAAATGTCACTAAATCTTTCCAATGTCTTTAGCATAAAAAAATGTTTTACATTGCAAAGAAACAGCTCACGGTCTAAAACAAATCCAAATAGCAGTCTTCAGTAATCTCCTAAAGGAGTGTTAAATATTCTGAAGAGATACACTGATGGTATAAGGGCACAGGCTGGTCTGTCTATTTTAGACTGTTGTTTGGCATCAGCCATGTGGCCTAAATTTGCTTCCTTGGTTCATTATTCAAATGTGTTTTCTTTTCTACATCTTTATCCAATGCTTTCCAGTCCCTGTACAAGCAAAACATTCTGTAAGTTTCTTCCTTTGCATTAATCAAATGTGTCTTCTGTACTGGTTCCTCTCTTTACTAATCAAGGAACCTGTTTATTTTCTCTGAACTCTCAATTTTCAAGCAAACAAAACTTGGGACACAAATTGTAGACTGGTTGTGCCTTTCCAGCTTTGTTCTTTATTCCATTAAAAGCTTCTTTATTATCTGGAAGCCAGCCTCCAGCTCCTCAACTGTATGCAACTGAATTATTTTCCTACTCCTGGGTTCTTGAGGCACCATTTGGTGTATCTTCAGGTTCAAAACCTCTTACAAGCTTAATTTTTGTGAAATCAATACTCCTTAAATTTCTCCCTGCTATCTAGTGTGGAAGTGGTTCAAAGCAGCACCAGGTTTAGACTGGACATTAGGGAAGTATTTCTTTATTGAGAAGGTGATCAAACACTGGTGCAGGCTTCCTAGAGAGCTGGTTGATGCCCCGTGCCTGTCAGTGTTGAAGAAGCATTTTGACAATACCCTTAAGAACATGCTTGAACTTTTGGTCAGCCCTGAACTGGTCAGACAGTTGGACTTGACTATTGTTGTAGGTCCTTTTCAACTAAAATAGTCTTTCTATTCTAAGTAAAGGAGCTAATTAATACTGAAATGAATATTCTGTAAATACTCCCCATGAGCACAGCTTCTCTGGAGCAACAGAAAATAGTGTCGGATACTAAGTGAACTTATTAGTGTCAGAAATCATACAATATGTTACTAGCCTTCCACAAACCCATTGCTGGTTGATACAGGTTTGACTCTTTTGCCGCTCTGTTCCAGACAGATTCAGCTCTAAAAAATTTAGCATTTCTGGTTTTCTATTCAGTATAATTCTCCACAATTTATCTGATTCAGACATAATGCAGTGTTTAGTATAAAATGCCTGAAAGATGCCAGCTTTAACTGCTTTTGCGTAATAGTGCTTGGATTCCCACAGCTATTCTCCAAGCTTTGATATCTGGAGCTACATGATTTGAAGATATTATTCCCAGTCTTATAAAAACTATGTCATTGTGCTGTGAGAAAGAGGTAAATACAAGGTGTTCCTGTGAACAAAATAAACATGAGACTATTATGCTGGAGAGTTATCCTGCTCCTTGAAGCTCTCAAAGCCTCAAAATTAAATCAGAATTGAAAAGAAAAATATTAGCAGCTATTTCATATTGCTTAGATATTTAATTACATTATTTTTCTTTCACCTCTTGGATTTTTCATCTTCTCCTATGGCTGTGAAATGCCTTCCCGATCTCTAACGTTGATCCTTCTCTGAAGTCTGTGCTCTCTCTCCTGCACTACAATACCTGGATGATTAATTAGCTTGTCAAAAAAATCACTGTGTGCACTCAGCTACCATTAATCAATTAATCACTGCAGCAAAGAAGACATTAATGCTATTCTATCACCTTCAGAAAATTCTAGAACTGAAACAGGCTGTGGACTTGAGCTTGAATTCCAACCTGACCCTCCACATACATACCAACAGCAATATAAAGCACAGGTTATTGATAATGTTGTTTTCTTTGTAGGGTGGTCATCAGCAGTATATGACACTAAGCCTCTTTAAGAAAATAAAAGACACTACTGCATACTTCTCTGCCTAGAGTTGACCAATGACATTCTCACAGGAACTCATGATGAGAAATGAGGGTCACAGTGGCGTTATGGAGATGAGCAATGACTATAAGCAAGAGCCATTGTCACTCCCACAAATATCATTACATCAGTGAACGCCCCTGAAAGGGGCTCGTTTGACCTTTTGGAGATGGATCCTCTAGTCTTATCTTTCAGCTCTTGGTGTTGCAGGCTGCCTGCTAGAGGCTGAACTTTCTTCTTTGGTCTAGTTTCTACTTAAGTCCTGCTTGTGCCTTGATGCTCTGCATCAGCTCTGGCTCTCCTACTCTTTATACTACTAATCTTCCCCCGTTCCAGATAATCAACATTTAGAATGTTACAAAGATTTATTTACAGTGAACTAATTTGTCTATTTTACCTTAAAACTAAATACTCAGAAATAGATTCCCCTCCTCCTCCTGAGGAGTATTATGCTTGATTCTTATCTTAAATGTCTTCAGAGATGAGAAAGTGTAATTTATGGGTTATACTATGTTCACAGTAAATGCATTGCCTTCAGTGGCAACAATTTACATTTACAATGTAAATTTGAGATTTACATTGTAGAGAGAAGGAGTTTTAAACTACAGACTTTGTTTTCATTCAAGATCAGAGGAAGGCACAGGAACTGCTTAATCTATCTTTTGAGCTAAATATCTACTCAATTCACACCAGTATAGTTCTGAGATAGAGGATTTGGGATGACAAAATGGTTATTTCAGCTTTAGATATGCCTAACTGGCAGCATGTTTTGTCTCTTTGTCTTCTTTTGTGTATCCAACAAATTACATTTTTCCTAGGAAGATGCCTAGGTTTATTTGCTGGAGTAACATATTTGCTGGAGGCATACTGCTTTGATTCATTTTTATAATCTATCCTAAGAATGTTAAATATTTCCTTATTTATATTTAGACTGACTTTTTACAATTCTCCAGAGAGTGCATGAAGTTTCAGAAAAGAGATGTTGAGAAAGACATTTCTGAAAGGCTTTTCCATTGAAGAGCATTAACTTTGATACTGGGAAAGAAATAGTTGTTCTATTGATTTTCAGTAACTTTTTCATCCTCTAGGAGTAAAAAGTGTGTAGAGTTCCTGAGGTAGCCAGACTCTTTTATCAATAGTAAACATTGAACTATAGAGTTGGTGTAAAAATGTACTGTTTGTGTCTTCTCCATAAAGCAGAGCAGGAGGGGTGGATACATGTGCACAGTAGGTTGGGGATGGTTATGGGACACTGGTTTGGATGCAAGAAATAGTAAAACTCAAACAAAGAACCTATTTTGTGGCTACTAGTGAGTGGAGTGTCTGTTCTTGACTCCACTCTTTAATGAATGGAGTTTCAGGAAGCATTTTTCTTGACCTGAGCTGACAAATTACAATTGAATTAATAGTATGATCACATTAAAAAACAGATGCTTTTGAATTCTTCACTGACTCTCAAGGTAGGAATAAGACAAATGCAAGAAACTGATTACAACATGCCTTTTATTCAAAAGCTGAAGCACACTTCTCTGTTATTTAAGGCTGAGACAGATCACATTGAATTTGCAGATTAAGACTTCCCTTTTTTGTTTATTTTTCTACCATTCACATGTGCCCAATCCAAAGCACCAGCAGCACAGTGCTGTATTAGAAATCCAGATGATCTGCTGAGGCAATTGGGGCAGACATAGAAAGAGCAGAACTAAGTTGGAGCTAGCACCAGAAATCAGAAGACCATCTCTAGAAGTTCTTCCAACCACTTCTTGAGTGATGGTAGATGGTTTCTTTCATCTACAAAGCACATAACATTAACTTTAGGAATCCCTCAAATTTTGAGATGCAGAAAGATAAGATGATTTCACTGTACTCCCGCAGGCATGCTAGACCAAGTGCAAATAACTTTCTGCCATTTAAGAAATAATAAAAATAAAGACATTAGCAGAAAGACTCTCTCTAATTAAACAAACAGTAAACAAGGCTCAGTGGCAAAGTTCTATTTAGAAGACTATAGAATTCTAGTAGGACTAATAAAATTCTATTCCCAATGTGGGGAGGAGGATGTTAAGAGTTAATCTGAAGGCTTTTTCAAGAAAAACATCACTTAGGTTATAGCTTGAAGAATGACAAAGTTAAACAGTACTTGATTGACTTGGCAAAACTTTAATTCAACTTCTCTTTGTGTTATAGGTATGCAGTGTATGAGAAGCTTGGCTATATGTTTTTTTTATATAGGACTTCTGCCGTGTTCAACATCCAGAATGACTGCGGAATGGTACAAAATTCAGTGCTAAACAAGCAAGCACTCTTCTGACACTTCCCTCTATATAAATTCTTGATTTATCAACTGGAATAAAATGCTCCTTACGTAGCTTTTCAGCGTATCACATTAGATTACATGAGAGATAAATATTTACTGGGACAACTACTGGAGTATCTGCCGCATTCCAAGGCTTTCAGCTGTGTGAGCTGAATTTAGGCTTGCAGGTAGGAAACAATATCCTGACTCCTCTAGACCCTTCTGTTCTCTCTCACAGTGCTAGTTATTTCTGAGGATTACTTATAGAAAGGGCATATATTATGCATATTGTGCACTGCATTCATTCTGTGCTAACAGCTAAGAGAGCCCACACATAGCAAATTATCTCAAAAATCATTGCCAAAGTATTTGTTAGCAACTGATTCTTTCAGTTTCTAACAAGGTAGCCTTGTCTTATTTTTATATAAGAAACTTGACACCTTAAATGTCAGCTGGGCCACTGTGCAACAGAATTTGTAAAGCCATGATAGAATCCAATTATTAAAATGTGAGCATGCTAGAAATTAAATCTTAGTAAGATAAGAAAAAATTAGGAATTTAAAAGAGAATAGACAATTGAAACAAAACCCTGTCCACTGGGATTCCTTGGGGCTGATAACAGCTTCTAAAGGTATATCCAGACTTGAGATCCCTTAGAACCTACAGAAAATACCTTAGTGGGAAAACCCTGACTTTAAAAATGGATCTATTCCTATTTTTCTACTAACATTGAATTTCATACATGTTTTTCTCACCTATATAGATAAAAAAATTCATTACAAGCAGTGATCCCCTACGGTTTAGATGAAGCGATCTTGCATTTATTGTTAACCAAGTTCAAAATGGTAAATCAGGCTACAGAAATCATTACTATTGAAAATGGAGCAAGAGGTGACCTCATTTTGTCATTTACTGTTAACCAAGTTCAAAATGGTAAATCAGGCTACAGAAATCATTACTATTGAAAATGGAGCAAGAGGTGACTCACTACTTCACCTCTTAAGGCAGAATCAATAGAAGTTTAAACACTCCTGGATAAAAACCTGTCCAGTTTGATCTTAAAAACCTCCACTGGTGGAGAATCATAATCTCTCCAGACAAACTGTCCTACTACTTAACTATCCTTACAGCATAACGTTTTCTTAATTTTTAACCTGCTGCAAATTAATCCCATAAAACTGGTTTTAAAATAATGAGATTTTAAAAACAATATCCGTTGGGATTTTTCTATTACTTGACTGTTAGTGTTTGATCCTTTCAGATTAACCTTTCCAAATGTCTCTTAGCAGTCATGAGAACTTGAAGCTTACTTTGTGAAAAGAAAATGGAAAGTTGAATTTCTTGGAAAATAATGTAAATCTGTAAACTGGGAATTAAAAAAAAAAAAAACAGGCAAACTTGCAGGGCTTATAATAAAAATGCAAGAGCAAGAAGCTATCTGTGAGAAATATATGATGGCTGGTGTGCCAGATTTAGTCTAAATCAGAATTAGCTATGCATTTGTATAAATGAATACAATTTTAAGGCCTGGTTGAGGGCTCCCTTACACTAGTGAAAGTATGGAGAAGCATAAAAGCATAAAGGCTGCGTGGAGACCTCATAGCAGCCTTACAGTATCTAAAGGGGGCCTGTAGGGATGCTGAGGAGGGACTCTTCGTCAGGGACTGTAGTGATAGGACAAGGCGTAACGGGTTCAAACTTAAACAGGGGAAATTTAGATTGGATATACGGAGGAAATTCTTTCCTGTTAGGGTGGTGAGGCACTGGAATGGGTTGCCCAGGGAGGTTGTGAATGCTCTATCCCTGGCAGTGTTCAAGGCCAGGTTGGACGAAGCCTTGGATGAGATGGTTTAGTGTGAGGCGTCCCTGCCCATGGCAGGGGGGTTGGAACTAGATGATTACAATGTCCTTTCCAACCCTAACTATTCTATGATTCTAAGTATTGTTAAAGTCAACAGAGTGTAAACTGATGCAAACTAAGAATAGATCTCATCCTTAAGAATGCAAAGTGTTTTTTTCTTGTAAAAGAATCCTTTTTTAAGATGTTTTCTATGAACTGTTTCCACTAAAAAAAATACCAGGCAGAAATCAGCATGCTATGCTATGCATGCAAACTAGATCAGCTGGAACAAACAAATTTGTGTCTAGATTAATTTTTGAAAGCATCTCTAATGTTAACTAATGTGTGTTTCTGAAACCTATTTATTAGACAACATTAGTGGAAAGAGGTAATCCAACTCTGCTACATTTCTGGGAAGTTACATAACTCTTAAGGTTGTTTTCAGTGCAATCACTTACAACTTTAATTCTTCTAGGAAAGGGGGGAAAAATTCAGTTTCAGTATCACTTAAAATGTGCAATTGTTAACCTGACTAAAATGCTGTGTCTCCCAGTTGTGCATTCATTGTACTGTTAGGGAAGTAAATCATCAATGTTGTGCATTTCTCTGATTCCAGTGATCCCTCAGCTCATCAGCGTTGTGCACAGTGTTTTCGTTACTTGACACAGGACTGAAGAGAAAGGGCTGTAAAATCCTTAGTTGCACTTAGACTTTCTTATACGAAAATTATTTTCTTGTGCCTTACAGAATCTGAAGGGGGTCTACAATGATGCCGGAGAAGGACTCTCCATCACTGTCTGTGTCCTGGGTTCAGCAGCAGCAGTCATTCTTCTCCTTCTTTAGTAGCTCGTGCAATGCTGTGTTTTTGGCTTTCAGCCTTGGAACAACACTGGTAACATCAATGTTTTCAGTTGTTCCTAAGCAATGTTTACTCCGACCAAGGACTTTCTGAGTCTCATGCTCTGCCAGGGAGGAGGGGAAGCCAGGAGGAAGCAGAGACAGGACACCTGACACAAACTAGCCAGTGAGGTATTCCATACCACCGCACGTCATGCCCAGTGGGGAGTTACCCAGAAGGGCTAGATCACTGCTTGGTTCGGCGGGGTATCGGTCAGTGGGTGGTGAGTGGTTGTATTCTCTTCCCTTGTTATTTCCCTTATCATTATTATTATTGGTGGTAGCAGCAGTGGTTTTGTGTTGTACCTTAGTTACTGGGCTGCTCTTATCATGTCATGGCTAGTATATAAACTGGGGGCAGTTACCTGGAAGGGCGAGATCACTGCGTGGGTCAGGCTGACTGTTGGTCGGCGAATGGAGGGTGGTTGTATTCAAATAACACTGTTGTCGTAACACCCTTGCTATTTCCCTCATCATTATTATTACTGGTGGTAGCAGTAGTGGTTTGTGTTATACCTTAGTTACTGGACAGTTCTTATCTCAACCAGTGAGAGTTACATTCTTTCAATTCTCCTCCCCATCCCTCCGGGTGCAAGGGGAGGAAGGGGTGGGAGGGAATGAGAGAGTAGCTGCCTGATTCTGGGTTGCTGGCTGTGTTTAAACCATGACAGTTCTTTGTGGCGCCCAACGTGGGGCATGAAGTGGTGAGATAACGACAGATCTGACCAGAGTGTGTCTAATCATATTTGTGATAAGCATTCATTGTTTCAGATTAATAGTCACTCATCACAATGCTGATTAATTGGCTCTCAAAGTTGTTGATCTTGGTCTCACAGTTTCAGCATGTTGTACTTTACTTACAGCCGGTATTTGCTGGTTTAGTGTTTATCAGGTGGGGGGCTTGGGCTGAGATAAATCATAGAATCATAGAATAGTTAGGGTTGGAAAGGACCTCAAGATCATCTAATTCCAACACCCCTGCCATGGACAGGGACACCTCACACTAAACCATCCCACCCAAGGCTTCATCCAACCTGGTCGTGAACACTGCCAGGGATGGAGCACTCACAAACTCCCTGGGCAACCCATTCCAGTGCCTCACCACCCTTACATTAAAGAATTTCCTCCTTATATCCAATCTAAACTTCCCCTGTTTAAGTTTGAACCCGTTACCCCTTGTCCTATCACTACAGTCCCTGACGAAGAGTCCCTCCCCAGCATCCCTATAAGCCCCCTTTAGATACTGGAAGGCTGCTATGAGGTCTCCCCGCGGCCTTCACTGTAGTTTATGGTAATGACTTGTAATACAATAAAGTTATTGATCATGAAACTGATCTGGCTTGCATTCCCAGTGTTGTCACCTTGTCTATACTTTGGGAGGCATATAATAGAAGTGTTTAGCTATTACACATCTTTTTTCCCCTCCTTGGGTAGTCAACCTATGAAGGAGACATTCTCTTACATTCCCAGCCCCACCCCACTCCTCCCCCCCCCCCAACCCCAACTATTTACAGAATCATTTGAAAGTTCTGAATGTTTTGAATGGCCTTTGGGTACCCTTGAGACCTGCCTGTTGATTGTGATGGGGATCACCATGTTGGCATGCATACAGAGTGTGTTTCACCCGTGACTGTTTCATCTGGTCTCAAAAGTTAAGCAGAGTCATTGTTTGGGTCTTGTCTAGGGTTAGGACAAACAGATTTTCTCCAAGGCTGGAGAGTCATGAGTGGTGGGGTGTGGGGGATAGTATGGGCAAGTATCTAGGCCAGTGGCCCCCTCCAACTGCTTTGGAACTTCAACAATGAACAAGTGCAAAATCCAGAAAAATTAGTAAAACACTTTACTTCTTTGTGCCTCTATTTCTCTTCTTATCATTTGCCTATGGAACTAAAAGCAGTTCCATGACCATCTACAACTGTTATTTTTACTTCTAGAGTGATTAAAACAAAAACAGGGATAGGGGAACAGATATGCCTTAGAGAAGTTTTATCATTCACTGACTGAACCTTCATGCTTTTTTGACCCAATACCTTTTAATTTACATATATATCCTTCCAAATATAAACCTAACACAGAAAGGGATGACAGACTAAGTTTATAAGATTTTATGTCCATATTGGACTATTCCAATGAACAACTGTTTTTAGACACTTTTCTCAGGTACTGATAGTCAATAATACCAAGCCTTTGAGTGCCAGAGTCTGTATCCAGACTGTTGTGTTTTACTGCTATTTGGCTTACCATCAATGCAGTTCTGTGATCCCTGGTTGTAAATATTCCTGATTGTCGTAGTTTAAGCCCAGGCTGTAAATCAGAACCACGCAGCTCTCTCACTCATTCCCCTTCCTTTCTTCCCCCCCACCCCAGCTCCCAGAGGGATGGGGAGTAGAATCGAAAGAATGTAACTCCCACGAGTTGAGATAAGAACACTCCAGTAACTAAGGTATAACACAAACCACTGTTGCTACCACCAATAATAATAATGATAAGGGAAATAACAAGGGAAGAGAATGCAAAACCACCCGCCAACACGTAGACCAATCAAGCAGTGAGTCAGCCCTTTCGGGTAACTCTCAGTTACATCCTGGGCATGACGTGCTGTGGTATGGAATACCTCTTTGGTCAGTTTGGGTAAGGTGTCCTGTCTCTGCTTCCTCCTGGCTTCCCCTCCTCCATGGCAGAGCATGAGACTCAGAAAGTCCTTGGTCAGACTAAACATTTGAACAGTAACTAAAAACATCGGTGTTATCAGCTCTGTTCCCAGACTGAAAGTCAAAAAACACAGCACTGCAGCAGCTACTATGAAGGAGAAAAAAAATGACTGCTACTTCTGAACCCAGGACACTGATATTGGCTTCCACCATGGCCTGAGAAAGAAAAACACAGTATATATGTTAGTACATATTTGAAACAGTATTGCTTTTTGTTTGTTTCAAACTTCCTGCCTGATAATTTCATTGGGTCCCCTGTAGTTTTTTCTTTATATGAAAGATAAATAATTATAACTTTTAACATCTCCCTTACTTTCATGATTTAATGGACTTACACTATATTTTCCATTCACTCATCTCTTCCTCTAGCTGTACATTCTTGTCTCACCTTTTTCTTGTATGAAAGCTGTATTTTTCTGTGTATCTCCTCAAATGCTAACAGAATCCAATTACTTACAATGGATTTATACAATAGCATAGTCTCTCTGTAGGAACAGTATACGAATTGAGTGAGGCCCTGATTTTGGATCAGGTTTATGCACATTACATGAACAAAAACAATTATTCTATGAGGTAATGTTCATGTATATGCCAGTTAATAACACTGGGGTTGATTAGTCTTTGATTTCATTCAGACCATTTTTGGAAGAAGTATCAATTTTTCTTCTCATTAGGGCAACTTTTCTAGGCGATGACAACATTGTTTTGAGCTCTAGATCTTTGCTTTAAAACTAGTGCTGATATAAATCCAAACAAGTAAATCAAATAAGAAATGCATTCTTTTTCTTTCTCAGTTCTCAGCAAAGTGCTCTGTTGTCCAAATTACTAAAATGCTTAGTCAGGGTTTATTCTATGGAAGAGTATATATTCTATGGAATCCAAACTCTTGGAAGTGTGCCACAGAAACTATATTGTGAGCACCACACACAAGGGTATTTTGGAAAGGAAGACAGTGACCTAAAATTCATGCCAAAGAGTCATTCAGATGAAATCTGACTTCCCTGTAAGTTTTTGCACACTTTTGACCCCCTTTGAAGCTTTCTCAATGCCAGAACTGCAGTTACGGAGAAAAGGGGGAGTTGTCTTTGTAGTTCACTCTCATCACAATTAAAGCACAGGAATATGCTGGAAAGGAGGTTTGATTGCCACCACCTTGCTGTGTCTCTCATTTCTACCCAGTAGCTTATTTGAGAGTAAAGGCATAAAGGAATAAAGACAGTGTCTGATATTCTCCCTGTGTGTCTGGCTCTTCCTTAGCTGTGATTCAAAGAGTCAGCCGGAAAACATAACCCAAACAAAAGCAGATGCTCAAAGAGTCTGATTGATTTTCATGAAATGTTCTAGATGTTTCTTTTCTGTTACAGCATGCCTGTGACCTATAGCACATAATAAGCAAAGAAAAAACTCAGCACGGGTCACATGTCACATCACAGGTTAGGTAACCATTTCATTGAGAAAACTAAAACAGAACTCTTGCTGGACTGAATTTAGTCATAGATCATAATGCATTAGTTCCCTTTTTGCCCACTTTAAATTAGGCATTAACACATTAAAAGACTGCCAGGCTGGAATGCCTCCTGAGCATTACATTCCTATTTTGTGTTAAAATAAACTAAACCCAGATAGTCTCCTGAGCAACTCACTGGTCTGGGCCACTAGTTTCTCATTAGTATAGAAAATTCAAATGCTTCTAGTAATACTTCTTTCTGGACTTTGTTTGCTTACCTTGTTTCCAAAAAACAAGCAATGCAAAGATGTCCAGGATTTTCACTTTAGCACTCTTAGCAATATGACAGAGACCAACTTCTGTGGCATTAAACAAACAGAGAAACATTAGCCTGGAAAGACCCCAACGAAGGAGTGCAACCCCTGCTCTGCTGGAGCTACTAAAAACAGTGAAGCAAAACCTCATGTAGTGCAACCTCCTTTTGTATGGGCACACTCCATTTGTTATGAAAAATAGCCCAATTATGCTCCATTTCAGCATGCAGAAAAATGATCCAACCATGCAATCATAGATAATAAATCCAACGTGTATAAGTGGTCCCACTGCAACTGGTTGCTAGACTGAGGCAATTCAGCCCAAAAGAAAACTAATAGTTCTAGTACTCACGGATGAGAGATACAAGTCATTGGTTTAGCATGACTATACCCCAGTTCAAACCCCATTACTAAAAGGAATAAAAGGAAAAGAATTGGATATCTTGGTAAATGTGTGACATAAGCAGAAAAGCTCCTATGTAGCATAGGTAGATGAGAGAGAAACTCATAGTCTACTCACTCCACATATCCATCAGAGCTCAGAATCACAGCTGGGCAAAGTAAGTAAATAAAAAGCTTCCTAAAAGCACCATTCTTTTAACTCTTAAGGTTTTAGTTCTCCTCCTCACTATTCCCAAGTACATGTGGTCTATAACTAGCAGGAAGCTAGGATGGCAATTTGGGGTTATAAAGCAGTTCATATCCTAAAGCACACATGGCATTTGCACTCCAGTAAGTAGAAGCTACCCTTGCAGTCCCAGATGTTAGTAACCATCCAGCTCCCTAACACCAGCTAGGAGCTGAAGTGTGAACTGTCTTCTCTTTGAGGTAAAAAATTCCTAATGAGTAGCAAACTGCAGGATGCCTGAGTTTTTACGATGTGTTATGAGAAAGGCTATTACTGTTTATTTCAGGCTTTCTTATACAGTTTCTCAGTTATTGATGTGAGGTGATCTCTTACCATTTTGAAGATGCTTTCTTGCCCAAAGATTATTTTCTGAAAAGGATAAAAATATGAAGTTTGAATCTGAAAATGCCCCAGACTAATTTGCCTCATGATTAAAGATTTAAAAAAGAAAAAGCCTGAAGAAATAATGGGTGTTGTATCAACAACAGAATTCAATTAGACCATATGGTTCCTAGTTCTGCTGCAAACCCTGCTCAGGACAGCTACATTGAAACAGCATAACACACTCTGCAGAGATTAGAATCTTGTTAAAGGAGCAGAGACATAATGCTCTATTAAAAAAAAAAAAAAACAAAACAAAACAACAGATTTGACATCTGGATTATAAAGGAAATGTGACCAAGTGCTAGATTCTGGAAAGCACACAGGAAGTTGGAAAACTCTTAACAGCCTCTCCTGTTTGACACGGCTGTTGCTGCTGAGTGACAGGAGATCACCTAATGTATTGATGGCTGTGGACCTTTTGCCATGTATCTGAGACAGTAAGAAACAGAATGAGACAGAAAGAAACCCATCTGCAGGATGCTGATCAGGCAGACAGAAGAGGTCTGATGCTTCCCTTTAAGTCTAGTGCTTCTGAAGGGACATATTTAATGTTTCAGATCTGCCATCATCCCCTGGAGGAACATTGGCATTTCTGGGCAAGCACTCCTATCCATGCTTTGTATTCTCTCCCAGTGTAGCAGTTACAGTACTGCATCCAATGCTACAAAGAACTTGGGTTATCAACATGTCTGAAAACGTATAAACTTTGCCATGTATGTGTCCTGGGTTCAGCAGTAGCAGTCATTTTTCTCCTTCTCAGTAGCTCGTGCAGTCAGTGCTGTGTGTTTTGACTTTCAGTCTCGGAACAAAGCTGATAACACCAATATTTTCAGTTGCTGCTCAGTAATGTTTACTCCGACCAAGGACTTTCTGAGTCTCATGCTCTGCCAGGGAGGAGGGGAAGCCAGGAGGAAGCAGAGACAGGACACCTGACACAAACTAGCCAGTGAGGTATTCCATACCACCGCACGTCATGCCCAGTGGGGAGTTACCCAGAAGGGCTAGATCACTGCTCAGTTCGGCGGGGTATCGGTCAGTGGGTGGTGAGTGGTTGTATTCTCTTCCCTTGTTATTTCCCTTATCATTATTATTATTGGTGGTAGCAGCAGTGGTTTTGTGTTGTGCCTTAGTTACTGGGCTGTTCCTATCTCAACCAGTGAGAGTTACATTCTTTCAATTCTCCTCCCCATGCCTCCAGGAGCCCAGGGCAGGGTGGGGGGGGGGGAAGGGGGAGAGTGAGAGAGAGAGTGCATGGTTCTGATTTACAGCCTGGGCTCAAACCACGACAGTATGCCAGTAACAAAGTGGTAGACATGTAAATGTGCAGAGAACTGGAATGTCTTAGAACCAGGTATGCTGGGGTCCTTGAATTAGGCATAATTTTTCCCCTGAACATCTAATTTTTTGCCATGTTGCTGCTTTGGTCCCTATCACATTAGTTTTATCACAAGTTCCACTGAATTTCTGTGGACCTACTCAATGAGAGAAAACAAATGCATCACAAGGTGTGTTTAACTCTCTAAGATTAGCAGGATTTACTGTGAGTTACATTGCCCAGTCATTTTCCTACTGCCTCCTTTTAAACAGTGGTCCTCTGAGTTACAGAGCTCACAGTATAATCCTAGAAATCAATGGGTAATGCTTTGTTGGTTTGCTGTTCTACTGAAAAAAATCTGTTTGGTTTTTTTTTTTTTTTTTTTTGAAGCTCACGCTTCTTTTGACACAGCCCAGCATACGGGTGGTTTCTGGGCTGTGAACATGCACTGAAAAGGCTCATGTTTAGTTCTCATCAACCAACACCCCCAAGTGCTTCTCCACAGGGCTGCTCTGAATAATTTCCCAAGTTCCTACAGAAATGCATGAAGTATTGCAAATAGCTGAATCTCTGTAACGAAATTATGCCTCTTAGATGTCTGAAAGTTTTAAAAAATAGGAAGTAATACCTCTGCTCAAAATACTAAGCACATTTTCCTAAATTTCATGGGAAACTGGAATATTTAAACATATTTGGGTTTGAGATTTCAAAGCAGTAGGGGGGGAAAAAGACTTTTCTGGCACAGAAATAAATATGAGTAATAGCAGTGGTTTATACTGAAAAACTGAACATCAGTGCTCTGATTATTTTTTCTTTTAGCAACTTCATAAAAATCATAATTTGGGGATTGGAATTGGATGTTCTTAAGGTCCTTTCCCACCCAAACCATTCTATGATTCTATAATGACTTAGTGATTTTTCAGAGATGGAAGAGCCGAGATTAGTTTTTTCATCCAGGTGCTCATCTCATTTTCAAATTGAAGATTATACCATGATTTGGGCCTATCTAATCTTGCAACACATCAAAAAAGTAACTTGACAACTTTATGGAAGCAAAACTGGGTACTGCACACAAAAAAATCATAGAATCAAAAAATAGTTTGGGTTGGAAGTGATCTCTGAAGCTCTTCTAGTCCAACCCCACTTGCAATGAGCAGGGACATCTTCAACGAGATTGGGTTGCCCAGAACTACACCCAGCCTGGCCCTGAATGTCTCCAGGGATGGGGCATCCATCACCTCTCTGGGAAACCTGTGCCAGTGTTTTACCACCCTCACTGTAAAGAATTTGTTCCTCACGTGCAGCCTGAATCTCCCCTCTTTTATCAGCTGCAGTCATCAATACTAAAGATCAAGTCTTAATAAATCCAAACAAGGGTACTATGGTATCATTGAAAAAGTACAACCCCACATAGAATAAAACACCGAAGTTCCAATCACAAACAATTATAAATAGTAGATAAATCCTTGCTATGCTTGCAATAACAGAGCCCAAAGGCTCACTTTGGTAGTACCCTGGGCCTTGCTGAAAGAAGTTGACAGCCACATTAAGTTTTGTTGAGCTAGGATACAATAAACATAGAACCACAAAACCAGCCAGGCTGGAAAATACCTTTAAGATCATCAAGTGCAACCTTTACCACAGGGCTGCCAAGGCCACCACTACACAATTGTTTATCAGTAAAACGTTTATCAGTTATCAGGACTGCAGCTGCATTAAAGTATTCTGAGGTTTTTTTTTTCGTGTCACTAAATTAATAATTATTTAGTGTCACTACCAAATGTCTGTTTCCTCAATTGTTTTCACTCTCTCCTTGGTGTTTTTCCTCTTATTGGTCCTCTACTCTCCTCCTCTTTTTCTTTTAAAAAATAAATGAAAATACAAAAATGGTAGGTATGCAATATAAATTGGGAAAAGCCCTTGTATCAGAATTAAAATCAAGGAAAGGTTTAGACTGGAGATTAGGAACACCAAGAGAATGGTCAGGCATTGGAACAGGCTGCCCAGGGTAGTGGTGGAGTCACCATCCCTGGAACTGTTCACAAAACTTGTAGACGAGGCCCTTGATGCCATGGTTTAGTGGTGTCCTTGGCAGTGCTGGAGCAATAATTGGACTTCATGATCTTAAAGGTCTCTTCCAGCCGGCTTGATTCTATGATTCTATGAAACACAATGATTTTCTGGAAGGGAGATAAATCGTAAATGACTTCTCACATACAAAATGTAGAGGAAAAAATCAAATATTTTCCTTTTTTTTTTTTTTTCCCCTCAAAAAGTCACATCATGTTGTTAACTTTCCATTCCAACACCATGGCAGCTGTGAAATGTGACAGGACAGACAACAGGCAGTGAGCTGGGGGAGCCTTCAGGAGATATGGAATTGGCTGTTTTTGTGATCAGTTACTCCATCATGAGAACATTGGGGTGACATTTTGTGCAAATTGTCCTCCCGACAATTCTCTAGTGTATTTCCAGAATTCCCAGAAAGATTAAATATGACTTCATGTGGCCTCCCTATCAGCTGTCTGTAATGCTAGGAGCTTTGCCCCAGAGTTCATGTGTTTTCTCATAGGACAGAGCTCATATGGGTAGCTAGTGCAATTCACAAGAGAAATTTAGACAAGCCTGTTTCAAAACACAAAAACTTATGAAGCAGTAAAATCTACTGCAGTAGTTTTCATTGCTTGGGTATGACAGCACTGTCTGCAGTTTGAGAAAGTAGGAAAATGGGGAGATTTGCATTGATATTTTACATTTTCTGGAACTAGGCTTCCCGTGGATAAAAGATTTCATATTGTTAATGCTACCTGGTTTTGTAGCCTGGTCTACTCCTTGCCAAAACAGAAAGTCTAATTCTCTCTATTTTCTCTCACATACAGGCCTGATCCAATTTGTTTCCCTGGGAGAGGTAAGCACACAACTTATTCTCTTTCAAAACTGAAACTTAAAAGGATTCATCGAACTGCATCTGAGTCTGTGTTTCTTGCCCAGCTCCAAAATCCTTTTCTTTCTCTGAAAGCAACAGTGACAATGGTAGAACCAAAATGATGGCCTAAGGTTTTATTTCTACATGTCTATGTTTATCTGTCTTTATAATGCTGTGCAATAAAGAATCAAGAAATGTGCTGAATAGTAAGCAGTGCGTGAACTTTGCAAACAGCCTGTTTCAAAGGCAGGAAAATTTCAGCTTAAGTATTACCTTAGAGTGATTTAATGTTCTATTAATGAGACGGTGATTTCTACAAGAATTCTTCTCCCTCCTTTGACCTTTGGATTATTCAGTATTGCTTTAATATGGTAATCATTTGAAGTCAGCTTTTCAGGTTCCTCCAACTGCACATCTTCAGAATAAATCCTCAGTTCAGTGTGGTATTAAAAAGGTTAATGCTGGTTAATTCAAAAGGGTTTAGTCAGAACAGAATAGTTAAAGCACCTCTCCTCATTTGTACTGCTTTATCTGGAATGTCCAGCCTGGTCAGCTTATCTTTCATTACACAGACTTGAGCCAGCAACCTGTCATGACACTATGCTTGGGCTGGGAGGTCAAAGGTTGTAACTCCTGCAGTGTCTGGCTAGCAGGGTACCACACATGGTTTCAGCTCTGGGCACACCTTACAAGACAGACCACCTTGTAATAGCCAACCTCCTTCACATCTTGAACTTTAGGCAATAGATGGCAGTGTTGGACTAAAAACTTTGGCTGGCAAAGGAAGGTGACTTCAGGGTCCTGCTGATGGCACCCTGTGTCACTACACAAGAAGAGTGCACCTCTTCCATTCACAGCACACAAACCAGTCGATCCTAACTCCACCAGGGCTGGGAACTATCTCCCTGGGTTCACTGTCCTCTTCAGTAGCTGCATCAAGGGAGAAACAGTCTCATCCCTTCTCCACTTTCCTTTTTGTCTTTTGTTTGTTGTCTGGTGATTAATAGCTCCACATGAGTAATAACAAAAGAGAGAAGTTACTGGTGTGTTCTGCTGTTATTAAACAGCAGACAGATTAAATGCTGCATGATGCTGAGTTTCCTAATGAGAGTATTTACTAGAATTTGTTTCCCTCTGTTGTATATTTTTTCGTGCTAGTAGACTCCATTAATCAATAGGTTTTACAAGGGACTATGTATTTTAGCAGCAAATTGTCAGTTACAATCCTTTGCTACTTGATTTGTCCTCCAGCACTGTTTACTTCACTGTTCCCTATTAATCAAAGCAGCAAAGCTGGGGACAGCTAGGAAAACTTGTGTTGGATGTTTCTGTTCACTCATTTATGCTGTGATGTGTTAGACTTCCCATTCCTCAGAGCCTTCCTGCACTTACTCAAGTGGATCTACATCATCATCCCCAGGGCTACAAGATGAAAGTGCTGATTTTTAATTTCTACTCAGCTGAAGTCTCCATTTTTTAGTTACAGCAACAAAAGCCTCTGTTTTACAGGTTTGGATGGTTCTGTACTCAGATGTGAAAAATCTGAACACACAGCCCCCTCAAAGGTAGGTCAGCCTTGTACAATTTGAATGGAAGCAATAAGATGTGGATGTTAAGCGTCTTGTCCACAGTCACACAGCAGCTCTGAAGCAGAACAGGGACTAGGGCACAGGCTCCACACCTCTCCATTTTGTTTCTTCTCATCTTCTTTCACCACACTTAGTCACCAGCTGGACTAAGAAACCTGATCTTAGAAATCTTCCAAGGCAGAAACCTAGTTCAGATCCCAGTGACAGCTACAGTCATTGAGCAATGCTGACCAACTATACTTCCCGATGGAAAGATCACATTTCCTTCATCAAAAGTCCTTCCTTCCTTTATAATAAAGTCTATGTATAGATCTCAATGGTCTCTTTGCATTCTTGTTGGCTTCCCAGATCCTTTATTCCTTTCATTTTCACGTGGCAAGTGCTGTAAATGAAGAAACATTCTTAGTGAAATATGGAGAATATTCAGATTCTTGAAACAGAAAAGTCATAGCAAAACTTAGAGTTTGGGCTTGAAGTATTTTGGCAAGGTGATGAAACGCCAGGGTTTTTACTCAAAAAGAGTGGGATTGATCAGAAACTCAAGAACTTTGCAGTGGTACTCTTCGCCTATTTCTCTTTTGACTTTGTGCATAGGCCTCACTCCTTGAGAACAGAGGATACATAATAACAGCTCACTGTAACTGTCCATTTGGAAATTGCTTTGGTGTAGCCTGTGCAAAATGTTTTTTGGGGCTTCCGCAATATTATTGCTCTCCACGTCAATCTGAAATAGATTGAACAAGGGTGAAGGATTCAAGGGCGTGGCTGTGGAGAGAGACTTTGGGGATCACAATGATGTGGAAAGATTAGAGTGACTGAGAGAAACATATACCTGTGAATATGTTGAGGTTTACAAATTAGTATTTTCACTCATACTTTAGCCCTTTTTTTCCACATCTGTGACCTTCAGTTTTGTCATATTAAATCACGTGAAGCAATCAGTGCTGCATCTGTCAAAAAGTAGAAGGCATAAATATCTGTGTTTGACCACGGATTAACAAAATTTAAAAGAGATCAAAAGTGTTCAAGTATCTAATAAAATTCAGATTAAAATCTTCTTGCCGGTAATTCCTAAGCAGGAAAAAAGCTTTTCTTGAGTGTATTTATCATTGCAAATTACCTGCTTACCTCTGAATGCCACAGTAAAAAGCACCAATGTGTCTTGATAAAGCAAGGATTAGAAATGCTTGGAAAAAGGAAAAAAAGAGGGAAAGGAGAACACTGTGGAGTCAGTTTCTGCTTACAGGGAAAAGCGCATCAAAAAAGAATGACCAAAATGTTGTATCTGTGTGCAGCAGTTAGTTAAAATGCCTTTTGACAAGTGTGTTGGGAAGGAAGAGAGAAATTAAAAACATTCAAAAAAACAGATTAAATTGAAAAGGCTCTTCTAATGTCTGATCTACTCAGCTGCCTTTAAAGTTAAAGTTAATGATGCACCAAAGAAAATATAAGAAGAAACAAGAATCTGAAAATGAACTGGTTTTTATAGCTCTTTACGAAAACTAGGAAATGAGTGTTTTGTCTCAGGCCCTAAAAGCCTCTCCAGCTAAGTCCTGCAGGGCAGTGTGTTTCTCTGAAACTACATTTGCATCTGTTCATGTCCAGAGTGGTCATTTAGAATCAGACAATAAATCCTACCCAAAACATCCTTTACCACTGAAGTCAGTAGCAGCACAGGAGCTGCAATACTGTTTTAGATGACAGATCCTGTTTTTTCTGTCTCCTTTTCAGCAGTGATCAGTAACAGATGCGTCAAGACACAGGATTATAGAATCCCAGTCTGGTTTAGGTTGGAAGGGACCTTAAAGCTCATCCAGTTCTAAACCCTGACATGGGCAGGGACACCTTCCACTAGACCAGGTTGCTTCAAGCCCTATCCAACCTGGCCTTGAACACTGCCAGGGATGGGACAGCCACAGCTTCTCTGGGCAACCTCACCACACTCACAGGGAAGGATACTTGTTTAAGCACTGTGTTCTGTAGTACATGCATGATGCAAAGTTCTTTTCCAGTCCAGGGGTACCAAAAGATAGATTTATGTCCTGAGGAGTGCATCTTGAAATTTATAATAACTAGTAGCACTAAGGATATTAATCCATTCTTATCCCACTAAGTTCTTTGAAATGTAATGTTAAACATGCCCCGATTCTCATACCTACAGTGGGCTATTCACTAAAAATTAAACAAATGTGTATGTTTGTAGGCTGTGCCTGAGGTCTTTGAGAGATCAGAGCTTTGGAAAGCTGTTCTGCCTCAACTGAGTTAGAGGCTAAGAATAATAAAGTGGATAAGAAGTTGCAGAGTGGCATAGCAGCAGGGAATAAAATGGGATTTTGCACAGCATATGTTCTGGCAGGACCTGGCAGCCTGAGCATGGCAGTAACAGTAGATTAAATTTCTTAGCAATATTCCAGAAGTTACTTTCTGTGTTATCTTGTCTGAGGAACTACCTCAGCTTTCCCATCTCTGAAACAAATAGCTACTTGTTCGATTAGTGAATTCCTGTTTGTGAAGAGCTCTGATGAATGGAAAGTGCTTCATACTGGCAGTAAAGGCTACAAAATAATCATCTAGAAGATTTTTCTGAAGGTTGCATTGATTTTGTCATTTACAGCCAAATTGGATAAAGTAGAGGAGATTGTTTTGTCAGCACCAGTCCTGCATCAGGGTGAAATTCAGCCATACAGTGAGGATAAGAACAAAACTTCAGCAATCAAATCTTGTTTAAAGATGCTAAAGGGACTCTAGGTGAGGCACAGGGATTGTGTGGCATTTTTATGTAATTCACAAAGACTGTAGGGAAACACAGCAAACCACCAACCTAGAATTACTGAATTTTGTTTTTCTTCATCTCTAGTAATTGACTGGTAATACTAGAGGCTGTAGTGATGGGACAACAGTTACTGCATGAAGAAGAAAAATACCTGAAATCACTATCAAGCAGGTGTCATGGTTTAAACAAAGTCAGCCATAAACCACACAGCCCATCCACTCACTCCCCACCTTCTTGCCCTCCCCCTACACCCGGGGGGACAGAGAGGAGAATTGAAAAGAATGCAACTCCCACGGGTTGAGAGAAGAACAGTTTAGTAACTAAGGTATAACACAAACCACTACTGCTACCACCAATAATAATGATAAAGGAAATAACAAGAGGAAAGAATACAACACCTCAACACCAGCTGACCAATAACTTGCCCCACTCCCCCCAGCCAAGCACCAACCGATACCTCCTCCAACACTGCAGTCCCTAGCCCCTCCAGGTAACTCTCCGTTACATCGTGGGCATGACGTGCTGTGGTATGGAATGCCTCTTTGGCTAGTTTGGGTCAGGTGTCCTGTTTCTGCTTCCTCCTGGCTTTCCCTCCTCCCTGGCAGAGCATGAGGCTTAGAAAGTCCTTGGCCAGACCAAACATTTGAGCAGCAACTAAAAACATCGGTGTTATCAGTGCTGTTCCCAGGCCAAAAAATGAAAACATAGCACTGCACTAACTACTAAGAAGGAGAAAAACAACTGCTACTGCTGAACCCAGGACAGCAGGAAATAAACCTTTACGTTCACCTTACAATGCAATCAGTTGATGTCTCAAAAAAATGCTTCTTCCTATTGTGTGCCTAGGGATCTAGTTTTACATTCCGCTTTTCTGTCTCTTTGTTTAACATTTGATCCAACAAATCCAAAGGAAAACTGAATGGTATTAGCTGTTATTAGGTGATAAATAGTAGTAACTATTGTCAGCCAGAAAGTTAAATCCAGCTATTCAAGTGAAGTGTGAGATAATAACTATCAAACTCTCTTTATTCTAATATTGGATCAGAGCCTTAAGCCTTCTTTTTGTAGACATGTATCTCACCTGGCTACACAGTACTAACTAACTTTGTATACCCTACTGTTTCCTTGCTGCTTTGCAAAGCGTCCAGTTACCTTGTACCTCCTCTTCTTACCATTGAAATTCTCACTGCACTCTACCCCTTTCCGACGCAGTTTCACCAGAGTATAAAGAAACACTTCTAATATCAAAGACCTTTCTTCAGGACAAAGTGTACTGCAGTGGTTCACATAGGTCACTGTGTTTGTGTCCCTGCCTGTTACAACACACATAGTGAGCACCGATTTCTGCAACAGACATGTTCTACCGGTGTTTGGGGTGAAAAACAAGGAGACATCTGTTATATAGGTAAATACATAAGGTTTGCTTTTTCCCTGATTAATGCTTTTGAGGTCTGCCAGTTCTTGACACTTATTAATCTTTTGAAGTGAAAGGTGGCTTGACTCTCCCACAACAAAAATGCATATATGCAGAGATAAAAGAAGTGCGACGGATGGTAGCACAACACCAGCCATTTTCACCTATGCCAGAGACATGAATCTCTACCTTAATATATGACAAAACATTAAGCGCTCAGGGATCAGTCTTTCCTGTGTAGCCTGGAAAATGTCTACCATAATGGAAGACACCTTCATGACCTGAACACAGACTACAGATGTGCCATCCCTGGAGACATTCAAGGCTAGGCTTGATGTGGATGTGGTTCTGGGCAACCTGGTCTAGTTGAAGATGTCCCTGCTCACTGCAGAGGGTTGGGCTAAATAAGATTTGAAGGTCCCTCCCAACACAAACCATTCTGTGATTCTATGATTCTACTCAGCTTCAGCTACAATTGTTCAATTACATTTCGTAGAACATTCATTTACATATACACAAGAGGTGGGGGCTGTATTCCAGGCAATAAAACTAAACATGCTCTGTCAAGCATGTCAAAGGCCTCATTCATCAAAGGCAGTAGTGTGCCTTTTATGTTCCAATGTCTGACTAGACAGAAAGTAAAGGGCAAGGAAATCATTAGATTTCTTGTGCAGTTTACATATGCTCCATTTGCTCTTTTGAAATTCTCTAGTTTACAAAACCTATGGATAGGTGATGTGATGTGAAAGGAGAGAAAGATATTCCAATGGAGATATGATTCAGGTTTGCAAGTGTAATTTCTGATTTGATCCCGAACTTCATGGACAAATTGTCTGATTTGTGCTTTTACCTTACAACCACTGGATGAGATGTATCCTTTCCAAAGTTTGTTTGATTCTAATCAGTATTCAAATACACTAAAGCAGGCTTTATCACTGCTCTGTACACATTCTAGTACTTTCAAGTCTCAATGTGACTGATGAGTGATTTAAATCATAAGGCAAAAAAAAGCTAGAAACTTCAAGATGACATTTTTTATGTAAAATAGGGGTGATTTTGGACCTGACACAAGTCATCATAAGAACTGTATGAGAAAACTTTGCATGTTACCTATGGATGTTCTCACTAATAGCTAAAAGAATGAGGTGACTGTCTCTTTAAAAAAAAAAAAAAACTAATTTTGTTGCAGATCCAGCATTTTATTCAAGCACAGAGACAGAAATTAACATTATCATAAATTGCATTAAAGTGAAATCCACACCTGCAAATCAGCAATTTAAAAATAATGATACTTTCCCCCCTCCTGAAAAATATCACTTTGAAAATCTTAGTCATCCATAAAGTCCTAGTTGATTAATAAGTATGATTATTGCTGGTTCTACAAACAGAAATACAAAAATCTTGAGTTTCATTCTAATCGTAGAGCAGTGCTACTTTTTATTCAAAGAGCCCGTCGGTCTGCTGTTTAACTGTGAAAAAGGCTTAGTGACACAGAGATTCCTATGTGGGAAAAGAAATCTGTGGAAGTTCTGTTTCACTGTGAAATTAGCCTAATTTCTGACTTCTGGCTAAATCAGCTTCTGGCAACAGTTCATATTTCCACTGCCCTTTAGTTGTAGGGCTAACCTTTAAAAGCATTTTTGCCAACTAAAATACCAAGAGGGACAAAAACTGGACTTGAATCATGTACTTCCCCAGTGAGTTTAGAGGATTCTGTGTCATAAGCTGAGCCAGTGGGGTTTTGATGGCTGAGTAATCCCTCTTAGCCTTGCATTCTGTAGGGAAAGGGTTTTGGAACAACATCTAACAGCTCACAGAAAGCAAAAGACTCACTCAAAGGCAAAGCTGCCCAGTCAAATACTTTTCTGAGGTTCTATGTCAGCTGTTAGGACTTTACTATTAGAAGAGCAGAAGTGGTATATTAGGGTGTCAAAACTTGTAGAAAAAGTTGGTAAAATACCTCCCTTTTAACAGGAAAACTGACAATTCTGCTAGCTGCTAAGTTTCATCGTCAAGAGTTAACTGAAATAAAGCTCAAGCACACGGCATATATCAACAATATAGTGTAATTAGAAATATACACTGAAATATGTTTTGTATTACAAACCCCCTCATTTTTGCAAAGCCTTTGTAATTGCAATGCTCCTATTTTCCTGGGTGTATCTGACTGACTGATTCATTTCCATTAAACCAGGTATTAAAAATTTCACATTTAATAACAGAAATACATCTTGAATTTAAATACAAATAGCTTGATGTTCATTAGCAAGGAAAGCTTGTTAGATAAACTGCTAGCAACTACACAGACGGTTTGCAGATGAGAATTGCCTAACTACATTTATTTGCATAGTCTGCAAAGAACTAAATATTCATATTTAAGCTTAAAAATGTGCAATTAGTAATCAGATCTAGTACTTGACAGCTTCTTCACATCCCGTAAGGTCAACAAGTATTAATAAATGCATTTTATACAATAACCAAACAAGGCAAAAGAAATCAGTTATAAACATAACTTCTTGCAAACGTGGCTCTCACAGTAGTATCTTCTCTTTCTCTGCTTGGCCCCGCTTACTACATGGAATCATAGAATCAACCAGGTTGGAAAAGACCTTTAATATCAAGTCCAACCTTTACCCCAGCACCGTCAAGGCCTTCACTAAACCATGGCACTGAGGGCCTCGTCTACCCATGTTGATCAGCAAGGTGAGTTTTTTGAGTGAAATTACTCATCACTACACTTACTTTGTGTGAGCAATGGCTGAAGTTCAGACCTCCTAATGGTTCATTCTAAACAAAAAATTAGGACCCTGTCATTTGCCATAGTAGGTTTGAATTCTCCATGTGCTCCTATAGTATACACATACTTTAAGTCAGCAGGCTAAAGTCACTTATAAATATCTGATGAAGAAAATACAGCCTGACCCTCATTAGTATCCTCTGAAAAATACCTCTCTGCCCAAGGGAACTACAGAAAATATGTACCTCAATTAATAAAGCTCTTGACTAAATGCTGTGAATAAAATGAAATATGCATTTAATTTCTCTTTTTTAAGCTGGAAAACCCCAAGATATGCTACCAATGGCCAGAGAAGTTTACACTCTGCATGTTTTGGATAAAGGAGCACTGATCTAAGACATATATATAACATTGTTTATGTCTTTGTTTTGAAACAAAGTATATTTGGGAAGAAGGCTGAATCATAGCACAAAGGTGAGTAATTACTGTTTGGTTTAGACTGCCTTTTACAAATTACTTTTTTCCACCATTGCTGGAGAAGGCATCATTCTTCTTTCATTGTGAAAATGAAAGTGGTGACTCAGATGCCAGGGAAAACTGTTCCAAATATATCTTGGAACAGGGCATATTACTCTGCAATGTGGGTGCCTATGTCATTTTACCTCAACATCCTTTATCATCTACATTTTTTCTACAGAATTAATGGAGAAGAGCCCACTAAGTATTTGCAGCATCTTACTTTTATGGCAATATTTTTTAACTGTGATATTGCTCCACCTAATTAATGATTAAGCAAAGAAACACTCTACAGGCCAACAACTAAGCAGTAGTCTGGATTGACTTACAAGTAAAAACTAAGCAGGTCTACTCCCAAAGTACATTTGGAGCACAGCAGTCACTGAGATCCAGTTGATCCAAGCACTGTGCAAACCCCAGATGACATTTTAAAACCAATACCTTCAAAGAAGAGCCCCAAAGATGTCTCTGTCTTAATGTCTTCTACAAAATAACTTAAAGATTTGACCAAGTTCATCTAAGAGCTGATTTCCATTTCAAGTTTGGCTTCTCAAAGAACAAAAGACTGTGTTTCTTCTATGAGTAGCACAAGGGCAAATTTTACACAGAAATTAACAGTTTAGATGACTTTCCTCTCTAATGAACACATTCCTAGGAGGGGGGTGAAATAAGAGGAAATCAAACTGTTAATTAGATGAACATTCTTATAAATAGCTAGAACCTGGAAGCAAGCAACAGCCTTAAGTGTGACTACTTGCAGGTAATTTTTTTGTCTTCAGTGTGTTTGTTAAAGGTTATAGAAATCTCCAGGGCACAGCTCTTCTCTATTTTTAATGATGAGCTCAGTTTCAGGGAATTAGCTAACAGGCCTATGGAGTTGCATTACTATTTCTATAACAACTTTATGTCAGCATTAATCACAAAGAGTAATAGTTAATGGGGAAGAAGGCTCTGGGTATTGAAAAATTTCAGCCTTGCCTTGGACAGTATAGTATGACACGTATATATATTTATATAAAATACATACATAACTCACACCTGTATCTCCACAATTAAATATTCAAAATTGTATGGGAAGTTCTTATGACAAATACTTTTCTTTCTTCTAACTTCTTTTCTATACTCCTTAGCTATCCAACGGCAAGAACAGCTGGACATGAGAATAGGAAAGAACAGGATATTTTCTCAGCCCATTTATGTACTGCAGAAAACTTTCCCATATAAAAATAAATAAAATAAATAATCAGCCGATAAAGGCTTTGTAAAAAAAAAAAAAAAAAGCCCTCATAAATCAGGAAAAGCAGTCTGCTCCAGTATTACTGATTTAAAGCTTCATGGCCAGGTTGGGCAGGACTTGGAGCAACCTGGTCTAGTGGAAGCTGTCCCTGCCCATCTCAGGAGATTGGAGCTGGATGAGCTTTAAGGTCCCTTCTGACCCAAACCATTCTACTACTCTATGATGATTCTGTGAATCTGTGTGAAGTTCCCTCTAAAACTGGGAGATTTTTAAATTTATGTTTCTGCATCACAATGCTACTTAAATGCTTGGGCGTGGAACTAAGGACTTTGTTCCCAGAAGTGGCCATTGGTAACATACAGTTTGTGCCCAAACCCCCGGGTTAAAACAACAGAGTGGGAAAAAACTGCTACTATTCCTCTTTGACAGAAAAGAATGAATTTATCTGCCATCAGTCATGAACCTGACTGAACAGAAACTTAACATAAGTCTTGGTGCTGTGATTCATTTTTCCGGTCAGATAAAGAAAAAAGTAAACCTGCAAACAAAGGTCTGAAGATACTGAATTGTGCTACTTGGAGTAATCAGCGTTTCTCTGAAAGAAGTGCTAGAAAAACAAACTTCAGTGTAACATCAAAGATTCTCTAATATCAGTCTTCTTCCATGTAGAAATCAGGATCTTTGTGTGAGTGAGTGAATACAGGTATGGAAAGGGCGTATCATTTGGGCAAATGATTGAGAATTTCTCAAACTCTACTCAATATAACTTTTTTTCCTTTTTTTTTCCTTTGGGACACAGCTTAGTGCTCATAGTTTTTTAAACATTTGGAAGTTGATTCTTTAATGATCTGTTCTTTACCTATTTGTTCATGTTAACAGTACCACTGCTGTCAACAAGTACTAGGTATGTGGAGTTAGATACATCTCCAGTGCTGCCCAGCATGTTACAAAGGTTACTGTTAAAAAGCCAACATTGATCCACTGTAATTGAATCTTGGTTAATATTAGCATTGGATCAATGGTTGACATTTTTGTGACAGTCAAAAAACTCTAGCATGCTGTTTGACAAATATGTTGCTAACCCCCTGTTCTGAGCAAAGTATGTTTCATACACTATAGTAGTTACCTTTAGGTAACAAAGTTTTGTTTTGTCTAATTACTGTATAGACCTTTAGAAGCATTAGTGCTACATAGATGGCACTTTGTTTTACCACCGCTCAGTACATCTACTGTCACAGAATCACAGAATCACAGAATCCCAAGGGTTGGAAGGGACCTCAAAAGATCATCTAGTCCAACCCCCCTGCAAGAGCAGGGTAACCTACAGTACATCACACAGGAACTTGTCCAGGCGGGCCTTGAATATCTCCAGTGTAGGAGACTCCACAACCCCCCTGGGCAACCTGTTCCAGTGCTCTGTCACTCTTACAGTAAAGAAGTTCTTCCTGATGTTAACGTGGAACTTCCTATGTTCCAGTTTACACCCATTGCCCCTTGTCCTATCACTGGATATCACTGAAAAAAGCCTAGCTCCATCATCCTGACACCTACCCTTCACATATTTGTAAACATTGATGAGGTCACCCCTCAGTCTCCTCTTTTGCAGGCTAAAGAGACCCAGCTCCCTCAGCCTCTCCTCATAAGGGAGATGTTCCACTCCCTTAATCATCTTTGTGGCTCTGCGCTGGACTCCTTCAAGCAATTCCCTGTCCTTCTTGAACAGAGGGGCCCAGAACTGGACGCAATATTCCAGATGCGGCCTCACCAAGGCTGAGTAGAGGGGGAGGAGAACCTCTCTTGACCTACTAACCACTCCCTTTCTAATTATATTACTAAAAAATTATTTTTGGAAGGAAGAAAATCTTCATGCTTTTAAGGGTGTTTGCTGGTTGACAGCCAACTGAATATGATCAGGCAGCATGCCCAGGGGGCCAAGAAGTCAACAGCATCCTGGTCTGTATCAGCACCAGTATGGCCAGCAGGACCAGGGCAGTGATTGTTCCTTCCCCAGAGGTTGGTCAGGCATGGGAACAGCCTGCCCAGGGCAGTGGTGGAGTCACCATCCCTGGAAGTGTTCATAAAACGTGTGGACAAGGCCCTTAGTGACATGGTTTAGTGGTGGCCTTAGCAGTGCTGGTGAACGGTTGGACTTGATGGTCCTAAGGTCTTTTCCAACCTAAACCATTCTACAATTTTATTCTAAGCAAGCACAGCAGTTAAGGAAGTCACCCATTACTAGGTTTAGAACAAGATCTTTGCAGTGAGCAAGCTGTCTAAAGCTATTTGGACTCACATAATTTATAGCAACAGTGTTGGAAACATCTAGGGGTGGTAGGTCCTGGGAATAAGAGACATATGTAAAGGAATTATGCTTCAAATCCAAAACAGCAATTTTTTAATTCTTCTACCACAGTTATATTTTAAGGGAATTCACTGTTTTTATAGGCATTAATAATTCTGACATTTATAACTAGAACACCTAAAACAGGATAATAAAATCTTATGTACCAGTGTATATTTGCAGGTAAGGAAGTAAAGAGTGATTAGTCAGGGGAATCAAAATGACCTTGGATTAGAACATAAGATAGTAATTAATGCTACTGGCAATGACAGAAACATAAGACTTGATAGTTCAGTGACCTGACAAGGTACAAGAAAGTATATACTCCAAAAATTTATTAAAGAACTTAAATATTTTCATAGAATCATAAAATCATAGAATTATAGAATAGTTATAGAAGGCCTCAGCATGCCTTCCAGGAGAATCTGCTCCAAGATTATGCCAGGCACAGAGGTGAGACTGACTGGTCTGTAATTCCCCAGGTCATTCAATTTCCCCTTCTTGAAAATGGGGGTTATATTTCCCTTTTTCTGGGTGTCAGGAACTTCACCTGACTGCCATGATTTTTTAAATACGATGGCCAGTGGCTTAGCAACTTCATTTGCCAGCTCCTTCAGGACCCGTGGATGGATTTCATCAGGTTCCATGGACTTATGTACGTTCAGATTTTTAAGATGGTCTCAAACCAGATCCTCTCCTACAGTGGGCCCAAGGTCTTCATTCTCACATTCCCTGAATCTGCCTTCCAAGACCTGGGTGGTGCAGTCAGAGCCTTTGCCAGTGAAGACCGAGGCAAAGAAGTCATTCAGAACCTCAGCCTTCTCCAAATCCTGTGTAGCCAGTTCTCCTGATAGCTTCCAGAGGGGGCCTACATTGTCCCTAGTCTGTTTTTTATTTGCTACGTGCCTGTAGAATCCCTTCCTGTTATCCTTAACATCCCTGGCCAAGTTTAATTCTAACTCTGCCTTAGCTTTCCTAATATCTTTCTTAATATTTTTTTCCTAATATTTCTTTCCTAATATTTCATATTACCATATTTCATAATATTTCAAACTTAGCCACTGTTAGGTTCTAGTGACTGAGAAAATGGCTTCAACCTGCCAGATGGGAGATTGAGATGAGATTTTAGGCAAAAGTTCTTCCCTGTGAGTGTGGTAAGACACTGGCACAAGGTGCTCAGAGAAGCTGGAGGTACCCCATCCCTGGCAGTGTTCAAAGCCAGGTTGAACAGGGCTTGGAGAAACCTGGTCTACTGGAAGGTGTCCCTGCCCATGGCAGGGGATTGGAACTGGATGAGCTTTAAGGTCCCTTCCAACCCAAACCCCTCTGTGGTTCTATAAAAATGCAAAGCAAATCAAGAGTCTTTGTTATAAATTCAGTTGTACCTGCATAAGATTTCATTTCATTTGTACCATCCCTTTATCACAGCAACAAAACAAAGGAAACAAGCAAAAAAAGCCAAACAGAACCATGAAATAACAAGAGTCACTCTTTATCACCTTTGTGATTGTGATACTCCTTCCAATTCAACCAGAAGTCTTAAAATACAACTATTTGCCAGAATAACAATTGTTTTTAAAATAAATAAAAAGAAATCTGCTGTAGGAAAGGCTGAAACACTACAGAATAGGAGCAGTTTGGTGCTAAAAGGTGCCAGTGATAATGTTTCCTGTTTCCTCTGGATGGATTTTCGGTTCTGGTAATTGAAATAATGTCTTTGTGTTCTCCCAGTTAACAGACCCCACAAGAAAAAGGACCCCATATGGCCATCTGCCATGTCAAAATGTCAGAAGAGATTGCTAAATATTCCTCAAAACTCAACTGTTATCTAGGCTAGAAAACAGAATGAAAATATTTGTGTCTTTTTAGAAATCAACACTGGCATCCACAGAGGGACAGAACTAAAGTAATGGTTTGAAATATAACATCTGAGTCTCCCCCTCCTTCTGAAACTGCACTATCTGATGAGATATGACACTGATGCCTCCTAATATTGACTGAGGAGCAATTTCCTGTAACAGTAATACATCCATCTTGACAACATGTTATTCAGTGTCAAAACCAAGCCCTTGGCTCTGTCTGGAGGCATCTTTCTGCTGTTTTGGGAAATCAGCACCAGAGACAGTCAGGGTTAAAGTGGGTATAAATGTGTTAGCATCCTGAGCTGGATGTTCTGCCTTGCTAATTCTCCCATTGCTTCAACAGACTGTAACAGTCTCATGTGATGTGGAAAATCCCTACGCATCCACTAAATAAACAGAAAAACTGGACATAGTCCTGCAAGGGTGGTCTCATGCTGAACAGAAGTGAATAATCACTTCCCTCAAACTACAGTCTTGCTAACACTGCTTGGTATGTGTTTGGCCTTCTTTGTCTAAGTCACTCCTAACTCACACTCAGCTTGTTCTTCATGAGGATCCCTCTTGCCATTTGTGCACTGCTGCTTTCTATCAATTTGGCATGCTGCCTCTTATTGCTTGGGTAGGCACAGGACTCTGCATTTGCCTTTTCTGAACTTTACATGGCTCTTGTCTGCCCATATCTCCAGTCTGTGAGGTCCCTGAATAGCAGCCATACACTCCAGTTTATCAAGAGCTGTACACAGTTCATGGGTTTGCTGAAGGTTCATTCATCTCATCATCAGAATGATAAACACTATCAGCTCCACTACTGACCCTGACGAATGCCAATAGTAATGAGCTATCAGCTGGTAGGGGAAGTAGCTGACATAACAAGCAGAGAATCAATCCATAATTCCTTTTGGAACTTGTGGATTGTGCCAATAGAAATCTCTTGAAGTTCAACAAGAAAAAGTGCAAAGTTCTGCATTCAGGTTAATCACTTGCATCACTGTGGGCTGGGAACCAACTGAACAGCAGCTCTGCAGTAAAAGAACCTGGGGTGATTGTGGATGTAGGTGAAGTATCGACCAACACAGCAGTCTCACTGTGAGTAAAGGAAAGCTCATGCTAGAGAATGATTAGGGAGTATAGGGGACTATTAGGGACTATACGCCCATAATATATAAGGACACTGTGGCAGTCAGGATGCAGGAGAGTATTAGCCCCTTCCGATCAACATTGTGATGCCACACCTGAAACATGATGGCGAAATTTGACCTTCTACTTAAGGACAAATGTAGAGATGCTGGATACGTTCCAGTGGAAGACTGAGAAGATAGCCATTGGCCTGGAGAGCATAACTTATGAGGAAAGGTTGAGAAAACTGAGTTATTTTGGTCTAATGAAGAGGAAGCTAAAGGGTGATCTAATAGCAATGTGTAACTATTTGTACAGTAGTTACAAAGATAATGAAGCCCAACTCTTCTCATTAAAGCCAGTCCAAAAGGTGCCAAAAGCCACAAATTATGTATGTATGTTCAGGCTGGATGCTGGGAGGAAAAATATCACTAGGAAACTGGACTGCACTGGGAGAAATTACCCAGAGAGGACATGGAATTGACATCCTTGAGTTTTTCCATGGACAAAGCCATGGCTAACATGATCTAGTGTGGAAAAGAGTGCTGATTTACATGGGCAGTGGATCTGTATATCCTCTCAGAGGTTACACCCCAAAACCTGTGAAAATATATGAGAAAAAAAAATCTAACAATTTAGGCAAAGAGTGTCAGGAGAGTGATCAGTCACCTCTGTTGTTGTGCTTATGTCCTTCAGGTATCTGCTACAGATAGGTGATAAGTAACTACAATACAAAGCTAATAAAACCTGTGTTATTTACTCTGTAGTAGAGTTGTTCTTTCTGGGACATGTTTCCTTAGGAGATGGATTAGTCTTTTTATTGTGCAAGTTTGGCAAATGCAAAATGATTAGACAGCAATTTTTAAAATCCCATTTTTACATCAACAGTGGCACAGTCCTTTTGGAAAGGCCTATACTAGTGTGAAAGGTAAAGTTCAGCCACCAGCATGGAAAAAAAATCTTGAAGGGCAATTTGACTGCATCATAATGAAAAAAAACAAAAACAAAAGGTAGTTTTCTACCTTCACAGTGACTCACTAAGTTTATGAAGAAAGTTCTACACAAGGGGAAAAGGCTGCTTAATGCACAGAATATTGCCATCCGCAACTCCTACTGGGTCCCAGCCTGCTCGAAACTGAAGAGAGGGGCAAAACTCTGATTAACTTCCCAGCATGAGCTCACACAGATCCAAGAAACTGCTGACACTGTACCTGTGTGAATGCTGTGTAGTGAGTGCCACTGGGAATATGCAGGAAATATGCATATTTGTATCTGAGATTGGAATTTCTTCTAAGAATATGTACTGGGGACTATCTTCTTAAATTCTGCCCAATTTGATTTTCATAGGTGCAGGAGTCCATATGCTGACTTCATCTGGAGTTCTGTTTTCCCCTCACACCTAGCTATACTGGGCTTTGACTCTCAGTATCTACTTTATAAAGTAGGAATCCTGCATAGCTATGTTTTAAGGCAGCTAACGAGGCTGTATCTGGAGTAAAAAAGCAAACAAATTCACTCCTGCCTGGAAAACAGATTCAAATTCTCATCATTTGCCTTGGAAACACTCTCAACACTGGTGGTTTAGGACTTTATTCAGCAGTTGGTAAACAGAGAAATAACTGATAAGTGCTTCTCATCCCCTTAGTTTCCTCTTTGAGCTGACCAGGAAATGAATGCTAAAAGATGCAATAAGGACAGACCTGTCACTCCTCTCAAAACAGAACTTCGAGCTAGTAAATTTCTTTTGACAGTATTAACATACCTCTACACGTAGTCTAGAAAAAAACCAGCAGGTGATACTTACAATGCAACTACTGAATGAATGGAATGTAACTTAAGTTTCTCTTGGGAAAATACACTACTTTCATTTTCACTGATATGTTTTCTATATAAAACATAAATATGGACTAAATAAGAAATCAATCCTTTCCTCATTCCTGGAAGACAGAATTACAGAAGTTCTGACCTGTAGAGTGCCTTAAATATTATGACTATTGCTTATCTCTAAGTGTCCATTCCAAGCAGCAAAAATACTATGTGGCTGGGCAAGAGAAAGAGAAAGGACTTAATGAAAGAGAAATGCTCATTCTCTGTACAGTATCAAGCTTTGCAGAGGACCACTTGAGTGTGTAACAGGAGAGAAAGGGGACAGTCCAGAGAACTCGATCCTTCAATGAAAGATGGTTGAAAGTTGTCAGTACAAACTTATTCTGCTCCATCATCTCTCAACACGGATGAAATTTTTCATTGTCTTTCATAGATATTCCTAGTGCTATGTGTAGCAAAGTGGGGCAGATCATAGAGTCCTGGACTGGTTTGGTTTGGAAGAGACCATAAAGCTCATCCAGTTCCAATCTCCTGCCATGGGCAGGGACACCTTCCACTAGATCACGCTTCTCCAAGACCTGTACAACCTGGCCTTGAACACCATCAGGGATGGGGCAGATGCAGCTTCTCTGGGCACCCTGTGCCAGCACCTCACCACCCTCACATGAAAGAACTTCTACCTAAGATCTCATCTCAATCTCTCCTCTGTCAGGTTAAATCTATGCTGCCTTTTCCTGTCCCTACAGGCCCTTGTCCAAAGTCCCCCTTCAGGCTTCTTGTAGCCCCTTTAGGCACTGGAAGCTGCTCTAAGGTTTTCCCAGAGCCTTCTCTTCTTATCCTGGAAGGTCCTGGAGTATTAATTTTGCTTTGAAAACATAAAGATGCCTCACAGTAGACCATAACCTATTCTGGCACTCTCTAGTGGCTCTTTCCAGCTGCATTCAGCTTAACAGGCCTTGCTGATCAAAGTGTTCCCATAACCATACAAAGTGAGGAAGAGGAGGAAGCACCATGACATGACTGAGTCTGATCCCAACAGGGGTTTTTGAAGAGAAAGACAAATGTCTTAAGTGAGCTGACACAGCACAGAAATGGAGCCTGAATTATTTCTGATGGTTTAAGGCTAAGAGCTCATCTTAGTTAACAGTGGTGAAAATGGTAGTACCAACTCCTGCGTCCTGTCCCCTTCATTTATATAACACTGGCACTGTCATTCATGTACTGCTCAAGGGACAACCAATTCTTTGAGATTTTTAGAAGACAGAAGCTCAGGCTACTACTTAGTGCACAAGTAGGATAAGGAGCTCCATGCTTGATTCCAGCTCTACCACTCCCTTTTCTCATTCTCTGACCTTGGACAAGTCATTTTAACTTTCTCTGCTGATATTTAATTTTTCATGGGTACACTGAGAATCTTGGAAGAACCCAGCTACAGTTACATTTAGAATGTTCTTTGTGAAAAAAAAATTAAAACTTCCTTTCAGATATGGATAATAAAGTCAATATCTGACAGCAAACCAAGCAGAATCCCTTGAGAGTAGTTTGATAGGAATTTGCATCTTGCCTGATGATTCACTGGAGAGAAGAAAGCCTTTTTTTATTATAGATAAAAAAAAATGAACTTAAAAGACAAAGCTACTGAAAAATAAGCCCCCAAAGCTTCAGTCCATAGCTTCCTCTTCTTAAGCTCTAAAAAATAAAACATTCTGAACACTCCTTTTATGAGGATCTCTTAAATAGAATAATTTAAGAGAAAAACAAACAGCAGTTGTATGACTGTAAAGAGAAATTAGCATTTTGCTCAAAAGGAATGGCAATTAGCAATGATGACATTGTGATTTATACTAATTGAGATTAAGTCAGACAAAATGGCAACATTAGTAATCATTTGAAGTACTGTATTATTCATTATACTGTGCTTTGTAAACATCTCTCTCAAAATTAAAAAGTAATTAGTAGCATTTTAGTCATTTAATTCACTGTAATTAGGATTTTAGGGAAACTACAGCCCTGCTGTTGGAAGCCTTGAAGGTTTTGAATTTACATCAGCTTTTAGTGGCGGCTCATTTTCTGTGGTCCACAGAGGCAAATCGTATCACTGGAAGTAACAGGAAGGTATTGATCAGAGATGGCTTTCAATGGACATGTGCATCCATCTTAATGCAGTGATGTGAGCTAACTGGCTTAGAGAAATGCTTATTTCTCTAAGGGCCAAATCTAGATCTCTATTCAAAGTCAGTCTGGACAATAAATAAGCAAAGTTGTTACTTCCAAGGGGAACAAAGTATGTCCAGTGTGAAACAGGTTGTTACCTGAGCAGAAAATGGGACAGGAAATTGCCCTTCCTGTGTAACATCCAGTAAAAGGAGACACCCAAGTCACATATCCACCAAACACTTTAAACAAGGAAGTACTCATCTCTGGGGGCAAGGGTGTCTGCAGAACTAGCCTTGATGCTAGCCCAAGGACTCGGCTAATAGAGCGGCCATGGACCAGGCGAGCCCGGGGTCTCCACTGCATCCCAGGTTTTGGGAGCCAGGATGGACCTGCTAATGACTGTGTAGGAAGCAGGAGCAGGGTAAGCAGAACCACTGTGTGGAATGTGTCTGTGGGATCCCGTGTGGGGGTGAAAGTGTTTTGTGTGGCTGAGACATGGCATAGCTACGAAGCAAGTGTGGAGTCCTGATACGCCGTTCCGTGCTCTCCGCAAGGAGAGTGGCCGGAAACGGGCGAAGCATATTTGTTTTGTGTTGTGTGTAAGCATTTTGTGTGGCTGAGATGTGGCATAGCTATGAAGCGTATCTGTCTTGTGTTGTGTCTCTTTGTTCTTGTGTATATGTCTGTTGTTAGTGTTAAAGATTACAGTGTTTAAGTGGTGGGGGAGGAGTAGATGAAAATAAACAGTGGCTAATTTGAGGGTTAAGAAGAGTTCCTTCTCTGTGCCCCACTGGCTGTATAAGAGAAGTATCATTTCTAATATCTGTAGTCCTACTCTTGAGACCTGGACTTTACACTCAGCACCAGAGGATTGTAACCTCACATATGGGTGCATAATAACTTCTGAATGGTGGAACCTGCCGTGAATACTAGGAGAGTGTAAACTTTGTTGGAACTGAAACTATTATCTAACAGCAGAGGAGTTGATCTGCAGAACCCAGAGATATTATTTTACTGAACCCCCTGAGAATATAATAAAACTTGTGTGTAGGTGTTCTCATATTTTTACAAATGCATTTGCAGAGCACTGGGAGAGGGAGGCTATAGACATTTGTAAAAGATTGTTTGAAATGGGAGCTAGTCAAAGCAAGGGAATTCTGAAGAAAAGCCCATTAGGTTGCATTTTGGCACACTGGAAGGGAATTGCAGGAACTGGGGGGACAGAAAATAAGAGGACCCTCGTTATATATTGCAATCAATGGTGGCCATTATATAAGTTGGAGGAAAGGGCGAAATGGCCACTTAATGGAACTTTAGATTATAATACTATGTTACAGCTAATGTTCTTAAGGAGAGAAGGAAAATGGGATGAAATATTATATGCAGATATGTTTTCACCCTCAGAAATCATCCTGAATGACAAAGAGATTGTGGGATGATACCGCCCCAGGATCCTTTAGTATTAGTTTTAGAAAAAGAAAATAATTCAAGCAAAGACAAGCCTGGAAGGCTCAAACGATGCTGCTCTGCATGTAGCATCGGCCAGAGATGCACTAAACAAGATAAAATTGATCAGGATGTGAATCAGGAGTTAGTAGATGTGTTTAAGCCTCCCCTTAAGAAATGGGAGGAAAATGCAGGTTTGGAAGGAACTCCCCCGGACAGCCCAGTTTCCTCACAAACCAGGCAAAAACATATATTGCAAGCCCCTCTCCGAGAGGCAGTAGGGCCCAAAGGGACTACAATGCTGATCAAGGTACCTTTTTCCACACCAGATTTAGAAGCATGGAAAAAGGTAGCGAAAGATTATTGCAGTGACGCAGTAAGTGTTAGAAAACACTTAGAGTTTATTCTAAAACAACATAATCTGGATTGGAGTGACATGCAGTTATTGCTGGAAAAAATGACTGAGACAGAAATACAACTAATATTAAAAACAACTGGAGAACTGGCTGAGGATTGCCATAAGACAAGACAGGAGGATATAAATGAATTTTTCCCACTTCAGGATCCAAAGTGGGATCCAAACTGATCGGCGGAGCTAGCGAAATTACAAGCATATCAGGAGTGGATTGTGAAGGGAATGAAGAGGGCGATTCCAAAAACAATTAATTGGTCAGCATTGCATGCAATTAAGCAGGGTCCCTCCAAGTCACTATCAGAGTTCCTAGACCAACTGAGAGACACAATGAGCCATAACACACTGATAGATCCTGGGTCAGAGGTGGGAGTACAACAGCTAGTTTCTTTATTCCTAGGACAATCAACAGGAGATATCAGGTGGAAACTCCAAAAATTACGATCAACTGAAGGAAGAAATTTAGAAATTTTACTAGATGAAGCATGGTGAGTGTTTAGCAATCATGAAGAAAACTATAAGCAAAGGATGAGGAGATTAGTAGCAGTAGTGGAGGATGAGAAAAAAGGAAGTCAAAGGCAGGGACCACCACTACTCAAAATAGGACCACGGCTGGGCAAAGACCAGTGTGCGCTGTGCAAGAAATACGGACATTGGAAAAATGAGTGGCCAGAAAATAAGCAAAGCCACCGCCCAAATAGAGTGATGCAGGGAAGGGTGGTTGCACATATGAAGGAAGAATGACAGGGACCGGGGGAATCTTCCCTAGCAGACCCACTGGTTATAATGTAGCTACGGGATACGGGGAAAGAAGTGGAACCAACAATATATAGAGATGTTAAGCTTAGCTTTGCTCACTAATCACATCGAGGGAGAAGTCAGGGGAGATATACTGGCACAGGTATTCCCAGGAGTATGGGCCACAAATGTACCTGGAAAAGCCAAAAATGCACCCCTGATACAGATTAAGCTCAAGGAGGGAAAACAGGTAGTCAGGATTAAACAATACCCCCTGAAAAAAGAAGATAAGGAAGGAATTTGCCCAATAATTGAAAATTTCCTACAGCTAGGACTGCTAAAAGAGTGCCAATCTGATTTTAACACCCCTATTTCACGTGTTCATAAACCTGATGGGTCATACCAGATGGTACAGGGCTTACAGGCTGTTAACAAAATAACTGAGGATCTTTACCCTGTAGTAGCAAATCCATACACTTTACTAACATACTTAACACCAGAGCTAACTTGGTTTACTGTTTTAGATTTGAAGGACGCTTTCTTTTGCCTCCCTCTCCATGAAGCCAGCCAGAAAATCTTTGCATTTGAATGGGAAAACCCTAAGAGTGGGCACAAAACCCAGCTCACGTGGATGGTGTTGCCTCAGGGATTTAAGAATAGTCCCACCCTGTTTGGAGAACAACTTTCAAAAGACTTAAGAGTCCTAGGAAGCCCCAGTGGAAGAAGAGAAGTTATTGCAGTACGTAGATGACATCTTAATAGCTACCCAGACAGAAGAGGCCTGTGTGGCCTGGACAGTAAGCCTCCTAAACTTTCTGGGACTCCAAGGATACAGAGTACCAAGGAAGAAGGCTCAGGTGGTGAAACAAAAGGTGATTTACCTGGACTATGAGGTTAGCGCTGGACAACAGACTTTGGGACAGGATCGTAAAGAAGCAATATGTCAAACCCTAAAAGCCCAGACAGTAAAGGAACTGCAGACCTTCCTGGGTATGACAGGATGGTGTAGGTTGTGGATTTACAACTGATAGGTCACAGACTATGCCCCCAAAATGGAGGTCCTCAGAGAAGGCCTAAAAAACACATCTAGAGAAAATTAATTGTGAGTTTCTTCCATAGAAATCTGAAGACCTGAAACTTATGCACAGAACTTTCAAAAAGCAAGAACACACTCAAAGACATGCTGTTAATTGTGCCAGTGAACTTTGGGGATGCTGGCAAAATGACATATACTAGTGAGAACAGAAGATGAAAGAATGAAAGAAGATGAATTAAGATGAGATTTCAGAGGAAATCAGACAGCTGCTTTTGGAGGTGGGATATTACAGGAAGGTTTATGACACTACATAAACAGCCTAGAGAAGACATATCTGAGAAGGAAAAATGAAGATCTTGAAGTAGCAGTGTGTTAGAGTAGCAACTGAGACGCTTCAAATTCAGGATGAAAAAGCAGGAGAAATGTAAAGAAAGGACAAAAAGGGCAAAAGTATTAGAGTACACCTGATTTGTATAAACAATGTCTTCTCCTTAAGAAGCCATCTCCTACTGTAAGATGTCTCTTTTCCCAGTCTACTGTCCCAGAGTTGTTTCAGTAGGAAATGAATGCCTCTTTTCAAACTTTCCATGTCTTTGAGCGCAGCAGCAAAGAGGCAGTACAGAATTTCTTACATTGCCCTATTGTAAAGCACCAGCAGTTCACAGACTCTGACTATTTTACGTTCACAGCAGAACCTAAGGCAAACAGTGCATCAGATGTTCAAGGATGTGATGGGCTTCTTGCTTGTTTTCATATGTTATATTGATTAAAACAGGTGCAGCTTCCCACCACAGTCACTTTAATCCACTGCTCAACCTAGCAGTGACTTGGAAATATAAATTACTGGCCAAGAAAATATACACCATGGGTGGCAGATGAAGAGAAACTGTATTTAATGATTTTCAAATATATTTTCTCTCCTTTTCACAATACCTTTTCTGTTCTGTTTTAAGCCATTGTGCTGAGCAGCTCATGTGGTTATCTGATTAACCAGCATAAGCAAATTTGGTCCTTGCCTTTAGTTTATTTTAATTCTCAGAGCAAAGATAAGTGCTTTTTGAAGTAAATAAATCATTGTTTTTATTCCTCAAAATATACTAAGGCTTGCAGCCACTTATTTACCTCTTCCCTTGTTTGCCCAGAGATAAAAAGGCAACCTGGATAGTCTTCTAATGGACAACTCCTTAGAAGCGCAGTAGGATGCAGAGGAAAAAGACTAAGTTAAGAAGTCATGTCCATTCCTTTCTTACTGCACTATGATAAAAAGGTGCAGACACTGAAAAGAAGCTGTGCAAAGAGCCAATGGAAAGACTATCAAACAGAAGTGAATCATAGAAAAAAAAACACTCACTTTTCATAGACAAACTCTTTTCTTAAGAAAACTGACAACTGGAAAACATCAGCCTTGTAGACTTCTTCAGAACACTGAATAACTTTCTTAAACCTAAGATTTAGTAGTTTGAAAGGACTATCTTACCGCCCTCCCTAGAGTCCAACTTCTTGTTCACTTTTGTTGAGTCACCTTTGATTTATCACCTGCTAAAATGGGGAAAAATAGAATGCAGTTTCTGAAGCTGGAATTGATACATATTTCATGGTGAGTAGTAACAGAGTAAAACTTCAGGGAACAAATGTCGCCAAAAATACTTGTGTTGGAACGGATTGAAGGGTTTGGTTATTGTGAAGTAAATTTTCACCTTTAAAATAGCGTTTTGCTAAATGTATTGAAAAAAATGTAGAAAAAAAAAAAGTACAAGACAACAAAACCATTTTTAAAATTGGGGACATTCTAAGAAACCTATAGTAGAGAAGGAAAATATTGTTAGGATGTTTTTAGGAAATGTTTTCAAGCATTTTATTTGCATCAGTAGTTAACTATGAGAACCATGGATGTGTTTTTGATGAAAGCTCTCTAAGCATTACTGTAGTAGAAGTACAGCAAAAGTACAAAGTTCAAAATTCCTCTTTGATGGTTCTTCTCCATGACTTGCAAAACCATGCCTTTTGTGTCCAACACCTCCACAGACTCTGCATTAGCTGCAATATCAGATTCAGTGTCCCTACCTTCATCATGCATTCTGCTCCAATTAAATATTCCCATCTTCGTACTTCAGTACAAATGGAAGCCACTACATCATTTATTATTCTTCAATGACATTTAATCTGTGTAATGCCATCTACAGAGTTGCTATATGTTTCCCTTGTCTTTCTCTCATCTTTTACATATGCAATGCACTATGAAAACTATTTGTAAGAACTGCTCTCCTTGGATCATACCTGAATCAAACCGAAGAATGGTTTCAGTTTGTTTATCAGATTCATGGTCTCTTTATCTATACTGGTTAACTTCCTTTCCCATCCAATTCTTTACATATGAAATGAAATAAAAACATTCCAGGTTTGCTCCTCTTTTCCTCTTCTTCTTTCCTCTATTGTGTGCTTCCAGATCACCAGAATTTTAGAAGAGTAGTCTTCTAAAATGTAACTTTTACATTTTTTTTTTATTCTAAATGCAATTCTGTAACTTTTATAAGTAGCATTGGGCATACTAGAAGCTGTTAGAAATTAATCAAAATGAAACAGAAGTTCAATCAAGCAGGAACGATATTAAGCTGCAAAGCATCTGTTTAGCCCTGAAACTGTATTTCTTACACTTTAAAATAAATTCCTTCAACACAAAAGCTTCTTAGTGGGCTGAATATCATCCCCATCAGAAAATTTGTGAGGCACTGCATGTTTGATAAAAACGAATCATGGGAAAAAAAGAAAAAGTAAGTCTCTGCATCCAAGCTGCATGACTATTTTAGTTTCTAAAGTAGAACTTACAAAGTATCTTCAGAAAGCAATTCATAGAAGTTAGTATCTATATAATTCAAAAGCTCTATATTAAGAAACTGACTTAGAATAAAGACTTCAATAAGTAAGGTATTTGTTTTGAAATGCACAGACTAATCACCCTAGAATTCAATGGTGTTCTCATGTTTCACAGGCCATGTCACAATATTATTTAGAATCATAAAATCATGGAACAGTTTGGGTTGAAAGAGACCTTAAAGATTATGTAGTTCCAAGCCCCCCCATCACTGGCATGGACACCTTCCACAAGACCAGCCTACTCTAAGCCCCATCCAACCTGGCCTTGAACACTGCCAGGGATGGGGCAGCCACAGCTTCTCTGGGCAACCTGTGCCAGTGCCTCAGCACCCTCACAGGGATGAACTTCTGGCTAATGTCTCATCTCAATCTCCCTCTATCAGGTTAAAGTCATTCCCCCTTGTCTTGTCACTTACCCGCTCTCGTTCAAAGCACCCCTCCAGGTTTCTTGTAGCCATGTTCAGGGCCTCCTCTGGACTTGCTTGAGCAGGTCCAAGCTCCTTTTGATGCAGCTCAGGACATGGCTGTTTTCTGTGCTGCAAGCGCATATAGCCGGGTCATGTTGAGCTTCTTGTCAATCAACACCTCCAAGTCCTCCTTCTCAGGGCTGCTCCATTCAGTCTCTGTCCAGCCTGTAGCTAAACTTGGGATTGCAGAATCTTGCAGTTGGCCTTGTTGAACAGGTGTGAGCTGGTCCACGTCTCTGTCCTGTCCGGGTCTCTCTGGATGGCATCCCTTCCAATGGCAGTAGTGCCACTTTCTGTGGCCAACAGTAGAGCTTGCAGCTCTCCTATCTGTGTGCTGCCTTTGCCCTCTTCCTCAGCTGTCTTCCCAGTGCTAATTTCTAATGCTGCTGCTTTATAGTAACATCTTAGTACCACTTGAGAAGCAAACCTTTGTGGGAGTCAGTTAAAGGGGCATTGTATCCACTCCCAAGAGAAAGCAAACTGAGGTTTGTCTTCTTCCCTTAGGGGAAGCATAAATAATCTATCCTTAACATCTGGAATGGCCAACCAGGGGTGAGCAGCAACCTGTATTGCTGTCATGACAAGAGGGTTATGTGTGGGACAGCAGCAGTCAGTGGTGGAGTATTGGTGTTCAATGTCCTGTAATCAACTGTTAAATGCCACTGGCCATCAGCCTCATGGACTGGCCAGACCGGAGAGTTATAAGAGGAGATAATGTGTCTCTTCTCTAAAGCTTTAACTACTGCGGAGATGCACTGTTCTGCAGCAGTTGGAAGCAGATGCTGAGTGACACAGGTTGAGAGAGGACGCCTGCAACACTGGAGCGGAGAGGGGAGAGATCAGCGTCCAGGAGCCTCAACTCAGAGCGACAAGAGCCACTGAGGAGGGAGCCTCAAGTCCTCAACAGGACTTGCCCAGGACTCGGAAGCTCAGCTCCCGCGAGGGGCTGACTCACAGGGGGCGGAGCCAGGAGGAGTGGCACCAGCTGGGAGTGGCTAAAAAACCTTCCCAGGGAGCGCGGCGACCAGAGCCGGCAAACAGAGAGCGTCGAGGCAGTTCGCGCGGGCAGGCGAGCGGGCAGGGGAGCGGGCAGGGAAGCGTTCCATCCGCCTCATCGACAGGACTCACCTGGAGTACAGGAGGGGGAAGGAGTGCTGAGAGACGTAGACGGATTGATTGACCAGATAGATCATGGTTACAACACGATCGAAAGCTGTAGTGAGTACTAATGTGGGTATCCAGACTGAGCCTTCCTGCAGACATGCAGCTGTGCAGGTCTCTGGCTGTAGCGAATGCCTGAGCCTGGCACTTGTATTGGAGGGAGCCAGTGACACTGCTTGTGTTCGCTGTGAGCAAATAAATGACCTGCTCAGGCAGGTGGCTGAACTGAGGGAGGAGGTAGAAAGGTTGAGAGCCATTAGAGAGTGTGAAAGTGAAATAGATTGGTGGAACCACACCCTAAGGCAAGGGCAGAGGGAAGTGGTTCAACAAGCTATGGATCCCCTTCCCTCCTACCATCAGACAGAAGGAGAGAGCTTAATGGACAAGGATGGATGGAGGGAGGTTCCTCCTCGGAGAGGTAAGCGAAAACCCTCACAATCCCTTCCTCCCTCCCAATTGCCCTTGAACAACAGGTACGAGGTCTTGGAAATTCAGGGCCAGGTGATTGGAGATGGTGAGGCAAATCTATCTAGTGAGTCACCCAGGGCTAGTCACTCACCCACATGCCTCAGAACTTCCCCAACCAAGAAGAAAAGAAGAGTAATTGTGGTGGGTGACTCCCTTCTGAGGGGAACAGAAGGGCCCATTTGTCGACCGGATCCACCACACAGGGAGGTCTGCTGCCTGCCTGGGGCTCGGATTAGAGATGTTAAAAAGAAACTCTCTGAACTGGTGCAGCCGTCTGACTACTATCCGCTGCTGGTTTTTCAGGTTGGCAGTGACGAAATTATTACGAGGAACGTAAGGGCAATGAAGAGAGACTTCAGGGCCCTGGGACGGCTGGTTAAAGGGTCTGGAGCGCAAGTGGTGTTTGCCTCCATACCTGTTGCAAGCGAGGGTGAAGGGATATATAAGAAGACTCTGCAGGTTAATGTATGGCTATGTGACTGGTGCCAAAGGCAGGGGTTTGGGTTTTTCAGTCACGGGCTGCTGTATGGGACACCTGGTTTGCTGGTGACAGGTGGGATACACCAGTCCCAGAGAAGAAAAAGGGTTTTGGGGCAGGAGTTAGCAGGGCTTATTGACAGGGCTTTAAACTAGTTATGAAGGGGGGAGGGGATTTAACTGGGCCTGTTGGGGACAAGCCCAAGAGGAACATGCTAGGGATTGAAGGATGGCGGGCTAAAGAGGACTATCAATCTCTTATTTCACTTGTGGGAAAGGATAGCTTTTTAGACCCTGTCCCGCAGGGGAAAAAGGGTACTAGGACTGGCTCCCTGAAATGCCTGTACACCAATGCACGCAGCATGGGGAATAAACAGGAGGAGTTAGAAGTCTGTGTGCGGTCTAAAGGTTATGATCTAGTGGCAATTACAGAGACATGGTGGGGCAGTTCACATGACTGGAATGTGGTCATGGATGGCTATGTCCTTTTTAGGAAAGATAGGTCAGCGAAGCGAGGTGGTGGAGTTGCTCTTTACGTGAGAGAGCAACTAGAATGTATTGAGTTCTGTCCGGGGTCGGATGAGGAGCAAGTGGAATGTCTGTGGGTACGAATCAAGGGGCAGACTGGCACGGGTGATACAGTTGTGGGGGTCTATTACAGACCTCCTGATCAGGACGAAGGAGTTGATGAGGCTTTCTACAGGCAACTGGAAGTAGCCTCGCGACTACATGCCTTAGTCATCGTGGGGGACTTTAACTACCCCGATATTTGCTGGAAGACTCACACAGCCAGTCATTCACAGTCTAGGAGGTTCCTTGAGTGCATTGATGATAATTTCTTAATGCAAATGGTGGACGTACCAACTAGGGGAGCAGCGCTGCTAGATTTAGTACTCGCCAACAAAGAAGGTTTGGTCGAAGTGGTGACGGTCAATGGCAGCCTTGGCTGCAGTGACCATGAGATGGTGGAGTTTAGGATCCTGTGTGGGAGGAATAGAATACCTAGCAAAGCCACAGTTCTGGATTTCCGAAGGGCCAACTTTGGCCTCTTCAGTCAACTGCTAAGGGAAGTCTCATGGGAAAGTGTACTAGGCAGTAAAGGGGCTCAAGATAGTTGGTTAGCATTCAAGGACCACTTCTTCCAAGCTCAGGATCGGAGCGTCCCACTGAGTAGGAAATCAAGTAAGGGATCTAGGAGACCGGCGTGGTTAAACAAGGAGCTGCTGGGCAAACTCAAGTGGAAAAGGAGAATCTATGGATTATGGAAGGAGGGGCTGGCCGCTTGGGAGGAATATAGGACAGTTGTTAGAGGATGTAGGGAGGCATTTAGGACAGCTAAGGCCTCCTTGGAACTCAATCTTGCTAGTCGGGTTAAAGACAATAGAAAGGGCTTCTTCAAATACATAGCAAATAAAACTAACACAAGAGGCAATATAGGCCCACTGCTGAACGAAGTGGGTACCCTGGAGACAGAGGATATAAAGAAGGCAGAGGTGCTGAATGCCTTCTTTGCCTCTGTCTTTACTCCTGCAGACTCTCCCCGAGGGCCCCGGATTTCTATAGCCCCAGAAGGAGTCAGGACAAAGGAGGAGTTTGCTTTGGTAGATGAGGATTGGGTTAGGGATCAGCTATGCAATCTGGACATCTGTAAATCGATGGGTCCGGATGGAATGCACCCACGGGTGCTGAGGGAGCTGGCAGAGGTCATTGCTAGGCCACTCTCCATCATCTTTGGTAAGTCGTGGGAAACGGGCGAGGTGCCTGAGGATTGGCGGATGGCAAAGGTCACACCAATCTATAAGAAGGGCAAGAAGGAGGACCCGGGTAATTATAGACCGGTCAGCCTTACCTCCATCCCTGGAAAGGTGATGGAACAACTTATTCTTGACTCCATCACTAGGCATATCAAGGATGAGGGGGTCATTAAGAACAGCCAACATGGTTTTATGAGGGGGAAGTCATGTATGACCAACCTTATAGCCTTCTATGAGGAAGTGACTAGGTGGAGGGATGATGGTAGAGCGGTAGATGTAGTTTTTCTTGATTTCAGTAAGGCATTTGATACTGTCTCCCACAGCATCCTCATAGATAAGCTAAAGAAGTGTGGGCTTGACGATCAAGTAGTGAGGTGGATCGAGAACTGGTTGAAAGGAAGAAGGCAGAGAGTTGTGGTCAATTGCGCAGAATCTAGCTGGAGGTCTGTGACTAGTGGAGTCCCTCAGGGGTCGGTGCTGGGACCGGTGCTGTTTAATATTTTCATCAGTGACCTGGATGAGGGAACTGAGTGCACCCTCAGCAAGTTTGCTGATGACACAAAACTGGGAGGAGTGGCTGACACACCAGAAGGCTGTGCTGCCATTCAGCGAGACCTGGACAGGCTGGAGAGTTGGGCGGGGAGAAACTTGATGAAATTTTAACAAGGGCAAGTGTAGAGTCTTGCATCTGGGGAAGAACAACCCCATGTACCAGTACAGGTTGGGGGTTGACCTGCTGGAAAGTAGCGAAGGGGAAAGGGACCTGGGGGTCCTGGTGGATAGGAGGATGACCATGAGCCAGCAATGTGCTCTTGTGGCCAAGAAGGCAAATGGCATCTTAGGGTGCATTAGAAAGGGAGTGGTTAGTAGGTCAAGAGAGGTTCTCCTCCCTCTCTACTCAGCCTTGGTGAGGCCGCATCTGGAATATTGCGTCCAGTTCTGGGCCCCTCTGTTCAAGAAGGACAGGGAATTGCTTGAAGGAGTCCAGCGCAGAGCCACAAAGATGATTAAGGGAGTGGAACATCTCCCTTATGAGGAGAGGCTGAGGGAGCTGGGTCTCTTTAGCTTGGAGAAGAGGAGACAGAGGGGTGACCTCATGAATGTTTACAAATATGTAAAGGGTAGGTGTCAGGATGATGGAGCTAGGCTTTTTTCAGTGATATCCAGTGATAGGACAAGGGGCAATGGGTGTAAACTGGAGCATAGGAAGTTCCACGTTAACATCAGGAAGAACTTCTTTACTGTAAGAGTGACAGAGCACTGGAACAGGTTGCCCAGGGGGGTTGTGGAGTCTCCTACACTGGAGATATTCAAGGCCCGCCTGGACAAGTTCCTGTGTGATGTACTGTAGGTTACCCTGCTCTTGAGGGGGGTTGGACTAGATGATCTTTTGAGGTCCCTTCCAACCCTTGGGATTCTGTGATTCTGTGATTCTGGATTAAAGTAGTTCAGGGGCAGTCTGCAAAAGCCTCACTCGAGCAGCTGCTGCCTCTCTGCATCCCAAACTTCACACCCTGACACGGGGTAGTGTGTCAAATTCTACTGTATTTTCCTTGTGAGTGCTCAGAGCCACTTCCAGAGCTGCCATCTTCTCCTCCCCTACAGCCAGAGTCAAGTTTGAGACAAGGGGGATTCTTCCACTGCACCAGTTATCCCGCTGCATTTACAGCTTTCCTTGATGGTTTAACTCCTCACTTCCCCACCTGTTGCTTATTTCAACCATTAATTTGGGCCCCATATCGATGAAAAGTTCCACACTCACTCTGCCTCCATGTGGATGTACCTACGGGGATCCTCAGCAGCAGGTCCTCGGCAGGAGCCAGTGGGGCAGGAAAGGCTGGTTTCCTGTAGCTGTTTCCGCCCAGCGGCATTGTCTGCTGCACCCCAGGCCTGTTCCAGCATCTCTCGGGACTGCTCGAGCTCCTGGCCAGGACAGGTGGAGGTTTGTGACCGGCCTGTCTGACTGGCCCATGCCGCTCTCCGGACTGGCTTGGCCACTCTCCCATCCGGGGATGACCATTTGTGTTACATCTCCGCCTGAACCTGAATGGCGGAAAGCTTTGATGAGCTTCGGTCTGTGAAGGCTTTGGTCAGGGCCGGTGCCACACGGTGTGCCTCTGGCTCCTTCTCTACCCTTCTGAGAATCTAGCATCACTTATGATGTTCCTGCAAACACCGTTAGCATGACTGGTGGGTTGAAAAAAGCTAAAATTGGCTGGAAATGCCATATAACCCTGGTCCCAGTTTGGTAGGAAATAGAAGCACTGGAGGGATTGTCCAGACTGGATTGAGTGGAGGTTTTCCCCAGTAAGAGAGGGGATCAGCAACAGACTGTGTTTCATAGAAAGTGAGAAAATGGATTGTTGTTCTCTGAACACTCAGATAATAAAAAATTCAGTATACTTGAAATTAGTTTCTAAAAGTATTTTGCCCTAAGAGCCAAAAGAACTCCATAGAACTTTTTGTCGCTACACAGTGCCACAACAGTAAGTATTGTCTTCCAGCTTAGCATGTATTTTCCCCCTCAATGTGAAATAATATGGGATGGCAGTTGGCTCATTTTACCCAGGCTATCCTGCAGTTGCTGTCTGATTCTCATTTTATTGGCTATGCAGATAAAATGCCATTTAAAACTTTAATTGCCAAAGAGAGTTGTGAAATACTCATTGAGATTTATTGCTCTCCCTTTGTGATGTACCTTCACAGCAAAGTGACCCTGGTGGCTAGGAAGCATATTGTATAAATGGCAATTTAATGGGGGCTTGGAGACTCTGAGGTCTCCAAAGAACACTTAATTTTGAAATTTTCTTGTTACAGAGTATTTTATTAAAAAAGTCCTGCCAGGGATTCCAATGAAGATAACCTGGATCTTTAACTAGTGATATTGGCCAGAATGGTACAAAATCTTTACAGTAATACTTTAAACACTACAGATCCCTGAGGTCCAGTCTTGCAGTTTAACTGAACTGATAAAAAGAGACACTGAAAGGCAAGAAGATCTCTGTAAGAAGATATAAACAGACCTGCATATTTTCCAAGTTAGCGAAATAATCACTGTTCCTGATTCACAGTAAGAGCAACAGTTCACAACATAGCAAGTACCTTGACAGCTTTCCTGTTTTGAGGAAGAGCTGAGTAATAGATGTATTATGTACTTTCATACATATTTTAAAATCGAATTCAGCTGATAATCTGCTTCAGCCTCTGAGCATTTATATAGGCTTATATTAGGTATTTCACTACTGATCATTTTTAGGAAGAACTTCAGGCCCAGTCTTGTATGGATTCTACAGCTTACTGAGGTGTTAAACTCCTCTGCTCCTTTTAAAAGAACTCCTGCTGTGTTTAACCCCAGGAGGCAATTAAGCCCCACAGAGTATGCAGACATACCCTGAATAGAGTAAAGCTTGTAACAGCATGTCACCCATAGCATATGATCATTAATGTAATGGAAACTACTTTGAAAACTTTGTAAGAGACTGAAATGTAGAATATAATTTGTAAGTTTAAATGACAAAGTTTTATCTGAAATGGAATAGATTGTATATGAGAACAAGATAGTTGTTACAAACAGGTTTTTGGTCTTTGACCAATACTATTAGTGACCAAAACCTGAGAAAACAGCTTTGCTTTTCAGCTGCTGAAAAATCCTCAGACCAACTCAGGTCATTTCAGTAGTCCTTTCACATTGTTCTTTAGACGGTGATGACTGAGCATGCATCACTGGAGGTGAGAACCAAATTAGCCCCAGAAGATTGGAATTCTGCCAGCAAAATGGGTGTGCAATGACAGAAAACAAAAACAAACAGACAAAACAACAACAAAACATAGCTGCGGTCCATGTCTCTGGAAGACACTGAACAACAAACACTCACAGGTAAGACTGGTGAGTGCCTGAACTCTTGTGTTTAAGCTGAAATCCTTTGCTGGAGTGGACGTATGAAGTTTAACCTCAACGGGGCAGGAATTGCGTCCTGAGCCCATGGGGAGTATGTGACCATAGCTGACCACAGCTCAGGCTTGACTGGGGTACAAAAGGAGTCGTTTCGAGTCGGTCCCGCTTGAAGCAGCGGGGCTGCAGATGGGGACTCTTCCTATGGGTCGGGTCAGCGACCAAGGGAACTCCTTGAGGTTGAGAGCTCTCCCTTTATGTGGTGAGTGCGCGTTTTGGATCATTTGCCATAAACTTTAACAATCAGCAGTATAGTGACGAATCCAGGTGAGATCCCAAGCCTGTCCCTGATGTTGGTGGAGCTTTAATTGAGTTTGAACGGAAAATGGTGTTTAGCTTCAGTTTATCGGCAGGACCCACAGCACCTCCTGCGCACGTTTTGGCTCAGACGGAGACATGACACAAACAGTCATCCCGGGGTGGGAGCGGGGCCGGGCCGATCCGAAGTGCGTCACGGGCTGGTCGGACAGGCCAGGCACAAACTGTTGCCTGTCCCGGCTGGTACCTCTATCCGCTCCGAGAGAGGGCGAGATGGGCCTGGGGTGCAGCAGGCAGTGATGCTGGGCAGAAGCCGTTATAGGAGGTGGGTCCCCCTGCTGCGGGGTTCGGGCTGCTGGGCTGCTGGTGAGGAGCTGACGCACATGCAGGGCTATTCCTCAGTTGTGTTTCTTTGTGCAGTGACTACATGGATGCTCCAGTAGAAGCTAATGAGGTGCTCAGCAGATATTTCTAGGGCAGACCTTTCTCTACCTTATTCCAGCTACATGCTGGTGTGATGTATTAGAGGATAATAAATATGTAAGAGAGCAACATTACTTGGGAAGAATGCAATTGAGTCTGATTTGGTGATGTTTCATTGACCATTTATTGACACTTAGAGATTAATTCACCTGTGTTTTCCTGTGCACTGGACTTTTACAATAACCTCTTAATGTGCTTGATTCAGCAGCCTTTGGGTTCTCAGAGCTCAGAGAAATTTGTCAGAAAAGAATCCTTAGGAGTAATTTTGTTCTTCTTTAGTTGTATAGAATATGGAATGAATAGAAGACCTCCTCTTTGAAGGTGGAAAACCACATGCATTAAGTCTAATGCTCTAGGGTCCTGTGCTTTTGCAATATCCCAAGATTTTAACAGACCAGTTTTCGTCTTCACCACCACTCCCCATCCTTTGCACCTTTAAAAAGCAAGATTAGAATTTGCTCTACCTTTCCATTCTCCAGTGGCAGTTGGTATGAAACATTAACTGCTCTCAATTTTGTACCACAGGGGACAAGACTGTGTTAAACACAGTGTCCATTTTTGCAGCCTGACTGTTGGGGATCAGAAATCTGCCATCTCCAAGCAGAAAGTAAAGGTTGTTTAGTGTGACATGAAGTTGGCTGAAGTTGCTGCTGTGTGAAAATGTTGTCGTTTTGGAAAACCCAGGAGGAGCTGGAGAGAGAGAAGGAAAATTTTCTTCGCAGAATGGTTAATCATTACTGCTTTTGCTTGTCTTTGAGCATTTGCACACATTATTTGGTAATTAGCATATTTAATTGCTTTCTGACACTGAGGATTAAGTAGCCTGCTCTGCTCTCCACTCTGAGACACATTTCTGTGCACTCAACAAGGTCAGTTGAGTCCATTTCAGTGCTATTTCTCAGCTATTTCCCTTTTACTAAGTGAATACTCCGGGATGAGCAAGAACATGGCACATTTCAAGGGTTCCTAGAGGCCCTTTTTTGTCTCAGGATAATCACACCCAGACCTTTCACTTTGGAAGTTATTGCTTGTAGTAATACATACCCAACCAACAAAGCTCACAAATTGGTGTTTAGTACTTTTTTTCTGTCACACTGGAAATAAATAACAATTACAGAAAGCATGATTACAGAATCACTTGACTGTAGAATCAGAAAACAGAATTCAGCTACTGTGTTAAAGCCTGGGAACTCAGGTGAGTTTTTTAACTTTCTTTTAGTTTCTCAAGTTAGATATGATCATTGCTACCTTCTATTTACCTTAGTATTTACAGGCATTTGCATGTTGCTTTCATCAGTCTTGAAGCCACTAGCAGCTGAAACAAAAATCCTGGGGTTTAATAGGTGCTTTTCTGAGTTTCTGCAGTTAGCTTATTGGACTGGAATTTCTTATTATGGTGCTTATTCCCAGATATATGCCTGTATACCTCTTTCATATTACCCAGCACATGTACTGGACTTGAATATTGACTGGCTAAGTTTGTTGTAATCAGTGGATGTCTATATGGTGTCAAGTTGTACTATAAAGAGGATGGTTTTCCTTGTTCTGAAATATATGGAGGTGCTGTTAAAACACAAAGTACTGAAACAAATGCTTTCTACTGGAAAAAAAAAAAAAGCAACATAGGTAATGGTTTAATTTACCTCTCAAAAAAACCCACTAGGATTTACATAAGAAAATACTACAAAGGCTATATTATTTCTGTGCATCATTTGAAGTGGCAAGGGCAAACCCAACAACAGAATATTCTTTACTCACAAAGGCAAAATCTGAGCAATTTCTTTTTTTTTTCCTTTAATCTCTTCATGATGGAAAAGTAATTGTACACTGGGCTTATTAAGAACGTCTGTGGATGGTGAAAATTTATGTGGATTTGGAAAGCAAACAAATTAATGGAAGAAAAATCTATCTAGAATATGGATATATAATCTCCATCTCTAGTTGTAAAAGTTTCCACACAAGGTAAAGTGCTGGAATAATATGCAGAACATTCCTTCTCTTCTTGCTCTAATTTTATGCTCTCAAAAGAATGCTGTGGACTGTTTTGTTCAAAGAATGCTGATTTAAATGGGCCTAGTTTTCCACATACTTGCAAATCACCTGGAAAAAGCTTTTCAGAATAGTTTAGATGAAAACCATCTTCACAGAATGTTAGACTTGATAAAAGTCAGTGGGTAGTAAAATGAAAAATGAAGTTTAGTGTAGAAGGATATCATGTAACATCAAAAATAAGAGATATCTTTGTGTGCAAAATGATGGGTTAAGAGCTCATCATTACCATTCATGGCTGAGATCATGGAATTATGACCCACAGATCCATAAAAGCATCAGTTTAGTGTTTAGCAATTGTGAGAAAGCAATCAAATGTTATAAATTATCAAAAAAATAAAAATAGACAGCATAGAATCATAGAATCATAGAATAGTTAGGGTTGGAAAGGACCTCAAGATCATCTAGTTCCAACCCCCCTGCCATGGGCAGGGACACCTCACACTAAACCATCCCACACAAGGCCTCATCCAACCTGGCCTTGAACATTGCCAGGGATGGAGCACTCACAACCTCCCTGGGCAACCGATGTGGTTTAACCATTTCTTGATGTCGTGGTTGGTAAACCCAGGACACTTGAATAGTCTCTGCTTAATGTAGGGAATAAAACTCTGATTGTCCTTATACTTCTTCCTGAGTATGTGTGTTGGCCATCATGGAGGCAACTCTTATTATTCTATCATAGCCCAGTACTACAAAGTACAATAAAATTATTATCTTAGCCCAGGCCCCAGGGATGATAAATATAACCCTCGGGAACACACACTGCGAATAAGGTATGGGATAATACAACCCTGAGAACAAGCACAAAAACTCTTGAGAGCAAATAAATCAACAATGTAACAGTGACTATTAAACCAATACATTGAATGCTTATTAACAGGTCTGTTTTAACATGTTCTGGTCATATCTGGCCTTATCTTAGTCCTTTGTGATGCACATTAGGTGCCAAGAAAGGGCTGCCTGGTTTAACCCAGCTGGCAACTCAGTACCATGCAACCACTTGCTCACTCTCACTCTGATGGGATGGGGAGAACTGGGAAAAGGTAAAACCCACAGGATGAGATGAGAGCAGTTTAATAATTGAAGTATAATAATAGTAATAATAATGATGATGAGAGACAGAAGAATGAAACCCAAGTGATGTGCAATAAAATTTCTCACCACCCGCTGGCCAATGTTCAGGCTGACCCAAGCAGCAATCAGTCCCTTCTGGGTGACTCCCCCCAGTTTATATACTGGGCATGATGTGCTGTGGTATGTAATACCTCTTCAGATAGTTTGGGTCAAGTGTCCTGTCTCTGCTCCCTCCCAGCTTCCTGTGCCCCTCCTCACTGGCAGAACGCAAGAAACTGAAAAGTCCTTGATCAGGGTGAGTGCTACTGAGCAACAATTAAACCAGTCAGCCTTGTTCTCAGACCGAAGCCAAACCACAGCACTGCATCAGCTACTGGGGAGAAAATTAATAACTCTATCCCAGCCCAAACCAGGGCAAAGATGTTGATTTTTGTCAATAAGCATATGATTTGATATTTTGTCTTTGACAGTAACAACCATTCTTGTTTTCCTCTTGAAGTTTGTAATAGCAAAGAATCCAAAGATAAAATTTCAGCCTCTTATGTGCAGTTGGGTGCATAATTCCTCCATAGTTATTCTGATTATTCTTCTTATCCTCTCAGCTTTTTCACCATGAGCTAATGTATGTCAGTGCTATGGAAAATCCATGGGACAAAAATTATTCATGCTACCACAGTTACTGTTGATTGATGTACAAAGTCTAAATATCAGGTAGGATGGATAAAGACGCTAAAGGAATAAAAACTCATCAGGGTTTGGATATCTGCTAAATTGTTTGTAAAAATAGATGTGATCTGTGTGGAAGAAAAAAGCTTGTTTATTGAGTGCTTGGAGCCTGAATAATACTTATTTTTGGCCTAATAAGCTGTAGCATCTGCGTCTGATACTGGCTGCATGGAGTTTGAGCAACTATAGCAAAAGTGTTTGGGCAGTTCTGATTTAAAAAAAGAGAAAGGTTAAAAAAAGTGTGTCCAATATTTAGGATGTTTTGGATTGCTGATTTTTGAATTTAATGAAGCCCTAAATCTTCTGTCACAAAAGCAGTTATAGTGGTGGGCAGAATAAAGAAGTGAAATGGTGAAAAGGAAACAGTAGAACAAAACCAACACTAAATATTAAGTGTCTGTGGACAAAACAGAGAAATTTAAAGATGTCACTTTTTCTGCTTCCTCTGAATGAGACAGATTAGAAGGACTGGTTACAGCAAAATGAGAATCTGTGCCATTTTAGTGGCAGAAATATTATTTATTCATATTTTTTGATTGGTCTGTATATTCAGGTTGGCTGTCTAATGCAAAAGAGTCTTCTCAGAGATGACCAGTGTACTCACTTTGGATAGACATACAGACAGTTAAGATAGATATTCTGATTTATTTCAAGGAATAAAATCTGGTTGATGGGTTATTATCTTCTTAGCTTTCCAGTACTTCATGATATTCCTATGTTTCTATAACATTCAATTTATTTTTTTTATTTTCTTTAATATAACATCTCTTATTATTTTTATTCCCTAATTACCATATAATGTTTCTCTAAATATTATAAACTATTTGGAAAAAAAAAAACAAAACCCAACAAACTATGAAAGAAAGAGATTCAGCTGGTGGAGTTGCATTTCATCCCACTTCAGATGTACTTAGTTGTCTGTGTTTCTTTAGGGTTTCCCAGCTTGATTTCAGCATTAAGTATAAATAGAATCATAGAATAGTTAGGGTTGGAAAGGACCTCAAGATCATCCAGTTCCAACCCCCCTGCCAAGGACAGGGACACCTCACACTAAACCATCCAACACAAGGCTTCATCCAACCTGGCCTTGAACACCGCCAGGGATGGAGCACTCACAACCTCCCTGGGTAACCCATTCCAGTGTCTCACCACCCTAACAGGAAAGAATTTCCTCCTTATATCCAATTTAAACTTCCCCTGTTTAAGTTTTAACCCGTTACCCCTTGTCCTGTCACTACAGTCCCTGACAAAGAGTCCCTCCCCAGCATCCCTATAGGCCCCCTTCAGGTACTGGAAGGCTGCTGTGAGGTCCCCACGCAGCCTTCTCTTCTCCAGGCTGAACAGCCCCAACTTCCTCAGCCTGTCTTCATACGGGAGGTGCTCCAGTCCCCTGATCATCCTCGTGGCCCTCCTCTGGACTTGTTCCAACAGTTCCATGTCCTTTTTATGTTGAGGACACCAGAACTGCACACAATACTCCAGGTGAGGTCTCACGAGAGTAGAGTAGAGGGGCAGGATCACCTCCTTCGACCTGTTGGTCACGCTCCTTTTGATGCAGCCCAGGATACAGTTGGCTTTCTGGGCTGCGAGCGCACACTACAGCCGGCTCATGTTAATTTTCTCATCGACCAGCACCCCCAAGTCCTTCTCCGCAGGGCCGCTCTGAATCTCTTCTTTGCCCAGTCTGTAGCTGTGCCTGGGATTGCTCCGACCCAGGTGTAGGACCTTGCACTTGTCATGGTTGAACTGCGTGAGGTTGGCATCAGCCCACCTCACAAGCGTGTCAAGGTCCCTCTGGATGGCATCCCTTCCCTCCAGCATATCAACCAGATCACGCAGCTTGGTGTCATCGGCAAACTTGCTGAGGGCACACTCAATCCCACTGTCCATGTCAGCAACGAAGATGTTTAACAAGACCCATGCCAACACCGATCCCTGAGGGACACCACTCGTTACCGGTCTCCAGCCGGACATTGAGCCATTGACCACAACTCTTTGTGTGCGGCCATCCAGCCAGTTCTTTATCCACTGAGTGGTCCATCCATCAAATTGATATCTCTAAAATTTATAGAGAAGGATGTCGTGTGGGACAGTGTCAAACTCTTTGCACAAGTCCAGGTAGATGACGTCAACTGCTTTACCCTTATCCATCAATTCTGTAGCCCCATCACAGAACGCCACCAAATTGGTCAGGCAGGATTTATCCTTAGTGAAGCCATGCTGGCTGTCACCAAGCACCTTGTTGTTTTTCATGTGCCTTAGCATGTTGTCTAGGAGAATGTGCTCCAAGATTTTACCAGGCACAGAGGTGAGACTTACTGGTCTGTAATTCCCCGGGTATTCCATTTTCCCCTTCTTGAAAATGGGTGTTATATTTCCCTTTTTCCAGTCATTGGGAACTTCACCTGACTGCCATGATTTTTCAAATATGATGGCCATCGTATTTGAATAGATAACCTTAGCATATTCTAAGTAGTTAAGCAACAAAAGATGTTTCCCTTTTATCAGTTTAGGAGTATATGCTACATGCAAGCCACCAGAAACTGAAGGGTTAAGCAAGGGTGGTAAGATATTCCTTACTACAGGAGAATTCAAGCACTCCAAAGTGGGACATACCGAGAGGCGAGAATGAGACTGGGCTTAGAAATGACAGAGATGGGAGAGAATGTATTCATAATATGTGCTCTGCAGAAATTCTACCTTCCAGACAGCCTCTAGATGACTAAACCTACCATAAAATTATAGCAAACCTTTGGTCTAATGTACAGAAGTGGCTCCTGCAAGTCCAAGTGTGCTAGAATTTGAACAACATATATATAATCTGTTTCTTGCCCTCCTGTGTTCTAAAATCATTCAGGTGGCAGGGAAAAAGGAACACTGGAACTTCAGGGTCAGTTTTTAGTTTCTACTCATTATTTTGCTACTGTGAAGGTGATAACGGTGAATTCTCTTTACTAACAGTAAACATTCTCCTCTTCATAGAATGACGGAATGGTTTGGGTTGGAAAGGACCTTAAAGCTCATACAATTCCAACCCCATGCCATGGGCAGGGACACCTTCTACTAGACCAGGTTGCTCCAAGCCCCATCCAGCCTAGCCTTGAACACTTCCAGGGATGGGGCAGCCACAGCTTCTCTGGGCACCCTGTGCCAGCGCCTCACCACCCTCACAGGGAATAACTTCTGCCTAAGATCTCATCTCGATCTCCCCTCTGTCAGTTTAAAGCCATTGCCCCTTGTCCTGTCACTACAAGCCCTTGTCCAAAGTCCCTCTCCCTATTTCTTTTTGTCACAAATATTTGGAGAGCACAAGTAAGTTCCTTCTTTTACATACGCACATTTTGATGCATGGAACGGCTGCATTATTAAGTAACTGCTCAGGTATTTTGAGAACAGTGTGAATTTTTTCTTGCATATCACACGGAGCATTAAAGCTTTAAGCTTTCACCTTAGAAGCTCTCAAATGGGTTTTTAATCAGGGTAATTGCCAGCACACAGAAGCAGTCAGAAGAGGTATGGCACTAAAGTGCATTAAAATGGAGAAAGTGGAAAATTGTCAGTAAGGAATTTGGCCATAAAGATTTCTTAACTAATGCACGTGTTCAGATATGCAGGACTTGATCCACCAACCACAAAGTTGCACCACATGTCATCATTAAACTCTTCCTGGTGGGAAAAAAAATGCATATGATAGTCCCTCTGAGTGTTGCATTTTCAGTCCATTATAAGATTAGTTGTAATATTTCCCGTTACATGATAAATTGGGAAACAGAAAAATCAACAGATTACTGATATTTTTTCTCCTGCTAATCCATTTGTCTGACCTTCCTTGTACACACATAGCAGCATTTTCCCCAGCAGCCCAGATTCAAAAGTGGATTAGAGACAAAGCACTGGAATTAAGAACCTGAAGAATCAAAACAGAACATTTATCAACTACATATCCCTGTGACCTTGCCTTTCACAGAATGAGTATTGGATCATTACATGTATCAGATATGAACACAGAGCATAGACTTCACTCAAGATCAACATTGTGACCTGTGAAAAAAATAAAGCCAAAGGGTTTTTTATGTTTTCCAGTGAAATATCAAGCTAAAATTCATATCAGGGTTAGTATAGGGGTATGATCCTCTATCATAGCAGCCACCAAATCTCCTGGAAAATTTTCTCTGATAAGTAGCTATTTCAAGAGATGTGCAAACCCAGAACAGCAGAGCATTTGCAGATATATTGCTATCAGATACTTGACATGCAACTAGAAACTGGGATAAAGGGGTGGTATTAGTACCAGTGACAGGTTGATTTTCCCGTTGTCTATATCCCTACATTGCAGATAGGAGTAAAGGCAAGAGGGCTTTTCTGCAGCACAAGAAATTAAGCTAGTCAAATAATGTAAAAGGTACACTAATTCCTGTTGGATATCTGTATGTTTCTTCTCAGACAGGTAGCTACATAATTTTGGGACTACCATCTGCTATTCAGAAGAACAGCTTTTTTGGTTTTGACTGATGATCTCTTAGCTTTCCATCCATTGCCAAATCTAAAGGCAATGACATGTAACAGCTGTCTGTTTTAAATGAGAGTTACTTCATGAAGGGCTGAGAAGGACATTTAGTGGCTCAGATAGGACTCTTGCCAGGTCATTTTACTACCTCCGAGGTTAAGAATTTCTGTCTGTCAGTGGATCTTGGCTTACTGAGAGGAGGAGAATCAGGGGGAGAAGTAGATACACGAAAGTAAGGTAAGAGTATCCCTATGCCTTGGGCTTCCACTAAGTGGGTGATAACAATTCTGTAATGATACATTTAGCATCATGTCTAAGTTGTAAGCTCTCTATGTAAAGGACATACCTTTTTTTTCAGTGTTTGTGCAGCATCAGTGAAGTTAGTTAATGAAAGCAACAACTGTTGAAGAGTTAAGACATCCAAAAGGAATAGAGGAGCTAGTGCTGCAACCCAGGACTAGCTACTGTCTGAATTAAACCCTCATGTGCATCGTTTATTTTTAGAAAGTTTCTTTGAAAGGATTTTCTTTGAGAAGGCAACAGTGTGCGTACTTGAGCTAACCTTTTTCATCTTGCATAAGCACATACAGATGCCCTTTAGTGTCATCAACCTTTGTTTGTATTCTGCATTGCTTGAGGAAACACACATAGACCTCGCAGAATTGCCCAACATAAATGCTACTGAACTGTCCTGATACTTGCATAGCTGGAGGCAGAGTCTGACAGTAACAGGCTGGATGATAAACATTAATGTTTTCACTCTAAACCATGCTGCTGAAGGTGGTGAGGTCTTCTGGGATCCATATTATATCCTAGCAGTCTATAATGCCCATGTGAGAGGCACACACATACTCTGGCATCATAACAGATGATTCTGGCTCTAGCAGCTTGCCAATAATACCAATATGAACAGAAATACAAAATAGATGAGTGGAGGTTAGCCGACTAGACCTAGAGATGCGAAGTACTGTGAGGTATACAGGAATGATCCGTGTCAGCAACTTAGGAGTTCTTGCCACCATTGCACTTTATGTGGAATCAGAACCCCTTGTGACCATTGTACCTTGTGTGGGATGTATAGGAACAATCATGATTATGATAAATGTTCCTGTCAGTACAATGATGAGAGAGAAGAAGAAACCAAGGAATAATCCCTCTTACTCAACCGCTTTGTTTTCTAAGGGTGCTTTGTTTAACTGCTTGAATGCTTTAAGGGGGTTATATAACTAAGAGATAGATACATCCTGTTACAGGATAAATAACCAGATAAGGAATGGAATTTATGGGGCTAAGATGGTGGTTAATTGCATGTGAAAGACATCTCCCCGTTAATGTATTACCAAGAAGTTCAGCAACGTCTTCACCAGAGAAAGACCCCAGCAACAAGAAAAGAATAATGGAAAGGGGCCACGTCGGCATCCGGGTACAGAAGGGATTGGCTGAGACCCCGGACCAAGAAGTATAAGAGACTAGACCCCAAAGACCCCGGTGTGCATCTCTGGTGGAGAGGAGACTCCCCTGCGCACCCAGCACTGCTTGCTTATTGCCTCTCAGTATTAATCAATTATAATAAAATAATTGAATCAGACCATGGCTAAGAAGAATTTTTTATAACAGTACTACCACTGACTTTCGTGTTATGGCTAAGCAAGCTGTTCAGATGATTTGATGAGACCCATGGGTATATCCAGAAGAAATAGAGAAATCCATTCCATGTCTCCATTATACTCAAAAGTTATGCAGTCGGTCTAGGTAGCACTTCTCTCTGCAGTCATTTATGAAATGAGGTCAGTGAATGACAGAGATAGGTCAAAAGCATTTATAACACTAGTAAAACAGCAGAAGCCTTCTTTTTCACTCATATCGGGGCACTGTGTGGCAATATCAAGTTTGTCCCATTCCCAGTTTTGGACCTAAATAGCACAATTTAGAAATAGGATTGCTGCAGCACAATCTGGGATCTTTTGAAATGGAAAATGCCACATCCTGAGGGTGATCAAATGCATTCTTCATAAACATTGAAGCTGAAATAGCACCCTTGCCACGTATCATCTCAAAAAAGGACGCAAACTGATAGCGGCAAGTATTGCTTTATAACACATCTGTGGCTAGAACTGGCTTATGGTTTAGGCAAGAGGGAAGGTATTCATAGAAGCATGAAGTAACACATTCAGCTTGATTAGCCCTGCATGCTCACCAGTAACTTAAATGAGCATTGGTTAAGCAAGAAGTCAGGATCAGTTACCATGAAACTTGGTGCTTCCTCTACTTTAAAGGAAGAAACAGAAAAAAATAAACTGAACATTGTAGGAAGCTTGTAAGAAACTTTATCTTCAGCTTAGAGAAATATCCTAATTTTCTCGTTACTTCTCAACTGTAACTTTAGTAAAGATGATTCTACCCCAACTGGGATTTCTTCTTTTATTTTTTTTTTTTTTTTTTGCTTTACAAAATAGCAGTAAAGACATTATTAAAGGAAGAAATATAAATTTAAGCTAACTAAAATTTTCAAATTAAATTTAAAATGTGGGATTTTTATTAACTTTCTTTGCATTTTTCATTATTCTTATTAATCCACTGTATTTAGTCATTTATAGTGGCATCCTTCAGTAGTTAGTATCAATTGTTCTATGTGTATGTTCTGTAAACAAGCATGCCTTTATTTCATTGTACTGCAGCTTCTGACTTTTGTAGCTGCATCTTTAAGTGTGTCATGGTTTAAACCAAGCCACGCAGCTCGTTCACTCACTCCCCCCTTCCTCCCTCTTTCTTTCCTTCCCCTCCATGGGGAGGAGAATCGAAAGAATTCTCCTTTGAGAGTTGAAAGAATTCTCGGAAGAATTCAACCCATGGGTTGAGATAAGAACAGCCCAGTAATTAAGGTATAACACAAATCACTACTGCTACCACCAATGGTAATAATGATAAGAGAAAATAACAAGGGAAGAGAATATGATACCACCCGCTGAAACGAGCCCGACTCCAGAAGAGAGCCCATGCCCTTCCGGATAACTCCCAGTTACCTTCCCGGGCATGATGTGCTGTGGTATGGAATACCTCTTTGACTGGCTTGGGTCAGGTGTCCTGTCTCTGTTTCCTCCTGGCTTCCCCTCCTTCCTGTCAGAGCATGAGACTCAGAAAGTCCTTGGTCAGCCTAAACATCTGAGCAGTAGCTAAAAGCATTGGTGTTATCTGCTCTGTTCCCAGGCTGAAAGTCAAAACCACAGCACTCCACCAGCTAGTAAGAAGGAAAAAAAATGACTGCTAGTGCTAAACCCAGGACAAAGCACTTTGTATGCTTAGAAACGTGGCAGCAGCTCTTCCCAGTGTATACAATGACATTCCAGAGCTATTCAAAGCACCAATTTGACAGAAACAAGAGAAATGAAAAAGAACAGGAAAATTAATATGCTTGTTGTAGAGTGGTTTCCAATGTATTTTTCTACTGAAACCACACAGCATTAGGTTTTATCACAAAGATACCTTAAACAGAGTTGTATGATCTTAGTATCATATTCCCGACACAAGAGGGACATGGGTATGCTTGAGCAAGTCCAGAGGAGGCCATGGAGATGCTGCGAGGGCTGGAGCAACTCTGCGCTGCAGACAGGCTGAGAGAGCTGGACTTGTTCAGCCTGGAGAAGAGAAGGCTCCATAAGGGGAGACCTTAAAGTAGCTCCCAGTGCCTATGGGGGGTACTAGAAAGCTTAGAGAAGTTGCTAGTCAGGTTAAGGACAATAGAAAGGGCTTCTTCAAATACATAGCAAATAAAACTAACACAAGAGGCAATATAGGCCCACTGCTGAACGAGGTGTGTGCCCTGGAGACAGAGGATTTAAAGAAGGCAGAGGTGCAGAATGCCTTCTTTGCCTCGGTCTTTACTCCTGCAGACTCTCCCCGGGGGCCCCGGATTCCTATAGCCCCAGAAGGAATCAGGACAAAGGAGTTTGCTTTGGTAGATGAGGATTGGGTTAGGGATCAGCTATGCAATCTGGACATCTGTAAATCGATGGGTCCGGATGGAATGCACCCACGGGTGCTGAGGGAGCTGGCAGAGGTCACTGCTACGCCACTCTCCATCATCTTTGGTAAGTCATGGGAAACGGGAGAGGTGCCTGAGGGTTGGCAGATGGCAAATGTCACACCAATCTATAAGAAGGGAAGAAGGAGGACCCGGGTAATTATAGACCGGTCAGCCTTACCTCCATCCCTGGAAAGGTGATGGAACAATTTATTCTTGACTCCATCTCTAGGCATATCAAGGATGAGGGGGTCATTAAGAACAGCCAACATGGTTTTATGAGGGGGAAGTCATGTTTCACCAACCTTATAGCCTTCTATGAGGAAGTGACTAGGTGGAGGGATGATGGTAGAGCGGTAGATGTGGTTTCTCTTGATTTCAGTAAGGCATTTGATACTGTCTCTCACAGCATCCTCATAGATAAGCTAAGGAAGTGTGGTCTTGACGATCAAGTAGTGAGGTGGATCAAGAACTGGTTGAAAGGAAGAAGGCAGAGAGTTGTGGTCAATGGCGCAGAATCTACCTGGCGGTCTGTGACTAGTGGAGTCCCTCAGGGGTCGGTGCTGGGACCAGTGCTGTTTAATATTTTCATCAACGACCTGGATGAAGGAACTGAGTGTACTCTCAGCAAGTTTGCTGATGACACAAAACTGGGAGGAGTGGCTGACACACCAGAAGGCTGTGCTGCCATTCAGCGAGACCTGGACAGGCTGGAGAGTTGGGCGGGGAGAAACTTGATGAAATTCAACAAGGGCAAGTGTAGAGTCTTGCATCTGGGGAAGAACAACCCCATGTACCAGTACAGGTTGGGGGTTGACCTGCTGGAAAGTAGCGAAGGGGAAAGGGACCTGGGGGTCCTGGTGGATAGGAGGATGACCATGAGCCAGCAATGTGCTCTTGTGGCCAAGAAGGCAAATGGCATCTTAGGGTGCATTAGAAAGGGTGTGGTTAGTAGGTCAAGAGAGGTTCTCCTCCCCCTCTACTCAGCCTTGGTGAGGCCGCATCTGGAATATTGCGTCCAGTTCTGGGCCCCTCTGTTCAAGAAGGACAGGGAATTGCTGGAAGGAGTCCAGCGCAGAGCCACAAAGATGATTAAGGGAGTGGAACATCTCCCTTATGAGGAGAGGCTGAGGGAGCTGGGTCTCTTTAGCTTGGAGAAGAGGAGACAGAGGGGTGACCTCATCAGTGTTTACAAATATGTAAAGGGTGAGTGTCAGGATGATGGAGCTAGGCTTTTTTCAGTGATATCCAGTGATAGGACAAGGAGCAATGGGTGTAAACTGGAGCATAGGAAGTTCCACGTTAACATCAGGAAGAACTTCTTTACTGTAAGAGTGACAGAGCACTGGAACAGGTTGCCCAGGGGGGTTGTGGAGTCTCCTACATTGGAGCTATTCAAGGCCCACCTGGACAAGTTCCTGTGTGATGTACTGTAGGTTACCCTGCTCTTGAGGGGGGTTGGACTAGATGATCTTTTGAGGTCCCTTCCAACCCTTGGGATTCTGTGAAGGCCTTTGGACAAGGGGAATGGCTTTAACCTGCCAGAGGGTAGATTGAGGTGAGATTTTAGGCAGAAGTTCTTCCTTGTGAGGGTGGTGAGGCACTGGTACAGGTTGCCCAGAGAGGCTGTGGCTGCCCCATCCCTGGCAGTGTTCAAGGCCTGGTTGGATGGGGCCTGGAGCAACCTGGTCTAGTGGAAGGTGTCCCTGCCTGTGGCATAGGCCGGGGTAAATGATGGGGTGATTGGACCTTTACCTTTGCAGTTTATTGACTTTAGTGATCATCTTACCTACTACTGACCCAAACAGTAATTTTTCACTTTGAAGACAGAGGTTTGGATGTGAACTTCTTTACAGACAGCACAGAGAGTTCTGAAATCTTTTTTTCTTGATATTACCTTAGAGATTGTGACTAATGAAAATGTATTGTAGGCCTTAATCTAGTAATCACTATCAGAGAGTTTCACATTTTTAATCATTTAAAGATGTCACTTAAATATTATCTGCCCTCTGTGAATATTTGATGCCCATTAAATGTTTCTTGGAAAAGTAAAAATAACACTCATATTTGTTAAAGGATTTTGGCAGCAGTAATACTGCCAGAATGTTTTTCACTTCTCCTAGAACTAGTAATACATCCTCTTTCTGCAGGCTCATCTCAGGCCTAAGCATTAGAAAGATACATTCCCAGAAATGTAGGACAGACTATCTGGATAAGGTCAGAGAAGGCAGAATCGAAAGCAAAGCCACAAGGGAGAACTGTGGGAAATAATTCTATCCAATTTCTTTTCTAAGAGTAATCTGTTATGAAATTTTACAGTAAGAAAATACATTCTGTATTCAAAGTGCTAATGCCTAAACAAAAGAATTCGCACTTCAGGTTGCAGAATACTTGAAAAGTGAGATAAAGGAACAGAACACAGTGACCAAAACCATGATGAGTATTCTATTAATTCCATTTTATTCTTATTTCCTCATCCCACTATACATATGCCTGTAGATCTGAACACACACACACACTTCACTTAGCCTGGTTAGTTTCATTTATTTATGTAAAGTGAAGTTACACTAACATAATCCCCTATTTAACAATTGCTGTGTTAACAATTACTGATTTGTGTGTATTTGTAGGCCTGTTAACCTTCTGTCTCAACAATTTTGGGAGCCCAAATCTCCACAGGATAACAGTCATACAATAGGAAAAATTTTTTATTTTGTCATTAGAAAATGTATTGCCCTTGTTGTATTCTGATGCTATGCCAAAACAGCTTCCATTTTAATTTATCTAAAACTGTGTATTATGTTATGTGAGGCTGATGTGACCTCTGTTCATTCCTTTCTAATGATAACCACTAAAAACCTTATAGTTCTTCCATTATCTGTTCAGTTTCTGACATCTTTTTACTGAGTTATTCATCTGCCCTCTGCTTTTTAAATTGCTTTCTCATGATCGATTGCCACCCTAAGCAGAGCAGCAGTGTTAAGAATTTCTTAGATGCTTTATCAGTAAAGGATTTCCCTTCTTCAGCCTGGAAGCAGCTGTAACAACCTTTAATACTCACAGCCATTAACTGTGTCTTGGGTGTGCAAATGCAGCAAAGCTGCTATTCCTCTCCTAATGTTTCCTGCAGGGGCTGTAATGTGAGTTCACGCTTAGTTATGTTAGTGAAGTTGGGGAAATTAAATGTTTACCACCAGGAGATACGTGGTTAAATGTCAGTTATTAGCATGGTCACACGCCTTCTTTGCAACATCAAGAAATGGCATTTATCACCTCAGGAGAAGGCTCATTAAGCCAGAGCACTTTGTTTCCATTCTCAAATAGCTTGCACTCCGTGAATATCCATTATGCATAATCCATTCTGATTCAAAATGGTGCAGGAAAACAAGAGCAAGGGAGAGACCGGACTGGAGGAGCCATAGAGCCATAGATTAAAGGCACATACATTATTCAGACTTTTCTATGATTCCAGTTTCAGTGGAGAACTGAATTAAATGTTTCTGAGGTTTTATAGTTGAGGTATGAATTAGAGTTCTTCCTGCTTGGAGAGGTAAGAGTGTCTTGTCAGAATGGTAACCAGCCAGTATGAGTGAGGTATATGAATACTGTAAGTGAATACCAGCATGAGCTTGTTCTCCTTATAACTTGATACATAACAGGCTGAGACCACTTTTTTCCTAATATTTTATAAGGAACTTTTATCACTCACATTTCTGAATCTTGTGGCTGTTTGTTTCATATGCATGAATATATTAGTAGTTGTGGCTCAGAACTTTGATCAATTAGTAGAGGTACTCTGATGTGATACTGGAATTGAAGCTGCAGTGAGCTATACAAGGGATTACCTACAGATCTGTAAAAGAGAGGGGAAATCCCAGAGTGAACACAGCAGCCCTATAGCACTGAGAAGAGCCAGAACCTTGGTCATGCTGGGACAAATACCCAGAAAAGATGAAAGGTACCACCATTTTTGCAGCAAGGAACTTCAGATAGAGAAGAAGTCAGGCATGGAAAATCTTTTGGGTAACTTCATGCGACAGAAATACTTTAGTAGAAAAGACAAACTGTTTTACATGAAGCAAAATCTTTAAAGGAGCTGTAGAAATGACTGGGTTTCTGACAAGATGTGAGTGCAAGTTAACTACCACCTAGAATCAAAAGTTGAGACTATGCAGACCTCTTTATAATAGCAAGCAGCAAGTAATCCATGGAATCTTGTTCTGAAAGCCAAATAATTACTCCCGTTGGGAAAGAGATATATGTATGCAGATGTATACGTACATATGCGTGTATATGATGTATATCCTTAGTTTGGGTGGAATGCTTGCCTAATTCATATTTTCCTGCTTGTGAGCTTGTTAACACACTTGCATGAGTGCTGATGTGTACAGATTTTGATCTTATGTCAGTTAATTTGGTGAGGAGAATCCTAGCTTTGCATCTCCTCACGTCTTTGTCCTTTATACATGGATTTCGATGTACTTTCCTCTTTCTTCCCACAGATTTAGTTAAGTTCAGTCTCACACAGTAATCCCTATTGCTTTTGTTCTTCATGTTTCGATAGTGCTGAGACAACTGTCTTCTCTGCGTGCCTGCTACTTCCATGGAAATTTGGCTATTAATTACTTTTCATATAATCACTTCCCTTATTCTCAATAATGATTGAGAACAGAATCTGTTTTCCTTTAAAAAAAAAAAAACAAACATAAAACAACCCCATAACTGTTCAATTGGCTTTGGTTAGGGGTCAGATTGCTGAAAGTGCATCAATTCTTTGTTTAAGAGAACAGTATTTCTGTTGGTTCAAAGGATTTAAAGATACACTTGCTGACTTTATGGTGTCACTATTGTAAATGAGACCACTGGAATAGTGGCTAAGATAATTTTATCACTGTGTTTTAAACATAGCAGATGAAGGAATAGTTAATTACACAAGAATGCAGATCCAGCACTATTCACAAGAACTAAACTACTCCAAACTAGATTCGCTACAACATCACTCATCCACCAAGAACCGATATAGCCAGTAAGTCTCTCCTTCAGGGCACATCCAGTTGCAATGACTTTGAGTGTTGATTCAGTGTGAAATCAAACCAATTCTCTTACAGTAAAAGAAGCTGATTAGTGTCAATAATGTCAATACACATTCAGGAATGTACTGTCTCTTGGACTAGGTTAGGGATAAAAATTGTTAGATTGTTGATGCTTCAAGGCAGTGTAAGTATTTCAGTTACTGCATTGATTCATCTCTAATGAAAGTTCTGTAGGATCACACTCAAGGTCAGGGAAAATAGGAGGGCTTTATCCACCAAGGAGAAACAGGACGGGAAGGATCCTGCTGTTTGAGGAAATAATTCAATCTGGGGATAACTAAGAGAAATGAGATGAAAAAGGTAAAGAAAGAGAATATAAATTAATTTTAAGGCTCAGCAAGGCAGTGAAGTTTCCCATATTTTGACATAAGCTTTCAAATGGTTGCAGATACGAGTCTAGGATGGGAATTCTTTCATTACTGTTACCTTTGCCCTCCTAATAGAGCTATCCTTCTACAGGAGAAAGATATCTTACTCTAAAAGCAGCTGGAACTGTGAATGAAAATGATTGCTTTTCTGCCATCTTCTAAAATGACAGCAGCTGTTCACTGTAAGTTACAAAGAAGTAACTCTCAGTGATGAGATCTATACTAGCTAGTGATTTGCTGCAGTAGCAGTAAATCAGTAGACTAGAAAAAGGTGTTGAGGCTCCTATGCCAAGATTGCAGGCAGACTGGAAATCTTATCTGGGACTAGATCTATTATTTTCTGCTGGATCAGTGGTCCTCACCATGCATATGCATGGAAACTATCCAAAAGACAAGTCTTTGTGATGCTGCTGACCCTGGGGATGGCTATTAGAATGTTTGGTGCTTACTCAAATCAGAGATACAGCTCCCTCCCAAAATAATCTATTTGACATGTATCAGAATTTCTCCACAAAGAGAACCAATACAAGAAAAATAGGTTAAGTAAGTGAGGGGTTTACTTCTAAAGCGCGTTAGCACTGCACACTTCAGCACTTTCTCTTCTGTCTCTTGAGTACAAAACTTGTGACAGTTTGTTGAGGGAATGACTGAAAGAAGGGGCTGATAATGGCATATGGATCTTACACAATTGTTTTCTGATTTTGACAGTGTTTTTCCAGAGTGTGCTGTTGCTGACATAAGGGAAAATGAATTGGAATTTGATTGAAGAAATCCTTTTCATAATCCTTTAGTGAATAGCATGTCAAAGAAATCATTCCAAGGCTTAGTCTTCTGGAGGAGACTAAAAAGATTACTTGGTGCTGTTTGGATGCCCATACCACATAGAGAGGATCAATAATATGGATAATTATTTTAATACTGAGCCATAAAATACTAACTCAAAGAGCAATTCTGTTGGGATAGACTTCCAAATCCTTCCACTGCTGCCTTTTTCAAAGAATTATATTCTATTTTAGTTCACCCACAATTTAACACATAACTGCTGCAAGTAAATGAGCTGGAACATGCCTTGTTCCCTGTTTTGTGCCTCCAGAGACATTTCTGTTATCAGAAATTTTCTCTTGGCTGGTTATTACACTTACCAGAAGGAAAAAAGAAGTGAATTCTTCTGAGAAACTAGTGTTTTTTTCATTTGGGTTGGAAATAAAACATGTGTCCTCAATTATTAGTAATAGTTCATAGTATAAGTTATATACCTGTGTATAGATAAAATCAAAGACAAATGCTCTTCCAACATGAGAAGGTCTTTATCCCAGTTTCCTTCTACAGGCTTTTGGGGGAAAAATGTAGCCACCTGGAGCTACATATTGGGACGTCTAAATTTTTCTTGTTGGTAATACTTAGATTTTCTGACTGAAAAACAATTGCATTGGCAAATTGAGATACAGGTGTTTTATTAGCTCATGTTATTCTATCATGGTGCTAATACAGAAGAGGAAATCAGATGAGTATTGTGTTTCTTAATCAGAGTGTTATGGATTTCCTAAATAGTTTGAAAGATACTTTTAGACAAGTCTATTTAACTTCTCACAAAGCTTACAACTTCTCTGCTGAACGAAATGAAGTCTCTTCAGAATACCACATAAGGAAGTGGATGGATACAGAGTGAGATATAGCAAAGCTGGATCACACCACTGCACTTCATAGCGATCCTACACTGCTGGTGCTCTCTTCTCTTACCACAGACTAGGGGAGGGGAGGGCACAAGTGTAATACCTCAGCTGTTGTGATAGATTAAGCCTGACGTGCTGCCAAATCTTATGTGTATTAATAAGTTTCTCCCACTGATCCCCAGTGGCAGTCAGATGGATTCATTGGTAGATTGTGGTGGACATTTAAATGTTAGAGCTGGGCAATTTGAGATGAACTGTCATGATTCATTAGACCTATTGAGGGAACAGTGCCAGGAAGTATCTGGATGATGACTTGAGAGACACCTAGTAAGCAGAATAAACCCCCAGCTCCCACAGCAAATCTCACAGCAGTTCTAAGGGGTCTAAACCCAGTGACCGATACAACCCACTGCCACTTGTAATAAGCTAGGAATTAAAAGCTCTTGTTATTAGGGACCTAAACTTAAAAGTTGGCAAACAGTGTGCTTCTAAATCACAATCTGTCACCAACCGACAGCTACTGCCTGTCCGTGGCCTGCACGGTCTATCTGTGTGTGCAGAAATAGAGGATGGAAGCTGGTTATAGTGATATAAGGAAAGCAAGTGCCTGGAAAACATAGGGCTAAAATACTTTTAGCTTAATTTAGGTCTAAGATACAGAACAATGTGTTGTAAGTCTGTGGTGTGATAACAGAATTTAGTAGTCTTACTAACATGAGTGAATTATTTCTTACCATCCTTCTAATTATCAGTTGGTTTGGAGACAGTGCCTCCTGAACATCTGCAAGCTTAGGATATTTCTTGTCTGACCGTCCTGTTTTGCTTGCAATAAATTGTGTACAAAGGTCACACTGTTCTAAAACTTTGCCAGCTATCAGAAAATTACGGTTATGGCTGGTTTCAGCTAGCTTTGTGGTTACTGGGGCATCTAACTGTGACAAATGTAAAAAGTACACCGTGAGGAAGACTGCTTACTTCATCTTGAAGACCCCTGCCCACGACCATCGGAGGGCAGTGTGCAAGCGCCAAAAGGGAAGACACTTATGATAATAAGTTCCTAAAACTAATTGCAATAGCCCCGCCATTCTCTTGGGAATCTAATAAATATGCATGTTTGTGTGTAATAAATATCTGCTTGCTTAACCCCTCGGTGTGCAAGTTAGGAGGAGCGATCTCCCTTGCACCTGGGCCCGTAATAAACATACCTGCTTTATAACTCTCTTTGAGTTGTAGAGTCTGATTCCGTGCATCAATAGGAGTAAGCAGTTCCTAATTCTTCTAAGATGTATTACCTCAATCTCCCTGCCTCCCTTTAAGGAGCTCATTGTTGACAGCAATGCAGAGCTGAAACAGTTTGCAGGACTTCATAAAAACTGTAGACTGGATGGTCAACAAGGTGAGAATGGGAAGACTGACTGATTACTTTTGTATCTAGCCTGTCTTCTTTCACATTCTGTATTGTAAGCAAAGGGAGTTCAATTGTTTTACTTACTGCTGCAGTTACTCAGGTAACCATATATCTTCAGTATGGTGAGAATAAATTCTTATGTAGATTCTTAGAGGTTTTATTGTGCAGTAGGCTGACTATCATAGAATCATAGAGTGGTTTGGATTGGAAAGGACCTTAAGATCATCCAGTTCTAATCCCCTTGTCACAAAATGTTGTTTTTTTATATTAATAAACAAAAACATCCTCCAATAGAACAAGAAGAATGCTGAAAATTTGTGGAAGAGGTGACACGAGATTCTGCATCTATCATATTTGATTTATAACCTAGCATAAGGAGAAACAGATCCAAAATAAGGCTATTCAGAAAGATAGCTATTCAGAACTTTGCCATTCACACACAAGAACTGAGAATCATCTTCTGTATTGTAGTATCCTGTTCCACACATCTTAGTCCTGCTGAACTATGATCTGTTCTTTACAATGCTTATTAAGTGATTTTTTGTTGTTGTTGTTTCTTCTTTTCTGGATAATTAAAGCTCTCAAGTTTCTTTACCTGTCATTAATTATAAATCCTTTTGTGGAGGAATGGATGAATCTTATTTACCCAGTTCCATCTAAAGAGCTATAATTAACTACTTTTTACCACCAGGACTGAATCTACTGGCTAAGGGTCAGCCTTCATAATTTTACAGTTGTTCCTTTCAGGACCCCTTTGATCTCTGGATACCATTGCTAGTAAGGCTTGCCATGCATTGTGAGCTGCTGCCAGCTGCTTTTCAAAGACTATAAAATAAATAGTATTTCTTCAAAAGGTATTTTGTTAAATCTCTTCTGGGTCCTTTGTTCCCTCATCTGTGTACATGTCAGACCTGTCAGAATGAATGCTTAGAGACATGATTATTTAGCCCTTTTTGTGGAAGAAAGATCAACTGAAAACATCTGAGGAGCAAATCAAATGCAGCAGTCTTTTTTTAATATTTGGATACATATTTAGGTCATTAGAGAAAATTACTTTTGTGACCTTTCCTACTACTATCTTTTGTTGTCCGGGGTTCGGTATGAATGTCAGTTTTTGCTTTGAGGATAAATTCAGTAAGTTAGCATTAGGGTACACAGCTGCCTGTGAACTGTAGTGCAGAATTAAGAGACGGCAGTGACAGGAATGAAATGCATTTGTAAAGCTACTATGGGCAAAGGTATAATTATAGTGTGTTATGATTCCTTGTGCATTTCCCAGTCTATAAGTGCAAATACACCCATTTGTCTTCTCTGGATAATGCTTTAGTTTGGAAAAGCTCTTAAGGAGTCCTCTCATCTATCTTCTCATGTTGTGGCACAATGGTTTGGTATGTTTATGGACAGTATTATTTGGCTAAATTGAAATCTATAGCCAAAACAGAGCTCAGTGGGATCTGTATTTGTATTTAATACATTTCAGTGTAACAACAATGAGAGGCAGGATCCAGTTAAGGCTCTGTGATGATGGGTGTGTTAAAAAAATGTTGTATAGAACAATTTCAGATCTTTACATTGTAAAAAATATACTATGTGACAAAAAGGCGAACCACAGTGTAAACACCTGGAAAAATCTTTGAGGTTTTAAATGTTATTTTTAATACATAGAAGGATATAAGTGTTACCTTGTCAGTGGAGAAGCGAAGGTTGTGTGGAGACTTCATAAGAACTTCCAGTAGCTGAAGGGGGCCTACAAGGATGAGGGAGAGGGACTCTTTATCCGAAACTGTAGCAATAGGACAAAGTGTGATGGGTTCAAACTGAAACAGGAAAAGTTCAGGTTAGAGGGTGGTGAGGCCCTGGTAAAGGTTGCTCAGAGAAGCTGGAGGTGTCCCATCCCTGGCAGTGTTCAAGGCCAGGTTGGATGGGGCTTGGAGCAACCTGGTCTAGTGGAAGGTGTCCCTGCCCATGGCAGGGGGTTGGAACTGGGTGTACTTAAGGTCTCTTCCAACACAAACCAGTCTGTGATTCTAGATGAGCAATAATACATCATCAGATTCTCTAGTTTTCAGTGTCTTCTCTTGCAAGAAACCAAGGCATACACTGGGACCCATGTTTTCATGGACTTATTTTAAATACTGATTCTTAGAATATCAGCAGATATTCTAAATATCTATCTAAATATCAGGTAGGCTAAGGAGCAGATGATAACTTTTTATCCAGAAAAGAAAAAAAAAATACCAATGGGCAAACAGAAAGCCCTAAACAAAACCACCCCCCCCCCCAAAAAAAAAAAAGGTGTACCAAAGGTAGTGTACTTCAAAATTAACTCAGAGTAAAGCATTTTATATGGAGAGTAATTTATATTCTTATTGATGTAATTAATACAACTGCATATGAGATCAGTGCTACAGTGCTGCATCAGAATTCATGTTTGATAAAACTGCTTATCTACGTTTTAGTATCGTCTCCAAGGGAAGAGAACCTGGAGAATCATATGGTATCAATGGGTGGCATAAGCTGTAGGATAATAAAAAGGACTTTGACTTTCCTTTCTCCTGTAGTGTGAGTTGTCCCTGCTTGGGGCAGGGGGTTGGAAGTGCATGATCTTAAGGTCCTTTCCAACCCAAACCATTCTATGGTTCTATGAATCCATGCAATCACAGGAATTTTAGATTGAGTGAGAATAAACCTGGGTTCTGCCATGCCTGTGATTAGATACAACACTGTCACATGGGTGAAAATCTGGCATACTCCAGAAATAAAAGAAGTCGATAAAATAAAATGAATCCTTTTGTTTTATATCTACAGTCAGGAGCATGAAGCACATTTCAGCTTGATCATCACCTTAAATCAGCTCAGGTCAGAAGGAATCAGAAAGATGGCCCCAGATAGCTGCTTTAATACTGGATTAAGTAGTTTTGAAACCAGTTTCTAACAAGGCAGTGTTTGACTTTCAGGCCAGACCAGTGTAACTAAAACTGATTGTTTCCCACTTTAGCATTGTCAGGCAAAGACTGGGGATGAAAATAGCTTATAAAATCAACTAATTCTATGCCCTGCAGAGGTGGTATTTTTAGACCATGGCACTTCATAAATAGTTAGTTAGGAGAAATGCTTGTAGTAATTCTGGGCTTTGTACAGAAGATCTGTTGTTCAGGATTGTCAATTCAGAAGCGCAAGAAAGCATGATAAGCATTTATAATTCTGAGCTGTAAGTGGAGGTGGAAATGCTCTTCTGGCACAATGAAACTCTTAGAAAATAGCTTAAATACAAAGATTTAAAACCTATTCCTCATCTGCAAGGTAGTTTAGTGAATATGAAATCACTCATTTAGACTGGGTTTAGATACAGTGGAGCTAGGTCAAGCTGACAATGTGTGTTGCATAGAAGATAAACAGGATTGTTCAGGATCAGAACAGATAAGAGTGTTAAAGAAAAATACAAGAATGGGTCTTATTCTTCCCTAAATAAATGAAGTAAAAATTGGACAATAGTTCTGACAGGTCAAAGGATTTCATGTTTTGTTCTTTTTCTCCTATGTATATGAAATATGAATTCCTATGCAGGCTACTTGTGGGATTTTTTTATGTGAACTTACAACATCCATCCATGTAAAATCTGCCACCTCCTCTGTTCTTCTATAATCAGTTTTGCCTTTTCATGCCTCTTTTCCTACACCAGTCATTCGGAGTGAGTACCACTCCTCCATTCTGAGGGGTAAGTAGAAGTGGGCATATGTAGAAATGGGCATAAGTGTGGCTAGTACAGAAAACACCCACAAAATCGTAAAGGAAAGCAGGACTTTCCAACACTTCCAAGGTGTTTCTTACTTTGAAAGCAAGTATAATGTGTCTTACCTCTTTTTCTCATTCTTTTTCCTTTCTCACTTTCTGATAACCACTTGTATGAGTAGAGAAGTTATCTCTGAACACCCAACTAATTCAGTTTTTATTTACATGTAAACTTTTCTGCTTTAATTTAAATCAGTAACTGCGTACCAGAGGTCTAAGCATTCCAAAATGGATGTACAAAGCAAATTTGTGTTTGATAATCTGACGTTTTGTGGGGTGTCAATTCCAGACACACAATGGTAAATCAAGATGTTTTGCCACAGTTGATTCCCTCAGTCAGAGTATTTAAGTCACATGTCCTGACTATGCCATAGTGCAGATTTGGGCCGAAAGAGGTAACTTTGTTTAGTAAAACTCATTCGAATCCTTTTTGTAGGCCTCGGGTTTACTAAAAACAAGACAAATCCTCCTCTTAAATTATGTCTTGAGATCTAAAACTCTGTTACAATATCTGGATGATCTTAAGGTCCTTTCCAACCCTAACCATTCAATGATACTATAATACACAATTCTGTTTCATTCAGTAATGAGTCTAGCTGGTGTAGGTACTTGCTCACCATGATTAGACGCACAAAGAACTCAGATATGTCACTGGTGTTTTTTCTCCTGTGCTTGTAACAGTAATAGTTTTGCTTCTTTAAATTCAGTGACATGTAGTTGTGATTTTAAAGCATGAGGGTCTGGTTCTTGTTCTTGTTTCTGTTAGTGAAGCTCCAGGTGACCATGAAGTGCTGCAGAGTGACAGCGTGAAATCCTAGGAGGCCACAGATTTGTTAGAATGCAAAGTAGTCAGTAATAGGGCACCTGGTGAGAATGGTCCTTTTTTTTGCCTCAAATGATACTTAATCTAGACACAACTCTTTCATCTTAGATGTTGGGGAAGTCTGTTTTAAAAGGGAATACTGTCATTTTTAAGATCCTCTGAGAGCTGTTTCAGTTATGTTTCAATGTAAATTTCTCCTAAAAATCACAAAAATCACAGAGGGAAAAAACTACCTTGGATGTCTTATGTGTGAAAAGTGCTCAAGTTCCAGCTGTACACTGGCATGAAATAAATATGTCATATGTTCATCTTTTGTCATTTTTTAACTATTAATATAATGGTTAAGTCTGTAAATCAGTGGGTATTGTGTAAATATTTATTTTGCCCATATTTCAAAGTTATATACTTTGCTAATGAAAAGTTGCTGTAACTGATTCCTGATTTCCCTTGCTCAAAAGCCAAAATCATAAAGAAGGATCACCTCAAATTTTCTATATTCTATTACACAATATTGAAAATACATCTGCAATTGCTGTTTTCCAAATAGAGAAAATCAGAAAGAGATATCAAAACATTAATTGGGTTTTAATAATAATTAACCTATTATTTTATATTAATAAAAAGTAATCCTGTCTAGCTTTTAGGCTTTTCTATAATTTTCAAGGCACAATGTCAGGATAGGGACTTCTCATGTTGTGTACTTGTTGTCATGTTATGCTGACTTACAGAGGGGAGATTGAGATGAGGTCTCAGACAGAAGTTTTTCCCTGTGAGAGCGCTGGGGCGCTGGCACAGGTTACCCAGAGAAGCTGTGTTTGCCCCATACCTGTCAGTGTTCAAGGCCAGATTGGATGGGGCTTGGAGCAACCTGGTCAAGTGGAAAGTGTCCCTGCACATGGCAGGAGGTTTGAACTGGATGAATTTTAAGGTCCCAAACCAGTGTGGGATTCTGTGTAACCTAATGTCATGGCTTTGAGGGGGGTGGAAGCCCATACTGGCCCTGACCAGCTTTCACCTGATCATGGGCCCAGGAGTACCATAGCAGGTCAACTCAGGACCATCAGTTCCTGTCCCTCGCCCTGCTAGCCCAGGGATCCTCTGCATTCCCTGGTTCATTGTCTCTCAGGGGCAGCCTGCTCTGCAGGTTTAGAGATTTGGCAGGTTCAACAACTTTCAAATCAGGGAGGAGCAGGGTGTAGGATGCTAATTTTTGTATTCGGTTCTTTGCATTTGAATTTGCAGTCACACTGAGTGAACTTTCCCCTTTCTTTCTCACTCAGCATCTACATACTGTGAATTATGTTATTTAATGTATCCAGATAAGAAAGGAGTGAATGATAGCTCATTATTGTTTTATATTCTGAGATCAGTTTCAGAGTTCAGGGTTATTCTTTTAGCCTTGCCACTAGAATTACACAGGCACAACTATTTTTTATAGCCCCCTTAGGCAATGCTGAAACTATAAACATAATGGGAATGAAGTGTCACCATGTGTATCTCATAGCACCAAAGAGAGTAACTAGAATTGGTGCTGACACAGCATTTGGCTTGTATTAAAGGTTTAACATATTACACAAATCCCCTTGACTGCTTGGTTTTAGGCTTTTAGGTCATTAGGAGAGGCTAAAATCCCAAAATGCCTGCTATTGAGGGGTGTACTAGTGATATAACAAAGGATACACACTGAGATGCTTGATTCAGTTCTGGACAGGAATATGGGCAAATAACACTGGGAAAATTCAGGTGTATGTGTATGCCTAACCTTTGTTTATGCAGTAAAGGGGCAGCATGGAACAGTGAAATACATTTGGAAGTAATGCACAGCTGTATAGATTGTATATATGTATGTATATATATATGTATATATATCTGTCTATATACACACATACTCATGTGGGTATTGTTTAAGTTTTTTGAAACCTGTCTATATTGACATACAGTTTCAGTCACATACAGAACTTGACTTTCCTCCTGCTTAATTGTAGGAAAGGAAAAACACCACTGCAGTCAGAAGTTACAGAGGCATTTAAGGAAATCAAGGATATGAAAATGAGCCCTGATAAATAGATGCAGTTGTACATCAGAATTTCTCTCTCTAATTCATTAGATTTTAAATTTCTGTTACAAGAAACGCCTTGTTACAAGTGAAAAGTATTCTTAAAATTCTACTGTAAGAATTTAAAATAGTTTTCAGAAAACATAGATTTAAAAAAGCTTATTAAACTTACTCTAAACATTATCTTCAAGCAGATCATTTCTCCTCACAAATATTTCCTCTGGACAATTTGGACTGGATTTTTTTTCTTGTTTAGATGTACATTATGTGGGGAATAGTTTCTTCAGTGAAATTTCTCAAACTGCTAGAAAGCCTAACACATTTAATGAGGGTTTCTTGACTTCAGCCTCTTTAACTGTGGAAAACATTTCCTATTTCTGACATTACTCATTGCTTTCAGTTTCTTTGTCTAGTTGCTATTTTATCTTTGCTATCAATTTTTGCTATTTGCGTTGCTTGAGCACTCCAGTAATAAGCCTCCCACCGTTTTTCTAATGACTTGTATAATTCATGTTTTTAAGCAATGTCAGCCATGTTTCAGTTAACTATAAAAGTGAGTTCTTACTCCTACCTGCTCCGTTTGTTTGATAATATAAAACTTGACTTCAATACAGCTCTAAATCAGGAGCTCGGGTTTTGTCCCTAAAATAAATCAGTCACCTTGCCAGCCATACCAGAAAGTTCCTGTCAGATTGAATTATCAGTAAAGTGAAGGTCAGCCAGGTTTATTACTTAATATTTCTATTATAGCGCATGCTGCTTAATAATAACTTAGCCTCCAGCAGTTCCCCAGGCTTCACTATATCCCTTTTTCATCAGTGTGTTTTTCCCTGCTAGCCATCAAATGTATTTAAGGTTCAGCAATTAAAGCCTCTTTCTATAGTAGTGATAATATTTTATATAAAGGAAAGATACAATAATTCAGAGAATCAGTGCAGATCGTGTGCCTAATTTAAATGCTATAAGATGCAGATAAGAAGAATTCAATAGACGTGTATGTGAAAGCTGCCCACACATACGTAATTGTTATACATGTACGTACGTAATTATTATACATGCACATATGCATTATACATGCCCACACACATGTAATTATTTTACATGGACATGTAGAATAATTTGAACGTACAAAACTACAGCTATTTTTCAAAAAAGTGGGCAGCCTTATTTATATATGCAAATATACAAAAATATGCCTGAAAACAGTGCTTCTGGTGAATGACAGAAACAGCTCTTCATGATTATTGTATTGCCGCCATGATAAAACATCCAGTTTAAAAGACTTGTAACAAAATAGGTATAACATCTGAGCATTAAACAAAAACCACAGTAAAGAAAATCTTCCATCTTCCCCAGGAAGGTTTCCCTACATCCTGTATGAGATCAGTGTCTCTGCTGGTAAAAAGTGCTTGGAAAGGTAACTGGTCAATCGTGAATTTCCTGGGAAGGGAGGAATCCACAAAGAGAATAAAGACACTGCAGTGCCCAGCACAGGACTTACCACCTCATATTATAGCTCATGAATGAGAATGTAAGAGCTTCAGTCTGGGTACAGGGAAGGGAGAGAATTTCAGACAAGAATCTTTTATGGCACAGCACTGGAAGTATTTAAAATGTCATAGCTTTCACCTGAGACAGGCTGTATTTCAGAATCCTCCTCTGTAATTGTGGTAGTATATTTATTAAGCAACTTATCCATTCTGAGGATTGAATTGAACCTGGTGAAAACCTTCTTTCTGTGTAATTGCTGTCAGCATTAATTAAGCCTCATTGCAAAGACAGAGCAGGGCAGGGAAATCAGCCTTACTGGTCACAGTCTGAGTTAAATAAAAAGAGGTATTAGCCAGCCTTATACTGTATTTGTCATTTAGGACTAGGGTTTAATTTAAATGCTTCTGAACAATTTTGGATGATCTCTAAACCAATGGTATCATAGCTGCTGGAAATTGAAATCTGGTAAACAATTGCATTTTTTTTTATTATGTCATGTCACTTTAATTTCAACCTCGTATTTTCCAGTCCAGGTTCTACCTCTTCCCTCTGAGGAATCGTGATATTCTGCTTTTAGAGCAGCTAAAAGTGGGCGTGCTTTTGCTGGGTAAAACCTGTCTGGATGGCTAGTGCCAAAGGGTTGTGGTGAATAGAGTTAAATCCAGTTGATGGCTAGAGCACCACAGGTAATGTCCCCCAGGGCTCAGTACTGGGATCCCAGTTCTATTCAGTACCTTTATCAGTGCCCTGGATGGGCGGAATTGAGGGCACCCTCAGTAAGTTTGTGAATGACACCAGGTTGGGTTGGGAGTGTGGTTCTGCTGGAGGGTCGGAGACTCTGCAGAGGGATCTGGACAGGCTGGATCAATGGGCTGTGGCCAATGGGATGATGTTCAATAAGGCAAAGTGCTGGGTTCTGCATGTGGGTCACAACAACCTCATGCAACGCTTCAGGTCTGGAACAGAGTGGCTGGAAAGCTGCTCATGGAAAAGGACCTGGTGGTGCTGGTTGATGGAGCTGAGCATGAGTCATCTTGTGCCCAGGCAGCCAAGAAGCCAACAGCATCCTGGCCTGTATCAGCAGTAGTGTAGCCAGCAGGGCCAGGGCAGTGGTTGTCCCACTGTACTGGGCACTGATGAGGCTCCACCTGGAATTCTGTATTCAGCTGTGGTTGAGTCACCATCCCCGGAGGTATTTAAATGAGATGTAGATATGGCACTAAGGGACATGGTTCGGTGGTGGACTTGGCAGTGCCGCGTTAATATTTAGACTCTATGACCTTAAAGGTCTTTTTCCATCCTAATTGATTCTATGATTCTGCAATTCTAACATTAATAAGGATTGCTCATCACAGTATATCTTGTTGTGCTCCAGAGGCACACATTGGGTTTTGCACTATATTCTTGATGAGAGTGAAGATCACTTTTGGATCTAGGGGAATGACTGTTGCTTTCATACATTTAATCTCAGCCTGTATTGACCTTGATATATAGTTTTTATTCTAACTGAATCCAGAAACCACAAATTATTACCATATTTACTGTGAACACTCTGCCTCCCTTAGCTGTGGTTGAAAAGATTAGCCTGACAAATGGACTTACTAAGAGAGTTGATTTGTCTGCAGCACACGAGGAACAAACTGGCAGCAGTAGCAAGGAGAATGTTTCTCCTGTTACAGCCCATGTTGTGCCTGTTTGATATACTAATATGGGCTGCTGTCACTGTATCTGTCAATCTCACCCTTCCCACCAGTTCACAAGTCAAAATGAAGGAAGTAAGTATACGAAGCAGGTAAAAAGAAAGCATTTTGGAAATCAGTGGGAATGGGAGAAGAAAGCACTTGAAATAATTGAGAAGGATAATGAAATAATGAGAAGAATTCCAATGTACTGATGTGCCTGACAGGCTTTTACTCACTAGGTGGTCTTCACATATAGAAGCTATTAAAATATTCTTGGTATCACTTTGGTTTTTCTTTCCCATGTTGCCCACGTTTCAGTGCCTGTATGTCTCTCCTTACTGATTTAGCACAGTTTAATGTCTCCTCTGCCATTCTCACTAATTGTCACCTGGAATTACTAATGACACCAGGTCTCTCTGTGATTTTGCCTTTGTGGCCAGCTGCTTTTAATTTGGTCTGCAGCAAATGCAGAAGTGCCAGAGGGCAATTACAGAGCAGAATGATGTTTGGCAATAGACTTAGAGGTGCATTCTTTTTTTGGTGGTGTACCATTTCCTTGTAACAGCATTTCTAGATTAGACTGCTACTAACCTTTGTATGTATAGTGTCTGCTAAACCCCCAGAAGACAATGTCAAGAAACCATATGGTGTGAATAATTGATATTCCTTCTGATATCAGCCATTTCTAGTACATAATATGACTGTTGTTTAGCAGCTTAAATAGCACAGCAGTGTTGCATCATATTTTCAGACAAGGGGAGAAACTTGTGTAAAATCCAAACTGTAAAGAACTTACTGCAGTTTTCCTTCTGTTTTTTTCTTTTTTTTCTCATAGCCCTACATTAGTAAATATACATATAGTAAAATACATGTAGTAAAGAAAAGGGCACATGATCTTTACCAAGCAGGAGTGGTTAAGTAGGTCAGTGATTCTTTATCTCACTCTAAACTTGCATCCCTGGCAGAATATTGTCAACCACATAAAGATCAATTTAGTACTCAAAGGAGTTGTCAGATACTACCCTAAATGACAGATCCTTCTTAGGTCATGCCTCCAACAGATTTGCTTAGAAGCAAATGCTGTTTCTCATTTGCTTCACAACAGTTGGCTTTCCTTTTTGCTCCACAGGTGTAAGTCCACTGTTTACTCGCTCATGTGCATGCACACAACAATCTTCCTCTTCCTTGTCTCTAGTGTGACAAGGGATATGCTTAGATAGTTCCTGCTCATTGTGATATATGGATGATATTTTCTAAGGCCAAGCCTGGAGGTCTTAGAAACACCATGGCTACAACTAGTCAGTGAAACGCTTGCAGTCCCTTCCTTTCATTAACAGAAAATTCTCTTTGATCCAGCCTTTCATTCCCCTGTTATTTGTTACCATTCCTGTCAAGGGAATGGCTCTCAGAAATGGCTGTCATATGTCAAGGCATAATGACAATTAAATCTGAAGAGCAGTATTCAAGCTATGGAGGGAATGCAGAAGCAGGAATAATGAGATTACATGTTGTAGTTGAGGCACAATAAGACGACTTTGCAATATGTTTACAGAGGGTTCTCATAGATTGCTGGTGTGCTTGAGAGAAAAATGTGCCTTACTCATTGCCTACACATGCCTGCCTGAAGCTGTAATTCTGAGTCCATTCCAATAAAATAAAGTAGTAATGGACTTTATCTCTTGGAAAGTAAGTCAATAATATCACTTGGTACTTGTGTTAAATTTTTATCAGTCTCTTGTAAAAACTGCTGCAGATGAGAACAAATAATTATCTGTTTTCAAAGCATGGTCTGTAATGCCCAGCATTTTTTATTATTGCAAAAGCTCTTAATGAGAAACCAGTCACAGTCACAGAATCACAGAATCACAGAATCCCAAGGGTTGGAAGGGACCTAAAAAGATCATCTAGTCCAACCCCCCTGCAAGAGCAGGGTAACCTACAGTACGTCACACAGGAACTTGTCCAGGCGGGCCTTGAATATCTCCAGTGTAGGAGACTCCACAACCCCCCTGGGCAGCCCGTTCCAGTGCCCTGTCACTCTCACAGTAAAGAAGTTCTTCCTGATGTTAACGTGGAACTTCCTATGCTCCAGTTTACACCCATTGCCCCTTGTCCTATCACTGGATATCACTGAAAAAAGCCTAGCTCCATCATCCTGACACCTACCCTTCACATATTTGTAAACATTGATGAGGTCACCCCTCAGTCTCCTCTTCTCCAAGCTAAAGAGACCCAGCTCCCTCAGCCTCTCCTCATAAGGGAGATGTTCCACTCCCTTAATCATCTTTGTGGCTCTGCGCTGGACTCCTTCAAGCAATTCCCTGTCCCTCTTGAACAGAGGGGCCCAGAACTGGACGCAATATTCCAGATGCGGCCTCACCAAGGCTGAGTAGAGGGGGAGGAGAACCTCTCTTGACCTACTAACCACTCCCTTTCTAATGCACCCTAAGATGCCATTTGCCTTCTTGGCCACAAGAGCACATTGCTGGCTCATGGTCATCCTCCTATCCACCAGGACCCCCAGGTCCCTTTCCCCTTCACTACTTTCCAGCAGGTCAACCCCCAACCTGTACTGGTACATGGGGTTGTTCTTCCCCAGATGCAAGACTCTACACTTGCCCTTGTTAAATTTCATCAAGTTTCTCCCCGCCCAACTCTCCAGCCTGTCCAGGTCTCGCTGAATGGCAGCACAGTCCTCTGGTGTGTCAGCCACTCCTCCCAGTTTTGTGTCATCAGCAAACTTGCTGAGGGTGCACTCAGTTCCCTCATCCAGGTCATTGATGAAAATATTAAACAGCACCGGTCCCAGCACCGACCCCTGAGGAACTCCACTAGTCACAGACCTCCAGCTAGATTCTGCGCCATTGACCACAACTCTCTGCCTTCTTCCTTTCAACCAGTTCTCGATCCACCTCACTACTTGATCGTCAAGCCCACACTTCCTCAGCTTATCTATGAGGATGCTGTGGGAGACAGTATCAAATGCCTTACTGAAATCAAGAAAAACCACATCTACCGCTCTACCATCATCCCTCCACCTAGTCACTTCCTCATAGAAGGCTATAAGGTTGGTCATACATGACTTCCCCCTCATAAAACCATGTTGGCTGTATAAAACCATGTTGGCTGTAACTATAAAGTCTCCGCCATATAGCAACAAATCATAATTCTGCAGCTAGTATGTCCTGAAGTAAGATGATGCTTTCAGTAAGAGGACATTAAAATGCATCAGGTGATGGTAACAGATTCTGTATGTATATGTTCTTGGTCATCCAGTAAACCTCAAAGGCACTGAGATGCTATCGGATAACTTTGTGTACCTGTCACATGATATTGATCTCCTCCTTACTGGAAATAATGCTAAAAAAAAAAAAAAAAAAAAAATTAATGCCTATTTTATAAAGATTTTAAAACCCTGAAGTCAGAGTAAACATTGGTCAGAGTAAACATTACTTAGCAACAATTAAAAACATCAGTGTTATCAGTGTTGTTTCCAGGCTGAAAGTCAAAACCACAGTACTGCACCAGCTACTAAGAAGGAGAAAAATGACCACTACTGCTGAAACCAGGACAGCTACTGAGAATGCTTAATGCCGGGCATTACAACTGTGACTTCTTACGTATATAGGATGACTCTCTCACTTCTGCGTTAAAGGTGCCAAAGTGACAAACTGAAAGACTCTGAGCTATAAGCACTCCCTTGATGAAGAGCACAGAAGAGGTAATATTACTGAAGGCTTCATTTGAACTGCATTATCATCTGTCTTAACTTTCAGTTTCCAGGGATCTGCTCTAACCAGTAGTGATGAATATTCATAAAGATGCTGAATTTGATAGAAGCTTAGATGAGAAAACTTGATGAAATTGTTTGTTTCATGTAAATTACTGAAAAGATGCCTTACATATCTCTTCAAAAGATCTCTCTACTTGTATGGATTTGAATATATTAGCAGGGGCAGAGTCATGTTACCTAGAAGGACATCACAAAGCACAGAAATACACATAACTGTGCCAGCCCCTGTCTAAAAACTACGAATACATTCTTGCAATATATAACACATTTACTAATTTTTTGAGTATCCGAGGCAGGACACTGATTTAGCTGCAGAATTCTCAGTGCACTCAGATACATGAATCTTAAAAGAACTCTGTCAAGAAATGTAATCACCAAAATTCTGACTAATGTTAAAAAATAAATGAAGATGTGGGCCATTGCTCACAAAAGCCATTATAAATTGAAATGCTTCCCATTTTACTTGAACCAGGAATAAATTTAAAGTAGGAAGATTTTTGATGTGTTTAAACTTCCTGCTTCACTTGGAATCAAATTTCAGTAGTTTCACAGACTTCTCCAAAAGTAAAACAGAAATTATGCAATGTGTTTGGCTAGTTTCATAAAACATCTACTTTACTCTCCTGGCATAATAGAAGCAACAAGCTACAACTCAGCTTTTTAAAACTATTTGTTTCAAGCAATATTTTTACCAACACATTATTTCATGTATCTGATCTTATATTTTATCTGATTGATAAAATCGCCATCTTTCAAATCAAGAAAATTCAAACTGCAGCTTCTGCTCTACTGTTCTGGTTTAAGCCCAGCAGTAAATCAGAACCACACAGTCACTCGCTCACTCCTCGCCCTTCTCAACCACTGCTCCCAGAAGGATGGGGAGGAGAATCAAAGGATGTAAATCACACGGATTGAGATAAGAACAGTCCAGTAACTAAGACATAATCCAAAACTACTGCTACTACCACCAATAACAATAATGATAAGGGAAATAACAAGAGGAGTGTATGTAAAACTAAAAGGAGAAAAGGAAAAGAAAACAAGTACAAGTGATATGCAACGCAGTTGCTCACCGCCTGCTGACTGATATCCAGCCCAACCCTAGCGGTGATAGAATCATAGAATCATAGAATAGTTAGGGTTGGAAAGGACCTCAAGATCATCTAGTTCCATCCCCCCTGCCATGGGCAGGGGCGCCTCACGCTAAACCATCCCACCCAAGGCTCTGTCCAACCTGGCCTTGAACACCGCGAGGGATGGAGCATCCACAACTTCCTTGGGCAACCCATTCCAGTGCCTCACCACCCTTACATTAAAGAATTTCTTCCTTATATCCAACCTAAACTTCCCCTGTTTAAGTTTTAACCCATTGCCCCTTGTCATGTCACTACAGTTCTTAATGGAGAGTCCAACCCCAGTTTCCCTATAGCCCCACTTCAGATACTGGAAGGCTGCTATGAGGTCTCCACGCAGCCTTCTCTTCTCCAGGCTGACCAGCCTCAACTTTCTCAGCCTGTCTTCATACGGGACGTGCTCCAGCCCCTGATCATCCTCATGGCCCTCCTCTGGACATGTTCCAACAGTTCCATGTTATTTTTATGTGGAGGACACCAGAACTGTACACAGTTCTCCAGGTGAGGTCTCACGAGAGCAGAGTAGAGGGGCAGGATCACCTCCTTCGACCTGTTGGTCACGCTCCTTTTGATGCAGCCCAGGATACGGTTGGCTTTCTGGGCTGCGAGTACACACTGCAGCTGGGTCATGTTCATTTTCTCATCGACCAAAACACCCCTAATTCCTTCTCCACAACGCTGCTCTGAACCTCTTCTTTGCCCAGCCTGTAGCTGTGCCTGGGATTGCTCCAACCCAGGTGTAGGACCTTGCACTTGTCATGGTTGAACTTCATAAGGTTGGCATCAGCCCACCTCACAAGCGTGTCAAGGTCCCTCTGGATGACATCCTTTCCCTCCAGCGTATCAACCAAACCATACAGCTCGGTGTCATCAGCAAACTTGCTGAGGGCGCACTGAATCTCACTGTGCATGTCAGTGACGAAGATGTTGAGCAAGACCGGTCCCAACACCGACCCCTGAGGGACACCACTTGTTACTGGTCTCCAGCCAGACATTGAGCCATTGACCACAGCTCTTTGTGTGCGGCCATCCAGCCAGTTCTTTATCCACTGAGTGGTCCATCCATCAAATTGATATCTCTCCAATTTAGGGACAAGGATCTTGTGTGTGACAGTGTCTAACGCTTTGCACAAGTCCAGGTAGATGACATCAACTGCTTTACCCTTGTCCATCAATTCTGTAGCCCCAATACAGAAGGCCACCAAATTGGTCAGGCAGGATTTCCCCTTTAAGAAGCCATGCTGGCTGTCACCAAACACCTTGTTGTTTTTCATGTGCTTTAGCATGCCTTCCAGGAGAACCTGCTCCAAGATTATGCCAGGCACAGAGGTGAGACTGACTGGTCTGTAATTCCCCAGGTCATTCAATTTCCCCTTCTTGAAAATGGGGGTTATATTTCCCTTTTTCTGGGTGTCAGGAACTTCACCTGACTGCCATGATTTTTCAAATATGATGGCCAGTGGCTTAGCAACTTCATTCGCCAGCTTCTTCAGGACCCACGGATGGATTCCATCAGGTCCCATGGACTTGTGCACATTCAGATTTTTAAGATGGTCTCGAACCAGATCCTCTCCTACAGTGGGCCCAAGGTCTTCATTCTCACATTCCCTGAATCTGCCTTCCAAGACCTGGGTGGTGCAGTCAGAGCCTTTGCCAGTGAAGACCGAGGCAAAGAAGTCATTCAGAACCTCAGCCTTCTCCAAATCCTGTGTAGCCAGTTCTCCCGAAAGCTTCCTCAGGGGCCTATGTTGTCCCTAGTCTGTTTTTTGTTTGCTACGTACCTGTAGAATCCCTTCCTGTTATCCTTAACATCCCTGGCTAGGTTTAATTCTAACTGGGCCTTAGCCTTCCTAACCTGGTCCCTAGCTTCCTGGACAAGAACCCTGTACTCTACTCAGGCCACCTGTCCTTGCTTCCACTTTTTATAAGCCTCTTTTTTCATTTGAATTTTCCTCAGCAGCTCCTTATCCATCCAAGGAGGTCTCCTGGCCCTCCTGCTGCACTTCCTTCTAGTTGGGATGCAGCACTCCTGAGCTTGTAGAAGGTGATCCTTGAATATCAATCAACAGTCTTGGGCCCCCCTGCCCTCCAGGGCTATATCCCATGGAACCTTACTAAGCAGGCTCCTGAAGAGGCCAAAGTCTGCTCTTTTGAAGTCCAGGGCAGTGAGCTTGCTACACGCTCTTCTCACTGTCCTAGGGATCTCAAATTCGACCATCTCGTGATCGCTGCATCCAAGGCTGCCCTGGGGCACCGCATTTTCAACAAGCCTTTCCCTGTTGGTGAGCACGAGGTCAAGCATGGCACCTCTCCTTGTCTGCTCCTCTATTACTTGCAGAAGGAAGTTGTCTTCCACACAATCGAGGAACCTCCTGGATTGCTTGTGCTGGGCTGTACCATCATTCCAACAGATGTCAGGGTGGTTGAAGCTCCCCAGGAGGACAAGCGTCTGCGAGCGTGAGGCTTTTCCTGTCTGTTTATAGAGTGCTTCATCCACAGGTTCTTCTTGATCATGCGGCCTGTAACAAATCCCCACAGTAATGTCTCCCAGAGCTGTTCTCCCTTTAACCGTGACCCACAAACTCTGTTCACTGCTCACCTGTCGCCAGACAGAGTTCAATACTCTCCAGCCTATCCCTAGCATAAGTAGCAACTCCCCCTCCCCGCCTGCCAGGCCTATCTTTTCTGAAGAGCCTGTAACCTTCCGTTCCAACAGTCCAGTCATAGGAGCCATCCCACCATGTTTCTGTGATGCCTATTATATCATAGCCCCGTAGACGTGCACACATCTCTAATTCCTCTTGTTTTTTCCCCATGCAATGGGCATTTGTATAGAGGCATCTGAGCTGAGCTCCGAATGAAGCTGGCTCATTGGCTGGAGCAGCTGGAATACCTCTACATTGTTCCGAGCATTTATTATAGACGTTGGCAACTGACTGGGTTTGCTGGGATGGAATGAAGCCCCCCTCCCATAACTCCCTGCAGTTTCTATACTGGGCATGACGTGCTGTGTTGTGGAATACTCCTTTTGGTTTGTTTGGGTCAGGTGTCCTGTCTCTACTGCCTCCTGGCTTCCCGTGCCCCTTCTCACTGGCAGCTCATGAGACTGAAAAGCCCTTGAACAGAGTAAGCATTATTTAGCAACTAAAATCATGGGTATTATCAGCGTTGTTCTCAGACTAAGGTCGAAAACACAGCTCTGCACCAGCTACTAAGAAGGAGAAAAATAACTGTCACAGCCTAACCCAGGACATCTACCTAAATTTATTGCTTTGCACATTTGCCAGTTTTTCCAGTCAAATTGATGCAAAACTTGAATGTTCCATCTGAAAACCAAAAGAACAACTGAATGTAACTCAGAAGAGAGAATTTATGCTTTTCCTGCAGCTGGGGTTTTGAGAAGATATAATGCAGATTTTATAAGTAAAAGCCCAAAAAGACTTATTTGAGATACTCCACAAGTCTATGGAACATCAACTTTCTACACTGTTGTAGGCACTGGCAAAGGGTTGATGAAAAAAATTAGAGGCACTATGACTTTAACACACAGATTATTGGTTTGATCAAATTGAAGAGATTTTATGTATTTAGAAAGAAATATGATGTAGAACACTTCTTTCCCTGCTTCACTTACTGTGTTTTACCTGCTTGGGACTCAGTATTTACATTTTACTCAGAGTTTACTCATGTCTGGAGTAAACCCGGAGTAAACCCAAAGTAAAAGTCTCCTTTCCCATACCACCTTTGTCAGATTTTGTTCTACCTCCATATCAAATAGTTATATATCAGTTCAATCTAACATTTTAAATGCATTTCCTGAGTGCAGAGAAAAATAAATGCACATGAGCAGGAAACCTTATTTTCTGCTAAGGTACAATGAAGATGCTTAACGAACGGAGAAAACACCTCAACATTTGATACTTTGTGTGCAAATATCTGTTGAGATAAGCAACATCCACTACTCTCACCCAACCAAGTCATCTTGTTATAGAAGGCCATGATATTGGTTAAGCATGATTTCCCCTTCATATACCCATGCTGACTACTTAAAAATTAAATTGACTGGATTCACTTCTTGATCCAGCTGGCCTACTGATCACATTCTCAATGGCAGCTGCCAGGAGAAACAGTATTTTGATGACTGATGAACAAATACTGAGGTGGAGAACTTCTTTTAAAAGGCATTTATCTTTTTATTTGTTCATTTTTCCTGATTTATAAAGTCCATAGCAGATACCCACTACAATGGCACCAATGTCAGTCTACCAATTTTGACTTGTAAAATCTCAATGAAGGAGAGGGACTTTTCATCAGGGACGGTAGCGATAGGATAGGGGGTAATGGGCTTGCTCTTAAACAGGGGAAGTTCAGGTTAGATCTCGGGAAGAAATTTTTCCCTGTGAGGATGGTGAGGCCCTGGCACAGGTTGCCCAGAGAATCTGTGGCTGCCCTGTCCCTGGCATTGTTCAAGGCCAGGTTGGACAGGGCTTGAATCAACCTGTTTTTATGGAAGGTGTCACTGCCCTTGGCATTGGGTTGGAACTAGATGAGCTTTAAGGACTCTTCCAAACCAAATCATTCCATGATTCTAAGTATTAACACACTGAGCTATCCAGCTTCATGAAAAAGCCAGTTTTGGATTTCATTACTTATTCGGATTTCTCTGCAATTTTGTTTATGAATGTGATAGCTGACAAAACATTAGTATCACACACTCACAGACAGGCTTGCCAATATTGAAAGGATCAATGGCCTGAGGATGCAGACTGGGTTGAGATGGTTAAACATTTTAGTACTACCGATACTCTTCTGAAAACCCAAATTATTTGGTCAAAAGTACAGAGAGATACAGCAAAGAAACAGGATCGTTATCCAGTGACTGGATGGGGTATGAGGCATAGGGAGGAAAACCCCCTCTGTCTGTCAAGTCAAATTTGTGCCAGCAGAGCAGCATAACACTTTTGTTAAAACCTTACAGATACCAGTGTTGGCTGTTGGTTTGTTTTTAATATATTTTGACTAGGTATCATTGACTGCATTTAGCTCACTAGATACTTTTTTTCTCACAAATGGGTTTCAATTTATATCCTAATACCACATTAAATAGAACATATTTTCACCATTTCCTCATCCAAGTCCAGTACTGTCCATAACGCTGTTCAAAATTTATAATACAAATTTAAAATATTGATTTTGAAAAATAAAATAGATTTTTTTCTTTTCTTTTGAACTAGATAATTACTCTGGACATTAAAAAGAAACCTAGGATACTTATTTGATTACTTTATTTTAGAGTCTGTCCTAAAGACTGTGGCAAGACTTCTGAGAGGAACGAGGTATTTGTCAACACTTCTGTTGGTCTCTGCAGCAGCTTATTGCTGCTGCTTGTCTTAGGATGATTTTAACATTATCATCTTTGAAACATTCCTGAATTCAAAAGTTAAGGTGATTTCCTAAATACACAAGGTTTATCATTCCGTCCTTGGGTTTTTTCATAGCAGCCTACTGAGAATTACAAGCCATTGACGGAGAAGACTCTCAAAGCAGAAACTGCTCCCTTCAGGCATGCTGTTAAATCTTTCTCATGGCTGAGCCTAGACACTAGTTTTTAGAGCCTTTTCTTGAGCTGTGTGGGTAAAACAGGTATGGAGTCAAAGGGAACGGCAGTGCAAAGGCTGTTGCTAGCTGTGCACTGTTACAGAGACAGGTATTTATTTGTGTGTAATATGTAATGTGCTGCTTTAATAATCATGCTCTGTCCTCTCTGAGGCTACAGCAGGAAAGGCATGGGATGGAGGGCATAAATTCATGGTCTGGGCATAGTCTATTTAGACTAAGTAAGTGTAAGCAGTGATAATAAATGGGAGGCAGATGAGGGATGATTTATCCTAAACTAAAAGGGAACTAGAACCAGTTTACAGCACCAAATTCTAATTTGGGAAAGTTTAAGTTAAAAGGAGGAGGTAGATAGTCTCTTCTCCCAAGGATCAAGTGACAGGGCAAGAGGAAGCAGCCTCAAGCTGTGCCAGGGGATGGTTAAACTGGAGCTTAGGAACAATTCCTTCCCCAAAGGGTGTTCAGGCATTGGAACAGGCTGCCCAGGGCAGTGGTGGAGTCACCATCCTTGGAAGTGTTCACAAACTGTGTAAATGAGGCCCTTAGTGCCATGGTTTAGTAGTGGCCTTGGCGGTACTGGGGACTTGATGATCTTAAAGGTCTTTTCTAACCTGGTTGACTCGATGATTTTATGAAATTTTCTGGTTTTATGGTGGGTTAACCTTGGCTGGATACAGCACTCACCAGGCCACTCAAACCATGTAGATGAGACCTTTAGTGATATGGTAAGCCTTTTCTCCTGTGGGCTTCTCTCCAAGGGCTGTAGTTTGTGCCAGAAGCTTGCTCTGGCATGGGCTTTCCCCAGGATGCAGCTTAATTCAGGGCATGTCCACTTGCTACAGTGTGGATATCTGTTCCACTGTGGACTTCCAGGAGCTGCAGGGGGCCAGCCAGTGTCACCACAGTCTTCTCCACAGACTGCAGAGCAATCTGTCCTCTGGCACCTGTGGCACCTCTTTGTCCTCCTGTACTGACCTTCGTAGCCACTGGGCTTTTTCTCTCATACTGTTCTCACTCCACTCTCTCACAATTGCTATGCAGCATTTTTTACTCTTTCTTAAATTATATCACAGAGGTGCCACCAGCTTCTCTGATGGGCCCACTTTTGAGGACCAAAGTGTGGGAATTGGCTCTGTTGACACAGAAGCAGCACAGAAGCCACCCCTGCAGCCCTCCTGCACCCCCCCTGCACCTTTGCTACCAAAACCTTGCCACATAAACAAAATACAGTCTTGGAAAAGGATCTTATACCTCAGCTCTTACTGGATTGAAGTTAAAAGATATTTATAGAAGTGGGAAGTGGGAGATGCCCATATGCTAACTAAGAAGCAGCAAGCTGCTTTTACAACAATAGCACAGGGACTAAACCAGAATCTGACTTCTTTTCCTGGGGACTGTGGATATACTTAAAACTCTTTGCTTAAAATACCTCTCAAATTTTATTTTTTTCTCTGTTCTCTTTAGAGGAACCAGTTCAGGTAAAGAAATGCAGAAATCAGATGCTACAGCCATAAATCCTGAACATGTAAGATTTTTCCACTTCAAATATGAACAGAAGCATTAAAAGCAGGCCTTCAAATTAATCTCACTGCTTAGGGTTTTTTTGTTTTTCACAAGTGTAGAATTGACCCTGTTTGGATCTTTTTCCCTTTGTTTGCTTCAAAATTATTAAAAAACAATCAAATGCTACTGGATTCTTCATGTCTTCTGCCTGAATGATGTAATCACTATGTGCCACCGCAAGGTGTAAGGAAGCAGATGCAGCAGTTTCCCTTCCATGCTTGTATAGCTCTGAAATAACAGGCAACAAATGATGTTGACAGGATAGGTCAAGTCTATGAAACTTGTAAAACTTGCCCTCAAGCAGTGTAACCAAATATAGAAAGAGCTCACATCTTTGACAGTTATTTGTAAAGATTCTTACAAATTGCTGTAATGGGAGTCTTGTTACCTTTGAAAGCAGTAAAAAGTGCAGACAGATGCATACACACAGAAAGCTTCTTCCTTGCCTTCTAAAACTGACACCATGTTCTGCAAAAGATCAACGAAACATTCTTCTGCTTCACTACAAACTGTCTTGCCCTCTTTAAATTATGCCTCTATGTGAAGCAATTCAGAGACTGTGAGAACTGTGTGGTCAATTAGGAAATATAAGGGAACAGAGAGGTGTTTCTGGTTCACATGCACTGCTCGGAGAATAGAAGCCAGGTGGCACAGACACTCGCTTATCAAGGGATTTTCTCTTGTTCTATTGTATAAAGTTTACCATATATTTTCTAGAAAGTGACTTGTGTTACAGGTTTACAAGTCCCCAGGGTCTCTGCTAACATGTCAACACTTTCCTGCTATTTTTCTCTTACTGAAGGATAGGAAGCAATAGCTATGTTGTGGCTTATGGTAGTTCTGTGATACCTGTTTTGCACTTGTGGTCACTATAGAAGAAAAAAGTTCTATTGCTTTCTATCAGAACTGAACTAAGTATTTAATATTTCTAATACCTACAGCTGTAGCATTTCCATGACCTGTCATTCCCCACTTGATGCTTTATTATCTGCATCTATAGGCATCCCAGGGTAGCTCAAAGTAACAAAACCAATTCAAATTCAGAGACAGAGCATTTGAGTGATTTATGCAAGATAGGCCCCAAAGAGTTTTAGATGTTTTTCTGATTCTCTTTGTCTGTGCAAGTTACACATAAAAAGTTTTTTTCAAGATCGTTGAATCCCACTTGTGGTTATGGTTTTGGTTTTTTGTGGGTTTTTTTTTTTTTTTTTTGTGGAGGCTTTTTGTTGTTGTTGGTTTGGTTTGGTTTGGTTTTTGTGCATAGCAGAAGTAGCAGTTGATTGTGTGAATAAAATTGATACAGAAAAAGTCAGCCAAGGTAATGTTAGAGTTAGGAGATGAATCATTCCAGTTGCAGAAAACAAGTGATTCAGAAGAAATTCTCCATGTGCCACATTATACAGGTTCCAGAAGTTTGTACAGGATTACTGTCAAAGGAAGCTGAATATGCAGGCTTATAACATAATTTGTTTCTTGTAGAATCACAGGTTGGTTTGGGTTGGAAGGGACCTGAAGCTCATCCCATTCCAAGCCCCTGTCATGGTCAGGGATACCTTACACTCTAGACCGTGTCACCCAAGGCCCTGTCCAAGCTGGCCTTGAACACTGCCAGGGTTGGATCATTCACCACTTCTTATGCAGGTTGAGGACAACACATCCCAGAAGCACATGCAGAAGCAGATTTTGCTGCTCTAAGGGCACAGATAGAGATAGATTTTTTTCTGCTCTTACCCAGGATCAACTGAACATGGCTTTTGGTCACAACTGCCGAAGGCACGTTCCTGTTCCCTGTTAGGATCCTCTCATACCAGGAACTGATTTTACAGTCTTGCTATTTGCCACCCTAAGCATGTGTTGCTTAATGGCTAAAGCTGTTCCTGCATTAATATTTATGGTTGTCTAACCATACTGGGAAAGGTCAGGCTTCTGAAAATTGAAGGCACTTTTGGTTTTGCATAGGTCCAAGTGCCTTTCTATCCCAGACTTTCCCTGAATTTGTGTGCATGTGTTTCTTTACTATTTGAATTACTCAAAATCACCAAGAGTGATAGAATTAAATAGTTCTAAAATGAAGTGTAAAGACAATGAAGGAAATACTTGAGAAGAATTGTAACTTGGAAATTTATTTTGAAGTTCCTCCTCTGTTAACCGTTCCAGAGAATAAAAGAGACATGGCTCTTGCCCCAAGAAATGTTGTATATTTTACAGTCTTAACAAGAAATGAGGAAAGGATGGAATCAGCACATTTCAATCATATTTCATCTTCAACCCCGTTGTTAACTTGGCTAATTAAGTCAGTTTTCTTTGAAGAAAAGAAAAGCATTATAGCAGTTATTTTTCTATACATACTGAAGCAACAAACTTACCAGTATTTTAGGAACCTTTATATGACAATAGCCTCAAGGAATGGAGGCTGTTAATGAGCTGACATGGAACACTTCTGCTTTTGCATCATACAAGTGGAAGTATTGCAATGAGACTGCAAAACTATGGATGCATATGGGAAAAATAGGCTATAGAAGATGCAAGTCTGACCAAAAAAAGACACTAAAATGATAGTTAAACCAGCTGAGGTTTAATTTGTGTTTGTTAATTCATTCATTTCATTAATATAATTTAATATTTTTCATTAATATAATTATTTCCATTGATATGATTAATTAATTCGTTAATTAATAAATTAATCTGAATTTATTAAGGATTTTATGGTGAAGCCAAAAACCCTATCTGATACTATTCTAGTTTGAGTGTCATGTGAAAAAAAAATTCTGAAGAAAGTCGGTATGCACACTGACTTTTCAAGATGATGCTGCTGGGTTAATTTTAAATACAGACATATTGTAAATCGTCATTTTTAAATGCTCTTCTGGTCAGAAGAATAACTATGTGAAAATGCCTTTCTCCAGCAATGCATGTTTACACCCTGCATTTAATCTGAGCTATTCTCTTTTGCATCTGAAGTATATTTGTAATAATATTTATGCTGGTTAACAATTAGAGATTTATAGATTTTTTATTTTCAGCTAAGAAATACTCAGTAAAAAAGCAGAGTGAAATATGACTGAAGTCATTAAGCTGCTTTACGTCAGGGAAAAAAAAACCATAAGCTTATTGTTTGAAAATCATGAAGAGATGATGAAGTTGCTAAATTTCAAAGTACTCTGAGTAAATATAGACTACTAGCAAGCCACTAGCTTTATATGACAGAACATCCTCTTATGTCATGTTATGCAACCAAAGAAATGCCATACTGATTAGGCTGATCCTGTGGCTATGGAGATGCTTTGAAAGATGCTTCAGATCAGGACCTCCATGGAGAGATCATTTCGCTGTATATCTGAACAGTTTCCAGCAGTTAATTGTTATGGAATTGTTATAAGATGTTTTAGCAGAAGTTGAACCTGCACTGTAATGTTTAAGAGCTGTTGAGGGATCCATCCTCAGTAAATTGCTCCAATCCCATTTTTAGCTCACATATGTTCCTGTGAACCTAGGACCTCGAGTTCCACAGATTAATATGTACCACACATGAAAGTAGAATCATAGAATCATAGAATAGTTAGGGTTGGAAAGGACCTCAAGATCATCTAGTCCCATCCCCCCTGCCATGGGCAGGGACGCCTCACACTAAACCATCCCACCCAAGGCTCTGTCCAACCTGGCCTTGAACACCGCGAGGGATGGAGCATCCACAACTTCCTTGGGCAACCCATTCCAGTGCCTCACCACCCTTACATTAAAGAATTCCTTCCTTATATCCAACCTAAACTTCCCCTGTTTAAGTTTTAACCCATTGCCCCTTGTCATGTCACTACAGTTCTTAATGGAGAGTCCAACCCCAGTTTCCCTATAGCCCCACTTCAGATACTGGAAGGCTGCTATGAGGTCTCCATGCAGCCTTCTCTTCTCCAGGCTGACCAGCCTCAACTTTCTCAGCCTGTCTTCATACGGGACGTGCTCCAGCCCCTGATCATCCTCATGGCCCTCCTCTGGACATGTTCCAACAGTTCCATGTTATTTTTATGTGGAGGACACCAGAACTGTACACAGTTCTCCAGGTGAGGTCTCACGAGAGCAGAGTAGAGGGGCAGGATCACCTCCTTCGACCTGTTGGTCACGCTCCTTTTGATGCAGCCCAGGATACGGTTGGCTTTCTGGGCTGCGAGTACACACTGCAGCTGGGTCATGTTCATTTTCTCATCGACCAAAACACCCCTAATTCCTTCTCCATAACGCTGCTCTGAACCTCTTGTTTGCCCAGCCTGTAGCTGTGCCTGGGATTGCTCCAACCCAGGTGTAGGACCTTGCACTTGTCATGGTTGAACTTCATAAGGTTGGCATCAGGCCACCTCACAAGCGTGTCAAGGTCCCTCTGGATGGCATTCCTTCCCTCCAGCATGTCAACCGAACCACACAGCTTGGTGTCATCAGCAAACTTGCTGAGGGCGCACTGAATCTCACTGTCCATGTCTGTGACGAAGAGGTGGAACAAGACCGGTCCCAACACCAATCCCTGACGGACACCACTCGTTACTGGTCTCCAGACGGACATTGAGCCATTGATCACAACTCTTTGCGTGCAGCCAAAGTGCTTTTCCTTCTTGTCAGTAGTACTGTTGCCTGGCAATTTTCCTGAGAGCCCTCTAGTTCCTGTGCCTCCGCCTTCTTTTTCTGTTTTCCTTTTATGATTTGTAGACACTTAGGACGCACCTCAGCTGTCTCTTTTCCAAATTGAAAGGTTTTATTTAGTAATTCCTTGTATAGTAGCTCTTTCCTACCTGAGTTATCCTTGTTATCCTCCCCTATATCATCATTGGCTTCACAATAACAGTTTTTAAGATACTGCACGAATATTCATAATGTGGAAACATCTGATACAAAATGATGTAGTTAAATCACAGAATGCATAGGTTTGGAAAAGACCTTAAGATCACCTAGGTCCCTCCCCTGCCACTGGTAGGGATGCCTTGCAGTAGACCATGTTGCCCAAGGCTGTTCTGCTTGCTTAGAACTTCCTTCCTAAAAATACTGGGACTTGAAAAATCAAAGCACTGCACTTTTCCAGAATAAAAGGAGTAATACAGTAATAGTTACATTTGATCACTGACTTTAAAACTAGTCCCTTTGTTAGTGACTAGTTCAAAAGCAAAGACTTACCATTGCAAAAAATTGTCCGTTATTTAATTTCATTGCACTCCTGAACTTGTGCAAGTATCTTAAGGACTTTGTGAATGGCTGTTGTGGTATAATGGAGATGTTAAACGAAGCCTAATGACATAGTAAGCAAAACTATTATACTACTCATAATATGTCATTTGAGCAGAAATACTGAGATGCTTTTATAATGTGAAAGAAGACAGTACACAAATCGATATTTTCCATTCTCCAAGATCCGTTGTAAGCGTATGTTTCTATAAGACACTTACTCCAGTGGTTTATATTCCATTTAAAATGTATTTTTAGGACATGATGATTTATTTTCAGTAGGTTACATGCATGTCCTGCTTCAATTCATCTTCTGCTGTTTCTTAGTATTTTGTTAGCTGTTTCTCTAAGTATATGTTTTAATACCCAATAGAAACCTTTGCTTTTCGTAAGTATTGTCATTGAAAATGGTCATTCTTAAAGTGCTTCTGACAAAACAAAGAGAAGTATAAAACCAGAATCAGTGCATTACTTTTACTTCACGCATGCCATGGATATGGCATGATATAATGTAGGAAGTGTGCTGAGATTTGATTTATTGTACAGTGAGGTTTTGGATAACAATTTCTCCTGCCACCTAGAAGCTAACCTGTTAACTCCTACAATTGAATTGTATTGTTCTGATTTTTCCCTTCCTTTTTTTTGTAATCCCTTCGTCTAATTTCAAGCATTTGTAATATACCAGTTTGTGCTGGAGAAGAGTAGAAGGGAAAACAGTTATCAGCATCACGATACTTGTGAGCACTGAGAATGTGAGTTGTAAATTTTCCTATTAATCCCTGGATTGTTGCTTACATTCACTGTCTCTGAAGAAAATGTATTGAAAGCTCACTTCACAGAGACATCAGGATTGGGTTTTGTATGCCACCACTGCTGCCAAAGTACACTGCAATCCTCAACTCACTTCATATTGAGTTGCTTGTAGAATCAGTGTGGTCTGGCAGATATGACACAGGTGACTTCATGTCCATGTAATGTTAAATACCCATTTTTCACCAGAATAAAGTAAAATACCAAGCTTTTCTTTCAAACATAAGTTTTTGTATTTTCAGTAGAAACTAATTTGGCAATTAATTTCAGCCATTGGACTACTTAAAAGGTTTTGCCAGCTGTTTAATTATGGTCATTGCTCATGAGCATTCAGTATTTGATGTGTTGCAGCAGGTAAGTTGAACAGTTTCTGAGATGATTTTGCAGGGCAGCTCTATATCTGTATTGAAATGTAACCAACTAGCTTACAGAAAAAAAGTCCTTGATTATGTATGTTACCTTTGATATAAAAAGATCCTATAATTTGAAGTTTCTTGCCATTTGGGGGTTTGAACTGGATGATTTAAGGTCCCTTCCTACCCAAACAATTCTGTGATTTGTTCAGAACAAAGGTGAGCTGTACAGCTGTGTTAAATTGCATCCAGTAATCCCCCTGTCACTTGTGGCTCACTTAAGTAAATGAAGACATGAAGTAACGGAAGACTCAAGCTCGGACAGGTAAATTTTCTCTTAAGCTGCATTAGCTCATCTTCTTCTGTCAGTCCAAGCTCTGGCCACCCTTGTCTCTACTGTCAGTCGAGGCTGACATATTTGTCTGACCTCAGCAGATTGCCTGCTCTCTGACTGTCAAAGTATTCCTAAGCCTTTCCTCCACTTCCATTTCTCATATACTTGTCATCCTTAGCAGTGATGCTTCCCCAGAGTTTTTCTTAAGTTTCTTCTGCTTGTACTTTGCATAACAAAAGAACTGTGCATTCCTTAGTGAATGTTCATAGTGAAGTACAGTAAATGTCAGTTATGAAGTAGTCTTTAATAAGCCTTAGGCAGGCGTACATATCATGGGAAGTTCTTGATGTTTCAATTTCAGAGAATAGTACAAAACTTGGATTCAAATCCTATTTAACAGAAGACAAATCAAAAAGTCATGAGTATTTCCAGTGGCTTTCAGCACAAAGTGTCAGTCAGCATCTTGACCTAAAATCCATTTCCAGTTTCTGTTTTATTGTTGAGGGTTTTATTTTTTGGGTGTTTTTTTTTTTTTGTGGTGTTGTTGGTTTTTTTGCTGTTTTTTTTTGTTGTGGAGTGAGTTTGCTTTTTACTTCCATACAAGGACATATACATGGTTCAGGGTGGATTGAAATATGCATTGTTTTTATGTCCTCTTTCCCCTTCTCATTCAGAAATAGTTTTTCAAGTACACTCAGCTTTTGCCCAGTGTTCAAGTCAAGTCCTTCTATCTGAGCTTTCATATTCTCGAGTATGTTTGCATAAAGTCATAGGCAGAAGTGTGTGTCTATTCTAAAATAAGTAATTCCTAAATTTACCAGTCTCAGCAAATTTTAAGACCCTTCATTACCTAATAGATAATCAGAATCCTAAACGGTACAACCCAGTTAAAGGACCAGTCTAATTCTGGAGAATCTCTTAAAACCACAGGAATTGCATTAGCGCATGCTTACATCACCCACTATCTACTTCCAAAGGAGAAGATAACTTCCAAAGACCGGAATTTTAATTTAATTCCTTGCAGAATTGCAGTGTGTGCTGCACATCTCACAGTTAAGTGATGATGTAGATGAAATAAACCAATTACTTGTTGTAAACACTCATCATTTATAGAAACAAGACTCAGAATCTTCTTTCTGTCTACACTATTTGGAGAAACTTTTGTCCAAATACTCCAGTCATGCAGCTGCATGTTGCACCAACCAATTGTAAGTACGAGTTATATTAAGGAAATCAGAGATTCCGGTTTCAAAATTGGCAGAGCATGAGTTACAAATACATTGACAGGAATTTCTCTTCCATTTAGTTCAAGTGGGAAAGGTATCTTGTGACTTTACTTTCATTTCTAAGAGAAATACCCATGATATCTCTAATCATAATAGACATAATTATCTATCTAGTATCTGCTTCATGCAATGACAATCAGATTGTGTCTTATTTTGATAAGGTACTAACATAAGCTAATTTTAAGAATTCTACAAGTTAATTTAGACCACAGCAATTAAAATTAATCCCTTTATGCAAATAGTCTGTGGTATTTGCCTTTTGTGCCCACTGAAGTTTCTCGAAGTTCATAGCTGTAAAACCATTTGTGAAAAAGTGTTATACAAAATAAGTGCTACTCTAATATTAGGAGATACTGGGCCTAAATCAGAACTGAGGTGGCTTAGATAAAAGGCATGTTATTTTCTATCCTTGATATTATTTAGCAATGCAAGCTTGTTCTGTCATATGGGAATGCCTTCATTCCCTCGTCATTGTATATAGCACCAGAGGTATGCCAGATGCTTTACACACAGCAGGAAAACCCAACTATTTTATGAAGATAGTGTGTGTGTGTATATATATATATATATATCTGCATGAAAAAAATACGGAATTATGCAGAGTGTTATTTGAAATCAGAGGCTGTTTCTTAGGAAAAATAGGAAATTATTCTATATACAATGATTTATGTCTATGCCATGTCTACTAATTTTTGCCAAGCAAAGTTTAACATCAAAACAAAGCAGAACGTGAAAGCCTTATTGTACAGTTGTAATTAGATAACATTGATGTAGCAAACGTGGAGGGTTGCTCAAGTTGACTTTTAGAACAGATTTAAAGGAAGGTGTGGGTACTTGCTGAACACTTGAGGATCTAGTTCCAAGTTTGCTATCACGCAGTTCTATTTTTCTTGTGTACATTCTGTGTTAGTCCACATTTTTCGACTATCTTGTTCACCTTACCTAATTTTCCTACTCAATTATCTTTTAGTAGTATTTGTGGTGTAATTAGAGCCTCTAAATGTTGACTTTCACTGAAAGAAACATAGTTTAATTTCTTATATGCCATAGTCTTTACTTTTAAAATAGAAGAATCCTTTAAGTGGAATCCTTTGGAGGGTTTTCCTGTATTTGCTAATCTGTAATGATTTCATAAATGATGCCATCATGGGTTGCTTAATGAACTTTGAAGTGACAGCAGATCCTGGGAAGAACTGCAGGTAAATTGGGAAAGGGGGTAGAATATGAATGATTTGAATAATTTAGGTGCTGTGAGAAAGTTAATGAATATAGACGGGTACACCTGTATTCTTGTCAAGGAAACAGCAAGAAGAATGATCAAAGAAGTAGAAAAATAGATCTCATGTAAAGTGCGTGTCCTGAGATAGGCAAGAAGAAAAAAGAAAGAATGAAGATATTACTGTCAGGCATTCCTGCAGAGGAAAAAGAATAATCTCTCTGTGACAAGTAATGAGCTTCAACTCTAGCAAGTATTTCAAGGTAGATGATATTTTTTTTTCAAACTCCAAGGAAAACAATAAGTGCAATAAATGGTCTGGAATGCTCCTGGAGTCTTCATCAGATGCAATCAGGAACAGGTTACAAAAGCACTTAAGAAGAAAGATATAAGCACACTGATTATTCCAGCAGTGAATGAATTATAAAGGACCTGTGAAGATTGTTTTCTGCTTTCAGTTTTATTCTCAGACATAAACAGAAGCAATGCCTCTCTCTTTCCCCAATTCTTGCGCAGTCCTCCACATTTTGCTTGGTAAAAATGGTGCAGTCGTGCAGATAGTGCTGGGAAAATAGGGGCAGAGTTCAAACAGTTTAGTTGGAGAATTTGGGGCAGGTTTGGGGGATAAATCTTTGCAAATGAAGACGTAACTGTAGAATGATGTCAGCTAGCTATTAATACTGTGATATGAATTATATCCTCTTCTAAGAGTGCCATTCATCAGTGTTCATCCACCAGAATGAAATGCTGCAGTGCATTGGGTTTGATAGCCAGACTTTGTGGCCTACCTAGTGCCAAAATCTGTATTAGTTTTTCTTCTTAAGTTTGACATATTTACAAAATACTTTGAAAAGCTGAATAAGAAAAGCCTTCTGACTTCTTGGTAATTTGTTCCTCTAAGAAAAGAGACCAGGTCTAATGTTTCTTATTTGCAGTGATAGAGCTCCAACAAATGGGAATAAGAAACAATTTCAGCTCTATGTCTGTCACAAAGAGAAATGTAAATGGAAACTCCTTTCTATTGCTACCACCGCTATAGACAAATGCCAGTGACATAGATGTCAGGTCAGACAGTCAGTGATGATACTGATCACATTGTGTGTTCAAAGTCAATGAAAAAGAAAGGTTTCACCTATTGAAACATGCCGAGTTAGGTAAAGCACTGTAGAATTATGAATAGCACACCTCTAACCTTTCTTATCCTCTAATATTGCTTAATTCTAAACAGATCTGTTTAGATCTGCTTAAAAGATCTTGGGACAGGGGGTTTAACTATACCTAAAAATTAACATTGTAGGACTGTATGAGTATTATTGCAGGAATTCAGCAAAGACAATGAAAAGAGCAGTTGGGCAGCACAGTAAAGATCTTGATAATTTCTATTACCTATACAAAATGGTGGCCTTGGCAGTGCTGGGGGAATGGTTGGACTTGATGATCTTATAGGTCTTTTCTAGCCTGGTTGATTCTGTGATTCCATGATTTGGAAATATGTGCATTTTAAGTTGCACAGGCTGCTTAATTAGGAGTGAGATTATTTTCCAAGAATAGAAGGCTTCAATCAATGTTCAAACAGTCTGTTTAGCATTTCACATGGGACTATTTGACTGGGTTCAATGTAGAAAAAGTGGTTATAGACCTGAAGAACAGAGTGCAGTTAAGAGCTGATAGAAAAATCCAGAGAAGGTTACTCTGATAAATATAGTGATCCTTTCTCAGTGAGAATTTTCACTTTACCCTACTTCTGTCATTATATTTTATACTGAATTTCAACATATATTGTGATGCAATGAACAGCTGCACCACAGATGTGCTGCAATTTACAGATGGATGAAGTGATTTTCCCACTTGATAGAAAGGAAAAGCTTTACATTCACCAAGCAACTTTATATTTTGTCACCCTCCAGGGAAATTCCATCCAAGCACCCACTTGTTTTCTTGCTATAATAAGGTATCATTTACAAATCTGGGGAAATAATAAAGGATTCCTTTTTCAAGAGATTATGTATTCCTGTTTGTCTATAGGCAATATGCACCAAGGACCTTTGCCTGACTGTGCAAAACAAAACTGGGTTGTTTCAGCAAATGTTGGTCAATAATTTCTTGTCAAGAATATTCATCCTTTCCTTTAGCAAATTTATAGCATCATGAAAATGCTGAATAATGATATTCATAGAGTTTGAGCAGGAAAACAAAACATCTGTCAGTATGTTCCATTAGTATCAGAGAGTGGAAGATCTTCAGGTAAATTGTTGGGGTTTTTAGCCTTATGCTAACAAAGAATGACAGTCTGCTTCAACATTAACTACTTTTTGACAAGTACTGAAGGATTTGCGCACTAAAGCCCCTACATTTTCTGAGTAACAGAGGAAATAAAAATTATTTTTGAATAACCTTGATTCCAGATTTACTCATACTACTATTTTAAAGATCATCCTGAGAGTTAACTAAGATAATTTTTTCAGATATTTCATTTTATGCTTATGCATATATTTTAATATAATTTTATAATTATGTATAATTCTTTTTATTAATCTAGTACATACAATAAATCATATATTATATGTTAATATATTACGCATTATATAAATTATATAGGCACCCATCTGTCACAGAGGCACCCATCTGTCAGCCTGACCCAGTCTCAAGGGAGGTGTGTTGCCTGCCAGGGGCTCGAATCAGGGATATTGCAGAGAGGCTGCCTGCTCTAGCAAGTCCCACTGACTGTTATCCACTTCTAGTGACCCATGTGAGTGCTAGTGATATAGACAGCAGTAACCTGGAGAACATGAAGAAGGACTACAGAGCCGTGGGAGAAGTGGTTAGGGGCTCTGGAGCTCAGATAGTCTTTTCATCAATTCTCCAGGATGAAGGGGAGGACCTTAAAAAGGGCAGGAAGATTGCCCAGGTTAATAGATGGTTAGAACAATGGTGCCATAGTCAGGGGTTTGGGTATTTAGAATATGGAACCCAGTTTAGGAGGTCAGGTCTACTGGGGGTTGGTGGAGCTGGTCAACAAGGGAAAGAGTGGTTTTCGCAGGAGGCTTGCCAGGCTGGTCAAGAAAGCTTTAAACTAGTTGTGTTGGGGGATGGGGGCATCATTCCATCCCAGCACACCCAGTCAGCTGCCAGCACCTATAATGAATGCTCGAAGCAATGCAGAGGTATTCCAGCTGCTCCAGCCAACAAGCTGGCTTCATTTGGAGCTCAACTCATATGCCTCTATACAAAGACCTGCAGTATGGGGAACAAACAAGAGGAATTAGAGATGTGTGCACATCTATAGGGATACAATATCATTGGTATCACAGAAACATGGTGGGATGGCTCCTATGACTGGAGTGTTAGAATGGAAGGTTACAGGATTTTCAGAAAAGACAGGCCCAGCAGGTGGGGAGGGGGAGTTGCTACTTATGCTAGGGATAGGCTGGAGAGTATGGAACTCTGTCTGGCGACAGGTGAGCAGTGAACAGAGAGTTTATGGGTCAGGGTTAAAGGGAGAACAGCTGTGGGAGACATTACTGTGGGAATCTGTTACAGACCGCCTGATCAAGGAGAACCTGTGGATGAAGCACTCTATAAACAGACAGGAAAAGCCTCACGCTCGCAGGCGCTTGTCCTCCTGGGGAGCTTCAACCACCCTGACATCTGTTGGAATGATGGTACAGCCCAGCACAAGCAATCCAGGAGGTTCATTATTTGTGTGGTAGATGACTTCCTTCTGAAAGTAATAGAGGAGCAGACAAGGAGAGGTGTCATGCTTGACCTCATGCTCACCAATGGAGAAGGGCTGTTTGGAAATGTGATGCTTCAGGGCAGCCTTGGATGCAGCGATCACGAGATGGTCGAATTTGAGATCCCTAGGACAGTGAGAAGAGCGTGTAGCAAGCTCACTGCCCTGGACTTCAAAAGAGCAGACTTTGGCCTCTTCAGGAGCCTGCTTAGTAAGGTTCCATGGGATATAGCCCTGGAGGGCAGGGGGGCCCAAGACTGTTGATTGATATTCAAGGATCACCTTCTACAAGCTCAGGAGTGTTGCATCCCAACTAGAAGGAAGTGCAGCAGGAGGGCCAGGAGACCTCCTTGGATGGATAAGGAGCTGCTGAGGAAACTTTGAGGGAAAAGAGAGGCTTATAAAAGGTGGAAGCAAGGACAGGCAGCCTGGGAAGAATACAGGGATGTTGTCCGGGAAGCTAGGGACCAGGATAGGAAAGCTAAGGCCCAGTTAGAATTAAACTTGGCTAGGGATGTGAAAGATAGCAGGGAGGGATCTATTGGTATACTGCAAGTAAAAGACAGACTAGGGACAATGTGGGCACTCTGAGGAAGCTATCAGGAGAACTGGCCACCATGGATTTGTAGAAGGCTGAGGTTCTTAACAACTTCTTTGCCTCGGTCTTCACTGGCAAAGGCTCTGACTGCACCACCCAGGTCTTGGAAGGCAGATTCAGGGAATGTGAGAATGGAGACCCTAGGCCCACTGTAGGAGAGGATCTGGTTCGAGACCATCTTAAAAATCGGAACGTGCACAAGTCCATGGAACCTGATGAAATCCATCCGTGGGTCCTGAAGAAGCTGGCGAATGAAGTTGCTAAGCCACTGGCCATCATATTTGAAAAATCATGGCAGTCAGGTGAAGTTCCTGACACCCAGAAAAAGAGAAATATAACCCCCATTTTCAAGAAGGGGAAAATGGAAGACCCGGGGAATTACAGACCAGTCAGTCTCACCTCTGTGCCTGGCGTAATCTTGGAGCAGATTCTCCTGGAAGGCATGCTAAGGCACAAGAAAAACAACAAGGTGCTTGGTGACAGCCGGCATGGCTTCTTAAAGGGGAAATCCTGCCTGATCAATTTGGTGGCCTTCTGTGTTGGGGCTAGGGAACTGATGGACAGGTGTAGAGCAGCTGATGTCATCTACCTGGACTTGTGCAAAATGTTCGACACCATCGCACGCAACATCCTTCTCTCTAAATTGGAGAGATATCAATTTGATGGATGGACCACTCAGTGGATAAAGAACTGGCTGGATGGCCACACAGAAAGAGTTGTGTTCAATGGCTCAATGTCCGGCTGGAGACCAGTAACGAGCGGTGTCCCTCAGGGACCGGTGTTGGGACCAGTCTTGTTTAACATCTTTGTCAGTGACATGCACAGTGTGATTGAGTGCGCCCTCAGCAAGTTTGCCGATGACACCAAGCTGTGTGGTTTGGATACACTGGAGGGAAGGGATGCCATCCAGAGGGACCTTGACACGCTTGTGAGGTGGGCAGATGCCAACCTCATGAAGTTTAACTATGCCAAGTGCGAGGTCCTACACCTGGGTCGGAGCAATCCCAGGCACAGCTACAGGTTGGGAAGAGAAGAGATTCAGAGCAGTGCTGTGGAGAAGGACTTGGAGGTGTTGGTCGATGAAAAACTTAACATGAGCCGGTTGCAGTGTGTGCTCACAGCCCAGAAAGCCAACCGTATCCTGGGCTGCATCAAAAGGAACATGACCAGCAGGTCAAAGGAAGTGATCCTGACCCTCAACTCTGCTCTCGTGAGACCACACCTGGAGTATTGTGTGCAGTTCTGGTGTCCTCAACATAAAAAGGACATGGAAATGTCGGAACAAGTCTAGAGGAGGGCCACAAGTATGATCAGGGGAGTGGAGCACCTCCTGTATGAAGATAGGCTGAGAAAGTTGGGGCTGTTCAGCCTGGAGAAGAGAAGGCTGCATGGAGACCTCATAGCAGCCTTCCAGTATCTGAAGGGGGCCTATAAAGATCCTGGGGAGGGACTCTTCATACTTTCCTCTTCTAACAGGTAATAACCTCAAAGTGCTCATTAGATTTCCTAGAGATTTACGAAAGTTTGACCTGAGTATGATTTATTTGTATATCACTGATATTTAATCTAAAGTTATACTCGGCTCCTTTTTCTCCTTCCCTGCAACAAATGTTTCCTAACTAGAGTAATATTAAAAAGCAGCGATTTAAGTCAAGATATAGATTCCAAAACATTTATCCTGTTGTAGTTTAAGCCCAGTCATAAATCAGACCATGCAGTCTCTGTCTCACTCCCCCCACTTCTCCCCGCCCCCCAACTCCCGGTAGGATGGGAAGGAGAATCAAAGGAATGTAACTCCCACAGGTTGAGATAAGAACAGTCCAGTAACTAAGGTATAACACAAACCACTACTGCTACCACCAATAACAATAATGATAAGGGAAATAACAAAGGAAGAGAATACAACCGCTTACCACCTGCTGACCGATACCCAGCCCGAATCGAGCAGTGATCTAGCCCTTCTGGGTAACTGCCCCCAGTTCTACATCCCGGGCATGAGGTGCTATGGTATGGAATAGCCCTTTGGTTAGTTTGGGTCAGGTGTCCTGTCTCTGCTTCCTCCTGGCTTCCCCTCCTCCCTGGCAGAGCATGAGGCTCAGAAAGTCCTTGGTCAGAGTAAACATTACTGAGCAGCAACTAAAAACATCCATGTTATCAGCGCTGTTCCCAGGCTGAAAGTTAAAACCACAGCACTGCACCAGCTACTAAGATAGAGAAAAATGACTGCTACTGCTGAACCCAGGACATATCCACAAAGTGAATATCTGATATGAAATGGAAAAGGAACAGGACAGTGAAAGATGAGAAAATGCCTAGAGAAACAGCTACGTATCTTTCTTTCCAGGCTGTGAACTATTAGTAATATAAATAACCTCTTAGGTAGATTAATTATATGAGAGAGTTTAAGGAAGACTCCATTCTTGGGTATTTTTTTCCATCCGAGACTTAATGTAGCCTATTAAGAGGCCAGTGGAAACCTTGAAATCATCACTTCTGGTGTCTTCACCAGAAGGACATGGAACTGTTGGAGCAAGTCCAGAGGAGGCCATGAGAATGATCAGGGGCTGCAGCAACTCCCATATGAAGACAGGCCGAGAAAGTTTGGGCTGTTCATCCTGGAGAAGCTGTGTGGAAACCTCATAGCAGCTTTCCAGTTTCTGAATGGGACCTACAGGGGTGCTGGAGAGGGAGTCTTCATCAGGGGCTGTAGTGATAGGACAAAGGGTGACGATTTTAAACAGGGAAGTTCAGGTTAGATATAAGGAGAAGTTCTTTACTGTGAGGGTGGTGAGCTGCTGGCACAGGTTGCCAAGAGAAGCTGTGGTTGTGCCATCCGTGGCAGTGTTCAAGGTCAGGTTGGATGGGGCTTGGAGAAACCTGGTCTAATGGAAGGTGCCCCTGCCCATGGCAGGGGTTTGGAACTGGGTGAGCTTTCAGGACCCTTCCAATCCAAACCACTCTGTGATTGTATGGAAAGAGGAAGCTCCAGACAATACAATCACTTCTTTGCCACAGTCTTTCACTAGCCTGTGGACTTCAGAAAGTTTTGAGGCTTCTCTCAGCTGAAGACGCTATACTGTGCTGCAGGGATGTTCTTCTCTAAATGCCCTTCTGTATTCGTTAGTATGATCACACATCTTTTTGGAGTGTTCATACGACTGTATGGTGGGCAAGGCTAGGTGGTGGAAGGATGGCTATTTCAAGTTATATTTACTACAGATGAAGCTTCCAAGCTTGTTTCAACTAGTTCTTTCTTAATTTAGGGCCTTTTGTTGCACTGTGGTTTTGTTTATTTGCTCACTGCCTGCAAGAAAGTATCATACTTATCTGAAATGTCTTTCCAGTGATGTGGATATGATTAATGATTTTGACTAGTACTCAGTTTTAATATTTTTTTCCTTAAGGTGTCAGCTGACTTGCAGTTTTGCAATTCCAATGTGGCATTTTGGATATGACACACATGACTGTCTTTCTGTGCGACAGTTTCAGTTGCACTTTGCCTTTGAAAGACCACACATTGGTCTTGAAGCAGGTCCAGTCCTCCCCCCAACAAACATGCTGTTTGTTTTAGAGGTCAGTGAGCCTTCCCATTGAATTTGAAGCATGGTTACTGCTTTGCAAAATTAGATTTACTATAGTATGGGCGGTACTTGGTTTAGACTATTCCTCTGGTTTTGAGTATAGTTCTCTGTGGTCTACAGTATCATTTGTGGATTCAGCACCACTGTTTTCCTTAGTCTTCCTACTGTCATATCAGGCTTCATGACAGATATCTCTGGCACAGAGGGAGAGAGATAACAGTCAGTAATTGCCAGTTGGAAGTCTGTGATTCACAGTTCTGTATAAACCTACGGCGTGTCAAATATGAACTTTGTATACTTCAAGATGCTGCCATTTACAATGTTGTATGTTCCTGGAAGCATTGCTGTACCTGGTCCTATATAATGCTGGTTACTTTTAGCTTCCTTGGAGGGCAATATAAGATGCTACTCTGCGTCAGACTCATGAGCTGATAGTGTCTCTGTAAATGCCCTCTTCACCTGTTACACAGTTACACCACCTTATGCACAGCATGTGCTGCATCTAACATGTCATATGCTGAATGAGTGGTGGAGTGGTATCTTATAAAGAATTGATCAGAACTCATACAAGTGTATATTCTTCCATGTAAAACGGATGTAACAGATGTTAGGATATATAGACTACATACTTCTCCCTTTTCCTCAGCAGTGATGAGTGGTAAATGCCATGAGAATGGGATGGTGCATGCTGGGTTTATGAGCTCTCAGGAAAATATTATTTCATCTTTCATGGATCTTAGATTCAGGCTCCATAAATCTTTATGTCTAGACCATAGAAAAGCCAGAGCTAAACCAGACTACCATGCTGTTTATTTTCTTTAATACTAAATTGTGTTTCACTCTCGATGAAGCAGGCATCACACATCCCAAACATTTACAGAACTGATAAAAGGGGCTCAGACCTGTTCCTACTGACTTCTGTTGAGAAGCCTCAAATAATGCAAAATACCAAGTTTGAGCAGGGATGAGAGAAAAATTACTAACTCGTGCAAGCAGATCATTGCCATGGGATGTTTATTTCTTAAGCTAGCTGTAAGATGAAAAGCTCGTTGACACTGTTAGAAAGTTCATCAAGCAAAGAGTTTTGAAAAAAAATGTAATGCAGTGTTAGTCCTTACTTCTCATAGCTGGAAGGGTGTTATGGTACAATAAATAACAACAGTTTTTTTATCCTCTCTTGTCGGAATGTGCTGTCCAAATACATTATTTTCAGTTATGTTTTAACCACAACAGAGGCGATGTTGTTGACACCAACCATTCCATATTGAAATGGAATTAATATTAGACAAAATAATTTCCTAATGGGTTCTGCTAGAGAAAAAAATTTCTTTATGCTAGAACATGAGTTGTCTTAATTTCCAGTTACTTAGAGCATGTTTCTCTTTAGTTCTTATGATGGTGCCTGTTAGGAAACACATTCCTGTGGGAAAAAAAAATACAGATCTCTCACTTGGCCATTCTCATGAACAATTTATCTGATGTAGAGAAGATAAGCATTTAGAAATGGTGGTGAAAATTCAGCTCTCTTATTGCTTGGATTGTGTTGAAATTAGCACATGAGCTATGACTTGGCACTAGATTTGTCGGGACACTTAAGCCTGTTTTTAGCTTGTGCTTCAGTCTATATTTCAGGACCTCAAGTTTCAGCTTTGTTGTAGATTTTAACTGTAACCTGATTTTGTCTTTCATTAAGTCAGTTTCCATTTCATAAAATAGGACAGTAATAGTGGATGAAATTAATGGTAAGTTTAAAATGTAGTCTAAAATAAAGCTCACTTTTAAGATAAAACCTCTAAAAATTAGTTTTGTTCTGTTAATATAAACTTGTTATTAAAAAAATATTGTGAAATATTATCTTCTAATCAGTGCTTATATAGGTCTGTTTAACATGTTCATCTCAGGATGGGTAAACTTTTATTGCTGAACTACCTGATATTGCAATAACGGAAGTAATTCAAACCCTATATAGATTAAGATCTTAAACACTGAGAGCTGTTGCTGTTCTAAGTTCAAAACCAGTGTAGATAAGCTACAGATCAGATAAGCTACAGTGTAGATAAGGTTTTGATGAAATACTGTATTTTAATATAGATCAGTTTGGTGAAAAGAGTAGGAAACTAGAATGGAAGCCAGTAGACTTATTCCATCTAACAGCGGTCTTCTGTGTTTTCTCCAGTGTCTTGTAAGTGTTGTATTTCCATGACTCTGAAAAAGAAAAGATGATAGAAAATGTATGCAAGCACCGTTTAGATGATTAAACTGACTTACCCCCATACTTCTATTTTCTAAACTTTGAGCCCACTTTTCCAGTAGAAAATAGATGTGAGAACAAAGTGAATGTATTGTGAGCTGCCTCCTTGTAAACTAGTAAAGCTCCTTGAGACTGCTTTGAGATGTAAATTGTCACTTCTTCTAAGAGAAAATGAGTTTTTTCAGATTTATGTGAACATTTACACCAGAAAGTCTGCAGGGCTTATTTACACGGGCAATGTGCACTTAGAATCTGGCCTTTTGCAAATTTACATGGGATGTAGTAACTGCTAAAAACATTGAGTCCACACCACAACAAATCCTACTTCTGAAATGTAACAAACTCAGAAAATGGGTGCTTAATTTGCTGGTATCACTTTAAGCGTAACACCTCAACGTAAAAGGAACTCTCATGATTCTATTACAAAGGTAAAAACATATATGTTATTAACTGGTAGCCCATAAAACATAGTTGAGCAATCTTCCATCCTGAAGAAAATAGTAGTATACATAGTTAATATATGAAAATGGTAAGGTCCATTTCTTTTGCAAGACATCTTGTGGGATCATGGTGCCACTGCATTATCTGACTGCATTATACGTTTAATAGAAATGAAATGGGGAACTCTGGTGGTTTCCAGAACTGGGGAAAGGAATCTTCAACATGTATATTTGCATAGACCTAAACATTCTGATTCCTTTTATATGGACATTAATTTGCATTTGAAATTAGAAAGTCCAGAGGAGGCCATGGAGATGCTGCGAGGGCTGGATCACCTCTGTTCTTGAGACAGGCAGGTGATTGGAACTGGATGAGCTTTGAGGTCTCTTCCCACCCAAACCATTCTCTGCTTCTGTGAAACTGGAAAGCTTGATGCTTTCTGCCTCGATAGTATTCTGAGTACCCTGAAATAACAGTTTCTTGCTTATTGCCCTTGTTTGGAGCCTTCCCTGGAACACTTTTTACAGCTTGAATGGTTTCGCCTGACTCTGGAATCCAAAATCTTGATGATAGAATGTGACAACAGCATGTTTCCTAAAACCCATCCTACTTAACGAAAGTTCTTGGCAGTGGCTTATCTGTAAGTAATCCTATCACAGGGAAATTCTTGTCAGTCAGTGCTTACTTTAAAGTATTAAACCAAATAAATAATATGATCACACTAAAAAATAAACCAAGAAAGGATTAAGTGAAGAGAGGGAAAAGACAGATCTGATTGAATTTTCTCCATTGTAAATGAAAGTACAGCTGTTTGGGGTGGAGGCAGGATGCTGGGTTCTTCTTGCAGTAATTGGAAAGCCAGTGCTGCCAAAACCTGTTTTCCCATCTGCCACTCAGTTTGCCTGATGTTCCTAAAGCCCCTCTCAAGAGGCTGCTGTTCACTGATCAGCTGTGAAGCTGAACTTTCAGCACACATCGCAACAACAAAGCCACCCTAGAAAAAGAAACCAGGAGAGTACTTCACTCTGTAATCACTTCACAAAATATTTGAAACTCAGAGAAAGCAAAGCTTTGATCCTGAAAAGCACAAAAACTTTGTCACTGTTAGTGGTTCCTATGCAGAGGGAGGAATTGTTGCACTTACAACCACCTTTAAAGTATTACATGTCATTTTTTGATCTTTTTCTCTTTTTTGAGTTGCTTTAGAAACAGGCTTAGGATGTTTTGAAATCGGCCAGACTTGGGGTTTAAAAAGTGGTACATTTTATACTTTAGAACATGTTAGAAACACGTTTAGAACACTTTAGGAAGTGTTTTTCTTTTCAAAAGGGCGAGATTCAAGATTATGAAGAAAAGATACTGATTAATTTCCTTTTTTGTGGTGGGGAAATGATGAGCAATTAACCGAGTTTGCTATTGCTTGCAGAGGAGTAATGAGGGAGAAAATCTCTCCTACCTGAATGTATAAACTTAGAAATGTCTAAGGCCTCTTTTTGTACATGTGCGGTGTCTTATTCTGAGATATAATTCTTATTAGCGATTTGGATTTTATACATGTTAGAATATGAAATTTCCATTGAATCACTCAGCTGTCATGCTGACTTCTATAGTACCTACATGGATTAGAGCCACTTCTAATGATGATTATTCTGTATGTGGAAGTTAAACTGATCACTTTTAATATTGCTATAATGGCAATGGAATATTCAGTGTTATGTATAATACTTCCATGTGTTTTGTGTTGCATGTGAGCTTAGGTTTTCTTAAATGTAGGGTATTGATTGTTTGAGAGACTGATATAGAAGGTTATTTATAGAAAGCTATTAGTTGAATGAATATTAGTAGCTGGAGTGACGTTGTAACAGACTGAGCGTCTAAGATTTCATGATCAGAAGATACAACGTGTGTCTGGGAGGATTTGTGAGTTATTTTAATAGATACACAACTAGCTCACTACAGGATTCTTGGCACATCAGCTAATATCTTTGTGTTTATATCCTTGATAAGCAGAGAAATGTCAGATATTTCAGACTCAGAAAAATGCCACCATGTTTCTTAATAAAACACTGAACTCTATAAACACTCAACTCTGTAAATGCTATAAAGCCTTATCATTTTAAATGTAGATAATTATTGATAGATTTCAAGCAAGATGTGGTAGATATAAGTCTAATGGTGTTACTTAAACACATTTTCACTTGGTTGCCATTACACTTTTTCACATACAAAATACAAATATAATGTTTGAATATAATACATAGGAATATAAAGTTGAACATGAAATATATTCAACTCTGTTCTGTAGCATGGAGAAGTACTCATATCAAGGCGATCTCAGCCTACAGGGAGTATTTGAGTACTGCAGCGTGTGACAGGCTCTTCAGAGCTTTAAAGGAGTGATACAGCCTTATAGTCAGCTTCAAATATTTCAGCACTCTGTAAGTAAATAGCTAGGAGCCTGTAATCCTTCAAGTGCCTAGATGATTTGAGTCCTTAGTTCTGTCAAGACAGAAATCTGTTACTGATACTTAAAATGGCAGAGAATTGCAGACACACATTGATCCTGAGCCACCCATTGAGTGTGCAGGCACAGCTCTTGGTAGAGCAGTGGGAAGAGGTCACTGCACAGCAAGCTCATGGTCATGGCTTGCTGGACACTTTTGGAAACATTTCCTTAACATCTCTGCTATCCAGGGGCACTGGTTTTACCAGTTTCTGAGCATTTTTGGATAAGCTGATGAGCCCAACAACTCGAGTAGAAGTAATCCTGTGACCTTAGCTGCGTCCCATAAACACTACTACACACAGGATTATGAATACAGAGAGAGACAAACTTCTAAGCAGTTTACCAATGTGTGAGGGGGCCTATGAGGATGCCAGAGAGGGACTCTTCATCAGGGACTGTAGGAATAGAACAAAGTTGATGGGTTCAAACTGAAACAGGGGAAGATCCTGTTAGATGTAAGGAAGAAGTTCTTCCCTGTAAGGGTGGTGAAGCTCTGGCACAGGTTGCCCAGAGAAGCTGTGGCTGCCCCATGCCTGGCAGTGTTTGAGGCAAGGTTGGATGGTGCTTGGAGCAACCTGGTCTAGTGGAAGGTGTCCCTGCCTGTGGCAGGGGGTTGGAAGTGCATGAGCTTTAAGGTCTCTTCCAATCCAAACCAGTCTGTGATTGTATGGCTCTTTTTAACGTGGCAAAAGTAAATGTGTTGCTTTGGCTTTTCTTACTTACCTTTTGCCCACATCAGTGCTATAGTTCAGCTAACATGGCTAGGCAGAGCACATTAACTATTGTTATACCTTCTGATAAATCATAGCATCCATAAGTAAATACTAATAACTTCTTGTTGCTGAGCAAGTGGATATAGTAACTGCACAAAATAAATACTTGGAAAATGAAGAATGCCTCATCATAATAATTAATTAGAATGTATTAGGATAACATGCTCAGAGGTGGTGTAGAGAAGAGGTTTAGTCTGGGAGGATTTTTGAGTAATTTTCATAGATTTACTAATAGCTCACTACAGGATTCCTGGCACATCAGCCAATATCTTTGAGCTTCAGCTTACTTCAATGCTGCTAATGAAAATCAAGCATATTTGGCTGCTTTGAGAATCACACAGAACTCTGACATAAACCAAAGGTGCAATATTAAATGCAAATAAAAGCATCTTTCGTTGCTTATATGGATACTAGATGAGCTGTTATGGAACTTTTTGGGTATTTTAGAGTACAGTATTATAGAGCATGCTATATGAAATAAAAATGAAATAAAGTTTAGTTGAAAAAAAAGAGATACATTTCATAGCAAAGTGTTTTCAACATTTGTCGTAATGGGTATGTCATGAAAAAAAGTATTTGCAGTACATTGCAAAAAAATATAAACTTGCCAAACCATCAGTAAAATCATCCCAAAATTAACTTCCACTCACAAGACAGAAACAGTGCAACATGCATATATGTTGCAGAAAAGTAAAAACACAAGAAAGCAGAGTGGCTTGATTTATGACGAAAATATAATGGGTATTAGTAAGATGAGTGTATAGGAGTCTTAGCGCACATCAAAAAATACAGTCCCAAATTGGATTGCTTGTGGTACAATAGGAAACCAGCAGTCTAATAGAGAAGATAGAGTGTGTCATAAAAGAAGTGGAGTAGTTTCCATGTGTGAAAAAAATATATTGACATTGTTAATAGGGGAGTGCAGGATCTTGTGCCTGCTCTTATTTAAATATCCTCATTAATAATCTGAACCAAAGAGGTAACGTTGTTATTAATGGAGTTTGCTGCTGAAGTTGCAAATGCTCTCAATGCAAATGCTCTCAAAGGATAGTAAAGGCACCTGAAAAGACTAAGAATAGGAGCAGAAATTTAATTTAGAATCAGACTGAGAAAATGCATGTGCTACAGTTTCGCTGTCTTCATTGCATAATTAACTGAAGTTGAGAAATTCCTGAAACTTATTTAAATACAAATATGTATAGTAAAGACATACAAAAATGTGGCTTCAATTGGAGAGAAAAGCCTGAGCAGCAGGAACCTTAAACTATAGAGTGTGATAGAAGAGCCTGTGGAAAATTATTTTCAGTGCAATACAGACAGATTTCTGATGTGCTTTGGGCTACACATACATGTGTAGCCTATAACGTGGCAGGAATGGTTCTGTCTATAAGTCCATGGTGCCATAAGGGTCCTATTTTCAATAGGTGTATACCATCAGAATCATGTTGAAGTAAATAATTTAGAAAAAACAATATTATGCTTGGATATTAAGGCATAACCTGAATATAGAGTCACAAGTTAATTGTTCCAGGGACTCTGTAGAAGCACAAGACCAAGCAAACAACCCAAAAGTTCACCGAGCCCGGAAAGTCTTAACTGTAACAGAAGTCTACACATTTGTCATGGTTTAAACTGAGCTACACAGCACACCACCTGCTGAACAAGTTCGACCCACATGAAGAGAGCCTGTGCCCTTCTGGGTAACTCCCAGTTACCTCACTGGGCATGACGTACTGTGGTATGGAATACCTCTTTGGCTAGTTTGGGTCAGGTGTCCTGCCTCTGCTTCCTCCCGGCCTCCCCTCGTCCCCAGCAGAGCATGAGACTCACAAAGTCTTTGGCCAGAATAAACATCACTTAGCAACAGTTAAAAACAATCGGTGTTATCAGCTCTGTTCCCAGGCTGGAAGTCAAAACACAGAGCTTGCACCAGCTACTAAGAAGGAGAAAAACTGCTACTGCTGAACCCAGGACAACATTGAAGGTAAATTTCCATAGTACTTTTAAATGATGAAAGGCAAGTCTCTGTTTCAGTCACAGAAGTTAAATGTGATGGTTAACTTGGGTGGTCATTATGGGTATAAGGCTTGGCAAGAGAAATTCTTTACATGGAAAACTGTCTCATGAGAACACAGGGGAGTCAAATCAGCTGTCAGAGTAAAAAATGAACTTGACAAAATGATAAAGACTTTGAAAGCAACAATTCTTCAAATTGTAAAGGTAGCTCAGTAGATCAAGGTGGACTTAAACAGCTTCTATAAGTATTATCAATATTTATACCATCAATACCAAGTATCAATCAAATTCTGGTGTGTTAAGCATATAGATGATAAAAGTATGCTTTTTTTAACTCCAATGTAACAAACCATGCATACATTTGTGCTTTCAGTTTTCATGATTTTCAAATTATAATGACAGTAAATGCCAAGTATCAAAGCAGTTAAAATAATTTGTCAGTTCAATAGGAAACAATCACATATTTCATAGGAAATATGCAGCAAACTGATTCATGTGTACACAGAAATGTTAGTGAGGAAACCCTCAGGAAACATAAACAATTCAGAATTATAAGGAACTTTAAAGCTCATCCATTTCCAATTACCTGCATGGGCAAGGACACCTTTCACTAGACCAGGTTGCTCCAAGCCCCATCCAACCTGGCTTTGAACACTGCCAGGGATGGGGCAGCCACAGGTTCTCTGGACAACCTGTGCCAGGGCCTCACCACTCTCACAGGGAAGAAGAAGGAATATATGTACATCGCTTGCAATGCTATGAACATCTCAGCCCTAACTCATCTTGAGAAGCTAGTTAACACTTCAAGTACAGAAATTATAAAGGTAAGCACCAAAACCCACATTTCTTAAAAATCCTACATAATCTAGTGCTGAGCTGCTAACAAAACAGTGTAACTGCTGTTAATACTACAGGGCCAGGAGAAAGGCAGGCAGCTACTGAATTTTATTCTTATGTATTGTAAACAATGATTAACTGTAAGTCCCTTTTTCACAGTAATTTACTTGCTGACGAGAATGTTCTCATGAATCACCAGTTGGGCAAAATGTGTTGCGTGTTCTCTACAAATATGTTAAATCCAGAAGACTTTGATGCAGTTGTATTCTTGGTTGCCTTTGTCATACTGAGCTTCTTTCAGTTCTGAAGTGCTGGACAAGTGAAATTTTCCTCCGGCAGGGTGAACATTTCTGCTTTCTACACTTCTAGAATATTAAAAATAGAATTATTAAAATAAATCATATCTTGCAAAGTGGCATTGCTTGCAGGTAAATAAACATTGTAATGCCAAGTTGAATATTCAAGTACAAAAGTAATACACACCAGTGTTTTCAAAACTGATACTGACTTTGTGAAATATTCTTAAAACCTTTTCAAGCCTTTCAATTATCTTGCAGCAATTATGATTGTTGCATAAATGAACACACCTTGTTCAGCTGATCAGAAACACATTTGTTGATCATATGAGAGCATCATAGAATGGTTTGGGTTGGAAGGGACTTTAAAGTTCATTGAGTTCCAACCACCTGCCATGGGCAGGGACGCCTTCCAGTAGACCAGGTTGCTGCAAGCCCCATCCAACCTGGCCTTGAACACTGCCAGGCATGGGGCAGACACAGCTTCTCTGGGCGACCTGTGCCAGAGCCTCACCACCCTTACAGTAAAGAACTTCTTCCTTATATCTAATCTGAACTTCCCCTGTTTCAGTTTAAACCCATCACCCCTTGTTCTATCACTACAGCCCTTGATTAAGAATCCTTCTCCAGCATCCTATAGGCCCCCTTCAGATACTAGAAGGCTGCTATGAGGTCTCCAAGCAGCCTTCTCTTCTCCAGGCTGAACAGCCCCAACTTTCTCATCCTGTCTTGATATGGGAGGTGCTCCAGTCCCCTGATCATCCTTGTGGCCCCCTCTGGACTTGCTCTGACAGCTTCATGTCCTTACCTTGAGGACACCAGAACTGTACTGAGTGCTGTAAGTGGGGTTTCACGAGAGCAGAGAGGCAGGATTACCTCCTTTGACCTGCTGGTCATGCTCCTTTTGATGCAGCCCAGGATACGGTTGGCTTTCTGGGCTGTGAGCACACGCTGCAACCAGCTCATGTTCAGTTTTTCATCAACCAACACCTCCAAGTCCTTCTCCACAGCACTGCTCTGAATCTCTTCTCTTCCCAACTTGTAGCTGTGCCTGGGATTGCTCCGACCCAGGTGTAGGACCTTGCACTTGGCTTGGTTGAACATCATGAGGTTGGCATTTGCCTACCTCTCAAACTTCTTAAGGTCCCTCTGCATCCTATCCCTTCTTTCCAGTGTGTCAATCACACCACAGATCTTGGTGTCATTGACTGGTAGCCACTTGAACCTGGAAGTTCAAAGGAAAGTAGTGTCATATTCAGTGTCCCATGGCACATAAAGAGCAATATACTGGCATTCATGCTAACAGTAACTACTGTAATATTTCAAGTTAGATAGTATATGTCTCTAAGGGATTAGATGTGCAATTAATTAGGGATCAGAATCAGGAATAGGTCTTCAAATAATTTCAGCTTTTCCCCTCAAGATAATTTCATAACTGTCAGTAATATAAATGAATAACTGCAACAACGCTGACTGGCATTAATTACAGCACTTCCCTATCCTATGATAGTAAAGATTGCCTTCTGCAATGGTAATAACTAACATTTGAATGGTGTCTTTCATCTGCAAAAATCCCCAAATACTCTACAAATTAGAAATATGATCTTTCTGGGGATATGTAAATCCTTAAGGAATTAGATCCAAGACAGGACTATAGCTTTTTTATCATCTATATGTCCGATGTTCCTGTCTTTATCCAGAAGCTCACATAGATTTTCTCACACAGAAGAAATCATCAGGACATCAGGAATAAACTCAAGCATGAAACTTACATCTCCAAACCCCAAATATTTATTTATTGACAAAAAGACGTTCAAAACATTGTACTATGTAATGGTATTTCTTTTTACTTCCCTCATCTTTTCATTTCTTTTATAAATGTCATTTTCCTTTACCCAATTACTCACATGCAAATATACAGAACTCACTGGAGAAGAACATATTTGTTCTGCTTTTTTACCATTTTTAATTGTACCATTACCACTCAGGGATAACTCCCAGCAGTTCATCTCAGACATTCAGAACTTGGAATTCAGTAAACAAAAATTTTTTCTTTGTCACAGAAATGTGTTATCTCTGAGCCTGCACAGAGGTTAGGACAATATATAAATAAGCTATTTTTCTAGATTGAAATGGCTGAAGAGAAATGGGCTGTTCTGTCAGGCTGAATGTGGTTACTAACAGTGACATCTGGGCAGGGTGCTGTGGCTCAGACACAAGCTCTGATGGAGAAGTTGAGGGGCTTCTACTGGTCCCCTGAAGGGAGAACATCTATTTTGAGGCTCAGCTGGTAAGAATGAGAGTGCCTGTGCAAATGCTACATTTCTTCATAACTGGTCTTCATCACAAGTATGGTTATTCAGCTTGCTAGGGGAATAAAAGCTCATTTTGACTTAGCATTTTTTAATATGGAAGAGATAAGTCTTTACTTCTGATTTATCTTTTTTAATGTTAAATTCATCAGCCAGTGAGGTTTCATATGGGGGAGGCAAATGTTCTCATTCATTGCAGATAAGCTAACACATAAGCAGGGGCTCTGAAATTCTCAAAGACCTTGATAGAAAAGACAGAAATGTCTTTCCAAATTTAGCCTTTAATCAGGGTGCTAGCCCAGCTTTAGCACAGCACTGAGTTCCATTTTTGGAGACCACTTTACTTTGATAGAATATAAGCACCTGCTTAAATTGAAACACATCTTTAAATAATCACCTGCTTAAGTAATTTTCTGAAACTTGAGATTCCACTGCTTTCTCTGGGAGAACCTTTCTGCCCTTCTCAGCAGCAAGCGTCAATAAAATTGCCTGATTACATTATAAAATGTCTAGCAAATACTGTTTAATGCTGACTTTTTAGGTCATCGCTGCTGAGAATAGCAAATTGGTTTTAGTTTGCCAGGTGAGATTAATTTCTACATAAATGAGGCTACAAAATACCCTACACAGCACCTGAGGGCTGTTCTGCTCCTAGGACTTGAGAAGGTGTCGTGGTTTAAACCCAACCACAAAACTCGTTCACTCACTCACCCCCCTCACCATTTTTTTTTTCTCCCTCTTTCTTTCCTTACCCCCCACCCCGACCCTCCCCACTCCCGGAGGGATGGGGAGGAGAATTGAGAGAATGTAACTCCCACGGGTTGAGAAAAGAACAGCCTAGTAACTAAGGTATAACACAAATCACTACTGCTACTGCCAATGATAATAATGATAAGAGAAAATAACAAGAGAAGAGAATACGATACCACCGTCGAACGAGTTCGACCCTCATGAAGAGAGCCTGTGCCCTTCTGGGTAACTCCCAGTTACCTCACTGGGCATGACGTGCTGTGGTATGGAATACCTCTTTGGCTAGCTTGGGTCAGGTGTCCTGTCTCTGCTTCCTCCCGGCCTCCCCTCGTCCCCAGCAGAGCATGAGACTCACAAAGTCCTTAGCCAGAAAAACATTACTTAGCAACAATTAAAAACAATCGGTGTTATCAGCTCTGTTCCAAGGCTGGAAGTCAAAACACAGAGCTTGCACCAGCTACTAAGAAGGAGGAAAACTGCTACTGCTGAACCCAGGACAGAAGGAAAAAAAGATAATGCTGCTGTTGAAAAGCTTGTAGTTTGAAATATGTTGCAATATTTTTTGTTTATTTCCTCTCATTAAAAAAAATGAAAAATTCCAGCTAGAAAGATTATAGGTAAAATAATATGCAATAATTTCTTCTTGTAGTTCCACTTTAAAACAAAATGCTGGGTATTTTCTGTATGTTGCTTTAAAATATGCCAGTATGGATGAAAAGGAGTGCATAAACAGAGGAAAACTGAGCAGCTCTCTTAAGAGAGAACTACTAATTTCTACTAAATACTTTCACTGATAGGAGCTCTTAAAAAAAATAGAAAACCAGAGTAAAGCTTCTGAGGTCTAGTTCAAATAGAAAAGAAGTAGGTTTCATTAGCAAAACAGCTGTCAACACAACTAAAGCTAACTTAACTGTATTCAAATTGAATGGTGCCTAATACGTCTGCTTTTGCTAATCAGTGAATGCTATTTAATCACAATTATACAAGAGGGACATGGGCCTGCTTGAGTGCATTCAAAGGAGGCCACAGAGATGCTATGAAGGCTGGAGCAGCTCTGACCTGGAGACAGGCTGAGAGCTGGGCTTGTTCAGCCTGGAGAGGAGACAACTCCTTAAGGGGAGACCTCATAGGAGCTCCCAGTGCCAAAGGGCCCTGCAAGAAACGTGGAGAGGGGCTTTGGACAATGGTGCATAGGGACAGGACAAGGGGGAATGACTTTAACCTGACAGAGGGGAGATTGAAATGAGATTTTAGGCAGAAGTTCTTCCTTGTGAGGGTGGTGAGGCACTGGCATAGGTTGCCCAGAGAAGCTGTGGCTGCCTGTGTTCAAGACCAGGTGGATGGAACTTGGAGCGACTGGTCTAGTGGAAGGTGTCTCTGCCTGTGCAGGGAGCTGGAACTGGGTGAGCTTTAAGTTTCCTTCATTTCTGTGTTAAAATGCATTTAGTTCTGACATGACATTTTAGTTCATTGCAAAGGAATATGTTTAGCATTTCCCTATAATCTTCAGTAGTGTATACAAATGTAAAAAAGTCATAATCCTTGTAGTATGAAAAAAACAAGTATGACCCAAATGCATCCAAGTGGGGCAGGAACAAGAAGACACAGAAAAATACTTACAAATATATATTTCCATGTTTCAATATGAAATAAAAAAAAAGGCACATTTCACCTGGAAATTTTTCTTGGGAATAGTACAAATCTTCTATTTTACACATTGCTCAGTCTTGTACTAGAACATCCATTCTAAAATTAGTTACATGGAACAAAACTAAGCTAGAACACCAGGAAGTGTAGTTCTCAAATTCGTATGCATCGTCATTATGTAATTCATGGCAACTGGCATTTCAAATAATTATTTTGACAATATACTCTTTAAAAGTTTTTGTACAAAGACACTGTATTTGTTCAATGTCTTTTACACAAAGGCAAATCATATCTTGGTTTTTATATTGTTGATCCACGGCATCTTCATTTAGATTCCGACTTCCCTTCTTGTCCCCTACCCAATTCTGTACACCAAAGGGTATGAAGTTTCCCTAGAAAATCAGTTTCCGTGTGCTTACTAGTAAGTGAGTTAATTATTTTTATTCTCTTCAGTAAGTGTTTTGTTAGATTCTTCTACATGGTTTGTTGAGCCACTCTGCCCCTTTAATGATGGGGAAGAATAGAATTAACAGCAAGCTACTTCTGTTTCCAGTTTTAAACTAAACTATGGCATTAATCTCTCTTTAACAAGTGCCTGATGTGGTTTGTGCAACAAGTACTCATATAAGTGAACGTTTTCTCTCACCTTTTTTATCATGTTGTGTGACAGGAAAAAAACGATAAAATTAGGAAACAGTTTTGTCAGCTGGTCACTTAAGTGCCTGAACCTATAATCAAGATTGAGAAGGAAGATGCCTGCACATACTCTTGTATGATTAGAAGACAATTTCACTGGTTTTGTGGATAGAAAAGGAGATTATTATTTTCACCTTCTTGATTCATGCTTCTTTTTAGTATAATTTCAAAATAGGATCAAAATGTATAAGTCAAAAAGAGAATGAAAAGGAAGTTATTTTTCTGTGAATCCCTTAAAAACCATGCAATCGTGAACAAAAATGACCTTCTGATCATCTGAGTGTTTTTTCATTGGTGTTAGCCCTTCCTAAATCCACACTCATATTTACAGCTTTGCAAAATTTTTTAAGAACCTCATTAATGGCTTTTCAAGCACAATAGTGTGTGACTTTGCCTTCTGGAGAATGTAGTAAGAAAATTACCATTTTCAGCAGGAGAAATATGTGGACTTCTGCAATCAAAGATTTCAGCAGACATGTTCATTTGTGGCATATATTCATCCTGATCAGAGCATTACTCATTAACATGGTGCTGTGAATAGCTGCAGGTCTGGATAACCTTCTGTGCACAAGTTTTGAGCATTTACAAAGGTTTTGCTAAAGTCTTCTATCATATTCATTTTGGATTTTATATGTAATGTGGTTACCATAAACACATTTTAATGTATTGCATGTTTTCTAGTAAGTGTTAAGTCAGTGAACAATACTTGATGTTTCAGCAAAGGGAAATAAATGATAATGTATTCATTTGTGACCTAAATCATGAGATCTGGCAACTCACATTAGTGTCATACTAATGCTCTTACTTCTCATGAAGTCCAATTCTAGCAAAATCCCTTCTGACAGTAAATATCTGTGTTGAGTACAGTTTGATTTCTCCAGTGGCTTACATTCTGAAAGATCATAGAATCCCAGACTGGTTTGGGTTGGAAGGGTCCTTAAATCTCATCCAGTTCCAACCCCTTGCTGCAGACAGGGATACCTTCCACCAGACCAGATTGCTCCAAGCCCCATCCAACCTGGCCTTGAGCACTGCCAGGGATGGGGCAGCCACAGCTTCTCTGGGCAACCTGTGCTAGTGTTTCACTACCTGTGTTCAACAAAATAGGCTGGTGAAAGCAGTGTGATGAACTGGTTGGTTTTAGAGGCTGGCTTATGGTGCAGAATCTAATACTCAGGGTTGCTTTTGCTTGTTTGATTACAACAAAGAAATCTCAAGGCCATAGACTGCAAAAGAAAAATATATTTTTGTAAGGCAGCTATAACCTGCTACAGCAATTCTCTGTGCAAGTGCCCAGAGAAAGTGAAATGCCTCAGCAGGGTGCTAACTTTGAAGCTTAAAAAACAATAAGTTGTTCACTCACAGTACTGTTACTTTCTCTACCAAAATCATCCTTGCTCACTCTATATACCCTTTGCTGTCCTCTAGCTGATCCTTGGCTTGCAAAGAGTCTTGGGCAAGGACCATTACCTGGCTGTTCTATACGCAGTAACTCTCAATCCTAGCAAATGTTGCAGTAAGTGTGAATGAAAGTGAGAATAGTGCAGTGATAAAGACAAGGGGTTAAGGATAGTATTTTTTATCTCCACTTAGTTGTTATGGGGTATCTAGTCATCCACTCTCCCTCTTTAACATGAAAGAGAGTAGTTCCTGTTTTACTACAGACTACAGATGCAACCATGTCAATATATTGAAGTCTATTGTTATTAAGGCTAAAGGTAAATGAGATTAAGTGTACCAAATGCAAGTTTCAGAGCTGCTGTTTGCAGGTTTTGTTTAACAAGGATGACTGCATTAGGAATGCTAGTGTAGTTTATCAGTAGTAGTTCATCACAGTGTGTGAAGAGTGAAGAGATGAAATTGCTGAAGCTTGTGGGAACTATTTGTTGTTTCTGTATGTTATGCTATATAGAAGTGGCAGTCAATTACCGCACGTCAGGACTTCGAAAAATGTGATTGAATGTAAGGGGATGAGGTTAAAATGCAGAAGGATCTTATGTTCAACTCAAGGAATAATTTAATCCTTGTAAATTCAGTGATAACAGAAAACATCAGACTAATCTTATTCCCATTTGCGTTTATAAATAGCTGTTGCAGGAAAGTGACCTCTAGGCGGCCATTTGTATGTATTTCTGTAGTATGGCTCTTCTCATTATGATTTTAGAAAATACAAGCCTAGCACATGGCATGTATTCAAAATTAGCTTCTAACTCAGAATCAGATTGCTGTATGCAGAAAAGTTACCAGCAACAGAAAAACCCCTCACTCATCTCTCCAATATTGAGGCAGCTGTATTTATAATCTCGTGGGTTATATTGTGCATATGATACAATCCATTGGATCCCTTTTCATTGCTCTTAGTATATATAATGTGTTTCTTTCCTGCCTCTCTGTCTCTCTCTCTGTCTGTCTTCCATTCCCTTTTGTTATGGCAACAGATAGCAGTCTAAAATATTCAGTGTATAAGAGAACGATCCAGTGGCACTTCAGACACAAGAGCACTCAACGTTTGTAGATCTTGTCTCACATTCCTGTCTCCTGCATTACCAAACATTCTTACCGCAAAGAGTTCAGGATAAAATCCAAACTCTACTTCATCTCTTCTGCACTGTAAATGTATATACTTTTTATATAGCAATAAAATTCTTAACAGATTTGCTTTCTTGTAAAGGTAAGCATCAAAACTCCACAATTACTGGAGGAAGTAACAGGAAATTGAGATTTCAGGCTGCTGTCTCAGTCACAAATGCTCAGTTCAAATATTCATGAGTCTATGAAGCAGATAAATTGTTCTGCTATGTTATAAAATAAATCTCTGATCTTTCTTTTATGTATGCATGCAACAAACATTTACTGTCACTTTGTGACCTAGGCAAGATTATTCATTTCCACTTGAACCAGCTGTTTCAAACTATTTTTGAACATTTCATTTACCAGAGGAAATGTGACATTTTCCTTTTTACATAAAAAAAAAACCCAAAACCTGGGTCATGGAGTGATTTTTACAGTCATAACTTTTCATTTGATTGCTTGGATTCTCTTCACTTAAATGAATAAAAAAAAAAAAAAAACCCAAACCTGGGTCATGGAGTGATTTTTACAGTCATAACTTTTCATTTGATTGCTTGGATTCTCTTCACTTAAATGAAAGACAAGTGTTATGAGAAGCATAAAAGTCTTTGACTCTGTCTTTCTAAACCCTGGGACGCATGAGTGCTGCTTGCCTTTTCCAACTGTTCTTTCTTTGCTTTTTTTTTTTTCTGCTGCATCTCTGTTCCTTTTGGGACTCAAGGTGACATGTATTAGTGGTTGCAATGCTTTCAGGTATGAGCCTGAATCAGTGTCTGAAACTCTCATGCTCAACTCTGAGGAATCTGACATGAATACTATATTCATGCTATAGAGCTTGCCAAATGAAAATGAGGTGCCTGTCATTAACGTCTTGTGATGCTGACTCTGAGATAAAGCAAGTCAACTGTATCTCTGTTCAGTGTACAGAAGATTGTGTATTCTAATGAATTTATCATTGTAGATCTTAATCGTAATGTAGACCTGAAATGAACTTACTGTTGTAAACAGAAATGGATAGTAAATGGAGAGTATGAGTGGTTCCACCTGGAGACCCCCTATTCGTGACACAGCAGACATATAGTACTGAAGAACAAAAGGGTCGTGAGGAGGCTCAGTGGTGCAGTGAAGGCTGAATAGATTGGGATTTAAAATCCCTATTTTCACACGTTGTGTAGAAGTCAAGGGGTGTGGAGTACGTGAGTCACAGAAGCCCCTTGCGACCTTGTGGGTTGGACTAGATGATCTTTAAAGGTCCCTTACAACACAAACTTTAAATCTGTGACCTGCAAAAGTGGCCACTGCCCCTTGTATCCTTCAGAAATATTTCCATCTTTCTTACAGGAAGATTATTTTGCCAAAAAAAATGTAGTCTTTGGGTTTTTTTTTGTTTTTTTTTTTAACTTCCCACAACCAATTCAGCTGAATTTCACCCCTAAACTGAAGCACAATTTTATCAACCTCCCACTGGGTTTCCCTTTCCCTGATTTTGGGACAGCAACTTGTTATTTTCTTACATAATTCAGTCCCATGTTTTACAAAAATATGTTTCCTTTAATTTGTTAATAAAGGTCAAGGCCAGTGTGCCTCTAGATTGCTAAAGCCTGTGGAAGTCAGTCTGACAATGTAGTGTGCCTGAGTCTGATCAATCTGACCTGGGCAGTGGCATATGCTTACTCCCTTCCATCCCTGAGAATGGGTAACTCCGATGCCCTAAAGATAGCCATTTGAGTGTCTTCAGTGTTTATTGTCAGGATTTTGTCAAGCCTGCTTCACTTTTGTGTTTTAGAATACAAACAAAGCCAAAAATGTCAGGAGAGTCCTTTTGGAGGAAGTATTTTCACATCTGGAGAAGAGAATGAGTTGCTGTATTAATTTAACCGAAAGTCAGGGGGGTATGGACATGGGGTCAGAAACAGATTTTGCTCAGAGGCACTGTGACTACTTAGGTCAGTAAAGAGTCTGAAGGTAGACTGACACCAAACCAAACGTTATAGTTTGTTTTGATGATAGAGAAGTGATCACTTTACAAATTTTTCTGGAAATGTTATCTTGTGAAAGCCTACATTTTCCATTAAATCATCAGTGTTATGGAAAACTGGCCATTACTCTTGACAAATATCAGTTCCTAACTGAAGAAGTCATCGTTTATGTATGATCACCTTACTAGCTTGTTCATAAGTCTATGGGTGTGGAGCCAGGTAGTGTGCTATGTGCTGATTTACAAGTACCCAGTAGGCTGCAGACATGTTTGAGAATAAGGTGCACAGTTGAGTATCAACAAGGGATGACGCACAAGGACAAATGAACTAACAACTGCAAGTTCAAAAGAAACAGGATAGTCTCTATATTCATTCACCTCTTTACTACAAATGTCAGTTGGACTTTTTTTGTTGTACTTTTTTTATTTTTTTGACAATTTTCCAGGTGTCTTCACATTATTCTTACAACCTCATAAGAGGGAAAAACGTGGTAATCATCACTAACTAGCCACTAATTCTAAAGTAAAAATAGGTTTCTTCTAGATCAATCCCACTGAATACATACCTGCTTGATGTTAAGCAGCTGTGTCAATGATTTACAACTTAGGGACCATAAATGGATTTTTACTAGTAGATCAGTAGTTCCTGCTCCATGATTGTGTTTGTCCCTTAATGTTAAAAGGGGCTTGTTGCCTGTGATTCTTTAATTTCAGAGCTCATTGCAGAGGTACGTACACTGAAAAAGCGGAAGTTTAATTGATGCATGAAAAATGATTGCTATATGATAAATTCCTACTCTATTTCTTTTGTGTGATCTTGCCTATCCAAAGTCCATTTATCTGTGGAGGGGAAAGGGAAAGAGAAAGAGAGGACAGGAAGTGGAAAAGAGAGAGGAGACTGAGACTGAGGTGGGGGGGGGGGAAAGAAGAAAAAAAGTTAGGAAAGGAAAAGGAGGAGAAAGAGAAGGGGAAGGAGAAAGAGAAGGGGGAATTAAGTTAGATGAGATGAGTATAAAGTGTACAGTAAAAAGTCTTAAAGTCATCATGACAGCTAATCTTACATTCTCTGAAACATTTTGTGCTTGTCACTTATGCCATTGCCTTAAATAACAATACTAGGAATATGTAAGTACATACCCAAACACAACCAATGGGTTAATCTTGCAGGTTGGGAATGTGTTTGAATACCCTGGCTGTGTAAATGTCTTTTTTTAGTGAGGTATGCAGAAACTGTCTTTAAGCAAATGAGGCTATTGCTAGATATGAGAATCCAAATAGGAAATATTATTTAATAGTTAGAATAAAGTGGTCTGTATGGTAAGGAATAAATTGGGCTGCCTCACAGTGACTGAGCAGAGGAAATAGGAGATGATGTGAATGTGGAAATGGTAATTTTCAGTGGGTCTTGTAACACTTGTAGCACGTCTATGAACAGTGAGAACATGGTAGGATGGTTTTACCTTTCCTTGTTTAATAAAAGATGTGCTTCAGGCATTTGCCTGACAGAGCCATGTGCAACTAAAAGTTTGATGGCTTCTGCTCTACTGTTGTAGCCAGGTCAGGTTGTTTAAACAGTTTAAACAGTTAAACAGTCACATTTCTTGTGAGCAGAGAACATGCATCTTTAGCCAAATTTCTGAAAACAGCAATTCTGGCCTCTCTGTTTTGTGACATCCTTTGCACTGTTTCATTTGACACTTAGAAATGAAATCATGTGAAATTGATGACTTTGAAAAAAAAAAATACAGCAATATATTCGAAGGCATAATTCATAAGGTTGGAAGATGGAGATCTGATTTAGTTGCCAAAAATAGAAGTGAATGAAAGAGGTTTATCTGGTTTTGCCAGTGCTACAATATTAACAAGCTCAGCAGCTTCCCTTGGAGTACCTGAGAGTTTATTTGGGAGTGAGAAGCTGAGTGAAATGGCAAATTTTTCAGTGTTACTGAACACATAACGAAGAAAGCCACTGTGATGGCCAATCTGTCTGAAGACGTCTTTTTCTTCAATAGATGATGGCCTGAGTGGCCAGCTGGACTTAAAGTAGATGCAGATTTTTCAAAAGTCAGGAGTTGTGAATCTGAAGATTAGTTTTGGCATCTTACTGAAATAGTTTTATTGATGAGGCGATGCTCCAGATGCTTCAGAGACTGGTTCCATCTTGTCTTTCATCCAAAGGAAAAGAATCATTGGGGAAATTAAACACATGGAATTATGACAATGATTGCACCAGTACTAAGGTGGTGCCAGGAGCTCTCTCAGAAAAAAGATATAAAAATCTGGCAGAGGGCTCTCTGCCAGCTGTGGCAGCCTGTATCCTTCTCTTGGCTGCCTATGGAGAAGGAAACTGGATTTGTGGTGCTTAATTGTGGATCGTTCTTTCATGAATTTTGGACTTTCATTTTAAGTTGCTTACAAGCTCTTCTACACCTTGAGTTGCAGTTATCTTTGGGAAAAAATAGAGAAACGAGGTACAAAATACCTTTCCTGATACAGATTCATCCTGTTTTCTAGGTGTTAGATACTAGAAGGTTTTTCAGCTCAGTTTTACTTCTCTTAAAAATAATGTTTCCACTCACCATATCTGTCAGAGTGTTGTCGTTAATAACCTGGATTTAATATTGTCCAATTCTGTTCTACTTCACACCAATGCAACAGGAGAGCATAATGCCACCAGATCAGGACAACAGGTTTTCTCACATTTACACTCACATTACTGGAAAGTAAATGATAACATATGTAGGGCCTCAGTGCAAGTTTCTTTCTTGTCTTCTCACACTTTCATAGGAATGAGCTATGTTTAAAGCTGCATTGAATCTTAATTTTTTGTGACCTTTTCCTTCTATTATTATTTTCCATCTGGCTTTAGTTAATCTTTGCACAGTTCTGTGGAAGAGCAAGCACCAAGTCTTGGTTTTCCTTTCCTTCTACGTGAGAGAGAAAAGCCTGACAGGCCTATACATAACGATGAATGAATGACTTATAAATAGTTCAAACAATGACTGCTGCTACTTTATCATTCAGTTATATCCTTTGCATTGACTAGTATGGAATTGCAGGAAGCCCTGTATATAAAAAGAGCCATGTACCTTTATTTTCTTTAAGCAGAAGAGGATCTAACTGCTAAGTATAAATGAATGGAGATGCAAAGAATTGCATAAAGACAGAAAATATGTCCCAGGTGACTTGCTTAGCCTTATTGGCTTGTGATTTCTGTGGAACAGCAAACCCACTATCATGCAGGTAGGTAGCGCATCAGTCCTACTGACCACAGTACACATGCCAACATACAACTTGCTGTGTCTACTCTACAGGTGAGCAAAGGGACATATCAGGATGACATTAGTAGGAAAAATGTTTAACATCACTGAGTGTTGAGCACTTCTGATCACATGGCTAGAGTATTTTTTATGGTGGACAAGCAAGAATGAGAAGCTACTTTTGAAAACTGGTTTAGCACTTGTCCTAAGACTTTCTGTATTATCATCTTTTCCTGTCTCCTTAAATTAGAAGATGTGCTTTGGTGGGAACCTTACAAAATCCACATTGTGTTTTTAACATCACCAAGCTTTCTTATGCAGGAGTAAATATTAGTTACTGAACATGAACAACGTCAAAGGAATTTTCTTTGTGATTAATGGTGTGGTAGCGGATAACAAGAGGAGCATTAATAGTTTGCTGCTTGTTATCAGGGATTGCTGTTTTATTTGTACAGAATGGCAGGTTGTCAGAAAACAACCTGGGCAGCACTTACTGGCAATGCTCCAGAAAACATGTCCTCATGACAAGCAAGCTATAAGTATGATGGGCTTTTCTATTTAGACAGATTGTAGGACTTAGCAGACCAGCATGCAGACAAAGAAGGTTTCTTAGAGGACCCTGATGAAACAACATGTCCCATGCTGCCTCAAAATCAGATTTAGGAGTCAGTCACACCATAGTAATCGTCACCACTGATTTTGAAACCATCAGTTCTCTTCTACTAGGAAGTTTTTATTGTATCTGTTGCAGAAAGTAGTTTTCCAGTGTTTGGGGATTTTAAAAGAAAACTTCTTAGGAATATACTTTTTTCCCAAATTATGCTTCTCCTCTTTTTTTATTGCAGCAAATAGAATCTCTCTGGCAAACACAGTACTTTGATCTTCCACAGGGGGGTTCATGGAATATCTAGTAAAATTCTAAGAAATGTAAGGCCTTGACATCTATGTCATGCATAGAAGCACACAGGTCACTGGCTTCTTCAGGCTCATTTAATAATGCCATGTTCCTTACACATTTGCCATAGTCTGCTTTGTTAGCTACTACAAGCCTTTAGGTACCAACTGGATCTCACTTAGGAGGCTGTACTTGCCAATTTTTTATGGAAATTTATTTCAGTAAGTTAGAAAAGCCTGCTCCCCCTCTCCCAAAAACATGATTAATTGGCCATGCTTTGCCATGACAACATGTGGACATGGAAGAGAGCAGAAGCTGCTGAGAAGGAAGTGCACCTTGTAGAAATAATTCCAACCTTTGATGCTTTATGTGTTGTGAAGGAAAAAAATATTTCCTCTGCAAAGCATTATCAGGCACTAGAACAGGCTGCCCAGGGCAGTGGTGGAGTCACCATCCCTGGAAGTGTTCATAAAACATGTAGACGAGGCCCTCAGTGACCTAGTTTTGTAGTGTCCTTGGTAGTGCTGGAGGAAAGGTTGGGCTTGATGATCTTGAAGATCTCTTCTGACCTGGTTGATTCTATGATTCTATAAGGAACTTTTTGCTTTCCATAAGTTAAAAGCCATCCAGAGTATCTCTTGTCTCTACTTAAATGTATTCTGTCAGAAAGCAAAGCACCATGTGACAGAGAAGAGTTCCCAGGATAGTATGTCAGCATAGCAAGTCACACATAATGCTGTTTTCCACACCTGTATCTTATAAAGAGTTATTTTTTACCATAAATTGATAAAAAAGTACATTCACTGGGCAGTCTTGCCATGCCTTGGAGAGGATGTGTTAAGAAGGTTCCTAAGGATGTCTGCATAACTTATCTATAGACCCTACTAAGGGAAAATAACAACAGAATTATGGCTTGATTTGCTTACCTGGTCGTGATTTAATCCTTGTGGTAGTTTTATGGGAGTGGAGTGGTCTAATTCCTTAATTAGTATATAAAATGTTATGCTTATGGTACACTGATCCCATTTTTCTAATTAGAATCATAGAATCCCAGACAAGGTTGGGTTGGAAGCGACCTTAAAGCTAATCCAGTACCACCCCCCTGCCATGGGCAGGGACACCTTCCACTAGACCAGGTTGCTCCATGCCCTGTCCAACCTGGCCTTGAACACTGCCAGGGATGGGGCAGCCACAGCTTCTCTGGGCAACCTGTGCCAGTGCCTCACTACCCTCACAGGGAAGAACTTCTGCCTAAGAGCTCATCTCAATCTCCCCTCTGTCAAGTTAAAGCCACTCCCACTTGTCCTGTCTCTACAGGCCCTTGTCAAAAACCCCTCTCCAGGTTTCTTGTGGCCCCTTTAGGCACTGGAAGCTGCTCTAAGGTCTCCCCTTAAGGAGCCTTCTCTTCTCCAGGCTGAACAAGCCCAGCCCTCTCAACCTGTCATCATAGGAGACATGCTCCAGCCCTCGCAGCATCTTTGTGGCCCTCTTCTAGGGTCTCTTCAACAGGCCCATGTCCTTCTTAGACTGGATCTCCAAAGCTGAATGCAGTACTCCAGGTAGGATCTCACAAGAGAGACATTTTGCCCTTAGTGAAGCCATGCTGGCTGTCACCAGTCACCTGTTTATTTTCCAGGTAAATTAGCATAGTTTCCAGGAGGATCTGCTTCATGATCTTGCTGGGCACCTAGGTGAGACTGACTGGCCTATAGTTCCATGTCTTCCTTTTTTCCCTTTTTGGAAATGGGGGTTATGTTTTCTCTTTTCCACTCATAGGGAACTTCGCTAGACTACATGACTTCTCAAGCATGATGTATAGTGGATTGGCCACTTCATCTGCCAGTTCCCTCAGAAACCATTTTATCAGGTCCCATGAACCTTCAAGTTCCTTAGATGGACCTTCTTCCATCTAAGGAGAACCTGACCTTCTCCTACAGCAGCTGGTTCTTCATTCTCCCACCCCCTGCCTTTGCCTTCTGTCACTTGAACAGTGTGGCTGAAGCTCTTGCTAGTGAAGACCGAGACAGAAAAGTTATTCAGTACCTCATCCTTCTCCATGTCCTGTGTAACCAACAATCCCATTTCCTTCCTTAGAGGCCCCACATTTTCCCTCATCTTTCTTTTATCACTTAAATACCTATAGAAGCTTTTCTTGTTGCCCTGTATGTCCTTGGCCAGATTTAATTCTGTCACAGCTTTATCTTTCCTAACCTGGTACCTCATTTCTTGGACAGTTTCTCTGTATTCCTCCCAGGCTACCTCTCCTTGTTTCCACACTCTGTAGGCTTCCGTTTGGTGCTGGAGTTTTTCCAGGAGCTCTTGTTCATCCATGCAGGCTTTCAGGCATTTCTGCCTGACTTCCTCTTTGTTGGGATGCATTGCTCCTGAGCTTGGAGAAGCTGATTCTTGAATATTAACAAGCTTTATTTATCCTGCTTCTGAAGATAACTGTTTACTGGAAGTCACCTTCCAGGAATCAAATAGTACAGCTGTTATTCCTGTAAGATAAATTACAATAATGTGAACACCAGGCACATCCTCACAGACCCAGCTCTCTATCAGTACAGGTATTGCAGCAGTTGTCAGAGCATAATTATATTAACCATGTGTTTTGGAAGTTATTCCTCTATAGGTCTTTTATAGGACTGTTACATTTACTCTGTGATACTGCAACAGACTTAGTAAAAACTTCCTTTTCTCACCTCAGGGCAGTTAAACCCCATGTTCTATAATTGCAGATATTTTAGTACAAACCTTCCTCAGCCTCTCTGATTTAAAAATCTGACATGAGAAATCTCTTCTGATATCATTTTATGAAACTTTAGTCCTAAACTATTTATTTCTTAGTCTGTTTACATGCTGTGTTTGTAATAATGGACAATACTAAAAATATAGTATACGAAAAGTTAAACATGGGCACAGATGACTTCCTGAGGCTATCTTCAACTCATTAGGTATTCTTATGCATATTTTAAAATGAAATTTATCAAATCAGTTAGTGACTTCGACACCTTAGCTGCTAAAGAGGTGACCTCTTGTCTCATTTTTATGGTTTCTATTAATTAGAATTGATGTGAAAGGAAGATGCTCACACCTGTGTTAAATCTGGACACACATTGCTCAGACTCTGTGTTCTCAAATGGAGACAAATTCTATGTCCTAATTTTTTATGTTAATGGTGGCATTTTTGATCCCCTAACTGTAGCCAAGAATAGGGTGGTGGAGGCACGGCATAGGCTGCCCAAAGAAGCTGTGGCTGCCCCATCCCTGGCAGTGTTCAAGGACAGGTTGGAAGCGGCTTGGAGCAACCTGCTCTAGTGGAAGGTGTGCCTGCCCATGGCAGGGGGTTGGAACTGGATGAGCTTTAAGGTCCCTTCCAACACAAACCAGTCTGGGATTCTATGATTTGGAGCCTGGATCCTTAATTCTCTTATATGAAATATGCTCTACTGTCCATCTTGTTTATAAAACAGAGCTGATGAGCTCTGTCAAAACAGTTATACAGATTAGCAAAGCATAAAGTGCCATGCTCTAGTAAATGACAGTGGTAAAATAAACTGGCTTTTTATTGGTATTTCAAAATATCTGTTAAGCAGGAAAATGAGAAAGGCTGTTTTTCCCTCTTATAACTCTTACTCCACTAGGCAGACATAAACCAACACCAATAGAGAGGCTTGATTCATAAACTGAAGTTTATAATGTTTATTCACTGGCAAAAATTGCATGGTGCCTTGAGACCTCTTGACGAGGTATGTGCAGTCAGCATCGCTCCACTTCTTAGAACCAGTGTCACGCATAGCATAATACTGTGAGGAGCAGGTGAGGTCCAGAAGAACAGTGCTTCTAGACCTGCAGAAGAACAGAGGGGGAGAGGGATAGTTAGCATATAGAAGACAAAAAGAGAATTGAAATAGCAACAAAGTAAGTATGAACTGACTTATTTTTTCCATCTCACATTTTCAGCTATCTAGTCTTACGGTGTGATCTGGTATGAACAAATGTTCATTTTACTGTTGTAAATACTCTTTTTCTTTCCTTATCTGTCAAATGGCTACTGAATGAAGACACAGACAACTGACAGGGATCCATCCAAAGTCCAAGTTAATTTGACTGAGTATTTTAAATGGATATGCGCCAATATTTCAGTTACGTATGCAGAATTTGGTGAAATGTAACACAAAATATGAGCTTAGCTGAAGATGAAGGTGGAAACTTCCAGACCAGTAAAGTTCTGTTGAACACCATGCAGAGATTCAGCCTAGTGCTGTCTTAGTACAGCTCAGTTTAATTTTCTCAACATGTGGGTAGCAACTATTATGGGAACTGTGAAATGGAATTGGGTCTGGGGAAAGTGAGTTGCTGAGAAGTTTTCTAGAACACGCTATCTATTGTTCTGCTCTGCCCATCAGGATTTAATGTTCTCTGATAATCCATTGTAAATTATGCATACATGAACTGTGCATATAAAATGTCAATGACATTTCATTCTTATTTAATAATTCCAGCGGTTGCCAACCTGAGAATAATGAAAAAAGCTCTCTTAAATCCCTAGTACCACTACCTACTAAAGACAAGAGATAAAGTAAGTTGAGTTAGAAAATTAAGTAGGGTTTGGGGGAGCTGTTTTAAAATATGTTCAAGGCCAGGCTGGACAGAGCCTTCAGCAGCATGGTCTAGTGTGAGGCATCCCTCCTGTGGCAGGGGGGTTGAAACTGAATGATCTTAAGGTTCTTTCCAACCCAAACCATTCTATGATTCTATGATTTTGACAAATCTTTCTTATGCCAACTAAAGCATCACAATATAAATGAGTTGCTCCAAACTGTTTACTATGGTAATTAACTCTGCTATGCTCCAGGGTCAGAAATATCTGGTTTATAACTGTTGCAAATCAAACTCTCTGCCACTGAAGCAGTCATTTGCCAAGAGACCATGACACCTCATCCTTTTGATGGATATTGCTTGGAAACACACCCTTTTATTTTACCCTGTGCAGCTGAGTAGGCATCCACTATGAAATTGTACTGAAGGGAATGGAAGTTGAATCAGCCATACGTTTAACAATGCATAACCTTTATTATTCTGCTCCCGGGAGCATTGAAGTTTGCATGGCTTAGCAAGTTGCAAGCTGTAATGACAGCACTTAGGACAGACAGCAGTAGCAGCAGCAGAGATTCAGTGAGGAAAGCAGACATAGCACAGCTTCAGAACTCGCAGATATTTTGCAGAGCTGTTCAGCACCTGGCTAATAGCCCCTAATTCCTTGGGTATTCTTTGTAAGACACCATTATCCATGCTAAGGCTATTTGCTTTTAATACAGATATAATGTGAAACGCTATCAAGAAATTCAAGTGATTCAGCCATTATATTTTCAATAGTTTTTGTTTTCACAAAGCATATATAGCTTATGAATTAAACAGTGAAATAAGTTGTTTTCTGTTTCTATTTAATAGATTTTAAAATTAATTACAACAGTGTATTCCATTGGAATATTTTGCACTTACATTTTGACTGAGCCTTCTTTGATTCCTCAGGGAGAATAGGGGAGGTAGATACATGTATGTGTGGAGTACTATTTTCATTTAATTGCTGGGCAGGACTGGTGGCACTGCACACTAGTTTAAACATTAGGCTAGTTTTCACCAGTATTCTTTTCTGACCCTATAAAGTCATAGGCACTTATAGGAAAAATCCTTGTGCTTTGCTTGGAGATAATGAAAGATGAGATGTGCAACTTCTAATGGTACATTCAAATACTGCATTCTTTCAGAAAGAGATGATTATAACCAGTGGTATACCAGTTTCCCACATGTAAACATTATCAGGAGATGGTAATTAGGTAACACATCACAGATTGCATCCGATGACAGAAAGGAACTAGTGATTATAAAGAAGAGAGGAGGATGGATAGAGGAAATAAGAGGAAGAAAAGCTCACTGCGGAGTAGAGATGTCAGTGGCAGAGAAGCAGTGGGGTGAGCACATCCTGCCAATGAAAGTTGTATTCCAAAATCCAAAGATTAACTGGAGTTATGAGACACATAAAGTACTGAGACTATCTTTAGTACTGTTCTAGCTGCCTGGGTTTTCTACTGTCTCAAATCAGCTTCTGAAGTATTAAGCTCAACCCAGATTCCTCGTAGACAAGGGATTTTTGCAGTATAGAAACTTTTGGGACATCACTTATGTTAGCAGAAACAACAGCACAAGGCACAAGAATTGGCTTCCTGACAGGGAAACAAAACCTCTGTGCCAAAGAGGTTTTGTGTGGGGAGAAGTGAACTAGAGTTTGGCAGTGTCTGGGGTCAAAGCTTCCCAGGTGAGAGGATCAAATGCAGGGGCCTACTGACTGTGCTGGTTCTGGAGCTCCACATGTGTTGTAGCAGCCTGTTACAGGTTTTGCATAGTTTTCATTAGTTGTTGTGAGGCACAGAAGTGCAGATGATTTTTGTTTTGCTAGCATCAAATTATTAAATATGTATAGCTGCACAGAATTAAGGACTAGTCACTTGAATAAGAATTCACAATATTAGACCTTAAAGGACTTATTGAAAGTCAAGCACTGAGTTAGTGAGAGACTGAAGAAATGTAATTCAGGAGGTGCCATGAAAACTAAACGCCAGTTTATAGAAAGACTGTGTGATTATTTATGGACATGACAAGTGCCACACGACCTACAGTCTATAAGGAAAATCCAGGTTGACAGGGGCTGGTGGAGCCCTAATTTTGCTTTAATCAGTGGAGTCTTAAGTTTGCTTCCTACAGGTACTGATCTCAAGCAAGTGCCACAGTAATTTGCTGTTTGCATGAGTCAGAGAAAAAAGATGGGATAAGGAAAGAATTTTCTGACAGAGGCTGTGTCTTTCCCCCTAACAAGGCAATGTGAAACAGCTAAAATTAGCTTAAAAGGAGGAAAAAAGTAAGGTGTAGTAGCAGTATGTGTCAAAATGGAGGCAGATGAAACAAGGCCTTATGATTGACCTTTGAATTTTAATACAAGTGACTAATGGATTAGTGGGAGCAGAAGGCAGGCTGGTGATTTTACAAGGAAGTTTTATGAGTCTTCTAAGTAATAAGAAGGCATAAAGAAAAGAAATTAATCTCGTAACTGGTAACTTAGCTCCTTTCACTCTGTTAAAAAGTCAGGCAATGGATGGAGATTTTTCTACTTGGAGCTATAGAGAATAGAGGTCAATGAATTAGCAATTAGATGGCATGCACTGCAAGTAAAAAAAAGCCAGTACCTAAGTTAATAGAATGAAATGCTGCTTTGCTAATATAAATTACATTCAATAGCAGAAGAAAGTAAATAACTTCAGTGTATCAGCCTCTGGAATACACCCAAATGTTGTTCTTCAGCTAAGGCATTTATCACACTGAAAGGATAATTCAAAGCAAGGTCCCTAAACATATACGGGTTGGGTTTTCATTGACCTTATCATCACTTATTAATAGGAATTGTAATGAATTATTATATTTTGAGTAGGCATACAGTAAGAAACTATATATAGACTAAGAATCCAGTTTGGGTTACTGGAAAATGCTATAATAAATAAAAGTTATTAATAAAAAGCAATGTGTAATAAATTATGGTAGGTTGAAATGTAATTGTAGAGCTTTGTGGATATTGGGCTGAATTTAAAGTTACATGTACTGGTAATCTAATGACTTCTGACTTTTGAACAGGGCTGTGCTAATTAATCAGTTGGTAATTACAGCTGTGATCACGATTGGGAACAAATATTGATTAATTTCCTGATAATTCTGACACAGTTTAGAATAAGAATCACTTTGCAGGATGCAGGAAGCATGATTAACAAAAGTAGTAATAAAAACATTTCACTCTCATTACAGAGCTGTCCTGGGGGAACAAGATTAGTGAAGGTGGGAAACCAAGGTAGATTTGCCAAGGTAAAACAGCTTTATACTAAAGATTGCCATAATGAAAGAGAATTATTGTTAAAAATGTGTACATTCTTTTATAATGATGAATTTGCTCCAGACTAACAGTCTTTATGTCCCCAGTACTGAAATCTTTTTTCATTACAACAGCATGTTCATTTCAAACTGGATTCAGAAACTCTTTTTATTCCCACAGAAGATAACATTTATACACTTTGCAAAGTGCCATATGAATAGCAGCTCATTATCTACTACTACAAAGAGCTGCTAATGAAGGGCACAGGGAAATGAAGTATGCATCCGCTAAGCAAAGCTGACAATTCCATTCTCTTACAATGATGTCTTCAGTTCTTATTTTCTTTGTTCCACAGCAGAACTTAAAAGAAAGCTTTGGAGAATGTTTGCAAAATGAAGGAATATGCTAGCGTATCTATTCAGAACCAAAGTCTTAGCTTTATAGTGTCAAAAATGGGTAGATGCGTATATCATCTGCCATCTAAGGATTGGCATATATAGCAGGAAGCCAAGGCTCCTGTTCCTTTACAGTTGGTTCAAAGATTTTCATCTAGGGCCACTGTGGGCCAAGTGCAGAAAGGACTTGAATCTGGATATATGCAGTCTGAATCAGTTCCCTAGCCATCAGAGTATAGAGAGCCTTCTGGTTAGCCAAGCAAACAAACAAAAAGAAGAAGAAAATACTACTACACTATTACCAGTAATGTGGAAAAAAAATATAGATGAAAACTATTTTTAAGTACGTCATTTACTGGATATCAACTTCAGGCACCATTCCTTTGTACTGTCAATGAAAAGTAAGTACGAACTGTTATGTTTGCTATCTGGAAAACTAGCAGAGACAGGATTTTTTTTTTTTTTTCCAGTGAGTTTCTAGCACTAGGGAAAAGAAAAACAAACCAGCCTACATTTAAATCAAGTACTTGTCTCCGAACTGTGTTATCCTCCAATCCAAATCATAACAGTGCCTTCTAAGTCAAAATAATTTCTATACTCACAACTCTCACCATTTCATTGTGATCTGTGTTGTTTATTATGATATTAAAGTTTCTGCTCTGGGAAGTTTAGTCTACTGAATATATGAGAGTTTAATAATTTAGAAGGGAAACTTAGTATCTGTTAAAAGCAAATCGAGTTTAGTCACTTTGATTTTAAACACTAGTTTGAGTGGCGTGGGTGGATGGCGGGACATGGTTGACTTCTAAACATTTGAAATCAACAGAGAAGACATCAAAAGAGTTTTAGTTCTAATTTTTAAGCCTATCCCATGATTTATGGACATGGCTTACCATTTTCATCCTACTCTATTTCAGGTAATTTTCACAAAGAAAGTCTCGGTTCTTGCAAGTCACTAGTGTCTCTGTGGACCCCTTTGCATACAGAGCCCCTTCAATTTTCATAGACTTACATAGTGAGCTGTTTCTAATACCCTTTAGGATGGCCAAAGCCTTGTCAATGTTATCTTCTACCCCAGATAGTTTTTCTGACGTTCTTAGCATGATCCGAAAGTGCTGTTAGGTAAAGGAAGGAAAGGAGATAGGTGGGGGGAGAGTAAGAGAAAAAAGAGTCTCAATGTTTAGCTGTGGATTTGAACCTCCCTGAAGTTACATGTGTTTGGGTCTGGGCTTGAGCACAGTTCTATTCCAGAATACGTAGGAATCTAACAAACAGAAGCAAAATGTCCTTCTATAATAAAATTACATTTAAAGCAGGGAAAAATTTATAGCAATAAAATAAGAATGAAATCTGATAAATGTATCAAAAGGCTTAGCACAAGGTGCAGCACGAGTTACTCCTAAAGCTTATAGCTATCTCACTTAACATTCATGATACCAAGAGGTAAGGATTTAGACACTGAAGGATCCATTTTAGAGAGCACCTGAATCTGAAGGGAATTTTGAGACCAGTACCAAATCAGGAAACACACGACTGATTTTGCCAAAAGACAAAAGACTGAATTTTCTTCTTTTTCTTTTTTTTTTTTTTTTAATTTATTCAATAACATTGTTAAATAAGGTATGAACATAAGATGTGAGCAGATACTTTTGTTCCACAGAGTTCAGTTCCATAACTCTACTCTTCCATCCCAGGTTCTTGTTGCTTCCCACCCTTGACAGGCGACTATCCTTTAAAAGACTAGAGGGACTCATCAACTCTAAGCGGCATGATGCACACTTTTTATGCCATTCTTCAGCTAGAGACTGCAGACAACAGTAATCTAAACAGCTTCATGTTGTAAATGTAAATAGCTTTCTTTAATGGTCTTTAGAGAATAAAAATGCAAAAAAGCACTTCTGAATTATGTAGTCCTGCACAGGACATTTGAAACAGCAGCTGACAGGAAGTGGTCTGTTCCAGAGGCAGACACATGCATGAGGTCATCCTACTGCTACAGGTGACAGCAGATGTTATAAGCCTTGTCAAGGAGATATCATTTGTGGCAGCTGGTTAGTGATAACTAGACAGTAAATTTTTTCTATATATATTTAACAGAAAAAGGACTCCAGGATGTTCTACAACATGCTAAGTGAATTATCAGCAGCAGAGAAGGCAAATAAGCCTTTAGGCTGTTGGAGGTCATAAAGGACTTGAGCATATTTACTTCTATCCTGCACTTTGGCTTATTTTCTGGACAAGCTTAACTCCAGTTATAAATCATATGTCTCCTCCATTTTAGCTGAGACCATTCTCGCTTCATGTAGCTTGAATACAATTTTGCAAATTTAGACTTCAGGATGCCTACATAAAATGTAGACTCATAGAATCATAGAATGGTTTGGGTTAGACAGAACCTTAAAATCATCCAATTCCAACCCCCTTCCATTGGCAGAGACGCCTCACACCAGACCATGTCACCCAATATGTCTGAAAACAGCATAGCTCCTTGGCAAAAATTGAGGGTAAGATCTATGCAGTTATTATTTCAGTAGAAAAAGTGAATATAGGTTTTGATAATTGTTTTCATCCTGCATTGAGGTATATAGCTCCTGGTGCTGCAGATTGCCACAGTGGTAACCTTCAATGGTAATATGTAGTTAAGACTTCATTGCTGACACAAGAGTAAAAAATTGTACCTTTTTAAAGACTAAAAGCTGTCTCTCAGCAGTCCTCAAATGTAACTGAAGTAAATACAACCAAACTTTGACTGACATGGTTTATTTACCAAGGATATTTGATAAAACCCTACAGAAATATGAAAAGAAATCCTGTTGGGCTAATGTCTAGGGATGTCTACTATAGAATACATTTCTCTCAGGTGATTAACACTTTTTCTGCATCAAAATTCATAATTTTCATCAAGACTTTTTCACATGGAGCAGATATTTTGCCACAACAGCAGGTTAAATGGTACTATGCAAGTGCAAGTTACTATATTTAGACCCTCCTTAATGAAGTCTAGATTCAGAAACTACAAAACACTGTTAGACTTCACCTCTGAGATCATGTAAATGATGGTACAACATCTAAGGAGCTAGGAATCAAGAGTAAAGATAGTTCCTTTATGACAAAATATATTTTAATCAGATTTATCAAAATGAGAATTGAAAAAGCACTGCTCAATTTCATGCAGCTTTGCATCAGGGTCTGGTTTCTACTGCAGCTGGGATTCTGTTGTCTGTGGCTCACATGTTCATCTGCAAAACTTAAGCTCTAAGTAGAGGTCAGGAATCCAGGGTCTTGGCAAAGCATCTGAAAGTGGTCAGAGGTCTGCCTGAGGTGAGGCTCTGCAGCCTGTCAGGTTTTCTGCCCTTGGGATCTGAGCTGTATCTTGGGATGGGCAGCAAGGATCACTGTCACTCTGGATCTGGTAACCTCAAGATTTTCAAATATTCTAGCTTATTTGTAACCCAACTAGAATATCTCAGCACTTGTTTGTTGCAGGGCTTTTATTCCTTTTGACTCCAATTAGGTATTTGGAATAGCTTGGAAATCAGAAGCACTGGGAACTTCTTTTGAGATTGGAGGCCTTGGACTTCAGGTTCCCACGCTCCTGTTTTGTTTAAGAAAAGCTTCTAGTTGGAAATTCTTACAATCCCTTCTATTCCTTCAAAACCTAGACATCTTTCTTTCCTAGAAGGAAGAATTTTCTTTTAGGGCAGGTAGCAATTCAACCAGCTCTGCTCAGGAATACTTTAACAACCTGGGTAGGTAGGCACAACTCTTTGTTTCAGTTTCTTTATTTCTAAAACTAGATCTACAATAATCCTGCTTTTATTTAAAGTTTCTGGACTCAATATCCTAGAGCTGAGCTAAATACTGCTTGTACAGCATCCTGAGTGAGCCCACTGCAATACATGTATGAATGTTTGAGGGTGAATTCAGGTTCAGATTTAGTCCGAACAACATGGGGATCTGATTTCCTTCATACAGAAGCCCCGTCCAGCCTGGCCTTGAACACTGCCAGGGATGGGGCAGCCACAGCTTCTCTGGGCAACCTATGCCAGCACCTGACTACCCTTAAAGGGAAGAACTTCTGCCTAAGATCCCATCTCAGTCTCCCTTCTGGAAGATTAAAGCCATTCCCCCTTGTCCTGTCCCTACAGGCCCTTGTCCAAAGCCCCTCTCCAGGTTTCTTGTAGCCCCTTTAGTCCCTGGAAGCTGCTCTAAGGTCTCCCCTTATGGAGTCTTCTTTTCTCCAGGCTGAACAAGCCCAGCTCTCTCAGGCCGACTTCAGAGGAGAGATGTTTCAGCCCTTGGAGCATCCTGATTACCCTAGATTTCTCTTGTCTTTTCTGCTCTCAACACAGAGCTACCAAAGGAGCAGCAAAGCTTGCCCTACAAGGGAAGGCAAGCTGACACCAAGGATCAAGCCAATAAATCAGGTCAACAAGACAAGGCTAGGGTTGGCAAGGTACGTGGTTGGCATGTCATACCTACAGTGTAGCTCAGGCAAGGACCAGGGGCCAGGGTATGAGCTCAGGTATTGCTCTGAAGCCAAAAGGTGCACAGATGGAGGCTCAAGTTGGGGCTTCTCTCAGTTTTTCTCACAGCTTAGCTTCACAGAAGCCTGGTTCAAGGTGTACTGTAGCATGGCAGACCGCCAAGGATTGTGGTGGGAGAGTGTCACAGGAAGACTGAAGAAGAAGATGACTACAGGCTAGCCAGGTCAATTAGACCCTGCTGGTGCACTCAGGGCTTTGGCAAAGACCATCTCATGCTAAAACATAGTTTGAATGCTTACAAAGATGAGCAATATCCCTGAATCAGTAAATTCCCATGCTTCATCCATATATTTATCCCTATCAATGAGGGAAAATAAAATTAACTACTATGACTTTTAACTTCTGTATTAAATTTAAGTATTGCTTAAGATTCACCTAAGTTCCCATTTTAAATTATTAATTGTATATTCATCAATTAATATCTGGGGAGGGAACACTTTGAAGTTATATTCCCTTCTTTCAGATACTTCTGACATGTCATTCCCAACTGTGGGCAGGTTTGTCATAGCTGTGAGCAGAGGCAAGAGGCCTTGGACAGAACTTGTGCTACTTCTATTGAAATAAAGAGAGCTTGGGCCTTCACATAACCGGAGCGTCTGGGGAGGCATATTAGGGGAGTAAGATTGTTGATGCTGTATAGTTAAGATGTTGAAAAGTTGTGATCAGCAAGCAATGTTTAGCAAGTCGATGTTAACTTTTGAATGTTAGAACAGTAGCCAATGGAATTGTTGTTGTTAAGCTTGTGATGTAAGTTAGCCTTTGAATGTTAGCCAATGGAATTGCTATATCTAAGGATATGATGCAAGCTGGAAGAATGAGATCGATATATAACCCAGTGTATGCGCAATAAACTTTGGCAATTTCTTGATCACATTGATTGTCTCTGCATTGTTTGTGACTCCTGCATCAACACCCAACATCCCAATTCATCCAGGAATACATTCAGCATAACAGCCAGCTGAAAGGCTTTATACCACTTCATTTACAACTAATTCCAGTTGACCAGTTCAAGATGATGTTCTCTCTATTCACTTAGGATGCCTAACATCAAGGAGCACTAGAGCTCAGAATTTTGCCCTCTTTTTTTAATTAAAGTTCATCAGAAATATCACACAAAACACAGTTGTTCTTATAATTCTCTCTAGTTTGCCTCCTGTTTATTGCCTAAATAGATGCAAAATAAAGTGTAAAACAGGACACAGTACCAAGCAGGGTATTATTTGAGTAAGAAAAATAAATCTTTTCACAAAACAGTGATTAAAAGTATTCAAGAATGACTTCTGTGCTGAACAGAGCTGAGCCAATAATGCATATAAGTTTCCTACACATTTTCATTCATAATTTCAAATGGATTCATATATTCTTGTGTTTTCTCTCTTGAGTTCCCTTTCACATGTATTTGTGGATTTAAAGTGAACATTAATTCCCAAGTTGTGCGTATGACAATGTGCAGAAGCAGAAGATTGTATTGACTGTGGGAGTACTGCTTGTACAAATGCTTGTGCAGTCTCTGAGCAGAAAAAGCCACTGTATTGCAAAGATCAGTGAGCAGGTCTCTGGTTTAAATGTGAGTGGGTGTATATATACGTACCCTATAAAATTGTTATTTCTCTGTGTTCTGTTGCTTTCATACCACGTTTGTAGAGATATGAATTTGTCTGAGTAATATTAATAAAGAGTTCTTGCTCTATGGTGCTGTCTCAGGACAAATGTAAAAATGCAAATGAGAAAAAAACAATGGAAGCAATGGATGCTGGCAGCAAGTGAAGCCAGGGCTTGTGTCTATGAGGTGTTAAACTGGCAGAATTGCAGCTAGGAAATTAAACAATGACTTGACTGTTTTTTGCCTGCTGGACTCAAAACTGCATGTGGGGAGCTCCATCCAACCCCAGTGCAAGACAGCTTTGGAACACAGGACTTCTACTACAGATACAGTCTTACATGTGTGATGTGGTGTCTAGAGTGATATCAGCAATATAAACTGTGGTGTAATTTGGTATTGTATATACTCAGAACTGTGACTCCACTATGGTATCACTAAGTCATTTGTAGCTAGTTTTATCCTCTGTCTAGGCATGGTCTAGTGTGAGGTGTCCTTGCCTGTGGCAAGGGGTTGGAATAAGATGATCTTAAGGTCTTTCCAACTTAAACCATTTTCTGATTCTATGATTCAGTTTAATTTAGCTTAGGGTGCTTCCAAAGTAAAGCAAGCTAAACTGAAAAATAAGAGAGACATACCAGAAGAAGCAACAGGTTTATCAAGACAACTCAAAGGCTTTATTATCTCCCTACTTTATATTGTTGTAACTTTTATATAGACAATACCATCCTGAAAATGCCAATTTTTCCAGTATGTATATTTACTTGGGTGCGGAACACCATTGTAGTGTTCTACCATTAATGTCATAGAAGGATCCCAGTAAATGCGTGAAATTTCCTATAAAGCTTTTGTCATTTTTACATGAACTTCTGAGTTAATGACGTCACACAGCAATATTAGCTAATTACATTATTAATTAATTTCTGCAATTAAAGTGTTTATTTTTAGAAATTATAAAATGAAAATAAGCAAACTGTATTTCATGGGCATGATGTAGAAATTCTCACAACTTTCCACTCTTTGCTCTACCATGGATAGACTTAAGAAGAAGGTTTTCAGTGCACCTCTAAGGAAAAATGTCAGAATATCTTTTCTCTTTCTAATGACAACCAGCAAGCCTCAACTCCTTGCACTTTATGGTAGTTAAGGAATGTTTGATATTCAGCACAATGTGCCACAACGACATTTCTTATTAATGCATTATAGGAGCAGAGTGTCCATAAATAATATTTGCCTTTGTTGTGGTTTAACCACAGCAGGCAACTAAGTACCACGTAGCTGCTTCTTCACTGATTGTGCCCCTCCAACCTTCTTGCTGGCAGGGCATGAAAAGCTCAGAAGTCCTTGACTTAGTATAAAACCTACTTAACTGCAACTAAAACATCAGTGATTCTCCTGCTAAATCGAAAACATGGCACTGTACCAGCTATTAGGAAGAAAAATAACTCTGTCCCAGCTGAAACCAGGACAGCCTCTTGGCAACTTTATTCCCAAAATATCCTTTTAATTCTGGGGTTGTGTGCAGCTGAAAGAACCCCCAGGGTATCTCTGTACATTCAAAAGTGTTTTCTGGAGAAAATATCTAAATAAATAAATAACCAAACTAAAAATGCAGAAGAAAGAAAAGTGACATTAAATAATTAATGCATTCATTTGACTGTAATGAAAGCAAAAAAGATAGCTTAGAGGTTGCAAGAGAATCACAGACTGAGAATACTGTCCCACGGATTCTCTTCTAACTGTGTAAAATTACACTAAACCCCTGAAGATATCCAGGAAGAGCACCTAAAAATTCAGTTCTTATTCAAATAATAGAAAAACTGCTCTCCTGAAATTCTGAATCCATATGGCTTCCTGAAGAAGGCAGTTTTTGGTTTAATTGACATCTTTGAAAATCAGAAATATTTTGTATAATGCTCTTTTGTACCGCAAAAAGAGAGACCTTTTAAAACCTGTCATTCGTCTTGACTTCAAGACTATTATTTATCACCTTTTTCAGAAATGTTCAACACCTGTTAAGGGAAAAAGGATGAGATTCATGTCTAAAGGTGTTCTCAAAGAAAGGACCAATTCAAGGTGCATTCTCGTGTGCTCAAGGACATTCTGTCCAAGGCTTTGCAGCCTGTGACCTCAGTCTCCCAATTGCCTGTGCAGGCCATGGCCCTGTGATTCCTTTGATAGAAAGCAGGACAGCATGAAAGAGGAGGCTAAATGGCATATTTCTGGGTCCCCTTCTAACAGAGGTTTGGGAACTGGCTGGTGCATGGTCCCAGACTTCCTTGCCATGAAGCCCCATAGGAGCTCTGTGGCTGGAAAGACTGTCATGTACTTGCAATGATTCAGAGCAGGAAATCCCAGTCCCCGAAGGCCATATGCTAAAACACTGCATCAGCTTAAATGGGGCCAATGCTTTATATCAGCTGTAGAAGATATTTGCCAAAGTAAACTACTATGAGGTCATAACAGTCTTCCAGTACCCGAAGGGGTTATAACAGTCTTCTAGTACCTAAAGGCTGCCTACATGAAATCTGGAGAGGGGCTTTTGACAAGGGCCTGTAGGGACAGGAAAAGGGTGAATGGCTTTAACCTGACAGAGGGGAGATTGAGGTGAGCTCTCAGGCAGAAACTCTTCCCTGTGAGGGTGCTGAGGCACTGGCACAGGTTGCCCAGAGAATCTGTGGCTGCCCCATCCCTGGCAGTGTTCGAGGCCAGGCCGGATGGTGCTTGCAGCAACCTGGTCTACAGGAAGGTGTCCCTGCCTGTGACGGGATTCGAACTGAATGAGCTTTAAGGTTCCTTCCAACCCAAACCAATCTGGGATTCTATGATTCTGTGATTACGTGCAGTTAAACAGTTGCTGCTCCCCAGGAAAAAACTGTGTGTACCTCCCTCACTGGTTATGGCTCTCAGATTTAGAAAGAAGTTTGTAACAAGAAAGGCTTTACAATGTGAGACTTAAACATTGTGAAAGTTTCTTTACCTTAGGTCTTTGGAAGGCCTTTTAAACTGAGGTGTGGTGATCATCCTAGATGCATGGAAATGAACCCTTTAAAAGCAATAGTTCTGTTGTGCTCTGTGCTTTCAGAACCAAGTGTTTACAGCAGTTAAAAAATAATTTACACATAACTTCCTTGGCTGCTGGTTTAGCTCTTTTCCATCACTTTGTGTGAACACCCCTAGGAATCTTTCCCCACATGAAAGGCAGCAAGCAGCTATTATTCATGCAAATACATATAGTCACAGGCAGGACAGGCTGCTTCAGATGATGTTTTAAAATAAAACCCTGTATTTCCTGAAAATATTCTCTGTTATGCCAGTAAGTATAGAAGTGGCAGCTTTTCATTTTCTTTTTATTTTCTTTCTTGCTGTGCTTTGTCCCCAGTGAATATTAAGGTGCCTACTGTCATAAAACAGAGGAGCAGATCAGTGCAATGTCTTCATTTGTTGTTTTTTCAGTTGTGGTTATAGCAAAAATAAAAGCGTTTTGGGGCAGCCTCAGAGCTTGTTTTCTACTCAAGGAAAAATTGCACAGGACAAAAATGTACCTCTGAGGTTTAATTACCCTTTTTTTTTTTTTTTTTCCTCTTTCTAGAAAGAAATGTACTGCAGCTGTGAGTTCTTCCATGGGCAAGATACCTGTACTTGTTGCTGTTTCGTTGTCAGTGGTAAAGAAGTCTTTAAAAATTAATTGTTCCTCCTTCCTTTTTTGCCATTAAGAGTTTCTCTCTTGTGCACAGATGTGCAAATCTGATGATGGATTCTGGGAAAAAAAAAACCAAATATCTGGCACTCCCTACTTCTGTTTGTCAGTTGATGTGTTCATATCCAATGCCTGATTTTTCTCTTACAGGGATGAAACACTCATTTATGGAATAGTTTTCTGATCCCCAGTGTGCTCCATCAGCTGTTTCTTTCAACAGGCATCACAGTTTTCTTTCCTGCTTGGCTGCCTTATTTCCTCTCAAGCTTCTGCTAAAAATCAAAAAAGAAAAACACTGCATTTTTCTTCAATTTTAAAGTGGCAGCATTTTCCCTGCCAGAACTGAGCATGTTAGAAAAAAGCTTCCAACCTCTTATCTCCTCTGGGGTTGCCTGAGTCACCTTAGAGAATAAAACTCTTAGAGGAGCATTCCCATTTAGAATGGGAAATGTCTCATTCTGTGATGCTGTTGAGTGATTGGTACCTTCTGGTCCTTCTCCATCTGGTACTTTTAAATTTTTTACTCAATGTACCTTATTTAACTACACAGTTCCCACAGGGTAATATTTTCTTCACCTGCATAAATAACAAATGAAATACAAAACTTAACTCTGTCACACTGTGAGGGTCTGATGCAGCATCTTTCATTCCCATGACGTTTAATATTCCATAAGACTGGAATCTTTTCAGTCTTTCTGCACAATTTGAGGCTCTGAAAATTACTACATAGACAATTGCATTTCCAGCAACATTGTGCAAGTCTGGGACAGGTGGTCTCATTAATGGCCTGGAGAGGGAGCATAGACGGAATCATACAATCATAGAATGGTTTGGGTTGGAAAGGACTTTAAGATCATCTTGTTCCAACTCCCCTGCCATGGGCAGGGACACCTTACCCTACACCATGTCACTCTCGATCAGTTGCTGAGGTGAGTAGCTTGAGAGAGGACTCCTGCAACACCGGAGCGGAGAGGGGAGAGATCAGCGTCCAGGAGCCTCAACTCAGAGCGACAAGAGCCGCTGAGGAGGGAGCCTCAAGTCCTCAACAGGACTTGCCCAGGACTCGGAAGCTCAGCTCCCGCGAGGGGCTGACTCACAGGGGGCGGAGCCAGGAGGAGTGGCACCAGCTGGGAGTGGCTAAAAACCTTCCCAGGGAGCGCGGCGAACAGAGCCTGCAAACAGAGAGCGTCGAGGCAGAGGGTCGAGGCAGTTTGCGCGGCAGTTCGCGCGGGCAGGGGAGCGGGCAGGGAAGCGTTCCAACCGCCTCATCGAGAGGACTCGCCTGGAGTACAGGAGGGGGAAGGAGTGCTGAGGGACGTAGACGGATTGATTGACCAGATAGATCATGGTTACAACACGATCGAAAGCTGTAGTGAGTACTAATGTGGGTATCCAGACTGAGCCTTCCTGCAGACATGCAGCTGTGCAGGTCTCTGGCTGCAGCGAATGCCTGAGCCTGGCACTTGTATTGGAGGGAGCCAGTGACACTGCTTGTGTTCACTGTGAGCAAATAAATGACCTGCTCAGGCAGGTGGCTGAACTGAGGGAGGATGTTGAAAGGTTGAGAGCCATTAGAGAGTGTGAATGTGAAATAGATTGGTGGAACCACACCCTAAGGCAAGGGCAGAGGGAAGTGGTTCAACAAGCTATGGATCCCCTTCCCTCCTACCATCAGACAGAAGGAGAGAGCTAAATGGCCAAGGAGGTATGGAGGGAGGTTCCTCCTCGGAGAGGTAAGCGAAAACCCTCACAATCCCTTCCTCCCTCCCAATTGCCCTTGAATAACAGGTACGAGGTCTTGGAAATTCAGGGCCAGGTGAATGGAGATGGTGAGGCAAATCTATCTAGTGAGTCACCCAGGGCTAGTCACTCACCCACATGCCTCAGAACTTCCCCAACCAAGAAGAAAAGAAGAGTAATTGTGGTGGGTGACTCCCTTCTGAGGGGAACAGAAGGGCCCATTTGTCGACCGGATCCACCCCACAGGGAGGTCTGCTGCCTGCCTGGGGCTCGGATTAGAGATGTTAAAAAGAAACTCTCTGAACTGGTGCAGCCATCTGACTACTATCCGCTGCTGGTTTTTCAGGTTGGCAGTGACGAAATTATTACGAGGAACGTAAGGGCAATGAAGAGAGACTACAGGGCCCTGGGACGGCTGGTTAAAGGGTCTGGAGCGCAAGTGGTGTTTGCCTCCATACCTGTTGCAAGCGAGGGTGAAGGGATATATAAGAAGACTCTGCAGGTTAATGTATGGCTACGTGACTGGTGCCAAAGGCAGGGGTTTGGGTTTTTCAGTCACGGGCTGCTGTATGGGACACCTGGTTTGCTGGTGACAGGCGGGATACACCAGTCCCAGAGAAGAAAAAGGGTTTTGGGGCAGGAGTTAGCAGGGCTTATTGACAGGGCTTTAAACTAGATATGAAGGGGGGAGGGGATTTAACTGGGCCTGTTGGGGACAAGCCCAAGAGGAACATGCTAGGGATTGAAGGATGGCGGGCTAAGGAGGACTATCAATCTCTTGTTTCACTTGTGGGAAAGGATAGCTTTTTAGACCCTGTCCCGCAGGGGAAAAAGGGTACTAGGACTGGCTCCCTGAAATGCCTGTACACCAACGCACGCAGCATGGGGAATAAACAGGAGGAGTTAGAAGTCTGTGTGCAGGCTAAAGGTTATGATCTAGTGGCAATTACAGAGACATGGTGGGACAGTTCACATGACTGGAATGTGGTCATGGATGGCTATGTCCTTTTTAGGAAAGATAGGTCAGCAAAGCGAGGTGGTGGAGTTGCTCTTTACGTGAGAGAGCAACTAGAATGTATTGAGTTCTGTCCGGGGTCGGATGAGGAGCAAGTGGAATGTCTGTGGGTACGAATCAAGGGGCTGACTGGCACGGGTGATACAGTTGTGGGGGTCTATTACAGACCTCCTGATCAGGATGAAGGAGTTGATGAGGCTTTCTACAGGCAACTGGAAGTAGCCTCGCGACTACATGCCTTAGTCGTCGTGGGGGACTTTAACTACCCCGATATTTGCTGGAAGACTCACACAGCCAGTCATTCACAGTCTAGGAGGTTCCTTGAGTGCATTGATGATAATTTCTTAATGCAAATGGTGGACGTACCAACTAGGGGAGCAGCGCTGCTAGATTTAGTACTCGCCAACAAGGAGGGTTTGGTCAAAGTGGTGACGGTCAATGGCAGCCTTGGCTGCAGTGACCATGAGATGGTGGAGTTTAGGATCCTGTGTGGGAGGAATAGAATACCTAGCAAAGCCACAGTTCTGGATTTCCGAAGGGACAACTTTGGCCTCTTCAGTCAACTGCTAAGGGAAGTCTCATGGGAAAGTGTACTAGGCGGTAAAGGGGCTCATGATAGTTGGTTAGCATTCAAGGACCGCTTCTTCCAAGCTCAGGATCGGAGCGTCCCAATGAGTAGGAAGTCAAGTAAGGGATCTAGGAGACCGGCGTGGTTAAACAAGGAGCTGCTGGGCAAACTCAAGTGGAAAAGGAGAATCTATGGATTATGGAAGGAGGGGCTGGCCGCTTGGGAGGAATATAGGACAGTTGTTAGAGGATGTAGGGAGGCATTTAGGACAGCTAAGGCCTCCTTGGAACTCAATCTTGCTAGTCGGGTTAAAGACAATAGAAAGGGCTTCTTCAAATACATAGCAAATAAAACTAACACAAGAGGCAATATAGGCCCACTGCTGAACGAAGTGGGTACCCTGGAGACAGAGGATATAAAGAAGGCAGAGGTGCTGAATGCCTTCTTTGCCTCTGTCTTTACTCCTGCAGACTCTCCCCGAGGGCCCCGGATTTCTACAGCCCCAGAAGGAGTCAGGACAAAGGAGGAGTTTGCTTTGGTAGATGAGGATTGGGTTAGGGATCAGCTATGCAAACTGGACATCTGTAAATCGATGGGTCCGGATGGAATGCACCCACGGGTGCTGAGGGAGCTGGCGGAGGTCATTGCTAGGCCACTTTCCATCATCTTTGGTAAGTCGTGGGAAACGGGCGAGGTGCCTGAGGATTGGCGGATGGCAAAGGTCACACCAATCTATAAGAAGGGCAAGAAGGAGGACCCGGGTAATTATAGACCCGTCAGCCTTACCTCCATCCCTGGAAAGATGATGGATGGAACAACTTATTCTTGACTCCATCACTAGGCATATCAAGGATGAGGGGGTCATTAAGAACAGCCAACATGGTTTTATGAGGGGGAAGTCATGTATGACCAACCTTATAGCCTTCTATGAGGAAGTGACTAGGTGGAGGGATGATGGTAGAGCGGTAGATGTAGTTTTTCTTGATTTCAGTAAGGCATTTGATACTGTCTCCCACAGCATCCTCATAGATAAACTAAGGAAGTGTGGGCTTGACGATCAAGTAGTGAGGTGGATCAAGAACTGGTTGAAAGGAAGAAGGCAGAGAGTTGTGGTCAATGGCGCAGAATCTAGCTGGAGGTCTGTGACTAGTGGAGTTCCTCAGGGGTCGGTACTGGGACCGGTGCTGTTTAATATTTTCATCAATGACCTGGATGAGGGAACTGAGTGCACCCTCAGCAAGTTTGCTGATGACACAAAACTGGGAGGAGTGGCTGACACACCAGAGGACTGTGCTGCCATTCAGCGAGACCTGGACAGGCTGGAGAGTTGGGCGGGGAGAAACTTGATGAAATTTAACAAGGGCAAGTGTAGAGTCTTGCATCTGGGGAAGAACAACCCCATGTACCAGTACAGGTTGGGGGGTGACCTGCTGGAAAGTAGCGAAGGGGAAAGGGACCTGGGGGTCCTGGTGGATAGGAGGATGACCATGAGCCAGCAATGTGCTCTTGTGGCCAAGAAGGCAAATGGCATCTTAGGGTGCATTAGAAAGGGAGTGGTTAGTAGGTCAAGAGAGGTTCTCCTCCCCCTCTACTCAGCCTTGGTGAGGCCGCATCTGGAATATTGCGTCCAGTTCTGGGCCCCTCTGTTCAAGAAGGACAGGGAATTGCTTGAAGGAGTCCAGCGCAGAGCCACAAAGATGATTAAGGGAGTGGAACATCTCCCTTATGAGGAGAGGCTGAGGGAGCTGGGTCTCTTTAGCTTGGAGAAGAGGAGACTGAGGGGTGACCTCATCAATGTTTACAAATATGTAAAGGGTAGGTGTCAGGATGATGGAGCTAGGCTTTTTTCAGTGATATCCAGTGATAGGACAAGGGGCAATGGGTGTAAACTGGAGCATAGGAAGTTCCACGTTATCATCAGGAAGAACTTCTTTACTGTAAGAGTGACAGAGAACTGGAACAGTTTGCCCGGGGGGGTTGTGGAGTCTCCTATACTGGAGATATTCAAGGCCCGCCTGGACAAGTTCCTGTGTGATGTACTGTAGGTTACCCTGCTCTTGCAGGGGGGTTGGACTAGATGATCTTTTTAGGTCCCTTCCAACCCTTGGTATTCTGTGATTCTGTGATTCTGTGAAGTTCTGTCCAACCTGGCCTTGAACACTGCCAGGAATGGAGCATTCAGAACTTCCTTGGGCAACCTGTGCAAGCGCCTCACTACCGTCACAGTAAAGAACTTCTTCCTTATATCTAACCTGAACTTCCCCTGTTTAAATTTAAACACATTATCCCTTGTCCTATCATTACAGTCCCTGTTGAATAGTCCCTCTCCAGCATCCTTTTAGGCCCCTTCAGATACTGGAGGCTGCTCTGAGGTCTACATGCAGCTTCTTTTCTCCAGGCTGAAGAGCCCCAACTTTCCCATCCTGTCTTCATATGGGAAGTGCTGCAGGCCAGATCATCTTTGTGGCCTCCTCAGCTCCAATAGCTCCATGTCCTTCTGATGCTGAGGACACTGGAACTGCACACAGTGCTCCAGGTGTGGTCTCACAAGAGCAGAATAATGGATTTATGTTCTCTCACAGGTTTATGAGAGTAGTTGACTATATTCTATATGTGGTCATTTTAGAAGAGTCTTTCTGTTATTACACACTAGCACTAGCAACCTAAAGAAATGTATTGTACAGTCACAGGCAGCAGGAGTCATAAGAAATAACTTTGACCCACAATTTTCATTCACACAGATATTGTTAAGGATAGACGACTTCATCTACAAATGTCTTAAGACATGCAGAACAATCAAGGAAAAGATATTAACTTTGTTCAGTCATTTTTTGCTCATATATTTGTTTTCTTCACCTGAAATGTTAAATGTAGAGATAAGACATTTAAGTTCCAGCCCCCCACAGCAATGATGAAAGTCTGAAGCAAGTGACAGCTCAGGCAGATAATAGCAGGAAATCAGTGTGTGGGTTTGGATCCCTTTTCTTACCCTTTAGTTTGTGTTTTTTTTTTCTTGTTGGCCCAGAGCTAGTGGGATCCTCTCCAACTGCTTTTGATTAATTGGTCTTTCCTTACTTGTGGAATAATTCTGCTCTTCTCTGGATGATTTCCAGCCTCTCCCGCCAGAAGTGGCTGAATTATTTATGCTTAGAGGGAGAAATGACTATGTCTAGTACTATAAAAAGCCGACAGCAACATGAAGAAAGGAATTCTACTCTAGTGTTTAGTAGCGTATAGCACAGTAGTGGTAATTTTTCTTTTTCTAATTAATGACAGGAAGTTTTGAAGTGGAATGTAATAATGAAAGTTACTGAGCTGGTTTTGTCTGTGATCCCAAGACTGTTTAATTAACCACAGAACAGGAGAGCTGGCTGGGGTGCAAACAACCTGAGGAAGATGCTGGGTCTCCTGGGGCATTAATTGGAGGGGGAACCAAGGCTTTAGACAGTGTTTTCATTTGGGAGCTTTTGTTCCCTTAACCAAACAGTTTGGTTGGGTTAATTTGACAGTGTTCCTCTCAGAGAGAAACAAATATGCTCCAGCAACACTTGCTATTTTAATGTTTCAGAGACAGTTTTTCTGGAGGGGAAGGTATAAACTGTAATGATTTCCAAGGTTTAATATGATATTCTGCTGCTTAGTGATTGCTTTCTCTGTTTATAAAGTGCCTGGATACATAAACTCCATTTGCAGCTCAGGTACATATCTCTAGCTGTATTGTTGTGATCTTGCCTCAGGAGAATGGCATTTGATGGTGAGTGTCAGTTTGCACTTTTGGGAGAACAAAGCAAGATACTGGGGTTTTTTTAATTTTCTTTTTTTTTTTTTTTAAGGCAAGAATAAAGGTTTAGTATTTATTTGGGACATTAATTTCAATGAAGAACGGGAGCCCAGTGGAATTAATTATGAGGCAAAGGAGAAGCATCCCATAAAGGACTTTATAATCTTTCAGTAAAGTTCTTCAGTAAAGACCAGTGGTTTCAGAAGTCTTGGCTGGAAAATGGATTATAGTGATAGAAAAGAGTAGTTCTTTTGTATTTGCAAGAAAGATCGTGCGCCTGAACCGCATGCCAACTGCATAGAAATACTTTCAACTTGCGGATTTTTCTGTCAGTGTTGTATGGGAAATGTGGACTAGTAACATGAGATTGAGGAAGGAAAATAAAAGGAGACCTGAAAAATTATTCATTAAAAGATAAGCTATGTACAAACTGTTGTACACCAAAGGAGATGAAGAATTATCTATTGTAGTTTAATGAGGCTTGTCTAGCAGTAGTAGAGATCTGGGATAAAGATGTGGCTGTATATCAAGGGAACTTCCCAACCAGAGGAATTTTTGCATTGTGGAAAACTTTAAGGCTTTTGTCTCTGCGGCCTTTTAAAATCAGATAACAATAGAAACCATAACTTTTGGAGTAATTTATTCCTATGTTTAGGAAAAGTGATATGTCCTTCAATAACCCTTTTCATGTTTCGTTTGTAGGCTATTTCTAAGCATTTGGTGCTTTTCAGGGGTGCTGTATGAATGTACTGGGCTGGGAGGTTAAGAAATAAAAGGTACAGTGGAAGACTTGTAGGTGCCAGGGATCAGATGAACTGTCAAGGTTGCTTGTCCAATTCTGTCAAATACCAGGTGCAATATAGCTCTTGTGTTTACTTTGATGATGGAGAATCCTGTCAAAGAGAATGCTTTGTATTATAACTTCTCTCAAAAGCACTTGTAACTTTTGTTTCACTTAGAATTAGGAAGGTTATTCTCTTGGTTGGTAGTAGTGACCATTTATTTTCAGTCCCTGTTGGTAATGGCCTTCTGTTGATAAACACAGACTAAGGGGTAAATGGTGAGTTGAACAAACGATGTAAGTACTTATATGAGACTTATTTCTGTTAGAAGTGCTTTTAATCTAACCAGTACAAGAATAAAGGACCTAAGAATTCAGGCTTTCAGCCTATGTGGTACTTTCTCAAAGAAGTGGTGAATGCTACATCCCTGGCACTGTTTGATGCCAGGCTGGACAGAGCCTTGGGCAACATGGTCTAGTGTGAGGAGTCCCTGCCCATAGCAGGGGGTTGGAACTAGGTAATCTTAAGGTCCTTTCCAACCCAAACCAGTCTGTGAGTCAGTGATTCTATGGTGTTAAAGATTTACTGGGAAATAACCATGCAGAAAATATTTCTCATTTTTTCTTTAGACTACAACTGGATAACATCCTAGAAAGACTCATTATCACACAACCAGAAGATATGTGAATGATGTGCCTAACTCTTACTAACACTCTATTGTCTGTATTATGCAGCAAGATTAAAGGAACATAATGATTACTTTAATTTGGTCCTATGAAACTGCATGCAGATTTACATTGACAAATACACTTACACTAGCTGTTCTGCTCAAAAGTCAAAGTGGATAGGTGCAACCTAGATGTCATTCGAAAATCACCCTAGTACAGTGTCTGAGCAGATATATCTTACATACAATCTTAAAGTACCCTGTTAGGAAACAGCAGAGAAAATACATATTCTGGCCACAGTGTTCTGATAATATGGCTAAGTATATTTTCTGAACAGAGCTGTCTCAAATTAGCCAACTGGAAATACAATGAGAAATAATACATCCCTTACAAGCCCATAGGAAGTATGCTTTATGCTTGATTTGATATTTGGGATATTACAAAACATATTCCAGGCATGCTTTCCACTGACTCAACTAGGCTTTACTTTGTACAGTTACTGCATGTATATTTTATGTATATATAGATATCTAGTGGTGAATAATTCAAAGAGCAGGATACACTTATTACAAGGGAGATGTGATGTGCTCATTTGATCTTCATTGGTAAAATTATTTCCCATTGCAGAATTTGCAGCAATGATGTTCTCATTTTAAATATTTAGTAATATGCAGACACATAAGCATGTATTTTCTTTTGAAAAATACTTAATTATATCAGTTTAAAATTATGACACTGCAGCCAAGATTATTTAAATTAGATCTAACCTCTTCTAGAAGTTTTAGCAAAAGTGAATCTTTTTTGAGTATACTGTGTACTCTATATGCTTTTTGCACTTCTAATTGCAAGCCCAGTTATAAAACTGGGTTCATAAAAATAACGCGATGAAGCTCTATTTCCCTAATGATTCTGTGTACTGTGGCAAATTTTTAAAAGTTAGAAAATGAGCACAGACATGCACACATACACAGGCACTGTGACTATCTGTGCTGCAAACTCTTTATAATCACTTGTCTTTTTCCTCTTTTATCACCCCTTCCCCCTTCAGCAAAGTAACAGCAAAATGAAACATTATTTTGCAGATAATGCATGAAACAGGAGGTGAAACAGATGAACCTCTAACCTGGAATTAAATTTCAGTATCTTTGATATCAGATTGCCCAGAGAAGCTGTGGCTGCTCCATACCTGGCAGTGTGCAAGGCCAAGTTGGATGGGGCTTGGAGCAACCTGGTCTACAGGAAGGTGTCCCTGCCCATGGCAGGGGTTGGAACTGGATGAGCTTTAAGGGTCCTTCCAGCCCAAACCAGTCTGGGATTCTATGATTCTATGTCAAAAAAATTTTGTCACTTAAACATTGAAAGAAAAATGGTAAACCAGAAGTTTAGCTGGACATGCAAACGCTCACCATTCATTGTTGCACTGCAGGTAATGTTAGTCATGGAGAAGAGCAGATTGGTTTAAAAAAAACCCACTTATGTATTGCGTTTTTATCCTGGTTTACCTATTTATTATTAGTATTATTTGTTTATTTGTTGTGTGTTTGGAGTCTGCATTGTGAGCACTCTGTTTCCCTTTATTCCCTTTTGTTTTCATTACTGCATTTTCCATTTATCTTCAAAATCATAGCTCTCCAGACTTCCATGTCTACAGAATGCTATCGCTTGCTTCATTCAGGATCTCCTTTTCTACTTCAAGAAATATATTGAGGCCACTAATTTCTATGGGTATATACTTAGAAAGCTGGAAGGAGTGGAAACAAGACAGGCCACATCCAAAGAATACAGTGTGGATGGCAGTTATGGGAGGTTAGTTTGCTGTGGAAACATGTTGTAATCTCTTATTTGTATGTTTAAAACTCCTCTGTAAGCACTGCACAGTCTTTAGGTGAGCCATTACTTGGTCTTCCTCAAACATGCTTGATAAACATATGCAAGAATCTAGTTTTCCTGGTGTGCAATCCTGTGTAAAAATAGGGATGATATTCCTTTATCTTGTAATAATATTGTATAGTAACATCTTTAAGTTGGTTTTGTGCTTCATTAACAAGAGCTTTCTAAGCATAATATGAACAGTTATATTTCTCTGCATCTTGTTTCTTTTTAACGTTTCATTTTTTTTTAATCTGATTCATCTAATTAACACCGTCTATACTGTCTATACCATTTTAAGTTGTCTGAAATACAGCTTATATGAAAAAAATCATACAAAACAGTGATAATGTGAGTGCTCTCCATGCTCTTTTCTGTTAGTATTCAGAAACAGTTAGGATAGACTTGGAGCTAGAATTTATAAGTACTAGGCATTGCAGAAAGAAGTCTGTTATTCTTGGGGAGAAACACAATTTTTTCCTGAAACCGCAAAGTTTGTCCACATTTTAGGTAATTTCCCTGATGCTCATGTTCATTTTGTGAACTTCGAAGAGTGAGGTTTGTCAACCAATGTACATCAAGTACTGGAAAAGTAATGCTAAATGGCTATGGTAGTTCACTGAGTCTAGGGTGATAATTTATCCTTTTTTTATATCAATAATCTTACTAAAAATGATCTTTATGTGACTCAGTTTCAACACTGCACAAAAAGGAACAATGGAAATAACTATAGATTACTTTGGACATTACTAAACAGAACCAGGAAGTCTTAATATTATTGCATTTACTATGATAAGTAGAAATATAAAGCTGTTTTGATTTTGATACTGCATCTTCTGGATGAGAACTCTGCATTGCACATAGATCGTAATTAGCTGCTTTGTTTTCAGCAGCTTTATACAGCCATGGCTTAAATGGACAGTGCTGTCAGGAAACAACTCCATGCTGACTTGTTGAAACAAGTGACAGCCTTTCCCTATTCATAAGATACATTTATTTTTAGCTTTGCCTAGCAAATCTAATCTCTGACAGAAAGATGGATAAACTTTCCCGGCTTGTGTAATCTCTTGTAAATATGCTTTAAATTCAGCAGGTGTCAAATTGTCCTGTTTGCGATGTTATATGTGTATGAAACGTTATGGCATGCATGACAGTATGCTCCAGCAGCAGAGCTAATGGCATTAGTAACACAGCAGTCAAGCAGCCCTAAAGTGGAAATAGCAAAATTGCTATCAGGGATGTGTGAGAGGCCAATCACTTTAAATCAACCCCATCTCGCATGATACAACAGTGCTGCACAGTTTTAGCTCTCTTAATTTCCCGTTTTTCTAGTTCTTACCAGTAAAAGGGTGCATCATAAGAAGCAAGACATGTCTTGAGGCCTTTTCATAATCAGGGAAGAGAAAGTCTTATTCTGCCCCCACCTACAAGATAGCAGGAAGGTGCTGATCTTGATAGCTGTGAAAAGGAGTTTAGGTAACACTAAGTAAATAAACTAAATCACTATAATCCAAGACACTTGAGACTGCAGGTAGAGCTATGATGATCTGTCAGATGTGGATATAGAGGCAAAAGTTTCTTGTGTCCCTGATGACTTGCCCAATCTAGCCACAACACTCATCACACTGGTATCTGGATACTTTTGTGCTGTCCCCATTGTGGACAGATGAGCCTAGCTTACACCTTGTGACACATAACTCCTTGACAGCATGACACTTGGTAGGAAGCAGTGCTGTGACTTGGCAGCTGTTAGATCTGCCACTGCAAGGCAAATTGAACTATTTTGTAAGGTTTTGTCAGTGACCTTTATAAATTGCTTTATCAAAGAGAAGGACAACAAGGTTTATCCTGTGGCGTTTTTTTCAGTCCAAGCCCTTCCTTTTTTAGTATGAAATGACAAAGAATTTAAACCCTTTCAATTAGACTTCCTACAGCCTTGTGGATAATCAGAAGTAAAACTTGTCTCTGAAAAGATGTACTAGCAATTCTGTTCTCTTCAGTCCATGTTGGGTTTCTGGCTCTCTGCTACGACAGATGTCAGACAGCTGAGCATCAGAAACATCTCATGCTGGTCATACTCACAATAGGCAGGTTCCACATGTCACCTGCACTTTCCCTAATATAAGAAGACAGTGCCATGAGGAGTGTCAGTGAAGATTTACAGCCCATGGAGATCCCTTTATCTGTTTCTCAGCAGCTAATACAAGCAACAAAATACACAGGCTCATGGAGTTACATAACTCTTTTTGTCAGATGTGTTACTTGGATTCAATATATACCATTCAAGGTGACAGAAGTGTCTGCTATTGTGTGGTGAAATGTTCCAAAAAACCCAAGCATAGCTCTCAGTACAACGCAGCACACAGAATCAAATCTTTGGGCACTAGCAAGATAGCTTGTGCAGGTACATTAATCTCTCTGTCTTATCTCCTGATTTCAGAGTTTTTCTAGGCAATTCTGCTTCTTTTGCTTCCACACATACTTTCTGGTTTCCCCTTCTTTCCTTTTTGCATTCTCAGATACAGAAAAGGCAAAGTGCTGTCAAGTCATCTGCAATTATCAACAGCATGATTTCCTTAGGTCTAAAGAAAAGCAGTGTAGCTGTGAGGAAAGGGGTATTTCCCTCTTTTTCATAAGGGGAAAATGAAAGTTTGAAAGACATTTGTCACTTTTAGGAAAGAGAAACTTTCGATGAGTATTTATATAACTTCCAATTTTACTTATTTCAGTGCTTTTCAATATTTGTCACCACTGTTGCTAGAAGAAGCAGCTTTTAAGCAGGGTCACACACAAGTGAGATTAATGGGGGTGTGAGAAAAGTAATTCAGTCATCCACTTGTGAAAGTTGGGACAAATTGGCAAGTGTGGATGTATTCTGCTTCTTTTCTTGCTGAACAGAAGTGTTCTGCTGCCTATCATAAATCTTTCTCACTGAGAATTAGGAGAGAGTCTCTTTACTTGTAGAGAGTCGTGAAGAGGAATTGCTGGGAAAACTAAGAGTTAAGATGTGGCATGTGTTAGCATTTCCATAGGGAAACTAGTTTGGGAAAATTCATTTCCATCCTAATTACTGCTGCAGAATTTTGAGGAGCTACTTAAAGTGACTAGAGCTTCAGCTGTGAGGCTGATGGATGTCTTGGTGCAAGAAAGGTTTTCTGCTTCCTTGGAGAAATTTCAGGTGACATTTATTAGTTAAGTAATAGCACAATGCATTTGTACAGGAAATGCCATCTGTGGGAAATTATTCACAGAGATGCACAGCAGTGATCCATTCCAACCAAATCCATGCTTGCTACATTGGCCAGAAGTTAGGCATCTTTGTTTAAAATTATAGGGGAAGATGCAAAGCAAAGTAAGTATGTTGCTGACCAGACAATGGGTGGGTGAAGGGGGAAGTATGCTATGACATCTGATCGGATATTCATAGAATCAGAGAATGGTGTGGGTTTGAAGACAGAGTGAGAGAATTGTGCTTGTTCAGCCTGGAAAAGGGAAGGCTCTGTGGGCCATGTCTTCAGGTCAGTGTGTGTATACCAGGTAAGCAGCACCCCAAAGGGAAAGAGGCTGGAAAAAGGAGGTGGGAAAATAATGCACCACCTTTGGGATTCAGGAGCACTGGGCAGGTGGAGGCACAGACAAGACAGACAAGGCGGTGAGGGGCTGTTTGGGACAAAGGAACCGAGGCCTGTTAATAAATTATTCAGGTGCGTGGGTTTTCAATCATCTGTACATATGGTACGAGCACACAGAGTCACGTTTCTTGCCCCCTTTTCACTATGTTTTTCCCCCAAAGACCTTGTCCGAGGGAACAGGGAAAACCATTTTAGTAAGGAGGATTATTATTATTATAACTCAATAGCTGGAAATAATTCTGTCCTGAGTTCAGCAGTAGCAGTAATTTTTCTCCTTCTTGGTAGCTGGTGCAGCATTTTGTTTTGACTTTTGGCCTGGTAACAGAGCTGATAACTCAGATCTTTTAGTCTGACCAAGGACTTTCTGAGCCTCATGCTCTGCCAGATAGGAGGTAAAGCCGGGAGGAAGCAGAGACAGGACACCTGGCCCAAACTAGCCAAAGAGGTATTCCATACCACAGCACGTCATGCCCAGGATGTAACAGGGAGTTACCCGGAAGGGCTAGTGGACTGCAGGGTTGGACTAGTTATCGGTCAGTGCTTGGTGGGGTGGGGTTGGGTAAGTTATTGGTTGGCTGGTGCTGAGGTGTTGTATTCTCTTCCCTTGTTATTTCCTTTATCATTATTATTATTGATGGTAGCAGTAGCGATTTTTGTTATACCTTAATTACTAAACTGTTCTTATCTCAACCCGTGGGATTTGCATTCTTTTTGATTCAACTCTCTGTCCCTCTGAGAGTAGGGGGAGGGCAAGAAGTGGGAGGGGGGGAGAGTGAGAGAGAGACTGTGTGATTTATGGCTGACTGGGTTTAAACCACGACAAATTCCCTAAGTGGGTGCTGGTGCAGAAAATAAGAAGTGGATCTTGGAAGAATTTAGCTCTGCTCTTTAGAAAATTGCTGATGCCTTGATTTTTTTCATAAAAAATTCACTTTTATTTAAGGGTTACAAGGTACGTGTGAATCAGGTCAGCAGAAGACTGTAAAGGCAAATTTCTGCTACTATGCTGGTCAAGAGATTAGGAAACTAAAATATGCACAGTAGTTAAATGGATTCTTCAAGGCCCTTGGCCTAGGAAGAATTCAGGAGACTTGATGTCGCTAATCAATAATGGAAAGGAAACTAGTAACTACATAGGTGCTGTCAGTATATTTCAATAACAAGCCAAAGCTTACAAGGGAGCCCTAAATTTTTTCAAGTATAAAGCATGTATAAGTAAAAGACATCATTTGTCAGGTACATGAACGCTACCTGAATTTGTCAGTATTTCTTAACCAAATCTAATAACAACAGCAGTATTTATCTCAGAGTAAGTCTTTTTTCCCCATGTTTCTTTCTCTGACAGCTAAATTGTAGAATCACAGAATGGTTTGGCTGGATTTTTTCTAGCTAAAATCGCCTTGTTTTTTAAATACGTGTTTTATATGCACCCATGACCTGTGGGCATTAGCATGTGGATGTACAAAGCTGAACAGTTAGTCAACATCTCTAAATCATACAAACCTTGACTCTTCAAGGTCATGATGAAGGTATTTTCAATGGTGCTATTCTCCATTGTAAAATTTTGTCAAGTAAGAGGCTTAGAGCTTATCTTTTAATACAGATGCATTGTTTTGGGTCCTATCTAGGGATTAACCTTCGTGATTTTTCTTTCTGCGAAAACAGAGCTATGTTGTCTTTACTGTGTTTTTACCTCACATATGTCATTTCCAGAGGTTAAAAAAGGAAAAAAAAAAAAGAAAAGAAAAAAAAAGTTACTTTTAAAAGTAATAAAGACTTGCATTTGCTAAACAAAATATTCAGGAATAGCTCATTAACCTCTGAAGGGGCTCATAGGCTTTGTAGAAGTCATATGTAGACAGATTTTGGCTTCAGATACTGAAATCTCAGAAACTTTCAGATAAGGAAACACAAGAGCCTGCATGTATGTGTATAAATATGTGTATATATATATATATATATATATATATATATATATATATAAACTAACAGGGTGGCTTTATCTAGGTTGCAGCATCCCACATAATATTTGACATTTCCACAGCACATTCTTGATTTATAAAGCCTAAGAAGACCTTAGGAAGGTAGGAGGATGTTAATCTCCCCATTTTTATACACTTAGAAACTAGGCCATGTTATTCATTCATTTCATGAAAAGATTTTTCTTCTCTTTGTTCCATGATGAGGTACATCTTTTTTTTTAACTGTCAGTTAAAACAAGGTGTAAAGACCACACTGCAGGACAAATGGTATATGAATGGGTTTTGTAAACTGCCTCTGCAAACATGACCACAAAAAGCTTGTAAGTGTGGATGGTTTAAACACAGGATGGTTCACAGACTGATAGCTTTAGAAATGCCTGTCAGTTGCAACCATCTTAAGTGTATGGCCTTTGGAAATTAAAACACATGAGAACTTTGCTTACCCTGAAAGATAACCCATTTCACTAGAGAATAGGCTAGAACTTGGGAGTATGTGAAGTCACAACATGTGCAAATAGGTGTTTTTATCATAATTTCACAGCTCTAATTCCAGTGCTGCTCTGTGCCAAAGAGTATCACTGTTAGAGAAGCCCAAAGGCTGCCATGGTCACAGGAATGAATATGCATCAGTGGGTGTGAAATAGCTGTCAAGTCCTTATCTTAGTTTTATATATGCAGAGTTCACTCCTCTGAACAGATTAAGGTGACAAGTGCAGCTGTTGAGGCATTTTAATACTTCTTTCCATTGTCACCTTTATTGTATTTTAATCAATGGGAGACTTAGGTGGGCAAGCAACTGTTTCTACTGGCCTTACAAGAAGCCAACAAAAGTGTAGCAGAATCATTTTGGATTCTCTGATCCATTGTCAGGTTGTCCTTAACAAATGCTATTCTACTTAAACAAAATTCAGGCCATACGTATAGCATCTTTCTTCCATTAGAAGGGCTGACTTGACAAAGCAGTTACTGTCAGTGTTTTGTCAGGCTTAATTACTGAGTTAACATCATTGTGGCCAACTGATCATGCTAGTAGGATTTATGCATACCTTGAAGAAATTGTTTGGTTTTTTTCCCTATGTTCTCACTGAAGAGGATCAGAGCACAGCTGCCAATACAACATCTTGTGACCTCCCTGTTGCACAGACTCTGATGCAGGATATTGGTATCTTTAAAGAATCCTAATATGCACAGTAAAATGTAATGTTAGGAGTACAAACAACTGTCCTCTTTGTCCTTACGTCTTACACAGAGCATAGGTCTGGAGTGTTCCTATCTGTAAAGGAAGTCCTTGACCAGAAATATCAAGGAGAGAAAAAGCCAGACTTAAAAAAAATATTTAGGTTTGAGAAGTCCTATCATTTCAGAGCAAAAGATTAGCAAGGATATAAGCCATTGACTAATCGAGTTGATAAGATGCCTAGTGGATATCAGAGATAAATGCCTTTGTTGTGTATTTATCTTGTAGAGAGCCTAGACTTTATCCTTACTGTCTTCTCTTTCTGCATTTATCTTGAAGGTTCTTTACAGATCAAAAGTTTATTGAAAGCTCTGTTAAGGAGGCACAGTTCCATATCCTGCTGAGAACTTTTTGGCATATCATTAAACCTGTAGATCCCCAAAGATTAGAGACAGGAACTGAACAAAATCAGTGAGATTCAGTGCAAGAGGAGCCAGAGAAAAAAAGTGCAGATTCTAACATTTGAAAGAGGGATGACTCTGAGTGCCACCAGCTAGTTTTCAGCAAATCTTTCTCATTGGTGCCCCAGGAAAGGTATTTCAAGCCCTGGAACAACACTGCTCATGGTATCGTGGGCTGAAATTTAAATGATCTTGGTAGGGAAAGAAATGGACCCGTCAAAAAGCTTGTCTTTTTATACCCAAGGTTTTGAGCAAGCTGAAAACTGCATAACCAGGGTTTATGTTCTGACGTATGACACTGTCATTAAGAGTAGAGGCAGGTTAATTGGAATGGTAAAGCAGCACCTGGGGAAATATAAAAGCAACAGTTTATGTGTCTTAAAGCTGCTGAACATCAGAGAGAGAAGACTCTTTAGTAGTTGTAAACTGTTTTTTCACTCTTCTTTCGTTAGAGCAGGGATAGCTACCTTAAGGCATCTCAGTGTGTGACTGCCTGTTCTAGCATGGGTTTTAACACCATCATTCATAGCCTCATGAGGGCATGGAAGTATTTCTGGTGATGTGTTGTGGAGCTGTCGTGCCCATCTTGAGGTGGCTCTGAGGGCTCAAGCAAAGGTATTGAGACAAGGCAGGTCCATATTCACAGAGCTCAAGGGATGGAAGTTTAATTACTTGGAATAGTCTCCCCTTGGACACTGCTTTGAAAGTCAAAATATGTTGAAGTATCGTAGTTGTTCCCTTTAGTCTCAGTGGTCTTATGTATTAAGCAAATAAGTGTTACTTTCCTCATTAATCAAATAGGTAAAACCAAAATGTAAAACCAAAAGCTCACACTTGTGAGGTGGGCTGATGCCAACCTTATGAAGTTCAACCATGCCAAGTGCAAGGTCCTACACCTGGGTCAGAGCAATCCCAGGCACAGCTACAGGCTGGGCAGAGAAGAGATTCAGAGTTGCCCTGTGGAGAAGGACTTGGGGGTATTGGTCAATGAGAAAATGAACGTGAGCCGGCAGTGTGCGCTCGCAGCCCAGAAAGCCAACTGTATCCTGGGCTGTATCAAAATGAGCGTGACCAGCAGGTTGAAAGAGGTGATCCTGCCCCTCTACTCTGCTCTTGTGAGACCTCACCTGGAGTATTGTGTGCAGTTCTGGTGTCCTCAACATAAAAAGGACATGGAACTGTTGGAACAAGTCCAGAGGAGGGCCACGAGGATGATCAGGGGACTGGAGCACCTCCCGTATGAAGATAGGCTGAGAAAGTAAGGGCTGTTGAGCCTGGAGAAGAGAAGGCTGCATGGAGACCTCATAGCAGCCTTCCAGTACCTGAAGGGGGCCTATAGGATGGTGGGGAGGGACTCTTCATCAGGGACTGTAGTGACAGGACAAGGGGTAACGGGTTAAAACTTAAACAGGGGAAGTTTAGATAGGATGTAAGGAGGGAATTCTTTCCTGTGAGGGTGGTGAGACACTGGAATGGGTTGCCCAGGGAGGTTGTGAGTGCTCCATCCCTGGCAGTGTTCAAGGCCAGGTTGGACGAAGCCTTGGGTGAGCTGGTTTAGTGTGAGGTGTCCCTGCTCATGGCAGGGGGATTGGAACTAGATGATCTTGAGGTCCTTTCCAACCTTAACTATTCTATGATTGTATGATTCTAAGTGTAGATTATGCAGTTAGATTATGTGTTTTGGAGGGATCAGGGGTTAGACTTATCATTGTGACTTATAATGACCCATATTTCTTGTGTTGTTTCTGCTATGCTAAAATGACAGCACCATGTTGGCATTTGTGTCATGCTGACCATGCTATTCAAGAAGGCTGGATCTTGCTTGTTTTCCCAGTGGATGCTAATTTTTTCCTGCATCCTGTCTCAGGAAGACTTGGTCAGCAGCTAAACTTCAGATGCAAGTGAAATTCTTGCAGGGTATGCAGAAAAAATCAGAGCCAATGTTTTGCTATCAATATTTATGCTTTGGGGTTTATATCTCTTACTATTTTTTTTTTGTTCCCCTGTTGAAGACCTGTCTTTTCACTATGCCAAGTGCAGCTCTGCTTCTCAGTTTTCAGTGCCTGCACAGACCCTGGGGCTAGCACCAATAGTGCTAACTCACAGTAAGATGAATACAGAAACCACTTGAGGAGCTGAGATGCACATCCTTTGTTCAATTAAGCATTTCCTTCTAATGGAGCTCTGTTGAATTCCTGAAAACTTATTTGTTTTCTCATTGATTTCTTAATTCAATTGCATGGCCCGAAATGTTTTTTTGTGTGATAAGAAGACTCATGAGGAGCCAATTAAAATACACAATGCTTTTTCATTCCTGTCACTGTTCTGTAGAATAGGTTTCTCCTCTGATTCTTGTGTTTCGTGCTTTTATTAAATATGCATTGCTCTTACGTTTCTCTAAAAAAAAAACCAACAAAAAAACCCAACAAAAAACCCCAACAAAATCCCTCCAAAAATCTAGCAAATCATAGAATCATTTAGATTAGAAAAGACGTCATCAAGTTCCAACCTTACAGCTGACTTTGCTAAGTCCACCACTAAACCATGTCACTGCGGGCCTTATCTACATGATTCTTACAGGGATGATGATTCCACCACTGCCCTGGGCAGCCTGTTCCAATGCCTGACCACCCTTTGGGGAAGAAATAGTTCCTGATATCCAGTCTAAACCTCCCTTGGCACAGTTAAAGGCCGTTTCCTCTTGTCCTGGCACTTGTTGCTTGGGAGCAGAGAGCAGCCACCTCCCGGCTCCATCCTCCTTTCAGGTGGTTGTAGAGAGTGATAAGGTCCCCTCTGAGCCTTCTCTTCTCCAGACTAAACCCCCCAGGTCCCTCAGCCGTTCCTCATCACACTTGTGCCCCAGGCCCTTCACCAGCTCCACTGCCCTTCTCTGGCACAGCTCCAGCACCTCAATGTCTCTCTTGTAGTGAGGGTCCCAGAGCTGAACACAGGATTTGACGTGCAGGCTCAACAGTGCCTAGTACAGACGACAATCACTGCCCTGCCCAGCTGGCCACACTGGTGCTGGTACAGGCCAGGATGTATATTTTTGAGATTCTGTAAATTCCATTTACTGGATGGACAATTAGTTTTCCTGGTACATGTGAAATTTTGGCAGGAGATGAAATATTTATCACTTGCTCCTTCTAAACTCCTAAATGATATGTACACTTAAATAAGCTGTTAAACTCCTTCGAGAGTGTCATATTATAATTTAACCCTACAAATTTCTACTCTGAATAGAAATTTTCTATTTTACTATCCAAAAATAAGTAATTATGTCCATATATATATCTCCAAATTACAGATAGTTATTAACTAAAAGACAAGCTAACTCCTACTGGGTAATAATGCTTTTGTGCTACCACAGCTTTTGTAGTTCTGTATTAACTTATTTGTTAGGGGACTATTTAGGATAAGAAGCTTGATCCACATTAGCACTTCTAAAAACAAACAAACAAATAAACAAAATCCTGGATATGTTTAAAAACTTTGAGTTTTGAGTTGTGCCTCTAAGATATGACCTACTAGACAGCAGTTCAACTGCGAAGGACCTGAGAGCATTGGTGTATGATAAGCTGACCATGAGCCTCAGTGTGCCCTTGCAGGCAGAAGGGACAAATGTGTCTTGGGGTGCATTGGCAGCAGGTTGAGGGATGTGATTCCTTGCCCTCTGCTCGACCATGGTGAGGCCACATCTGGAGCACTTTGTCCAGTGCTGGGCTTCTCAGTACAAGACAGACAAGGAGCTATTGGAGAGGGGCCAACAAGGGCCACAAGGACGATCAAGGGTCTGGAGCATCTCTCTTATAAGAAGAGGTCACAGGAGCTGGGGCTGTTTAGTCCAGAGAAGAGCAGACTGAGAGGTGATCTCATCAATGAAAATCAGTATCTCAAAGGTGGGTGCCAGGAGGATGGTGCCAAACTCTTTTCAATGGTGACTCTTGTGTTGTTGCCCCAGAGCTGGACACAAGACTGCTGGGGGGGGTCTCCCCAGAGCAGAGTACAGGAAGAGAATCCTCTTCCTCAAACTACTGGCCATGCTCCTTTTAATGCATTCTCTTATACGTTTAGAGCTGCAACTCTAAGTTCTTAGGCTTTTTTCCTGGTTTTCTGAACTTAACACAGTACTTTTCAGTGTTAATGATAATAACCACATCTAGAAAGTACAGGCTTCCACTTGCTGTTACTACATCCACAACAAACAGAATAACTACTTGCATCCTGCCTCTCATGGAGCATTGTCCACACAGTCCTGAAAGCAATCACAAACACCAGAGCTTCACTGCTACATGTCATCCCTCCATATTCATATTCCATACCATGTGATAAGCTTCAGGGATTTTTTTGTTTGGTCTTAAGACTTTACATCAAGATAAATCATTCTTGTAGCTAGGAAAAATAATCACAATAAGTTTTAAAATTATTTGCCATATGAATACTCATTTTGCTTCACCAGTAACTACTGCTCTGAGGTATTAAAATAGGTTTCTGGGCAAAATTGAGTCTTTAGTAAGGTGTAGCTTTCCAGAATCAAAGCCATCATGTGTGGAATGTTCAAAACAAAATCCACAGAGTGGCTTAGCACCTTTTTTTGAAACATTTTGCTCTTTCCTTGGCTTTTAGTCTTGATAAGAACTGATGGGTTTTGTGTGCTAAGCAGACAGTGCAAGAAACAGTGTGGAGGATCCCTTGAGTTCTTGCCATGAAAAATTAGTGACACTGAGCTCTCAGCTGTAGACATTCCTGGTAGGAATCTTTTAGGATTTTACTTTGAATCCCTGGTGCTGCAGTTTCCTTGTCTGTAAAAACAGAGGAGGTAAAAATGCAGTAGTACATGTTATGCTTTTGTTAACTGCTCTTTCATCTATTAAGGCAAAATTCATATAAATAAAAAGCATTGCTATTTACAACAACAGCAAAATGACAAATGAACAGATAAAAACATTGTATACGTATTCATCTGTTGCAGGTTTCTCCACAGCTGCCCAAGAAGACCTGTTGTCATCTTTCAGTAGCTTTGTCTTCAGCAAAGCACTTAGATTTTTCTCCTGCTTTTCTGAAGACTTTGTTGTGTGTGCCAGTAATTGCAATTATTCTAGTAATGACAGCCCTTTAAGTGACATCCTAGAGTTCTCAATGCTTGCTATCATAGGCAACATCTATCAGAGCAGGAGTGCCACATGTTCACTTTCCCAAACGAAATGCCAGTCAAGTTCTCTTCTTGCAGTTCACTTTTCCATCTCAGGTATGTGCATGCACACCTGTGTACACAGCCTGTGGGAACTGACAGAACAGACCCTTTCTGTTAGGTGCCCCAGATGAATTTCACAGCAGAGTTCCAGCACAGGTACCAGAACAAGTTCCCAATTTCCTTCTCTCTGGTGGCCACCTACTCCAGCTGTTTATTGTTGCTTGCATCTGGCCCAGGGAAGAGCAGGGACCTGATTAATAGTCAGAACCACACATGCTGCAGCTGGTTCACTGAATCTCAGAGAGCTGTCTCCACTATATTGGTAAGCATTTGTTATGATGAAAGTGCTAACATAATTGCAACATGAAGCAAGTTACAAGTGTCAAACTGCATCAAGAATGTGCTTTTGTAAGAAAAAAGAACAACAAAAAAAAGTGTGATGCTTTGATTCTTTCCATCCTGTATAAAACAGAAACAGTAAGTGGTCCATGAATAAAGAGGATTTGCAGAACAAAAATATCCTGTAACCTTTGCAATGGCATTGTAATTTCGTAGTTTTTCAAAGTATGTATCAGAATATAAAATCATTAAGTCCTGTTTCTGTGGTTCACTATAGATAAATTCGTAACCTTGTTCTACAGAGGACTTGGCAGAAATAATGATGTATCTTTTTGCAAGTAAGATTGTTTGTATGAAGTAATTGCTATGTAGCAACCTAACTGCAGCATGAATATAATTACCATCTTATTAAAGTGTGAATAATTTCTATATAAAGTAAATAAATGCTAAGAAAAATGTTCAGAGCAGTTCCAGGCAGTATTACCTTACCATATTTGTGTGCAGAATTAGGATGTTTGATTGCTTATCTGCAGCTGAAATGAATGTCAGTGCTTTATGATCATGCCTTTCACTAGCCACTGAAGAAAACAGATATGTATGTCTATGGTACTAGATTCTTATAGAAAAACTCCCACAGGAAGGTATTATGGAAGTTTATTCATCTATTCATAACTCTTACAACTATGCAAATCCAGACAAAACGGTTAAAGAAAACCCATATAGACATTTTACAAGGGATGACAAGGGGGAATAGTTTTAAACTGACAGAGGGGAGACTGAGATGAGATCTTAGGCAGTTCTTCCCTGTGAGGGTGGTGAGGCACTGGCACAGGCTGCCCAGAGAAGCTGCGGCTGCCCCATCCCTGGCAGTGTTCAAGGCCAGGTTGTATGGGGCTTGGAGCAACCTGGTCTGGTGGAAGGTGTCCCTTCCCGTGGCTGGGGGGTTGGAACTGGATGAGCTTTGAGGTCCTATCCATACAAACCAGTCTGGGATTCTATGATTCTATGATTATGTGACTGGTCTTTTGTGGGAGATTTATTTCAGATTAAGGACTACTACGCTATTGCTGGTCAGGCTAGGGTGCTGTTGGCTTCTTGGTTGCCTGGTCACAAGCCGGCTCATGTTCAGCTCCATCAATTAACACTCCTGGGTCCTTTTCCATGAGCAGCTTTCCAGCCACTCTTCCCCAGGCCTGGAGAGTTGCATGGGTTTGTTGTGGCCCAAGTGAGGAGAAGGCGCTTTGTGTTGTTGAACTTCATACCACTGGCTACAGCCCATCAATCCAGCCTGTCCAGATCCTTCCTATCCTTCAGTTGATCAACACTCCCAGCCAAACTTGTGTCATCTACAAATTTACTACAGGTGCACTTTATCCCCTCATCCAGTGCATTGACAAAGATATTAAACAGAACTATCTCCTGTACTGAGCCAGTGCCACTTCTGACCAGCCACCAGTTTAACTCCGTTCACCACAACTATCTGTGACCAGCCATCCTGGCAGGTTTTACCCAGCAAAGAGCACATCTATCCAGGCCATGAACAGCCTGTTTCTCCACGGGAATGCTGTGGGAAGTTGTGTCAAAGGCTTTACTAAAGCACTTGGGAGAGTTTCAACAACACTGAAATAAATTTCAAATTCATCTTACTTTTTGTCAAGCTTTTCATGTAACTTCTATATAAACCTACATAAACAGCTTTTATGCATTTTAAGGAATAGCATGAAATAACTTAGTGAAGGATCAAATCTATAATTAAATAGTCCTGCAGAGTTCTTCACTATTCTAATGTGGCAAAATTTCCTGGGAAAGGGGGATTTTATGCCATGTGAAGATAATTAATCAGAACTGACTGAGGATTAGAAAAATTTAGTTGTGTAGTTCTAGATAAAGTGTAAGATGTAATAGGTGGAGTTTTCTCACAAGCTGCAAGATTTGATCACAACTGCAACACTGAACAGAACGTACAAGAGAAAATAATTTAAAGCATTTCAGTGAGTAGAGGATGCTTTGTACAGTTCCGGTGTAACTGCTGTGATTTTCTGCATTTCCTTAAGGGTAGATAATTAAGTTTATAAATGATGCAGAAGACAGCTTCTTGTTAGTCAGCATACCCAGGTGAAATTGGATTTGTCTTTCTAAACAAGGATCTTAAAGTGGCAATCAGCCAGCTTTTGGTTATATATGTCTCTCTAGTGTTCATTTATTCAACACAGATAGGTAGGCATCTGGTATGAGCAGAAAAAGTGGAAAGCCATCACTCTTGTCTTGTCCAAAGCTGTCCTGGACAGCTTACCTCTTTTCTTCCCTCTCATTTCAAATTATGCAACACTGGAAGGTAATGGAACTAAACAAAGAAAGGTAAAAACATCTCTTCTGAATGCTAGAGATACCTGAGGAAGTGAGTTTAAAGTAACTTAGGTTCACTGTGGAGCCACTGTGAGCTACCCCAAACTCCATCAATCAGGGTCTGAGGGAGAAGGAAATCTGTGGTAGAACCTCTAATGAAAGTCCATCTTCACCTCAGACTGAGTTTACAAAGTTTTTCTTCAGTATTTTAGAGGTCACTGTAAAGGTTCTTCAGTGAAGGAGCGATTAAAGCAGAATGAATTTTTGATCAATGCAGTGCTAGTGCAATGTTGCCTTTGGAAGATCCTATGATCCAACTGCATAATTCCAATTATGCAATTTCTTCCATTCTTGGATCCTTCTGTTTGGGTTTTTTTTTTTGTTTTTTTTTTTTTTTTTTTAATTCTGACCCATTGGCTTTCCATTTGGCTCCTGCTTTGCTTCTTGGACTTGAAGTACATGGATGGATTCCTTGACTGGCAGGGCCTTAATCCAGCATCTAATACTACTTCTGCTGTACCTCTCTGAATTATATATTGCTGCTTCCTTCCACTCCTGACCAAAGACTGTGTCTGTGACTCTTAGTTCCTGCTTCTTTCTTCAACCAATATTAGACCAGTAGGGATTACAGTCACAATCCAGAGTGACAGGAAATACTTGCTTCCTATATTACCTTTGATGATTGTTGAATAATACCTGTTGCATTAGTAATTCCACTGGGAGCTTCCAGGCCATGTGCAAGTAAATCTTGGGGTTTTATCAGTTACTCTGTTTGCTATGCTTTTTTAATTAACATCTCCCATCCAGCTGCATAGATATTCTACCATTTTTTGGCAATTTATCCTGTAATAAGCATGAAAGCTTGTTAAATGCTTTAATCAGTAATTGTGAATTCTATTTTCTCATGAATTCTCAGTCTTGCACACATATCTCTCTGTACATTTCCAATTGTTTCACTCTAAGTTTCATACTAGACTAAAAATTTCTGTCAATCCATGCTGTAAAAGGACTATATGGTGCCTTTTTATCACCATTCTCTCAAAAAAATCAGCCAAACTTTATTCATTTTTTACTATATTTTCCTAATCCCAATTCTCCAACTCTGAAAAAAAATACCCTCCTAATTTTCTGACTTCTTTGCTTGTAGTATTGCTTCATCTCTACGTATGTGTTAAGATTATGTGACTGAGCTAGAAGTTTCTTCTTAATTTCCTTTTAAAGTGCTGCAATAAGCACTTAAAGTGAGATTAAGCACTTTAACTGAGATTTTATTTTACTTCGTGCAACTTTTAGTACTTATCTGCTTCATAGTTTTCCATTCCATAGTGTCCCAGGTTGGATAGGGCCTTGAACAACATATTCTGGTGGAAGGTGTGTGCCTGCCAGTGGCAGGGGTTGGAACTAGATGAGCTTTAAGGTCCCTTCCAATTCAAAGGCTTTGATTCTATGATTCTTCTCCAACATTCGCATTACCGTGTTTTGCCTATAGTGTTCCCAATGATACCTTCATGTGTCACAGCCATTTAATTCCTTTTTTCCATAATTTCCCAGTTTTATCATCATCAGTTTGTACACAAGTGTGGATTTCATACACTTGTGGTGTACTTCATAATCTCAGAAATACTCAGTAGTATTTCTGTGATACAATATTCTTTTTATTTATACAGTAAAGCTTACTCCTGATGAACTTACTAATTTAATCAGTATCATATATGTCTTACACTGTCTAGGTGCTTCCATTCACTTCCTGTAGGTTGGTATTTTCCAGCTTGTTTACATCAATAATGTATTTTAATTAATGTATTGTACATCAGTTAATGTGTTTTAAGTTAAAATACATGTTTTGATATTGCTGACTTTGGACTTGAACAATTACCTTCAGTTAACACATTTCTTTTATTGCTATGTTTTGAAGCTGTGTGTGTTAAAAATGTCATATTTATAAAGTGAAATTGGATCAACTAACTGTACTTCAACAAAGTTATCTCACTTCCTTAAGCAGTCTCTTCCTCTATCATCTTTTTGGGGATATGACTTTTGCCACACATCATTATGTTGGATTCCTCTGCCTCATTTCATTGACACCTTGGTGTACATGTACTAAGTGTTATCAGTGTGGTATGGAGCTCAGCTGTAGAGATGCAGTTCTGAATTGAAACGCAACAGTGCTCTTAAGTTGTATATTATTTATTTATTTATTTATTTATTTGTGGATGAACTGTAGTTGGGCTGGTTCCTGTCAGAGCACAAGGTTTATGTTTTGTTACTCATACACTAGATAAAGAATACTTTGATTTTGTTGGCATTTTTTTTTTCATACAACACTTCTACTCACACCTTTTGCGCTAAATCTGATAACTGAGGCAAAAAGTTCACCAGATACCTGAGAGAACATATGTGGACTTCAGGATAAAGAAGCAAACAAGTATTGATGTAGGTAGTGAAGAAGAAGAAAACATTAACATCAGTAAACAACACTAATGCTTTGAAACCCCACATATCTTAGGGAACAGACTGAAAATACACTGACGAGGCTGCTGTGACAGATACAAGGGTTTCAAGATATTGACTGGCAAGTTGTTGTGAAGGATCATAATTGAGCTTGATGGCCTAGTAAATGGGAATGAAATGTTGCAAACCATGGGGAAAGCACTGCAATAGTTGATTCTTTCCATATCTTTCATGTGTTTGTTAGGGTAGTTAGGAAATGGCTATCTAATACTAACTCCCACAATGTATTACTAATAAGAATTAATACCAAAGCCAAATAGTTACCTCTTGTAATGAAATACATTCAGTCTTCTCTAATATACTTTGTCTCTATAAGGCAAAAAAAGCAAAACCATATATATATGTACGTATACAAAGGAACTACAAAGTAAAAAATGATTTCTACTAGGAATTTACATTTATTATGTCACCAACTGAAAAATTTATAGTTCCCAACTTTTAAAAACTGAACCAGACAGAAAGAACAACACATGCTACAACAGCATACCTTGAATCCAGCATTCATTGGATAAAAGCTGACCTGTCAGGATGGCTGTTCTCCAGAGCAGGCGGCTCACATTATTGATTCGGTTTGGCAGAATAGGTAGTTGCTTTAAGTAGAAGTGATGCGAGGAATAGTAATGGACCAAAGAAAGGGTTAAGAGTTTTCTTCAAACTATGTATTGATTGTCTTAATATAGAGAACAGGTATGTTTTTGCTCTTGCTAGTCTTGTAGTTAAAGCATACATTACACAAAGACAAAGAATAATACATTATAATGCCATGTGGTTTCCTCAGAGTGTTAGCATTCAGCTCTCCAAAATATATTAGACACTCAAATACAGTGACAAGCACCATATGATTGTCAGCAAAGGAGAAAACTATGAGGAACAGGCAACAGAGATATTTTATCATTTTGTTGTTAGATGAACCTGTGAAAGACTGTGGGATTAACATTGGGTATAAGAGAAAAAGAATCAAATTATAAAACCTGTTCTTAAAACTCTCACGATGCTCAGAATTTAGCCTTTCTCCTTTTTTTCATGTAAATCACAACTCAAGGACAGATTTCTCCTAGAGTTTTCCCGTATGAGGTAGTATTAAGTGTGCAGTGTGCCTATTCTCTGCTTTATCCTTCTCTGGTAGCTATTGAAAAGAATAAAAGCTGGTCACTTTTGACAAAAAATGCAGGAGAAGGCTGAGGTTCTGAATGACTTCTTTGCCTTGGTCTTCACTGGCAAAAGCTCTGACCGCACCAACCAAGTCTTGGAAGGTAGATGCAGGGACTGTGAGAATGAAGACCTTAGGCCCACTGTAGGAGAGGATCTGGTTCGAGACCATCTTAAAAATTTGAACGTGCACAAGTCCATGGGACCCGATGGAATCCATCCGCAGGTCCTGAAGGAGCTGGCGAATGAAGTTGCTAAGCCACTGGCCATCATATCTGAAAAATCATGACAGTCATGTGAAGTTCCCTATGACTGGAAAAAGGGAAATATAACCCCCATTTTCAAGAAGGGGAAAATGCATGCCTGGGGAATTACAGACCAGCCAGTCTCACCTCTGTGCCTGGCAAAATCTTGGAGCAGATTCTCCTGGAAGGCATGCTAAGACGCATGAAAAACAAGGTGCTTGGTGACAGCCAGCATGGCTTCACTAAGGGCAAATCCTGCCTGACCAATTTGGTGGCCTTCTATGATGGGGCTACAGAACTGATGTACAGGGGTAGAGCAGCTGATATCATCTACCTGGACTTGTGCAAAGCGTTAGACACTGTCCCACATGACATCCTTGTCTCTAAACTGAAGAAACATCAATCTGATAGGTGGACCACTCGGTGGATAAAGAACAAGGTGGATGACCACACAGAAAGAGTTGTGGTCAATGTCCGGCTGGAGACTGGTAACGAGCGGTGTCCCTCAGGGATCAGTGTTGGGACTGGTCTTGTTTAACATCTTTGTCAGTGACATGCATAGTGGGATTGAGTGCGCCCTCAGCAAGTTTGCCAATGACACCAAGCTGTGTGGTCCGGTTGATACACTGGAGGAAAGGGATGCCATCCAGAGGGACTTTGTCATGCTTGTGAGGTGGGCAGATGCCAACTTCATGAAGTTTAACCATGCCAAGTGCAAGGTCCTACACCTGGGTCAGAGCAATCCCAGGCACAGCTACACGTTGGGCAAAGAAGAGATTCAGAGCAGCCCTGTGGAGAAGGGCTTGCGGGTATTGGTCGATGAGAAAATGAACATGAGCCAGATGCAGTGTGAGTTTGCAGCCCAGAAAGCCAACTGTATCCTGGGCTGCATCAAAATGAGCGTGACCAGCAGGTCGAAGGAGGTGATCCTGCCCCTCTACTCTACTCTACTCTACTCTACTCTACTCTTGTGAGACCTCACCTGGAGTATTGTGTGCAGTTCTGGTGTCCTCAACATAAAAAGGACATGGAACTGTTGGAACAAGTCCAGAGGAGGGCCACGAGGATGATCAGGGGACTGGAGCACCTCCCGTATGAAGGTAGGCTGAGGAAGTAGGGGCTGTTCAGCCTGGAGAAGAGAAGGCTGCTTGGAGACCTCATAGCAGCCTTCCAGTATCTGAAGGGGGCCTATAGGATGGTGGGGAGGGACTCTTCATCAGGGACTGTAGTGACAGGACAAGGGGTAATGGGTTAAAACTTAAACAGGGGAAGTTTAGATTGGATATAAGGAAGAAATTCTTTCCTGTTAGGGTGGTGAGGCACTGGAATGTGTTGCCCAGGGAGGTTGTGAGTGCTCCATCCCTGGCAGTGTTCAAGGCCAGGTTGGACGAAGCCTTGGGTGAGCTGGTTTAGTGTGAGGTGTCCCTGCTCATGGCAGGGGGATTGGAACTAGATGATCTTGAGGTCCTTTCCAGCCCTAACTATTCTATGATTCTAAGTAATTTGTATACTTAGCTCTTTTCCAGCTGATTTCAAATCTACTGTCCTGAAATGTCCTGTATGGTAATGCAGTCTGCTGCTTGTGCATTTACCATGGCATCCTTCAGTGCAGTTTATGTCAACTTGCTTTCTGTTTACAGTCTGCAAAAAGTAGCATTTTGACAATATCTGAAATGAACCTCTGTGTATGGTTTTGTTTTTTAGTCTGGTTTGATTTGGTTTTTTACATTTGGAAGTGGGGAAGCATGAAGCATTGGCTTTTGCATTCCTTGCAGACCTTTTGCATTTTTAGATTAAGCACTTGGTCACTTGTTTGCTTATTTGCTGCTGCTGATTATCTTAAGGGGTTAACAGCTTCCTAATAGTTGGATATTGTGTTTTCCCATTTGATGTACTACTAATCTATATCACTTACTCCTTGTCAGGTAATTCACTTTTAATTACACTGTTTAAAGCAAAGGGCAATGTTGATTGAAATGCAACCTGGCAGACAGAACACACAATGGAGATGTGGAACTGGGCTTTTCTCATCTGAGTTTGGTTTTGCAGCAGTGTGGGGCAATCATCAAGTACCCAGATACTCTAGTCATGACAAAACATGGTGTTGGGACTTTTAAATTGATTCTAAACATCTTTTTATCTTCAAGGAGCATTAAAAACAAAAAGATAGATCTGAAATCAAAGTACTCTGTTTAACAACACAACTGTTTAATCATAAATGACAACTCTGTTCCAAATAGAATAGAATTCCAAATAGCTGCCCAAATTTCCAAAGCTTTTTTCATAACCAGAACTTCTGATTTGCAAAAAATCCAAGCAATGAAAGTATTTTTCTGAGAGTTTTTTTGTAGAAAAATCCAACAAAAGAAAACATCTGAGCCTTTTTCATCTTCCAAACCCAGGACTGATTATTCGTCATCATTTTGGTCCAAGAAAGACTGGTTTAGTTTTTGTTTTTTCACTGTTTTGTTGCCTCTGTTAATTTGATATAAAATTTTGAAATACCTTTATATAATAATGCGGGGTTTTTTGTGTATGAAGACATGATACGCTACAAGACAGATCTTCTCATGGAATTAGAAAGGAGGCAAAGTCTGGAGGTAGTTAAAAAAAGCCTTATACCACACTCTTTGTGTAGGTGGAAATAGTGTCTCTGGTCTCAAGACAGATGAGCAGCGATTTCCTAGCATCATAGAATAGTTTGGGTTGGAAAGGACCAACCTCACACTGTTGGCCTCACACTAGACTAAGTTGCCCAAGGCTCTGTCCAGCGTGGCTTTGAGCACTGCCATGGGTGGCATTAAAGATCTAAACAGGGAAAATAATTTCAGAAACATGAACAATCCAAAATCAGTTTCAGGATTGGGATTTCCATAATTTCTAATGTCTGGCAACAAACTGGTAGCTGAAAGATATACAGTACTTTGTAAGACCAGTGTTGACAAATGCTTACAAGTCAAAACTGGTAAAACTTGTGTCTTTTTGTTGAAACCAGATTACAATAGCAAAAAATCCCATTACAGACCTGTCAGTTATAATAAGATGTGTTATGCTGAAGTGATGTAAAAATACATTCAACAGTAGCTACAGAAAATGACAGTGTCTTCCACCCCTAAAGAAGCCCTTTCTGCCTCACCAATATCTTTGCTGATGAAAACAGATTCAAGAGGTGGTATTACTTATTATGGAAGCAAGTTAAAGAAAAGGACTTGTCAGTTTGATGGAAGATGTTCTTTGTGAAACAAAACCACAACATGATATAAATTGCAAGTAAGACTAACTCAGTAAGGTCCAGCCCTGAATGGGTAACAGGTATATTTCATCTAGTTAATGTAAGTAACTTGTTACCACTCTCAACTGAAAGGTAACAGAAGATTGAACCAGAGGAATTGACTATGTGGAACATATGTCTTTTATAATACTTACCAAATACAGCTTGCTGTGTTTTAGAAATGTAATTGTTTAGTATGACTTAGCTGTTCAGTATGGCATCATTTTGGAGAAAGATTTTTTCTTTCGTACAATACACAAAGTGTTGTGGAGTTTATCTTGAGCTTTAGCACAGAAGAGCACGTCATTCAGTCACTTGCTGGAGTGGCTTAGTGAATTAGTCATTTGTTGCCTCTTAGATGTGTGAAAGTCAGGTCAAGCTGGTCATGAGCCTTGAGTTTTATGGTCACGAGTAGTACTTAGATGGATTCCCAGAATTACGTCTTTCAAAACAATCCAAGCCTCTACAAGACAAGTGGTTGGATTTTAAAGCTGATGCCCGGTTTGTATGCAAGATAGATGTACTGATATTTCACTTGTTTTTAAGGTTATAGAGAAGCAGCTTCCTGATTAGAATTCTGAAGTCTTGCTGAGTAAATCTTATTGATTTTGTCACAAAACTACCCTCTATGAATGCTTTTCATTTAATGGTCTATAAAAATCTTTGTCAGTATGGAAGAACTATTTACTGTGTGTATTAAGGAAAGGACGGCAACTATTTATTACCAGACATCACTCCAGGGTGGATTTCAACCTAGCCAGGGACAGTTTTTATGTATTAATATAGAGCATGCATATGACTAGATGATATAAAGATGCATTTCTGCTATGTGTTTCCCGTAAGTCAATAAAGAGAAATATAAGTAGGACTCAGATTGTTCCTGCAGTTATAAAAATTCAATATGTAATTTGCCAGGCACATATGAGAAAACAAACAAACCAACCAACCCACTTTCTTTAGACCTAAATAAGAAAAGGCACCTGAACTAACACAAAACTGTTAGTGTAAATAACTAGAAATAAACTGAAGTCAAGCATAATTGCAGCTTGCAACTGCAGGTTTATTTATATCTATCCTATCACTACCATGTTTCAAAAGGCAATAAATTCCTTATTGTGAAGACAAAAAAAATCTGGTTTTAAAATCTGTGCATTCTGTGTCTGCATAATTATTTTGATGAGAGCTGATCTTTCTGTAACTGCTAAACCATGAAATACAGGTAAATCGAAGAAAGGACAGTAAGACTATATTCTAACTCTCTTCCTTCTCAAAGTCAAGAAAACCTTCAAGGCATTTGGCACAAATGTTTGAATATAAAGGGAATGCTACTGGAAAATAGGAAGTTTTCCTTGGATAAATTCTGTTGTTTATCTTGTGAAAAAAATGATAATATTACATTCCAAAATTACTATTTATCTCATGAAAACCAACATTAATTTTGTGTGTTATCAATTTTATGTTTAGATCTTAGGCAAAAGTTCTTCCCTGTGAGGGTGGTGAGGTGCTGGCACAGGGTGCCCAGAGAAGCTGTGACTGCCCCATCCCTGGCAGTGTTCAAGGCCTGGTTGGACAGGGCATGGAGCAACCTGGTCTAGTGGAAGGTGTCTCTTCCCGTGGCAGGGGGTTGGGACTGGATGAGCTTTAAGTCCCTTCCAACCCAAACCAGTCTGCGATTCTATAATTCTTTTGTTTCAACTACATGTTTTGTTTATAGATTTAAATTGTTCTACACATTTCAAAACATGTTTAGAACAGTAAATACACTAACACATATAAATACATTGCAAAAAAGATTCTAAGGCATTCACTTCAGACTCCTTATGGAAATACACATGCATCAGGCTTTTTCCTTTTGTTGTGTCAGTTTTAATCCCAATACAGCAATGAAAATGGTGTGCAGCATCAATTCAGGATCTGGAAATAGTTCTGAAAATAAACCTATTTAAAACCAGTTGTTTTTTCTACTGAAACTGGTCGGGGCTAGGCTAACACACCAGCTTGTATGGCTATGAATCCCATATATGTGACTGGAAATCCCAGGTCAGCAGCTAAGAGAGGACCTGATCTCCAGCTATAAACTGGGACTGAAAATTCCAAAGATCAGAAATGTAAAGAGACTTTTATCTCCATTGCTGTGCTTTGAATTTGATGGCAATTAGTGCAAAGGGAGCAGCAGGTATTTGGAGCCATTCTGCAGTTATTCCTATCAACAGTGCTGTAAGCCATTATAGAAATACAATAATAAGTGTATCCCAAATTACTCAAAATTGAATTTATCATGACATGTAAAAGGGGAAGTGAGAACTAGGGTCTAACCTAGCTGCAGTTTTGAAAGCAGATATGTCCCAAGAGGTCTTTGCCATATGAATGCTAAGTGGATTTTTGTTTCCAAAAATGCCCTGTGTTGTCTTACTGACAGTCAGTCTTCTGTATGCAAAGAAGCACTGCAATATTATAAATTCAGAGATGGCTTACCCACACTGCCATCTACAGAATGCTAACAGATTCTCCCTTTTCCTTTTTTTTTTTTTTTTTTTTTAAGTGAATGTAGCTCACTTATTTCACTTATTTAACTGTTTGCTTTTTCCATGGATTAACAATGTCAAACTACAAAGCTGTACAGTGAAATCTTTCAAAGTGGTACGGCCTGGCAGTCCCGCAGCTTATTTCATGTTATGAAAGTCTGGTTTTTGGCTGATATGCATTTTACTTCAACTTTCCAAATTTTCTTGTGTTACATCAGGTCACAGCATATTAACTTAACATGTATTGTGTGTTAAATATACCACACAGTCCTGCAGTTCACAGCTCCAAAGTTCATTGGAGCTTACTTGTTACTGCCTATATATTCATAGAATCAACCAGGTTGGAAAAACCTTTAAGACAGTGAAATCCAACTGTTCCTCAGCACTGCCAAAGCCACTGCTAAACCATTTCACTAAGGGCCTCGTCTACACGGTTTGTGAGCTCTTCCAGGGACGATGACTCGACCACTGCCCTGGGAAGACTGTTCCAATGCCTAACCACCATCTGGGGGAAGGAATTGTTCCTAACCTCCAGTCTAAACCTCCCTTGGCACAGCTTGAGGCCATTTCCTCTTGTCCTGTCACTTGTTGCTTGGGAGGAGAAAGCAGCCACCTCCTGGTTCCATCCTCCTTTCAGGTAGCTGTAGAGAGCAATAAGGTCCCCCCTGAGCCTTCTCTTCTCCAGACTAAACCCTCCAGGTCCCTCAGCTGTTCCTCATCACACTTGTGCTCCAGACCCTTCACCAGCTTCCTCATCTTTCTCTGTACCAGCTCCAGCACCTCAATGTCTCTGTTATAGTGAGGGTCCCAGAACTGAACACAGGATTTGACGTGCAGTCTCACCAGTGCCCAGTACAGGGGATCAATCACTGCCTTGGCCCAGCTGGCCACACTGGTGCTGACACAGGCCAGGATCCTTTCTTGGTTGCCTGTGCACAAGCTGGCTCATGTTCAGCTCCATCAGTCAGCCTGGTTAGTTATTCCGTGAAGTTCCCAGGGAACCCCACTTGATTTATGGTAGTTGAGTATGACTTTATGTGGCCTGCTAACTGAGCAGATGAGAAACTCTAGTATCCAGCTGTGTTCCTTTTTAGTGCTTGCTCAGCCACTGGGAGACACAGCTCTGCTGCTGCTCCCTTCAGGACCCAGATAACATTTAGAGTAGAAGAAAAAACTTCAAGCTGTTTCTTTTGTATCCAAAGTACTGCAGTAGGGAAGGAATAGCAAAGCATGCAGGCTCATCAGCAAGACTTGGCGGTTTTAGGAGGGATAAACAGGGCTGAAAAGTATTGTGTATGTTCAAGAATTCTCTAAATATATCATAAAAATATTCTACTTGTCATTCTTAATGATTCTCTGCTGCCACATATGGTGATTGGAGCTCCATTTTTTTCATTTGAAAGCGTTTCAGCCTTGGAACAAATTGAATAGATCATGGAGAATTCACATTTCAAAGAGCTGAACAGAAACTTCACTGGTTTGAATGCTTTTTGTAAATCTTTGCTTCTGCCAAGATTTTTCCCAGGCACATAATATGCTATGTTGCTGGTACACAAAACTTTGACTCCTGTAAATAAATGGGCCACAGGAGGAACTGTTATATTCTCCCATTTCAATGATTCATGTACATCCAGCAGTAGGAAATAGCACACTATACAGAATCTTACAGAAGTAGCTTGTGTTGCTGGCAGAATGGGCTGGGATGTTAACACTGAAAGATAATGAGATTTCCTGTGAGCTGAATATGTATTGTAAGCCCCCCAGATCCAGTAGAACTGTGAAAAGGAGGCAGTAGATTATGAGAAGAAAGAAACACAAAGATAAACTTCTAAGATAATTCTTCAAAAAAGTGCTTAATTTTAAGAATTTACAATACGTCCTCCAGAGAACTGTTCAGACATTTTTTCTCAAATACAGGAGGTATTACCTCAGTCTTGATCCATCACTCTCCCTGATCTATTCAAAGGCTGTAGGATTTCTGTCCCCTCAAGAATAAATAAAAGGAATGAAAACAAAATCTTCCCTGGCGTTATGACCATTCTCAGATGCTATACCAACAGTCATCTTTGAAAGCATGCATTATCAGTCTCTTACTTCAGAAATTAAGGAGGTTAGTCTTGTGGTGACGGTCATATTTTGTCTTGCAAAGAGTAGCAACCTTCCAAGATTCTAATAAACTAGCTTCTTGCAGTGATATATAAGAAAAACAATGGCAGTCAACAGAGAGCTTTGACACTGGGTTTGGAGGGCCCTGTGTGGACCATGGCCAGTGGTTAGTCTGCTGTGATTCAGCGAATCACAGAGTGGTTTGGGTTGGAAGGGGCTTTACAGCTTATCCAGTTCCATCCACCTTGCCACAATCAGGGACACTTTCTACTAGACCAGGTTGCTCCAAGCTCTGTCCAACTTGGCATTCAACACTTATATATATCTTATAAAGTCTGCAGTACTTATGAAAGTGTTACTGTTATTATACACTCATCAGTTCAGCTTATTTTAGCAGAGTAATTTAAATCAAAAGAAGAATTAGACCCTTGAGTTCAGTCATGGTTCTAGGTCGTTGCTCATCATTGCTTCTGCTCTGCACTGTACACTCCAATCCCACAGCAGTTACAATGACACTTGGTCATCTTCATTCCCCAAATATCACTGCCAAGAGTCTCGTGTCAAAGTATTCTCAATAAGTGATAAGCAGAAAACACTGCCTGTTGCCAGCTAAAAGAGCAGAGCCACTTCCTAGAACTGGGTAGGGAAAGCCCCAACTCAAACTGTTCTATGATTCTGTGACTGTCCTGTTAGTGGCTTTTCCTTTCCTGCATTCTGAGCATGCTGAAATAACCATGTGGCTGGAGCCAGTTTTCATCACTGCTTTTGGTTTGCCCAGTTCCTTGAGAATAAGATATTGTTGGGGGGAACTAGTGAAAGCACTGTAAGATTTTCTTCTAACTTTTCTTCCAGCCTCTAAATGCCACTGAGATAGAGAAAACTTTAAAAGGCTGGTTTGTTCCTCTCTCTCCCTTTCCTCATAGACTTTCCCCTATCTATTCTCTGTCTTCAGAACTTGCTTCCTTGTGAAGGAAAAGAATGCATATTTGGAGCATATAATCCCTATTTTGATAAGGGCACACAGGATAAACATGTAGGCTCATCCCTGATATTTCTTTGCAGCTACTTTTGTTTTCTCCACTGAATAGCAGAAACATTTCAAAGATTCTACTCTAAAAAGCGCTAGGTGATTTGGGGATTTGTTTTATCCTCCTTTTTTCCTTTATTTTGGTAACAGTAAATTTGCTGGAATCAGTATTCCCAAACTATTTGCGATGTCAAATGAGTTCCTCATGTCACTTGGTCTGATTACCAAATAACATTACTGGAGGATAAAGTCATGAATTTGGAAGTGTTTGGTTGTTTTGCCAACAATAAAGATAAAATATTTTCATTTTAAATTGGCTGGAATTCTTAACAGCAGGGAGGGCAGAAGCTGTCTTAGTGAACATAAGAAAAGAAAACATGCTACACTTGGTTCGGATCAAAAGTTGTGTTGTTTTCTTTTTAAGTTTGGTTGCTCAACTATAAAATCAATTATTTTCAGAGTACTTTTCTGAGTTAACTTTTCCCTGTTAACATGTTTTCCTTGTCATATGGGAACTCATGATGTGACAAGACATGGGCACTTGGCCTCAGAACAGATAGTTAGAATTGCGGGGACACTGGGGAGGAGAGGGAGAAGTGATTCAGTTTGTGCAGAGAGAGCTTTATTTAGTTTCAGCAAGCAGTGGCTATCAATAATTGCTCTTTGGATCAAATGTGCTTCATTATGTACATAATTTACACATAAAAGGTGGTGATTGAATTTTAAATAAATAGTGAAAAATTATTAAGAATATAAATTTATTAAAACCCTGATTATGTAAAACAGAATTTAGAGTTCATTTTTAGTCACTTGGACACTGTCACAAAATCTGTTTAGAAACAATCTTATGTTTTAGTCTGCTGTGCATGGCTGGGAGGTTTTTCCTCTGACTTCATCAGTGCAAGAAGCATGAAGAGTAAGTAGTTTATATAGATCAAAAAACCCACTACAGTAGTTTTCCACAGCATTTCCACTTCTTGTGGAAAACATGGCCCAGATTTACATTGATGCTGTCCACTGGCTATGTGTCATGGTTTAAGTGCAGTCAGTAACCCACGCAGCCCGCTCACTCACTCCCCACCTTTCTTCTGCTCCCCCGCTCCTGGAGGGACAGGGAGGAGAATCAAAAGAATGTAACTCCCATGGGTTAGATAAGAACAGCCCAGTAACTAAGGTATAACGCAAACCACTGCTGCTACCACCAATGATAATAATGATAAGGGAAATAACAGGGGAAGAGAATACAATACCACCTGTCGATACCCAGCCCAACTGAACAGTGAACTAGCCCTTCCGGGTAACTCTCAGTTACATCCTGGGTATGACGTGCTGTGGTATGGAATACCTCTTCATCTAGTTTGGGTCAGGTGTCCTGTCTCTGCTTCCTCCAGGCTTCTCCTCCTTCCTGGCAGAGCATGAGACTCAGAAAGTCCTTGGTCAGACTAAACATTTGAGCAGTAACTAGAAACATCGGTGTTATTAGCGCTGTTCCCAGGCTGAAAGTCAAAACCACAGTGCTGCACCAGCTACTAAGGAGAAAAAATGACTGCTACTGCTGAACCCAGGACATTCTGCACAGTGCAGACCTCAGGATCTCAGTAAGACAGAGAAGTACCAGTCCCCCATCTGGCAAAAGAACATCCCCCTACTGAGCCTATTTTGCGTAACATCGACTTCTTCCCAGAGAAATATTTCCATAGCTTTAGAAGTGAGGTTTTCAGAAACAACTGGATTAAAAAATGGGAGTACTGCATCAAGTAATGCAGACACAACAAAAATGCTATTCATCCTCCATCCACACCAGTGGCTACACATGGATTGGTTCAAGAGCTAAGCACTTGCTGGCTTATTGCCAGTCTTCATATGCAATGTTCTCACCCTCCTGTCTTCTGGCTGAAAAAGACTCCCAATAAATGCATCTGGCCAATTGAAGCCAAAGTTGGATGGGGCTTTGAGCAACCTGGTCTAGGGGAAAGTGTTCCTGCTTGTGGTAGGAGATAGGAACTGGATGAGCTTTAAGGTCCCTTCCAACCCAAAGCATTCTATGATTCTATGATCTCCAGTTTATGAATCTACTGTTTTAAAGCTAAGGTTATATTAGAACTATAGGGGTGTTTTGAACTGGTCCTTGCTTTAGTGTTAAGTAGCAAGATTTAGGTGAGTTATCCGTGTAGCAAATAAAGCTCTTCTAAGGTCTACCCTAAGCAGGATCTGTGTGTTGTTCTCACACTGTACTTAAACCACTTGAGTGTTTCCTGGAAGCTATCAGGAGAACTAGCTACACAGGATTTGGGGAAGGCTGAGGTTCTGAATGACTTCTTTGCCTTGGTCTTCACTGGCAAAAGCTCTGACCGCACCAACCAAGTCTTGGAAGGTAGACGCAGGGACTGTGAGAATGAAGACCTTGGGCCCACTGTAGGAGAGGATCTGGTTCGAGACCATCTTAAAAATTTGAACGTGCACAAGTCCATGGGACCTGATGGAATCCATCCGCGGGTCCTGAAGGAGCTGGAGAATGAAGTTGCTAAGCCACTGGCCATCATATCTGAAAAATCATGACAGTCGTGTGAAGTTCCCTATGACTGGAAAAAGGGAAATATAACCCCCATTTTCAAGAAGGGGAAAATGCGTGACCTGGGAAATTACAGACCAGCCAGTCTCACCTCTGTGCCTGGCAAAATCTTGGAGCAGATTCTCCTGGAAGGCATGCTATGACACATGAAAAACAAGGTGCTTGGTGACAGCCAGCATGGCTTCACTAAGGGCAAATCCTGCCTGACCAATTTGGTGGCCTTCTATGATGGGGCTACAGAACTGATGTACAGGGGTAGAGCAGCTGATGTCATCTACCTGGACTTGTGCAAAGCGTTAGACACTGTCCCACATGACATCCTTGTCTCTAAATTGGAGAGATATCTGTTTGATAGGTGGACCACTCGGTGGATGAAGAACTAGGTGGATGACCACACAGAAAGAGTTGTGGTCAATGGCTCAATGTCCGGCTGGGGACTAGGAACGAACAGTGCCCCTCAGGGATCAGTGTTGGGACTGGTCTTGTTTAACATCTTTGTCAGTGACATGCACAGTGGATTGAGTGCGCCCCCAGGAAGTTTGCCGATGACACCAAGCTGGGTGGTTTGGTTGATGTGCTGGAGGGAAGGAATGCCATCCAGAGGGACCTTGACACGCTTGTGAGGTGGCCTGATGCCAACCTTATGAAGTTCAACCATGACAAGTGCAAGGTCCTACACCTGGGTCAGAGCAATCCCAGGCACAGCTACAGGTTGGGCAAAGAAGAGATTCAGAGCAGTGCTGTGGAGAAGGACTTGGGGGTATTGGTCGATGAGAAAATGAGCATGAGCTGGCTGCAGTGTGCACTTGCAGCCTAGAAAGCCAACCGTATCCTGGGCTGCATCAAAAGGGCGTGACCAGCAAGTTGAAGGAGGTGATCCTGCCCCTCTACTCTGCTCTTGTGAGACCTCACCTGGAGTATTGTGTGCAGTTCTGGTGTCCTCAACATAAAAAGGACATGGAACTGTTGGAACAAGTCCAGAGGAGGGCCACGAGGATGATCAGGGGACTGGAGCACCTACCGTATGAAGACAGGCTGAGGAAGTAGGGGCTGTTCAGCCTGAAGAAGAGAAGGTTGCGTGGAGACCTCATAGCAGCCTTCCAGTACCTGAAGGGGGCCTGTAGGGATGGTGGGGAGGGACTCTTCGTCAGGGACTGTAGTGACAGGACAAGGGGTAATGGGTTAAAACTTAAACAGGGGAAGTTTAGATTGGATATAAGGAGGAAATTCTTTGCTGTGAAGGTGGTGAGTCACTGGAATGGGTTGTTCAGGGAGGTTGTGAGTGCTCCATCCCTGGCAGTGTTCAAGGACAAGTTGGATGAAGCCTTGGGTGGGATGGTTTAGTGTGAGGTGTCCCTGGCCATTGCAGGGGGGTTGGAACTATATGACCTGGAGGTCCTTTCCAACCCTATCTATTCTATGATCCTATAATTATCCCAGACTGGTTTAGGTTGGAAGGGACCTTAAAGCTCATCCAGTTCCAACCCCCTGCCACAGGAAGGGACACCTTCCACTAGATCATATTGCTCCAAGCCCTGTGCAACCAGGCCTTGAAAACTTCCAGGGATGGGGCAGCCACAGCTTCTCTGGGCAATCTGTGCCAGCACCTTACCACCCTCACATGGAAGAACTTCTGCCTGAGATCTCATCCCAATCTCCCCTCTAATAATCTGTATCTCTTAAATAGAGCTGTCATCTTCTTGTTTTAACTGCTAGGAAAATGGAACGTAGAAATTATTTGCTTAGGTAATGCAGGAGTTTTGTACTGGAAACAGAAATAAAATCCAAGTGTTTGAACTCCGAGTACTATGCTTTACCTACAAAATCACACATGCTTATTTCAGCCTTTTGTAAAAAGAACAGAGTTTGTGAAAATATAGGGCTGGTTTGCATATGGATCTCAAAGGACAGCGAAGTTTGGATTTCAGGCTTGAACAGAGGGCTGCCTAGGGTTATTAAAGTCCTAGAGAAATATATGGGGTGCTGGACTACTGCATATAGCACTGCTGTGGCCATTAATCACAGCACTATATAAACATGTTTTCCATTCAGAATGCAGCATACATTTAATCTATCATTTCAGAGATATGCTGACAACAGAGTTATTTTCATCTGGCAGACTAATTTCTCCTTTATTACCTCTTCAGAAAATCCTGCAGTGGTGTCTCTCCTCTTTGAATCATCCAGAGAGTACAGGGAGTTGGATACATCTACGGCCAACAGTTGCAGAAATCTAGTTGCAGGCAGCCATCCAAAAAAGTAACAAGTATTTCACATCAGGGAGTGAGAAAAAAAGGTACCGGAATGAATAGTGTTGTAAGAAAAATTTTTCAGGTCTGTGTTCCTCTCAGTGATATCAGATCAGATGTTAAAAGACAGTCCTAACTTTTCATAGGCATTAGTTCATATTAATGTGGTTTATGGAATTTACTGAGGGCAGGATGCTAAGCACATGAGATTAAATATTTCCAGAAAGTAGGAAGTTCTTCCAAAAGTAGGAAGTTCTTTCGTGTAGTTTATTTCCAGAAAGCAGGAAGTTTTCCCAAAAGTAGGAAGTTCTTTAGTGTAGTTTGTGTTTCTATCCCTGAGGAACAGTCTAACTCTGAATTGAGGAAGATCCAGCATTCGAGAGAGTGTCAGGCATCTTTTTTGTTTCATTGGTTTGCCAATGTCCATATACATTGTGTCCTTCAGTTCTTCTTGCAGTGCTCTGTGGTGCTGTGAGCTGTTAACTGTCGCCTTCAGCTTCAGAGAAAAATGATTTAGGTAGCAGATGTAGTAGTACTTTTACATAGCTTTGCCAGCAGTCTAGAAACAATCAGGAAAAAAGCTATGCAAGTTATGAGATAAAGAACTTTAAGAGCTTCTCAGTCTCTGGCTTCTACTGCTGCTTATGAGACAAATTCAGCCACATATCCTTGCCCATGGCCTTAGACTGCACCTCAAGATTGCTAAAGCTTTTCACACTCAGTACTGGAGGTGTCAGTTCACATAAAAAGTTTCTAATGGACCTGTGAATGTACTGCTTCAGTGATACGAAAATCAATGCCTAGGCAGCACTACTGATGCCTGGTGGCATGGCATGCACTCATGGACCAGAATGGTGGTGTAGAGGAGATAGAGTTGGAGAAAGGAGAGCAACTTTATCAAACATGACTGCTTCTGCTGGAAGAGAAGGGAGAAATTATTGGCACTGCTGACTGTGCACAGAGAGGACAGATGTTGGGGGTTAACAAAGCATTACTAAAAGAAAGAAAATCAAGGTTTCTCAATACCTAGTATGGTTATTTTAGTCAGAGGATTATTTACTTATTATTTATTCAGAGGCATAAGGTTTAATAGTAGTTGAAATGGAAAGTAAGACACTGCATGGCCTTGTTTGGCATAAAGGGTTTCAGCAGAGCCATACTTTAGGAATTTCTCACTTTAGAAGTATCACCGGCTGTCACTGCTATCAACCTTATTTAATTGTAATCAATGTGTCTCCAAATACAGATAAAGTTTAGAAACCTCCTTAGAATCATAAAATCACAGACTGGTTTGGGTTGGAAGGGACCTTAAAGCTCATCCAGTTCCAACTCCCTGCCACAGGCACGGACATGTTCCACTAGACCAGGTTGCTTCAAGCCCAGTCCAACCTGGCCTTGAACACTGCCAGGGATGGGGTAGACACAGCTTCTTCTTATAATTAATTATTTTGTGTAAAAAGATTACAAAAAAACCCACAGACAAACAAAATACCAAAACCCTCACTTTAAGGAAAAACAGTATTTATGTAATACATAAATATATGTTGTATTTATGTTGAACAGCCTCAAGGCATATACATTAACAGCTTGTCTGGTGTTTTACCAGCAGTCAAGTACAAAGGTAATTGCTTTCAGGCTTGTTTGTTTATAAAATGACTTCTGGTAACAGTAAATACCCCATCTGACACTGTATAAATGTAACTTATATATGTAACTTATTTCAGGATTCTGTTTTCCTTTAATGGAGAGACACTTATACCTGTGAGCTCCCAAACTCTTTATGATAATAGTTTAAAAAATCACTACATGCATTTCATTGCTAATGAAAGGAACTTTGTGCTGTCAGACTGAAAACCTGAAATCGATTGCAAATTGAAAGAAGTCTCAAGGTAGCGGAAAAAGATAAAGAAGTGTCCTTAGGCTGATCCACTGAAGTGTGTTAGACTTCGGTCTACCTAAGTGGCCATATATCCTGGCTTCTCAGCTGATACCAGTTTCTCCCAGGAACTGTTGTGAGTACTCTGGAGGTGGCCAGGATTCCAATTCATCAGTAAGCAACAAACTGCTGTCTTTTGTTTCACTGAATATTAATGATTCTTCTTCAGTGCCTCGTGAAAATTTATTTTGGTGTCAATCTGGTGTCATTCAGGCACAGGATTAATTCAAAGGCTCTGTATCCTGAGAAACACAAATATATCACTGTTGAGTTGCAAGCTGGCCATGTTAAAAGCATTTGTTTTAAAGATACTTCAGTATGCATTTAGCTGAAAATATCACTTAAAGTGGATTGAGGTTTTTTGTTTGCTTGTTCATTTGTGTTTTTTCCTGAATAGCACAAAACTGGAAAACAGATCAGGCTTATTTTAGTACATATGTGCAACGGTCTGTCTGCCTGTGAACCATAAGGCTACAGCCCATAAACTGAATAAATGAAGCTGCGAGTATAGGTAGTGGGCTGTTGGTCTTCAGCTTGCTTTAGAATTAGTATTTAACTCAGATGGTGCAGTGATGAGCCCAGTGTAAAGTAGAAAGAGTGTTTATGCTGTCAATGTATTCCTCCTCCCTTCACAGTCCAGAGCTGTGATGCCCATATTGTTTCTTCTGTATGCAGACATGTTCCTCATGTTCTCCCATGTTCCTGCCATGGCTGCCCAATCCCTGGCACTGGTCTAGTGGAAGGTGTGCCTGCCTCTGGCAGGGGGCTGGAACTGGATAAGCTTTAAGGTCCCTTTCAACCCAAACCAGCCTGGGATTCTGTGAATCTGTGATTTCAATCTTAATTCTTGCTGAATTGGCTCATTTAATAACATCTTCATTCAGAAGGCACTTGTAAAAAGAAAATGTTAATATGATACTTCTGCCCATTTATCTTTTCTGTTGTGTTTGGTTTTATGTGGGATCTTACACATGACCTTGTTGTCCATCATACAAAGAATCTTTTCAGTTCTGCCTGTTCTGCCTTGCACATTAGTAAAGCACATGATATTTTTTTATTCTTGTTTTTCAACAATTTTCCAGCAACTTTCATTTTTTTATAATCACAGCTGAAAAGAAACAGGGATAAGTTTTCTATGACTTCAGTTGAAGGCTGTCAGCTGATGACAGCTGAGGATTTTGCTGCTTTATTCTCCATAGCTTGCCTTTAAACTTACAGTTCCTGTGCTGTTATGTATTATTTCTCCCTCACTGTTTCTTTAGACTCTGTAAATATTTGGGGGATACAGATTGCAAACAAAAAGATGCAAAAGCAGATGCTGAAGTGAATTGATTGTGATTGATGTGAATTTATTGTGATTGATGTGAATTGTCTGACATGCTGTGCATGACAAGTACTTTTTATAAACCTAGGCTTAAAAGATGAATACCAAGCTAAATATCTTATCGTACTAGTGAACTCTTCTTGTTTGTGAAAAAGCTCCTGGGCATTTTTACTTTTTTGCTTCTAATGTTCCCTTCTGAGTCTTGAAGTGTTCTTGTGTTGTGTAAAACTATTTAAACACATTAACTCTTAGTTAATTATGATACCAAGACCTTCAAAATGAATAGAGAAATTACTTTTTCTTCCTTCAAATTAGTCTTTCAACTATAATCATTCCTCACTTCCATGGAGGGAGAAATCTGTTGAAAACTCAGTCTAAGATAGAAAAGGAGATGGCTGCTCTGTATGTATATGCTCCCAACTAAATTGTGATATGTTGTGAGACAGCGGTCTGCAAGTATTTCAGGAGTATAAAAGAAAAAAATAACAAAGAAAATGAGTTAAAAATGTCTGGGTGTCTAAGTGCAAATAATAGATTGAGGAAAAAATATCTAAGTTGAATAGCTGCAGAATTTTCCTAAAAGGGAAACATTCTAGACTGTGGAGGGAAGAAGTGGAAGCCATGTCCTCTGGGGCTTTAAAAGCAAACCCAAGCAGCCAGAATGTTCAGAAATACATTTTGTGAAAGGCAGAGGTATTTCATAATCATAGAATCACAGAATGGGTTGGGTTGGAAAGGACTTTAAGATCATTTGTTTCCAGCCCTCAAGATTATTTCAAACTCCAATAAGATTATTTCAGTGAGGAAACACTTTGGAGAAAGACACTGTACTAGTAGAATAACAAATAGGATTATTTGGTAGTACTTTCCAAATGTCATTTCAGGCTGTCTTTTAACAGCCAGTGCTGTAAACTGGATGCTGTAGTGTCCTTTATAGAAAAGCAATTTCTTTTGTTTTGCTCTCACACTCCGTGGTAGTAATGTAGGTATCACCAAACTTACTAGTGGTCGCTGCTATTTCAATCTCTGCACTAATTAATGGCATATCCTTCAGGAGAGTAGAGACTGTCGCACTGGGCTAGACCAGAATCCTTCCTCAGCAAATGACCAGCAGAACATTAGTTTCAGGATATTTAGGAAACAATGCACATGTATGAGCAGTCCCTTGAGACAACAGCCCCAGGCTCCATTCCCTGCACTGGCTGCTGCTTCTAGATCAGAAGGAGCAGCTGAAAATCATCTTTTCACGTCCCTGCTCTAACATCAGGTTTTGTGTTGCTAAGTGTGAAAAGTTGTCTACTGGAATTCTAACTGCAAATATGAATCCTATTCATATTAAAGAGGAATGATTTTTGTTAGGAACTTTAAGGTAATTTAGCTCTAATAGTGTATTTTATGTATTTTTTGAATTTTTAGTGCCTAATCTCATGTTAAATCTTAATTACAAGCTATAACACAAAAATCTCTTGTGTTTATGTGTTTCTTAGTGTCAGTTATACCTTTCAAAAGAAGGCATTATATATAAAATTATATATGGTGTATGTGTGTGAACACATGGTCAGTAATGAAGCAGACCCTACAAAGAGGTAGGCAGACAGCATGAGGGATCTTGGTAAATTTAAGACTCAAAAGAGTCTTACTTTAAGTCAGACTTCAATTTTTAATTTTGTTTTCAGATAATAGTACCTATTAGCAAAGAAAGGAGATAAGAAAATGAGAAATTGTATAAATGGTGGAGACAGTGCAACTGTCAGTTCAGACTTTGGGCTCCAATATTTGTCTAGTTCCTGGTGCTCTCAGCTCTGTATCAAAAAAGGCACTGGATGATCAAGCAGACAAACCCAGTTGTACCAAATTCTGCAAGAAAAAAATCAACATTCTTTTACAGGAAGGTAGAACAGTTCAAAAGAAACTGTACCACCTAATATTATGCTACCCATTAGAAATGTTAGTAGTTACAAGTATGACTTATGAAGTACTTTCCTTGTAAATTAAACAGACTCCTAGTTATATCTGCGTGCATATCATGGTTGAAATATCAATGTGTCAGGCTGGTAGCATCTGTGTCATGCAGATATTGTAATTCCTCCAACTGCTTTAGCTATTGCTGAGTGATGATTTTTAGCAATGATCAGTTTTGTGCTGAAAACAGAGCCTCAAGCATCAGCATATGAGCCATCAGCTACATTTTACAGGACTGTCAATCAAAAGCAACACCAACATTCTTGCTCTACAGAAACTTTAGAGACAAGGAAGGTTTTAATACACTAGTAGCTGTGTTAGGCTCTCATCTGGGCACATGGTTGCGTAATATACTTTTTATATAAACCTTCTTGCATTTGGCCACATGCAACAGTTTTAGCCACGTCCTGTCCTGATCAGTTGTTTAGAGCTGTTGCAAGAAGTTAAAGAGCTGCTGTTTTCTGCTTGCCATATTAAACAGCTGCGTTGCATTAGTGGATGCAGTCGCATATTTCACCCACTGACTCTCTCCACTTCTCTTTTTCATTGTCTGCTACAGGGAGATTTTCTCTGAGAAGAAGAAGGAGAGGTGCATGTTTAATTTTCTGAAGTGCCAGGCTCCCACAGGTCCAAAGTGAGGTCCCTATATATTTCTCAAGTGTACTTTGGCTTCCTATCAAGATGGAAGAATGTGTATACATGAGAAAGTTTAATTCATTAACACATTTCCTTCAGCAAGAAAACAAATAGTTTTTAGATGGTTTGGGACATAATCCTGGCAGCTGAAAGAAGGCAGTGTAAGATAAAGAGAAGTTCTCCCTTAGTTTAAAATGACTTTTTAGAAAGAAAACTGCAGATTCAGGAAAAAATGTATAAACTGACTTTGTTTTTGTGTATGAGCTCATACATCAACTGTGATGGAATGGGGCTGGCTTGGTGGAGTGTATCATTAGAAGAGACTCTCACATATACCTCACTGCTACAAAATGCTCTGCTGATTTTCCACCTGGTGCTAGGAAAACGCACATAGGGAGTGACTACTGAGAAAGAGTGGGAAAAAAGAAGGCATAGTGCTGTGCCACTCCTAAATTTGATAAGAATGTGGTTTCGATAGAGTTAGGAAATGACAATAGAAGGCAGTTAAGTAGAATAAAAAATTATAAAGATATGAAGTGGCTGTAAAGAACAGTTTGGATTAAAGAATATCTGAAAGCTGTATTGTCCTTCCATCCATTTCACACAAAAGGGCTTCACAAAAGCTATGGAGTACAGGCACATTTGTTCTACACATGACTGTCTCTAATGAAGATTATAGCTCAAAGTATATTCCATCACCATTCCTCCAAAGTCAAGAGACTGCGCTAAACTTAGTTACAGGGAACTGTAGCCAGATTCCTTTTACTGTTCACGTACTCTTGATATGAGTGTTATTAAAAATAAAGAACACAACTGTGGCTCTTGTCAAGATAGGTGAAAGTGACTAGTCACAGCACCCTCACCACAGTCATCAATTACATGTTGCCTGTTACGTGGTCATTCCTAGGGCAGCTTTGCTCTGTGTGGAAATGAATTTTCTTCCTTGAAGATCATTCTGGTAAATTATGCTACAAATGACACAGCATGGCACAGCCACTGTGGTTCTTTGGGGGAAAAACAAAGCCTTGTTCACAACAGAGAAATCTTGCTGAAACTACAAAATGTGACTACACCTCAGTGCCTGCAGGATGGATAGCATAATAAAGAAGAGAAAGAGGGTACTTCTCAATTCAAATCAACATAGTGAATCCCAGAAAACCTTTTTTAACAAGATTGAGTGACTCCAGGACAGAACTGTGGTGCCTGCATTTCTAACTTTCTCTCACTTTCTACCCAGTCATCAATACTAGCAGTATTTGTATGCCTTTACTGTGAGTAAGAGCTGATAACTTGGGAACTCCATGCGGGTTTCAGTCTGTGTCAGACCTCTTTAAAGTCTCTGTCTGTGACCTGGAAGCAGTGCTCAAATAAGTTGGCCTGTTTGGGCACATGTTGCCTACAGCAAGCTCTGTTTCCGTGTCAGAAATCCGAATTTCTGTTGAAGCTTGCATGTATTTTTGATTCAACAGCTATAGCTGGCTGATGAAGCAACACTCAGTGTACAGTTACAAAAAAGCAAAAAAGCTGAGAGCAGTTGGAAGAACTTGGGGGCAGAGTGGCTGTCAGCACAATTAAAAATTAGTTTTTATTCAAGAAAACCCATAATATTGCAGAAGAGAGGAGTTTACTGTGGTTTTCTGCTTTGCTGCCCCTCATTCTTTTGTCTGCCCTCTATAAATCTCTTCTTGCAGAGTCCATTGAACAGGAACAGGAACTCCAGGAACAGACTCAGTCTTGCTCTAGCCATTTAGCAATATGAATTGCCAGTCACATCAGGCTCTTGTAGTGATCCTATGTGAGAAGAAATTGGACCAGTTTTATAGGTCACATTCAGTTTTAGAAAATGTAAGCCAAGCAGCAGACTGTTTTATGCTAGCATGAAAACACAGATCTAAAACTGTTAAACCAAATGACAGCTTGGGGGACTGAAAAGAGTCAGACAGGGGTTGGAAACAAAAGATGATTTTTCCTATGCTGTCTTTAATTAGGAAGCATCAGTATAAAATCCTTTGTAGCAAGTTCCATCAGAAAATCTAGTGGGTTTAGCAATTAGCACTGTCAGGATTCTTTTAAACACTGTGTCATCCACACAGTATCTTTGGGGTCAGAAAGGGAAATCTGTGTTCTTGTTCATCCTTGGAGTCCCAAACGGGGAAATTAGCAAGTACCACAACCTCACAGGCAGTACCAGCACTTCACAATGAGCCAGCCTAATAGCCCACTCACTGAGTTGGCATAAAATGCCAGCGAGAGGCTGCTCCTGAAAGAGATATTACTGTAGTTGTTGCTGTTGCTGCTGTCCAGACCTACATCATCTAACATGCACAGCAGAAAAGTGGGATATAAGTATATACATTTAACAAAAGGTTTCTGGAACTTCTTCACTGGTAAAGGCTTTATGCAAATAGAGAAATAAATCTCCCCTGCAGTATTTTAAAACTAGAACACTGAAACTTTGGCTTGGCCAATCCATGCTGGAGGAAATATGAAATATTTTATAATCAAATAAGAAAGATGCCATTTAAGACTGGCAGAGATCTAACATTTTCTGCACTTCTGCATGAGACTTATCAGAAACTGCATCCTGCTTAGTCTCTTATATGGATAAAAGAACTTTTAAAACTAGATATTTCACAACTGTCAGGTTTTTAAGTGTGAAACTACCAAATATCTTTTAGGAGTTCCAGGTGATTTCAATGATTATCCTGTCTTGCCTCATTTATCCCCTTTCTACTCCACCTAGAAAGGCCACCTGGTTGGTCTCAGCATGGAGGGAAGATATGACAAGTTTCACATTATCTCAGGCATAAACCATAGGAAATTAAGGTATTCTGAATACAGCTGTCATTTCTAGATACACTTAGCAATCTTTGACATCAGTTTCTCAACATAGATTGCCCTACACTTTGAATCAAACAGATGAGAGATGGTAGAAATTGTTCCAGTGAAAGTGTTAGTTCTTTGAAATGTCATTTTCAGCCATGACATTTGAGTTTGCATTTGCTCTAAGATCGCGACACATGCTATGAGAAGCTTTTCAGAAGATGGAGCTATGGAAAGAAAGTGAGACTGGCAGTTCTGAGTCTCGCTGGCTCCCAGGCATGCATATTAGAGGTGTTTTTTAACTCATATTTCATAAGCAATGCCTTTTTCATAATAATCTGATTTTGTTTTCCAACTAAAATCATTGAGGCTCTGGCTACAAGGCAGTGGGATATGAGGATTTAATTAGTGCAGGAAGTGGCTGGGGGAGAGTAAATGCAGTGTCACTGAAATGATAAATAGATGCAGGAAAGAGAAAATAAAATGAGAGTTGGTAAAACAGTGAATCTTGTATAGGAAGGGAGCAGGGCTATTGTGAATGGGTCCAAACACTCTCTTATAACTTGTGTGATGACTGCAGATGGTAACAAAGTGACATTTTATGGTTGCTCTCCTAACCTAGACATAAGCCAAACATTAAGGAGCTATTTGAAGACATTGTCTTTCTGTTTAGGCTCTCAGCTGTCTCTCTGAGTGCTTTGTCCCTTTCTTTTTCCTTCACTTTCTGTTCCTATAGACAAAGATGATGAGTTTTATACCCTCCAATGTTCCTCTACAGAATGGCAGCCTCAAAAATTCAGCTGAAAAGTTTCTGTCCCTATCACCCCCCAATCTGTCTCCTCTCTTCTGTCTCTGGGTGACATCTGGTTGTTGGCTGAGGTCTCCAGGCAGCTTTTTGGCAGCTCCAGACTCGCTGGATGGAAGAGACTTTCATCTTGAAACAAGGGTGCCCCTGGCATGCTCTGTTCTGTACTAGAAGGTCAATAAATATTCTTTATGTTTGAAAAGGGGAAATGTAAAACTGCCTTTGTTGAAGGCAGAGAGCGTTTTTATCAGAAGTGAAGCAAATTTAGTATACTTCTTATGGGGAATGCCTCAGAAAGAAAAATGCGTATGGGTTAAATGTTTGTGATGATGGAGAAGTTCCACTGTCTTGCCAGATCTTCATCTTTTGTCCCAGCTTACTATCATCTCCTCACCTGCTTGTCTCCTTTACATAAATAACAGTGACACCAGTCTGTCCAAAACACTGTTTCTAAGATAACTTTTTTTTAGTCTTTTTGTATTCTTCCCTTTACTCCTCTTCCCCTGTATCAAACTCTTCAGGGTTATTTTCTGATTATGAGTTGGTTTTGTTTTGCCTCCACTCACAAGATCTTTCCCTGTTTATCAGCTCTGTCTCTTTGGGCTACTACAGCTGCTCTGTCCATGATGTTCAGAAAGCTGCTCCTTATGTCCACTATTTCATCCTGCACCTCATGCCCCTCAGCCTATTCCATCTGAATTGACCTCTGAAGCTAAAGCTTCTTGATCCTTTGCTCTAACTGGACAGGAGGCAGAATGAACAGGAGGCAGAATGATGACTGTTATGATCTAATCTTAGTCCCAAATACCTTGAGGATCAGGCAGAAAGCATTTGTCTTTCGCTGAGAGCCTAAGTTCCACAGAAAAGACCTTTTCATGCAGGAAATCAGAGCACTGAAGCATCCTGCCGACCAGCTTACTTAATCTGGGGGGTAACTGGCATTTGAGACAGCTTTGTCACCTCTGCCAGTTTTCCAGGAGCCACTTCTGTGGTCAGGGGAAATTCTTTGGATGGATATGGGTCTCAGACTGCTTCAAGGTGTCTTTGTCTTCAGAAAGATGTCCTGTTTTGAGACAGACATTCAGTTTTTAGCTTTCTTACAAATTCAAATGATGAACTCGGGATTTTGCCATGGGCTTTTGAGTAGACTTGCATACTACAGTGTACGTCTGCTGAGATGTCCTCAGGTTCTGTAGGAATTTAGTGTTTAAGCAGAGTTACAATTAATTTACTGAACTCCAAAACATGCACAATATACCTTTTCAGTATTCATGGAGTGCAGTCTTACAACCTACCTTAGGGTTTGTCACATTTTGAGGACTGGTTAGTAGCAGCAAATTCCTTTGCCATGGTGCTCAGTTCTACTTAAAATACATTTGTGCTTTACAGAGATCCTGATCTTTCACAGCGGATTGATTGAAAAGTTTCCGGTTTCTAGCCATTAGCTATGACTAGAACTCACATGAGTTCGCAATGGCAACAGTGTTCTTTATGTAATAACTGGGGTCATTTACCTCTATCTCAAAGGGTGCACATGAACATGTCACCTTCCAGCCTGGCAGTGTTCCTCAGGACACCCAATGCACACTAGAAAATTAATCAGTTATGGATACATGAGCTGAGTCTTTAGCTCCACTGACTATTATAGAATCCCAGACCAGTTTTGGTTGGAAGGGACCTTAAAGCTCATGCAGATCCAACCCCCTGCCATGGGCAGGGACACCTTCCCGTAGACCAGGTTGCTCCAAGCCCCGTCCAACCTGGCCTTGAGCACTGCCAGGGATGGAGCACTCACAACCTCCCTGGGCAACCCATTCCAGTGCCTCACCACCCTCACAGGAAAAAACCCATCACCCCTTGTCCCTGTCACTACAGTCCCTGATGAAGAGTCCCTCCGCAGCATCCCTGTAGGCCCTCTTCAGGTACTGGAAGGCTGCTATGAGGTCTCCACGCAGCCTTCCTTTCTCCAGGCTGAAAAGCCCTAACTTTCTCAGCCTATCTTCATACGGGAGGTGCTCCAGTCCCCTGATCATCCTCGTGGCCCTCCTCTGGACTTGTTCCAACAGTTCCATGTCCTTTTTATGTTGAGGACACCAGAACTGCACACAATACTCCAAGTGAGGTCTCACGAGAGCAGAGTAGAGGGGCAGGATCGCCTCCTTCCATCTACTGGTCACACTGCTTGGGATGCAGCCCAGGATACGTGTATATCATTTGTGTATGAATATCACAACCTGAATTGCAAGACATGCCTATTAGTTGTATTAATGTAACTGTTATAAAACACAGTACACTGTTAACGTGTGTTCAGAGTAGGTGGAATCATTAGATGAGAAGCCACAAAGTGCTCAGTAATTCTGCTAGAGGTATTAAGGGAGCTGATGACTGTATTTCAAAGGAAGCTAAATCGTCGTGTATCAAAGGTTTTCTCTCTGTTAATAATGAAAGCTCTCCAAAGAGACTGGAGCCTTTGCAGGGTCTAAAGGTGATGGAAGAAAACAGCAGTAAAGACAGGAAGAATATTAACTGGGAATAGAAGTGGAGATTTAAATTGATGGAAAAGAAGTTCTAGTAATCAGATTTACTGGTAACTTCCTTGGTGGCTGAGTTCATCAGTGGAAACTAAGGTCTGCACTCCCACTGTTCTATTTCAGTCTGGCTTCTATAAAGAGAAAATAATACTGCTGTTTGGAAAGCCCTGCTTTTATTCACTCTTATATGCCCTATTGTTACAACAGGTTATATACTTTTAGTCAATGAAACAGCACCCAAACCCCATGTTTGCAAGTGTAGCTGGAAGGATGTTTTTTGTTCTGAAGGGTCATAAAATATGAATGAACCCCAAGGAGCTGGTTGTGCTTCCAGGAGCAAGCTGTAGCCTGTTCTGACACACCATGCAACAAAATAACGTAAGTCAATAAAGCAGCCAGTTGGGAAAGAAAAGGCTGTCAAACGTGAGATAACGTGATGTATCAAAGAAGATGTCTACAAAACAGAGTAATCTTTAAAAATAAAAAATAATAAAAAAAAACCCAACTAACCAATTGGTCAGAATAATTGAACGTCTGATACGTTGTCTTTATAATCAGGATACCCCAGAAGAAAACAGTGGTAATTTTTTGGGGTCTTTTTCATGCATTAGTCAGTTATCTCCTGAGAGGAAGAATTCAAATTCCATTTCAGGTACTTCCCACGTGTACATTACCATAGAAATGATGACTACTGTTTTTCCCCTGACAAAGGCTGATTTATGAAGATTTCTAAAGGAACTAAGCTTGTTTCTTGCCTGGGCAAATATGCTGCTCTTTTCCATTTCCCATTGTTGTTTGCAAATGATTCACAAATATGAGGTTTTCTGCTGCTTCTATTTACAAGTAGTGGAATTGAAAAAGTGCTTATTAAAAAAAAAAAAAAAATAGCTGGTTTTCAGCTTTTAGCAAGTCTAGAAACATTTTTTTCCAAATTATAAGAAAAACACTCTTGCAGTTTTGCATGAATTGCTTCATACTTTCATGTTTATGATTCTGTTTGGATTCTGATTTCACATTATATATATATATATATATACATGCACACTTGTACATAGAACCCCAGACTGGTTTGGGTTGGAAGGGACCTTAAAGCTCATTCAGTTCCAACCCCCCTGCCATGGGCAGGGACACCTCCCACTAGACCAGGTTGCTCCAAGCCCCGTCCAACCTGGCCTTGAACACTGCCAGGGATGGGGCAGCCACAGCTTCTCCAGACAACCTGTGCCAGCGCCTCAGCGCCCTCACAGGGAAGAACTTATGCCTAAGATCTCATCTCAATCTCCTCTCTGTCCGGTTAAAGCCATCCCCCTTGTCCTGTCCTTACAGTCCTTGTCCAAAGCTCCTTTCCAGGTTTCTTGTGGCCCCTTTAAGCACTGGGATCTGCTCTAAGGTCTCCCTGGAGCCTTGTCTTCTCCAGGCTGAAACAGCACAGCTCTCTCAGCCTGTTTTCATAGGAGAAGTGGGACATATTTCAAACACCAGTTGATTAAATACGTATGCCACAGGAAACACAGAGGTGAATATTTTGCTCCAGGGTTTTCACCAAATGGAAAAGAAAGAGATTTTCATCAGCTTTCTGTGAGTTCACTTCATGTTTGCAAGAGTCAAGGTGCTCTAAGAAAAAAAACACAAATACCTAAGAGGAGCTGGTTTTGTGCTGAAGGTGGCAGCATTGGAAAGTTGCAGACTTACCTCTAGGTCAGCAATCTTACTGAAGCTCAAGGTTTTTGATGGAAAGAACAGTGTTACATATTAGAGAAAAATGTCTCTTTTACATTCTAGCTATGCTGAACTGTAACTACTTGACTATTAACAAGGTCGAAGCAAGCAGCATGAGGAACTAAAGCATGGGCTTCTCCAAAATGCCTTCTGTTGTGCAGGTAGAAACTACTTCCCAAGATGTGAAAGGAATTTAAAGTGTTATTAATCCTAAATCATACTAGTGAATTATGTTAGAAGAACCACATAACGCCAATTGAGACAAAGGCATTTCTAGCATGGGTATTTGGATCCAACATACTTTATGAGATGAAATAAAGATTGAGTAGTAAGAGCAATCACTAGTGACTACTCTCTAAGGACTCTCTCATGACAAAAGCGGGTTCTTTATCATGGATCCAGTTCAAATATGTGGGATTAAATACAGTTTTGCTTCTGACTACACTTTTGATAAGGTGTCAGAAGATAATTCTATAGTATAGGAGGAAATCAATCTGCCTGTAAAATAATTTGGTGGAGAAATAAAGACAAGTCTGAATTTTCCTGTTGGCAACTTTTACTGCAGTGCACCAGTGTACATCTTTAACTAAGTATTATCCATGTGTAGATAGGAAACTCGGTCATTTGACACCTAAATCGTCAGTTTTGTTTCCCAAGATTCTTAACACTGCATAGTATACACAGATATAAATTAATGCCTCTGTTGTTGTATGTCAGAGGCACTGGAGTTTTAAGATACATTTCATTAAGGCCAGGATAATGCCAGCCATTGATATTCAAAGGATAGAAAGAACACTTTCATCTTGGCACAAATGGCATTTTGGGAAAGTTATTTTCTTTGCAAGACAGAAACCAGCAGGTGAACCAGTTGACTCTTGTATCATAGACCTCAAAACCAAATATCAGCTTTGTGAATAGGAACAGTTGTTAGAATGAAATAATTTGTGATATATTCGAAAACATGATCAAACAAAGTTAAGAAATACACATGACAGTGTAAAGTAGGGATATTATTTGCCAGACTTGTAGAAAATATGCCTCCATAAATTAAACTTTTAGTGTGCTAAAACACACTAAACATCTATGCAAAAAAAAAAAAAACAAACAAACAAACAAAAAAAACCCCACCTATCCTAAACATCTGTGCGAAAATCTGCATCTAATCCTATAAAATGAATCAACATCTGTGGCTAGATGTGTCTACAACAAATACAGAGTGATAACTTCTTAAGGGATTTCTAGTCAAAAGGATGCATTGCCCTAACAGAAATTGTTTCAAGAGAGCATGGTTCTCAACACCATTTGCAAAACACATGTGAAAGCGAGCTACATCTATAAACAGAGAAAATCCAATATGTGATTTTAGAAAGAATTGACAGACTCGATCACTGATGGTCTGAATTTGTCAGAGACTTGAGGGCATGTATGAGGACATTTGAAGTTGTTTGGTCTGGAGGAGAAGAGGCTCAGCAGGCACCTTACCACTCTCTATAACTGCCTGAAAGGAGGATGGAGCCAGGAGGTGGCTGCTCTCTGCTCCCAAAGAAAAAGTGACAGGACAAGAGGAAATGGCCTCAAACTGCTCCTGGGGAGGTTTAGACCAGAGGTTAGGAACAATTCCTTCCCCCAAATGGTGTTCATGCATTGGAACAGGCTGCCCAGGGCAGTGGTGGAGTCACCATCCCCAGGAGTGCTCACAAACCATGTAGATGAGGCCCTTAGTGACATGATTTAGTGGTGGCCTTGGCAGTGCTGGTCTGTAACCAGTCTTAAAGGTCTTTTCCAACCTGGTTGACTCTGTGCTTCTATGTACATTACTGAACCCAAAGAAAAACTCTGTTTTATTTCTACAAAACTTTGCCTTTTCTTCAGGAGCTCTACCAAGTCCTTGATGAGACATTGTTGTAAAATCTAGCTCTACTGTTTTCTGCTGAATCTTGGTGTGTTTAGGAAATACAGGGTATTTTCCCTCCTCAACACCAGGTACAGTAGCAAAGGTTTTTCAACAATAGGAAATAAATATGAAAGTGAGTTTATCAGTCAGTTTTAAACTGAAAAAATAACAAGCAAATATCTTCAGCTTTAAACATCTCTTGCATTAATCAGCAGCAAGCAGAGCAGCAGGTAATGAGCCAGAAGCACTTAGAGCAAATGAAGAAGTTTAGAATTCAGTACAGTGAAGATCTCGTTTAACAAAAAAAAAAAAAAAAAAAACAAACCCTCAAAAAATCACCACCGTCTAACCAGATAGCTTTAAGGGATTGGAATTCTATCCTCAATACTGTCTTATCTGTCTCAAAAGCAACAGATGCTTCAGAAGTTATTACCTGCTAAGTGGAAAATTACAGACCAGCTGGAGCTAATTAATTTGCAATTAAAAAATTGCAACAAACCAAAAAATGTAATTGATTTTCTTCAAGTTATGGCTATGCAAAGGAATTGGTTTACCACTTCTAAGGCATCCAAAACATTCATAACAGTTATAGAAGCTGATGTTACTGTGAACATGCATAAGCACCCACAAATTCCGATGGGTAGCAGACTTATGTGGCAAATTGCAAACCTGGACAGCAGACTTTCAAAAAGCTCTGAGAGGTGGTGTTAATCATAGAATCATGGAATGGTTAAGATTGGAAAGGACATTGAGATCATCCAGTTCCAAAGCCCTGCCGTGGGTCAGGGACAACTTCCACTACACCAGGTTGCTTCAAGCCCTGTCCAACCTGACCTGAAATGACAGAACTAAAATTGCATCACAGGATCATAGAAATATTTGTCCAAAGGGGCCTCTAGATGCCAATTAGTCCACCAACAACCCATTCAGAGCAGGAATACTGTCAACATAAGATCATTTTTCACAGGCTCTCACAATCTGTATTCCTACATTAACAATACATCCAAAATGGAAGATAGGCAAGGGCGAAAGGGGTGGAAAATCTTTCAGCCACTCTTTCCCATTTGATGCTGAGCCCATATCTGCTCCTTACAGACCTACTTAAAATTTGTAGACAGCGAGGTATCATGTGTTAAGTATTCCTGACAGAGGTGAAAGAAAAACTGGGCTGGTCATTTTGGTGGATGCCTACCCTTAAATCCATAAGTTAAAAATTATATATACCTACACTGAAATGATTAGTCTGCATTGTTTTTCCTGCTACCCGGAGAGTGTGTTGTGCTTCTCAAATTAATACAGATTCAGGCTCCATGAATTCCAAATTTTCAGTGTGTGATGAGAAAAAAATCTTACATCTTAAACTGAGGTATGTTTTTTTAAATCATGATTTACTTTCACTTGCCCTAGACTGACCACTTCATTTGTAAAATGTATGTCTTCTCTGGCAGACTGCATCTGCGCTATGACTAGAATATTGTTACTGAGAAAGGTGCATAGATGATCATGAGAAGAGTTGCTGTACTATTCTACTTGATGATCTGGCCTTCTCTAGGTTTAAGACTGAATTCTAGGAGCTCAGACGTTCTCTTTATCGATATTATTAATCTGGAATCATATAAAGACAAAATATTTAACTTAAAGGGTAAAGTACTAGTTTTGTTCTATAAGTGGATAAACAGTCAAATTAGATTGACATTTCCAAAACTGACAGGAAGAAATACAGGAATATAACTGCAGCTAAGTAATAATGCATTTTTATCCTGACTAGTGCTCATTTCCCTTATGATGCTCTTCACCATGCCATAATGATGAAATTAATGTCTACCGTCACTCTGTAAAAGGTCAGTGCATGCAGACAAAGATTTCCCTTAGGTGAAGCTGTTCTAGATTTACTATCAGGCTTTCTGAGGAGCTCACCCATAGGATCCAAGAGCAATACAGAAGTCAGAGGCAAACCTGAACTAAATATTCCCTCCTACACATTGCAGAATCTCACAAACCTGCACCTCTGAGTGGTTCTATTCATAAGCTGTTTAATGTCTTCATGAGTTACCCCAGGTCAGGTATATCTTTATACTGTCCCTGTATAACGACGTGCCACCCTCAATAAATTGACTGAGCTATTTAATTTAGTGATTCCTGAAGGCTCTGAAAAGAGAACCAAGGCCTTCATAGACATTTGGATGACCAGATGTCATGGTTTATAATATATTTTTACACAAAGCAGCATTTATTGGTCATCTGGATAGAGAAGCAAAAAGGTAATTTTGTTAGAATCCTGGCTGCTGCACTGCACAATTACTACAGTACTTCCCTAGACCTGTTTGTCAGGGTGCCTGTGTCTGCCTTCACCTCCCTCTCTGACTCTTCTGCAGTTTTTTTGGAGTCCTGTCTTTCACATGATGCATCTGATCAGCAGCACAAGGCTGAGAGATGTTCAGTTATCTCTGGAAAGGTTTACCTCAGGTTATTGTCTCATTCAGCTTGTGAACTGCCATTTGGCTGTACGTAAAACCTTTACATAAAGAACCCAAAGCCATATTTTAACCCATTCCTCTTAGAAATCATCCTCTAGGGCAATTAGCTGAGGCAGTTACATGTAGCAACTGCTCTATTCCACACGCAAACGTCACAAATGATTCCTAAAGTCCACAACAGCATTCTCAAATGCCAACAATTGTTAAACAGACAGTGTTTCTATAATTGGTTTATTTTTTATATATATAAAACCAAGAAGTTTTCATATATTAAATTTCCGGAGAAGTTGAGGTTATTTTTTTAGAGAGCATATATATGGAGAATATTGGATAAAATGACAAATAAATATTTGTATCTCACCTGGTGATCAAAAAGGATTGCACATTTGAGTCTCGGACAGTGTCACTTGCCCTGGCTTTGGGTAGTTCAATTAGCGATAATGTTATAAGTGAGCTGCATGTGTTGTTTCCGTGCAAAAGTCAACATTTTCTGTGAATAAATACTCTTCCAATGCTCAAACAATTAGAAACCTTCAGAAGTTAACTGATACTCATTGTTATGTTTTGCAGTATCCTGCAACTTCTTACAGAATTATAAAAGGAAACCAGGTTAGGGAATTGTTAGAGCAGAGACTCTTCAGTCTCTACAGCTGTAAAAATGATGGTAATAATGATCATTCTTACTTGTGGGAGTGTGCAGACTGGACTTTGATGGTATTGCAAAGCTTAATTGAATGGGTTTTGGCATGTGGGCTTGTTGAACTGGGAGAAGACAGAGAAAGAGGTATTAATTTTGTACAAAATATTCCGCCAATTTTTGCTGTAATTTATTATTTATCACCTGCTATGTACATAAAGGCTTTTTCCTACTCCACCTGGTTTTGCCTTCAAGTCTACAACTGTTCATGCAATATTAACATTCCTGACCTTGCCAAGATGTTTAGAACAAGAAGCCAGAATACACTTGCACACTTGTACACATCAGAGATGGCATAATTTCAGATCACAGAGGCATTATCCCAAGCATATGAATGCATTATGTGAGCAGAACTTGAGGGATTAGCAAAACTGGAGAACCTGGCTATAATTGACCGCATGAATAAAAGATTAAGCAAAACCTTTCCAGTAGTTTTTCTCAGCATAATTACTGAATACACTGCCTTTCACAGGGTGGAATGCTGTGAGCAAGACAGCTTCTGAATTGGACCCGTAGTCGTAGTTCAAGGTGATTTTTCTTTCAGTGGGAGCCAGTATATTTACAGAAGCCACAGAGGTGCTATATAAAGTCATATTTAAAATCTTACCTTCTATTTGGAGGCAGAAATACAAGTCAGAGATTTTGGCGTAAGGAGAAACACATCTATTTTTTTTTCCTGTGAGCAAATTGCATATTATCGTAACTATAGCAAATATTATTTTTCTCATATTTTACTATATAAAATTGGATCAGAAGGATATGGAGCCATTCGTGAGTACATAGGAGAGCCATGAAGATGCTGTGAGGGCTGGAGCACCTCTTCTCTGTAGACAGGCTGAGAGAGCTGGGCTGGTTCAGCCTGGAGAAGAGAAGGCTCCAGGGAGACCTTAGAGCAGCTTCCAGTGCCTAAAAGGGCTACAAGAAACCTGGAGAGGGGTTTTGGACAAGAGCCTGTAGGGACAGGCCAAGGGGGAATGGCTTTAACCTGCCAGAGAGGAGACTGAGATGAGCTCTTACGTAGAAGTTCTTCCCTGTGAGGCGCCGGCACAGGGTGCCCAGGGAAGCTGTGGCTGCCCCATCCCTGACAGTGTTCGAGGCCCAGTTGGACGGGGCTTGGAGCAACCTGGTCTAGTGGAAGGTGTCCCTGCACATGGCAGGGGGTTAGAACTGGATTAGCTTTAAGGTCCCTTCCAATGTAAACCATTCTGTGATCCTATTTATTCTGATATGATTCAATGAATGGATGAGCAATTTCACTTCTAGCAATCTCTCCTAACTGGTGAGAAATGTTAGTATATATAACCTATGGAACTGTAAACCATGTGGAAACAACGTATCTCCATTGAAGTACAATGAGTTTAGATCTAATCCTGCAAGGCTTGGTGAGGCTAGATCTATAACACCGAGCATTTCAAACTCATAGAAAGCCAAAAAATCCCAAAGGCTTGGTGTGAGAAAGAATGTGTTATTTCCATTTCAAAAATAATTTAAAGTTATAATTATACTTTTCACTTTTATAAAGTCATAAATCAGATGATCTCTAAAAGCATTACAATTCATAGAATCATAGAATCATAGAATAGTTAGGGTTGGAAAGGACCTCAAGATCATCTAGTTCCAACCCCCCTGCAATGGGCAGGGACACCTCACGCTAAACCATCCCACACAAGGCTTCATCCAACCTGGCCTTGAACACCGCCAGGGATGGAGCACTCACAACCTCCATGGGCAACCCATTCCAGTGTCTCAACACCCTAACAGGAAAGAATTTCCTCCTTATATCCAATTTAAACTTCCCCTGTTGAAGTTTTAACCCATTACCCCTTGTCCTGTCACTACAGTCCCTGACGAAGAGTCCCTCCCCAGCATCCCTGTAGGCCCCCTTCAGATACTGGAAGGCTGCTATTAGGTCCCCACGCAGCCTTCTCTTCTCCAGGCTGAACAACCCCAACTTCCTCAGCCTGTCTTCATACAGGAGGTGCTCCAGTCCCCTGATCATACTCGTGGCCCTCCTCTGGACTTGTTCCAGCAGTTCCATGTCCTTTTTATGTTGAGGACACCAGAACTGCACACAATACTCCAGGTGAGGTCTCACAAGAGCAGAGTAGAGGGGCAGGATCACCTCCTTCGACCTGCTGGTCACACTCCTTTTGATGCAGCCCAGGATACGGTTGGCTTTCTGGGCTGCGAGCGCACACTGCCGGCTCATGTTCATTTTCTCATCGACCAGCACCCCCAAGTCCTTCTCTGCAGGGCCGCTCTGAATCTCTTCTTTGCCCAGTCTGTAGCTGTGCCTGGGATTGCTCCGACCCAGGTGTAGGACCTTGCACTTGTCGTGGTTGAACTTTATAAGGTTGGCATCGGCCCTCCTCACAAGCGTGTCAAGGTCCCTCTGGATGGCATCCCTTCCCTCCAGCATATCAACCGGACCACACAGCTTGGTGTCATCGGCAAACTTGCTGAGGGCACACTCAATCATCTGACCTCTCTCCTTTTTAAAGCAGCATAACAATTCAGCTCAATGTCCTCTTTCCTATGCTTAGTGGAGGTAACTACCTATTCTTTTCCATATAGCTCCTGTTTACCACACCTCAGGCAAAATTGGCATCCCATATTAAGCTTTCAGTAATTTTAACTTGATGTTCCCCTTCAACAGTTTTTGTGCACCTTAGAAACCTACAATATTATAAATAGGGTTTTGTTTGTTTTCAGAGATATTAGACCAGGCATAAGTAGACAGACATTTGTCATCTGACCCCCAAGCTATAAACAAAAATAAAATACTGTAGCATAAATAGATAAAATACAATAATGATATATGGTAATATATATGGATTACAAGTAAACAAAAAATATTTTAAAGGCAAATTAATAAATAATGAAAACATTTTTAACTCATTGGTTCAGTTTTCATTTTCATGCGAGGAGCAGAGAACGCCTCAGATATAGAAGCTTAAGAGAAAAAGACAACTGGAAGGGTAAAATACTACCTTAATTCCCTTGCAGATCTGTTGCGAAATCAAATTCCAGTACAAAGTGAGACTAATCTAACTCAACCAACTTCAGCAGAATCCAATCCCACCTAGCCCAGGAAGCTGGATGTTACCAAGTAATCAACCTGGGGCAGAGCAAGCATTCCTGACAGATATGACCAGAGCACAGGGTCTTTGGATGCTGGGAGGTCTATAGAATCATAGAATCATAGAATAGTTCGGGTTGGAAAGGACCTCAAGATCATCTAGTTCCAACCCCCCTGCCATGGGAAGGGACACCTCACACTAAACCATCCCACACAAGGCTTCATCCAACCTGGCCTTGAACACCGCCAGGGATGGAGCACTCACAGCCTCCCTGGGCAACCAATTCCAGTGCCTCACCAAGCTAACAGGAAAGAATTTCCTCCTTATATCCAATTTAAACTTCCCCTGTTTAAGTTTGAACCCGTTACCCCTTGTCTCCAAGCTGGAGATCTTGAAAGCAGTTGTTTGCTTAGATATATTAAAAATCATGAAAACCAATTTCACCGAGCACCTGCAGATCAGAATTCTTTATTATTCATGAAAATTAAATTGTTTTGGTTTTCTTTTTTTGGGGGGCCATGTTGGACTGAATCCAAGCTTTAGAGCTAAGAAAATCCCTGCTATGTGTAAATCAACTTTTTTCTGGCCAGTGCTATTCCTTTGCAAGCTTCCACTGATAGCGAGGGTTTTCCTCAAACTTGACCAAGAGGCAAATTTCTAGTTAAGCAGCTTTCCAAGCAAAACTATGAAGACCCATAATGCAATTATAACATGACAATAGAAGTTCTTATGCTAGGAATAAGCAAGGGCTTCCTTTGCATTGATTTCAACCACAAGGAGTTCATAAATTAATGGAACTCTGTCTGAAGAGCAAGGCACCCTCACTTGATACACATGGGTGAATGCACCTGGAATTTATAGACAAGACTGGGCAGCAGCACTGCTGTTTACATATTTTGTAGAAGATCTTATGCACTCTGTGGTTAAATCTTCATCTGTAAGAAGGGAAAATCATATTCTAACTCCTGGCATTTTGATTGTCTTGACATCAAAGATACTACAGTGCACTGAATGTCCAGCCTGAGTAGAATCATCTGACAGAGAGAGAGCACAGACTGTTAATTCAATTCTCGTATTGCTTCTGTGGGTGAAAGCCAGAGCTAAGTTTATTTCAGTAAATCAGATAAAAGTCAGTGCTGTTGAGGTCAGATTTAGGCTGTATAAGTATAAATTTGTTATCAGTAATGTTAATGAAAGTTCAATTGTTTTTGGAGAGATCTGACTCTTTGAAGGAAAAATTGGTCTGAGAATTATTTAGAGAAATTAACTCTCAACTCTTTTCCCCCACAATATAAGGGTAACAAACAAATACCTTAATTGAGGTGATGGCACAGAGATTTCAAATTTGTTAACAACTACACGCAAGATATTTTTGTGTGACATCAAGACAAGCATTCACCTTGAACCTGATGAAGCATAAAAGCTTGAGATGCGTTGATTTATTAAATCTCTCAATAGCCACTGCTGTCAAAAAATGTAAATCTCTCTTCATTCTGTAAATGTTTTCACCTACCTTGCTGCAATTCTTCCAAGTTCCAGCAAACAAAGGCACACTTCTCTTGGCTGTTTGTGGAGAACCAAACCTTCTGATTCCTGATGAATTTAATCTCCTAATGCCCAAGAAATAGAATGCTTCTTTAAAATGTATTTTTTTAAGGCTTACTGGAAACTGTTAGTTCAGCTAAGCATAAAACCAGACCTCTTTGCCCCTTTTTTTGTACTTCAATCATAAAAAAAAAAAAAAAAAAAAAAAAAAGCCTAACTAATGGCTCTCATATTCTCATTTCATTTTCTGAATTTTCTTTCCAATGAGTTAACTCTGATCTTCTTAACAGGCATCAAAAAACTGTGACCAAATAAAGTCAGCAATTAATTTTCTGCAAAATCAGCCTAGTTCTAATGGCAAATTTAATTTGCCGATGACACCAAGCTGTGTGGTCCGGTTGATATGCTGGAGGGAAGGGATGCCATCCAGAGGGACCTTGACACGCTTGTGAGGTGGGCTGATGCCAACCTTATGAAGTTTAACCATGACAAGTGCAAGGTCCTACACCTGGGTCAGAGCAATCCCAGGCACAGCGACACGTTGGGCAGAGATTCAGAGCGGCCCTGCAGAGAAGGACTTGGGGGTGCTGGTCAATGAGAAAATGAACATAAGCCAGCAGTGTATGCTCGCAGCCCAGAAAGCCAACCGTATCCTGGGCTGCATCAAAAGGTGCATGACCAGCAGGTCGAAGGAGGTGATCCTGCCCCTCTACTCTACTCTGCTCTTGTGAGACCTCACCTGGAGTATTGTGTGCAGTTCTGGTGTCCTCAACATAAAAAGGACATGGAACTGCTGGAACAAGTCCAGAGGAGGGCCACGAGGATGATCAGGGGACTGGAGCACCTCCCATATGAAGACAGGCTGAGGATGTTGGGGCTGTTCAGCCTGGAGAAGAGAAGGCTGCATGGAGACCTCACAGCAGCCTTCCAGTACCTGAAGGGGGCCTATAGGGATGCTGGGGAGGGACTCTTTGTCAGGGACCGTAGCGACAGGACAAGGGACAGTGGGTTGAAACTTAAACAGGGGAAGATTAGATTGGATATAAAGAGGAAATTCTTTCCTGTGAGGGTGGTGAGGCACTGGAATGGGTTGCCCATGGAGGTTGTGATTGCTCCATCCCTGGCAGTGTTCAAGGCCAGGTTGGATGAAGCCTTGTGTGGGATGGTTTAGCATGAGGTGTCCCTGCCCATGGCAGGGGGGTTGGAACTAGATGATCTTGAGGTCCTTTCCAACCCTAACTATTCTATGATTCTATGATTCTCAGCTAGACCTCACTTTTTCAAGTATCTTTGTAAAAGGTTTGTGCTCTAATTAAAATAAGTAATGATAAATTACAGGAAAATATTGTGCTTTTTATTTCAAGAAGAAACACATGACAAATTACATCTTGATTTAGCAAAAATTTGCAAGCATGTAAATTTTGGTGGTCTTACAAATTTTTTTAACTAAGTTCTTCTTTATTTTTCTCCCTCCTTCCCCACCACTTCAATCAGTCCTATTGTTTCTTGCCTTTCCTTTCTGTTTCACAAAGAGAAACAGAAGACGTTACATCTCTTTTACTGTAGGAATAGATCTCTACTGCTTCTGGAATTTTTTGTGTTTCAGGTCAGCAGGCTTAGACAGCCATAATGAGAAATAGCAAGGTAAAGTGTAGAGAGAGATGCTTCAGACATAGAAACACACATCCCACTGTCAAGTGCTTTCCATTCGCTGAGCAGCTGAGTGGAACATGAACCCGGCTAAGTTCTGAGTTGCAGTACAGATCCTTCGTGGAAAATGGGAGAAACCCAAGTAAGGAAAATACATGAACAGATCAGGGAGATTTAAAGGAATAGGGAAGCTGACTGTTCCTAAATGTAAATGTTGAGAAATAAAATCAGAAGAAAACAATCTCTGAAGGAGGAACAAGAAATATTTGCTTTTGAGTAAATAATAAAGTAATAGGGATGAATTCCCCAGTCTTTTGCCATTTGCAAGTGGGATATGAATGGTGTATTGATGATAGAGACACAGTCAGCCTTCTACCTAAATTATCTGAGTAACTGCTATTAGTCTATCTGTGGGCTGTGGTGTAGGTGGCAGATATGATTGTATGACATATTGGTTTATTTTCATTACATCTTTCATTCTTGAGGGATGATGAAATTTGAAAATGCATTTACTTAGCACATTTTTACATCTCTTTGAACTTCACTTTGGGAGCACTGATTGCAGTGTAAGTTAGTTGTCTGAATTCTGTAGCTTGTACAGGTATCTCAAGAAAGACAAAATAAGTTTAAAGGGATACCAGTTAACTACCAGTCTTAACATCAAGAAAGTAGAAATTTTTCCAGTGTGTTTGTCTCATGAGTTTTTTATAAGTCATTCATATCACATTGAATAGGAATTAAATGCCATGGTTACAAAATCTGTTTTATCTGAAAACTGAAAGCAAAAGTAAAGGCTGGTGTTATTTTTGTAAGCTAGAAAGGGTAGCATGGAACAAGCTGAAAAGAACGTGCATGATCAAGAAGAGCAGATCCTTTCTTTTGTGCTACAGAGATGTTTGATTTCTGACAGTTGCTAACTGATCGGTTGCTTCTTTTGATGTCCATATCTTTATAATACCAGAAACAGTCTGCTGCCTGAACAGTTTTCAATGCGAAAGATCAATAATGAGTGTATAATCTAGATAAAGCTAAAGGTAAAATCTGAGTATCAGTAACAATCAATACAGGAATATTAGCCTGAACTACCAAGTTTAGCATGAAGGTAAGAAGTATTAGGGTGTGTTTAATAAAAGAAGTACACTCTAATAGTGAAGCATTAATATTCAATAGTCCTATGGGGCAGTAGTGGCTCTATATCAGACATGCACAACCAGCCGGAACAAAGTAGTAGAAATAAAACTATAGGAAGCAATTATTTCTTTGTAAGTGATGTGATCTATTTGTTAACCTAATTTCTACAAGTACTTTCAAGATTTCCTGGATCTTGAGCTTTCAAAGAGTCTCCTCCTATACACTCTGTATTGCACATATACCATCCTGGTGTGTGGACAGTTTTAATGCCAGTGTTAGGATACATATGGATGGAGAATGGAAATTCTGGGTGTGGAGAGTGCTGAAAAAAATGGTAGCAGGGAGAAGATAATGAGAATAGGTGTCGATGGTACCCCAGCATTAGGAGGTCATCAGGATCCCAGCAGAGGGGAGAGAAAAGACAGGGCATAAACACTAAGGGCTCTCATCAGCGACAGGACAGAGAGAATAATCACCCCCCTAGTCAGGAGTAGCTACCCTAAAACAAGCAGGAGAGATTGTAAAATCTTGCTTGCTGGCATCCCTTGTCTGTTCTATTGCAAGAAATGCTGTATAGATCACCTTGATACAATCTTCTTGGTTTCATGATTGCTCGACAGGGTACACATGCTCATTCATGACCACATGGATCCACATGCGTAGTGCTGGAAGTAGGCAGGTATAAATGGTAGTTAGTGAAATCAGCTTTGTTACAAAATAAAATTATCCTCCTTGCTACAATATTTCTTATTGAAGCTTTGCTACCTTCTTGCTACAACACTGTATCTCAGTTTCGTGCAAGTCAATAGCTGTCAGAATGCACTAATATAGCTAGGCAGTGCACGTCATTAAGATGGAGCACCAACCAAATAAATCTATTCCATAGAATTAAAGAAAACACCAGTAGGAAAGGTGTGAGTTCATCACTTATGCTGCAACAGTGTCACTACACCAGTTTATTTCTCCTTCTGTGGAGTGTTCTTCTGCCTTACATTTTCTAATGAGCAGGTACTGTCACAAATAATCAAGTTACATTTTGTGGCTGAATGCCAAACATGCTTTTTCTCCTATAAATAGTGCAGAATCAGTTAAGAGTCTTAAACATCATTATATTAGTATAAAAGCTTTTCATTCCCATTAGGGTGTACTCCTAATTTTTCAAATGTCATTTGCAACAATTGATTTGTATCTTGTGCATTTCAAATAATTTATCTGAGATTGAAAATAAGACTAAAAAATAGTGGCATAAGTGACACGTATTCTTTAACAGGTTTATTATTACCAGTCATTTGTCTAAATGGGCTTTGAAGTATTATCGATTACGTATCATCACATTTCCTAAAAGTAGAATGATGATTTCTTTCATTTTCCTCATCATCTTCTCTTGTGTTAGAGCTCTCTGAAATCAAAAGTGCATTATGCTATGGATCTCTGTACTTTCTCACATTGCTATGGTAGCATACAGCTTTCCTCTGCAGCTCAGAATTCTATTTCCTTGTCTTTCACTATGCTGTATAGAATTGTTACACAGTTTGGCAGAGCCAAGTAGCAGATCCAAATCAGCTAAATGGACTTTACAGAAATATAGAAATAGAGATCAAACAAGGAAAAACAGGCAGCAGGAGAAGAGATGTAAGGCCTGAAGGAACATTAAATCACCATGTAGCAGTGGTAGCCGGGGATTCAGTCCTGCAATTCCTTATTCCACCATTCCACATTGCTGTGTGAATCACTTGAACTCCAGCTGGGTGTGGTGGAAAAGAATCCCAGATTTTCCTTTTATGCACTTCCCTTACAATCCAGAATGGGGGGGGGGGGGGCATGGATGACCAAAATAGGTATATTAGGCAGTTAAAGAGAGCTTTGCCTGTCTTTTAATTTAGAATGAAGAAACAGACAGGTTAAACTTGATTTCCAAGAAGGTTGTAAATATGATTTCCTAAAATGCTGTTGAATATATTGGTCCTACCCTAGTAATTATAAAGATTTGTCATGGGATCATCTTTACTTAATAGTTTTTTATATTAAATATATAGAAAATATTTACATCTAATTGCACATCAAAGTTTTTGCAGATACCATAAAATAATCTGTACCTAATTGTTTCCAATTTTTACATTGCACACATGTAAGTCGTCTCTGACTTGCCATCATCTTCTTGGCTATTCAGGTTTATTTCAGAATGCGATCCTATTGTCATGCAAACAAAATAAATAGAGAAAAACCTCAGCTGAGATTTAGACTTGTTACAACCAACCTTCTAAATAAACATCTGATGGAGAAAAGGATTAGCCAGAAGATTGGAAAGTGAGGAATGAAGAAGTTCCTGTTCTCAGGGCGGAGGAGCACATTAATCAGTCTGGTTGCGGACCTTTCATCAGGTCTAGTGCATACCACCATCTAGTGGCTCTGAACATAATCTAGAAAATGACACCTAACTTTAATATAATTTGTTTTGATGTGTGAAGCTGAAAGTGCTCAAATAAACTTTCACAGGAACCACTCTTGGTAATGTAACATTTCCTGCAGCATTCCAATCTATCAGAGTTACATGTGAGATTGCTTATGGTCTTGGCCTTAACTAATATGGAAGTGCCGGGCCAGAATACAAAGCAATGGAGGCAGGAGATAAATATTCCCTAATCCCATTCTTCTCTCTTCTTGGCACAAAATTCTACTGGAACAGAATATATAATATGTGTAATAGAGCCTGGAGAAGAGAAGGCTCTAGGGAAACATTACAGCAGTCTTCCAAAACCTAAAGGGTGCCTACAAGAAACCTGGAGAGGGACTTCGACCAACATCCTCTAGGGACAGGACAAGGGGGAACGGCTTTAACCTAACAGAGGGGAGACTGAGATGAGATTTTAGGCAGAAATTCTTCCCTGTGAGGGTGCTGAGGTGCTGGCACAGGGTGCCGAGAGAAGCTGTGGCTGCCCCATCCCTGGCAGTGCTCAAGGCCAGGTTGGACAGGACTTGGAGCAACCTGGTCTAGTGGAAGGTGTCCCTGCCCGCAGCAGAGTGTTAGAACTGGATGAGCTTTAAGGTTGCTTCCAACACTAACCAGTCTGGGATTTTGTGATTCTATGAACAGCTTTAGATGTTTCCCTATGTAAAGGACGCCCACCAAAGCCTGATCTAGAATTTAACGATGCAAAAGTAATCCCGTTAGACCAGATGCTGAACTGTATATACAGAAGTCATGGGATAGAAAATGAGCACAAGAGAAGACTCAGGATGCAAGTGATAAGTAATAATTTCTTCTTTTCAGTTCAGACTACCTTGGACAGTAGGAATGCTTCAATCAGGAGAGCTGTCTGGAAGAGGGACTGGAGGCATTATTTCTGTATTCAGTTAAGCCTTCCACGTAGTCCAGACACTACAGCTTGGCAAGTGAAATTTCCATACATATTGATAAATAATTCCACATCACAAAGGTGGACAGAGCACTGAACAGTAACCAGGGAACAGAAAATAAGTTGGAAGGAAGAGATAAGAAAAATAGACAAAAATACTCTTAAAGTCAGATGGCCTCTGTCCCATCTATGTGCATATTTCAACCAGTTAAAGACTACTGGGTTGTTCATGATGCTTCCAACCAGCTCAAGCCTTCTTCCATAATACAGTAAAGTCACACAAGGTTATTCTGAGACTTGTTTATTAATGACTTTGCTCAAACAAATGAACAAAACACTAAAATAAAATCCACAACACCCTCTTCTAGCAGTACGAGTTTAATTTATTTTGTGGATCCTGACAACTCTTACCTACAACTGTTTGCCTGTTCTAATCATAGGCTGCAGCTGAATATACCAGACTTTGTTTCCATTACTGGAAAATACTTCCTGTGGTGATAATGGAATAAAAAACCCCCAAAAAAGTCAGCTTTATCAGTCAGCTTTTCAGAAAGTAATTTTGGAGAAAATATTTTATCAGAGTCATATGTAGATTTGTGGAACAAGGGTATTTTCCAGCAAAACCACTGTTCTGCATTACATTTGTCTCATTTTTTGCAGGTTCCACAATAGAAACCTTCAAAGATGCTTTGAGCAGTGCCAGCTATCCTGCTGGTTACACATAAAATGCACAGTTTAGAAGTGCTATTATGGCATTTTACCCAATATTCTCTCTGAAATAATTTTTGGTCCTTTTAAGCACATTTAGAAGAGTTTAATATGTGATGGAGGTTTTGCCAATATATTTGGTGTTTAAAATAGTTCATACATATAGTAACCAAAATCAGCAATTGATTGCTGATTTGAACTATTGGAAGTTTCTTGCTATAAGGTTATTGCACAAAAGAAAAGCATAAACTTTGGATATATAAGAAAGAATAATTACTAGAAGAAAATAAATAAATTTGCTGCTGTGCTTATCACTCATGAAGGTAATGTTAAACATACCTTTGTTTAAGAGAAAGGCAGATGGAAAAAGTGAGGAAAATTTAGAACATGAAAAATTAAATTAATAGAGAGTAAAAGAGCTCATTTGTGTATCTTATTTGGGAAAAATTGAGAGGCTGACCAATAATTGTAAAACATCTTCACTGATAGGAAGACACTAGATATTGAAGAAGTTTACGTTATAGTACAGACATGTACAGCAAGAAATGGTGTCTATGATTCTAAGAATTAATATTGGAGCTATGACCAGCATCTTTAGCTGTGAAGGTAATTAACCTCTGCAAAACATTACTGAGGAAAATTGATCATTCTGCACCTCTTCAATGAAGACCCTAATTATTGGGCTGCAGTCAGCAGTGACTGGGTGGAAATCAGTGGTCTGTTAAGGCAGGCAGTCCTATTCAGATGATAAAATCATATTTTATTGATGTTAAAAAGCAATTAAAGGTTCACAATTACAAGCCCTAAGTAACATGAAGAAAACTGATCATGCAAATCTGATTTGTCTGTGTTATAGTGTATATTCATACTGAGAAAAAGTGTCAGAATAATGTAGTGGAAAAGCAACATTCCCTTCTGCTGCTTCTTCTGCCTGTCTCCATATGGTCACAACTCTGGGGCTTGTCACCATGGCCATTTCTTCATTACATATAACAGTTCTGGATTTGTCCTGGAACTAGTTGTTTACAGTGAAACCAAAAAGAATTCTGCATTATAAGTGGATATCATTTGTTTACCCTTGCTCTCTTTCTCTGTTTTATAAGGCTACTTTAGCAACAAATAAGAAGTTACACATGATAACAAAAATTAGGGGTGTGGGGGTGATGCAAATGTATGGTTGTTTCTGTTTAAGCTCTGCAGAAATGTATCTGTGCTCATAAATAGGTATAGGGAGATAAAAATGGATTCCTAATTTCATTCCTCAGGAGAGGGAAAGAGAGATAACATATAAAGATAATCAAATAGAGAAAGATCAGCCAATATTAGCATCTTGAATAGTAACACAGAAGTTGACCAAAGAGATTTAAATGCTTCAACACACCCTGGAATAGAAAATCCTTTTTTTCTGGTAACAGTTATTGAAGTTGAGCTATCACGAAGCATAGTTTACAGAATGACTGAAGGAATTCAGCACAGGAATGAAAAATATTTAGTATACAGTCTGGAATGGTCAGATGCCCTGTTGGGGTAGATCTTGATACCCAACAGTGCAATGAGAATCTGCAATACTAATTAATCATGAAAGGCAAGATCTGTTTATAACCTTTTTGCCCTGATAGCCAGTTTCTGCTCTATTCTAGGCATGAAAATGTTTGGTAAGATCACATCATTCATATTCTGTCATGCAAGTGCTTCATACAAATCTATATCTAGTGTCTTTTAGGAACACAAAGTAAATTCTTGTTGTTTAGACTTGTTTTACCACATCAAAGTCCGATGGACTCATTCAATTTAGAGCACTTTTTACATACTTTTCTTTTTTGACTGTCTGATAATTGCACTAACACTGTAGCATAGGCAAATGTGTCAGGCATTGATCATCCTTAAAAAAAGAAACACAGAAATGTTGATCACGGCTTTAACCTCCCACTGACTGTTGTACCCATCTTTTAAGCATTCATCCACTTTAAATCCAAGGTGTATGGATAGTTTTAAATTGGGGTAATACTTTCTTTGCTTTTAGCCCCAGCCCACATGCCACAAAGTGATTCATTCAACAATTTAAACAAAGAATATTTTTTGCACTGGCTGCCAAAAACTATTCAAACAAACACAGTGGCAGTAAAAATGCTTTATCTTTAGTCAGGGCAATGAGGTCATAATTCCTGAGCAGCCACGAAAGACTAAATGTACTTTGAATCCTAACATCTGATTTTTAGTTGCCAAGCCTGTTAGAATTGTGCCAATTTATATTTGAGTTCATTATGAATATCACAAAATATCCTTAAAAATCCTAGCTTTTGATAAGCTAAAACTCACTTCATCAATAACCCGTTGTCATAATGCACTAGAACAGCATAAATCATCCAAATACAGGCTGGGTTTTTAATTGCACAAAGCCACAAATGGTTGATATATTCGGATGAAATATTTCCCCCGCATTTATCAGTGGGTTTCGTAAATCCCCACAAACAAATGCCATCACAGGGACTCTCATTGAGGGGATACTTTTGCATAAGTGATTGATGTTTAATTTGGGGTACAGAGTAATCTCTTGTTTCTTCAATTTCTGTATCAAGAAGGACGATGTTCATAGAATCACAGACTGACAGACTGGTTTCAGTTGGAAAGGAACCTTAAGCTCACCCAGTTCCAGTCGCCTTCCACAAGGAGGGACACCTTCCACTAGACCAGGTTGCTCCAAGCCCTGTCCAACCTGGCTTTGGGCACTGCCAGAGATGGGGCAGCCACAGCTTCTCTGGCCAATCCATGCCAGCGCCTCACCTCACAGGGAAGAACTTCTTCCTTATACCTAACCTGAACTCCTCCTGTTTGAGTTTAAACCAGTTCCCCCTTGTCCCTATCACTACAGTCCCTGATGAAAAGCCCCTCTCCAGCATCCTTGTGGCCCCTCTTCAGATATTGGAAGACTAAGTCTAAATTTTTACCACTCATAAACACCTTAGGACTGAAGAGCGGTGTGGAGGTCCTTCACCTCACTGTGTCTTTATCTTGATCCATACACATTTAGGCAGGCCAAGCTTTACAGTGTTTTTCTGCTGCTTATCTCTCTTTTCTCCAACTCATTATTTTTGGTCTTGGCTCGAATTTTGCATTGTCATTTTCAGTTAGTGGCAGTTAAGATTTTTTTCAGCTTTCTAGAGCTTTATTGCCAAATAAATGTAGCTTACAATGTCCTAGTGCATGTTGGAATTTTACCACAGGTGTGTAAAGAGAGCTCAGGTCAGGTTTATATAAAATGCAATGATTCAGACAATTTGTGTATTTAAAGCTCTGTGTATAGAAATAGCTGATTAACTGATTTACAGAACTGTTGGACCAATGTGATTTTGTTTGGTTTAGTGTGAGCCTTTGTTGTGGTGGCTGTTGTCTGTTGGTTTCACATAAAAGAATAGGGATAACCCTGCCTTGTCAGGGGTTTAATTATGTTCTCATCCATCCTTGGTTTTGAAGCTTGCCGGAGCAAAATGTTGTGGGCAGCACAGCTGTCACTGTTATCACTGTAGCTCTGAATACAGTAGTCCTGATTCCCATTGTAATGCAATTAGTCTTCTGCTTTTCGCTAATGGGTGAACAAGCATCTTTACTGCAGCATAAAATCCTAATTATTTCCTGAACAGATGCATAAAGGGAATTTAAACTAATGGCAGTGACAAATGTGATAAATGTTGATAACATCTTTAGCTACTAACATTTTGCACTGCAGACATTTTTTCAAAGCTTACAGTCCCTTAACCTCCACAAGATGTATTTTCCCCTTCCAATGAAGCTGTCTTACAGAGAGATATTCCAGGTACTCCCTCTGAGGACACCCCTGCACAGCAAGCATGACCGACTTGTGTTGGGTTCACTAAGGTTGTAGTCCCTGTTTCTCCACTAAAATGTTGCGAATCCTCCTTACATCACAACTCCATCACTTTATAGTTATGCAGTATTTCCTGTCAAAAACTCCTGGGTGAAGTCTTAATCCTTCTCTCATTGAACTCTTTCAAAAGTGTATTTGTTACATGGAGATAAAGCAGATTTGGGATTGTTTACAAAACTCTTTACAGAGTAAGTAAGATTGCTGGAAGACCGTCTGCAGTGCTCATACTAGCAATGTGAACTTCACCGGTGTAGTTCATAACATTTGCCATGTCTCCAGAGCAGACTAACCTACCATTTCATCCACAAGGCATCCAAGGACTGTCACTACATGACATAAAATTATGTCTCATTTACAGAGCACAGGCATATTCTAGGATCTGGGCACAGAGAAAATATCTTTTGCTTCTCCAGATCCATCAAGGTCTGACTTGACAAAACACTTCTTATTTGTATGTCATGTAGGCTGTGAATTTCTTTCAGGGCAAACAAATGCATTTAATCACTACTTAATTTTATCAAAACGGCCAAAAGCCTGTTAATGAATGCATCTTGCAGGCTGTATTCCTTGGCAAATCGAGGGTGGTATCTGTTCTGTGCAGCTGTACTAATGATTTAATGAAAATAATATTTTATTGTGGGACTAACAGTTTTCACATTTTCATATTGTCCCCCCTCAGATTTTTCTCTGCAGTTATTCCCGTCTTCTTTCATTCAATCTAAGGTACCCTTTGAGACCCTCACAGAAATCACAAATTTCATTTTTTTCCCCAATATCTGTTCAGCTTTCCTCACCCTTTTAACTCCCCTTGTCCTCTTGATACTGAATTTCCATGTCATCTTCTATCACTTCCCAGTTCTTCTGTCTTCACTATCTGGCCAAATTTACTGCTCCATCTTGCCCATTGCTGTTCTCAGCTCCTGACAACTCCTTTCTCAAGTGTGCATTCAATTTAGTATAATGGTACAGCAGGACTCCAGAAGTGCACCAAATAAGATTTGAAAGAACATATTAAAATTAGCTCTATTTCACTCCTCACCAGGAAGCACATTGGGAGAATCTAGGGTTACTAAACATTTAGCACTTCTTGGATACATGCAGTACAGGCAGCAGAACAAAAGTGCAGATAAATACAGAGGGAAAATCAGTGAGGTGTATCCATAGAATTAAGAAGATAAAACCCTGGGGTTTAATCAGAATATATTTAATTGTCAGAGAACCATGTTAGAGGCATTCAGGTTGCTACCTTTTAGTAGTTGACTTCTGCCCTTCAGTGTGAAGGTTTATATACTAGTAAATTTTATCATGTCTAAATTCTCATTATCCATGTAAATACATAATTCTTTATTAATTCCGTTTAAGCTCTTAACCTCAATTATATCCTGTGCAGAAAGTTCCACAGGTTAATTACACATAATGTTGAAAAAACTTATCCTTTGATCAGCTTCATATTTCTCTCTTAACAATCCTTTCTTTATGACCCTATAACAATTTACATAATTTCCTAGAAATTGCTGTTCTTGTACCCCAGATCTGTTTTTTTTTTTCTTTTCTTATGAGCAGAAAAATTTGACAACCTACCTTTTCTATTTTTTTAAACAAGGCAGCTCTAAAATAATTAAAATATTGCTATAATTTGTTTTATATTATTATATTAATATAATTTAAATAATATATTAAAAGATTTTGTCTAATGTCACATTCTTTTATTTGACCTCGGGGTCACCTGCCAGAACATTTTATCTGAGAAACAGAACTAGTCCAGAATGTTACCATGCAAGAAAATTTAATTTCTGAAACAGACACGTGTAGAGGAGGTAACTACTTCACTCAAACTGTTGTGTTTGCTAGCAAACATGAAATTGTGCTGCTTCATTTTTTTTCAAGCTGAAACTGCAAATCAGGAATAAAATAATAATAAAATCACCTTGTTTCTCAAAAACAGAACCAAACCAAAATATCATGAATGCTGTTAACAGAGAACTAGACTGCTACAGGACGGGCTGTGAAAATGTATTTTTCAAGATAGGTTTTCCAAATTCAGAAACATTTAATGTTCAAAGATAAAATCAAGGGAGAAAAACTTTATGTATCTAGTGTTTTTACTAGCTTTTTAGGTATAAGTTATAGCCATTTACATATACCTGCTGTCTTCTGCAGTCATTGACTGATATACTCAGTATACTGGAAATGTATGTTCGAGATATGAGGAATCAATGTTGTTGACATATTACTATTTTTCTAGTCCTCTGTTTCCTAATTCCTATCTTCAGAAAAGCTTCTCAAAGGAAACATTCGGATATTAAACGAGTTAACTCACTTTTGCCTGATTAATGTATTCACATTTCTTTCTTCCAGTTTTCCCATATTTCTGCTGCATTATAGCTGCTGAAAGATTGAGATAGAGCAAGCACAAGACTGGCCACAAAAATTTTGCCTACAACAGAACTGTTCCTTCTGTTTCTTCAGGCCTATATTTAGTTGCAATAGACACAACAGGAAAATTTTTAATATTTATTAGATGTGCACATCCAATGCATCTGTGCAAGAGGTGTTAAGCTCTTCTTTGCTTTGTTTGCCACAAGCAGAAAATTGAAGTTCCATTTTTCTTGACTGAGTTCCTTCCCAGCATAAAACTATGAAAGAGATGATGGATTTGCACTTTGCCAAGGAAAACACACAGATTTGCTGAATGATTTGGAACATATCATCAGGATGACACTTCCCTTCATCAAGTTTGCCCCAATGTCTTTATAGAGTAAACTTGGAGACATAAAGAGATATAAGTAAGGAGAGGTAGCTCTTGTGGTCTTCATCTTCTACATAAATAAAGGAATAGCTCTTCCTGACTTTGAACTGGTCCCATTTCATCTGGAACTGTGGGAAGAATCAGCCTGGAGTTGCACTGACCTGTGATTTCTGTGATTCATGCATCAAAGAAAAAATTCATTTCAGTTCCTCAGCCTTGTCAGTTCTACATTTGCACACATATGAGGGAAAAAAGTCCTTAAAAATGAGCTGAGACTGAAGCTTCATGAATCCTTTTTTCTGGCACAAGTTAAATGGACTGAGTTTTATGAAAACTGCAAGAAGAATGAAAATGGATTAGAAGGTTATTTTTTTAATACATCTTTCTGTGTAGCTTTTCCCACTCTCTGTAGCCTCTGCTACCCAAAAATCCCAAACAATGAGATGTGATGACCTTTTTCCTTTTACCTCTGTTCTGTATAATTACAGGTGAATTTTGAAATGTCATCAGCCCATAGCTTATAGTTATTTCAGCACAAATCCTTGGAGAACAACTCTAATGTCTCTTCGTATAGTGCTTAACTGTGGACAGTTCACTAAATCTCACTTGGTAAAATAATAGGAAGTTTAGTGCATCTCATTTGGTGAAATTTACAGTAGACTTAGTAGAATTTAAGCCTGGCTTATAAAGAAGCAAAAATATTTCCTAAAAATAGAGACATATCATACAATCACAGACTGTTTTGGGTTGGAAGGGACCTTAAAGCTCATCCAGTTCCAACCCCCTGCCATGGGCATGGACACCTTTCACTAGACCAGGTTGCTTCAGGCCCTGTCCAACCTGGCCTTGAACACTGATGGGGATGGGGAAGACACAGCTTCTCTGGGCAATATCAGTAATTTTGTGTTGTATTTGTGGAACTGCAGGCATGAGGAAGTCATCTGTCCTCCTTATAGTCAGGCTCAGAGATAATGACAGACCTGAGAACAGAACCAAGTTTTCTCCTGTGACAATATTGCCTGCTTTCCTCTCATGCTCTGTAGTGCTCTCAGTATTTTAGTGTTCAGGGAATGGTTGGTGAGACCTTTCAGGCAGCAATTTTACCTAGAATAGAGTGCTGAAAATACAGTTATTTTCTCTCTTGATAATCTGTCTGCAATTACAGATTGTAAAGAATAAAAATTTAAATTTAAAAGGAATTTGTCATTCTGAAGTTAATTTTCTTTTTACTTCTATTGATACAAACTTTAAAAAGAAAGGTCACTTCAATATTAAAAAAAAAAAAGAGAAAGAGAAAAATGCTGTTCCAAAAAGATTAAAATGAAACAATTTCCCTTATGAAAAAGCCTTTTTCACTTTTCCTTAAGAAAATGCCTGTCAAATTGACATGTTCATGTTAAAGGTTTTCTTTTTGAACAAGAGCCTATTTTCTAGAAGAAAAAGAAAACAGTTTCACTGGGTTTAATAAAGATTTTGTGTTTGAGACCTGTATAGAAAATTCAATAATTCACGAGGTAAAATAACATCCAGTCAATTCTAGCTTAGTGTTTGTGCCCTTCAAATTTAATAGGAGGAAACTTGTTCAGACACGAAGTCAGAAGACAATTCAAAGGTGCTCTAGCAAGTGTGTACATAGATAAGAAGTAGTTGCTTTACAGAGGCTTGATTTCTGTCCATAAATATACTTTCAAACTACTCTCTGTGGTGGTGCATCCCTTCCCACCATTCTCTGGACTATGCTGTGATCTAAGGACTATCTAACAGGCATTGGCGCTTGTGTAATCACTTGGGATTGAAGCATCCCTTGAGAGTACCAAGAATGCTCACACAACTAAGGAGGGAGGCACTGATTGTGTGAAGAACTCCTGACATCTGGCTAAGGTGGGAAGCAAAACCAGGAATAATTAGTCATCCTGACATCTTCAGAACATTCCCTTCTTCCTTTGACCATAGCCCAAGTAGGACAGTAGCATTGTTACTGGAGTTTTGAAAATGTCTGGTAATTACTGACTCAGATGGTGGCCAGGACGGAAATTCACTGATGACTAAAGCACTATAAATAGTGGTCCTGAGTGAGGCCTTCTGGGCTCTTCTGGACCTTAGTGGGTTGTTACCAGCATGTCCCTCTGAGTGGAACACCTCAAGATACTCCTGAGTTTGTGCTATTCAGGACAGTCACCAAAATCTGATGATGGAACCAGGATTTAAGTCCCACAGACTCAACCGTCACCCACTGAGGAATGCTGAGACATTAGACATATTTCACAGACCTTGAGGAGAAGTTTTAATAGGTGTCCCTTTATGTGTCTTTGTGGTAAGGTGGTATGTTTGTAACCCTTTAGATATATACCCTTGACCAAGTTGGAGAATAAGACCAGAGCTAGGATTATTCTGCACTTTGTGAATTAACAGGAAGATTTCCTTATTCCCCGTATCTCTTCCATTGGATATATACCATTGACCAAGACTCAGACTAAGACTGGATCCAGCCAAACCTAGGCTCCATCAGGAGTTTAGAAAGCAAGGGTATCTATTCTGAATCTTGCGAATCAATGAGAGGGTCTCCCTTATTCTTTTGTGCCTTCATTATTTGTATCAATCATCTTTAGTTTGATTTTAACACACATTTCTTTTGTATGCTTTATCCATGTGTCCTGGGTTCAGCAGTAGCAGTCATAGAGTCATAGAATAGTTAGGGTTGGAAAGGACCTCAAGATCATCTAGTTCCAACCCCCCTGACATGGCCAGGGACACCTCAAGCTAAACCATCCCACACAAGGCTTCATCCAACCTGGCCTTGAACACTGCCAGGGATGGAACACTCACAGCCTCCCTGGGCAACCCATTCCAGTGCCTCACCACCCTCACAGGAAAGAATTTCTTCCTTACATCCAATCTAAACTTCCCCTGTTTAAGTTTTAACCCATTACCCTTTGTCCTGTCACTACAGTCGCTGATGAAGAGTCCCTCCCCAGCAGCCCTATAGGCCCCCTTCAGATACTGGAAGGCTGCTATGAGGTCTCCACGCAGCCTTCTCTTCTTCAGGCTGAACAGCCCCAACTTTCTCAGCCTGTCTTCATATGGGAGGTGCTCCAGTCCCCTGATCATCCTCGTGGCCCTCCTCTGGACTTGTTCCAACAGTTCCATGTCCTTTTTATGTTGAAGTCATTTTTCTCCTCAGTAGCTGGTGCAGTGCTGTGGTTTTGACTTTCAGCCTGGGAACAGCACTGATAACGCCGATGTTTTTAGTTGCTTCTCAGTAATGTTTACTCTGACCAAGGACTTTCTGAGTCTCATGCTCTGCCAAGGAGGAGGGGAAGCTGGGAGGAAGCAGAGACAGGACACCTGACCCAAACTAGCCAAAGAGGTATTCCATACCACAGCACATCATGCCTGCTATATAAACTGAGGGAGTTACCTGGAAGGGTTAGATCACTGCTCGGTTGGGCTGGGTATCCGTCGGCGGGTGGTGAGTGGCTGTATTCTCTTCCCTTGTTATTTCCCTTATCATTATTATCATTGGTGGTAGCAGTAGTGGTTTGTGTGACACATTAGTTACTGGACTGTTCTTATCTCAACCCATGTGAGTTACATTCTTTTGATTCTCCTCCCCATCCCTTCAGTAGCTGGGTGGGGGGGAGGATGGGGGGCACTGAGAGATAGACTGTGTAGTTCTGAGTTATGGCTGGGCTTAAACCACGACACCATGTAATAAGTAATAGAATTAACCTTGACATCAAATTCTGCTAAGATGTGTGTTTATAAATCATACTAAAGTTGCTTTTGCTCATACCTGTGATGGTCACTCTTTGAGCAACCCTAACCCATTCATTTGGTGACACACCTGAGTATACTGAGCAGTTACCACTTACAGCACTGTTATCACTTATACCTGACCATGAAAGCTTGCTATAGACTAGGGGTGTCAGAAATCATTTCATATTATGATTTTTATACAGTTCTCAGACTGTGCTACCTGACACTCCATAGCATGATATAAAGTAACAAATGTAAAGTATCAATCACTTGTTGCAATATATAACTGAGTGAAAGTGACAGCAAGTTATGAATAGACCATATTGCCTCACACAAAATCTTTCTTACTGTAAGCGAAGATTTGCCATTCCACATTATGGATCCACCTGCACCAAGGGAGAGCTGTGTGTTTTGGAACAGGTCATAGTGGTGGGCCTTTGGTAATCCACAGCTGGAGCTGTTGGTCCTGGCTACAGCATGCGGTGGTTTTTTTCTTGCCTAAATGCAAAAGTCTTTATTTTGGGAGAAGAGAAGAGGCTGTGCTAGTGCCACTGTGGATTTTGGACTTGGAGGTACCACAGTATGGCTTTGGGAGACCAGAAGGATGAACTAGTGCAAAAGGTCCATTGGTGTAGATGTAGGCAAAGACCACATTGTTCTCAGTTGACTTTACAGGCCTCAAGGTAGCTAGTACAGGAAAAAGCCTTGTTGATTGGCATTTCTTGTGGAGGCCTTCCTTCAGGCAGTTGAACCTGTGAAATCCTGCTGTGAAAAACTGTAGGGAACCAGAAGAACTGGAACCAGTGCAAAATTTGCAGATGAAACCTAGCAGCTGGAGCTTTCTGTCTGTCTGGCCGGCTGGTCATCAGTTTTCATGGTGCTTATTGTCTCTCTTTCTCTAACCAACATGAATATGTAATAGGGTAGAATTTCAGAACTAAAGATCCCACTGAAAGAGAGAGGCTGTACGACTCCTAGAATCTTGTGAAACAGCTCTGCTTTCTCAGAAGCAGGTGGTAGAACCTTTGTGTGCTGTGTCCAATATTAGCCTCAATTGTCTTTTGTATTTATCCACCCTATGATGACAGCTCAGAAGTCATTCACATAAAAAGATGACAGCACTCGAAAAGCAAAATCTGCACTTTATTAATAATTAAAAAATATTTCCATGTTCTGTTCCTGATGGAATATTGTTCAGTCAATACCAATGTCACATTTATTATTCATTAAAGATAAATACTGTGTAGTGCTTCTGGATTGAAATGTATTACGCCAAGATTATTAAGAGGACCCAGAGTCGATTTATTATTTAGAAATTGATTAAACTTTTGTATGTAATTTAATGTCTTGGATAACCCTCCAGATTTTTAAAGTTAACAGTATGTTTTAGTTAATGATTTTTTAGGTGATCACAGGCTGATATGGAGAAAAGAGAAGCTCTCAGACTTAAGTTTGACAATTAAACTGAGCTAATTTTGGAGAGGAACACATAGAATCCCAGACTGGTCTGTGTTAGAAAGGACCTTAAAGCTCATCCAGTTCCAACCCCCTGCCATGGGCAGGGACACCTTCCACTAGAGCAGGTTGCTCCAAGCCCCTGTGTCCAACCTGGCCTTGAACACTGCCAGGGATGGGGCAGCCACAGCTTCTCTCGGCACCCTGTGCCAGCGCCTCACCACCCTCAGTAAGAACTTCTGCCTAAGATCTCATCTCAATCTCCTCTCTGTCAGGTTAAAGCCATCCCCGCTTCTCCTGTCCCTGCAGGCTCTCGACAAAAGTCCCTCTCCATATTTTCTTGTGTCTAAGAAAGTAATAAATGAAAATTTAGTCCTTTTTTTTTTTTTTCTTCTATTAATGGAATATCACTCCTCAGAATATATTTAAAGTCAAAGTAAATGTCAAACAGTACACAGCCCTAAAGCTCTGTCTTCTTAGTGATCTGCTTAGTTATAAACTGGAACAGGTTGCCCAGGGGGGTTGTGGAGTCTCCTACACTGGAGATATTCAAGGCCCACCTGGACAAGTTCCTGTGTGATGTACTGTAGGTTACCCTGCTCTTGCAGGGGGGTTGGACTAGATGATCTTTTGAGGTCCCTTCCAACCCTTGGGATTCTGTGATTCTGTGATAGAAAGACGTCTCTCTAAAACAACATGAAGAAAATGTTCCAGCTGTAGCATGCAAAAGTTGTCAAATAAGTTTCAGGTTCTATACTGGTCCTGGGTTCCACTGAAAATTTCTTTAACTACCTTTTCAATGACTTCGACCCATGAAATCTGTCATAAACAGACTCAGCAAAGTCATTTTCAGATTATAGTGTTTCTCTTGATGTGATTAATTTCTAAGATGGGTCTCTGTAATGCAAAGCTTTAAGTTACCAGAATTTGCTATAGCACACAATCCATTCCACATTTCCAAAGATTAATTTATTTTAAATTCTTTTCTTCCTTCTTCCCAGCTGGTCATATCTTCAGTAAAAGGTACTCAAAAGTCATACTTAAAAGTGACAAACTTCTGTCTTTTTAGTGTCTCTTTTTGCTTTCTGATATACCATATCAAACGGTACTTTGAGAACACTTCACATTGTTTTGGAAGACTGAAATCATTTTGTCATGAAGGAGTTAACTCTGATCTAACTTTCGTTAAAAATTTTGAGAGAGTTAATAAGTTTTTACCTAAACCCCAGATCTGGTCCTAAGGAATTGAAGCATGTCTTTTTAATGCAATCACTTATGTTAATTATATTGTGATCATTCAATTTTCTTCTGGTTTCTATAATTACAGCATTGAGAAATTAATTGTAGAGACTGGCATATGTAATGTAATCTTAATTACAGTGTGTCTAGAAATATGCTGATAGATATTTCCCATTTATCACAATTAACAAATTTATCTTCCTTGCAGGCCTCCCTGGACTAGCACTTTCATCCTCTGCTCACCACTGAATTCCATTTCTCCCTGAATCCAGTCCCTCACTGTCTCTCAGCAATGACAAGCAGCATTTCTCAGCTCCAAACCTTCTCTTTACAGGGATCTGAATTTCAAGAAAAGCTGGGCTCTGATTTAGTAAAGCCAACATCAGTTAGAACTGCAGAAAAGTGGTGATATTTACACTCTGTGTCTACCTTTCACTTTTAATGAGGAAACGCTCCCAGGGTAAAGCCTGTGACAAGCCTTTGTGGATACCTACGGAATAGGAGTTATTTTCGCTTGTCTCTCATATGACAGATGAGACAGTGTTGCTCCTTCCCACAGCAGGAAACTCACTGTTAATTGTCTGGTTTGCTAGAATGCAGCTAAAAGCTACATTTTTTGTACTAAAAGAAAGCTTCATCTCCTCAAGCCTTCTTTCTCCATCCAGTCTTCCCATAACAAAGCAGGCTCCATCACTCTAGCCAGAGATTTTTAATCTGAAGTTGTAGACTATAGATGTTAGAGCTGTTACCTTATCCACTCAGGTAATGAGTTATTTTCTTCTTAGTCCTCAACTAAGTTCAATTCCCTGATATGGGCTGCAGCCTCTGGGATGGCCCCAGCAATTACAGGAGTTACAAATATCAAAGTTTTTAATTTTCAAAGCTGGTTTCACTTTTATCAGTTAGTCACTACCAGTCAAGCTGGAAACCCTTTTTGATGGCAGACCTTTCACTGCTAGGTTGGCTGTCCACTTGCAGAGAAGAAAGAAGTATCTCATCACCTTATACTCCTCAGGTGGTAAGTTACCACTGACAGGATCTGAAGAGACGAATATCTCCTTTCCTGATCTTTGTCTTTATTCAGGATACAGACTAAGAAGAAGATGCACAGCACAACCTCCATAAATCATACACAAGTCTCTTAAAGAAAGTCAATGTGAAACTGGGGGATGAAGGAAGGTCCTGCTGATTCCTCAAGTGGGCTAAGAGGTGACAAGATTATGGTGTCACAGCATAGCATGTACTGATCTACTTTCACACTAAATGTAGAAGAAATTAATTGTGGATATGTGAGGCAGACTTAGTATTACTGGTGTGGAGGTATTGGAATAAGGCCAGAGAAGGGCCACGAGGATGTTAAGGTGCTGGAGCAGACTAAGGAATTGCAGCTGTTCAGCCTGGAGAAGATAAGCTGCATGGACACCTCAGAGCAGCCTTCCAGTATCGGAAGGGGAGCTACAAGGATGACGGAGAAGGATTCTTCACCAGGGACTATAGTAATAGGACAAAGGGTGTTGGGTTCAAACTGAAACAGGAGAAGTTCACACTAGATTTTAGGCAGAAGTTCTTCCCTGTGAGGGTGCTGAGGCCCTGGCACAGGTTGCCCAGAGAAGATGTGTCTGCCCCCATCCCTGGCAGTATTCAAGGCCAGGTTGGACAGGGCTTGTAGCAACCTGGTCTAGTGGACAGTGTCCCTGCCCATGGCAGGGGTTGGGCTTTAAGGTCCCTTCCAACCAAGAACATTTGATGGTTTATTCTGTGATTCAAGAAAATAGAGCAATAACAACATCCTTAATATTATGTATTGTTCAAATAGTCTGTTTTCAATTTATGGGTGCAGCAGAACCTAACATGTTATGATTTATAAGCATACTTCAAAGATACTCAGAATAGGTGATGGGACTAACTTACTGTTGATGTCAGACACCTATTGTGACTTCACCCAGATCTGTAAACTGCTAATTCTAGACACAGTGCTTAAACTCATCCCTGGTCCTACTATCTCTAGGAAATATTTTTGCTGGGTTGGAATCTTCATTTTATTGATCAGTCTGCTAAGCTAACATTTTGTTAAATATGGGTTTTAGTAATTTGCATGATCTCTTTGAATCTTACACTTTGTTACAGAATGTTGAAAATTATTAGAATTGTTTAAATATACTTACATATTTCGATACAATACAAAAGAATTAGAAGACAGCTTTGAAATAATGAGACTTCTTTCTCCCTACAATTTCTACATGACATCTTACTCAAAGCTATAGTATGGGAATGTGTGTGATATAAATGGGTTTCCTCCCTGTCTTTATTTTACTTGTAAAAAGCATCTTTGATTAACTCAGTGGGATTTCCATTTTGGGGACTGAACATTTTTCTTGCCTGTAATTGTATTGATCCCTGTGAAGTTCAAAGTCCTTGGAATTATAGTTATAAATTCCAGGAAGAAAGCCTTGGAGGCTGCCAGCACTTCCCTCTCATGGAAGAAATATATATGATCAGAAGGAATGTGAGCTTTGAGGTATTGATATTCAGTGTTTCTTTTACTTGACACTTTCCTGATGAGGAAAATTCTATAGACAGGACTATACAATGAAGCAAAGAATCAAGGAAACAGAGATTGTTGCTGTCTTAAGCCATTAGAAACTCTTTTTCAGCTTTGAGGCAGGGATTTTACTCTCCAAAGGATGAGGACACAGTGATTTAGACACCATTTTATTCAAACATACTGAATGGTGTATACCTACAGATATTTTGTAATGCTATCATGTAAGTTATCACTTAGATTGGCTGTGTGACAGACCTGTGAAAACAAGTCTGCAGGGAGTCTCCTTTCTGACCAGTAATGGACCGTATGGACCACAGTCCTAGATCTCCTTCCAGCTTTAGTTGCTGGAAATCTGCAGGAAGCCAAAAGACAGAAGGAACATGCAGTTTCACAATTCTACATAAGGCCTAATACCTAATCTTACTAATATACCTAATCTTATTAATATAAGTGTCATAATCCATCAGATGTTCTTGACCACAGTATGAAAGGGTCAGACAGTAATCTTTTGAAGGCAAAGTAATGAAAACCTTTCACTAATGCATTTTAAAAATATATGGTAAGTTGTTTTTTTTTCCTTTTCTAAATTTGATCACATACAGTTACACTGTAACCAAACTATGAGACTATTACTCACTGAGGAAGAAACAGCTTACAAAGGTTTCTGTCCCTAAGATCATGGAAAGGCTTAACTAGGAAAGAGATCATCATATAGACATATATTTATATATATCATATTTTTCTATCTCCATATATTATATTTATATATATATATTCAAGATATATATATATATATTCAAGATATCATCTATAACCTGATTTGGGTTGGAAGGGACCTTAATGCTCATCCTGTTCCAACCCCCAGCTGTGGGCAGGGACACCTTCCACAAGATCAGGTTGCTCCAAGCTCCGTCCAGCCTGGCTTTCAACACTGCCAGGGATGGGGCAGCCGCAGCTTCAGTTCAGATGATGGAAAATACAGACACATTTCTGGCATCAGAATTGAATTTTCCTTTTAACCTCAGAAGGCACTGGTTTTTGTGTCACCCGGAGAGAGATCATTGTTAAGTGGAGTAAATATGTGATGAAAAACGGAAGAGTTTTTCTATTGACTTGCTGTATGACCTAATTTTTTATATGAAGGGCAGTATTTTCAAAATCATTCCATTACTGTTCTTAGTTCATGGAAGTCTCTGCATGCCCTACTGGAGATATGTTTTAAAATTAAATGTTTATTGTCTTGTGGGCTTGATCCTTCCCTTTCCCATATGATTGCCTGACACATAGGGTATAATTACAGCAATCTCTGACTGTTCTGCATCAGTCTATTCCTGGTAGAAAACATGCCTAATTAACAAGTCCAAATGAAATCCTAGAATCACAGAATCCCAGACTGGTTTGAGTTGGAAGGGACCTTACAGTTCATACAGTTCAACCCTCCGCCACGGGCAGGGACACCTTCCACTAGACCAGGTTGCTCCAAGTTCTGTCCAACCTGGCCTTGAACACTGCCAGGGATGGGGCAGCCACAGCTTCTCTGGGCAACCTGTGCCAGCGCCTCACCACTCTCACAGTGAAGAATTTCGTCCTAATGTGATTCTGTGACTCTATGATTCTATGAATGTACACATCACTGAAAAAATATTTAACAGAAGCATTTTGCAGAACTGCATTCTATATCACCAATGGACATTCTGATGTGGACAGATTTTGTATTATGTATTGTTTCATTATGTATTTAATTTTATTTCCTGGTGTCCAGTCTGTTCTCCTGAAATTCTGACATCACTAAAACGTGGTCAGACACAAAATTACTGGTCATTTCCTCAACATAAGAATTGTATTTTTTCTGTACAAAACATGTACAAGAACCCTCTCACAATTACCTTGGAAGGGCTGCTGTGAATGCTAGAGCAGACGGATACACAGCTCTAAGATGCGCATTGTAATAAGGATCAATCCTGAAGTTCTGAGAATCCCATGCCAATTTAATGAAGCTGATGGGACGTATAGGCAAAGTTTGGGGTACTTATCTAAATAAAGCTGTTATGGATTGTCTCATGTCTTTTTATTCATTTTTAATTCACTCTTAAATTTAAACTGATCTTTTTTCCAACTAGCTATTTCAGGTTTTTTTAAGAGTGGTCTGAATAGCTGTTGTTTTGCTGTTCTCATTTTTCTCTAATAAAAGAATGATGGTTTTTAATTACTGCAGTTGAAATGTGTTTTTTTATATCAGGGTTGGTTTTCTTTTTCTTGCTTCCTTCACTTTTTTGGCTTTTCACCACTGATACCATTTCAGATGACAGCACTTCTTTATAATCTCACTATTACTGCCAAAGTCCAGCAAATGTATTGGTTAAGCACCAACAGCGATATTTCTTCCAGCAGTTGCTACACTTACCAGTGAAATCCCTAATGGCTTCTTCACAGAACCCCAGGGCTTCGGTCAGGTTAGTGCTTGTTAGGTTGATGAAGTGATATAAAGGAATACAGTACAAGTCACACGGAGATTGAGGTATTTTCCTTTTCTTTTTTTGTTGCAACTGTTTTTGCTCTTTAGGAGTTGAAGTTCTGGGCTGTCTGCATGAAGAAAACTCATTCCTCTCTTGCAAGATCTTTCGGTCAAGTCATAAATTAGCTCCATCTGGCATTACTGGGTCTTGCTCAGGTCCTCTTTAAAATGTCTCTAGAAAGTGCTTATCACATTATGGCCTTGATTATGCTGAGGTGATTTTACTACCAAATTGGGAGGAACTTATTTCCCATCTGAAATCCACTGAGGGACAGGGGCTTTTGACAAGGACCTGTAGGGACAGGACAAGGGGGAATGGCTTTAACCTGACAGAGGGGAGATTGAGATGAGAACTCAGGCTGATCTTCTCAGCATCTTCAACGCTGAAGGAATGATTATCTTCTCAGCATCTTCAATGCTGAAGGAATGATTATCTTCTCAGCATCTTCAACGCTGAAGGAATGATTTTTAGGAACAAAAGGAAGTCTTCCAACATATAGATAAAGACCACAGAATCATGAATCCCAGAATCCCAGACTGGTTTGTGTTGGAAGGGACCTTAAAGCTCATTCAGTTCCAACCCCCTGCCATGGGCAGGAGCATCTCCCACTACAGCAGGTTGCTCCAAACCCTGTCCAACCTGGCCTTGAACGCTGCCAGGGATGGGGCAGCCACAGCTTCTCTGGGCAACCTGTGCCAGGGCCTCACTGCCCTTTTCCTAATATCTAACCTGAACTTCCCCTGTTATAGTTTAAACCCATCACCGCTTGTCCTATCACTACAATCCTTTTAATGGATTTCTAAAAAAAGATAGTGAAATCCTAAATATCTTTGTTTATCTGAAGAAGTTTTTGCATGCTTTTCATGCTGGAAAATAATTTGCTCATTTATATTCTTGTAACTGCAAATAATATTCACCAGATAATTTTGAAAAACAGGTAAACAATAATAGAAAATTATAAACGGAAATGGTAATGAATGGTGGTTTATCACCTCTTCAGCATACCTGATTCATAAATTCATGTAGTTGTTTTATTATAACTACTTGTATAATACATGTTATTGCTCTTCTTTCTTGAATGAGTCAGACTGCCATCCAACATAATCTATGTGAACTGTCGTTTTTAAAATGAGCTTAGAAAAGTCTCATTTCTATTTGCTTTCATGCAAAATACAATTATTTAGGCTTCAGATGTCTCTTTTTGTAATATTTGTGAGAGGAAAGCATGAGGACCTGATGCACACGGGCTATATATCTGAAGGGATTTCAAATTAAATCAAGCTGAAATATATACTGAGATAAGAACAAACATAATTGCAGAAATTTTCCTAGTGTTCAGTGAAAAAAAACTGCAGGACAGTTTCTATTGCGATGACAGGTTGCCGATATACGGTCAAGATAATTTTTTAATGTATTTTATTTTAAAAGAGGCGACCATCAAAAAGCAGATATTTATTTTGTAGCTTCAGACTGAAATCCTGTATTCAGTTTTTCAGGAAAAAAAACCTTATCACCATGGTGGATTATGATAGGAGAGGTTTGGAAAAGGTCAATCCTCCTCTCTTTTCAGCATCTTCCTTATCAAGAAATTGCACTCTAAAAACCCATATACACAATGAACTCTACCAATACTGTCAAGGTGAGGGTCTTATAATGTAGCATAATATCACCGTCTGATAATTCCTCCTATAGCCTTCATAATATGGCTATTTTCCAGATTCATAAGTTGAATTTCAGGGTAGAACAAACATTTCCAAACTGAGGTACTGAAAGTTTTGGCAACTAGACAGAGTTCTTTGTTTTCTGCATCATTCCAAAGTCAGTGCTATGGATGAGTACATATTTCCCTTAAAGCCTGGTAGCTTAGTTTTGGCACTCTTAGTTTTGGCACTCTTTTAATGCATAATGATTTTTAGTATTTGGATATGAACATCTTGTACTTCTATGGTGAGTGCTTATCAAAATAACAGATAAAATGAAATCCTAACTCTTGACATTACTCATAGGAATTTATGCCATTTATTTCAAGAGAGCCTGTCTTGACACCTCTTTCTTGATCCATTGGCAAGAAAAAGTTTTATCTTCTGAATACAAAGCAGCTACTCTTGCATATATTTCTGTCATGTTTTTACAGTATTTAAAAAAAGAAAGTCAAGTGAATCTTTCTTTTTTGTATAATTGAAATGATCATCAAATAGGTTCACAGAAGCAGGCACCCCTTCGTGTGGGAAGGGATCCGCTGAGGTCTCTAGTCAAGCCTGCTGCTCACAGCAGAATCAATACTGGATGTAAGCCAGAAGGTTGCTTAAGGGTTTGTTGATTTGGGTCTTGGAGACCTCCAGAAGCATTATATCCTCACAGTGATTTTATTTTTCCCCTTACATCCAGTGGAATTTCCTCCTGTTTCAATTTGTGACTCATCTCTTGTTCTCCCATTGTGTAAAAAACATGGGATGTCACAAAATATCAAATATTCTGCTCAGGTGTAAAAGAAACTCAACACTGTGCTGCTCCTATACTTTCATTGGATAGACTTTGGTTGCTGATCTCCGTTTCTATCAATAATAGTGACAGAAGGTGAACTTTAAGCAAAATGTGAATGCTGAGGACTCTTTATTTGTTAAAATTCCTTCACATTTTCCACAGCTGTATTCCTCATGTAGGGAGAATAAATGGGGAATTCTGTAATAATGTGGCAAGTGTGTTTAGCCTGGAGGAGAGAAGGGTCTGGGAAGACCTTAGAGCAGCTCCAACTATCTAAAGGGGCTACAAGAAACCTGGAGAGGAGCTTTGGACAAAGACCTGTAGGGACAGGACAAGGGGAAATGACTTTAACCTGACAGGGGGGAGATTGAGATGAGATCTTAGACAGAAGCTCTTCCCTGTGAGGGTGGTGAGGCCCTGGCACAGGTTGCCCAGAGAAGCTGTGGCTGCCCCTTCCCTGGCAGTGCTCAAGGCCAGGTTGGACAGGGCCTTGAGGAATCTGATCTAGTGGAAGTTGTCACTGCCCATGGCAGGGGGCTGGAACTGGATGAGCTTTAAGATTCCTTTCCACCCAAACCAGGCTGGGATTCTATGAATCTGGTGCCATAGGTTCAAAGCCATATTTTCATTCTCATAGCATGATTCACGTAATCATGCAACTTTAAGAAAAAAATTGTACAAAGAGTCCTATATATGGCAGAGATCTAGATGCACACTGTAAGTGAGAGAGGCCTACCTCAAGTAAAGACAAAAGCATTTATTTTTTACATTGCTTTTGTACTGTTCCATGAAGTATCAATAATATTAGGACATGATACATTTGACATAATAGAGAGGAATTGTGCTATGAAAAGAGCTGTCTAAAAAAGGTATAAATTCCCTAGAACCAAGTAATATTGAATGTTGAATTTTTAAGACAACATTCATATTTTGGATTAGAGTAACAAAGTTTTATTATACAAAGAAGCATCTATTCTATGTGGCTGACTGATGTGCTAGAACTTTTGTTTCTCTTACACCCACAGTATGATGCTATCTATGCTAAGCCAAAATATCCCAGTATAAAGTTGGTTTCAGGAGAAGCTGGATTTAGAACAGGAAATGCCACACAGAGAACCTGGACAAGCAGAACTGGTTAGACTGGTTTGATGGTTTTATTGAGACTTGGAGTGTTGTAGTTCCACTTGCTGACAGGGGAATCAAGATGAAAAAACTAAAAAGTCCTTTGGCTTCAGGTCTTTGTAAAACTTCTTGAAACACTTCACAGGGTTTCTAAAACTCAAGCTGCTGAAGTTTAGGTAATATTTGTTAAACAAGGATGGTTGCTTTTTGTATTTGCACCAATTGTTTCTGGACCACTGTCTTTCCACGAATGGTCAATGGACGAAGATGAAACTTCTAGCTGTCTATATCAGTATCTTACCTATCTTCAGTGAAGACTGCATGGAGGGTTGATTGGTTGTAGCAAGAGAACTCAACCCTTATCATGTCTTAGAGAATAAAGTAAATATTATCTCAGTATTTCTCTTGCTCTGTGTCATATTCAGGACGAGTTGTAAGTTGTATTTCTGAAATAACATAACAATGGCAGTGTAAGAGGTTCTTTGACATCTTTATCTGGTAGCAAAGTAACATTGCCTACAACATGTTGAGATTTATGATACAGAAAGTGTCATAAATCAATGCAAGATGCTGGTTAAAATGGAACTTCTGTGTCAAAAGATGTCAGGTTAAAATGTTGGGTTTTTTTCACGTGTGCGCTAAGGCAATTTTCACTTTGTTTTACCGTGTATGGATGTGAATATGAGTGCATTTAAATACATATTCAGTAAAAGTTATTTCTTTGTATTTTCTCTTCATAATCACTGATGCTCAGACCACTGAAATAATCTTTATACATTGGCTAAGTTGCATTCATTCAAGGTTCTACACCTGGGTCGGAGCAATCCCAGGCACGGCTACAGATTGGGCAAAGAAGAGATTCAGAGAAGCCCTGCAGAGAAGGACTTGGGAGTGCTGGTCTGAGAAAATGAACATGAGCCGGCAGTGTGTGCTCGCAGCCCAGAAAGCCAACCGTATCCTGGGCTGCATCAAAAGGAGCGTGACCAGCAGGTCGAAAGAGGTGATCCTGCCCCTCTACTCTGCTCTTGTGAGACCTCACCTGGAGTATTGTGTGCAGTTCTGGTGTCCTCAACATAAAAAGGACATGGAACTGTTGGAACAAGTCCAGAGGAGGGCCACGAGGATGATCAGGGGACTGGAGCACCTCCCGTATGAAGACAGGCTGAGAAAGTTGGGGCTGTTCAGCCTGAAGAAGAGAAGCTGCGTGGAGACCTCATAGCAGCCTTCCAGTATCTGAAGGGGGCCTATAAGGATGCTGGGGAGGGACTATTCATTAGGGACTGTAGTGACAGGACAAGGGGTAATGGGTTAAAACTTAAACAGGGGAAGTTTAAATTGGATATAAGGAGGAAATTCTTTCCTGTGAGGGTGGTGAGGCACTAGAATGGGTTGCCCAGGGAGGTTGTGAGTGCTCCATCCCTGGCAGTGTTCAAGGCCAGGTTGGACAGAGCCTTGTGTGGGATGGTTTAGTGTGAGGTGTCCCTGGCCATGGCAGGGGGATTGGAACTAGATGATCTTAAGGTCCTTTCCAACCCTAACTATTGATTCTATGATTCTATGATTTCTTTTCATGACACCAAGCTGTGTGGTTCGGTTGGTAAGCTGGAGGGAAAGAATGCCATCCAGAAGGACCTTGACACACTTGTGAGGTGGGCTGATGCCAGCCTTGTGAAGTTTAACCACGATAAGTGCAAGGTCCTACACCTGGGTCGGAGCAATCCCAGGCACAGCTACAGGTTGGGCAGAGAAGAAATTCAGAGCAGCCCTGCGGAGAAGGACTTGGGGGTGTTGGTTGATGAGAAAATGAACATGAGCCAGTTTCAGTGTGCTCTGGCAGCCCAGAAAGCCAACCGTATCCTGGGCTGCATCAAAAGGAGCATGACCAGCGGATCGAAGGAGGTGATTCTGTCCCTCTACTCTGCTCTTGTGAGACCTCACTTGGAGTATTGTGTGCAGTTCTGGTGTCCTCAGCATAAGAAGGACATGGAGCTGTTGGAACAAGTCCAGAGGAGGGGCCATGAGGATGATCAGGGGACTGGAGCACCTCCCATATGAAGATAGGCTGAGGAATTTGGGGCTGTTCAGCCTGGAGAAGAGAAGGCTGTGTGGAGACCTCATAGCAGCCTTCCAGTATCTGAAGGGGGCCTATAAGGATGCTGGGGAGGGATTCTTCATTAGGGACTGTAGTGACAGGACAAGGGGTAATGGGTTAAAACTTAAACAGGGGAAGTTTAGATTGGATACAAGGAAGAAGTTCTTTCCTGTTAGGGTGGTGAGGCATTGGAATGGGTTGCCCAGGGAAGTTGTGAATGCTCCATTCCTGGCAATGTTCAAGGCCAGGTTGGACGAAGCCTTGGGCGACATGGTTTAGTGTGAAGTGTCCCTGTCCATGGCGGGGGGGTTGGAACTAGATGATCTTGAGGTCCTTTCCAACCCTAAATATTCTATGATTCTATGATTCTATTGAAATGAAATAGCTCAAATGTTCCTGCTCAGATATTTCTAGTATCACGTTGAAGATGATAAACTTAGGAATATTTCAATCACTAGTGTGAGGATTTGAGAGGTTTGAGTGGTTGAAGCATGGAGTTAAAAAGAAGCCCTTTACAATTCTAATTTTGGTTGTCACTGTCTTTCTTGTACAATATTTATGCATCACTCAGCCTGAAATTCTTCAGATTCAGATCTTAACTGTGAGGTTGGGATCTGTTAGCACATTCACCTGTCACTGCCTCAGCATAGCTGGCCTTTTATAGCTCCACTAGTGATCTAATGGTGGCTTACAGTTTTGTGTGGAAAGCTGATCATTCTTACAATGCATTTTAATCACAGTGGAATTGATTGTTTTCATCTGAGGAGAGGCTTCCATCTCATTTCCTCTAATTCAAGTGAAAAAATGTCTGGTGCTGAATGCAGAAATCAGCACCTTTAATGCCACCAATGCAAAACGGGTCGCATTTGTTTACAGAGATAAGGCTCAGTTAAGTAAGGGAGAAGTATTTCACTTTAATCTTTATTTGAGATAGTGGGGTTTTTTTTCTTTCTTTTTCTAAAAAGACAACCAATCTTCAAGAAACAATAAAAGGAAAAGCTCTGTCCATATTCGCATGTATATTCATAAGCAGACCTAAATAATTTAGCAAGATCTTAATCCTTTTCATTTTTAACTACATTAATCCATTTATATGAGACAATTATTTCTAGCTCTTCTGTGAGACAGAGCCGCATTACCTAACACAGTCTTGTTAGTTAAAAAGAAAAGAAGTGACAAATTTCCATTAATAACTATTCCCACTACAATTTGCATGCTGGTGGCTTTTACCCCAGCTCACAGATGATTAATACCAGTCCTTAACCTTAGTCAAGCTCAGCTTCATATGTAGTTTTCATACATAACACTACCAGCTCAGGTCCTGATTCTCAGCCTTTGCCCTCTGCTCTGCCCCAGGCATCCACTACTCTTTGTGACTCTTCCCTTCACCCAGACTGTCTGTTGAGGAAGCACCTAATTCCAATGCAGGAGCATATCTATGTCCTATAGCTCTCATTTCAGGAGCTGCTCTTCAGGTTATCTAGTCCCAGATAACGCACAAGATAGCATTTCTAATTATATAGAACCCATTACAGTAAATTCATCCTAAATCCTTTCCAAAGGCCAAGCTAGCCTAGTCTAGCCTAGCTAGTGAAGTCTCTTAGGAGCTAAGTTTGCCCTTTGCAGACCAGACTTGCTGTGTTCCCACAATGCATAATTAAGATGATGCACACCTTGCAACAGGGCAGTGTAGATGCTTCAACGTTTGCATAGTGTCACAGGATCACAGACTTGCTTGTGTTGGAAGGGACCCATGTACTGGCAGGACAAGGGACAATGGCTTTAACCTGACAGAGGGGAGACTGAGATGAGCTCTTAGGCAGAAGTTCTTCCCTGTGAGGGTGGTGAGGCCCTGGCACAGGTTGCCCAGAGAAGCTGTAGCTGCCCCATCCCTGGCAGTGTTCAAGGCCAGGTTGGACACAGGGGCTTGGAGCAAGCTGCTCTAGTGGAAAGTGTCCCTGTCCATGGCAGGGGGTTAGAACTGAATGAGCTTTAAAGTCCCTTCCACCCAAACCATTCTGTGACTGAGGCACTGGAGACATTCCATCTGAGGTGACTCCAGGTGTGCCAGTGTTAAAGTTAATTGTTTTAGTGTGACTAATCTGTGAGGAAAGTGGTGAATGTATAGTGGTTCTGAGTTCTACAGTGTTGAATGTATAAGTTAAGGCATATTTAAAATTAATTAAATTTAATCATTAAGAAAAGGGGCATCACTGGTTTTTGCTCGTGTAGCTGAATAAAACTGCTGCAAGACTGCAGACTATTCTTAAGGGCTTTGCAAAGAACAGTTGTTGCTCAAGTGTTTTTATTTTGTCAGTCACCTGAAGAGAAAAGAAAGTTTTGTAGCGGCTAAAGTTTCTGGGATTTATCTTGTCTCTTATAACAATGACAAAATGAGAAAGGACACTGAGGAGGATATAGAAAAATACTCACCTATTAAGATGTCTGCCTCATGATAAATTTGTACTTAGATTCACTGCATCAGCTCCATTTCTATAGCTGCTTTCACCCAAATGTGTATTCCCTAAGTGCTATTCAGATTTACTCAATTGATATATAAATGATGTACAGAACATATTGGCATATATTTAACAGTACAAAGCAGCTCTACCTAAATCTGCATGGCAGGAAGTGACCTGTAATATTTATTGTTCACATGTAGATTACATCTCCACTGAATCAAACGTTGTCTGCATACATGTTCTTTGCAGTAGAATTTGGAGTTAGAGCAGCAGCTACTTCTGCCCACAGTCCCCAAAGCAGAACAAAGCTGTGAGCTGATGAGAGAGTACAGGTGTTACTGATGCAAAATTTAAGGAATGATTAGAAGATTCCCAAATGACTGGGAAAACAATTACCAAGACCGTGAACCTGTAAGCTTAAGGGCATTTAAATTGCCACCAAATAGCTCAGGGGAGATTTACATATGTTATAAAGCTACTCCAGCTGCATTTTCTTCTGCTTTCCGGTGAAGCATTGGATAAAGGACAAGCTGTCTGCCAGAATGGTCGAATAATTTATTTCACAGAAGCACTTGCTTACAGAATCCATTCACTGCATTTACGTAGGGTTTTCTCATGGACTCGTAGTGTCTAAGTTAATGGGTCTTTCGATACGTAAAAACACCTGATAAACAATTATAAAAATGCATGAGAATCCAATCTGAAAATTTCCCCAGTAGCTAGTTATGCTGCATATTTTACTAAATCTCTTTGCAGGTTGTTTCTGTCATTGGTGTTGCTACATGTGACATAAAAGGACACCGTAGGGCTGGTTATCCATAAAACGAATGTCATGGCAGTATCTGTTATGAACTAAAGAGAAAAAAACCAAAGGTTTTACTCACATAATGATGTAAGTGCAACAGGGAAATTGAAAAATAAGGGGTAGACTCATAAATTAGGATTATGTACCTTATTTCATCTTTTCCATTGCTGCTAGCATGATCGCAGTTGGTGGTCCTAAAATGACGATTTTTTGTGCACTTTATTTTAAAGGATGAAAACATTCTATTTAATTCTACCAAAGAGAAACACATCTCAGGATTTAACATTCTGTTATTCAACTGTTTCATTTAAAAAATCCTATTTCTTTAAAGATTATTGTGAAGTATAATGTGTTTTATTACAGTTCTAAGCTAATGCTATTTGGAATTGTATGAACACTGGCATAATAACATTTGTTTCACTTGCAGGATTTAGCTAGAGAAAAATGTTATATTTGATAGATGCTTTATAGCAAGAAACAGGTATTGCCAATATTTGCATACTGTATTCTGCTAATTGCTGCTGGTTGGTAGCTGGTCCCATTTACAATAGAGATTATGTGCTCAAAGACAGGAAGCACTGATGCATTGTAAAGATGCTGCTTACACTCCAGACTGTTCTAGTCTGTCTCATTATGCTTCAGTTCAACTGTTTTCCATATTTTTTTAAAGGACTGAGATTAAAAGCTCTAAAGAGACTGGAGACTGTTTTTGGTGAACATCAGCTCTCTCCCAGACTTTGGATCCCTAGAGAGCCATGTTGGGTTATTAAGAACATCTTTGAACTCAAGGCATTCCAAAATCTTAACTTTCATGAAATCAAAACCTTCAAAATAACCAATTTCTTTAAAGATTATGTGAAGAGTAATAAATTTTAGTGCAATTCTATATGCATAGTTTAAGTTAGAAGCACTGAGAGAGTAGAAACCGGGTCTTTTTGCTATTATTTCATCACCCCTTCTCAACTGGTCCAGAAAGGTCAGATGTCAATGAAAGTGGAAGCTCTTTCAAGTTTTAAACCCTCAGAGGCTAGATTTGCTTATTAGCACCATAGATCTGTTCACTGCATCCAGTGTGTCAATTTTTTCTTGAGTTCTACTTGCATCTAAAGTGGGATAATGTTGATTATACTCAGACATGGAGGTTGAAGCTAAGCAGCTAAATTTAGGCAATACACTGTCTTCTGAAATTCTTTCCATATTCAGTTTATGGAGTCTCATCTGTGGGGTGTGTCCAAATCATAGCTTTTAATTTATCTTTGACATGTCTACACTGCACCTGCGGAGAAACAAATTTGGACAAACTGTATGACTTGTCTTTTGGGCTCCATTAAAGGAGTTTTCTAGCACGTACGCAGTGCCCTACCTCACCAGTCTCACAAGACGGCCCAGCATTGTAAGAAGAAAGGTACAGCCTTGAGGAGAGGAGGTGCTACAGCTCCCTATGATAATATTTATTCTAAGACCCACTTGAAGGTGAATAGAGCTGCTATTGTCTTCTCACAAAATGAGTGGGTGAGGGTTGCTCAAAGAATGACCTTCAAAGATGCAAGAGCAGTTTTAATATGATTATATTATAAAGGAGTGACTTAACAGACCTACAGAGCTTTCTATTGTGAAACTGTGGGATGCTAGACTTACCCTGCTATATCTAAACCCTGGCAATGAATGGTAAAATGAGGTACTTAGAAAGATAGTGGCAGGATAACTTACTATTTGGATTCAAGCAGATTGGAACAATCAGAAGCTATTCTTTTCACTTGTTTGGTTTAGGTGTTTCAGGAAGGTTCATTTGTTCCTGATGATCTCTTCTATACTGAATGTTCCAAATTAATTGAAGCTATAGGAGATAGCTGATGCACACCAAAGGCTCTGCCCAGAGGTAATAATACATATATGCATATACTTGTGGGTTTGTCTGTGTTTTTATCAGACACTCTGGGTAAGATCTCATACCATATGAACAGTATTCTATGTGCTACAGTTATCTCCATCCCTCTTAAAGGTAGCCCCTGTATAACAGAAGCAGAGCTACACACAATAACATTACAATTACTGAGAAGCAGCAGTTCTTAAGAGCACTGTTGACTTTGTGTGACTGAATCAGGGATGGAAAGTACTGTATATTGGATCTTCTATGGCTGTTTGTTGACCGGGCATTTTGAGAGGCTGTGGGAAGTCAGAATGACCACAGCTAATTTCCACACTCTGCCACTGCTGATTTGCTTTCCAAGTCTGGGTGCATCTCTCAGCTGAATGCTAAAGAGCCAAAAGCCTTATGAAATGGGTGAGATATTGCATACTGTCTGAAAAAAATGCTGACAAAGAGGAATTTTGCGGAGCAAGTCTAAAGAATTTGGGACGACTCATATCCAAATGATGGTATACATTACGGCACACAGTCTAGACAGTGTATTGTAGTGTCTTTTTATCTCTTTTTCCCCAGAAATGCTTTTATTCTAAGAAAAAAAAAAAAAAATATATATATACTTAGGTCAGGGACAACGTATCCATTGATTATTCTTGCATAGACCTGAGGGGAACAGGTAGTTTGCAGAACACAGATGTAATCAGACCTGTTGAGCTAGATCAGAACTGATATCACAGGACTGTAACCCAGGTGCTTGCCTAAGAAAGGAAGAATCTTCTGATTAAAGCCCAGATACAAGTGCTAATTAGGGTCTGAAGAAGCAGACTCCATGAAAAAATAAGATGAGGTTTTGTTAGACTAGGAGGGAGACAAAGCTGTGTTTTACCTGCTAACTGATCAGGGTGGTTAAGAATAAACTGCTTTTGCCTCATATATTTTCATTTTTCTTAACTTAGAAGAAGGTATATGTTTTTCCTCAATTCCTCTGGTTCTGTTTTAAACACGTACTTCACGATATAAAAAGTTAGGACCATCATCTTAATGTTGGGAAGATAATAGGTGTTACCATATGTAGCAATTGCCTTTTATCAGTATGAGGGCTTGGACATGCTTAAGAACAGCAGGAGTTCTGGAAAGGAATGGGGAGCCAATTTACCTTTCCAGATCCCTTGAGGGAAGCCTGATGAAAACATTAAGAGACTGACTTTTCAGGCTGTACAGTGTCAAGTGCATGTATTTGTTTAAGGTTTGTTTAAGGTTTGCCAGACCAGATACAAAACTAAGAATTTCTTTATGTACTCAGGTGAGTATTACCTGATTATCAAAGATGAAACATTTTGTTTAGTTGAGAGGATACAGGATGTCTTGATAACCTAAGAAGCATCAAAAAAACATGGCACATTTTCTTCTTGTAGCCATCTGATTCCAAGTTCTTGGCTTACACTGAATGTGAATAGGATGTTTTAAATTTTGCCACAGGTCAGGATTTCAGTGCATTAACCTGGATATGTTTAGGAGAGCTTATGAGAGCACATGCTTCATGGCTTTTTAAGGGCACTATTATCAGGTTCTGATTGCTGCAACACAGATACTACATCACCTGTTGTGTCTGAAATAATCTTCTGTGCTTATTCAGGGAGTGAGAAAGGAACAGTGGAACTTTTGACATAGTAGTTCATATTCAGAATTAAATCATGGCATAGAGCAAACACGGAAAGTAGCTGTTATTGAGCAAAAAGAAAAGATGGAAATAGGAGATATATTTACCTAAAAATTTAAGGCACTTTCTTTCTCTTGAACATTAAAGGCATGTTGTTATTATAGACCTGGATCAAGGACATACTTTTATTCTTCTGATCAAAACCACTAAGGGAACCTCACTGAATAATTCTTCTGTAAGTTTTGGCACAGGTCCCACTGTTTGCTGAGAAAAGACTTTAGGAGTTTAAAACCTAACTAACAATGCTTTGGAAAGGGATTAGACAAATAATACCTTGAGGTATACTGGGCCTGGAAGGAAGTAAAGGAGGGCTATTGAAGGACTAATGGATTTGAAAGGAGGAAAATAGGAAAGAAATGAATATTATTATTTGATTGGGGTAAAAAAAGACTGTAGCCCAAGGCTAAGAAATTCATACATTTGATGCAAGAGAATTTTAATTTGAAAAGGAGCAAAGAAAGAATTTGGAAGCATACAGTTAGGGTACAATGCCTATATGGACAAATGTCCTTGTGCATTACTCAGTAGACTTAGGTGACTGTTCAGTACTCACAAGCAATTAATTTAGTGTTAATACAATGCAGTTTCTCCAGGTCCTCAGTTCTGTGCATACTTGACCAAAGTTATTGTTTTTTCCTTTTAGCTCAGCCAAATTATATATGGAAAAAAAGAAAACAAAGCGATTTGATGCTCCTGTCCTGCATTTTTATTCTAGCCAACTCTTTCCTCCTGCTTCACAACACACTGTGCTAGGTTTAAGATATATTCAAATATTTTCAAACGGTGCAACTTCTTTCCCCCTCTGGTGGGAATCTGCAGAAATGCAGACGATACCAAAGTACCCTGCACCAGATACTTGTCACCCAACTGTCCTTGAAACAGGCTTTTTTCCTCTTCTAAGCCCTTGTCTCATGAGTTTTGTTTGCATTTGTTGTGTTTCTTCTTTGTTCCCAGTGTTATAAAGTTGCTCTGAAAACTCACGACACCACATAAAAAAAGGCCTTTGGTGTGCAATAAAGATAGAACAATCATATGTCATAGAATCCCAGAATGGTTTGGGTGGAAGGGACCTTAAAGCTCATTCAGTTCCAACCCCCCAGCCACGGGAAGGGACACCTTCCACTAGACCAGGTTGCTCCAAGCCCCATCCAACCTGGCCTTGAACACTGCCAGGGATGGAGCAGCCACAGCTTCTCTGGGCAACCTGTGCCAGGGCCTCACCACCCTCACAGGGAAGAACTTCTGCCCAAGATAACATCTCAGTCTACCCCCTGTCAGGTTAAAGCCATTCCCCCTTGTCCTGTCCCTCCGGTCCTTTGTCCAAAGCCCTTCTCCAGGTTTCTTGTAGCTCCTTTAGGCACTGGAAGCTGCTCTAAATTCTCCCAGGAGCATTCTCTTCTCCAGCTCTCTCAGCCTGTCTCCAGAGCAGAGGTGCTCCAGCCCTCGCAGCATCTTTGTGGCCTCAAATAAAAAGAATGCTTATTTTCACTATTCATCTGAAGTTTCATTTTGAGAGAAACCCACAGTCCCCTGTCTTATGATAAAGCAAAGGTATCACTGATTTGAGATTAAGCAACAGTCGTTTGCCAAGCTATCTGGCTTCCAACAACTGTCCTAACCAAGGAAGAAGAGCTGCAGAGAAGGCTCTTCTCACACTCATAGAACCCAGTTCCTTGTGTTGAGCCCCAAAACCCCACACAGAGCCACAGGGGCAGCACTTTCTCAATCTTGTGGCTCTTCTGTAAGACTCAGGTACTCTCAGCAAAACAGTAAAGGAGGTCAAACAAAGCAGTATCTCTGCAATAAGGAGGTGTTCAAGTTATGGTAGCTGCCTAAGATGGCTATAGATACTTCAAACAGATATTAACCAGCCATCCTATGGCCTCATGAGTCAATCTCCTTTTTAAGATATCACCAAAAACCCAGCGCTTGGCTTGGTAGTGATGACCACTTCTGTTCTGGAAGCTGAAAAATCCCTGCTTGCCATAAAATTACTCAAGATGAGTTAATATTTAGACTTTTAGTCCAAGCTAAATGGCATGCTGCTAGACTTGCTTTTCTTGCAGAAGCCAGTTTACAGGAATTATTTACAATCAGCAGCAGATTTTATCTCCACTCCCTTTTCTTAACTAGCTTTAAAGTAGCTCAGATATGCCTACACAAGCTAGAAGCACAGTTGTGCATATCTATATACATATATATCCCAGGTCAAAAGCTATTTCTTTTCATGTTGGAACAGTAACACCATCCCTTTCACAATGGGATGGATTGAAGACTGTGATTTTTGCCTTTCCAATGACAGTGCCAGGGCTCTGAGGTCATCCATCGACTTTGAGCTTTGACCACCTCACCCGCAACCCTCACTCTCTGTCAATGGTCTTGTGACCTCTCAGATCCCTGACACCAGGTTGTGTGCGATGATATTATGAAAATAATGGTTTTAAAACGGTAATCTACATAAATTATTCCTGGCTATATTTACCAGTGTGTTGGTTTTACCATTGCAAATATCATATTATGAAAGTACCAAGAAGAATGATTCAGGAATTACATGTCTCAGACTACTTCTTATTGTATGAGATAGTGTATTTTCCCCAAATATTTTCCCAGTATTTTCTAATTATGACATGGCAAAAATTATTCTGAAGTAGCTAAACATTTACTTCTTATTTAAGTAAATATTAAAATATTTCACGGGCAACACAAACCAAACTGTAAAGCTATCAAAATTTTTGGTGTATAAAACCCCAGGATCTCTCCTTTGCTAACATAATTGCTATATTTCCTGTGGTTTAATGCTGACATATATGAAGATAGCAATAGATTTGAGTCTTGTGCTTTTATTTCTTTCTTTCTTTCTTTATTTATTTTCCTTTGTTATGTGAGCTCATTCTTTGATATATAGCATGAAGAATTAATAACAAAGTAAGGGAAAACAAATGCATTTATAACAATTTTTGTTTAAATATCACCTGTCAACTAAAGGATCACAAAGCACTTTAGGATAAAGTATCAAGTGCCTACTGAATACTGAAGTTGATTGGAGTCTTTCCATAGACTTGCCTGTGCTTTGGATCAAGGCTTAAAGAGCTAGCTCTGTTGGCAACCTAGTGGAAGAAAGCACATTTGGGAAAAGTTAAAAGTAGAAGAGACACCTTAAGAAGTTATAAATGCTTACTCAATAATTGAATAGTAGAATATGGGAATAGAATTGAAAACTATTTTCAGGCTGGAATCATGCACATGTTGCCAGTCATCAATAGCAATCTTTTAACGACTTATGCAGAAAAGAGTAAATAGTCCTAGTATTGAAAGACTCCAGAGAGTACTAAATGCAGCACGATACAGTGAAGTTAACATGTTGGTCTTTGGTTTGCCCCTTCATGCGTATATTCATTCATTTGTAAGAGTGGGCAATAAAGAAAAAAAAAAAAAAAAGAAAGCAAGACAAATAGAGAATTTTCTACCTCTTCTACTAAACAAAACTCATCATTATTTATTGACCAACTTGAAGAAGAAAAATCATTGCTCCTCTTGGAGAAAATACATTTGATAATTTGAAAAAATATAATTGGAAATATCTGTGAAATATTAAGGACAGCCTGACAAAGAAAGCTTTCTACTCAGCATCCTGTTGGGAGTTATCTGATTCAGTGGTCAAATAAGTTTAAAATAATAGCCTTCAGAAACATTCTATTTGATTTACAGTCATTTCCTTCTTTTTTTTTTTTTTCCCCCCGTCTTTAAAAATCAGTAACATATTGATGTCCTTTAACATCCCACAGCTCAAAACAGTCCCAGACATTCTATGAAATGGTCCTAATCTATAAAATATAGTCTTCTTCCTGCAGATTGTTACATCCATAATTAACTTTATGTACATGAGGGATTATTCCAGGGATTTGATGGCACTGTTTTTATCTCCTCCTTTAATCATTCACTGAGTGTGTATATCAAAGGCATTCAGGTAACTTTACCTGTCAGTGTAAGGCAAATGCTCACATATGAATACTGCATCAGGCTAGTAGTAGCAGGGTGGTTTAGATTTGAGATTAGAAAGAACCTCTTCCCTGTGAGGGTGGTGAGACTGCCACATGTTGCCCAGAGAAGCTGTGGCTGCCCCATCCCTGGCAGTGTTCAAGGACAGGTCGGATGGGGCTTGGAGCAACCTGGTCTAGTGGAAAGTGTCCCTGCCTGTGGCAGGGTGTTGGAACTGAATGAGATTTAAGGTCCCTTCCAACACAAACTATTCTGCTTCTACTATTCTAAGTTATCAAGATTTGTTAAACAGTGTGTGGGATATGTAATACCAATAATAAGACAGGTGCAACACCTTTAGAAATCAGTTGTGTAGTACTGGGACTATAACGAGTGAGAACAGCTGTAAGTGGCTTGCTGGCTTAGAGAAGAGAGAGGGTTCTTTAGCAACGCAAGTAGCTGTAAGAGGGGGTTCCCCCTCTGTGACATAATTTGTCTGGAGGGTACATAGCTGATGCAGCAATGCTGAACTATGACAGTGACTGGGAGTGATGGATGTGATATAGCTCTTAGTACCACTGAAAGATAATTAGGGGAGCTGGCAGGGCTAGAGGGAAGAAACCTGATATCTATTATGAACATAAAGAAGATGAAAACTTGCTGTCGAAAGGAATGCAAGGGCATCTATCTCCTGTGAGTAAGGAGGGACTTCAAAGCTTTGTGTTAAAGGTAAGAATGTAGTGTCAGAAGGTGGGGGATATCTTGAAGTATGACAATTTGCATATTTGAGCCTGTTGTCTTGTAGAGAGCTTGTCATTTGCAAGTGATGAGCTTGTGGTGTTGGAGCAAGCAATATAAAGACAAGAATATCATTTGTGCCTGAAAAGGTGAATGTTAAAGAGATTCATGGAAAATACTGGCAAAAAAAAATCCATCGTAAGGCTGAATATTGAGGTCTCTTAAAATTACTTGGAACTTTGAGTTAACCACAACAGTTCAGTGTTAGATGTGGTAACACTGGAAAACAAGGCTATGTAACTTAGAGTGGTTCAGTCAACTTCTGCAGGTCTCATATCCTAAATGTCTGTCACTGCTGAAGTCCACATTATGTGAACTCGCCTTTGAAGCCTAATGTACAGACCCTCAAGTGGATAGGAATGCCTGTGCAGACTGGACTATCAAATACTGAAAGAAGACACAGAACCCAAGAACAGCTGGTCTTGGTCAGACCAAAGGATTCTTCTAATCTAATATTGTGCCTCTGATGATTGGAGATAGGGCCAGGGTTGCTGGCAGGCATAGGAGAGCCAGGAGATAACTAGTTACTATTGCAGTGTCAAATCTCAGTTCAAGTTGCTTTCAGCTCTAGATTAAGTCTTTACAACTGTGGCGAGGCTTTAATGCTAGATATGTGTATTTTCTTCACTCACATGAAGAAAGTGTACTTAAAGGACTTCAATTACCCTTCACAAGGCCACCTATTCTTACCTGGGCATTTATTGTCTGATTGATAAGTACAATGACTTTGCGCTTGGATTCTGCAGAGAGCAGGCTGTCCTGTTAATTGCATTGAGAGTTAGGCAACTAATTAGAAAGTACATGCCTGAAAACCTTTGATAAGGTAGGTCTTTGTCTCTGCAAACAGTTGGTATGCTGCTGGTAACATTGCAACAGAGTGAAGATACAACACGGATGGTTTTGTACATAAGTGAGGAATCCAAGCTTTTGTCTTGAATGACCTACTAAGTACTCTGTAACTTAGTTAAGTTACTCAAGCTCATCAGGTCCCAGTTCTTCACTAGCTATTTTCAGTTGCCAGTCTGTCTCCTTTTAAGACACAATAGGATAATATTTTCAAGATGTTTAAAGAAATACAGGATCAGACAATTAAAATTAATATGTGAAAAATAGATGCAGAAAGCACTGTATTTTTATACATTTTCAGTTCATTTCTATAGAGTGATAGAGTGTGCATATGCATTCTTCTTGATTAGGTAGGGAAAGAAAATACTTTCTTGGGGTAATGTACAGTAGGAGTCCATTTTCATGACCATCTAAATGTCTTTGTCTCTTTCAGTAACACAAATCCCTCTATACTATATTCTAGCAATCCACAAGCACAGACTGAAAATAAATCTATCTGTAAATTTCTTTTTGTCTGATATTTCTAGCTCCAGATAGCAAGCAGAAGAGTATATTAAGGGACACTTTGGTTCTTTGGGGTGATTAAATGTATGTCTGCTGAAACTCACTTGATCTAAACAGTAATCCCCGGGGAGGCCTGTGAGACGTTGAATTTCATTACTGAAGTGAGTCTACACTAAGATGATTTCTTTGCCTCTTACTTCTTATTTTCTCACGGTTACACGGAAGAGCAGAACCTGATTTCGAAATAGAATTTACTTAGTATGTAAAATTCCAGATGTGGCATCAATGAAGATGCTCAGACAGTATTTAATGGTGATTATGAGTAACAGATGCGAAATCATCTCGCTCTGCTAAACCTGGATTAGCTCAATGAAGCCATTGAATTGTAGGTGTTCACTAACTTCAGAAATGCCAAGTAATTGTGAATTAAACAAGGATCAAGGATGAGTTTGTTTAGGGAAAATATGTCTTTCTAAATAGTCAGCACTAAGGAAAATATTCTTTTAAAAAGCAATTTAAAAACACAATACATGAGCTTTTGGGGGAAGAACTACCTCAGTGGCTTTTTTTTTTTAATCAAAGAACATACAATACTGTCTGTGTGATTGATGTAGTTAAATATTTTGTGAGCTGTGATCCTAGTGGCTGAGCCATGGCAAGGTGCAGACAGGTTAGTATATATGGGTAGCGAGGTACATACAAGAGTATGGATTCCATCATGGGCAAAACAGCATCAGCTTGAAGAATTTTTACTGTATCTTATTGCCTCAGGGATCCCTGAGGGAGTGCAGCCGTGGGTGACATGAGGAGCAGCAGACAGTGTGGGTCACCCACTGTTGAGCCTTTGGAGGACAGTAAGTTGCTTACAGCAATATTGCAGTCATCTGGAGTTGGTTATGATCAGCCAGGGGCAGCTCATACCCTTCTCACACACCAGACACAGCTGCAGCTCCTGCTATTTAAATCAGTTTTGACTCAATACACACTTCTAAGACTTAGCAGAAACTGACAATTTCTTCATAGTTTGGGTTGGTTTGCGTTTTCATTTTTGGTTTTGGATTTTTTTTTTTTTTGTTGTTGTTGGTTTGTTTGCTTGTTTGTTGGGTTTTTTTAGCTATCTGGTAGAATTTCAGAAAGTTTAATTAGGAAAGTAAATCCCTGCTACAAAATGTCACAGGATAGCTAAACACCAGCATATTAAATGAATTAAAAAGGGATAATGCTGTGTCCTAAAAGCTGACTGTTTCATACCTGAGGCAAAATGAAAGAGGGGAGATTTGGATTAGATATTAGGAAAAATTCTTCATTACGAGGGTGGTGATGCCCTGGCACAAGCCTTGGGTGGGATAGTTTAGTGTGAGGTGTCCCTGTCCATGGTGGGGGGGCTGGAACTAGATGATCTTGAGGTCCTTTCTAACCCTAACTATTCTATGATTCTATGATGCTATGATTCTCTGATTTCATATGATTCTATGAATTGATGTCAGAGCTCTTCACACAACATATAGATATAGCAGCAAAAAGTCACAGCAACTTCCTAATATTGAGATTCTCTTTGCATCAGTGCTTGGAAAGGCATTTAGGTGTGTGGTGTAAGATCCCACCTCTTGGGTGCATACAGGTCATGACAGTAAGATAATCATTATATAATCCCTGTCTGGTTTGAGTTGGAAGGGACCTTAGAGCTCATCCAGTTCCAGCTGCCTGCCACAGGCAAGAACACCTTCCACTAGACCAGGTCGCTCCAAGACCCATCCAACCTGGCCTCGAACACTGACAGCGATGGGGCACGCACAGGTTCTCCGGGCAACCTGTGCCAGGGCCTCACCACCCTCACAGGGAAGAACTTCTGCCTAAGAGCTCATCTCAATCTCCCCTCTGTCAGGTTAAAGCCATTCCTCCTTGTCCTGTCCCTACAGGCCCTTGTCCAAAGCCCCTCTCCAGGTTTCTTGTAGGCCCTCTTTACTTACTGTAAACTATAACCTGTTGTTACAGTTTTTTTTTCTTTTTTTAAAGAATGAGGTTGGTGGAAGTCACAGCTGTGGCTCATATGGCAATATTTACTCTGAAGATTTAGCTACCTTTGTTTCTTCCTCATTTCTTTTCCAAAACTGCTACTTCTGCTGCTTTGTCCATGGAGAAAGTAAATTTGGATACAAACCCTGAAATCTTAATGAAGATTAAGTGATACAGGGTATTTGTATTACTGTAGCCATTTTAGGTAGATGAGAGGATACACGGGGACAAAGCTGATTTTGGAGTTTTTAACTTTGGAGTACAGTCTGCACGATGTACAATCCCAGCAAGTTCTCTGCACCTGTGAATATATGAGAGATCCTTTTTTTTCCAGTTAAGATATCTTAATCTTATTGATGTTAAGGTCCTTTCCAAACCTAGCTATTCTATGATTCTATTCCCTGCCCGTGGCAAGGGGGTAGGAATTAGATGATCTTAAGGTCCTTTCCAACCCTAATGATTCTATGATTCTATATTCATTACTGTGCTTGGATGAACAATAGCAGCTTCTTATCTTTTGAGGGCTGCTTTTTTATACTAGGGAAAATAATCTGACACATAACTCATATAGAGTTCAGCCTATTGATTACTCATGAGGAGCTTGGAAACGTTAGGATCAAGGTCAGTATGTATAAAGCAACAGCTTGCTGAAAAGTTATTTGAAAAGCCTGAGGTTATATATATATAACCAGAATTTTTCTTCTGTGAAATGCCAAGCATATTTCTCTTTATTATCGAAAACCACAATCTTTCTGTATATTAATTTTATCAACTGAGCATCTAGGGCTTCCACCCCTGACTTTTTATCCCACTTTCAGAGTTGTGTAGAGATTTTTACTTCATTCTGCAACATGTGACAATGAATAAACATCCTTACTTGGGATACGGCTTTCTATGAGATTGAACAAGAAATTTTGGTTAGCCTGAATTTATTGGTTTTTTTGACACCTTTGCATTCAGAGATATTCTTCCATGAAGTCTTTTGATCTGTAAAATTAAATATGTCCCTTCCCTCACTATCTGTATGAAACCCTTTAAAAGTCCTAAGTTTTTCTAAACTACACTTACTTCTACAGTGACATTTTGATTATGAAATGTCTTCTGAAGAGAAGATGACTTTTCAAAGACAATTTCCCTCAGTGCTGTACAGGCAGCTTGGATACAGGACTATACAGGGTATACACAGATGTATTGTGGCTTAACAGATGACAATGGATGCAAAATAAATTCTTCTAGCTTAACTCTCAGTTGAAGAGATTTAGGCTGAGATATTTTATCTGTCATTTGCAGTGAGTCAAAATAATTCTGCCCAGCTGTACTCAGTAATTCATTAAAACACAGTAAAACCTCCACAAATCTAAGCCCTCAGTAACTTGCTGCTCAGAACACCTCAGTCCAGGTGCTCACATTTCTAGGATAATGATCAAGCCAATATAGTCGCAGGATTAATCTTATGTGGCTTCATCTGTGTGGGAATGAAGATGCTCATATGTACCTTCAAGAGAATAGTTGATAAATATAATTATTATATCAGTACTAAAGGCCAAAAGAAAAGCTGATACTATCTTGGCATTATGGCTTTCTTAAAGCAGCATATGCCACATACAGGAAACCAGTGCAAGTCTGTGCTTGAACAGATAGCGGAAACAGAGATGTTTCATTAGGAATTTGCAGATGACACCAAGTTGGGTGGGAGTCTTGATCAGCTGAAGGATAGGAAGGCCCTGCAGAGGGATGTGGAGAGGCTGAATAAATGGGCTGTGGCCAGTAGTATGAGGGTCAGCAGGCAAAGTGCTGTGTCCTGCATTTGGGCTGCAGCAACCCCATGCAACACTAAAGGCTTGGGGAAGAGGGTCTGGAAAGCTGTTCATGGAAAAGGACCTGGGGATGCTGACTGACACTGCTGAACATGAGCCAGCTTGTGCTCAGGCAGCCAAGAAGACCAACAGCATCCTGGCCTGTATCATAGTGTGACCAGCAGGGCCAGGGAAGTGATTGTCCCCCTGTACTGGGCACTGGTGAGGTTGCACCTTGAATCCTGTGTTCAGTTCTAGACCACTGAGTACAAGAGAGACATTGAGGCTCTGGAGCTGTTGAAGGGCCTGGAGCACAAGTGTGATGAGGAACGGCTGAGGGACCTGGGGGGGTTAGTCTCGAAAAGAGAAGGCTCGGGGGGACCCTATCACTCTCTACAACTACCTGAAAGGAGGATGGAGCCAGGAGGTGACTGGTCTATGCTCCTAAGGAACAAGTGACAGGACAAGAGGAAACAGCCTCAAGGTGTGTCAGGGAACGTTTAAACTGGTTATTAGGAACAATTCCTTCCCCAAAGGGTGGTCAGGCATTGGAACAGGCTGTCCAGGCAGTGGTGGAGTCACCGTCCCTGCAAGTGTTCACAAAATGTGTAGAGGCCCTCAGTGACATAGTTCAGTGGTGGCCTTTGCAGTGCTGGGGTAATAGTTGGACGTAGTGATCTTTTCCAACTTATTTGATTATGTGATTCTAAGTTACCCTGGAAGTAAGAAGAAGCAGTAGTAAGAAGATCATTAAAAGTTGTTTTTTAGGTGGGTTTATTTTTCCCAGAAGAAATACAAGTAAGTCCTAAGACTGCCTCATTAGAACAGAATAACATTAGCTTTTAATACCTGTGAGGGTGGTGAGGCGCTGGCACAGGTTGCCCAGAGAAGCTGTGGCTGCCCCGTTGCTGTCAGTGTTCAAGGCCAGGTTGGATGGGGCTTGGAGCAACCTGGTCTAGTGGAAGGTGTCCCTGCCCATGGGAGGGGGTTGGAACTGGATGAGCTTTAAGGTCCCTTCCAACCCAAACTGTTCTATGATTCTGTGATATGCATAATTGAAGCACAAAAGAGTTTTGATAACTTCCAAAGGCCACATAATGGGTGGAAGCAGTGGGCATGGAAAGCATGCCCATTAGGCCACAAGTGATGTAACTTTGAGTAGCTCTAATAGCCCAGAGACACCCAAGTCTTTCCAGGTTTCCTTATGGCCTACAAGGATCTGTAAGAATAACATTTGTGTGTTTTTGTCTGGGTGACTGCATGACTTGTGCTTATTACCCTGTTAAATTTGTGTGGTTGCTGTTCCTGACCTTGTGCCTTATTCACTTCTAGTGCTTCAAGCATACTCCTGGGAACAGAATTATTAAGCAGTAGGCTTTTTTGTGGAGTTTACCCTTAGACCATCTCTGAGCTTAATGAATATTAATATTCCACTGTTATTTTTCTCTATCCTTTTTTTAGCACAGTGATAATATGATCCTCATGTTACGTATGGAACAGAAGTTCAGAACACTTCAGATTAAATCAGTGAAAGCCATGATGCAAGGATCCTGGGATTTTGTTTTTATGCTCTTTTCATGTGAGCTCTGATGCACCTTGATTGCCAGCAGCAGTGAGGTGTCACTGCCAGGCTGAGGGAGCACAGATCTTTTAGGGGGTACTGATGGCAATCAGTGCCAAGCTGCTTGGGGATATCTGCAGCTGGGATGCAGGCTGGGAGGGCAGGATGAGTGTTAGGAGCTTGTGCCTATGTAATTTTTCTAGCCAGTCTGACCTATACCCCTTGGCAGCATAGCTGCCAGCTCATAGTAACTCTCTGTTGAACGGGTGTGAACTGCGTGTATTCAGGTTTTGCATGTTTGTCTTACAAGTTTACAATGCTTTCAAAATATGGATAACAGAAATGTTCTGATCCTGGGGAGAGCTGCCTGCTATATTAAAAATTTCATTCCAAAGTTGAAGTATGCTAGAAAAATTCCGTGGGTTAGCTGTAATGCTGTCCTTAGCAAATCAAAGTATTTTTACTCTTATTTTTCCTTTATGAAGTCTCCGAATTAATTTTCTTGAAACATTTAGCCTGAAGGAGGTACTTGACAAGAGACATGTAATCCAAAAGTGCTACAGTTTCATAGAATTCTAAACTGTCGATGAGAAAGTATTTTTAGGGGTTTCTGGTTTTGCTCAGAGTGAATAGAATAATCAAATAACTTTGATTATGTATGGAATAATTAACACCTTAATAGTTTGTATTTTAGTAGTCCTTCTGGAAAGGCAAATAGAAATTAGTAACTTTTTTTAAATTAAGTCTTTCTACTACCCCACGTGGCAACAAAATCCTTGTTTCTTCTGTATTCATGTCTTTATGAAGAATCCCATCAGCTCTTTGGGTTTTCTCTGCTGGATCATGGAAGCTAGCAATGGAAAAGACCTCCTTCATTAGGTTTTCAAATGCCCCTCACTCTCAGTACAAGCTTATTCACTATTGACTATTGTGCTATTATTTTGTCTAGTCTCATCTGAAACTAGGGCTTGCACTATTTCCTCTGAATGACATCTCCAGCGATGAAAATGATCTAATTATCATACATGGTTTTGTGCTTTATGATCTAAACAATCTAACAATTCTTAGTGAAAACTTCTTTAGGATATAAAATAATTTTTAGCTTCTGGTTTAGAGTTACTCCATGGCTATTTTATTACCATGGTACATATGCCTCCAAGAAATATGTTTTCTGACAGTCTTCTGTTTCCACCTAATGGCCCTAAATCAAGTTTTACTTTAAGAGGGTTTTCTCTTCTTAATCCTGAATCAGTCAGGACAATTTAGCAAATGTTCTTTTTCCCACACACATTATTTACAGTTCAAGTTAAATTGTAAGTAGTTGTATTTATTTGCTCTTGAGCCAAAGTCCTGTAACAAACTCTCAATGATAGCAACTGGGCAATCACCCAACCTCAGTGTCTTTGAATCTTGGTTTTGGTGAACATTATTATTATACAGAGTAGCTATGGATCTTTTCCCAGAATCTGTAGAGAAGTTTTTCTGTGACAGCTTTTTCCTTCTCACCTCTGTTCTCTTCTTTCTTTCTCTCACCCACGGCAGAAAGAACAATCCCACCACAATGGCAATTAATAGAGGTACCTCATATCCAATTTCATCAGTTTTCTTTACATCTCCAAAATATATTTGATGAATCTCTTCATGTTCTCTTAGCTGTGTAGTTGCAGAAGACTCCAGGGCATGCAGGAGATTGAGGTGGAAATGGGATGTGTCTCTCTATTGACCACAGTACAGGGAAACCTTTATCTCTTGGAGCAGGTCAAGCAGGTATTGTCAAGCAGAGGAAGACATCCTGTTCCTGCTCCAGGACTGAAAAGGAGCACAGTTAGCCTTAACAAGAACAATTAGCTTCTATAAACACTATTCTCTAGGGTTAAACTTTCAAGAAATAATTGTTTCCCATGATTGGCATCAACAGTCATTAGACCTTCAGTCTGTAGGGGGAGTTTATCTATTTGACAGGCGATTGTATTTGGCAGGATACTTTCTGCAGAGTGATTGCAGATTAACCCTTGGTAACAATCTGCTAACAGCAAACATTAGTACCTGCAGGAAAAGTATAGAATGGTTTGGGTTGGGAGGATCCTGAAGCTCATCCAGATCCATCGCCCTGCCACAGTCAGGGACACCTTCCCTTAGACTAGGTTGCTCCAATCCCCATTCTTGAACACTGGCCTTGAACACTGCCAGAGATGGGGCAGGCACAGTTTCCCTGGGCAACCTGTGCCGGGGCCTCACCACCCTGTAGTGAAGAATTTCAGGCCTTGGAGTGTCTGGTCTCCTTCTTCCAAATGTAGTTGTCTAAAATGAGACAAATGATAGTGCCCTAAGGTATCAACTCTTTTTAATAGCGACTGTGAAAGGAGCTTGAAAGGACAAGCTCACATATATATGTATGACCACAAGTGAAAGGATTGCTGTCTGTAACAACAGTTAAATGCTATTTGTTCTGAGATCAATATGAAAGATGCATCTGTAGGTATCATAATGTTATTAAGATTATTGTTGCTAAAACATGTTTCTGGAAGTGCTGCACTGATTTGAGTGTGGAGGAAAAATAGAATCAAACAAAACAGCCTTAATTGAAGTCTAAAAAGATCTGCTCTTTCCTATCACCTCCAATCTTAATATAGCATAAGAAATGCTAATCTTTTGCTGTCTGTTGCCAGTGGTTATATGTAGGTTCTAGTAAGAAGAGTAAAGGAAATTCTTCTATAAAAAACTGTTTCATTGCACATGAGGGACATGGATGTAATGGCTGACAAAAAAAATGTTAAATAGGAAAATAAGTCATCTAAACCTGTAACAGCCTCTATCAGCATGCGCATTCTGAGTACCGCTCATGCAGTAGCTCTTTACAGCATTCACTCTGTGAACTATTAGGCTGTGGAACAGTCTCCCATGAAGAGTGACAAAGACTCTATTGCTTAGGTGTGGATGGATTTTTAGCAAAGAATGGCCATGTTCCCAAGTCAGCAAGTGCCTACGTGGAGCTCGACATGAATTGAGGATGAAGGAGGACGTGGGTAAGGAAGCAAAAGTAACGGTGCAAGCAAGATAAGAAGAAACTGGAATGTGAGATACAAAATAGTGAACTGTTAGCAAGTTCTAAAGGTTAAGTTCTCATATGCTTATTTGATTAATTGTTACTAGTTGCTGTGTGCTGCAAGAATATATATCAAAGTATAATATACTAAGCTATTGTATGTGTATCCAATCATAATACAACAAGCTATTGAATATGTATCTAATTATACTACAGCGAGCTATTGTAGATGTATCCAAATATAATACAGTGAGCTACTGCAAATGTAACCGTAGTTGCTGTGTGTTACAAGAAAATGTATCCGATTATAATACAGCAAGCTATTGTAAGCAGATGCAGAGAACAGTATAAAAGGGATAGATACTCTGTAATAAATGGCTTTTGTCTGATCACATCGATCTCTGACTGATTCCATAATTTTTCTGCTGCACTTAGGCTTTAAAATTAGACTGCAAGCTGGTGAATGTGTTAGAGAGCAGTAACTGAGAGTTGAACTTGTTTGAGAGAGATGGGCATAATAGAACTCTTCCCTTTCTGAATTGCATAAGGTAATTGCCAAGGTAAAAATGAAATTTAATTACTTGATCGGTCTAAACATGTACCTAGATTTTCTCCTTTTTTTTTTTTTTTTTTCCATTAATGAGCCAACTGCCTTCTTCATGGAGCACAGTTACAGTCTTGCAGTGGCAGTAGTGTACAGGATTTGATTAAATTCTATCCCAATGGATGTATTAGCATAGCCATCTCTGCCTTGAGGCTGAAGCAGAATTTATTTCACAGCTTCTGCAGTAGCTTCAGATCTCTTAGGCTCTCACAAAGCTTTTGTGTCCATTGTGAAGTGAAATGTCTTATTTCAGGCACAGCTTGGTTTAAGCTAGAAAGTATTAAAATGCCATGTTTCAATATGACTTTGATATGTGAAGGAATAGGCTCATTTCAACAGAACTCTTATGAATACAGGTAAACCCCAGAAAGACTCAGGTCTTTTTGTCCTCCTTGTGAATCATGAAATCAGGGTCATTTTAATTGTTCGTGGTATCCCAGACTGGTTTGGGTTGGAAAGGACTTTAAAGCTCATCCAATCCCAACCCCCTGTTACAGGCAGGGACATCTTCCACTAGCCCAGGTTTCTCCAAGCCCTGTCCAACCTGGCCTTGAACACTGCCAGGGATGGGGCAGCCACAGCTGCTCTGGACAACCTGTGCCAGTGCCTCAGCACCCTCACAGGGAAGAACTTGTGCCTCAGATCTAACCGGAACTTCCCCTGTTTCAATTTGAACCCATCACCCCTTGTCTTATCACTACAGTCCCTGATGAAGAGTCCCTTTCAGGCATCCCTGTAGGCCCCCTTCAGATAATGGAAGGATGCTATGAGATCTCTACGCAGGTTCTCTTCTCCAGGTCGAACAACAACCCATCTGAATTCTCCAGAGAGGAGAGATCATAACTGTCACAGATAAGTGTGAACAGATGTAAAAAGAATGGTTATATTACCTCAAGCTGAGAGTCTGTGTTGGAATATTCTGCTTGGAGCAGTGGCAGTGAGTGGATGCCTCTGTAAGAAGAAAGGCAAACACAGGCCGTGTCCCTATCCTCCAAGTATTTTCTGCAGTCTATTGACTAGAGAGGAAAAAATATAATTTTCTTTGGGGAGAGGGTGGTGGTGAAACAGCTACATGTTGTAATATAATACGTATACAGGATTTTGGGGGTTAGAGTTTGTGGGCATGGTGTTTTGATTTTTCTTTTTATGATGAGGAGCTGTAAGCTTCTATAAAAGCCTTTCTTTTTAAAGCTTTCAGAATAAGGCTTTAAACCTATTTCTTTTCTCCAAAGTTAAAACTTCAGGAAATGTACATTTGTTTAACTTCTGAATCTTGAGTTTTCTGCCTAGGTCAGGCATTTTCAGGCTTCAAATAGTAACCAAATGGCACACAATCAAGGTGATTATTGTTTGGATTTCAGCACTGTGGGATTAATTGGAAATCGCAGGCTTGAGACACTGAATTAGAATAAATTTTTAGGCAGAAATTTGGAATCTGATGGTAAGTCTCTGTTGGAACTAAAAATACCTACAATGAAAACTACTCAATTTGTCAAAGAAGTTGGTTAAATAAAAATGACTGCCACTATATGACATGTCTATCTTTATTTTAGGGCAGTTAGTACCCAAATATAATCATAGAATCATAGAATGGTTTGGTTTGGAAAGGACCTTAAGATCATCCAGTTGCAACCCCCATGCCATGGGCAGGGGCACCTCACACTAGATACTATATAATGCCTGATATGTTTCTCAAACTCTGAGGAACTTGTGAGCTTGTGTTGCTCACTGAGGTTTAAGATGTAAAGAGCTTAAAGAATCTGTTTATTGTGGTTATGCTGTTGTACTTTCTCTCTGGAGAAGAGAGATTTAGGATGAAAAAATTATTACCATTATTCATATGCCTATTGCAACAGGAATAGATAGACCCTGACCCCATACTTTGTCCGAACCATTCAGAACAGTAGAAATCTGTTTACTATTTGTCTTGAATATAAACCTGGCCAACAGCCTGAGGAAAGTGGTGGCTGAGCAACTGGTACATATTTGCTTCTGGTGATTGCTACAAGGGTGTTCTTCTGGGCAGACTAGACAGCTGGCAGTAGTAACTCCTCAAGCTTCGTCAGTCAGAGGTGCCTGGTCATACATGGTGACAGCCTAAGCCTCTTTTGCTAATAGTTTTCTGTGTGGAAATGGTAGTCTTAACTATAACTTTTCCTTGATAGTTGAAAATTAAGAAGAAGCAAGGGGGCTGAGCTGACAAATAACATATGCATTTGGGATTCACTAAGTCAGAACAGGTTAACATAATAAAAAACAGGAGAAACACTGCAAAAATCTTTGGGAGACTTTGGACAATTTCTCTGTGTGTGCATGTGTGCTGGAGCAGTGCTTCCTCTAGTGAGAACTTTGCTAAGCAATAAGCTTGTGTGCTTAACTTGCAGTAAATTATAGAAGTTTTCAGAGGTGTGATAATAACTGACAGGTCATCAGGTTCAGCTGAGTTGGCTGAGGGCCAGAGTGAGAGTGAGCTGAAGTAAGGATTTGTTTGGTTTTTGATTGTTATTTGTTTGGCTTTTTTTTTTTTTTGGGGGGGGGTGGGGGTGGGGGTGGGGGAACAGGGAGTGGTGTATCTGTCTGGTTCGTATTGTTTTATACACTGCCTTTGTTTTAAGAATTAAGTGGGAATATGACCAAAGATGCTTGTAAGACTGTAGTGGTCAAGAAAGTGCTGAGATGTTTTGTCCAAAGTACTGCCTGTGCTGCCCCATGCAGGATAAAGACAAAACCGAAAAGCATCCAACTGTTAGGAGTGCAAGGGATGTTTTTCCCTTTTGATTAATTGAGAGTAATTACCACATGGTGTGGTTTTAACATGTAAGGAGACAAGAAGTAGGATGGAGGTCTTTGCCTGTTATTTAGGGATTATGAAGAACAATATTTAGAAGATATTATTCATAGCATCATAGAATCACAGAATGGTTTGGGTTGGAAGGGACCTTAAAGCTCATTCATTTCCACCCCCCTGCCACCTTTCACTAGAACAGGTTGCTCCAAGCCCCATCCAACCTGGCCTTGAACACTGACAGCGATGGGGCAGGCACAGCTTCTCTGGGCAACCTGTGCCAGCACCTTACCAGCCTCACAGGGAAGAACTTCTGCTTAAGAGCTCATCTCAATCTCCCCTCTGTCAGGTTAAAGCCATTCCCCCTTGTCCTACAGGCCTTTGCCAAAAGGGTAATATTAACTATAACTTGTTCTTGCTCAACACGTAATATTTTCTGGGGGTCTTTTTTAACATGTAATCTAAGCTTTTTTATGGAAATGGAAATAAGAATGCAAGTTAGTGTAATTTTTTTTGCTGTTGTTCCAATTCCATGGATTATAAATATTAGATGTGTAAGTAAGTTAGTTTAATTAACTTCTGTGTAACCTTTTCTTATGCACTCTAAAGTTCCTCACTGCACCTAGAAAAACACTATGGAAGTCTTTCTGTTCACATTGCACTTTGGTGTAGACCCGAGGTCTACCTTATGAAAGATTAGTTGACTAGTTAGAACTAATATCACTGACAAAGTTATTATTCTGAGAGTGGCCCTATTACTCATGCCACAGTCTTAGAGAGTAGAATATGAACCATTAGCTTCATTAATACATGTTCTAGGATTATCTGCTCTCAAAGCACAGAGTATCAACATAGTGCTATAAGCTTGTGTCATGCCTGTGGCATTTTAGACACTGCATGACGTGGAAAAGGTTTGTGACAAGGGCGTTCAAGTGAATAAAGCACAGTCATTATGAAGGACAGTTAAATACATCGGGTCTTCTCAGCATGAAGAAATGAGTCCAAACAAGATATGACAGAAGACTATGAAGCTATGAGTGGTGTACCCAAGTGCGCAGAGCATTCCTGTCTCTGACCTTGCCAGCTTATGGCACAGATAGTTAAAAGGCTGTGAGAGTGCACTTGGGAAACAGCACTATTTCACTCCCTTGATCTGATGGTTGTCTGACAGCAACCAGCACAGGCAAAATTGTGGCTAGATGGACCTGAGTCCAAGCTGCTATGGCTGCTCATGCCTGTATGTGGATAGGCTCAGTTGTGTAGCTGGATGAATTTGGCTTATGGAGCTTAAACAGAGGCTTGACTTACAGAGCTTAAACAGAAACACGAGATGTCATGGAGTGTTGGAAATAGGGTGGGTTGTGGAGAAAAGAAGAAAAATAATTGCAGCAAAGAAGTTACCATTTACAATGTCTCCTGTTAGTTCTGTGGACTTTCACATAAATAAATCATTTTAGATTTAAATTATAATGCAAGTTAAGCAAAGAAAAACCCAAGTGACTATCTGTGATTAGTGGAACAGGGCTGGTCTTCCATCTTCTGAAACAGCTCCCTACAGTGCCCTATATTTCTCTTTCCAGATAGTATGGAGATCTGGCCTTTTTATGCTGCATGGTTTTGTAAGTTCACTGGCTGTCAAAACTGTAGGGTTTACTTACCCTTAGAAGGCTTCTACTCAGTGTTAGTATTAAATATTGTGACAACAGCTATCCTATGTATGTACTTTCTATAACTACACAAGCATTTCCATCTCTGCGCTTGTTCAATCGCAGTTTACTTGCTAGAACTTGCTGTGGTAGCTTGTGATATGCAGCGCAAAACTCATTTCATGTCACTCACTCAGTAAGGAGCTCTGACAAGAGGTGTTTGGTTACTCAGACCTATGAACCTTACCAGTCCCTACCAGTCTCACATAATTATAATTTACTGTAGTAATCCCCAAACTGCTTCTGAAGAATGGTTTCTTTTTTCTTTCCAGTTCCCTGAGGAGTCTCAAAGTGTCATCTGCTGCAAAAAAGAAGGAATTATGAAGGCCACGTGAGACAGCAGTACTTGCATCCTGAGCCTGCTGCAGGGGGTCTGAATTACCTGTGGGAAAGCACAAGCAATACGACATCTTTCATATTTCATGGGAGTGAATTACAGCTAGGATTTGTACTTGCCACAGTAGAATACCCAGCTTCATGCACTAATGCAGATCAGCTGTTTAGACAATACATGAAAAATCTCTTTTGTCTGTTGGACTCATAAGAATCAAGGAATGGTTTGTGTTGGAAGTGACCTTAAAGCCCATACAGGTCCAAGCCCTCTACCACAGGGACTCTAAGCTCATTTCACAAGTGACAAATTTCACCAGAACACTTCCCAGTCCAGGAGGGAATTTCAAGCAGTGCTGGATGTCTGCCTCCATTGACCTTCCAAATTTTTCTTTTCCATCCACAAAGCCTTTCTTTTCTAAAAGTATTTACTTGACTCTGCATATTGACGCTTAATGTAGAGATGGATAATACAGTGCTGATTTTAAAATCTTTACCAGCACAGGATATAAGAAGACTTCTGAAAGAGTGCTAAAAGGAGTGGCTTTGGAGCAAATACTCTAACCTAACATGCTTTTCTTGGCGTAGGGTGTTTTTTAACTACCCCCCCCCCCCCCCCCCCCCAATTCCCCTCATAAGCGCTACTGCTGTCCTCGTCTTCTAGACCATTTAGTACCCTCCTCTTAGTGTCAGTAAAATACAGTTACTGGTGCTGATAATCATTATGTGATAATCCATATTAATTCAAACTTTGATGTATAAACAGGTCCTATTTCAGCAGCAAAAGAAATCCAGATGGAAAATGCATGCGCGCACGCACACACACACATACCCAGTATGTAGAATGCCTTCAAGAAACTGTAGCTAAGCACCTTATTAGTATTCCTCCCTCCTCTGTTTCACTTGCAGCAAGAGAGGGCTGAGCAAAATGCAGTAGAACAGGCACAGAGACAGAGCTGGCAATCATCTCAGTGCAGGCTGCTGAATGTAAGGGGTGGGGGGGATGCAGCACAGCAAGATTAATAACCTTGCTCTAATCCTGTGCACCCTGGAAGGAGATAACTCTGGTGACTGAGCTGTTCTTGTCTTGATTGATTGGGCTGGGTGAATGAGTGGCTGGCAAGGCACCTTGCTGGAAGGAGACCCCCTGGTTTTGCTGCTCTCTGAAGCCTCTACCCATCTGGGAAGGTAGCAGTGAGACGTACCATCTGCAGCACGCACAGCAGCTACTACCAACAGTTTGCACTACAGGTTTGATGGTGAGCAAGAAGCCAGGTATATTGTGCACTGGGATATTTCTGTGCTCAAGCTACTGAATTTCACAGTCTGATCCTTCTGCAGACCCCTTTCCAATTGCTTGCCAGTTCTGGGCTTTACTTTTGGCATTGTCTCTTTGGACGTTTTTTGCTGGGCATGGAAGAGCAGTAAATGGAACCTCTGAAAACTAATTTGGTTTGCCTCTGCCTGACTCGAGCAAGAGGGAAGCAAAGAGCATCAAAACCTCCTGGAGGGATTTAAATTTCTTTTGAAGAAGTTTACAGAGGGACCGAACAAAAGGTAAACCCAGGGGGTTGCCCACCCCTTGTTTCCTTGTTTGAACTGAGGTTAAAAGCTAAACCATAAGTACTGGGTGCATATGGAGCATGGTGTTTGTAAAGTCTGTGCTTTTTACCCTTTTCTTCCTTTTCTGTATTTTTTCCCTTAGTTTTTTTTTTTTTTTTTAATTTTTTTTTTCTTCTATCCCTGCCATTTGCACAGGGAAAATGCTTGCAAGATAATGATCTCTAGTGCTGGAAAATGTTAGTTAAATAACACTGTAAAGCTCCTTTCATTTCAAAGGTGTTACAATTTCTAGGGAGAAAATTCTGTTTATTAAACCAGCTAAAATATTTGGAAAACATCTAGAATGGGCAAGAAATGCAGCTCATAGGCTATCTCCAACAGAAGTCTCCATATTTTCATAAATCTTTTCTAGCTGTTTTTTTGTTTTGTTTTTTTTTTTTTTCCCTATGCATTTCAGCCAGCTCTGGAATGATGAATATGTAAGTAAAAAGCTGCTTCTGCTGCTGTTAGCTGAAGGAGAAGGTAGCAGAATGGGAATGTAAGGATTTGTGAGTCATTTATGTGAAGTTCCTCTGTTTGCTTTTCATTAACCTTTTGAATGCTGCTGCTTTCTTTGATTTCTGCTAAGGAATTTATTAAATCTGTAGGGCCCAAAAGTCATAACTCCTTTGAAACAGACCGCCATCATAAATGAGTTCTTGTGGGCCCTTAATTTTTTGAGGTAGAGGTGCTACCAAGTGCTCTGGTGGCAAAAGTAAATGTCTCCTCCAGCATGGTTCATGGCAGAGTATTTCTGGAGATTTACTAATCATAAGGCTGTGATGCTACTCAGTTTTTAACCTGGCTCTTGTAATGCATCCTCCCCCAATGCAGTTTCTGCAGGACCAGTGAGACTGGAGTAGCCTTTTCCCTCTTTCCATTAAATAATAGGAATAAAATACCATTGCAACGCAATAGAATTGGAGCTCTTACAGTTGAGCTTTTTTTTATTGCTGCACTGATAGTATTTAACATTCCCAAGGAGGTAAGAAAACCATCTGTAAGTAAATTTCAAAGAAGCTTCATTCTCCAAATGGAATTGCTAGGTACTCCTCAATTATATGAACATGAATGATTAATATGGAAGGACATGGTATCTATTTGAAAGGCTGCATGGCTGGTTATTTCGTGTTAAAAGGCATGGATCAAAATACAGTTGTACTGAATAATCAGATGTTGAGGGACTTGCATGCATATGTAATGCATGCAAAGAAAAGCGGTCTTGTGTCAGATTTATCAGTGTAAGTACACATCAGATGGGCTGGACCTTTGATCCATTTAGTACAAAGAAGTGTAATGACCCTTCTTGTAATAGATCCTTTGTTGTAAAGCTGAAACTTAATGAAAAGGCTCTGCTTCTGAGTAATCAAATCACTTCATGTTATTGCATCCTGTCAGTCAGTCCCTCTATTACCCACTGGTTTTGCATAATAGCTTTAAAGAGGGATTAAGGAAGAAAGGAGAAACTGGTTAGAGGTGTGTTTCCCCTCATTTTCTGAGAGTGATGCTCTGTGTTGCATGTGCCTTTATATGATTATGACAAACAAATATCTGTCTGGGTGGGATGCAGTTTGCTAGTTTTCCCTCATTGTACTTTCCTCAATCTCCATCACATGTAGCACCTGAATCTATTAATCTAGACCAGGCAATGAGCTATCCTCTCTTTTAACTATGGAGAACAGTCTGTATGTAATGAGGGCTGAAAGTGTGTGTGTAGAAATGACAACTCATGATCTTTATAGCCTTACCCTGTTTTTAGAATTGAGCTATGTAATGAGACCTTCAAAGCTGAGACACTGACTGGATGAAAGCAGGGGGGAAATGTTCTGCCTGAAGATGAAATAGCTTTCATGTTCTGGGGACAAAGATGGCACATTTGCTCCACCAGTAGTATTTCAGCATATTCTGATGTGTAGGATATAAATTAGGAGTGTTGCCCTAAATTGAGTGGGAGGGTAATCACCTCTGTGCTGGCAAAGAAAGATGTCAGTGTTCTCTGCTTATAGTGTCCAGATGTTATTAATCATATATCTCTGTTGGTCATCAACCCCACATAAGTGAGACTGGTAGGGATGTTTTTTTGCAACTAGTATTTACCTCATTATATACTATAGACCAAAACAAATGGTTATTTTACATTTGAACAGATTCATTGAAGAGGGAACTTTATGCTTCTCCTCTTCATCCCACAAACCCTACCTAAGCATTTTTGTTGGTTTAGTAGATTTTGAGTAGAACTTTTCCTGGATTTAAATTATGGCTTCCTAAATTATACTGTCAGAGTATCTATTTTGGGGGGTTTGTTTGTACATCTTACGATCTAAACGATATTGTGTATAACATGTGATATCACAGGATAGGCTTTGGTTTCTAATTCCAAAATGGCAAGAATATAAATGGGTAATACCCAGTGCTAGCAGGTTTTAGGCGGGAACAGGCTTTAGCGTAAGTCACCCCGTATGTGTTTTTCCTTAATGTTCAGTTAAAATAACTGTGGAAAGAATGTCAGGTGTTTCTTTTTTTGTGTCCCTTCCATTTTAATTGCATTTCACACTTTGAGACCCCACATCTTCAGTATCACCTAAATTAGAAAATACTTTCTTCTCTTTACTGTTTGGGTGCTTGTGTAAGCTCTATCCACTGTGCATCTTGCTGAAACAGGAAGGCCTGCATGAGTCTTGCAGTGGGTGTTATCGTAGGTAAGGTCTCTGAGCAGGAATATGGGGTACAATATGATTCTTGTGAGCTGAATTATGTAAATGTTGCTTTAAGAATAAGGGGAAGATAAATAAACACCAAATTTCTTTCTCAGTTCCAGTTAATTGAGCACCTTCTTTTTTTTTTTTCACTGCTGAAGTCAGCCAGACAGGCATTAAGCTTCTTCAGCACATGTTTCTGAGTTTCTGAGACCCAGGGTACTTTACACATGAATTCCTCCTTCCTTCTGAAACAAGCTCGGCTCACAACTGGTAAATCAGACTTGGAGCTCTGCAGCAGCATGCAAGCAAGGTGGGGGGGACTAGAGATGGGAGAAGTACTATCAAATAGAGGACTTAAACCAAAAGAACAAGCTCTGTGGGATAGCAGAACTCCCTTTTGGTTGCTGACTCATTGTGTTGGCCTGCAATATTGTCTTGTATTAATATGACACTGGGCTTGACTTTGAAATAAGGAGGCAGGAAAGAGCAGTTTATCACTAAACATGCAGTGCTTATGAATGTGTACTACTATAATGAAAAATGGTATGGTCACTGCAAATTCCTGTGGGTAATGTTCTTAAATCTCTTACTTTAAGAGAATAAATAGTTAGCAAAATTTACTACTTTTAGCCACTTAAGGACCGAAAAGAGCTTACAAATATATCCTTTCATTTGTCAAATTAGTTGACTTCAATAAATTACTTTTTTGTTTGTTTGTTTGTTTTCTCCCTGCATTGCTCTCCTTCCCTTTTCATTCAATATCAAAGGATAAGATTTAGGAATGATGGAGACTCTGAAACCAAAATTCCAGTTCCTTGCCTGACAAACAAACATGTTAGATAAACTCAAACCTCCTAAGCAGCAGCTTAAAAATAACTAACTTTTTTGCTTTCTGGACTCCTAGTTGGAAGTGTGGAAATGAAGTTTGTTTGAGAGATTGCTTTATTTCTTAGCTTTTCAAAAATTTCTCAGGTTGTCTAGGGAAGATAGCCTACCTGTTATTTGACCTCCCACAGATTCTAGCAGCTAAGAAGGCATCCTTTATTAGTAGGAGTTCCTTATGTTTTTATGAAATTAATGCAAAATATCATGGCTTTTTTTGTGAGTTGTAGAACAAAAAAGCCTGAGAAAATGTTGACTTAGGCACTGTGCTCCCAAAAGGGGAGTGTTGAGAGCATGGATACATACATAGGTATTTACTTCTGGAGTGTGTTACCTTTCAGGTTGGTAAGATTGATGGTGGCATTTTCAAAGTTAAGGTTCAGATGCCCAAGTGGTAAGCTGAATTTTGTACATATGTTTCACATTGCTGAGAAGGAAACATACTGTTTCTGTATTCTCAAAATCTGCAAGATGCTGCTGTGTAAAGAGCTCTTCCCAAACTTAGAGTGGTACATAAGGCAGACTCTTATTGATCCTGGAGGAAAGTGGTGGGTAGAGATTCCTTCAGGAGCTGTAGACTTTCTTTCCTAGAACATATACTGAAGAGGCAGAACTGTAGCAAGAAATCTAGGTCTCTTCCTGCTGCACACTGAAGAAAATTTTCCTATGGACAGCAGTAACTTGCCAAAGCTTTTTTTACTCAGTTGGCTATCAGTGGTAGTTCTTCTGTTTGTGCATTGCAATGACTAGCAGAGACATCAGTGTAAAACAATAGCATGCTTAAATGAGGTTCATAACTGCAAATATAAGGGGGTTTTGTTGCTGTATTTTTGATCTAGCTTTGAGCTCGCAAGCCATGCCAAGAAGATTTTCCATGAGGCCCATTATTCTAAACTTTTGATGTTGTTCTGGTAGGTTAAATTTATGTCAAGTGCTCATGAAGTCCAGCATGTACTAGTAATTAGGCACTGTGAGTCCTAGTCCTGTTGTTTATCCTGTTTACAAGAATCAGAACAGGGTTATATACTTCCCTTCCTATTGTTTATTTACAGGAGAAAATCCTACCAGTGCAACATGAGGGTATCAAGCAGTGGGCATATTTTCCACATAATCTTGGCTTTCTTGTTCAAATTTGTCTACTGGTATGTAATCTTTCCTGCTGTCTTTTCTGCTGTTACAGAACAAAATTGGCAAATGAGAAAGAAAAGCAACAATTCTCCATTACAAATGTGGTGGATCACCCACTTATTAAACCAAGAAGACATCATTTTAGTATTAGGTAAAGCTAGGGATCGCACACCTTTGCCTGTGTGATTCTTCCCTCCCTCCATTATTGTTCATCAGTTAAGCACTGTTGAAAGCATCATGTTGATTCTAGTTGAAGGGGCAAGGAGGTGAATGTTCTGAGATAGGGCTTTCTACAAAGGCTCTCACATTGACGCTGTGTTTGTTCCAACTTATTTATAGGCTTCTCTCTGCAGCTACTCACTATAACTGTGTGTTTTATGTAAACCTATAAATCTTCACTATACCCTCAGTTATTTCAGGAAGAAAATTAGGCACTTCGAAGCCGAATGACTTACCTACTTAAAACCTGCAAGAGTTTCTGCCTTCTGAAAAGCAGAAGATTCAATAGTAGAAACTGGAGAGAAAAGAGGGGAATGGGTGGACACAAAGTAGGAAGGAAATATAGTGTGGAGATTACTTCAAAGGCAAAAGTGGTTTCATGTTCTTGTAGGGCACAGGCAGGGATTACATTGTACAGACTGCTCCTGAAAGAATATTTTCTTAGTGTATTTTAGCAGTTTGGGTGAGGAAAAAACAGGTTGTAGAATGTTCCTTTAAGCATCTCAAGCCTATGCTTCAGAAATGACACTTGGGTCCGAAGTCTGCATTTTTATTTTGAACAGGAATAGACAGAGTAAGGCTCATAACAGGGGTGGCATTATTAAAACTCCATAAGGGATTTGGATCTCTCTTGAAGAAGCTTTGAAAGCATAAAGCTTGCACTTTGATAGGAAATTAAGCTACAATTCCTCAAGCAAAGAAATATATATTAAGAATAAATATCAAGCAAGAACATATTTTCCTGGGAATCCTGACTCACCCCAAACTCTTCAATTATTGCATTGCAATGAAGTTGTCTATTAAAGTCATGTTCTTTATCTATTCAATTATGCAATCATTCCTTTCAAGTGGAAGTGCAATCTAGTTCTGAAAACAAATCAGATGAAAGACATAGTTCTGATGCAGAAGGCTGACCAATGTACAGGGGGGTTGTACAAGGGGGTTGTACAAGGCGGTTGTGCAAGAGGGGATAAAGGAATTTTGCCTGTTTAAGGGAAAGCATTGTTTGCAAATACCTGTCAAGCTTGCCATGTAGTACCAGGACAATAGGCTATTGATAAGGGGGAGAAACAGTCTGATAAGGGGAAGAAACAGACTGATAAGGGGGAGGAACAGCTACTTAGTTCCAGTGAAGACCAGCTTTGTGGTCTGGACTTTGACCAGACTCCTAAAGAGCATGCGTGATGGCTAGAGGTGAAAAGTTCAGGCTCGAGGAAGACTCATTTACTTCATCTTGAAGACCCCTACTCACAAGAGGAAGACTCATTTACTTCATCTTGAGACCCTCCCTCATGACCGGGGGGGGGGGGGGGGGGGGGGGGGGGGGCAGGCACAAAGGACCTTCTAGCTCATTATAATACGAAATGGGGATAGGACATGAATATGTATAGGCATATTGTGCAACCTTATGAATATATATAACTTTAGAGAATAAATGTAGAGGGAAACAACACTGAGGCATGCATGCCTTTGGAGAAGCTATCACCCATGCGTCTCAGCGCTGAATAAGAGCATACCTACTTTACAACTTTTTTACAACTTTAAAGAGTTGTGGAGCCTATCTGCGTATCAGTTTTAATCACATTCTGGCAAAAGGAATGTGTGAACTGGAGTAAGGTGCAGGCCCAGGAAAACAAGATGATTTTTTATGGCTAGAAGTTTATATGGGTATTTGCTAAACTTGAGTTTAGATGGGGTTGTTGGAAGAATTATGAGAGTGATGAATTCACAACAGTTAATATTTGGATCAGCTGCATTCAGGAAGTCAGAAGCAAATTGTGGCAGACAGAAGAGGTAGAGCCCAAGTATCCCAAGATAACTTTCAAGTAAAATGACTGATGCATTGAAAATTTAGATCATAAAGGAAATATGAAGTAATTTAACTGAATGGGTAGAGAATTTAATTAATTTCTGGAAAAAAAAATAACCCAAGTATTACGATTTCTGGAGCTTGTGAGCTAGACTTTAGAACATTTGACTGTGGCAATTTTTATGTTATCACCCACATGTTTTCCAGTGAAGAATGTGAGTCAAAACTGTAAGCTTGGAAGGCTTTTAGTGAAAAAAAAAAAAAAATTGTGAATGGCTTTACATTATCAGTTCTAGAACGTACAAAGGAATTTGGCTGAGTTAATGTACGGCTGAATTAATGTAACCTGACTGTCAGGCAGGATATACCATGAAATTTCTTTCTGTTCTTCATATTTCATATCATGCCTGATCCACATGTATCTGAATAGTACCTGAACTATTTACTGGAGAACAGAGTGGCCTCAGGGGAGCAAGGATTGCCCCAGTCCTTGGCACTGTCCTGCCTTGCAACTGCCATGCAATTTAGCCAAATAGTAACAGAGAGACGGTATAGCCTGACTTGTTAGCTCTCCTTTTCCTCTTTTGTCATTGATATTCAGGCCTTGCTGCAGTGACTTGATGGCCTTCTTTTACACAAGTCACCACCCTTTCAAACGGCAAAAGATCCTTTCAAACTGGGATTCCCTTGACAATCGGCTTTATCGTTTAAGCAGCTTTATGCAATACTGAAAACAGTGACGATTGAGAGAGATAACTAGGAGACTTCTTGTAATAGAAGTACTTGGCTTGGGGATGGTGTGTTTAAGGATTTTAGGATGCCTAAAAGAGTCTCTTAATCTGCTTTAATTCTTCTTCTTATATTATTTGTCTGAGGTAGGTGGAGATGCAAGATCTTTCTTTTCATCTAGATGAATAGAGAAGTTCCACACTTGTCTCCAGATAGATCAGCTCCATTCTGCACTATGCAGATGCAAGCTTGGATTACCACTTTCTAATACATGAATCATCAAAAGTGGTGGATTTAGTGGTGGATTTAGGTTGGTCCTATTTTTAGACAGGTGAATCTCTGCATTTCTACCTGTATCTGAACTTTTTTCTTCTCAAGGGGAATATTTGCCACCAGGCAGGTAGTGTTAATTATGTAGTTTTCCTATATGGGAACTGTTAGATTAGAAGTTTATAAAGGGAGTGGAATATCCTTGGTCCCATGAGTTTTTTCTTGTGAAGATGTGTGTGAAACTTTCCAAGAGTATTGACTTTAAGTGTCTCTATGAAACACCTCATTTAACATACGGGGTGTGTATGTTCTGCTAGATGTGTTTACAGAATGTAGAAAGGCAGGGAAACTTAGTAAAAGGTCTGCCCAAAATACTTCTATTTATGTAAACTAATTTCCCATTTGCTTTGTGTGAATCATGAGCATCTCAACGTCTATTCCATCTGGAACTTAATGGAATCTTTTGAAGTCTAGCAGTAGAGAAACCTAACTCACTTCATCATCTCTTTCCTGTCTGTAATATAAAACTACATGTTTGCATCTCTGGCTAGGGGTGAACCAGTTTAAAGTCTTTCTGGTGGTGTCAGAAGAAAATAGGGTGTGTTTGTATGTTTATGTTTTCAGCTATAGGGAGGGAAACCTCAGGAGCAATGTTATATAGTGGTGGTCTTGAGTATGCAGAGGAAATGGATCAAGCTTCTACTCTGATACCCTTTTTTACTTTGCTGGGGAAGTGAGTTTTGTGTTACACTGAGGGATGGGAAAAGGCATTTTGGGAAGTAATTTTTTTTTCTAAATCTATGAATATTTGAGAAAATATCACTTATTTCTAAACATAACTATGTATTTCCTAGGCTTATTTTGTCCAGGTTATATGTCTATAGTATAATGAGAGAGCTCTCCTTTATTGGAAACCATGCCTGAGCTTTTAGTGCTTAAATTGTTTTACCTCTGAATGTTGCTTCTAGTTGATTCTTTCTTTCTTTCCATGTTGTTTAACTGCAATTGGTGTACTAGAAGACTGCTTTCATGAACTTGTCCGGGCCCTCTGGCAATGGAAATGAGTAGGTAGTTCCAGTAAGCATGTCAGTTAATGAGAATAAGCATTTGGTCTCCAGTTGTTCTACAAATTATTGTCCAAACAGTACTTTTCAAATGTAGGTGTATTTCTTCCATCACTTCAGGCTTAGGCCTGTTTTATTATTTAAACCTAGCAGTAAGCACTACAAGAAGGAGTGGAGAAAAGGTCACTGGAGCAATAAAAGAATGTCTTCTACAAAAGGCTCAGATGCAGCATTTGATTTTAGTAGGTTAAAACAAGCACTAGAAAACATCAAGAATATAAGGTTATACAGGCTTTATACCATTGTCAGTAATGGGACTGGAAATTGCCCTCTGTTAGCGTAAAACACTGACTGTGTTTTTCACATTAGAAAGGAAAGGAAATGCTTTAATTTTCTTTTCTAAAACAAATAAAAAAAGCTTTTGCTTTTTATGGAAAATATCTTCTTAGGAAGTAACATCTCTGGAGCACCTAATGGAGTTGGAAAAGGCAAGGGGCTAGCATAGCTACACAAAAAGGGGTTTGGTCACTACTGCTAGTGTAAATTTATGGTGGATTGTTTTTAACAACACATCTTAAGGTCTGCTACTCGAGGTCCAGTGCTTTGTTTCCCCTCCTGCAGTTCTTCAGAGTCTCAATTTTATATTTTTTTTACCTGAGGTCAGTATTTAGAAGGAGCGGATGTTTGTGTGATACAAAATGAAGCTAATGGGATTTTGCCCCTTTTTTTTTGCCACAGACTGGAAGTCTTGGTTGAATTCATTGTTTATGCAGACTTTATCTCCCAACAACGGTGCTCTTGTTGCCCTACGCATTAACTGTATTAACCCCCAATAGAAAAGGCAATATTCCCTGCATTTGACTCTTGGGAACTGCTCTGGCCCCTTTTGGAGGGAGCAAGCTCTTTTTCTGTGCCTGTTGACATTTCAAAGTTCAGGTAGCTGTGGTTAGCAGAACAGTCTTATATTTGATCTACTATAACCATATGCAGCTACTCTGTGATCTGTCTTGCTTACTTTTGCTTTTTCTGTGAGTTTTCCTGTAGGGTAAAGAATGTAGGGATTTATACACTGTATAGACTCCTAAACCTCTTATTGAGCTATCGCATTAAGCTGGTAAATTGCTCACTCAGTGCATGGCTACTACCCCTCAGGACAGAAATGAGGAGCTTCCCTCCCATCACCTTATGTTCTCCTGACACTTGTGTTATTTTGGATTAACTTGCTTTCTCTGTATTACTGTAACAAATATCTTTAATGGCATTTCATTATACATACAATGTTCTGAGCTTCATAAAATGAGGCTTTTACTTGCTTGAGCTTTCAATCTCTACTTGCAGGCACTTGGCAAGTACTAATCACTTCTTTTTGAATGGCTGTTAAAATTCAGTCATTCTGTGAGACAAAGCAGTACTTCCCTTTTGAAATTATGCTATTTAACTTAGCAGAACTGGAACAAAATTGGATGCCCAATCAATGCAACACAGTAAGGATCAAGGCTGTGGTTTAAATGTATGATCTTTTGCTAGCTGTGACCTTTAAAGCCAAAATAATTCTACTAAGCTGCTCCTCCACAGGCAGAAGTGAGGATCAGAACACTGGTGTTGCCTTGCTGCTGCCTTCTGCATTGCCTTCAGTGGCCAAACAGGTTTAAAATTATACTGCAGTAGTGCAGGACAGGGATGACAGATCACATTGGAGATGCCTACATCTGAACTACCTGCACTGATGTCTAGAACTGATGCAACTGCTATACATACTGGATGAGAGGGCAATAAAGGTGGGTCATCATGTCAAGATAGTGGGCAGCCTTCTTGTCACTTCAGGGTCTAAGGAGAAACTACACTATTAGCAAGGCTAGTTTTAGTTTTGTTTCTAAATTATTAATTATTCTTTTTCTTTGCTTGCCTGCAGGTAAGGATGGTGATGAAATACGAAAACAAATTCTGACTCATTCTCTTCTATACCAGCTAGCTCAAGAATAATTTGAGAAGCGTTAAGCAAGAGCTGAGTCACGAAATCAACCATGACATTCTGACTTGCTGCATGGGAGGTTATACCTTGTTTCCCATTGTTTTGCATAGTCTCTGGTTCACAGCAGATTTGAAGCTCCAGTCATGGTCTCTACTGCAGCTTATGCTAATACATCATGTTACAAACCATGCTCTGGAAGTCCAAGGTTGATTGTGTTTCCCTCAAGGATAGAAACAACAAAAGTAGGACTATGGGATCAGTTTGAAGATTAGAGATGAATATTACAAAAGCCATGCAGGTGGTGTGCTGCTTTAATTGATCTGCAGGGAAACTGGAGGACTGACAATGGCTCTCTGAGGACACTGACAGGTCATAAAGTTTAGAATAGTCAGACTTGGCAGCAGCACTGGGGCTTAGAGACACTACAGCATTCTAGCCAGCTGATCCCAGTAAAGGATCTTCTGCAGGGTTTGGTTAGAACAACTCCCTTAGAGAGAGTTTTAAAGAAGGGAAGGCTATGAGGCATGAATCTACAGTCCCAGATTTAGAGCAGCCTTTGCACCCTGAAGAAGATCCATATGGCATTTAATGAATATGAAGATTGTAAGCTTTTATCAAAAAGTTAATAGAACTACATGGTGATTACTCTTAAATTTATGGAATAGAATGAAACATTAATATAAGCATTTTCCTTTAGGACTTGTCAAACTATACCATAGCATTTAATGTTTAGGATGCAAATTTCTGTTGCACTTGATGGGAGGATCCAAAAATTGAAAATTATTATTAAAAAGCAAATATATTTATATTTAGGATTTTATCTAGAGGGGAAGCATAGAAGAACACTGTAACTTTAAAGCTACCATGCTATCACTTTCACTGTGGTGGAGAGGATGCATTTAAAATGTAACCTAAACTTGTTGTTAGCATAATTTCTATATTTAAGGCTTCATCTACATTAGGTAAAACTATTTACACTGTTGTGATACTCAGAGAGGTGGTTTGTGCATGTGTGAAATGGGGAAGGGAGGTCCACAAAGATGGTGGCTTTGGCTTCTGGTTTTGGAAATTAATGCATTAAGAACTTAGCCTTGATACTAGGTGAGGAAACTTTGTGGGATGCAAATTTTTCAACATGATAGAGGCAAAATTGAAACAAAGTATACACATTCAGTAGTCTGTATGTATAGTCTCCCTCTAGAAATCTTTAAAATATGTTTTTTTGATTCCAAATCAGAATTAGACAAAGGAGTGCTGAATCCTTCAAGATAGTTCCAACCATCTTCTGCATAAATCTAACTACAGTTTAAGTATCAGAGTTAATAACACATTAGTGTTGTTATGATGTTCTGTTGCTGTCAGAACAAAGTTGTGTCTGTACCAAAATACTTTGGACTACTTTGCTCTATAAAATTGCTTGAGTTGATGTCATGCTTTGATCTCTGATCTTCATGAGTACAGATCCCACTCTTGTCTCTTTCTTCTTTATTCTCTTCACACTGCACAGCACTGACATTTCTAGACTTCGGTCAGGGAGTTTATTATTTATTTAGAAATGCATTCCTGTTCTCATGTCCACAGCTAGAAATAATGTGCATGTGTATATATATACACACACTTATTTCTTCAGCAAGTGCTGCTGTCACACTTCTGCTTCAACAGAAGCAGATTTTCTGTTCATAACATGATAACTTCTTGTACTTCTGAGGTGAAAAACTGTAAGAATTTTTTAGATGACCTTTTCTTCTTTTTTTTTTTTTTTTTTTTTTTTGCATTTCCTGCAGTCTGTGGAAAGAAGATTCAGTTTCGACTGAAGAATTGGAACCAGTGTTTTCCCTTCCCCCAGCTTTGTTTAAAAAAATGAGTTACAAGTTTTCTCACCAAGGTTCTTTCCCTCCCTTCCTGCAGGAGCAGATCTCGATAGTGTTGCTTCTGTCAAGTGTTTTCCAAGGATTGTATCTGAGACCAAGCATGACAAGACCATTTCAGTGACTTTAAATCTTTCAAGCTTTTTCTTTTTGCTGTGTTGTTTTTTTCTGGACTTCTTACTGAGTTTTATCGTGAGTGAAAGTAGACTGTTTAAAAATCAGTTTGTTTTCTTGGTAACCTGGAAATGCTTCATGCATAGCTGTTACAGAAGCCTGATTTCTAAATTCAGTTGCTTGTGGTGCAGCACAAGCCCTGGGAACACCATCAGGGTACTGTTTCAGCATGATTCCTCCAGTCTAATGGCAACTTGGAAGGGGATGTGGTGTGTAAGAAGCCCTGCCTGCCCCTGAGAGCCCAATTCCTCCCAGCAAGCATAAGGAGGTGGTTCTAACAACGAAATATTTCGCTGTGTGTGTATTGATGGGGCTTAGCATGCTTATAGGCAAGTAATCTCTCAGGGGAGACCTTATAATAGTCTTCCAATACCTAAAGAGGCTGACAAGAAAGCTGGAGAAGGGCTTTGGCCAAGGCCCCATAAGGAGAGGACAAGAGGGAGTGGCTTTAACCTGACAGAGGGGAGACTGAGATGAGCTCTTAGGCAGAAGTTCTTCCCTGTGAGGGTGGTGAGGCACTGGCACAGGTTGCCCAGAGAAGCTGTGGCTGCCCCATCCCTGGCAGTGTTCAAGGCCAGGTTAGACAGGGCTTGGAGCAACCTGGTCTAATGGAAGGTGTCCGTGCCCTTGGCAAGGGCTTGGAACTGGATGAGCCTTAAGGTCCCTTCCAACCCAAGCCATTCAGTGATTACTTTTACTTGGGTCATGTTTTAAGGTGGTTCTTAAATTACGAACTCTTAAACTTGGAAGATCTGAAATCTCCGCCTCTATGCTAAATGAAAGCACTTCAACAAAGGCGTAAGCAGATTCCACAGCTGTAAAATATAGAAGTTTTCTTTAACCATCTCAATTTAAAACTGGCCCAAATAGATGTTATGACTATAAAAATGAAACCTGTCTCTACAGGGAATCTGGTCACGTCCAGTCTTTAATTATTTTGTAAGTGACAACATATCCATAGTGTACCTCACTAGCAGTGTAACAGAGTGTGTGACTGATTCTGAATATCTCTGATCTTCATTTTCATGTTAATCAACCTGACTCTTGAGATATGATACCTTATTGTTCTTGCTTGTCATGTAGAACTACTGTTGCAGAAGAAAATTCAGTGGTTTGATTTACAGGACTGAGTGATTTCTTACGTCATTAATACTTATGAATCTAGCAGTATGAAAAGAAAACCCAAACCAACCAACCCCTTATTCTACCTATTTTAGTGTAAGCATCATTAATATTAGACTTAACCTGAACCTAGTGTGTTCTCTTTCTTATCCACTATTTAATAAATAAAACTGATCTGTACCTGTAAATTGGAAGTCTCCATGAAGGTCTGTAAGCTTAGATAGAATAGTCCTTGAAGTCTTTCAGGACTATCTTGAAAAGCTTTATAGAAACAGAACTATTTTTTTTTCCTGTATTTCTCTCAACATTTCTTTGAGAACCAGCAGTCTTTTCTTTTCTAAAAACACATTACTGTGGCAGCTGCTTAAATGGCAGATGATGCCAGGACTTTATACATATATGAAAGGTCATGGCACAAATCAAACCCATATGCATAGAGAACTGTAATACATCTGTTACTGGTAATAAGATGCATTAATGTGATGAAAATTATCCTAATTATAATACACGCATGGGAAAGGGGGAAGATGTGTGCTCATAGGAAGGCATGCTAGGGAATTATCTCTTTAAGGCACTTTACAACCATTTAAAAACATTTCTTTCAACAACCTCGTGACAAAAAACAGAAACACTCTCCAGACAGAAAGCACTGGTGCGATAGTGGCAATTCTGGTGTGTTTGTGTCAGGGTAACACTTCATGAGCTCCTTGCTATTAAGCTAATGTTCCCATTCAGTATGTTTTCATACGGGTAAGCATTTTGGATATATAAGATATTCTGTGAGCTAGAAGTCCAGTGTAACACTGAGTATATGAATTAACTGGATATCATAAATACCCTTTCAGAAAAATACTTCTGCGTATTTCAAGTGTACATATAAAGTAAAATTGTAATGATATGTGCCACAGTTTACTTCTGCGCCACAAGTTAACTTGTTTATCTTTCTTTTTGATTAGGGTATATAAAAATGAAGAAATAGATTATCACATGGCAAGCTACTTCTATATAACTCTAAAGGACCAGAACAGAGTTGAGAATTAGAAAAAAAAAGACTCACAATATCTTCTTGTCTTTTTTCTTTAGCTGTAGAGAGAATAATATCAGTGTCTGAAAGATGCAGTTTGTAGCACTGTAATTGATCCTTTCTCCTGCTCAGAACTGAGCCCTTATTAATAGCGTGTGTGGTTGGCACTAATTTTAGAGGGGTTTGTTTGGGTTTTTTTTTCCTGAAAACAACTATTTGTTTCCACTTCTGCCTTGCTTTCTTTTCTGATCTGCATAAACTTTGTTCTTTTCTGGGAAGAAATTAATTTTTCTTTCCCTCTAGAAATTTCACTTGACATTCAGCAAGGGATGTTAGTAAGAATGTCAGATTGATGAGGGCTGTTTGCTGAAGTCTCGCCATGTTCATTCAGCTGAACAATATCTGTTGTTAACAGCCATAATTATTATGAACAGGTTTAAAAGGACAATCTTATTGCTGTACGTTGGCAACATGCTTTTGAGCTGCTGGTTATGCAGGAGTAATACTTGGCAGATTAAATTGCTTAATATCATCAAAGTGTTTACAGATACTAATTAAATGTGTCAGAGGCTATCTGCAGGTCCTTTGGTTGGGGGGCAGTAAATAAGTGCTTTTTCCTTTATATCATAGTTCAGGTTCATAATTACAACCAACAGGTAGAGATGTGACCCTTGGGGTTGAGGTATGCCTCTTAGGTTTTGCCTAGGGCTCTCAGGCTTGGTTTCACTCTACCATATACCTCACGGGAATTCAGTAACTAGAAAACCTTTCTCCTTTAATAAAACCAAAAAACAAAAAACAAAAAAAAAAAAAAACCCACCAAAAAAAAACCAGCACCAAAAAAAAAAAAAAATAGAGAGAGCACAAGTGTGGCTATGCAAACAAGATGAGGCAGCAAGAAGGTGCTGGAAGCTGCAAAGAATGAGTGTGAAGTTCCAGGAGCCTTGGGATGATCAAATAAAATGAGTTTTGGAGTTACGAATGCACAGCATTTGTAGTACAGGCAACCTCACCCATAGGCTCCATTACTGAGTCTTATAGTTCTTTACTTTTTAACCTAAGATCTCTTTCATCAGGCAAGATTCTAGTGATGGCTATTCTGCAAAGAAAAAAGGAAGCAAAGGCAGCTTACTGGACATAACAAAATTGTCATGTGTTTTCTAATGTTTGTTAGTTAGCCAAGCATGGGATGTTTAAGAAACAAGAGATTCCTGTGCTAGGTTGACTATCTTTTACTTTATTATTCAGACAGCTTTGGGCAGATATGTAATCAGGAAAGTAGTGAGCCCAGTCTCTAGGGACTATCTGTGCTAGCAGATAAGAAGATTACTGCATAGTAGCCTAGGTTATAAGTGGGCCATGTGATAAGGAAAGAAGGCATGTGCTTGGCCGGGTGACTCTCAGTATTGAAGGTACTTGGGAGAATGGGGCAATATCTTAACTTACGCGTTTCATGTGTATGGTAGTACTAAACCTAGAAATCATGATGTAGCTAAATAGTTACTGCAAATACAAAGCTTATTTTCTGTATGTTTTTGAGAGAACATTGTGTTTGTAGGAGTACCCTTGCTTTGGTCATCCTTTTAGTTTGTGGCAGAGGGAGATATAGCGACTTTCCTTAAATTTCTCCATAAGCTTGGAAGAAGGTTATTGCAAACGAGTTTCAATACATGAATTTAGAAGCATCATAAACTCTGTAATTTGATCTTTGGGCAGTTATATGAATCATTGCCAAGGATTATGAAATAATGTTTAGATTATTAATATTACTAGATAACTGAACTGTGCTCAGAGCAGCTGTGCTTAGCTTAGAACTGTGTGACACTTCTGAGACTTTTAGACTTCAGAGCAATTAGCAAGAGACCTCAAAGCTGGATTTCCTTAGACCTTGTGTACTCTTTTTGCATAAAGGAGCAGAAGTCACTTGGAAAAGTTATCCACACTTACTAATTCTTACTGTGGCATTAATAGCTATATCTGTTTCAAAAGGCTTGCATGAGCAGTAGTTGACTCTTCATAATCTGACCTTTATTTGGACACATGAATTGGAATTGAGCTTTTAAAAATTCAGGCTGTTGTTCCTTCTGGTATTGTTTAGATTCAGTTAGCATAATTTAGCTTTACACCCTCCCCTGCCCTATTTTATATACCTGCAGTTTTGGACAAAGTATGGCTTGTAATCATGAGACACACTGTTGCTCACTGACACAGGTAGAAATTGTAGTCTCTGTCTCTCTGGGTTGAGTTTTAGCCAGCCGGGTGTTGCTTCCCTTTCAAATATTGAGGTGCTGATGAATAATAAAGGAGAAGATCATCCACATTTCTCTTAGCTTGCTAGCTTCCAATAAGTTCCCCTTTTGCAACTCTTCTGTTGGGGCAATTATCTGAACTGGCCCTGAAGAGCACTGTTTGTTTTCTGTAACTGAATTAAAGATATCCAATTCAGGGTGTGGGTGATTCATAAACCTTAACCTGACTTCCAGCCTGGGGAAACCTGGGGAAAATTTGGACCTGACTTCCAGCCTGGGGAAAATCTCCTGTTCCTCCTGTATCGTTGTCTAACTCTAGACAAGAACCAAACCCGACTCTGCTTAACTTTTGAGATCGGACAAAATGGTCGTGGGTAGAACACACTCTGTGTGTGTGCGCCAACATGCTGATCCCCATCACAATCAGCAGGTAGGTCCCAGGGGTACCCAAGGGCCATTCAAACCCTTTGGAACTCTCAAATGATGCTGCTGTACTTGTCCCTGGGGCTGGTGCAGCTGCTGTGCTTGCCGGCTCTCCCACCACCAGCTTCTCTTTTCCTGAGTGCAGCTCTTCCTCCTCTGCCTTGCTGGGAAATGCTGCCTGGGCTCCTGCATCCTCCTGGGGCTCGGCGGGCGGCTTCCGGGGCACGCTCTCCGCCGTCGGGGGGCTGGGCTCGGCCGTGGGGCTCGACTCCTCCGCCGCTTACTCCCATTGCTCAGCAGCTGCCTCCTTTCCGGCCTCTGGCCCTGCTCCCACCGCTGCCTGGTCCCCAGGGCCGCTCTCCTGGGCCGCTTCAGTGGCTGCTGCTGGCTTCCGGGGCTGCTCCCCCTCTGCTCCCCGCAGCCTCACAAAGACGAAGGCGAGGACAAGGGCCAGGATGGTGAAGAGCAGCGGGACGGACAGGTACAAGTCCACGGCCACGTCCATCCTGCCCTGCTGCTGGAGCCCACCCGTATTACAAGTCTTTGCCATAAAGTACAGTGAAACAAGAACCTTAGCCCAAGCTCCACACTAACACAGCAAATACCGGCTCTAAGTAATGTACAGCATTCTGAAACTGTGAGATCAAGAGAAACAACTTTGAGAGCCAATAAATCAGCATTGTGATGAGTGACTATTAATCCAGTCAGATCTGTCGTTATCTCAACCCTTTGAGCCCCACACTGGGCACCAAAAAGAACTGTCGTGGTTTAAACAAAGTCACACAGCTCGTTCATTCACTCCCCCCCCTTCTTGCCCTCCCCCTGCTCCTGGAGGGATGGGAAGGAGAATCGAAAGAATGCAACTCCCACAGGTTGAGATAAGGACAGTTTAGTAACTAAGGTATAACACAAATCACTGCTGCTACCACCAGTAATAATAATGATGAAGGAAATAACAAGGGAAGATAATAAAACACCTCACCACCAGCTGATCGATAACTCCCCCAACCCCACCTAGCCGAGCACCAACCGATACCTCGTCCAGCCCCTGCAGTCCCTAGCCCTTCTGGGTAACTCCCCATTACATCCTGGGCATGACGTGCTGTGGTATGGAATACCTCTTTTGCTAGTTTGGGTCAGCTGTCCTGTCTCTGCTTCCTCCCAGCTTTCCCTCCTCTCTGGCAGAGCATGAGGCTCAGAAAGTCCTTGGTCAGACTAAAACATTTGTGTTACCAGCTCTGTTCCCAGGCCAAAAGTCAAAACACAGTGCTGCACCAGCAACTAAGCAGGAGAAAAATGACTGCTACTGCTGAACCCAGGACAACACAAAGCTTAAAATAAAACATAAAATTGATTCCTGTCTCCTTACCCATTTAGTGATGTCTCACATTATCAAGGATTATATTCATTTTGGGAATGATTTCTGGTGAAACAGAGCTTATGGAGGGAGAGACCAACCCACTTTGGGGCTAAAAAGCAAGCAAAACAAAGGACAGCCTTGTATAGTTGTGAGCTTGGAAGGGTGTCAGAATAGTGTCCACAGAAGGATCAGCTATATTCATGTCATGTTTGGCAGATGTCTAATTTCTTTTTAAAGACCTCCATTGATGAAGACAGTTCAGACTCCCTAAGCAAGTCCTATACATGAAGCTACCCAGCTGCCATTGAGAAGTTGCCTGTAGAGCGTGAATATTATGAATACAACTGACAATGCTGTCAGTGCCCTCATCCATGCACTCATCCATATTCCCACCAGCATGTGCGTGATGGTTTCACAGATGAGGGTCCTTTAATTAGAGCATGCCAAATTCTGCCAGAGATTGATGTTGCCCAGCCCAGTACAGTTTTGCATATTCTGCCAGACTATTGCTGGGGAATCTGAGGGTTCAGTTTCACTCAGGGCTGATTTTGGTGAGATTGCAGGCACTTCATCTGGAGCTTGGTTGAGGAAAGAGGTAGCTGCTAAGGGACAGTCATGTGAAGATCTTGTAGTCAGGGTTTCATTCTTTCCTAGTGTCTTGTGGTTTGCTCTCTGAAGTAATTTTCCCTATAATCATGTGATCTGCCCTCCAGCAACTGATTTATGTTTTCATAAAGAGCACATATGTATTTGATGTTACTTTGTGTGAGTAGGGATAAGTTTCCATACCCAAAAGATAGGGATATCGTGTAAGTGATCAGAGCAGATGGCACTGTTGTTACCAGAGGAAAACAGCTGAAGAAGTTGTTTGAGAGAGGAAAATGAATCAAAGAACACTGCGCACAAGGATGTTTTCAGCTGTCTCTACATGCTTGCCATTTTAGATGCAGCTCATACATTCTTGTGCTGCTTAGCACTGCTTTCAGTTACAGGTTTGTCTTCCCTTTGCTCTGTAGACAAAGAACCATGACAGAGCTGTTGTCCCAGGTAGCAGCTGGGCAGAAGGACATAGGAGAGAATTGTTCTCCTGTGTCTGGAATTGAAATCTCAGAAATCCAGGTGACCAAATAGAGGAAAAGAGATGGGACGAAGTGGGGATAATGCCATTTCTTGAAGACCTGAAGACTTGCACAAGCATCTGGAACAAAGCAATCTCCTTGTTTGTTATTTCTCCAAGAGCTGTCTGGTTTGATCTGCCATATGCTTTTAGTTGTTTGCAGCACTTTCTTGCTGATATTTATGAAGTCTCTGTAATGTAGCTGCATCTTGATCATCTTCCATTCCTAGGTAGTTACACAAGCCGCATGTATTTTACATGTATCCCTTTGAGCCTTGTATATAGACTGTGGGAAAAAAAATCTGTCCAGCGGTCTTGGCTTGGGGCTAGAAACTGAAATTTCTCCCTGACTTGTGAATAGGCTTTTGTCACAACCTGTCCCCTTAACAACAGAAAAAAATCCAAACCATCTTCGTAGGTCTGGGTCTGGAAACGTAATGTTCACCAGTCTTCAGCTGTCTGGAGGAATTTTTCCTAATTATAAAGTATTTGGAGACCTTAATACACAGCTGTAGTACAAAATATTTTGTCATAGTGTCCACTTTGTCTTCTCATTTGTTAATTTTATTTCTGCTTATCATCTATCTGTGGATCATGAATATACAAGATCCTGTACTTTCATGTGTGAGATCATACAATCCCAGAGTGGTCTGGGTTGCAAGGGACCTTAAAGTTCATCCAGTTCCAAATCCTGTGACGGGTGGAGACACCTTCCACTAGACCAGATTGTTCCAAGCCCTGACCAGCCTGGCCTTGAGCACTGCCAGGGGTGGGGCAGCCACAGCTTCTCTGGGCAACATGTGCCTGTGCGTCACCACCCTCACAGGAAGAACTTCTTCCAAAGACCTCATCTTGGTCTCCCCTCTCTCAGCTTAAAGCCATTCCACCTTGTCTTGTCCCTACAGGCCCTTGTCCAAATCACTTCTCCAGGTTTCTTGTAGCCCCTTTAGGCACTTGGAGCTGCTCTAAGATCTCCCTTTAAGAAGCTTTCTCTTCTCCAGGCTGAACAAGCACAGCTCTCAGCCTCTTGCATGTCTTCATCTTGAGGGAAGTGATGCAACTGAAAAACTGGTATAAGTTGCTTCCCATGACTTGTTTGTTTTCCTTTTTCCCTCAGGTTAAGTTTATTAATAGTGCAAAACAGGAAAGTTTTCCTCTCTACTCTGACAGAATCTGTGAACACTCATTTTTTAATGCTAATTTTGTAATATTAGTGTTCCCAATGGTGAAACTGTCAACTTTATTATTCTTCACTTGGAGAATGTCTGGGGGAGATGCTTATGAAATGTTGTTGTAGTGGTGCTGGAATATTCACAGTAAAGATGAGGATGTGAATCACTAATGCCAGCAGTACTGTGAGATGTTGCCAGCTACTGCTTCTCTGAGGGTTTTCCTCCCTTCAGCTGAAGTACCTTCTCTCTTACCCACTTCTCACTTTATGCTGATGCTTTTATGGATTCAATCCCTTGCAGTTCTGTAGGTGCTTGATCACCATTTTGTTCTGAAACACATTCTGCTATGTCAGTACCTCTCCCACCCCTTGCTCATGACTTTATGCTATGCAGAACAAAGAACAATTTTGCAATGTGGTGTAGGCCACTGGTTGAAATGCACATCAGTGACAATTAATGACTTATGTTTGGTATTGAACAGGTAGGATACAAGTGTGTGTTTCAGAGGGCAGAGGACAAATGTAACACTGAGTGGCATTTGTATCCGTGTATACAGGTTGCTTTCTATCATCCTGTAACGAAGGGCCCGGAAGCCATGTGCCCTTTCTATGGTGTTGATACTTTAAGTGGAGCTGCTTAAGGGTATGTATAAAACCTCACTACAGGTATAATTTACTTATTCTCTCTTCAGTTGCAGAAGAATGACTCTTGTCATCCTGTATGTGCTACAAGAATTTTTTCTGTCCTATCGGTGCCCACATTTATTTCCTTCCTATTGCATAATACATTGTTGAAGAATCTGCATTTCCCTGACATTGAAAGTTCCAAGAATGTGTTGCAATGATGAGAGGAATGGGGGCATAAGGAGCTGACTGGGTTTGGGTTTTTTTGACCTAGCACTTTTGAAAATTTATTGTACAAAAACCTTGTAACTAAAAGGCAGTTGAGTTCATGCCAGTGGAATATTTCAGACTTTAAAAGTGACATGACCTATTCATATTTTTACTTGAAAAAACATTTTCTGAGTTGCCTAAGCACAAGGTGACCAGTGCTCACGTCACCTGCCAAACTAACAGTGCAGGAAAGTGAAGCCTTTGACCGTCCCTTTGTACAGACCCCCGCCCCATGCCCTGTTGTCCAAACTCAGGAGTTTCTCTGTCTTTGATATGGGGAAACTTTCCCCCTGTACTGGGCACTGGGGAGGCCACACCTTGAATCTTGTGATCAGTTCTGGGCCCCTCACTACAAGAGAGACATTGAGGTGCTGAAGAGGGTCCCGTGAAGGGCAGTGGAGCTGGTGAAGGGCCTGAAGCACAAGTGTGATGAGGAACAGCTCAGGGACCTGGGGGGTTTAGTCTGGAGAAGAGAAGGCTCAGGGGGACCCTATCACTCTCTGCAAGTACCTGAAAGGAGGATGGAGCCAGGAGGGGGTTGGTCTCTGTTCCCAAGTAACAAGTGACAGGAGAAGAGGAAACAGCCTCAAGCTGTACCAAGGGAGGTTTAGGCTGGAGATTAAGAACAATTTCTTCCCCAAAAGGGTGTGTTCAGGCATTGGAACAGGCTGCCCAGGGCGGTGGTGGAATCACTGTCTGTGGGTGTTCACAAACTGTAGACATGGCCCTTCGTGCCATGGTGTAGTGGTGGCCTCAGCAGTGTTGGGGTAATAGTTGGACTTGATGATCTTAAAGGTTTTGTCCAGCCCAGTTGATTCTGTGATCCTAAATGTCACAGGCAAAGGGGTCAACTGTTCTGGGCAAATATACTACAGGGGGATTTTTTTTGGTGTGGTACAGGCTATGAAGCTGTTCTCAGGGGTAATAATGTAGGAGTAGCACATAATGAAAACCAGTCTCTAATAGATGTGGAGCTGATCAAATGCATAGAGCATACATTGGGATAGCTACAGTAATTTAAACCTGGTAAGAAAGCAATTAATCCTCTTTGAGGGGGTAATCTTAATGTTATGCCACAACACTGGGTCATGGGAATAACAAATTATTGCGCCATCTCTTCCTTTCTAAGGTGTAACTCTAAAGGTTCCAACCTCTGTTGCAGTTTAATACCACTGAATGCGGGATGGAGGCTGCACCAGGTAGGGGTTGGCTCATCACAATATCAATATCACAATATCAGTAATGTTATTGATGCCGTATGTGCTGCTGCTTGACAGAATCATGAAAACCTAAAAGGCAATGTAATCAATTTTAGCTGAAAAGTAGTTAGCTGGCAGAGAAGGCATGCTGAATGGCTGGGATGACTTTTCCAGTATAATATTCAAGATATAGTATAATTAATGAATAGCTCCCTGGTGGACTAAAATATTTAGGTTCTTTCCTTTGGGAGAGGTGAGCTTAGGGAAAGATGGAAATAAGGGGTTTGAAGAGACCAAATGCTGAAATCTTGTGAAAGAAGGAATATCATGAAGTATTAGGCACCTCAGGTATGCACCGTTTCACTGTCAGGTTATTGAAATTAATGCCTGTGTCACTGTTTACGTCATTGCAACATGTCTTCTGAAACCTTTGGCAATTTCCTTCTCAACTGATAATCATTTTTCATCTTCATGATGCATCGGGAATCTTTTATCACTACTGCAGAAGCACTGCATGTGTATTCAGAGCTTGGCTTCTGAGGAGAGGATTTTACAATATGTTAAGAGCTCAGACAGCCATAATTCCCTTTTGGCAATGCTCCGTTGGATCCTCTTTTACAGATCAAAGAAATACACTGGAGGTCAAGGGAAGCAGTGAGTATAGGAAACCCAAACACTGGCTGACACAACCTAATAGTGCCCTATGCAAGCTGAATCTTGTATTCACACATTGCAGCCACTGGATCCCTGTTTAAAAACAAAAATGCCTTCAAGTTTCTGCCAACAGCCAAATCTGTCCAATTTGTATTTACTCAGTTCTTTGTCACTGTCTGGCATATTTTGCCTGGATGGTTATTATACATTTATTTGTCTTGGTTTCCCTCCCATGTTTTGCTGAAGCAACAATAGCATGGAGACATTTGCTTGCAGGAAAAGAATCTGTGGGTCATTCAAACCCATTTCCATGGCTTTGTCATAATAAATTTGTGTGTCTGTGTGGTAAGTGAAACAGACTGGTCTCTTGCTGTATCTTTCTCTTCTGCCGCTTCCCAATGGCTAATTAGAATTTCAGATTGCTTCTTCTGAGAAAGACAAATAGTCGTAAAATCACAGAATGGTTTGGGTTGGAAGGGTTCTTAAAGATCATCTAGTTCCAACTTAGGTATATAGATTTAGTTTTAAAAATTCCTGTTTAGTACACTGGACGCTGTAGAGTTACTATAAGACCAGGAACTCAGTAGAGCAGAATGATTATGAAATTAATTTCTCACCTCAGCAAAGAAAATTATTTCCAGTCCTTCAGGACTGTGGTCAACACATGCATTTCTCCTCACCTCAAGAAATGGTTTCCATCATTAAATATTGAGAACAACTGTCTACGGGTCTCCCTCTCACACAGAGAGGTGTTCTGCCACATGGCAGTAGCTGCTTTTAAATCTCAAGTTACCTTTAGTACGAATTTTGCTTCACATGTACCTACTGCAGTGTGACTTTGGAAAACTGGGAAGAATTCAAAATTCGCTCAGTGAGTGGCTTCTAAAATTTGCAGGCACCTTCACACCTTGTGATGGAGAAAAATCAAACTGCTAAAAAACTGTCGATTTCCCATAGGCTGTGTCACGTCAGTGTCCTACTAGAAGGGCTCCCCAGCATTTAAAGAGTTTGGAAGGCAGCAGATAGGGAGATCAAAGTAGTTTGTTTTAAGAAAGTGCTGGTCTGCTTTCAACAAAATAAGCCATTTGTGAATGCCCAGCTTTTCCAAACATTTCCAAAAGCAGAGAACAGAGACTGATATAGAGCCAAATTTATGGGTGTCTAATTTTTCTTTTTGATAGCTACTGATATGAAATCTGATGACATTTGTGCAGAAAAATCATCTTGTTTTATTCTGAATCTATTTAAATAAGAGCATTCTTGCTTTATTCTCTACACAAAGGGGCAGGATTTATACCATTGTGAAGTCTTTGTGAAGTTTTGGTGAAAGACATAGCGATAACTTTCAGAGGAGGAATATTAATTATAGTTATTTTAGTGATTTTAGTCTTAAGCTCCAGTACTTCAGTGTTTTTTTCACAACTCATGAAGGCTGATGTAAATGCAGCACTGCAACTTCTGTGGCTAACGTGAATCCCATCGCATTCTACAGATCTTTAGTCGTGTGAAGAATTTGAGCAAAACCATCATACTTTAACTTGAAAATAGAGACTTGCCTTGTTTTGAGCGAGATGTGTGGCTTCCTTTTAGCCTTTCTACCCATAAGGATATCAACACATTTTAAAAAGTGGGTTTTTCAAGGAAGAAAACATAATGTCGTCTCTATCCACCAGTTACTGCTTGCCTGTGCTCTGTCTGCAGCAATTCAGAGATGGAAATCTGCCTTCTGCATTCGGCAATACGCACTTCCAAGCTCAGCCTTTACAGCTGGTGGTAGAGTAGACATAACAACTTTTTGGAAGCCAATAGAGAGCTCATTTGTTTTATTGTCTGTGGTACTTCACTCTTATTCTGCCCAGTGGGATGCTTTAAAAGGAGAATTGTTCTTCTGTATAGTTCATACCAAACAGTGGAGGTTTGCTTGATGCAAAAATGATTCACTCTGTCAGCCATCTGTTCTTCCTGTCTTTAACTGCTCTATCTGATCAGTACAGCCCCTCAAATTTTGAAATGAAAAAAACCTCAAGTGAGAAAATGGCATTAAAGTTTCATGTCACCTTCTTTTGGCTCAACAAATAGTGAAGTATGCGAAGGATCAATAGATTCTTCCTGCAGTGCCTCAGCTACATTATCCAGAGGAATTTTGTCTGCTAAAATGAGCCTTACAGTACCTCTGCAGGAATAAATTATTTGGCTTTTCTTGAAGGAGAGCCTGTCACCCTAAAGGAATTTTTTCTTTTTCACTTACAGTGTACTTTAACTTTCATGTGCTTGTTCCAGTACACACCGCCATATGCAGCATGTTACTTCCACACATACATTAACATTGGTACCTTAACAAAGAATCAAAATTGTGCTTTTGTGTAGGTAAGTGAATGCTGGTATTGCAAAGAGATGACTGGCAGAAAATCTAAACCACAGTGATTTAGAACAGAAATAAAGCTTACCACAAGATATTTGTGTCTTTCTCTTGCTCTCCATGTGGGATTAGAGTATTGCTGTAGAATGTAGGAACTTCAGATTCAGGTGCCCGTTTTGCTTCCTGCAGGGTGATTTGACAGATGAAAACTGCTGGCCTCAATTAGGGTAAGCAAGGACCTGAGTCTCAGTATTGTGCCATAAATCTCACCAGTGGCCTCTTCTTGGGATGGCTGTACCTTTGTGTTTTCCTTTCTCCAATAATCAGAATTGCTCACCAGAATTTATGTAACATCCCTCAAATGTAATTGTGTCTGAAATTGCAGGAGTTCAGAGTGCATATTGAAATTTTCTTTTCCAGCTTCTAGGCATCACAAGATTAATGTAAAAGCTTCACTTGTGTTGTTTACCTTCTGACACATGGAGAATTAAATTTTCTTTTGTATCTGGTCAATTTGCTTGCACTTGAATACTCTGAGCATGTGTATGTATGAGAACATGTTTACAGGGCTGTCTGCTGATCCAGACCTAAGTGAGCCTGGGGTAGGCTTTGCTCCATAGGATACTGTTTCATTGTATTAAAATTTAAAGTGCAGAAGTGCACAGAAATTTCAGTCAAGTTAGATAAAGCTACATAAACCTCAAACCAGCATCTATGTTTGTGGCATTATGTATCCTAAACAGATACTGCAAAGGCTTTGCTTTATCAGACTTGTCTATTTCTTCAGAATGCTGAAGACTTTGTAGCTGTTGCTCAAATCAAATGTTGGAGCAAGACCTGCTGTGGCATCAGTCTTGTCCATCGTACACCAGTTAAGTGTTTTTTGTCAAATCTTTGTATGATCTGCATTGGCATCTCTAGGTTGTTTTAGTCCATGGGTTTACAAAGCCAGTGAGGTGCTAATGTTGAAACTATTGGTTCAAGTTCCTATAGACAATTTCAGACTGTCTTCTGTTCTTGTTTTTGTAAAGATTTCATGGTTCTCAGTGATTTCACTCTATTAATTTTCCTTTGCAGTGTGATTCCTTATCCCTAAATATTAAAAGATGACCCTTGTACAGTTGAATTTGTGTGCTTAAGGTCAGAAAAGTTTGCAGACATCGCCTTTAGTAAAGCAGAAAACCAAAGCACAATGTCTTGCTCCTAGAGCACTACTACATTTGCTGACCATTGTGACTTTTAGTACACCTTTAGGGAATGTAAAGAAGCTGTTGCATTAAATCAACGTGATTTAAATCAACCAGTGAGGTTTGTGTCAAAATATTTCATCAAGTCATTATAACGTTTCTATTGGAATCAATATACTAAAGAAAACAAAATTGGGGGTTATGCTTTGGACTAAACTTCTTTACAATATGCTCTTTACAAAAGCTTATCAGGGGAAGTAAATCACTTGCACACTGAAGGACAAGGTTGTTGGTTAGAAGCTGGTTGAGCAACAAAATAATGTTGGAAATTCATTAGTTTTCCAGAGAATGGTAGGAAAAAAAAGGCTGCTGGCAGCATCTTGTCTCAGGATTGTATAATATAGCAAAGCATGCTGCTGAATATGCTGAATATGAGTTATTTCTAATTAGCTGTCTCACTTCCAAATGTTTGAAAATAGGAAAACAATTGAAATTTGAAACTAATTTTCATTAACCCCTCCCCCCCAAAACCAAAGAAAACATAACCAAAACATTTCCCTGATATTTTTCTAAGATCATGATGAATGAGGAAAGTTAAAGAAATGACACAGATGTCAAAAGTCATCTGAAGTGGCAAAGATTTGACAATAACAATATTGTTAGGTTTTAGGGGTTTTTTTGTTTGTTTTGTTTTGTTTTGTTTTTTAAAGTGTGAAGTGTTTTTTAAAGAGCTTTATGAAATTTCTATAAAGCTAATGCAACAAAGAGAAGTGCAAGGGAATGAACTTTAGAAAAAGGAGATTGAAATGCTCAAAGCCGTTGATGGTTTCTAAATGAAACATTGCTGTTCTCTCAAATAAAGACTGGGCTTCCTAAAAATACCTGCTTAGTGCTCTGTTGTGGTCAAAATAAAAAAAAAAAAAAAAGAAAAAAAAAGAAAAAAATAAAGACACTTGACAATAGCCTTGTAATAACAGAATTGAGGAATACTAGGAATATGCTGTTGCTGCTTTAGCAGAGGATATAGAAAATATTTGCTTGGGATTTTTGTTTGTTCTGTTTCTTTGTTCAGTCACTTTGGTCACAGATGAAAGAACAGAGAGATAGGTGGAGAGAAAAAATTGGAAAGCAATAAAGGAAGATGGATTTTATTTCTGGTCTTAGTGGAAAGCTTAGCTTCCATTGACTTAGGGGATACATCATCAGGGCTCATGTGAGGGAATTGTCATGGGTCTTTTAAATAGGGTATCACAGACTCACAGACTGGTTTGGGTTGAAAGGGACCTTAAAGCTCATTCAGTTCCAGCCCCTGCCACAAGCAGGGACACCTTCCACTAGATCAGGTTGTTTCAAGCCCCATCCAACCTGGCCTTGAACACTGCCACGGATGGGGCAGCCACAGCTTCTCTGGGCAACCTGTGCCAGTGCCTCACCACCCTCACAGGGAAGAACTGCCTAAGATCTCATCTCAATCTCCAGTCTGTCAGGTTAAAGCCTTTGTCCTGTCCCTATAGGCCCTTGTCCAGATTTGTCAACCCTTTTAGGCACTTAGAGCTGCTCTAAGGTCTCTCCAGAGCCTTTTCTTCTCCCTGTTGAACAAACTCATCTCTCTCAGCCTGTAAAATAAAGATAACACTGAGCTCATAAGGGGGGCTAAGATGTAAGATGAAGAAAAGTAAACCAAATCATGTAGACTGTGTCATGCTTTTGGACAATTAAGGGTAACATGCTTACTTAATAAAAAGAGCATAAAAAGAGGATTTTTAATAATTCTGATGGGGAAAAAAAAATTTGTTGAAACAGAAAAAGTTGAGAACTTCATGTTTTCTTCTCTCTGAAGTTGTTTCCTATAACAAAAAGCAGTGAATCAAGAAAATGGGTAGGGAAGAATTATGTTATTTCTTTCTCCATTCCACCTCCCCCAAATGGAATAAACGAGACAAAGCCAACTCTTGAAATTGGAGAACTAGAGAAAATCAATATTTATACTGTTTGGAGTTGTGTTTTGTTTTTTTTTCCTTCTCCATTCTGTGTTGTGGCTTTGTTTTTTGTGGGCTTTTAAGGCAATCTTTAAGAGCACTACAGGAAGATGAAATAGCTTGGATATTACAACAGAAGTAACTTTGACATGACTTGATTGAGGAAAGTAAATTCCTTTAAGAAAATTTTAATTGCTGAGTGCACTGATTTTTTTATAAGAATGACATGACTATGAGCAAGCTGTGGTATAGAAATTTTAGTGGCTTAAAATATGTGCCAACTGCTGACCACTGGATTTAGGAAGATGCTTTCCTCACAGAGCCAGTAGTACTTAGTTATTAAAACTCCTTGGGGTGAAAATGTATACAAAGGAGGCAGTTGTATAGTTTTCTTACAAAGATGGGTAAGTGTGGCAATAACCTTTTATCTGAAATTTCGTTTTTGCATAGTGTGGATTTTGGTAAGAAATGCACTGGTTTATTTTCCTTCTTTGGTGATGGGACACCTTCAGCACTGCAGCCCATCTCTGCTTTAATAATTCTGGAATGGTTTGGGTTGGAAGGGACCTTAAAGCTCATCCAGTTCCAACCTCCTGCATGGGCAGGGACACCTTCCATTAGACCAGGTTGCTCCAAGCCCTGTCCAACTTGGACTTGAACACTGCCAGGGATGGGGCAGCCACAGTTTCTCTGGGCAACCTGTGCCAGTGCCTCACCACCCTCACAGAGAAGAACTTCTGCCTAAGAGCTCATCTCTGTCTCCCCTCTGTCAGTTTAAAGCCATTCCCCCTTGTCCTGTCCCTACAGGCCCTTGTCCAAAGCCCCTCTCCAGGTTTCTTGTATCGTCTTTAGGCACTGGAAGATGCTCTAAGGTCTCCCCGGAGCCTTCTCTTCAGGATGAACAAGCCCAGCTCTCTCAGCCTGTCTCTAGAGCAGAGCTTCTCCAGCCCTCAGAGCATCTCCAAGGCCTCTTCTGGACTTACTCCAGCAGCTCCACGTCTCTCTTGCGTTGTTGCCCCACATATATTTTTATATATACATATATTAGCTTAATTCTCTAAGTTAGTTTGCAAGAAAGAGCTCCATGAACAACCAGATGGGAACAACTCATGCCAGGGGAGATGCAAGTACTTATTAAATGTATCCTGCTTATGTGAAGAGGATGCATTTACCATCTAGCTTCTTGAAATGCCATCACTGCTTTACAGAAATTAAAACCCAACCACCTCTGTTTTTAAAGGTGCTAACAAAGATAAGCACCTGTGTGGGCCTCTGTAATAGCCTGGGTGCTCAAAGCAATTGCTTCAGAAATACTTAAGCCACTTAAGTCATTGTATTAAATGAAATAGCAATGAATCCATACTGCCCTAATAGTTATTGTCTTGAACAAACAGGGCAAGCATGGGAGGCTGTCTGGATCCTTCATATTCTGTATTTATCTGCTCATGATACTGCATGAATTATTGAATGTGTGTGCCTTACTGCTTTCTGTCTCAGGGATAGGATGTAGTGCAAATATTCTTTTGGCAGAACCAAGTTAATTTGTAGAGTTAAGTGATAAACTGGGGATTTATTGGTAGTATGTATAGGCAATATATACTGAATTTAATAATAAAAAAAATCTGTTTCACTGCAAACATTTGTATGAGTGGAGAAGTTAAAATAAATTACTGGAAGTTGGAAAGCATGCAAGTCTAGCTGAGGTGCTCAGCTCAGGCCCTCTAGCCACTTCTGTTGTTAAACTTTCTATAGACTTTTTGGGAGGAAGTCAGGGAATGTTGACTAATGCATGAGTTGGAGAATCTTGTGTACAGTTTTTAGAGGAAAGTTGTAATGGTTAAATAAATGCAGCCTTCAGAGAAGCTTGAGGGTGCTGGTTTACATTGCAATATTTTTATTTGAGCAACCTGGTCTAGTGGAAGGTGTCCCTGCCCATGGCAGGGGGTTGGAACAGGATGAGCTTTAAGGTCCTTTCAACCCCAAACATTCTATGATTTGATGATGTTCAACATTTTTTTTGAAACAAGGAGCTCTTTTTGTGGACCTTTATGCTTCCTTGGTATTTTCATCCAATCCCTTTCTAATCATGATACAGCTAATTGGAATTCCATAAATGTTCTTTGCTGAAAAAGGACGTATCTTGCACCATCAATGTGCCAAAGCACAGTACTGACGTGTGGAAAAGACAGTCACCACATTTTCTTGATTTTTTTCCCTCCAGATATCTTTTTCTGAGGTCCATTCCCACCAAAAATATCACTGAAAGACTCACAGTTCCTGAAAAGTGAAGTAAGGATTGGATTGCTCTGTTTTCTCCTTTCATGGATCTTTTGCTGCCACTAGACTACAGTTGGATTGCTAAAATATAATGTGGTTCAATTTTGTTTCAATTAACTGTTTAAATAAGAATCCATTAAATTTTTTTCTTTATCCTGGTTTCCTAGGGGAAGCACACAAAATCCCTTCCATTTTCTGCATGTCTCCACTTAGTTTTTAATTTGTTGATCCTTGGTATCAATTGAATTTAGAAGAGTAGAGATATCAAAGGTCCTAGTTAATAGGGTGTGTTTTTTTTAGGAAAAGGAATTGGGCAAATGTACACATAAATCCAGACTGAAAGAAAAATTAGTATTGATGGAGCTATAACTTATTAGGTAGAAGAGAATCCATCACAAAATGTATAACAATTTTTCTAGCTCCAGGAGGGGAAACTCTGATCAAAGCTTGGGAGTTACGAAGGACAAGCATCGTGATAGCCTGTGTTTTGTTTTCTGTGTATTGAACTGTCTTGAATATGGAAGCGTGCTGTGTCCCAGAATATTTTGTTAAAACCATTAATGTATGAGTTCCTTAGTGAATTCAGTCTTCTCTGGTCACTAGTCAAACTGTCTTATGTCCTTATTAAGCTTCTGCTGCATATCATTGCTTGTGTTTGTGGTGATACAGTGCTACAGGTAATGCTTCAAAACTGGTTTTTAGATTCACAGGAGGCAAATTACTTGCTTCGTAACTTTCTTCCTCCCTTTGTATCTAGAAGTACCCTCCTGTCTAGAGACCCACTGAATGAGAGAAATTAAAGGTGACTTCTGTCTTCATGCTCTGCTTTGCTGGAATGAAGGAAACCCAGCTGCTTTTAGACAGCAAGACTGAAGAGAGTACCAGATTACACACTGAGAATAGTTAGAACAACATGGATTTAATGTCATTATTGCCAGACATTATTCTAGTCATTGCATTGCAACTTTTCTGTTACCAGTTTCTCTAAATAACACCAGATTCAGGGCAGACAGAAGACAAAGTCATATTCAGTTACCTAAGTTACTGCTTATGTTCTTCTCCGTGTTTTCTAATGCGTCTTCTATATAAACTTTTTCTTTTACTTACATAGCTTCTCATGTGTCTCTTAGACGATAATAATCAACAACAAGAATGTTGAGAATTTTCCCCCTTCTTTTTGGATGGCTTTAAGGATCCTTGTATTGATCCTCTTATACCTTTCATTTGAATTTCAACAGCATCGTAGCGTGTATGATGCTGCCTTCTGAATAAGTCAAAATAAGAAGCAATGGGAAGGGGAGAGGAAAAACAAATTATATGCTTATAAAATCAGAGATTATGTTAGTGGCCCCAGTAACTCTCAAGGTCAGCTCTGTATAAATGTATAGACTGTAATCTGTGGCATTCACTGAGGAGCCATAGGGCTGTGTGTGCACTGAATAGTACAGGCACCTTCTGGAAGACAGAATAATGGACTTTAGCATGTGTAATTAATAAGTCCAGAATAAAAAACCGGGACATAGCTTTCCAGGAAAAAAAATATTTATCTGGTAAAGTTTCCTTGTCATATTTTTGACATGGGGGAAAAAAAACAACCCACAAACAACAAACAGAAAACTAACCTTATAAAAGCAATTTCACAGTGGAGATGGTCAGAACTGCCAAGTTGGAATGTGATATACTGCCAGTAACTTGCATGTGCAAGCAGATGGCTCTTGAAAGAGTTGTCTTTGCAATGCTCTGACTTCCAGCCCTACATAAGATGGCTGTGTGTCAGTCAGAAACTGTGTACGTGTGTGTAAACACATGGATGTGTTTACACCAATGAGCTGATTTACATCAGGAGTGGGGTTTTGATATTGACGTCCCAGTCATTAGCACCTGCCTTGCCTTGCCTTGGCTCGGCTCATAGAATGGTCATGGATCACAAAACCTCACCTTAGGATCTCTTTACTTCTCTTTCCTGTAATGTGTGGATGGAAAGTGTTTTTCTCCAAGGTGTGTAATGTTTTGGATTTATTGGATTGGCTTTACTTTTTATTTTATTTTATTTTATTTTATTTTATTTTATTTTATTTTATTTTATTTTATTTTATTTTATTTTATTATTTTATTTTGTTTTATGTAGCAGTGACCTGATTTTCCACTTCTGTTTTTACTGTAAATTCCTGATTTTTCAGTGTTTCTTTTGTGCAATTTTAATTAACTACTTCCCTCTTTAATTAGATATATGGCTGTAACATTGACCAAAAAATCCTGGCAATCATTTTTCCTCCCTAAATATGTGTTTTGAATCAGTTTATCATTGATACAGTGCTATTAATCCATAGCAGAGAACCTTAATATCAATTTAGCGTACACAGGTGAATTTAAGAAAGCAAATGCTGGTATACTCTCTAATACTCTGGTCAGTGGGTAGAATAATCTCCCAAATCCATCTGCTTCTAACCTTTGAGAGAAAATAAAGCTGGGTTTATATATATTTATATATAATTTGCAGGTGGATAATCCCTGATGGTTGCTGTATTCTGTTAGGGCATCAGCACCAGAAAAAGTCATAAAACCAGCTGAGTTAGGAAGGTTAAAGCAGCAGCTACTCTGGATCTATGCAGTAATCCCATAGAAAGGAGACTGGTTGGGAATCAAAAACATATAAGCGGAGGGAATCCAATGGAATAATTGTTTTTGAAGGAATACTTCAGCAGCCACAGTACTTTGTACTATTTCCATAAATTATTCCGTAAACCCTCTGTAAGGGGTTTTGGCTTTATCAACGCAACCTGGTAGAAATTCCCTTCTGCAGTGTTAAAGGCAGAGGAAACTCCTGGAGCACGAGCTGCACAAGTCTGAGTCTTGGCTGCCTGAGACATGGGAAGTGGGAGCGGGTCAACATTCATAATAGTTTGAATGAACTAATTGCTTCTGGTACAAAAATCTTCTCTGACCTGTGTCCTGACAGTTATGTTGAATCTTCCAGTATTTAAAACTGTAAAGATGTGCCAGCATCACAAATTGGAAGAGCAGATCTTTATTGTGCGCACTCCTTTTCATCTTTGGAACAGTATCTCCTGATTCTTTCCTATGTTACATTGCTGGTGAGAAAATATGGGGGTGTTTATGGAAACTGTAATATGAAAAAAAATTGAAAAATCTTGCTTTCTGTTCCTGGAACATAGTGAATGGCTGGAAAATCCAGAACTGTAACAGTGAGGTAGCAGTAGAAGTTCCCTTGTAATAAATGAAGGGAAATTAAGGTGAAGAACTGAATTTTTAACAGCATACAGTACTTGCAAGATTGTATTTAAAGGATATCTAGTGAGTTTTTTATCTTTTTTTTTTGAAATTTATTTTATTTTAAGGAGATCTGATTCATGTAGGCTCTAAAAATAATGGTAAAGGTGATACAAGCTTCCAAGGGCACTCACTCTGAGGAGACCATGTGAGGAATATGGGTAGAGGACTTCTGTAACTCTTAGCTTTCTCTCCTTTTCCTTATCATAATGAGGGCCCAGTATGTGTTGTAAGTCAATGAGTTTTGAATGCCTTTCTGGTTGCAATAACTTGAACTGAGTTTTCTCTGATTCAGTGTGTTGTTTAGATGTGGTAGATACCCTCTGGCTGCCCAAGTGCCAGCAAGAGCAGTGAAGGTACAAGCAGCTGGAGATGTGAGGCTAGTTGCGGGTTTTGCAGATGCAGGGAAAGACACTGCATGTAACTGAGTGTATGAGCACCCTCCCCACTGGCAAGCTGTCAGGATCCATTTGGCAAACTGAAGCTTAGCCTAAGTGAGGACTGAGACTGCCCTGGAGAACACAGCTGAGGCAGGTGCTTGTGCATTTGGCAGCAGCTGGGGCTCTGTGCTTTGCTGTTTTGTGAAGAAGGGGTCTGCTGGAAGCTGATAAATTGCTGTGACAAAGAGGTTCTTGCTCCTGGTGGTGATGTTACATAGTAACATACAGCACTGATTTAAGTGTGTATTGGGCACAGCTGGTAAAAGGGTTGAATCACAAGGTTTTTCTAAAGTACTTCTGGGAGAGAATGTGTTAATGTTTTTCTTCAAGCAGTTAGGAATACATTTTTGAAATAAGTGCCCATCACTTCACACTTGCTGTGTCTTGATTATATCACAGAATCACAGACTGGTTTGGGTTGGAAGGGACCTTAAAGCTCATCCAGTTCCAAGCCCTAGCCATGGGCAGGGACACTTTCTGCTAGAACAGGTTGCTCCATGCCCTGTCCAACCTGGCCTTGAACCTTGCCAGGTATGGGGCAGCCACAGCTTCTCTGGGCAACCTCTGCCAAGGCCTCACCACCCTCACAGGGAAGAGCTTCTGCCTAAGAGCTCATCTCAATCTCCCCTCTGTCAGGTTAAAGCCATTCCCCCTTGTCCTGTCCCTACAGGCCCTTGTCCAAAGGCCCTCTCTATGTTTCGCGTAGCCCCTTTAGGCACGGGTCTCTTGAATGTGAGAAAGTCTCCCTGGAACCTTCTAGTGTCCAGGCTGAACAAGTCCAGCTCTCTCAGCCTTTCTTCATAGGCTGATATGTAACTGAACTGCTTCAACCCCCCAGAAAGGAATATTACACATATATAATATGGTGGTTGTAATACAGAAGACCTGGAGACAGAAACTGCCAATCACTGCTGAAATCATTACTGCATTATGTGTGATTTACGCCATCTAAATTTATGTAGCTCTAAGTTTAGTATATAGCCCAAGCTGTACTGCCATCCCTCCTCATATTCCTGTAGTGTCAAGGTAGGACAAAGGTTCTTTTGAATTTGAACTTCTGTCAATTGTTTGCAAGTGGTGTTTGCCTCCATACCTGTTGCACACAAGGGTGAAGGGATATATAGGAAGAGTCTGCAGATTAATGTATGGCTACGTGACTGGTGCCAAAGGCAGGGGTTTGGGTTTTTCAGTCACGGGCTGCTGTATGGGACACCTGGTTTGCTGGTGACAGGCGGGATACACCAGTCCCAGAGAAGAAAAAAGGGTTTTGGGGCAGGAGTTAGCAGCGCTTATTGACAGGGCTTTAAACTAGTTAGGAAGGGGGGAGGGGATTTAACTGGGCCTGTTGGGGACAAGCCCAAGAGGAACATGCTAGGGATTGAAGGATGGCGGGCTAAGGAGGACTATCAATCTCTTGTTTCATTTGTGGGAAAGGATAGCTTTTTAGATCCTGTCCCGCAGGGGAAAAAGGGTACTAGGACTGGCTCCCTGAAATGCCTGTACACCAATGCACGCAGCATGGGGAATAAACAGGAGGAGTTAGAAGTCTGTGTGCAGGCTAAAGGTTATTATCTAGTGGCAATTACAGAGACATGGTGGGACAGTTCACATGACTGGAATGTGGTCATGGATGGCTATGTCCTTTTTAGGAAAGATAGGTCAGCAAAGCGAGGTGGTGGAGTTGCTCTTTACGTGAGAGAGCAACTAGAATGTATTGAGTTCTGTCCGGGGTCGGATGAGGAGCAAGTGGAATGTCTGTGGGTACGAATCAAGGGGCAGACTGGCACGGGTGATACAGTTGTGGGGGTCTATTACAGACCTCCTGATCAGGACAAAGGAGTTGATGAGGCTTTCTACAGGCAACTGGAAGTAGCCTCGCGACTACATGCCTTAGTCGTCGTGGGGGACTTTAACTACCCCGGTATTTGCTGGAAGACTCACACAGCCAGTCATTCACAGTCTAGGAGGTTCCTCGAGTGCATTGATGATAATTTCTTAATGCAAATGGTGGACGTACCAACTAGGAGAGCAGCGCTGCTAGATTTAGTACTCGCCAACAAGGAGGGTTTGGTCGAAGTGGTGACGGTCAATGGCAGCCTTGGCTGCAGTGACCATGAGATGGTGGAGTTTAGGATCCTGTGTGGGAGGAATAGAATACCTAGCAAAGCCACAGTTCTGGATTTCCGAAGGGCCAACTTTGGCCTCTTCAGTCAACTGCTAAGGGAAGTCTCATGGGAAAGTGTACTAGGCGGTAAAGGGGCTCAAGATAGTTGGTTAGCATTCAAGGACTGCTTCTTCCAAGCTCAGGATCAGAGCCTTCCAATGAGTAGGAAATCAAGTAAGGGATCTAGGAGACCAGCGTGGTTAAACAAGGAGCTGCTGGGCAAACTCCAGTGGAAAAGGAGAATCTATGGATTATGGAAGGAGGGGCTGGCCGCTTGGGAGGAATATAGGACAGTTGTTAGAGGATGTAGGGAGGCAATTAGGACAGCTAAGGCCTCCTTGGAACTTAATCTTGCTAGTCAGGTTAAGGACAATAGAAAGGACTTCTTCAAATACATAGCAAATAAAACTAACACAAGAGGCAGTATAGGCCCACTGCTGAACGAGGTGGGTGCCCTGGAGACTGAGGATATAAAGAAGGCAGAGGTGCTGAATGCCTTCTTTGCCTCTGTCTTTACTCCTGCAGACTCTCCCCAAGGGCCCCGGATTCCTATAGCCCCAGAAGGAGTCAGGACAAAGGAGGAGTTTGCTTTGGTAGATGAGGATTGGGTTAGGGATCAGCTATGCAATCTGGACATCTGTAAATCGATGGGTCCGGATGGAATGCACCCACGGGTGCTGAGGGAGCTGGCGGTGGTCATTGCTAGGCCACTCTCCATCATCTTTGGTAAATCGTGGGAAACGGGAGAGGTGCCTGAGGATTGGCGGATGGCAAAGGTCACACCAGTCTATAAGAAGGGCAAGAAGGAGGACCCGGGTAATTATAGACCGGTCAGCCTTACCTCCATCCCTGGAAAGGTGATGGAACAACTTATTCTTGACTCCATCTCTAGGCATATCAAGGATGAGGGGGTCATTAAGAACAGCCAACATGGTTTTATGAGGGGGAAGTCATGTTTCACCAACCTTATAGCCTTCTATGAGGAAGTGACTAGGTGGAGGGATGATGGTAGAGCGGTAGATGTGTTTTTTCTTGATTTCAGTAGGGCATTTGATACTGTCTCTCACTGCATCCTCAGAGATAAGCTAAGGAAGTGTGGTCTTGACGATCAAGTAGTGAGGTGGGTCGAGAACTGGTTGAAAGGAAGAAGGCAGAGAGTTGTGGTCAATGGCGCAGAATCTAGCTGGAGGTCTGTGACTAGTGGAGTCCCTCAGGGGTCGGTGCTGGGACCAGTGCTGTTTAATGTTTTCATCAACGACCTGCTTGAGGGAACTGAGTGTACCCTCAGCAAGTTTGCTGATGGCACAAAACTGGGAGAAGTGGCTGACACACCAGAAGGCTGTGCTGCCATTCAGCGAGACCTGGACAGGCTGGAGAGTTGGGCAGGGAGAAACTTGATGAAATTCAACAAGGGCAAGTGTAGAGTCTTGCATCTGGGGAAGAACAACCCCATGTACCAGTACAGGTTGGGGGTTGACCTGCTGGAAAGTAGCGAAGGGGAAAGGGACCTGGGGGTCCTGGTGGATAGGAGGATGACCATGAGCCAGCAATGTGCTCTTGTGGCCAAGAAGGCAAACGGCATCTTAGGGTGCATTAGAAAGGGTGTGGTTAGTAGGTCAAGAGAGGTTCTCCTCCCCCTCTACTCAGCCTTGGTGAGGCCGCATCTGGAATATTGCGTCCAGTTCTGGGTCCCTCTGTTCAAGAAGGACAGGGAATTGCTTGAAGGAGTCCAGCGCAGAGCCACAAAGATGATTAGGGGAGTGGAACATCTCCCTTATGAGGAGAGGCTGAGGGAGCTGGGTCTCTTTAGCTTGGAGAAGAGGAGACTGAGGGGTGACCTCATCAATGTTTACAAATATGTAAAGGGTAGGTGTCAGGATGATGGAGCTAGGCTTTTTTCAGTGATATCCAGTGATAGGACAAGGGGCAATGGGTGTAAACTGGAGCATAGGAAGTTCCACGTTAACATCAGGAAGAACTTCTTTACTGTAAGAGTGACAGAGCACTGGAACAGGTTGCCCAGGGGGGTTGTGGAGTCTCCTACACTGGAGATATTCAAGGCCCGCCTGGACAAGTTCCTGTGTGATGTACTGTAGGTTACCCTGCTCTTGCAGGGGGGTTGGACTAGATGATCTTTTGAGGTCCCTTCCAACCCTTGGAATTCTGAGATTCTGTGAAAAGGTACTTTCTAGATATTTTACTCACCTAATTTTAAGGTATAGTGTGTCTTATCTTTGGCAGTAGATATTTCCAAAAATCGATTACCTTTGAAAATTTATCTGTCTTAACCTACTGTTGTCGTTTAAGCCTAGCCCATAACTCAGAACCACAGCCACGTGCTCACTTCTCGCCTTTCTATCCCTCGCTCCCAGAAGGATGGGGAGGAGAATTGAAAGTATGTAACTCCCACAGGTTGAGACAAGAACAATCCAGTAACTGAGGTATAACACAAACACACTACTGCTACCACCAATAATAATAATGACAAGGTAAATAACAAGGGGAGAGCACACAATCGCTCACCACCCACTGGCCAATGCCCAGCCCGACCCAAGCAGCAGTCTGGGCCTTCCGGGTAACTCTCTGCAGTTTATATACTGGGTATGATGTTCTGTGGTGTGGAATACCCCTTTGGCTAGTTTAGGCCAGGTGTCCTGTCTCTGCTTCCTCACAGCTTCTTGTGTTCCTCCCTGGCAGAGCATGGGACTGAAAAGTCCTTGATTGGAGTAAACATTACTGAGCAACAGCTAAAAGCGCTGGTGTGGTATCGGCTTTGTTCTAAAACTAAAGTTGAAAACACAGCACTCCACCAGCTACTAAGAAGGATTAAAATAACTGTTACAGCTGAACCCAGGACACCTACTGAAGTTAAATGGGTTGGATTCTGAATTGATTTTTAGATGCAAGACAGCTAGAGTCTTGCAACTGGTTTCTTAAAAATGTAAATACAATTGTCTAGTACAGCACCCAGTCACTTTTTGGTCTTAGCCTCCTACCTCTTTTTACTCTCTAAAATATATCACAAAAATAATTTTTAAAGTTATTTGCTTATTTTCACTGCGTGATTTCCAAAGCCAAAACAAATGAGAAAAAATTATAAAAGATAAATGAATTGCAGTCGCTAAGTCTATTTACTCCTAATTGTGGCCTAAACACTGAGGAAAAACAAGGGAAAAAAAATGATCTTAGTAAGTGGTTTGGGTTGGAAGGGACCTTAACAATCATCTAGTTCCAGCCCACTGCCATGGGCAGCTTTAACATTGATGACCTTTAACAGGAATGTCTGAACTCTGTCCTCATAGTTTGGGTGTTCCAAATGACCAGGAGCTTTGTACATTTAAATGGTACAGGTGAATGGAGCGCTTATGAGTCTACTAATGTAATAGCATGTCAATAGGATTAGTGTTGATCACTCTGTTCAGAAGAGCAGCTTGATTGAGAGAGATGCCTGGTAATACTACATTATCTTTTTGTGTAATCCACTCTGTAATAGCTACTGTCAGGTTTGACTTTGGGCATTAATCACAGTTTGTCCTCCACACGTACTCAGCCGGGTTGAACACCGTTCGCTTTCCCTGTGTAGCTATCCGTGATTCAATATCAAATACTACTCACACTTTGTTCCTCTCTCTGTCAGCAGTCAGTCTACATCAGGCTGTCTTCAATCACAGCTAAGTGTGGAGCTGGAAAGGACCTCTCTTCCATACCAATTTTCAAACACTTTTCCAGCTCATAACCTTGACCTAGATTTGTCCAGCTCTCCTGAGAATATGTTGTTTATACAGGCACAACATCTTACACACAAACATTCCTCATGTGTGCTATACTTAAGTGTATGGCAAGTGAGCCCCTCAATCTGAAGGGTTGTTTTTCTATTTATTAACCTACTGCTGATCAGTTATAATCTGAGAATTTGAAATACTGTGTTATTTTTAGTGGGAAACCATTTTTTTTCTTAAAGAGGCCAGGTTCCTTCTAACTTTAACAATCAATTCAGACCAATAACTATATCTGACAGCTTTTCTGCTAAGTCCAACATATCTTCATCACAACTTTTCAGTCGCACAGAGATAATTCGCAGGATTTAATTTAGTTCTGTTGCAGCTTGTTATGTGAGGCTGTCTGAGGAGCTAGGTGTACTTATTCACCAGCTCTTTCCCTTTCCCCAAAATTATTAGTCAGAAGGAAAGATAATTACAAGGTTGAAGATGAATGGTGTAATCCACTGTCTCGAATTTTCTCATTCTCTTGCATTATTCATATTTCTTGGTGGCAGGTGGGAAGCACAAACTGAATGCTGATGCCTGTACTGCCTGCTGCTTGTCCCCTGACTCCCAGTTCTTTCCAGGAGAATATCTCCAGTGATAACCTGCTCTCCAGCTCATGATTTAGGAGTGTTGCAGGTTTGAGTCTCTGGTATCTTCGTTGTCTCCATACTACGTCTATAGAGTAGAAAAGTTGTCTGACTTAGAATGAACAGAGGCAGTGCTATGGTCTGGGATCCGTACACTCCAGGCAACCCAGGAAATTTAATCTCCTTTGCTGAGGAATTAACTGATTTTGCCTGTCACTTCTTGCCTGTTTATGCTAATACTCTTCTGGAGTGAAACCGCTTCCTTAGCATTTGAAACTGGGGGTTTTCTCTTGTGGCCTTTATGAATGAGAAGACCTTCAGACTTCAGTCTGAACCACTGGTCAAAGGATCACTCTGTGACTTGGGTGAAAAATGATATATCCAATTAAGAGACCATTTCCTATCATCAGTGGCCACACAAAGGGCCCTTATGGCCCCGAAGTTGATAATAGAGACCAGGGTTCAATACCAGGCTATAGTAATCTGAAAATCTAAAACCAGCAGTCTGGGACCTGAGAAAGTTGTCTCAGTAATGAGAGTTGATAGGACTGTTACTCCTGGCTCCATCAAGTGTTTGTGGGTTTTGTTTGCTTGTTTTTTAGATCTAAAACTGAATTACTTCCAGAGATGTTACAACCCATGATTTGCTATGCTGTTTTCTTTCCAAAGTAATACTTTTCAAAAGCAAAACACACTTCTGTAATATGAACAAAAAACCCTCTAACATATTGTTTTGGGATCTATTCTATTATTTTTACTGAATAGAGGTCAGAGTTCAAATACCTTTGCTAGATAAAATTCTGTCTGGAAGAATACTTCAAGTACAAAATAGCATAATGATGCTTTGGGGCATTCAATACAAAGGTTAATAGAACAACTGTCTCAATGGTTAATGCTCTGTCATAAAGCTTATTGTTTCATTTTCTGATCAGGAAAACATATGACAAAAGAAGACAAGGACCTACGTTAATGTAGGTCTACCTTAATGTAGGTCTACCTTAACGTAGACCTGTGTGTATTTATTTTGTAGCTATCTTTGTTAGTTCCACTGGCACCTGGGTAGCTGTGAAATCTTCCTCACAGTTTGGAAAACTACATTCTAGAGAAGATATTACAATGGTAAGAGAGAAACATGATGTAAATTCTGGTCTGTGCCATGCTAGAAGACATTTTTGCTTAAGAAAAGAACTGATTGCTGTTTAAACTGTGGGAACAGTGTCTTCTGCTGGTCCCAGACTTTAACTCTGCAATCCCCTGAGAAACAGGGCTAGGTTTGTGAAGGCTTTCAAGCAGAGGAAGTTTCCAAGGTAGGCTAAAATTGGTGGTAACCATTGCAGGATGAAACCTCAGTCTTAACAGCTTACTGTACTGAGGAGCATCCTTCCACTGTAGAAGGTGTCAGAGAGGGAAAGATGGGTGTCCCGCAGGCAGGTAAGGACCTACAGCTCCAACCTCACCCTTTCCACAGAAAGTTACAAAGAAGATGGGGAGAGATAAGAAACTGTAGATGAAAACTGGCAATGGTGCCTTAAAAGTAGTTTGAATGAACTATGCAAACACTGATTAGGAGACTGAATTAAGCACTTATCAAACCAGCATTCCTGAGTTAGTCAGGCAGTCAGAATGATCAGGGTGTCAAAATACCAGTGCAGGAATACTGGAATGTGTGCAAAGGCACAGTTTTTCTGCAGGAAGGGAGCTTGCCCAGGCAGTGGTAGTCAATACCACCTTGGTCACTGCTTCGAGGCTACATTGGAGCTGCTAGTTGCAATCTGAAAGTGCAACTGTATTTGCATGAGGATCATTTTACAAAGTGTTAGAGGAATAGCAGTTGGGCATTTCTTCACTGGCTTTGATGAGCAGGAAGGGTACAAAATGATAATTTAAGCAAGTGAACTACTCTATCTCATCGGTTTTGAAAATGAATTTGGACTAGTGTGAGAATCATTCTGTCATCCATTTATCAGTGACTGTACTGCTCTGCCACCCTACTTGAATCACTAGAAAAATACTACAGGTTTATGCTATTTGTGTTGATGCTGTAGAAGTTCTGCTGGACCCTTCTTTTAATGTGTGTTTTAATTACATCCCCTTGGAGTAACAATTTGAAGCTTTTCCTGCTCTATGAAATAGAAGATTCACAGTTTTCATGTTCATTGACTTGTTTACACTCATCAACTATTATTTTGGGGTTTCTCTGTATGATACTTTCTATCTATGCATGTGCAGTTTCCAGTTCTGCTCTGTAGTTAGTATCTCCTTTGTGCTGTCTGTTATCTCCCTGGACCAATTTTAACTACTTATTTCTACTTGATATTGGGTGGTTCTTCTGGAGTATTTTTTGATGTTTGTGGGTTTTAGGTTGTTGCTGCTGTTGTGTGTTTTTGTTGTTGTTGTTGTTGTGTGTTTTTTGTTTTTGTGTTTTTTTTTCTTTTTCTTTTTTTTTTTTTTTTTTTTTTTTTTTTAGAGCTGCCTGTTTGCCTGTTTGAATTCAGTTTGCTTAATGAAAAGGATTTTGTGGATCAAAGTTCTGAATGATCCTTACCATCCCTCCCCTGCTTCTTTGTCATGATGAGCACTGCTGTTAGTAGTCCATTAAATAATAATGACTCTTGTTGCAATTTCTCTGTAATGTGCTTTATTTTGGTTCTGGTCCAAGCTGTGGAAATGAAAACCACCTTGGGACCTTATGTAGAATGTAATTTGCTCTGCAGTTTTGGCTGTAAACAGATAGCAAATTATAGGATGTAATGAATATTCATTGAAATGCACAAGGTTTCTTTCTTCACCCACGTCTGCCTATCTGATTCCCTCCAAACTGTACCTGATAAGAGATGTGTGTGGATGTTGGCAGCCTCGATGTCTTCATATGCTCACTGTGTTATGACTTTTGTCCCCTTTTTAGTAAATATTTTCCAAGGCAAAAAGTGTCTTGTCTTTGCAAAATTTATAGGAGAAAAAAAAAAAATCCCTTGGTCTTTCAGTCTGTTTAATGTGGGTTAATGAGTTTAGAGTCCTAAGCCATCCTTGTACGTGGATGAGCTTCACTGTCTTAGGTATTCTTGTGTTGGGATTCAGGTCAGCTTCTTCACTGGAGTGAGAGGTGGTTTAACAATCCGCTGGGGCTGTTCTGTCAAGTCCTGCTGCTCAGCAAGATTAGGACTGTTCATAAAACTCAGCTCATAGCAAAAAAAGGGGGGTTGTACTTTTCAGTGCAGTTTTATCTCTTACAAGAAAACTTGTTCTACTTTCAGTTGCAATTCTCAGTTCATTCCTTTGCCATACTAATTCTGTTTCAGACTATTTGGAAATTTGTTATTGTATGGGGGAAGGATAAGAAAGTTTTTGTAACATTTAAGTTACTTAATTTGTGGAGCTGTCTGAGATTGTTAGATTCTAACTGCTTCTAAATTACATATACATAAAAAAAGCTGAGCAAGCTGGCCACCCGATTACCTCTCAGTATAAAACTATAGAATATGCACTGAGTATTGAGCATCCTAAATATACTACATAGGCTTTGAATGAGGAAAGCTTCAGTTTAGAAAAACTCATACTGTAACTGGTCTGAAGCTTTTTCTCTCCACCCAACAGGTCTGAGAAACCATTATGAATCTGTTACCACTTTTGATAGTGTCAGCATCTAATGCTGCTGTTTTCATTTAGAAATTGTATGAACTTTAAACTTTTTGTTGAGCAAAACTTTTGATGGAGACTTTATTTATTTGACTTCCATCTTTATCAGCAGCTTTGGGAGGAATAAAAAGTCTATTTTTATAGTCTGTTGAGTTTGTTGGGTAGTTTGCTGGCTTGCGATTTCTGAGAGAATCGAAGCAATCTGTGCTGTGATTGAGACAAAGCAGCACTTTCAGTCTGTATCTGTCACAACCTGACCATGGACTTGAACATCTGTCAGGTGATAGAGTGTGTATTATTTCCTTCTGCTGGAGCATTTTGGAACACAAATAAAGATTAATGTTTTTCCATCAGGAATAAGTTATTTCTTAACTCTTTTTGCTTGTCCAATTCTTTTCTGTTCAGTTTGGTCCTTTTTGGTGCTGTTTGTGATTCCTCAAACTCAATCTCTATCAGGAATTAATATTTCTGCTTTAAAACAGTTCTAGTGTAAATGAGAATATGTGTGTCACAGGAAATCACAGTGCTGAAGTGGGAACTGTAAAAGAAGCCAACAGATTGGTTTTAACCTTGGAAACACCACTCCCTTTACTTAATTGATTTTCATTAACAATACACATTACCAATGGCTATCTCTTAATCATGATCTCTGCATATTCATGCAGTTGGTCCATAACAATCTATCCTAATTCATCGATACACCTATCACTAAGTATATGGTCCAGTAGAGGTGATGCCACTTTGTTGGCAAGTCCATAATAATCTTATTTGAATGTGGAAATGATCTTGCCCAGGTGCTCTTTTGAAGCAGTGAAGGTTGAATGGAATCTAATGTCTTGTCTTTCATCCCACCCTTCCTTATCATAGAATGACAGAATGTTTAGGGTTGGAAGGGACCTTAAAGCTCATCCAATTCCAACCCCTGGCCGTGGGCAGGGATACCTTCTACTAGACCAGGTTGCTTCAAGCCCTGCCCAGCCTGGCCTTGAACACTGCCAGGGATGGGGCAGCCACAGCTTCTCTGGGCACCCTGTGCCAGTGCCTCACCATCCTCACAGGGAAGAACTTCTGCCTGAGATCTCATCTCAATCTCTCCTCTGTCAGGTTAAAGCAATTCCCCCTTGTCCTGTCCCTACAGGCCCTTGCCCAAAGTTACTCTGTTTCTTGTAGGCCACCTTAAGGTATTGAAAGGCCACAATAAGATCTCCCCTTAAGGAGCCTTTTCTTCTCCAGGCTGAATCTTACCTTTCTTTTCTCAAAATAAAGAGCATGGTCTCATTGTCTAGCTTCACCAAGCATCTTTCTTGCTTGTGTGGTGAATTCAAAAGGGTACAGCAGAATGTCTTTTCTATTTGACATCTTTTGTTATCTTGCAGATTTCACTACTTGCACGTCTTCCTCTATCCCATTTACACAACTTCACTGTAAGTCTCTATTTGCATTCTGCCATGCATGTTAATTACCTTTAGCTGGGTTAGAAATGCTTGCTGCTGGTAAGGTGATTAGTGGTGTAACAATGTCACACAATACTTATCTGCTCTTGCTGGTTGTGCTATGTTTGTTTGCTTATGAATGTGCTTAAGGCATGTGAATATCAATTATGTCTTGCTAAGTATGATTTTACTTTGAGTGCAACAGGTATCTCTGCTTCAGAAGCACTAATGATTCTCTTCTGGTGCTAGTAAAAACAGGCTTCTGAAGTGTTTATGTTTCTTTGTGAAACATGTCAAAATTGTTCATTTATTCTTCTGTCTCACTTGGTGTACACATATCTGAAAGAGTATTGTGGGATTCCTCATTTGATATGTTGACTTGTATTTAAGAATTGACTGTTAGAAACACTCGAGATGACTCCATCAGGGAAGACTATCACCTTCATTATGGAAATACTGTCACCTTCTTAAAGTCTATGAAATGACAACTTAGGTAACTCATCCGTTCTCTCATTAGTAGCTTATAAAAGTGGTCACTGCTGCTACCGTATGTGTAACTGACCTGTTGCTATCCAAAATGATGTGAAATATGAACAGATAGCATCCTATATATGTTTCTGAGATAGAGATTCTCCAACAGAAATGACTAATGTAGCATGTCTGGGTAAAACTTAACTTTCAACCCCACAAGACTGCTATTTCAACAACTCCTCACTTCTTGAAATACACCCACTATTGGTAATTCTGTATGTTAGCCTGTAATAACTTTGGAGCAATTGCTTCAGCCTCCCCTTGTCAAATATTATTTTTTTACTTGGTTAACTAGGAATAAACTTTGTTATATTGAATTAAAACTGACTGCCAGTGTTTTCTGGCTGTTGTAATGTCATGAGCTGGTAAGGAATCTGACCTCACCCTGAAGACATTATGACTGGTGCTTTTGAGGGACTCTGCTCTGGCAGTGCCTTTGAGTAATGCTTCCCTCCTCCTCAGCATAAATGTCTCTTAAAATATGTACACAGAGGCATCTCATGTCTGATTCTGACAATGCCCAGATTCCTTTCCAAATGCAGAATTATCTTGTACTTCTAGATTCCAATTTAGTTAAGCCAAAATCCCAAGCTCCAGATGTTGGGCACTTCAACCTCTTTGATTCCTGGTTGGTTAGAATCGTAGAATGACAGATTGGTTTGGGTTGGAAGGGACCTTAAATCTCATCCATTTCCAACCCCCTGCATGGGTAGGGACACCTTCCATTAGATAAGATTGCTCCAAGCCCCACCTAACCTGGCCTTGAACACTGCCAGGGATGGGGAAGCCACAGCTTCTCTGGGCAACCTGTGCCAGTGCCTCACCACCCTCACAGGGAAGAACTTCTGCCTAAGAGCTCATCTCAGTCTCCCCTCTGTCAGGTTAAAGCCATTCCCCCTTGTCCTGTCCTTACAGGCCCTTGTCCAAAGCCTCTTTCCAGGTTTCTTGTAGCTCTTTAGGTACTGGGAGCTGCTCTAAGGTCTCCCCTTAAGGACCCTTCTCTTCTCCAGGCTGAACCAGCCCAGCTCTCTTAGCCTGTCTCCAGAGCAGAAGTGCTCCAGCCCTCGAAGTATCTCTGTGGCCTCCTCTGGACTTGTTCCACCAGCTCCATGTCCCTCTTGTGTTATTGCCTCAGAGCTGGACACAAGACTGCAGAGGGGTTTCCCCAGAGTGCAGTAGAGGGGGGAAAATACCCTCCTTTGTCCAGATGCTCATGCTTCTTTTGATACAGGCTGTGCAGCTGTGGCAGTAGGCTGGGCTTTGCATAGTGCTTGCCAAAGAGCCTTGTGTGTTCAGAGTACTAGTAGATTCCTTTCAATGTCAGCAATTCCAACTTAGAAGTGATTTCTCAAAGTTTAAACTGTAACAGTACATGGCTAAATTATCTTCAAAGCAGCTGTGTCATTAAACCAGATCTTTGTAGTCACTGCCATCTAGTAATTCACCTTCATTTATGTAGCTAATCCATTACTAATGTTTCCTAGTATACATATCTTTTACTCTCCACCTGTACTGTGATGTGGATTTTAATATTCATTGTCATAGTATTTGATTTGTTTAAAATAAGTAGGTTTGTTTAACATTGTATTTAATAATAATAATAAAAAAATGCTACTAGTATTCATAGTTTAAATAAACATACAAAAAGATATTTTTTCTAAAATCCTTGTAGAGAATGAAAACCCTGTAATAAAACTAAATCAGAAAAATAGTGAAATAGAAAGGAGTGACTTCTGCACAGTCATGAGGGAAACAAGGTAAATTTGCCCTCATACTAACAGCTCTGTTGCAATTGTAAGAGCATTTCTGGTGCCTGTGGATATTTCTTATCAACTGAACCACAAGATGTAGCTTCTTACTTGAAGTATTAAACTAATACTCTGTCTAATTAGCCTGCATCAAGCAGTAGGAATTTATTAAGACTACAGATTGACATGTTACCTTCAGAGAAAACGATGGGTTACAGCAATAATAATAATAAAAACAAAATCCATAAAAAACAGAATATGAATTCCACATTCCTGATTCAGTTTGTACTCCTTGCATGAAGATAACTTGCATGTCAGAACTTATCTAAAACATTTCAAAAATATATTATAACTGTATTTGGATGTAGTATTTTGACTTGTACATGTGTCAGTCATAAAGTAGCTTTTATATTAAAGTTTTCCATATCTTAGTGAGAGTCTGTGCCACTTGGAACCAACAGCAGAGAGCTGATAAGGAATGCAGGACTGTATTTAGTCATCTTTCAGCTTAGTCAACGTGCATGTTGTCATTAATCTGTTGTTAATTAGCAGCTTACTTTAATATCTATGCATAGCCAAGGATGTAAAAGGATTACAATGTTAATATGTTAAGTATATGATTTTGAGATATTAAGTCCTCCTATTACCGCAGTTTATGTTTGATCTTCAGCTAATATTCTGGAGGGAATTAAAAACAAATATTAAAGCAAACTATCCCGTATTGAAATGATTTCAAATATCTGTGGGTGGTTTGTTTTTACATTCATTTACATTTAGGAAAGGTTGATAAGATTAATGTAGCAAGATATGTCAAGAAGTATACAAATATAAGGCCTCTGAAGTTTTTTGTATCTTAATTTCTCTTCACAACAGTTCTGCTTTGGTGTAGGCACCTTAAATTTGAAGAGTGTGAAACTCAAGTGTAATGTTTTACTTATGTAAGACTTCAGCAGCAAGGGCGTTGGAAGGATCAAAATGTAGGAATTACTCTTACAAGGTTTTTTACTTTACACTGTTGCAACCTATAATTAAAAATCAAATTATTTAATAGTTAACTGTAACAGTCTCCTTGAGGACAAACAGATTTTAGAACTTAGACTTTAAAAATAGATTTTAGAACTATCAACTTTTAAATATTGATAGTTCTAGAAACCTGAGACTCTTGAGTTTTTTATCATCTGCTTTTCCCATGCAGTATTGAATATAACACCATACCAGGGATTGTGGATGTCTTGATAAAATTTATTAAATAAGATATATTTGGCTACTTATAATTTATCACCTCCCTTTGTCTTTCTCCATCTATCTATATGATAAACTTACTTCTTTTACATAAAATAAAGTTCACATTTAACCACCAATTATTTTTCTACTGTTTTCTGGTTAAGAAATTCAGGAATGAGAAAAAGTTAGAAAATGTGTAATATGTTACGTACTGTATATATTATGTGTAGTGTTAATATGACTCATTTAAAAACAAGCAAACAAGCAAAAGCCCACAAAAAACAAATCCCAAATAAAACTTTCTTTGCCAGAAATCCATTTATATCTTGCTTGTGGTCAGAAATGGACCATGAAAGCTTCCAGTTAGAATTTAAAACTAGTTTGCCAAAACTGGCTCCAAGAATGTAAGTTTAAACTGATTTGTAAAAACAAATTATGGTGCAAATATATATAAATTGGAGCCCTTTCATTTCTAGTGAACTGAAAACTAGGAATTTTTCACAGAAAATGAGTGCACCTTTAGCTCTTCCGTTAATGGCTTTCATTAACTCTTCAGTTATCAGCATAACAGCTTCTGAACTTATAAGGCCAGAACCAGCTATGGTGCCAAAAAAAGAATGGAAGCTATATAGCAATATGAAAGAATAATTCATATCACAGAGTGACTGTGTTGAATGACTTAGCAGTGCATATTTGCTTTGAAAAGTCACAGTAAAAGTAGGCATTTTTCTTTATTAGACATACTAGTAGAAAGATTTTTTGAAGTCAATGACTGTCTGTCTTCTGCAAGGTTACCACCACTGGAGGAGTTTGATTCTATAAATGAAACTTAATTAGATATGAAGCTGCATGAGTCAGAACAGAGGCCAGCTGGCTCACTTGACTGTAGAACTAACAGCAACCAAACCAATAGAAGCTTTTGTCAACAAATACATTAGTGGAGACTGATGGCTAAGAATATTCATTTTTGTTCTATATATTTTATTTTTTATTAAAACATTCTCAGCCTTTGAATTAATGGAAGAATGGATCCTAATGATAATGCTTGACACAGTGCTGTTTAAAACTTATTATGAACCCTCACAGGTTGCTCGTTAACTTCTCATCACTTGCATTCCTCCAGTGAGGACAGGAAAATGCTCTGATTGCTACTATCCTTTTCATTAAGTGCAAAACATAGCTGTTGACACTGCTTCCAGGTCATCACTCAACTGTCTTCTCTCATTTGTCTCAGATGGATAGGATTCAAGGTCTGGTTTCCCTATTTTATGTAAGTACATTAAAGATAGATACCCAGTGAAAGTTTGGGTAGCTGGAGGATAGCACCTGTAAATGTCAGTCAAACCAAGAAAGGACTTCGGTGTTTTCTTTGGCAGTCGGATCTATATGTTTAGGCCAACCCCTAAAGGAAAATGTTATCATCAGCATTTTAGCCCTACTTCATGCCACAGATTAATCTTACTGTGTTCAATTGAATCAAAACATATTTTCTTTCTCTTTTGTTTCCATGTATCTCAATTTTAATTTTTAATTTTATTTTTCCTATTGCTAACCTATTTGGAAGGCTGGTTAGTTACAAGGGCGGTACTCAGGGTGATAGTTTGAAGTCATTGGAACAGGTCACTTGAAAGCCTTCCCCCTTTTCTTTGGGAAAATGGGAAATAATTTGTGAATATGGTGATGGGAAATGGTATGTATCGCTCTTCGTCTGGATTCCTACTGGGAAAAGAATGGAGCACAGCTAACTAAATAGGGGTGGGGTATATGCTGCATTTTTCGTTTAATAGAATGTGCTTGTATGCTAAAGTATGCTCTTAAGGAGGATGAAAAAAGAGGACAGTGTGAGTATGAGGGAAGAGATACTATATGAGCAGAAACTTTACGCGGGGACTACACTATGGCAATAAAATACCATGTCTAGCCAAAGCTGGAATAGCAACTTGCTTTTTTTTCCCAGCTTGCTGGAAAAAAAAGCTTGTGTTAAAATGATTGTGAAGAAGTTGAGTCTTTGCCTGTATTATGGTTCATTCTCATCTAATCTATGTTCAGATCCTCATTTTTATGACCAGAAAATTTATACGTAAACGAGGGAAAAAAAGTAAAGAAATCCAGCAACAAAGTGCTGATGTTCCAGCTGTGAAAACAAGAGATTCCATGAATTTCAACGTGGAAGTCTAGGTGGATCCTGCTATTATTGTCAGACTCTAGACAATGAATTTGCACTAATAGGAGATTATATTCTATAATCTGCACATGATATAACGATGGAGTGCATCTGTCACTTCCGAGTACTGCAGGTGCCTTTCTTCCAGAAAGTGGTGGATAGGAATGTAAGTGGGGTGTGCAGGGTGAAGTTTGGTGGGGTTTTATTTTGAGACATGCTGGGGACAGGCATCTTCTGAAATGCAACTGCTGATCTATTGGAAATATTTGTAAAGAATAGCCAAACTTTCAAAAAATTAATGAATGGTGCATGTATCATGAGGTGAACAGGCTATATTCTCCCAGAATGATTCTATGGAAAAGAATAAGCAAGCAGTAGGGAGAGAAAAAGGTGGTCGTGTGTGCATGGAATTTAATGAGGTCTGTTGCCTGATTAAATGCTCAGTCTACTTTTTCTCCTTCTGCTCTTGGTCTCTGCAGTCATAAATAATCCTTGGGATCTTCACACTGACAAGGCTACTGCATGCAATGGATTTCTTGCCCTTGCTGCCTATTATGATTGAAAATGTAATCTGTGTGTTGTGATGTCATACTGCTGGTTTGTGTAGAGATGTATGAAATTGGAGTATAGGCTATTGATATGCAAAATATAAGCAGACTAGTCAGATTTCCAGCTTATCCTTTCCAAGTCTTTAATGTTATCTCTCTGGGAGCTTAAGCAAGATTTAGTAAATAACTTGAATAGCACATACAAAAGGAAAGATTTTGTTGTCTTGGGTTTTTTTTAGCAGCATTTAAACCCCATGTTTACAAATCCTTGTGCAGTTGCAGTTTTAATACACAGGTGACACTGGTGACATCTGGTCTTCTGCCATTAAGAAACACAAGCCTCCACTCTGGGAAGTTGTCCTTGTTTCCACTGAGATAGAATTAATTTTCTGCCCAGTAGCTGGTGCAGTGCTGTGTTTTGGCTTCAGTCTGCGAACAATGCTGATAACACACTGATGTTTTAGTTGTTGCTAAGTAGCACTTTGTCCTGGGTTTAGCAGCAGCAGTTTTTGTCCTTAGTAGCTGATGCAGCGCTGGATTTAGACTTTTAGCCTGAGAACAGAGCTGATAACACCGATGTTTTTAGCTGTTGCTAAGTAATGTTTATCCTGACCAAGGACTTTGTGAATCTCATGCTCTGCCAGGGAGGAGGGGAGGCCGGGAGGAAGCAGAGACAGGACACTTGACCCCAGCTAACCAAAGAGGTATTCCATACCACAGTACATCATGCCCAGGGAGGTAACTGGGAGTTACCCGGAAGGGCACGGGCTCTCTTCCGGGGGGGGGGTTGAACTCGTTCGGCGGTGGTATCATATTCTCTTCCCTTATTATTTTCTCTTATCATTATTATCATTGGTGGTAGCAGTAGTGATTTGTGTTATACCTTAGTTACTGGGCTGTTCTTATCTCAACCCGTGCTAGTTACATTTTCTCGATTCTCCTCCCCATCCCTCTGGGAGCAGGGTTGGGGGGGCTGGGGGTGGGGTGGAAGCAAAGAAAGAGGGAGAAAAAAAAGGTGGGGAGTGAGTGGACGAGCTGCGTGGCTCAGTCTGAACCATGACACACTTACTGTGATCAGGGACTTTCTGGTCTCATGCTCTGCCAGTGAGGGGGAGCACAAGAAGCCTGGAGGGAGCAGAGAGAGGACCTCTGACCTCCAACAACTAGCCAAAGCAGTATTCCTCATCACAGAGCATCATGCCCTGTATAGAAACTGGGGTGGTGGTTGGCCTGGAAGGGACAAATTGTTGCATAAGGTTAAGACTGCTGATTGAGATGAGCTCTTAGGTAGAAGTTCTTCCCTGTGAGGGTGATGATGCACTGGCACAGGTCACCCAGAGAACTTGTGGCTGCCCCATCCCTGGCAGTGTTCAAAGCCAGGATGGACGGGGCTTGGAGCAACCTGGTCTAGTGGAAGGTGTCCCTGCCAGTGGCCAGGGCTTGGAACTGGATGAGCTTTAAGGTCCCTTCCAAACTAAATGACTCTAGGATTCTGTGACTTACAGTTTGTATCATTGAGAATCTTGATGAGGCTGGAAGCAGCAGCCCTAGTGATTTCTTTGCTTTTCTGCTTGTTCCTTTATGTAGATAAAGTGCCAGATTCAGTGTATTCTTTTTCTGAAATCTATTCTGCTTATGTTTTGGAAGGTAGGTCTTCTTGAATGTCAGTGGGAGCCACACCAGTTTGCTATATTAAGAACAAAGACTGTTATTTATTTACTGGTCACCAAAATTGGGGTTTTCTTGAGATGAAAGCTTGTGTCTACTGATGCCAGTGAGAGCCACCTGCATGTCTAACAACATAATGTGGTCATTAGTAGTATGCTGCAGAAGAGGGAAAGAACAGGAATTGTTGTACTCCCGAGGGAATAAAACCAGACAAACAGTAATGCTAATGAGACAGATGACCCTGTATAATGAAATTATGCTCTCTTCTTGGTGAAACAGTGTAATGTATTCATTTCCCAGGTCCTTCTGTACATTGCCTCTCCTGTTTAGTCAACAGCAAGTGCTGCAGAGAATCATTGCTGTGTTAAAGTATCCTAACCTTTCTAACCTTTTCTCTTTTCTTACAACAGGGACTTCCTCTTCTAAATATATTAATTTAAGCAGAATATCACTCATTTGAGTATAATGCTGATATTTTGATATTTCAGAATGAGTCAAAAATGGCTCAATTTAAGCTGCATGTTTAAGAATAAAAGCTTGAAAAAATGAAACAAGTCAAAACCTACTGGCTCCTTTGCCATTATTCAGTACGTGCAAAAAAGCAGAAGCATTACTGTTCTTTGTGAGTAGTACTAAAGTGGTGTTTCCTTTAGCAAGGAACTTGCCACTTCTAGCACAACAGTTTCATGCTGTAAATATCTTCAATCTCAACAAAATAGCTATGGCTGAATTTGCGGTTGATTGATTCCAGTAATATCAAGTGGTGAAGTTCAATGTTATGTTAAAGAACTTAAGAGGATCATCTACATTAGATCACTGGCAAATAAGAATCAATGAAAAGGTCAGAGAAATGGCTCGTGCTTAAAAAGATTTTTTTATTTTTATTTTTCCAATTATTATTCAAAACGTGTTAAAATGTTTTGAATTTCATCAGTTTGTCAATTCAGGTATAAAGAATTACGTCTCATTTGCTTATGAATGTTGATCTCTGGTACAAAATATAAAAAAAAAAATACCCAAACCAACAAAATAAAGGGTTGGATAAGTTCGGGTTTTATTTTTTCTGAAGCCTAACTCAATAATAATGATGGCAAAAAGTGTTTAGGAAGACTCGCTTTACTCCGTGCTTTCATGCACAATACTGCTGTCTGGCTATATATTCATCCTCTGAAGTGGCTTGTTGTTTTGGCTAGAATGATTCTTATCTCTCTTTGTATACTGACAAGGTCAAATTCTGAAACACCATTTAAAACAATTGAAAAAATAAAAGTGATGGAAAAATTTATGCACAGTCACTGGTGTTTTTCAGTTATTAAGTAGCCTTCTATTATCCTGAATAACAACAGCCTTCGCTACTAAAAGCAGTGAGAGCTCCTGTATAGTGGAAGCAAAACTAAGGTTAATTATAGGGTGGTCATGGAAACTATAATGAACCACAGTGTTCAATGACACTAAAAACATCCCTTTGAAAAGACAGATGTAATGACAGAATCACAGAATCAGCCAGGCTGGAAAAGACCTTTAAGATCACCGAGTCCAACCATTCTCCCAGCATTGCCAAGGCCACTACTTTGGACAGGTATCCTTGAATGTTTTACAAATGTTTAGGTAGGAAGGCCATAAAGGTGGTTGCTTTGTGTGGGTTTTTTTGTGGGTTTGTTTGGGTAATTTTTGGTGTGGTTTATTTTTGTATTTATTTAAATTATTTTTCATTATTATAGTGTTGTTTTTTTATCCTTTGTAGCCATAAATACTGCAAAACCAATGTAGTGGCTGCTCATAGGAATCCCCAGGATTACTTAATAGTGGGCTTTTCAGTACTTTCTTGGAGTATGTTTTATGTGTTCATGTGGTAGAAGAGTAGGGAAGGAGAATCAGCAAGTGAAAAAAGGATGTATCCTTCTGAGCTTCTTGCCAGCCCGTAAGGGGAGCTGTGTGAAGACTTGTTGAACAAGATTAGGGAATAGACATGGCATACTCAACCTAATTTGCTAATCCAGTAGCAGAACTGAATTTGCATGTCTCTGCATTGTCAGTGTTTAGCCTGCAGCTAAGTACTAACCTAGTAAACCTACTGTTTAGTTGGCCGAGATTAATCATGCACCCATTTTGAAAGACAGCTTGCATGCCACTCCTGTTTATTTTAAGATGCAGCCTTTGTAAAAGATAGTTACACCTAGGCATACCTTTTGGCCTGTAGGCTGATAAAGAGCTGTTGTTTGATGCATGGCTACCTTCAGCTCACCTAATATCAGGTATTTCATCTCAGTGCATAACTGTTACCATCTGAATAATGAGTGCCTGCTATATCACTAGCATACAGTCTAATTTTCTGATTTAAATCTCTCATCTCCTTTTTGTATAAAAGATATGATGCTGTAAAAACAGATGGCAGACTTGGTAACAAAGTCCATTCAGTTTTCTGTCACCTACTGTCAAGTTTATGGATTTCTCGCTGCCATTTCCATTTAATTGTTATTAGGTCTTGTTGAAGAGTTTCTCCACACTCTTGGTGCTGTTGGATCTCTACAGTTTAGTTTAGCTGCTTGTTAATCTGACACAGAGCTCAACATTTGATTTAATAATTCAGTCTGTTTTTTCTGAGCTGCTCCCTGTGATTCTGAGGTGGGAGGCATGCTCATGACATGCATATATTAGTTTATGATATTTATATTAAAGATTTTTAGATAGTTTCGTACTTTTACATTCCAATCTATCAGATTGAGATGAGATCTTATGCAGAAGTTCTTCCCTGTGAGGGGTGGTGAGGCGCTGGCACAGGTTGCCCAGAGAAGCTGTGGCTGCCCTATCCCTGGCAGTGTTCAAAGCCAGGTTGGATGGGGCTTGGAACAACCTGGTCTAGTGGAAGGTGTCCCTTCACATGGCAGGGGTTTGGAACTGGATGAGCTTTAAGGTCCTTTCAAACACAAGCTAGTCTGGGATTCCATGATTTTGTTTCAACAAATACACTACCTACTAGTAAACTGGAAAATAATTCATTATCAGTTAACTATATAAATCAGTACTTTTCCAAAAGAAAAATATAATACATATTAATCTTCCTGAATTACTGGTAATACCAGAGGTCCATGTTATTAGATTTATATCTGCTTATATTTCCTTTCTTCCTAAGGCATAAGTTTATTTATAAAAATATGTAATATGTATTTTATAATACCTATATCTTAAACATAATTTCTAGGCATCATCCTTCTGTTTGCTACCCTGAGATACCTTTGTGTCATTTTATATCATCTGTAGTTCCTACAAAAAAAAAAAAAAAGAAAAAAGTACAAAGTACATAAGATCCTTTTTTGCCCAATATAAAACTTGATACAATGTATGTAAGGGTTTTGAGTGTGTATATTTATAAAGTGTTAACATCGTTTGTGTTGAAGAGAGGGGACCCCAAACACTCCTGGCAGTTTTACATCTCCATCATGTCCAATTTAAGCTGGGCCATCTATGCTAAAGCATTTTTTCCCGTCTTTCTGTAGACGGCAAAGAACTGTATATTCCACTTTCTCATGAGATTTGGCAATTGACAAAATCGTAATTATGATATTTACCTTTTATATCATGAACATGCAAGTATCTGAGATAATATGTGTCCTGGGTTCAGCAGTAGCAGTCATTTTTCTCAGTCTTAGTAGCCGCTGCAGTGCTGTGTTTTTGGCTTTCAGCCTGGGAACATCGCTGATAACACCGATGATTTCATTTGTTGCTCAGTAATGTTTACTCTGACCAAGGACTTTCTGAGTCTCATGTTTTGCCAGGGAGGAGAGGAAGTTGGGAGGAAGCAGAGACAGGACACCTGACCCAAACTAGCCAAAGAGGTATTCCATACCACAGCATGTCATGCCCAGTATATGAACTGGGGGCAGTTACCCTCAGGGGCTAGATCACTGCTTGGTCAGGCTGGGTATCGGTTGGTGGGTGGTGAGCTGTTGTATTCTCTTCCCTTGTTATTTCCCTTATCATTATTATCATTGGTGGTAGCAGTAGTGGTTTTGTGTTATACCTTAGTTACTGGACTGTTCTTATTTCAACCCGTGGGAGTTACATTCTTTCGATTCTCCTCCCCATCCCTCCAGGAGCAGGGGGATGAAGGGAGGGAGTGAGCAAGCAGCTGCATAGTTCTGGGTTGCCAGCTGGGCTTAAACCGTGACAATTTGCTGCTAGTTACCAGGAACTAGGAAATAATATTGTTTTACATGAGTGCAACTTCATTTCTTTTTCACCAATTTAGTCATTCTTATTAAGGTCATAAATATTTATTTCAAAATTTCAATTCCAGGAACTGAAATAGCCTTATTTTAGTTACTACTTCATCAAGTTTAAACTTGGAAATCATAGAATAAGCAATTCCAAGTAATCTTAAAAATGATAAGAATAATTAAGCTCCAAAACCTGCTTTTTTGCTATTACATGATTTCTGCATATATTCTGCCAGCTCAATCACTGCCTTACTCCATTTTGACTCTGTGCTAAACCAAACATGTATCTACCCCATTCCATACTTCCTTGGCGCTTCACTCATGAGTTTAAAGAGATTCTGATATATCAAGAAGGCTTATTCTTTGAATATAATTTCACTCTCTACTCTCTGCTGGCCCAAAATAACAAGTTGTATAGCACCATGCTTCATAGAAGGATCATAGAATCCTGGAATAGTTAGGGTTGGAAGAGAGCTTAAAGCTCATCCAGTTCCAACCCCCTGCCACAAGCAGGAACACCTCACACTAGACCCCATTGCTGCAAGTCCTGTCCAACCCGGCCTTGCACACGGAATTAGACATCTGCAATTCTCTGGTGATGTGGAAGTTGAGGAGTAAAAAAAGAAGGTTTTTAAGAATCGTCGTAAGGCAATGATAATCTTTAGTAAGGGAGATACAGTTTGTAAATTCAAAATCAGTAAAATTTAGCATTTTCATAGCAGCAGAGGGAGGCTTGCCAAATTAAATTATTAGAGACTGTAATAGTAGATGATCCAGAAAGTACAGTGCAAAAATACTGCATAAGTGTGATCCTTTTCAAAACAAATCCAGGACGAATGCAACAGAATGGCAAAGAAACATTTTCAAATGAGACTTGAACTGGCTTTTCAGTAAGGAAAATGTGGATAAAAGCTGCTGACAGGAGAGAAAACTGATGAAGCAGCTGTGAGGAGTATGACAGAAAGCTATCTAAGACTACAGAGAAAATGATTGTGACAGAAGATGATATTTTTCACTCTGTTATTGAAGCATCTGTTGCTCCTGGTTTTGTTCTTGTTTAAACTTTTGGCATTAGGGCATGTTGTTGCATCCTACTCTAGAGCAGTAAACTGAAGGCTAATGTGTAATTCCTTAATTAAAGGACTGCAGTTAAAAAATGCTAGGTTTTAAGTAATTCTTTTTGCATGCTATTGGTAATTCATGCCTCATATTCCTCATCTAAATGAAAGGCCATGGGGGTGTTTCTGTACGAAATTGAGCTGAGTTTTGAAATGCTTTGAGATACTTAAAGGCAGAGTCTTTCTAGATCTTAATTAGTAGTATAATGATTAAAACGAATCAAATATAACCTTTGAGATGTTTCACCATTGTGTATTTTTCAATGTAATTAGTTTTTACAGAGGAGGATCAGGGGAAAATCCATCTTTTATTGGGTAAACTTCATTAAAGACATGCACATAGTCCATCAATAATGAGATTCTCCCTCTTGGTGAGCTTCCTTGTCTATTCATTTTTCTTTCCCACCTGCACTCACAATGGTGGCTGTTTGCTCCCATTATGTTCAACAATGCAGCATTTGTAAACTGGCCCTCATTCATTTAATTCCTGTTTCAAAGGCCTGACAGAAAACCCAGTGAAAAGCCTTTCAATGCAAATGCCAGTTTAATGACTTCGTTCATTCAGCAGAGGGGACTCTGAGATAACTTGACTTCTCCTCCCTGCAAATACAAGAAAATGTTTTCATGAAGCCTTAGACGTGTCATGCTTTTTAACAAGACACTTTCAGTTTGCAAACAGAATCTGATGGCTTTAATTTTGAGTTAGCTAAATCCCAGGAGTTTTCTGCAGTGTCAACCTCCCACACTTCTCCCTTCACGCAAGGAGGAGAGAGAGGGTGAGAACTTCCCTTGCTTTGCAGCCTCAAAAATGCATCTTCTTTGGAAAGCTTTGGTTTGCTTCATTTCCTCAGCAGAGCAGCAGTTCTCCTTGAGAATAAACACTTGTTTGATTGGTTTCAAATATGTTTAAATATCATATTAATGGGAAATTACTAGCGTAGTTACTCTTGTTAAAGCCGAAGGACAAACACATTTAGTCTGTTTCAACAGCTTGCATTGTGGGTTGTTCTTGGGATATGTACTCTTCTTATATTGATTCTCTTTAGAAATCATTTGTTTACTGGATTTTGTCACAGAAAGATAAAATCAAAGTTAGGATAATAAAATAATGGGGATCTCTAGGCATCTTTGTGTATTTTGAAGTTAGCAGTGGTTGTAGCATTGATTTGTAAAAGAAATGAATGAGTTGATTTTCTATTTGACAAACCCATTAGAGTTATTGGAAAGCTGTGAGGAACTGACCAAGGATAGAACCAGCAGAGTTTACACAGACCATAATAAAGTTTTAGCAAAATTAATCTTGGCAGAGAAATTAAGAGAGAGTTAATTCCTTTTCTGGGGTTGTCCGTCCAAGATTTTGAATGTAGCAGAGGGATGACTTTTATGTGATAAACTTCTATGAAGCAAGAATATAAATGTCTCATCTTAAGTTTGATGAGTTCTTAGTGTTACAGAAGCAATTCCACTATAATACTCACTTCAGCTGCCATATCTGCTTGCACATAAGCCTTCCACAAACAGTATGAAAGTATTTTGAAGGGTATTCTGGTTTAATAGTGTGTTTAAAAGAGATATTTAGCTGATGCTTTGGATTTGATGGATGCTCTCCCATCAGTTAATAGAATATGCCACACAAGTAAAATTTTCTCATATTTCCAAATAAAAATAGCATAAGATTTTACTATTTCTTGTATATGAATCTAGGATTAAGCTAACTTTCTATGAGAAGCTAGTGAGTTTATTGATCTTTACTAGCGTACAAGAGCTAAACCATAATTTCTGTGCTGTCCTACAAAAGCTGCCAGACTCAACATTTCCTTGTTTTTGCTGACCAGTATTAGACAAAAGCAACTCATCCTGGCAGTAGCTCCTCTGGCTAAGTGCTTAGAAATCATATTCAGAAAGTAGGATTAAAACTGTGTATTCTAGAAAGGAGGAGAAAAGGGAAGAAAAAAAAAACTACTCTTGTGGTCTCAACTTCCAAGTAACTGTTTGACAGCTCATGCCCTATTGATAGTTCTTGAAATCACAAAATCCACTATATTTTAGGTGGCATTCAACTATGAATATATCTTAGCATCATAATACACCGTAATTAGGTAATCAGGTTTTTCATCTTCATAGTGTTTACAAATATGTGCTGGCTACAAAATCCTCGTAATAAGCTGATGTTCAGTTTCATCCAGAACCAGTGTTTGGAACCAGTAATAGTTTGTGCTTCTGTGACTAGGAAAAAACATCCTGTCTAATGAGACTTCCTGTCTTTAAAAACTGTGTGTCTTGTAGATTTAAATATGAACCTCTTGAACAAGCTATTCACTGTCCATAAAACCCTTTTAAAATGAGTGCACAATGTCATCTCAGCTCAGTTACCCCAACCTTATTAATTTTGTTCTCTGCTGTAGTAATTTTATTTGGATAAATTGCAGATCATGTACCACCATAAACACTCTGGATCATGTTGTGCTTTTGTGCATTGTATTTGATTGCCCTTGACACACATGTGCAAATGAAAAATGAAACAGTATATAGGCTCTGCTATAAGAAAACATGGATGAGAGGTATGTTAGTAACATCTGTGTGATTAATAGTAGAAGCGTTTTGCAAAATATAGTACATATAACAGAAAAAAATACTGGTATCAAAAGTGACAGAGTATGTTAATTGTTCTTTGAGTCTAAACTGAATCATTCCAATATGAATATATCTTCTGTTTGTGGGTGGTTTGGATTTTTTTTTGTGTTGTGTGTGCTGAAGTTTGTTTTCTCTTTAAATCACTCACAATGTTTAATTGGTTTTCCCCTGGACCAAAGGAGACCTCATGGGACTTTTATTAACAAGTGATCTGATTATTTAATGGGGTTTTTGTCTAGTTTAATTTGCACTATCGAACTACCTTGAGTAATATACAAAAGTCAGGGTCTTTTTACAATGGGAATTGTACTGCTGTGTGTGGGAGGAGAAATAGCTGCCTCAAATATCCCATTGACTGAACAGATCAATTTGTACTGACTTGTCCAAAGCAGGAAAGCAGGCTACAGTGATAGGGCCATAAATACTGACTCTTAGGCTTATAGCTTTAACTTGGTGTTGGAATTCAATCTCTTACTCTGTGCAGACCACAGAGATTGCTCTAGTGGAAAAGGATGACTCCCATGACTGAGCTATTGCTGATGTGAAATGTAATGGATCTGCACACCTGAAGTCAGTCTGACCTTCCCTAAAGCACATCTCATGTGATTGGGATAGGCAGCAGGCTGCTACCAGGGCAAGTATAATTTTGTCATTTTGCTTCTTCCTCATTGCTGACTCTAATGCAAGGCAGATTTGAGCTGGATAGGTGGTGTTTTATCCAGAACTATGTGGCTGTAAGTATCATTGCATTTGTGAGAAGGAAGTATGTGTTAAAATGAAAGCTGAACTGGAAGACTGTGGCATTTTCCTTCTTTGGTACAAATGAGAAAAATGAGAAATGCCTGGAGTAGGCATCACTGTCCTTTAGGTTTTTTTGTTTTCTTTTTGTCCTCGGCATAACATCTGCTCCTAAGAACAAAACAAACTCGGATATTAATCTAAATAAGATGATGGCAAAGCTAAAATATTTACTTTTTTTTTTTTTTTTTTTTAATCTCCCCTCTTATGCATACTTAGCTTTGAAAAGCCTAATGGAAAAGTCCCCTTCAGATCTCAAACTTGTTTTTATAATACAGACTAAAATGTGGTAGTATAAGAGACCTTGCCTTTAATAAATTTATAACACATTGCACTTTTGTCTTTAATTCTAAAAGGCTTCCTTGTTACAGAGTTGTTTCAATTATAAGATATGCTGATCTCATAAGCCACCACCAAAAGCCTTGGAACAGTAATCGCACCAAGGAAGCAGTCTGAAAATCATGTAAAAAGAATGAAACAGAATGAAGAACAGTCTGTTAGAGTGATGAAACTGAGTGGAGAGGAACATGCATGTTAGATATTTCAATAGATCAGAAAGGGAAGGGGGGAAATTTTGTTACCTAATGAGGAAACAAAAGCAAATCATCAATAAAAACATAATCTTGTCGTTTGTTATATGCAGTTATTTTAGCAATGTCTTAAACTACAGAATGAAAATGAACGTTGGAGTGTAACATCATTTCTGAAAGATGTCTGAGTGGCCATTACCTGCTGTCTTAATGATGGAAGGTACCATAAGGAAGTCAGAAACTGCTTCTGAGTTTTGTTTCCTAAATCTTGATTTCTGCCAAAAATTTCTTTACAGCGAGCTAGTCTTATGTTTAATACCTCATTAGACGTAATGCATTTTACTGCATAAGGCTTTAAGAAATCATTTGCACTACAATAGGAAAATTTGACCTTTTATATATGTTTTCCAATGAAAGTGATTATGCTTGATAAGGTGCCAAAATTATTTAGGGATATGCTGGACACAAGGTTGCTTCTCACATGTTTTAGTTTCCAGATGTTAGTGTGGCTGACTCTTGAGCCATACAATGAGTCTGAGTGTATTTAATCAAGTCTACCTACCCCGAACTGGTTCTTTGTTTTGGGGTAGGTGATTCAATGTCCTTGGGTCAATCTTGGGTTTGATTCCTACTCCAACAGGGTCGATGGCAAATACATCAAAGCTATATAATAACTTCAAGGAAAATATATAGAATGCTTTCTGATACCATACTTTAGAATTGTTTCTTGTGGTGCTTCAAGATTAGTGAAACTAACTCGGCCAGTCATGAATCTGAGTACTGGGTATGAATGCCGGTCCTTAGTTGAGAGGTAGAACCAAATTGGATCTTGAAAATTTGTATCTCTGGAGTCCAGACAAATGAAAATTTTCAGGAAAAGTTAAGTTTAGGTGAACCAATTTGATTTCTGTTTAATGCCATCAATTCCAAATTAGCATGAAACCACTCAAATCATACAATGGTTTGGGTTGGAAGGGACCTTAAAGCTCATCCAGTTCCAGCCCCCTGCCACGGGCAGGGACACCTTCAATTAGATCTTCATTGGAAAGCTCCCTAAGATTTTTATGATGACTTCTCCCTCTCTAACATTAAATGCTTTTTAACAGCGCTTTCTGAAGTCAGATCTTTGTCCTGTTTATCACACCTTAATGGTGGTTGGTAAGATACACAACCAGACTTCTTCACATTGTTCATCGCTATTCAACAGAGGATATATATATATCTGTCTTACCACATGTGAATTTGTAATTTCCTAAGATCTGATCCTGTGAAGTGTGAAGCAGCTGTTAAGATTAGTAATGGCAGTTGCATTTCCTGTGGGAGAAGAGATAACTAAATGTAAATTATTTTGGGATATATGTTGAAGTGATTTTCTCCTTTCATATTTCTGGACAAGTCATGCAGTTCATTTCCAGGATTTAAACGAACCATTCTTTATTTTAATCTTACTGACACATAAAGTGTATAATTTTCAAAACTTGTCTGTAGTACTATTTCACATGTGATCCTTTCCTCACTAAGGAAAGCTGCATGATCTGTTTTCAGATCTGATGAGTTTATAATTTGTCTGCATTTTTATAGAGAGGGGTGAGACAAATGAAACTAGTGAATCAGAGAGGACTCTGTGCAGTGATAACAGAAATTTATTACCCGATTTTTAGTTAAGGCATGATGACTTAAAGGAGGAGGCAGTCCATATCCCCTTCAGTCAGTTCTTTAATGCTCTGCAACATTGGATTTTTAAGTTTTACCAATTTGTGGAGTCCTTTTGGTTTATTCCCAGGCCAGTGTATTTAAACCATTAGAATACTGCCCCTCAGGCTGTAAATTGCAGTATTAGAGAAGTATTTTTATTTTGGATCTGTCTGGTACACAACATCTTTGTCTCTGAATTGGAGAGATATCAATTCGATGGATGGACCACTCAGTGGATAAAGAACTGGCTGGATGGCCACACGCAGAGAGTTCTGGTCAATGGCTCGATGTCCGGCTGGAGACTAGTAACGAGTGGTGTCCCTCAGGGATCGGTGTCGGGACCAGTCTTGTTTAACATCTTCATCACTGACATGGACAGTGGGATTGAATGCACCCTTAGCAAGTTTGCCGATGACACCAAGCTGTGTGGTTTGGTTGATACACTGGAGGGAAGGAATGCCATCCAGAGGGACCTTGACATGCTTGTGAGGTGGGCTGATGCCAACCTTATGAAGTTCAACCATGACAAGTGCAAGGTCCTACACCTGGGTTGGAGCAATCCCAGGCACAGCTACAGACTGGGCAAAGAAGAGATTCAGAGCAGCCCTGCAGAGAAGGACTTGGGGGTGCTGGTCGATGAGAAAATTAACATGAGCCGGCAGTGTACGCTTGCAGCTCAGAAAGCCAACCGTATCCTGGGCTGCATCAAAAGGAGCGTGACCAGCAGGTCGAAGGAGGTGATCCTGCCCCTCTACTCTGCTCTTGTGAGACCTCACCTGGAGTATTGTGTGCAGTTCTGGTGTCCTCAACATAAAAAGGACATGGAACTGTTGGAACAAGTCCAGAGGAGGGCCACGAGGATGATCAGGGGCTGGAGCACCTCCCGTGTGAAGACAGGCTGAGGAAGTAGGGGCTGTTCAGCTTGGAGAAGAGAAGGCTGCATGGAGACCTCATAGCAGCCTTCCAGTATCTGAAGGGGGCCTACTAGGATGCTGGGGAGGGATTCTTTGTCAGGGACTGTAGTGACAGGACAAGAGGTAATGGGTTAAAACTTAACCAGGGGAAGTTTAGATTGGATGTAAGGAGGAAGTTCATTCCTGTTAGGGTGGTGAGGCACTGGAATGGGTTGCCCAGGGAGGTTGTGAATGCTCCATCCCTGGCAGTGTCCAAGGCCATTTTGGACGAAGCCTTGTGTGGGATGGTTTAGGGTGAGGTGTCCCTGCCCATGGCGTGGGGGTTGGAACTAGATGATCCTGAGGTCCTTTCCAGCCCTAAGTATTCTATGATTCTATTCTGTGATTCTATATAGGACTTTCTAGGCTGTAGTTCAATAAAGACCAAACGATGTGTCTGGCTCAGTAATTATATTATTAGAATGGACGTGAATACCCTATCCCTGGCAGTATTCAAGGCAAGGTTGGACAGGGCTTGGAGCAACCTGGTCTAGTGGAAGGTGTCCCTGCCTGTAGTAGGGGGTTGGAAATGGATGCAATTTAAAGTCTCTTCCATCACAAATAATTCTAGGATTCTATGAATTCAAACTCTTATCCTTATTCTCCCTTCCCCGTATTAGTCTAGCTTTGATTCCATTTTCTTTTTCTCCACTTTTGCCCTACTGCAGGGACTCATTGTGTCTTGCCTAGTGCACCCTGAACCTTAAAACTTGATACCAAATTGATTTATCACAATCCTGCATTTCTAAAAACTTAGTTTTGGTGGTTAGTCAGTAGAAGGAAGGCTAAAGAAAAAAATTAACAATTGAGAACAGTTTTGCATGAGCATTACTGCCTTTGAGAATCATCTTGTCTTTGATCTTTCTGTACCTGTCTTGTTCTCTTTTCTTAATGATGCTCTGTTGTGTAATGTCAGATCAAGATATGTGATAATGTATCTTTGCTTTTGTTAGCTTCTTGGAACATTTTGCTCATTATGAAATGCTGATGAATAGCTTGTATTAAAAATGTAGGGAGATCCCATAGCTCTAGGAAAGTTACTCTGATAGTGTTGGTACTGAAATTAAAATATAATAAAGAAAACATTTTGAAGATAATGTTACATGTCAAAAGCAAACAGGGTCAGCATTCAGCATTTCCCCATGCTATGAAATGGCGATGTGAAGATACACAGCTAAATTACTGCATGAGAAAGCCCTTGATTTAGGTCAGATTGTGTCTTTAATGTTTTCATTCTTGTGAATGAAAAACACTGAACCTTAGAAGAAAAGTCAACCATTACCTTAACCATTAATGGATCAGAAGCAAAGACATTGAATAGAATGTAACTGTTTAATTGACTCAAGTAGAACATTTATCTTGGATATTACTTTATTGAACAGTATATCCTATGTCCAGCTAGCATATTCAAGAACAGTGTTTTTGCATATCTTCTGTCTTAATGTAACCCTTTGTTGTTTGCACAGACTGAAAAACATCTCTTTGGTGTTTTCAAATTACTGTATCACATTGAAGATTTTAGAAAATCTATCCACGAATTTCTTGTACTTTCTCTGATTTCTCCTGAAGACAGACAAACTGTTTTATGATAAGAAGTTGCAGGTCTTCAGCAGTTGAACTAGGACTCCTATACGTTATTGCCAGAGCCACTTAGGGTTTTTTTGGTGGGGTGTTTTTTTTTTTTTTGTTTGGGTTTTTGGGGTGTGTTTTTTGTTTGCTTGTTTGTTTTTTAGGGTTTTTTGTTTGGTTTTGTTTTTGTTTTTGTTTTTACTGTCTCTATTTGTAGCTTTCAATTATTGTGGATTTAGCAGGGGGTGTTTACTAGTACTCAGGCAAATAGCATCTCTGGCAAATAAGCTATGCTGTTTTACGACCTAAATCTGCAGAGCTGAGTCTGGTTTTGCTTAGCTGTGGGTGTTTCTTATATGTTTCCTACTATCACATCTGAGAACTAATGATCAGTAATGGGGAAAAATATAGTGTTGTTAATTTAGGCCCAAGGAAAGTTCAAAAAAGCTCTCCTAATTTTCATGAAAGGAGACATCTTTTAAAATCTTGAAAATTACCAGAATTAGAAGAGTTAGAACATCAGCATTTTTTTCCAAGGTAAGTACTTTGTGTAGCTGCTGTAAGATTAGCTCATCGGTCTCCTTTGTCTCTAGTCATTCTCATCTAAATGACCTTTGAGGATCCCTTCCAACCCAAACTATTCTATGATTCTATTCTATGATTGTCTGCTTTATAAGCTTATAATAATATAATAAAATTCAGTGGCAGACTGGGTAAGTTCATGGAAGATAGTTAAAAGAAGGCTACTCGATATATTGTTATTAGATTCATTTCAGGAGCTGTCTCAGGTGAAAATAGTTGGAAGTTGAGAGAGTATTGGCTGGGAATATCACCTATGCATTCATTGAACTTGTTGTTTTTTTTTCCCTTGGACAAGTGTGCAACCACTGCTGGAGATTGCTACTTTCAGTAGAGCAAAGCCTTGTTGACTTTGTATGTTACAATTATAGTCAATTCTCCGGGATAAGGATGAGTAGTTGCTCAAGATAGTAAAGTTAACAAAAATGTCTGAAATTATGAAATCTGTGAAATTCTGACTGTTAAGACTAAGTGAATAAATTGATATTTTACATTTGCAAATGTCTTGATAACTTTCGCTGTCTGAACTCATTAACTGGAATATTCATGTTACGCTTGAGATCATAAAATCACAGACAGTTTTGGGTTGGAAGGGACCTTAAAGCTCATCCAGTTCCAATTCCCAGCCACGGGCAGGGACACCTTCCACTAGACCAGGCTGCTGCAAACCCCACCCAACCTGGCCTTGAACACTGCCAGGGATGGGGCAGCCACAGCTTCTCTGGGCAACCTGTGCCAGGGCCTCACCACCCTCGCAGGGAAGAACTTCTGCCTAAGCTCCTACAAACTAAGAGCATTCAGAGCAGACATTTTTGGGTGTCTTGAAAATTCAATCTTCTGGGCAGGGCAGGAGTTATTTAAGAATGGCAAATTCGTAGATGTAGTTTCAGCACTGCTCAGACAGTGGGACACTATTGGAAATGCCTGTAATATCAAATGTTATTAAATATGACTAGAGGAATGACTGACATTGCAGGGCCTTTTGTCTTGCTTAAGACTTTGTAATTTAAGTTCTTATGCTCTTTACTGCTATGCCAGTAGTGAAAAGAGAAAAAAAGGTTTACTGACAAATTTAATTATGATTAAGCAAAAGTAGGCAGTTGTAGCATTGTGAATTCAGAAAGACCAAACATGGGTTTCATGTAACAGTCAAGAACTGAATATATATGCTTTCAGGGGTTTCTTCAGTGGGCTTTCATCTTTGGCCCAATTTGTTACACTTACTTTATAAATACATATATGTATATGTATGTGTGTGTGTGCATGCATGTGTGTAAAACAAAGAAAAAAACAAATGATCCTACTGTTTATTTAAGAGATGATAAAATATAAATCAACATTCATATTTCATTAGAGGGATGTCTTACGATGTTGAGCTCATATGTGTTCCTTGCAATAGCCAATCAGTCACTCCTATTAAAACTTCTTCTGGCTAATGTCTTGTGGAACTTTTCACTCTCAAAATGTGTCGCGGTTTAAACTCAGTCAGCCACAGTTTCTACTCCTTCCCCCCTCTTTCTTTCCTTCCCCTCCCTCCCACCCCCCTCTCCCGGAGGGATGGGGAGGAGAATCGAAAGAATGTAACTCCCTCAGGTTGAAATAAGAACAGTCCAGTAACTGAGGTATAACACAAATCACTGCTGCTACCACCAATGATAATAATGATAAGAGAAAATAACAAGGGAAGAGAATACGATACCATTGCTGAACGAGTTCAACCCCCCCTCCCCCCCGGAAGAGAGCCCGTGCCCTTCTGGGTAACTCCCAGTTACCTCCCTGGGCATGACGTGCTATGTTATGGAATACCCCTTTGGGTAGCTTGGGTCAGGTGTCCTGTCTCTGCTTCCTCCCGGCTTTCCCTCCTCTCTGGCAGAGCATGAGACTCACAAAGTCCTTGGTCAGAGTAAACATTACTTAGCAACAACTAAAAACATTGGTGTTATCAGCTCTGTTCCCAGGCTGAAAGTCAAAACACAGCGCTGCATCAGGTACTAAGGAGAAAAATTGACTGCTACTGCTAACCCCAGGACAAAATGTTTCTATTCCTTCACTGGCCAAGGATTCATCAGTAGGACTGGGGGAGGAGACCCACTTTCTACTTTTTTTTGATGCACGGGAATTGCTAGGGCTGTAGAGAATCATCTTTTCCCTTAAAAGAAAATGCAACTTTTCTGAGCACATTCGAATTGCACATTCAAATGGCACAGTGTGAGAGGAGTGTGACTATACCTCTAGGTTGGCTTTTATATATAAGCCAGCACAAGGCCCATGCAGTGGCTTTTGAGCCCAAGTTTAGGTTCATATCACAGCTGGTTAGGAAACACCAGACTTGCTTTGACTAGAATTTCAGTGAAACTGAGCTCTTTTTCCTTGTGGCCTGTGATAGAGCAGTAAGTTTTGTATCTATAATTAGAATCACTAACAGTATAAAGGAGATAGGGAGGTTCTGTATGAAGTTCCTTTCATAGGAGGAATAAAAGGTGATGCACAGTGTTGATACAAGTATAAGCAGTACCTGCTGTAGACAGATATTTTTTGCCTTGTGGATAGAATATCCTGAAACTCAGCTGCTAAGACAAAAGCAAATAGAGAACACCAAGGAAGTTGTAGAGTCTCCCTTTTTTAAGATATTCAAGCTTCACTAGGACGTGTTTCTGTGTAACCTGTTCTGGGTGGCCATGTCTTGGCAGGCAGTTGGGCTAGATGATCTCCAGAGGTGCCTTCCAACCCTAATGATTCTGTGATTCATGGTGGTATAAAATGCAAAATACTGCACTAAAAAAGGCCTTTTTTTTTTTTTTTCTCGTCTCTCAGCTTGCAGCAGCTATTTTAAACTTCAAGCAGTAACAAGCAGCATAACATTCCCAAGGTATCTAATGGGTACTGTAGTTGGCTCCAGACTTTGTGTAGGTTGCAGTTCCGTAACTTGGCTTTACTTCTAATCTTGATGGTTTTACCCATTACCTTGGACCATATGTCTGTGTTTCCTGAGTAGAAACATAGAGCTGTTTGAAGGATATGGTTCGTATTGCAGTTGGGTAGTTTTTACCAAGGGTGACGGTGGAGAGTAATGGAGCTCTGCCACCCACAGCACTAATTAAATTTATCCATGTGAAACACAAACCTCCTCATAAGCTACTTAAGGCTAATGGGCTGCTATTTTTTCTATTTATTTTGGTTTCAGTAGAGTGATGGGTGATGAATGCTCCTAATGTTTTGAGGGTGCTTGATGTAGAATAAGCTGACACAAATCTTACTCAAAGACCCTTCTCTGCTAGAGCAAACCTCTGAAAAACCTATTTTTACACTGAAGCTTGGAGGAACTTGTTTAATACCCTTAACGCAAGAATTAGCTGTGAGATATCTAGTGTATCCGAATGTCAGTCATATCATCTGAACTGATCTTATGTGGAAATTCCTTCTGGGAAAATGTTTGATCAGATATCAGGAAGCGGGCTGGGGTAATGCCAGCCCTGGGGTATCAGGCACCTCGATGGGACAAACCAAGGTCAGGCTGGGATGCTGGCCCATAGGTGCGGGTCAAGATCATGTTTTGTGAGGGGAATTGGAATCAGATACAGGGCTGTGTGAATGGGATGTGACATCATCCCTCTTGCTGTTTTGATTTGTGGAGTTTGAATGCAAAGTTAGTGTCATCTCCCATCCTGGTCCTGCAATCAGGTATAAATGACTGTTTTCTGTCTCTTCCATTTCACAGAAATAAACACTTATTTATCCTTTCAAATTGCTATTGTCAGTGGTCTTTGCAATTTAATGTACAGCACTGATACTTTGCTCTATCTGCCAGGTAATTGAGCACGTATCACTGCTGACAAAAGTGGCTGGTTTGAATGATTGGACTATGAGATTTGTTCTTAGTCAATGTGTTGCTTATGCCTGAAGGAAGAAAACACTACATGATGTCAACCATGTGTAAATTCTCAATTTCAGTAAGAAAGGAAAATGTCCCTGTTTTCATAGATAGATAGAACTGTTCATAATTTGATAGACCCATTTTTACACTCTTGCTATGTCAGCTATCAGCTTTTTTGTACTTCATGTGTATGTTTCTACCTTTAGCCATTAAATATGTTCTTAATGTTATTGAATTTTAGACTATAATTTCATGCATTAATATTGGTAATTGGACATAAAAGCAAACGACTTTTAACATAGCATTTTGTAATATATAGATAATTTTGAAAGGAAGAATTGTATAGGCTAAGCCTATCAATCTAGGCATAGGGAAAGCACTCATCTTACAGAGGCAGGCTGAGAGGGATGAACTTGTCCAGCCTGGAGAAAAGAAAACTCCAGGAGGACCTTAGAAAAGCTTCCAGGGCCTAATGGGACTAGAAGAAACCTGGAAAGGGGCTTCGGACAAGGGCCTGTAGAGAAAGGACAAGGGGGAATGGATTTAACCTGACAGAGGGGAAGTTGAGATGAGATTTTAGGCAGAAGCTCTTCCCTCTGAGAGTGGTGAGGTGCTGGCACAGGTTGCCCAGAGAAGCTGTGGCTGTCCCATCCCTGGCAGTGTTCAAGGCCAGGTTGGATGGGGCTTGGAGCAATCTGGTCTGGTGGAAGGTGTCCCTGTCCATGGCAGGGGATTGGAACTGGATGAGCTTTAAGGTCCCTTCCAAACCAAACTAGTCTATGATATAACCAAGACAGCTTGCATTCAAAACTATCCCATTACCAGTAGCAAGACACTTTTTACTTTTTTTCCTCCTAAGGCATACTTTTGCTGATAGAAGTCAAAGGCAAAATTAGCATCTGTAAATTGAGAACACTGGCATTAAGTTAAGCAAGCAGAATACAAAGAAAGTTTTTTATTTTGAAAATCTAACAAAAAGCAGTTTTCTATGATTACTGCAGCTGAGAAGCAGCAGCTGTACTGACTTACTGTATGAATTTAAAGAATTGTACTTAACTGCTCTCGGCATGTTCTCAGAAAACCAAAAGCACTAAGTGAATGTTGACTTTGTCCTATGCTTATAAAGTGCTTTGTTAATTCTGATAGAACCATATTTGTTGCATCAAGACCTGTGGAATGGAGCAATGGCATGGAGCAATTGCACTTTATTCATGTTTTCAAGACTATGTTTTCAAGACTAATCGATATTCCTAAATTATTCTTAGAGTTGTGAATTAGAGAGTCTATAGTAATGACCTTTTATTATATGAAAGAACTATTGAAGTGCTAGAGGTGAATAAGACTACCAAGGAAATGGCTGGATGTCATTGTATGAACAGATTACCGTGATTATAGTTCTTGTCTTTCTGTAACTCAGTTCAACTCCATAAGGAATAAGCCTGAAGTCTGCCTGTTCAGGAATTTTCAAGAACACAAAACCTATCTTATAGTATATGCAGTCTCAATTAAAAGGTAATGATAGTTACTGTGAATCACCATTACTGACTGGGATGCAATACCTTTGAATGGGCACTTAAGAATAGGTGAAAGAGTACAGAAAGGAGAGCTTTACCATTTTCTGGGACAAATAATTAAAACTGTCTCTGATCTGATGACTTTTTCCAAGTGGCTTAGATCCAAGATATTGGGAAGATGTGACTTGTGAGGCTATTTGTTTGTGATGATGCTTAAGCTTCTAGAGCTTCTGAAACCCTTCTGAAAGTTTTTCTTTGATGCTGCATGCAAATGTGCAGAGACCTGGAGCACTCGAGCTGAACTCCAGACTCTTTTCCTAAGGCCTTTTTCTTTTCCCTTTGAACTGAATGCTTCCAAATACTGCTGTGTGAAATGTGAGTTAATAGATATACCTGGAATTAAGTACTAATGATTTGAAGTATAAAGCTACTCATACTAAGACCTTATTTGCTTTTATGCCTGAATTGTATTTGAATTTCAGTATACTCACAATAGCTTTTTGATTTTGTGTTCATGCACCAGGTGTCATTGCTTTTATTCATTTTAAGAATACTGAGAGCGAAGAAATGTCAGCTGTCTTCCAGAGATCAAATGCTCAGACCTTGTTAATCACACTTTAAATGAGAAAATGCATGATGAGAAATGTCATGCTTTAAACTCAAGGACTTCAGCATTTAGCTGCTGAAGAGTTTAAATAGTTTTCCTACTATAATATTTATTTTTCATATTTTCTCACTGCAGTCTTTTATTTGGATGCTTAATAGAAAAGTTTTGTAAAGCTGTCTTGTACTGAGGATGGTATTCATGGATGTCCTCTGGAGGGCAAACAGCAACAGCAGCTTGTATGGGCACATCCATGTGGCCTTTAAAATGTTTGTGTATTCTGTTGTAACCTCCTCCCTGTTCATATCAGTCTTGTTCAGATATATTTTGCCACCAAGAAAAGGGCAATATATATAAAATGTCAGCAGATTTGTACTGGCTAATGTGAACAATAAATAGGCAGAATTATTAGATTTATTGATGGGAAAACTGGTAAGTCTCTGCTTGCCAAGAGTCCTCAGTGATGTGAGGAATTCAGCCTATATTTTTCCTTGAAACAGGCCAATCTTATATATATATATATTCTTAGCTTTTTATGTTAATGTTTTTACTATTAAATCTTCAAGCTGATAAGGATCCCTGTATCAAATAATACATTGTCACTGTACTAACTACATTAAAACAGCTTTGGTATTCCTAGGTGGAGCTACAAATGCGTACTTTGTTGGTTAGAAGCCATTAGTAAAATGTGAACAGCATTCTGAAAAAAACAGTTAAAAACTGAATGCCGTAACAAAGGATAAACAGTTTGAATAAAGTAATTCAGATGATATTTCATCAAGATCAGATGTGTTTCTAGTATTAAAAACATCACTTGTAAATTGCGAACGACTAATAGTTAGTGTTAGAAAAGAACCCTAGTTCTACTCCCCTGCCACGGGCTGGGACACCACACAGTAACTAAGACATGTCACCCAAGACTCCATCAAACCCGACCTTGAACACTGCCAAGGATGGAGCATTCACAACCTCTTTGGCTAAGCTGTTCCAGTTCCTCAGCACCCTCATAGTAAACCTCACCATGCTCACAGTAAATGAAATTATGGTTTCATTGATGTAATTTACAGTATTTAGAGTTATAGTCTTTAAAGCTGTTTTTATTTCTTCTGAAAACTGTATCTAGGAATTAACATTTGACTTCAGCTAGTCGCTGGTAGCAAAAGGCACTAATTTTCAATTATTTTTCATATCATCACAGTTGCTAAGGTAAAGCTTGTCTCTGAGTAGTTATGAAGCATTTCTGCAAAATAAGTTATTTAGGCTTAGTGGTCTAAGCTCTGAACAATAAAAGACAGGTAGAATGCTTCTGTCTATTAGATCTTAGAGCAAAGTTCTGGGCTATTAACTGCGTGTAAGGGGTCGTTGAACCCAATGAAATTGGCTGTCTTAGGTCAATACTGATGTTAGGTCATTCTTATAACAACAAATATTTCCTGGTGTCCATTAAAATTAGAACATTTTTAGTGTAATGTTCTCTCCTTCATTTTTTTGTTGATGAGCAGGAGCATGTTTGTTGTAATATTCCATAGAAGTCTGTGCTTTAGGTTTTCTTTGCAAGTTCTGCTTTAGACTGACATCTCAGTGTCAGGAGAAAAAAATTACGTTTATGAAAAAATGGGATGGGAGAGTTTAGTTTCATGTATGTTGTGAAGCAGAAAGAAGGGGTTTGCTTTTTTTAAACTATTTTTTCTCTCTAGTATCAGTAAATCAAGTACTAAAAATTGAGAGTAGTTCAAAACCACTCAATTTATTAATTTTAACTGAATTTTGCTGAAAACAGGAAGTACATATTAAACAGACCTACCCTAAATGCTTCTATACTTTGTCATAACAAGTCACTTGTATATTGTACCTACATCTGGAAATAATGCGTTTATAATTTCATATTTATATCTTAATACCATTGCTTATATATATAAGCTATATTATTTACTCTATTATTTTCTCAAAGCCTTATCCAACCTAACCTTGAACACTGCCAGGGATGGGGCAGCCACAGCTTCTCTGGGTAATCTGTGCCAGTGCCTCACTACCCTCACAGGGAAGAACTTTTTCCTAATGTCTAATCTAAATCTACCCTCTACCAGGTTAAAGCTTCATGTAGTATGGAGAGAAGCATCTTTGACATCAGTACTAACTCCCATTCAAATAATTGTAAACTGGTATTAAATTTACTTTCTGCTTCCCTTTAGCCTGACCAAACAAGTTCAGCTCAGGTTTATGCCCAAGGCATAATTGGCTGTAATCTTTAGGTCAGGTAGCTCTCATGATAGTGTTTATCAACAATAAAGCATCCTTTTGACAGAATAGGTATTTTGTCTGTAATTTTACAAAATACCTATTCTGTCATTAGGATGGTTTGTGGTTGATTAGGATATTGTAACGTAATACCAAATATTTAGAGGATTGTGAGAGTATGTGAGCTATTTTAAATGTTTTAAATTACCATAGCTTACTATTAATAGGCACATCTAATGAATATGCAGATAAACAACAGCTAAATGTTTTTTGGTGTGCATTTAAAAACCTTCCTTATAAATGTCATAAAGATTTTCACAAAAGTGTCTCAAGTGCACTGGCATATTTGTTATGCAGTCAGCAGCTTTCAGATCGCTTTCTTCCAACACTCCTTTTCACTGGTTGGGCATGAGCTATCTTGGGAGATAAAATCTTCTTTACAAAAAATCTCTCTTGTCCCTTTTATGTTTCCTATGAGACAATGCAGTGAAACATTGCAACATACAGTTCTTGAGCCTATGTTTCAGATATTGATGGGGGAGCCATGTTTCAGTTGACCTCTAGGTCTCAGGCATCTATATGAATATAACACTTGGTTCATGAAAAATGCCAGTGAAAGAAAGAAGCAGTATATAAGGAGGAGCTGAGAATATACAGCAAATAAGTTCACAAGAGCTTAGATCATGTCTGTAATGAATATGTTTACAAGCTCAGTTGCAGTGATTAAGAATTTTCTGTTCCAGCCAAACTCTGTTCAGTACGCATTAAGCAGTGGTATAGCAAGACCTGGCTGACCTTGGTGTCTCCCACTTCCTGTGCTCTCATAAGCTACTAGGTATCATTAGCAAACAGCTTAAAAAGGGCCCCTAAAGATTAGCACTGTATGTTCAGACAATGGGATCAAAAGCAGTTAGAGCAGAAAACTGGTGATGGGGTGCACATAGCGGGAATGTTGCAGAGGGAATGTTGGTAGTTCTTCAGAATCACAATGTGTTTTTCCTGTGCATGTTTTGCAAAATTTCTTTGTACTCTCGGTTAGGTCTGAGTGATGAATACCTAGAGAAAAATCTTTGCAGGGAGACATGGCAAGTGTTTAGTCCATGAATTATCCTGATAAACTTGACATTTCTCTTAATACTGTGCTTATTTTATAGAACTCTGTTTTGAAATGAATTACTACTGTTGTACAGAAATGCAGTTCACTATGGGCTTAGTTGTAGAGTTAGCACTAAGACCAGTCTGTGCTTTTTGCTTCACTCCAACATTTACTGTATTATCCATCCTAATGTTTTTCTAGTAGGGTATCACTATGGTAACTTTCTGCACTTTGAGATTTTTAGCTATTAGATAGCTGTTAGAACAAAATTTTGCATGTACTATTTAATTTATTGCACTCATGGTAAAAATGACATTTAGGCTATTTTATGTGCTTAGAGTGATTTGGAAAAGTTAAAACCTATGGCTTTAGAATTTCAAGATTGATGGCACCACTGGAGATAATTGCTTGACATTTAAATATTGTTAATCAACTTTTCTTTGTACAAGATAGGGATGCTTTTTAATGACACTACTGAGGTACTCAATTTGAGCGACTGTCCACTGTTATACTTCCAAATAAATATTCATTTGTATGCATTAGATAAAAGACCTGCTTTAGAAATGTATTTTCCAGGGGCAAAAAAAATTAGGATGCCCAAAAATTTAGGCAGCACTTCACCTAATTTGAGTGTTTGCATATTACTCAGTTTACTCTCTTGCCTCCTAGCCCAATCACACATATTTTGACTAAAATGCGTATTTCAGAAAGGATGCAGCTTTGATCTCAGCACACTTGTGTATCAGACGCTGCACAGGATTCCTGCTGCATTGAATGAAAATGTTAAATTATTATTGAATAAAGATGTTGAATTGCTTATTAGCTTTTTCTGTCTAAAAGCTTCAGTAGATGATTTGGTATGTTCTGTCTCCATATACGTTAGATATAATGCAATAGACTTCCTTTCCTCCTCCTTCACCCCACCACTGAGAAAACGTGAAAGCAGCTATGGGTGCTGTAGACCTGGATCATAACATTGATATTTAATTGAATTGAATCAGCTGGGTCAGTTTACTGATCTGTTCTCTCTAATTTCCTATGATGCTTTAAAGAAATACATGTACGGACTAGACTTTCTGACCAGTCTACACTGAGAACTACATGTGCCAGTTTAAGCTTTGGATGAACCACTTTGTCATGTTGTAGGAGAAACAGCATAAAGGCAGGATGGCCAGCAAAGGAAAGTAAGTCCTGGAACATTAAACTCAGGGAAACTCCATATAATCCAGTATCAGGCTTACACAGGTGGTGGTGCTTGGGAATGGTAAACTCTTCATTTTGATCTAAATATCCTTGTCCTTGCATTTCTGGTGTTCTTCTTAATTGTCATAGAATCCAGATTGATTTGGATTGGAAGGGACCTTAATGCTCATCTAGTTCCAACCCTGACCCCATTAGAAAATGGCAGCTACTCCAAGGTTTCCCTGGAGCCTTCTCTTCTCCAGGCTGAACAAGCCCAGCTCTCTCAGTCTGGCTCCAGAGCAGAGCTGCTCCAGCTCTTGCAGCATCTCTGTGGCCTCCTCTGTACTTGCTCCAACAGCTCCACATCCCTTTTGCGTTGTTGCCCCAGAGCTGGACACAGGATTGCAGTGAGGGTCTCCCCAGAGTGCAGGAGAGGGGCAGAATCCCCTCCCTCGATCTGCTGGCCGCACTCCTTTTGATGTAGTCCAGCATATGAATGTGTTTGGAGCAGTTGTTTAGGTGTGGAAATGTGGCCACACCACATGTTTGCCATGTAAAATCTTGGTAAAACGAGGATTAATTTCACACAGGAGAAGTACTCTGTTAACATGTTAGAGGCTGCAGCCTTATGGAAATATAATTATGGTTGTAATTGGCAGTGGCAGCTGTTATGCAGTTTTGCTGGTGGGGATCCACAGATGGGTCTCTGGGATTGCTGCAGGGCCCTGCTTGGTGCTTATATTTGTCTTATCCACACAGAGAAATAAAAGATAGCAAGAGTTGAAGGCATAAAAGCTTTGTGAAAGTAGACTCACTTGTCCCTACTGCAAGAACCATCCTGGTTATCCATGGTTCATGATGAGCTGTCTCATGAAAAGGTTTTGACAAAACTGAGCTCCCTGCATACAAGAAAAAGTCATTCAAATGGGAAGAAACAATGGAAGCTTGTGCTTTCTTGGCAGGCAAGCCTCATTTTCTCTCAGTGCTCAGGTTTAAAAAAATTGGAAGTTTTTTTAACAAGGCCATTATAGAATATGTTTAATATTTATTCTCCATAATAATAAAGTTATTGCCCATCTGTACTCCATCATTAGATGCATGTAGTCACAGCTTCACTCCACAGAGTATTGATAGGGAGTTATTGTTAGGGGTCATTTTCCAAACCTGTAAACTCAGAATGAATAAATATATGAGGAGAGGACTTGACTAAAATTTTATCTCCAAAACAGTCTCTGAATTCTATCCAAATGATGAAAGTGATGAACGGTGTTTCTTTTGCTTCATATGTGACTGATAGTTAATTATACTTCTTTACACCTGTCCAAGATGGACATCAGACGCTTCTAGTTCTTATACACTGGCTCTTACAGACACTGTTTATTTGTGAGGTGTGATTTTAAAATAATTTGTCTGCTGCTTGCTTACACTGGGCATTGAGTCCTCCTTCATGCTAACCTTATTTAGTGCAGTCTGCTCTTTTATTGCTTCATACGGCAAGGTTAAATCCCTCTGCTTGTCTTTCAGGAAAAGTAAAATAAATTAAATTAACTGAACTCTTCTGTTTCTGAATAAGGTATCTGTATATATGTTGCAAGGGTTAAAGTTCTCTCATGTGGCTGAATCTAGAAGTATCTTTTCTTTAATGAGGAGCAGCTTTAAATACTTTTTCATAGGGGTTATCAACATTTTAGTGGGGTAGGGTATTAATTTCCCTTACCAATACCCGTATTTGTATGTCTGCCTGAATTTGACTCTTAGTTCTAATGACGGTGTCTCTAAAATACAGTATTTGGTTTATGTGACTCACTACCTTTGAATAGTTCATTACTTCATTGTTTATATATATTCTCGTAGTAATTTAAAAAGAATTTTTTTCCTAACATAGACTAATTCATTATCTTGGTTGTTTTGACAGAGTGAAAAATTAGTGAAGTTATTCTATGGATGAAGTTTCATCCACTCAGTTAATGAAGAGAAGAAGGGAGACGATGTAATTCATGGTGCCTCGGTTCCTAGATGGGAAACAAATATACAGAGCAATTGATATACGGGGACTTTAAAATGTAGGTCCTTAGTTGTGCCTGATATGTATGTAGGTACCTCCATGTGATGTTTGTGGAGTAAAATGTTCTCCAAGAGGGCTGTGCATGATGTCTTCTGTGGGCTGCTCCGAATACAATGGTTAGTGTATGTCAACCTTCAGAATAGGAGCTTGTTGTGAAGCCAACATGGATAACTTCATATAACTTTTGGATCAGCATGGCTGTGGGTGGTAAGAGCAAGGAAATATACTGAAAAAAGAACTATAGAAAACCTGTCAGCTGAGATAATACAGACAAGTTCTGTAACATTTAAAATAGCTTACTGAACTGCGAAGACTGACATTTGCATCATAAAATTAGGCTCTGTTTAATGTATTTTAAGCTTGCTTTGTCTTTTGGTTTTATAAACTAGAAGCAACAAGTGATTGCAGAATTTAAATCAGATTGGCTACCATTTTAAACTGCATCAGGTTTAATTAGTAGATATATTAATTCTGACTTTTTAATGGTTGAAAGCAGTGGAAGGTTTTAATGATTAGGTGGAGTTTCATTGTGGTTATGCATGGCACCAAGTTTGGCCTTCAAATTCAAGTAATTTGAATGGTGCACTTCCTACAAAGTAGTTCTGGGATCCTGAATGTATCACTGATGTAGCGTCTCTCACATGATGAGAAAACTAAGTTGAATGCTCAAAGTAGCTGATGCTTTAGTTGATTGAGTTCTACGTATGCAGTCAACAGTTATGTGCAACTTACTTCATGGCAATGTCTGCTTCCATGATCCCTTTCCTAGTCCCTAAACCCCATTTTTCTCTCCAACTTGGATCTGTTCTGTTCAACCTGGCCTTGAACACTGCCAGGGATGGGGCAGCCACAGCTTCTCTGGGCACCCTTTGCCAGCACCTCACCACCCTCACAAGGAAGTTCTGCCTAAGTGAATAAAAGCCACATTTCAGTTACTTGTTGTATCAAATTGTTTTCACACAAGTGATGTAAGAGCATTAATTAACAAACATTTTAATGAAAGTAAGCTAACACATCGATTTAAGTAACTCAGTATTGCTCAGTATAGCTCAATATATTGTCTTATACGATTTTGAGTTACTTTGTCATATTTAATCTGTTTTGTCTTTTACCTCTCAACTTTCTATGCTATTTCTTCAAACTGCTTAACAGCTGTTATATTCAAAGCAGGCATAGCTGCATATTAGTTCCTTTTCTTTTTTCATGCATCTTTTGAGATTTAAAAGTGAGTCTGAGGTTACATTGCCATCTTCTGCCAATAAAATCTATACACAAACATTTCTGCTATTTCTAAAATTACAATTAGTGATACTGCCTTAACTTTTAGAATGCAAAATCTTTCTGCTTTCTGCTGTTTGTTATCACGTGGACTGTTCAGGAATGTCTGAAAAACATAGGCTTAACCAGTTGTAATTAATGATTTGGAGCTCTGATCCAACTAGAAGGTTTTATACCATGTTTAAATAACTCCTCAGAGAAATATTCTATTACCAAGGTTGATTTTTTATATTACTCTGTATTAGCAATTTTGTTCATAGTGGTAACAAGCAAATAGGAGCCTCAAAGCTGAGAGAATATTTAGGAAACTCTAGCAAAATCATTGAAAACACGTCTTGTGGGACAGAATGAAATTATCAAAGGGACATATTTCCTAGTTAAAGCCAGTATTTTTGGCTGTACCCATCAATGATCAGAATTTTCTCTTTGGCTTCAAGATTGGGATTAGTGGTAAAAACCCTGCAGATCAGATTAGCAAAATCTCCAAATGATCATGCTGGCTAATTTATAGTTATTGCCAAACACATGTAATACAGCTTTGAATGTTCTTAAATTTGCTTCGTTAGGGGTTGTTCAATTTTTTAGAGGCATACCTTGACACTAGGTTTTTCTGCTGACTCCATCAGTATACTCTCTTGTCCTCAAATTGGTTCATTATAGTTTAGTAGTTGTTGTTTGGTGTTTACCTTATTTGGGAATTGTGTATAATTTAATTAGTTTTAATAATTCTTGGAAAAAATAGTTGTTAAAGCACCTTGTATTCAATGTCTGTGAGTATATGGAGATACGTGAGGGTTGTAGTGCTCATGCACATTTAATTTTAATGATTATAAATATAAAGCTTTTGACTACCAGAGTAAAAGCCACTTGTCCTGGGTTCAGCAATAGCAGTCATTTTCCTCCTTCTTAGGAGCTAGTACAGTGCTGTGTTTTGATTTTTTGGCCTGGGAACAGAGCTGATAACGCCGATGTTTTTAGTTGCTGCTCAAATGTTTGGTCTGGCCAAGGACTTTCTGAGCCTCATGCTCTGCCAGGGAGGAGGGGAGGCCAGGAGGAAGCAGAGACAGGACACCTGACCCAAACTGACCAAAGAGGTATTCCATACCACAGCACGTCATGCCTAGGATGTAACAGAGAGTTACCCGGAGTAACCCAGACTGCAGGGTTGGATGAGGTATCGGTTGGTGCTCGGCTGGGGGGAGTGGGGCGAGTTATTGGTCAGCTGGTGTTGAGGTGTTGTATTATTTCCTCTTGTTATTTCCATTATTATTATTGCTGGTAGCAGCAGTGATTTGTGTTATACCTTAGTTACCAAACTGTTCTTATCTCAACCTGCGGGAGTTGCATTGTTTTCGATTCTCCTCTCTGTCCCTCCAGGAGCAGGAGGAGGGCAAGAAGGGGGGAGTGAGTGGACGGGCTGTGTGGTTTATGGCTGACTTTGTTTAAACCACGACACCACTGTAATGCGGTTTTCATAGGATGAGCTACCTCCGAGACTGCAAGGAGTAGAAGTAGCCGACACCCATGTCATCAGTGATGGATTTTTCATAGGCAAATTGTAATTGCAGTGCTTGGATGGGTTTAGGGCACTAGGGAAGGCATCTTAAACTCTGTGAACTCTTTAATACATAGGAAGTGATTGAATTCTGTTTTATACCTACACCGAAAGATAAATCTTCCAGTGAAATGACTTTCTTTTCTTTGGTACAGAGCAATGTGTTCCTCATCTTTGCATTGCTTCCTGCAGTTTCATTTAACCTTCCATCTGCCTTGCATAGTGGTCCACCAAGCTGTGCTTTGCCCAGTTTGTGTACTTTAGCAAGACCAATACCTGAGACAGTATTGGCTACTTTTTTCTTACCTCTTAGAAGTGAGGTTTTCCTGTCAAACTGCCTTAGGGCAAAAGCAGCTTTTCATGTCCATTTGCTATACTTATTTCAAAAATTTAACTTCTTTCTAGTGACTCTTCACCAGTCTTTTTTCTTTCTGGATTTTTTTTTTCTCCCAGCAGCTTCCTTTCCTCCCAGCAGGTGCCAACTTGGCACAGCCCAGGCTTCCTCTGAACTTGGTGCTGGGGCTGTTTCCAAGGCTGTTGAACAGGGAGCTCTTATGTGAGCAAGTGCAGCTGGAATTTTGCTTTTTCTCCTCCTCTCCCCCCTGCTTTCCCCTAGCTCATTCTGCAGCAGCAGTGCCCTCACAGCCTAGTGAACCAGGAAGGGAGAGCACTTTGTCTCCTGCCAGGAGCACAGCATGGAGAGATGCTTGGTTTAGTGAGGATAACATGCATTGCACAGGTCTGTAGCTGCACATAGCAACCGTGCATCTCTTCTAGCTGAAATGACATGCAGAACTGCCACCAGTCTCCCCTCTTTACTTGGAATTCCTTCTGCAGGAGCTTGAAAATGAAATCAACTGTCTTTCATGAACTTCGTAAGAACACTGAACAACTGAGATTATTAATCTATTCAAGAAGTAATAACAACAGTGATCTGGGAACTGTTTACTGCTTTAGTGTTCAAACATTATGAAATGGCACTACTGCCTGTTGGAATTTTACTGGCCTCTTATTGTATCTGAACTATAAAAAAAAAATGGCACTGTGAAGTTTATCTTATTAAGGAAATAAGCTGTTCAAGCACAAGAAATATACAAAAGGGATATATTGTCATTTGTCACAAACTGGCTCTGTTTTAAAGCAAAGGTTTTTTTGTGCCTTAATCATTATGAATAAAAACATTTTCACAGTAGATCTGCAAATGCTTATTAGGAAAGTGTTATCATTAGCTTTAATATAAGCACTGATATTAGCATGGATTTAGCATTAGCATTTAATATTAGCATTAATAGAAGCTTTAGTATTGAGTTTTAGTCATGATAGAACAGAAGTTACAGGGATGTAAAGGTTTTATAACAAATGGGTGGTAGAGAAAGAATAGATAAGTATTCAGAAACTACTGGTGCTCTTTTACAAAGAGACTGGAGAATGTCTGGAAGGGCAATTCTTAAACAACCTGTTTCTTTGACTCTCTGCCCTTTGTATTTTTCTTCCACATGTAGTAACTAGGGGAGGAATACTGAGGAGAAAAATATATTATTTTCTCAGATTACACCTCCCTCACTGCCACCCTTCACCACTGCTCTCTTTAATCTTCTCATTTTCTGCTCTGGAGCTGATTAAGAAGGAAGGCTTCCCTTGTAGAGAATTTACAATGACATGTTTTAGTTTCAGTGCTGCCTGAGCTGTTTAGAAACATGTGGAAAGTTAGTAGTTAAGGGCCTGCATCACTCTCTGTAACATTGAACTGTGTGGTGTTTCAAATAAGGTGTATAGTTTAAAGCAAGGAATGGATTAATTGGCCTTTTACTTTGTTCTAGGCTACTACATTTTGTCCAGATAATCCTAATCAAGGCCAGGTTGGATGGGGCTTGGAGTAACCTGATGGAAGTTGTCCCTGCTTGTGGCAGGGGCTTGGAAATGACCGGTCTTTAAGGTCCCTTCCAACCCAAGCCAGTCTGTGGTTCTATGATCATACAGTGGTGTTTCTGCTAGGCTTTATACTGGGGGTACTACCTGGTTAAAATCATGTGCTCTGTTGAAGTAGTTGTAACAAAAAAACATCCGTTTTTACAGCTCTCCTGGAATTTTCTAAGAGGTGGAAAATACTGCAGTCCTTCATCACAGAATCATAGAATAGTTAGGGTTGGAAAGGACCTTAAGATCATGAAGTTTAACCCCCCCTGCCATGGCCAGGGACACCTGTTGTGGTTTAAGCCCAGCTGGCAACCCAGAACCACGCAGCCACTCACTCACTCCCCACCCCTTCTTCCCCCCTGCTCCCAAAGGGATGATGAGGAGAATCGAAAGAATGTAAATCCCATGGATTGAGATAAGAACAGTCCAGTAACTAAGGTATAACACAAACCACTGCTGCTACCACCAATGATAATAATGATAAGGGAAACAACAAAGGAGGAGAATACAACCGCCAACCACCTGCTGACCGATACCCAGCCCAACCAGAGCAGCGATCTAGCCGTTCCGGGTAACTGCCCTCAGTTTCTTTACTGGGCATGACGTAATGTGGTATGGAATACCCCTTTGGTTAGTTTGGGTCAGGTGTCCTGTCTCTGCTTCCTCCCAACTTCCTCTCCTCCCTGGCAGAACATGAGACTCAGAAGGTCCTTGGTCGGAGTTAACATTACTTAGCAGCAACTGAAATCATCGGTGTTATCAGCGATGTTCCCAGGCTGAAAGTCGAAAACACAGCGCTGCAGCAGCTACTAAGACTGAGAAAAATGACTGCTACTGCTGAACCCAGGACAACTCCTCACACTAAACCATGTCACCCAAGGCTCTGTCCATCCCGGTGTTGAACACCAGCAGGGAAGGAGCATTCACAACTTCCTTGGGCAACCTATTCCAGTGCCTTACTACCCTCACAGTAAAGAGCCTCATCCTTATATCCAATCTAAGCTTCCTCTGTTTAAGTTTTAACCCGTTACCCCTTGTGCTATCACTATAGTCCCTAATGAATAGTCCCTCCCCAGCATCCTTGTAGGCCCCCTTCAGATAGTGGAAGGCTGCTCTGAGGTCTCCATGCAGCCTCCTCTTTTCCAGCCCCAACTTTCTCAGCCTGTCTTCATATGGGAGGTGTTCCAGCCCCCTGATCATCCTCGTGGCCCTCCTCTGGACTTGTTCCAACAGTTCCATGTCCTTTTTATGTCACTGCTGGCAAAGAAATTATAGGTGTCACTGATCTTAATAGTGGGTATCACTTACTTGAAAAGGTAACAAGTTTCTCCAGTCCTTTTAAAAACTGTCAGGAGGACTGCCTAAATCAATTCCTAATGGGCAGAACCTACACACAAGTGAAAATTATAGCTTATTTGATTGTTCTTGCTATATTTTCTTTTTCTCTTTTATTTGTTTCTCTACTTTTCCTCATGAAATTCATTGCTACCATGACAGCAAATGGTTTCAGTGAAAGGACAGTTCACTCTGATTTAATTTTCTCAAAGGTTGTGTTACTTGTGTGTTCCAATCCCACAAAACAATATAAATAATAAAAAATACATTATAATGTCTTCACAATAGATTGAGTCCTCATTGTAAGAGTCAACCTTTTTTTCCAGAAGGAATCTAAGCTACTGTCCTGATAGATGTTCTGGAAGTTGATAGTATCGTTGTTGTTGCTATTATTATCATTTTATTAGATATTTTGTGCCTTAGGGACAGGAATATGAGGTGGCAGTTGCTACGGAAACTAGTTTGAAAAATGTTATCGAAAATCAGTGAATCTCCTTGTACGACAGCTGTCACTGTGGATATAAATTAGACCTGTCATCATTGGTTACTTGCTGTCTTTGGGGTGGTGGTGGTGTTAATCTGACATTAATTCTGTTATTTACAGCAACAGTAAGGCTCCTAATGGAGTCAATATTTTCATTAATTTCTTTTTGTTATATATCCTGATGCTGAGCCTAGTGTGTTTTCCCAAGATGTTACTACAGAAAAAAAAAAAAAAAAGCTTATTGTTTATTTTTAATTCCATAAATACTGGCAGTTTATATTGCAGAGGTATGAAGTGGTAAACTTGTGTGACAGAACACAGACTTTTACTAGTGTGGCAGAACTCTGTATCCTTATGGGTTGGTCCTTGGGGGTGACAATTCAGCCTTACCGTTATTTCGTAGCTATAGCTGTTCTGCCCCTTATACCCAAATCTGCTCTTCCTGTAGCTCCCCTATGCATAAAATAGAGCAGCTAGTGTCATCTTAGCCAATTGCTGCCTTTGAGGAACTGAATGCAGGCTCTTAATTCTGCATTTTTCAGCAACATTTCAACAAGTACACAGTTTTCTTCCCAGAGAAGGGGTAGTTATTCTGACTTTATGTCCTTGTGTGATCTGAAACTTCTTATTCATATGCTACTTATTTTTTTCCTTTCCAAATGCTTTCCTCGGGGCCATTTTTTAATACTGAGATCATCTGATGTAATGTATAGGTGATAAGTTTCCCCTGCATCTATTCATTCCTCGAAGAGTTCTTTTGCTTAGTAATTTTTCACCTCCATGAGCTAGAGATGTAAGTATGTCTCATCTAAGTGTTTGGTGTATTTTCAGTGTTATGTGGTTCTTTTTTCATTTCATTCAGTTTTCATTGGCTGTATCTATCTTTCTGATTAGGAGAATCAGTATGATGATTGTCAGAAATTTTCATTGGGAGGAGAGAAACTAATCCTGAACTACCCTCTAGTTAGAAACCTCTTGTTACAAAATGCTGTAGGACTTCCTAATCAAGCTGGGAAAGGCAGGAACTGCCTTACTGTTTTATAAGGGGATAAAAGGAGATAATTATCCTGGAAAGCTGAGGCCAGCCAAATTTAAATTAGAAATGAGTACTTTTTAACTTGATTAACTGCTGGAATAAACTGTCATGGAAGGTGTATTTTCTCATTTTTTGATGTCATTTATATCACTTTTAGAAAATATGCCTTAGCCAAATGCAAGTTAAACTTTCATTAAAGGCAAATTAGTGAGCTCAATGTAAAGGTAAATGAGTGACAGACAGGATGTCAGACTGGCTGAATGTTCACTTCACCTTCAACTTTCATAAACCAACAGTGCAGTTTTCCATCATTGCCCTCCCATTTGTTTTATTTTTTATCATTCACAAGATGAAGCTGACCAGAAGTATTATTTTGGTATCATATTTTTTGTTGCTAGCTTGTGGATTAAAAAAATCTTTTCTACTATTTGTAAAAATTCATGAGAACTGAGAGAAATGTTGTGGAGGATTGGCTTGTCGAAAAAAGGTCAAAAGGTCATGCTCCCATCAACGAGCTGAAACAAGACATCTGTGTAGAACATGGTGCAAACCTCTCACGCCAGATAATGAGGAAATGAAGGACACCGGCAAACAGCAACATACTATGACCAATCACAGCCAAGGCCACTAAGTGATAAGTGCATGAGGAGGAGGATGGTGGGGGGGTGTACGGTGTAGCTGCAAAAATGTAGAAGCTATAAACCAATGATCCTGTAACATGTAAAAGCTATAAGCCAATGATCTTGTAACATGTAAAAGCTATGAGCTAATGATCTCTGTATGCAAAGTATATAGGTGTCCATCTGCTTAGCAATAAACGAGACTTGTTGGTCATCATCTGATGAGCTCGTCTCCCGGCGATTCCCACAAAATGTACCTGAATGTAGGAGACTGACACTCTTTTATTTCTATAGCAACTCCTTCAATGCAAACCTGTAGGCTGTGAACAGACAGCTCTTTGGCTTTACTGCCATGCTACCACTTCATTAAACCTGTATATGTTAGATTGTTACTGGTTCTTGTCATCCTAGTTATGATTATATTCCTATAAGCAGCATCTGGTCTCACATATGATTTCTTTCCAGATGTGGATACCTGCTTGTTTGAAGCAACCCGATCTGGCAAAGTAATTATATGACCTTCATGGATCCTTTATTACAAATTTATTTATATACATACACACACACAGAGACATACAAATGCAATCTTTAGTTAATACCTTTCCTTGAATACTGTGTATGTATTGAGGACCATCATATTTATGAATATTTCTGTAAGGAAGAAAGTCTGTTGCTTTGTTGAGAATGTTTTCTCAAAATTATTTCAAAGGATAAGCACCATTTATCCTTGGCTTTTATTCAAATTGTTGGGCTCAGGCTTTTTATAATATGTTTGACCAGTGATCAGTCGTTCCTGATATGGTTTGTGACATGTCTCAAAATCATCCACATTTTCATCTGGAGCATGAGGCTAGAAAACCCCCAAGTACAACTTTTCATCTATCCTTTGCTTCCTGTTACTAACATTTTTAGGAACAACATTTACTCCTATTGTAATCATGGGCTTAAAGCATTGTAGAAACTTCCTATGTAATTCTATTTATGCAGGGATTTATGATGGGTTCTGGAAGGCTTATAAATTCAAATGTCACTAGAGTTCTGTGTAAGCTTTTGAGAATCTTAACCATCTCTCTGTGTACCACTTCACTGTCAGTTTAAATGGGAAAAAAAAAAAAAAAAACAAAACCAGGGAAATAGAAAACCCCTCACATTCGATGATTTGTGCTTGGTTACTATAGTGATGAATCCTGTATGAAAACCCACTCAGTTCTGACTGGAATCCAGACATGCAGATACTTATCAGAAAAGACAACAGAAAAAGAATAAATTCAAAAGTATAATACTGAATGGTGGTGTGAATCAAATCTATTTCAATTAAATTATTATCTGAGCTTTTATCTGGAGCTTGTTATTTCAGACACTGTTGTTAAATAGTTCTTCCAGACTGATTTTAAGCACAGAAACTGTGGGCTCTTCTTGGGCCATAGTGCAGGAAGCCTAAAATTAAACTGAAAGTCCAGATCTGGCTGACATTCCCGGGTGGTGTGATACCTTCAATATGTAGTCTTTCCTTGTGTGTTTCCACTTATCCTAGTGCAGGAACCATAATAATTAAATATTTTCATAGAAGACTCCCTTTGTGTCTTCAAAATTCACAAGATCACAGCATGGTTTGGATTGGAAGGGACCATAAAGATCATCTGGTTCCAACCCCCTCCCAACACCTTCCACTAGAGCAGGTTGCTCAAAGCCCCATCCAACCTGGCAATTCCAAGACAATTTTCCTCTTAAGTCTTCAATTTAATTTCATTTCAGTAAAATCAGTTCACCTTCTCTCAAAGTAGCTTCTGTACAGGCTGTGAGGTTGAGGTTTGCTTGTAAACCCTGCAGCTGCCAAGTCTCCACTTGCAGGCCTGTGGTCCTTGCTCTGGGGATTGCTGCAAATTAGCCCCAGAGCATTTTGTCCCTGATGCAATGACAGGAACTAGATGAGTCCTTTTGCTTCTCTTCTGAGGGTATCCTGTCCAAATGATTTTAGCTCCTATTAAGTTGAATTGGGAATTACTCTCCAATTTTCATTGTCACTCTTGTTGATCTTTTATGAACGCTGACTTTTTTAATAACGTTGGCTACTGAAATTAAAAATCCTAAATTTAAATTTGGAATTAAAGAATAATAAATTTTAAAATTTAAATTCTAAGAATTTTCCACTTGTTAAGCAACTAGTTAGTCTAGTAGTCATATGTCATGGTTCAAACTGAGCCACACAGCTTGTCAACTCACTCCCCCACCCTTTTCTCCCTCTTTCTTTCCTTCCCTATCTCCCACCCCTGCTCCTGGAGGGATGGGGAGGAGAATGAAGAGAATGTAACTAACTCCCACGGGATAAGATAAGAACACCCCAGGAACTAAGGTATAACACAAATCACTACTGCTACCACCAGTGATAATAATGATAAGAGGAAATAACAAGAGAATAGAATACAATACCACCGCCGAATGAGTTCGAGTTCCCCTCCGCACCACCCCACCCCCGAAGAGAGCCTGTGCTCTTCCGGGTAACTCCCAGTTACCTCCCTCAGCATGACGTGCTGTGGTATGGAATACCTCCTTGGCTAGCTTGTGTCAAGTGTCCTGTCCCTGCCTCCTTCCGGCCTCCCCTCATCCCCAGCAGAGCATAAGGCTCAGAAAGTCCTTGGTCAGACTAAAACATCTGTGTTATCAGCTCTGTTCCCAGGCCGAAATCCAAAACACAGCACCACACCAGCCACTAAGAAGGAGAAAAATGACTGCTACTGCTGAACCCAGGACAGTATCCATCCCTTATTCCATACCATTCATGTCATGCTCAGATCCCACATTTTCAATATACCATCTCTCTTATATATATGTAAGAGACATAGAGACACAGACAGAGAGAAAGAAATAATTTCTTAGTGCGTGGACCAATCCCTATAATGCTGCCGAGTCCATTTGGTTCATGATATCAGGTTCCATCCCTTGTAACAGTCTTTCAAGGCAGGAAAGGCTGTGTGCAGTGTTGGATTGTTGCCTGCTGATGCTGATCGTTCCTTCACTACAGAACTCGTCTGGTTCTATCAGAATTCATTCTCTGTTAGGATGATGGTTGAAGGGAAGTCAGGGCCAGTCGCTGGTGACCTGAAGACATCTAATTGATGTGCTATAAAAGTATTACACAGCAGGCAACAGCATACAATTAAGTTCATTGGCTGTTTTCCCCTTAAATCAAATCCCCTTGAGGTATACATCGGACTTCCCCATCTTCACGCATTACCCACCAAGTATATCCTGGTCCCTGAGCAAAAGCAATCCCACGAGTGGGTTTGCCTTTACCTGAAGCAGGAATAACCCAGACTGTCTTCCCCAGCAAATTCTTCATGTGCACCACAGGAACTTTGTCCCCCTCTACAATATGTAAAGTTCTGACTGGGCTGGGCCAGCTCTGTTGGCAGATCCTCTAGTGTTGACCAACCAGGTGGCCTTTGGTAAGTGTGTATCCCAATGCTTGAAAGTTCCCCCACCCATTGCTCTCAGTGTGGTTTTTAACAGCCCATTGTACCATTCAGTTTTCCCAGAGGCTGGTGCATGGTAGGGGATGTGATATGCCCACTCAATGCCATGCTCTTTGGCCCAAGTGTCTATAAGGTTATTCTGGAAATGAGTCCCATTGTCTGACTCAATTCTCTCTGGGGCGCCATGTCGCCACAAAATCTATTTCTCAAGGCCCAGGATAGTGTTCTGGGCAGTGGTGTGGGGCACAGCATATATTTCCAGCCATCCGGTGGTTAATCCCAACATGGTAAGCACATGGCACTTGCCTTGGCGGGTTGGTGGGAGTGTGATACAGTCAATCTGCCAGCCCTCCCCATATTTATACTTCAGCCATCATCCTCCATACCAAAGAGGCTTTAACCTTTTGGCTTGTTTAATTGCAGCACGTTTCACACTCATGAATAATCTGGGCAATAGTGTCCGTTGTTAAGTCCACCCCTCTATCACGACCCCATCTAGCTAGGCACCAGGTTAGGAAGGCTAAGGCCCAGTTGGAATTAAACCTAGCCAGGGATGTTAAGGATAACAGGAAGGGATTCTACAGGTACGCAGCAAACAAAAAACAGACTAGGGACAACATAGGCCCCCTGAGGAAGCTTTCCGGAGAACTGGCTACACAGGATTTGGAGAAGGCTGAGGTTCTGAATGACTTCTTTGCCTCCGTCTTCACTGGCAAAGGCTCTGACTGCACCACCCAGGTCTTACAAGGCAGATGCAGGGACTGTGAGAATGAAGACCTTGGGCCCACTGTAGGAGAGGATCTGGTTCGAGACCAGATCGAGAACTTCAAAATCTGAATGCGCGCAAGTCCGTGAGACCTGATGAAATCCATCCGCGGATCCTGAAGGAGCTGGCGAATGAAGTTGCTAAGCCACTGGCCATCATATTTGAAAAATCATGGCAGTCAGGTGAAGTTCCCGACGACTGGAAAAAGGGAAATATAACCCCCATTTTCAAGAAGGGGAAAATGGAAGACCCGGGGAATTACAGACCAGTCAGTCTCACCTCTGTGTCTGGCATAATCTTGGAGCACATTCCCCTGGAAAGCATGTTAAGGCACATGAAAAACAACAAGGTGCTTGGTGACAGCCAGCATGGCTTCACTAAGGGCAAATCCTGCCTGACCAATCTGATGGCCTTCTATGACAGGGCTACAGAACTGATGGACAAGGGTAAAGCAGTTGATATCATCTACCTGGACTTGTACAAAGCGTTTGACACTGTCCCACACAACATCCTTGTCTCTAAATAGGAGAGATATCAATTTGATGAATGGACCACTCCGTGGATAAAGAACTGGCTGGACGGCCGCACACAAAGAGTTGTGGTCAATGGCTCGATGTCCTGCTGGAGACTAGTAACGAGTGGTGTCCCTCAGGCATCGGTGTTGGGACCGGTCTTGTTTAACATCTTCATCGCTGACATGGACAGTGGGATTGAGTGCGCCCTCAGCAAGTTTGCCAATGACACCAAGCTGTGTGGTTCAGTTGATATGCTGGAGGGAAGGGATGCCATCCAGAGGGACCTTGACACGCTTGTAAAGTGGACTGATGCCAACCTTATGAAGTTCAACCATGACAAGTGCAAGGTCCTACACCTGGGTCGGAGCAATCCCAGGCACGGCTACAGACTGGGCAAAGAAGAGATTCAGAGCGGCCCTGCAGAGAAGGACTTGGGGGTGCTGGTCGATGAGAAAATGAACATGAGCCGGCAGTGTGCGCTCGCAGCCCAGAAAGCCAACCGTATCCTGGGCTGCATCAAAAGGAGCGTGACCAGCAGGTCGAAGGAGGTGATCCTGCCTCTCTACTCTGCTCTTGTGAGACCTCACCTGGAGTAATATGTGCAGTTCTGGTGTCCTCAACATAAAAAGGACATGGAACTGTTGGAACAAGTCCAGAGGAGGGCCACGAGGATGATCAGGGACTGGAGTACCTCCCGTATGAAGACAGGCTGAGGAAGTTGGGGCTGTTCAGCTTGGAGAAGAGAAGGCTGCATGGAGACCTCATAGCAGCCTTCCAGTACCTGAAGGGGGCCTATAGGGATGCTGGGGAGGGTCTCTTCATCAGGGACTGTAGTGACAGTACAAGGGGTAACAGGTTAAAACTTAAACGGGAAGTTTAGATTGGATATAAGGAGGAAATTCTTTCCTGTGAGGGTGGTGAGGCACTGGAATGGGTTGCCCATGGAGGTTGTGAGTGCTCCATCCCTGGCGGTGTTCAAGGCCAGGCTGGATGAAGCCTTGGGTAGGATGGCTTAGTGTGAGTTGTCCCTGCCTATGGCAGGGGGGTTGGAACTAGATGATCTTGAGGTCCTTTCCAACCCTAACTCTTCTATGATTCTATGATCTATATGTTGCATCTCTGCCCTGATGGTCTGAAGTGTCATGGGCCCACCGGGCCAAAAATAATTTACCTTTATGTTGCCAATCTAAGTCCATCTGAGCCACTTCAATCTTAGCAGCTTTATCCACTTGTTGGTTGCTCTGGTGCTCCTCCGTGGCCCGACTCTAGGGTACATGGGCATCTACATGGCGTACTTTCACCACCACAGACTATCACTGTCTTCCCAAGTAACTACCACTGGGCTACTTAAGAAGCCTCCTACCTTCTAGTTCTTGACCATCGGCCCCATTGTCCCAGCATCGGAGCAACCAGGTGATGATGTTCTCCCCTGGTTGACGGGTAAAATCTTTTCACATATTCCGTGGCTCGGTTGAGGTCCGAGGTCGAGAAGTCACCTCTTCTTCTTCTTCGTCATGTGATGATGCCTCCTGATCAAATACTGGACCGGGTGGCGAATACATTGTTTCTTCATCTTGCTTCCTCCTTCTTGCCTCATTTTTTCTTTTTTCTCTTGCTTACAGGGGCAACTGATATTGGTATGAATTGGTCCTCTGGTTTACCTGCAGTTTTTATCACTGTGGTTTGAGTACCAACTGTATTTGTCCCTGGGGTAGCTGCACTGGCCATTGCAGCCAAAATTTGTGTAGCGACTACTTGTCGCTGGGCGTGGTGTAGCTGCTGTGCTTGGAGCTGGAGTAGCTGCGCTGACTGTTGCTTTGCCCTCAGATCCAGGGACAATTTTTTCCTTTTGAAGGTGCTGGATAGTGTTGAACAAGGCCCTGTAAGCATAGGCCAAGCCCCAGCACGTTGCCATGATTTGTCCATCTCTGGTATGGCCAGACTGACCACACACCTCATTTAAGTGTTTTACTAATTCTTCCAGATTTTGCACTTGCTCGGTGGTGAAATTCCAAAGTACTGGAGGGGCACAATGACCTAGATAGTTGCCCATACTATCCCACACACCCTGCCACTCATGGCTGTCCAGCCCTAGGGAAAATCTCTTGGTCCTCCTATATCATCGTTTAACCCCACACAAGGCCCAAACCTGACTCTGCTTAACTCTTGAAATCAGACGAAATGGTCGTGGGCAAAACACACTCTGTATGCATGCCAACATGGTGATCCCCATCACAATCAGCAAACAGGTCTCAACAGTATTAAAAGGCCATTCAAGAACTTCAAAACTCTCAAATGATGCTGTAAATGGTCTGAGAGGGGGGCTAGGAGGGTAAAAGAATGTCTCCTTCACAGGTTGACCCCCCGAGAAGGAGAAAAAAGATGTGTAATTGCTAAGCACCTTTATTATATAGCTCCCAAAGTATAAAGGTGGTGACCACATTGGGAACATAAGCCAGATCAGTTTCATGATCAATGATTCTATTGTATTACGAGTCATTATCATAAAGTACAATGAGACAAGAAACTTAGCCCAAGCCCCACACTTGAAAAACACTACCACAGCAAATACCAGCTCTAAGTAAGGTACGATATACTGAGACTGTGAGATAAAGAGGAACAACTTTGAGAGCCAATAAGTCAGCATTGTGATGAGTGACTATTAATCTAAAACAATGAATGCTTATCACAAATATGATTAGACACACCCTGGTCAGATCTGTCATTATCTCAACTCCTAATGCCCCACATTGGGTGCCAAAAAGAACTGTCGTAGTTCAAACAGAGCCACACAGCTTGTCCACTCACTCCCCCACCCTTTTCTCCCTCTTTCTTTCCTTCCCTATCCCCCACCCCTGCTCCCGGAGGGATGAGGAGGAGAATCGAGAGAATGTAACTCCCACGGGTTAAGATAAGAACACCCTAGGAACTAAGGTATAACACAAATCACCACTGCTACCACCAATGATAATAATGATAAGAGGAAGTAACAAGAGAAGAGAATACAATACCACCACCGAACGAGTTTGACACCTCCCAGAGAAACCCCTGCCCTTCCGGGTAACTCCCAGTTACCTCCCTCAGCATGATGTGCTGTGGTATGGAATACCTCCTTGGCTAGCTTGTGTCAGGTGTCCTGTCCCTGCCTCCTTCCGGCCTCCCCTCATCCCCAGCAGAGCATAAGGCTCAGAAAGTCCTTGGTCAGACTAAAACATCTGCGTTATCAGCTCTGTTCCCAGGCCAAAATCCAAAACACAGCACCGCACCAGCCACTAAGAAGGAGAAAAATGACTGCCACTGTTGAACCCAGGGCACATATTTCATAGAATTATAAGGATTTTGTTGAATTTGTTATTAAAAATATGCTGTAAGAGTTGTATTGGTTTGCTTCCCACCTGTTAAATGGCAGGGTCAGGAGGTGCAGGCAGCCTTGGCTCCTGGACTGATTCAGACTCTAAGGGTGTGATACCCCAATGATTTTAGCATCTTGTCTATGAACTCCGAGGTTTTAATCTCTTTTTTATTCTCTGAGGTCATCCCAGTTCTGGGTTTAAAATGTATAATAATACCTATTTTCAACAGATAATAAAACCAAAGAGGATAATATATCTTGAAATTTCATATTAAACTTCATGGAAGCTAGAACTGCTCAAACATAGCTCATATGCAACCTTCTTCATCTCTCTTGAGTGTGCAAGTATTTGATGCTGTCCCACATCACATCTTTGCCTCTAAATTGAAGAGGCATGGATTTGATGGATTTGACTCAGTGGATAGGAATTCGCTGGATGGTCACACTCAAAGACTAGCGGTCAAAAGCTGTTATGTCAAAGTAGAGATCAGTGACGTGTAGTGTTTCTCAGGGGTTGGTACTGGGCCCAGTGCTGTTTAATATCTTTGTCAGCAACATGGACAGTTGGATAGAGTGAGAGACCTGGGCTTGTTCAGCCTGGAGAAGAGAAGGCTCTGCAGAGACCTTAGAGTAGCTTCCAGTGCCTAGAGGGGCTACAAGAGACCTGGAGAGGGGCTTTGGACAAGGGCCTGTAGGGACAGGACAAGGGAGAATGGCTTTAACCTGACAGAGGGGAGATTGAGATGAGATCTTAGGCAGAAGCTCTTACCTCTGAGGGCGGCGAGGCACTGACACAGGTTGCCCAGGGAACCTGTGGCTGCCCCATCCCTTGCAGTGTTCAAGGCCAGGTTGGACAGGGTTTGGAGCAATCTAGTCTATTGGAAGGTGTCCCTGCCCATGGCAGGGGATTGGAACTGGGTGAGCTTTAAGTTCCCTTCCAACCCAAACCATTCCATGATATTCACACTCACTCTAATTCTTTACTTTGTCACTGTCATATCTGAACCTTTTTAAAGAAGTTTTTATACTAGTTTATCTTCACAGCATATGCTACACAAAGTTACGACACCTCCTGCTCTGAGCTGATGACCATAGTGAAAGAGGCAATTCACCTTTTGAGTGTTTTAAGTTATATCGGTTATTTCAAGTCAGAAAAATAATCTCATTCAACATGATAATAAATTAAGCTAATTATTGCAATCCTATCTGTTAATGACTTCTATATTACATGGATCAGAAAGCTGCCTTTAAACTTTTTATATCTCTTTGTTAAAATCACTTCTATTAAGTTTTTTGTCTTTAGTATTGTCTGAGTGCCTTACCTAAGTAATGAAATGCTTAAAAAAATGGTAAAGCAATTTCACTGTCATTATCTATAAATACAGAAATACCGTTCTGGCTTTTAACAGTGCAAAACTTGTTTTTTACTGGTAAGAGCTCTGGTAACAGATCATGCAGAACTTCAATAGATGACTTAGACAATGTCACATCCAAATGGTTCAGACCTGCAGTTGCTGTGTGGTAACATGTATTTTTACAAAGACACCTCAGTTGGATTCAGCGATAACCCCTTTATCTTGAAGCTGGTGTTACTGTGGCTGTGACAATTTAATCTTCCTTTGTCATTGTGGTAATAGTGTCCTTCTCCATGGTCTCGAAAAGTCACTTATAAATGAGATCAGCACTTTCTACCTACTGAAGCTCTAACAGTGGTTACAGTGAATTTTTTTTGAAATAACAAGTTTCCCTCAAAAAAAAAAACCCACTCATCAATAATACCTACCTCCGTTTCACCCTGCCCAAGCCAGAGGGGAGAAAGCAAAGACAGCAACCTTCCTCCTATTTATGGTCACTCAGCTAGATCTAAGCTAGGACCATATCTAAGAGTTGCCCTATCTTGTCAGACTAATGGCACACCTATCTATTTTGTCTTGGGGGCAACTATAAGGCCAAGGTTGGATGGTGCTTTAAGCAACCTGGTCTAGTGGAAGGTGTCCCTGCCCATGGTAAAGAGAGTTGTAACTAGGTGAGCTTTTAGGTCCCTTCCAACCTGGCCTTGAACACTGCCAGGGATGGGACAGCCACAGCTTCTCTGGGCAACCTGTGCCAGTGCCTCACCACCCTCATGGTGGTTGTTGTCTTGTGTTTGGCTGAGTTGTGAAGCTAGTAAGTTCTGGATAATGTCTGGATAAGGAGTAGGAGAAACTGATGGAGTCTTCAAAAAGTGTATTATGAGTCCAGGTAGGTTGGAGAGAAGTCTGTCTCTTTGAAGAACATGAGTTTTATAGTTGCTGTGTGAGAGCTCAAAGGTGGTAAGTAGTCCATTAAGCTATTGTACTTAAGCTAAGTGCCTCTACTTCAAAGCTTCACTTAAATAAGATGAATAGTGCCTTCCTACAGCTCCTGTCTTGCTTAGGAACTTGTGAAAAATAGACTTTCTTTTTCTTATTTATTTTCCTCTTCAGGCAACTCTTCATGTGACACCAGTTAAGTATTTTGGTGGTGGTGACTCATTTGATGAAGAGGTAAATGTCCAGATGGTAAAATCACTTGGCAGTAACTTCAAGTAAAAGGAATTTATTTGAATAGATACCTTTTTGCCAGCTCAGTAGTTTGCTAAAATTATAATTTAAAAATAGACAATTAAGGAAATTGAGTGAGTTTATTATAGAATTAACCAGCTCAAATAATGAACTTTATAGGCTTAAATAGTGACAATAGTCAATTTCTGGAAGATTATTGTTTCATTAATTTTCTCATTTCAGAATTTCTGTCTTAACAGAATTAAAATGTTCTCTGTGAGACTTTATCTACGGATACGTATTTGTACTGCACACTGTGCAGATCTTGGTTTTAAAGTGCTGGAGCAAAAATGAGAAAGTTTTGGTTCTGTTCTGAACTTCCCTTCCCTCTATTGGAAGCAAAGAGTATTTGGGAAGAATCACTCAAGTTTTCTTTTCTGGTTAGTGTTTTTTTTGGGGGGTCAGACATCAGTCTTTGGCCACTGTTCAGAGAAAGGACAAGGGGTATATGAAGCTGTTCTCATATTCTTAGTATGTGACATGAAACAAAGGATTTTCATTGCTGCTATGTACTCCCGGCTTATGTGTTCATGTTATTTTGTGGATTTAGTGTTTAGTGGGGCTGGTGTAGACTAATGAAGTAAATGGCAAACTTCTGTCTTTTAAGGAATACTTCTAGTTTATTTTTCTCTTTCTACTTTGTAAGCATATTTGCATATACTGATAAGGAGCCTTGAGCCTCAAGGACATAACTGCAGTCCAAGAATGTATTTCCCCAAATTTGAAAATGTGCACTTTGAAATGGTTTTTTATATGAAGTTCTGGTCTTTTTTTACAGGGTGATATTATGAGATCCTTTCCTCACCTGGAAAGTTAACGAAATTAATGAGTCTTGCTTTAGTGCTGCTGTAATTTTTGTTGTTGCTGATTTCTTTTAATTTTACTATTTTATTTGAAGGAAACAGAAACAATGTGTTTGCAATAGCCTTCTGCTTGTCCATATGTGTGATATGAGTAATATTACTTCTATTACACATGTGGTGGGTTGACCCTAATCTGATGTGAAGTCCCACCAAAGGAGCTCTATCACTGCCCTCCTCAAGCGGTCAAGTGAGAGAAAATACAGTGAAAGGCTCATGGGTCGAGATAAGGACAGGGAGAGATCACTCACCAGTTACTGTCATGGGCAAAACAGATTCAACCCAAGGAAATCCATGTACTTTATTACCAACCAAACCGGTTTAGGATAATGAGAAATAAAACCAAATCTTAAAACAGCTTCATCCCACTCCTTTCTTCTTTCTGGGCTCAGCTTCACTTCCCATTCCCTCCACCTCCTCCTTTCCCTGCCAGCGCAGGGGGACAGGGAACGAGGGTTGTAGTCAGTTCATTTCATGTTGTCTCTACTGCTCCTTCCTCCTTATGGGAGTATGTCTCACACTATTCCTCTGCTCCAGCATGCATCCCTTCCGTGGGGTGCATCTGTCAGGAGCAGGCTGCTCCAGCATGAGTCTCTTTCACAGGGTGCATCCTTCAGGAGCAGACTGCTGCAGCGTGGGTCCCCCACAGGCTCACCAGTCCTGCCAACAAACTGGCTCCAGTCTGGGCTCCGCTCTCCAGGGGGCCACAGGTCCTGCCAGGAGCTTGCTCCAGTGTGGGCTTCCCACGGGGTCACAGCTTTCTTTGGACACACCCTGATCTGGTGTGTGGTCTTGTGGGAGACCCATGGTGTCTCCATGGGCTGCAAGTGGGTATCTGCTCCACCACGGACCTCCATGGGCTTCAGGGGCACATCCCACCTCACTATGATCTTCACCATGGTCTGAAGGGGAACCTCTGCTTTGTCACCTGGAGCAATTCCTTCTTTCTTCTCCACTGACCTTTGGGTCTGAAGGGCTATTTCTCTCTTAGATTCTCTCTGTGGTTGCAGTTTCTGCTGCTCAGGGGTTTTCCCTCCCCTTTTAAAATAAGTTATCCAAAGGTGCTACCACTGATGGGCTTGGCCCTGGCCAGTGGTGGGTCTGTCTTGGAGCCAGCTGGCGTTGGCTCATGGGGGAAGCTTCTAGAAACTCCTCACAGAAGCCACACATGTAGCTCCCCTGCTACCAAACCCTTGCCTTTTAAACACAATACAACAGACAACACAATCATTTCTGCATGTCAAACAATAATGTCTGCAATCTCAGGGTAAGGAACCTCTTTTCCTTCTAATCATTTGTAGACATACTGAATTTATACTAATTTTGGAGATGAGCACTATATTAATTCTATAAATTGTTTTTCTATGAGAGGATTAAAAATTAATATCAAAATACCAGTTAGGAAACAAAACAGGTATTAAGCCATAAAAGGCAATATTATTGGTATTCTCTAAAAGGTTACAATTTTGAGAGAAAGTGTGTATGTATAATCTGGCCATTATTAATAACATCTCTAACAGCTATTAGACTAGAGGTTGCACATATAAACCCCATCTATACAAATTATAGTTTGCATATATAAATAATAATTAGTGTGCTGCATTTCAGCCTTCTGTCAGGATATCCTGAATTAGTGAGACAATTAATACATGGGGTTAGTTGTCTAAATATTTCCATAGATCTTATTTCAAGGTTGGAAGCAAGCAGTATTTAGAAAGTCTTATGTACTGTCAAACCTCAACATGAAGATTGTATTACAGCCTCATTAAGATCATTTACTTGAGCAATTCATGTTCCTGAGAGTGTGATCAGAAACAGAATGAAGAAAAAGTTACGAAGATATGAATAGTAACTGGATATATGATTGTCACCAGTTACTAGTATTTTAGAAAGGCTCCTGTTACATCTCAGTTAGTTCTGGCTACAAGTTGAGAAACAAAATAATTGCCTGATTTGGGTGTATTTAGTCTTTTACTACTTTAATGCATCCAAGATGTTGCAGGTAAAAGCTAGAACAAACTTGAAGTGTGTATCTATCTCAGAAACAGCAACCTTCTGCAAAGGTACTGATGGGGTTAAAGATGCTGCTGCCACTAGGTGTCATGCTGGGATCAACTCTTGAAGCATGAGTGATTATCAAAGGTGCTGAATGAAGGAACGGGATGTCCTTTGTGTGTTTTTACATCTAAAACGGCTAATTGTGCAGGCTTTAATTGCCATCTGCCTGACCAGTGTATCAAGAACATTCACAAGAGGCCAAAATCGTACATGTGCATGTAAGAAAGCATGTAAGAAAGCATGTAAGAAGTGATCATGCCACGCAACCTCAAGCAACAGTGGCTGAATGTTTCTGCTTTCATTTCAGATTATAGAGCCCTATCACAGAGATCCTCAAGTCACACGGACCTGCTCAGAAAAGCGTATTTAAATTGCTTCCTGTGGGTGTGTTTGGTAATGGGAGAAAAAGTGTACACTACTTTTAGTCCTTCTCCAATATTTCTATTGTATAAAGCTCAAACGACCCCCCCCCAAAAAAAAGCAAACCCAAACCCAAATAACAAAATCAAACCAAAAAAACCCTAGCCCAAGCATAATGCAGCTTTTTATACAGAACAAACCTTAGAAGGAAAGTTCCATTTCATAAGCACTGAACACAATGTCAAATAATTGACTTTATTGCTATTAGTTTCATAATATGAAAATCATCGTAGGATTGTGACTATGAAATCAGTATGAGGGCAGTTATTTTCTTTATTAAGCTTCTTGCATTCACTTACAGAAGTTGTTACGTTTCTTAACAGTTCCTTAACAGGAGGATCTTACCAATGTATGTAAATACTTGACGGGAAGAAGCTGATTCAGACTCTTGTAGGTGGTGCCCAGTGAAAGGACAAGAGGAAATGGGCACAAATTTGAAATGCTGGAATTTCTCATTTTCCATAAGAAAAATCTAACTGTGAGGTGATTGATTCCTCAACACATTGCCCAGTGATTCTGTAGAATCTCCTTGGAGATACTAGCAACCACTTGGGTGTGGCTTGGGACAACCTGCTCTATTTGCCGCTGTTTGAGCAGGGGGGTTGAATTTAGATGACCTCCAGAAGTGACTTCCAACCTCAACCCCTCTGTGATTCTGGGTGTTTTCATTCTTCCCATTGATCCAGCACTGAGAAAGCCTAACCCGTCTTCCCTCCCACAAAAAAAAAAAAAAAAAAAGAAAAAAAACACCAAAAAACCCCAAAACAATAAACAAACAAACAACCTCCCCAGAAACAAAAATTCAGTGCTAAGCCTTGTGATCATAGGTTTTAATTGTCAAGCAGCAATGAACTTCCAACAGGAAGGTTTTTACAACAGGAAAAAAGATTTCCTTGCACCATATACTATATGCTTAACAGCTGATGAAGTAGATTTTATCTGTTGAAACTGTTACACGTATTGTTCTGTCCCAGACTTGTACATAGCTGAAGTAACTCAGGTACTGTGAAAATTTCTCACTGTTCTGCAGTTCATTAAGGCTAGTCCTCCATACATTAGAAGTTTCTGTGCTGGAAATGAAAGTATTACTTGGATGTATATATAAACATCATCATCTTCTGCACAAACTTTCCCAGACATACCAGGTATCATAAAGAAAAACCTTATTCTGGCACATTTGAGTTGACAGGGTCAAAAGGGTATCTAGCGCACTTGGAGGATAGCACATTATGCAGTACCTGTCCATCAGTGTGATGTTTGACCTCACAAACTACATTAGTAGATTTGTGCCTCCATTGCACAAAATATGATTTTATATTAGTATTATCTGTTAAATAACTGCCTAGTCTTAGCCTCTCACCTAAATTCTCCATTTACAAACATGAAACAGATTATGTTGGCAGTTCTTCGACAAAAAAAAAAAAATGTATGTAGGTCAATGCAGGTGGTAACATATGCTGCAAGCTCACACAATAGCTTTTCTGGGGTTTCTGTTCTATACATTTAAATTCTGTTATTTCAGGCCAGTGATGTGCTGAGATACCAAAAATTTAAAACCCACTCTCAAAGATTTTTTATTTATTTTCTATTTTGGCTTTTAGTCTGTATCCAGACCAAGACTGGTTGTCTTGGTGTATAATGATACTAAATGCTTTACTTAGAGGCTATGTGTTTGTTGCACAGTGTTTAGCCCAGCAAGACTCTAATCCATGCTCTTTGTGCCTTGTCTAAATGGTAGTGAAAAATATATTACTGGTAATTAAAGAAGCAGAGAAGTTTCTCATTCCTTTAATTTGGTATTTTCATTTATATGTGTGAAGTTATAATGTGCTTGTACACGGCATCATAGAATCACAGACTGGTTTGGGCTGGAAGTGACCTTAAAGCTCATCCAGTTCCAACCCCCTTGTATGGAGATGACAGCAATGTTGAATACACATACAAGTTTCATGACAAGTGATCCTATCATATCTTAAGCCAGTGTTACAAAGTACAACAACATGATAACTTTAGCCCCGTTCCCGTAGGTGATAAACTGCACAACAGGGAACACAGACTGGAAGTAAGGTATTACATTTATTACATAGTCCAACTTTAAGAATAAGTGCAAGAACTCTGAGTGGAAATACAGCAACATTGTGGTCAGTGACTATTAAACTAATAGAATGAATGATTATAACAGGTTTGGGTGCCAAAAAGGACTGTCGTGATTTAAACCCAGCTGGTAACTTAAGTACCACACAGCCCAGTGGGACGGTGAGAGGAATTAGAGAAACGTAAAACCTGTGGACTAAGATAAGAACAGTTTAGTAATTGAAAGAAAATAAGCTTATAAATATTTAATACACATAGGAAAAAAACCACAAAAGAATAAAACCCGAGGAACCCAGATGATGCATGATACAATTGGTCACCACCCACTGACCAGTGCTCAGCCCAACCCGAGTAGTGATCTGTCCTTCTGGGTGACTCCCCTCAGTTTATATACTGCACATGATGTGCTGTGGTATGGAATATCTCTTTGGCTAGTCTAGGTCAGGTGTCCTGTCTCTGCTTCCTTCCAGCTCCTTGTGCGCCTCCTCACTGGCAGAGCATGAGACTGTAAAGTCCTTGATTGGGGTAAGCATTACTTAGCAACAACTAAAAACTTTGGTGTGTTATTAGCATTGTTCTCAGACTAAAGCTGAAATACAGCATTGCACCAGCTACTTAACTCTATGCCAACCAAAACGAGGATAGGCATGCTCTTTTATTTAGAAGAAAATATTACTAAAATAAAAAAAAAATACAGATTATTTCATAGTTCTGATTTGGGTGGCTCTCCAGCTGTGGGAATAAGTGAGTTAGGCAGAATTTATTGCTAACAGTTTGTATCTTCAGTTAGAAAAGCTGTTTTTAGGTAACACTAGTTTATTGGTGTTATCTGTGATATAGGATAGAGCAAGTCCATACCTCCCGTATGAAGACAGGGTGAGAAAGTTGGGGTTGTTCAGCCTGGAGAAGAGAAGCTGCGTGGAGACCTCACAGCAGCCTTCCAGTATCTGAAGGGGGCTACAGGGATGTCACAGAAGCACTCTTCATCGGGGACTGTAGCAACAGGGCAAGGGTGAACGGGTTTAAACTTAAACAGGGGAAGTTCAGGTTAGATATAAGGAAGAAGTTATTTTCTATTAGGGTGCTGAGGCACTGGAACAGGTTGTCCAGAGAAGTGGTAAATGCTTCATCCCTGGCAGTGCTCAAGGCCAGGTTGGACAGAGCCTTGGGCAACGTGGTCTAGTGTGAGGTGTCCCTGCCTGTAGCAGGGGGGTTGGAACTAGATGATCTTAAGGTCCTCTCCAATCCAAATTGTTCTGTGATTCTGTGATCCCATGATCCCTCAAGCTTTACCAGCCATTTCAGGTTGTTAGCTCAGCAATGGAACTGCTTTTAGGCCTGTGCTCTAAACTACATTTCAGTTTGGAAAATAAAACCTCTGTAAATCTTCTAAGAGAGAAGATGTCCTTTTTCTTTCAACTCTGTCCTTCAGGGTTCCATAATCATTGAAGCTCCTCTGCATTTGAAAAGCAATCACTGTAATATATTTGCTACTAAAATCTAATTAATAGTAGGCAATGAAAATAGAAGGTCTTGTTTGCTTTACCAAAGGATAAACTTTTTGCCACTCACCTTGTCTGTGGTGTGGTTCACTTTGGAGTGAACTGTTCAAATACAATGTTTGCATAAGCCTGAATGAACTTTGAGAAGCCACTCAAATGTCACATTTCCCTGAGTCTTGTCACAGTGTTCATCCAATCAGAGACTTATCTTCTTCTAGCTATTTACTTAGAAAAGTGTGTTAGAAGCTGTATCTTAACGGTCTTTTTCTTGGGGATTCTCTGACATTGGTGTGTCCTTGTTTCACAGAACGTGCATTCACTGGATGGAATTAATGACTTCTATCATGGGCTATGCACTGCAAACATCTGAGGATGATTGCCTTTAAAGCCAGTTAATAGGAGTATGCTTCTCTCTTTGTGTTTGGTTGATCTGGAATATGATGAATGATCGTAATCTCATTCGTAGTGTTAGATCTGAGACATCACTGGTGTCATGTATATACCATGCTGCCTATATAACATGAGTTTTTGTATTGGACGGGGCTTTGAACACTTTGGTCTAGTGCAAGGTTTCCCTGCTTGTGTCAGGAGGTTGGAACTGGATAAGCCTTAAAGGCCGTTTTGACCCAAACCATTCTGTGTTTAGAACCAAGTGTCTTATGTCATTTCTAAACCTATTGTGCTTTGTGTGGCCTATGGTCTTGCCCTGTAGACATGTGGCCCTCAATGAGGGTACTGGGATTTTAGCAATTTACTAAATGGTTTCACCAAGTCTAGAATAATGTGTTCCTTCTTAAGGTCTCAGCACATACTAGAAAAATTGCTGGGTTTGATCGGTTTTGGTTTATAAGTCAACCTTTCAAGCATAGTATGTGTGTGATTTTCTTACGGACTATGTGAAGGAGTCTTGGGTGACATGGTTTAGTGTGTGGTGTCCCTGCCCATGGCAGGGGGGATGGAACTAGATGATCTTAAGGTCCTTTCCAACCCTAACTATTCTATGATTCTATGAGTCTATAATTACTCAATTGGAAGTTTCTATGTTTCCAAGCTGTAGCACAATATTCTTCAAATTATGAATTTATGCTTACTCTGTCAAGTTGATTCATTTCCATGACATCAGTAACTGTTGTGGAGCATACACTGGAACTGAGGTCTCACTTCCGAAATCACTCTTACTTTAGTTATAAAATGGGGTGGTTATAAAGATCACAGGCATGACAATGACCTACCACAAAATAAATAAATCTTGGTTGCATAGTTTAAACCTGAAACAAAATAAACAATAAATTTTTCACTTGTGTATTTGGTTGACAGGCTGTAGGTCCTTGTGCAGCTAAAACTGCCAAGGTAAACATAATATGAAAATTTCTCTATTTGTGGAGATGACAGGAAAAGATGCAGTTCAATAGAAAATTCAATACCGCATATTTACCATAAAATGATTGAGACTGGTGAAATAAAGTATGTTCTTGTGTACAACTGCCGACAACACCAAGAGAAAATGAGAGAACAGATTTAGAGGAGGTAGGAATTCCTTGGAAGATCAATAAAAAGAAGTTTGATGACACATACTGCCTTAGGGCTCTTATGTCTAAGCGATGGGGTGGGAATAATGTTTACAAAGCACAAGGTGAGTGGGTTGCCTGCACAGTACAGAAGAGCATTGTTTTTCTTGGCATTGTCACAACATGTGCAGTTTCATGTACTATTTGTGTGTACTTTGACTACTGGGCTTCACAAATTTTCTGTCTGGGTATTTTTCTTGCACCATTCTGTTGGAACAAGTCCAGAGGAGGGCCACGAGGATGATCAGGGGACTGGAGCACCTCCCGTATGAAGACAGGCTGAGGAAGTTGGGGCTGTTCAGCTTGGAGAAGAGAAGGCTGCATGGAGACCTCATAGCAGCCTTCCAGTATATGAAGGGGGCCTACAAGGATGCTGGAGAGGGACTCTTCATCAGGGACTGTAGTGACAGGACAAGGGGTAATGGGTTAAAACTTAAACAGGGGAAGATTAGATTGGATATAAGGATGAGGTTCTTTCCTGTGAGGGTTTGAGGCACTGGAATGGGTTGCCCAGGGAGGCTGTGAATGCTCCATCCCTGTCAGTATTCAAGGCCAGGTTGGACAGTGCCTTGGGTGACATGGTTTAGCATGAGGTGTCCCTGCCTATGGCAGGGGGGTTGGAACTAGATGATCTTGAGGTCCTTTCCAACCCTAACTGTTCTATGATTCTATGAATTCTCTGTTATGACAGATTGTAATCTATCCTGCATAAATTATATTTGGGATTGGGTGGCTTTATTTAGCAGATTCATATTTCTGTTTTGATACATTATTCTGGATTTATCAGTGGTTTCTTTCTGAGTTTCTACTCTCAGATTGCAGTTATAATCTAGTATGTAAGCCTAAGTCATCTCAGCCTTTGAAAACAACAAGATTGGTCCTCAGCTTTAGATCATTCACAATCACAGAAAGGTTTGGGTTGGAAGGAATCTTAAAGCTCATCCAGTTAATTTTTTTCCTTCATCTTTCTATCTTTTTGTTCTGTCATATGAAACCCATGATCCCTTTGCTCCTTTTTACATGATGTGCAAAACTCCAAAGTTGCTTTCACAGTCCTTGACTGGCTTTATCACTGTTCTGGGAAACAGTCGCCATGGGTTTCTTGCAACTACACAGTGCTTGCAGATACACTGAGCAGTAGTCTTTCACATTCTTCAGCTGCCCTGGCTGTATAGAAGCCCTATGTAGGGCAGGACCACTCCAGCCCTCCTTTCAGGCAGTTTTTTAACTTATTTTGCTTTGCTCTTGGAACAATGGCCCAGTAATGAGAACAACAAAAGTGTATGACTTTGTTCTAATTGACTGGTATTGTAGAATGTGTACCACAGTCATTCTGGAGGACTCTTAACAATTCCTAAAGGTGTGATTCCTCATTAGCAACGCTACCAGCCACCCAGGATTCATTTATAATAGACTGCTGTTCTTTCTGAAAATAATTTCTGAATGTATATATATGCAAATCAAGTCTATTGTGTGTGAACAGTTATTTCAGTACATCAAGCCGTTTAAAACTCTTCTGTACAGGAGATCTGCATGAGAAATGGAGTGGAACCACTTGCTTCCTGACCAGGAAATCCCATGACTGAAATAAAAAGCATCTGCTTCCATGTTTAGATACAACAGAGACTAATTTAAAAGTTTGTTTAGGTGTAACATTCTGAGAATTACTACCTTTAAAAATATTGATCTCAAATTTTAAGTATCAGGAATTTTGCAGACTGAGGATGTCAGGAGGGCTATTGCTTATTTGCTTTTTGCTGCTTTCCTCTCTTTGCCTAACAGCTTGCTCAAATAAATATTCTACTGCTAGGTCCCCCTGCTTCAGTTTGGAAAAGCATATTGGCACAATATAGTAGAAGAGGAAGAAAGAAAACCATTCAGTTGGATGGCAGTACTGAAAAATAAAGGAAGAAAAAAGATAGTTTCAGGATCAGTCAAAACTATTCTGCTCTTACACCCAAATTGAGGCATGTAGTGTCAACTCATTCTTTAAAATGAGTTTGGATAATTTTCAAAAATTACTGTTGAGTGAAATATATGATTTAAAAAATATATCTCCTAATGCAAATTATTATGGTGTCTCAAACACTTTCATAAAGAAGACAATCAGTATTTGAGATGTTCCCTTTTCATCTCAAAATATTAGATTAATTGCATTTTGAACTTAATATTTACAAATTGAGTTTGAATTAACTTTTTCTCTGAGACTGTTTTTGATAGATGTGCTGCTTATCAGCAAAGGTGAAAATAAGAACCAAAAATAGAGGGCGGGGAGGAAATGCATGTTATACATGGAAATACGTGTAGAAAGGATTAAAAAAATATATCCAAATTTTCATGTCAGAATTTCTTTAAAAATCAGACTGAAGACGGAGGGATTGCATCTATTTATGGAAATCAGTTGTAACAGCATTGAACACATGATACATCACAGAGGTTTAAATCACAGCAGTATGGAGCACACTGGCTTCTGACATTTCCAATTGACTTGCCATCCTCCAGGCTATGCCTGCCGTAGCTTAATAAACTTCTTAATGTCGCCAGTCTACTACCTATAATTATCATGAAACAAATAGGAAATCTCATATTCCAAAAATGAAAACGAGGCATATTTATTTACAGTTGGTATTTACAACTGCTGTAGCTTGTGCTGAACAGGTTTACTGGGTGCTTTCATTCCCTCCCTCTCCCCAGTGGAAGGAATTAACTTTTCTGTATTGCACCATTTGTGAATTAAGGGCAGAAGTTTTAATTTATTAAACTTCTGCAATTAGCTTACTTCCGAAAGTAATCCTCTTCCTTATTTTCTCTCCACTATGTCTCTTTTCTGCTTCATCATTACTCAAGACTAACTTTGTTGCCATTGACTCTGAACATACAGCTTGATGTCAGAGAATTGTCCCCTAAAATAAACAATATTTTTGCCCTTCCTTTTTTCCTCTTCTAGATACAGATATTAACATTCAGTGAGCAGCACGTGCTTTTCTGCTGCTGAATTCAGAGCTCACTGAATGCAGTTACTATCAGTGCTCCTTTCTTCTCCCGTGCCAATAATACAGTTTAAGTGTAGCCAGATCTATGTTTGCTGTTCTTGGAAGAATACAATGTGGTAGAATGCAGAAGGTTTTTCCAAGATGCTCTTACAGTATCCAAGCATTGTATAAGCACGGATACTGAAGCACAATGATTATTCCTTTGTTTCATTCCTTTCATTCCTTTCTTCCCACTGCAGTCATTCTGAGACAATGATTATTTCACTTTCTGGGGTAATTAGTTTTGTGATTAAATTAGGAGCAATATAAAATCGCCTGGCTTTGTACAGTTCTTTGCAATTTAAGATTTGTTTACTTTGAAGATTCCCTATGACATTTATCACTGGACTGTGACAGATCTTATTAAGAATAAGAGAATCAAGGACTCAGAATTTCTGAACATCATAACTTCTGTTGTGTGCAACTAGGGCTGTGTATCCTTGTACCAAAGCTTTGAGAGTTTACGGATATAGAATCTACAAAGGGTTGTACATTCCATCCACAACACAGCCATATAATCAAAACTATAAGGTATGTCCTTGCATTTCTTCCTACAAGGCATCCTTTCCTTGCATGAATTTGTACAAGTGTATGTATGTTTACTTTAAAAAGATTGAACTTAGGAACAGATTAGGAATCCATCCATGTTGTTCACACATAGGTACACAAGTTTTCAATTACCACTAAATATTTTATTGCCTTTTTTTAAGTCCTTGAATTTTCAAAAGTCCTGCTGAAATGGAACTGTGAAATACTCTGGCACCTGGAAGAAAGATACTAATAATTTTCCAATTTCTTTTTTTCCCTTCTCTGTTTACCCTCATGTGTGCCTTCTGTGGTTCACATTATGATTCGATAACTCCAAAATTTGAATACATACATGAAAAACAAGACAATGCCATTTTTTGAATGCAAAATTATGTGTGTGTGGTGGAAGAGGTCTCCTGTTTTGTGAAGGACATGTTAAGCTGATACTTTTTAAGAGGAGTCATTTAGAAGTGTTCAAAGCCAGGTGTAACAGGGCTTGGATCAATCTGGTCTGGTGGAAGGTATCCCTGCCAATGGCAGGGGGTTGGAAATGGATGAGCTTTAAGATCACTTCCAACCCAAACCATTGTTAAGCTAAGAAAGCCTTTCGCTTGACTTTATGGAGTCTGAAATGAGTTCACTTTTTCTAGGGCTGAAGCTAGAAGCAACAGAATGCTAAATGAACATAAGTAAAAATAGATACTGAAATAATGATGCTGAGACAGAATGGTTAAGCGCTTCCCAACAACTCCACAAGCACTGGTAAGTAGAAAATAAGTCTTAATTTCTGTGCATTTTGTAATTATAAAGTAACTCATGTTTTCGAAAACTGTGTTCTTGACTCAGTCATCATTGTAGTAGTCACAAAATGGACTTTCCTAGAAGAGTTTTTTGACCAGCCACCAGAACTGAGACCTGTAGTGGAGGCACTGTTTGTGCAGTCAAACGCACTGGTTCCATTGACTGGACTGCTGCTTTCAGCCAGGGAAAGGTGAGGAGAACCCCTCAGGGTCACAAGACCTGGCAGGATTATAATGGGTCTAAGCCAACTCTTAAACAGGGTGACATATGTAAGTGTCTTTCCTTAGCCTTTGTTCATATTGTGCTTTTTGCCTTTACCTACAGTCTTGTGATTTTTGCTTTGCTTTTGATGTATCTTCAAAGAATTTCACAAATAAATTGGAAATAAGGAACTGTTTCTCACAAATAATAATGCCGTTTTTCTTGATTAGTAAATGAAACTTCTTGAGGAAAAATACCCTACCACTCAACACAAGTAACAGTCCAGATCTGACTCTTGAATTTTGCCTGTTTTAGCAGGGAAACAAAGATAGTTTGACATTCTGAGATGGGAGGTACACTAAGCCACTAATTTAAATGTGTTGTGGGCTCTCTAGCTTGTAAATTCCAAGGAAAATGAGCAAAACATCTACTGTGGGAACGAGATGGAAAATGCAGATTTCAGATGATGGTAAATGTTATTGATGTTTCATAAACTGGTAAAACCTCACTTAAAATTGCATTTTTAGCTACTCCCTGTTCAAATAGTGTTGTATACGAACAGCTTTAAGGGCAGGTTATCTGTCTGATTTGCTTTCCAACTTGCTTGTGCAGCACTAGAGGGTTTAAAAGATGGATAAACTCCAATTATGTTTTATGTTAATAGGTATATTTTTTTTTCTACATATAAAGGTAACTTAGCAAAATGATTCTTTGGATCTCAATCTGAACTTCATTTTCTGAACTTAGCATGAAGTGTGTGTCCAGTATGTGTCCTTAAGAATAAAGGAAATGCCAGAATCAAAAGTCTATATATAGCAGGATTTCAGCTACTTGACTATCATGGTCAGAAGCTGAAGCTACATCTGATAGGCAGTTCATATGTTTAGGTTAGTGTATTTATGAAGGCCAACAAGCAGGCAGAAAAAAATAATTTAACAGTGCCACCTCTCACAGCTCAGTAAAATGAGGGCCAATGTAACCTGTGAAGAGCTTAAAAACAATAGAATTAATAAATTAAACCTGAACATTTCAATTTTGTGGAGCCCAATCTCTTGTTCTATTAGAGACAAATAATTATTTTTATCAGGTACAGGAAATCTTTCAATAATAATAATACCTTTAAAATATTAAACTCATATATCATTACATGAGGTATTTAATGTCTTCCTTACATGTCCAAAGGGGACGATTACATAGCTGGAAATTAACTTTTATTAAATAGGGATTTGTGAATTCAGTGAACTGATAACACAGGAATAGTGAGGCTCAAACTCTATTTTAGATCTAATGAAAGAATGTAATTATTAAATCATAACTTTAAATTTCTTTTTCTCTTTTGAACTTATCTATCTTGCACAGACTCATAGTTATCAAATGCAACACCCTAAAACATGGCAGATACTCATTCCACGACTATTATTTTATTGGAATAATTTCTGCCAACAAATTCTGGAGTCTGTCATCAGCCACGACCTTTACACTAGACTCTGAAATTACAGTAAAAATTGATTTGTTCTTAGTATCAAGATTTTATAGTACAAACATCTGTGCTTGTGATGAAATGCAAAGGAAGTATATATTGCCGTTTGTCTGCCCATTAGGTGTGATACAAACACACAGCAGCCTGCTATCACTGATTTTTCTTTACACAAAATAAATTGGTAGATGTCAGAGTGGATTTTTCAAAAGCAATATTAAGCTCTTTAATGAAGTGTTGTAGGAAATGGTTCTAAGGAGTCCTCTCCAAAAGGGGAAAAGACAGCATGGGAAAAATTATCAATTGGCACAATTGAAAGGGTGATGAAGTTTGTCAGCTGTAGTAGGAGACAGCCTCTTTTTGCACATGAAACATCAGACAGTAATAGGAAAGATGAAGAAGGATATTAAGCATGTGACAGCATGTGCTACTGGTTAGGTGATAGTTGGCCTTGTACCTACAGTTGTGTCTTCATTGTGTCTGCTTCTGGCTTTGGAGATAGGTCTGGTAATATGAAGGACTGGCAGCAGAGACTTTGGATAATGGTTGGGAAAGAAAATGAATTAGAAACATTGCTTTAGGTGTGCTGAGCTTAATATGGGTGTCATGCTTCCACACCTTGAACAGAGAGGCCAATACTTCATTTTCAGAGAAGTCAAATTTGAAGTAGAGAGATACACAATGATTGATTGTTTCTTATGGGTAAAGCCTCTACAAAAATTCCAGTGAACCCTGGAGAGGTGGCTGACAGCTTGATGAAGGAATGAATAAAGGAATATAAAAGGAGAACTAGAAGGATGCAAAATTTTGTACCAAAAAGTTTTAAGTGGCTGGCAGAATTAGCAGAATGTGGGTGGAAACCTCATTCTAAGCTTTGAGCAGGAACAGATTATTCAGAAACATAGCTGAAAAATGCCCTTATCTATGTCACGCTGAGATGTTCTGCGCTTATCTGGAAAGAAACTGATAGTCCAGGCCAATGGTAAATGGAGACCTTGGGGTCACTGCTGAAATCACCAGTGGAGAATGTGTTTTCATGTTATGAACTGGTCTAGAGCCACTCACTCATCTCTTGGAAGTTATAAGATTGTCTATAGTAATTGCAGTGTCTTTTATAAGCAGGATAAATCTTGAATAAGACCTGCCAGAAGGCAGCCTTGGCTTTAAATCTGTTTAAAAAATATGTATTAGAGAGGAAAAAATGTAAGCTATCCTACAGCCTGAAGCAAAAACCTTTTATCTCTCTTTTGTCATATCTAAGTATCTGCTGCAGATCTTTGGCACTGGAAGGAACCCTGCCAATTTACAGAAAAAGTTTCTTATTTTTTCCTTCAGAGCCTTGTGAAAAAAATTACGGAATTTTGGGGGTAGTGGATATTTTCTTTTTTTTTTTTTTTTTTAGACTTTCAGAACATATCTACAACTGAAAAAAAATTACAACAAAAATGATTGTTTAGTAGCTTTTGGAGAGTATTTAAAGATTTTTTGGTCCACATCCTGCACAGATAACTAGAATTTTCTCAGTATTCATCAGGGAAGATTTGAGGAAGAGAGTCTGGAGACAAACTTCTCCATATTTTGTCTCCAAAAGGTAGAACTTCGAGGAAAACATTAAGGCCCACCTGGCAGAGCTCCAGGTGAAGAGTTTGACCCTGTCATGGCTTCAGCCGTGATTTCTCATGAAAAATTAATTCTCTATTCACAGAATCACAGAATCCCAAGGGTTGGAAGGGACCTAAAAAGATCATCTAGTCCAACCCCCCTGCAAGAGCAGGGTAACCTACAGTACATCACACAGGAACTTGTCCAGGCGGGCCTTGAATATCTCCAGTGTAGGAGACTCCACAACCCCCCTGGGCAACCTGTTCCAGTGCTCTGTCACTCTTACAGTAAAGTTCTTCCTGATGTTAACGTGGAACTTCCTATGCTCTAGTTTACACCCATTGCCCCTTGTCCTATCACTGGATATCACTGAAAAAAGCCTAGCTCCATCATCCTGACACCTACCCTTTACATATTTGTAAACACTGATGAGGTCACCCCTCAGTCTCCTCTTCTCCAAGCTAAAGAGACCCAGCTCCCTCAGCCTCTCCTCATAAGGGAGATGTTCCACTCCCTTAATCATCTTTGTGGCTCTGCTCTGGACTCCTTCAAGCAATTCCCTGTCCTTCTTGAACAGAGGGGCCCAGAACTGGACGCAATATTCCAGATGCGGCCTCACCAAGGCTGAGTAGAGGGGGAGGAGAACCTCTCTTGACCTACTAACCACTCCCTTTCTAATGCACCCTAAGATGCCATTTGCCTTCTTGGCCACAAGAGCACATTGCTGGCTCATGGTCATCCTCCTATCCACCAGGACCCCCAGGTCCCTTTCCCCTTCACTACTTTCCAGCAGGTCAACCCCCAGCCTGTACTGGTACATGGGGTTGTTCTTCCCCAGATGCAAGACTCTACACTTGCCCTTGTTAAATTTCATCAAGTTTCTCCCCGCCCAACTCTCCAGCCTGTCCAGGTCTCGCTGAATGGCAGCACAGTCCTCTGGTGTGTCAGCCACTCCTCCCAGTTTTGTGTCATCAGCAAACTTGCTGAGGGTGCACTCAGTTCCCTCATCCAGGTCATTGATGAAAATATTAAACAGCACCGGTCCCAGCACCGACCCCTGAGGAACTCCACTAGTCACAGACCTCCAGCTAGATTCTGCGCCATTGACCACAAATCTCTGCCTTCTTCCTTTCAACCAGTTCTCGACCCACCTCACTACTTGATCGTCAAGCCCACACTTCTTTAGCTTTTCTATGAGGATGCTGTGGGAGACAGTATCAAATGCCTTACTGAAATCAAGAAAAACTACATCTACCGCTCTACCATCATCCCTCCACCTAGTCACTTCCTCATAGAAGGCTATAAGGTTGGTCATACATGACTTCCCCCTCATAAAACCATGTTGGCTGTTCTTAATGACCCCCTCATCCTTGATATGCCTAGTGATGGAGTCAAGAATAAGTTGTTCCATCCATCATCTTTCCAGGGATGGAGGTAAGGCTGACCGGTCTATAATTACCCGGGTCCTCCTTCTTGCCCTTCTTATAGATTGGTGTGACCTTTGCCATCCGCCAATCCTCAGGCACCTCGCCCGTTTCCCACAACTTACCAAAGATGATGGAAAGTGGCCTAGCAATGACCTCCGCCAGCTCCCTCAGCACCCGTGGGTGCATTCCATCCGGACCCATCGATTTACAGATGTCCAGTTTGCATAGCTGATCCCTAACCCAATCCTCATCTACCAAAGCAAACTCCTCCTTTGTCCTGACTCCTTCTGGGGCTATAGAAATCCGGGGCCCTCGGGGAGAGTCTGCAGGAGTAAAGACAGAGGCAAAGAAGGCATTCAGCACCTCTGCCTTCTTTATATCCTTTGTCTCCAGGGTACCCACTTCGTTCAGCAGTGGGCCTATATTGCCTCTTGTGTTAGTTTTATTTGCTGTGTATTTGAAGAAGCCCTTTCTATTGTCTTTAACCCGACTAGCAAGATTGAGTTCCAAGGAGGCCTTAGCTGTCCTAATTGCCTCCCTACATCCTCTAAGAACTGTCCTATATTCCTCCCAAGCGGCCAGCCCCTCCTTACATAATCCATAGATTCTCCTTTTCCACTTGAGTTTGCCCAGCAGCTCCTTGTTTAACCACGCCGGTCTCCTAGATCCCTTACTTGACTCCCTACTCATTGGGACGCTCCGATCCTGAGCTTGGAAGAAGCGGTCCTTGAATGCTAACCAACTATCTTGAGCCCCTTTACCGCCTAGTACACTTTCCCATGAGACTTCCCTTAGCAGTTGACTGAAGAGGCCAAAGTTGGCCCTTTGGAAATCCAGAACTGTGGCTTTGCTAGGTATTCTATTCCTCCCACACAGGATCCTAAACTCCACCATCTCATGGTCACTGCAGCCAAGGCTGCCATTGACCGTCACCACTTCGACCAAACCCTCCTTATTGGCGAGTACTAAATCTAGCAGCGCTGCTCTCCTAGTTGGTACGTCCACCATTTGCATTAAGAAATTATCATCAATGCACTCGAGGAACCTCCTAGACTGTGAATGACTGGCTGTGTGAGTCTTCCAGCAAATATCGGGGTAGTTAAAGTCCCCCACGACGACTAAGGCATGTAGTCGCGAGGCTACTTCCAGTTGCCTGTAGAAAGCCTCATCAACTCCTTCATCCTGATCAGGAGGTCTGTAATAGACCCCCACAACTGTATCACCCGTGCCAGTCTGCCCCTTGATTCGTACCCACAGACATTCCACTTGCTCCTCATCCGACCCCGGACAGAACTCAATACATTCTAGTTGCTCTCTCACGTAAAGAGCAACTCCACCACCTCGCTTTGCTGACCTATCTTTCCTAAAAAGGACATAGCCATCCATGACCACATTCCAGTCATGTGAACTGTCCCACCATGTCTCTGTAATTGCCACTAGATCATAACCTTTAGCCCGCACACAGACTAGATTCTAACTCCTCCTGTTTATTCCCCATGCTGCGTGCATTGGTGTACAGGCATTTCAGGGAGCCAGTCCTAGTACCCTTTTTTCCCTGCGGGACAGGGTCTAAAAAGCTATCCTTTCCCAGAAGTGAAACAAGAGATTGATAGTCCTCCTTAGCCCGCCATCCTTCAATCCCTAGCATGTTCCTCTTGGGCTTGTCCCCAACAGGCCCAGTTAAATCCCCTCCCCCCTTCCTAACTAGTTTAAAGCCCTGTCAATAAGCCCTGCTAACTCCTGCCCCAAAACCCTTTTTCTTCTCTGGGACTGGTGTATCCCGCCTGTCACCAGCAAACCAGGTGTCCCATACAGCAGCCCGTGACTGAAAAACCCAAACCCCTGCCTTTGGCACCAGTCACGTAGCCATACATTAACCTGCAGAGTCTTCTTATATATCCCTTCACCCTCGCTTGCAACAGGTATGGAGGCAAACACCACTTGCACTCCAGACCCTTTAACCAGCCGTCCCATTGCCCTGTAGTCTCTCTTCATTGCCCTTACGTTCCTCGTAATAATTTCGTCACTGCCAACCTGAAAAACCAGCAGTGGGTAGTAGTCAGACGGCTGCACCAGTTCAGAGAGTTTCTTTTTAACATCTCTAATCCGAGCCCCAGGCAGGCAGCAGACCTCCCTGTGGGGTGGATCCGGTCGACAAATGGGCCCTTCTGTTCCCCTCAGAAGGGAGTCACCCACCACAATTACTCTTCTTTTCTTCTTGGTTGGGGAAGTTCTGAGGCATGGGGGTGAGTGACTAGCCCTGGGTGACTCACTAGATAGATTTGCCTCACCATCTCCATTCACCTGGCCCTGAATTTCCAAGACCTCGTACCTGTTATTCAAGGGCAATTGGGAGGGAGGAAGGGATTGTGAGGGTTTTCGCTTACCACTCTGAGGAGGAACCTCCCTCCATCCATCCTTGTCCATTAAGCTCTCTCCTTCTGTCTGATGGTAGGAGGGAAGGGGATCCATAGCTTGTTGAACCACTTCCCTCTGCCCTTGCCTTAGGGTGTGGTTCCACCAATCTATTTCACTTTCACACTCTCTAATGGCTCTCAACCTTTCTACCTCCTCCCTCAGTTCAGCCACCTGCCTGAGCAGGTCATTTATTTGCTCACAGTGAACACAAGCAGTGTCACTGGCTCCCTCCAATACAAGTGCCAGGCTCAGGCATTCGCTGCAGCCAGAGACCTGCACAGCTGCGTGTCTGCAGGAAGGCTCAGTCTGGATACCCACATTAGTACTCACTACAGCTTTCGATCGTGTTGTAACCATGATCTATCTGGTCAATCAATCCGTCTACGTCTCTCAGCACTCCTTCCCCCTCCTGTACTCCAGGTGAGTCCTGTCGATGAGGCGGATGGAACGCTTCCCTGCCCGCTTCCCTGCCCGCTCCCCTGCCCGCTCCCCTGCCCGCGCGAACTGCCACGCAAACTGCCTCGACGCTCTCTGTTTGCCGGCTCTGGTCGCCGCGCTCCCTGGGAAGGTTTTTTAGCCACTCCCAGCTGGTGCCACTCCTCCTGGCTCCGCCCCCTGTGAGTCAGCCCCTCGCGGGAGCTGAGCTTCCGAGTCCTGGGCAAGTCCTGTTGAGGACTTGAGGCTCCCTCCTCAGTGGCTCTTGTCGCTCTGAGTTGAGGCTCCTGGACGCTGATCTCTCCCCTCTCCGCTCCGGTGTTGCAGGCGTCCTCTCTCAAGCTACTCACCTCAGCAACTGATATTCCTAGCACTTTTTCATTGTCAGAGAATGTATTTAAAGGAAAAAAAAATATAAACTTTTCTATACATACAGAAAAATATAGTAAAATGTATAGTCGAAATTCTGTAAGAATGGCATATTTTCTTAAATGTAAATTTATTCAAAACCGTCTTCAATAAAAATCACACATTTTGCCTGAAATATTCCTAACAGGGTTTTTCTTCTATTAAAATACGAGGGTACGTCCACCAGAGCTCTTAGCCCTCTTTTTGAAAAATTTCGTTTGGTTGAAGCACTGTCTGGTTGTTTCCAAAACTCTTTTGTTCTTCACACAAGAAGGCCTCAGGCCAGTTTTTCAACCTCATGAGGTATTCCTTTGTCTTTTGGGGATGGAGGAAATAACAGACTGTTTAAAGAATTGGATCAGACCTCCAGAAAGCTTACAGAAGTTGATGCTAAGCAAGACCATCTAAACTCTGTTTAGCAGCTTCATTACTCTTAATTCATTCTGGTTTTCATCAAGCAAGGCTGATACTTTGTCAAATATTTGAGTCATTTGCTAAAGCTATCACTTGTACCTGTTGAGAAGAATCTGCTTTCTATTTGCAAATATTGCTGTGGAGATGCGTAGTTGCATAAGATGTCATAAAATATATAAAACAAATCATATGTGCTTACTCCAGTGAAAAACTGGATTACATTTATCCATGGGAACAAGTAGGATGAGAAACTTCAGAGGCAATCCCTATAGAGACTTTCCAAAATCAGGTTTAAATATGATGAGGAAACCTACAGCTGTAGAGAGTGGATGGAAAAAGCAATATTTTTCAACCTGTTGAATAAAATCTGAAATATTTCTTATGCCAAGTTTACTGTTAGTACTGAGGCATGTTGACAGCCATTGATAGATCAGAATTTGTAGATGCCTTGTAGGGTCAATTGTTGTTATATTAGCATTTGTATGTCAGTCTATAATTCTGTGTGAAATGCAGTATTAAAGCTTACAAACTAACTTAAATAATCTGGAAAAAATAACATGAAGTGACAAGAGTCCAATAATGTGTTTCTCTCCCATTAAAGTGGAAAGACTGTCAGCAAGTAAAGTTTCTATTTTGATTCTAATGACTGACAGAATCTGAGTATTTGGATTCTGGTTTAAATAGTGGCCATACTGTCTAGCTGCTTATATATAGCGCCCAGAGATCTTGTCTATCAAGGTAGTAACTGGAGTCATGACAAAGACACCTGTTTTGGGGACTGCTGGTTTCTAATAAGCAGAAGTGACTGTGTAATTTGTTTGAGAGAATTTACTTTATGGAAAGCTCTGGTAGCTCACTGAGGTAAGATATTGTAGGTAATAAACACTGGGGATTTCTGTGGGGATTTCTTTTCCCAGAAATGGGGAAGACATAAATACCACACGTAGAAGCTTAAATGGAGAAGTTGACCATTTTGTTTTCAAGTTGCCTAAATAATCTCATTTTGATGAAAATGATTTTGTAATTCTTTCAGTCAAGCAAAGTATATTTCCATCGCATATTCATTAGTATATTATCATAATATCTTATGTTAGAAGCCAGAAAATGGTTAAATATTTGCAGGTTCAGGAAGAACCTTTTCCAGTGTCTTCATAAACTGTCCTGAAGGGCATCCATGACTTTGCAGAAAATATATATTGGGTGAAATGTCCATGAGGTTCCTTGATAATGAGCATGATTATTAAAATGGGGGGGGGGGGGGTGGGGTGTGTTAGAGGGAAGAATGGGACAATGTGAAAACCATCTTTAACTTAGAAGTAACTTAGAAATTAAGCAAGCAAATGCTACAGTCTCTTCATCTTGATATCTGAGTAGGTAGAATAAGCATTTTGTAAAGTGAATTTACATAAATGCTATCTTCCAGTTCAGTGTTTTTCTCATTGTTTTCACCTTATTTTCACAAGTTAAGACTAGGGAAAACTTACTATATGATGCACTTGACATCATAACAGAATACTATATTCAGAAAGAAAACTGCCTTCACTAGTTTCTTCAATTTTTTATTTCAAGAAGGGTGCCCTTCAGCCTACTGCCATTGCAGTACCCTGTCAGTGACCAATGGGTTGTATTGTGATTTCTTCTACCAACAGGAAAACTGTCTACTCCACTGACCACGTGGTAATCTCTAGTCACTATAGGCAATCCTGTTTGATTGCCTGATAGTTTTATAATCTCATTCAGGGAAGAAGTTCGCATAATTAGCCTGAATGAACATGCTGTCAACTGATAGGGAACATAATGTTTGAGCTTTGTGAAAAGAAAGGATGACTGTGGTGCATCCTTGTCAAACAAAAAAGCAAACAAACAAAACAACAAAACCAACAGTCAAAAACCCCTTATCTTTCCCTGGTGTACTGTGTAATACTAAAACCAGAAGCAAAAGCGTGTACATACCTCTCTAGGAACTACAGATACTATGTTTGTCATTTTGCTAGCACAATTGCCAGTGGCAGCATCCTAGCAAGATGAAACCCACAGAAAGGTATTTTGGATAGATGCCAGTGTAAGGCATCCAGAACATACTTTGGAAGTTCACTCTTTACAACAGCACCTTTATTTCAATAGAATTTCATCTCTAAAGAAACACATTGCAGGTGGCAATGGGGGCAGTGTGGACTTATAAAGAAAGATGCGTAAGAAAAGCCTCTGTTATACTGAAGCCAAAAGACATTTCTGAAAGTGAGAACTATTTTGCTTATTGAGAAAATAATTTGCTGCAGAGTTGCCAGATATCCTGCTTACTTGGCAATAGCTTACATTAATTGCAAATTAATGTAGTTGTTAATGCTCCATAACTTTAAATGAAATGCAGATAAAAGATTCAAATAGCAGAAATATGATGTGCTATACTTTCATGTAGCTTTATACATTTAGAATCCAATACTGCTCATGGTTTTTTAAAACAATTAAAAAATGGGAAGGGAGAAGCAACAAATATGCATGGAAACACTGACTTTCTGAAAGGAAAAACCTTACTATTCTTTTGGATTTGGAAGGGCATTTGGAAATGTCATGCATTAGCTGCAAGGCTCATTCTAAAAAGAAATCAAAACAAGAAAAACTTCCTCCAGGCCTGAGACAGATGGATCTCACTTGAGTGAAGTGTTGTTAGAAAGCTTGGTTTGGAAAAAAATCATTAGAAAGCACTGATTCTGAGAAGGCTTAATTAGACCAAGTGTAGGGAAAATAACCTACACTTGTACGTAAGAAGTGTGGCAAGTGAATGCTCATTCCAAAGCTTGTTCTTCTTGTCCATTATATTATATGCAAGTTGTTTATTTTTTTATTTTAATTAAAATGAAAATAATTACACAACAGTATGACAGTTCATTTATTTGATTTATAAATGGATCTGATTACAAGTTTGAGAGAGTGTAAGATAAAGGCAGAAATAGGGGACAGTGAAGGAAATCTTATAACCTAGATGTCATCTTTAGGACTAAAGGACATTTTCTCCTAAATGTGGAAAGAAAATGCCTGTGAGGGTATGAGCAGTTTCTCCACAATTCCTTCAATTCTGCGAAGTATGTCAGAATTTTAATGTACGTTTGATCATGTTTCTTTCCCTGAAGAACTTCCTCTGCTTTTCTCCATTTTGATATATAAACTCTGACAATCACTTTTTAGTTTTACAGATAAGTTTAAGTAAAGAAGCACTAAAAAAAAAAAAATGTACTTGTTCTTTTGTCCTGTTTCTCAGAGAAAAGCAGGGAGGTAACAGAAGTGTGTTATGAATAGTGGGGTTAAGTAGCAACGCCATGTTGTTTTACATTTTTATAACTGAATCTGAAACACAGAAAGTGTTCAACCCTAAAATCACTCTTGAGTTTTCAAGCCTAACTACCCAAATAGAAGTCTGTGTAGCACAGTTAAAGGGAATAGCACACTGATCATTAAAGACTCATAGGCATTTGAACAGCAGTCTGACCATCATTATTCCAGCCAAGAAGTTATCAAGTTGGAAATGGATCATTGCTTCATTTTGCATCACTTCACAATGCATAGTGATAAATGCTTTTTAATGGTCAAAGATGTCAGGCTGTAATAATAAAGTGGAAAGGTAATGGATTAGGGCAATGAGCTTCTAGGCTAGGACTCCTAAGATAAGGGGAAAACAGAAACACTATTAAACAAGATGTCCCTTCATTCTCTCAGTGAAATAAAGCTGCCTGCATGCCCTTTTCCTTTATCTATTAAAGTTATAAATTCCCAATCCTGGAATTCCCATTGAATTCCCTGACCAGTTATAATTCCACATACTTTTATTTACATCTAACATCTTTTCCAACATGATAATTAGATTTCTTGACTGCCATTTAATTTCTGGAGGTAAATTTTGAAACAGATTGAAATGAAGCATCTGATGCTGTGTTGATCAGTTCAAGACTGAATTCTTTGCTTATGATTCCTTTATTTTAATTTCCTACAAGTAAATAAAAATATGAGTACTAGAATTACTCTTATGGTAGTCTTATCTTTTTTCAAACCCTTTAGTCTAAAGAATGCTTGACTCCAGAGAAATAAGACTGAATGCCACACATATTTTCTCCCAAGACTAGGCTATTTCTACATTTCCCTTTGTCAGTAACTTCTTTTCAAATTGTAGAGGTTTCTGAATAAGTCCCACTCGTACATTTCTTATTCAAAAGTCACCTGATAAGCCAAATGGCATCACTAAATATGCAACACTCCATACTGCTTAGCCTTTTCCTGCTAGGATCATTGCCTACTGATTGTGGCCAGTTCCAGGAAAATGCTAATATCCTATATGCTCTCTAACTGCTACAATTATGTTTCAGAACTTGTATTAAGCATCAAGTCAGAATCAGTATCTTATACTATTTCAGTACTCACAGTGTCCTTTAAGTAAAGAAACCCCTTTTTTTTTCTGAAGAGAAAAATTTCAAATAGTTTTCCTTTTATTTATTACTTTCAAAAAAGCTACTTCTGTTACTCATGGAGCAAGAGTAGAAAAACAGACTACCAAAGCATAGAGCAAATAAAATATAGCTTGTTTCCTTGTTTTTAAACCTCTCCTAATAGTGCCTAAAGCAAAAAGACAATACCCCAGGCTCAGCTAATAAGAGGAATAAATAAGAGGGCAGGTAAAATTCTTAAAAATACGTAGGAGTGTTCATTAGAAATTGATGAGCAGATCATTGGCTTACCAGAGTGTTACTTGATTTGATGCCATTATATTTATCTTTCTAAAAAGTCAAAAGATGTTGACCACTTACTGTTCCTGTGAAATCAGTGAGAGCTGGAGATGGAAACCATCTAGGAAAGTCCCTGTGGTTCTCATGACTTGAAACTCTATAAGGAAAACAAATTTTCCTTAAATTACCCATGGATAATAAAAATTTAGTAGTTACATTAATATAATTTATTCACAAAATTTATTTACAAAAACATTAATTTAGTCACATTATCTTGAACCTTCAGAGATAAATGACCTACAAAGTTCAAACCACAGAAATGTTCATCTAGCTTACTTTATGATTTTCCCTTTGGAATGAAACATGAATGAACAGATGGCAAGCAAGCCAACCCGCTGGCTGTTAGTGGAGTACTGTCATTTCATATCAAGATTGCAGTTCATTATCACAGAAGAAATAATCTGTTCTCTCTGTAATGGGACATCTTACTATCAGGCTTGATCAGAAAGACTCATTAAATAGGAAAAGTTGCAAAAGGAGTTTTTGATAATACTAACTGTTGATACTGAAGAGTACAACCTAATGGATATAGTAGAAGACTTGGGTTCTGTGTTGAATTTGCCACTAAATTACTTTGGACAAGTGACTTGATCATTCATTCTTGATTCCTCCATCTATGAAATGTTAAATTCTTCTCCAGGGTAGCATAAAATCTAATGAAAACTTTTATTGCATTATTAGTTTATGAGCCACAAAACACTTTCACGTTGATATGTGTTGTGTGCTGTGTACTAATCTGGGAAAAACAGACTGAGCAGAAGCCTTATAACCAAACTTAGTTTCTTTTTCAACAGTGGACAAAGATAGTGCAATGACAGCAACAAATGTCTCATTTGCTGGCATGTAAAGGGAAAGGAGTAGATAAAAAGAGTAGTGACTCTGCATGGATAGAGGCAAGAGATGGAGTGCTCTTTTCAGACCTGGTTCAGATGCTCTGAGGGTTGGAGCACCTCTTCTCTGGAGGCAGGCTGAGAGAGCTGGGCTTGTTCAGCCTGGAGAAGAGAAGGCTCCTTAAGGAGAGACCTTAGAGAAGCTCCCAGTGCCTAAAGGGGCTACAAGTAACCTGGAGAGGGGCTTTGAACAAGGACCTACAGGGACAGGACAAGGGGGAATGGCTTTAACCTGACAGAGGGGAGATTGAGATGAGCTCTTTGGGAGGAAGTTATTTACTCTGAGGGTGGTAAGGCACTGGCACAGGTTGCCCAGAAAAACTGTGTCTACCCCATCTCTGGCAGTGTTCAAGGCCAGGTGGGACAGGGCTTGGAGCAACCTGGTCTAGTGGAAGGTGTCCCTGCTTTGTGACAGGGGATTGGAACTGGATGAGCTTTAAGGTCCCTTCCAATCCAAACCACTCTGTGATTCTGCGCATTTGAACAATATTGTGAAAGACAAAATGAGCAAGTAAATAATAAGCAGCAGAGAATAGGTCGTCTGTTAAGTGGACTGTTTCTCAATACAGCTCAGTTCCCATAGATGTTGAAATAATTGCAGGGCGCTTATGAATCGTGATATGTAACTGCATTATGAGATGGAAGCAACATTATTATGGAAGTAACAAAGGCTGGATTGGAGAGGAGAAGGAATATTTTTCAGGTGAAATTTAGAGAAGGTTTTTTTAGTGAGGAAGTTGCTCTTATTGAAGAGTGAATGCGAAAGAAAGGTAAAACAAGGATTATTGCTACTTCATGCTGAATTTTCTTCTTCACTGTGATGTGTGGAGGCTTCATGTAAACTCTAATACTGGTGGGGTGGTATATTTTTTCTGCAAACTTATTTCCATTAAGGACTTGAACAGAGGTTAAATTGAGGGGCCCCTTTGGCAAATATTTTCTGTCCTTATGTGCTTTAGCTTTGATTTTTCATATTCTCAGGAAGAGAGCTATGAATTAATATTTCAGTGGTGCCGAGAAGCACAGGAAAAAGGTCCTTAGTCTTTCATATATTTTAGCTGAACTTACTTGCAACCACTGTGGTATTCAGTTCCAAGGCTGCTGTCCTTCAGCAAGTTAAGTAGTACTTAAGCAATGAAGTTTTAGAGTTGTTACATGTAGGAGCCTTTGATGAAACAGAAGACAAAGTGAAAGATACATGTTCTGTAACGCACGTCCTTAGTGCATATATCTGGGTCCAAAACCCCTCAAATCAGTACAAACATGCTGGGTTTGCAAATTGAGTTTTAGTAACCTCCTGGGCTGGCAAGCATAAATTATCAGGAGTTTTCAGTCCTTGTACTCAAGATGACCCAGAGAAAAATCCATATTTTATGGCATGCTATTACGTGATTTGTTGTGCTTATGGAGTTTACAGCTTCCTCTCAGCATCTCTTGCAGGTCTCAATGTATCAAGAAATTTGCGTTTGGTAGGTCATTGGAATGGATCCTACCTTGCATCTTGATGGAGCTCTTGGAGTTACCCTTTTAAGACCTGCTTCTCCAAAGTTTTCCAACTGGTCCATTTTATTGGCAAGTCTGGACTTTGACAACTTATGCTTGGTTCTGGACTCAGTGATGTATTTGTTCCTACTGATGATATCTTGTATGTGTTGATGCTTGTGATTCTTGCACATATCCCAGTGTCTCACATGAAGTGAAATTATTTGGTGACTTTTAAAAATACATATTTTGAATGTCTCTCTATATTTGTCAGTTGAGATTTAGTATGCCTATTAGCAGTACATAGATTTTTAGATTTTCCTCCCTAGTATACTGGAAAGTTGTTAGAATCATCTTGCATCTCACATTGACTTGAAACAAATAATTGAACAATTAATTTATATTAACAAATTGATTTGAGCTGAACAGCCCCTGAATTGCTCGGAACTCACTAAAAAAAGTGAAGATGCAATGAATTCATCTATCCAGCCTTTGTCATTGTCCTGGGTTCAGTGGTAGCAGTCATTTTTTCTCAGTCTTAGTAGCTGGTGCAGTGCTGTGGTTTTTGACTTTCAGCCTAGGAACAACACTGATAACACCGATGTTTTTAGTTGTTGCTCAGTAATGTTTACTCTGACCAAGGACTTTTCTGAGTCTCATGCCCTGCCAGGGAGGAGAGGAAGTCGGGAGGAAGCAGAGACAGGACACCTGACCCAAACTAGCCAAAAAGGTGTTCCATACCACAGCACATCATGCCCTCTATATAAACTGGTGGCAGTTACCTGGAATGGCTAGATCACTGCTTGGGTCAGGCTGGGTATCAGTTGGCGGGTGGTGAGTGGTTGTATTCTCTTCCCTTGTTATTCCCCTTATCGTTATTATTGGTGCTAGCAGCAAATTTTTTGTGTTATACCTTAGTTACTGGACTGCTCTTATCTCAACCCATGGGAGTTACATTCTTTTGATTCTCCTCCCCATCTCTCCGGGAGCAGGGGGAAGAAGGCAGGGGAATGAGCGAGCAGCTGCATGGTTCGGGGTTGCTGGCTGGGTTTAAACCATGACAGTCATTCATCAACAAGCTAGTCTGAATTGTCATTTTTTGCTCACTAATAATTGCTTTAATTCAGCCTTTGTTCTGCCTTTATTGTTTTGTTGTTTCACTTCTTGTAAACCAATCTCATCAAGAGAAATAACTGGAAGTTTGCATGTCAAAAAATGTGAGCTGGAGTAACCCAGGAGTGATGCTATGTCATAGCGTATAGTACTGGCCTTGGTTGGTAGTGTGCTCCATGTAGGAATCTATCAGAGCTACTCCTTAGCTTGCAGCAGGTGATTAACAAGCTGCCTCTGGAGCACGTAAGATTGGTTTGTTCATTCTTCAGTGAAGCTTCTGCAAGGTTTGTCTCAAAATGCAGGTCTTCTTCCATGAGGCGCAAGAGTAGAAGAACCATAGCACTGCCATGCTTGTCCCACATAAAGAGTAACTTTTGCCCAAAATGAAGATGGATGCATATTCACATTAATTTTTTTATCCTGATAAGTAAACCTATTTTTACTACTGTGGTGGGTTTAACTATGACTGGGTGCAAGGTCCCACCGAAGTCACTCTATTGCTGCCCTCCTCAGCTGGACAGGGGAGAGAAAATATAACAGAAGTTTCGTGGGTCAAGATAAAGGCAGGGAGAGATCACTCAGCAGTTACTGTTGCAGGCAACTTTCCATTATTAATTTTCTACCTGGAAGTGGCAATTTCATTTTCATTCATACTTTTAAATTGCATTTTCATAATAGAATCTTTCTATATCTTTAGTAATTTTTTGTATCTGTCTCTTGGCTTCTATCAATTTGGTATTCATTTCTCTTTTAATGTTAAGTTAAAGGGCATTCTTAAAATGCAAGTATCTTTAATAACATATTTTAACATAACAACTTGGGTTTTTTTTTGCTTTTTATGCTTGCATCTTCTGTCATACAGGGGTCAGACAAGATGCTTACTTTCTCATAGGTCTCTCAGAGATGGTAGAATTTTTATGTCAAATGTAATAACAAGCTCTGATAGACTGTCATATGATTGAAGTTAACAGATCCAAAATTAGCCTGTTAGGGAGTCTGGAGAAATGTAGGTGGCATTGCATGTTCAAGGTGATGCATCCTTTATTATGGTTCTTTACTGTCAGTTATAGTGGCAATTGCTATGCAACTAACTGTGCAATATTGTTAGGTTTTAATTCTGTATTTTCTTTTCCTGCTTGTGAGGAGAACGGAAGGATTGTTTTGGCTCATACTAGGCTACATTAAGATTTAAGACTTTCTTCTTGCTGGTTCTTCTGGCACATGTTGCCCAGAGAAGCTGTGGCTGCCCCATCCCTGTCAGTGTTCAAGGCCAGGTTGAATGGGGCTTGGAGCAGCCTGGTATAGTGGAAGGTGTCCCTGCTCTGTGACAGGGGGTTGGAACTGGATGAGCTTTAAGGTCCTTTCCAACCCAAACCATATGGGATTCTATGAAATAATTTTTATTATGTCTTTCTTTGAAAGAAAGATTCTGGAGGGGAGGAGGGGAGGGACCCCTGCATGAAACTGTATGGTCATTGTATTTAAGGAATTTGTAATTTAGAAATAAGCAGGCTTGTTCTTATCATCACAATTAGCACAGAAAATAAATCTTGTGCTTTGCTACAAGATTTCCCAAACTCTTGAGGTCACCAAAATTACATCTGTGAGTGATATAGCATTACTATTTTAAAAATGTAGCTTGAATTGGAACTTTTCAGTGAAACCAAACATCTTTCTTCCTCTCTACCTGCTTCATCTTTCTTCCTCTCTACCTGCTTCAATCCAGTGATGCCAAAGTGATAGCAAGCATCTTGTTACGGACATCCCCTCCCCTAACTAACTTTTTAGAGAAATAACCTTTTTGTTATTGTTATTTCTTACGATTTAACGTATTTCGAGCAAATGTGAATACACAGCTGGTTCTTCCACCCCATGAATCCATGTTTGTAGCTTTTGAATTGTTAGAACGCAAGCACCCTATACATAAGTGCATATATGCAGTACATGTACTATTGTAATTACCTTTCAACAGGCATGTGTGTATGTTCTCACTTTAGGATGATATTTGAATTCATTTCATAAAGATAGGATTCATTCATATCATTAAATCCTATGCAGTTCTGGCTAATAAATCAAAACCTGTCTGCACAATGTTGAATACTGTGACTCAGACAACTCTTCACCTTCCCCCAGCTTGTTGAGTCATCCAGCAGACTGTTTTTTAATACCAGATTTTTTTGTATAGTCTTGATTATATTCAACACAAGTGATATAGATAAGGTAGATGGTACATTCCTGTAGAATGTTTTATTTCAAAGCTGGTGTCAGGATACAGTATTTATAGGATGTAAGTGGAGTTGCATAACATTTAGGTACTTATTTGTGCAAATAATAAAGCAGAACCTTACTGATGATAAGTTTGGGGGACTTCTGAGTATCCGGTTATGTGAGAAAACACTGTTCATAGGACAAAGCCTGTATCATTTCTACACTTGATTTTGCCCTACGCAATTTTTTTTATCTGTAGCTTATGTCTGATTTAAAGCAACCTTTTTTTTGTGTGTTTTCTTCAATATTTTCTTGCCCCTTGCCTGGATATTATCCTACTGTTATACAAAGTCCTGAATCCTGAGGCATTCTGAAAGCAAATAATTGACTGCATGGAACAATTAATTTGAAATTTTCAGTGTCACTGAATTCAAGGTTTCCCCTTTTGCTATTTCAGTCATTAATAATGTGATAAGCCTTGCCTGGTGTTCTGTTTGTAGTTATAAGCAACACTCTGAGGGAAATGTAAGTCTTTTCTTGAATATTGAGTATTAAAATAGTGGAAAACATAGTATATCTATTCTCACCCTTGCTTAATTTCCAAATGGTGTCTCATCAGAATTTGAACTAATTCAACTTGCTACTGTGGCCCACAGAAATGCTTACAGAAACAGTATACTGAGCTACAAAATACAAACTGAACTTTGTTTTGCTCCAATTTTCCATGAACTTTGTCTTAATGAGAAAGGAAGTTGAAAAAATAGGAAGCTTTCCTTGTGTGTTTACTCCTTTTTCTACTGCTGCAGTTTGGTTTTATCTGACCTCTCTCTTCCTGTTTTGCATGTAGTATAGAGTGGTAAACAAAGAAAGCAGAAAGAAGGAAAGTAAATTAGACAAAAATTGTTATGTTTTTCCAATGAAAAACAGTCAGTGTAATGTTGGGATGAAAGTTTAAGTTTTTTATGCCACAAAGCATTGATTTTAAATCCTTAGTATCATAGATATTTAGATATCTATTGTTTAAATATAATGGATATTGGTGGACAATTTAATCAGATCTCAGGAAGTTCTTCTCTGTGAGGGTGCTGAGGCACCGGCACAGGTTGCCCAGAGAAGCTGTGGCTGCCCCATCCCTTGCAGTGTTCAAGGCCAGGTTGGACAGGGCTTGGAGCAATCTGATCTAGTGGAAGGTTTGCGGCAGAGGTTTGGAACTGGATGATCTTAAGGTCCCTTTCAACCCAAACCAGCCTGTGAAAGCAATATATAAAGATGTAGTTTCCTCTCTATGTGAATTGGAGTCATTAGAAGTTACACAAATGAGCTGAAATCCCAAATCTATAGAGATATATTTAAAGATGATTGATTGAAATTGTTTGAGACCAGTGTGAGGTTTCCAGTTTTTCTTTACTTGATGCTTTTGTTATCCCTTTTGCAACCTGGACCTGCCTGTGTTCATCTTGCATCATTTGCTCCTTGTTGTTTTTCCTTGTGGAATTATTCTTTCCAAAATGGCTACAGAAAATTCATTGTGGATAAAGTATCCCAATTTTTTTTTTCTAAAATTATCTGTGAATCTACAATTTTGCCTTCATTTTCTGCTGGAACCATACCAAAATGCACTTTTTCAGGCAATTACACAATTAGTTCTTAGGTTTTTCATGGAAATTCCCTTGCTATTTCTATAAGTGTCTGGAGAAGACCTCAGCTGCCTACACTAAGGCTTTAAGACAGTGGCTCAAGACTTTGTCATCCTCTGTTATCCAGGTGCATGATATAACCTAAAGCTTTAAGGAGAACAAAAAAAACCTCAGAAGTTGGACCAGCACTGGTAAACTAATTTATTGGACTGTTGTGAGATTGTAGATACCCACATTTCAGTCCTGTCTGTGTTCCACATCCGAATTGAATTACACTGAAAAAAAAAAAAAAAAAAAAAAAATTAAAGCTAAATATTGAAATTAAAATTGGAAACTTGGAAAAGAAATACTGGATTTTATTTGGAAAAGTCTCTGTAAGGAACAAATCCTGATGTAGTTTGACATGATGGTGAAAGGCATGTAGCCAGTGATGCCTCTCAGATATTTGCTTTAAACTGCCATCATAGAATCATAGAATAGTTAGGGTTGGAAAGAACCTCAAGATCATCTAGTTCCAACCCCCCTTCCATAGGCAGGGACACCTCACACTAAACCATCCCACACAAGGCTTCATTCAACCTGGCCTTGAACACTGCCAGGGATGGAGCACTCACAACCTCCCTGGGCAACCGATTCCAGTGTCTCACCACCCTAACAGGAAAGAATTTCCTCCTTATATCCAATCTAAACTTCCCCTGTTTAAGTTTTAACCCATTACCCCTTGTCCTGTCACTACAGTCCCTGACAAAGAGTCCCTCCGCAGCATCCCTATAGGCCCCCTTCAGATACTGGAAGGCTGCTATGAGGTCTCCATGCAGCTTCTCTTCTCCAGGCTGAACAGCCCCAACTTTCTCAGCCGATCCTCATACGGGAGGTGCTCCAGTCCCCTGATCACTCTCGTGTCCTCCTCTGGACTTGTTCCAACAGTTCCATGTCCTTTTTCTGTTGAGGACACCAGAACTGCACACAATACTCCAGGTGAGGTCTCACAAGAGCAGAGTAGAGGGGCAGGATCACCTCCTTTGACCTGCTGGTCACGCTCCTTTTGATGCAGCCCAGGATACGGTTGGCTTTCTGGGCTTGGTTTAAAAGTTAAAGGCATTTTCTATGTTCATAACATTTAGAAACTATGTTAAGATCACATGAACTCAAAAGCGTGGGATGTTTATGGATACTAATCCAGGTCAAAGGTCTGCAGTGCTTTGGAGTAAATCCAAGTGACCCATTTTAGAAGCTAACTCTGGAACTTTACTGTTTGGGGGGAGAAAGAATGCAAATTTTAGATGAAACATTTGTAACTGAAGTCACGTTTTGAGCTTTGATGTCAGGATGCATTTTTATGTCTGTATTTCTCCATCACAACAAAAGTTTGCCAATGTTTCCAGAGCATTTTTTTCCCTTTTGCCACTTCTTTTTTTTTTTTTTTTTTTTCCCCAGCTCGAGAAACAGTAAGGAGAATGCACTGGAACTGCCTATTTTTCTGCAATCTTTGTGGAAAAATCTTGTTTTTCTTTAGTTTCTGCTGCTGAAATGGTTGGTTCTTTGTGTGTGTGGCTAGAAGAAGAGAGGGGAATAAGAAAAGAGACATTCCTGTATTTCTCTAAACTCCTTTTTCTTGCTGTCTTGATTTTGTATTCTCTGTTGCTTCTTCAGAATCAGAATAATATTGTCTTCTAACAGGTCTGTTAATTTATTTTAGCTGCAAGCAATTTCAAGTCAAATCCCAAAATGCTTACTAGTCTTTATTCCATTTTCATGCTGTCCCTTTTTACAGCGAACTTTATTTCCCTAAATTTTTTTCCTGTGTGAGGTTGTTTTTCTTAAGAAAATTTTACACAATAAGCTGTGCTGGAAAGTGATAATATAATGCTCTTGCTTACAGCAGTCATGATCCCTATGTGGGAGTAGCTGGTGATTTTCAAGGAAAGGTTTGATCTTCAACTTTAGGAATTTGAAGTTTTTGAAGGATGAGAAATAGGTCATGGCTTCTATAGGAACTCTTCTAGATTCTATATGGTCAGTATTTGAGACATGAAAAAAAATTCTAAGGGTTTAAGTTCCACATTCAAATATAAGTTTTTGCTTTGAAAAGTTTCTTTCCATTTATTGCTTTGGTAGAATCATAGAATCGTAGAATAGTTAGGGTTGGAAAGGACCTCAAGATCATCTAGTTCCAACCCCCCTGCCATGGACAGGGACACCTCACACTAAACCATCCCACACAAGGCTTCATCCAACCTGGCCTTGAACACCACCAGGGATGGAGCACTCACAACCTCCCTGGGCAACCCATTCCAGTAGAATTATTTTTGTCTATTATTATTTGTCTGCCTGGCTTATTCTACGTGAAACGCTTTTCACCCCTCAAAAACAAATTCAGAGGGAGGTGTGATGCATTTGGGAAAAGGATTTGGAATGTCAGGATTCTTTGTGAATTTTTTAATTTGCATGTTGCATATAAATAATGATGACTTCATGGAAATTGTATTCTTAGAAACAATGTCTTCTGAAAACAGGTTCATGAAAACTGCTGTGTAGAATAAAGAGGAGTTTGACGTACTGTATTACTGATTTTTTGCCAACAACCTCATATTGTTAATACCTAAAGAAGAAATTTGACCTTTTCTTTGAGAACTGTGCAGCTGAATGGACGAAATATGGTAGTATGGTAGCTTATGTGAGTGAGAGCAAAAGCCCAAACTGTTTCTAATATGGAGAGTGTATTTTTTAAAAACAAAGAAACAAACAAACAAACCCACATTTTTTGTTGTGGTTTGGGTTTTTTTGGTTTTTTTTTTTTATTTGTTTGTTTTTTTTTCTGGAAAGGAAGAGCTAACCCAGTTCTCTGCTTTTCAGTAAAGTGTTATAAGTGTTTACTAAATCTTGAATGACTATTAAGAGAAAAAACTACTATGAGACCTTTAGAAATCTCTTTTAGGAACTCCTTTGTTGCAGCTTCAAATACAGTTTAATTACAAAGGAAAATTACTTCTGCCTAGAGTATTTTCTCATAATAATCTTTCTAATGTAGTGGTCCTCTTACAAATAAGAAATGTTTCTGGGTTTGGAGCATATGCATATTTATTGAAATGTGCACACTTCCACTGCACTGTTCAAAATATCTGTTAGAGAATGTAAAGTAATATATTCATGAGCATCTGTTAAAGTTGGCTATTTGCAGTTTGTGTTCCCTTGGTAGCCCTGCGTTTTCCTTTTTCTTCATGTGCACCTGTAGATGGTTAGTATGTTTCAAGCATATTGAGACTGGTAGTCATAGTTTTCCTGTCTTCAGAATCGTTGCACCCATTAAAAATGCAGTGAATGGTAGATCAGTAGTTAAACTTCGTAATTTTGCTTCAGTACTTCTTGTGCTTGGCAGCACTTGCAGTACCTGGCATCATTATGTACTGAATAGTATCCGTTATTCCCCCCAGATGACAGCGCTTCAGTGGTTGTACTGTGTACATGACTGTGAACTTGAGGACATAAGAATCATAGAATCCTAGAATGGTTTGGATTGGAAGGGACCTATAAGCTCATCCAGTTCCAACCCTCTGCCATGGGCAGGGACACCTTCCACTATACCAGGCTGCTCTGAGCCCCTTCCAGCCTGGCCTTGCACACTGCCAGGGATGGGGCAGACAAAGTTTCTCTGAGCAACCTGTGCCAGCACCTCACTACCCTCACAAGGAAGAATTTCTGCCTGAGAACTCATCTCAGTCTCCCCTCTGTCAGGTTAAAGCCGTTTCCCCTTGTCCTGTCCCTACAGGCCCTTGTCTAAGCCCCTCTCCAGGTTTCTTATACCCCCTTTAGGCAGTGGAAGTACTAGTATGTGCAAACAGATATTTAAAGGCACAGATGACTTCCTGCATCCCAATTCAGTGTTATCCTAAGAACCATGTATCTTGCGGTCTGCGTATTGTGTTATGCTTATACTTGAGCATAAAGTAGACATTTGTTTTAGGGATACTACATATACCAAGGGAAAAATAATTGTGGAACATTAAGTGGGTAAGTCAATATGTAATTATAATTTCTTCAGGGGAAAACATTTTTCAAGATACAAAGAAAAATTTTTTAAGTATTTTTACTTTCATGTGAGTTGTTAGGATGCACAGTCTTTGACATTTGTAATAAGCCATGGAATTGTTGAAGGGTACAGGAAAGGATTTGAAATTATGGTTGGAATGCCAGTGGAAGATTAGAAATTGCGTTTACATGCTAGGTGGAGAAATTAAATTTTGTTGAAGTACATTGTTTCTGAAATGCTTTGAGTTTATCTCACTTCTTTGAACGAGCTCTCCTCACTTTAGTAACTTGGCCACCTCAAGAAGAATCATTTAGTAATCTAGTAGTGCTGGTGAACCAGTTTTGTCTTGTTTAGTGCCATGGCCTGCAGGATAATAGTTTTACCTCTGTAAAGACACACTATGAACATGTCTCTAGCTCAGCAAACATACTCTTCATATTTCTGAACTTAAGAAAATAAACAAAAATGCCGCCACCCTGAAATTTTCTACTTGTGCAATTTACAAATTAAAAAGTAATTCACTGTTTTATTTTCTTTTCAGTGAAGAACTACCTTTTATCTTTTTTTTTTTTTTTTTTAATTTAATATCCAACCTCTCCCACATAAGGAATACAGTTATGTGATCTCAATTCCCAGAAACCTTAGGATTTACATTGTAAAGTGATATTCTATGTTTTCTCATAATAAAATTGCGAATTATAAAAGCTCACTACATGCCCTTGTAAAAAGTCCCTCTCCAGATTTCTTGTAGGCCTCTTTTAGGTACCACCCTCTTTTGCATCTGTATCATCTTCTGATACCTAGTAGAAGCCCATGCAGTGTGCAGGGAGGGGGCAGCACAGTAAGTGCATATGTTTATAAAATAGAATTTCTCAGCTACTCCAGTGAAAGGAAAGGAAATTCTGTAGCTGAATGCACATGTAACATATACTCAGGACTGAAGGACAGAACATGATTTTAGTGTACACAGGGGACAGGTAGTGATGTGTTTACAAGACACTGAGTACCTTTCCGGTATGTCAAAATTTCATGTTGAATTAGTGCAAGTGGTTTAAAAATCTCTAAACATTCTTAGAATTTTCAAGTTTATAGAACTGTAGCTCTGGCTCATGGTCAGTCCCTCTGTTTGTTTTTATAGTATTTGGCATTTTTTTGCCTTGTTGCTGAAGAATTATTTCAAAAGACAGTTAATGATATATTTAGTCAAAAAGACAGTGATATATTTAGTCCTGTATGAAATGCAAAAGTAAGCAAATCAAGTACAGGAATGGGATGGTATTAAAGGAGTATGGAGGTAGAGTTTCCAAGTTGTTAAATGCGGAGTGAATGACTAGGAAGCAATATGAGAAGGCAATGAAAATTTCATGTGCAGTCAGAAATGAGGGCATGGTGGAAGGGACAGGGCATAAAGGCTGGTTGATAATTAAGGCTGAAAACAAAGACAGCAGGTTTGAAAAAGATTAGGGAAGCCACGTATAAGCAGAGACTCAGGCTAAAAGTAGAGTTCTATGTGAGGATTCTTGTCAGAATGTTTAAACACAGGTATCTGAAAGGCTCCTTGCACCCTGCAAGGAAAAATAATGTCTTTAATTTGTAAGCAGACTACGTTCTTCAAACACCATGAAGTTCAAATCAAAATGAACAGTTGGAGGATCAGCCCCAGCTTCTATATTACTTAACTATTTAGTATCAGCTGAGATTTGTAGTTGCAGAGAATTGGGTCCAGTCAGTTTAAGAGTGTAAATTGCATAGGCTTTTTTTTTTTTTTTTACTGTAGTTCTCTGTTCGTCCTTGATGTTGTCAGTTTAGGCCATGTCATATTTTCTATGCTCATTTGGAAATGTCCACTGAACTGTTAAATTATAATAATGAATTTCAGAAAAAGAAGGCATCTCTGCAATGATTTTCCAATAATTCTAAATTTGACAGAGGCATTCTTTGGGAATTCATTATCGTACTGAATTCTTTCTGTAAAGGGAAGTAGAAAATCAATTATCTCTTTTAAGATAATGGAAAGAGCTTCAAGCTTGGATGAAGTCTTGATACTTTGAAGATGAACTTTGACTTGTGTATGAAAATAACAGACATCATTAAACCCATGTACAAAAGAAGGCATTCCTCAACTGCCACTGCAGTTCAACTAATGGTAGATATATAGCAGAGTAGTGTTTACTCCATGTGATATATAGCAGAGTAGTGTTTACTCCATGTGACTTCTAAGCGAAATATAACACTTATGGGAAATGAGACCTCATTCAAAGCCCTCTGAAGTTAATGAGAGAAATCTCATTCGGTTGATGAATGGGTAAGTTCTTACTTTTGCAGATCTGAGACAATACTTTACCTCCATATCATCTCTCTGCTTATAGATCTTAGAGCATTTTAGAAACTTTAATTAAATGAGCTCAAACATAATTTTTGGCAAATGTTTTCAGGAATAAACTCATTCAGCAGAATACCCAACTGGAAAGAAATGTAAAGAATGTGAAGAGAGGGTTGCTGCTTTCAAATTAGAAGGAAGGCTTGTTTGTAATTAGCATTATTTGTTCATTTCTGCTGGCAGAGAGTTCATACTGTACTCACAGTTTTTCTGGTTTATTCTTTTTAGAGTAGTGGTATACACTGGAATCCCAGAAATTACTTTTTCCTCTAATGGCAAATTCAGCAGAATTCTGCTCTCATCCAGCCTCTCATTTCCCTAAATTTTGCATGTTTTTACTATCAAGTAATTTCAGAAATTCTTTTTAAAGTACATTCCTATGAGTATTTGCTGAAGAAGTTACTAGTCTGTATTAACAAATATCAGTCAGTGATTGGAATTGAGCTGAAATCCCATGAAATGTATTTCTCAACTGTGAAATTGTAGGAGCCACAACCCAGCTTTGCCATGTATTGAATGAACAAGGCAAAACTGATTTCTGCTCTGGGTGGTTTTGAATCTAAAAGTAGCCGATCAACAACACTGCATGTGGGAGCACAACAGTAGAATCATAGAATCACGGACTGCTTGGGGTTGGAAAGGACCTTAAAGCTCCAACCCCCTGCCATGGTCCACTAGACCAGGTTGCTCCAAGCACTGTCCAAGCTGGTCTTGAACACTGCCAAGGATGGGGTAGCCACAGTTTCACTGCCAGGTTCTAACCACTCTCATAGTAAAGAAAAATAATGCTACAACAATACTGGTTGATTTGGTGGCAGTACTAGTTTCAATTCAGTGAATGCACATTGACTATTAACAGAAATTAGTGGTTCTGGAAGCCCTGAAACTAGCAGGTTCAGGTGAAAAGGAGATAGTAACATAGAATCATAGAATCATAGAATCATAGTTAGGGTTGGAAAGGACCTCAACATCATCTAGTTCCAACCCCCCTGACATGGACAGGGCCACCTCGCACTAAACCATCCAACACAAGGCTTCATCCAATCTGGCCTTGAACACCGCCAGTAATGGAGCACTCACAACCTCCCTGGGCAACCGATTCCAGTGTCTCACCACCCTAACAGGAAAGAATTTCCTCCTTATATCCAATCTAAACTTCCCCTGTTTAAGTTTTAACCCATTACCCCTTGTCCTGTCACTACAGTCCCTGACAAAGAGTCCCTCCCCAGCATCCCTATAGGCCCCCTTCAGGTACTGGAAGGCTGCTATGAGGTCTCCATGCAGCCTTCTCTTCTCCAGGCTGAAAAGCCCCAACTTCCTCAGCCTGTCTTCATACGGGAGGTGCTCCAGTCCCCTGATCATCCTCGTGGCCCTCCTCTGGACTTGTTCCAGCAGTTCCATGTCCTTTTTATGTTGAGGACACCAGAACTGCACACAATACTCCAGGTGAGGTCTCACAAGAGCAGAGTAGAGGGGCAGGATCACCTCCTTCGACCTGTTGGTCACGCTCCTTTTGGTGCAGCCCAGAATACGGTTAGCTTTCTGGGCTGCGAGCGCACACAACATTATGTGGATTATGTCTCTCTAGAAGCTTAGTGTTATGCTAATCTTCACAATATCCACCCACTTTTCTTAGGCAAGAGGAGGTTGTGTTTGATAAATTAGGGGAAACTTTACAGTTGTTTGTTAATGTTCTAAATCCCAAACTCTTGAACCACATACAGTGAGTTCTCAGTTATTAGTAATTCGCTGGCATGCAATAGGATATCTATAAAGTTTTTTATTGAATAGTTGGCTGAAGATATAAGCTTAAGCCTTCATTCTTACAAGACAAATGGACTGAGTCCCATATAGCCATTTTTTTTTGCATGTTATTTTCTAATGAAACTTTAAATCCTTTACGCTTTACTACCTATGAAAAGAAAAAGGTAGGTAATTCAGGAAAGCAGGCAAAAGATTCAGCAGGGATGGTTACAGCAATGCTGAGTTTTGCATTCTGTGGTACATTCCTAATATAGTTAGCTCTTACCTTGAATATTGTAGTATTAATTGAGTTATTCATCACACCTTGCAAACACTGCTTTCTGTGTCGTATTAAAAGCATTACGCTTCTTGACACGTTTGCTTATTTTGAAGGGATGTAAATTCCAGAGCCAACAGACCCTGAATGTTTCCATCTTCAGCACAATATTTCTAGCTGTTGCTTTCCTTCCAGAATCTGGGGACATTTTTTCTCCTGAATGATTAATGCTCCTCATTATGCTGATATTAGAGGAGTGAAAATGCAAAGCCAAGCCTGGTACAGAACAACAATGACATTTTGTATTTTATCAAAACATTAACTTGATTTCAGTCAGCCATAATAACCAATTACGTGTAATTTCCAGTATGTGCCCTTTAAACCGTATACTGTCTAGAATCAAACTGGATATTATAAATTAAATGAGAGCTGCTGTCTGAGGTTTGCTAATAGTGATGATTTCAGACAAGGGAATAACAAAGCATGTTCTAAGTGGCAGAGTCTTATGTGATAATGAATAATGTAATTTTGCTAGTCAGCTTTATTTTATGTTTTCCTGAAAGTAAACTATTCAAATGAATTTTTTTAATGATGTCAAGCTAAGAAATTTGTGAAGAGGTCCATCAAATGCAGTATTGAAAGCTCATACTCGGGTTGAATATTAGGAAGATGTGATCTTATTTTTGGGTGGTGTTTTTGGAGGTTTGACTGGAATTTGATATAAATTTTATACTAGGCTTTATGATAGAATCAGAGAATCATGGAATGGTTTGGGTTGGAAAAGACCTTAAGATCATCTAATTTCAACACCCTGACATAGGCAGGGACACCTCACAATAGACCATGTTCCCTAAGGCTCTGTCTAACCTGACCTTGAGCATTGCTAGGGATAGAGTATTTACTACTTTGGGCTGCCTGTTCCAGTGCATCATCACCCTCACAGGGAAGAACTTCTTCCTTATATCTAACCTGAACTTCCCCTGTTTAAGTTTAAGCCCATTCCCATTTGTCCTATTGCTACAGTCCCTGATGATCCACTGTAAAGACATGAATGCCATCACCTTCTACAGTGACTGAGTAGTTTCCAGCTGCACAGAATGGTCAGGTCTTGGGTTTTCAAGCAGATTGAGTGTGTAAGCCGTTGAAAGTAAACTTACAGCACACACAAGAAAGGTTAAATGAGGAATCATTTCCCTTTCTACCTTCTGTAAGCACTGGTGTTTCTGGTGGGTGAATACATGAAGGAAGTGAAATACCTTCAGAAGGCAAATTATTAGCTTAAAGCCATGAACAGGTCAGACAAGTTGCATTGCATCATAGAAACCAGCCAACTTTTTCTTAAATTACTTATTCTCTTCATCCTGTGGATGGGAGATTTTTCTGCAGTTGCCTAGCAAGAAGGTAGAAGTTAGTTACAGGAGAATCACAGCAAATGACCCTCTGGGGCAGAAGAGCAATAGTTAATCTGGCCTAATATTCCATCTCCAGAAGAGTTCATGAGAGCCCTGAGGACAGGGAGAGCTACAGGAAAAGCGTGACCAAACCTGGATGTTTTCAATGATTTTCTTTCATGTACTTGCTCCCTCATTTAGAATTTGGGATGTTAGAGTGTACATTTCCCATCCCTGGCAGTGTTCAAGGCCAGGTTGGACTGTCTAGTGGAAAGTGTCCCTTCCCATGGCAAGGGATTGGAACTGGATGAGCTTTAAGATCCTTTCCAACTCAAACCATTCTGTGATTCTATGATTTCTCACATTCCTAGGCATATCAATGGCTAATAATTGCCAGACTTCTAAATTCTAAATTTAGAATCATGATGCAACTATGACATTGATCTAATTTCTGAATTGACAGAGATATGTTTTTTGTCTTTTTTTTTATGTAATCAGTACTTAAAATAGATATGGTATGCTTAATCATTCAGTTCTGCAGTGCTCAGTACAGCTTTTGGTTAGGGAATTTCTAGAAATCCATTGCATGTTCCCCTTCCTCAATACTATTTTTTTTTTCATTAGGAGAAACAAGATATTTAATCAGAATTCCTAAAACCAAATTAGTTTTTTTCTCCTTATCTCAGGAACTTGTTTTTTATCCTTCAGGTATGTTCTGGTTTCATTCACGCTGTTCTAATATTTGTGTTGGAATTTATTTCCCAACTTTCTCATCATAACTGAAAATGGCTCCACTTTGAGTAATGTGTGACCCAGCTCTAGATAATGGATATGAGCTTTAACTTGGTGGTTTTTTTTTTTTCTGTTTGTGTGTTTGTTTGTTTTCTCTTAACTTTATTGCTTTCTGAAGCACTGATATGATGTATTTTTGAAGCAGGCAGCTTGCTGCCCTGATCCATTAGCAAATGTTCCTGGATCAGGATGCAGCTAGAGAGGCATGGCAGGGAAATATGCAATTTGTAGCTTATTGAATAATAATAATGATAATAATGATAATTTTGAATCTGTATCTTGGTAATTAATAACAGCTTAAAGAAATACTATTAGAATATCTTCTGCAATTTTGATTCCTAAGTGTTTTTCAGAAGCATCTGCTGCCTCTGGCACTGTGTAGTAAACTCATTATCCTACCCTACAGTGAAATAATGACAGAACACATGCTGTATAATGTAAACTTACAATGCAGTTATAGGCAGCTGTTATTAGGCTGTCATCACTTCAAGAACAAACAAAACCCCAAACCCTCCCAAATACTGTTTCCTCCCTCCCATCCCATATTTATATCTGCCAAGTGGTTTTGCATTGGCTGAGGCTTTTCTTCCTTTAATAGATTCTTTTTTATTTAGTTTTGTTTCCCTTGCCTCCCCAGGGAAGGCAAATTCAATCTAGACCATATGTAATCTAGTGAATGATGTGACATGACTTTTCCTTTGAGGTTTGCTTTCAAAACTGTCCATCCTGAGAAGTAGAGGAGTGTTGAGGGCTTTTTAACAAACAATGGGCATGTGAGCGATTCAGGACTTTTGCCATTGGTTAGAGTTTGTAGTAAGGATTAACGACCTAGTTCACAGGTTACTTCAGGGCAAAGTTGTGGCCATGTATGCGGAAGTTCTACAGGAGGGAAACAACTCCCGGACGCTGAAGAAGGAACCAATCAGCAGTCTTTGCATTATGTGTAGAAACCAATTGTTGTAAATCTTAAGTGTGTGACCAAGCTTGGAAGCTATAAAAGGCAGTGCTCTGAAGTGAATAAAGGTCAGTTTCTGATTACATTAATCAGTGTGCTGTCCATTGATCTTCCTCAGAGGAGAGCCTCTGGAAAATAAGTGTTAGGAAGGAAAACTATGTCGTAATCATTCTGTGTTCCTATATCTGATTTAACAAAAAGGAATGAACATGCCTTCAGTTTGGTCTGGTTTAGATTATAATCTAGGATTACATTCAAATATCTGGTGACTATTTCTCAGCCATTAACATTTTTTTCTTCTATGGATGTTTGAGAGTTAGGGAAGCAGTATCATAACAGGCAGGAGGATAATCAAGTTCCTTATAGAACATCATTCCAGAACGTGGGGAAGTATATCTAGCATTTCTGAGCACTAACTTTGACCACTATGTCTGTAGCTTCCAAGTTTCCACAGCTTTCACTTGATGCGACGTTGTGGTGGGAAAGGAGGGCATCATAAGCAGGGGTGTCTTGCAAGCCCTCAACATTAGGATGGATTCCTTTTTCCCTTGAGGTTCAGATTACTTTTACTTTTTAAAACTCAAATATAGCCCTATTGATAGAAAAATACCTATTTCCTGGTGTTTTTCTCTAATACTGTGCTATTGCTTCGTGTTAAGCAAACATCAGAAAGAGATCTTTAGTTCTTGCAACTTCATTCCTTCAACTTCATTCCATCAGTTCTGAGATCTCATTTCTACTCTGTGAGTACAACAACACTCATTTTTCTCTCAGCTTTGCCCTGCAGGCAAGAGAAAGCTGGGGCGTCAGAAAAAGACATTCTGCCTGCTTTCACGCATGGCCATCAGGTGGTAGGCCATACTTAGGATGCTGCTTGTTGTGATTGCCCCTTGAAAGCCTTATTAGCAGCCTGTATGACCAAGCAGGAGATGAAAACAGGCATTTCAGTCTCTAGCTACCAGACAGTGACATGACCCTCTGGTTACAGCACCATCACATTTTGCATCTTTATTTTGCCCACAACCTTATGGGTTTTTCAGCTTGCCTAAAGCATCACCCTCATGAAATAACGGAGGGAAAAAGAATCTTTCTTCACATTTCTTTTTACGCATCTGGGTTTTGATCTTAATTTCTGTAGCATTTACATCTCGTAATTTCTTGGACATAAAGAGACAAAAGAGTAATATAACTAGAAACAAGGAATAAAACATCACTCATGATGATAAGCTTTGTCTTATATTACAGTAACTTTTTTCCCCATAGGGAATGAATTGTGGATCTTGCCATCTTGAATGCTTGATAGGTACTTTTCACTACAGAAATAAATAAGCCCATCAGCTTGATTTAATGTGTACACTTCAGTTGAGGCACAAGGGACCATTGTCAATATGTAAATAGTTGCATAGCAATTTTATACTGTTCCTTAAATAGTAATTGTATGTACATCAGTTTTTTGGCTTTGGAAGGAAATTTTATGCTGCCATTTAGATATGAACAATAACGTGAATAATATGGAGGTCAGCTCATCATTCAAAGGAAATCTGCCCTCTTTCATGTGGATGGCATGTATCTCGAATGTTCCCATTGAATTCTGTCTTCTGAAGCATGCTGAGTGCTTTCCCTACTCTCATAAAGATGAATTCTCAGACCCACAAGGATCACTGGCTAAAACTCATATGCAGCTTCCCTAACTAGCACATAAAAGGGAGTGACATTGCCCAGAGAGGTTGTGGCTCCCCCATCCCTGGCAGTGTTCAAGACCAGGCTGGACACGGCTTGGATCTTCTAGTGGAAGGTGTCCCTGCCTGTGGCAGGGGGTTGGGACTGGATGAACTTGAAGGTCCCCCCAACCCAAGCCATTCTATATGATACAAGTGCACTGCTCAAGACTAAGCTTTTTAATGGGACACGTTGCCAGTGGAGCATTGTGAGGGACCAGCAGTTGTAGTTATTTTACACTGAATGCTAGTCAGGATTTAAGTCTGAAATCAAATATAAACTTACATGGAATGAAACAAGCAAATTAGGGCTGCTAGGAGAAGATTTCATAGTCTCTGGGATTTGTCAGTAACTTTGGATAGTTTGCCTAGTAACAGGGAAAAAACAGACCTTTTAAAATTAGGAAATCCTCTATTTGGCAGGGAGACAGGAAAAAGATCCAGTATTGTACCCTGAAACAGCCAGACTTCAACAGTGAGGAGAAAAATGTTTATCATAAGTTGTTTACTGCCTAATGATTATTTAATATTCTAAACATCCTGAAGAAATAGGCAAGAATGTAAAGCCGTATGATTAAATATTTACAGTTGTTGGGCCAACTGCAGGTGTATGGGGGGTGGATGGAGTGTTGTATGTGACCTTGATATATTTGAAGCCTTGCTAGATGGCAGAATATTATCTGAGATGAGGTGATCCCTGAAGATTTCTGTCACATGTCAACAACATTTCATGCTTTTGAAATGTTTCTCTTACTGAGATGATCACACCTGAAAAAAACAATTCTCAAGTCTTTTCCCAAATTCTTTCCTAAATCTAAATGACTTTACATGCATTTATGATGCTGGTGAATATTGTATAATATTCTGTAAGCTGCAATGATAAGATCTTCTGTAGTTCTTCTTTAAGAATAGTGTTTTCTGCAAGGGAAGAGAGAATGCCTATGAGATGTAATACAGCTGAGGCTCTTAAAATATTGCACTTTTTCTCCGCTGGAGATGCTACTCTTGGATTTTCTTAATCTGAAAAAAGTTAGTTTTGTTCAAAATGATTGCACAGCGACTGATTTTGGATGGGCTGTGAAATGGTAGAGGGCTGGTGAACTGTTATTTTAATCAAATATTGCTGGCTTGTCTTCCATCCTAATGAGAACTAGTCCTACAACTCCCCTGCTCCTTTTTCTGCTCCTCAGTCATATCCTGCTGCAAGTGAGGTTTCCACCACATGTTTTTTTTAATGCCCTAACAGGTTGTAATTCTTTCAACTGATCACTTGGCTTACCTGAAAGAAATAGAAAGCTTTGCAGGGGGAGAATAAGAATGAGGAACTGAATAGTGTGGGAAGGAGGAACTTCTAACAATGTGAGCTGTTGATAGACTATAAAGTTTTAGTTAACAAAATCTGTGTTAGTGATTTTCTTTCTGTTTTCTGCCTTACTCTTCAATGATGCTGAAGAGGTTGTGCTTGCACTGGGAACAAGGTACACATACCCTTCACTCCTCCAAAAATAACTCCTAAGTGTGTTATTTGTTAGGAAATTATCCTATTTTAACTATTTCATACTTAAAAATACTTAAAAAATGCATGATCTTGTATTCTGTTGTTTAATTAAAGTTACATTAGAAGAAAGTTAAAATGGGGAAAAAGAAATAAAAATCAAATGTTAAGATTGAACCAGCCTGCTTCCATCTTCCAGCACAGTTTTTGGTTCACTAGCAGCATGGAATTTTTCTTTTCTCCCACAAAATAAGGTGGATTTCTTTCATCTTTAAGAATCTCAGCATTTAGAAAAACTTTACCTTATCCTTTTCTTATGGATGAAAGTGATCTAATTCATAGTATTGAGTCCTTACAAGATCAAACTATAGTTCCTAATGGGATGGGGGTGGAACAAATAGATTTTTCTTTAATTATTTTGGGGTGAAATGCAAGATACGATAGTAGAGTCCATATTTTTCCCACTGAGATACTGATTATTTTGGTGAAATTTTATAGGCAGTAGTTTCTACAGTGATTTTAGTTCCTTAAAGATGCTCAATACCAACTCCATTCATGTCCAACTCCCTGAAGTGTGAAAAAATAACTTAAACTGGAATCTGATATAAGCGTGCACTTTCCAACAACTTCACACAACAGTAGTAATTCAAGATGAATGAAAAGTTATTGATATTCCCTGGCTATTTGATGTTAACCAGGACTGCTTACTTAGGTATCTATTTTAATGTACAGACTTATGAATGTGTCTCTTTACTAATGTTTGAATCACTTGTCATATTTCAGTTCTACTATCAAAAGAATAATTTAAGCTTATACTGGCCTTTGGCTTTGCAATTTACTTAAAAGACAAAAAGGAGCTTTATCTTTTGCCACCCAGAACTGATCATGTATGTTGCTCTTTTAAAATATTTAAAAATTTAATTTCAGACAAATATAATAATTTTATTTGATGTTCCATAGTTTGTATTTTCATGTCTTTAACATAAGTAGTGGGATTGAAAACATCCCAGAAATATAGCTGCAGTATAAACCACAGACTGTACTCTGTACATTGATCTTTTCAGTTGTCATTAAACTCAATGACACACCAAATATTGGTCATATATACTTTCAGATTGTTGATCGGGTCTGATCTTTTATATTTATAATCAATAAATGAATAGAGTTTAAATGAATTCAGTTGTGTTGAATTGGTCTTCTAGATGTTAATTCAAATTATAAATGCAAACTAATTGTCAGCCAAGTGAAATGAAAAATAGTCTCTTGGTTTGTAAAAACTCGACTGGCATTTGTGGTTCTGAGCATTTTGCTAAAGATGCAGATATAGTATCAGCTGTTTGACTTTTGCATGAGCTAGAGAAAGCAGACAAAGGTATTTCATAGACAAAAACTGGCAGGGAAAAGAAAGAGTAAACAAAATGGCTGTCAATTATTTCAGATAAAATTTTAATTCCAGGTCCCAGTGAAAAGTAAATCTCCAGATTATCTTTTTAACTTTTTTCCTCCACACAACACTAAGTAACGAGTGATAAGATTTCCAAAGCTGGGGCAAAATTGGTCTATGTGACAGATATTTACATATCTCTCACACCTCCCTAGTCTTCCGAGATGGGGTGTGTTTAAGCCAAAAGGCAGCATGAAGGATCTAATTGAGGCTGAGAGGACAATGGGATTGTTGGGGATAATATGCATAATGGGATTATGTGTATCAGTACTTGGAAATACATGCTAGGATATCCAAAGTATGCTGTGTATCCTGGGCTGAGAACAGTACCTGGAATTCAGCCAGACCCTACATGTTCAAGGAACCAAGGGCTGGAAATTAGCCTGAAAGCCTTCCTCAAAAAGGGCACATAATGAGCTCGGTGAAAGTAGCGTAGTTTGTCTTAAAGTATTTCTGACATTTTTTTTTTCTACTTCAGTGAAGGAAGATGGGTATAATATCCCTTACTCTCCCTCTGTTCTAACAGGAAAAGCTAAAGATAAACAAGGTTGAGAAATAGCTCAGTTGTCTGTAATGAAAAAATGCACTCGGTGGACACTTTGATTTTACAGCTATTACCCTTAGGACCCTCCTTATTCTCTCGACTAGCTTTTGCTGATGATTAAAGTCTTAACTGATCATTATTCTCTGAGGTACTTTAGTAGGATTTATGGCTTTGAAGTGGTTGTTACATAATGCCACTAAAGTACTTCACTCCTTTTTTTTTTAAATCCTGACACCTCCCAACACCAAAAAGGGTTGACTGGACTGAAGATTTAATGAAATTGGAATCATAGCAGCTTTGTCAGTGAGAAGGACTTACGAGCAATTTAGTACAAAGACAAATTGTTAAAAGCAAAATCATGGCTTTTCAGATGATTATTCCTGAGTCAAGTTTCATATTGCTATTTATGAAAGTATTCTCTTTTTTTCACTCTTCAATTGATTTAATTTTGATCAAATCTGTAGTGGAAGTTGTGTTTTATACACACAGCATAAGAAAGTAAAGATAGGCTAGCTTTAAGGAAAAGAGGTAAAACCAAGTATTAAGTTGTGCATTTATAGAGTTGTTACATGCAAGAAAGAATCCTAGATGTGCTGCACCGGGACAGTGGAAGATACTCTGTTTGGGAACCTGCCTAGTGGGGTTAACACAGAAGAACTCAGATGTGAAGCCAATAAACTGAGTCACAAAGTACATAGGGCTGAAGCAAATCTTTAGTGGGAGAACTAAGCAGGTCCTCAAGAGCTGTTCTCATAACCATTACTCCTGCAATGAAGGGCGATGAAGTGTAACATCACTGTTGAATAAATACCCACTGTATCATCTGAAATGGGTAAAATGCTAAAAGTGCTGCCAAACTTCTGAACTCATCAACTAAGTGAGAAAAGCTCAAGCATTACAAAAAGGCTGACTTGGAAAAGCTGTGTCCTGGGTTCAGCAGTAGCAGTCATTTTTCTCCTTCTTAGTAGCTGGTGCAGTGATTTCGACTTTCAGCCTGGGAGCAGTGCTGATGACACTGATGGTATTAGTTTCTGCTAAGTAATGTTTACTCTGATCAAGGACTTTTCTGAGTCGCATGCTCTGCCAGGGAGGAGAGGAAGTCGGGAGGAGGCAGAGACAGGACACCTGACCCGAACTAGCCAAAGAGGTATTCCATACCACAGCACATCATGCCCTCTATATAAACTGGTGGCAGTTACCTGGAAGGGCTAGATCACTGCTTGGGTCAGGCTGGGTATCAGTTGGCGGGTGGTGAGTGGTTGTATTCTCTTCCCTTGTTATTTCCCTTGTCATTATTATTACTGATGGTAGCAGCAGAGGTTTTGTGTTATACCTTAGTTGCTGGACTGTTCTTATCTCAGCCCGTGGGAGTTACATTCTTTTGATTCTCCTCCCCATCCCTCCCGGAGCAGGGGAAGGAAGGCAGGGGAACAAGCAAGCAGCTGTATGGTTCTGGGTTGCAGGTGGGTTTAAACCATGACAAGCAGTTATAACGAAGATTAGAAATTTTACTGTAGTTTAGTTTCAAGTTCTTCACATGAAAGCCAGTTGAAACAGCCTGTGTCTTTGCAGCAAGAGGGAAAGAAAAGGTATCCAGGCTGCAGGACAAATATGAGCCTGCTGAGGTCAGGGCAGAAACTGGCATTTTCAAACCCATTATTGTCAAGGTACTGTGTTTATGTGAAAGTTCAGCTAAAATCTGAACTCGAAAAAGTGCCTGACATTACAATTTCAGGGTAGAAAGGGAGTACTATGCTCTTGAGCTTTGCTCTTGTGATAGTCACTCAAGCAAGCAAATGCCAGTGTTACTTAGCGTAGTTTTGTGATGTTTTCTCTAGCAGTTGCTCAGTAGTTTCTCAGCAGAACTGTATTTTCCATGGAGCTGTGTTCTATGGCAAAGTTAAGCCAGAAAACTCCTTTCAGAGGCAGTAGAGCTGACCTTCCTCACACACCTTCCTCATCAGTTGTCTCTCACAGGTTACTGTGTCAGGTGATAGTATTGATGATCTGTGTTGGCTTACCTTTATGGTAGACCAACAAGCATGCGTGTGGCAAATGGGGTAGCTTTTTTAAAATCATAAAATCCTAGGATGGTTTGAGTTGAAAGGGACCTGAAGGCTCATCCAGTTCCAAACCCCTGCCATGGGCAGGGACATCTTCCAGTAGACCACGTTGCTCCAAGCCCTGTCCAACCTGGCCTTGAACACCGCCAGGGATGGGGCAGCCCCAGCTTCTCTGGGCAACCTGTGCCAACTCCTCACCACCCTCACAGTAAATAACTTCTTTCCAAAGAGCTCATCTCAATCTTCCCTCTGTCAGGTTAAACCCATTCCCCCTTGTCCTGTCCCTAGAGGCCGTTGTCCAAAGTTCCTCTCCAGGTTCTCACTAGGGTCCCCTTTAGGTACAGGAAGGCTTTTATAAGGTCTCCCCTGAACCTTCTAGTATGTGATATCACAAATCCTAAAAATGAAAGTGAATATTTTGAAGTTTTAATGACCAAATGTTCAAAAAGTGAATGCCATGGCTATAGCTGTTTGGGATCTTGGAAAGATGAAGCAGTAGACAGGATAAGATATCCCTACCCACTGTCTATTTGTCATATTTTTTCTTGCAAACCACCAAAGTGCACTTTGTACCAGTGTCGTGGTTTAAACCCAACCACAAAAGCTCGTTCACTCACCCCCCTCCGACCCTCCCCGCTCCCGGAGGGATGGGGAGGAGAATCAAGAGAATGTAACTCCCACGGGTTGAGATAAGAACAGCCCAGTAACTAAGGTATAACACAAATCACTACTGCTACCGCCAATGATAATATTGATAAGAGAAAATAACAAGAGAATACGATACCACCGCTGAACGAGTTCGACCCCCCTGAAGAGAGACCATGCCCTTCTGGGTAACTCCCAGTTACCTCCCTGGGCATGATGTGCTGTGGTATGGAATACCTCTTTGGCTAGTTTGGGTCAGGTGTTGTCTCTGCTTCCTCCCGGCCTCCCCTCGTCCCTAGCAGAGCATGAGGCTCACAAAGTCCTTGGCCAGAATAAACATTACTTGACAACAATTCAAAACAATCAGTGTTATCAGCTCTCTGCCCAGGCTGGAAGTCAAAACACAGAGCTTTCACCAGTTACTAAGAAGGAGTAAAACTGCTCCTGGTAAACCCAGGACAACCAGTCTCATTGCTTTAAGTTAGTCTTCGAGATAATCTAGTCATTTGATTCCCCACTAAGACTACAACTGTGTGAACTGAGGGAATAAAAAAGGGGGCTATGTCCTGATCTGAAACTAGGAAACCTTTTAAAAAATCTTGGTTTTCTGACTGCTTAGGAATTATACCTTTAGTTCTTGCAGTTTCAGAGAAAGGACAAGAGAGAGAATTACCTGTTCCCTTGTCAAGTGTTCTCTAAATGCACTTGGTGAAGCCATTAAGAGCTGTAATGTCAGTATAGTTTCTTTGTTGTCAGAGTTCCCAACTCAAATGCAGAGATGGGGTATTGAATACTACAGCTGACCTAAGTGACAGGCATAACCTTTCTCCTGCATTACATGACCCTCTCCATACTTCTTACCTTGTTCCCTCTTTCAAGTTGTATCTCCCCAGACTCCCATTTCATTTTCCTTTTTCTTCAATACGCAGTCTGCCATCGACTTCCCCAAACAAGGCAAAGCTCCAAGGTACAACAGGGCAACTAACTTGTAGGCTGGGATAGAAACACCATGGGGGGTGGGGGTGGGGGGTGGGGTGTGTAGCTAAGAGGCAGCCAACCACTTGGACTAGATGGATGCCATCTGGCTTCCCAGTCAGCACCTATCTATGCTGGCCAAGATACATGAACTATCTGACTGCATAACTGTTCACCCAGAAGATATGTACTGCTTTTTTAACTCTTGTGGAGAGCCAAATGTCTCATGCAGCCTATGCGCTTTTGGATTCTATTTTGTCTGTAGTATATGGCCTGTTGTTTTAATTTTGTTTATTAGTGATTGTTCTCCCTAATAATGAACTCTGGGAATAAACTCTATCTTGTCATTATTTCCTGAAGAATTCTTAGCACTTCAGTGTTATAGAATCATAGAAACACAGGGTGGTTTGGGTTGGAAGGGTCTTTAAAGCTCATCCAGTTCCAACTCCCTGCCACAGGCAGGGACACCTTCCACCAGATCAGGTTTCTCCAAGCGCCATCCAGCCTGGCACTGTTTCAAGTCAGACTTTGATGCAAGACCCTGTATGGTCTCTCCATCTCTTTTTTTACTCCCTTTCTCAATATTTTTTTTATACAAAACAACCAACCACCCACAAACCACATTAATTCCTCTGGGGTGTGTGTGTGTGTTGGGAATGGGAACAGACAGCATAAGAAACTCAACATTACAGCTTCTGACTATCCAAAACTATTGGATTATTTGAACAAGGCAGCTTGACTGTGACTCAGTACACTGTCCTGTCACACAGGACCTGTAAGTACCTTTGATTGTTCTTATAATGTGTTGTCCTCTAGAAACAGTGCCTGAGGTTAACATTTTTACTATTAATTTTTTACTACTAAATTTTACTATTAAATAGGATTAAAAATACTATTATAATATTTTACTGTAAAGTTTAAGGTCAGAAAAACTGCAGTGAAGGTAGCATGTGAATTTCAATCTCCATGGTTTACCTTGTGCCCTTGGAGAGATGATTTTCTGCTGTTTGACACATACAGTCTTGTTCTCCATTTGTAAACAACCTAACATAGCTTGTTGTTCAGTAATAATAATTAATAATAATAACTAATAATAATATCAATGGTTTTCACTTATTTTTCAGGTACCTAAGCATAAATGTTTACATGCCTTGGCTGAAATTTGATGATGTCCTGAGATGATGAATGGGTGTGTGTGCATAGAATGAAAAAGTCAGGACATGTGTGAGGAGATACTAATGGCATCATATCTCATGCAGTCTATGTTGTTTCCCTGTGGGAGGTTTGGTAAAAGGGAGGTGTTCTTAGTGTCATGGTACAAACATTTTTTCATATCAGAGGTGTAGCAACATGGTCAACTGCTATATATGTTTTACAACAGGGGATTCCTGCAGCAATGATTCTTAAAAACATGGCTGTTACCAGGAATTAATGGCTGGATTGTTAGTTAATGCTCTAGGCAGGACAAAGCAGAATCATTTATGACCTATCTAGCTAGTCATTAAATGTGGGAATGACTGTGTTTAAGAAGTGGGCTGTTCCTGTTACAATCATAACCGTCATTGTTAAGATAGAAAATTCAGCCTATTGTCTGTTTGTGTTTCTTAAGTCTATTTAATCTGTGCATCTGTTTTGGAAAATTGATCCTTTGTCCAGAGATATCAACTTTGTATTAAAAAAAAAAAAAAAGTAAAAGTAGAGACCCTTAGGAGGACTTTAGAGAATACATATTAGACTGATGTAGAGAAAAGTCATGGTTAAGCAAGTATTGCAATTTGGGAGGAAAAACAAAGTTAAGGATGGGCCTGGCTGGCTGGGTGGCCTAATACACTCTTCTCTCACTGCCCTTATAGAAATTTAATCCAAGAGAGGGGTTTTTGGCACTGCCTTAGGTTCATCAGTTTGCCTGAATTTAAAGGATGTGCACGAGAAAACCAAGCCCTCATACTTTGACATAATTCACAGCATTCTAAGGCCAGTAATAGACTCTAGGAGTTTTCTAAGGCAGATTCAGTGGAAGTGCTATGTTTTAGTACTGGGATCTAGGGTTTAAGGGTTCTGGAATGGGGCTGGAAAGGTTCTGCAACACTGAAGTCAGCATTTTGCGAGCTAGCGTTCGCAGTTTGTAGAGAAGCTACATGTTGCAGTGTGGGACAGAATCACAATATGAATAGGAGTGCTACTCTGGTAAAATGGCTTTGAGGTGAGTCATGCATTAGATGAATAATAATTAAGAATACCTTATATTTCTATGTTGCTCTTTTACTTTAATTTAATAACTCTGGATAGATTTAATAAAATACCAAGGAAAGACAGCTGACAGTGAGAGAATATTAAGCAAGCCAACTCTGTAACACTTGTCTACCTCTGTTAATGTTAAAATACTGTGTGTGTTAATATGTTTATGTAGTACAACAGCAAAAAGCAGTTGGTGTAAGCCCTGTGCTGTAAACCGTATTGTTCTGCTATTAAGAGACCTCCTGGTCCCCTTGTTGTTGCTCTCTTGACTAACTTTCCTTTACAGAGAATGTGTTTACTAGCTGCTGGTTTACATCAGTGGAGGAAAAGGAAAGATATCTTTTGTCAATGGACTGTATCTTTTCCCTTTGTTTTGGATGGTCTTGTTTATTTGGGGAATGTTGTTTGTTACATGCTATGTTAATAGGGTTTTAAGCAATTTAGTGCCCCCAGCCCAGACCCCTTTTTTACCCCTTGAGAAACTCTGTGGGCTCCTTCAGCATCTTAATGTTCATTTTTACCATAACTACTTATCTCCAAAAGACATGATAATTTGTCTCTTTCACAGAGATTGTCATTCTAGAATGATTATTAGAGCCTTATCAGCTATTTTTATATTCCTTTAACCATTGAATATATTTCCTCATGTCAGAAAGCTAAAAATGTCATGTGCTTCCTTATATTCAGAAATTAAAAATAACTATAAACACAGAAAATCAAGCCAGGGAAATAGGAGAGAAATTACATGTCTGTCATTATAGCAGCATTATCTGCTAAAGCCCCTTAGCAATTGCTTGCATTTGGAACTACTCAGTTCTGGGACACCATTACAGCATTCTCCTTAATTGTTTCTGCTTATTACCTAAAACTTGTTTGACAGCTGAATGCTTCAGTTTCCTGACAGCTAATAATAAGAATTAGAAAAGAAAGGGCTGGCATTGGGCTCAGAAAGCCTTGTGGAACAGTGAAGTCTCCCATGGTGAATACAGACTCTGCTGCTGGGAGACTTCAGAGAACCTAAGTGTATTGGAGGGAAAAAGAAACTACAGGGATCTCTATTAGGACCTTGGAGTCCTAATACGAAAAGAAAGATGAAGAGTGAGATGATTCAGATATGACCAGAATGAAGATTGTATGGTGGGGAATGAATATGGGAAGTGAGAAATACAGCAGAAGATAAACTCAAAAATGGATACATCTGTTTGCATTTTTGGGGTATGGGGTATTCCAGTTTTGGGGAAAAGCATCTGCAGTACTGTGAATGAAAACAAGTAGCCTATGAAGGTGTCAGAGGATAGGATATCTGCAGAGAATTAGAGGGCTTGTAGAAGTTAAGGGCTGCCTCCATCATGAGCAAAAGGCTAGCAATATATGATAGCTATTAAGTATCCAGGTAGTATAAGCACACACATAGAATAGAAAAAAAGGAAGCAAATAATTGTATGGACAAACTCAGGAGTTTTTTATTTCTTTCATCTGAGCCCGTATTTCTGGGGTTCTGACATAGAAAAGGCCAGGATATATGTGTCCAGAGAACTGAAGTGCTAGGGTAACAGAGAGTCTGTCATGGGATCACTGTGTGTTCAATTACCTTGTATTTCAGAAATGTTGAATGCTTGATTTCCCTGAAAATGTTTGTCAAGTGTATAATTTTTGAGAATCTTTCAAATAGTGATGGGTTTATTCTAAATGATATACAACTGGTATGTTTCACTGATACTTCAACGCAAAGATAACATTTTTTCCTGCCTGTGTGTGTGTTTGTTGTCTTATTTGTTAAACCAAAAGATCAGTAGTGATGTCCAGCCTTTGAAAAAGTCAAGGAGATTTCTGGAAAGATAGGCCAGAGCAATCATTTCCACTTTCAAAGTTTCACTGGGAGGATTAGCTAAGGGAGACTAAATTAACCTATTTTTGTTAATTGGAGTTTGAATGTCTGGTGGGCAAAGTTGTAAACTGCATAGATCTGTAGTCATAATAATGTATTGATTTGTATATTATGGCTGCCATACAAGTCTTATAGGGCTAGTGGTAGGGTAATGTTTTGTCCCTTTTGCCAACATTTGTCATCCAAGAAAGCAGGGAGACAAAATCCAAGTTCAGAAGTATTTTAATCTTAATGCATTTCATGCATCTTCCAAACTGGAAAAATAATTCAGTTCCTTGAGGTACATGCTTTGGGGTTTGAAGTCTACTTAGAAAAGGTAAATTTGGAAGGCTTTTTGAATGACATTGTCATGGTTTAAACCGAGCCACACAGCTCGTTCACTCACTCCCCCAACACCACCCCCCCCCTTTCTCCCTCTTTCTTTCCTTCCCCCCACCCCCACCCCTCCCTGCTCCCAGAGGGATGGGGAGGAGAATCGAGGGAATGAAACTCCCATGGGTTGAGATAAGAACAGCTGAGTAACTAAGATATAAAACAAATCACTACTGCTACCACCAATAATAATAATGATAAAGGAAATAACAAGAGGAAAGAATACAACACCTCAGCACCAGCCGACCAATAACTCGCCCCACCCTCCCCCCCCCCCCAGCCAAGCACCGACTGATACCTCGTCCAACCCCACAGTGCCCTAGCCCTTCTGGGTAACCCTCAGTTACATCCTGGGCATGACGTGCTGTGGTATGGAATACCTCTTTGGCTAGTTTGGGTCAGGTGTCCTGTCTCTGCTTCCTCCTGGCTTTCCCTCCTCCCTGGCAGAGCATGAGGCTCAGAAAGTCCTTGGTCAGACTAAAACATTTGTGTTATCAGCTCTGTTCACAGGCCAAAAGTCAAAACACAGTGCTGCACCAGCTACCAAGAAGGAGAAAAATAACTGCTACTGCTGAACCCAGGACAGACATTTTTACTTATAAAGAATAAATCACTACCTTATGTCAGTCGTGTGTGTGGTACTGACTATTACCCAGCTCTGTCAAGATCACCAGCTTGGATAGCACATTTCTATTGACATTTGAGTGACCTTTCTTTTAAACATCTTTGAATTGGGCTAATGAGATTGAACATTCAAAGTTCCAGCCATACCTAATGAAAACTGCATTTGCAGCACCTTTTCAAAACTAGGCTCTTAACTGGATAGGCAGGTAACGTTTATCATATGATGGCCTATTCAGAGTCAAATTGTTTACTTATCTATTGTAAATTCACAATATCTCTTTTGGAGTTGGTATCACTCCTTTCTTATAACATGCAAACAGTGCTGAAATCTTTCCTGTGAATCTGTGCATGGAGTGATAGAAAAACCCAAGTAAATGGATTTTTTTTTAGCTAAACATGAAAAAGAGGACATATATGCAATAAATTCAGGTTGGAGTGTGATGGGTGAGAGGCTGCTGTTCTGCAAGGAGGTTTAGACTGTTATTAGCGAAAACCTGCTAATCTTTATGCGAAGAAAATTATTACAGGGAGGGATTTTGGAGACTGCAAGAATGGCAGTTTCATCTGGGCTGCTTTTAAAATCCTGTTGGCAAGGCGATAGCCAACAAGGATTTCACCTTAGCTTCTCCAGCATTTCTAATCTGTTACTTTATGAAGGGGATTTGATGCAACAATATACTTTTCCTCTGTATTGCAAGATGCTCAGTTTGTCTTTATTCTTTGGAATGAGAAAACAGAAGAATGCTGTCTCAGCTCTCCTGTCATAGTTGTTTTGCTTCTCTTTGTAAAAAGAGAGGTTAGAGGTCTACTGAGAAGGTTTCACAGTAAGATAGTGGCAAGAGTTATATTACTCTCACAAGCAGCAGCATGAGGGGAAAAGAAAAGATAAAGATTAAACTTTTCTTTGTCGTTTCAGAATAACTTTAGCAATCCCAAATCTGGGTACTCTTTCAGTAAAGCATGGATCGCAGGAGTGCATTGCCCTTTGACACGTCACTGACATCCTGGCAGTGAAAGGCAGCCAGAGGTATTGGCATGATGTGAGAACAGAGTTTAAGAGAGTTGAAGTGCAAAGTTACCTGTTAAAGAAAAGGAAAGGAGGTATGTGCTGTCCTTCTCTATGCTGATTTTGTGTCAGGGACTTCACAAATAGCAATAGCTATTCCTTCAAATATATATGTCCTGTAGGAATAGACATATGCAAAAAGATAAAGATGGTTGGGTAATGGAAAAGTGACTAGGAACACTTGTAGCTGAGAACTGGTTAAAATCAGGACTCTTTCAGTTCTAAATTGGGTGGGTTTATGGCAAAATAGAAATGGGGGTTTCTTGTTATCTTTTGTTAGGATATTTATTGGTTTTGCTGAATTGAAAATGGCTACATAAGTCTGAAAATATTGAATTGTGGTTTAAATATGTTCCCTTCAGGTGCTGAACAAATCTAAATGGCTATTTCTGGTTAATTTGCATTCATTCTAAACTTGTTCTGAGCTATCTGCTCTTGAATGGATAAACTGTAATGTAATTATGTATGCAATTCTTGACAACTTAGAATTGTATTACAACTAATTCCTTCCCACATACTTCCTGCCCAAAAATGTCTGCTTCTGGATTATGATGCATTAATAGTTTTGGTGCAATGCCCTTGAATATGGCATTCAACATATATGGTCTCAAATAATAGTCACATTTGTTAGTCTTTGCAGTCTTTGTATTCTCCCCTTCTCTGCTGGCTTCCCCAAAAAGCTCCCTGGAATGTTATTATTTTCAATATAATTTCAACAATAGCCAATAGAGCTTGTCCCACGTTATGCCATTGTGCTTCTTTTTGACCTTATTACATCAAGAACAAGTATTGTATAGAATTTATGCTAGGTAATTGATATTGCTGTCTACTACTGTGCTGGAGTATGCTGGAAAGCAAGTCTTTGCAAAATGAACTTAAGAGTTTAGAGGTGGCCATTGTGGCAAAATGTACGGCTTTACATTCAAGGGAGATTCCTGAATCCAGGATAAAGAAAAAATGAAATAAAATGAAATCTGGGGACCTTTTTCCTACCTGTGAATCATTAAGTACATAGAAGGCAGCCTTCTGTCAGAAAGCCTGAGTACACATTATAAATAAATATTACCCTGAACAATCCTAAATACCACTATTAGTTTTTAATGCATAATTAACATTGAGGAGTAGCTAGGAACACAGCTGAATAATTATGCCACATTTTAAGACTATTTCTGTCTGCTTCAGCCACACAGTCATGTAGTTAAATATGGCCAGTTGTTTGGAGTTTGGCACAGTAACTTTCAGTTACAAATTCCTAGCGAGCTCTTTAAAAATCTAATTAGTAACAACCATTAGTGTTGGCTTCATCCTCTGCTTTATATGCTAAGTAAGCATCAAGTTTTTGTAGCGTAAAGTCCTTCAATGTCCTCAGAATGCTAGCTACAGTGGTTCGTTTTCCTATATGACTATATATATATACATATCACTATTTTAGAATTTATTCCACTCAAATCGCTATCAAATATCTATATGCTTCCAAGGTTGTCATCTTTTGGCATGTACTTATATTTGTTTTGTGTAACAAGTGTCACTGAGTCCTTAAAAATGGCAATGATACATCATCATTCTCAATGTAGTATTACAGGGGATTTATTTGATGTGTATCCCTACTATATAGTTGAACTTTACATATTCATGTAATAATGGTTGGACATACTTTGGTTGTAGTGAAGAGTTACTTAACTTATTTTTCCAAGCAGCTTCAAAGCCATATTTTTAGACAAATGTATATTATTTTTACAGTAGATCCTTGACTATAAGCTTTCTTATGCTCCCTGAAAAGGTTTAAATTATCTTTCTTATATACTCAGAAGTTGAATTTACAGGCTGAGTTGCCATTTCCTCACAAGGCAAAACTTCACCAATTAAACACTTAGTTTGATGATCACTGTGCTGTTCTGTGTAGTTTGTTTTAAGGGTTTCTCGTCTCTCCTTCAGATAAAAAATAAAAGAGGATAACTTATTTGGGTGTTCCTCTGTCTCATCACTTATACTATGCAAAACTTCCAGACAGAGATTATTCCGTACATCCTTTTTCATCATATTTTTCCCCAGACTCTTAATGCTGTTTAGTCTGCAACCATATTATTTTGTATTTTAGGAGGAGGAGATTGGGAACCTTGGCAGTACCAGGGTGAATTCCAAATAGAAGAACAAATTGCCCCTTTTATTTTTTTCCTAAGTGAGTGAATCTTTCTGAAGACAAATATCATCAATGTTTATAACCTGACTGCAGCAGAAAGTATCCTGAGAGTAGCAGCTATCCAGCACTTACTGGCACTTAGGACCTGCAATTTTACAGCTGGTGATTCCCTCTGTTCTTGTCCAGAATACAAACTTCCCTTCATGAGTTCTTTTCTGAAAGAGTTAGTATACCAAGCTCATGACCATTTTTAAAAGTACGTATTTTCCCTGCTTGCTCCATTACTTCTATCCCAGCCGTTTTGGTCTGAACATGGAAAAGGTGCTTGAACACTCACCCTATTCTTCCTTGAATGTGGCAGCTCATCTTTTTCTCACTGCAACCTTGTGCAGCTGGAGAGGAGGGTGATGTGTTTGGCTGAGTTACTATCTGATCTGCTGGCTCTCAGGTTTTCTATCTAGGAGTTCTCAATTTTTCCCTCCGTTTCTCTTAATTACATCACTTAATCCCTTTATAGTACATTTTTCCCTTTCCCTTGCTTTGTTTATCCACACACGTGATGACAATCACTCCAGCAGGGACACTGCAGACATATCCTAAATTCATTACTGAAAGCTCAGACAGTGGCCTTGAAAGACACCTACTTTCTGTTCCCTGCTCCAAGGGAGCCTTGATCCACGATCCAAGCAATATTCAGTGCTGTACAGCTCTGTTCGCTAGTGCAACACAATAACTGGTATTACTGGCCTGAATTAATCCTTGCTGGAAATAGCCCCTTTGTTTTCAGTAGAGCTATTTCAGGGATGGATATAGGTATCTACCTTGTTAAATTATGCTCCTTTCTGTTCCTTGATTTCCTTATTTCCCATGGTGTAAAGCCTATAGTCTCATCGCTTGGGTCAGCATTTTACTTTCAGTGTGAAATACAAGTCCTGGCTTCAAGACAGTGACAAACTTTTGGAAGAGATTCTATTATATTAATGGTTAATATTACATGTTTATTCTACCACTGAGTAGGAGGATTTGAATACTAGAAGGTCTGCAGTTTTTGCCAGAATGTGTTTTTTACAAGAAGGTGCCAGGCTAATGTGTAAGATTGCATTTGTTCTGTGCTGTACTCTAAATGTCTAAAGACAGCAGAAAATCAGGAGGGGAAGTAGAGGAGATGCATGTGGATTATGTAGCTGGCATCCAAGGGACCTGGAAGAGTCTGAGTAGTAACAAGGAACTGGCTTGTTGTAGGTGATTTTGTCTCCCTAAATTCTCGACTTTTTGCAAAATCAGGGAGAGGTTTGCATTGGAAGGGCCCTTAAAGCTCATCCAGTTCCATCCGCCTGCCATAGACAGGGACATATTCCACTAGACCAGGCTGCTCCAAGCCCCATCCAACCTGGCCTTGAACACTGCTAGGGATGGGGCAGCCACAGCTTCTCTGGGCAGCCTGTGCCAGGGCCTCACCACCCTCACAGGGGGAAAGTTGTCCTCTCTCCCCTCAGTCAGGTTAAAGCCATTCCCCCTTGTCCTGCTCCTTACAGGTCCTTGTCAAAAGCCCCTCTCCAGATTTCCTGTCGGCTCCTCTAGATGCCAGTTCTACTAGTGATTTAGACTAGCTTCCTCACTGGTAAGACCTGAGGAGGGGGTTGCAGAGGTGCACAGGCTCTGGTGTCACTGTCCCCTGCCTCAGCCCAGCTATCCTGCCCTGCCTTGCTGTTGTCAGCCATTGTCACCTTGGAAGTTAGGCCCGGCAGTGAGCGGAGACAGTGTGGTGCCAGGCAGTGCCACAGCTTGCAGAGGTGATGCCATGGTGCCAGCATCCACCGAGGGGGGCCGAGAACACCATAACAATGCTGACACTTGGATGAAGTTTCCAAGTGAGTCAGTGCTGGGATGGCTGGAGTCACAATTCACAGCTGAGCTGAGGGAGGCATGAAGCATGACCCATCCGCTGCAGACATTTGAGAATTAGAGATATGGAACTGCTGTTTGCTGTGGCACTGGTTTGGGTTTTTTTTCATATTTTCTTTTAATATTTTTGATGTGGACAGGCTGGATCAATGGGCTGTGGCCAGCAGTACAAGGTTTAACAAGGCAAAGTGCCAAGTCCTGCAACTGGGCCACAGCAACCCCACACAACATTACAGGCTTGGGGATGAGTGGCTGGAAAGCTGTTCATGGAAAAGGAGAAGGAGCTCCCCTGTACTGTGTACTGGTGAGGCTGCACCTCTAATCCTGTATTCAGTTCTGGGCCACTCACTACAAGAGAGACATTGAGGTGCTGGAAAGGTCCAGAAAAGGGCATTGGAGCTGGTGAAGGGCCTGGAGCACAAGTGTGACCAGGAACGGCTGAGAGACCTGGGGGATTTAGTCTGGAGAAGAGAAGGCCCAGGGGGGACCTCATTGCTCTCTACAACTGCCTGAAAGGAGGATGGAACCAGGAGGGGGCTGGTCTCTGCTCCCAAGCAACAGGTGACAGGACAAGAGGAAATGGCCTCAAGCTGCTCCTGGGGAGGTTTAGACTGGAGATTAGGAACAATTTCTTCACAGCAAGGGTCATCAGGTGTTGGAATAGGCTGCCCAGGGCAGTGGTGGAGTCGCTGTCCCTGGAACTATTCACAAAATGTGTAGACGAGGCCCTCAGTGACATGGTTTAGTGGTGGCCTTGGCAGTGCTGGGGAATGGTTGATGATCTTAAAGGTCTTTTCCAACTTGGTTGATTCTATGATTCTATTGCTGCAATGGAAATGTGTTCTAAAAAGGAATGGTTATAATTATGAATCTGCACTTTTATCAGTCCTTTGAAGACTAGCAGGCTATTCAGTGTACTTTCTGCATCTACCTCAAAGGAATTTAAATTTGAGAAGATGAGTTTTTCTATTCCGTGCTTGAAATTACCATAGATTAGAAGAGTTACTCTGCAGACTGTCCAAATTGTTGAGATTCCTTCTTTAGCGTCTGAGGCCTATCTTGTGATTTTGAATCCTTTTTATGCACCCTGAACAATGTGTGAGACTGTGTTGTATGTTTGTACATGTATTAAATGTTAAATCTAATATACATTAAAATGAAATTATTATATTTGATATTAATGTAAATAGCTTAAAGCATTACGGAAGTGATACAGATCAAGGCTTTTTTTGAATGATCACATCTATAAAAGTTAGCTGAGACTGGTGGGATCTGTTTCTGGCTTCATTAGCAACAGTGATAGTCTATAGGAAACATAATCAAAGAACTTTGGCATGTGAACCTGAAAAGAAAACAGCAATTTCTGGTACTCTGTCCCTGTGGATAAGCTTTTGCTCATATTTCAGGGCATGAAGTGATCAGTACAAATTGCTGATGATAAGGCAGTGTAAAAATGGGGTTACTGTGGAACATGCTATATTTCCTTGCTTGGTTTTCCTGCGTTAATGACAATTTTCGAGGGCTTGAGCTGGATGAATGCTCTGAAATGTCATTTCAGAGACATTGTCATCAGTAGAGCCTGTATGAGAGGAAGTGAACAGGCCAGGATCAGAAAAGTACTCATAAGGAAAGCAAGGATGAAATAGCCAGCTCCATTGCACATAGCAAATAAATGTGGTTGGTGTCCTCTTGCTTCCTGCTGCCTAAGTAGTTGAAGGCTGTGAGGTGCAAAATATATATTCCTAAACAGGGCTCCAGGAAGATCTGGAAAACTGTTCACAGCAAAATATTAGAGTCTGTATCAAAACCAAAAGGCCTTATGGATAAATACACTGGGGAAGGATCAGCATAACTTTTGTAAAGTGAATCACAATACACAGATGTACTGAAATCATCTGAAGGAAGAGTTGTGTGGTCAATAATTAAAATTAGCTTCATCTCCTAAAGGCTTGTGAGAAAGCTCTTAAGGAAGGATCCCATAATCAACTAAATGTAACATCTACAAATGTGTCTGAGTTATGAATGGCTAGAAGTTGGGAGACAATGAGGGAAATATATGTGACTGCTCATGACTTGTATTCATTCTGATGAGACTAACTTTTGGCTGCTCTCTCAAACGAGCTGAAGTATTTGAGCTGAACCAGTATGACAAATTTTACATTCTTTTCTTATGGCACAGTAGAAAATAGACATAAAATGTCAGCTGACTTCTGTTTCTATAATGCTACATTTTGTTCTGAAAATGAGAAAATGAGTTTATCTTCAGCATATGTGCTGAGTCCATTTTTTTGCACTTCAGTTTCAAACACAATAGCTTTTAGTATCTTGGGTTTAGGAGCTCCTCTAACAGACTGCTGAATCTACCAAATGACCATGTTTTACTCATATTTTTTTTGCCTCATTCCTAAAAGTATTTGATTCTAGTTTATGAAAATAACTACTTCATACATACAGATTGTTTATAATGCTACTTTTATTCCTTTTTTTTTTTCCTATTTTTATTCGTCTCTTGTTTAACATCATGCTTTCTGTATCTGTCACACTGTTAGAAAACTTCCTTTGAAGGTCTCAGCACTTTGAAAGCAGGAATGGGGAGAAGGAGGTCAGAGGTTTGATGAGGTATCTGCTGAGATTTTGCTGTTTAGAAACTGAGGGATACTGACCAAAAAATTTAGGCTTTTAAAAGGAGTTTTTTTTGTCCAACGTGCAGTTGGTTTGCTTTTAGGGGTCAAGAAATCAACATGCAGCACTAATATCAGGTTTAGAGCAACAGTGCTTTTCTTTAGCTATACTCTGTGTGTGAACTAAGGAATGGAAAAGTCACTTTGCAAAAAATGAAGTGTAACATGGACCACAACAGGACTGAGACCCATCTGTCACCTCTGCACAGCTTTCGTAGCAGATATTTGACAACACTAGAACTTTTCTGCATGCTGTGTAAAAGCTGTTGTTGATTTCTGACTTGTTTTCCTTTTTGGAATCATCATTTCAGATAATTTCAGGCTCAGCAAGTCTGGTCACTTGCAATAAAATGCATGACGGATCAGACTAGTAAAACTATTAAATACCAGTGTTGTTAAATACAAAAGCAGCCTCTTCTTTTCCTTACCTTTTAATACATCATTATTTCTGTGATTGTCATAGTAATTCATAAATATCTGCTAATTTTAGCTGTTTTTAACTAGTAACATGAAACAAACCATTGAAAATGAGCAATTTGTGTGCTTCAGTTATTTATTATTCACCGCTTGGGGTATGGTTCGTTGTTTGTTATTATCTTTGAATCGATGACTGAGAACTCTTTAATCCTGCAAATGATGAATGTGGTGATGTAGATTTATCTCTTGTTCTGATTTCCAGCTGTTTTATTTTTCACTTATTTAAATTCTTATTGCATACAGTTCTTTAAATGTAAATGTAAAAACCTGGAAGTGCATAGTTCTTTTACCAGTGGTGGTTAAGTAGATAAGTGGTAGGGAAGATCGCTGCTGAGGAGAAAGAAATTGATAAAGTCATGAGTAGGAAAAGTGTGTACAAGACAGCCCCTCCATCAAGGGGGCTCTACTCAGTGACATGATGCAAAAACTCATGTTTTGGGACTATGGAGACCTACTTTAACAGCTGAGTTTGTATTTTACATGTAGTGGGTTTACACAAGACCATGTAGTGCTGCTAAGTCATATTAAAGAATACACATACAAAACACTGAATTTGATCTCCTTTTCTTCACCTTTCCCCATCTTACTTTTTCTTCTCCCTGCTGCTCTTATTTAATATACATCTGTTAAGAGAATGAGAGTTAGATGTACTTATCACTTCCCTTGTTTACTAAATCTGTTAATTTACTTTCTCTGGCATATGAAAAATGCAAGATCTGGTAAAATATCTGATGGGTTTAGAAGAAGGTTTATTTTTCTGTTCTTCTGCTGGCACTAAGGTGTATAACACTGAGCACAGCTAACATGGGCCGCTCGGAAAACTAATTTAAGGCATAACAGCTTAGTGGTGACATGACAGTTTTCATATACATTATTTTAAAGGCAAAATAATAAATCATTCATCCTCAGCTGTGGAGGAAAGATAGGAAATTGAGATCAGTATGTGTCCTGGGTTTACCAGGAGCCGTTTTGCTCCTTCTTAGTAACTGGTGAAAGCTCTGTGTTTTGACTTCCAGCCTGGGCAGAGAGCTGATAACACCGATTGTTTTGAATTGTTGTTAAGTTATGTTTATTCTGGCCAAGGACTTTGTGAGTCTCATGCTCTGCTGGGGACGAGGGGAGGCCGGGAGGAAGCAGAGACAGGACACCTGATCCAAGCTAGCCAAAGAGGTATTCCATAGCACAGAACGTCATGTCCGGGGAGGTAACTGGGAGTTACCTAGAAGGGCGGGGACTGCAGGGTTGGACGAGGTATCGGTTGGTGCTTGGCTGGGGGGAGTGGGGCGAGTTATTGGTCAGCTGATGTTGAGGCGTTGTATTCTTTCCTCTTGTTATTTCCTTTATCATTATTATTATTGGTGGTAGCAGTAGTGGTTTGTGTTATACCTTAGTTACTAAACTGTTCTTATCTCAACCCATGGGAGTTACATTCTTTTCGATTTTCCTCTCCGTCCCTCTGGGAGCAGGGGAAGGGCAAGAAAAGGAGGGGGGGGGGAGTGAGTAGATGAGCTGTGTGGATCGGTTTAAACCATGACAGTATGGCATCATCAGATGTCTTTTTAGAAAAATCAGCAATTGTACAAAAAGTGGAAACAAAAGTCCATGACATTCAGAGGCAAAGTAGGGAAACGAGATACAAACAAAATTGCCCTTAGCAAGTAATAACTGCATATTTTATGGACAGCCTGAAAAAGTGTAAAAAATGTTGTCCTTGCAGTAGCCTTCTTAATCGACACTTTTGAAAGGTTGCTCTGATCTGAATCTTCTAGCCATCAGCAAGTTTGCCAATGACACCAAGCTGTGTGGTTTGCTTGATATGCTGGAGGGAAGGAATGCCATCCAGAGGAACCTTGACACGCTTGTGTGGTGGGCTGATGCCAACCTTATGAAGTTCAACCATGACAAGTGCAAGGTCCTACACCTGGGTCGGAGCCATCCCAGGCACAGCTACAGGTTGGGCAGAGAAGAGATTCAGAGCAGCCCAGCAGAGAAGGACTTGGGGGTGTTGGTTGATGAGAAAATGAACATGAGCCAGCAATGTGCACTTGCAGCCCAGAAAGCCAACCGTATCCTGGCCTGTGTCAAAAGCAGCGTGACCAGCAGGTCAATGGAGGTGATCCTGCCCCTCTGCTCTTGTGAGACCTCACCTGGAATATTGTGTGCAGTTCTGGTGTCCTCAACATAAAAAGGACATGGAACTGTTGGAACAAGTCCAGAGGAGGACACGAGGGTGATCAGGGGTCTGGAGCACCTCCCATTTGAAGACAGGCTGAGAAAGCTGGGGCTGTTCAGCCTGGAGAAGAGAAGGCTGCGTGAAGACCTCATAGCAGCCTTCCAGTACCTGAAGGGGCCTATAGAGATGCTGGGAGGGTCTCTTCGTCAGGGACTGTAGTGACAGGACAAGGGGTAACGGGTTAAAACTTAAACAGGGGAAGTTTAGATTGGATATAAGGAGGAAGTTCTTTCCTGTGAGGGTGGTGAGGCACTGGAATGGGTTGCCCAGGGAAGCTGTGAATGATCCATCCCTGTCAGTGTTCAAGGCCATGTTGGACAGTACCTTGGGTGGGATGGTTTAGTGTGAGGTGTCCCTGCCCATGGCAGGGGGTTGGAACTGGATGATCTTAAAGTCCTTTCCAACCCTAACTATTCTATGATTCTATGATTCCTATTATTTTGTTAGATAGTAATGTTAAAGGTGAACGTCTTGGTGAGAGTCCACTTGCATTTGAAGCAGTCTTGTACTTTTGTCTCCTGACTCTCACACTAGCATTCTGACCATCTAAAATTAGGTAAAATTGTTCCTGGTTTTTGGTTTTTTTTTTGTTTGGTTTGGTTTTTTTTTAGTTATGTGTGCAAAAGCTAATGAGATATTGGAGCATTTTAACGGTGCGGAATGTGAGCAGAGAAGATTTTCAGATGCTAACTGGAACAGGCAAATGTCATCGAGTAGCAGAAGTCTATTGTTAAAATTAAAATAGGTTTAATTTATATAATTATAGAATTACAGACTGGTTTGTGTTGGAGAGACCTCAAAGCTCATACAGTTCCAACACCCTGCCATGTGCAGGGACACCTTCCACTAGACCAGGTTGCTCCAAGACCTGTCCAGTGTTCAACCTGGCCTTGAACACTGCCAGGGGTGGAGGAGCCACAGCTTCTCTGGGCAACCTGTGCTAGGGCCTCACCACCCCCATAGGGAAGAACTTCTTCCTAAGAGCTCATCTTGTCAATCTCCCCTCTGCCAGGTTAAAGCCATTCCCCACTGTCCTGTCCCTACAGGTCATTGTCTGAAGTCCCTCTCCAGATTTCTTGCCACCCCATTTAGAAAAAATAACAAGATGAGTTTGTGCATAGTAGTCCTTTAATGGAGAGTTAGTTGTGCAAATCATTGGCTTATGGAAAGGAAACCATGTATGCAGATATGTAGCATGATATTCTGTTGCTTCTGCTGAGGTATTCCATGTTGAAACTGTGAATCTGGTGTTAGTCAAGAAGTAAGCTTCCACCTTTCTACCAAAATGCAGAACAATGGAGTTCATTCCCTTTCTATTAGACCTAGAGCCTAATTCACAAGGTGACTCTGCACTCTCAATCATGTCTTTAGCTGGATGTTTGCCTGCTGCCCACTTCAGGAAAATAGGAGGGAAGAAATAGGTAAGACAGAAAACTTGGTGCTAATCCTTTCTTTTATTCCCTGGCTGTTTGGTTTTTTTGATTTATTTATTTTTTTCCTTCTCTTCTCCCCAGATCTGCTGTTTTGTCGCTTCTGATTTGCTTTGTAGGAAGGAATCTGAAATATGTGGCAGAAGCTCATTGCAATGCAAAAGGTTCAAACCCTGCTATGTGCGGTTTATACATAACTGTGTCATGGCTCACAAAAAATTATCAATCCATGGCAATTAGCACAAGATAGATTGATAATTTTTTTCCACTTTTGTTTCTTTTTAGAGCTTGGGAAGTTCTGAAAGAGAGAGCAGCACAGAGCAGTTTAAAATTTATGTGCAGATTCACATTAAATGTTGAAATATGGGTCAGCTCACAATTTCTGGTGCAATTGTATTCTGCATTAGTAAACTGGAGGCTGCATTTATATGCTGAAAAAACAACAATAAATTAGGTGGATGACTTCACAGAAATATTAGAGTGAATAGATGGAAGGGTACAGCTGGGAGTTGCGGTGAGGAAACACATTATAAAATAAATGTCTTCATTTTAATATTGCCATCTACTTTCCTCATGTCATAGCATGTGGCTCTTTTTCTCATTTTTGTCTGCCTTCATAGTTTCAAACTTGTGAGAAAAGGAATATTTAAGAGAATAAAAGTACGAAGAAAAACTGTTTGTCAGGCTGTCCTCTACAAGTTGTAGTTCCTCCAGACACTTGGGGTAGAAGGTTAACTTTTAAATCTTTCTGCAGTTGAGCTTTACATGGTTTTCTTCATGTCCTTAAAACCACAGCTAATCTTTTCTATCCTCTCCTTGTCTGCTGGATCAGAAATGGTATTAAAATAGTAAAAACTTGTGGGAGTTCCCTATAAGCTGTAAACAAAGAGTAATTTTACCAGAGCATTCTCTTATGGAAGAGAAATAGTTGATTCTGGGATTATTAACAACTGTAATGGACTCAGGTCTTAACCTATTGCCTTCCTTTCAAGTGCAAGCAACTTCAAGAACTCTATCAGCATTTTTGAATGTTTCTACAAGGGTGTTTCCAAATGCATTCTAGGATTTCCTGATATTCCTGCATACTTCCAAAAGTTTGTGGGAGATGGTTTTGGCAACCTCTTGCCTCCTCTGTGTTCTGACTGCTAGTAAAAGACCATCACTACTAAAACACTTCAAACTCTGCCATCTGTCTGTTACTATTAACTGAAATATTTTGGCTGTAAAACTGCAGTCTGGCTTACAGAACCTAATATAAATATCAGCAAGAGAAATGGAACAATATTGAAGAGAATTTTAGGAAAGAAAGGGGCAAAAATGATGTGGGAGAGGGGAAGAGAAAAACAGAGGAACAAAGAAAAAAGGACATGAAGAAAAAGAGACATGAGTATTCTTGGAATGATGCAATTTTGAATGGAACATCCTTCACCTGGAGTATTTAAAACCCCTTCAGCTACAGATGCCTGTGTTTTATTTGCCAGAGTTATTTTTCTCTAGTAAAAAGAAAGTGTGAAGGTGAATTCCTGGAACCACATTGTCAAGCTTCCTACTTTTTTGCTTTCCACCACCAAGTAGCTTTTGCCTTTTTCTGTCTCCAGAGGTGGATGGGTCATGACTTCTCTGCAGTGACTTCTTTTCCGCTTTTTTATAAAAAAAAAAACACAATCCCAACCAATCAGACCCTTATTTTGTGTTATTATATCTCAGCAGATGTTTTGGGATGTTGACAATAATAGAAGAACAAAGAAAACTGAAAATATAGCAGTACTCCAAATAAATGACAAAACCCAAGAAAAACAGGTTGATGCGTACTACAATTGCTCAACACCTGCTCAGCATTGTTCAATGCTCTTTGTCCCAGGTGTCTATGAGGTTATTTCAGAAATGAGTCCCACTGTCTGACTCATTTATTTCTGAGGTACTGTCACCATAAGTATACAAAGGCTATTGCTTCTCACTTTCTGGTGATTTATTATACAGTGGAGACTCCTCAGCGTATGTCACCTCCTCCTCTGGTTCTATATCAAAATCTTTGCCCTGTGGCCAGTCCATAATGACTTCTAGAATTCATGAATGACTGGGATTTCCTATTTGAGCTTGTTGTGTAATTAGTGCGGCCCACTTAGCATTGTAGCATTCCATGTAGCACTGGATGCATGATGTGTAGAGGAGACCCTGCCTTTGAACGTCCAGCACAGCCCAGGCAACCGGGGTGCCAGGAGGAGCCATGCTTTAGTGCCAGTCACTTCTGAAGCAGCTCAAACCCCTTCATAGGCTGCCAGTATCTCTTTCTCAGTTGGGGTATAGCTGGCCTCAGATCTTTCGTACTCCCGACTCCAAAAGCTAAGGGGTCAACCTTGAGTCTCCTCTGGAGCTTTCTGCCAGAGGCTCCAGGTAGGACCACTTTCCCCAGCTGCGGTGTACAGTACATTTTTGACATCTGGTCCGGTCCGGACTGGTCCGAGGGCTAATACATGAACTATCTCGCATTTAATTTGCTCAAAGGCTTGCTGTTGCTCAGGGCCCCATTTAAAATCATTCTTCTTCCGGGTCACATGATAGAGAGGGCTTACAATTGAACTGTAATTTGGGATGTGCATTCTCCGGAACCCCACAGCACCCAAGAAAGCTTGTGTTTCTTTCTTATTAATTGGTGGAGACATTGCTGTTATCTTGTTGATCACATCTGTGGGGATCTGTCTACCTCCATTTTGCCATTTTATTCCCAAAAAACAAATCCCCTGTGCAGGTCCCTTGACTTTTCTCTGTTTTATGGCAAACTGATTGTCAGCATTATTTGGATTATTTTCCTCCCTTTCTCAAAGACTTCTTCTACTTTATCACCCCACATGATAATGTCATCAATGTATTGCAAGTGTTGTGGAGCTTGCCCGTGTTCCAGTGTAGTCTGGATTAATCCATGGCAGATGGCAAGGCTGTATTTCCACTGCTGGGGCAGTCGGTTCCAAGTGTACTGGACAGCCCTTCAAGTAAAAGCAAACTGTGGCCTGCACCCTGCTGCCAAAGAAATTTAGAAAAATACATTGGCAATATCAGTCGTGGTATACCACTTGGCTGCCTTTGACTCTAATTCATACTGAAGTTCTGGCATGTATGGGACAACAGCATTCAGCAGTGTCACGACTTCATTCAGGCCACAATAGTCTACTCTTAGTCTCCATTCTCCATGAGACTTTTTCACTGTTGTCATGATTTAAACAAAGTCACAGAGCTTGTTCACTCACTTCCCCCACCCCTTTTCTCCCTCCTTCTTTCCTCCCCCCGCTTCCCCTCCCGCCTCCCAGAGGGATGGGGAGGAGGATCGAGAGAATGTAACTCCCACGGGTTGAGATAAGAACAGCCCAGTAACTAAGGTATAGCACAAATCACTGCTGCTACCACCAATGATAATATTGATAAGAGGAAATAACAAGAGAAGAGAATACAATACCACCGCCGAATGAGTTCGACACCCCCCCCCCCCCCAAAGAGAGCCCATGCCCTTCCATCTCCGATGCTTTCCCACAATACGGCAGGACCCATCAGTAAACAAGGCATACTGTTTTTCACTTTCTGACAGTTCGTTATATGGTGGAGCCTCTTCAGCACGCATCACCTCCTCCTCTGGTGACATTCCAAAATCTTTGCCCTCTGGCCAGTCCATGATGATTTCTAGAATGCCTGGATGACTGGGATTTCCTATTCGAGTTCATTGTGTAATTAGTGCAGTCCATTTACTCCATGTAGCATCAGTTGCATGATGTGTAGAGGAGACCCTGCCTTTGAACATCCAGCCCAGTACGGGCAACCGGGGTGCCAGGAGGAGCTGTGCTTCAGTGCCAATCACTTCCGAAGCAGCTCGAACCCCTTCATAGGCTGCCAGTATCTCTTTCTCAGTTGGGGTATAGCTGGCCTCAGATCTTTCGTACTCCCGACTCCAAAAGCCAAGGGGTCGACCTCGAGTTTCCCCTGGAGTTTTCTGCCACAGGCTCCAGGTAGGATCACTTTCCCTAAATTTGTAGTTAAATTTTTCTCAAAAATTGTAGTTAAATAAATTGCTGTACGTTCAGGCAGAAATTGCCATCAGCTGTATAGAAACATAAACTGCTTATTGCTTATTTTAGTTTTTATACTGCTGAAAGCTATTGGTAATGTTACTTGTTTAACTCAGGTTATAGGAAATTTAGCTTCTGTAAGAGTTTGATCAATCAAATTCTTAGAACTGTTAGGCAGTTTCTATTCAGTATTCTCTCCTATGCCACAAATAGTTGTTGTCTTGTACAGTGTAATATAATCACAGACTGGTTAGGGTTGGAAGGGACCTTAAGATCACCTAGTTCTAACCCCCTGCCACTGGCAGGGACACCTTCCACTAGACCAGGTTGCTCCAAGACCTGTCTAACCTGGCCTTGACCGCTGGCAAGGGTGGGGCAGCCACAGTTTTCCTGGGCAACCTGTGCTAGGTTGCCTCACCACCCTCACAGGGAAGAACTTCTTCCTTATTATCTAATTTCAATCTATCCTCTTGTCCTGGGTTTACCAGGAGCCGTTTTGCTCCTTCTTAGTAACTGGTGCAAGCTCTGTGTTTTGACTTCCAGCCTGGGAAGAGAGCTGATAACACCGATTGTTTTTAATTGTTGCTAAGTAATGTTTATTCTGACCAAGGACTCTGTGAGTCTCATGCTCTGCTGGGGACGAGGGAGGCCGGGAGGAAGCAGAGACAGGACACCTGACCCAAACTAGCCAAAGAGGTATTCCATACCATAGCACGTCATGCCCGGAGGGGGAACTGGAAGTGACCCGGAAGGGGCAGGCTCTGGCTCTTCGGGGGGGGTCGAACTCATTCGGCGGTGGTATCGTATTCTCTTGTTATTTTCTCTTATCAATATTATCATTTGTGGTAGCAGCAGTGGTTTGTGTTATACCTTAGCTACTGGGCTGTTCTTATCTCAACCCGTGGGAGTTACATTCTCCTGATTTTCCTCCCCATCCCTTCGGGAGTGGGGAGGGTCGGGGGGGGGGGTGAGTGGACGACCTGTGTGGATTGGTTTAAACCACGACAAATATATACCTTGATTAGGCCTACATTAGTCTTATATATTTTTATGCCAAATTATGTTAAAATGAAAATAATGATTAATTTTGCTATAGGAAATTTCAATGGGTTATAATAATTTCAGTCTTATCTCTTTGAGCTGCATTTTTCTCAATTCCTTTGGCAGCAGAGTGCCGGCCACAGTTTGCTTTTTTTTACAAATGATAATATTGATAAGAGAAAATAACAAGAGAATACGATACCACCGCCGAACAAGTTCGACCCCCCCCGAAGAGCCAGAGCCTGCCCCTTCCGGGTCACTTCCAGTTCCCCCTCCGGGCATGACGTGCTATGGTATGGAATACCTCTTTGGCTAGTTTGGGTCAGGTGTCCTGTCTCTGCTTCCTCCCGGCCTCCCTCGTCCCCAGCAGAGCATGAGACTCACAGAGTCCTTGGCCAGAATAAACATTACTTAGCAACAATTAAAAACAATCGGTATTATCAGCTCTCTGCCCAGGCTGGAAGTCAAAACACAGAGCTTGCACCAGTTACTAAGAAGGAGCAAAACGGCTCCTGGTAAACCCAGGACACCTCTTTAAGATTTAAAGAGAGTAAAGGCATTCTACCTACCTATAACCTAAGTCCCTACCCATCTTTTCTGTTGACCCTGTTTAGGCACTGGAATCTGCTCTAAGGTCTCCCTGGAGCCTTGTCTTCTCCAGGCTCAACAAGCCCAGCTTTCTCAGCCTGTCCCCACAAGAGAGTTGCTGCAGCCCTTGAAGCATATTCATGGCCCTCATATGTAACATATGTAATGAAAGCATCAATTTAAAATCTGAATGATGGTCAGTTCCTTCGGTGTCTTTCTTCCATTATATTTACTGATTAATGCTGTTAGTATTAGGATGTCCCATTTTGTCAAAGTTGCTGAAACCACAAACTTTCCTCAAATATGTCAATAATAGAACATTTCCGACAGATTTTCTTGCATTAGGGAAAGAATGCTTTCACCTTGTCAACTAAGAAATGGTATCTAATTTAATAACAGGTACCACAACACTGTTTAGGTGGCATTACAGGGATTTGTAGCATTGAAAAGAAATGAGAATCATCTGACACTTTGCTAAGGAAAAAGCCTGTAAGAGCCAGAACCTGCTGGCATATTAGCATACAAAATATAAATGATGCTGGAGACATGAAGCTGGATTAGCAGAGTTAAGGGGATTTATAATGAAATAAAAGAGGAGAAAGCCAACACTTTAGGTGCTTTTTTTGTCTTAGAAATGAGTACAGCCAAGTTTTCTTTTTGCTGATAATACTCATTTTAACATTTCAGTGCTAAGTAAAATATTTTCAATGATATTACAAAGTAGCCTTTTTTTCAGATGTATCCAAATAAATTTAGTGACATGGTTAGAGCAATGTTTCTTTGAAATGTTAACTTGATCTATATCACAGTTTGATTTGTTAATGTTCATAGCGTCTTGGCCAAAATCCAGTCTTAGTAATTACAGTTAGTGGACCAAATTTCAGCTGGCAGTTTCCAACTGAGAGAAAAGGTTTATTTCTTTCCTGAAGCATTATCATGTCCTCTTAACAGCTGCCATGTGTAGCCCTGGAGATCTGTTCATCAGAAAAAGTGTGAGTAATATACTGAAGTGGAAAATGTAATTCTAGGATCTGAATTTTAATTTTCAGATTATTTTGTAGATTCATGTCTTTAATAGAAAAAATAGACTATTCGGTAACAACTTTTATAATAACTAATAATAAATATATATATTATATTATTAATAAATAATAGTCTGGTTTTCAGTCTCTAGAGCAAAGAATTTCTGGATTTTTTTTTTTTCCTAACATGTTCAAAACATTGGAGTTATGTTAGACACTGATTTTGCAAGCTAGTATGTGGCTGACTTCAGTGAGACCACTTCTGAACTCACATTTCTGGCCTTGTGTCTGGGTCTGTTTAGCCATATAGCCCAATGCAAATTCAGTAGCTGTATCACTAAAACAAGGGTTTCACTTCTGAGGTAAGATCTGACCTATGTTCTGTGGCACAAAGGTTTTCTTCTGTTTTCAATGTTTAGTTCATCTGATAGTAATGAAAATGTAAGACATGGGCAATTTATGCCAAGTGATTCCATACATATGATATTATAAAAGCAAATCACAGTGGAGGTATTAGAAAGCTGAGGTTATAAAGTCACAGACTGGTTTGGTCTGAAACAGACCTTAAAGCTCATCCAGTTCCAACCCCCTGCCATGGGCAGGGACACTTTCCACTAGACCAGGATGCTCCAAGCCCTGTCCAGCCTGGCCTTGAACACTGCCAGGGATGGTGTAGCCACAGCTTCTGAGGGCAGCCACAGCTTCTCTGGGCACCCTGTGCCAGGGCCCTACCACCCTCACAGGGAAGAACTGCTGCCTAAGAGGTCATTTCAGTCTTCCTTTTGTCAGGTTAAAGCCATTCCCCCTTGCCCTGTCCCTATAGCCTCTTGTAAAAGTCCCCTTCCAGATTTCTTGTAGCCCCCTTTAGGGTTGGTAGGTATTGGAAGGTGATGTAAGTCTCCCCTAAGCATTCTCCAATTACATTATTTCTTAATTTTTCTTTTAATTATAATGAACTTTGAGTATCACTGAAATTGTTAAGGGAAACTGTGTTGCAGCATCCAAGATAGTGTCAGTTTAAATTAATTTGGTAGTAAATATCCATAGCTGTGATGGAAAATATTACTTGAGAAATGCACAAGATCTCCATCAGCATCTTCGGAGGAGCAGATTGAATCCTATTCATATGTGAATGAGTTACGTGGGTGCAGGAATTGGCTCCTCTCTCCCCACTGACTATACAGTACATAGGTATTCCAGGGTGACTCCAGGGCCTTCCCAGGTGGGATGGCACAGAGTGTTCCTTTTGCACAGCTTGACTCTAGCCTATAGAGAATTTGATTCAAAACAATGCTTATTGTTCTGTTGATCATGAACAACAGGAAAATAATGTTTATGGGTTTTTTTGAGTAATTTGCTTTCCTTTTAGATCACTCCTGTATGACACTTCATCCTCCAGAACAGAACCTAGTTGCCACTAGTGGTGGAGGCAGTGCTACTAGCTCTCCAAACTTTCTTTTGTGACTCAGTATTTAGGGGTTTTCTTCAGATAACAAGTTCTAAATTTCTACAATTGCATGAGAATCACAGCTATAAGCTGAAATAAAGGCAAGGTTCAAATTCCTTTGATTGCAGACATGAGCTTGATAGCTAAAAGCAGGTAAACACAAACATTAACTATCTAAGAAAAAATCTCCTGATTAATAAAACAACCTCATAATTATTTTAGAACTTGATTGAACTCTGTTCTTCTCAAGTTGAGAGCAGAGTGAATGTGCTTTTTTTCCTGTCGTATGGGAGTGATGAATTCTGCCCGAAGCCAGTATCTGCCAATGTAGTTTCTATAAACCTTTGGACCAACCCAGCAGTTAGAAAACACATTTCCAGATTGATTTAAAGTACCTTTTTCTTTTTAATAAGAAAGCAGCCAACCCCAAGCACAATACAGTCCCTCTCTTTTGCACCTTTCCCTTCCAGCTGCATTGTGACCTTTGTAATGCTTCCCATGCAATGAGTGTACATGAGCTTATTATTTCATAACCTTCTGAGGCCTGAGTTTTGGATAGGTTTTTAATTAGTATTTTAATTGCTCATCAAAGTAATTGAAAACTGTGTTGGAAAAATAGTGCATTTGCTAACCCCTTTGGTACTAGTCAACACTGAGCTTTTCCCAAGGTCAAATGTACGCTTGTGACAGTGGTAACTTTCTTTTGCTGGTGTGATGCCAAAGATGCAGTGGGTATAGAGATGTTTTTTACCATGCTTTGCAATCTGCCTCTGCCTGTCATGAGTGAACAAAGAGGTATTATTCTGCGCATAGCTACTTATGCACAATTTGCTCTGAAATGTATTACCCAGTCATTTTATAAAGCCAGGTTTTACTTGTTTAAGCATACAAGATGAGTTTGAAGTGGTTAATACTGGTAGGGAAGCTTTAATTCATGCCAGTACTCTTGGACAGTGTGTGCACTGAGACGCTCATTCCACTGCTAACATCTGGTCACTGGAATCAAAGCTAAGGCTCAGTTCCTGGAACTGTCTAGAGAAGACATTGAAAAGGCAAGCTTTCAAGTAGGGTGGGTCATATTAATCTGGAAGCCATACTAAAAGGCTATGAAATAATTGTTTATTGTTTAAACAAGCTGTCTGAGGCCTCACTATTTTTTACATGAAACATTGTAATGACCTTACTAATCAGTTTGTCCTACTTTAACTTTGAACGTGTTTTGAAAAATCCTGCTCCTTGTCTTCTCTCTTCAAATTTTATGATTTACCTTCAATGAACTTGCCCTTCTTCAGCTATCAGCTCCCTGCAGGGAGGATTACAGCAGTTTCTCAACAGGAGGCTCGGTAAGAATATAAAAATTTTAGGTTTATCTATTTTCATGTCAAATTTATAGTTTCAAATAATTCGTGTGATGTCTTGGGTCTTATTTTCCCATCCCACTTGTGCAAAGGCAACTGGAATGACACAGATTTTTTGTTTCAGAAACAGATTGTTATTCAACTTTAGATTGTATTCTGTGTGATTGCTCTGTACTATTCTAACAGACTGTGTTCTGGTTTTACAGTATTTGTGGTTTGTTGCACAACAGAGTGCATAATAAGAAATCACCTGTTCAACAAATTCCAGGTATTGGCAAACTCAGTTTGCTGCCCTCCAATCCATCCCCTCTGAGTGAGCTGAACATAGACTATTTGTTCTTTAACGTGTAGGAGTTTTAATGTATGAAAATTGCTTAGATGAGTTATGTACCTGAAAGTATTGTCTTTTCAGTGATAATTTATTCTGATGTTCAGAGCTATTAACCAGTCCCAGTGCTTACTGAAGGTAGAGGATGTGTTTTAAACCCATATATCTCTTAAAGGCTGAGAGAGTTGGGGTTCTTCAGCCTGGAGAAGACTCTGGGGAGATCTTATTGCAGCCTTCCAGATCTTAAAAGGGGCCTATAAGAAAGATGGGAAGAGATTTTTTAGCAGGGCCTCTTGCAACAAGAGGAGGGGTGATGGTTTTAAACTAAATGAGGAGAGATTCAGGCTGGATGTGAGGAAAATATTCTTTATAATGAGGCTGGTGAAACACTGGCACAGGTTGCCCAGAGAGGTGATGGATGGACCATCCCTGGAGACATTCAAGGCCAGGCTGGATGTGGTTCTGGGCAACCTGATCTAGTTGAAGAGGTCCCTGCTCATTGCACATGGGGTTAGACTAGGTGAGCTTTGAGGTCCCTTCCAACCAGAGCTATTCTATGAGTTTAAGATTTTACATTCATTTTAAGGGATAGGCCTTAATCTTTTCAGTCAACCAGTTTCTGAAGTGGAGGTATTGCAGACTGAGCAAGAGGGAAACAAACAAAAAAAAAATCATTATACTAGCTTTGATGAACCTTCAGAGCTCTTCTGGGTATAATAATGGTCACAGAACATCTGAAGTCTTAGGGAAAGCTTGTTTTGCTTTGTGTTCATTGGTAAATTAAATTAATTGCTAGCTGAGCTTGCAGTTGGTATGTAATAGGCTTATTGTTACTGAACAGGCTTAAGAGGGGAAACTGCACTGGTTATTGCTTTGGAAGTTAAAAAAAGAAGTCTCTTCTATGTATGAAATAGAAATAAAACAGCTAGAGATTGACCCATTGAAACAATTCATACTTTTCATTGCTGCCAGGAGATCCTCAGTGAGGCAGATCAAATGCAATTATCGAGAGAACATAAAGAAAACAGCTTTGTTTGCCCTGTTGTAATGAGGACGGCTCAGCAGGATTGGACCTGAGTGTGCTGGATTCTGACTGGTGTACAGGCTTGTAAGCTGCAGTTAGTAGTGGTCTTAGGCATTTAATTACATGGAGCTATTTTTGCTTTTGCAAGCACTAGTAACTTTCTTTTAAAAAGAGGCAAGAGCTTCCACTACTTAATGCGCACTTCGTATCCTGAAGGTGCTTTACAATTATTAAACCATTAGAGTGAATGTCACTTGGGTTTAATTCTGTTCTTTCAGATGGATATTGTAGTAATGGATATTACTTTAAAAAGTTTCAAAAGTTGTCCTTTTACAGATGGAGAAACAAACCAAAATGAGTTCTTTTTGCATGACTGAAATCAGCCACAGGGAGTTTAAAGGAGTTGAAGTAATCAATGATGAATTTGGAAATGCAACTTGGTAGTAGACTCCTGATCCTTTTGGACCAGATGGGTTTTTATTAACTCCAATACTAAAGTCTGTCTCCCAGGTTGTGGCCTCCAATTCTCGTACCCATCTTTTATGAGTAGGAATTTGAACACTGTTCAAACTGGGAGAAAGGATAAGGAAAGGATATCTGCATTTCTTTTGTTTAGGTGAGAATGTTCAGTACTTAAAAGTACTTTAGTTTAGCCCCTGGGAAGTTTCCTATATCTAGAGGACAAAGATCCTTCCAGCGCCTTCCAGCAGGTGACACAACAGAAACCTGATGGAAGAGATACAAGTTGAAGATTGATCTGATCATCAGAGAATGATTTTCTCTGAAGAATTCTCTTGCTCTCTGTCACGACATAAGGAGCCAAGGGAGATGAGTCTCCTAATCTCACTATCTAATGTTAGGCAATGTTAATACACTCTCTTGTTTTCCTGAAAATGCAAGTATGAGATTCTTATAAGAAAGAGCTTCAGCAATGAGCACCTATATGCATAAGACTATGACTTCTAAATATTAAAATAGTGAGTGATATATGCCAAGAATATGTAAATAACATATGTCAAAAAGAAGCCATCTGACAGAACAGTTGATAAAATTTCTTAGGGATCACATCCCAATATTAATTTTGTTTTGATACAGACCACCACTGAAGCTGCAAAGGGTTCATTAGTAGCTATTAACAGTACTGAGACACCCATGTTTTACATTTGTATATGCTCAAGATTGTAGTTTTCTTAAATATCCCTATGTTTAATATATTTATCCGCAAACAGCCCTTTGCAGTTACAAAAAATCTGAATTATCTTTCCAGTGGTAAATCCCAACAAATTGGCATGGTTCCATTTCATTTTCAAGTTGAGATGGAAAGCTAAATTCCTTGTTTCTAAAATATTTATTTATATATATATATATATATTACCAGGTGTCCTGGGATCAGCAGTAGCAGTCATTTTTCTCCTTCTTATTAGCTGGTGCAGTGCTGTGTTTTTGACTTTCAGCCTGGAAACAACAATGATAAAGCTGATGTTTTCAGCTGTTGCTAAGTAATGCTTAAACCGACCAAGGACTTTTTGAGTCTCATGCTCTGCCAGGGAGGAGGGGAAGCTGGGAGGAAGCAGAGACAGGACACCTGACCCAAACTAGCCGAAGAGGTATTCCATACCACAGCACGTCATGCCCAGGATGTAACGGAGAGTTACCCGGAAGGTCTGGGACTGCAGGATTGGACACAGCACATCTGTGAGATTCTACTTAGCAACAACTAAAAACATTGGTGTTATCAGTGCTGTTCCCATGCTGAAAGTCAAAACCATAGCACTGCACCAGCTACTAAGAAGGAGAAAAATGACTGCTACTGCTGAACCCAGGAGACCAGGAGATGTTTCTTAGTGTATATAGTTCAAATATTTTTCTAATGTCATAGTTCAGAATGAAAGAGATACTAAGGATCAATATTTAACTCATCAAATCAGTATTTTGACATTATCAAAATAAATGAGAATGTGTAGTAATTAATCTTGATATTGCTCTGTGAAATCTTGCCTACAACAATATGTTCCTGCAAAATTCTGAGTTTTCTGATGAAAAATCTTTCTGTTAATTTTCACTAGTTCTTGTAGGAAAATGCTCTTCTCAGACACATACATAATTTGTATTAACTAACTTTTCCCTGAACGCATGGGACATTGCATATAAAAATCTGTCATCAATTGCAGTCTTGATTTTTCTCTCACTTCATAAAACTCATCTTGGATCAAATGTGGCTGAGATTAGTGAAAAGCAAACAAAAAAAAAATGTAGGGAAAATTGGATAACTTCCAATATCTGAAGCGCATCTACAGGATGCTGGAGGGGGACTCTTCATCAGGGACTCTAGTGGTAGGACAAGGAGTGATGAGTTTAAACTTAAACAGGGGAAGTTAAGTTCAGATTATATATAAGGGAGAAGTTCTTTGCTGTGAGGGTGGTGAGGCAATGGAACAGTCTGCCAAGGAAAGTGCTAAATGCTCCATCTCTGGCAGTGTTTAAGTCCAGATTGGACAGAGCCTTGGGGGACATGTTCTAGTGTAAGGAGTCCCTGCCCATTGCAGGGGTTTAGAACTGTGTGAGCTTTAAGGTCCCTTCTAACCTAAACCAGTCTGTGTTTCCCTGATTCCTCAGAATAATCCAAAATATTAAAATATGACTCCACTCATTAAGAAAACTTAGATTTCACAGTGATAAATTGCAAGTGGGTCACTCACTGAACTGCAACATGCTTCTGAAAGTGTTGGCCTGTGTCTTAACCTAGCTCACGTGTATGTGTGTGTGCTTGGTGTGCTCTTCCCCATCCTTTCAGCCTCCCCCAAAGACACCATCAGATGCCCTAGTCCTTGTGTCCTAGATGGTCACTACTAGCTTATGAGTCTCTACTATTTGATCTTCCTAATTTATTCTTCCACTTCCAGTTCTTGTGTCTACAAGTATGAGTCAGAATCCTTCATCCCTGCAGAATGGTTGTGTGCTCTGCATTTTCATTTTAACTAAGCATGCGATCAAGTCCTTGTGGAATAAAAGCTGTCAGCTCTCTTTCTGCATGAAAGTCATGCTGTTTCTTCATTTGTTTTGCATTCTGCTGAGATGTAGTTTTCTCACCTGATTAATGCTGTGTGTGGGTATAAAAAAAATAATATACCGCAATCTGTTTTCTTTCCAGTTGTGCTGCTGTCTTCCTCTCATCCACTCACTTTGAATAGGAAGAAGAATAAGAGCTTAGCAATAACAAACCTTGCATCTAGGAAATAAAAAATCTTTCATACATATTCCATTTAAGTATGGGAGGGATAAGGAAGGGCTGGGTGCAGACACCCACCTGACAAGTAGCAGAAATTACCATTTGACTGTTTGAGTTAAGGTTGTTTAATGCATTGGAACAAAGTGAGGCCTTGGCATAGGTTGCCCAGAGAAGCTGTGGCTGCCCCATCCCTGACAGTGTTCAAGACCAGGTTGGAGAAACCTGGTCTAGTCGAGGGTGTCCCTGCCCGTGATAGTGGGTAAGAACTGGATGAGCTTTAAGGTCCTTTCCAACCCAAACCAGTCTGGGATTCTACTATTTTGTCACCTGATGGCTGCAGAACATGTTTTCAGCAATGGCATGATAGCTGAATTTGTGTCCATCCTGGCCACATCTGAATTACAAAAGGAGAATAGTGTGCTGCTCATTTTCCATCAGGAGTTAGGGGGTAGCAAGATACTTCATTGGCATTCAAACCTTAACAGGTAGGCAAGCAGAATTTCAGGGTATTATTTAATAGGCTGTATAGACACAACCTTTATGTGCCTCAACCTCAAGACACAATAAAAGACGACCTGCACTAAAAACAGTAAATATATTAAACAGTATTAAGGCTGGATTTGTTAATCTAACTCATTCTCAATGTCTTCAGTAGAAGTAAACCATCATAATCATCGTGATCCAAGAGAAAATGAAAGTGTGGAAGCAAAGAAAGGGCAGATATATTCTAGAACATAGCCAGTTTGACTGTATATCTGTCATTCCCCTGGATAGCTAATAGGGAGGGATTTTACTTTTCAGCAATAATCAGGAAATAAGTAATTTTATATTGTTCTTTTTGTTTACTCGGTTTTCTGCAAAATGAGGCATTTTTGCCTTTTCCAGAGACTGAGAGAAACAAACCCTTTAACAGTTTTTCATGATTTTGCATTTCCTTCTGGCTGATCTTTTATGGTTTTTCTTCTCTGACTTATGCAAGAGCTATTTCAGCTTGACATGTTGTAAATGCAGTTTCTACCTATAATGAAATGGGGAAACGTGAACGATGGGTGTGTAGTAGGCTTGCTCACTCCTCTATGCCTTGCTATTGATAAGTAAGCTTAGGTAGACAGAAAGAACTTGTGCTTACTTCAAAGCCATCTGGGCTCCCTTCATTCATGTTATCTGCAGTTGCAAAATGTTTGTGGTATTCATCCTTTGCTGTCTGGTTCATTGAAAAATCATGATGTTTCTGCTGTTGTAAAGAGAGTTTCTCCAGGGGTTAGGATGCTGGACAAGGTATTACTGATACCCAAGAAAATTTTCTGCTTTGTCTCAGGTAGATAACAGCCTATCTGTCTGAAATCCACAGACCTTTTGACAGCAGCTCTGTGGGCCTGAAGAGTTCACTTCTACATGATTACTCTGGAAGAGATTTGGAAGGACCAAGAATGGTAAATCACTGATAGCAGGATTGCTTCATGACGTTTACATGGTAACAACACTGAAGTCATTACCTTTACTGCCTCCCCTGCCAGATGAATTTGGGCTGTTCAGCCTGGAGAAGAAAAGCTGCATGGAGACCTCGTAGCAGCCTTCCAGTATCTGAAGGGGGCCTGCAAAGATGCTGGAGATGGACTCTTCAGGGAATGCAGTGATAGGACAAGGGGTGATGGGTTTAAACTTAAACAGGGGAAGTTCAGGAGAGATATAAGGAAAACGTTCTCTACTGTGAGGGTGGTGAGGTGCTGGCACAGGCTGCCCAGAGAAGCTGTGGCTGCCCCATCCCTGGCAGTGTTCAAGGCCAGGTTGTACAGGGCTTGGAGCAAACTGGTCTAGTGGAAGGTGCCCTTCCCTACGGCAGGGGATTGGAACTGGATGAGCTTTAACATCCCTTCCAACCCAAACCAGTCTGTGACTATGTCCTGGGTTCACCGGTAGCTGTTTTTCTCCTTAGTAGCTGGTGCAAGCTCTGTGTTTTGACTTCCAGCCTGGGAACAGAGCTGATAACACCGATTGTTTTTAATTGTTGCTAAGTGATGTTTATTCTGGCTAAGGACTTTGTGAGTCTCATGCTCTGCTGGGGATGAGGGGAGGCTGGGAGGAAGCAGAGACAACACCTGACCCAAGCTAGCCAAAGAGGTATTCCCATACCACAGCGTGTCATGCCCAGGAAGGTAACTGGGAGTTACCGGGAAGGGCACGGTCTCTCTTCGGGGGAGTTGAACTCGTTCGGCGGTGGTATTGTATTCTCTTGTTATTTCCTCTTACAAATATTGTTATTTTTATTGTTATTTCCTATTTACAAATAAAATAAAATTTAGATCATTACTCTGCTGCTGCTTAGGAAAAAAAAAAAATGCTCTCCAGGTGATTCTAAGCAAATATGTTTAAACACTGTTGTGTGGGACTTAGATTATGCATTAATGCATTAGTGTCTTGCAGATCAAAATTGTTGGAGTAATTTATTTAATCATAGAATCACAGACTGGTTTTGTTGGAAAGGACCTTAAGATCATCCAGTTCCAACCCAGTGCCATGGGCAGGGACATTTCAGACTAGACCATGTCACCTAAAGCTCTGCCCAACCTGGCTTTGAACACTGGCAGGGAGAGAGAACTTACCACTTCTTTGGGCAAGCTGTCAGTGCCTCACCACTCTCATGGTATTTAATAAAATCATAGAATGGTTATGCTTGTTTTCCAAAACCTTATGTTTCAGCACTGCTTATAATTAATTAAAAAATACCACACTCGGTTGAAACCACCAATTTTGGGGTGCCCATTTGGGTTTTGATTACAGTAGAGATACCTGGGGTAGATCTGACTGTAGAAGTTGTGCATCTGGGAACAAGGGAAGTGAATTCCAGCTCCATGCCATATTCTTTGGCTAGATTGTTTTCATGTCCTAGACAGTGTCTTTCAAAATGAGCATATTTGTTCTACTTTAGTGCAGACTTTACTATGATTGCATATTAATAGATGTAGCTTAGATAAAGTGCATGCATTAGAATGACAAGATAAATCACCTTTAAGTTTATGAGGGCATGTAGTCAGGGTCTGACTGGAGAAAAACCCCAGTGCCAGGCCCTATTTCAGTTTGTGATCCCAAGAGTGAAATTTAGACACAAACAAGGTCGCACCAGCTGCTAAGAGGGAGAAGTACTGACTGCTACTGCTAAACCCAGGACAGACAGTTATTGTGAAAAAGGGAAATTATTGTAATAAAGGGGATAGCAATAGGAAAGACTGGAAAAAAAAAGGTAGAAAATGAAGCAAGAATTCAGGGTGCAGAGAGAGAGATAGTCACCACCGTGGATCCAGCGGTGTCCCAAGGATCCGTTGTTGTCATCATTCGTGGCGGGCTTTCTTCAGGGTTCATAGTCTCGTAGTATCGGAACAGAGTGTCCCCCAACAGTCCATCAGCAGTGGGTGTCATGGAGGTGGCCTTTTGGAGTCCCCTTGAAGGCAGCCCGTGGAGTGTGTCTCGTAGAGTTGCCCTCATGGCCATGTCTCATGGAGGGTGTCCCTCAGGGTCCATAGTAGTCATCGGTGGAGAGTGCCCTCACATAGGTGTCCTGGAGTCATCCTCATGGCAATGGCCTCCCTGGCAATGTGCTTCTTGGTGGTGTCCTTTTCACCTTTTGTAAAGAGTTGGGGGAATACCTCTACTCTTCATGTCATATATTACACATTCCTGGTGGACCAGCTTACCTGGTCTTGCAGCCAGCTCTTCAACTGCACATGTCTGCACACACACAAGTGTCTGCAGCAGTTCTTGGCATAATGGACAGCAGTTCCTCACACCAGTCCTCGAGGTAATGGACAGAAGAGTCTTATCTCAGCTTCTACCAATCTTTGAGCCAATGGACAATGGAGTCTGATTTCAGATCAGTCTCTCACACGTGTAAGTGCCGTCTAGATTTTTCAGTGAAGTCCTAATTTTGAGCTACCTCTTGCAGTGTGTATTTTGTGTGCGAGTAATTGCTCTGGGAGAGCTAGGAAAGGGAAGAACAGGCAGTTTGCTCCAGCGTTGCTTTCTTGGATTTATGAATGGGTTGGTATTTCATCTGGCAGGATATCTCCAGGTTGATTTTTTGGTTTATTGCTTTACCATTTACAGTGTGCTTATAAAGCAAACCCAGAAAAGGTGGTTCTTGATGCCCGAATGTGATAACATACTTTTTATATAAAAAAAAAAAGAAGCAGTTCATTTTGCTGATTGATTAAATACTTCCTACTAAATGTCTCTTAAGCTAAAATTTTCTGAACAACTATTAAATGATGAAGCTGAATGCCAGATTTTGAAAGCACAAGCCACTCTTCTGTTTAATCACAGGATCTCTGATCTTTTCATTATGTTTTAAGGCCTCTTGAAGTGACAAGGTTAATCTGAAAAAAAGAATATGCAATCACAAAATAACTGCATGTTGTGCTTTCCAAAACACCGAGGTAGCTACTTAAGAATTACTTCTTTTGGAGCTATTAAATGAAAATGCACAGCAGTATTCAGGCATATGTGATTACTCATAGGATTTCTTTATTAAATCTCTATGTTGAATTAAACAACAGGTACACCCCTCCCTCTCTCCCTTTATGCAACGCCTCATGCTTGATGATACTAAAGTCTTTTCCAAATCTGGTTAAATTAATCCCTAAGGCAAATCTGCTCAAAGCACAGGCATGGTATTAGTGACTAAGCATGGACATTAGTTAAGCCTGAGTTATACTATACAATAAGAGCATAGAAAAAAGAAGGTATTTCACTCCTTGTTCTGCACTTCAACAGTGCCACTGTCAGATTTGACCCACAGATTTGAAGCTCGTGGTCTAAACATTAAGCAAACTCTTTTTCTCTATTTTGTAAATAGCGAGTAATTTTGATAGATTATTAATGCATTAAAAAAAATCATCTACAGTGTTTTCCTGAACAGTTTATAAGAACAGGCATTGAACAGTTTAATATTTCATTCCGATTTATAATCCTAATTATTTTTAAAAGTTTCTGATTTTTCTTTTTGTAGCACACCAGTTGACGAAGAGTTAATAGTGCATACTCCTTTTCTCTTTCCCTCCCCACCAAGAGTAATCTGAACTCAAAGTAGGACATTTCCTTGCTGAAGGACAAATACATCTGTAGAAATTTCAGATGCCAAACAGCATGTCAGCAAGACAGATATCTGTTTCCAGACAGGGTCAACATCTGTGTAGTGATGATCTATAATAAAGCCTATAGCAAAGCAAGGAAGAGAGAGGTTTGCATCTAAAACCTTAGCTTCAACATCAACACTTCCTCGTCTTTGTTATAATTCTTATTATTATTGTTATTATTATTTAATTATGTCTTCTAGCATTAGTTTTAGGAAACAATTGAGTCACCTGTGGGAACTGCAAGGACAAGAAAGGACTGGATGCATCTGGATGTGCATAATAATATGTAGTGGAGAGATGGAGTGCTTGCAAAATTGGCACAGAAAGGTAAAACAATTGTGCTTTACATGTGGTATAAGAGTGAGTCAGAACAGATGATTAATAATGCATATTATCAGAAACAGAAAGAGGAAAACTCAAAGCACAGATAAAGAAGCTTTTCAGAAGGCAAACTGAAGTGACCTGAGTGGTTGGGGTTACTGAGAGTACACCTAGAGTGCTTCAAGCATAGAAAGGGACCTGAATCAGTGTACCAGGCATGCCAGGTAAGAGCTGACAGCAAACATGACACAGGCTTCCACTTGCTCTGTGTGATGTCTTGGGCACTGCAAATTATTCCAGCAAGGATAGCTATATGGTCATGCTCAGTATTGAAAGGAATGCACTGAAACCTGTTTGTATAAGAATCATTTCAGCATGGAGCTCCGAGAATTCTTTCTGTGACTGAATTGCCCATTGTCACCAAATCTTCTGGGTATAGAGGTCCCAGTTTTTGAATAGTGTATATAGGAAAATTATGGGATTTGAAATTAAGAGCTTGATTGCCTGTCTTCACCCAAAGTACAGAATAAGTTATTTACCTTGAGAAAAATAAAGAGACAAAGAATGTTTAAGGAACCAGATATTGTGCACGTCATTGCTAACACAGAAAATATAATGCATTACCATAGTGGTTAACAGTCTCAAAGTGAATGGTAGTTAAAAATGTTTCTTGAACTACAGGTTTTGTTCTAGATGGCAGAGTTAGCAGGAAGATTGATTACTTTTGACAGCAGCCAAATTTTTGGCCATTTTTGAAGGAAGCACAGATGTGTTTCCATTCTTATATATTACCAGGAATATTGAGAAGGTTTTTACTATTCTCTAAGCCTGAGAAACAAGACAAGACAGTGGATACATGGTTTCCCAAACACAACGGTAAGTCATAGGGCAAGTTTCTAAGGTCTATGTGTTTGCTATGAACATTAGAAGCTTCATCCTGGCTTCAGAAAAAATACTCTGATTAATAATTGTCTATAAAAAATGAAAAAAAAAAGAATTACAAGGAAAAGAATTAATCCTTTTCTATCAGTTCTTTTAAATCTCTGTGCTAGTAAGTGAAAGTAAACAGGACGGGAGACATATGTTGCATTATAGGTTTTTTTTCGGCTTGAAATAATTTCTTCTCCACACTTTCCTTGGGTTAGAATGATATAAAAGATCCTCCCTGCCTCTCCCATATTCTTCTTGTACATTGTTATTTACCAAAAAGCACTACTGTGCTGGTGTCCAATACACAGATAAATGCAGTCACTGCCTGTGTCTGTTAGGTCAACAGAATTCCTGCAAGGTTTCCTTTCTATTTTCTGACATATGGAATGATAGCTTGTGGTCTTTATATTTAGATTCAGAAAAAAGCTCAATCTCTAATAAATTATGTGTTAATGGAATTGAAAGCTTGAGAATTTTGTTGTTTTTTTGTTTTGTTTTGTTTCTTTGTTTTTTTTTGTTTTCTTTTATTTTGCCCTCACACTCAATGATCTTTTTGTTTTCTTCCTTTTTCTATTTGGTGGTTTCATCACTGACAAAGGATGCAGCATCTCTCTAAGATATTTCTAAGAACATTTAGTTCTCCATTCATTGGCATAGAAAAGAAGTAACAATGAGACCATCCTCACTGGAGATACAATGACCTTTTTCACAAGATTTTTTTAGAGCCATATGTGATTTTTCATCATATTGTTTTTGTTGTTCTGCACTATGACAAGTTGGTGCTTTGTGGCAGCAGCAGTGGACTAAAACATCCGTAAAACTGAGTGGCCTTGGCTGATTTGATGGTATAATTAGTCTAATGAAATAGAGGTGTGTAACAGAGTATGTAATTGTTCATTCTAGATTCAATCACAATAATAATATCACATTTCTGGCTCTTAAAAATGCTCCTTAATGACTAAGACCTCCATTGCTACGTTTTATTTTGCATACACAATAAAAAAGGTGAATAAGACAGCAGCAGCTTTGCCCTTAACACACATAGATGCTAGTCTCATCGCTTACTATGATGCGAGGGGGTTTGTAAGTGCAAACAGCATGGAGGTGGTGGAGCTGTTACTGTGTGTGAAAATGTCTGATAACTTCCTAGAATTACAGTCCTGTCTTTATGAGACTGGCTTCCCTTGAGGTTTTCTCTAATTTTAACAGGAGCTGCCCAGTTAAGACTGACAAAATTTAGCCAGAGATACAAAAGCAAGATTGATAATGTGTAATCAGAGAATAACACTCAGGGAGAACCTGTGGTGTCTTCATGCCGGCATAATGACCTTGTGTTTATTAAAATAAATACCTCCAAGCATGACAGTGCCAAGGAGTTCAATAATAGAAATATTTTCCTGTCTTCCTGCTGCTGAATGCACAGGGTCTGAAGGTGCCATCTCTCATGGAAAGCAGTCTGAGTATTCATAATAGTTAAGGTCAATTTATTTGTTCATGCAGAGTACCTGGAAAAGGGTGGTGCAAGCCAAAAGTCGGATGACTTTTCCAGCTGTGCTGAGAAAACATAGCAAATTTGCTGCACTATTATTGTGAGTGGTGATGGAAAAAACAAGAAAATAAAAATGAGGCAAGGCAGTTGCAAGCATTTTCCTGGTTTATAGGTTCATGTTGCAGTGACACTTTTATATGGTGTCTTCATATTCCTGTGGATTTAGTAGGAATATATACTGTGCAAACTTGACTCGCCATGTGAGACTTCAACCTGCAAAAGGGGAAGCTAAACTTGTTACCTCAAATCCTGTGCTCATTTCTGGGTCCCTCTCTGTAACAGAGACATTGAGGTGCTGGAGCAGGTCCAGAGAAGGGCAACATAGCTGGTAGAGGGCCCGGAACACAAGTATGATGAGGAATGCCTGAGGGAACAGGGGGGGTTTAGTCTGGAGAAGAAAAGGCTCAAGGAGGACCTTACTGCTCTCCACAACTACCTGAAAGGAGGCTGGAGCCAGGAGGTGGTTGGTCTCTTTTCCCAAGGAACAAGTGATAGGACAAGAGGAAACAACCTTAAGCTGTGCCAGGGGAGGTTTAGACTGGAAAATAGAAACAATTCCTTCATCAGAGGGTGTTCAGGCATTGGAAAATGCTGCCCAGGGCAGTGGTGGAGTCATTGTCCATGGAAGTGTTCACAAACTGTGTAGATGAGGCCCTTACTGCCATGGTTTAGTGGTGGGCTTGGCAGTCCTGGGGTAATGGTTGGACTTGATGATCTTAAAGGTCTTTTCCAACCTGGTTGAGTCTATGAGTCTATGATTCTATGATATTGTTTCTATCCTTTGGAATATTCCAGATACTAAGGACCAGATGCACATGGTCTTGAGTAAGTTGGTCTAATTGACCTTTTTTGAAGGTCTGGTGCTCTCTCTATTCTTGACAGCTTCCCGTTAGACAGTTCTGGTCTGAGTATGAGCTTTGTCTTCTGAAGACTGAACAACCCTAGTTTTCAGCCTCTCCTTATACATCATGTGCCCCTTTCTCTAAATCATAATAGACTTACTTGAGTACATCAGCATCTGTCTCATACTCTGTGCCTTATAAAAAAAGTACACATAGACTTCTACTTCATCCCAGTGGCAGGGCTTCGCATTTGCCCTTGTCAGACTTCATTAAGTGTCTGTCAGTCCACATCTGTAGAATGAAGGGACTAATTGTGGGGGATAGGTGTGTCACAGATTATATTTTTATTATATTTTACTGTGCTGTTTTCCACATGGTTAGATTTTCTTTTTCCTTAGGACTGACTTGGTTCTTTCGTTTGATGCAGTTTAAATCTGTTACTGTTAGTCAGATCCTTGGGAGAAATGGTCTAGTGTGAGGTGTCCCTGCCCATGGCAGGGGGTTGGAAGTAGAAGATCTTAAGGTCCTTTCCAACCCAAACCATTCTATGATTCTATGTAATCCCTAGGCATGGAAAATCAATTCATACTACTGCCTTTGCAGCAGCTGTTAAGGTACGCAGAAACTTATCATAAAATTTTCTCACTCTTTCCTGATTTTCTCTCCTCCTTCCTTTTTCACAAGTCATATTATCTTTGTAATTTTTCTTGTTTCCTCCAGACGATCCACAACTGAGCCTCATCTTTATTGAAATGCCTGAAATTTGACACAATATTCTGTGTGAGTATTTATTATTTATAAATATTCTTGATAAATACATACAGGATAGTTTCTTACCTTTTATGAACTGTGTATTAGCAGATACATCCCATTTACAGCAGCATAAAATGATGTTTAGACCCTAAGCCATAAAAACCTCCAAATCCTTTTCTGTGAAACTACTTTTGCACGCTGTATTTGTGTAATAGGTTACTGATCCCAGATTCAGAATATTGTCCATGTTTAAAGGTAATTTAGTTTGGTTCAGTTTGGTTTTTCAAAGCATAGCTTCACCTTGTCAAGATAACTTTCATTTCTAGGCATGTCCTTCCAGCTGGCTGTCACGTTTTATCTGCCAGCATCCTTGTCACTAATGAAAACACTGACTAGGACTGAATCAATAGGGAACTTCAGTAGCTGTATTGTTTCCTTTTGATGAAGCGATATTGATAATAATTTTCTGAGAATTGTTCTCTAAGCAGCTTTGCCTCTGTGCTAATCTATTTCCATCAAGACTGTGTTTCTTCCTCTGTTCATGAGTGTATCAGATGAGACTGTCAAAAGCCTTAACTCCATAAAACCTTTTCTCTTGTAATGGAATTAAATCATTAGCTTTTGCTTATTTAATTGCTTTAATTTTTTTTTTTTTTTTTTTTTTTAGTATTTTCTTGAGACCTTAAGTTCAGTTCAAAATCTGAAACTTCTCAGCTTTCTTTTGTTCCCAGGTGTGGAAACTGTGTTTGCCTTCCTTTGCTTCCACCTCTGTGCTATGTCGAAATATTGTCATAAAATAAGATGTGAAGCACAGAGAATTATCCTATGACAGTGTATATGCTGTTGAACAGTCTGTTTTGCATGGCATTGCTTCCCTATAGCCAGGTATTTAATAAACTTTCCTAATTATCACCAGGCCCACTTTCTGTTCACCTGATTTGGTTTGTAATCTCTACAAGGCACCTAGATCTTACCAGAGATCTGAACACCTTTATGATACTTGGGTTAGTATGCAGTAAGCTTAGGTGCTTGTCATGCAGAGTTATTATCCTTCCTTTGTTCCTTGCTGTGAATATTCAACTTCTTCCTAAATGTTTAGGGTTAGCCGAACCCATTCTGGACCTTCCTCTTCACAAACATACATTATCTTCAGGATATGCCTGTTTTCACCTAACCCCTATACCTTTTTCTGAAAGGACTGAAACTCCAAAAGCTGATTGTGTCATCCCTGTGTCACAGCAGTAATGGTGTACTGGTGCTTTATAGGCATTCTTTATTCTTCTTAAAGAAGTCCCTGGCAATATCAAGTATCTACATGATGGTTTTTTTTTTTTATATTCACCAGAAGGATTCAGTAGCTTTAAGTGAAATGCTCAAATACAGGCTTCTAATGGACAGAATATGTTCCAGATCTTTGGGTGGGTTGTATCAAGAATGTTTGAAAATAGAGCTTTAAGAGTTGAAGTAGCCTAATTTCAAAAGAACTGGAAAACAAATTTCCATCTGATTGTTTTTTCACCCCAGATTTCTATATGTCTCCTTACTGACTATGGATACCTGCCAAGCTAACATTTGGTTAGGTCATCTCATCAATAAACAGTGTCCTTCCAGGAAACCACTTTAATTCAGTTAATGTGGCAAATCAGGTTAGGTCAGAATTAAAATTCAGGAGATACTTGTATTGCAGGGAATTTTGTTAATTATATAGAGCTTTACATAAGGGACCCCATCAGAGAAAGGCTTCAAAGGGGGAAACAAAAGTGTCCAGCTGTAATCAAGCCATCAACAGGCATTCTGTGAAGGTAGAGGTAAGTAACAGGTCATATGCCTGATATTCCATATAAAGTTTAAGAAAATGTTTGGTGGGAAGTCATGAGGGAGAAGCGTTCTAGGGAATGGTATTCATTGGAACTTCAGTAAGTGGAATATAAATTCCAAATAGCAAAAGTAATTAAAGAAAAGCAACACTTCTACCTTCAAACATATAGGGTTGAGATAAAACCTAGGTATGATTCCATGAAGTAATTGCTAAGGAAAAACTAGAATTAAATACAAGACACTTAACAGCAGTGTTTGAGAAACTCTCTCTGCATTTCTTCCACTCCTCACATTTAATATATGAAAAGCAGACATGCAACAGCCCTGTGCTTGTTCACAAATATATTTTAATAGCAAATATCTGACTTGAAATTTTAGTCTCTCAAATTTAAAGAGAAATTAATAGAGAAGAAAATAATGTACATTATGTACTTTTGTTGACTGATAGTGTAGGTAGAATTAGATGATACTTGGTAGAGAGAATCACAAACTCTTGAAAGAGTGAATGCTCAAGTGAGTATTGTGTGTTCCAGTGTTATGTGAAGAAGGAAATATAAAACATTTTGCTGTCTAAATTCTTGATTTTTGCAAGGTATTTTGCTTCATGTTTTTCCTTACGTGATCTTGTGCTGTTTTTTCATGGGCTTTTTATTCTGCTGGACATGGCTTCTATCCCCAAAATACTGTTGGGTTAGAAGGCACATATCGGGTAAGATCCTGAAGGTGATACTACTTTTCTGTACACAACCTGTGTACAAGTGTAATTGTTATATGTGTTAATGTCCAGATTAAGTATACTTTTAGGAGAATATAAAATACTTTGAGATTAATTCAGAGAAAAGTTTCAAGAACAGGACAAGAGGTAATGGTTTAAAACTGATACAGGGGAGATTTAAATTGGATATAAGGCAGAAATTCTTCACTACAAGTGTGGTGAGGCACTGGAACAGGTTGACTGAGGGATTTGTGAATGCTCCATCTTTAGCAGTGTTCAAGGCCAGATTGAACAGGGCTTGGAGCAACCTGGTGTAGTGGAAGGTGTTTCTGTCTGTAGAACAAGACAAGGGGTAATGATTTAAAACTGATAGAGGGGAGGTTTACACTGGATATAAGGAAGAGATTCTTCAAGTGTGGTGAGGCACTGAAACAGGTTGCCTAAAGGAGTTGTGAATGCTTCGTCTTTAGCAGTGTTCAAGATCATGTTGCACAGGGCTTGGAGCAACCTGGTCTAGTGGAAGGTGACCCTGCCCGTGGTAGAGGATTGGAACTAGATGAGCGTGAAGGTCCTTTCCAACCCAAACCAGTCTGTGATTCTGTGATTCTATGGTTCTGTAACAATGTGTAATCAGGGAACCATTTCCAGTGAAAGACTTCAGAAATTCAGTCTGCTGAATTTATCAAAGTGATAATTAAGAGGTCATCTCATGATGATTTTCAAGCATACTCATAAGGAAGAGATTGCCCAGTTGTTTAGCAAAAAACTGCAAACATGGCCTTACAATTCAAATATGAAATGAATCAAAGTTTGCATGGGTGAGAGTAAGACCCCTGATTCCAGTCTCCCAGTTACAGTAATTAATGTATTTTGGGGATATCAGTAACCTAACTGAGTGAGAACTGTCTCTGATCCTTTCCAGAGCCTGATATGTTAGCGTTGCTGTTTCCATACATCTTCAGCTGAAGAAGCAACATTTTGAAATATAGAGCATTTAATTGGGAGCAGATGTTTTCTAAAATTAAGTGGGAGTGGTTGGTAATACTGTGGGATTTGTAGCCCATAACAACAGGCAGGTGCTCAGACAGGTTTACTGATGTGTTATAATGATGTGAAGTAGATAAACCTCAGTGGGAGAGCACAGACCTGCTTCCTCTGTTTACTGTAATGCAGCCTCCAAAGGAAAATACAACATTTCTGAATTTAGGTGGATTATTGACACAGTTGCTACCTGAATGAGATCTGAATTGCAGCCACGAAAACTGGTCTGTTTTGTCAGATTTTGAAACTCCAGTCACCTTTAACAAATAAAACATAAACTTACATAAGGAGACGCTGGCAAAATCTTACTGCACTGTTCAACCATTACTGCTGTGAGGAGATGAAAAAGCCAATATCCAGGGAGGTGTTTGGTTTGCCTTGATCACACTTGGAAGCATGGCACATATAGCTACTACAAGGCATGATTGTGTCATATTTTGTGAATCCTACATGGTAGAGGTAAAAATAGTTTGTCATCATGACATGTTGACCCTAGCAATAACAAAGCTGTCATCCAGGGTGATTACCCCAGTGCAACAGAAACTGCAATAGGACCCAAGTAATATCAGTAGGTAGAATAGAAGAGTTAACTTTGCTTAGGCACTTTAATGAGTAACTTAAGCAAGCGAGCATGAAGTGTGGGCAATAAAGATTTTCCTCCTAGGAAGGTTTTTTGAAGTTGCTTGCTTTATAGTTGTAATGTGTGCTGATGCCAATTTGTATCTAAATATATTCTGGATTTTTTCAGAATGGTATTTAACAAAATCAGTTATCATAATGAATTTTAAGCACATTTAAAAAATTGATTCTTAATTCAAACCTGGAGTTTTTATCACACAGCATCTAATTCAAACAAGCTGTCACAATTTTTGGGTCTTGAAAAAGAAACAACTGAGATGATCTATGGAGTAAGAACAGACTTAGAGGGGATCTTATCAGTGCAGATCAGTCTCTTAAAAGTGGATGCTAGGAGGATGGTGCCAGACTATTTTCGGTGGTGCCCAGGGACAGAAAGAGGAGCAGTGGCCCTAAACTAAACTACAAGTTTCACCTCAACTTGAGGAAGAACTTCTTTCCATTGAGGGTGGCAGAGCATTGGAACAGGCTGCACAAGGAGGTCACAGAGGAATGTCTCCCTCTCTGGAGACATCCCAAGCCCGCCTGGACATGTTTCTGTATAACCTGTTCTGGGTGGCCCTTCCTTGGCAGGGAGTTGGACTGGATGATCTCAAGAGGTACCTTCCAACCCTAACAATGCTGTGATTCTGTAATTCTGTAATTCTGTGACTGTTGTAACACTTGGTCACTTGTTTCTGCATGTGAATTCTCACAGCTCCTTCACATATAGGCCCATTTTATCACTGAAAATTTAATTAACTATCACTAGGAGTTTGCAGTTGTAAAGCACAACAGGCATAGTTTCCAACATGAAAAGAGACTTGGACCTCGAAATATGTTCCTTTAATGTCATATGATATTTAGTAAGTCTGTGAAAGTAATTGGGAATATTAATGTGAAGCAAAGCTGTGCTTAGGCTTCAAGTTCATGGATTTTATGGAAAAATAACCTTATCCTGAAACTGGTGAGATTTCTATACCTCTGCTGCATTATTTCCAAGCAAACATGTTCTTAGTTGCTAATATGCAATACAGATGAAAGAGTCCTGCAGCAGCCAGACTGCAGGCTTTTGCCAACAGCTTACATTTTCATATAAACCAGTGTTTAAGAAGTGTTCAGGAGATAATGTAGCAGAACTCATTAAGAGGAAACTGCTGTGTAATGCATGTGATATTCGAATTATTACTAACTACAAAGAAAAGGAAATACAAAAAAGGAAGTGTTTTCAAAAATTACTTAAATCAAGTGAAGTAGGACTAACACAAAGCGGGAAGTTTCCAACATCTCAGAAATAAGATAGGCTTGAAGGAATTTGTAGAAACTCCTAAGAAGGATCTTGTATATGCTGTTATTGTAAAAATGATTCATTGAAGAAAAGAAATCATGTTGACTTGTAGCTGTAAGTTGAAGTTGTGGGATTTGCATTTAGAGAAAACTAACAGTTCAGGTGGCCTTGGCCTTGGTCTTTCTAGGATCCAGCTGGCATTGGCTCTATCTGACATGGGAAACTTCTAGCACCTTCTCACAGCAGCCACCCCTGTAGCTACTCTGCTACCAAAACTTTGCAACTCAATCCCAATATATTTGTCATTTTTACAGAATAACCTTTTAGAGTAGAACTCACTCTTTAAGGAGAGAAGAAAAATAATCTATGAATAATGAGTATCTCTCCAAAAAGTGAAGACTCTATCTTCCAAATGAATTCCTCATTCCGGCTATGGAGGGGATAGATCTTGTGTAACTTACACACATGTTAATGTAATGTATGTAATATAAAAATAATTCCATATATATAAAGGGGAGTTGAGGTTGGAAGGAACCTCTGGAGATCAAGGCTCTTGCTCAAAGCCAGGACAGCTATGGGGCTGGACTAAAGCTCATGGCTTTACCCAGATGAATTTTAAAAACTTCCAAAGACACCAAAACTGCAGTTTCTGTGGGCAGCCTGATTTTATGATGTTTGATTTTTCTCATGGTGAAGAAGTCAGAACCTCTTGTTTCAACTTATGTCTGTTATCTCTTGACTTCCTTCCTTGCACCATTCTCTTGTAGGAACTACCCCTTTTACCCCCAGTTCCCCAAGTCATTTATTCTCCAGGCTGAGTAAGACCAGATCCCCAGTTTCTCCTCACAGGGCAAGTGACCCCAATCCTGACCACCTTAGTGGCCCTTCACTGGACTTGCTTCAGTTTATTCTTGTCTCTTTTTTTTTTTTTTTAATTGGGAAAGAAAAGAACATGTTCTCTCTGGAAGTGTTCACAAACTGTGTAGAAAAGGCCCTTAGTGCCATGGTTTAGTAGTGGGCTTGGCAGTCCTGGAGTAATGTTTGGACTTGATGATCTTAAAGGTCTTTTCCAACCCAGATGATTCTATTATTCTATATTCTACACTGAACTGAAAAGCAAATTTGCTTATGAAACTGAGCCCTCCACTCACAAAAAATCCTCATGTTCATGCAAGGATATCACAAAACACTTTTTAGTTTCCATTGCAGCTTTTACTTAATTTAATTTAATTAGCAACGTTTTATACAGAAGAAACACCATGAAAATCCTTATTGTGCATTGCCTTCCACTGTATTTTTCGTCCTTGCTCTATTCCTGAAGGCATAGGATGGGGAGGGAGAGATATTTTGCAAAACTGAACAAAATCCAATGCTCGTACAGTGTCAGGACTAAAACCAAACTAACTTAATTTCCTACTGAAGAATGTCAGCTATCAAAATGACTAATACTACTATCATCATCAACATCATCATCATTACCGTCATTGCTTTTAAATAAGCCAACTTTTTGATACCTTGAACTTATCATTCTTTCTTGATCAGAGGGACATTTCAAGTATTAATCATTCTGTAAATGTAAGTTGATCATGAGACTACTCCCACACCCCCTTGACTTTTATGTGCCTGTACAGAGCTGTCTGTGGTCACTGGTTACATTTCTAATGTTATTTCAAGTAGCAATTGAAAGAGAACTATAGATCTTTGAGGCATAAATGAATTCTGCATTTTTATTGGTGTTTTCTTATTTGTTTTTTGTTTTCTTTTGCTGCTTTTGTTAATCTAGTGTCCTAAGTGTAAAAGTCCTTACTACCCTTACAGATATTTAGCTGTCATGGTTTAAGCCCAGCTGGCAACCCACCCAGAACCACGCAGCTGCTCACTCACTCACCTCTCCATACTCCCCCCACTCCCGGAGAGATCGGGAGAAGAATTGGAAGAATGTAACTCCCACGGGCTGAGATAAGAACAGTCCAGTAACTAAGGTATAACACAAACCACTACTGCTACCACCAATAATAATAATGATAAGGGAAATAACAAGGGAAGAGAATGCAACCACTCACCACCCACCAACTGATATCGAGCCTGACACAAGCAGTGATCTAACCCTTGCGGGTAACTGCCCCCAGTTTATATACTGGGCATGACGTGCCGTGTTATGGAATACCTCTTTGGCTAGTTTGAGTCAGGTGTCCTGTCTCTGCTTCCTCCCGGCTTCCCCTCCTCCCTGGCAGAGCATGAGACTCAGAAAGTTTACTCAGAGTAAACATTACTTAGCAACAACTAAAAATATTGGTATTATCAGCATTGTTCCCAGGCTGAAAGTCAAAATCACAGTGCTGCACCAGCTACTAAGAAGGAAAAAAATGACTGCTACTGCTGAACCCAGGACACTAGCCAGCATCTATACATCTGTTTGTGTTCTTTTGGCTTTAGATACTACCACTAGACATCACCACTAATGAAGTCATAGACTTGGAGCTAAATGCACAAATTACATCAAACTTTACTTTGCTCTTGTTATACTGTCTTGCTAATATATTAAAAGAGGAAAAATAAAAGGTTTTGTTGGTAATCATCTCTGACTTAAAAGGTCAAAAGACGTGTAATATTCTTCTACTTAGATTAATGCACACTTGAGTTGGAACTGTCCAATGCTAGTGTAAAACTCTCTAGCAAGTTTAAAACTTCAAGTATTTGGATGTTAAATTTCAGTGAATGTTGTATCAATAAGAATAGAGCCCTTTAATTCCACACTGGGCCATATGTCTGTCCACAGTTATTTGGTCTTCAATCCAAAACATCTCCATGTGCTGTATTCATTTGAAAGCTAGATCTTCATAAAATGGTTTACGAATCTGCCATATCTGTCTTACACAGCTTACAGGTGACTCAGGTTCTCACAGTTGCCAGCTGAAGTTTCCTATAAGCACTATGATTACTCTGGTATCCAAGAAATATACTCCTTCTGCTTTTTTAGATATAAAGTAGAATGTGAATATTCCATCTTCTTAAATCTTATCTTCATGGGTAGACACTGAACTTATCTGAAGATGGGTAATGATTGGGTGTTCACCCTTGTACTCACGAGTAACTCTGGAAAACTGTGAGCTTCCTGCCCATATGAGCTTCTCTGAGCAAATGCTGGGGTCATAGCATGACATTCTTGAAGGCTGTATGTCAGCAATAATTCCAGACATGCCACATTAAAATAGTGAACCATACAGCTCAGGATAAAAGGGGAGAATTTATGTTGTGATAACATGTTGATAAAAAGGAAAGAGAAAAGGGGAGTTTCAAACTGATTGCTGGAAGTTGTCTGCAGGTAATAGCTGGATAGACTTGTTTCTCACCAGAAACTACATTGTTTGGCTCTGCCTTGTACAGCATCACCACTGTTAGCTATGTAGAAAATTGCTGCTTAAGTCCACCAGAAAATCTCCTGCTGTATGTGTTGGCTTAATGCATGGTAAATTCTGTTCTGAGAAGGCAAATTCAGAAGAGTTGTATGATGAATCTTGCAAACATATCCAGTTGTTTGCACTTTTATTCAGAAAGAAGAACCAGTCTTTCAGTTAAGGTTTTGGACTGGTTATTGGAATTGATGACATTCATACTTTCATTGACCTTGACATGCTCGAGAGGTAGCCAGTGCAAACCTCATGAAGACAGGCTGAGAAAACTGGGCCTGGAAAACAGAAGCTATGTGGAGACCTCAGGGTCACCTTCCAGCACCTGAAGGGGGCCTACAAGGATGCTGGGGAGGAACTCTTCATCAGGGACTGTAGTGATAGGACAAGGGGTGATGGGTTTAAACTTAAACAGGGTAGATTTCAGTTGTATATGAAGAAGTTCTTCCCTGTGAGGGTGGTGAGGCAGTGGTACAGGTGGCTCAGAGAAGCTGTGGTTGCCCCTTTCCTGGAATAGTTCAAGGCTGGGTTGGACGGGGCCTGGAGCAACGTGGTCTATTGTGAGGTGTCCCTGCCTGTGGCAGGGGTTTGGAACTGAATGGTCTTAAGGTTCTTTCCAACTCAAACCATTATACGATTCCATGATTCATGGCAAGCTTGGTCAGATGCCTCCACCTGATGTTTTCTTTATTCACTTTCTACAAGCAGCTCAACACAGCAGCTGCTGTAGGATCACAGGTATTCCGTGTTTCAGTGGGATTCTGCAGGATAATGTTGCCACACAGGTAACACCCTGTGTGGTACATTGAGACAGTGAGGGGATGCAGTGCTCAGTGGAACTTCAGGCTGCAGTGGCTGTTGGCTAACCAGCAACTCTGTGGGTGCAGAACCAGGCTCTGCTTGCTGAGAGGAGGGAAAGCATGTGCTAGCTCTGCACAGACAACCCTTTCCCCTCTGATGTAATATTTTTAGTTTAGGATGAAGGGAGTCAGACGGTCACCCAGTAAATCTGGATTCTAGTTGTAATGGTACAGTGGAGACCACTCTTTCCTACCACCTTCCTCCCTCTCTTTCACCCTATTTTCTCTTAAACAATCCTTAATGAATAATAAATTTGCTTTAATTTCATTCTCAGAATTTTCTGAGTAATTGTGATCTTACAGTGTAAAGCTGGAGGCATTTTCACCTTCGTTGCAAATGTAGTTGCAGTTCTATTTCACATGATTGTGTTTGTTGACATCAAAGTGGACAGTGGTGTTTGAGGAACATATATGGCTTAATGCTGCTATTGAATGCAATATAGATATCAAAGCTCTAATGAATTAAAAACACAGAATTATTATATAGGAAATATTTTAGTAATGCTTTTTAATGCTTATTTTATGTATACCTATATAAAAAATTATGTATTGACCGTTTGCTACAGTGCTATCATAGCTCCTTATTTTTTTTTTTTTTTTTGGGGGGGGAGTGGTATTTACTCTTAAGTAGGCAGAAAACATCCTAAACCAAATTTTTTACTTTCAGATTATCTATTAGGGTCATTCTGTTACCTTAAAATCCTAACATAACACTTGAGTTAGATAGCCTTTGGTGTGTCTTGTATTTCACATCAATTTCTTGTACTAGGTGTCAGGATCTAGTTCAGTTGTGGTTTTTGATGTGTTGTCTTTGAACAACTTGTAATATAACAAAGAAAATCAAGGTAAAACAAAGGTTAAATAACAATCCCACAAAACATCTTGTCTGTTTACAGTAGATGTGACTAATACTAAATTTTTGCTGCATTTTTACCTCTTTCTTACTATATTTGTTAAGATCTTTGAATAATGAACTTTCTTTACCATATTGCCAGTTCTTATAAGTAAAACTAGCAAAACTCAGTAAGGATGTGATGCTGAAAGGATTCAGAATACATTTATGCTTTAGTTTAATTGGATAGATTAATATATTGTATCACATTGGAAAAATGAGTGATCACAAGTCTCAGCTTCCATCAGTTTGGTGAATAGTAATCAGTCAGCTTATTGTCCTTCTCTGTCTGGTCTTTAAGTGACTATGACACTCTGAGCATTGGTTTTTTCTTTGTATTTATAACTCACCTTTTGTTTCCTATTTAAAAACATGGCAACATAAAATCTAAATTAGCTTAAAAGAAATACATGGTGGCTGCAAGACATAACTCAATTTCCTCTTTGGTTTTAATCACCAACTGCTCATCTATATGAGGAATACTGGGAAATTGATGGATATTTTTGCATGAACTCTAAAAGAAAAAAAAAGTATTTAATTGAGATGAATGATAAATGGCCCAGGACTTAAATATTTGCCTTTCAGACTAACATGTTTGACAGCTACATTTGATTCTGGTGTGCCCAATCTTTAAGACCTTCTAATTCAATTTACTCAATATGATTTATCGATTTTAAGTTCACTTAAATTAATGGAAGGTACACATTTTTCCCCCATGTCAGTCATTGTTATAGTACAGACAGTACTTAATTTTCATGATTTTTTTCTGCTATGTTCTTGTCATGCTTATTGATGTTTTGGCCTGTTTATACTATGTGATTCAAGTTTGCTACAACATAATGTAGAATGCCCTGTGGTTTAGGTAACAAAACTAATAGAATCATTGAATAGTTAGGGTTGGAAAGGATCTTAAGATCATCTAGTTCTAACCCCCCTGCCATGGGCAGGGACACCTCGTACCAGACCATGTCGCCCAAGGTTCTGTGCAGCTTGACCTTGAACACTGCCAGGGAGGGAGCATTTACAACTTCTTTGGTGAGGCCAGTGCCTTACCACCCTCACAGTAAAGAATGTCTTCCTTATATCTAACCTGAACTTCCCCTCTTCCAGTTTAAACCTATTCCCCCTTGTCCTGTTGCTACATTCCCTGATGAAGAGTCCCTCTCCTGCATCGTTGTAGGCCCCCTTCAAATACTGGAAGCTGCCCTGATGTCTCCATGTAGCCTCTCTTCTCCAGGCTGAACAGCCCCAATTTTCTCAGCCTGTCTTCATATGAGAGGTGCTCCAGCCCCTGATCGTCTTTTGGCCTACTGTGGACTTGTTCCAACAGTTCCATATCCTTCTTATGTTGAGGACACCAGAACTGCACACAGTGCTGCAACTGGGATCTCACAAGAGCATAGTAGAGGGGCAGGATCACCTCCTTCAACCCGCTGGTCACGCTTCTTTTAATGCAGCCCAGTATACGGTTGGCTTTCTGGGCTGCAAGTGCACGCTGAAGCTGGATTATGTTCTGTTTCTCATTGACCAACCCCCAAGTCTTTCTCCACAGGGCTGCTACGAATCGCTTCTTAACCCAGAGTTTAGCTGTGACTGGGATTGCCCCGACCAAGGTACAGGACTCTGCACTTCACTTTGTTTATCTGCAAGTGGTGCATCCTTTTAGATTAAATTATTTCAGCTGCTGTAGTTTCAGGGACTGAGCTTGATGGACCAGTCTTTACAGATGATCACTTCCAGCCACTTGCTTTGATACTTCCAGCACATCTGATATTAGTCTTAGCAAAAAGTATTTTGAGTTCAGGAATCAGAAGCATCATTTTAAAGACCTCATTAGAAGTAGTTAATTTCATTCGTGTCTCACATGTAATTCATGTGCTACAAAGAGCTTTACAGTCAAACTGAGGTAATATGAATCAAGGAACTTCTAAAGGAAGTTCTTTTCCCTGTGTTTTTTTTTGTTGTTGTTGCTTTTTTCCCCTTCCCTAGACCAAACCTTTCTCTTTATTCAGATTCCTTTGACACAGCAGTTTCGTTTTGTAATATTATGTGACATTCAAATAAAATCGAGTTAATTCTGTTTAGTTTTGTTGGCAAAAAGAGTTTTGAAAGTGTCATAACAAAGTTTCTGAGAATTGCTACAATTCCTTATTAATTTTTCTTTTTTCCCTATTTAATTTCATGTGTCTTATATGACTTCAGAATGTTTTTTATTAAAACCCCATTGAAGTTAATAATTCACTTTGGTGCTTTAAACAAATTAATCATTTTTGTGTTCTTTTTAAATGTGGAGGACAGAGAATTACTGTGCACAGTGAATACAGAGTAGAGTTGAGAATAAATATTTTTAAACTCTCAAACTTGTATTTTAACCATTGTGGCATGTCACTGTGACATGCCATAGTATTTCACCTTTAAACAGTGTCTGTAGAAAATGGCTGATAAAGAAAATAGAGCTGTATATATGGATATTTAACAGAACTGCACTGTTTTAGTTACCTAGAAGACAGGTAGGATGTAGAGTGAAGCTGCTGAGCAGCTTATATCAATGACTGAGAAAGCAGTTCAGTACCACAACTGTGTCAGTTTTTAGCACATTTACCTGTTTGCTGACAAGTGACTGTGTTACTGAATTCCACAAACACAGGATATACAGTATGCTGGGTTTTTCCACTACCTTCTTAAACTACTTTTTCTCCCTCTTCAGAAACTCCAGTATTCAAGGCCAGGTTGGACTGAGCTTGAGCAACTTGGTTGAATGGAAAGTGTCCCTGCCTATGGCGGGGGTTTGGAACTGGATGAGCTTAAAGGTCTTTTCCAACTCAAACCAGTCTGTGATCTCCCCAGTGCACATTAAACACTTAATCTGTACTATCTGAACCCATATTTTTCATTCTGCAGCACAGGTCCAAACTATACAATTCAAGGCAACAAATATGTATAGGAAAAGTTTCTACTTATTTTCCTATAATTACCTTAGGTAAATACTATTTTTTCCCAAATCCTTAAATGTTATGTAAGAGTTGCTAGTAAAACTACAGAGCAGAAGCAAGGTATTTTTTCCTAATCAAAATGCATGACAGTTTCATAGAATCATAGAATGGTTTGTATTGAAAGGGACCTTAAAGCTCATCCAGTTCCAACCCCCTGCCACAGGCAGGGACAACTTCCACTATACCACGTTTCTCCATGCCCCATCCCACCTGGCCTTTAGCACTGCCAGGGATGGGGCAGCCACAGCTTCTCTGGGCAATCTGTGCCAGCACCCCACCACTTTTCTGTCAGCTTAAAGCTACTATTTTCTTTGTTGGATTAAGCTTCTTTTTCTTTCTCGATGACAAGCTCCACATTCCAGATTTTCTTTTTTTATTTTAAGGTGGTTTTGTCAGCATTGATTGTCTGCTTTTCTTTCCTGACTCAGCACCAGACTCTGTCACTCAGCCACATAATCCCCTCAGTGGCAATGTGCCAGTACTACCTGTCATTGTTGTTCAAGACATATTCAAAGAATCAGAATGTACCAGCATTCGGGAAACACTTCCTCTCCTACTTCTCATGCTGTGTTTTTTTTCTTCTTTACCCTTTTAGAGAAGTCCTCATCTTTTTTCTTCTTGAAATCCTTTTTATGTATTGCCTTAAAGATATAGCATGTTCTGAAACATTGTTAATAATATACACTGTATATTTCAGAATATTAATATGCATTATATTCCAGGGATGGTGGCTCCGCCACTGCCCAGTGAATTGGGCAGTGTTCACAAACCGCATAGATGAGGTCCTTAGTGACATGGGTTAGTGGTGGCCTTGGCAATGCTGGGGTAAAAGTTGGACTTGATGATCTTAAAGGTCTTTTCCAACATGGTTGATTCTATAATTCTATACACCCCATAAGACTGTGTTTATTTTAAATCTTATGCATTTGAGGGGGGGATTCTTTCAACCTCTGCCAAAATAGTTTTGACAGGAGCTAAAATGGTATAGTCAGAGCTATTTCTGCTCCAATTAGTCTTTACATTAGAAGGCATTTCACAAAGAGCTACAGAAGTGAAAATTCATGTCTGTGGGAATTGTCAGTTACCATCAGCACTGCACCTTGCTAAGAAACCATTACTAGGGCATATAAAATTAAACTGAAAGAATCTTTTTCCTGACCTTCAAGCAAGTTAGCCTTACTTTCTTCCAGTAAAACCACAGTTAATGTATTTTTACAGAAATAAATTTAAAAATTATAAATTTAGGCATACTCAGGAAAAAAATCTCAGCAACGCTGGGAGTTGTTAGGTGGCAGAGCACTGAAATTTCTCACATATTTATATTTATCCTATCACTGCGTTGGCCAACAGACAAGAAAGTATATTCTTAAAGATAGCATTGCCTAGAAAAATAATAATAGAGGAGCTGAACTAGTCTACTGACCTTGTGTATACATGTTCTAATCTTTTGTAATGAATTACTTGTTGCTGCACTGCTGAGGCCAGCAGTTTGTGGTCATTTGAAATGTGAGGACTCTGAAGATTACAGAAGTTTGGTGAGTTTGCAGGAGTACTAAACTCCACGGTGTGTGATGCAGCACATCTTTTTTTGTCACAGACTTCACTTCTTTAATTTCTGCAGTAATAATCCCTCCTAAAATGAAGCACCTCCTTTTGCTGCTTTAATACCCAGTTGTGTTGGCTAAAGAGAATGGAATGTTTGTGCTCCTTGGTGTTTCTTTTTTGACCCTTCTGAAGGAGTTTATGATGATGAATGAACTTGAAATCCTGGTAAATAAAGCAGTCTGATATAAAGATGCAGTTATTTTTAAGATTTGTCTAGAAAATTTTATTTGGACTAATGAATACTTATGATGCACAAACTTGATTTTTTAGAATGCTTCCTGATCATTTGTTCAATAGAGCATCTATCAGAGCTTTGAAAGTGGCCAGGTAAAGGCCTTGAAAACAACATGCAAGAAATGCTGTTAGTGATGTGCACTCTCACAGAGATCTTGGATGTCTTCCTTGCTCTTAAAAATTAAAGATTAGATCCAGTATTGAAACATGACTGTTTAGGTGTCTTGTTAAACTCTCTGGTACTTGCCACAAGCTTCTATTATAACTCTGTAAATACTTATTTCTATAAATGTCAAGTTTCTCTTCATATTGTAATTCTTAATGTGAGGAGGTAAACGCATGTGACAACTGGTATAGAAACTGATAGAGGTTACCCGAAAGGGACCAATTGCTGCTTGGGTCAGGCTGAGCATCGGGGTCAGTGGTGGTAAGCAGCTGTATTGTGCATCACTTGTGTTTTCTGAGCTTTCATTTCTCCTCGTGTTGTTTCCTATTATTTTCATTATTGATATTGCTGTTATTGTTTCTATTATCACTATATTGTACTTTATTTTAATTATTAAACTGTTCTTATCTCAACCATTGGATTTTACATTCTTCCAGCTCTCCTCCCCATCCCGCCAGTGGGGTGAGCAAGTGACTACCTGGTGCTGAGTTACTGGCTGGGTTTAAACCGCGACAGAGATCATCAGTCAGATTAGATGATGTTGCATATGGAGTGATGCACTTCACTCATATGAGAGAAGTAGCAATATGTTTATTGATATAAATAGTGATTTAAGAAAGTTTGATGATAAATGCAGCAGTAGTTTAACAAGATTCAATGGCAAGGTACACTGGAGTATTTACTACATAGAGGACAGGGTCAGGCAGAATTGTCAGGGAGATCCTCCTGTTGAGTTCAGGAAGGACCCCTTTGGTTTCTAAACTTCTCATAGAGGAGTCTAGGTATGGCTGGATCTAGACAGTCTCAGTCTTGGTTAATGGTTTTATATCTAAAGGGTTGTAAGGGCACAATCAATCCTTTATATCACTTAGCTACGATTTCAAAATTTAGCATTATTAATCACTTATTGTGAATTGGTTACAGCAAGGAATCTCTCAACCTCAAGGAGTAACCTTGAGAGGCATCCCTACTCAAGGTGATATCCTGGTGTGCAGCCTGCTGCCATGTAGGAGAGTTCAACAGGCCCTGGGTTCCCCACTGTTTATGAAGTAAGATAATTGACTCATAGTCATATTTAGAATCATAGAATAGTTAAGGTTGGAAAGGACCTCAAGATCATCTAGTTCCAACCCACCTGCCATGGGCAGGGACACCTCACACTAAACCATCCCACACAAGGCTTCATCCAACCTGGCCTTGAACACCGCCAGGGATGGAGCACTCACAACCTCCCTGGGCAACCCATTCCAGTGCCTCACCACCCTAACAGGAAAGAATTTCCTCCTTATATCCAATCTAAACTTACCCTGTTTAAGTTTGAACCTGTTACCCCTTGTCCTGTCACTACAGTCCCTGATAAAGAGTCCTTCCCCAGCATCCCTATAGGCCCCTTTCAGGTACAGGAAGGCTGCTATGAGGTCTCCACGCAGCCTTCTCTTCTCCAGGCTCAACAGCCCCAACTTTCTCAGCCTGTCTTCATACGGGAGGTGCTCCAGTCCCCTGATCATCCTCGTGGCCTTCCTCTGGACTTGTTCCAGCAGTTCCATGTCCTTTTTATGTTGAGGACACCAGAACTGCACACAATACTCCAGGTGAGGTCTCACAAGAGCAGAGTAGAGGGGCAGGATCACCTCCTTCGACCTGCTGGTCACGCTCCGCTTGATGCAGCCCAGAATATGGTTGGCTTTCTGGGCTGCGAGCGCACACTGCCGGCTCATGTTCATTTTCTCATTGACCAGCACCCCCAAGTCCTTCTCGGCAGGGCTGCTCTGAATCTTTTCTTTGCCCAGTCTGTAGCTGTGCCTGGGATTGCTCTGACCCAGGTGTAGGACCTTGCACTTGTCATGGGTGAACTTCATAAGGTTGGCATCAGCTCACCTCACAAGCGTGTCAAGGTCCCTCTGGATGGCATCCCTTCCCTCCAGCATATCAACCGGACCACACAGCTTGGTGTCATCGGCAAACTTGCTAAGGGCGCACTCAATCCCACTGTCCATGTCAGCGATGAAGATGTTAAACAAGACCGGTCCCAACACCTATCCCTGAGGGACACCACTCGTTACCAGTCTCCAGCCGGACATTGAGCCATTGACCACAACTCTTTGTGTGCGGCCATCCAGCCAATTCTTTATCCACCGAGTGGTCCATTCATCAAATTGATATCTCTCCAATTTAGAGAGAAGGATGTCGTGTGGGACAGTGTCAAATGCTTTGCACAAGTCCAGGTAGATGACATCAACTGCTTTACCCTTATCCATCAGTTCCGTAGCCCCATCCTAGAAGGCCACCAAACTGGTAGGCAGGATTTCCCCTTAGTGAAGACATGCTGGCTGTCACCAAGCACCTTGTTGTTTTTCATGTGCCTTAGCATGCTGTCCAGGAGAATGTGCTCCAAGATTTTACCAAGCACGGAGGTGAGACTGACTGGTCTGTAATTCCCCGGGTCTTCCATTTTCCCCTTCTTGAAAATGGGGGTTATTTTTCCCTTTTTCCAGTCGTCGGGAACTTCACCTGACTGCCATGATTTTTCAAATACGATGGCCAGTGGCTTAGCAACTTCATTCGCCAGCTCCTTCAGGACCCGTGGATGGATTTCATCAGGTCCCACGGACTTGTGCTTGTTCAGATTTTGAAGATGGTCTCGAACCAGATCCTCTCCTACAGTGGGCCCAAGGTCTTCATTCTCACAGTCCCTGCGTCTACCTTCTAAGACCTGGGTGGTGCAGTCAGAGCCTTTGCCAGTGAAGACCGAGGCAAAGAAGTCATTCAGAACCTCAGCCTTCTCCAAATCCTGTGTAGCCAGTTCTCCCAAAAGCTTCCTCAGGGGGCCTATTTAGTCCCAAGTCTGTTTTTTGTTTGCTACGTACCTGTAGAATCCCTTCCTGTTATCCTTAACATCCCTGGCTAGGTTTAATTCTAACTGGGCCTTTGCCTTTCTAACCTGGTCCCTAGCTTCCCAGACAACATCCCTGTACTCTACCCAGGCCGCGGGTCCTTGCTTCCATTTTTTATAAGCCTCTTTTTTTCTTTGAATTTTCCGCAGGAGCTCCTTATCCATCCAAGGAGGTCTCCTGGCCCTTCTGCCACACTTCCTTCTAGTTGGGATGCAGCACTCCTGAGCTTGTAGCAGCTGATCCTTGAATATCAATCAACAGTCTTGGGCCTCCCCACCCTCTAGGGCTATATCCCATGGAACCTTACTAAACAGGTTCCTGAAGAGGCCAAAGTCTGGTCTCTTGAAGTCCAGGGCAGTGAGCTTGCTGCATGCTCTTCCCACTGTCCTGAGGATCTCAAACTTGACCATCTCATGATCGCTGCATCCAAGGCTGCCCTGGAGTGTCACATTTCCAACCAGTCCTTCCCTGTTGGTGTGCTGACTACTGAAGTTAGGTTTACTTTCAAACTTGGCTTAAGTGGGACCTTGACCAGGCCTATGGTTGGGGGTGATGGTGCACATTGATCATTAGCTCTTGGCTGTTGTGTTGCTATGAGTTGCCCCCAGATCCACGTCAGGTCTGATGCAGTCATGACAGTCAGACACATCCATTACCACCACCACTGGTGGTTATCCCTTGAGCAGAGTTACAGGCAATAAAAGTCAGGTTAGGAGGGGGAGAACACACTGTCATAGTGAGTACAGTACTGTCTTCTGGCCTAAAATTTAGCATAACTTGAAAAATCAGAAAATGAAAAATACTGGAAACTTGTATATATCAACTTGTAGTTGATATATAATCTGTTTGCTATATTTCAGTCATACATTCTGTCTACAATCAACAGAGATAGAAATGTGTATGCAGGACAGCAGCAGTATGGGATGGTGGTATATACCAGTAAGGCTGGAGTCAAACACGAGTAGAGAGAAACCAGCAAAAGACCAGCTTTCCCAAATTAGAGACACTGGAGCTGATGATTTGATCCTGTTTGCGTTTGCAGCTATACCCCAGCAAAGGCTGTCAGAGCAGCTGAAGCAGGGCTCTACAATGTCCTGATGGTGCAGCCATCCTCTTTGACATCACACAGCACCTAAGTCCCCCATGCACATATTTCTGGTTCTTCTCAGGATCTAAATCAGTATCCTTTGGTTTTCATACACGAGAAGAAAGTACTTTTGTAATAAGCAGGAGATAGACAAGATTGGAGCATGGGCCTCCTGGGCAAGCTTTTAGCTCAGAGGATGAGGTAAGAAATTAAAGTGTTGAGATTGACTGTGTTGTATTTACCAACTGGTTTCTGTACATTTGGAGTTCTGATGTGCATGGGAAGTTAGTCACAGATGTGTTTAACTCAAGCTTTGAGTCAGAAAACTCCTGATTAAGGTCTTCTTGCTGGTTACTTCTACTCAAGAAATTTGACTGAGCATGTCTTAAGAAGTCACAGTTTTCCCTTGTGGGTTGCTACTGCCAGAAATAGAAGTTAGTAATTGTAAAAAGGCTCCTAAGAATAGGCAATTCATACCCTTTCAGTGTTGGCACTGAGAATTACTGGCATAATGTAACCTTAAAATTGTACAGAGTTTAGCACATTGTCTGTTTGACTACTTGTGCTGCAGTTATTACTTTGTAAGTAGATTCATGGCCTGACATTTGCTGCTCTCATCATAACAACCATTGTTGTAAGAAAACAATATTCAAAACTGCACTGATTCAGTGCCTGGCTTCTGGGAAAAAACTAACTTCCACTAATTCTACAGGCTGAACATATACTGGTAATTCCCATTCTTTTTACTAGTATTTCTCCAGTGTTTGCCTCCTTGAGGCAGTAAGAAGGGAAAGAAACAGGGTAGAGAAACTAGTATCTCTTGTGGAGATGCAATTACTTCCTAAAATTAGTTTTAAGGCTTTTCTCATCTTTCATGTATTCTGGATTGAATGCAGTAGGCATGAGGACACCAGAGCTCTGTTCCACTGAGTTACTTTTTCCCTTTAGTTGTTGTTATGTTAAGCTGATCTGATTTCCAGCATTCCTCCCCTCCACTCACTATAAGGAACTAATCAACACTAATAAAAAGTTCTGATTTCAATGTTTCTTTAATTTAAAACAATTACCTGCTTAAATCTAGCAGCAGTGAGTCCTTTGAGTTATTATTCCTTTTGATCATCATCATTACAATCTTTAAATCTCATTTTCCCATTTTTAAATATGCTTGTTGTTCTACAGATTTTAAAAGTATCTTCTTTACTGAAAGTTTTCTTCAGCTCCCTCAAAAGACAGGGGAAAATTTAATATAAATAAATATTAAAGCCCTAGTGACTGATGAGAAATAGTTGTCTGGGTCTGTATCATTGCTATTACTTCAAGGCGTCAACTCGAAATGTATGTTGCCTTGGAAGTGAGAACCAGGAAAAAGATATTCCCTTACTAATGACATAAACTTTCTATCTCCCACCCTTACCTTGCTCGGTTGCATATGTCATTCATAAAACTTCAGGGGTTTTCTGTGTGAAGAAGCTGGTCTGAAGATTCATAATCCTGGTTTTGAGACCAGAGTTAATAAAGGTTTTCCTAACCATGTTTAAACAGAAAATATAAAGGATTTGTTAATTAGTCATGGAGAGCAAATAGATAGTGGTCATTAAATTATTTTGTGCAATTATTGATTTTTAGAAAGTATAAATGGAGAAAACATGAGTATATCTATAACTAGATCTTGCAATAAAGTCCTACATTTCTTTTTCCTGTAAAGTTAACTGAAAGCAGAACAACTGCTCCAAATAGAATGAGATTTAAAATGTGATCAGATATTACTTTTTTAGAGTAAATCAACTATGCCACATTTCTATTCCCAAGTGTTTTCAGATATTTTAACACTTGAAAATTCACATTTTTCCATTTGTTTGGATTCAAAGGTCTTTATTTTGCTTTCACACACACCGTAGTAAACTTGTCAAAATATGCCCCTGAAACTGAAGCTCAACAGATTTGGAAAATACAGAATTTTTTGCTCTGAGTTCTGTCCTCAGAGAATTTGTTTGAAAATACAGCAATGAACTGTGAAGGTAAAAGAGACAGATGTTACAAGTTCTGGACATGATTTTCTTCTCAGATATTGGGAGATCTTACATGGGTGGCTGAACATTTCGTAATGTCACATTTATTTTTGCATCTGATGTCAATCTCATGCTTTTTGCTGTTGTGGATTTGTTTTTAAAGATTTTCTATTTATTTCCCCATTTTGAATCAAAGAAACCAAGAAAAAAAATGCAGGAAAGTCAATAACTCATTTAAAATCAGGAATCAGGTACTGATTTCTGATGTAGGAGTTTCAGGTTCAAGACCCTGCTTTACTTGTTCCCAGACCCCAGGTAAAAATGTTTAAATTAATTGGGAGGTTGAATATTTGTCTGTCTGGTTTTGACCAGGAATGGAACATACAAATAACAATAATTATATAGTAATTATTAGCCTAGATTCTTTACTGAAATGGCTTTGAATTTGATAACATAAGACCTTATCTGTGGCCATTTTATTTCTTTCACCTGCTAGGAGAGAAGCTGAGAGATACCTCTTTGCTATTTCATCCTGTAAATTAAAATCAAGTGGAAAAAACACATTAAGTTCTCTACCCATATCTAATGGTAACATTGGATTGGTATACTAAAAGTATAATTTGAATGGAAGATTTTATTTCTTGTTGCTATCATACTAAGCCACAGCAAATCTTTAGTGAAAACCACAATTTCATTATTATTCTTTAATGCTATGCAGACTAATTTTGATTCATTTTGAGTTAAGATTTTATTGGATTATGTTTTTATGGTTTTCTAAACTCCAGCTGTATTAAAAGCTTGCTTTCTCTTTGTCCACTGATTTTAAAATGCCATTAAATGCAGTCACGATTATATTTTACAAGCTATTCCATAGTGAGTGTGCACACTGTTTGTAGCTTTGCTATTCACTGAAGCTGTGGAGCTTTTTTCTTCTGTTTGCTTCATTATTTTTCTAGGAATAGAGAGTGGACTTACACATTTGTAATTGTTGTTAATGTATTTTTATGCTGTTATGTTCTAATATTAATCTATTCTCATTCTTTCATTCTAATGTTAATATATTCTCATTCTCTTATGATCCCATGATCTTAAAGGTCTTTTCCGAGCTAAACAATTCTATGAAATGCCTTCTCTGCACCTAGAGCAGCTATTTCCCCTGTACTAGAGCACCTGAGAAAATGTAGTTTAATATAAATATAAAAATCTGTACGTTTTTATGTATATGTATATTCCTGAAGCCATTTTAGTGGCTTCTAATGAAGCTGGAGGAATGGTCATGTTTATTCAGGGTATGATCATGACTCAGATAACCTAAAACCAGGATGCCCATTATGCTGTTGTATTGGGGTGGGAAAGAAGGGTGGGAGAACTTTTAAATCAATCTGAATTGCAAAAAGACTATTTGGTGTGCCAGAAGAATGGACAGAAATTAAGAATAAACAACAAGTCTTCTCCACAGATTGGCTGCATTCTGTAAAAATAATAATCTTGATTGCTGTTCTAGTGTAATGCTATCTAATTCTCTTTATGTCGAGTAGGTCTCCTAGGGATTATATGCTGAAATCACTTCCCTAATGTTTGACTGAATTCACCTCACATCCTCTGTCTCAAATCCCATCTGATCTCCAGCCTTACACAGCCTGACATTCACCTTCAGAGCTCTTTGCAATTTTTAACTTGCTTTCTGTTTCAGTGCTGAGGTTTTTAAAATTCTTACCCTCCATCGTACTGCTTTTGGATGGGGTAGCATTAATTTTCTCCATAGTAGCTTGTATGGATTTGTGTTGGAAACAGTATTGATAAAGTAGGGATGTTTTTGTTATCACTGAGCAGTGCTTACACACTGTCAAGGCCTTTTCTGTTCCTCAACCCACCCCACCAGTGAATGGGCTGGTGGTACGCAAGGATCTGGCAGTGGACACAGCCAGGACAGTTGTGTGGTTAGCTGCCTGTTGTGGTTAAACCACAATATCTATTCCATTCTACATGCAATTACCATCCTTTGTTTCTTTCCCTTTCAGCTCTATGCTTTCTCTCCTGCTTCTACTACTTGGGATGACCTCTTACTTGTGATAAGTCTTCTTTCTTAGAAGGATCATAGAATGGTTTGGGTTGGAAAGGACCTTAAAGCTCATCCACTTAAAACCCCCTAACACAGACAGGAACACCTTCCATTAGACCATGGTTGCTTCAAGTCTCTGCCATGGGCATCTGTCAAACATTCTTTATATACTCCTTTGCAGATGCTTACAGGATGGGTTTTATCCAGTTGTTGTGACAAAAAATCAGTTTGCAATAAAATGATTGCTGTTTAAACTGTAAATTAGAAGAAAAAAACACAAAAATGCCAAAAATGACATTAAAATACAATGATAAATATTATTTCACTTTGCTGAATTATTTTATTTGTTTTGCTGTTGGTCTGGATTAGTCAAGATTCTGCTTACATGCTGTTACAGGGTTTCATGTAGTGCTTTGCAATTAATGTGCTGATAAAACTGTGGTTTTGTGAAAATACAGTTGAGCAAGTAGTTCTTTTTGAATATGTAAGTCAACAAATGTGGACTCAATTTTGATTAGCAAGTTGATAATGTCTTGATAAGTCTAATAAGTATTTATTTCATGTTGATGACAATTAACTGTAGATAATTCACAAACACTTTCAAGCTTGTAGCTAACACGTTAAATTTTTATTAGTTTCTATTATGTTCATAGTTTTATTTCTGTATGAAAGGTTATACAACTAATCAATGCAATTGAAATTTTTGAACTGTGTATTGGAGGTGTGTTCCAGAGTTTGAGGATTCCAGGTTGAGAGAAACGTAACACAGTAAAGAATCATAACTTGTTTATTAATACGGGGAAAATATGGAGGTAAGAATAGATACAGTAGAGGATTTCTCTGATGTCTGGTTATCTTACCAACCCCAAGGACCATGTAATGACGATCAGGAAAACAGCTTCAAGAAACATCATCACAGTGCGAGGTGGCAGGCTCAACCTTAGCAGGTGTCCCCGCATAAGCAACATTGACCTGAGGGGTATGACGTTCTGCCTCCCCACATCACATGAGACTCGGGCTTTTATGCTAACAAAAATGCACACTCATTCTAATGCAGGGGCCAGCCTAAGTTGGAAGAAGTGGCCATCAATATCTAGAAAGGTCTCCAAGGGTCAGAACTTTTCCGGGGAGGAAACAAAGCTGGATTTTCCAGCCCAAGAGGAACCTTCTGGGGAGGAGCCCAAGTGGGACCTTCTGGAGAGTAGTCAAAGCAGACAAACAGAACTTTTCCATCTTTGTGTGTTTCACCACGGACAATTATCTAGTGTTGCTGACACAAGGTGATAGGTGTCATTTAAATACTTGATATTGTCCACGTGATTTTCATTTTAGTTCAGCATATACTCTAATATTTGCTTTCAGATTCATTTATGACTGCTAATTTATTTCCTGATAACAATGAAATATGTCATCTTCCAAAATGATATAATTTGGCCAGTACCTCTAGAATACAAATATTTCAATTAAAAAAAAATAAATTAAGATTTAAATAAAGATAAATAAACATCTAAAAAGAAATGTGATAGCTTGCAAAAAGCTTTTATACTCAAGTGTACCCTCTTTCTGCTTTGGTTGATATCAAGCCAAATTCCTATGTTAGTACAACACTGCACCTTTCCTCTGGCTCTTTTATCATAAGTGACTGTCGTGGTTTGAACCCAACCACAAACCTCTTTTACTCACTCCCCCCCTTCTTGCCCTCCCCCTGCTCCTGGAGGGACGGAGAGGAGAATCGAAAAGAATGCAACTCCCACGGGTTGAGATAAGAACAGTTTAGTAACTAAGGTATAACACAAATCACTGCTGCTACCACCAATAATAATAATGATAAAGGAAATAACAAGAGGAAAGAATACAACACCTCAACACCAGCCAACCAATAACTCACCCCACTCCCCCCAGCCAAGCACTGACCGATACCTTCTCCAACCCTCCAGTCCCTAGCCCTTCCGGGTCACTCCAAGTTACCTCCCTGGGCATGACGTGCTGTGGTATGGAATACCTCTTTGGTCAGTTTGGGTCAGGTGTCCTGTCTCTGCTTCCTCCCGGCCTCCCCTCCTCCCTGGCAGAGCATGAGGCTCAGAAAGTCCTTGGCCAGACCAAACATTCGAGCAGCAACTGAAAACATCGGCGTTATCACCACTGTTCCAAGGCCAAAAGATCAAAACACAGCACTACTAGCTCCTAAGAAGGAGAAAAATGACTGCTGCTGCTCAAAACCAGGACAGTGACATAGGAAGCTGTTATATCTATTCATAAGACCATTCCTATTCTAAACAGAATGTTAAAATTTTAATGCAGTATAAAAGCAGTGCTTAAAAGAGAAATTTCAATTATATTTGAGGATAAATTTTAATTTAAATGTGTGAGTTCTGTTCTGAATATCATTGTCATACACGCAGGCAGGGATATAATTATGTCAAAGTGTTGTAAACGTAAAATAAAACTGTAATTACTATTTGATAATTGATTTCATCAGTCTTACAGACTTTTAGATGCTATTATGAAAACCATCTGTCTCAGCAACTGGCAGAAAATGTTGAAAATAATCTGTAGGTTTTACTTTTGGGTTTAACAAAAGTCTCATAGTAACCTCACAGTAATCTCATCCCCCTGTGAGATCTGAAGAGCAACTCAATGTGTGGCTTGCTGCCTCAGATATGTATCCTTTTTTTATTGTAGCTGACAGTACATTGTTACGTTATGCAGTCCCTACAGTCATTTTTCTTATTTTTTAAATACTCCATCACATTTACGTGAGTGACATTGACTTGCCAGGACAGCTTTTAAGCTCTCTGCTGATTTAATGCTGCTTGTAACTTCATGCAACTATTTTGATATTAAGGGGTTCATCAGTGTTTGAAGACCTGCTGTAAAAGGAGCACTTTGTAGCATTCACAAAATTCTAAGTGATTGACAACATCTGGATTACATGTTTATTAAACAAAACAAAGAGAAACTAGGTAACATCTTCCAGTTTAATTACAGGCTGAGAAAGTTGGGGTTGTTCAGCCTGGAGAAGAAAGGCTGCATGGAGACCTCATAGCAGCCTGCCAGTATCTGAAGGGGGCTTACAAGGATGCTGGAGAGGGACTCTTCATCAGGGACTGTAGCAACAGGATAAGGGGGAATGGGTTTAAATTGAAAGAGGGGAAGTTCGGGTTAGATGTGAGGAAGAAGTTCTTTACTGTGAGGGTGGTAGGGCACTGGCACAGGTTACCCAAAGAAGTTGTAAATGCTCCCTCCCTGCAGTGTTCAAGGCCAAGTTGAACATAACCTAGGGCAACCTAGTCTAGTGGAAGGTGTCCAGGGGATTGGAACTAGATTTAAAATAGCTGATTTCAAATAGCTTGATTGGAAGCTTACAGTTCCAGTGAGTGACCAGGATTTACAAACACCTCACCTGTTTTTCTGTGGTTTAGACTTACAAAAATTAAGCATTTGGCTAAAATGCAAAAGCATTAGCTAATACCTCAGTTATTTGCAGTATTCCTTCACCAGCCAGTGTGCCAACTTGTAATAGCATTTACTGGGAGGCAGCAGCATTGTTCTGGGCTCTGAGAAAATTCTTCAGTCTTTCATCATGTTAATAAACTCTGAAAATAGGTTGATTAAACTAAAAATAATGTCTGGCTTGGCAGTACTTGGCATCATTCAACACTTTTAGGAAAGAAAAAAGAGGGGGAGGTTGTACTAGGAAAGAATAAGTCTATCCTATGTTGTCTGGATATCAGATATTCCTAAGTCTTTGTAATTTAATTGTGAGCTATGGTGCAACTGTTAAGCCCCAAGGCAACACTACCTAACATTGTGACTGTCCCTGCAGCCACAGCACTTTAGGGAATAATTTGAGTAATTTCTCACAAGCTTTATAACACACCTGGAAGCTTAAATTGCTACTCAGTGTGCGTGCTATGAGCAACCTTCACTGACTGTTCTTTAGGCTGCAGCTGTAAAACAAACACATGAGGAAATCTTGTAAGGAGATAAGCTTGTGAACTGTAGACACTGCTCTACCCTAATGACTCTGTATTGAACCACTGCCTAAGGAGTTAGTTTGAAGCTGTCACCTCTTCTGGAGGAGACATAAACTTAATGCTGGACTTTCCTGTAGTTATTTCATAATCTGTTGCTTGGTTTTTTAGGAGTAGAAATATTGACCAAAACCTGAGCTGTTAACAGTTAGTTCTGTGTACATGTATAACTTTTGAAATTTCTGTTTGAATAAAGCCAATGCTAACTTGAATGGTGTTTTTTCATTTTTACTGCTGTTGTGTTGGCTCTTAGACAGTTGCCATGTTCTGAATTCCCAGAGGGATTTTGATTGAGTAGCTGTCCATGCCACTCTGCTGTATTGGTATTCTAATATTTTTAAGGTGAAGAATGAATACTAAATGAAAGAGCAATGTTATATCAGATCCAGGTATGCTAATCGATTTATTTTTAAGATGAAAATTAAATCTGATGTCGTGTCCTTACTTGGCCTTGCTCTTTCCCCAGCACTACTGAAATTAGGCACAGTTCAGTGGTGTTTTGCTATTTTTTTTCAGAGAGAAAACTCTAATGTTACATCTTCTTCCTATTTTGCTTATTATAAGCATTGTTTTAGTCGCATCTACACTACTACCCAGTTTAAAAGGGACTATCACTGGACACACTGAATCCAGACTATGCTTCAGATTTTGTAGTTGACTAATTGGTGGCCTTGCAGTTGCTTTTTCTACCATCCAAAAAACTTCATTTCCTTTTCATGGTAGGGCTATGGGTTTTGTGTGGTAGAAAAACAATATGGTAGCCTCACTTAAAAATAAAAATATCCATTAAAAGCAAATAGAAGTTGTAACTACATAGAATCAGAGAATGGTTTGTGTTGGAAGGGACCTTAAAGCTCATCCAGTTCCAGCCCCCTGCCATGGGCAGGAAGCCATTCCACTACACCAGGTTTCTCCAAGCCCTGTCCAGCCTGGCCTTGAACACTGCCAGGGATGGGGCAGACACAGCTTCTCTGGGCAACCTGTGCCAGTGCCTCACCACCCTCACAGTAAAGTACATTTGCCTAAGATCTCATCTCAGTCTCCCTCTGTCTGGTTAGAGCCATTCCCCCTTGTCCTGTCCCTACAGGCCCTTGTCCAAAGCCCCTTTCCAAGTTTCTTGTAGCCCCTTTAGGCAACGGGAGCTGCTCTAAGGTCTCCCTGAGCCTTCTCCAGTCCAGCTCTCTCAGCCTGTCTCCAGAGCAGAGGTGCTCCACTCTTGAAAACCTTGAAAATACTAAAAGCTTTTAAGTAATTTTTTTTTTTTTTTCCCCCCCAGTATTTAGCATCCTCATCTGTGGGATAGCTGAGGACTGCTTCAGAAGGAATCACAAAAACTAATGAAACAACCCAAGCTTATTCCCACCAGGTTTAAATTTCTGATTCAGGAATCTGCACGGATACAGTCACTTATCAAAAATGTTTGAAATTTCATGTTGACACCACAGAACATTCCACAAAACTGATTGGAAATCTTGCCATGTTTTGATACTTTAGGATAAACAAGAAAGAAAACTTAATAACCACACTAATTAGTAGATATTTGTTTACAGGTGCAAGAAGTAAAAGAATGGTGAAATTGGTCTTATTTCTGACTACAGGAAATGTTAAGCTCTCTTAAGCTTCTGTCAAAGCAGTACAAATAAACTGGAACTCATAAATTTTGCTATATCCACCTGTAGAAATTCTTGAGAGTCTCTTCCACTGTTAAATTTATTTCACTGTAAGAGTCTATTATTCAGCCTGCCTGTTTCTTTTCTTCATATATTCTCATCAATAAATATTGAAAAGGATTAAAAGGAAGTGCTCTGGGATCTCATTTACAGGATTTCCTTCAAATCCTTCTACCGTTAATACTAAACAAAAATGTGATTTTTTTCATACAAAATGTGTAGAGTTTTTTTCCTGAGATTCCATTTTCTTTTAGAGCATTTGTGAAGGCTCTTTTTTTTTTTTTTTTTGAACCAGGATTTCATGCTTCCTGAAAAGCAAAAACTTGGCTTCTGGCAAAACAAAATAAAGCAGAAAAAATACAGAAACCCCCTGTAGCTCAAGTAACTTTTTACCTATATATGAAATATATTCTTGACTCTCATAAATTGTTAATAGCCTCTTCACACTCACAAATAAGGGTTTAATTATGCAGGTTTTTACATTAAATTGTAGGATGTTCCTGTAAATTTTCCAGCTGAGAGTTTACGTTTTCATACATTTCCACAGTATGACTACTGAAATAACTGCCAATCATTTAACCTCATGCTTTGCTTGGATTGGCTTTGTCTTGCCAGAAATGAATTTCTTTATTTTGTGAGAAATCATGATTGCTTATTGATGCAGAAAGAAAACAGGCTGATGTTCTACTGGGTGGTCTGTACAACATGTAAGTGCAGTTCTTTTACTGTAACACTGATTACGTGTTCTATTTAACTAATGATTATGATTGGATTTTAATGAAAAAGCCATTGGCTAGAAATGTTTTTTAATTTATTTTTAGCACAGCAACAGGTAAGGTGCCATGACAGATTGTGTCTGAGGTCATACATTTCTGAAGGTAGTTTTATTCCCTGGTGTTTCTCTGCACATTAATCTCCATCAGGCTGCACTACACCTTTATACACTTCACTCAATAAAGTTCATAGCAACACAAGTCAAGGTTAATGGTAGCTGATAAGCAAAACTCTAAAAAAAAAATCATATAGGGTCTGGTCAGCAAATGACATGACACTAGATAAACTTCTTTATTTGTTAGGCTCTCCCACAATAGCCATATAGTGACCTTTTATAGGAGGAACTGCAAAACCAGGACTTCGCAGTGGCTGACAGAAATGTAAACTCTGATCAGAATCTTCAGTTTTGAGAAGACACTAAGTAATATTAATGGCCTTCTCAGATGTAATGCACTAGTACACAAGGGAAGGTGAAAAGGCCATTTATTCTTTCCCACAGCAGTATGTACTGAGCATTGTTGTCGTTCAGGAACAATAGAACAATATTATTTTTGTTATTGCTAGTGCACAACAATTTAAATTTTCTTCTGTTTATATTTGATTTCATTGCCATAAGCATTTTTTGCCTGATAAAAGTCCAGTTCTAATGATTGCTGTTGGATCTTCAAGTATTCATGTGACTTTTGAAAGGCTAATAGATTCAGCCTTGTCCGTGTTGCTGTTTCTGCCTTTTCTTTGTACAGATCTCTGTGAGGACAATTTTATGGGCTTCAGTATTTGGGGATTGAATTTCTGTCACTCAAATAAGCATGCACTGATACAGCATGAGAATTTTGAGCATCTTATTATTCAGTATCTTTGGTATGATTCCTATCACTGTATTTAGAAAAGCTTCAGTTCAAGAGCAGAAAATGTATCAGCTGAGTGAGGTACCATATAAAGTGACTAGTGAAAGCCTAAACTGGGGCTTGCCACAGAGCCAGACAGCTTGTCTTTGTTCATGTGGACACTCCTAAACCCTCTAAATAATGTTACTAATAAAAGATGGTCTTTTTGCAAATAAGTTATCAAACAAAGGAAGGAGTGGTTTGAATCTATCTTCTTAAATGTAGAGTAGAGCAGTGGTTCCCAAACTGGGATCGAAAAGCTATGCAATGGGAACTGCTGCAAGCCTGTGTTCTCTGCTGAAAGACTGACAGCAAGAAGCTGCAGAATTGGTCCTCTGGACAAAATACTGGAAATGTGGTGTTAGAATTCTTCTTTTAGCTAGGAAGTTCACACAAGTGTTTGTAGCTTCATGCAGGATTAGACTGGGAAGGGAAGGACGGGCAAATAAAACCACCAGCCATCCCATTGCCAATATCTTTTTATTTTGTTCCTAAATACTTTCAGTGTCATGATCATACAAATGCTCACAGGAGACCTTACGACAGTCTTCCAATACCTAAAGTGGCCTGTAAAAAATCTGGAAAGGGGCTTTGGACAAGGGCCTGTAGGGACAGGACAAGGGGGAATGGCTCTAACCAGACAGAGGGGAGACTGAGATGAGATCTTAGGCAAAAGTGCTTTACTGTGAGGGTGGTGAGGCACTGGCACAGGTTGCCCAGAGAAGCTGTGTCTGCCCCATCCCTGGCAGTGTTCAAGGCCAGGCTGGACAGGGCTTGGAGAAACCTGGTGTAGTGGAATGGCTTCCTGCCCATGGCAGGGGGCTGGAACTGGATGAGCTTTAAGGTCCCTTCCAACACAAGCCATTTCATGATTCTATGTAGTTGCAATTTCTATTTGCTTTTCCTAATATCATGTTAGAGAAATCATACTCTTTAAAAGATGATTTGAAACAAAAATGCTTTTGAATCCTTGCAGTTTCAGACATGCATTCTGTAATAATAAGAATAATAAGGTCCCTTGCTGCTAATGTATTGAGGTATATTGTAAGTGTGCACAGCGATGACCTTTATTTTTGCTCCAGGTTTGTTGTAAGAATGAAATTGGTCTTCATATTTAAGCAAATTTCTGAGGGAGCTGTGGGAGGTACAGTAAGCACATTCAATTTCAAGACCTAATAAATATTTGAAATTTTAAGGGCAATTACTAATATTTAGGATTGAAGTACTAAGGTTAACTTTTTCCTCTGGGGCAAAAGAGGTGATATCTTAAGTAATTTTACATCTTTGGTGTTTCATCATTTTCACTTACTGTCTGAAACTGCGTCATTTGTAGTGTGTGTACCCAGGCGAAACACTTCTATGTGCATTCTGCATAGTGGAACTCCCATAGAGGTCTGGACTCCTAGAGTCTCGAAACTGAGCATCTCCATGAATCTTTTTAGTAACTACCTCCTGTGATACACAGAAATACACTGATTTTATATATGTGGGCTTTTGTCTGGCTACTGTGATTATGTTTTGGTCTCTAAGGCTAGTTTAAAGAACAAGGCTAACTTTATTGTCAATGATATTGAGAAATTATTGCTCATTTAGTAGCATTTCTTAGTTTCTTCTGCTGCTTTTGGTCTATGACAATTTTTTGCTACATAATATCCCCTTTTAATTTCACGTTTTCAGAAAGAGAAAACAACCACATTGCTTTTGTATTAGTTTTCTTGAATAATAGTCAGAGGTCCATTAATTCATAGCCTGGAAACTTCAGCACTGTTCTTGTTTTATAAAGAGTGTAGGCTGGGCTCAGTGGCAATGGCTCCTCCATATTTAGTGTCTACAAAGTATGGCCCTGAGGTCTTCTAAGACACAAGATGCTTGTGCATGATGTGTGTTGACAAAGCATTAGTACAATGTTATGCAGGCTTCCTGAGATCGTAGGGAGTGTGATTGCTGACAACTCTTTTTATATACTGTTCAAAACATAACAGACTACTCTTGCATCATGTTTTGGATATGTACATTCCATCCCTATCACAAGCCATTAAGTCACCTTATGTGCAATAGATGACTCTTTTATGTCCTTTTCTCTCTGTTATATTGGAGATTATTTTGTTATTTTGATGCTGTTTACCTTTCATCATATTTTTGTGTAGACACTTCTGTTTACAGCTTCTGTGGGTTCTTCTGTGATTAATGGTTTTATCATCTGTATCGGTATGATACTAAATTCTAATCCATTCTCCAGCAAAACCTACAACTGTCACTCAGGAATTAAATAAAAATGTTCATAGTATACGCTGTCACTGGATTCTAGGAAGTTCATAAATATGTCAGAAAGAATAGCATTGTATTTTGAGATTGAAGAGGGTTCTCAGATTTACACAGATTTTTGTCGTGGCTTTATGGTCCCTTCCAACCCAAACCAGTCTGGGATTCTATGAGTCTATGATTTACATGGTGATGAGTTCTGTGGAGTATTGAGAAAGAAAATATATTTTTTTTCAAGAAGAGCTATGTTTTCATCTTCAAGAATGTTCCTAGAGGAAGCAGTTTGAAGAGGAGGAGCTGTTCTACCTGGTCAGCATTATTAACAGCTTAATTTTGTCTCACTCAGAGCTCACTGTAGAGCACATGAGATTTATGTAATCAATTGTAAATGTCCCACCGAAGAAACCTTAATCTGTTCCTTGATTCATTGCATGAGAGTTTACCAGTTAATCCCTTGAGACAGCCACTGTAGGGTAACTATTATGATGTGAAAGAATCAACAGGATCAATAATTTCCAAGGCATTTAGGATTAGATTCAGATAAATTAATTCAGGTATCTGTCTAACATTTAACTATGTAGTACCCTTCTGTATGAAAGGAGAGAAGCTGACTTTTTAAGGTATCTTCTAGCTTTTAAGACAGGTATGATGAACTGTCCCATAGAAGTGGGTAATTTTCCCCTCCCCCATTAATTTTAAGGAGTATACAGTGACTATTTCAGACTTAGGAAACATCTTTTAGATATTTAAATTTAAATAGGAAATCCCATCCTTTGAGGAAGGGAAATTTTGTTTGACAGGTTGATAACACTCAAGTCAGTCTCAGAAACTCCTACCTTGTGATCTACCAGAACACTTGGTTTTCCATCTTTTTCCCGTGGTGCCATTTATTGTGGCATCTTGTGTACAGCATATGAACCAATGTTGAAAGATTATTTTTATTTGTGCTTTCAGGTATAAACTGTGAAAAAAATATCATCATATTTTATTACAACGTGATAATTATGCCCAGGGAGTTATGTAGTTTAACGTTGAACCAGTCTTGCCTCTTCAAATGCATGCTGTCACTTAAGTGTCTGTAATACTGTGTGATATCATTTCTGTGTTGCTTCAATCAAGTTTTTCTGTGTTTACGCCCTGCCTCCAAATCTTTTATTTCAGATTGATAACCAATGATCTTCCTTGTACTTTGAATTTTGGTCCACTAACACATGCTCTGAGGTTGCAAATTCTAGTCTGGGAGCGTGAAGTTATCAATGGCAACATGTAAAGCTTCTACTGGTGTCATTTTAGAAAGAAAATCTACTCCATTTTCTCAGGCTTTTATGTAGGTAATTTAAAATACCTATTTTTCATCAGCGTGTCGAGTGAATTTGTAAATTTTTCAGGATGTTTTCCCCATCCACCATTTAAAGTGGATCATTTTAAACTTAATACAGAGCAACTAATGGCTGTAAGACTTGACTACTCTTGTACTTTCACCATGATCTAATCTAGCTATGTATACGTGTATAGGAAAAACATTCAGGTGACAGGAAAATATGATACTTTAAGCATAATCTCTCTATGACTCTGTTAACTTGGTGGTACATCTGTAGCTTTCTAACAATAAAAGAAGATGCTTGCCAGATTACAAGGGAACCTGGTCGTGTCAATGTACCGGGTGTATAAAAAAATCCATTTGAAATGCTTCAAGCACTAATGTTGTTCCCAGCAAAATATAACTAATATTATGAAATAGCTGGTCAGTTAGCTGAAGCTGCTGTAATTACACCCTACATGCTGGCAAATGCCATGTTTCTTTTCATCATATTCTTAAAGCTCTGACATATTTGCCAAAATCTCATAACCACCTTCCAAAGAGAAAAATGAAAATGTGTGTTCCACTTTTATTCTCCATAACTGCCCTTTCTAATACCAGAACAATAATTCTAGGAATTCTAGGTTTGAACTTGATCCAGTTCATGGTGTTCTTTGGTTTTCAGAGAAGCTTGAAGGAATACTTAGCTGGGAAATATTTTTATTTTTTTTTTTTTAGATATGACCCTGTGATCTCTTAGACCAAAGAATTAAAAGCTTTCATGGGTGATGGAAAACTAAGAAAATCCTAAACTGGTTGTTTGGCTCTTGGCACAGATAGCAGCTGGCCAGACACAGTGTGCTAGCCCAAAAGGTTTATTTTGGAGGTGAGGTATGCGACAAGACATATATGTGATACCATGATCTAGTTTTCAAGGGTAATTTTGATAGAAAGTATGATAATACTTTGAACATTGTATGACAGAAAGGCATAAAAGAGTTGGACTTTCAGCAGTACCAGAGTGGTATTAGAAATTCCCCAGTTTTGAGTTATTGGTATCAAAATTTCTGCCATCTTGGTGCTTTGTTTGTGTATCTGCTGTTTGACTTTCAGCCTGCCAGACCTTGTGTTTGTTGAATTATCACTCTGTTACAGTTCTTCTGCTTGGTAAAGGTTCCAAACTGCTTTAGAGAAACCAAACACAGATTATCTTGGGATTCTTCTGAGGTATATCCTGCATTTGTTAGTGGAGCAAATCAAGTTGTACTGTGGTGGAAGGAACGGATACCAAGATTTTTGCCATATTTTTTCTCTAGGAAACTGAATTGAGAATTATGCCAGAGAATAATTTCTGACATACTCTCTGCATTTATATTGTGACCATAGTAACTATTCCTAATATTTTTCTCCTAAACATTATGATAAATATATGAGCTTTGTATGATAGTGGAGTTTGACATTTGCTGTGCAGTTATTTTTCTAAAAGATCTGCTTCTCTCAAAGATAAGATGTTGGGCTGTGGTTTATCTATATGTCTCATAATCTAAATATCAATGTTATAGAGATGTATCACTTCAGTTCTACTTCTTATTGCAAGGTTTGTTAGAGAACTGTCAGTTCTGTAAATGGAAATACCTAAAATATAAGGAAAGAGTAATTAGGTGTGGATAATGTTGTTTGGCTAAAACAAAACTAAGCTTATATTTTTCTTCACTAAACTGAATTCCAAATCTACTCAGAGTTACGAAATATGAATTTACCAATATCCTCACCATCACACACATACTCACCCTTGTTCTCCACTCAGTTCTATTTTGTGCTCTTGTATCCCTCTGTGTAGATAATTCCTGCAATCAAAGGTACCTATTGTATCTCTCTTCACTTATTCTCAGTTTTGGTGGTCTGATGTGTATATATATTCTTATTTTTTGTGTCTTGTAACTTGAGAAAACAATACTTTTAATCATGTTATGGGCATGACCACATGGTTCTTCCTGATGAAACCATATGTTTTTCTTATGCTGACTTCCACTGTAAAGAGGATAGCATGAGAGGAAAATAGGAGCTAGTTAAAATGCATATTATGAGATTAGCAGCTGCTTAAAACTTTATTTGGAGTATTAAAATAAATTATAGTGAAGAAGATTCAATTCTAGGTGATGTAGTTGGAAATATGTAGTAAATCACAAACTGTTGGCTAATGATTAAGGCATATGATTGATAAAGGAAGTGTATATTTCTCTAGCTTATCTTTTCGCATTTATGTCCACAAATGTGATGTGTAAATATACAGAGAAAGGCAAATGTGCTCTAAAGTAGGAAACCTGAAATTTCATGAGCTGTTCAGTTTAGCACAAAAGAATTAAGTGCTATAAATTGATTCAATAAACAGACATTTTATTAAAGTCATACCACTCCTTTTTGCAGCCCTGCAGAAGCTTAGATAGCATAAGACTCACTGGTATCTACTCCATAGCTCTGAAATCATGGTGGGACCTGTGAATAAGCATGGTGGGCAAGCAACATAAAGAATACAGCTATTGTCACCCTAAAGACATCTGAGATGAATCAGAGCAGCAGTGTAGCTTTAGACATCTCTGTGCTGTTGCACACTATGAACCTGACAATGGGTCACTTATGTTCTCCCAAACATGACGTCTTTTGACAAGAGAATTAGAAAGCTGCCACTAGCTGTTTCATGGCACTAAAGGTGTAATTCCTGGAAACCTCTTTGTCTAAGCCTGGAGTAGAAAACCTCAGTAACACTTTCTGTATGGATCTTCAGCAGCACTTTTCAATCAGCCTATGATCACGGAGTGAATCAATGCTGTCAGGGACAGAAGGTGCTTTTACACTTCAGCCCTAGCAGCATCTCTGTGGCCTCCCCTGGACTTGCTCCAACAGCTCCACGTCCCTCTTGTATTGTTGCCCCAGAGCTGGACACAGGACTGCAGGGTGGAGTCTCCCCAGAGCACAGCGGAGGGGGAGAATCCTCTGCCTCGACCTGCTGCTCACGTTCTGGGGATGCAGGCCAGCACATGGGGGTGGGGGGGGTGGGAGGGGGGTGTGGGCGGTTTCTGTGCTTAAGTGCACACTGCTGGGTCATGGGGAGCTTCTCATCACCCAACACCCCCAAGTCCTCAGGGCTGCTCCATCGAGTCTCTGCCCAGCCTGTGTTTGGGCTTGGGATTGTTCCTAACCAGGTGCAGCACCTTGCACTTGGCCTTGTTGAACTCCATGAAGCTCACGGTCTCACTTCTCCAGCCTGTCCAGGTCCATCTGGACCCCATCACTTCCCTCCAGCTTGTTGACAATACCGCACAGCTTGGTGTCATCAACAAATTTGCTGAGGATGCCTTCAATCCCACTGTCCATGTTGCTGACAAAGATGTTGAACTCCAACCCCCAAGGAATGCCTTTGTCACTTGTCACATTGATCCATTGACTCTTTTTGAGTACAACCATCCAGCCAATTCTTTATCCACTGAGTGGTCTGTCCATCAAATCCATGCGTCTCTCATTTAGAGACCTGCAAAAGTCAAGATGGACAATATATAGGACTCTGGCAGTAGGGTCACCCTTTTGTGCACATAGGTCTGAATTAAGCAAAAGCAATAAATCAGAGTTGACCAATCCCAGAATTACAACCAGTAATCCCAGTGCTAGAGATACAAAATAGTCTGTTCTACTGCCCTGATCTGAACTGTGGGCACCAGGCATCAGAATGCAGGTGTAATCCTAGCCAATAGGCATTAGATATTCTTGGACCCATCTCTTGTTTTTTCTGACTTTCACTTCCATTTAATATCTTAAAAAATATCTCATTAAAATTGCTATGTTTCTGTGAGTTGTGTTGATTTGGGGAATAAAAAAAAAAAAAAGGTCAAGAAAAACCAACTTAACTAATCCCAGAAAATGTGTGTTGAAAATAATATTTTTGAGGATCCTGTGATTCCTCCTAAAGGTAAAATCCTGTTTCAGAGTCCTAGAAGACAGTAGACAACACTTACCAAAAGACTGGATTTTACACAAACTTCATAGTCCATTAGAAAATGCAATTCCCTTAGAAAATGCTTAGATTATTTTTTCTATTTCAAATGCTATTATTTTGGATAAATGCTGATGTTTCATGTACATGAACAAATTACTGTACATCTCTTTAAATGCTAATATCCTAGAAAAACACTTGGTAAAAATAATGGTGTAAACATGGTGAATGATACTTAATTTACGCTCTTTAGGTAATAAAGTAGAAAACATAAAAGAAAGAAAGGGATTCTGTGTCCTGTTCACTATATTAAAACCACTTCGAGCCATTTTTGTAAGCATTCAGCCAGAGCAATTGAAAAGGGATCAGAAATGTGAGTAGCAAGCCCCGACTTCCTGCACTCCCTCTGCCCTTTCTGCCAAGCCAGAGCAAGGGTTTATTTGTTACTCCTCAATGCCTGTTATGAATCAGCAGCAAAAGGGAGAACATATATAGAAAGACGTCATTCTGGATAAACCAGAGTGATATTTTTGTAATCCTTGCATTATGCCTTCTATTTTCCTGATGTTTTTGTTCTCCTAAGTCCTAAAGCTCTTTAAGTTACAATACAAAATAGCTTTGGTACCATACTGACTTAGTTTTGATGTCTTTAAGTCCTCCTTCCTCCCACAGAAATTCTTTCATAGTATTCTGAACATGACTTTTTCAATTTTATTTCATTTTCCTAAACAGATATCTGAATGGCCAACAAAGTGCAAAAGTCTCTGTAATACAGAGAGCCAGAAGGCACACAAACATGTAAACGGACTGAAAAAGTCTATGCAGGGACACTGAGTCGCAGTCAACCAGTAAGAAAGATAAAATTCTGGTTGATACAGAGGTATTACACAACAAAGCCAGAACGAAATCTGTTTATCTTCACGTCCTTTACACCTCATTCATAGTGTATGTTGTGATTTCGCTACTGGAAAGTCCTTGTAATCTTTCGCTCTGTTTGAAAATGGTAATTGACGTTTAGAAATGTGACATTTTTACTCGCTTTAGAAAAAAATCTTTCTTGAAAAATATTTAGGATTTACAGAACAGATAAGATGTTTTACAGAGTTTTATCCACTTATCTTTACTCACATTTTTTCTATATGTCTGGTTTGTATATTTCCCAGATGATAATTATCCATCAAACACTAGCAGGTCACTTTATATTACACAAAGAAGACTTTGTGCGTCTTTGCCACAGTAGTGTTATAGGATTGGTCTTTTGCGATGTCTGGTTCTGTGCATGCTTTCACATGCCTATGATCACTGCTGAAGCACAGAAGGTGATTCCTTCATCTAAAGGGGCCTACAGGAAACCTGGAGAGGGGCTCTGTTCAAGAGCTTGTAAAGACAGGACAAGGAGGAATGGCTTTAACCTGGCAGAGGGCAGATTGCGATGAGATCTCAGGAAGAAGCTATTCCCTTTGAGGGTGGTGAGGCACTGGCACAGAGTGCCAGAGAAGCTGTGGCTGCCCCATCCCTGGCAGTGTTCAAGGCCAGCTTGGATAGGGCTTGGAGCAACCTGCTTTAGTGGAAGGTGTCACTGCCTGTGGCAGGAAGCTGGAACTGGATGAGCTTTAAGGTTCCTTCCAACCCAAACTACTCTGAGTCTATGAAAACTTCTTTATAAATACTCAAATGTTCTTTTTGAATATGTGACAGACTGTTTCCCTATATTATCCAGCACTTTCTGTGGCTATGTGTAGCTTTTCACCTTACAGCTGGCAGTTCCGTTAGTCATGTGGTGGTTTAAGGCCACCAGACCTTAAGGTTTAAGGACTGCAGGAGGAACCTCTAATTTTGCATGGAGGATACATCCCACCAATATCTTGACTTCTGCTGGCAATGTGGATGTATTAGCTGCCTCAAGCGTTTGCCTCTGTACAGCATAGGAAGAGAGATGCACTGTGAGTCATATGTGTAATATTATAAAGTCATACAATTCCAATGTGTACAAGTGCTGAAAGCCCTTTGTTAAACAGAGTCTTCACATTTGTTTCAATGTACTGCATCAAGGTAACTTCAAGAGAGACACAGAGGTTCTTTCCTAAATTTAAAAAGAAAAGCAGCAGTATATGCAGAAAGTTAATGAATTGGTGTCTAAAATTGTATTTTGAAACTGTTAAGAGTCTGAGAATCCAGGATAACTTTAACTGTAATGGGTACGAGAGAGTTCAAAGAAGCATAATAAACAGGATAGTAGAAGCAATTCAGTGTATTTAAAGGAAAGAATTGATATATATTGGTCAATATATTGATGAACTGGCACACTAAATCACCCATAAACCCCTACAGGAATAGTAGGAACATTATATATAATAATAGATCTGGATTTTTAGATTTGGGAATGTGCAGAGGACCTTCATGAAAAAAATACTTTTACAGAAATAGATTTTAGAGGAAATAAAACTCAAAATGAAGAACAAAGCAACAGAATAAAGACTTTTTGTGTGACATGGTGTCTGGCTCTGAAAAAATAGTATATGACAAGTGCTTTGCAGTTTTTCCTTGCATTTTTTTTTTTTTTTTTACCAAGAGGGCTAATGTGACTTCTGAAATGAAAAACTGAAGGAAGAGCTGACAGTAGTGTTTTTCTCCTTGTAAGGCTTAATGGGCTCCAGAGCCTACCCTTAGAGAACTTCTGGGTTTTAGATGGAGGCTATTGAACAGGAGCTTGATTTTCACAGGACAGAGGCAAGGCTTGTCTGCTGCTGTAGGGAAAAATCTATTGAGTCAATTTTTCTCTCCTGAGGAGTTCTCTTTTTGCTGCCTTGTGTGTAGCATCTGAGCAAATCAGAACAGCTATTTTTAGTGAACACAAGCATTCCAGCAAACTTTGTTGATGCCACCTTTTAGGTCAAGGAGAATAAAATGAGAAGGGGTAATATCAGTAAAGGTCTCACTGAAAGGATAATTAGGGAAGTAAAAGCTAAACACTGCTTACAAATAAGAGTAGTTTCACAGAAAAAAATAAGAAAAATTAAAAAGAAAAATCCAAGAAAAACAACTTCAGCATTGTCTTTTTTTTTTTTTCTCATGTGTTTACAGATTTTGGGGAAAAGATTTTTACCAGTCTTCCTGGCAAATAATATATGTGCCAAGTTTTGCAGTCCCAAGTTTTCTTAAGGGAATACATGATTTTTTTAAAGACAACTTCTCATTTGTTGTTAGTTTGTCTTTCTGAAAGCTTGCAGAACTAAGTGTGATTACTTTTTAAACTGGTGCCTGAAACACCCAGACAGTATAACATCAGCATTAATAGCTTCAGACTCAGGACATTTTCCGATAAAATGTAATCCCCGGGAAGAGCCTGTTTGATTTTCTGAGATCATTTATCATTCCTGATACAGTCAGAGTGATTTATCTGCATGTATGTTTGATACATTACTTATTTTAACCTTGATTAGGCTACCAACACTAATCTGATAGAGAAGACAGTGTTTAATGGTTAGAACAATATTGAGAGTTGCTTTTTCTTGGCTTATTGTTGACAAACTGCCTGAACATTAAATATTTCTTTTCCTTGCTTAGTACTTGTAAGCAAGTGTTAATCTGGCATGTAGTGACAGGACAGGGGGGAATGGCTTTAAGCTGAAAGAGAGCAGATTTAGATTAGATATCAGGAAAACATTCTTCACTATGAGATTGGTGAGACATTGAGAAAGGTTGTCCAGAGAAGTTGTGGATGCCTCATCTCTGGAAGTGTAGAAGACCAGGTTAATTCTATGTTTCTAGGATCTGTCAAAGGTCAACTGTAAGAGAACCTTTGAAATTACATCAAAAACTGCTGTTGGAAGTAGGTGAGACAATACTCCTTTTCTACTAATAAGATAAACTCTTCAATATATACCCCATGTTCCCACTCCTAGGTTAAGCAGAAAGTAATTGCTTAGATGTACCTTATATGTTGCATACTGTTAATTAAGGGAAGGTAGATGAATGTTCAGGGCAGGTGTACATTTATGGTTGTATTTTTAAAAATAGTCCCCAGGTGAACAGAAAGTTCTGGTAACTTGGGGGTGCTGGTCGATGAGAAAATGAACATGAGCCGGCAGTGTGTGCTCGCAGCCCAGAAAGCCAACCGTATCCTGGGCTGCATCAAAAGGAGTGTGACCAACAGGTCGAAGGAGGTGATCCTGCCCCTCTACTCTGCTCTTGTGAGACCTCACCTGGAGTATTGTGTGCAGTTCTGGTGTCCTCAACATAAAAAGGTCATGGAACTGCTGGAACAAGTGCAGAGGAGGGCCACGAGGATGATCAGGGGACTGGAGCACCTCCTGTATGAAGACAGGCTGAGAAAGTTGGGGCTTTTCAGCCTGGAGAAGAGAAGGCTGCGTGGGGACCTAATAGCAGCCTTCCAGTACCTGAAGGGGGCCTATAGGGATGCTGGAGAGGGACTCTTTGTCAGGGACTGTAGTGACAGGACAAGGGGTAACGGGTTAAAACTTAAACAGGGGAAGTTTAAATTGGATATAAGGAGGAAATTCTTTCTTGTTAGGGTGGTGAGGCACTGGAATGGGTTGCCCAGGGAGGCTGTGAGTGCTCCATCCCTGGCGGTGTTCAAGGCCAGGTTGGATGAAGCCTTGTGTGGGATGGTTTAGTGTGAGGTGTCCCTGCCCATGGCAGGGGGCTGGAACTAGATGATCTTGAGGTCCTTTCCAACCCTAACTATTCTATGATTCTATGATTCTATGATGGCAATGAAACCCTGAAAGCTCAGAATAGTTCTGATAATAAAAAGCTATATTTGCTATATGTGGCAGCAATTTGTTAGCAAATTTTATGAATAATCAGGCTATTATCTTTGCATGTATACACTAACGTCTGCAGCAACCAGTAAAGCTACACCACCTCTGCATCAAGTATTTACAGAGGTGAAATATGACATTTTGGTAATGTAGTCTGCATAAAACGTTTTGAGACAAGAAAAAGAGAGGGACATACAGTCTTTTCTAGAGAGAGGGAGGTAGATGAAGCAAAAAGTAGCGATTAGAATCATAGAATAGTTTGGGTTGGAAAGGCCCTTAAAGCTCATCCAGTTCTAACCCCCTGCCACAGCAGGGACACCTTCCACTAGGCCAGGTTGCTGAGGCCCCGTACGACTTGGCCTTGAACACTGCCAGGGAAGAGGCAGCCGCAGCTTCTCTGGGCAACCTGTGCCTCACCACCCTCACAGCAAAGAACTTCTTGCTTATGTGTAACCTGAACTCACTCTGTTTAGATTTAAACCCATCACCCCTTGTTCTGTTGCTACAGTGCCTGATGAAGAGTCTCTCCAAAGTATCCTTGTAGGCCCCCTTCAGATAGTGGAAGGCTGCTCTGAGGAATCCATGCAGCTTCTCTTCACCAGTCTGAGCAGCCCAAATTTTCTCAGCCTGCCTTCATACTTTAGCCCCTGATCATCCTTGTGGCTTCCTCTGGACTTGGTGCAACAGCTCCATGATGGGGACAACAGAACTGTACGTAATAATACTCCAGGTGGGGTCTTATGCGAGCAGAGTAGAGGGGCAGGATCACCTCCTTCAACCTGCTGGTCACGCTCCTTTAGATGCAGCCCACACTGACCTGATTGCATGGTGCAGGTTCTGATCAATCATGATTCAAATAGGAATTTTTTTTTCCCCAGTCCTGTTGCCTTCAATCTCACAGCTTCTCCCTTGACATCTCGCCAAACTAGTCAGACCATAGAAGTAAATAATGACAGGCAAACTAAGACCTGTCTCTCATGCTGACAATCATTTTGCATTCACAAAAGAGACTGTCAGTTTCTTGAATGACCGTTTCTGCTTTTTAGACTGCAGTCACATTTGTTTTTATTTTTGAGAAGTTCAAGTGACGGCAATGTGAAATGAGTGACCCTATTCATCCTTCATCCTGCACAAAAGTGTGAAAATGACAAACTACTTCTATTTTAGCCTAAACTCAGCACTTTCTCCTCTTTTCTTCAGAGTAATTCCATTAAAAATGTTTTAAGCAACTTAATCCACTGCATTTTTTCAGTACTCAAAGTTGTCAAGTATGGCACTCAAAGAATTTATTCTTGCAAATGCAGCTTGCTAACTTGTTTCATTGGTATTTATGACCCCTTCAGATAAGTACTGTTGTGAAAATTAGAAACAAAGGAGAAAAAAACTGTTTCAACAAAGTAATTATGGGGTGTTAATGAATAATTCCTGAATTGCTTTTACTATTTTGATAAGAGTACAGTGCTATGAGACCTATGGAGCTAGTCATGTATACGTGAGTACAAACTCACTAATACTAGGAATAGAGAATACTGGCTGACCCATTAGTTGAAAGTTGTTTAATGAACCTTTAAACAAAATAGATAAATAACTAAATAGCGTCCTTTTCCTTTTCCATTCATAGAAAATAAAACAAGCAGTAAAGTGGAATGTTCAGTAGCATTCTCCAAAGACGGGCTGGAAATTAAAATATAAAGAAAGCACTTTCAGATTTACAGATTGACAGCATCCAAAAAAATTGAATTTAGGACAAATCGCTCTAGAGAAAATGAAAAGTTCGTAATGCTTCCTGCCAAGACTAAGAAATATGTTTCCAAATTGAAACCTGTGAGGACAGTTGCATATTTCTGGTTATGGTGGAAGTATTTTCTATTGTTTCATTCCATGAAGACCAATAGTACATTGTGGGTTTTAACTTTCAATACAAACAGAAAATATGGTAAGTCTCTTCTAGCCTCAGTTCATGATATAATATTTTTAGTTTTCAGCTGAAGGTATGTGAAATCCACATTTTTAGAGTTATCTAAAACCAACTGAACTACAAACTTCATTGCATTTCATTCAACAAACATAGGGAAGAATTAGCATGGCAATACAATTTCAGTGTGCTTGATCTTTTGTTGTTTTCTGAAATCTCTCCCTTCAATTCTTTTGGTCCCTTGCACTCAATATTTTCTCTTTTTGCAGATGTAAAGTATATTTTATTTAATTCTTTTCCACAGGTATTTAGAGTTCTGAACTTTTTCTTCTTAAAAAGTAAGCTGATTTGGAAGTATTCCTGTCATTATACGGAAAACTTTGATAGGGTGTCTGTTTTTTTCCTCAAAAAAATAGCTTCAAAAGCTCATGTATCAGAAGAAATTATTGGGCAGTGTTAGTAATGGCTGTTAACCTGAATGGAAAGATATCATAAAGAAGGAAAATACCATTACATTTTGTGCATAGCAAACGTGAATAATCTCTATAATTATACAAATTATAGAAGTCAGCTATTCAGAAAGGGATTAGACCTTTAAAGTTAATAACGAGAGTATCGAAAATGGCATTAGTTAAGAGCAAATCTGTAAGGATTATAGCTTTTTTTTTTATTTCAGGATATAAATCAAACATATCCTAGGAATTAGAGATAAATGTGCTTCTTTAGTTAGACCACAATTGTAAAATTTCACATTTCACTGTAATAGTAAGGCATAAATAATGGACCAAGTCTGACTTAACTTTCAAAATCTTAGATGTTTTAGTATTTTGGAGTTACAGAAACACTGTAATGCCAAAGGAAGCAGAAATAGAACTGGGGGAAATTCTAAGTAAGAGAGAGAGAAACTGCAGTGATAGATGTCTTGGCTACATTGAACATTATCTTAGTTTTGGTTAATCGCTGTACAAATCTTCTGGTTTATAATTATCTTTAATTATAGCGATCCACAACCGTTATTATGCTACATGAAAGATGATAGTTGTGCACAGTCGAACAACGTGTAAGATCTTCCATATCTTTTTATCTTCTGGAAAAGTGTATAGGGTTATAATGCTCAAAGGTGCTACTTTGGTCAGTTTTAGAACCGTATACCTACCAATTATTTCTATTATCAAATTTCATCACTCATTTAACAGCTTTGCAGAGCTGGGAGAAATATTTTGCTTTGGAATTATCTGTCAGTAACTGGCACAGGCAAAGTTTTAGAGCAGCAGCAGGAAAAAGATGAAGTCATAATAGTATTGGTATTTCTAGAGTCATCATCACTCTGCAAATTATATGAGGCACTGGTCTATGACTACTGTGTGACTCTGTAACCTCAAATTTACCATCACCACTTCTCAAGAAGCAGTTACCGAGTGGTTTCAAGGTCAGGGAGGAAATCCTGTTAACTCCTGAGAGCCCCAAAACAAGTGCTGGATAGCAAGCAGTCTGGAAATGTGTCTGCATATAGCTCTAATGTAGATTGTTGCTCCCTGAGAGAAAAAGCCTTCTGTACACCAATCAGACCATACTGAGACCGCTCTTGCTGTGAAAGTAGTTGATTGCACACCTGGAAATGAATTGCAAGAAGGAAAAACAGTATACCTAATTTTCAAGATTTAAGTGAGATATCAGTTTGCTTCAGACAGGCAAATATATAGTGGACTATATTTCTCTCCATCAGAGCTGGTAATGTAGTTCCAGATCATTCTACAGAGTTTTATTTTTTGAGGAGGCTTCTTTCTTTTGTCAGCACTCCTTAATGTATCAAACATTAGGTGAAAGGAACGTATCAGTGATATGTAATCTGATGATTTGCAGTTTTAATAATTGCTTGTTTTGCTGGTGTTACTTTTTACAGGAGAGGTGATAAATAAATGAGAAATTATACAGTAGTATGAGTAATTGCACATTCTTTATTACACCTTTATCATATAACTTAGATACGATTCCTTTAGAATTGAGGTTTGCATGTCTTATAAAAGCTTTAAAATGAAAGAGAGGGCACTAGTTTAGAGAGATTTTTGCATTTGTGTAGCTTGCTTTAATATACAGGGTAATTGTATAAATATAGTCTGAACAGAATGTGACAGAGTAGATGAATGAATACTGGAGGGAAGGTAATCTCAAAGTTGTCAGTAAAGTTAATTGTAGCTTACCTTACATAGGTAGGAAGTTATCAGAAAGCTAAATATGAGTTGGAATTGTGTTCTTATAGAAGACTTTAACTTCATATGTAAAGGCTAGTGAAAAAATGCTACTAATAATGGTATAGGCCAAACTGAGGATCAAAGGATGTGTTCTCCAAGAGTCACTAAGTCAGAAATTTGCAGTTCTGACATTTATTTTGGTGTTTTACAAACATAATTTTTAAAGAGGCGGGCATAGCATATAATCCATTTTATGTTGAACAGAACAAATCTAAGGAAGGCAAGACCTGGAATTTGTTGAATGGAAGCACTAATCTGGAGGAAAGCTATAATTTGGGCTCCTCAGAATTGGTCTTTGAGTGAAATTATATTTAACATTGTTAACAGCTGTGTCATAAAAAATGCTAGTCATTGTGTTAATGATGTGATAATGACAGAAGTTAAGGAAAAAGAAGTCCATCTGTTCAGTAAAAGACTGATTTTATATGCAGAAATAATCCAGTGATTTTACAATGGGAGAAAAAGAAAGCTGAAGCTCTTAGTTGTGACAGAGAAAGATCTGGCTCAGTATGAATCATCTAGTATGAGGAAGATTTTTATGGGACATTGGTGAGATGATGTATAGAATACTGTACCATTGTGCCTATAGTGAGCAATAAAACCTAACTGTAGCTGTCAAATATTCAAAGTTTTTGTGTGTTGTTTGTTGTATGGTACAATTGAGAATGAAGTCTAAGAGGAACAGGGTTCAAACCCTTAAACAGTTATTAAAACTCCATGGGAAGAGCAATAAAGAGTTGCTGAGGTGAGTAGCTTGAGAGAGGACGCCTGCAACACCGGAGCGGAGAGGGGAGAGATCAGCGTCCAGGAGCCTCACCTCAGAGCGACAAGAGCCGCTGAGGAGGGAGCCTCAAGTCCACAGCAGGACTTGCCCAGGACTCGGAAGCTCAGCTCCCGCGAGGGGCTGACTCACAGGGGGCGGAGCCAGGAGGAGTGGCACCAGCTGGGAGTGGCTAAAAAACCTTCCCAGGGGGCGCGGCGACCAGAGCCGGCAAACAGAGAGCGTCGAGGCAGAGCGTCGAGGCAGTTTGCGCGGGCAGGCGAGCGGGCAGGGGAGCGGGCAGGGAGGCGTTCCATCCGCCTCATCGAGAGGACTCGCCTGGAGTACAGGAGGGGGAAGGAGTGCTGAGAGACGTAGACGGATTGATTGACCAGATAGATCATGGTTACAACACGATCAAAAGCTATAGTGGGTACTAATGTGGGTATCCAGACCGAGCCTTCCTGCAGACATGCAGCTGTGCAGGTCTCTGGCTGCAGCGAATGCCTGAGCCTGGCACTTGTATTTGAGGGAGCCAGTGACACTGCTTGTGTTCACTGTGAGCAAATAAATGACCTGCTCAGGCAGGTGGCTGAACTGAGGGAGGATGTTGAAAGGTTGAGAGCCATTAGAGAGTGTGAAAGTGAAATAGATTGGTGGAACCACACCCTAAGGCAAGGGCAGAGGGAAGTGGTTCAACAAGTTATGGATCCCCTTCCCTCCTACCATCAGACAGAAGGAGAGAGCTTAATGGACAAGGAGGTATGGAGGGAGGTCCCTCCTCGGAGAGGTAAGCGAAAACCCTTGCAATCCCTTCCTCCCTCCCAGTTGCCCTTGAATAACAGGTACGAGGTCTTGGAAATTCAGGGCCAGGTGAATGGAGATGGTGAGGCAAATCTATCTAGTGTGTCACCTAGGGCTTGTCACTCACCCCCATGCCTCAGAACTTCCCCAACCAAGAAGAAAAGAAGAGTAACTGTGGTGGGTGACTCCCTTCTGAGGGGAACAGAAGGGCCCCTTTGTTGACCGGATCCACCCCACAGGGAAGTCTGCTGCCTACCTGGGGCTCAGATTAGAGATGTCAAAAAGAAACTCTCTGAACTGGTGCAGCCCTCTGACTATTATCCGCTGCTGGTTTTTCAGGTTGGCAGTGATGAAATTATTGCAAGGAGGGTAAGGGCAATGAAGAGAGACTTCAGGGCCCTGGGACGGCTGGTTAAAGGGTCTGGAGCGCAAGTGGTGTTTGCCTCCATACCCGTTGCAAGCAAGGGTGAAGTATAGGAAGAGTCTTCAGATTAATGTATGGCTACGTGACTGGTGCCAAAGGCAGGGGTTTGGGTTTTTCAATCATGGGCTGCTGTATGAGACACCTGGTTTGCTGGTGGCAGGTGGGATACACCAGTCCCAGAGAGGAAAAAGGGTTTTGGGGCAGGAGTTAGCAGGGCTTATTGACAGGGCTTTAAACTAGATATGAAGGGGGGAGGGGATTTAACTGGGCCTGTTGGGGACAAGCCCAAGAGAAATATGCCAGGGATAGAAGGATGGCGGACTAAGGAGTACTGTCATTCTCTTGTTTCATTTGTGGGAAAGGATAGCTTTTTAGACACTGTCCCGCAGGGGAAAAAGGGTACTAGGACTCGCTCCCTGAAATGCCTGTACACCAATGCATGCAGCATGGGGAATAAACAGGAGGAGTTAGAAGTCTGTGTGCAGGCTAAAGGTTATGATCTAGTGGCAATTACAGAGACATGGTGGGACAGTTCACATGACTGGAATGTGGTCATGGATGGCTATGTCCTTTTTAGGAAAGATAGGTCAGCAAAGCGAGGTGGTGGAGTTGCTCTTTATGTGAGAGAGCAACTAGAATGTATTGAGTTCTGATCGGGGTTGGATGAGGAGCAAGTGGAATGTCTGTGGGTATGAATTAAGGGACAGACTGGCACAGGTGATACAGTTGTGGGGGTCTATTATAGACCTCCTGATCAGGACGAAGGAGTTGATGAGGCTTTCTACAGGCAACTGGAAGTAGCCTCGCGACTACATGCCTTAGGCGTCGTGGGGGACTTTAACTACCCCGATATTTGCTGGAAGACTCACACAGCCAATCATTCACAGTCTAGGAGGTTCCTCCAGTGCATTGATGATAACTTCTTAATGCAAATGGTGGACGTACCAACTAGGAGAGCAGCGCTGCTAGATTTAGTACTCGCCAACAAGGAGGGTTTGGTCGAAGTGGTGATGGTCAGTGGCAGCCTTGGCTGCAGTGACCATGAGATGGTGGAGTTTAGGATCCTGTGTGGGAGGAATAGAATACCTAGCAAAGCCACAGTTCTGGATTTCCGAAGGGCCAACTTTGGCCTCTTCAATCAGCTACTAAGGGAAGTCTCATGGGAAATGGTACTAGGCGGTAAAGATAGTTGGTCAGCATTCAAGGACCACTTCTTCCAAGCTCAGGATCAGAGCATCCCAATGAGTAGGAAATCAAGTAAGGGATCTAGGAGACCAGTGTGGTTAAACAAGGAGCTGCTGGGCAAACTCAAGTGGAAAAGGAGAATCCATGGATTATGGAAGGAGGGGCTGGCCACTTGGGAGGAATATAGGACAGTTGTTAGAGGATGTAGGGAGGCAATTAGGACAGCTAAGGCCTCCTTGGAGCTTAATCTTGCTAGTTGGGTTAAGGACAATAGAAAGGGCTTCTTCAAATACATAGCAAATAAAACTAACACAAGAGGCAATATAGGCCCGCTGCTGAACGAGGTGGGTGCCCTGGAGACAGAGGATATAAAGAAGGCAGAGGTGCTGAATGCCTTCTTTGCCTCTGTCTTTACTCCTGCAGACTCTCCCCTGGGGCCCCGGATTGCTATAGCCCCAGAAGGAGTCAGGACAAAGGAGGAGTTGATGGTAAAGCGGTAGATGTGGTTTCTCTTGATTTCAGTAAGGCATTTGATACTGTCTCCCACAGCATCCTCATAGATAAGCTAAGGAAGTGTGGGCTTGACGATCAAGTAGTGAGGTGGATCAGGAACTGGTTGAAAGGAAGAAGGCAGAGAGTTGTGGTCAATGGCACAGAATCTAGCTGGAGGTCTGTGACTAGTGGAGTCCCTCAGGGGTCGGTGCTGGGACCAGTGCTGTTTAATATTTTCATCAATGACCTGGATGAGGGAACTGAGTGTACCCTCAGCAAGTTCGCTGATGGCACAAAACTGGGAGGAGTGGCTGACACACCAGAAGGCTGTGCTGCCATTCAGCGAGACCTGGACAGGCTGGAGAGTTGGGCAGGGAGAAACTTGATGAAATTCAACAAGGGCAAGTGTAGAGTCTTGCATCTGGGGAAGAACAACCCCATGTACCAGTACAGGTTGGGGGTTGACCTGCTGGAAAGTAGAGAAGGGGAAAGGGACCTGGGGGTCCTGGTGGATAGGAGGATGACCATGAGCCAGCAATGTGTTCTTGTGGCCAAGAAGGCAAATGGCATCTTAGGGTGCATTAGAAAGGGTGTGGTTAGTAGGTCAAGAGAGGTTCTCCTCCCCCTCTACTCAGCCTTGGTGAGGCCGCATCTGGAATATTGCGTCCAGTTCTGGGCCCCTCTGTTCAAGACGGACAGGGAATTGCTTGAAGGAGTCCAGCGCAGAGCCACAAAGATGATTAAGGGAGTGGAACATCTCCCTTATGAGGAGAGGCTGAGGGAGCTGGGTCTCTTTAGCTTGGAGAAGAGGAGACTGAGGGGTGACCTCATCAGTGTTTACAAATATGTAAAGGGTGGGTGTCAGGATGATGGAGCTAGGCTTTTTTCAGTGATACCCAGTGATAGGACAAGGGGCAGTGGGTGTAAACTGGAGCATAGGAAGTTCCACGTTAACATCAGGAAGAACTTCTTTACTGTAAGAGTGACAGAGCACTGGAACAGGCTGCCCAGGGAGGTTGTGGAGTCTCCTACATTGGAGATATTCAAGGCCCGCCTGGACAAGTTCCTGTGTGATGTACTGTAGGTTACCCTGCTCTTGCAGGGGTTTGGACTAGATGATCTTTTGAGGTCCCTTCCAACCCTTGGGATTCTGTGATTCTGTAATACTATTATAAGAAAACTATTAGAAATGAAGTGGTTTTCTTCAGTGTCAATGAAAAGTAACAGTCAAGTTCAAAACATAGTAGTCCTGATTTTTTTAAAGTAAAAGGTTCCATGATGACACTTCAGATTAAATTTCTGCTACTAAGTTGAGTCTTCTTTGAATATACTTAAAGCAATACTCATTGTTGTTACTAGAGAATTGGGTCCATGACCATCCTTAAAAATGGGAGTTAGGTTAACAATAACTGCTTTTGAAACTATCAGCAAATATTTGTCCCATCTGGTGCTTAGAAAATGAAAATGTATGCTGAAAAGTGTGAGGAAAACAAAATGCAATAGAAAACAACATCAGAATACTAAATAAAATCAGATAATGCAAATAAGATCAGGTTGGATGGGGGCTTGAGCAACCTGGTCTAGTGGGAAGTTGGACATGGTGGGGGAGTTGGAAGTGGATGATCTTAAAGCCCTTTCCAAACCAAGCCACTCTATGGTTCTATGAAATATGACACTGAAAAATAAAATATAGTGGGACTACTGTCCGGGGTTTTTTAAAAGTTGAACTAATAAAGCCTTTCAGAATATACTACAGCAAATACTGTTTTAAAATGGACTAAGGATTTTCCAATATCTAATGTCTAGGCAAAAATAACACATCTAGAATGTGAGAGCTTGGTAAGGGAACAGAAGCTTGAATTGTTGACAAACTATGCCCTTTTTACAGAACTGTTAGCCTCAGGCATCCTGAATTACAGAATCACAACTTTGTTAAGGTTGAAGGGACTTATGGATATCATCCAGTCCAACCCTTTGCCAAGGCAGGGCCACCCAGAGCAGCTTACACAGGAACTTGTCCAGGCAGGTTTGGGATGTCTCCAGGAGGGAGACTCCACAACCCACCCGTGCAGCTCTGACACTGTCAATGGAAAGAAGTTTTTCCTCATGTTGAGGTAATACTCGTGGTTTAGTTTATGGCTATTGCTCCCCGTCCTGTTGCTGGGCACCACTGAAAAAGAGTTTCTCACCATCCTCCTGGCACCCACCTTTGAGATACTGATCTGCGCTGATGAAATCTCTGAGTCTGCTCTTCTCTAGACTAACCAGGCCCACCTCCCACAACCTTTTCTCATAAGAGTGATGCTCCAGACCCCTGATCATTCTTGTGGCCCTCGATCATCCCTGTGGCCCTTGAAGAAGTAGGTGTCTATTTCTTGAAGCACTTTCTCAGTGTAACAACTGGAAAAGACACATTTGTAAAAGGAACAGATCTTGTGGCTAAATTATTGAAAGTAACAAAGAAATTCTCAATACAACCAAGATCAAGGGATTATGGATATACAATGCATTTGTACTTCCAAATAGGACAGTGATTTGTCATCACATTAATAATAGTCCTCAAAGAGAAAAAAGGGAAGAGAGTATATTTTGTAGAAATTGTAATATTCATGAGAAAATATACTAAAAACTTACATGTTTCATGACAACTTTATTCCAATTTCTCAGGAAATTTATCCTTGAATCTAATTTTCAGCCCACCCAGTGTTGATCTAGCCTTTATTACAATGCTGAGAGAGTGGCACAGGTTGCCCAGAGAAGCTGTGGCTGCCGCATCCCTGGCAGTGTTCAAGGCCAGGTTGGACGGGGCTTGGAGCAACTTCCTCTAGTGGAAGGTGTCCCTGCCTGTGGCAGGGAGTTGGAACTGGATGAGCTTTAAGGTCGCTTCCAACCCAAACCATTCTTGATTCTATTATTCCATTTACCCAGCAAAACTGGAACCTTATGTTGATTCAAAAGAGAATTGCTGATATAATGGCACAGATCTGACAGCTTACTAGTGGTTTCCTACATCTTATTTCTTGGAATTTCCCATGCAGAGTAGCAGGGAGAGACTGCTGTATCACATGAATGTGTGTAAGGTGTGCAAAGACCAGGTACACATCAGACATTTGAATGACAGCAGGCGTCTTCATGATTAGATGTAGGTTCTATCTAAAGGCTTGTCAGGTTGGATTTAAATCTGTTTTCAGTTTCATCTGTTGATGCAATTCACACTATTCTGTATAAAACTTGACAATGCTGATGAAAAACAATGAAATTGTAAAGCAGAGGAGTCAAAAACCCTACACCATTAACAAATTTGAAAAGGGGATTTCTGTGGTGGTAAGTATTCTCTGCTTTCAATAGGATAGCATTATTTGCCTAAGATTAGAATTGTTTTAAAAGAAAAGGTATGGTATAAGGAACCCCGGAGACATACATACCATGGCTTACGCTTTCCCAAACACCTTGTGTAAGAGATGCTAAACTGTGGTTGAGGTTTTGTAATTAGATAGAATTTTACATAAATATATTTCCAGCTTTTGGCTTTTTTCTTTCTTTTTTTTTTTTTTCTGTCTACACAGACCACAAAATTAATTTTGTGTTTTTTGTGATAACTTTGGTGGTTTTCTCACTCAAATATCTGTCCATCAGGGAAATCCTTGCTACCCTAAAAAGGATTTCACAGAAACAGCTAAAACCCCGTAAAAATACTTCCTTTTGTTAAAAGAAAACTGAAGAGCAGCAGCCTAACGATTCCTATTGCTCTTCCTGAGTCATGAATAATTTTCTCTTGCAACCTAAATTGGTTGTAGGTTACAGTAACTGACCAGCATTTCTCTCTGTGTTGTATAAAGCTTTTACCTCAAAGTAGCATACAATTCTCATAGGAGAATATTAAAAAAAATCCTGATTTAGGGATTCTTTTCCACCATTCTTACAGAGTCATCTGTTGAATATTAGCTATTCCAGATAATTGTTATCCAATGTTTCTTACTCATTTATGAGATCATTATTCACTTACTGTTGAGGTAGGCAAAGATATCATTACAATCTGAAGTTTGAATACATTGTCCAGCTATTCATATCAAGAAACCAGTATTAAGGTTGTATACTTACTTATGGCTATGTATTGTTCATAAGGGTATAAATGTTCAGAAACCACTACATGGATCACCAAAGACAAATTGAATCTTAAATTATTCTGGTCAGTGATGGAGGAATTTCTGGTGGAGGCAGGAAAAGACAAATTCAGGTGTATGTTTATACTGTTCAGACCTCTTTTATCTGTTCCATATTCATGTGATGATTTCAAATTAAATAATAACATCTACGATACTCAGAGGAGTAGCTGATTCTGTTAGGTAGGAAGATCTGGAAGACAATGACATATTTAATATAGAAAAATGAGAAATAAGAAGAGAACGTGCTCATTTTCTCCAAATCTGTGAAGACACAAGAGCCAGAGCAGGAAGAAAACTATTAAAGCACAGTGCTGGCAGGTAATAGGGCATGAATACATTTCTGTGGAATACTTTAAAAAAGGAATCCTATATTCTATCTAGCAAAAAGCTAACTTTATGAAAAAAAAAAAAAAAAGAATTCTAAACACAGTGCTTGACAGCTTCTGATAATTATGACTGCGGTTGCTTGACAGCAAGAAACTGGATCCACTGACCTCTGCATTTACATTTCTGTTGTCTACTTTCCTCCCTTCTTCTAACCCCTGGCATCTTGATACGCAAAATCTTGTTCTCTGTGTCTGGCTGTCCTTTTCTGAGAGAGGATTCTTCATCATTTTTCCCTCCAGTCAGCTGGTCTTATGTAGGAGAACTTCAAAAGGAAGGGTACAAACATGAGTAGAACCAGCTGTTCTGCTGAGTGCTGTCATGGAAAATATCTGAACAGTTGGGAGCAGTGTAAAAGTGTATCTGTTGATGATTTTGAAAGTTCAGGAGAAGTTCTTGTTTGACAGACTGTAGGCAAATGTAAATGGTTTTACAGTCCTCTGTAGGTTTAGCTAATAGGTCATGTTATAAAAAGAGAACATGGTGAAGCCTGTGGAGCAGCAGATAAAATTCCATTGTGTTAACTTTTATCCTTGCTCTCCAGGTTACATTAAATAAAATTATTAAACTGTAGAGATTAATAGTAGAAATAGATGCTACAACCTAAATCCATGTAAATGTCTCATATTTGAGAAGGGCTCAGTCTTTAAGGTCTTTGTTGATAAGGTAAATAACAATAAGAAATTATGCTATGGCAAGTCCATTATCCAAAACTGAAGCATAGCTGTTCCTGTAGGGTGATGTATGGCAGCTCTTCAATAATACATACAAACACTGGAGAGTAAGAAGTGATTAAAAGGACAGGATTGCAACCATATGGTCACCACTGAAGTAGGAATATGAAAGGGAAAAAGCTGTTTCAGATCAGTGCTATAAATTTTCTTTCTTCTACTTGAAGAGGTTAAAAAGCAAAAGTGAAGGAATCCTCAGATAATCTTTTGGTAAGCAGGGCTGGATTATTTTACAGATGTTGACCCTCAAATTCATATGTTAATAATTCTGTTCAGAATGTACTTGAAAAACCTTGGGATGGGATGAACTTTTGCAGCTAATTTTGTTCTTTGTTGATAACTCTTTTGAGTGCTATTGAATTGTTGAGATTTTCAAAGAGGAAAAGAACATTTTAAAGTGCCAGCACTGTATTCTGGCTATCTCCCTTTGCTATTTCCCTTGGAATACTGAAGGCTTTGTGGGAGAGCAGGATCCTATATGGTCAAAGTTTCGTGTTCTGCCTTGCTCATGTTTAGCATAATTCAGCTAATCTGAAATCTGCTGTAAAAGTGATTGAATTCAGCAGTACCCAAGAATTACATTTTTTACTGGTTTTAGCTTATTTGGGAAGGCAGATGCAAAAATAAATCTACTAGATGTCATATATCAAACAAAGATCTTTCCACAGTAGTTTCTCTGAGACTGAAAAAACAGGAAACCCTCTGTTTGGGTTCTTTGAATACTGATGTGTCATTTAAGAGAAAGTACTGTTCATCCCTCTGTTTTTTTTCTCTTTAAGCAGCCCTGCAATCATCAGATTGTTACGGTAGCTTGCTCCATAGAAATGGGGAAAACAAGAGATAAACTGTTAGTTGATAGCCTAGAGCCCTTTAATGTGTTGATTATATTCTTCTAATACTACTGTACTGTGCTAGACAATTTGCAGTGGTCTTTTGAGTATTGAATTTGAACTAAGTTTTACTTTTGCACTTTCACTGGCTTTGTCATAGACTTTATTTATTGGTTTAAATAACACACACAAATACACATGTCCTTGCCCCTAGCAAATCAGTGCTATGTGTAACCATTCCACATGTTGAAATTTATTCCAGTTAAAAAACACATCTCTTGCTTGTATACAACATTTATATATCTGTTGTAGTGGCTTGAATTTGGTATTTGAATTTGTAGCTTACGTTATCTGAGCTCAAACAGGAAAATCAGTTTCTGGTATTGTGAGTGTTGCCAGTCATTTACAGGTACCAAAATATCAGTGGTAAAGGGCTGTTCTAATGTAACTCATAGTGGCTGGCTGCTTCATAGCATGTAATTCTTTAGTTACTTGAATTGCTCACCAAGTTAACAAGATTAATGGTTGCAAAGGCAGTCATAGCCCAGTGTAGAAAGAAGTATACTAAATGTTTAGCCAGCTTGTTTTTTAGCCTTCATGAAAAAAACCCTAAGTTTAGGCTTAAATTCTTTATCTAAATTCTGGCATAATTTATTAAATCACTGTGGCTTTAAGATGTTCAAATTGAAAAAAAAAAAGTGAAAAAGATCAAGTTTATAACTTTAGACCTTGAAAACAGCTTATATATGGAGTAGTGCTTTCTTTCTTGCATTAGTTCTGAAGAGAGAGGGGAAGGCCTTGCAGATGAATAATATTAAACCTACAACTTTCAATTCCTTTATGAAAAAGAGCAACACTTCAGTATAAATAGCCTGTAGAGCAAATAATTTAACAGGCCATACAGTATTTCTAGAGAAAAATAATAAGTTTTTAAAGAAAAATGATTTTCAGTGGAATTCGTAACTAGAACAGTTACCGTGTGTGTACGTCTGTGTTTGTCCTGAAGATAAAAGCACAAACACAGATGTAGTTCATAGTGGGATTAGTGAGGTGTTGCGGCACCACTGAATGCATTGAGGGACAGCAAAGGATTGATGAGCCGTCCCTTCTGTTGCTCTCTACAAGCAGGTCATTACAGAAAAGACTTTACAGGGTAGTGAGGACTTTTAACAGTGCTCTGTGTTGTTCACTCTGCTTGTGTTTGGCTCCAGTGCTCAGATCTCTCTGAGATCTCTCCTAACTAGAAATGTCCCCAGACCAAAATGTCTGTCTTTGATGGTAGGTTCTTGTTTTGGTTTGCTTGCTTAGCTGTTGCTTTTTTCTCTGCACCTCACCAAAGTTAGTCCGAGTTTCTGTGTTCAATATTAAAGGACATGATGCAACATTAACTTCTGAGAGAGAAAATCACTGCTCAGTGTTTTGGATTTGGTGGTTACTTGGTTGTATGTGCTTTTGCTCGAATTAGGGTCAGGCTATGTTGAACAACGTACCAGGTAATGCGTTCAGCAGTACATAGTTACTGCATAGCCTCTGTGATGACTTGACAACATTTGCCATTTATAATGTTATCTAAAGATAATAAGGTAGCTAAACATTGTTCTTTTCATTTTCAAATTGGGCAGTTGAGGTGCTGTGATGCTGAGGTACTTGCTAAGTGTTTACACAGCAAATTAATAATGTTTGGCTATTAATACCCTGGTATAAAATGACCAAACCCATTCACGTCCTTTTAAAATACACATGATTTTGTGTGTTTACATGTCCATCTTAAAGTTAAGGTAAAAAATGAATGAATCGTAGAATTATAGAGTAGGTTGGAAAAGACCTATAAGATCATTAAGTCAAACTGTTCCCCAAGGACTGCCAAGTCCATCACTAAACCATGTCACTAAGGGGCTCATCTACATGTCTATGAAAAAGTCTCCATCTTTACCAACTTTTCTCTAGTCCATGTATGCATTTCAAAGGTAAGACAGATTATTGCTAAATCTATTGCTAAATCTCTAATTTAAATTTTTTATTCTAGCACAGTAAAGGAAGTGTCTCATGCTTACTCTGGCTGTTAAAAGATATGTTAGATCTTAAGTGTGAAATACTAAAAGAAGTTTTTACAGCTGGAGTACAAATGATGCACACTGTAATGAGTCTGTGGGAACAATTTCCTGTTGTGTCATCTGGTCTTTCTGTGACACTATTTTCTTATACATATTTACCTGGGAACTGGAGGCAGATTCCTTCACCTTCTTGTCAATGCAACAGGATTCATGACATACCTGCTGAAATTAGGGAAAAGGGTGGGGAGGGAGAAGAAGAAATAGGAGAAAAAGGTGTTTAATGACTCAAACAAACTAGCTTTCCAGAAGTGTTTCACCATATTTAACCTAAGGACAGCGAGGCTGTATGGCTGAATAATAGTCTGCTAGTACTTCTCCAGTATTTATCGTCTTCAGATTAGCAACATTTAACTCTTAAACCACTTGAAGTCTCAGAAAATAGGAGACCATTAATTGTATTTCTTTTACTTACTCTTTACATCTTCAACTTTCTTTGCAGACTGATGAAATTGAAATATTACTTCTTCTGGCTACAGTCAAATGCATCTTCAGCCTGGCTACACTCAATTTCGAACAGTGATAGTTACCAGATTAGTTTACCAGCTTGCATCATCTGTCACATGACAAATATCAGTACAATATTAGTCTATTCCTACTAATTATAAACCTATGTCTGGCTAATTATAATGCAAACTAAGATTCTAATGACTTCATTTGTCAAGAACATGTTTTTAACTAGAACATTGGCAGTGAAATCTGCAGATTTTAATAGATAGACTTGTATATATTTGTCTCTGTTGTGGTTTAAACCCAACCACAAAAACTCGTTCACTCACTCCCCCGCCCCCTTCTCTCTTTCTCCCTCTTTTTTTCCTTTCCACCCCCGCCCGACCCTGCCTGCTCCCGGAGGGATGGGGAGGAGAATCGAGAGAATGTAACTCCCACGGGTTGAGATAACAACAGCCCAGTAACTAAGGTATAACACAAATCACTGCTGCTACTACCAACGATACTATTGATAAGAGCAAATAACAAAAGAAGAGAATACAATACCACCGCCGAACGAGTTCAACCCCCCCGAAGAGCGACTGTGCCCTTCCAGATAACTCTCAGTTACCTCTGTGGGCATGACGTGCTGTGGTATGGAATACCTCTTTGGCTAGTGTGGGTCAGGTGTCCTGTCTCTGCTTCCTCCATCCTCCCCTCGTCCCCAGTAGAGCATGAGACTCACTAAGTCCTTGTCCAGAATAAACATTACTTAACAACAATTAAAAAAACAGTCGGTGTTATCAGCTCTGTTCCCAGGCTGGAAGGCAAAACACAGAGCTTGCACCAGCTACTAAGAAGGAGCAAAACGGCTACTGGTAAACCCAGGACAGCCTCTAAAATTATTTTTTTTATGTTAACACTTGAATAATAATTTGTATCACTAGAAAAGATGGACAAAATTTGTAGGAAAGTAGTGTATGTAGCACCACATTGATGCTTTATAAGTTTGCAGTGGAAGCTTGATTTAGTTGCCTAAATCTAGTCTCCAGCTGCCTTTCTAGATGGGCATGAGTCTCCCATATATCTTGTTCTATATGCCAGACTATTGACAACATCTCACATAATCCTGGAGCATGTCAAATAGTATTAGATGTTTATATTTAAGCAACAGATTGAGCCCTGTATGTTTAAATACTAAGAGTGTATGTCACTTAAGCTTCACTGAGAGACATTAATAAAGGGAAATGCAAAGTCATTGCATCTTGTTGTCCTTCTTTCTATCAGATAGTGTCTAGCCTGTGCTGTTACGTAAGTTATTTCACCCTAGGAGCAATGACATTGCATTTCCCTTTATTAAGCTCTGTGGAAAAGGAAAATATTTCCGAACTTGGATCAGACCAAACTCAGTAGGTTAGTCCAATATGGACAGGGGTTGTATCCGCAGGCCATAGAAGTAGATGGAATTTCTTGTGTCTAAACTCAGATCAGATCCAGTATACATTTACAATAAGGGTACGTCTGCTTTCATGTAACCCTAATAATGTTTCCTAGGGATTTTACATTAAAAAAAGAAAGAAAAAGAGGAATATACCTTAAAAAAACAGGGATATTATTTCTGGCTTCTTTGCCATTTAGAATTTTGGCTAATTCTACTCTGTCTGTCTCAAAGCACCCTGTGGTTTTTAAATGGATAAGATATTTACATCTACCTACAAATTTAAAGGGCTGACAGTGCTCGTCTGTGCTGTTAAACCACTTCTGTGTTCTGTCTCAGGGTTGGCTGCAGTTCAGTAGTAAATGGAATGATTCTGTTATTACAGAGTTGTGAAGTGCTTTGGATGCAAAATATTTGATGACTGCTTAAGAGGTAGGTAAATATCTCAACCATTTTGCCCTCTAAAAAAAACCAACAACAAAAAAAAAAAAAGAAGAGAAAAAACTTTAAATAGATATTAGCATTTTCATTAATATTATTACTTCTTTTTTTAGCTCTTTACAGGAAACAGGAATCCTGAGGAAGAAGTGGCACACTGGGAATTATCCTGCCACTTTTGTTCAGAAATAGACAGTAGGTGTTTAAATAGCAATAAAATACATTCACTTGGATTTTGAGGTGTTTTGCTTCTAATTTTGTTTCTTTTGTAAGGTTTAGGCAGATTAATGCAGCATTGTATGGCTTTGCATAGGAACTACAGGGAATTTGGAATACCAGGGGTATTTTTCACTATTTTGTGAAAGAAATTCAGCATTTTTCATGAAACTATAAAGCAGAAATAATGAAGTCTTTCTATCTGACACATTTTAGTGACCTCGGTAGTGACAGCCTAAGTAGCATCCAAGATGCTTGTAGCAGCTTGCAACTGTTGCCTCTCATCCAGGCACCATGTACCTCCAAGACTGGATCTATCTTCTCTACCTTCTCATGAAATAGTTGATGATGGCAATAAGATCCCACATTATCTTTCTTTTTTGGGGGGAATTAAACTAATCCAGTTCTCTCAAAATCTTCTAACATAGCGAGTGCTCCAACCCCCTCTAGTCATATTGGTGACCCTTTGCTGGATTTACTGGAGTGGTCACCCATTCCAGTATGGCAATGTTTCTCTTATATTATGAATTTCAAATTAAGACACATTATTGAAGATGTGGTCTCAAAAGTACTGAATGGAGGGGACTAATCACTTCTATTAACTTGCTGATCACAAGCTCTATTGTTACACATACCCCAATACAGCTTTAGTCATCTTTTTCACAAAGACATACTACTGTTATAATCATAGAATAGAATCTATAGAATAGTTAAGGTTGGATAGGATCTTAAGATCATCTAGTTCCAACCCCCCTGCCATGGGCAGGGACACCTCGCACTAAATCATCCCACACAAGGCTTCATCCAACCTAGCCTTGAACACCGCCAGGGGTGGAGCACTCACAACCTCCCTGGGCAACCCATTCCAGTGTCTCACCACCCTAACAGGAAAGAATTTCCTCCTTATATCCAATCTAAACTTACCCTGTTTAAGTTTTAACCCGTTACCCCTTGTCCTGTCACTACAGTCCCTGATGAAGAGTCCCTCCCCAGCCCCTTTCAGATACTGGAAGGCTGCTATGAGGCTGCTATGCAGCCTTCTCTTCTCCAGGCTGAACAGCCCCAACCTTCTCATCCTGTCCTCATACAGGAGGTGCTCCAGTCCCCTGATCATCCTCGTGGCCCTCCTCTGGACTTGTTCCAACAGTTCCATGTCCCTTTTATGTTGAGGACACCAGAACCGCACACAATACTCCAGGTGAGGTCTCACAAGAGCAGAGTAGAGGGGCAGGATCACCTCCTTCAACGTGCTGGTCACACTCCTTTTGATGCAGCCCAGAATACGGTTGGCTTTCTGGGCTACGAGCGCACACTGCTGGCTCATGTTCATTTTCTCATTGATCAACACCCCCAGGTCCTTCTCTGCAGGGCCGCTCTGAATCTTTTCTTTGCCCAACCTGTATCTGTGCCTGGGATTGCTCCCACCCAGGTGTAGGACCTTGCACTTGTCATGGTTGAACTTCATAAGGTTGGCATCAGCCCACCTCACAAGCGTGTCAAGGTCCCCCTGGATGGCATCCCTCCATCATATCAACCAGACCACACAGCTTGATGTCATTGGCAAACTTGCTAAGGGCGCACTCAATCCCACTGTCCATGTCAGCGACGAAGATGTTGAACAAGACCGGTCCCAACACCGATCCCTGAGGGACACCACTTGTTACTGGTCTCCAGCCGGACATTGAGCCATTGACCACAACTCTTTGTGTGCGGCCATCCAGCCAATTCTTTATCCACCGAGTGGTCCATCCATCAAATTGATATCTCTCCAATTTAGAAAGAAGGATGTCGTGTGGGACAGTGTCAAATGCTTTGCACAAGTCCGGGTAGATGACATCAACTGCTTTGCCCTTATCCATCAGTTCCGTAGCCCCATCCTAGAATGCTACCAAACTGGTCAGGCAGGATTTCCCCTTAGTGAAGCCATGCTGGCTGTCACCAAGCACCTTGTTGTTTTTCATGTGCCTTAGAATGCCTTCCAGGAGAATCTGCTCCAAGATTTTGCCAGGCATGGAGGTGAGACTGACTGATCTATAATTCCCCGGGTCTTCCATTTTCCCCTTCTTGAAAATGGGGGTTATATTTCCCTTTTTCCAGTCGTCGGGAATTTCACCTGACTGCCATGATTTTTCAAATACGATGGCCAGTGACTTAGCAACTTCATTCACCAGCTCCTTCAGGACCCGTGGATGGATTTCATCAGGTCCCACAGACTTGTGCATGTTCAGGTTTTTAAGATGGTCTCGAACCAGATCCTCTCCTACAGTGGGCCCAAGGTCTTCATTCTCACAGTCCCTGTGTCTGCCTTCCAAGACTTTGGTGGTGTGGTCAGAGTCTTTGCCATTGAAGACCGAGGCAAAGAAGTCTTTCTATCAGATGGTGTCTAGCCTGTGCTGTTATGTAAGTTATTTCACCCTAGATGCAATGATTTTGCATTTCCCTTTATTAAACTTCTTTTATGCTATGCATGAATGGCTGCAGCATGGGAATCTCACGGGAGAAATGATGAGCGTCTGCACAGTTGAGCTATAATCTCAGTGGAATCACAAGTGGTGATAAGGTAAATTGCATAAGAACAACATGCTATTATGTCCTTCAACATCAGAAGGACATGGAGCTGTTGGAGCAAGTCCAGAGGAAGCCACAAGGATGATCAGGGTCTGGAGCACCTTTTGTGTGAAGACAGGCTGAGAAAATTGGAGCTGCTCAGCCTGGAGAAAAGAAGACTGCATGGAGACCTCACAGCAGCCTTCCAGTATCTGAAGGGGGCCTACAGGGATGCTTGAGAGGGACTGTTCATCGTGGACTGTGGTAACAGGACAAGGGTAATGGGTTTAAACTTAAACAGGGAAGTTCAGGTTAGATATAAGCAAGAAGTTCTTTACTGTGAGGGTGGTGATGTGGTGATGCAGGTTGCCCAGGGAGGTTGTGAATGATCCATCCCTGGCAGTGTTCAAGGCCAGGTTGGACACAGCTTGGAGCAACCTGGTCTAGTAGAAGGTGTCACTGCCCATTGGAGGGGTGCTGGAAATGGAAGATCTTAAGGTCACTTCCAATTGTAACTGTTCTAAGATTCTATGATTATATTATGTGCCTTGTCCAATGAGAAGCCTGGAGCTTGTGTTTCAGAATTTAAAAGGGAGGACCAGATCAGCATGTGTAACAACTTAGTTGGCATCTCCTATAGACAATCTGATCAAAGAAGTAAAAGTAGATAAAGCCTCTTTTTGGAGAACTGGAGAAAGTGTCATAAAGCAACCATGTGTCGTGGTTTAAACCAATCCACACAGGTCATCCACTCACCCCCCCCCCCCGACCCTCCCCACTCCCGGAGGGATGGAGAGGAGAATCAGGAGAATGCTCTCTGAACTGGTGCAGCCGTCTGACTACTACCCACTGCTGGTTTTTCAGGTTGGCAGTGACGAAATTATTACGAGGAACGTAAGGGCAATGAAGAGAGACTACAGGGCCCTGGGACGGCTGGTTAAAGGGTCTGGAGCGCAAGTGGTGTTTGCCTCCGTACCTGTTGCAAGCGAGGGTGAAGGGATATATAAGAAGACTCTGCAGGTTAATGTATGGCTACGTGACTGGTGCCAAAGGCAGGGGTTTGGGTTTTTCAGTCACGGGCTGCTGTATGGGACACCTGGTTTGCTGGTGACAGGCGGGATACACCAGTCCCAGAGAAGAAAAAGGGTTTTGGGGCAGGAGTTAGCAGGGCTTATTGACAGGGCTTTAAACTAGTTATGAAGGGGGGAGGGGATTTACCTGGGCCTGTTGGGGACAAGCCCAAGAGGAACATGCTAGGGATTGAAGGATGGCGGGCTAAGGAGGACTATCAATCTCTTGTTTCACTTGTGGGAAAGGATAGCTCTTTAGACCCTGTCCCGCAGGGGAAAAAGGGTACTAGGACTGGCTCCCTGAAATGTCTGTACACCAATGCACGCAGCATGGGGAATAAACAGGAGGAGTTAGAAGTCTGTGTGCGGGCTAAAGGTTATGATCTAGTGGCGATTACAGAGACATGGTGGGACAGTTCACATGACTGGAATGTGGTCATGGATGGCTATGTCCTTTTTAGGAAAGATAGGTCAGCAAAGCGAGGTGGTGGAGTGGCTCTTTACGTGAGAGAGCAACTAGAATGTATTGAGTTCTGTCCGGGGTCGGATGAGGAGCAAGTGGAATGTCTGTGGGTACGAATCAAGGGGCTGACTGGCACGGGTGATACAGTTGTGGGGGTCTATTACAGACCTCCTGATCAGGACGAAGGAGTTGATGAGGCTTTCTACAGGCAACTGGAAGTAGCCTCGCGACTACATGCCTTAGTCGTCGTGGGGGACTTTAATTACCCCGATATTTGCTGGAAGACTCACACAGCCAGTCATTCACAGTCTAGGAGGTTCCTCGAGTGCATTGATGATAATTTCTTAATGCAAATGGTGGACGTACCAACTAGGGGAGCAGCGCTGCTAGATTTAGTACTCGCCAACAAGGAGGGTTTGGTCGAAGTGGTGACGGTCAATGGCAGCCTTGGCTGCAGTGACCATGAGATGGTGGAGTTTAGGATCCTGTGTGGGAGGAATAGAATACCTAGCAAAGCCACAGTTCTGGATTTCCGAAGGGCCAACTTTGGCCTCTTCAGTCAACTGCTAAGGGAAGTCTCATGGGAAAGTGTACTAGGCGGTAAAGGGGCTCAAGATAGTTGGTTAGCATTCAAGGACCGCTTCTTCCAAGCTCAGGATCGGAGCGTCCCAATGAGTAGGAAGTCAAGTAAGGGATCTAGGAGACCGGCGTGGTTAAACAAGGAGCTGCTGGGCAAACTCAAGTGGAAAAGGAGAATCTATGGATTATGGAAGGAGGGGCTGGCCGCTTGGGAGGAATATAGGACAGTTGTTAGAGGATGTAGGGAGGCAATTAGGACAGCTAAGGCCTCCTTGGAACTCAATCTTGCTAGTCGGGTTAAAGACAATAGAAAGGGCTTCTTCAAATACATAGCAAATAAAACTAACACAAGAGGCAATATAGGCCCACTGCTGAACGAAGTGGGTACCCTGGAGACAGAGGATATAAAGAAGGCAGAGGTGCTGAATGCCTTCTTTGCCTCTGTCTTTACTCCTGCAGACTCTCCCCGAGGGCCCCGGATTTCTATAGCCCCAGAAGGAGTCAGGACAAAGGAGGAGTTTGTTTTGGTAGATGAGGATTGGGTTAGGGATCAGCTATGCAATCTGGACATCTGTAAATCGATGGGTCCGGATGGAATGCACCCACGGGTGCTGAGGGAGCTGGCGGAGGTCATTGCTAGGCCACTTTCCATCATCTTTGGTAAGTCGTGGGAAACGGGCGAGGTGCCTGAGGATTGGCGGATGGCAAAGGTCACACCAATCTATAAGAAGGGCAAGAAGGAGGACCCGGGTAATTATAGACCGGTCAGCCTTACCTCCATCCCTGGAAAGATGATGGAACAACTTATTCTTGACTCCATCACTAGGCATATCAAGGATGAGGGGGTCATTAAGAACAGCCAACATGGTTTTATGAGGGGGAAGTCATGTATGACCAACCTTATAGCCTTCTATGAGGAAGTGACTAGGTGGAGGGATGATGGTAGAGCGGTAGATGTAGTTTTTCTTGATTTCAGTAAGGCATTTGATACTGTCTCCCACAGCATCCTCATAGATAAGCTAAGGAAGTGTGGGCTTGACGATCAAGTAGTGAGGTGGATCGAGAACTGGTTGAAAGGAAGAAGGCAGAGAGTTGTGGTCAATGGCGCAGAATCTAGCTGGAGGTCTGTGACTAGTGGAGTTCCTCAGGGGTCGGTGCTGGGACCGGTGCTGTTTAATATTTTCATCAATGACCTGGATGAGGGAACTGAGTGCACCCTCAGCAAGTTTGCTGATGACACAAAACTGGGAGGAGTGGCTGACACACCAGAGGACTGTGCTGCCATTCAGCGAGACCTGGACAGGCTGGAGAGTTGGGCGGGGAGAAACTTGATGAAATTTAACAAGGGCAAGTGTAGAGTCTTGCATCTGGGGAAGAACAACCCCATGCACCAGTACAGGTTGGGGGTTGACCTGCTGGAAAGTAGTGAAGGGGAAAGGGACCTGGGGGTCCTGGTGGATAGGAGGATGACCATGAGCCAGCAATGTGCTCTTGTGGCCAAGAAGGCAAATGGCATCTTAGGGTGCATTAGAAAGGGAGTGGTTAGTAGGTCAAGAGAGGTTCTCCTCCCCCTCTACTCAGCCTTGGTGAGGCCGCATCTGGAATATTGTGTCCAGTTCTGGGCCCCTCAATTCAAGAAGGACAGGGAATTGCTTGAAGGAGTCCAGCGCAGAGCCACAAAGATGATTAAGGGAGTGGAACATCTCCCTTATGAGGAGAGGCTGAGGGAGCTGGGTCTCTTTAGCTTGGAGAAGAGGAGACTGAGGGGTGACCTCATCAATGTTTACAAATATGTAAAGGGTAGGTGTCAGGATGATGGAGCTAGGCTTTTTTCAGTGATATCCAGTGATAGGACAAGGGGCAATGGGTGTAAACTGGAGCATAGGAAGTTCCACGTTAACATCAGGAAGAACTTCTTTACTGTAAGAGTGACAGAGCACTGGAACAGGTTGCCCAGGGGGGTTGTGGAGTCTCCTACACTGGAGATATTCAAGGCCCGCCTGGACAAGTTCCTGTGTGATGTACTGTAGGTTACCCTGCTCTTGCAGGGGGGTTGGACTAGATGATCTTTTTAGGTCCCTTCCAACCCTTGGGATTCTGTGTGATTCTGTGTGAATGTAACTCCCACAGGTTGAGATAAGAACAACCCAGTAACTAAGGTATAGCACAAATCACTGCTGCTACCGCCAATGATAATATTGATAAGAGAAAATAACAAGAGAATACGATACCACCGCCGAACGAGTTCGACCCCCGCCCCGAAGAGGGAGAGTGTGCCCTTCCGGGTAGCTCCCAGTTACCTCCGTGGGCATGACGTGCTGTGGTATGGAATACCTCTTTGGCTAGTTTGGGTCAGGTGTCCTGTCTCTGCTTCCTCCCGGCCTCCCCTCGTCCCCAGCAGAGCATGAGACTCACAGAGTCCTTGGCCAGAATAAACATTACTTAGCAACAAATAAAAACAATCGGTGTTATCAGCTCTGTTCCCAGGCTGGAAGTCAAAACACAGAGCTTGCACCAGTTACTAAGAAGAAGCAAAACGGCTCCTGGTAAACCCAGGACAATATCCACCCCTTATTCCATACCATTCACATCATGCTCAGATCCCACATTTTCAGTATGCCATCACTCTTATCTCAGTACACTCTTAGTGCATGGGCCAGTCCCTATAAAGCTGCTGAGTCCATTCGGTCCATGATGTCAGGTTCCATCCCTTGTAACAGTCTTTCAGGGCAGGAAAAGCTGTGTGCAGTGTTGGATCATTGCCTGATGATGCTGATTGTTCCTTCACTGCAGAACTTGTCTGGTTCTCTCAGAATTCATTCTCTGTTGGAATGATGGTTGAAGGGAAGTCAGGGCCAGTCGCTGGTGACCTGAAGACATCTAATTGATGGGCTATAAAAGTATTACACAGCAGGCAACAGCACACAATTAAGTTCATTGGCTGTTTTCCCCTAAAATCAAATCCCCTTGAGGTATACATCGGACTTCCCCATCTTCCCACATTACCCACCAAGTATATCTGGGTCCCTGAGCAAAAGCAATCCCACGAGTGGGTTTGCCTTTACCTGAAGCAGGAATAACCCAGACGGACTTCCCCAGCAAATTCTTCATGTGCACCACAGGAACTTTGTCCCCCTCTACAATATGTAAAAGTTCTGACTGGGCTGGGCCAGCTCTATTGACCGATCCTCTAGTGTTAACCAACCTGGTGGCCTTTGGTAAGTGTGTATCCGAATGCTTGAAAGTTCCCCCACCCATTGCTCTCAGTGTGGTTTTTAACAGCCCATTGTACCTCTCGATTTTCCCAGAGACTGGTGCATGGTAGGGGATATGACATACCCACTCAATGCCATGCTCTTTGGCCCAAGTGTCTATAAGATTATTCCGGAAATGAGTCCCATTGTCTGAGTCAATTCTCTCTGGGGTGCTGTGTCGCTACAAAATCTGTTTCTCAAGGCCCAGGATAGGGTTCTGGGCAGTGGCGTGGGACACAGCGTATGTTTCAAGCCATCCGGTGATTGCTTCCACCATAGTAAGCACATGGCGCTTGCCTTGGCGGGTTGGTGGGAATGTGATATAGTCAATCTGCCAGGCCTCCCCATATTTGTACTTCAGCAATCGTCCTCCATACCAAAGAGGCTTTAACTGCTTGGCTTGTTTAATTGCAGCACATGTTTCACACTCATGAATAACCTGGGCAATAGTGTCCATTGTTAAGTCCACCCCTCCATCATAAGCCCATCTGTACGTTGCATCTCTGCCCTGATGGCCTGAAGTGTCATGGGCCCACCGGGACAAAAATAATTCACCTTTATGTTGCCAGTCTAAGTCCATCTGAGCCACTTCAATCTTAGCAGATTTCTCCACTTGTTGGTTGTTCTGGTGTTCCTCAGTGACCCGACTCTTGGGTACATGAGCATGTACATGGCGTACCTTCACCACCATGTTCTGCCCCGGGGCAGCGATATCTTGCCACAGTGCAGCAGCCCAGATGGGTTTACCTCTGCTTTGCCAGTTGCTTCGCTTCCATTGCTGCAACCACCCCCACAGGGCATTTGCCATTATCCATGAGTCAGTGTAGAGATAAAGTACTGGCCACTTCTCTTGTTCAGCAATGTCCAGGGCCAGCTGGATGGCTTTCACCTCGGCAAACTGACTCGATTCACCCTGTCCTTCAGTAGTTTCTGCAACTTGTCGCCGAGGACTCCATGCAGCTGCCTTTCATCTCCGATGCTTTCCCACAATACGGCAGGACCCATCAGTAAACAAGGCATACTGTTTTTCACTTTCTGACAGTTTGTTATATGGTGGAGCCTCTTCAGCACGCATCACCTCCTCCTCTGGTGACATTCCAAAATCTTTGCCCTCTGGCCAGTCCATGATGACTTCTAGAATGCCTGGACAACTGGGATTTCCTGTTCGAGCTCGCTGTGTAATTAGTGCAGCCCATTTACTCCATGTAGCATCAGTTGCATGATGTGTAGAGGAGACCCTGCCTTTGAACATCCAGGCCAGTACAGGCAACCGGGGTGCCAGGAGGAGCTGTGCTTCAGTGCCAATCACTTCCGAAACAGCTCGAACTCCTTCATAGGCTGCCAGTATCTCTTTCTCAGTTGGGGTATAGCTGGCCTCAGTTCCTTTGTACCCCCGGCTCCAAAAACCAAGGGGTCGACCTCGAGTCTCCCCTGGAGCTTTCTGCCAAAGGCTCCAGGTAGGACCATTTTCCCCAGCTGCGGTGTACAGTACATTTTTGACATCTGGCCCGGTCTGGACTGGTCGGAGTGCTACTGCATGAACTATCTCGCGTTTAATTTGCTAAAAGGCTTGTTGTTGCTCAGGACCCCATTTAAAATCATTCTTCTTCCGTGTCACATGATAGAGAGGGCTTTCAATCGATCTGTAATTTGGGATGTGCATTCTCCAGAACCCCACAGAACCCAAAAAAGCTTGTGTTTCTTTCTTATTAGTTGGTGGAGACATTGTTGTTATCTTGTTGATCACATCTGTGGGGATCTGTCTACGTCCATCTTGCCACTTTATTCCTAAAAATTGAATCTCTTGTGCAGGTCCCTTGACCTTACTCCGTTTTATGGCAAAACCGGCTTTCAGCAGGATTTGGATTATTTTCCTCCCTTTCTCAAAGACTTCTTCCACTGCATCGCCCCACACAATAATATCATCAATGTATTGCAGGTGTTCTGGAGTTTGCCCCTGTTCCAGTGCAGTCTGGATCAGTCCATGGCAAATGGTAGGGCTGTGTTTCCACCCCTGGGGCAGTCGGTTCCAAGTGAACTGGACACCCCTCCAAGTAAAAGCAGACTGTGGCCTGCACCCTGCTGCCAAAGGAATTGAGAAAAATGCATTGGCAATATCAGTCGTGGCATACCACTTGGCTGCCTTTGACTCTAATTCATACTGAAGTTCTAGCATGTCCAGTAAGGCAGCACTCAATGGCGGTGTGACTTCATTCAGGCCACGATAGTCTACTGTTAGTCTCCACTCTTTCGCACTGGCCATATGGGGCTATTAAAGGTTGAGCGGGCCCTGCTGATCACTCCCTGACTCTCCAGTCTACGAATCAGCTGATGGATAGGAATCAGGGAGTCTCGGTTGGTGCGATATTGCCGCCGGTGCACTGTTGTGGTCGCGATTAGCACTTGCTGTTCTTCGACTTTCAGCAACCCCACAACAGAAGGATCCTCTGAGAGACCAGGCAAGGTGGACAGCTGCTCAATTTCCTCTGTCTCCAAAGCAGCAATACCAAAAGCCCATCGGTACCCTTTTGGGTCTTTGAAGTACCCTCTCCTGAGGTAGTCTATGCCGAGGATGAATGGAGCCTCTGGACCAGTCACAATGGGGTGCTTTTGCCATTTCCTCTCAGTCAGGCTGATTTCAGCCTCCAGTACAGTCAACTCTTGGGATCCTCCTGTCACTCCAGAAATATAGATGGGTTCCACCCCTTGAGAGCTTGACGGCATCAGGGTACACTGTTCACCGGTATCTACTAGAGCCTTATACTTCTGTGGGACTGATGTGCCAGGCCATTTGACCCACACAATCCAGCAAATCCAATTATCCCCTATCTTCACCTGACTGGAGGCGGGGCCCCTCTAATAGTCATCACAACTTTGATCACTTAAGTCATATTGAAAGGGATTATTCTTCGTTATCACAGGAGCTGGAGTAAAGTCAGCTCTTCCACTCCATCTGGGGGCTTGCTCACCAGAGACTGAAGCCGCAGCTCTCATGGGATAATGAGTCTTCAATTCGCCCACCCGTTCCTCCAAAGCTGAAGTAGGTTTTCCGTCCCACTTTGTCATGTCTTCTCTGTGATCCCGCAGATAAAACCATAGGTTGGCCCGTGGCATATACCTCCTGTATCTTCTCTCTCGAAGAATAGAACGCCTTTTGTTAATAGCTGAGACGTGTGTTGGTACATGTGAGGAGCTGGATAAATCAGATATATCGTCACTCAATTGTTTGAGATCCTGGGACAGTTTTTCCACAGCCGATATGATGGAAGGGGTGAGGTTGTCTTCGAACTCTCGGAGTTTATGAATCATTTCATCCACTGTTAGTGGTACTATATCATTCCAGGTTACTGTTGCCAATGAATGGGCATATGATGACGGTGCATACCGTGTTAGTTTTCGCCACATGGGTCGTGTACATTCGACTTCATCTGGGTCTATGGGTGCATCCCCATTATTTGGCTTGATGTGATAGATCATCTCTACGATGTGATAGATCATCTCTACGATGGCTGATTCCCTCAGAGACTGGATGCCTTTGTCTAAAGTAGTTCATTTGGCCGAATGACTCATAACATCGTCCTTGTATGGAAACCTTTCTTTCACAGCTGCCAAGAGCCACCTCCAAAGACTGAGGGACTTTTTCTCTCTTGCAATTGCTTTGTCAATTCCCCCTTCTCTAGCAAGTGATTCCAGCTGCTTGGCTTCCCTACCTTCTAGTTCGTGACCATCGGCCCCATTGTCCCAGCATCGGAGCAACCAGGTGATGATGTGCTCCCCTGGTTGACGGGTAAAATCTTTTCGCATATTCCGTAGCTCGGTTGAGGTCCGAGGTCGAGAAGTCACCTCTTCTTCGTCATCATGCGATGATGACTCCTTCTCAGATTCTGGACCAGATGGTGAATACATTGTTTCTTCATCTTGCTTCACCCTTCTTGCCTCCTTTTTGCTTTTTCTCTTGCATACAGGGGCAAGCGATGTTGGTACAAATTGGTCCTCTGGTTTAGCTGCAGTGATTTTCACTGTGGTTTGTGTAGCAACTGTACTTGTCGCTGGGGGTGGTGTACCTGTTGTGCTTGGAGCTGGGGTAGCCGTCCTGTCTGTTGCAGCCAGAGTTTGGGTAGCGACTGTACTCATCGCTTGGGGTGGTGTAGCAGCTGTGCTTGGAGCTGGAGTAGCTGTGCTGACTGTTGCTTTGCCCTCAGATGCAGGGGCATTTTTTTCCTTTTGAAGGTGTTGGATAGTGTTGAGCAAAGCCCTATAAGCATAGGCCAAGCCCCAGCACGTTGCCGTGATTTGTCCATCTCTGGTATGGCCTGACTAACCACACACCTCATTTAAGTGTTTTACTAATTCTTATGGATTTTGCACTTGTTCAGTGGTGAAATTCCAAAGTACTGGAGGAGCCCACTGACCTAGATACTTGCCCATACTATCCCACACACCCTGCCACTCATGGCTGTCCAGCCTCAGGGAAAATCTCTTGGTCCTCCTATATCGTCGTTTAACCCCAGACAAGGCCCAAACCTGACTCTGCTTAACTCTTGAAATCAGACGAAATGGTTGTGGGCAAAACACACTCTGTATGCATGCCAACATGGAAATCCCCATCACAGTCAGCAAACAGGTCTCAACAAAACTAAAAGGCCATTCAAGAACTTCAAAACTCTCAAATGATGCTGTAAATGGTCTGAGAGGGGGGCTAGGAGGGTAAAAGAATGTTTCCTTCACATGTTGACCACCCGAGAAGGAGAAAAAAGATGTGACATTGCTAAGCACCTTTATTATATACCTCCTAAAGTATAAAGGTGGTGACCACACTGGGAGCATAAGACCGATCAGTTTCATGATCAATGATTCTATTGTATTACAAGTCATTATAATAAAGTACAATGAGATAAAAACCTTAGCCCAAGCCCCACACTTGAAAAACGCTACCACAGCAAATACCGGCTGTATGTAATGTACAGAGTTCTGAACCTGTGAGACCAAGAGGAACAGCTTTGAGAGCCAATAAATCAGCATTGTGATGAGTGACTATTAATCCGGTCAGATCTGTCGTTATCTCAACCCTTCGTGCCCGACATTTGGCGCCAAAACGAACTGTCGTGGTTTAAACCAATCCACACAGGTCGTCCGCTCACCCCACCCCCCCGACCCTCCCCACTCCCGGAGGGATGGGGAGGAGAATCAGGAGAATGTAACTCCCACGGGTTGAGATAAGAACAACCCAGTAACTAAGGTATAACACAAATCTCTGCTGCCACCGCCAATGATAATATTGATAAGAGAAAATAACAAGAGAATACGATACCACTGCCGAACGAGTTCGACACCCCCCCCCCCCCCGAAGAGGGAGAGTGTGCCCTTCCGGGTAACTCCCAGTTACCTCCGTGGGTATGACGTGCTGTGGTATGGAATACCTCTTTGGCTAGTTTGGGTCAGGTGTCCTGTCTCTGCTTCCTCCCGGCCTCCCCTCATCCCCAGCAGAGCATGAGACTCACAGAGTCCTTGGCCAGAATAAACATTACTTAGCAACAAATAAAAACAATCGGTGTTATCAGCTCTGTGCCCAGGCTGGAAGTCAAAACACAGAGCTTGCACCAGTTACTAAGAAGGAGCAAAACGGCTCCTGATAAACCCAGGACACCATGTTACTGTGGGTGTGAAGTTATGATAACTTTCAACATGCTTGAATCGTGTGACAGTGAGATGTGGTGACACACTGAGAAAATGAGTGTTAAAATGTTGTAGGTTTCTATTACAATTTCATGCTGGGACTGCAATGATATTGTAGGTCTGTGTTGGAGATATGTGTAGGTAATGTGGGTTCTGCCAGAACCTTGATTACCACTGATTTATTTTGTTTATTAAAAGATATAAAAATACAGGATAGATGAAGACAGAGGAAGGTTATTTTAGGAAGGTTAGACCCGAATAGCTAACCTTGAAATGTTTTCACAAATTTCTTTGGTAACCTTCTTCAGTATTGGGAGGGGAGAAAGAAAAATACCACCCCGCCACCCTCAAACCATTAAGGGAATATTTCAGGCCAAAAAATCCTGTACTTGCTGCAAGATGGATGATAGAGATGCACCTATTGCATTCTGTTAATTCTTCATGAGCAGAGAACAGAATTGTCAGGATTTTAAATGTCTTTCCCAAACAAAGCAATAGCAGAGAGATGAGATAACAAATAGAAAGCAAATGACAGAGAATGATTTAAAAAATAGCACGTAAAAGGTAATTTTTGAGGCAGTAGCAGTGAGAGGGTATTTTCATTCCTTGGACTCTTACTTTATGCTAAATATTTGGCAATTTTGAAATAAAACTGACTTATTTGCTCAATGATCTGAGAAACAATTGGCTAGGCAAAAGCAGACTAATAAAATATCACAGCACGGACTCTACAATGCCAGAGTATTGAAGAAGGATCACAGATTGTTTTCCGTCATAATGAAATTAAGAGCAAAGATGAATCACCAGATGATAAATGAATTAATGTTGCCTCTAATGATGTATATTATATTCTGCTCTGTGTGATTTGCAATATTTATGGTATTTGGCTTTGAAACAGTGATTTCATTCATATGAGGAATCTACTATGTGTCCATTTATTATATCTTTTGATGTTCAGGTCCTAGCAGAGGGAATTTATATGAGGTGACAAAGTAAGGCTTGCATTAAAGTACACAGTGTTTTAAGTACCTTCTGTCACGTAATTGTAAAAAATACCCACCTCATTTCAGGGCTTGTTGTTTCTTCTAAAAGGGTTTGATGAGGAATTGTTTGAAGATCAGTGAAGCTAAACAGAAAGCAAAACAATAAAGATGCTCAGTGGTAACCAGACTTTGGCTTCTGATTTTGAAAGTGACTGGTCCATTTCACCATTGCTGGCAGTTATGAAACATGAAAAGTGCAAAATTAAAAACAAAGTCTTGTTCAAATTGATAGAGATACTCTAGTAGAATGGCACCATAAGTTTGTGTTATCCATGAATTTTCAGGCATTCTCAACAATATTTGGCATGTATGTAAAAGTATGTAAAAAAAGACATAAGCAAGCTTTTCTAGAGCCCAGAAATGATGACACATGGTAGTAACAAGGGTAGGTTGTTTTATAGAGAGCACCAGGTGCATTTGAATAAACAGATTCTGAGTGGCATAATCTCTCAGTATTGGATGCAGCATGGAAGATATTTTTTTTATGAACTGCATCCCACTACACAAGACAACCTAAGAGATGGAATATTTGCACAAAGGTTACAAATACTGAAAAATAAGTGATATGTTAAGTACGTTTCTAGCTGTTATTTTGCTTTGCAAAAGGCATTTCAAGATCTCTTGACAAACATAAAGGAAAACGTGTGTGTGAATTCCAAAAAGATCCCCTCTTCCCTGATTCCATTTCTAAATCTGGAGAACTCCTGGTTATGAATAGATCTGAATAGCACACAGATTGTGGGTCATAGTTCAGCTGGAATCCTGAGATTGATGCAAGGAGAAAAGACATTGTTACCTATAAATCCCACAAGCATCTGCACTGATTTGTGATTGCCCATGCACATTTTTGACTGTAAAATGTACATATCAGCACTCAATATGCATTTTTATTGATTTCCCAACCCTCCCACCCCATCTTCTGGAAAAGTTAAGGTATGCAGTGTCTTTTCAAAGCCACAACTTGCAATAAATAAATAGTTTTGAAAGAAAAAGTTTTGTTGTGTGGTTTGTTTTTGGTTTGTTTTGGGGTTTTTGTGTGTGTGTGTGTAAATTTGGTGTTAGATTCTGATCTAAATTGGCAGTAACCCTGATAGGTGGAAACTGCTGTGGGATCACACTCCATTCTCTCAATCTTCTTACTAAGCCGTATGAACTTTGGGTTCTCAATAGCTCTGAAAAGAATCTCTTTCTCCACTCTGGTTTTGCTTATCTATTGTGAACTTTTTTCAGTAAACCCCGCAGCAATATTTTGAGACTTCTTTATCGTTCTTTAGTGCAATGCATCACAAGGAACCTGGACATGGCCATTCTGCCAGTCTCTCATTGCTCCTGCCAGCAGCAAAAGGTAAAATGCATCAGAGAGACAATAGCACGCAGGATTTCTCCTGCTGCTGTATGTAAATTTTGTAGAAGTACAGATACAAATGACCCTTGCAATCTTAGGAACCATAGAGAAAAGCATTCCTTCTACTCATATAAAGATGAGTTTAATTTATTTTGGGTCAAATTTACTGGTGGCACAGAAGTAACCACAATGTTATCTGTTGTGTTGGTACCACTGCAAAAACCTTTAAGAAAGCACCAGGCAGCTAATGAGGTGGAAGAACCCATGTGGAGACACAAGCTTGGAAGGAGGCACCACACTGGGCAAAACCAGCTTTGAAGGACTGTGTGTGGTCTGTGGGTGACCCATGCTGTGGCAGGGACCCTAAGTAACAGAGCTGCAGGAAAACCTGAAGAAGCAAAGAACATCTGAGAAAACAGACAAGAAGCAAAGTGTGGTAGAGGAAAGCAGGAAAAGCATTTGCAAGGAGCCATTGTGCACATGACCTTCACATCCTATGCTGCCTATCACCTCCGTCTGGAACTGGGATGGATTTAGTAACCTATAGTGAAAAACAGGCAATCTTAGACTAGGAGCTGGTGAGAGGTGTCTGAGTTAAGGTGAACCTGGGAAGGGGGGAGAAGGTTTTTTACTTATGTGCTTGCTTTGTTGTTGGCTTTCCCCCCATACCTGACTTGATAAGCAAAAGTTGGTGTTAATTAACAGCAAATGAAATTGAATAAGCTTCTTCCAAGTAGAGACTGTCACATATGCACATAATGGTGAAAAAATTGATTACATACATAGCACTAAAAAAAGCAGTCACCAGTGACTGAAAGCCTGTACAGTTTAATTTCTAAAACTAAATCTGGGATAAGGTACCAACTGTCTTATTAGGATATCTGTATGTTAGGCTGTCAGCTTGGGAAGGAAAATCTTTGCAAACAGCCACTTTTATAATGAAGTGTCAGATTGTTTCCCAGAGTGTTTGCACTACTCTGTTTTAATTTAATTTAGCTCCTAGCATTTACCTAATTTGAAAATAATTAGAAATTATTATTAAAAAGTGGTGATGACATTTTCTTTCTCCAGGTGAGCATGTGCTGTAGAAATGCCCTGTGAACGGAGTGATGGAATCCAAACACCACTGTATGCATCTCAGAACAGAAAATAACAGCTTAAGAAAATAAAGATGATGAAATACGTAAAATCAGGCAGTATAGACTCCCCAAGTTTGGAGTCCCCAAGCTAAAATATTATTATGCCTTTGGAACAAGTTGCCCGAAGAAGTGGTAAATACTCCATCCCTGACAGTGTTCAAGGCCAGGTTGGACAGAACCTTAGGTGACATGGACTAGTGTGAGGCATCCCTGCCTATGGCAGGAGGGTTGGAACTAGACAATCTTAAGGTCCTTTCCAACTCAAACCATTCTATGATTCTGTGATTCTTATGATACTTCCCTTTGTGCATTCTATGGTAGTGCTAATTATCCTAACAGCTTGACAGATAGAAAATACTAAAATAACCTATTTCCTCTGCCTTTTAACCAAAATGATAAAAAATATCCTATATTTCAGACTCAAGCCCATTTTTCTACACTGCCTTGAAATTTTCACTTCCTCTGCGTAGTTGCACAAAAGCTATCACTCCATCTCATATTTTGTTCATGGTTTAATATGGGACATAGAATATGAGGTTGAAGCAGTGAAAATCTTACTGCCTCTTATGCTGCCGCTTGCATTTTTATTACCAGCTCCTTTGCAGCTTAATAACAGTCATCTGTATAATAATAGGAGTTACAGAAGGAAGCATCTAGTGAACAAAGTTCAACAGAAAGCCTTGGATTGTGGGGAGGGACTGAAAAGTGGGAAGCATCCAACACCAAAAAAAAGTGAATCTAGTATTTCTTTTGCTAAACATCATCTCCACTGTCTCACTGTTGTTTCCAGTCTCCTCTGATCAGTACTGTGTCTTCCAGTGTTCAGACTGGAGATCAAAGTCACTAGCGAAGACTGAAAAATAGGACTGAGGATAAAGAAAAAATATGCAATATATATACTGGAAAAAGTATAAAATACAGGTCATAAAATTTCAAGCTGAAATGTAGGACATGTCCCTTAATGTTCTTTAGTGTCATGGTTTAGTGGTGGCCTTGGCAATGCTGGGATAAAGGTTGGGCTTGATGATCTTGAAGATCATCCTCATTGATTCTATCATTCTGTGATTCTAAATGCTGTACAAAGAGAAGTCTGGCCAATCTGCCAAGAGGAAAGTTGAATGTGAATGCAGTATAGAATATCAGCTATGCAATGCGAATTTTAAACTTAGCGGATACTGGCAAGAAGATTTAGAAATAGGCTACTCCTTGTTGTTAAATATATTTTCTATCAACTTTTATCACAGATATTGAAATATGTATAGAAGAACATTATAAAGACAGCATTTACATTTCCCCCCCCTTCAGAATTGCAGACTTATCATAACATGGTACTGATTATTGGTCTCCATTATGCTCAATTATTACGGTTCCCTCTGCAGCTCTTCTCATTTCTTATCTGGAAGATATTTTTCTAAGAAACTTATAAATATAGCTGTCATGGTTTAAGCCCAGCCGGCAACCCAGAACCATACAGCTGCTGCCTCACTCCACCTCCTTTCTCCTCCCGCTCCTGGAGGGATCGGGAGGAGAATCGAAAGAATGTAACTGCCATGGGCTGAGATAAGAACAGTCCAGTAACTAAGGTATAACACAAACCTACTACTGCTACCACCAATAATAATAATGATAAGGGAAATAACAAGGGAAGAGAATACAACAGCTCACCACTCACTGACAGATACCCAGCCTGAACCAAGCAGTGATCTAGCCCTTGCGGGTAACTGCCCCCAGCTTATATAGAGGGCATGACATGCTGTGGTATGGAATACCTCTTTACTTAGTTTGGGTCCGGTGTCCTGTCTCTGCTTCCTCCCAGTTTCCTCTCCTCCCTGGTAGAGCATAAGACTCAGAAAGACCTTGGTCAGAGTAAACATTATTTAGCAACAACTAAAAATATTGGTGTTATCACTGTTGCTCCCAGGCTGAAAGTCAAAAACACAGCGCTGCACCAGCTACTAAGAAGGAGAAAAATGACTGCTACTGCTGAACCCAGGGCATTATCCACCCTTTAATCCATACTATTCATGTTATGCTCAGATCCCACATTTTGCAATATACCATCACTCTTGTCTCATATATATATATATATATATGCATCCACACACACACAAATAGAGAGAGATCATTCCTTAGTGCATGGACCAATCCCTATAAAGCTACTGAGTTCATCTGGTCCATGATGTCGAGCTCCACCTCTTGTAATAGTGTTTCAGAGCAGGAGAGATGATGTGCAGTGTTGGATTGTTGCCTACTGATGACACCACAGAACTCATCTGGTCACTGCTGAGATCATCTGGTTTCATCAAAGTTCATTTTTTGTTGGGATGATGGTTCGAGGGAAGTCAGGGCTGGTGAACTGAAGACATCTAGTTGGTGGGCTATAAAAGTGCTAAATAGCAGGCAACAACATGCAATTGAGTTCATTGGCTGTTTTCCCCTAAAATCAAATCCCCTTGAGGCACATATCGGACTTCCCCATCTTCCCTAATTACCCACCAAGTATATCTGGGTCCCTGAGCAAAAGCAATCCCACAAGTGGGTTTGCCTTTGCCTGAAGCAGGAATAACCCAGACTGTCTTCCCCAGCAAATTTTTTATGTGCATTACACGAATTTTATCCCCTTCTACAGTACGTAAAAGTTCTGACTGGGCTGGGCCAGCCCTCTTGGCAGATCCTCTGGTGTTGACCAACCAGGGGGCTTTTGGTAAAAGTGTATCCCAATGTTTGAAAGTCCAACCACCCACTACTCTCAGTGCACTTTTTAACAGCTCATTGTACCTCTCGATTTTCACAGAGGCTGGTGCATGGTAGGGGATGTGATATACCCACTCAATGCCATGCTCTTTGGCCCAAGTGTCTATAAAGTTGTTCCAGAAATGAGTCCCATTGTCTGACTCAATCCTCTTTGCGGTGCCGTGTCCCCACAAAATCTGTTTCTCAAAGTCCAGGATAGTGTTCCGGGCAATGGTGTGGGGCACAGGGTATGTTTCCAGCCATCCGGTGGTTATTCCCAACATGGTAAAGCACATGGAGCTTGCCTTGGCGGGTTGGTGGAAGTGTGATATAATCAATCTGCCGGCCTTCCCATATTTGTACTTCAGGCATCGTCCTCTGTACCAAAGAGGCTTTAACTGCTTGGCTTGTTTAATTGCAGCACATGTTTCACACTCATGAATAACCTGGGCAATAGTGTCCATTGTTAAGTCCACCCCTCCATCATAAGCCCATCTGTACGTTGCATCTCTGCCCTGATGGCCTGAAGTGTCATGGGCCCACCGGGACAAAAATAATTCACCCTTGTGTTACCAATCTAAGTCCATCTGAGCCACTACAATCTTAGCAGATTTCTCCACTAGTTGGTTGTTCTGGTGTTCCTCAGTGGCCCGACTCTTGTACATGAGCATGTACATGGCATACCTTCACCACCAGGCTCTGCACCTGGGCAGCGATATCTTGCCACAGTGCAGCAGCCCAGATGGGTTTACCTCTGCATTGCCAGTTGTTCTGCTTCCATTGCTGTAACCACTCTCACAAGGCATTTGTCACCATCCATGAGTCAGTAAAGGGATAAAGTCCTGGCCACTTTTCTCATTCAACAATGACCAAGAACAGCTGGATGGCTTTCACCTCAGCAAACAGACTCAATTCACCCTGTCCTTCAGCAGTTTCTGCAACTTGTTGTAGAGGATTCCATACAGCTGCCTTCCATCTCTGATGATTCCAAAGCACTGGAGAGACCCACAGGACTAGATACTTGCCCGTACTGTCCCATGCACCCTGCCACTTATGGCTGTCCAGCCTTGGGGAAAATCTTCTTGTGGTCCTCCTATATCGCCGCCTAATCCTAGACAAGACTTGAGCCAGACCCTACTTAGCTTCCATGATCAGACAAGACTGGGCATTCTCAGGGTGGTCACACCGTAGGCAAAACATAGAGATCATATGCAGCAACAAGCTGGTTCCCAGCAAAAGGACCAGGGTGCTTTCAAGGGCATTGAAAGGATCTTCAGGATCTTTAAATCTTCCAGAATCTACTCCCACTATAAATAGTCTGCTGGGGGAGCTGGGAAAGCAAAGGAATATCTCCTTCATAGGTTGATCACCTGAGGAGGGGAAAAAAGATGTGTAATTGCTAAACACTTCTATTATATACCTCCCAAAGTATAGAGGTGGTGACCACATTGGGAACGCAAGCCAGGTCAGTTTCATGATCAATGAGTCTATTGTATTACAAGTCACTACCATAAAGTACAGCAAAACAAGTACCTTAGCCCAAGCCCCACAGCCAATACACACTAAAACAGCAAATACCAGCTGTAAGTAAAACGCGACATGTTGAAACTCTGAGATCAAGAGCAGCAAATTTGAGAGCCAATAAATCAGCACTGTGATAAGTGACTATTAATCCAAAACAATGAATGCTTATCACAAATACAATTAGACACACCCTGGTCAGATCTGTCATCATCTCAACTTTCATGCCCCACATTGGGCACCAAAAAGAACTGTCATGGTTTAAGTCCAGCCAGTAACTCAGAACCATGCAGCTGCTCTCTCACTCCCCACCCTTTGTTCCCCCCTGCTCCAGGAGGAATGGGGAGGAGAATCGAAAAATGTAACTCCCGAGGACTGAGATAAAAACAGTCCAGTAACCAAGGTATAACACAAACCACTAATGATACCACCAATAATAATAATGATAAGGACAATAACAAAGGAAGAGAATACAACCACTTACCACCCACCAACTGATACCCAACCGAACCTGAGCAGCGATCTAGCCCTTTTGGGTAACTGCCCCGAGTTTATATACTGGGCATGACGTACTATGGTATGGAACGCCTCTTTGGCTAGTTTAAGTCACGTGTCCTGACTCTGTTTCCTCCCAGCTTCCCCTCCTCCCTGGCAGAGAATGAGGCTCAGAAAGTCCTTAGTCGGTTTAAATATTACTTAACAACAACTAAAACCATCGGTGTTGTCAGTGTTGTTCCCAGGCTGAAAGTCAAAAACAGCACTGCACCAGCTACTGAGAAGGAGAAAAACAACTGCTACTGCTGAACCCAGGACAATAACTTTATAGAAAGTTAAATTATTTTTTTAGCCAAAGATTATCTGGTGTGCAAAACATAGCAATAATCTGAGTAGTTTCTTGCCGTTTTCTTTTTAATCAGGTGGTGTATATGTCATATTTGTCAAGCTAAACTGGCACTGCCTAGCTGCATCTCTCAAGCCTATATAAGGTAACTAGTAACTAGTGCTAGTAAGTAGGGGGGATTCTCCTTGGAGACCATTTATTAGAGAGAAGATATCTGAGATCTATTTGCACATTCACACTTAAAGCTTTGTGTATTTGATATTCTTTATTTTGCTAAAGATTTTTCATTTCTTTTATGGGAAAAGAAAACCTCAGCACTACATTGTGTCAGGTTAAATAGAAACTCTATCAGTGATTCTTTGGAAATTACGCATGTTGCAGATGTGTGATTCTGGAGGGGTTCAGTAAGCCAGCTGAAATGGGCAGCAGATGTTTGAAATTTGGCTGCTGTGTCATTTCCTACTGTTAAATCTGTTGAGTTTAGTGTCAAAAAGAATGACATGAGAGATCAATCACCTGAGTGACATTAAGAAAGTCTGTTCTTTTTGTTGCTCTGCTTGATGGGTTAGCAAGAGAATTGTGGCATTATTGTATTGACTGGAATAAGCATTAGAATCATCAGAAGGTCAAGTTTTCATTCTTTGACAGAACGTGTTATATTGCTTTCTGAACCCTCAAAATGACCTAACACCTCCCTCACTTATCTCTTCCAATAAAACATCTTTGATGGAAAGCACAATCGTAGAATCATAGAATAGTTAGGGTTGGAAAGGACCTCAAGATCATCTAGTTCCAAACCCCCTGCCACAGGCAGGGACACCTCACACTAAACCATCCCACACAAGGCTTCATCCAACCTGGTCTTAAGCACTGCCAGGGATGGAGCACTCACAACCTCCCTGGGCAACCCATTCCAGTGCCTCACCACCCTAACAGGAAAGAATTTCCTCCTTATATCCAATCTAAACTTACCCTGTTTAAGTTTTAACACATTACCCCTTGTCCTGTCACTACAGTCCCTGACAGAGTCCCTCCCCAGCATCCCTATAGGCCCCCTTCAGGTACTGGAAGGCTGCTATGAGGTCCCCATGCAGCCTTCTCTTCTCCAGGCTGAACAGCCCCAACCTTCTCACCCTGTCCTCATACAGGAGGTGCTCCAGTCCCCTGATCATCCTCGTGGCCCTCCTCTGGACTTGTTCCAGCAGTTCCATGTCCTTTGTATGTTGAGGACACCAGAACTGCACACAATACTCCAGGTGAGGTCTCACAAGAGCAGAGTAGAGGGGCAGGATCACCTCCTTTGACCTGCTGGTCACACTCCTTTTGATGCAGCCCAGGATACGGTTGGCTTTCTGGGCTGCGAGCGCACACTGCCGGCTCATGTTAATTTTCTCATCGACCAGCACCCCCAAGTCCTTCTCTGCAGGGCCACTCTGAATCTTTTCTTTTCCCAACCTGTATCTGTGCCTGGGATTGCTCCCACCCAGGTGTAGGACCTTGCACTTGTCATGGTTGAACTTCATAAGGTTGGCATCAGCCCACCTCACAAGCTTGTCAAGGTCCCCCTGGATGGCATCCCTCCATCATATCAACCAGACCACACAGCTTGATGTCATTGGCAAACTTGCTAAGGGCGCACTCAATCCCACTGTCCATGTCAGCGACGAAGATGTTGAACAAGACCGGTCCCAACACCGATCCCTGAGGGACACCACTTGTTACTGGTCTCCAGCCGGACATCGAGCCATTGACCACAACTCTTTGTGTGCGGCCGTCCAGCCAATTCTTTATCCACCGAGTGGTCCATCCATCAAATTGATATCTCTCCAATTTAGAGAGAAGGATGTTGTGCGAGACAGTGTGAAACGCTTTGCACAAGTCCAGGTAGATGACATCAACTGCTTTACCCTTATCCATCAGTTCCGTAGCCCCATCCTAGAAGGCCACCAAATTGGTCAGGCAGGATTTCCCCTTAGTGAAGCCATGCTGGCTGTCACCAAGCACCTTGTTGTTTTTCATGTGCCTTAGCATGCTGTCCAGGAGAATGTGCTCCAAGATTTTACCAAGCACGGAGGTGAGACTGACTGGTCTGTAATTCCCCGGGTCTTCCATTTTCCCCTTCTTGAAAATGGGGGTTATTTTTCCCTTTTTCCAGTCGTCGGGAACTTCACCTGACTGCCATGATTTTTCAAATACGATGGCCAGTGGCTTAGCAACTTCATTCGCCAGCTCCTTCAGGACCCGTGGATGGATTTCATCAGGTCCCACGGACTTGTGCTCGTTCAGATTTTGAAGATGGTCTCGAACCAGATCCTCTCCTACAGTGGGCCCAAGGTCTTCATTCTCACAGTCCCTGTGTCTACCTTCTAAGACCTGGGTGGTGCAGTCAGAGCCTTTGCCAGTGAAGACCGAGGCAAAGAAGTCATTCAGAACCTCAGCCTTCTCCAAATCCTGTGTAGCCAGTTCTCCCGAAAGCTTCCTCAGTGGGGCTATTTAGTCCCAAGTCTGTTTTTTGTTTTCTGTGTACCTGTAGAATCCCTTCCTGTTATCCTTAACATCCCTGGCTAGGTTTAATTCTAACTGGGCCTTTGCCTTTCTAACCTGGTCCCTAGCTTCCCAGACAACATCCCTGTACTCTACCCAGGCCGCGGGTCCTTGCTTCCATTTTTTATAAGCCTCTTTTTTTCTTTGAATTTTCCTCAGCAGCTCCTTTTCCGTTTCCTTCTCAAAGGACACACTAGAGATGCAATGGAGTACACGTCTGTCATTCTGTTGAATTATCCTGTGTGTGGAGAAGGTGTTGATGTCCTTAAGTGGCTTCAATAATCTACTCCTCACTCTCCATGGGAAAACAATATGGGATTATTCTGCTCCAGACGACAGCAGAATCAGCTAGAGCTTGAAACAGTAAATCCTGTAGAAATAAATGCATACTCATGTCTTTAGCTTTACTGAATCTGCAAAACTGGATATGGAGACAGCAGACAGCAGCTCAGGTACATCGTGATGTTAGGACTTCGTTTACATTTGTTTGAAATTATAGCACAAAGAAAGCATGTGGTTTCTTGGAGGTTTTGCAAGTTAAACTGGTTGCTACTCTCTTACAGTGAAAAACTGAACAGTAGAGTGTACACTGGGGAAAATAAATGCTACCTTCTTCATGGTCTCAGTGTCTAATCTGTCTAAGATGAGTGTCATTGCATTTGGTTTGTGTATCAAGGTTTTGGTACTGGTGGACTATGTGTGATGAATTCACCATGACCATTCTTCCCTATCCCTGGCAGGAGAGAAGGTTGAGAATTTGGGAGTGAAGTTCAGCTTCCTGAGGGTAAGAAGGGAAGGAGGGGTCAGGGGAAAGAATTTGGGAGTGAAGTTGATCTTCCTGAGGGTGAGGGGAGGGAGGGGTCAGGGGAAAGTGTTTTAAGATTTGGGTTTTATTTGACATTATCTTACTCTGATTTGACTGACAATTAATTTAATTAATTCCTCAAGTAATGTCTGTTTTACCGGTGACAGTAAATAGTGAGTGCCTCTCCCTGCCCTCATCTTGATCCATGAGCCTTGTGTTGTATTTGCTCTTTGCTCAGTTGAGGAGGGGAGCTGTAGAGTGGCTTTGGTGAGCACCCTGTCTCCAGCCAGGTTCAACCCACCACAATCATTTAGAGTTTAAAAATAGTTAAGGAATATGAGAACACCCCTCAACTCATATCTTCCTATTACAATACACAAGCGCGAAGGTTGCTTTAAATAATGACTGGTTTGTATTTTATTCCACTAGTACATCCTAACTCATAACAATGCAGGAAACCTTGGTGCTGAAGGATGGCACTTCACAACAAATCATAGTTAAGATCTGAATTTCCACAAGTCTCTACTCGAAACAGCAATTCAAATTCTTCAAGTGCCTGTACCTGGAAACCTACTGTTCAATAAAGATGATGAATGGAAAGATTGATAATTGCCAGTAAGACTTTTGACATTTTCATTTACATAGACTTTACTGAAGTTATTTCGAAAGATCACAATTTTTTTCTTCCTAAGGGAAAGTCACATCTAGTGCAGGAGGTAGCTGCGTAAGAAATCGGAATTCCCAACTACTCTGTAGGTAGCATTACCAGTGCCTACTTTGCCCTGTGATATTTACAACACCATATATTTTACCATATGTTTTACTTTGTGTCATAACTTTAGTTATAGGTTGGATTTTCATTCCGATTTGACTTTGAATTTAACACCAAATCTGATTCTTAGTTGTCTTCTGCATGTGTTTGGAGATCTGTAATTCCTCATAGTAATCCATAATGCAATTATGAATTGACAAACCCCTTTCCTTCCCTGTTCTAAATATGGTTGAATCATTCAGAGTCTCAATCAGTATCTTTTTTTTAAGATAGTACATAATGAAGATGATGGCCAACAGGAAATGCAGTAAATGAGCCATTTCCTGGAATCCATTGGATTTTAGCTGTTTGCCTGTTAGTTTTCTTTCATATTCTGAATAGCTGAGGGAACTGGGGGAGGTTAGTCTGGAGAAGAGAAGGCTCAGGAAGGACCTTATTGCTCTCTACAACTACCTGAAAGGAAGATGGAGCCAGGAGGTGGCTGGTTTGTTCTTCCAAGCAGCAAGTGATAGGACAAGAGGAAACGACCTCAAGCTGCATCAGGGGAGGTTTCGACTGGATATTAGGAACAATTTCTTCACCAGGAGGGTGTTCAGGCATTGGAACAGGCTGCCCAGGGTAGTGGCAGAGTCACCATCCCTGGAAGTGTTCACAAATCATGACATAGTTTAGTGGTGGACTTGGCAGTGCTGAGGTAAAGGTTGAACTTGATGATCTTAAAGGTCTTTCCTAACCTAGTTGATTCTATGATTCTATAGTAGATTCTGCTGTCCCTTGAAGGATTGACTTGGGGCATTTCTAGTGTGTTTTGCTGTACAAAGGCCAGCACTGTTGTTCTCAGAGTGAGTGCCCCTTTGGAATGGTGTTGGTTTTGCTGTATGCTATATTTCACTCTGTGTAAAGCATTATTCTGAGATAGAAACATGTACTGATGGTACACTGCCCTTGCAGTCCTGTGTCTAGCTCTGGGCAACAACACAAGAGGGACGTGAAGTTACTGGAGCAAGTCCAGAGGAGGCCACAGAGATGCTGTGAGGGCTGGAGAACTCTGCTCTAGAGACAGGCTGATCGAGCTGGGCTTGAGAAGACCCTGGAGATACCATAGAGCAGCTTCCAATGTCTAAAGGGTTTACAAGAAATCTGGAGAGGGGCTTTGGACAAGAGCCTGTAGGGACAAGACAAGGGGGAATGGCTTTAAACTGACCGAGGGGAGGCTGAGATGAGATCTTAGGCAGAAGTTCTTCCCTGTGAGGGTGGTGAGGCACTGGCACAGATTGCCCAGAGAAGTTGTGGCTGCCCCATCCCTGCAGTGTTCAAGGCCAGGTTGGACAGGGCTTGGAGCAACCCGGTCTATTGGAAGATGTCCCTGCCCATGGCAGGGGGCTGAATCTGGATGGGGTTCCTTCCAAACAAAAACATTCTATAATTTTATGAACATCCAGCTATCACACAGAACCTGAACTTTCTCAGGGACAGTTCAGTCATAGGGCTGGGGTTTCACCCTGACTAGTTTTGAGAGGTAGTAGTACTGCTCTTCATTACTGTGCAGCTATTAGGGAATTCATTACTTGTAGAAGAAACTTTGTTTCATTCCTCTTGTAATATTATCAGATTCTCAACAGGGATATTACTGAATAAAAATTGATAGCACTAGTGCAAAAATGCAAGTGCATCTTTTTTTGTGAGAAATGGAGAATGGCAAGATTAGTAGGGAGAGGTACAGGCAGTCACATCTCACACATATCTCACTAGATGTTGCATGCAGAGCTAGGTTTAATGTTTCTGCCCATTTGTCAGAAATGCAGGTTTTGCATTGCACTAAGTAAATCTGAAGGTGAAATAAAGCTGGGAATATAATAAGAAACCCTGAATTTCTTACACTGTTTGCAGAGAAGTAAATAAAAATATTATGTAAAAGCCCTATTTTTTGAGGAAATAGGTTGTTAAAATAGATATATATATTTCAGAATTAGTAGCATGATTTTGTCAAAATGAGGAGCCTTGTTTATCACAGCATAGGAACAAGGTCTGGGTCCATGGGATATGTGGTGAAGGGGTTAAGGAAGTGTGGTAGTTGCAACACCCTGATGGGGGAGATGGGCTGCAGATTGGGGTGATTAGAGTGTCATGCAGAGGCCTGATGATGCCTCAGTTGGGTGGAAGAAAGACTGATGAGAATGTTTCTTTTCTGCTTTTGTACAAGACCTGCAGCCTTTGAGCAGCCTGACCAAAGGTAATTAGACCTCTGCTTATCCCTCATTTGCATATAATAAATACACAAAAGTGAGGAAGTGGCTGTCTTCCATGTTATCAATGATGTCAACAACAGGTAACTTGAATGTAGTTCCACTTTCTGTCAGAAGCGTAAGTTTGGCATTTGGGCTTCTCTAATAAAGAAGATGAGAATGTGACTATACATTGTAGACAGGTTGGTGGGCTTGCTCCTCTCTCCTCCCCAAAGTAGGGATGCCTCTTTAGTAAGTTTTGTGCCTCTGACTACTTTAGATGGTACCTAGGTGGAACTAAGCTTGATGAATTGCCCATTGGATTTTCCATATGAGCTCCATTAGTCATTGGCTACCTTTGGTTTTTAACACTAATGCAGGAAGTGAATTTATCAGTGGCAATTCTGAATCTGTGTTTCTGTTGCTGTAATAGTCTGCAATATTTGTGAACCCATAATTGTGAAAGTTCTTGTAGGGTGTGACTGGATGTGTAGCATTGAATTGGTGATAACCAGAAGTTAAACTGTGCTGACCCCAGCCTCTATGACCACTGAGGAGGACTGGTTTGAATTCAATAGAGGGTATTTTCTGCTTAATTTCTATCCATTTAACACAACCCAGAGCAGAGGAACAGAAAATAAGAGGAGAAATATCTGTGCCATTGAACTTTCCAATTTTTCCTTTCTGCCTGAGACTGTTGAAAATGAGATATAGTAAAACAAAAATCACCATTTAAATAACATGTTAAACATCAGAAAAAATTGTTCTCTGACGCATGGAGAAATACAACAGGATACTAGAAGGTCCTCCAGCCCATCTGAAGAGAACACCTGCACTACAGAATTCCTGAAATGTGATCATTTCACTGGATTTTATAAAATTAGTGATGCAGACTAAGCGGAATGTTCCAGTGCTCACTTTGAGAAATTCTCCCAGAGTGTGTCATCTTTGTGGCAATTACATGATATTTCTTCCTGGGCTACCAAGAATTCTTACTGAGGAATAATTCACTCTTTGTAACAGTCTTTTTAAGCTCCTAAATTGTGTTTTCACTAAACTGAACAATGACTATTCCTTTCATTTACTGTCACAGATTCTAGATCAATGTTTGCTGTTCTTCTCTTGACTTTCTCAAACTGATTGACATCTTCTTAGCAGTGTTGCTTCCTCTTGCAGAGATAATTCTGAGCTGAAGCCTTACTAGGTCAGGGTAGAGGAACAATAAAACTTCCTTTATCTCACAGACAAATTCTAGTCTATATGTTAAGGTTTCATAATTACTTTTTTCATTAAGGCTGCTGATTTGATAAGGCTGCTTCTGACCCATGATATTCCATTTGTTATTGATCTTTAACAGTCGGTCCTTTCTCAGACTTCAGTTGGTATTATTTAACCATAGCAAATATTCTGTGTTATCTGTTGGTGCATCTTGATAAGATTAGGTTTTATGCTCAGAAATGTGATGAAAGACTTCACCTCTCACGTGCAGAAGAATTGTCAAGTTTACCATCCATTAAGTATTTCATTTACCAGGAACTGGTTTACTTGAAGTGGCACATCAGCTGCTCCTTTGAATGCTGGTTTTGTGCTGAGCCCTTTAGAGGCATTCTTCTAAGGCACACGCTCTTTCATCACTTCATTTGAAATAACTTCAGTCACTGATTTATGTATGTGTTTTCTGGAATGTGCTGGGAATAGTACCTGTGGCTTTTCATAACACACATTGTCTTTTTTGGTTGGCTTCATTTCATCATTGTCATTCATGCAATATGTCAGTGAATAGATATGAAGAAGTTAAAAATCCTTTTTCTTTGAAACCCATTGACATTTAGTCTTCTTTAATAACACTGCCTTAAGAATAAAACTAAGACCTGTTTGGAATGACAGCTTCAGGTTATTGTCTGTCTACACTAGAGATAATAGTTTTTGGTTTAGCTATCAGCTAGCCTGTGGAAAAGGCAAGAAACACAAAGTGTAATTACTGTACACAATTGTACACAATTGGGTTTTACTAACCTATGCTTCTGATGAATGTTTTTATCTTCTTGTTCTTTGCAGAATAAGCTGCTTTTCTTCAATATGGAAACTCTCGTATACATAATTCAGGTGCCCTACATATCAACAATAAATAACAGCAGAGATTCTCAGTTTGGGGATAAGATTGTTCATTCACTTTGCTTCCTGTGTCTTTGTGAATAGATTATCCTTCTAACATGGCATTTTAGGGATTTATCAAACTTATGATGAATTTCGTAAACTATATAAATTTTTAGAGTTTATATTTCTCATAATTTTCAAAACTTGGAGTTTTGAAACTGTCCTGGGTTCAGCAGTAGCAGTCATTTTTCTCCTTCTTAGTAGCTAGTGCAGTGCTATGTTTTCATTTTTTGGCTTGGGAACAGTGCTGATAACACCGATGTTTTTAGTTGCTGCTCAAATGTTTAGTCTGACCAAGGACTTTCTGAGCCTCATGCTCTGCCAGGGAGGAGGGAAAGCTGGGAGGAAGCAGAGACAGGACACCTGACCCAAACTGGCCAAAGAGGTATTCCATACCACAGCACGTCATGCCCAGGATGCAATGGAGAGTTACCCGGAAGGTCTGGGACTGCAGGGTTGGACCAGGTATCGGTCAGTGTTTGGCTGGGGGGAGTGGGGCGAGTTATTGGTCAGCTGGTGTTGAGGTGTTGTATTCTTTCCTCTTGTTATTTCCTTTATCATTATTATTATTGGTGGTAGCAGTAGTGATATGTGTTATACCTTAGTTACAAAACTGTTCTTATCTCAACCTGTGGGAGTTGCATTCTTTTCGATTCTCCTCTCCGTCCCTCCAGGAGTAGGGGGAGGGCAAGAAGTGGGGGAAGTGAGCGAACAAGGTTTGTGGTTGGGTTTAAACCATGACAGAAACATACTAACCTTTTTTCTTATTTGTATTCACTGACATTTTTTTTCAAGAATAGCAACACTGCAAAATGAAAAAGTGGGGCTTTCCTCTGTTATGGTGAAAATCATGTTCACTTATAAGTTGGTTTTTGTTTGTTGTTTTTTTTTTTTTTTACTTACGTTACTTGTTTGTCAGTGTGTTTTAATGCTTCTCAGTTCTACATCAAACTAATCAATATACAGATTAATTCCTAAAACCTGTCCTAAATCAGGGCGAAAAATCAGATATTTAGAACTTGTGAAAGTTCATCTAATTTTAATGCTAAGGACTTTGGGTACCCGTATGGGGGCGGTAAATGAATAGGAGTGTGTGGACTTCTTGGAGCAACATTTGTTGTGTAGAAGCACTGGATTAGAATAAGACCATCAAGATGCCAATCGGAACTGCTAGAATAGCTGCCCCCTTTGGTCTATTGGTTGTTTACTGATTTAACTGTGCTTTCACAGGAAAACACAGATTTTTTTTTTTTTTTTATTTATTTAATAGTAATCATTAGGGTTGACATATTTTCATGTTTTAATTCTCATGTTCCTGCAGAACTATATTAAATTTTTAAAAGTGGCTAGAGAACAAAAATATCTGCTAGTGAAACTTTAATTATAGTGCTTGCAGGTGGGAAGAGAGACAGTAGGTCATGTCTTCATTAAAACCTGTCTAATTAACTAGTGTAGATAAAGCTTTCCCTTCTTACAATGTGCTTCCTTTTTGATAGAAATCTGACAGTTGATTGGGCTGGAGTTAGTAAGTTTCAGGTCAACCGGTGTACTTGGAAGTAGCTTTCCTATTGAAGCCACACTCAGACAAGGCAATAGGAGTCAGTTTTAATGAGGCTGGTGCTGCCCAAGGAGGAGATATATCATAAATTAGTTATACAAGAAAAATGAGATATAAAGGGGTATACAGAAGAGATAAAACAGTTTTGGCAGGCAAAGAAATGTTACTTCCTACTGAGAGCACATAAGTCCTTCAAAATGAAAGTAGCAGATGGCAGGGGTATTGTCACCAAGCTGGGATGAAAATGCTTCAGAAGCTGATTATTGTCAAGGATCTTTCTCTGATGAAGAATCAGAAATGGGGTTTTCTTAGTTTTGATTACCTGTCTCCTGTTTGTTCTCATGGTAGACAGAGACAGTGTCAAGGTTTGACTTTTCCCATGGCAGTGGCATCCATACTGTGTTAAAAACTACATGCACAAATGAGATGTCAAAGTTGTGAATTTTGATGGGAAAATACGAATTTTGAATCTATGGTAATTTAAATCAAACCCTGAAAGTAAATCTACTCAGAGAAGTTTGCTTTTTATCTGTGCAGGAGTTGACACTCCTGTAGTTTTCTTTCCTACTTCACATTAGAGTATTCCTATGTATGTGTTCCCCAAACATCAGCAAACTTATTCTCATAATAAAAAGATAATTTAAGAAAATATTAAGTCTGTTTTCCCCAAAATGAGATAAAATTTGAATAAACAGGCCTTGGTGCCTGTAAATTTCTTTTATTATGTTATTGGTGATTATTATCTACCATCTTCTTTGGCCTCTTAAAAACTCAACTCTGCATTTAGAGTATGTATATTGAGCAGCTGTGTTATGTCGCTATGTTATGTTCAAGCCATCTAAAGCCAGCAAAATTCTTGTGCAAGCCAATTATAGTTTTCACATGGACAGATTTTCAGGAAAGTAAGGCACAACGTAATGAAGCAACTTGCTTAAGGTTGCATGACTAGCCTGAAATAAAGATGTGAAGGAGTTCCAAGAAGGACCTCAAGCATAAGACCATCCTTCTTCCTTGTACGTAGTGGTTCTGTGTAGAAATCTATCTATTTAGTTGATAAATTGTTTTTAGATAAGAAAATGGAAGTGTTACCAATACACTTACTCAACAAAGTGTTCAACAAAGTTCAGAAAATATAAACCTTTATATTCTTTATGTGTATGGACTGTCATTATAAAAGCTATGTCACTTGTATCTTTTCAGCTTATTTAATGGATTGATGCATCATAAATTAAATAATTCACTAGGTTTATTCACTACAGGCAGAAATAGTTGTTCTCAACTCTTTCAGTGTAACTGATTTTCACAATGCTGCAAACATTAACTACTGAATGGATCCAGCTAAGTAAATTAATTTAATGAGCCTTACTCAGAGTAATAAGAAATAAGTCACTGCTGAAAAAATACGCTATGATAAACTATGCTTTTTGGGAGAATTTATGCAAAACCCACTGTTAGTGGCAAAATATTTCAGTAATTCAACTTGTCAGAAGAAGCCATATAAAACTGCCTCGGTGAAGAACTTGCTCCTGGAATAAAATAAGATTTATTTTTTTTAGATTTTATTTGAGTATACAGAAGCTAGTGGCAATCTGTGTTCAACTGGATTGACTCAACTGAACATTCCCACTGTCTCAAGCATTTAAAACCCTGAATCACATCCTAGAAACCTCTCTTCCCTAAGCTTCTAATTCTTCGGGTAGTTGGATTTTCAAGTTTGTTTGGGATTTGGTTTGGTTTTGATTTGTTTTGGGTTTTTTTTCTTTTTTTTTTTTTTTGGGGGGGGGGCAGTTCCTCCTTTCTATAAATGTAGCATTAGAATCTCATTATAAAATACAGAACCTATTTAACTGCGAAAATTGTGAAAACGAAGATCCTTGCAAAGTAAATTCCTTACTGGAGCAGTGCTTTAAAGATAAACTCAGCACAGCAAAATATGTGCTGAAACAATTGGAGCTGTCAGCATTACAAATTATATAAGACTTGTGCTTTTTTCCAACAGTCTGCTTTCTACAAAATTACTAGTAATTTGGTCATTATATGTAATTAATAGTCATTGGAATGAAAGCCAAATGATGTATTAGATAACATGTCTGAGTCTGTCTTTGCCAGTCTTAAAGCACTTCTAATAAAACTTGGATCAAGTGCCAGCGCATCAGTAACAGCATGAATCTGTTTCTGACTGTGGCAGTGCTCAGACGCCACCAAAAGACAACTGTTTTCTTTCTGTACTGTGTTCTTGTTTAATTTACACCTTAACAATATATTAGTGTCTGTACTTTTCTGCTGGCTACCAACACAGAAGTCCACAGAGATAACCTCCCATGTTTCTAACAGAAATAAACCCACCAGGAAAACTCAGGATATATTTTCACATTTATTTGTTCTTTCTGCAGTCTCTTAATCTTTCTGCTGATGCTGTTTCAGAGATAATTTCAGCATTAGCATTGGTGAGCTATGATGCTTTATATTTCTAAGCTTTCCTCTGACCAGCAAAAAGCCTAAAGGATTATCCTTTTCCTTTGCTTTCTTGAAAAGTTGACTTTTGGTTCTTTGGCAGGAAGCCCAACATGTTTACTGGAACAAAGTAAACTTCCAAAAACCTTGCAAACCTTTCTCTCTATAGTTTTGTTTTTTGTTTTTTGTTTTTTTTTTTTGAATGCCTGATTATTTTTTATTTAGTTAATCTACTAATTTAATGTTGAAATCTCTATTTCAAGAGAAAAGCACATAAACAGAGAGACTAAAATACCTGTATTGCCTAGCCACAGAGATAAGCTACAGTTAATGGTTTGTTGAAGCATATTCTGTGCCATCTACACATGCCGCTATTATTATGTCAGCCAGGAGAGCTGAATGTCACCCTGCCCTGGCAGATCTCATTAGTCTTTCTATTGAGATGCGTGGGGGGATCAAAATTAAGGAAGAAACCAGTATTCCTATAGGTAAATTCAGAATTCTAAATCCAAGATGATGATTCTTGAAACCCATGCCCTGGTGAATCTGAAGTTTTGCATTCTCAAACTTCTAGTGCCTCTTCTGTCCTCTGTGCTAGTAGTAAGGAATTATTGGGGGGGGGGGGGAAGGGTGAATAAGACTAACGTTCCTACAGAAAAGCCCATTTACTAATGAAGTATTTTAACTCTTATGTTCTCTTCCTAACATCAGAATCTTAAGCACTTGAGTACATTTTAAATGTTTGAAATACCGTATGAGGTACAGGTCTAAAATCTGGATTGATCTGAAAAAGTTGTTGAACTAAGGCTCCTCACTTTTTGGAGGTCAAGGGTGTAGTAAACAATACCAATGAGGAAAGTTTTAAGGATGAACATACTTTGTGAAGACAGACTAGATGGTATTTTGATTTATTCCCTCCTTCTCCCTCCCAGCCTTATTTTCTGTGTTTAATCAAGTACTTAACTTTTAAAAAGAACTGTCACACCGTGGTTTAGAAAACCAAGAAATCTTCTGGTATGTTCCCCAGTTACCCTGCCTGTCAGAGTTTTCCTTATTTAGCTGTTTCTTCAGAAGATGTTTCTTTGAGTTTCAAACAGCCCTGAATAGCTTATGTGCAAGCATACTCACTGTACCTTTTAAATGCTGTTATATAGGAGTTGGGTTCCTGCTTGGTTGTCCTAATAAATCACTTCAAATCCCCTTAATCAGGTCTTAGTTAACTTTAGAAGACCCCACAATAATTCAAGTTAAAGTGAAAACTGACAAGAAGTGGTGGGATCTGCTTTGTTTTTACTAGGAATGAAACTGGCAACACAACTGCAGTTTGTTAATGGCATAGATTTACATAAGTATAAAGAAACAAGACAGTCTATGGTTAGCATTTAGATTAGCTTCACAAGTCCCTGTTTGGTTTGGCTGACTCATGATTTCTCTTGCTCTGTTCTGTAGAGGATAGTATTCTGTATATTCCTCAGATACTTCTTTGTAGCCCTCTTCACAAAAAAAACACTGCACAAACCTTGGTTAACTCAACTAAGAAACTTTCATGTACTTTTGAAGTTTTCTGTTGATTTCATCTTATTGTTTTTTGCTTTATTATCAAATGAGTAATAATATCAAAACCAAACCTTTTCCATTTAGTGTATTGAACATCAAGTCATAGAGACTTGTATGCACAACTGAAAAGAACTACAATATCTACATTGGCCTGATTTGACAAGAAGTTTATAAACCATAGTGCTTCTTATATTTAATTTTTTGCTGATATTGGATTGAATGTTTTGGAGTCTCTGAGTGGACAAAAACAATTAAGAGATAATTAGATTGAAAAGATGGACAATTCAATCCCAACCAACAGCCTTATCATATCAGAAAAATAGAGATTTTTAGGCAGTATGCTAGACATGGTGTCCCTGTCCATGGCAGGGGGGTTGGAACTAGATGATCTTGAGGTCCTTTCCAACCCTAACTATTCTATGATTCTATGATTCTCTGTGGATGTGGTATCTTTCTGTAAGCCAAGTCTCTTAAGAGTGTCTTAAGCAACACTGCTCTTGGAAGTACTCTGAGGCAGTTACTGAAATAAAGCTGAACTTAGTTATGTTTCCTCAGTACTTTCCTATACAAAGCTTAATCAGTTAAAGTAAAGCTGGTTTGGAAGCTTCACCATATGAAGCTGCAGATAATGCAATACTTTAAGTGCAAGCAAGCTTCTGTGAAACTCTGCAATGTACTTAGTACCAGTGAGGTGTGAAGATAGACTTGTGATTTTCACATATTTTTCAAGGAACTTATTAGAACTGACTGTTATGTACTAGAGCTGATCATTAATGTGAACAGCTCTGTTGAGATGAACGGCGAAGACGCCTGTTCATGAGGTAGCTCTTCAGTCTTTTTCAGGCTATTTGCAGCACTACATATATCAAGTTTGCATCTAGAAAATTATTTTCACGATCATGGGATCTAGCAAATTTGTTAACTTCTTACTTTGCCTAAATTACATATCCAGTATTTCAAAGACTGAAACTTGACCAGAGTCAACAAAAAAAAGTATTTTTAGTTTTGCAGTTAGTTGAGTCACAGAATGGTTTAGGTTGGAAAGGACATCAAGGTCATCTAGTTCCAACCCCCTGCCATGGGCAGGGACACTGCACACTAAATACGCAGACCAAGGCTCTGTCCAACCTGGCCTTGAACACTGCCAGGGATGGAGTATTTACCGCTTCTTTTGGCAGCCTATGCCAGTGCCTCACTACGCACACAATCTTATATCCTTATATCTAACCTGAACTTCCCCTGTCTAAGTGTAAACCCATCACCTCTTGTCCTGTTGCTACAGTCCCTGATGAAGAGTTCCTCTCCAGTATCCTTGTAGGCCCCTGTGAGATATTGGAAGGCTGCTCTGAGGTCTGATGGGGTCTATGAGGTCAGTTCTTGTTCTCATTGTTTTCAAAAGGCAGTGAGTGCAATAAATATTTAACTTGCTAGTTTTAGTCATACTTTGACATTGAGTGGATTTTCTACCAAATACTTAAAACACTGGTAAACATTCAGATCCTAAAGGGGAAACCATAATAGAATATAAACCTGCTTTATTTTCTATCTAGCAGCAAGTAGTCTGTTTGTTCATTTATATTACTTACTATCAAATTTGATTATTTATTACCAAGTAGCTATCTCTGTATCTTGAAAAATAAACTCCTGATGAGGTCAAGTGGAAGGACCCCCAGTAAATTCTGTCTTCAATGCAATACTATTTAATGGGTTGGTATTCAACTCTTGGTATGGATTCACAGCTACTGATTGAAAAAATCTTTACATCTGGTCACATTTTCACTTAATATGTCAAACTATGCAGATAATTTGTTCACGTAATTTAATTTTTTGTTCAGTAGCCAAGCTGAAAAAGAACTTAATTATACAGCTTCTAGGTTTTTCCAGCACAGAATTTTTTTCATTTGTCATGTCAGGATGAATGAGACATTCAGACTAAAAATTCAGGCTAAATTTCAGGCTTTTTTTCTGCAAATACAGTGGATTTTTTGACACAAATGCCTACATTGCATGACGATTTGAAACAGACTGAGAACTAATGGTTGTGCTGATGACATATCTATCACCTGCCCAGAAATGGTATTTAGAGAGCTGAGCTGACAGGTAGAATAGTATGATTTAGCCTTCTACCTCTTGAAGTGTTTTTATATGGGTATCTTCCTTCTAGAAACGCTTTCCATTGCATGATATGCTGTAGTTCCTCAAGTTGATGGATAGTTTGAATTCATCTGAAACTTAATTACTCTAAATGTTTTAAACAATATTGCTAATTTTGAATAATTAACTGACAGTTGCTAAGTATACTTTTAAGAAGTTTCAAATCAAAAATAATAAATTTTGTTTCACAAGTTGTGACTGGCTGTTTCTGTGTTATTTCTAACAGTAGTTTAAACATTAAAAACTTCTTCCAAAACCAAGATCACTTTTTAAAATAAACTTTTGGCCATAACTAAACAAAGATTTAAATGAATACTTTTACCTAGAGCAAATAATTCCTGTATGTTTACATACCTAGCGTGCTTCTCTAAATGCTTGGAATAAAGTATACATGTCATAAAATGACAAGAAATGTATCTGGGATGCTGGAAAAACTAGTGCAGAGGGTAAAGTGAAAGTATGACTCTTGTGAGCATTAAGGTCTCATAGTTTTATTTAATTGTACACTGTGGAATGAGTGAGACACGTACAGGCTGTATACATTTTAAAGTAGAAAAATTGAGGAGACTTCAAACAGCTTCCTGAATCTGAAACAGATTAATTTGCAGGTTGTATATGTATCATCATAGAATCCTAGACTGGTTTAGGTTGGAAGGGACCCTAAAGCCAATCCAATTCCAAACCCCTGCCACAGGCAGGGACACCTTCCATTATACCAGGCCCATCCAACCTGATGTCGGATTGCTTATGCCTTAAGAAAGAAGTAACCAAGCCTAATCCCTTGATTTAGTTAAAAATACCTTGGATGTACTTACAGAAGATAAATTTTTAAAGATGTTCTGGACCGAGCAATGTGAAGTAATTAGATATACAGCAGAGGTTTCTGATCCTACAACACATTCCAGATTATGTGCAAACCATGTAAAAGGAGGCTCTAGTGGCTGCTAAGCATCCATCTCATTGAAATTGCTGCTTTTTAAAAGAACTCCTTTCTTTATCAGATCAGTACCTGTGGGAAAAAAAAAAAAAAGATTGAAAACAGATGTGAGAAATTAAGCTGAACATGTTAAACCAGTGCCACTCTTATACTTAACGTGCAGTTGTCAAAGTGGCTGGTTTTTATGCCTGAAGTTCTGTGTTATTACTCTCTGAAGCAAACAATATGCTTGTAGTGGATATTTCCGGAATTATGAGCACTCTTTGGTGTCCAGAGTTCACTGTCTACATATCATTCAATCTATTTCTATTTTTCATCTTCTTTTTCCCCCACAAATTAGGTTTTTGTAAATTTGGAATGAGCTATGCCATCAAATTCAAGTAAGATTGCATGGATCGATTTTTGACGTAAATTGGGAAGACATAATTGTAGCTGTGGAAGTTACCTTTGTGATGGTCAAATACACTCCACAAAGACACACTTATGCACATGGACCAGATCATGTGCCAAAAGGGAATGCATTGCAGTTGACTATAGTTATAAAAGTTGTTTAGGTACCCAAGGCAGCATTTAGGAATCTGTGATGTTTTCATGGAATGCAGCAAGTCCTTGCTTCCATTTTTTATAAGCCTCTTTTTTCCCTCAAAGTTTCCTCAGCAGCTCCTTATCCATCCAAGGAGGTCTCCTGGCCCTCTTGCTGCACTTCCTTCTAGTTGGGATGCAGCACTCCTGAGCTTGTAGCAGGTGATCCTTGAATATGAACCAACAGTCGTGGGCCCCCCTGCCCTCCAGGGCTATATCCCATGGAACCTTACTAAGCAGGCTCCTGAAGAGGCCAAAGTCAGCTGTTAACATGTCATTTAAAAGACTGTTCTGTACAAATCTTCTTGAGCACCTTGTGTCAAATTCTTCTCAGGATCAGGTCTAAACGATGTGAAATGCAAGGTAGCCTGTGTGTTAAAAGAAAGCAGCAAGTTAAATAGAAGTGGTCTAAGTTTAACTTGCCTTTAGACCTTATGCTAGGGAAATGTGGCTGTTATCTGTGTAGCAGAAAAGGCTGGGGCACATAAAGTGGTTAGCTAAGGGGCAGAAACTATAATGTGCCATAAAATTAGCATCTCTAATAAGTCCATGATCTTTACAGTTTGTGGAGGTATGAAATTTAGTTTCTGGCCTATGTCTGTGAAGGTGTTTCATAGTTTTCCCCTGGTTGTAGGATCAAAAGTTTATTTATGTGTGTCCCTCTTATTTCGGGGAGAAAGGTTAAATGTATGTGGGGTGTTATTTTTGTACTGAAGAGTAATGCTGTTTGAAAAACAGTGCAAAAATTGTGTCTCTAATCAGTGCTGAACTTATGTAAACCCAAGACTATCTGTGTATTTGAGGTTTTGGAAAGAATTTTTTTTAATATACTAGAGGATGCAGTCCAACATAAATTTGCTGAATGCCACTTAGTAACTGGCAAAGAATGTAAATTTAGGGAATTTGTTCACACTATTAAGGGCAGAAAGTCTGAGGAGATTCAGACAAAACTGTGTGCACTGGAAACAATCAGAGTCTACAGGAAAATGTTTGATAGTCAGTTGATAAGCAAATTAATTGCCAAACTGTACCATTTTACATAGGTAACTTCTTAAAACCAGGTCTTATGTTCTAGAACATGCACAAAAATCTTTGCCGTACAACTGCAAAACTCACCTTAAAACCCTTAAATGAGTAATTTATTTCTATTTATATTAATATTTTCTTATTTTTTAAACTCTGTTGGATTAGAACTGAAGTATTGAGGCCTGAGATTTTCACCAGCTTAGCCATTTGGTACATATTTAGTTTTCTGATAAAGTGAAATCCCAAACACTTCCTGTATCTGAGGTTTTGAACTGATGCCTGAGAAAGGAGTGAACTCAGAAGGATTTAAGGCATCTTGCTTGCTTTATTATACCTTATTTTATCATTTTTTACGTAGTTCAATTCAATTTCCAACTCTGAAGAAAACCAGGAAATGCTTTGAGACAGGATTATTTTTTCTTTTTTCTTTTTTTTATTTTTAGTAAATCAGAGGATAATATGCATATTTTAGTAAAATAGTTATTTGTGTAATGCATTTTACCTCTTTGGCTCAGCTGTTTATAAAATGTGCTAGGTTTAATCTAGGATTCCTTTTGTTTGGGGTTTAGATAGGTTTAAAAGGAAGCTGAAATTGAAAGAGAGAAAAAATAATTTATCAAATGAACTATATGAGAACTCTGTGGAAAAATCCAGTAGTCCTCATTTAACTCCTGATTGGAATGTTTTCTTCAAAGATCATCTGTCTCAATTTTTCCAGTTTACCAGAGAACAAATGAGTAGAAAAACTTGTGACTGACTGTATTTGATCGGCTGTCATTAAGGTATCTGTACCCAAACATAGTTCCTCATGTAATAATGCAGATTACAGTTAAGTGAGAGAGTGCACAAAGAAAGAAAACAGAATGAAGAGTTAGTGTGGAATGGTCTGAAGATCTAGAATTAGTTAACATCTATACAGGGTTACTTTCATGGCTCCTGAAGAAATTGGAACAATGCAGTTGTACTGAGCCCTACAGATCATTAAAAGTTGGTTACCATTAGAAAATAGAAAGTATATTGTAGAACCATGAGTTATATTACAGCAAAAAAATATTAGTCATTCGACAAAACCTGGTGCTTCTATGAAGTCATGTACTCTTTAGAAGAATAACATTTTTAGGGGAACATTTACTGACGTATTTCTTTGGGAGAATAAAAAGTCTGAAGGTGATATTACAATGAGTTTTGTAGAATCATAGAATGGTTTGGGTTTGAAGAGACCTTAAAAAGTCATCTAGTGCACACACACCCACAACCTGTGCCACAGGCAGGGACACCTTCCACTAGACCAGGTTGCCTGGCCTTGAATATTGCTAGGGATGGACGGTTTTAATGAGGTACTGTTCAGGGACAGCAATACAGAAATTTTGTGTAAATGGGTAGACCTTTTGTGGCCAGCACTGGCTTTAAGGTAATTTTTAGGTCTCAGTTATTAGCATAAAGAATTGTGTCTTGGACTTCATACATGGACTTCATGGGCTTCAGAATTTGCAGTTCAACTGAGTTAGCTGCAGACAAAGTGTTTTGCGGGTTTTTTTTGACAGGAGTTTCTGTGACTCAGTACTTCTAACAATGAAAACCTAGCACAAAGGAACATAGGAAGCAAAACCAGACTTCTGATTAACTGTGGATGTTTGGTAATGATGAATTAAAAGCTGGTGATGCTGGCATGCTTTAGTGATAAGTTACATTAAGAGATAAAGTATCACAAAATACCTTTAGGTTTTGGTCTGTTTGTCTTAAGGAAATGGTTGCATGGATCATGATAATAGTTTTACAAGTCAAACGTAATTTAATAGTAAATTAATACTACGCTATTATTAACATCTATAGATGGCAGTATCTCCTGCTAGTGCTTTAAAAATTGAATTATTTCATATATTGCAAAAGTGGATGGACCTTAGATATGATACTTATTTAAAAGGGTCGATCATAACTCAAGTGTGCTGGGTTCAGCAGTAGCAGTCATTTTTTTTTCTCCTTCTTAGTAGCTGGTGCAGCACTGTTTTTTTGACTTTCAGCCTGGGAACAGAGTTGGTAACACCGATGGTTTTAGTTACTGCTCAAATGTCTAGTTTGACCAAGGGCTTTCTGAGTCTCATGCTCTGCCAAGGAGGAGGGGGAGCTGGGAGGAAGCAGAGACAGGACATCTGACCCAAAGTAGCCAAAGGAGTATTCCATACCACAGCATGTCATGCCCAGGATGTAAACTGAGTGTTACTTGGAAGGGCTGGTTCGCTGCTCGGTTGGGCTGGGAATTGGTCAGCAGGTGGTATTGTATTCTCTTTCCTTGTTATTTCCCTTATCATTATTGTTATGTGGTAGCAGCAGTAGTGGTTTTGTGTTATACCTTAGTTACTGGGCTGTTCTTATCTCAACCCATGGGAGTTACATTCTTTTGATCCTCCTCCCCAGCCCTCCAGGAGTGGAGGGAAGAAAGGGGGGTGGTGGGGGTGTGGAGTGGAGTGCGTGGCTAACTTGCCAAAAAGGTTTAAACCACAACACTCAGTCAAGGTGCATAAACTTCAGTATAAATTTCTACCATGTTAAATACCAGTGACACTGATTCACAAGTACAGTTCTTACTTAAAATAGGAAGCATTAGTCAGATTGAATTTAAGAATAATGTCCATCTGCAAGAGGTGAGGCAATGTTAGAAAAGATGACTGTAATTACTTACAGTTGATCTGACCAAGCTGTGAAAAGCAACACATGCTGCCTCATAAAGTGATGTGATTTTTACTTAAAAGTGGTGTCTGTTGTATTAGTAACCATCTAATTCTCTCCTCTCCATGCCATGAAGGAGTAGAAAAGTAACTCAAGGGAGTGATGCAATGTTTGGTATGCATTGTATGGTAGGGTCGCTCTTGTGTACATAATTTAGCCTGATATTTGGCTCAGATTATTGGCATAGTTTTGATAGGTTGGACTTACAGCTCTGGAATTCCTCTGCCACTTTTAATTGTGTTGCTTTGAGTAGTTCCTCTGTTAACAGGCAAGGGGGAAAAGTAGCTGATTCCTTGTGACTTAGGTGGGAGAATGGCAGGCTTTTTTTAATTAAGTAGGAATAAATGTGTCCATGTACTTCAGCCCTCTACTCTCCTACGCTAAATTAGAAAAAGAAGGAATTGTTCAGGGCCACACTAATCATGGCATGTGATAAAATGTTACTCTGGTACTGTGAGACGTAGCTAAAAACAAATCTGCCAAAAACACAAGTAAGGTAAATGGAAGCCTGTATTAATGAAACTCACTGAAAAGCTGATGCAGGAAGAAAATGTGATTCAAGAACAATTATTTGAAAGCAAAATTGCCAAGGCTTATTCTGTGAGGTAAAAACCATTTATGCATTCAATGACATCTGGAAATTAAAAGTAAAGAATTGCAAATCAATAAAAATAAAAAGTGCACTAAGCTAATGGATCCCTTGTTTCAAATTGAAAGTGACAAGTTTGAATTCCAGAGTAAACATTTAGTGATGGCCCTTTTCATTACCACACACAGCAGCACTGCCATTTCAGCTTCCTCAGCTGTACACACAGAGCTAACATGCTGCTTTCGTCTATGACTCTATTTGCCATGCCTTTCAGGGAGAGGGAAGTGGAAACTCATTACTGAAAAACACCCCAGTGATTTGGAAGATAGATTTTCATGTCACCAGCTGATCCCTGAGGCTCAGCATCCACCCTTTGAACAAAAAGTTAAGTAAAATCTGTGAACATGTTTTCCATGTTGCTCTTTCAAAAGGGACCTTGCTGACTAACTGATTTAATGGATATATCTGCTTACAGGCACTTCTGTGTTTGCTGGTAAACACTTTTCCTTGTAGCAAAGAAATAGCTCAGAGGTTTTCTTAGTTCTGTCTGTTGCTTTTACCTGTGTGTCATTCCCATAATCACAGAATCATAGACTGGTTTGGGTTGGAAGTGACCTTAAGATCACCCAGTTCCAACCCCCTGCTATAGGCAGGGACACCTTCCACTACACCAGGTTGCTCCAAAGCCTGTCCAGCCTGGCCCTGAACACTGCCAGGGATGGGGCAGCCGCAGCTTCTCTGAGCAACCTGTGCCAGTGCCTCACCACCATCACAAGGAAGAATTACTTCCTTATGTCTAACCTGAACTTTCCCTGTTTAAGTTTAAACTCATCACCCCTTGTCCTATCACTGCGTTCCCCCACTGCTGTTTGATGTGTAGGCGTTGAAATAATCAGAACTGGTTGGAATACGCAAGATAAAATAGCATGAGTTTATATACCATGGGAATATCCTGCAGGAAGAGGTGCTTTCATTTCCCTCCCATTTCTCTCATTTCCATAAATGCTACAATCATAAATTCCTGTAAGACACTTCTGACACTTTTTCATCTTAATTACTTTTAAAATATCTTATTTAGGGAAACAGTCAGAAGTACCCTATCTGTACCGGTCTGTTCATGCATATGCATTGAGACAGCAGCTGGGTTGTATGAATAATGAGGTGGTTTCTCAGAATAAATACCAGGATGACTCAACCAAGAACCGTGCAAGGGTTCCTGTTTACAAGAAGGAAAAAAATAAAAGAAACCAAAAACTCCAGCCCTAAGCCCCCATTAAATAAGAAATCAAATCTTATGGCCAAGACAGCTATTTACTGGTTTTTTTTTTTTTTTTCTTCTTGTTGTTGCTTTTTGTTTTGTGTTTTTTTTTTCTTTTTTATTTTAAAGCAAACAAACTCAATTAAACTCAAGCTGTGTAACATCAGAGACAATAGCCTTGTGTCTGCAAGGACTGAGGCATTCCCTCATAGTTCGAGATCCAGATACTGTTTGCATTTTTGGGGTTTCTTTTAGTATCAATTTTCAGAATGATCCACTAAATTTTATGCTTTAAAGTGCTTTCGATATGTCACCTCCATTTTAATCTTTTACTTCATGAGATGATAGGTACTTCTTAAAGCTGCTGGAAATAATTCTTGCTCATTGAAGTGATTTTTACTCTTGGCTGATATATTTTTACCTGTCTTTAAAAAAGTGTTTTAATTACTTCCTTGGTTTTTAAGTACGGCTTAAAGTCTTGTTTCTTTGCACTTAGTTGAAATGTAGTGATATATAATCATACTGTGGACCTGCTTTGATGAAATTTTTGCATATCAAACATTAGGACAAGTACAGTGCTTCACCTTGAAGGATGAGACTTATTTACTCTCACAATGTCTAATATGCTACAATTATTGTATCTCAAGTAGAGAAATTATACTACCAGGGGTTGTTGCTTACTAGCTGAGGGATATAGCCATACATGCAAATATTATGCAAACACATGTGTAATGCCAAAAGAATTTTGAAGGAAAAAAATCTATGTAAAATAGTATTTAACAGTGGGGGGTGTGTTCTCACCTGATTGATGTGCTTGCCTTATGTGTTAGAAGTCATCTCTAATGGCTGGTACCGCAGATTTCTCCATTGCGTGTAAATCCTTCCATTTCAATAAGCAGTATCTGCAAAATTGTTTTTGCTTTGTTTTGTTCCAGTTTGCTGTAAATCCTTTCTAGGCCTTTATGGTTTTGGTAATGCCCTCTTGCTGTTTGCAGAGAAACTTGGCCTTTTGAGGAAAGTAATAAGTCGTATTTTGATTTTTTTTTTTTTATTATTGCTTCAGAGACATTCATTAATTTAAGTGAATGTGAATATGGAAATATGATTCCAATAAATATTATCTATTAAGTTAGTTATTAACTAATATTAATAATTCATTTACTAAGAGAAAATTATTTTTAATTACTGTTAGATCATAAGACTGAAAGTGAATATGTAAGTAATACATTTGATTGTAATATATACAACATTTAATTATTTTGCTGTGTGCATGGTTGTCATATGGTTTATAATGGTCAATCAAAATTATTAGTAGATTTTAAGGACAGGTGGATGATGGTTAAGATGATGATCAAGGGATGTTCAAAGCAAGAGATATTCAAGGCCAGGCTGGATGGAGCTTGGAGCAACCTGATCTAGTGGAAGGTGTCCCTGCCCATTGCAGGGGGTTGAAACTGGATGAGCTTTGAGGTCCCTTCCAACCTGAACCATCCTATGATCCTATGTTTAAGATGTTTCTGCTTTAAGCTGTATTTTTAAGAAATCTCTGTCCTACCATCTCTTGGATCGTGGCACAGATTATTCAGTTAGCCTCAAAAGCAGTTTAATGTAGTTTGTGTGGGTTTGAGTTGGATCGTGGCACAGATTATTCAGTTAGCCTCAAAAGCAGTTTAATGTAGTTTGTGTGGGTTTGAGTTAAAATACACTATAGTGCATTTGAGTAGTGTGTCCAGTTTGCATTGATACAGATGAGGAATATTACCTCCACCTTTCTTCTGTTGTGAGGCAGAAATCTGTAATCAGATGGTTATTACAGTGGAAAATGGAAACAAAGACAACTACAGAGGCCTTTTGCAGTTGTTTGACCAAAGCCACGATTCACACTCTGGATTTAAGAGTGTCAAAAAGTCTAGGTTCATACTAAGGTACAGGAACATGTTTAGATAATTATATGTGTACATATCTAGGAAAATATTTGCACAGATATGTTTGGATCCTGTGGTGGATATTTGCAGACTGAAGTGTCTTTTTCCAATCTAGATTAATTATTACATTATTTTCATTATAAAAGTATGCATTTTCATAAAAACCAGAGGCATTTTACACATATTAAGCTGGTAATAGTGAGAAAAAGGAGAGGCACATTTTTCAATACAGTTAAGCATCACTTCTGTCACAAGCAACATTTTACCATATGTTTTTCATTAATACTTTAGTTTCCTTTTTCCATTCATTGGTTTACATATTGAAACAAAGGGAGTACTTTCTTACAAATGTCTTTAATTGTATTAATGTTGCCAATTTTATTTAGAATGTATGTTTTGCAACCATTTTAACCTAAAGCAAAGAAGTTGCTGCCCAGCCTGTCTAATTTAATTGATGGTACAACTGATCAATCCCCAACAATTCTAATGCTTTCATTAATTTAGGTATGTAATGAGACAAAGGATAAATTTGTCCTGTGGATTATTTAATCTGGAAGTTAAAGTCTCTACTTCACAAGTTAAGACTTTTAACTGCTAACAAATTTTGTTATTGAGTAAGTTTCCTTTCCAGTTACAGAAACATTGACAGATTTTAATGCTCTAAAGTTATATCTTATTTCTTGGATGAGATTTTAGAAGAGAAGCTTAAATATATGTATAAAAAACATTACAAATTCCTTGAGGCAAAAGAAAATTTGGTTAAGGTCTTCTGGAATGTTTAAAACATGTCGAATTTTCTTCATGAGAACTTTTGCTTTGCACTGGAATGGAGCCAGGGTTCACTCTCTTGGATCTCAGTATTTCTTTGAACTTTATCAGAATGGGGAAATTCAGAGGTTGAATGGAAAAAGTTGTGGGGTTTTGTTGTTTTGGTTTTTTTTTGGTTTTTTTTTTGTGTTTTTCTTTTTTTGGTTTTGGTTTTTGGTTTTGTGGGGTTTTTTTTATTTTTTTAATTATTTTTTTTTAGGTCTGACATTAGGTTTGTGGTTTTACTTCTTCTTCTGGCATGGGAAGCAGTCTTTAGTAACTGAATTTCTCCTTTTTTTTTTTTTTTTTTTTGCTATAGCTCTAAAATCCCTCACTAAGCATCATAATGTCTTTTTGTTAAAATACTTGATCTTCCTAAGAAGGAATTGTTTCTTCTTCCTTCCTATTGCTAATAATATGTCAAACTGGTGAGTTTCTTTTCAAATGCTGTGTATGAATAGTTTGGCATAGCTGGCTTCCTGCAGTCTTTTATCAGTTCTTGCTTTCAAATGAGTATTTTTAATTGGAAGACAATAATAAGAATCCTTTTTACTTCTTATTTGTATGTATGTGGCTTGCTTTTTTTTTCCCCTTTCTCCCCAATCCTATGTTTCTTCAAAAATATTTAAATTATTGAAGTATTTGATTTTAACACAAATAGTATGAAAGACAACTTGTCAAGCTTAGCAGCATCCTGTGGTGAGCTGCATGTGATATAACTATTGAGAGAATTACAAAGTTCCTTTCATTCAATAACAATGGAATGATGTATTTTAGTTACACATTGTTCATTGAAGAAAAGTTACTTTTGCTGCTAAAGGTGTTTTTTTGGGTGGGTTGTTTTGTTTGGTTTTTTTTTTGTTTGGGTTTTTTTGTGTGAGGTTTTGTTGTTGTTGTTGTTGGGTTTTTTGTTTGTTTTGGGGTTTTTCTTGGTTTGATGCACTGATTTTATTATTTTGTCTCAGAGATGTTTTTTGTTGAGACATTATTAAGCAAGAAATGCAGGTTTGATAACAAAGAAAGTACAGCCTTTGTACACAGTAAGGCTGACAACTTCCTCAAGTTGTGAGACATACTGAACTTGTACTCAGTTGTTACTGGATTTGAGTTTTGCTACAGAGGACTAGAAAAGCCACTGCATTCAGATTGAGTTCCTGGAAGTATGAAGGGAAAGAGAGAGAACATGCATGGAAGAGAGGATATAATGTATGCAAAGCTATTTCATGGAGAGGACAATTTAAGCTGAAAAACTAAAGCTTCTAAAAGCTTTATATCTGTTAATGTTGCTGAATTATAATCTAATTTTATAAATGGACAGCTTGTATGCAGGATGATGAAGCAGATTTCAAGCTAAGGAATAAAATTGTTAGTACAGTTAACTGCTAGTTTATCCTGCTGTTAGCACACAAAGAGCTGGTAATTATTAAAATTATAATAAAAAATTGTGAGTCATATACACAATGAGATATTCTATGCAAGCTGCAAGTTTGCATCAAAATGAACCTCCACATTGAAAAGAGGGAAGGGAGCAGCCTACCATCACCACATTTGTTTGAGAATATTAGTTAATGAAAGAGATGGCACAACTCTGAACATGTGGTATGGTCTTGCTTATTGCAGTTCAATTCATTATTACCTCAGAAGGAATTGCCTGCTCAGAACTATAGAAAACAGCAAAGTAAAATCTTTGAGTGTGTTCTTCTATTTGGGAAACGTTTGCCACTCAACCCTAACCTTATGCCACATGCTATCTATGTTTCTCTCCTATTAATGTGCTTACATTTCTGCTAATTATACCAACTACTACTCCAATATTTTTTCCTGATTATTTATTTGACTACTGCTTTTTAATGAAATTCCATGTTCTCATTAATCAGTTTTACATATATTTTTAACTCGCAAATTTCTGATTACTATGACAGTCAATTTTGGAAGCCCGCATCAAGAAGTGACAAATAGGACAAACTTCTGTCTTGGAGAATAGGCAACAAAGCTGAATAGAATTTCATTTTCTTAAATAGTTTCTCTGGCCAACAAAGTACTGCAAGTCTCTAGGTTAAAGCATAAAATTAAAATTGATCCTGGTTGAATTAAATACTTGTGTTAATGGTAAAACATCATGTTGCTTTAGCTCACAGAAACATGGTCATGCTGTTTTATTAAGGAAAGCTTTTGTACACATTAATGAAAAAGAATATTAGAAATTTTATCAGGATATTTTATCCTGATCCTCAAAAAATGCTGATCTGCCAAGAAGTCACAACTATTTTATTGGCTTTTGATAATCTAAGTTCCTGTCAAGATTAAGCTTTTTTTGGTGGTGAAATGGCTTTTCTTTAGGGCATGTATATGTAACTCTCACAAATGACTAAGTCCCTGGAGTACAGAAATTTCCTTATGGAGGATTTTTGTCCAGTATTATACACATAAGAGACAACCTCTTCTTTTGACTGATGGAGCATTTTGATTTGGTACTATAATTATTATTCCTAGAGCAGAATTACAGGAAATAGCTAGAACCTGACAGAAAGGAGCTAGAGTTGCAGTTTCCAACTTCTGAATGGCAAATGATCTATATAGGCTGAAAAATACAAATCACTGATTTCAGTAAAACTTCTTTTAGGGAATTTTCAGATCATTCTGCATTGTGTGGGTCTCTGAAAGTACTAAGTTTTAGAATATTTTAGTTGTCATTTCTGTGACATTCAATCGTATAATTTGGAATGCTGCTGTTTTTTGTTTTATTTAATAAAAGCTGAAACTTCCAGCACAAGAAACTATTAATTCCTTAAATAGCAGTAAGAATATTTGTAGCCATGGTCAATAGATATTAGCATCAGACAACACAAATGATTAGTGTTTGTTTGTGTGGTATTTTTTCATTGTTTGGTGCTTTTTGTTGTTTGTTTCTTTTCTGTGTATTGATTTTTAAATGGTGACGGAGAGCCACTTAAACGAATTGGGTATATTTCTATCACTTGTAGAACTGGTCCAACTCCTGTGAAGATTTTGTTATATCATTAATTTAGGTTATAGTTTCAAGTTGGGAAAAAATGGAGATGCCTACTAGTTAGCTGGAGTATCTGAAATATTGTTAGACATACTGAGGGTGGTGAGGCACTGGAACAGGTTGCCCAAAGAAGTGGGTTAATGCTCCATCCCTGGCAGTTTTCAAGGCCAGGTTGGACAGAGCCTTGGGTGACATGGTTTAGTGTGAGGCACCCCTGGGCAGGGGATTGGAACTAGATGATCTTAAGGTCCTTTCCAACCTAAACTATTCTATGATATTCATAAATCTTGATTAAAGTTTTAAATGAGTTTTCAAAATCCAGAAATCGCTGTCTAGTTCAGTCCTGTTATAGACGTTGTAGAAGTTCAGCTGTTTCACCAGCTGCGTTCAGTAAGTTATCACATCGTTTCCCTAACGTTCACTGCTCTCTACAAGCCCCCATCCCAAGATTCTGCTTTCAGAACTGCTTTCAACAACTGAGACGATGGTAATGTGGATGATTTCACAAGAGGAAGTTTGGCTCAACATACTTTACTCTTCAGTAGTGATATTTGTTGTGCAAAGTTCAAAGGAGCAGGAAGTTACTGTTAAAAAGGGTTGAGATAGATCTCTGAAGATGGGAAGGGAACAAATGCATTAAATGCCATATTTTCCGTTATCTCTTTTCTGAATATGACAGCACTGTAAACACTGCCACAGTCTGTATGCTACCATATAATGTATCTTGCAACTGTCCTTCATCTTCTCTTATAACAAGACGTGAATTAAGTATGTTTACAGTTGGCAGCAATCCATTTCAGTGTGCTAGGATACAGCGCTGGAATTATGTGTTTCTCCCCAGCCCTTTGTCTTCTGCCCTCTAAAGAGTGTGATTTTCTCACAATTTAAACAGTATTGTACAGAAGAATATTGCAAGCCTTTCTCTTCTGATAGCAGAAGAGAATTACTGACCTTTTAAATAGCCTGTGTGTTTTGTCCAAAGAAGTGATTCATATTAGAGTTTTCATAGTATCTTTTGTTAGCTTGTGTGAAATTGAAGAAGAGCATGCAGAATATGGGTACTCACTTTAAAAAATTGTTATTAAATTATAAGTTTGAGTAAGAGTAACCATTCCACTTTGTTCTCCCTTCTCTGGAGTTTGTCTAGTAATTCAAGTAAAACGAAAATGAATGAAAGGATAGTAGGCAAATGTCTTAGTCTTCACATTGTTATTCTCGTACATTTATTGTGGCACCGTTGCATGGGTGTTGGCTCAAATATAAAAATGTGTAGTATTATAAGTATTTATACTCTAACAGCTTAAATTAGTCTGAAAAAACCCACTAAAATTTTCCTCTAGTATGATCCATTTACTATAAAAAATAGGGATCCAATTATTATGTGATGATGGGTTAAAATATTTGAAGCATGCCATGGAGCATCTGGTATAATCTCTGAGAAAACAGGAAAAGGTCCACTGGAAATGGCATTACATTCTCTGGATCAGTGTGGATGACTTCTGCTATCCACAAAGAGACCTAAAGTAGGCTATACTCCAATTGAAAGTAGAAAAAAATGATTTGTTGGCTGAGGCAGAAAGAAAGTAGCTAGAAATAGTGATTTACTAGGCTAACCACTAATGCTATATCACCTTTGAGGCACTTGGTGAGTCCTTGCTTGTCAGCTGCTGCTGCTCTTAGGGACATCACAGGTCATCCTGTTTCAGAATTGCCATGTTCCAGCTCTGGTTTTCCCCTTCAATTTTTAGACTTCCTTTCACATCACTGTTTTTTTTTTTTTTTTTTTTGTTGTTTTTTTGTTTTTTTTTTTTTTTTTTGTGTGTGTTTTTTTTTTGTTGGTTTGTTTGGGGTTTTTTTGAATCCTTGAGCTGCTGACAATCCTTTTTTCCTCTATTTTATGTCTGTCTGCAGTTTTACCTTTCACATCTTGCATTGCTTTAGGCTATGTATTTTGTCATAGCGCTTTCCTGTAACATAGCTGGTTTTTAAAGGGTCCTAGCCAATATCATGTGCCTGTAATTGTCAAAAGTAGTGTGGGGTCACAGAGAACTGAACCCCTCCAGAGACAAACAGAGGGGTTTTTTTTCTTTGTTTTTTTGTTTGGTTTTTTTTTTTTTTTTTTTTTTTCCTCCTCTGAAGCATTTAGAACGGTTCTGCAGCTTGAACCTGAAGTAGTGTTGGTTCCATTGAGTTGATACAAGTGTTACTGCTGAACCAAGGAGACCTAAAACTTCCTCTTAAAGTTCTGCATGCCCATTCCTGGGACCTTTCAGCAATTATTCTCCTTAACTGCATTTTAAGTTAATAATTATGATTTTATTTTGATATGTACTTAATATGTATTGCTTTTCCAAAGAGGATGTAATGTGTATCTTTTTAAAAGAGTATAAACATTTCATTACTTGATTGACTGAGAAACAAGGTGACCTTTTCGTCTTGAGAACTAACCTAATTTATAGATGCAGGATTCCACAAACATTTTAGATTCTTGAAGAGTCAAAGTAGCATGGCATAAACTTAGGTTATAGTAAAAATGAACTGATAGCTTCACAAACAGAGGTTTGCAGTAGTTTTTGACTAGGATGAAACCAAAAGATGCTGGTTTGCCTCTTGCCCTCTGAATTTCCAGAGCACTATAACAAGTACAGTGGTAAGTTTGCTAAATGGAACAGTCTTCTCCTAGTTTTTTTATTTTCAAATCTATAGAACTCATCCATTGAGTGTTTCTTTAAAATTGTACATTTCCTGTGTTTCTCAACTTTGAAATGGTACCAGGAACTGAAGGAAGAGGTTGAAGAAGACAGAGGATTGGGAGATTGGCAGCAGAGTTTGTAGAAGGATGCAAAATTTCTTCAGTGTCTCATCCAACCATGACCTGATTGTCAAAGTGTAATGCCATTTCTCTAATGTGCTAACTCCAATGTGTGTGTATGCAGAAAAAAATAAAAGAAAAATGAAATGCTTGAAGCTCTGCTTTTGGAATCCATCCAGAAATATTTCCCCTTAAGCTTGTAACAAACAGCTGCCAGAACTCCATGAGTCCCTTAACATGGAGCAGTGAGTATTCCTCATGAGCAGTGCATTTATAATGTGCTTGGTCAACAGTTTCACAGAGGACTGGTCCAAAGATGTACAGAGAACAAACAAGGTCTTCAGGGGCACTGTGGTACTTTCTGCCAAAAAAAAAGGTGAAAGCATAAAAATGTCTTTGTTTTATGCTTATTCTCCACTGTTCATTCAGCTGAACATTTTATGGAGACAGGGGGTATGCTGTGAGGATCTACAGTTTCACATCTCTTTTGTTTTACTATATTGAGAACTCTGCAATTTCTGAGATTAAGCCCTCCGTTATAAGCATACAGCTGTATAAACTCAATCCCAAGATTTACACCTCAAATGGATATTTCTAAGAAGTTTAAAGTGATCAAATCTGCTTTTAAAACAGACAGTAAGAATTACACCAGTATTCATGGTATCTGAATTTTCATTCATACAGAAACGGTTAACTGAATGCAGGAAGAATTGTGACACAAATTCTTTTGCTTCATAAAAGGAAGCAAAAGTTTTATTAAAAAAAAAAAAAATGCTACAGACTGAATTGCCTGACGAACATGGTCAACTTTAATGTGTGTGCTGGAAAGAAATGAATGATGGCCTTGTTTTCCAGTATCAGTAGCTTGTACAAAAAAACCCTAGGGTTAGACATTAGACATTAGATGATGAAGCTCTAAAGAGAGCTAAACTTTCACTGTTAGTGGCATATGTGATTTGGAATGTGCTGCTTTTCCTTCCATATTGTTTATGAATCAAATATTGGGGCTGTGATAGAAGACTTAAGACCTCAGCCCCTAGACATCTGTGGTAATTCAGTCAACCATGTCATAATAGTCATGACAGTAATAATTAAGACCATGTTTCAGATGTAACCGAAGCTTCAGTATTCTCTTTAAGCTTCAGTATTCTCATTGCCCTTATGGCCAAAAGTAGAATCCAGCATCTATGACTTGAGTAACTGCGTTGATAACTTTGTCTCATTTGCCCAACAGGTTTCTTAATTATAATTGGTGGTTATTTCGTAGATTTTGTTCACCTGAGGATCAGCCCTTCTGCTGCTAATAGTTAATAAAGACCACTCCTCCACTCCCCTGTGGAGCTATAGATAATGGTGTTGCCAACGAGACAGTTCCATGGGTATTTTCAAGTCGGCCACTTCAGCTTTACCTTCCTTGCAATGTTTTACCAAGTAATGATCTGTCCAGCACACACTTCGGGCTGGAGTCTCAGCTCTTCCTATACTACAAATGCAGTTGGTTTTAATTCCAGATACTGATCTAGTCTGTTAAGAACTCTTTCCATCAGTAATGTATAAGGCACTATAGGCTGTTTCATGTAGTTGGGGAAGAGAAAGCAACAAACTCAGAAGACAGACAAAAGTGCAAGACTACCCATAGGGAATTTGTGGATTTCTGTGGACACTCTTTAAGCACAACTACAGAGCAGGCACTCAGCTGGGTTTGGCATCTAGTCACAAAAAGAATGATGCTGCACTGAGAGCTTGCAGTTTCAAGGTGCCATTGAGTAAACTATCTACAAAAATCTTGAACATTGTCAGATCTCCTCTGACCTCACCAAGCTATGCATACACATATAATATTAATTCAAGTGTAGCTTTAAATGCAAACACACAGCAGAATTAGGGGAGTTAATGATACTCTGTTTGCATGTCCCTTTTAATTTCTGGTTTGAAGTCTACTACTGAAAAGAGAATCTGCTTCTGTTCTTCAGCAGCCAGAAGTGAACAAGACATCACAGGCTTTTTCTGCCAGTGTGAAGTAAACTTTACATGTAAAACTATATTGTATGTAGGCATATGAACATTATAGCAATAGGCTTATATGGACATCATTGTTACAGGAAAACTGAAAGGATTTTGGTATGAGGTATACAAGTCTAGTTTAAGGTTTGATTTAATGCACGATGAACATAGGTTGCTAAAATGCTCTAATGTTAAATGAAACCTATTTGTGTACAGTGATCACCATAAAAATGTGAGGTTTTGCCAGCAAAACAATATAAGCTCAAATTTTGTTGTGTAGAAAATTCTCTGTTCCTACACATGCTTGTTGGCATTCATCTACCTGTTTACAGGTTATTTTGGTGGGTTTTTTTTTAATTAGCGCATATTTCTACATTTTATCATAAAGTACTTTTGTTTTGTATGTACTTAAGGCATTATCATGTTTCCATTAATGGTTTTGAGGCTTGGTGGGGGTTTTTTTTGGTGATTTGGTTTGTGGGCTTTTTTTGTTTGTGTGTTTTTTTGGTGTTTGTTTTTTTTGTTTTGTTTTTTTTTAGACTGAGTATCATTTCAAGGTGAGGTTGGATGGAGCTTGGAGCAACCTGATCTAGTGGAGGGTGTCCTTGTGGCAGGGGGCTGGAACTGGATGAACTTCAAGGCCCCTTTCAACCCAAACCAGGCTGTGTTTCTATGATTATTCTAAGCTTTTCTTTTATATGGTATGTGGTATTAATAATGCCCATGGGGAAATAACCAAGGAACTTTATTGTAAATACTGTGGTTCAGAAACGAAGCATGACAGCACACATTGCTACTAATTGAATTTAATGAGTATCTTAGCATCATGCAAGTGAGTCCTTGAAATAGAAGCTATTCAATTTATATAACTTGTATTATAATTAAATATTTTCACATTTACCACAAGGGCAGGTTTAAACTTCATTAGACCTTTTCATGGAAAGGTGATGCCATATATCTTTTGCATTTACATAGATGTACTCTTTTGAAATAATTATACTGATGAAAGTCTCATTTTGAAATAGATAAATATGGCAGCATTTTACCTAGGGAGATTTTAGTAGTGATGCACCTCCAGGTTTTGAGATAATTAAGTTATTTTCATTAAGTTATAATTTTCTCTACAATTTTAACATAGTGATAACAGATAATCTACCTAACTGAATGGTATTTTGACTTTAGTACAGTTGCAAAAGAGAAAGGAAGCTTCAATCTGTATTAAAGTTACAGAAAGCTTGTCAGTCTTTGCTATATTAGCTGATCGATGAGAAGTTGGGCTTGAACTTGTTTTCACTACTATTATTTCTTACGCTACTTTTGATCTCGCAGGCATCCTCACTAATGTTTTGAACCACAGTCTCATATTCACTCAACAGTGAGTAAGCAATTGCTTGCATATTAAATAATCAGCATAGGTGACCAGTTCAACTAACTGGTACCAGCTAACACTGATAAAATATATGTGCTGGTGTTAAAGTCTTCTTCCCCTTCATTACGAAATTTATATAATCAGTTTATTTTTCTTGCAGTATGATGTTTAAAATCATAGAATTACAGCCTGGCTTGGGTTGGAAGGGACTTTAAAGTTCATCTAGCTCCAACCCTCTGCCACAGGTGCAGTCATTTTCCACTATACCAGGTTGCTCCAAGCCCTATCCACTCTGGCCTTGAACACTGGCAGGGATGGGGGAGACACAGCTTCTCTGGGCAACCTGTGTCAGCACCTCACCACCCTCGCACAGAAGAATTTATTCTCTATCTCTAACCTGAACTTCCCCTGTTTTAGTTTAAACCCATCACCCCTTGTCCTATCACTACAGCCCCTGATGAAAAGTCCTTCTCCATCATCCTTGCAGGCCCCTTCAGATACTGGAAGGCTGTCCGTCATCCTTGTAGGCCCCCTTCAGATACTGGAAGGCTGCTCTGAAGTCCCCAAACATTATGCTCTTCTCATTTTTTAGAGTCTTAAGTGACTAACAGGAATTACTTGACTGACTTTGTTTTGTGATTTCAGTTGAGAAACAAAGGATTTTATTTTTTTTCCCAAGATGACTGCTAATTTAGGCTCCCAGAATCTGAGGTGCCCCACTTGAGTACAACAAGGACTTGCCTCTCCTCTTTTCACAGGTTCAAGTTGCCATTAATGTATTTGGAAGTCAGTTTGAAATACAAATGCTTATCAACCTTGCGAAAGAGACCATAGATTGCAAAAGCAATGACTGAAATTTGAATAATAACACTTTAAATGTTACTCATTATCTTTGTATTAACAAAAACCAAAGAAAATATAACAAGAGTGTGTGATTGGCATTTCAGACATACACACTAGTGCCTCATTCTCTTGATTTGGTTCCACCAGCCGTATCTGATCTGATACTTCAAAAAGCAAGCCCTGCACCAGAACTGATAACCACAAACACTGCACAGAAAAGATAACTTGTGAAGATCTGACATCCTCCATAATTCTGACAGCAATTTGTGCAGCAGTGTTGATTATCCTTGATTTAGCCTTAATGAACATAAATGTATTTAGTCATGCAGTTATTCAGCATTTAGATATCTAACTATAATATTTGACTCTAATATTATCAGCATTAATGCAGAGAATTGAAGATGCTAAACATGCAAGTGAAGTCAGTAGTATGTGGCAAAGCTTGTTATTGATTGTTTGGTGCTTTACCCACCCCCAGTGGAATGTGTTAAAGAGCAATAAGGGAAAAAGATATATATTCAGTGCACCACAAAATTTAGCACCCTGTGTTTATGTGTTGGCATCAGAAAATTGTACCTCTTGAGCCCCCTTCACAGACAAATCTTGAAATAATGTAGCTGGTGCAGTGCTGTGTTTTTGACTTTCAGCCTGGGAACAACACTGATAACACCGATGTTTTTAGTTGCTGCTCAGGAATGTTTACTCTGACCAAGGACTTTCTGAGTCTCAGGCTCTGCCAGGGAGGAGGGGAAGCTGGGAGGAAGCAGAGACAGGGCACCTGATCCAAACTAGCCAAAGGGGTATTCCATACCACAGCACATCATGCCCTCTATATAAACTGGTGGCAGTTACCTGGAAGGGCTAGATCCCTGCTCCGGTCAGGCTGGGTATCAGTAAGTGGGTGGTGAGCGGTTGTATTCTCTTCCCTTGTTATTTCCCTTATCATTATTATTATGTGGTAGCAGTACTGGGTTTGTGTTATACCTTAGTTACTGGACTGTTCCTATTTCAACCCGTGTGAGTTACATTTTTCAATTCTCTTCCTCATCTCTCCAGGAACAAGGGGGAAGGAAGGGGTGGGGAGTGAGTGAGTGGGCTGCGTGGTTCTGAGTTACTGGCTGGGCTTAGACCATGACATCCTCCTATTCATCTTAAGCAGCAATTGAACCACCAAGAAAAAAGTAAGCTGGCTGTAATTTAGTAAAAGGTTCATTAATACACTTGGTAATATGTTGGTTAAGTTTTACACATTATTACACTGGAGAGTGCAGCTGTGTCTATGAACTCTCCATACTCTTTGGATTGGATGGTGAGCTTTTATCCAGCCAGCAATTTTAAACTTGATGTTTAGCTTATTTGGTGATGATCTGAATGAAAAGACAGTGAAGTGATAAATATATCAATCATAATTACATACCACTAAAATTTTAATTTCCATTCATTAAAATCACTACTCACGTTGACCAAAGAAAGCAGAATATGCTGATATACTTTATACAAGTACACTGAAACCAATAAAGAAAAAGGCACCTGGATATTGTGGTAGACAGATAATGAAAATACAGAAAAGCTTGATCAGCAGTGGGGAAATGAAAGCACATAAGAGTACACACATAAGAATAAAGAAATGTACTGAAAATGCTATGCAGTTTTATAAATCAGCAGTGCTGTTTCCTTTGGGGACTGGATTCAGAGAGAGATAGGTATTTACTTTTGCAAAGACCATAAAGTGAAGCCTTGAGATGAAACATAAACTACTTCTACTGTGAGGATGTGAAATGGCACCCTTGTTTCTGTCTGCATGTTGTCTCTGAGATATTACTAGTTTGGCTTTCATAATCTTATCTGAGCAGGAATATTTAGCTGGATAGATCATTAGGTGCCATCTTTAAATGCTGACACTGTGGCATGTCTGTATTTGGTGTTCACCAAATTTGTAATGTAGGTCTGAATATGTTACAAAACCCCCTTCTGTTTCCCGCCTTAGTCAATTTGGAGACTGTTAATACCCATGTTTTTGCTATGTGTTGGAATTACTGATGTAGTTTAGCTGTTTTGAAACATGCAGAAGAAACTAGAGGGAAAACAAAAGCTTAGTGAATGAAAAATCTAGTAAGAATATGTTTGTGTTCAACTTCCACTGTTTATGAGTAAAAGAAAATAATAGAATCACAGGATGCCTTGGGTTGGAAGAGACATTAAAGGTCATCTAGTTTCAACCTTCCACCAGACCAGATTGCTACAAGACCTGTCCAACCCGGCCTTGAACACTGCCAGGGATGGGGCAAACACAGCTACTCTGGGTGACCTGTGCCAGTGCCTCAGCACCCTCACAGGGAAGAGCTTCTGCCTAAGATCTCATCTCAATCTCCCCTGTCAGGTTAAAGTCATTCCCCCTCGTCCTGTCCTACAGGCCCTTGTTCAAAGCCTCTCTAAAGCTTTCTTGTAGCCCCTTTAGGCACTGGAAGCTGCTCTAAGGTCTCCCCAGAGCCTTCACTTCTCCAGGCTGAACCAGCCCAGCTCTCTCAGCCTGTCTCCAGAGCAGAGCTTCTTCAGCCCTCACAGCATCTCTGTGGCCTCCCCTGGACTTGCTTGAGTAGGTCACGTCCTTGGAACACTGTGACTCCCACTCTGTGTGTGCGCATATCATTGATCCATTTATACTCATTCAGTAAAGCCAGGGGTGATAAATGTTTAGTAGTAGGATATACTGCAGTAAATAATCATAAATGTAGGAATAATTGTAGAACTCCATTTCTGCATGTATTTCAGGATGGTTTGAGTCAATTTATGTTTTAATGTGCCTGAAGTGCTAATATTTCTTGACTGGTTTGCTTCTGAAAGGGAAACAAGTGTCAGAAAAATTCTTGATTTTGAAAGTAAATAGTGTACTTTAAGGGTAACTCTGTGTGCATCATAATATAACGTAGAGAATTTTGTGAAGCGGCTTGTGTTACTAATATTAAAACTAAAAAAAAATAGTATTTCTCTATATTACCCATGAAGAGTAGCACTCTGAACATTGTATATCAAGATAAATCTTACCTCATGTGAGAATACAACTGACCAGAGATTAAACCCAAGTAAAACTATGAATTTATTGTTGCTGCAATACCCATTATTGACACTTTCTTCTATGAGACCACCACATGTATTCCCTTTCTTAAAAACAATTTAGCCTGTCTTAAGATCTTAAGAAACAAATCTCTCTCAGTTTCATGGACTGTAGATTTGAAAGGACAGTTGTGCCTGCTTCTCTTAGTGTAGGGTTATTATAGATAGTTCACCATTTTAATGTTCAGAAGTCTTCTTCTGTTTTTATGATTAAATGCATTAGGATATGTGCATTTGATTTTATGATACTTTATGTTAAAAATTCCCCATATCTCTCTACTTTTAACTAATCAGTATGTTTGTAGACTCTAATCATATCTTCTTTTCACCTTCATTTGCTAGGGTAAATAAGCTAAGCACATTCTATTTCCTCTCATAAACTTAGATTCTTTTCTTTTGATGATCCTGTTCTACAGTTTAAATTAATGTTCCTTGCACATGAATAGTCATCTGTTGAAGTCCACATGAGGTTTTATACAGTTGCATTAGAAGTGGAATTATATTATCTGATACATTATAGCTACATTGTCTTGTTTATTCAGTAACAGTCTAGTAGCATTAGACTTTTCACCTTAGTCCTTCCATATGCACTTTATTAATAACATCTAGCTTTATAACTGAAATCCTTTGAAGTCAGTGAGAGAAAGACCTTGCATGTACCATCAACTGTCATCCAATATTTTTTCTCCGTTTTCAGGTGCTTGAGTAAAGGCAGGTAAAATAGACTCTATACACATGGAAAAAACCCAGTTGTTTCCTTATTAAAAATAAGGGATGGATACTGTTCCTTCAGTCAAACTACATTGTATTAATTTTTTCATGTATCTTTGATTGTTTTTTCCTTCTTTTTTGTTTTTTATTAGCTTTTTTTTTTTTTTTTTTTCCTGAAAATTCACAGAGGTACAGCTCTTGGGAGCATTGCTCCCTTTTCTTTCCAGTAACTTTTACATTTGTTCATTTATAATCAAATATATACATATGCCTGCACTAATAGTTTACGTTAAGATTTTTGATCTTCCTGTTTTTCAGACACCTTATTTTTTGCTATATTGAAGTCAGAAATTGTACTAATTAGCACAAAAGCAAGTTCTTGTTTTCCAGCTGAATCTACTTAAATTCCTATAAAGAATGAAATTGGATGGGGGAATGATCTCCTTTCTTGGCATCACAGTGGAATGCTCCTTGTATGGATATCCAGGCTGTATGGCCCAGCCACTTCACCACTGAATATTCCTGAGAGCTGCAGTCCTGATTAATGGACTCTATATAAAGAAGCAGTGTATAGTTAAAATTTTAATTCCTCTGCAAGGCTGTCTTGCTTTCCAGTGTAGTAAACACCTTTCCATACATGTTTTTTCATCGGTGCAGTGTTATAAAAATCATGTCACTGCAGTACTGATTGGTATGACTGGAAAACCGAAAATATGTCGCTTTTTTTTTCTGTCAGAGTCACTATATTTCTAAACGATTTAATTTCTAATGCCCTATCAAGGTTAAGATTAAGGCTACTATAAGTTTACTTAAACAGGGAAAGAGTAATCTTTGCCTTTTATTCCACTTAGTCTCTGGATTTGTTTGTAATACTTTCTCTTGCTGTTGCTTTGCATCTATCCCAAACAGTGATTTATTGTCACTTTGTTTTTCTTCTTGTGCAGTGTATGTATTTAGAAAAGTGATGTGCAATTGGTGTATTGGTAGTGAGATGGTACTCATGGGACCTGACAATATTTGCAAGGATAAATTAGGACCATAAGTCTGCTGTGGATATGCTAACTTCATCTTAATTTAACAGGTGAAAGGGGGTGTAATAAAATTAATTATTAAAATAAGCTATAGTACCATTTGACAAGGTAGAAATATTTTTTTCTGATGAACGAAGTGTTTTCATGTCATCTGTGGCTACAAGGGGAAAGAAACTACTGTTATCACAAGTGATGTACCATCTTTGATCTTGCCATGTATGTAACTGGAGGCGGGTGGCTGTGTAAAGGAGAGAACAGATGTAAGAAGAAGATTATTTTCATCATCTCCATCTTTTTCTCTCTCAATCCACTTAGCTGCAGAAGCTGAACTTCACTGAGATTATCAGCAAAGCCGTTATTCCACTCATCGGTCAATGTGTGTTCATTTTCTGCTGACTGCTTCAGGGATCCATGCACTGTATGCTGATCTTTTTCCCAGGTTCGATTTTCCAAGGGCAGTTGTGTGTAACCCTCAGCTCCTCTGCATCATGGAAATATCAACCTGTGGGGAAACTCAAGGATGAAGGAGTGATAGAATCTTTCACCCTTCCTATATAAAACTGCTGTAGTAGTTGTTATGGTTTGTGTGCTGATTTTTGCTTTATTCTTACAAAATTCTGAGACTTTTGTAAGCTATAATAGCAGCTCATATAAACTCAGGATAATCTGATTGTAGACTGTTACTTATTTAAATTGCATTTACCCATATCCATATAGTTATGATAATAGCATAATTCTTTTTTACATGAATTAGGTATGGACTAAGATTTTTAGATGTTTGTGAATTATAAGTATACGTAAAACTTTTGTGACTTAGCTTGTTCAGTTGTTAATGAATAAGTATGAAGCTTATTTTTTAAGCCATATAAATACACATAAATACAACATCTTTCTTGTTTGGCCACCTTTAATGAATTCTGATTAGAGCTAAATATTGTCCTGTCTTAATAATTAAAATAATTTGAATTTGGCGATTGCAGTGTGGCAAATAGTTTCTATTTCTGCATATATAAATAGTTATGATATGTTTTATCACTGTGTCCCAAAGTTGCTTTTGCTCTTTTTGGTAAGGGAAATCATCTATCTTGCATCTCTTAAGTGAATAGCATCTGTCACAGAGTATATGTAGATAATTTAGGTCCAGAATAAATCTGTCCTAAACTCCAGTAATGACTCATATTTTCACTTCTTTCAGTATAGGCCCCAGTGTAGACATTCATATTTCAGAATAAGTTTAATTTTTAATTTCATTTAAGCTGTATAAAAATGACTTGAATCAATGTACTGCAGTGTTAAAGTTAGGAATATTCCCACAGAGGGTTAGAATAGCAATAGTCTTTACATTGCAATTTCATGCAAACTGTATATGAAAAAAAAATAATACTTTAAAGCTTTATAACTAGTAAAAGGTTTCATTGCCCTGTCCTGTTTCCAAGTCTATCTCAAAACCATAGCATCTCAAGCTGTTTATTTTACAATTAGGAGTTGAATGAACAGATTTGAACATGAAGCAAGAAGGATTTCCTCTGAGGAAAAGTTTTGTGCCTGGGAGAGGGCACTCAGACTTAGCTGATGGTGCTCTATCCCATTTGTTTGGACCAGGCAGCTTGTGAGGATGAGGGGAAGGCTTTCCTGCTGCTGTTGTCCTTTGGAAGCAAACACAGCCTGGGCTGTAATTAGACATTCCCATAGTTGAATATAGCAATTGTCACTCTGCTTTGCAATATGTAACCTTTTACACCTGTGTAAGACATGTATTAATGTTCATAGCAACGACAGTTGACTACATTGTGTTGAAAATATTTTTTATTTTGTTAAGAATGGAGTAGTAGCCAAGATTTTATCAGGAGGGAAATTAAATGGTCATTGAGAACAGAGAACTACACCCTTATCCTCTCAAAAGAAATTTGGTAGCTTAAAGCAATGACAATCTCTAAATTTTGGCCTATAGTCTATGCACTGGAAAGAAATGGTTTATCAACCTGTCTTTAATCAGTTTTAAATGGCTGGAAATTATATGTCTAAAGCTATATAGTGTTTCATGCAAGCAAAACATTATTTTTGTGTGAGTACATGAACATCATTCAAGAAAGAAAAAAGTAATCTTAACTTAAAATCCTTTAAAAGAATCTTATACTTACTGCTGGGTGAATTTGCTTCAATGAGTGTACCAGAATTTCATGTCAAAATTATGGCATGGGAAGCATTTTAATCTTTCTTTTCCCCCTTGGGATAAGCAAGAGAAATAAGCATGCACATTTCATGTCATGTTCTGCAACTGTGACTAAGTCAACAACTTGCATGATTTATTGGCTTAGTAGGAACGATGGAGTGATTTCCATAAATATCACAATTGTAAGTCCCACTGAGACTCCTAAAATGTGGTACTTTGACCTAATCCATCTAGGAGTCCTATGCTTTTCAGCATGGAACCATGTTATAATAAGGAAATTGCCCTGCTCCAGGTGCTGAAAATTTATGTAGTGTAGGCTAACTACATGAGCTTGCAGGATACATTTGGTTTCACTAGTATATAGACATATACATAGCATTATGTGAGGGCAAGGAAAATCATCAGGGAACAGTAGTACTATGGTTTTTTTTTAATTTGTCCATGAAAGTTTATCATATGAAATTATTTGACCTTGTTATTTCCAAGGGGGATGATCAGGATGCTGAAAGTAAGATTTTATTTAAATACAACATAGTGATGGATGAGAGCATTTGTCCTTAATCATGTAGTCTTTGCTGTAGAAACAGTGGGAAGATGAGCTCATCAGATTGAGACGCAGCATTTATAAAGTAGAATAGTATGTAGTGATACATCCTGTCAAACTACCAGAATGAAATTCAAAATTAAAGGATCAAAAAATTAATTTCAAGTTTTGAGACACCAGAAGGTTCTTGAAATGCAGCAGGATGCAGTAGGTGTTTTAGTAAGAAAATATTTGCTGGTGGTGGATGAATGACCAATCTGTTCTTTAGTCGCTGTTGTATTATAGGAACATGACCAGGAAATAATATTCCATGACATTAGAGGGAGTATGAGAAACAAACTAAATGCTACTTTAATGGCACTTCCTCAGAATATCATAGATGTTTTTGGAACTTGGCTTCAGGAAACACAAGAGGGCATAGGCAGAAACTGAAATACAGAAAATCTCCATTTAAACATAAGGAGAAAACTTACTGTTTAGGCGGTCAGACAAGGGAGGCTGGAGGTGGAGAGGAAGGAGGTTCTGTCAGTGATTCCCAAATATAGAATGAAAATTACATATGTAATCACATATGTAATTGTATTTATACTCCAGGCAGTTCCTCATTTTCAGTTATAACGTGATACTTGTTTAACTATTAAAATATTGCTGTTGCTATTATTTTACTATGAGAACATCATTATCAGGTTATCACCGTTAAAGACATTGTAGAAATAGTTCTGTCTATTGTATACATGCAAAAAGATAAAGATAAGTAGATGATGAGTTGCTATTACCATTTTATAGGTTAAAATCATAAACTGAAAGATAAAATCCGTACACTAGATGCATTTCTATGCATAACACCCATTACCACTCTTGGTGACCCATTTGAAATGTATGGCTGAATTAGAAACTGAACCACAGAAATCAGAGTCCCAGGCTCACCAGTAACCATTGCACAGTACTTCGCCTAAACAGTGTTTGAAAGTAGAACAGGAATTGACTGGTGATAGTAACTGGTATATACAGTACAAATGTGAGTGTGAGCTCTGTGGTGTTGAAATACCTCAACTAACTTTCAGGAATTATTGTACTGGTAAAGATGTCTTATTATTAAGTACTGTTTAATCCTATGATATATTAAAAACAGGACAGATTAAGAAGTTTTCAATTGAAGCAATAACAGTACTAAATAGCAGCTATTTCTAAATTATGGAATAATATTCACTATGTTTGAGCAAAGAGGAATATGATCTGGTTTGGAGACTAGGATGCCATCTGATCCATTCCTGTACTGCTGCCTGAGGTAGTTCATAACATCCTTGTGAATGATAAAATACTATTAACAGGTAAAATATTTGAGGTTCAATTATAATTTAGTAAAATATTATTGTAAGATGAAGTGTACCTCCTGTTCTCCTTTGTCAGAGTGGCTCTTACTATTTTCATGGTAATATTAGGCCAAATTCTGATCTTCATGCAGCACTATTAAAATCACTTTCTAGATGGAAATTTTTGGAATGATCCTGGGAAGTTTTGGCACAGCAGTAGTCTCTATAATTCTCCCTTATGTAATAATAAGTTAAACTGTGGTATAATATGTGACTGTGAATGTGTCTGATACATTTTTGTCTCTAGGGTCTATTTTGGTTCCCTAATTATTCTCATTTTTTATGGATGATGAATAATATATCAGTGGTTTAGGTCTCTGTATAAAGGTTTTTTCCTCCTTTAAGAATAACATTTTTACTTTTATATTATAGTCCCTAGATACATGTATAAATAGATATATTATTTATATTATATTGTAGTATATAATATATAATATTATTAAAACATAATTTTATAATTAGATATCTATATAGTATATAGATATAATAAAATATATCAATATATTTTAGTGAGAACAAATATGTTTCTATGTCTACATTTATATTCCATAGATTTCCTAATAATATATTATTAATGTACATGCCCAAGTGGAAATTCTTTCTTATGGGTAAGAAACTATTAGATCTCTCAGGTTAAATTTTAAGTAATGGTTTATTGATTTTCTAGATCCCAAAGGTATTTTTTCTTCTATACATAGAAAGCAGTCAGCAGAGATAAGAAGCTGGCAACAGAGTAATTTAATTACAGTTAATTAATAAATCCACTAGATCACAATAAAATCAATAAAAAACCCCAAGTGATGATACATCTTCAGGATAAAAAATTACTGTTCAGAGAAAACATGAGCGATATGATCAAAACATTCCTTGTATTTCCATACTATTAACTAGCTACATAATTTTCAGTTATTCAGAAGTATTCTATATAACCGATGAAATGTGCTGAACACTATGGCTAGTGATGTGCCCTCTTGTAGTGTCTGAAATTCAAGGAGAAACTGCAAATATTACAATAGCTCAAATTAAGCTCAATGTTAGCTATAAAGGAATGTTAGATATTACCAGCTTTTTCTCCCTGAGTTTTCCTTCACACATTGCCTTTGAGCAAAGAAGAATCCAAGCTACTTATACTAACCATATTTTTTCTAGAAGCATTTGGGTTTTGATATGAACTTGTCAGATACTGCATGTTTGTGATCTGTTGATTAATTAGGGATCACCTTTATATTTACTACTGGATGTTTTTTACTTCAAAATAGAAATTACATTTCCAGCTCTTAAAACAGCTGCATCATATGCAAAATTAACATAGGTTAACATAGCACACACCTGCCTGAGAATTTTGGTGTTCTTCAGAGGTAATTTCAGGTGAATAAAATATATAAGTAAGCATTTACAATTGTCACACATCTATAAGTCTGGAAGCAGATTGATGAAAAGGTTGTCCTGGGGGGTAAAAAGAAGTATTGTTCAGATCTGCAGTTAGAAGGGAAGATTTATGCATGTTGTGGGGATACCTGGCTTTTAAATGTCAGGATGGAGCTCTACATTTGGCATTGTTGAATGTACGGTTCCTATAAAATGCTAAAACCCCTCTAACTCACAACAAAATAACTAACTGCATTTCACTGCATGCCATTCAGAAGCTGCTGCTGATTTTTCTGTGTCATTGAGTCATCATGTGAACTGGCACAACAGCATGTGGATATTTTGTCTAGTAAATGGGATAATGTCTGTAATACAGACTACCCACGCTGTGGTGTCTCAAGAATAAGTTCCACATTATTATTGAAATTATTGTTGATGAAAACAAGCAGAACAGAGTATAACCTCTAGTGAGAACCAGATGAATTCTCTTTTATTTTCTCTGTTTTAATGTGTTTTAGATTATCTGCCTATGAAATTGTACATGTGGTTCAGAGATCTTTCTGTTTCATATGTAATCATGAGATTTCTGAATATGTTAATTATAAAGCACGTTATAAGCTCTGTCACTGTGTCTGATACACAGCACACCATAAGATGCTATGTTTTTCCCCCCACAAAACAGGTTACCAGAAAAAGGATTGTGCAATGGAGGTTGTTAATATGGAAATATACTAAGATGCAGCATATCATTTGAGAAGATAAATATGCTGCACCTTGGCATGAAGGACAGTTATACCATGAATTACTGAAGACAGGTAAACTAAAAATACCTTTCCTTCCATTTTTCATTCATTAATATTGTGCGTCTGCGAAGTACTGCTATTTTGTACTTTCCAAACTTTATTTTTGGCTGTTCGTCTGCACCTTTGCACATAATCACGTATGGTTGTATGAGGAAAAAAGTCTTTAAAGGGGCAGTGATCAATTTTTAAGACCGATATCAAACTGACTTTTAAATTGGTAACTGTAGGCTCTCCATTAGTAACAGAAATAAATTATAAGGAATGGGTTTCTTAGGACTTATTTATGTTAGTCTTGTAGTCGTATTTGTGCTTAAAGCATATTCTGGGTCTGGATGCCATTTGTATCAATAAGGAAGAAAGTATGTGTAAAACTCTTGGATTCTCTCTTCCTCTTTCCGACTGTTGCAACCTCATAAAGCATTTAAATGAAACCTAGGATGGATGCTCTTGAGCTCTGAGCTAAAGGGAAAACATTTTTGCATACTTGTTTGATGGGACATAACAGGAAATATTTTTGGCTAATATTTAAAATTTCTCAAATTATATATATCAGCCTTAGACTTACAGAAGTATTTTGTAAAATACATTTTAGCATTGTTTTCTTGTACTATGGAAGAGAACCATTTTGTACGAATTAGAACTGATATTCCATAATGTCTGCTTGAAATGTATATTTTTTACATTGCTTGAGGAAGCAATGAGAAACTGAGGATTGAGAAATTCCCAGATTGTATGTTGGATTCATGTAGCAATGTTTTGGTAGCAGGGGAGCTTGGGATGGCTTCTGTGAGAAGCTGCTAGAAGCTTCCCCGTGTCCAACAGAGGCAATACAGTTGGCTCCAGGACGGACCCACCACTGGCCAAGGTGACAGCGGGAAGCGCCTTTAGGAGAGCATATTTAAGAAGGATCTGACCATAACACCCATTCCCCATTTCCCTGCATTGCTGGAAGGAGGAGAAACCAGAGGAAATTAGCAGCAAATCTGAACCTAAGTAGAAAGGAAGGTTGTGGGGAAGGTATTTTAAAGTTTAATTTCATTTGCCATTAGCCTACTGCAATTTGGTTGGTAATAAATAAAACTCATTTCCCCAAGTCAAGTCTGTTTTGCCCATGACAGTAACTGGTGAGTAATCTCTCCCTGTCCTTATGTCAGCCCACAAACCTTTCATTATGTTTTCTCTCCCCGTCCAGCTGAGGAGGGCAGTGATAGAGTAGTTTTGGTGGGTGCTTGGTGTCCAGTCAGGGTCAAACCTTCACAGCTTGTCACAATGATGCAGAGATGTATTGCAATTAAACTTTGTTTTCTCCCTTCAGCTCAAACGGTAGTTTTACAGGTTTTTCAGGATTGACAAAACTGTTACCTAATGTTGGACATAAACTGAACAAAACTATAGCATTTAAAGTAGTGTGCAATAAATACACTTGTCATGGTGTTGCTATATTTTTTTAATGGGTGGCTTAACTGTGAATAATTTCATAGTGTTTAAACAAGTTTTGTGGCAATGGAAACAACAAATTGGTGTTTATGATAGTTTATAATGCAAAAAATACTCAGGAGAATTATCTGTATTTTAGCAGTAAGGATTTTTAATTGCATCCCTTCAGACAAGCCTTAACAAAAAAGAGCATTTTCTCCTTCAGCTGGCATAACTTGAGGAAATGGAACGTTTAAAACTTGAAAGTGTTCATATCTTTCGAGCAGAAATAGACTTGTGTAAAATGCAGCTCCCTTTGAAAGAGTTGGCCCATCTAAAATTTGTTTTCAATTGATCAAATCTTTTCAAACATGTCTCAGAAAGCCCTTAATCGGAGCTATATCTTTCTCTTTCATCACCTAAGAAGGTACATAGACACCTAAGAAGATACATAGATGTGTCTTAGTCATTTTGCTCTTATGGGTCAAATTTCACATTGCATCTCAAAATCTGGACAACTAACCTTTTTGAGAGAAGGCAAACATTCCAAATAACATTTGTTATGAACCACCAACAGGTGATATGGCAGTAACATTTGGTTTCAAAGTTCCATACACAGCTTTGGTAATCAACCGATCCTACTGAACCAATGTCCCCTCAGACTTTGTCATCTGCATCAGTAAAATTTCCTTGGAGCTTTTCCCAAGAAGCAGGATGAGAACTAATGCACTTTGAAAAAAGCATATATTATGGCTTTAAGTACAAAACTTCTCAGACTTAGAAACTGGAAGTGACTGATTACTGAGAGACTAATGGAGAAGGGCAAAAAAAGGCAAAGGACAGAAGTCTAAATGTCAAAAGTGCAAAGCTAGAGCAAATACACTTAAAAATAGTTGAAACCCTTTTGGATTAAGGAGGTTTTATGTGACCTTGTCTGACATTCAGGAGGAACAACTGTTATTCAAGAATGATGAAGAACTGGCTGGAAGTGCTCAAAGTCAGTTCTCGAGGAACTGACCTGCTGTCAACAGATAAAGGTAGTTTGGCAGATAATACAAACCTTTGTAAGCCAGTAGCTGATGACAAGTGCTTCTTCCTGCTCAGCTGCAGAAAGATGCAGCTTGCTTTCTTCTTGCTGCTTTTACTTGCACATCTCACTGAAATGTTTGCAGGATTGTGTTCTCTTGTACTTTTTTAGTCACACTTTGAAATGGTTGATCCATGCAAGTAGAAGTATTACCAGAACTCTAATATTTTACCCTGGTCCATAAATCAAATATTTGTGGTTTAAACTTTTTCCCAGGGGGTTTCTTCCTTTTCGGAAATGTCATTCACCACTGAATTCATGTTTCTCAATATAGTTTAAAAATCTCTAGAAAACTTGGTCTGTCTTTCAATTGTCATGAAGCCTGAAAGCAGAGGGATTCTGACAGTATTCCAGGGTATTGGAATTGTCATCTTCATATCACTTTTAAATTAAAAATGTGGCTGTAAGAATTGTGTCTACAAGATGACAGAAATGCCTCTCAATGTGTAAAAATACCTTAGGTGAAAGAGTGTCTTAAAAATACTAAAATTAATTATTTGGGGAGAAAATTAGAGTGACAGAAATTTTGTAAGCATCAGTATTTCTCATCCATTTGATTTTCACAAGTGAAAATTTAAGCACAATTCCAGTTAAAATACTAGATAATAATTTGTCTTATTTCCTCCACTGTCTCTGAAATATTTAGCACAAATGTGTGAGTCTTGTGTCTTCACTGAGGCACAGAAAGTTTATGGACAGTTCTACTTGTGATTCAAGGTGTTGACTATATTGCCTTGCTGTCTAAGCAAACAACTTTGTGAATCAAATGACTGTTTCTCTTCACCTTTCCTGCTGCCACCAGATTCAGGAGTGAACATGTCCCACATCATGGAATAGAGGATGAGGATTAATGAAATAAAATAAAGAATCTGAGGCTCTGCAGCTGCTTATGAGACAGAAGTATAGGCTGTGAGGATGAGCAAAGTGCAGGAGATGAGTGAAGATCAAAGGTTCGTGGTTAAGTGCATTATCATAGGGACATCACACAAAATAGTATATAATCAAATTATTAGATGCATGGCTAGAAAGGTCTTCAAAAATATTGTCTTTTACTGTCTTGAGTATTTGAGTACTGTATTTGGCTTAATATGTGTGATTTTCTGAAAATTACACACTCTTAAATTACTGATACCAGCAAGACTCTGTATTTCACATGAGTTAGTGTGTGCTTACCTGCATGTTAGAACTCTACACTTAATTGATAAAAACTAGAAATTACTACAGAAATAAATGGCACATAATTTTCAGTGAACACTAGAAGTACATGAAGAATTGTTCGAGTTGTATATGAGAACCCCCTGAGCAAGGCTGACATATGGCTGGTGATATCCTGTAAGGAAATGTACAGTACAAGGAGGAATAACAATCCTTAGAAAATAAAGGTCACAAGTGATAGTAAATGCCAAGAAATCATCAGGGATTTATTTTAGAGCCTATTGGGCCAGTACAACCTCAACAGGCTCATATACATCCTTTATACATCCTTTAACTGTATAAAAGGATTCAGGGAATATAAGGGCTTGTGAGTGAAGTAGACGAAGAACTTTTTAGCTTAAGCCAGTTGTTGCTACTTCTAGGAGAGTATTAGTTTTGGGTAGTTATGCTTCTGAGCCATTGACTTGATTGTTAGCACAGTTGATTTTCTTCAAATTCAAAGTCGATAGAAGCTAAGGCACTAAGAATTTAATGAGTTCAGTTGCTGTATTTTTGTATATGGATAGCGCTATGGGCAAATAAAATATATTTCTGGAAATGTATATTTTAAATGAACATACATTTAAGAATGTTCTGTGTTTAAAAGTGATTGATTGAACTACCCAATGACTAGAAGCTTACCCTTCTCTTCCACTTTATACTTTTTGTTTCATATAAAGAGTTGTGAAAGTAATTCTTGGCGGGTTTCTGTTTCTTAAATGGAAGTGGTGATCACTTCAGGTTCTGAATAACCTGGTAGAAATTCATGTGGTAGAAATTATTTTTATGAACAAGTTATCTGTAAGTACAACTGGCACACACTCACTTTTAGGAGTATGTTCAGAAGACAGAAATGGAAATAAAGTCACTGCATTGATGCAGCTGGATAAGTGTTAAGACACATTGGCAGGAGAAAGTATAGCAGAAGTTACCACAACCATTAACTATTCTGTACATGGAGAAATACAGATTTCGAGCCAAGATCTCTGCCAATCTAACACTTATTGACCTACTAACTCATTTATTTCAGCTATTGTAGTTGATTTGGGAGATATAAGCATTAATTGATGTGTAGCCCATGCTCCTGCTCATGTTTGCAATACGCAGAGATTTACAGAATTAAAATAAATTGAAGAATGCATGGAATAATAATACTGGCAACTCATTTGATTTGCTACTCTTGCCTGTATTTGGAATTCGGTTCCATTATTCTGTCTTTCTCTTAAACATCAGCTTGTTTGTGCTTGAAAATATTTCCCTCTGCCTTACCAATTATAATTCACTGCTTCTGAAAATACACTTTTTTTTTGGTCATTGTTAGCATGAAGTTGCTTCCTTTATGCTTGCAGTGAGTGCCTGTACTTGTAAAAAGCCAGCACATTGCACCTGCGCTGTGGAAACAAGTTGTTCCCATGGCTGTCATCAGAAATAGGATCAGTATTATAATCTGTTGCTGCAGATGGAGATATTTGTATTTCTAATTTTTATATAAACTGTGCAGACTGTCTTAATTTGAGGAATTGCATGACACCATGACAGATAAGCTTATCAATACTTTCCTTTCAAAATCAAATCTGTCTATATAGTTTGTTGATATTGCAATATAACTAACCCGTCCATTCAGACAATGCTTCAAGATGAATTTTAGCAATATGAGAATTGGCATACATGAAAATTACAGGGTTTTTTAGTAGACAGATAGCTAACAGCAAATTGAATAACAAAAAAAGCCCACAAACAGACAAGAGTTAAATTCAGTGAGTTCTGTGGGTCTGTAAAAATCCTGAACTCTATAGAAATATTTTTATAAGTGTATATATAATATATATTATATATTTAGATTTATTTTTCCAGATGTAAGATTTTAATCCACTATGCTTTTCATGGTTTAGCAGTCTGTTACCTGTTTACTTGAGAAACCTTAAGAAAACATAGTTCCTGGTATTATCAAAATTCAGTGATCTATTATACTTTAATATTACTATTCATCTGGTTCCTTCTATTCTTTGGCAAATGAGAGTTACTTCTAACATATCATGGCTAGGATTCTGTATTAGCAGTAGTTGATAGCATTACATGAGTCGATAATTCTTTAACAATGGCATTAACAGGAAATTCTCTGATGATTGTAGCCTTACAAAGTTGAGCTTTGTAGCAAAGCTTGTAAAAAATAAATAGGGAAGCTAAAAGCATGTTTAGCATAGTGTTTTTTCTGGAATACTGCCAGTATGACTGCGATGATCAGTCACAAGATTATTACAGCAATTATACAAGGCTATAGATCAAGTATAGTGCACGCTTTATATAACTGACAAAAAAAAAAATCGAAATAGAAAGGGGGTGAGAAAAATAAGGAAAAGTCATTAATTGAATTTTGGTCAAATGCAGCACTCACATTTGATGATACAGCCTCCAGCTCCTTGTTCTCTTTGTCATCTGTCCTTCATTCTAGATGTAAGTAGTTTATGAAGAGAATGTGTGGACATCATACAAGTCTTGATGTTCAGGCACTTCTGCAGGTCAGGTGGAATCTGCAGTTCGGTAGAATTTTCCATTAAGAAAATATTTAATCTTATGGTATGGATTCTAGGTGTATATCTAGAAGAAATATCTCTAGCTTGTCAACATTTTCTGATAATATTATTTACACCTAATTGGGATGGGCTGGGTTTTGTTTGCTAGTTGGGCTTTTTAAAATATTATATTTGTTAGACTAGGCATCACTGATTTGTGGGAATGTCTGTAGCTAGAGCTTACGAATTTCTAACAGCTAAAGCTTTATTTCAGTTTGTAAGGAGAGCAATGATTGTTAGGTTCAGAGTAAATGCATTGATGTTTTTGAAAATGTGATTTGATACCAAATTCCAGATAACACTAAATGGAATATTTGATGGCATATTCACAGAGAGCTGAAGGAATCAGTAGACTTGTATTTTTCAATTTTTGGGGGTTTGGTTTTTTTCTTTGGTTTCTTTTTTTTTAGTGAAGACCCCTTCTACCAGCATTATAGTCAGGTTGTGCCCAGTCCAACGAGGTCTGCTAATCTGAACATGGTGAGACACTGACACAGGCTGCCCAGAGAAGCTAGGGCTGCCCCATCCCTGGCAGTGTTCAAGGTCAGGTTGGACAGGGCTTAGAGCAACCTGTTCTAGTGGAAGGTGTACCTGCCTGTTGCAGGGGGTTGGTATTGGATGAGCTTTAAGGTCTCTTCCAACCCAAACCAGTCCTCCGTTAAACTGGGAAAAGTAAGAAAAATGAAGAATAAGATTTGACCTGAGGAATGTTAGTTCATTGTTGAAAGGGATTTTATTGAATTAGCAGCATCCTTCTTGTAGAGTTTCATATCAGGAGTTACTTAGGCAGATTAGACATTTTGCAACAGTTCTCCATGTAGAGACAAGTTGATATTTTTGATTTATTATCTTTTTGGTGCTTTAAGGAAGTGTCCTCTCATTGAATTAGAGGGCCTTCAGTCCTCTAGCCTCCAGTGATATAAGAAAATAAAGACTGACTGCGAAACTGAGTAATTACAGGGGGGGCTGTGTGCACATGGAGCAGTGCTTTAATGCTATCAGTCCTTTCAGATTAACAAGCAGGTATGATCATAAGGAAAAAAGGAATGGTTGCTGTCAGCTTTGGCATCTGCATGTTCTTATGTGTTAGATGTGTTTAAATGTTAGATGTTGTATTGATTTTGTCAATTTAAATTAGGAATTTAGTTTCCAGAACACATTCATTTATCTTAACAAGCAACCTGTAGATCCTAAACGCTTTTATGTCTTTTCAAGTTACATGAATGAAGGATTTAAGTCCACTACACTTCCCTAAAACTGTGGGCATGCAATTCATTGACAGTTAAAATTTCCTGTATTTAGAGTAATAGAGAATTGGGGTGTTCCAAAAGAAAAGACAAAGCATGATAGGAAAACTGCAAGTTTTGTCATGGTGCAACCTGTGTAATGGCTTTTAGATGTCATGCTGTCAAAGTAGATCTAAGTGTAAGGAAGAGGGAGACAAATGTAGTAATATCTTGTCTAGGGCTAATCAGTCTGTTTCATTTGCCCAAGGTATCTTCAGTCCTATTCCCATTTCTGTCATTCCAAAGAGAGCTTAGAAGGTTTCTTCCTCTCAGCTTCATGCTGTGGATGTAAAGTATTTTTGGCTTAGTGTTCCTGCCTTATATAAATAAAAATGAATTATTATTTTAGAAACTCCTAGATTCTGCACACTAGAAAAAGAAATTTCCTCCTTTTCTCCAATGCTGTTGCTTAGAAAGATGGAGCCTTTGACAAGAAAAATTGATTTAATGCTATTTGATTTAGAAAAGGTTTGTATCACATTAAAACATTCATGTTACTTGATTTCTTTGAAGAGTGTGGAGAACAAAAAACTGTAATATTTTATTCTACTTTTAGTTTTCTTTGCTTTCAGATATAAGAAGGAATTTCCTTTCAGCCATAGTGCTGCTCTGTTATTTTGTGGTGGAAGATAGCAGTAACATAAAACATGTGCTTTGAGAAAATCATTTACTCTGCAGCAGGGATCACAACTTTTCTGATCTTGTGACCTACAGTGCCAAAATCTTCATGTGGCTGAGAGCTGCAAGACGTATAATGTATACCTCAGAAAACTAGTATTAAAAGAGTGGTTCATAGGTGAAGGGTGAAAACAGCTTCTTAGGGGCTCTCTGTTCCGTGTTAAGTGATGGAACTCATCTTGGTGAGGTGACTGGGACTCCTGAGCAACCCTGTAATGTTAACTCCTTACACAGAAATGTATATTGCTTAGCAGCACCCACACCCTGACATGCCTGTATGCTCTCTGTGAACAGGAGATAAATAGTGGTTTTGATGTATTTAATGGTCCCCTAGAGAGGTAACTGTGTTTGCCAAACAAGTGTAAAGGCTGCTAGGTGTTTAGTTTAGATCATCTGTCTGATTTTTAGATAGCTAAAGTCAGGTGAAATAAATCCCAGTTCAATACACACTTCCATCTCAGTTTGATCAGTGGAATCCTTCCTACTGCCAGCCCTGGGGGAAAACCACTGTACAATCGTTATACAATAAGAACAAATAAAAAGTTAAGGGGGTAGGTAAGTACAAATATTTTTTTAAGGAATGTCATGAGGAGTTTTGAAAAACTTCTGAAAATAAACATACCTTTCCTGAAGTCAACAGAGCAGCATCGATTTAAGCCATCCAAAAATTTACTCCATGCATTTCTAAAACAGAAAGTATTTGTAATTGAAGATGTTTGTAATTAAAAATGCAAATTAAATTTACTCTCTAAGTTTTAAAAACTATAATTCTTTGTAACCAAAAATGTTGGCTTGACCGTGGTTTCATTGTACAGATGAGATTGACATCAAGTTTCCCAGGACACTTTCCCTTCAGCAAATGCATTTCAAACCTGTTCTCACCTTACTGTGCCCACAGAATTATTCTTTTTTGCTACTATTGCCAAGAATGGTGCCAGTTTTAGTTTGGTGATTTTTCTGAACCTCAGTCTGCTGTGCACTGTGCTGAGATCCACCAAACTTACTTCAAATAACAAGTGAGAACATCCCCCCCTCTTTACTCCTCCACACACTGCTCTTAATATAGGGACTGTATTCACATCAAAGCTGTCAGAAGGTTTCTGTGATCTCATTAGCTATACTTATTTCTACCTACAGAATAAATGAATCATCAACTGAAACAGCACTGAAGACCAACTGGTAAGACTCACATGGCTATATGTATATCCTTGCTGAGAATAGAAATCTTCTTGAGTCTGTACATGCAGGTTGTTAAAAATGAAAGCTTTGCAGACCTGAAAGGGATTAAGTCATTTCTGAGATTAATTTAGTTCTAAAGCCTTTATCATGGAAACAAAATTGTTTAATGTTTTAATAAGAATTCCATATAGCATACGAAAAAAAACCCCAACCATCTTTCTGTTTATAGCATACTGAAGGAAGTGAACTGAAAATATAATTTGATGCTTGTGGTTTTTGTTTATTTTTTCTTCTTTGTTTTCATTTATGTAGTTAAAATACAGAGTAATTTCATTTTATGGCTATGTAAGGTAAATTAGATAGGTGATACCCAATAGAAAATAGCTGAGTTGATTCAGCCAATTTAAATGCTTCAGAACATAAACATGCACTGTAGGGGACTGAAATCAGGTTAAATGGGTAAATGAAGTGAGATTGAATGTGGCTAGAAGCTAGGTGTTAAATAAGTGATGTAGTGATATTGGTGGTGGATGATAGCAGGTTTAGGACCTGCACAGTGAAAAATAAAAAGGATTCTGATGTCAATCTGACTGGTTGCTCATGCTATTTGAAGATAATTTTAGAAGTTAGTAGGAAGAGTTTTGACTGGAAATTTGAATCTGTAACAACCAGCAGCCATTTCTAGAGGAGCTGGGTAATACTGAGTGTGTCAGTCAGCAAGCTGAGGCAGGCACCCCTCTGAAATTTGAGGGCTCTTATTCAGTCTTCATGATTGAGAGAGAAAAGATGGAGAATTCAGAGCATATTATTTGGACAAGGAATTCTTCTGATTCTGTATTCTCTTTCTCTACTGTTAACGGGAAAGAGTTCTACAAGCTTGACAAAGTGAGATTTATTCAGCTGATAAGAAGTATAAAGTAAGGTAAAACATATACATCCTCTCCTCTTCATTCAGTGAAATGGGCACACAGTCTAAAAACATTCTTAGTGCAGAGGAGCTTCATGTGTCATTGCCATACACAACTCCTCTATGCCCATGCAGAACCAGTCTAGTGGAGTAAGTGAATGTCTGACCAATGAAAACAAGTCCTAAGACAAGCAAATTCATATTCTGAAGTACAGCAGAAACAGCTTTGCCTGGCATAGTTTGGTCAGGAGTTTTTCTGAGTCTGCCTCATTTCCAGAAGCAAAAACAATAAATCTGAATTGGGATTAAGAATTGCAACCTACAAAAATGAATCTTCAGTGTTTCCAGAATTCAACGCTTCATGAATCCCTTTTATAAATCCTTTTTGCGGTTATAAAATTCTTACAAATGGAGGAATGACTTTTATAGACAGTCATGTGTACACAGTAGTGTTGCTTGTGGTACTGTGGGGAATTTCCCAGACTACCAGTTTGAGATCAAAGCACATTGCCTCAAAATTGCCTGTCCTTAATAGTCTCGCACAATCATTCAGTCATTTCACCTTCTTATCAGAGGCTGGAAAACCTCTGTAGATATCCAAAGGACAATCTGAATTGCTTACACATCAAGCTATACTGTTCTGAGGCAAAAAGGTAAAGCTACTAAGAACCAACAACTGATGTAACTCAAAAGACAAAAATGGATATGTATAATCAAACCTTGTGAGACAAGGTAACATTCTTCTCAGGAAAGCTGGCTGAATCTTACAAAGATTTATATGAACAGTGACCTTTGGAAATCTGGCATTTCACTATCATGAACTGGAGTAATAAATTATGTGATACAGTATAGCTGATTTAGCTGATTCTGTTCACTACCATTCTGCATGTCTGTATGTCTGCGTCAAGGAACTAAGGAGTTCAGTGCAAAGGCTTTGAATATCATGCAGCCAGCTTTTGTCCAATAAGGCTAGCTGCATTTGAAAATCAGGCAGGAAGGAGTTGATTTGCCTCCCTGACAAAGGCAAATGAAGAAGGCAGCAGGACTAGCTTCAGGAAAGGAAGAAAAAGGAGACTGTGGGAGCAGTCTTGTGATAGAGCAGCAAACACCAGCACTGAACTTGCCAGAAGTTCATTTTACAGTGATGATCAGCCCCTGTGATGTTGTCAGGAAGTGTGTCATCAGTAGCAAGTGCTGGAGTGGAACAAGGCAGAGGCTCCCAATCTTACTTCCTGCAAATGTGCAGCATGAGTTACACATGACCTCAAAGTGCCAGGGACAGCAGCACCTCCCTCCTCTCCACAAATGTCCAAGTAACAGCAAATAATATTGCCCAGAAGTGCTTCTGGGTGTCTGCCAAAGAATCCCTTCCAAAGACCAGGCTGTGAGATGCAGACAGGGGCATCATACATTTAGTTATACCCAAGTTAACGGGAAAGCTGTAAGCAAAAGCAATGCTTTTTCTTTTCCCTTTCCTTGGAAAGGGAGGTGCTTCATCTCTCATCCACTCCTTACATATGGGAGTAGGAAAGGAGCTACTTCTTGTCTCCTCTTTATTCATACATAGAGGAACAAGAGTTCAAGTGCTTAGATGGCATTAGGTAGAGGAGCCTATCAAATTGAAGTTAGGAATGTGCTGCTACTTCCATGTATCATAGGGATGCTGTGATAGGAAAAAGAATATACAGATAAACTATTTATCAAACACTGATTGATTGATTTATTTATTTATTTATTTATTCCCTGGTGATAAGTATGTTTAACTTTCAGGAAAAGTGATTTTATATGCAAACAAATGACTTAATGGTTATGTCATTGCCACAGATTCTGAAATCTGTCAGATGACAGCTCTTTTACTTTAGTTCTTGTCTATAAAATGAAAGAATGATATACAGATGCTGCCCATTTACCTTGTGAGCTTTGCAAAGAAGTCCTTGCCAGAAAAAGATACTTTATAATATAGATATTGCTTTTAATAGATATTATATACTTATTTTTTATAATATAGATATTCATTATAGATACATTATAACATTGCTATAGATACAGAACAATATACATTATCACATATGGATGGAATGGAATAGAAGAGAGCATATCCTGCCTTTGCTTTACTTAATTTTCCACCAAATTTACAAAGTCTTGCATCCAGATATAGCTTGGAAAGACTTGTTTTTCTTAGTGTCTAATTGGTCTGACTTATCTATTTTTTTTCTTATTTATCCTACACCTAACTGTTTTTACATAAGCCAAGTGGCTGTATCACCCAGACACACAGCATGAGAGACAGTCTCAACCAACACAAAGCAGTCCAGCTCCTTTGGAGGCTGAGAATCTGGTCATTAGTATCATGAAGAGTTACTGGGTTTTGATTTCCAGGAGAGCTAACAGAGCACACACATCCCCAGGTAAAGTAAATGGAAGAGAGAGGCTCAGGATCTCCGAAAATCAGGCCTGTGGTTTCTAATAGGTCATAGGAATTTATAAACAAAGGATTAAATTCTGGTATATATCACAGTCTGCAAGCCCACTGACCTAGCCACAGTTACATGGCATAATTTAGCTTAGGGAGAATCCTGGTTTTGGTGGGTTTTTTTTACTTTTTTGTTTTATTCTGAAAACATGTTTGCTTCCAGATACAATTTCTGTGTTACAATTCAGTGTTTAAAATTTTCAGTTTTTTTAAAATGTGCTTATGCCTGTGGTAGAGAAACATATTCCCCTGTGGCAGGTGGGAGGGACTGGGCAATGCTTATGTAATATTTTGGAAAACTATGATCTTTGCTGCAGGGATCCACTGAAGCTTTAAATACCAATTCCCTTCCAGTAGGGAGCAGGCAAATGCTAAGAAACTATTTTGGAGCTTATTTTCTTTCTAGTTCAGGCAAGTAGTCAGGTCCAACTGAATTTTGCCAGTGAAATTTGCATGCTGCCCATGAAGATGACAGAAGAATAATGATTTTGTCCAGCTTCAAGGAATTCTCACACACATTGGGGTTCCTGCTGATTCACTGTACAGATTATCACTAAAATTGAAGCTTTGTTCTGAAAACAGTTTGTAAATTGTCTCTTTATGTAACTGTAACAAGCATACTGTGTATGTTTGCATGGATAGGAAAAAAAGGAAGCATGGGGCAAAAAGTCAAAAACCTGAAGTAGTGTAAACTTTTGTCACACTTGACATTTGAGTTTTTCCAGTGAGTTCTTTGTGTAGAAGTCCATTCCTGGGCATTACTGTCACTTCTGCTTTCACTATGGAACATTAACTCTATTTTCATTGCTCACATCTAGCAATGATCAGATGAAGCGTGGCATATCCAAGCTGATAACCTATAATTTGTTTTCTTTTAAATACAGACATATACATGTATTTCAGTACAATCCTTTTCCTGCTGTCTTCTTTTGTTAAAATGCTGGTTCTTCCATATAGAAGAACCGGAACAAAAAATAAAGAAGCCCAAACAACAAAATGGGGTTGTGGTTTAGTTTTGGGCTTGGTTTTTGGTTTATTGGTTGGTTTTATTTTTTCCTTTTCTGACAAGCTATTTAAAAATGTGCTTGTGAAATAATACGACTGTTCCATCAAGCTGGATCTTAAAAGGCTATAAGTTAGCTCAAGCATCACATATGTTATCTGCTATGCAAGTTGATCTGTCTTTAAAGAGTGAATTTAGGGGGAAAAGGAGCTACAGGAGAGATGTACCTCTGTAGTTGCGGTTTTAGGGGTTGCCTTGCCTTGGGGAGTAAGAGTGATGAAGCAAGCTACTCCACTGATCTTCCATTTCTGGAGATAATAACTGTAGTCTGAGGTGCCTGAAAGTATTTAAGACCAGGTTGGACAGGGCTTGGAGCAACCTGGTCTAGGAAGGTGTCCCTGCCCATGGCAGGAGGTTGGAACTGGATAAGCTTTAAGGTCCCTTCAACCCAAACCATTCTGTGATCCTATGATATCTACTGGGACAGCCTGTTGCCAAGATGAATTTTCTAAATGCAGCAGCCCATTGAAAACTGTGGAGATTATCTTTTGTCAAACAGCTGGTGAAGAAGCTTGAAAAGAATGTGCATTGTAGAATTATCTAGTGTAGGCAGAGGGGCTGTAGACAGGGAAGCTGGAGACTGAAACAATAGGAAAGTTGTGTATCTGGGATGCAATGCGATCATTTAATTACAGAAGTCTACAAGATTTAAATTTTCATAACTTTATAGTGTCTTGCAAATTCTGTTGTTATATGAACAGTCCTGTTAATAACTCTTATTAACTTCAGGGCGATCTGAGCTGGGGTGCTAGAATAGAAAGTTTGGTCCTGTATGCTTTTTAAGTGTTATGGTTTTTAGTGCCTAATAGGGCTATCATACAGGTGGTAACCTAAGTGTCATAGAGGGGAGTGAGAGTCTAGTAGGCAAAGCAAAGAGGAATGTGAAAGAAAAGTATGGAGATTGTAAAATGGGAGTGATTACAACCATGTTACTGTATTACAGCTTTTGAAGTGCTAATTTTCTGTTAACCCTGTAGTCCCGTCTAGTCTCCACAAAAAGAGAGGTCAAAACTAAACCAGGTTATACAAAGACTCGTTGAGGCAAGTGAGATTTAAGCCATTAACTCCAAGGCTTGACATTGCAGTGTTTAGTATGTTGAAATATAGTGAATTATGTAAGAGAAGGTGGAAGAATCTCGCCTCTGTATTTATGCTGTATGTCTTCACCTGAACATTGGTTGCTAGGTAGCTTTGAAAAGAAAAGCTGCAGGTTTGCTGCAAACTCCGATATCTGAAGTCAGTAACTCACTAGGAATGTCTTATGCCCACATGTGATGATCATTCATTTTCAGATCTTCGTGCAGATCTGTGGCATTTTCAGATTTAGAGGAAGCCAAGTGCATGAACTTCACTAATTTCCATATAGTGTGTGGGAAATTATCTATCCTGTTTTACATTGAAATTCAAGGTTCATGCAGCACACCTTCCAAATAGCACTGCTGCAAATTGAACTCACTTATACATTAGGAAAGCTGCCAATGCAATCATAATAGAAGGCTGAAGTGCTGAAATTATAAAGTTCTTTTGCTGTCTTTTTTGGCATATCTTCAGCACCCTACTTTGATTCAAACATCATACCCCATTCGGTCAAACTCTTGAGAGTAATAAAATATTGTGTATTAGAAACCTGATTTGTAAAGAGAGGATGTGTTCTAGGATTTTGGGTCAGCTTTTTCAGATCATGCATATAACAGCAGTGGAAATTTGGGTGTTATGCATGTGTGCATTTGAATGAAGTGCTTCCTAGCAGTTACTCTTCAATAAATGTCATAGAAATATAGTGATTGACTGGACATTTGCCAGACTGAACAGCAGCAAGTCCCCCATTCTCATCTGCTGGATTAAGCACATTGAGTTACTTTAATCATGAAGCGATGTCATCTGTGTCAAAATCATGTATCATGTCATTTTTCTGTGCACTCAGACTGATTGATTAGTTGACAGTCGTTGTAAATGTATTTCTGTTAAATAGTTTGTGGAGCTGATTGCTTTTGAAAGGGTTTTGGTTGTTTTTTCATTGGAAAAGGTCATTAATCCCAATAACACTTTTGAAAGGAATTGTTGCTTTTGGCATTTTATTTTACTTCAGCATTTTCAATACATATACTGCTTGCATTCATTTTTATTGGAAATGTTATGAAAACATTTATTGGCATTTCTAATTTATGGCTGATCTACTATTTAGTGAATGATACAGAATATTTTGATGACTTCCTAAAAATCTCTGAAATACATAAAAGTACAAAAAAGACATTGCTTACAAACACAGTAACAGGAAAATGATATTTTATAATGTTTAGAGCATGTCTTGCTAATTTTATTTTTAAATTTCTAATGCTTTTTAATGCTAGAAAGGATGTTTTCCTCAGCAGTAAGTTCAATTTAAAAATAGTATTTGGAGGCACTTCATTTAAATTTCATCGGAATTTGTTAAACAGATACTGTATTTCGCCTTCGAGTTGTAAGGATTTTATTTGTTGATGTGGTGGGCCTTTTGAAATATGCATAGCTATCTATAAATGCATATATATATATGTATGTATGTACACATATAGTTCTAATAGGCCTGAGGTCATGACTTGTTATTAAAGGACAGCTAAATAATGATAATAACATAAAACTTGCACTTTTTTTTTTTTTTTTTTTACCCCTGGTTCATAGCTGGACGCAATAATACGAAACCATCTTTTTTTTATAAATAGGATAAATTATTTTTTAGACAAAGCTATATTCAAAAGCGTGACAGCTTTCTTTAAGCACAGATTGGTTGTATCATTCAACAGTGAAAAATGGGGTAATCGTGTTCTGAATAATTGCTCTAGTTTGAAATCCAGTAGTAAAGTCTGGCATGAGGGGGCATCTACTAGGGATTTGGGTATAACCTGGGGACTAGCCAGCAGGAAGTTGTGGAAGAAAAAGGGAACCTGAGCACTGCTGACAATGTTAGGTAGCAGGGAAGGGACAAAGGAGCTTCTAGAAGGCATTAAGTGAGTATTATTAGCAGCTTTAGAGGAGTATTAGTGCCATTGTTTAATAAGCACTATGTAGTATGATGTATCAGATACTATTCTAAGAAGAAATAATGTGGTTTGGAACATGATCAGAGTAAGAAGAGCTGCAGTGCAGTTCACAAAACATGGGAAGACATGGCCTATGTAGTGTACAGCTGAAATTGAGAGGAGGTGAAGTTATTTTCCATAAATATATTGGAGGTGAAAAATCTTTCTGTGAAAAGATGAGATTAAAACCATAAAAAATATTTACTGGTCATAAACAAATTGAGAATACATTTGAAAGGAGGGCTGCAATATGATATGAAGTGAGGTTTCTAAAATTATTTCTCATAAAAGAATATATTAAGTGGTTTTAAGGTGAAGCTTGAAATAAGCCTATGAAAAGGGTTATATAAATATGTCCAAGAATTCCTGGCATAAGAAGTCTGAACGTATTCGTACCTCATACTCCAGTATATCTAAAGGGCATCGATAATAGTCTTGGCAGCTTCTAATTTTCGCTTTTGCTTGTGTTAATCTTAAACTTCAAAGCTTTTCTGGTCATTTGCTGAAGTCGGGGAGGTTAATCCTATTCTTTCTCTTCTGCAGTTGCAGAATTCAGTTTTTTGATGACGAGGAATAAAACCTAAGGGGAAAAATTACAATAGCAAGTTGCACTGAAATTACATTCTACTAAGTGATTCAATGGTGTATCCTACTTATATTTTTAAGTTTAAATTTCTCTTCATATTTAAGATCAGAAGGAATTGTAATCTCCTCAGTTCAAGTTAATATGGCTGCCTTTTTTTGTTCTGTCCCGTTTTAAATGGTGGTGTGCCACAGGAAAAACATGGACTCAGTCAGAGAGCAATGTGATCAGACAAAAGCCGTTTATTACAAAGCATCTATCCTTTTTATACTATAGTCTGCATCTGCTTGCAATAGCTTGCTGTATTATAATCGGATACATATTCTTGTAACACACAGCAACCACGGTTACATTTACAATAGCTCGCTGTATTATATTTGGATACATCTACAATAGCTCGCTGTAGTATAGATACATATTCAATAGCTTGTTGTATAATGATTGGATACACACAACAACTAGTATACAATTAATCAAACAAGCGTATGGGAACTTGACCTTTAAAACTTGCTAACAGTTCACTATTTTGTATCTTAGCACATTTCAGTTTCTTCTTATCTTGCTTGCACCGTTACTTTTGCTTCTTTACCCACGTCCTCCTTCATCATTGGTTCATGTAGAGCTCCACATAGATACTTGCTGACTTGGGAATGTGGCCATTCTTTGCTAAAAATCCATCCACAGTGGTGGGTTTCTTTTTGTTTCTTTTCATTCCATCTGTTAAGGTGGAGGTAAAGTTCCATTTTCTAGGGTGATCTGGAAGTTGTATTTGAGTTCCTTGCTTTCATTCTTATGTAGTATTTGTATGATGTTACAGTCATCTTTGATGTTTTCTGTTCTCTTTCTGTGGCACATTATAGCTGTGGAATTTTGTCTCCTGCTGTGTGAAACAGGGATGGCATCTCTGGCAAAGATTCACAGAAATCACTGAGAAACAGTTTTGTCAAAAATACCCTCCTTTTCCAGTGTTAGATTGGTTTCTCAGTATATGCAGATTTACAAACTGTTGAAGGAAGTATCTACAATATTAATTCTTCACTGGGAGAAAGGTAATTGGACACAGACACTACATACTTTAAATACACAAATATATGATTCTATAGTTTCCTTGTCCCCAGAGAATTCTTCCTACTTAGTAGGCAGGTAGGGAATTATAAAGCTCTTGTTAAAGCCCATGCCTGGAAGCTCAGAAGTGCTGGTAATAACAGCAGATTATTGTCATTTTCACATTGTATTTACAATGTAGACTGTCTGGGTCCATCTCCACCTGTGATTTCTCATGATTCTGTAATCTGGGAGACAGAAGTTCATTTGGTTTAGGAATGTCTCCAAGAGGCTCTGATAGAATCACAGAGTGGTTTGTGTTGGAAGGAACCTTAAAGCTCATCCAGTTCCAACACCCTGCCATGGGCAGGGACACCTCACACTTTAGATCAGGTTGCTCCAAGCTCCATCCAACCTGGCCTTGAATGTTGCCAGGGATGAGGCAGCCACGGCTTCTCTGGGCAACTTGTGCTAGCACATCACCACCCTCAGGTGAGTGTAGGATCATGTAAGGAGTGAGAAAAGCCTGGGTTAAAAGCTGTGTATCAGATGCTTGTGCTGTACCCCAGCTGGAAGATGTCTTAACTTTTGCTGGAGTTGCATCATAAGTGGACCATGGACCTAACATTTTAGTAGTTTTCTCAGGCAAGCTTCAAATGAGAGGTTAGGCTTGAACCTGATAATCTTGTAATCAGGAAGGAGATGCATAGGTGTGTAAAGGACCTGAATGTTACCAGAATCTTCCAACCAAAATCAAATATGTGGGTTACTTAAGCAAAAAAAGCAAGTTGTCAAGCTGAGTAGATGTAGTGGGAATGAAGGGCTGCAGTCTGAAAGGACAACAATCATTTTGGCTGCAATGCTTTTGGATTTTGCCATCAATTTATTACTTTTATTTCTGACTTAAAATGTGGCAAACATTTATCTGTACCCCATTTATGGAGAAAAAGGAGTTACTGTAGGTTTGTAAGGGGCATCAAGAGCAGTAGGTACTGAAGTGTGAAGATCAGGATGGGGCAGTACATGGCAAGCACGGGGTGACACTGCAGATATACAACAAGTGCAAGCTAGTGTTCAGAAAACAGCAGATAAATAAAGATTACAATCACACAGCAAATCAAATATATCAGTTGCATTTACCAATTTCATATGACTGACATTTGTTATATAGAACTGGTCTGGAAATTTTTACAGGTAAAATAATTTCTTAGTTTTAGTTTGAGCTCTCCTTGGATCCTCCTCAAAATTTAGAAGCAATTAAATAATATATTCCTTCTTCAGTTTTTTGTCTTCAAAGTATGAGAGAATAATCAGAAATATAAGAAAGATTAGGTGGATATTTGTCTCTTAACGTAGTGATTGGTTGGCTCACTAAAATCTCCCAAGTTTAAATGTCAGATTATTTGAATTGTCCCGGGATATAAAAGTTTTGTAGTGATGGCAACAGACCTATCCAATGTATTTAAAACACAGCATGTATATGTGTATGCATAGCATTGTCATAATTATATATGCAAATGCGTGTGTATGAGTTTACTCCCATTTAGTTTTACTGTGGTCTTAAATTACTAATGCTATGCAGCAGGCATTAGGATTTCCTACGTGCATGATTTTTTGTAGCATCTACTATTAAAAGTGATTAGGTGCTACAGTAGTTGGGCAACTAAATGGTGACCTCAGTGATTAATTACTGGTGAATATTTTAATTCATGTTTTTTAAGTGAGAGTTTAAGTTTGGGTTGGGTTTAGAACATGGAGACATTAACTTCAGTCAACTTTAACAAATTCACATGTGTTTTTGGTCTTTAGAGGTATTTTGGATGAAGTGCAAAATGGTGTCCATATAAAATAACTGTTGATAAAAAAAGGAGATAAAATTCTATTTAATGCATTAAATGAACAGGTGGCCATTAAGAGAATAAGAATTATTTTAATTAAAAGTCTGTGTAAGAATGTAATCAGGTGCTCATAAGAATGCCAGGAATACAAGATTTAAATAAAGCTTTTCTTGCATTTTATAATTATTTTCAATTTTTTTTTTGCATAGTTCCTTAATTTAAATTTGAACAAAACCCCAAATTTCTTGTTGTTTTTTATTTTTTTTTCTAACCTGTAAGTCCAAATGAAATTCAGAATAAGTTCTCTGAAACATACTTTAGCTATTTATTTCAATTTTTAATTTTAAAACAATCCTGTTTATGTTTAGACTTAATAGTTGTTAGTTTGGGGTGGGGTTTTTTTGGTGAAGAGAGGCTTTAAAAACCTTTTTGTTATAACAGTTTTGGACAAATAAGAGCTTGCTCAGGACCAGCCCTCCCAGCCAGGCTCAGCATGCTGAGACAGCCATTTTGGAATGGAGGAGTAACTAAAATTTGCCCTATTGCATATTAATATTTTCCCAATGTCTGTTTGCCTCACAGTCAATCAAATAAGCCACCACTAAATATCGTGGTGGTGTATTTTTGTGGTGGTGGTAATATTCTAGATTCTTTAGTGTTAGCCATTGTACTTCCTGTGTCCTAACCAATATTAATCAGGATAACTTTTGGAAGTTAAAAATGTTAATTTAATTCTACATCTCTATTTCGTTAATGTCTTCTGTAGTGTCATTTAGAAGAAAATACTTCATCAAACAGTAGTGCTTCAATCATAAAAGGATATAATAGCAGAAGCATTAAAACTCACATGATCCAAAGCCTCTCTCAATTGTTTGCATCTCATTTTCTAAATGGGACCAGTCACTATCTTTCTCATTTCAGACAAACAAAATAATTCCTTACTTTCATATAGAACCTTTTATTCCTTGAGGGTACCTAGGGGCTGCATGTACAAAATTTATTATTTTACCTTCAAGTATGCATTCATATCTAGGCTGGAAAAAAGTGGAATGCTTAAAGGCTCAAAATTTCCTGCTCTTTCTAGGTAACAGTGGTTCTTTAGATTGCTTCTGTAATGAGAAAGCTAATAGTTCAATCTGTCCTAAAAGCCACCCCTAAGTTATGCCAATACTGGAATCTGCAGGCTTAGCATCTCTTGGGTAATTTGAAAAAAAAACCCACTTTGTTTTCATGTTGCAGCTTTCAGCTGAAGACTTTATTTTCCAATATTTTCTATCTGTTAATAAATTTGCCTTCAAAATGCTCTTATTTGTTGACTTTACCTGTTTGTCTAAAAATGTATCTAAGACATAATCTTCCATAACAGCCAAAACCTCCCTCATGAGCACACACAGAAGGCACAATAATACAGAAGAATGGAAGCTTGCAATGGCAAGGACCTACAGGAGGAGAATTTTCCTCAAACCTGAGATGTCCTTGCAGAACCACTTTTCTCTCTGTAGACTGAAGAACAATTGAATGTCTGCTCAGTGGAACTGGTGTGGCAGCATAATGATCTTGTGTATTTTGTCCCAGTTGCGACTGCCCCTCTTCTGTTTAATAACTGATTCATATGAAATACTTTAGGATCTCTCTACAAGAAAGATGCTACAGAATGTATAGTAACTAACAAGGCATTTTTGTTCATATTTGAGAAACTATAATTGAAAAATGATCTGCAAATGTTTCTACAGCTGCTAATTTGTCTCCACTTTTCAGAGTTATTGCCATGCACCCTGTGAATAAATTCACAGCAAAATTAATAGACATTTTGACTTTACTCATCTTCATGTGAACAGGTCCATTGAGTTGCTACTGGGTGTGAATAAAATAGCATCCTATTGCATATCAGTAACATAACATTTTTATCCAGTTGTGCAGTTTCAGGTCCTATTCTTCCTACCTAAAAAGACAATGAAGCCTGAAAATAGTGAAAAATATATTCTCATTTCAAGGCTGTTCTTTCATCTGACTTATTATACTGCTGTATACATAATTTTTAAATCATACAAAAGCTGCCCTTTTCACAGAGGTGTGATAAATGGGTATTTAATGAAGGCATATCAAAAAATTGTACCAGAATGCAGTAATATCAGCAAAACATCAGTGTGCCAATGTCTACTGTGTACACTAGCACAGATGATGTTATATATGCAGTTAGTCATTCAGCACATGGTAAAGAAAATGCATCTGCATTTTTAGCACTACGTTCAATATCATGCTGAAAGGAGAATACTCTAGTTTCCAGAACTAAAGTGGATATAATGTTTGGTTGTACCTGATCTTGAAGCAGCTGTGTTGTTTAATAGCATATGGAATACATTCAGCTTCAGAGCTCCTGTGCTATACTTAATCTGGCAGTGAGAAAGAACTTCATAGTAATAGTAACTATTTGCCATAAAGATAGTATGTAATATGTGGTTTGCATTTCAGAAATCATGGGCATTAATACTTGAGATTGACATCCTAGCCTTCACTACTCATAGCTACATTTGTGGTATATAATCAGGAATCAGACCTGATTTTCAGTAATAGCATTACAGTTCTATTTTTTGGTGAATTTTGGTTGGGATCTGTACCTGATAGCAAAATTGAGTAACGTTCAGGTTGGATATAAGGAAGTTCTTTACTGTGAGGATGGTGAGGCCCTGAGAGAGGCTTCCCAAAGTGGTAAATGCCTCATCCTGGCAGTGTTTAAGGTCATGTTGGACAGAGCCTTGGGCGACATGGTCTAGTGTGAGGTGCCCATGACCATGGCAGGGGGTTGGAACTGGATGATCTTAAGGTCCTTTCCAACCTAAACCAGTCTGTGATTCTATGATTCTCTGAACATAGTTTTCTGGTGACAGGTTTCTACCATGTAAGAAATTACTTTGGCCTACTGCTAGTGTCTGGAAGAGCTGAACTGGAACAGTCTTATCTGTGTATATCTCTGTGCTTATTTTTCAAGAAATACTTAACGTAAAGTTTATAGCTCCTTATGCATTTAGTACATTCTGTCTGCTAGCATTAGGTGATAATGTAAATAAGACAAAGTTGTTTGGGAAGTGGGGTTTGGAAATTTCAAGTTACTTTTTTTTTTTTTTCCCAGCCTTATAAAATATTAATTAATATTCACCTATCTGTTTCCTTGTGCTTCCTGCTTCTGTACTTATGCAAATAAGACTCAGTTTAGTGTGTAGGCTAGCATACCATTAAGTGGAACTTTGTGCAAATGCATTGCAAACACGTGGACTTCTTTTTCTTATGGTTAAGAGACCAGCTCCAAGAAAGCTGAACTCCAGATATGGAGAGAGAAATAAAATCTAACGAATGTTCTTTAGAACTATTTATTTCAACAATTGATGGCAGGTGTGCCATGGAAATATGAGGTGCAAGGGTCTGGATTGTGACATGATGCTGGAGAGGGACTCTTCATCAGGGACTGCAGCAACAGGAAAACGGTTAATGGGTTCAAACTTAAACAGGCGAAGTTCAGGTTAGATATAAGGAAGAAGTTCTTCCTTGTGAGGGTAGTAAGGCACTGGAGCAGGTTGCCCAAAGAAGTGGTAAATGCTCCATCCCTGACAGTGTTCAAGGCCAGGTTGGACATACCCTTGAGTGACATGGTCTAGGGTATGGTGTCTGTGCCCATGGCAGAGGGGTTGGAACTAGATGATCTTAAGGTCCTTTCCAAACTAACCTATGATTCTATGAGTGAAGGAGCTGATTAAAAGTCCAACCAAACGGGCTGTTGCTAAAGTCAACAGAGGTTCAAGACCACTTTCTTATAACATTTTTTTTCAGCCCAATCTAAGCGCCTAACAGTTTCGTAAGGTGAGCATTGAATGATTCCCTGATCTTAACCCCCTTGTTGAGAATTATATCATAGATAATGGTTATGTCATGGTTATATCATAGAGTGGTTTGGGTTGACACCTTCCACTAGACCAGGTTTCTCCAAGCCCTGTCCAACCTGGCCTTGAACACTGCCAGGGATGGGGCAGCCGCAGCTTCTTTGGGCAACCTGTGTGTTCTGCTGACATGCAGGTTACGCCACAAAATAGCTGGATAATATGTGCAGTTTATTAAACAGGCATACTAAAGCCAATAAGCACAGTAAAGCAAGCAAGCAAGCTAATGTGAGTCCAGTAAATATCTATCTATCTATATAGTAAATAAGTACAATAAATCAGACATGTTTGTATATAAGTACCGAAGAAAGTTAGCAATGCATCAAATCATTTACTGCATAGACAGAACAGAGGTTAAGAAGTTCATCACCAGTTACCACTGAATCATCATCCAGGCCCACATGATCAAGCTGGGAAGGCTTGTTGCTGCCGATGCCAGGAGTCTCAGGTAATTGGGAAAATTCCCATGTGGTGCATCCACCCATAAGGTGAGGTTTCTCTCATGGCCATAAGAGGGTCTCACTTTTATACTCTTATCAAAACAACTGGCTTTATGTCAGATCTCTAGTTGTTTACTCATGGGACCATGCAGTTTCTCATTATCTCACTGTTGTCCACTCTGAGAGTGCTGGCCAGGAGCTGCAGCACGGCCAAGTATGAAGGTCATAGAACAGCTGCTCACCTGTGTTTTCTTGTCTCTGACCAACATTCACAATGAACACGAACATATATACTCCACCAAATATACTGTGACAAAAAACATACTTTGTTCTGTCTTTCAGTCACGAGAGGGAATTGACTCTTAGCTAGGTTCCCCTCCATTACACTGTGCCAACGCCTCACCACCCTCACAGGAAAGAATTTCTGCCTAAGGTCTCATCTCCCTTCTGTTAGGTTAAAGCCATTTCCCCTTGTCCCGCCCCTAAGGCCCTTGTCTAAAGCCTTTCTCCAGGTTTCTTGTAGCCCCTTTAGGCACTGGAAGCTGCTCTAAGGTCTCCTCTGAGCCTTCTTTTCCCCAGGCTGAAGAAACCCAGCACTCTCAGCCTGTCTCTATAGGAGAGGTGTTTTCCTTATTTACAAATTTATAGGGTCAGCCCATACAATTCTTCCCTGAGAAATTATCTAAGCTTTTCTGTTTTGTAGGTTGAGAGGGGAGAGCAAAATAATGGTTGAAATTAAACCACTGGGAGTCTACACGTACCTTACTGAATCTTACCCTGATCTATCCTAATTTCTGTAATATCTGCCTCCCTCACAATCTTGCATTATACTGTGAACTAAAAAAGTGTTATTATCAAATAATCACAAATGAGGAGCTAAGACACAGGCTGACTGCTAGATCCAAAGTGAAACTCATGACTCTTGGACTAACAACCAAGTTGGGCATCTGAAAAGTAGAGTTTATTTATATGCACTATCTGGAGAGCATCCATAGTTATGATGACAGGAAGTATGAGAGGGAAACTAGAAAACTCCTCCAGTATGAGAACAGTTTATATTTGGAATATTCCAAATTATTGGAAATAATTTGTTTGTTTTACTAACTAAAGAGAGCTTTTTGGTTTCTTTGGAAAGATGATAGGAAGAAAAAGCACCAACCCAAACCTCTGTCAGCAAGTTTGCCGATGACACCAAGCTGTGTGGTTTGCTTGATATGCTGGAGGGAAAGGATGCCATCCAGAGGAACCTTGACATGCTTGTGAGGTGGGCTGATGCCAACCTTATGAAGTTCAACCATGACAAGTGCAAGGTCCTACACCTGAGTTGGAGCAATCCCAGGCACAGCTACAGACTGGGCAAAGAAAAGATTCAGAGCGGCCCTGCAGAGAAGGACTTGGGGGTGCTGGTCGATGAGAAAATTAACATGGGCCAGCAGTGTGCGCTCACAGCCCAGAAAGCCAACCGTATCCTGGGCTGCATCAAAAGGAGTGTGACCAGCAGGTCGAAAGAGGTGATCCTGACCCTCTACTCTGCTCTTGTGAGGCCTCACCTGGAGTATTGTGTGTAGTTCTGGTGTCCTCAACATAAAAAGGACATGGAACTGTTGGAACAAGTCCAGAGGAGGGCCACGAGGATGATCAGGGGACTGGAGCACCTCCCGTATGAAGATAGGCTGAGGAAGTTGGGGCTGTTGAGCCTGGAGAAGAGAAGGCTGCGTGGAAACCTCATAGCAGCCTTCCAGTATCTGAAGGGGGCCTATAGGGATGCTGGGGAAGGACTCTTCATCAGCGACTGTAGTGACAGGACAAGGGGTAACGGGTTAAAACTTAAAGAGAGGAAGTTTAGATTGGAGATAAGGAGAAAATTCTTTCCTGTTAGGGTGGTGAGGCACTGGAATGGGTTGCCCAGGGAGGCTGTGAGTGCTCCATCCCTGGCAGTGTTCAAGGCTAGGTTGGATGAAGCCTTGTGTGGGATGGTTTAGTGTGAGGTGTCCCTGCCCATGGCAGGGGGGTTGGAACTAGATGATCTTGAGGTCCTTTCCAACCCTAAGTATTCTATGATTCTATGATTCTATAACATGCTAAGAAGAGGCAAAATTCCTCTTCTGGATACTTTAGTATGAAATAAGTCAATACAAGTGTATTTTCTTTTTACCTTAATTCTGTAGGTATTTCTTAGGTGAGAATTTGCTTACTATTTTGGGCCTCATAGTGGTCACTGAAGAAATTACCTCACTTGTGCATTTCAGGTTTAGGCATGAAAGAAACCTGAATGGCCTCAGTTCTGACATAATAGAAACAATATGTACTATTTTTAGAAACAAAAGCAGTGGTTAAAAGTCCCATGCATTGGACACAGGATAGGAACTTTGACCTATTTTACTCTTTAGCTTAGGTAACTATTTTGAGAAGAAATTGGTATACAGGTATGCTAAATCCAACATAAAACCTTAGCACTCTGCATCTTTTCTAGCCAGTTGTTTTTCAGAAGCAAGTGACTTCAGTGCTTTAGTTTGCCTATCCAGTGACAATAAGAATGTTTTTCTTATTTCAGAGGAAGTGCTTTGAGGTTTCATTAGGTTCACAAAATGTTTTGAGAAATCCTGGAATAAGGAATAAAGAAGATCTGTCTGGTTCTGTAATGAATCTTCCTCTACAGCCTATGAACTACAAGTGTATCTTCCAACAAGACCAAGATTCTGTTTCCAAGGTTCAGGCTTTGTCTTTAATTGTATTCATGCTCTGTGTACGCACAGAATTGTCTATGCCCTGTCATGCTTTTTGATTTCCAAACTTTGGCATAATCTTTTTTTATACTTTTCAGATTTTCTACACAATATTTCCTTTTAACGTGTATAAATACAGGGAAGCACGTAGGTTCATAGGATGAAGTGATTTCTGGTTAAGGTTGAAAATCAAAAGAGCTATACATACGTTTTTAGGTCAGAACTTCTCCTGAAAGCTCATATATAAGTAAAGCTGTAATAAAAGTAAATAAAGGCATGATTTCACACTGAATCAAACCTGTGATCAAGTAGTCATTTCTGATCATACCTGTTCTAAAAAAAGTAGACCACAATGAAATGAAGTTTTTAGCTTCTTTCATTTCCTGGTTGATGTATGCCTTGGAACTTGAGAATTTCTATCTCTCAAAAATTATTCTATTTCACATGTTCTCATTAAGATTATTCAGTTTAATGCTTATCTGAATTCTACTAAGATCCTGTTTTTTCTGTTATCTTAGCAGTTAGAATTATAAAGGTGGTTTATATTTTAAACTAAAAAAAAAAAGCTTCTGTATTTAATTGAATATTTCCCTGATTGTGTTCTTATTTGACTGTAAAGATAAATAAAAATGTATCTATAATACTGTTTCAGGAAACTCCAGGGAAGCTCTCCCAGTGAAGGATACCTAGATGGGAGTCTCTCTCTTGCATTGGCAGAATATCTGTATGATTCCTGCAGATGGTTAGGTCATCTCCAAATTATGAGCAGGTGGCCAAGAGCATCCCTCAGTTGGGTCCTCCATCCACATCGTTACTCATAGGCCCAGGGGCTCCATTTAAGCTCAGCCCTGAGTCTTCTGTCTTTCTCTGAGCTATACTGTAGGAGTCTTGATTGCTAGATAGCTCAGCCTAGACATGGACCCTGCTCATCTAGGTCCTAACCTAGTCCCTATGGGACTCATTTCAGGAATAAACTTATAAACATTTGGGCCAAAGAGAATGGCATTGAGTGGGTGTATCACATCCCCTACCATGCACCAGCCTCTGGGAAAATCAAATGGTACAATGGGCTGTTAAAAACTACACTGAAAGCAATGGGTGGAAGCAATCAGTGGATGGCTGGAAAAGTACGCTGTCCCCCACTTTGGGTGCAAAAAAGAACTGTTGTGGTTTAAGCCCAGCCAGTAATTCAGACTCATGCAGCCCGCTCGCTCACTTCCCGCCTTTCCTTCCCTGCCACCCCTGGAAGGATGGGGAGGAGAATCGAAAGAATGTAACTCCCATGGGCTGAGATAAGAGCAGTCCAGTAAGTAAGATATAACACAAATGGCTACTGCTACCACCAATAATAATAATGATAAGGGGGATAACAAGGGAAGAGAATACAACTGCTCACCACCTGCCGACCGATACCCAGCCTGACCAGAGCAGCAATCTAGCCCTTCCAGGCAACTGCCCCCAGTTTATATACTGGGCATGACATGCTGTGTTATGGAATAGCCCTTTGGTTAGTTTGGGTCAGGTGTCCTGTCTCTGCTTCCTCCCGACTTCCCCGCCTTCCTGGCAGAGCATGATACTCAGGAAGTCCTTGATCTGAGTAAACATTATTTAGCAACAACTAAAACCTTTGGTGTTATCAGCATTGTTCCCAGGCTGAAAGTCAAAAACACAGCACTGCACCAGCTACTAAGAAGAAGAAAATATGACTGCTACTGCTGAACCCAGGACAACCCAGGCTGACTTTCTGTTTTGTTTCTCTGAACCCTCTCAATGATTTCTGGATAATATCTCACCCTGGTTACCCTTAACAGCTTCTGACCTGCAGGTTGTTTTCCTGTCTTCATTTTGGACCTGCCTTATTGCTATGAACTTTCGTGCTGATCTGTGGTCTTGTTTGAATGTGGTCATGGTTTCTGGATCTGTTCCCTCTCTGAGGGGCCCCAGCAGAAAAAAAAGAGTGAGAGAAGCTTTTCAAAGTTCATTTCTTAAAGTATCCACAGAAATTAAGTGGGAAGCTATTAAGAAACTCAGCATTTGAGTGAAAACAAAACAAGACTCAGAAGATGTTCTGCTTTTGGAAACTCTACTGAAAATCAAAACTGATAGATGATATGTATGCAGTTTTTTTTTTTTAATATCAGTTTTGTAACAAGTAGAGACCTGTCTTGTGTAATAGGATTTTCATATGGTTTTTTTGACTTGCAGGAGGCAGATTGCAGGTGATGGAGAAAGAGATAAGACTCTTGTTGGTGAGATTATAATTGAGAATCCTTTCTAATTTGATACAATGAAGAAAGTTGTACTTTCTGTTCTGTTCAATACTAAGTCTGGGAGGATAGCTTGGTGGTTTTCAAGAGCTATGTGCTGGAGTGTGATGTCTCCTGAACTTGGAAGCATTGTAGAGGAGGCAGTAATGGTGTTCTTCAGACTGCACAATGTGTCAGTTCAGTATGTTTTGGGTTTTAAAAAGTTTTTAGAGGGAAGAGCTCAATGGTTTAATGATTCTTGTCCCTCCTTTTTCCTTTTCAAATAATTTGTCCTAAAACATTTCTGAAGATCCTCTGATAAAGCCACTACCTATGTGAAACAATCAGTGCTCAGTGACACAATCAGCAGAACATTTTGTTGGAAACTAAAAGTGAAGTAGTGCAGATTCTGATCTTCATTAGATAGCTCTATATTTGAATAAGCAAATCAAACCACACATCTGAAAGCAGATTGGATATGCAAAACAACATGGGTGATTTGTTTGTTCATTGGGATGGTATCATGCCTGCTGCGTTTGAGAGAGCAGGTACTGTAAGCTGATGAAAGCATATTGCACAAAATATTAGCTCAAATTGTTGACTGCATGGTTCTAGGGTGTAAAATTTCAAACCTCAAGGGTGTCATTTTCACACTTTATTGCAATTATGCTTATTATATTTATTTTTAACAGTTGGAATATTCCCTTAGGTGATATCAGAAGACAGATGAGAGAGTTAAGATTAGAACACGAGTTGTAAAACGATGCAACACATTTTGGGAATTGCACTTGCAGCTCTAGCTTTTGATCTACAGAGCCACTTACCTTCATGGCTTACAGTCCATGATGTTAGATGTTATAAACAATTCTCTTTTTTTTGTTGTTGTTGTTGCTGTTGTTCTCTTTTGCCAAATAAAGGAGATTACAGAACACATTTATGTCTATTTTTCAGATATAAAAAAAAAAAAACAACCAAACCTAAACCACAAGAAATTCAGCATCAGCTTTTCATTCTCGCTTACCTCCAAAATGAAACCTCTACAAGACTCAAGTGAAAAAAAAAAAAAACCAGTAGTGGATTTTCAGTTAGCACAAAAGCTACTTCAAATGAACACTAAAGCAAAAGAGCCCTTAATAAAATATTTTGATAACAATAAAAATTATTTTAAAGTGAGACACCAGGAAGAAGGACAGAAAATCCAAAGGTAAATTAGATATTTTAACTTAGGATTTATACCCACCTGAAAGCCATACCAAAGGACAGCTAGCTTTATCTATGGAGGAAAGAGTTGTGTTGCTAGTAGAGAGCTAGCTAGAAACACTTATTTTTTACTTTATTTTTGATCTCTGACTTTGTGTAATAATACTTTAGGGGTATGTACAAGAAAAAGAGACAGTTGGAATATTAATGCAATCTAGCATTTTGGAAAATTTGGAAATAAGACCAATATCAAAATGTGCTAAGTGTTAGTGTCCTTAGTGCAAAATGTTAATGCCCAAGGTAGATGCTTGGGCATCATTCAGGAAAGCTGGCATGCTAGATTGTATGAAGTACTCAGCATACATTGTCTACACAGAGTTACATTCAGCCATGTTGAGCCCCTAGATCAGCATCTGAGGCCAAATCTGAGTGGAAAAAAAAAAAAAAGGTTTTTGTGGTTTTCCTGTTGTTTTGTGACCTGGTGCCCACCATAGTTGTACAACAACCTGTTAACCTGAGATCATCACTCTTCTCTAGGTTACATTCTATATATCTTAATATTTTGGCTGACCTGTCACTCAGGGTTTTAAAGAATTTCTTCCACATTTCTGACAGCGGAAAGTCCAGTCAGTATTTAAACTCACTTGGTCCTAATAACTTGAAATTACACTATTTATAGTAAGGTGTCTATAAAGAACTATGCTCCAGAGTCTAGAAATTGTCTTAAGAGTGCAGGTAGCTCTGAGTTATAGTTACTGTGCTGCTCTGACTCCTGCCCTGGAAGCAGCCTTCAAGGAATAGCAGATCAAGCCTAGAAGTGCTAATTGGGCTTATTGACTGTGACAATCACTACAGCTAACATGAATCACAGCTTGCACAAAATTTATGGCAATTCAAAGTGGAAACAAGTACCAAAAGCTTATATGATAAGGTGAAAGAAAACAGTTTGCAATAAATTATCAAATGGCAACCACTGTTTGAAAACTGCATTCTTTATTACTATAAATTTCAATGCTGTAAATCTAATATACCAAGGGACATGTATGGCTGCCATACCTTGGCCGAGAGCTGAGACTAAGGCAAATGATCTCAGTGTGGTAAGCCATTGCAAACAGAGCAATGCAAACAAAGCCTGAGAGTGATGAACAATGGTTTTAGTTACAGACCAAAAACTGAGAGAAGAGTGCCTGCGACTGCTGGAAAAATACAGCATAACATCACTGTGGATGTCTTTTACAGTCTTATCCTGACTGTATCCCTTACTTAATCCACTTAAGTCATGGAATGTAGTGTCTTTTGCTTGGTACTACTTTTCCTACTGTGGCAGGGACAGGTAAACTACAGTTTACAATATGACTGCTCATGGTTTTGTATATGCAGGAGAAGAGAATTATATTTAGAGAGTAATTGCAGTCATTTTATAATGCTGGCAAAATCCAGCATTGTCTCTTTGGTATCCATGTTGTTAGTGTCAAACTGAAAAGAAAGAAGGTGAAACTAACAGGCTGTGTGAGGGTAAAAATTCAAGGACATGAGAGCCCTTCAAGCTTGGGTTGCTTAATATCCTAGAATGGTTCTTCAGTTATTCTTTTGAAAATACGAACTATCAGAACTGTAGCTGTGTGCTGAAATCTCATAATCTAATGCTGGGAGAAATAATAATAAAGAAATATTTTTGTTCTTGTCTCTTTAATTTTGCATATGTTTGGTAATTTATTTTGGTGATAGGTTACGATGCAAAAATTTCAGCATACAAGGACATGAACTAACATGGTTATTTACCACCTACTGAAAAAGACAACTTTCCTTTCTGCTATATTGTATGGCTAAGGTAAATAGCATGATTTCAGGTACAGAAGACTGGGACAAATTAAAACTTATGTTTTTGAGACAAAAGAATTATCTCAGGGTGCTTGGGGTGAAGAAGAAAGTAGTGGATGGGAAGAGAGAAAAAAAAGAGAATATCTAAACTGTGTGTGAATTCACGGATACGTGATGGGCTTTCTCTGATCAGGTGGAACTGATGGGGGATCTGTACCTTATTTTATTAATTGGTCATGTGAAATGAGGGTAAAACTCAGATTCAGGGGACTAATCTCCCCAGGCGGAGTAATTTTCCTTCCTGAAAGATTGTAAATATTCTTAAAAGAATAAAACAATATTTGTAAATTGGTCCCAAGGATTGCAGGTTGATTCCTAAAATTGTCTTACGCATCCCTACCTGTGTATTAATTCATGTAGTCTGTTGTTACCAAGTGCAAAGGTAATGTGTGTGTTTGAAAATCTTTTATTAAAAGCTAGAGATATCCTGAGCTTCAGTGGTAGATTTTGCATTGTCTCTGATGGCTAGTTTCTCATCATGATCAGTGTAATGGCAGCTCTGGGTCCTGCTGTGTGTTTACCCAGCTCAGTGTAGGTAATTAGCTTAATATCCCAAAGCACTTTTTGAAAGTTTAAATATTCTTTCTCTTCAGTGCTTTTCAAAGCATGTATGTAGAATGATAGAATGTTTGAGTAGGAAGGGACCTTAAAGATCACCCAGTTCCAACCCCCTGCTACAGGCAGGGACACCTTCCCTTAGACCTGGTTGCTCCAAGCCCCGTTCAGCCTGGCCCTGAACACTGCCAGGGATGGGGTAGCCACAGCTTCTCTGGGCAACCTGTGCCATTTCCTCACCACCCTCACAAGGAAGAACTTCTTCCTTATATCTAACCTGAACTTCCCTTATTTAAGTTTGTACCAATCACCCCCTTGTCCTGTTGCTACAGTCCTTGACGAAGAGCCCTCTCTAGCATCCTTGTAAGCCCCCTTCAGACACTGGAAGCTGCTCTGAGGTCTCAAAACAGCTTCTCTTCTCCAGGCTGAGCAACCCCAACTTTCTCAGCCTTTCTTTGTACAGGAGGTGCTCCAGACCCCTGATCATCCTTGTGGCCTGGACTTTCTCCAACAGCTCCATGTCCTTCTTATGCTGGGAACTCAGAACTGCATGGAGTGCTGCAAGTGCAGTCCCATGATAGCTGACTAGAGAGGCAGGATGATCTCCTTTGACCTGTTAGTCATGCTGCTTTTGATGCAGCCCAGGACATAGTTGGCTTTCTGAGCTGCGAGCAGATACGTGAGTGAGTTGGGCTTGTGTAGAAGAGTCTATCTCCAAGTAGCCTGATCTTTGAAGTACTTGTATAGATGTATAATGTCCAGATGAAGTAGTGGCAGGGCCTCAAGCATGTCCTCTCTCCTGGGGGTCTGGCAGCTGAGAGCAGGCCCCCCTCCCACTGGCAGCCTTGGGGTGAAGCTCCCTGGTCAACTTTAATGAAAGATGTCCCTGCCCATGTCAGGGGGGTTGGAACTGGATGGTATTTAAGGCCCCTTTCTACACAAACTATGCTATGATAATCTAGGAACTCTTTGAATATGTACTGAAGTGAGATACTTGAATCAACCAAGGTAGAAGAAAGCACCAAATGAACCATTTCACATGTATTTTATAATGATGCAATACTTCTACATGTAAGTTATAAATCTAGAAGAAGTCCTTGGTGGTAATCTAGTGACTTTCCACCAAATGGCAAAAAAAAATATTATTCTGTGTGTATATTTCTTTTAGAATTTGCAACAAAACTTTTGTGTGTCTGCAGTTGAATGCAGTCACGAAAGTTGAGAGCTGAATGAGCTGTTTCTTCTAATGAAGTAACTGAAACTTTTTTCAAGGTTATATAGTTTACTCATACTACACTTTCCCTCCAGAGCTAACTCAAAAGGCAATGAAGACTGACTTCATTAGTCTGGCTTTAACTCTGAATTCAAAGGACCTTTTACTTAGCACTTTAAGAAATACCAGAGACCTTTATATTTTCAGGTTTTGACAATTCTGTAAGCCTCACAGACCTTTCTTCCTAAATGAAATAAAGTCTGTAGTGCAAACTATGCAAATGTGTTTTGTCATTCCTCTCCCTGAGTTGCCTCTTAGCATCTTATAACAGTGAACATGATTAGGTTTGAATAGTGGTTTTCCCACAAGCACTTGTGGTATACGGAAAATGAAAAGAAAGAGGAGAGGAAAAAAATAAAATCCAACCCATGGCCCTGTGCCAGGTAAAATTGTGTGTATTTTCTTCTCAGAGAATGACATTATGCTGACAACTGTATCCACTGCATATGACAGATATCCACCATTACAAGAGTGTTTCTGATCACTTTGTGTGTGGTTGCTGTAGCATATCCTTTTTCTTTTTTTTTTTTTTTTTTTCAGTTAGATACAAAATTAAAGATTATCAGCACTTGAACTGACTAGAACAATAATTGGTGGCAGTTTTTCCAGACAGAATCTGAGGCTGAGAGTCAGAAAATTCATAAATATCTTTCTTTGGTCTTCATAGAAATTAGGTGTGGAAAAGGTAATGCCAGTTCTCATCAGCAGGGTTGAAATCTAATTTGCAAATAAAGGGATGAATTTTTGATGAATAGATTAAATGCAATAAGCAGAAAGAATGGGTTAGCTGTCAGCAGATGTGTACAGTGATTAGTGCGCTTGTCAAGTGCCCAGGTAATGATGTATCTCACAGCCACAGATACGTGGTTTCCATGATGAAGAAATCATCTAATTGATGTGCTTTCCATTCTTCCTGTTTCAGAAAAAAAATTGTTTAGCTTTAGCTTTAATCTGCCATCTAAGAAGGTGTCAAATCTTTCATCTCAGGCCTTGTGTTGCATCTTAATTTTATACATAGTTTAAAAAAATTACACCTTGTAATTTTGGAAGGATTTAATTATAACTCAGCTAGAGCAAATGAAGGTAATAATAAAGTTACTGACACTACTGAAACCTTTTTTCAGGTGTCATTTTTTTTAATGAGGCCTCATCAGTCTGGTTTCTCCCCAACCAAGAACACACAGCATTCCAGCAGGATCATTACAATTAAGGCAAAATGTTGATCCCCTTACCTAGCAGGAGAAATAATCTGTCATTTAGAGACAATATCATACCATAGTCAAACAAGTATTGCAGAAACAGAAAACAGAGTAATATAGCCATAGATTAGATTCGGTTCTGAAAATAATGAGAAATACCACTTTAGGTGACGTATAGACTTTCTGAATAGGTAAGTAATTTAAACACATACAAGTATCAAGGGAGTCTGCTTAATAGATCATGATGTATTATTGAGAATGGAATTGTGTAAATTGAAATGCAAGGAAGAGAAGGCAAAGGATAAACTTTAAAGCTGTTAGGGTGGACTAAGCGGCTGGAGCCTGTAAAATACATGGGATCAGGGCAGGAGAAAAAAGATGGAATGGCAATACTATGATCTAGAGAACAGCTGAGAAATTAAAAGACAATTATTAATGTGAAAGGAGAGAAGGAAAAGCACTGGAAGTAAAGACAGCTTATTTCCTTAGACAGCTACAGAACAGCTACTGAGAGAAGCACTAAAAAACAAACAAAAAACAAAAAAACCCATAAAACCCCACATCAACTAGAAAAAAAAAACCAACAAAATCCAACCAAATCAAAACCAAATGAACCTTCTACCCAACCAAAACAAAAATCCCCTATAATTTCCAGGTTTTCATTTCCTCTAGTGAGTGGGAACAGGCTCCTTCCCTCAGACAGAGAGCAAATTGCTTTCCCCCAGGGTCCTGGCTCATCTCCTTATTGAAGTAAGTGTGAAAGTTGAAGTAAGGGCTCTAGGTGTAGACTGTGACCTCAGGGTGGATCCACAATGACTACTTTTCTGGTAGTAGGCAGCACAGTAGGTGTTTTGTCTATTCATCTCCTACAGAGCCCAAGTATTTCTTCCCTACATTTTCTTTCAACTTTTGTATGCAGTTACCCAAACAAATCAACCAAGAAAAGTGTACCAGTTCAGTGACCAAACAAGAAGCTTGAGCTAGTAAATCTGCAGCCTCAAGCAATGTTCCTGATGCCTTTCTGTTTAGTTGTATTAGTAGCTTTATGTATCTATGATGGATAATGTGATACAGGATACTGACAAAACTGTGGGTGTGAGATGTTCAGGCATGTCCAAGACTGTGGCTGAAGCTGTATGTGTTTGTGAGTGCAGTTGCACTAAAATTCATATTGCCAGTGGAGAATTTTAATGCTTTTAGAAGGCAGAGCTTGGTATGGGTCTAACTTTGCTTATGATAGAGATTTCATATATGTGTGTATATTTGCTTGCATATATACATACACACAGGTAAAACTTGGGTTTCAGGTTGTTTCAGTGTCTACAGTTCCTCTCTTGCATAGTGTTTTCTAAAAGTCTTGGGAGAAATCTTCATGTATAACAAAAAGAATACCCAACCTGTCTAGACTACTGAGAAACCTAAAGTAAGAGGTAAAAAATGGAAAGATCGTAAGAATAAAGATCTGTAGGTATCTATGCCTGCTTATCCTAGAGCTGTTTGCATTCTTTCTTTAAAACCCAAACCACAACAAAATATCTCCTGTTAAGAAATCTCAATGCTAAGTAAGCAGTTGCATTTAAAGAAGGTTCATGAAGGTTAACAGTTTCTCCCCTCACCATCTCAAATATTTCACAAATAACTAAATTGAAGAACTCCCTTGTAGGATGCATATTCATATTTCCACTTTAGAGATGCAGAAACTAGAACTTCTTACCTGACTGCACAAAAATTAGTCTGTTATGAACCAGTTAGGGCAGAGTGATGTAGATTTTTAGTGCAACACCTTGTAAAAGAGGATGAAAAGCTGAGGAAGGATGTCAGAGGTATATGCTCAGCAGTGTATGGGCAATTGCACAGATTTGCTGAGATGTTGCTGAAAAAAGGAAGCATGATTGTGATGCAAAGGGTTAACCAATGTACAGGGGGGTTAGGGTTAAGCCACTTGCCTGACAATGTTACTGCTCATTCATGCTTATTGTATTCTCCATGTATGCTAGAACAAGATGTGAGGACGTGGCTATTGTTAAGAGGTAGGGACTGTGACTTGGTTCCCGTCCTTTGGATGCCCAGGCCGGCTGAAATTGGCTCTGCGGTTTGGACAATGACCAAGCCTCCAGGGTGCATGTGTAACAACTAGGGGTGAAAAGTTCAGGTTCGAGGAAAATTCCTTTACTTCATCTTGAGACCCATGCCCACGACAACCAGGAAGCACTGCGCAAGCACAAAGGACCTTTTAGCTCATTATACTACAAAGCAGAGATAGGACATGAATATGTATAGGCGTGTTGTGCAACCTCTTGCATATGTATAACTTTAGAGAATAAATGTAGAGGGAAACAACGCTGAGGTGAGCATGCCTTTGGGGCAGCTATAGCCCAGGCGCTTCAGCGCTGAATAAAAGCATACCTACTTTACAACTTAAACGAGTTATGGAGTCTATCCGTGTATCGTGTCCTCATCTTTCCCATGTTGTCTTAAAAGAAAAGGAGATATGGAGCTTTTCCTATACAACCAGTTAATGAGTGATATTTTTTCTGAGGCACCCAACTTTTTATATTTATATATTTGTACATATATTTATATATAAATATATATATGTTGTATACATGTATGTATGTATACAAAAGTTCATATGTGTGTATGTATGTTTTTGTATGTGTGTGTATATTCTTTTTAGCAGCGTTATCATACCTAAAGGGGCTACAGGAAATCTGGAGAGGGATTTTTCTCAAGGGCCTGTAGGGGCAGGACAAGGGGTAATGGCTTTAACCTGACAGAGGCAAGACTGAGATGAGATCTTAGGAAGAAGTTCTACACTGTGAGGATAGTGAGGCGCTGGCACAGGTTGCCCAGAGAAGCTGTGGCTACCCTATCTCTGGCAGTGTTCAACGCCAGGTTGGACGGGGCTTGGAGCAACCAGGTCTAATGGAAGGTGTCCCTGCCTGTGACAGGGTATCAGAACTGGATGAGCTTTAAGGTCCCTTCCAACCCAAACTTGTCTGTGATTCCATATAGGTAATCTATATGTATTAGTAATTATCCGGCATATAAAATTTGAAGATGAAAGAACACTTATTGAAGGTAGATAATAAATTACAGTGTAGTGCTTCAAATATGGTGTAATATTTCAATAGTTCTGAAATTGTTGGGGTTTTTTTGTAAGTTCTGTTCTGTACTTGGAATTCAACAGTTTCTCCATAGAAAATACATGCATCTCCATGCAACATATTATTGTTCTCTTCCTTAAGCATTGTCATCTTATTTTGCTCTCAGAAGTCAGAGAAGAAGTCAGAGTAGCTCCATTAAAATGCTTTGAGTTCCGCTGTTATGCTGGTTATAGGATCTCACCTAGACATGTCTCCTAGAAACCTGTGTCACTCTGGGGCACTGAGTACTCAGCCTACAGTGCTTGAGCATTCCTGAAAGTTTTATCTGGAAATAAATTCCTAAAAGATCTTCTTATATGGAGGAATTTTTTATTTTTTATTTTTTTTAAGTGAGGGGGAAATAAGCAAACTAAAAGTTTGTTGTGTCATATTAATTCAGTCTTGGAAGACAAGCCTGTGCACTGCAGATATATAAATTAAAATATCATGTTAAAGTTAATGGTAGCTTACCATTATATACTAATATAATAACTTAGAATTATATTCAAAGTGCGATGGGCTCCCTAAAATTTATCAACACACACCACATGCGAGGTTGTGGCTATTCTGGGAGACTTGTTTGCATGCAGTAGCCAGTGGGTTTTTTTTAATATTTTTTGTTTACAAGAAGAAACCAGGTTTTGAAGGTTTTACTACAAAGAAATTTATTTTGTAACTGGTTTGCTTTTTGCTTTTCCTTAATCTAAAGGAAAACTAATATTTACATTTTTTGTTCATTGTTTTTCTGAAGTACTTTTCTTGTGTTTCCATCTTCCTTGTGATTCTTAGTTGAAATTAATATAGCTAGTTTTTTGTGACCTTATCTTTCAACACAAGGTTCATGCACCCAGAATCTTCTTTCATATCAAAATGATTCACCTTGTGCACCTGTTGTTGATTTCATCAGTGCTGAGGAAAAATATAGTGGTCCAATGCACTTGGAGTTTTTCAGAATTACTATCAAAAAAGATCTTTATTGATCGGCTTTGTTGCCCAAATATACACTTATGTCTAACACAAAGGTCAGCATGACACTCAGATTACAGTAGTTTACAAAGAAAACATGTATCACCTAAAGAGAATATAAAACATCTGTCATCAAGCACTTCTGATGTGTCACTGAACTTACCTAAACAACACTTCTATGGGTTCATGTTGCCATGAAAGCTTTGTGCGAATTGTCTCAGTTCAGCAGTGGCTTGTCTGTGCGGTTCTGATCTATATGAATAGTAGCATATGTAGCAAATTCTTGCCATGGATTTAGAACTAAAATGTTCTTATGTATTCAGGTTGTATATGTTACACTTGAAGTCATACTTGCCAAAATGGATAAATGATTTCTGAAGAATTTTACAATGAAATTAGGAGTAATCAGTGGTAAGGCTGATTGTGAAGACATGTGGGGATGCAAAGCTGCTGGTTTTCTCTGTATCTGTTTTGTGCCTCTGGCACAGAAAAAATTAAATGTAAACAGTAAACACTCTCCAAATAGACACAGATGATCTCTGGTATTTTTGCAGTCCACTCTGGATTTGGAAAGTTACTGCTCCCAACATAAGCTACAATTTCAAACAGTTTACTGAGTTTATGTAAGGACAGTTATTTGTATGTGCATGTCCTTTTCACTAATGAAATCTGAGTGCTCTACTGAGACAATGGCCTTTTGTATCTGATCCTTCCCTGAATAAAGTGGGGTAAATTGTCAGACCATTTCTGTGCAGGATTAGTGTTGTTTTATAAATATACTAAATTGAGGGGAAAACAACAACAGAAATTAAACTACTTCCATCTAGTTCAGGCAAATAAATATAGCTATGTTTTGTTCCTTCATGAATTGTCTTAAATGCCTATCCTGTTGACTGTTCAAGCCAGCAGAATAATCTAAACCCTGAACAATAGGACAGTTGATGTGACAGAGAAAATTCAGTAAAGTGTGTACAGGAGGGACGTATAGTTCTGAAGTGTTTGGGGCTTTTCTCCTTCATTTTACTCATAAGTTCAGCAGCCATGTAATAATCAGATTCGTCATGCAGAATTATTTCACTTAGTTGTTCTTGGAGTTGCTAAGTCATAAATTGCATGCAGCCTTGGGATAGACATTGTCATACTAAGTACTGTTAGGTTAAATGATTTAAATGTAAAATGGCTTAAAATTAATTTCTACAGGTAATCTGTCTATATTTTTTAATTCCTGACTTTGAAAATAAGATATATCTACCATGTAAACCTCATACTCCTTTATTCAGTAAGTATACTTTCTCTTGTCACTGTTCTTCGCTATTGTATCATCCAGTCTAGCATTTATTTCAGTGACATTTCCAAGTTGAGGTGACAAAATCGCTCATAAATACATGCAGGTAGGCTTTGAATTGAAGAGGGGGTGGACATAATGAAGATCACACAACCACAACTCTTAAGTCTGTGGAGCCTAAGCTGGGAACTTGTGTACCTCCATGAGTTATGTGCTGAAATCCTGTTGGGCTCACTACTCTGCTAACATCTTTGCCCAGGTTCAAATCCACAGCTAGCTTTGTTCTCTGTTTCAGAGAGGAAGTTTAGGTAAAGCTTGTAATTGTGGTCCACATATGACTTTGTCCTAGTTTTCTGTCTTTGTGAAGTGTGACACAGGTCATAATCTCTGAAGGTGTATATAAGAGGAAATTAGTACTTCAGTAGGGTTCTTGATATTACTGGGTGAAATGAGAGAGTCAGCTTTTCCACAGCGGAAGGTTCTACACAGGGATAACCAATTTAGAGCTTCTTCTTGCCTAGAAAAACCCTTTTCTTCCCCTTCTTATATGAAATACTGTACTGCTGTGGTTAAGATGTATTAGATTTGCAAGACGTGAATGCTGAACTCTATCATTGCTCTATTTTGACTTCATCAGGTACAATGGACTCTGCATTTCAGACACAACTTAAACTCAGTTCAGACCATGCATTATATGTTTCTTAATCACAGAATCACAGAATCCCAAGGGTTGGAAGGGACCTAAAAAGATCATCTAGTCCAACCCCCCTGCAAGAGCAGGGTAACCTACAGTACATCACACAGGAACTTGTCCAGGCGGGCCTTGAATATCTCCAGTGTAGGAGACTCCACAACCCCCCTGGGCAACCTGTTCCAGTGCTCTGTCACTCTTACAGTAAAGAAGTTCTTCCTGATGTTAACGTGGAACTTCCTATGCTCCAGTTTACACCCATTGCCCCTTGTCCTATCACTGGATATCACTGAAAAAAGCCTAGCTCCATCATCCTGACACCTACCCTTTACATATTTGTAAACATTGATGAGGTCACCCCTCAGTCTCCTCTTCTCCAAGCTAAAGAGACCCAGCTCCCTCAGCCTCTCCTCATAAGGGAGATGTTCCACTCCCTTAATCATCTTTGTGGCTCTGCGCTGGACTCCTTCAAGCAATTCCCTGTCCTTCTTGAATTGAGGGGCCCAGAACTGGACACAATATTCCAGATGCGGCCTCACCAAGGCTGAGTAGAGGGGGAGGAGAACCTCTTAATGGCTTTTTTTTATCAGCTTTACTTGGTTGGTGACATATTTATCAACATTCTACTGTATGATGTTGCTATAGAGTCACTATGTTTCCATTCAGTACCAGAGGGAATTGTTCCAATGTACCATGAGTATGAAAAGTATGCCAGATCTCTTTAAAGTAAGAAGAGATGTTGTATAAATGTCAGGAGAGTATCATAGTCATATTTGATAGCTAGCTTGTAGAGCTATGACTCTTGCTTTTAGACATTACTTGTAGAAGTTATGGGTTTTTTTCTGCCTTCCTAGAGAATAAAATTACTTATTAAACACTGATATTTTATCATGCTGACATGACAGGGAGAATATAGGTATTGTTTATTGTCTAAAGGTATGAAAAGACTGAACTATGTATCCAACCTAGCCATTGAGATATCGGGATTGTGCATAAGTGTTGCCATTACTGGGTTAGTTACAGCTGCATATCCTCAAGTTCTCTTAGTCTCAAGTTCAGCACCCTGATGATGTCCACGATGTCCACTGTATGTGTTGGAAGTGGTTCACAGACGCAGTTGTTTCTTCAGCTTGGAACATCTAGCAGCTCTGACTTGGGTCCAGGCTCTACAGTTTTCCTCCCCTTGGATTATAACCATGATAGTCTGTAATAATTTAATCAAGACAAAGTTATATTTGTTTAATGTTCAACTACTTCATTAGGGTCTGTAGTGATAGGACAAGGGGTAACAGGTTAAAACTCAAACAGGGTAAGTTTAGGTTGAATATAAGGAGGAAGTTCTCTACTGTAAGGGTGGTGAGGCACTGGAATGGGTTGCCCAGGGAAGTTGTGAATGCACAATCCCTGGCAGTGTTCAGGGCCAGGTTGGACAGAGCCTTGGGTGACATGGTTTAGAGTGAAGTGTCCCTGCACATGACAGGGCTGTTGGAACTACATGATCTTAAGGTCCTTTCCAACACTATTATACGATTCTATGATTCTATTTTGAAAAGAGTGTACATTAAACAATTACCTCTTTTCCAAGTCCTTATTTGTTATAGATATCTGACTATCTATAGATGTCTGTTATTTGCTATAGATACCTGATATAGATATCTAATATCTGATATGTGGCGATCTTAGACTGATCTTGCATAAAGACAATTCCAGGCTTTCCTCTCTTACTGCTTGTCTTCCTGTCAGAGCTGACTGATACCATACCTCAAGACCCTGGCAAATCTGACTTGCCGGGAATGAAGTCATTCTTTAAGTATTTTTATTCTTTGCTGTGCTGTGGTAAAAAACAGCTTTTTCACTCTGTGGATGTCCTGGGTTCAGCAGTAGCAGTTATTTTTCTCCTTCTTAGTAGCTAGTGCAGTGCTGTGTTTTGATTTTTTGGCCTGGGAACAGTGCTGATAATGCCAATGTTTTTAGTTGCTGCTCAAATGTTTAGTCTGGCCAAAGACTTCCTGAGCCTCATGCTCTGCCAGGGAGGAGGGAAAGCTGGGAGGAAGCAGAGACAGGACACCTGACCCAAACTAGCCAAAGAGGTATTCCATACCACAGCACGCCATGCCCAGGATTTAATGGGGAGTGACCTGGAAGGGCTGGGAGGACTGCAGGGTTGGAGGAGGTATTAGTCAGTGCTTGGCTGGGGGGAGTGGGGTGAGTTATCGGTTGGCTGGTGCTGAGGTGTTGTATTCACTTCCCTTGTTATTTCCTGTATCATTATTATTATTGGTGGTAGCAGCAGTGATTTGTGTTATACCTTAGTTACTAAACTGTTCTTATCTCAACCCGTGGGAGTTGCATTCTTTAGATTCTCCTTCCCATCTCTCCAGGAGCAGAGGGAGGGCAAGAAGTGGGGGGAAGTGAGTGGACCAGCTGTGTGGTTTATGGCTGACTTTGTTTAAACCATGACAGTGGATTAATGAGTTTAAAACTTGATAGACTTATATTTTTTTTAAATAACTTCCAAAGTTGGATGTTGTTGTGTAGGGAGTCATTCTGTCCTCTTTATTCCTCCAAACCCTAACAGAACTAAGGTGCAAAGACATAAAAGAAACAAATATAAATAATCTTACAATATCTTCTGTTCCTTGCTCTCAACCATATATGATGTTCATAAATTAATTGTATCTTTGTATTTAGTATTAAATATAAGTATTAAATATATGCTAATCACTTAAGAAATGGAACTCACTACTAACACACAGTGTCTCTCTGGTTTATTGCTATATAACAGCCTATCATAGTTTGCAACTGTATGCAGTAGGAAGTCATTATTGCATAAAAAGACGTGACATTTTCTAAAGACCATTCCTCTTAGTGTGAAGGAGTCGAACAGTAGCTAATGTTCCCAGTGGCCGTGTTGCTACTGGCTGCTGAAGCAGTCAGGATTCAAGCAACTTACTGCTCTAATTACTTGTAGTTGTGGTCATTAATGAGTGTTAAAGCAATCAGTGAGAATGTACATGGAGTGAAATGGGATAATTCAGTTTCATAAACTTTAAAGAAAATTCTTTAGCGCCTGACTCCTCCTCTTTTATGTGTTAAAGGCAAAACTCAGATGAAAGGCAGACTGATAGACAAAACCTTCATGCTTCCAGCAGTTTGATACGTCATGAAAAGATGAATCTAGCAAGGGATCCTGTTCTATTTAGGTAGAATCCTACTGTGAGATAGCATTCAGAATAGCCCAATAATAGGGATTGGTGTCTCATGGAATTGCAAAAGGGTTATAGAGATGTAAATTTATTTTTTTTTGGGCACTGGCACAAACCCATTCCAGTTGAATCAGTAACAGAATGTATTCCAGCAGATTGTCTCAGTTCATTTAGTCAGTAGATATAGACATTATGGATGCAGTTATTCATCAGTTGCAGTAGGTGGCCACATCATCTGGAAGCCATAAAAGGGGGAAATAAACAATTGAGTGCTGCATAAAAACTAAGCTATCCTTTAGATTCTAAACCCAGCTTCTATTCTTCACAAAATGTAGGTGGCAGTATGAAGCAGTTTTGCACATGCAGCACCACTTCTATGGCTAAGCGTAGTGTCTGTGCTCTCAGATGCTGAAAACTTCTTTGAAATCTTGTGTCTATGGATTCTAAGCTTCAAATTCACTTAAAAATATAGAAGAGTTCTTAGTTACGACTGTCTGCAGTATGGACTAATGAGAGAGCTTAATCTTGGTGCTTCATATAGCACACGGTGTGTGTTGTAAAAGTAGTATTTAAGTCCTAAGAAATAACCCCTGTTCTTGCTGTTTGCATGGGCAAATATATTTTGTAGTTTCATTTCTCAGAGGTGAAAAGCTTGTTCTTAAAACAGAAAATTACTCTTGTTTCTCATCTTTGCCAAAACTGTTTGTTTGCTGAAACTAAATTACCCATACCAGAAACAGTTTTCATGAATCAAACAACTTGAAGCCATATATGTAATAGAAAGGAGAGGATTTCTGAAAGTGTTGAAAAGAGGGAGTATTTACTTCCTATATTTAATATAATGGAGACATTTCTGTGGTGATTTGACCTCATAGCAACATAATTCTGTTTCCTTGCTTGAAACATTGGTAAGGGTGTTTGAGGTAAGCAGAAATAATTCTCCAAGCAAAGGGCTTTGAAGTGACTGGAAATATTTTCTTTGTCTGCTCATCTTTTGATGTTGGCTTAAAATATCTTTTAAGAAATACAAACTTATCTGGGTAGAACTTTTCTTAGGAGGTTAGAAATATAATGTCTAATGCTTAGAATGGGATCAAACCTCCTTAAATGCCTTGTGATCAGCTGTTCTGAAATTTTAATAGAACATCATGTGTCCAATTGGCTCAAAGAATTTGCAGCAAACTGATCTTTGCTCTGATTTCAGTTTGTATCAGGAATTCCTCAAGAATTGAGTTCACAGATAAACAACAAAGCTTAACTCTATGTTTTCTGTGTGCGAATTTTTGTCCTGACAATTTTTATTGGGACATTCTTATCTGAAAATGAGACTGAAATGTCCCAGTTGCACATAGAACTTTGACAGCATATTTCTTTAGACAGTAGGACAAGAAAGTGCTATAAAAGCTGCCAGACATGGCATCAAATCTTTATTGGCTCTATTGACTGCTGACATTTTCTTTTGTCCGTCTTTTGGGGAGCACAGGGGAAGTAATGTTGTCTTGAGGGTTGAGTCTGTTTAAAAATAGCTTCTGAAATGATCACTTTGAAGCCTAACTTTGCCGTTAGGTGTCATGGTCTCCTGTTGCCAAGTTTCAGTGCCACAACATATTCTGATACTGGAGGCTTCATATGCTAGCACACAGAAATCACATATACCACAAATATGCACTTTGCTTTACCTATTTACTGCCTAAAGCAATCTAGTACTATTTCTGTTTCACTATTTAATGTAAATGCTCCTCACTTCTCAGACACCTGAAAGTATTCTTTTGAAGAAACTGTAACTAATCTCATAATCCTAAAAAGTAAGGAATTCATTACTTCCTGCACTAGAAAGGTTTTTTTCATACCAGCAATGTAGGTTTTAAATATTTTTCCGATGTGATTCTTTTTGGTTTGGTTAGTTTTCTTTTCTTTGGGTGAGGTGTGAGGTGTTTGTTGTGAATAGCTAGCAACAAACATTTTCTCTTTTCTGTATATACCTTTATAATGTCTTAGTACTTCCATTCTCCTCAAGGTTTATCTGGGGAAAAAAATAACCATATTTTTTAGAATAGAATAGAATAGTTAGGGTTGGAAAGGACCTCAAGATCATCTAGTTCCAACCCCCCTGCCATGGGCAGGGACACCTCACACTAAACCATCCCACACAAGGCTTCACTCAACCTGGCCTTGAACACCGCCAGGGATGAAGCACTCACAACCTCCCTGGGCAACCCATTCCAGTGCCTCACCACCCTCACAGGAAAGAATTTCCTCCTTATATCCAATCTAAACTTCCCCTGTTTGAGTTTTAACCCGTTACCTCTTGTCCTGTCACTACAGTCCCTGATAAAGAGTCCTTCCCCAGCATCCCTATAGGCCCCTTTCAGGTACAGGAAGGCTGCTATGAGGTCTCCACGCAGCCTTCTCTTCTCCAGGCTCAACAGCCCCAACTTCCTCAGCCTGTCTTCATACAGGAGGTGCTCCAGTCCCCTGATCATCCTCGTGGCCCTCCTCTGGACTTGTTCCAGCAGTTCCATGTCCTTTTTATGTTGAGGACACCAGAACTGCACACAATACTCCAGGTGAGGTCTCACAAGAGCAGAGTAGAGGGGCAGGATCACCTCCTTCGACCTGCTGGTCACACTCCTTTTGATGCAGCCCAGGATATGGTTGGCTTTCTGGGCTGCAAGCGCACACTGCTGGCTCATGTTCATTTTCTCATCGACCAGCACCCCCAAGTCCTTCTCTGCAGGGCCGCTCTGAATCTCTGCCCAATCTGTAGCTGTGCCTGGGATTGCTCCGACCCAGGTGTAGGACCTTGCACTTGTCATGGTTGAACTTCATAAGGTTGGCATCAGCCCATCTCACAAACATGTCAAGGTCCCTCTGGATGGCATCCCTTCCCTCCAGCATATCAACCGGACCACACAGCTTGGTGTCGTCGGCAAACTTGCTGAGGGCGCACTCAATCTCACTGTCCATGTCAGCGATGAAGATGTTAAACAAGAAAACATTTAACAAAATGAAGTTTGAAGAAATACAAATTCAGTACCCACTACAAATTCACTATCCACTACAAATTAGTGGAAACACATCAATAGTACTGATTTTATATATATATATGTATATAATCATAGAATTGTAGAACAGTTAGGGCAGGAAACGACCTTAAGATCATCTAAGAGGGCTTGAGCATCTCCTGTACGAAGACAGGCTAAGGAATCTCAGGCTGTTCAGCCTAGAGAAGCTGTGTTGAGACCTCAGAGCAGCCTTCCAGTATCTGAAGGGGGCCTACACGGATGCTGGAGAGGAATTTTTCATCCGGGACTGTAGTGATAGGACAAGGGGTGAGAGTTCAAACTTAAACAGGGGAAGTTCAGATTAGTTATAAGGAATAAATTCCTTACTGTGAGGGTGGTGAGGTGCTGGAACAGGTTGCCCAAATAAGTGGTGAATGCTCTACACCTGGCACTGTTCAGGACCAGGTTAGACAGGGCTTGGAGCAACCTGGTCTAATGGAAGGTGTCCCTGCCCATGGCAGGGGGCTGAGACCAGGTGATCTTAAGGTCCTTTCCAACTCTTTCTATAATATGAAACTGTAGGAGATTATGTCAGATAAGAATCTGACTATATGTTTGTATATATATAGGAAATCTATGCTTTTGAAGGCAGATGCCTCTCTCAGGTGGAGAGTGTGAGGTCCAGGGGTAGTGGCAAAAGGCTGCTGTCTAATGAAGATAATTCTAGGGGGTGGTTCATTGAAGGATTAAATATCTACTTACTCTCTTCCTTTTCCCCACTTGCCTTGATATTAAAAAGAATGTGGTGAATCCTGGTCTTTATCAGGAAATATTTAGAACTCAATGATATGTGGCATCGCTCCTACATTTGTTTTGGCTTTTTGACTGGTTACAGTGCTGACCATAATGACTGAGGGGGAAAAAAATCCAGTCAGACTGTAGAGTCTCTTCCTAGTGTTACCATTGCTAGTCTTTCCCTACTTTAAGCTCTTCCACCCCACTGTAATGAAAGTGTATATTTTCAAGAATCTGACATACAATATCTTGACCTGGGGAGGATTTTTTAATAGTTTGGTTCACTATTTTAGTTTTATTAAAAAAAAAAAGTGTATTGCACTATAAAGCAGCTCTGCATGTTCAAACTAATCTCATCTTGCTACAATTCAATGGATATCTGGATTGTAACATCCTTTTCTTCATCAGATCATTTGCTTTTGTTGCTCAGCATAGTTTATAACAAGCTTAGAAAAAAAATGTCATGACTTTCATGTTGTGTGTAATATTTTAGTCTATGATTGCTACATACATTCCCGTAGTTACGTAACAATTGTCTGCTTAAACAGTTCTATAATGGTTTAATACAGAAAGCTTTTATTGGGTTTTGTGTCTATGTGAGTACACACATAAATTATTATTGAACTTGTGAAGAAAATAATATTAAAAAGCACTTTGAGGCCACTATAAAAAGCCCAACTTCGGAATTCATGCGATTACTGGTAGTATGTTTAGCAGTGATCTTAGAATGATTGTAGGGTTAGAGAAAAAGTTCTTTTAAAAGCACTCTAGCTTGAAACAAGTTTGTGAGACACAGAATAAACAAAGAATTGGGAAAAGTGGGGAAAATAATTGCTTCAAACTAGTGGTCTTCAGGAATATGCTCTAGTTCACTGAACTGAACCAAATTACCCAATGAACATATTCAATAATTTGTCATGACTAAGGGCAAAACAGAATGTTTACCAGAAGTGAGCTTCTTTGAGAATAACAGTTGCCTTAAATTGAGGAAACAAGGACGTTGCTGGTAAAAACAGAATACAAATAAGAAGACAAGTTGTTGTCCTGTAGCTTTCACAAAAGTCAGAGTTCCTTTTAATTAAAGGTATTGAAGTTCAGGCTTCCCACTTGATTCCTTGGGAAGCTTTGATGTTAACTTTTACACATTATATCAGACTTTTAAGAAATTTTGACCTTTCCTATAGAGCAAGATCCAGACTCCAGTAAGCCATATCCGTTATTATAAAAAGTAATAAATCTTCATTGCATCAAAGACCAAATTTGGCCCTGTAGGCTTCTCCATAGAGCCTCTGTCAAACGCTATTCAAGAGCCATTCTTAGGTAGAGATTTGGCTTCCAGTGGAGTCCAGGCACATCCAGTATGCCATTATAATTAGGGAAAGCTGTTTCTCTTTCTATGCTTAGTCATCCTTCCAACACTGCTGACAGTGGCAAAGAAAAAAAAAAAAACAAACAACAAAACCAAACAACCCACACCATTTTTGTCTGTCTCATTGCACTGTGTCTTCAAGCTGAATTTTGACCTACAACAGGATAACCAGCATCATAGCCATGTCAGGCTTTTTCTGTAGCTATTGATTTTAGTTTGTAAAGCCCTTTGTGGTAAATGGTTGTTGTGGTTTAAGTCCAGTCAGTAACTCAGAACCATGTAGTCACTCTCTCACTCCCCCTTTTCCTTCCCCCCACTCCCAAAGGGATAGGAAGGAGAATAGAAAGAATGTAACTCCCACGGGTTGAGATAAGAACAGTCCAGTAACTAAGGTATAACACAAACCACTACTGCTACTGCCAATAATAATAATGATAAGGGGAATAACAAAGGAAGAGAATACAACTACTCACCACCCACCGACCTATACCCAGCCTAACCCGAGCAGTGATCTAACCCTTCTAGGTAACTGCCCCCAGTTTATATACTGGGCATGACATGCTGTGGTATGGAATACCTCTTTGGTCAGTTTGGGTCAGGTGCTCCGTCTCTGCTTCTTCCCAACTTCCCCTCCTTCCTGGCAGAGCATGAGACTCACACAGTCCTTGGTCAGAGTAAACATGACTTAGCAACAACTTAAAACACTGGCGTTAACAGCGCTGTTCCCAGGCTGAAAGTCAAAAACACAGCACTGCACCAGCTACTAAGAAGGAGAAAAATGACTGCTACTGCTGAACCTAGGACAATGGTGACAATATAAACCACCAAAATAGTCGTAGAATAGTAAGGTTTTGTCCTTGGTAGAATTAATGTGTTATACTGATTGATTGACTAAATTTCTTAATGTTGTTTTATGGGACATCAGAAACTAAGAGAATAGGATGAGATCTATTTAACTCCAGCAGCAAACACAGTCATTAATCACAAAATCATATTTAAATGAGGTTATGTCCTCATTAAAAATGAAGACTGTCCTTGTCACAAGAAGCCAACCTGGTATGCCTAGAGAGATTCTCACATTTCACAGAGTCACAGAATGGTTTATGTTGGAAGGGATCTCTGGAGATGATCCAATCCAACTCTCCTGCTAAAGCAGGTTCACCCAGGGCACGTTACACAGGAATGCATCCAGGGAAGTTTTGAATGTCTCCAGAGGAGACTCCACAGCCTCCCTGGGCAGCCTGTTTGAAAGCTCTGTCACTCTCAAAGTAAGTAAATTCTTCCTCATATTCAGATGGAGACTCCTGTGTTTCAGTCTGTGCCCACTGCCCCTTATTGTGTTGCTGGGCACCACCGAAAAGCATCTTGACACCTGCCCTTAACATGTATGTATTAATTGATAAGATCCTCTCAGACAGTTCTTCTCCTGGCTAAACAGGGCCAGCTCTCTCAGCTTTTCCACAAAACAGAGATACTGCAGTCCAGTAAGTAATCATTGCTGTAGTCCTCCCCTAAATCTCCCCTTGTAATTCCTTGACTTTCTTGAACCAGGAAGCCCAACACTGGACACAGTGCTCCAGATGTGGCCTCAACTAGGGTTGAGCAGAAGGGAAAGATTACCTCTCTCAGTCTGCTGGCCACACTCTTCCTGATATATCCCAGGATACATTTGGCTGTCTTGGTCACAAGGGTACACTGCTCATGGAAGACTTGTTGTCCACCAGTACTCCCAAGTCCTTCTCTGCAGAGCTGCTTTCCAGCAGGTCAACCGCTAACCTGGATTGGTGCAATGGGATATTCCTCTCTAGTGCAGAACTCTACACGTTCCTTTGTTGAACTTCAGTAGGTTTCTCTCAGCCTAACTCTTCAGCCTGTCCAGGTCTCACTGAATGGCAGCATAGACTTCAGGTATATCAGCCACTCCTCCCACTTATTCACTAATGAATAAGTTGAAGAAGACTGGACCCAGTATGGATCCCTGGGAGACACCACTATCATCAGGACTCTGACTAGACTCTGCACTGCTGATTACAGCCCTCTGAACTCTGCCATTCACAGAATCACAGAATCCCAAGGGTTGGAAGGGACCTCAAAAGATCATCTAGTCCAACCCCCCCACAAGAGCAGGGTAACCTACAGTACATCACACAGGAACATGTCCAGGCGGGCCTTGAATATCTCCAGTGTAGGAGACTCCACAACCCCCCTGGGCAACCTGTTCCAGTGCTCTGTCACTCTTACAGTAAAGAAGTTCTTCCTGATGTTAACGTGGAACTTCCTATGCTCCAGTTTACACCCATTGCCCCTTGTCCTATCACTGGATATCACTGAAAAAAGCCTAGCTCCATCATCCTGACACCTACCCTTTACATATTTGTAAACATTGATGAGGTCACCCCTCAGTCTCCTCTTCTCGAAGCTAAAGAGACCCAGCTCCTTCAGCCTCTCCTCATAAGGGAGATGTTCCACTCCCTTAATCATCTTTGTGGCTCTGCGCTGGACTCCTTCAAGCAATTCCCTGTCCGTCTTGAACAGAGGGGCCCAGAACTGGACACAATATTCCAGATGCGGCCTCACCAAGGCTGAGTAGAGGGGGAGGAGAACCTCTCTTGACCTACTAACCACTCCCTTTCTAATGCACCCTAAGATGCCATTTGCCTTCTTGGCCACAAGAGCACATTGCTGGCTCATGGTCATCCTCCTATCCACCAGGACCCCCAGGTCCCTTTCCCCTTCTCTACTTTCCAGCAGGTCAACCCCCAACCTGTACTGGTACATGGGGTTGTTCTTCCCCAGATGCAAGACTCTACACTTGCCCTTGTTAAATTTCATCAAGTTTCTCCTCGCCCAACTCTCCAGCCTGTCCAGGTCTCGCTGAATGGCAGCACAGCCTTCTGGTGTGTCAGCCACTCCTCCCAGTTTTGTGTCATCAGCAAACTTGCTGATGGTGCACTCAGTTCCCTCATCCAGGTCATTGATGAAAATATTAAACAGCACCGGTCCCAGCACCAACCCCTGAGGAACTCCACTAGTCACAGACCTCCAGCTAGATTCTGCGCCATTGATCACAACTCTCTGCCTTCTTCCTTTCAACCAGTTCCCGATCCACCTCACTACTTGATCATCAAGCCCACACTTCTTTAGCTTATCTATGAGGATGCTGTGGGAGACAGTATCAAATGCCTTACTGAAATCAAGAAAAACTACATCTACCGCTCTACCATCATCCCTCCACCTAGTCACTTCCTCATAGAAGGCTATAAGGTTGGTCATACATGACTTCCCCCTCATAAAACCATGTTGGCTGTTCTTAATGACCCCCTCATCCTTGATATGCCTAGTGATGGAGTCAAGAATAAGTTGTTCCATCACCTTTCCAGGGATGGAGGTAAGGCTGACCGGTCTATAATTACCCGGGTCCTCGTTCTTGCCCTTCTTATAGACTGGTGTGACCTTTGCCATCCGCCAATCCTCAGGCACCTCGCCCGTTTCCCACGACTTACCAAAGATGATGGAAAGTGGCCTAGCAATGACCTCCGCCAGCTCCCTCAGCACCCGTGGGTGCATTCCATCCGGACCCATTGATTTACAGATGTCCAGATTGCATAGCTGATCCCTAACCCAATCCTCATCTACCAAAGCAAACTCCTCCTTTGTCCTGACTCCTTCTGGGGCTATAGAAATCCGGGGCCCTCGGGGAGAGTCTGCAGGAGTAAAGACAGAGGCAAAGAAGGCATTCAGCACCTCTGCCTTCTTTATATCCTCTGTCTCCAGGGCACCCACTTCGTTCAGCAGTGGGCCTATATTGCCTCTTGTGTTAGTTTTATTTGCTATGTATTTGAAGAAGCCCTTTCTATTGTCTTTAACCCGACTAGCAAGATTGAGTTCCAAGGAGGCCTTAGCTGTCCTAATTGCCTCCCTACATCCTCTAACAACTGTCCTATATTCCTCCCAAGCGGCGAGCCCCTCCTTCCATAATCCATGGATTCTCCTTTTCCACTTGAGTTTGCCCAGCAGCTCCTTGTTTAACCACGCCGGTCTCCTAGATCCCTTACTTGACTTCCTACTCATTGGGACGCTCCGATCCTGAGCTTGGAAGAAGCGGTCCTTGAATGCTAACCAACTATCTTGAGCCCCTTTACCGCCTAGTACACTTTCCCATGAGACTTCCCTTAGCAGTTGACTGAAGAGGCCAAAGTTGGCCCTTTGGAAATCCAGAACTGTGGCTTTGCTAGGTATTCTGTTCCTCCCACACAGGATCCTAAACTCCACCATCTCATGGTCACTGCAGCCAAGGCTGCCATTGACCATCACCACTTCGACCAAACCCTCCTTGTTGGCGAGTACTAAATCTAGCAGCACTGCTCTCCTAGTTGGTATGCCTGTGACTGAAAAACCCAAACCCCTGCCTTTGGCACCAGTCACGTAGCCATACATTAACCTGCAGAGTCTTCTTATATATCCCTTCACCCTCACTTGCAACAGGTATGGAGGCAAACACCACTTGCGCTCCAGACCCTTTAACCAGCCGTCCCAGGGCCCTGAAGTCACTCTTCATTGCCCTTACGTTCCTCGTAATAATTTCGTCACTGCCAACCTGAAAAACCAGCAGCGGATAGTAGTCAGACGGCTGCACCAGTTCAGAGAGTTTCTTTTTAATATCTCTAATCCGAGCCCCAGGCAGGCAGCAGACCTCCCTGTGGGGTGGATCCGGTCGACAAATGGGCCCTTCTGTTCCCCTCAGAAGGGAGTCGCCCACCACAATTACTCTTCTTTTCTTCTTGGTTGGGGAAGTTTTGAGGCATGGGGGTGAGTGACTAGCCCTGGGTGACTCACTAGATAGATTTGCCTCTCCATCTCCATTTACCTGGCCCTGAATTTCCAAGACCTCGTACCTGTTATTCAAGGGCAATTGGGAGGGAGGAAGGGATTGTGAGGGTTTTCGCTTACCTCTCTGAGGAGGAACCTCCCTCCATCCATCCTTGTCCATTAAGCTCTCTCCTTCTGTCTGATGGTAGGAGGGAAGGGGATCCATAACTTGTTGAACCACTTCCCTCTGCCCTTGCCTTAGGGTGTGGCTCCACCAATCTATTTCACTTTCACACTCTCTAATGGCTCTCAACCTTTCAACATCCTCCCTCAGTTCAGCCACCTGCCTGAGCAGGTCATTTATTTGCTCACAGCGAACACAAGCAGTATCACTGGCTCCCTCCAATACAAGTGCCAGGCTCAGGCATTCGCTGCAGCCAGAGACCTGCACAGCTGCATGTCTGCAGGAAGGCTCAGTCTGGATACCCACATTAGTACTCACTACAGCTTTCAATCGTGTTGTAACCATGATCTATCTGGTCAATCAACCTGTCTACATCTCTCAGCACTCCTTCCCCCCCTGTACTCCAGGCGAGTCCTCTCGATGAGGCGGTTAGAACACTTCCCTGCCCGCTCGCCTGCCCGCGCGAACTGCCGCGCAAACTGCGTCGACCCACTGCCTCGACGCTCTCTGTTTGCCGGCTCTGGTCACCGCGCTCCCTGGGAAGGTTTTTTAGCCACTCCCAGCTGGTGCCACTCCTCCTGGCTCCGCCCCCTGTGAGTCAGCCCCTCGCGGGAGCTGAGCTTCCGAGTCCTGGGCAAGTCCTGTTGAGGACTTGAGGCTCCCTCCTCAGTGGCTCTTGTCGCTCTGAGTTGAGGCTCCTGGATGCTTACCTCTCCCCTCTCCGCTCCGGTGTTGCAGGCGTCCTCTCTCAAGCTACTCACCTCAGCAACTGATCGAGAGTAGACAGTTCTTAATTTACCTCACCATCCACACATCTAACCCACACTTTCTAACCTTACCTATGAGGATGTTATGGGAGACAGTGTCAAAAGCCTTGATGAAGTCATGGTAGAAAATATTCACTGCTCTTCCCACATCTACCCAGCCAGTCATACCATCACCAAAGGCCATCAGATTGGTCAAGCATAATTTCCCCTTGGTGGATTTATGCTGATTACTCCTGAAAACCTTTTTTAACTTTTATTGAACTAGGAAATGCATCCCTGCCCATGGCAGGGGTGTTAGATCCAGATGATCTTAAGGTCCTTTCCAACCCAAACCATTCTATAATTCTAGGAAACAGCAGCATTACTGACAGGTATCTTACTTTCCTGCACTCCACCTCATCCGTGTGTGGACAGTTTGTAAAGAATTTCAAGCTGTCTTTCCTGCTTTCTGTCTTGCAATTCTTTCTTAGAAATGGGACTAGTAGGATCCTATTCTTCCTCCTCAGTCAGTCTCATTTTAAATGAACTCTAATGGATTTCTTTTAACTCCATCATTATTGTAGATAGATAAATAGTAAAAAAATTATTCTGGGAGACTGATACAGAAGGTTGGTAAACTTTGAGTAAACCAGGTAACCCAAAAGCAGCTTCTCTGTCACAGGTTTTCAACAGTGTGCTTTGCATATTCCACTTGTTGCGATCTGCAGCACAGTAGATTATGAGTTGATAATTTGACATAAATTTATCTTACTCTGTCACAAAATGCATTTCCAGAAAGGTTTGTGTGTGTGTCCTCATGAGACAGAAATCATAGAGCTGCTGCAGTTCAGTGAAGACTTTAGGTTGGATATACGGAATAAGTTCTTCCCTGTGAGGGTGGTGACATGCTGGCTCAGGCTGTCCAGAGAAGCTGTGACTGCCCCATCTCTGGCAGTGTTCAAGGCCATGTTGGATGGGGCTTGGAGCAACCTGGTCTAGTGGCAGGGGCTTCTAATTGAAAGAAGTTTAATGTACCTTCTAACCCAACCCATTCTAGGATTCTATGATTTAACTTCTTTTTCCTGCAACGATGTAACTCATCTACTGTCTGGACCCTCTCTGCTACCACCAGACAGAAGTGTGTTCATAATTTCTGCAGCATTCATGGGGAAAGGCATAAATTTTCTTTATTTCTCCTCATAAATTAAAAGAAAAAAAACACACCACCCTGCAATATTAATTAACCACAGGGAAAAAAAAAAAAAAAAAAAAAAGGAAAGGAAGGACTGTTGCATTGCTGTGTGAGACTGCAGATGTGAGTCTATTTGTGTCAAGCCCTGGAGGAAGTGAATGTAGTGCTGAGGAAATGGCACTAACAACTTTCTTTGGAGATTAGATAGGTTAAACAAAGGTGTTCAATATTAGCTGTGTAAAATGTCTGGGTCAGGAATATTGAAGAGGATGGGAAAAAGGTTATACAGCTCACATACACCAGGAAAGGGGTCATGCTACAGGTTGTTCTAGAAACAATCTCAATTGCATTAGCAGTGCTGAGCTTGACATTAAATTCAATTGCAGCTTACTTAAGGTGATGCCTGTGGCTGTAAAACTGGTGAAAAGGCAGAAGGATGTTTTATCTAATAATGGGAAGATCAATGGGAGTTTTGCCAAAGACTACTGAAAAGAACAGAGGAAAATATATCTACAACTTTGTGTTATTAAACTGCTTTTCTGTGTGAATATTTACTTTCTCTCCCTTTGCCTAGAGAGTATTATAGTGGAAACATGTGAGTTTGCAACTGAAAAAAACACTTTTGAAAATAGTCTTATTTGGCAGTGGGGTGTGAATTGAATGGCACACTCATTCATTTCTGCCTCTGATTTGTTGTTTCTAGTCCAAAGATTCTTTCTGTATCTGTTTCAACAAAATTTTTGTGTTCTGTATCACTGGACACTGCAAAACCACTGCACTAACATGATTTCACACTCAGTATCATTGGCTTGTGGCTTTTAGCCACTTCAAATTGTTAGAAGCATTCTTCTCTTGAATAAGTCCAGGACAGAAATAAGTATAATACTCTATATTTCCAATTAATGTTGGATCCCCTAGGAATGAACTGTGGATTAGACAGCTACATGTACAGCACATGTCTCCAGGGTGTCCAGAATTCTCTTAGTTGTTTCTGCTACAAAATCGAACATGTAGAAATCCTGGGCAAACACCAAAAAAATCCTTAAATTATAATTCAAGAAATTTTGCAATAGAAATACAAATATATTTCTGTAAACAAGGGAGGTATACTAGCCCTAAGGGAAGGTCTGCAATATGGTCCCAGATTTGATGTTATTGATCACTCTGCCAGGGCTCAGCTCCTTTCATGACAAGCTAAAGCAAGATAGCCCATTGTTTCTCTTCAGTTCTCACCGAAATAGTGAATAATTGTCAGTTTAAAGCATGAATGGATTCTAAAAATTCTTCAGAGATTATCCTTGAGCAGTCGTTTTCAAATTTGTGATGCTGCTGACCATGCAGAATTGTTGCATATTGTATCATTCCACCTGAACCATGTTATTGACCTGTGTGGTCATGATCATAATTGCTGTGCAGGCACTTCCATGACTACCTGAGGATAATTAGGAATTAGGTGATCATCCACGACCAGCATGGAATTAGGAACTTTATTATTACTATTTCTTCTACAATATTGACTTAAAAGTCACATTCACAAAAAAGGCTTCATTATACCAGGTATGAGATAGGCAGAAAAAAAGATGTTCTCTCCCCAGAAAAAGTCAAAACTTTAGAAAAAATCTTCAGACTCAAGAGGCAAACAGCTGCAAAGGGTTTAGGTTAGAGTTGTAACTTAGGTTACCCTGTCCTGGGTTTAGCAGTAGCAGCCAGTTTTTTCTCCTTGTTAGTAGCTGGTGCAGCCCTGTATTTTGACTTTCAGCCTGGGAACACAGCTGATAACACCGATGCTTTTAGTTGTTGCTAAGTAATGTTTACCCTGACTAAGGACTTTGTGAGTCTCATGCTCTGCCAGGGATGAGGGGAGGCCAGGAAGAAGCAGAGACAGAACACCTGACCAAAGCTAGCCAAAGAGGTATTCCATACCACAGCACGTCATGCCTGAGGAGGTAACTGGGAGTTACTTGGAAGGGCACGGGCTCTCTTCTAGGGGTCAGACTCGTTTCAGCGGGTGGTATAATATTCTCTTCCCTTGTTATTTTCTCCTATCATTATTATCATTGGTGGCAGCAGTAGTGATTTGTGTTATACCTTAGTTACTGGGCTGTTCTTATCTAAACCCGTGGGAGTTACATTCTCTCGATTCTCCTCCCGATCCCTCCGGGAGCTGGGGTGGGGGGGGTGGGGGGGAGGGGCAGGGAGGAAAGAAAGCGGGAGAAAACGGGGGGAATGAGTGAACGAGCTGTGTGGTTGGGTTTAAACCATGACGGCTCTTTTTGGCGCCCAACATGTGGCACGAGGGGTTGATATAACAACAGATCTGACTGGAGTTTGTCTAATCATATTTGTGATAAGCATTCGTTGTTTTAGATTAATAGTCACTCGTCACAATGCTGATTTATTGGCTCTCAAAGTTGTTCCTCTTGATCTCACAGTCTCAGTATATTGTACCTTACTTAGAGCTGGTATTTGCTGTGTTAGGGTTTATTGGCTGGGGGCCTTGGGCTAAGGTTCTTTCTCATTGTACTTTATGGTAATGACTTGTAATACAGTAGAATCATTGATCATGAAACTGATCTGGCTTAAGTTCCCAGTGTGGTCACCACCTTTATACTTTGGGAGGTATATAATATAGGTGCTTAGCAATTACACATCTTTTTTCTCCTTCTTGAGTGGTCAACCTGTGAAGGAGACATTCTTTTACCCTCCCAGCCCCTCCCCTCCCCCTCTCAGACCATTTACAGCATCATTTGAGAGTTTTTAAGTTTTTGAATGGCCTTTTAATACTGTTGAGACCTGTTTGCTGATTGTGATGGGGATCACCATGTTGGCACGCATATAGAGTGTGTTTTGCCCACGACCATTTTGTCTGATTTCAAGAGTTAAGCAGAGTCAGGTTTGGGTCTTGTCTAGGGTTAAACGACTATATAGGAGGACCAAGAGATTTTCCCTGAGGCTGGACAGCCATGAGTGGCAGGGTGTGTGGGATAGTATGGGCAAGTATCTAGGTCAGTGGGCTCCTCCAGTACTTTGGAATTTCATCACCGAAAAGTGCAAATCTGGAAAAAGTCATAAAACACTTAAATGAGGTGTGTGGTCAGTCTGCCCATACCAGAGACGGACAAATCATGGCAACGTGCTGGGGCTTGGCCTATGCTTACAGGACCTTGTTCAACACTATCCAGCACCTTCAAAAGAAAAAAAATGTCCCTGGATCTGAGGGCAAAGCAACAGTCAGTGCAGCTACTCCAGCTCCAAGCACAGCAGCTACACCACCCCCAACAACAAGTACAGTTGCTACTCAAACCACAGTGATAATCACTGCAGCTAAACCAGAGGTCCAATTCGTACCAATATCGGTTGCCCCTGTATGCAAGAGAAAAAGCAAAAAGGAGGCAAGAAGGGTGAAGCAAGATGAAGAAACAATGTATTCACCACGCGGTCCAGCATTTGATCAGGAGTCATCATCACATAACGAAGAAGAAGAAGAAGTGACTTCTTGACCTCGGACCTCAACCGAGCTACGGAATATGCGAAAAGATTTTACCCATCAACCAAGGCAGCACATCATCACCTGGTTGCTCCAATGCTGGGACAATGGGGCCGATGGTCACAAACTAGAAGGTAGGGAAGCCAAGCAGCTGGGATCACTTGCTAGAGAAGGGGGAATTGACAAAGCAATTGCAAGAGAGAAAAAGTCCCTCAGTCTTTGGAGGTGGCTCTTGGCAGCTGTGAAAGAAAGGTTTCCATACAAGGACGATGTTATGAGTCATTCAGCCAAATGGACTACTTTAGACAAAGGCATTCAGTCTCTGAGGGAATCAGGCATCGTAGAGATGATCTATCACATCAAGCCAAATAACGAGGATATACCCATAGACACAGATGAAGTCAAATGTACACGACCCATGTGGTGAAAACTAACACGGAATGCACCATCATCATATGCCCATTCATTGGCAACAGTAACCTGGAATGACATAGTACCACTAACAGTGGATGAAATGATTCATAAACTCTGAGAGTTCGAAGTCAATCTCACCCCTTACATCATTTCAGATGTGGAAAAAATGTCCCAGGATCTCAAACAATTGAGTGACGATCTATCTGATTTATCCAGCTCCTCACGTGTACCAACACACATCTCAGCTATTAACGAAAGGCATCCTATTCTTCAAGAAAGAAGATACAGGAGGTATATGCCACAGGCCACCCTATGATTTTACCTGCGGGATCATGGCGAAGACATGAGGAAGGGGGATGAAATACCTACTTCAGCTTTGGAGGAACGGGTGAGTGAATTGAAGAGGGGAGCAAGGGCCAAGACTCATCATCCCATGAGAGCTGCGGCTTCAGTCTCTGGTGAGCAAGCCCCCAGATGGAGTGGAAGAGCTGATTTTGCTCCAGCTCCTGTGATAACAAAGAATAATCCCTTTCAACATGACTTAAGTGTTCAATGTGGTGATGACTACTAGAGGGGCCCTGCCTCCAGCCAAGTGGAGGTAGGGGACAATCGGATTTACTGGACTGTGTGGATCAGATGGCCTGGCACATCAGTCCCACAGAAGTATAAGGCTCTAGTAGATACCGGTGCACAGTGTACCCTGATGCCATCAAGCTGTCAAGGGGTGGAACCCATTTATATTTCTGGAGTGACAGGAGGATCCGAAGAGTTGACTGTATGGGAGGCTGAAATCAACCTTACTGGGAGGAAATGGCAAAAGCACCCCACTGTGACTGGTCCAGAGGCTCCATGTATCCTTGGCATAGACTACCTCAGGAGAGGGTACTTCAAAGACCCAAAAGAGTACTGATGGGCTTTTGGTATTGCTGCTTTGGAGACAGAGGAAATTGAGCAGCTCTCCACCTTGCCTGGTCTCTCAGAAGATCCTTCTATTGTGGGGTTGCTGAAAGTAGAAAAACAGCTAGTGCCAATCGTGACCACAACAGAGCACCGGCGGCAATATTGCACCAACCGAGACTCCCTGATTCCCATCCATCAGCTGATTTGTAGACTGGAGAGTCAGGGAGTGATCAGCAGGACCCACTCACCCTTTAATAGCTCCATGTGGCCAGTGTGAAAGTCTAACAGAGAGTGGAGGCTAACAGTAGACTATCGTGGCCTGAATGAACTCACACCACCATTGAGTGCTGCCTTACTGGACATGCTAGAACTTCAGTAGGAATTAGAGTCAAAGGCAGCCAAGTGGTATGCCACAATTGATATTGCCAATGCATTTTTCTCAATTCCTTTGGCAGCAGAGTGCAGGCCACAGTTTGCTTTTACTTGAAGGGGTGTCCAGTTCACTTGGAACGGACTGCCCGAAGGGTGGAAACACAGCCCTGCCATTTGCCATGGACTGATCCTGACTGCACTGGAACAGGGGCAAACTCCAGAACACCTGCAATGCATTGATGACATTATTGTGTGGGGCGATACAGCGGAACAAGTCTGTGAGAAAGGGAGGAAAATAATCCAAATCCTGCTGAAAGACGGTTTTGCCATAAAATGGAGTAAGGCCAAGGGACCTGCACAGGAGATTCAATTTTTAGGAATAAAGTGGCAAGATGGACGTAGACAGATCCCCACAGATCTGTCAACAAGATAACATCAATGTCTCCACCAACTAATAAGAAAGAAACACAAGCTTTTTTGGGTTCTGTGGGGTTCTGGAGAATGCACATCCTTAATTACAGTTTGATTGTAAACCCTCTCTATCATGTGACCCGGAAGAATGATTTTAAATGGGGCCCTGAGCAGCAACAAGTCTTTGAGTAAATTAAACGAGAGATAGTTCATGCAGTAGCCCTCGGACCAGTCCAGACCAGGCCAGATGTCAAAAATGTACTGTACACCACAGCTGGGGAGAATGGTCCTACCTGGAGCCTCTGGCAGGAAACTCCAGGGGAGACTCGAGGTTGACCCATCAGCTTTTGGAGTCGATTCTCCTCCCCATCCCTCCAGGAGCCGGGGGGGTGTGTGTGTGTGTGTGAAGTGACTGAAGCCATTGTAGTTTAGTTTTAGTCCTGGCTAATAAGAGTTCATGAATATATTTAACTAATGATTTATAATTTATTGTAATGATTAATATATTTAATTAGATTTGAATTGGATCACTGTAGAAAATACATCATTAACTAAAGAGTTGTATAATGAGCATGGAATTAAAAATGTGGCTTCATCTAGGGAAAAACTGTAGCTCCCTGCTTAACCTGCTGGAGCCTAGTCGCCATTTGCCTTTCCAGGGCTGCACCATCGTTTCTCTCAGACTTTGTTAGGGCTGTACAGAAGACATTTTGCCATGTTGCACTAGAGATAAGAATGATTCCCCCATGATCACTGGAAACTGATGGAGAATGGATGGGAAACCATAACGCCTCCTAAGACCCTGACTTCCTCCTCTTCTAATATATCCTATACAGACATGCATAAACCAGGATAGAGACGCATACATGTGGTCATGGCATATTTGTAAGTTACCTCCGTCATGGCATATTTGTAAGTTACCTCCATCAGTGGAATTTCTGGAAGGTCTCTCTGAGATCTAAGAGCCGTCACAGGCACTTATGTGATGTTGTTACTTTACACAGCTCTTCACTCTTCAATACAGGAATGACAAGTATGGTTGTCACATCTACAAACAGTTCAGAAGAGTTCACTTTAACAATTAAAAGTCTTCAAAGTGAAGATGATCTTGAAATAATTTGCAAAACAGAATGGTGGGCTTCTGTTGGTGTCCCCTGGGAACAAAACAACATAAAAAGGATGAATTTCTAAAATTATTTAAGAACGCATTTTTTCTTCATGCCCTTAGATGTTAAATTCCATCTCTGCTTGCTGAGACTTCCATGCAGAATGTGTCTTCAGCTCAGTAGAAATTAAGTTTAATAATTTTAACCTGTTGAGGCCCAATATTATCATATGCTTTTGTAAATTCTTTGTGATTAAGTTATTAATCATGACTAGCTTCACTTTATGAAATTCTCAGCATAGAAGGAAGCTCTGAAATGAGGAACTTGTATACAAAACAAAAATCTATTCTCAGATACGACTTGACTTAATCTAAGTCAAATAATTGAGAACAAAAAAAAACACAACATGCAAAAAATTCTATGGGATTTCCAGATAAATTACTTTGTTTTGTGATCTAAGAGCATCTTGTTTCCTTTTTCTCTCTTTTTCACTTTTAATCTGAATGACAGTCTGTCATTGCTTCGTAGGGACCTGACTGACTGAGCCACACATTAAGTGTTCAAGCTGATCCGCTCTCTTGGACCAGTGTCTGTGGAGTAGCTGAAGAGTCAGGATCTTCAATTTCCTTATCCTCAATCCATTTGTGACTCCTTTCTGTCTGTCTAACAAAATATCTCAGCCCTTTCCTTCCTTCTGAAGTAAAAATAGAAAATTCACAGAAGTAGTTGGAGTAAATTTAAAGGACAGTATTCAAAATGTCATTTTCCTCTCCTTACACCTCCCCAAGCCAGGGAGAGACATTCATGTAGCCAGAGAGAAGCTACGTGGTCATTTCCCTCCTGTGTCTAAAGAATGATGTCTGTAATCCCGGGAAAAAACTGACAAAAGCTTTTTGTAGAGGACTAAATCCGTCCTGCTTAGGGCAGGCTTTCTCCGTATTATTATGCAATGCCTTCATTGTAAAATTCTAATGGATCCATATAATAAACTTGGCATACTTGTTATTCTAAAATATTCTGAATATCAGAATATTTTGCTGAAATGTAGTTTGAGTGATATTTTTTGGTATAAACTGAGGTAGACAAGCACTACTATTGACTTCAGTGGAGAAAGATGTGAGCTAGGTCATTTAATAAATTTTGTATGGTGAATACCTTTACTTACAGAATGACTCAAATTTTTAGTCTGGAGAGTTAGTTTTAAGCTTGGCTATATATGTCACTGCTTCCTTTTGTTAGCACAATATTCTTATTCCATGAATATGCATTTTTGCTTAATGCCTATGTAATACACTACTAATTGCCTTTATGTGTGGGATAGTAGTCTTTCATTCTCACAAGTTTTAACTTGTTTCTTTTTATTTCTTTTATTATTTTTTTTAAAAGAAAAAAATTATTTTCATTCCATCAGTACTGCAAGAAATTGAAATTTAAGGGAATATCCTTGTCATCAGTCTTAAGTTACTCCAGCTTCTAATTTATAGGCTCTGATGTGGCTCAAAGCATTAAAATCTAAATCCTAATGGAGTCTATGGAATCAGTTAAGTGAATCCAGAAACTGATATAGAACAATTATGTCAGAAGGCAAAATACCTTATCTGAATTTCACAAAACCAACTAATTTTGTGTAAAGATACATTTTAAAGGTATATGGGTTTTATTTTTAATTAATTTCTTAAGCCACTCTAGAAATTAAAAATAACTAAGCATACTGTACTATAAAGAAGTGATTCTGTTCTTTGAGTGTAAAGAACAAATGAACTAGCAAATTCCACAGTAATGTAAATTATTTACATTTAATTAGCTTTTTGTGTTTTAAAAGCAGTACATAATCTTGATTTTACATTCCTGGTTTTCCTTTATGGTAAGAGTTTCATAGTATATGATGTTTTTGCAAGGTTTTTAAAATATAAAAGTGCTGCACTAATCAAAATAAGTTATTAAGAAATTGATAGTAGTTATTACAGCTATGTTTTATAAAAAAGAACATTTTAATCTTCATTTTAGAGTTATCTTATTAAAGGAAAAAGAATTTAAGTAGTCCTCAGTATTCTTTGTGGAACATTTAATAACCATCAGTATTTTATTGAAATGTAAAGGCCTGAAAGAGCTTAAACAAAAATATTTTTCACAGGAAAATCTTTTGCACTTCTGTGCTTAAGTTGGAGACAAAAAAAAATAAGCTTTGTTTATAATATTCTTTGTTTCATAATAGTATTTTTCTATCCTATATTTGTGGTTTCCAAATCTGTTTTAGAAAAGAGCAATAAGTGGACATGTGAAAGCCTAACAGTTCAAAAAAAACCTGTATTTTTTAAGATCCTGCATTTATAAAGTAAACATATATCCTACCCAACAGCCTTTTTTTTGACACTTTGCATTTCCCAGTAGGTGACAGAAAATAAAACCCTCTTGTGATATCTCAAATGAAACTGAGTATCTCTAGAAGAGAAGTAAACAAAGGAAACCACTTCCCTCCAAGAAAACATAATCAATGGGATGCTAATCAAGTTTTGCAAAAATAGTTTTCAATGAGCTAATGTAACAGGAATAAAGACATAATTATTTAAATAATAAATACATTCATGAAATTTGGAGTTTCCTTCTAGTGTTTTATTTCAGTTGTTTCTTCATTGCATCTCATCTCTGCTTGGAAATGATAATTGAGATGTCTGTACCAGGGGGATGTCAGTTAATGTCATCAGAAATGGAACCTCTGACATGAAGCATTGAATTAGTACTGGGAATTAGAAGATTGCTATTATTGCTGCTTTGAATCTGAGATATAATTGTCTAAAATATTTTGGAAATGGTGACAGAAAGTGGTAGCGATAAACTTTCACTTTCTGAATATACTATGACACTTAAAGTCACACATGTACATCTGTCATACTGTGGGTAGGCAAAAAGTGAGCTTATTGCTTTTGTATTAACTGGAAACCATGTGAATTTAGTATGTTGTTGAGCCCAAACTGATGCAATGTACCTTGACTCTCAGGAGGGCCCACTGCTTTAGAATCAGTACTCCATTAAATTGCATTTTCATAGCTCCTGTGTGGGAAGAATGAGACACTTCATAGTCATTGGTGTTTCTAGAAAGAGTTTTTATAATGCTGCTGACATTCATATGTGAAAAACAATGCCTAGAACAGGGCTGTAAGTGGGAGGAAGGGGGTTGAAGTGAAAGAAGTGTGAACGCGGTGTTACGCTGTTGAATCTGATGTCTCATAGATGATATTGCCTCTGTATATAGGCAAGATACTCCAGGTCAGACAGTTGCACCTGATTGAAGCTGCTTCTGAGTTCCCTCAGGAACAAAGAAGCAATGTGCTGCCATTTAGTGAGCTCCCATGGTCATGCTCAAAACAGCAATTTTTTTTATTTTTTTTCCCCTCTTTATTTTGTTGGGTTTTTTTAAGGTGGAGGAGTTATGATCAATTGCTGCCCACTGATCCAACTCATGTTCTGGATAGACAGGGAGAAAAAAAAAACCTCTTTAGCCCACAGCTATGTCTCTGAATCATTGGTGTCTGATGGTATAACCTTTGTCTTTAGTTGCAGTTCTTCCTAAAACGTTGACTGTAAGACTTGGCAGGGTTTTTTGACTAGCACACTGGAAAATAAGAATCCTTCTGACTCTTCTAGCATATTTTGTATAGTCTGAGATGCTTACCTAACGCCATGCTGGCCTTGGTTTGAGTCACCAGACAGAATGTTCTAAGATTCTATTACTTCTTTGCAAGCTTCCAGTTACATTTACATCACATTTTACAGTGGGACTGAGAATTCCCTAATGTCTTGATTTATAATTTAAGTTCTCCATACTGAGCTGTCCTAATTTTAATAGAAAACAAAGTTTAACAGCTCTGGAAATCAGACTACATACATGTAGGTACTAGGACATTTAACGTCTGAATTCACACTAGAAGTGGGACAGGTTTTATCTTTATTGGTTAACAACACTGGGAGGTACCTGCAGATAAGGTGATTCTCAATCACTTTAAATTAAGATATTTTATTAAATTATAAACTATAACTGAAATAGAACTGTAGTGCAAAACCACTAGGTGAGACACATAAAGATATTTCATCTAAAATGCCATGGTACATAATGATAATGTTAACATCTGCTCATGAAGTCTATGTTTGTCTGGCCATCATTTTCATAGCTGCATATTTATTCTTTTTCAGTAGATCTTGTCAGTAAAGACCTCACAGGATTTCAAATAAGACTTTAATTCACTTCCTCCTCACTGCTGATGTCTAGATTAATGAACTAATAGTGTGGACTGAGAGGGATTCTTAATTCATGCTCTAGAGGGTTTTTTCTTTGTTTCTTTGCTCTGCTTTCATCAGTTCTGCAAAAATTATGTGTTTGGGAGGACATAATTTAGCAGAAAACAGACCTGCTATAAAAAACAGGTGGAATGGTCTTTAAATATGGCTGTGTTAAGCAAAGCTGTGTAAAACTGTTGATGAGCAGATATGAGTCTGCGACACAAGCTGAGGGTTGTTTAGTGGAAAGCTTAGAGAAAAAAAAAAAAAAAAAGGCAAAAAATTCTATCTCCAGCTGAAATGGCAGAAATTATTTAGGGTAGGCTGAATTTTTTACCAGTGTGCAAATTTGTCGTTCACATGAATAGTTAATTGAAAGTCTATCTGTATCTTTCAGAGTTTGGAAGAAATATCTGTCTTTGGTAATATTTTGCCAAACTTTCAGCAGCACTGATATCATTCACACAATATGTTTGCTTCCAGTGTACAAAAGAAACACGACTAAGAACCCCTACACCAAATCTACTTGGTTCAGTGTGTTCTGGAGTCTGGGGGAAAGGTGGGAAGCATATTTCCTACAGTACCTCAGCAGTATGACTGGAACACACATATTACAGAGTCCAATTTTGGAATGTAAATAGTGCCTTATACAGGAATAGCAATATGGGAATTGGAGCATTCTGAAAAGACAGATTTTGGTACTAGGAAGTGTCTGGAGTTCAAATTGTGCAGCCGTGTGAATTTTAGTATCATAGAATGGTTTGGGTTGGAAGGGAACTTAAAGCTCATCCAGTTTCAACCCCCTGACATAGGGAGGGACACCTTCCATTAGACCAGATTGCTCTAAGCCCCATCCAACCTGGCCTTGAACACTGCCAGGGATGGGGCAGCCAAAGCTTCTCTGATTAATGTGTACCAGTGCCTCACCACCCTCACAGGGAAGAACTTCGTCCCAATATCTAACCTGAATCTCCCCTGTTTAAGTTTTAACCCATTACCCCTAGTTCTATCACTACAGTATGGCTCTTGGGAACACGCATTGTTTCTTCTTTTAAATATAAGAATATATAATATGCCAGATCAGCCCTGTGGACTTTCCTTGAGTGAGCAATACTGGCAGAGGGCTGATCTGCCCTTGAGGCTGCACTGTGGGCCTCCTTACATTCAAGTATTCTGTGATATCTTTGATATTTGAAGTGAAGGACATGTTCGACATCACGCTGGATCAGAACTCTGAGGAATTTGAGAAGCACAGCACTCTGAAACACTCTGCTACAGAGCAGGCTGAGAGGAAGAAAATTTGGTGAGCACACTAACAAGGATATTACTCATAGAATCCCAGACTGGTTTGGGTTAGAAGGGACCTTAAAGCTCATCCACTTCCAATCTCCTGCCACAGGCAGGGACACCTTCCACTGGACCATTGTCATGGTTTAAGCTCAGCTGTAAATCAGCCAGGCAGTCCTTGCTCACTCCCCCCACTTTCTTCCCCCTGCTTCCGGAGGGATGGGGAGGAGAATCGAAAGAATGTAACTCCTACGGGTTGAGATAAGAGCAGTCTAGTAAGTAAGTTATAACACAAACCACTGCTGCTACCACCAATGATAATAATAAGGGAAATAACAAGGTGTGTCATTTCACGACACGGACTGAAGTTGATGCAGAGACTTGAATCCTCGTTTATTACCACCAAGCACTTTTTATCCCTTTGTTCGGCACTTTCCCAACCTGCACATACATACAACTTTCGATTTCATTGGCCCCTGTAAAACTCTCCAGGTAAACAGTCCAATCACAATGTTGCAGACCCTCTCACAACCCCCACATCCTCTGTCCTCCAACTGAGATTTCCGCCACAACTACATCCTGGCCCATCCTCCCAAGGCTTGTTTGTTTACCTTCCCTGTCCTTCAAAGTTCCAACTCATCATCCCAGGCTTGTCAAGCACCAAGGCTTCAGAGATCAATCCAAAACTCTTATTCATTCAGATCTTATCACCTTCACTCCCCACAACAAGGGAAGAGAATACAATACCACCTGCTGACCTATACCCAGCCCAACCAAGCAGTCATCTAGCCCTTCCGGGAAACTGCCCACAGTTTCACATCCTGGGCATGATGTGCTGTGGTATGGAATACCTCTTTGGTCAGTTTGGGTCAGGTACCCCGTCTCTTCCTCCAGGCTTCCCCTCCTCCTTGGTAGAGCATGAGACTCAGAAAGTCCTTGGTCAGAGTAAACATAACTTAGCAACTACTTAAAACATTGGTGTTATCAGCGCTGTTCCCAGGCTGAAAGTAAAAAAAAACAGCACTGCACCAGCTACTAAGAAGGAGAAAAATGGCTGCTACTGCTGAACCCAGGACAGTATCCACCCCTTATTCCATAACATTCACATCATGCTCAGATCCCACATTTTCAATATACCATCATCATCATCACGGCTTGTCTTCGCGAACTAAGATTTGGGAAGGGCCTTACCCACGCTACAAGTGTGCTGGTGACTAAAAAGGCCAATGTGGGATAGGCAAATCCGGCTGCAAAAAGCACAACAAAAGGTCTCCTTGGGTGGTATAGGCAGGTCGCGATTCTTTCTACATTGTCTTTTGCCCTCGAGACTAGTTCTGCATGTGTTCTCAAAGGGGACAATGGCATTATGTACAGTGTCTCCAAGTCTCCCGACTGGACGCCAAGGTGGACCGCTGATGGTAGTCAATATGACCAAGCCTAAGGTATTGTTTCAGGGAGTCCTTATATCTCTTCTTTGGTGCACTTTTCTTGCGGGAACCAGTGGCAAGTTCACCATAAAACACAGTCTTAGGAAGACGATGATCCTTTATCCTGGAGACGTGTCCTGTCCAGCACAGCTGCAATTTCAGCAATATGGCCTCAATACTGGTGACCACTGCCTGTTCAAGGACAGCAACATTTGACACATAGTCAGTCCAATGAATGTTTAGAATTGTACAGAGGCAAAGCTGATGAAAGTGTTCAAGGAGTTACAGGTGATGGCAGTAGATAATCCATCATTCAGACTCATATAAAAGAGTAGACAGTACAATGGCTCTATAGACACTAATCTTTGTACTTCTCTTCAGGTGTCTATTGCATCAGACTCTTTTATGGAGTTTTCCAAAGGCTCTATATGCCTTTGCTATTCTGTTGTCTATCTCTTTGTCAATCGTGACATCTGCAGAAATAATGCTTGACAAATAGCTGAACTGCTGAACTGACTTAAGCTCTGACTCACCAATAGTAATGTGGGGATGGTGATAACCTTCTTGTGGTGCAGGTTGGTAGAGAACTACTGTCTTCTTCAAGCTGACTTCCAGCCTAAAAAACTCAGCTGCCTCCACAAAGCAAGATGTTAAACACTGCAGAGCTGCTTCTGTGTGGGCAACAAGGACGGCATCGTCAGCAAAAAAGCAGTTCATGGACAAGATGATTTAAGGTCTTATCGTGGGCCTTCAGTTGCCTTAGATTGAATAGGCTTCCATCAGTACAATATCGAATATAAATGCCATTTTGTTCTTTGAGGTCTACCATAGCCCTTTGGATCATCATGCTGAAGAAGATTGTGAATAAAGTTGTAAGAACGCAGCCTTGTTTCAAACCATTGGTTATTGGGAAGGGTTCAGAGAGTGCATCGTCGTATCTGACTTGGCCTTGCTGATCCTCATGTAACCGAATAATTATTTTGAGGAACTCGGGAGGACAACCTACTCATTCCAAGATCAGCCACAGGCCTTTTCTACTCACAGTGTAGAAAGCTCCAGTGAGGTCAACAAAAGTTAAATAGAGCCCCTTATTCTGTTCTCTACACTTTTCTTGCAGTTGTCTGAGAACAAATACCATGTCTGTGGTACTTCCATTAGCTCTGAAACCACACTGACTTTCAGGTAGAAGTTCTTCTGCAATAGCAGGTACTAATCTGTACAATACTATTCTTGCAAGAATTTTTCCACCAGTGGAGAGCAGAGTTATACCTCGATAACTTGAGCAGTCTGACTTTGCACTTTTTTTCTTATACAGGGTGATGATGACTGCTTCATGAAAATCCGATGGTAATTATCGTGGTTTAAACCCAACCACAAAAGCTCGTTCACTCACTTCCCCCCTCCCTCCCCCCCTTTTCTCTTTCTCCCTATTTCTTTCCTTCCCCCCACCCCGACCCTTCCCACTCCCAGAGGGATGGGGAGGAGAATCGAGAGAATGTAACTCCCACGGGTTGAGACAAGAACAGCCCAGTAACTAAGGTATAACACAAATCACTACTGCTGCTACCAAAGATAATATTGATAAGAGAAAATAACAAGAGAAGAGAATACGATACCACCACCAAACGAGTTCGACCCCCCCGAAGAGAGACCATGCCCTTCCGAGTAACCCTCAGTTACCTCCGTGGGCTGTGGTATGGAATAACTCTTTGGTTAGCTTAGGTCAGGTGTCCTGTCTCTGCTTCCTTCCGGCCTCCCCTCATCCCTGGCAGAGCATGAGACTCACAAAGTCCTTGGCTAGACCAAGCATTTGAGCAGCAACTGAAAACATCAGTGTTATCAGCTTTGTTCCCAGGCCAAAAAATCAAAACACAGCACTGCACTAGCTACTAAGAAGGAGAAAAATAACTGCTACTGCTGAACCCAGGACAGTAATTTACCTTGTTCCCAGCAGTGCACAACTAGCTAGTGAAATTTAGCATGAAGTGCTTGGCCTCCGTGCTTCCAGATTTCAGATGGGATTCCGTCGACCCCAGCTGCCTTGCCAGTTTTCACCTGCTGTATATCCGTAAGTCTCTCCCATGGTAGGGGCTATATTCAATTTGTTTTTCACTGGATGTTGTAAAATGTGCTGGTTTCCTTCACCTTGGACTACACAGTTAGCACTAAAGAGTGTTTGAAAATGTTCAGACCAATGATTCGGGATGGAGATTTTATCTGTAAGAAGCGTTTGGCCATCTGCACTAAGGGGCTTTGAATCTCAAATGCGGGTGCATACACTGCTTTCAGAGCCTCATAGAATCCTCTGTGGTCACCGAAATCTGCACATAATTGAGTGTTTTCTGCTCGGTTGAGCCACCACTTGTTCTGGATGTCTTGAAGTTTCTGTTGGAGTTTACTGCATGCAACATGAAAGGCTGCTTTTCTTACACGGCAAAGTGGCTGAGTGAGGTGTGCTTGATGGACAGATCTCTTCTTTGTCAGCAATTCCTGGACCTACTGATTGTTATCATCAAACCAGTCTTTTTTTTTCTTTAAGGAGAGTCCAAAGGATTCTACAGAGAACTGCAGGATGCTATTTTTAATAAGTTGCCAAAGTGCTTCAGGAGAAAAATCTATAATATACCATCACTCTTATTTCATAGATATACATATATATACATCCACAGAGAAGGAGAGAGAGACAGTTCCTTAATGCATGGACCAACCTCTATAAAGCTGCTGAGTCCATCTGATCCATGATGTCAGGCTCCATCTCTTGTGGCAGTCTCTCAGAGCAGGAGAGGCTGTGTGCAGCGTTCACATTCATGAATAACCTGGGCAATAGTGTCCATTGCTAAGTCCACCCATCGATCATGAGTCCATCTGTATGTTGCATCTCTGCCCTGATGGCCTGAAGTGTCATGGGCCCACCAGGCTCAAAATAATTCACTGTCCCCTTCAGCAGTTTCTGCACCTTGTTGCTGGGAACTCCATACAGCTGCCTTCCATCTCTGACATTTCCAAAGCACTGGAGGGGCCCAGTGGACTAGATACTCACCCATATTGTCCCACACACCCTGTCACTCATGACTGTCCAGCCTTGGGGAAAACCTCTTCATCCTCCTATATCGTCGTCTAACCCTAGACAAGACGCAAACCCGACTCTGCTTAACTTTTGAGATCAGACAAAATGATCGTGGGTAAAACACACTCTGTGTATGTGCCAACATGTTGATGCCCATCACAATCAGCAGGCAGGTCCCAAGGGTACAAGAAGGCCATTCAAACCCTTCAGAACTCTCAAATGATGCTGTTGTGCTTGCCACTGGGGCTGGTGTAGCTGCTGTGCTTGCCGACCCACCACCAGCTTCTCTTTTTCTGAGTGTAGATCTTCCTCTTCTGCCTTGCTGGGAAATGCTGCGTGTTCTCCTGCATCCTCCACTTGCCCTAGGTGCCCGAGGCTGGACCCAGCTGAGGTTCCCAAAGGTGTTATCTTGCTCTCTGCACCCTCCTGGGGCTCATGCTTGCAGGGCTCAGTGGGTGGCTTCTGGGGTATGCTCTCCCTGAAGCGTCACTAAGACAAAGGTGAGCATGAGGGTCAGGATGGTAAAGAGCAGCGAGACGGCCAGGTACAAGTCCATGGCCACGTCCATCCCGCCCTGCTGCTGGAGCCCGCCTGTATTACAAGTCGTTTTCATAAAGTACAATGAGACAAGAACCTCAGCCCAAGGCCCCCAGCCAATAAACACTAACACTGCAAATACTGACTGTAAGGTATGACAAGCTGAAATTGTGAGATCAAGAGCAACAACTTTGAGAGCCAATAAATCAGCATTGTGATGCGTGATTATTAATCCAAAACAATGAATGCTTTTCACAAATATGATTAGACACCTTCCGGTCAGATCTGTCGTTATCTCAACCCTTCATGCCCCACGCTGGGCACCAAAAAAGACTGTTGTGGTTTAAGGTCAGTTATAAATCAGCCATGCAGTCCTTGCTCACTCCCCACTCCCCTTTCCTCCCCCCACTCCTGGAGGGATGGGGAGAAGAATTGGAAGAATGTAACTCCGACAGGATGAGATAAGAGCAGTCCAGTAACTAAGATATAACACAAACCACTACTGCTACCACCGATAATAGTAATGTTAAGGTAAATAACAAAGGAAGAGAATACAGCACCAGTCACCGACCTATACCCAGCCCAACCAAGCAGTCATCTAGCCGTTCCAGGTAGCTGCCTCCAGTTCTACATCCTGGGCATGATGTGCTGTGGTATTGAATACCTCTTTGGTCAGTTTGGATCAGGTACCCTGTCTCTGATTCCTCCAGGCTTCCCCTCCTCCCTGGCAGAGCATGAGACTCAGAAAGTCCTTGGTCAGAGTAAACATGACTTAGCAACTACTTAAAACATCGGTGTTCCCAGGCTGAAAGTCAAAAACACAGCACTGCACCAGCTACTAAGAAGGAGAAAAATAGCTGCTACTGCTGAACCCAGGACACCCATCCAACCTGGCCTTGAACATTGCCAGAGAAGTGTTCTTTATTCTGTTTAGCAGGTGAAACCTCGCTTGTGCCAATGGACTTATAGCAATGCATCTCTGTGCTCTGCTGGAGTGCATGCAGGAGCAAAACTGTAACTGTCCAAATCGTGATTAGACCATATTCATTCATATTGTAACATTTCAAAAATGTTACTTTTGGAGTTCAGGAATTTTAACTGCTTTTTAAATCTTCATCTTGTATTTGTTTATGCCTTTTATGGTTGTCTTCTATCCCTTTCTCATTCATGTTCAGCCTAGAGAATGCTCCAGGGGCAGCTTGTAACAGTCTTCTAATACCTAAAGAAGACCTACAAGAAGCCTGGAGAGGGGCTCTGGACAAGGGCCTATAGGACAGGACAAAGGGGAATGGCTTTAACCTGACAGACGGGAGATTGAGATGAGATCTTAGGCAGAAGTTTTTCCCTGTGAGTGTGGTGAGGTGTTGGCACAGGTTGCCAGAGAAGCTGTGGCTGCCCCATCCCTGGCAGTGCTCAAGGCCAGGCTGGATGAGGCTTGGAGCAACCTGGTCTAATGAAAGGGGTTGGAACTGGACAAGCATTAAGGTCCTTTCCAGCCCAAACCCTTCCATGATTCTATGCTCTTGATTTCATCTGAAGGTATATGAGACAGAGAAAAGAATAGATTTAAGGGGGGTGGGTGGGGAGGAGTAAAATGTAAACAGGGTTTCTTGTTTTGTGTTTGGGTTTTTTTGTTCCATGAGCAGAACAGAACTTCTAGGTAAACTGTATTTGATGCCCGGATAATTCGGCTACCTGTAATTAACTCAGATTGCTTATTGCCTTCAAACACAGAGACATCAGGATTCTGGTCAAAGACAGGTTAGACAGAGCCTTATGTGATGTGGTCTAATGGAAGGTGTCCTTGCTCATGGCCAGGGGTTGGAACTGAATGAGCTTAAAGTCCTTTCCAACCCAAACAACTCTATGATTCTATGATTCTATGAAGGCTTCATTCCCTTGGTAGTGGTATTTGGTGCAAACTAAGCCCCAGTAAGGGAGTTCTAGAGGGTTTTTTTGTGCCTAGGATGAAATAAATGTTTATGGCAAATGATGTAAGAATGCTTGTGTTCATGTAATTGCCAGATGAGAATTGAAAGGAATGTGAAGGTTGATTTAGAAGCAGCTGTACTAGATAAAAATACCATCTGGGTAGTGTCTGTGCTCTAAGGAATGCAAAGAGAAGTATGGCATTGGGAGTGTCTGAGAAAGCAATATTGCCTCAAGTGCCTTGAGAGGGTGCATCTCTTCTGGGATAACTGCTTCTCCATATATTTGTTTCTTGCTTATCAAAAGTCTTATAGCGATGTAATGTTTGTTGCCTATTGTAACTCCTATAAGCAAAGTTGGAAGCCACTGCATCATATCTCACTGTCTGAATCTTCTGAACTTCAGTGTTGTTGGTAATAAATTCAGAAAAAATACATTATTTTTTAATTAGTAGTTCTCTTTTGGGGTTTTAAACTTCAAATTAATAATGCCTGGCATCTAGTATTCACTTGTGTTGTTTGGGTTTTAGGTTTTATTTTTAAATATAAGGAGAAGACACAGCAATGCAGGTACGTTAAATCACAAGTGAAAGCTTGTGATGCTGTAGGAGTAGGACTTAAAGGCTGTATGGAATGAAGGTACTAAGGCAAGCTTCAGAAACCTCCTTCTCCAGCTCTGGACTAGCTTTGTGGTTTGCAGAGCACCTGTATCTTGTGTGCTGAATTTGTATTTTGCTTAAGCTCCATATATCAGAGATTGTGGGGAATTTAAAGGAAACAAGAAAAAAACCAAACAACTAATTTTTCCCTTTCATTTCTGTATTGCCAGTAACAATGTTTACTTAATGTGTGAATGTTAGAGGTAAGATGTATATAAAGAGAAGTGAGTATCAATGAATACTCAATGCAAATGCATGCAAAGCCTGAAATACCAGCCAGGTCAGATGCAGCATTTAATCCTTCAGGCAAAATGCATGAGATTTTAACTCTCATGTGTGAGTAGTATGGCTGTGCTTTGTGCACAGTAAAAATTGCAAGGCAGAGTCCTTTTTCAAAGTGAAAAGCCTTGCTCAAATACTTCTGAGTAGTATTTTTCCCATTTATCTTGTTCTGTATATCCATTGCAGGTTGCTTTTATAGTTATACTTGGTAAAAATATATCAAGAAGTAAAAGTCTATTCAAAACCAGAATTGGTAACTTCTGCAGCCACACACTGCGGGAGACAACTAGATTAATAAGAAATTAACTGTGGATTCTGCCTGATTTTACGTGGTGGTAGGGTGAGTTGATAACCTGCATTGTGTAGCACGTACATTTTACTGGTTTTGGTTGCTTCAGTGTGTGGTTTTCATGCTATGTGCATTATTTTATTAGCATAATAGGTTGGGGCTTTTTTCTCTTTTGGTTGTCCAAAAGGACATTTGGTCCTGTCAGCTTTAGCATAGGTAGTTGTAGATAATGATGGCCCAAATGCTGCAGGGTTAAAGGATCACTTGTTTTTCACACAATAGAATTATCTATTACACAAAAATGTTTAGCTAGGGAAGACAAGTTATTGACAGGGAGATGCATGTATGAAGCAAGCAGCAATGTTTATCTGGCAAATTTTAGGTTTATGATTAAACCATCTGGTGTATCTAGTAAGATTATATAAATGTCAGTGTATAGCTGTCCTAGAAATATGTTTACTGAATATCTATGGTACTTACTGGTAGAAAGTTCTCAAGAAATTAAGATCTAGCAGGAAAAGCCTTGCAGCAGTGATTTCCAGAGCAGTTTACAGCTCCTTGAATCTGATAGGTTACAAAAAGTGTCTATGCAGTGGGGCATCTACAGGTAGTCTGACTATTGGTCATCTTCTCAAAAACCTGTCTCAGCAATAGACTAAGGTAGGTAGGAAATGACAACACCTCCTCTGTGAATGATCTGTAAGTGTTACCTGTAACAGTTACACATATGTGGTTAAGCTACTCAACTTTTTCCTTTTATGTATTGGAGTCTGTGGCAACTGTTTTGAATTAAAAAAGAACTGTATCAATGCACTATAGAGCTCTAATGCAAGGGTGAAACTAGCAAGCAGCAAATCACAAGTCATGCAGAGGAGTAGAGGGTGTAGTTACATGTAATAAGAACAGAATACCAATAATTTAAACATACTGAGTATTTTTAATCTGTTTCAAAATCATAGAATCATCATAGAATCATAGAACGATTTGGGTTGAAAGGGACCTTAAGGTCATCTAGTTCCAACTCCCTGACATGGGCAGGGACACCTCACACTAGACCATGTCGCCAAAGGCCCTATCCAGCCTGGCCTTGAACACTGCAAAGGATGAAGCATTTACCACTTCTTTGAGCAATCTGTGCCTCACCACTCTAATAGAAAAGAACTTCTTCCTTATATCTAAGCTGAACTTCCCCTGTTTTAGTTAGAACCCATCACCCCTTGTCCTATCACTACAGTTCCTGATGAAGTACTCTTGTCCAGCATCCAAAATGGCTACTGAAACATTGTAATAATAAAAGCAAAGTGGATATCATTACTCAGTTCATTCATGCCTACAAGAAAGCTTTCTGATCTTATGACTAAGTTCTGGTATCTCTCGTAGTTGGACTCTAAGTTTCTCACTCAGCAGCAAATGTCAGAGATGCTTAATCCAACTTTGCTTTTCACTGAATCTTTTATTGAGCTGCATATCAAGCAAAAAAAAAAAAAAAAAAAAGTGAATTATGTAATGCTGCCAAAATTAAATTCTTTACCTTATGTTTTTAACTGGGTCTGCACATACATTTCATTCATTCTAACTCTGGTTATTAGAATCTGTTAAAAAAAAAAACAACATAAATTTGCTGTGATGGTGAAGAATCAGATCTTATTTATTTGTTTGATGATGAGCTTCAAAACTCAAAGGCTATCATTAGGTATAAACAAAGCTTTTTGTAATGTTTAATTGTATGTGGTAATTCAGCCTTCATTCTGTATAATAACATACAATCTTGGGGAATTTATGTAGGTGTTCTTAGATGACTTACATTCTACAAAAACTCATTACATTGATGTACATTCTGAATAGATTTGGACAATGCCCACTGTGCTCCCACAGTGGACATTGTAGCTAATACTGAGTTTAGGTCTGATTTAATGAGAAATAATAAGGAGCTGTTGAAGATCAATTGCTTTGATTATAATCTAACGTTTAGAAACATATTTTTTTGTTCTTCATCTTAGAAATGTGATACTATTGACCAGAAACAGAAAAGAATTTAAGTGAATAAAATAATTTTGATGTTCAGGTCATAGTACTTTAAAAAAGTAACTATGACCTAAATAACTAAAATTTATTACATTATTAAAATTTATTACATAAATAGAAATTAAATATATATTATTAATATATAATAACATATGATATTAAATGTAATGTGCAATAAAGGTATACATTAATAACAGGTAATAATACATAATTTTTTTTAAGGCCCCAACAAAAAAAAATTCCTGTTATAATAACAGGAATATAATGTGCCATACCATACGACAGGAACACTTTTTTAACCTTTGATGGTATTTCAAGAGGAACTTTGATTCTGGACACTGCAAGAAAGTGAGATTCAATGGCTGTTGCTGGTCTTTCTGAGGATTTACCAGCTGGCAAAGTAATGACTGTTTATGGTTATTAGGGATAGAATTTGACCTTCAGGTTTTTCAAGAAATCTGATAGCAAGCTCAGATTTCAACCTAATTCTAAATTCTGATGATTGTATCATATATCCTTAAAATGTGTCTGGCACCTTTCTGTCGTTGTAACTGAAATGGTAAAAAATACAACAAAACACGTAACTCCTCACCATTCTGTCCCTCAAAAAAAAAAAAAAAAAAAGGAAGGGGTAAAAAAACAAACAAACAAACAAACCCCACAAAAACATCAAACCCTGAATGATTCCATTTTTGAGAAAGATATACTTGGGCTTTCTGTAAAAAGACTTTCCTAAACACATAACAGAGGGACCTTTATGATGAAGCTCTTTGTGAATCTTCAAGGTGAAAACAACAGTATAAATATAATTTTAGGCCTTCACCACCTTAACTTTCCAAAACCATCTAAATCTTTTATTCTGTACTTCATTTGTTGACTTTTGGCTTCTGTCTTTCCCACTTGAAGAAGTTCATTGCGGTCCATCTGTTATCATTTCAGAAGGAGAAGATGTCTTCACCCACAAGAATCCTTTGTAAATTGTGTTCGTGACAGCTCTGTGCCTAGCATGCCTTGTTCTTGTGAGACCTGCCACTGTGATTGCAACACACTTTTGTTTCCTGAATTACTTATTCTGGGAATATGTGTTTGAAAAGGTATTAGATTTTCAATATGCTGATGGAGTAATACTACAGATTTACGTGCCTCCGAGTAGTGATATTGAAGAACTTTGCAAAGAAAATTATACCTTACGCAGTTCTTTGTCATTTGTCATTTGGGAGACAAGTAAATGAGTCCAGATAAAATATTAAAATCTCCCTACAGCATTTTATGTTTATTTTCAGTTATGAATTGTGGCTTGTGAAAGTGGATTAGAAACATCTTTCTCCAGCATCAGCAAGACAACTCTGCCTTAGGAATTTCCACTGCAGTTTGTTTGCAATTTATGGCCAACAAAGTATCTTGTGTATGCCACAGAGGACCATTTGCACAGTGGCTATCCTCAATGGACCATGCTGATTGTCAGAGTCAGAACAGCTGTGGTGTTTCTGCCAGCTGCCCAGAGAGCTGGACCTTTTTGCAAATAAGATGTCAGAAAACCCTTCAGCTGTACATTCTTGATCCTGACTTCTTCCGAGACCAAAACCAGTATTAGTATTAGTTAGATACTCATTTTTGCTGCAGGTCCACTAGTGTAATTTAAATCACCAAGATGAATGTAACAGGTAAGAAGCAAAAAATCACAGAATCCCAGACTGGTTTGGGTTGGAAGGGACCTTAAAGCTCATCCAGTTCCAATCCCCTGCCACAGGCAGGGACACCTTCCACTAGATCAGGCTCCTCCAAGCTCCATCCAAACTGGCCTTGAACACTGCCAGGGATGGGGCAGCCAAAGCTTCTCTGGGCTCTGTCAGGTTAAAGCCATTCCCCCTTATCCTGTCCCTACTGGTCCTTGCAAAAGCCCCTCTTCGTATTTCTAATAGGCCGCTTTAGGCAATGGAAGGCTGCTGTAACGTCCCAAAGAAGGGACCATGTGGTGAAATGCAGCTAAATAAAATAAGGCGCAGCACACCACCTCTATGAAAATGATTTTTGCCAATGAGATGAGTGTTGTGGTCCCGCATGTGATATCTTATCTTTCAGTAGCTTTCTGCTTTAGGAAGTATACTTCAAAAATAGTCTACTGGCTTTGACTGTTGCTGGAATATATCTTTTATGACAGATTGTGAAAATCTTGCTTTCACTTTTTAGTTGGAGAGCAAGGGAAATGATATAGGATATTTGGCACTGAGGAGGCAGACTCGTTACATATACTAAGGTTTTTATCAGTGTAACTGCAGATAGGGCTTTCCTTTTCTTAAAAAAAAAAAGCAAAAAAAAAAAAAAAACCCAAACAAAAAACAAAAATAAAAAACAAAACAAAAAAAATCCACCCAAAACCAAAAAAAAAAAAAAAAAACACCAAAAGAAACCACCAAACCAAAAAAGCACGAAAACAAATAAACCAAACACAAAACTAAACTAACAACAAGAAAAACAAAACAAAACAAATGGCAAAACAAACCAAAGCAAGCGACCACTTTGGAATCAGAAATAATTAATTTTCACACTTAGAGCTCCATTGTGAGCTCTAATCAGCTTGCTTCCTCTGAGAATTGTGCAGAGAGAACCTGAACCATATAGTGACAGAAGTCAAAGCAATGCATAAAGTAGTTGAGAGTAAGGCAAAGGTAAGAAAATCCAAATGGCTCAAGGAGTAGGTAGGAGCATAGGTGAAAATAAAGATCATCCTAAATGGAGGCACTGTGAAGAATCAGGTCTTAGTTAATATTTTCCCTTTTTCTGCAACAGTAACTTAAAAAAAACTCTGAAAGGTCTCACATTTCTGTAAAGTATTTTTTCATTATATTATTCTGTGGGTTTGAGTACTGGTACAGGAGCCTAGAAGCAACAAAATCATGAGCACAGGATGTTTTCATGGGATTTTTGGGATGTTCATAAGTAATAGCTTAACTTTTTTGGCCTTATCTAGAACAACCATCTATGGTCAATCAAAATTATTACATTAATGACTGTAACTAAGACACACACATACCTACAATACATACATACAGAAATACAGTAAAATGTCCATAATGCAGATCACACTGTGTATGTCTTTCCTTTCAACAAGCACAAAACTTTAAAATAGTTACTATTTGCAGAATTTCTTAGAAATTGAAAGATGTACAAAAACCAAACCAAACAAACAAAATCAGTGTTGTGTTAAAAATGAGGGTGTTCTTATCATCATCATTATCTTATTATTTTTATTATCATTATTTTATCATCATTGGCCAGGTTGGATGAGGCTTGGAGCAACCTGGTCTAGAGTGAGGTGTCCCTGCTTGTGTCAGAGGGTTGGAACTGGATAATCTTAAGGTCCTTTCCAACCCAAACCATTCTATGATTCTATGATTCTATGATTCTATCCTGCGAAATACTACAAACAAACACCCATCAATTTTGAAAATACTGAAATTCTTCAAATGATTTAGTAGTTGAGGGAATATTTTGTTATTGTGAAGCTAACAAGAAAGCTAGAGAATCAGGTCACGAAGCAGAAGTTGTGTCTTCATCCTTTGGACATGCTTTGTTCTTCGAAGTGCAATCATTTATGTCAATGTTTGCAAATTTAGAGTATCTTTTCCTTGAAAACAACTTATGATGAATATAGTTGAATGTTTACGTATCGTCAAGCAACAGGACAGCCATAAATTATCATATGTTCATTAAGTAAATTAAACATGATGCCTTCAGGGTTGTGACTTGAAAGTGCTATAATGCAAATGAGATCATAAAGAGGAAGTTAGTGGGAGAACAGCAACAAATGCTCTACACAGAAATAAAATAACCCTGTCATATGGTGTAAAAGGTAGGTGAATTCCAAAATTCCATGAGAAGCATCTTCAGGCATGAAAATAGTTTCAAAATCATACTCCACCTAACTGAAGAGTAAGCATGAAGACTACTTCAAAGTTTTGTTTAGAATGACTTTCATTATGGTTTCAGATCTACAGGTTTTCTGAACCCGAAAGCACCTGTTACCGGGGAAATGTTGGCCAAAGCACTTTGAGCAAGAATCTAAATGTAATCACAGTTTCACAAGCTGTGGAGAGATTTGTCTCTGGGACGTAAAAAAAAATCCAAAGCATCCCACAACCCTTGCCTAGGAGGAAAAAGTGAAAGCTTCTCTTCTTTTCAAATAATCATGTATTTTTAATAATCATATATGTTATGTCATATAAACTCTTTAAAGTAGAGTTTTTCAGGTGCTCCTATCATATCGCTAGTCTAGTCTTATCTATAAGATTTTCTTCCTGAAAAGAGTGTAAAATATTACTTTGCTTAGCAAACAAAGATAGCAGCAACCAACTCTGAAAGGTAAGTTTATGGATTTATGCTTGCAAAGTTAAGTGCTAGAAGAAGTGCTGTTACTACTTTCTGCTTGTCCTTGTACTTCTTGGAGGAGACTAATGTTTTTTTTTTTTTGCTTTATGATGTATAGGGCAATATATATAAAATGTATATATACCATTTGCTAAAACATATTGGTATCTTAGGACATAGCTTCAGTGAGCTTGAAAGTGCCTCAGAAACACTTGAGTTAATGCTGACTTAGCTCAAGAACCTAAGTGTGAGTAGCTGCATAGGCATGGTTCTGCATCTAAATTTACCTTCCTAGCTGAGGTTTTACTCACTTGATCGGCATGACTGTAGTAGCTGTATACTTTAGAGACCTAATGCAGGGATGGTCCTTAAGATTTAGTAGTAAATCCTATTTTACCAGCTGTTTAAAGCTTGCTTGGAAATTTTTGCACTTATATTATGCATTTAAAAGCACAGCTCCCCATTGGAGCTCATGGGTTATAAACCCCAGCACCTGTGATTGTAAGCAGTCAAATCATGTAATCCCTTTAACAAATATTGTACTTGTGGGGAAAGGCAAGTTTTTTTTTTTACCAAGAGTCAATGCATGAGTGGAGAGATTTATTGTATCTGCAGCCAGTTGTCCTATGGAGCTAGCAAGAATATTTGATATCAAAACTTGCATATTTTCCTTTAGTTGTCATATTGATGTGTCAGAATTTTCCAGCAAAGTCACTGCTGTTGGGGAGTGTGTTCTGTGATGGGAATCTAGACATGCTTTCTGAGGTTTTTTATGAGATTTTGCCCTCTTTTATAAATTTCTGTCTTGGTGCACCATCAACTGCTTGAAATATTTGCTCACTTAAGGCCTGACTACAAAACAAACACTCAGATCCAACATTGTATCTGGCCAGAATCTGGCTAATGTAATTAGGATACACATAAGCAGACATGTAATCCCATATGGAGTCACTCTTACTCCAAAGGCCTTTTAGAGCATACTCCAGTGCCCAAGAATTAAAGTCTGTAGTTAGTCTCTCCTGGAGTGGCTGTGAAAATAATTAACTTTAGATTCTGTAAAATAAAAAGGATTTTGAAAAGTCACAGGAGGTTATTAGGCAGTGTTATTTTAAAATTATTTTCTTTTTCGATTTGGGATAAAGGTTCTATTTGTAATGTCATTTAATAAGGCATAATGCTTTCTTTTTGACGTGTGCTGACAGAGTATAGCAAATTGAACAAGTCTGGCAGGCCCCTGAGAAATGACAATTGGGATTTGTGTAATTAAGATGATTATGCTGCAAACTTGTGTCACTGAAAACAAGATATATTTAAAATCAATTTTCAAGGGGCATAACTACCTCTTTAATCTGAAAAATATCTCATTTTTGGATGGAGTTTAGCTTGAAAAAAAATATATGTGTTAAATTGCAGGCTAAAGTATTTGGCCTTTTAAAGATAAATATGGATCAACCAATAGCTTCACATGATAGGTATTTCTAATATTCAGATATAACTTTGAACTTAGCACATCAAAACTGAAATTTTGTATTCTCTACTACATGTGCATTAGAAGACTTGGTTATTAGAAAGTATAGACATCTCTCAAGATTGGTATGTAATTGATCTTCAGCTATAAAGTGTGAACCTCATTGACCATAAAAGTTCACTGTTGTCTTTGGATCTTTTTGTATTTATTTCATATATTGCAGATAAGTCACATTTGCTTTGGCTGTGCCTCAAAAAAAGAAGCTTTATAACTAATATGGTCAAGCTAAAGGCATTTCACAAGGGCATGTATAGTGACAGGACAAGAGGGAATGGATTTAACCTGACAGGGGAAATTAGCTCTTAGGAAGAAGTTCTTTCCTGTGAGGGTGGTGAGGTGCTGCCTCAGGTTGCCCAGAGAAGCTGTGTCTGCCCCACCCCTGGCAGTGTTCAAGGCCAGGTTGTACAGGGCTTGGAGCAAACTGGTCTAGTGGAAGGTGCCCCTCCCTACGGCAGGGGGTTGGAACTGGATGATCTTAGGGTCCTTTTCAACCCAAACCAGTCTGTGATTCTGTGATAAAGCTGGGCTAATAAGACTTTCTGAGTATATGAATCTCTAGGATAGGGATGCACAGTGGATCAGCTACAGCTGCCTTAATTTCAAAATGTGGACATGGAAGAAGTTAATGCAACCATTACCTTTGAAAGTAGAGATGGATAGCTAAGATACTCAATTCAGATGGACACTAGGGTCTGTGCCTGTTATATTTTGGATCCATTTGCATGTTCCCCGTGAGAGAGTTTACATCACAGTTGATAGAACTGTAAGACCCAACAGTTTAGGATGATGTCTGTTTGTTCTTGCTATTAATTTCTGGCATTCATTTTGATAATTTCCTTATGACTAATAACAAACCAGATTCAGTTAGTGACTCTTTGCAGACATTGAAGCATGAAGCTAAGCTCTGAAGCTAAGGTCTGGAACCATTAGAACTTGAAATGTTTGTTGGTTTTTTTTCCTCTGCTTCTGAAGGAAAAGCTTGTGATGCAAAATACTACAGAACAAAACAGTTTATAGTTAGATAGAAGCGGCATAGCAATTTTACTTAAATGTATTTTTCACAGGAGTTCTGATCATATGAAATCACAATCACTAGGATAAATATAGATCATGTCTTCTTTCATGTAAAAGTTAAATTACTTCTTACCAAAATACATCTAACCTGTCCTATTAGGAAGTTCATTAAACTATACAGTGCAATATATCTGTCACCATTACTTAATAACAGACTTCTACATAATGCATGAAAGCTGCTAAAGAAAATAACACACAATGCTAATTATTCATCTTCCTCAAGTTCTAATGCAGTGTGAAAGAAGATAGAATATGGGCATAAACATCTGATCTACTACTGCTGAATTTTAGGAAGACTTCAGAAGTACCTGCTTCTTGAGATTATGAAAACAGCTGCACATGAAAGGCAGTGTGGGAGAAGGGGATAAAGGAGTGGGGTAACTACATTAACTGAAGAGAGGGAATATCTCTTCTTTTTATTCCCTGCTTTTAGCCATCTATCAATATTGGTGCTGCCTTTACATAGTAACTGTGTTATTAATATTCATCACTGCACTGCTTTAAATCTGCAGATAAAAAAAATTGGCCAGCAGAGACCAAAAACACCCCCGAAGTACCAATTTGCACTTCTTATTTCAGTTACAGTTCTGAAGTAAGCACTGCCATCGTAGAGAGAAGAGCTTTGGGGGGCAAGTGGTACATATAGCTAGTGGAAATTTCTGATGAATTTTTAGTCATGATATTTACAGACTGAAGGGTGAATGGTGGGGAAATAGTGATTAGACAACAGTTTACTCTCCCATTTACTGGTGACATCAGACTTGAGACCAAAAGATTTCCTGTAACACTTTTGAATACCAAAGACATGTATTACATGAGGGTAACGACTAAAGATTTTGTGAGTGAGAAACAACTTTAAAGCAATTTCAGCTACAAGTTAAAAACCTAACAAAACAACTAGAGGATGCTGATGGTTAACTTCATCTTGTTCCCTTGTTATCCCAATCCATGTTCAACCCAATGAAATCTTGTAACAGAGCAGGAGGACCACTGTAAGATCCTGCTTCGCTGTTCCCAAAGCTCTCCACCTCCTTGGTAAATCTTTGAAGTAATCATCAGCCAGTGAACACCCTCTAGGAAGTGAGATCCTCTCCAGAAGACATGTGCCTGTTTTGGCTTTTCTGAATTCTAGTGAGCCCAAACCCAACCTTCCAGATTCTGTGGCTCTTGAAGAAGGCACTCCACTCTTTCCCTTCCATTCCTGCACTTGAGAATGGATTATATAAAAAATTAAATTAAATAGATTGTTTCTAGGATTGGAATTTGGTTTGTGGGTTATTATTTTGTAGACAATGCTTCAGTCTTAACCTGGCTGTCCCCCTGTTTGACAGACACAGTATGTCAACCTCACATTCTGCCAGGACTGCCATTTTGAAGAAAATAGTGATGTCCTTTGAAGGAATTTCTTTTTGGAGGATTTTAAAAAAATGAAGCTGATATAGCTAACATGCAAGTGCAAGACTGAACTGCCTATTTGGCATCAAATCTCCAACTAGATATCCTTATTCCATACCTGAAGACTTTCTGTCAATTAAAAACAGAATTAACCCACTGTATTGGATGTGGGGGGTGGAGAGATACTGTAAAGGAATTGTTCAGCAAGAATCATAGAATCAACTATGTTGAAAAAGACCTTTAATATCATCAAGTCTAAAAAGAAGTATAGCACTCTTGCTGCTTCATTCCTTTAGCATGGGTGATTAGCCAGGAGGTTTCTGTTCACATATATTTCCACTGAAAAGCTGTACTTCAAATTCTGGAAATAAAGCACTTTCCATTTTAATCTGGTGACATGTCAAGGCAAAGCTACTGCTGAACTTAGTTTTTCTGTGTTGTCCTTGAGTCCAATGTTTTCATAGTGCCAAAGAAGCAGAAACTGGATCACTTGGTCAGAAAAATGTGTTTCTGTAGAAATAACTGTGGTCAGAAAATCTGAGGGTAGTAAATAATGGTTTAAATTGACTATAATGCCAGGTTCCCAAGTACCATGTTTTGTCTTATCACAGGACTGAATCTATCCAAATAAAAAAACTTGAAGACAATGCATCTTATACACTCTTTTTGATACTGAGGTAAGAGTAAATGAAGAGTTAGGATTTTCATCCCTTTCTCCTCTTCTTCCTCATAGAAGATGGAGAAAGGTAGCAGCAACAAATGTTTAGGTTCAGTTTCTGGAAAACTGATGAACTTGTTCTTTAGGATATCCTGCAGCTTTAGTCAGAATATCATTTAATGCCCACACTGATCATTAGATCAGACACAGTTTGCATTCGTATATACATGCTGCTTTCCTTAATGGCATGAAGGTGGTAGCAGTTGGGTAGCATATGCTGCTAGTCTGCCGAATGGTTACAGTGAATTTGCCCATTAAAGCCGTATGTAAATAGAGCTCTGTGGTGACTGATGGGGCTGGATGTTTTCTTACAACATATGGCTATGTATTTCCAGGTATTTTAATGATTTTTTTTTAATTTGGGGGAAGGGGAATTGAGAAAATTGATCCAATTCTGATTCAGTTAATCCATAGGATGATTTAGCTGGGGTTAAACCATGTTGTTACCTGAGACACCGTATGAATGAGAAAGTAACTATCTGGTGTTTTCCTGAAATAGTATTTAAAAATAATAGGAGATACTACAGGAATTTTAAACGAGACTTAAAGCCAAGGCTTTGTAAGGAGTAGGAGTTGCTTGTGTTCATTGTTTCCCCACAATTTTTGTAGTGTTTTGTTCTTATAAGCTATGGTATGAATTCTGTCCAAATTCTAATTTGGGTGATAACTGTATTCTTATTTCTGAAGTACTTCTTCCTATATTTTTCCAAATAAGAAAATCTCTTCCTAGTTTTTTGCTTGTAATTGTTCTGCGATAGTGCTATTGCAAAAGTGCAATAGTACTTCACTAAACTTTTGTCTTTATCTCAGGATCAATACAACAATTTTTGATGTTTTGATGTGTACTTTATGAAGTTCTTGGCAGTGAGTTGAAATGAAACATTATTTAAAAAGAAAATCTCAAAGTGATCTATTGTAATATTGTATTGTAAAAATTGATAGTATTTTATATCTACTTTGATTCATTTACTTTTCATTTTGTCATCAGTAATTGTTGAATGATAACAATGTCTCATGCAAAAGTACCCAGTTTTCTAGGTGACTCCTAATTCATCATTAAATTCTGGGGGTCCCAGAGAAGTGAGGACACAATGTACACCCTGACAGGCTCTGCCTGTGACAGTGCAAATGGGTTTTCAACTTTTCTTAGAATCATAGAATAGTTAGGGTTGGAAAGGACCTCAAGATCATCTAGTTCCAACCCCCTGCCATGGGCAGGGACACCTCACACTAAACCATCTCACCCAAGGCTTCATTCAACCTGGTCTTGAACACTGCCAGGGATGGAGCATTCACAACCTCCCTGAGCAGCCCATCACAGTGCCTCACCACCCTAACAGGAAAGAATTTCCTCCTTATATCCAATCTAAACTTCCCCTGTTTAAGTTTGAGCACATTACCCCTTGTCCTGTCACTACAGCCCCTGATGGAGAGTACCCCCCAGCATCCCTAGAGGCCGCTTTGGATACTGGAAGGCTGCTATGAGGTCTCCACGCAGCCTTTTCTTCTCCAGGATGAACAGACCCAACTTTCTCAGCCTGTCTTCATACAGGGGGTGCTCCAGTTCCCTTATCATCCTCGTGGCCCTCCTCTGCACTTGTTCCAACAGTTCCATGTCCTTTGTATGTTGAGGACACCAGAGTTGTACACAGTACTCCAGGTAAGGTCTCACAAGAGCAGAGTAGAGGGGCAGGATCACCTCCTTCGACCTGCTGGTCACACTCCTTTTGATGCAGCCCATGGTACGGTTGGCTTTCTGGGCTGCAAGCACACACTGCCAGCTCATGTTAATTTTTCTCATCAACCAACACTCCCAAGTCCTTCTCTGCTGGGCTGCTCTGAATCTCTTCTTTGCCCAATCTGTAGCCGTGCCTGGGATTGCTCCGACCCAGGTGTAGGACCTTGCACTTGTCATGGTTGAACTTCATAAGGTTGGCATCAGCCCATCTCACAAGCGTGTCAAGGTCCCTCTGGATGGCATCCCTTCCCTCCAGCATATCAACTGAACCACACAGCTTAGTGCCATTGGCAAAATTGCTGAGGGCGCACTCAATCCCACTGTCAGCGATGAAGATGTTAAACAAGACCAGTCCCATCACTGATCACTGAGTGACACCACTTGTTACCAGTCTCCAGCTTGACATTGAGCCATTGACCACAACTCTTTGTGTGCGGCCATCCAGCCAGTTCTTTATCCATCGAGTGGTCCATCCATCAAATTGATGTCTCTCCAATTTAGAGAGAAGGATGTCGAATGCTTTGCACAAGTCCAAGTAGATGACATCAACTGCTCTATCCCTGTCCATCAGTTCTGTAGCCCCATCACAGAAGGACACCAAATTGGTCAGGCAGGATTTCCCCTTAGTGAAGCCATGCTGACTGTCACCAATCACCTTGTTGTTTTTCATGTGCCTTAACATGCCTTCCAGGAGAATGTGCTCCAAGATTTTGCCAGGCACAGAGGTGAGACTGACTGGTCTGTAATTCCCCGGGTCTTCCATTTTCCCCTTCTTGAAAATGGGGGTTATATTTCCCTTTTTCCAGTCATTGGGAACTTCACCTGACTGCCATGATTTTTCAAATATGATGGCCAGTGGCTTAACAACTTCATTCGCCAGCTCCTTCAGGACCCGCAGATGGATTTCATCCGGTCCCATGGACTTGTGCACGTTCAGATTTTGAAGATGGTCTCGAACCAGATCCTCTCCTACAGTGGGCCCAAGGTCTTCATTCTCATAGTCCCTGTGTCTACCTTCTAAGAACTGGGTGGTGCAGTCAGAGCCTTTGCCAATGAAGACCGAGGCAAACAAGTCATTGAGAACTTCAGCCTTCTCCAAATCCTGTGTAGCCATCTCTCCCATTTTCCTGTTGTGTATCCAGTTCTTCTTTACCAGCCACGAGAAATGTACAAATCAGGGGGGCATAGTGCACAATAAGCAGAAAAAATGTGGGACAGGAGGAGCATGATGGTCAAGTATGCATTTAGCTGTGAGAAAAAGCATTTAATTAAATTGTAAACTGTCTTCTAAATGGGTGGAAATTCGTGTCGACTGTGTCCTGTGTTCAGGGTGGGGGAAAGAAAGAGGGAGAAAGGGGGCGGGGAGTGAGTGAACGAGCTGTGTGGCCCGTTTTAAACCACGACAACTGTAACTAAAGTTGGCCCCATTGCCTGGAGTTTATCCTGATTAGAAATTCTTAATGGTAATTAAATTAATGATTATCTAGTAATTTCTTTTAAATTAATGATTATCTGGAAGATCTGTGGTTCAGTCTCTGGTACAGATAAAACTAGCTTGCTCAGCAGAATATGAATTACTTTTATGGATGCTACAGTTTCAAACCGCTATCCATACAGCATAGGCAGAAGCCAGATTCCATTACTATAGCTCTTTTAATTGCCTGTGTGATCTGTTTGCGTTCCCCCTTGCTGGTGGTGGGGCCTATGTCACAACAGCCCTCTATTCTGCTTCAAAAATCTGAATTTGTTCCAAAATGCTGCAGAGGTCTATGCTTTAGTACTCATGCCTATGCTAGGTGGGGAGGGAGGGGAAGAAAAGGCTGGTAGAAAATCTTAGCTGTGATAAATAAGCAACTACATTTATCAGCTTCTCTCATCATGACAGCAAACAAGGCTTTCTGCTTCAAGTATCTACCCTTTCCTTTTACAACAGAAACAGAAAGAGAATCAGACCTATAATGCTGCACTGAGCTCTTTGCTCCTTTCACTGTAAATTTCTAAATGGCCACAGAAAACCACAGTGATGTTAAGATTCAGTTACCCTTACTTGAGGTATGATAATGTGAACTAATAATTCGGTGCCAGCCTGTCATGAAAAGAATAGAGTCTCCTGCTATCTTCAGAGCTCTAGGGCTTCAAACTGGTAATTTTCAGCATGTTTCTTTTGCACAACACAAAACATACAATTACTGTACAATGATATAAAAGGATGTCTGTTCATTGAAAATAATAGAAGAAATCAGCAACAGTTTGTGGCTAAAAGGTATAAAAGAAACCTGGAGAGGGGCTTTGGAAAAGGGTCTGTAGGGATAGGACAAGGGGGAATTGTATTAACCTGAGAAAGGGGAGATTGAGATAAGATCTTGGCCAGAAGTTGTTCCCTGTGAGGGTGGTGAGGCACTGGCACAGGGTGCCCAGAGAAGTTGCATCTGTCCCATCACTGGCAGAGTTTAAGGCCAGGTTGGACAGGGCTTGGAGCAACCTGGTCTAGTGGAAGGTGCCCCTGCCCGTGGCAGGGGGTTAGAACTGGATGAGCTTTAAGGTCCTTTCCAACCCAAACCATTCTAGGATTCAACTCTGCTTACTTGGTTGTCCCCCTACATACACTTACTCTGAATTTCTGCTCTGCCCACTTACACCATCAGTAGCTGTGTAATGGAGAGCATGATCATCATCAGTCACTACGAACATTCTTCGCTACCTCCTCACACAGGTGTACGTTTTAGGATAGAGCTTCGAAAATTTCACCTCTGCTGCTCTGATGGCATGAGGTCCCAGTCTAGGTAAGAGAAGAGTGGGTTTTTGTGACTCCCAATCACAGTGTCTTTCTTGGTGAAACAGTGCACCCAAACTTGTGGGACATCCAGAGCTAAGCCTACATTTTAAAGGATTATGCTTGGCATTTAGACAGATACTACCTTATATTAATCTTAAGGTCATTCAGACTTAACAAAATCTCATAGTAGTCCTGAAAGCAATTATTGTACCTACTTTGTCATTAAAACGAGGTACAATAATGAACACTCATCCTTTAAGAGAGCATTAATACAAAGTCAGTACAGCAACTAAGAAATTAGTCAGGATTTTTAAAAAATCAGGATTTAAGTGGGTAGTTCTGTGCCTTCTACCAAATATGGGTGTATTTCTTCCAAGGGAGAGGAAAGTTTAGTATATCAGATTTATTTACTTCGCTGTATGTGTCTCTACTGAACTAATTCTGTCTTTATTTTCAGAACTGCTGAGTATTCACAGATTTCTCTGCAGGTATGAAAAGCAGCATTTGTTTTGTACTTGTTGCAAAAAATATATCAAATTAAAATATTGTTATGACACCAAATTATTATTTTGAAATTATCTGTAAAGATAACCTTAGAAACATTCTTTTCTTGCTTCCTTTAAAGCAATGTTTAAATGACAGTACTTTCTTCCACCAGTGAAAAGGTATCACTATTCCTTCTACCTACAAGACGGTACACCTCCATTTGGTAATGAAGGAGCTTTTGTTATACTCAACACATTGGTTAAAAGGGAGATGTCTGCCTCATGCAAGTGATTCTTTGCATTGTCATTTCAGCTGGTTTAAATATTGATTTTTCTTTAATAGAAGGGAAGAAAATAATGTATTATGGTACAGTCATATAGCGATCTGTTATTTCCATAGCACCTTGGAAAACAAGAGAACTGAAATATCATGTTGAGTATGTTGGGCAACAGGTGAGGCCAGAGAACAATGAAGCCTGCTTTGCTTCTGACTGGACATAGCGCAGAAGACAAAATGTATATGTGTGGTAATTTACATTAACACAGCAATATTGATCAAAGGTGAACAGTGTGAATGTCTATCCTGTGGCCAAGGGATGCTGGCTGAAGTCAGGAACCATAGGACAGTGTGGAAATGAGAACCAGCAGTTTTTGCTCAAGCTTGAATGGTTTCAAGTTCAGTTCCTTTCTCTGCAACTTGTTCTCCTTGTAGTTTGAGACAGGTAATTTTGGCTTTTTTGGCTCTTTTCTGGGCACATATTGTCTACTTCCTCCAAATAGATAATCAAAATATATCCAGGGGGATATATTTTGTGTCATGATAACACAGTCACGGAATCATTTAAGTTTGAAAAGACCTTTAAGATCAAGCGCAACCGTAAGCCTAACACTGCTAGGTGCACCACTAAGCCATGTCCCCCAATGTTCTCTTTTAAATACCTCCAAGGATGTTGACTCTACCAGTTCAGCATGTTCCAGTGCTTGACAACCTTTTCAGTGAAGAAATTGTTCCTAATATCCAATCTAAACTAACCCCTGGCACAACTTGAGGCTGTCTTCTCTTGTCCTGTCGCTTGTTACTTGGGAGAAAGACCAATACCTACTGTTAGTAGGAGGTGATTTTTCTGAGCTGTGGGTATCATAACTCCTTTTTATGTTGCACATTTTCTTAATATAGGAAAAGGTATTTTCTTTCCTCTGTTAAATTGTAAATAAAACCTCTAAAAGGTTTTTTTGCCCAGCAAAAATGATAAAGGTGAAAAGATTAGAGTATGTTGTAGGTAAATGCTAACTACCTTTTTAAGACTGATTATATTAATCCTTTCTCAATAATAGGTATTTCCAGATGTGATTTAAAAGCAAAACAAAACAAAACAAAACAAAGTATTTCTGTTATGGTTGACTGGAAAACTTCCAAAATAGAAGAAAAAAAATGTTAATCAAATGACATTATATGCAGATATTTTACCATAATGATGCTTAACTCTGTTATATGCTCCATGCTTCCAGTGCATTTTTATTCCTCAATTTTCATCTGTCAGGTTTTCTGGAAAAGAGAGATGCCCTTGCTAGATGCCTTCTGAATCTGCCCACAGCCACTAGGTTTGGAGCATACAAGATATTTGGATATTCTGGAAAGTCTTACCTTTCTGATCAAAGACAGGGTACCTGGTCAAAAGCAAGGAGTAATGATGATTGCAGCAACAATTAGCTCCCTTAAATCAACTGACATCTGGGCAACTCTGGAGAGGTCTCTCTCCCTTTATTCCTCTTAATATTTTCATCTAATGTTTTGACACTCTAAGACAATTATCATTTCTGCCTTTCTTTTTTTTTTTTTTTTACCCATAAAATACTTTTGATGCAGATCAATGCATCTGAATGTCCCTCTATTTTTAATGGTGCGGCAATGTTAGATACTGACAGCTGGAAACCTTAATTGGGTTGATGACAGGAAAGTAATGGCCTTTTGTAATCGTTTATTCTGTCTGACCTTGTATTTAATGTCAAAGGGTAAATGTTCATTTTTATTGGAAACCTTGAAGAACTTGAGAGAATGCAAAGGTAGGTGAAAAACAACAAGGTGCTTGGTGACAGCCAGCATGGCTTCATTAAGGGGAAATCCTGCCTGACCAATTTGGTGGCCTTCTATGATGGGACTACAGAATTGATGGATAAGGGTAAAGCAGTTGACGTCATCTACCTGGACTTGTGCAAAGCGTTTGACACTGTCCCACACGACATCCTTCTCTCTAAATTGGAGAGATATCAATTTGATGGATGGACCACTCGGTGGATAAAGAACTGGCTGGACGGCTGCACACAAAGAGTTGTGGTCAATGGCTCGATGTCCATCGAGGGAGTGTGATATAATCAATCTGCCGGCCTTCTCCATATTTGTATTTCAGTCATTGTTTTCTATACCAAAGAGGCTTTAACTCTTTGGCTTGTTTAATTGCAAAACATGTTTCACAGCCATGAATAACCTGGCAATAGTGTCCATTGTTAATTCCAGCCCTCGGTCATGGGCCCATCTGTATGTTGCATCACTGCCCTGGTGGCCTGAAGTGTCATGGGCCCACTGGGACAAAAATAGTTCACCCTTATGTTACCAATCTAAGTCCGTCAGAGCCACGTGAATCTTAGCAGATTTCTCCACCTGTTGGTTGTTCTGGTGTTCCTCAGTGGCCCGACTCTTGAGTACATGAGCATTTACATGGCGTACCTTCACCACCAGGTTCTGCACCCGGGCAGCGATATCTTGCCTCAGTGCAGCAGCCCAGATGGGTTTACCTCTGCATTGCCAGTTGCTCTGCTTCCATTGCTGCAACCACACCTACAAGGCATTTGCCACCATCCATGAGTCAGTAAAGAGATAAAGTACCGGCCACTTTTCTCATTCAAAAATGTCCAAGGCCAGCTAGATGGTTTTCACTTTGGCAAACTGACTCGATTCACCCTGTCCTTCAGCAGTTTCTGCAACTTGTTGTAGAAGACTCCATACAGATGCCTTCCATCTCCGATGCTTTCCTGCAATGCGGCAGGACCCATCAGTAAAAAAGGCATACTGTTTTTCACTTTCTGACAGTTTGTTATATAGTGGGGCCTCTTCAGCATGCATCACCTCCTCCTCTGGTGACATTCCAAAGTCTTTGCCCTCTGGCCAGCCCATGATGACTTCTAGAATGCCTGGACGACTGGGATTTCCTATTCGAGCTCGTTGTGTAATAAGTGCAGCCCACTTACTCCGCGTAGCATCGGTTACATGGTCCCATTTTCAAGAAGGAGAAAATGGAAGACCCTGTGAATTACAGACCAGTCTCACCCCTGTGCCTGGCAAAATCTTGGAGCACATTCTCCTGGAAGGCATTCTAAGGCACATGAAAAACAACAAGGTGGTTAGTGACAGCCAGCATGGCTTCACTAAGGGGAAATCCTGCCTGACCAATTTGGTGGCCTTCTGTGATGGGGCTACAGAACTGATGAACAGGGATAGAGCAGTTGATGTCATCTACCTGGACTTGTACAAAGCGCTCGACACTGTCCCACATGACATCCTTCTGTCTAAATTGGAGAGATTTCAATTTGATGGATGGACCACTCGATGGATAAAGAACTGGCTGGACGGCTGCACACAAAGAGTTGTGGTCAATGGCTCAATGTCAAGCTGGAGAACAGTAACGAGTGGTGTCCCTCAGGGATCAGTGTTGGGACAGGTCTTATTTAACATTTTCATCGCTGACATGGACAGTGGGATTGAGTGCGCCCTCAGCAAGTTTGCTGTGTGGTTCAGTTGCTATGCTGGAGGGAAGGGATGCCATCCAGAGGGACCTTGACAAGCTTGTGAGGTGGGCTGATGCCAACTTTATGAAGTACAGACATGACAAGTGCAAGGTCCTACACCTGGGTTTGAACAATCCCAAGCACAGCTACAGACTGTGCTAAGAAGAGATTCAGAGCAGCCCAGCAGAGAAGGACTTGGGGGTGCTGGTTGATGATAAAATGAACATGAGCCGGCAGTGTGCGCTCACAGGCCAGAAAGCCAACCATATCCTGGGTTGCATCAAAAGGAGTGTGACCAGCAGGTCGAAGGAGGTGATCCTGCCCCTCTACTCTGCTCTTGTGAGACCTTACCTGGAGTACTGTGTACAGTTCTGGTGTCCTCAACATAAAAAGGACATGGAACTTTTGGAACAAGTCCAGAAGAGGGTCACGAGGATAACCAAGGGACTGGAGCACCTCCTGTACAAAGACAGGCTGAGAAAGTTGGGTCTGTTCATCCTGGAGAAGAAAAGGCTGCGTGGAGACCTCAAAGCAGCCTTCCAGTATCTGAAGCAGCCTCTAGGGATGCTGGGGGGGGACTCTTCATCAGGGGCTGTAGTGACAGCACAAGGGGCAATGTGCTCAAACTTAAACAGTTTAGATTGGATATAAGGAAGAAATTCTTTCCTGTTAGGGTGGTGAGGCCCTGGAATCGGTTGCCCCGGGAGGTTGTGAATGCTCCATCCCTGGCAGAGTTCAAGGCCAGGCTGGATGAAGCCTTGTGTGGGACGGTTTAGTGTGAGGTGTCCCTGCCCATGGCAGGGGGTTGGAACTAGATGATCTTGAGGTCCTTTCCAACCCTAACTATTCTATGATTCTATGATTCTATGTGTAGAGCCTTTGAACATCCAGCCCAGCACGGGCAGCCAGGGTGCCAGGAGGAGCTGTGCTTCACTGCCAATCACTTCTGAAGCAGCTTGAACCCCTTCATAGGCTGACAGTATCTGTTTTTCAGTTGGGGTATGGCTGGCCTCAGATCCTCTGTATCCCCGACTCCAAAAGCTAAGGGGTCGACATCGAGTCTCCCTTGGAGCTTTCTGCCAGAAGCTCCAGGTAGGACCATTCTTCCCGTCTGCGGTATAAAGTACATTTTTTACATCTGGCCCGGTCTGGACTGGTCCGATGGCTAATGCATGAACTATCTTGCGTTTAATTTGCTCAAAGACTTCTTGTTGCTCAGGGCCCATTTAAAATCATTCTTCTTCTGGGTCGCATGATAGAGAGGGTTCACAATCGAACTGTAGTTTGGGATGTGCATTCTCCAGAAGCCCACAGCACCTAAAAGAGCTTGTGTTTCTTTCTTATTAGTTGGTGGAGACATTGATGTTATCTTGTTGATCACATCTGTAGGGATCTGGCAACGTCCATCTTGCCATTTTATTCCCAAAATTTGAATCTCCTGTGCAGGTCCCTTGACCTCACTCCTTTTTATGGCAAAACCGGCTTTTAGCAGGATTTGGATTATTTTCCTCCCTTTCTCAAAAACTTTTTCCAGTTTATCACCCCACACAATAATGTCATCAATGTATTGCAGGTGTTCTGGAGTTTGCCCCTGTTCCAGTGCAGTCAGGATCAGTCCATGGCAGATGGTAGGGCAATGTTTCCACTCTTGGGGCAGCTGGTTCCAAGTGTACTGGACACCCCTCCAAGCAAAAGTGAACTGTGTCTTGCACTCTGCTGCCAAAGGAATTGAGAAAAATGCATTGGCAATATCAGTTGAGGCATACCACTTGGCTGCCTTTGACTCTAATTCCTACTGAAGTTCTAGCATGTCCAGTACGGCAGCACTCAATGGTGGTGTGAGTTCATTCAGGCCACGATAGTCTACTGTTAGCCTCCACTCTCTGTTAGACTTTCACACCGGCCACATGGGGCTATTAAAGGGTGAGCAGGTCTTGTTGATCACTCCCTGACTCTCCAGTCTACAAATCAGCTGATGGATGGGAATCAGGGAGTCTCGGTTGGTGCAATATTGCTGCCGGTGCTCTGTTGTGGTTGCGATTGGCACTAGCTGTTTTTCTACTTTCAGCAACCCCACAACAGAAGGATCCTCTGAGAGACCAGGCAAGGTGGACAGCTGCTCAATTTCCTCTGTCTCCAAAGCAGCAATACCAAAAGCCCATCGGTACTCTTTTGGGTCTTTGAAGTACCCTCTCCTGAGGTAGTCTATGCCAAGGATACATGGAGCCTCTGGACCAGTCACAATGGGGTGCTTTTGCCATTTCCTCCTAGTCAGGCTGATTTCAGCCTCCCATACAGTCAACTCTTCGGATCCTCCTGTCACTCCAGAAATATAAATGGGTTCCACCCCTTGACAGCTTGATGGCATCAGGGTACACTGTGCACCGGTATCTACTAGAGCCTTATACTTCTGTGGGACTGATGTGCCAGGCCATCCGATCCACAGTCCAGTAAATCCGATTGTCCCCTACCTCCACTTGGCTGGAGGCAGGGCCCCTCTAGTAGTCATCACAACATTGAACACTTAAGTCATGTTGAAAGGGATTATTCTTTGTTATCACAGGAGCTGGAGCAAAATCAGCTCTTCCACTCCATCTGGGGGCTTGCTCACCAGAGACTGAAGCCGCAGCTCTCATGGGATGATGAGTCTTGGCCCTTGCTCCCCTCTTCAATTCACTCACCTGTTCCTCCACATCTGAAGTAGGTTTCCCATCCCACTTCGTCATGTCTTCGCCATGATCCTGCAGGTAAAATCATAGGGTGGCCCATGGCATGTTCCTCCTGTATTTTCTCTCTCAAGCGGTAAGACGTCTTTTGTTAATGAGACGTGGGTTGGTACACATGGGGAGCTGGATAGATTGGATAGGTCATCTCTTGATTGTTTGAACTCCTGGGACAGTTTTTTCCGCAGCTGAAATGATGGAAGGAGTGATACTGTCTTTGAATTCTCATATTTCGTGAATCATTTCATCCACTGTTGGTGGTCATACATTATGCCAGGTTACTGATGCCAGTGAGTGGGCACATGATGATTGTACACTCTTTGTAAATATCCACCACATGGGTCATGTATTTTTGACTTCATCTGTATCTAGGTGTGCATTCTCAGCATCCGGCCTGCTATAGATCATCTCTACAATGGCTGATTCCCTCAGAGACTGGATGCCTTTCTCCAGAGTAGTCTACTTGACTGAAAGACTCATAACATTGTCCTTGTATGGAAACCTTTCTTTCACAACTGCCAAGACCCACCTCCAAATGACAGGTTTCTCTTTTTGCAATTGCTGTTTCTCTTTTTTGCAATTGCTTTGTCAATTTCCCCTTCCCTAACAAGTGATCTCAGCTGCTTGGCTTCCCTATCTTCTAGTTTGTGACTGTCAGCCCCATTGTCCCAGCATCAGAGCAACCAAGTGATGATGTGCTGCCCTGGTTGACGGGTAAAATCTTTTTACATATTCTGTAGCTTGGTTATGGTCCAGGATCAAGCAGTCACCTCTTCTTCTTCTTCTGATTCAAGTAATAATAATTTTTGTTCGGATGCTGTCCTGTGTAGTAAGTGCATTGATTTCTTCATCTTTCTTCACTGTACAGGTTGCTCTTTGTGTCTCTTGTTTGCTTTTCCCCTTGCACACAGGGGCAACCGATATTGGCACAAATTGGTCCTCCGGTTTAGCTGCAGTGATTATCACTGTGGTTGGAGTGGCTGCAGTATCTGTTGTCTGGGTTGGTGCAGCTGCTGTGCTTGGAATTGGCATAGCTGTGTTGTCTGTTGTAGTCAGAGTTTGAGTAGCTGCTGTACTTGGCACTGGGGCTAGTGTAACTGCTGTGCTTGGAGCCAGAGTAGCTGTGATGTCTGTTGCTGTTGGAATTTGAGTAGTAGCTGTACTTGTCGCTGGGGTTGATGTAGCTACTGTATTTGTATTTGGAGCAGCTGCATTGTCTGTTGCTTTGCCGTCATATCCGGAGACATTTTTTCCCCTTTGAAGGTGCTGGATGGTGCTGAACAGGGCTCTGTAAGCATAGGCCAAGCCCCAGCACATTGCTATGATTTGTCCCTCTCTGGTATGACCAGGATGACAACACACCTCATTTAAGTGTTTTTCTAATTTTTCTGGATTTTTTAACTATTTTTTTTCTGGATTTCTGAAGTTCCAAATCACTGGAGGGGCCCAATAGCCTAGATACTTGCCCATACTATCCCACACACCCTGCCATTCATGACTGTCCAGCCTTCAGGAAAATCTCTTGGTCCTCTTATATTGTCACCTAACCCTAGACAAGACCCAAACCCGACTCTGCTTAACTTTTGAGATCAGAAGAAATGGTCATGGGTAAAACACACTCTGTTTGTGTGCCAACATGGTGATCCCCATCACAATCAGCATATGCAGGTCTCAAGGGTACCCAAAGGACATTCAAAACCTTCAGAACTCTCAAATGATGCCGTAAATAGTTGGGGGTGGGGGGTGGGGGGTGGGGTGGGTGGGTGGTCTGGGAATGTAAGGGAATGTCTCCTTCATAGGTTGACCACCTGAAGAGGGAAAAAAGATGTGTAAGTGCTAAACACTTCCGTTATATACCTCCCAAAGTATAGAGGTGGTGACCACACTGGGAACTCAAGCCAGATCTGTTTCGTGATTAATGAGTCTATCGTATTACAAGTCATTACCATAAAGTACAGCGAAACAAGAACCTTAGCCCAAGGGCCCCAGCCAATAAACACTAACACAGCAAATACCACTGTAAGTAAGGTAAGACATGCTGAAACTCAAGAGCAACAACTTTGACAGCCAATAAATCAGCATTGTGTCAAGTGACTATTAATCAAAGAAAAATGAATGCTTATCACAAATATGGTTAGGCACACTCCGGTCAGATCTGTCATTATCTCACCCCTTCGTGCCCAATGTTGGGCTCCACAAAAAACTGTTGTGGTTTAAGCCCAGCTGGTAACTCAGAACGACGCGGCCGCTTGATTACTCCCCACCCCCTTCCTCCCCCCACTCCTGGATGGATGAGGAGGAGAATCGAAAGAATATAACTCCCACGGGCTGAGATAAGTACAGTCCAGTAATTAAGGTATAACACAAACCCACTATTGCTACCACCGATAATAATAATGATAAGGGAAATAACAAGGGAAGAGAATATAACCGCTCACCACCCGCCGACTGACACCCAGCCCAACCGAACAGTGATGTAGCCCTTTCAGGTAACTGCCCCCAGTTCTACATCCTGGGCATGATGTGCTGTGTTATGGAATAGCCCTTTGGTTAGTTTGGGTCAGGTGTCCTGTCTGTGCTTCCTCCCGACTTCCCCTCCTCCCTGGCAGAGCATGAGACGCAGAAAGTCCTTGATCTGAGTAAACATTATTTAGCAACAACTAAAACCTTTGGTGTTATCGGCGTTGTTCCCAGGCTGAAAGTCAAAACCACAGCACTGCACCAGCTACTAAGGAGAAAAATAACTGCTACTGCTGAACCCAGGACAATTAGCTATATAATTCTGAGATGTTGTTATTACTACAGTAGGCAAACCTGTCTTCCTGTGTATGTGCATGTGTGCTTTACACTTGTATCTACAAAGTTTGAACACAACCTTTTTATTAAAATCTAATGGAGTAGCTAATGCAATGAGGAAGCAGAAAGAAGAACCTTCCATTGCACTTTTCTTCTAAAATGTGTCACTGACATGCAAGGGAGGGAGTAAGTAGTAAATATAATTAAAAATGGATTTTCTTCACCTTTCTTCTTCCAAAAGAGAATGTTTCTCCACTTCTGCAGTTTTATTAGCCACACAAAGAAAAATAATGCTTCATTTAACTACGTCAAAACCAATCTAAACTCTCTGCTATTTACTTTCCTTTCTATAAATTTTAATGCATTTTTAATTCCACTCCACTGGTTGGCAAACCAACCATTGAAGTTATTGCAGCCCTGTAATGTATTTCAGTCATTTCTAATAAACCTGAACTTTAAGATGATTTAGTATTATCTCTGTACACTATGAAAATGGATTTGCTGCCTGTGGTGGATTTTCAGGCCTTTCATTACTAGGGGTAGATATGTATAAGATTGAATAAACAAACAAAAGTAATTGGAATACAGACAATTTCTAATCTTATGTCCTTTTGTGAGGAAGAACCATGTTTAAGGGAGAAAATAGAGACAATGAATGAGTGTTTTATGCACTTACAGGAACATTATCCTGAAATAAGAGCAACAAATGGATTAAAAGTTATTTTAGGAGTATCTTTTATTATAAAAGCTGGGGTTTTTTTCCTATTAACCCTGAACTTCTGTAGCTTCTTTCTTAAGATTTTATGGAAATGTAAAAAATTATTTAGAAAAAGACTGTACCTTAAAAAATAATTTAGATTGCAGCAAGAAAGTTGGAACAGATTCAAAAGTAAAATTACTTGGATATAATTAAAATATCTTATCTAAATGCTGTATCATGAAACATCCTCTTCTGTTTAATTTGTTTGTTCAAATAAATAAGAATTCATAATTCTCATGTTCTGGAAGCCTCATCAAAATTACTTTGTCCATCATGTTTATTACAGAAATACAATTATTATCAAATAAAAACATGCTTACTTATGTTGGCTTGTACAAGTCAAAGTGACAGACAATTGAGTCCATGCTATTCTCATCCTTGTATTCTTAAGAGTTTCTTTGTGTTCTTCAACAGTTTGTCTGGTTTTAGAACTGTCTTGTTCCTCTGCGTGACTGTTTCTTGTAACCGAGCATTTTCATACGAAGTATTTTTCATGGGCAGCGTAAAAAGGTTTTCCTTTAAGTGTTATAACTAGCATCTGAGCAGGTTTCTCTGATCTCTCCCCTTCAATCTGATTTTGCTTTATTCAGGTGTTGTCCAGGGAATGTCAGGTCAAAGTGAACATATTTATCTATTCCTTCCTTATTCTTGCTTGTGGCTAGAGCTTCTCAGTTTCTAGAGCAGATAGTATTTCAAATTCCTGCAAAGTCTTTTATGATGATTAACTTTTCTTACAAGACCTAAGAGAGTCTTTAAAATTACTTTGGGCATATTTTGAAGGGAGGAGCTATTCTGATAAATGTTGTCTTGCATAATGTCCTTTAAATATTTACTTTCTGTCTGTACTATGCTAATTTGACCCTGGTTGCTTTTAATAGCTACACTGTATGGCCTGGTAACTGGAATTTGGCTTACTTCAAAGGCAAAGCTTGTATTGCTTGCCGTTATTAGGCAAGCTTGTATTGCTTCTTAATAACTCATGCATTTTCAAAAATCCGCTATGGTGTTACTTTGCAAGAAGTCACAGCCAGCACACAGCTAGTTGATGCCGAGGACAGTTTTTAGAGAGACTGTCATATCTTTATGCATTTTTCTCTATGTGCTAAGTCTCATTTCTGTAGGATTTGGGTGTAAAATAGCAGCATGGTACATTGGAACAAACCTGATTCGTTTTGGTAATGTAAAAATACACTTGGCACTTTGTGACTTGACTTATCTATTTTTAAAAAGTAGATGATGAAAACATATGCTAATCATTATTTTTTTTTTTTGCTCCTGGCGTGAATGCTATTTCAATTGCTAGCAATAGCTGTATTAGATATATATTTAAATATATCACCTCTTGTGAGAAGTTCGTGATCTGATAGACGTTAATTTGCTAAGGTTTTTAAAGCCTCTCAAGAGGTCAAGTATTGTGGGTAAGTCAGTCCTTCCTCATGATATTCTGCAACTTCTACTCAATGGGAAATATAAATGTAAGATAGATTGCAAATGGATTACAAGCATAAACTAAATGACAGAGGAAAGGACTCTTATGCAGCTTTTATTGATATGTGTCAGGTGGCTTTTTCATAGCAACAATAAAAATCAAATTGCAATCCTTATTTTCTACAGCAAATTAAAGACTTCATAAAGGGTAATAGTTAAAATGTTAATTTTTTATTCTACCTTCTTATTGTTGTTAGGTTTTCTGTGTCATTTTCAAAACAGATGGCAGTAGTGTTAAGGGGAAACCTCCTCCTCCATCTACACAGATGTTTTCAGTGTCCTTGTTCACATTGGTGACATACTCCCCATATGTTGTACTCGATCAGTATCTGGCCTTAAAATCTCAGAGGTGGTAAGAGCAGATAATAAAAATTTTTAAGACGCAGATAAGAGCACCAAGAATTATTAGAGGCCAGGAGATTAATTTACTAGTAAAGATTAAGTGAGCTAAATATACAGTATATAGCTTAGTGGCATGAATTTTGTTGGGGAAAAAGGATTAAAGGGAGAGGGCATATAACCATCTTAATATCTCTAAAAGATATAAACTGCAATGCCTCAAATGTGATAGTTAGTCACAGACTCGATGAGGACAGTGCAGAAAATTATTTTTAGAGCTCAGGGCATAGAAAGTAAAAAATTTATGTTGTCTTTTAGGACGTAGAAGGCATACAAGGCCTGTTACCTTGGTATCAAAAGACAGTATCTGAAACAGCAAATAATTGTTTTATGTCAGATCTTTCACACTGGTTAACTTGAACAGAGACAATTATTCTGCATTGTGAAGCAGGCACAATCAGACCCAAATGCCAAAACAGTTTGACAGTGAAACTTACAGGTAGGTAGCATTGCCAAATAGCTGATTGATTGGATCATTTGGAATTACACATAACTGAGTTAAGGCCCAAATCTATATTCAGTACCCCTGTTTTGTTTTTTTTCTTTGTTAAGAAACTTTAAAGCTTCCTTTTCAAATTTTCTGTAAATTTTGAAACCAACCAAGGCCACTTTTCTTTCTTTTCTGCCCTACAACATCTTTCTAACTCTGCAAAATGCCATTTAAACATAATTGTAAAAAGGAAGTTTTGTTAGTGTGGTCAATCAATGGAACAGGTTGCCCAGAGAAGCTGTAGAGTGAATATTTTGTCTGGTTAATTAACTTGTCCATTTTATTACTGGATTCTCCATATGAATTTTAGGATTGTTTTGTTATGTCAAAGTAAAATTATAAGCGTAGTGCTCACTAATAGGTCTATGTTTATTCTTAAAGTAAGTAATGCATGAACTTTTAGCTGATAGAGATTAATTTCTCCCACTCCTTTAGCCTTCCACCCATTTTCTTCTCCTTTTTCTCCAGACCAGTACAAGTGTGCAGAAATACTTCTTCCAGTGACTCTCTAGTACTGGCATTTATTTTGGTAGAGAGAGAGAAAATCTTAATAAAAATGTATGAGCAGTTTTCATTAAATTGGTGAGTTGTAGAAACTTCCTTTGATCTAGCACGTTGAAATGGTTCATTCCTGAACAAAGAATTTAGTAGTAAGAAATTCAGAAATGAATGCTGAACACCACAGTCAATCAAAGGAATTTAAATACCTCCAGGGCAAGTTGAAATGAAAGAAGATAAGCTGTTTCTATTCAAATCAATATGACACGCTTGGGATTTCCTTCCTTGAATTTATTTTGGGTTGAGGTGTCTTTAGCAATCACTCTAATCATTGAATTGTGTGGATGAGGTGAGTGTAGTTTCGTTTTGTTTTTCTTTACTCTTGATTGAAATACATGGCTGGTCTTGGCATCTTCATAGCATCAGATAAATCTCTGACAATGTCTGTATCTATAGTAGATGTTTCAGGTTTGAGTGGCTGTAAAGATGTACACAAATCATTAAGTCATACACTATCTCTGATAGCTGGTGGGATAAATAACCCCTTGCAGACAAGAGACAAAAGGATAAATCTGAACATGAGCCAGCTTCAATGTGCAATCACAGCCCAGAAAGCCAAGGCTTTCTGTGTTCAAGGCTGCATCAAAAGGAGCGTGAGCAGCAGGTTGAAGGAGATGATTCAACACCTCTACTCCTCTTGTGAGACCCCACTTGGAGCACTGAGTGCAGTTCTGGTGTTCTCAGCATAAAACACGGAGCTGTTGAAGCAAGTCCAGAGGAAGCCATCAGTAGCTGGAGAGCCTCCTGTGTGAAGACACGCTGAGAAAACTGGGGCTGTTCAGCCTGGAGAAGCAGCATGGAGACCTCATAGCAGGCTTCGAGTACCTGAAGAGCTCCTACAAAGATGCTGGAGAGGGACTTTTCATCACGGACTGTAGGGATAGGACAAGGGATGATGGCTTTAGACCAGGACCAGGTTAGGAAGGCTAAGGCCCAGTTAGAATTAAACTTGGCCAGGGATGTTAAGGATAACAGGAAGGGATTCTACAGGTACGTAGCTGTCGTGGTTTAAACCCAACCACAAACCTCGTCCACTCACTCCCCCCTTCTTGCCCTCCCCCTGCTTCTGGAGGGACGGAGAGGAGAATCAAAAAGAATGCAACTCCCACGGGTTGAGATAAGAACAGTTTAGTAACTAAGGTATAACACAAATCACTGCTGTTACCACCAATAATAATAGTGCTAAAGGAAATAACAAGAGGAAAGAATACAACACCTCAACACCAGCCGACCAATAACTCACCCCACTCCCCCCAGCCAAGCACCGACCGATACCTCCTCCAACCCTGCAGTCCCACTACCCCTTCCGGGTAGCTCCCCGTTACATCCTGGGCATGACGTGCTGTGGTATGGAATACCTCTTTGGCTAGTTTGGGTCAGGTGTCCTGTCTCTGCTTCCTCCCGGCCTCCCCTCCTCCCTGGCAGAGCATGAGGCTCAGAAAGTCCTTGGCCAGACCAAACATTCGAGCAGCAACTGAAAACATCGGCGTTATCACCACTGTTCCAAGGCCAAAAGATCAAAACACAGCACTGTACTAGCTCCTAAGAAGGAGAAAAATGACTGCTGCTGCTCAAAACCAGGACAGTAGCAAACAAAAAACAGACTAGGGACAACATAGGCCCCCTGAGGAAGCTCTCGGTAGAACTAGCTACACAGGATTCGGAGAAGGCTGAGGTTCTTCACTGGCAAAGGCTCTGACTGCACCACCCAGTTCTTAGAAGGTAGACGCAGGGACTATGAGAATGAAGACCTTGGGCCCACTGTAGGAGAGGATCTGGTTCGAGACCATCTTCAAAATCTGAACGTGCACAAGTCCATGGGACCGGATGAAATCCATCTGCGGGTCCTGAAGGAGCTGGCGAATGAAGTTGTTAAGCCACTGGCCATCATATTTGAAAAATCATGGCAGTCAGGTGAAGTTCCCAATGACTGGAAAAAAGGAAATATAACCCCCATTTTCAAGAAGGGGAAAATGGAAGACCCGGGGAATTACAGACCAGTCAGTCTCACCTCTCTGCCTGGCAAAATCTTGGAGCACATTCTCCTGGAAGGCATGTTAAGGCACATGAAAAACAACAAGGTGCTTGGTGACATCCAGCATGGCTTCACCAAGAGGAAATCCTGCCTGACCAATTTGGTGTCCTTCTGTGATGGGGCTACAGAACTGATGGACAAGGGTAAAGCAGTTGATGTCATCTACCTGGACTTGTGCAAAGCCTTTGACACTGTCCCACACGACATCCTTCTCTCTAAATTGGAGAGGTATCAATTTGATGGATGGACCGCTCGATGGATAAAGAATTGGCTGGATGGCCGCACACAAAGAGTTGTGGTCAATGGCTCGAGAGACCAGTTACTGGAGACCAGTAACGAGTGGTGTCCCTCGGGGATCGGTGCTGGGACAAGTCTTGTTTAACATCTTCGTCGCTGACATGGACAGTGGGATTGAGTGCGCTCTCAGCAAGTTTGTCGATGACACCAAGCTGTGTGATTCGGTTGATATGCTGGAGGGAAGTGATGCCATCCAGAGGGACATTGACATGCTTGTGAGGTGCGCTGATGCCAACCTTATGAAGTTCAACCATGACAAGTGCAAGGTCCTACACCTGGGTCGGAGCAATCCCAGGCACGGCCACAGATTGGGCAAAGAAGAGATTCAGAGCGGCCCTGCAGAGAAGGACATAGGGGTGCTGGTTGATGAGAAAATGAACATGAGCCGGCAGTGTGCGCTCACAGGCCAGAAAGCCAACCGTATCCTGGGCTGCATCAAAAGGAGTGTGACCAGCAGGTCGAAGGAGGTGATCCTGCCCCTCTACTCTGCTCTTGTGAGACCTCACCTGGAGTATTGTGTGCAGTTCTGGTGTCCTCAACATACAAAGGACATGGAACTGTTGGAACAAGTGCAGAGGAGGGCCACGAGGATGATCAGGGGACTGGAGCACCTCCCGTATGAAGATAGGCTGAGGAAGTTGGGGCTGTTCAGACTGGAGAAGAGAAGTCTGCGTGGAGACCCCATAGCAGCCTTCCGGTACCTGAAGGGGGCCTATAGGGATGCTGGGGAGGAGCTATTCATTAGGGACTGTAGTGACAGAACAAGGGGCAATGGGTTAAAACTTAAACAGGGGAAGTTTAGATTGGATATAAGGAGGAAATTCTTTCCTGTTAGGGTGGTGAGGCACTGTGATGGGTTCCCCAGGGAGGTTGTGAATGCTCCATCCCTGGCAGAGTTCAAGGCCAGGTTGGTTGAAGCCTTGTGTGGGATGGTTTAGTGTGAGGTGTCCCTGCTCATGGCAGGGGGGTTGGAACTAGATGATCTTGAGGTCCTTTCCAACCCTAACTATTCTACGATTCTATGAACTTAAACAGGGGAAGTGCAAGTTAGGAAAAAGTTCTTCCCTGTGGGCATAGTGTAGCACTGGTACAGGTTGCCCAGAGAAGCTGTGGCTGCCCCATCCCTGGCAGCGTTCAAGGCCAGGCTGGACAGAGCCTTGGTCAACCAGAGCAACCTGGTCTAGCGTGAGGCATCCATGCAATGGTAGGACTGTTGGAATTTGATGATCTTAAGGTCCTTTCCAGCCTGAACCATGCTGTGATTCTATGAAATCTATCCAACATCTATCATCTTCAGGGTGTCTCTTATTCCACATGCACACTTTGCAGGAAGAAGCAGCTGATATTGAATCCCTTCATCTGTCTAGGGGCAGGAATCTAAAATTGGTAATTTTTAATATTTTATACCTCAATATTGAATCTTAAGGACAATATTTAATCAACTAACATAACATAGTTGTCTTCTAGGTAATAGTGATGGTTCCCATCCAAATAGGAGGAAAAAATGGAATTTACTTCTTTCCTATTGTTACTGGAAAATAGGGGATATTCTTCCTAAATTTATGAAGTCTAGGGATGCTGATGACAGAAAAAATTGTATCATTCTGCATTCAATTTGTGCACTCATTTCCCACAAAAGCTAGTACTCCAAAACCATAAGTAATTTCAGTTTATTTGCAAAGTAGCAAAGTAGTTGTTTATAGACTGTATAACTTCTACAGGGAAAAAAAAAAAGCTTCCTTTCCCATATTATTTTTTACTCAGGATTTCAGAAAATGTCCGTGATATTTGTTTCAATGAATAAGCTAAATTAATTGGGGGTTTGTAGTTACTGAATACTTTAACTGGAATTATACTAAATGTGAATTCCACTGAGAGTTTATACATACGACTCTTAGAAACTGTGGAGATTCTGCCCTTCTGCAGCTTTATCTCAAGTATTAACCACAGTACTCATGATATTTGCTTAGATCCAACAAATCATTTGGGCTCTTGCTTAATTTAAGAACACAAACAGACTTTTTCATGTAACTGTAATTCACATTGTCTTAAATGTTTTGGCAGAGTGGGACCAGTATTACAGTCGAGTAGAATGAAAACTGGCTTAGATTACATGACTGTTAATACCAAGGAATAAATATTGACTTCACTAAAATTTTACTTACAGTCTTTGAAACCCATACATTTGACTTGCAAGACTTGGAAAAAAAATCTTCCTTCTGTCAAGATTTTTTTTGTTCTCTTTGGAATGTAGTTAGTGACAGGGCACTAGACTCACACAGAAAAACAAAAGGTAAAAAAAATTAGGAGGATTTATCTATATAAAACTGGACTGAGTTTCATTGTAGATATTTACCACATTTTTGGCAGAAAGGGGTTGACTTCTATGTTTATGGAGATTAAGTGTTAGGTTATATATCACTGCATAACTCAGATTTTCCTTCAAATTTATTCATGACTGGAAAATCCAGACTAATCTGCTGCAATAAACATTAATTTTTAGGGTTTTTTTTTTCAGAAAACCCAATAGTAAACCTCTTCATAAAGTACTTATTTGTGTTTTGCCTCAGTGCTTTTCTCTGCATGTTTATAATAGATAGAATGTAATTACACTGAGTGGGTAAATAATAGTTTATTTTCAACATGTTTTCTCTTGTGTCCTGCAATCAGATTGGTATCTTCAGCATATTCCTTATTTGCAGTTGTTTGATGTTTAAATTACAGTAATAATTCTAATGCAGTTCAATAAGCAGCAACTTACCACGGGGTTTTGAATTTTAAAATATGAAAAGAGGTTGGTCATTTTTGATAGAGAGATGATCGACTCCAGCCTTGTAAATCCCTGACTTCAGCTTCTGCTCTGAATAAATGCATAGGGTGGACTGAAAATTTTCCAGTCCAAATATTTCCGGTTTAGCAGCTAGTTTTGAGAAAGATTTCTCCTAGTAAACCAAATCGCTACACTATTTCTGGGCAGAAAAACAGAATCATAGAAAATCATAGAATCATAGAATGGATTGGGTTGGAAAATACCTTAAGATCATTTAGTTCTAACCCCTGCCGTGGCAGGGATGCCTACCCCTAGGCCACATTGCTCCAAGCCCCGTCCAACCTGGCCTTGGACACTGCCAGGACTGGGGCAGCCAGACCTTCTCTGAGCAAGCTCTGCCAGCACCTCACCACCCTCACAAGGAAGAACTTCTTCCTAATATCTAACTTGAAATTCCCCTGTTTCAGTTTAAACCCACCATCCCTTGTCTTACCCCTACAGTCCTTGATAAAGAGTCCCTCTCTGACATCCTTGTAGGAGCTCCTCAGATACTAGAAGGCTGCTATGAGGTCTCCGCTCACAGAATTATTCTGTGATTCCATAATTTCCAGGAAGAAACACAGAAATGAGCCTAAAAGTGCAAAAAAAAAATAAAATAGAAGTGAATACTGATAATTCCTAAACACTAATATTTGCCTAACATTAGTAATGGTATTATGCCCTATTATCTGCCAAGTGAATACACAGAGTTTTTTTCCCCTGAAACACCTTCATCTGTATTAAAGTACAGTGTAAATCTACACAGTTCATCTTGCTCACTGTGCTAAAAGCTCATTCAGAGTCTCCTATACAGTGGATATAATTATTTAAAAGACCAAGATTCAAGTCCCCTCTTATGTTTAGATTGTGGAGAGCTACCTTCATCTGTTCCTGCCTTATGCAGAAGCAAAATGTGAAAGACGTTTTTCCAAAAGCCTGCTCTTCTTGAAGGGAGGGAGCCATGTGTCAAAGAGCTGGCTTTGCTGAGCGTAGTTCCCGGGAATGCTGTCCTACTGAGCAGCAGGTTTCCACTCAAGGATAGAGTGACCAAGATGAATAGCTTTGCCCTGCTTTAAAACTCATTACATCTCTGTGGATGTAGGCACCCTTAGTGCTTAAAGTAACATTCATTGAAGCAATGTACTAAAAGATTTTATGCAGTTCAGACCGAATTAAGCAAATGGAAAATATATGCAAAATAGTGGTCTTGGTCTTTTGGATGAAAGGACAGTATTTTATATAAATAATCAGATAAATGGATTGTCCTGCCTTTAGAGAGCTTATTATTCAGTTTATGAGAGAGGGAAGTAAAGCAGCTGACCCCTGCAAGTTCATGAAGTGTAAAGAAAAGTCATATTTAAGTTGTCTTTTGGCTCAGTTCACACTTTCCAACCTGCAATCAATTATGTCTTAATATTGTTAATCTTGTCTTTATTCCCTAAAGTATGTATAAATACATTTCTTCACATAGAATGTGCTTACAGAAAATAAGATAATTATTTTAAGGGATTTTAGGGAAATAGTTTCAGAGGTAAGAGGTTCCAATTGGAGTTTTCAGGGTTGAAAGTAATTTTTATATATATATTTCAGGGCTGTACATCTTTGGCTTATATCCCTCAGTAATTACTGCAAGCTCCATGGCTGTGTCGTGGTTTACACAGGGAATGTTAAAATCTACAATTGTTCCTGTTGCCTTTAATAACTAATATCAAGAAGCAGAGCAGTGGTTTTCTCCCAGAGGTAAAAATAGTTACAAAGTGTAGCAACCAGTGTTTGCATTCCAGTGGGCAACACTTGTCTCTCCAAGTCATTGTGTATGCAAGACCCGTGTACTAGAGATGATGTCATGCTTCTTGTGCCATCTTTCACATCAAGTGTAAATGTGAATTTAAGTGTGCTGTCCAAATCCAGCTCTGGTAATTATATACTGCCCATTTCGATTTGCTTTGTAGTTTCAGTAGACTGATTTTTTTAATGTTAGTACCATTATTCTGGTATCTCTGTCATTTCCAAATGAATTTCAGTTTAGGTAGCATATTCTTTCTTTCCATCCCTAAACTAGAATCTTAAAATATCATTGGCTTTCATAAAAGGAATGCTTTGTTATAAAAACTCAGTATTACTTTGGCTAATTTGTTCTGCATAGGGAGGATGAACAACTCTCTGTTTACTGTTAATTTTACACCATTTTTTCTTGCGAATATGCAACCACACCCATCAACAAATCTGAAGAAAGCTGAAGAGGGGCTTTTGGCAAGGGCCGGTAGGGACAGGACAAGGGGAAATGTCTTTAAACTGACAGAGGGGAGATTGAGATGAGATCTTAGGCAGAAGTTCCCTATGAGGGTGATGAAGTGCTGGCATAGGGTGCCCAGAGAAGTTGTGTCTGCCCCATCACTGGCAAAATTCAAGGCCAGGTTGGATGGGACTTGGAGCATCCTGGTCTAGTGGAAGGTGTGCACGTGGCAGGGGGTTAGAACTGGATGAGTTTTAAGGTCCCTTCTAACCCAAACCAGTCTGTGATTCTGTAACAACACATCCTAGGTTTTTTGGTGATAATTATATTTCTGAAAAGCAGGATGGTTATGAAAGGGCAGTTCATTATTTTGTCAAGTTGGGAGGCTTTGAAATGGATCCATTGTGTTTGGATACTGTCAGGTCAGTGGTTGGAACGAGCCATGATCTTCTGATTTTGTGAGCTGAATATTTGTGGTAGTTTTTTTTTCTATGCTATTACTGCAAACAAAATGAATTGACAGAGAAAGCAATCAGCATATAATGCACTCACTAATGTAAAATGTTGTGTGATTCTCTTAACACTGCCAGTCATCAAAGTTCTCAAAAGCATTGCACTATTGCAAAAGAAGCAGCCAGCATTATGGACTGTACACCACATGTCTATTACTGTGTGTGGAGTAAGTATAACATGTTGGAATACCTTATAAATTATTGTAGGCATAAATTAAATTCGCCTGCACAGTATCAGAAACAATGCATGCTGCTGAACACGTTGCATCAGAACTCATAGGGCTTACAATAGCAACAGAAGCAATCATTTATTGTTATGGCTTGGTCGCTTCTCTTCCTTCTTCTCTGCCCTTTGTTTGTTCTGTCCTCTTTTTTGGGCAATTGTTAGTGCTTTTAGTGCATTGTCTTGCTCATGAATGTAGAAAAAATTAAGAAAAAAGGCTATAAAAATGAGTTCAAAAGGTAGACAAAGTGATCTTGGTTAAAATGTCTTAGCATCAAACAGACTTTTTTTATTAACATTGAAAAATTAATTTATGTTGTCACACCATCTTCATCCTATCAGGACACACATCTTCTAAACAAATTGCTAGTTGCAGATGGTACACAGGAGTGTGAAGGAAATAGCCTGAGAGTACAAAAGTGTTTTCCATGTGTAAAAAAATACATACACACGTATATTTAACTATATTTTTGTATATGGTATTCTAAAAATTTTGGCATATGAGTTTTGAACTAAAAATTCTACAAATACTCACCTAATGGCCCTGACTGTTGGTTGTTTTTTTTTTTTTTTTATTTACTGTAGATACGCAATTCCCAATAAAAACACTTCCTCTCAGGATGTTAAGGTTGCACATCCATTATTATTAATCTCCTAAGAAGAAAAAACCCTTGAATTTTCTGTTGCTAGGGAAGGTTGCATTACGTATGTCTAGATTCTTATGTGGTTTTTATTGCAGTATCCAAACATCCTCAAAACAGATGGGGAGATGAAGTACAGTGAAATTAAATTTAAAATTACAGAAGAAGTATATAGCAGACTTAGTAACTTAAGTGAGTCTACTGGTATGTTTAATATAAAATCGCCTGTTCCTTGTAAAAAAGATCCACTGGACTAATGAGCTTCTCTATAACCTTTTAGAAGCCATAGTAAGCTGTTGATACACAGAAATTGAAGCGTGGTTTCATACAGTTATTAAGGCTTCCTGCTTAAGTTCTTTGCATTTGCTTGAAGATATCTCAAGCTACCTCTTCAAATTATTTTAATAAGTACTCTATTAACTATGAAGACCTTTGTTGGCTGATTTTTTTTTTTTTTCACAAATACAGATAATATTTTTTTCAGTCTTAAGAAATTACACTTAATTTTGCCATCCTCTAAAGTCCTCTCTCTTAACATTGATTCTACTAAGTATTTGAAGCTATTATATAGGTAGTATATATTTTGGTATTTTGCTGTTACTGGAAGGTTCTTGTTGTTTTCCGCATTGTTGTATTTTTTATCCTATGGTCAGGGTTAATGAAGATCTTGATTTGTAATAATAGATGGAAAATAACAATTTTAATAACCCATCTGTGTCCTCAGTGTCATCTTCATTTCTCCATTATCTTTCACTCATGCTGTTTCTTAGACTCTGGCTATAATTTTTTATGGAACCTTTTACCTTCAGAGTCTCCCACACAGCTTTGCACACATACGGATTAGGAATATACTGGAGCTGAAACAGGGATCCCTCTGGATTTTGGGGAAGTATGGAAGCATATCCCAGGAATTGTATTTTTATGTATTAACTCTAGTACAAGTAGATAGATATATTCTGCATCCAAAATGCCATTATAACAAATACTTTTGAATTTAAGGTACCAAATCTGTAATCAGCATAAAACATTGCCTTCTCTGGATGCAGCTAATGGTGCCTATTTATCATTTGCTCAGCAGTTAGATGAACTACTTCTTTATTGGAATACGACAGCTGTTTCTTAGCACTGAACAGTATTTTCATAGAATCACAGACTGGTTTGAGTTGGATGGGACCTTAAAGCTCATCCAGTTCCAACCCCCTGCCATGGTTAGATACACCTTCCGCTAGACCGGGTTGCTCCAAGCCCCATCCAACCTGGCCTTGAACGCTGCCAGTGATGGGGCAGCCACAGCTTCTCTGGGCAACCTGTGCCAGCACCTCACCACTCTCACAGGGAAGAACTTCTGCCTAAGACCTCATCTCAATCTCTCCTCTGTCAGGTTAAAGCCATTTCCCCTTGTCCTGTCCCTACCGGCCCTTGTCCAAAGCCCCTCCCCAGCTTTCTGGTAGCCGCTTTAGGCAGTAGGAGCTGCTCTAAGGTCTTCCTGGAGCCTTCTCTTCTCCAGGCTGAACAAGCCCAGCTCGATCAACCTGTCTCCAGAGCAGAGCTGCTCCAGCCCTCACAGCAACTTTGTGGCTTCCTCTGGACTCACCCAAAACCTATTTCAAGCTAGTTTTAGTGAAGAATGCTGATACTGCATTTAGAAATACCCAGTGGGTTTTGTGAAGTTCCTATCCAAGTACAGATAAGCCTCCTCTAATGCTGTTTTATAGTCAGGCCCTAAGACTGTATCTTGATACGATCCCAGCAGCCTGCAGTAAAAGGTAGCACATTGATTTTAGAAAATCACTTAGATTGTAAGTCATAGTGCAAGCTAAAGATACTGTTTATACAGATCTGATTATATTTTTTCCTCTTCCTGTGTACGACATTGATTTAATTTGGTTACTCTACATGCCAGTTATATTTTCAGTGACATAATTCTTTGTTTCTTTGACATTTATCCTCGTAGATATGCTTGGATAGTAGTATTTCCCGGATTAATTTTTGGCAGCAGGTGTTTTTCTAGTCTGCAGTTCTGATGTTTAATCTGATGTGGTTGTGTATTTTTACAAACCCTGGAGACTTCTGTGTGTTCACAGGCAGCATCAGGCACTTGAGAATTTGGAAGCTCTTTCTAGAATCATTGGCTTATGTTGTCTAAAATAGAAACTATTTGATTAAAAACAACTTGGTTTGCCTCAATGCACCTGTTTCTATGAAAAAGCAAATGCACCTGTGTCCTATTGATACTTATGTTGTGCAGCACATTTAAAAATATTATAACTCAGGTGGATTATCCTCCTGGGAGTCACGTACATTGCTCTTGCCTCAGCTCTTTCTCTGTGTATGTCAAATTGTTAAATGATCTTCAGGTTACTTTGACATATTTACAGATCAAATACTTAAAAACATGCTACTCAGACAAGTAAGAAGAAACTATTTTGAGCCAATCCATTCTTTTGCACTGACATTTAAAGCAAAGAGATATTTTGCTTATAATACGCTGTTCGGCTAGAAATAATAATGTCTCTCATGCTGCTTCCTGTCTATGTTAATTGTATATGATACAAGATCAAGATTGTGGAAATTGTCTTTAGAGGATTAGGTATTTTGTGATATTAATGTAATATTCACATCAGCATATGGCAATTGGATCTCAAGTTTCAGTTGACTCCCACAGAAAAAATGAAGAGGAAATTATACTTCTTTTGCCCAGTCTTACTCAATTTACCTTAAAAACAATAGTGAAAATTGATATCAAGGCTATGAGCTGGGCTGTATATTACTTTGTTAGCTAAATGTGCTGTGCAAACTTTTGTTTTCTGCCTCAGCATCATTATGTGTCACTACAATTGGTATACTAGGAAATGGCCAATATTATGTTACATTTTATATGTAGTAGCCAAAAACTGACTGAATATAATGTGAATCTTGTCTAAAATATGGAACTCAATGGTGATTATCCAAGATTTTTACCTCCACTAATTTAGAACATCTTCCCTTAGCTACTTCATCATTCTTCTTTAATATTTTAAAAGGCAATGACACTTGCTAAAAAAGTTTTTGCTGTGTTATGCAGCAAGGAAACTCACTATAAGCATAAAACAGCCATCCAGGATGAGTGAAGCTCTGTTGGAAGAAACCTAAAGAGGTCAACAAGGCTATCTCTGTCTTTGAAAGTAAGATGAAATTCCAGGCATGTATTAATCTAACCCAACAGGTAGTTTATATAAACCTTATGGAGCCTGATTTGAAAAACCTCTTTTTTTAACCCTGTTGGGCCTTTTCCCAACTGTAGCCTTTTAATTTGTTTCCATTTTCTAATGACATACTAAGTTGATGCAAGTTTGATATGTTGCTATCCCCGATCATTAGTTATTCATGGTGTGTTCATTATATATATTTGGTTCTAAGCACAAATTATATATGTTATATACTTACAGACATGCTTTTTAACCTGCTGTCTTGTGTAGGAAGAGCTCAGGGGCTAATATGTTTTCTTTCCTTTAAAATCTGAAAGAAAAAAAAGGCTCTGTTTGAATTAAGTGTGGGAAATTATTGCTTGTGAGAGTTAGAAATCTGAGATCAATTGTGTCAGGACTGTATCAATCACTAGTTAGTGAGGAAAGGAATTTTTACCCACTCTTACAGTGGCAAAGACCTTATTGGTAGGTTGGTTGGTTTGGTTTGTGTCACATTCTGTAGTAAGAGCCTGGACGACCGTCTGCAGTCATGTAATGAATGAAATGCTAGCAAGCGATTGTAAGTGGTTACTGGGAGAGCTCTGTTAACAGAAGATGTAATGTAAAAGATCTGTTATAGCTTATACAATAAAGATTTTGTTAATATAGTGTTCTTCTTAACAGTCTTTACAGGGCCTTGTGAATTAATTAATGTCCTGTCATCTCTCTAAATGGTTATTACATGCTTTAGTTCATTGGAAAGCTTGTGAAACACTCTGCTTTCCTAGATGAGAACCTTATAAATCCTGACAACTTATGAAGACTGTAGATTTTGGGGACAGAAGGTATAGCCTTGATCACATGAAAGTGAAAATGTGTATGACAACTACAGCATATGATTTATTAAATGGCTGTGTTACTCTGTTAATCATTACATCATATCTGCCTCTACCATGTTTTTGATGATACTTATTTTTCTGCTAGAAGTAGAGAAATTACACCCATAACTCAAAAGCATGGAATCAGTTTTGGCTAAATATCTCTTTTGAAAAAAAAATATTTCAGAAAAGTTTATGACTTGTTTATAGAAAAAAATTCTTTAAAGCACTGGAGGGTTGTTCTTACAATTATGCATATACAAACATCCAATGTTTTAGAAAACAGGATTTTTAAATGGACCAAGACAGAACTATGGGCACAGGATTTTAAAATATTAGTAATGTGTTATTATATATTATAGCAGAAAACTTCTTTTACTATTTGTATGTATACTCATACATAAGATAGCATGGTGACTGGTTTCCCTGCCTGATTCAATTGATCTTAATTGCAGAAGTTAGTTTAAATGTCAGTTACTATTCTTCCTTCAAAATTTGCCCTAAGCCCCATTCCTAGCAACTGTTCTAGTCTTTAAATTGTAAGGTATTTTTTATTCATGTAAGAATAAAGAAGAAAGGTAGCAAAAGCATTTCCTAGGTTGTGGATTTGTTTCTGGCATTTGTTTTTTAGTTGTGTTTTTTTCTGTAGTCTTATATTTGGCTAAGGTACAACTAAGCTGAATGTTTCCACTACTAGAGACCACTCTTTCAGGTTTCTATTTTGTTATTTATGATTTCTCCAAAATCACTAGGCTGATTCAAGTCTGTAGCGCATTACCACATCCCAAATGACATTTGGTTTTGCCATATGACATTCTGTGTTGTGACACACCAGCGTAATATCATGATTTATCAAGTTTATCAATACTTACTTTACCCTTAATACAGTTTTTTCTAATCCATCCATTCATTTGACTTATATTCTCGGTCACTAACTGCCAAAACACAGACACACAATTTATCCTGGAAGATGATATTTTGAGCTAAGTTCCTCTTTATGTTGCAGTTTAGGAAACCTTTAGCAGCAGTTTAGCAAAAAAGAGGTTGCGCATTATAGAATTTTTCAGATGAAATTCCAAAAGGCTGGATTTGGAGATTCTACCAACTAACTGTGAGGATTTATCAAGATCAAAAGACTAAGTGAATTAAAATAGTGAGTTTCTTGGGCCTAGTCAGTTGTTTGCATTTATTTAGCCAATAATACTTTATTGTGACATTAAGGTTATTTATATGCATTTGGAGTCTAATAACAACATCAGGGCAGGAAATCTGAATATAATTTCTCAAGCAAAATGAGTAGGCATAACTGATTAACAGTGTGTGTGGCCCCACTGTTCTACATAACACAGCAAGACAGTTCAAAAAATGAATTACTGAATAAAGGTTAAGGGAGCTAGTAGACAGCAACTTTAATAAGATAATGTTCTGAAGAGATTATAGTTTTACTTATATAAAGATCTTTATCTTTTCTTTCATATTGAAAAAAATAAATACAGGTTAAGAGAGCTAGTTTGGAACTGGGTTTGTGAAAGAACATTTTTTGGCTGCAGTGATTTGCCCATTCAGTCATGCTGAAAAAACACTAAGCACAAGAGCTCGAATAAAGTGGAAAATTTCTAAGACAAAAAGAAATGACTCCATGGAAATGAGGTTAATTTTGCACATAGTTATCCGGAGGTTGGTTTTTCATTTTGCTTTACAGCTCCATTGCCCACAATAATTAATAACAGCAACAAAACAGACAACTTGAAAATGCTAAACGTATTTAGCTAGAAAACAAATTACCTTGAAAATGAGATATAAAAGCATAGAAGGGGGAAACACATAAAAGGAGATGAATTTTTGACTTCTGTAATTATTATTGTCACCTCTAGTAAAGACATGAATCATTTGCTTCTGCTGAGCCTTCCGTTTACTCTTTGTGTGGAATAATATTCAAATTGAATATTCTGGACTGTAGAGAGAGTTGAGTGTTTCCTTAGAACACTATAGTCAAGAAGTTTTTATCTTGTCTCTGTTTTCCAGTTAATGTAACCCTTTAAAATGTAAATAGGTACATGTACTGTAGACTAGAAAGAAGTAAATCTTGCAAAAACCATGTGAAGATATTTTCTCGGTGACTAATTGTTGTAGGAGCTTGAAAACTTAATGTAATATGTTACGTTCTTTCTCCTACCCATTGGTCCCTAAAGCTTAATCTAAAGCCTCATGAAGTCAGTTGAAATTATTTACTACTGTAGAGTTTAATTTAGTAATGGCTGTTAACAAATAAAAGAAACCTGGAAAGCTGCAGGAGTCTTTTTTTCCCTTTCCTCTTTCCTCACAGATTGTATACAGTCACTTGAATAATGGAAACTAGTGAGATCTCTAGTGCATACTGTATAAATCTAGTGACTAGAAGATTTCACCTATTAATAGCTGTTCTTGATGTATATTTTGATCCGTATGAATCTTAGTATACTAAATCTCTAGTTTTCTTCATTGAAACCTGGAACTTCCTTTCACTTCATTGAAATCATCATGATAACTGCCATCAATGTACCCTCTATCTAACCTCCAAACAAAGCCCTATCAGTAAGATCAATAGTAGATAGTCTTAAATTCTATCAATATGATAAAATCATATTTATTCCTAAAACAGTTAATACTTGGGAATGTTCTGTATGGAAGTGATGGTCCGGAGAATGGAGGTGCATCAGCAGACAACTTACAAGCAATCCTTGCTAGTAACTTTTCATGCCTTGGTGTACCTGACATGTAATTGTTCATTTAATCTTTGTGAATTTAATTATTAATGATTCTTTAATAGAAACTTGCTAACAATTCTTATGTGATTTAGGACCTTAAAACTCTTAATTGTAGATTAATTACATAAGCAGAAACCAGAGCCCCATTTACAATCAATCAGTTTTAGTTCTGTTAATGTCACTGTCCCTTTGGAAAGCAGAATTTAGGCTTATAAATCTTGAAGTGCTTGATTATTTGTATGCTATTTTTTTTACTACAAAACAGGCATAAAGTTTTCTAGTATCAGCTGCTGAATCTGAGATGAATATGTATTTGAATCTTTCAAAAAAATAAAATCCACTTGAATGATAACTGCCAACATTTCTACTCAGTTTATTTTAGGTCCAACAGGAATAAACAGGTGAGTGAGTACAGTGCTCTAGTTGAAGATACTTCATCTCAAGAGCCCTCTGATTAAGTAGAGGACTCCCAGCCACAAAAACATTATACAGCATCAGGTCTTTAGTTTTTGTAAAGTGAGCCTAATAGGTAAATTCTGAGTTCTGTTTAGAAGTAAGCAAAGGTAATTTACCAAAGTAGAGTAAACTAGAATTGTCTGCACATAAATTCCTATCAGTTTCTTTTAATAATGATCTGCTTAGTAGTGTGTTTGAAGGAAGTTTGCTTGTTGCTCTTGTGACTTCTTCTGTTCTTGGATTTAGTTTCAGATGTCACCAACATCAAACACCAGGAATGAACATCTGCTGCTTTCATAAACTTGCATTAGATATCTTTTGTGATGTCTCTGAGTGCAAGCCTGAGTGTGGCCTTGGAGATGTATTATACTGAAGTACTTTCTAGGGCAGATGGTCAAATTGAAATTATTTACTTAGATAACACACACACACTCTTAAATATACATGGAATAGTTCAATAAAGTACATACTACAGAGGAAGGAGAACAATGTTGGAACAGGCTTTCCAGGGCAGTGGTGGAGCCAACGTCCTTGGAAGTGTTCAAACCCCATGTAGACAAGACCTTTAGTGATATGATTTAGGGGTGGACTTGGCAGTTCTGGTGTAATGGCTGGACTTGATGATCTTAGAGGTCTTTTCCAACCTTGTTGATTCTATGATTCTATGGTGTTTTAATTTATAAATCATGACATTGAAATAGCTTATTAGATAAAAAATCAACAAACCTGTTAAAGAGGGAAAATCTGAGAATAGTAAACTTTAATATTAGTGTATTTATATCAATAATCACATCTGCTTCTTTTTGCATAGATGGGAGACTAATGGGTTATGTTGCATCATAATATACAGTGAATATATATATATACACACACAAGCATACACAGAGTTTGTGAATTACAACATAAGGGCTATGTGTAATGATGGAGGAATTTAAAAAAGTAACAGTGTATGTTTGAATGTTTTGTTCTGGAGGGCTTTTGTTTTCAGAAGTGAATCTGTTTCCTTCAGTCACAAATGTAATTTAAGTATTATACAACTTCAATTCTTAATCAGAGTATCAAGCTGACAGAGACCATTATGAAAAACAGTAATGAAAATAACTTATAATAGTCTTGACTAATTCTTAGTATGAAAAAGATACAGGTCAAGATGAAATAAATAGTTATCCATTTCTTAATTATTTGCATGTTCTCATCATCTCATAACAGGAATTACTATAAATTTAACCAAAATTCTATTCTCAGAGAAGGTTCCACACAAACAATCCAAGAGGCTTTTTTCCCCTAAGAGTATCAAGATGAGATTTTGATGTTTTCTACATCTCAGAATATGAGATATCCACAGATGGGGGGTGGAGGGGGTGGGGGGGTGGGTTGTATTACCATTGATTTTTAAATTTAAATCAATTTAATATGAAATAGGATAAATGTCAAAACATCCAATGTAATATTTATCAGCCTATTCTTTACTATGTAGCTTCTTCTGGCGTTATTTGGAAAGGTTAGAGAGTTGCAGTATTTTTAACAAAGATTATTGATAATATTTGGCTTAGCACTTAGTACATCTTCTTTTAATGCCTCTTTTCTAGTAAGTAGAAAGGTGGGGGCAAGATAGCCCTCAGTGAAAGGCTGCTGAAGGTTCCTATTAGATCTGCATTGAGTACGGGTGCATCTTGAATGAATAAATTCAGGTAGCTCAGCAATTTGAACCTATTTGAAATTAATCAAGTTGTGATCTGCGAATGTCACCAATTTCAATGTTTATCCAACTTGATCTGAACAAAAGCGTTCTTGGAACAAGACAGAGCATAGCATGATTGGTCTTGTTTACCATCTTCATTGCTGACATGGACAGTGGGATTGAGTGCGCTCTCAGCAAGTTTGCCGATGACGCCAAGCTGTGTGATTCGGTTGATATGCTGGAGGGAAGGGATGCCATCCAGAGGGACCTTGACACGCTTGTGAGGTGGACTGATGCCAACCTTATGAAGTTCAACCATGACAAGTGCAAGGTCCTACACCTGGGTCGGAGCAATCCCAGGCACGGCCACAGATTGGGCAAAGAAGAGATTCAGAGCAGCCCTGCAGAGAAGGACTTGGGGGTGCTGGTCGATGAGAAAATGAACATGAGCCGGCAGTGTGCGCTTGCAGCCCAGAAAGCCAACCGTATCCTGGGCTGCATCAAAAGGAGCGTGACCAGCAGGTCGAAGGAGGTGATCCTGCCCCTCTACTCTGCTCTTGTGAGACCTCACCTGGAGTATTGTGTGCAGTTCTGGTGTCCTCAACATACAAAGGACATGGAACTGTTGGAACAAGTGCAGAGGAGGGCCACGAGGATGATCAGGGGACTGGAGCACCTCCTGTATGAAGATAGGCTGAGGAAGTTGGGGCTGTTCAGACTGGAGAAGAGAAGTCTGCGTGGGGACCTAATAGCAGCCTTCCTGTATCTGAAGGGGGCCTATAGGGATGCTGGGGAGGATCTCTTCGTCAGGGACTGTAGTGACAGGACAAGGGGCAATGGGTTAAAACTCAAACAGGGCAAGTTTAAATTGGATATAAGGAGGAAATTCTTTCCTGTTAGGGTGGTGAGGCACTGGAATGGGTTGCCCAGGGAGGTTGTGAGTGCTCCATCCCTGGCGGTGTTCAAGGCCAGGTTGGATGAAGCCTTGTGTGGGATGGTTTAGTGTGAGGTGTCCCTGCCCATGGCAGGGGGGTTGGAACTAAATGATCTTGAGGTCTTTTCCAACCCTAACTATTCTATGATTCTATGATTCTATGATACAGAGCAGAGCATTCCAGAACTTCTTAGTCCATGTTTCTCTAGGTAATTAGTCTAATTGCTGTCTTTTTGAGAGATTATAAATCAGCTCTTCAGAAAAATACCTTCTTTTTTGGTTTACAATTGCTTCCCCTGACTAAAACTCTACATGAAACTGTTCAATGTTCATAGTCACTAATCACTATGCTTAGAGAAAGAAGTCTCCAGTTCTCATGCCAAAAATCCTCCCACTTCATAGTGTTTTACTGTGTTATTTCAGAAATCTGTCCCTAGACTATGTATTTTAGTGTCAATGGAATATGCCTCTGCTTTTACCCCTAAGCTTTTCAGTAAACACAAAAGCTATCAGTTGACCAGCTGATAGTCAAGTTGCCTGTCGGACTTCTCAAGTTGCTGACTCCATCTGGTATGAAGATAGGAAAACTGACTGAAAATACATTCCAATAGGATTCTTTGACTCCTTAACCTTTTCAGTGAGTTCCACCCATGAATTCAAACCAGCCTGAAGAAAGGCCAGGTAATTACTTTGTGATAAAAAGAGCAGCACTGAAGGATTTGCAGGGGCTCAGAACACTGATAGGCAGATAAAGGTCTACAAAGACCATGGCCCCAAAACACTGCTGAGGCTGGATCTGCTGTAGGCTAATAGAGGAAAGGTCAGGCAGCTGTGGAAGCCTGAAGGGCAGACTGCCTCTTGGCTCTGTGGCTGGTGGAGCTTAGAAACTGAGTGGGAAGCCTAAAGGAATTGATATAAATGAGTTAACCGATTCCTTTTTTCTTTAGGCCCATATTCCCCAGACTTGTGAGCAGAATGTGTTGTCACAACAAACAACTGGAGGTCTAATGTGAGCCTCCTGCATAATTGCAGTGGGACAGGAAGACCTGGAGGTCTCAGGCACCAGGTCTGAAAGTTTGGCCCCACTTTTCTTTTAAACTAAGCCATACATTTACATTAGAAATTGTTCAAAGCAGAAAGTAATTCTTTCTATCTTCTCATGCTGCCAGCAGATTTCTAGGGAAAAGAGTATTCTTGGTAGAACCCTATTACATCTCAGCCGCCCACCGTGATAGGAGTGGCTAATTGTTTCTATTGGCAACCACTGAAAGATCAGAGAAGCTTTTTAGCTTTGATTTATGACAGAAACCAGAATAACACCCAGGAAGAACAGAAGTGGTTTTACTTTCAGTAATTCTCATCTCTGCCTGGTTTCATCTGAGTGCAGTTAAGAAGGTAGCCAGGTGCCTTCATTACAGTCTTCTGTGGTTGCTTCCACAAATGATGATTACACAATAAATGATGGAGGACTGCTGAGATTCCTCTGGAATTTGTTGTAAATACAGTAGCTTACATTTACTTGAACGTATTCCTTTTAAGATTTTGTAACTAAAGAAGGATAGACTAATTAGAAAGACTGCCAAAAGTCAGTTATCTCTTAAGACTTATCTCTACTTACATCGTTACATTCGCATGTTTTTTCTAAGAGATACAATGGAATTGACTTAAAACTACTGCAAGAGGGAAACACTTATCATCTGGGGACAAATTTGTCTCTTAGGTAAAATTAATCTATTGGCTAGGACGCTCTCATGGTCTGAAATTGCACTTATCTTCTTAATCCTGGTTTTAAATGAGAATTTGCAGTTAGTCATTACAGAAAAATAGTTGGAAGGTGTGTGATTGCCAGGGAAATTCTGTGAGATTTTTCAGTATGCTGTTTGAATATGGCAGTTAGTCAGAATTTTCCATTAGAACTTTATTCAATACCACCCTGACCATAAATGCACTTTTCTTGAAAGACAGATGAAAAAAAATAAAGGGTGGGGGGGGAGGGAGAGATAGATGTACTAGTATTTTCCCTTTCAATAATCTTGGTGTTTTCAAACCATTCTGTATCTTTTGTTGCTCTTCTGTGTTCTCTTTCTATATATGAATCATAGGAGATATTTTAAACCCTATTGGACTGACAAACTAGAAACTGAAGAAAAGTTTCTTCTCTAATGAAATACCTGAATCAGAAGGAATCACTTTCAGTGGGTGAGTTGTGACCCAACTGTTACTGGCTTTTCTGAATCATCTAAATAACTGGTACCTCTTAAAACTGTTTGGAAACCATGAAGTTGGGATCACCTGCTTTCATGTGAGATACTAAACTGACACCAGCAGATAGAATTTTATCTTGTGTAATTTCCCAACTGATGGTTATGAATGTAACAGGGAAGGCACCTCCAAATGGGTTAATTAAATGAATGTTTCTATTTTTCATAAGTACTGTCTAGTCACACTCTAGCTTTACTTCTTGCTTTTATTTTGAGGGATGTATCATTTATGGTAGTTTTTGTTATTTCTTTGTCATTAGGTAAATATTGAATTATAGCTTCTGCTGCTGACTAAAATAATAATTTCAGGCTGAAAAATATTAAAGCAATTTAGTTCCTATCAAGTTCTGTGAGTTCAAGTGAAGGTAGAATTTGGATAAAACTTGTGCAGCTTCCATTTATATATCCAAATTGCAGTTTTATTACTATCATCTCAACATGTAGCTCTGACAAAAACTGATCCTACTGGAAAGATACTGGTTGTGCTAAACTTAGGAGAAAATTGAAGTCACTGTTTTTACATAAGAATATTATGGGGTAATGACAACAATAATCAGCAAAAGAAAGTTTTTATTTCCTTAGAATCTTATTATTTGTGTCTGCAAAATATACTAATTATTTGCTCAGGGTACAGATTTGAGTTTCAACTAAATTTCAAGCCTTTGTTCTCATTGACTTGCTGTGAATCACAAAGCTGTTGTAATTAACTTGTATGGGGAATTTGTAGATTACCTAAAATGCGTTTTTTTCTCCTGGGCAAATGAGGCATAGCAGATACTTGGTCAAGGAGAATGGCCCAGTTGTGCTCCTGTGATTAGAGGTCTTTGTTACAAAAAATACGTACAGGTGTGACTGTGGATTTACTAATATGTCAGTAGATAAAGTGACAAGGTAGGTCTTTGAAATTTAAATGGTATATCAGATAGGTTTTAGCTGTATGTTTGTGAGAGGTCTTACTGCAGTGGAACGTAGGACTGCACTGTTCCCTTTTGAGCTGCTATAGGATATATAGGGAAAACACACAACTTAGAAGTGGGTGTGTTATGTTAAATATGAACATGGCCAGAAGTGCTCTGTCAGAATGGGCAGCCATGGGCATTGTTTTGTTCTGTTGTCTCCTCTAGGTCAGTGTATGAAGGCAATTAGTAACTTTTTTCTTGTTGTGACTGTGCAGGTACTTGTGAACTCTGGCATTCATGCATACACAGCAAAGCACTCTGGTGCCTTGAAATGACTTCTCGGAATGAGTGTCTGCGGCAGTGCTAAATGTTTCCTAGCAGAGAAGTGCCATAGGCACTTTTTGCTTGAATTTAGGAGCTGATAGAAAGAGGCAAACTTTATGCTGAAATTCTGCTATCTGCAGCACACATCTAGCAGACAGGAACAGCAAAATCCTCAGACATTCAGTAAATGCTGTAAGAGGTCTCCAGAGGGACTGTTTCTAGGAGTTAAACTGTAACCTCATTATTTGCGGCCTCACAGTCTTTGTCTCACTGCAAAAAATGCTAGTCAGTGCTCTAAGCTTGATGTTGCCTATGCCAGTGGAATCTTTCCCTTGAGAGGTAAGGTAAACATGCTAATCTATTTCCTATAGGTGATAAAGAATGCTGTCTTCTTGCTGGGACAGATGGAACATTTCCTCCTGCTGGCTTAATAGTAAAGGGTTTTCTATTCTGTTACCACTGAAGCAATGCATATGATGTACCACCAATCAAACCACAATTGCTGGCCTGCCAGTCTATATAGTAAATTGCTTGGGAGAAAAGCACTAGTGTTGTTGCAATTGTAAGGGGAAGAATGAGTGCCATCCTAATTGCTTGTAAGAAAATAGTAGAATAATGTATAGCTCTTTGCCTGCAGGTAGTTTTCAGTTGCCCGAAATTTTGTTAAAGGGATTGGGAATGTTCTGCCAGGGATATTTTTATTGTGAATTTGATTTTAATTAAATTCTGCACAGCTGAATGAAATAGTCAGCAGTATTACACTACAGGTAAGATTTTTTCAAAGAAAATTTTGGAAATATTTCAAATATATCTGGAATTGTTTTGCTGAAATTTCCTGCTCCTGAAAATAAAGAAGGATGTAATTTTACAGGCTGCACTGTTGAATACAATATTAAGTATTTTGGTGAAGATCAGGACATTTATTCATGTCACTTGTCCATAGCAAAGATGCATCCAGAAAGATACTTTGCAATGAAAACCAAAATATTTTTGGTATCTGCAAAATGAATATAACCGTGTCTGCGAAGTAATTTGCCTCTTCTTGTCCTGAAGCCGCTGACCCTGGAAGTCTGTTGGGGACCCTTCTTTCTGAAGCATTATGTCAGGCATATCTCATTAGAATTCTCTGAAATGGAATGTTTTACATTAAATTTTATAATTTTAACAAGTTAACAGCAATAACAATTTGGGCCATGTTTTTGATGCTTTTGGAATCAAGTCTGTCTATAAGAACAGAAGACCCAACTTCCTATACTTATAATGCTTTTCAGTAAAATTGAAGCTTTGTTATTGGCCCATCTAGATAACTCTCCAAATTTCCAGATCTAGAAGAAATAACAATGACCCATATAGTCTGAAAGCCCATTTACCAGTTGGTATTTACTTTTGCTTTAAGTCACAATACTCAGCTAAAAATATTTTACCTATACATTCTGCTGTTTTGATTATAATGATTGGGAACATTTGCAGTCTCTCCTGTTGTCTTCAAAATTGGTAAATTTATCAACCCTGCATATGGCAGATACTGCTCTGCAGCATCTGGCTGTTAAGCAATTTAAACTCCCTGGGAGAATCTTGGTTTAAATCCATGAGTAACAATCATATAAAAATATGTCCAAGACAGACACCTTTCAACTTGCATAGTTTTTTATATTGGAGGGTATAATGTAATCAGTCTACTTTTCAGAAGTCTCTAAGTAAATTTTATTAATTTCTTTTTCCCTGAAACTTATCTAGAAATGAGTTTGTGGTTTAAGTATGTAAAATATTTTGTCGGCTTATTGACCACAAAGAGAGTGTGAAGATATTGCTTATTTCTCTGGTTTCATCTTGAAACCTTCAAAACACAAGATTTATGGCATCACTCTTGTTGCAACACTTGTGGCTGTGGAGTCCAAACGTATACATGTGTTTTGAAAAGGCAGTTAAAATCAACTATAAAAAGCTAGTATATATATACGTATTTGGCTTAATCCAGTTGGTAAACCAGTAATACTTTAAGTTGCTGAGAAATATTTGAGCATAGGAAAAAATTATCAATACTTTTTTCAGTATCCAGTATTTTGCTACTTTTCTAATGGTAGTTCTTAAAAAATCATTAAAGCCGAAACACCTTGTTTCTAGATTCTAAAATTTAAGATTGCCTTTTTAGAATAATATTTATTGTTTTCCTAACTGTGTTGCAATGAGTTTCTGCCTCATTGAAAATAGCATAACTATTTGTTTAGGAATGCCAGGATATTTAATCTGTTCTACAGCTCAAACCAACTATAGAACTTCACTGGGGAAAAGGAATACTTTTTATACTAAAAAGTGGGTGGTTTAGTCTAAAACATTTGAATTTTTATTATATCAATTTATATTTAGATTAAATGTTAGGAAGAAGTTCTTCCCTGTGAGGGTGGTGAGGCACTGGCACAGGTTGCCCAGAGAAGCTGTGGCTGCCCTATCTCTGTCAGTGTTAAAGGCCAGGTTGGATGGGGAAACCTGGTCTAGTGAAGGTGTCCCTGCCCATGACAGGGGTTTGGAGCTGGATGAGCTTTAAGTTTCTTTCCAACCCAAGCCAGTATGGGATTTTATGACATTTGAAATATGTCTGTCTTTAGATTAGACAATGCTGTATCATTGAAATCCATTCTTCCATTTATTTCAATTGAGAACTTTTATATATTAGAAAGCGTAGAATTAAAAAAAAAAAAAAAAAAACCAAAACACAAATATTTTTTGTATTTCAGTATTTCATTTTATACACTTCAGATTTCAGTTGTCTGTCATATCATTGCTGCTTCCCATGTCTGTGGCGTGTCAAGACATGGACTCAAGTCGATGAAGAGACTCAAACCCAACTTTATTACAATCAAACACTTTTTATCCCTTTGTTCAGTACTTTCCCAACCTGCACAAACATGCCACGTTCAACCTCATTGGCCCCTGTAAAAATCCCCAGGTAAATAGACCAATCACAATGCTGAGCACACATTGTTCACATGGCAACAGTTTCACCTTGTTGCTTCAGATCTTCTCACAACCCCCACATCCTCTGGCATCCAACTGAGATTCTTTGTTACAACAACATCCTGGCTTATCCCCCCAAGGCTTGCTTGTTTACCTTCCCTCTCTTTCAACATTCCAATTTATTGCCCCAAGGCTTGTTAAGTATCAAGGCCTCAGAGCTCCTTCCCAGAGTGTTTCTCATGCAAATCCTATTGCCTTCACTCCCTACACATGTCCATTCAACATTACCTTAGTATCTTTTCCAAAAGAGGAAAGAAAAGAGTGAAGGTAAGGGGAAAGATTGGATAAGGACATCTTACTCGTTTACACCAACAGCTTTCTAGTGGGTTTTTTACTGTTTTAAAGCGATGTGCTTTACAAAGAGCTTTAGAGAAAATTAGCCTTTTGAATAGAATGGTCATAGAATCATAGAATGGTTGGAAAGGACCCTGAGATCACCTAATTCCAATCCCCTGTCTTGAGCAGGGAAACCTCAGTCTAGACCATGTTGCTCCAAGTCCCATCCAACCTGGCCTTGAATACTGCCAGGATTGAAGCCTTCACCACTTTTTTGGCCAACCTGTTCCAGCTCCTCACCACCGTCACAGGGAAGAGCTTCTTCCTTATATTTAACCTGAACTTCCCCTGTTTAAGTTTTAACCCATCACCCCTTGTCCTATCACTATAGTCCCTGATGAAGAGTCCCTCTCCATCATCCTTGTAGGCCCCATTCAGATACTGGCAGCTTCTCTTCTCCAGGCTGAACAGCCCAGTTTTCTCAGCCTGTCTTCTTATGAGGTGCTCCAGCCCCTGATCATCCCTGTGACCTCCTCTGGACTTGCTCTAGCAGCTCCATGTGCTTCTCATAAGAATACTCTTGTAAAATATTGTTACTCTGTTTTCACTGTGATACAATATTTTTTTAATATATTTTGTTATATTTTTTGTTATAGTCACCAGCATTTGAAGTTAAAGATATGACCTCTGGCTGACTGTTAAAAGCGGTTATTTTTGATCATATTAGAATTCATATTATTTACTGTGTATGGCATAAACATTTTAATACACTGAATACCAGCTAAAGACAAAGCAATTTTTCATTTTACATATATCTATGACCTTTTTATATAGTTTTTTCTATTCTTAGATTTATTATTGGTAATAGTAGTTGGTACAGGTTTGCATTGTGGGGTTTAGTACAAGACTTATGAGGCTCATGCTAATGCTGTCTGGACTGTTTCTATTCCAACTGTGAGAATGTGACCTACTTTCGTCTCTATTACTGCATCTACATATTCTGCTATTCATGTCATATTAATTCAGCCAACTTTAATGAGTGTCCTGCCTCATTAGCTGGACTTGCTGGCTGCATATGGGACACTTCAACCAGGCCAAAACTCATTTCTCAGTCATGCCAAGAACATGTCATCGTATTATCAAGTCCTTTGTGACCTAATGATCTCAAGTCAATATTTCTTGTAGTTATTATTAATGGTTGCTGAGACATGTTTCGCAAAGTTTAACAAAACTACCTAATGATGGTCTGTCCATCTATACTTTTAATGATGAGTGACTAATATCTGTTCTTCTGCATGAAGATGAAGAAACAGGAATTTTAATGTTCACTCATTTTTTCTTTCAGTATTAAATAGAAGAAAATCTTTCCATTTCTATCTTGATGCTGCATTTGATTACAGCTTTTGCCAGAGTTTGATGCCTTTTGTTCCTTCATAAACATAGAAATTTATTGAATCTTGTTTGTTTGTATTTGCTGTTTTTCCTATCATTAGCTAGTTAGTAAAAGAGAAAGCATGTCAACATATTTCACTGAAGAAACCAGAAGTGGACCTACGATGCTCCAGATAGATGTCCATGAAGGCAACTGGATTTATCTCTTTAGTATTCAGATACTCTAGTATATCTCAGCAATTTCATAGTGAAATTCCCTTAATCTCTTCTTAAAATAATACAGTGCTATCAGCTTCAATTCTCATATGATTTTCATAAGTAATAATGCTTTGAATATTAATGTATGTATGGCACGGAAAATAATATTTCTTAATTATGACTAGAGAAGTAGACGTAAATGCCTTGATTTGCACAAGGAGTCAGGACAAATGAGGAGTTTGCTTTGGTAGATGAGGATTGGGTTAGGGATCAGCTATGCAAACTGGACATCTGTAAATCGATGGGTCCGGATGGACTGCACCCACGGGTGCTGAGGGAGCTGGCGGCGGTCATTGCTAGGCCACTTTCCATCATCTTTGGTAAGTCGTGGGAAACGGGCGAGGTGCCTGAGGATTGGCGGATGGCAAAGGTCACACCAATCTATAAGAAGGGCAAGAAGGAGGACCCGGGTAATTATAGACCGGTCAGCCTTACCTCCATCCCTGGAAAGATGATGGAACAACTTATTCTTGACTCCATCACTAGGCATATCAAGGATGAGGGGGTCATTAAGAACAGCCAACATGGTTTTATGAGGGGGAAGTCATGTATGACCAACCTTATAGCCTTCTATGAGGAAGTGACTAGGTGGAGGGATGATGGTAGAGCGGTAGATGTAGTTTTTCTTGATTTCAGTAAGGCATTTGATACTGTCTCCCACAGCATCCTCATAGATAAGCTAAAGAAGTGTGGGCTTGACAGTCAAGTAGTGATGTGGATCGAGAACTGATTGAAAGGAAGAAGGCAGAGAGTTGTGATCAATGGCGCAGAATCTAGCTGGAGGTCTGTGACTAGTGGAGTTCCTCAGGGGTTGGTGCTGGGACCGGTGCTGTTTAATATTTTCGTCAATGACCTGGATGAGGGAACTGAGTGCACCCTCAGCAAGTTTGCTGATGACACAAAACTGGGAGGAGTGGCTGACACACCAGAGGACTGTGCTGCCATTCAGCGAGACCTGGACAGGCTGGAGAGTTGGGCGGGGAGAAACTTGATGAAATTTAACAAGGGCAAGTGTAGAGTCTTGCATCTGGGGAAGAACAACCCCATGTACCAGTACAGGTTGGGGGTTGACCTGCTGGAAAGTAGCGAAGGGGAAAGGGACCTGGGGGTCCTGGTGGATAGGAGGATGACCATGAGCCAGCAATGTGTTCTTGTGGCCAAGAAGGCAAATGGCATCTTAGGGTGCATTAGAAAGGGAGTGGTTAGTAGGTCAAGAGAGGTTCTCCTCCCCCTCTACTCAGCCTTGGTGAGGCCGCATCTGGAATATTGCGTCCAGTTCTGGGCCCCTCTGTTCAAGACGGACAGGGAATTGCTTGAAGGAGTCCAGCGCAGAGCCACAAAGATGATTAAGGGAGTGGAACATCTCCCTTATGAGGAGAGGCTGAAGGAGCTGGGTCTCTTTAGCTTGGAGAAGAGGAGACTGAGGGGTGACCTCATCAATGTTTACAAATATGTAAAGGGTAGGTGTCAGGATGATGGAGCTAGGCTTTTTTCAGTGATATCCAGTGATAGGACAAGGGGCAATGGGTGTAAACTGGAGCATAGGAAGTTCCACGTTAACATCAGGAAGAACTTCTTTACTGTAAGAGTGACAGAGCACTGGAACAGGTTGCCCAGGGGGGTTGTGGAGTCTCCTACACTGGAGATATTCAAGGCCCGCCTGGACAAGTTCCTGTGTGATGTACTGTAGGTTACCCTGCTCTTGCAGGGGGGTTGGACTAGATGATCTTTTGAGGTCCCTTCCAACCCTTGGGATTCTGTGATTCTGTGATTAATATTAAAGTTTTATGGGTTGCTCCTTATTTGATCTTTCTACCCCAGACTTTTTTATTATTTTATACACTTTGGGGTGGTTTCCAGGGCATTGAAGAGTGAAATTATTGCATCTTAAGATGGTAAATTTGGCTTTCTGATTTAGTCATTGAAATATTGCATGCTATGCGGAGATAATGGTTCCATAGCAAGACTTATTTATTACTGCTGGTTATTTTTGCCACAGTATACTTCAGTGAAATTGAAGCACAGTATTTCTGGAAAGCAGCAATGTACATGCAAGAGCAGAAAAATGTCCTGAAAATTAGGTGCTTCAGCATTTAATCTTGGTAAACATGCATACTTAGGTTGGAAAAACATTGAGAATAACAATTTTTGTGACTTGCATAGCTATTTGTTTGGGAATGCCAAACTGAGGTGGTGTAGAAACTGATGTGGAGCTTCAAAATGCTGATTGCTGAAGATATAAATACTCCTTGCCTAATCAGATGTTCTAGGTGTGAGCACTAATTATTAGAATATAATTGATTTACTCGCGTGTCATTCTGATGTAGGAGTTATTCAACATGTAGCTTACTACTAACTTGTCAGTAAGAAGTTTTCTTTATTTCAGCAGATGAAATAGTCCTCTGTACAAAAGATTCATGCAAGAACTCTAGGCTGATTCCTCCAACAGAACTTAGGTGGTTTGCAAATTATTGTTAGGCCTTCTGTTGGAAAGTCTCAGGAGATGAGACTGAACCCTAACAAGACTAAACGAGTCATTAAAGTAGTTCAGAAATTCTGGGATGTAGCAGGAAAATGAAGGATTTCCAAACTCAAACCTGTAATGCTAAATTATGTCTTTTAACTACCACAGCTCTCAACACACTGCTTGACCTTTGATTTGTGAGCTGGCTTTTACAAAGTTTTAGCTTCTAAAATAAGTTTGAAAATATTATTCAAAAAGAGTCATTGGGGTGAACTTGATGATCTTACAATGAATTCATTGTTTAGAATTATAGGTACTAAAAGTAATGATTTAAATTCTATTGCTTCTGAGAATTGCATAGAACATGAGGTGTTCAGAATTCTTTGCCTCTGCCTTTTGGGGAAATAGTCCTTCATTACTTTTTATGTCAAACTGTCAGCATATGCTGATATCGTAAGCTTTTCTTAACTGCCCTGAGCAGCCTAGAATGGTTGAGTTTACAAGGATATATTTGTTTTCATTAATTTGTTTTTAGAAGAAATCTATAAAATGGAAAACAGTTTAGACTTCAGTCCTGTACAGGTGGACATGTGGCTTCCTTAACTTAAACCATCATAATGTAATCATGATGACAATTGAATGTGACACTTAATTTTTTCTCTGTGTTCCCATTCAGATAGTATTATTTAAACAATATGCTCTTGTTTTCTGGTTATTTTATGATCAATGATGATGTAATGAATTGGGTAATATTAGATTAAGGCCATTTGTTTTTTTCTTCTGTCTATAGACATTTCAGTTATTAAAATTCAGTTTTAGAGAGTTTGTGCTCTTCATTATATTTAGGATTAAAAGATTCATGTACTATAAGTGCTCAAAAAGCACTGTAGGATGACAGCACTAATGTTTTTATAAAATGCAGCAATATACTTAGATTTTCAAGCAGGTTTGTTTTTTTTGGTGTGGTTTTTTTTTTTTTGTTGAGTTTTTTGGGGGAATTTTTTTTTTTTTTAGTTTTTTTGTTTGTTTGTTTTTTTGGTTTTTTTTTTGTTTTGGTTTTTTGTTGTTTTTTTTTTTTTTTTCTCCTAGTAAAACCCACACAGTCATTTTCACAGGAATGACAAAGACATAGAATCACAGAATCACAGAATAGTTAGGGTTGGAAAGGACCTCAAGATTATCCAGTTCCAACCCCCCTGCCATGGGCAGGGACACCTCACACTAAACCATCCCACACAAGGCTTCATCCAACCTGGCCTTGAACACTGCCAGGGATGGAGCACTCACAACCTCCCTGGGCAACCCATTCCAGTGCCTCACCACCCTCACAGGAAAGAATTTCCGCCTTATATCCAATCTAAACTTCCCCTGTTTAAGTTTTAACCCATTGCCCCTTATCCTGTCACTACAGTCCCTGACGAAGAGTCCCTCCCCAGCATCCCTATAGGCCCCCTTCAGGTACAGGAAGGCTGCTATGAGGTCTCCACGCAGCCTTTTCTTCTCCAGGATGAACAGACCCAACTTTCTCAGCCTGTCTTCATATGGGAGGTGCTCCAGTCCCCTTATCATCCTCGTGGCCCTCCTCTGCACTTGTTCCAACAGTTCCATGTCCTTTTTATGTTGAGGACACCAGAACTGAACACAATGCTCCAGGTGAGGTCTCAGGAGAGCAGAGTAGAGGGGCAGGATCACCTCCTTCGACCTGCTGGTCGCACTCCTTTTGATGCAGCCCAGGATACGGGGCTGCTGTACAGGATACATCATTGCAAGTAATGGTTATTTGTATCTTGTCATGCATCAAGATTGTCACTTTTCCAATATAGCTTGAAGAGCTGAAAATCATTGGTCTGAGTCACATACAGTGACATTTTTCTCTTCCATTTCCACTTTTTGGCATAATATATATTATACATGTATTCCTCTGTTTCCTAAATTGCTGATCCAAATTGCAAATATTAAGAAGTCTGGGTATCTGGAATGCATTGTTCAGAAGATTAATATGAGAAGGATATGAATTTAAGCAGGTGTGATTAAAGGCGTGGTTTGTGGTTTTTCATTCTTTTAAAACCCAGTACTGTATTTAGTAGCTGCTTCAAATGAGAAAAAGGAATGGAAACCAAAGGAAAGTTAGATGGGAGATCATAATGTTAAATGCAGACAGAACCATCTGAATAATAGAAAAACAGCTGTGTTGCTGGAATGACTCGACAATTACTAACACTGAATGTGACAAAGTATTGCAGAATATGATGTGGGAAACAATGATGAATTACTTGAGGATGTGGAGAAAACATTTAAAAACTTATTGGCTTTTCTAAAGCAGTTTTTAAATGTATACATGGCAATCTTGGAAAACTAATTTTTTAGGAATAAGTTATTTTATAACTGCAGATAGTGCATCTGTTAATAATTAGGGTACTGAACGTGTTTACATTTTTACCTTTGAGTTTGTGCAAACCTCCCTCATTTTGAAAGACACAAAATATGAATGCACACATATTTTTATGCAGAGATAAAAAAATACTTGACTTTCCAGCTCATCCACCTAACTACAAGTTCCAGAAGGAAAAGTATACTGAAGTCAGAATTCCTCTTCTTACTAAAACCAAACTAAACAAAGTAATTTCAGGTCAAAAGGCACATTTTGTTATATCTGAAACACTGTGGGTTTAATGGAAACTTAAATTCAACTTTAAAAACGAGTTATTGTATATGATGGCAATGAGGAGAAAGAAAATGACAGTCTAAAAAACCGGCATTTCAGAAAAAACAGAAACAACTAGCATTGAAAAGAATGAGGGATGGAAATGGAGAACACTAAAATTCAACAGAATCTGACATATAATTGAGCGGGTTTTGTATCATGCAGAGTACAACTTTCTTGGGGTTAATTCCACAAGTAAAATTGCCCTGGCTTTGCAGCTGTAAAGAAGTAGGTAGGATTTTACCTGAATGTTTCAGGGGAAGTATACACATCACAGGGATGGCAACAGTTCAGATAATGAAGTTTTACATGTCATATTTCCTTTGTATTACTGTTGTAAAGATTACAGATTATCCTATCTGCTATACAGGCTAGTCTGTGGGGAATGTTACTAAGCATGGACCTGTGGTGTTCAAAAGGTTTGGTTCTATACTAACAATGAAAATGAAGGAAGTTTGTTTTACTCCTGACACAATTTGAAGCTGTGGCTGCCCCGTGCTCCCTGGCAGTGTTCAAGGCCATGTTGGACAAGGTTTGGAGCAATTTGGTCTAGAGGAAGGTGCCCCTGCCCATGGCAGGGGGCTGGAACTGGATGAACTTTAAGGTCCCTTCTAACAAAAAACATTCTATGAATCTGAATGTGGCTCTGAGACCCTGTCATAGAATAATTGTACAGGTCTTAACAGTGTTGATGAAATGGTTTTGGTTTCAGTCTCTGAATTTGTGCCAAATTCATGGGGCATTAGTATTTCTTCACTTTGTCTTGTACTTCTAACTTGAGAATTACTCAAGAATTAACTGATTTGCATGTATCAGAATTTAAGGTAAGGCTGGAATATATAGGACATACACGCATAAATATGTGGTTTTGTTGTGGTTTAAACAAAAGTCATCCATAAATCACATAGTTGCTCTCTCACTCCCCCCCTTCTTGCCCTCCCCCTACTCCTGGAGGGACAGAGAGGAGAATCGAAAAGAATGCAACTCCCATGGGTTGAGATAAGAACAGTTTAGTAACTAAGGTATAACACAAATCGCTACTGCTACTACCAATAATAATAATGATAGAGGAAATAACAAGAGGAAAGAATACAACACCTCAACACCAGCCAACCAATAACTCCCCCCGGCCGAACACTGACCGATACCTCGTCCAACCCTGCAGTCCACTAGCCCTTCCGGGTAACTCCCCGTTACATCCTGGGCGTGACGTGCTGTGGTATGGAATACTTCTTTGGTCAGAGTTTGGGTCAGGTGTCTTTGCTTCCTCCTGGCCTCCCCTCCTCCCTGGCAGATCATGAGGCTCAGAAAATCCTTGGTCAGACTAAAACATTTGAGTTATCAGCTTTGTTCCCAGGCCTAAAGTCAAAACACAGTGCTGCACCAGCTACTAAGAAGGAGAAAAATAACTGCTACTGCTGAACCCAGGACAGTTTTGTAATTTAAAGTCACACAAATACAAATGTTAGGGGCTTTATTAATTGTTACTTTGAGAGCTGAATGCAACATATCCTTACACTTTAAATAAGCCATTTAATATAAATCATGCACAGTAGGCGTAAGTTAAAACACTGCTCTTACAATCTTACAGGCCTGTGGCCATGTCTTACATATATGGAATAAAAGGCTTACATAGCCAGAAGTGTATTTGCTGCACTTCCCATCAGTGTCACCTTTATTGAAACCTTATTAAGAGGAAGTTCTTTAGTGAAACAAAATTAAATAAAAGATCCTTTAGCAGGCCTTTACATAGTCATTCTTGTAAAGGGTAATAAGAAAAGAAACATTTGGGTCTCCTTTTGTTTCAGTTTTCTAATCAGTTAGTTCTGTTTCAGTCTCTGTAATGGTGTGACAGTGCTGGCAGGTAGCATAGAGAGGCTTTGGCAGGGTGAAACATTTCTATTGCTTGTCTGAACTTTGGCAGAAGAAAGACAGTTGTCAGCAAATACTTTAATTTATATGCTGTTCCTTAATAGAGTTTTCATGTCTTCTGATAATTTCATTTTTTCTTTCTTCATCTGAAATTTTTTAAATTTTATCAGTATTTCAAATTGTTTTCTCTAGGTTAATATTTAGAGCCATATTTGCAAATAAAATTATTCTTCTTGTAAGGAACAGACAAAGTAAGTGTGTGTATACACAGATATGCATATACATGTATATAAAACAAGCTATGACTAAATCACAGAATCAAATCCCATAGTTTCTATTATTTTATTTGACTTAAATCTTTTCTATAAGAAAAAGAAATATAGCTTAGTGTTCTTATCAGTATATTAGAGACACCTTAACATTTTTTTATCGAGATTTAAAAAAAGAAAAAATTCCTTCACTTTATCTTCTTTTTAGCCTGACTCCTAATAATTGAGAAACATGTATCATATTTAATAGCTTCATAGAATGTGGAATTATATAACTCGTATAATATGGAATGATCCAAAGTAATTTGAAGTAGTAAATGCAACTGCTTCTGACTCTTTTGGGTAACAGTTACACTGTACCCATCATACTTCATGTGTATCTTAAAGATTGGAATTTGAGATTCACTTTTCTGTGTTAATTATATTCCTCTTAGCTTGACTTTCAATTTTGAGTATGCCCAGAACACCAAAGAGTCACAAGGAATAGCAGAGTACCTCTAAAACTCACAGAAAGTAACCAGATGTCCCACAGTGCCCAGCCAATAGTTTTGCATAACAGTCATCAGTTCATTTAGCTAACATTACTGGGATACTGGAGATAGGGATACTGGGGTAGGGAGATAGAGACAGTAAATCCTGTCTATCTTCTTAATCCCTTGTTCCATTCTTTTCTGGTTTTAGTGTTGCCCTATCAAAATATTCATTCTACAACTAAAAGTGTAATATTTCATTTCTCATGTTTATCAGTGACTTGGATGAAGGGCTGGAGTGTCCCCTCAGCGGGTCTGCTGATGATATGGAGCTGGAGGAGTGGGTGATACAACCTGAAGTCTGTGCTGCTGTTCAGCGGGAACCTTGATAGGCTGGAGAGAAACCTAATGAGGTTCAACAAGGGCAAGTGTAGGGTCCTTCAGCTGGGAAGGAAGAACCCCAAGTACCAGCACAGGTTGGGGGCTAAGCTACTATAGTGAGCAGTTCAGCTGAGAAGGACCTGGAAGTATTCTTAGATGGAAAGTTGACCATGAGCCGGCCCTTGCAGCCAGGAGGGACAAGAGTATCCTGGGCTGCATCAGGAAGAGTGTGGCAGCAGGGTGGGGGAGGTGATCCTCCGCCTCTACTTGACCCTGGTGAGGCCAGAACTGGAGCACTGTATCCAGTGTTGAGCTCCTCAGTACAAGACAGAAAAGGAGCTACTGGAGAGGGACCAACAAGGGCCACAAGGATGATCAAGGGTCTGGAGCATCTGGGAGGTGGGGCTGTTTAGTCTGGAGAATAGCAGACTGAGAGGGGATCTCATCAATGCAGATCAATATCTTAAAGGTGGGTGCCAGGAGGATGGTGCCAGACTCTTTTCAGTGGTGCCCAGCAATAGGACAGGGAGCAATGGCCATAAGCTAAACCACCAAAAGTTTCACCTCAACATTGGGAAGAGCTTCTTTCCACTGAGGGTGGCAGAGCACTGGAACAGGCTGCACAGGGGGGTTGTGGAGTCTCCCTCTCTGGAGACATCCAAACCTCCCTGGGCACATTCCTGTGTAACCCTGCTCTGGGTGGGTCTTGCCTTGGCAGGGGGTTAGACTGGATCATCTCCAGAGGTACCTTCCAACCCTAATGGTTCTGTGATTCTATGATTCATGAAACATTTCTAGCGCATAGCTTAGCACAGAACAGATTGACCAGAGAAACTGGATGTGCTTTGAGTTGCTTTCTCTAATTAGGCCTCTTTTGAGCAGAGATGGGACTGCATGACCCCTTGAATTCCCTTCCAACCAAGATTACAACTGTATGATCTAATCTGTTCCTTGTAAAGATCAATTCAACCAAAACAAAACAGAATGCTGTAAGCAAATCATCACATACAGAAACAGTGGATTTTCTTTCTCTTTTATTTGACTTTAACTTCATAGAATCCCAGACTGGTTTGGATTGGAAGTGACCTTAAAGCTCATCCAGTTCCAAGCCCCTGCCATAGGCAGGGACACCCTCCAACAGACCAGGTTGCTACAAGCCCTGTCCAGCCTGGCTATTACTATTTGTTAAGAATACTGTAATATTATTATATTGACAGAGGTCATGAACATTAGTTCGTCTGTTAGTAGTTTCCCAGAAAAGGTTCTGCACCTCAGTCATTACTGCTCAAACTATTTCTCTACTAAGAAAGATTACAGTGTGATTTGTATCCTATTATCCACTGGAGTCTAAAAGAAGCACGTTAGCATACGTGAAGTCTGGATCAGGTTTGAAGTGCTGGCACCAGCTACTAGAAGGTCTCATGAAGGGCTAGTTGGCAATGGCACCTGATAATTATGTCTGAGAATTATTTCTCTGGATTGCTGCTGAAGTCTGACTTTGAGGGGTTATTTCTAATTCCAAGTCAGAAGTTATTTAAAAAGAAAATCCTCCCCACAAAAAAATAACTAAAACAAAACCTGAAAAAGCCCCTAAACAGAGAGTGCTGCTGTGTATGAGGAAAGAAGACAAAGAGAAGCAGAAGAATTGCAATCATTTCAAAGGGGGAAGGGGTTGGGGAGGGGAGAGGTGTGTGTAAAATGAATTTTCTCATTGTGATTTCACTTTCTGCAAAGACTTGAAGAAAAAAAAAAGCAGAAATAACACGTAAAAAGTTTTGTTCATAGAAGCTTATTTTCAAAGAGAAAAAGATGGTTTTATTTATTTATATTTATAGCTATAACTTGAGATTTTCTTATTCATGGAATTCAGACTTCTTTATGTAATTGACTCCTGTTTTGGTTTGTGTGTGTGTTTAAACCTGATGCCTCTGTGTTATCTCTTCACTTTACTGCCTTATTTCTCTATATTTTTCCTGCTTGATTTCAATTTTTTTATATTGATGCCTTTTCTGACCCTGCCAATTCTACCTTCTTTCATTAACCTTTTTCCTCAGCAAAGTATGCTGACCTCTGTTCTCATACAGCTGCACATTTGAGCTGTTTTTGTTCAGAAGACTGATAGATGTGGTTGAGTAATGTTTAATGAATACTTTACATAGAGAATTCTGAATCCTCCTTATGAAGCCTTTATAAACATGTCTTGCTTTCTAATGACTTAATCCTGTTGGTTGTTAGTAGCCAGTTGATGATCCCCTGCCTTGTGCTGCCAGATCCATTCCACAAAGAGCAGCAAAACTGTGACTGGATTGTGCCAGAGGTATTTCCCCAGAATGACCTGTGCCTCTGCAATCCCTCTTAGAATTGCTCAGCACTGATACTGTGCATGCTCTCTGCTGTGCATGATGATATCCTGAGTGACACACCATGCAAGGCATAATAACGTGTCATAGCCACAAGCAGTTAGTTTCCCTCTCACTCCTAGCACCTTGCCTAACATACTCCTCTACTCCCACCCAGGTGTATGATAAAGGGCTGGGATATATTTATATGCTTGCTCCACTTAACCAAAGCAGAAATCCTTGCTATTATTCTACAGCTTAGCATGCAAGGTCTTTATCAGCATGGCTGCTCACTTAAATACCCAGAGTAAGCATCAACCAGTTTGCTAAAAGAGTAGTATATATGATGCAGGTGTTGAAAGTTTTCTGCAGTGAGGTAGGGAAGTGGTACCTCAGGTACTTTTTTCTGTCTTAATATTAGCATATTCTGGAAATAAATTTGAAACTGTGAGTACATTGTCTAATACATTTTCTCTCTGCATAGGTTTTGGTCTGGTTAAGGGTTTAGGTTTTTATTTTACTGACCAGCAGGCTTAATGACTGACTCATAATGCTGCCTCCCACCTAAAATAATAGTGTCAAGCTGCTGGTTTTCTTCTGTTCAAAAAAAAAAAAAGAAATAGAAATGAAGTCTTTCCAAAAAATAGGGTCATCACTGATGTCTTGGTAGGATTAAGCTGACATAAGTGGTGCTGACAGCCTGTAAGAAATACTCCTTATCCCTGCAAGCTTACATATGGACCTTAAACATTTAGCAGGTGTTATTTTCTATTATATTAGCAAATAAACAAACAGTGTTCTTGTTTGAAAGGCTTTTAAAGCTGGAAGACATATGGTAGTTGGGTGATCAATGCACTTAGACAAAATCTGTAAATCACAGAATGTTCCAAATCCACATCTTTAAGCACATGTATGCCTTTTAAAATCTATCCTAGGGGCTTTTCTGGGGGAATAAACTCAGATTTAGTGATGTTTTGATGTTGTTCAGAGAAGTTTAAATTGAATAATTTCAGCAAGCTCAAGCTCTTCTGTCAACAAGAACTTCTTGTCTTAAACATACTAATATAACGGGAACAATGCCAACGCCACTCTGGCTAGAAACAAGCAGAAAATCCTAGACTATCAAGCTCAAGGACCAATCTGCATCTGCCTCTCATTCTAGTATATTCTTTTGTAGATTAACGAGCATATACTTTGATAGCTGCAAGCTACATTATTTTAGAATAAATATGAGAAATTTTCTCAATGTTTTAAGTCCCAGATGTTTGAAAAGTTCTTTTATGAAAATATCCATTCCTACAGTGGTTTTTACCATTAAAAAAGTTCCAATAGCAACATTTAAGCATTCCTATATTTCATGATAAACATGTATGTACACAGACACATACATGTATCTGTATGAAAGGCAGAAACAAAACCGATTCTTGTATCTGTGTTCATAATGCAGGAAATAAAATAGCTCTTCCAATGTAATTCTGTGATTTTAACAACTATTTCGATAACCATTTCTTTTCTTAAGAAAGTGCTAAGACAAAATGCTTGTGTTAAAAAAAAATAATAAAATATTCATTTTGAACTTAACTCTCTCTACTAAATCTGTTTTCCAGAAAAAGAGTTCTAGTAAAATGTACTGTATGTACTTTAGGATCCAGATGGTTAATTCCTCCTTCCAGACCTATGCCTTCATATATGGAGTTATTAAATGTGTTTTCCAAAACTGATGATGCATTTTAGTTGGCTCATCTTTGGAAAACGCATTTTAAACGGGTCTGGATTTAACAAATGTTGCTGGGCCTGCTTTTGAAAACAAGGCCCACCTGAAACATTTTAAATGAAAGCCCATATCCCCTGACCTCCTGCTTTTCACTGAATGTATTCATGAGCAATCTTCAGAAAACTGGAAAACTTCAGCCTAGCATTCTAGTTTTCCTAATATTACCCCTGCTTACTCTCCAAAGACTATTAGTACTCTAAACATTGATGCTAATTGACATTGTTCCACACAACATCCTTGTATCTAAATTAGAGAGATATCAATTTGATGGATGGACCACTCGGTGGATAAAGTACTGGCTGGATGGCCACACACAAAGAGTTGTGGTCAATGGCTCAATGTCAAGCTGGAGAACAGTAACGAGTGGTATCCCTCAGGGATCGGTGTTGGGACCGGTCTTGTTTAACATCTTCGTCACTGACATGGACAGTGAGATTGAGTGTGCCCTCAGCAAGTTTGCTGATGACACCAAGCTGTGTGGTTCGGTTGATACGCTGTAGGAAAGGGATGCCATCCAGAGGGACCTTGACACGCTTGTGAGGTGGGCTGATGCCAACCTTATGAAGTTCAACCATGACAAGTGTAAGGTCCTACACTGGGTCAGAGCAATCCCAGGCACAGCTACAGATTGGGCAAAGAAGAGATTCAGAGCGGCCCTGCAGAGAAGGACTTGGGGGTGTTGGTCAATGAGAAAATGAACATGAGCTGCCAGTGTGCGCTCACAGGCCAGAAAGCCAACCGTATCCTGGGCTGCATCAAAAGGAGCGTGACCAGCAGGTCGAAGGAGGTGATCCTGCCCCTCTACTCTGCTCTTGTGAGACCTCACCTGGAGTATTGTGTGCAGTTCTGATGTCCTCAACATAAAAAGGACATGGAACTGCTGGAACAAGTGCAGAGGAGGGCCACGAGGATGATCAGGGGACTGGAGCACCTCCTATATGAAGACAGGCTGAGGAAGTTGCGGCTGTTCAGACTGGAGAAGAGAAGGCTGCGTGGAGACCCCATAGCAGCCTTCCAGTACCTGAAGGGGGCCTATAGGGATGCTGGGGAGGATCTCTTCGTCAGGGACTGTAGTGACAGGACAAGGGGCAATGGGTTAAAACTCAAACAGGGCAAGTTTAAATTGGATATAAGGAGGAAATTCTTTCCTGTGAGGGTGGTGAGACACTGGAATGGGTTGCCCAGGAGGGCTGTGAGTGCTCCATCCCTGGCGGTGTTCAAGGCCAGGTTGGATGAAGCCTTGTGTGGGATGGTTTAGTGTGAGGTGTCCCTGCCCATGGCAGGGGGGTTGGAACTAGATGATCTTGAGGTCCTTTCCAACCCTAACTATTCTATGATTCTATGAATTCTGTATCTTATCTCTTAAATTATAGGTATTATTATATCTACATGTGGAAAGAGTGTACAGCAAATACAATTGTAAGGAAATGCAGTTTCAATCTAAGCTAATGTGAAAGTGCAAGGAGAGAGAAATGGGAGGTCTGAATCCAGCCCTCACTCTCCCCCCTTTCCCAAAAGAACCCTGATCTAAGTGTTGACCAAATCCAGACTCCTGTGTATCACCTTGTGATGTACAGCTTCTGAAAACAATGCTTTGTTTCATTTCTTGCAGGCTTTTTATCCTCTTCATCACCAGAAATAGCCCCCTTAACAAGAAACTCTTCCCTAGATCTTGAAGATCAAATCTAATTGAATAAGGGAAATTTAAATTTAAAACTGTACTGTACCCACTGAGAATGAAGTTCAGAGAGATAGTAGGAAAACTGAATCTAAAATATAATTGATTTAAAACAAACAAACAAATCCCTCACTTCAAATAATCATTATTCTTGCCATCATCTTCACCAGTTGTGACTGGCATGATTTCTGAACTTCTCATCAGGATTTCTAACATGCAGTCAATAAAGAATGAAAAATGTTCTCCCCACAGGTTCCTTTTATAACTTCTCATAAGATCCTATTCTAATGGTGACAAGCATGTTAATTTGTATTAAACTTGTTTCCTCTTATTGCCTCCAAAATACAGTTTCATTTTCCCCTTGTAACCTTTTCAGGGTTTAAGTACGCATCTATTGCAAATTGGTTAAGGCTGTTCTTCCACTTATACTGCCTGATGAAATTAAAGTTGTGGAACTACCTGTTACAGAATAATCATGTATTCTCTTTAGAAGTGAAACCATAGTGGACTAGACAGACTACTGGTCTGTTTTGGGGTGGCTGTGAGCAAATAAATTCAAAAAGAACTTCCAGAGGCTTATTACTGTCTGTTTCATCCATCTCTTTAAGACAATACTTAGAGAAGATTCAATATTTTCCACTTCATCTGTTCTTTAAACAATATGCAATTTTAATGGAAATGTGGAGATAGAAGGGAGAGCTGAACACTGGTTGAGAAAATCCAGAGAACTCAGGGTTTGGCCTTTTAACTAATTTATATTGTATTTCAGAGCATAGTATAAAAGTATAAATATGGTGCCTCCTGCCTTCACTCATTGCTAGGTTCTAAATTGCTTCCTTTTTCGTCCATGTAGTTTTAGTCAGTGTTTGTCAAAGTACATTTATATCACGATGCATTCACAGATCTTAAATTAGTTAATATAGGTATTAACTGCTAGGGTATACAGAAAAGAATGATAATTATTTAGAGGGTTGGGTTTTTGCCTTCTCTGATACTTTATATTTTTCTATTTGCCTTGCCTGGTGTAGTAGTATACGTCATATGGTGGTTATGGTGTCACATCATGCCCTGACAGAACTGTGAAACTTTATTCTCCCTAGTCCAATTAATGGTGAGTCCATACTGTTTAACACATTCAGTAAGTAGTATTTCCATTTTACAGGTAGGGTGACAAGTGCGGAGATATCAAATCTATCCTGAGATCAAGCAAAGACTCTGGAAACACGATTGCAGTGAGTCCTGGCTATACATCATATTGACCAGTAAGGGCTAAGTGGAAATTTGTCTGATATGTAAAAATGATGCCCAGATTTTGGGTACGCTGAAGATATTTAGTTGAAGTTATTTATTTAGAAAGTTATAAATACCTAAAAGAAGGTACTGAAAATGAAAGTTATTTCCTTGACTAATATTATTTGTGCCATGAACGTTTTAACATTTCTTTTCCAGTCTGATTTATTGAAAGCTGTCAATTTCTTCGGGATCTTGCAAGGTTAACGCAGGCTGTTATCCTTTTTGTTACGAAACTTCTTATGTTACTTTTTCCTTGGCTCTGAAGTAAAAATGAAGGTCTTTTCACCATGCCAGAATTTCATTTTAAATGGATGTTAAACACAAGGACAAGGTAGAACAATATGGCTGCTAGGTGTTTTTTTTCAGCAATGTTTCAAAGCATATGCAGTTAAGATTTTATTCTCAATAAACGCAAATTGTATTTTTCAGTCACAATAACTCCGCAGGAGAGGATATTAAGATGTCTGATACATTCATCTCTATGTCAGAGTATCATACTGCCGTGGTTTAAGCCCAGACGGAAACCCAGAACTGCGCAGCCGCTCACTCACTCCCTCCCTTCCTCCTCCCACTCCCGGAGAGATGGGGAGGAGAATCGAAAGAATGTAACACCCACAGGTTGAGATAAGAACAGTCCAGTAACTAAGGCATAACACAAAACCACTACTGCTACCACCAATAATAATAAAGATAAGGGGAATAACAAGGGAAGAGAATACAATTGCTCACCACCCACTGACCAATACCCAGCCCAACCTGAGCACTGATCTGGGCCGTTCAGGTGACTCCCCCAAGTTTATATACTGGACATGACGTGCTGTGGTATGGAATACCCCTTTGGCTAGTTCGGGTCAGGTGTCCTGTCTCTGCTTCTTCCTGGCTTCCCCTCCTCCCTGGCAGAGCATGAGACTGGGAAAGTCGTTGGTCAGATTAAGCATTACTTAGCAACAACTAAAACTATCAGTGTTATCAGTGTTGTTCCCAGGCTGAAAGTCAAAAAAACAGCACTGCACCAGCTACTAAGAAGGAGAAAAATGACAGCTATATCTGCATCTCTGAATCTGAAGCACATACTATTTCTATTTAAAATTCCCTGAAAAAAAAAAAATGTTGTCACACTGTACAGACATTATTTCCAATGTGATGCATCATTCATATCCAAGTCTAGTTGTCTCTGCTTTTAATTTTTACGTTCTTAAAAATTTAATTTAAATGAAACAGTCCTTTTTCACTCTACAGACATTTTTCAACCTCACTGACTCTATGATTCTGTGATTTATAAAACCAAATACATATTAGATGGAGCGTGGATACAAAATAAAGGACCATGCTTTATTCTCATCTACACCTGCATTAATCTGGGGACACTCCATTGAAATCAAAGGAGCTATTCCACCCTATGGATTGAACTTACAACAGTTTAATGTCAGTAGCACTCACTGCTGAGAAGGAGAGAATTTGTCTTGATTTGAATTCTAAGCCTGAAATTAGGAAAATGTCAGGATTTGGGCCATTTGTCTCGGGACTGTTTTAGAGTGAAAACACTTGAGATTTTGTTCTAAACCATTTTGTGAGTCAGATTTTTTAATGTTGAATACAGTAGTTAATTTCTGTCAAAAATGTTCACATTTTATAGGACATTGAAAAACATGACTTGGCAAGAACTGGAAATTGGACAGAAAAATGCAAAATCTTAATGACTATTATTAATAATAACAATAGTAGCATTACACAGCTTTTGTTCTTTGCTAGGGTTACTACTCATAACAATTAGTAAACGTAAGAGTGATTACAAACCCTAAAGAGTAAGCTCTTGGTCGGGACATAATTTCATGAAGATTCTAAAACTAGCTATACACACACACACACACACACACACACACACATATATATGCCGTGTTCATAATCCCAAGATCAAAGTTAGAAAAAAACTCCATAACCTCGCTGGCCAACCTGTGCCAGTGCTTGGTCACTCTCACAGTAAACAAGTGTTTTATGATGTTTAGAGGGAGCCTCCTGTGTTTTAGTTCGTGCCACTTCCTTCTGATCCTGTCACTGAGCACTGCTGAGAAAAGCCTGCCTCCGTCCCCTTTGCACCCTCCCTTCACATACATGTAGATACCCCCTGAACCTTCTCCAGGTTAAAATGTCCCAGCTCTCTCAGCTTTTCCCCATAGGAGAGATGCTCCAGTCCATCATCTTCATTGCCCTTTGTTGGACTCTCTCCAGCCTGTCCATGTCTCTCTCTTACTGGGGAGCCCAGAACTGGGCACAGTTCTCCAGATGTGGCCTCATTAGTGTTGAGTAGAGGGGAAGGATCATGTCCCTTGACCTGCTGGTAATGCTTTGCCTACTGCAGCCCAGAATACCATTAGTCTTGTCTGCAGTAAGGACATGCTGCTGGCTCATGTTCAGCTTGGTGAATTGGTTGTCTCTGCTGTAATGGAAACACTGACAGTAGAGGTTTCAGTTCTGTAATCAGAAATTCTAGGAAATCTTTCTAGATAGCGTGTTGCTTTTCAGATCTATTGTTTAACATTGAAGATGAAAATCTGTAAACCAACTGTAGAACAATCCTAAACTCGTCCTGTTAACCTGACAGAACAATGAACATACAGAAGTTCTGAGATTATGGTTTCTTTCAAATATAAGCAATTTAATGCAAACCACCAGTCATTTATATCTTTATCAGAAACAATAGATATTATGATATTACAGAGGTACAAATTTATTGAACAGTGACTTAAACTTCTGTGTGTCAAAGTCACATGTGCTGTGGTTTTACCTAGAGTTTCCTGAAAGAAGTGTATCTTTCTTTTTACATCTTCCAAGCCTCTGTGACCAAATAGAAATCACTTATGAAACAGAATTTGTCACTAGAACTGCAAACATCAGAACAAAAATATGTGGAGATTAATAAAAGCAGCAGTATTACAGTCAACTGCTAATTTTGATAGGCATGCATCTGATTTTAGTGGTTTTCTGCAGAGAAGGACTTGGGGGTGCTGGTCGATGAGAAAATGAACATGAGCCGGCAGTGTGCGCTCACAGGCCAGAAAGCCAACCGTATCCTGGGCTGCATCAAAAGAAGTGTGACCAGCAGGTTGAAAGAGGTGATCCTGCCCCTCTACTCTGCTCTTGTGAGACCTCACCTGGAGTATTGTGTGCAGTTCTGGTGTCCTCAACATAAAAAGGACATGGAACTGCTGGAACAAGTCCAGAGGAGGACACGAGAGTGATCAGGGGACTGGAGCACCTCCCGTATGAAGACAGGCTGAGGAAGTTGGGGCTGTTCAGACTGGAGAAGAGACGGCTGCGTGGGGACCTAATAGCAGCCTTCCAGTATCTGAAGGGGGCCTATAGGGATGCTGGGGAGGACCTCTTTGTCAGGGACTGTAGTGACAGGATAAGGGGTAACGGGTTAAAACTTAAACAGGGGAAGTTTAAATTGGATATAAGGAGGAAATTCTTTCCTGTGAGGGTGGTGAGACACTGGAATAGGTTGCCCAGGGAGGTTGTGAGTGCTCCATCCCTGGCAGTGTTCAAGGCCAGGTTGGATGAAGCCTTGTGTGGGATGGTTTAGTGTGAGGTGTCCCTGCCCATGGCAGGGGGGTTGGAACTAGATGATCTTGAGGTCCTTTCCAACCCTAACTATTCTATGGTTCTATGATTCTAACAATAATCAGTGATATCGCATATATATGAAAGTACATACCATGAACTTCGATTACATCATAAAAAATCAAAGTCTCGCTGTGAGATTATGTATGACGTGGTTTATATAGTCATATTTTTAGGATTTGTCTTGAATCAGTAAATTGATTAGGGAGCTTGGTCCTAGATCTGTGCAGTCAAAAATATGTTTGTCAACTTGCTTTTTTTTGTCTCCTTTTGAAAGCAGTTAGCTAAAAGAGTATTTGAGTATTGCTTCCATATGCAAGCAACTTCTTGTTAGCAATGCTTAAAAAAATGCTAAAATAGAAGTAATACATTCCACAGCTTCCTTTATGATTCCTTCATGTTTACTTAAAAGGAAGGCAGGGCTGTCACTGACTTGGAAAAGCTTGAAACTGCTTTTCACTTTACTTTGTACAAGCACAATGATCTGCTTTCACTCTTAAACATTGGTTATGCTTATTCAATTTTCAGGTTTGTCTACTCCTTTACCTACAGATCAGAATTCTCTTTTCTTAGGCTTAAGTCATGTTTCTCTTCCACCAAATGACTGACCACTGTGAATGTCTAGTATTCCACTAGTCTCTTCCAGTGCTAATCACACGCAGAACTTCAGTTCTTTAACTCACGTCATCTGTCAAGAAGGAAAAGGTGTGATATAAAGCCTGTTATTGTCCATATTTGGTATGTGAAGAGATAACGTCTGATTTTTGTTATCAGTCCATACTCAGGATTGATCAGGCAAGCTTTTGCCATTATCTGAAAAACAAAGTTCCCTTGCTGGTCTGTGTCTAGTTTTCTTTACAGTTCATCCTTTGGATTCATGATGATCTTGGTCCATAAGAGGAACCAGGACCCAGATCCCTCCACCATGCATTTGCGACTGTGTGTTTGGGATTTGGAACCATTGCAGGAGTGTATGGTACAAGCACTGCCTGTGAAAGTCCCAGGCTGCTCTTAACACTTGCTGTCCACTTAAGTGTGCCCAGTGATGGGGAATCGGCATGAAGGGTAGTAATTGCCTAGTTTAGGACCTGAACAAAAGGTCCCAGGATATTTGTTGTCTCACCTTGCCAGTGCTTGTAAAATGTGTCAGGTGTATCATCCAAAGTTTTCTATGGTGCTTTCATTTTGAATATTAGTTCACCCTGTTGGATGGCTTTTGTGAACTGATATGTAGGGAATTAGTATTCTTGCCAGGAAGATCTGCAAAATAAAAGATTGAAGGAAGAATACAAACAATCATATTTGGTGACCACAATGTTCAATGTAATGTAGGAAAAGTCTCACACAATCAATCCTACCCAGTGCTAAAGATACTCTTTTAACATTTGATTAGCAAATGACTTCTTTTGATAATACTAAAATATTTGTTTTAAATAGTTTTCACACATAGGTGTCATGCATGCTTTTAAAACAGATCATAGAATTCTAGTTTTTTATTTTGTTTAGTAGAAGAATATTTACCTTTTCATATGGTATGCAGTGTCACCTCAAATACCACAAATCAGATTGCTTTCAAGTTATGTTCCAAGAAGCTCTATCAGTATATGTTTATAATGTTATAAAGCATAATTACTATATTAAAAATAACAAACTTTGATATTATGATAGCCTACAGCATTATATAATCTCAGTACTAATTCTGTTTGTTATATCTATGCAGCAAATACATTATCTTCATATATATATGTACATTTATTGAAGTACTGCATGTTAGAAATGTGTATTTTGAAGTAATTTGATAGACATAAACAATACAAAATGTGCAAATTTCCATCAAAAGTGAAGTATTAGTATCCACAGTGATATGATACTGTAGGTACTGTAAATGCTTGGGTCTTAGATTCTGATTTGATCCCCAAAAGCTGCGTGTCTTCTGGTTTTGATGCCCATGTATTTGTTTAATTCAGTTACAGAAGCCTTCACTTTTGCTTTCAGGCTCTTTAACATTAGCAGGGAATTGTTTAGGCAGTTTTTAAAGAAACAGTGGAGCAAACATATATTAGGCTGTGATGTTTTTATCCTTCTGGGAAAAGGAACAACCTTGTGGTTTTTTTGATTTTAGTTATTAAAAAGACTCTCATAACACGTTTGTAGACCCAAAATATACCAGCAGTGTCAGTGAATCAGATGGGAACAAAATAAGCTCACCAACTGAGAAAAAGATTGTTACTTGTCAGCAACTTCATCTCCTGTCACACTTGCAGCCTTCTGAAAAAAAACCAACCAACCAACAAACATTTTTTTTCAGCATTCTTGAAATACCATTATGTTTGGGTTATTTGTTATTACTACACACTCAGTTTTTCACCCATCAGAGGTCAGTTGTGTTTGCTACTGACTGCAGTGATAGTAAGAGCAGATGCTAAATGATATAGCAGTGATTAAAGACCTGGTTCCAGTTGCTTAACTTACATCTGGTAGAACTTTCTCACCAGAAAGCCTGCTGAGTCAGTAGAATAAATCTAAAAGTCAGTGTTAATGATTCACTAAGTATTATTTGATTGAACTCAGCTTATGAATTCAAGAAAAAACTTAGGACATTTAACTTAAAAATTTATTCCTTTTATTTTTAAGTATGCTGATTTATCACCAAAATCGAAAGCTAATTAAGGATACCAACATAACTTGGCTGTTTGAGACAGGACTGAGCAGAGCTAGCTCTGTTATTGCATGCATGGAATAACTCTGACTTACTGCTTAATATATGAGATTTATTAGAATTACCATAAAAACACCTGTCATTCTGTTTTGGGGGTTGTGTGGAGGAGTTAGATCTACAAATAATTTCTGATTTTGGGAGAGCCAAGTGCCAGCACATACATCATCCATGTTCTGTTTCCCTTTATGTTGGAAAGGGCAATGTATCTACCTTTGTACATGTAAAGCTTTCTGTAAAATTTCTATTGAATTTAGGTCCCTGAAAGAGCAGGACACAAGCCCAATTTTTAGGTGACATACAGAAGTACATCTAACATACCTTAGTAAATAGGTAAGTACATAACCTGTCAGTACTTTACTGGCCCAAATTAGGGAATCAGGCTAGAAATCTTAAAAAGACTGGTCAGAAGTAATTCTGATCAAACTATGGCATATTTGATAGGTGACTGTACTGTTGTGTTGCTGTCACTTAACAGATCACTGGAGACATCATGTAAACCCACTGAAATCTTGAAGTGCTTCATAGAGCTTTTGGCCTGGAACAGCTGCCAAATTGGAGGGTTAGGTAACTTATATGTGTATCCAGGTTGCTCCAGACCCTGTCCAACCTGGCCTTGAACACTGCCAGGGATCATAAAATCAGAACCAACCAGGTTTGAAAAGACCTTTAAGTTCACCAAGTCTAACCATTACCCCAGGACTGCCAAGACGACCACTAAACCATGTCAGAACGGGGCATTACTGCCATTCCCTCTGTTTCAGTGGCTAGGCTGCTACTTGTGAATACTGGTTGAATTGTCAGAATAGGGCAAGCTTTTAAGAAAATGGGTTTTGACATACCTTAAGATGTTCCCTTGGTTTTTGAATTCCTGATGTAAGGCAACCCTGAGCTTCTTCCCAGACTGTCAACCAGGTGGCAGCAGTGCCATGTCAGAGCAGCTCCCTTTCCCTTTCCTGACATCAAGTGTTAATACACTCGACCAATCAGTGCTAAGATGATGGGAGGTAATTGGGTAATTGTATTTTACTGATCACAAGCAGAGAAAAGAAAAGGGGGGAGAGAGGCAGAAGGGGTAAAAAAAAAGAATAAAAAATAAATAAAGAATAAATAAAGAGGGGAGAGAACAGAAAGGGGGAAGGAGGATTATACCAGAAAGACTGGCCCTGGGGCATTTGCAGATCCTAGGGTGGCACTGAAATGTGGGGAGTCAGAGAAAGCCAAAGAGACAGAGAAGCCGAGCAACTCCCAGCAGCAATAGCAGCAGCTGTCAGAACTGGATATATGCACACATGCGTACATCCATGCACACACAGGGAGAATTCAGGCTGAAGCTGATGGGAGGGAGGAAGGGTTTCAGCTGTGCAAAGGGCTGTGCATTTCAGGGATGAAACTAAAACCTGAAAGAAGCGGCTGCACTGCTGGTACCGTGTCATCTTGGAAGGGAGGGAGGCAGGAAGGAAGGAAGAAAAGGGGGAAGATAACTGGCATGTGGAAGAAGATGGGAGACTAACTCGCTGCTGCGTGGAAGAGGAATCTAGCTTGTACATCTGAAAAACACCAGGCTGAGCTCGGAAATGAGATCAGACCTGCACTGAAATAGAGAAAGGGAGGAAAAGGGAGGCTGAGACTGGAGAGCTTTTTTTTTTTCCTGTCTCTCTTTCCCTCTCTCTCCTCAAAGATGAATTAGAAGTTTATCCGTCTCAGTGCTGCTGGATCTGTATAGCTGCTGGACAAATGATGAAGAGGAAGCTGAAATGAAAAGCAAAGGGTGCTTATGAAATTTACAGCTGAGAAGACAAATCACGCCTCCCTGGGCTTCCTTTGTGCCCCATTGGGGGAGTTTTAACATCAGAAGGATTTTGAGAAGAGGTGGGGGGGAAATGGGAGTGGGGGTGTTCAAAGCACTTGTCCCAAGTGTTTAAAAATTAGCAAGGTGATGGATTTATTCTTGACAGCTGGTGGGAACCTTGAATTTTTCTCTACTCCCTCCATACCTTGTTCCATTATATGTGAGATTCTGAAAATGCAGAGGAGTTGGAGGGAAGGCGAACGGATATAACGTGGAGTTTGAAGCAAGGCGAGGGTGCTGATGCTGTGGATTGCTGGCTTCTTGCCGAAATAAAAAATTCTATTGCGCACTGGGTTGTGATTGGAAATCTAATCAGATTTTTGAAGAGGGTGGAAGAGAGACTAAAAGTTTATCTTTTTGACAGGTGCAAATAAAAATTTAAACGCAAAAGGAGGTTCTTTTCTAAAAGAGTGTGGGGAACAGAGAAAAAGAAGAATGGGAATCCCCATTTTAATGTGGAGGCACATGGACTGGGTAATTGATAGTGCAGCAAAGAAAGAGGAAGAAGCAAATTGCTTGGCAAGACCTGGATCTTAAGTGTCACAACAAAATTGCATTAAAAGAATACAGATGGAGTATTGCTTAAAAAGAAATACAGCCCTTTCTGCTCTCCAGAGAAAAAAAAAATAGTGAGCAATGGAGAGCAGTGGAACCAGAGAGGCAGAAAACCTCCGAAAAAGGAAACTAGGCAAAAAAGCCACTGTGGAATGAAAAGTTTCAGAAAGGAGGAGGACCATTCATCCTCTGCAAGGATTTTGATTTTTTTCACCTGTTATTTTAAACCACTCTTCTCTAGTGAAGGCAAACATCGATGTTACCACTACAGCAATTCTAGGCAGAAAAGTTGAAATCTACAGGGAAAATAAAGGACTGAAAAGAAGAAAGCAAAATTGCTGGAAGGGGAAGACTTCAGCAGCATTGGGTTGGATTGGCACCTGTATGGACTGACATTACTGGGAAATTGCAATTGGATATAATTTATTTTTATGCCCTTTCTTGGTTTTAATTTTGGTTTGGTTGCTGAAATGAAATAGTTTTCTAGCCCTGCCCCCCACTCTGCTTTTTCGTAACCACTCGGATTTCCAGCTATGTAATCTTTGAAGACACAGTAAGTACACTTTCCATTTTATAATATTTTGGGAAAGGACATACCCCCGTTGCCTCTCTTCTTTCTTCCTTATCCCTCTTTTCTTGGTCTTTCCCCCCCAAGCTGAATAAGCATTTGGCCGGATTTTGATAATGGCTGCGGGGGGGGGGGGGGGGGGGGGAGGGTTGGTTGGAAAGGGAGAAGGGAAGGAATGAGGACAGAACTGAATTCTCCTTCTCCTAATAGTTCAAATGTTCCTGTTAGTAAAACTCCAGCCTTGGTAGTATGCTGCAGATGCCTGCCTGCATGGCTCTATAGCATTTACAAATGTTCACTAGCAAAGAAATCTTCAGATAAAACCCCTGCAGTGAGTGGGGGGTGCTGTCTGATTGCCCAGTCTGTACAAAGGGATGCAAGTAGCATAGAATTGGATGCACTGAGGAGGCTGGTTTGTTTATTTGGTAAGTGTTTCAAACACAGAAAGGCTGTGATTTGGATGTTGGCACCCAATCTGACATTGCAGATCTATATGGTGTATTAACAGGAAAAAAATGTAATCAAGCAGGGAGGTGAAGGATGGCTTTTGGTGGGATTAGGGGGTGTAGGGCAAGGGGTTTTCATGATTTTGAGGAGGCAGCTCTGAGAGAAATGATACATTTTACACCAAAGAAAAAGCAGTAACAGGCAGGGAGAGAACATTCTTGTATGGAAGGTTAGTTTAGAAAACTGTACTAGCCAGTCATGCCCTCCAGATCTCTTAGGAAATTCTTTGTGATTTTGTGGTGAATCCTTCAGGTTCCCAATGGACTCTCATGGTAGTTGAAGGAGGTTTACTTGGATTGACAAGCAGTAAGAGGATACTATGGTATTAGGAGGTTTTTGTTATTATGCTGATAATGAAAATCATTAAAAGTGGCTTGTAGATAGTGGGGTTCACAGATTAGATATTATGTGTAACAGACCAGTAAATGTCTCTGTCTTTCCTTCTTGGAGAAATGTGGTGTGCGGATATGGAATAAAGGGAAGATAGCACGGTGTTTCAAATAGAGGTCCTTTTTTTCCCTTGGGGAAGAGTGCTACTTCTGTCCTCTCTCCTGACATGACTACTTACCTTGTAAATAGGGAGTTTTCTTTCTCTTTCTTTCCCTTCTCTCCTCCCTCACCTCTGCTCTTCTCAACCTTTGCCTTTACATGCACAGCCTCTAGCTGAAAGTATTAGGCCAAAACTGGTGGAGAATAAGAGAGAGAAATAGGTAATTAAATGAGCTATGGAACAGATATGGATATTTTTTGGCAGGCAAGGTGCAGGACTAGCTTTGCCACTGATTTTACTTTCCCCAAGCTGCAATATTCTGGAGGAGGTAAGAGAATGCAGGGATGGGAAACGTGTTAGTAGAGCTGTATTTTAACATCTTTTTCTGGCAGCATTTCCCTTTCCACAAGCTTCCTGCATGAAACAACGGAACCAGAGCTCCAGCTTCCCTAGATAAACACATAAATATTAGCATCTTTCTTTTTCACACCTTTACCCATACATTCACACTACTGCTACTTCATGTAAATGTCCTGAATCTTTTGGAGAGATGGAAAAGAGACCTGCCTCCCAAATGTCTCCCATGAGCTTCTGTTTGGAGGTCATGCCTCTTAACCATTGGCTACTTGGATTAAGATTTAGGGTTCAATTCTGCTCCCACAGAAATCTCTGGGAAATTTTCTTTGGCTACACAAACAAATTGGACCCTTTGTGCTGTTGTGTTTAGAAAAAGGGAGCAGACAAAGCAAAAAATTGTTCCTTCCAGCTCCAATTGCTCTCATCTTTCTCAGTATAGTTAAATCAGTTTAATATGAAGTGCTTTGTCCTCATTTATTTATCTGGGCATATATTTTCTGGTGGGACACTAAATGGGTAATAAGTTTGTCAGCATCTGAAAATAAGTGTGAAATTCTGGTCTCCATTCCTTCATGTATCATTATAGGTCTGTGCCCTGTTGTGGGCTACGTTTACATCAGCAGTTGCAGTAACAGAGCAGCTAAATTTGTGTTAAGCTGCTGCTCAGTAATTACTGAAGGAAAAAGGAGTTGGTTAAGGAAAAGGCATCTCCAAGCTCTTCCCTGGATTCCTGTTAAGCAAACACAAACAATAGATTCGATAGAGCAACTCCTATTTTTGACAATGGAAAGCTTACATAGGTGCCTCGTTGATTTTGGTGCAATAACTTAACAGGAAGATTTGCTTGATGAGATAAGGAAGCACTGGGGAAAATTACCCTCCAGTTTGGACTGAAATAGGCAAACCTTGTCTACATCAAGAAGCTAAGGATGCACGTCTGCTTCTAAAGAGGCAACAGTTTCACACTTCAGTGAATCATTCACTTAATACAGTAGCCAAAAGATGCATGGAACAGCCTAGAGTTTAACTCAATTCAGTCTCAAGGATGGAATGAGTATGGCAAAGTGGGAATGAGCATAGTATTTCTTAGCATTTTTTGCTGGGGCTTATCCAGAGCCCAAAGGGCTGACCATAAACAAAACAGCCACAAAGTCAATCTAACTGTCCAGTTGAATGAGGAACAGCAAATTTCCTCAATCATAGGCAACAGCTGGCTACTCCCCTCTAATGTGCCTGAGCATAGGTTTATCATTCAGCAGTATATGCTGGTCCTCTGGGTTGTCTCCTCTTCAAATTGTCGACCATCCTTTTGGTAATGACACCAGGAGCTGGTGTTTTGGCACTGTACACAGAACCATTATGTGTATATTTACGCACCAAACACTTGTACAGAAGGAAAGAGAAAACTGCACTGTAGGAGCCTGCCCCATTAGTTCTGATTTTTTATCCAGGTCAGAGATCATGCAACTCAAACTTCAGGTATTCTTGGCAAACTGTAAGTTAGTAATGCAATGGGGCAGCTAGTCAGTGTCTTTTCACATGTCAGGAATGACTTGCACTGATTTGGAATAGTGGCAGGTTCAGTTTTCTGAAGCACCAGCTTTTATGTCACAGTATCTCCCAGCCTGAGAAACACCGATGAATGAAAAATACACTTTCAGATTGGGTAATATCCATGAAAGAATGCTCTAGATGTGAGACAATACAAGTAATAAAGTGGTACTGAAGGAAAATAAGGGGATTCCTGAGGTACTTGTATGGCTTCCTACAAATAGCCTTCAGAATTATTTGCCTGTGACCTAGAAAAACATCTCCCATTTTACATGAAGATTCTTGCTGTAGCAATATGAGACAGGAAGGTTTTGAATGGGTCTCAGGACAGGATTTTAGCACATTTTGAGAGAGCTTTGTGCTGGTAGAAACTCCCAAGCCATGCTACTGAAGAGTGAAGCTGCAGTATAGTCACTGGAGTGCACTTTGCACAGCAACAGTGTGCAAGAAACTCCACCTCCGTCTTGCCAATGTGCCTTCACTTTGGCTTGGGGATATCCCTTTGTTCCTGATTGCTAATGAGGGAACAAGGAGAGGGAGAAAGGTGCTGGAATTAGCGCCATTTGCTGTCTGGGAGGAAAATGACTCTGAAGAAATGCAACTAGCACCCTCCAGCTCATTTCTAGAGTAGTCAAGCTTGCTGGACTTTGGGCTACTATTAGCAGGGCCCCTCTTTCTGCATCCCTATCTGTCCTCTAGCCAGCTGCTCTATGAAAATCATAATGAAAAACAAGCTTTCTTCAGCTATAAACTGCTGCCCCCACAGGACAACCCAGATGAAAAGGATTTAGTAGCAGCAGGAGCCATGGTGCTCTGGAAACAGCCTTGTAGCATGCTTGAGTCTAACAGTGTAGATCCTTGGAAAGGATCCTGCCTCCACTTTCTGTAGTGGCAGAAGACATTGGGGTTTGGCTTGTGACACTTTGGAGTGCTTTATTTCAAAGAATCATAGAATGGTTTGGGTTGGAAGGGACCGTAAAGATCATCTAGTTCCACCCCCCAAATTATTTTATGATAACATCCCCATTATTAAATGATGTTATTGAGAAAGGAAGGGTTCCTGTTATTTAGCTGTACTATCACGGTCACCCTACAATCTCTTCTCTTGGGAGATAGAAATAAGGATGCAAGAGGGAGGATGAGTGTGCTGGTGGTATGTTTTAATTGATATTCACAAACTGCAACACATGGAAGTGAATTAAGGTGCAGCTCCTGCTAGGAGGCCTGGGTACTTCTCTATCTGTTAGAGGAAAAGTCAAAAATTAGACGCTTGTGCATGCACACAGTAAAAGAGAATTAGGATTTACATTTGGTATCCAAGGAAGTGAAAGCAGAATACAAGAGCAGAATACTGCAGAGCTTTCTGTTCATTGTTTAAATGTTGCCATAGCAATATCTCAGGGCACAAGTTAAATGTTTTCCACTGCTGGAGTTGAGCTTTTTTTCTCTTCTCCGTTTCTGTTTTTTCTCTCTCTTGATATACACAACAATCAGGGATATCTCCACAGAACTTTGCCCAGCAATAGGAAAAGGTGTTTGAAGGCTGCATTATCGGCTTGCATGTGTCTGGTCTTCCTTGTCATTTGATAATATGCTTGAAACTCAATTAGGAGGAAATTCTTGGAGAGAAAAAGAGTGTGAGGTTCTTGTTGTTAGGACATCAAATATATTACAATATTTTGTGTAGTGGTGCTATTTTAATTGGATAGCTGCAGGCAAGCAAAGTGTAGCTGTCGATGACAATTAGAAACAACAGTGAACTTCCCAGTACTGAATCTATACCTTGGGAAGATTAAAATGAATTTCAGGTACATACCAGAGCTTCTGTAAATTTAAATACTATCACCGCTGCAAGAACCCTTGAAATTCTGTTTCTACATTGCTGAGACAAGATTTACCCTTTGCTGCTTGGGAAAGAGAGAGAGGCATCATTAGACCACTAAATAAAACCTCCCATAGTATTTGCTGCAGAGCTTGTACTTGGTATGTCAGGACTATGGGGGAGCAATATAACCAGGAAAATAGGAAAACTTAAAAGGAAACCCCAAAACAAAGCAAAAAAACTCCAGCAACAGTGGTTTTACATGAAGTTTACTCAAAAGTCTCACTCCAAGATAAGCTGAATGAATGTGGGTTTGTCTGCAAACCAGCAGCAATTCAGAGAATTTAGTAATGCTTTTTGTGGTTGAGGGTTCTCTTTTCAATTATTTGGCAGCTATGGAATCCATACAGTTCTGTGGATTAAAATAATCTTCAGCAATACGAATGTTGTTTCCTTTCATGTTTGTATGGACAGTATAATATGAACTGACATCTAGAAGATCCAGGAGTTGGTGTTTTTCCTTCACCATATGTATAAGGATGATTGCTGTAATGGTCAGACCTAATCCTGAAAACCAGTGGTAGTAATTTTTAGGAAGTATTACTGCAGTTCAGATCTCCAGTGCATTTTATTTTTGCCTGAGCATTTTTTCACCTTTGTGTCAATAATCTCTTCACTCACATGCTACGTTACATAAAATAAAGGAAACCACATAAAGAGCCTGTTTATTGATGAGAGGAGTGTTGCATGTGACTTGGAGCAACCTGGTCTAGTGGAAGGTGTCCCTGCATGTGGCAGGGGGTTGGAACTGGATGAGCTTTAAGGTCCCTTCCAACCCAAACCATTCTATGATTCTATGAGTACAGCATGAGTAATACAGCATAGATTTCTTCACACTGTTTATTATCGCACCTCAGTGTCACAAAACAAGTGAAGTGAGACCAACCAAAATTTATTTTTCAAACTTGATTAAATCTCCATCAATATCAGCTACAGATTAGGAATGTCACATGGATTTGTCACTACACTGCTGACTTAAGAATTGAGTGTCAAGGTTTATGGCCGATGATCCAAAATGCACACTCACTCATCTAAAAACGGAGGGCTCTCATCTCGAGAATTTTCATAGAATCATAGAATGTTTCATTTGATGGAACCAAAAGGAGAGTCCCTAAGTGCAAACTGCTGCTCCAAGCAGGACCAACACCAAACAGCTGCCCAAGGGTCTCCTTTTTTACTCTGGTCAAGTCTGATCTGTGGTCAGATATGGTCACGTACCCCTCATGGGCTCAGGACTCAAATTCCTCTCCCTTGTACCTGTTGGCCACTACCATGTGGGCATGACAAGAGCTGCAGTGGGAAGTTTTCAGAGGCTTTTGCTGGGTCTTAGTGGCACTAAGTTTTTGCAGGGGTTTGTTAGGGTGAGTTCATCTGCCACATTCAGTCACGACCTTAAGCTAAAGACTGTCTTAAGACCTTAAGCAGTCACTAATTCTGATCATGTACGTTAAACTTCCCCTAGCATCTTTGAGATGGTTAAAAAGGTGGCCAGCTATGATGGGGATGAGAGTTACTCATCTCATTCATCAGGTACTGTGCTACTGCCCACTCATTAGATTATTGAAGCCCATCAGATTCCATTTGTCTTGACTGGAATTGGAAGTAGGGAGCTAGGGATGAAGGTTTCATCGTTATTGGGTCTTCATCAGCTATAGACCAACATACTGCTTTCTTTTTAATCTCCAAAACCAACTATTAACGGATAGGTGGAAGAGACTGGCATGGCACTGTTTCTTTAAACTGGTACAAGTGAGAATTCTGTCTTGTAAAGAATTAATCAAAAGGATTGTTTTGATTTTTATTCACTAATGCCTATATTTCTGTTCTAATGCAGCACTGAAACATGTATTAACTAGTTGGTTCTGTAGTAAGTCTTTGGTGCAATCAGTTTCATTCATTTTAAGTTTCTTTCTCTTCTGTCACCCTGCAAAGATAAACCCTGTCCTGCTCCAGCTAATGTCAATTGGAGCTTTAGTAATTGCTTCAGCAGGATTGATTTTTGTCTAATTTTTCCTTCTCCTAAATGAAGTATAAAACCTGTTCTAGTCCCAGAAATAGACAGAAAAAGGCGATCCAAATACCATTTCAAATTATTATGCCAAAAACTTCTAAATATTCAAATGTTCCATATTGCCTTTTCAGTTCCTGGAGACCTTCCAGGTATTAATGCTTCCTTTTCATTAGTGTGTAATGTAATAATTGATACATGAACTAAGTAATTGGGCACAATAAAATCTCGATATCTATTAACAAAATACAATATTTTCTAAAATGCCGTATTTTAGAGCTGAATATTCAGTCATGTCTAGGAGAATGTGGTGACGGTGTAATCTCTGTGCTTTGACTATTCATATCAATAACTGAATAATGTGACGTTATAACCGGTTTATAACAACTGTTGTGTTATAACAACAAAAGAAAAAGTTTTAGTTTACCTTTTAAAGGCTAAAAGAGGCTCTCCAAGGACACAAAAGGGTTAAAATAGGGAGCCGTCATTTTTCCTCCTGCAATCAATGCATATTTCAAATGAAGTGCACAAAAATGTCTTAAACTCCATGAGCTTTTTTGCCAAAGGGTGATTAGGTTTTGTTAATGGCTTTGGGTTTTTTTCATAGCTGTTAGTTTTACTATAATTTTCTCTGTCACTACTCTGTGAGCTCTTATTGGACAGGCAGGTTCTTCTACAAGTGGGGTTATATATAATTTTTCCAGAGGCAAGCTTTTATATTTGTTACATCATTTAAAGAACTGAAGTTCCTTTTTATTAGGGCTGTTGATGACACAGCTACTGAAGGGGAAGGGTAGTGACCCCATTAGCCTTTCAGGTTGCTCATACACAGTGCACAGCCTACTACTGCAGTAAGAGGTTTATTGCACTTAATGCCCATGTGAATTTTGACTGCATATGGTGCAGGGAATTAAAACTATAATGGATTTCTCTTCTGAACTGGAAAAAGCCTGAAAAATCTCACCTTCAGTGAATGTTCATGCTGGTATCCCTCTTTCTGTAATGTACAATTTACTGAGCAGTCTGCCCCTGAAGATTAAGTTCTATACATTAAGTAAAAGCCTAGAGGTATCTGTTAAAGACTACTGAATCAAACCATAGGAAAGGACGGCTTAGTCCTTAAGTAACTTCCCATAACATGTAGAAAAAATAATTGTATTTCTTAATGGGAAATTTCAGCTTTGGGGAGCTCATGCAGCAGTAGTAGAATGTCATTACACCTGCAGAGAAATATAGATAATTTCTTATCATGAAAGGTATTGCATCTGATTTAAAGTATCATCTAGATAGGATTTTTTGTGTCAAAGAAGTATGAAGTTGATGATTGCCTACAGCAAATGAAAGATAGAATGCAGCCAACAGTGTTATTTCAGAAAGACCTATCTTCTAAACCTGAGGAAAACTGTAAGAAAAACTGATTGAAGAGAACATATAAACAGAAAGCTGTGAATATAAAGTGAACAGTTTTTAGGAATATAGTGGCTTGCCAGAATAAAAACAAACTCCTAAAAGAGTTTACATTTGACTATGAGTCTGTCTTTGATACAAGCTAAAATGTAACAAGTAAACCAAAATCAACACAAACCAGCATATAATGGGAAAAAAAACCCACCAACCCCCAAAAAACCCACTCCACAGGAAAATAGATAACAACCCCTATAAAAAAAAAATAAGGTTAATGTGATAGAAGTATTGAAGTTGAGTGGTAGGCTTAGAATTTACCAGAACTGAGGGGCTGTTCCTGTTCTTATTGCTGCTTTTTCTGAATACATCCTATGAAGAGTTACTGGCAGTAGTGATGCAGAACTGACAGAATTATTCAATTAATGTTTCTATTCTGGAAAAAATAATGATTAAAAATCCTTATCATGAAAGGAAAAGCAAGCAAAAGGATATTGGAAAACATCTATTAAAGATAAATATTTTTGAATCAACAGTCCTTTTATACTTTTCCAAAGAGTACTCTACAGTATATACCTAGCAAATATTCCAGTCATAAAAGTGCAGTGAACTGTGTAATCATTGACCATTTAGTTTGACATAAATTTTAGGCAACATAACAAAAATCCAACACAGGATTCAGGTGACAGAAATTAAATCAGGGGAAATGTTTAACAGCAATAGTATGGTTTTATGGGAAGTATTTCATAATCACAGAATCATAAAACGGTTAAGGTTGGAAAGGACCTTAAGATCATCTAGTTCCAGTCCCCAATTTTCTATTAAGCAACCAATCTGAACCTATCGTGATACTGCAGGGTTGTTAGATAGAAGTTACCATGAAAATATAGTCCATTTAAACTACACAGGATGCTGAAGTAGCTTAGAAGTACTGGTGGAATATTCAAAACTAAGTATTGCAGTGAAATGTATTTGAATGGATTATACAGATGTTGTAACTTTTTCTATAATATTTGCATCAATGATCCAGAGAGATGATTGACCAAAAATTACACTTAACAAAGTGTAGGGCCCACAGCTGGCAAAATAGCCTAGATAAGAACTGCTGCTATCATGGGAATGTGGGGGTAAACTGCACAAATAAGATAACTGAGTTAACTGAGAGGACATTTCCCCAAACTCATAATCATAGAATCACAGAATGGTTTGGTTTGGAAGCGACTTTAATGCTCTTCCAGTTCCAACCCCCTACCATGGGCAGGGACAGCTTTCATTAGACCAGATTGCTTCAAGCCCTACCCAACCTGGCCTTGAACCCTGCCAGGGATGGGGCATCCACACTTTCTCTGGGCAATCTGTGCCAGGGCTTCACCATCTTCGTAGTAAAGGATTTCATAGAATCATTCAATTTAATAGAATGGTTTGGGTTGGAAGGGACCTTAAATATCATCTAGTTCCAAGCCCCTGCCATAGGCTAAAGAAGAGAATTTAAAAGAACAAATGAACAAAACAGAAACAGAAACATTCTAAAATAAAGCTTGGGAAAGTATAAAAGAAGCATGAAACTGTTTAAGCATGAGTGGCTGGGCAAGTGAGCGAAACAGAGAAAAAGCCTTCATTTGACACCTCCAGATGTTGCCCCATGTCATTGCCACCTTTGGCTTAGTGTCTCTGAGCTGCCTCTGTGCTGGATGCTGTGAGGAGCCTTCATCCAGCTAGTGGAATGACAGCACAGGGTGAACCGAGCAGGGACTCACATGGACTATGGGTGCTTTCTTCCCAGCCTGTGCATTATCAGACAACACAGGACTGCACAGAGCTGGACCACAACTGTTTCAAGAGGAGGAGTGAGCAAGTAGAGCAGCCTGCATTCCAAGAAGTGGGGACATGCTTGTAACCCACATGACCTGTAATGATATCTGAGTGATACTACTTCAGGGGATTAATTATTTAAGGATATTTATAAGTTTTTATGTGTTTACTGTTATTTTGTAGGTGTCTAGTACTGTAGTTTATCTGTTGTATTGCTGATCCTGAGCTGGCAGTGAGTGACGGTTAATTAAATGTTGTTAGTTATAGTGATGTGATTTGAATCACATGAATTGAGAAGTTTTTCCTTGCAACAGTTAAGTGTCAGCAGCATGATAAAAGAGACAATGGTACAGAGTGATATTGGACGCAAAATGTTATGCATAAAAAGGACAGATACCGAATATACCTTCGGAATGAGGGACACTTGTCTGCAAAAACAAGTCTGAAAAGAATTTGAGATCATAACAGGCAAGAAATTCCACATTAGCTCCCACAGTGATAGCATTAAAAGAGACTATGTCATGCCCCTTGGCTAAACAAGCAGAGAAGCAGAATAGTGATTTTAACAATGTCAGTGGGAAGACTAGAATGATCTTTACATTTCAGTTTTCCTGGTTTTGAAACTTATGCTGAAAAGAAGGGAAATAGATGCAAAAATATTGAGTGTTGGGGAAAAAAAAAAAAAGAAAAAATTTGGTGCTCAAGTTTTAGTGTATATATTAAGAAACTTGAGAACTGATGTGATTATTGTATGAGGGGAAAAAAAAGATGTTTAAATGTTTTCTAATATAGCAAACAAAATTCGAAGAAGCAGCAAGCTTTTGGAAGCTGAAGTCTCATAAATTTAGATTAAAAATTAAGTGTAGATTTTTAACAGTGAAAATAATTCCTGATTTTTAAAATTGCTTAATGTAGTTACATTTTCTTTATCTCTTGGATTGAATGTGTAAAAATTGGATGTCTTTAAATCATAGAATCATAGGACTTCTTTGCGGAACACTGTTGTGGTGCAGTAGGCATTATTGTGTTTTGTACATTTGGATATTCAGAATGGTAGAGTAGCTGGTTCTGAGATCCCTTTATTCTCAGCTGGTGATTCTGCAGGTAGAAGAAATGTAGCCTGGTCATTCAGAACCAGGCTTCCAACCCCATCATCAATAAACATGTTTAGCTTGCAATGCACAGAACATACCAAAGGATTTCACTAAGGATTTATGATGTCCTCATAAAATAACTCCCATTTGTGGACTTGGTTTTACTTATTTACTTCTTTTGCTTATACATTTCTTGGTTTAGGGAGACAGGGAAGAGGAAACAAGTAAGCTTGCCAGTGCATCTCTGCATAATAGCTGCTGGTAGTGTAGGTTGTATTTTATAGTCTCAGTGGGCTGTCTTCTCATATTTCTGGTTATTTTTCACTTGATTTCTTGGACATGTGGTGTTCTGAACTTTTCTGAAAAAAAAAAAAGCACAACTGATGGAAAGCTAAAGCAAAGATACATATGATTCTATGATTCTATGATATACTTACAGGTGATGTTGGTGGTCACTTTGTTTAGTTTTGAGTTTCATAAAGTGTTTCATAGTCCACAACTGTGTTTCCTGCATTCAAGAGCCTTCTTGGAGTAGTGGGCAATTTCATTGTTACAGCTGAATGTAGCTAGCCTGAGAGGTCATGGGCTGTGAGAAAGTGTTCTCTGAGGTAGTAAAGGACATTTCTTTAGAGGTAACTATATTCAATTGCTATCAACTACACATCGTTAACACATTCTATGTCCTGAGATATTCAGTCCTTATTTCTTTCACCTTTTCTGAAAAGCTCAGCAAAATTGCAAGTCTTAGGAGATATTGACCTAAGTACTGCCTCCAGAGTGCATTGTCTGTGATGTTTCAGCAGTACCAGCGTGCCAGAAGCTTACTTTGAAGTCTCAGGTTGTAACAGTCATACTTCCTTTTTAACCTTTAGCCTTCCTTCCATTGCTTACTGCTCTCCACCCATGTTATATATATCAACTACAGCTAACAGAAATGTAAACTAATGGTATATTTTTGATACTCAATTTAATTTTCTCCTCACTACTGTTTAGGCTGTCACCAGATAAGATAATAAGACATATTTTCCCAGTAATGCAGCTTCATAAGATGCTGTTCAGAGTTACAGTGTCAGTGTACCCAAAGGAAAACTAAGACTTCTTAGGTCTGATTCTCCTTGTGGCTTGTATTGTCATTTATCACTGAGGCACGCTGGAATTCAGACAGTAAAGAATTGGAAGTGTGGAGTTTTATGCTCGCTTAACATAGGTGGAAAGGGCTGTATACTAGATGGTGGGAACTTGAATCCTTTGCAGACAAAGTCACCCCTTTTCAATACTGCAGGGACCACAGAAAGCCAGCAGACCTTTCAAATATTATGAATTTTAGGAAGCTGGGGATGAGGTTAGAAAAGGACAAGTTTATTTTTCTGACCTTGCTATTCTGTTCTATATTGTGGTCCTTTCTCACTTTTGCAGGGATTATAAAAATGAATTTATGTGATCTCACATGCTTGTTTTATGGAAGAAAACAGCATGGATGGCAAGCATAAAATATGCTAACCTGCTCTGAGGTTGCACTGAGAGTACTGTCATAACTACTTCATGTTAGTTTACACTATAGAGAAGCACTCTTCATATTGATTAAGAATGTCAGTATAATGATGAGCAGTGTAATAATCAGCATTTTGAAAATTCATACCCTACCTTAATCCTCACTCATTGCTCCACATCTGTTCCATACAGCTTGGTCATGTATTTTCAAGGAAGGAGGTTACATGTCCCATGGTGCTCCATTATGGTTCTAGCAAAAGCCAGTAGCTTCCCCTACTATTGAAATCCTACCAAATTTATCATTCAGGATAATTTTCATACAAAGCTTTTATTTGTACCCTCAGCTCCTCCAACATTTTGCAATTTTATGAAGCACCCTTCTCTTCCACAGCCCTCATTTTCTTGATGTAATGTTTCATTCCTTACGTTTCAAATCAAACATGAAATTAAATGTAGCTAAAATTTTGCATGATTGTTCCATTAACATTACAATAGGTGATTTGGGAGCTGGAAAAGTAAGTCCTAAGTCTAGCAGACACTGCCTGGGATTGTCTCTTGCTTTTTTCTCTCACAGTCTCTTCCCCAGATTCCCTTTTCAGAGGTTCATGTAGCCACTTCTCAAACCATTGACCTCCTCTGGACCAGTCAAATGACTACAGAGACCAACATGGATTCAGTTAGGAAAACTAACTTTGGCACTTTGAGTGCTCCTCACTCCTTAACTAGAGTTATTTATGGATGTTGTCTGTCAATATTTCATCCCCTCCCAGTGGCAGCAGAGTTCAGAAGCTCATGCAGAGCTTCTGAAGAAACTTTTGATGCCAGAGATATATTGAAGACTTGGACAGTCATTGAATGATAATGGCAATTGGGAGAGGTGTGTGAGGACTGGAGAAAACAGTTGCCTATTTCTAAGCATTTCTCCAGCTCCTTTTAATAAAAAGTTAAAAACTTGCAAGATATGATGTTGTTCTTGTCAGCATTTCGATGCAGATGGAGCTATGGACCAGAATGAAGCCTCACTGGAACTAAAGCAAATTGTATATTGAGGAAAAAATGTACTAGAAGAGCTGTCAGATCAATTTCACTGATATGAGTTGAACTACTTCCATTGCTAAGCTGCGTATTTATATAAGAGTACATATGTGTGCTTAAAAGGATAGGATGCCCTTGAAGATTTTGGAGTGCATTTGGCCTTATAACATAAAGTGATGATTCTTAGCACAGGTGGTTGCATTATGGAAAAAATAGCAGGGAAATAGTGTTGTTTTACATATCTAGCAAAACACCTGCTTCCATATATCTCTCTGTGTAAAAGGGGGATAGAAATCTCCACACATTAGTCATGTAGATCTCAGGATAGTTAGAACACTGGCTATGTGGCAGCTAGATAAAAAAGCAACCACTTTGAGAAAGGTTTGAGAATTAATAACTTTTGGGGTTTTACAAACGAGTAATGACAATATCCTCTGCCTCCCAAAAGGAAGAAAAAAATATCATGTCTTGTATCACATCTTTCCACCTCTACCATTTCAAATGATACCTTTTAAAGGGAAAATGCAATTAGAAAGACATTTAAATACAGTAGAATGGACAGTCTTGTTTACTGTAGTGGTCATCACTAGAGATTCCTTGAGACTGTCACTGTGTGTCCTCTGACTCATTGTTTGAAACAAATCACACACACTCTATGTGCTCCATTTTACGTCTCTGTAACTTAAGAAAAATTACGTTTGTATATTCCACAATTTATGAAGCCAGAAATCTCTCTTTGTAAGATTTCATACATCAAAACCAGTTTAACATGTGGAATGCGATTTAAGAAAAGGTTTCATGAACATAAGCTTTCAGTTGCATGAAAGGTCCTTGGATAAACGCTGTTTTGTCAGCACAGTTTTTCTTGCAATCATTACCACCATACATAAAACATAGTGTTCTGGCACAGTGTAAGAGAGAAAAACGAAAGAATATGTACATCTTTTATCATTAACTATTCCATTAGTGAAATAATTCTGGAGACAAAGGTCAAAAATGCCTGTTTTGTCATTCCGTTCTTAAGAAAGCTTTTTTTTGATCCACCAGCAATTTCATGATACTCTAACCCTAACCCTATTGAAACTCTTAGTGATTCTTTGCCTTCTCACTTACTTTACCTTAGGCATAAGTTGAACCACCAACAAATTAACCAACAAAAATATTCCTTCCTCAAAGTTAAGCAAAGTCACAAGCCTGCCAATTCTTACTTTTACGAGAAAATACTTGCAAACATGATCTTATTCAAATATCACCTTAATATTCTAGCTCTTACCAAGTGAATAAGGAGTATTCAAGTAAAACTTATTTAGGTTTTCTACATATTTTACAACAAAATTATTATTTATATATTTTCAATTTATAGACTGGAATGACTGACAATACAGTACCCATTCCTGTGAAATTTTACCTGCACTGTAGTTCATAAGCTTTACAGCCATAAAATTCTTTTTGTCATAAATCACATCTTTGGTTGTTTCCATTTGACTTCTTATGTCAACTTGTGCATTTAGTAGATGAAAAACTTCCCACTGCTGGATGAAATGTTTCTATAATGCCCCATGAATATATAAATTTCCCTTTTTAGCTTGAACCCAGCAAACTGATTTCTTTGTTTTAGTGCAAGGTTAGGACCAATTCAGTATCAAAGTTCTAGACAGCTAATTGCCAAGTATATTTATATCTGCTAGTAGTTGTAAGAAATTTGGCTAAGATTTTGGCTGATGCAGCTAAACTTAACTTCTGTGGGAGGTATTTAGTCATAGCAATATTTGCTTTGCTTCTTTTATGTCAAATTCGCTGATCTAGTTGTTGCAAACCTGCATAGAAATGTATAAAATCAGCAACTGATGTTATGTATTGGTTTTGAAACAGAAATGAATTCTCTGATACACAATCATCTCCTTTCAACCTACTCTTTACTTATGTAGGTACTTATCCCCTCCCTCGTCTGCAAATGAGCAAATAGAGAGCCTGGGAGAGTAGGTAGTCTTTGAAATGTGACTCAGAGGTCAAGATATTCAGAGTTTCAGGAGGAAAGTGAGATTCACAGCTAGGGACAATTTATTGTGACCAACCTGACCCCAGCAACCTCCCAGCACAGCCAAAGGGCTTGGTGATGTCTCGAGTTCTCACATTGGCAGTTGCTATGGGTTTTCATAGGAAGGCAAGTCTTTTCTGAGTTAGAAACACTCTGATGGATAAAAAGCTGTTTATTGGCTGAATTTAAGGTTCCTATCACAGTTTCCACCTTTACTCTTTCTATACATGAATCACTGCTTAAAAATCACAAATTCAGTAAAAAGTAAAATGTACAATGAAATTCAGCCATATGTCTGGCAGGGATAAAACATAGTGCTGGGTTCCTTCCCTTTTTTCTTTTTCTGTTCTTTGTTTTATTCTTTTTTTGCTTTTCCTTAGAACTATCTGTGAAAGTAACAACACAATTAAGACACCTAAATCAATATCACTAGTGTTCTTGCTTTGCTTGTCACATTAAGTATCTTTTAAGAATTGTGTTCAACATAGATTCTTTGTCTTTTTTTTTTTTTTTTTTTTGAAAGGTGCTTTGAATAGCTTTGGTGAATCACTTAATTGTTTATTGATCTCATAATTATTCAGAGTTATTCCTTCCCACCTGCCCCCACCATAACATTATTTCATCTTCTTTTAAAAGTCTTGGGAAAAGTTTGCATTAATTCAGAGCTCCTTATCAAACTTTTGTGCGTTGTTTAAATTCCATGTTGCCAGAGTGATAAGGATAGGATTTATACAGAGGTGCCTCAACAGATAATTAACCATATAAAGAATAATTAGCCACTTGTTCAGAATACATTTCTCAGATTGGAGGCAGAAGGCAGGTATGGTGAATTTTATAGCTGGTTACTTCCGTGGGGTTTTATTTTATTAAACTGGGTAAATTGGATGAGTCAGAGCTATGATTGTCTAGGAATTTAAAGAAAATAATTGACATTTTATCTCACAAACATATTGTATTTTTCTTTATTTTTATGATAGGTGTTAGGTTAAGAGATGTCTGCATAAAGCTCTGGTTGATGAAGAGAACAAGAAGGTACTCAGGTTTTTGCATTTTGCTTTCATTTACATTCCATAAAGTAGATCTGCTTCAGGCATGACTCTCCTAAACTCTATATTGCCTTCTTTTACTCTTCATCCAAAAATCCCTGAGAGTGTACACTGATTTTTTCAAATCCAATGGATTTGCCTATTCTGTAATAACAGAGCTATTATAACCATTACTGTTATGGTAATAGTGTATGTGCAATTGTGGACTGCAAGTAGAAAGCTAAAAAGAACTGCTTTGAATTTTAGCATGGCAAGTTTCCCTGCTCCCTCTGAGTTCATAAATGAAAATAATTGTGCTGCAATGCCAAGAAATTAGTATCTTACCACAACTTCACAATGCTGTGAAAACATAGCATTGCATAACTATGAATCCACTGAATGGTATCATTATGACTAAAATTATCTAACATTGTGTTAGAATCAGACTATCTCACCATGGTACATAATACATTTTCTAAATATGGGTGAAAACCTAGAACATTCTTTGGAACAAGTATTGCCTAAATACAACAGAAATGAATGGAAAATGCTGGGCCTAATTAGATGCACATTCTTGCATTGATATATGATCAGCACGTCAGTCTTTTTTAGAAGGAAGGGGTTGCTATCAGGTGGAAAATCAATGATACTGAACATTTCTTAACCCTCAAAAACTTGGTGCCAAAGTAGAAATGTATAAATATCTTAAGAATCCTAATCTGCAATGTTTTGAAAAAGCTGAAATTAAAAACATTACTATTACTGGAAATGTAAATTTCCTTTTTCAGATCTTTGTATTTTGCCTCATGCTACCAATAATCTTACCCAAACAGTATAAGTTGCTATTCCTAGTTAGTTCTATTCTTCTTGAGTAAATGTGACTGATGATGTAAGTGAAAGACAGCTGCTGTTCACCATGACAAATGCAAAAAAAGTGATGGTCCAGGTTCAGTTGGTTTTGAAGAACAGGGATACACAGCATTAACCTTGGGACAAAGAATCCTCAGTTTAAATTTTATGGATTTTGAAGTCTTAGTTTCTTTATTACCAATATTCCAGAAGGTGTGGAAATTAGCTACCACCATTACTGGTGATAGCAGAGGGTATAAACTGAAGCCCTCAAACTTTAGTTAGAATCATAGAATCATAGTATAGTTAGGGTTGGAAAAGACCTCAAGATCATCTAGTTCCAACCCCCCTGCCATGGGCAGGGACACCTCACACTAAACCATCCCACACAAGGCTTCATCCAACCTGGCCTTGAACACTGCCAGGGATGGAGCACTCACAACCTCCCTGGGCAACCTATTCCAGTGTCTCACTACCCTCACAGGAAAGAATTTCCTCCTTATATCCAATCTAAACTTCCCCTGTTTAAGTTTTAACCCGTTACCCCTTGTCCTGTCACTACAGTCCCTGATGAAGAGTCCCTCCCCAGCATCCCTATAGGCCCCCTTCAGATACCGGAAGGCTGCTATTAGGTCCCCACGCAGCCTTCTCTTCTCCAGGCTGAACAGCCCCAACTTCCTCAGCCTATCTTCATACGGGAGGTGCTCCAGTCCCCTGATCATCCTCGTGGCCCTCCTCTGCACTTGTTCCAGCAGTTCCATGTCCTTTTTATGTTGAGGACACCAGAACTGCACACAATACTCCAGGTGAGGTCTCACAAGAGCAGAGTAGAGGGGCAGGATCACCTCCTTCGACCTGCTGGTCACACTCCTTTTTATGCAGCCCAGGATACGGTTGGCTTTCTGGGCTGCAAGCGCACACTGCCGGCTCATGTTCATTTTCTCATCGACCAGCACCCCCAAGTCCTTCTCTGCAGGGCCGCTCTGAATCTCTTCTTTGCCCAATCTGTAGCTGTGCCTGGGATTGCTCCGACCTAGGTGTAGGACCTTGCCATTGTCATGGTTGAACTTCATAAGGTTGGCATAGGCGCACCTCACAAGCATGTCAAGGTCCCTCTGGATGGCATCACTTCCCTCCAGCATATCAACCGGACCACACAGCTTGGTGTCATCGCCAAACTTGCTGGGGGCGCACTCAATCCCACTGTCCATGTCAGCGACGAAGATGTTGAACAAGACCGGTCCCAACACCGATCCCTGAGGGACACCACTCGTTACCGGTCTCAAGCTTGACATCGAGCCACTGACCAAAACTCTTTGTGTGTGGCCATCCAGCCAGTACTTTATCCACCGAGTGGTCCATCCATCAAATTGATATCTCTCCAATTTAGAGAGAAGGATGTCGTGTGGGACAGTGTCAAACGCTTTGCACAGGTCCAGGTAGATGACATCAACTGCTTTACCCTTATCCATCAATTCTGTAGCCCCATCATAGAAGGCTACCAAATTGGTTAGGCAGGATTTCCCCTTAGTGAAGCCATGCTGGCTGTCACCAACCACCTTGTTGTTTTTCATGTGCCTTAGCATGCTGTCCAGGAGAATGTGCTCCAAGATTTTGCCAGGCACAGAGGTGAGACTGACTCGTCTGTAATTCCCCAGGTCTTCCATTTTCCCTTTTTCCAGTCTTTAGGAACTTCACCTGACTGCCATGATTTTTTAAATACGATGGCCAGTGGCTTAGGAACTTCATTTGCCAGCTCCTTCAGGACCCGTGGATGGATTCCATCAGGTCCCACGGACTTGTGCGCCTTCAGATTTTGAAGGTGGTCTCGAACCAGATCCTCTCCTACAGTGGGCCCAAGGTCTTCATTCTCACAGTCCCTGCGTCTACCTTCTAAGAACTGGGTGGTGCAGTCAGAGCCTTTGCCAGTGAAGACCGAGGCAAAGAAGTCATTCAGAACCTCAGCCTTCTCCAAATCCTGTGTAGCCAGTTCTCCCGAAAGCTTCCTCAGGGGGCCTATTTTGTCCCTAGTCTGCTTTTTGTTTGCTACGTACCTGTAGAATCCCTTCCTATTATCCTTAACATCCCTGGCTAGGTTTAATTCTAACTGGGCCTTAGCCTTCCTAACCTGGTCCCTAGCTTCCCGGACAACATCCCTGTACTCTACCCAGGCCGCCTGTCCTTGCTTCCACTTTTTATAAGCCTCTTTTTTCCTTTGAATTTTCCTCAGCAGCTCCTTATCCATCCAAGGAGGTCTCCTGGCCCTCCTGCTGCACTTCCTTCTAGTTGGGATGCAGCACTCCTGAGCTTGTAGCAGGTGATCCTTGAATATCAACCAAGAGTCTTGGGCCCCCCTGCCCTCCAGGACTATATCCCATGGAACCTTACTAAGCAGGCTCCTGAAGAGGCCAAAGTCTGCTCTTTTGAAGTCCAGGGCAGTGAGCTTGCTACACGCTCTTCTCACTGTCCTGGGGATCTCAAACTCGACCATCTTGTGATCGCTGCATCCAAGGCTGCCCTGGAGTACCACATTCTCAACAAGCCCTTCCCTGTTGGTGAGCACAAGGTCAAGCATGGCACCTCTCCTTGTCAGCTACTCTATTACTTGCAGAAGGAAGTTGTCTTCCACACAATCGAGGAACCTCCTGGATTGCTTGTGCCGTGCAGTGCCATCGTTCCAACAGATGTCAGGGTGGTTGAAATCCCCCATGAGAACAAGGGCCTGCGAGCGTGAGGCTTTTCCTATCTGTCTGTAGAGTGCTTCATCCACAGGTTCTCCTTGATCAGGCGGCCTGTAACAGATTCCCACAGTAATGTCTTCCACGGCTGTTTTCCCTTTAACCCTGACCCACAAACTCTCTGTAAACTGCTCACCTGCCCCCAGACAGAGTTCCATACTCTCCAGCCTATCCCTAACATTAAGGGCAACTCCCCCTCCCCACCTGCCAGGCCTGTCCTTTCTAAAGAGCCTGTAACCTTCCATTCCAGTTCTTTGAGTAGGACAACTAAACCTATGCCTGAACACATTTACATGCATAGTCTGCCTTTGTCAGAGAATCTTTATAGCAGCAGTTCTCATGGACTTCAGCTCCTGGAACACCGTTGAAAAATGTGGACTCCTAACAGAAAGTAAGTAATGTATTTTATCAGACCTGTCTTTCAAATAGAAAAAAGGATCAGTGTAGTTTTGTTTTACGTTTGCCTTTTCAAAGATTATGTTGCTAGATTATGTGGCAGTGTGCTTGAATACACTAAAAGGTGAATGATCACTTTGCAGTCACTTGGTACAGGCTGTGCAAACACTTATTAAACAGAACTGATAAATGCAGTTAAGCTAACCGTGCAATTACATTTATTGTTAGATCCAGTCCATATATATGCAACACAGACATCCTAAGTCCAGTCCTGCTCGTAAAAATAGTGACATGCATAGCATTTGCATGGTGGGCTTTATCTTTCTTATCTGATTATTTTATAAAATCTACTTAAATTTTGCTATGATCAGGTATTACAGACAACATACATAGTAACTGACTTGCTGCGTTAGTAACTCTCTGCACTGAGCAAAATATAACAGCATTTAAAATCAAATGTGCAATCAAGTTTCTTTTGCAGAGTCCCAGAGCTGGCCAAGAAAATTAAGCCAAAAGTCACTGAGTGATTGTTCTTATTGTTCACATGGATACGTTATATCCCATCTATTAAATCGAAATAGAGAGCCCTGAAACAGTAAAAGAACCATTTCCCTCTTCCCTCCCCCCTCCTCCAAAGGCATTTAATACAGTATTAATTCTGAGAAAAAGTTATCATTCCCTGTAAAATGTTTTTCTATAGTTTCTGTTCTGAGTGGTTGTACAGATAAAATGGGCTGAAGGAGTTCTGAAGTCATCAAGATGCAGTAACCCAGAGATGCTAGTGTTAAATGGTACCTTTCTCCTGAAAGGTGAACATTTCATGCTTCCTTCTGTGTAGGGCTGTATAAGTGCAGCAAGATTTAGTACTACTTTTACATGTATTGTCTGTATCATATATCATTATTTGGCTAGAAATCTATTGCTAATTAATAACAAGCAAACATTACAATTAAAATAAGGGTAACTTAAATATATATTTACAAAAACAAAAAAGTGTATTAAAAATGTGATTAGTTCATGACCCTGTAACTCGTACCCATATGAATAACCTGGCTTGAAAATTCAAATTATTTTATTGTGCAGGGCTTGACAATACAGATGGGAATAAATTACAAGCTAGACTTAACAGTTGTTCAGCCTCTACAGTAGGGAAAGGAATATCTGAGAATAATCCTAGGAAAGGAATTGTGATTTAGTTACAGTTCAAACTCAGACAATGTCTTGATCCATAAGGAAAAAAAAAAGTAATTGCAATCTATTTATCTTCCTACCTTATTTACATACGCCTTTTTCATTTTCAGTGCTACAACTCTTTCTTCTGCTTACAACTTTTATCATCCTGACTGAAAAGGAAGTATCTAGAGACTCCATAATCTGGATACAGGCTGCAGGAGTCAGGATGCTTTACTGGATCAGAACTAGATCTCTTCCAATGCAGGACTGAGCCATAGAAGACAAATACAAGTTGCTATAATAAGCCAAGTGTAAAATTGGATTACAAAGTCATTAGAGGCTGTAGCTGTTCAGCACCTTTTAGGCCCTTAGGAAAGATTATCAAACAAATGAAAGTGGTTTTAGAATGAAGCATTCTGTTCTTTCCAAATAGCAGTTATCATTTTTTAGCTTCTAATTATTGTGCATAATATTTTACTGTATCACAAAAAAAAAAAAAAATTATGACACCTATAAAAGCAGCTCCTAGCCTGTGTATATAGAAAAAGCCTATAACCTGTTTCTATAAGTTGGAAGTTTAAATAACAAAAAGCTGCTTTTATGTTTTTCCTTTTTTCTAAGATTTATGGACTTTTTTCCAAACCTGAGTGCCTAGCCCTGTCCCCCCTTAAAAATATGGAAAAATGTTTACACTTACTTAGTTTTGGAATATTTTATTATTAATTGATTTCATTGTGTTTTTAAGAGAAAATATTTGTGAATATGTTTGTGCAAGTGTTTCTACTGTTATAACTTAGAATAAGGAAAATATTGGTTGGAAAGGGCCACTGAAAATCAGGAAGACCATTTGTCCCCCGGAAGTGGGGCTATCACACGGATTGCAAGAAATTAGGCCTTCCTTTGTCTTATTTAGCTGTAAAATCTTTCAAGAACAGATGTTCCACTGTCCCTCCTGCTCCTGTGCTGCATCACCCTTCTTATAGAAGATTTTCCCAAATGTCCTGCCAGTGGTGATTGACACACTGAAGGGAATGGATGGGTTCCATAGAGACCTTGATATGCTTGTGAGGTGGGCGAGTGACAACCTCATGAAGTTCAACAATGTGAAGTGAAAGGTCCTACACCTGGGTCAGGACAATCCCAGGTACAGCTACAGGTTGGGTGTAGAAGTGTTTCAGAGCAGCCTGCGGAGAAGGACTTGGGAGTGTTGGTTGGTGAGAAACTGGACATAAGCCAGCTTCAGTGTCTGCTAGCAGCCCCGAAAGCCAACTGTATCCTGGGCTGCATCAAAAGGAGCGTGAGCAGCACCTTGAAAGAGGTGATCCTGCCCCTCTACTCTGCTTTCGAGTGACCTCACTTGGGGAACTGTGTGCAGTTCTGGTGTTCTTAAAATAAGGATGACAAGGAGCTGTTGGAGAAAGTTCAGAGAAGGCCACGAGGACAGTCAGGGGACTGGAGCACCTCCTGTATGAAAACAAGCTGAGAAACTTGGGGCTTTTCATCCTGGAGAAGACCTCGTAGCAGTCTTCCAGTACCTGAAGGGGGCCTATAAGAATGATGGAGAGGGACTCTGCATCAAGGACTGTAGTGATAGGACGAAGAGGTGATGGGTTCAATCTAAAACAGGGGAAGTTCAGGTTAGACATAAAGAAAAAGTTCTTCCCTGTAAGGGTGGTGAGGCATTGGCACAGGTTGCCCAGAGAAGCTGTGGCTGCCCCTCCCTGGCAGTGTTCAAGGCCAGGCTCGATGGGCTTGAAGCATCTCAGTCTAGTGGAAGGTGGCCCTGCCTATGGCAGCGGTTGAAACGAGATGATGTTAAGGTTCTTTTCAACCCAAACCATTCTGTGATTCTATGATTCTTAAATACTATCCTGCATTTTTTGGCTCTTGTACCTTTTTTGATCTGTCACTCCTGAAAAGAATTTGCTGTGGTCACTGTTTAAATGACTGTAGACTGCCAACAGAGCAGCACCCTTTAACCTCCTCTCTGCAAAAAAAAATCAGCCTTACTCCCTCAACCTCACCTCCTAGAAACATGCTCTAGACCCTGATGCTCTTGGTAGCCTTTCTCTGAGCCCTCTTCAGTTTCTCCACATCCTTCTCAAAATCTGAGGCCCAAAACTCAATCCAGTATTTTAGGTGCAGCCTCGCTAGTGCCAGTTAGAGAAGGACAATTAACAGCTTCCCTTGACATGCTGGACATTGTGAGCCTCACAGTCCAATAGGTGGTTTGGCAAGCTTGCAGTAACAGTGGGTAGTGCTCAGTGAAAGTGCTTGTATTCAACCTAGTGTCCGGTATGATCCCCAGGTTCTTTCATTTAGAGCTGATACTTAACCTGTCACATCTCAGTCTGTATTGAGCCATGGCTGCAAACATATACACTTGTTGAACTTCAAGATATTTCTGTTGACTCAGTCCCTAAATTTTTCAGCATGCACTTCTTCCAAGGGATTAAACAAGTAGTGGCATTTGAAGATATGGTTTTGGGTTCAGATTGCTTCTTTCTAGATTCAATAAAACAGAGTTTACTTCCCTTTTCCAGTAAAGAAAAAAAATACATGATTTTTTTTAATATATTATTTGCTCTATGTCCTTTAGTAGGATCATGGAATTTCTCTATTTTGCAGATGTATAATAAAGATTCAGTATTTTGATATGACTGACCATTCTAACAGTAAGCATACCATCAATGGCAATTGTTATTGATACCACTCAACTTTTAGCAGAAGTTGAGTGTCTAGGCCCAGGACATGGCAGCAGAAGGATCCAAGAACAGGGTGTTCTTCTGCTGTGGTTCTTGTTTGATTCCTAATGTCTATTAGAGCAATGCTAAGTTTGAATCATGACTCCAGTTTTGCCACTCATATTTTGCTCTAAGAACAGGCTCTTGGATGCCTGAATGTGCTAAGAATCACATGATCACAAAAATTAAGCTACCAAGTTGGGACTTACTGTAAACCAATTTTTTTGACATGTTCTCCCTGTTCTGTAGAGAGCAAAAAACCTTTTGACTAGAATAAAATATGTCACTTTCAGAAAAATTCCTCATCGATCCAGGCATAACAGGCGTAACATATCACTGTGCATTATTCTCTCTGTAATTATCCTAACATGAGCCCTGGGTGGAGGGAATAATTTCTTATTTTACTGTTCCTTACAAATGACCAAACCTTTGAGACAAGTTAAATGAAATAATTTGTTTTTCTGAGGCAATCTCACAATACCTATCCCAAAAGGTGGTAGGGTTGTGTGAATGATCAGCACAAGAATACCACCAAATTCTGCTTGACTACAATAGACTGCCTTACCTTATCAATTCTTTGTATCTTCAGGTCAACTGCAGTTTCTATCTCTTAATACGAACTCTATTAGTTCTTGATTGGTGTTATTTCTATATAATTCTCTCTTGTAGGTGTATGAGGTTTTGTTGTATTAAGCATGGAAAGCTTCAGGAAGGACAAGTGGTATCTCTAAAGAGGGTGGTGAAGTGCTGGCACAGGTTGACCAGAGAACCTGTGGCTGCCCCATCCCTGGCAGTGTTCAAAGCCAGGCTGGACAGGGCTTGGAGCAACCTGGTCTAGTGGAAGGTGTCCCTGCCCATGGCAAGGTTTTGGAACTGGATGAGCTTAAAGGTCCCTTCCAACCCAAACCAGACTCTGATTCTATGATTTACCAGAAAGGGATAAAAATATTGTGGTTGGGTTTCTATCTGCTTGAAATTACTTTTAATTCTGAAGTTTCCTTTCATTTTATTACAAATAAGCAAGACCAAACTGTAAAATTCCCTTAGAATTCAAATAAGATTAGTATTTAGTGGGGACTAGCAATACCTTAGTAGTAAATAGTCTGTGTGAGGTTACAGGACTAGTTCATTACATGCAGATTTTCAAGGATAGGCAGATAGATTCGATTCCAAGTACTTTTTGTAAATTCTTCCCTCCAGAGTTCCTGCTCCATGCAGGTTCCTATGATCCAAATGCTCCGTGAATTTGTGGCACAACATTGCATTTATTACCATAAACCCTCTCTATCACATCTTCTTTCCCACATGTACACTAGGCAGCTCAGCCCCAGGTATGCAAAACCCTTTCATCCTTAAGTGTGTCTTGAGTGCAGTCTTCCAGTTGTTGATTTTCACCAGATTATACAACAGTTAAGATTAATTCAGTAAAGTGTGTGTGTACGACAGGCAGTAAAATAGATCGGTTTAAATCATGCTTTCATACTATCAATCAAAAAATATTGTTTTCCTGGAGCTGAAATGGAAATGATGAGAAGAATTCCTGTGAATTAAAAAAAAAAAAGCTTAAATTATGCATTACATTTTAGTGTGTGTGCAGAAACAAATGCAAGCAGATTTACATCCTTTAAAAGATCCTGTTCTTGCATACCAAACACCATCAAGTCAGTTAAACAACTATGTACATAAAGATATTTCTGGAGCATATACCCTGACAAAAGGCAGTAGAGGTTTGCAGGCAAACCCCAAATTAACCATTTTATTCGAGAACACAAGTATAAGTCAAGTTAGGCAAACTGAATAAAATGTAAAAATTTTTTTTATATTGTTTAATTTTTCATTTCTTCCATTGAGACCAAAATCTTTGGCGTTTTGCTGAGTAACACAAAATTCCAATTTTTTAAGATTGAGTGTAATAGTAAGAATGTTGAAGGGACTGAGAAACAAAAATCTTTCATTTAATACTCTTGTTGCAAGAGATTCTAAAAATAAATAATACTTTTTGTACTGAAAAAAAATTATAATTTAACCATTTCCTAAGTGTTTCAAGAAGAATGCTGTAGTGGAGCATTTAAATATCAACAGCTATTGACAGAAAATACAGTCTTAGAATACTAATGATTGCCTCTGTATTATTCCTCCCTTTGCCTTTGACGTTTGAAAGTGTTTTGGGGATAAAAAAATAGATTGAAAAATATATTGTTATGACTTAAAAAAATTCTAGCACTTCACCATACTTCCCCTTTAGCAGATACAGAGCATCTCAACAAAGATATACAGATAAGAGGTATTTCTGGTATTTAAAATACAGTTTCCCAGTAAAACCAAAATGTTTTTTGTGTGTGTTTTTTTTGAAACAAAGAGAGCTAAGTATTTACTTTCTTCTGGTATCCAAAGCTTCTGAATCCTACTCTGTAAGTTTGTGTTAGCATTAAATCTTTTATATACAATGCTTGCAGGCCTTTTGGCTTTTCACTCACTTTGGACAAGCTTCAGCCTACTCTTTGCAAATAACCTCTGTATGTGGACATAGGGATGTGGTAAACAGTCACGATAATTAACATTTTCTCCAGCCAAAATCTTTCTTCATCCATTCATCCATTTTTTTAAAACATCACTGAGATATTATGGTGATAGGTGACCTTATAAAAAGCATGTAGCCACAGAAAACTATGTTATAAAGAAGGAATGTTGAGCAATGTCCAGATGTTGCTTAAAGTAGGTTTTCAGACAGAAAAAATCGAATATGAAAACATGAAGGTAAACATAGTGATTATACAAATTCTAACTATAAAGCAGAAAGAAAAGGAAGGCAAATGAGGTCACATCTATTTTGATAGCACTTTTGAAAAGAAGATTAAGGGAGAAAGAAGGTGAAAGAAAGAGGTGATAAATTGTAGTGGTACTCCAGAATGATTGACTAGAAGAAGTAATCTCAATCACAAAAAAGGCAAATATAGATGATTTAGCCTTCTGTGTGATCAATATGCAATTGTTTCTTCCTCTCTCATGTTTTGCATAAGCTTATTCTCAAATGTTCTCACCATAAAGAATTATGTCTGTTGCATATATTTCAGTCTCATGAAATATTTTGCTACTAGTCAGTTTATTACCTTCATTTCATACTATTCTTAATTTCTTGGAGTTTCATTCTCCCTGTACCATGCTAAATAAGGATTTTCTCCTCCAAGTTCTGTAATCTCTAGATATTCAAAAAGTCCTGTCTTTTCATTGGATTAATCTGTTGTCCTAAAATAAGTTTTTCTTATCATTCTTCCATCTCTGAATATCCTGTTTGCTATTATAATTTTTGTTACAAGATTGCTAGACTTTGTGTGATACTGCAACCATGACTTCATCAGAGTCATGTAGATTACACGGTGAAGATGGTAAACTAGGTTAGTATAAAGTATACTGGTAAAATTCTTTGGTTATTCAATAATGCTATGGATCCAATATTCCTTCAGTTGCAAGAAACATACATGATCAAGGCTGTGGTTGGCTGACAATGTCTTCTTCTCAGAGACAATCATATCTTTCCAGAGGAAAAGAGCAGGGGCAAGAGACAGTTATTGGGTCTCCTTCTGCTCCAAAGGCAAAAAGTTGTTGAATTTGAGAGAAATATGTATTTTTGTCAACTAGTTTTAAAACATACTGTCCTGGGTTCAGCACCACAACACGTCATGCCCAGTATATAAACTGGGGGCAGTTATCCAGAAGGGCTAGACCACTGTTCGCGTCAGGCTGGGTATCGATTGGCGGTTAGTGAGCAGTTATATTCTCTTCCTTTGTTATTTCCCTTATCATTATTATTATTGGTGGTAGCAGTAGTGGTTTTGTGTTATATCTTGCTTACTGGACTGTTCTTATCTCAACCCGTGAGAGTTACTTTCTTTTGATTCTCTTCCCCATCCCTCCTGGAGCTGATGGGGAAAGGTGGTGAGTGAGCGAGTGGCTGCATGGTTCTGGGTTGCTGGCTGGGCTTAGACCTCAACATGTACTTCTACACATTTTCATCTCAGTGAGACTGCCATTAATGCAGCATAAATAAGAATTCAGTATATCTGTCTTAGGACTGCATATTTATTTTCAGGTTAAAAGTTTTAAAGTTATTTAAAGCTTCATGCCTCCTTTATTTAATTTTGATTAACTTAAATACAAATAATGTGGGTAACAGCATAATAAACTGTAACAGATGCATACAATTCCATTTATGAAATATTTTCTAGATGTTCATTAATTATGGTCATGCAACTTATTAGAAGTTAGTTAAAAATCTATAATCTTTTTTAAAGGAGTGGATTGCCCTACATTTTTTAATCGTCTGTGTTGGATATTTTTGCGTGTATGTAATATATAATATATATACATATAATATATACATATAATATAATCAAGGTCTCATGCTCTCATGAGGCTTCACTTGGAGTACTGTATTCAGTTCTGGTGTCCTTAACATAAGAAGGACATGGAGCTGTTGGAGCTAGTCCAGAGTAGGCCACAAGGATTATCAGGGGCTAGAGCATCTCCCGTATGAAGACAGGCTGAGAAAGGTGAGGCTTTTCAGCCTGGAGAAGAGAGGCTGCGTGGAGACCTCATAGCAGCCTTCCAGTATCTGAAGGGGGCCTACAAGGATGATGGAGAGGGACTCTTCATCAAGGACTGTAGGACAAGGGTGATAGAACAAGGGGTCATGGGTTCAGAATTGAAGAGGGGAAGTTCAGGTTAGGTACAAGGAAGACATTTCTGTGAGGCTGGTGAGACACTGGCACAGGTTGTCCAGAGAAGCTGTGGCTGCTTTGAAGATTCTGAGAGTTTAATAACGCAGAAGTTCAGGCCATAAGGTTTCCATCATGGGGTAGCCAAAATCAGAAGTTAAAAGAAGTGCCTTAGTTAAGTTGTTTCTTAAAAAATCCTAACCAGCCAACCAAACCAAACAGGTTTGTTTTTTTTTTTTTTCTCTTTTCCCTTTGGACTCTAGACTTGCAGTAGAGCATCAAGTTAAGATTACAATGATTTTATTTCTTACATCACATTTTTTTATATATATAATTATTAGTTTATGGTTCAGATGCAGAGTATTCATTGTGAAACTAATGGACCTTAGTTGCAGTGCTTTTTTTTTGTAGCAGTATCTCTAATGTGATACTTTGCAGAAACAACAAATTCAGTCTCTCCTAAAAATTCATATAGTGTATGATATTTTCTGTTCAGGAAATTTCAAGATAAAAAGGACAAATTGTTAATGTTTTTTGTATTTCACAGAAAAATAAAAGACACAAAATTAGAAGTGCATGAAACAAGTGACCCAAGGGTATATCATATATGTATATTTGGAGTGCTGTCCTGCCATTCAGAAAGACCTTGAAAGGCTGGAGAAATGGGCTGACAGAAGTTTCATGAAGTTCAACATGAAGTGCAAAGCCCTTTACTTGGGGAGAGCAACACCCTGGTCCAGCAGCAGGCCAGAAGCCACTCAAGAGTGGGGCTTGAGCATGGGGGTTGAACCAGAATGAATTCCAGAGGTCACTTCCAACCCCAGCCATTCAGTGATTCTGTGATATTCAAACACACTACTCTGTGTAAACACTGAAATTGCTATGGCCTGAATTTCACTGTTTTCTTTATGAGCGCACACAGCTAGCATCTTCTGATCAGGCATTTCATGGCAGCTGATAGCCTCTGAACAATTGAAGTGTATTTGGCCAGTTACAGTGAAGAATAGCCAATCTAAAATTCATTACTGGTGTTAGAAACTGATGTAATTAGTTGACATTTTAAAAATACGCTTTTATTTCTTTTTTCTGTTAAATCTCATGTGTCTCAGAACTTTAACTTGGTATTAGAAAGTTTAGTTTTATAGCTTAGATTTATTTAGTTGAGTTTTTGATGGACTCTCATCAAGGACTGTAGTGGTAGGAAAAGAGGTAATGGGCTCAAACTTCAACAGGTTACATTCAGGTGAGATCTGAGGAATAAGTTCTTTATTGTGAGGCTGGTAAAGCATTGGCACAGGTTGTCCAGAGAACCTGTGACTGCCCCATCCCTGGCAGTGTTCAGGGCCAGGTTGGATGGGGCTTGGAGCAACATGGTATATAGAAGGTGTCCCTACCCATGTCAGGGGGGTTTGGTCTAGATGATCTTAGGGTTCTTTCCAACCCAAACCATTCTATCTACATAAATCTACATACAAAAACAAACAAAATAATAGAAAATAATGTTTTGTGTGTTCAGTGTTGTAATAAGTTTGTAATGGGCTATGTTCTATAAAGCAGCATGAAGTAGTAGGTAGCAGGTTACTACTCAAGGATGATAATTGTTCCATTTAGTGTTGGAATTAATGTCTATTCAGCAGACCAATAACCAGTAGGTAAAGACAATTGTCACAGATGCCATTGTACACACTACACTGTTTATTGTGAATAAGGTTCTTACCATTACAGAAAAAGTAAATACTTGCTGCTTTTGGCTAGCAGACTAAGTCAACAAATTGTTTTTTCAGTTGAAATCAAGCCCATCACTGTATTTTTCTGGGCCTTGCTTTATCTTTCTTTGTACCACAGGTTGAGGAAATCCAAGAGGATATCTTTGCGTGAATTTATTCTTGCATTGTGGTGTCCTTAAGATGATGGATGAGATTACTTACTGCACTTATAAGTGGTCTGCTGATTTTATCATACCCTTTTCAGGAAAGGAATAGATGAAATTCTGAAAGGCTGCCTTTGGGTTGGGAGAAGGATCTTTTCCTAGATTTCTCCTGCTACTGATCAAGCTGCCAGTTACTCTCCGACATCCAATAGCTTAGTTCTTTTTGGCTGTTTGGTAGTATTTGATTGTTACTTGAGTTTTACTTCTTGTTTTGATTAGTGTGCGTCTTTGGCATGCAGACCTAGTTTTACCTGAACATAGATATTGATATCTTCTAATGGGAGTTGCTGGGAGTGCTTGTGTTCGATGTCTGCATCCAGCTTCCTGTGACTGGATATTCCTGGTGGGAATAAAACTGATATTAACTCACTGAAACTGGGTTTTCAATTTTTGTGTTGTTTCAAACACCATTGATTATGTTTGCCTGTTAAACTAATAGCTGCTTATATGTATAGATGTTGAAAATAAATTGGTTGTACATGTACAGAATTTATACAGGTATTTATATAGAGATTTAATATAGTTAAATGAAAATATTAGAAAGGCATGGTGAAATTTGTAACTCTGATCTTCTGATTTCCAGTTTGGTGACCAGTCCACTGGCTGTTCTATAAAACTGACATTACTTTTAATACAGAGTTTTCCTTTTTAAATTAAATGAGTTTTGACACCATGATTGCAGTAAGTAGCTGAGGACTTGCTCTTTTGTGCTACATATATTTTTGTGCCCGATCTGGAGTAAAGACTTTTATTAGGAATTTAATTCTGTAGAATGCTGAAAATCTTCTCTTCCCACTGGATGCTACTTAAGGTTGCTAGGCTCCTCAAAGGGTTAGCAAATATCACAGCTTGCTTAGCACATGGTACTGCATACGTCACTTGGCAGTCTCTGAGTAGAACAGACTTGTACTGCTGCCACTATAGATTATTCTATGTAGTTTTGGGATTGTTTCGCAATTTGAAGTGTGAGTCCATCCCTTATAAAGTAGTAACATTGTTTGGATGGGGACTGGTACATCCAGCAAAAATAGTCACTGAAGAAGTAGGAAGAGGAAAGACTTGACATTTTTGTATGATAGCAATAAAAGTATTTAGTCCCCTGGACATTTCATACAAAACCTCTGCAGAACATCATATCATTGGGTGACTGAGAGTGTGGGACAATGATAATAAATCTTCATTTTCTTACCAGCTATCTTAGGTCCTTGTTCTTTTAATGTTGTTTGGTGTGACTTGTGCATTCCCAGATCCTCTGTGTAATACCAGCAGCATACAGGATGCACTTACCACAAAATAAACCTATCCCCAAAGCCTCAGGGCATTGAACTGCCCTTTTGTTCCATGTAACCAATTGCAGAACTACTCACAGAATGACATGCTTTACTGCATGTCACCTTATTGCTTTATTATTAGCCTTCATAAAGGTCAGATAGGCCTGACTCAAATTCATGAGGAAACTGTTATACTTTTTTTTTTGTTTCCCTCATTTTCTCTCTCCTGGAGGACCTGCATATTTTTCTGAAGGTCTGCAACATTATTTTTGATATCATGTGGAAAGCAGAGAACTACTTTGAATTCCCATTGTGGTAATCAATGAGATGTAAAATTGCAGCTGTTTCATGCCGCTTAGAGCCTCTCTTGATGAACGTCCTCTGGTTTGTCAAAATGCATAAAGCACTCATAAGACCATAGGATTAGATCTGTTTCTCTCTTATGTGAACAAACACAGAAAGAAACCAGCTGTTAAGGAAGCATTTTTGTTTGTTTAAATAACCCTGCTATGACTAGAGTAGAGCAAAATGCTTCTGTGCTATGCATATTTCTCAGGATGGGAATAAGAACCATTACTTGTATGTGTGATATAAAAAAGCAATAAGGTCATCAACTAGCTCAATGAAGTTTTCACTTCTGAAAATATTCACACATACGTAGGAAGAAGTCAAGGTAACAGTCCAGGTATGCTGCGTATTTTAGTATATTTTGGTGACTACTCAGGAAAGGTATGTTCGTCACTGCGCTGCTTCCTGTGACCATCTGGAGCTTAAGGAATTGATGCAGTGCAGAATTTGCATCCTCCTTTTACAAAACCAGACAACTCTTTCACCTAAAGTAAAATAGAATTTCTAGATACCAGCAACTCGAAGCCTTTGAAAGAAGAAAGCAGTCAGGATTCCATTGAATTAGGATTCAAAATTGCCAGAGAGGAACTCTAGGACTGTAGTGATAGGACAAGGGGTAACGGGTTTATACTTAAACAGGGGAAGTTCAGGTTAGATATAAGGAAGAAGTTCTTTACTGTGAGGGTGGTCAGACGCTGGCACAGGTCAGTCAGAGAAGTGATGAATGCTCTATCCCTGGCCATGTTCAGGGACAGGCTGGACAGAGCATTGGGCCACATGGTTTAGTGTGAGGCATCCCTGCCCAGGGTAGATGATATTAAGGTCCTTTCCAACCTTAGTCAGTCTGTGATTCTATGAATTATGAATGTGTAAGTTAATTTAGTAGTTCCTTATTTTACAGTATATATTTAAGAGGAAGAAACTCAATAATATATGTTTAGGAAATATGTAGAGTATGGCATATTTAATAAAAAAAAGAAAAGAAGAAAAAAGTAAAAAGGAAAAGGTTTAGCCCCGAAGTGTTTTCCTATGAATGTCTTTTTAAATAGAGTGATTGGGTAGCTGATGGCATTAGCAATGGGCGAGAAGCTTCTTGTCTAAGTCTCTGAGGCAGATAACTTCAGTCATCTCTTATCAGTTCCTTGGAGGTCTTCATAAAATGTTCTGTTCTCATTCCTCTTGCTACTGGAGCAAACATCTGTTTTGTTAATGGCATCTCTCAACTACCTGAGCTGATAAGCAAAGAATTGAATGAATGTTTGTAAATGAGGAATTCTTCATCTGCACTGGTTATTCTTTTAGCATAGAAATTAGGGGGTCACAAGTTTCTATCTCATTCTAGAACTGGTTTCTGTAAATATGTGTCCATTTTCTTTACTATTCTTGATGATGATATTCTAATGAATAAATACGAATTAAAAAAAGTGTTGCCATCTCTGAGATTTCACAAATTGTGTTAAACTGCTTAGCAGTGACAATGAGATAATAATTCTGTATGTCATTTGAAATTGGGATTATGTCCTAGTTTAGGGATATGTGTTTCAAGTATTGTAGTTACTCTCAACTAGCAAGTCAGGAGAATGTGAGTTTTCACCTTATGACTGGATTGCACGATCTAGATTTGGAAAATGCAGCCCTTGCAAATAATAACATGCAACATTTGCCAAGAGAATAGATGGAGATCTGGATATGTTGGAAACTCTCTTTCCACATGATTATGTCAGGAGCTCAATTGTTGTAACCCACCAGTTGTGAGTTCTGGGCCGTGGACTGGTGGAAATATATCAGGGAAGATGTGGAGAATGATCTGAAAAGGAACCTACTTCCCAAGATGAAACTTGTCCTCATTATATTAGATATCAGTCAAGGAATAAATTTTAATTTTGGATAGCATTTGAAGAAAGGGGGGAAATCATGGAGGGTTTTGGTTTTAAAGTTTCACTTTTATACAGGTATTTTCACAGCAAAAAATCAGGTTCCTTTAACACTTTGATACCTTGCTGAAATTTTGCTGAATGTAGACTGTCATTTGAATTAGTGGTTTGAATGGTTTGGGAAGCTCCGTAACTTTTTGTTCCTAGACACATTCTTTTATTCCTATTCTTTGCAATCCTTACAGCTATTGTGGATTTCCTTATGTTACTGAATATACGAGTAAAATATGGTCTAGATGCTATATTATGCCATGTTTTCTGAACTCTGTCCCCTGGTCCTGTGTTCATTGCTGACTGACAAGTTAGGCAGACCTGTTCCATGGAGATATTGCCCTCTGTACAACTGCCTCCTGTACAACTGCAGTCATACAAGGTGTGATTACTTTTTCTTTCTCTTAGACTTTCCCTAGTCTTGGATAAAAATAGCTTTTTATAGGAAATGGTATGAAAATTCAGACAGAAACTGAAAAAGTGACAAAGCTTACAGCTCACAGTCTTTTAGGTAGTATTTATAACAGTCTTCTCAAGAGGTTGAAACGCCAAAGATATGGTAGAGCTCAGTGAGGTCTTCATCGTTCTGCAAGTAGGATTAGGCAACAAAAATAAAAGCAGGTTATTTTGTCTACTATAGGTTTCAGTTGTACTTGAATCTCTTCTCGAACTCTGTTTAAAAGGTATTCATTCTTTGAGTATGATGTTAAATAGAACGTAAGTGTTGTTTTGTGGGGCGTATTCGGGATACTAATCAATATATTGTGTCTAATATCCATAGATACTCTCAGGACTTTGAAATACTCTTGTAAACAGTGTCTAACATAGACTGTAAAGACTACAACTGATTTCCAGACCAGCTTTGGGTTACTGATCTTGAAGAGGTTGTACCTTTTATATTGCCTGGCTACAAAAGTATTAGTCCCAAATAAAGGAAATGGAAGCCTGTACTACATTTTCAAAGCTGGATTACTAGCCTGTGTGCTCCTTTTCCTTCTAGCCCCAGAAGTCTTACATAGCTAGCAAATGTGTCATTGCTTCAGACCTGTGAAGTCTAGCAAATAGATTACTTTTCTGGAAGAGATGAAATTCAGCCCATCAAGCTGAAGCAGGAATTGAACTGAGTTCCTCTATTTCCTTGCAGATACACTTATCAGTGCTTTTACTTAGCACACTCTCGTATTTTCTTGCTTGTTTATTAGAGAAAGGTAGCAAGCTCTTGTTTAATAAATATTGTGCAAACCCCCTTTTAAAATCCAAGTCATATATGTGTTTATGCGATCTATGAATTCAACATTGTACACATTTCATCCGTGGGTCCTGACGGAGCTGGCGAATGAAGTTGCTAAGCCACATTTGAAAAATCATGGCAGTCAGGTGAAGTTCCTGACAACTGGGAAAAGGGAAAGATAACACCCATTTTCAAGAAGGGGAAAATGGATGACCCAGGGAATTACAGATCAGTCAGTCTCACATCTGTGCCTGGCAAAATCTTGGAGCACATTCTCCTGGATGGCATGCTAAGGCACATGAAAAACAACAAGGTGGTTGGTGACAGCCAGCATGGCTTCACTAAGGGGGAATCCTGCCTGACCAATTTGGTAGCCTTCTAGGATGGGGCTACAGAATTGATGGACAAGGGTAAAGCAGTTGACGTCATATACCTGGACTTGTGCAAAGCGTTTGACACTGTCCCACATGACATCCTTCTCTCTAAATTGGAGAGATATCAATTTGATGGATGGACCACTTGGTGGATAAAGAACTGGCTGGATGGTCGCACACAAGGAGTTGTGGTCAATGGCTTGATGTCTGGCTGGAGACCGGTAACGAGTGGTGTCCCTCAGGGATCGGTGTTGGGACCGGTCTTGTTCAACATCTTTGTCGCTGACATGGACAGTGGGATTGAGTGCGCCCTCAGCAAGTTTGGCGATGACACCAAGCTGTGTGGTTTGCTTGATATGCTGGAGGGAAGAAATGCCATCCAGAGGGACCTTGACACGCTTGTAAGGTGGACTGATGCCAACCTTATAAAGTTCAACCATGATAAGTGCAAGGTCCTACACCTGGGTCGGAGCAATCCCAGACACAGCTACAGATTGGGCAAAGAAGAGATTCAGAGCGGCCCTGCAGAGAAGGACTTGGGGGTGCTGGTCGATGAGAAAATGAACATGAGCCAGCAGCATGCACTCGCAGCCCAGAAAGCCAACCGTATCCTGGGCTGCATCAAAAGGAGCGTGACCAGCAGGTCGAAGGAGGTGATCCTGCCCCTCTACTCTGCTCTTGTGAGACCTCACCTGGAGTATTGTGTGCAGTTCTGGTGTCCTCAACATAAAAAGGACATGGAACTGCTGGAACAAGTGCAGAGGAGGTCCATGAGGATGATCAGGGGACTGGAGCACCTCCCGTATGAAGATAGGTTGAGGAAGTTGGGGCTGTTCAGCCTGGAGAAGAGTAGGCTGCATGGAGACCTCATAGCAGCCTTCCAGTATCTGAAGGGGGCCTATAGGGATGCTGGGGAGGGACTCTTCGTCAGGGACTGTAGTGACAGGATAAGGGGTAACGGGTTAAAACTTAAACAGGGGAAGTTTAGATTGGATATAAGGAGGAAATTCTTTCCTGTGAAGGTGGTGAGACACTGGAATAGGTTGCCCAGGGAGGTTGTGAGTGCTCCATCCCTGGCAGTGTTCAAGGCCAGGTTGGATGAAGCCTTGTGTGGGATGGTTTAGTGTGAGGTGTCCCTGCCTATGGCAGGGGGGTTGGAACTAGATGATCTTGACATCCTTTCCAACCCTAACTATACTATGATTCTATGATTCATAAGGAGAGAGCATTTTTTGATTACATATGATGATGTGTTGATAGTAAATTGCTCCTGGTTGAACATGAGATTTTTGTTCTCTTTGATCAAACACAGATCTTAGTTAAAACTGATATCTGAGTATTTTGTTATCTGAGATTGATATTACTAAGTACAACTTAACACTTCATTAATATTCTTGTTGAAATGTTTTTCATCACAAACTGCAAACTCAGAAAAGTATATGCTTCATGCATGCTTGCTGGACAGTATATGCAGTGTCTTAAACTATTTTGTGTAGCAGTCATTTGATTAGTTTAGCAAGAATTCCTATCATTATAATGACTTCATATGTGTGTGTTTTTTAACAAGATTTATAGTTGTGGCATGACCATCATGGGTGGAACTGGAATTACTCAAGAGATATCCCACACGGTAGTTCCACTAGTTAAATGGGTTATTATATAGTCCAAAATGATTCCCTAAATTAGACAGTAAGCTATCAACCAAAATTTTATTTTTCTTGATAAAAAATATTTAAGTTGGCAAAAACTTTAATATTTAGTTATTTCTCTGCAGTACATATTGAATGAAGTCCATCGCTATCCCCTTGCTGTAAGACTATGAGATCTTGGAAAGAAATTTCTGAGAAGGCTTCACTTTCTGGGAATTTTTCTCCCAGTGATTTGTAGTTATGCACATACAGTATAAGACAAATAATTATCTTCACTAATATAAGACAAATCATATTCTCCATATACTTCTGACACAAATCTGTCAACTAAAAACCAGGCGTGTTTGTAAATCTTTCTTCTTGATACCTCGGGGAAGGATATTTTTGCCTTGTGGAAGACCAGCAAATGATACTACCTTCTTTTGCAATACTTTGAAGGTACAAAAGGCAGAAAATGATTAAATATTGGGGTAGGTCTTTTGGATTATGGCTATATTTGAAACTCTGTATTTGGCAGCTCTCTGACTTAGGAAATGCGTTGTGACTAAGAAAAGTCCTCATGAAGTGATGAGTATGGGCATTCTGCAACTCCTTTCAAGCTGTTGGTTTCCATGTTTTGTTTTTAAAACTGATTTTAATAAATTAACTTTGAATTAATGGTTGAAAACTCTAGGAACTGGGAATTAAGAATGTAAAACATTTCTAAAATGATGAGATAAATAACATGTAAATAAACAGAGTATTTCGTAGAAAGTATGAAAAATTCAGTTTATGATAAGAATTAATAATAATATTTGATACAGATGTTAATAAAATTTTAGTTTTACTTTTGGCAACACAACATTTTTAGATGCTTTTAAAAACATGAACTTGTGTCTTTCAGTGATTAAAATAGGGCTCTAGGACTCAAAACTGCTTTCTTAATTTTGCTGTGGCTCTCAGTCTTTTAAGACTGTCATATTCTTTTTTTTTTTTTTTTTTTTTTTTGTAGAGATAATGACCCTTGCCTACCCATCTGACTATCCTACATTACGGTGTGCCAAAATTCCTTATCATCAGTGCTAAGCTGAAACTGTATCAGATAGATACCCTAGTAGGGAGTGAAAATCTAAGTCTAAAACTGAGAGTTCAGTAGAAGTCAGTAGCACTTGTCCAATTGTTTTGTAGACAACATGAGTCAGGTTTTCACCTAAGATTTTCTTTTTTCTCTCCAGCCCACTCTGTTTCATTTTAGCCACACTGAATTTAGCAGTTGATAAAGTTGGCACTAATTTATTTGTTTCACTGTATTTAAAATGCTAGATGACACTATCCAATATTCTTCTATCTCCTTTCTTTTTGTGAATGTCACAGTGTGTTGCACAAACACAGCAGGAATGAAAGCTAACACAAATGCATATTTGTGGCTACAGCACAAAAATGTGTATCTGTAGATGAACAAACTAGGTCAAGTCTTTCATAGTAAAAAAAAATAAACAACCATTTGTCAGATGAGTATGTGGAGACTGTTAGTAGTCAATAGAACTGATCAAAAATGGGGGGGGGGAATATCGTTGGAAATATTTTTTATGACATTTTGTGTAACCACACACACAGACATTCACATTAAAAAGACACTAGACCTGTTTTTCACACTATACTCTTTCTCTGAAATGATTCACTCGAAGCTTTGTATTAGTTAGGCTGAACAAGACAAATAGTCTAGGAGATTGGTTCAACACAGATGAACTAATTTATTGATTAGGTGTACAAAAATATTTCCACTCAATAATAGAAGTATATGAGTGAATTTCTTTGCTTGTAGCAGATCACATAGAAAAACTGAGACTATCAGTTTTGAAATTGATATTTATACATTAATTAAACTTGTTTTGAGAGATAGCCATGCAGAATTACCTAATCTCCATCTGCTTAATTCACATGCAGCAGTATAAAAATATTAGCATACCAGACATGCAACTATCCTTTGTTTTGTTTCCACCTGGCATTCCTGAAACAAGGAAAATTAGAAGTGCAGTATATACAGAAACTATAGGTCTCATGCAGAAGAATAATCGTTATGCAGGATTTCACTTTCAGGAAAAGGTGTAGTTATGGCTTGCAATAAATAATCGAGGTTTGTGGAGGTTCATCCAATTCCTTAGTGCAAAAAAGTTCTATTCTAATGAGCATATAAAATAAAACAGAGCTCTGAGACAGCAGAATATGCCAGCAACTGAAGTGAATAAAAACTTGCAAGAATGCCAATGACCAAGAAAACATTGGTAGCTAGTTTTACTGCACAGTGAGTCAGCAGTTACTCAGGAAGGATATTTAACTTCATCATATTTACTGGTAGGACAGTTTTTGCATAAAGATGTCTTTGTTTAAGAAACTATCTGAGGTAGCATTTTCTCTCTATACCCTCTGGAACTGTTGAAAGTCTTATGTGGACATAGCACACTGTGATTTCCCTGGCTTATTAACTTTACCCTTACTTTTTACCTAACATATAAATACCCAGAGCTCACACACATTTTTACTAACAGCATGCAAGTGGTTTAGATTCATAAATAAAAGCATCTAATTCTCTTTCACATGTCCCAAAGCATCCAAGACTTCCACAGGAAAAGGCAGACAAGAGAAAGGACCGACAAGAAACCTAGAATGGTAACTTGGGGCCAAGCTTAGTAACAGAGAGTATCTAAAATAACCTCCTTTCTTTTTGGTGGTTGAATACTACCCTGTTAGTAATATTTATTAAAAACAGCAGGAACTGTTTAATTGCTTGTTCTCTTCTACTTATCTATTTTATTTATGATGTCATCATTGTAGTGCATGCTACTGTGTTTATTTTTCTTTTACTAAGTCTTACTTTTACTCAGCTTTTTTCATCCTTTTGCAATTTATGAAAAATAACTGCTTTAAGAACAATTACTAAAGCCTGATTATAACTTCAATGAGTTTGTGCTACTTATTGCCATACTCTATTTTTAGAAAATACTCAAAGATTTTAGACCAAGTTTTGATCAGTTACTGGGATAACTCTAAAATCAAATGACTGTACTTGAAATGAGGAGCTGAGCATTGGATTAATGCTATTGATTGTTTTCCAAATATTCCTCGTAATTTTCCTTGGTGAGTTATTCAAGCAAAGTTGATTCTTCTATGTTAACAGTAATTTTCCTTTCATCTTTATTCCTACTAAAAACTTCATTTTCCTCATAGTGTACTGTGTCCAAACCTTCTTTAATATTTCATTTTGTTGGCATCCAGAAAACTAAGCCATTTTGCATCTCTTTTGAGGAACAGAGGAAGGGAGGAAGATGAACAAAACTAGCCTTTTTGCTATTCCTCTTCTTTTGTTATCAAAAGTGCATGGCAGGTGAGATTTTTCCACTGTAGATGTAGTAGATTTAGTGCCTAATTATAGTCTTTGAAATTTAGGATGAGACTGCTTGCAATTTTTTTTTTTCATATATCTCGAGATACTTAATTTTCTCTAAGTTTTGCTAATTTCCAAAGGATTTCTCTTGGTAGCTGCTTTGGCACAATTCCCATTTTATTCATTCTGTAGAAAAGCCTATTATAAACAATTTTTTATAAAGATGCATGAAAAGAAAAGTTTTCTCTTCCATTGTCTATTTGCATGTTCTTGAACTCATTAAAAATAGACCTTACAAAAATAGGGAAGAAAACAGACATGTAAGTCTATGCTTCTGGTATTCTGCATTAGGTTGATTTTTACAAGTTTGGCTTAACACTGAAGAGCATATGAAATAATAGAATATACTTAGCAAGGAAGGGAAACACCACATATTCCATTTTACTTTAATAATGATACTCTGTGGATAAATGAACATGTGCTTGGGGAAACTGCTTCTCAATAAGCAGCTAATTAATTTTGCATTATACTTGGAATTTATTTGTATTACAATAACTCTCAGGAGTGCAAACTGAGAGATTTTATGGGAACTACAAACTTAAATTATTGTGCAGGATAACAGAGGTAAAGCAACTTAGAAAATTGTTTATAGCTATTCCCAGTAACTTTCTTCCTTCAGTTTGCTGAATCATTTTGCATATTTCAGTTCCATGGATGTTTTCACTCTTCATAAGTACCTCTGAAAAATGAAGCTCTTTTTTAATAATTTTCTATCACTCATGTCATTGCTTGTATTTTATTTCACTGAACACTGCTATACCAACCAATATATGGATGCCATAGGGGGACACTTCATCGGGGACCCTAGCAATAAGACAAGGGGCAATGGGTTCAAACTTAAACAGGTAGGATTCATGTTATATATAAGGAAGAGGTTCTTTACTGTGAGGGTGGTGAGGCACTGGCACAGGTTGCCCAAAAAAGTGATAAATACTCCATCCCTGACAATGTTCAATGTCAGGTTGGACAGAATGTTGGGAGACATGGTCTAGTGTGAGGCACCCCTGCCCACGGCAAGGGAGGTTGGAACTAAATGATATTAAGGTCCTTTCTAACCATAACTATTCTATAACTCTATGATTCTAAGATTCCCTGTATGATACTTAATGACAAAACACAGCTACAGATCTGCTTAATCAGAAAGAAGCGTAATGGAGTGATCAAGGCATATTGCTATGTCTCAAGATGTATTGGATTTGTTATGTTTCAGGCTTCATTTTGATTCAGAAGTAAATGGAAAATTTTCCATATGAATTCAGGAGTCAGAAGTATCAAGACACAAAAAACATATCATCACCATGTGACTGCAAGCTAGGCATGCCTCTCTCACGTCATTTAGAAGAGCCTAATAGGTGATTCAGGACACATCTTTGACCATCTCTGTGTTATCAGAGCATACAGTATTTGCAAAGTGTTGTTTGAATAGAATTAGCAAGAAAATAAGGATTTTTTTTTTTTTTTTTTTTTATTGTAGGGGTCTTTTCTGTAGCATCCTCAATTTTCCACAAACAATAAAGGAAAAAAAAAATCCTTGAGGAAATATACTCTTCCATGGAAAGCTGATGACTGGTTCAGGGAGAGATAGTCTGCATTCAGTTTCAAACTACTTATGGTAATAAGTAATCTTATCCATAACCTCCAGACTGTCCCACTCTGAGTCACAGACACAGAAGGAGATCAGTTTTAATCTCCATTCCCCTTCAGTGCTTTGATAGTGCAAGAACTGCTGGTGACCCAGTACAGCAGCACAAACCCTCTCTTTATGTTAAGTAAAAGCTCCAGGCTGCCTGAAAGCAGGAGCCTTACATACCCATCTCATATTTCAGGGTGAAAAGCTTATAAATGAATCAAATCCATGTGGAGGGCAAGAAATCAGTGCCTATTATATCAGGAGCTTTCTACAGGGACATCTTTTGTCTCATGAAAATAGTATTTGCTTAGTTCCCAAGCAATTTCAAAGCGGTAGGTATCTCTCTTTGAAAAGCAAGGGCTGTGTCTTTCACTGAGATACTGAGGTGATACATTTTGAATGTAGCACTAGAAGGAAGGAAGGAAGGAACAGCTTTTTGTTTCTGTAGCCTCCTTATAGACATTCTCATAAATAAGTATACAAATGAAAATTCTCCAGAATTAGTATAGACAGAAAGCTCTGTGAAGGTTGCTAGGCAGCCGAGGCCAAAGGAAGAGAAAGCAGGCAGGGCTTTGATAATCAGTGACTTGTGGGTTATCTGGAGTTGCCATTTACATTTTTCATAAACAAGCAACAGTAGAATTTATTTTTCTTTAGTAAATGAGCAATATTTTTAAAAAATTTGAAACGAAAGGCCTGTTTTATATCTTGTTCCTATCTGTTTTAAAGCTATGGAATTATATGTATGATTATTATTTCTAATTTATTTTTATTCATTGACTGCAACAGGAGTTTGGTGCTGTATATCCAGGCTATAACTTGAACATTATTTAGCAAAGTAGTTAATTTTTAAACATTTGTCCCGTTTTACTTTTTACCAATGTGCATGTAAGACTCTAAATGAAAGAAGTTTACAGTGCTGCAAGGTGTACCTTACCCTCAAAAGATGTATGTGTTTCACTGTCACAAGACTTAATTTCTACTGCCATAATCTGTATGATATATGATGAAGTTACTCATTACAGAAATATAGCAGTAACACACACTCCCTTCCTTTTGCTGCTAAGCATACAAAAATGCAGGAATTTCCAATAAACAAGGTTTTTGTATGCAAGATTAGGTGATCACATTATTGACTAATTGCTGAGATTTGAAATCTCTGCTTATATTTGTGTCTTAGTCTAACTGAAATTAGCTGTGCCTTCAGCAGCTGTATTATACATACAAGTGCATTGAGGGGACACTATAATCCTACAACTTCCCTCCCTTCTCACAGTGTAAGAACAGCTCTGTACCATGGTTTAGTCTACTTCAGCTATTTTCAATTCCTTCAGATTATGTCTCTAGAAGATTTAATCACCGCATCACAGTTTTTCATTATTTGTTTCTTTCACAGGGTGGATGCTGTGGGGGCATCCAGGCAACTGAATGGAATAGCCTCCAGTGGGCTAGTAGGATGAGAAGGTCCAGGGGTAGTTTGGGAAATGAGGAGAAACATCACCTCCCAAGATGGTAAACCTACTGCAAAGGTAATACATGTAAGGATCTTGTTATGCAGTCAGACTTTAGACTCCAGGGGTGTCATGGCTGGAATGCACGGCAGAAAACTGCTAGGGAATAGGAGCACATATCTTTGATGCTGTCTGAGTGTTCATACAGAGTCTCCTGAAAATCTTTCAAGAGCTTCTTAAACTGCATTGAGTTACAACACCTTTCCCTGTGCAAGCGAGATTTTGAATGCTGTATTTTAAAGGGGTTTTCTTGTCTTCCTGTGGACCTATTCAAGACTACAAATCAAAAGTTTACAGTAATTTTTGAAGAAATCCCTTATAGGGCTTGAAACACATGAAAATGCCAGCTTATCAGCCATGTAACGAGCAGAATAAAATGTTATTTCAAAGGGAGACTTAATGGTTTTATTTTTAACCATACATAATCTTGTTTGTTTGTTTTATTTCTATCTCACCTTCCAGGCTTGACTGTTGTGTTTGTGGAAACTTTCTTCCCTGAAGCCTTAACTATGGATGCTTTTGTTACTAGCATTTCAGAAGTCCGAGAAAATGTGATTAACAGAAGGTCAGGTTGGACAGGGCTTGGAGCAACCTGGTCTAGTGGAAGATGTCCCTGTACATGGCAGGGTGTTGGAATTAGGTGACCTTTAAGGTCCCTTCCAACCCAAAACAGTCTGTGATTCTATGATTTTATGACCTGTCATGCCTCAGCATAACAGCTTCTTCCTTCTTGTTAAGAAGCCAAGTTGAGCCATGAAGTACCAGAACATTTAGTTTCTCTGCTGTCCCAAAAGCTCATCTATAAGGTCTATTTCTGAACCCAGTTTGTTATTTTTTTAAACTAAAATTAAGTTTGCTGAACTGATTTTGTCTACTCATCAGAAACTAGTCATTTCCCATGGTACTTTATGAAATACTTGACAGGCTGACTTGCTGCTTTCATTTATTAAGGTGTCTTAATAGTGCAGCATGCAAGAATATTAACAATAGAAAATCACACTGGTGGAAAATAAAATGGGATTTCTGATGCAAAAGCTTTTAGAAGGATCTATTCCGATATCTCATAAGACACCAAAAAAGCATAAAACATCATTTAATTAGGAAAGCTTCTTTTCTTTACTCAAGAGTATATATGTTTTGTCTAGTTGAGTTCTAGGTTAAGCTTTCAAATATCTCTGAGAAATGCCTTCCTTATTCTTGCTGATGATCTTTCTCCAGTTCTCTGGTATTCATTAATTAAAGTCATTCATATATTCCACTACTGCAATTCACAAATTGTTTCGGTGCTTCACCAGGCTTCACAGTTGCCAGAAACCAAACCAGTCTGTGCTCATACAATATTATTGAGAGTTGTGTCTTTGTGTTACCTATAGCTGTGATAGAGTCTAAAGCCTTCTCCTCTGGAAAGAATAGAAACTACTTTATTACCTGGGAGAAGTTCTAAATGCATTTGTGACAGAGGAAAGTGAGAGTAAGCACAGGTCTTGCTTCCTGGATTTATAAAAATAGTGGTAGTTTTCAGTTCATAATCTGCTTTTCAAGACTCTGCTACTCAAAGTTGTTGTTAATCAATTCAGCCTAGATTCTCCAGAACTAATTTGTTTCTTTTATTGTGTAGAAGAAATGAGTTATCATGTTTTTTGGGGGTTTTTTGTGTGTGTGTTTTTTTTTTTTTGTTTTGTTTTTTGTTTTGTTTTTTTGTTTGTTTTTTTTTTTTAATAAGGGTCCAGTAGTTTCTACCAAAAGATTGCAGCAATTTACTACAAAGACAAGAATAGTTTCAAATAGCTTCAGTCCCTAGCTGTCTTTCAGGTGTCTTCTTTCTACTCATAAAAGGGGTAGACATACATGAATATTCTTACATTGTTCCTCTGTTGATACTTTTGTGATAATCCTTTCTCAAAAAGGAGAAAATGATCTTTGCACAAGAGTTAGCAGGGCTCACTGAAACAGCTTTAAACTAGCTTTGAAGGGGGAAGAGTATAAAACCAGGTGTGCTAGAAATAAGCCTGGGGTCAGCACGTCAATGTTTAAGGGATAATGGGCTAATGAGGTCCTTCAGTCTGCTTCATGATCTGCTGAGTACGCTGGAGCACATTTGGAATGTCTTTATAGTAATGCACACAGCATGAGTGCGCCCTCAGCAAGTTTGCCGATGACACCAAGCTGTGTGGTCCAGTTGATATGCTGGAGGGAAGAAATGCCATCCAGAGGGACCTTGACATGCTTGTGAGGTGGGGTGATGCCAACCTTATGAAGTTCAACCATGATAAGTGCAAGGTCCTACACCTAGGTCGGAGCAATCCCAGACACAGCTACAGACTGGGCAAAGAAGAGATTCAGAGCAGCCCTGCGGAGAAGGACTTGGGGGTGCTGGTCAATGAGAAAATGAACATGGGCCAGCAGTGTGCGCTCACAGCCCAGAAAGCCAACCGTATCCTGGGCTGCATCAAAAGGAGCGTGACCAGCAGGTCGAAGGAGGTGATCCTGCCCCTCTACTCTGCTCTTGTGAGACCTCACCTGGAGTATTGTGTGCAGTTCTGGTGTCCTCAACATAAAAAGGACATGGAACTGCTGGAACAAGTGCAGAGGAGGGCCACGAGGATGATCAGGGGACTGGAGCACCTCCCGTATGAAGATAGGCTGAGGAAATTGGGGCTGTTCAGCCTGGAGAAGAGAAGGCTGCGTGGAGACCTCATAGCAGCCTTCCAGTATCTGAAGGGGGCCTATAGGGATGACGGGAAGGTACTCTTTGTCAGGGACTGTAGTGACAGGACAAGGGGTAACGGGTTAAAACTTAAACAGGGGAAGTTTAGATTGGATATAAGGAGGAAATTCTTTCCTGTTAGGGTGGTGAGACACTGGAATGGGTTGCCCAGGGAGGTTGTGAGTGCTCCATCCCTGGCGGTGTTCAAGGCCAGGTTGGATGAAGCCTTGTGTGGGATCACAGAATCACAGAATCCCAAGGGTTGGAAGGGACCTAAAAAGATCATCTAGTCCAACCCCCCTGCAAGAGCAGGGTAACCTACAGTACATCACACAGGAACTTGTCCAGGCGGGCCTTGAACATCTCCAGTGTAGGAGACTCCACAACCCCCCTGGGCAGCCTGTTCCAGTGCTCTGTCACTCTTACAGTAAAGAAGTTCTTCCTGATGTTAACGTGGAACTTCCTATGCTCCAGTTTACACCCATTGCCCCTTGTCCTATCACTGGATATCACTGAAAAAAGCCTAGCTCCATCATCCTGACACCTACCCTTCACATATTTGTAAACATTGATGAGGTCACCCCTCAGTCTCCTCTTCTCCAAGCTAAAGAGACCCAGCTCCCTCAGCCTCTCCTCATAAGGGAGATGTTCCACTCCCTTAATCATCTTTGTGGCTCTGCGCTGGACTCCTTCAAGCAATTCCCTGTCCTTCTTGAACAGAGGGGCCCAGAACTGGACGCAATATTCCAGATGCGGCCTCACCAAGGCTGAGTAGAGGGGGAGGAGAACCTCTCTTGACCTACTAACCACTCCCTTTCTAATGCACCCTAAGATGCCATTTGCCTTCTTGGCCACAAGAGCACATTGCTGGCTCATGGTCATCCTCCTATCCACCAGGACCCCCAGGTCCCTTTCCCCTTCACTACTTTCCAGCAGGTCACCCCCCAACCTGTACTGGTACATGGGGTTGTTCTTCCCCAGATGCAAGACTCTACACTTGCCCTTGTTAAATTTCATCCAGTTTCTCCCCGCCCAACTCTCCAGCCTGTCCAGGTCTCGCTGAATGGCAGCATAGTCCTCTGGTGTGTCAGCCACTCCTCCCAGTTTTGTGTCATCAGCAAACTTGCTGAGGGTGCACTCAGTTCCCTCATCCAGGTCATTGATGAAAATATTAAACAGCACCGGTCCCAGCACCGACCCCTGAGGAACTCCACTAGTCACAGACCTCCAGCTAGATTCTGCGCCATTGACCACAACTCTCTGCCTTCTTCCTTTCAACCAGTTCTCGATCCACCTCACTACTTGATCGTCAAGCCCACACTTCCTCAGCTTATCTATGAGGATGCTGTGGGAGACAGTATCAAATGCCTTACTGAAATCAAGAAAAACTACATCTACCGCTCTACCATCATCCCTCCACCTAGTCACTTCCTCATAGAAGGCTATAAGGTTGGTCATACATGACTTCCCCCTCATAAAACCATGTTGGCTGTTCTTAATGACCCCCTCATCCTTGATATGCCTAGTGATGGAGTCAAGAATAAGTTGTTCCATCATCTTTCCAGGGATGGAGGTAAGGCTGACCGGTCTATAATTACCCGGGTCCTCCTTCTTGCCCTTCTTATAGATTGGTGTGACCTTTGCCATCCGCCAAGTGTGAGGTGTCCCTGCCCATGGCAGGGGTGTTGGAACTAGATGATCTTGAGGTCCTTTCCAACCCTAACTGTTCTATGATTCTATGAGGAATAATCAAGGAGGTAGAAGCTTTGGGCCAGTCCCAGAGCTGTAGTGTCATTGGCATTAGTGAAACCTGGTGGGATGAGTCCTGTGGTTGTTGTGCCATGATGGGCGGTTATAGGCTCTTCAGGAGGGATAGGCGGGGGAAGCAAGGCAGACTATATGTAGGGGAGGGATTGGATTCTATGGTAATGACAGTTGACTTGGTTGGAAGCCTCAGGGTAGAGGATGAATGGGAAAGCAAATGAAGCAGATGTTGCTGTGGGACTTTACTATTGACCAAGCTGGTGGATGATGACACCAATGAATTGTGGAAGGAATTGATGTCTAGATCAACTGCCCATGTCCTTATGGGTGATTTTAAATTCCCAGACGTGAACTTGGAATAACCTACAATGGACACAAACAGATCCAGGAAATTTCTGAATGACATTGAAGAGAACGTCTTGCTACAAGTACTAAGAGAACCAACTAGGAAAGATGCCCTTCTGGATCTGTTGTTTGTAAACAGAGAAGTGGTGATTGCTGGCTCTCTTGGTCACAGTGACTATGAAGTAGTCGAGTTTTAAATCATTGGTGAAATCAGGAAAACTGCCAGCAAAACTTCAACCCTGGACACGGGGAGAGCAGACTTCACACTGCTGAATGAACTAGTTAGTAAGGTATCCTGGGAATCTGCTTTTAAATGTATTGGGGTCCATGAATGCTTGTCGTTTTTGAAGATCCATCTCTTAAGAACACAGGAGCAGACAATTCAAAAGTATTGGAAGGAAGCGGGGCAAAAGACTGGCTTAGCTAAGCAGGAGTCTTCTAGAATTTAGGCAGAAATGGAAAATGTATGGACACTGGAAGCAAGGGCAAGACTTATGAGAAGCATCTCAGATCAGTTGATTTGTTGAGTTGGGAGAAGAGGAGGCTGAGGTGACCTCATTACATTGTACAGCTTCCTCAAGGGGAGCAGTGGAGGGGAGGGTGCTGATCTCTTTCTGATGACCAGCAATAAGACACAAGGAAAGGAAATGAACCTGCATCAGGGGAAGTTCAGATTGGACATTAGGAAAAGGTTCTTCACTGAGACGGTGACAGTCACTGGAAAAGACTCCCCAGGGTCATGGCACTAAGACTGTCAGAGTTCAAGCAGTGTTTGGATGATGCTGTTTGTCATATGATTCAGTTTTATATAGTCCTGTGAGAAGTGGGGAGTTGTACTCAATAATTCTTATGGGTTCCTTCTAACTTGAGATATTCTATGATTCTATGAATCTAATCTCAATGTCACAGAGAACAGTTTGGATTCCAGGCTTTACACTGGGAGAAGAAGTTATACCCTTCAGGGCAAATATGGAAGGAAACTCAAATTAAACGAGATGACATTGTGATATCTTCATCTGCAACATACTAAATGAAGTTTGAATTTCTCCACCCCTACACTTAATGAGAAACAGGAAGTTTAGTGGATTGATGTTTCAGTCTCTGATTCACTGCTTAAATTGTGTTTCATGTGAACTGTTGTTGGAAATGCCATTTTGACTGAAGGAAGGGGAAGATAAGGGTGCTGTTTTAATATAACTTGAAATCTTGTCGGTAAAAAGTAGTTTATATTTTCAGTAAGAGGCTTTCATTTTCATTGGAGTCTAATGATATTGATCTGATATCCGTACTAAGTATATACTCTTGAATTCTGACCAGAACCAGATTCTGCTTCTGGTGGGAGCTACAAATGTTTCACATTGTTCCAACAAACAGAGCTCTTTCAGTGCATTTCTTTGACTGATCAGTTTACAAGTGACTGCATTTTGCTGTTCTGTGTGATAAAATATTTGTTTCAGGTGTTTTTCTATTTTAAAATGAATGGTTCTATATTTTGGGTGATCTCTGTGCCCCTTCAAGGCTCTTTGTAGTAAAGTCATGGGAGTCAATGCTGTGTTTTGTTTTGTTTTTCCTCTTCTAACAGCCAGGAAAACAGTCATGTTCCATGATTTATGGAAAAGTCAAAAGCTTTCAAGTTAAGTGAAGGATACATAACTTCTGAATGAACTACGTTTTTAAACATAATGAGAATCATAGAATAGTTAGGGTTGGGTAGGACCTTAAGATAATCTAGTTCCAACCTGCCTGCCATGGGCAGAATGAAGCATGTCCCAGAGTTTAAAACAGAAGACATTAGATATTCAAATCAAACCAGGAGGTTTTTTTCACCTAATAACATTTCACATACCCACGTTTAGAGCAAAGCTTGTATTTTGAATAGCTATAGATACTGACTTTGGTGTGTCCAGCTAGCTCTGCACAGCTAGCAATTGATAAGACTATGCTTGAAGCATGTGCATGTAAAACTGTGTTGACAGTGCCCACTGCTAGCAGGCAAAGGGAATACTCAACTAAGTCATGTTTTATACTCTTTATATCTATAAATAAAACCCGGGAAGCTTCTGTTCAGTCCTTTTCTTTTTTTTCTTTTTTTTTTTTTTTTTTACCAAAAGACCTCTAGGGCTTTATCTTAGAAGAAAGAACCCTTAGACATAACCAAAGTCAATAACCCTCAAGAGACAAATGGAGATGGGAAATTAGCAGCAATTCCTTCAATATTTCACAAAAGATAAAAGACTGTGATATGACAATAGACTGGTGAATCTCTGAAATGATCTGAAAAAACAAATATGAAAGAGATGAGTTATCAGGTAGCCTTCACCTGCATTACTCAATGCTATATACATTGCTCTCTCCACAGCTGATAAAGCTGTATGTAATAAATTTGTTATGTTCTGTGGGGAAAAGTGCTGTATTCTTTTTGTTTAAACTTACTGTGTGAAATCCCTCCTTAACTAAAAACTGGTACGAAAGCTCATCCTTTATTGGCATCCCAAGATGTCAATGATTCAGTGTCTCAATTTACTTCTTTCCTTCCTCTCTCTAAGGTTGTTTCTCATTCATCTGCCACTTCTGTTTTACATCTTTATTTCATAGAATGGTTTGGGTTGGAAGGGACCTTAAAGCTCATTTAATTCCAACCCCTTGCCATGGATAGAGACACCTTCCACTAGACTAGGTTGCTCAAAGCCCCATCCAGATAATAATTTGTCCATTATTATTTAATTTCTTAAAAGTTCTGCTCCTCTTCCTGAGTTCTGTTATGATAGGTGGCAGAAAACTGTTCATATAATACTGAAAAACAGTTTGGGATATTTACTGTTAGTAAGACAAAATATTCAGGTACCATCCTCTGAAAGTTCTCATTCCTGTAATGTGCCAGGATCTTGTCCTGCAATTCTTAACACTTACTTTACTGTAATTGTTGCTTTTACTACAGTAGAATAAAACTGGTGGCAGAAAAGTTGATCTGAATACCAAATAATAAAATTTCTTTCCTTAATTTCCTTGACATATTGGGGATTTGCAAAAGCTTAGACGTTGGTTTGGCAACATATAACTGATAACAAAAATTCAGCTCCAAACTACTTTAAACCACTTCTGACAGTCATGTTAAAGGAGCGTATCATGGCAGTCAGGTGAAGTTCCCAAAGACTGGAAAAAGGGAAATATAACACCCATTTTCAAGAAGGGGAAAATGGAAGACCCAGAGAATTACAGACCAGTCAGTCTCACATCTGTGCCTGGTAAAATCTTGGAGCACATTCTCCTGGATGGCATGCTAAGGCACATGAAAAACAACAAGGTGGTTGGTGACAGCCAGCATGGCTTCACTAAGGGGGAATCCTGCCTGACCAATTTGGTGGCCTTCTATGATGGGGCTACAGAACTGATGGATAAGGGTAAAGCAGTTGACGTCATATACCTGGACCTGTGCAAAGCGTTTGACACTGTCCCACACGACATCCTTCTCTCTAAATTGGAGAGATATCAATCTGATGGACGGACCACTCGGTGGATAAAGAACTGGCTGGATGGCCACACACAAAGGATTGTGGTCAATGGCTCGATGTCAAGCTGGAGACCGGTAACAAGTGGTGTCCCTCAGGGATCGGTGTTGGGACCGGTGTTGTTCAACATCTTTGTCGCTGGCATGGACAGTGGGATTGAGTGTGCCCTCAGCAAGTTTGCCGATGACACCAAGCTGTGTGGTTTGCTTGATATGCTGGAGGGAAGAAATGCCATCCAGAGGGACCTTGACACGCTTTGTGAGGTGGGGTGATGCCAACCTTATGAAGTTCAACCATGATAAGTGCAAGGTCCTACACCTAGGTCGGAGCAATCCCAGACACAGCTACAGACTGGGCAAAGAAGAGATTCAGAGCGGCCCTGTGGAGAAGGACTTGGGGGTGCTGGTCGATGAGAAAATGAACATGGGCCAGCAGTGTGCGTTCACAGCCCAGAAAGCCAACCGTATCCTGGGCTGCATCAAAAGGAGCGTGACCAGCAGGTCGAAGGAGGTGATCCTGCCCCTCTACTCTGCTCTTGTGAGACCTCACCTGGAGTATTGTGTGCAGTTCTGGTGTCCTCAACATAAAAAGGACATGGAACTGTTGGAACAAGTGCAGAGGAGGGCCACGAGGATGATCAGGGGACTGGAGCACCTCCCGTATGAAGATAGGCTGAGGAAGTTGGGGCTGTTCAGCCTGGAGAAGAGAAGGCTGCATGGAGACCTCATAGCAGCCTTCCAGTATCTGAAGGGGGCCTATAGGGATGCTGGGGAGGGTCTCTTCGTCAGGGACTGTAGTGACAGGACAAGGGGTAACGGGTTAAAACTTAAACAGGGGAAGTTTAGATTGGATATAAGGAGGAAATTCTTTCCTGTGAAGGTGGTGAGACACTTGAATGGGTTGCCCAGGGAGGTTGTGAGTGCTCCATCCCTGGCAGTGTTCAAGGCCAGGTTGGATGAAGCCTTGTGTGGGATGGTTTAGTGTGAGGTGTCCCTGCCCATGGCAGGGGTGTTGGAACTAGATGATCTTGAGGTCCTTTCCAACCCCAACTCTTCTATGATTCTATGATTCTAATTTACTCTCAGATGCATCAAGCAGATCACTGTTTATTGGTGTGATATTTGTATCTGTTGTAGAAGGTGAAGTCTCTATGGGAAGTTGTTAATATTCCTGAGATCAACTACATAACAGGTTTTGTTTATATCCCGTGTCTGGTATACTATTTATCATGAAGATGTTGAAATCTGTAACATGAACTAAAGAATAAACAGATAAACAGCCTCAATTAGGCAATAAGATTATTATAAAACAAATTGTAAACTACTTATATACACAAGGTGTCTGACTGCCTCCCGAACTCCCCAGAGCCTTTAAACCCATATCAAAGAGCCTGGAGGTGCATGTTATTCTTGTGGAGCCACATAAAGTGGAGGAAAGGGCTGAATTCATGGCTATATGGCTTTTGAGGGAGAGCACATTGAAAGAAATATGCGTGAGTAATGTGAATGAAACACAGTTATAAGCATAGAATAGAACAGTATTTTATGGTGTCGCTCTGTTTGCTCTGTGTAAAATTTTAATCTCAAGTTTTGCTATGTATAGCTTTCTCTTTTATTTTTAAGCCTCCCTTGTGTTGTGGAGCAAGATGCATCATAGTTAAACAGTAGAGCCATCTGCATTGCTAGAGATGAAAAATTCAGAAGAATATGTATGCAGGTAGTGGGAAAGCACCCACACCTTGAGACACTTGACAGTGCTTCTTACTACTCTGTTAAGCATTAGTATGGGGACTGAGGTTCCCAACTATCAGCCTTTAGGAAGGAATTCCCTCTGGCAGAACAGTCCTCTGCTCTTCCTGAGTTGAAGCAGATGGCAAAGAGGCAGCCCACATCTCCAGGCAGATCTGGATATGCTGTGCCTCTTTAGACTGAAAATTATGTTAATCCTGTAAGTCATTGTTCATTTCAGTCATACAGATATTTGAACTGGCGTAAAGTAAAACAGAATTATTTTGGAAGTAATCCTTGCATTTCTTCTGTAAAGCAAGGGAACAGTACAAACAAGGCTAATTTTATACAACATAAAATGTACTAGCTAACACAGGTGAACTAAAGCTAAACTGTGAATATGTTTCTAATATATCAAAGCATTGTTTTATATTGGCTAACTAGGCTATTACATATTGATGTAATATCTTTTCCAATAATTTTCCAACATTGCTGTATTATAGCAATGCTTATGATAGCTTATGAAAAGAGCTACATGAGCACAAAATAAGAGTTCTTCATCATTCACATGCTTCAATGAGGGAAGCAATATTTTTATTTAATTTTCTTGATATATAGTTATGATTTTTTTTTTTAATTATATTTTTCCTGGGCTGATTACAAGAATGTTTGACTACTTCCCAGTAATTAAATCCTTCAGATGCATAAAGTAATGTTAGATGCTCCTAAACGCCATGGGCCTCTGATCAACGCTTAAAAATACAGTACATACAAATGGCAGCACATTGGCTACTGTATTAAATAACCAAGCAGCACAAAAGTGCTCAACTTCTCCAAAGACTGCACTCAGAATGAGTTTCTTTAACAAGACTTCATGTTCAGATGCAGTAGATTCTGAAATCAAGTTTATCTTTGCAACTTCTGTTGTTTGATCATTACTCCAATTTTATGAAGAAGCTGAGGCACATAGATGAAGCATTAAGAAAGTTAGGAGTTAAAACCTCTTTCCTACTGTTTTTGATCTGGAAATCTGAGCCTCTTTCCCAACAGAAGGCACCACTTATTCTATTTAAATTCATTATCACATATCTTTATAGCTCTTTGAGGATCTGAGATATTACAACTGAAAATCATCTTAACATGTCTAAAAAGAAAAAAAGCTGCTTTAGTCATGTCTACTTTCTTAAAGTAGAAATTTTCATAGTAAGGGGTTAATAGCTAAACTAGGTAATATTGTCCAGTTACTTTAAGTACCCCCATTTAGTTTTTCTAGGAATACTAAAGATTTAACACTGCACAGTCTAAGTACATATTAAAACATTACAACTAGTTGCTGAGTTCCACAATAATGTGTAAGGTTGGCAAAAATCCACTAGTAACAAATCTGAGAGCCATCATAACCACTTCCTTTACTGCAGCTGAAAGTTGAATTTAAAATTACCAGCATGAAAATAAAGTGTTCTTTTAATAGAAATTGTAATTTGATACTGAGCTGGTGGTCATTTAAAAATGGAGTTTCAAGGAGGAAAAAGTGCCATGGTCCAAAAAAAAAAAAAAAAAAAATTGAAAAATGAAGCTTGCACACCACATTGGATCGGTCTGTGTTCACAGCAACTAATTCAAGATGCATATAAAATGTATTCATCCTGGATGGTTGCAGAGTGAAACCACTAATTATTCACTTGCTTCAATCAAAATTCTAATTAATGTGATTAATAGCAAAGAAGTAGAAAGTGTGAGCTGGGTTCAGGAATTTGTGTCAAATTAATGACACCATTGCTATACCTGCCATGCTCTATTATGTCAGTGTCAGGTGATCAGGCTGTGTTAGCTGAAGAACCTCTTGAATATTAATCCAAGATCAAATGGTAGTTCACAACTTTCCTTAATGCCATGTTTGGGAAATTTCTCTTCTCCACTATTTTTTCCAGTATTATTCACAGGCTTTTTTTGTTCTAGTGGATCTGTTTCAGACAGAATGCCACCAGAAATATTTTTCTAATGGCCTCTCCACCAGCCCAGTTAACAGTCAAATAACAGCTGAAAATTCCTAGAAAAATCTAAATAGATCAGATGTACAGCCATTTACAGTAGATATATTTTTCTGGTTTTATTTCCTCTTTGATTAAAAACACCATGTGAATAACTTTCTAGAAGGTGAAAATTGAAATCTGATTTTCATGAGATCTGATGGGTGCGAAATGTAAACCTAATCTTCTATTTAGGAGGGCTTTGCAGGAAATGGCATGCATTTTCAGTTCCACTTGACTGACTGTGTTTTACAGCTTCCTTCATTTATGATGTGATGAAGGAGGAATATTGGATGTTACTTACCTTACTTGCCAAAGTTTCAGATTTTTCCAAACCGTGTGTGAGCAAATCATTTATGTAGGAGAATCCAATGTGGAACTTGGTGAGAATTTCAGAAATATAACTGTAAGGTATGCTGTGTACAGAATTAAATAACAAGGAACCTTTATTCCATGATGCTTAGAAATTACTTCCTGAAAAAAGATACAGTGTTCTAGGTTCTCATAAGGCATCCCATTATTCATTCCTCTTTTTTCAAGTTAGACACACAGAAAACATTGACACAAGTAACTGTAATCAAGAAACATGTAAAAACTAAATTAAGGATTATCCAGATGAGAAAAGCTAATTAAAATCTTCATAATCATAGAATGGCTTGGGTTGGAAGGGATCTTAAAGCTCATCTAGTTCCAACCCCTTGTCACAGGCAGAGACACCTTCCATAATGAAGCATATAACCTCCATTTTTAGTCTCAAAAGCATATTTTGGTGATTTTTGAGTAATTTATTATTTCCGGAGTTATCATAGAACAAACAAGAGAAATAAGAAAAAATGATGTTTCTTTGAAAAGAAAGCATGTCTGCAAATACAGACTGATGTGAAACCTCCTAAGTCTAATGGAAAGGCACTTAACTTTCAAGAGGTGTGTTGGAGCTTTGCCTTAGTAATAGGTTGCCTGTCCATTCAGCTATATTGATTTTTTGTTTAATTTGTTTTCATACTAGCTTGAACAGAAACATCTTTAGTGTTGATTAAATTGTTCATATGCATTTTGATGATTTACACATTACTACAGATAACCTTCAGTCGTGTTGGAAGCAACCAAAATGAAAAAGAGGAAGGGCTGACTTAGAACTCAGAGGAGTGATTTGTTTTCTGGTTAAGGTATATTTGGGAAAAACAAAAAGAGTTAAATTACTTCAGAGGAGGGTTACAGAGGCGTTGTATGGTGCTCAGAATCATGCCTGTCACACTGTCATACCAAGAATACCATAGTTATTTCTAGTGCCCTGCAGATGCGAAGGACAAATTCAGTCTCATTATAATACATTATGTTCTCCACTGGAAGAGTGCATATTCACTAGTCCTGCCTCTGAATTTGGTGCATGTAAGAAATTATATTGAACACGATATACTATAGACAACAGTCAATCCTTTTGCTTCTCTGTGCGTACCTATATTGATTATGAGTATTAAAATGAAACTAAATTTGTGAGGGCTGTAAAATTTGCCAATGGTAAATTAATTTGGCAAATCTTAGCTTTGAGATTTTATTCATATTTTAATAACTTTGTTATTAATTTTACTGTTATTTTATGAAAATCGTAATAAAACTGTGCACACACAATCCATTAAATCCTCTACTTTTTACTTCGTTTTCTTAGACAAACCTCACTGAAACAGAAATTTGCCATACTTCACCCCCTTCTTTGCCCTCTTCAATATAAATGTAGTTCATATAGAAGTTCTGCTATGGCAGAAAATAATTTTTTTATTTCCAGCAAATGGTGGGAGGAATGAAATGGCTATACTGTATGCATCTACATAAAGATTATGATGCTATCTTCAAGTGCACGATCATGTTTTAGTCATTCTTTCTCTTATATTCGCCACTGGGACCTCATTCAGGTCAGCCCAGGATGACTTAAAAGAAAGCTGCAGACAAAGAAAGTCTGGGGTGGTTTTTTAGTGCTTGTCTTAGCAACTGAAAGAGCTTACATTTTTTTTTTTTTGAGGGTAATATGTTTTAGGTGTGATACATATAGATTTTTTTTTCCTTGCTATTATTAGGAAGTTTAAACTCTGTCAGTGAGTACTTGGAACTCCCAGTAAAAACAGCTGGAGATTTGTACATGGAGGGGAAGCAGAATACCAAGTTGAGCTCAGCAGCACATCTGAGAAAATAGGGAGCTTCCCTAGACCTTTATTTTTTTCTTCTGGCAGTAGGTAATATAAAGAAGAGGGATGTTAAGGACTGCATATTTCAAATGCCCTGATTTGTGTTGCCATTTGCGTATTTTATACTCCTTCAGTTTCTCTCAAAAAAAAAAAAAAGTGTGCAGTTTTAATATGACCTTTGGTTTTATCTGTTTTAACTTGATATATATATCTCTTTTAACTTATATATTAAGTTAAAAGGAGAATTTATTAACTATTTGTTTCCTCCCTGAGCTCAGAGGGGATGCTTTTGGTCTCCTTTGATGTACTCTTAGTCTCCTCCCTCTGCATTTAATCAATGCTTCTGTATTCACTTGGTCTTGTAGCTCTGGCCTTGTATGCTTCAATAGCCTTCTCACATCTGGTTCTACTAAAGGCCTCATGAAAACAATTCTGCCAGCATCTCATTGACTTCATTTACATATAAAAATATTTTTTTCTCTGGTTGCTGACTCACCCAGCCCTTCTCTACCCCAAATAAATACAATGGTTTCCTCACACCCTTTGTCTTTCAGATTGGTGTTCTAGTTAATAATTAGTCCTTGTGTCTCCTAGCTCTATTGCCAGGCTGTACAGAGACAGTCATTCAGTAGCTTGTTCTGCTGAAGTTGATACTGTCCTGGTCGTTTGCCCCTATGACTGTTTATGGGGTTGCATGATGAAACAGATAGATTTTGAATCTATTCTAAAAATATTCTGCTTTTACAGGGATGTTTGCTTTTGACCTGAGAGTTATAACCTGGTTCCTTGGAGATCTGTAGAGTGAGTGGAATTATACCAGAGCATCCAAACACATGTTAGGGTGATGGAAACATGGCTGGGGGCAAAGGAAGCAAGAGCATTCTGAGGAAGACACTGTTGCCAAGTGTCCTGGGTTCAGCAGTAGCAGTCATTTTTCTCCTTCTTAGGAGTTAGTACAGTGCTGTATTTTGATCTTTTGGCCTGGGAACAGTGCTGATAACGCCGATGTTTTCAGCTGCTGCTCGAATGTTTGGTCTGGCCAAGGACTTTCTGAGTCTCATGATCTGCCAGGGAGGAGGGGAGATAAGAAGAAGCAGAGACAGGACACCTGACCCAAAATGACCAAAGAGGTATTCCATACCACAGCACGTCATGCCCAGGGTGTAGCAGAGAGTTACCCCAGAAGGGAAGGGACTCCAGGGTTGGACGAGGTATCTGTTGGTGCTCGGCTGGGGGGAGTGGGGCAAGTTATTGGTCGGCTGGTGTTGAGGTGTTGTATTCTTTCCCCTTGTTATTTCCTTTATCATTATTATCACTGGTGGTAGCAGCAGTGATTTGTGTTATACCTTAGTTACTAAACTGTTCTTATCTCAGCCTGTGGGAGTTGCATTCTTTTCGATTCTCTTCTCCATCCCTCCAGGAGCAGGGGGAGGGCAAGAAGTGGGGGAGTGAGTGAACGAGGTTTGTGGTTGGGTTTAAACCACAACACCAAGAGAAATGGTTGTGGAACAATGGTCTGTTTTCCTTGTTATCTCTCCCCAGATCTTTAATGATTACATTTAGACAGATTTCTGAAAGTTAAAGGCCTTTTCAGCTCATCTGGTTTTGAGTGATCTCCACTAGTTGGTATTAACCAGTCACTCCAGGACAGGAGAGTGAAAAACAGCTGTGGTTATTGACTTCCTCACTTTGAAGGAGCTGAACTGTTTCCAGAAATTAAAGGTAATTTGAAGTTTTCTGGGAAGTGTAAAAATTGTAGTAAGTAATAATAGTCCCTCTTCCCAGCCCTGCGGGGATTGAGCTGTTGCTCACTGACAGCTGTATTTTTTAACCTTTGTATGACCTCCAAGGGATTTATGACCCATACTTAAAGAGTACTAATCTAGTGTCCTTTTTGATCTCAGATGTCACCTTTCAGTGAATAAAGTGTGTTATGTGCTCCTCTGTTACAACTTTTCTTTTTTGGCACACCATCAGTCTTAGGACAAATGCACATGCAGTATTGATATTACTTGGAAACTTATGAATGTGAAGCTATGAGTAAAACTTGTTAAGCAGTTCAAGTTAACTAGTCACAGGAAAAGAGTAGATGGAAGCCCAGGATGTTAGATATGATTGGAAAGAACCTCAGGGCCAGAGGATAACATGGGATGACATAATATGGCATCTTCTTACTTAGTATTTGTTCTTAGTTGATCTTTGCAGTCTATTTTACTGTGAGAAATATGCATTTTATGAAATTATGCCAAATCAGTGTTGCTATAGGAGGAGTTCACTCGTGTTCCACTATAAACATTGTGACTTGTCAAGGATTTTATTTTTGGTGGGGATGATGTAAGGCGCAGAAAGTAATTTGTTAGGCTGGCTTTCAAATGCAGAGTTTGTGATGCTGTTACTTACAAGGCATGGGCATTCTTCCCCATCAGTGGACAAACAAGACTGCAGTTACTCATCTTTGGTTTTGCTTTTATTATTTACAGCAACAAGAAAGTTTCTATCCCTCTCTTGCCTTGCAGCCATACATAGACAGACAAATTTTCAGTCTTTATTTTAATAATTCTGCATGCCATCAACAGAATGCCCCTGGTCTTCACTTTGGGCCTGCGTTCACTTTTAATACCTTGCTAACCTATCTCAGTGCAATGGTAACACAGAAGTAATGACCATTAGATCCAGTGATGTAGTTTTTGTCGCTAGCAGAGTACATCTACTCCTGTAGTGGCTTTTTGCCTTTTGTCTTTCTCACTTGCTGGTGTCATGCTTTTGGCAATGCAGCCTTATCTCCTTTCCCTATATAATTTTTCTTATCTACTTATGAAGTGTTTCTGCACTGTGTGATTAATTTTGCTGATCTCAGACTTTTAAATGAATCATTATTATGTTCAGCTATTACCCTGAGTATGTGAGATCTGCATGGCCTTGTGGTGTCCATACATTCTTGCAAAAGTGTACTTAAATATAATAAATATATATATTATAGTAAATATATGTGTATCTATACACATGTAAACAACCACTGAAATTTTACTTCCCACACAGGTGATTTTGTAGAGTACTGTTGCCCTGGGGAATAGCTGTTCTGTCTTATTAAAATTGTCTTGTTTCCTGAGACACCACATGTATGGGAAACAGTGGGTCAAACCAACTGAGGAATGCAAACTTAAAATCCATGCTTAAATTATTTCTCAGCATGTCTCTGGAGCTGACCCGAAACTGGCTCCATCTCAGATGTTCTTGCTGTTATTGCTTATCACAGTAAGTGATTCCCATCAGAAATTTGAAGTTGTTTCCAGTACTGCAAGACACTCCTCAATATCAGAGTGTGAGCTTGGTATGATGAAATGAAATGAGGTATAGTCGCTGGGTTTTTTTTCAAGTTTGTAGCAAGGTAAAACTTGATTCTTACATAATATGACTATGATTTGATATGAGCCGTTAAACAGCTGGTTCAGTCATGCAGTATTTGCCTTCATCTTTCTAGTGAATAGGAGGAATTATTCTTCTCTGATGTTTTACTTCCTGATTTCTGTGTGTGTGTTCAGTCACACAGTATGTCCAAATAAAAAATGAATTTGACAATTTCTGCTATGACAACCTATATGATGTGGAAGGTGTTCAGATGAAATTTTGAGGGAACAGGAGAAAACCCCAAGGAAATCAGACAGAAAGATTAAACCTTAGACCAAAGACAACTCCTGCAGGACATTGTACCTCTCCAACATGTCCTTCATCTTTGGACAAAAGCTCATGTGCTGTTCCTTTAAACAGACAATTTTTATGAGCCTCAGAGCATTCACAGAAATTTCGTTGTACCTTTTCAGGTAATAAGAACATCTGATACTGTAAGGATACCCATCCCTGGAAGTGTTCAAGGCCAGGTTGGACAGCAGTCTGATCTAGTAGAAAGTGTGGAAGGGGGTTTGGAACTGAATGAGATTTAAGGTCCCTTCCAAACCATTCTGTGATACTGTGATTCTTATGTTCAGTTTCCAGTTATGAAGCTTTTGGGTGATCAGGGCTTGCCAAAATTCAAATCTCTAGCTTAGTGCTTCATTTCGTAACTTTTTGTGTCTGAAGCCTCAGATATTTGGCATGGTACATAAGAGGAAAAATTTGATGCATTTGGAAAACAAGATTGTTGAAAATTATTTTAAAATAATCTAACCATATGCATTTCATTCTCTCTTGTCATAGTGCCTATTGCACTCTGAGCTCATAAAAGACCTGAATATATTCTTAACTGGCAAGTAAATCAGTAGTGATGCTTTATTCACAACTCACAAGCAAAGAGCTGGCCATGTGGGAGCTAGAGCCTTTAGGGAAAATGATAAGAAAATAAGAGATAATATTCACAATCCTGTCTTTTCCCTTTACTGTTTTGGATGAAAGAAGAAAAACTAATATGGAGACTGCTTGGTTTGCTATTGGTAGCTTAATGGTAGCCTGCTTTAATGTATGTCTTCAGGAAGTGAAGGGTTCTAAAGAAGAGGTATAAAGACAGTGACTAGACTTTTACAGACAGTAATCAGCAGGTGATCAATGATGAATATCCAGAATTTAATAAAATGAGAAAGACTGCAAGTATAAGAAAACGAGATAAGCACTATACTGTTTCTTAAAGAGCTCTGCGATAATCTAGGTTTAGGCATTTGGAATTCTAATTTTTTAACTGCTTGTTTAAGTGATATATGCGGTGTGGGAGATGTAATTTCATTGCTGCAAGCATAGCTACAGCAAAAATATATACTGTAGTTAAGTATTTAAAATGACAGTGGAGCATACAAGAAACCTGACAAGTTGTGAAAACTGGGAATACATTGATTCTTGCATAATATTCTAGGAACTATGTTAAAAGGAAACAGGACTTATCCTAATGAAACATGACCTCTATACTGTGCCAGACTACAATAAACTGAACCTGACTGGCTGCTGCACTAGTGACATTTTCTCATCCAATGTAATGGATTCCAGCACTTGCCAGGGCAGCTATTGAAACTTCCCATTGATTGCAACCTGGGTCATATTTTCATCTGTCTTTTTTGCATTTCAATTACCATTTCCACCTCATTTCACCTCTTCTGATCAGGTGGGTGTCTAGCAAATGTCTACTATCAAAATAATCCCCAGGCTGCATGTAATTTCCTGTAATGATCCTATGCCACCTCTAGTTCACATTAGGCATTTTGAGTTAACAGCTAAACAGCACTTCACACATAAAACTTGTTATTTCCTCTTTGTGTTTTCCAACTCTTTGCTTATCACTTTTTTTTTTTTTTTTTTTTTTGCTTATCACTCTTCTACTCTTTGCTTATCACTGAGTTTTGATTCTTTAGTGCACTTTCATTCAAATCTGATGATCTGATGTTCCCTCTATGCAGGTCTTCTCCCTACATAGAACATAATTTTTTTTCTTGGCCATATTCTTCACAAAATAAAGTTGAAGTCTCAACTCTTAGTTTTCAAGAGAACCAAGATGCACTAATTTTTCTTTTACCACTCTTTTATATTATCCACTCCTAGGTATGTCATTTAAAGTATCCATGCCTAAGCTTAATGGTCTATAAAATGATCTTATCATAATAGTTAATTCACTGGATTATTGTAATCTAATTAATGAAACCTTTGAAAAATTCTTTGAATTTCTTGTTTGTCAGGTGCCTTATATATATGTGATAGTCATAGCAACAAATTCATTTCATTTCCTGAGTTCCGGCCCAATATCATAGAGGGACTTCTGTTTTGTTTTATCCTTTCCACACATAGTGCTTCATTTTGTGGCTCGCATCTGAGTTATTTCACAACTCAATTCTACCTCTAAGTAACAATTTTTTCTTGTGCATGCGTGTATCAAAGAGAATTTTAAAGATTCATTATTCATATTCCATATGAACCACTGGGTTCTTAATGATAAAATAAGCCTCTTGAAAAATGTTGATTATTTTCCTTTCAAACTTGTCTAGAGAATTTAGAAACATGCAATAAAAATACACTATTCACAGGTGAAGCATTACCTCCTGGAGAGAGAGTCTTAAATGGGCCAAACCATGTGGAGTATTACTAATACTTTTTGTTATCATGAAATATTTCAAACAGGGTACAAAAATCCCAGCTTATTTTTTGGCCTTAGGTCCATGCTTTTTAGTAAGAATTAAAAAAAAACATACAAGTGTTGTATGTGTGCCATTGTCTCTGAGACACCACTAAATCTAGGGACAATGTATAACAGTGCAGAATACAAAATTATGACATGAACTGTTGAAGAACATTTTAATCCAGTTGTATTGTAATTGTGGTTTTCAACTTATACGATCTGATTTTTAACAGATTACTGAATTTGAAGTTATCATTCCTGTTCTGCTGGATGTTATAGCTTACTTAAGTGTCTTAAACAAAGAATTCATATAATCATAGAATACTTTGGGCTGGAAAGGACCTTAAGAATCATCCAGTTCCAAACCACTGCAATGAGCAGGAACATCTTCTACTAGACCAGGTTTCTCAGAGTTCCATCCGACCTCACTTTGAGTGTTCCCAGGGCTAGGGCATCTACCACCTCTCTGGGCAACCTGTTCCACTGTTTCACCACCCTCAGTGTAAAAAATGTCTTCCTTATATCTTGTCTAAATCTATTCACTTATAAAGTAAAGCCTAAATCTCTTGTCCTATCACAACAAACTTTGCTAAAAAAAATGTTCCTATCTTTCTTATAATCCCCCCTGAAGTATTGAAAGACCTCAATTAGGTCTCCTCAAAGCTTTCTCTTCTCCAGGCTAAACAGCCCAAACTCTTTCAGCCTTTTGTCATAGAAGAGGTGCTCCAGGCCTCTGATCATTTCTGTGCCCTTCTTCTGGACCCACTCCAAAAGGTCATCATCTTTCCTTTGCTGAGGGCTCCAGAACTGGAACAGCGGGGCAAAATCACCTCCCTCGATCACCAACCTCCTGGCCATGCTTGTTTTCATGCAGCCCAGGATACAGTTGGCCTGCTGGGCACCGATTACCAGATTATGCCCAGCTTCTTTTTCCACCAGTACCCCCCATTTCTTCTCTGCAGCACTGCTCTCACTCCCTCCATCCCCCAGTCTGTACTGATACCAGGGGTTGCCCTTATCCAGCTGTAGGATGTTGCACTTTCCCTTGTTGAACTTCATAAGGTTCACATGGGTCCACTTCTTGAGCAAAATTTTTCTATTTCTTTTTCCTTCCTATACTAAAATCTACTCCAGTTTTGTATGTAACAAGAATCTAGCCTCACAATGTAAGTAAATCTCATATATAAGTAAAAACACAGCTGCATTATGTGCTTGTAAGATCAGGACCCAGAAATGGCTTCCTCCTCCTGTGCTAGAGCAAAATACTTCATTTTATTTATATGTTACTTATACTTTTAGCTTGCCTTAATTTCAGATTATTCCATTAGCAAGATCATGAGAATGAAGAAGCAGGACAAATTTAACAGCTGAAGTGACTTTTCAGGAAATTGCACAAGTTATTGGCATCATTCACAATTTGCCTGGCACCATTATATCTAATGTAAGATGACTAAATTCATTAAGGCTGAAATATTAGCCGAAGGAGGGGCAGCCAGCTGAGGCTATAGTTCTCTACCCGACTGTTGCTTAATCATTTCTGTTTATTAGTCAAGAAAGGGTTGTTCCAGAATTAAAGGACATTTACTTATCTGTACAAATATAGACATCACTGACTGCTGTGAGCTCATGAAACTAAAAGAACAGAACAGGCAGAAAGTTTGTAATATGGCTGACAACAATGTTACAATTACTTGAGTTTAAGGAATAAAATGGGGAAAATATTAATAGACTGCCAGAGAATAACACTTGTAATACTATAATAGGAATTAGTCTGCATATCTTTCAAACTCCTTTACAAATATTGGAAACACAACATTTGCAAACTTTTACTACATCCTCACAGCTCCACTGAGAGTTAATATTTTTAACCCTATTGTAATGAAAAGCAGTGTAGTAGCATATCTTTTATAGAATTAGAAAGAGTCTTTTAATCTTGAAAATGGAAAAAAATATGAACATGGCTTGTTTTCTACATTTCCATTTGACATATAGTAGTACCTAATTCATTTAAATATTTATGTAGTCATGTTCATCACTGACATGAGTTTATATCATGATGAAAATAATTATGAAGTCATGAAGTTTAAAAATTTAAGAAACTTTTTATAAAGTATGAGAATAAATTTTAAAATCTAAATTTTTAATCCTTCAGCTATACAGTTTTCACTCACAAATGACTGCTTGGAAGTGTAATGCAGGTTTATAGTAGGAATATACATTTTTTAAAATTAGGTTCACACATTGCCGTTGAAAGTACCTATTTGATGTTACAGATTTTAATATTTTTCTCAGTTTCCTGTCATTTGGGAAGCAAACGATAAAAGAATAAATGATTGATTTTATTTCATTTAAGACCTTTCGAGGCTCTGATTTCTGAAAGGGCTGATGTAGCAGCATTTGTAATGGGTGCCTAGGTTTGGGCCTAGACACAGGCCTCTGTTTTGAAAATCCTGGCCATGACTAATTCTGGGAAAGCCCACAGGAATTGAGACATTAGTTTTATTGTAGCCTGAACCTCAATCTTTTACATTTCTTTCCTCTAATAGGTCTAAATTAAACAGAATCACTGCACAAAGGATTTTTTTTTTTTATGGAAAAATACTGTTGTAGGGATAATAGATGTTTTTAAAAATGAGAGAACGAAGAAATGCTGTGCAAGTGGTAGTTCAATTCCTAAGTCTTTTTGCTCTGTTTTTAGTATTCTCTGTAGTTAAATATTAATAGAGTCAGTGACACTTAAGCAAAGTAATTTGTATCATCTCACTAGCTTACATGGAATTAAGGAAGAATGAACTTCAGCTCTCTAAGTGAGCAAGAGATAACAATGCAGCATGACACAGAAATGACTGAATTTGCCAGCAGTGTTTGTGCAGTGCTTTCTAATTTACAAGGGCAGTTTCAAGCGATTCAGTAGCTGGGATTCCTTGGTTGGGCGCTGAAACTGAATCAACATTGAAATTGTTTTACTTTTAGAGTGGATTAGAAAAATTGTAAGTAAATAGATGTTTTCATAATTAATACAGTAACTGCAAATCATGCAAGGATCATTCGTTTCTCAAAAGGAGAGAAAACAGTATTCTCATTTGGCTGGGCATCTTGCACTATATTTCTGGAGAAACGTAAAATGCACATTGGTGGATTAAGACAAGAGCAATTACTCACCGATCTGGATGAATCCACTCCCTTGTCAGTAGATACTACATCTGCTATGGGGGAAATAAACTGAGCTGGAAGCCAGAGATCAGAATTCTGTCTGCTCTGCCTCTGATGTGCCTCTGCAAGGCATTCCATCTTTCCCTGATTCAGTTCCCCTTTGGCTAGAAACAGGAGAGGCAGTGACTCCTTTTAAAACAACATCCAAGTACTTAATTTTCAACTCAATGTATTATTTCCACCCTATAAGTTGTATTTCAAACCTACAGGAACTCCTATTGTTTCTTTCCCTTCATAGCATCCCTGATATGTTCTAAAATATGACTGTCAATGTTTTGCTGCAGTGCAAACATTTCAGTAGAAGAGCATAAGGGAGATTGCTTTGCTCCTGTGTTTGTACAGGGACAGGCTGCCATGTTGATGCAATAAATACCTGCGCTCACTTGATCGCTGTAAAATCTAACAAGGAGTGAATTTTGGGGCTGGGTGTCTCTTTTTATGACAGGAAGAAAGGTGACATTCTGGCAAAGGCATAGAGTGGAAACGAGACAAGTCTTCTGTTCCTGCCACCTTGATTTCCTGCATGTTTTATGGAAAGTCAAACAAGAAAACTTTCAAGTTTTTGTAAGCAATGATATTTTTTTCTAAACTGTTGGCTTCAGTAAAACTGCTCAGGCTTCACCATTGCTAGTTGCCATACTTTGTGTCTATACTAAAACTTTCTCACTCTACATAAGATAATATGTAAATAGCGTATTTATGGAGTCCTTGAGGGTTTAAATGTCTTTCTCTTGCAAAACCTCTGCAGGGAAAGATATAAAACGCAATTCTAAAAACCTCTGGGGAGATGGAAATCCCAAAATGTCAATCATCAACATGAGAAAAAAAACATTGTTGTCTCCAGCTTTTGTCTAATGAGCTCTTGAATTTTTCAAAATCACCAAAGGGGCTCCTGAAACTAAAGTGGCAGTCGACTAAAGGAGCACACTGGTGAAGACAGGAAAACAACGATGCTTCCTCTGCTTCATTTATATTTAGTAAAACATTGCAAAGTGAAGCCATTGTGCTTGCTAAAGAAGTAGTTCAGGATTTATAGGATGAAGACTATTGCTTGATGCTTAATGTTACTGCTGTTGTGTATATTACTTGCTTTCAATTCCTTGAAATTTCCTTGACTGCCCTAGTTGTACAGTAAAGAAAAATTCTCACTGAGTCTTTTGGCTGAGTCTGTGTAAGGCCCATCAGCCTCTGCCAGTCTTGATATTTCGGAGCTTTATAGATTTACTAGATGAAGCTTCTTCCCCAAATTTGTGTCCTTGATTCCATCCAGTAGCTTCTGAAATTGCTAGCTGTGCTAAACTTTTGGAACAACAGACAACTTCTGTGTTTGAACTTGTTGCTTCTCTTTGTTACGCTTATATTACCTAGAGAAAGGCTGCAAGAATTTTGGGTTTTGAAGTTTTTATATACATGCTTGTTAAGATACAATTTAGTTTTATTTTTTAACTTTTTGACAAAGTCATTCAGTTCCTTTTCTTGTAAAAATATCTCAAAAGTAAAACTAAAGAGCTGAAAGGACTGCTGGGAATTGAGCAGTAGTGATGATTAATGGCCTGCTGCCTCTGAAAACTGAAAGATATGAAATTTCTTTGATAACATAACTGGAATTTTCCATGAAAATTTTTATTGAATGCTGAAATGTTTTCAATTAAAGGAGTTATGTTGCAATATTTAATGCTGTAACAACTTTTGGAGAGTATGAACTGACACTGCATTTGACAGGATACTCAATGACTAGATATTCCCACAATGGTCATATTTGCAAAGCTGGTAGTAAATATATTGAACTAATCCCAGAAGGAAGTTGGTTTAAAACCATTTGGTGCTTCCCTTAAGGAAAATTATTATGTTTGAGAACATAATAAAAGGTAGAGTCTCTGAGGTCTGGCTTGACTGAAAAGTCTGTTTAAAAATATAGGGGTTTAGTTTTCTTCCTTGCTATACTTCCCCTCTGTTCTATTCACATTGAAGTAAGCTTCATTAGATCTTTACTTTGGAACTTATTTTTTATTTCATTCAAATTTATAAAACCATATTATCTATTTCTGTGTTCTGTTTAAGAGGCACATTGTGAGATCCATTCTACTTTGAATTATGGAAATACTTCCACATGGATTATTACTGGAGATCTTTGCTGTACCCAGACGAATGGTTGCAAATCACCTCTCTGGAAAAAGATATTTCCTTCTATTGGAGTTTATTGCTGCATATCTTTCATAGGAATCAAAAGTTTGAAATCAGTCTGTCAATTAGTGGATATGTGGCAAAGTGTATGTGAAAAACATTAGTGGACTATTTCTTCCATTTTGGATATGTCACTCTATAAAATAAGGGGGAAACTGCTGGGCTCCAAGGTAATCTACACTGTAGCAATGTTCAGTTGGTCACTAACCAGGAGTGGCACTAGGAAGAGCCATGCCTTAAAGCTTTTATCCACATCATTAAACAGCTGGATTTTTGCCAAAAAGTTAGAGCAGAAGTCTGATGCCAGTTACTTTGGGTTGTGGTTGTACTCCTGCTTTATTGCATGGCATTAAAAAAATCATCTGGCATCTGTCCTCACTTTTAAGGTAAATTTTGGGGTAGAATTCTTTCAGCATTAACATCATGATTTGGACTTCCAGATGTTACTGTGTATAACAACTGAATTAATAACTAATTAATAGAATAATATTATGTATTGATTATAATATTGTGCAATTAATATAATAATATTTATATATTAGCATAATTACCTTATTTGATATTATGTACTAGATATAACTATTATTTAATTATCTGTAGGAGCTATTATATAAGTTATATGACATTTAATTATAAATGATTTATACCGTATATGTTCTTATATGTTTTATATACAATTATTATATTATAATATTAGATTATTAGATATCTATATATCCATATATTTGTATCTATAAATAATTCTATATAATATAATTACTATATTATTTAATTATAATTTAATAATATATATTAAATGTTATATAATATGGAATAATTATTATATCTGGTATATTGTAATAATATATCCTTATTAATTATATGTTATGTAAAACATAATTAATTGCAGAATAACTATAATGAAAAATAATGTAGCTCTCCTTTGCATAAGAAACATTTGAGTACAAAGTGTATGTTATCCTTGATTGAACAGATTAGTCTTGAAGTGGTAAGACCAACCCATTACAGTTCAGATAGACCTAAGCATATGTCACTTCTAGCTCCCATCTATGTTACCAATCCTAGACTGTGAAATCTGTTCTCAAATGATACAGGCGCTGTCTTCGTCTTATCACATGAGTATGGGAAAGGTTCTACTCCTACGGAGAATACAGTAACTGCATAAGGCAGTTTCATATACACCTTGTTGCACCTCATTTCTTTCTAAACAATAGTAGAAAAGAGTAGTAGGGGTATTGAACACTAGAGATATACCATATCTATATGTCTGACTTTGACATTTACTTAGATACCTCAGCCCAGAATTTACACTAGCCTCATGTGTGTTACGAGTGTAGCAGCTGAACAAGCTTGGCAGGAGCAGCCATGTGGAATAGAGCTTATTGCTATGATGTAGGCACACCCATGTAGAGTTTTACATATCCAGGGCAATATTAGATACACAGCCAATTCTCTCTGCTAGGCTCCTTTGAAAATCTTAGCTTTAATGTAATTAAGCAACACAGTGAGCTCCAGTCAGCTTGATGGCTCAAGTCTCATGAACCTAGCTGACAGTTTCACTGTTTCTGCGCTATATCTCTACTTTAATTAGGCCCAGATACATTTAATTAGCAGGTTGTTTGATCAATTAAATAATGAACCCTAAAGTCACCTTCTTGCTTAGATGTGCTTTGAACAACAATTTTAATCTTAGTGACAACTCCTCTAGAAAGATAAGGGGAGAAACTGATGTAATTAAGATGTGAGTGCACAAAAATGCCTATGTAACTCTCCAGCATAAAAGCACTTTGAACTCTACAACGGTCCTGGGTTCAGCAGTAGCCGTAATTCTCCTCCTTAGTGGCTGGTGCAATGCTGTGGTTTTGATTTTTGGCCTGAGAACAGTGTTGATAATGCCGATGTTTTTAGTTGCTGCTCAAATGTTTGGTCTGGCCAAGGACTTTCTGAGCCTCATGCTTTGCCAGGGAGGAGGGGAAGCTGGGAGGAAGCTGAGACAGGACACCTGACCCAAACTAGCAAAAGAGGGATTCCATACCACAGCACGTCATGCCCAGGATGTAACGGAGAGTTACCCGGAAGGGCTAGGGACTGCAGGGTTGGAGGAGGTTCTCAGCTGGGGGGAGTGGGTTGAGTTATCCGCTGGCTGGTGCTGAGGTGTTGTATTCTTTCCTCTTGTTAGTTCCTTTATCATTATTATTACTGGTGGTAGCAGTAGCGATTTGTGTTATACCTTAGTTACTAAATTGTTCTTATCTCAACCCATGGGAGTTGCATTCTTTTTGATTCTCCTCTCCATCCCTCCAGGAGCAGGGGGAGGGCAAGAATGGGGGCAGTGAGTGAATGAGCTTTGTGGTTGGGTTTAAACCACAACAGCAACATAGAAGACATAGATTTCTGTGGATGTAAACTCTAAGGTTGTCGACTGAGTAACCATTTGCTTATGTCTAGGTCTATGATGAATGGAGAGAGATATTTGAAAGCATTTGATGTTGATTCAGCTTTGCTTCTACTTCATTGATTTCTTTAGCACCAGTCAGGCTAATGCTGAGTGGAAATTTAATATTTAGTGTTTATGCAGTGCTGTCATAAAATGCTCCTAAGTCTCTAATGAATAGCAGTAGGTAAAAAACAAAACCCAAGAAAAAAAACACATGATCACTTACTGGAAAACACTTACTAGAAAATTTCTGAAGCATTGTGATAGAACTAAGTAGAAGTTCCCTTTCACATAATCAGAAGTTGTCCTAACTTTGTTGAATTAGTGGAACTGGGAACAAGGATGGGTCAAGGTTCATTTTGGCTTTTGAGATTATGAGAAGGCCACATAATGCCATGTAGGAATAAATACTAGGAGGTGATAGGGAGGTAATCTTCCCCCTCTACTCAGCCCTGGTGAGGCCACATCTGGAGTAGTATGTCCAGTTCTGGGTTCCTCTGTACAAGAAAGACAAGTAGCCACTTGAGAGGGTCCAGCGCAGGCCACAAGGGTGATCAGGGGTCTCGAGCATCTCTGTTACGAGGAGCTGAGGCTGTTTAGCCTAGAGAAGAACAGACTGAGAGGGTAACTCAGCAACACAGATCAATATCTCAAAGGCAGGTGCCAGGAGGATGGTGTTGGCACCACACATTTTAGTGGTGCCTCAACATAAGGATGAGGCTACTAGTTCAGTATCACCACAGGATTGTCTGTGCTGGTGTTCCATTTCCAGAAGGACTTTTGTGAATGCAGCAAAGAGCTAGAGGTGGTCAGCTGTTTATGCTTCTTCCTTAGGTAAGTACTCTTCAGTCTGTGACTGTTTTCAGCTCAGATTAATTTCTGAGCCTGAGGTGGGCTTATATTTAATAACTTTTACTGGATTGCTCTTCCAAATGCTTGCCTAGCATCCATTTCTTTAACTATGTGTTTTTTGGAAAGCCTTTCCTTTTGTGTCCTGATACATTCACTTTGTACTTTCTACTGCTTGTATACAGAAAAGCAGCAAAAACTGGTCAATTCTTATTAATTATTTTTTTATAGACTTCCATTATTTTGCCCTCTTCTGTTTCTTTTACAAAATTCTAATCCATTTTGTCATACCACATATAGAATCTATTGCATATCTTGGCTCACCTCAACTACTGCTCTGTAGTTTCCTCAGTTCCACTTATATCCTTGCTGAAATGCAGCACAGTGTTCAAGAAGCAGGAATATCAAGCATTTAAAGAGGGAATGGCAATGGCTTCATTTTATATTATTTCCCTAATATTTCCTGATGTTAATGTGCTTTTTTTCTGACTGCTATAAAATTGGTTTGGTAGCCATTATAACTTCAGAGTCCTTTTCTGCACAGCTTTTCCCCCGCATTACAGAATGTGTTTATCTGCATTATCCTCAACCTCCTGCAGACTTCCTACATGTGCCCATGCCTTTGTGCAGTAAAACTGGCTGGATGCTGAAACTCATTACTGCACAAATTAAAAAAAAAAAAAAAAAAGGGTAAAAACAATAATTGTAGAATAAACTTTGCGAATTCCATGTGAGTGGCCTAGGAAGTCTGAGATATTGTTTCAAGCAAACTGAAATGAGATAAAAGGTAATATCTTAAGATTCCTGAGGTGCTGAGGAAACCAGCACTCCTAATATAAGCCTTGGTACAAAGATGGGCAATAAGAAACTCTTGGAGAATCATCTTAAGCCAGACTTACAGAGCTTCAGAGAAATGTGTTTCAGTTCCCCTCACTCTGTAGCAGGCAGAAGGATGGTCTTAGATACTGTCTTTAAATAGGGTTGAAAACGTTTTTGGGCACTGGAAGCCATGAGAAATTCGTGTTATTGCCAAGGATTTGGGGGCAGGGAGGGAATTCCTGTGAAATTCCTGATCAGTCTGATTATTCAGCCCACTAAGCATGAAATCAAATCTAGGAAGTGGCCATTAACTCTCAGGGAAGCCTGGCTTTATTTTACTAAAAGCAGCAAAAAGCAGTGGATATTTACACACGTACTGCAGCAAATCACAGCATTAGAAATATGGCCAGTAGTTATTTCAAAGTGCAGAAAATGTCATGATTGACTGCAGGATGGTAATAGAATTTGACATTTAAAACTAATATCTCATTATAAAATCATAAGAGTTGTCAATAGCAAAACAATGACTCAACAAGGCAGGTAACTCATTATCATGACCTGAATACAAAGGAAGAAGGAATGGCTCTATTGAAGAGGAAAGATTAATGCATTCTGAGGGAGGAAAACTACCAGCAGCTATGTCTGTGGAGTTCTATACAGAAACATTCATATTTTGAAATGTTAATCAATTTTGTTATTTTTCTTGCTATAATAAAACCTAAACACAGGAAAGGCAAGAATTTTGGACTCTTCTTTGTACATAGAAAATCCTTGGAAACATGCCTGCTCACACAGTGTTACTAATAATAACAACATAAATTATTAAAGCTGAGAGAATTCTTATAGCCAAAGCATGCGCTTTTTGCACACTGCACTTTCTACAGCTTGGACAATGAATAAACACCAGTCAGGTTTTGCTTCTGCAGTTTATGCACCAACATAATACTGTTATTTGTGATCATAGGACTGCAGGAAAGTGCTGAAGTATAGAGGAGAAAGAGTGAAAAACAGGCAAATGATCTTTTGGGTTTAAATTAAATTTTCTGTTTACAGTACATTCTTGTACTATTCCTTTCTTAATGAAAAATATAAATATCTAAACAATGCAAAATTAAAATATGTGGCCAGTGATTTTGATAATCTCATTATTAAGACTGACACCACCCTTCATAATCTTTCTAATAAGTACAAAGTAATTTTTTTTTTTTGGTATGTAGCCATATTTTCAAACTGCAATCTTAATATCTGGAGAAATTTATATAACCAAGTGATTACAAAAGTGTTTTGCTTTTGAGCTCAAAAGAAAGGGAATTAGCAGATACAAAAATAATTTTGTCAGTCATTTCTATATCTTACAATGCTTCAGTCCTACTTATATGCACCATCAGTAAAACACAGCTTTAAAATGAATTTTCAGCATGTTGTCTTCAGGCATTTGAGCTTTCATTCTAAGGGTTAACTTCCATTAGAACAATTAGTGGAATAACATTTGGGAGCTGAGCATTGATTGTAATGAAACCAGCTGGCTAGAGTAAGTGTAAATTTGTAAAGATATAGATATCTCTACAAATATAGAGATATATTTGTAGATATAGATATCTCTACAAATATGTAGAGATATACTATATCTCTACAAATATAGAAAAAATATAGGCAAATATAGAAAATATAGAGCCAGATTTTGAGAGCTGTGGTCTAGAGAATTTTGTTATTGATTTCTACATTTCTTGTGCATCATCTTTAGCTAAATATTTCTGGTTCTTTTTAAAGGATATTGCACATGAAAACAGAGTTTCAAAAGGTTTTCTTCAATGACTTTTAAATACCCCTTGTCCTCTAATTAGTCTTTTTGCAGAAGGTGGGCATGCTCTGAATTTCTCTGACTGCTTTATTCCTCATTACTCTTGCCCACTTTTGGGGTATGAATAGCTATAGGTGTGTGACTTTCCTCTCATATTCTGCCAAGTGAGGTCTCTACTGTGAACAGCAATGTGTTGGTGACTTTAAAGAATCCTTCTCTGCAGGGAGCAATAGCACCAGAGCTGATTAAAACAAAACCTAAAATGTCACCTTAGACTACTGAAATTCCATCATCAAGCAATACAGAGTTGACACATCTGTGAGACCCTTTAAAACTCAGATTAAGAAGAGAAAATTAAACTCAGAATGAGAAGAAACAAAACCAGCTGTCTTTTCCCTGTCAAGAGTTGAGTACAGTACGTACAGTGAGTACAGATGGGCTGATCTCACAGACAGTGACCCTAACTCACCATAAAGAACAGCTAACAACACGGCTTTAGACAGTTATCTATTCATCATCTTAAAAAATGAAATATCCATCTGCCATGCAGCTAGCTGATCTGTAGCTTCACTCATATGTCTCCTCATATGTGGGGAGACAGTTGGGGAACTGCCTTACTAGCTCAACCTAGGGATTATTCTCATCTTTTTTCCCATCCCCGAGTGATGTACAGAGTGCTTGAGTGGAAAGCATGGGATTCCTGCACAGAAGCAGTTATAAAATAACCTGTGCTGAAAGGAGTTTTCTTTTAAATTCCTCTAATTATATATATATATATATATATTATACACATATATATATATATAAATATATATATATATATATATATATAAAAATGACTGATTGGAAACACAGGGTTTTGTAGCTTTTTATTTGGTTCAGTAAAGTTGTAGGTTTAAGCCACTTCAACTATTCTATGATTCTATGATTCACAATACCATCAAACACCCCCTGGCCACAACATTTAAATCTAGATACCCTGCTGGTACCTCTTACTGATGAATAGCAGAGACCAACTGCATTTTTTTGTGGGGTGTCATTTCCCTGGTTTTGGGGACAGCAGAAGTGAGAGGGCAGCGCCGGGGACCCGACTCTGGGAGGTGCAGCTTGCGTGAATAAGGAGGTTTAAATCCCCTGTAGGGACTAGGGACACACCTTCATCACATAACAGCACTACATTTGGCTGCAAAAAATATACATTTATAACATTTAGGCTGAACCCTGAGGTTGTGATCTTCAGCTGCTTTTAGGATCAAGTAGGAATGGCAAGTTAACTCAGATAGTCCCTGCACACTCCAGCATTTCTCTCTCAGCTGCTCAGCTGCATGTGAGAGTTTAGATATAATTTTGTCTTGGGCACAGAGCCAGTCCCTGCAACATTGAGTGAAGTGATAATTCAGGGCTGCTCTTTTACTTCTTTTCGTCACTGCTGAGTGTTGTTTTACTTTTCCCATTTCTGAAAGAAACTGATCATCCCATGTGCGGGCTGTCAGCAGCTCCCTTGCTTTCTCATTTCTTATTGTAGTTCAGCCTGGTGCAGTGTTTCTGCACCCTCGCTGCTCTGCCTCCAGCTGCCCAGCCTCCTTTGCCTGCAGGGAATACCCATAAATTCCCCCTGGCCAGACATGCCATTGCATGTAGTGTGATCACTAAGGCAGCAGTTGCAGTGAGACAGATCTAGCAGTCTACCACCTGCTGGGAGAGGTTTTATGATGTTAGATCAGGTCACGCAATCATGAAGTCCAATATCTTGTTTTAAGCAGTGAGCAATACTTGATGTTTCAAATGCCTGCCTGGAGAAGCTGTGGCCGCCCCATCCCTGGCAGTGTCCAAGGCCAGGGCTTGGAGCAACCTGGTCTAGTGGAAGGTGTCCTTGCCCATGGCAGGGGGTTGGAACTGGATGAGCTTTAAGATCTCTTACAGCATAAACCAGTCTATGATCCTGTGAAGTTCTTCACTATGAGGGTGGTTAGACACTGCGCGGGTTACCCAGAAAAACCTGTGACTGCCTGGAAGTGTTCAAGGCCAGGCTGGATGGGGCTTGCAACAGCCTGGTCTAGTGGAAGGTTACTCCAAGTTCCTGCCCCCTCCCATGGCAGGGTTAGGAACTAGGTGATCCTTAAGGTCCCTTTCAAACCAAACTGGTCTATGAAGTGAAGCTGAAAAGTACCTAACACTGTCACTGGAGAATTGTGGGAGCAGGAGAAAAGCTCCTTTTACTGGCTCTGTGTGCCTGTGAAATGAAAGAACAGTTACTTCTATTCAGTCATCAGTCCATTCTGTGTCTGGAGTTGGTAATAATAATAGACTGTCTTTAGTAATAATAACAGACTGTCTTTAATTGCTCTGGAAGCAATTTTTCATGGTGAAAAGAATGTTTTCTATTTACAGATAGGTTGGAATTATCTTGGCCAAACTTGCAAAACTCATTGAATTACATGCTGCTCAAGCTAGCACACTGTGCTGTTAATGTTGTTTTATTATTTTTTTGTTGCTGATTGCAGGGCCACTGGTATGGAACATTGTGTGTTCAGATAAAGGTTCTCTGAAGCACCAATCTGTTGAAATAGTGGAACCCTGATAAGGATGTACAAATTAAGAGACCTTTAATGGATTATAAAAGCACTGTCCATCTACAGCTGTTATTCAAAACTGATCGTGATTTCCATGTTCTAATGATCATGTAATTATAAAACCGGTGATCTTTGCTGATTTTACTGGCTGTTATAACTTGGATTGAATTGTATCTGCTGGTGGTGATAATAAGACTAAAATGCTCTGTGTTTAATGCAAACCCATGGGTGATAGGTTTTTAGATGAAATCTTTGAAGATGTGGAGTTTCAGGAAGTCATCTTAGTGTATGCTGAATCCCAGGTGCACTAAGCTGTACATCTTTGTTATGCTGCAGGATATCTTTTCAAATGAAATGCATCCAGACCCTACAGTATTTTGTGGACATAAGGCTATCAATTATGTCATAAGAATTATTATATTTTTTTTTTTTAAGAAACAAGTCTCCAACAAAGAAAGATGTTCAAAGTGATTCAATCTCAGATCATGGTCAGTTTTAGATACACAGATTTTTATTCCTTTGTTGGTAGACTTGTTTCCCAGTGCTCTTCAGCCCAAAGGATCAAATAGAGTTCAAAAAATGTCTTCAGTTATTGTAATTAAAACCAGCAACTTCTTCTTTTTTTTTTTTTTTCTTTTTTTTTTTATGTGAATGCTTTAGTCACATTGAAAGATATATTTGCCAATTCCATATGACACATTTGAAGGAATTTTTGGTTGATTCAGGGGACTTGAATGGAATTATCTCATGTTTGTGTCTGGCCTAATACAGACACCACTAATAAGGAGAATGCTCTTTTGGTTCTTCTCTCTGCAGAGATTAGCTTCATTTCAGTGAAAGTCTGGATTTAAAAATAGGTATTGCAGACATTCCACAGAGGAAAGCTCTTTGAAATGTCTCCTTGGGTACATGCAGTTCTCTGAATTTGTGCTTAGTAGTAAAGCATAATTAGGTTTCAAATTAATAGATCCTGTGAATACCCTCAAACAAGACTAGGCTAGGGTGAGTCAGTAGGCAAGTGGGTCCATTTCCTCTTTCCAGACCTTCATTCCAGTCCCTACGTCTTTCTCAACCATGTGTGTCTGTGAAATATGTATGGTTTGTACATTTATACATAAATGTATTAATCTCTCAACTAACAACAGAATAGATAATCAGTTGGACTAACCTCCTTGGTAGGATGAAATAGCATTTATAAATGTCATTATTTGTCTGGAACCCCACACTGCAAACAAGTATCTGAGGAACTGGTCTTAGCAGCTTTAAGGCATGATTATTCTATTAAATAGAAAATGGTAACGAAGACACTTATCTTCCCAATTCATTACCTCTCCCCAGAAGCAATTCTATTTCATTTGCATGGTACAATATTCAAGTTGTTGAATCCTAGTCTCTCAGGACTGTCTCAAAGGACTGGTAATGGTTTCAGACCCTCTGCATAAACATCCATTGCACACTGTATTCTGCACTTTTTCATCTCCATAATTTTTATTTGTATCTGGAGTGCTGCACTAGTAAGAACTTAAAAAGGGATGAGACTAAATTAGGGATAGAGGACAACGCAACATGGCTCTCTTTCTAACTGAGAAATCTGTGATTCATATATTACTCAACTGAACTGAATATAAAAAGACATTTAAACCTCCAGGGAAATTTGCAATAAACAATGCAAAAACATGCCACAGAAATTAGCTGTGGCTTAGATCCTCAAAACTAGGTAGATAACTTACTCCTACTTTAGGAATTAAGGATTTGATTATGGTGAGGTATGCTGGATTCAGTCCTTTAAGTCTCCAAGTATCTATGCTTATTGATAACTGACCCACAAGAAAATGCATAGGAGCGATAGGGGATTGGAATGTAGCTTTTAACAGGGATGAAACAGAGATCTTTCTTATGAAAATTAAGCAAGACTGCGTTTATTTTGTTCTAAAAACATATAAAGCATAATGAACCTCTTGTGGAAAGAAAGTATTTTTCTAATTATTTTACTGGGGCTAGCATTTCCTCCTCAGAAACTAATTAAAAATTATCTTAGGTAGGATGGGTAAAACTCTCTTGTAAGGTCTGTAGAAATGAAATTCTTTAGGTTTTTTTATCCTTAGGCTCTTCAAAAAAGTATTTCCAGGCTTCTGGATAGTTTATTACCATCAAAACCACTGTGTACATTTTAGTGTATTGCATAAGAGGCTATTGTTCAGTAAATTCTATTGGCAGTGGTTTTGGAAAGGGAGAGAAGATGAAAAAATATTACTTAAAAAGGAAAGCAACTTAAAATATGGCTTCTAATTAAATTAGCAGTTGCTTTGTGTTTTGTTGTTTGTTTTTTTTTCTTCTGGCAAGCCCTATGGTTGTTGTTTTTTGTTGTTGTTGGGTTTGTTTTTTTTTTTTTTTTTTTGCATTATCTAGTTATTTACCCCTTACGTTACAGATGTATTAGATGATCAAAGAAATTATTTACCATAAACCAGTGATTCTATTTCATTCATAATTATAGAAGTGCATTTTTCATGTTTAGTTTGCTGGGGTGCAACCTTTTCAGTTGTGGTTCCTCACACCACATAAGTCAATGACACTAATGAGCTAAATATGGCTGTATTAATTAACTGAGATGAGCTTCTTAGGGGGTTTATTTTCTGTTGTTGAGGGTTTGGTGGTTTGCGGTTTTGTTTTGGGGTTTTTTTTTTTTTGTTTTGGTTTGTTTTGGATTTTTTGCTTTTAATCTGATCCTTTATTGAGGAAGAGTATACAACTCCATGATCTTGAGTTAGGAAGCTACTCTGCTGAGTTTCAAGAACAAACCAGCTTCAACTCAGAGTAATGACACTCTCCATCCCCCAGAATCTTTAAGCAGCAGGGTATAAATTTTTAACCTTCAGTATTACAGCACTAAAGTTCTGCTACATGTATTAGAGGAATAACTACATTAGGTGCGGCACAGGACTATTTTCTTTGCCTAAGAGTTGCAACTAATGGCAAAAGTCCCACACACCACTCAGCTTTTCTGTGAGTCACCAAAGGATGGGGTGAATAATACCTAAACTGCTTATAAAAGACAAGCTTTTATTCTACTTTTCCCATAACATATTTAACTGCTGAAAATTCATGTCCAGCAGTGGTCAGGTACAACAGGTATCTGATACTACATGTAGGTAAGTATAAGGAAAAGAAAAACCCAAAACTGAAGGAGTATTTGGACAAATGCCATTTTCATGTTTAGAAAATACAGAGTTCTCACTATTGAGTATGAATAATTTTCTTCTTATTCTGACATTATGAGTTATATTGTAAAATATATCAAAATTACATTTTTAAATGCATTTTGGACAACAGATTCAGGCCTTTGATAAGCTAAAGAATAATTTTTGAAGTGCAGACTCTAGGCAAAGCCTTTTTGCAGTTTTCAGATTTTGCAAACAGCTGCTTTGAGGAACAAGAAACATTCAATTAGCTCATGCTTGTCTTTGTATGAGTAGGAGAGGAGTCAAACATCAAGGATTAGGAGTACTATTTTCTAATACAGTCCTGATAGTTTTATGCACTTTGTTCTAACTTGGATGAAGTGCTGTCAGGCCTCATTAAGATCAAACATCCAAGATAATGGAAGGCTGTGATCCTCTCCAATATACACTTCTAACTCCTGTTTAAGACAAATCAGTAACTTTAAAGTGAAAGGTGAGATTTCTGCTTATTGCAAAAGGGAATATGATACTGCTAAGAGGTATAGCATTTTCCCAAAGGGACAAGTGGCAAACACCAATGTCATAGACACATGAAGCAATCAACCCAATTTCTCTTTTGAAGTCCTCTTAGTTACTTCACTGGTCAATGGCATATGAGTTATCCTTGAGTGAGCTGACTGGGAAAATAGGGGAGATAAAGAGGTAGAGATCATGATAGTAAACCTAACGTGAATTTAATATTATCAAGAAGACAACATTTATAGCAGGAAACAAACAAACAAACAAACTCCTTGAACTTGGGACCTACGAGTACTTATCCTTAATTTATTTGTTAATCAAGGCATGGCTTTGGCATGTCATAATTCATCAGAAAAGCAGTAAAAAATTGAATTTAAATACTTATGCTCTGCACCCTTTAATGCCTTCATTCCAGAGGGAAGACACTCATGTACTGAATTGAAATGGAAACTTCACATTAAAAGAACATTCCAAGATGGCAAAATTCAGTGTGAATTCAGAAAAGAGAACTTTTTCCTTAGGGTGATTAAAAGTCAGGTCACTTCAGTTGAAGTATGAAGTCTGGATCTCTTAATTTTATTTGTGCTATTTGACAATTGTGCCACCATGTAATGGGCAGAGTGACATGGCAAATGGCCTTCATAAGGCACAAGGCTACTTTCTGGGATAGAAATTTGCTAGTTCATACTTATGCAGGAGAGAAAGGAAAGACTGAATGCCCAAATAACTTTGTGTCCAGCTATAGGACCATGCATCCACAACATATCTAGAGAAATTAGGTGGGTTTGTTGCAAATGGAATCAGCCATTATTCCTTGAAATCTGCAAGAAGGGTGCAGCAAAGCCCTGTTTGAAATCCTTGAATCAATAATCTGAGAATCAGAATTTTAGGAGAAAGACAGTAGTAGCCCTACGCCAACTTTCAGGGGTAATGTATGCTGTGTCTGCATTGTCTGTTCAGCAATCACTAATGAAATTACTCCTCTCATTCCCTACAATAGTCTTACTTTGCCTTTCAGTAAAAATTGTGAGATCAAGAATAGCAGTGAAGTGCAATTGAATGTAGTCTGCTAAGTGCCTTTCTCCCTCTTAAATACTGCTTGTTGAACTTCATTTTTCAAAATGAAGCTGTATTTAGCATAAATGTGAGGGATCCTGTTGAGAAGAAAAACATCCTAAACCACTGAAAGAAAAAAATCTTTTCTTTTTGCTTCTGTATAATTTTGAAATGACTTAGCAATTTGTACTATACTTAAGGAAAAAAAAAATTGCTAACAACTTGGACACCAGGCTGCAGGTAAATGACATTTTAAAAGGAGGATTTAGTACTCTCTAAGAAGGAAAAATGAAGTTTGTAAGTTCCTGGCAGACCCTTAATTTAATTGTCAGGTGTCTTGCTACACAAATTCTGTACATTAAGAAGAAAATGTTAAGCCTGTTTTGCTGACTGCAGTATATGGCAGTCTTGCAGGGCTTTTTTGTGGAGCAGCAGCAAACTCCCACGCTCCACCTCACCCAACCCCCCTTACAGCTGAAGAGAATTATGGTAAGATTTTGATACAACTTTCCTCTCCTTTTGCTTTTTCTTTTGGTTACCTATACAGAGGACTTTAACTCCCAGTATTTGCCACCAAGCATTAATTTGTTGCCTTTGTTAAATAAGAAAAGAAGCAGCAGTTGCTGAAGGCAGTCTAAATAGCAGATACTGGATGCTTATAGATCCCACCAAATTATGGCTATTCTCTTAGAAGAGGTAAGACAATTCATGGCTACCTCTTTCCCAAGTAATCTGTCATTCCCTGGCTCACTCAAGACAAATGTCAGGAATCAGAGAAACTAATGCATGCTTCTGCAAATACTGATAGATAGATTATCAGTATGCATATGTTACTGTTGAATAAAGCATGTGGAGTAATAGTTTGCGCACATTATATACCTGGATTTCTGTTTATTCTGAAAAAGATCCATTGTATCTGCTGAACGAGACAGAAAGTTGCAAGAATTATTTTAGCAATTCCACAAAAGCAGATTTTTCTTGCAAGTTAATCCTAATACAATGTTCTAGTGCTGTTATGACAGAAATACTGTTCTCTAAAGTGATACGAGTGACAAATCCATTCCACTTGGAGTCAAGCCTTTGGAATTCAAGACTAAACTTTTGAAAACAGTAGGGAACTTTAACCTAGTTGTTGATGTATGTCAAATTTGAGTATAGATATATACCCCACATGTCTAAATTCTGCCTTCAGTCTCAGTTGAAGATATCAGTCTTTGGTATTTCTTGATATAACGTGGTAAAATATAAAACCCCCTGCAGTTTCTCTTCAGAAACAGCTGAATTTCACTGGATGAGTTATGTCTGGTACACATATGCACACACATATATGGTTTTTGTCAATGTAGGGTTTAAAGCTCACCAGGAAAGTTCTAGATAAAAGTGTAAATAGCTGTAAACTGTTAGCATCTCTTAGTTAATGCAAAACCTTCTAAATCTCATGTACACCAGATGTAGCATGTTACAAATGTTTGAGATAAATATCTCTTTTCGTTCAATTCAGGGTAGCTACATAGCTACCATTGCAACCCTGTACTTCATGGTACTAAGGAAATAAGAAGAGAAAAATAAAGGAGGTAACTTATTATTCAGAAAAGGGAAGGTTTATTTTTTTAAAAGAACTAAATCCATTCTTAATGTACAGTTACCATTCTTTCAGCATTTCAAGAGAGATTCTTTATTACACAGTTAAAACAAAAGCATTTGTCTTATCTTTGCCATTTGAAGCTTGTTTTATAAAAGCTGCAATTTCATAGCAGTTGGCTATCTGCACCTCACGATATTCCTTAAGAATGGATCAGTCTAGTGTAGAGGATAACAAGGATCACAGACTTCAGCTGGAATAAAAATCATTACGGTTTCATTGACTTGACTGCAGCAATGCCAGTTTATCCCATCTGAGAGCTAAACTAAATTCAGCCAATTTCTGTAGAATTACAGAAAAAAAAATGCTTTCACACTTCTGGAATGGAAAGAATTATAAAGAAAAGAAGCCACAGGAATGTGGTATTTATATAATTCCCCTCCTCAGAGCCATAGAGGAGCTCACATATATTATTTGATTACTTTTTTTTCCATCATCGTGTCCCAAATAGTGATAGTTTTGATCTATGGCTGCAGTATCAGTGAAAGTTTTTAAAACTGTGCATGCTGCTCATCTCTGATACCCAGGCACTCTCCTGTCTTCCATTAAATCCTTCTGAGATTTAGATCCCAGTTCAGAAATCAGAGCTAGTGAAGGAGAGCTCTGCTCTTCTTCGTGAACAATGTGAGACATAACTCCCTGTAATCTGCACTGGTTCTAGGGGCTGTAATTACAAGATGTAATAATACATCTTGTAACTTCCTGAACTTTTTTAAGTATTGAGCATATGGACGGCAATATGAGTAAAGAAATGAAAGTGTTTTTTCAAAGATGCTTGAACCCAGATTTTAAAATCATTCTTGCAGATCGAGAGCCAACACTGAGAGACAGTGACTTGGTAACACCTGCCATTAGGCATACTTGCAGCAGTCGATACAACTGCATGTATCAGGCAAATAGCAAAATCTACTCACATAGTGAATTATGTCATCTTCCACACTATGGTGTGGAACGGTCCACTATGTGATGTAGATCTATAAGGCAGAGGAGTGATGGGTTATATACGCTGTATAGCCTCATTATTTAAATACAACATTAACACTTACATTTATGATTTTTCTTAGCAGCCCACAGCCACATAGAACCACTGTGAAATACTCTGCTAAGAGAGTGCCTATGATGCCAAAATCCTCCAGATTGGTGCATACTTCATAGGAGGGCTGGAATGTAAATATACTCGAAGTGCTTATCTGGCCCCCTGCTAATGACTGCCTGAAAATATTTAATGTAGTTCATGCATTATTCTGGAGCAGAGAATATAAATGACGATCCAGGAAATAGTTCTCAGCCAGAGAGATCTGGACACATTAGCCTCTTTGTTATTCAACTATATTTTTTATGTGTTCATGCTGGACCAATAGTTACAAAACAAAACAACATGAACTCAATTCTTTGGATTTATCAGTATTATTCTCCTTTTGTTTTGTAACTATTTGTTATAATAAGATATGACATCTGCTTTAAAGCTGCATTGAGAGCACCTTTCAGTGACTATAGTATAGGTATATGCCTAGCATAGAACATTTCAACTGTAAATGGTTAAAGAAACCGAAGACAACCTTTCACAGCGGTAGATGCTGGCCCCCTTTAATAATAGGTGGTATCACTGCTGACTGGGATAATTATATTTTCGTTGATGGAAATCTTTACTGTAAACAGGCATATTTATATCCTAGAATAACATCAGCTATCAAATTTATTCTACCTTGGACAGATAATTTTCAGATTTATTTTGAACCTTGGATTTACTCTCTTGGTATATATTTGCAAAGTAGTAGATTAATTTTTTGTAATGTTTTTAAGAATCCAATATGTTAATACCTTGACATTTTAAAGTACTACATTGCTTTTTGTTTTTATTATTTTCTTCTTTTCTTTTCTTTTCTTTTCTTTTCTTTTCTTTTCTTTTCTTTTCTTTTCTTTTTTTTCTTTTCTTTTCTTTTTCTTTTCTTTTCTTCTTCTTTTTTCTTTTTTCTTTTCTTTTCTTTTCTTTCTTTTCTTTTTTTCTTTTTTTTCTTTTCTTTTCTTTTCTTTTCTTTTCTTTTCTTTTCTTTTCTTTTCTTTTCTTTTCTTTTCTTTTCTTTTCTTTTCTTTTCTTTTCTTTTCTTTTCTTTTCTTTTCTTTTCTTTTCTTTTCTTCTTTTTTCTTTTTTTTTCTTTTTTTCTTTTTTTTCTTTTCTTTTCTTTTCTTTTCTTTTCTTTTCTTTTCTTTTCTTTTCTTTTCTTTTCTTTTCTTTTCTTTTCTTTTCTTTTCTTTTCTTTTCTTTTCTTTTCTTTTCTTTTCTTTTCTTTTCTTTTCTTTCTTTTTCTCCTTTTTTTCTTTTCTTTTTTTCTTTTCTTCTTTTTTCTTTTCTTTTTCTTTTTTTTTTCTTTTTCCACAAATATGAACTCTGTCTTTTTAGCTGTGTCAGTTACTATTGTTTCTTTTATGTATGTGACAGTTTTAATTAACTGGAAGTTAGATCTCCATGTGTGAAAACTATCCTAACAGAATGACATCAAAGCCCTGGTGCTTACATCAGCAATAATCAGCTGTTGGCTCTGTACAGCAAATTCTTATTGACATGTGAGATAGAGTCCTAAGTCCACTCACATCAAAGAACTCCCATTGGTTTCTGTAGGAGTCAATTTTTACCCATGATTTTCTCCCATGGATCTAGTTAACAAATGAAGTTTGTGGTGGGCTCATGGACACAGAACACCATGTCAGCACTTCAGAGCCTGAACAGATGAACAAGCAGACAGCACTGCTTATGCTGGACATTGTATCCTGTTCATTAACTTGAAGCAGAAAGTACAGCACTTTAGTGAAAACAATCATTTGCTAAAGAAGTATATGACACTTTTCCTGGATCTGATATTGATTTCATATTGACTTACTAATACTTCAAATTTAGCCAATTATTTCAATCAGAAGGTTAGGCAACCTACATAAAGATATTCCACTGCAAAAATATATATGCATCAATTTTAAAGCCATGACTACATGAATATATGAATTAATCTATTCTTTATAACACTTACCACAGTTTATGGATTCAGAGAGATAACATCTCTATCTTTATAATTTATGTTTCTTGGATTTGTACATGGTCTAGACGGAAAGAGAATAACTCATCATTTATCTGTTCTGTTTCTTGCAAACTCTTTTATAGCCTTTGATTTTCACCAAGCTTCATTCAAAGCTTTCTTTGTTAATAATAATTTTTCCAGGCAATTCTACATAATCAGTACTTGATTCAGTCCATGTGTTCGGTGAATATGTTTTGGATGTCTCAGGAAAACACATTGGGATGGATGATACGGGGTTATGCTGGTGCCTTATTTCAGCAGATCTAGAAAGAGAATGTTCCAGTATTAGCAAGTTACTACATAATTAATTTAACATTTGGATAAAATTAAAACAGGTTAAAGTAAAAATGCATAATTATTTTTGTTTGCAGTGCTCTAAGCAGATAACATAGTTATACAATTTTACTTAGTTATGTCTTTCTACTTCTGCTTCCAGTGCTTGACTAAGAAGTTAAGGGAAAGGATGTTTTTTACCTATTAAGGTAGAATTCAAATGTAGTCGTATATATACATGTGTGACCCTGTGACTGAGCTTCATACAAACACATTAATGAGTTAATGCACTTACTTGAAATTAGTAATTAAAATATTAGTAAATAGTCACTTTAGAATGAAACTGGTACTGGAGTATACTATCTTTCAAAAGTACTGTGGTCTATGAAACACCATGAGTCCTTTAATAGGTGAAAACAGATGTTTGTAGCAGAAAGAGGAGGACATAGTTATTGCAAATGGGAAAGGTAGAGTTCATGTTATCCTGGACTGGTGCAGAAGATACTTTGCCTATTTGCATTCAAAACAGTTATGAACCTCTTTAACTGTTATCCTTTTCACTTTCCTTCTTCAGGTAGTGGGGATACTTCTCTGAATGTGAACTGTTCTTCATTTTCAAGTGATTTACATCTTCTTCATTGGATATCCCCAAAGGATAATGAATGCAAAATCTCATATTTTGACATTTGTGCAGTTCTTTGGCAGGAATTTTCTTTCAGGTTGTTTTAAACATTTATATTCAAAAGTCAGTTCACGGCTTGGCAAGACCCAGTCTGACATGAAGCTTGTATGAAAGCTCTCTTGTAGCCAAGGATCAGATGATTCTAGCACATATATTGAAAAGCCTTGCCAAGAGGAAGCTTTCAAGAACTCAGAGAAAAGATGACAGTAGGTCTTCAGGAGTCTCTGCCCATTCCCTTTGTAGGAAGAATTGGACCGGCTACCAGGTGATTCATACTTGTGCCAGTAGCTTGTCCTCTGAGTGGAAGGGAGCAACACTTCTCAGGAGATGTCCAATGACTTTCAAGAAGGAATAGCATAGCAAATATTGTAACTTTAAACTCACAATGTATTTCTTCAGACTTGTCATGTATAGTGTCAACAGCTTGCAGCAGATACTTGGTAGTATCTATATCTGAATATAGTCCTGTAGGAGAAGGAATGAGAGATTCAGATTAAATGACAGATTTAGGATATTTAATGCATTTCTGGAAGATGTACAAGTGCTATGACAAGGATGATAATAAAGGACTCTATAGAATAGGACAGAACATTTTTGAATATTTAATCAAATTTAGTTTTAAATTGTGTGGCATGTTGATCTTCTAAAACTTGATAACGTACATAAAACGTAAGTATGTACATAAAATCCTCATTCTGGTGTAAATTTGACTTGGGAGTTCTGGGCCCCCGTCCTGCTTCTGCTACTGACACCTTCCATTATAGCATGTCCACTTGGACTATTGTGCACTGCTGTGATCAATAACCTGCTCCAGTCAGATGTGGACTCTGCCTCTCTGCTCTTAGGGCCAGGCTGGGGCAGTGCTGAGAGGCACATTAGCCTGGGGTCGTCAGCTAGCTAGTGGTTGCTACATGGCTATCATTTGGAGCAACACACGGTGCATCTAGTCAGCATAGAGTGTGAAGGGTCGTGGGGACATATGCTAAATTTTGACACAGTTTTAATCCATTATTACCTCAGTTTCTTCACCCATAAACTAGAATAATATTACCTGTCTCATTTCCAGAGTCCTTGAGAGGATGAGTTTGTGTTTGACTTCTTATTAAGGTGATCAACCATGGATGGATTGTTGCCAAACCTCCTATTGTACACAGAGGGCCCTGGAGCCCCTACATTCATGCAGCTCCCAACAACAGAAGCATCAGGTCAAAGTCTGTTGTTCAGATCTGGGAAATCAGTTATAAGTAGTTGTTATAATCCCTCTGAGTCATCACATAGTTTGACTCTTACTTCTTTTTCACTAGCTGCCTCCTAATTTGAACTGAAACATTTTCCCAGTTGTAGTATTTAATGGTGTACAATGGTGTATGCAAGAGCACCTATTTATTGCCCAGCAGTGATAGATCTGGTAATAACATGCTTGCTATTCTGGCTGTGCTGCACTTTGGTAACACCTAGGGTTTAATTGAAATACATCCTGACCTTGGTTTTGTTCATGAGGCATAGAATGGACATAATTACTCTGAATCTACTGAGGGATATTATGGCAAAATGTATTACTAATTTTGGCTCCTCACACCCTTTGGGAAAAAAAAAAAAAAAGAAATCAATCACAAATCTCAGTAAAAAGTAGTGTGCTGCAGTTTCATAGAAGTCCTAAACCACGTAATTAAAAAAAAAAAAAAAGCTTTGTATATTTCTCTGTAACTAATTTTGCTTTCAAAACAGTATTGTAGAATCATAGAATCATAGAATAGTTAGGGTTGGAAAGGACCTTTAAGATCAGCCAGTTCCAACCCCCTGCCATTGGCAGGGATGCCTCACACTAGACCATGTCTCCTAAGGCTCTGTCCAGCCTGGCCTTGAACACTACCAGGGGTGGAGCATTCACCACTTCTTTGGGAAGCCTGTGCCAGGGCCTCAACACCATCACAGCAAAGAACTTCCTTATATCTAACCTGAACTTCCCCTATTTAAGTTTAAATCCATTCCCCATTGTACCATCACTAAAAATACGTATCACAGTATGAAATCTGCATTGCTTGCCCCTAGCAGTAAATAAACAGCTTGTAAATTGCAGACTACAAAATGCCTGAGTTCTACTCTTACCTTAAGGGGTTTCTATAGTTACTAAGGACAAGAAGTTTAACTACTGTTTGCCAGACATGAAGATATTTGCAGCCTTAACTTTTCATCTCGTGTCTCCCTTTCTCTTCGTCTCTTTGTTTATTAACAAAATGAGGGAGTAATTTGGATTCAGTTAGCCACTACCAATGCAATGATGCAAATTGGACTCTGGTGCTTCAGTGTGTTATTAGCTGGGTATGTTTCTCCCAGAAGGTGTTTTAGAATAATGCATGGTAGCCTATAGTCACCAGGGTTATGAAATACCTACCAAGCACTTCTCCAACTCACCACCAAATAATTCAGACTTTAAAAAAGGAAAGCACTTTTCTTGAGAACATTATGGCATAGAAAAAATAGGCAAATACCAATTTTACTTCATACCCCAAAAAGCATTAGCATCGATTTTGCGTGGCTGCTTTAATACAATTCCTTTTCATCCCTAATCTCCTCTGTTTTATGTATTACAAAATGCATTTGGAAAAACTGCACTTGTTAAGGCACAAGCTCGATTTTTTTATACCACCGAAATGCGCAATCCTCTGATTCACTAATCTCAAAATAATCTTAAAATTAATCTTAAAAATAATCTTTCTAAATTATTTCAAATTTTACCAGAGCATCTATGCCAAGGTATGCAAACTACCACTGATCCTCAGCTGCATTATATATTCATTGAACTGAAATATTTTGGTTTTCTAATTTATACTGGCTACTGAGCTTAAGAGCTCAGCAAAGCTCAGAGGATAATTTGTATGGGTAACAAGAATATTCAGCATTAGCACATTTAGTAGGCACATACATATTGTAATTTAGGAAATTATGTTTTGGGCTTTAAAACTAGATTGAGGTTTCTCAGATTAGGATGAAACTTTCTTAGGGGCAAGTGTATACTCTGCTGTGTTTTTTTCTTGTTGTTATTGCTCTTCACTGTATTGGCTGCATTTGTACATGCATTCTTAGTCTATGTGGTGTTCTGATCTGACATTTCCTACCTCTGCTCTTACAGTTTGTGCGTAGGGATAAAATTCTGGGACGAATTGGGGCAAATATCTTGGATTCTGTCAGCCTTGCAGCTTTTAAACGACAAAACATTTTAATATTTCTTATACTTAACCAGCAGATTTTTGCCTGCTCTTCTGAAATCTTGTAGTATGTTGTTGAAAAGATAGTTAATTTATACAAGCTGATGTTTCCATGCTAAAAAAAATTATAGAAATCTACCAGACAAAAAATAGTTTGAAATATCACTGTAGTACTTTTGAATAGGTGTCTTAACTCACTATTATTCTGCTAAAACCAAAGAAATACGAAAGTGTTTCCAAATAATGACCCAGTGTGACAGGAGTGAAAATTGCATTGTTTTGGAGAGGTGTTTTAGGACATCATATAACTTTTTATTAATGGTTGGTTTTATACTAATTTTGCTGTGGTTCACAGATACCTTCTGAACAGGTAACTATGATTTTCCTTTTATAATAAACTAAAAAAGGATTAAGAAACATTCCTTTCAATAGCTACAAATATGCTGCAGTTTAACTGTTGCTCACTGAGGTATTTCTGGGATAAGATAATGAAATCCTGAAGGTGTTTGTTGGACTTCCCCTTATATCATGGTTGGCACATGAGATGTAGTGACCTGCTGCTGTAATTTAGAGAATTTTGTTATCATAGGTATTGTAAAATTTCTTTTGTACAGTTGCCTGGTTCCCCCTACATAAATATCTGTCCAGAAAAATATATAAGACAAAACAAACAAAAAATATTCTAGAACCTTTGTTTTATTGACTGAGTTAGTGAAGTGAGAAGATCAAAATGGGACTTGAATAACCCCAGGGATCAGTGATGAGGTAGAAAACCTTTTTACCTTTACATAATTGTTTCAAATCGAACCCAAGTCAATACATAACAAAAGTTCCTAATGTCTACATGGGGTCTCAGAAAAATGAATCCAAATTAAGTTTGGATTAGCTAAACTACATTACACCCTTTTATAGACACTCTTAATTGAAATTGCAGTGGCCTTGATTCAATTTAGCTTAAATTAAATTCTAAATAAGAGTGTCCACAAAAAGATGTAATGCAGTATAATTAACCCACTTTAAAAGTGACTTCCAATTAAATTTCTAGAATGTTTCTGGGTGGACTAGTACCAAATTGTTTTGTGGTGGCTTTTGTAAAAGAATTTAAGTTAGTTCATTGATTGTTCCTATTCATACCAATGTAAGCAGTTTGAACAGGGAGATTAGGACTGGTTTGTCCCCTTCATTCTTTGGGTCACATCCAGGGAAAGGTCAATACAGAAACCAAATAATTCCTTTTAATAAGTATGTCCTTAAGAAATATATCCGTTACATATTGACTGATGTCTCCTACGACTTTTCCTAGAAAATTAGCAAATGTTATGACATGTATTAAGAACACATGTAAATGACTCTCAGGAGTAAAAGAATGTTTATAAATAAAGATACATACCAGACTGATTTAGTTTGGAACACTGGGAAATCTCTTAATTTCCAGCTAAAATGCAAATATGTGTGCTTTTTAAATATTCTCCTTTCTAAAATGTCTACTTCATGATCATTTTTGTTACCTGAAGTTAAGGAGAAAACTTTAAACCTTAGGAGAACATGAGAGAGGAAACATGAAATCATGCTGAGACATGAAGGGTGTGAAATACAGCTGTTTTCTGTATAACAAAATTAAAAGAAAGAAGTAAAAGGCAGAGAGGGTCAAACTCATCCTTGACTGAACTGCCCTGAGATCAGTGGTGATTCAGGAGGATTGAATGTGTCCAATCACATTTAGATCTGTCAGGTCAGGGTCTTAGTGACTCAGCTGGGTCTTCAAAGGCTTGTAGAAGAGAACCTGGAAGTATCTGTGATACAACGATATCCACTCTGCCTCTTACACTTACATGCTTCTAGGGGCAACAGAAAATCTCAATTATATCCCAAAATGAAACAGTGAAACGCGCAAAGAGGAGAATAATTTACATTATAAGTATTTTGATTTATCTGGTCTCATGAGTGACCAGTTTGCATTGCAGGGCTGCCTATCTAGCCCACTTTGGCCTTCACTGTATTTAAAGTAAAATAAACCCCAAGTAGATGAAAGCTGCTGGATTTTGAAACCTCCCACGTTTCTAGGCATTATTGCTATGCCTCCCTAAATTGTTGTTGAGACTTTTAAAGTCCTAAATCATTGGAAAAGGAAACTGACTTTTAAGAACAAAGGAAAAGATACAAAGCTGTATATTGCAGTGATGGGTTTTCACTGTAAGATAGTCCATTTGAAAAAATCCTAACACCTCAAACAGGAGCCAGTCTATAAGAGAAATGACAAATAAGATTAGGAAGAGAAAGATGTGAGATCTACTGTAACCCAGATTACTGATTTTGCATGATGATTATTGTAATTCTCTATTAAGAAGACAGTGTGTGTGGCATGTTGATGGCAGACATTGAATGGAGAAAAAGAATGGTGTCATTGTGCTGTGTATGGACAGGGAACTGCGTGCAAAGTATTTATAATTCCATTGAACTGGAAGCTCCAGTCCTCAGGGGTTCATCCAGGTGGAAAGGAGTTTCAGGACAGAAGGGGTAGGGGAAGGGTGAGCAGGAGGGTATGAGAAGCAAATCCCATGCAATGTGTTTCCATCAGCCCAAATCTTCACAGCCAGATGGGGACATGCACCTGAGGCTGCAGGAGCATTTGCAGAGCAGATGTTGGTAGAGGATTTTGGACCCAATGGAGGTCCCTGCCCACATTTCAGTCTCTGTTCTGGGATAACGGTATACCCTCATGTGTTTCAGTATTTTGAGGAGCTAAAACATACTGTACGTTTGTTTCCTGCTAAATACACTGAAATTCCCTTGGCTTCCTCTACTGGCATTGCTGCCGAAAGAGGATCACTCTTAGGCCCTGAGAGTATTCAGAGTTCCTGAAAAGGGAGTAAAAAAAAGAGTTATTTCTGCATAAGGTCATCCTGGGATTTAAGCTTATTTTTATTGCTGTACTCCATGCTTTGCTCCATACAGAAATTATTTTCAATTCTGCACTGCAGATATTACCAGAAAAGACTTCCCAGCATAATTAGCTGCTTGACGTACCTTGCTCCTCTTCATATGTTTGGAAATTTGCCATTTAATTTGCAACTGTAAAGTGTCTTTTTTACTAAAAATGCAGACATCTTTGCAGAGGGTTTTTCCTCTCAAAAACCTCTTTAAAAGGGTGTAATGTACAGGATACACTGTGCTATATAAAGTGGAGCAAAGGTGCTGAATGCATCCACATATTTGTCAACTTGGCAAAAAGTTATGAGAAGTGGCCTGAATGCTCCTCACCCTGGAATTTTCTGGCACACAGCTGAGGGAGAGTTGTGATGATTTAACTGTGCTTTAGCTGAGATTTAACCATGATGTAGTTGTGATGGTTTAATTTTTCTGTGATAGTTTAATCACCTTATATCTGATATATTTTGCTATATATCATCACAACTCATTTTTAATGGCAGATGGACAGCACCAAACAGTGTGCTAGATCATATTGTATCATAAACAGTATATTGGGATAAAGCCATGGCCTTTGCACTGCAGCACTCCACTGCTGCGACACTTATTCATAGACCCACAGATTAGACAGAAAGCTAAGTATGAGGTGCCAACAGCAAGTAAACTGCCAGTGATCTAGCTAAGGGTCACCAGAGCTTAGGAAAATATCTTTGCCACCTGCCTGAGGTATTAATTAGGCAGATCTTTGTGAATAGTGTGGATGTTCTTTTTTGTAATCAAATTCCACTGTTACAGGAAAATCCTTCAGAGATCAGAGTGATTAGATTCACTTTTTACTGGTAAAATAACAAAGAGGGATCAAAGCTCATCACCCTCAAACCTAATTAAAAAAAAATAGAAAAACAAATTGCAGTTTCTATAACAAAGGAAGACAACTTTGTGTACACATTTGGTAAAGTTGCATTTCAATAGCATAACTACTGCAACCTTCCAGCTGTCCCTCAGGAAAGCTGCACTGTGCATGTCTGCAGAGACAGATCAGCTCTGTTATTTCTTGCTTCATCTTCTGCGTTGGATCTTAAGAGGGCAACACTTTGCTCAAAGTAAAATGTGTAGTAGATTGAGACTAACTAAGATTCACATAAGCTACAGAGTGGAGAACATGTATGTCAAATGTCAATTTAAAAAAAGATTTTGTGAGTTCTGTGGAAATAAAAAACAAAACAAATAACTCCATATATGTGTATGTAAGTCTCCTTGGCCATGGCGAGAATATACATACTAAAATGACAGATGATATATGCTTTAGTAATTAGAGCAATGCCATGGACAGACTTAAGGTCATGTTTTGAAATACATGTAATAATTATACCTTTCTGGGGAACTGATAGCAGTAAAAATTCTCAGCATTTTAAACTGCATTTTAGATCTATACAGCAGAGGGCACTAGTGTTATTGAGTTGACCATAGAGTTGATGTTTTGATACTAGAAAAATGAAGGGGGGGAGGGGAAATCACTTAGAAGACAGAGTTCACAACAAAGGCTAAAGAAGCTGGTGTGTGGTCTGTGTTCCATGTGTGGATTTGTAAAGCTAAACCTTTATGTGTCTCTAACATAATAGACAGATATTGAATGGCAAATTACTCTAGTAGAGTTCCAGATGGGTCTTTGTTTAAAGCCCATTAAAATATTTCCATGATGTTCTTCAATGCTTTAAATGAATTTTTCACTGTGTTTTTTTGTGCTGGCTAATTTGTTTTCCAGGGTATTTATGATTTAAAATTACCCTGATGTGAAATAACTGCACCAAGGCTTCCTGAATAGTTGAGCTCTGAGCTGTAGAAAAACACCAGTGCAAAAGAAAGGACCTTTTTAATAAATTCCTACTGCCACTAGGAATCTTACTGCAGTGTGTTAGCCTCATGCAAAGCATACCACTTGGAAGGGAGCACTTGCAAGTCATTGCCTAAAATATTTTCTGCTGATCAAGTTGGCTTTTTTTTTTTATCAGCTCCCCTGCACTTCCGCAGCACCAAACCTACTTAATGTGGTCCTATGCTAAATACTGCATTTTGCTCCCTGTATTACCAGGAAAGAGAGAGAAATATTTAATAATGTAAATAAATTCAAAGTTAAATCAAATGCTACAAAAGCTGAGATTTGCTCACACTGCCTCCCAGATAACATTCAGGAGGAATGGCAATATAAAATTTCTGTTCTTACATATGAAACAAGATAAAGCTTAAACAGAGGAGAATCAAGCACACTGATACATATGAAAATGCATCTAGAACTTCTCATCCACATCTCACAAAATGCTGATCTGGTTTTCAAAATGATACACTCAGAGGAGCTAATAAGTAGTCAGTGACCAAGCTTGTATTTGAAGTACACACAGATTTGAATTTTGCAGAAATTTTAAATTTGCAGAATTTCCTAAGGGTCTTTGACAGATCATAGTTCTGAGGTTTATCTGTGATTGAGACATCCTTGGCATAGGACTGAGGTAAAAGGTAAACAGAAAAGCCACGGGTGATTTTGGCCTTCAGCACAAAGAGCTGTTCTACGTGGCTGATTCATTGCCTGAGTCAATAACCAAACATGGGAAGAATATAGGGAATTTATTAAAAGATGATAAAACAAAAGCATGTCTTTTAAATACTGTTTTGCAGCTGAGAAATGGAGACATTTTTGGGGGATGAACAATTTTTGCCAATCAGTATCATAACTGGATAATTGGTATAGTGAAGTACTGTATTTGAGTAAAGTGTTTTTATCTGCTTGGTTATTTTTGTAATCCATAGAGCATATGTGTAGTGATAGAAAGGGAAGATTTGCAGGATAATGGAGTACCCTTTAAAAAAAAAGGGGGCATGATACATTAAGTCTTCAAGGCCAGCATGTGTGGGGTTTGGAGCAACCTGGTCTACTGGAAAGTGTTCCTGCCCATGGCAGGGGGTTGGAACGAGATGAGTTTTAAGGTCCCTTCCAAACCAAACCATTTTTTGATTCTCTGGATGGTAAAATAATTGGTTTGGTGTATTTTTCGATCTGATTTATAACTTTTTTTATGGAATTCATTATTCAGTGCAAGTCCTTAGGAGATAAGTTTTTAGAATATTTAAAAAAATAAACAAAAAATAAACCCAAAAAAAACAATCAAGAGAACAAAAAGAGAAATCTACTGAATAAAGGAAAACCAGTGACAAACAAAAACGCTAATACAGTTACATTAACTATCACAGAAAATGGCAAAACTCATGGATCACAGATCTTAACTCTGGAGCCTTAACTGATATTAGGCTCATTAATATAATCCTTTGGACTACAGTGTGCAGATTCTTCTTCCTGACAGTCTAAGAAAGATGAGAAACAGGTCTTTTTCATCCCCTTTTTGCAGATAGTTTTGCTACAGTTACACTTTTGAAGTAAGGGAACTTGAATCTTAGTGATTACTTGGAGAGTGTTTCTCTATATATTGTGTTCAGCACCTCTGAAGTGAAAAGTGACCTTGTAAGTCTGCAGTAAAAAAGAAGTTGTGTAGAGCAGCTACCCTTATCTAGTCTAGTACATTATCCTAAACCCATGAAGCCAATGTCAAGAAGTGCAGTTGTCGGCAGAGGGAAGAGATGGAGAGGTGGGAGCAGTTAACACTACAGCCACAGGGTTCTTCAAAGTCGTATGGCAGGAGTGTAACCCACAGAAGAAGAACCTGAGTGACTCGCTCAAGGTCGCAAAACACATTAGATTCATGAATCTTTCATAACAAGAATGACATTTTATAAATAGTACTTACCAAGCAGACCAAACAGATAGAGACCAGTCTTTCCAATTCCCATTCAGAGGTTTTTAACCATTATATTGTCTTTTTTCTGCAGTAAATTATTAAAAGTGAGATTGGAAAGACTTGTAAGCCTTTAAAACAGCCATTGCAACCATTATAACAAGTCTTTTAAAAATGCAGAAATGGATTCTCAAACCTCTCAAAATCCTCAAGAAAATTGTCTGAATACATAATTAGGAAAAAAAAAAGACTTTAATTGAAAGGATTGCTGTGAGATGCAAGTTAATATATTTCTTCTAGTATTTATTTTTTTTTTTTTTAAATATGGGGTTTTACACAAAATGAAACGATTTGAAGGCTGGAGTGGGAAATCATCGCCTTATAGTATTTTGTTTTACTGAAAATATGTATTATGCATCTAGGTGCTTTAGTTTATAAATATGTTTTAAGCTTGCTGTAATTTATAAGGCTTCACTTTTGGTTGATTTATAAGAAATTTAATTAATCTCTACAACAGATGAATCTTGCACTGAGTACCAGACTGAAAATAAGCTGAGGGATGGGGGCTTTCAGAACAACCACAAATGAAGCAGTACTGAAATTCTTAAAATGGTAATGATTGTATTGGGAATGCCTTTTTTCCCCTTACAGTAAGATCTGTAGGTTTTCTTTAGAGTTGCTAATGAAACTGCCAACCCTGAAGCTACAGGGATAATTTTCAGCGTCTAAATGGCTATTCTTACTTCCGTGTTCAGCACACATTTACTAATGAGTGTTTCTCTGGTGTTGGTGCCAAACAAAAGAATTGAGAACAAAATATCATGAAATTGGATGATGCTGTTTAACAGTAGGGAAGAATTACAGAACTGATGGATGGGGTAGAACAGCTGATGTCATCTACCTGGACTTGTGCAAAGCTTTCGACACTGCCCCACACAACATCCCTGTCTCTAAACTGGAGAGACATCAATTTGCTGGATGGACCACTCAGTGGATAAAGAATTGGCTGGATGGCCACACACAGAGAATTGTGGTTAACAGCTCAATATCCAGCTGGAGACAGTAACAAATGGTGTCTCTCGGGGGTTTCTGTTGGGACCAATCCTGTTCAACATCTTTGTCAGCAACATGGACAGTGGGATGGAGGCTCTCAAAGCAAGTTTGCTGATGACCTCATAGCAGCCTTCCAGTTTCTGAAAGGTGCCTACAAGGATGCTGCAGAGGGACTCTTCACTAGGGACTGTATCAATAGGACAATGGATAATGGGTTCAAACTTTAACAGGGGAAGTTTAGGTTAGATAGAAAGAAGGGTGGTGAGGCACTGGAACAGTCTGCTCAAGGAAGTTGTGAATGCTCCATCCCTGGCAGTGTTCAAGGCCAGGCTGGACAGTCTTGGATGACATGGTGTAGTGTGTGGTGTCCCTGTCTATGACATGGGGGTTGGAAGTTGATGATCTTAAGATCCTTTCTAACCCTAACTATTCTATGATTCTATGATTCTATAATCAATGCTTAGCATGTTTCTTTTGGGTTTTCGTTTAGTTATTTTGTTGGTTTGCTTTTAATTTGAAATAGGCATGATCTTGTCCTGACATTTGTATGACCTGCTACATTCAGTATTAAAGGTTTTACTTCTAGTTAAACCTCCATGCAGGAATCATGTTTATATAGACAAAGATTTTCACTCCTACAAAACAGGAGTATCCCATTGTTCTTCATATTATCTGTTGTCTTATAATGTGTCAAGAAGATTAATGCCTTAAATATTCTGATAATTCCTATATTACTCAATTTTTTTTTTTTGCCTTTTGAGGCCTTTGTCACTTCTTTCAATTCTCCCCTTAGTCAAAACATTTTTGTTAGGTGTGCACTGCAGTTGAACTTGTTATCTGCCATTCAGCTACATGTGTTATTCATTGGAATGAGCAGGAAAAGCTAGTATCTGGGGTTTTCTTATCTCATTGCCAATTACAGCTGACATACATAGCTGTACAGGAAACAAAATATGAGAATTTCTATAGCTATTCTTGCTATGGAGTTTCATGGAATTGAGTTGACTGGAAGGTCTTGAGAAGCCTTTGTTTAGAGAGCACACTTCACACTTAAATATTTGATACTAATTTAATGTTCTCCTTCTCCCTTCTTTCTTTCAGGCTATTCAAACTCCAGAAAGACCAGTACCAAATAAATTATGAATGTTGAACAAGATGACCTTACATCCACAGCAGATAATGATAGGCCCTAGGTTTAACAGGGCCCTATTTGACCCCCTGCTTGTGGTGCTGTTGGCTCTTCAGCTTCTTGTGGTGGCTGGTCTAGTGAGGGCTCAAACTTGCCCTTCTGTCTGCTCCTGCAGCAACCAGTTCAGTAAAGTGATTTGTGTACGGAAAAATCTGAGAGACGTGCCAGACGGCATCTCCACCAACACCCGATTACTCAATCTCCATGAGAACCAGATCCAAATCATTAAAGTTAATAGCTTCAAGCATCTGAGGCACTTAGAAATCCTGCAGCTCAGTAGGAATCACATCAGAACAATTGAAATCGGGGCTTTCAATGGTCTGGCCAATCTCAACACTTTGGAACTCTTTGACAATCGTCTGACCACTATCCCAAATGGGGCTTTTGTATACCTGTCAAAACTGAAGGAACTGTGGCTGAGAAACAATCCCATTGAGAGCATCCCTTCTTATGCTTTTAATAGAATCCCTTCTCTACGGAGGTTGGATTTGGGGGAATTGAAAAGGCTTTCATACATCTCAGAAGGTGCCTTTGAAGGTTTATCCAACTTGAGGTATTTGAACCTTGCCATGTGCAATCTTCGAGAGATTCCTAACCTCACCCCACTTGTAAAACTGGATGAGTTAGATCTTTCTGGGAACCACCTTACTGCTATCCGGCCAGGTTCTTTCCAAGGATTAATGCATCTTCAGAAATTGTGGATGATACAGTCCCAAATTCAAGTGATAGAAAGGAATGCTTTCGATAACCTTCAGTCACTTGTAGAGATCAATCTGGCACACAACAATCTAACACTACTGCCTCATGACTTGTTCACACCACTCCACCTAGAAAGGATCCACTTGCATCACAACCCTTGGAACTGCAACTGTGATATCCTTTGGCTTAGCTGGTGGATTAAAGACAAGGCACCCTCTAATACTGCATGCTGTGCCCGTTGCCACACACCTCCCAGTTTAAAAGGAAGGTACATTGGTGAGCTGGACCTGAATTACTTCACTTGTTATGCTCCAGTCATAGTGGAGCCACCAGCAGACCTCAATGTCACAGAAGGCATGGCTGCAGAGATGAAATGCCGGGCATCAACCTCCCTGACTTCTGTATCTTGGATTACTCCAAATGGATCTGTTATGACGCATGGGGCATACAGAGTTCGGATTGCTGTGCTTAGTGATGGCACATTAAATTTTACAAAGGTAACTGTGCAAGACACGGGTTTGTATACATGCATGGTGAGTAACTCTGTCGGAAATACCACAGCTTCTGCCACACTGAACGTGACTGCCCTGGATAATCCTGGTTACACTTACTTTTCAACCGTCACAGTAGAGACTGTAGAACCTTCTCAGGATGAGGCACAGACCACAGAGCAGGTTGGGCCCACACCAGTTACCAACTGGGAGACTACTAACATGACAACCTCACTCACTCCACAGAGCACAAGATCAACAGAAAAAACGTTCACCATTCCTGTGACAGATGCAAACAACGGGATCCCAGGAATAGATGAGGTTATGAAGACTACCAAAATCATAATTGGTTGTTTTGTGGCTATCACTCTCATGGCTGCTGTGATGCTGGTAATTTTCTACAAAATGAGGAAACAGCATCACCGGCAGAACCATCATGCTCCAACACGGACTGTAGAGATCATTAATGTGGATGATGAGCTTACAGGTGACACACCCATAGAGAGTCACTTGCCCATGCCAGCAATAGAGCATGAGCACCTAAATCATTATAACTCTTATAAATCTCCTTTCAACCACACAACAACAGTAAACACAATAAATTCAATACACAGTTCAGTGCATGAACCGTTATTGATCCGAATGAACTCAAAAGACAATGTACAAGAAACTCAAATCTAAAACGTTTATGACATTATGGGGTAGGGGTGGGGATGACAAAAGATGATTTATAAAACAAATTACACAAATGACTGGGCTAATCTACTGTTTCAAAAAAGTGTCTTTACAAAGAAAAAGAAATTTATTTATTAAAAATTCTATTGTGATCTAAAGCAGACAAAATTATGTGTATTCCTCAGAACCTGTTTTTGCTGCACTTATTTGCCCTCTTTGTTCTCGTTTTCTCTCCCACCCTACCCTGATTTCCATTCACCATATTTTTTATAGGAGATCTCAATTCCCTAAAAGAACTGGTCTAGGAAATTTTGCAAGAATTCTGTTACTTTTGGGGATTTTTTATGGTGAATACTAGCGGTGAGATTCGGCCTATTTTGTCACTTTTTCTCCTTTTTTTTTTTCATCATTGCCTTTTTGAAATTATTCAATAGAGAATGGAACCATAACATCAGCTTTACAAGTGAGAAAAACAAGCAAGCAGATCTTATTTTTCCCATGTAATGATTTGCTCTGTATTTACTGAAAACACTGGTGTGAAAAAATTGAAAAAGTAAAAAAAGTAACAAACAAAACCCCAAGAAATTAATTTACTTGTGAAAACCTATGAACCCCATGATCTTTTAGGCAATTCTAGAACAGAATTTGTAGTTCAAACACTAAACAAAGATTATAAATAAAATATTGGGGTTTTCTGAATATAGCTCATTTTTGGTGTGGCTTTGAGCATCACAATTTGTTAAAATTCTTACAATATTCTGCTGTGATGGTCCAAAACACAATCACTTTAAATAGAATAATTAAGTCATTTTGGATCATTACTGAAGCATGGCATAATTTTCATTTTAGTTTATGTAAGCAACATACTGACAAACAAGAGTGAGTGAATTTTAATGCAAGATTAAGATCCTTCCTTCTAATGGTGTTTTCAATTATCTATATCATATAGCAAGATGTATTTCACAATGGCAGGAAGTTTTGCAAGGACTTGCAGTTATCACAGAATTTATTAGACAGAACTAAAAAGTTTGTTCTGGCTTTTTTTTTTTTTTTTTAATTTATAACTGTCAGTAAGAACATTCATCTTTACATTAAAGCTGGTGTTTTCCATTTCAGTTGTTCTAGGACTCCTGGACATAAATATGAAACACATTTAGCTGTCTATAATACCTCTAATCAGAGCTGTGTCCCTATGTACAAAATGAAATCAAAATGCTAGTAACAGAGTAACTCACAGGAAGAAGTCTGACAATTTTGGCTTAAAAAGCACTCAAATCAGAGGAGAGCATAGGGTACTGTAATTTAATTACTATTAGACTCCCTGTAGAGTAACCAGTTTACATTAATTTAAACTCAAATTCTTTTAGCAACAGAAAACTTACATCCTTTTCTCTTTATATATGTTCACTGGATTTAGCATATTGGTATAGGCATGGTGTATACCTTGCATGCTGAATGCTAAAAGGAAGACTTTGAGTAAGAAAAAAAAGCTTCAGAACACTGTGTTCTTCCAAGTAGAAGTTCTGCCAAATTAAACTACTTGATACATTGGCAATTGCATAGAAGCATTTTAAGACAATGTAGATGGGGAAAAAGAATCATACATATCATCTCTGAATGTCTTTTCACCTATTTTCTTCCTTTGCCACACTTACTGTGAGTTTTCAAGGTCCTATGCCAGGTAAATAATGTTCTTGGTTCATATCAAAATCTCTTTGGAGCTTTCTAGTATGCGATATCACGCAGAATGAAGACCCTACTGAACAGTGAATTTCTGTAAATTTAAGAAGGAGTTTCTGCTAGGTTGAGGTTGTAAATATCTCTTGCTGGATGCACAGTTCTCAAGGTTGCAAGTGAATATTATAGTAAGAAGGCCTGATTCAAAGAGGACACAGTGAAGATAGCTGATGGTGAATCACACCCTGCAAGGAGACTGATAAGTATAACACAGAATGAAACCAAAAGTTCTATAATAATCTCAAAGAAACATTTGCAAGACATTATTCTTTGATGTACTACATGAAAAGTAATATCTACTCTAAGGGAATTTTAATAGAGGACAAAGATGGACCTGAATGTAAAATGTTTCAGTTCTGATTCTTAGCTTTGCCTATTTCTTCGAAATGCATTGGAGCATTTCATTGGAGATTTCATTTAAGCATTGTGATAGAGTGTACAGAAACACTACAATTACACATTGCTATTTGTACTTTATCCATCTGTCTAATAACATTGTGTCCATGACCAGTGCTTATCTGAAAATTGGAAAAATTCTTTCCAGGAAACCTAGGGCCATCTATCAACAGTTTTATGTTAAAAAATTATGGCTACTCTCCAAACAGTATTTGTGAAAGCATTTATGGTCACCATGGTTTTATAAGCAGGTAGTTTTTACTAACTCCTAAAGATTATGCATGGGAGGTCTTTAAGAAAAAGGTATAACTATTGCTAAGTGGGACAGTGGGTCAGTAATACAAAATAATATCAGTGACTTTTTTAAGCAATATTTGGTTGGGTGAGTATACACATGAGTATAACTCTGGTAGTTAGAGAAAATCACAGTTTATATCATGCACTGAGCTATGAAATAAAGTGAGAGGAGTGATGTGCTCTCTTGTTTTGATGCTGAAATCACATGCCAATACAGTCTGTTACTGCTCCAGAAACTACAATGTTAAGAATGAAGCATGAGTCTTCTATATGGCAGAGCACAAGTGATAGAAAGTTCTCATTAAATTTCTCTTTCAGGTGACCACATTTTAGATTCTGTGTGATGTAAAAATAAAAAAAAAAACAACCCACCAAACAAACAAACAAAAACCAAAAGCACAAAACAAAAAACAAGGGATCTTGTTTATGAGCTATCACTTTTAGTGGGCTCATGAGAAAAGAAGAATTATTCTTCAGTTCATTTGATGGAGTTTGAAGACATTTCTCTGCTGTCCTGTGCAAATATGAAATGCACACACATATTCTTTCTGGAAATGTCATCAAGTCTTGAAAATCTTGACATATGCAGAAACAACATTTAAAAAGCATAGCGAGTGAGTTCCATTCAATTCACCATACAAGGCAGACATTTTATTTTACTTTGAAAAGGGCTAAATGTGTGGAAATGATTACAGTAGTTGTATTTTTTTTTTTTTTGCTAAAATACTCTAATGTGTTAAAAATAATTTATAATGATTACAAGATTCCCTGTCCCCACTGATGGCATTATAGGTTGATCACAGACTTAGAGAAAAGATAATTAATATTGTATTTAGTTTAGCTTCATAATCTTGAAAAAATATTTCGTAACAGCTGCTATAAGCTTTTATATGTCAGATGAAACCATTACTGTAGTCTTCTCAATGAGAAGAATGGAAAATCTTTTCTACGCATTTGCCCTTCTCTAAAGTTTATATTTCATTTTTTATGTGAGATAAATACAACTTTTCTGAAATGTTCACTTTATTTCGAAGTCCAGGCAGTGAAGGCCCAGGAAGTGTCAGGAACTATCTTGCAATTTCATACCAAAAGAAGTAAATGAAGAAGCAATTTCTCCTTATCTTCAAGATATAATAAGAAAAGTTAGACTTCCACATCTGGTTTTCTGGCTTTCTTAGTGAAATTCTTTAATGCATGTTTGCTCTCCTTTGTGCAGCTGTTGCCAAAAAACAACCTCATTTCAAACTTGCATCGAAAATCCAATCAACAGTTAGCCTGATGGTAGTAGTGGACATCTTATTATGAGGTGGTATATATTAGCATTGCAGCAGAGTATCACTCAGAGCCTTCACTACTGAAATAGCAAAGGTTCATGAGCAGGGGATGGACTCTGGGAGATTCTGGAAAACCTACTCAGTAAATCTACATTTCTGCTGGCACTAGACCCTCACTTATAGCAGCGCCCCATGGAAACATTGTGGTGGTGCGTAATTTGTAGCTAGAAAAGCACAGCAGGGCAGAACTCTGGATTGGGAGCAACTTCACTGGCTGCTCCCACTGAAGATCATAGATGCAGAAGTAATGAATCTGCAAAATCTGAGCTTCAGACGTACAGTGTATGACGAGAAGTGAGGGACTTATATATGTTCATCACATTTAATCACAAGTAGTTTTTAAGGCTTAATGCACACTAAATAATTGAAACCTTGAATAATAAAAAAGTCACAGATCTGCAATGTAAGTTTGACACAAGTGGCAAATTATATTTTGTGAAAATAGTAATGCTGGTTTGAAGTAGTATGGGTAAGTTTTTTTTATTATTAGCTCTATTAAGACAAGTGAGATCTGTAGCTCAATAGCTACATGCTATTTGCTTTGATACTAATGCCATGATTTCTGTAGGTGAGATCTGTTAAACAAAATATTATGTTGAATTTGTCTTGATCTTAATCCTTGCTTTCATACATTTATAACTTACAGCTGGACTGTCTGTTAATTGGAGTGCTCTCCAAAAGACTGAATCAGTGAACATGATTGAATTTCATAAGAGAAAAATCTTTCCTATACTGTAACTTCAGTGAGTTATGGAATTTTGGAATGAGGAGGAGACGCTGAAATTACATCATCAGATTATTTTATAGCTATCATTTGTAAAATAATAAAGAAGAAAATATAATCTGTTATTTTTGAGAACTTTGAAAACTAAATCTTATGTAAAAGTAGGAAATTTTGATAAAAAAAAAATAGAAGTAGTTAGAATATTACTGAACTTGAAAGTAACAGTAGATGTATTGGTTAAAGCAAAAAGTCTCAGCCACATATCCCAGATAAGCTTTACATCTTTTCTAACAACCCAATTTGCAAACTCAAAAGTTTGAGTCATTTTTCTAAGTATCATTCAGCTTTTACAAGGATTCTGGCTCACTATCCATAGTTTTCTGGTTTCTTCTTAAATTTTGCAGTACGTTTATGATGAAATTTGGGGTTTCACCTCCAGAACAGTTTCCCAGACAGAGCACTCAAAGAATTCTCTGCTAAGTCATCCAAAATGCACCCACTGGAGGATCGTGTTTAGTACTCTGGGGCTTTTTTTTCATCAACCTGAAATGGCTTGCGCAGTGAAAGATTGCATAATTTCTTTGATTAATATCCTAATTTGGTTTTGCATTGATTATAATTTTTATCAAATTTAAAATATAAATTACAATTGTTTTATTTCAGTAAAAAATTTTGACTTCTCTTGACTTGAAAAGTACTTCCGTTATTTTCATTGTAACTCAGTTAAACACAACTATATTACATAAAAATCCAAAGAGAAACTATATCTTGGAATGCTGTACTTGCACATACGTGTCTGTATGTGTGTATTATTTAAAAAGTGATTCTACAGGTGAGATTAAAGGAATAAAAGATGAAATTTATAAAAAATAGATAGAATTAATATGCTGAGAGAGAATATACTAAAACAACTGGAGTCAATGGACTGCAGAATTAATCTAACCCCTACAACTGATTTAATCCTGTGATATGTAATTCAATTTGATTTAATTTTCTCATTTAATTTCTGAAAAGGACAGTTGGTTGTCTGAGGAAGGAGGTGGAAATCTGAGTTTTGTTTTTGACAGTACCCACATGATATCAAGCAGGTCTTCCTTTTCCCTGTCTTTCTTGGCTTGTCATTTTTCTCTGGCTGTTCAACTATCATTTTATGAAACAGAGGCACCCATCTCTCCAGACCAACTTTGGACTGAATTCCAGTGGTCAATGGGACAAGAGACAGGTCAGTCAAAGTAAAACCTCTGCAGGTTTGGGTACTAGCTGTTTACGTCCATTAACTGAGAAACAATTAGTACCTGTTTGATACTGCAAGGCAGTTTCATAGATCATTTATATGGCTCTTACTAATATTGCAGCTGAGTTTAGCGTTATTGATCACCTGCTGTGAGTTAACTATATCCCAGGTTAAAATAGTCTTTTCTTTTTCTCCTGTTGCCACATACCTTTCTTTGTGATGATATTTGGTCAAGCTCTAGAGCTGGAGAAAAAAAAAATCAATGTCTTTCTTTGGATATCCAGACTATAAAAGGATTCCAAATTGTATAAAACTGCATTTAAAAAAAAAGGACAATAGATAATAATGCTATCAGATGACTAGAAAGCAAATACCTAAAGAATGTTTCCTCTGGGTTGTTGTTTTTTTGTGGCTTTTTTTTTTTTTTTTTTGTTAAGAACAGTTTATATGACTCAGGAAAATCATCAAAGCCTTATCAGACTGAATAAACCAAAACCACTGACCAGTTCCATGGCTTTTGCTAGGACTTCTATGACAGAGATTATTTTTTTCTGCCATTTTTATTTTAATACATTCTATTGCCTCTGTCAGCAGTGTTTCCGTCAGGATGGATATAAGTAATTATTGTTGGAAATATTGTCACCTCTTGTTTCTACCTGGAGAAACATTGGCTCTGGGTGTTGATATTTTCAACTCCCTGCTGATTTCTAACAATCCCATGGGGAAGCAATCTATTCCTTACTGAAAGGGAAGCTTTAGCCTATCTAACACAACAAGGAAATAGTAATGGGCTGACCAGGCAAGGAAGAATAAAATAAAATGCAGTGGTGGTGGGAAGAGAAGAATCCTGAAAAAATAACTAAGCATTACAAAAAAATATTGCAAAGCAGGAGGAAGTTGAAAATTAGTGAGAATCCTCATCACCTCCTTTTATTCTCATTTCATACATCATATTTCCTGGTATAGCTGGAAAATATTTGAACACACTGATGAACAAATTCTAAATAAATCACATGGGAAGCTCTCTGAGGGATAACTTTAAGCTAGAAAAAGGAATGGTCTTTAGACTTGTATAGGTCAAACCCATCTCATAGGACAATTTCAGATGTTAAGAAATTGTACTAAGATGCTAGGAGATTACTGCAGCAAGAGATTTAAGTTGGAATTCTAAAAAGAAAAAAACAAACCAAAACCAAAACCCAAACTAGTAATATTTTGTGAGTAAAAAACAGTTTTGCGAGGAAAAATGTAACAATTTGCATTCTGGGAACACCCAATTGGCAATTTCTGCATGCAAATATAATTTTAACATTAACCTCTACTGATTTTAAATTGGCCCTTTGAAATGAATATGGAAGAAGCACTAAAATTCATAGAATGAACAAGGATGATGCCAGTGAAATGTTTAATTTATTAGAACTTTCAGTTTCTGTCCTCTGGGATTATATACAGTATTTCTAATCAGGAAACAAGAAGAGCTTTATTTGTACATTTTTCTTCCCTTTTCTACCCTTAGGTTGTGATAACAATTTTGACTAATAAAACTGGTATCAGAATTTCGAGAAAAAAAAATGATACCTTGTGAAACACTTGGTAATTTGGTAGTATGCTTTTTCTTTTTGTTTTAAATTGCTTTTTCTTGCTTTTGCAAATCTAAGTTAAGGAACTGAAATGGTAAAACAGAAAACTTAACTCTATGGCTAAGTTTGTGAAGGTGCAAGTTTTATATGTCCTTACTATTTTCTGATTTCATTCTAATGTGCTGTCACAGAAGGGTAGGAAGCCCAAATAAATTCTCATAATTTTTTCATGATTCTTTAGTTTTTGGATATTTTTTTTCTTCACTGGTCAATCACATTTTCCTTGGATTTATGTTTCAGACTAGCATCCTATTTTCTTGTCTTTGTTTACAATTTCAGCTTTTTCTGAACTCCAATTTTTACTCAACATACTTTGTCCAAAGCTGAGACTTTTTAGTTATGTATTTTCTGCATGGTTGTAAGATAGAAGACTACATTGCCCTGCTAAGTATCCAGCCTAACTTATTCACTACCTTCATAGCATTGTTTGATTGTATCACTCTTTGTATCTAATTGAGAGTGTGTCTGTAAAGTTATTAGCCATCTTTCCTTCACAAAACCACAAATTGTTGCTATCAAATGAAAGTGTGGAAGAGTGTGACTGTCCAGCACTTGTCTCAAGACTTAACAGCAAAACACCGTAAACTCAAACTTTTCATGCTTCAGTGGCAGTTGGATTTTGTCTGCAGAAAATCAGCAGAAGAGCCTGACCTGTGAGGTAACTAATCTCTGGTGCATATCTTGTCATTGGAAGATGTTATCTCTGAACAAGAGAATACTCCATTTCCTCTAAAGTCTATTTGATAACCTTAGTCAAAAGGAAGCAGTTTTTTTTTTTTTTTTATTAAGCTGTTTTCCTTTTTAAAATTTCTAAAACCTGATGGTAGTTTAGATTTCTGCAGTAGTATTTCATACATAGTTGATAGAGGTGCCACAAGACTGGGATTCAGTCAACATCACTGAAGGATTAGATCAGCCTGTTTTTAAATGGGTTTTCCTTCTGCTGACCATAGTTAAGTATAGGTCTTTTTTTAAGTGACTGCTAAGTACTGATAGCACAGTTACAGAAGAACACTGCTAGGAATGATACCAAAATTTTACAGTTGTGCAATTTCATGGCATCTAATCCAGTGGTGGTGGTCTGTTGCCCTAGTTTAATTTTGAACTTGTGAACTGACATGAGTTGCTATAATGGTTCAGTAGGGGAATTTATTTTGTTCCTTTAAATTGTTATTAAAGTTCTAAGAGAATTGTTGGGCTGAGAACCAAGTCCTTCACACTGCTTCAGTACGAGTGTTGCAGCTTTGGTTTTAAGGGTGCAACAGAAGTGTATGAGAAGCTTAACCATGACAAGTGCAAGGTCCGACACCTGGGTCGGAGCAATCCCAGGCACAGCTACAGGTTGGGCAAAGAAGAGATTGAGAGCAGCCCTGCGGAGAAGGACTTGGGGGTGTTGGTAGATGAGAACATGAGCCGGCAGTGTGCGCTTGCAGCCCAGAAGGTCAACCGTATCCTGGGCTGCATCAAAAGAAGCGTGACCAGCATGTTGAAAGAGGTGATCCTGCCCCTCTACTCTGCTCTCCTGAGACCTCACCTGGAATATTGTGTACAGTTCTGGTGTCCTCAACATAAAAAGGACATGGAACTGTTGGAACAAGTCCAGAGGAGGGCCACGAGGGTGATCAGGGGACTGGAGCACCTCCTGTATGAAGACAGGCTGAGAAAGTTGGGGCTGTTCAGCCTGGAGAAGAGAAGGCTGCGTGGAGACCCCAAAGCAGCCTTCCAGTACCTGAAGGGGGCCTATAGGGATGCTGGGGAGGAACTCTTCGTTAGGGGCTGTAGTGACAGGACAAGGGGTAATGGATTAAAACTTAGACAGGGGAAGTTTAGATCTGATATAAGGAAGAAGTTCTTTCCTGTTAGGGTGGTGAGGCACTGGGATGGGTTGCCCAGGGGGGTCGTGAATGCTCCATCCCTGGCAGTGTTCAAGGTCAGGTTGGACGAAGCCTTGGGTGAGATGTTTTACTGTGAGGTGTCCCCGCCCAAGGCAGGGGGATTGGAACTAGATGATCTTGATGTCCTTTCCAACCCTAACTATTCTATGATTCTATGATTTTAAGTGTTCAGTTTCTGTAATTCATTTTCCTGTGACCAGAACTGTGACAAATGCAGTTCTCTGTAAGAGCATTTACTCTAAGAAATTAACTCTATCAGACACATGGCAAGTAGACCACAGTATATTCAACATGTGGTAGTAAATATATCTCTTCCTCCTGAGTTTGGCCACGTGATTAGCTTTCTGTATCTTCCTCCAAGTTTCCATCAAGTGTTCCATCTTAATGCAGCTGCAAAGTGACTGATAGCTAAAAGCCTGCCTTTGGAAGGTAAGTTATGCAAAAGGAAATGGATCATCACTGTATATCTGTTGTTAGGATGCAAACTTCCCTCTGTCCATCCCTTACAAAAACTTCCAATAGTCATGTTTCTCTGCAATCCTAGTTGATAATATTAATTCTCTTTATTCCATTTCATTTCTCAGGGTGTTTCCAAAGAATGGCGCAAGTAATGGCAAGAAGAAAGAAGTTGATGATTTTGCTTCCAGGACATACACAAATCAGATAATGTTTGTGTAAAGAGCCCATGAAAAGAAAAACAAACTGTTAGAAGAAATAGATCAGTCAAGACGCAAAGTATTAAAAGAAATAGATCAGTCAAGACACAAAGTATTAAAACCAAATATAAATTCCACTCTTTTCTCTGTTGTATATGCACACATAGATATATATAGACATAGATATAAACGATATAGATATAGATATAGATAGATATAGATATAAATGATACAGATTAGATATAGGTATAGATAGATACTGATATAGATGATAGATGTAGATACAGCTATAGATATAGATAGATGTAGATATAGATAGAGATAGATCTAGATAGATGATAGACATAGATATATACACGCACTGTCTTGTGGTTCTGATGCTTTTCAGGAGGTCTGCACTGGAAAGCAGCACAGACAGTGAAGATGCAGTGCACTTCTCATTGGCTGGCTACCTGCCCACTGGCACACATGGCAGAGGAGGGAAGTAAGACGCAAAAAGTTTTCATGAAAGGTCAAAGTTCTGGTATGGCCAGGGCCCAGCTATCCCTGAGGTAAGAGTCATCCCCATGCATACAATGCAGTGAGTCTGGAGGATCCGCCATGTGACAGGAAACTGGTGTATAAACAGGGGAAAAGGCAAGACTCTCTACGAGGTGATTCAGAGTACTCTAGTTTATGTCTATATAATCACCATGTCAAAAACTTTATACAACTTATACAACTTTTGAAGCAGAATATGTTGGGAAACAAGCGCAAAAAGTAGTCTGAATGCTAGCCATTGCCGTTGCTCTTTGTGTTTCTCAAGCATTCAGTGCTTTGAGAATTTCAAACTGGAAGGGTCAACAAGTCATGATCTCCAGATGAAAAGAATACATGGTTTTATTTTACGTTATTTATTGTTATTCAATGGATATGTCACACTTTGTGCTTCTTGTGAGTCTGCGACAGCACTGCCGAGACAGAGACAACACTTTCAGATGATGTGAGATGTCACTAAATAATGCAACACCCTCCTTGTTTCTCTTGTAGCTTTGGGATAAAGGGCAAAACAAACAGTATTTTCCATCCTCTGGGAAGAAAGTGTAGGTATGCAGGGAGGTACAGGCTTATGAAAGAATCAGAAGAGACACAGATACACACACCTGGGGAAAACTCTAGGAAATGGCTTCCCACCTTCCTCCCAGAGAAAGGCTTCTCTTGAGTAAGTAAGCTGTTGTAGGTTGTTGTGAGTTATTTTTACTTTTAGGAACACATTTAGCCATATCTGTTTTAACCATAATTTATATATGGGCTGTAAAGTGTCTATCTTGAGGAAAATTGGCTCAATTAAAGGGCAGAAAGCCTTTATGTAAAAGAAACAATACATGAAAGAATTAGGACTTTGTGTAAACAGAGTGGATATTCATGCTGATAGGGATAAGGGGGAATTGTTGCCATTTACTGCTTCAAGAAATCTTCCCATGAGGGTCTTTCAGGGAACCCCCCTCATTATCATCTGCTAGAGGAGTGAAGTTGCAATAAAATGTGTCTGAGTTGTTTCTTCCCAGAGTGAAGATGCAGCAGGGGAAAGCTCTTCCAGCCCCTGGATGGGAAGGGAAATAAGCTTACTGAGACACTGGAAGGATGTAGCATTGAGCTTTGTCCTTCTGTGATGGAAAAAGAACTCAGGACATGCAGCTGAGTTTACAGCTAGTAGTGAGTTAAGTGTGCAGTGAACAAGGGGAAGGAGATTGATTTATAAATAAGTCTAGTTTCCAATCTGTTTTCATTAATTTACAAAACCAATTCTTTAAGCATACATTTTGAAGTATCTGGCTTTTTGTGTTTGTTTAAAATAATTTTTTGTCATCTTTGATCTGTGTGTGAGGAATTGTCTTGTTATGTTCACCTCAAAGTTCAAGCTGCCTTTAGCTCCCATTACTGAAGCATGATATCTATCTTATAATGGAGCAATGTGGGACCCTGTCACACGTAGAAAGTAATATTTCTTCTTTTCCCTCTCACTGTGTGAATGCTGTACTTCTTTCTGGTCCCTAGTATATCTGACACAAATGTCCTACAATGTACATTGTTTCATTAACATTAATGTTTTTCCTAAGAAATAGTTGGAAGGCTTAATATCCAACCCTGTGTCTTTATTCTTGGCACTAGACCTCCAAGACCCCATCACTGATAAACCATGTGATCAAAAAAGTGATTTTATTGTTTGTTTATTATTTTATTTTACTCTTCAATGCTAAACATAACTCTTTGAATGCTCAGTGTCCATCTCTGTTAATCGAGGTTGAATACTTTTATATGATAAATTTATTCAAGAAGCCTGCTTCCTCAGCAGTGTATTGTAACATAGCACATAACAGCAGTATGTTGTAGAATAATATTTTTAAAATTCAGTACTATTCTGTCAGTTAATAGTGAATTCGGAAGCAAAATGAGTATTTCCTGTCATTCAACTGCAAAGATGTACTCTTTGGACAATGTTCATTAGCAATACAAACTGCTTCATTCTTCCAGTGTATGAGACCTGAAGAGCAAAACTAACAAGAAACTATGTTTTCCTTTTTTCCAAAATAAAAAGGCTAAGGATTAAAAAGCAGTAGAAACACTGAGGAGTATCTGTGATTATGAAGAGCATAGGTAACTTAAAAATATTAAAAAATATTTAATTTAATAATAAATAATTATTAGAATGTAGAGTCACTGAGTAAATTTCACATAATCAGCGTAGCTTAAGTACTGAGCATATTTCTTTGCCTGACATTTAGTCTTGCTACATTGCTACTTCTAAAAAGTATTTCTAATGTCAAAGGAGTATAATGAGGCAAACTTATGTATTAAAACAGTAAAATACTTTATTCTCTCTCGTCAGCTCATCATAAATTTTTTTATATGATTCTCATCATAAATATTTTTATATTATTCTCATCAGAAATATTTTTATATTATATATAGAAATATAATGTGGAAACCAGTGGAAAAATTGACTTTTTGCCTTCTAAAAGAGAACAAGGAAAGGAAGAGTAGGTCCTGGAGAAGAATGCAGATCTTAGGAAGCTGGAAAATATAGTTCTTCACAGAGAGAAGGCCTGCAGGAAATGAGATATGATGGTCAAAAGGAGATTAGTGAAGGAAGAGATCTTCACTTTCCTCCTTTTTCTTATGGGTCCTATATTCTAAAAAACTTAATAGAATTGTGCTAGCTGGACCCATTTAAAAAAAGTACAGATTCAAATGTTATCTGTTACCACTACAGCTGGCTCTGGCTTAATCACTTTTAAGAAGACTGAATACTGTGTAGGTATTGTTGCAAATTCTAACTTGATGGCTGGTACATGTGACAGCAATCAATTTCATTTGGATTCAGTGCCTCAAGCCTGCCCATGACGTCTATATAAACAAGTTTTATGCTAGCAAGGACATACTTTTTTTGATATAACTGTCATCTGTCTTCCAGCCTTCTCCAACTGCTTTTTTGTCTGTATGATTTATGAACTCTTTGTGTACATCTCACAGTATCATAGTAAATTAACAAAAAAGTCCACAGCTTGAGGTCTTAGATATATTAAAAAAAAAAAAAAGAAACAACCAAAAAAGCCCAAAAGAAACAAAATAAAAAAAAAAAAAAGATTGTGTGTGTATTTGAAAAACAGACAGAGTGTGTGTGTGTGAAGCAAAACTCCTAAAATTCCTCAAATTTCCTTTAGAAATTTCTCATGGTATTATATCCAGAAGGCAGACAAGATGCTCACAAAAACAGTCAATACTGTATTCCTTCCACCCTCACTCCATACCCTGAAGCAATATTGGGTTTGCAAGATGATTTTCCTTTAAAAAGAAATACTTACTCAGGGTGTAGTTAGGTCTTTTGAAATCAGAATCTGGCTACTTAGGCAACCATGACCACATTTTAAATTGCTTGATTATCTGTCTGTGGGGGATGACTGTTTTATTGCCTTAAATAATACAATTATTTTTCATTCCTCAATGCAATGCCTGACACAAAAAGTAGATAAAGAAATAGATTGAGCTTGTTTTAAGTACATTTTGGGTGATAATTATTCGAGGATACAAATGGGAATTGTGAGGCAGTACCCAAGAGACTCGAAATCTCACTTTTGAATAAATAGGTAGCACTCAAAATGCATTCAGGCTTCTAAGATTATTAACTCTCTTTTATGCTGTAGGCCATGTAGTCTAGAAACGATTAAATTGCAGCAATTTCCCATTGAATCAACATAGTTGCAATGTAGAAGAAAGAGCATAGATCACCCATCAGAGAATGTTTGCAACCAAAAATAGCTGAATTATGCTGTAACGGAATTATTCTGTAAAGAACCACATTTACCTCTAATTGAAATCCAGTAAATTAAATAGGTGCAATTATGTGAATACATAAGCATGTTATATCTTCTCTTTTGCAATGGATGTACAATAATTTCCAGTAATAAAGCCAGGGTGACTCTATAGTCCAGGTAGAGATCTAAAAACTCTATTAGTTATGCATGCCTTGTATAATGGAAATGGCTCTCCCTAATGTTTGTAAGTGTCCAATTTATTTTAGTTCTCAGTATCACAAAGAGTTTGTAATTGGAGTTTGAAGGGGAGCACTGCTAAACCATGTCTGTGATGAGGGCTGTTGTGCAATTCCACAGGCATTGATTAGATTACAGGAGGGTAACAAATGTTCAACTTGGCATGAGGATGTTATCTCCAAACAGTTAAAAGAATTGATCTCAAAGACGTATAAAGAATTTTACTGGGGGGTTATGGGGCTAGAATTTTCTAAACTTAAAGTTAAAATTGCCACCTTTTGCAGAACATAAGCTACAGTTTGGTCTCCAATACTTCAATTTTATAATTTCCATCAAGTCCTAGAATAGTTTGGGTTGAAATGGACCCTAAAGACCATCTAGTTCCAACCCCCTGCCACAGGCAGGGACACCTCCCACTAGACCAGGTTGCTCCAAGCGCTGACCAGCCTGTCCTTGAACACTGCCAGGGATGGGCAGCCACAACTTCTCTGGGCAACATGTGCCAGAGACTCACCACCCTCACAAGGAAGAACTTCCTAATCTACATTTCCCCTCTGTCAGGTTAAAGCCATTCCACCTTGTTTTCTCCCTGTAGGCCCTTGTTCAAAACCCTTCTCCAGGTTTCTTGTAGCCCCTTTAGACACTGGAAGCTGCTTCCCAGAATCTTCTCTTTTCCAGACTGAGCAACCCCAACTGTCTCTGTCTTCACAGGGGAAGTGCTCCAGCCCTCAAAGTGTCTTCATGGCCCTTCTCTGGATTTTGGGCTTCTGCGGACATATTTCTCTTAACTTAAAATATGAGAATATTTTAAAATTCTCCTTACTAATAAGGAATTACAGAAGAAAAAGAGCATAACACTTTAATTTGCAAGAAACTTTTGGTTTTGTTCCTCTTATTTTTTCCTTTTTTAATGCATCCCATTCTCAAATCCCTGTTTGGCTGTTTATACATATGTTTATTTTCTTTTTTTTTTGTCTTGCATTTTTGCCACTCTGCATCTTTATTTTCCTGAACTTAATATAGCTAGAAGTGTTTTTGATTAGTTGCCAAAATTAGAAAGTTCACTGCAGAGCATGGTTTCTGATATGTACATGAGAACAAATAAGAATTTGATATAATAAGTAGGAAAACAGCATAACCCTGGGGAGTACAACAAAATAGAACAGGAAACAGAAAAACAAATACAACATACCCCTGCTAGGACTGCTGCATTCAGATGGTTAAGTATGGACAGATTGTTATCCTAGCTTTGAAAAGGATCTAGGGTGAAAAAGTACTTGAGCAAAACCTGAATTCCTAAATGGTGTGCAATTTGCTAACCCCATTCTCTGAAAGACATGGGATAGGGTAAGTAGAATCATAGAGAAAGTGACGAGATCCAATAGCATGAAATTAAGTCAGTGGTTGGTCCCACTTCTTCCAAGAAGCAAGCAACTGAAAAATGGGTAGGCATAAAAGACACACAAAAGTCAGTATCTCCAAAAGAGAGAGGTGCCTTGTATATAGCTCATTGAAACTGGAACAACAGGTCAAAAATGATACTTTTTCATTTAATATAATGTATTAGATAACTTATTAGGAAGTTTGGCTTCATAATGAAAATAAATTATGGGGTGATTTTCATTGTCAATGTAAATTTGCCTCTCAGTATTGGACTTCACAATTTTTTTCAAAATGTAAGTTGTTTGTTCTCAGTTGTCAGTTTGTGAGTAAAACTATTAATATTACAGATTTTTAATGAAGAACACTACCACAAAGAGTGGTGCATGCAGATTATTGACGTATACATTTATTTGATTTGAGGTTGATGATTGAGCCTCTTTGGTGGGAGGCTGAGTATAAGTACATAGATGTGTATGAGAAATTGCATTCATATATGTCTTCAATGAAACCAAATACAGTCTTAGTAACCTCTTTCTCGCAGGCAGCATGTGCACTGGAGAACAATTTCCATTTAATAAGCTTCTAAAGCTCTGGAGTCAAACCTGTAGGCCTTTATTGCTAAGTGAGCTCAAACTTTCAAGGGTAAATAAAAAAAAAAAACAGCTTTGTTTTATTTATTTATTTTTTCTTTTCAAAAGCATGCTCTTGGGAGATAGCAAGTGCTTTCAAATATTGTTGCAGAAGCAATGGAATAGATATAATACTTATGTATCTTAATGGCTTGATGAGAGCTGAATCATGCTGAGGGATGTGCTATCCCTTTCATTTATCATAATAGAGGATATTAAATCCCATTCAAAATTCATTCTATGTTTACTCTTTTAAAGCTTATCAGGAATTTTTAGTGGGATGCTTGTTTTGATTATTTTTAATTTGTTTTGTTTTCTTTTCTTTTCTTTTTTGTCAATGGAATTTAATTTCAAATTGACACTCAAATTGCAATGAAGTAGAATCACTGTGTTGACATAGTGCTTCTCAAAATTTCTGAAAGGGTTTCTGCAGTTTCTGCAGTGGAGTTAGACACACCTGTAGTGGTGTGAGTCCCAAACACAAGAGCATTGTGTTGTATAAAAAAATCATACTTTCCGAAGTCACATTTACCTTCATGTTGCCACATGGGCAAAACCTTTTCTTGTGGGTCTCTGAAGTTTTGTTCTGTATCTGGTGGTTTGTCTGTGCTGAAGCCAGACAGGCAATAAAAGAGGATGGCCTAGACTGCATGCAAAGAAGCAGCAGGCACTTATGTTTCGGGACAAGAACTTTCTAAATGCTCTGCTGTTGCTCTCTATTTAGTATTTTGATGGTGATGCGGATTTCTGTGATCAGATTCTCAGAATATCCAAGTTGAATATATCTACTGACCTCACAGGAGCTACACTACTTGAGTATATAATTCAAACATCTCATTTGTGACACTAGAAAAATTTACCATCTACTATTTCTACAGTATGCATTTTAATTTTAATTTTTATTCTGTTCCTTTTTTTTTCTATGAAATAATAAAGCAGATCATGTAGCACCATCAAAGGCTGGATAGGTATTTATGGCTATTTCAATCACCTGCAATTACACACCTCCAGAGTAGAACTCTGCATCACAGTCCCCTTGGCAACTGCAGTCATACAGAGGACACATAGTTTACATCATTCCCAGACCAGAATTTGCTACTGAGGGTCAAACTGAAGCACAGAGAAACAATTCAAATGACAGCCAAGGACAGGAGATACCAGAAAAATATAGAGGTTTTGTTTGGTTAGTTTGTTTTCTTAGGTAAACAGAGAATTCTCTTCCTTATTTTAATATAAAGACACTGAAGACTGCAAAATGGTAGGGTCAATAAACTCATATATCCAGGAGGTTCCTCGATTGTAAAGATGTAGAGATTGGAAGACAACTTCCTTCTGCAAGTAATAGAGGAGCAGACAAGGAGAGGTACCATGCTTGACTTCGTGCTCACCAACAGGGAAGGGCTCATTGAGAATGTGGTACTCCAGGGCAGCCTTGGATGCAGCAATCACAAGATGCTCGAATTTGAGAACATCAGGACAGTGAGAAGAGCATGTAGCAAGCTCACTGCCATGGAATTCAAGAGAGCAGACTTTGGCCTCTTCGGGAACCTGCTTAGTAAGGTTCCATGGGATATAACCCTGGAGGGCAGGGGGGCCCAAGACTGTTGGTTGATACTCAAGGATCACCTGCTACAAGCTCAGGAGTGTTGCATCCCAACTAGAAGGAAGTGCGGCAGGAGGACCAGGAGACCTCCTTGGATGGATAAGGAGCTGCTGAGGAAAATTCAAAGGAAAAAAGAGACTTATAAAAAGTGGAAGCAAGGACAGATGGCCTGGGTAGAGTACAGGGATGTTGTCCTGGAAGCTAGGGACCAGGTTAGGAAGGCTAAGGCCCAGTTAGAATTAAACTTAGCCAGGGATGTTAAGGATAATAGGAAAGGATTCTACAGGTACGTAGCAAACAAAAAACAGACTAGGGACAACGTAGGCCCCCTGAGGAAGCTTTCGGGAGAACTGGCTACACAGGATTTGGAGAAGGCTGAGGTTCTGAATGACTTCTTTGCCTTGGTCTTCACTGGCAAAGGCTCTGACAGCACCACCCAAGTCTTAGAAGGTAGATGCAGGGTCTGTGAGAATGAAGACCTTGGGCCCACTGTAGGAGAGGATCTGATTCAAGACCATCTTAAGAACCTGAATGTGCACAAGTCCGTGGGACCTGATGAAATCCATCTGCAGGTCCTGAAGGAGCTGGCGAATGAAGTTGCTAAGCCACTGGCCATCACATTTGAAAAATCATGGCAGTCAGGTGAAGTTCCCGACAACTGGGGAAAGGGAAATATACCCCCCATTTTCAAGAAGGGGAAAATGGAAGACCCGGGGAATTTCAGACCAGTCAGTCTCACCTCTGTGCCTGGCAAAATCTTGGAGCACATTCTCCTGGACAGCATGCTAAGGCACATGAAAAACAACAAGGTGGTTGGTGACAGCCAGCATGGCTTCACTAAGGGGAAATCCTGCCTGACCAATTTGGTAGCCTTCTATGATAGGGCTACAGAATTGATGGACAAGGGTAAAGCAGTTGATGTCATCTACCTGGACTTGTGCGAAGCGTTTGACACTGTCCCACACGACATCCTTCTCTTTAAATTGGAGAGATATCAATTTGATGGATGGACCACTCGGTGGATAAAGAACTGGCTGGATGGCCACACGCAAAGAGTTGTGGTCAATGGCTCAATGTCCGGCTGGAGACTGGTAACAGTGGTGTCCCTCAGGGATCGGTGTTGGGACCGGTCTTGTTTAACATCTTCATCACTGACATGGACAGTGGGATTGAGTGTGCCCTCAGCAAGTTTGCCGATGACACCAAGCTGTGTGGTTCGGTTGATACTCTGGAGGGAAGGGATGCCATCCAGAGGGACCTTGACACGCTTGTGAGGTGGGCTAATACCAACCTTATGAAGTTCAACCATGCCAAGTGCAAGGTCCTACACCTGGGTCGGAGCAATCCCAGACACAGCTACAGGCAAAGAAGAGATTCAGAGCAGCCCTGCAGAGAAGGACTTGGGGGTGTTGGTCGGTGAGAAAATTAACATGAGCCAGCAGTGTGCGCTCGCAGCCCAGAAGGTCAACCGTATCCTGGGCTGCATCAAAAGGAGCGTGACCAGCAGGTTGAAGGAGGTGATTCTGCCCCTCTACTCTGCTCCTGTGAGACCTCACCTGGAGTATTGTGTGCAGTTCTGGTGTCCTCAACATAAAAAGGAACTGCTAGAACAAGTGCAGAGGAGGGCCACGAGGATGATCAGGGACTGGAGCACCTCCTGTATGAAGATAAGCTGAGAAAGCTGGGGCTGTTCAGCCTGGATAAGAGAAGGCTGCAAGGAGACCCCAGAGCAGCCCCAAAGTTTAGATTGGATATAAGGAGGAAATTCTTTCCTGTTAGGGTGCTGAGACACTGGAATGTGTTGCCCAGGGAGGTTGTGAGTGCTCCATCCCTGGCAGTGTTCAAGGCCAGGTTGGATGAAGCCTTGTGTGGGATGGTTTAGTGTGAGGTGTCCCTGCCCATGGCAGGGGGGTTGGAACTAGATGATCTTGAGGTCCTTTCCAACCCTAATTATTCCATGATTCTATGATTCTATATGCTATATTCTACATGGTGTAAAATCTCGCTCTCTGTAACTGTAGAAAGGGAGATAAAGAGTAATAAACTTGACATTGCCGTTATAACTTTTTGAGGCTGTATAATAATGGTAAAAACATGTTGTGACCAACTTTGCTGTGGAAAGCTGATGTCCTCAAACATGTGTATATATTTTCTCTTCTTTATTCAGAGGTGTTAGAAGTGAAAGGTGGAAGACACATGCATTATTTCTGTATTTTCACAATACTGTGAGATATTCTTAAATGAACTGTGATAGACATATACACAAATATACCTACGTTTCTGTGTTCTATTAGTACACCTGAAGTTTTAAAGCATGTTTGATATATCGGCTATTGAATAGCATATTGTGCATAATGGCTCTTGAAATTCTGAGAAAGTATGTAATGTTCAGACAGCAGATAATGCAATTTTTTAGCAGGTGGCTGCATTTGATATTCCTGTGGAATATTAGGATAAGGGACCACAACTTTGTTCCAACAAAAAATACTCTGCTTCTGCAGACAGCAACACACATACACACATACACCCACTCTCGAGATTTCATTTAGGAATCAGCTAATGAGTTGTCATTTCTGTATTCTGCATAGTTAACAGATTACAGAAGTTCATGCCCAAACCCAAAAGCCAGTTTTGGGCTGGCTTACGAAATCCTTCCAGTTACCTAGCAACTAGCAGGAAGGATGTGGGGGAGCAGGAGGTCTCTGAGTAAACACACAGCAGCAGCAGTGTCACTTCAGCAAGACAGACTTTATATAGGTCACAGTATTAATACAAGTAGCTCTGTAAAATTAATATAGTTGCTGAAATGCAGTAACTGCAAGTATTTTGTGTCTGACATCACCTTAAATGATCTTGTCATAATGGCAGTTTCTGTGCCCACTGTATTCTCAGATCTCTAGAAGAATAAAAAAGCAGCAAAAGCGAAGGATAGCAAAGCAGAACAGAACAGAGCTTTCGACTGGAGATTAATTGGCTCTTATCAAATATTCAAGGATCTATTTTTTTTTCATGCCTTTTAAAGGTAGCATCTCATACAGAGGAAAACCTTTTACAGTTTATGTCTGCACTAGAAATATTAAATATATTCCTCAAGGACTTCAGTATGCATTCACCCTTTCAAACTTTTCTAACTTCTGTACTGAAAAGAGGAAAAAAACCCACAAACTAGTAACTCAGTTGTTGTTTATAAAATAAATTTTGTTGTTAATACATCTAGTAATATTATTTTCCTGTGAGTGAGCAAACCCATTAGAAAGGAAAGAGGGAAACAGCTATGGCACTGTTTGGGAAAAAAAAAAAAAAAAAAAAAGTATGAAATTTTCCTGTTTATAAATTCATTCTGTAAATATGGTATAAAAATATTTCTTTTAACACTTGCTTTTCTAATATGCCTCAGGGCAGGAGCTCTTCTTTATTATTATTCTTGTAGAGATCTCTAGCACAAGAGGACCCTTTTATCAGTTTGAAAGGATTTATCTGAGTGCTAAGAAGAATGTAATTATTTTAATCTGAAGATAAAATCCTAGTTTTATTTAAAAATATACATTTGTTAGCTTAAATGAAGTTCTTCCTTGAAGTTCTAATTCTGAAAAACTTATTAACCTGCATTGGTCAGAGATTTTCCTCAGAAGAATTAAGGGTTAAATGCAAAGAAGATACTAATCTAGTACAGTAATTTTCTGTAGCGAGAAAAAAAGATAATTTCCCCACTGAACTTAAAATGCTTTAAAGGGGGTGTAGGGTCATTTGTTTGTGGTGTTATTTGTTTGGTCTAGGTGGGGTTTTTTTTTCTATAAACAAGGAAACAAATGTAGACTTTAGTATGAACTCCTTTGATTTACAAGGGTGCCTTTCTAGGGAAATCCATCAGTCTAGTGTCTGTGAAGTTGTATCAGGATGACTTATTCTCTTATTCATAAGGGTAGCTGTATTTTAAGCATCTTTACCCTAGGATTTTATTTGTCAGGGAGCTGGTATGGCAAAAGTGTGACAGTGTTATTCAGTGGAGGATGTGGATGCATGCAATACACTTGAAACAGTGGCAGAGTGCCTGTCCCATGTGATGTAGCTGCTGCCTGAATCTGATACTGACTTGTTTTCCTTTACTATAAACACAAGATATAACTTGTTATTAATGACTTTCACCACAGTGGGAGAGTGACCATCATCTCCACACGCTGGAGGTACTATTTTTGAATCTTTATTTTCCTTAGAACCTCAGCCCTACTTGTTTTTTTAATTCTTTTCCCATGTATTAAACAGTATGAAAGGAATTGCTTTTCTCCACTTCAATTAATGGGTCCTACTCCTTAAATATTTACAGCTTCTTCAGCATAAAATGTTTAATACTTATTATAAATTATTTAATGAGATGTCGTAAAGACACAGGTGATCCCCTCTAATTCTCCTCTGTACCATGCTGCTGTAAAACATTTAAAGCCGTCTTTGTTATGTGCTAATTGGTATTAATAGGGTTAATCTTTGTAAAGTAAAGATTATCTTGCTTCAGTCAGATTTACAAGTGGGAACTTAATTAACCAAACACAAAAAAATATGGAAATACAGACAGGCTTTCATACTGATACAACCTGTTTCTTGTTCCATAATCATACGTGCAAATTTTGGGCTGCGTTCTTCCTTTTCAGAAGTGAAACCAGTGTTGTGTTATCCCTGCACCCCAGCAAGGAGTGATATGTTGAAGGCAACTGCGGTGGTTTTATTTATTTCATCTTATAATATTCATAATTTTTTAAATTTAGATGGGAGATTTTTTGTCTTCCTAAGGACAAAGGAAGACAAAGGAGACAAAAGAAGGTGAATTATTTTATGTGATTCAGCTAGTCTGCTAGATAAATATAATCATAATAGAACGCCCAGAAAGGTTTATTCTAGCAAGAGTGCAAATATGATTTTTTTGACGCAAGTAGTTACAGAATGGGATTTTTTTGCCAAATATACATATGTTTCCTGGATAGAAAAAGCATGGTCACAAATGGGAAAGTAGTGATCATAGAATCTTCCATAGTCAAAAAAGTTTCCACATAGGCTTGTGTCTTTTTGTCCCTTTTCATGTCCAGTCTTCATAATCTCAGCGCTCACTATCTGTTGTTTCAGGTTATCTGTTGTTTTCACCTCATTAATATATGCATTCTTTTTTCCTAAGATCTGTAGCCTCTGGTGACTGAAATTTAAAAGGCATTTCTGTAGAAGTTGAGTTTCACACTGTAGTCAAGTTGATTGGATCTTTTTCCTTGATGATTGCATGAAATTTCCAATTATAGGTTATCATTAACTAAATCAATTTAATCTCAGTAACTGTTTAAGAAGCTAATTGAAGCTATGTGCAAGATTTAGGATGAGCTATTCTCTAATAATTTGTTCAAGGCCAGGCTGGATGGGGCTTTGGGCAACCTGGTATAGTGGAAGTTGTATCTGGCCATTGCAGTAGGGTTGGAATTAGATGGTCTTCAAGGTTCCTTCCAATCCAAACCATTCTATGATTCTAATATTGATATTTGTTCATTAAGCTACTTAGAGTCAGCGTAAGTTTCTGCTTCCTTCCCTTGAGCTAGGCCTTCAGTACCCAGTGTGGAAGAAATCTTTGGGAACAGCCTCAGACTGTTTTTGGTCAGTTGTCAGTGGCTTCCAATTGTTATTGAAAAAGCTTTCAGTTTGGTACTGATCCTCTGTCTTCTTCTGGACTATCATAAATATGGTTAAGATCATATGTTTCTTGACATCTAGGAAATTTCAAACCTCCGTGTTAGATTAGAATTTAACAGGAATGTGTTTAAAAATTCATTTCCATAGTCTTCATGAACAGTTTCAAGTGTCTAATGGGCTCAGAGATAAGGTTCAAAAATAATTTCTTATGATTCATAGCAGCACTTCATATTAAATAGAAAGAAATAACAATTAAAAAAATCTTCCATCCATTATGTGTGATAATGATCCAGGCATTCGAATTTGATTACTAAAATAATGGCAAATTCTACCACTTTTACTAGTCCCTTCATGCAAAACTCCTGTATTTTTTTCTTCTTTTCCTTTGAAAATTCTGACAGTTAAATATTCCTTTGGATATGACAGTTAAATGTGAAATGTTATGTTATATTTGTTAAGATTTTGATAGAAAATGCAGATGATAGTTATGAATGTCTATGGCTTTCATGCAGCAGGATGCAGCCAAACAAAACTGGTCCTGGTTGCTCTCACAACATATACAACTCTTATTATGATGCTCTTTTTGTGGATTATTTGCTTGCTTTCAAGCAAAATGCAGGTACTTTTATGTATACACAAGCTATTGATTTAAAAGATGAAAATGCTAGATGCTTATAGATACGATAGACTTAATGTGCAAGAGAATATGTAGAAATAAAATTACAGAATCGTAGAATCATAAAACAGTTATTTGTTGTTTTTTTGGGTTTTTTTTTTTTTTATTATGAGAAAGTAAAAAAGACCAGGGGAAGTAAGTACAGAAGGAATATATAATGTTTAGGTGCGTATCTGGTTTGACAGAATCAGAAAATGGAAACTTCCTCTATAACAAGTACGGGAGACACCTCTCATTTTGAAAATTCAGTGTAAGGAAAATGGTTGTAATACACAATTCCAGTTTATAGAATCATAGAATCATAGAATAGTTAGGGTTGGAAAGGACCTCGAGATCATCTAGTTCCAACCAAGAATAGGAAGTCTCAATGTGAACTTCACCTCCATCCCTAAATTACAGTATAGTAGATGCTACAGGAGATAATTTGAAATGAACTCTTACATTCTTCAGGATTCTATAAAATACCAGCATTCAGAAAGTTAAATTTGGAGTAAAAAATTTTTCTATGAAGTACAAAGATGCTGAACACTGTTTTCCATTTTTTTCTTAAGTATGAAACAGATTTTTCCCCTAAATTTGATCTTAATGCTCTAATCAATTCATCAAATATTTCTCATTATGCATATTCGTAGATCCAATTATCATAGCACTTTTGATTTAGTCGTAAAAACACGGCTGCATTTATCACCCATCAACAAAAAAACTCTCTAAGATCTATTTTACCCTTGGAGAATCATTTGCTTCCTTTGCTCATTTTGATCACATACTTTTAAAATACAACAGTTGTTTGCTTCGAATATATTCACAAAAACAGTAGGCAAGGAGGACTTTATAGATTGTTGGAGAAATAACCATACCATTTAACATACAGTAACTTCTCTTGGCAGAGCTAACAGTAGATGCCTGGGAGAAAAATAATGGTAGCATAATAAAGGCCCTGCAAGCTTGTATTCTAAGCTAGTTGTAATCAGCAGCTTGGTTTTCCAAGCACCAGAGGTTGTATTATATTAATTATCCTCCATAGGACTTACTTCATTAACTTCTCTAACCACCTTCTAAACACATTTGGATTTTGCAACATCCTTTGACTATGTGTTTCATAATTTAATTACATATAGCATGAAAAAGTGCATCTGCTAATTTTATACCTGCTGCCTATGTGGAAAAAATGAATAAACATGCCATTTCTCCCTCTCCATGACATTACTTATTTCACTAGTTTTTAGTATATCTTCTTCATGGACCCTCCACCAACCTGAAGAATTAATCTCTCTCCATTTTCAACCAGTGCCATACTTCAGATCAGCATTGCTTCCTTCTCTTTGTTAGGAATTTTTCCAGGAAATGTTCTAGATCTCCAGTATTCTTAAGAATGAAAAAATAAAATGATACTCCAGGTGTGGATCTGGTATGGATTCATACAGTGGGACAACAGTGATTCCTGGGTTTTCCATGTATTTCCTAGTAACTTTGAACATCTGTTTGCCTTTATGAATGCTGTTGAGCTGCATGATTTGAGCTGATGATTTCAAGGAACTACTAGTGCTGACATCAAGATTTTTCTCCTGAATAGCAGCAGATCCTTTGGAGTCTGTTACTGTGTCTGTTAGAGTAGTTCCTTCCCCATGTGTATTACTTTGCATACTACTACAAGTTTGCCTGTGATATTTATAATTCAGGCTGACTACTGATTAATGCTGGTTTCTATAAAGTGGCTGTATGACCCCAAGGAGATGTATGCACTAAACCCCAGCAACTCATTCTGTGTAGGCTACTGAACAGATATTAGATGAAAATGACTCCTGCGCTCTGTTCACCTGAGTTAATTTCAAACCAATGTCATAGGAGTGAAATGCTCTGTATCTTGTTACAAGTCCCTGGAGTTTACCCAGGCAAATCCATTTTAGATTCAAAATTTATTTATCTTGAAAGATGTGCTCTGCCTCTTTTAGAGCTGAAAATGAATATGAGATTGATACATTTTTCCCACACGAGTTCTAAAGGAAGATAAATTAAAAAAAAAAAAAAGGCACCAATCCTGCTGTCAAGAAACAAACTCACTTGATATTTACAGATACCAAAGCGTCAAGTGAAACTGCACTCACTTCTCACCACATGTAAATTAGCATTAAAATAAAGCTTAATTTGATGTTCCATTGACGAAACCCTGTTGGCAACAGTCTGAGTGCCCTGGGTGTTATTCAGGCCTCTGAGCACAGCACAGTAAGTCTTTGAAATTATTTTTGCTCTCTGAATAAGGCAAAGAAGCACTATCTGACCTGAATTTATGATGAGTGCTGCATATCAATATTAGCATTAATTTTCTGAGACTAAACAAAGCTGCAAGAAGTAGCACACAATCCCAAAGGTGTGTTGGCATGTTCTGCCACTTCCTATTATATGCGTTTAGGCTGCATTGCTTTAATTATAAAAAGTAAGATCAAAAGCTTTTAAAAATATATAAATCCAAGGAATTTATAAATTCAAAGCTCTGTTGCTTAATAGTATACTGCCACTGTTTAACATGTAAGTACCTCTTAAAATGCATTATGCATTTGCTCCTTCTTTTATCTGCTTTTAAAGTGCTCATGTCAGAATTTTGAAGTCCCTCTGCACCAGACTCCATTCTCCAGAGTACTGAATTCACACTTTAACAGAAATAACTCTACTGCCTGTTTCTTGATGTCAAATTGCCTGTCTTTCTGGTGTTAATCATCAGAGTAACCAAACATATTGCAGCATTTAAATAATGTCTGTGGCAGGGAAGCATTGTCTTCTTCCACTTCACAAATGTAAATCTGAAACAGGGTAAAATATCAAGAAACACAACCATGTAACCATAACCATAGCAGCAGCCCCAGACTACTGCTGTGACTAAGCCCGAAGCTTCTGAAATCACCACCCTGGAACGACTGTCCTCCAGCCCAGGCTCAAAGCTGGGAAGGTTGAGAATACATCTCAGTAAAGCAAAAAATGGATCAACTAACCTGGTCTTATTGACCAGCCATCCTTCAGTCATCACAGCTGAAACTTCAAGCAGGTGGTAAACATTCCCACTGAAGATGCCTATGAGTTCCATGGCAACTTAAACTGGAATTGACAATGAGACCAGAACTGGTAACTGATTCTATAGATAACTGGTAAAGATCAGATCAAGTAAGTAATCCAGTCTTGTAAACATGTAAATGATCAGTTGTTTTTTGTTTTTTTTTTTTTGTTTTTTTGTCATGAGTGGTTTCTGTAAAGCCCAAAAGCTACTTCTAGTAAATTCAAAGATCCTATTGTATAAGGTCTGTATTTGTCTTCTAATCTTCAATGTTTTCAATTGGTAAAAAAATCTCTTTCCCTTTCTTTTCTCTCACAACCTTTCTATTTCAATAGATTTCATACTATATACATTCAGCATGACCACTTAGATTAATAGGGTTTACTATACCAAATATAGTGTACATTTGTAAACTGTTTAAGGAAATTTATACTTTAGGAGGGATGAAATCATTAGGAAACAGGTATCTAGAAATGCAGAAAGGTAAAATATGTGTTTAATATCAAGCCACAATATTTTCTTGAATAACTTTGTCTGTAATCAACCATTCCTGAAGTAAATGTGTCACACTGAGATAAATGGAAAGTAGGGCAAGTTGGTTCATTCCAAACCTTTTATATAATGGCTGCTTCATAATTGATGGGAAAAAAAAAGTAGAATAAAATGGGCATAGTCCAATAATTTTGAGAAGTGGCACCAGAACATTTTTTTCCTTGATAATGTTATTGTCAGATTTGTGTTGATCAAAACATCCTCATTCTACATGACCAGGTTTCACTGTGGTGGTAGATTCAGAGGCAGTGGCACAGCGCAGTACAGAAGGACCAGCATAGAAGTGGTAACCACTGGAGACATGTGATGGAGAGCTACATTCTGAGCAAACCCTGCCAGCTTACTCTCCTTCCTGTACTCCAGGTAAGAGTTTTACCAACATTTCACCACTTTTCTTGGAGGAAATGAAGCCTGGGATAAGATGCTGGAATTCCTTTTATAGTTGGCATCATTCAGCCAGTCTTGAGTGTTATCACAGGGATACCAATAGTGATAATCTGCAATATAGTTGGAAGTCTGTGAACCCATTCTGTATTAACACAGTGGCTTGAAGTACTTAGGTTTTCCCAGCACTATCAATAATATTCTTGCCTTTAGCTGCTTGAGCCCACTAATAATCAGTTTATCAGTCTCCCTGTACTCAAGCTTCATGTGGAAGGCAGCTGCTTAATATTTTGCACTGCGTTTTCTGGCAGTTGTGAGAGGTTGTTTCTAATAGGTTTTAAAACCAGGAGGCTGGATTCACTACTCAATTATGGTTTTATTAAAGTAGATGCAACAGTCTAATTCTGCAAATCTTTTCTCCCTCAGAAGCATATCCAAAAATGAATGTACTGAGTTTTATAGGTGGTAACACACAGATTCTAAAATAGATCTCAAGTGGCTCCTAAATTGTTACAGATAGGCAATGTCTGTCTGCAATGCAGTTTTACAGACAGACAAACTGAGGTTTGGGAGGTGAAATGAGCTGGAGACTAAGTCAGCGACTAGACAAAGACCAGAAATAAGCTAAAAAAAAAAAAAAAAAAAAAGTTTATGGTGAATTCCTCTGCATAGTGAATACAAGCCTCTGTGTGTATATATATATATGCACATATATACACGCATATGCTAGAAGTATACACACACAACACGTGTATATATGAATCTATACATAAGATAGTCTCTCCTGAGATAGAAACCCTTCTATGAAAAAGAAAACTCCTATGTTCCTCTATTATATAACCTTTTAATAAATTAGGTATAGTGCAATTAAACACCAAAATCTGTTTACGTAGCTATGCATAAACCAAATGCTGGCATAGTCATAATTAACCTTACTTTTACCCCAGATTCAAATTAAGTAAATGCTCTGTACGGTGAAGACTGTCTCTTGGCTTTCCTGCTTTATGGCTCCCTAGGAGGGCCTTCTTCTGCAAATGTAAGGCAAAAGAGTATAGATACTGAACTGTTCGGGTCAGTGACGTCTTTAATTAATTCAAATAAGGTCATACAAGTATTTCTGCAGTACTTGGAGCAGATGATGCTTTAACTAATGGTTATTGGAAACAATCACTATTTATCATCCGAGTTTCAGTGGGGCTTGTGCTACAGAGAAGAAACAGTTGTTTTTTCTATGTAGTTCATTGAAGTCATTCTTGTTTGCCCATTAATCCCTATGACAGGACAATATTAAAGCTGTTCCAAGAGCAGTACGTATTTTTCAGCATGACGTGCTTTTTTGGAGTATATACTTGTCTTTCTAAGGTATCAACATATCACATTTTGAAACTACAGGTAAGGCGAGAACAATCTGTATTGGAAATTTGTATCACTAAAGACCAATAACATGCTTGACATTCAAAAAAGATACATACAAATCCTGCTCAGGAATGATTTGGATTTTGTTATTTAAATCCTGAGCTGCTGCAGCTACGATTGACTTGGATGTTAGGAGCAACTCTTTTAACTGTCACAATTTCATTTACCTTAGGAAGGCAGGCAAAATTCCAGCTGAAATTTTGTCCTCAGATGTATTGACAATAAAATGTGTGTGCTCCTTCTGATAAATATTTTATCTTTCTGTACTCAAGATAACTGATAATAATGTGTTGTTAACAGGCAGAATGTTGTGGCTGCAAGATGTCACGCTTTCTTGTTTTATACTTCCTCTACAGAAATTTACTACCACTTTGTTGCAGAATGCAGCCTAGACATTGCTTCATACCTAACCCTGCTACTAAAAGTAGATGGTGTCTGTTACACAGAGATCTCCCATATAGACTTAGCTTAAGTGTGTCTCTAGCCTGTCATTTCAATTTGGATCATGAATGTGGTTTTGAAGACAGTCTCTCAGTCCCAATTTCTAATTCATCAAAAGGTGTTCTGCAGGAGGAAACTAGTAACTCCAGATGCTGATCCCTTGGACAAGGCTAGAAATCAGCCCACAATAAACTTCATTTATAATGTCACTGTGGATGCCTTCAGCCCCAACTATTTTGTTCTAGAGTCCGCTCGTCTTCCCATCATAGCCTGAGAGCCCTAACAAGATCACACACAAGTGAGACATTAACACCAGGTTTTAAATAGATGAGTGAGTGATAAAAAACCTTCTGACATGAACAATACTCAAGACACTGAAAATCAACATGAATTTCCAAAGCTTCCTTTACACTTCATTATCAAAAAGTGTTGCAGTATTTTGATCCAAAGCACTGTAGCTAACAGACATGCTAAAACTGTACTGACAAATGCAATATCATAAAATATAAAAAAACCCTCCAAACAACAAACCCAAACATAGATCAAATCCATAGTTTTGTCTGAGGCTGGATACTGCATGCTGTGCCCAATTTGCTGAGTATGCATTCTTTTTCTCAGAAAGAGATAATTAAACAAATTAATGTTAGGAGCATTGTTCAAATGTAACCACTGAAAATAAGCTTCTGAATGGTTTCATATCTTACGTAAGTTGCTTAAACGCATGCTAATACAGCTTCAGACCTTCTACTTTTTAATCACAGTCAGATTAGGTTGTTCTGCAAAGTGTATTCCAGCATGGGGGAATGCAGTTAGAAAAGACTGCAACCTGTCAAAGTGAAGCAGCTATCAATAAATCACGTATGATTTCAGACTACAGCAGGCAAAGTAGTTTCCGAACCAGAAGTATTGATATCACTGTACAAATTGCTAATGAGAGCTTGCCCAGAGCAAGTACTAGGACTGGTAAAATCAAAGTAGGTAAAGAGCAGGTAAAGAACAAATAAAAAGGTGAAGAGAGCAGAGAGGCCGTTTTATGGACTAGAAGAGCATGATGTTTAACCCAATAAAACTAAGGCTGAGAGGGGAGATGATTGCTCATGAGAATGTCTCAGAAGATAAACATCAGAGATTAAGACAGCTGTTTAAACTGAAGGACAATTTCAGCACCCAGATAAATGGAGATAAACTGGCTAGAAGTGAATTTAGCCGATAAGAAGGTCAGAATGAGGCTTTCACAACTTTGGAAAGGAATAGAGAAAAAACAGTATAGCTGATTGAAATATAGATCTAATGTTATTTATGAACTAGATAGAACCCACAAGGAATTTGTCAAAGAAGGACCCCAAGTTAAATGACTCCACACACACCTTCAGTTTTCCATCTTCATACTTTTAAGGTTAAGGACAGTTTTGAGCTCCACAGAACTTTACAGAACTTTCCTTGTGAATATGTTTTTTTCTACAAACATTTGTACCAAATTGATTGTAGCCTCACAGAACAGTAAATGATTTACTCAGAATTCAGAAAGTTTACAAAAGCTGTGTATATAATTGGAAAATAATACGACTGAGTTTAAATGTGCCATGTATTTTGACAATAAATGACAGATGGCATTAAACTTTTTACGGGCTTAAAGATTTCCATCTCATTATAAATAATTTTAACTCAACCAGGTACTGTCCATAATACTTACATGGAATTCTGAACAAAGGTAATAAAATATGTAATAACATAAACTGTAATAAATGTCTTCCTAGCACCTGCGTGTAAATGACATCGAAATACTGAATGTGGAATTCTGGTAGCAATCGTGAAGGATTCAACTCTTAATGACAACTTCGTAAATTTGATGGTGACTTCTCTAAGTGTTGATCCTGACATTGATTCCTCTAAATCAGATCTTAATTTAACCATTTTGAAGTGTTCATATTTTTTGCAGTCATATTTAAAGACTTCAAGCATAGTCAAGAGCAAAATGTGTTTCAGTCATTTACCCAAAATTGGGTACACCTTAGATCACTGAAAAATTAATAATGTATTATGTCAGATTAAAGTTCAGCTCAAACAACCTTTCTTTTATTACTGATTTAAAAATGTTTTAGTTTTCATAAATTTAAATTCTCAGTGTTAGGCAAAAGCTTTTTTTTTTTTTTGGTATATGCTTTTCTTTTATTTTTTTTAGTTCTGGAAAATCTACACCTTAAGTTCAAATGCTTGAAACACAAGGTGTGTAATAGCCCTGGTTAGAGAGGTCGTTCCTCACTTTTGCCTCATTTCTTTTATCATGTATAATTGAAGTACATTCCCTTCTTCTTCCCCTTTCTATTTTTGCTGTTCTATTAAGATGACTTTTGAAAATGTCATTATCTTGCTGCTGATGGGGCAGAACACACCTCAGAATGACAACTTCAGCTAACTAAAAATTGGAATAATATTAGTTAGCTAAAGGATTAGGTATGATTTGCCCTGAAATGGTAATGTACAATCTTGTACAGTGATTGAATTATTTCTACAATGATTGAGTTTTCTACAATGATTGTATTATTTCCTATGAGAAAGCTGTGGGGTTTTAGTAATTTTTAGTAATTAAAAAAAACCCCAAATAATTGCTTTTGACATTTACTGAATATTGAACCTAGTTTAGTCTTAAAACCTGATATATTTCTTAAAAGAGTTTATCAGTCTCTAATAATTTCTTGTTCATTGTCAAGGACTTTGTGCTGCAAAATAAAGAATAGACTGTGAACCTGTGTTCTCACATTCAATTATAAACTACAAAAACAAATCCAGCTTTATAGTTCATTGATTTTATACTAGTTATGCCCTTCTGAAGGATTTTTTTTTTCCACACACATAAAGGAGAGGTGGAATAAAAAAGAATTATTATTTTCACAGAATTATATGCATTGTTCATTGAAAATATTAATTTTTACCTCAAGAGAAAGATATCTGGTTTGAAAGTACCATAGACAAGGCAGAAACAAGGAAATTCGTTTCTGTATTTCAGGTGTAACTACTAGAATTTCCATTTGTATTAATCCTTATAGTACCAATCACTCTCCAAGGCCAAGCACCGAATGCACTGAATTTCTGTGACAAAGAAGACGACCAATTTCCACAGTTGAATGAGGGGAAATAAAATTCTTGGTGGAAATTATAGCACTGATGCAGCAGTGTTACACTTCCGTCTATCTGCTATTTCTGAGCAAGGAAGTACCTATTCACTGTGTTTTACTAATCTTTGCTTTGCCTATAAGTAGTGCCTTAGAAGTAAGAAAATCACAATGTCTTCTTTTACTGCCACTCTGGTAATAAAAAAAATATTTTCCTGATTGTTTGCTAGAATGGTGACCTTACAGTACATGGGGTAATTCACAGTAGATAGCTTCAAGAGTGATTCTCTTCATTGCTCGCTACTCGTTTGATATCTCAGGTGGTGTGATTCTAACACATATCATATATTACCTACACTTATATTTTGGGTGAATTTGGAGATGCTTGTGTATTCATTAGTTCTATCCCCTTTGGTGTCTACTACATAGTGACATTGTATATGTCATTTTACAGGTTCCTTCTTGCCCAGTAGAAATTATCTAATCTTTGCAACTTGTAAAGGCATATGATTCAAATTTGTTCCTTTTTAACCTCCTAAAACTACTTAAATTGTATTTTCTCCTGTCCCAGCATACAGGTGTGTATGTGCATGTGTGTGAATGTTTCTAACTCATTCTAAACATGCTTAATGTTCTCAGACTTTAATTGATGGCTAATATTATTCACAGAGGGAAATCTGAAATGAAAGTTTCTTCATTGTGCTGTTAGACATTAGTGTGGACCCGCAGATGGATTTCATCAGGTCCAATGGACTTGCGTACATTCAAGTTCTTAAGATTATCTCAAACCTGATCCTCTCCTACAGTGGGTCTAAGGTCTTCATTCTCACAGTCCCTATTGATAAACCTATCAATAATTATCACTTATTATAGAGAGCTAAGTCAAAGTTTTAATGACTTTTAATGAAATATATTTCATATCATAAGACAGCAAAGGTGATTATTTGCAAGAAAGTCTGTAGCAAGATACATCTTTAGGCACAACTTTGAAAAGAATCCAACTAGATTGCACTGAATTGGAAAGTAACAAATTAAAAAGAGTCAATCCTGAATTCATCTCTCATGTTTCAGTAATGTGGTATCACTAATTTATAATAGTTTTTTCTTTCCAAAATCTATTTGTAGTGCTTAATATTTTAAATGTACGGTGCACTAAATTTCTGTGTTTGCAGTAAGCACATATTTATCACAAAACACTGAAAAACTAGAGCTAGAGAAAATAAAAAATATATTTTATATAATAGTTCTAGTCATTTTATGTTTATTTTGCTTGTGTACAGTCTCAAATTCTATTCCAATATTATTTAAAGTGAATGTAAAAAACTTTTTTCATTCCAAGTAAAAAGAAGCAAAGTTATATTTTTTCCCTCTCTGAGCTGAACCAAAGTCTATTTGTGTGAGTGCATGTGTGTGTGTCATGTCACAAAAATCTGATAATGTCCAATGTCTGATGTTTCAGATTAAGCTGTGTGCTGGGTTAAGCAGTACCGGTCATTTTTCTCCTTAGTAGCTGGTGCAGCACTGTGTTTTGACTTTCAGACTGAGAACAGAGCTGATAACACAAATGTTTTAGTCTGACCAAGGACTTTCTGAGCCTCATGCTCTGCCAGGGAGCAGGGGAAGCTGGGAAGAAGTAGAGACAGGACACCTGACCCAAACTAGCCAAAGAGGTATTCCATACCACAGCACATCATGCCCAGGATGTAACGGAGAGTTACCCAGAAGGGCTAGGGCACTGCAGGGTTGGATGACGTATTAGTCGGTGCTCGGTGGGGTGGGGTTGGGCGAGTTATCAGTCGGCTGGTGCTGAGGTGTTGTATTCTCTTCCCTTATTATTTCCTTTATCATTATTATTATTGGTGGTAGCAGTAGTGATTTGTGTTATACCTTAGTTACTAAATTGTTCTTAACCTGTGGGAGTTGCATTCTTTTTGATTCTCCTCTCCGTCCCTACAGGAGCAGGGAGAGGACAAGAAGGGGGGGAGTGAGAGAGCAACTGTGTGATTTATGGCTGCCATTCAGCAAGACCTGGATAGGCTGGAGAGTTGGGCAGGGAGAAATTTGATGAAATTAAACAAGGGCAAGTGTAGAGTCTTGCATCTGGGGAAGAACAACCCCATGTACCAGTACAGGTTGGGGGTTGACCTGCTGGAAAGTAGTGAAGGGGAAAGAGACCTGGGGGTCCTGGTGGATAGGAGGATGACCATGAGACAGTAATGTGCCCTTGCAGCCAAAAAGGCCAAAGGCATACTAGGGTGTATTAGAAAGGTGTGGTTAATAGGTCAAGAGAGGTTCTCCTCCCCCTCTATTCTGCCTTGGTGAGGCCGCATCTGGAATATTGCGTCCAGTTCTGGGCCCCTCTGTTCAAGAAGGACAGGGAATTGCTTGAAGGAGTCCAGCGCAGAGCCACAAAGATGATTAAGGGAGTGGAACATCTCCCTTATGAGGAGAGGCTGAGGGAGCTGGGTCTCTTTAGCTTGGAGGAGACTGAGGGGTGGCCTTATCAATGTTTAAAAATGTGTAAAGGGTGAGTGTTAGGATGATGGAGCTAGGTTTTTTTCAGTGATGTCCAGTGATAAGACAAGGGGCAATGGGTGTAAACTGGAGCATAGGAGGTTCAATGTGAACATCAGGAAAAACTTTTTTACTGTGAGAGTGACAGAGCACTGGAACAGGTTGCCCAGGGTGGGTTGTGGAGTCTCCTACGTTGGAGATATTCAAAGCCCGCCTGGACAAGTTCCTGTGTGATGTACTGTAGGTTACCCTGCTCTTGCAGGGGGGTTGGACTAGATGATCTTTTGAGGTCCCTTCCAACCGTTGGGATTCTGTGATTCTGTGATTCTGTGACTTTGTTTAAATCACGACAAGCTGTAAGACGTCCGCATCCATTCTGGTCTTCGTTTCTAGTAGCTGGAGATTTGCTAAATCAGAGGCTATCCTGAAGTTTAATATTCAATCTAAATTTTTAAGAGTTGACTATTACAATTCAGGATAACATGGCTTTCTTAAAAACATTATCAGTGAGTACTACAGCTTAATCCTGAAGTATTAAAATGAGAAAAAACTTAAAAAATAATTTTAAGTGCTCGTTTCTTGGTTTTTTTTGCACTCTTATTTGAAGACTTCAAGACAATTCTACAACTTTAATTTCCCATTTTCTGCAAAGATAAGGATATGTGATGATTTGACAGACTTCACTACAGTCAAGGTCAGTGGTGCAAAGAACTACTTTTTTGCTCAGGTAAACATGCATTTGTGCACAAAAATTATTCTCTTTAATACTATAGTAAAGTAAAAAGCAAATTAATTGTAATCTTACACCATTTGAATATTCTTTCATTGCGCTAACTTTGAAAATGCATACTGATTTCAACGGATGTCAAAGAGATCCTTCAAATTTCTGGATATAGTAGGAACACGTTACAGGAGCAAGCTGCTTGTTTATCATTCTACCTAGAAGTATTATTATCACTGTGTATATTTTCTGAACATTTTTAACATCTCCTAATTCTCAAATGGCCTTTTTGAAAAAATCTATCATTATTGGTGCGAAGAAAATATATTTATGGTACATACAATTATCACATGAGATAAAAATGTAAACTGTAGCAGAAATGAACAAGCCAAAACGTTCTTCTTTTAATGTATTTTTCAGTTTGTGATCACTTTTGTGACATGAGTCTATGGATTTGGGTCAATAGAAAATAACAAGACTATAAATGGCTTCAAAGTATTTTCAGCAATTTAATGGATGAAAAAAAGAACATTTTTAATTCTTCATTTTATCTAAGTTGTATTTTATTTTCTATGGGAATGAAAATATTATTCTTGCAACATTGCTACTATTTTCTGTGGCAGAAAGATATCTTTACTGCTTCATGGAGACAATACCTGTGGATTACTTTCTGAAAGAGACAAACTGCAGAGTGCCAGGCACTCAGCTGAAGGCAGGCAACCTTCAACAGAGATATAAAGCAATATGAAAAAGTCTGTTAGCTGTTAATAATAGAGAAGTGGTATTAGTGTTTGTATACTCCCAAGACCCAAAGTATAGACATGGCATTTGTGAATCCGGGGGTCGGTATTGCTATTTTCCTTGACTTATTTGTTAGTATATTGGTCCCAAAAGTAAAATAGCTATCTCAAATAGCTATCAAAATATTTTATAAGAAATATTAATCAAATTAAGAAGTTCAGAGCTTCCCACTCCCATGCAAGACCACACATTCATCAGCTCTTACTAATCGGGTCTCAGTTTGACAGTGTAATTTTAATCACCCCATTCATCCTTGGAACACTTTCAGTAGGAGCGATCAGAAGAACCTGATGACTACTTGTTTGGGAGAGTGCTACCTAGGCTAAAAAGTTCATGAGAAAACATTCTCAGAAAATGTTTTGCATATGTTCATGTTCCAGTGTCCTGGCTCTGTTGGCCATTCCAGGATGGGTATAGGTCTCAGTGTCTGGGGACCTCAGTGTTAGGGAGTTAAAGGCTGGAGTATTGTGGGTGTTTGTAAACAGCTGAACACAGGTCTTTAAGATGGATTTTGTGGCAGAAAGTCATTTGCTTATATATAGAACTATATATAAAACTATGAACTGCTTTTGTACTCCTATAATTGACTCAAACAATCTCTCCTGACAAGGTGAGATAAATACTGCTACTAATACATGAATACTAATGATAGCTAATAAAATTACTGAATGTCACAAAATTCTGTAAAGCCTGACACAAAATTTGCTACAAGCACTGGTGACTTATTAGTTTAGCAACTGCTGATTACATCATTTATGAACTACAACAGACTGAGAACAGTAAATTAGAGAATTCACAGTGGATTGATGAGAGGTCAGAAAGATTTTACATCTTCCATTATGAGTGCTTTGGTCAGCACAGTTTATTACATGTTGAAACTTCATCAGAACTGGTCTTTAAAAGAGAAAATTTTACTAGCTCTTGGTTTTGGGCAGTACTGTTGAAAGTCCTTGTGCTTTAATACAGTTTATATGTTATGAAGCCTGATTCGTGCCATAAGTATTAGATACAGGTTTGAATGTATAGAATGGTGGATGACTACCCTGTTTAGAGATTTTAGGGCTAGACTTACACTTATATGAAATCCAGCTTTGTGTTTACATTTCATTTCATTTCATTTCATTTCATTTCATTTCATTTCATTTCATGCATCCTTATATCTTTTATATATCCTCAGGTGTGACCCAGGAATACATGTATGCTTCTAAAAATAGTCTGTGAAAATGGTGGCATTCATATCATGCAAAGGACTCAGGAGATGTAATACCCCCTTTGAGGAGTGCAAAGGAATGTGATAAATTTAAAATATCAGTGTCTTTTCCAATTTCCAATTAGAAAAAAACATTGTCTGAGGTAAATTAAACCTTTAATGGTCCTGCAAATGGGGCTATAGAAATTCTCAGGACTTCTTAGACAAGGTTCTTCCTTAGCTTCTTCCAGCTGCGTAAGATAAACACCAAATGTAACTTGCTTTCTGATTTCCCCAGATCTGTTTCGATTTGGGTTTTTTGTTTTTTTTTTTTTCTTTAGACTCCATAGCATTTTGCATTTTCTCTTTTTACCCTGGAGTCCTTTAATTGCCCCAGGAGTGCAAAAATTCTCTCACAGTTTGGCACCAATATACTATGAAATAAACAACTGCTCTTCTTTTCAAAAAAGCCTGCTACTCATTTCTAATTTTTGTTCACAAGCCACTAAATATTTCTACTTTGCATTCCAAAAGCAATTCTGACAATAAAAATCTAAAGAACAAGGAAAGTAAAATTTAAGTATTTTTGGTAAGGTACTTAATAAAAACCAAATTATATCAGATGAATACAAGTAGAAAGAATAAATATGTTTCACATGCAATGAAACATGTTACCCAGGAGTAACAGACGTACTTACTACAATAAGAAAATTACTTTGGTAATTATTTGAAATATTTCTGTTGAGCACAGTAGTATATCATACTATAAAACTACATAGATAGAAAAAAAAAGGAAAAAAAAAAAAGAAAAAAGAAAAAATACATCCAGAAACAATTGTAGGACAATATATGATTTTCACTTGAGTCTACAGTCTACAGAGAAGATGACAAGCTGATATTTTCATATTGACTGTTGTAAGAATTTTCCATCTGAAAATAAGAAGTGGTTTAAGAAGTATCCATAGAGGGCTCTGTGTCTGCACATCCATCTGGGACAACTGAATACTTACACTAAGTTGTGCCAGCTTCTGCTCATCTCCCTTGCTCCTACATTCTCCATGTTTTTCTATTAAAGATGGTGTTACATCTCCTGAGTCATCTTTTTCTGGTTTTCGAAAGTCTGGCCATATACCTGGGGAATCTTTGACCTGCTTATTAGACAAGGTAGACCAATGAGAAAGTGTCAGAGCCATTCTTAAGTAAGTGCTCACTCTCTTGGAAAGGGTGAGGAGTCACTGAGGGCTAGAAGCAGGGCTGACAGGATTTTCCCTATCCCACTTTTTTTTTTTTTTTTTTCCTCCAGAACAGGTTTTTCCTGTGGTATTTGAATAGGATTTTGTTTTCCAAAGTGTCTCTGAAAGCTTTAAGTCTCAAGCCCTTTGTAAGAATAATGGTGGTCTTGGAGTGCAGGAAGATACAAAAGATATAAAAGTCCATGATGGCTTTACCTTGCTTGTAGGAAAGGAGGTTAAAAAAATCTCTCCTAACTTGGATAAAAGAGGTGGGTATGTTTTTACAAAATATCTGAAAGTGTTCAGTTACATATCTGGTGTAGGGTTCCCTGGAATCTTCCAAAATCTATACGCAAATAATCTGAGGACTGATATGGATGGCTGCTATATTCCTATTTGTAAGGGTGACAGATTTGTGTGGCAGTATTCCTACAATACTGTTTCCTGTAAATAAAATGCTATTTGTAGAGTATCTGCAAGAAAAAAGATTAATTTCATCTATTTCAGATGAACAAGAGAAAATATTTCAAACTGAGTTGAAAATTACAGTTGATTTGCACAAAGAAGTAAATCAGTTCCTATACTGATTTGAAATTTGAAATTTCAAAATGAAAGTTTTGAAATGAAGAAGAGATGAACAAGAGAATTAAGTATCTCATTACCATAAGTAATGAAGGCTGACTGAGCTTGATAGGAAAAGTCTCACTGCCTAAGTACAGCTTTCTGCTGTACTTAGGCAGTAAGTAGCAAGCAGCTAGTGCCACAAAGCCCGTAAGAAAAAGATAGTGCATGTCCTTCTAATGAGAATTGCTTATGTGCACTAATATCTAATTTCCTGACATGAGGTGTAGTGTTGTGCAAGTTGCTTTATCTTTGGCTTGTGAAAGTATTTAAGGCTAGACATTTCTACCTCATGTGGCATACCTTAGATTTTACTGTATTTGACTCATTTCTATCACTGTATTTTGCTGTTGGCTTGAGACACTTCCTGAAATTTTATTACTGTGCCTTTGAGACACATTCCTGATGCACACTGATCCTTTTCTTTCTTTCTTTGCTAGCAGCCTTCCAATATGTAAAGGGGCCTAAAAGAAATCTTCAGAGCAACTTTTTATAAGGGCCTGTAGTGACAAGAAAAGAGGGAATGCCTTTAAACTGACAGAGGGGATATTTAGATTAGATATTAAGAAAATGTCCTCCCTGTGAGGGTGAGGTGCTGGCACAGGTTGCGCAGAGAAGATGTGTCTGGCCCATTCCTGGCAGTGTTCAAGGCCAAGTAGGACAGGGCTTTGGAGCAACCTGTTCTAGTGGAAGGTGGTGTCTTTAAGGTCCCTTCCAACCCAAACCATCCTATGTTTCTATGAAATGCAGATATGTAAAGCTGGTGTTGATAATAAGGTTTCACAGCTTAACTGCTGCTGGAGATCTACATCCATTTACAATAGTCTTTTCTGTTCTTCAGTGGTTATTTTTACTGTGGTTTGTTTATGCTGGCTGCAGTTTGAAAGGGCTACAGATAATGTTAAGTGTCAGTACAGTAGGACTTCCCTGCTCTGCCCTTCTTGCCTGGGACTTCCCTGGAACACTCTAGACAGTTAAACATTTTTTATTACAATAAACAGGGCAACTCATAGGGCAGCAGATATTCACATTCACTTCCGAAAACATTCACTTTGGAAGATGACCTTTGGGGCTTTTTGCTTTTGTACTCATTGAAGTTCTTGTTGAGTAACTGCTTCATAAGGGACCTGGCCAAGTGTCTAGAATATTGATGTCAACTTGAGTTTAGAAGTACGCACTTAGAAAACTACCTGCATGTGACAGTGGTGATGTTTTTTTCTGGTGACAAAAATAAGCATATTTACTAGCTTTACGAACTTTCATTGATGAGCTACATTGCTGCCAGCATGTATAAATCTGTACTATATGGTGCAAAATAGCATTTATCAAGAAGACAAGCCCATGTCCTCTGTTTCCTTGAGTGAATGATTTGGACTTAATTGAACAAGCAGCAAAGTTTTTACCCATAAATAACATTTACTCTTAAAATGGTATATTTCATCTGTGACATTTCAGTCCTGTAAATACCTATGTAGCAGAAGATTGTGAGAAAAGTTCCTTCAGCTGTTATTGTGATTCACTGCAGTGCTAAAACTTCATGTATTTGCAATGTCAGGACTCACACTTCTTCACCTTTCCTATATATCACAAGCAGCAGCAATTCTTATCTGTAGTTTGCTACTAATTCAACACAGCATTTTGATCATGGCTTGGAGCAATTTTTAAAATAGCTTTCCTATACTCCTAAAGCAGTTTTGTCAGAACACCTTAGTCCTGATTTTCCACATTCCCTGGATCTGGGTCTCTTGCACAGAAATACCCAGACATCAGAAAACTTCTATGGTGGTTTTGAAATGTTCGAAGTATGAAATAAAATATGATCATTCTAAGGAATTTTGACAAACTTTAGTCCTGAGCTGAGATTTAAAAAGTCACTGCTTTCACATTCTTATTGTTGTTGTCTAGTGCTACATCAACTCATCTCTTTCTCTTTGAAATATCTCAATGTCGTATGGCTTTGGAGTCAGGGTAGTCAAGCTGGTATGTCAGCCTGATTGCTTTAAAGTTTTGAAATAAAAGAGATGGTGCTAAGTAAAGTAAAAAGAAAAGCCCAAGTACTCTGAATCTAGAATGTTCTCTAACACTCTCCTCTCTCCCTCCTCTCCCCCCAGGAAGATTAAATTATTTCAGTACAGCTTTGGTTATAATGATCTGATTCCTGATGCTACTGTGATTAAACTGGGTGCACTAAAGTAAGCAAAGATAAATTAAAAGCATGGTAGAAATCTTGGTGAGTGCGAACAGATCTTAATTGGAAATAAAATATGCCTATTATCCTGTGCTATAAATGGACTTCTATATTGTGAATTAAAGAGATAAAAACTTGGTGTGTGGTGCAGTGCCACATTAGAGAGAAGTTCCGTAAAAGTGTATGAAGTAAAGCCTTTCCTTAGATTATTAAGAATAAACACAAGCTGTCAGAATGCCTCGGTAACGTTTCTTTGCATGTACAACTAGTAACCTTTCTGTTGACCATTCAGATTTTCATAATTATTTCAGAAAATGCCCTGTAAGTAGTTTTCTTTAATGTGGTGACACAATATATTCCCATTTATTTTACTTCCTAGTACTTATCAGAATAAAAAATGCAATCAGCACTGTTTGGAAATCCATACAAAATGGCAGAAATCTGAGGCTGCAGGTAATTATTTAAAGGCCAAAGAATCTAAGAAAAATATGTGTCTTTCAGTTTAATGGTTCCACATGGTCAACATGTATGACAAGATTCTGTATACAAAGTATATGGATACAACTGGCTTTTGTGAGAACTTGTTTTTTTTTATTCAGAATAAGCACTTGCTATTATCTTTCTTTACTAGTGGAGTGTCTCATGAAATTTCCATTGCTTCTCAGTAGGAACAGAATGGGCTGTGTGGTTTGGCTTGCCTATTGATACAAAACCACATTTGAACCTATTGAGTCAAAACTTCCTGATTGCTACCAAATTTCAAGAGCCAGTTGTGAAAAGCAGGTGTTTTAAGGCTCTCCCTTTTGTGATTAATGTGTGTGAAGCTATATAGATCCTACACTCAGAAAAGAGATCTCTTTGCAGAACCCAAGTATTTCAGGGCATTCAGAGCTCTAGGAAACACTCTGAAGTGTAATTTGCATTTCCACCACATATGATATTTTATACCTGTAATGAAGTGATAGTCTGAAAACAACTAAAATACTTCTGCCATTAATGTTCTGAACAAAACTGGGATTAGTTCCAGTGCTCATCCCTGTAACTTAAACCTCCAAATTTAAACAAATGAGAGAATTTTGCTTTTGAAATTAAGGTGTGTTGCATATAACCAAATGATCAGTGAAAGAAGTGATCATGCAAGTTGCACTATAATTAGACTGTAATATAGCAATGAACCAACCTGGATAATTAACTGAACAAAGAATAACTATGTCAGCTCTGAGTGCTGACAGCTGGTGCTCTGTGTTTATCAACATTCCCTGTTGTGTTAAATTTAGTTATACTGAAATAACTTGCATATATTACATTTGTATTAAAAGATTTTGTTTTGCCTTATAGGAACACTGCTCTTCATGCAGTTCAGCAATCTTCAGGCTGAAGGTCACAGGGACAGAGAACTCACTAATCTGAAGAATATGATCCAATAACTTTGTTCTACTTTACATCTCTGAACCTCATTTTAAAAATTATTCACATGTGGTTGACTGCCAAATTCTTGCTCTCTGCTTTATACATCTTCATTGATCCTATACTGCACAGAATCTGAAGCAGCCGCCTTATGAGCACATATATCACATTTATAAGCATCTATAGACAGCTAATGCAGAGATACAGAAAAAGCAGAAAGCTATTCCATGGACTGTGAATTTTGAGGGCCTGTAGTCTTGAACTACAAGTGGAAACCAAGGTATGTTCTTGGCTCTTGCTCATGTTTTCCTTATGCCAGACCAATTTCACTGAAGCATAATTTATTTGCTTCTTTCCTACATAGCAACAGAATAAATCTATGATTTAATCCTGATAAAGTATGTGGAAATTAGAAAGTATCCTGCTTTAGAGTTACTAACACTGGAATTAGCTTTTCCAGCTGGTTCAAGGAAACCCTCACATTCAATACACGGTGTAAATCTTGTATATCATTTCCATCTTCATATATCAGAGGTAACATAGTGAGAAGACAAGGCTTGGGGTGGTCTTAAAGCTAACTTTGTCTTTCAGTTAGGTTAGTTATATCACTGTGTCCAGTATGTGCCTTTATAAATCTAAAATAACTACATATCTACTACTCTCCAAGGTCAGACTAATCTACTCTTTAAGATTAGACTAATATTGATTAAAACCTCAAAGTGTATTATTCTTTTCCCCTGTTGTAGCTACAGATTTTGCACCTTGTTTACAAAATCATTATACTGCTTGCATAATAAATTAATTTGCATGAGTGAATTCCTACACAATCAAATTAAAAGCTAACCATATTTAATAAAGATTCAATGCATGTGCAATACTTTGGGCTAGATTGTCAACAAAGAGACACTCAGGTGTATTCTCTCCTACGGATTTTTTGGAGTCTGAGGATAGAAATATGCCTTTACTGTCAGCATTATACATAAAGAGAATTAAGTTCCTCTGTACATACTGATATTAAACCTCAACTTTGAGCAAGATGCCTCATAACCCTCTGAATCTATTTAAAGGTGTTGTGTCTAAGATCCTACCCACCTTTTCCTTGTTCCCCAGAGCTGAGAAATTTGCAATTTTGGGGAAATTATACTCTGCTTCTGGTGTAGAGGTAGGAACTATTTATGGACAGAAACAAGTTAATCTTTCCAATTTCACATGGTGGCAATATTCTCTTACTTTAGTTATTTAACTGTCGTTGCAATAATTGCCAAAAAGAGGAGTCAAAATCCAGTTACTCTTCTAGTCTAAAGGTGCTAAAATTTGTCTTCTAGAAGAAAATTTCATCAGATTTTGAGACTCCTATTGAACTTCTAGAAAGTGTTTCCTGGCCCTGAGTCAAGTGGCATAGCTCATCTTGTCTACCTTCTTAAACTTTCTTGTTGCTCCCAAAATGATGTTTCTGAATGCAAAGTGCTGACTGGGAACAGGCCTGAACGCATTCTCTGGGGGGTTCTTGACCTGTACTAGCCAGGTCAAATGTTTCTCAGACATGATCAGGGAAGAGCATTTGCTGACAGTTAAGAAGATGTCACCTTGGTAGACTTAGGTGTGAGCTCCTTAGCTTGGAGCTTTTTTCTGCATGCTCAGAAGTGGAACTTCAAGGACCGTGGACCTCTGAAACTGAGCACAGGCAGAAACTGCTGATCCACCCTAGGTTAAGAATGATTTTCACTGATATCAGCCTAGCAGTTTATGAAATGTCCAACCAATATCACATTTCCCTATAAGTTTACAAGTTATAATGATAACAACCAAGACTTCTAATCTTTTGTAATATTTACTAGTAGATGTGTGCTTGTGTTTCTTTGGTGCTGTGCTCTTAATAATAAGTTGACAAGGATAATATGGCCTAGCAGGGATTTAACTTTGAGCATTCAGCTTTTGATTAATTCCCAGAGATATTTTTAACAGATAGCTGAGGAACTTATCATTCTTTATTTAGATTTTTTACTTCACTTTCTTTTTTAATTTGTACTGTCTTTAGTGGACATCTTCAGTCCAGTAACTTGATATGTGGCCATCAGGCTTCCTCACTAGATTTATCAAAGAGAACAGCACAAATGAAGACTGTTCAGACTGACTTCTTTGAGGTTATAGACCTTAAACAAATTCACATTGGCCCTTTAGCGACAGTAACTCTCCTTATACACCTTGCATTGCCCTCTTTCTTTATGCTCACATCAGAGCTAATTACCAACCTTTAACCTGCAGTGGCTTTAATATCAGATCTCTGATCTGCAATGAAGTGAATAGTTCACAGAATCTGGGACTGCAGTTGCACTGGAAGAAGATAAATAGGGTTTTCTTGTTATGTTTTAATGGCTGACACTGCCACCCTGTGAATTCATGTCCTTACTCCTAAGTAGACACACAAACATCCATTCAGAAATGACATCCATGACTTTGTCTCTTGGCACTGAAAATAATGAGCTGAAACTTTAGTGAGCCTATAATTTCACATACACTGCTTTATTTCAGTTTGTGTTGCCTAGCATGAAAAAAGTAAATGTAAGAATGTCCTGGGTTTACCAGTAGCCGTTTTGCTCCTTCTTAGTAACTGGTGCAAGCTCTGTGTTTTGACTTCCAGCCCGGGAACAGCGCTGATAACACCAATTGTTTTTAATTGTTGTTAAGTAATGTTTATTCTGGCCAAGGACTTTGTGAGTCTCATGCTCTGCCGGGGACGAGGGGAGGCCGGGAAGAAGCAGAGACAGGACACCTGACCCAAGCTAGCCAAAGAGGTATTCCATACCACAGCACGTCATGCTCAGGGAGGTAACTGGGAGCTAACTGGCAGGCCACGGTCTCTCTTCGAGGGGGTCGAATTCATTCAGCGGTGGTATCGTATTCTCTTCTCTTGTTATTTTCTCTTATCGTTATTATCATTGGTGGTAGCAGTAGTGATTTGTGTTATACCTTAGTTACTGGGCTGTTCTTATCTCAACCCATGGGAGCTACATTCTCTCCATTCTTCTCCCCATCCCTCTGGAAGTGGGGAGGGTCAGGGGGTGGGGGGGAAGGAAAGAAAGAGGGAGAAAAAGAAAAGGGGGGGGAGTGAGTGAACTAGCTTTTGTGGTTGGGTTTAAACCATGACAAAGAAATACAGAGTATTTAGCATCAGATTTTGCATATGAAAATTATGACCCAACAAATAGCTCAGTAATTATAGTCTTCGAAGAAAGCTGACTAACATGCCTTGAAATAGATTTGATTTGATCAGCTATTGGAAATTGCATCCTTTTTGAGGAGCTAAGTTTAGAAGATTGTTCTCATATCAATATAATGTATTTGCCCCACTATATATTTTTTTCATTTCAGTATTAAAGCTTCATCAGTATTAAGGAATTATATTTATTAAACATAAAGAACTTAATTTTTAAAGTAAGTCATCCAACTCCTTGAGATTATTATCTATAGCTCACACTAGAAGTTTGTAGTTTCCCGTTAACATGACCAAAGCTGTAAGATACCCTTGGCACTTTGCAGGTTTTTCATAAACGCTGGAATAAGATCCATTATCATATCTGTCCAACCACAGTGTGAGAAATGTAAGCTGCTCCTCCTCCTAACTTATTGTAGTAGGAGAGTCCTTAAACAGCATTTTTTGGCTGTCAGTGCAGTGCGAATGTACCTCTCGGCTAGTTAAAATATTTTTATGACTCTCCAGCATTTTATGTGACATTGCTGCAGGAAAGACTGCGTCTGTATTTGTCTGGATGTCTTCTCAGTTTCTAGTGGACATTACCTCTAGCCAGAGGTAATCAGTAGCTTTGTACACTATGGGAGATTAATTCTGTTAAGATGTAAAAAAAGCTACTAGAAGCATATGTTGGGTTTTTTTTAATATATTCCAAAGATTGCAGATCAAATGTATAAGTAGACGAATATTTGGGGAAGAAGGGGTTGATGTTCTTCTAGTTTAGTTCTTTAGTAATTATAATTGGGGTGTTTTTTTTCATGATTCTTAAGGCTATAAATGTAATTTGTTATTTGATGAATGTTGTCATACTGGAAGTTTTATCTTTCATACTCATTGGTCATGAATATCTGGTGGCCAAATTGTGTTTCAATGCTGTCTGTGCAAGTCTGTTTATTACCCTGGAAGTGGAAAGAAGACACAAATGTTATCCTGTATAGGCTACAGTAGTACTGAAAAGGAGTATTAAGAATGACATGTTTCAGTTACTAATGTGGTTCTTCTTGTCTATTGTAAAAAAAGTCTGTTATCTCCAAACAGTCAAACAAATACTTTTTTCAATAATTGAATTCACATGAAAATAGGGGGGAAATAATATTCCTTTAGTAGAATGAATATCTCATACATTTAAAGTAATAATTCTAAAACCTTTATTAGTAATCTTGGAGAAATTAGGAAAATTAGAAATTAGGAGAAATACTGAATGAATAGCTGGAAACCTTATTAAAAATATCTTTTTGTTAATAAAATCAAAATTCACATTGAAATTTTTCCCGAGTTCCTGAAAGCATTAAAAAGTTCACTGAGTTTCCACATCTATTAACCCATTTAAACAATCTAGTAATCTGTTAAATAAAGACTGTAAACAGGGCCTCACAAAAAAGTTTACACTGGTGTGCAGAGAACATTGTGGATCCACTTACCCAGTGTCAGTTAACATAAAGAAGCAAACTGACCAAAAAGAAAAATTCCACATTTCTGCAGTCTCCTGAAAGTAAATCTTGTCTTAGTCATTTTGACTTCATTTAACCTGTAACACACTGTGACATATACAGTGTACGGCCATACATTATTTACATACATACATTACGGTACATACAGAGTATGGCCTTTCAGATTTCTTTATTTCAAATACAGCCTAGAGTAGATGATTTAAATTAGCCCCCCAAAAAAATAAAATCCAAGCATTACTGGAATATCAGGGTCAAGGCTTTTAGGGGCTTGGATGTAACAGGATTAATTCAGTACTGAAGAAGTTTGTTTTGCTACACCGTTGTTTTCTAAGTTACTTTGTTAGCAAATATCAGTATTAATACGTTATATTGCTACACAATCGCAGGTGTATAGATGATAGAATATATGAAGATGTTAAGTATTAAAATGTACAGAGGTATTTTGATGATTGCAGAGTACTCCGTGAATAACGTTTCTCTAGAAGTTGTTTTGGATTCAGCGAGGAGCTAAAATATTACAGGGATTTTACTGAGTCTACCTTCTCAAAAGAAGAGTGTCCTCAGAACATGCATACGGGGATGAAAAAGTTGATTACCACCTTTTCATGCAATATCCATCCACGTGGTTAGAACAGTCACGTGGGTTATGAACAAACAAATTTCAGCTCTGTCTTTCTGTACGGAGAGAAATTTGATTATAAAATCACACTTCCCAGCAAACCATGCCAACAACTGGGTGATGATGGGGTTTTTTTCAGTGTTTTGCCTGTTGAAGATGAGCCATTTTGAGTTAATACGCATTTCCTGGTAAAAGGTTTCTACACTTAATTCAGAATATTTAGTATTTAGAGCCACCTTGAAGGATACATTGATTTGCATATGCTTCAGAAACACAGAAAAAGGATCAGTATGTGCTTTGATAATAAAGTGTATATATGATATGCACACATATGCTACATATATAGTGCTATATAATACCGTGATTTTCCTCATCCTTGATGACTCTGTTAAATATTAAACAAAGGAGGAACATTTGTTTCTGCCTCTCTAATCAAAGTCAGAAAAGCTAATTTTGTTTCAGCTCTTCTGAATCCCAAATAAAGATATCATCTTCTTTGAGTCCCTGATGAAGATTTTCAGTAGCTTTGACAGGACAGATCTGGGCATCTCCCAGATCTGAATACTTCCGATAAAGCTGCTCAGTTTGCTGATTTAGAGGAATTAATTTTTTATCTCTTCTACTCCTAACTGCTGCTTCTCATTGTGTTGTAATAAAGTTCAGTTTTCATACTGAGTGTCTGTTAGAATGCGTCCACTCAAATCTAAATATTTAAATAGCTACATGGATACACATTCTCAAAAGACATTTAATGCAAAATCTGACCTGTTCTCAATACGTACTGAACCATGATAAGGGTCCATTGTAATAAAAGCAAAAAGCTCTGGTTTTATACATATAGTAGATTTGATTTTTTTCAGGTATTTTGGGTAGATAGGAATCAAACTGCTTTTAATCTCCAGCTGATGTTAGAAATCATAAAAATACATAAAGAATTTTTTAAATAGTAATAAAGTTGTAATCAGTGGATTGGTTATTTTGTGCCAACTTTTTACAATGTGAAATATGTAAATATATCAAAAGACATTACCCTACCTTTGAGGTCTGAAATTTTAATGATGCTGCACTTTTTTGGACACAAAAGACATTAAATATTTTGAGAGACCTGAATGTACCTTTAATGAATCTCAGTAATGGAGAAGTGACTCAGAATGAATGGAGATAATGAACAGACTGTAGTTCTGCAAGCAGCAAGTAATTGGATTATTGGTGGATAATTTGTTTCAACAGACACTATCTGGCTATATGCAGTATTTCGTTCTTATCATTTTTTACTTAACAGAAAATTGTCTGCAAACCTTAGATTATCCCCAGTATGATCTTGGCTATTATGTTACTGGAAGAAAAAGACATAATTCAAAAAATATTACTTTTAATTATTGCCTGTATCTCTCATTTTAATTGTTGTTTCTATTTCTTTTATGATGGCTGTACCAGCAGCACCCCATAAAGGTTGACATAAGGATAACCTCTTTATTTTTCTGACACTAAACATAGTAGTAGTGATGCTTTTAAATAAAGAACTATGGTAAACTCATCAGCAAGACCAATACGGAAATTGTATGGAGCTTCATGGGATCAAGCAGGTGGGCAAATGATAAATTTGAAATCTGAAATTATTTATTGAACCTGTGTTTGTTCATGTTGTTGGGCTCTTGTATAAAGATAACCATGAGAATACAATCTATACAGTTTGATACAGACCTCTATTTCCTTCCTTTATAGAATCATAGAATGCTTTGGGTTGGAAAGGACTTTAAGATTATCTGGTTCTAACTTCTTGTCATGGGCAGGGACAATTCACCCTAGACCATGTCACCCAAAGCTCTGTCCAACCTGTACTTGAACAGCACCAGTGATGGGGCATTCACCACTTCTTTGGGCAACCTGTGCCAGCACCTCACCACCCTCAAGGTAAAGAACTTTTTCCTTATATCTAACCTGAACTTCCCCTGCTTAAGTTTAAACCCGTTACCCCTTGTCCTATTGCTACAGTATATGATGAAGAGTCCCTCTCTGGCATCCTTGTAAGTCCCCTTCAGATACTGGAGGGGCTCCTACAAGGTTTCCATGCAGCTTCTCTTCTCCAGGCTGAACACCCCCAACTTTCTTACCCTGTCTTAATACAGGAGGTCCAGCCCCATTATCATCTTCATGGCTCTCCTCTGGACTTACTCCAACAGCTCTATGTCCTTCTTAGGTTGAGGACACAAGAACTGCACACAGTCCTCCATGTGACATCTCAAGAGAGCAGAGTAGGGGGGCAGGATCACCTCCTTTGACCTGCTAGTCACGCTCCTTTTGATGCAGCCCAGGATACGGTTGGCTTTCTGGGCTGCGAGCACACACTGTAGCCGCCTCGTGTTCAGTTTCTCATTGACCAACATCCCCAAGTCCTTCTCTGCAAGGCTGCTCTGAATCTCTTCTTCACCCAACCTCTGGCAGTGCCTGAGATTGCCCTGACACAGGTGTTGGACATTGCACTTCTCATTGTTGAACTTCATAGGACTGGCATTGTCCCATCTCTCAAGCATGTCAAGCTCCCTCTGGATGGCAACCCTTCCCTCCAGAAAACCACATGACTTAGCGTCATTGGCAGACTTGCTGAGGGCACCTCAATCCCACTGTCCATGTCACGAACAAAGATGTTGAACAGAATCAGTCCCACCACTGACCCCTGGGGGACACCACTCATTACTGGTCTCCAATTGGGCACTGAGCCATTGACCATAACTCTGCATGTGGCCATCCAGCCAATTCTTTACCCACCTAGTGGTTCATCCATCATATTTATGTCTCTCCAGTTAAGAGACAAGGAGCCTTGGGTGACATGGTCTAGGGCAAGGCTTCCCTGCCCATGGCAGTGGGATTGGAACTAAATGATCTTAAAGTCCTTTCTAACCCTAACTATTGTATGATTCTCTGTAGTGTTGGACGGTGTTGAATGCTTTGCACAAGTCCAGGTAGATAACATCAACTGCTTTGCCCCTATCCACTAGTTCTGTAGCCCCATCATAGAAGGCCACTAAATTGGTCAGGCAGGATTTGCCCTTAGTGAAGCCATGGTGGCTGTCACCAACCACTTTGTTGATTTTTATGTGCCTTAGCAAGCTTTCCAGGAGAATCTGCTCCAAGATTCTGCCAGGCACAGTCTCACAGAGATGAGATTGACTGGTCTGTAATTCCCTGGGTCATCCATTTTCCCCTTTTTGAAAATGGGTGTTATATTTCCCTTTTTCCAGTCCTCGGGAACTTCACCTGACTGCCATGATTTTTCAAATATGATAGACAGTGTCTTAGCAACATCATTCCAGCTCCTTCATATGTAGTAGGATTGTTTTCCTCTTCAGTCTTATAAAATGTCTAACCTTTATCCCCCAGAAGTGTTGAAATTGCTGTTCTTTCTTTTTTTTTTTTTTTATGCCTCACCATATGGATAGGATTACTGTTCTATATTAGATCACTCTTTACCAGATAAGCGTGTGTTCTGCATTCCATTGTTCACACATACATTTTCTTCTCTTGTCTTCTATCTAGCTGACTTTTAAATAGGCCAAGAAGTAGTCCTAATGACTTTTAAAAGTACATGTACTCACTGCATCTGGTGATATTAATTAAGTGGATTTTTTTTTCCAAAAGTAATGTTAATGTCACTTGTATTTTTTCTCCTTAGGAATTGTTCTAATGTGGCTTGGTAATCCATGGTCCTTGGAAGTAAATCAAAGTTCATTGCTTTTCCATGCACTAACTGAACAATCCAGTCAGCTGGAACAGACAAAAAGGAACACACAGCCTAATAACTTTTGCATTGATTGGACGTGAATTTCAGTTGTGAAAGTCCAGCTGTCTAAAAGAATTGGGTATTTGATACTTACCTATGTGTGGTTTTGTTTAAGACAAAGAGCAAATGAAATATTGGGCAATGGGTACTTATAATATGTGCCTCTGATTTCTTCTCTAGGGGTGCTTTAAAATTCCCCTACCTTGGCAGAATAAGTACAGCTCCATTAGGAATGGGACAGTAGAAATTTTCTACTAATTTGATGAAGATGGACCATTCTCTATTTTCATATTATGAACTGTAAGATATCCTGTCATCTCTGACAACCTGTCTCATAACCTGACTGCCATTTACTGATGGGAAGAGCTTGTTTATTTCATTTTCTATCCTTTTCAGATAAGAGCAATTGACAGGCCTGACATGAAAAAGTAAACTTTCTTTCACCATTATATAAAATGTCTTTTAGTTCCAGAAATTATATTAAGCTCACACTGTCATGTCCTCCAACATAAAAAAAATAGTGTAGTCAGAGATGTCACTAATTAAACCATGGGCATATTTAAACTAATCAATTTTTGAAAGAATCTCCTCGGATCAAGGCCTGGTTTGTTGAAGTCTAACCGCTGGTGTTATGCCTGACAGAAAGAAAAGCAGTGATTTCTGTTTGTATATTTTATGGTTCATTTATTATGGTTATTGCAAATCCATGTATCTTTTGCAGGTATCATGAGATGTACATATCTTCTCTGTCAATGATGGCTAGCAGCGTTTTTTGCTCCTGGACACCATTTTCTATTCTGATCCACATTACTGCACCGTCAGGCTCTAATGTACATGTTGTCTAGGTCTTAATACCTATTTGGTAAGTATTCTTTCTTTACAGCTTTTTCTATTTCTCCACAAACTCTTTCTATTTGGTAAAGAATTTTTAAGAAGCAGCATTTTTTTGTTTAGAACTGACACTGATTGGAAAATTCTGATAAAGGAAAAGTTTCTGACTTAGTAATCTAGACCCCACTTTTCCCAGCAGTTCATGATGTCAAGTCATCCCCATTCCAGCTTACTGCTCCTGCAGAAGACAGACTATTAGAAATGTATCACCAAAGACACTTGCAGCTGACATTTTAAATGGTGACATTGCATCAAGAGTTATTCTCCATGCCTTAAGCATGACCGGATCCCTTGTATTATTAATTAGCTAAAAGGGATGATAGAATACCACATAGAGCAAGTAGGCAATCAGTAAAGGCTCCAGCATTATCCTGTACAAATACTAAATATAATAGGGTTGTCGAGTTTGTATTTGGCTTAATTGCAGTACAAATAATACATTGATAATTATTATAATATATATAAGTGGATTGATAAAAAGAAATGGACATACTGTATCATTATTTGAGACATTATGATTAAGTTCATAAGATAATCTAGCAAGGTACATTAAAAATTATCATTGTGCCCACTTATTGTCACAGTCACTAGTTTATCAAACAAATATCTGTGCTCAGGATTATTGAGTTGGTCCATTGAATTCTCTTCTGCTCTAGCTGAAAACTGGCATTCTGGTTTCACAAACCTTACAGCAAGTGTATATTCGGTTGGATCAATGCAGAAAGATAAAAATGGGCTGCAAACAGACTGACTTGCCCTGTGGAAATGAATATATAGGCTACAGTGCAGAAAAGGTTAAACTTTAGGCCTCAAAACAAATATTAAAGCAAAGAAAGACACTTCAGGACAAAATGAACTGAAGAAAATGTGGTTTTAAGAGTTTTAAGGTTTTAAGGACTTCAATTTGAGAGCCTTCCTAGGAAGTTTATCAATAGTTTAATGTCTATAATTTCTAAAAATTATAGATTTCATCTTCATCAGTCAAAAGAGGCTGCTGAAGGCATAGCAAAATTTTAGAGTAGGTATGATTTCATTATGGAAAAAAGCACTATGAGGTAGATAATATAAAGTACTGAAGAGAAAAATGTAAGTGACTTTCAGGAATCATGTTAAGACCATTTTACTATATAGAAGGAAAAATTTGACAGCAGTCGTATTTTTTAAACTATGTATTGTTTAAGTGTAGAAATAGAAGAAAATTCATAATAAACAAAAAGAAAAAATGAAAATGATAATGCTGAATGTAATAGGCAAGAACTAGATTATAAAAAGTGGAGAAAGGAAGGAAAAAATCAAAAAGAGGTCTTTGTGAAACTGATTAAAAGTAAAGAATTTGCACAGTCATACTAGTATAGTATAATACTACTGTAATATAGCACTGAGTGGAAAAAATTTGGTAATAACATACAAAAAAACTAAAATATTCAATAACTGCTCCTATTTTATATTTGGGAAGAAGATATGTCAGAACCAACCCTAGCAGAAACTAGACGTCTGCTTCTGCACATAGTAACTGAAAAGTTAAAGGAGGGCAGTATATAGAATTCATAAGGATTAACAGAAAAGAGTTTTGTTTGAAAAACTTGATTGCTATACATAATAACCCACTATGAAATGAGGAAGCTAGATATCCTGTTTTGGATAATTACAGATTTTCTTGAAAAAAACAGCAGGTTTAATGTTACATTTCCATAAGGTGCTATCTTTTGCCTCACAACATTTTAATTTGGAGAGAGGAATAACACAAAGTCAATGGTGCACACATTAAATAGCAAAGTAATAGATCTGAAAAAAAAAATGCCACAAACTGATCTGCTGTATTTCTAGAAAGGACACAAAAGTAATTACTCCCTGGCTTATGTGATATTTAATAAATGCTTGGAAGAGACATAGCAAATCATAGCTGCAGTTTGAAAGTGATACTGAAGTTTAATAAGAAAGACAGGTCCCTGATAGGAAATCATCTGTATTCTTGGTTAGCTGGCATAACTAAATGAAATATATTATTATCAACAAATAGAAAGGAATTCATAGAGAACAGGAATGTGAACAGTGTTCTCCAGGCAGGAGGCACTAAACTGAGACTCCCAGGTCTTCCTCCAAAACAGTACTCAGAAGGAATAATGTAATATCAGTATGCATAGATAAAGTAGGTAGTTTCAATTGATATTTGTGTGTGTTGCTGTCATGACTGCTATTGAAATACTTTATCCAGCTTATACTTTATACAGCTTAAACTTTATACAGCTGAGAAAAATGAAAAATGTAGAAGGCTCAAATAAAACCTACATGTAACTGCTGGTTAGGAAGTAAATGTTCCTTCATGGACTGATGTCTTGAATTGTACTAATGCTAGTTTAGGATTTGATATTGACTTCCTTTTACATAACTTAGTCTGTTTTCTCAGTCATTTAATTCCATCACCAGAGACCAAAAATGACTGCAAACAGTCATGGAAACATATATCAACTGGTTAAAATGTGACAGTGGAAATTGAGTTCCCGGACCACAGCACAATTTGTCATGATAGAGAAAAACACAGACATTGCAGCCCTCGTTTATTGATTCAATACTTTTTTTAAAACCCTTTTGGCATGTGCTAATATGATAATTTGTATGGAGTCCCACTTCTGTGATTCCATCATCAACGGCCGTATCTGTGACTAAAATGTAGCATCAGTTTAGGTGTGCACATCATGAGCAGCTACAGAAAGTTTTGAATTCTTAAAGAAGCTCTTTTCTATTTATCAGAAATAAAAGTCAAAGTGATCAGAAAGAATTATCTAATAAATCATGGCTCTCTAACATACCAAGTAATGGCACCCTTAGCAGATGAATTCTAAAGAGTATAAGTTAGACACTAGGTGAGATCTGTATTTTCTAACTCTTGCAGTAAAGGATATAAACTTGTGTTATTTGTTCAAGGCCTGATATTTCATGCTTCATGCAGGAATTGTTGAGTGAGCCTCATTGGCTTTATGGCATGTGATATGTCAGAAAATCTAAGACTTCTGATCGTAGAAGCAGTGAAACTGGTAACAGTTACCCAATCCACCAAACCTCACTGTCATTTAGACTACTTATATGTGTAAAGTTCTCATGGTTTAAGCCCAGACGGTAACTTGGAACCACCCAGAACTCAAGCAGTCGCTCGCTCACTCACTCCCCTTTATTCCTTCCCCTGCTCCCAGAGGGATGGGGAGGAGAACTGAAAGAATGTAACTCCCATGGGTTGAGATAAGAACAGTCCAGTAACTAAGGTATAACACAAAACTGCCACTGCTACCACCAATAATAATGATGATAAGGGAAATAGAAGAGAATATAACCCCTCACCACGTGCCTGCCGACACTCAGCCTGACCCGAGCAGTGAGCTGGGCCTTCCGGGTAACTGCCCGCGGTTTATATAGTAGGCATGACATGCTGTGGTATGGAATACCCCTTTGGCTAGTTTGGGTCAGGTGTCCTGTCTCTGCTTCCTCCCAGCTTGCCCTCCTCATTGGCAGAGCAAGAGACTCAGAAGGTCCTTGGTCAGAGTAAACATTATTGAGCAGCAACTAAAACCATCGGTGTTATCAGCATTGTTCCCAGGCTGAAAGTCAAAAACACAGCACTGCACCAGCTACCAAGAAGGAGAAAAATTACAGCTACTGCTTAACCCAAGACTTAAGTGTTCTGTAATTTCAAGACAGCACTCATAAGAGCAGGAAGCACACTTGTCCTGAGCTGGCTACAGGGCTTGCTCATATTTTTACTGGAAAACCACATGTAACACAGAAGTGGTGAGCCAAGAGAACATGATATTGTTTCTAACTGGGGGAATAGTGTTTATATAGTGGGACAAAAAAAAAAAAAAAACCCACAAAAAAACCAACCAAACAAAAAACACACAGAAGTTGCAGGAAACACTTATCAAATGGCAGTAAAAAAGAAAATCTCATTTGTTTGTCAAAGCTTGCTTGTGCTTCTAGGTTGCTTCTTTTCTGATGAAGAGAATCTCTCTTCAAAGATACTCAAGACAGGAACAAACTTTCCAACATCTAAGGAATGGAAAGACTGATGAATAATGATAAAATATTTGTGTTGCTCCTCAAATCAAAGGGAAACTTGAAAGCATTAATAAAAGGGCTCCCTAAGTAGCTAAACCTGTATTAATACCACAGAGATGACAGGATGAGTTAAAACATGGTTCCAATTAATTTGAAAGTGTTGAAAATTACAATCTCTGTAACTGGAGGTGATCGTTACTAAACTTTTGCATCTATTTTATTTACCTTTTCTAGGTCATAAGAATGTGATTTTTCTCTCTCAAATTCCAATGGGATGAAAATACAATGCTTCTTATACAGAGGGCAGACCTAAAAGACTTGCCTACAGAGAATGTGTTGCTCATGACAACACATACATGCTTAATTACCATGAAGAAACTGAAAGAGTTGGATCATGAGGTTAGTGTAAGATATTAAAATTGATAATTTTTCAGCTGGACTTTATGATCCAGCATGTATTTTACTTATGTCATATATGCTGTTACATTAACTGCAATGGAATGCACTTACTTGCTGTACTTAAACACTACTGTGCACTTAACACTGTTACTGGATAATGTGCATTTCAAGGTCACTAGTACTGAATACCTCTTCTGCAGACCTCTTGAAAACATTATTGATGATCCTCATATAGGCTTTAAACCTCTATGTGTCAATGGATGAATTTTCATGTATTCACACAATGGTCACATGTAGGTCACAAATCCTGACAAACAGACCTAAACCTCACACATACATTAAGCAACAAGAAAATTAACATAAATTTGCCTTCTTTTTGTGATCTCAGAGAATATCTGAAAAATCTAATCACAAGGCTTGTTTTTCTGAAACAAAAAATAAATTTGGGAAAGAGAAGAGGACAGTATTCTCATTTTTATACTGGATTTGTCAGTCACAGCGAAGAACTTCAGCCTATTGGATTCCAATTAAATAATGCTAACTTCACTGCAAACAAAACCAAAGCAGGTAATGATATCTGTTCTCAAAAAATTATATTGGAATGATTTTCAAACTTGTCCTGGGTTCAGCAGTAGCAGTCATTTTTCTCCTTCTTAGTAGCTGGCGCAGTGCTGTGTTTTGACTTTTGGCCTGGAACAGGGCTGATAACGCCAATGTTTTTAGTTGCTGCTCAAATGTTTGGTCTGGCCAAAGACTTTCTGAGCCTCATGCTCTGCCAGGGAGGAGGGAAAGCTGGGAAGAAGCAGAGACAGGACACCTCACCCAAACTAGCCAAAGAGGTATTCCATACCACAGCACATCATGCTCAGAGAGGTAACAGAGAGTTACCCGGAAGGGCTAGGGACTGCAGGGTTGAACGAGGTATCTGTCGGTGCTCAGTTGGGGGGGGGGGGGCGAGTTATTGGTCAGCTGGTGTTGAGGTGTTGTATTCTTTCCTCCTGTTATGTCCTTTATCATTATGATTATTGGTGGTAGCAGTAGTGATTTGTGTTATACCTTAGTTACTAAACTGTTCTTATCTCAACCCATGGGAGTTGCATTCTTTTCAATTCTCCTCCCCATCTCTCTGGGAGTGGGAGGAGGGAAAGAAGAGGGGGAGTGAGTGGACGAACTGTGTGGCTGGGTTTAAACCACAACAAAGCTAAATTTACTGGAAGAGAAAATTGTTCCTGCATGTTAGTATTTACCTCATGATCCTTCTCTACAGGCCTGTGCAACTTAAAGGTCAGCTATAAACCTGTCACTAATTTTCAGTCTTAGAGCAAATACAACCACAAGTATTTTAATTTCTTCCTAGTCTTCAACTTCATTATTGAGGACTTAATTGTGATAACAAGAAAAGAAACTAGTTAAAGAGTACTTTTGGAACTACCTTCTATATGAAGCAATTATCTGCACTAATTCTTTAGCTTTCATGGTTCTCAGAATACCTTGTTCTCAGTTTGTTTGTTTGTTTCTTTTTCTTTAAGATCCTTAGAATATAAATTTTTATGCTGTTTTCAGGCTTAATCTCTATCTTCTTAAAATGCATCTCCATTTTGACCTAAACCACAGTCACTTAGAGGTAATAAACTTTCATTTGTAAGTGCAGCAGGACCACACAATTACTCTTCATATTTCAAAAAGCCAAAAATTTTCCTTTAGTCTTGATTCCTCGGAGGAACTCTTAACAGATTGTAACCTTTTTCTTTGTCTGCTGAGATGATTTCTTTTTAATTTTTGCGCTCCTCAGAATATTAAATTTATGTACATTCTTTCTGCATTCATAACTATAATTCTTTGTGGTTGCTAACATCATTCAACAAAAGAAGATCAGAATAATTACCTTATCTTCACCGATCTGTCGATTCTTAGAAAAAAAAAAAACAACCAAACTTAGAGCTATCAGATTGGCCTTTTTGTTTCAAAAGAAAAAAAAAAGTAAAAAAAAAAGTAAACCCCACTCCCCAACCTCAGAGTGCTTTCTCTTAGTCTCAAAGTGGTCATTCAGCTATGTTTTCCAGACTGTGTATGAGTGTGTTTTCCAAACTGTTCCCTCCTTCTTTCCCTTTCTTTGCATTGTGTATCATGATACAAAGCAATGTATTCAGAAGTACCATGTTTCAGATTTGAATATTAATGAATATCTAAAAATGCAGTTATGGGGACATACTTATACTTCAAAGTTTAAATGTGAGCTGTTTACTGCTCACAAGTATGAATAGTTTAACAAGAACTTCAAGTCCATTTTATTCTGCCTAATTGTATGAATCTTTTTCCTAACTATGAGTCTTTGCATATCTTATCTACAATTGTAGAAACAGATGAAACTACCCTGTATAGCAACTCAAATCATTAATTGTGAGTAGAGCTGATAAGAAATAAAAAAAAAAAAGAAGAAGAAAAGAAAGAAAGAATGGAAATTGTTTCTCCCTAGTTGCTTTTGCTTTTCTTGGTGTTTCAGAGGTGGCAAAGCAGATTCAGCTTTATTGTTTATTCATCCATGCTTAAAGTGACTTTATGCTGTAGATTACTCATGCATTGTAGACCATGCCAAAATGTCGTTTGATTTCAATAGTATTTACTTTCCATTTTTTGTAAGGGTTTTCATAGATTTAATGTCTATCTGTATAAAACATATATAATGCTAAACCTGGAGCTTGGATTTAAGTGGGAATTAACTCCCTAACTTCTGTATATTATATTCCCTTGAAAATCAATGTCTCAGTCTCTCGCCCTCCCCCCTTTCTTCTAAGTTTTATTACTGACTATATAAGACTCTAATATTTCCTTGCAGCTTGAATTTTGGCCTTAATGATATCTTGTGGGAATGACTGCTGCAAGTGGACTAGATCTTTTTATGTATTTTGTATTTACTGCTTACCGAAAGCAATTAAATTCTTGATAGCTGCCACTATTTTACATCATATTTTTTCTTCAGAAACAGAGAAGCAGTTTAATTCATGGCTTTTTTTTCCATACCCTACCAGAAATTCGTGTTTCAGAAACTATGCATCTATTAAGAAGTAACATCTGTCATAAACAGACCATTGAATTAAATGCATATTTTTATCAGGGCTATTTTATATTTTCTCATCAAGAATATTATTGTATATTACTGTCATCAAATTTTTGTCCCTGTAAAATCACTACTCTTGAATAACTTCGATGTCAGAAAAAATATCAATGACCGAAATAACTTACATTTAATGATGCAGTAGTAATTCATTTCAGTGTCTTCAGAATACTAGTATTTGAAACCTTAAGATGTTTGTCAGGTCATGTTGGGTAAGTCTTTTGTAGAGAGCATCTCCAGCTTTATCTCAGCCAGCAATAATCCCCTTTGGAATATCTTGAAGACAACATCTTCAAGCCTTATAGAATCCTAGAATTAATTATAGAATAGTTTGTATTGGAAGGGACCTTAAAAGGTTATCTAGTCCAACTCCCCTGCAATAAGCAAGAACATCTTCAACTAGACCAGGTTGCCCAGAACCATATCCAGCCTGGCCTTGAATGTCTCCAGGGATTGTGCATCCACCACCCCTGTGGGCAGTATTTTGCCACCCTCATTGTAAAGAATTTCTTTCTCACATTCAGCCTGAATCTTCCCTCTTTTAGTCTTAAACCACCAGCCCTCATCCTATCGCAACAGGCCCTGCTAAAAAGTCTTTCGCATCTTTCTTATAGGCCCTGACCTTCACATGGTTTCCTTCAATTAGCTCCAGTGAAGGCGGAAAAAGACTAGAATGATAACTTTATGTCTACACTGGTATTGTGAATTAAAAGCCACTTGATGGCAGGTGCAAACACCTTCTAATACAGAATAATTTAGGAGTTGTATCATTAGGATAATATGTGCATGTTGATTAACATAGAACCAACTAGGTTGGAAAAGACCTTTAAAATTATCAAGTCCAACCTTTACCCCAGGACTGCCAAGTCCACCACTAAACCAAGTCACTAAGTGCCTCATCTACATATTTTTCTCATCATGGACAGCAAAATCTTCTTGGGTCTGGAGCCCAGATTACAAGAGGCTGTCCCCAAAACCTCTCACAGGAAATCAAACAATCATGAGTTTCTTCACACAGGACAAACAGTAGATTTTGAAGGCAATGAATTTCCAGGACTTTTCACTTTTATGATAGATATGTATACAACATGCACAAAAGTTTCTGCTTCTTTTGGTTATTTGTTGATGCCTACATGAAATGACAAACACAAGTTGTTTTGGGTTTTTTTTTACAGACATATGAAAAGCTTTGAGAAACAAAAAGATAATAAAAGAGACAAGGAAAATACCTAACCACAACATTAAAATACATGATAGGAGATTAACAGATACAAAATACAACCTTGCATACTTTGTGCTTTAACTAGGCAAAACTGAGATCAAACTATTTTAACATCACATCACTGTAGCATTGGTCACATCCTGCTTTTACTTTTTTCCACAAAAAGATGTGTCTTTACCTGAAGTTTTAGTGAAGTGTTTTAGTTCTGTATCTGAAACAAGACAAAATGAATTCCTGAATGTTTTCAAGGAAAAAAAAATCTTACCTCATTCCAGAACTCCTTGCAATCAATGAATTATTTGCCACTTACTTCTGTACTTGGTCAGAGTAGAGTAATAGCACTTTGGAAAAGTGATTGATGATGTTTGTACAAAAGAAAGAAACTCAGTCTGTAACTCCAGAAAGAGTAAAGTATAAGTCTATACACCCTGAGAAAACATTAAAATCGTTGTGATTCAGAACTGTAACAGGGAATAATAAGTAATGATATCTGCCTGAAATCATTGCCATTACCTGTGAGTGGAATTCAGTTCTTTGACTTGTACAAGGATGACCTTCCTTCTAGCATAACAGAAAACCTTGTGCTTTTCAAGTACAGTATATTATGGCTGAAGTTCAGAGTAATTCATGCACAGATATAATTGAAAGAAAGCTTCATCATGTGAACATATTACATATTCAGGAAAAATAAAAGGTAGGTTTTCAGGTTTGAAGCCATCTCAGCGATCAGAACTCCCTTCCTTGCAGTTCTGAACAGCTAGGAAGTAGTTCATATCAGATATAATCATAATCTACTGTTAGTGGGTACATTTATACTAAATGTCTTCCTGAGACTGTGATCATAAGCAAACTGCCTCGCATTACAGGTTGCAAGCCTGTGGCAACAACCCTTGTTCTTTGTAAGCCATGCAGATCTTCTACAGTCTGGATCAGTCATCTGGTTATCTGGTGTTATCTTACGTGTTTTGTATTGACATCAAAGATTAGACCTACATTTCTCAGTGCTAAACCTCTTCGTGATTACTAGCTGTCTTGTAAACACATCCTGGGAAAAGCCACATCTAACACCCCTGAGATAGAAAGAGACTTATTCTGATAAGACTTTTAAGAAAGAAGTTAAAAGAATCACTAGATTCAGAAAGTATAGGTTAATTTCTTGACTCAGCCACTGAAACAAGGTATAACCATATGTGATTAACATATTGTCGTGGTTGAAGCCCAGCCATGCAGCTTGCTCTCTCACTCCCCCCCTTCCTCCCCCCCGCTCCCAGAATGTCATTTCCACGTCCTACTTGGCTTGATGAATATTTAAATATTTTTAGAAAATGGAAGTGTTTCAATGGAAGTGACACATCTCAGTAAGCATAAAGTCTTATATCTGTCTTGACCTATTTAAAAAGCAGTAGTATCGCTGTCTTTATATAAACATTGCTTAGATTTCTAGCTCCCATTAAAAAGTGAGCATGAGTACTAACTAGCAGAAGATAGCCCAGTGGTTGAGAAAGCAAGACAAAGCTCTGTTCTTCTGGTTGGCATTTTGTGCTAGGAAACTGTCCCTGTGACTTGCTGGTTTGTACAAATGGAAATCCTGAGGGTCCACTTCAGAAGTGTGAATACCCTGACAGGGCATGTTAGGGGAGAAATAGGAAGTGAAAGCACTCTACATTCTAGTTTGAAGAGCATAGTTATGCACTGGTTTCAGCTGATGCAGTAATTTACGCTTCTACAAAAGGACGACAAATTTAAGGTGTAAGTTATTTCCATAGCAAGCTGTTTCATGTCTCTTCTACATGTCCAGAAGTATCATTAAACTCTAAGTAAGTGGACTTTCAGATCATCTGTTATCTGGAACCTAGATGTGTGACACATGTTCTTCTCTAGATATGCTGTTTAAATATTAAATATCACAGGGTCTTTTGTGCATGTTCTCCTAGATGATTGTTATACTACAGCTGTTGACTGTACAGATAATTATTTTTTATAAAGAGGAGAATTCTTGTTACACAGATGCTTTTGCTCATCTGTGAAAGACCTGACATACTGGACAAACTTGCATCAAGATTCATGAGAATTAAAGTTTTCCTGCACAAAGGTACATGAATAGGACTTCATAAGAAAGAATGTGGTTGAACCAGATCGCAATTCAGTATATTATCACAATAATTTCAAGAGAAACAGGATAGGTCTTTCATCATCACTGTGGACTAACGATTGTTCTGCTTGTATCACAGTTTACCATGCTGAAATAATAGTAACACTGTCTAACTAATACTGAGAAGAGTACTAGCTATCTTTTGCAGATAGCTTCAGAACTCTTAAATGATGCTGTAAACAGTCTGGTAGGGGGGCTCGGAAGGTAAAGGAATGTCTACTTCACATGTTGACCACTAGAGGAGGGAAAAAAATGTGTGTGATTGCTAAACACTTCCGTTATATACCTCCTAAAGTATAGAGGTGGTGATGACACTGAGAACGCAAACCAAACCAGTTTCATGATAAATGATTCTATTGTATTACAAGTCATTACCAAAAAATACAATGAAACAAGAACCGTAGCCTAAGGCCCCCAGCTGATAAACACTAAAACAGCAAATACCGGCTGTAAGTAAGTTATGACATGTTGAAACTGTGAGATCAAGAGCAACAATTTTGAGAGACAATAAATCAGCATTGTGATGATGAAAAACAATAAATGCTTATCACAAATATGATTAGACACGCTCTGGTCACATCTGTCTTTATCTCAACCCTTCTGGCCCCACACTGGGTGCCAAAAAGAACTGTAGTTGTTTAAGCCCAGCTTGCAACTCAGCCACGCAGCCGCTGGCTCACTCTCCCCCGTCCTCCTTGCTTCCCCCGCTCCTTGAGGGGTGGGGGTAAGAAACAAAAGAATGTAACTCCCACTGGTTGAGATAACAGTCCTGTAACTAAGGTATAACACAAGCCACTGCTGCTACCACCAATAATAATAATAATGATAAGGCAAAAAACAAGGGAAGAGAATACAACCATTCACCACCCGCCCACCGATACCCAGCCTGACCCGAGCAGTGATCTAACCCTTCCAAGTAACTACCCCTAGTTTATATACCGGGCATGACATGCTGTGTTATGGAATACCTCTTTGGCTAGTTTGGGTCATATGTCCTGTCTCTGCTTCCTCCCGGCTTCCCCTCCTCCCTGGCAGAGCATGAGATTCAGAAAGTCTGCAATTAGAGTAAACATTACTAAGCAACAATTAAAAACACAGGTGTTATCAGCATTGTTCTCAGGCTGAGACTCAAAAACACAGTGCTGCGCCAGCTACTAAGGAGAAAAATGACTGCTACTGCTGAACCCAGGACAGAGTACTATCTACAGCCCTTCAGTAAAGAAGTGGTTATATTGTTATAGTAAATTAGTGGGGTGGGGTAAGATTAGGATTGTAGATGAAATGAAATGATGTTTTTATCATAAAAGGCACACTATAGTAAGAGGATTAATAACATCCTCCTAATCCTTGGCTGATTAGCCTGAAAACAGTTTTATATAATTTTACTTTTAAGCTACAACATTAAGAAAAGGATAGTGTTGATAAAATGTACTGGTGGCATCATTCACATGAGATGAACAGAATACCATAAGAGAAGCAATGAGGAACCTGAAAGTAAAAGAGATGGAGTAGAATTCAGTTATACAGAAGCAAGGCAGCATACCAGCTAAACAAAATGTCTCATATTACTTAAGATCTCATCAGGTAGAAGAAAAGCTACATGGTACTTTTCAGGATACAGATGACATTCATCTGCCAGTATAATATGGTGAAAAAGATTAAAAGAAAATTGGGGTGTACTGGTGAAAGTATGTGAAGCAGAAGTTTTAATGGTATTGCAAAAATCACTGATAAGACTTCATTTTAGGCTCTAATAAACTCTAGTACAGAAAGGTGAATTCAAAATAAAACAGGAATAGGACGTGAATACTAAAATGATCAGAAGGAATTAGAAGGTGCTACAGAAGTGGTAACTGGAAGAATTATTTTTTTTTTTTTTTTTTGTTTATCCTGGTGTCCTGGGTTCAGCTGTAACAGTTATTTTCCTACGTCTTAGTAGCCGGTGCAGTGCTGTGTTTTCAACTTTAGTTTGAGAACAATGCTGATAACACGATGTTTTTAGTTGCTGCTAAGTAATGCTTACCCCGATCAAGGGCTTTTCAGTCTCATGCTCTGCCAGTGAGGAAGCACGGGAAGCCTGGAGGAAGCAGAGACAGGACACCTGACCCGAACTAGCCAAAAGGGTATTCCATACCACAGCACGCCATGCCCAGTATAGAAACTGGGGGAAGTCAACCAGAAAGCTCAGATTGCTGCTTGGGTTGGGCTGGGTATTGGTAAGTGGGCGGTGAGCAATTTTATTCTCTCCCCTTGTTATTTCCCTCATCATTATTATTATTGGTGGTGGCAGTAGCAGTTTTGTGTTATACCTTAGTTACTGGACTGTTCTTATCTCAACCTGTGGGAGTTACATTCTTTTGATTCTCCTCCCCATCCAGTGGGGGGAGGAAGAAGGGAAGCAGAGTGAGTGAGTGGCTGCACGGTTCTGAGTTACTGGCTGGGCTTAAACCATGACAGACAGAAAAGACAATATTGGGACATTTCCATGTATTTCGTATAGACACATAAGATAAATTGTGTCAGCAGGTGCCACAAATCCAGACTGGAAACTGTTTGCTATCAGCAGACAGATGTCCTTCTGGCTCCTGGGAACCAGGACCACAGCATGCCTGATGGCTGTTTAGGAAAGTAAATGCCATAACCGTGAATGTCCCTCGCTTCTTCCTTCTTCCCCCCAGCTTTTACTGCTGTTCACAGTGTTATATGGTATGGAACATCCCTTTAGTCAGCTGCCGTCAGCTGTCCCAGCTGTGTCCGCTCCCAGCTTCTTACTCATTCCCAGTCCACTTGCTTTGGTGGGGCAGGGCAGTGAAGAGAGAAGCAAGGCATTACTGATGTGCTAGCACTGCTCAGCAGCACAGTGGTGTGTTATCAGCCATGTTTTAGGTATAAATGCACAGCACAGCACCATACAGGCTGCTATGAAGAAAGTGGAGTTCATAACTTCATCCCAGTATGACGCAGTGTAGGCAGAAAGAGATGATGAACGTTAGTGCCTTGCAGCAGAATCAGAAAGAAAACCAGAGAAGAGTATCTAGTAAGCAGGGCAGAATATCCAGCAGTTGTAAAGAAAAGGAGACAGGCGTTATTAGAAAAAGATCTGGACAGGGCTAAAGACTACTGTAATGAGCAGGCAGAGATTTAGCTAGAAGGTTTTGTGCAGGTGCCTTTTGTTTATTTCAGTTTGAAGAAGCTAGACAATCTAGGACAAAATTCACTTAGGTGGAAACTGTAAAGGATGTATTTGACATCCTTTTACTGGTAGTATAATAATAGTATAACATTTTAATGGTAAGGGGAAGAGGCAAATATAGCCACCTAAGTGTGTTTTTTTTTGCTTCTAAACATGAGAAAGTCAAGGAGAGGCACAAAGATGGAGAAACACATACCAGCAAACCTTAAAACATTCAGCTAGTGTAACTGTATTTGCTAATATTCCCTACCAGCCTGAGAGAAGACTAAATGCTCTAAATGTTCAGTTCATAAGCTTATATTGGAAAAAACATACAAAAGGACTTTTTTTCTTACAATGAAATGTAAGAAAATGACCTCAAATTCTCAGTATTCAATTTTCCTGTTCTGAGCTATAATTTCTTTAATGTTGCCTGCATGGTTCTTTTTTTTTTTTTTTTTTTTGTCTAATATACATTGTTACTGAGTTTAGATAAAATCTGTTTATCCAAATTCTTTAACTGCTCAAAGACCTGAAGTTTGATAGAACATGTTAATTACATGCCTTTTCACAATAATGTCCATTAGCTACTTTCTATTTAATTGTAGCAAATATAAATCAAGTTAGGAAGAGAGTTTCCTTCTGTCTGAGTATAAAAGGGAGTCTTTTATAATCAAATAGCCATCACAAGTATATTATGGGTATAAAGACTGCATTGGCTTCACAGAACACTGGATCAAAACCTTGACTCCTTTACACTGATATGTAATTTCTGATAAAAGTTTATATATGCACTAAACTTTAAAGCAATTTGTAATAAGAGTTTTGTGATCTATAACTACTTATTAAGGGAATACTGTCAATATGAATGTAAAATACTAGGTTTTATGCCTTTACATAATATACTAATTTTTTTTTTAAATATAATGTTCTTATTAATTTAGAAAAGATGAGACTGCAAACAGGTTTATGTTTTTCATGCAACATTTAGACCAGAAACCCTTATTTTTCTGAGCTCTTACATCTAAGATGCAAGTAGATCAACCCAACAAAGGCTGGAACTACCAAAATATTTTGGGATTGAGTATGAGCTGTGTAAGAATGTTGTTTCCTCTAAAGTTCTCTGTATATTAATAAAGCTTATATTAGAGTCTAAACTAATTGTATTTTACCCTTTTTCAATCATCTTTAAAAAGCCAGGCCAAATTCTCATTCCAGGCTATTCAAATTTACTGACTTTATAATCTAGTCAGGTAAATGAGAAAGGGGATTTGATTCCTGTGATTTATGGTGATATAGACCACACAGGGAAAAGCTAGGTCTTTGGAATCTTTAAACTAAAACTGATTTGAGCTGCTAGTAGAATCATTTTATATGCCCTTATGAGGTACAGCAGGACTGGATCCTCTTCTAATCAGGAGATACAAGTGTGGAGGTGCTTGTAGCATTACAAACTAGAACTTTCCAGTGAATATCTCTCTCTAAATAAAACCTGATTGAAATATTAGTTATTCTTGATTAAGTTAAGGTAGAATGGAGATTGGACAGTAGGGATAATAGGAAGATAATATAATAAACAATACTGCTTGGTAGATCTTCTGAACAAATGAGGACATTTAAAATATAAGCATTTCCCAAGGCATAGGAATGAGTTCTATTGGAAGAAAATATAAATTGTGGTCATGGTTTAAACCCAGCTGGCAACTAAGTACCACACAGCTGCTCACTCACCTCCCATTTTTTCTCCCACCCTGGTGGGAAAAAGAGGAGAATTAAAAGAATGAAAAACCTGTGGGCTGAGGTAAGAATAGTTTAATAACTAAGGAACAGTATAATACTACTAATAATTGTAATACTACTAATAAAAATTAATAAAGGAAATAACAAGGGGAAAGGATATAAAACTAAAAGGGGAAAGGAAAAAAATCCCAATAAACAAGTGATGCACAATACAATTTATCACCAGCCCGACCCCAAGCATGGATCAGTATCTTCAGGCCGACTCCCCCAGTTTATATACTGGGCATGACCTGAACTTTGGCTAGTTCAGGTCAGGTGTCCTGTCTCTGCTTCCTCCTGGCAACTTGTGCCCTCCTCACTGACAAAGCATGAGAGGCTGAAAAGTCCTTGATCAGAGTAAGTACTACTGAGCAACAAATAAAACATTGGTGTGTTATCAGCATTGTTCTCAGACTAAAGCCAAACCACAGCACTGTACCAGCTACTGAGAAGAAAATTAACTCTATCCCAGCCAAAACCAGGACAGTAGCAAATCAGAGTCAAATGTTTTCATTCTAGAGGATTAGCATGGTGGGGATGTATGCCATAAATGATCTCCACTGGCAGAACCAACTCAGTCTTATTATCACAGTGATGTACTTACACGTATAATTACAAATATTAAATTATAATGCATAAAAAAATATACTGACTGAGCAATTTTTTATAATGGATCAGAGTATAAAATGATGGCATGTTGATAAGAAACACTACAGTCTGAGACTGGAATATATTTATATGTGAACGTAATAGTCATTGAATGTAATTGAAATCTAGAGTTTCTTTTAGTTTCCTTCCTAATGGAATTCTACTTCATATAATCTTTGTGAGATTTTTAAATATTGTAATACCTGTACATGTGTTTATAAATATGTGCAAATCAAGTTGCATGCAGTCTTTTTGGCATATACACAGAAAAATATTGGAATTGATTTTGTTAAAGTTAACCTTACATAGAATCATAGAATGGTTAGGGTTGGAAAGGACCTCAAGATCATCTAGTTCCAACCCCCCTGCCATGGAGAGGGACACCTCACACTAAACCATCCCACACAAGGCTTCATCCAACCTGGCCTTGAACACTGCCAGGGATGGAGCACTCACAACCTCCCTGGGCAACCCATTCCAGTGTCTCACCACCCTCACAGGAAAGAATTTCCTCCTTATATCCAATCTAAACTTCCCCTGTTTAAGTTTTAACCCGTTACCCCTTGTCCTGTCACTACAGTCCCTGACAAAGAGTCCCTCCTCAGCATCCCTATAGGACCCCTTCAGGTACTGGAAGGCTGCTATGAGGGCTCCACGCAGCCTTCTCTTCTCCAGGCTGAAAATCCCCAACTTCCTCAGCCTGTCTTCATATAGGAGGTGCTCCAGTCCCCTGATCATCCTCGTGGCCCTCCTCTGGACTTGTTCCAGCAGTTCCATGTCCTTTTTATGTTGAGGACACCAGAACTGCACACAATACTCCAGGTGAGGTCTCACAAGAGCAGAGTAGAGGGGCAGGATCACCTCCTTCGACCTGCTGGTAACACTCCTTTTGATGCAGTCCAGGATACGGTTGGCTTTCTGGGCTGCGAGCGCACACTGCTGGCTCATGTTCATTTTCTCATAGACCAGCACCCCCAACTCCTTCTCCGCAGGGCCGCCCTGAATCTCTTCTTTGCCCAGTCTGTAGCCGTGCCTGGGATTGCTCTGACCCAGGTGTAGGACCCTGCACTTGTCGTGGTTGAACTTCATAAGGTTGGCATCAGCCCACCTCACAAGCGTGTCAAGGTCCCTCTGGATGGCATTCCTTCCCTCCAGCATATCAACCGGACCACACAGCTTGGTGTCATCGGCAAACTTGCTGAGGGCACACTCAATCCCACTGTCCATGTCAGCGACGAAGATGTTAAACAAGACCGGTCCCAACACCGATCCCTGAGGGACACCACTCGTTACCGGTCTCCAGCCAGACATCAAGCCATTGACCACAACTACATAGTGACTTATGTTTGACTAGTCTACCTTTTTGAAGATATTCACCTTTATTTTTTTTAATTGAGAATAGATGCTGCACTTCCACTACATTGCTTTGAAAATCTTTTTCAATTTCATTCACACAAGCTGAATAAAATTCCAGACAGGGTTTTTAAAGATGGTTTCACATGGAGTTAAAGATTTTCATTCTCTAAGATCATAGTGCAGACTCAGAAAATAATATATCCAAGTTTTTTCTAGGATCTGAAGTGTATTGTGTGCTTTAATACTTAAAAACGTACCATACAGAACATCAAACAGTGCAAAGAATTCCATGAGCAGCACCAGGGGGTACAACAAGTGATAAACTACTAAAAGCAGAGAACTTCTTTGACACAGAGAACTGATGATGTTGCACACTATGTTTCGTGTTTTTTCATGAGCATAGGCAATGACTTCTCATATACACTGTGTAACTCAAAAGAATCTAAAGATCCATTGGAAACACTGAGTAACACTGCAACATTTTAGAGTGCTAATTAGGACTTATGTGTAGGTCTTTAAGAGACAATATAGCTACTAAGTGTCTTGTATTTTCTGCCACTAACCTGATGAGTCTTACATCCTTCACAGGGAACTGCATTTGCTAAAGCAGGAGGAGAGCATCTTCCAACATCTCCCACTCTTTGGATGAGCGTCCTACACATAAGGGAATAGTTTCCAGCACATTCTTCTCCCTCAGCAGTATGATGAGATGTTGTTGTGCATTCTGTGAACGTGTGCTAGTATTGCACAGAGCAGCAGACTTGTGCATTTTCAGTGTGTCATGATTTTCACAGGTGCCCAGCAGCTCTGGAATTTCTCTCTACTTTTGTGTTTAGCTAAGATTGAGACCTTCAACTTTGAGCAACTATTTATTTCCAAAATGTAAGTAAGGACTTCTGACATGTATGCAATTTTATGGAAAATCCACATGCATTGCACATTTAGGTAGATGTTTGCTCTTTACTAAGCTTCCAGAATGTAGCTTGTCAACAAGTTCATCCTACCATCTTGTGTGGTAGGTTTGTTAGCTAGTAAATATAATTTTTATCCTCTAAGTAGGAAAACTGACAGGTGAAAATGAAGTCATTGTTATCTTTATTTTTGGGGTTGTCCTGACAAGAAGAGCTATCTTAGGTTTATGTAAGAATATTGGATGCACAGCTTATGAAAGAATAAGCCTACCTGAAAATTGTCAAAAGCTTCCCACTTAAAATCATTCCTTCTTTCGTAAGTATGTAACAAATGACAAGAAAAAAAAGTCCTTCCTACACAATATTAAAGGGCAATATGGTACTAAAAAATGTAAGACAAAATGTATTCAGTTTTGTCGGTTTTGTCTTAACCAATATAGCTCATGTAGGACAGCATTATTATACCCATAAGACTCACAGAGAATAATAGTGCTGGGAATGTGCTGTAGTGGAATCAAATCAGTAACTCTAAGACTACTTCAAGATCATTTTAAATATTACTCTCAGATCTCCCTAAGTTCTGGTTATTGATTATAAAAATTCTTTCCAAACCTTATTTTCTGTATAATTGTACCCTAATCTTGTTTTTGTTCTTTCAATTTTGTCGGGTTTTTTTCAAAATGACACTGGAAAAAATGACATTTGGATAAATACATTATGAATAAAAAGGCTTAAGTTTGACACTGGGCTTTCCCACTTTTCCCAGGTAATTCTTGTTTTCACAAATATAAATGTGCTTTGAAAAGTTATATGTATATTGCATATATATATGTATATATACATATATATATGTACTTGTCATGGTTTAAGCCAGCCAGTTAATCAGAACCACGCAGACACTTGCTCACACCCCTCCTTCCACTCTCCCCCAGTCCCGAAGGAATAGGAAGAAGAATCAAAAGAATGTAACTCCCACTGATTGAGATAAGAACAGTCAGGTAACTAAGGTATAATACAAAACTACTACTGCTACCACCAATTTATAATAATGATAACAGAAATAGCAAGGTGAGGGATTCTAAAATTAAAAGTGGGAAAGGAAAATAAAACAATAAGCACAAATGATGAGCAATATAATTGTTCATTACCTGCTGACCGATACCCAGTCTGACCAGAGCACTGATCTGGGCCTTCCAGGTGACTCCCCTCACTTACTATAATGGGCATGACGTGCTACGGTTAGGAATACCCCTCTGGCTAGTTTGGGTCAGGTGTCCTGTCTTTGCTTCTTCCTGGCTTCCTGTGCCACTCCTCACTGGCAGAGCATGAGACTGACAAGTCTGTGATCAGGATAAGCATAACCTAAGATCAACTAAAAACATTGGTGTGTTATCGGCATTGTTCTCAGACTAAAGTTGAAAACACAGCAATGCACCAGCTACTAGGAAGGAGAAAATTAACTGCTACAGCTGAACCCATAACAAATACAAGGAATTAACTGTAGTCACTTAAAATAAGAGATGAGGTACAGATATCTTTGAATACCTGAAAAAGTTAATATGCATATATGCAATAGACCACCAATTTGGTTTTTTTTTTTTTTTTGTTTGTTTGTTTGTTTTTTGGGGTTTTTTTTAGATTTTCTTTCTTTTTAGCTAAAGAACTACATTGAAATATAGGCTGGGAGGGAGCTGAGACAGCTTAGCATTTCCCAGATACTTACGCAGAGTGGTTAGATAAATACCATTTTTAAGAAACAGATATATTTGCACAATTTTATCTTTACTATAGATGCTCCTCAGCTATAGAGAAAAAGTTTAAAGTCCTCTAATTAAAACTACTGAAAGCATTCAAATATACATATAGGCTTACATTCCTTTCCTTGCCCCCATATTGTCTTGGAATATGAAACAGCATCATTCTCTTCTATAATTAAATGCCCATATTAATAGGCATTAATAGTGCATGAAGCAGTGATAGGAAATTGTTTGATTTGCATTTATCTGGAATAAATTGAATCTAGCAAATGTTAGTTGCTCAAAAATTAAGACAAGCATAACCATTACATAAATACTCATATGAAGACATTTAGATGCTATGTGCTTTAGCTGCAAAGTACTACTGGACTAGAATATGGACAGCATGTGGCCTGTGAATGGAGGGGTGTTTTGTTCTAGGGTTGTGTGACGGGGTTTGCATCCCAACACTGTTGTTAGCTGTGGCTTTCATTGTTTCAGGATTTCACTGTTACAGTCCAAAACCTTGTGAAATCTACGGTAAGAAATGATCTTTTCAAGTTGTTTCTGTGCTTGCATGAATACAACATTAGTTTCTGGGTCTTGAAGTCCTATGTATTCACATCATGGATTCTCTGATTGAAAGAGCACATCATAGAATCGGGTTGGAAAAGACCTTTAAGATAATATTAAGACCTGTAAGAGTCCAACTGTAGGCCTAAGACTGCCAAGTCCACCACTAAACCATATCCCTAACTGCTATGTCTACACAACTTTTACGTATCTCCAGGGAGGGTAACTCAACCATTTTCCCGGACAGCCTGTTCAAGTGCTTGACAGCCCTTTCAAAGAAGAAACTTTTTCTAATATCCAGACTAAACCTTCCCTGGTGCAACTTGAGGCTGTTTCCTCTTGTTCTATCACTTGTTAACTGGGAGAAGAGATTGACATTCAGTATGCTAAAACCTCCAGAACATCCACTGTCTTTATCCACTAAGCATGCATCCTGCCACAGAAGGAGATTGGATTAGTCAAGTAGGATGTGCCTTACATAAACCCACGCCTGATCAGCTGGTTGCTCTGCATGTGTTATGTGGATTGCTCTCAAGATTATCTGCTCCATAACCTTCCCCAGAACCAAAGTCAAACATAAAAATCTGTAATTCCTAAAATCGTCCTTCCAGACCTTCTTGTAGGTGGATGCAAGTGACAATTATGACCTTCTATTTTCTATAGGCCCTTTTTAATGCTTTGAATCCTAGTGCTCTGCATACTTCACTGACTTACGAACTATGGACCTGATCTTTCTGTCCTTGAGAAAGAGCTTTATTTCCCACCACAATAGACCTTTCAGTTTTACTCTTGATGAATCATAATATACCAAATTTTCATACTTTAAACAGTTACTGGTAATGTATATAATGTTTGTAATAAAACATGGTCATTTGGAAGTTAGTGTACGGCTGCAGAGGCAAAATGCTTTAAAAAAATGGCAGACATATGAAGTCATATGGAGCATGCATGGAAGGCAGAAGTTGTGAAAAAGGTGCCGCATCACATAGTTGTGCAATTTGCTACATTCGTATTACCAACATGCAGGCAGTACAATTCTCTTCATATAACAAAAACTGATAAAACATCGTAGTTATTAAATTTAGTTAGACAATTGAGGTCTAAAAGATAATGGGTTAGTGCTATATAAGCCTAATTGGACTAAACTGGACCAAAGGGCAGTAGATGTTTATGCAACCCTGCTACTGTCCAATGCAGAAAATGAGGTCAAGGTTTCAAGCAAACCAAGCAGTAAACCAGAATTCCTTATGATATGCTAATAAATGCTAGACAGAATCTCTGAACTGTGAAAACCAACTAAATTTAAGCTCACTGGTTTGTCTTTTTTTTTTTTCCAGAAAATACTTCTGCATGGCCTCTTTAGGTCCTATTCTTCCCTCAGGAAAAGAATTAACTTACAGAAGAAACAGAGTAGGGTGGAGACTGGGAAGGACAAGAGAAGGACTACCCCATGTGTGACAAATTGCATTCATAATATCAGGATCGAAGACCAGCTGCCCTCACTATGCTCCAAATAGGCTGATAACTTACCCATTGCTAAAGATACCCCTTGCTTATTCAAGTACTTCCCTCTATGAATAAAGGGAAGGCTGAATCCACTGAGTACATCTTTGCAGAACAATAGTATAAGTGCTGAGAATATAGGATATCTCTTCTAAAGGGTAAGCTTTGTTTTAGTGTCAAATAAAGCTTGAAGAAACGCAGTGTTCAAAAAGAGTTAATCTCGGAGCTTTGAAAGACAAATCTATATTCACCTACTTGCTAAAAAAATATACTTGAGTTCAGAATTTAATATTTTTTTATTTAAAAAAATAAAGGAAGCAAACAATAGAGGAAGAAAACTTCTAGTGCTGATCATCAATAACCAGCGTAATTATCGCTTCCTTTGACATACGATATAATAGCATTTTTAGTTGGATGGGGGGGAAGGGGGAGAGAGAAGGAAAGAAAAAGCCATTAGAGAGTACTTTATACAATAAGTACTTTACAAACAATGATGGAAATCAGCTCCTTCTGATAGGATCTCAGTGGCTTAGCAGAAGCACCTGTAAGCAGGTGAGGAGTTTGTGCTGAAAAAGCATTGCAGTTGCTGGGGTCTTGGCTATATTGCACTGTTGGTCTGTCCTTAGCTGTCAGTGAGATTTTAGCGTGCAGTCTTAAAACTTGTGGTGGAGCTGGAAAAAGAGATATTTCTTATAGACTAGGTGAGGAATTTGGGGAAAAACCCAACAAATTTTAGAAGTGTTCTCATCAAATGTGAGTTGTGTTTCCACCAGATCTTGCCCTGACATAATCGTGGAGAACCACAGGAAGTCAAAGTGTTTTATGAGTGTCCTGGGTTCAGCAGTAGCAGTCATTTTTCTCCTTCTTAGTAGATGGTTTAGCACAGTGTTTTGACTTTCAGCCTGGGAACAGAGCTGATAACACAAATGTTTTAGTCCGGCCAAGGACTTTCTGAGCCTCATGCTCTGCCAGGGAGGAGGGAAAGCCAGGAGGAAGCAGAGACAGGACACCTCACCCAAACTAGTTATAATAAGAGGTATTCCATACCACAGCACGTCATGCCCAGGATGTAATGGGGAGTTACCCGGAAGGGCCAGGGATTGCGGGGTTGGACAAGGCATTGGTCAGTGCTCGGTCGGGGGAGGCAGGGGAGTTAGGGGAGTTATCGGTCGGCTGGTGCTGAGGTGTTGTATTCTCTTCCTTTGTTATTTCCTTTATCATTTATTATTGGTGGTAGCAGTAGTGACTTGTGTTATACCTTAGTTATTAAACTGTTCTTATCTCATCCTGTGGGAGTTGCATTCTTTTCGATTCTCCTCTCCATCCCTCTGGTAGTAGGGGGAGGGCAAGAAAGCGGGGAGTGAGAGAACAAGTGCATGATTTATGGCTGACTTTGTCTAAACCATGACAATGAGGTGTTACTTGCCTGAAGGTTGAAACTACATTTGGTTGTAAGAATATTCTGATATAGATTGTAGGAACAGAATTCTTTAAAAATATTGATTATTAAAAATGAGACAATTTAGAAATCTAGAAAATGTGATGACCGATACAGAAAAAAAAAAATTGCTATAATTTTGACAGATGTCATCCATTTAGATCTTTTGATTTGTGTTCTCCAGCATCTTGGTACTACTCGGTAATACAAGAAGTCTATAAATTTCCAATAAAATATAAATCTTTCTTTCAGTGGAAAAAAACCCATCAAAACAAACAACAATTAACAGCTTCCAGAGAACAGAGGGTGGTGTGTGGTTTTTTAATTGTTTTGTATTTTAAAAAGAATGTATTTGTCTGCAAGCACTTCGCCTTTATGCCATGGAAATAGAAAATGCTTTCAATAACTGTGTGTTACCAGTCATAAAAGAGGAATAAGTCATTTTATGTTCATGTATTTTCAAGTAAGAAATAAAATTGCATTGAAGACATGAATTACTGTCAAATAGTTTCAAAAGTGACAGTGAATCACCACATGAAGCTGTTAATAGTACTTCTAATTTTAGGCAATACCACTCATTGCATTGCAAGGAGAAAGGAAAATTAACGTTTTCACCTACCTAATTGTCCAGTTCACATGTGGTGCAACAGAATAAAGCACAGTACATGTAATTATGACTTCACTGTTATCGCAGCACAGCTACAATTCTCAATCATTTTTCATCTGTCAAAAAGTTATTTTGCAATGTCCTAAAAATGTCTTTTAATATAATTTTAATGATGCACTTTAATCATAGAATGCATTCATTGAAGGTTATATTCCAAAAAACAGTATATGGCAAATTCTTTATTCTTAAATTCTTTTTAGAAATAATAATGCTAAAAAAAACAATAAAAACAATCTTCAATGTTATATTGATTGTACATTGAACTTTTTTTTTCACTGGAAAAAAAAAAAAGGATTTTTTTTCCAGGAACATCATGTTTTATTCAGAGATTAGATTTTGATAAAGATGGGTAATGTGAGTCATCTGCATTAAGAACTGTTTAACGAGTTAATATAATCTGTAAATCTTCAGAAGTTCTGTGTGCTATTAAAGTCCAATATTTTATAGTCAAATAAAGATTGCTTTAATTTCTCAGAAGTCATGAAATATGTTATCTTACTTTCTACCTTAAAACCATAACAAAATTATCAAATATGTGTATTTTTTGTATGTTATCAGATTTGGATAAGTTATAGGAAATTAGCAAAGTTTTTTTTTAGTCACCTCAATTTCACGGTAAGTTCAGTTAGGAACTAAAAAAAGTAAGTAAGTTTTTAATAAAATACTTATTGGCTTGAGATATAATGAATCATATAAAATTAAACTGAATTATACTTCAATGTTTGAGGACATTTGACAGGAGTGTTATAGAAGTTATATGGTGTCAAGACATGATTTTCTACAACAAACCAGAATGTAAACCATATTTTGAAATGTAAACCATATCTTGTTTTTTTATTAAGTCATTCCATATCTGAATCCAAGATAGGGAGTATTCATTCTAATGACTAAGGGTTCTAATGCCCGGTTCTGTGCTCTTCAGTACAAGAAATATAAGGAACTACTGTAGAGGGTGTTGTGGAGGCCACAAGAGTAATCAGGTGTCTAGATGATCTCTCTTATGAGGAGAGATTGCAGGAGCTGGGCCTTTTTAGTCTAAAGAAGAACAAACTGAGAATCTCATTAATGCGGATCAGTATTTCAAAGAAGGGTGCCAGGAGGATAGTGTGAGACTCTTTTCAGTGCTGCCCAGCGACAGCATGAGGAGCAATGACCATAAACTAAAACACAAGAAGTTTCACCTCAACATGAGGAAGAACTTTCTATTGAGGGTGGCAGAGCACTAGAACAGGCTGCACAGGGGGGGTTGAAGAGTCCCTTTCTCTGGAGACATTCCAAACCCACTGGGACATATTCCACTGTAACCCTAATGGTTCTGTGATTCTGTGGTTCTGTGAGGACAGAAGCAGAGTTGAATCTTTGGTCTAAGGTAGCACTAAGGTAGGACTAGGGAAGGCCTGCCTTCCTCGGGGCAATCTTTTAAAGAAATCGTCTGCTTTCAGTCTTTTTAGACTCAATATTAAGACTTTGAATTAACATACTCTGCCCATTGATTTGACTTAACTAAATTTCAAAAATACTTTTCATGCAATTCTTTTACTGTATCTTCCTGGTTTATACTGGTTATGATCGCCACTGAGCTGCCCAAACCGCAAAATTGTACTTGTTTTGAGTAACTCTATATTAATTTCTTTTTCTTATGTCCCCATCTATCAGTGTTTCTATCTCCATGTTATTGTAACATTTTTGAACTTTCTTGAGCTGTGATGAACTGTTTGCTCAAGATTTCATGGATAAAGAATAATGATTTGTCCTGGGTTCACCAGTAGTCATTTTTCTCCTTCTTAGTAGATGGTGCAAACTCTGTGTTTTGACTTCCAGCCTGGGAACAGAGCTGATAACACAGATTGTTTTTAATTGTTGCTAAGTAATGTTTATTCTGGCTAAGGACTTTGTGAGTCTTGTGCTCTGCCAGGGATGAGGGGAGGCCAGGAAGAAGCAGAAACAGGACACCTGACCCAAACTAGACAAAGGGGTATGCCATACCACAGCACGTCACGCCCAGGGAGTGGGCTGTTGTTATCTCAACCAGTGGGAGCTACATTCTCTCAATTCTCCTCCCCATCCCTCCGGGAGCTGGGGAAGGGGTTGGGGGGGGAAGGAAAGAAAGAGGGAGAAAAAATTGGGGGGAGTGAGTGAACAAGCTGTGTGGATCGGTTTAAACCACGACAGTTCTTTTTGGCACCCAACGTGGGGCACGAGAGGTTGAGATAATGATAGATCTGACTGGATTGTGTCTAATCATATTTGTGATAAGCATTTGTTGTTTTAGATTAATAGTGACTCGTCACAATGCTGATTTATTGGCTCTCAAAGTTGTTCCTCTTGAACTCACAGTCTCAGTATATCGTACCTTACTTAGAGCTGGTATTTGCTCTGTTGGTGTTTTTCAAGTGTGGGGCTTGGGCTAATGTTCTTGTCTCATTGTACTTCATGATAATGACTTGTAATAAAATAGAATCATTGATCATGAAACTGATCTGTCTTATGTTCCCAGTGTGGTCACCACCTTTATACTTTGGGAGGTATATAATAAAGGTGCTTAGCAATTACACATCTTTTTTCTCCTTCTCGGGTGGTCAACGTGTGAAGGAGATATACTTTTACCCTCCCAGCCCCACCTCCCCCAAGACCATTTAGAGCATCATTTGAGAGTTTTGAAGATCTTGAATGGCCTTTTAATACTGTTGAGACCTGTTTGCTGATTGTGATGGGGATCACCATGTTGGCACGCATAGAGAGTGTGTTTTGCCCACGACCATTTTGTCTGATTTCAAGAGTTAAGCAGAGTCAGGTTTGGGTCTTGTCTGGGGTTAAATGACAATATAGGAGGACCAAGAGCTTTTCCCCTAGGCTGGATAGCCGTGAGTGGCAGGGTGTGTGGGGTATTATGTGCATGTATCTAGGTCAGTGTGCCCCTCCAGTACTTTGGAATTTCACCACCGAACAAGTGCAAAATAAGGGAGAATTAGTAAAACGCTTAAATGAGGTGTGTGGTTGGTCTGGCCATACCAGAGATGGACAAATCATGGCAACGTGCTGGGGCTTGGCCTATGCTTACAGGGCCTTGTTCAACACTATCCAGCACCTTCAAAAGGAAAAAAATGTCCCTGGATCTGAGGGCAAAGCAACAGTCAACGCAGCTACTCCAGCTCCAAGCACAGCAGCTACACCACCCCCAACGACAAGTTCAGTCACTACTCAAACTTTGGCTGCAATGCACAGTGCAGCTACCCCAGCGACAAGTACGGCAGCTACTCAAACTTTAACTGCAACAGGCAGTGCGGCTAGCCCAGCTCCAAGCACAACAGCTACACCACCCCCAATGACAAGTACAGTTGCTACTCAAACCACAGTGATAATCACTGCAGCTAAACCAGAGGACCAATTCATACCAATATCGGTTGCCCCTGTAAGCAAGAGAAAAAGCAAAAAGGAGGCAAGAAGGGTGAAGCCAGATGAAGAAACAATGTATTCACAACTCAGTCCAGCATTTGATCAGGAGTCATCATCACATGACGAAGAAGAAGAAGAGGTGACTTCTCGACCTCGGACCTCAACCGAGCTACGGAATATGCAAAAAGATTTTACCCGTCAACCAGGGGAGCACATCATCACCTGGTTGCTCCGATGCTGAGGCAATGGGGCCGATGGTCACGAACTAGGAGGTAGGGAAGCCAAGCAGCTGGGATCACTTGCTAGAGAAGGGGGAATTGACAAAGCAATTGCAAGAGAGAAAAAGTCCCTCAGTCTTTGGAGGTGGCTCTTGGCAGCTGTGAAAGAAAGGTTTCCATACAAGGACGATGTTATGAGTCATTCAGCCAAATGGACTACTTTAGACAAAGACATCCAGTCTCTGAGGGAATCAGCCATCATAGAGATGATCTATCACATCAAGCCAATAACGGGGATATACTCATAGACCCAGATGAAGTCAAATGTACACGACCCATGTGGCGAAAACTAACACGGAATGCACCGTCATCATATGCCCATTCATTGGCAACAGTAACCTGGAATGACATAGTGCCACTAACAGTGGATGAAATGATTCATAAACTCTGAGAGTTTGAAGACAATCTCACCCCTTCCATCATCTCAGCTGTGGAAAAACTGTCCCAGGATCTCAAACATTTGAGAAACGATCTATCTGATTTATCCAGCTCCTCACGTGTACCAACACACCTCTCAGCTATTAACAAAAGGCATCCTATTCTTCGAGAGAGAAGATACAGGAGGTATACACCACAGGCCAACCTATGGTTTTAACTGCAGTATCACAGAGAAGACATGACGACGTGGGATGGAAAACCTACTTCAGCTTTGGAGGGACGGGTGAGCGAATTGAAGAGGGGAGCAAGGCCCAAGACTCATCATCCCATGAGAGCTGCGGCTTCAGTCTCTGGTGAGCAGGCCCCGAGATGGAGTGGAAGAGCTGACTTTACTCCAGCTCCTGTGATAACAAAGAATAATCCCTTTCAACATGACTTAAGTGTTCAAAGTTGTGATGACTATTAAAGGGGCCCCGCCTCCAGCCAGGTGGAGGTAGGGGATAATCGGATTTACTGGACTGTGTGGATCAGATGGCCTGGCACATCAGTCCCACAGAATTATAAGGCTCTAGTAGATACCGGTGCACAGTGTACCCCGATGCCATCCAGCTGTCAAAGGGTAGAACCCATCTATATTTCTGGAGTGACAGGAGGATCCCAAGAGTTGACTGTACTGGAGGCTGAAATTAGCCTGACTGGGAGGAAATAGCAAAAGCACCCCATTGTGACTGGTCCAGAGGCTCCATGCATCCTTGGCATAGACTACCTCAGGAGAGGGTACTTCAAAGATCCAAAAGTGTACTGATGGGCTTTTGGTATTGCTGCTTTGGAGACTGAGGAAACTAAGCAGCTGTCCACCTCGCCTGGTCTCTCAGAGAATCCTTCTGTTGTGGGGTTGCTGAAAGTCGAAGAACAAGTGCCAATCGCGATCACAACAGTGCACCGGCAGCAATATCGCACCAACTGAGACTCCCTGATTCCTATCCATCAGCTGATTCATAGACTGGAGAGTCAGGGAGTGATCAGCAAGACCCACTCACCCTTTAATAGCCCCATATGGCCAGTGCGAAAGTATAATGGAGAGTGGAGACTAACAGTAGATTATCGTGGCCTGAATGAACTCACACCAACATTGAGTGCTGCTGTACCGGGCATGCTAGAACTTCAGTATGAATTAGAGTTAAAGGCAGCCAAGTGGTATGCCACGACTGATATTGCCAATGCATTTTTCTCAATTCCCTTGGCAGCAGAGTGCAAGACACAGTTTGCTTTTACTTGGAGGGGTGTCCAGTTCATTCGGAACCGACTGCCCCAGGGGTGGAAACACAGCCCTACCATTTGCCATGGACTGATCCAGACTGCACTGGAACAGGGGCAAGCTCCAGAACACCTGCAATACATCGATGACATTATTGTGTGGGGCGATGCAGTGGAAGAAGTCTTTGAGAAAGGGAGGAAAATAATCCAAATCCTGCTGAAAGCCGGTTTTGCCATAAAACGGAGTAAGGTCAAGGGGCCTGCACATGAGATTCAGTTTTTGGGAATAAAATGGCAAGATGGACGTAGACAGATCCCCACAGATGTGATCAACAAGATAACAGCAATGTCTTTATCAACTAATAAGAAAGAAACACAAGCTTTTTTGGGTGCTGTGGGGTTCTGGAGAATGCACATCCCAAATTACAGTTTGATTATAAGCCCTCTCTATCATGTGACCCGGAAGAAAAATGATTTTAAATGGGGCCCTGAGCAACAAGAAGCCTTTGAGTAAATTAAACGCGAGATAGTTCACGCAGTAGCCGTTGGATCAGTCCAGACCGGGCTAGATGTAAAAAATGTACTCTACACCGCAGCTGGGGAGAATGGTCCTACCTGGAGCCTCTGGCAGAAAGCTCCAGGGGAGACTCGATGTCGACCCCTCGGCTTTTGCAGTCGGGGGTACAAAGGATCTGAGGCTAGCTATACCCCAACTGAAAAACAGATACTGGCAGCCTATGAAGGGGTTCGAGCTGCTTCGGAAGTGATTTACACGGAAGCACATCTCCTCCTGGCACCCTGGTTGCCTGTGCTGAGCTGCATGTTCAAAGACAGGGTCTCCTCTACACATCATGCAACCGATGTTACATGGAGTAAATGGGCTGCACTAATTACACAACGAGCTCGAATAGGAAATCCCAGTTGTCCAGGCATTCTAGAAGTCATCATGGACTGGCCAGAGGGCAAAGATTTTGGAATGTCACCAGAGGAGGAGGTGATGCATGCTGAAGAGGCCCCACCATATAACAGTCAGAAAGTGAAAACCAGTATGCCTTGTTTACTGATGGGTCCTGCCGCATTGTAGGAAAGAGTCGGAGATGGAAGGCAGCTGTATGGAGTCCTCAATGACAGGTTGCAGAAACTGCTGAAGGAGTGGGCAAATCGAGTCAGTTTGCTAAGGTGAAAACCATCCAGCTGGCCCTGGACATTGCTGAACGAGAAAAGTGGCCAGTACTTTATACTGACTCATGGATGCTGGCAAATGCCCTGTGGGGGTGGTTGCAGCAATGGAAGCAAAGCAACTGGCAACACAGAGGTAAACCCATCTGGGCTGCTGCACTGTGGCAAGATATCGCTGCCTGGGTGCAGAACCTGGTGGTGAAGGTACGCCATGTAGATGCCCAGGGAGGTAACTGGGAGTTACCCAGAAGGGCAAGCGCTCTCTTCTGGGGGAGGAGGGGGGCGGGGGGGGCGGCAGGGGTCGAACTTGTTCGGTGGTGGTATTGTATTCTCTTCTCATTATTTTCTCTTATCATTATTATCATTGGTGGTAGCAGTAGTGATTTGTGTTATACTTTATTTACTGGGCAGTTGTTATCTCAACCTGTGGGAGTTACATTCTCTCAATTCTCCTCCCGATCCTGCCGGGAGCCGGGGTTGGGGGGGAAGGAAAGAAAGAGGGAGAAAAAAGGAGGGGAGTGAGTGAACAAGCTGTGTGGATCGGTTTAAACCACAACATGATCTTATTAATTTTCTTTCCAAAAAGAAGAACCTGCATGAGATTCTAAATGTGTTGCATTTTTTCTTGAGAGAAAAATATATAATGTTGGCTGAAAGCTTCAAAAGCTTGAATTTGTAATTAAATAGGGCTTGATTCAAGAGAAAAATAAAGGCTGAATACTGTAAATACTGCAGCCACCTAATTGCAAAACTGCTCTGCCTGTAGTTCTTGGAAAAGGCTATGAATCAATGTCAATATGAGTCAATATACTTGCCAACAAGACAACAGATCCCATTCATATTTTAGGTTTCCCGAATAGCCACAATATTGTCAGTTGATAGGGCAGGGACAAGAAAGACTTGTGTCACTGTAACATGAGGAGTCATGTCATGTTTAGTTTGATTTTGCTCTTTACAACTCAGAACTAGAAATCCTCTGGCTTAACCTAAAGCATAGTCTAGACAGAAGGCATATTGAGGGCATTTATTGGTGGCATCTTGAAACAAAGTAGTGGTTTTATTGACCATTTTCTGCTGGATCTCTAGTCTGTCATCTGTGCTGCTGTGGTCTAATCAAATGCCACTGCAGCTGCAGTGAAGCACAACCAACCCTTCTCTGCCAAAGCACCAAATTGCATTTTTGTCAGCATACAGGGTCATGGCTGAAAAGTGTGCAGTTTTGCTGTGAGACTTTTCAATGTTATTGAAGTATTCACAGTAAACTTGCAATCATCTTCAGTACACAGAATGTTCTCAGTGCTACGTCAGTATTAATGAATTACAAACACATGTAAAGGTTATTTGTAACTATCTGCCTCTAAGGACATTGGTTTGCAACATACATCTACACTCACACTTCAAGTAAGAACATGTCAGCAATAAGTGTTAAAAAAAATGTATAATTTTGGACCCCACCCTCAGCGTCCTTCACATGATACATAGTGTCCAAATCTAAAACCATCCCAGTGGAAAGCACTATACAGTGTAATATTCTAAGAATGCAGAAATCAAAGTGTCTTTTTAAGATTCTAATCTAAACCCCAGGAAACTGAAATTGATCAAAAGAAAGGAGGAATGGGGGAAGGAAAAAAAAAAGGAATATGTTAAAGACATGCATTTTTATCAGCAAATGAAGCAAAGGAATGTATTTTTGTAGGGCAATTGTAAAGAAAGAAAATTGCAAACAAGGAGAAAATCCTCATACAGAAAACAAATCACACAGCAGTGATGCTAACTACTGCTATGTTTTTTTCCATGTTGGGTTCTCATTTAATTCAAATATTTGATGCAGACATATTAAATTGTGTTAATTTCATTGATTTGATAGCAGTAAAATGGCAATTTTCATTAAAGAACTAGAGTCTGAAAACCACTGAAAGTTATACGGTAAAGACTTCTCAGTGGTCCTTTTATTTCAAGGAAAAAAAGATCTGTTGTCAGACCACCAAGCTGAAAAATACTTGTAAATATGTCTTGGAGTGGTTGATTTGTTCCTCTGTATCCCAACCTGTGAAAATTCCATCTGTTTTCCACTAGCTACAAAGTTTTCCTGTCTTCTGTTTTGAGTCTCAGCTGAGTGAGAAAATACATATTTTCCATTAGTGAAAATGAAATGTTCCTGCATGAGTAGAATTGTCTTTGTGAATTAATTATCTCTGAGGGCACTTAAACACTGTGGTCAAGCTGGCTGAGATAAAACACAGGATTGTAAAGCAATGTCTTTTAGGCCACTTTCAGTGTATCCAATGAGGTTAGGTGTTAAAGCTTTGTGGTGGAAACCACCGTGTTGAGTAGCACATTGTCACTTTGTTAAATTTCTTATTACATACTGAAAAACTATTTAATTCCTATTAAATATGATTACTAAAGAGTCCAGTCTCCAAAACAGTCATCCTAGTTCAATTACTGGCTCACCCATTGCTGGCTGAATTAAACCATCGACATTTTTATTGAAAGTAGAAAGGACTAGAAGAAAATCCACTGAATCTAAAACCATAAGGCAAACCTAGCTTTATGAAAGTATGACTAATACACAGCTGCAATTCTGGTACTTTGCAAAGCATCTTTGTGGGCTTGGTTTTGTACATATAGATATCCACACAGTCACATACTCTTGTTTCTTAAAGGATTAGTTTAGCTGATTTCATTGCATCTTTTGAAACAAGGCCTGTAAAGCTCATGTAAATAACAGAGAGAAGGCAGTGCTTTTTCTGGGCTCTCAGGAGAGTCTGCCTGTTTAGATAGCTGTATGACTTAGACTAGTGGAGAAGAACTGTATGTCAAGATTTAGCAGTGGAGTTCAAGACTGGATTATCAGGAATATCTCAGGGTGTCCTGGATGGCCATCACCTCTCTACTGTACTATGCTATACTATGCAGTGCTATGCTACGCTACGTTATTCTATGCTATACTCTATGCTATACTATACCCAGAGAATGCTCAATCTCATCTGATCTTGGAAGCTAAGCGGGGTTGGGCTTGGGTCTTGTCTGAGGTTAAGCATCAAAGAATACCATCAAGTGATCTTCCCCAAGGCTGGACAGTCACGAGTCATGAGTGGTGGGGTATATGGGATTGTATGGGCAAACACCTGGACCAGTGGGCCCCTCCAGTGCTTTGGAATTTCACGTCTGAACAAGTGCAAAATCCAGAAAAATTAGCAGAACACTTAGATAAGGTGTCCTGGTGATACCAGAAAGGGACAAATCACTTCAACGTGCTGGGGTTTGGCCTACACCTACAGAGGAGGCTGGGTTTTGGTTGGCGGGTGGTAAGCAATTGTATCAGGTATCACTTGTGTTTGTTTTTTTTTTTCCCTTCCTTTTTTAGTTTTATATTCTTTTTGTTATTGTTATTATATATATTGTATCATTGTTATTCCACTTATTATTATTATTACTAGTAGTTGTTTTGTGTTATACTTTAGTTATTGGACTGTTCTTAGCCTGTGGGGTTTACATTCTTTCAAATCTCTTCCCCATTCCACCAAGAGCAGGAGAGAGGAAGGAGGGGAGCGAATGAGCGAGTGTGTGTCTCTGAGTTACGAGCAGTGCTTAAAGCACAACACAGGGTATAAGGAAGTTTTCATTGTCAAAGAGTATTGCATGGAAAATTGTTAGTCTTCTTATATTCAACCTAATCAAGATAGTCTTACCAACCACTCCTAGTTAACACTGTATTTATTGTCACATACATGTGTGAAAATGCAGCTAGGTTATACAGGACCTGAACAAAGAGTCTTAAACATTGATGTTCTAAGCAGGGCCTTAGCTGATGTGATGGATAATGCTTTGACCAGTTCAAGACTTATTTTGCGTTGTTATTATCATCTTTTTTAATCCTGAAAGGTCAGCTGTCAGGAAGAGCTAAAGTTTATCTTTTTTAACTTCCCTTAGGTTTTTCGTTAGTAAGAAATGAAGATGAATCTCAGTAACAGGTACTATTTCAAATCTCTCACAAGAATGGAAACATGCCTTAGGTACATATCTACAGTGATCTTGCCAAAAGTAAGAAACAGGTTTAAATGAGGAATTCCTAACTCAAGCCTAGTCTAATATGTAATCTTGCAGAGGAATCGTTGGACCAAATGAATCAGACTAAAATTTTCACTTCTCAAGGAACTGTAGTATAGACACTCTGTTTGAATTGGTATTTAAATATATAATTATTTCCTCTGTAATTCAGGAGTTTCTATATTCATACTCCAAAACACAAGGATTTAATAGAAGTCGATTATCATATAGTATTCAAATTACTGGCAAGAGCAGACAGCAGGAATTCATCCCACTTCTGTTGAAGTCAATGGCAATCTCATTGAATGTAATGACTCTTGATCAAAATCATGATTTGCTGTGACCACAGATTGCTGTGCTGACTTTTTTAGCTGGTGGGCTCCTCTAGCTGTTTGCTTCTCATCTGTTGTTGCTTGTCTCTATGAGAAAATGAGAGATACTGTCAGAAGCTAAGGCATTGAATGAAACTAATGCAGTTTAATGCAGTGACACATGAAAAGTCCATTTACCCTGTGGTAAAAAAGGACAAACTTTTTCTGATTACTTTATGTCACATGGGAAGTTGTTTCAGTTAAACTTGAGTAGTCATTTGCATTCTAAGAATAGGATAGCTGGTAAAGGGGTATAAGGATGTAAGTTATGAACTTTTCCATGGTGATGAGGAATTAGATGGGAAGCCTTCAGACCAGGAGAGGCCATATCTTTGCTATGCATGTACAGCTGTCATAAACATGTCTCATCTGAGAGACATCTTTGCTGCTACAGTGCTATATGTAATAAATAGCATAGTGGTTGCATTTGCCAATGTGTCAGTGATGAGCACAGAAAGCAATTCTGCTGTCTTCTATTTTTGTTAGTAGAGCAGATAGTGAAAAAAAAACTGCCTGTACAATTCAATTCATAAAACTTTTTTTTTCTGCAGTGAAATACAGAAAATATAATGAAAAGTATTAATTCTTAGGTCATCACATAGCCTAATCATTGTTACAGGTTTTTTTTTTTATATATATATATATACAGTGCTTATTCTGTGAACCTGAGCTTCTATTCCTTAACAATTTGTACTGGTTTTACTTCGGTGTAAGCAAATGTTAAACTTTCTGAACAATCAAACAGTATTTTGCACAGGTAGAAATGTGCAATGTACAGTTCCATGCAAGCTGCAAGGAACAAAAGAAAGCAGAGCTTAAATATCTATTTTGAGCCCTCTTTTTCTTTGTGTCCCTTAAACATGAGTCATTTTTGGCAGGAATAGCCAGACCTCCAAGTGCACACAAACAGTATTCTGCTTTGACTGGCTGTGCTTCAGTAAATAATTTATATATTAACAAAGAGTCAATGACAGCCTGATTTAGGATCTGGAGCCCTGGAGTGAATCCACTGCAGGCTCTGGCACTGATGAGTCTTGATTGCTAGTGTTCACAATGGCAGCATTGGCAGAGTAATAAACAAAAACTTATTTCTGTCTTCCAAACTGCTGCCTTGAACAGCTCAGGTTTTCTTTTTCTGTTGATCCCTAAATGTGGCAGATGAGAAGACAGAAATAGGAACAATCTAAGCCTAAAAAATCTTTCTGTGAGTTTACTAAATGGTTGGAAGTGAGAGAATTACTGTTGCTCTTGAAACCAGCAGAAAACATATACACTGTTTATATTCCAATTAAATTTTAATTTAGAGGTGTGAGCTATAATAAGTAACTCATAGGCTGTGTGTTGCTCATCTACGCAGACGTGAGTTTCACTTTGAGACAGATGATACTGGGACCACTTCAAAACTGCTATTCTATTCTATTAAAAAAAAAAAAAAAAAAAAAAGTTTATCTGAAACAAAGTCTAAAATAATTTTGCGTCAGCCTAGAATGTCCACTAAGGAATTTTAATGCTGGAAATGAAGGAATGGCTAAACTGTGCAAAGGAATACTACAGATAGCCCAATGCTAGTGAAGATTTAAGTCACTAAGTTTATATAACAGAGCTCTTTACCAGACACAGCTTGGATATGGAGGAAATACAATCTTCTTCTAACTTAATAACCATTATATCTCCAAGAGTTATAAATGGAGAGATCAGCAATATGAAATTCCCTGACTGCTGGGGAAGAAAGAGGTGCTACCTAGCTTGCTTTGTTAAATAACAATTTTCTGGCATCACTGAACAGTAATTATGGTAGTTCTGTTATATTCACTTGTCCTACAATATGAGATTAGATTGCAGAGAGATACATAGGCTGTCTCAATATTTTCGCAGTTTCACTGTCATATGAAAGCTCAGTGTCATGCACTTTTGCTTTTAAAATAGATTTTTGTATTTCCCATATTAATTGATTATCATATTTTTAGGAACACTAAATTGCCCCTTGGCACCAAAACAGAAGACTTGTGTCCAAAATTGTACAGGTGTATCAAAATATACCTACACATCATTTTCTCCAAACAAGGACCAAAAATCTTAGCTGAGTGCTCTCGGAAAACACATATTTCAGAGCAGTATAAGCTGAAACTAACATATTTTTTTCATAACACAATTGAACCAGCTCACCTGACATTGCAGCTCCAAAGTTGATTTCAGAAATTTAGCAGGCTTCCAGTTTTCTCAGATATGAATCTGCCATGAATGCCTGGCCGAAGGCTGGCCATTCCGGACTTTCCATCTGGCCTGGGTACCAGGACAACTCAACTAGATATTAAAGCAGGATACCTTCAGAGGATTTGGCAAAAAAGAAAAGATATTTCCTTTGGAGTACTATTTGGGTATTTCAAGCCTGTTCTTAGAGCAGTAGTCATATCTATTTTAAAGGAAGAAATGGTGCAACAGAGACAAGTTGTTTGACAAATGTCTGTCAGCCAGTGGCAGAGGCATTAGCAGCATGCTAGTGAAGCAGTGTTTTGTTTTGTAAGGTGGGTAGCTTAGAAGCTGTCTAAGATGAAACTACTTCTACTCTTCACTAAGCATAAGTGCTGCAAAATTTAGTCATCAAGTTCTAGATTATCAAGTGGAAATAACCAATATCTCAAAAACTGTAAAATCGTTCTTCTTGTTATTATTTGTATCTTCTCCTCTCAGAGGCAATGGAACCTTTAGCAGGTGTAGGTACCTGTAGCTACTGTAAAAACCTATGTTTTGTGCCTGCAGTTTGAACAGCTGCGGACTTTTAATACATGATATAGCTATGTTAATTGGTATAGGTTAACTTTAAGATCACATCATCAATGTACTGCATAATTTAAAACAGGTTAAGTATAGTCCTTACTTGTTTCTGGCTTGGAAGATAGAGCATTTACTCTATTTTTTTCCCCTTATATTATTTGTGATTCCCCTATTGGAGAAAAGGTTTTCTTTGCCACTGTTAGCTTTATCACTTAAACCTGTTAATATTTCTGGATTCACATATTGTTTTAACACTAGCTCAGAAGACCTAAAAACTGGAGCAAAATTTGAATTAGTCTGATGAATGTAGGAGAAAATAATGGAAGAGATGGCATTGCCTGGAACAGAAGTATTTCATAGTAAATAATTTTTATACCTTTTTATTACAGTCAGCCCAATATTATAGCTGAGCTACCACTGGACAAAAGCTGAATCACAAATTAGCAAAAGAATTTCAACTTTATCAGGGTGAAAACTGTTGCAGTGTACAACAGTCTTGGTCTGAGAATGAAAAAAGAAATAACTCTAAGGATAAATGGCAAGACTTCTCAAGGTCTTATATATTTTTTTTTATTTCCTCTAACAAGGATCACAGAGAAGACTACTGAATTATCCAATTTTCACCCTTAGCAAAAAGTTGAAAATTTAAACCACATAAAGCAATAGAATAATCAATCAATTTACATAATTTAGTATTAATTCAGAACCTCAAAGGCTGGATTTTGTTGGCGTTTGACTGCAAGACACACACATTCAAATCAAGCAACTGCAGGAAGCAATATCAATGACTTAGTCTGTGGGTTTGTTAAATTAATGGTCTTATATAAAGCTAAAAATCTTAAGACTTTGTGTTCTATTTTAAATGCTGCCATGGTAAAAAGAGTCCCAGTGTTATACATAGCTAAATTCTGTAGCTTTAGTTATCATGAGTTTCTGGAAGATTTTTTCCTAAAATATGCTTTAAAGCAATTAAAGGAGTTACTGTTTTCCACCTTACATCAGTCTTTATTTCAGTTGAGGGCAAATTGAATCTTGAGTCTGTAGGAATCTTTCAGGGTGAAATATATTTTGTGGATGTAAAACAGAATTAGGCTCCAAAATTTCCTCATAAGGTCAAAATCCAATGATTTATAAATTGAACAGCAACAGAAGTCCTCAGAAATTTTTTATGAGCATGAGAAATTCACGACATGAAATAAAGAACAGTTCATAAAATCAAGTACAGTAATTCCGTATTGGTTTTTACCTTCCCTTCATCTCAAAAGTTACCAATTCAATGTATCTATTTCATGCGGTTCATTGGAAACACATTCACTGAGCTGATATTGAATCAGCTTGCTTTTTTTTTGCTTTTTTTTTTGTTTTAATTTTAGACATCAACAGAGGAGGACCAAAATGAGTACCACTAAGGTGTCTTTTTGTTATGGAAAAATGGATGGATTCTCTGTTAAGAAGGGTATTTTAAAGGTAATATGATTACCTTTAGCAATGATATCAGCCAAAACAAAGTACACCACATTTCTTATATCTCTCCAATAAAACCTCCAGTCCTTCAGAGAGTTCTGAGTAGTTGAACAGTTGCTTCTACAAACTCTTATTCACATATTTTTAACAGAAGACTTCAATTATTTACTACTGGAAAACTTATTTGTGCAACATATATATGTAGATAGTTGGAAGATCAAATCTGACTTGCTCTGGTGACTGAAAGCTGTGTAAACCTGAAGAAAATTATTTAATTTCAATGGATTTAGAATAATTCAGTTGAATCATAGAATAGTTTGTGTTGGAAGGGACCTTCAAAGGTCATCTAGCATCTAGTCCGATGTCCCTGCTCATTGCAGGGATCAGGTTGCCCAGAACCACATCCAATCTGGACTCAAACGTCTACAGGGATGGTGCATTCAGCACCTCTCTCTCTTGCCATTTTTTTTCAATTATGACATAAGTTAATGAAACTTTGACAAGCACCTTCATTTGGGAGGGAGAGAGGGAAAACAATAAGTTGTAAAAGATGAGTGGGGCTGTGTGTTTTTGAGTTCAAGGCTGGCTGAACATTGGATGCAGACTACTTGACTCATCTTGCTGTTCATTTAAAATTAAGAACTTGACTCATGAAAAGACACTAAATGGTTTCCCCTCGTGCTCTTGCATAGTTGGAAGAAAACTGTGTAAAAATGAATCAAATCCAGAGGCAGCACTAGACAAAACTGAAAATCTCAAAGAAAAAGCCATATGGGAAAATGAACTGAATAGTTCATATTCAACAAATTAAAAAATTATTGCCTAATAGCTCTCAAAATGTACTTGCTAATGGGAAATCATTCTTGATGGGTGTGTTTCTGCTTAAAAATCCTTGGAGTCTCTTCTCAGATTAATACTACTTAGAATTTGTTGTTTATGATTCAACTGAAAGAAAAAATAAATTTACTCTTCAAAGAGGCTTATGCATTTGGGTCAAATCCTGAGAGATTACAAGCACCATCTTTACAAGCTAAATCTCCATTTATTGTATTTTTATTAAGACTAGAATCTTACTGAAAATTATTTCTATTTGTACACACATGAGGCCTAGTTTGATCCTAGCAGTTTCCTCACAGGAGAATGTGGGTAGAGGGAAAAAGGACTACAGATATACTGGAGCCTGATAATTCTTAAGTCTTAGCTTTTCTTCAAACTTTAGGCAGTAAAATCCTAGTAAAATCAATACAGGGATTTATCTAGTTCTAAAAAGGAACACAACAAATCGTGAAAGTGCCTGGACAACAAACATACTCCCACATAGGGCTGTAACATGTTTTATTTTTTCTTTAATTATTAGTGGACTTCAGCGTTTTTGACTAACATATCTGGATCGTATGGATGCTTGGAGCTCTGAACCCCTTTGAGTTCCAGAGAACACAGATAGGTTTGTTTCAGTAAGGTACTGTTCTCCAATTCATGGAATCATGGAAACATAGAAGAGTTAGGGTTGGAAAGGACCTTAAGATCATCTAGTTCCAACCCCCCTGCCATGGGCAGGGATACCTCACACTAAACCATGTCACCCAAGGCTCTGTCCTACCTGGCCTTGAACACCACCAGGGATGGAGCATTCACAACCTCCCTGGGCAACCCATCCCAGTGCCTCACCACCCTTACAATAAAGAACTTCCTCCTTATATCCAATCTAAACTTCCCCTGTTTAAGTTTTAACCCGTTACCCCTTGTCTTGTCACTACAGTCCCTGATGAAGAGTCCCTCCCCAGCATCCCTATAGTCCCCCTTCAGATACTGGAAGGCTGCTATTAGGTCTCCACGCAGGCTTCTCTTCTCCAGGCTGAACAGCCCCAACTTCCTCAGCCTGTCTTCATACGGGAGGTGCTCCAGTCCCCTGATCATCCTCGTGGCCCTCCTCTGGACTTGTTCCAGCAGTTCCATGTCCTTTTTATGTTGAGGACACCAGAACTGCACACATTAATCCAGGTAAGGTCTCACAAGAGCAGAGGGACAGGATCACCTCCTTTGACCTGTTGGTCACGCTCCTTTTGATGCAGCCCAGGATACGGTTGGCTTTCTGGGCTGTGAGCACACACTGAATTCAATAAAAACATTGAGGTTGAACATTTTAGAATGTATTCAGGACATAACTTGGCATCTAGCTACTTGTGTCAGTGAAGACTTGAAAGATTTTTTTGTTATTCTTCCTTAATAAATACCTCATGAATTATTAAACAAATAAATAAAATTCACATTTTTACCTCTATTATCTCAGAAACAGAAGTAATTTTCATATTCAGGTTTCAAATAATTTTATTTTACCCCTTTTTCAAATATCTGTACAGAGGTTGTGCTGGAAGACTTGCATTTTTCAAATTGACGTTTCTGTCCAATCAAAATCAATCGTAGAGTGCTAGCACAAAACTATGAGCAATAGGAACCAGCAGAGGAAATCATTTTGCATGGAGACAATTTCAAAAGAGCTGCTGCAGAATTCTCTGGGCAAATACATGCAGCAACACCGAGGTCAACAAAAATCATTGCCTTTTATGCTTTAGAAAGTAAAGATAAGGAATGACATAACGAGCCAGATGTCAGATTTTTAGACTTTTTTTCCTTTTTTTTTTTTTCTTGTGGGTTCATGGGCTTTTTTGCAAAATCAGGCTTCATCTTATTTGAATAAAATATTGCCATTTCAGTCCTATTGGTGCATAGGTATAACAACAAATCTGTTTTGTTCATTCCTATAGATTTGTCATTTATTTCTTCCTGTACTAGTCAAAATATCATGGGTTTGATCAGGAACAGATATCTTTTTACAGAAAAGAAATGAATGTTGATGGATGATTTGGAATGGTTTTGGTCATGTCAAAACTGTGAAGCAGCTTGTTAATCTAGTGTTAACTGCTAAAAAAGATATACAAAAGCTTTAATTTTTGTTATTCTTTATTTATTTATTAAACAACATGTTTTTATTTGGGATAACTTTGAAAAACCCAGGGAAAAGAAGCTGTATTTCTTTGCCTGAGTGAACAAAAACAAGTGTCTATCTTCAATAACTGTTCAGACATTAGGCTCTGGATGTTGGCAGCAACAGTATAAACTGGAGCATTTGTCATTTCTGGACAAACTGTGTCATTCTCACATGAAAGTCAGTGAAAAAGATGTCGTTGCCTACACTTACATAGTGTATTGTCATGGTTTAAGCCTGGCTGGTAACTAAGAACCATGCGGCAGCTCGCTCACTCCCCTTCTCCCTTACTACCCCCACTCCTGGAGGGATGGGGAGGAGAATCAAAATAATGTAGCTCCCACGGGTTGAGAACAGTCAAGTAACTAAGGTATAAAACAAAACCACTGCTGCTACCACCAATAATAATGAAGAGAATACAACCATTCACCACCCACCCACCAATACCCAGCCTGACCCAAGCAGTGATCTGGGCCTTCTGGGTAACTGCCCTCAGTTTATATTCTGGGCATGACATGCTGTGGTATGGAATACCTCTTTGGCTAGTTTAGGTCAGGTGTCCTGTCTCTGCTTCCTCCCAACTTCCCCTCCTCCCTGACAGAGCATGAGACTCAGAAAGTCCTTGGTCAGAGTAAACATTACTTAGCAACAACTGAAAACATCAGTGTTACCAACGTTGTTCCCAGGCTGAAAGTCAAAAACACAGCACTGCACCAGCTATTGAGAAGGAGAAAAATGACTGCTACTGCTGAACCCAGGACACTAGATAACATTGTTTCCTACTAATTAATGCTTTTAATCAATCTTAGGCAAAGAATATGGGAATCATTGATTTCCATAGGCTAAATGAAGGTTCAGGGAGATTTAATTTTAATGATTTGACTTGCTAAACTTGTACATATATTTTTCTATTTTTAACTAATTCATACATGTTAACACAGTTCAGTGGTATTGTGCAATGTGCTAACATACTATTGCAGAAGCAACATACATTAGTACATAAATGGGCTGATTTAGCCTGTATGTATATTTACATCACACTGTCTATATAAGCCATATGCCATATATGTCATGCATAGATGAAGAAATTAAGGTAGCTGTCAAAAGAAAACAAAAAAATCACTTTGAGCTTGTTTTTGTCAGGGTTTTGGTTTGAAATTGATCTGATCTGATAAAGTTTATAGACAGATGACATCAGTGCTAAATGCAGAGGAAGCAGACAAATACACATTAATTAGCCCCAGAGCTATTTCCTAAGTCCTGGATAGGAAGCTCCATTCTGCAGGGTCCTGAGGGTCTATGGAAAGATACTGGAGGCTCTCAGCTCTCCACTGGAAGGTGCACACAATCCATGCTTCAGAACAGCACTCAGCATCTTCCAGGATGAAGCCCGTCAAGATCAGTAAATACACTGATCTGAGAGCAGTCTGATCCAAGGTTTTAATTTCATTTCTGCTTCCCAGAATCAGGAAGTTAATCAGTAAGGTCCACTGTCATTTGGCACAATAAGATTAAAGGGTCAGCAATTAGATGCTGTCATGAAGACCATATGCTTATCTCTGGTGTTTCTTATTCCTTTGTCATTTAAAAATTACCTCCAACATTTAGTTGATTGTGAGAGAAAGAACTGAAATCAGACTGCACTTTCAATCTTTGTCTCAAAGACTGGTATGAGAAGCTGAGATGGGATTGCACCATCCATTGTCTCAGAGATGGGTGGGAGGATTTGAGATAAGACTCCAAGGTCCATTGCCTGAGAGATGGGTGTAAGGAGCTGAAATGAGACTTTTCTGTCCATTATCTCAAGGATTGTTTGAGGAATTGCTGCCCATTATCCCAAGAATTGCTGCAGATGTGCACTTCAAGATCTGTCTGCAAGACCAGCAGAACTGGTCCACAAGGAGCATATAATACATGACATTAAGAACAGAGGTACTCCCCCCAACTCATAAAAAAAAGGGAGAAAAGGTAATCCCAGAGAGAACAACTCCAGGAGGACACCTCCACAAGGACACTCTCTATGAGGACACCCACCCACCTCCGATGACTACTATGGACTCTTGGGGATACTCTGCTCTGATACTGACTATAGACCCTGGAGGACTCCCACCACCTCTGACAATGACTACAGATCCCTGGGACATCGCTGGATCCATGGTGGAGACTATCTCTCTCTGCACCCTGAATTCTTGCTTCATTTCTATCTTTTTTCTGATCTGTCCTATCATTAGCTCTTTTTATTACTATAACTTCCTTTATATAAAAATTGTCTTTTTGTAATAAACCAACTGATTGGTTACAGTACTTGACCTTGTTTGTGTCTTAATTTCACCCTGGGGATCATGAATGAAATGGGCCCGGCAGTGGGGTTTTCTCCAGTTGGACCCTGACAGGCCAAACCTACAGTTACAAACTCACACAGGAAATGCGCTATTGTGATAAGTAGCCTGTGTCTGTAGCTCTGTTAGGTGGTTAATTTGTTTGTTTCCTGAGTATTATAGTCAAGTAATGCAAGATGTACACTAATAGGTTTTGCCTGTGCTGAGTGATTTAATCAATTCTCTTAAACCCACAGATTTTTTTCAGTTAGTCCGCATTAAGTTGCCTCTGTTACTCTTTCTTGGGGGTTTGCCACTCTACGCTCTGTTGTGCTAACAAAACCAAAGTAATATTCAAAAACAGCTCAGCAGTGGCAGGCTGCTAAGGCATGCAAATGTCTCCTTTCTTGCCAAAGTGGTATCAATGTTGGACAAAAACTTCGACAAAGAGTACGCATAAAATAAAGTTGTTAGACTCCTATGGTTGGCAAATTTGTCTAGAAATGGGGAAGACTGCTTCTAATAACCACACTGCAAGGTTTTGCAAAAAATCAGTTTTATACAGAAGCACAGAATGTCTTGGGTGGGGGGGACCAAAGATCATCCAGTTCCAAGCACACCTTTCACTAGACCAGGTTGCTCCAAGCCCCATCCAACCTGGCCTTGAACACTGCCAGAAGCCACAGCTTCTCTGGACAACCTGTGCAGCGCCTCACCACCTTCACAGGGAAGAACTTCATCCTTATATCTAACCTGAACTTCCCCTGTTTAAGTTTTAACCCATCACCCTTTGTCCTATCACTACAATCCCTGATGAAAAGTCCCTCTCCAGCATCCTTGTAGACCTCCTTCAGATACTGGAAGGCTGCTCTGATGTCTCCACACAGCTGCTCTTCCCCAGGCTGAACAGCCACAATTTTCTTAGCCTGTCTTCGCATGGGTGGTACTCCAGCACCTTGATCATCCTTGTGGCCTCCTCTGGACTTGCTCCAACAGCTCCATGTCCTTCTTATGTTGAGGACACCAGCACTGCACACAGTAATCCAAGTGGGGTCTCACAAGAGCAGAGTAGAGAGGTGGGATCACCTCCTTCAACCTACATGGATGTGAAATGCAGAATCAAGCCTAGGAATGTGGGCTAATAAAAATCAGTACTTGATTGTCTGTCTTTTGCTTTTCTTTCAGTCTATGCTGTATGATCCAAATATCAAGAAACATTCTCATGTATTTGTGAATGGTTTTAGCTTTAAGGGAGAAATGTCAGATGGTTTCTGTTTTTCGAGGTGGCCATTGCTCAGTCTTTACTCAGCTAGTTCTAAACGTGCCTTCTTTCATTATTCAACTGATTTTGATTTTCTTTTGAGATTTCTTGCATAATGTAGGGAGAAGTACATGCCTAACATAGATTTCTGTGCTCCACTTCAGAAAAACAGGAGAGTAATGTTGGCAGGAGTAAGAAGGTATGAAAAGCTACCAGGATCTAACTTTGCCTTTCTAAGTTCTTTATATCTTGCTTAAAGACAAAGAAAGAGAATTGTGTTATGCAGAGAACAGAACTCTTTTTTGGGTATTTTTTTTTTTTTTCCTGAAGCTCATGTCTGTTCTTCCTAACAAAGTACTGACCTAGGATAATTTATGAAATCTGATGAGACTGCAATCCTTCATGAAATAAGATCAGGCTAATTTACTTTGTATATTATTGTAAAACCTCCTGAGCAATAGTCACCATGTGGTTTTTTCAATTTCAAATTTTGCACTGAAACATGTAAGAGTACCTTCTAGCAAAGGTGTTTCATGCAGAAGAGCAAAACTTTTGATGTGTTGTCTGCATGTCTGGGGTGCGTAGGCTTCACTGGGCTTTCTTAGCAACACCAGAATTCTAGCAGGACTAACCTGTGCCCATTCTACATGTATGGCTTTGGAAACATCTTTGATTTTTCAGCTACTGAATACATTGTCATTTATGACAAACTTGCACGCCTGCAGTTTTCAAAGTTTGCAGAACTGGCAGCAATCACACAGCAGTCAAAAATCTGCTTGCATAGAAATTGAAATGTGAAAACAATGATGTGCCAAAGTCTACATACAGATAATTTTTTTCCAGTAAATATGCCTTGTACCAACCAAAGGTATTATTGATGCAAAAGATATATTATGGCATTTGATTATTAGTACGTAGAAAGGAGATGTATACTTTAGAGGGTGTTGTTTTGGGTTTTTTTATAAAACATTGCAACTACTGAGTTTATGAGCACTTAAATATTCTTGGGTGTTCAGTGTTTTATATTTGCTGTGCTTTAGACTCAAGAGAATTCTAGACCAATGAAAAACAGTAAAATGCTTGATTAAAAATAAACCACTTAAAATGAAAATTTCTGGCTTTTCTTCTTCTGCAGTTTCCATGGAATACTTATGGCAGTTTACTAGAGTGTGATTTGGTGTTATGAGTTTTTTAAAATAGTAATTTAAAGTTTGAAATAACTCAGTTTAATTTTGAGACTAGTTTTATATTTGCAAGGGCAAAAAATGGTTGGGAGATTTTATGGTTTTTAGCTGAAAGGGAAACTTTACTCCCAAATTCTGTTTGTAAAGAAGCAGAAAAGCAGAGAATACCAAACTTTTGTATTATGGTTCTGAATTATGTATTACAAATATGTTTCCTTTAGAAAAGAAAGGATACTCATCATTAAAAGGCCTTGGACAAAATGTTACATGCTTCAACTGTTCTAGGACTAATGGTATGAACAGCTTGAGTTCACAGATGTGAGTACCTAACACAAGATCTTGAAAATATGTTAGCCTACCTGTTATCCTGAAGACTCATTATAAATGAAAGATCAAACTGAGTACACACCTGAATTACTACCTGTAAGCACTGCCTGATGTCTGCTTCTTCTCCTCTGTTTTCTCTCTTCTCACTGTTTCTTCCCTTTTATCTGGCATGTATTTGACAATTTTACACATCCAGTTTCTATTTCAAGGTTGAAATTATTTTTGAAGATTTATTTTTTCTTCAATTCCAGCCAATATAGTCTTAATATCTTTTCTGACATGTCGTTTTGACAGAGGAGAAAAAAGGTATGTCATAGAAACATAAAACAATTTCAAACATTAACTTTCTTTCCTGTTTCATCCATCTTTTCATGTCTACTCCTTTGAGTAATATCTTGTAAACAAAAAGACTGTCTTTGCATTCATGCTTCCTTAGATAATGCTTATATCATTGTTGTTACCTGAAAAAGAGACAAAATTCAAGTTAGTGACTTGGACACTTGACACTAAATGGAATTAATTGCAGATTTAAACAGTGTAGGTGAGGGAAGAATCAAATCTAGAAAAAATATAATAATCAAGAGATTGATGAGCTATTGATGTGAATCCTGTCTGGCTGTTATCTGCTTAGCTGTTTTCAGATATTATTAGTGTTGTGTGCTGGCATGTACTCAAGGAGGGCAGGAAGAAACACAACCCAGCAGCAGGGAGGATCACAGACTATTTAGCATCTCCCTTTTCAAGTATGCTGTAGTTCTCCCCATGTTTGGACACAATAACAAGCTCTAGTTCTTGTGTTGGTCCTTATACTAGTACTAGTGGTAGTTCTAATGTAAATGGATACACTAAACCTCTAGGAGGTACTAGGAGTATTCGGTAAACCTCTGAATTTGATCATAGTAGAAGCTATAGAGCCTTTACAAATTTTTCTGTGAACTGAAAATTCAGGTGGACAAAGGACAGAACTTGTAAGCAGAAGGACACATATAGTTGGCATTTTTTTTATGTTTATTCTTACCGCTTTGTTATAGTAATGTTCCTAAATTGGGCCATCAATCCCAGAAATATGAATTCCCGAAACAAGTTCTCACATAGAACAAAAGATATTTCTTTAACATTTCTTGCTAAGTTACTTGTATGCTCTCAGAAGCCATTGTAAAGTGGCTACATGTCACTATAACCATGTATTTACTTCTTCCTAACTTCTTCCTGGTTTGGTGAGCAGAAGAGGGAACAAAAAGAAAAAATTCCAATGGAGATGTGAATTTTGGCTTAAAGCTTTGTAAATTTCAGGATGCAGCAATGCTATTGTGTAGCCTTACCCTTTTTGTGTTTTGAGTGATCAGGTAGAGAAACAATAAAAGAACGTGATTTGAGAAAAGTACTGGTCATCAAATCTTTAGAAGTCCATCAATTGTAAGATTCTCACCCAAACACTAAGGCAAGCCATAACTAGTTTTTACTGTTGCAGCTGTTGTTCTCTGCTCCTCTTAATATCTTGATCATTTACACATTATACGTCAGTGCGCTTTATGCAATTACTGGCAAACAGTGACATAAATATGTGAAAAATTGTAAATTGCCCAATTTTTTTATAGTTACCCGCTTGACAAAGCAACCTAAACTAGCAAAAATAGGTAAATAGTAGTTACTTTCATTCTATGCAGTTATATATAAAACCAAGAAAAAAAAATAAACCTTTTTATGGATGACATGTTAAACCAAACTCAGCAGAGTACCAAAATGTGTGTTGTGAAAAAAAAGTAAGTGCTTTTTTTCAGAAAAGCATGCTGAAAGCATGTGAAAAAGCATGCTCAAAATAAACTCCTAATCTTTTCTAACAGAAAAACTTTGGATCTGAAAATCATGCTTCTTTTTTTTTGTAGCTCCAAAACCCAAGATTTGGGTTTGTGTGCTGATCCTGTGTATAAATGATCATTCATCACAAAACGGGGAATAGGATAAAATCCAAACATGTAAACAATTGAGGGGCAATAGCATATAGAAAGAAAAATCCCATTTGAGCTCTGAAAAGAAGATCTAGGTACGATTCTTGGATTAATTTGTCCAGTCCTTTTCTAGTTAAGAAGCAGCAATGGAATTAAAAGCATGCAAGTTTCCTTTTTATTCCTGCTTTGTTCTGAAAGTGTTGATTTTTATTTTAAGAGGAAGTTTTGCTGATTCATATGGCATAGAGAGCAGAAATGTCCTCAATTTCTGCAGATTGAAAACATCAGCAATTTTTCAGCATGAGGAGACAGAAAGCTTGACTAAAAATACATAAAGGCTCATTTGGAAGAGGAAAAAAAACCCTAAAAATATTACATGGATGACCATAACCTATTCAGGTATTGTAAAACTGCTGCTAGATTATGTGGTCCCATATTTCCAGGGCTCTTACAAGGTCATCCATGAACCCTGCTTTCTTTTAAAATGTCTCATTTCAACTATATTTAGCAGAGTTGTTGTTTAGATGCACACACCTACTTCTAGCTCTTCAGTTCAATTCATCCCTTGGTTGTAACCCTCCTATTAAGGAAGTGAAGCATCTATTGTGATTGAAATTACCAGTCTGGGAATAGAGGCAAGTTCTGGGTAAACATTTGAACTAACTTGAGGCAGATCATGCTGAATGGCATGGTTAGTTTTTTTTAATCCTTTCCTAACATGGTAAGGAAAGTGTAGATTTACATGTGTGAGAGCAATGAGAGACTGGGATCAGTACTGATGTCAGTATTATGTGAATAGACGAATAGATTTTCTCATATTCTTATTTCCTCCATCTCTAATACCAATAGGCACCTATGTTTACAATTATAGCTAATGTAGTGTTGTAGAGGAAAACAACCATATTACTTGTGTTTGAATTTTTCAATATGAAGTAAATCAATTGCCAAGCACCATCAGAGCTGTTTTCACTTCTAATCTCCCACTACTATATAGTGAGCTACACAAACCTCCTGGGCTGCACGGACCTTCAGAATATTTCTAGAATATCCAGAATCGTGAGGGACAAGATAAGGTAAAGATTATGGAAATCCAGATCAGGAAGTCCCAGAAAGCCACTTGAATTTCTGTGAGGGAGAGGAATTCTGGAAGTGCTGAGACTGTCTTTCTAAGTTGGAAGAGCAGGAGCACTAGGAGTCTTGAAAACCTGGTCAGACACATGCAGAAAGATGCATGTACTGGAAGCTCCCATAGTCTTAGACCAATATTCCTTGGCTGTTACATTAAAGTAGCCTATGCTCAAGCAGCTGTTTCAGATCATCTAGTCCCTGGCACACTTCTTGATGTTACTGGCCCAGAAGATGGTAGAGTACCATGCTTCCAAGAAGTCCATCATATGACCAGACCTGAAAGAATGTAGGTTTGAAGTATTTTTCGGAGGCAGATCATCAAATATAAAACATTTGTTACCGAAAGGTGGTTGTGTATTAAAGTAATTTCAGATTTAAAAAACTGCAACAGTTACCCACTGGTCAGTCAATGCTTCCACTTATTTGTGTATAACCATTCTAGGAAGTAGGAGTACCAATAAATTGGGATGCACAGAGGCAGAACTAGATCATTTGGGGTAGATCTACCAGTTTTCTCCTTAATTAGTCTCTGTTTGTTAGGATGATATAGGATTTTGTTTGGAAAGAGAAAAAAGAAAAGGAACAAAGCAGAGGCTGCCAGCTCTTTGGGGGAAAGATTAGCAGAATAGATGGGGCAAGCCACTTTGGCAGTGAGGTGACATATTCAGAAAAAGAGAGTAACTTTGAGAACTTGTAAAAGTTTGCAAATGATATTGTGGAGCTTTTTTGTTGTGGTTTTTTTTTTTTTTTTTTTTTTTTTAAATATTCTAGCCAGAAGGTACTGTACAAGTTTCACGGAGCCAGTTTCACTGAGCCTCCCAAGCCCCAACCCCCCATCCTCCTCCACCTTGGGAGTATGGGAAATAGAGAGTCTGTTCATAAAAACTAAGGTCTTTATTCAATCTCAAGGCAATACGCATTCCCATTACAAAGTCAGAATGGATCCCACTCTGTGTAGAATATGATATGGAGAAAAAGGTCCTTCACAGAGCCTGAACTATGCCAATCCAAAGCACTTATATTTTTCTTTGCTTTATTGTGCAAGTAGAAGTATCTTAAAAAATGCAAAGACCAGTCTCCTTTCTTTATTACCCTCAGGCAAAATGTGAAGGAGGAGAACATACGGAAAAAAAAAAGGAAAATAAACCCAGCCAAACCAAACTGCTTTAAGCATTTGCTACTAGCAAACCAATGTTAAATGCAATAGTGGCAATGATGATTAGCCATGGTGAATTTCAGCAAGTTAAACCCCTAAAACCCAGAATCAAGAGCATGATACTCTGGGATCAAAATAGTTCCCCTGACATGTTTCTGGGTTGCCAGTAGTTTTGCTTAAAATACTTGCTCTAAGTTTTATGCCTGAGTCTCCCAACTCAAACATGAAAAGAAGCAAACAGAACTGAAGAGAAGGACAATAAAGAAAATTTTGAGTGGAAATGCACTTAATGGTGCAATTGTGGCTTAAGGTGGCTTAAGGGACTTGTACAGTAATGTTAAAGAGCAAACCCCTATGGCTGAGCTCACTTCTGGTTGTCAACTGGCAACAAAGTTGCCAGTAACAAGAAGAATTCAGTATGACAATTTCAGTAGCATAACTGCAGTTTTTTGTGGGAAGTATGCCTTTCCCTCCTCATCCTAAACTTTATTTTCTGTCCTTCCCAGACAGGCCAGCTTCATCAAAAGCCTGGGAGGATCTCCTTCACTAGCCCAGTGCTATTCACCTGTAATCCCCAACAGATTTTCCTGGTCTTCCTGGAAATGTATCTATAAACACTGAAGTATGTGTATAACTTTTAGAAACAGATTGGACTTCTATTTAGCTTTCATAAGTATTAGGATTCTTGGAGTAGTTTGTAGAATATTCTCCTACAACTAAGGTAAAATTGGTAGAGCATGTCAAGATATTACTCTCTGTATGTGCAACGCCAAAGCTGAACAGAGGTATTCCAAAGCACATGTACAAACGGTAATAAACATCAAGGTAGCTATATTTTGGGTTCTGGTTGCTAATAATCGTTATACACTCTTGGCACAAACTTTTCCCAAGTCATATAAATAAATAAAAAAAAAAGAAAAAAGAAAAAAGTATTTGAACAGAAGGATTGATTTGAGATCTGCATTAAATGCTTCATATTTACCATGTGATGGATATACTGCCTCTTAGAAGTTATTTAATGGTGTAGCTGAAATGAGTTCCATAATGAAGGAATACATGAAAACAAACACTGCAAAGAGCCATTGCACTATCTAGTTTGCACAAGTAAATATATTAAAGGGAGTAGGAAAAGGAGGATGTTACTGAAACATTGGCAGTAGGAGTAAGAGGCAAAGCAAGACTATCCATAGATTTTTTTTTTTTTTTTTTTGCCAGCAGAAGTTTTACATACTTAAAGGATTCTGAGCAACAGAACTGCCGACCATTCATGCCTTACAAAAGCAAGCTCATATATGAGCTCAGTTTACTGCATTAAAAACAAAGTAAGGCCTGTTAGAATTTTTCATATATTTTCCTACAGAAATTGCAGGTCTATTTTACCAGGACACTTTTCAACCTTCATGACTAAAATTCAGTTCTACATGATCTCCCCCAATGTCACTGGAGTTGTTGTAGCTGTCCTAGCTGAGAGACCTCAAAAAAGGAGAAAGAAATGAAAACCATAAGGCATGTACGGGAGAAAAATAATCTAATTGCAAGAAATACAAATTAGGTCTTCACTCATGTTTTCTATAGGAAAGATGTGAAATTCCCTGTGAAGCATCCAGGAAAATCAACTACCCTAAAAAGTATTTCTCAAACAAAATACTCAGTCTCTTAGTAAAAAAAAAAAAAAAATATAAAGTGGAGAAGGAAAATGTGAAAAATAACTAAATAAATTATTTTCATCTTCTTTCCCTTCAGTAAGAGAAGCTTGAGGAAAAAAATCATGACAGAACGGTGACAAAGTATCCTAAACTTCAGTGATAAAAAAAAGCTTAGTCAGAATTTAATTATGTAAATTGATATTCCAGGTTAATATGTAAATCTCTTCCCACTCAAGTGTACTAAACCTACATGTGCAAATGACAATGAGTGGACTAGCACTGGAGATATATATAATCTCTGTAAGTAAAGGCAGGGAAATAAGGAAGACTCACAAAACAGGCAAGTAGAAAATGCAAGGATGTACTGGGGGGAGTGTGAGCTGTTCATCAACACCCTGGTCCTTGGCCCCAAGAGTACAAGTGGGAGCTGCCTCCTTGCCAGGCAGCATTCCAGGACTGAGACTGAGAAAGCTCTTGGTAGATTTCAATAATGTGCCTTTAAGAAACCAGTGGCAAGAGTTAGAAAGTATTTCCAGTCTGTTTGCTTGAGGGTGCTACTCATGTAATCCGTTCAGACCCTTCTCCTTTGCAACCAAGAGGGCGAGAATCAAGATCGTATTTTTCTGAAAGGGTCATTGTAATTCTTTCCAGTACATTAGACACGAATGTTATCTTTGCAGACAATCACGGAACATAACTGAGGGGTTCAGTAATTGATGTAAAATGAATTCTGTACTTTATTAATACCATCCAAGCTGTAGATTTTCTCTTCAAGCAAAGACAGGAAAAGACTTGTAAGCTTTTAATATCTGTGTCAAAATTTTCAACGTAAGGATTTACTGGCCTAGATAAGATGCATAGGGATGGGAAAAAAATCAGAGGACGAAGTATTTTTTACATTCCTATTAGAGAATTTCCTGCCAGAGGTAAATATTGACACAGTGGTGGCTATGGTTACTGGATATGATAAAACTATTTTGATCAGTTTGCAGAGTGTGCAGTAACCTACTCATCCCCATTCCATAAGAATTTTCATCTCCCATTTTAACATCTATGACCAAGACCATGTTTAGACACTGAGATATATCCTGTGTAGCCTGCCTCAGAGAATCTGTGTTTGGCATAAACTGTGGATCATTTTTTTCCTAACACCCAACCTTGAAAGTCTGCAATGTGAATGATGTTTTAGAATCCCTTTTATTTATGCATAAAAATTATCTATTAGCTTGATAAATAGATACTTGTAAGTTGTTTTCAAAACAAGGCACACAAAATTACAGTTAGTTTACGTTATAAATCATTCATTTAAAAAATCACATTAAAATACACCCTACCAGAAGCATTAACAGATAGAAATAGATACTGAATGGGCAAAAATAAAGCTTTATTTTAAAAAGAGAAGACACAGTGCTTAGTTGTTGTTAGGGTAGTCGTCTTAATCAATGAGTTATGATCTTCTCATCAAATAGTGACATGCTATTTGGTATATTATACTCATGAAATTATGCATGATAATTTTACAACCTCCAAACCCAGTTGTTTTTGCTTAACATGATTTTTGTCTTTATCAAAGGAAGTTATAGTGATTTATCACTTACTGTAAGGACTAATTCTTTCAGTAAAGCTTAAAAAAGACAACTTGACTGTGAATCACATATTTTCCTGACCTGTAACTTTTTTGACACTATTTCTATTGCTTTTCCTTCTGCTGAGTCTGACTTCTTTTTCTTTCATTATTTCTCTGCTACTGGTTTCATTTGGCTGATGCCAATGTATCCTTTGCCTGAGTACTGTATATCTGTAAAGAAATTGTAACTTTGATGGTTTTTAACTAATTATTTTAAAGATGTGCAAAACTGAGGGTTGATAAATACTTCCATGAAGCCAATCAGACATTAAAACAGCCTATCCTTCCCTCTAGCACCCTGACTGTGATTTTTATGCTTCTTTGGCATATTTAATATTTTTCTTTCTAAGCTGACAAGCTTTAAATTTATCACAGTGTATAATATATTGAAATAACTTCTTTGGGACGAAAAGGATATAACATTAAAAAAAAAAAAAAAGGCAGATTCCATCTAATTTGCTAGTAAATAACAAAATGGAAAGTGGTTGTGTCTGTCAATCCCCTTGGGGTTCAAATAAAGTTGGAATCCTGAAGACAAAACTAAAAGTAGGTTAAAATGCGCAAAGTTTTCTTTAGCAGGCAGCTTCAGCTGCTAGTGAACATACTTGAGTTGGGCTTGTTCAGCCCAGAGAAGAGAAGGCTCTGGGGAGATCTTGTAACAGTCTTCCAGTGCCTAAAGGGGTCTTAAATGATATCTGGAGAAGGGCTTTATACAAGAGCCTATAGGGACAGGACAAGGGCAAATGGCTTTAACCTGCCAGAGGGGAGTTTGAGATGAGATCTTAGGCAGAAGTTCTTCCCTGTGAGGGTGTTGAGGCACTGGCACAGGTTGCCCAGAGAAGCTGTGGCTGCCCCATCCCTGCCAGTGTTCAAGGCCAGGTTGGTCTAGTGGAAGGTGTCCCTGCCTGTGGCAGGGGGTGGAACTGCACGAACTGCTCCAACCCAAACTATTCTGTCATTCTATGCCTTTGTGTATCTTAGGTAATCTGATCCATGGTGAGAGTTGTGAAGCCACAGACTCTGTAGGCCTGTGTACTGAAAGGCTAAATCAGATCTGTCCTTACCATGTTGCACTACTCTTCTGAGTAGGATGGACACATTCACTGAGTTACTCTTGGACAGACTACAGTTTTTGAATGTTACTTTTTTTGAATATTACTTGCTGAGCTATGCCACAAAGTCTCATATGGAGTTATCCTAGGAATTGAGTTATAGATAAACTACATTACAGCTATATCTTCGGCTGTTTACTTCTACGTTTTCCTTCAGTTCTCATATAGGTGCTGGTATTCACCTTCTGTCTTTGAACTTACGCTTTAATTCTAAACACCATGGAGCATGAACAACATGTATTATGTATTTATATGAATGAAATTGAATCAGGTCTTACGATTTGATCTTGTAGCCATCACCACATTTAAGAAACATTATAAAGAATTGGAAATAGTAGTAATCATGATAAATAACCAGACTGATTTAATTCTAATTCTACTCCAAGATAGGATGATGAACATTTTGTAAGTGGATTGTGGCACTTCCAGAAGAAATAACAGATGCCACATGTATATGCAGATGTGTATATTTGAATGCTATAAAGTGAGAAAACACTGTTCCCAAAAAATCACCCAAAGAGACATCATTTGCACAAATGTTTATAGGTCAGTAAAGACATAAACAGTAAGCAAACACATTTCAGAGCATAAATTTGTATTCCTTACATTTTTATATACCTTCAGCATTACTGTATGGTTTTGAAAATCTGTTTGTCTTATACCTGTTGCATGGTGCTTATATATCAAGAATACTCTGCAATTACAAAGTATGTTTTTCTGGCATACTTTTAAATGTCTACAGACATTTAAGCGCTGGATCTCTAAAACGTGTGAGGCAAAGAATTGTTTAAATTATCCCACATATTTATCTTGTGCAGTTTTCACAAAAAATCTGTAACATACCAACATTGGAATCTAATGATGTAAACTATTAGTCCTAAAGTCCTCTTCAATAAAGTGTTTTATATTATTAATAATAATATTTTTAATATTTTTATTATACTTTTAATCATAATTTATGCAATGGTGATTGTGAAGCAAATTAGTGCATGAATACTAACTTGATTTTGGAATGAGAGATATCCTTTAGTCACTGCCTTATATTTATTTTTTACACATCACAGAGCACATATTTTCATGCAGCTTTAATTTTTCTTTTTGTTGTTTCTTTTTTTTTCTTTTTTTTTTTTTTTACTCGAATATCGAGCAGGATTTAAAATACAAATAATATAAATCCTGGCATACTACATTTTCACTTAAAGACAGTAGCAGAGAGCTCAAAGTGATATCGAGAAAAAAAGAATTTGAGTTCAATTACTCTGTTAAAAAATCAGTATGGCTACAAATGGTTATCCAATCTTTTATGCCCAAGATGGAAAAAAGAATCACTTATGTTCATTGCCTTTTCTACATTTAAAACAGTTTGCTTTGCTTATGCAGTTTAATCCTACCTTCAGAGTTGTGTGACACTACCAGTAATCAGTGCATCTGCTTAAGAACACAGCTAAGTATCAGAAGGTTTTCTTTCAGACTGGGACCTGCCATACTGGTATTTTGAAAAGAACAGGATCTGCTGTATTGTGTGGGTCAGCCTCCTGATTTTAACTCATGCCATAAGCTTTCACTGAAGTCAGTTATGTAGTGCTTTCTATTTCCTAAAATTGGAAGTTTTATATTTATACTTTGTTACCCTGTCTGAAAATTATGAGTCTTTTCCCCATTCTGATGAAGGAAACAGAAGTCTAAAAGGCTTCAAGTGGCCTCAACACATACTGTGAGAGTGAAATTCATAACATTTGGTGAATGTAACATGTGCCTCTCTAATGATATCTAAATCTAAATACTCTCCCCCTGTTTGAATACCAGCCTTTACCTTACTCTACTTGAAATCAACTAAATTCATTAATTTCAGAACATTAATTTGTAATTAACTGCAGCCTTCCTGTAAGAAACCTGGATTCCTCCTCACTAGATAATATACCACAGGTAGCTGCACTGAGCTTCTGGAATACCTTGTGATCTGACTTTGCTGTGCTTTGGGTTTTTTGTGGTTTAAGCCCAGCCAGCAACTAAGTACCGCTCAGCTACTCGCTCCCCAGTGGGATGGGGAGGAGGACTGGAAGAAAAGTAAAAACCCATGGGTTCAGATAAGAACAGTTTTAATAATTGAAATAAAAGTAAAATATTATAATAATTATATGATAATAATGGGAAATATATGTATAGAGAGAGGAAAGAATAAACCTTGCTCCCTCAAAAAACCCAAGTGATGCAAAATACAATTGCTTACCACCCGCTTACTGATGCCCAGCCCATTCCAATGCAGCAATCTGTTCCTTCCAGGTGACTCTCCCCAGCTGATATACTGGGCATGATGTGCTGTGGTATGGAATACCCCTTTGGCCAGGTCAGATATCCTGTCTGTGTTCCCTCAAGCTTCTTGTGCTCCTCTGCACAGGGTGGATAACAAAAAAGGCAGTGTGACCTTTCCTGGCTGTTATAGTCATAGGAGCAATAATTGCAGCAGCCAGTAAAAGTATAGACACTGAGAACCTTTCTAAGAAAAAAGCCATTTTGCATAACCACAAATGAGCATCTCGGGACTATTTGCTAACAACTACTTTTATTCTTTCCAATGTTGTTAGTTATAATTCCTGCTATTCCATCATTTTTATTTGTCTGCTTCCTGAGACAGTTAAAGACAGTGGAATCCATGCCTTGTTAAAAAGAAAAAAAAAAAATCATAGATTGAACAGGTGAATCTATTTCTTTGTGTCTTATTTTTACATTGCCCTAAACCATCATTTTTGCGTATGCCAAGAATTTTTTTTCAGGAGCACAAATTTGGGGCTTACTATACTAAAATATCAGTCCATTCCAGAAAGTCTGCATTTTTGTTTCTCTGCTATAGGCAGATAGATGTGCATAGGACACCTGTCAAAAGGGTGTTGCAAAGCTTAAAGAATTAATGGTTTTGTAGCACGTGGAAGAAGAGTTATACTTTCTAATAATCTTATGAGGAAATAAAGTGCTATAGTTATTTTTAATGCTTTGATTTCAGAGAGATAAACAACAGTTTCCAAATGAGAACTCTGTGGAAGAAAGTCTTGTATTTGTTCTGTAACTATTACATTTGTAGCTTAAGAACTAGAGAATGAAATATCCACTACGTCTCCTTTTGTAGCTGTTGAGGAGATTTAGTCAGTATTGTTTGTGCCAGTACACTATAACTGCTTACTCTGATACTGAAGCATGAGCAATGGATGCTAGATATACTTCTCAAAAGGCAGCTGCATGCTTTATTTCTAATTTGGTAAATCAATATGTAATCATATTGGCTTCTGGCTTTTGTATGTGGAGGATCATACAGACAGGTGTTTAAACATTTAGTCTTGGTTTTACTGATGGGAGACATCAAAAGTTTCATCTCCCTGGCTGTAGCAAAACTGTTCTTTGAAATGAAAAATTACGCTGGTTGGCTTTAAGCTTCTTCCAGTAGTCTCAAACTGAAGTTTTACTGGTTGCCATCTAACCTCAATTTATTTTCCACCTGGTTTCCAGGATGTCTTCAATTTTGCACAGTTTTGGTACAGTGCAAGTTTTTATAATTCCAAGGGACTTAAGGATCATCAGTGTGCAGGGTCTTCCTGTTTGTTTGTATCTGGTTTTATCTGACAACTGCCTATAATGCCATCCTGAAGGAGATGCCATCACACCCACTATTATGCCATCACACACATTATTATGATCCCATGACACCTATTGATTCCCTGTTACCAGTTAAGGTAACCTTGAAATATCTTTGAGTACTACAGCTTTGCAACCCTGCATTATGCAACTAAGAATCTCACCTTCAAGTTATAAGCCAGATTGGGACCACAGCCATTGTATTTATAAATCCAGAAAAGAAGTTCCAATACCATTTATGTTCTTATAATCGTAAAACAGCATAATTAATATCAGAAGTATATTTCTGAATGATTTCTATTAAATGCTTTAATGGTTTGAGATCTGTCTCCATTTTATATTCAAACACTGTGCTACCATCTAGTTGCAGGTACCTTCATTTGTTTTTGAGACATAGCAAGTCCATATTAACCAAGTCCAACAACTGATCAATTTTTTTGCATGAAAAGGATTTGGTAAAGATGACAAATGATATTTGTTTGTATTTGTACTGAGGAAACATTTAATAGCAGAAAGTTTGTGGCTATAAGTACAAATGTACAACTGCGATGAAAAATATTATCATAAAGATATTTGGTAGTTCGAATGCAGCTCTCTAGAGGAGCCATCTAGCACTTTGAGCAAATTCATATATGTCCTTCTTAAATTTCTTCAGAGTAATAATATTTTAAAAGGTTTTTATGGGAAATAGTTCATTTCAAATAATTACTGTGTTTCTCCAAAAGTGCACCTATGAAATCTAAAAAGATGCACATAAATACATACATATAATTTAAGCAAGGATAAGGCAGAGTACTTGCAAGCTATTCTCCTCACTGTTTACCAGTGTCTTCCTTGTTTAGCTTTGCTGTGTGTGAAATGGTGCTCTTCAAGACAATACCTTTGTATGTCGGAGAGGACAAAACATTCTGAACACTTTGTTACTAATTTCCTTACATTCTTATCCAATATTACTGCAATTTTTTTCTCCAGCTAATATGATAAGCCATCATACTACATCCAGCAGCAAGTAGTGCTTATGATTAGCTTCATGCTATTAAAAAACATTATAATGTACAGCAACTGTGCCCTTATATTGCTATACCTATTAGACTAGAAGAGTAAAATAAGACTAACAGTAATAGCCACACAAACCCAGAGGCAACTTCTGTCAAGGACAGACACAGCCTGTGCCACTTGGGCTTAGGGCCAGGAAACAGTACCTGGCCCTGTTTTATTTGTTATTGTAGATATATTCTCAGGTATACATGCCACACTGTTAATCTCATTATTAAAAGCAGTCACTTGTGGACTAAAGTTTTGCTGCTTCTCATAGCAGAGAAATAGGAAACTCTCTTCAAATGAATCTACAGCTATTATTTCAGGAGCAAGTTATGCATGCTCCATTTGGTTTCTGGTATAATCTTTAAAAAAATAACTTGCTTTCTGATGAAAACCATAAAAAACTGTGGTCTGTTAAGGGAAATAAATACATTCAATCAACTTTAAATATCATCCAAATAGGCTATTTTCATAGTAACCTTGAGGTATGTGTTGCTGGAGTCATTATGAAAACTACTTAGATTTTTTTTTTTTAATCTCCATATAGTTTTTAATAACAAGAGAAAAATCATATAAATCCATGTATTTATGTAAAATTTTGTCTTTTCTTTTTTTTAATTAATGCTCTGTCATTTTAAAAATAGAAAAGCCATAATTTATGTCCAAATATTCTACTGAAAGTAAGTGTTGTTTTCCAAGCAGAAATGTAGTAAGCTAAAAAAAAACTGCAGCGTCTTAAACAACCATTTTAGCATTTCCGGGGGTCATTCCACCTAGATGGTGACCTAGTTTAACTCTACTAATTTTTAATATCTCATGAAAGCACTGCTAAGGGTGGTACAGCCGAATACACAGTGAACAGCTGAGATGGACCATGATTTGTGATTAAAATTGTGCCTAATTGAAGCAAGTAAGTAGAGATGAACTAGATCGGAAAAAGAAGAATGAATCAGATTTTAGTCAGTCTCTGAAGTGACAGAATGCTTCCAGCTGCTCTTCATCCTCCTTGGGCTTATAATTGAGTTACATCAGCTACTAATTTCACCAGAAGGTATTATTCTAAAATCCATATTTATTGCCTTACTCTGAAATAGTCCTATTGATTTCCATGAGACTGCACATATGGCAGGAAAACATGTATCAGAGACTTTTTTATCTACTATTGTACATGTATGAGAAAGGGGGCCTAAAGGAATCTGGAGAGGTACTTTTTACAAGAGCATGTAGTGACAGGGCAAGGGGCAACAGCTTTAAACTGACAGAGGGGAGACTGACATGAGATCTTAGGCAGAAGTTCTTCCCTGTAAGGGTGGTGAGGCACTGGCACAGGTTGCCCAGAGAAACTGTGGCTGCCCCATCCCTGGTAGTGTTCCAGGCCAGTTTGGACGGGACTTGGAGCAACTTGGTCTAGTGGAAGCTATCTCTGCTTGTGGCAGGGGTTTGGCACTGGATGAGCTCTAAGGTTACTTCCCTTCCAAACCAATCTGATTCTTCAATAACTTTTGAGATAGCATTCCTATTGTTAAGTTGTCAGAAATTTTACTAGAAGCAAGTCCCTTTTATTCCCTTTTCACAGAAATATTTTTAATGTAATGTCTTAAAGCTAGTACCATTGTCAGAGTTAACATTATGTGTTACTAGGTAAAATTGCCTGTATTTAAGACTTAAGTACTGTGTAGAACAGAGAGCTACAATTTAGTCCATAACAACATCACGATGCAGTCAGTGTTTTTTTGGAACAGGGCTTAAGTAGGTTTGGGGAGAGGGTTGCATGGAAATCCAGGGTTGGTTTGCACAGCTATTTTCATGGTCCAGTATGTATCTCTGTCCTGAGTTCAGCAGTAGCAGTCATTTTTCTCCTTCTTAGTTGCTGGTGCAGTGCTGTGTTTTTGACTTTCAGCCTGGGAACAACGTTGATAACACTGACGTTTTCAGTTGTTGCTAAGTAGTGTTTACTCTGACCAAGGACTTTCTGAGTCTCATGCTCTGCCAGGGAGGAGGGGAAGTTGGGAGGAAGCAGAGACAGGACACCTGACCCGAACTAACCAAAGGGATATTCCGTACCACAGCACATCATGCCCACAATATAAACTGAGGGCAGTTACCCGGAAGGGTTAAATCACTGCTTGGGTCAGGTTGGGTATCGGTGGGCGGTTGTATTCTCTTCCCTTGTTATATCCCTTATCATTACTATTATTGGTGGTAGCAGCAGTGGGTTTGTTTTATACCTTAGTTACTAGACTGTTCATATCTCAACCAGTGGGAGCTACAATCTTTTGATTCTCCTCCCCATCCCTCCTGGAGTGGGGGTAGTAAGGGAGAAGGGGAATGAGTGAGCGGCTTCACTGTTCTTAGTTACCAGCTGGGCTTAAACCACAACAATACACTATGTAAGTGTAGGCAATGACATCTTTTTCCCAGTTAGTTAAAACAGCTATTTGTCTGAGAGACTTTCAAAGCAGAAAAGAGGAAAGCAAATAAATAATAAGCATGCAAGCAGTAAAACCAAAAAGAGACCTTAGTTCTCACAGACAAATGGATGGCAAAGTTGAATCTTATCAATATTTAACTAATCCTGGCTTTACGTGGCTCATCAAGGTCTTCCCTATCATTACCTTCCTTTCACAGTATTGGTAGGGAAAAAGGATGAAAGAAAAGCAAACGAGCAAAAAGCCTTCACAGTAGCCTGAGGTTAATTTAAATATATTTAAAAACTGTGCCCAACCACTGTGACAAGAGCAGTGTTTTATAGAGAGGTTGGCAGCACCCTGCTGGAGAAATTTTGTTTATATGGCAAATAATAAGTTTTTGCTGTGTTGATGGAATTGATTAATGCAGGTCTGACTATCAAATATCTGTAACCAAAAGAGGCATATTTAGACATTGCCTTTTTGTCTCCAAAGAATATGTCCTGACTGCAAAGAAGTATAATTGCAGAGCACAGTGAAATAGAAGTTCTTCAGGTTTGTCATAGAACTGATGCCTGCAAACTCCGTGATATTATATAGAGTGCTAAAACTGGGTGTCTTTTTGGTGCCCAGAGACAGGACAAGGAACAATGGCCATAAACTAAACTGCAAGAAGTTTCACTTCAACATAAGGAAGAATTTCTTTTCATTGAGGGTGGCAGAGCACTGGAACAGGCTGCCCAGGGGCGTTGTGGAGTCTCCCTTTCTGGAGACATTCCAAACCCTCCTGGACATGTTCCTCTGTAACCAGTTGTAGGTGTCCCTGCCTTGTCAGGGGGTTGGACAAGGTGATCTCCAGAGCTACCTTCCAAAAGTAACGATTATGTTATTCTGTTTTTCACTGCAGAAAGCCCTCGGATAAGGGTTCTGATTTCACATCATTATATCCAAAGTATTTCCTTGGCAGTCATGGAATTACATTAGAAAATGAAATTATTTCTACAACCCTTAATATGTTACTTGATTTCTGTTCTTGTGTGAATCTCAGATAATTCTATCAGAAATGCTCACTTTTGCATCATAAACCTTGAAGGTGGAAAGAAAAAAGTTCCTCAGGCTACACCAAAAGGAGCATGACCATCAGGTCAAAGGAAGTGATCCTGCCCCTCTACTCTGATTTTGTGAGACATCACTTGTAGCAATCTGTGCAGTTCTGGTGTCCTCAGCATAAGAAGGACATGGAGCTGTTGGAGCAAGTCCAGAGGAGACCATGAGGGTGACCAGGGGCTGGAGCGCCTACTGTATGAGGACAGGCTGAGAAAGTCGGGGCTGTTCAGCCTGGAGAAGAGAAGGCTGTGTGGTGACCTCAGAGGAGCTTTTCAGTATCTGAAGCGGACCTACAAGGATGCTGGAGAGGGACTGGAACAGGCTGCCTAGGGACTGTAGCGACAGGACAAGGAGTGATGGGTTCAAACTTAAACAGGGGAAGATCAGGTTAGATATAACAAATAAGTCTTTGACTGTGAGGCTGGTGAGTCACTGGAGCAGATTGCCCAGGGAAGTTGTGAATGCTCCATCCCTAACAGTGCTCAAGGCCAGGTTGGACAGAGCCTTGGGCAATGTGATCTAATGGAAGGTGTCCCTGCCCTTGGCCAGGTTTGGAACTAGATGATCTTAAGCTTCTTTTCAACCTGAACCAGTCTGTGATTCTATGATTCTATGACTTTTCTAATACAGCACAATTGCAAAATATTCTAAACACTGAGGGGATGCAGAAAGGTGTCAAAATACCCCAAAATAGCTGTGAAGTATTTCTCATATTTTTAGCACAATGCTACTGGGCTACAGGCACTTTAAAATAGGTGCCTTTGATTTTCTTCTGTTTGGGCTGTGGGAGTTTGGGAAAGCAAGCTTGGTGAATTGGTTATATTTTATTATATAAATAAATAATTTAATTAAATGAAGCTCGTAAGACCTAGCAGCAGCTGATTTAGAATTAATGGAGAAATTAGAAATTTTTTAAAATAAATCCAATGTGAATCCTAAGTAAGACACTACGGAAAATAGAAACAAACATCTTTACAATAATCCAAATTTTGGACTGACTGTAGCCAATGAGAACATACAAATGGTAAGATCACATTTAAACTCTCCCTGTGCTTGAATTTTGGAGCTCACAATGATGATGTGGCCACACTATGCAACAGTGAGCAATATTTGTGCTGAGCTCTGGGATGCATATTTAAACAAATATAAATATATGGATTTTTCTTTCTTGATATATTCTTTGGAAGGGAAATACCATGGCAAAGATTTATTACAGACTTTATTTAGTACAGAGATATTCTCTTCAAGTTTTACCTAAATTCAGAACTAGATCCTCAAGGTAGAAAGTAGAGCTCCATTGTCCATACTGATACAAAACCATTTAGCAAAAAAATTTGCAACATTTCTTTTCATATGTATTATTTAGTTAAGCAGCAAAGTGGAACTTGGGACTCCAGAGTTTCACTGACAGATCTCGCAGTAGGATGCTGGCTTACTTTCTGTGAGTGTTAGTTCATATGTAATTTAATTACTTGTTTTTAAAAAGTGCTTTGGGAATCAAAGTTCTCATGCTTTGTTGACTATTTCTGGTCCTTCAGTACAATTTGCAGTCTATATGGTTGTGTCACCATCACTGTTTGTGGGATGTTGTAAAGCAGATTTACAAAATTATCTAGGTCTTAAAATATTTGTAGTATTTTTAGTGTGTTTATTTCTGATCATGATTTCAATCATCTGGTTTATACAAGGCTCTGCAAACCATTGTATCAAAACAACTGAGGGGGTAATAAAGTGCTATTAGTGTAGGGGTGAACAGTTTGGGGTAAGATTACTGGGAATTTGGAAAGTTGACTTTGTTACCAAAAATGGCTTTTTCAAAGTCACTGCAAAGGGTTTCACTGTCTTCCACTCTTGTTCATCAGGTGTCAGGCTACTACTTGTAATGGTAAATTTTGTGCATTCTCACTGGAAAGAATGTACCACTTTCTGGGGGGGAAAGAAAACAGTTGTGGTTTAAACCCAACCACAAAGCTTGTTCACTCATTCCCCCCTTTTCTTGCCCTCCCCCTGCTCCTAGAGGGACGGAGAAGAGAATCGAAAATAATGCAACTCCCACGGGTTGAGATAAGAACAGTTTAGTAACTAAGGTATAACACAGATCACTACTGCTACCACCAATAATAATAATGATAAAGGAAATAACAAGAGGAAATAATACAACACCAGCTGACTGATAACTCGCCCCACTCCCCCCAGCCGAGCACCGACCGATACCTCCTCCAGCCCTGCAGTCCCTATCCCTTCCGAGTAACTCTTGGTTACCTCCTGGGCATGACGTGCTGTGGTATGGAATGCCTCTTTGGCTAACTTGGGTCAGGTGTCCTGTCTCTGCTTCCTCCTGGCCTCCCCTCCTCCCTGGCAGAGCATGAGGCTCAGAAAGTCCTTGGCCAGACCAAACATTTGAGCAGCAACTAAAAACATCGGTGTTATCAGCACTGTTCCCAGGCCAAAAATCAAAAACGCAGTGCTGCACTAACTACTAAGAAGGAGAAAAATGACTGCTACTGCTGAACCCAGGACAAAAACCAAAACCAAAACAGCCCCATAAAGTTTCATTTTATCTACCTGCAGAAACATTTTGAGGTGATTAAAGTAATTTTAAAAAATCAAAGACTTGATTTGATTAGAGCATTCATCGTCTCTGAAATGCAAACAGTTCTGTAATTGTTTGCTCTTTTAAATGAATAAATAAACTGATAAGTAAATTGCTACTCTTGAACGTATACTTTTGTAGCAAAGTTTTTCCTTGGAAAACGACAGGAAAATAGAAATGCGAAGTTGTTACATTGCATTAGAGTATCATCATGTTTGTAAGTAAAATTAAAAAATAATGTTTTTTCAGGAATCATGAAAATCCCTTCGGCTTTGTGATGAGGTTTGTGTTCATTTTCCTTAAAATGGGATTCCTGATGTTACTAGGGCTTAGGCAGCAGGGGGATTAGAAGAGAACATCACTAGGCAGAGCTTTGTTTCTTCTGGGAGAGGGGTGTGGAAAAAGCAGAATAAAGAAAGGAAACACAGGTTAGACATGTTGAAGCTGACAGAGAGCAAAGAATAAAAATGTCATCCTTTGGCACCAATGTCCCAAAGGGATTTTTTATCATTGCCCTGGATGACCAAATTGCTGAGCTATGATTCAGTATTTGTCCAATTAAAACTAATAATAAGATGTATCTGTGATGATATAAAAGAACAGTGAGATCTGATGACATTGGTGCCAAAAAAGATATATGGATACTAATGGTAAAGGTTCCCTTTTCCCAGATTAGTGTTTTATATGGCCATCAAGAGATTTTTAAGCATCTTTCCCATTAGGCAGCATGGAAGACACTCCAGATAATACTTTTGGTAGAAATGAGTTAGGCAAGGAAAATAATTCAAGGAAGTAGGGTTTTTTCTTTCTGTCTCAGTTAGTTACTTCCTTGTATAGTAAACTTGGATTTCAAGTCTGAATTAAAGCATATACAAAGATAACTTTTAATAACATGCTGCTTACTGTACAGTTTCTTCAGAACTTCGCTTCGTGAGACTTGAAATATAAGAAATGGCTGATAATGAATCTCACATTTCTTTATCTCTGTTGATAACCAGCAAAACAATGCTATCAATGTAATATCTTTGGACTTTAAATCTACTAAGCCACTATATAAATGGGTTTGACATGTACATAATCTGCTTCTGAGATTTATAGTGGATATTTATTGAAGGATTTGGGAGCAATGAAGCTGTTCATGGCTCTGCTACCACATATTTTACTGCATATGTATGAAAAAGGAACGCATCAACATACGAAGGATTTCAGCAATTTAAATTAAAAATACCTTTTTCCTTCATCCTTGCTTTGCTTTGGAAATTCTTACAAGACCAGATTTGCAGGGGAAGGGGAGGGGGCAGGGAGAGGAGCATTCTTCTGTGGTAGACCTTAAATTGAACATAAGTGGATTAAAATAGTTTATTCAATATAGATATCTTCCATACTCATGGAACCTTATGCCTTATAATAATCTGTGAATTCGATACACTGAGCTATGCTCACAAAAAGATTTAGGCACCTAAACCCGAGATAGTGATCAGTTCTCAGTTTAGCTACTACATGGCCCTAGGAAGTGCCTATAATCCAACATCCCATTTTCCAGTTAGTAAAATTCCATGACCACCTAAACATCTGCTTCTGAACATTCCCACAAGCATCTCAATCTGTACCACACTAAGCATCTAAGAATGAATTCATGCTTACATATTTTCTGGAGAAAGAAGAACATTCATTCTTCTGCCTTATTTAGAGCAGCAGTCTTCAGCTGTGACTGCTCTTGGGTGCCTGGGACAGCCTGTAAGCATTAGAGAATTGTATGTTACCATCTATTTTCCTGCAATACTCACCAATTCCTCAGCAATTTAAGGTTCACAGACTTCCTAAATTTAAGAATGTCTTTTATTCAATAGGTTTTCATGGAGAATTTTTTTAAAAAGACCTCTCAAAATGGACATTGTTAAAATATTTCACAGATTAAATAGGATGAAGGAGCTTTTCCATTCATTAATTTTGAACCTTATGTTAGTTTTACTTGATGTTTTCTACTTTTTCTTTTGGAGAAGACTCTTATTTGTTTTTCCATGCCACATCCAATTTTACAGACCTTCATCATATTCCCTGCTATTTCTCTTTTCCATGTTGAAAAAGATTAAATTAGCTTTTTTCATCATACAAAAGCTATACCACATTTTTGAAGATCATTTGCAGTGTTCTTTGCATATTTTCAATTTTATCTTTTTTTTTTTTTTTTTTTTTACGTAGAAAAGCCAGAACTGAACAAGTGTCAAGATTGAGATCTTCCATGGATTTAACTATGGCATAACAGGGCTTCTTTAGATTTCTGTTTCTTTTGAGATAGTTCCTGGCCTTCCATTTGCTTTCTTGATATCTATTTATATTAATCTGACACTTCCTGGACTTCATTATTACAAATCTAAATCTCAGTCATGGATAGCAGTAATCAGTTTAGATCCTTTTTCTGGATAAGTACATAAGAATACCTTTTTCTCTACATGCACCACTTAACATTTACTCATACTTAATTTTGTCTTTCCTTTTATTACCATGTTTTGTGAACTCCTCTTTTGCTGCATCTCTCTTACCTATAAGAATTTCTTTGTTACCACGAATAACTTGGCTTCTTCCCTTATTTCACCTTCTTTCTTATTTGTGTGTGATTATGTGAAATAACATGTATGCCAATGTAGAACTGCATGTGAGACATCCCTTCACTTATTTTCAGCAAGTGAATAAATTAATAAGGCTGGCTGTATGCTTTTACCATATTTCCATTATGTTCCAGATTTCTTTACCCGTGTGAAAATGCTCCTTCTTATTCTGCGACAGCTTCATTTTTTAAGAGGCTTTGGTGAAGTATGTGAAATGCTTTTTGAAAATCAAAGCAGATTATACCAGCTGATGTGTCTTGCCAGTATGCCTATCAACTCCTTCAATGAATGTCACTGCGTTTAAGTGACGTGATTGCCCTTTAAGAAATCATGCTGATTCATTGCCAATAATTTTTAAGCCATGTGGCTCCTAAATTTAATTTTTTAGAAAGTGTTTTGCCAGTTTATATGCTAAAGATATCAGGTTTACTCGTCTGTAAGTTAGTTAAGAAGCCTAGGGGGCCGTGGAAAGACAGAGCTTAAAAGCATGTTGTCATAATGCTAAAGCCTTTTGTGACATTAAACCATATTTACAGGGGAAAAAAGAAATACGGATATTTCAAACCTGAAACCAAAGTTTTGATGCTGATCTCTTGGAATAATTAAGAATATTAAGAATAATTAAGAATACAAGAATTAAGAATAATTAAAACATTTCACACCAGGGTCTTAGGTGGTTATTAATATTCTAACTGCCTAAATTTGCTTTCTCTTTCATGCTGTGTATGAAAGTTACATATTATCCTGTCTTCTTGGCTGCTAGGCAACTGTAATAATGCCTGTCACAAGCAGCCTAACAGATATCTGTGACTGCTGTTTACTTTGTATATAGTGGTGGTAATAATATATGAGTATAAATCCGAGATGGCAGGCAATGGAAATAACAGAACAAATGTCACTGAAACTTTTGAGATATGCCCAGTTAAAGCTCAGGCTACATGGGTGGAGTTATGCAGCAGGGGTCTGAAACTGAAGGAAAAGAAGCAATCACTGTTGTGGGAGTGAGCTGATAACTCATTAATTGTAAATTAATGTATTTAATTAACAGCTTTTGAGCAGCGTTATTCATTTTAATGTCTGAGTTCTTATAACCAGCAATGGATTTATCATCAGATCACCTGAGTTACATTAAAATATTATTTCTTTTGATTTACTGGGGAACAAAAGAGACAAGTAGGACTTGCTTAATTTAGCATTTTTCTTAAACCTTATTAGTGAAGAATTAATATCTTAATGCAATCCACCCCCACACAATAAATAATTTCAGGAATATTTTTCCATTGACCTCAACCAATCAGCCTTCAACCTCATGACAATGTGATTTTGAAGTATAATTCTAAAACAATCATTGCATTGTTTATTATTAAGAATTTCCTTATTTTAATGAAATAGACTTTACTTCAATGTGAGGTTGACAAAACTTCAACATTACGTTCTAAACACATCTAAAACACATCTGAACACATCTAAAACACAAACTCCCATACATATACAAAAATCCCAGTAAATTCCATTCCTGTATAAATTATTAAGATCATAAACTATGGTCTTTGAAAGAATAGTTTCCCTTCTAAAGGGAAACTGGTGTGTCCACACTGAAGCTGTGAAGGTCACCTGCAATCTGCACCAGAAGATTATCACCAAAGAGCAAGACATATGTTCAGGCACATGATGCTTGCTCAGCCACTGCCACTGGTATCAGGACTGAAAATTACTGATAGTTCTTGTTATACGACCCATTCCTTTCCACTGAAATGAAGCCACAAGTTTACAAACAACTGAGACGCTGTATAGTAATAACTAATTTTGTTTAATAATATAGTACTTGAAAGTTACACATAACACTTTTTCTGAGTGCTTTACCGGTACTAACTTTACGAGAAGAAGCTAGAATTAAACCAAGGAACTGTAGGTCAAATACTCTTTTCACTGAAAATAAATTCTCAAAAGGAAAATCAATGAGTACCAAAATAAACTAAGAAAGTCAAGGTGCTAACGTACTGAAGGTGAAATTTATTTATACAGAATATAAACTAAACACAGCAAAATATCAGAATCAATAACTTCCTAATGGTGTCAACACACTACTGAAATGAGCCATATGTGCCTCATATTTGCTACCTTATTCTCTGATTTTCAACAAAACTTTTCTTATATTTGTGTCTTCTACCTACCTTGTGAGAGGAAGATAGAAACAGAACAGTCTGGGTTGGAAGGAATCTTAAAGCTCATCCAGTTCCAACCCGTGCCACAGGCAGGGACAACTCCCACTAGACTACGTTGTTATCTTCACATTTGTAGAAGATACATAGTTTGTCTCTTTTTTGCATTTACAGTGGGGCAAAGCCTGTCTTTTGATATAGGTCATGTTGAAATAAAATTTTATATCACTGATCCAAAGCAGAATAACAGAATAGCAAAAGTCTTTATGTTTCAAAAAGTTATTTCTGACCATTAGTGATGAAATACCAATAATGCTTTTTAGAATAAATGTTCTTATATATAGCAATTATCTAATAACAGGTACACAGAAGCATGAATAAATTAATTACAGTGCTAGTGTATACTTTTAAACTTTGGGACTTTGAACAAGAGATGCAATATCACTTTCAGTCAAAGTCCCTGGCAGGCCATTTTGTTATTTTCTTCACATGTCATAATATGTGACATGTTATTTTATGTGGTTTGGAAAGTGAGAATTTCTAGAGGTAGCTTGGTGAAGAGCAATTTAATCTTTGGAAGTAATTAAGAAGTCCATGCAACATGATTATTTCCCATGCGCGAGAGTTGATAGAAGCATATAAAATCTTTTTAAAAGGTGCTGCTAATGTTCAACAGAGTTATGGAAATCCATTAGAGAACTCCTCTTTGAAGGAATGACAAGGAGGGAAATTTGGAACATTTTTCATATACAATGTTGTTTTCAGCAATGAAGGCTGGAATAGTTAGCAACTTCATGGAAACCTATGGGAAATTGAGTATATGTAAATGAATGAGCTTTTAATAAGACAGATTCTTGTAATCCCATACAAATAATGGGCTCTCATTACATGAATGACATTGTAAAAATTAGAGGGCATTCCAGCAAAGCCAGCTACAGTAAGCTGATTATTGAAGAATGAAGCCAATGCAGAAAATGCTAAGGAGCTTATTTTAAACACTAAAAAGGACACAAAACTCTTTTTTTCTGCAAGGTGCTCAATTGGTCTGAGGCAATACTGAATACAGTAAAATCAATCTGAGGTGCAGAGAAACTGGAGAGATAAAATCTATCTAGCTTCATCAGACAGCAGTTGAGAGGCAGTGTATGTTGGATGTTGGATAGCCTGATTTATTCCAATCACAAATTAAAAATAAAATGTAAATAAGATACTAGGTGTTTCAACATTGGTCCTTATTATTGTTACAAATTTCCATCCACAAAAAGGATGAAAAGTGTTTGCTGGATTTTTTTTTCCCCTAGGGTTTTCAGGTATGTGTCTAAGATTCAGTGCTTAATGCAAAACCACACTGGATACAGCTCACTGGAATCTTGTCTTCAGAATATTTTTTTTTTCTAGGAAAAGAATAGGTTCAGCAAAGGAACCAAAGTTTTTATGGGAAAAGCTGGAAATGGGATCTACTCCAGAATGGATTTGCCATTGTAACACTCAGTTGAATTCAAAGCTTCTCTTTGCCTCATTCCACCTCTTTCTGACTCAGCTAATAGTCACAGTCTGTGTTTCAAATTATCCCTGGCAGATGCCATAAACCCTCCTTTACTTTGGCCTGGGTTGGCAGTAATTCTAAAATGCTTATTCTTTTTCTGAGGTAATCAGTTTCTAAAACCTAAGGTTTTGCACAAATCAAATTTCTGCCTTAAATTTTGCTGGCTAATGACTAGATCCAAGTGAAGAAACGTGCTTCGGGGTTTATGACCATAGATTTCACCAGAAGTATGTGTGACCCTGAGCACTCATCTGCAACATTTTCTTCTGTTGCTATGTGATAGAAAAATTCAGAACTCATTTAGGGGTATTTATTTTTAGAGAGCTATACTCATACAAAATAGCAGACTTCATACAAAATGGGGCAAAATAACAATTGGTGTACATAAGTGACACAAGAAAAAGCCAAAACACACACTGTAGGGAAAAAATGAAAATCATACATGGTTTATTTTCTCTATTTTTTTTTTTTCTTAAACAGAGCTGATGCAATGAATCATGGTCCAGTGCACTTTGCTCAGTGCCAGAGCTACAAAAAATGAAAATGGATTCATGTTAATTTTAAGCCTCCAGCTTCTCACTCCTAGGGTTCTACACTCACCCATGATTAATTCAGAAGCTTGGCAGACAGTAGTGCTTTGCCTGCAGCTGTGCCAATGGGAATTACTCAAGCATAGAGACTAATCTCAGATAAAGAATCTGGAGGAAAAGTCACAGACAGAAGGCAGTGTTCAATATTTGCCTTTTAGGGACAGACAGGCAAACTCTTAGCTCTTGTCACTTAGCTAACACATCACAACATGAGTAAAAACCATATATATCCACGTCGTGACAATGATATTGGAGTTTTTTTACAGACTAAAAAAAAGGAGTAAGTTATATTTCTGTGCAACATACCGCAGCAGTAATGGAATCCTCTGTAATGGAAATTGGCATTTCCTAGGAAGCTATGATGATAATTTTTGTTCATAGCCTGGCTTCTTATTTTCAAGGTTATACTCAAAAAGCCAAAACAATGTGTGCATTACACAAGGTGTACCCCAGCAGAGAGTAAACAGAGTTCAAGCTGATTGTGGTGCATTCCTTTCATTTGGAAAATGTTTCCTCTAGCTGTTCCTATAAGAAAGAGATTGACAGAGCCAGAACTCAGCATGAGAGGGAAGTTTTTGAATTCTCTTGCATTCTGCAGAGCATGTAGGTTAATCACTGTCTTAAGATGCTGGGCAGGTAGCACAGACAGACTGTGAAGCAGGAAGATCAAAGGTGACTTCACCCGATGTGAGCTGAAAATAAAAGAAAGCAGCAATAACATCTGAAAAATTTAGGTTAAAGTGCTCAGTTATAGTATGAATTGCTTCAATTATAAGGAGGAAGGAAGCCAGAGAAATAGAGAAAGCTACTACCTGTTTGTCTCTTCTCACCTGTTTTCAGTGGTAATATGCTCTTTTGCAGCTAAAAAACAACTTCCTAACCACATTGCTATCAAGGTGACTTTGATTCTAGTTGGCTCAGTCCTCTGTAGTTGCTTCCTGCAGAGCTCTAAACAGATTGGGGTGTTTGCCTTTGTTTATTAGGAAAACTGGCGTGTTTTTTGCTGCTTTTTACCTGCTTTAGATCTTTGGGAAGATAGTTCAAAGCTGTCAATCCCTTTAAGGGAGGAGCTTAGAAAGCTAAAAATTACAAAGCAACATACGCAATGAAAAGAAGTAGATGTCAGGACTCTTTCTTGAACCGTGCAAGGAACAAATTCAGTACACCTGCTATTTACTGCATTGTAAGACAAGTTAATTGGGTATATATCCATGTATAATTTTGAAATGTTGGAAATTCACTCACTACTTCTTCATGAGTTCTAGAAAAATCATGAAATATTCTTGTGCTTCTTGACAGTACTCCTTCCCCCAGTTCAGAGGCCATTGCACTATCTGTGTCTACAGATTATGCTATTCAATAAATAAGGAAGCCCTTGCATGTGAAAATGAATGAAAGTCTTAATAACTCTGGGGCCTATTCAGCAGGGGTTCAGTGCTTAGTGGAATATCCTATTCCCATAGTTCTCTGTGCTCACTTAGTCTATTTTACATGATCCCATTAACTTTTAGCAAATCTCTTCTACTAGGCATAATGGAACAGTGTATTTTCACAAAGGTAGGAAGAATAAAGTCAGGTGTATTGAGAAAACAATCAATAAATATGTCTTTTCTCTGCAGTAATATTTAACACTTCAGGGAATGGATGGAATGCTTTAGCATAGAAATGGAAATTAAGTTGTTTGTCCAAGCGCGATATTTTAATTTTACTTACTATTCAACTGCTTCTCACTGAAAAGTGACAGTGACCTCAGAATGCTACTTCATAACTTTTTAAGACTTTCATACAACATTTAATGATTAAAAAATAATTTTTGAAGAATGGCTTTATAAATTCTTCTATTTAATAAAAGGAAGAAAGAATAACATTCCTTGATTCTACCTAAAATAACTAGATTAAAACTAATTTTCAGCATTTATAATGTTCATAATTCAATACATACAGACTATTTTTGGATTAATACAATTTTAAAGTGCTAATAGAAGATAATTGTGGCTTTGCCAGAGATTATTATGTTAAAGACACTCCAGTTCCAATTCTCCATAGCACATTCAGAAACAATTGGCACACTTTGCTCTTTTGCATAAGCAGAAAGCCTAGCCTATAGCACTTTAATTTCCTTTCACCATTGCCACAAGAGGGTAGCTATAAATATTAACTGTCATGGTGTACATTTGTTGCAGAGACATGACTGGAAACTTTCCTGTATCCTCATGTTGAATTATTATTTGTATTCTACATCAGATGTAGTTACAGCCAGTAAGACTATTCTTATTTGTGGAGAGAGACATCTAGGACCAGAAGGAGTCTGACATAAATGTCATCATAGATACTATGATGACGTTACTGTGGTGAATGCAGGGATGATGAATTGTAGAATCTTAAAATTATTTGGATTGGAAAGGACATTAAAGCTCTTCCTGTTCCAAACCCCTGCCTCAGGCAGAGACATCATCCACTAGACCAGTTTGCTCAAAGCCCCATCCAACCTGGCCTTGAATGTTAAATTACAGAGATTAGCTACTAATTATCTTTTAAATATCACTAAGTTTATGTAAATCTCTTCAGTTTCAAAAGACCATATCTATAAGATATGCTTATTCTTTTCTCCCTGCTGAACAAAGTGCCTGGTTAAGCTTATTTAAGGCAATAGTGACAAGTTAAATACAATTTAATTTGACACAGCTGTGTTGTGATATCATCAAGGGCTGGATGGCCATAACGTTTCTGGTTAAGACTAAGGTGTATCACCAGAGTAATGTAAGAGGCCAGACTCATAACAGCAAAACCAGCAGTGTTTTGGCACCACTTTCTGTGGGAAACCAGCTGGGTCCTCGCCAGCTTGTGCATGCAAAAGTTATATTCCTGTAGCATCTTAGAAATAGCACAGTTTATCATAGAATAGAAAGGGAAGGGAAGGCACAAGGGTTCCTAAGCCTAAAACTTGGGTAAGAGCAAGCCCTGCAGCCTCATCTCCAAGACCTGGCTCAGCAGCTGACCAAAGCAGCTCTCCAGAAAAATAGGGGAGTGCCTAGCAGCCAAGTATTGACAGGTTTCCAGCAGGCAAGATTTATATAGAGACTTTCTGACTTTCTGTCAGGAATCTGGTAATGTAGAAAACTTTGGCAAATATTTAATACTGAGGAATTTACATCTCCAACAGAAGATTTTTCAGCTGAAGAACTTGTGTCAAACTTTTCTATACTTGGCATATTTGACCTTTCAGCAGCTCTCCTACATGTTCTGACACATATGGCTCAACTCAGTGCCACAAAGTACTTTATTTTTACTTACATGAAATTTGTCCCTTTCCCGTGAGAAATGGTGGCATGGTGTTTAGAGTCAAGGTCTTCTCTAACTCACAGTGTACCTCTGTTCAGTTTAAGTGTAGATCATTACATTTTCACCATTATCCACCAGGAGTGGACTGGGACATTAATCACAGTGATTTCATTTTCTCAGATGACAAAAATGAGGCAGACATATTTTCTTGCAAAATATAAATATTACCCACATTCATATTGTTTGTTAATGTGGTTTGAAAAAAAAAATAGTGATGACAACCTGGTATTGAAATAAATTTGGTTTTGTTTCTAATTAAACAGAAATGAGTACTGAAATTCAATAAAACCAAGTGGTAACTGAGGGATTGAGTGAGTTACCTTTTTCTATTGTACTATAATCATGTTATATAGAGAGGCTTTCATGACCTTTAGAGCCACTTGAGAATCTAATAAACAGCATCAGGCCCAACTCTTGTCAGCAGCAAAGATTTTTGTCAAGGTAGTATGGTTACTGCTATTCTACTGGGCCTTTGTGCTTTAACATGCCTGTCTAATCTAGAAAGCTAAAATGTTCTAACATTTATTTTTATGTGGTATATTAAGCTGTTGCTTAGTGAAGTAACTGTAACATTCAATATATACATGTATATATATATATATATATATATATAGTGCGTGGACTTGCGCCACTAACCTCATCTTGTTTCCATGGTTTCCTGTTTTCTCCACATATCTAGTCTGTTTTTCAGATCATGTTTTATACATATCATTAGGAGGAGGAATTATCAGGCAATCACAAACAGGCACTGAGAGAGCTGGGATTTTAAGATTATATCACTAGCTATTTAACTGGGAACAGGCAGTTAAAACAAAAGACTGAGAATCTGGATGCTGCAAGTTTATTTATGTTTATTTATGTCACCAAAGCATTATATGAACTGAGGAAAATCTCTTTACCTCATTTTAAAGTGGCATGGAGAAATTTATATCAAAAAGGCTTCTGCAGAGGCCTAGGAAAAACCTGTATTTCATGCCTATTTTTTCTGATGAAGATTTTTATTGGCTTTTTAGAAACTGTTATTTGGAAATAGCTGGTTTTCATTTGTTCAGTTAAAAAAAAAATCAAATGTCTTTAATGTCAAAAATTTTGTTTTTTTCTCAATAAAATGTAAACTCTTAGAAAAAAAAATAATTAATGAACCAAAAACTATTAAAAAATGGTCTCTATATCTCAGATGCACAGTTCTGGTACTAGATATCTGAGATATCTTCCTAAAACAGGCAGCCTAAAATAAGATGTAAGCAGGTGGAAGATAGGATAACCCATCCTTCTGACTGATGCCAGAGGTGAATTTAGCTGCTATTTTTACCTTAGCTCATTGCTTAGGGAAAGATAAATGTTAATTTTGCAGCTGCTCTCCAAGTTTGTCTCTACTCACTGTCAAAATTCTTGTAATATTTCTGTCCAGATTGAACAAGCATGAAGACAACCAGCAAAACATTCGTAGATACTGTGTAACAAGATTTCTGATGTTTAATTTACCATTTTCAAATATTAGAAAAATGTGAGTCCACAAATAAATGTCTCTTAAATAAGGCTCTTGCTGAGAACACAACAAGAAAACTGCTAAAATAAACAATCAACTGTTCAGGAGATGTCATATTTTCTATTTAGGTTTACCGAGTACACTTGTGCATTTCTGTTTCATTACCTTTGCCTGATTTTTCTGGATAACTTGCATTCCATCAGTGATTGCCATCTGTAATGTTACTGACAGAGCATTTACTTTTCCAGAATTGAAATACTGTGACCACTGACATTTGAAATGACAAGAAAAAGTGGAAAAGGCTTAAACGGAAGAATTTTCGTATATTTCTATATCTGAGACTGTAATCCTGGACTACACCACTGGGACAGATATCAGTGCATGACATCTAGTGGTAGAAGAAAGAGATCCATCGATCTGTGTTACCAAGGAAAGATTCTTAAACTATTGCATCCACATGTACACATCACAAGAGAAAACTATTCTTATCTAAACCCAGGTAATCATATAAGATAAAATTATTCTTTATGCATCCCTGAACAATACATCTAGGCAGACTCACAGTCTGCTTTCTATCTTAAGGTATAGGCTTTATTTTCGTAAATCTGTTTCCATTGAAGAAACTCTGAGAGGCATTTGCTTAAATACATTAAAGGTTTTTCAAGAATAACCAAAGAAAAGATTCAGCAAGAATAACATACATAAAATCAGGGTTATACAATAATTAGAAAGCCCTTTATTTTTCTGTAAGCAGTAAAATGTTCTGAGGTGTTAAAAGTAATACAGAAGTCCTGTACTTTCCATAGAGGTAGCCTGGACTTCCTTGGCCTCCTAAACACCTGCATGGTATTCTTCACTGTGAATTACAGTAGGAATTACAACTGGATTGAGGAAGAATAATAGCTAACTAATATTAAAGTATTCTTCCAACTTTAGACTGAAACTTACTAGGAAAGATGGAGCAGTTGTGTACAAAGTATTTATTCTGAGAATATATAAAGCTTTTCATGTACCCATTTCATCAAACTGTGGATTTTAAACCTGGATAGCTCTATCGCAATATAGAGCATGTTCAGGCACCGTACTGTGTCAAAGTGTACTTGTTTAATCACACTAGAGTATCCATTTTAAATTGTTGGTCAATGTTCTCAGCAGAGAGAAATGTTTCAGCTTTCCAAACCCCTTTCACTAATTTTTTTGTTTCTCCTTCTCTTTCATCTTCTTTTTCCCTCCTGGCTAATATTGTTCCTAAAAATGCTGTGAAGTTTCTTTTTAGAGCTACTTTTCCCAACAAATCAACACTTTACTAGGAACTTTTTTTTCCAGATGTATTTGTAATTTTTCTAAACATAAGAATCCTTCCCTGATTAAAAACAAAAACCAAACCAGAACCAAACCCAAACTGGAACTTCTTTCTTAAGCCTACAACAAGACACTACAAATTTGAAGTGGGGAAGGCAGAATAGTATTTTATCTGGACAAAGCAAGGAACACTCTCATAAATCACAGGACTGTCTTATTTGAAATGAGTTTCCAAATGAGCTCACCCAATAACATAATATTTAATAGAAATTCTCATCCCAAATTAACAAAATCAGCAAAAGAATCAGTAACTGAAAAGAGGATTCTTGTATAAAGAAATTCATAAACAATTATGTCTGGATAGTGCATAACTTGCATTGCCAGCCATGCCACGTTAAGTCAGAATGTGTACCTCTTTTCCATGTATTTCTCTAATATAAGATGTTTTTAAATTCTTTCAAAGTTAGCATATTTGGAAAACAGTGTATCAGCAACTGGGGTGGGAATGATATTTTATTCCATTGGACATTTGCTAATCCTCATTCAATCTGACATATTAAACAACCATAAGATAGAAAATATTTGCGAGACAATGCCCAGCCCTGGAGAAAGAATGGCTGCTTTCCATCAAGGACAATGAAACGAAGAGCAAGTACAGGAAGCACGTGGCATTGTGGCCCTGTGTATGAAGAAGAGTGGAAAATCAGGGTTAAGGTGAGTTGATAGAGGGAAGCAGTTGAGAATCAGCTGATATTCAGACAGATGTCCACATAGGTAAGTATGGGCATGAATCTGAATTGTCGTTCTGGACATTATCTCCTGTGCCATACAACAGTAATAACCATTAACCTTTTCTAAGGTCTGAATATAAAGATTGCCCATTTAATGTAATGGAAAAGACGTCACAGGGACAGAATACAGCACATAAAGGGCAGAAATGATCTCTGAAATGACAGTGCAGAAAGGAATTTCTACTGAGCCTCCTTCAGTAGCAGTGACATTTTCAGAGCTCTTAGTTTCACTAGGAATTCATACAGTTGCTAAATAAATGTTATAGAAATATTTTTTATAAGATCATAGAATCATAGAATGGTTTGGATTAGAAGGGACCTTAAAAATCATCTGGTTCCAAATCTAGTTTACTTTTTGTTTGTGGTTATATAGGAAATAATGGTGCTGCACTGTAGCAAACTTGTAGCAAAGCTACAAGTAAAGAATATTTAATTTTAAACCCTTTAATTTTATTGTCGTTGTTTAAACCCAACCACAAAAGCTCGTTCACTCACTCTCCCCCCCCCCCCCTTCTTGCTCTCCCCCTGCTCCTGGAGGGACAGAGAGGAGAATCGAAAAGAATGCAACTCCCACAGGTTGAGATAAGAACAGCCCAGTAACTAAGGTATAATAATAATGATAAAGGAAATAACAAGAGGAAATAACACAACACCTCAACACCAGCTGACCAATAACTCGCCCGACTCCCCCCCAGCCGAGCACCAACCGATACCTCCTCCAACCCTACAGTCCTAGCCCTTCCAGGTAACTCCCAGTTACATCCCTGGGCATGACGTGCTGTGGTATGGAATACTTCTTTGGTCAGTTTGGGTCAGGTGTCCTGTCTCTGCTTCCTCCTGGCCTCCCCTCCTCCCTGGCAGAGCATGAGGCTCAGAAAGTCCTTGGCCAGACCAAACATTTGAGCAGCAACGAAAAACATCAGCGTTATCAGCTTTGTTCCCAGGCCAAAAAATGAAAATATAGCACTGCACTAGCTACTAAGAAGGAGAAAAAGTGACTGTTACTGCTGAACCCAGGACAATATTAAATTATATATATATATTAAATAATTTATATAATTATATATATATTAAATAGTTTATATAATTATATATATATTAAATACTTTAATTTTAAACAATTTCACTCCCATGCTTACTGATCATGCCTGCATACTCACAAGAACTACAAAATATCATAGAATCATGGAATCATGGAATGGTTTGTGTTGGAAGGGACCTTAAAACTCATCCAGTTCTAACGCCTTGCCATGGGCAGGGATGCCTTCCACTAGACCAGGGTGCTCCAAGCCCTGTCTAACCTGGCCCTGAACACTGCCAGGGATGGGGCAGTCACATGTCTAATCCATGACTTCCTTTGGGTAACCAGCAATTTCTAATTCAGATGAAATCAGTCTGGGTTTTGATAGCTGCTTTTCTGGTGTCTCTGCAAGACAAGGCACTAAAAAACACCATGCCAAAAAAATACATTAAACATAGTCAAAATATGTCTGACATTTTGTACAGAGCTACTACTGGAACTGTTGTCATTACCCATTTGTATGATGGGGAATTGCCGCAAGACAATTCCCTCTCAGATTGAGAGCAGACCTGAGGAGGACTTGGGGGTGTTGGGTGACGAAAAGCTCCCCATGACCAAGCTACAGTGTGTTGAGCCCAGAACGTGCCATGTGCTGGGTTGCATCCTCAGAGTGGAAGCAGCAGGTGAAGAGGAGGGATTCTTCCCATCTACTGTGCTCTAGGGAAATCCCTGCTGCAGACTTCTGTCCAGCTCTGGGGCAACAGCACAAGAGGGACGTGGATCTGTTAAAGTCAAGAGGAGGCCATGGAGATGCTGCAAGTGCTGGAGCAGCTCTGCTCTGGAGACTGGTGGAGAGAGCTGGACTGGTTCAGCCTGGAGAAGAAAAGGCCCCAAGGAGACCTCAGAGCAGCTTCCAATGCCTAGAGGAGCTACAAGAAAGCTGGAGAGGGACTTTGGACAAGGGTCTGTAGGGACAGGACAAGGGGGAATGGCTTTAACCTGACAGAGGGGAGATTGAAATGAGAACTTAGGAAGAAGCTCTTCCCTGTGAGGGTGGTGAGGCACTGGCACAGGTTGCCCAGAGAAGCTGTGGCTGCCCCACCCCTGGTAGTGTTCAACTCCAGGTTGAATGGGGTTTGGAGCAACCTGGTCTAGTGGAAGGTGTCCCTGCCCATGACAGGGGGCTGGATTTGTATAAGCTTTAAGGTCCCTTCCAACCCAAGACATTCTCTGTATGTGTGATTTTCTGTTTGAAGACTTGGTAAAGGAGAACAAAGTGGTCACCCTGCATGTCAGGTCAGGAAACACTTGTTCCTGAAGTTCCTTCAAGTTTCCCTTCCTTGATTCGCTCCCTCATGCACACATAGAAGTGTGCACAGTCTCTCTGGCTGTCTCCATGGTAACAGCACCAGATTCTGCTGCGGCTACATTATTTTGCTCAGTGTAAACAGCGCTGCCAGTGCTCTGATGCTGCAGCACCCACTGGAGACTCTCTCTGTGTTCAAAGGGCCACTTGCTGTTAGGCACACTTGCCTGCAGTACCCCACATGTGCTTCTCTTTCTTTTGGCTGTGGGTGGTTTACACTGACAAGGTCTGAAGGCTTTCTATCATTTGTACAGTCAGCAGAAGGATTAAGTGCATGCAGGTTTGTTGGTGCAGGGAGCTACCAACTCACGACAAAAACTGCATGATATGATGAGTTCCTAAACCAGGAATGCCCTGTTTTCCAAACTTGAAAAAGGGAAAAATTCCTACTGAAGATGGTAGATTTTTCAATGTTTCCAAACAGAAGTCGTACTACTTAATGCACAAGCACAAATCCCCAAAGATACCAAAGATCTCCGGAGCACCACGAAAGTCAAGCATATAGAAGATAAGCCAGAATCTTGCCCACTATTAGGCTTCAGGCAGAAGAGGAAGGAGCTAAATACATATGGTAGAGGTGAAAGCCCTTTGTTCCACCAACCTTTATGGAGGCTGATCAAACTCTTCTTTATTGATAAGTGTCACATTTATAAAGAGATCATTGTTAAGTCCTTCATAGAAGATATGCAAAAAAAGAAATCCGTTGTGTTTCGTACCTTTTAATAACACTGAGCACAAATGTATACTCATGCAGGTAAATAATTTTTGTCTTGGATATTCTTATACAGTGAATTTTTGCTTAGTGATGGTGTGCTGGTTTTGGCTAGTTATAGTTAATATAGTCAAATTTCTTCATAGCAACTGGTATGTGTCTATGTTTTGTGTTTGTGCTGGAAACTGTTGATAATGCAGACATATTTTTGTTACTTCTGAGCAGTGCTTACACATGGTCAAGGCCTTTTCTGTTCCTCACCCCACCCCACCAGAGAATAGGCTGAAGCTGCACACAGAGTTAGGAGGGGACACAGTCAGGACAGCTGACCCCAGCTGACCCAAGGGATGTTCTCTACCATAAGACGTCACGTTCAGCATATAAAGCTGGAGAAGAAAAAGGAAGGCGGGTGTCCTGGGTTTACCAGTAACCCTTTTTCTCCTTCTTAATAGCTGGTGCAATCTCTGTGTTTTGACTTCCAGCCTGGGAACAGAGCTGATAACACCGATTGTTTTGGTTGTTGCTAAGTAATGTTTATTCTGGCTGGGGACTTTGTGAGTCTCATGCTCTGCCAGGGATGAGGGGAGGCCGGAAGGAAGCAGAGACAGGACACCTGACCCAAGCTAGCCAAAGAGGTATTCCATACCACAGAACATCATGCCCGGGGAGATAACTGGGAGTTACCCGGAAGGGCACGGGCTCTCTTCAGGGGGTTGAACTCGTTTGGAGGTGGTATCGTATTCTCTTCTCTTGTTATTTTCTCTTATCATTATTATCATTGGTGGTAGCAGTAGTGATTTGTGTTATACCTTAGTTACTGGGCTGTTGTTAACCCATGGGAGTTACATTCTCTCCATTCTCCTCCCCATCCCTCTGGGAGCTGGGAGGGTCAGGGTTGGGGGGAAGGAAAGAAAGAGGGAGGAAAAAAAAAAGGGGGGGGAGTGAGTGAACGAGCTTTGTGGTTGGGTTTAAACCACGACAGGGGGACATTCAGAATAGTGCCATTTGCCTTCCCAAGTCACTCTTAACGTGTGACGGAGCCCTGCTTTCCTGGGAATGGTTGAACACCATCCTGCCAATGAATGAATTCCTTTTTTTGCTTGGCTTGTATGTGCAGCTTTTGCTTTAGTTAAACTGTCTTTACCTCAACCCATGAATTCTCTCAGTCTTACTCTTCTGATTCTCACTGAGAGGGAGTGAGCGAGTACTGAATGGGGCTTAGTTGCCAGCTGGGGTTAAACCACAACCGGTGGTATACTACATATTATGTTATGTTAGCTAAACAAAGTTACATTGTTACCACTGTATCAATGTTGTTTTATTACCTTTGTTTGTTTGATTTTAATGTTATACCTTCTAAAGTGGAGGAAAATCAGAACTGTTGCATGATAGAAAGCTGACCGTGCAACTAGAAACAGGAAAGGTTTGAATATGTTTCCCATAGGGTGGTTTGGGTTTGTAACTTTACAAAGCAGAACAAGAACACTGAATCTCAAATGCTGTACCTTAGAACCTGAGTGGTGCTAGCTGTAATTCCAAATTCTGTGTTTATGACCTAATAATAGCAATAATAATATAAAAAATCATTAATACCTTCTGTATAACATTTTGTCCTACGGCTGTGTATCTGCAGACAACACTGAAATAAATTTATCTCTGCGATAGATGTTGGCAAACAGACTGGGGAAAATCAGCATGCAGCACGGCAAGAGAAAGGGAGACAAATTTTGGTCAAGGGCTCAGGGACAAATCCTGCTGACAGTGAAATGGCTTTTAAATGTCCGCAGAGCACAGAAAGGCTGATGAATAGCAAATGTCATGGCCTTACATTTACTTGCTCTTTATATACTGTTTAAATGCTTCCCATAAAACACAATCTTTCCAATACACCTTTATTCATTCACCATTCTGGTGCAGAGATTCTTTTTCTTGTCTGCATGTTAATTGTCCACATCGGTCTTCTGCCTGTTTCCTCCACATATACTTTTAATTTTTTTAACTGTTTTCTTATAAAAGATGCTCATGTCCAGTCAGTCAACAAAGGCCACTAACTAGCCTGTTCCTCTGTTCCTCTTTCTCCTCCCAGCCTATTTCTGAAAGCCTATTTTGAAAGCAAATTAAGAAACACTTCTCTGGTGCTTAAAGAGCTAGGTCAATATTTCATATTCATATGTTGAAAATAAATTTTGTCTCAAAATCTTCAAATCATAGCTGTTCATTTAATTATGTATTTCTATTAGTGTTAAATCTCTCATGAATGTTTTGTCTACTTATTCACAATTACACTCTCCAGTTGCATGCTGTCATTAGAATCAAGTGATCTTCCAGAGTCAAGGATTATAATTCTATTGAGCCCAAATCCCAATGAAAACATTAGGGTCAAAATACATTTAAAGAATCACTGTTAAGTCCTGTGTACAGGAATGCAGTGAGCCTGGGTTGTAGCATGAAATCTAGAAGTAAAATCTAATAGGAAAAATAAAAAAAGAAAGAAAGAAAAAAACAAGAACCCCTGTACCCATTGTATTTGACTTTCTAATAATGCCAGTCTCAGAGGAGAGCAGAGATGGAAATGAGAAAGGGTGTGCTTGTGATGCAGTCATTCTTGCTGTCATTGTCTTTATGGATTTTCAGCAGGCCAGAAAAGGCCAATCCACTAGAATATGAATGAGAAACAGTTGTGGCCCACCAAGTAAGTAGGAGCCATAAGACCTCCCTGTTTGGGTCCTAATAGCTTTTTCCAGCTCAGTAATGTCTCGCTGTAAAGGAAAAACAAAACAAGACCAAAAAAAAAAAAAAAAAAAGAAAAAAGATAAAAGAAAAAAAATCCTCCTTCCCCATACCCTGTCTCTGCCCTAAGTCCCTTTGATGATTGTTCTGAAGGGCTTCAGAGAACTGTCAGATTTAATAGCTGACTGGGATTTGGTGAAGCAAACCCCTCTTGGAGTTAGTTTTATTCCCATCAGCCAGATATCTGGATTAAATATGCCGTATTGTTATTCAATTATGTTTGGAAAGATCCGACTGATAGGCACTGGGAAAAAAAAAAGGGCTAAGGGGACAGAGAATTTAAACAACAGATTTTTTCTCCAGTAATTATGGATCTGAAATTCCTTAGAAGAAAGGTGAGGTGCACTGGGTAGATGTATTCTAGTTGATACCACCAGTGCATAGAAATCATATCTACTCTTCCTTTCCTAACAATTATAACGAAGACACTTTTCACTGATTTCAGCTGTGATTGAGAGACATTTCCAGCCCCATCTCTAAGATTCTAGTACATTCTGCCTTTTTCAGGAGCTGCATGGGTTTCAGCAACAGTGAAGCGTAACAACAGGAAATTTCAGGTGATAGAGGAGAGCTTTGTGTTAGCAGAGCATGGTGCAGGGTACCTCAAGCCAACTCACCCTGGAGCCAGTAGTGTAGCCACCAGCCAAAATATTCTTACTTGTGAAGATCATGCTATTTTAGTTACTTTAGAGAACATTCTTCCTGTTTAAATGTAAATTGTATCATATAAATTTGCCTGTTCAGTTGAAAGCAGTTCAGGGGTGGATATGCATGGTCATTCTCCATGGTCTGGTGTGGTATGGAGGTATACAGTGTTGACTCTGTAGACAACTGAGTATCCTCCACTGTCAGTACTATCTCAGGAAGCATAGAAGCAAGCTGTGATCCAGCCCACATGCTTCTGTTGACAGGAAGATAAATGTATACTAATTGCAGCATTAGGTAATTAATTCTGTCAGGTAAATAGCCAAACATTAGTAGTCCCATTAAGGTTGAGAGAAAATTTGAACAACAAGGTTAGGTAATTGGACTGTCAGAGTAACATTTATAATACAAAATAATGGATGATGTTAGCTTTTCATCTCTCTTGCTGACAGCCTTATGAACTAATTGGAAGTAGATATAGCACGGCTGACGACTAGACTGAATTAAGTGTGTACCCAAAAAATAGCTCTTCATTGTTTGAGATACATTGAGTAAAACATTTCAGATATTTCAATGATATTTATTTAATTACACAGAAAATTTGTGCCTGTGAAATACAGAAATGTTCCTTGACATATGACTTCAGATGATGTTATTGACAGAAAATCGGTTAAGATTATTTTTTTAATAGGGTTTATTTTGCATCTTTAAGTTACTTGAAATAAGAAACTTGAATAAAACATTTTGGGGGATTTGCTTTACTTGATTGATCAAGAAGATAGTGGTGTAAAAAAAAGAACCTTTGTCAATGTACACTACTCTCGGGGTTTTGGACACTATATATGGTTTAGACAAGGAAAATTAAGTTGTTTGATAAAATATTTTCCTTGGATAATGTGAATATTGATAAAGGTGATTCCTGCACAATGGGAGTTCAATGAGTTTAACCTAGTTCTAGGGAAAATACACTAAGGAGACTAATCTATATTACAATAAAAAGCGTATTGTGGTGCTGTTTCTTGTGCTTATTGGCATAATATGCTTTCTTTCTTTGCTCCCTCAAATCAGAGTCTTCACCCATGAAGGCTAGACCGTTTGTGGAGGTATGTACAGAGTACTTCAGAGTGAGGATCACAAAAAGGAAGAAGAAATATTAAAATAAATCAAATTTTAAGAGAAGAAACCTTCAGTGTTGAAATCAGTTACTTTGAAGCAGAGTAATCTGGATTTATAACATGTTCACATAGTTCACATGTAGAAGTGGTAATGTATGAGCACATCATTCCAGTACACTTTATGATGTGGTGGAGAAAAAATATTTAAGAGCCTGTGCTCATGAAAGACCCTGGGGATAAGCTCCAAAATAGCAAAATTCAACTCTTCAATTGGATAGAAATACTAAGTATGGACCCACATTTTATACTTAATCAGTTTTAACATGAGAGGTACAAATGCTGAGTTGCAGAGTAGGGAAAGAACTGCTGAGTGAATACTTCCGAGTAAAACTACTAAATTAAGAGATATTCCCTTTCATTTTATAGTAACAATTGTTACTGAAAAGTGTTTGGATAAGGTCTAGAAACATATTTACAATGAAACTGTAGCTTTGATTTTTTGGTGACTCCTTTCACCTGAGAATTTCTCCCTGAAATTTCGTACTTGAGAATCATCATTATTTACCCATTCCAAGTATCCAAAATAAAGACTCACAACCCAAGTAACAAAACACATCTGAAATGGTGAATGCTACATTTCCTAATGTGTATTCAGCAAAGCATTTCAGAGTTTTCTATTAACATACAGATGTCTAATACATAGTGGTGAAACAATGCTGGTGTTCAAACAATTCATTTATCAGAACAGGGGTGTTAAATTGATAGCATTTTTCATTAAGAGTACTTTGATTAATTTGACCTGAAATGCATTATTTAGAAAGAAGAAATGTTTAAAACCAATATGTCCATTCAAAGATTTAATCACTGCTTGTAACCAAATAATCCGTTGTCAATTGTCCTTTCCTTTTGAATGAATCAATATAATGAGTGACTACTGAAGTAAAAGTAGCCATCATTTATCACTAGAACAATATACTGTTGGTATGAGAATGATAACTTGATCCTAGAGACATCTCTGTTTTACAGCTAGGGTATTAAAGGAAATGGAAAAATAATTGTAGTAATACAACAATCATTAACTATTATAAAATCTATTAATCACTGAAAATAAAGCTATATCAACAAGTCTCTACTCACATCAAGATTTTTTTACCTCTTGTTTCTTTCAGGCAATTGAAGACAGTGCAGAATCTAGAGAAATAAATCAGGGAAGATGGAAAATTTTTGAAAAATTAATAAGTAGCAGAAGAATACAAAATTAAGATTTAAGTCTGTCTTTTGGTGCATTTCAGTTAGTCTTTGGCCAGTTTTGTATGCTCTAAGAAAGATGAAACCAATATCCAAATCCCACAAATTTATAGCTTTTGGCTTAAAATATTAGGAGTGTCTTCAAGTTTGGAGCACTGAAAAAATTACAAAAGAATATTCTGAAAATTATTTTAGCAATTTCCATTCTATAACCCATATAGATGTACATGGATATGTACAGATGTCCCATTGGACCTATGTGTATTCACTAAGAAAGAGAAAGTAAACTACAATAAGCAGTAGGGCTTTTTCTGAAATAAGTTGGAAAATGGTTAAATCAATAATAGTGGTGTGCACCAGCCTGTGCTAGTCATTTCAAGAAAAGATTGTGGTTAGGATAAAGGTTTTATCTTTCTGTTTGTCTCCCTGACTACATTTCCGCCTTGTCTTTTCTGAAATGGCTGACAAACTTGCAGCTAAAAGCCCTGCTCTGTGATCAGTCTGTTACATTTCTACAATTCTATGTTGTTTTGGAAAGTAAATGTGTCTACTTTGTGACAAGTGTAGCAGACATATATAGAAATTATGTCAGAGAAAGAGCCATAATAACTAATCAGATATTTGGAAAGTTATTTCAATATCACTTGGACAATTATGTATACTTGTCTTTCAGTAGATTTTATTGTATATTTGTATTTCTTATTCTTACTTTTTTTCTTTTTAGTGTGTGTATAAGGACTAGAAAATGGTAAAAGCATACAATTTATTGATGAAAAGTATTTGGAAATAAAATGTTATGGTAGACAAATTTTTGGATGCATGTGAAAATCTCTCTGGAGTGTCTGGTTGATTTCCTTTTTTTACATACTTTGGATTGTACTGTTCACTTAACTTAGAGTCAGTCAGAAAATTTTGTCCTTGTTTAGACTGATAAAGTTCTGCTGCTGGTTTTGCTTTCAGTTTCTAACCTTTTGCTAAAATATGGAATATAGTAAAATTCTTATGAATATAGGTATAACATCTCTAGAGAACACTCAGGCTTTTCTTCTGCTGATTTTTCTCTCAAAATCTATTAAGAATACAAAAGCACAAACATCTGAGTCATAAAAATACAGCCAACATTGTGTTTAATGAAAAAAATAACGTGCTGGCACATATTTTTGCTGATAGCTGTGTATGTTCCTTAACATAACACCAGACAAACAGGGATTGAGAAGAGATAATGTCACAGCTGTTCCAGGTGCTTACTTCAAGTCTTTTTTCTAGTGAGAATATAACTTAATTGAAAATTTTACACTTAATAAAATGTGTAACATACATTACGTGATCACGTAATATAATGGTTCCTCCTGGCTTTAAGCACATCTACATATATGATTTAACACGATGCTTGAATGAGGGAAGAACAGCTCATCTCTCCTTCCACTTACTAGCAGGATATGGCTGATAAAGAAATATCAGATCTGAGATTTATTCTTTAAGCACCTAAGGTCTTTATTTCTCTGCCATCTAAATCCAGAATACCTTGTCTAGATTATCATCAAGACATTTATATCATAATTTGTCAAAATTTCAGCTACATTTTCTTTTTCTTCAATCATTATTCCACTAAAATTGTGCCTTGTTTCATACAGACAAACTTAAAAACCTGTCCTAAAGAGAAAGGTTTTCTTCTGTATGAACCAAGACAGAATTATCTGATCCTGGTACATTTTATTACTAAGCTGCCTTGGAGGTTCATCAGGGAGGAATATTCACCAAACCCAGCTTTATACAATTACTCAGTGGGCTACAGTGGTTGCCCAAAGTCAGTGTGTAATGAACACTTGCTTCTGTTCCTCCTAGCAGAACCTGATATTTGATGAGTTCAGTCAGTGGTAGATATTTCATTGTTGCAAAGGAGGTGTATGTAATACAGATGAACAAAAGTACATGAATATGTGAAAGAAGAAAGGAATCTGTTTGTTGTTAGTAATTTATATGCTCAAATCTCTTCTGAATTTCCTGGCAGAAATTAGCTCATTCCACAATAACCTCTTTAATCCCACTCTAAATTGTAAGCATAAAAATGTCATTTTTTAAAAAATAAGCCTGTACTTCAATTATGTCTTCATGCATTAACATGTTAAATAAGCATCAAACCAGCCATGATTCTTTTGTCCTTGGCAATTATTAGAGTTCTTCTGCAATTTTTTTTTATTTTCATTATTTCTGTGTAAATTTGGCTATACACCTGAGTTCTCTGAGGGTGAGACTTATAGCATACATGAAAGTCGCTGATCTACAATGAGCAATGGAGTACTATGACAATATAGTAAATGCTTGCAAACAAAGCTTAGAAGCCATCCTAGAGTATCATGAAAGGATCTCTGTAAAAAGTAATACAGATGCTATTTACTCTGTTATGTATTTTTGTTCATTAAGCTAGGACTCAAAAAGCTCTAAAACTGGACATTACAGGTGGGGTTAAAGCAGGATGGTTCCCATGACATAATGATAAAACATTTAGAGTCCTTTTCTCTCTCTGGTCTTTAACCTCTGCACACTGAGGTCCCTTTCAGCAATTCAGCTGTATGCAAAAGAAGGCCCCATGATCTATTTTGTCTGTTTTAAAAAGGGGTAAGAGATGATTTAATGCTGCCATACATTAATTAAATAATCTATTTTCTCAAAGGTGATTCTTCACACGAAAGCAACATTTCTGAAATATATAGGCAGTAGATAATTTACTCTGCAGAACATTGTATAATTGTGTAAATTACAAACCTTAATTACAGGGAGACTTAGCTCCAGCTAGTTCCTTCTGACTTTTTATCTCTCTGTCAACATTCTGAAATACCATTTCAATGCAAATTTGACTCTCTGTTTTTGATTTGGAGATTAGTTAGAGACCCTGTCCTCCCTTAAACCTAACTTGCTGTATTTTTAGTCTTATTTCTAATACATTTATTATCAACTAAAATTAATGACAACTGAGTTGTTAAAAATAGTAGTCACAGTTCTGCCTTTTTCTATCATTTTAAAGTATTAGAAAAATATTATTTATGAAAAATAGTTTTCCTTTATTGCCAGTCTATAGAATCTCACTGGTATTTGATTTCAGGTCAAATCATTATGTAAAACCAATTCTAATCCAGCTCTATAAACTTCAACTTAAATTTTCATTTACGATGTTTCTAGCTCATTGTGAGGATTCTGCTGTGGTGGTGGGTAGTTGATCTTGGAGCACTCTTAGAACAACCTCATTAATAAAACTTTTTTTTTTTTATTAGAAAGGATTAAAAATAAAAATAAGTTTACTGACAAAAGAACATAGATAATTAAGGATCTTAGATGCTTTCTCATATGCCCTTTTTTAAACCGAATAATTAGAGATTCCATAGAGGAACTTAATATTCTTGATGGCAGTCTTCTTCAGATATAAGCCACAAAGTAATGGAATAAATTGCTTCCATCCTTTTTGTGTGGAGAACACAGGGACTTGTAAAACACCATGAGAATATGTGTGCTTTTTTGAAGTCATTAGGTGGAACTTTCCATCTCTAGTTGAAAGAACAGTTTTTATCTTCGTATAGCCTTTGGGAAAAAAAAAAAAGTCAGCTAGAATATGCCTGGTCATAAGTCTTTGTGTCATACAATCATAGAATCACAGAACAGTTAGGATCGGAAGGGATCTTAATGGCCACTAAAGTCATTCCCTTTTGTCCTGTCACCACATGTCCTTGTATACAGTCCCTCCCCAGATTTCTTGTATAGTCAATATCTTCTACATTAACATTCTAAATTAACTTCCTTTCATACAAATGCTTTAGCTATATAAAAATAAAAAAATAAAAACTTTTTATAAACTGACATTTATAAATTTTGTTTTTAAACTATTAATTTGCAAAGCATGTGAAAGAAAATTTGTCAAGAATGTGCTTATTTTCCAGACAAATAACAATAAAAGTGCTTATTTTTATTTATTTGAAAGAGAAATTTCAAGACATAATTTGGGAGTCTGAAGTATATAAATTTTGTCTTTTCCATTATAAGTTCTTTTATATTGGTTTGATGTACTGAGCAGTACCTCAAGACCAAACTTTAGTGATGCAGAAGTATTTCACATAATTCACTGTCGTGGTTTGATGGGCTAATAAATTTAGACAGCAAACCTGTGAAGAAACTATTCACCTTTTATAGCTAGATGATTACATGCAATTAGGCTTAAGATACACAGAATGAATTCTTGCACTGGATTTTTTTAAACATAAAAGAATTTACTAAAACAATCTCAGCTCCACTGTGGAGAAAAAACATGTTGGTTCTTGCACAGGTGACAGATCTTCCCTGACAGAAATGTCTGTCCACAGATGCTACTTTGGGCTGCAGTGAACACTAAGATGAAAGATTTTGAAAGATTTTGTCTGGAATGGAATATTGGTATGCCTGAGCATCCCTGTTTCTGTTTGGTTTTGTTTTTTTTTTAATTTTATATATATATATATAGGCATGCAGGTTTTAAAATATGACATTTTTTCCTCTTCAGAATTGAAAGCTTTAATTCATTACCATGGAAACTCTTTGCATCAGAATGCTACTTTTTTCTCCAGTTATTCCAGTATCATTAAATCCTTGCTAATATTTTATTATTCACTATCTTTTAAACCCATATGCATCTCATTATCTAATTTACTTAACAAATTGTGACTGACAAAAGAGAAAAACTTACAGTACAATAAACAACACTATTAATTAATCTGTAGAACAGGGAGCCATTATGTTTGTCAGCAACATTACACCTTTAAAATAATGGCACCCAGCAATTAAGTATCAACATATTCTATTATTAGGGCATATATCCTTTTTCTTACTTTTATTTATAAGATAGAAAAATGAAGTTACATTTATTACAGCTGTGGCCTTTGTTCTGAGAAAACAAAGTAAGAGGAAAAGAAAAAGCCATTCAATCTGGGAACATATAAGAGAACACAAGTAACTATGGCAACCTAAATGTCATTTGTTATAATTTATTCATTACAGAATTGGAGATTACTTTATTAAAAGATAGAAAAAAGTCCTCTAAATTTAGGAGGGTCATCAGTTGCAAAATATTTATTTCTGGAAGGCCATTTTGGGTGGTTATGGTTTGGGAATTTTATCGTAAACTGTTTACATGATCAAGTCCTTACTCATATAGGAATTTTCGGTCATTTTAGGAAGTTTTACTGCTTAAACAATTCCTACACAGAAGCCGTTAGGATCAAATCCTGATCTTGGAAATACCAATTTAAAGAAAATATAATTTTAACTGTAGTTTTCTTCAACATCACACCAAAGTAACCAAGATGGGATGTTGACCTCCACTGAAAGAAAGCTGAAATTGTCTTTAAGTTCACTGTATAGTGAATATTGCATATAAGAGGAAGAACATCAGTTCCTTAACAAGTTTTCTGCAGGCTATGAAATCAACTTCTCTGAAAATGCAACATTTACTTTGGAAACAAGTTGGATTTTGTGTTTTGAAATCTGGTTGTGCAGCTAAAGATGTTGGAAGGAGAAGTCCTTGGCAAGAAATTTGCTTTATAGAGTCTTCACAAAAACCTTGTAAGTTTAATGTGCCAGCTTTACTCTGCTCTAGCATGTACCTGAACAATTATAAGAGTCAAAATGCAATAACACTTACATGATTCTTAGCCGTGTGATTCAGGACTCTGACTTTCTTTTAAACTACTGCCACGGCTCCCATACAGGTCAGCAGTGTATACTTAGGCTTGCCCTTTCAAACTACGCAGGAAGATTTAAAAATGGCCTTGTGTGCTTAATTTATAGCTCATAGGGCATCCCTATATCAGCAGTCTTGCAGAAGACTTTGTATTTTGGGAGTTAGTGGTATTGGGCAAGCCGTGTCTGGTCTACTGGGTCATGTACTTAAAGCCTGAAAAGCCCTTGTGCAGAAAGTATTGCCATGCTGACAATCTGCACATAAATCCCTTTGGTCCAATTACTGTAATAGGTAGAAATGGACTTTGAAATAAAATTGCAGTGCTTTGATAGCTCAAAGTGCCTATAGATAGACAGCAGCACTACTTTTCTCCAGATGCTTTGGAAGACATATAAGCTGTCTCTCCTTCCTGGTCAATAATGCGAGAAGACAGATGTAAATAAGAACCCTCACTGTTTAGCACCCTATAAGTTAGGCAATTGCTGCGGTTTAAACCGAGACACACAGCTCGTTCACTCACTCCCCACTCCCTTTCTCGCTTTTTCTTTCCTTCCCCCCCCACCCTCCTCCCTGCTCCCGGAGGGATGGGGAGGAGAATCAAGAGAATGTAACTCCCACGGGTTGAGATGAGAACAGCCCAGTAACTAAGGTATAACACAAATCACTACTGCTACCACCAATTATAATAATGATAAGAGAAAATAACAAGTGAAGAGAATACAATACCACTCACCGAACGAGTTCAATCCCCACCTCCCACCACCCCCCCAGCCCCCCCCCCCCCCCCCCCGGTAGAGAGCCCGTACCCTTCCTGGTAAATCCCAGTTACCTCCCTGGGCATGACATGCTGTGGTATGGAATACCTCTTTGGCTAGCTTGGGTCAGGTGTCCGGTCTCTGCTTCCTCCCGGCCTTCCCTCATCCCTGGCAGATCATGAGACTCACAAAGTCCTTGGCCAGAATAAACATTACTTAGCAACATCTAAAACCAATCAGTGTTATCAGCCCTGTTCCCAGACTGAAAGTCAAAACAGAGCTGCACCAGCTACTAAGAAGAAAAACTGACTGCTACTGCTAAACCTAGGACAGCAATTAAAGTGGGATTCATTGCATTTAAATTTTGCCGAATAAATGATACTGTTTAGATAAACAATTTTATCTGTTCTATCTGCATCTAATAGAACACTTCTTTTTATCTCTAGCCCTGCAGCTGCTGAAAAGGAAAAAAAAAGTGACTTATCTCTAAATATTTTTCATCTTTATATAGGTGTTGACAAAAGCTGGACGAGTCACCTTCTTAATAAACCTGTTTCTACCGATTATAGATAGATCACGTTTTGCTCTGTTTAAGCATTTAACTTTCCATGTTAAACAAGAAACATTCGGTCTCAGGTTGTATTGTTTAACCTGAAACCCCTCCAACACCCTTTCTCTTTGTTTGTCTTGTTCAGCCAGCAAACTAGAAAAAAAAAAAAATCAGCTTTTCAAATGTTAAATATGCTAATATTCCCATTGCAGTAATCCTAGGGGTCACAATCAATTCATGGAATCATAGAATAGTTGGGGCTGGAAAGGACCTCAAGATCATCTAGTTCCAACCCCCCTGCCACGGGCAGGGACACCTCACACTAAACCATCCCACACAAGGCTTCATCCAACCTGGCCTTGAACACTGCCAGGGGTGGAGCACTCACAACCTCCCTGGGAAGCCCATTCCAGTGCCTCACCACCCTAACAGGGAAGAATTTCCTCCTTATATCCAATCTAAACTTCCCCTGTTTAAGTTTTAACCCGTTACCCCTTGTCCTGTCACTACAGTCCCTGACAAAGAGTCCCTCCCCAGCATCCCTATATGCCCCCTTCAGATACTGGAAGGCTGCTATGAGGTCTCCACGCAGCCTTCTCTTCTCCAGGTTGAACAGACCCAACTTTCTCAGCCTGTCTTCATACGGGAGGTGCTCCAGTCCCCTGATCATCCTCGTGGTCCTCCTCTGGACTTGTTCCAGCAGTTCCATGTCCTTTTTATGTTGAGGACACCAGAACTGCACACAATACTCCAGGTGAGGTCTCACAAGAGCAGAGTAGAGGGGCAGGATCACCTCCTTCGACCTGCTGGTCACACTCCTTTTGATGCAGCCCAGGATACGGTTGGCTTTCTGCGCTGCGAGCACACACTGCTAGCCCATGTTCATTTTCTCATCAACCAGCACCCCCAAGTCCTTCTCTGCAGGGCCGCTCTGAATCTCTTCTTTGCCCAGCCTGTAGCTGTGCCTGGGATTGCTCCCACCCAGGTGTAGGACCTTGCACTTGTCATGGTTGAACTTCATAAGGTTGGCATCAGCCCACCTCACAAGCGTGTCAAGGTCCCTCTGGATGGCATCCCTTCCCTCCAGCATACCAACCGGACCACACAGCTTGGTGTCATCGGCAAACTGGGCCTGTTGTATAGGGCTGTGTACAAATTGATTTGAGAACAATAGTCCATTCCCCAAACTGTTTATTTACTGTTTGCTAGGACATAACTCATGGATAAAATAAGACAAGGAATAGGAAGGAGTCAACTTCAGTGATAACAATTGAGTCTTTTAGTATCAGCAGTAGTCACAAAAGAAATAAAAGCTAATCAACTGATGAGATCTTTGTTCAACCAAACGCAGGGGGAAAGAAAGGATAAAAAAACAAACCAAATAATTTAACACCAATGGAAAATGAATGATGGCACCACTTATAAAATATGAGATACTCATATCGCAGACATGCAAAGTTTTTACAGCATAAACCCAACCTGAATTCAGACAATCTATTGTTCCACCAAGCCTAATTTAATTTCTCACCAACACTTGTGCTTGTAATAGGCTAACCATCCTGAAATCTAGAGTTTTGACTTTCAAAATTGCTAGCTCTCTCCAGAGTATTGCAGCATTAGAGGCATACTTCAGATGAACCTGAAACTAAACTTTTGATAACATGAAGACTGAGCAACTGGAATAAAACATTCTGTAAAAAGCTCTGTAAATCAAAACTTAGCTGAACATAGGTATAGGAGGACAATGCAGGTAATGTCATAAGTTGATTCTACCAGTGGCTGTATGGCAGAAGTTATCAAATAAACAAATTAACAGCTAAGCAAACAGAAAAGTTCTCAACCACTTATTATAAATGTATTGAATTTTCTCCTTCTGGCAGTGTTAATGGATTATTCTGTCATCCAATTTCACCTCTGGGAATTATAAAAAACACCACAGCAATAGATGCCATCTGTGAGGAAAACATGAAAGATACTATGTGAGATTTCCCTTGGGATATTAAGGATACACTAGAATCCTCTGGGGGTATGATTTTCCCTGGCAAACTTGAAACAGTTCAACATGTTCTGAATGAAGCAGTCAAAATACTATTTCAACACAAAAGTTTGTGTTCAAAGACACTTTTTTCTACACCACAGTAATTTTCTATGCAGAGGCTACTTCATTGAGGTCATTTCTCTTTCTTTGCATTCCATAGCCAAGGGAATATTATGTGCAACCACAAAAAAAAAAAAAACAACAATATCTTTGCACAAAATATCTTAATCTTTAGCAAAGTAGGCTTCTTTATCAACCGTGTTTGTATCATTACATGACTGGCATAATTCCTAGAAGCAACTCCTCTATTTTTCCCTCAAAGTAAATAAGACTCTGAGAGCAAGTCTGTATGGACACAAACCTTACCTCTTGCAACCATGTGCATGGCTAAATACAGCCACAAAGCCTGGACTTTCCTTTCTTTGTTGATTCCCAGGACTGCAGGAATATTGTGAAAAGTCAGATGCACTGAAAATGGTCTCTTCGTAAAACAGAAAATTAAACCCTTTCATAAGAAAAGAAGACTGATTCTTTCCAATGTTTGGGGGTTTTGGTTTGGTTTGGTTTGGTATTTTTCAGGAGTAACTCAAGGGACTGTCCACGGAGAGTATGTGCAAGTTCTGCATAGGGTTTGTGCCTAGCAGTCCAGATGCTTTTCAGCAATCTGCCAAAAAAAGACCCTAGCATCACATAGACATCATCCTCATAATTTTCTCCTATGCCTGTGCCTTCCACTTTCTACTGGACTTACAGAAGTAGTAATCAGCAGGCTGAAGTACTCTCATAAAATCACAGAATCACAGACTGGCTTGTGTTGGAAGGGACCTTAAAGCTCATCCAGTTCCGATTTCCTGCACGGGTATAGACGACGTCTACTATACTAGGTTGCTCCGAGCCCGTCTAACCTGGCCTTGAACACTGCCAGGAACAGGGCAGCCATAGCTTCTCTGTCCAGCTTGTGCCAGCACCTCATCACCCTCACGGAGAAGAACTTCTTCCTAGTGAACTAGGAAGTTCCAGTGAACTAGAACTTCTTCCTAGAATTTCTAATCTAAGTCTCCCCTCTGTCAGTTTAAAGACATTCACCCTTGTCCTATCACACAGGCCTTTGTCAAAAGTCCCTCTCTAGATTTCCTGTGGTCCCCTTTAGGTATTTAGGTCCTTCTCTCACTTCTGATAGTCTAATGCTTTCCAGTCTGTTGCTATCCTGGTCATGTATAAACTCGAGTCTAATATACCAATGACTTGGTAAACATCTGTAAACATCTACAAGCTTTCCAAAGTATGTGAAATTCCACAGGGACAGTTTAAATTACTTCTAATAACTAAAATCAACAACCTACTGTACCATAAAGGAGAGAATGCAGAATGCATACAAAACTTGAGTGTAATCTTGATTTCGTTGTTACTAATGATGTAATTTGTATTTGCCTGAGTAGTGTAAATACTGTTACAGATCACTTACTTCAGTTATTGAGTTAGTGCTACAAAAAAAAAACACCTGGTGATTCAGATAATGGATTGGATGGATTCAAGGATGCTAGAGAAGGACTCTTCATCAGGCAGTAAGTGATAGGACAAGGAGAGATGGGTTTAAACTTAAACAGGGGAAGTTTAGGTTAGATATAAGGAAGAATTTCTTTTCTGTGAGGGTGGTGAGGCACTGGAACAGGTTGTCCACAGAGTGGTAAACCCTCCATCCCTGGCAGTGTTCAAAGCCAAGCTGGACAGAGCCTTGGGTGACATCATCAAATGTGAGGCACCCTTGCCCATGGCAGGAGGCTGGAGCTAGGTGATCTTAAAGTCCTTTCAAACCAAAACATTCTATGATTCTATGATTCTATGGTTACTGCTTGAGATCTTCTGATGAGCAGTAAGGAAGTAAAGTACTAGCATTTGTTTTATTATTTATTGGCATTTTGAATTGTGATGCATATTATCAAACACTAATTATGGGGAAGTATACATTATTATCTCATCAAAAGAGGAGAAGGAGAGTTCTTGTTCTACCACTTTTGACTTTTGGCCAGCTAAACAACACACAGCTCAAATAAAATGGTCAAATTTATTCATCTTATAAACAGTCTCTAAAGCATAATGAATACCTTCTGTTCAGTCCTAACCCAATTTCATCCATATTCTTCCATTCACCTATAATCCTGAAATATTCATGACAGACGGTGGCACCAATTTTATACAAGCTACCACTCACAGTCTAGACTACCAACATAGCCTTCCTGATACACTGTTATCAGACTGAATATCCCTTATATTCAGGGGGAACTGGCTCTAAGGAAGTATGAAAATGAATTAGCTATTAACTTTATTAGTTAAAATAGTCATCCTTCTGGAAAAGAGGAGGCTCTGATTTCAAAATCTTAATTTATCATGCCCAAGCCTACATGATCATTCTGACTTTACCTACATCTGTTGTAATGGATACTGTTTAGAACTGAGGACAATACAAAATACTCTTGTGAAAAAGGTCAGCATGAAAATGCCATCATCCCCAAGTTTCAGTGGCTGAAAACTACTGGTGACCTGATTCCAGATAGAGGTTAGCAAAAATATTCTGCTTTGAAACAGAGAAAAAATGCAATTTGAAAACATTGATGAAGCTGTCAAACTCTGAAAAGCAGAGACTACGCTGGGGAAAAAGATATTACTGAGTAGAACAAGCCCTCTTTGGTAAAGATTCATTCTCTGAGAGGTGTAGGCAGAGGATAAAAAATCTTTTAAATGATTTTCTGATGGAGTTACATCTGGCTTTTAAAATGTACACAGAACAAGGACATCATCAATATGATAATTTCATAATGAACTTTTCAACTGTGTCTTGTTCTCAGCTGAAGAAGGGCAAAATTCTGTTGTTTAACTTAAGCTCAGATACACTTTAAGAAATGGGAGGTGATTTTATTTTTTATTTGAATAGACTGATTTTTCTCCTTTGGAATGTCCAAGGGAATGAAAAAGAAGATGTGTAGAAGAAAAAAACTGTAGAAAAATTGCAGAGAGATGTTAAGTACACAAATCAGAAAGATTTTTTTATTTATTTTTTTAAGTAGGTCAGTCATAGAAAATAAGTTTGGAAGAAACTTTGAAGCAAGTACAGAGGATGCCACAGAGAAGCTGCGAGGGCTGGAGCAGCTCTGCTCTGGAGACTGGTGGAGAGAGCTGGACTGGTTCAGCCTGGAGAAGAAAAGGCCCCAAGGAGACCTCAGAGCCACTTCCAATGCCTAAATGGGCTACAAGAAACCTGGAGAACGGTTTTTGACATGGGCCTGTAGGGACACGCCAAGGAGGCATGGCTTTAACCTGACAGAGGGGAGATTGAAATGAGATCTTAGGAAGAAGCTCTTCCCTGTGAGGGTGGTGAGGTGCTGGCACAGGTTGCCCAGAGAAGCTGTGGCTACCCCATCCCTGGTAGTGTTCAACGCCAGGCTGGATGGGGCTTGGAGCAACCTGGTCTAGTGAAAGGTGTCCCTGCCCATGGTAGGGGGTTGGAACTGGATGAGCTTTAAGGTCCCTTGCAACCCAAACCACTCTGTGATTCTAGTTTCTATTGTTCCTTTTCCTCTTCCTCAAATGCACGATCTATAATGTAACCAAATCTTAAACTGTAATACCTGTCATTTCATGAATATTTCTAATCTTGACATTTAACTATACATACCTGAAATTCATCTGTATTGTAACTATTTGTTGTAAGAAATAAACAAAAATCAGAATAAGCTTCTCATTTACCCAAACAACAGTTACTTAGAGATATGGAGGCAACATGAAAAATTTTCCTTGATGGAATATATCTGTGTTATGTTAGTGTTCCTCAGTCTAATAAGACAGATATTTAGTATGATACAAATACTGAAGATCGGGATCTGGCAAATTTCTTGCAAAAGTTTTGTTAAAAACAAATGAGGTTTCAGGCTTATTAAAATATACTTTTTGATGGCTTAACTATATTTTATCCTTAAAAAAAGAAAATAAAATGGAAAAACCAAAATCCTTGTTCTTGTGTCTAACAGGTGGCATTTTCTGATAACCCATTTGTATGACAGAAGATATATGAGACTATGAAAACTAGACTTTTATTAAATATATTTGTTGATTATATTAAAAATTACTAAGAGAATTATACCTAGTGTCAAGATTTACAGGTGAAAACTGAGAAACACTATCACAAACAAACCCCAAAATTTTTCAAAATACAGTAATGGTTTTCTTGAAGTAGGCAGCAAAATATGCTAAGAGAAAGCTAGCATTCATTTCTTGACAGCCATTGGTACTCACATTTTATTGCTCTACACCCAACTTACCCAAAACCTGAAGGCAGAGCACACAGTCTGTGTCTACCTGTCATATATATATGCTTACCACTGGGGCAGAGCCTGTAATCCTTTAATTTTTTAACAAATTTTCACAGGAGAAACCTCATTTCCCTCTGATGTTCAAGCAGCCTGGTATATTGTGAATTATGCAGCTCCACAATTTAAACCATTATAAGAAGTAAAATTTTACCTAGATTCAGGAGAGAGACTTAGACTTAAGCTCATATGTAGACCAAGTTCATAAAGATTGTTATGTACTAAAGAGACACCACTATGTTAAATAGAATTATAGAATGGTTAGGACGGGAAAGGACCTTAAAATACAATGAATCTGAAATGTAATATGTGGCAGTGGTTTGGGGCCTGAATGAGGCTTAAATTTCCAACATCTATAAAGTAGCATGCCAATTCTTTGTTGTAACAAGGTAGCTTGTTTTCCCTTCTTTTTTAAATTTCCATGGTATGCAAATACTCAATATACGCTAATGGAAAATCTCAGTTTATTGCTCTTGATGTTGTACTGGAGAGAGAATAATCTCTTTATATTATAATTGATATGTAAAGAGCCTTTGCTAGGATTAAAAATTATAAATTTTTAAAGATTCTACAATAGCGTCCTGTGGTTTGAGCAACTTTTGTTGCCATGGTAACTGTGCATAATAGTTTAATGAATTTTTTTGTTTCTTTTGATTGTGGGGTTTTGGGGGTTTTTTTACATGAAAAAATGAAATTAGTAAGAACATTTAATTAATGGCTAAACAGCAGAGAACTTTTTATTTTATGTTTTGATCTCTTCAGATATCAAAATTCAAATGTAAGCTGAAAGTCCTCACTTTGATTCAATATGTCATGCTATTAAATTAACAGAAAGCCTAATTGATTCTTCCAGTCTGGCTGCTAATCAAGCAATTTGGTAACCACCTTCACAGTTGAAGTAAACTGAACTAGTGATTCTGTGATCATACAGGACTAGTTTTACCATTATTACATTAATTTGTTGCATTCCAATAATATTGGACCTAGCATATTAGCAGAATTATGTAGGTACCAAAGAAATATTTGTAAACCAATAGAGCTTCTTCTTGTATGAGTGAAGACTAAAGGTCCTTTCAATGAATAAATCACAACAAAAGAAGAGGATTACCAGAGTATGAAAACAAAAAAAGGCTGCGACTCATTTTCTCTCTGAAAGGTGACATAACTGTTCCAGTTGAGTCTCTTAAAATCTGTTAAAGAACATGAGATGTGTTTGAATTGGTCCAATATACACATACGCATTTGATAATATCTACTAGCTAAGAAAAGATTATGGGTTCTTGTCAGTTCAAGAAACAAGAGATGGTTAGCTCCCATCAGCTTTAAATAGAACTGTGAAATTGATATATTTATGAAGTTGATATAACTAGATAGAACATAACAGACTCCTCATCTGAAACACGTGGACAAAAGATGGAGAGTTGCCAAATGGATCACGCTCTGGTCAGAAACAGCCAGCTTTTTGTCTTTTTCACCTCTTATACTTCTTCATGAGATTTGAATATAAAAATCAGCTTAAAGACTTGATCCATACCTAGTTACCTTCTTTTATCACCCGAATTTGTCCACCTTTTCACCCTATTGCTTGTAGATCAACCACTTCTCAATCGCAACCACGCCATCCTTTTTCAGGAAATATCTTCTTAGGAGCTTAGAAATTCTGCATTAAACAACCTGAGCTTTAAGGAAGAAATTAACTTCTATTGCAAATATCCACTAGGTATTCTCAGCACCTAACAGGTAAGCTGGTGGCAGGGAGGGATATCTGATCAGTTTAATTCAGAATCCTCTAGCTGCATACTTAGTTGGTAACACTCTTTCAGTGCCTTCCAGTTGTCTGTCAAACAGACAAATTTATTTGCAGCCTGATTGAGGCAGGAACCTGGATTGGAATCAGCAGTTGTACAGCAGTAGGTGCATAACCTAATATGAAAGTAAATTACTTGACTTTTAATGTATTGTCCACTTTGCCACGCAATACCATTATTTCTCAACACCAGACACTGCACTTGTTTTCTAAATAGAATGAATATTCATGTAACTGACAAGCAGATCATTACTAATTTGGCATTTGTCACTTTAGCCATTGAATTTAAATGAAACAGGATTTATACACTTCAACCTACCACATTCATTCCACCATACACTTTTGCCCTGAGCAAAAAGACAGGGTTGAATTTGTACTTATCAGCTCTGTCTGCACAGAGTTCCTGTTGCATTTTTTTTTTTCAGTGAAGATAAACACATGTATTTGACAGCCTGCATTGCAATGACAATAAGAAATGGTGGAAGACTCTGACGAAATTATATTTTTTTTAAAACTGCTTTTCAACTTGGTCACATATTTTAACTACAGAATTTGACGCAGTCTTGGTAATTATACCAGGCATAAGACTCAGGCATTATTAATTTCTCAAAAGTCATAGGCAAGATATTTAATAACACTGATAAGAAATAGTAAGCTTTAATTGATATTTAAATATGATTTTAGCTTTATTTACCTGGAATTGGTGTCAGTCTTATCTGGCTTCAAACAATTCATACAGAACAAAAAATTAAAATGTGACCTAAAGAAAAAGAATAAAGAAAACCAAAATCTTCATGAGACTTTCAGAGAGAAGACTTAGGTGGACAAACCAAAATATGTCTAGAAGAACAGGGATGAAAGGAAATAGAGGCTGACTCTTGTTTTTCAGCTTCCCTCCTAGTTTTTATATCTGGGTATCCTGAGTAGCTACCTGGATGTGCTGTGCCCCTAATATCCTGCTGGCCTGGGTGCCATCAAAGCCTTCTAGCATTCCTCTTTGTGCTTTTAATCCCTGCTATTACAATTTGTTCTCTGTTCATATTGGCCTGAATGCTTATGCTACAAATTTCTATGCCAATATGAGCTAAAATGTTAAAAATCATATCAAAGTCCTAAAGATGATCTTACCCTGGAAGACAGGGAAGAGTCACTACACTTACTTGTCAGATACTTGCTAAATTCTGTAAAATTCACAAAGTGGATTCACTGGAGACTCTCATGCACTGAGAATTTGTCATCAGAAGAAGTAAAACAGAACAGCAACTCAACCATGTCAAACTGTTGCAAAGAAATGAAGAATTCTGTCCAATCTGACACCACAAGTAGTGTAATAGGAAACAGCAGTTGATAATACTTTCCTAGAGTAGTACCTAAAACTCCCTCACTTGCTCTCACCTGAGAAAGCATTCCTGTTACAACCTGAAAGGCCTGTACTCAAACAGGAAAAAAAAAAATGTTTAAAATTAGAAGATACTCACTTTTCTTTCTGATAAGCTATGCTGATAGCTAAATTCAATATGAAATGTGCTATAATCTAGAATTTTTCAGGGCTTGTAATGCAGTAGCTGAACTACAGAACTGCATTATAGGATAATAGAACCTACAAGTTTTTTCTTATTCAATCTTTAAAAGACAGTAATTACATAAAATACCTGATACATGCCAAATCATCTGTCTTAGTCAGTATTGGATACTACATAATAGTAACAGCGGTACTGGAAAGACAGCAAACGCATCAAAATGAAGCAAAGTTTTTCAGTCTCTGCATCAGTGTGAAATTTCAATCACTTTGATGGTAATTCCCTCTTTACCTCAAACTAGTTGCCTGTACCTTCTGTAACTGTTAATTATGGATCCATTTTATATGCCCTAAAAAGCAGTATTGTTCATCTCATTCTTGAAATAGCATAGCGTGTGATTTATTCAGTGCAAAAATAAAAATAGAGCATTAGCACACATCAAATGATAATAACAATATAGCACATAGGCTAATTTTATATATGCTTTGCTTCACTCTGGAAAGGGTAGAAAGCCTTATAAACCCCCTTTTATGGATGGTTTTGTCCTTTTTTATAAATTTATAAATTCAGATTTATCTTTTTATCAGTTGAAGTGATAGTTACTTGTAATGAAACCCACCTACCTGGATATCTCTTTTAGGAAGAGGTGAATCACTTCTTGGTGTGCCTCTTTCTGTTGACTATGGATGAAGCATAAGGGAGTAGTGGTCTAAAAATAAGACATATAATCTAAGTTAAAGTTAGGCCAGAGGAATCCTAGGATAACTAGCTGCATAGTAGTATCATTTAGTGCTTAAAAAAAATATTAGAAAATCTGAGCACATTAGACATGCTTTTGATATATGTATGTTAGCAACTATTAGACGTCGAATTTCATTTTGAAATTAAAAAGGATCAGGAATTCATTCAAAGCTAAGACTCATGACACCTATAAATTTTAAGTGTATTAGGTAGAATGCAATTGGTAACACTAAACCTTGAACCCAAATACAGGTGTACCTTGCTAATAACTCAATATAGGTATTTTACAACACTGTGATGGGACAGCCAGCCACAATCTACAAGCATTTTACATAACTGTAAGTGATGTGACCACCAAAAAAAGGCAAGGAAAGACAGGTGTATTTGCGCATAGAAAGCATACAAGTGACAAAAGTTGTCAGACAAATGACAATGGACTGCAAGTTGATGAGACATCCACCTGAAGAAACTAGGATGATAAGTGGTATGGAGAGGACACCCTGTGTTCTGGGAGCAGAGAGCAGATGGCATTAAAATGTCAGGCGTAAGTAAGAAAAATCAAAACAGAAAGAACAAATTTCCTGCCAGTCTTCTAATTATGTGTACCATCCTTTTTTTTTTCTTTTTTTTCTTTTTTTTATTTTTATTTAAAATTTAATATAGGGAACTTGGAAAGCAACATCTATAAAATATAGATTATTGCATATCACATAGCAAACTTACTCATCAGAGTCTAAGCTCAAAATGCCAATAAATCGTGGTCATAAGGAAGCATGCAGTAAAATGTGTTTGACGGGATGGTCACCCTATTCAGTAGAAGATAATGAGATACACAAAGACATACATATATTTTGTAGGAAGACAAAAAAATCACAAAACATAGTTCATTCTACTTTTATACAGCCTTCCAACAACTCTGCTAAAGCGACTGAAGACTTAGTTAAGAAGCTGAACATACAACCTCCAACTACACTCAGTGACTTAGACCTTTGCTGTTGAGATGTGCCTTAAAATATTAATCAGTTTAAAAATGTGTGAATCCTTTTCAAACAATTGCAGATGTAGAAGGAAATCATTTCACATCCCTAGTGTTTACGAAATAGCCACTTCCCTATTTATGGGTTTTCAGTCTTTGTGATCATTCATGGCTGCTAACACAGAGGCAAGAAACAGTAATCTTCCTTACTGTGTACAGTTGTCACTAGCACTAGCAGGAATAAAAGCTCTTCATTTCCTCAAAGGTAGCCTTTCTTAAAGAAATCTTGGCAACAACGCTATCCTGATCTAAATGATCTGTGACTAAAGAGTTACTAGCTATCAATTTTTTCTGTTTTTCATATTATCATACACTGCAGGATAGGAAAAAGACCACATTTTCTTTTTCCACTTTTCTACCTTTGGTAAAACCTATTATTTTAGTTAAGTGTGTTAATGAAAGGGAAGGCAATATCAATTTGCCATTCCTCAAGAGGGTTGCCACTAATAATGAAATGGAAAGGCCAAGCAAAAAAGCAAAATCCAGGTTGTGGTCACATTAATGGTCCAGTGTGAAAATAAAGATAACTGATTAAATCAAATTAGTAGCTCAGAGGCTTAAACAGAAAGAAGTGAACAAAACGTCTCTTGACATTCTTGTTGCAAGTAAATATGAATTAGACAATGTATGTTTGTGCAAATTGTATATCACTGCAATGGAAGTGTAGAGGACTGATACATCACCTGATTATTGAATTTTGAACCAAAATTTACTGAATTCATCCATTAAGAAACATTTATATGCTAAATTAGTTACAAGTATATAATACTATATTCATACTTGATGGTGGTCACATCGTTCTACCCTTACTTAAGACAGTTATTCACTGTGTCTGGCTATGACAGTCTTGTGAAGTACTTACATACTGTTGTTAGGAACACTAGTATGTTAATATTTAGGTTCAAGGTACATTAATATCAATTACACCCTGTTTAGTGAACCTGTAAATGTCACATGCCTCAGCTTTTGCTACACTGCAATTTAAACAGTGCAAATAAAAACCCCAAATTTTTGAGGTACAACAGCAGTTCAGTTCACTCTTCAAAGATATATTTTCTGGAAGTAGCAAGGACTCATTTTGCCAGCCACTGTGGTAAATTCTGAAGATGTAATGTTGATATTTCTTCCCTGTAGGTAGCTGCTGCCTGGATTTAATAAAATAAGTTTCATTGCCTTGCACTAGCAGTCATTTCTTGGTCACTTCTTGATTAGCACTATAATCACAAAAATAATAAAATGGTACCAATTAAACTCATACATAGCCAGAATCAGTATTCTGTTCATTTTTTGTTCCAGTCAGTATGTAGGAATCATGGTCTGCACAGCAAGCAATGTTGCTCTGCAATCCATTTCTTGTACAGGTACTATTTTGCTCTTCTGAGCTCCACTCACTGAATCATATGGAAAAAAATAGATTCCTGAGCCACAGGTTAGAGACTACTGCAAATTCTCAGGTTATTGGCTCCTTTCTAGCAGATGGTATTGAAAGAACTTTGGTCGTGTGTTAAATGTTTCTATTTGGTATCACAGTTCACTCATTCCTCTTCAGGTTGTCCTTAGGATCTGTGTAAGAATGGAGCAGATTGGCTGCAGGACACTGCATAGAAATGTATGTCTGTAAGCCTGGGATAACCACCTTGTTTCATATCTGATAGCCTGTTTGTTATAGAACACATCTAGATATGACTAGACCATAGTTTTTCATCTTTTCTAAAAATCAATTTCCCCCATGACAATCACCAAGTAAGTCCTGAGTCAATAAACCAATAAACCTGCCCAAGAAAGAAGCTTTATGGTGGCCCATCCTGTCACATATAGACTCCCATCATTGACTACCTCTGAGTACTAGAATTTTTCATTAGACATACACTAGTAAGCATTCTGGAAGAAAAAGAGAAGATTGAGGAAGAGCAGTAAATCAATTCTCTTCTGAGCTTTTACGGGTCCATTACTGTTTGTTTAGACCTTTCAGTTCTAGGGCTGCCTTTCCATTTTCCTTTTATTCTCAAGCTTTGCTGCCCTCAGGGTTCTTCTGTAAGACTAGCATTTTGTGACATAAGGTATAAAGGTATCTACATGCCTGGGCAAGGTATGTGCAGCAGCAGGCCTGGGAAGCTAATGTGCCTGGAGCAATTCTGCAGCCAGATTAGAGACACATATAAGGTGTTCCAGACAGAGTTTTAAGAACTTGTTAAGTGCCTCCACTCTGTATGAAGTATACTCTTAACTGATTCATTAAAGGCTTGGTACCTAGACTACTTTGTCCTTATCACCACTCACTTTATGTCAAACACATACGCTCCTCTATGCAGTTTTCAAGACTCTGAAATGGCTATGGATTGCTGCAAAAGCCAACTGTGCTTCTGAAAACTTACATTAAAATTTTAATAAACAGCAATCATAAAAACAATCCTACTGAGATCAGAGTATTTCCATAGCATTCAATAATAATGCTTACAGGACTCAATGTCTGAAATATAAATTTGCTGGAGAATACATCCCTGCAGAAAAACAACAAACATCCTTACAGAAAACAACAACTCCTCCAACCCCAAATTTCATTCAAAACACATTATAAAATTAAAGTGACTTATGTTCAAAAAAAAAAATATCGGAAAATTTTCATTGGAAAAATATTATGTTTCTTTTCCTACGATCAATAATTCTGCTTGTCCCAGTAAGTCAACCTGAGTTGAAATAGGACACTTGATTACCCCAGTACAACATGGCAACTTTAAGGAATGGGTGTGCTAGGAAATTATTCAGAAAACCTTTTTTCTGTGCAGTGCAGATAGGAGACACCTTTCATTAAAAAAGACATAATGCCAGAGGTTCATAAGGTCAGTGCCTAAAAAAATTCTAAAAACTTCAAACACCAAAACACACAATGAAATCCCAAACCACAACAAAACCCCCACATTGTCTTGTATATAAAGCTTGCTAGTTAGGCAGTGATACAGCATGTGCTCTTGTGATATAGACAGGAAATCTGCATTGCTTGCCTCAGTGTTTATATTTATATAGACAATACTCAGCCCTAAAGCTGTGCTTTAGATCTGTAGCTAAAATAAATGTCATACACTGCTGAAATATTACAAAAATAAGTCTGTTTATTTACAAATATGACAACAAGCAGGTAACTTACTGAGATTCTGCAAAGGATTTTCAGTCTTTACAGAGATGCATTCCAGCCAGCATGTTTCTACTTTTCCTGAATATCATATTCTAAATTCAGCTATTAAACACTCACGAGTAGATGCATCCAGTCTTAGTAGCAACATATTATGATAGATAGAAAGGACACTATCAAATACCAGGAAGAAGCTCTTTATGAAAGATGAAATGGCCCTCTCCCTTTTCATTTTTTATGGCTGTATTTGGCAGCAACTTTTCTCCCATCTTCCAGAGTGCAATGGGATTTAAACAGGATGAGAAAATGAGAATAAAATTGAGAATGAGATTTAAAAAGAAGTACTATACGTTGATATTAAAATGTAATATGTAACATAATGACAATGAAATGCAGGATATTTTTGCTTAATGGCAGTGTTTTTGTTATGCAGGGTATATTTTTTTACATTAGAAACACACATTTTCCCTTTCAAAATCTGAAAACCTAGCAAAATGTTTATCAGCTTTACCATCAATATAGAAATAAATACAAAAGCAGTCCATTCTGCTTAAAACAAATCTATTCAGTATTTCTCATGGCAATTTTTTCTTAATTGTGGTAAATAAACAAACGATAGCATGAGATTAAAAAAAAAGTAAGTTATTGATTGCCTAAACATTTTGAAATATTCAGTATGAGTTTGACTACAGATGATCAGTTCTGAAAAAATTTCAGCCAATGAAATACTTTCATAAAATATTTCCTCATGGTGATCCCCCGTATATGGATAAAACTGGACTAAATCACTTTAACTTACAAACAACGGCTGATATATCTCTTCTGCAGTAACTGGAGTCACAGAACCATTAGGGTTGGGAAGGACCTCTGGAGATCATCCAGTCCGACCCCCTGTCAAGGCAGGGCCACCCAGAGAAGAGTGGAACATGCCCAGGTGGGTTTGGAATATCTCCAGAGAGGGACACTCCACAGCCACCCTGGGCAGCCTGTTTCAGTGCTCTGCCACCCTCAGAGGAAAGAAGTTCTTCCTCATGTTGAGGTGCAACTTGCTGTGTCTGGCTCCCACAATCTCTCCTCACAAGAGAGGTGCTCCAGACTCAGGATCATCCTTATGGCCTCTGCTGGACTTTCTCCAGTAGCTACTTCTCTGTCTTGTACTGAGGAGCCAGAACTGGACACAGTGTTCCAGATGTGACTTCACTAGGGTGGAGTAGAGAGAGAGGAATCATCTCCCCCAGTCTGTTGCCACACTACTCCTGATGCACCCCAGGATACTCTTGTCCCTCCTGGCTGGAAGGGCCAGATCATGGTCAACTTGTCATCTGCAACGCTCCCAGGTCCTTCTCAGCTGAACTGCTCTCTATAGGAGTTCAGCTCCCAACCTGGTATTTGGGGTTCTTCCTTCCCAGATGAAGGACCCTACCCTTGCTGTTGTTGAACCTCATTAGGTGTCTTTCCAGACTATCAAGGCCCACTGAATGGCAGCACAGCCTTCAGGTTTTATCAGCCACTCTCCCAGCTCCATATCATCAGCAGACTTGCTGAGGGTACACTCCAGCCCTTCACCCACGTCATTGACAAACAAGTTGAACAAGACTGTATCCAGTATTGATTGCTGGGGAACACCACTGCCTACAGACCTCCAACTGCACTCTATAACGCTGATCTCAACCCTCTGAACTCTGCTATTCAGCCAGTTCTCAATCCACCTCACTGTCCGTTCATCTAACCCACATTTCCTAAGCTTACCTAAAAATATGCTATGGGAGACAGCGTCAAAAGCCTTGTTGAAGTCAAGGTAGATAACACCCACTGCTTTCTCCTTAATGACCCATCCTTCCATGTCATCGTACAAGGCTTAGATTGGTCAAGAAAGATTTACTCTTGATGAATTTATGCGGACTACTCCTAATGACTTTCTTCTCTTCTACATGCTTGGTGATGACTTTCAGAATGACCTCCTCCATCACAATTCCAGGAATGGAGGTGAGGCTGACTGGCTGGAAGTTTCCCAGCTCCAATTTGCTTTTTTGTAGATGGGAGTAACACTGGCCTTCCTCCAGTCATCAGAATATAGTTTGTGTACATATAAACAGGCTATGTAAGGGGCTGAGAGATGACGATAAGTGAAAAAGAAGTGGGAAACATACTTCTGACAGATTCTTTCCTGTTTTTTTCTAGCCAGAAAATACGTCTTTTGTAAATTATCAACACATGAACATTGAAAAATATATGAACTGCTATTAATGTGACATTAATTAAATCTATATAAAGAAATAGTAATAAATCTCTATGTAGGTTACCCTGCTCTTGTGGGGGGGTTGGACTAGATGATCTTTTGAGGTCCATTCCAACCCTTGGTATTCTGTGATTCTGTGATATATAATCTTGATGTTAAGTAGATAATGTTGAGTAAAGGTGTATTTACAAAAGCTTTGTTCGGTGTTAGTCAATGTTCAGAAACGGTGTAGATGAGGCCCTTAGTGACATGTGGACTTGGCAGTCCTGGGGTAATGATTGGACTTGATGATCTTAAAGGTCTTTTCCAACATAGTTTATTCTACTATTCTATATGTATTCAAATTCCTTAAAAACAGAATGTATTAAGGGATTAGAAATTCTATTCGGTATGAAAGTTCTTCAGGAGTTCAAGACATTTGACCTTAAAGAAAGTATGGTAGCTGATTTTGGAGTATATGTATTCAAGAAAAGACGTAGAATGCAATTAAGGTTTCTTTCCCTTTACAGCAAGATGACAAAAGGCGTAAGGTACGTTCTGAAGCTTGTAACTGCATTTCAGTGGGTATCAAGGAGGGCCTTTTTGTCCAAAATCACTATTAGCATTCAGAGTCAGAGAAGAACACTGGCTACACTGCACTGGGTATTCTTATTTAGAACAAGTAACCAGAATCAATTCATAAAAGGTGAGGAATGCATATGTAACATCAGCCACACATTGAGCTCTTTATAATATTATGGATAAGGACTTTGTATCGCAGTCCCCTGATTGATGTATTATCAAGCTGTTTGTTTGATGAAAAGTGGAGAATTCTCTTATGTCAAGGACTTCCAGAAGAATGGGTAATAGTTTCTCCTCTCTCGTTCTTTTTAATGAACTTACCATGCTGCTACTGGTGATAGCTCTAGGTGTCAAGAAATGTATTAAGACTTAATTATTAAAAGGTACCAAATAAAGATGGCTTTTGCTAATAATAAATACATAATAATGTGGGTGCCCATCCCTAGCAGTGTTCAAGGCCAGATTGGATGGGGCCTTGATCAACCTGGTCTGGTGGAAGGTGTCCCTGTCCATGGTAGGTGGTTGGAACAAGATGAGATTTAAGGCTGCTAGCAACCCAAACCATTCTACGATTCTATGATACCAGACAGCCATATTGAAAGCCACTGAAGCCTAAAATACCAAAAATCCTGAAGTCAGATGAGTATCCCTTCAGTTTCTGCCTCCAGCACTGTTTGATATCTTGAAGAGTACAGGGAGCAAGAATGTAATAGATTGATTAAGATTTGCTACTTTTAATTAATATGTATCTTTTATTCTGCTGAGGGGAAACTTAAGCAGACAGGATAGAGTCATGTAAAACAGAAGAGAAAGGTGTAGGATCACTGTCAGCAGAGAGGAAGGGATGAAGAACATCCATCTTTGTCTCCAGTCCTCTGGAAAGAAGCCAGCCACAGAGCATGGCCCCACTTCTACTGGACAGCAGTAGAGAGCATGTATGTGACCAAACAGGAAGCACAGGCAGGGGATAAGCCTAGCAGTTTAGGTATTCCCACACAATAGCTGTAGAGTTTTCAGTAGCTTCTGCTGGCACCCTTGTAGGCCCCCTTCAGATACAGGAAGGCTGCTGTGAGGTCTCCATGCAGCTTCTCTTCTTGAGGCTGAACAGCCCCAATTTTCTCAGCATCCCATTTTCCAAAATTGTTGGATTGCTACAGATCCCAATCATGTAAATTAACAAATAGCACTTTCTTCTTCATCATGCAACTCTACCAGTGCAAGTGTGCAATTGTTGAGACACTATGTTAATCTTCTATGTGTTGAAACATGATGTAAGAAATAATTCCCTGCAGAACTCAGACAAGTATTAATGAATTTCTGTGAGATGTAGTTAGGAATAAACTAAAGAATAATGCTAGTTACAAAACTGAATTCGGAGCTGGAGGAGAGGGGGAAACAGATACTGTATACGCTTTTTAATTAGATTTCATATTATCAAATATTTAACCAGTCCAACAATATGATTTGAAGAAGGCTGAGGTTCTGAATGACTTCTTCACCTCAGTCTTCACTGGCAAAGGCTCTGACTGCACCACCCAGGTCTTAGAAGGTAGATGCAGGGACTGTGAGAATGAAGACCTTGGGCCCACTGTAGGAGAGAACCTGGTTCGAGACCATTATCAAAATCTGAACGTGCACAAGTCCATGGGACCTGATAAAATCCATCTGCGGGTCCTGAAGGAGCTGGCGAATGAAGTTGCTAAGTCACTGGCCATCGTATTTGAAAAGTCATGGTAGTCAGGTGAAGTTCCCGATGACTGGAAAAAGTGTAATATAACCCCCATTTTCAAGAAGGGGAAAATGGAAGACCCGGGGAATTACAGACCAGTCAGTCTCACCTCTGTGCCTGGTAAAATCTTGGAGCACATTCTCCTGGACAGCATGCTAAGGCACATGGAAAACAACAAGGTGCTTGGTGACAGCCAGCATGGCTTCACTAAGGGGAAATCCTGCCTGACCAATTTGGTGGCCTTCTATGATGGGGCTACAGAACTGATGGACAAGGGTAAAGCAGTTGATGTCATCTACCTGGACTTGTGCAAAGCGTTTGACACTGTCCCACACAACATCCTTCTCTCTAAATTGGAGAGATATCAATTTGATGGATGGACTACTCAGTGGATAAAGAACTGGCTGGATGGCCACACACAAAGAGTTGTGGTCAATGGCTCGATGTCTGGCTGGAGACCGGTAACGAGTGGTGTCCCTCAGGGATCGGTGTTGGGACTGGTCTTGTTTAACATCTTCATCGCTGACATGGACATTGGGATTGAGTGTGCCCTCAGCAAGTTTGCCGATGACACCAAGCTGTGTGGTCCGGTTGATATGCTGGAAGGAAGGGATTCCATCCAGAGGGACCTTGACATGCTTGTGAAGTGGGCTGATGCCAACCTTATGAAGTTCAACCATGATAAGTGCAAGGTCCTACACCTGTGTGGGAGCAATCCCAGACACAGCTACAGACTGGGCAAAGAAGAGATTCAGAGCGGCCCTGCAGAGAAGGACTTGGGGGTGCTGGTCGATGAGAAAATGAACATGAGCCGGCAGTGTGCGCTCGCAGCCCAGAAAGCCAACCGTATCCTGGGCTGCATCAAAAGGAGCGTGCCCAACAGGTCGAAGGAGGTGATCCTGCCCCTCTACTCTGCTCTTGTGAGACCTCACCTGGAGTATTGTGTGCAGTTCTGGTGTCCTCAACATAAAAAGGACATGGAACTGCTGGAACAAGTCCAGAGGAGGGCCACGAGGATGATCAGGGGACTGGAGCACCTCCTGTATGAAGACAGGCTGAGGAAGTTGGGGCTGTTCAGCCTGGAGAAGAGAAGCCTGCGTGGGGACCTAATAGCAGCCTTCCAGTATCTGAAGGGGGCCTATAGGGATGCTGGGGAGGGACTCTTCATCAGGGACTGTAGTGACAAGACAAGGGGTAACGGGTTAAAACTTAAACAGGGGAAGTTTAGATTGGATATAAGGAGGAAGTTCTTTTCTGTTAGGGTGGTGAGGTGCTGGAATCGGTTGCCCAGGGGTGTTGTGAGTGCTCCATCCCTGGCGGTGTTCAAGGCCAGGTTGGATGAAGCCTTGTGTGGGATGGTTTAGTGTGAGGTGTCCCTGCCTGTGGCAGGGGGGTTGGAACTAGATGATCTTGAGGTCCTTTCCAACCCTAACTATTCTATGATTCTATGATTCTATGATTACAAACCAATACTACTAAACAAACCAAAAGTTTCTTTCTAGACAGGCAGATTTTTCTCTTTTAAGAGCAATTCGACACTCTAACTGAATATATTTGGATTCATTTAGATCATAATTTTAACTCTCTTGCCGAGAAGATTTGAGTGCTTTGTCCAGATTACACTCTTCTAGTAAATTTATGCCTAAACTTTCTGATGACCACTGATATTCTGTACTCCATTAAAAAGGAAAGAAGATAGTGTATCATAAATATATTTTCCCTTCCAGAAAGGGAAACCTGAGGGTAGTAGTTGCTCAGAATTGCTCTTTGTCTGTATAAAAAGCCTGTAGTTTGTTGTAGTTCAGCAAATAATAACATCTAAAATAAAATATTTAATAAATGAAGAGGTCAAAGCATTTAATTTACTTTAAAAATTTTCATCTTACAGAATGTTATAAAAAGTTCGTCTTAGCCACGATCTCATTCAATTATTTTATTGCAATTGATTAATATCAGGAGGCAATAAGCAAGCAGTGCTGGGTGCGCCAGGGAGTCTCTGCTCCACCTAAGAGGCACACCGGGGTCTTTGGGGTCTAGTCTCTTATACTTCTTGGTCCTGGGTCTCAACCAATCCGTTTTCCTTCCGTACCTGGATGCCGACGTGGCCCCTTTTTATTGTTCTTTTCTTGTTGCTGAGGTCTTCTTTTCGGTGAAGAAACCTCTTAGAAGAGGAAACTGAACTCCTTGGTAATGTATTAACAGGAAAATGTTTGTCACAAGCTTAACCACAGCCCTAGTTCTATTTGTTCCATACCTTATATGTCCATCTGTCGAATACCCAAGTTTCACAATATCCTGCAACAGGATGTGTCTCTCAGTCACCCAACCATGTAAACATTTAGGCAATTAAACAAAGGGATTAACCTTTTGTTTCTTCTTCTCTTTCATCATTGCATTGATATGAGCAAACATCATAGTCATGATCATTCATATACATCTCACACAAGGTACAATGATCACAAGGGTTTCCAAATTGTTGACATGAATCATTCCTGTATATTCCACACAGAATATGACGGGACAATTTAATTTTTCTGTGGTTTAGGTTCTTGTGTGAAAAAGGAGAAAGAAATAAGCCTTTTAACTATACTAGACTACATAAAGTCCATATGCACTTTAAAACAAGAAAACAGTATTTCGTGGATGCCAGAGGTACCGATGAAAAGCCAATGCCCTGGGATCTGCTCACATATCACTGGAAACATCAGGCTTTCAGGCACATTAAATTACTGGGCTTGGAATAGCTTGGAGGGGTAAAAAATCCCAAGCAATATCACTTATCTGTGATCACTGTGCACTGTACACTGATTGATGTACTAGGAAACCATCAGCGCAATGAAGCAGAGACAAAAAGTCCAAGGGCAGTTGTCCCAAGACCTCATTACAAGAAGTTTGAAGGCTGCACATATCTTTTCCTAGTTGGGCCAACTTTTCAGCTCTGTGGTTGAAATTTTTGATGATATCCAAGAGATCAGACTATCTAACTGTTTCTCTGGCTGCAAACACATGAAATATAACATCTATAAGTGCTCAAACCTATATTATTAGGGATATGTATTAATAAAGACATGAAATGTTGTAACACAATTATTTTTATAATAACCGGACTTAACCATCTTCATTGCATTAAGTGAACAAACAGAATGAACTAGGATGGTTTGAATTTTTCTGATGATGTCAGTATAAAACATAAAATGATTTTAAACAATTCTGTAACATAGCAGTTGTGTGAAAGAGAGACATGGGGAAAAAATATTAGTTTATCTGATTTCTATACCTGGACCTGACATTCCCCATCTAAATTTAGAACACAAATATTTAAAATAAAATATAGACAATTTTTAATCAGATATTTATATAAAGAAATCCTTGGATGGAATTCAAGTATAGTCTGTTGATACAGAAATAGCAATTCACACCAAATCTGCAAAAATTTTGTGATTTTTTTTTATTTGACTTTCTAAACCCCCCAAGCTTTATACAGCCCAGAGCTTCTTTTATGTCTTTATGGATTAACATGATTAAAGTTCACAAAGATGCATGAGCATTCTGAAGCCAAAATTAAAGAAAAAAAAATTCAGAGCTGGTTGAGCCCATAGATAGAGAAGTTCATAGCTTGTTTGTACTTTTCTTACATAATTCTGAATGAAGAACCCAGTGCAGCAGATATATGATTCTCTAAGACACAGAACAGGCTTTGGTCTTACAGTTAAGGAGTAAGATTGATGCCTAAAGTTACTACAGCTGTTCATTTTAATTGAATCAGAATTTGCTGAAAAGAGAAACACAGAATAGGTTTGAGTACTGAGAAGTAATCACAAGCTTGAAGAATAGACTGGCTTTTGGAGGAAATTCACTGATATTGCCTCAACTACTTTAAAAATAAATAAGTGTACAAAGAATTAACATATGTAATATCCTACATTAAAATGAGATTGGCTCGTTTAGAAGCAGAAATACAGCAGCCTGCAGCCAACAAAAGGGCTGCACAGTGGGAGAATTTTTCCAGCAAACAATTCACACCTGTAAATGACTGAATAGGCTTCACACAATGCCATTTATCCATTGTTTAGAAGCAATACTAATGTAATGTGGGATATTGTTATAAGTGAAATGAAAGCTTAATATGAATCATTTCCTTGCAAATCATCAATTAACTCATCATAGCACTTGCCAGAGGACCCATAAAGTCCCAGGGCATCCTAAAGCTTTGTAAATAATAACTATTTCAGCTTTGTTGACAATTATGATAAGGTTGTTGATGGTGGAATTACAGAAATTTAGTATTTCAGAGAAAATTCCATTTAAACCATCATTTGTTATTTAAAAACCTAAAATACATATTTGTATCAAGAATAAAAACAAACTGAAAACATTCTTACAGAAGTTTCACTTACAATTCCAACACTTTCTGGTTAGAAAGCATGTCAGTCAAATTTAAGGGTTAAAAAACAATATTTAAGTAATATGAACAAAATCTAACCTTTTAACTTGATACACTTGAAAGATTTAAGACTTTTATAATTTCATTCTGTTTTTTAATGTTAATGCTTAAATGAACACAAACTGAAGGCATTAAATATTTTGGCACTTTCTTTCTTTACTGGATTTATTTGACTAAAAATACCCTAATCTTAAACACCAACACACTCACTCTGCTAGCAGTTTGGGAGGGATATTTCAGTAGTGAGGGATTATAAAATATTGTCCCACTGTTACTTGTTTACTCAAAGTGTTCGGCCCCAGGCATTTTGCACTTTGAAAATCGTAGACTATAAAAACATGTTAGAGAAACTAATTAGGACAAAATAGAAGTCATAAAGGAGAAAATAGTCTCATAGGGTTTTTTTTTTTTTATAAAATAATGGTATTTTTAAAGATCCTGAATATGAACAGGGTTGCTCTGTTGTTTTTTTTTTTTTGTTGTTGTTGTTGTTGTTGTTTTGGTTTTTGTTTGTTTGTTTGTTTGTTTTTAACAGTTAAAAGGCAGTAAAAAACAAAACCAAACAACAACAATGAAAAAACAGCAAAGCACAGGAGTTTTGGAGGTGTGAGAGGTAAGACATTATACCATGTCTAAAAGCACTGAAATTTAAAGATTATATTGTTTAAGCTGGTCTTTTCTGTTTTAGCAGTGAGCAGAGATCCACACCTCTGGAGGCTTATTTATCCTGTCTCCATTTTCCTCTCCATTTATATTGGTATTAATTCCCTTTTAACAGCAATTCTCCACTGATTTTAAAGTCTCAACAACCTGCTTAGGCAAGGTCCTTAACCTTTAGTCTGGTTGTGCTCAGGGAACAGGAATCCTTCCTGAAATGTTTGTACTTACTCATCTATTTCAAGTGTCCATGTGAAAATCAAGGGATCCTAGGCAATATACTGCCCTTCCCCTGAATGAATAACGCTAAGATGTAAGTCTGGTAGTCAGAGTTCACAGCCACTGATTTATTTTGCTGAACTCCTTTTCAGTTGTGTAACTAACAGTGAAAAGGCCATGATTTGTTACTAGTCACAGCATGACTGAGGCTGGAAGGGACCTCTTGAGTTCATCTTGTCCAAACCCCTGTTCAAGCAGGGTAAGCTACAGCACATCATCAAAGACTGTGCCAAGTATCTCCAGGGATGGATACTCCACAATCTCCCCAGAGAAGCTTTTCCAGTGCTCAACCATCCTTACAGGAAAAGTGCTTTTTTCTTATATTAAGGTGTATTTTCCCATGATTTTATTTGTCCTAATGATGATTGTGAGCAGCAGGCTATAATTCAACAGATGATCAAGTTTGTTCAAGGACAAATCATATGCAGAAAACAATAAGTGATTCTTATTCCAAGTGAGTTTTTGCAAGGATGATGAATTGGGCTTGTTCTTAGCTGTATTTATAAACTGTTCAATTTTACTAACTGAAATTCCCAATGATAATGACTGCTCATAGTGCAATCTACATGTATTAAGTAGATCTTTCTGTACTAATTTCTTATTGATAAATCAGTGTATAAATAGATAATTTCTTTACACACATTTAAACAGGCCAGTGGTATTGCTAACGGTGTTTTCACACTTGTGGCAGATATATGGTACGACAAACCATTCTATGACTGTGATTGAATAAGAAGGTAAAATCTCTGGATATGTAGATATGCATGTAGTATGCATGAGATCTCCTACAGGTCCAAGTAGAACCAGTATTAAATTTCTGCCATAGATGTTGTCAGTGATCTAAAATTTTGATTCCATTTCTACATGTCAAGCAGGTTCTAATCCTCTTCCAGTGTTAAAAAACAGATGTTCGCTCATGTGACTTCACCTTTGACTGTTTTTCATCCACTCTTTTATTTTCACAGAAGTGCAATGCCAGACACACTCACAGGGGCGTGCAGGGCTACAAATCACAGTAAGCACCCACATATATCTAAATTTATGGGATTTGTTGCTTCATTCTATTTTTGAGACCTCATCAAGATCATTATTATGCTATAACATTTGAGCTATCATACACTCCCTTAAGACAAGAAAGTTTAACTTGATAATTTTCAGGAAACTTCTTATTTTCTTCCACCCACCACAGCTGATAAAACATTAAGGATTCAGTTTTCATGAGAAGTTTACAAAATTAGTTTCAGGCAAAGCTGGTCAAATTAAGGCTCTAGATTGTTCTGTACTACCCAATCAGGATGACCTCTGCTCTTCCTAATAAAAAGGCAAAGGAAGTTTGAGAATATGGTTCAAAGAGACAATGAACCAAATTTAGGGGTACTAACTCTAGAATAAGAATGTTGAGATAACCAGTGCAAAACTAGTATATGGAGTTTTTTGCTAATTCAGATTTGCTGAAAAGATAGTGTATTTTGTGTTACATGTTCTCTTACATAAACATAGTCATTTAAAGTGTATGGTCAGTAGGACACACTTATTATGTGCCTTGTCTAACTAAACATTAATGCTATCTTATCTCTCCATCTTACATGGATCCTTTTAAGCAATATCGTATGTAGAAAACTTGAAACTGAAACCATAGCCTGAAAGGATGCACATAGGAAAGTGCTTGCTGAACACACAACGTGCTTTTTGCCTCAAGTATCTTCTGTCTAATTTTGAATAAAAGATTATTGGAAAAAATTATAATGCAACAGAATAAGGAAGGAATAATAATAGAAAAAGCATTTTCCAGCACCAACTGCATCATAACAAGAGTATAATAACAGAATTTTTAGAATGTTTAATTGTTCTGATTTTAAATTTGATCCACATAACCTCATTAATATTACTGGGGTTTATTTCAGTTATCCCTTGGTTTTCTACTTCTATTTCTTGCTAAGGTGACTAGGACAAAGGCCCAATTGCTTTCTGTTTTTGGTTACATATAGGCCTGTGAAAGTACCATGCTGTCTTAAAATGAAGGGCTTGGTAAAGAGCACTTTAATGGATGAACTCTCATGGTGCTCAGTATCACTTGCATATCAATAACCAGAATGTGCCAGCAGCTTTTTCACAGACAGTTCTAGTATCTCTGTGCTTGGGGCGTAATGGATCTGCTGCAGTTTTGTGAGATCACTGAGATCTTTATGCCAAAGAGCACTGCATGATAAAACACATAATCTGCCTACACATCACCAAAGAAACCTAAGAGACTCTTGGGTTTCCTGAGGTTAAATCACTTTAATTTAGAGTATTTTGCAGAGTGTCACTTGTTCATCTCAATAGGGTGCAGATAGAGCTGGATGGCCATCTGTCCCTTGTTTTGATATGCGGATTAACTCCACAACTCGTTAAAGTTGTAAAGTAGGTATGCATTTATTCAGCTGAGGCACATGGGGGAATGGCTCCTCCAAATGCATGTGCACCTCAGCTGCGTCTTCCCTTTATATTTATCTTCTAAAGTTATTCATATGTATCAGGTTACTCAATATGCCTATACATATTTATGTCATATTCCCGCTTCATATTATAATGAGCAAAAAGTCCTTTGTGCGTGCTCAGTGCCTCCTGGTGGTCATGGGGCAGGGGTCTCAGGATGGAGTAAGTGAGTCTTCCTCGGTCTAAACTTTTCACCTTTAGTTGCTGCGCATGCTCTCTAGGAGTCTTCAGGAGTCTGGTTAATATCCAAGTTGCAAAAGCTGTTTTTTTATGAGAATTAAGTAACTGTCCTTATCAGTAGCTGATGCTCTGGTACTGCATGGTAAGCACAATAGGTATTTGCTGAACGATATAAATATTAAGCAAACAAGCAGTTTAACTTGGTATCCCCTTGTACAACCCCACCCCCCACCCCCCGGTGCAGTTTATATTCCCCTGTATTGATATTTCTATATTTCTATACAGTTTACTTACCCCACCTGTACATATATCCCCTTGTACAATAGTATACCAGTTTCACTGCCAGCAATCAGCCATTTTGGCAGGGTTGAAACAAAGAGCATCCTCATTGTGTTTAAAGACATACTGGACATTTTCCTGCCAGCAGTTCTATATTTAGGAAGCATCTGAGTAGAAAGAAGATGCAAAACTAAAAGTAGGTAGAGTGCTTTAGGCTCAACTATGAGTCTGAGGAATAAATTGAAATAAACACCGAAGCCTTTCAATGACGTTAAAAGGTCAGTAAATTTATTTACTATGTATTTTTGTCCTTGGATTTTACAAATCAAGCCAAATATATAATTAGGTTGTTGTTAAGTGAGAGGGTTTTCCCACCTTATCATTGAAACAGACTGAGCTGAAATGGAGTGACATATATATTTAGGTTTCTTCATCTTCTGACTCAGCAAACCTGCTTTCCAGAATGAAGTTAGATTAAGTCTGAACTAGATCAAACACTAACCAAACAGTACAATTTATTTTAATTTCTTTATTTCTGAAACCCACAAACACCCCCATCAACAACAAACAACCTCTTCCACCACAAAAAGTCCTCAAAATACTGTTAAATACTGCTGAAACTTCACATAAATTCTTAACTATCAGGACATAAACGCAATGAGCAATGTTTTCCTGTATTTCCTTGTTACACCTCTGAGTTTCAAAACAGGAAAGAAACTTGAAAACTATGTGTTAATGAAAGTCATAAAACTTTCTGGTTGCTGGCAACAAACACAAAACAAACAGATAGGAGACTCACCATACAGTGAACATTCACCAGCAGAGGTTTTAAGGGACCACTGCGCTGGATTTGAGTATTTAAGTTGTGCTGGTCTTGAATAAACTTCAACAGCATTTTCCATGGTTTATCCAAAGCATTTATTTGACAAATGCTGCCCATAACTCATTTTAAAAATGATTCATCCAAGGGGTGTTCTTTCTACAATAGTTCAACAATTTAAATACATTTTCCATAAAGCTCCATTCCAGTTTAAAATCCTTTCCCCAGGCACATGTGTGCTCAGCAGATGAGCATAACACACTCTGTTATATTACTGCAAACAATATTTCTCTTTAAAAAGAGAAACACAGGTATAACTTCTTGTAGCTTAAATTTCCTTACCATACCTGGACATTTCTCATGAGCTCATTTCTCATGAGCTTCTCTTTGCTCTTGCAAGTTGCCACTTTCTCAATCTGGTTTGATCAAGTCTACAAAAAAAAAAAAACCCAGCAAAATCCACCTGTAATATACTTCTGCTTTTAATTTGTGAACACAAACATACTAACCACCAGCTGTTGAGATCCATTTATCACATTTATTGACTTACTAAAGTTATTAATGAAGACAAAAATCCCCAAATGAAAAAAATAAATAATCACTGAATAATTTTTTTTTTTTTTTAAACTAAACCTTAACCTTATTCAACAGATAGCACTTATAATTAACATTATCAGAATAATTATTTTGGTTGATGGCCCAGAGAAAATAATTTGAAGTCTTATGCGGGGCTGATAAGCAGTAAGTTTGAAGCTAGTTTTAATAAAATGGTGCATCCTTACTGTATTTTGCTGAATGCAATCCTATGAGAAGATTTAGAAATTTGATGACAAAATCTGGAATTTTCAGCCGATTTTAAACTCAAGAAAGATAAAGTTAACATTAGAAGGATGTTGATTTCAGATTCTTTTGCATGATGAGTGTATCAGTTCAAACATCACCACTAATGGTGGCGTAATCTCATCATAAAATGCAATCATTTTTTAGATATGAAAACTAAATGCTGAACCTTAAATTAAGAAATAGCTTTGGAAACTTAGTTTCCTATGACCCATAGTTTTAGCTAAGTTAAAATATATCTATTTCTAGTTTGGATTATAATTTTTTTTTCCCAGCACTATATTAACTGGACAGCCTGTGAACTGTAAGGTATAAGATGTGCTTTGCTACCAGCATAAAATGGGCTTTATTGTAATTAAAGTCCATTTAAAATAAGGTGATAAAGATATTCTGTTTTTCAAAACACCATTAATAGTAAATAAAACCAAAAGTTTTATACAGTGAAATCTAATAGAACAATTTAACTCATCTGTAACTCTTAATATTCACCATCACTATTTAAACATCCTTGAACCAAACAGCTTTGTGTATTGCAAGCATCAATAATAAGTTTTAACTAAAATATTAAAAGTACAGACACAATATAAATGCTTTTAGCATCTGGCATTAGAAGTTTAAATTATTATTTCATATGTTACTGAAACAGATAATACCTTACAGACTTCATTTATTAAAATTTTGGACAATAAAATCACAACAGAGTTGAATGGATTTTGCACAAAGATTCTTAGAATCAATCAAGAGAAGAATACAGAAAACGGAGAACTTTGGAATAGGTTTTTTCCCCCAACAGCATAAAGGGGACGAAACAGCCTCCTTGGTGTGTATATATGCAGTCCACATTTGTATTAAATCAGTTATGGCTTACTGCTTTTAAAAAATGGTAAGAGATTGAAAAAGACATCAGATTCTCCTCTGTGTTAATATCCATCCTTGTGGCATTGTCAGTAAGCTGATTATTGCTCCCTAGGATTTTTCAGCTAATCTATACAAGTCACAGGAAAATGCATGTATGCTGTGGTGTATCAGAGCTTCTTGGCCGCCAGTCACCCTTCTTGCCCCCGCTGTTTAGCAATCTTTGCACTAAAAATGGACTGTGGGTGAATACTTGGGTTGATTTGATAGGTTTATGGTTGATTAGATATAGCATTTACTGAATGAATAAATAACATGGACAGAATTCATGCTTTGTGTAATTCCATTAGAATGGATTGGCTTCACGAGGGATCAAAGTAGTTTGCTGGTAGATAAATGTACACAGGGGTAACAAATTACCATGATACCTTCCTCTGCTGAAGATGTAAAATGTGACAGAAAAATTCCAAGGCCAGCAAAAAAAAAAAGAGATGTTTAATCTATAAGGAATTAGCTAGACATTCCATACTTGAAAAGGTCTGGTGCTCACTTTGGGACTGTTTTGGACAAAAAAAAATGTATTCACATTTCTTTGGCCTTTTTTCTTCATAAGTACAATATCAGATTCATTCTCAAAACAACAGAGATCATCCAATCATCAGAGATACAATCACCACCATAAAAACATTTTCTTTGTATGCTCTGGCACTAGATTTACAGGACCCAGTCAAAGTATACCATATAAAAGATGTCAAAAAGCAAGGAACTTTCCTTGAAACAGGTATTGTGAGCTCAGTTAATAATGCTACGCATTCATGTGCCTTTTGATGCAGTTCACATACCAGGAACTTGTGAAAAGCTATTGCTTGTCACTTGCCTCGGATAAATTAGACAACTAATTAGTGTCACAGAGCAGAAACATTCCATAGCCCTTTAAATAGGCTTCAAAGAGTATTGTTAAAGCAGTTACCTTAAACTTAGGCTTTGACATTTGCATCTCATGCAACCTTAATTTAATTAAAAACAAACACAAAAACCACCCCACTCTTTGGTTTCTTTCTCTTCTGAGCTGATGATCTACTGCAGCTTAAGGAGATTGGGTCTGTTTTTCTGTCCTTTTAGCTCATGCATCAGTCATTAACAGCTTAGAATCATTACCTTTTTTCCACTGGCTGACTATTCTGAGGATGATGTACTGGAGGACAGACAGAAAGAGGCTGATTTTTGTAAGTTATAATACCAAAATGTGGAAAGAAGTTGTTGTGTAAAAAAATTATGTAATAAAATTATGGTAAATTGACATGGGAGAAAGAAAGGGTATGAAACTTCAGAGGCTATTATTCAGAATTCATTAATTATTTAGAGAAAGAGGAAAAGGAGAGAAAGAACAGAGATTTAGCTTGATGTTGGAATTATGGAAAGGCCAAATATTTTATTGGTGTAGCTGGGCATAATTCAGCTGAGTTTCAGTAGAAATCTGTATATCCATTAATAGTAGCTAAATTAAAAAAAAAAAAAAAGCTTTGTGTATTTTGCTTTAAATTCATGGGACTGGATGTAGTACACAGCCTACACCAAAGTTAATACTAATAAAAAAGTTTTAAGGGATACAAAGGCTACATAGCAGTAAAGGGCCATAAACCCTCTTTATATTAGAGGCTAGGGAGTAGAAAATAACTACTACTGTGTCAGTGCCACATGAAAAATGGATTACTGTCAATTGGAATGAAACAAGGCCATAATGTCAGCTAAGCTCGTTCCCAGCTTTTTCTTCTGCCTAATCTGCCAGTTAAAATTTTATATTACTCTCCGCCCTCTGAATCTTGTTTAGTAACATTTTACTTTAGATAAGATGATAATTAAATAAATTGCTAGTTTATGCTAATATGCTCATTAGAGAGAGTTTGATATTTCTATTGAAACAATTGGTCTGGAAACTATATTTTGTCAAAAACTATATACATTCATATATATATGTCAGTGTTATATTGCTATGATTGAATTCGACTCAAATGAGATGAAACTCATAAAGCATAACATTCCTTGCTCTATTCTTTTAACATACATATTGTGGATAGAGAATACAAAGGAAAACATCCTCATAAATTTTGATCTAAGCTTCGTTCTTTCTTGGCTTGCTTTTCCCACTGTTCAACTAATTATCTGTAATAAATGACATATCTCAAATGAGAACCATACGGTTTTAGACTGAAACAAGGCTAACATCTTAAATGATTGGTGATTACCCATGTCCATGGTGCTTTTCTATTTTACCATATGAGATGGTAATAGAAAGTTGTGGTGGGTAAACTAGCAATACACACTTGAATTATTTAGAGCTTTTTCTTTTAGGACTATACTGAATACATTGACCCTTATTCAGAAAGCATAAAGGAGCCTGAGTTTTCAGGTTAGGTGGGGTGAGCACCTCACTAGCAATTAAAGGGCCTTATAGCTGGTGAGTTCAGGTAGCTCTTTCCTGGAGAACACTGCCTATGTGTCCAGAGGAAATTCTTGTTTAATATGAATTTTAAATGTGGCTGGTTTTCAAAACTTCTACTGAGATCTATCTAACATTCGTGTGTCTTTTAGCCCAGTCTCATTGCTTTCTCTTCAATTTATTACAGTTTTATGGAAATTACAAATCAGATGTGAGAACAAAGGGAAGAGATATTTTTAGCAAGCTTTAATATCCTGTTAGCAAGCTCTCCAGAAAGAGTTTAGAAATGTTGACAGAGTGGATATTCTTTATTCCTTCTCTCCATCTTCTTGCTTACTAAAAATAAACCAGATTTATACACAGTTTTATAGAAAATCACTCTGTAATAAAAAGTGCCCATTATAGAGTGTCAATGGATGTGATAACATGCATAATTTACCTCCGGGAGTATGTAATTAGAAAATTAACCTTTTACATTTCTCTCCTTAATCAGCTGCAACAGACGACTACAGAATAACACACTAGCAGCTGCATTTACTGCATTTCCATGCCATTAGCAAGAAGCTGACTATGCTTGAGGAGAGAAAAGAGGAGAATTGAGTCTATGACTATGAAAAGTACAGTGGTTGAGATGGCATGGTGGTTTTTCGTATTCTTTTTTCTTTTCCTTGCATTCCTGCAAAGATGCATTACTAAGTCCAGGCATCGTAAGGACGTGTCAGAGCCCCTCAAATTTTCTTGATTTCTGGGAAAAATCATAAAATCCTAGAATGGTTTGGGTTGGAAGGGACCTTAAAACTCATCCAGTTCCAATTCCCTGCCATGGGCGGGGACACTTTCCACTCTAAGGTTGCTCCAAGCCCTATCCAATCTGGCCTTGAACACATGGAGCATCCCTAGAGTACCAAATGTATTTGTTGTGTATCGTAGCTTTCTACCTTTCTATTTTATTCTGATTCTGTACTTCACTCATGCTACTTTGGAGTTTAATTCTTAGAAACACCATCAGAATCTGTTTAGTTAGGCCTGATCAACAGAAAGGCTTAAATGTATATAACAAAACTAGCTTTAGATTCTACTCCTGAAGGTGTTCCACTGCCTATAAGTTATATTGACTAGGAAGAGAGGATACAAGAGGCCCCTTTTCACACTTAAATTCCCTTGAAGTGAGGAGTCCCAGACCTCAATCTTAGGATTTTATCAATTTGGTAATCAGTGAGGTTTAACACATGGTAAAATGAACAGGAGTGTTGCAGACTGGCCTGATTGCTAAGACTATGAAGAGCACAGTGGTGAAGCACCTCTTTCTTCCCCTTTGACACAATTTTCAATATCAAGCAGATACAGCTCTGTTTTTCAAGGTGTTGAAGCCTTCTGGCAATCAGGATGTTTCCTGATGGGAAGTAGATACGGGCATGCAAAGCAAGTGAAAGCTTTGTCCACTTTCCACCCCTACAGAGATTAGCTCTCCAAGGTGCAGATGTATAGAAAAGGCTAAGATTAGAGAATCATAGAATCATAAAATAGTTAGGGCTGGAAAGGACCTTAAGATCACCTAGTTACACCCCCCACCGCCATGGGCAGGTACGCCTCACACTAGATCATGTTGGAGTTTTTTTTTAACAGAACTGAAGTTCCAGTTCATCAGCCCTTTGCAACAACTCTGAGTTCTGTCAGCCTCCAATATTTCCTGTATGCATCTTGAAGTCCATGTTCTGTCAGGGCTAAAATAACCCCATGCCCAGTAGACGAGCAACACTACCCCAATATTGTCCATGAGGACACCATCTCAGTGATAAGAACTTGCAGGCAAAATATTTAAACTTTGTAACACTGTCAGAAAAAAATGAATTTTGGTTAACGGTTACTTCTATAGGTGTATGTTATATCAAAGCACTTTCACTAGAAAGACAGGGAGGAACTTTAAAAGCTGTATATTGCAAGGTGATTTGCAGACGACTGAAAACTAAGATGAAGTAACGGTGGCAGATAGTAAAACAACTAGAGAGTTTTTATCTATTCAGTTTTATCATAACGCTGAGCCAAATGGGAATTGGTCATTGAAAAAAAAAATGATGGTATTCTTACAATATTTGAATTCCATTTGTATTTACATATCTTGTTTCATTGCCTGGAATTTGGCTTTAGAACACAAATCCAAATTTTCAGGCAAAATTTTCATCCTGTACCAAACCATTAAGTTTTTTAATCATAAACATTTCTAAATGTGGCAGTCTGGTAAAGATCCTGCTGACTGGAAAGGGAGAAATATAACCCCTATTTTTAAAAAGGGAAAAGAGGAAGTCCTAGTGGCCTACAGGCCAGTTACTCTCACATTGATTCTTTGCAAGATCATGGAGCAGATCATCCTGGAAACCATGCTGAGGCACATGGACAATCAGTGGGGGACTGGTGACAGCCAAGATGGCTTCACTAAGGGCAAATCATGACTGACAAATTTGGTGGCCTTTTAGAATGGGGACACAACATTGGTGGATAAGGGGAGAGCAATTGATATCATCTACGTGGACTCAGGCAAGGCATTTGACAGTGTCCTGCACGGCTTGTTCAGCCTGGAGAAGGTTCCAGACAGACCTTATAAACAATCTTCCAGTACCTAAAGGGTCCAACAAGGAATCTGGAGAGGGACCTTTTACATGGGCATATAGAGACAGTACAAAAAGAATTATTTTAAAATGAAAGAGGAGAGATTTAAATTAGATCTTAGGAAGTTCTTCCCTGTGAAACTGGTGAGGCCCTGGCACAGGTTGCCCAGAGAAGCTATGGCTGTTCCATCCCTGGCAGTGTTCAAGGCCAGGTTGGATGGGGTTTGGAGCAACCTGGTCTAGTGGAACCATTCCATGATTGATTCTATGATTCTAAATCAGCTTTGAGGGACCACAGAGCAAGATAGGTCTGACTCAGGAAATGTAGATTGTGTTTGTTGGTGTCATGGTTTAAACAAACGTCAGCAGTCGCTCTCTCACTCCCCCCCCCTCTTCTTTCCCTCCCTCTACTCTCGGAGGAATGGAGAGGAGAATCGAAAAGAATGCAACTCCCACCGGTTGAGATAAGAACAGTTTAGTAACTAATGTATAACACAAATCACTGCTGCTACCACCAATAATAATAATGATAAGGGAAATAACAAGGGAAGATAATACAACACCTCAACACCAGCCGACTGATAACTCCCCCACCCCACCCAACCGAGCACCGACCGATACCTCGTCCAACCCTGCAGTCCTAGCCCTTCTGGGTAACGCTCCGTTACATCCTGGGCATGACGTGCTGTGGTATGGAATACCTCTTTGGCTAATTTGGGTCAGGTGTCCTGTCTCTGCTTACTCCCGGCTTTCCCTCCTCCCTGGTGGAGCATGAGGCTTAGAAAGTCCTTGGTCAGATGAAAACATTTGTGTTATTGGCTCTGTTTCCAGGCCGAAAGTCAAAACACAGCGCTGCACCAGCTACTAAGAGGGAGAAAAATGACTGCTACTGCTGAACCCAGGACAGCTGGACATCTGGTATTCAAAGCAGTAATGCCCCAGTGCCTCATAAACCAGAATGCTTCTGGACACATTGTATAAGACCCATCTCAGTAAACATTAGACAACTAAAAGTTGTAATCTGAACTAGTCATCTAGTCTTCCTTTATAGTTAATGGAGAAAAATAAGCACCTTCAGGGGGTGGTTCATCGCATAGAATATAAACATCTAAGACAGCTTAGACAGATTGTCTGACAAATTAGTTCTCTTAATAAAAAGGTTATACAGAGGTTATACAGATAGCTTAGAGACAATGTTTCAGACATTTGAAATTAAACAAATCCCATGTCTCATTCCTGTTTGGAAAATTAAAGAACACAGAATAACAAAAAAATAGCAGTAGTTTACAAGATAAAATTGTCCCAAGAGGAAGTTAAACAAATAATTGGAAAATATTTTCAAACTATCTCTTCCAGATTATTTTTTTTTTTTAAGAACTTGCCTAGTGGACACATATGGTGTCTGGAAATATCTTAGCCAACATTTTTTGAAAGATCTTATGATGTCTGAAATTCGAAACATGAATTCACTTTTGTTTACAGGAATTTAAATTATGTCTTTACATTTTTAAAGGATGTAAGCATAGGTTATAGTGTACATTTTGGCAAGAATACCTGGGAAAGGACTAAGGTTATTCTAGTAGGGTGGTTGAAACACAAATCACCAAATCATAAAACAAGAGGGGGGGGAAATATTAAAAAATCCATATTCCTTTACTACAGCAAAAGATAATCACAGTGGTATAAAATCTGCAAGCATAAGTCTTAGAAAGGACACTAAGGAAGTAAAATCCCATTAAAATCCATATTACCATGTCAGAAGGGCTGAACTACTTAGAGAAGAAATTTGGGTATGATAAAGCTGAAGTAAATAGCAGAAACTGATTTATAAAACATTATCATCAGTGGTTAATGACATTTCATGTTATTTAATATATATTTTCATTTAAGTGTTCTCACAGTACTTTCACATACAGATGACAGACTGAAAGTAGTCAGCTATTTTACTCAGCTGAAATTCTTTGCATTCCTATCATGTGATACTCAGGGTCCCTTTTACTTAATACATAGATGATAACGACCTGTTCCACAATGGTATCTAAATATTATTTGCACATTGAAGGCATAACTGAGTTTATTTCAAGTGCCTTTGACTTTGCCAATTGAATCTCTGAACTAATCTGAAAAGTTAGTAGTACCTAAAAGTCAGTGAGACAATCTGTGCAAATTTTAAATGACATTTGAAAAATATCTACAACAAAATGGAATGCCATATGATCAGTACATAAATTGTTTGCTTATGGAATGGGGAACAAAGCTGCAGCTTAAGTTACAGAAGTATTCAGGACTTAACTGTCCACATGTGCCATAGTATATTCATATAACCGCTATCAGTCAGAGATTATCAGGAATCTGTACACTTCAACACCTCTTCCATAACCTCCCCTGTATTATTCAATGCCTGAATGGCAGTAAAAAGTTCACAGCAGATAAATTTGGAGTATTACTGCTATGGAATTTGTGGTAAAGCATAGCAAGCCTATCAGAAACGTGCACTGGGATGCTCACATCTGGAAAAGATGCAAGGTTTAATGTACAGGGAAAGAATATTGCAGAGGCTCCATCATCACTTACCACTGCTGAACGGAAGGAGGTCGAGTCTGTTCTTGCGATATCCTCATCTGTGGTATACGACTATTGAGCACAGCAGAAGTTGACAATATAAACTATTCTGTAACTCAGCAAGCTGAGAAAACTGGGGCTGTTCAGCCTGGAGAACAGAAGCTGCATGGAGACCTCAGAGCAGCCTTCCAGTGTCTGAAGGATGTCAGGGAGGGGACTCTTTATCAGGGAATGTAGCAACAGAACAAGGGGTGATAGGTTTAAACTTGAACAGGGGAAGTTCAGGTTAGATATAAGGAAGAAGTCCTTCCCTGTGAGCGTGGTGAGGCCCTGGCACAGGCTGCCCAGAGAAGCCGTGGCTGCCCCATCCCTGACAGTGTTAAAGGCCAGGCTGGCCAGGGCGTGGAACAACCTGGCTTAATGGAAGGTGTCCCTGCCCATGGCAGGGGGTTGGAACTGGATGATTTTAAGGTCCTTTCCAACCCAAACCCCCAAACCATTCTATGATTCTATGATTCATAATATTTTAAAAAGTGGGAATGATAAGGAAAGAAAATTTTTTGGTCTGTTTTGGGTAGGTTTGGGGGTTTTGGGGTTTTTCTGTTGTTTTTTTTGTTTGTTTTTTTGTTTTTTTATTTATGTTATTTGCATGTTTGACAAAGAACTTTGGTTTGGTTGTTGGTTATTTTAGTCCAATATGATGGTTAAATCTCCAGGTGAATTAATTACAAAACTTGCTTATTTACATTCCTCTGTAGAGGAATTTTCTTTCATTTAACATACCAAATTGCATAACAAACAATAGTAGGGAAGGCTGCATTTTAGAAATTAAAAATGAAAATAAAATAATATATTTAAGACTGATATATTCTGCCAAAGAATAGCCAGCTATTCATGATCCGTTCAGCCTGGTATCTTGTTTTTGAAAATAGCCAGTTGTGAATGCATAGAAAAAAAGTATCAGAACAGAGAAATTTATACTGCAAGACTTCCCTGGGAACATTCTCAGCTTCCAGCAGTTTGGAATTTTATATCCAGCTGATTAATTAAATTTTGCCTTCAGCTTTGTTCTTTATAGTTCTTGATGGACATTTTTTTAATTTTTTAGTCTTTGGTAATTTTTTAGCTTTTTTCTTTAGTGACAAAAAAAAGTTATAAAACAATGTGAATTCTTTATTTTGATTTTTGATGGTATATTTTTTAATTTACTTAGTATTTTGGACATTATTAAAGTGTACATTATCTATATTCAATGAATATTAACACTGCAGAATACATTTTGTCAGTTCAGTAATACCTGCAGTTAGGCTTTATAGATCACCTTAGTGACCTATAGAACAACAATTATTCTGGCCTTAAACCATAAACAGTCATTATCACAATAGAATAAATGATAAAATAGACCAGAAAAAAGTATTTGGGCTTAGGAAATATGATCTATAAGGCCCTCGGGGAGAGTCTGCAGGAGTAAAGACAGAGGCAAAGAAGGCATTCAGCACCTCTGCCTTCTTTATATCCTCTGTCTCCAGGGTACCCACTTCGTTCAGCAGTGGGCCTATATTGCCTCTTGTGTTAGTTTTATTTGCTATGTATTTGAAGAAGCCCTTTCTATTGTCTTTAACCCGACTAGCAAGATTGAGTTCCAAGGAGGCCTTAGCTGTCCTAATTGCCTCCCTACATCCTCTAACAACTGTCCTATATTCCTCCCAAGCGGCCAACCCCTCCTTACATAATCCATAGATTCTCCTTTTCCACTTGAGTTTGCCCAGCAGCTCCTTGTTTAACCACGCCGGTCTCCTAGATCCCTTACTTGATTTCCTACTCATTGGGACACTCCGATCCTGAGCTTGGAAGAAGCGGTCCTTGAATGCTAACCAACTATCTTGAGCCCCTTTACCGCCTAGTACACTTTCCCATGAGACTTCCCTTAGCAGTTGACTGAAGAGGCCAAAGTTGGCCCTTCGGAAATCCAGAACTATGAAGGATGAGGGGGTCATTAAGAACAGCCAACATGGTTTTATGAGGGGGAAGTCATGTATGACCAACCTTATAGCCTTCTATGAGGAAGTGACTAGGTGGAGGGATGATGGTAGAGCGGTAGATGTAGTTTTTCTTGATTTCAGTAAGGCATTTGATACTGTCTCCCACAGCATCCTCATAGATAAGCTAAGGAAGTGTGGGCTTGACGATCAAGTAGTGAGGTGGATCGAGAACTGGTTGAAAGGAAGAAGGCAGAGAGTTGTGGTCAATGGCGCAGAATCTAGCTGGAGGTCTGTGACTAGTGGAGTTCCTCAGGGGTCGGTGCTGGGACCGGTGCTGTTTAATATTTTCATCAATGACCTGGATGGGGGAACTGAGTGCACCATCAGCAAGTTTGCTGATGACACAAAACTGGGAGGAGTGGCTGACACACCAGAGGACTGTGCAGCCATTCAGCGAGACCTGGACAGGCTGGAGAGTTGGACGGGGAGAAACTTGATGAAATTTAACAAGGGCAAGTGTAGAGTCTTGCATCTGGGGAAGAACAACCCCATGTACCAGTACAGGTTGGGGGTTGACCTGCTGGAAAGTAGTGAAGGGGAAAGGGACCTGGGGGTCCTGGTGGATAGGAGGATGACCATGAGCCAGCAATGTGCTCTTGTGGCCAAGAAGGCAAATGGCATCTTAGGGTGCATTAGAAAGGGAGTGGTTAGTAGGTCAAGAGAGGTTCTCCTCCCCCTCTACTCAGCCTTGGTGAGGCCGCATCTGGAATATTGCGTCCAGTTCTGGGCCCCTCTGTTCAAGAAGGACAGGGAATTGCTTGAAGGAGTCCAGCGCAGAGCCACAAAGATGATTAAGGGAGTGGAACATCTCCCTTATGAGGAGAGGCTGAGGGAGCTGGGTCTCTAGCTTGGAGAAGAGGAGACTGAGGGGTGACCTCATCAATGTTTACAAATATGTGAAGGGTAGGTGTCAGGGTGATGGAGCTAGGCTTTTTTCAGTGATATCCAGTGATAGGACAAGGGGCAATGGGTGTAAACTGGAGCATAGGAAGTTCCACGTTAACATCAGGAAGAACTTCTTTACTGTAAGAGTGACAGAGCACTGGAACAGGTTGCCCAGGGGGGTTGTGGAGTCTCCTACACTGGAGATATTCAAGGCCCGCCTGGACAAGTTCCTGTGTGATGTACTGTAGGTTACCCTGCTCTTGCAGGGGGGTTGGACTAGATGATCTTTTGAGGTCCCTTCCAACCCTTGGGATTCTGTGATTCTGTGATTTGAATTTCGGATATGACAAAGCCTTCACAGACAAAAGTTTGAGTTTTGTTTTAGCTCTAGGTTTGTAAGATGTAGCCATGCAAAGTGGGTTCCTTGATGATATGAAAGGTTTTTAAATCCTAACATTGAAAGTCACTGTATAAGTGTAAGGAAATAAAGAACCATTTATTACACTGATGTAAAACCAGATCAAAAGTACTAGAGAAAAGTCTGGTGGGATGTAACTTCTGAGTGTGAATTCTGTAGAGACCTGGCCTCTGGCAGCAGTTTGTGCGCTTTACTGGCAGACTGGTACAACAGCTGCAGGGAATGAAGTGGTAAAGAATGATGGTCTAATGATCAGGTTATTAGGTCTTCCTGACAAATGGTTAGCATATGAATTGGTAGTTATAATTAATATCTTTATTTTGGCTTCTGTGGAAGTGAGGGATAACAATCTTACCTAAATCAAGACAGTAGAGGAGACTGTCTTATTTAGATAGATGCAAATGCAATTTTGGAAGGTAATCTACGAAGCACATAAAATCCATAATTTCTTGTCATGATTTTTAACAGACTGTACTATTGCCTTTCAGAGAATCAGTGGAACCTCATTGGCTGACATGTGAGGCTCACCTGGAAATGATTTTGGACTGTAACTATCTAGACTGGCTTCTGTCTCATAGTCTTATGATAAATAGCTCTGTTGAAAGAAAGCAGAGATTAAGATTTCAGTTCTGCTGTGTCAGTACAGAGGAGCATTGCGTGCAAATTGACATCTACATAGGGTTAAATTCACAGTAGGGTGCTTTCCACAGAAGTTAAAGAAAACCAAAATGGCAAAAAGATGAGTAGCATAAATGATGTTTTTCCTTCAAAAATTATTATCAGCATAAATAATTATAGTAAACATTACAGGATAAAATATAGTATGGAAACCAATCTTACTGAATTGAATCAAATAGAATATTTCAGCTGAAAGGGACCTACAATGATCACCTAGTTCAACTGTCTGACCACTTCTAGGCTTACCAAAAGTTAAAGCATATTACTAAGTGAACTGTCCAAATGCCTCTTAAACACTGACAAATGACTTTTTTTTATTTAGAGGTAGCATTTGTGAAAATACTGCATCTGGCGATTCATCCTTCATTTTCTCATTTTGTCTTGCTGTTTCTTTAATAATATATTTTTAACTTCTCTAGGAATCAATATCTTCCTTAAATGATTTCTAGTTCAATGGGATATTTTAAAATGACAATAAGAACTAAAAATTCCTGGCAAGTTGTAGAAAATATGCTCCAAGTATAGATGGTGACTTGGTTTGCATAACTTCCCAGACAAACCAGCAATTCATAGCTTCATAATAGGATACTTCACCTCTCTTCTCTCACTGCAGTCCTGTTATACTGGTGGAATGAAATTACCTGGTCTATGTACTCTAATAAACTGGCAATGTCCTCTATTGTCATGTACTAGATAGAAATTTACAGTAAACTTTAAGCAATTAAAACCTAGAATCGAGACTGTGACTTTTAAAGATCTCAGTCTGGCTCTTCTAGACATCCTTAGGATGTTTTACCAAACTTTCCTCACAAACTCTAAGGACTAAGCCCCAGGAGACTGATCCTCTTCCATATTCTGTCATAAGAATAACAAGTTTAAAAAACCTGGGCATCTCAATCTTCAAGAGTGTTTGAGTGGAAGAGTTGTGGACCATTTCCAGTTTCAGACTAATGAGCTTTATGCTGGACAAAATAGAATAGCCAGAGCCAGTTCACTCCCTTGAAAGTGGCAGAATATTTTACTAAGCACCTTGTCAACAGATCGTATTTTTGTTGTGCTTTTGTTATGATTATTTCAAGCTAGAATCTCTTGTGATGATTGACTTACTTGATATTGAGATTTACGCAAGAAAAACAATTTAGAAAACAACCTCTTAGCATACTATCCATTTAAAACTGTTAGCTGAAATAAATTTTAAACAGAAAAATAATTTTCAAATTTGGACACTGGGATTTTTAAACATTAACATCTTGAAAAACCTACTTTCTGTTATCAGCAAACGCGTTGCCAGCTCTGTACCTAGTTACAGGACAAATTATGACCTTGGCACCTCTATTCATGTACATGAGAATTCTTGAGGCTCCACAGCAGCAGCAATGTAACAGTTTTATGCAAAAAATGTGTATCAGAACATGAGAAACCCAAATCTGAAACTCTCCTATTAAAGTCTCTGTGCTTTAGAGTTAAACCACAACAGGTTTATAACCCTCATACTGCCTTATGCTGCCCAGAGGTTTGTGATTGCTTTGTAGACTTGTCACTATCAGGAGTGTGACAAGGCAGATGGACTTTCCTTCCTTTCAGCAATCAATAGTAAGAGATATCTTTGTTAGTTCCAATCTATCTTTCAGAGACTTGCTTAACTGCCACAAAAGAGTTAGTCAAATATGCTGGCATTAAGTGGCTGTGACTTCAGTGCAGATTTAACATTTAGTTCAGACTGGAAGAAGTAGTCTTTATTTGGGCTTTGAATATTTTCTCATGTTCCTAAGCCGTAAAGTCTAACATGGAAAAGAAACAGAAGTGTAGATATAGATAATAATAAATACTCTGTTACAAGTTCTCAGCTGAGTACTTAGTTAATTTCTGAAATTCTTTTGCTTAACTACAAAACTTTTCTAAAGGTCTGATTTTAAATGGAATACTTGTAATTTCTGTCTATGAACATTCTGAATATTTAAAGAAGTAGTGAACAAATAGCTTTCAAAAGCACCACAGGAGATTTCTGTTTCTTTAAGGAATTTATTGCATTGTTAAATGCAAAATATTCTTAATATTTTTTTCAGAATGCTTCTAGAAACCTTTCCTTTCTGTTTTTCCTTGTGTCTGTCTTTCTTTTAGCAAGTAGTGGCTTGGCAGAGCAATTCTAAGATTGACATATGTCAGCTCAAGCTGACTAATTCAGCGCTGATTTCAATTACAGGCTATTCTTAAAAATATATATCTTTGTAATGCCTGGTGTTATTTTAATGCTGTGTAAAAAGAGAGCTTTTTCAAAATAAATGTATGCAAACAAGAGATGGTATTATTAAGCAAAATGTTATGTTACAGATCTAGGGCTGATTACGCAATTTATAACACTTAATAATAGACAGCACCATTGTTTTATTTATTTTAAACATTTGAGATCTTTTTTTCCTGCTTCTGTAAAACATCTTTCTCAGAGACATTTTTACCAAACAAGAGTAACTTGGTAATCCTCTTCCTCTTATTCACTCCAGGGATTGCGACGACGATTCTGGGAAGGATGTTCTGAATTACCTTTATATTTCTATTGTTTTCTCACCGTTGTTTGGGTTTGTTTTGTTTTTGTTTTTTTTTTTTTTTTTGAAACTTCCCATTAAAAATATAGATATTCAATTTAATTTAAAGTTCTGGTGCCTCATAGTTTACTCCACATCTGACATAAGTTGAAAGAAGAATGTGTGGTCCTACATTTGACTCTGGATTACAGGAATAAAATAGGTATCTATCCAAGTGCAACAGGATTCACATTTTCTTTACAATGTTTGTTTTCATATATTATCCTTTACATTATTGCACAATATGAATACAAATGTTATGTAGAACAAAAGCTGAATGATAACCTTTTATATGCCTCTTACACCATTATAAATGCTGACAGCAGGTGAATGCAGCAGCATTAGTTTAAACATTTGATTCTACGAGTTAGATTTTGCCTCAAAATAAACATTAAAATATATATCCAGGGGAGTTCTGAGCTCTGTCATATATTATTCTATTTTGAATTCGATAATGTACCATATATGTTTATACATATACAAGTATGAAATTAAAGTCAATCATTACTTTGCCGACTTTTCCAGATGAGCGGGAAAAAAAGCAGCTAACAATCCTTCCCCAACAAAAACATAAGCCACTTCCTCGTACAAGTACTCGAGAGAATAGGTAAATCTTTTGCTGTGCTGCAAAGTTCAAAAGACAGCCTCTGCCAGAGCATACAGGAAATACTAATTATATTATTTCTGGTTATAGAAGTCTCACTATACTTGCAAAGTTTCTCTGTATTCAATTTCCATCATCTGTGTTACCGTATTGTTATATTATCTGGAGAAAGGTCATGTTTAATAAAAACCTGTTCAGTCATGCTTTTCATTATTTTTGATACATATTTCTTCTTGCTACACTTTCAAAATTTAATTTTCAGATGAACAACTTTCTTCTGTAGAAGGCCACATAAATAACAAAGCCTCACATAAGCTGTCTCACGTGATCTATAGATTCTGCTTTTTCTCAAACAAACTCTGAATAACATTTTTTTTTAATACAGCAACCTTCTCATTTCAGAATGTTTCCACATTGTACAAGAACATAGTCTCAAAAAAAGCTTTCCTCCTTCCAAATTTTATTATTTTAAGGGACTAAAAATTCATTTGAGCTAAATTTATCAAAGCCCATATTATCACTACCTCTTGCTTGCTTTGTCAGAAAGGTTTGACATTAGCTTAAACCAAGACTTTCATAGACTGTTAGATGAAGACACTTAAACTGTATCATTTACACAAATCATATCTCATTAAAAGATAGAAAACATAGAAAATACAGAAAAACTGTGAGCCCCAGAACTCACAAAATTTAGATTTTGCAAGCTCAGATAAATTTTGATGGAAATTCTTCTCATAAGAAGGGCAAAGAAGTGGTTTTGATAATATCAAAATGCTGTATTTTCCACTTTTTAAAAATAAAGTGCAAGTATTTTTGGAAATTAAAGTTTTTTAAATTTAATGTCTAAATTAACCTTTTTATTTTTTAATCTTGTACTGCAAATCAAAATAAAATATCTACTTTCTGAGTTTTCATTTTACTTTATGGTGCATTCAAAAATGTTTTGGGTTTTTGTTTCCTCCAACTGGTAATAATTTAACTTCAAAGTCTTGAAGTACTACTTAAAAATACAAATAGTAACCACAGAGATGTCACTTATCTACAGATATAAATAGTAAAAAAAAAAAAAAGAGACATTTTTAAGGCTTTCTAAATAAATCAGTCTTATAAAACAAATACTTGTCTGAAGTAGTTACTGAAGTTTCTTCATTGCAGTTTATAGGGTTTATGTTTCCTACTTATCACTGACAAATGCATGATCGTAATTTAGTGAAAAAAACTAGTATTCACAAATTGAAAAAACTGGTTTTAGAAAGTCGAAAACATTGGTGTTGAGGAAATCTAAAGTGATCCCTTCCCTCCCTCACTCTGCTTTTGTATCTTTTTCATTAAATTATATGCCTGCATCCAACACATAAAGTAAAAATAATATTGCTTAATTTCCTTTGTAACTTACTGATTTCCTGTGTGCACCAACTTATATCCTGTGGTGTTTTCCTGTTCACTCTAGTTGTATTGATGATCTTATAAGTTGTAAGACTCTCATATGTGTCAGGTATTTTAACTGTAGTTATATGTTTATGAGTTATTGTATCTATGGTTTTCAAAAATAACAAATATTTAACAATAGTTCAAAAGAAATGTGGCCAGTAATTCCAAAAGATTATTTTCCGAGATATTTTGACTTTGATATACCTTAGTAGTTTTGTAATGATCTTTTTTACACTGAGGTTTTACCTGATGAGGGCAGAAGTGGTGGTTCAGATGTATTAGTTGGCCTGAGATTGAAGGGTTTGTTGTATTTTTTTTAAGCTCTCAAAACTATACCACTGTTGAATATTATTAAGCATCAGTAAGACTATGAAGTCTCCACACCTAAGATAATAGCTTGAACTTGATAAATACTTTCTGAGAAATTACTGGGACATAGCAACTCTAGGAGCAGACTATCACATCTGTAGTTTTAGGTTGATTCTTCAAGTGAGAAAATGTAAAATTTTAAAGCATCTTCCTTTTAAGATTGAATCAGAAACAGAAGAACCCTCTGTAATAAGCAAATTAATAAATAAAAGTAGAATTCAAAACAAGTACAATACAGATAATTTTGGACAGAGACATCTTTTTATTTCTGGAAAACTTTTGTCAAGAATTTTCCTAATGCAACTTTGCAGAGCAACACAAGAGGAATTCAATCTTCTGACAAGTTCCTCTTCACTAAACTTTCATAACAATAGTAGTGATATTTCTGTGGTGAACATAATTAGGTGTGCACTTCAGGATTGTGCACTTCCTTTCTTCACAAATATATTACTCTGGCACTTTTTTGACATGGCATCTAAGATTTTTCAGTTATTAATTTTTTTTGTCAGGTTACATTAACCCAGTTTAATGCTAATTAAACACAAACCACTGAACAGTTTTTTTATAATAATGACTGTCATTAAAGGCTTTAGACAGTTTTAAAATGGAGGATTAGCTCAATATTTATCCTCAGAGCTAAATAGTCTTCCAAAACCAAGACTGACAATGACCTCCTTCAGCCTTTTAAAATAAATCACCTATGATGGCATTTCTGTAAAAGGCTAGAAGTGCACTGAGTAGATAGACCATCAAATGGTGCCATATAGTAAAGGTTACTTTAAGAAGTAGACAATCCAGGTACTCATGTCAGTTCAAGAAGTGGTGACCCATAGCATCTATCTAGTCTAACCTTAATCAGCAAACCTATGTGAATAAAGACTAGAAGCAAAGCAAACCTCAGTTTGTTTTGTTAGGAGGATCATGAAAAATGTGGCTGTTCTAAGTGCCTGATCAAACGCAGCATACATTCAAAGTATTACTTTTCTCACAACGACCTTGAAACAGTGTCCCTCTCATTTTAGTAGTCTTCCATCACAGTGCAAAAACAGAAATAAGAAAAAAAAACAACTTCACAATCAGCCTTTCAGAAGCAGATTCTGGTCACAATAAATCCCTTTTTACTTATTTGTGCCTCTGGATTTAGACAACTTCTTATCACTGAATGTGATAAAAAAAATTGCCCTTATAATCACCATACAAGTAAAAAGAGTAACAATCACCCATTTTTAATATATCGTTTATAAATGGTGATATATACTAGTATTTATATTGTTAGGAACACAAAACATTTCCATTCCACAGCTACGTACAGCTTCTGTAGGCAAAACAAATAAATAAACCTCAAGCCTACTAATGATACTCAAAACCTAAGGCCAGAAGTCCTGCAGTCAAGCCCAGACATAGACGTATCACAACTAATCCATAAGGACTGTATCTGCTGAAGGGAATCCTTACACACCAAGCATCACTGTAGCCATTCATATGGCATCATTTCTGGCCTCAGCAATGAGAGAGGGCATGCTGCTGGAAAAAGTTATACAGAAATGCCTTTCTGCAGCAGTGTGCTGAGGCCAAAGGAAGGTAGACACCCTGTGGTTTGATTTAGCAGTCAGATAAGAATCCCAGGGTCAGAGGAGGGTGCGGGGACAGCAGAAACAGATGTTTCCACTGGGGAACCCAGGCTGATGAAAAGCAGAGTGGGCAAGACCACAGCCTTGCCAGCAAGGACACCAACCTGCAGTGAGCAAGCAGAGTGGGGAAGGTCCTGAGACAGTAACCAAGAGAGCACTGGCAGCTCCATCCCTTGCAGGAGCAGATGGAGGAGTTGCATGGACTGCTGGTGTCATCAGGGCCCTGGTGAATGTATTCAGCCATCTGGGAAACCCACCTTGGTCCTCACCCAGCTCTGCAGCATAAGCTTTCTGTGAGCAGTGTGATAGCACTGTCTTTCTGTTCCTTTCCCTTTAGCTAATGCTTGAAGGGGAGAAAATCCAAAAGGGATTGTTAAGGACTTACCTAGAATTAATGAAGATAACTTTCATATATTAAAAACTGGTCACATATCTCTTGTATAAATACAAATAACAGGCAGAAACAGATGCAGTGAGTAGAATAAATTTGATAGTACTTTAAGTAGATTAGCCCAAGAAGAACATATTTTGTGCTTGCATAAGAAGGCAAAGAGAGAGAAAAGAGTATCTAAAAGCAGTTTTATGCGCAAAGTGTCAGAAGCTGAACACTAGCACTTGGAAAATCCACATTTGTTTGTTCCCTTTAACAATTTCATCTAAAGTTTTTAATGACATAATACATAGTGAAATTTAAGCTGGAGTTTTTAATATCCAGTTAATACCTGATGCTATAAGAAAAGAAAGAGAAGTGCAAAGTATTGTGAAAGAAAAATGCATTGCACCAGTGTCCCTGGGCAAGGAAGCAGCAGCATCCTGTCACTGATGTCTGATACCTAATGTATGAGATCTATTGGTAAAGACAGAGTAGATGCTATCTTTGTCTTCTTTGTCTATACACTTACTTCAGTACAAGCAGATGAAAAACTCTTTATTTATTAAATGCCTTTTTTTTTTGATAGCTGGAATAAAAAAGGCTCCATGGGAAATGATAATTCTGTTCTTTTCTGCAAATTTCTAGCATATGGCTAAATAATTAAGAAAGTGTTTTATCTGTGTCAGTAAGTTAGGAATGTCTCAGGACTGCAGATTTGTAAGAGATTTTTATATAAGAAAGTTTGTGAAGGTGGCAGACTGAGAAATTTCTGTCAGCAGAGAAGGAGTAGAAAATGACAAGTCAGTTTCTACCATTTCTGCCCAAACTTCTTTAAGTCTACCTGGCAAATCAACACAATAAATGAGTCATTAATCGTCCAGGTTTTACCTTTTTATGGAGGCTGCCAGCCAGGTTGCTAGTCACTTAATACTGTATTTTCCACTATTAGCTGAGTTTAGAATATCAACTCATTTTATCCTATGTCTGTGACAGGGAAGCAACATTTAGTTCTTCTAGAATTTAGTCATATGAATCATCAATCCTGTGCTTTTCCATTCTATAAATCAGAAATAATGGCCATTTACAGTGAAGTCACATGTCAACTTGTATAACAAAGTTACCATATAGATTCTCCTTCTCTGTAAGTATCATCACTAGTAGTCGAACTAGTTATCTATTTCTGTGGATATTTTGTGACCTCTGTCCCTTGATGCTGCATGCTGAAAATGTCATCTTAACTAGGCTCCTGGAATTGTTAATAATGATACAGCTGTACTGCCAACACCAAAAGTACTTTCAAATAGAAAAGTTGCTGCAGATAATTGTATCTTCTTCCAGAAGATTTACCCTTGAAAGGTGTGTTTGCAATACGTAGTTAAGCCTCTTCAGTATGCCTAAAAGAAAATAGTAATCTATTCAGATAAACAGTTCAGACTCACCCTTTTGCCCAGTGTAGCCAAAACCTTTCCACCTGTCAGACAGAGCCTTTAATGCTACAGTGGGTAATGTCAACAGACCATGCTCCCTCCCGTATAGCTGAGCCAGTGACAGTACCAGTGAAAAATGGTGGCTATCTTACAGAGGCCAGAACACTAGACTTTTCCCTTAGTGTATGAGAAGGGGAAATTAAGGATAAATCTTTTGCTGGAGAAAACAGCAGACCCTTTCACGCTCAACGTGCTATCAAAAGATGTAACAGTTGAAATTTATCAAGATAACTTGTGTTTCTATCTTCTTTCTGTCAGAAAACTACAAACCAATTTGAATGAACTATCCACATTAGAAAAGACAACAGATAAAAACCCCCAGTGCTTCAACAAATTAAATTCTGCTTTTCTAAAACACTCATCTGCTGCTTGATCTTTCTGCCCAGTATTAAGTGCATTCCCAGCTAGTTCAGCCAGATAGGTCATCCCTCTTAGCTTTTTTAAGCTGACACAGCAACTAACATTAATCAAACTAAATTAAATGGAAAAGGTAATTCTGTTTTGCCAGTGTGTTTTTTACTCCAAAAGGTGTTCTGGCTATGAAACCCCAGCAGACATTTCTGCAGCACCAGTAGCTTGTTCTTGTAGTGTTGGTTATGTTCATAAATACCCATAGGTCCATTGGCTTTAGGTCAAGTGGAGAGCATTATGGTTTTTACTGGTTTTAATCTCCAAAAGCTACTTTTTTGGCTCCTTGTTTTTAGTTAGATTGCTTGATGAACATCTGATTTAACAAACACAGTAAATGTCAGAAGTATTGAAGAACTTACTTGCCGCAGATATATATATGTGTAGACACAGATATGTTGCTCAGAAATACCCTGAGAAACAGCTGCCTGCCCAAAAGGTTGCAAAGTTAGAGAAATATTTCCTTTTCCTTAATACTTAATCCCAGTTTTAAGTGCCAAATCAAGGTGATAATCCTGCAGCAATTTATGAGAGTGGCATACATTCCGAAATGAGCACCCATTTAGCAAAGACTTTTGATAAAATAAACTGTAGGTTCCTCCAATTCCCAGGAACTCCCTTTGCTAGAAGAAAAGGATTAAGTCACTGACTTAAGTGATCTGACTATTATAAAATATGTTGGGTTTTTTTTAAGGCTGCTTTATCTTGGAAGTTAAATGTGCAAAACTGATCAAAAAAAAAAAAAAAACAGTTGTCACATATACATATATGTTATATATGGACATAACATAACATATATGTTATATATGGACATAACATATATGTTATATATGGACATATAACATGTCCATCTTTGTAATTCATTACAAACTCCTTTCATGTGGAGGTTAGGATGAAATGGACACCGAGGACACATGCCCACACCCTACAAACAAATGGTAATTGCTGATATTTTACAGCCTTTTCTAATGAGTTTGAAGAACCTTTTCTTCTCCAGATGAGCCGTTTTCTGCTTGCTTATTCTGCGCTAATAGTATCTATGTCCTGTGTTTACCAGTAGCCGTTTTTCTCCTTCTTAGTAGCTGGTGCAAGCTCTGTGTTTTGACTTCCAGCCTGGGAACAGAGCTGGTAACACCGATTGTTTTTAATTGTTGCTAAGTAATGTTTATTCTGGCTAAGGACTTTGTGAGTCTCATGCTCTGCCGGGAACGAGGGGAGGCCGGGAGGAAGCAGAGACAGGACATCTGACCCAAGCTAGCCAAAGAGGTATTCCATACCACAGCACGTCATGCCCAGGGAGGTAACTGGGAGTTACCCAGAAGGGCACACACTCTCTTTGGGGGGGTCGAACTCGTTCGGCGATGGTATAAAATGTATTATTTTCTCTTATCATTATTATCATTGGTAGTAGCAGTAGTGATTTGTTTTATACCTTAGTTACTGGGCTGTTCTTATCTCAGCCTGTGGGAGTTACATTCTCTCAATTATCCACCCCATCCCTCCAGGAGCAGGGAGGGCTGGGGGGGCGGGGAGAGGCGGGGGGGGGGGGGGGGGGGGAGGGAAGGAAAGAAAGAAGGAGGAAAAAAAAAGGTGGGGAGGGGGTGAGTGAGTGAACAAGCTTTGTGGTTTTGTTTAAACCACGACAATCTGTTAACAATACAAAGAAAAGGATTGTTAATAATATCAAACCTTTCTCTTCTTAAAATTACAAGAATTTGTAGTGTTCCTGCCAAACCCAGAATTGACACAGATTGTCTTCTTTTTAAATACGAACAGTTAAAAGTTGCATTTCCATAAATAATAAAATCCCATGGATCGCACAGCTTACAGGAAAATACTAGAGGCACTTTTCTGAGTATTATTTATCTATCTCCTTTCTCAAAAAATTCTTAATTATTTTCTTCTTTTCTTCATCCTTTATTACTCTGCCCAGACACACTTTCTGTCTCCTGAAAACCTGTTTTTCCCCTACATTTATTATTAACTTTGACCTCTTACTGTATTGTATATATACTGCCTTGGAAGGTCTCTACTTTTCATGGACCTTTTTACTTTTTGGCTTCTGTCTCCCTCTCCCAGATCTGTGATTTCATCTGACCATGCAGTTCTCCATATATTGTATGAAAAAACAGAAAGTGTGGTAGAAAAAAAAAACACCAACACCCCCCCCCCCCCCGCCAAATTTGAATTTGTTTTACATCTGGCAATAAATTAACAACAGTTTGGTTTAGATTTTATTTAAGCTTCATGATTAAACAATGATCATTTGAGACTTAATAGAATCATAGCATAGTTAGGTTTGGAAAGGACCTTAAGATCATCTAGTTCCAATCCCCTTGCCATGGCCAGCGACACCTAACGCTAAATGTGATCACCATGTGATCCAAGGCTCTATTCAACCCTGCCTTGAACACTGCCAGAGATGCAGTATTCACAACTTCCTTGGGCACCCCATTCTAGTGCCTCACCACCCTTACTGTAAAAAGCTTTCTCCTTATATCCAATCTAAACTTCCCCTGTTTAAGTTTTAACCCGTTACCCCTTGCCCTATCACTACAGTCCCTAATGAAGAGTCCATCCCCAGCAGCATTATAGCCCCCCTTCAGATACTGGGAGGCTGCTATGAGGTCTCCACGCAGCCTTCTCTTCTCCATTCTCAACAGCCCCAACTTTCTCAGCCTGTCTTCATATGGGAGGTGCTCCAGTCCCCTGATCATCCTCGTGGACCTCCTCTGGACTTGGTCCAACAGTTCCATCTCCTTTTTATATTGACAACACCAGAACTGTACACAATACTCCAAGCGAGGTCTCACAAGAGCAGAGTAGAGGGGCAGGATCACATCCTTCAACATGCTGGTCGCACTCATTCTGATGTAACCCAGGATATGGTTGACCTTCTGGGCTGTGAGCGCACACTGAAGCTGGCTCATGTTAAGTTTCTTATCGACCAACACCCCAGGTCCTTCTCCACAGGGCTGCTCAGAATCTCTTCTCTGCCCAGCCTGTAGCTATGCCTGGGATTGCTCCCACCCAGGTGTAGGACCTTGCACTTGGCATGGTTAAACCTCAAAAGGTTAGCATCAGCCCACCTCACAAGCATGTCAAAGTCCCTCTGGGTGGCATCACTTCCCTCCAGCATATCAACTGAACCACATAGCTTGGTGTCATTGGCAAACTTGCTGAGGGCACACTCAATCCCACTGTCCATGTCACAGACAAAGATGATGAACAAGACTGGTTCCAGCACCAATCCCTGAGGGACACCACTCATTACTGGTCTCCAGCTGGACATTCAGACATTGACCACAACTCTTTGTGTGTGGCCATCCAGCCAGTTCTTCATCCACCAAGTGGTCCACCTATCAGATTGATGTCTCCCCAATTTAGAGACAAGAGTGTTGTGTGGGACAGTGTCGAATGCTTTGCACAAGTCCAGGTAGATGATGTCAGCTGCTTTATCCTTGTCCTTCAGTTCTGTAGCCCCATTATAGAAGGCCACCAAATTGGTCAGGCAGGATTTCCCCTTAGTGAAACCATGCGGGCTGTCACCAACCACCTTGTTGTTCTTCATGTGCCTTAGCATGCCTTCCAGGAGAATGTGCTCCAAGATTTTGCCAGGCACAGAGGTGAGACTGACTGGTCTGTAATTCCCCGGGTCTTCCATTTTCCCCGTCTTGAAAATGGGGGTTGTAGTTCCCTTTTTCCAATCGTTGGGAGCTTCACCTGACTGCCACAATTATTCAAATATGATGGCCAGTGGTTTAGCAACTTCATTTGCTATCTCCTTCAGGACCTGCGGATGGATTTCATCAGGTCCCACGGACTTGTGTACGTCCAGGTTCTTAAGATGGTCTCGGACCAGACCCTCTCCGACAGTGGGCCCAAGGTCTTCATTCTCACAGTCCCTGCGTCTGCCTTCCAAGATTTGTGTGGTGTGGTCAGAGCCTTTGCCAGTGAAGACTGAGGCAAAGAAGTCATTAAGAACCTCAGCCTTCTCCAAACCCACGGTGGCCAGTTCTCCTGATAGCTTTCAGAGAGGGCCCATGTTGTCCCTAGTCTGTCTTTTATTTACAATGTAGCTATAGAAACCCTTCCTGTTATCTTTCACATCCCCAGCTAAGTTTAATTCTAACTGGGCCTTAGCTTTCCTCGCCTGCTCCCTAGCTTTTTGGACAACATCCCTGTATTCTTCCTAGGCTGCCTGTCATTGCTTTCACCTTTTATGAGCCTCTTTTTATCTTCGAAGTTTCCTCAGCAGCTCCTTATCCATCCAAGGAGGTCTCCTGGGCCTTCTGCTGCACTTCCCTCTAGTCAGGATGCAACATTCTTCATCTTGTATCAGGTGGTCCTTGAATATCAACTGACAGCCTTGGGCCCCCCTGCCCTCCAGGGGTATATCCCATGGAACCTTACTAAGCAGGCTCCTGAAGAGGCCAAAGCCAGCTCTCTTGAAGTCCAGGGCAGTGAGCTTGCTGCACACTCTTCTCACTGTCCTGATGATCTCGAACTTGACCACCTCATGACCACTACAACCACGGTTGCCCTGGAGCGCCACATTTCCAACCAGTCTCTCCCTGTTGGTGAGAGCGAGGTCAAGCGTGACACCTCTCCTTGTCTGCTCCTCTATTACTTGCAGAAGGTAGTTGTCTTCCACACGATCAAGGAGCCTCCTGGATTGCTTGTGACAGGCCATACTGTCCCTCCATCAGATATCAGGGTGGTTGAAGTCCCCCATGAGAACAAGGGCCTGCGAGTGTGGGGCAGTTCCTATATGTCTATAGAGTGCTTCATCCACAGATTCCTCTTAATCAAATGGTCTGTAACAGATCCCCACAATAATATCTCTCATCACTTTTCTCCCTTTAACACTGACCCGCAAGCTCTCTGTTAACTGCTCACCTGTCCCCAGACAGAGGTCCATACTGTCCAGCCTATCCCTAACATAAAGGGCCACTCCCCCTCCCTGCCTGCCGGGCTTGTCTTTCCTAAAGAGCCTGTAACCTTCCATTACAATACTTCAGGCATAGGAGCAATCCCACCATGTTTCTGTGATACAGAATCACAGAATCCCAAGGGTTGGAAGGGACCTCAAAAGATCATCTAGTCCAACCCCCCTGCAAGAGCAGGGTAACCTACAGTACATCACACAGGAACTTGTCCAGGCGGGCCTTGAATATCTCCAGTGTAGGAGACTCCACAACCCCCCTGGTCAACCTGTTCCAGTGCTCTGTCACTCTTACAGTAAAGAAGTTCTTCCTGATGTTAACGTGGAACTTCCTATGCTCCAGTTTACACCCATTGCCCCTTGTCCTATCACTGGATATCACTGAAAAAAGCCTAGCTCCATCATCCTGACACCTACCCTTTACATATTTGTAAACATTGATGAGGTCACCCCTCAGTCTCCTCTTCTCCAAGCTAAAGAGACCCAGCTCCCTCAGCCTCTCCTCATAAGGGAGATGTTCCACTCCCTTAATCATCTTTGTGGCTCTGCGCTGGACTCCTTCAAGCAATTCCCTGTCCTTCTTGAACAGAGGGGCCCAGAACTGGACGCAATATTCCAGATGCGGCCTCACCAAGGCTGAGTAGAGGGGGAGGAGAACCTCTCTTGACCTACTAACCACTCCCTTTCTAATGCACCCTAAGATGCCATTTGCCTTCTTGGCCACAAGAGCACATTGCTGGCTTATGGTCATCCTCCTATCCACCAGGACCCCCACATCCCTTTCCCCTTCACTACTTTCCAGCAGGTCAACCCCCAACCTGTACTGGTACATGGGGTTGTTCTTCCCCAGATGCAAGACTCTACACTTGCCCTTGTTAAATTTCATCAAGTTTCTCCCCGCCCAACTCTCCAGCCTGTCCAGGTCTCGCTGAATGGCAGCACAGTCCTCTGGTGTGTCAGCCACTCCTCCCAGTTTTGTGTCATCAGCAAACTTGCTGAGGGTGCACTCAGTTCCCTCATCCAGGTCATTGATTAATAATTATTAAACAGCACCGGTCCCAGCACCGACCCCTGAGGAACTCCACTAGTCACAGACCTCCAGCTAGATTCTGCGCCATTGACCACAACTCTCTGCCTTCTTCCTTTCAACCAGTTCTCGATCCACCTCACTACTTGATCGTCAAGCCCACACTTCTTTAGCTTATCTACCTATTGTATCATATCCCCGTAGGTGTAGTAGGCTGTGCAGTCTTTACTGAAGGTGATTCATAGCTTGCTTTCCAGCTCCCTCAAAAATATAACCAAATATCAGATCTCCCCAGAAGGTTTGCAACAGTATGGACCTTAAAAAAATCAGTATTCATAGGTATTCCACATTTACATTTCCATACCAGGGTGTCTGGAAGTCCTTTAAGGTCTGGATTTACTAATCCTAGGTCACACCATATGAATAGTGTCTTCAGATACACATGTTTAGTGACAGCCTGCCCCGCTTTCAGGGCTGCCTGGCTGTTTACTTCTCTGGGTTGAAGACCATGAGAGAGCTGGGGATTGTGTTGACCCGTTATGGCAGGCTGACATAGGAAAAAAGCCAGGAGAATTTCCAGGAGAAGCTCTCTAAACAACAAATAAGGGCTATAGGCTCAGCTCCGTAATCAAAACAGATTTTTTTTTTTTTTTAAATGTAATATAATAGGACATTTTTTCTTCAATACCACTAGCATTCTGTTATGTTGAGCATTCAGTGTAATAACATATTCAACCTTTTGATGAAAAGACAGATTACAACACTCAGAAAACAATGTTATGCTCCAGCAAGACTTTATTCAAATGAATAGTCTCAATAACACCTATAGCAATATGCACATAAAGATGCCTTTCACAGGTGTATGTGCATATAAGAAGATTTTAAAACCTCAAATAATATGAGCTTTTCCATTTTCATGTAAGTTTTAAAAAGCTGTTTCTATTTAGGAGTGGTAAAAAAGTGAAAAATATTTTTTAAAAACATGAAGATATGACTTTTCTGTTTAGCAAAACTTCCCTTTCTTATTATTTTCTTTTTCCTTTTTATCTCATTTTTAATCAAATAAAAAAGATGAAGGGAGAATAAAAATAAAATATAATCAATTAAAAACTACATTTTTTTCCATATTTTTTATTTTCTGTTAAAAATAAGATGGTTGCCAAGAGTTCATGTAGTCTGAACAGTCTGTGAGGTAATAGTTACATTTTTCTATATCTTGTTCAATAATTAGTAAAAAAGTATTTACTTACTCTAATTATATTTAACTTAATAAATGATATTTACTTTATTCAGTAAGTGTACTGGAAGGGTCAGCATTGTACAGTATGACACAAAGGTTTCCACTTGGCTCTTGTCCAAGCTTGTTAAATGTTCCCCACGCTTCTTTGCAACCTCAAATGGTATTTCTCCAACTGTAAATGAAATAAAACTTTCATTGAAACAGAAGTGAAACTAAATTACTAATGAAATTGTGTCGAAAATTTGGGTTGATGACAGGTATTGATAAATATTAGAGGTCAGGTAGCTCATACAAAATTTATCTAGACCATGTAAACAACCACATCTAAACCAGCATAAATGATGTTTTGAAACTCTCAATATTCAAACCATCAGAGGAGCTGAGTTTTATGTGCTTACCATTTCAGGTGATGCTATTAAGGTGCTTCTCTATTTAATAAAAAAATACAAATATGCAAGCAAACAAACAAGCTAAAACTGAGCATGACTTTTCCAAACCACAACAAAATTTGTCTACATGATGCCTGCTTCTTCCCTTTTTCACACCCTCAGGCTATATAATTCCTAATCAAAAAGAAAAAAAAATGTATAGTGTCATTTAAGCATTGGTTATATTACATGAAAAGTATTTCTGTGGAAATCCGTTTACTATCATATATAAATTAAACTTGTAATTCTCTGAACTATCTTTCCCTGCAGCACCCTAATGCTTCCTCAACAAGTAAAATTGGCATGGTGAAGTCTGACAGAGATTCCTTATCAGGAGGGAAAGCCTTGCTGTGGTTCCAGGAGTTCTAGTCTTTCTTTTCCAGATTAGGATTAGAATAAGTTAGTTACTGTAATGGAGTCTTTTCTGAAAGACATGAATAAAATTGACCTTAAGGAAAATAAAAAGAACATTTTAACTGAGGTTAACAAGCCTAAGGCTCAGTAACAGTGTCTGTGGCTATCAGCTCTTTGTAAAACCAAATTTGAAGACCATGAAATTCAAGTGCAGTTTTTAATTCAGTTCTTATATCTTCTTGATATGATGTCCCTTGCTATATTGTGCACCTGCAATTGGCAGCCACAGTAGCATAATTATTGAATGTTTATCTTGAGACTAAGTGACCGTATTAAAGCAATAAGGAGTTCTAGGTAACTAGGGAACAGCCAGATCTTGCTGTGTTTGAAGAAACAAAGGAGGACAATTTGGATTGGTATTACTAATGGATCATTTATTTGAGCTTGGCAAAGTGACCATCTGGTTACCTAACTTGGCAAAAGAGCTAACTTTGAAGGTATCCTGAAGTGAACTGCCTTCAGTATAATACTAAAAATCACTCTCACAGGTCAAAAAGACTCTGGCCCAGGTGAAGACCCCTCCTCTGAGCGCATGTAGCGATTAGAAGGAATAACACAGCAAACATAATTATGTATGGACTACAACCAATCATTGTAACTGGGCGTGTACTACCTTATATGTATAAACGTAATGAAGAAAGTTGGCATTAGTGTGCTTGATTTGTGGAACAGTTCACTGAGCACCCAGGACTGAAACACAGTATCTCTCCAGAGCATGTGGAATTGGATTTACTGTATGCCAGGCATAAATCTGTTTTTCAGACAACATTCTGGTGAGAAACTTATTTTATCTTACCAAAACCTTGCTTCCAAAACAGGAAAAATATTGTTTATTTGGTTTGGTTTGGTTTGGTTTGATTTGGTTTTCTTGACTATTCATACAGTGAGCTTCCTGAGATAGAGACTGGCACTCCTTACAGGAAATTCCTTACATGCCTTTAATAGAGTTATGGCATTGCATTTTAATCCTTGATGTAAGAAAAAAAGACATCTTACAAGACACTACACAATTCTTACAACACTTGAGATCAGACAGTTTTCCAAATCGGTGTTACTCTTTTCTCCTGAAAGAAGAGTGTATTGGTTTCAGAAGCTGGCTTGAAATGTGTTGACTCAAGAAAAATAATTTTTTGTTTCTGTAAACGTATGAAATTAAGGCAAAAAAATCTAGTCTCAAAGGGTTTCCCTTCAGTATTTTGTTGCTAATTTATTTATGGTGTCAAATACATCATATGCACCTACAAACATAATTGAATTAAATTATGAAGAAGAAAGCAGGCAATGAGCACAGATGGAAGCTGTGAAAGAATCGTTTGAAGAAGTGGAAAGAATAAGAGATGATTAAAGCAACCAAGCTTGAAAAAAGAACTGTAAAATAAGCACTCAGATTCTATGAATGTGAACACTTTCTTAGTTAAGGATGTCTATTTTTAATTAAAGAATAAATAGAAATGCAATATAATAAAAAGATTTAAATAGAATGTCAGCTAAAGTGTTATGAAGCATGTGAAGTGGGCAAGCCTAAAAATATAACAGTAACTTTCCACCCAAAAATGACCATGGAAATAATTTGGAAAATTATGCAGTTAAAGAACTGTTTTGAACAGCTAAAGAACTATTCGCTTTCCACACATATAAAACCAGGCTCTGTTTATCTAGTGATACCTTCTAGAGGGACATGCTGCTGACTTTGAAATTTTAACTCCCCCATTTCTATTGTTAATACCTAAAAAATCTTCAGGGCCACAAATAAAAAAATGTTGCTTGAAGTTTAAATTCAGGTGGTCTCATAAATTTAAGCAAACTGAGTGAAAAATACAGACCTACTTTTTTCTACTGTAATAGATTTGCTAAGAAAACAACTCAGCCCCTCCTTAATTATCTACCAAATGTTAATGTTTTAAATAATTTGAGAAAAAATGGACAGAAGAGGGTTTTTTTCCACTGCTTGGTCTCTTTCAATGACATATTCGCCCTTGCTTCTGAAGAATACCCCATAACCCCTTGTTAGGCAATCTCCATCGTGATAAAAGCTGGCTGAACTTTCTCATAATAATAAATATAACTGAGTATTTGCCAAGCATTGGATTTTTGAAGCGAGGAAAGGGAGTGCTAAGTAGAAGTGACTTCCTTCACTCTGCAGGCTGGATAATTTCAGTAGCATGAATTTTCCAAGGCATTGTTATTTGCAGGCAGTACTAGATTAGACTGAAGTAGTTTAAGAAAATCACATATATAAGACTTTCATTAATCTTCCAAAATAAAATTATTAGAGTAGTATATTTGCTGCCTTGTTAAATTCTAAAGTTCAGCAGAACCTTTGAATTTTACTTTGTGGAAAAAAAAAAATATATCAAACCCTGGTTTAATTCCTATTTAAGATAAAATCTTAGTATAAGAGTGCAGGTAAAAAGGAAACTCCACAGACATTTGCTTCCAGGTCTTCATTTCCCTGGTGTGGGCTGTCTCTACAGAGATAATATAGACTTGGAAAGTAAAATGGTAGTTCTATAACTATATAGTGATAAAACTTATATTTAGTGGTTTTATTTATAAAACTGTCATTGGCAGAGCCACTTGCAAATAGGTCTGTTTCCCAGGCTTTTTAATTCACGGGATGACCACTGCCTTAGTGGTCAAGTCTACCTGAGGTGCTGCTTTGAGCAAAGGACCTTCATAAAGGATTATTCCTTATTAGGATGATGAGACGCTGGCACAGGTTGCCCAGAATTTTCTCCTGAAATTTTAGTCAAATATTTATTCATTTACTCTTGAAAATCCTTGCATAAGTCAATTTCACACAGATGAACTCCCTCAAAGTCACATTTTTCATTTCTTATTCCTCACAACAAAGATATCTTAATGTCATGATATTTTTTAATACAGACATAATTTGTTCCCTGATAACACAGCTGGCTAATGGATTCTTCAAGAAAAAATGTGTAGAAAATGTCAAAAACAGATAAATACTGGCAATATCCAGAGACAGTCTCAGCAGAGTCCTGAGAGTAATAAATAAGATTAGTAAACAAGAATTGCTTCTTCTAAGAACTATGACGCACACCCACAGGAAGATTTTTCGGTATACATTCACTGATCCATCTAGATTATATATTGTTGCTCGTATGTGATAATTTTTATCTGTTTTAAATGGGTTACCTGAACTAGAAAAGGAAGAGAGGGGAGAAAGCTTTCGTTGAAAAAAAAAAAAAATATTTCTGACTAAACTTTCTAATTACTTTCTGAGCTCTCCATATGTGTCTTTTGATTCATTTACCTGTAATAATACAACATTTTTCACTTTTATTTCTGAAGAGACCAATTGTTTTTCACTGATCAGCATGAAAAGGAGAACTATGTGGGAGGTAATGTTAAGGGGCTTTGCAGCAGTAGCAGGAAGGCTGCCAAGACTGGTGTAACACAAGATTATAATTTTTATGAGGAAAATACAGAAGAACAATTTTAAAATTTTGGTTAAAAACACATCAGCACCCCTATGACTACAAGGTTATAAATATTTTGTGAAGAGCTGTCAGTATGTGCCTAGCTTTTCTCAAGAAGAAATCAGTTTAAGGACATCTGCCTGGCTTGTAGCACTGTGAAGTTACTGCTTCTGTCCACTTGCATATCACTAGTGAAGTGTTTGTGCAGCCACAGTATACGCCACCTATATCACTTGGGAGGCTGTGACTGCACAGCTTTAACAACCATAGTCTGGCTGGGCTGCTCGGCGATAAAGCCAAATTTGATGTCACCCAAACAGATGAGGCAGAAGTGCTTCATAAAGGCACCAGGCTGAGAGCTGTGCTTTTTCAGCCTGGAGAAGAGAAGGCCCCAAGGAGACGTTAGAGAAGCTTCCAGTGCATAAAGGGGCTACAAGAAAGCTGGAGAGGGGCTTTGGACAAGGGCTTGTAGGGACAGGACAAGGGGGAATGGCTTTAACCTGACAGAGGGGAGACTGAGATGTGATTTCAGAAGTTCTTCCCTGCGAGGGTGGTGACACCCTGGCACAGGCTGCCAAAAGACGCTGTGACTGCCCCGTCCCTGGCAGTGTTCAAGGCCAAGTTGGACATGGCTTGGAGCAACCTGGTCTAGTGGAAGGTGTCCCTGCCCATGACAGGGGGCTGGATTTGGATAAGCTTTAAGGTCCCTTCTAACCCAAACCACTCTATGATTCTATGAAATAAATGGACTGTTAAGTGCAAAAGGTGCCTGAAGAAGATGAGAAATGGGTTGGGAGAATTTTAAAGACTTGGAATTACCTTAGAGATCTAACAAAGATTGTAATTTTAGAGAACTGAGGTAGTGTTTTCATATTCCAAGGAAAGAAAATGAGAGACAGCAACCTTCAACCATCTCCCACAGCATCCTCATAGAGAAGCTAAAGAAGTGTGGGCTTGACGATCAAGTAGTGAGGTGGATCGAGAACTGGTTGAAAGGAAGAAGGCAGAGAGTTGTGGTCAATGGCGCAGAATCTAGCTGGAGGTCTGTGACTAGTGGAGTTCCTCAGGGGTCGGTGCTGGGACCGGTGCTGTTTAATAATTATTAATCAATGACCTGGATGAGGGAACTGAGTGCACCCTCAGCAAGTTTGCTGATGACACAAAACTGGGAGGAGTGGCTGACACACCAGAGAACTGTGCTGCCATTCAGCGAGACCTGGACAGGCTGGAGAGTTGGGCGGGGAGAAACTTGATGAAATTTAACAAGGGCAAGTGTAGAGTCTTGCATCTGGGGAAGAACAACCCCATGTACCAGTACAGGTTGGGGGTTGACCTGCTGGAAAGTAGTGAAGGGGAAAGGGACGTGGGGGTCCTGGTGGATAGGAGGATGACCATAAGCCAGCAATGTGCTCTTGTGGCCAAGAAGGCAAATGGCATCTTAGGGTGCATTAGAAAGGGAGTGGTTAGTAGGTCAAGAGAGGTTCTCCTCCCCCTCTACTCAGCCTTGGTGAGGCCGCATCTGGAATATTGCGTCCAGTTCTGGGCCCCTCTGTTCAAGAAGGACAGGGAATTGCTTGAAGGAGTCCAGCGCAGAGCCACAAAGATGATTAAGGGAGTGGAACATCTCCCTTATGAGGAGAGGCTGAGGGAGCTGGGTCTCTTTAGCTTGGAGAAGAGGAGACTGAGGGGTGACCTCATCAATGTTTACAAATATGTAAAGGGTAGGTGTCAGGATGATGGAGCTAGGCTTTTTTCAGTGATATCCAGTGATAGGACAAGGGGCAATGGGTGTAAACTGGAGCATAGGAAGTTCCACGTTAACATCAGGAAGAACTTCTTTACTGTAAGAGTGACAGAGCACTGGAACAGGTTGACCAGGGGGGTTGTGGAGTCTCCTACACTGGAGATATTCAAGGCCCGCCTGGACAAGTTCCTGTGTGATGTACTGTAGGTTACCCTGCTCTTGCAGGGGGGTTGGACTAGATGATCTTTTGAGGTCCCTTCCAACCCTTGGGATTCTGTGGTTCTGTGATTCTGTGATTCTCTACTTGTCTCTCTTACTATGTACACCAGTACGTATTCACTGAACTGTCCCTAGCGCTGAAACTTACAGAAAAACATCCAGGCTTGAGAAGACTTGAAAAGCTGTTGAATCTACTATTGGTTATTATAGCTATTCCAAAATTTAACTGCCATCAACATTATGCTGGCGTGCTACTTCGGGTTTGAATTTGTCTGTCTTAACCGTTGGCAGCATTGGGTCCTGTAGTGCCTTTATTTCCTAAGCAAACAATGATGCATGCCAATTTAGAGACAGCGTGAATGAATAAAGGAGCATATCCTAAGGGAAATATGATTATTATTTATTCAGTTCTCAGACCTGTTAATTAATATTTCATGGGTATCATTCAGGCTACAGAAATGAAGAAAGAATCTGAGATGTTAACATGACTCATCAGAAATGTTAGTAAAAAAAAAACACCAAAAAACCAGGAAATTTAAATCCCAGTGAATTTAAAACACCAGCTTTTTAAAATATATAATTTGTCTCATGCTATTCAGGACTGCTAAGAAAGCTACATAACTTCTTTCTTTTTATAGCTCAACCAGAGAAAAATATGGTTTTCACATGTTTACAGGCAGAAGAGTGAAAAAAAAAAACCAAACCAAACAGAAAGAAAAGTTTAAAACAGTGACAGAAAAACTTTGCAGCAGATTTACACCTCTTACTGTGCCTCAGACAAATGAAAATGAGGTATAACCTTAGAACAATAGCTGTATAGCTTTTATGCAATAAATTTAGTAACATTTTTTCCTAGCACTCAGAGCTTCTCCACAAATCTTTTCCAAGTTGTTATTTTCTTTTTAATGTCAAAGTTTATATAAATTTTCCTCAAATTAACTCATGCAAAATTTGTTGTTCAGAATAGATACATTTGTCAGTACTTTTATTTATTTATTTATTTATTTATTTATTTATTTATTGTTAATGCATTGTGGATTGTTTATTCCCCTTTGCAAGTATCTGATAAAACTCCTAAAATTAGAAAATAGGTTGGTTTGTTACTTTTCTCACTAGGTACTGCTTTACAAAAAAAATTTAATACCCTTAATTTTTAGAAGTGAGATGAGGCTGAAGAAAGCAGAGAGAGCAAGAGACACCGAGGAACATCATACAAGAGAGTCTCAGATTTATTTTTATTTATGTTTAACTAATATGCATAACTTTTCTCAAGATGTTACATTTCAAGAAAAAGAAAGAGCTATATCAAGATTAGCTGGCACCTTTCTTTGCATTGACATAGTATGCTGGATTCTCTTTTTAGAAGCTAATTTCATGGTCAGCTCCCACATAGCTCTGCTGCATTGTGGCAGATGAAATCTGGAAGGGGGTCTTGCTCTTTTAGACTGAATGGAAAGTGTCAGTAAGAAGGGGTAAAAATAAACAAATTTGCCTACATAGATGTACGAAGAACATATTTTTTTCAGCCTCAAAAGAGAAAACTTTGTATCTCAAGACATTTATGGAGGTAGGAAGCTCCTCAATTTTCGGAAGAAAAATTAGGTTAAAAATGATATTTCAGGTGTTCATAAATACATGCTATTCAAAGCCAGCAGTTTTGGGTTTTTTTGTTTTGTTTTGTTTTTCAAAAGGACATTAAAATTATTTCCAGTTTATAACTTATTTTTGCTGGGATTCTTTAAGTAACTACAACTATTTCAGTTGCAATTAAAAGCAAACAGCTGAGACTCAAGAATGGTTTTGTTCTATAATGTCTAAAACATGAACTAGTGCTTGCAGTAAATATATTTTTAATTTTTTTTAAATGTATTTTATATGTATCTTAATATATATCAAACATATTATAAACAAATCTCAGGAGGTACCTTTGGACACAGTCATCTAAGCTTTGCTGGAATAATAGCATACCATAGCAGCTAAATTTGAAGCCACACCTTAGACACCCATTTACAAAGGAAGCTCTAATACAAAATCTGTTTTACTTCTGCTCTGGTTCATTATTTATTTTATTTTAATTGGGTAATAAAGCTTTGATTTCAGGAATGCATTCAAAACACAGAAGACCATGGAATACAGTTTGTTTTAAATACAAATCAGGTATCTTTTGAGGTTTGCCTGGGAGAGCTTTTGGTTTTGATTAATAAAAGAAATATACAAATAAATTTTTTAATCTAAGACCTGAAACTGAGCAGTTATTCACAACCTGAAGAGCACTGTGCCTTAACTACAAATTTAAAAAGAAGGCACAAATTCTGCCGAAAATATGTAAAGATTTCCTCCTCCCTCTCAAAGACACCCTGACGGATGGGAGTCAGATTCTTAGGTTGGATGAACAGAAGGAACAGAACAGGCAAAGACCCAGTTCTGTTCAATTTTTTATTACATGGACAAAATTCAATCTTGAATAAAAGTTAACACTAAAAGATGGAAAGTTAAATAAACATCAAAATGAAGGGAAATTACATATGAAGGATTTCATTCTTGCACAAAATAGTTATGACAACAAATGAAATTTGGAAAGAAGCTGTTTTACTGAAAAAATTGTCATATTTTGTGGAATAGAAGGGTTGGCATGCAAAGAATATACAAAACATTAACATATTTTAGAGTTTCAGATTGTCACTGACAAAAGCCCTAAAAGTTTAGCAGAATCAGATGCCATCAGTAATTTAATTTTCTTTCAATTCTTTACTTTTGTTTGAAATAAAAAATAATATGTCCAATACTTGCATATCAATAATATAAAGAGAAATTATTCACAAATTGAATAATATTATTCACTAAGATATGTAATATGTTTTGGGATTTTTCTTTTTTTTAGATACAAATATGTAAGTTATCATATTAGGAATTAAGAATTAGCCATTAACCCAAGGGAAACTGTAGGAAGAATAACTATTCCAGGCAACTAAAATCCAGTATCAAGACCTATTCCTGGTTTATGCATGAAAGACAGAATGGGAGGAAAAGAAAGAAATTACACATCTCTCTTTTCCATTCTGTTAAGAACATCAAAATACGTTATATTTTAAGTAAAGAAGAACCTGAAAAAATACAGCATTAGAATAAGATTTCACAGGTTATTAGATGTATTAGTGCATTCTAGAGAAAAAATAATTAGTATTCAGAACCTCATTCGCAGTCTACCTTCCTCCCATAAGTGCTTTTCCTCCTCCATTCTCGTCTTCCCTAGTAGTCAGCTAAATTTACAACTGAAACTCCAGGCAATGTGGAAGTCTCCGAAGCAGTTGTAGTAGTTTCCTCTACCTACCTTCAGAAGTTGCTTTGATCTTCTTGATTCCAAGGAAACACAATGTCACCTGAGCAGAGGGAAAAAGTGATGGCAACAGTATACAAAGCTTCCAGGGGACAGTTCAATTTCAAGTATCAGGTTTTTTAATGAACTACTTGTGGTATTTTCATACATGGACTTCACACAGAATGTCTCTCCACCTATCACACTTCCTTAGATGGCTCCCACTTATGCACATCAGAAAGCAGACGACATTTTATACAATTTCAAGCATTCAAATGAGCCTTTTTGAGAAATGCAATACTTGCCACACTTTCTGTAATGTTTAAGTTTTTTACTCATTTATTTAGATGGACTTTTACATTGTTTGAATAATTTTCTCATATTCTTGTGTACTTTCTTCCTGGTTTACATTTGCAAATGAAGAAATTAATTTCTTGGAAGTTTGTATAGTAGTATATAAGAAACTACCTATTGTCTTGCGCAGTGTTTCAGGTTGCGCATTTTTCATTATTGGAAACTTGAAATATAATTCTGAAGATGCTCAATATACTTGGGGTAATTTGTATCCTTAATCACTACATATATTCTTTTTGCAAGAAATACTACACAGAATTCCATTGCAAATTCTGTGAATTCACACTAGATTATGGCAGTGACCACTCTCCAGGCATAAACTCCCCCATTATCAAGGAAATTAATTCAGCTGTCTAGAAGCAAAGATATTTTATTTCTACAACAGCCAAAATCCTCTAAGTATTGGCACAAAGTAACACTTAGTGCTATTTTGTTGGCATGAGATAGAGCTGGATAGGAATTTGCTAAGTTAACACCTTATAGTTTGATGTGGCCTGTTATTGAGATGAGTTCTCTCCAAATGGAAGGTGATCACTGTCATCTCTATAGTAGAGAAGGTCTTCTTCATATGCTTTCTCATCCATTCAGAGCTGAAAGCAATATGGACTTATGACAAGGTTAACCATTCCAGAATCCCTACCCCTAAGCATATTTATTTCATGCCTGCAGATAGCCTGGAAGTCTAATTTAGATAAATGCCTAACTCTTTCCCCATTCAGTAAGATGTCTTTTTTTACATATCCTGGCAGTGCCAATACTCTTTTCCAGATAGGCCTGTAGTAGGAAAACAGCTGATGTATCATCAGTTAACTAACATAATCTTCAATTTCTCTGCTGTAAGCCTATGCAAATCTTACTGATTCTGAGTTATTGATTTATTCATAATGAGAAAACAATGTGCATGAAGCAGATGCTAAACATAACGAGCCATAACTTTAAACCCAAACAGGATCAGTAGCATGGCTAAGAGAAAAGTTTTGCTGTAAGTTCTTGTTTTTAAAGGTGCCATAGTGGTAGGAATTGATTCTTTCTTTAATAAACTCTATAGTTCATGAAGATAACAAGACCTCCTTCTTTCCCTAAAGTATACTGTGGCAGCAGTAGGAAAAAGATTTTTAGGTTTGGGTTTGGGTTTTTTTGGTAAAAGAATGAGAGGGATGAAACCTATGAAGGGTCTTCTATTTGTTCAAAGGAAAACACTAAACCTGTTGATAATCCACTCTGTGGCACGGCAGAAATTCACTGCAGCAGGGCTGCCCTATTGAGCATAGTCTATTTCAGAATTTCTATTGTTTGCACTTACAGCACATGAAACTGGATTTCTTTAGAAGTCACAGCCTATTCTACACCATGAGGAAAGAATGTCTGTCAAGCAAGAGTATCCTTTAATATGATATTGCTTCCCTATTCAAGGGGGTTATATTTTTTTTTCTGTATTTATATATATATAAAGAACGTATATGTATGTGTGTGTATATATATATATATATATAGGCTGATGTTATTAGAGATGGTGATAACCTCCTAAGTGTGAAGTTCAGAAGGACTCAAATGCAGAGATTTATTTGCTCTTAACGAAGAGACTAGAGAGCTGGACACAGTTGATTCTCACTCAAAATGAACCAAAGCTTTGGGGTTTGTTTTGGCTCATCTTTAATTCTACTCCTTTTTAATAAAAATAAATAAATATATTAAACCAGCTCTTTTTAAGCCACATGCAGTGCACAGAAGAGTATAAAAGCAGGCCACACTCCAGCAAAACTCAGCCGGAAAATACCACACAGAGAGATTTGGGCAACTCAGGGACTGCTAACATTGAAGTAGACAGAAAGTAAGAAGAAAAGAAAACCTCTAAATAGAGTTACAGTGATTGTGCATGTAGTGTAATTCCATGCAGACCTGTATGGAACAAAAGCACTAAATTTTTAACTGTGGAGATTTTTGCACCAAGAACAACAATTTTTGAGAAATAAGAAAAAAAAAATCATCTGTCTCTAAAAGATTTTCTCAGCCTATAAACTTTGGAATTGCAGAAGCAAGAGGCAAGTCTGACAACATTTAGCCATCAACCAGCTGTGGCTCCCATCTTTAAATATTGCTTTAGCAGAGACTGAAGAGAGACCCTGAGCAATTGTGCTAAACCCTGTATATACCATTACGATTTTAAAGAACCTGAATTCAAGAATTCAACTACTTCTAAAAGACAATAAAAAAGTACTTTCAAACTTAACATTCCCATAGCACTTTCTTGTAGACTTTGTACTACATGTATCAGGTATTTCAATAATAATAATAATAGCAACAACATCTTCACCTGCCTCATCCCTACTGTCCTGGGTTCAGCAGTAGCAGTTATTTTTCTCCTTCTTAGTAGCTAGTGCAGCGCTGTGTTTTGATTTTTTGGCCTGGGAACAGTGCTGATAACGCTGATGTTTTCAGTTGCTGTTCAAATGTTTAGTCTGGTCAAGGACTTTCTGAGCCTCATGCTCTGCCAGGGAGGAGGGGAAGCTGGGAGGAAGCAGAGACAGGACACCTGACCCAAACTGGCCAAAGAGGTATTCCATACCACAGCACATCATGGCCAGGATGTAATGGGGACTGACCCGGAAGGGCTGGGAGGACTGCAGGGTTGGAGGAGGTATTGGTCAGTGCTTGGCTGGGGGGAGTGGGGCAAGTTATCGGTTGGCTGGTGCTGAGGTGTTGTGTTCTCTTCCCTTGTTATTTCCTTTATCATTATTATCATTGGTGGTAGCAGTAGTGATTTGTATTATACCTTAGTTACTAAACTGTTCTTATCTCAACCCATGGGAGTTGCATTCTTTCGATTGTCCTTCCCATCTCTCAAGGAGCAGGGGGAGGGCAAGAAAGGGGGGGAGTGAGTGAACGAGTTTTGTGGTTGGGTTTAAACCACGACACCTTCAAAGCCTAAATTCAGCATAACTGCACTGGTGTTCGAATTTTAACAGTGTCATATGTTACACTGAATAAAACCCATAATTCACTATGCATTTTGGAATGGATGTTCTTGGTTAGATATACAGACTGTTAAGTTGGAGAGATAAAAAAATGTTTAATTCTGAAGACAGCTTAACGTGCCTGGAAATCTGAAGAAGGAATAGTTTACAAACAATGGGCAATACTGATTTCAGTTAAGGGTTCCTCCCCATGGCTCTCTGATATTCTCTACAACATATAAAATCTAAATATTTCACAGTAACTTTTTAACAGATAATATGTCTTGTGCCTTTAACCGGTGTTGAATGAAAAGCATGAGTACATCCAGTTTAAATCCTCCAAGAATGGATTTAAAATTAAACAGCGGAGGTTCAGGTTAGATATAAGGAAGAAGTTATTTACTGTAAGGGTGGCGAGGCGCTGGTACAGGCTGCCCGGAGAAGCTGTGGCTGCCCCGTCCCTGGCAGTGCTCAAGGCCAGGTTGGATGGGGCTTGAAGCAACCTGGTCTGATGGAAAGTGTCCCTGCAAATACCTCCCACATCCCTGGGGAGGCTGTTCCAGTGATTGATTGTTCTCATTGTAAAAAATTTATTCATAATATAAAGATGAAACCTCTTCCACTGCAACTTGTACCCATTGACCCCTGTTTTTTCTATGTGGTTTCTTGCGAAGAGAGAGCCTCTGTTCTCCTTGTAGAGGCCCTTTAAGTAGAGGAAAACTGTGATGAGCTCCCCCTTCTTTTTTGACACATGGTTAGACATATTCCACTCCCCTCCATTACATTACATTGAATGCCACCACCCGGCAACGCAGGACAAGATAAAAGTGGGCAGCCTCCTGTGTCTGCTGTCAGAGATGGCCCAGGACAGCCCAAGACTTCCCAGAGGAAGTCTTTGAGGAGCTCCTGGAGTTACTTGTTTGGAGGTACAGGGGAGCGCAGCTCCTGTATACCCGTGACCGATAAATCGTACTGCCTTGTATCGGGGAAGGCTGCCCTCTTCGACTAAGAGCACAGCTTAGGGAGGGACACATGTGGAGTGGTAAGGGAGGAAGGGGACAAGTGCCTAGCCAGTCAGATCAGCTGAAACAAGCCTAGTAGTGATCAATGGGCTGACAGATGTCGCAGCCAGATGGCCCTCACTTCCAGGCACAGCTAGAGGTTGGGTAGAGAAGAGACTCAGAGCTCTCCCCTGCAAGGCTAGCTCCTGGTGGGAGCCAGCTTCTTAGCACATGGGAGGGAAAGCAGTCCTTTTCAGCTGGATAGCCATGGCCAGGTTATAGGAATGCCTTTTTGAGAAGCACTGCAGAGCTCACCATTCTCATCCCTCACAGAGCCAAGGGCAGCAGCCATAAGCAATGGGATGCAGAGATGTTTCCGGGAATCCCAGTGATCTGGAGCAGCCACCGATGCCCTGCCAGGTGTAGGAAGGATTCTTGCCCCCAGGGTTGGTCAGGCCGGGAGCCTTTGGACCCTGTGGGCAGCCCCTGAGGTGGCTCCAGGTTGAGGGAGAACAGGGCTTGGGCATCTCCAGGGAGGTGTGACCAGCCTGTGGACCAGGAGCAGGTCTTGCTCACATGCTCAGGGATAGCCAATGCTGGGGTCAGGAAGGAATTTCCCCCCGGGAGAGATTGACACTGATCCTGAGGGTTGTTTGTCTTCCTCTGAGCATCGACCAGGACCACTTGTCAAGGCTCTTCTGGTCAATTTTGGCTGTGTTACTGCCTGCTGCTCAAGCACCATGAAGGTGTCCCATCATGTCTTGCAGCTGGAGGGGGAAGGCTTTTTTTCCCCCATGGAGGGCCTGCAAGTGTCCTGGGGTACTTTTGCCTTCCTCTGCAGCAGTGAGCCAGCTCCTTGAAAGGGCTCCTTTGGGCTGTTGTGGCACAAAGGCTGCTGCTCCTACTCCATGCAGGTGACCCCTCAGGCCCTTGTTCTGGGGGAAGGAAGCTTTCACAACTCCCAGGGTAGCTCCCAGGGGTTGCTGCTTGTCCTCTGTAGCATTGAGCACAGCTTCTCGTCAGGGTTCCCCTTTGTGCTTAGGTCTTGCCCCCTTCTCTTGCACCTCCGGGGCACCACTCGTGTCCTGGTGCTTTCTGGCTCTGTCATGGTTTAAGCCGAGCCTGTAACTCAGAACCATGCAGCTGCTTGCTCACTCACTCCCTGCTTTTTTCCCCCCCTCCTGGATGGATGGAGAGGAGAATCAAAAAAATGTAACTCCCACGGGTTGAGACAAGAACAGTCAAGTAACTAAGGTATAACACAAAACCACTATGGCTGCCACCATTAATAATAATGATAAGGGAAATAACAAGGGAAGAGAATACAACCACTTATCCCCTGCTAACAGATATCCAGCCTGACCTGAGCAATGATCCAGGCCTTCTGGGTAACTGCTTCAGTTCTACTTCCTGGGCACGACATGCTGCGTTATGGAATACCTCTTTGGCTATTAGCTTGGGTCAGGTGTCCTGTCTCTACTTCCTCCCAGCTTCCCCTCCTCTCTGGCAGAGCATGAGACTCTGAAAAGTCCTTGGTCAAATTAAACACTACTTAGCAACAACTAAAAACATTGGTGTTATCAGCATTGTTCCCAGGCTGAAAGTCAAAAACACAGCACTGCACCAGCTACTAAGAAGGAGAAAAATGACTGCTACTGCTGAACCCGGGACAGGTTCCATTGCCCGTTGAAAGCTTGGAGCAGGAGAAAGTTCTGTTCTTTCCTTGGCTCCATATCTCCAGGGGTTCTGCTTGTGCACAGCAGCCTGTTTTGGGAAGGTGCTGATGCTTATGTGCATCAGCTTTGAAATCAACCCAAAACAAAGCCCCATCACATAAAATAATGAAAAATTAGATAAAAAAATAAGGTATAAGAAACAAACCAAAATCAAATGGAAACATAAAATTAAATTCTGTTTCCACTTGTAAGCTTTGTGATTTGTGTCCTTGAAAGCGTTTTTGAAGCTGGAAAAAACTGGCATTGCAGGGGAGTAGCAGTGCCACTTTTATTCAGCTCAGTGTGAGTGTAGGGAATGGGATTGGATTGGATGGGATGGGGTGGAATGGGATGGGACGGGACTGGACGGGATGGGAAGGGATGGGATGGGACAGGATGGGATGATACAGCGTGGGATGGAACAGATTGGCATGGAATGGAATGGAAGGGAATGTACTACACTAGACTAGACTAGAACAGAAATGGGATCAGTTATACTATGTGATGCCTACAAGTCTGCGTAACAAGTGGTGCCCTAGGTCTCCTGGGTCCACCCAGGAGAGCAGCTCTCCACAGTGCAGATCTCAGGCCCATCCAAGAGACACAGGCAGGCTCAGCTACAACACGGCTCAGGCAGGGACTGAAGGCCCCAAGTTGAGCTGAGACGTGTCCCCTGAACCCTTGGCAGGAGGCATTGGGGTGGGGTTCCCAGCAGAGATGGATCCCAAACAGTGATGCCTTCGAGTACCCCCAGTACCCTGGCAGAAGTAGACCTGCTCTGTTCATAGGCTGTCCTTTAGACGTTGATGGTTGGCCTCTTTGGAGATCAAGTTTCCCCCTGCCCATGGCAAGGTGTTTGGAACTAGATGATCTTAAGCTCCTTTCCAACCCTAACTATTCTATGATTCTATGACTCTAAGTATTAGGCATATAGACTTTCTCTCTGATGCAGTACTGTTCTTCTTGGGCTCTTGTGTCTCAGCATGTTTCCCCAAGTGAAGCAACTCAGGCATTTCTAAAAATGAGTACAAGGAAATAAAAACAAATCCACGGGTAACTGAACAAGCATTGCTTCCTTCAAAAAGATTTGCAACCATTTAGCTGAGGAGCATGTCCTGTTTCAGACCGAGGTTTCCAGCCTTGCTAGTGCTAGAAATGTAGAAACCCAGCTCAAAGTGATTAACACAGAAGACTTCCATGATACCACACACGTCTTCTACTACTCTGGGGCCTCTGGGGAGATTTAGATTAGACGTTAGGAAGAAATTCTTCCCTGTGAGGGTGGTGAGACACTGTCGCAAGTTGCCTAGAGAAGTTGTGGCTGCCCCATCCCTGGTCTAGTAGAAGTTGCCCCTGCCAATGGCTGGGGGTTTGGATCTGGATGATCCTTTCCAATCTCAACCATGATTCTACAATTCTATAGAAATCATTCTTTACCATATAAATGAAAAAAATTAGGCATGATCTGAGGATGAGGCTAGAAAGAATGGCTTGCAAAGCTAGAAATTAACTAAATTTCCTAAATTTAAAACCAGCACCTTAACAGTAATAGCATCAGAAGTCTTGAAGTAGTAAGCACAGTAAGACCTGCAGAAACAGAAGTATTTCATTTTTAATTAACAGAAGAAGGTTTTTGCAACACTCTGGGAAAAGTCTAAAAATACTGTAGGGTAGTCTGACCACTCTGGCTTTACCTTTTAAAGGAGGATGCCACTGACAAATGTCAGTGAATATTGCTGAAGAAACATAAGAATAAGAATATATTTATATAGAAGTAGGAAGAAACAAATTATAAGAACAGGAACACGTGAAATTTTCATGCTGTAATGAGATAAACTGATTTCAGTTGCAATTAACTCAAGTCTTTATAATACCTCAGCTGACTGACATATTTGGGATCCTGCGTTCTCTAGACAAAAATATGTTTCTTCACATCACTGAAGCTGCAAGAAGTAGGGGAGTAGCATATAACACCTTTGGGCTCAAAGGAAGAAACAACAATCTGGGATTTGAGTTGGTACTTTTAAAGTCAGTTACTTCCTCCAACACTTCTTTAATTTAAGCAGAAAACTAAGATGAACTGAGAGACCAGAAAATCCTTTTTCACTGACACCATTTTACCAACTACTGTTCAAATAAAATAATCCATGGAGAAGGCATTTTCCTTACAATTACTGCGACAGACATAAACAGTCAATTTTCCTGTAAAAATAAGGACTGGTATTATAGCTGTAAGAGAGTATGACTTTTAAATAGTTAAACGCTTAAAGTAAAATAAAATGTCAACAATCATAGAATCATAGAATAGTTAGGGTTGGAAAGGACCTTAAGATCATCTAGTCCCAACCCACTTGCCATGGGCAGGTACACCTCACTAAACAATGTTACCCAAGGCTCTGTCCAACCTGGCCTCGAGCACTGCCAGGGATGGAGCATTCACAACTTCCCTGGGCAACCCACTCCAGGGCTTCACTACCCTCACAGTAAAGAACTTCTTCCTTATATCTAACCTGAACTTCTGTTGTTTAAGTTTGAACCAATTACCTCTTGTACTACCACTTATTTTTTATTTCTTCTTTATGTCATTGTCGTGGTTTGAACCCAACCACAAAGCTCGTTCACTCACTCCCCCCCCCCCTTTTTTTTTCCTCCCTCTTTGTTTCTTTCTTTACCCCACCCTCGACCCTGACCCTCCCCGCTCCCGGAGGGATGGGCAAGAGAATTGAGAGAATGTAACTCCCACAGGTTGAGATAAGAACAGCCCAGTAAATAAGGTATAACGCAAATCACTACTGCTACCGCCAATGATAATAATTATAAGAGAAAATAACAAGAGAAGAGAATACAATACCACCGCTGAACGAGTTCGACCCCCCCCAAAGAGAGGCCATGCCCTTCTGGGTAACTCCCAGTTACTTCCCTGGGCATGACGTACTGTGGTATGGAATACCTCTTTGGCTATTAGCTTGGGTCAGGTGTCCTGTCTCTGCTTCCTCCCGGCCTCCCCTCGTCCCCAGCAGAGCATGAGACTCACAAAGTCCTTGGCCAGAATAAACATTGCTTAGCAACAGTTCAAAACAATCGGTGTTATCAGCTCTGTTCCCAGGCTGGAAATCAAAACACGGAGCTTGCACCAGCTACTAAGAAGGAGAAAAACGGCTACTGGTAAACCCAGGACAGTCATGAAAGACAGAACTTTGGAGCTGCAGGTATGGCAAGGACATGAGGCCAGATGTAGCACTCTGGTTAATAATCAGTCAGTTTGGTTTGTATTGTGGTTTAAAACCAGCCGGCAACCCAGAACCACGCAGCTGCTCGTTCCTTCCCCTCCATCTTCCCCCTGTTCTTAGAGGGATGGAGAGTTTTTAAGAAATGTAATTCAAGTTATGTTCACAAGCAGCATTCTCAAAGTATTAAAGATGGGTAATTTTGCCTTGGACAGTTTTGCTGCATGCCTTGCTTTCAAGCTTGGGCACAGAACATAATAAATGGTTAAGGTTGGAAGAGACCTTAAAGATCATCTAGCTCTTACTTTGTCTAGTTTATGCTTATAAAACTATTGTTTTTTATCTTGTATCGCACTATACCAACTCATCTGTATGCCTCTACTGACAGTACTGCAGGAACAGCCACATGACTTACAATGCTCACATGCTTTTAATGACTTACATGCTTACAACAGCCAGCAATTATCACTTCACATCAAAATTCTGATGTGGATCTTAGTTCAACAGTATGCAGGAGCTGCTGATCTGAACAATCTGATCTAGTGTGATTGCCAATCTAATGGGTACTTTGGATCTGATATTAATGGAAATAACAAGACAAGAAGTAATGGGTTTAAACTTAAACATGGGTAGTTCAGGTTAGATATAAGGAAAAAATTCTTTACTGTGAGGGTACTGAGGCACTGGAAGAGGCTGACCAAAGAAGTGGTAGATGTTCCAACCCAAACCAGTCTGTGATTCCATGGTTCTATGATAAGAGTAATGGCTAGGACTATGATGCCTTGAAGAACAACTGTGTCAGGCTAAAGAACTGAGATAGACATTAGGATAGAGGACAGTTATGATTTTGGAAATACCAGATATAAGTATAAAGACTCAGCAGTTCTTTATTCTTGAAATTTAGTCAGGACGATTTACAATTGCGTAAGCCACATGTTAGAAAAACAGGACACTTGAAGAAAATTAAGGGGACACAAATTGCAAAAAGAACATTAGTGTCTAACTTTATGGGGAAAAAATGAACCAACATATTGGAAGAATTTTTTTTTCAACTTTAAAATGTGTAAGCTTTCAACTTGTATAAAACTCTGTATTTATTTTGTTAGAATTCATATAAAGTAAACAAACCCTGACTAGACTAGAATTCTAATATTGTGCTTTCACAAATAGTGATGAATACACACTATGTTATTGTGTGCATAACATGTTAGTTTTGTGAGTTTCTTAATAAAGCTGTAAAATTATTTCTTTAAAAAGGTGGAATGAAAAGGAAAAGTTTTTGATTCATCAAACATCTCGTCATTTTAGCTACACCTTTCTCCTTTTTTTTCAAGTGTGCTAATATAAATTATGCCATCATGTCTTGACAACTAATTCAGTACCTTGAATTATTCTCCCACAATCCAAGGCTGATACCTAAAGCAGAAAAAGAGAATATCCATCCTTCCAACTCCCACTATCCTCAATTATGTCTAAATAAAATGGAACACCAGGACTGTATATTCCAAGATACCTATCATGAAAAAAGAAGTATGCACCTTTTCAACTCTTGAATTGGTCTTCCTGTACCCCAAAGCATGAAATTTTATTATTTGGATCTAATCATGTGTAAAATGCATTTTGTATTAGACCTCGAATTATCCAACCATTTTAAAATTACATTGTCAAAAAACATGTGTCAATTACTGAATCCTTCTAGAAAAGAATTCTACCTTCTAGAAAAGAATTCTACATGTTATGATTAGATGTTGCACATTTTTGCCTTCTTCCTAGTTATTAAATAAGTATTCCTTCTGTTATTTATTGGTTTACTGCCATTGATGCAAAATTTCTTGCTTAGCTTAGAAAACACAACCACAAACACGAGAAGGCACATGGATCTTGCAAACTGCATGTTGGCTGACTGACTCTAGATAGTTGTTTGCCAAAGCACATATCACTGACATTTCTCAGCATTACCAGTGTAGAAGCCAATCATCAGGAGTATTTTTACCAAATGAAGTCCACCACCAATTCAGTGCTGTTAAGAATAAAGTTTTTAATTTGATTATGCAACACACAGTAAGGTCTATACAACACTATGTTTATAAATAAATTAATTCTATGGTGCTTGCTACAATTCTTTAGATGCACATATGTATAATAAGTTCCTAAAAACTAATTATTAAAATTCTGTTAGTTCCTAAGGCAAAGCAAACACAACCATCTCAAACTTAATCTCATATGATCCTTGCCTCGGTCTTCACTGGAAAAAGCTCTGACCACACCACCCAAGTCTTGGAAGGCAGACGCAGGGACTGTGAGAATGAAGACCTTGGGCCCACTGTCGGAGAGGGTCTGGTCCGAGACCATCTTAAGAACCTGGACGTACACAAGTCCGTGGGACCTGATGAAATCCATCCGCAGGTCCTGAAGGAGCTGGCAAATGAAGTTGCTAAACCACTGGCCATCATATTTGAACAATTGTGGCAGTCAGGTGAAGTTCCCAACGATTGGAAAAAGGGAAATATAACCCCCATTTTCAAGAAGGGGAAAATGGAAGACCCGGGGAATTACAGACCAGTCAGTCTCACCTCTGTGCCTGGCAAAATCTTGGAGCACATTCTCCTGGAAGGCATGCTAAGGCACATGAAAAACAACAAGGTGGTTGGTGACAGCCAGCATGGTTTCACTAAGGGGAAATCCTGTCTGCCAATTTGGTGGCCTTCTATAATGGGGCTACAGAACTGAAGGACAAGGATAAAGCAGCTGACATCATCTACCTGGACTTGTGCAAAGCATTCGACACTGTCCCACACAACATCCTTGTCTCTAAATTGGGGAGACATCAATCTGATAGGTGGACCACTTGGTGGATGAAGAACTGGCTGGATGGCCACACACAAAGAGTTGTGGTCAATGTCTGAATGTCCAGCTGGAGACCAATAACGAGTGGTGCCCCTCAGGGATTGGTGTTGGGACCAGTCTTGTTCAACATCTTTGTCTGTGACACGGACAGTAGTATTGAGTGTGCCCTCAGCAAGTTTGCCGATGACACCAAGCTGTGTGGTCTGGTTGATACACTGGAGGGAAGGAATGCCATCCAGAGGGACCTTGACACGCTTGTGAGTTGGGCAGATGCCAACATTATGAAGTTTAACCATGCCAAGTGCAAGGTCCTACACCTGGGTCTGAGCAGTCCCAGGCACAGTTACAGGTTGGGCAGAGAAGAGATTCAGAGCGGCCCTGTGGAGAAGGACTTGGAGGGGATGGTTGATGAGAAAATAAACATGAGCCAGCTTCAGTGTGTGCTCGCAGCCCAGAAAGCTAACCATATCCTGGGCTACATCAAAGGGAGCATGGCCAGCAGATTGAAAGAGGTGATCCTTCCCCTCTGCTCTCGTGAGATGTCCCTTGAAGTATTGCGTACAATGCTGGTGTCCTCAGCATAAAAAGGACATGGAACTGTTGGAACAAGTCCAGAGGAGGGCCACGAGAATCATCAGGGGACTGGAGCACATCCCATATGAAGACAGGCTGAGAAAGTTTGGGCTGTTCAACCTGGAGAAGAGAAGGCTGCGTGGAGACTTCAGAGCAGCCTTCCAGTACCTAAAGGGGGGCTATAGGGATGCTGGGGATGGACCCTTCATTAGGGACTGTAGTGACAGAACAAGGGGTAATGGGTTAAAACTTAAACGGGAAGTTTAGATTGGATATAAGGAGGAAGTTCTTTATTGTTAGGGTGGTGAAGCACTGGAGTGGATTGCCTAGGGAAGTTGTGAATGCTCCACCCCAGGCCAGGTTGGACGGAACCTTGGGTGGCATGGTTTAGTGTTAGGTATCCCTGCCTATGACAGGTGGGTTGGAACTAAATCTTAAGATCCTTTCCAACCCTAACTATTCTATGATTCTATAAAAAAGATGTTATATTCTGTTTATCTTTATAAAGACTCTATTGGTTAATTTTTTTAATTAAGTTTCAATTCTAACTTCTGTTAGAACATCTCTTTTTATTGGAAGTAAAACACCATCAAATACAATAAGAAACATGACAAATCAAATTCTCAAAATTTAAAATTCCACCTTGGAGACAAGTGGGCTGCAGACAGTGCAACATAAATATTATTTTGAGATTTCCAATTAAATGGAAAATGAGAAGTTATACTATGCAACAGACATGATTAATTGGCAAATTCACTTTCTATTGAGTATATAACTAATTTCAACATGACTTTCCAATCTGCTTCAGCCTTTTTAATGTTTTTCTGCAGTAGCCATGCCTTTGAGGATATTCTGTTTATACACATGGACCATGTGCCAGTTGTTATTTTTCCTGTCATAACAAAAAAATTATGAAGAGAAAGTTTACATTAACCATTCTAGTCATTTTAGGTCCATTTTATCCAAAGCCTAGATCCCATAGCAAGCCATGCAGATCCTAGTATTCACAAACTGAACTCTTAACTTTCAGATAGGAGATGGCTATTGGCCTCTTCAGTTAAGCAAGTTTACTGTTATAATAATTTATGTAGCAAATTTGAATTAAAACTTATCTTTGAAGGAACAGTTATGTGAGAAAATCAGGTTCATTCATTACATCAAGTGCACTTTAGTGAAGCAAAGCCCACATGGCTATCAGGAACTTGAAAGATATAAAACTCACCAGTAGCACAGATAACTCATTTATCTAAGATGCAGGATTTGGTTTGTTTGGAGTTTGCTTGTTTTTTAAGTAGCAATTCATTCTTCTTGGATCAAACTAAACTTTGCAAGTATTACTCATATTCAGGGTTGGGTTTCTTTTCTTACAATTGAGTGAAAATATCAGGTTTAATAGAATCTGAGGCAGAATTTAGCCAAGTGTATCTGATTTTTCATGCAAAGTTAGCCGCAATTTTGCCAAAATTCACTCAAAACAAATGGTAGAATAAGATTCAGTTTACTTCTCACTTCCTTACAGAAATATCAAAATGAACACAATCTAGGTATTACTTCTCTTTACCAATGCAAGCTACAGTTTTCACGAATATGTCTGCCACCTTCTTCTACCTCTCCAACCTATGAAACACAGAAATTGGGAATGAGAATACCACTGCTAGGGAATTATTTAAAATTTCTGTATAATACTGTTTATCTAGCTTCAAATTCAGGAAGTATAAAGACAAATTTATGCTGTTAAATGCAGAATTTTATATCAGAAAAGATCAAGAAGAAAATTAGAACATGATCTTTCACTTAAGCTTTGTGTCAGACTAGCGCCCCACAGGTCCCAATCTCTCCTTGTTTCCTTCTAGAGGATGAGTTCTATTGTCCTGTCTTTTAGTGTGTGTCCAGCTTTTAGTTTGAGGCTGGTAAATTTGAGGAAAATTATCAGTAGAGGGGACCATGCATGGAACACACAAGATCATTTATAGAACTAATTTGATTCAAATTATTTTTTTTAAAGGTACGATAACCTTTCCACATTATGGGTTTGTTTTTTTGTGTTTTTTGTTTTGTTTTTGTTTATTTATTTGTTTGGTTTTTAAGGTGGAGGTTACAATATTGGTTTACTGAGAAATTTTGATGCTGAGCTCTTGCTTATTTTTTTTCCCCACATTTTTATTTGGTTTTTCTGTAAAGGTTTTTGAGGGAAATTTAAATAAGTTCTATCTGCCATATTGCCTGCATTGAATGTTTCAGGAAAATGTGCAAGAACAGAATTTTGATCTTCCTTTATAATGTTCCACATACCTTCTGAAATACCACTGACACCTAGATATCATAAAATTTTACTTTATTATATTTAAATGTTATTGGTACCCAAACAAGAATAAATGGTTAAACAATATGTTGCCTTATATGTACAAAAGCCTGAAACATAACTATAATATTAAAAATTAAATCCAGAGCATCTATCCTAATTGTATATTCACATAAAGATTACAAGAAGGCAAGTACTTGATAAAGAATTAATCAATCATTTTATTATTTATTTTAAAGATTAAAATAAAAGCAAAATGCATTACTTGTTCAGGGCTAGTTTTCAAAAAATAAAGAGAAACCAAAATAAAAGAAGGTTTCCATATAGTTTGAATTTTTTCATGATGTAGAAGTTATTTATTCTGTGCCTAGCGTAACTCAGAACAGTCAGAAACAGCACCCTAGTGACCTCCCCCTCCCCAGATGAAAAGTTAGCATCATGGCGGTTTACCCGATACCGGGGATAACTTTACTTGGATTTTTTTAAATGTTCTTGCAGAACAATATGTTATTGATCAAAGGATACCTTTGGTAAGCTGTTTTCAGTGATTTTAAAGCAAGTTATTTCAGTCACAAATGATTTGACACATAATACAGCTGCAATATCTAGATACAGCTGTTGAAAGAATGTGCTTTTTCTTTTGAATAGCATTAATGACAATAAAGGGAGAATAGCCATTCACAGATGAAAGTGGATTAAATATATACCCTTTGTCTGTCCATTGAGATTTCCATATCAGACAAAGATGGCTAAATTGAAGCAATATTGTGAGTCACTTCACAGTTTAATAGTTAAAGTAGAAACAAATATAATGTTGCTCAGCAAATAATTTCCAGCTATGAAGCATAGGACAGTTCACTGGTATTATAGGATACTCAGTCACTCTGGCAAGAAAGGAAAATTACAGAAGCTGCATTTGTAAAATGATGTATCTACTGGACCAAAATTAATTTAATAGCACCCAACTTCATAAAATATAGCCAAGTTATTTCCAAAGACTGGAGTAAGTGCTGAGAAAGAATTTTATTTGATTATTCTTTAGCAATATTGCCACAAACCATAGATTATTCATGAATAAATAAAAACTGCATCATAGAAATGCACAACATGCCCATAAACAAAAATTACTCTTAGCTATTGAGAGCCTCCATTATGCTCATCACTAGCATAAATTTTCAGAAGTTAACTTAGGCACAGCATTTTCCCTCAGTTTATTGCACAGTTTAACTGGATGGTGTTTTGCACACCATATTTTCCTATCAATAAATGGGCATTCATTAAATTGTCAGATTTTTTTTTTTTTTTTAATTTTCAACAGCATCCTTCCCAGTTCCCTAAAACCAAATCCATACATTAGAAAGGTTACATCTGAGCTGAGCTAACCATTTCCCTGAAAATTATTTTTTGAACTGTTTTTTACTGTCTTGTGGAAAACATTGTGTATTACTGAAGAAATATAAGGAAGCTGAGACAATACCGTATTCTTACCACATTCTTACCACAAATGGTAGCAGGACAATATATTTCCTAATACCGGAAGAATGCTGCAAAATCTATCTTTTCAGAACAACTGTTAAGTATAACATTAGTATAATATGTCACATGGAACCATATAAACATTTTCGAACATGACAAATAACTTAAATGTATCTCCATACACAATCCCACCTTGTGAAGTATTTCGCCCTCCATGGATCTGTTAATGGATCAGTTCCTGCATTTTATAGCCTGATAAACTGTGCAGTATTTTATGTTCCTGTGACTAATTTAGACATAGTCCTCTTCACATCTGTGCACAAAATACCTTTACCTGTATATTGCATCCCTACATGTCTCTCCCTAATTTTGTGTCATGACATTTTCCTGGTCGTTCTTCATGATTTAGCCCTACTGACTACCCTATATATACTAGGATTTTTTATTTCCCCATCTTACTCCATAGCTTATCTGTCTATAAGTGATTAAGCTGATACACAGACTTTCAGAAAGCCATCATTCCTTTTCCACTCTCTGCCTCGAAATTGTAGGCAATTATTCTCAGCCATTGTGCTGGGGAACTGCCTTCCCCAGCTTCTGATATACCTGAATAATTCTTGTAATTCTCAAAAGTTTTTCAGCACTTATGGTACAAAGTTGGGTTTGTTCAGCCTGCAGAAGAGAAGACTCCAGGGAGACCTTATAACAGTCTTCCAATACCTAAAGGGGGCCTACAAGAAATCTGGAGAGGGACTTTTTATAAGGGTGTGTAGTGTCAGAATAAGGGGGAATGGCTTTAAGCTGACAGAGGGGAGATTTAGATTAGATATTAGGAAGAAATTCTTTTTCATAGAAGACTGGATTCTTCTAAAAAAAAATCTTCGTGTAGTAACAGACTGTCAGAATAATATCTGATAAACACAGACAACCAAATGCAATCAAATCAAAGACTCAAATACAAATATTAAGCTCCATTTCTTCACTTTATCATAGCATATATTTTGCATGTTTCTTTTAATTTAGCCAGTTGTTAGGTCTAGAAAGGATCAGACTTGTAGGATCAGTGTATCTATTCTCTCTTATGAGGCAGAAAGATCTTAGCTTACAGTCATATAAGGCCAGGTTGGACAGGGCTTTGAGTGACCTGGTCTAGTGGAAGGTGTCCTTGCCTGTGGCAGGCGGTTGGAACTGGATGAGCTGTAAGGTGTCTTCCAACCGAAACATTCTATGACTATAACCAGCCACATGGTAAAACATACTCACTTGTACACTCTGAATGTTACATGTTAGCTACTTTTACCATGCATACTTTGATACCACCCTTCTGAGAATTTCTAGCTTCAAGTAATAAAAAATATCTAGAGCTTGTTTTAGTTGAAGCTTTTGTATTTAATTGGTATTCCCAAACCAGAGTAAGACAGCTGTGTTGAAATGAGGCACCACAATAGCAGGTTTTCTTATGGAAACACTCATTGCCAGATAATATCAATGTCTGGATAACTACAGGAATATTGTAAATATAGTCTGCCCGGCACAACTGTTATGTATAAAATTAGCGCAGTTTAAAATTCACATACAGATACAGAAGCATAAGTGTATTTATTTGCTGCGGTTTAATTCTTGAGGGGGAATTTTCTTCAGATATGAGCAACAACAGGTGATGGCCTGGCCCACATTTGCTAGTCTTTTGGTTTTATAAACAACTGTTTGATGTGGAAATGAAATCAAAGCCTTCAACATTTAAGACAGATAGGAGCATGTGTTGGTCTCTCTACTGTCATTTGTAACTGCAGCACTAGTAGAAGAGCTCTTCAGACTTAAGAATTTAAAAGCTGAGAGATAAGACACATGTAAGATCCTCCATCTACAAAAGGTATATGCAAATTCCTCAAAAGGTGAAAGAGAGCGCAAAATATCAGATACATCTTCTTCTAGCTGTTACATGCAATGAATAGCCTAGCTGTCTATAAAGAAAGTTTGAAATAAAAGCAAACCCTACAAGGGAAGTCCTCCCTCTCTGTTACTGGATGTGCCCAGTACTGAAGGACTTACAGACAAGGACTGTCCTTCACAGAATAAGATTTTTCAAATTCTTTCTTCAGAAAATTATCTGACCACTCTTTTTCAATTAAGAAAGGCTCAGTTTTCCTGACTTTCAACATGGGTTACTTTATATTCCATAGAAATCTTAGAATCTCTAGAAAGTGCTATCAGCATCTGCTGTAAGAATCATAGAATCATGGGATAGTTAGGGTTGGAAAGGACCTTAAGATCATCTAGTTCCAACCACCCCTCCATAAGTCATACACATAAGGGCCCAGGAACACTACACTAGGGCTTAGGGACACCACACACTAAACCATGTTACCCAGGGCTCTATCCAACCTGGCCTTGAGCATAGCCAGGGATGGAGCGTTCAGAACTTCCTTGAGCAACCTGTGCCAGTCCCTCACCAGCCTCACAGAAAAGAGCTTCTTCCTTACATCTAACCTAAATTTCCCCTTTTTAAGTTTGAACCCATCGCCCCTCATCCTATCACTACAGTCCGTAATGATGAGGCCCTCTGCAGCATCTTTGTAGGCCCCCTGAAGATACTGGAAGGCTCCTCTGAGGTCTCCACACAGCCTTCAGGTTGAGCAGCCCCAACTTCCTCAGCCTGTCTTCATACAGGAGATGCCCCAGCCACTGATCATCCTCATGGACCTCCTCTGGACTTGCTCCAACAACTCCATGTCCTTTTTATGTTGAGGACACCAGAACTGCACACAGTACTCCAAGTGGGGTCTCACAAGTGAGGAGTAGTGGGGCAGGATCACCTCCTTCTACCTGCTGGGGTATCAGAAAACTTCCTCTCTGACATGATGGCTGTAAGGGATCTTCTGAATATACTTATTCCAGGAAAAAGAAACCTGTCTGTTTTTTCTTTATCTTCATCCCTTCCATTCTTTCTCATAAATTTCCTAGGAAAACACATAGGATTTTATTCTATAGGTGTTTATATGCTGGGTGGGGGGTTCTTGTCAAGCTGTTACAGGAAATCTCACCATTTCAAATCTCCTCCAGTCTCCGTTCGTGAACAAGTGTAAAAAAGAAAACTCCATTTTTTTAACATTCTCTTCACAATTCTCATTTAATTTTTTGCACCATCATAGAGTGGTCTGCAAAATTGCAGCCAGAGATGCATTGACTCTGAAACTGCATAGTATATTACTTTTTTGCAAAATCATATTTTCAGTTATTTCTGTCTTCCAAGAAGTGTACAATCTCTTTTGCCCAGCAACTTCAGTCTGAAAGACTAGAATAAGTCCTGTCCCTGTTTGACCCAAAGAAATGAACATCATCAGGCAGGTAAAATGCCAAGTGTCCCTCTCTCAAAAATGAGTAGAATTTCAATATGTTTGTGTTTATGATAAAGCAAATGATTAAAGACATACTTTATAAGTCATATTCTAAAGAACTGGTGTTTTCAATCCATGACACATCTAGTTAGATTTCTTACATTTTACATAATTTTCTCTGAATTATTTTTAGAATTACTTACGAAAAGCAAAATAATTCTATTTTAAAACTATATTTATTGGGTTAAATGTAAAATCTCTTACAAATTCTTAAAATAATGTAATTTTAAGTTAAATTTGATTCTTCTGTACACTTCATTTATTGGAGTAACTCCATTGTTATTGTCATTCCTTTGTAATACAATTTAAAGAAAAGAAAGAAGGAATTTACAGGATGGTTATCTGGGTGGCAGAACAGTTGTAATTAGTTTCAACATGCAGCTCCATAGATTTTTCAAGAAATGAGCTAATAGTGTGGAAATGCAGTGAACATAGAAGGTAGCCAGGGCAGACAATAAATCACTAAGTTATCTTAAAAAATTATTTGGGTTGCCTCAGAAACCGTTGTAAATATGGTTTCTCCATTCTTCTGGGCAGTTCATAATAGGTCAGTTTGGAATAGTTTATTTACTGCTCAGACAGCCAACAGAGAAGCAAGAAAATTAAGCCATTCTATTATTTATGTACATGAGACTATGTAAACCTGTAAAATAGCATGTAGTTTTGTTAGCATTATTGATTTTTCTTACTGTGGCACTATGAAGCACAAGAGATCTAAAGAAAGCTACATCACTATCACCAGGAGTTCGTCGTTAAGCACTGTCTTACGTTCCATTTCCTAAGCTACCTCAAAACACTCCATATACCACGTTATAACAGTTTATTATTTCAAAGGCATGGGAGGGAGTTCCCATGTCTTTTCGTGATACAAAATCATAAACCATGGAAACAGTGATGCAATAATCCAAGCAGTCTCACCATGCCATTTCCTTCTTTACTTACTCAGAGTTTCAATGTTTAATCCTCAGCAGAAGTATTCAACCTTTGCTCACTTAAGAAAAGCAATAGAAACTCAGCTTTTAAGAGCCCACACACACTTTGATCATCAGCTGGGGTCTTCTATAAGGAATGAAATGCAAAGGCAGGTCCCTTCCCTCAAAAACGTCAAAAATAAACTGAGGAATAGGAAGACAAAGAGTAAATAAAATAAGAAAGATATTTTCTGATTCTTTTCAGGGTTTTTGGTGGTACTGATCATATAATTCTAGAATAGTTTGGGTTGGAAAGGACCTTAAGATCACCTAATTCCAATCCCCTGCCGTGGGCAAGGACATCTTCCACTAGACCAGGTTGCTCCAAGCCCCATCCAACCTGGCCTTGAACACTGCCAGGGATGGGGCTGACACAGCTTCTCTGGGCAAAATGTATCAGTGCTTCACCACCCCCATAGTAAAGAATAACTTCATTAATGTTCCTATTTGGTAGACTTAGCACCTGTTGTCTAACTGTCCAGTGAAAGTTAAAAACCTATATAGATCTTTTTATCCTGATGGAATTTAACATGCTTTACACCTTGTGTATACCTTTCGATATACGTGCATGCGACAAATGATTATTAATGTCGGATTCCTGGTTTTGACCACAAGATGAACAATGCATAGTGTGCAGAGCAGAGAAAAACTTTCACTGAAGCATATATTTTTCTTACCAGTAGTATAAAATACACTTAATCAGGTTCTATGCAATAAAAGAGACTAAATACCTACATCTTTGGCTTACATCTCCACAGCTGAAGATGTGTTTTACGATGGTGTCACTGTAATTCTCAGAAAGATTGTAAGCTGTGAATGTGGCCAACAGTTATAGAGAGCAAACTACTAGTCCAGAGGAGGGCCATGAAGATAAGGGAGCTGGAGCACCTCCTGTGTGAAGGCAGGCTGAGAAAGTTTGGGCTGTTCAGCCTGGAGAAGAGGAGGCTGTGTGGAGAGCTCATAGCAGCCTTCCAGTATCTGAAGGGGGGCTCTAGGGATTCTGGGGATGGACTCTTAATTAGGGACTGTAGTGACAGGACAAGGGGTAACGGCTTAAAACTTAAATGCAAGTTTAGATTGGATATAAAGAAGAAATTCTTTCCTGTGAGGGTGGTGAGGCACTGGAATGGGTTGCCCAAGGAAGTCGTGAATGCTCCGTCCCCGGCAGTGTTCAAGGCAGGGTTGGACAAAGTCTTGAGCTACATGGTTTAGTGCAAGATGTCCCTGCCTTGTCTTCAGCCTTTTGTTGTGTTTTCTTTCTCCTATCCGGCTGAGAAGGGGAGTAACAGAGTGGCTTTGGTGGGCACCTGGGGTCCAGACACATAGTTCTAGAGTCTCAGGCTCTGCTCAGTCCTAGGTTGCTGCCAACTGCATGCAGATCACTGGTTTTAGAACTACAGGAAGAGGAAAAGAGTTCTTAGCCATTGTTATGATGTTGGGGTATCTGCTTCCTAGAAACAGCATTTAAATTCACAGGCAGCTGTCACAAATTAGAATACTATATGGCCTGCTCTGACTTATACTGAAACAATTGGCTCGTTTGAAGCTCAGTGGAATACATACATAGTCAATACTACGACTGCCTCTGGAGTCTTAAAACATCCAGATGCTGGCATTTCTGCAAGAAGTGTTAATGTAGGTAGACTGAGAAAGAAACAAATAGTGTGGATTAAATACTCTGCATATCAGCATTGAAATACATTCAGAGGCAGGAATAAAAACCTATTAAAAGAATTTTTAAAAATTAAATTAGTTAGATTTTGTCTTTTATTAAGCTATTTCATTATCTTGTGTCTTATTTTCTATAATTATATTATTTTATCATAAACAATTATAAAATCTAATAATTAAAGAAGAAAATGTTTTCACTTCTCTTTCCTCCTCCTCCTCCCCCTCCATATTTGCTTTCCCATTTCCTGAAGTTTAAGCAGCATAAACTTTCTTCCTGTATCATTTCCTAACTAAATACCCAGCAAGGTAGCAGAACAAATAATTCAGCTGTTTTGTTTTTAGAGAACTGTGATAGAAGCTTGTACTTCTACTAGTAATGTAGTCTCTTTATATAAAGACGTAAGACAATTTTCAAGGCTGTCAACACTTTTCCTGAGTGTTAAATTCGTCTTTAGAGTACTGTTAGATTATGAAATACTCATTTAAAAAACAAATATGCTTCCTGTGTTTTGGATAATTATTGCAACTGTCTATTTCACATCGACTAGTGTGAATAAATGTGACTATAAGAAATTGATAGGGGTTGAAGTTCCAGGAAAGAGCTTTGCTGTTCATGAGTAGGTAAATAGTTTATCTAGTACTGTTATCTGCAGTGTGAGGCCACAAAGTTAGTACCAATGTCAAATTACAAACCTAACAAGGGTGAGCCTTTAAGCAGCTGGGTCTAGTGGAAGGTATGGCAGGGGGTTGGAACTGGATGAGTTTTAAGGTCCCTTCCAACCCAAACCATTCTATAATTGTAATTATAACTTTTTGACTGTTGTTTCTTCTGTCATCATAGAAGGAACAGTTGTTCAACTTGAGAGGAACAAGAAGGAATGATAAAGGACTAAGGTTTTAAAACAAATGCAGTTCACAGATATGGAACACCTGCTTATAAGGGTCTAAGCTAGACCTCACCTGCTCAGAGAAAGTTCTGGATAAATTCATACCTGGCACTCAGCAAAATAAATCAGGAACTTTTTTCAAACATTGGAGAGATTCAGCTAAATTCAGTCAAAGTTTACAGTGACTGCCAGAGCAATGAGTGAAACCCATGAAGGTCTGGTTGATGAGACTTAGATTAACCATCTGAGAGTGAAGTTGGTGGTCCTGGGAAGGCATCTCCGCAAGAACCTCCACCACTAGGGCTGATCCTCCCTCCCTGGGAGCTGCTTTACACAGAAATCTTCACCCTGCCCTTGCCCTTGCCCTCACTGGCATAGACTCTGGCATGATCTGCAGACAAGTGCTTATTATGTAAAGAACGAAAAAAAGAATATTTTGTCATGAGAAAAGATTTTTCTGAAACAAAAATTCCATCTTTCAAAAAATGTATGACAGAAAACAGAGCAAGTGCATAGTATATTCACCTAATCCAAGCATAGAGGTAGTTCAGAGAATAAGTTTAGGCACTGAATTAATTCTGAACCACAAGGCAGCACAAATATCTGTCTTACTACTTCCACGTCTCTCTCTCTTGAGCTCATCACTCTAGTGTTAATTAATTATCAACTTGGTATGAGGTAAATTAGTATCTTTCAGGCAGGGGAATCTTTCACTACATCAGGTTGTTCAAACCCCATCCAATCTAACTTTGAACACTTCAGTGATGGAATATCCACAGCTTCTCAGTGAGAACAACCTGTCCCAGTGTCTCATCACACTCATGGTAAAGGATAACTTCATTAATGTTCCTATTTTGTAGGCTTAGCATCTTAAAATTCTTCCTTATCTCAAAACTAAATTTATTCTTTTTCAATTTAATCTAAACTGATTTAAATTAATCTAACATATCTGAAGAAGTTGCTGCAGCCATCCCAGAAAGGGCACTTTGGAACACAAGTGACAATGACACTGAAAAATGCTGAAAAGAATGCAATTAACTTTTCTGCAGCACCAAGAAACAACCAAAACTTACAGAATATTTATCAGATAAAAAGCTATCAGAAAGAGCAGCACAGTCTCACTCAGCAGCCTTCTCAAGCTATGTTTTTCCACTTCCTTAAGCTTTTTGATATAGGTGTTGGATTTTTTTTCTGACAGACCAGCTCTAATTTCAAAATGAAGTTTGAAGGATTTTGGCATTTCTTTTTTGTTCCCCTAAATACAAATATTCTAATCTTTTACCCTTGTTTTTCCATTAACGTATGAGTTTACACACTACTGAAAACTGATGCAAGAAATTCATGCAAGCCTCCAGCAGTATTTAGAACTTATGTAGCTGCAGAACTTCTTCCTCTTTTATTTCTGCCTCTATTATGGCACATGTCTGTAAGAATACAGGGACTCATGATCTCCTTAAATTGGAAATTTAAAAGAAAATGCCATTTTCATAGAATCACAGGGTGATATATGAGAAATATGAGAAAATGAGAAAACATACCAGGAAAGGTGAAACAAACTCCTTTAATTAGTTGCCTAAAAAAAAGTATCACAGAATGGTTTGGGCTGGAAGGGGCCTTAAAGCTCATCCAGTTCCAACCCTCTGCCATGGGCAGGAAACCTTACACTAGACCAGGTTGCTCCAAGCCCCATCCAACCTGGCCTTGAGCACTGCCAGGGATGGGGCTGCCACGGCTTCTCTGGGCAACATGTGCCAGCGCCTCATCACCCTCTGTTTAACCAAGTAGAGGTTTCTATATAGAGAAAAATTAGCTTTTTTTTTTTTCCCCCAGAGTTTCCTCTATAGCAATGAAATCTCCTACTAATTACTGACCTCTCTATATGTCTCTTCTGTGATCCTTTGATGTCATCTTCTTCTATCATTGTGAAGCAGAATTCACCAAGCGTTGGATTGTTCACCCACTAACAGGGAACGTGAGCTGGGCTTAGACCATCGTGAGACAGGTTAGTTTTACCCTACTGATGTTGTGTTGTTGCAATAGTAATCCTGCTCAGTACGAGAGGAACCACAGGTTCGGACCCCTGGTATGTTCTCTTGGCTGAGCAGCCAACTGATGCGAGGCTACCATGTGCCGCGAGGCCACCATGTGCCGCGAGGCTACCATCTGCGAGCTTATGACTGAATGCCTCTAAGTCAGAATCCCGCCTAGATGTAGCGACACCTACAGCGCCACCAGCGCCTCAGTGGGCTCGCGATAATGGTCGCTCGAGTTTGACCCAGGAAATGACAGTCGCTCAGAATGTGCGGGTTAAAGCCCATCCTGAATCTTCATTAAAGACAGGCCTTCCTCACAGGAGAAGGAAAACTCCTATCTTCAAACCCGGGCAGATGGAGCTCATCTAGCCTTGTATGGTCTTCCATCTAAGAGAAGGACACTCTTACAAAACCTACAACCTGCTGACCTTGCTGTCATCGTCCTAGCTAGCTAGGCCATGGCAGTTAAACCTCAGATGTAAAGAGTGGGGCCAGTTCTGCGCAAGCTACGCCTCACCTAAAAAATCCATTGCATAGGCTGGAAGGGCTTACTCTCACTTGTCTGTATGGACAGGCGAGGGTCGAAATGGCAGGTGACAAGGTGCTTGGGAAGCTGCAGATCCAACCTTGCATGCGGGCAGACCAGAGCATGGGTAGCTCAAGATTCCTCAGGAGATGACAGTGCTGGTCAGAAACTCCGTGATTGCCTAAGCACACTTTTCCAAACAGATTTGTATATCCCACATGCCCATGGTCATCGTGCTTGTAGTAAGCGTGATCAAAGCCCTTCCCAAATCTTCACTCGCTAAGCCAAGCCATCAATCAATCAATCAATCAATCATCAATATCACAGTTACATTTAGGGGTTGATATTGTACCACTGAATACAATAATGTTTCTTGCCATTGACTTTACATGATAGGCTTTTTTACTGCTTATTTTTTTTCCCCATTGACTTTACATGATAGACATTTTCCCAGAAGCGAAAGGAGCACAAGTACTGGGAGTAGTCACTGCTTACATGCCGTCTGCTTATGTGGAAGACCGTGGGGTGGATACTTAGAGAATGACATATAAATATAACACAAAATAAATAAATAATATAATCATAGAATCATAGAATAGTTAGGGTTGGAAAGGACCTCAAGATCATCTAGTTCCAACCCCCCTGCCATGGGCAGGGACACCTCATACTAAACCATCCCACACAAGGCTTCATCCAACCTGGCCTTGAGCACTGCCAGGGATGGAGCACTCACAACCTCCCTGGGCAACCCATTCCAGAGCCTCACCACCCTCACAGGAAAGAATTTCCTCCTTATATTCAATCTAAACTTCCCCTGTTTAAGTTTTAACCCGTTACCCCTTGTCCTGTCTCTACAGTCCCTGACGAAGAGTTCCTCCCCAGCATCCCTATAGGCCCCCTTCAGATACTGGAAGGCTGCTATGAGGTCCCCACACAGCCTTCTCTTCTACAGGCTGAACAGCCTCAACTTAATACTTGTTTTTTTTTAAGAGATGAGCTCTAATTGTATTACTGTTAAGAAGTGCAAGAGTATGACAGATAGATTTGTTGGCATGTTTTGCTCTCATGATTTGCTGAAAGCAATAGAAAGAACATTCAGAAAATAGTTTTTTCTTTAAAAATAAACTGAATAATTGAACAGTTCTACAGCCATTATGAAAGTGATTTATAAAGCTTCTGAGCTGTTATATAACAACCGAGAAGGTTAAAAACACGTAGTATGATCCATGTAATTGCTAATATTCAGCTGAGCTATTTAAGAACAGAAACACCATGTGAGAAAGAAAAAATAACAATATATTATGCATTGCTCTCCCCCTCGCATACATATACGTTTCCTTTGCCTCAGTTTTTACACAACTGCTATTTGTAAAAACTATACATGGGAGTGAACTTGCACTTAATCATGAAAAAAAGATCATTTTCTGATTCATTTAACTGCCCAACATTTCAGCCACGCTGTAGCCATGATGGGTAATTTTAATGAAAGATGAGATAGCAATTTTTCACTGATTCAGGTGTCACCAGTGCAAAGGTCAGTTTCTCAGAGTAGCAGTGCACAGACATTAATCATCCTTTATACTGAATAGTGGCTTTATTCTCATGCAAAAGCCTGCAGTTCTGTGGACTCTGCAACTTGGAGGCTAACAGAAAGTCAAAAGACAAAGCAGCTGGCTCAACCCGAATGCTTCATGTATTAATAAATTTGCCAAAAGGCAGCAAGATAATAAACAAAGGGAAAAAAGTTCACACAATGGGAGTTCTTGTCATCAACATTCAAGTGCTATAAGCATTCCAGCTTTTCTCTATGAAAGAGAGACATTAGATCTGAACAACTTCTCGTTAATTAATAATAGTGATGCTATTGTCATGAGGACCTAAGAACCGTGAGAGAAAGATTTATTAAAAGCGTTAAAAGTTTTATTAATTTTGCCTCTTTGAAAGTCTTTCAAATTGTTTTTCCAAATTCTCTCCTTCATAGTAGAATGCTCTGCTTTTCTATTCACTTCCTAAGCTGTTCTCAAGAACATTTATATGTGATAATGTATTTTAAATGTGATAATGTACTTTAAAATTAAGTCTAACATATGTGAATAATCAGGAAGACAAGTGTCTCTGTCAGAAGAAGGTGCATATCTGCTTTGCCATGCCAAAAAGTTCATGATTGTTGGAACAACGGGCAGTAGCAAAACCAGGTTCTGGTCTCTCTTAAACATGGTAATTACAATCAACAGCCAGAATCTGCTCAGAAGGAATGCAGAAAAACTTCTCTTTTTACTATTCTTATCATTTCTGTAGCATTACAATGTACATTCTCAGCTTGTCTCCCGTTGCAGAATTTCTTACTGTGATCAAAAGCCTGGTTGATCATACTTCTACTATTTCCTCCTAGCAGAAAAAACAGGAGAAGATTTTAGCTGGTAACTAATACAGAAAGAACCTTTAACATATATTTACAGGCTCTATTACTCCCCAGCCCCCAAATTCACAAATTCTTTCAGAAGGTTTTACAGCTCTAGAATGCACCTTTCTTTGTGAGTAATCCTTATAAATGTTATTAAAAATATTTAGTAACTCTTATTTAAAAAAAACTTTCAAAAATTAATTACCTCTGAACTCATTTAAGCTGTAGGATAGAGAGTCTTTGCTTTGTCCAGAGAAAAAAATGTAGAAATTTAGCTGTCCATGACAAAGTCATTACAGTTCATGAAGGAGCCTCATGAAAAAATAATTCGTAAGCACACCAACAAAATCAAACTTATTTGACCACTACATTCATTGTTAACCTCAAACATAACCATTGTTAAATTGTAAAACATTAATCACACTACCCACTGTGGCTTGTTTTCTTCCTGTGCAAAGGAAAACCCTTAACATTGTATTTTGAATAAAATATTTGACTTACAAAAAATACTAAGATAGAAATATATGGGTGGTAGTGCACAGAATGCCTTCGCTTTTGTGTTTAAAATAAAATACAAAGAAACCATAAACTAACACCTAAAAACTGCCAGAGTGTTATAATATGAATAGAAACAAACAAGTGTTCAAGGCCAGGCTGGATGGGGCTTGGAGCAACCTGTGAAGAGTCCCTGCCCATGGCAGGATTATGGAACTGGGTGAGCTTTAAGGTTCCTCCCAACCCAAACCAGTCTGTGATTCTACAATATTAATAAAAATGTAGTTGCATTATGTATGTAAACTACATTTCATATATATTATTATATCTATATATATTATTTATATGTAAAAAGATAAAATATTCCCATGTACACATATCTCTATGCAACATACTACCCCTTCCAAGTTGTCAAGCTAAACAATCATGGAACTGTAATGGGCTCCATGGTTATAGCAGAAGACCTGAAGTCGAAGTGCAGAACGACACCATAGGTCCTCTAGATACAAACACTAATGGCTTTAGAGTTTTTAGAACATAAGAAAAGTATAACAAGGGGATATCCATGGCTCAGCTGAAGCCTTTAGTTATATAGCTGTACCCTGACAGATGTTGAAAAGGACCTTATGTTGGTGGAATACTGTTGTGTTGGTGGTATACTAGTGCATATGAGTCATATAATTTGATTTTGATTAGAATTGTGTAAGATGTAAAAGTCACCCATAACTAATACCATAGGCCAAGCTTTCTTTAGACAGGGCAATGTCTTTAAACCGAAAGAGGGTAGATCTGGGCTAGATACTAGGATATACACTGATGTCACATACACATGTAATTATCATCTTACCACTAAAAAAATGAAAACATACCTATAGTGTTTGGATCCTGTCTGCAGTCTATTCCTTGTGTTTGGTATGTTATCCTCCTCATTGTGTGCAGTTTATTTCCGACAAAATAAGGCAAAAAGAATGGCTCCACAAATATGACAAGTCAAATTCTACTTATGCTGAGAAACAAGATTCAGTGTGAGCACCATACCACTACATATTAGAGTCATTACTTTCTTTTCTTTACTTTTGAAACCAAATGAATATTTTAAGCACTATATATATCTGTATATTGTGGAATGATATGTAATTTGGAAAAGGACGATCCCTTCTAGGGATATCCAACGAATATCCCTTGTATCTTCGGACTTTTTTTTTTAGCATTTAAAGTCTATTGAGTCAAGTGCATAAGGGTCTATTAGTCTTTGGAATATGTGATATAATTGCCCATTTATTTGGCTTTTGAGAGAAATTACCTGAAACAAAAATGTAACAAATAACAAGTAATTTTGCAAGATAATAATTTTTTCACTATTGCTTTTATAGTTGTATCATTTTTGTTTAGGCTGAAATTATCTGGCAAATTCAGCTTAACACTTGAACAGTTTTACCTGTACTTCCAAAACCTACTGTTATAGATTTGTACATATTATACATTGTATATATTGTATTCCACTCTTATAAAATGCTTCATACTATTTTAAACCTGACAATTAATCTAAATTCAAATTAAGGATCACATCATTAATGATACGGTCCAGAACGAAAACTGTACAAAAAGATCATAGCACTCTATATCTAAGATCCAGGTCCCTATTCAGTACCCATTCTTTTTATTATTCTTTGATCTTTTTCCTAAGAATATCTTTTTGGATGTGCCAAACATGAATGAGCCCACAAAATTTCAGGATTTCAGTCACATTTAGTTTCATGCGGAGAGCTTGCTTGGGATATGTGTATTAGACCGAATAATACCTTTATGAAGAGATGGAAGAACAGTGATTTTAACGTGTCTAAACTGAAAATGCTAATCTCTGAGTTAAACAATGAAAAGAAATAATAGCACCCAGACACCCAATAAACACAGTCGAGATATTAAAGTAGCCGGAGACATAGCCAAAGAATGTTATTCACAAATAACTTCTCTACAGTTTGTTCATTCAGCTCACAGGATTCACAAATAACTTCTCTACAGTTTGTTCATTCAGCTCACAGGAACAGTTTCATACAAAATATTTATTAATAGCTATATATAATGAGAGATGAAATAATTAAGTCTATCCCAAGTACTAAAAAAATCTAATTGTACCAAATCAGTTGAGTGCTGACTTGTGGTTTGCCCAGTTTTAACAAAAAGTAGGAGTCTCATGTCTCAGATTTTCCTGGTCTAACCATTAGATTGTAATGTGTTGTATATATACATATATATGTATGCTTCACACAGGATAGTTCATTGCAGTAGTCTCCACACATGTACTTGTATTGCCCAGGGATATACTGTAATGTAATATAGATAATGATAAATCGAAAATTATACATAATTATCACATTTGTGGTTTTATTTCTAAGAAGAAAGAACACCAGATAAAAGCATATAAAACTTAAGTGAAACATGTTGGATGTCATCAACACAACAAGAGAAAACTCTCAGCATGAGGAAGGCTAATGAGATTATACTATGCCTCTAGTGAATTGTGTATGACCAGAGCATACGAAACAATATGTCTTTTCTATTACTAAGTTTCCTGTCACAGCTAACAACAAAACAAAACAAAAGCTATGTTGCAGTTTATGATATGATTATTCATAAGCAGAAAAACAGATATATTTCAGATACTCATGTATCATACTGGGGGTTTCTTGTATGGCATGGAAGAAAGCGAGAAACATTTCTAGTGTTATTGATTTCAGGGTGATCATATGCTAGTTCTCAAGATTCATAATTCCACAAAAGTATCTTTTGACTAAAAGGAATACAGGCCTTAATGGGGCAATAATGATTTACAGAGAAGACATGAATCCTGCAAAGCTTTGGTATTCCCAACCGACTAATCTTGGAGGACCTTATTCTAAGTTTTTATTACATGGCAAGTTTCACAATACGGATATTTGCCAGTTGAGATCAAGGGAGAGATGTCATCAGCGTGTATTTAAAGGAAAATTATCTCATTAAATGTTTTGCTTCAATACTCTTTTTGACCACCAGAGACCCCAGAAGAGCTCCTGCGGATTGCTGTAGATTAGACCATCAGCATTCAGACTTAACTTAGAAATCTAGGAATACAGTTGGCATTTTTAAACTGGTACAAAGTACCCAAATGAAATTCTAATGTTATTTAATTTTCTTTCGGATTTACTATTAAGATTCAGTTCCTGAAAGATATTTAATGATGCTTAGAATCATATTTCAATTTTGCTATAAGCTAGTAAGTCATATTTTAATAAACAGTTTATTATAATGGTCATAATGAACCCATTTACACCGTTCCACCATGCTCATATTGTTGTTTTCTTCCATTACAGGTAAACCTGAAATTCAGTTCTTTTTCTCAAAAAACCTGGTATAGGGGATAGTGTTGACACAACTGGTGCAACTGCCTCATTGGAGGTTTTCAAGACCAGACTGGAGAAACCCCTGAGCAACATGGGCCAGCCTCACAGCCTGCTGTGTTTTGACCAAGATGTTAGACTAAAGACCTCTTAAGGTCCTTCCAAATTGAACTGTCTTGTGATCCTATGAAATCAATAGTACAATGAAGCTCTGTAACTCCGTGCAAATACCTTCGATTTAACATGAGCATAACTGTACCAGTACTGAAGATTAAGGCATGGATTAAGGCTTGGATTAAAGCATATCAGCTTGGATAAATGACTATTCTGTAATTATCACCATCCTTGTTCAGGCCCTAGAATACACACTCAGTTTGCCTGCCTTTGCAAGCCAGGTTGGATGGGGCTCTGAGCAACCTGGTCTAGTGGAAAGTGTCCTTGCCTGTGGCAGGGGTTGGAACTGGATAAGCTTTACGGTCCCTTCCAACTCAAACCAGTCTGGGATTCTTAATTTTATGATTCTACTTCATTTGTTGTCCAGGAGACAGGTCACAAAATTCTGGTTTGAATTATATCTGCATTGCTAGGTAGATACTAATTTATTTCTCAAACCTATAAGGACTACTGTTTTTCATAAAACTTCCTTACAATATAATTCTGAAATACTCTGTTTTCAGTTTGTAGTCAAAATTAAAAAACAAATGAAACTATAGAAGAGCTGCTTCTAGGACAGCAAAAAGCTGGACTAATCTTGAAAAGTGCTAATCTAATTATTTTTCCTTATTTTGCCACTTTTGGTCACTTCTCATCTTACTAAACAAATGATATATTTTTCTATCCATTTTTCTATCTTACTTTCTGTAAGTAATTTGCACTGTAAGTAGCTTGCAGAAAATATTCAGTAATCATATTTTGAAAATTACTGTTTCAGTTGAAGTAATAGATAACAATTTTCACAGTGCATAGAAATGCTCTTTTCATACCATGACTAGAATAATGCCCTGTAAATTATACCTGTGAATTCTTATTATAATAATTTAAAAATAATATTTTGAGAACAGTGTGTCGTTAACTTATGCATTATTCTGTCAACTTTTTTCCTGTCAATGAACTAAAATATTGAAATGAACTTCAAATGACATATTTGAATCATGAGAATAAACACTTTCTAAAATTCTGTTTTGGGAATATGTAATGGATTTTGTGATGTTCAGTCTGGGTAGCTGAACTGCAACTAACGAATAATGACTGGGAAATTTGGAAAAATATTCAAAACATTATTTTGTGCAACTTAATAGAACTATTGAAGATCATGTGGAATTATCCTTATGCAAACGGAAAGGGAAATTTTTAAATCTTGTGTCTATATTATTAGCATCAACCATAAACCATTAGTAATTTCAATTCTCTGGAAGTTTTGATATAATTCTTAGATTATTTGGTCTAACTGCATCTTCACTGCAGTTGAGAACAACTTTAAAATCCAGGTGCTATTAAAACAACGAAGAGCAATTTTTTACATATCTCAAAAGTCTGGAGAAATATAAATGACAGACTGAACTGTAGCTTGATCACTTTATATATCACCCAAGATATTTTCAGTCTTTTACTCATGTTTAAAAACAAACAATAAAAAATAAAGCCAAAACTAAGCCACATTAAAAAAAACCCAAACCCTTCAATATACTTTAGCATGTATTTCTGATTATGTAAAGACTTTGAACAGAAGGCAAAGATATGGAAAGATGTAATTTTTTGAAGCTAAAATGAAATTGAGTGATGCACGAATATGGTGTAGTCTTAGACAGTAGAGACGTGAAATTGAAAATGACTCTCCAAAATGAAATTCTGTGATTCACAGTACACTAATTAGAATCATTTTTGCTGAAATATAGCCTTGCTGTTTGTTGAGGTGTGACAGAGGATCAAGGGGAGAGACGTTCAGATGAAATGAAATTTCTGTTCTTTCAAATAGCCACAGATCTAGGCAAGAAAAGCTAAACTGAGAAGGATAACAGGAAACCTGTGTCTAAATAGGGAGTGTAGGGAGTGCTTGGGAGGATCAGGTGTACAAACCAGGACTCAATTCTCCTCCCCCTGCTTGTGTCAAAGATAAAAAGCTCTGACACAAATACGCCAGTTGAGTAGGGAATTTTTCTTAGGAGGCGGTTACGAGTTAAGACATTGAAATATTTAATAGCCTAATGGTTAGGACACCATCTTAAGTATTTAAAGCCATCTCCATTTATTTCAGAATAAAGATTGAAATCAAGTCATGAATCAAAGTATTTTACTGTCTTAATATAAAATGGGAGAAATATGAACTTTCATAATTTTGGAATATCTGTTGTCTTTCCTCTGTTTGTACTCACTGTATTCACATAATTAATGCTACATTTTCTTTATTTTTTCTGGCATTCAGAAACTGTATAGGCTTTACCATGGTCTCAGATTTTGCCAAACTGAAGCAAACAAGTAAGTTTAGCATTTTATATGCATATATTTATACATATATATATATATACACACAATGAGAAGCAGCTGTTACCTTAATTGTAAGTATTTGTAACAAAGGAACTTTTTGCAAAGGTACTAGACATTGCCTTATCTACCCTTTTCTGTGATTTATAAAGGGCTTAGTGCATAAACTGTTCCTTCCCAGACTTAATACTTGGTATGTCTCATACAGGGACAGAAATGCAGAGCTGACCTGTATGTCTGTATGGCAGGTGTTTCAAGGGAAACCATCCTATCTGTAGTATATGAAATATAAACTAGCAGTAGTAATAATACCAACAAGAAAAGGCTATCACTGTGATATCTAAACACTATATGTGAGTTAATGAAAGCACAACTACTTCAAGATCCTTTAGCATCCTTTATATTTTATAGCTCTTGTCCATTGCTTACTGGAAGAGATTTTCTGTTTCCATAAAGCATCCTTCCTTCATTCCCTGACCCTCAGTTCACCTCCCCAAGAAGTCTTTCTAAAGGCTTTTCCAGTGGGAGTTATGTGAGAACCTTTATTATATTGTATGAGCCAAGTTATTTTTCTTTAGAAATAGGATTACTCTTTATTCTTGTATGACTGTGTCTTTCATTTTGTTATACTCAAAGCAAACTATAGAACTTAAATATTTTAAGCGTTGTTAAATCAAAACAAGCACCCGCATCCATGATCAATAATGCTACAAGATGATGGTAAATGCAGAACACTCAAAGCCTTGTAAATATTTTAAATCTGTTTCTGAAGATTTGCAAGCAGTTGATGCAAATGCTGGCAGTACTGAAAAGCCATCAGAAAGAAAATTGGAGCTTTCATCATTAAATAACAAGACTCTGCAGTTCTGTGAAAGTGCTGAAATAGTTCTGAATGTCTCAGGAATTTGTGTTCTCTTTCTTTTGGAACTTCATGTTCTTGATCTATGAGTAAAGCAAAAAATTATAGCACTGAAGGAGAACTTGAGAGATGTAATACAGAATTAAGCGTTCTTATTAGAGGCTGAGTAAAGATGTCTAACAATTGCTGAAATGACCCCAATGTTAAAAAAAAAAAAAAAAAAATAAAAAAAATGCATGCTGATATTAGATAAGAGAAGGAAAAAAAAAGGCAAAAACCCATAACAAAACCCCTTCCTAAACAGAAGAAATTCAACAATAACTTCTTGTTCTTGTTCCAAGAAGAGACAACAGCAGAGCAGATGCTTTGTAAGACAAGGAATTTAAAGGGAACAGCATGGAGAAAACGAGATGAAATCCTACTACTCCCCAAAAGCAAACCAATAGTAATAAAATCCTCATGAAGTAGTGGAACACAATTTATTTCCCAGGAATCAGCATGGAAGAACAGACCAGACTACTAGTAGCTTTGCAAAAATAGAGACTTTCCTTGTTGACCCATGTGGCTTTAGGTCCAATAACCATGACCTTCATTGCTTTCATAAGATAATCTTCTGAATCCTGAAAAAAATGAAATACAGGACAAAAGGGAATATTTTACAGCAAATAGAGTCCCTGAATTTTATTCCCCCCTTCCTCCCTTTGTTTGTCTTGCTTACTGCATCTAAATATTTCATGCTAATTTTGTCAACCTTGAGAAATTATTCACCTAAAATTGTACCTCTAGATATGCCCCTAAACATGTTTCTGTGCTATTTCCTTTCAGTCAAGTGCTCTAATTTTGAAACTTTAATAATTGATATTGGCTTGGTATAGAACAATTTTGTAACCATAGGAACTGAGTTACAGACAAAACATCTGTCTTAACAAAAAAAAAAAAAAAAAAAAAAAACACAAAAACACCCAAAAAAAACCCCACAAAAAAAAAAACCAAAAAAACTTTTCTTTTTTTAGTTCTGGTTCTGTAGAAAATGAAAAATTTCAGGCATACTTATCTGTGGTTTTCTGTCTTCCAATGACCTGGAAACAGAGGGGAGGGACAGAAGCACAGGGAAAAATGCAGGTACACTTTAAAGTTAATTTCAGCCTATCTAGAAGACTGAAGTACAGAATTCAGTCCTGATCTGCTACAATTTGTAAACTGAACAACTTCATACACGAGTACTCAAGGACTTTTATGTTATCTGAGTCCTTATTGTCTTTGTTATCTTTTGCACTGTGACCTGCTCAAAATTCTTGATTTCTTTTTTGCTTTGTAATAAATGGAATAAATGACAAAGAATTCTTGCTCCTATTTGAAGTAATGGTAAGTCTCCACATCATTTTACTTAAAGTTCAATACAGTACCAGCTGAGTTACAGAAAAAAAGCAAAAGTACTCCTTTCCCCTGGAATCATATTCGCTCCATTAATCTGACCTTTAAATGTACCATTTTGTTAGGCTAACCTCATTATTTGAATTAGTCACAGCTTTCTTGTTTTGTGCAAGCAAATCTTGATTACTCTCCTTTCTGTAAAGCTGCAACTCAATTTAATAATTTATGATTCTCTGCTTAACAGTTTTAGAAACCAAAATGGTTCATTCTGCTATAAATCATACCCAGTGCTGCATTTCAATTTAATGCATGGCACTAACATAATTGTTGCAATTTTCAATTTTCAGATATGTTGCAAGACACAGGTGGCAAGCTACGTTTGTGTTGTAGGAGAGAACAAGACCTTCAGAAGTTAAGTAATCTTCTATAAAATTATAGTGATGGTAGAATAGAATTCATTTATCCCCACAGTAAAATCTGATGCTATTATAATGACTCAAATAGTTTTTTTCTTACAAATTCTCAGATGGGACATTACTCAATTTATGTCTGAGTTAGAATGAAGGAATACTACAATAAAACAGGAGGAGAAATTACTTTCTTAAAAGTATGTAATTCCATATTTTCCTCATTTGTTGAATCATTCTACATAGCCAATTTCCTCTGCTTAAAAGTGAAATGATAAGGAATGTCTTTTATATTAGAAGTGCTGAAAGGTAATACAAGCACACACAGGGAATCAGCAGCTGACTTTTATTCCCATTTTATTAATAGTGAAAGAAAAAAATCAAGAATACTCCTTCCCATTACACTGCTCAATCACATTTGCCTGAATTACATAGTGACCTGCAACATTTGCCATAGATCTGTGATTAATTATAGGTAGAAATGATTTGAGACTGAACTGGGAGACAATATATTGAAGACATTTCAGCAATTCTATACTTAGATCAGAGCTATTTAAGTAATATGAAGGTATACTTATTATATGGAAGTAGAATTGTTAGAAATGCTTTTTAAGAGCACTCCAGGTAAAACATCAGAGCTGGTGAAAGAGTGAAGAAATCACTGTATGAATAAGCCATAACAATAATATGCAACAAATTATTTGATTTTAGATAAATACTGTGCTAAAAAAATTGACAGAATACTAGCTGTCTTCAGCAACCTTCATTATTTTCCTGAACCATACGAATAAAGACTAAGTAAGAATATCATCCAACCTAGTACTCCATCAGAATTTTCCTGTAATAAAATTTTTTCTTAAAAGACTGAGACAAAGACTTTAATTTTTAAAATTGGTGCAGTACACATAAGAACTACTAAAAACAGTACTTATGGTAAAAAAAGGTGAAACTATAAAGTGAATAGCAAATAAACATTTCCTGAGTGAAATCTATTAAATAACAGAACAATCTCACCAACGAATGCCATGGGTTGTTTCACTTGGCACATTTAAAGTGGCTTGGAAGAATACTGCGATATTTTCTTGTATTGAAAGAAAGAGCTAAGTATTTTATACTATTTTCACCTCCAGTTTCTGGTTTTGTAAGGTTCTACTTTGTTAATTTCATTTAGCGTGGTTGCACTGTATAGAGAATTGTATAGGATCCATTTACAAGTAATTCTGCAACAGAAACTGGCAAAGCAACACTGAAATACATTTTGAAATAAGGCAGAAAAAATAGCTTTCATTATCTTTCTCTTCTTTGAAGAAAAACTTCCATGCTGAACTAATTGGTGGCCTTCTATGATGGGACTATGGAACTGATGGACAGGAATAGAGCAGTTGATGTCATCTAGAATCATAGAATCATAGAATCATAGAATAGTTAGGGTTGGAAAGGACCTCAAGATCATCTAGTTCCAACCCCCCTGCCATGGGCAGGGACACCTCATACTAAACCATCCCACACAAGGCTTCATCCAACCTGGCCTTGAGCACTGCCAGGGATGGAGCACTCACAACCTCCCTGGGCAACCCATTCCAGAGCCTCACCACCCTAACAAGAAAGAATTTCCTCCTTATATCCAATCTAAACTTCCCCTGTTTAAGTTTTAACACGTCAGCCCTTCTCCTGTCACTACAGTCCCTGACGAAGAGTCCCTCCCCAGCATCCCTATAGGCCCCCTTCAGATACTGGAAGGCTGCTATGAGATCTCCATGCAGACTTCTCTTCTCCAGGCTGAACAGCCCCAACTTCCTCAGCCTATCTTCATATGGGAGGTGCTTCAGTCCCCTGATCATCCTCGTGGCCCTCCTCTGGACTTGTTCCAACAGTTCCGTGTCCTTTTTATGTTGAGGACACCAGAACTGCACACAGTACTCCAGGTGAGGTCTCACAAGAGCAGAGTAGAGGGGCAGGATCACATCCTTCAACCTGCTGGTCACGCTCCTTTTGATGCAGCCCAGGATACGGTTGGCTTTCTGGGCTGCGAGCGCACACTGCCGGCTCATGTTCATTTTCTCATCGACCAGCACCCCCAAGTCCTTCTCGGCAGGGCTGCTCTGAATCTCTTCTTTGCCCAGTCTGTAGCTGTGCCTGGGATTGCTCCCACCCAGGTGTAGGACCTTGCACTTGGCATGGTTGAAATTCATAAGGTTGGCATCAGCCCACCTCACAAGCGTGTCAAGGTCCCTCTGGATGGCATCCCTTCCCTCCAGCATATCAACTGAACCACACAGCTTGGTGTCATCGGCAAACTTGCTGAGGGCGCACTCAAACCCACTGTTCATGTCAGCGACGAAGATGTTAAACAAGACCGGTCCCAACACCGATCCCTGAGGGACACCACTCGTTACCGGTCTCCAGCTGGGCATCGAGCCATTGACCACAACTCTTTGTGTGCGGCCATCCAGCCAGTTCTTTATCCACTGAGTGGTCCATCCATCAAATTGATATCTCTCCAATTTAGAAACAAGGATGTTGTGTGGGACAGTGTCAAATGCTCTGCACAGGTCCAGGTAGATGACATCAACCGTTTTACCCCTGTCCATCAGTTCTGTAGCCCCATCAAAGAAGACCACCAAATTGGTCAGGCAGGATTTCCCCTTAGTGAAGACATGCTGACTGTCACCAACCACCTTGTTGTTCTTCATGTGCCTTAGCATGCCTTCCAGGAGAATGTGCTCCAAGATTTTACCAGACGCAGAGGTGAGTCTGAGTGGTCTGTAATTCCCCGGGTCTTCCATTTTCCCCTTCTTGAAAATGGGGGTTATATTTCACTTTTTCCAATCATTGGGAACTTCACCTGACTGCCACAATTGTTCAAATATGATGGCCAGTGGTTTAGCAACTTCATTCGTCAGCTCCTTCAGGACCTGCGGATGAATTTCATCAGGTCCCATGGACATGTGCACATTCAAATTTCTAAGATGGTCTCGAATCAGATCCTCTTCTACAGTGGGCCCAAGGTCTTCATTCTCACAGTCCCTGCGTCTACATTCTAAGACTTGGGTGGTGCAGTCAGAGCCTTTGCCAGTGAAGACCGAGGCAAAGAAGTCATTCACAACCTCAGCCTTCTTCAAATCCTGTGTAGCCAGTTCTCCCAAGAGCTTCCTCAGGGGGCCTATTTTGTCCCTAGTCTGTTTTTTGTTTGCTACGTACCTGTAGAATCCCTTCCTGTTATCCTTAACATCCCTGGCTAGGTTTAATTCTAACTGGGCCTTAGCCTTCCTAACCTGGTCCCTAGCTTCCCGGACAACCTCCCTGTACTCTACCCAGGCCGCCTGTCCTTGCTTCCACTTTTTATAAGCCTCTTATTTCATCTGAATTTTCCTCAGCAGCTCCGTATCCATCCAAGGAGGTCTCCTGGCCCTCCTGCTGCACTTTCTTCTAGTTGGGATGCAACACTCCTGAGCTTGTAGCAGGTGATCCTTGAATATCAACCAAGAGTCTTGGGGCCCCCTGCCCTCCAGGGCTATATCCCATGGAACCCTACTAAACAGCTTCCTGAAGACTACCTGGACCTGTGCAAAGCATTTGACACTGTCCCACACAACATCCTTCTCTCTAAATTGGAGAGATATCAATTTGATGGATGGACCACTCGATGGATAAAGAACTGGCTGGATGGCCGCACACAAAGAGTTGTGGTCAATGGCTCAATGTCCAGCTGGAGACCAGTAACGAGTGATATCCCTCAGGGATCGGTGTTGGGACCGGTCTTGTTTAACATCTTCGTCGCTGACATGAACAGTGGGTTTGAGTGCGTCCTCAGCAAATTTGCCGATGACACCAAGCTGTGTGGTTCAGTTGATATGCTGGAGGGAAGGGATGCCATCCAGAGGGACCTTGACACGCTTGTGAGGTGGGCTGATACCAGCCTTATGAATTTCAACCATGCCAAGTGCAAGGTCCTACACCTGGGTTGGAGCAATCCCAGACACAGCTACAGACTGGGCAAAGAAGAAATTCAGAGCAGCCCTGCGGAGAAGCACTTGGGGGTGCTGGTCGATGAGAAAATGAACATGAGTTGGCTTCAGTGTGTGCTCAAAGCCCAGAAAGCCAACCGTATCCTGGGCTGCGTCAAAAGGAGTGTGGAGCTGTATCAAAGGGATCATGGCCAGCAGACTGAAGGGGGTGATCATACCCCTCTGCTCTCGTGAGACCTCACTTTAAGTATTGTGTGCAGTTCTGGTGTCGTCAACATAAAAAAGACATGGAACTGTTGGAAGAAGTCCAGAGGAGGGCTACAAGGATGATCAGGGGACTGGAGCACCTCCCGTTTGAAGACAGGCTGAAAAAGTTTGGGTTGTTCAGCCTGGAGAAGAGAAGGCTGAATGAAGGCCCCATAGCAGCCTTCCAGTATCTGAATAGGGGCTACAATGATGCTGGGGAGGGACTCTTCATTAGGGACTGTAGTGATAGGGCAAGGGCTAATAGGTTAAAATTTAATCAGGGGAAGTTTAGATTGGATATAAGGAAGAAGTTTTTTACTGTAAGGCTTGTGAGGCACTGGAATGGTTGCCCAAGGAAACTGAATGCTGCATCCCTGGCAGTGTTCAAGGCCAGGTTGCACAGAGCCTTGGTCCTTTCTGATTCTAACTATTCTATGAATCTATGAAAGAAACTGAAACAGACTTAATCAAAGCAGAAGAACCTCCCTTGCACAAAAAAAACCAAGAGTATGTCAGCTCTGTGAAGCAGTGACAGGGTACTGCCACAAAAATATGTTCTCTGCTCCTGCAGAGAATCCTGATGATACCTCTTTTGATGCCAGACCGGCTCCTATCACCACATCATCTGCTGTTGGTGTTGTTTCATGCTTTGAAAACAAGGGAACACACATTCTAGATCGTCTTGTGCAAAGAGAAGGAATAAAGCAATTTTGGAAATCAAACGATATAACTACTAGTGCAGAAGACCAATAAACCCTGTCAATTATTCTTTGGCACCAAGGTCTGAGAAAAGGAATAAAAATAAACTTAAATAAAAATAAAAATGTAAGGGCATAAATATGGAACAAGTTTGGAACTTGATGAGGGTCATGGGACAATGTCAAATGTATCACACCATAGACTCTGAGCAGGATTACAAACAGAACTTTGGTACAAACAGGAAGTAAGTATTTAGTTGCAATTACTATGACTAAAATTTATAATAAAGGTAAAAAGGAAAGAAATAATGAAGAATATATTCAATATTATAATTTTTAAAATCCTTTAGACATTTAGAGCCAATGAAAGGTGTGACAACTTACTCAGACATTCATGACTTTGTTCATTAACTCAACACCTATTGAATGATGGCACTGCAAACTGCAGCCCCAAATAAACCAATATAGAGGACTCCAAGTCCTCCTTGGATCTGTCAGAATCTACTATAGGTATCAAGAATAAAGGTCAGCTATTTATAAGGAAAGCCAAGCTGACATCTAAGCCTGACAAAGTAGAGCCCAGCTACTGAACGTTAGTATTCTACTGGGCTGTAGGCACCAGACCACAAAAACATTTCATTCCTTTCATGAAGATCACAAAACAACAGTCTGGTAATAAAGTAACTATATATTTGAGCTAACTCATTACCTTCTTATGAAGTATTATCTATCCTATAGTTTAATCTCTAAAGTATCTTGTTCTTTAATATTTCTTCCATTGACTTTTAGTTGCAAATAAGATTGAATAAAACCACAATGCATTCTTAATACTTACTAATATATATAAAATTGAATCATACCATCAAGCTATTATGTTTGCTCAAAGCATTTTATGTTAAGTATGACATCAACCATTATTGCTAAACATCCACTTGCAGTTGAAATGACACTTTAATGCACAATGTCAAGAATTAGTCAGGAGTTCAGAGTCACAAATGACATAGCAACTTTACCATAGTAAACCATTTAGCCAGAAGAACAGGTTCCAAATGCTTACCTTCTGAGGAAAAGTGGTGTAGGATCTTTAAAGAATCTTTTTTTCTCACCTAAGAATTTGCAGTTCCAGGTATAGATTGGCCTTTACCACCATTCATTACCACACTCATTACCAAGCCAAAGAAAAGAATGTCATATTCTGAGTCAGTGGTATCCAGATGTTTTAACAGGAAGATGGCAGTTAGACTTCTCCCACTCAGTACAGACATGGCTCTGTCTCTTTCATCTCATAGGATGCAGCAGGATTTCAACTCACTGAGCTCAATGGTAGTGATGTCAAAAATTCCAGCTTCAACAGAAAATACTGGTCAAAACATACTTATAGAAACTCCCCCTGTTAACTATATCCCTATGAAAAACATACTAGTTTGTCACAGAGGAAACAAAGACATCACTTGTATATTTTCCATTGAGACAGTATGTTGATTAGTTCCTCAGTCTATTTTATGCAAGCTAATAGCTCCTCTATTGGAAATTGATGTTTCTCCAGTGATACAATTACCACACTTGCCTAGGGACTGAAATGACTTTGACACTTCAATTTCTAGAGCATATCTTAAATGCGCTGTTAGAAACAGACATCTCACATATACTCTTGTTTATCATCTGCTTTGGATTTGTGATACTTTCAGGCTATGTGCCAGATGATTATTGTGGTAATGCTTTATGATGATGAAAACTGCTGATGTGTCTTCGTTCAGACAGCTCTGAAAGTCTCTGACAGTACCGGTACAAGTTAGCTTTTGGGCTGGCATAGCAGAAGCAGAGAAAGCAATACATTAACGGTAGTAAATTTCTGCAAAAAGGAAACCCCATATTCTAACAATGCTTGCTCATGGCAGCCAGGAAAATTAATTCACAAGTAGCATTAGCAAATTCAAATAGCAATGCATTTTCTTCGAAGTGAAGGACAACTCCAATCTACCTCAGTCTTACCACAAAGCAGTATATACTCAGACTCAGATCTGTCAGGTTCTTCTCTTTACAGGCATATCCTGGGTTCAGCAGTAGCAGTCATTTTTCTCCTTCTTAGTAGCTGGTGCAGTGCTGTGGTTTTGACTTTCAGCCTAGGAACAATGCTGATGACACCAATGTTTTTAGTTGTTCTAAGTAGTGTTTACTCTTACCAAGGACCTTCTGAGTCTCATGCTCTGCCAGGGAGGAAGGGAAGCCGGGAGGAAGCAGGGACAGGGCACCTGACCCAAGCTGACCAAAGGGGTATTCCATAGCGCAGTACATCATGCCCAGGATGTAGAACTGGGGGCAGTTAACTGGAAGGGTTAGATCACTGCTCGGTCTGGCAGGGTATAGGTCAGTGGGTGGTGAGCAGTTGTATTCTCTCCCCTCGTTATTTCCCTTATCATTATTATTATTGGTCTCTTTCACTGACACCCCCTTGTCCTGGGGAAAGAACTAGCATGCCCTTGTGAGGTTAGCTATGCTGGTGGTGGCATATGCTGCCAGTAGGGTCTCCCATGTCAGACAGGTCTCAACTCAAGGGTCAGACAAAGTGTGTCCATGGGCAAGATGGACTTACTAGCCTTTGGGCAACCATCCTAGGAGAACGACAATTCTAACTTCAAACCCGGGCAGGTGGAGCTCATTTAGCTCTGTAAGGCCGTCCATCTAAGAGAAAGATACTCTAATCAAACCCATGACCTGAGGACTTTGCTGTCACCATCCAAGCTCACTAGGCCCTGGCAGATAAACCTCAGGTGTAAAGGGTGGGGCCAGTTCTGTGCATGCTGTGCCTCACCTAAAAAATCCACTGCACAGGCCGGAAGGGTTCACAAAGCCCTGTAGCGACAGGCAAGGGACGAAACAGCAGGTGATAAGGTGCACTGGAAGTTGCAGACCCAAGCCTGCATGCAGGCAGTTCAGGACACTGGTCGCTCCGTAACGCTGCTGTCTCCTTTGAGAACTCATGCAGAATTAGTCTCAAGGAGAAAAGACAGCATAGAAAGAATCACGCCCTGTCTATACCACCCAAGGAGACCTTTCACTATGTTTTATTCCAACCAGATTTGCCTATCCCACATTGGCCTTTTTAGCCATCAGCGTGCTTGTAGGAAGCGTGGGTAAAGCCCTTTCCAAATCTTCGTTCACAAAGTCAAGCCATGATGATGATTATTATTGGAGGCAGCAGTAGTGGTTTGTGTTATACCTTAGTTACTGGACTATTCTTATCTCAACCTGTGAGAGTTACATTCTTTCAATTCTCCTCCTCATCCCCCCCAGAAGCGGGGGGGAGGAAAGCAGGGGGAATGAGCATAAAGGCTGCATGGCTAAGTTGCTGACTGAGCTTAAACCATGGCAGTTCTTTTTCACACTCAACGTGGGGCCCGAAGGGTTGAGATAACGACAGATCTGACCAGAGTGTGTCTAATCATATTTTGTGATAAGCATTCATTGTTTCGGATTAGTAGTCGCTCATCACAATGCTGATTTATTGGCTCTCAAAGTTGTTGCTCTTGATCTCACAGTTTCAGCATGTCATACCTTACTCACAGCCAGTATTTGCTATGTTAGTGTTTATTGGCTGGGGGGCTTGGGGTAAGGTTCTTGTTTCACTGTACTTTATGGTAATGACTTGTAATACAATAGACCCATTGATCATGAAACTGATCTGGCTTGCCTTCCCAGTGTGGTCATCACCTCTATACTTTGGCAGGTACATAATAAAAGTGTTTAGCAATTACACATCAATTTTTGACTCTTCGGGTGCTCAACCTATGAAAGAGACATTCCCTTACACCCTCAGCTCCCCCACCAGACCATTTATAGCATCATTTGAGAGTTCTGAAGGGTTTGAATGGCCTTTGGATACCCTTGAGACCTGCCTGCTGATTGTGATGGGGATCACCATGTTGGCACGCATACAGAGTGTGCTTTACCCACGGCCATTTCTTCTGATCTCGAAAGTTAGGCAAAGTCAGGTTTGGGTGTTGTCTTGAGTTAAACAACGATATAGAACGATCAAGAAATTTTCCCTGAGGCTGGACAGTCATGAGTGGCAGGGTGTGTGGGATAGTATAGGCAAGTATCTAGGCCAGCGGGCCCCTCCAGTGGTCTGGAACTTCACCACGGAACAAGTGCAAAATCCAGAAAAATTAGTAAAACTCTTAAATGACATGTGTTGTCATTCTGGTCATACCAGAGAGGGACAAATCATGGCAATGTGCTGGGGCTTGGCCTATGTTTACAGAGCCCTGTTCAACACTATCCAGAACCTTCAAAGGGAAAAAAATGCCTCTGGATCTGATGGCGAAGAACAGACAATGCACCTACTCCAACTCCAAGTACAACAACTACACCAACCCCAATGACAAGTACAGCAGCTGCTCAAACTCTGACTACAACAGACAACACAGCTATTCCAATTCCAAGCACAGCAGCTGCACCAACTCCTACAACAGATACTGCAGTCACTCCAACCACAGTGATAATCACAGCAGCTAAACCACAGGACCAGTTTGTGCCAATTTGTGAAAAGCAAACAAGGGACACAAAGAGCAACCTGTACAGTAAAGAAAGGTGAAGAACCAATGCACTTACTACATGGGACAGAATCTGAACAAGAGTAATTATTATGTGAATCAGAGGAAGAGGAAGAAGATGTGAATTCTTGACCGCAGGCCTCAACTCAGCTATGGAATATGCAAAAATATTTCACCCATCATCCAGGGGAGCACATCATCACCTGGTTGCTCGATGCTTGGACAATGGGGACAATAGTCATGAACTAGAAGGTAGGGAAGCATGCAGCTGGGATTACTTGCTAAGGAAGTGGGAATTGACAAAACAATTGCAAAAGAGAAAACGTCCCTCAGCCTTTGGATGTGGCTCTTGGCAGCTGTGAAAAAAAGGTTTCAGTACATGAATGATGTTATCAGTCATTCTGCCAAGTGGGTTGCTCTAGAGAAAGGAATCCAGTCTCTGAGGGAAGCAGCCATTGTAGAGGCAATCTAGCACAGCCTGGATTCCAAGAATGCACCCATAGATCAAGTTGAAATCAAATGTACATGACCCATGTGGCGGAAATTTCCACAGAGAGCCCACTCTTTGGCATCAATAGCCTGGCATGACGTAGCACCAACAGTGGATGAAGTGATTTGTCAGCTTCAAGAGTTCGAAGACAATCTCACCCCTTCCATCACTTCAGTTGCAGAAAAACTGTCCCAGGAGTTCAAACAATTGAGAGGCAATTTATACGATCTATCCAGCTCCTCATGTGCATCAACCCCCATCTCAGCTATTAACAAAAGGCATTCTACTGCTCGAGAGAGGAGGTAGGGGACAACTGGATTTACTGGACTGTAGAGATCAGATGGCCTGGCACATCAGTCCCACAGAAGTATAAGGCTCTAGCAGATATTGGTGCACAGTGTACCCTGATGCCATCAAGCTGTCAAGGGGTGGAACACATTTGTATTTCTGGAGTGACAGGAAGATCCCAAGAGTTGACTGTACTGGAGGCTGAAATCATCCTGATTGGGAGGAAGTGGCAAAAGCACCCCACTGTGACTGGTCCGGAGGGTGCATGCATCCTTGGCATAGACTACCTCAGGAAAGGGTACTTCAAAGACCCAAAAGGGTACCAATGGGCTTTTGGTATTGCTGCTTTGGAGACTGAGGAAATTGAGCAGCTGTACACCTTGCCTGGTTGCTCACAGGATCCTTCTGTTCTGGGATTGCTGAAGGTTGAAGAACAACAAGTGCCAATAGCTAACACAACAGTGCACCATCAGCAATATCGCACCGACCGAGACTCCCTGATTCGCATCCATCAGCTGATCCGTAGACTGGAGAGCCAAGGAGTGATCAGTAGGAACTGCTCACCCTTTAATAGCCCCATATGGCCAGTGCGAAAGTCTAATGGAGAGTGGAGACTAACAGTAGACTATCGTGGCCTGAATGAATTCAAACCACCCTTGAGTGCTGCTGTACCAGACATGCTAGAACTTCAGTATGAACTGGAGTGAAAGGCAGCCAAGTGGTATGCCACGACTGATATTGCCAATGCATTTTTCTCAATTCCTTTGTCAGCAGAGTGCAGGCCACAGTTCGTTTTTACTTGGAAAGACGTCCAGTACCTTTGAAACCGACTGCCCCAGGGGTGGAAACACAGCCCTACCATCTGCCATGGACTGACCCAGACTGCACTGGAACAGGGGCAAGCTGCAGAACACCTGCAATACATTGATGCCATTATCATGTGGGGCAATAGAGTGGAAGAAGTTTTTGAGAAAGGTAGGGAAATAATACAAATTCTGCTAAAAGCCGGTTTTGCTATAAAATGGAATATGGTCAAGGGACCTGCACAGGAGATTAAATTTTTGGGAATAAAATGGCAAGATGGACGTTGCCAGATCCCCACAGATGTGGTCAGGAAGATAACAGCAATGTCTCCACCAACTAATAAGAAAGAACAACAGGACTGAAAAGTCATGGCAGTCAAGTGAACTTCCCAACGAATGGAAAAAGGGTAATATAACACCCATTTTCAAGAAGGGGAAAAGAATGACCCAGGGAATTACAGACCAGTCAGTCTCACCTCTGTGCCTGGCAAAATCATGGAGCAGATACTCCTGAAAGGCATGCTAAGGCTCATGAAAAACACAATGGTTGTTGACAGCCAGCATGGTTTCACTAAGGGGAAATCCTGCCTGACCAATTTGGTAGCCCTCTATGATGGGGCTACAGAACTGATGGACAAGGGTAAAGCAGTTGATGTCATCTACCTGGACTTGTGCAAAGCGTTTGACACTGTCCCACACAACATCCTTGTCTCTAAATAGGAGAGACATCAATTTGATAGATGGACCACTGATCCTCTCCCACAGTGGGCCCAAGGTCTTCATTCTCACAGTCCCTCTGTCTACATTCTAAGACTTGGGTGGTGTGGTCAGAGCCTTTGCCAGTGAAGACCGAGGCAAAGAAGTCATTCAGAACCTCAGCCTTCTCCAAATCCTGTGTAGCCAGTTCTCCCAAGAGCTTCCTCATGGGTCTTATTTTGTCCCTAGTCTGTTTTTTGTTTGCTACGTACCTGTAGAATCCCTTCCTGTTATCCTTAACATCCCTGGCTAGGTTTAATTCTAACTGGGCCTTAGTTTCCCTCACCTGGTCCCTGGCTTTCTGGACAACATCCCTGTACTCTACCCAGGCCGCCTGTCCTTGCTTCCACTTTTTATAAGCCTCTTATTTCATCTGAATTTTCCTCAGCAGCTCCTTATCCATCCAAGGAGGTCCCCTGGCCCTCCTGCTGCACTTCCTTCTAGTTGGGATGCAGCACTCCTGAGCTTGTAGCAGGTGATCCTTGAATATCAACCAAGAGTCTTGGGCCCCCCTGCCCTCCAGGGCTATATCCCATGGAACCCTACTAAACAGCTTCCTGAAGAGGCCAAAGTCTGCTCTTTTGAAGTCCAGGGCAGTGAGCTTGCTACACGCTCTCCTCACTGTCCTGGGGATCTCAAATTCGACCATCTCGTGATTGCTGCATCCAAGGCTGCCCTGGAGTACCACATTGTCAACAAGTCCTTCCCTGTTGGTGAGCACAAGGTCAAGCATGGCACCTCTCCTTGTCGGCTCCTCTATTACTTGCAGAAGGAAGTTGTCCTCCACACAGTCGAGGAACCTCCTGGATTGCTTGTGCTGTGCAGTGCCATCGTTCCAACAGATGTCAGGGTGGTTGAAATCCCCCATGAGAACAAGAAGTTAGTGTGAGGTGTCCCTGCCCATTGCAGAGTGGTAGGAACTAGATGATCTTAAGGTCCTTTCCAACCCTAAGTATTCTATGATTCTATGATTGTGCATTTCTAACTGTGCATAGGAAAGATACACTAGCTTTTCAGGATCTGAAGATCTCTAGTTATGAGTATGTGTACAGGGATTGGCAGTGTTCCTTTTCGAACAGCAAAATCATTATGAAAGTTTAAATAAAATACTATAACTTTTGCTTTATTCTAGTCAAGTCATATTATACTTGTTTCTTACTGGTAGAACTTATTGTTTGCAATATGGCTGCATTGAGTTTACGATAAGGGTTTATTTCATAGCATAACAAACATTCTGTTTTCAAATAATTTTAACTCCGGGAAAAAACCATGCTTCAGTTACACTGAGAATTGCTTGTCTCAATTTTTCGATCTATTAGTTACATAATGCAATTGAAAAACTAGAAAATCAAGAGCAAGTCTATTCTACAAAATGCATTTGATTAGAAAAAAGAGACTTTCCAATGAGGTGTTTACCATGAAAGTTAAAAGCTGTTTATCATGCAAGTTGAATGAATAAACAGCAATGTCCTTTGATAACCTGGAAAAATACAAGAAAAATGATAAAGAATTATTACTGTTCTCCTTTTTCAATGTCAGTTTAGTAGAGAATATTAGAGCCTGTAAGTCTTTTAGGAAAATCTAGATGGAGTTTAGGAATATAGCTTAAAATTTCAAAATACTTTGTTAGAAGCAGTGAGGGCAAGGAAGCAAGTCTGTAGAAGAACAAGAATAGATGCAAGATGCCAGATTCCCAGGGCTATGACTTAATAATCACAACAGCATTTCACTGGAATTGACACTGAGGTTTATAAACATTTATAAATCCACTGTTAAAATTATCTTGATCCTGCACAGATCAGCAGTCCATAGTGTAATAAAAATTATAAACACAGCTGAACAGGGTTGAAGATCCTTTCATTTTGATCTCTTTTGTGTATGACAACTTCTAGAGAAGTAGAGAGAAAATCCCCCAATATTACAGCTGTTTCTATCATTATTACTTGATTAATGTATGTGCAATGAGTTGAAACATAGGCTTCCATGGATGATAGTTCAGCCCACAATACACAAATGCTGAAGGGCAAGATCTGTCTTTAATTAAAGTTGCCTAAAACTAGCTTTAAGGTTTTCAGTTCCCAAACAGTAATCGTTCAGTCTGAAATTTTCTACGGGCACTTTTCATTTTGGAAATTCTGTTCCAGGTTTATGGGACTTTGATTGGGCAGAAAGAATTTGGTCATGTCTGAAAATGTTTTAAAAACAGGAAGGAGGAGAAAGAGTTTGATAGATACCTGTATTAAAACATGCCTTCTAGCTTCTATGTATCACATGAAACTGATAGGTGATGAAATATTAGCTTGACACAGATACAGGGCAGATTGTGGGTATAAAAGATACAATAATGCAGAACTAGAAAATTCTTTAATCAGCATTTAATTTATGATCTGATATTATTGCCAGATCTTTATCTTGGGAAGGGCCTTAGTTCAAGGCTTAACACAGAAGTCATACAGATCGATGGTTTAGCCCTTCAGGAGAGGGACTAATCATTTTAATGAGAATATTCTAATTAGGCAGGATTGAGTTGATGATTAAAGAATCTTGCACTCTTGGAATTTTAATGGGGTTATCATTGAGTAAACATGATAATGCATTAAGAATGTACGGTATCACCATTAAAGATATGGTCTTTTGTGAAATGCCTGAAAAAATCATGGAAAAGACACTAATGACAGCCTGAATTCTACATGCTAGGTGTTGAGATTATAAACTTGCAGACAAAAGACCCAGGAATTGCATCTACTATTCTGTTTATGTGCTACAATCTATTAATAATACAATTGTAATAAAACCCTAGAATTTCCATATTAAAAAGAACTATGTAAAATCAAATTATCTCATATTTGGTGAACCATTTGGGGGATTTAATTTCACTCTAGAGAGAAATTACATTTGCAGAGTTCTTTCAGAGGTGAGATGCCAACGAACTTTATTCTATAAGAGACAAGTTTAAATGGGGAGGAAATAAAAAAGTAATATAATTGAATATTTTTTCATTAAACATTTAAACTACTCCCATAATGACATAGTCATGCTCCTGTTTTGCATGTTTTGCATGTTTTGCTCAGTGACACCACTGATGTAAGTAAATAATTGAAAAGGATTTCTGTAAAAATTTGCATGCTTAAAAAACACTTCTTGACACCAGGGTAAATGTTAATAAATTTACTTATATTCTTTTCTCCTCCAGCGGCTACATATTTTATGATTAGAGACACTAGGAAGAGGGTGCCAATTCAGTAAATACCCTGAACTTTGTATTCTGAATATTAGGTCTTATGTGGCTTTTTCTGTTCTATTACTCCCTGCACTGATATCTGTTACAGTACCTATGTGATCACAAAAGAATGCCAAGCATGCATGTTCTAAAACAACATGGTTTTAAAACAGTTGTTATAATACTAATGCTAATACACGTGGAAAATCATGACAAACCTGATCACAAAATATTTTTAGATTATTAAGGGTCACTGGTTACTTTATTTTCCTTGTGTGCTGCATCAATACATTTTACGTGCTGAACAGGTTTTTCAATAAAAAATGTGGGATAAGATGTGCTTAAATCCAACTAGTCAATGACAGCTAAGCTGCTCACCTAAAATTTAACAAACTACGATTCAAATACACTGAATTTTCAGATCTCCTTATTCCAGTTGATATTTTAAACACTAAGGGTCTCCTTTCACATACAGATATAAAACATCCAAATATCTTTATATATGACCTCTATAGATATATATGGCATACATTTTTTCCCAGTATTTCTACCGCTAAGATTTCCAAACCACCATAATTTGAGGCATGAAAGCTCATTTAAGAATGTAGTGTAGCATTAGTGAAATACAAGAGCAATGCCCTAATAAGTTGAGCCCTTGATATTTTAATACTTTGATATTTAATAAGAAACAACTCAGAACAAACCACTGCTTCTACAAATAATTTCAGAATACAAATTAAATTATGAACACCATACGCCAACTGATAGAATCATAGAACCGTAGAATAGCTCGGGTTGTAAAACACCTTAGAGACCATGCAGTTCCAACCCCCCAGACATTGGAAGGGACAACTTCCACAAGACCAGGTTGCTCCAAGTCCTGTCCAACCTGGCCTTGAACACTGCCAGGGATGGGACAGACACTTCTCTGGGCGAACTGTGCCAGAAACTCACCACCCTCACAAGGAAGAACTTCTGCCTAATATCTAATCTAAATCGCTCCAGAGGCCCCAGAGTAGAAGAAGATGTGTGTGGTATCATGGAAGTCTTCTGTGTTAATCATTTTGAGCTGGGTTTCTACATCTCTAGCCCTAGCAAGGCTGGAAACCTCGGTCTGAAACAGGACATGCTCCTCAACTAAATGGTTGCAAATCTTTCTGAGGCAAGCAACACCTGTTCAGCTGCCCCTGGATTTGTTTTTCTTTCCTTATACTAATTTCTAGAAATGCCTGAGTTGTCTCCCTTGGGAAAACATATTAAGAACGGTAAGTACTGCATCAGAGAGAAAGTCCATATGCCCAATACTTGGTCTCCAAAGAGGCCAACCATCAACGTCTAAAGGACAGCCTATGAGCAGAGCAGGTCTACTTCTGCCAGGGTACTGGGGATACTCGAAGGCATCACTGTTTGGGATCCATCTCTGCTGGGAACCCCACCCCAGTGCCTCCTGCTAAGGGTTCAGGGGACACATCTCAGCTCAACCTGGGGTCTTCAGTCCCTGCCTGAGCCATGTTGTAGCTGAGCCTGCCTGTGTCTCGTGGATGGGTCTGGGATCTGCACTGCAGTGAGCTGCTCTCCTGGGTGGACCCAGGAGACCTAGGGCACTACTTGTCATGCAGACTTGCAGGCACCACACAACATAACCCATTCCACTTCTGTTCTAGCCTTGTCTAGTTTAGTATGTTCCATCCCATCCCTTCCCATTCCCTGCACTCACCCTGAGCTGAATAAAAATGGCACTGTTATTCCCCTGCAATGTCAGGGCTTTTCAGCTCCAAAAATACTTTCAAGGACACAAATCACAAAGCTTACAAGTGAAAACAGGATGTAATTTTCTGATTCCATTCGGTTTGGTTTCTTATATTTAACCGTATGTTATTTTTTATCTTATTTTACATTATTTTATGTAATGGGGCTTTGGTTTAGGTTGGTTTCAGAACTGATGCACATAAGCATCAACAACTTTCAAATACAGGCTGCTGTGCACAAGCCAGAAACCCCAGGTTTATGGAGCCAAGGGAAGAACAGAATTCGCTCCTGCTCCAAGCTTGTGATGTGCAATGGAGCCTGAGAGCTCCAAGACATGAGTGGTGCCCCGGAGGTGCAAGAGAAGGGGGCAAGACCTAAGCACAAAGGGGAACCCTGACGAGAAGCTGTGCTCAATGCTACAGAGGACAAGCAGCAACCCCTGGGAGCTACCCTGGGAGTTGTGAAAGCTTCCTCCCCCAGAACCGGGGCCTGAGGGGTCACCTGCATGGAGTAGGAGCAGCAGCCTTTGTGCCACAACAGCCCAAAGGAGCCCTTTCAAGGAGCTGGCTCACTGCTGCAGAGGAAGGCAAAAGTACCCCAGGACACTTGCAGGCCCTCCATGGGGGAAAAAAAGCCTTCCCCCTCCAGCTGCAAGACATGATGGGACACCTTCATGGTGCATGAGCAGCAGGCAGTAACACAGCCAGAACGGACCAGAAGAGCCTTGACAAGTGGTCCTGGTCGATGCTCAGAGGAAGACAAACAACCCTCAGGATCAGTGTCAATCTCTCCCGGGGGGAAATTCCTTCCTGACCCCAGCATTGGCTATCCCTGAGCATGTGAGCAAGACCTGCTCCTGGTCCACAGGCTGGTCACACCTCCCTGGAGATGCCCAAGCCGTGTTCTCCCTCAACCTGGTGAAACAAGGGGGACAGAAAATCACAAAATGGAATATATAAACCTTTAGAATCAGTTTTAAGTAATGTTAAGTTTGATGGCTTTGTAACAGTAGCAATGGAAAATTACTAAAGTGCATGATACATAGAAGGAAAAAATAGAGTGCAGCTAGAGAACACACTGAGCATTCTTGTACAAGATAAATTGTTATAGTTGACAGAGTTTTAAGAAAAACAGTCTAGAGGAACAGGACGCAGGGATAAGGAGTATCTGGGAATGGCAGGTGTCCAGGATGGGCTACAGTTAAGCTAACTGGTAAGTAGGAGGACAGAAGGATTATTATGTCTCCTGTGCTAACGAACCAATTAAACTGGTATGAGCATCTACTGTGCATGCTCCAAAGGCTGCCAGAAGTGATGAAGATTGTTGGAAGAAGTAAACGACCCTCAGAGACCACCACCACAATTCTGTACGCATGCGGGGAACTTTCTGGAAAATGACGTAATGTATGTATGCCCAGGGACTATATAAGGACGGCTTGTGTAGCAATAGAGAGACACACGTTAGGAGGAGCTATCCCCCGTGTCTCCCGGCGCCGCAATAAAGAATACCTGCTTGTCAGCTTGAAAACTTTGTTGGCAAGTTTGTTCCTGGAGTTTTCTCCGAATCACTGGAGCCACCTCAGGGGCTGCCCACAGGGTCCAAAGGCCCCCGGCCTGACCAACCCTGGGGGCAAGAATCCTTCCTACACCTGGCAGGGCATCGGTGGCTGCTCCAGATCACTGGGATTCCCGGAAACATCTCTGCATCCCATTGCTTATGGCTGCTGCCCTTGGCTCTGTGAGGGATGAGAATGGTGAGCTCTGCAGTGCTTCTCAAAAAGGCATTCCTATAACCTGGCCATGGCTATCCAGCTGAAAAGGACTGCTTTCCCTCCCATGTGCTAAGAAGCTGGCTCCCACCAGGAGCTAGCCTTGCAGGGGAGAGCTCTGAGTCTCTTCTCTACCCAACCTCTAGCTGTGCCTGGAAGTGAGGGCCATCTGGCTGCGACATCTGTCAGCCCATTGATCACTACTAGGCTTGTTTCAGCTGATCTGACTGGCTAGGCACTTGTCCCCTTCCTCCCTTACCACTCCACATGTGTCCCTCCCTAAGCTGTGCTCTTAGTCGAAGAGGGCAGCCTTCCCCGATACAAGGCAGTACGATTTATCGGTCACGGGTATACAGGAGCTGCGCTCCCCTGTACCTCCAAACAAGTAACTCCAGGAGCTCCTCAAAGACTTCCTCTAGGAAGTCTTGGGCTGTCCTGGGCCATCTCTCCCAGGGTACACAAGAGGCTGCTCCTTTTTATCCTGTCCTGGGACATTGTGACTGCTGCATTGCTGGGTGGTGGCATGGAATGGATTGGAGTGGAATATGTTTGATCATGGGTTAAGAAAAAGGTCAGGGGAGCTCAGCATATTTTTCAGTACTTAAAGGGCCCCTACAAGGAGAACAGAGGCTCTCTCTTCAGCTGGTTTTAATCCCCCTGCCTGGGGGCAAGGACACATTCTGCTAGACCAGGTTGCTCCAAGCCCTGTCCAACCTGGCCTTGAAGACTGACAGGGATGGAGCAGACACAGCTCCTTTGGGCAACCTGTGCCAGTGCTGCTTCACCCTCACAGTAAAGAACTTATTTCCAAGATCTCACCTCAGTCTCCTCTCTGTCAGGTTAAAGCCATTCCCCTTTGTTCTGTCACGTGCTCTTGTCCAAATCCCCCCTCCAGATTTCTTGTAGGCTCCCTTAGGTATTATATGTGTGTATATAAGTTATATGCATCCAGACCTATCTCAGGGAAATAGGGATTGCTGTGATAGAAGTGTTGAAAATAGTGAGGCATCAAAAATTTTAACAAAATTCTTTTTTTAACCAATTCAAGGCAACTTAATGTTTAGTATTTTCTGATTTGTGTAGTTATAATTTCTGTTTGTCTCAGGCTTCTGCTTTGGCTACATCACTGCCATAACCGTTTCTTTATGCATTGGAGATCAGTGATGACTTCAGAGATCATCCAGACTGTCTCCCATTTCACTTGCACATTTTCTTGTACAGACTGCCTTTGTATTATAAGAGTTTGTCTCTGAAGATCAGTCATCTCTCCTTTGCTCTTCAAAGCAGCCTCCCACAGATCCTGCCCGCTGCTTTCCTGAAGTCCTTTAATCTGTTACTGTCCTTCCTCTCTTTCCTTTGATCCCCTAGCTTCACCTGGAGAAGAGAAGCTGCATGGAGACATCAGAGGAGCCTTCCAGTATCTGAAAGGATACAATGATGCTGGAGAGGGACTTTTCATCAGGGACTGTAGCGAGAGGACAAGGGGCAATAGGTTTAAACTAAAAGATGGGAAGTTCAGGTTAGATACAAGGAAGAAGTTCTTTACTGTGAGGATGATGAATCACTGGAACAGATAGCCCAAAGAAGTGGTAAATGCTCCATCCCTGGCAGTGTTCAAGGCTAGGCTGGGCAGAGCCTTGGGTGACATGGTTTAGTGTGAGGTGTCCCTGCCCATGGCAGAGGGTTAGAACTAGATGATCTTAAGGTTCTTTCCAACCCTAACCATTCTGTAACTCTATGATTCTATACATTCTGTCACCTCACTGTCTCTATGGCCATTGTGGCCACTGACTATGACAAACCCTTAGCAGTCCTTTCCGAACTTATGAGACCTGTCCAAAAGTTGTGTGTCCATGTTAGTGCATCACCACATCCAAGCCTCTCAGAAGTGTTTACAAGCCAGGTCTCTCACCATGATGGTCAACAGGCTTCTGAATGAAACCTTGCTTGGAGGAATCTCATGTATTCCCTTAGTATATGGAGTGTTAAACAGACCTTAATATTTAAGAAGTCAGTTTGATAACAAGATATAGGAACATCGCTCTGTATTTGTTTACCAAAGGCAAGTTTAGAAGGCTAGAACTACGATTACATTAAATATTTGCAAGGAAATTATAAAGATGCTGGGCCAAGTTTTGCATCAGCATGTGTATATTTGTTTAGATAAAGCAATGGGCAAAGCAGGCAGCAGAATTAGGGCCTTCACTCAGTAAATCTGCCAAAATGTCTATGCATCTCAGAGGCTATTTTTATATACACAGACTTTTCTGAAAAATAGAGCAGAAGGCTTTAGGAGAAGAAACAGGTTATATTTCTACAATATAATTTGCGTGAGATCAAGGACATTCTATTAGAAACAATTGAAAGAAAGTAGTATATTCTTTCCACAACAATAACCAAACAATCCCACAAATAGGCAGAAGAAAAGAAATCCATGGAAGTTCCCTAAACAAACCAGAATTTTCATTGTAGGCATAAAAATAACTTTTAAACTCCCACAAGGTGTGTTTAACTAGAGACAGAAGAATTCAACAGGCATAAAAATACCGGGAAACTAAGCCACATAGGAGACAGAGTATGTCATCAGAAAACAAGAGTAATAAACACCAAATTTTGCATTTCATTATCCCATACCACTAAGGACAGCTACAAATTTAACAAGACAATACTAATAGAACTGCAGCAAAAATGTGCCTCGTTACAATTTTTCAGAGCTTAAAAATAAAGACAATTCTAGATCTAAACTTTAAGTATATCTTAAAATATATTCCCATAAGAAAAAAATTTACCTCTGCATAACGCTTAATCAAGAGCTTGAATTTCAAGTTTAATCTCATGTAAAATATTCACCCAAGTCTCCTCTGCTGGAGTATTTATTCCATTTACTCTCAGCTTGCACTCAGCCAGTATCTCAGCTGATGTAAAAGGATATGAAATCTTTCTTTATGTGCTCATGCACTGGAGGAAGAATTATTGGAACTCTGCATAAAATGCAAAGTTAAAGAGCCCTGTACCTGAATGAGGACTGACTGAAAACACAGGGTAAAAAAAAAAAAAAGCTGGGGTAGCGGGAGGGAGAGGGAGGAAGAGAGAAAGAATAAACTGAACATATTCTGTGTAGTTTTTATCATGATAAAAATAGTTATAACTTGAATTCCTTAGCCAAAATATCTTAACTGCTATTTAATTAGAATTTTATGGATTCTGAGTTGCAGTTTTTCTCTCTACATTTAATAATTATTATGGAATGGTAAGCTTTTAGTGAAGTGAGACATCCACTAAGAACTGGCCTAGTAAGTACATATTTTGACCTCCACTTTGTTTTACTTCTATCCAAATGAATGTGGCAAAACAAATTTAAATCTAATGTAAAAAAAAGAAGTAAGTTCATAATAGATCAGTAGTCATAAAGATGGAGGAAGAATTTGCATCATCTTCATGCCCTTGACATATCAATCTGTCAGTTAGTTACCTATTAGTTAGTTATCTCAGGATTGCTTGCATTTCAAAAACAAACACCCACATTGTTTTTAAGTATATGCATGGAATGAGTGAGTCCACAAACAGAACAGATTAGTACTTGTATTAATAAAGCAGTTTTTTTATTACTCATTAAAAACCTATTAGTAAAACATTGTTATTTATGATAACAAGCAGCGTGCTGTTAAGCAGTTAGCAGTACAAATTAGAAAGTAATATTTATTAGTTGCAAAGTGAATTTATCTAAAAATGGGTGTCTTCAAATGTTTAGCATAGTTTTTAGAGATGACAAAACATTTTTAATGTTTATGTTCTTAATGTAAATCATGCATTTGCATGTATTTTGCTTCTGTTCATAATTCATGTCTTAGCTCTCCTATATCTGCCACTTAGATATGTATGCTGTCTTCAACTACGAATAAGTGATCTCTAAAGATTATTGTCCCTCATCCATCTCATCTCAGCTGTAAGTCTCCATTCAGTAATGCTGCAGAAGTGTTTCACCTGTCAGCAAATAAATCTTAGTAAGTATATTGTGTTAATAAATAATTTAGACTTATGGACCTTTTGGGAACAGCAAAAGCTCCCAAATTTTGATTTACATGTAAATATTCAACACTGAACCTTGCAGTATTTTCCTTTGGGACTGAGGAGATCACCTTTTTTACCTTTTTCTTTTCCTTTTTCCTTACAGGATAGCAGCCTGACTGCACTGTTTCCTTTGACCTCCACATCCACATGCATTGTGGTGTACAGCTTAAGGAACACTATCATAGATATCTAAGCTTAAAGAAGTGAAGATTAGAGTGATATAAAGTGCATCGGTTTAAAATCAGTGCAGCTGGTTAAATTATAATTTTATTTCATCATTTCATATACAATACATTTAAAACAGTAGATCAGCCAACAATAGGGCCTGTATGGGATTTTAAAAATGAAAAGCCTTGTTAAACTATTAAGGTTTGCCAGGTGCCTAGAATGATGCACCTGCCTTGCTTCTAATTACAGTAGCTGTGATTTGGCTAATTATTTTAGTCTTAAACTCATGTGTAATCATGAGCAGGACCATGAAGCCAGGTAATTGCCGCATAAGTTCTTTAACAAGGAAACAGCTTGTGTTGGGTTTGGCCTTTGTATAACTTTAAGAAGTTCAAGAGTGTGTAGGATGTAGCAGAATTTTAGGTTAAATTTTCTTTCCTACCTAAGAAATTTAAACCTGCATCACCTACCTCCCATGAGAGGACATTTACAAACAGTTATTAAATGTATAGAGAAAAACTGCAGCCATTTGTATACTTACAGCTGCTCAATAATTCTGCCCCTTCTGTCTTACAGAAGCTATACACCAGTGTGATTCCAGAATCAACATCATCTTTGTAACTTAAGTCTTCACTAGTAACGACAGAACTGCACAAATTATATCCTAGGTTACTTTCCCATGTTTTATCTGCTTAAAATTTACTTTTTTTTTTTTTTTTAAGACAGTAAAAATTAAAATGAAATTGTACATTATTCTTTTGACCTAAACAGCTTAGAATCACAGAAAACCCACAAATCCTCTGTGTTCCAAATCCACCCAATACAATAGTGTCTCTATAATTGTTCAAAGCTCATCTCTCGCTTTTTCATGTTATATAATTTTCTTAAAGCAATTGCATATTTAGATTGTTATGTATTTTTATATGTGTTGTTCTTTATATTTGTTTGCACCAGCTGACATGAGAGTAAGCTTGCTTTGTGTGTTGGCAGTAAGACAAGCATCTCTGGAATACACTTGCTCAGTGACAACAAGTCACTGGGGTTTTCTGGGTTATTTTTCTTCCTCAATACATAGATCAATTTGTAACATTATGAGACATATGTATATTGATATGTGTCACTTTATAATGAAATAATTGATATAACATCAAGTTTGACCCACTCTTTGTATAATGAGAAAAGAAAGTCCTTGTAATGGAAACACATACATAGAATCATAGAAACTTAGAATAGTTTGGGTTGGAAGGGACCTTCAAAACTCATCTAGTCCAACCCTCCTGCAATGAACAGGGACATCTTCAACTAGATCAGGTTGCCTAAAACCACATCCAGCCTGGCCGTGTCTTCAGGGATGGTGCATCTGTCATCTCTTTGTGCAACCTGTGCCAATGTTTCAAGAGCCTCATCGTAAAGAATTTATTCCTCACATCCAGCCTGAATCTCCCCTCTTTTAGTTTAAAACCATCACCTTTCATCCTGTCATAACAGGCCCTGCTAAAAAATCTCTCCCCATCTTTCTTATAGGCCCCTTTTAAGAACTGAAAGGCCACAATAAGGTCTCCTCAGAGCCTTCTCCCAGGCCAAGTATCTCCATTAACTGCTGCCCAGCAGCCAGGGTTGTTCCCCAACCTCCAAAAGTTCTCCTTGAGTTCTCTTTCTGTGCAACAGCGAAGCAATGTGGTTCAGCCTACCCTGCTAGATAAAAATGAATTAAAATCACTCACAGACTCCTTGCTAGTTGTTTGTAATTACTGCCTTTCAGCTGATACATCCTAACTTCCAATTCTAACATTTCATGAAAACATAAAGCAAGTTAGCTCAAACCCCCTTAAATCACTTACTTTATCATTCACTCTTCAGAGTTTATCTATTACATTCTAAGATGCCTTAAATAAAATAAAATAGCTCCAAAGGAAAAAAAAAAAAAAAGGTAGTATAGAATCCTAGAACGGTTCAGGTTTGAACTGCCCTTAAGATCATCCAGTTCTAACCCCCTGCCATGGGCAGGGACACCTTCCACTAGATCAGGTTGCTCCAAACGCTGTCCAACCTAGCTTTGAACACTGCCAGGGATGAGGCATTCACCACTTCTTTGGGTAACCTGTGCAAATGCCTCACCACCCTCACAGTAAAAAACCTCTTCCTTATACCTAACATGAACTTCCCCTGTTTAAATTTTAACCCATTACCCCTTGTCCTATTGCTACAGTCCCTAGTCCCTAGTATTAGGAGATGACAGGTACAATACTTCAAATTTGAAGCAAATTGATAGTAGAAATTGCCCATAAAATATAAAATATGGGTTCAGCTTCCTTTTTTATGTGAGATGTCTCAGACAAAAGCTTGTACATTCTGTGAGAAAGCATTGATGCTAATGAATTAAGGGTTGGCAGATGAGGCTGTTTTGCATCTCTGCTGTTTAAATGATGCTAATGGATGATGCTAGGAGTACAGGATTCCTGGGACTTAGTGTGTGCTACTGGAACAGAACTTTGTAGTAAACTTGAGACTCTCCTTTGAGGGTTCTTACCCTGTCCCCAGTTTTATGATTTTACATACCTATTGAATGCAAATACATAACTGAGACTCTATCATTTAGGGTGTTCAACTGAGATTTTTACAGTGAAGTTTTATGCCTCTCCATGATAAACTATGCTACAGTGTAGTGTTTCCCGAGGCCCAATTAATCTTGCTTTCCATTTTTTTGCAAGTGAACAGCTCCAACAAGAAAGGTGTATAGCTTCTGTGAGACAGAAGGGACAGAATTTGAAATTAATGACATTGAGCAGCTGTAAGTATACAAATGGAAAAAGAATATTTTAGGACTTTTATTAACAAGGTGTGTGAGACTGAATAAATCTAGCTCATCTTTTTGGATCTGAGTTTCAATGTCATATAAAATAAAACAACAAAGCAATGATTTTCTTCTTTGATTACAATTGCACAGCTGCTGTAGCCAGAAAACAAACACCACAGTTAAAAAACCAAAAATATTTGCCAGGCTAGAGAGCCAACTAATCAACTTTCTTGTCAGTAGTATTAAATAGCATGTATTTAGTCTTCATCTTACACTTAGAAGACAGTTTTTCTAAGAAGAAACATATCTATAACGAATGTTATATTATGACACAATATGGATTTGTGAGGACACCAGATACAGAACTCCTGATTTGCAGAAATCTGTGTAAATATTTCAGTGGATCTAGAAATATTGCCTTTTGCACAACTGTATTTTCAAACAGTGCTTCACTCAAATTCAGAATTTCATCTTATACTTTCACATTTAGGTAGCATGTACAGCATGTCTGTTCTGTGCTACTTAGATGAGAGTATTTACCAACTTCAAAAAGCTGACATTTCAAAACTTTTAATCTAATCTCTATGGTTTGCTAGGATCCAAGGGAAAAGAATCATTTCATTTTGATCACATTGTGATTTGTTTGACATCACACTTCTAACAATGAAATCTGCCTTCTGTTTATAAACCTTCAAACAATTGGAAATAAAAGTAAAATAATTCAATTAAATCTCATTGTCTTTTATAAACGGAGATACAGAAACTGCCTCCTCTGTAGCTCCTAAATATGCAACATGATACAATTTGGAAAGAAAGATCTGATCACTGTTTCTTGGCTTCTGTTCTCGATGTCACTGGCTTCTGCAGAAAGGAGACAAAAATACATAAGCTATGTTGGCAAGCAAGTTCACACTTGGCCTTTACCAGTTGCTACATCAAGCAGATAGCTGGCCAAGAATACATTACAACAAAATAGATATGTACTGATCTTAAAAGAGGAAAAAATCCTTCCACATATGCCTCCTGCCACACACACACATGTATATGATACAACGAGATGCAAACTCACAAGTGGAACTCAGAATGGAAATAAACATAGTACCAAAATCTTTAATATTCTTTCTCCCATCTTTGCAATTTTCACTGTTGCTTGTTCCATTCCAGTCAGACACAGCTTTCCTCAATTAATACTGAGCTCATTTGCTCCCCTCAAAGGACCTTGTTTTCTACATCACCTCAGGTATCAAGATTCTTTTCTTTTTTCCTGGAATGCTATATGAAGCTGCAGGGAGCTGCAGAAAATATATTAATCACATCTGTTTCTTATAGGCTGTGGAATGGAAAGCTTTTTTTTATTATTGTTTTTTCAAAACAATCACTCTGAAGCTTCAGAAAAATATTTGAAAGATTTGGAAGACTATTTTCAGCAGCAGAATTATTTTATTACACAGTAATTTCAAGAAGTTCTAATGTTTTCATAATTAGGGAAATGGTCTCTTGACTTCTATTTCTAGCTCTTATGAGAGATACTGTCACAGAACCAGTAAATTAAGGCTAAAAGAAATTTATTGTCCAAACTCAATTAAAGCTCCACCATCAGCTACAGCTTCAAGATATCACATGGATTCATGACTACACTGCTTATGGCCAATGATTCAAAACACAGGCTCACCTCATGAAAGGAGGGCTCCCAACCTCAAGGAGTTCCCTTGGACACACCCCGACCCAAGGGGAGAGTCCTCAACTGCAGACCTGCTGCTCTGAGAAGGCGCTGTCAGGGCTATTGTCAGAGCAGGTATATCTGCTACACAATCTACCCCGTGACCACAGTCATGATTCAACTGGTTTACTTACAGTGCTAGTACAGTCACCTCTTGCCTCCAGAGTTAACAGGGAGTGCAGTCTCAGTGAGTCTTAATGCTTACTGTGGATCAGGATTTCCCAGTTATTTTACTGATCTTACCATTGTATGCTTAATGTAACTTATCATCATACAAACCTTGGAATGTGGACACAACTAACAACAGTCATCTAACAACAGATTCAGACTCCACATACAACCTTTCTTTAGTGTTGAGGCTTCCTCCCACACTTCCCCCTGGTTTCTTGGGGTGCATCCCACTACATGTGGGGCATAGACCATCCTTGAAAGTGTCCAGTTCCACCCTGTATGGAAATCCATTCCGTAGCACCCTTGTACATTGTGTAGGAATTAGTGTAAATGGCAGTAGCACTACCTTCTGTAGCCAGCAATAGAGCTCTGTTCTCTTGCCTGAGTGCTACCTTCACTCACTTCTTCAGCTGTCTTACCAGTACCAATTTCTAATGCTACTGCTTCATATTTACGCCTTAATCACACTCAACAAGTAGATGCATCAGTAAACCATCCTCCCTCTGTGTCTGAGCCTGCCACAAACTCAGGCGTTTCTTTAATAGAAGGTTTACAGTGCTGACTTTGCAAGGCTATGTCTGAATTTATGGATTGCTGCAATTGGAGACTTCAGCCGGACCCTCTCTTAAACGAAATAACTAATTCCTTTTAGGTATGCATCCCATTTTCAGACAGTGACTTTTGGAGCTACTCCCTTGGGAGTGGGTGAACCATTAAGGATTCAGAAGGGAAAAAGGACTTACAACATCTTGCGATGTGTGTAATTTCTCAGCTTTCTTAGCCAGTCTAGTGAGGGACAGGACCACCTTTTCCCAATCTGAGTACCACTGTCTGGTTTCTCTCAATGAGGTAGAAGACAATGGTAGAGGCCTGGTAGGTCCTGATAGTCCCTTATGGAACACACCACAATATGAAATGTGGTGGCAAATCCCCACTCCACTCTTAACAGATCCTGCGGGTGCAGTGGGACCAGTCTCTGATAGGCCAAATCCTCATTTATTTTCCTTGTGAGGAAACCCCAAGGGGGATTCTTCCACCATACCAGTTACCCCACTGCATTTACAGCTTTCTCTGATGATTTGATTCCTCATTTCCCCACTTGTTGCTTATTTCAACCACTAATTTGGGCCCCATATCAATGAAAAATTCCACATCTCCTCACACTGTCCCCACGGGGATGTGTCTATGGGGATCATCAGCATCAGACCATCAGCAGGTGCTCAACGATGGGGGGTGGTTTTCTGTAACAGTTTCCACACAGGGTCATTGACTGCTGTACCCCGGGCCCGTCCCGGTGTGTCTCGGGGTGGCACAAGGTCCTGGCCGGGCTCAGCCGCAGTTTGTGATGGGGCCATTTGACTCTCCCACTCCACGCTCCAGATCAGCCCGGCCCTGCTACTGCCAGGGAGTGACCATTTATGTCAATTCTCTGCCTGAGCCGGAATGGAGGGAAGCTGTGGTGTGCTTTCATCTGTGAGGGCTTTGTTGGGCCAGGTGAACCAGCCACAGATGCCCAAAATCAAGAATATAAAAACAAATCTAATTCATTAATCTTCACAGTACATAAAGTCTGACAATGTATTAAAATTTTTAAATAATTTTATCTACATTTTTTGACAGTTTTAAGATTTGACTAATTGATTTCTTTTGTTGAACAAATGTCAGAGCCACTTAGCTGTGCATTTCTTAAAACATGAGAAAAAAAGAAGTATATATTCAACCAGTGCGAAAACCAAACATCCAAAATCACTTAAATGCTGCTGTTGAGCAGTTCTAAATGTCCTTCAGCATTTAATATATTTTATAATATACTATTATAATCTATTAGTACACTATAGTAATATACTATCATAACCTATTAGTACATGTCTGCCAATCAATGCTAATGGACCCAGAGTCGATTATCAAGTAACATAGTCTACATCAAGTCCTTAACAGATGCACTTATTATTCAGTACTTGCATTAACAAACCAGGTCAAAATCATAGAATCATAGAATCATAGAATAGTTAGGGTTGGAAAGGACCTTAAGATCATCTAGTTCCAACCCCCCTGCCATGGGCAGGGACACATCACACTAAACCATCCCACACAAGGCTTCATCCAACCTGGCCTTGAACACTGCCAGGGATGGAGCACTCACAACCTCCCTGGGCAACCCATTCCAGTGCCTCACCACCCTAACAGGAAAGAATTTCCTCCTTATATCCAATCTAAACTTCCCCTGTTTGAGTTTTAACCCGTTACCCCTTGTCCTGTCACTACAGTCCCTGACGAAGAGTCCCTCCCCAGCATCCCTATAGGCCCCCTTCAGGTACAGGAAGGCTGCTGTGAGGTCCCCACGCAGCCTTCTCTTCTCCAGGCTGAACAGCCCCAACTTCCTCAGCCTGTCTTCATACGGGAGGTGCTCCAGTCCCCTGATCATCCTCGTGGCCCTCCTCTGGACTTGTTCCAGCAGTTCCCTGTCCTTTTTATGTTGAGGACACCAGAACTGCACACAATACTCCAGGTGAGGTCTCACAAGAGCAGAGTAGAGGGGCAGGATCACCTCCTTGGACCTGTTGGGCACACTCCTTTTGATGCAGCCCAGAATGCGGTTGGCTTTCTGGGCTGCAAGCGCACGCTGCCAGCTCATGTTCATTTTCTCATCAACCAGCACCCCCAAGTCCTTCTCAGCAGGGCTGCTCTGAATTTCTTCTTTGCCCAGTCTGTAGCTGTGTCTGGGATTGCTCCCACCCAGGTGTAGGACCTTGCACTTGGCATGGTTGAACTTCATAAGGCTAGTATCAGCCCACTTCACAAGCGTGTCAAGGTCCCTCTGGATGGCATCCCTTCCCTCCAGCATATCAACTGAACCACACAGCTTGGTGTCATCGGCAAACTTGCTGAGGGTGTATTCAATCCCACTGTTCATGTCAGCGACGAAGATGTTAAACAAGACCGGTGCCGACACCGATCCCTGAGGGACACCACTCGTTACCGGTCTTCAGCCGGACATCGAGCCATTGACCACAACTCTTTGTGTGCGGCCATCCAGCCAGTTCTTTATCCACTGAGTGGTCCATCTATCAAATTGATATCTCTCCAATTTAGAGAGAAGGATGTTGTGTGGGACAGTGTCAAATGCTCTGCACAGGTCCAGGTAGATGACATCAACCATTTTACCCCTGTCCATCAGTTCTGTAGCCCCATCATAGAAGACCACCAAATTGGTCAGGCAGGATTTCCCCTTAGTGAAGACATGCTGGCTGTCACCAACCACCTTGTTGTTTTTCATGTGCCTTAGCATGCCTTCCAGGAGAATGTGCTCCAAGATTTTGCCAGGCGCAGAGGTGAGTCTGAGTGGTCTGTAATTCCCCAGGTCTTCCATTTTCCCCTTCTTGAAAATGGGGGTTATATTTCCCTTATTCCAGTTGTCGGGAACTTCACCTGACTGCCATGATTTTTCAAATATGATGGCCAGTGGTTTAGCAACTTCATTCGCCAGCTCCTTCAGGACCTACGGATGGATTTCATCAGGTATAATGGACATGTGCACATTCAGATTTTTCAGATGGTCTCGAACCAGATCCTCTCCCACAGTGGGCCCAAGGTCTTCATTCTCACAGTCCCTGCGTCTACCTTCTAAGACTTGGGTGGTGTGGTCAGAGCCTTTGCCAGTGAAGACCGAGGCAAAGAAGTCATTCAGAACGTCAGCCTTCTCCAAATCCTGTGTAGCCAGTTCTCCCAAAAGCTTCCTCATGGGTCTTATTTTGTCCCTAGTCTGTTTTTTGTTTGCTACGTACCTGTAGAATCCCTTCCTGTTATCCTTAACATCCCTGGCTAGGTTTAATTCTAACTGGGCCTTAGTTTCCCTTACCTGGTCCCTGGCTTTCTGGACAACATCCCTGTACTCTACCCAGGCCGCCTGTCCTTGCTTCCACTTTTTATAAGCCTCTTATTTCATCTGAATTTTCCTCAGCAGCTCCTTATCCATCCAAGGAGGTCCCCTGGCCCTCCTGCTGCACTTCCTTCTAGCTGGGATGCAGCACTCCTGAGCTTGTAGCAGGTGATCCTTGAATATCAACCAAGAGTCTTGGGCCCCCCTGCCCTCCAGGGCTATATCCCATGGAACCTTACTAAGCAGGCTCCTGAAGAGGCCAAAGTCTGCTCTTTTGAAGTCCAGGGCAGTGAGCTTGCTACACGCTCTCCTCACTGTCCTGGGGATCTCAAATCGACCATCTTGTGATCGCTGCATCCAAGGCTGCCCTGGAGTACCACATTGTCAACAAGTCCTTCCCTGTTGGTGAGCACAAGGTCAAGCATGGCACCTCTCTTTCTTGGCTCCTCTACTACTTGCAGAAGGAAGTTGTCTTCCACACAATCGAGGAACCTCCTGGATTGCTTGTGCTGTGCAGTGCCATCGTTCCAACAGATGTCAGGGTGGTTGAAATCCCCCATGAGAACAAGGGCCTGCAAGCGTGAGGCTGTTCCTATCTGTCTATAGCGTGCTTCATCCACCGATTCCTCTTAATCAAGCGGTCTATAACAGAACCCCACAATAATGACTCCCATCACTGTTCTCCCTTTAACCCTGACCCACAAACTCTCTGTAAACTGCTCACCTGTTCCCAGAGTTCCATACTCTCCAGCCTATCCCTAACATATTCCATTCCAACACTCCAGTCATAGGAGCTATCCCACCATTTTTCTGTGATGCCTATTATATCATACCCCCGTAGACATGCACACATCTCTAATTCTTCCTGTTTGTTCCCTATGCTGCGGGCGTTTCTATAGAGGCATCTGAGCTGAGCTCCAAATGAAGCTGTCTCGTTGGCTGGAGCAGCTGGAATATATCTACATTGTTCCAAGCATTTATTATAGGTGTTGGCAACTGACTGGGTGTGTTGGGATGGAATGATGCCCCCCTCCCCCAACACATCTAGTTTAAAGCCTCTTTGACCAGTCTTGCAAGCCTCCTACCAAACCTGCTCTTCCCCTTTTATCATCAGACCAGCTCCACCAGCCCCCAGTAGACCTGGCCTGCAGACTTCAGTCCCGTGTTCAAGACACCTAAACCCCTGACTATGACACCACCCTTTTAACCATTTATTAACCTGGCCAATCCTCCTAGCTTTTTTTTGGTCCTCCCCTGTGTCCTGGAGAATTGACGAAAAGACTATCTGTCCTGGGTTCAGTAGTAGCAGTTATTTTTCTCCTTCTTAGTAGCTAGTGCAGTGCTATCTCAGCTCCAGAGCCCCTAACCACCTCTCCCAGGGCTCTGTAGTCTTTCTTTATGGTCCCCAGTCTACTACTATCTATATCCCTAGCACCCACATGGATCACCAGGAGTGGGTAATAGTCCATGGAACTTACTAGAGCAGGCAGCCTCTCTGTAACATCCCTGATCCGTACTCCTGGCAGGCAGCACACCTCCCTCGAGACGGGGTCAGGCCGACAGACGAGTGTTTCTGTCCCTTTCAAAGTAGAGTCCCCTACTGCTACGACCCACCACTTTTTCTTGATAGCGCAGTAGAGATCTTTACCTGTGCATCATCTGGCTGTTTGTGGTGCCAGTGCGTTTCCTCGTTAGCCTCCTGCAGGACAGCAAAGTGGTTCTGCGTAGGGAAAAACAGATTTAGGAGGAAGCCCCTTGCCTTTAATTGTCCTTTTCCTCCTTTTTTTGTTATTTTTCTTTGTCACTAATTCCCAGCTTCCCAGGTTAGTGACCTCCTTCTTTCCTTCATGAGCTGGAGGGGAAGCTTGAGACTTCTGCACAGTATGGGGCTGGAGCAAGCAGCCCTGCTTCCTCTCAGCTATCCTGACATCTTGCAGCCCGTTGATAGCACTCTGCAGCTCAGCCACCCGCTGCAGGACCTCCACCAGGGAGCACCGAGTGCAGCCCTGCCCATTGTGCACCCTCCCCTCACAAGACCAGTGCAGGCACCCCCTACGCTCTGAGCTCTGCACTGCAGCCTCCCCTGTCATCTGCTCTGTCTGGGTGCCCACGCTGGCCACCAGCAGGGCAGCCAGAGCAGAGCTCCCAGATTTTTATTAACCTGACTGTGCTATAGAATTTTGTTTGAGTACAACTCAACACGAAGTACTTACATGCTTCTTTTTCTATTTTCTCTATCACAATTGTTTTTTCCATCTGGTGTATGAAGAAAAGCAGCTGGATGGTTTAATGCTTTCTACAGCTGCTGGACTTCTGTCCATGCCACACATCCAGTAGCTTGTGGACAACATTTTTGCAGTAGATGATAAGATGCTACTTTTAGAACATGAGAAGTGAGAAAATTGCATTTTTTTCCTCTAGGCTTGAAGTCCTGTATTTAAGCATAACTTACTTAAGGGTTCACTTTGCAAGAAACAGGAATAGGTGATACGGCTATTTGTTCTGGAAGTATATTTAGATTCTCTTGCAAGAAAACTTCCTGGTTTATGACAAATGAAAACTTCACTAAGATAAAAACATTACAATAAGAAATAATGTTAATAACTAAAATAAAGCATGGTTCTATAAACTTGTTTTCAATACTTTATAAGAAACATAGACAGACTTTGATTTTAACACAGTAGAATAGTTCCATACTTTCATATGTTTGCAGCTACTTAAAAGTAGTTCCCACACTAAGTACATTCTTTGTATTCAATAGGCCTCATGAAACAAGGTCTTGGCTACATTTCAAGTTTTATTTAGCTCTGCAAAAGACCTTATTTAGCATATTTTCCTGCACCATTTGAGGAGCTGCCAACCTTACTACATCCAATTTCCAGCGAGATCTTTTTCTTTTAAAAATCGGGTTTCTCATCTCACATTATTGTACATCAAGCAGAGCTTCAGTAAAGATGCTGAAATCAAATAGCAAACAGCAACCAACATGAAATAATATCCTGGTTTTAACAGAAACGTGAATGTAATAAGGTTTTGTCTTATTGTATTTGGGGAAAAATAGTGAAAACTGAAATAAAGCTAAGCTTCAAGCTTTAATTGCCTCCAAAGTATTTTTATTTTAATCAATTCTTCTGAAAACACAGTGGGACTAATCAAAATGTAGGTAATTTTTACATGTTACACTAAGTGTTTGGCTAAGTTAGTTCTTTGTTACCTCATTCTGTCTGAACAGGAAGTCACCAGCAGTTTATTACCGCATATAGTGCCTTGTGAATTCAAGAGGTAAAGAATAAGCTGTGAGCCTCCTGGACAGACACAATTATATTGCCAATTGTACCAGAAGAGAATAAGGTATCTTCTACAGAGTCATTAGAATGATTTGGGGACTTTTACAACACCGGTTGTCTTCAGGAAAAAAAAAAAAAAAAAAAGAAGAAGCATTAGAACAATAATTAGGTACATTACTTCTAAATTTGATGGTAAAAATCAGCATCTCTAACAGTAAAAAATAACATTATAATCCTCTGAGTTATGAAATCTATTTCAAAATTAGTTTATGATGGTCATAATATATTTAGATTCTCAGAAGAAAAATGAAGTTAAGAAACTTTCACAGTATAGAAGGATGCCCAGTTTCTCAAAGCTAGTTTTATAAGTGCTAGTTATTTACTTTGGCTCCCTTTATGATTAATGATGTGAAATAGGTAGCTCCAGAAGATAGCTCATCCTAGCTATAGTAAGATCATTAGATATCTCTCTGCTAACCATGAAAGAAGTATAATCAACTAACTTATTTTTGGACAGCACATGTTTAAATCTCAAAATATTCGAAAGATGAATTATGCTCTTCAATGTTAGAATCATAGCATCACAGAATGGTTTGGGTTGGAAAGCACCTTAAGATCATCTAGCTCCAACTCCTTTGCCATGAACAGGGATACCTCATACTAGACCATGTTGCCCAAGGCTCTGTCCAACCTGGCCCTGAGCCCTACCAGGTATGGAGCATTTACCACTTATTTGGGCAACCTCTTCCAGTACCTCACCGCCCTCAGAGTAAAGAACTTCTTCCTTATATCTAACCCGAACTTCCCCTGTTTAAACCCATTACCCCTTGTCCTATCACTACAGTCCCTACTGAAGAGTCTCTCTCTGGTATCCTAGTAATATACCCTGAAATTTCAAAATTAGCTGGGACAGAAAGTAAAAAATGTAATTGTATAATTTAGTTTCACCAATTTTCCCAATAGCTAATGATAGTTCTGGAATGGCATCATTTGAAATAGTAAATTATGATCTGAGGAATACCACCAAATACAAACACAAGAAGCTAGTAAGTTGATCTGCTGGATAGACTATAGAAAATCCTCAACAACATTTTGCTGATTTTGGGTGGGATAGAGTTAATTTTCTTCATAGAAGCTGGTATGGAGCAGTGTTTTGGATTTCTGCTGGAAACAGTGTTAATAATACAGAGATACTTTTGTTATTGCTGAGCAGTGCTTACTGCAAGGTCAAAGCCTTTTCTGCTTCTCACCCCACCAGTAGGTAAGCTGGGGATGCACAAGGTGTTGGGAGAAAATCCGGCTATACAGATGACCCCATGTTCCATACCATACGACATCAAGCTCAGCATATGAAGCTAGGGAAGAAAAAGGAAGAGGAAGAGGGATGTACAGGGTGAGGAGGTTTATCTGGTTTACCTTCCCAAGTAACTGTTGTGTGTGATGGAGCTATGTTGTCCTGGAGATGGCTGAACACCTGCCTGACCATAGGAAGTGGTGAATGAACTGCTCGGTTTGCTTGTACAAGATGCTTTTGATTTACCTATTAAGCTGTCTTTATCTCAGTCTATGAGTTTTCTCGCTTCATCTCTTCCAGTTCTCTCCCCCATTCAACTGTGAGGGGAGTGAGCGAACGGCTGCCTGGTGCTTAGTTGCCAGCTGTGTTTAAACCATCACACAGATCTAATAAAAATAATGGATACTTACATATAGCAAATAAATGTAAAAGGTGAATGAAAAGAAATACAATGACATTGTTCTTATACACTGTTAGCTTCTAACCTTACAGTAAGAGCTGAAAATTTGGATCAATTTCTATATGGAGCTCAAAATAGACTTCAGTATGAACGGGTAGCCAAAAGGCATCCAAATTGTTAGCTTGGAAATTCAGCTGGGATGAAAAATACATAAATAGAAGGTTACTGCCATGCAGCTGGAATGTCCTTGAATTTCATTATTGCACTTTCACATCCATATTTATTTGCATTTATCCATATTCAATGCATATCTATGTTTCATGTGTTAGGCCAACATTAGTTTTAGGTAAACATCTCTTGTCAAGCTGATATTGTTCCTATTAGACACCACTAAAGAAGCACAGCAAACAAAGGGTCCATTTTACAAAATAGTCTGAGACTGGTTATTGACTGAGCTAGAGAATCCAGGATGCTTTATTACCTCTGAACTCCGTCAAAAGTAGAGTCTACTACTTATATGCAAAGAGTGACCAAGGTGAAAATGTGCAAACAAACTATTATTTCTAATCCAAGGTTGATATGTTCTCAAAATAACTCTTAATAAAATTCAGTCATTGTTTTCTAATAATCTCTCCCTCCAAAATTACAGGTTAAATGATATATACATATTAGTGTTTTCAGTTTGTGTGGCAAAGTATTTGCAGCAGGGTGGATTCTGGAAGAAGCTTCTAAAAGCTTCCCTTATGTTCAACAGAGCCAATGCCAGCGGGCTCCAAGACGGACCCACTGCCAGCAAAGGACGAACCCATCAGCAACTGTGTCAGCACATCTGGGATAACTTATTTAAGAGGGGAGGTGGTGGTACGGGAAGAAACCCTGACAACACCAGCGGTAGTGAGAAGACAGGAGTGAGAATACGTGAGAGAAACAGCTCTGCAGACACCAAAGCCAATATAGAAGGAGAAGGTGCTCCAAGCATTGGAGCGGAGGTTCCCCTGCAGCCTGTGGTTAAGACCATGGTGAAAGCAGGCTGTGCCCCTGCAGCCCGTGGAGGTCCGTGGTGAAGCAGGTCTTGTCCTGCAGCCTGTGGAGTCTATGGTGGAGCAGATATCCCCCTGCGGCACATGGAGGACCCCATGCCAGAGCAGGGGATGCCTGAAGGAAGCTCTGGGAAGCCCATGCTGGAGCAGGCTCCTAGCAGAACATGTGGCCCTGCCCTGTAGAAGGTACCCACACCAGAGCAGGTCATGAAGAACTGCATCCTGTGGGAAGGACTCATGTAGGAGAAGTTTGTGGAGGACTGTATCCCATGGGAGGGACCCCACACTGGAGCAAGGGAGGAGTATGAGGAGTCCTCTCCTGAGGACGAATGAGCAGCAGAGACAACGTGCAATGAAGTGACTACAACGCCCATTCCTATCTCCCTGCACTGGTGACGCGGGAGTCACGGACAATGCAGAAACAATCAATGTGATCAAGCAACTGCCAAAGTTTATTGTGCATACAGTGGGTTATATACCAATCTCGTTCCTCCAGCTTGCCTCAGAACCTTAGATACAGCCCACAAAGCCCCCTTTTGATTTTTGAACAGAGGCATTCATTCCAGTTCATATATCTGTTCATATATATGTCCATTTTCTTCCATGAATGCGTTGAGAAGTCCTTCCGATGGTATCCTCCGCTGAACAAGCCATACCTTGGACATCATCTTTGCAACCAGTGCTCTTTCACAGGCAACTATTCCACAACGTATGTACAAGATTACTATAAGCGTTAAAAATAACTGAAACAAACTATATATCAATGGTTTAAGCCAACCACTAACTCCTAGGTTCTTTAACCAATCATCCAACCCCGTCTCAACCTGTATCTTATTAACATGCGCGTCCCCGCACTGCAGGCAGAGGGCGCACTGGCGATCGTGTGTCGTCACCCCCCCCCATTGGGCACCGCTGGCTTCACCCCTTCCTCGGGGTGGGGGCGGGGGGGGCTCCGGGCGCCATTGGGTGTTAAGTGTGGTCGGGGGAGGCGTGGGGCAGGCATCTGGCAGGCTAGATCCCACTTGTCAAAAAAACAAAGTTGCAAATGCAGAGCAAGCAACAATTGGGCAAGCAACCGCATATCATATGGCGCTAAAATATAAGCCGAAAATATATGAGCAATTATGGCCTGAGTATAAAACGATTTCAATCCATATATAGTCACTGCCTGCCGAGCCTCCTTAACTATTGTTAAATCAAGAGCCTCCTACTCCTTTACCCCTTGCTGGGTGGTAAACACTGGGTAAGCAGAAGCCCCCATGTCAGCAAATTCCCCATCTACAATTGCATCCCTGATAAACCCGCGCCAACGATGTGCCGGATTTTTCCCACCTCCCAATCCCTTCCCCGATTCCTCCCCCAGAATCCCTTCCTTCAAAAAAGCATCATACGAGGGTGGAGCAGATGGCCCAGAAACTCCACCAGTCTCCAAAGCTTCCAGTCTTTTCAGGATCAGTTGAAGCTGTTCGTCTGCCGGGCCAGCTATCCTCTGTCGATGAGCTGAACAGACCAACTGGTCAGAATCAGAATCGGAGTCGGGAGGATATAAATCCGGTTCTGATTCCGGGATCCCAAACCAGGGTCCAATGCAGACTCCCTCCTCTGGATCTGGGACGCCAGGGGTCGTTCTTTCTACTCTTACTGAGCTCTGTGATGCTGTTGAAGCTTTTTCTTCCCCGCCAGTTGTGACAGTTTCCGGGGAACAGTTGCAGGCACAGTAGGAGGAGCAAACGCCATAGATGTCGGGCCAGCGCCTGCTCCTGACTGAGTCTGAGGGGGGACGGTGGCCGTAAGTACAGACGCCACCACCGCTCGTTCAGATTCCATCTCTTTTAAAGTGTCTAACATCATCCTTCACAGAGTGGAGTGCTTTTGTGTTTCATTTGTCCCTTTACTGGTCTCATCTCACAGCGCTTGTCCTATGCGCTCCCACTTGGAGATCTCAAAGGCAGCTTGCACAGTGGGAATAAAGCCATGACCACGGGACCATTTTAACAGCTCTTGTAAAGCGGCACAATCATATTGCAAACCTCTCTTAGAGAGAATATGTTGGAGGAGCTTCACCACTGCCTGTTCCTCTTTGGATAGCGAGTGCCCCATCGCCTCCCCGGCAGCTCACCTGATCAGAGTGAGTTCTCCGAAGTTTTCACAGACGTCTGACTTCCAGCGCAGGGGCAGTGCTGCTTTCGGCCGTCTCTCCGCCCCCTCTTTTCCTGTCGGGCTTTCAAACTCGACTCTGTGAGTTACCGATCTGAGGGTCCCTGTTCGGGCGTCACTTGTTGACGTGGGAGTCACGGGCAATGCAGAAACGATCAATATCATCAAGCAATTGCCAAAGTTTATTGTGCATACAGTGGGTTATATACCAATCTCGTTCCTCCAGCTTGCCTCAGAACCTTAGATACAGCAATTCCATTGGTTAACATTCAAAGGCTAACTTACATCACAAGCCTAGCAACAACAATTCCATTGGCTAACGTTCTAACATTCAAAGTTAACAATGTCGACTTGCTAAAGATTGCTTGCCGACCACAACTTTTCAACATCTTAATTCTGTGGTTTCGCATCCTGTTTCTAACTATAAAACTATATAGCATCAACAATCTTACTTCCCTAATATGCCTCCCCAGACGCTCTGGTTACGTTAAGGCCCAAGCTCTCTTTATTTCCAAGGAGCACGAGTTCTGTCCAAGGCCTCTTGCCTCTGCTCACAGCTATGACAAACCTGCCCACACTGCACGGCTGGCAGGCGGAGGAAGTTGAGAATTTGGGAGTAAAGTTGAGCCTGGGAAGAAGGGAGCAGTGGGGGAATTATGTTTTTAAGATTTGGTTTTATTTCTCGTTATCCTAATCTGAATTAGTTGGTAATAACTAAATAACTAAACTACTTTTCCCAGACAGAGTCTGTTTTGCCTGGGATGGTAATTGTGATGATCTCTCCCCATCCTTATCTTAACCCATGAGCCTTTCATTATATTTTCTCTCCTCTGCCCATCTGAGGAGGGCAGTGACAGAGCAGCTTTGGTGGGCATCTCTTGTCCAGCCAGGGTCAATCTGCCACAACTGGCATTTAGTCTAGTAGAAGTATACTTTTCATCCTTATGACACTACATTTAGATCCATTTAATCTTGAGACCTCTGAACAAAAATAAAAATGGGTCAAAATTCTCCCTTCATTTTGTAATCTAAAATTTTTGCCTGAATTTGACCAGTATTCAGAAATAATTTTAACCACTGCTGAATTCCATGTTTTTCAATTGATAAACTGTTAGTCAAAAATTGTTTTGCCCAGGAATAAACCCCAGTGAATCTACCATAAATAACTATAAGTAGAACATTTTTCTTTCTTTTTAATACTCAGTATAATAATTCAGTAAGTAAAAACACTGTACAAAGGCGGGGGGGGGGGAAAGGGGGGCTGTATTAGACTGGCACAACACTGCCCTCCTCCTCTGTCTACCTACTCTGTTTCATATTGTTACTCATTTCTGCTATTTACATCTTTAGAAAAAGGAATAGAAGAAATGAGATATGAAACCATAGCATCGAGCACCAGAGCTGTAAGAAGGTGGTTTAGCTGTGCCATGTGTGGATGCAGTAGGAGAGATATTTTGGTTTAGGTGTATCTAATAATTAGTGTGTCAGAAGAATTTCTGAAGGCAAGATTAAGTTAAGGGAAGAAATAGCCATAGACCATGTAGGACGATAGAAGGGCACATGCAAGGTGATATAAGTTTTTCTTTAAATACTTGAAAAACAAGCCAAAAGCAGCTGGGAGTTTTTAGAAAATTTGCACCCTCAGAAAAAAATTAGAAAAGCTGAAAACAAAATACCACCTTGGGCACTGCCATATTTAACTTTTATGAGGAATAAATGTATTTTAACGTTCATATTTTTAAGTCATATTTTGCTTTCTTTGGTTTTGTATTACACAGAGAAAAAAAAAAAAGTTTGGAAAATTAGACTGAAACAGTGCTTGCTTATCACTTCTATGCATGCAAATACCAGTGTCTATCTCACGCATACAGTGCATCCCTTATTAACAACAGGAAACTGACTTCTGATGAGACCCAAGCTCTCCTTATTCAGTGCTGAAAGATGGTTGTTCAAAAACACACACACGCTCAGGACTGAAGGATACCACAGGTGACTCTGCCAGTCAGTAGAAAGGATAATGGAAGGCCTAAGCCTAACTAATGAGAGATAAATCTGATAACACACAGATTGATTATAGCAATAACTCTATTGATCAACTTCAGTCCTTGAAATCTCTGAGTAGCTTGAGGACTTTAGTACTTGTGATTCAAGGAAAATAAACACACTCAAAAGGTCAAATAGTAATGGAGATTGCCTGGCAGTCAGTAATTTCCAGCAGCATAACAGATAAGAAGGTGACATTGGGATGAGGGACTTTAGAATGCTCAGAGGCTATCCAGCCATCAGCATGTTTCAGTACAGAAACTGCAGACATTTTTGGAATTTCAATTGCTTAAATGAAAGGGAGACTGGTGAAATATTCAACTAACAAATCTGTGGATCAATTGCTCAGTCTACAGCATATGGGAATCAAACACATTAAAGACCTCTGAGTATTCAGACAAGATTTTTTAAAATTATGAAGTGTACAATTTGTAAGAAGCAGAAGGCAGGATAGTTCAGTTACTTTCAAAATCCCGGAATCTTAGATGTCACTCTACAATTCTGTGCATTTGAAGTCAGTAGCTTGGAATCCATGCATTAAAGATCTCTGGTTAAATTTCTGATTTGGATATAAATCATAATTTCACACAATTCTGATTGTCAAAATAGAAAAGGTGAAGATTATAGGATTATCTTCGTACTAGTTCAACACTCACCAGTATGCAAGACAGATAGAATTCATAAGATTAAAGAAGTGAATATCTGACTTGTTAAAAGATACGAAGAAAGGGTTTTGATTTGTGAAATATTGACTAAAACAGTAATAGTTTCCTCTGAAATTTAAGAGCTTTGTATTATTTTAAGGAAGAAGTAGGCTAGAATAATCTACAAAGCCTTTCTAGTGAAAGAGAACTAAAAAGTGGCAGAAAGGGAACAGCTCATAGTAGTCAAGTTTGGGGCAAGTCAACAAAATTAATCAAAGCATGAAGAAACATGGAGAAAATAAGTAATTTAGCTGTCCAATTACACACCTAAAGATGATAAAAAGAAGCTTAGAAAAGCCCTGTTTATAAGAATATATTCTTATTCTTTCATATTACTGAAAAGTCTTGGAAAGGTTTATGTCATTATAATGGTTGTAATTATCTGGGATTTACTGAAGTAAGATTTTTTTTTATTATTAAATAGCATGTCTTTGTCAGAGTTACTAGGTGCCTTTAAAGTGCCAACTTCATTTATTGCAAATAATTAAAACAAATCTGAAGTAATTCCAATCAAAATCCTTCCACTGTGGATGCCAGGTCCTTATCACCAAATACTATAGTCTTACAAATCTGTTCCTAATTGTCCATGCTACCTGCTAGCTATATTTTTAAATATATGGGGTAGGTTATTGTCAGAAATGGGTGAACAGATTCTCTGGCTTCTGTCATTGTTGTCATGGTAGCTCCAAGTGTCAAATTTGTCAAAATGGTAGGTTTCTGGGGTGATGTCTTTGAAATATGGGAGAGCATTTCTCACTTATTGAGAGGATCAGCAATGGTCATATTCTAAATTAGAGGATGTTTGCTCCCAAAGCCTTTCTGAAGAATCTCTTGGAAAGCTAAACACAACAAAATAGACTAATAATGTTATGATACATCCATATTTAAGATCAAGTAACAAAAAAAAGAAAAAAGTCATAATCACAAAATCAATCCTGGTAAAATGTACTGTGAGAAACAAAGATTCTGAAAAGAACTCATGGATAATGATGAATGAACTCTCAGTGGTATGCTGTGCCCAAAATAAAAAAGTGTTATCCCTGGATGAGCAAAAAGGAGAACACTGAGGAAGATTAAGGAGAGCATATGACATCTCATTTGAGACTTGTTGACTACTGCTGTAACAATGGTGTCCATAAATCAGTGAATGTTGATAATGATAATTGAAGAGAGCCTTACAATAAAAGAAGTTCATGGAGCTACTGTAACAACCTAAAAAGAACATAAACTTGGAAAAGAAGAGTGAAAGAGGGCAATGTCATCTGGTAGCCATCAACCAGAAGGTTACCTTGTTCTCCAGTAGTTATCACTGAATGTAGATTAGTACAGCCTAGATCACAATGCCCATTGTTTAACAAAGAGTAAATTACCTGTTAGGAAAATCAGCTGCTCTAAGGGTGGATTCTCTGTAGCTGTGCATTTTTTAGTCAATATTGTTTTCTAAAAGAAGCACCAGTTCAAACAGTAATCCATTCAGATTTATGAAAGGGTCAGGAAGTCAACAGAAAATAAAATATACTTCTTTGCATAGGCTGCATCTCCATTAATTAAGGGATTAAAAAGTGACGCAAGTTCTAAAGCAGTGCATGTCTACTTATATCTGAGCAAAAGCTCTAACCGCCTGTTTGCCTTAGAAGCCCATATTCTCACTAACAGTAAGCAATTGTACCCATCTGTCCCTTCGGTAGCAGGGACTGAAAAAGGGAAAATTCTGGATGATGCAAAGTCTTGCATCTCAGTCCTGGCCTGCTATACCGATCTCCAAAAGGAACCTTCTTGCTTACAGATTTTTAGGAGGAAGAACTTGCTTAAAAAGTGCGTTAGGCAAACTAGGAAAAGATTTAATAGGAGAACCTGTTACTGAAGGATTACAGAGTTGGGCTTGTTCAGCCTGGAGAAGAGAAGGCTCTGGGGAGACCTTGTAAGAATCATCTAATACCTAAAGAGGGCCTATAGGAAACTAGGAGAGTGACTTTGGACAACGGCCTGTAGGGACAGGACAAGGGGGAATGGCTTTAACCTGACAGAGGGGAGATGGAGATGAGATCTCAGGCAGAAGTTCTTCCCTGTGAGGGTGGTGAGGCACTGGCACAGGTTGCCCAGAGAAGCTGTGGCTGTCCCATCCCTGGCAATGCTCAAGGCGAGGTTGGATGGGGCTTGGAGCAACCTGGTCTAGTAGAAAGTGTCCCTGCCTGTGGCAGGGGGTTGGAACTGGATGAGCTTTAAGGCCCCTTCAAATGCAAACCGGAGTTACAGTCTGGAATTCTAACTATAGTATAGACCAGGCAGATCTCTTTTCTACTGCCTTTTACAGTTAGATTTTTGAAGGTAAGAAATAATTGCTCTCAGAAAGATAAGCTTTTCTTGTATTCTTCCACCTCCAAGCATTCCAAAACACATTCAGTTATCATAACACTTCTTCAGCCTTGTTGTCCATCTAGCTCTCTAAGAGGACTGTAGGCTTATTCAAAATGAGATGGAGTTCTATGAGATCTATAGATTTTCATAGCACATGTACACAACTGCAAGGTTATCCAAAGACAACACATTTTCTGATTTTTTTTTATAATTTTGACAAAGTTTAATAATGATAACAGGATATTGCATTGATCAGATTGGAATACTGTTGCATGTTTAGGAGATAGCAATCCACACAACAGTAAGGCTGAGCAGACTATAGGCCTATGCTGCATGTTACAGTGTGGCTTTCAGGCTTGTGTCTTCTGCACAGATTACTTGGCTGCAGAATAGCCTCAGTCAGCATATTGTCTCAGAGGAGCGCACAGGCAGCTCCCACTTGGTACCAAGGATTACACAGCCTGCATGGCTTTACCTTTATTTTGGCTTTACCTTTATTTTAAACGGCAGCAAGAAAGTTCTCATGAGAACATCCTTTAGGAAGAGTTTTTTTCTTGCAAGGAAATTATCTAATAGATCAAGTGACCACAAGGGAGAGCTTCTCTCCATGGACAGCACTCACGCTGTGCAGCACACCATGGGAAAATCCACCCAGGCTTTTTCTGATGCTGCACAAATATGGGGTGCACAGCATCTGAAGAGATGTAAAATTTACTCACTAGCTATATTCCTCTTCTTATTGTGTCTTATTGAAGGAGTTGAGCCATTTGTAGTAAGGCCTTACTGAGATCTGGAGAGAACTCTGCATTGTCTCTCACCTCTCCTCATGGTTCTTCCCTCCCTGTCCAGCAACAAAATAATATTGATGAAAAAGGAACTGCAGGTTATACTGCTCTTATCAAAGTGAGAATTCTCAAAAAGACAATCTAATGTGTGAAGCAGATGAATGTGAAGAATTTTGTATTTCTTATTTTTTCACTTAAAGCTTGTGCTGTTGAACAAGTGCACACTGAGCAGCTGATTCTGGAATGGTTTGGGGAATTCTTTCATGTGACATTATTAAAATGTACCATTAAATATATTTAAAAAGTACAATTGTGTACTGCTAGATTATCTAAAAAAAATCCTTCCCTAAAGCAGTGAGGCCAGCTAAACTCTAGAGCAACTACATGAACAATAATATGCTTTGAGACGCCTCTCAGTCATAGATTATCTCCATGCTTCATTCATCAGGATAATAACATAATACTAGAAACAAATTTCAGTATCTTCTGTGCTTTCTCATATCTGATGTTGGGTGGTTTGCAATAGCAGTGTAAAGGGATTACTCATTTAATACAGGAAGAATACACTCAAGGACACAAACAGACTCTTTTACTGTCTTTCAGGAACTTGTTTTTTCCTGAAGAATTTAGACTGCAGATTTAAAACATCAGGAGCTAGCAGAAAACTTCCTTAAAATTACACATGTAAATGTATAACTCCTCCCACTAAAAATAATCATTTAGAGTAGATACTTGTTTCATTCTTGAAATGGAAGACACCACATACATTTGAGTTTCAAATGTCAGTCTTGCAGGGTAATCTGTATGTCTAACTTTCTCCATATCTAATAGTCCTGCTGAGCGGGTTAGATGACTTCAAAGAGGCTGAAGTATCTCTTAAAATCCAATGGCAATCAATGTGAATAAAGAGAACTCTTGATTCGTATGTAACTTCTATATGTATGGCTCCTAAAGTATCCAAGTTGGGCCCACCACTTTTCAGTAGTTAGTCTACATTCAGGAGCAGAAATATACTGATAACTAATAACACAAGTTTACAAAATTAAGCTATTGAAACTCATCTGGCATGCCCTAAGCCTGTTGAAATGTGCCAGTGAATTTGCAGCCAGGCACAGAAACAGCCAAACTCATTAAGCCTACATTTTTAGAGCTTTAGCAGTCATCCTATAATTGTTCTGCATCTAGGTCTATATAAATAGCAGAGATAGATACAGAATGCTGATGTCAGTTTTACAAAATATTATCCCAGTCAGTAAGATGCTGCAATAAATTGGCTTATCATTAATACTGTCTTTGCTATTTATCATGACAACATTAATCAAGATGAATTAATTTGGAGTTAATGTGACTGCAATATGAATTGCCAATGCTGTTTACTTGTAAATTCCAGTTATGAGGACAGACTTAACCTCCTTCAATCTCAAACCCAACCTTCATTTCTGCATTATTTCACGTGAACCATGGACTTCCATGCTAGTGTTGATACTAATGTAAAATAGAGTTTTCTTCCCCTTACAGATTTTTATGTTTGCAGATTTCTGCCAGAACAATAGTCCATCCAATGTTTCTACTTTCAGTTTTGTTCCCAGCCAGCAGTCCTTGGTAGAAAGATTTTAACCCAATTGACTAACACACTCTTGAACAATTGAATGAATGATTTTTCCTGGGAAAAAAATAGTACCTTTTTTTTTTTTTTCAGGCTCAGGTACGATAAGATAAATAAAGTTTCTCATACACAGGTTGGAAATCAATAGAAAAACTCCTTCACATGAACTGATATCTATAAAATTAAAAACAAGTTCCTGAGATTCAGTAGTCAGATTTATGAAGAATTTCAGTCATTCAAATCTGGGAGTTATCTGCATCACAAATTTATATCAATTCTCTCAGAACTAGAATATAAATTAGAAAATAACTAATTGCCTTAAGTACTGCCTATATGGAAGATCACAGCTACTGACTCCGCACAAATGATGAAAACTATACATTAAGAAACAAAAACTCAAAGCCTGAAACTCTTAAATTCCAGTTCAGTGCCTCCACGTATAACCATTCTGGATCAGTGTTCACTCTGTTTCATTAGCAAAATATTAGATTTAACAAAACAGTCTGATGCTACACTTTAAAAAAAAAAAAAAAAAAAGAAAAGAAGTTTTAAACAAGTATCTGTATGTTTCAGGATCCTACCATGGTGAGTTCACTCCAGAGGATTCTAATTCTCATTCTGCATAATTGTCGTGGTTTAAGCCCAGGTAGCAACTCAGCTATGCAGCCACACCCTCACTACCCCAGCCCCCCTTCCTCCCCCCATCCCTCCGTGAGGGATGGGGGGGAGAATCGAAAGAATGTAGCTCTCATGGGTTGAGACAAGAAGAGTCCAGTAACTAAGGTATAACACAAAACCACTACTGCTACCACCAATAATAGTAATGATAAAGGGAAAAAAAAAGGGAAGAGAATACACCTGCTCACCACCTGCCAAGTGATACACAGCCCTACCCAAGCAGTGACCTAACCCTTCCAGGTAACTGCCACCAGTTTACATAGTGGACTTGCTGTGATATGGAATACCTCTTTGGTTAGTTTGTTTCTGGTGCCCTGTCTCTGCTTCCTCCCAACTTCCCCTCCTCCCTGGCGGAGCATGAGACTCAGAAAGTCCTTGGTCAGAGTAAACATTACTGAGCAGCAACTAAAAACATCAGTGTTATCAGAGCTGTTCCCAGGCTGAAAGTCAAAAACACAGCACTGCACCAGCTACTAAGAAGGAGAAAAATTACTGCTACTGCTGAACCCAGAGCAGTATCCACCCCTTATTCCATACCATTCACATCATGCTCATATTCCACATTTTCAATATAACATCACTCTTATCTTGTATATATACATATCTATATATATATATACACACACACAGACAATTCCTTAGTGCATGGACCAATCCCTATAAAGCTGCTGAGTCCATCTGCTCCATGATGTCAGGCTCCATCTCTTGTAACAGCCTTTCAGAGTAGGAGAGCCAGTGTGCAGTGTTGGATCGTTGCCTGCTGATGATACCGCAAAACTTGTCTGGTTTCATCAAAGTTCATTCTTTGTTGGGATGATGGTCGGAGGGAAGTCAGGGCCAGTCGCTGGTGACCTGAGGACATCTAGTTGGTGGGCTATAAAAGTGCTACATAGCAGGCAACAGAATACAATTGAGTTCATTGGTTGTTTTCCCCTAAAATCAAATCCCCTTGAGGTACACATTGGACCTCCCCATCTTCCTGCATTACCCACCAAGTATATCCGGGTCCCTGAGCAAAAGCAATCCCACGAGTGGGTTTGCCTTTACCTGAAGCAGGAATAACCCAGACTGTCTTCCCCAGCAAATTCTTTATGTGCACCACAGGAACTTTGCCCCACTCTACAATATGTAAAAGTTCTGACTGGGCTGGGCCATTCCTCTTGGAAGATTCTCTGGTGTTGACCAATCAGGTGGCCTTTGGTAAGTGTATATCCTAATGCTTGAAAGTTGCCCCACCCATTGCTCTCACTGTGGTTCTTAACAGCCCATTGTACCGTTCGATTTTCCCAGAGGCTGGTGCATGGTAGGGGATATGATATACCCACTCAATGCCATGCTCTTTGGCCCAAGTGTCTATAAGGTTGCTCCAGAAATGAGTCCCATTGTCTGACTCAGTTCTCTCTGAGGTGCTGTGTCGCCACAAAATCTGTTTCTCAAGGCCCAGGATAGTGTTCTGGGCAGTGGCATGGGGCAGAGAGTACGTTTCCAGCCGTCTGGTGGTTGCTTCCACCATGGTGAGCACATGGCGCTTGCCTTGGTGGGTTGGTGGGAGTGTGATATAATCAATCTGCCAGGCCTCCCCATATTTGTACTTCAGCCATCGTCCTCCATACCAAAGAGGCTTTAACAATTTAGCTTGCTTAATTGCAGCACGTTTCACAATCATTAGTAACCTGGGCAATAGTGTCCTTTGTTAAGTCCACCCCTCCATCATAAGCCCATCTGTATGCTGCATCTCTGCTCTGATGGCCTGAAGTGTCATGGGCCCACCGGGCCAAAAATAATTCACCTTTATGCTGCCAATCTAAGTCCATCTGAGCCACTTCAATCTTAGCAGCTTTATCCACTTGTTGGTTGTTCTGGTGTTCCTCACTGGCCCAACTCTTGAGTACATGAGCATGTACATGGCATACCTTCACCACCAGGTTCTGCCCCTGGGCAGTGATATCTTGCCACAGTGCAGCAGCCCAGATGGGTTTACCTCTGCATTGCCAGTTGCTCTGCTTCCATTGCTGCAACCACCCCCACAGGGCATCTGCCACCATCCATGAGTCAGTGTAGAGATAAAGTACTGGCCACTTTTCTGGTTCAGCAAAGTCCAAGGCCAGCTGGATGGCTTTCACCTCAGCAAACTGACTCGATTCACTCTCTCCTTCAGCAATTTCTGCAACTTGTTATAGGGGATTCCATACAGCTGCCTTCCATCTCTGATACTTTCCCACAATACGGCAGGACCCACCAGTAAAAAAAGCATACTGCTTTTCACTTTCTGACAGTTTATTATTATATGGTAGGGCCTCTTCAGGACGCATCACTTCCTCCTCTGGTGAGATTCCAAAATCTTTGGCCTCTGGCCAGTCCATGATGACTTCTAGAATGCCTGGATGACTGGGATTTCCTATTTGAGCTCGTTGTGTAATTAGTGCAGCCCACTTACTCCCTGTAGCATCAGTTGCATAATGTGTAGAGGAGACCCTGTCTTTGAACATCCAGGCCAGAATGGCCACCTAGGATGCCAGGAGGAGCTATGCTTTAGTGTAAATCACTTCCGAAGCAGCTTGAATGCCTTCATCGGCTGCCAGTATCTCTTTTTCAGCTGGGTATAGCTGGCCTCAGATCTTCTGTATCCCTGACCCCAAAAGCCGAGGGGTCAACCTTGAGTCTCCCCTGGAGCTTTCTGCCAGAGGCTCCAGGTAAGACCATTTTCCCCAGCTGCGGTGTACAGTATATTTTTTACATCTGGCCCGGTCCGGACTGGTCTAAGGGCTACTGCATGAACTATCTCGCGTTTAATTTGCTCAAAAGCTTGTTGTTGCTGAGGGCCCCATTTAAAATCATTTTTCTTCCGGGTCACATGATAGAGAGGGCTTACAATCGAACTGTAATTTGGGATGTGCATTCTCCAGAACCCCAAAGCACCCAAGAAAGCCTATGTTTCTTTCTTATTAGTTGGTGGAGACATTGCTGTTATCTTCCTGACCACATCTGTGGGGATCTGGTGATGTCCATCTTGCCATTTTATTCTCAAAAATTGAAATTCCTGTGCAGGTCCCTTGACCTTATTCCATTTTATAACAAAACCAGCTTTTAGCAGAATTTGGATTATTTTCCTAAAACTTCTTACCTCAAAAACTTCTTCCACTGTATCAGCCCACACGATAATGTCATCAATGTATTGCAGGTGTTCTGGAGCTTGCCCCTGTTACAGTGCAGTCTGGATCAGTCCATAGCAGATGGCAGGGCTGTGTTTCCACCCCTGGGGCAGTCAGTTCCAAAGGTACTGGACGTCTTTGCAAGTAAAAATGGACTGTGGCCTGCGCTCTGCTGCCAAAGGAATTGAGAAAAATGCATTGGCAATATCAGTCGTGGCATACCACTTGGCTGCCTTTCACTCCAGTTCATACTGAAGTTCTAGCATGTCTGGTACAGCAGCACTCAAGGGTGGTTTGAATTCATTCAGGCCACGATAGTCTACTGTTAGTCTCCACTCTCCATTAGACTTTCGCACTGGCCGTATGGGGCTATTAAAGGGTGAGCAGTTCCTACTGATCACTCCTTGGCTCTCCAGTCTACGGATCAGCTGATGGATGCGAATCAGGGAGTCTCGGTCGGTGCGATATTGCTGATGGTGCACTGTTGTGGTAGCGATTGGCACTTGTTGTTCTTCGACCTTCAGGATTCCCAGATGTTGTGGTTTAAACTGATCCACACAGCTCATCCACTCACCCCCCCGAACCCTCCCCGCTCACGCAGGGATGGGGAGGAGAATTGAGAGAATGTAACTCCCACGGGTTGAGATAAGAACAGCCCAGTAACTAAGGTATAACACAAATCACTACTGCTACCACCAATGATAATATTGATAAGAGAAAATAACAAGAGAATACGATACCACCGCCGAACCAGTTCGACCACCCCGAAGACAGAGTGTGCCCTTCCGGGTAACTCCCAGTTACCTCCCTGGGCATGATGTGCTGTTGTATGGAATACCTCTTTGGCTAGTTTGGGTCAGGTGTCCTGTCTCTGCTTCCTCCCAGCCTCCCCTCATCCCCAGCAGAGCATGAGACTCACAAAGTCCTTGGCCAGAATAAACATTACTTAACAACAATTGAAAACAATCGGTGTTATCAGCTCTCTGCCCAGGCTGGAAGTCAAAACACAGAGCTTGCACCAGTTACTAGGAAGGAGCAAAATGGCTCCTGGTAAACCCAGGACAGCAGAACAGAAAGATCCTGTGAGCAACCAGGAAAGGTGGACAGCTGCTCAATTTCCTCTGTCTCCAAAGCAGAAAAAACAAAACCCACCGGTACCCTTTTGGGTCTTTGAAGTACCCTCTCCTGAGGTAGTCTATGCCAAGGATGCATGCACCCTCTGGACCAGTCACAGTGGGGTGCTTTTACCATTTCCTCCCAGTCAGGCTGATTTCAGCTTCCAATGCAGTCAACTCTTGGGATCCTCCTGTCACTCCAGAAATACAAATGGGTTCCACCCCTCGACAGCTTGATGGCATCAGGGTACACTGTGCACCGATATCTGCTAGAGCCTTATACTTCTGTGGGACTGATGTGCCAGGCCATCTGATCCACAGTCCAGTAAATCTGATTGTCCCCTACCTCCACCTGGCTGGAGGCAGGGCCCCTCTAGTAGTCATCACAACATTGGACACTTAAGTCTTGTAGAAAGGGATTATTCTTCTTTATCACCGGAGCTGGAGTAATATCAGCTCTTCCGCTCCATCTGGGAACCTGCTCATCCGAGACTGAAGTCGCAGCTTTCATGGGATGATCATCTTTGACCTTTCTTCTCCTCTTCAATTCACACACCTGCTCCTCCAGAGATGAGGTAGGTTTTCCCTCCCACTGATTCACTTCTCAGTTGTCCTGCAGGTAAAACCATAACGTGGCCTATGGCGTGTACCTCCTATATCTTCTCTCTCAATCAGAAGGACTCCTTTTGTAAATAGCTGAGACTTGTGTTGGTACATGTGGGAAGCTGGATAGATCAGATAGATCGCCTCTCGATTGTTTGAACTCCTGGGAAGGTTTTTCGGCAGCTGAAGTGATGGAAGGGGTGAGATTGTCTTAAAACTCTTGGAGTTTATGAATCATTTCATCCACTGTTAGTGGTACTATGTTATGCCAGGTTACTGTTGCCAACGAATAGCCATGTGATGACAGTGCATACCATGTAAATTTCTGACACATGGATCGTGTACATTCGACTTCATCTGGATCTATGGGTGCATCCCCGGCATTCGGCTTGATGCGATAGATCATCTCTACAATGGCTGATTCCCTCAGAGACCTTTCTCTAGAGTAGTCCACTTGGCCGAATGAATCATAACGTCGTCCTTGTATGGAAACCTTTCTTTCACAGCTGCCAAAAGCCACATCCAAAGGCTGTGAGACTGTTTCTCTCTTGCAATTGCTTTGTCAATTCCCCCTTCCCTAGGAAGTGATCCCAGCTGCTTGGCTTCCCTGCCGTCTAGTTCATGACCGTCGGCCCCATTGTCCCAGCATCAGAGCAACCAGGTGATGATGTGCTCCCCTGGTTGACGGGTAAAATCTTTTCGCATATTCCGTAGCTCAGTTGAGGTCTGGGGTCGAGAAGTCACCTCTTCTTCTTCCTCTGATTCATGCGATGATGACTCCTGATCAGATGCTGATCAGGTAGTAAGTGCATTGCCATTGTTTCTTCACCTTGTTTTTTATCTTTCTTGTCTTTTTCTTTGCTTTTCCCCTTGCTTACAGGGACAACCAATATTGGCGCAAATTGGTCCTCTGGTTTAGCTGCACTGATTATCACTGTGGTTGGAGTGGCTGCAGTATCTGTTGTCGGGGTTTGGGTAGCTGTTGGAGTCGCGGGAGACAAGCCTCATGCTCTCATGGTCAGCAAGTCTCGTTTATTTAGCAAGATACATCCACTTTTATAGCTTGCAGGGTTAGTTACATTGTCTGATAAGATACAGCAAAATCATTGGTTAGCCTGTGCTGACGCAGGGGTCTCTAGGTAACTGTGACCACTTCTTGTTTCAACATGTCTCGACATGTCCCAGCTTGCCCAAGCAAGACCATTGTTCTATTTCAGCAAGATACCGTTGCGCTATCTCAGCAAGATGCATATCCTGTTTCTTAAGCAAATCAGGGTAAACATTAACCACGAGATTGCTGTGCCCTGGAGGCCTACATTTCCACCAGCTGCACGGTATCATGCCCTTTGTTACTTAGCCATTCTGCTGTTAGGCTCTCTACTGGACAAGTTCCTGTGTGATGTACTGTAGGTTACCCTGCTCTTGCAGGGGGGTTGGACTAGATGATCTTTTGAGGTCCCTTCCAACCCTTGGGATTCTGTGATTCTGTGATTCTGTGATTCTTTAACAGCAAGCATAGCCATTTTATGATTAAAAGCGTTCGATATCATTTTCTGTAAGCACTGCATAATACATGGTAAAAGCAATACTGCTAATAATATTACAACCACCACCAAAACAATTTTTTCTATTAGGGTAACAAGCCAGGGAGATAGCCCAAAAGACGCCAGCCAGTTGGTAAAGGGATCACTTGTTTCTTGTAACTTTCGCATATTGTTTTTCAACTGTGCCAATTGTTTGTGAATGGAGTTAGAATGGTCCGAGAGATTCATGCAGCACATACCTTCAAACTCATCACACCCATGACCTTGTGCGAGGAGTAAAAAATCTATGGCGGCTCGATTTTGGAGAACTGCATGCCGGACTCCTTCTAAGTCCATGGCTAGATTTGACAATATGTTTGTCGTAATGTTTATTTGTTTTCCTGTCCAACAAGCTAATTTTCTTAATTGAGTGAGAGCTTGAGCAGATGCTATACCCGGAGCAAAAATACTGGCTAAAATAACTTCAGGAGGATCCCAGAGCGTAACAATATCGGAGCACTCTGGGCCCAGTTGTGTGGTGGCTCTTTTACGGCGAATATGAGTTTTATTGGCTTTAAGAACTGTCATTATGTCGGGTGCAAACATTGTTAGCTGGCCTATATAGCAGGGTCCCCCCTCCGGGCTTCTGGGGATTCCCTGCCACGCCCTATCACCGCAGATCAAGAAATATCCATCAGGTAAATAGCCTGTGTTGGACGTTACAATGGTTTTGTGTGTGATGTTTTTGCAATAAGCGGTCTCATTATAGGGCCTATTTGAGGAAACATTTACTGAGTTATGTGGAAGCCCAAAAGGGTCCTTCCAAGAGTCAAAGTGAAAACAATATTGTGCAGGCGCAGAACCAAGCAGGTTAAATTCTTGGATTTCAGAGACATTTTTTCTTATATTGAGCTGAAAGGTAAAATTGGCTGGGACGCCTATCAAACAGGTTCTAAAGGGGTCAGAAGCTTTAGCAAGAGCAAGGCATAAACTACTTTGGTTAACTTTTTCAGCCCAAGTGACCCACATGTTTTTTCGTTCCTCTGTTTTGTTTAGAGTGTCCCAAGCTCCTGTATTGAGGCCGAAAACGGCGACAAGTACGATCCCAATCTTCAGATTTAACTTGCCACAAAAGCGGAATACCCACATCTTTACCGCACTTAATCTCTAGAGGCACTATGGCTAGTGCGGTTTGAATCTGGGAGAGAATCTCCTGAACCCGATATTTCAAATATCGTTGTTCCAGATCTTCCCGGTTCTCGACTAATAGATACGTTAAGGGTAGATTTATGGGAGGAGTTATACCTGCCTCCGCCAGCAGTGCTCTATAAGGATTATAATTATGATGGGGATTCCAGGTACAGTTTACACAAGCACAGAATCACAGAATCACAGAATCCCAAGGGTTGGAAGGGACCTAAAAAGATCATCTAGTCCAACCCCCCTGCAAGAGCAGGGTAACCTACAGTACATCACACAGGAACTTGTCCAGGCGGGCCTTGAATATCTCCAGTGTAGGAGACTCCACAACCCCCCTGGGCAACCTGTTCCAGTGCTCTGTCACTCTTACAGTAAAGAAGTTCTTCCTGATGTTAACGTGGAACTTCCTATGCTCCAGTTTACACCCATTGCCCCTTGTCCTATCACTGGATATCACTGAAAAAAGCCTAGCTCCATCATCCTGACACCTACCCTTTACATATTTGTAAACATTGATGAGGTCACCCCTCAGTCTCCTCCAAGCTAAAGAGACCCAGCTCCCTCAGCCTCTCCTCATAAGGGAGATGTTCCACTCCCTTAATCATCTTTGTGGCTCTGCGCTGGACTCCTTCAAGCAATTCCCTGTCCTTCTTGAACAGAGGGGCCCAGAACTGGACACAATATTCCAGATGCGGCCTCACCAAGGCTGAGTAGAGGGGGAGGAGAACCTCTCTTGACCTACTAACCACTCCCTTTCTAATGCACCCTAAGATGCCATTTGCCTTCTTGGCCACAAGAGCACATTGCTGGCTCATGGTCATCCTCCTATCCACCAGGACCCCCAGGTCCCTTTCCCCTTCACTATTTTCCAGCAGGTCAACCCCCAACCTGTACTGGTACATGGGGTTGTTCTTCCCCAGATGCAAGACTCTACACTTGCCCTTGTTAAATTTCATCAAGTTTCTCCCCGCCCAACTCTCCAGCCTGTCCAGGTCTCGCTGAATGGCAGCACAGTCCTCTGGTGTGTCAGCCACTCCTCCCAGTTTTGTGTCATCAGCAAACTTGCTGAGGGTGCACTCAGTTCCCTCATCCAGGTCATTGATGAAGATATTAAACAGCACCGGTCCCAGCACCGACCCCTGAGGAACTCCACTAGTCACAGACCTCCAGCTAGATTCTGCGCCATTGACCACAACTCTCTGCCTTCTTCCTTTCAACCAGTTCTCGATCCACCTCACTACTTGATCGTCAAGCCCACACTTCCTTAGCTTATCTATGAGGATGCTGTGGGAGACAGTATCAAATGCCTTACTGAAATCAAGAAAAACTACATCTACCGCTCTACCATCATCCCTCCACCTAGTCACTTCCTCATAGAAGGCTATAAGGTTGGTCATACATGACTTCCCCCTCATAAAACCATGTTGGCTGTTCTTAATGACCCCCTCATCCTTGATATGCCTAGTGATGGAGTCAAGAATAAGTTGTTCCATCACATTTCCAGGGATGGAGGTAAGGCTGACCGGTCTATAATTACCCGGGTCCTCCTTCTTGCCCTTCTTATAGATTGGTGTGACCTTTGCCATCCGCCAATCCTCAGGCACCTCGCCCGTTTCCCACGACTTACCAAAGATGATGGAAAGTGGCCTAGCAATGACCTCCGCCAGCTCCCTCAGCACCCGTGGGTGCATTCCATCCGGACCCATCGATTTACAGATGTCCAGATTGCATAGCTGATCCCTAACCCAATCCTCATCTACCAAAGCAAACTCCTCCTTTGTCCTGACTCCTTCTGGGGCTATAGAAATCCGGGGCCCTCGGGGAGAGTCTGCAGGAGTAAAGACAGAGGCAAAGAAGGCATTCAGCACCTCTGCCTTCTTTATATCCTCTGTCTCCAGGGTACCCACTTCGTTCAGCAGTGGGCCTATATTGCCTCTTGTGTTAGTTTTATTTGCTATGTATTTGAAGAAGCCCTTTCTATTGTCTTTAACCCGACTAGCAAGATTGAGTTCCAAGGAGGCCTTAGCTGTCCTAATTGCCTCCCTACATCCTCTAACAACTGTCCTATATTCCTCCCAAGCGGCCAGCCCCTCCTTCCATAATCCATAGATTCTCCTTTTCCACTTGAGTTTGCCCAGCAGCTCCTTGTTTAACCACGCCGGTCTCCTAGATCCCTTACTTGACTTCCTACTTATTGGGACGCTCCGATCCTGAGCTTGGAAGAAGCGGTCCTTGAATGCTAACCAACTATCTTGAGCCCCTTTACCGCCTAGTACACTTTCCCATGAGACTTCCCTTAGCAGTTGACTGAAGAGGCCAAAGTTGGCCCTTCGGAAATCCAGAACTGTGGCTTTGCTAGGTATTCTATTCCTCCCACACAGGATCCTAAACTCCACCATCTCATGGTCACTGCAGCCAAGGCTGCCATTGACCGTCACCACTTCGACCAAACCCTCCTTGTTGGCGAGTACTAAATCTAGCAGCGCTGCTCCCCTAGTTGGTACGTCCACCATTTGCATTAAGAAATTATCATCAATGCACTCGAGGAACCTCCTAGACTGTGAATGACTGGCTGTGTGAGTCTTCCAGCAAATATCGGGGTAATTAAAGTCCCCCACGACGACTAAGGCATGTAGTCGCGAGGCTACTTCCAGTTGCCTGTAGAAAGCCTCATCAACTCCTTCGTCCTGATCAGGAGGTCTGTAATAGACCCCCACAACTGTATCACCCGTGCCAGTCAGCCCCTTGATTCGTACCCACAGACATTCCACTTGCTCCTCATCCGACCCCGGACAGAACTCAATACATTCTAGTTGCTCTCTCACGTAAAGAGCCACTCCACCACCTCGCTTTGCTGACCTATCTTTCCTAAAAAGGACATAGCCATCCATGACCACATTCCAGTCATGTGAACTGTCCCACCATGTCTCTGTAATCGCCACTAGATCATAACCTTTAGCCCGCACACAGACTTCTAACTCCTCCTGTTTATTCCCCATGCTGCGTGCATTGGTGTACAGGCATTTCAGGGAGCCAGTCCTAGTACCCTTTTTCCCCTGCGGGACAGGGTCTAAAAAGCTATCCTTTCCCACAAGTGAAACAAGAGATTGATAGTCCTCCTTAGCCCGCCATCCTTCAATCCCTAGCATGTTCCTCTTGGGCTTGTCCCCAACAGGCCCTGTTAAATCCCCTCCCCCCTTCATAACTAGTTTAAAGCCCTGTCAATAAGCCCTGCTAACTCCTGCCCCAAAACCCTTTTTCTTCTCTGGGACTGGTGTATCCCGCCTGTCACCAGCAAACCAGGTGTCCCATACAGCAGCCCGTGACTGAAAAACCCAAACCCCTGCCTTTGGCACCAGTCACGTAGCCATACATTAACCTGCAGAGTCTTCTTATATATCCCTTCACCCTCGCTTGCAACAGGTACGGAGGCAAACACCACTTGCGCTCCAGACCCTTTAACCAGCCGTCCCAGGGCCCTGTAGTCTCTCTTCATTGCCCTTACGTTCCTCGTAATAATTTCGTCACTGCCAACCTGAAAAACCAGCAGTGGGTAGTAGTCAGACGGCTGCACCAGTTCAGAGAGCTTCTTTTTAACATCTCTAATCCGAGCCCCAGGCAGGCAGCAGACCTCCCTGTGGGGTGGATCCGGTCGACAAATGGGCCCTTCTGTTCCCCTCAGAAGGGAGTCACCCACCACAATTACTCTTCTTTTCTTCTTGGTTGGAGAAGTTCTGAGGTATGTGGGTGAGTGACTAGCCCTGGGTGACTCACTAGATAGATTTGCCTCACCATCTCCATTCACCTGGCCCTGAATTTCCAAGACCTCGTACCTGTTATTCAAGGGCAACTGGGAGGGAGGAAGGGATTGTGAGGGTTTTCGCTTACCTCTCCGAGGAGGAACCTCCCTCCATCCATCCTTGTCCATTAAGCTCTCTCCTTCTGTCTGATGGTAGGAGGGAAGGGGATCCATATCTTGTTGAACCACTTCCCTCTGTCTTGCCTTAGGGTGTGGTTCCACCAATCTATTTCACTTTCACACTCTCTAATGGCTCTCAACCTTTCTACCTCCTCCCTCAGTTCAGCCACCTGCCTGAGCAGGTCATTTATTTGCTCACAGCGAACACAAGCAGTATCACTGGCTCCCTCCAATACAAGTGCCAGGCTCAGGCATTCGCTGCAGCCAGAGACCTGCACAGCTGCATGTCTGCAGGAAGGCTCAGTCTGGATACCCACATTAGTACTCACTGCAGCTTTCGATCGTGTTGTAACCATGATCTATCTGGTCAATCAATCCGTCTACGTCCCTCAGCACTCCTTCCCCCTCCTGTACTCCAGGCGAGTCCTCTCGATGAGGCGGTTGGAACGCTTCCCTGCCCGCTCGCCTGCCCGCTCGCCTGCCCGCGCGAACTGCCGCGCAAACTGCCTCGACCCTCTGCCTCGACGCTCTCTGTTTGCCGGCTGCCTCGACCCTCTGCCTCGACGCTCTCTGTTTGCCGGCTGCCTCGACCCTCTGCCTCGACGCTCTCTGTTTGCCGGCTCTGTTCGCCGCGCTCCTGGTCGCCGCGCTCCCTGTAATTGGCTTTGGGACACCCAAACTTTTTTATGACAACCTCCACACTTAATTTTGATCCAAGCTCTATGATAATCTTGTAAACACGCTAAACAATGACGAGTAGGAGACAAAATCCGATCAAATGTTCTCATAAGTTCCCAAAATAAATGGAGTTCTGCCTCTTCTTGAGTCGAATAGGAAAAGCGAATCCCAAAACGTCTTTCAAGTGGTTCCAGCAACGGACGAAGGATCAGCTGCAGACGATGACGACGACGGAGTTCTGGGCTGTTCATTCGTTTGAGCAGCTCGAGTCCAGCGAGCAGGGATCCACTTGGGTCCAAACACCAGGGGCCTGACAGTCGCGACGAATGTGGCCTAATTTTCCGCATTGAAAACACTTCATTCGGGTGGCTGGGGCTGCTGGACGAATCTGCGCAACTGCCGCCTGAAGAGGTGCAAGGGCTGCCAAAACTTGGCTTTGAACTTTAGATTGGGCGTTAAGGCCTTCACCAATTTTGTTAAGGGCTTCCACTACAAAAATTTGACTGCTAGAGGGGAGAGTATTTGCTTTATCTAAGAGGTCTTGAATTACCCAGTTGCCAGGAGCAGTAGTGATAAGGGAGCGTGTGACTTGATTACCATTTTGTATAATACACTGTTTAAGGAGGGCATCCTGCATGTGCTCCGCAACACCAGCTTTAGAAAGGGCTTGCATCACTTTGTCAACAAATGACCCAAGGGGTTCCTCTCGACCTTGTTTAATATTCATATACATAGGGGGCCCCCCCGGCTCCCGAATTTTGTCCATTGCCCTTTTTGCCACCCGCATGACCTCTCTTAATTTTTCTACTCCTATACCAGCCTGGGCATCTGTTCGAGTATAATCACAGTTTCCTAGTAATTCATTCATTGTAATTCCAAAAAGGGGGTCTCCTTGGGCACGAGGTAATGCTACTGAAGCAGCCGCTTCCTCCCCCCATCTTGCATCAAATGTAAGTTTCTGATGAGGGGTATAAATTAAACGGGCAATACCCTTGATGTCTACAGGCAGGAGAATCATTGAATTAAATAAGTAATCAAGCATCTGCTTGGCCGGTTCACTAGTAACCCCAAATTGAGAGACTGTAGCTCGGAGTTGTGCCAATATTTTCCAATCCATTTGAGTGATATCTACCCTATGACCGCCGCCTGGTCGAGGGTGGAAAATAACAGGAAAAGCCATAGAAGTAGCAACATGGTCTTGTGCCGCGTCGGCAAGGACCCTATCTCCGTTTTCGACTCCGTGGCGTGCCAGAGCAGCCCAAACTTCCCGTCTCTGACTTGCCATAGCCTCCGCGAGGTCCGAAAGGGCTCCGGGGAACGGCTCCGTGGCATTAGGAGACAAAGGAAGGGAGTTTGGAGGAGACTCAGATGGTCCGTTTTCCATAATAGAGGCAGACGGGGGAGAGGGAAGAGGGGGAGGAGGAGGGGGGGGAGTATCTGAGGGGGGAGGGGGAGGAGGGGGGGGGGGGTTATCTCGACTGTCGAAACGGTCGGCGGATTAGGGGCAGAAGGATCATAGTGATGATTTTGATCTTGTGCCAAACGGGCACTTTCGGACGCACGTTTCTCTGCCTGTACCATCAAGAGTTCGTTATGTATCAAGCGCCATAATTTGGATAATTTTTTAGCAATTTTATCATCGTCTAACGTAAGGTCCCATAATTTATCGCCGTAGCGACGCCATTCCGATAATTGGTGAATAGAGTGGGGGTCACTAAAAATACCAAGGGACCGAGCATGGGAAAGAAGGGCAGGGAGGTCCTTATCAAAATCTAAGCCTTTTACCCCCCGATGACGGAGGAAGACAGTAAAAAGATCATACGCCGCTTGCCTGTCCATATTTACCGGATCCGTTGCACCCTCCAGGCGTCGGCAGCGCGTAGCAGCAGAGCCTGCCGATGCAGCACTCTGGGCCAAAGCAGGAGACGAGCAGCCCACCGATGTAGCACTCCCGTTCTGCAGAAGCCGTCTTTATGTCGAGACCTGCACCCAACGCAACTCCTTCAGGCAAAGGGAAGGGTCCCTGTTCGGGCGCCAGTTGTTGGAGTCGCGGGAGACAAGCCTCATGCTCTCATGGTCAGCAAGTCTCGTTTATTTAGCAAGATACATCCACTTTTATAGCTTGCAGGGTTAGTTACATTGTCTGATAAGATACAGCAAAATCATTGGTTAGCCTGTGCTGACGCAGGGGTCTCTAGGTAACTGTGACCACTTCTTGTTTCAACATGTCTCGACATGTCCCAGCTTGCCCAAGCAAGACCATTGTTCTATTTCAGCAAGATACCGTTGCGCTATCTCAGCAAGATGCATATCCTGTTTCTTAAGCAAATCAGGGTAAACATTAACCACGAGATTGCTGTGCCCTGGAGGCCTACATTTCCACCAGCTGCACGGTATCATGCCCTTTGTTACTTAGCCATTCTGCTGTTAGGCTCTCTACAGGTAGCTGCTGTACTTGTCGCTGGGGTTGGCGTAGCTGCTGTGCTTGGAGCTGGAGTAGCTGCACTGTCTGTTGCTGTCAGTTTGAGTAGCTACTGTACTTGTCGCTGGGTTTGGTGTAGTCGCTGTACTTGGAGTTGGAGTAGATGCGTTCTCTGTTCGTTGCCATAAGATCCTGGGACATTATTTTCCTTTTGAAGGTGCTGGTTAGTGTTGAACAGGGCTCTGTAAGTGTAGGCCAAGCCCCAGCACATTGCCATGATTTGTCCCTCTCTGGTATGGCCAGAATGAAAACACACCTCATTTAAGTGTTTTACTAATTTGTCTGGATTTTGCACTTGTTCAGTAGTGAAGTTCCAAAGCACTGGAGGGGCCCACTGGCCTAGATACTTGCCCATACTATCCCACACACCCTGCCTCTCGTAACTGTCCAGCCTCAGGGAAAATCTCTTGGTCCTCCTATATCACCATCTAACCGTAGACAAGGCCTAACCCGACTCTGCTTAACTTTTGAGATCAGACGAAATGGTTGTGGCTGAAACACATTCTGTATGCATGCCAACATGGTGATCCCCATCACAATCAGCAGGCAGGTCTCAAGGGTACCCAAAGGCCATTCAAAACCTTCAGAACTCTCAGATGATACTGTAAATGGTCTGGGGTGGGGGGGGACTGGGAACGTAAGGGAATGTCTCCTTCATGGATTAACCACAGGAGGAGGGGAAAAAGATGTGTAATTGCTAAACACTTCCGTTATATACCTCCCAAGTATGGAGGTGATGACCACACTGGGAAGGCAAGCCAGATCAGTTTCATGATCAATGGGTCTATTGTATTACAAGTTATTACCATAAAGTACAGTGAAACAAGAACCTTACCCCAAGCCCCCCAGCCAATAAACACTAACATAGCAAATACTGGCTGTGAGTAAGGTATGACATGCTGAAACTGTGAGATCAAGAGCAACAACTTTGAGAGCCAATAAATCAGCATTGTGATGAGCAACTACTAATCCGAAACAATGAATGCTTATCACAAAATATGATTAGACACACTCTGGTCAGATCTGTCGTTATCTCAACCCTTCGGGCCCCATGTTGGGTGGCAAAAAGAACTGTCATGGTTTAAGCCCACCCGTCGACCGATAACTCGCCCCCCCGCCCCGACTGAGCACCGACTGATACCTAGTCCAACCCCGCAGTGAATTAGCCCTTTTGGGTAACTCTCAGTTACATCCTGGGCATGATGTGCTGTGGTATGGAATACTTCTTTAGTCAGTTTGGGTCAGGTGTCCTGTCTCTGCTTCCTCCCGCCTTCCCCTCCTCCCTGGCACAGCATGAGACTCACAAAGTCCTTGGCCAGACCAAACCTTTGGGCAGCACTAAAAACATCGGTGTTATCAGCGTTGTTCCCAGGCTGAAAGTAAAAAACACAGCACTGCATCAGCTACTAAGAAGGAGAAAAATTACTGCTACTGCTGAATCCAGGACAATAATACAACTTTAGCACCAGACACCAAATGGTAATGCATTAAAAATGTACATAACAATTATACGTACATACATATGTATGTAAGTGTGTGCATGTGTGTATACAGACACAAACGTGATATAGTTCTCCAACTGGACAGCAGATGGTAATGCATACTAGAGCAGACACAAAGGTATTACAAAAGCCAGTGGTCAGATCCATTCATACGGAGGTGAAAATCTGTTTGCTTTGCAGTATTGGCAGACAATTCATGATGAATTTTTTGATGAAAGGAGATAGGGGAAATGGCTGCGAGTTCTTTATATTCTTAATGACTTTAAGCTGAAGGAGTTTAGATTAATATAAGGTCTTCAGAACAAGTTCTTCCCTAAGAGGGTTGTGAGACACTGGCACAAGTTGCCCAAGGAAGTGGTAAATGCTCCATCCCTGGCAGTGTTCAAGGCCAGGTTGGATGGGGGTTGGAGCAACCTGGTCTAGTGGAAGGTGTCCCCGCCCATGGCAGCGGGTTGGAACTGGATGAGCTTTAAAAGCCCTTCCAACCCAAACCAGTCTGAGATTCTATGACAAGGGGAGGAAATTGAGAAAATACATTAAAAAAAATTATTTTTACTTGTTTACTTTATATTCTTCTCCAGGTATCAGCAGGGTTCATTTCTGCTTTACAGTCTTGGTAACATGGGAGCTGTAATAGTGCATGACAACCTGCTTCTTTCACAGGTCTGTCATATATTTACATTATTTTCTTTCTTAGAACCCAGGCTTCCTAAATACCAGACTTCTCCTGTGATAAGTACACAAATACTAAATCTTCTGAGACAGATTTGTTCTTTCATCAGAATTCAAATAAATAAAGAAATAAAAAATCTAACAATGTTAATTCTCCGAGCTTGGGAATTTCCCACAATGCCCTTGAGCTCTTCACATCAATGAACTAGCAGAACAATCTTAAACTGTTAGCATCTAAATCTCCCCAAAATACACAAGGCTGGGACGGGTATTTTGTAAACATGACTGAGCATTCCACTGCTGGACATCTCCATGCTGAATTGGTTTACACTGTGTAAGCTGGAGTAAATCACAGAACTGCTTTGAGTTACAGTCCAGGGTCAGCCACCTAAACTGCTCATACAGGCACCTTTGTTTCCTTTTCTGACTTCATCTGCACCATCTTGGCTGCTCAGAGGCACAATCCAAGGAGCTGACCTCAATTTTTGTCATGTCAAAGAATTGTGAAACAAAACCAAAAACCCCCACGACAAACACACACACACTGACATAAACAAAATTTATGAAGAGGAATTCTGCAGTAATCATGGCGTCAAAAGCTCAGTAAAGATGCCCAATTGTCATGCTGCAATTTTTGAAAGATAGGGCAATCATCCTCTTTAATTCAAGGCTTGTGATGTACAGCAAAAAACCTCCCCAAAACCCCACCAACCCCATAGATCTAAACCTGGTGTTCCTTTACATGCAGCTTTCATTGCTAAACTGTTCTTTGCTAAGGGAGTTTTATGTCCATAGAGGAAGAAAGATTTTTCAGAAAAATGGAGTACGGTGTAGTCATTGTTTTGGTCTGCTAGTTTACAGACTACATTTTGTACCTTAAAGTAAATAGCAGCTACAACAGGCTGTCAGTGAACAAGAAAGGCCATCCCCTCAGGTACTATGTTTCTGATGATCCATGAAAATTTTTATAATGAGGTGGTGGGTGACACTGATTATCATTAAAAGGCAGTGAAATTGCATAAACTGTTGCAAAGTTTTCACTGCTAAGTGATACCCACAACTATGATGTTTATCAGGAGCAGAATTTGTGCTACCCTGGAAGCAAGGTATTGGTTTCAGAACCCACAGCTCTTTCTTGCTTTCTTGCTTTCTGTTCAAAGTCAGTAGCAGGTATGTGAAGACTTGGAAAAGAATAAGCTTGCTTTTTTTTTTTTTTTTTTTTTCCCCCCTTTCTTATTTTAGAATGGTGATTCAGACATGCTGAAATCGCTACCTGGTATTCAGCAGGCTGACAGTGTTAGGTTACAAATCCACAAGCAGAAGTATTTCTGTGTTACATGATGTTAGAATGCTGATTACTGATCACAATATTTGTTCTCTGTCACCCAGTCATGTGTCTTGAGTAATCCTCACCTCAAAGTCACAATGTCCACTGAGCCTCGACATTGCTGGATGTCTAAATACCAACTGAGACCTACTGTTTTCAAGATACTTAATGGTAAAATTGGTGAAAAATAGGTTTTGTGAGATCAGACTTAGTTTTTGTAATTTGAAGTTAAGCAGCATTATCAGCTTGAAATTAAAAAATAGTACAATCACTTCCATTCTCTGTACTGCTGCTGAACTGCAACAAGCAGTTCATTGTGTCAGTAATACAGTGGAGGTCTGTGATAGCTTCTCCATCCAGTGACTACTCACTATCAGTCATAGAACCCCAGACTGGTTTGGACTGGAAAGGACCCTAAAGCTCATCCAGTTCCGTTCCCCTGCCACAGGTAGAGACACCTTCTACTAGACCAGGTTGCTCCAAGCCACATTCAGCCTGGCCTTGAACACTGCCAGGGATGGGGCAGCCACAGTGTCGTGGTTTAAACCCAACCACAAAAGCTTGTTCACTCCCTCCCCCCACTTCTTGCCCTCCCCTTGCTCCTGGAGGGACGGAGAGGAGAATCGAAAAGAATGCAACTCCCACGGGTTGAGATAAGAACACTTTAGTAACTAAGGTATCACACAAATCACTATTGCTACCACCAATAATAGTAATGATAAAAGAAATAACAAGAGGAAAGAATACAACACCTCAACACCAGCCGACCAATAACTCGCCCCACTCCCCCCAGCGGAGCACCAACCGATACCTCATCCAACCCTGCAGTCCCTCAGCCCTTCCGGGTAACTCCCAATTACCTCCTGGGCATGACATGCTGTGGTATGGAATACCTCTTTGGCTAGTTTGGGTCAGGTGTCCTGTCTCTGCTTCCTCCCGGCCTCCCCTCCTCCCTGGCAGAGCATGAGGCTCAGAAAGTCCTTGGCCAGACCAAACATTTGAGCAGCAACTGAAAACATCGGCGTTATCAGCACTGTTCCCAGGCCAAAAAAGCAAAACAAGCACTGCACTAGCTACTAAGAAGGAGAAAAAATAACTGCTACTGCTGAACCCAGGATACACAGCTTCTCTGGGCAACCTGTGCCAGCACCTCACCACCCTCACCGGAAAGAACTTCTGCCTAAGATCTCATCTCAATCTCCCCTCTGTCAGGTTAAAGCCATTTCCCCCTCTCCTGCTCCCACAGGCTCTTGTCTAAAGCACCTCTCCAGCTTTCTTGTCAGCCCTTTTAGGAACAGAAAAGACAATAAATTTCTAGCTCAGGAAAGAAGAGCTAAGGGAGACAGTGCTCGTCCAAATTAACATTTTCAAAACTGGCATGACTTTAAATACTACAAAAATCCCCATGCTCTGAAGTTGAGAATCAAAACAAGAATAAAAATGAAACAGTTAACAGGGTGGGTTGGGGATATTGCACTACATCTGAATCTTATTAGGTGGGAAAGTACGATTAGATCCTGATCAGTGATAAAATTAGCTTATTTTAGAAAATAACACTCCTGCAAGCTCTTACCATGCTAAATACACATTAAGTTACAGTATCTAACTCTGTTTTCCTAGACTGTTAGAATTCCCTCCCTTAGTACCCCCAAAAAAGTTCCCCTTGAAGCACCTCCAGTGAAGGCAATTTCAGTGGTAAGGCATATTACTTTCTATCACAGCTATGTGGAATGAATTACTGCCACTCACCTGAAGGGCACAGAGGCATGAACAGTAACAAGGTCAAGCAGTGGAAATAATGACTTAAAATGCACTACATTTTAAATAAAATATGATACCATGAAGAAATTGTGTCTTGTACCAACAGGCATGTGAGCAGGCAAAAAAAATTAAGAAGGTATGTTAACGTGGAGAAGAAAAATGCGGTATTTTTTAGCCTCTCATTTTTCACCTGTGCTGATCATTTTCACTGTTTTGAATAATGAACTGTATTATAAAACATGCACGAAAAGAGTTCTGACTCCTTCACCTCTGAAGCATTTTGTCTGATATGGGATATCTCTTTGTATTTCTTTGCTTTTCAAGTGTGAAAGATGTTTGAGCTCAGCCACTGATAACCTCTTTTACAAGTTGTTTAAAACAGTAACAATACAGTAAATTGTATTCTTTGTTTAACACCTACAGTTGTTTGTCTGCAAGCCTGTGCTTCAGCAATAGGGCATGAATTTAATGGCTTTACTTACTTAGGATGTCAGCACGAAACACATCTGCACACAGAGCAAAAATTATGTGTGAATTGGCCTAACATTTTCTGAATCAGTAAAACATCAGACTTTCTATGCATTAATTAAAATATTTCTCTGAATGGAGAGGAAGAAGTAATGTATTTTAATGATTTAGGCCCTTAAACTGCATGTGTAGGCACTTACCTAAATCAAAGGGGCAACATTAAATTCTTTCTAGATAAAGCATGCATGTTATTATTTAATTATTATTTATCATCAATTTTTAAACATTCCTATAATGCATTTCATCTAAAAGATCAATTCAAAACTTTTTGCTGTGTACTCTAGCTACTAGTATTGTTTGTCTCCCTGCTGCAGCCTGCAATTCAGAGATATTAGGCAGGCAGGCAGACTGACACCAATCAAAAAAGCATACACCACCAATAGCACTGATATCAGCTTTTTTGACTGCAGCACAGGTCAAACATTCAATAGATAGCAAATTCTTTTGCTAAGCTGAATCTCAGAGAAATACAGTGCTAAAAGCACCCTTACACATTGATGAGAGTCCTCTCAAATTAATCATAGAATGGTTTATGTTGAAAGGGATCTTAAAGTTCATCCAGTTCCAACACCCTGACATGGGCAGGGACACCTTCCACTACACCAGGTTGCTCCAAGTCACATCCAGCCTGGTCTTGAACACTGCCAGGAATGGGGCAGCCACAGCTTTTCTGGACAGCCTGTGCCAGTGCCTCACCACCCTCACAGGGAAGAGCTTCTGACCGAGATTTCATGTCAATCTACCCTTTGTCAGGTTAAAGCCATTCCCACTTGTCCTGTCCCTACAGGCCTACAGGCTTGTCAAAAGCCCCTCTCCAGGCTTCCTGTAGCCCCTTTAGGTGCTGGGAGCTGCTCTAAGGTCTCCTTGGAGCCTTCTCTTCTCCAGACTGAACAAGCTCAGCATGTCTCCAGAATAGAGCTGCTCCAGCCCACACAGCATCTCCATGGCGTTCTCCGGACTAGATCAAGCAGGTCCATTTCTCACTTATGTTAGGGGCCCCATAACTAATAAATTATTCTGATAATAAAGCTAATAGTAAATAACCGTATTGACAACAATAATAGTAAATGTTGCAAATAATAATTCATTATTCTGGTAATAAAGCAGAAAAATTAACAGTTTCTGACTCCAATAGGCTAAGATTTTATGTACCTGCACAGCCTGCAGGATTATGACAGTTTTAGGTACCCATGTAAGTGGATCTGTACTTGCCTAAAGGAATTTTCTAGCACACAACTAGACACCTGTGAATAGAGGAGGATTTTGCGGAGTACCATTATAATATGTTGCATTAATGTAATATTTTAACTGTAATATAAATTAAAGAAAAACTACTTAAGTTTTCCAAATGAAGATTATTCAGAGTTAGGAACCTGAAATAATAGTAATTCAATAAAATATAGTAATACTACTGAGTGAACATACAGAAGTTTCAGAATGTAGAAGTAAATCTAAACCAATCTGGATTCTGTCTCTATATTGATAAGGTTTTAAATTAATTCTGAAAAATTATTAAATATGGCTTGCATGAACAGTTAATTTTCAATTATAAACCTTTCTTTTACTGGGCCTCTATGATATTCAGACCTCCCTACAAGACATACTACTACTCATTTAGAGTGTCTTCTTTGTAGCTATTAATGGATATCAAGTAAATATAACATTTTGATTTTTTTTATAAAATAATGCTTTTTTTCTGAAGTAGATCTTAGATCTGTTTGATTGTAATTATTTCTCAGCCCTCCTGTATTCACTATTTTCCACTGAAATGAAATAATTATAACACCAGATCATAAATTCAAGTTCATAGAAAGTTTTTGCTTCTTTATCTTTGATGACAATACAAATGGAACCTGAAATGCAAATGAGCCCCTGAAACAGGTCTCTTACGTGTATACAAGTATCTAAACCCTTCTTAGTGCTCACTGTGATTCTGATAGCTTCCCCATACTGCCTCAGGTAGGGCATATACTAATGCAGTTCTAAATCCTTCAAACTACACTCACTAGCATCACATCAATCTCTAAAGACACATTTTGAATTGCAAGACTATTCCATTGTTTCGCCAACCAAAATGTAATACCAAATACTTTAGAACAGAAAAGTTTTATGTTAATAACTTGAACTTACTTTTTTATGTATGTTAGCTCAATGATACATTTTTGAAAAATTAATAGAATGTCAAATAAAATCTATGTAAATTCCGTGATTTATGGAAGTGTGGAACGGTTCATGGGAAAACACTGAAATATAAAAAATATTTCCCAGGTGGATTGTGTTCAAAAGGAAAGATGGTCTTATGCTTCAAGAGGGGCTTTATGTAGTAATAGAATCTCTGTCATGTGTATGGAGGAGTTCTGCATACTACCTTGTCAGACCTTATATTCTGTTGATAAAATTAGGAAAATGGTAAGCAGTGGTCACTTAAACTTGTACACAGCTATTTACAGTTGAAACACTAGACTGGTCAGTTCAAATTTTTAAACTCTCCACAGTCGAAAAACCTTACTGGTTTTTAATCCTGTGCTATTTGAAATATAACAGAATTTGTTGAGGCTTTATTTAGAACATATCAGTGTAGCATTCAGTGTAGCATTTAGCCTCAGTTTTTTGCCTGTACATGATGCTGAAAAGACTGCTGTCTGCCTGTAGCATTGCTTCAGAAACAACAAAAAACAACTAGCCAAACAAGAAAACCTCACACCAAACCCCACTACTCCAGCTGGGCACTGAGGTGATATTGTCATATCCTGAGGTTAAGATGAACATCTATTGAGTCAAGCACTGTTTTGAACAAGGTTAAATCATGAATTTACTACAGTAAGACTCCATTCATATGTAAAGTGTTTTACAGTGAAGGAAACAGTGGCAAATCAATCAGTATAGTGACAAGTAAAGCAGTTTGTACCTGCTGTTATGTCCTCAAACAGCTGAGCACCATGCTTCCTTTAGAAGTCCCACATGCACTAACTGTTGTGATAAATTTCTGTGGGAGTCTAAATGAGAAGAAAAGGGTTAAGAAGCTCTGTCTATTTCTTAAATATACAAGGGACGGACCATCAAACTCAAAGATAAGAAAAGTTTTTGGTCAGTTAACACAACTTACTAAATTCCTGTCTATATTTGTTGATAATTCTGATTAGAATATGGGCAGATTTTTGTCGTAGTTTAAGCCCAGCCAGTAACTCAGAACCACGCAGACACTCCCTCACTCCCCCAGCCCCCCTTCCTCCCCCCCCACTCATGGAGGGTGGGGGAGAAGAACTGAAGGAATACAACTCCCATGGGTTGAGATAAGAACAGTCCAGTAACTAGGGTATAACACAAAACCACTTCTGCTACCACCAATAATAATAATGATAAGGAAAAATAACAAGGGAAGAGAATAAAACCACTCACCACCCACCTACTGATACCCAGCCCTATCTGAGCAGTGACCTAACCCTTCCAGGTAACTGCCCCCAGTTTATATAGCGGGCATGACGTGCCGTGGTATGGATTACCTCTTTGGTTAATTTGGGTCGGGTGTCCTGTCTCTGTTTCCTCCCAGCTTCCCCTCCTCCCTGGCAGAGCATGAGACTCAGAAAGTCCTTGGTCAGAGTAACCATTACTGAGCAGCAACTAAAAACATCGGTGTTATCAGCGATGTTCCCAGGCCGCAAATCAAAACCACAGAACTGCACCAGCTACTAAGAAGGAGAAAAAATGACTGCTACTGCTGAACCCAGGACAATTTTAAATACAGAATATCTACTAAAACTATGTATAGAAATATGACTTTTAATCTGAAGGCATACAAGAGAACTATCCCAGATTAATCTTTGGATGGGCTTTGGGATTTTTATTTTTTTAAAGGCGAGTGCATTTTTTTCCCCCCACTCTAACTCAGGTAGAACATCAGTTAAAATTTATGTGAGAAAACAGTAGAAATAATGTGGCTATATGCAAGTTTACATAACTCTTCCACTTTGTGTGTCTACAGCATCACCCCATCCCACCTACACCACGAGATCTTTACTTTCCCTCTAGAGGTACCCTTTTTTTAAGCGCTGGATTCTATCAGATTTTCATTAAGGGTGTTTGTACAAAGGCCAGGAGTACTAATGAAATATGCTAAGATTGAAAACTGGAGGAGCACCCTGACTGAAAAAAAACAGGTAACTTTGAGGTGATATTACAGGGAAAAGGCATAACAGTGTAATGATGTTACATTCAAATCTAGCACTTGAAAACAGAGCTGAAGTATTTTTCTGAGGTGATGAACTAGAACTGAAAGAGCCAGAAAAACACCTGAGGATACCAATTAATCAGTGGCTGAATGTCAGGCATCATGGGGAAGGTAAATGTAACCTTAAGATGCATCATGCATTTTCTAGTAAGATATTAAGGATGTTAATAATTATATTGTACAGAGCATTGACAGGCATTTGAATGTAATACTCTATCCAACTTTTGAACATATATATATATATAAATACTATGTATGCATATACTTGGAAAAGAGGAATTAACTGAGAGAATGCTTACAGAAGACTCCCAGTATGAAGGCTCACTCAAGGCCTTGCTCATTTTACATTAACATTGTAAAATAAAAACAGAGGTGAATAGACTTTTCTGTATAAGTTTCCAAGGGTCATATAATACCTAGGAGGAAAAAAAAAAAAAAAATCTTTCACATGTGGAATAACAATTGTACAAACCCTTTTTGCTATAAACTCTACATAAATACAGTTCTCTACTTATCTAGTCATTAGAGTCAGAGAATAATGACATGACTGCATTTTTACAAGTACTGTAAGCCAGTTAGTTTACATTGGAAAGCTAACTCGAAAGACACAGCCATAAAATGCTACTTACATATTCTGCAGAAATTGAATTCAAGGTAATTTCCTTCTAGAGACAAGAAATTCTACTACAGTTTTTTTCACATGTGTACTCATCACTTTCCTCCCCTGCCTCCCCCTCCCCCCCTGACACTATGAAAAGAAATAGTATATAATATCTAGAAGAATCTAGGATTATGGTCTAGCAGCTACATAATTTTTTAAACACTCTTTCTCCACACTGCTCGCTGATATTTTAGGAAGATTAGCAGAGAGAAGGAAGCATTGGATCACTATTCCTGAGTACCTAGAAGCTGCTTTGCTAGTGAAGGTTGAACCTCAAATGTAAAAATAAAGCTCAATATTTCTTCTAGTTGTCACTGTCCAGGTCTAACGTAAGTCACAGTGTACATGGATCCAGATGCTCTCTTACTACTTTTTTTCCCACTGTGTGGTTTCACTGTGTTTTAACCATTTCATACCTTAGAACTGATCAGACAGCTGTAGTAAAGGGTGCTACAGAAATGAAATTATATAACTATTGCAAATATATTATTTAGCTATTAAAATTACAAAATCAGCATTTTTTATTGGAAGTAAATAGCTTTCTAGAATTTTTCCTAGTATACTTTATTCAGAATAATAGTCTTTCAAAAGTTTGAGTTAGCCTTTGGTAGTTACATGAAAAGCTGTCAATAACCACACTCTACTTTTGGTAGAAGTAAACAAATACAAAGCAGATTAGAAAAATGCTGGAGCTTATGCATGCCTGGGTAGAAATGTGGCCATTAACAAATCCATCCACATCTAGCCTTGATAAGCTAATTAGTCTGCCTAAAAAAGCAGCTAGACCTCAAAGCAATAAGGACTCAGAACAGGCAACATAGAGAGTTTTTTCCCTATTCAACTGTGTTGCATATTGTAATCACAGTTACCTTAGGATATAAACACATCTCATTCTCATGTTCTCTAATGTTATGTTAGTACACATGCTGCAACCTTTTAAACTCAGGTTTGTTTTTACACAGTTTAAGAAATATAATATTTGATCTCGATTAGCTGAACTAGAACAAGCAATGATCAAGTTTCTTCCAATGCTGACACAAGCTGCTTAGACATATTCATACTTAAACATGTACTGCCACCTGTGGTCCAGGCAACAGCTTTAAACTGACTGTGCATTTGAAGAGGCAGTATTATTCCTATTTTTCAGTGGAATAGAAAAAAAAACTAAAAGGGTGTTCAAAATCGAGTATTAAAACAAATATAGGTCACATTTTATTTGCTACTGCAATGTCTTGTTTAGAAAGTAGTATCTTGATTGTTATAAACATAAAAGCAAAGTACACCCAAATCCACTACTTTCTTCTGCAGTTATAATTTACATTTAGGTAATCAAGGACTGGATGCTTCTCACAGAGCCTTATCTGAATAACATCTTCATGAAGAAACATTTTTGCATTGTTCCTCCACAAATCCTTCATGTTTTTGCTATTCAAAGTAAACTTTGAGTAGATATGGCTCTGCTAAAGGATGCAACAAAATCAGGTGCTGCTCATCTTCAATGCACAAAATTTTGATTTTTTCACATTTGCATATTTGAACCCAGTTTGAAATGAAACAGCCCAGACCAACCAATATAGCAGAATAGCTGAATAGAGTGAAGAAAGAGATAATGCTAGCTCCTGCAAGCTACATTACTTTATCTTGGACTTTCAACTTACCCAACTTCTCTGACCCAAACCTACTCTATGACTGTAGCAAATCTGAATTCTGCCTAAACAGATGAGAAGCCTTCACCAGTTCTATACTTTCTCAGCCTCACTGTACCGGCACAGCTGTCAGAGATCTATCTGCATCAGCAGACCCTGCAATCTCTTTTCCCCTTCCCAGGCTCTTAAGCCTGGGGTCAAAGCTGAGGTGGCACAGCTAGCAGACCGTGGAAGAAGCTTTCCACAAAAGATCTATGAGGAGCCTTATTTACGTGCTCCCCCTACTGTCCTTCTGTTTGGGAGCTGCATTTAACCCAGGCTTTTGTCCTCGATCTTGATTTGACCGGTTGCAGCTGTGTCTGTACTCAGCTTTGTACCTGGTACCCTATCTTGAATCTGCTCCATCACTGCAGATTTGTCCACTGAGCACTGATTACTATAGAATTCCAGGCTGGTCTGGGTCAGAAGGGACCTTAAAGCTCATCCAGTTCCATACGCCTGCCATGGGCAGGGACACCTCCCATTAGAACATATTGCTCCAAGCCACATCCAACCTGGCCTTGAAAACTTCCAGGGATGGGGCAGCCATAGCTTCTTTGGGCAATCTGTGCCAGCACCTCACCACCCTCCTAGTGAGGGTGGTGAGACACTGGAACCATCACCATGTCCAGAGCTGCTGGGCTCTTCTTGCCAGGTATGCTGCAACTGCACCCTTCATCTGGCAGGGCACTGCCCCAGCTTCACCTTCTGTTACCCTTGGCTCCCAACTCAATTAGCTTGGCTCCCAGCTCAGTTATGAGCCAATAGCCTCTTGTCTCATAATTTTGAGAGACTAAAAGAAGACCTACAAAAAGTTGCAAGTTAAAGCTATGAAAAGAATGATTTCTGGTGCTTAGCTTTTTGATAGTAAGTATAAGATAATAGTTTTGTATCTTAAAATCCAGTCTTTAAAGACAGGTGCATTATTAGGACCTAAAGCCAACAACTATCTCTGAAAGTGAAATCATCTCATTTATAAATTTTAGGTCAAGAAAACACTAATGTGCCTAACTGCTTTAGGAAGTGTTCAAAAAATGTGTAAATGAGGCTCTTAGTGGCACGGTTTAGTGGTGGACTTGGTAGTCCTGTGGTAAAGGTTAGACTTGATCTTAAAGTTCTTTTCCAACCTAGCTGTTTATATGAGTCTATGGTTTACAAGAGATCATAATTTTCATCCTCAAGAAAGGTTATTTAACCTATTATGATATCTGTAAATATGTTCAGAGCAGGCCTACTGCAGCTAAGCTAACAAGGACAAGTATCATAAGAGTCATAGACCACCAGGTTGGGTGGGACCTCAAGGATCATCTGGTCCAACATTTTTTGGCAAAGCATGACCTAGATGAGATGTTCCAGGCCCTTGTCCAACCAATTCCTAAAATCATCCAATACCAATTCCCTGAGGAGATTATTCCAGCGGCTGGTTGTTCATGTTACAAAAAAAAATTTACCTTTATTGCTGTTGCATTAAGAGTATAGAAATTCGGCAGAAAATACCCCTCATTGCATTCCAGCCAGTCCTCAGAGGTCATAGGGGCTGTGGACAGCTCAGCTTAGTTTCTGATTGTCAGCAACTCACCACTGTACATCCGGTCACATTCAACCAGAACTTTCATGATTACGGAGTCACAAATGGTGCAGCTTTTTGAAGCAACAGAAATGCAGGTTCAGAATTGGCATTGATAAATCCACTTAGTACATTAGCACTAAAACCTAGAGCTACCTAATGATTAATGGAGGTCACATGGGAAAAAAAACAATGGGTTATGAGACAAGGAAGGGCACAAAATTACAAAATGAAATATATAAACCTTTAGAATCAGTTTCGAGTAATGTTAAGTTTGATGGCTTTATAACAGTAGCAATGGAAAATTACTGAGGTGCATGATACACAGAAAAAAATAGAGTACAGCTAGAGAACATACTGAGAATTCTTGTATAGGATAAACCATTGTAGTTGACGTAGTTCTAGGCCCTACAACCTTAGTACAAAATGAGTGTAAGAAAAACAGGCTAGAAGAACAGGATGTGAGGATAAGGAGCATCTGGGAATGGCAGGTGTCCAGGATGGGCTGCAGTTAAACTAACTGATAAGTAGGACAGGATGATTGTTATGTCTGTGGTGTTAACAAACTAATTAAGCTGGTATAAAGATCTACTGAGCATGCTTTGAAGGCTGCCAGAAGTGATGAAGATTGTTGGAAGAAGTAAACGACCCTCAGAGACCACCACCACATTTTTGTACGCATGCGGGGAACTTTCTGGAAAATTATGTAAGCCATACGTAGCCTCATGAATATGTACGTATGCCCAGTGGCTATATAAGGACAGCTTGTGTAGCAATACGGGGACACATGTTAGGAGGAGTTATAACCCGTGTCTCCCAGCGCTGCCATAAAGAATACCTGCTTGTCAACTTGAAAACTTTGTTGGCAAGTTTGTTCCTGGAGTTTTCTCTGAATTAATTTGGCTACCCAAGTGGGACCTACTCTGCTCAGCTGCAGGACCTGCTGAGGCCAGGGCTCCCTAGGGCCCTCAGGTATTTTTCCCAGAGGGACCCCTCAACTCATTTGGGTCACTGTGGGGCAGACAAGGGCCATCTTCATAAAAGGTATTATTTTCTTTTGTATAGTCTGTAAGGTGCAGGGGGCATCTTACATAAAGACTAAATTGGGTTGTTAAGCGTACTCAAGATTAGGTAGTCTTCTGTAAATCGAGATAGGAAATCTCGTGGGTAAAAGGTGTATAGCCGGCTGCTAGAGTCCATTTGGTATACACCCACAAGAAGCAGGGGGTATCTTGTGGTTTGGATCCTGCAAGACACAGGGGGTGTCTTGTGGAAGTGGTTTCTGGTCTTATTGGTATTCAGCTTACTTTGTGGCTTGTTACAGTAATGATTTTGGTCCTGTGATCTTGGTATTGGTGACAGGATGTTATAACTGTGTTATGAATTGTTTGATTGAATTTTAGTTTCTGTCTCTGTCTCAAGTGTTGTGTGTGGACTGTGACTGTGGGATCCCGTGTGTTTATGAATTTGAGATTGATAATGGAATATCAGCAGAGTGGAGAGATCTTGAAAAAGAGTCCTTTAGGGTGAATTTTGGCACGTTGGAAAGAACTGGGAGGGTTTCCTGGAGCTTGATAAATAAGAAAACATTGGTAAAATATTGTAACCAATGGTGGCCTTTGTATACTTTGGAAGATCAGGAAAAATGCCTAAAAATGGAACTCAGAACTGTAGCACATTGTTACAATTAATGTTGTTTTGAGGCGGAGGAAAATGGGATGAAGTAATGCATGCAGGTATGTTTTTCACATAAAGAAACCACCTGGAGTGACAGACAGAATGCAAAACTAATATAGCTCCACCAGATCCCTTAATTTTGGCTTTGGAAAAGGACAGGGAAAAAATGAAGGTTAAGATGGAGACATGTTGTTCAGCCTGTGATATTGGGGAAAGATGCTTAAAGTTAAAAAACAGTAGTCAGGAAGATAGGTTGGAAAATTATGTATCACAAGTACCTCTGAGAAGAGCACCCTCTGCATCTGTCCTGATATTGATAAGGAGGAAGAGATTGCTGTCACTGGCAACAAGCAGCAGATTCACGTTCAGAGTTAAGAAAGGGTTAAAATAGAAGTGCTGTTGCAGAGGCAGACATCTGCAGCCCCTGCAGAGCAGGGTGAGCAACTGTGAGGGAAAAAAAAAAAAAAAAAAAAAGAAAAGGGAAAACCAAGGGGGAAAGGAGGGGAGCCTGTGTTTGAGCATGGGATGGGTGCTGGGGCAGGCAGACAAGTGGGAACAGACATGTTAACAGGCGGGACTGAGGGGTTGTTGAACAAATGTGGATAGGAGTGAAGGAGGAAGCATGGAGAGCATGTACGAATCGGGAACATGTAGAAAAGAAAAAGCTGAGTTGTGCTACAGCCACGGCTACAGTGGCTGCTTTGAAACTGGTGGAGGAGGAATGTCGGGCGGAGGTGGGGGAGTGGGCTCTTCTGTGGAACCGGATCGGTGTGCGTGCTATGGGGAGTCAGGATGCTGGAAGTGAGACTGCCCTGGTAGGGGGAATGCCATGGGGTGGATCCGGTGACTGAATTGGAACAAGACTGACAGGGACCGGGGGAATCTACCCTGCCAGATCCACTGGCTAAATTAAAACTAGAGACTAGAGGAAATAAAGTGGAATTTTAGTGGGTACAGGAGCAACTTATTCAGTGTTAAATCAGAGGGAAAAGAATTTGTCACAGATGAGGGAGCTACTGGCCACCAAGAAACAAGAAAAAGATTAAACAAAAAGGGGGGGGGGGGGGAGGAGGAAAGGAAAAAGAAATATAAGGCATTCTTTCTGAAACCCTTAAAGTACAAATTGGGAAAACAAATAATAATGCATAAATTTTAATGCATGCCAAATTCTCCAAAATCTTTGTTATGGTGAGAAGCAACATTTAAAGAAGGCAAAATGGAATTAAGAGTTAAAAACGATCAACTAATTGCAGGTTTGAGTTTATCTTTAATTCAGCAGAAAAGCTGATTAATTAGAACTGGAGGATCAAAGGGAATTAAAAAAAACCAACAAATTTAAAAATATAGATTATTAATTAAATGTGAATTGGAATATAATACTCCTGTCTGGACAGTAAAAACATATGATTAGGAAAGTTGCAGATTGGTTAAAGATCTCAGAGCAATCACCAAAATTATAGAAGATATTCATCCAGTAGTAGCTAATTCGTATGACTTATTGACTAAATTGAATAATAATCAGAAATGGTTTGCTGTCCTGGATTTAAAGGATACTTTCTTTTGCTTACCATTGGCCAAAGAAAGCCAAAATTGTTTGCTTTTGAATGGGAAAATCCTGGCACAGGAAGAAAAACTTAATTTAATAAAACATAATAAAATTGTAGTTGGCGTAGTTCTAGGCCCTACGACCTTAGTACAAAATGAGCGTAAGAAAAACAGGCTAGAAGAACAGGATGTAAGGATAAGGAGCATCTGGGAATGGCAGGTGTCCAGGATGGGCTGCCATATCATATAAAAAATATTTTGTTTCCTTTACAATATTCAAATCCGTAATGCAAAAATGGAAATTTAGAACTTTGTTGAGCATGCAAGAAAGAATAAATGAACACATTCTTGCCTTAAAATTTAGTAACCTGAATCTGATTAGGCATGTTGGTTAAAAGCAAACAAACAGCAGCCCATTCTTTTCTTTTAATGTTTTTCTATGAGGTTATTTGGCTAGTCAGAGACATGATATGCTGACAGCTTTTGGATAAAAGAAACTGAAATGTGCAAACTCCTTCAAACAGCAGAAATTCTTCTTGCAAAAGCAGCCTTCTGTTCCTGTTAGAATGTACAGAAAATGCTGTCAATGTGGTGGTTTTTGTCTTATATGAATCAGCAGCTGTTGAGAGAGTCGATAGTCACAATGCTTTTAAATTTCATACCTCCACCAGGTTTAAATCTGGAATATGGTAGTGAGAGTTAAGTCATCCAAAAATTATATTCCTATTCTATGTTATAACAATATTGGTATTCCCTGGTTTAAAAAAAAAAAAAAAAAAAAAAAAAAAGCCTGATGTTTTATTTGTTTTGAGTTCGTTTGGGTTTTTTTCCTGTCTTCAAGACCCATGCTATTTTAAGTCAAATTCTAGAGACATGTTGTTCAACTTCGCTGCACAGTTCCTGTTAGGCAATATTTGTTTGACTAGTGACAGATTCTTAAACCAGTTCGCTTTTAACTCTCTCAAAAACGTACCTGATTTAATTTTAAAGGAGCTAAAGTTGAGACTTTTCTGCTTCAGAATACGTATAGGTAAACTGAATTGTAAAGTATTAGAACTGTTCTAGCTTGCTTTTAAGAGAGCTAGACACAATCTCTAAGCTCTTGATTTTAGTGTTTCAAATTAATGTAGTCTGATCCAAAACAGCTTTGAATTTTGCAATCCATAAAAAAATAATCTGTAGAAATTTTTTTTGAACCCAGAACAAAAACATGACACTTTTGCTTACATCTAAATTAGAATGTTTTCCTCCTGTTTATCTGTATACTTTATTCATCAGTTGAGAGTTCTGTGTTATTCTTTTGTATTGAAAAGCACCTCTGTGAGTACACATAACTCTGAGGAAAGAAGTCATTGACTAAGACCTTAGAAAATGAAACTCCTTATTTCTGAGGGGGACACTGGTTATAGCCACATCACCCTTCTAAGACCATGCAGCAATGTAAGCAAACCTCAGAGAAAGCCACAAAGGGGCATATAAAAGAACGTTTAAGAGCTAGTGATAACAATTCACTAGTTACGCTCAATTTTTTTCTAACACAAGGAAACAAAGACAGGGCTTCTAATTTTTTTTTGTTTGTTTCAGGCTTCTGTATTGACATGCAGGTGTTGCAGCCAAAACGCAGAATCAAATTAAGTTAATATTTATCCCAAAGAACATATTCTCAACTTTTTGAAGTGTTTCTTATATGTTATAGCTGGAATGTTCCTTGCTGTTATTACTATAGTAATAAATCTTGTAATACATTTCATATTTCATACCTGTGGTTCAACTTGTATTCTGCCCTCAGTGTTCTTTGGCTGTGCATGGAGCAGTAGCATTGAAGACATGATTCTACCTATCACTGTGTGCTAACGTTCACGCAAAACACAGCATTTTTCCACTAAACCATAATTACAAATGGTGTTGTCACCATAACAGCTTTTCAGTGTACTTTTCCTTGGTATGTGTTATAGAGGTAAAAATGTCTATATGCCAGACCAAACCCTGAGGCCAGAAGGGGGCATTATGTTGTGTCTTATAATAGACTTTGTGTCTCTCTGGTTTAGAACAGATGCTTGGTGATCAGCATTTTTCCAGGCATACACAGAAAGTGATTGAAAGGTATCTTCATCACTTCTCTTAGTCTCTGTAACCCTGCAGTTATGCTTAAATTTACAGTAGAAAATAACTACATCATTAAACCAGAATGAAATGCATTATAAGTGTCTTTCTGTCACAGTAGCGTGGTTCTGTTTGGTACTGAAATGTGCACCTTTTATACAAAGGTAACTATAGTCACAGAAGTAATTCAGGAGAATACAGGAGAAACAAATGCAATCTGCAATGTGAATTTAACCTATGCTGTAATTAAAATTGTATTTCTTGACTTCATCACTCAGCTCCAAAGCTGGGCACTTCTGCTGTCTGATGTGAATAACCATTAATTCTGCCAGTTGTCCTCGAGCTCATGTGAATGCCAGCATTTGCCAACAACCAAATAAAGCTGGTTTGATTTTAATGATAGTGGCATATCATAACTCTGTGTATTCTTTTTTTAAAGCTTTTTAACACACCCTTTCCATCATATGCAGTGTGCATCACCGAATACTATTTCTCCTTGTCTCTCATGCTGCATGTGCTTGTCCTATTTGTTAAAGTCGAAAGATGATGTTAACTAGTATGGAATTATGCCAAAAAGATTAACTAAATAAGTAGTAGGTCCCTTGGACAATTCTAAGGCAATGTAGGAAAATTTACATATATGATTAGAGAGAACTGACTTCCAGTTAAAAATTACTCACCTATACATACAATATTTAACAGACTATCAAGAGGATATAACTGTGGACTGCACAGCCACACTTAGTGTGACTTTTGTGGCAAAGGCACCACAGGTAGCCACAGGAGGATAAAAAGTGGAAAATTATATACTGAGCATAATAATCACAAAAGTCTTTTAGGAAATGGTACCCATGAATAAATGAAGGTTATTCCAGAGATCTCAGGCAGCAGACAGGCATTCCATACAATGTATTTAGTCATAAATATATCACTGATGTGGAATTCACGAAACAATATTATGTCTTATTTACCTTTTCCATACAAAATCTAGGAAAGCTGCAGTTCAGTGTTTTGAGTAGTCATAAATAAGCATTCCCCTAACTCTTTATTTTTACCTATCTTGAGTGATAGCAAACAGCTCTTTCTTCCAGCATAGGATTATTCTCAATTCAATATCAAAATTAATCAAACTGCCTCGATTAATCAAAATTATATATTATCAACCTGATTGCAATCATTTATCAAAGATAATTTCCTTCTGCAATTTCTAAAGTACATAATCAGTGCAACAAACCAAGCCTACACTAGCTGATAATTGTGTGTTAAATAAAATAGCAAAATTATCCAGTGGACAAAAATAGTCTGGCAATTACTAGGCCTCCCACATATGTGTTATGCTTTTCACAAACTCATGTGAGATCATGTGACAGCCTTATTTACACATGCAACTTCTGTTTTTACTTAGTATCTGTATCTTAGTATAACGTTGTGCATCTTCCTGGTTGAGGAAGTTTACATCAGAAATAACTGATTTGCTGAAGATTCCTAGAGAGCCTTCACGTTTCTTGACTGCTTCTTAATGTACAGACACCAGTCTTGTCCTTATCTGACTCTGTGCTGCCTTTGTCATCGGCCAGAATGTGTCCTTTTAGTTTGTTATCAACTAGGAACATTAAGCAACCCAGGATAGCAATACTGAGAAACAGAACTTTTATTTCAAATTAATTTCAAATGTGAACATGCTAGGCATACAGAAGGAAAATAAATCATTCACTGGTGATTCCTTGAGTGTTTCTGTTAGGTTGGGTTTTCCACACTTCTCCAGATTGCATGTCTGGGCTTTGACTCACTAAGTCAGAAGGCATCATACACTTTCTGTAAACAGTGGTTTTTGGCTGAAATTGTCTCAGCTTCAGCAGCATATTACAGAAATACTGCAAATCATAGCAGAGTTTTCTAAATGTTTATAATTAGCTGGTAAACATAATCAGCATATTACTATGAAACACCTTGTGTTACTTCTTAAGAGTTTGATAATGGATTTTAGGCAGACTGTAGCCCAGCCATGGAGGAAAAATATCTCCAACTTTTTGTCTTAAATATCTTCAAAGAAGAGTTAATGCTATATTTTTACCACCAGGAGGCAGAAAGAGATACATCTATGTTAACTGTCATATGCTGGTGTTTAATTCACAACTGTAAAGAAGCTTTAGCTATTTAGTGCCAAAATTGTTAACTTGTGAGCTGGCACTGGAGTACAGGTAACACTAAAACTCAGTCAAGGTTAAATCAAAACCAATCATCCAGCTTATAAGTCAGAAGAAGGAAAAAAGTCACAACAAAAGTGTCCCATTGTAAAGAGAGACAGAACATACTTAAAGAAACTGAGATTTGAAATAGATCATTTACAAAGTATGAAAAGCCACTAAAGTTCATCTTGTCACAAGACCTTGAGCCTACAAGAAACTGGTAGAGGGACTTATTACAAGGGCAGATATGCACAGGACAAGGGGGAATGATTTTAAACTGACAGAGGGGAGATTGAGATGAGACATTAGGAAGAAGCTCTTCCCTATGAGAGCTGTGAGGCACTGATACAAGTTGCCCAGAGAAGCTATGGCTGCCCCATCCCTGGCAGTGTTCAAGGCTGGGTTGAACAGTGCTTAGAGCAACCTGGTCTAGTGGAAAGTGTTCCTGCCTGTGGTATGGGATTGGAACTGGGTGAGATTTAAGGTCCTTTCCAAGCCAAACCATTCTATTTTGTGATTCTATCTCCAACCCCGAAACAGCATTATGCAAGTTTTGAAATCCTGAATGAGGTTTGTCAGTGCTCAGCTGTAAGACTCCACTAGCTTACATATACCTAACTTGGGACTTAAGCCCCTGTTGTCTGACATAGAGTATTGGAACATCTCATTATTTTATAACCATGACTCTTGGTTTATGGTTTTTCAGATGTTTCCTTTTCATGCTCTTCAGATTGCATAATGAAGCACACTACTGCACTCATCCTCCAATTCAAAGAGAAATGATTTGTGTAAGAAGTACATGAAGTCCTATCTCAGTCTACACTGAATTTAATAAAAAAGCCAGACAAGCCTTCACATAATTAAGTATTCAAAGGCTGAACATGGAATTTTCCGTCATCTTTTGTTAACACTGCTGGGTTTTAATTGATCCTTTCCAATTTTCAAAGGAATGAATCATCTGAAATATGTGAGGTAAGCTTTATATCTGGAATTTTAGTAGACTTGGCTTTCAGAAACATGAAGCAATGAATGAAGATGTAGAAAATACCATTTCATTAAGAAGAATTTGGAACTGCCTCTCTGAGTAATGATATTTCAAATACTAGGGGTCCAGAATCATTACCAAATTCAGACTAAACAGGTTTTTATTTTTACCTGAAGTTATTAAAGGCCTTTAAAAGGCCAAACATTTGTTAAAGCAACCTACAATGTGGATATTTTATAGCCATGAAACAAATGCTGAAGCCAAGGGGAAAAATCAAAATCTTCAGTCTAAACTTTTTGAATTTAGAAAAGTTAGGAATTTAAATGCATATGAAAACACTGAATAGTGAAGTATGATTTTCTGAAACACTAAACATCCACAGATTAATTTAAATTTTTTAAAATTGTTTATTCATATATATTTAGCTGATTGAATGTAAATAGCTTGGTCTCAGTGGATTGCTTAAGACACATAGTGAATTAGTGACAGATGAGAAAACAGACTGCAGGTACCTCAGGCATTCTTTTATTTTCCTGTGTTAAATGAAAGCACCTTTTTGCTTTGACACAGCAATGAATTTTAAATTTTGTAAGTCCTGGTGTTAGTTTACCGTGAGGCATCTAGTGGAGGCAAAATGAGCAGCTCACTTCTGTCATTCTAAACTAACCTGGTAGGAAGGAATCAAGCAAGATTAAAGAAGTTGTGTGTTCTCATTTGCATAACTGTATGCCTATTAGAAAACTGTGCAAGAGTAAATAAGATATCTAAGATCTGATTAGATTTATAGCACAGAAAAAAAAAATAATTATAGCAGCTCATGACTTCCTTCAGACAGTACTCATGAGAATAAAGGGGTAAATACTACATCAAGGAAATTGAAGAGCCAAAGGAAGAGAACAGGCTTCACTGGGACAGCCATTTCCGAGGATATGCAAATAGGTATGAGTGAGAGAGAGGGTGATACACAGAACTCCATCCAGTCCTCAGAAACAGAAAGTACAAAAAAGCATACTAAAAACGATTTCATTTTTTCCCAATTCTAAGCATGGACAAGGCCTGTCACAAGGATAAAACTAAATAACATTCCTGATTTTGTAATTAAGCCTGAAACTGAAATATTTTCTAGAAATTTTGCATCTCATAAATTATGAGATTCTAGAACAAGATGTCAGCGAGCTTAGTTTGGTTGGCTACCACTGTCACAGGAGGAACAGAAATACCTGCTATAGCTGGCAGCTGGAGTTACAGTAGCACCCACTTGCCACTCCAGGCCAAGTGTCTCTCACACAAGAAAAGCCCATAATTCTTTTTCTTGTCACTTCACCCTTTCAGTTTCTTTGCCAAAACTGTATTAATCTCTCCATGAGTTTTCCAGATCACCACACTCATATCCTATGGTTTTCTCCCAAATGTACAAATAAGTTGAATTGGAATTTCTACATATAAGTAAAGATGATGAGTTCATCCATTATCTCCAAAGAGTCCTTCAGCGCTGGACAAGTGTGTAGCTACCAAAATTATGACAGAAGGCATGGGAATTCTCCACCATAACATGTACTCAGGTTGTGCTTAGACCATCATACTTCCAGCCTTTCCTTCTCTTGCTACATGGCCTCCCTTGAGCAGAGAGTGAACCACAGTAGCTCTGTCCTGAGAAGGATGGGCATAGAAAACAAAGCGTGGACTGTTTACACTGAGCTTTATTGTTGCATGTCTTATTTTCTCTCAAACTGCCTTGATATCATTTGGCCACAGGGTATATGAACACTGGCTCAGGATTGTTATGTCATTGGTTTCTTACCATCATAGAAATCAGAGGTAAAGATCCTTTAAGGTATCTAATCATCCTTCAATACCAGAGAGCTGGAAGGATGTTCCTGGGACACACTTACTAATCTTTTATGTAGTTTAGTTCTACATGTATCGTATTTATCTCAGGAAGTTAACAGAATCGCTGTTACGAAATTTTATTGTTAGTGTTCAGTCTTAAATTTTTTTGCTTAATATCACCCCTCATGTTTACCTAATGAGCTTGATAAGCTATAAAGAGAGAAAGGCCACTTGCTGGCCTAGCAGGTTTTTGGAAAGCTCTTTCAGCTCCATCACAGATACTGTACCATTGTTCTTAGCTCTTGTGACATATGCAGTAATTTGAGAATATTTCACTTCAGCTGACAGTGAATCCAATATATTATTTGTAATATAGAATCACAGAATCATAGAATCATCTGGGTTGGAAAAGATCTTTAAGATCATCAAGCCCAACCGTTCCCCAGCACTGCCAAGGCCACCATTAAATCATGTCAATGAGGGCCTCATCTACACGGTTTGTGAACACTTCCAGGGATGGTGACTCCACCACTGCCCTGGGCAGGCTGTTCTAATGCCTGACCAACCTCTCCAGCAAGAAGCTGTTCCTGGTATCCAGTCTAAACCTCCCCTGGTGCAGCCTGAGGCCATTTCCTCTTGTCCTATCACTTGGTCCTTGGGAGAAGAGACCAGCTACCTCCTGGCTCCATTCTCCTTTCAGGTAGTTCTTGAGAGCTATAACGTCCCCCCTGAGCCTTACTTCTCTTCTCCAGACTAACACCCCCCCCCATCCCCCCCAGGTCTCCCAGCCATTCCTCATCACACTTGTGCTCCAGACACTTCACCAGTCCATTGCCCTTTTCCTGGACCCACTCCAGCACCTCAATATCTCTCTTGTAGTGAGTTTAAATATGAAAGTGATTAGAACAGAGAGACAAGTTAACTACAGATAGGACAAAGCGATTTCTTTTTTATACTGCGCATGAGGTTTTGCTGATTAGCAACAACCTAAGGATTTAGTATATGCATTGAACTCCCCATCTCAAATTGAGTTTGTTTGAATTTTATCAGCAGTAGTACCAATGGCAGTATATCTGAAGATCTCAAAAATCCAGTTATGATCTGAATCCCTTCACTTCCTTCCTCTTCCCCACCACCAGGTAACTGTGACATGGTACTGCATATTTTCCTCCTGATTCTCCTGTTTTCTTCTTAACATATAGCTACATGCATGTAATCTGCCCATAAATTCTTAATACAGAGTACTTGATTCAAATTTGGACACTGTAAAATAAATATTACACTTATTAGAAAGAGCTTAGAGAAAAGGATACTTTTACCTCTCAGCATCATTCACTACAAATGCTTAGTGTTCCCACAAAAATCAGCAACATGCATCCATTAAGCTTTCTTTTCCCACACTTATACCAAAATTCCCTTCAAGATTAGACTCAGATTAGTAAATTAAATATTGTGAAGAAGCATGAATATAGTAATCTCTTAGTTTATCAGGAGAAAAACATCCATTACAAAAGCAAGTAAACTCATTTAGATCAGAAAAAATATTATTGTGACTGTATGTCATTTAAAAATAGTCAAGAATAAGCTGTGCTGTGAAAGATGTGTGAAAGGTAGAAATTTGTGTGCTGTCACCAGCAGCAAGCACAAGGTGATGGTTCAGGAAAAGATATGAAAAGACTGCAAATGGTTTTCCATATCTTGCTAGCTCACAGAAATATGGATCATATGGTTTTTTCCAAAGAGGCGGGTCATATCCCTATCAATGTATCTTTGCATATGATAATCCCTACATACTTCCCTTCAGTAGTCTATTTTTTTTAAATCTGTTAATATAATTGTAAACATACTTTGTGTCAGCTAGTTGCAGTAATCTCTATTGCATATTGTAGATGAAAAAAAATCTATAAACCTCTTAAATATTAAACTTCTGTGCTTGCATCTTCCTCTGAGCATTTTCTGTGTTGGGAGAAGCATTTATCCTTTATCCAAGGTGTTCATGACTAGTCTCCCTCCCTTCTCATTTATTTTTCAAAGCTAAATATCTCTTATGTCATACACAAGCCTTTACATAAGTTCAGTATTTTCCTGGTCTTTTCCATACCTTCCTTGCTCTATTATATCTATTTTGAAAGAAATGTATTTTGCTTCATTTAGTGGTACAGTTACACTGTTTAGTGCTCAATTCCTTTGCTAATAATTGCTGATGTTCTATTTGGGTTTGACCCAAATAGAATATTTATTTTGACCATTTCAGAATTTTCAGCTAATGACCAAATTAATTTCTTAAACAATTAAAAAAATATATCTATTTTAGAGCTTCACAGGATTGTTTCACCTGTGTGTCTTATTTTGCATTTATTGACACTTAACTTCATTTGCCATTTCATTGCCTAGTCAGTCAGTAAAAGACTAACTCATGACAGTCAGTTTTAGTTTTGTCTAGTTTTAATCATTTTATGTCATCAGGATAATTTGTCAATTCACTATTAGACACTTTTACCATAATATATGCAAATATACAGAGCCAAAACCCAGCACATTGCTATGCTTTGTCCCTCAGGATGGCAACACACCTTGTTTAAGTGTTTTACCAATTTTTCTTGATTTTACACTCGTTCAGTGGTGAAGTTCCAAAGCATTGGAGGGGCCCACTGGTCTTGATACTTGCCCGTACTATCCCACACACCCTGCCACTCATGACTGTCCAGCCTTGGTGAAAATTTCTTGGTCCTCCTATGTTGTCATCTAACCCTAGACAAGATCCAAACCTGATCCTGCTTAACGTTTGAGATCAGACAAAATGGTCATGGGTAAATCACACTATTATGATTTACATTGTGATGAGTGACTATTAATCTGAAACAATGAATGCTTATCACAAATTCGATTAGGCACACCCTGGTCAGATCTGTCGTCATCTCAACACTTTGTGCCCCAGGTTGGGTGCCGCGAAGAACTGTCATGGTTTAAGCCCAGCCTGTAGCTCAGAACCATTCAGCCACTTGCTCACTCCCTCCCCCCTTCCTCCCGCCCTGCTCCCGAAGGGATGGGGAGGAGAATCAAAAGAATGTATCTCCCATGGGCTGAGATAAGAACAGTCCAGTAACTAAGGTATAACACAAAACCAGTACTGCTACCACCAGTAATAATAATGATAAGGGAAATAACAAGGGTAGAGAATACAACTGCTCATCACCCGCCAACTGATACCCAGCCTGACCTGAGCAGTGATCTAACCCTTCTGGGTAGCTGCCCCCAGTTTATATAGTGGGCATGACCTGCTGTGGTATGAAATAACTCTTTGGTTAGTTTGGGTCTGGTGTCCTGTCTCTGCTTCCTTCCTGCTTCCTCTCCTCCCTCAGGAAGTCCTTGGTCAGAGTAAACATTGCTTAGCTAAACATTACCTAGCAACAACTGAAAACATCGGTGTTACCAGTGTTGTTCCCAGGCTGAAAGTCAAAAACACAGCACTGCACCAGCTACTAAGAAGGAGAAAAATTACTACTACTACTGAAGCCAGGACAGTAAAGTCAAGTAAACTGAAATAGGCTTTAACTTGTTTTCTGGAATCTCTAATTTAAATTTAAATAATAAATTTAAATCCACATGATTGTCATGTGTATTCTAGCTTGTAATAAATCAGAGAAGAAAGACCCACAGCTATTACATGTAGATTCATTTACTTGATTAACTAAATCCCAATAATTTAAAAATGGAAAAAAAAAAAAAAAGAAAAAAGGGAAAGACTTAAGGCTCTTAAAAGCTTATGTTTCAAAAAATAACAGAGGTATAAACAGATATGAAAATAAATCTCACTTTTACTTATTTTTTTTAATAATGAAGAATGTAAAAAACTAAGTGGCAAGGCTTTTTTTACATAAAAAAAAACACAACAAACAATAAAATAACTAAAAAAATAAAATAACTAAAAATGTTCCAGTTATCAAACATATGGTCTGATGTTACAAGTGTTGCTTAAATGTTGTAAATGAAGTCAGCTGTGCAAGAACACTCCACCCTGTTTTATACTGTAGGGTTTGCAAAATGCTCTCTGTTGAGCTAGTAAAGACATTACCATTAAGTTTCAGGGGATGGCAGGTAGATGTTATTTTATGCAATGCCCATTTTAAATAACAATAGAAGATACATGGGCAAGGAAAAGGCAGTAAAGGCTTTAACACAACCATGAGATTGCTGTAGTTCCAAAGGAACTATAAATACAGATTCTCAAAATGTTTTGAAAAATATTTAACTTCTAGAAAACCCTGTAAGAAAGTTACAGGGTATATTGCAGCCACTTTTTCTTCTACAAAGACTCCTGGATTAAGATCTAACGCACATCAATAATTTTATAAAATAGAATATTAAGGAAAAACTACCCTATTCCAGCTACAGCAAAAGGTGAGATTGTGATGTCATTCCTAAAGATAATTTATAGAATCTGTATTTATTACATGTTAGATTTGCTGTTCATTGGAGTTTTAAGATATTTTCTTATGGTGGGAAGCAGACAATTTGAAATTTCATAGACTCGTAGAATAGTTTGTGTTGGAAGGGACCTTCAAACTCATCTAGCCCAGCCTCCCTGCAATGAACAGGGACATCTTCATCTAGATCAGGTTGCTCAGAAGAACACCCAGCCTGACCTTGAACGTCTCCAGGGATGGGACATCCACCACCTCTCTGGGCAACCTGTGCCAGTGTTTCACCACCCTCATTGTAAAGAATATTCTCCTCACATCCAGCCTGAATCTCCTCTTTTTTAGTTTAAAACCGTCACCCCTAATCCTATCTCAACAGGCCGTGCTACAAAAACCTCTCCCCATCTTTCTTACAGGCCTCTTTTTAAGAACTGAAAGGCTGCAATATTGTCTTCCCAGAGTCTTCTCTTCTCCAGGCTGAACAACCCCAACGTGCACCATAAACTTGGAGACAAAAAAATAAACCTTAACAAAACCCAGAAATAAAAACCCCAAAAGAGCAGACAAAAAATAAAGAAGTATTTTTGTAAAAAAACATGATACCACAGTACAAAAAATATTTCAACATAATGAAATACCATTTAAAAAATGTCTTGATTTGGGGAATCCGAAGTGCTAACAAGACATACAGAAAACCTGTATTTTTCTCACATCTGTGAAAGTCTATCACCTTCAAGACTTATGTGTATACTTTTTAAAGACAGATTTTAGTGAGAGATACTGTCATAAATCCTATTAACAGCTCTGTTTGAAATACTTTGGTGGCAGGTGTGTTGCACTATCATAAACACAAAGGTATGAAATGGGTTCTGAATATGTGCTAAGATATAGTTACAGCAAACTTCCTGTATCCTGTCTCCACACATTAAAACATTCACATTGTGTTAATATTAAGGATCCTGGAATGTAAGTTTTGAGCATGTGTTCTCAGTCCTTGAGAAAGGCATTCATTGCTTTATGGGGTTGGGTTACATAACCTTGTGAATCTGAGGTATAAATGTAAGATAGGATTCTGTAAACATCTCTTAGTCACATATGCCTACCTTTTAACTGACCAGCCGTTTCAGGAAGTGAAAAGTTACCCTTTGGCAAAGCACTGCCTATGCACCTGCTAAAGGAAGTTTAGAATTCATATCTGACAGTTCATAGGAAAATGTTCCAAGCCCAGAATATCTACACAGAAAAAGTTCTCAGGACTCACTCTATACCACCTGGACAGCTACAGATTAGTATAAAAGTTTAGGTAGGGAAAAAAAAAAAAAAAACCAGGAAAAAAGTATTTATACTTCTTCAAAGGGAAATTGGGTTTGCTCAGCCTGGAGAAGAAAAAGCTCTGGGGAAACCTTAGAGCAGCTTCCAGTGCCTAAAGGGGATACAAGAAGCCTGGAGAGGGGATTTGGACAAGGGCCTGTAGAGGCAAGACAAGGGAGAATGATTTTAAACGGAAAGAGGGGAATTTTAGACTAGCTATTAGGAAAAAATTCTTCATTATGGTGGGCCCCTGGAACAAGTTGCCCAAAGAAGTGGTAAATGCTCCATTCCTGGCAGTGTTCAAGGCCAGGCTGGATGGGGCTTGGAGCAAAACGAACTGCTCTAGAGGAAGGTGTCCTTGTCTGTGGCAGGAGGTTGGAACAGGAAGAGCTTTAAGGTTCCTTCCAACATAAACCAGTCTGGGATTCTATGATATTCCAGTTAACTAATAAAAACTGCTTTGTTTTGAAAAGGTTTCAAGAATCAATATAGTTACTTCTGGTCGCATTATTTCTTCACAGACTCAGAGTTTTAAAATTATCTTTTCTATGGACTTTTTGGACAATTCAGAAAAGAGCAAAAATACAGTCTTAGACACAAAGAAAACATCTTTTTCCCTGACACTGAACATAAACTGACACTTTTTTCACTGACACTGCCACACATAACTGAAGTTATGCTGGAGGCTTTTTCTAAAGAGTTGGAATGTGTCATCAACCTGGCTGCACAGAAAAGAGAGTATGGTCTGAGTGCAACACAAGAGCAAGTAAGTTTCAGCAGGAGAGAGTTTTTACTGAACTGAGGATCAAGTCTCCCAAGTTCTGCATTTCAGTATCAGTTTTCAGGGTGTCATTTTGGGTTGTTATAAGAATGTGATCTTGGTCATGATAAAGACAGAAAGTCAATCTTATTTTCTTAAGCTTAGAGCAGTACTATCTTCTAAAAATGGTATCAGACCATCTTTATTTAAAATTATGTATTTTTTGCCATGGACTGAGTGAACAGTAAGGCATTAGGCCTGTGCATTTGTGACAACTTTAGAAACTCACTTTATGTACTTTCATATAAGAAAATAAATCTAAAAAAAACAAATTAATTGAACAGCAGCAGTGGCAAAACAGCAAAAAACTACATTAAGAATAGTCTGAGATAGCTTGAACAGATAGTTTTTAAGAGCAGATATTTGTGTTTTTAATCAGATATTTACATGCAGACTTACAATACATTAAAAATAAACAAGCTTTAAGAGACATAGCTATCAAATACATGCAAAATCACCTAAGTATATTTAGTCTTCATGTTCTTCCTCTCAAAAGAGTTGAGGTATCTTCTTTCCATCACTCTTAATTTGTCTCTTTTATGCAGCACTAGGTTTTATAAATACCTCATTTCATTCATATGAGTACAATAAATTTCTCAAACGTGTAAAATTAAAAATCTTCAGCAAATGAACTGTCTTTAGATATTTCTAAATAGCCCAGGTAACATGGGGCTACTCATGGTTCACTAGGCCTACACAAATATTGAATAAGAGCAAACAAAAACTCAAGTACCAACAGCCATTTTATCTAGCATGAAAAAAAAGTGGTAACTACTAATTCAGTTGATAATAGTGTCTACTATGAAGCACAGTGGTATTGTGAGTTTGGAAACTTAAATAAGACAAAAACATTACTCTGTTAGAAAGCAAATAAATAGGTGTTCTTTTAGAAATAAATCAAAATATACCATAAAACTACATAATGGATATAATCACTTTCTTGCTGTGATTAGGCTGTTGCATTTTTCCTGGTTAATAAAAACTGAGTTCCAAATGTGGTAAGAAAAGAAAAGAAAAAAAAGAGAAGCAGCATTTCCATCCTTGCCTTGACAAGGTTTTGAGGTCTAATTGAACTTTGCATTCATTTACAATTAGTTTGCTTTGTTTACATTCTGATAGCATTAGCAAACTTACTAAAAAAGAGATACAAACAAAATTTGTGCCAATTACACATGAAAATGATTAGATTTTATTAATCCAAGAATTCATGAAATCAATTTAATTATTGGTATTCTCATTTCAGATATCTCATTATTCTTCACACTAATTAATCACAAACACTAATGAGTATTTTTTAAATGGGGCTTTTTACTTACCCAGAATGGAAAACTCTTTAAAAAGCCATGATATCCACTTCAGGGAAACAAACAAGTTCTAAAAATTAATATATTTTTATTTTCTTAGAAAAGATGTGAATCTGTAAAGTAACTGCAGCTTTCTTGGTTTAAAATGAGAAACTAAAAATATCTCCATATGGGACTTTCAATTTACAGTATTGTCTACAGTTATAGACTTAAATTACAGAAGAATAGAGCTTATGATTTTTACTTTTTATTCCAGTACTGACTGAGTTCGGGAAGCAATATTTGCTTCCTTGAATAAGCCATTATTCAGCAAGGACAAGTGTGCATCAGAATGGAAGATTAACAAATACTGCAAATAAACATAGGGTTATGCAATACTTTTACTGAATGACACTAGTAGCTTTTGGAGGTTGTCTTCCTCTTGTGTCACTATCCATTCTGTCTGGAAGTACATCCCATATTTTATGGTGTCACATAGAGAAAACATACTAAATGTAACAGTCTAGCAAATAGGGTCCTCCCTCACAGAGGTGTGAAGGAGGACATCTCTGCCCTCCCTTACAGAGATGTAAAAGAAAATACTTTTGAAAAGGAAGACATTATTTCTGATGTGATAAAATGCACAGAAGTATTTGAAGATATGCTAATCCCAAACACATTTGGCTTTTAACTGAGGAGACCAAAAGTAGGAAGATAAAGACAGATTGGTTAGGGAAACTAATAAAGCTCATGGACTATTTCTGACGGACAAGAATGGGACAGTTGTGGAGGTCAGAGAAATAATATTGGAGAAAGTTATGTTAGAAAACAAAACAAAAAAGGAAATATCAGAATCAAGTATAACAATTTTAGTTGTACAGGCTGCAAGATTGTTGTGGTTTAAGCCCAGCCTGTAGCTCAGAACTATGCAGCCGCTCGCTCACTCCCTCCCCCCTTCCTCCCGCCCTGCTCCCGAAGGGATGGGGAGGAGAATCAAAAGAATGTAGCTCCCACGGGCTGAGATAAGAACAGTCCAGTAACTAAGGTATAACACAAAACCACTACTGCTCCACCAATAATAATAATGATAAGGGAAATAACAAGGGGAGAGAATATAACTGCTCATCACCTGCCAACTGATACCCAGCCTGACCTGAGCAATGATCCAGGCCTTCCGGGTAACTGCCTCAGTTCTACTTCCTGGGCATGACCTGCTGTGGTATGGAATAACTCTTTGGTTAGTTTGGGTCTGGTGTCCTGTCTCTGCTTCTTTCCGGCTTCCCCTCCTTCCTGGCAGAGCATGAGACTAAGAAAGTCTTTTGTCAGAGTAAACATTACTGAGCAGCAACTAAAAACATCGGTGTTACCAGTGTTGTTCCCAGGCCAAAAATCAAAAACACAGCACTGCACCAGCTACTAAGAAGGAGAAAAATGACTGCTACTGCTGAACCCAGGACAAAGATAAAAAGCAATTTCCAAAGAGGCTGAATAAAAAAAACTCTTTAAAATCATATTTAAGAAAAAAAATAAAAAAAATCCAGAGAGCAGAGAGAAGGCAGGGAGAGAGAAAAGTAAAAGAAACAACAGTGTGAACACCAAGGTGAAAGAAGAAGGGGGAGGAGATGCTCCAGTCAGAGCAGAGATTCCCTTCCTGCCTGTGGAAGAGACCATGGTAGAGATGGTATTTCCCTGCAGCCTGCAGGCAAGTCCACACTGGAGCAGATATTCACTCTGCAGACCATGAAGAACCCCATGCTGGAGCAGTTGGACATTTTATGGAGGAACTGTGGCTGATGAAGAACACAAGCTGGAGCAAGGGAAAAGTGTGGGCAGGAAGCAGCTGCAGAAAGTTGCTGCTCAGGGAAGGCATGAGGGGAAGCTGAAGAATCAGGAGCAAAAGAGTGAAGTTGAGCCTCAGAAAAAGGATGTGAAGGGGGAAGGTGGTGTTTCATTTTTGTCTTTGTCATTACCCAAATCCATTTTAACTGAAGAAGATTAATTTTCCCCAAGCTGAGACGGTTTTGCCCATACAGAGACTGGTAAATCATTCCTCATCTTTATCTCAACCCACATGCTTTTACATCTTATTTTCTCCCTGTTGAGGAGGGGGAGTGAGGAAGGGGCTGGGTTGGCATCTAGCAGCTGACCAATGTCAACCCCACACACAGTTACCAACAAAAAGGGCAGAGTGCGTTGATACTGTCATTTCTTGACTTGATTAATTCTTTTTTTTTTTCCCTTAGATAACTGTTTTTTAAAAAAGCAATGATACTCTAATTTGTAGTGCTGTAAGTGCTTTTTTTTTTTTTTTTTCATTTTAAAATACCCGATTTAGGGCTCTGAGGGTTTCAACTTTCATAAAAAAGTTAAAATAGTTATTAAAACTTATTTATTAAAATTAGTTTTGCTGAGTAAGAAGCTATTTAATGATGTAAAAATAATGTTTTCTTTCATTGAGGACAAAAGCTCATCTTGTAAGCAACAGAAGTAACTAAAGCTCTTTTCTTCAGGCTTCATGCATTACAGTAGAAGTTATGATAGTCAGCTGCCCATGCCATTAAGAGGTTAAATGATGCTTAGGGTATTCTTAATACTTTTCTTTACCTTTGGATTCTTTATAGAATCATAGAATCATAGAATCATTTGTAGCCCTCAGGAACACAACATGCAACAAATGTTGTGTAATGGGTTCTGAATATTGTAAAATGTAAAAGAGCATGCTGTTTTAGAGTTGGAGGAAAATACTTCTACATGCTACATTTAGGCACCTAATTTGAATTAGGAGGCTAGTCATATTGTCTATGCAGACAGATACCTCCTGCTAGAGGATGATTCTGAGCAGACATTCACTTTAGGTTTTTTTACTGTTCTGGGTTAGTTTCAGTTGCCTTTCAGTATTTCATGCAATTACAAATCAGTTGTCAATGATTAGAGTGAAAACCATTTCCACAATAAATTCCTGCATTCAAATTGCTACAAGTTTAGCAGAAGTCTAAGCAGACAACTTTGACAAGTCAACCAAGTTTTAGAAAGCTGACTGTAATGTTTTCAGCTGTACTGCAAACAGTCCAGTCATTTAAAAATAAACACAAGCATAATTGGGTTACTCATAAACACAGTAAATCATACCTCAGAATAATCTGCAGAGTCACAATAGAATATTTGTAGTACTTGAGCAAATACATTCTGTGTTGGCCTGTGTCATCTATGATGCAACATGAATAAAAATTTGTTATACTGCACCTATTGTATCTGGGAAGCTGAATCTTAAGATGAAAGCCTTAGTTACATTTTATATTGCCACAACATGAAACTTCAAGAAACAGACAGCTGCTTTATTGAAATCTATGAAGTTTACCTTACATTGTACATGAAATCAAACTTTAATAGTACAAAACTGAAGACAAAAATTGGTCTCTAAAAAATATATTGGTAGGACTTAAGCAGACAAGTTTACAATCCAACTCTCTAAGTACAGATAGAACTAAAAATTAAAAAAATTCATCCACTATCAGTGTGCATATTTTTTGCTGTCAGATAATTTTATTGTTGTTCACACAATATCTAGCACCATCAAAATCTCAATAGTATTCCCAAACTCTAGTATAAATTATCTTAGTTATTTATTATGACTAAGAATCAAAAGAGTGTGGCAAATTCTGTAGAAGTAATTTATGTATCACTTATTTAAATTTTGCCTTCATGTATTTATCTCTCAGTTAAGAAAAATGAAACCTTGGAAATTATTCCTCCAGTGCACTTAGGAGTCTCATGCTTACAGACACTGAATAAAAAAAAAATATTCACTAAACAAAATACTGTGGGCCCACAGGTACATTGAAACTAAACAAGATAAAAATAATGTATCTCCTAGTTCTATATTCTTGTTTTTGTAATAATGGGCTCTTCAGCTTCTTAAAGGAAGAAGGAAGGCATTACCAAATGCATTTGGTCCTCTAGATTATTGCCTTAAAACCAGAAATATTCTTTCTTAGTCTAATACTTGGTAACAACTAGTTTCGTGGGCGCACTCAGTCAGGAAGTGGAATGTTCAGGCAAAATATACTGTAACAGTGTCAGACATGAAATTGCCTTGTGTGATGTCATGCATAAATATAACTCCCTCATTAAAGGGATTACAAGGAATCTTCATTAGTGTACCATTCCAAAAGTATATTTGTTCGGTTTAAACCATGGGTGGTATTATTAAATAGTAGTGCATTTCATGCTGTTTGGTGCTCTTCTCAGAACTGTAGCAGATCATAACGTAGCATTACTAATGAAAATGGAAGTTTCCGTCCATAATGCTGAAGATAGCACCTTGAAAATCTAGTTTCTAAAGATGCTTTTTAAATAAACATATGAAAAGAAGCATTAATAGGTTAATTGAAAAGTTTAATGTATTAAAAACCCATTACTGTCCCTCCATGATTTTTTTGATGGAGTTAATAGCACTTCATGGATCAAGTTCTTTTGCATTTGTTCCCATAAACACTTGACAACTTTACTTGAATACCATCAGGCAAAAAGGATCAGTCTTCTCCAAGCAAAACTGACATTTCCTTGATTTTTTTTTCAGAGATTTTTGTCAGAGTAAAGATTTCAGGATTTGATTTTGTAAATTTCAAATTGTTCCTAGTACTTTGTAAAATTTCAGTTAAACAACGATAGCATGTTCATTGTGAATACTCAATTCAATCACACAGCTAAGTTCCCATCAGCAAGTCCAAAAGCTAGGAAGGCTTCAATTAATTATAACAAAAGAATTTCTGTAGGAAATATTTTGCACTATATTTCAATTAAAATGAAATATTTAAATTATTCTCATATTTCCTTAAAGTGACACTATGTATTCAGTTAAAACCAGGGCTAAGAAAACAATTTGGTATTGAAGAATTTATCCAAAGGTTTGGTTCTGTTTGGTTTGGGTTTTTTTTCTTCCACTATTCATTGAATACTACAATCCAAACACAGCTTTTTGAGATTTTTCTTTTAAATCCTTATTACTATTATTTTAAATTTATATATATTCTTCTTTAAGTTTTCTTTAATTCATTAGTATTTCTGTAAACTCAAGATTTCACATTTTAAACATTTTTGACCATTAAAAATATAGTTGTAAGCAGGAACAATGGAAATTATTTTATAGCAGAGTGGGTAATTATGGGCCTGTTTTAATTTTATTTTTATAACTCATGTCCATTTGCAGTTAAAACTTTACATTAGGAGAAAATATAAACTAAGTAAAATTTTTTTTCTTCTGTGTTATTTGTGTTAAGGAAGCACATAGAAACCATAATAGAGAGAAGTAAAGGAATATTAAGATACAATATTAGTACTAAAAAGTCAGTTCTCTAAATAGAAGAGAAGGAGTCAGAAAAGAAGAGGTAGAAGATTTACGAAATGGCAAAATGATTGCCAGGGTTACATAGCACACTAGAGTGAGTAAAAAGAAGCCTATATTTCCTAACTTCCTGTGTGCTTGCCTTCTTCCTGAACTATGTTGACTCTTGTATTCAATTAATCAATATATCAACATTCTGTAATGCTACATCTACAGCTTTTCCCTGGAGAAAAATACAAAGATATGAATTAATGGAGACCCATAAACCAAGGATAAGAAGATAAGAAACATCACTATCTCAATTACCTAGGAGTTGGAAAATGAAAAGTCTAGGATGCCAATTCCTCACAACTATATCGCTAGAAATATACCACTGAAAACTTGTTTTCCTGAGGAAGAGAAAGCCCAGAACATTCAAATGATGATGTGGGAAATCTACAGCAAAACATTTGCCTTGGATTACTTAACTCCCAACCCTGCATCTTAATCATGCTTCTTCCTCCTGACATGAAGTGTGATGAATGGACACATCTAAGCCTAACTGTCCCTCCAATCCCTTAAGGTATCTTAGGAAGTCTTACCAAATTTGATGGTTTGTGACTGAGCACAGCTTAAGACAGAAGTCTGGCTCTGTCTTTTGTTTCAGGCATAGTTAAACTTCCTCAGAATTTTAGGGCTTGTGGAGCAGTATAAGTTTGTAAGTTATAATATAAGTTTATAAACTAAAAAGTTTGTTTTCACAGAAGGGAGTACTGTTTGTTCTGAAATGGATTCAGACACAGATTTTTCCCTTCTGCTTGAAAGCTTGCTTGTTTTGAAAAAGCGTGAAGAGTAGCTTGTGAAATGGTAGGATGATATCTAATGGAACCCTTGAAAGCAATTCTACAGCCATTATCTAACTCAGCTGGCCCATCGAGACCTGAGAAGATAGGACATGAGTTTAACATTTCATAGTAGAAGCAATTTGCTATAAATTGAGGTAGCATTTTAGGTACATGGGTTCACTTGACAAATTTCAATTCAGTAAATACAAAGTCATTCACTGCACTTGAGAAAATGGGGTTTGGATTCCTGCAAACATTATCTACAACATTGTCTTAGAATTAGAGGCACAGATATGTTAACAGTAAGAGAAGTGTTCATTAAAGTAGTTGGATATGCTTCATGAATTTGTCACACAGGTGACAAAGCACAAAGCATATTGTTAAAATGGCTGCAAATTTATGTAAGTTATCTCACGAAAACAACCTAAAACCAATCTGAATTTGGCCTCTAGCAATTAAATATGAAAAAGGATAATTACATCAAATACTTAAATTGGTTTAGAAGTTTAACATTTTTATTTTAAATTGCTAGTATGACTTCCTGTTGGCCAAGCGATAAGGAAAAAAAGTTATATCTCCTTTCTGCTGCTTCCATTGTCTCTTATGCCATAAGCCTCATCATCTTAATACACTTCCATTTTATTCTCAACTACCTTCACGCTAGCTGTAAAGCTAGGAAAAATTTCTTTGTTTGCTTACATTTTTCATCTTAGATATTGTTATTGGTAGACATTAGGAGACATGATAATCTCAAATAGAAGCCAAATGGGGAGGGAGAGGAAAGGTGCAACAGGAAAAGAACCAAAGTTTATCATGCTGTTCACTTCATGTTTTGATATATGATCAAAAGCAAAATTCAAAACCATTTTGAACATCCTGATTTGCAATAATACACCATGTTGACTCTGTACAGTAGAAAAGTGTCTACACTATACAGACCATGTGTCCAAAGTGACACTGGCATAAAAAACCTGGAAATGGAACTGGAAGTAAAGATATGCTGTAAAACTATTTGTACATACAGATTCTTTACTTACAGGTAATTTTCAATTATTTTCTGGGTCATCTACTGGTTCTTCTAGAATTATCTAAAACAAAAGATTCACAAAAGATTTGCTTGAAAGCCATGTCATTTACTATATATCCTGTATCACATCAAGGTGGGGGATTCTAATAGTCCATTCAAAGACCTTAGGAGACTCACTGCAAAATACCCTGTATTATTGTGACAAGTGTTTAATTTGATTGATTGCAGGGGAAAAAAAAAAAATCAGATTTTCCGTCTAATACAGTTGTCAGAAGATCAATAGCCCTTATAAAAATTAGAGAAACATCAGCAAGCACAAACTGTACCATAGCTGAAATCACACCAGAAAGGCCAGCACGGAGACCATTCATGTATAAAGACCCACCACATCTTCATTATCCCAATGAGGTCATAAGCTTTTAACTATGCAGGGACTTCTACCTCCTCCTGTTTGTTCCCCATTCAGCTCACATTAGTGCAGGGACACTTTGGAGAGGCAGCTAAGAGTGTTAATTCCCCAGTACATCTTTGAGAGCTTTCCCCTTGAAAGTGTTCTCTAGGCATTTAGTTATTTACACGTCTACTCTCAAAGGATCCACTTCAGATTCAGTTGACCAGCCTGCCAACTGAATAAAGATACTTTTGCCTTACATAGTCCAGTGAATCCTATCTCTTCCAAAGAGCTTGTTGAACCTCAAGAAGAGGCCCATGGTTGCAGACACCAAACTCTATAAGTTGCTCAAGCCACAGGGTCCACTGAGCACTCCACAGGCCTTTCTGCTTTACCAGCAGGATCAAAACCCCATTTGGGCTCCCATTACCTTGAACATTGCCCTCAGAGCCCTATAGTTACATTTGATACTTCCCAGGTCACACCAGTAGTATCACTGGTGATTACATGAAAAAAGATAGAGCAGAGTAGCAGTCAGAAGGCTGGAAGAGCCTCTGTAGTATCTCCATAACATCCTAAGTGCAAACCCCAGGCAAGCAACAAACCAACAAACCTCCCAAGGTGACAAGTCAAGTCAGCAGATGGATGTCCCTGTCCACTGTAGTAAGGAGTCTCCCACCACTTTCACTCACCGCTACCTTCTACCACTTATGTCTGGCTCAGGCTCTGACTTCTGAGGTGCTCCATTGAACAGTATTCCTAGATCTTCATCAGCTGCAAAGGCTGTTAATCTATTCTGTAACTGCAGATCATGATGTAGGGTAGGAGCTTTCATCCTGGTAGGAGGAATCTTCAGTTTCCAGCCTTCATCATGATGGGAGTTTCCACTTTCTAATTCTACAGGTACAGGCTCTTCCTGCCCTTCCCCTGCAGTTGGAGATTCAGATTTTTGAAGCTGTAGGGACTCAGAGAAGATTGAGTTGATCTTCTTACCATTTCTGATACTGCACAGCCTACTGATTCCCACACAAAACACTATTTCACTTAGCAGTACAGCTCCTCAGCAACCGTGTATCACATGCAGGCTAAAAGACTATGTGCCCAAGACTCTGCAAGAGGTCATAGGCACTCTCTTCAGTCAGAAACTGGCAGAGCTGCTGCCTCTTTCCAAATTTCTCTATGGTTCCAAGAGTCCAATACCAAATGGACAGTCACTTTAGCAGCACGTGAGGAAAACCCTGTGTTGTGTGCTCACAATACCTAAGAAACTACATGCAGCACCAGTGATAATTTCGGCTGGGATACAGTCAATTTTCTTCATAGCAGCTGGTATGTTTTGGATCTGTGAGTTTTCTCACTTTTACCCTTCTGATTCTCTTCCACATTCCACTGGGAAGGAAATGAGTGTGTGGCTCTGTGGTGCTTAGCTTCTGGCCAGGATTAAGCCATGCATATACTGCCTGGCTCTTATACAGGGTAAGAGTGCTTGACCCTGCCCAATCAGGGATTATCTGGAGCAAAGACTACAGGCAGCCTCTATCAAGGGCAGCCCACAGAATTCATTAGAAGCTGCTGGAGCTACTCTTACTGTATTCTTTGTCTTACCTGGTAGCAGCAGAAATCCTCAGAGGGTTCCCAGGAGTTCCCAGATCCCAGGCAAAGTGCCCAGAAATCTTGGCAAGATCTCAAGAAAATCTCAAAGAAGCAGAACCCAGAAACCGCTGTGCAAATTGCTGCAATCTGTTGGCTGTCCTTGGGAAGAAAAACCTAAATTTGGTTCCGAGCATATTTTCTTCCTTTTACCGAAAACATTATACGAAATATTAAAACATTATACAAATTAAAAATATGAATTCAAATATGAATTATACAAATAAAATACACGTTATACGAATTAAAAATATACGAAACATTAAAACATTATGGTAGGTAACATTGCTTGGTTAAGGCAACATATCTAATTTGGATTTGGGTTTTTATGTATATTTCTAAAACACATATTAAAGATTGTTCCTGAATTTATCTATGTGAATTGTCCCTTTCAATACAGAGCACACTTCTGAATCAAGACTTTAAAATTATAATTTATATTATAAATTCATAGAAAGTGGAGTAGTTTCTTAGGACAATTTAAATTTAGTCTACAGTCTTAAAGAAGGTTCAAGCCGGGAGACACTCATCACCCAAGAAATAACAATGAAATTAGAGAATATGTCACAGAATTTGCCCCAGTTGCAACACTTTTTGAAGTACATTTTCATATTTCTATATCACTTTCTTCATTTGGACAGACTCAAAATTTAATTATGACTTAGCTGAAAGGCCTGAAAACGTATTTGGTGTGAATTTACTGATGTTTCCTGTAGTGACCATGTCAAGAAGAATTTACTAGATGTCTTATGTGCAGTCTTAACTAGTGGCAGTAAGATAAAGAAATGACGTGCAACCAGCAACTCACAACTTAAAGAATGTAATTCCTTGGGGTAATATAGGCACAGTATTACGTAGAAAAGTGGATTATTTATTCTTTAAAAATAGGAAGACAAACAATGTATTCATTTTAAATGGAGCTGTTCAAAGTCATGTGCATTACATAATAAGTTTTCCTTCCTTGTGCATATAATAATATTTAAATAGAAGATGTTGGCTACTGAAGAAAATGTATTTGATCAGGAATAAGTTTTTTATGCATACAGGAATGAACAGAATCATTCCTATCCCAAACATATCTAATTTGGTAATTCACCCTACAGTCTATATGATGGATCACATAACCTTTCTGACTGAAAAAAGAAAGAGAAAGCAGAAAAATGTCACAAATAGGAATTAACATAAACCCAAGAAACAACCCAATATTATATTTTAAAATGACTGCATTGTTGAAAAATGTTGCCAAATGAAAATGGTTGCAAGATGAAAATGTTGCAAGATGAAAGTCAGGAGTCAGTGTTTCCAGTCACAGTGCCCAAAGTTTCCCTGAATACAGACTTGCATGCACTGGGAGTGGCCTAGATGTAGCCCTGCAACTGCAATTTGATATTTGTGTTTCAGTACCTGAAGCTGTGGAAAACAGTTTTGTACCTCACCCAAAGTGCAGGCAGACTCATCCAAGACAGAATAATACAGAGAAAAGAAGAAAAATTGAGAATAATAGAAGTATTACCTATTTGAGCAGGCTGTTAGCTTTCACAGTTCATCGTTTTGAGTCATTTCTCATTTCCTTTGTATGGATAAGAAATACAAGGTGAATTTCAGATGTCTTGGCTGTCTCATCTTCTGATATTTGAGCTTAACATATGCAGTTATGGAGGGTAGAGAGTGAATTTTAGAGAAACAAAAATGTAGTGTTTTGGTCATGGAAGAAATGTAATGTATAATAAAATACAATGGGACAATGCAAAAATATCCAAGCAAGTGGGTGAGTGGATGAAGGATGACATCTCCAGTAGAACAAAGAATGAAACAGGAAAAGAAAAAGAAGTATCTACCAATCTTTATAGAAACAGCTGACAGAAATTTCCAGGTCTGTGGTTTGCATAGAGACAATCTTATCTTGAAAACTTTAAATAATTCTTGAAGGATAGTTATGATCAGAGATCTTTAGCAACACATTAAGAGTACCAGATAAGGCAAAAAAGGAGGAGTGCTCATAATTTGTGTGTACTGGAGTGAAAGGAAAGAAACCAGTATGAATATAAATTCTCACCACTTATGACCCGTTCTGCTAAAATTCCGTGTCAAAGCAAAACATTAGCAGGAAGGAGATGCTTGAAGTTTTCACTTCTGGGTGTGGCTGTATTTACTTCTACCTCACACATGCATCATTTTTAATCTGATAGCTAATATAGGGAGTGCAATGCATTCAATACATTCCATTTCAAGAATTCTGCTATTTCTGAGGTAGTAACAGTCTACTCTGTGACCGTGTGTCTTACAATGTGATGAACATAGAACCAAACAAAGGGATAGAAAAAATTAGTTTGTGTCAACATAATTGAAATACTGTTAGTGAACCTGATAGTGAACCCCAGTATATAGAATCTCAGACTGATATGGGTTGGAAGGGACCTTCAAGCTCATCCAGCTCCAACTCACTTCCACAAGCAGGGACACCTTCCACTAGACCAGGTTGCTCCATGCCCCATCCAACCCGGCCTTGAACACTGCCAGGAATGAGGTGGCCACAGCTTCTCTGGACAACCTGTGCCAGTGCCTCACCACCCTCACAGGGAAGAACTTCTGCCTAATGTCTAATCTAAATCTATTCTGTTTATATTTGAAGCCATTCCCCCTTGTTGTATCCCTACAGCCCTGATGAAGAGTCCCTCTCTAGAATCCTTGTAGGCCCCCTTCAGACACTGGAAGGCTGCTATTAGGTCTCCACGTAGCCAAATCTTCACAGTGATTATCTTTTTTCAAAAAACCTGTAAGTGTTGATTTGACAAGAATAATAAAATAAGGGTATACAAATACAAACTATCGTTGAATATCCTTGGAGTTACAAGAATGCCAGTAACAAATGCTTCTCTGGACAACCTGTTTCAGTGCCTCACCACCCTCACAGGGAAGAGCTTCTGCCTAATATTTAATCTCAGTTTCTCCTCTGGCAGTTAAAAGCCACTGTCCAGTCACTATAATAAGTTTAAAAGTGTTATTCCTCTCAAAGGCGTCACATTGAATTTTCTTCAGTGAGGTAAATTCAACCTAGATTTCTGTGGAATTTTTTTACATTGATAAAGTTTCTTATATTTTTGTATTCTTATATTTTTACTAGTTTTTTTTTTTTTTAGCATTGTCCAAGAAAAATATAGCTCTTGAATTCACTCGATATGTACCAAATTGCTTTAATAAAGAATAGCAACAATAAAGAAACATGTAATCCATGAATCTGATGTTAAATCTATCCTGGCATAACCAGATGTGTGGTGCCAGCTGCACATATACCCTCAATGGTAACCTCCTTAGGTGTCTTATAAACCTGAGTATTGAGCAATGCAAAGAAAACTGTTGTTTTCCTGGTATGCTTCCTTATTGATAACTAGCATCAAATGTAGTTAACACAGATGTTAATATAATAAACAGAACACCTTTTAACTGCAATTAAATTAACACCAAAGCCTCAAGTCAAGAGATGAAGAGAACACATAATAAAAAGACATTTTTTTTATTACTAATAGCAGACACTAGAATTTATCAAGGATGAAAGGAATAAAACCAAATTATCCTAGGCATGGTTTCACTAATTTAGTTTTTTTCTTGATCTTTACAGTCTGGTTCAGTGAACTGATTCTTCTGAATATTTCACCAAGTTGTGACTACTTTACAAACTTGCATAAACACCTGCTTATTATTTGGTTTTCAGAACAATAGCATGTTAAACTTCTCTCCAACTACGAAATAAATATATATGCTCACAACACTTCTATATGTGTAACATTTTGAAATGTAGACATGATTGCAGCTCATTAGATCACACAACCTGTTCCCTTGTAGTGCACATTAATCCTCTAAGACATATTTGCTAGTGTTCTATCTTATGATCTTATATACAAACCAAGCTAACAGATCTCTGAATTAAGCTGCAACAAGTTTTTATAGTTTAATAAAACTTATGGTAGGATCATAATACAAATTCTTAAATATACACATCAAGGAAAACAAATTCTTAAATATACATATCAAGGAAACATTACATTTTCCAGATATTAAAGTTGGATTGGCTTTTTTTTTTTGGTTGGTTGGTTTGATTTTTTTTTTTTTTTGCTTTGTTTTGATTTGGATTTTTTTTTGTTTGTAAAAAAAAAAAATAAACCATGTGTTTATGACTGCTGCTGCTGAATCCAGGACAGTTTATTGGTTTATAACATGAATGGCACTAGTGGACACCTTCTTTTTAAAATCAAGTTACCACACAGAGAATTGTCAGTGACTTTAATATGGCCAGAATGTCATGTGCCGAACTCCCATTCTCCATTACTAATACTAATTAGTTACCGTACATGAAGATTGATACAAATGATCAGCAAGGTGCGTTGGACTGATCCTTTTTAGGAGTTAATACATTGATCATGTCATAATGACTTCTGAATATATTGTAAATCAAGACATGGATTGGCATTTTTTCATTAGGCTTTTGGTTCTGTAGCTTTATTTTCATGTTTTCTTTTAGCAAAAGTTGTATATTTTTAAATTTACCGTATAGGTTAACCTCTTTCTCTTTTTTCAGAAGTTGTGCAATTTAAAGGCTCCTGAACAAATATGAATGCAGCCTAATGCATTGCAGCACCTGTGCTTTCAGAATCCATCTTCTGAATATTAAACGCAGCAGGGCATACATCTGAATAGGGACCAGGTGAAAAAATTCTTAAGTTTGCCTGCTCAGAGTATGGCAAACAATTTGTATCATAGCACAATATTAAGATTATGCCTCAGAATATAAGGAGAAAAAACCTGATAAACTAACGTAGCATTCAATATTTCTTCAATTCAGGAAAGAGTCACCATTTTTTTCTGAGAATGAAGTACATGAGTTGATGGTCACCACTAACTAAATTTTTCTGGATCATTTAGCTTATTTGCTCTCATGACTTATTTCTGGCCTCTTGGAATCATGCTAAATAATATACTGCGCAATATAGAGTGCACTGTATCTCACCAGTTTATGATTTTTAATGCTGCTATATCTTTCTATGACCTTGAAATGTGTTGAATATGATAAATAATGCAGTTATTTCATAGAACACTTTGAAGGACATTGAAGTTTCAGGTGTGTAGTATGGGTAACTCCTGGTTCAGCTTCTTTGACAGCATTACAATTGAAATCCAGTTTAAACCTTGCCTGAACCTGCACTTAATTGTTGTTATTCATATGTCTTAATGGTCACACTTTAATGAAGCTTGGGAAAGCTTATCAGCATAGACCCAAGATCTGCAAATGTCTGGTTGTAATAATTATGTCTTATCCTGAAATGGATAAACAATCATCCACTAAGTAGTGAGTTTTCTCTTCAAAACTACTATTTATGAGCTATTTATCATAGCGGCGATAGGACTTAGTCTTTTATTTGTACAGAGGTTTACACTCAGAAGTTATTGCGTTATAGGAGACATTGATCTCCACAGAATACATCCATTTAAATTAAAGGTGCTATTAGGTATGCATACTAAGGTATATAAGCAGATTAAAACCTAGAAATTTAAATCTGGAGGAGGATGAAAGTAGTCTTAGTCAAGATGCATGAAAATTTCTACAGGGAAGTGAGGGGTCTACATTTAGCTTTTATTTTAGCACCTAACATGATTTTAATATTAAATGTTTTCAAATTTTGTCAGGTATATGAATGCGTTTGCAAGTACCATCATAGTATCTTGCTATTGCATCTCCAGAACTATGTAGAGAAAATTGTGATACTAAAACAGCAGCTGTCTTGCATATAGAGCTATCACACAAAACCACAAGACAGCACACATACTTCAAAGCAAATACTAATTTCATTTGCCATTATTTTTAACCAAGACCCGATTGGGTTTACAGTTGTGCTTCAATAATACAAATATATATGTTATTGTTAACACACAGACAGGTATGTAGGGTGGGCTTTTAAATTTATTAACCCTGTTATAATTGAAGTTATCAATGATCTGAGTGATTATGAATTCTAAGCTACACATTTGAAAAAAACCAGCCCTCCATGGTGAAATTTATACCCATTAAAACAGGCCTGAGCAGCAAATCACTGTTGATTCATAAAACCTCTTGGTTTAAGAATGTCAGTGTTCCCAGTCTCCAAAAAAAAAAAAAAACCACCACCAAACATACTGGATTTTATTGTCTTGCGAAAACAGTAGAGCTGAGCAGGCATGTTTTGGAAAAATAAAAGATACCATCAAGCTGACTGCAGCCATTTTTTGGTCCTTTTCTTTATTTTTCTCAAAATTTGTCTTTCATTGGCATTTTCATCCTCTAAAGCACTATTCCATGCAACCTCTTTGGGTTTTGAACTTTTCTAACCATCAGCTATATTGAGATATATTTTATTTTCCATTTGCAGAGGCAAAGCATAACAGCAGGCAAACTTTTTTTATTTATTTTTTTTCCATGTTCTTGATCAAGTTTAGAAGTAGTCACACTTGATCAAGTTTTATGAAAAGTAGTAACATGCAGAAATATGAAGCTACATTGCCTAGACATATATAGACCCATAAATTACTATATTTTTTTTAATACGAACCCACCTCCTTATAAATAACACTTTCAAGGAATCTTCATCAAAGTAGTAGTGTGAAGCAGCACTTGGCAGTTGGAACAATGTGCAATATGACTGCAACCAGATTGTGTTTTTTGTTCTAAAAAAAGCAAAGAATCAAAACTCTTGGATATGTCAATCTTAAGAAAAACTGAGCTTTCTATCATTCCACAAGAAGAAAAATTGTGCTTTACCTCATTAAACCCTGTTTAAGGTAGTTTCAGCTCATAACTTTAACCCTCTTGTTCATGTCTACAATGTCTAAGAATATGGAAATGCATATAATGAGGAACCTGAAAATGGATTACATTTATACAGAAAGATATTTTAAAACTGCATTATTTAAGTTACTAAAAGAAGATTTTTAAATTAATTTCAATCTAAAATTTTCCTCTCAGTTATACTGATGAAACAAATCACAAATTAATGCTCTATGTTTTCATAGACAAGCTGCTGATTTCATTAATTTCTTTGAAATATTCTTTGTCCACTGCAAATATTTAGTCTTCATTTTCGTTCAGTATTTGAGCTGGAACAGTATGTTCTTTCTTGAGGAGTCGCATTTGTGTAGTTTAATTTATATATCATAAGAGTAATGAAATTATATGGCAAAACTCCCTTTTTTGCTTCCTGTAAGGTTTTTTGATTTGTTTTTTGTAGGTTTTTTTTTTATTGTCATTTATTATAAGTTGGGTACAGCACTAAAATTCTGTTTCCAAAGGAATTATGCTTTTTGGTTAGTGTTCTGGGTTCAGTGGCAACAGTTATTTTTCTCTGTCTTAGTAGCTGGTGGAGTGCTGTGTTTTTCACTTTAGTCTGAGAACAATGTTGGTAACACACCAACAGTTTAGTTGTTGCTAAGTAATGTTTACCTGATCAAGGACTTTTCAGTCTCTCATGTTCAGCCAGTGAGGAAGGGCAAGAGGAGCCGGGAGGAAGCAAAGACAGGACACCTGACCCAAACTAGCCAAAGGGGTATTCCACATCACAGCACATCATGCCCAGTATGACTGGGGGGAGTCACCTAGAAGCTCCAGATCACTGCTCAGGTCAGATTTGGTAGCAGTTGTTGGGTGGTGAGCAAATGTATTGGGCATCACTTGTGTTTCTTTTTTCCTTCCCTTTTTAGTTTCATATTCTCTCCCCTTGTTATTTCCCTTATCATTATTATTATTGTAGTAATAGTAGTAGTTTTGTATTATACCTTATTTACCAGATTGTTCTTATCTTAACCTGTGGGGTTTGCATTCTTTTCATTCTCCTTCCCAGCCAGCTGGGAGCAGGGGGAGCGGAGAGAGAGAAAAAGAAGTGAGTGAGTTACCGGCCAAGCTTAGACCATGACAATCAGTTAGTTCCATAAACTCATAAAAAGTTAAAGTGACAAGTAAATAGAAGAGTAGTACTGAAAGTGCTAGAGAAGAAATAAGAATGTTCATTAACTGTAAAAAATATTTAACCCTGACTCTGCTGCTGAGTTGCTGGGTCTGGCAACCCAGTTCTGAAGAGGCTTATCTTCCTGACACATTTTCCTTTTATTTTCCTTTGTACATTCATTCAATGTAAAATAACAGATACTACATAATGCAATGTCAGCTCAAGAAGATATATTAGAATCTCAGACTGGTCTGGGTTGGAAGGGACCTTAAAGTTCATCCAGTTCCAACTCCCTGACACAAGAAGGGACGCCTTCCACTAGACCAGGTTGCTCCAAGCCCCATCAAATCTGGCCTTGAACACTGCCAGAAATGGGGCATCATAGCATAAGTTAGATTTAACGTATAAAGGCACAGTAACAGGTAACCTCGTTAGATGAGGCAAGCATTTTGAAGGTTTCCAGGACTTATTTTACTTTAATAAGTAAAATAAGAAGAATTCTGTAATATGCAACATCACAGAAGCTATTAGTGAAATGGGTGAAACAGAAAAAGGTGAACAACAATATGAAGTTGTGAAAAAATTATCAATAGAGGAAAAGAATATAGGTAACAGGGGAGATATGTTTCCTGTGAACACTAATACTGATATGAAAGAAACAATCATGCAAAGAAAATATTTTTATTAGCCTAATATATCCCCTTCCTACTATTTAGGATGGTAACAGTCAAGTTACTTTTCTAACTTTAAACTACATCTGTAGGTGTATGTAAACTGGAGTTGAAAGCACAGTAAATGTAAAACCAGCACTCCAATACGTTGAAAACACGCTAGATGTTTTATACTGTGAGTCATTAGCTGTAATTCACTTAATTTCAGTTTCTATGTTTTAGTTAAAGGAAACTACGAGATAATACTGCAGAAAACGTTCTGCATGAGACATAGGCATGAAATGATGCTAGTTCTTGTTAAAATAGATATTACAAGGTGTTTAGAAAAAAAATGTCAGGTAGCTAAGTTTTTTTGTGTGTTCCTGTCTGGCCGTATTTGAGCATGCAGCTTAATATAAGAGTTGAAAACTTTTCATAGAGAGCTTGCCAGATTGTGTTTTGTATTTTCCAAATTACATACTCTTTTTCTGCCAGCAGAAATTTAGTCAGAACCAAGAAATACTGCCCTGAAATAGACAAGTTGCTGCTGGCAATCTGTAGCATTTTGTCTCTGAAAGGAAATACATCCTGGTTTTCAGCCTTCCCTAAATTTGGTCCTCCATGTGAATGAGATGGGAGTCACTAATGCTGAATACTATTTCAGGATGACATGCCTCCCACCATCCAGTACAAGTCATACAGCATGCCATTTAATGGCTAGATGTGTATTTGTCTTTGCCAGGCTGTATTTTAGGAGGACTTTTAGTGCCTATAATTCTTGCATGAATATTGACCATACTAATTTTAGGTCTTACTGCCTAAATTATAAGCCCATATAAATTTGATTATGTATAATATTATATTTTGCAGAGAAGCAGCCATTACTAACAAATAATTACTTTCTTTGGGAGCACTTGACGTAAGAATCTGGATCGTAATCACTCACTTGTGCTTTATAATAACAACTCTTGTAGCATAAGGAAGGAGGAAGAATTTAGTAGACAGAAGAATCCTACAGTGAGTTAGCACTCAACCACAATGTTCCACTAATGTGTGCTCCTGATGCTCTTAAAAATGAACAGATGTAAAACTGATCCTTGTGATTGAAAAATACTGCCCACATTTTTTAAAGTGTTAATATATATAACCTGCTCAGATTTTGTATCAGGTTATTATTTTCTGATTCTTTAAATTTTCTCAGAATTTTGTCCCAACATACCTGTGGCCTGAGTGCTCTGTATTCTCTGCTAAGGAGAAGATCCTGAAAAATATGGGAGAAAACTAAAACTGGCATCTGGAAGGACAATACAGAATCAGAGGCAGAGAGACCTATGATCAAAATAAAGGTATATTGAAAAAGACAACAGAAGTTAATGAGAGAAAGAAAAACAAAGATTTGATGAGTTCCCCATTGTAATATTCCTGGCTATCGAAAGGGTAACATACAATGCCTCTGTAGAAGATGTCCAACTGTTTTCCAACAGAGATATTCTGAGAAACTGGTGATTCTACCTAGGTAGCCTTAGATGAGCAGGAAAGCTCAGTACACTGCAGCGTGTTTGCCACCCTCCAGTGGTCTTGAGAGAATCTTTGCTAGACATGAAAAATACAAAATTTGATAAACAAAAGAAACAAAATCCTGCATGTTGCTCTTTGGATAATATTCACTGAAAAGAATCTTCAGGTAAGAGTTGACAAAATAGGCAACTATTTATATGCTTCCATTTTTTCCATAGTGAATGTTAGGATCATTCCATTACCATCTGGGCTGAACCTTCCTGGAATGATTTGTGAGAAATTTCAGCTGTTTTTTACTCAAATGAGTAGGAATATTGTAACCAAGTTGCCCTTCAACAGCATCTGTATTATTTACTTTTATTTCTTTTTTGAGGAGCCTTGTAACTACTTCCCTACAGAATTTGCATTATTACCATGGAACTGATGTTGTAGGCAAGTTCTAGCAGCTGCTTCCAAAAGCTTCAGCCAAACACCTGGCTGACAGGGCTTCTATGCAGTGTGCATCCATGTGAGTAATTATTTGTGTATATCTTATGTTCACACACTTTTAGGTAAAAAGTATAGTTGAAAAAATAATTTCAAAAAAGCTTCTGTTGTTGACTTTAAATATTCCTGATGGAATTAGAGAAAGTCTGTCATCAAGTACTGCTGGGGCTGTTAGGGCAAATAAATACATATTTTTTATACATACTATACAATCCCAGGCGCAGCTCCAGGTTGATCAGAGAAGAGATTCAGAGCAGCCATGAAGAGAAGGACTTGGGGGTGTTGGTCGATGTCTTAACATGAGCTACCAGTGTGTGCTCACAGCCCAGAAAGCAAACGATATCCTGGGCTGCAATCAAAAGGAGCGTGACCAGCAGGTCAAAGGACGTGGTCCTGCCCCTCTACTCTGCTCTCGTAAGACCTCACTTGAAGCATTGTGTACAGTTCTGGTGTCTTCAACATAAAAAGGACATGGAACTGCTGGAACAAGTGCAGAGGAGGGCCACGAGGACAATCAGGGAACTGGAGCACCTCCTGTATGAAGACAGGCTGAGAAAGTTGGGGCTGTTCAGCCTGGAGAAGAGAAGGCTGTGTGGAGGCCTCACAGCAGCCTTCCCATATCTGAAGGGGGCCTATAAGGATGCTGGAGAGAGACTCTTCATGAGGGACTATAGTGACAGGACAAGGGGCAATGGGTTAAAACTTAAACAGGGGAAGTTTAGATTGGATATAAAGAGGAAGCTTTTTACGGTAAGGGTGGTGAGACACTGGAATGGGTTGCTCGAGGAAGCTGTGAATGCTCCATCCCTGGCGGTGTTCAAGGCCAGGTTGGACAGAGCCTTGGGTGACATGGTTTAGTGTGAGGTGTCCCTGCCCATGGCAGGCGGGTTGGAATTTGATGATCTTTAGGTCCTTTCCAACCCTAACTATTCTATGATTCTACAATTAGCATTTTCATTTAATTAAAGAAAAACAACCCCCCAAATCAACAGACATTAAAAAAATAATTTTATCCTTTATAAATCAACATCAAATTCCTGCAGCAGCAATGACATCAAACGTGCAGGTGACCAACCCATTCAGATCAATGTATTTTATAATAATTATAAAATACGATAATACAATTCCACTTATAAGTTAAGTTAAATTAGGCACGTTAATTTGTCTTCCTTAAGTGAGTTTTCCTTTTATTGGCCTATGATTTCAAAAAGTTGGACCAAGTGTCTTGAGAAAGCCTTTCATTGATTATAGTAAGCCATCTGGAGGGACTGGTATTAACTAAGTTAAGCAGTAGTTGGTGAATTGATATAATTGCCAGGCCCTGTCATAAAAGGTACTCCATTCTTTATTCCTTTCTCATATTTAATTCAACTTGAGGTCAGTACAACTCCCAGTTGAAAGAAAAAATCCCAAACAAAACACCACTGCAGTCATCACCCTGATTGTTGCTGATAGTTTAATGGGTCTCATTTTCTCATGAACTGCAATTGCTTATAAATGTACTGTGCAAAAAGTTACATTGCTTGAACTTGATTATATTTTCCATTTGTTCTTTTATTCTCTCTTACATTGTTTCAAATGAAATAGGAAGGAAAGGTGTCTACCCTCATACATCATTCTAAGTGCAGCAAAATAAGATCACATTATTTCTGGAAAATAAAAAGCAAAAACAAATACTAAAAACCAACACAGTGCAGTGCTAAGGTAAATGGTTGAAAAAACAAAGAAAGGGAAAAGTTCTCAGTGAAAAAAGTGTGCTTTAAAGTCAATATTGAAATGTACCACTCCCACTGAATGGTTGCCTATAGCATCAACATCCATAACTTCCTGGATGAACAGGCTTCATGCACAAAATTTCCAGGAGGGACTGGAAAGATACTCTTATGCGACTTTCTAGAAAAGGGATATTCATAGGTAATGTATTATTTTATTTTTTCCAAACAGTGGGGTTGAAAACATAAGAAAAGGCAAGGACATGTGAGAAGGGGTTGCCCTTGTAAGAGGAAGTCAGTGGAGACACATGCTTGAATCCACTTAAGTATGTAACAGTATTATGTTGGTGTTGTAATTTCTATTGACAACATCTGTTACTTGTCATGGCCCACAGGCTGTCAAATTAGACACAAATTTGAAAATGCAATATTACAGCTTCCATTTCTGGTAATTTTTTCACATTACACCTGAAACAACAAATAAATCTGAGGTTTATTCTTCCCCCTCCACCCACACAGCACATGCATTTAACTAAAAAGCATTAACTGGTCTCTTCAGACTTTCTAGATTTTAAGGAAATGCCACATATGCAGTTAACAAGTGGCTGAACTGAAGGGCGAGCAAACAGTCTTACACATTGAACAACGGTCTTGATATGTAGGTGATGATGAAGAGCCATCTTCTTCTATTGTAATTCTATTACTAAAAACTCCAACCAACAAAACAAACCCACAAAAACCTCACCAAAACAATTTTTAAAAGCTCCACTAGAAGCCATCAGGCACTCAGGTCATTGCAATTCTTGGAAAAAGGTTTTTTTTAGACCTTGACATGTTAGTTCTCTGATCTCACAATGCTTCCACACATGGCAGAGTGAGCATTTTTAATTAGATGACTTATTTTAGCCTTGCTGATTAGCTAGCTTGTGTCATTAAGCTTACTGAAACTTCAATTCTTTCTAGTCATCCTTCTCCCTGATGGAGCAAATTCATGGAATTTAGGCATATAATTTGGCTTATCACTCTAAACTCTCTTAAGTTTGTCTTGATGAATTTGTGGCTTTCAGATTATCAGAATTAAAAATAAGACTTATTCATGCTTCAATTTTTCACAGAATAAATTTCACATAGTGCTTTTTCTCCTTTTGATCTTGGTGTCTGCTGTACTTTCTACCAGACTCCAATATAGGCCATGTAACTAATTCAGTTTACAGACACAATCTAGACTTTCTTGCTGTCTTATATTTTAATGAAATCAGAGAATCCCAGAGTGGTTTGGGTTGGAAAGGACCTCAAGGTCATCTTGTTCCAACCCCCTGCCATGTGCAGGGATGCCTTCCACTCCACTGTGTTGTTCAAAGCTCCCTCCACCGTGTCCTTGAATACTGACAGGGATCAGGCAGCCACAGCTTCTATGGACAACCTGGTCCAGTGTTTCACCATCCTTAATTCTCACCATATATTTTGATAGTGCACTTTCAGAAACCTATACTTAAGGTTAAACTTTCTGAAAAAGACATCATAAAAGCACAGGTAAAACATCCTCATATTTGAAGTAAAGGAATACCACAACTGAGAAATGCCAGTTTGATTCATTTTGCTGTATTTGTAAGCATTTACCTCTTCTCAAAATCAACCCATTCTTTTAAGAGACTTACTAATCAGCAGCAAATTTAAAATCAGAGAGTAAAAATCCTCACAAATCTTCATACCAATAAGTATTAAAAAGTGATAAAAAAAAAAAAAAACAAAAACCACAAAATAACTGAACAAACTCAATGAGTCTAGGAATCTCTTCAAAAGAGATTATCACCTTGCAAAAGAGATATGTCACCTAGCCTTTCCTGACTTATTCAGTACCAGGAACCCATATAAGAATGTAGGAGGTGAAAGCAATAGGATTTGCGTAAGAAACACTCAAGGAACAAGCTATGAGGTTTTGATACCTGTTGTAAAGGGTGTCATTATGGAAATCAATGTTGGTCAAAATTTGACCAGGATGACCAGCCTTTGACTTTACCGGGAAACCCCAAGCGAAGCATGGCGAGGGGTTGCACCATGACAACAAATTACCCCTCCAAATTGCCCCTTTGCAGAGCTGCCACAGTTTGGGTGCCAACACAGGCAGCAGTGCCAGAGTGGACCTGGCAACGTCAGAAGAGACAATAATTCAAGACACATCAGTTGTGCTTATTCCAACTGGCACATATGGCCCACTCAGTAAGGGAAAGGCAGCATTGTTAATTGGATGATCCTCTACAACAGTAAGAGGCCTTTTTGTGCTGCCAGGGGTAATAAATGCTGATTTTGAAGGAGAAATTAAAATAATGGCGTGGACTCCAATGTCACCATATACTATACCAGCAGGAAGCCGAATTAGAATCATAGAATCATAGAATAGTTAGGGTTGGAAAGGACCTCAAGATCATCTAGTTCCAACCCCCCTGCCATGGGCAGGGACAACTCACACTAAACCATCCCACACAAAGCTTCATACAACCTTGAACACTGCCAGGGATGGAGCACTCACAACCTCCCTGGGCAACCCATTCCAGTGTCTCACCACCCTAACAGGAAGGAATTTCCTCCTTATATCCAATCTAAACTTCCCCTGTTTAAGTTTTAACCTGTTACCCCTTGTCCTGTCACTAGAGTCCCTGACAAAGAGTTCCTCCCCAGCATCCCTATAGGCCCCCTTCAGGTACTGGAAGGCTGCTATGAGGTCTTCACACAGCCTTCTCCAGGCTGAACAGCCCCAACTTTCTCAGCCTGTCTTCATACGGGAGGTGCTCCAGTGCCCAGATTATCCTCATGGCCCTCCTCTGGACTTGTTCCAACAGTTCCATGTCCTCTTTATGTTGAGGACACCAGAACTGCACACAATACTCCAGGTGAGGTCTCACAAGAGCAGAGCAGAGGGGCAGGATCACCTCCCGCGAGGGGCTGACTCACAGGGGGCGGAGCCAGGAGGTTTGGTGTCAGATTCAAACCGGCCATCAAGGGCCACTCTCGATCAGTTGCTGAGGTGAGTAGCTTGAGAGAGGACGCCTGCAACACCGGAGCGGAGAGGGGAGAGATCAGCGTCCAGGAGCCTCACCTCAGAGCGACAAGAGCCACTGAGGAGGGAGCCTCAAGTCCTCAACAGGACTTGCCCAGGACTCGGAAGCTCAGCTCCCGCGAGGGGCTGACTCACAGGGGGCGGAGCCAGGAGGAGTGGCACCAGCTGGGAGTGGCTAAAAAACCTTCCCAGGGAGCGCGGCGACCAGGAGCGCGGCGAACAGAGCCGGCAAACAGAGAGCGTCGAGGCAGAGGGTCGAGGCAGCAAACAGAGAGCGTCGAGGCAGAGGGTCGAGGCAGTTTGCGCGGCAGTTCGCAGGGGCAGGCGAGCGGGCAGGCAAGTGGGCAGGGAAGCGTTCCAACCGCCTCATCGAGAGGACTCGCCTGGAGTACAGGAGGGGGAAGGAGTGCTGAGGGACGTAGACGGATTGATTGACCAGATAGATCATGGTTACAACGCGATCGAAAGCTGTAGTGAGTACTAATGTGGGTATCCAGACTGAGCCTTCCTGCAGACATGCAGCTGTGCAGGTCTCTGGCTGCAGCGAATGCCTGAGCCTGGCACTTGTATTGGAGGGAGCCAGTGACACTGCTTGTGTTCGCTGTGAGCAAATAAATGACCTGCTCAGGCAGGTGGCTGAACTGAGGGAGGAGGTAGAAAGGTTGAGAGCCATTAGAGAGTGTGAAAGTGAAATAGATTGGTGGAACCACACCCTAAGGCAAGGGCAGAGGGAAGTGGTTCAACAAGATATGGATCCCCTTCCCTCCTACCATCAGACAGAAGGAGAGAGCTTAATGGACAAGGATGGATGGAGGGAGGTTCCTCCTCGGAGAGGTAAGCGAAAACCCTCACAATCCCTTCCTTCCTCCCAGTTGCCCTTGAATAACAGGTACGAGGTCTTGGAAATTCAGGGCCAGGTGAATGGAGATGGTGAGGCAAATCTATCTAGTGAGTCACCCAGGGCTAGTCACTCACCCACATACCTCAGAACTTCCCCAACCAAGAAGAAAAGAAGAGTAATTGTGGTGGGTGACTCCCTTCTGAGGGGAACAGAAGGGCCCATTTGTCGACCGGATCCACCCCACAGGGAGGTCTGCTGCCTGCCTGGGGCTCGGATTAGAGATGTTAAAAAGAAGCTCTCTGAACTGGTGCAGCCGTCTGACTACTATCCGCTGCTGGTTTTTCAGGTTGGCAGTGACGAAATTATTACGAGGAACGTAAGGGCAATGAAGAGAGACTACAGGGCCCTGGGACGGCTGGTTAAAGGGTCTGGAGCGCAAGTGGTGTTTGCCTCCATACCTGTTGCAAGCGAGGGTGAAGGGATATATAAGAAGACTCTGCAGGTTAATGTATGGCTACGTGACTGGTGCCAAAGGCAGGGGTTTGGGTTTTTCAATCACGGGCTGCTGTATGGGACACCTGGTTTGCTGGTGACAGGCGGGATACACCAGTCCCAGAGAAAAAAAAGGGTTTTGGGGCAGGAGTTAGCAGGGCTTATTGACAGGGCTTTAAACTAGTTATGAAGGGGGGAGGGGATTTAACTGGGCCTGCTGGGGACAAGCCCAAGAGGAACATGCTAGGGATTGAAGGATGGCGGGCTAAGGAGGACTATCAATCTCTTGTTTCACTTGTGGGAAAGGATAGCTCTTTAGACCCTGTCCCGCAGGGGAAAAAGGGTACTAGGACTGGCTCCCTGAAATGCCTGTACACCAATGCACGCAGCATGGGGAATAAACAGGAGGAGTTAGAAGTCTGTGTGCGGGCTAAAGGTTATGATCTAGTGGCGATTACAGAGACATGGTGGGACAGTTCACATGACTGGAATGTGGTCATGGATGGCTATGTCCTTTTTAGGAAAGATAGGTCAGCAAAGCGAGGTGGTGGAGTTGCTCTTTACGTGAGAGAGCAACTAGAATGTATTGAGTTCTGTCCGGGGTCGGATGAGGAGCAAGTGGAATGTCTGTGGGTACGAATCAAGGGGCTGACTGGCACGGGTGATACAGTTGTGGGGGTCTATTACAGACCTCCTGATCAGGACGAAGGAGTTGATGAGGCTTTCTACAGGCAACTGGAAGTAGCCTCGCGACTACATGCCTTAGTCGTCGTGGGGGACTTTAATTACCCCGATATTTGCTGGAAGACTCACACAGCCAGTCATTCACAGTCTAGGAGGTTCCTCGAGTGCATTGATGATAATTTCTTAATGCAAATGGTGGACGTACCAACTAGGGGAGCAGCGCTGCTAGATTTAGTACTCGCCAACAAGGAGGGTTTGGTCGAAGTGGTGACGGTCAATGGCAGCCTTGGCTGCAGTGACCATGAGATAGTGGAGTTTAGGATCCTGTGTGGGAGGAATAGAATACCTAGCAAAGCCACAGTTCTGGATTTCCGAAGGGCCAACTTTGGCCTCTTCAGTCAACTGCTAAGGGAAGTCTCATGGGAAAGTGTACTAGGCGGTAAAGGGGCTCAAGATAGTTGGTTAGCATTCAAGGACCGCTTCTTCCAAGCTCAGGATCGGAGCGTCCCAATGAGTAGGAAGTCAAGTAAGGGATCTAGGAGACCGGCGTGGTTAAACAAGGAGCTGCTGGGCAAACTCAAGTGGAAAAGGAGAATCTATGGATTATGGAAGGAGGGGCTGGCCGCTTGGGAGGAATATAGGACAGTTGTTAGAAGATGTAGGGAGGCAATTAGGACAGCTAAGGCCTCCTTGGAACTCAATCTTGCTAGTCGGGTTAAAGACAATAGAAAGGGCTTCTTCAAATACATAGCAAATAAAACTAAAACAAGAGGCAATATAGGCCCACTGCTGAACGAAGTGGGTACCCTGGAGACAGAGGATATAAAGAAGGCAGAGGTGCTGAATGCCTTCTTTGCCTCTGTCTTTACTCCTGCAGACTCTCCCCAAGGGCCCCGGATTTCTATAGCCCCAGAAGGAGTCAGGACAAAGGAGGAGTTTGCTTTGGTAGATGAGGATTGGGTTAGGGATCAGCTATGCAAACTGGACATCTGTAAATCGATGGGTCCGGATGGAATGCACCCACAGGTGCTGAGGGAGCTGGCGGAGGTCATTGCTAGGCCACTCTCCATCATCTTTGGTAAGTCGTGGGAAACGGGCGAGGTGCCTGAGGATTGGCGGATGGCAAAGGTCACACCAATCTATAAGAAGGGCAAGAAGGAGGACCCGGGTAATTATAGACCGGTCAGACTTACCTCCATCCCTGGAAAGATGATGGAACAACTTATTCTTGACTCCATCACTAGGCATATCAAGGATGAGGGGGTCATTAAGAACAGCCAACATGGTTTTATGAGGGGGAAGTCATGTATGACCAACCTTATAGCCTTCTATGAGGAAGTGACTAGGTGGAGGGATGATGGTAGAGCGGTAGATGTAGTTTTTCTTGATTTCAGTAAGGCATTTGATACTGTCTCCCACTGCATCCTCATAGATAAGCTAAGGAAGTGTGGGCTTGACGATCAAGTAGTGAGGTGGATCGAGAACTGGTTGAAAGGAAGAAGGCAGAGAGTTGTGGTCAATGGCGCAGAATCTAGCTGGAGGTCTGTGACTAGTGGAGTTCCCCAGGGGTCGGTGCTGGGACCGGTGCTGTTTAATATTTTCATCAATGACCTGGATGAGGGAACTGAGTGCACCCTCAGCAAGTTTGCTGATGACACAAAACTGGGAGGAGTGGCTGACACACCAGAGGACTGTGCTGCCATTCAGCGAGACCTGGACAGGCTGGAGAGTTGGGCGGGGAGAAACTTGATGAAATTTAACAAGGGCAAGTGTAGAGTCTTGCATCTGGGGAAGAACAACCCCATGTACCAGTACAGGTTGGGGGTTGACCTGCTGGAAAGTAGTGAAGGGGAAAGGGACCTGGGGGTCCTGGTGGATAGGAGGATGACCATGAGCCAGCAATGTGCTCTTGTGGCCAAGGAGGCAAATGGCATCTTAGGGTGCATTAGAAAGGGAGTGGTTAGTAGGTCAAGAGAGGTTCTCCTCCCCCTCTACTCAGCCTTGGTGAGGCCGCATCTGGAATATTGTGTCCAGTTCTGGGCCCCTCTGTTCAAGAAGGACAGGGAATTGCTTGAAGGAGTCCAGCGCAGAGCCACAAAGATGATTAAGGGAGTGGAACATCTCCCTTATGAGGAGAGGCTGAGGGAGCTGGGTCTCTTTAGCTTGGAGAAGAGGAGACTGAGGGGTGACCTCATCAATGTTTACAAATATGTAAAGGGTAGGTGTCAGGATGATGGAGCTAGGCTTTTTTCAGTGATATCCAGTGATAGGACAAGGGGCAATGGGTGTAAACTGGAACATAGGAAGTTCCACGTTAACATCAGGAAGAACTTCTTTACTGTAAGAGTGACAGAGCACTGGAACAGGTTGCCCAGGGGGGTTGTGGAGTTTCCTACACTGGAGATATTCAAGGCCCGCCTGGACAAGTTCCTGTGTGATGTACTGTAGGTTACCCTGCTCTTGCAGGGGGGTTGGACTAGATGATCTTTTGAGGTCCCTTCCAACCCTTGGGATTCTGTGATTCTGTGATTCTGTGACCTGCTGGTCATGGTCCTTTTGATGCAGCCCAGGATACGGTTGGCTTTCTGGGCTGCAAACGCACACTGAAGCCGGCTCATGTTCATTTTCTCATCGATCAGCACCCCCAAGTCCTTCTCTGCAGGGCCGCTCTGAATCTCTTTTTTGCCCAATCTGTAGCTGTGCCTGGGATTGTTCCAACCCATGTGTAGGACCTTGCACTTGTCATGGTAATTACACAATTAATATATTTTTCACCCCAGTCACCAGGTGCCGTCCACACTGTGTGGGGATCAGGATGTTTTCGATCTACGAGGATGCCTGAAATTTATTGGACCCAACAACTAACTATGGATCAACCCTAGTTGTCCTGTACTTTAAAATCAGGAGGGACAAAAATTACTTTGCGAGGAATCATCAGTAGTGGAGAAGATGTTACAGTCATTTCTGCTCCACAGTGGCCCAATCAGTGGCCTTTAATGGACACTCCTACTTCCTTATCAGGAATTGGTGGTCAAACCTCTCCAAAACAGAGCAAAGAGCTTGTTGTTATTTTTGGACCAGAAGGAAGATCTGCCTTTATAAGAACTTATGTGTTGCCTGGATCTCCTTCCCTATGGTGCAGAGACTCTCTAGGCCAATGGGGAATGCATTTAAGCACAGATGTCATGGTTTAAGCACAGTCAGCCACACAGCCGCTCACTCACTCCCCCACCTCCATCCTCCCCCCAGCCCTCACAGAGGGATGGGGAAGAGAATAGAAAGAATGTAACTCCCATGGGTTGAGATAAGAACAGTCCAGTAACTAAGGCATAACACAAAATCACTACTGCTGACACCAATAATAATAATGATAAGGGAAATAACAAGGGGAGAGAATACAACCACCCACCAGCCACCCACTGATACCCAGCCCGACCCCAGCAGTGATCTAACACTTCTGGGTAACTGCCCCCAGTTTATAGTGGGCATGATGTGCTGTAGTATGGAATACCTCTTTGGCTAGTTCGGGTCAGGTGTCCTGTCTCTGATTCTTTCTGGCTTCCCCTCCTTCTTGGCAGAGCATGAGACTCATAAAGTCCTTGGTCAGAGTAAACATTACTTAAGCAGCAACTAAAAACATCGGTGTTATCAGCATTGTTCTCAGGCTGAGAGTCAAAAACACAGCACTGCACCAGCTACTAAGAAGGACTAAAAATGACTGCTACTGCTGAACCTAGGACAGCAGATTTTTCCTAGGGGCCACTGTTCTGCAGCAGGTCCCACCTTCAACCTGGAAATCAGATGAGCCCATGTGGGTAGATCAGTGACCCCTCCCAAAAGAAAAACTAATCCAATTACACAAATTGGTGGATGAACAGCTGAAAGCTGGTCACATAGTTCCCACTACCAGGCCATGGAACACACCTGTCTGTGTGATTCAGAGGAAAAATTATTCTTGGAGGGTTTTACGTGACCTAAGAAAGGTCACTGAGGATATGGGAGCTTTACAACCTGGGCTGCCCTCACCAACAATGTTACCAGAAACATGGACTCTCATAGTCATTGACTTAAAAGGCAGCTTTTTCACAATACCTCTTGCTCTGCAAGATGCACTGCAGTTTGCCTTTTCTGTACCTTCTATCAATGATGCAAAGCCACATAAAAGATACCATTGAAACTTATAAATGGGAAGGCTCATTCCCTTTAATAACCTGGGGACGAGGTTATGCTTGTGTTTCCACAGATAAAGGACCTTGTTGGGTCCCTGCATGATGGGTTTGTCTGGCCTTGTCTTCTGCTTCTTCATCACAGGAGGATTGACCCTACTGTGACTTCCCGCCCAGCCAAAAGAAAACATCTGGGTAACATTAGCTAATGCAACAGGGCAAGACACCCAGTGCCTGTCTGTTGCCACACCTATGAATAGGAAAGGGCATGTCTGATAGGACTGCCGTCGGACAACTGGACGGCGGCTGTCATCCCCTCAGCAGCCCAAGCAACTGCAGCCTCGAACTTCGTGGACACATGGGATGGCTGGGTGGTACGATGACCAATAGCCTTTTTAGAATCACAAGAAATTGGTTTGTCAGGATCTGTGAAAATGGATATTTATATTTTCATTATACAGGACAAAACCAATTGTTAGTGCAAAATGTTAACTCTTTTTTAGGTGTTTATCAAAATGCTTCTGTGTGGTGTAATTATACTTCTATCAACTTTTCTCGCTCTTCTAACGCACCGATGTCACTTCCCTGAGGTATCTTCTTAATCTGTGGAGACTGAGCATGGTCTGGCATCCCTTCTCACCTACGAGGAGGCCCTTGTAGTCTAGGCAGATTAATAATGTTAACCCCAAATATTTCTATGATACTGAATTATACTAAGTTTCACCATCTCTGCAGGATAAAAATATCTGCTCACGCTGTTACTCGTGATTGCAAAGACAGGGCTACATTCTGGAATCCTACAGAGATAATCTCAGAATCCCTTTTTGCACCAGGAGTAGCTGCTGCAAAAAAATCTTGCAAGTTTAAACAAATTGGGATGTTAGCTTGCAAAGCAAACAAATGCTACCTCTAATGCTCTTTCCAGTCTACTCCTTGATGTTGATTCTGCAAGACATGCAACCTTACAAAATCGAGCTGCCATAGATTTTCTTCTCCTTTCATGGGTATGAGGACTTTGAAGACCTATGCTGCATGAAACTTTCAGATCATTCTGAGTCAGTTCACAAAAGTATACAAACTCTTAAAGAACTCACAGGAAAACTTCAGGTTGAGGATAACTGGAACCCTCTTTCAGGTTTGTCTGCTGGAATAGGAGCATGGGTGAAAAAATTGATTGTACTAGGAGCTTTTGTTTTGTTAGTGTTTGTTAGCTTGTTAATTTGTATTGCTTGTTTAATGAAATTTATACTGTCTCTTATTGATCGAGCCCTTGAGCAGGTATTGATAGTGTATGTATAAAACAAAGAACGGTGAGATGTGGGAGGTGAAGGTGGTAGGATTTGCATGAGAAACACTCTGGGAACAAGCCCTGAGGTTTTGATACCAAACAAGCCTTGGGGAGATAAGTTGGAGTGTTGAAAGACAGGTAATGTAAACAAGCAGGCCTTGTGGGGATAAGCCAGGATGCTGTTGTAACAAAGAATTTCATCTGAAGGCCAGAGGATGTGTGGGATATTAAAAGAAGTGAAGCAAGAAGGTGAAACTGTTGTCTCGTGAACAGCACATGATCAGCATTGTAATTGGACTATTTACCTGGGGGATTTTTAAAGAAGCAAATGAGATTGAACGTGGCATGCTCATGCAGGTTGGGAAAGTACCGAACAAAGGCATAAAAGGGGCATGATTGTAATAAAGTTTTGTCTCAGTATCCTCACCGACCTGAGTCTATGTCTTGACACACCACATAAGAATGCTGCTCACGAGAAATGGAACTCCACCCCATTGAGGATAAACACTACTGTGTGTAGATCATGATTTTGGTATAGAGTTACAGTATTTCTGTAAAAGTATCAGTATACTCTTCTTTCCAAAAACCAGTAAATGCCAAATCATGGTAATCTACATGAAGGAATATATTTTGTTACAGCTGTTCTATGTGCATACAACTTACAACTTCATACTCATGAATTTTCTGTACCTCTAACGTATGATGCTTGGATATAAAAATCTTGCTAGAGCTTAAGTTCATGCAACAGAATACAGGCCTACAATGGATAGTGCTTTTGTTTCTATCTTTCTCCATATCTCTGTGTACATTTTTCTATTTTGGAATTTTGTTGAACTTCATGAGTCTGCAGAGGACACAGTGGGATTCATGCTTTTACATTGCCTCATACATTTAGAACACAAAGCTATTTTCCAAAGGACTGAAAATTTTTGGTCACTGTGCTGCAGGATCTTATGAATTCTTTCACAGAATTCCAGACTGGTTTGGGTTGGAAGGGACCTTAAAGATCACCCAGTTCCAACCCCTTGCCACAGTCAGGGACACCTTCCACTGCCAGGGATGGGACAGCCACAGCTTCTCTGGGCAACCTGTGCCAGTGCCTCACCACCCTCACAGGGAAGAACATCTGTCTAAGACTTCATCTCAGTCTCCCCCCTGTGAGGATAAAGTCATTCCCTCTTCTCCTGTCCCTATAGGCCCTTGCCCCCTCTGGACATTTCTTGTAGCCCATTTAGGCACCGGAAGCTGCCGTAAGTTCTCCCCGAATCCCTCCCTCGACCTGCTGCTCACATTCTGGGGATGCAGCCTAGCATACGAGGGGGTTCTGGGCTCAAATGCATGTGGCTGGGGCATGAGGAACTTCTCACCCAATAACCCAAAGTCCTTCTCCTCACAGCTGCTTCATACAGTGCCTCCCAACCTTTATTTATGCCTGGGATTGTCCTGACTCAGGTGCAGGACCTTTCGCTTGGCTTGGTTGAGCATCATGAGGTTGGCACTGGCCAAATTCTGTTCAGAAAACCCCAACACTGTGACATTTCTTTGGCACTGTACATTGTAGCACATAGCCTACATAATTTGCAGTGCACCCTAATGTTGTTAGTCTTACACATTGTGGAACAAGATCTACATTCACAATCATCTCACCAGTGTGGTATGAGGAGGAGTAGGTCTGAGGAGGAATAAGTTAAGAGCAGCTTATTCCCTAAACCCCAGTAAGAACCATAACTTCTTAGTCATCATATGGTACTGTTTCCTATCTCATCTCAACCTTCCCGACAGTTATTGTCAGGAGGCTTAGTAGCCTAATGTAACAAATCAAATACAGCCAAATGACATGGCATTCTCACTTGCATTGCTCTGCTTTACACTAAGACATTTCTCCGTGACTTTTCATCTATATTTCTCCATGACTTTTCATCTATATCATTTTAGGTTCTGCTGGTGTTTACACTTTATCCTTTTTAATATCTAACATTGTTTTTCAGTGACCTTAGGCTTATTCCATAATTGATCCTATCTTATGACTGATCAAAATAAATACAGACATAAAAATGTAAACAAAATCACCAGTGTCTTTGCCCTTTATAACATCACTCATTTTATCAGCATATTCTTTTTTTCTTTTTTTTTTTTAATAAATGAAAATTAAGTAATTTAATCTACTCAGACTTTAGCCTTTCATTGTATCATTCCCTTTCACTCTGAACCCAAACTGGAACATAAGTGACAGACAGCAAGCATGAAGGTAATAAGAGCATCTTGATTAGCAATCATGGTAAACAGACTGTCATAAAACCGTGGAATAGCATAGATGACAGAAAACATCTTCTTCCTGAAAGCAATTATTTTTATTCCTCAAATCAAATAATCTGTAATTTTAAGGGCCAAATGAAATAGTTGTTCATCTTTCAGTTGGCTCAATCAACTACAAGCAGAAACCTATATGATAATGAGGATAGCAGCGGCGATAGATGTCGCCATGCACCAGAAAAAATGCCACATATCTATATTAATCCTTATTAGATCCCAGTATATTACAACAATAGCACATTCTGTTGGTTTACCATGGCTGTATTTGCTCCTGAAATGCAATTTTTCTAACTGAAAAAAGAATGATACCATGCTGATACTTAAAGACTATCTGTCACATTAATATAGAGATACTTTTCTTGGAATCATAAATACTGGTACTTGAAATAAAGTTGTTTGTGTGTGTAATATGCTAATTAGAAACAGAATCTTTCCCTACTCAATGAAGTGCTAGGCGAGGGGAGTGTGTTCCAAAACATATCTTCTTTTTGGCACAGCAGCAAGGCACTAGGCAATTTGGAAATTGGAGACAGTTCCAGGGAGTACAGAGGAGGCCATGGAGATGCCGTGAGGGCTGGAGCATCTCTGCTCTGGGGACAGGCTGAGAGAGCTTGTTCAGCCTGGAGAAGAGAAGGCTTTGAGGAGACCTTACAGCAGCTTCAAGAGCCTAAAGGCACTACAAGAAAACTGATGAGGGGTTTTGGACAAGGCCCTACAGGACAAAGAGGAATGGCTTTGATCTGATAGAGGTAGATATTAGGATTAGAATGCTTCTGCGGTTCATGTACTAATTATACCCGTTGCCCATCTATTATGTTGGTCTCCAGACAGACAGAATCATAGAATCATAGAATAGTTAGGGTTGGAAAGGACCTAAAGATCATCTAGTTCCAACACCCCTGCCATGGGCAGGGACACCTCACACTAAACCATCCCACACAAGGCTTCATCCAACCTGGCCTTGAACACCGCCAGGGATGGAGCACTCACAACCTCCCTGGGCAACCCATTCCAGTGTCTCACCACCCTAACAGGAAAGAATTTCCTCCTTGTATCCAATGTAAACTTCCCCTGTTTAAGTTTTAACCCGTTACCCCTTGTCCTGTCACTACAGTCCCTGACGAAGAGACCCTCCCCAGCATCCCTATAGGCCCCCTTCAGGTACTGGAAGGCTGCTATTAGGCCCCCACACAGCCTTCTCTTCTCCAGGTTGAACAGCCCCAACTTCCTCAGCCTGTCTTCATACGGGAGGTGCTCCAGTCCCCTGATCATCCTCGTGGCCCTCCTCTGCACTTGTTCCAGCAGTTCTATGTCCTTTTTATGTTGAGGACACCAGAACTGCACACAAAATTCCAGGTGAGGTCTCACAAGAGCAGAGTAGAGGGGCAGGATCACCTCCTTCGACCTGTTAGTCACAGGTTGGCTTTCTGGGCTGTAAGCGCACACTGCCGGCTCATGTTCATTTTCTCATCGACCAGCACCCCCAAGTCCTTCTCCGCAGGGCCGCTCTGAATCTCTTCTTTGCCCAATCTGTAGCCGTGCCTGGGATTGCTCCGACCCAGGTGTAGCACCTTGCACTTGTCGTGGTTGAACTTCACAAGGTTGGCATCAGCCCACCTCACAAGCATGTCAAGGTCCCTCTGGATGGCATCCCTTCCCTCCAGCATATCAACCGGACCACACAGCTTGGTGTCATCGGCAAACTTGCTGAGGGCGCATTCAGTCCCACTCTCCATGTCAGAGATGAAGATGTTAAACAAGAGCGGTCCCAGCACCGATCCCTGAGGGACACCACTCGTTACCGGTCTCCAGCTGGGCATCGAGCCATTGACCACAACTCTTTGTGTGCGGCCATCCAGCCAGTTCTTTATCCACCGAGTGGTCCATCTATCAAATTGATATCTCTCCAATTTAGAGAGAAGGATGTCGTGTGGGACAGTGTCAAACGCTTTGCACAGGTCCAGGTAGATGACATCAACTGCTTTACCCTTATCCATCAATTCTGTAGCCCCATCATAGAAGGCCACCAAATTGGTCAGGCAGGATTTCCCCTTAGTGAAGCCATGCTGGCTGTCACCAAGCACTTTGCTGCTTTTCATGTGCCTTAGCATGCCATCCAGGAGAACGTGCTCCAAGATTTTACCAGGCACAGAGGTGAGACTGACAGGTCTGTAGTTCCCCGGGTCTTCCATTTTCCCCTTCTTGAAAATGGGGGTTATATTTCTCTTTTTCCAATCATCGGGAACTTCACCTGACTGCCATGATTTTTCAAATACGATGGGTAGTGGCTTAGCAACTTCATTCGCCAGCTCCTTCAGGACCCACGGATGAATTCCATCAGGTCCCACGGACTTGTGTGTGTTCAGATTTTGAAGATGGTCTCGAACCAGATCCTCTCCTACAGTGGTCCCAAGGTCTTCATTCTCACAGTCCCTGCGTCTACCTTCTAAGACTTGGGTGGTGCAGTCAGAGCCTTTGCCAGTGAAGACCGAGGCAAAGAAGTCATTCAGAACGTCAGCCTTCTCCAAATCCTGTGTAGCCAGTTCTCCCAAAAGCTTCCTCAGGGGGTCTATTTTGTCCCTAGTCTGTTTTTTGTTTGCTACGTACCTGTAGAATCCCTTCCTATTATCCTTAACATCCCTGGCTAGGTTTAATTCTAACTGGGCCTTAGCCTTCCTAACCTGGTCCCTAGCTTCCTGGACAACATCCCTGTACTCTACCCAGGCTGTCTGTCCTTGCTTCCATTTTTTATAAGCCTCTTTTTTCCTTTGAATTTTCCTCAACAGCTCCTTATCCATACAAGGAGGTCTCCTGGCCCTCCTGCCGCACTTCCTTCTAGTTGGGATGCAGCACTCCTGAGCTTGTAGCAGGTGATCCTTGAATATCAACCAAGAGTCTTGGGCCCCCCTGCCCTCCAGGGCTATATCCCATGGAACCTTACTAAGCACGTTCCTGAAGAGGCCAAAGTCTGCTCTTTTGAAGTCCAGGGCAGTGAGCTTGCTACACGTTCTTCTCACTGTGCTGGGGATCTCAAATTCGACCATCTTGTGATCGCTGCATCCAAGGCTGCCCTGGAGTACCACATTCTCAACAAGCCCTTCCCTGTTGGTGAGCACAAGGTCAAGCATGGCACCTCTCTTTCTTGGCTCCTCTACTACTTGCAGAAGGAAGTTGTCTTCCACACAATCGAGGAACCTCCTGTATTGCTTGTGCCGTGCAGTACCATCATTCCAACAGATGTCAGGGTGGTTGACGTCCCCCATGAGAACAAGGGCCTTATTCTTACATTCAGAAATTCATAGTAATTATGCTTATAGCAGATTTTTATAACTTGCAAAAAGACTGAGTTACATTATTTTTTTCCTAATTATTATATTCTTAGATAACTGCTCAACAGTTTATTCATTATTTCAACTGGATTTCAGTGGTTTTTAAATGTCAGTCTGGAACTCTTACCTCAGTTTGGGTAAATAAATATTGAGAATTGTCCTGGGTTCACCAGTAGCCGTTTTCCTCCTTCTTAGTAGCTGGTGCAAGTTCTGTGTTTTGACTTCCAGCCTGGGATCAGAGCTGATAACACCGATTGTTTTCAATTGTTGCTAAGTAATGTTTATTCTGGCCAAGGACTTTGTGAGTCACATGCTCTGCCGGGGACAAGGGGAGGCCGGGAGGAAGCAGAGACAGGACACCTGGCCCAAGCTAGCCAAAGAGGTATTCCATACCATAGTACGTCATGCCCAGGGAGGTAACTGGGAGTTACCCGGAAGGGGCAGGCTCTCTCTCTTCAGGGGAGGTCGAACTCATTCGGCAGTGATATTGTATTCTAATCTCTCGTTATTTGCTCTTTTCATTATTATCATTGGTGGTAGCAGTAGTGATTTGTGTTATACCTTAGTTTCTGGGCTGTTCTTATCTCAACCCGTGGGAGTTACATTCTCTCAGTTCTCCTCCCCATCCCTCTGGGAGCAGGGGCGGGGGGGGGGGGTAGGGAAGGTGTGGGTGGGGAGGAAAGAGGGAGAAAAGGGGGGAAGTGAGTGAACAAGCTGTGTGGATCGGTTTAAACCACAACAAGAATAATCCTGTATTGCTTGTGTGTGTATCTTTTAAATATCTCTGGGCAGGTTATGGACATTCATTTTCAGTGTGAATGATGGGGGATAAGGCAAAAGGAAAGTATGTGTCTACTTTGCTTATGCATATGTGAGACCTGGAAAAGGTCCCATGTCTTGTCAGATCTGGATTTAGTTTTGAGAGAGAACTGCACAACCTTTTTCCTTGAGTTAACATCCCACTTTCCCTAGCAGAGCATGCAGTCAGTTGGGCTTCAGGTTTGTTATCAAGCAAAGAAAAAAAGATCTTTGGGAATGACAGAAGTGCTGTTGATGACTGTAGCTTCAAAATAAAATTGTTGCTGTTTCTGCTTCTGCAGTTGGAGAATATAAAGGGTTCATAACTATCTTTTTCAAGCTTAGAAAACGTTCCTGTGATATGTGGCTGTGATTTTGGGGTCTATGTAGCCACAAGAAATCACATAAAAAAGAAGGCATTTTAAGGCATCTGGTTCCTAGAGTAAAATCTTTATCTTACTGAAATGGATGTAAAAATTCCTACCACTTGCAATCGAACAGAACTTCACTAGAAGCCTTCTCTGTGCAGGGCCTCTGCCCTAACCATTAAATCATGCCTGACCTGATTAAAAAAATACATACATATTTTCTGTCCACTGTGATTGTTTGGAAGGTGAAAATTCATTGCTCCTTACACCAGGCATTTTTCTCTTGCAGAATTTCATTTGCAAAATCCAATCAGAAACACATCTGTCATTCCCAGATACCTGTTTCTGTAAGTGATCATAAAACAAATCATTCCACAGTAATTTACCCACTCCTGTTCTTCCTGTAAGCTATATCCAGAGTCTAAAGCAGAAAATGTCTTATGAAATCCATAGCAGTATCTTTTTTTTTTTTTTTTTTCTCTCTTTTAAAACTGTCAATCACATTGAAATTATAAGCATAAACTACTTAGGGAAAAAAACAAATCCTGATGGATTAATCTGTTTGTGAACAGTGAAGCACCAAATTCAGCGATGTTTCACCAGAAGTTTCTATCAACACTTAAAGTCTTAGAGAAGCTAAATCAAAGGTCACAAAAGTCTCTGACTTCAGAGAGAGAAAGAGAGAATCACTAATTGCAGAGATCCAAGCACCTCTTCCCTGTGTGTCCACTAGCTGCTGAAAGCACTCTGCTTCCCAGAATCCCAGAATCCCAGCCTTTGAGTTGAAACGGGCCTTAAAGCTCAACCAGTTCCAACCTCTGCCATGGGCAGGGACACCTTCCACTAGTCCAGATTGCCCCAAACCCTGTTCAACCTGGCCTTGAACACTGCCCGGGATGGGGCAGTCACAGCTTCTCTGGGCAGCCTGTGTCAGCGCTTTACCAACCCTCAGAAGGAAGAACTTCTGCCTAAAATTTCATCTCAATCTCCCTTCTGTCAGGTTAAAGCCATTCACCCCTGTACTGTCCCTACAAGCACTTGTCAAAAGCCCCCCTCCAGATCATAGAACTTTATCACGACTAGATATTTGATATGCAAATTTCAATAAATTACAAAGTTATCATTTTCAATGCACAAATGTCTATTTTGATTTGCCAAGCACTTAACATTGCCAACTTAAAAGAGATGGAGAGCAGCTAAATGTACTAATTTGTTTCTCTTTTCACAGTTTAAGGCATCTACAGTATAAGAAATTGTAAGAAATTATAGCCATTGCTTCATTTAATAGTTATTATTACATTACCAAGTTTCCACTGAATTACCTTGAGAATGAAAAGTAAAACAGAGCAGAGGGAGAAAAAAAGAAGAAAATTACTAAGAAGCTGAAGTATAAACTGAAATATTTTGACTAAGGATGTTTTGTGTAGGTACCAAGAGTGTTAGTACTGTGTCTGCTGATCAAAATCTATGAGATTTTTACTAATTTCTTGCTCCATATGTTTTGTTTGCCCACTTTACAGATTTATTGAGGAATTTTCTCAGATTGTACTTGCATTTCATCCTACTGATATACACTTGTTTAATATTAATGTCTAGCTTTTGACAAAGCACAGGTATGAATGCACAACTGGATTCTGAAAAGTCTACCTAATTTTCTAAAATGCTAAATTGAAACATTTCTCTGGCTTCCTATTCAGTATCAAGGTTACTTAATAGCTTTTTAACACCATTCCATTTTCACACCCAGCCATCAAAGATGCAAAGGATTTCTTCTGTGAGCCAGACAGGTATCTTCAGGCACAAGAGCTGATGTTAAGCAGCATTACTATAAGCAGGATCAAAATTTGAAAGCAAGTCATCAGTCTTAATCTGGAAGCTTTGCCTTTTGCTATTTAGGAGATTCTGATAAAGGATCAATTTAGTGATTTAGTGCTTTGCAGATTATAAAAATGAACATATGTGAGCCACAAAGCATCACATTTTCAAAAAATGTTTCATTTCCTTTTTTCTTGCAGGCACCCAAACACACACAGGCATACAAAATGGTCATTACATTTCTTAACACTGAGTCCTTCTACTGGTACTGAATAGAATGTTGCTTCCCCTGCCTCCTTCATTGCCTAGCTCAGTGCTGCTGTCAGTTATAGGATATTTCAGATCCTGTTGTCTTCATCTCCCTGTCCATGCCAGGGAGGGGTTTACTATAAGAACTTAAGGTCCCTTCTAACACAAACCATACTACAATTCTATGATCTCCCAGGAAACTGACCATAGCTCACGAGAGTTCGTTGTGGATTTAGAGGTTTTCAAAGTCTGTTTCTGACTTTTTCTTTCCCCACCAACTGCTGATATTTCTGAAACTCAGTGTTCTTTAAGGTTTTTCACAATAAATACTGCATAGTAATTAGCATCCCCATCACAATGCATGTCCATGGGGGAGCACTGAGACAATATTATTTTTCCTTTTAAAAATGTTCATTATCTCATTTATGAAAGCACTTTAACAAGAAAGATTAGGAAAGAGTGGAAAAACGAAGGGGGGAAAGGAACACAACTCTTTTATACCTTTAAAAATCTCAAGAGATTAAAATAAGAAAAAATCACTCCCACATATTTGGATGCTTTTTAGGCTCAAGCAAAGAAGCAGTGAGTGCACACATATTACGTCTACCTCTTTTTCTGTGTAATGAACAAGTAATTACAGAACCACTCACTGATTTCCATAGCAAGATTTTTATTGTAGCAGAATTGCAGGGACCCTGGGGCACTCTGTCACCACCAAAACTCTTAAGCACTTCAGCTCCAAAGGCGACTCTGAAAGCTCATCCGTCTCTGTTGCATAGACAAGGACTTCGGGCCACTAATATAAATAATACATCAAAACTTAGTAAGAGAAGAATATGCCAAGAGACAAGACAGGGGAAGTATCTTTAAGATATTATTATAACATGTGCAGACTGTCAAGACTCTTTGAAGGACATTGTATTGTTTTATTATGCTGCTTTGTCAAAACCAAAATTCCAGTGTTCAATTACAGCTTCAGAGACTTGCTGAAGAAAACTCATCCAAATATAGAAATGAGCATGGATTAAGCTGTATCAGCTTTATGTATAGAAATTATAAGGAATACAAGGAGATTCCTATTTGATTTGATTTTCCTCTAAAATGACATTTTTCATTTTAACATATAATTCTTTACCAGTATCCGGGTCAAACCTTAACAACCAGTATCCTGATTTTATGAATAATATGGCTCTGTGGATAAAATTCACACCTGATTAGGTAAAATCAACACAACTTAGGAAATTTGAAAGGACTACAGGAAATGACCATCCCCTAGACCTTCATAAATCTTCCCTATCCCCAAAAATGGAATTCTGCATTGTATGATTATAAAATAATGTAAAAAGGTTTATGGGGATGAATTTAAAGATGAATATTGTAGTTGTGCAGATCATGGGTCTTGTGTACACAGACATAGAAACTGAAGGAAGTCTTTATGTACAGAAGAAAAAACTTAATCCTCAGGACATGGATGGTGCTTTCTGAACTTTTTTTAGTCTCTTTTTTCAGAACTTTTTCTGAACAGTATTTTTAGTCTTAAATAGAAAATGTCCATATTGTCTTTTGAGACGCTTCAGCTAAAATGGTGTGCAATTGTTTATACATAACCTGATCCCTAAGCTGCCCACTCCACAAAACAGGTCAATGTACTAATAGTTAAAAACTTTGCCAGAACTTCATGTGTTTCCAAGCCTTGTAAAAGCTTCAGTTCTTCACACTTCGACACTTTCTTCAATCTCAGGTGAATGTTAGCAGCCAAAACATTTTCCAGGGCTTGTAGTTTAAGTTTTGGGCTGAAGAAAATACCTTTTCCTTTCCATTTAAGGTCAAAAAATTTTAAATATTCAGGCCATCCTGCATTTGCTCAAACCTCACTTCTTCAGCCTCATACTTTGCTTAAAAAGTTGCAAATATAATGGATACATTTCCTTTTAATTTTTTTTCCATGGAAATACATATAGGATGATTTTTGAGACAGGAAATATAGCAAAGCTAGCCCATCTTCCCATGCAACTTATGCCTGTATAAGATCTTATTGCCAAGAAATCACCTTCATATCAGCCTCCAGTGAAAGCTATTCTACTGGTTAGTAGAATACTTTAGTTTAACTACTCTTGCAGTTAGAATGTTTCTCCTTAATATCCAACTATAATCCTCTTAACTGCAAAGCGAGCTAATTAAATAGATATTTAACCAGTCTTCATCAAAAAACATAGAGTAATTAATATTTTACAGCCTAAGAGATATATCTGTGTCAGAATACTGAACAGAGCAGTGGGATGTCCTTTCACTGTAGTAGGGACAAACTTCAAGACAATATCACTTGTGGATTTTATTTTTTAAGCTTTATATTTATATACTTATATTAACTGATGACAATGCTGTAAATCATGCTGTGAGATGCAATATTAGTTTATATAAAGAACGACTGTATCACTATAGCTATGCATGGAATTTACATTTCTGTCTATGCAAGTCAGACCCTATTGACTGTAAGAAAGACTATGCAATATTTATTTATATAAAAATGATTAATACTTGAGAATTATGAATTTTCCCTCTTTTTAATAGGGCAGAAAAGGGAGATTAGATTTAGTATTCATTCACTTCTTTCTATGTTTGACTTTTGCTTATGGCCAGTAGTATTTCCACAGCTGAATTAAATCTCAGCAGACCTCCAGATAGAAAGAAAGTAAGTATTCCAGTTCAGCTCAGAACTTTGTGTCCTTTTGAAGCTGCTTTGCATGATTACTGATTACTACCTCTTCTCACTGGCCCAGTCCTGTAGAGGTTTTGTGCAAGTGAATAGTATCATAAAATCAGTGACTTCAGTGTTGCTTTTACATGTGTTACACACCTTGGTGGGATTGAGCCGTAATAGAATCATAGAATCAACTAGGTTGGAAAAGACCTTTAAGATCATCAAGTCCAGCCATTCTGCAGCAGTGCCAAGGCCACCACTAAACTGTGTCGCTAAAGGCCTTGTCTACACAGTTTTTGAACACTTCCAGGGGCGGTGACTCCACCATTGCCCTGGGCAGCCTGTTCCAATGCCGGACCACCCTCTCAGGGAAGAAATTGTTCCTAATATCCAGTCTAAACCTCCCCTGGCACAGATTGAGGCCATTTCCTCTTGTCCTATCATTAGTTACATTGATAGAAGAGACCAGTCACCTCCTGGCTCCATCCTTCTTTCAGGTAGCTGTAGAGAGCAATATGGACCCCTTGAGCCTTCACCAGACTAAACCCCCTCAGTTCCCACAGCCATTCCACATCAGACTTGTGTTTCAGGTCCTTCACCAGCTTTGTTGCCCTTCTCTGGACCCACTCCAGCACCTCAATGTCTCCCTTGTAGTGAGGGGCCCAGAACTGAACACAAGATTCAAGGTGCGGTCTCACCAGTACCAAGTACAGGGGGACAATCACTGTCCTGGCCCTGCTGGCAATGCTGGCTTATATTCAGTGGATGCCAATCAGTCCTATAGAATTTTGTGTTGACTAAGGATGGAGCAGTATGTCATTATTGCCTGAAAGAGCAAATTCTCATTGCTTTATTATCACAGAATCACAGAATCCCAGACTGGTTTGGGTTGGAAGGGATCTTAAAGCTCATCTAGTTCCAACCCCCTGCATGGGCAGGGGCACCTTCCGTTAGACCAGGTGGCTCAAAGCCCCATTTACAACTCTAGAAATAAGTGATTACTGCTTATATAAGGATATAATAAAATTACATTAATAAAGATTTTGGAGCAGGTGAAAGAAAGCAAACACTTTTATTTTTCTTCCAGTGAAAGAAGATGGGTGTTCTAGAAAATAATCTGATAACAGTTTTGAAGTAAGCACTTCAAAGAAAATGCTTTTTCATGCTTCACACTTAAAGGTAAATAGTTATTTGTGAACACTTTGTCACAAACGCTTGATAATAGGAATGATTTTAGAGGATATCCCTACCGTTAGCCATTAAACATGACAGTGTGGATGCAATTTCCAGATGAGTTCTTTGTGCATAAACCCATATGATGCCAATTTCTCAGACGTTCCAGAGTATACTGGTGATATTAAGAAAACACAGTGCAGAAAAGATGCAGTGTGGATCGTCAAACATTGGTGGTGATAGCCCAGCCCTACTGAACTATTCCTGTTAATCATATTTTGTTACAGATAGGTAATACAGCATTTCAGAGATTGTACTCCACAAGACCAGACTACAGCTCTATTTCTCCTGTCCAGAAAATTATACTTGCATCCAATTTGTATTAGATAAGCGTGTTCAAAAATCTTCAATGACTTATACATACTGTTCATGATTGTTGCATAACCATCACTTTTCTTTTGTTCTCAATTCACCTTGCTTGATAAAATGCAGCTCAGGTTAGGATTTGTGGACTATTAAGTAATCAGTATAGTAATTTCTATATGCCAAATGAAACAAATTAGACAGCTGTAAGAAATATCATCCGGACAGGTTACTTACATCTTAATGTTTTAAGCATCTAGATAAGCCAGGTACTTTGGACAGCTGCATTTGTTATACAGAAAATCAAGGAATGCACATTAATGCAGTGTATTTCAATTCAGTTTTTAAAATATCAAATTTTTAAAAATGTATTATCTTATATTTCAGTTAGCTCCATCAAAATGTACTGGTGGTTTTTAAACACATGAGAATTGTATTTAAGAAAATTAAAGAAGGTTGTTAGTCCAAATTACAAATATTATACTCTATCTTAATATGTCATTAGATAGATTTTATATAGAGGATATAGATATAGATTTTATATTTATATATATTTTTAATCTAATAAATTTTAATATGTTTATTTTCTATATAATATAACCTTTTATTTTAAGGCCCACTATATGATGCAGTTCATACTTGTAGAGAAGCGTAAAATGCAATTAGACAAAGAGTTAGAACAATTACAAGTTCAGTTGTGGCGTTAAACCAATTGTTAAATATATCTGAAGTTGGTTTTTGTACTGGAAAAAATATTGTCTATTCAAACAATACAGATTCATAATATAGTTTTACAGTAGTCATATTTTTCTATGTTGAATATTAAATTCATAAACATCGGTTTTCAGGCTAGAAAATTATCCTTGGTGAGGGGAACGAAAGATTTCTTTAAGTCTTCTTTCCATTGTTCATAATCTTGGGATGGATTAAAAGAAACACAGAAGCCATGCATGCAAAAAAAAACCAACTATAATTTTCAGCATTTTGAGGATTGTCCTGGTTTTGGCTGGGATAGAGTTAATTACTTCCTAGCAGCTGGAGCAGTGCTGTGTTTTGACTTTAGTCTGAGAACAATGCTGATAACACACCAGTGTTTTAGTTGTTGCTAAATAATTCTTACCCTGATCAAGGACAGAATCACAGAATCACAGAATCCCAAGGGTTGGAAGGGACCTAAAAAGATCATCTAGTCCAACCCCGCTGCAAGAGCAGGGTAACCTACAGTACATCACACAGGAACTTGTCCAGGCGGGCCTTGAATATCTCCAGTGTAGGAGACTCCACAACCCCCCTGGGCAACCTGTTCCAGTGCTCTGTCACTCTTACAGTAAAGAAGTTCTTCCTGATGTTAACGTGGAACTTCCTATGCTCCAGTTTACACCCATTGCCCCTTGTCCTATCACTGGATATCACTGAAAAAAGCCTAGCTCCATCATCCTGACACCTACCCTTTACATATTTGTAAACATTGATGAGGTCACCCCTCAGTCTCCTCTTCTCCAAGCTAAAGAGACCCAGCTCCCTCAGCCTCTCCTCATAAGGGAGATGTTCCACTCCCTTAATCATCTTTGTGGCTCTGCGCTGGACTCCTTCAAGCAATTCCCTGTCCTTCTTGAACAGAGGGGCCCAGAACTGGACGCAATATTCCAGATGCGGCCTCACCAAGGCTGAGTAGAGGGGGAGGAGAACCTCTCTTGACCTACTAACCACTCCCTTTCTAATGCACCCTAAGATGCCATTTGCCTTCTTGGCCACAAGAGCACATTGCTGGCTCATGGTCATCCTCCTATCCACCAGGACCCCCAGGTCCCTTTCCCGTTCACTACTTTCCAGCAGGTCAACCCCCAACCTGTACTGGTACATGGGGTTGTTCTTCCCCAGATGCAAGACTCTACACTTGCCCTTGTTAAATTTCATCAAGTTTCTCCCCGCCCAACTCTCCAGCCTGTCCAGGTCTCGCTGAATGGCAGCACAGTCCTCTGGTGTGTCAGCCACTCCTCCCAGTTTTGTGTCATCAGCAAACTTGCTGAGGGTGCACTCAGTTCCCTCATCCAGGTCATTGATGAAAATATTAAACAGCACCGGTCCCAGCACCGACCCCTGAGGAACTCCACTAGTCACAGACCTCCAGCTAGATTCTGCGCCATTGACCACAACTCTCTGCCTTCTTCCTTTCAACCAGTTCTCGATCCACCTCACTACTTGATCGTCAAGCCCACACTTCCTTAGCTTATCTATGAGGATGCTGTGGGAGACAGTATCAAATGCCTTACTGAAATCAAGAAAAACTACATCTACCGCTCTACCATCATCCCTCCACCATGCTCTGCCAGTGAGGAGGGACATGGGAAGCCAGGAGGAAGCAGAGACAGGACACCTGACCCAAACTAACCAAAGGTGTATTCCATACCACGACATGTCATGCCCAGTACATAAACTGGGGGAGAGTCACCCAGAAGGCCCAGATCGCTGCTCAGGTGGGGCTGGGTACCAGGTGGTGAGCAATTGTATTGTGTATCACTTGCATTTGTTTTTCCTTTCCCCTTTTTAGTTTTATATTCTCTCTCTTTGTTTATTATTTTGCTTATTATTAGTAGTATAATGTTGTACTTTATTTTAGTAATTAAACTGTTCTTATCTTAACCTGTGTGTTTTACATACTTTCCATTCTCCTCCCCATCCCACCTGGGGAAAGGGAGGAGGGAATGAGTGAGTAACTGCATGTTTCTGAGTTACAGACTAGGCTTAAACCAGACAAGGACCATCAGTGAAAATTAGTTTTGCACAAAGGTTGTACAAACTTTCAGTTTACTTTTATGTATAAGTTGACTTTATTTGATACTTCCTTTCTGGTGTGAATTTAACTAGTTGTTAAAAAAGGGTTTTGCTTCTTTTTGGTCCCTGGTCAGTAGGACAAACTGGTCTGAGTTTGCTTAGCATAGGTAAGACAACACATCAAGTATTTTAATTTTATTTTTCTGTTGATGAAGGAATTCACAGTTTCTTCTAAATGTGAAGTCATTCTGCAGGTTTTGACACTCTTTAAGTCAGAGAAATGTTCATGGATGAATCAGATAGATAGACAAACTTGAAACTGAAAATGGTATTTAGAAACAACCAGAGAACCATAGCTTATTTTTATCTCTTTGGAAATTGCCTGAAATCTTATCACTGCTGTGAATACTGAAAACAAAGAAGCCACCATATGACTCCATGAAACTGTATGTTGACTTATTGGTCTCACTGTAGGCACTGGTATATTCGTAAAAATAAAGAAAAAACCCTCACTTTCATATACCAATGGGCGTGCAATGGCTTAATGGATATTGTTAAAAATTGTGCAACTCCCTCATTTTCTACACTGCACTGAAAAAGGCTTTCTTTTCATTAAAAAAAAAAAAAAGAACACATGATCCTTCATTTTGCAGAACTATCATGTTTACAGTCCACAGTGTTCTTTCTTGAATTTCTACACCTTTCTGTTCTACAGTCTTCTGACTGTATAAATCTGACATTTTATATTGGTCAGGATGTCCTGGACACTTATCTTCTTTAGAAGTTACTATTTATCATATTCAAATACATTCAGGAAAATATCTCCATTTTGAATTAAAAAATATCATTTGTCCTGACAAAATCTCCAGTGCCTGTTACTTCCATCAGGGTATCAGAGTCTTTTGCACAAATATGTTTCATAGGTTGGTTTGGTTTTTTTTTTTTTTTTTTTTGACAAATCTGTACTTGTACAATATCAAAAGCAGATCATAAAATCATAAAACAGTTTGGGTTGAAAGGGGCTTTCAAAGGTCATCTAGTCCAATCCCGTTGCAATAAGCAGGGACATCTTGAACTACATTGTGTTGCCCAGAATGTGTGTTTGCTTTATAAGAGATCCTATAGGATTTTTTTTTCCCTTTCTTATTTAGTGTAAAAGTGGCATGAGATGTCATAAGACCTTGTTATCCAATACCCTGGAAACAGCTAAGTGACACAAACTGTTCAAATTCATATGTGTTTTAAAATGTAAGTTTTAACTGAGCACCAATAAATCTGTGCTTCACCAGCAGAAGTTCTCTCATCACTTCATCTATTTTTATGTGTTTCCAACCTAGTTTTTTTCATTCTGCTACGTTCTCTCAAAAACTCTGGACAGCAGTCACTTTCCATATGAAGGATACATCATACACAGGTCATGCCCAGAGATATACTTCAGCAATTCTACCCATGAAAACTTGTACATTTTTGGCAAAAAATCTGTTGCACATGAACTGATGGGCTTCCATTCTCACAATCAAAGAAATAACCCTACAAAAGTAGGATATGCAGAAAAAGCAACTTCTAGTTTCTATATGTCATCAATATGAAAGAAAAGAAAATAGGGTTAATTGCACAGATCTCAACAAGCTATGCACAAATAAATCACATTTTGAATCAACTGGGTCAGTAACTGCTTATACTTTTTTAAAGAAATATTCCCTCCCCTCCCCGTCTTCTCTTTATGTCTCAAAGTGCGTGGCTAATAATCTGCTCTTTGGCATCCAGGATAAAGCAAAATATAAGCATTCTTGACTGTGAATGACCTTGTTATCAAAGAGTACTGAAAAGATTTGTGGGTATAAAAGGTGATCTTCCTTGAGGACATAATAAATGGTTAACAGGTATCCTGCTAATAATGTCAGTCCTGGTGGTTTCCTTTTTTAAACAAAATCAAATCTAAAAGGAAGCAAAGCAGATTATTTGTTGATCTGTAACTGCAGAGAAATTGTTGCACATTAATCACAAGGAAACCCTAATGTCCCCAAGGTCTTCACTGAAATGTTACTTTCCTTTGCTGTTAAGTCCTGAGAACTTGATGAGTATGTCTCGTTTGAATCCATATAACAAATTTTAGATGACTGCTTTTTCATTTACTTTCACTCAAAAAGATTACTGTTGAACAAAGGTATAATCTCACAGTATTTACAATCTAATCAGAAATGGGAAGTCTGAAACAGACTTTTCCTGTCTTTTGAGATTAATCTAAATCTTTCAAACTCATTTGTGGTCTCAAGAAGCTAAAGTTCATTCTCAGAGGGGAGACTGCATCTAGGTGCTACATTTGTGAGCAGGTGAAATTTCTTCCTAGTTCCTATCTACAGAAAACAATCACGCAAGTGTGTCAGTGAAACAGTACTAATAGGGCCTGTGACAGAAAAATATATTAGGTTATGTTGAACACTGTGCTGATGCTGCTGGCTTAAATCCTTTCCTGGTAGCTCAGAACATTAGTGCAGCAAATAATTCAAGGCCAGGTTGGACAGGGCTTGGAGCAACATGATCCAGGGGAAGGTGTCCCTGACTGTGGCAGGGGGTTGGAACTAGATGAGCTTTAAGGTCTCTTCCAACCCAAACCATTTTATGGTATTAAGATGACTGTATCAGGGCTAAGCATCTTACCCTGGATTTGTGAATAAATCTATTGCTTTGAATTTTGTAGAATTTTAAGAGTAACAGATGCTTGCTTGAACAAGCCAAGATTCTGAATCTCTTACAATAGTATGCTGAGTAAAAAACAATCATACGACTGCACATTTTGTTTCATAAAGTGGCCAATTGGCAAAGGAGAATGAAAGCAAAATGCAATGATGGCATTGAAAAAAAAAGTTACATCTGATTCCAGTTACAACTGATGGACTTAGAAAGCATTCAGCTTTATTAACAGGAGTTTGTATCTGCATCTTAACTTGCTTGTACTCAAATGTAATTTCTTTATCCAATACTGTATGTTTCCTCAGATGACAAGATCATTTCAGAGGATATATAAAATAATTTTCTGTATTTCATGGTTTGCTGACATTCTTTACTTTGATTCGAAGAACATCTATGGATGCTGCCAGATAGACAATTTTTTAAGGCTTTAAGGAAATCTACACTATCTACAGAGAAAGCATTTAACAGCCCTGGTTGCTACTTCTCTGTGTCTAATAACTGAGTTATAAAGGTTTGATGAAATGCTTGTTGAAGAAAACATACAATGCAGCAACACTCCTATCAACAACAGTTGTGTATTATACACAACCTACAGTGGACAAAAAAGGCATTTTCTAATGCAAATCAATCTAAATATGATCTAATTTTTCACATTGTTTACTTAATATTTAACTACTTTGTCAATATAAAGTAACAGTCTCATGATTTACACAAATTTATATTTCAGTTACATAATTTTTTTTATCTGTTTGAGTCCTTGCATGATAGAAGTCGCATGCCTGAGGGTTTGATGATGATGGGGCTCATCTTTAATACTGAGTGAGGACCCAAGGCCATTAAACAAACCAGCATGACTGCAAGACTGTTGAAATCTGTCGAAGACAGCCACTATTCCCGTTGACTTTACAAGATACAGACTCCAAACAGGAATAGGGGAGGTATTTGAATGAGCATGAATTGCATTTGTGAATCACTTGGCTTTTGTGCTTTTTAACATTTATTTTCATATCTAAATTAAAGTTAATTAGCCAAAGCCATGGACCTGGTATACATTTGTATCAGGTCATTATAAAACAAAGATTTTTCTTATATACTGCAGATAATTTTTTTTTTTATACTACAGGTAATTGTATGTAGAATTCATCGCCTCAGGAAGTTACACAGACCAGAACTGTAAGCAAGTTCAAAATGAGATTAGCAAATTCACAGAGCAAACACTGTCTGTGGTTCTTTATTGACTGTAAAAGATATCAGTCCATTTACAGATAAGATGATGACTCTGATGAGGGATAATACATCAGAGGAAGGATCACACTAAATATATCCTGTTCAAAAGTATTGTTCCCCAAGAATCCACTAATGACCAGTCAGAGACGTGCAATAAGACAATGTAGACCTGTGATCTAAAACTAATTGTAAAATACTTTAATTTTTTTAGTTAATACTCTTTTTCTCTTTGTGTAATTTTGTTTCTAAGCATAATATTTGTCTGTTGTAGGTCTTTGTATTAATGATTAGCATAAACAGAAATTTTAATAATTTTTGGAAAGTGTCTCCCTTTATGTAATGGATTAGCAGATACCCAGAAACTTAAGGTTAACAATTTTCATGTGGCATTTTCCACATCAGTTCTCAAGCCTTAAAATCATTTAGCATCCAGAAAAAGGGCTGCTTTGTTACAGAAAACCAATGTCATTCAGTGTACTTTATCCTGAGAGGAAGGCAATCTATATGAGACGTATAAATTCCATGTTTTAGAACTAAAACTTAATGACACTGAAATCTATGACAAAACTCCGAATAACTTTCAGTGTTAACAGGATTTTATAATAGGTCTGTGGTATACCTTATTTGATGTAACAGTTTTGAGACAGTGACTCAGAATAACAAGCAACCTCTTCCTTGATAAGCATCATGTCCTGATAGATGTTTGATGAATTTGACATTCATTAGTGCTAGTATCTGATACTGAAAGTTTTTATGGCTGAGAAGAGTTCTTTTGTCTGAGAACAAGGCATAATGTATATCATGTTTTGATACAGAAGGAAATAATTTCATAAGGACCAAACCCTGGAACTGAGCCTCGACTCTCTGATTAAGTTTACAGTCATAGTATAGACCACCTCAGTAGCACATACATGGGCCTGTAATTTAGAATCAATATTTTAAATTAAGGTAATGTCCATACAGCTCAAAATACGCAGGCACTTAGTTGTCAACATGGAGAGCCTGCAAAGATGGTTTTTTTAGTAGCTAGAACTTTTGTAGCAAATACTAACAGCTTCTTGGAAGAACTGAACGTCCAAAAAAAGAGGCTAACCATAGGATTAAGCAAAGCAATTTTCAGCTGTATTGTTGCACAGAACACATATCCACCTCTTAGGGTAAAGATAATACAAAGGTATGACCCATTCCAATATAGCTTTCAAAAAGAGTTTAAAAACTGTTCTTAAACAAGAAAACTGCTTCTAAGTGAAGAACCCAAACATGAAAGGCTTAAATTACTCATTAACATCACCTGCTAGTCAGGAACAGTCATCAGTTTCATAAAATTAATATATATTACTCAAAGTTAAACACAGAACTGATTCTCATTTCCAAATAACCTCCCAGTTTGGGAAAATGAACCTTTTTTTTTTCACCTTCCTAAAATTCATGCTGTTATGATAAATGATGCAGCTTTTAGGCACTTTTTTGCAGTTTTGTCCCTTGCTCTTAAACATGTCAAATGCAAGTTTACAAAGAGCATATCTTTGTACTCATTTTAGCAGTGCTGTGGCCTCTAAGATTTATAGGTGAATGGCACTTTCAGGAAGGTAATGAAAGCACCACATAATTTTATATTAAAGGTTAGGACCCCAGCACCCAGATTACGAAGTACTCCTTGGGTAAAGGATTTCCTAGAAGTGCTATACTTCACCATCTTCACCTCACAAATAGTATTGCATACACATGAAATCAAAAATTAATATTTTTACATTAAAAACTATCAACATGATGAATCTGAAACTTCCTTCTCAGGGTACTTTCTTCTTCTATAATAGTATTCTGATTCCCCATAATTTATTTGTCCTGGTTAAGTATAAAGGAAGATGTTATACTTGATTCACAAGATGTCTAAGTTACTATAAATTGTGGCTATCTTGCATTTGACAGTTTTTCAAACTCAACTTCTTAGAAGTGGTAGGACATCAGGGCTCGAATTCGAGGAGGAAGTACAGAGAAAAAGGACTGAAATCCTGAAGTGGGAAAACTGGAATATGAATGGCTCTAAAATGAGGAAAGGAAAATGAGGCCTAGTGGTACAATAAAGGTACTAGAAGAAATAATACAAAACAAAATTAGAAAACAAAAAAAAAATTGTAGAAAAAAAAAAAACGGGATGAAAATCAAGAAAGACCAATTTTCCGTTATCACATGTGCCAGGGTATCACTGCTGAATATTGTCACCTTTTCTGCTCAGAAACATATTTCTTAGAGTACAGAGAATGGTTTTAAGGCATCAAAAATGGGATAAACATTGTACTACTGCTTCAAAATCCTACTGGTTCAATCCATCTAACCATATGTAAAAAAAAGTCAGACTAGTGAACCTGCTAAGACTAGCTGTCAAAAAAAATGTGTTTGGTTTCTAAATACGACAAATACAATTGATTCAGGAAAAAAAAATGAGGATGCTGTAGGAAAAATTGAAAGCTGAGCAGGAGTGACAGCTTGGCATTGAAGCTTTAACATTTCAATAATCTACATTATAACAATACTCATTAGCCATTAATGTTGGTTGCTTAAAATTCAATCAAGATCATAAGTAGGACATAGCTACACTGCAAAAAGATCCCAGAGGAAGTGCTGCCCCATCTGGTATGGCCACACATGGGGGCAGGTCTTACACAGGGAACATGAATACAAACCCAGTGAGACATTTTCTTTCCAAAAGCACTAGACTTTGGCACAGCAAAGCACTGTAACCACGGAAGAGGAAGTACAATGCTCCTGGGCACTAGTCCTTGATTTGGGAATGGTGAGAGAATTCCTCAACAGCCATATCTCATGGTTGAGAATGCTGCAGACAGGAATCTAGAGATAGTGGAAATATATATGAAGTACACTCTTCAAAAACTCACACTGTCATTTGTATACAGCATTATACATTTTTTTTTTATGTATGACCTCCTGGAATTCTTTGCATGGAAAATTGAACATTTATCATTATTTAAAGCAGGTGAATCACTGGTATGTGTGCATAGCTGCTCCTAAGACTTGTAGTGGACATTAGCATCTCTAAAAAAAGTGTTTGAAAGTTTTGTGGGAAGTACCTAATTATGCTTAATATTAAAAATTTACAAAGTTACATGGTGTAAGTACATTTTCTGATTTAGGTTGTATCACATCTACTACCTTTTTGAGAAAAAAAGTGTCCCTGAACTTTTAAAAGAATCATAAAATCCTAGAATCACAGAGTGGTTTGAGACGGAAAGGACCTTAGAGCTCATCCAGTTCCAACCTGCTGCCATGGACAGGGACACCTTCTACTAGACCAGGTTGCTCCAAGCTCTGTCCAACCTGGCCTTGAATACTACCAGGGATGGGGCAGCCACAGCTTCTCTGGGCAGCCTGTGCCAGCGCTTCACCAACCCTCACAGGGAAGAACTTCTGCCTAAAATTTCATCCCAGTCTCCCCTCTGGCAAGTTAAAGTAATTTCCCTTTGTCCTGTCTCCACATGCGCTTGTGAGAAGTCTTCTTCCAGAAGAGATGTATATGTATAACCTAACAACATAATACACTGAGCTAGCAATATATGTATTTTGTTAACTTTGGGACAAGCTGAAAAATCCCTGCCATGCAGACTAGCACAAGCATATAGATGTGTTTTCTGCAAAATAACTTTGCTCAATGTACTAATTAGACAAAATAAATTTGGGTTTCCTGCAGGCATGTGTTGGTAGCAAAACAACACATCACTGAGCACACTGGGCTCAATTGTAAATCATTACTGCATGAGTAACTAGTAAAAAGAGTATATAGAAGAGCTCATCTGCACCAGCTGCAGCTTTTTTCCCCACATGCATATTTTAATAATAAAATATAAACTCATGCAGCATATTACAATTTTGGCTACATAATGACTAGTATCCTTTACCAAACGAAAATCTTTGTTAAATACAAAATTTAATTAATTTGCACCACACATAAATAAAAATATTATTCTAATGCTTCATGAAGTAAGCTATTTGACAGCTCTGCCATTAACAAACTGTAGAACTTGTCAAATTTATCTGTAATTTCCACAGGACTCTCATTTGTACATCATTTGCCACTGCCAGCATACACTGTAATTCCTTCAAAACCACTTGAAAAAAGCAAGCATCACTTTCTTCTTAATCAGCAGTTCTGTTTAAAAGACATAGTAAAGCATCAAGAAGCAAGATGTCTGACAGCTCAAAAATGTACGCAGTATTTTATATTGGACACGGCATTTAAAGTATGCATAAATGCACAAATGACTTCTCAAAATAATGTACTACCTGTTAAACCATCTGAAACTAATAGTTATACACATGCATTAAAAGGAAAAGAGGAAATAGGTTCTAGTGTGCTCAGATGCTTGTTCTAAAAGAACACAGAAGAAAACATCTTTCACTGAGGAAATGAGGAAATGGTTTTCCAAGTGGAATTTTTAACACTGATTAACTCATTACGCTCCAACCAATAACAGAATTTAGCACTGCTAAAACACACTGGTTTGGCAAAAACAAGCATAAAGTCTTTTTTCATATTAGTGAATCAGATTTTCCTGGATGTTTTCCAGTTTGTATTGTACATGACTTTTAAAGTGTCTATGAAAAACAAAAACTGGTTGTTGTGGTTTAACACCACCCAGCAACTAAGCAACACAGTCACTTTCTCACTTCCTCCTGGTGGGATGGGAGAAGAGAATCAGAAAAGCGAGAAAAGTCATGGATTGGGAAAAAAAGACAGTTTAATATGTAAAACAAAAGCTGCACACACAAGCAAAGTAAGACCATGTATTCACTCATCACTTTGTATTGGCAGGCAGATGTTCAGCCATCCACAGGACAGCAGAGCTCCATCATGTGGAACAGAGGCTTCAGAAGATAAATACTATTACACCTAACATCTCCCGTTTTTTCTTCTTCCCCCAGCTCTATATGCTGAGCATAACATCCTATGGTATGGAACATTCCTTTGGTCTGTTGGGGTCAGCTGTCCCAGCTGTGTCCCCTCCCCACCTCTTGAGCAACTTGGCTCTTCACTGGTGGGGTGGGGTAAGGGGCAGAAAAAGCCTTGACCGTGAAATGCAGCAGATGACAGGTCATGCTGCCATGATTTGGGAGCTGCTGTGATGGGAGTGTTTTGAGACTGAAGCACTGGGAAAATAGTAAAACTTCAGGCAAGCATGAATTTAGCTACTAAATACTCTATCAGCAATTGCAAATCATATCTAAATCCAACATGCTAATTAAGCCTTGAGTAAATGATACCATGATACCAACATCCTCTGATCCCCACAGAAGTTCTTAGCTTCTGTGACTAAGATGGCCCAACTTGTCTTCAAAAGGGGAAGTTAAAAACAAAGTGCTCTCTTCTTTCCTTCCCAAGCATCACTCTGTATCCTTGGGGTTTATATGCAACCATTTCCTGGACTGAGACCAGTCTGGCCTCCTTTTTCACAGGTTCTGCCTTGTGCAGGTGTTACCTTGCAAATGATGGTCTGTTCCAGCTTCTTAAAGCAGGTGATGCCTGTTTGGAGGCTGGATGCTGCTCATATGATTCCTTTGAGAAGCTCTAGGCTATGAAATGTTTGTTGTGGTTTTCTTTTCAAGACATTATGTTCAAATATTTCACCTTATATCCTAAGTCAAGTGGTTCTGTAACATTTCCAGCTCCAAAACAGATTAAGTTTCACAAATAGTTTTTCATACTGCATGTGTTTTAGATAGGTCAAAATCTGGCTATTAGTCCCAAAAAATAAGATTCATTGCAACCTTTAAAATGTCAGTACATTTATTTCTCAAGTATATACAACCTGAGTTTTACAAATTATTTTTAATACTTCTACATTGCTAGAATCAAACTAAGGGAATTCCACCTTTTTAAAAAGCCAGCACTGGTCTGTTAAAAATTCCATATCTGAACTTACATGCAACTCAAATTTAGTGATGACAGGAAAAAAAAAAAAGAGAGGTATCATTGTAGTCTACATTTTCGTTATCTTTTATGTCTATGCCTATGAGCATGAAATCTATTTGTCCATAGATGTGACTGGCAATTAAAAGTTGCCCTTTCTTTTTTCCTTTTATTTTCCCTATCTTTTCCTTATGATTCCCTTCTCCTTTCCCTGTCCTTCCTCTCTCCCTTCTGTTCTTTAAGTTTCCCTGTCCTCTCCTTGCCTTAACCTTCCACTTTCACCTCTCCTAAGTGTTCCCCTTTCCTTATTCTTGTAGTCTATCGTCCTCCCTTCTTCTTTTTGCTTCTCTCCTCTTTTTTCTCCCTCCTTAGCTATTACATAGAAACTATAATACATTTGGAATCTCTAAGAAGCAAACAAACAAACCCTTTTCTTTAGGAAGGAAACACCTGCCTGAGACAAAATTATAATTGAAGAACTTGATTAAGACTTTTTTCTTAGATGAATAGAGAGAGCATTATTATATCTGCAGTTATACAAATTCTCACATAGCTGCAAAGGAAATAAAAGATTAAGCATCTGGTAGTAACTCACAGATAAGGTATGTAAGAAAGAGAAGTAGTGAGTGTTAGTCATAAAACTAAAATAATCTTTTGTTATGGAAAGGGGTATATTAGTCACAAAAATGCGGCAAATTATCTGCAACTTATTTTGGAAAATGATTTTTTTCCCACAGATGAAGCTAATTTCATATACATGTATGAAATGATTGCATAGATGTATTTAATGTAAACAAAAAATCACCTCCAGGTTCTGATTTTGTGGCCTAGAACCAGGTGACCGAAAGACATCAAGAATATTCTGACAGCTGCTTCTAAGAATTCCTACAATTTCTCTGAATTTTGTCATTTATAATTAATTGACTTTAAATACTGTTTTAGCTCACATTTCTGAAATAAAAGTATTATTCAGTACTATTTCCAAGGTATTTACAAGCTTAACGTACAACAATACTAGCCAGTGTATTAATACATTTTACTGAAAGGTTTTTGTCTTATATGCTCAAGTTTTGCAGAATTTAATATTTTGTAAAGCAATCAATTTTTGTTGTTGTACTATATAGCTACCAGTAAAGAGTAAGGTATTACTGTTATTAAGCTGGGAGTCTGTGTGATTTTGCTTAGAAATATTTGCTTCTAGTCAATGTTTCCTGGAGCTAACAAAACAAAAAGCTTGGAACAGCAATAGCACTGTATGAAAACTTTCCAGAACTTTTCGAAATTTATAATCTCTGACTATTTAGAAACTGAAGTTACTGGAAATCAAATTATCATAATATGAACATCAGTATAACATGATTTTTTATTAGCAGGACAAGGGATGATTTTGAAGGGGAAAAAAAATGTTGTTGCTAATGAAAGTCCACTGTCTTACTCATGAAAAAATCTATGTCTTGGGGGTGACCACACAGACACACACATGGTATATGAAAGCAGGATAAAAATCAGAAGGTCCAGCTAAGCAGTTGTAAACTTGATGGCATTTTGTTAGGTCTCATATCATGAGAGCAACTTCTTTCCTCTTCCATCAGGAAAGAAAAAAGACTAAAAGAAAAAGGAAAGAGAATGGGGTAAAAAAAAAAAATCTATTTTCCTATTTAAAAGGGGGCCATCACTTCACAGTTTTAGTTTTGATAGTAGGTTGGTTTTTTTTTCATATAAGAAATTCAGAGCCTAGTTCAGAGACAGGGAGAAAATTACTCCCACGCCTAGTATATCAGGAGCTGATTTAGTGTGATTGAGGACAGGGCAACTATATGAAATGCTTTATTCTGTACTCCAGTATTGAAGCAAAGCCCTGATGCAGTGTTTTCTCTATATCAACATGCTTCTGTCGACATTCTCTCACTCGGGTCACTGTAGTGAGTGGGTCTATTGCCAGTGTAGTCAGTTCTGAACCCCTTGAAATGCTTTATATCCCCTGCATGGAGAAAGAATATGTTCGTTGATAATGTGTTAGTAACATTACTGCAGTTACAAAAAGAGCTGCATAAAATAATTTAATATCCACAATACCATTCCCTGTTCTTCTTTGGGCTCCTCGATGCAGACAACACCTTATGCACCCCACTGTCATGGGTCTCCATCTCCTCTTCATGGTGGACAGAAGTGACTGCAGCAGAAACAATTTGAGGGTTTCCAGCATTTTGCCACAGCATCTTTTCTGCTTGCCCTGCTGTGCAACACTGTTAGCAACCCAGAGGCTGTGTTCAGTTGTTCAGTGTTGTGTTTTATTAGGGATATGTACTTTAACTTCCATGCACTTTCTACTCCTCCAGAGGGCCCAAATACCAAAGCTTCCTTCAGAAATTGTGTGAATTCTTTGTGTGTAGCTGGGAACAAAAATAGCCCTTTGAGATAATTTTGTTTGTAATTCTGCTTTTTAAAATAAATCCAGAAGAGGGAGAATAAGCATTCACTCTCTAAGATGTCTGCACATTCACGCTAAAAAGGCAGTAGAAAATCATTACTCTAAACAGTGTGTAAATGTTTCACAGAGCAACAATTGCTTGTTCAAGGCATCTGGAAAATATTTATATGTCAAATGCATTTGCAATCATGTAGGGTATTTTGTGTATTCATCACAAAAATGAAGTGACATATTTCTCAGATATATTCACAGCATAATTCACAGCTGCATTTACTCAAGGTTCTTTTTTTTTTTTCATTTTGTCCAGAGAGTACAAGACAGTGATAATTTCTGACTTTCACATATACTCTCTATGCATACCTAAGGTCCAGATTTCATCTGGTACCAACCTAATATTGTTAATGTTGTTAGTTTCTGTCACTTGCAATTTTACGTTCTGTTCAGAAACAGAATCTGAAATGAACATACGTGAAGAAACATTCAGACATTGAAGTTTTTATCTCAGTTGAAGAGGTCAAGTACTTGTAAATCTTTGACAGAACTGAAGCAGCACAAATGCACTGCAGTGTCAGTGGTCCAGAAACACAGTGCATCTAATGGAAGAAGAACAAGGTAGCCCTTGGGTCTCAGCATTGCAAAAAGCTGTAGAAGCTTGTAAAAATCATAGAATAAAAATTAGCCATAACCAACAATGTAACGTATGATTCAAGCATCCCTAGTAAGAAAAAATAAAAGGTAAAACTACTTAACTAGGAGAGTAAAATCAAGCACCAGAATATGAGCTGATAAAAGGTAAGGTGTCAAAAAATATTCTCAGAAACCTAAAAGAGAATAATTCTAATCTAACAATGGCTAGATAGTTAACTACTGTCATAATCTCTGACTTACTCTGAGTATGGAGCGAGGGCAGATATTCTTAACTTTGTTTTTTTTCTTGGAGGCATTTTGATATTTTTATTACAAATCATGCAATGGGCAAAAAATGGATGAAAACACCATTAAAAGACCAACACCATTAAAGACCAACAGGTCTTTAATTTCCAAACAATTTTAGCTTCAGCAAGTAACACAGAAGCAGAGACCGTCCAGTGAAGTGATTTAACCAAGACTGAAATGGAAGGTAAAGAATGATAGGCCAGGAACTCCTACCTTTCTTATTTTTGTGCTTAACTCTATAAATTCTTATTTTTGTGCTTAACTCTATAAATTGAGTATCTGAAAAGCAATTTCTTTTCATGAAATTAGCATTGTTGACATGGCATATCATTGTGTGTGGTCAGCGCTTTCACATTATAGTTTACATTCTATATTCAGAACAGATTGAGTTCTTTTAAAATTATATTTATTAAATGGCAACCTCTTTTCTTACATTCTTTCTATTCTCCTTCCCATCCCTCCGGCAGCGGGCAGAGGAAGGGGTGGGGGTAGTGAGTGAGCAGCTGCATGGTTCTGAGTTACTGGCTGGGCTTAAACCACGACAAGCACCCACCAATATCCTGAACATTTTAAGGGTGGTGAAATTGCAATGATTATACTAACAACACAGAATGAACCTACATGCTATCATAGTATCACAGAACGGTTTGAGCTGGCAGGGGCCTTAATGCTCATCTAGTTCCAACCTTCTGCCATGGGCAGCGACACTTTCCACTAGACCAGATTGCTCAAAGCCTTGTCCATACTGGCCCTGAACACTTCCAGGATGGGGTATCCACAACTTCTCTGGGCAAAATATTGTAGACAATTTCAGTTTTGGAAGCATGAGAGCTCTTACAGTCTTTCCAGCTTCTTTAATTCTTCGGAATAGTCAGATACCTCTTTTTCACGTGTCATTTTGCTCTTAGCTACTGCCACACTTAGACTTCACAAGTTTTTAGACCTTGGTAACTGCCCACTCAGATAGTGACTGATCCTGGAGACAGATGCCTGAAGCAGATGACTGAAGTGCTCAGACACTGCTCTAATTTGTGTTTATATCTGCTGTGCTGAAGTTCTGCTTCTGGAGCTGTAGTCTCAGGAATGAGGGTGTTCCTCACACCTATGGCCAGTAAAGGCTCAGAAGTAAGTCTTTGGATGATCAGTCAAGCAATCATCCCTTAGGATGAATGCTTTATTTTAAAACTTTGTCATAGAGATGACCCCTAAAATCCCTAAAATTCTTGTCATTGACTGAACAAAGATTACTTTTATTATAACAACAAATTAAATGCATCTGACAAAAAAAAATCTCTTGAAGGAGAGAGGATTCCTGTCAGTGAAGTTTCACATCCGAGTTTTTATCTTTTAATAGCACAATTTTTAAATTAGAATGTTCAAGGGTTTTTTATGTCAGTGCTCAAGCCTCTTAGAAGGAGAGTTATCCTTATGTAAGACAGCCCTACAGTTAAAAGGTTCATTTAGGGAATGAAGGACTTAAAGAAACTTAGTTATTATGAATTCCAAATCACATTCAGACCTGCTCCAAACTCCAGATTTTATTTTTTTTACATTAGATATTCCACATTTGTGAGATTAAATGCAATCCAGTCACCATATGATTTCAATAAATACTGAATAGTCTCCTTATTTTGCCTGGTGAAAAATTAACCTCACAGTCTAGAAATAACCTGCATGCTTCTCTTTAAATACAGAAGCCCATGTACTCAGGAAATTGTAGACACCTACACTCCTGCAATTTTACTGAGTATTAGGCATTTTACTCATTTTAGCAGACATGTCAAGTTTCTAGTGCACAAATTTAAAAATATCAGCCTCTGCATTTTCAGATCATTCTGTGATGCCATATCATCTGAAGTACTAGTTGTCTTATGACTTACACTTTCTTGAATTAGATTTCTATTTTAATGCTCCTCTGATTGATAGAATGTTAATAATGACTAATGCGAAAATGATGTGATGCACTAGCAGGAAAGAGGTATTTTTGTTTAAATAATAAGTTAATTGACAGTAAATCGAATTGTAGAAGTAACAGCAATATAACGTATTTGTGCAACAATAATTCCATTTGTAATTTATTTTATGGTAAATTAACTTCATCTGTTTTCATTCATTTGCTCTCCAAAATAATTGCTAGTAATTGCTTCTAATAAACCACATGAAATAAGACTTAAAACTACTAATCTTTGCCACATTTTTAGTTCTATAACAGGTCTAAATTTGCCCAGAGAAGCTGTGTCTGCCCCATCCCTGGCAATGTTCAAGACCAGGTTGGATGGGGGTTGGAGCAACCTGGTCTAGTAGAAGGTGTCCCTGACTGTGGCAGGGGGCTGCAACTGGATGAGCTTTAAGATCCCTTCCAACCCAGACTGGTCTGTGATTCTGTGAATCTGATTCTTGTTAAGTTTAGGACAACTTAAAGGAGTATAGCATAGTTATTAACGTTCAGTGTTGCTAGGCAGCAGAACCTTTCAGCGGTGTGCAAGGGTGGTCTGATTAAGGTTGCTATGATGAATAACATTTAAGATTCATGTTTATGATTTTCAGTATCAATGCAAAGCATCCAGAAAAATTATTCAATACTAGCTGTCAGAGTTAGACTAATCTGTACAAGCTGTATATTTGATTTGTTATTGAAGCACTACCTACTAATATTAACTAATACTACGTTTGAGTATTCTTAGCCTCACACTCAGCAATCACTTTCTAAGCATCTGATTTAGAAAATTATTTTTCAGAGAAAAAAATTCATAACTGGTTGAGGAGTTCAAGAATCGCATGAAGCTGAAAAGTCTCCTACATGAGACTGACAAATTTCCCTTGTATCATAATAAACCAGAGGATCCATACCCTGATTTTATAGTTATTTCTTTATATGAATTTATTTATTTAGAAGAATGTATATTTATATGTTTTTATTAACATAAATGAATTTATTTACCCTGAGTATACATTGCATCAGATTTTCAATTTAGAGACTGTGACATTAAAAAAATTTTTAATGCTTCATCAGCTATAGTTCTACCACTTCTTTTGCTTAATCAGAGCAAAACTTCAGACTTGTTTTGTTTTACTCTTGAACAAAATGTCTTTCACTTCATATCATAATCAGAACAGAATTTATTTGTTTTCAGGGTTTATTGCAGTATATCAAATCAGGCAACTGCAACATTGCCACTGAATTCAGTACAATAGTGCTTGAAAATATAGCAAGTATACGTATTTCCTGGTTTTATGATATTCTTTAATTCATATACACTAAGCACAGCAAGAAACCTTGGTTGCACAGAAAAGAAAAGGAGGCAGATGCCTTCAGTCTGCAAGTATAAATAAGTGCTATTTACAGTGTATAACACCTTTTGATGGGGTTTTTAGATGCAGAGTTGCTGATGCCAACCCTGCTTTTCAACTCAAAACATTAAAAAATATAGGAGGATACTGTGCACAAGATAAATTTTTGAGCAGTTGATTTCCACACTGAAAAAACAGAAATAATTACATTTTAGATTGAAAGCAATGGTCACTTGTCATTGATACATGTTTGCCAAATAATGATTTCTGTTTCTGTTGAGAACTCATTGACAGAAATTAGTGCAGGCTTCTGTCTCTGTTTTTAGCTCCTGAACTGAGTAAGAAATTATATTTCTCTAGAAGATAAGGACTATAAAGTCCATTTCTGATAAGTGTTAAGTAACATATATAGAGATAGGGATACACATATAGGGTAGGAACAGTTTAATACCCTATTTCCATGTAATACAGAGCTAAGTTACAGAATTAGATGAGAAAAAGATCCTTGTCTCTCTTTTGACAGTTCACATCTTTTCTATGAATGCAGCTGAACTAAGCTAAACAAACACAGTGCATAAGAATGGTAGACTAATGAACAAAATACACCAATGTGTAACCCAGTACTGCAGTGTCAACTAGGCTTTGCAGAAAGCTGGGTATCCCAAATCTCAAAAGGGTTTAGCAAATCTAGGATTATTAGAGAAGGACAATATGAAAAACTAGGAATGCAGAACATCTTTCTTAGAAGAATGAAAACAATATAGTGGTTTTGGTGTAATGGGCAAACAATAAGAAAGCTCTAAACCCAGAACTGTTTACAGAAGTGAGATTTTGTCTTTTTGCTGTCTCAGAAGACAAGAGTAAAAGGTCTTCAAAACCCATAACAAAACAAGGTGAAAATATTTCCTATAATGTATAATTTATACTGTATAACTGGTTGCTACAGAAAATATGTAGTGTCATGACATAACTAGTCGTTAGACATAATAAAACCCTAATTCAACTAGGATATGCCCTAACACGTGTCTTGTCTTTGTTGCAACGTATCAATGGGGTCTTTCACACTGGCGTGATTTGGATTCTGCTAGAATCCTCTAAAATCTCTTGCCCTGTTCATTGTCAAAAATTTTACTTCTCTGGAACCAAATTCATTGACATCAGGCCTGATCCTTCCTTGCAAATCCCATGGTCAAAGTACCTCTGAAAAATTCTTAGTGTTTTCAATCTCAGTACAAATGCCACAGAATACTGTGTTTTGGCAAGTCTAGGACACCTCAAAATTTTCATGAGACCTTCAGAATACTACTCAGAGAAGCCCAGTTAGTTGAACTGTCTTCCAAAATAAAATGCAGTATTAAAAGACAAATTTCAACACTGACAAGGGGAAAATCCCTGTTGACTGAAGTTTGGTGGTTCTTTTCTGTCAACAGGTGCCCTTTTCCTCCACCCCTGCACCTAAATAATGATTAATCATTAAACATCTGTCTAAGCTGAAAACTAGAATTTAACCATCTTGTTGATACTGTCTGTGTTTTCCTTAGAACAAAAAGTGCACAATACAACAAAAAGAATAAGTTTATTGGAGAAAGGCAGTGGGGGGAGAAAAGGGTTATGTCGGTCTCAGTCATACTTTGTCTCTTGCAAATCTGACAGCTCTTTTTGCAGTGGAGAACTGATGGGGGGAATTTCAAAATTTTCTCTATGAATGTAACACTGCTCCTGACTTACTTAGGCAATGAAAGTTTCATCATCTGCATTCAAAAATGTTGAAACACCTTATTCCAATTAAAAGTGCAAACATTTTGTCATCTTTATTTTTACTGAGTTTTCTGTACTTTTGCCACTGCTTCCATTTAAGGCGAGAATAGACAGAGGGTATGGGGAGTAGATCAAATATGCTTTGTGAAACTTTTTCACAAGTTTTTATCATTCATTGTTCATTTTTTGTCATAAACTCACATCGAATCTGAAGAGAAAAGGTCTTCTGTCAGTTAGACAAAACAACAAAGCGAAGCAATCTGTGCAGAACACCTTTTTCTCATCCGCAGATGTATTGTCATGTTAAAAAAGAGACAAGGTGAAATCTAAACCAAAGGGTAATTCTTGTTTGTCCTATTCTCTTCATAGCTGATAGGAGCCATATGGAGAGTAGATGTTTATATTCATCTATGGTAAATTGATGATGTCATTTTGTTCCCATCATTGATTTGCCAGTTGTTCATGTCCATTAAAGGCTGAAATATTATCTTTGGGTATATTTGTAAAATCATATAATCATAGAATAGTTAGGGTTGGAAAGGACCTCAAGATCATCTAGTTCCAACCCCCCTGCCATGGACAGGGACACCTCACACTAAACCATCCCACACAAGGCTTCATCCAACCTGGCCTTGAACACCGCCAGGGATGGAGCACTCACAACCTCCCTGGGCAACCCATTCCAGTGTCTCACCACCCTAACAGGAAAGAATTTCCTCCTTATATCCAATCTAAACTTCCCCTGTTTAAGTTTTAACCTGTTACCCCTTGTCCTGTCACTACAGTCCCTGACGAAGAGACCCTCCCCAGCATCCCTATAGGCCCCCTTCAGGTACTGGAAGGCTGCTATTAGGCCCCCACGCAGCCTTCTCTTCTCCAGGCTGAACAGCCCCAACTTCCTCAGCCTGTCTTCATACGGGAGGTGCTCCAGTCCCCTGATCATCCTTGTGGCCCTCCTCTGGACTTGTTCCAACAGTTCCATGTCCTTTTTATGTTGAGGACACCAGAACTGCACACAATACTCCAGGAGAGGTCTCACAATATCTAGAAAAATAATACTGCTGAGGATGTATTTAGCATTCTTGAAAAATTAATTAAAAGCGCTTTCACGTCAAAGGAAAACCTTACAGTCATTTCTAACTAAGGTCCCCCAGCAGATTTGTGAATGAAAACTTTGAAAAATTAAATCTGTTTTACTTATTTTTTCATATTTTGAATTAATTTAATTCACTTTCAATTAGATCATACACTGCCTGCTTATGAGCAGACCTGGATTTAACACAGGATTTGTAATAAATTATCCTTCACTGCCAGATATCCTGGAAATGATAGACCATCTGGTTTCAAAATACCTTTGTAGCTTTTTACCTGCTTAAGAATTAATTAGGAACACATATCAACTGTCAGAATAGCAGATTTGTTGAAATTTTTCGTATATGTCTTTTGAAAAACTATCTTTATTCAAAATAGTTTCTAAAAAGTGATGACGTAACAAAATAAAAGGCAGCCTCCACTGGCATTAAGATGCATGGTCCTTGTCCAAGAATGATATTTACAAATCTTACTTTAAAATTTTCAATGACCGAGGTATCAAAAATGTAACATTCATGAGGCTCCTTCCTTTATTGGTTGTATCACTCTCCATCATATGAAAGATAATATATCTAACTGTAATTGACACTATAGATAATTGCACAAGGTTGATGCAAGGAGTAGTAATGGACTAAAGAGAAGGTTAAGAGTTTTCTTCAAACTATGCATTGATTGTCTTAACTTAGTATAAGGAACAGATATGTTCTTGTTCTTGCTAGTCTTGTGGTTAAACTATAACCCAGAATAGAATAGATAACCGAAACACATTGTTTAAAATCAGGGGCCCTTTTCCCTCAAGAAGATGAATGTCTGACAGGAACCTGTTTCAATTAGTCTCTAAAAGACTTGAGGTTGCCAGCTGGGAAACTGTGCCAAAGGGTGAAAAGTGCACAGCTAGGAAGACTTTTTACTTTGTCCAGAAGACCCCAGCCCAAGACCACCAGATGGCAGTGCGCAGGTGTAGAGGGGAGAGGAATGGTATTAATGAGTTCTTGGAACTAATTGTAATAATCTCCTCCTATGCTTGTGAAATCTGATGAATATGTATGTTTGTGTGTAATAAATATCCAGCTTGTTGAGCTCTCAGTGTGCGAGTTAGGAGGAGCAATCCCCCTCGCACCCAGCACCGCAATAAACTTACCTGCTTTATAACTCTTTGTGAGTTGTGAAGTTCTGTTCTGTAAATCAGTGTTAAATATAATTTCCCATCAGAGGTAGATCTCTTCACTTTTTTGCGTAGAATAAATGCTTGCAGTTTTTTTTGCTAAATAACCACCCTAGAAAAACACCAAACATGACATTTTCTATAAACGGTATCTTCACTTAAAAGTCACTTGTTGTTTCATAACATATTGTGACTCTAAAACAATGACTGAGGGTAACTTGTATGAGCACAAATAATAAATAAATCGTTGTGATACAGTAAGTTATTGGACATCAGTGGGGCTGTTGTGACTCACCACTGGTAGGCTCCAAGTCACTAAGAAATAAAATGCCAAAGCAGCTTTGATTATACTTAGATTGTTATTTTTGTGAATATTTATAAAAATGTAGCTCAGTTAGAATGAAGCACCTGTTGAAACTAGAAGAAAAAACAAATGTTTAAACTGCCTTTACTACAAAATTTGTTGTGAGACTCTTATTAGATTCAGTCATATGATACCATTTTTTAAGAATAAACCATTAATCAAAAAAAAAAAACAAAAACCAAAAAACAGAGCAACTCCTTCCTATCTGTGATACTAACCTTGCCTAACAGAAAAAAGGCAACGTAAACCACTAGAGTTAAAAATTCAAGAAGCTTTCACTTCTATCTTTTGATGAATTTTCGTCTAATAATGTTTTGCATTCTGGTGTTTTGTATTTCCGTTTCTTTAGTCCACAATAAGATGGTCATTATAATGTCATTAAGTAGGAGTTAAGCACTCTAAAGTTGTGATTATGTAGTTGACCACAAGTGAAAAGACTTTAGATTTTCTAAACAGCTTTAAAAGTGCAACTGCTTGATAATTTGACTCTATCCAAATTGTAAGTCTCATTGTTCATCGTTAAGCCAGAAGTCTACACAGTATTTTATCTTTGTGAAGCTAATTTCTGTGAAATGGTAATCACTGTGGAGTTTTTGGTTTTGTGCACTGTGCAGAAGGGCTAAATTCTTTACCCTGAGCAGCCCCGAGGTATCCCAAAGGCTATATTGCTGTTTATACAATCCTACTTCTCACCCTCTTCTCACTTCCTTGGGCACAGTGTTAGTGCTTGACATAACCTTAATATCATTTAAACCTAGCTGAGAAACATTAAATATTACAACTGATACCAAAACCTTTGGCTACTTTTGACATGATTTAGAAAGAAGAATGCCAGCATATTCTAACTTACATTCTAGGATAACACATTTTCTAGCTGTGTTCTATGATAACACAAAATACAACACAAGAGCGAATCAATTGCTTTTTGCAGAATTTGCAATTCATCCTAGATTGTGGTTCCAATTTTAGCAGTATTTACAACCCTGATAATTAAACCTAGTTTATAAATAATTTTTCAACCAGTATAATTATTAGTCAATGGCCAGAGAAAGCAAAGATCACAGTAACGTACGTATATGTACATGTATACACACACAAATTTACATTTCCTGATGAATTGAACAGGGATTTGCACATTCAAACAAGCCATATTAGCTGGTGTGTTACATGAATTATATCAGCCTTAGTTATGTCGGTCTAAATATGTTTTATTTTGCTGCTCAAACAATTACAGCAAGATAAAACACCTTCACGATGCCCAATTAGAGAGTCTAAGAGTAGAAAGTTGTCAGACTTTCTTAACTATGCTACTATAGATAAAGGTAAACAATTTTCCAAGTATTGCCTTCAGCTGTAATGTGTAGCAAGCTTTAAATTGCCAAAATCTACAATAATTACATTTATAAGGTAAGGAATAAATTCAGATCTGGTGAAATATAATACACACAAACATGAAAATTACCAAATGCAATGGAAACATATGGAGACACAGACATAATAGCCTTCCCATCAGGGGGAAGAAAAAATATTCACTTAAACAAGTCTGATGTATTATAGGCTTGTTTGTATCAAAAGGATTTGCCATTTTCAATGTATCTATGAACGACAATGTATCTATTGCACTGTTTTCTTTCTGATATATCAAACCAATTAAGCATATTATCTGCAAGAAGAAAAGTAATAGTGTTATGTTGTATATGTCAAGGACTCCATTTAAAAGAGTTTTTCCATCTGATTTCTTCTAAAAATCATTAATATTTTCCCTGGAAATGCTACAGAGAACAAGAGAAAAATTGGTGATCAAGTCATATTTAAATCCTCATAGCTACAAATCCATTATTATCAATTGATATTTCTCTTTGGCCAACTCACACGAAGTGAGCGTATTTCAATCTGCAGTGTAGATATAGACACTTCTTGTCTTTTAGCTGCTATTACCCAGCATATCATCATGATTATTGTTGAAATGTTATAATTATAAGGATTAATTAGTAGTCAGAGCAATTGAAGCACATATATCACATTAGCAATGTGTCAGATTCCAAGACTGAAGCTTTCAAACAGAAATGAGATCAGAAAATCACAGTGCTTAATAGGTCAGGCAAGAATATAAAAACGCATATTTTTGTCATGAAGAAGCTTTTGTGGTGACATGTAATAATAGTAATGAGTCTTCTTTGCCTTCATCAGAACATCTTTTTAAGTTCGTAAAAACTCATTAAGTGCTAATTAGGTAAGAAGCCATCAAAAATCTAATTAGGAACAATTAACACCCATTGTCACTGCTAAGTAAAAAAATAAAGGAAGAAAACATTTGGCAGCATGCAGACATTTATTGAGGTATTTTATTTGAAATGAGTGCACATCAAAATACTTTACTGTGCAAGACTCCAAAAATCCCAAATTACAGCTTTTGCTTTATATAAAATAATCTGCTTGAATAATCAAACAAAGACCAGAAGATCATATGAAGAATAGCTTAAGATACACAATGTTGTATGTCATTACTAGAAGCTAAAATTTCCTGAGTAAGGTAAAACTCTTGAGAGTATTGTAGACATATAGCCACAATCACAATCAAACATCAGGTGTGTGTGAGAGGGAAGAGTTTGAGCATATTTTTCTTCCTTTGTTAATATGAACACATTAGAGATCAACTGAACAGTATCAGCCTTACAGTATCTGAAGGGGGCTATAGGGATGCTGGGGATCAACTGTTCATTAGGGAGTGTAGTGATAGGACAAGGAGTAACGGGTTAGAACTTAAACAGGGGAAGTTTAGATTGGATATAGGGAAGAAATTCTTTACTGTTAGGGTGGTGAGGCACTGGAATGTGTTGCCCAGGGAAGCTGTGAATGCTCCATCCCTGGCAGTGTTCAAGGCCAGGTTGGACAGAGCCTTGGGTGGAATGGGTTAGTGTGAGGTGTCCCTGCCCATGGCAGGGGCTTGGAACTAGATGATCTTAAGATCATTTCCAGTCCTATTCTGTGATTCTATGATTCTAATATGTTTAATTTCTGCTGTTTCTTCTTAAAGTGTTCTGCAAACAAATGTATTACTCATTCAAATGCTTGCTTTACAAACTCAACAGGTGCATACACCAACAAAACTACTTTTGTATGTCCTCTGTCAGAGGTAATTGGTTCGCATTTGCACTTGCTTCTCAGCTACCTGGGAAGACAAGCAAGTTCAATTCCAGAAAACTATAAACTATCACGAGGAGTAACAACACTAAATATTTTACAAAACATAATTTCCAAACCAGAAATTAAATGGGATTCTTCATGATTTCAGGTATCTTCTCACGAGAACTTAGTAATGATAGATGGCAAGGAAATCTGGTGATAAAATACAATGCTGATAAGTTCTGCAGCACAAAAAAGCAAGACAGTAGAAAAGAGCCAGGCACATTATAATTGATATAAACAATAATTTAATAGTTGGCCTTGTCACAGTTCTTATGTCAGTAATCCCTAGTAACATTTCTCTGTTTATGATTTTATTTTCTCTTCCAGTTATCTTCCTTTTCCTTTGCCACTTACTGGGCTGATAGCCACTTAAATTACGTAGCTTTTCAAATAATAAGCACATTTAGGAAACTACAGAATATTTAACTCTGAAAACTGTATTATGATGGAAGTTGTTCTATTTTATCAAGAAATGCATTTAAACCTTCTGCATATTTTACAGAACCAGATGTCCTGTTGCACATACATTTCTCGCTTGATAGTTCTCATCTGCAGGGCTCTCACCAGCTTGAAGTCTTCAGAAGGCTTTCTTCAAGTTTCTGGGTCTTCCAGATGTAACCATATCATCTAAATTAATTAACATGTCTAGAAATTTCATGTCTTCTACAATTTTCCTACACAACTACTGAAGTATAGAGGGTGTTTTAAACCTACCTTCAGTTAAACAGTCAAAGGACAGATGAAAGGCGTCTAAATTTTATCATCTTTTCCCAGGAGTTCTACTCATACTTGCTTCAAAGTCCCAGACCTGGAACCCATTCATTCCCTAAGCAAGCTAACAAGCAAAGAGATCTTCTACATGTTTACTGTAAGGATGGTGAGGCACTGGAACATGTTGCCTAAAGAAGTGGTAAATGCTCCATTCCTGGCACTGTTCAAGGACAGGCTGGACAGAGACTTGGGCGACATGGTCTAACATGAGGCATCTGTGCCCATGGCAGGGGGGTTGGAACTAGATGATCTTAAGATGTTTTCCAACCTAACTGTTTGTCCTGGGTTCAGCAGTAGCAGTTATTTTTCTCCTTCTTAGTAGCTAGTGCAGCGCTGTGTTTTGATTTTTTTTGGCCTGGGAACAGTGTTGATAACGCTGATGTTTTCAGTTGCTGCTCAAATGTTTGGTCTGGCCAAGGACTTTCTGAGCCTCATGCTCTGACAGGCAGTAGGGGAAGCCAGGAGGAAGCAGAGACAGGACACCTGATCCAAACTGGCGAAAGACGTATTCCATACCACAGCACGTCATGCCCGGGGTATAACTGGGAGTTACCCGGAAGGGCTAGTGGACTGCAGGGTTGGAGGAGGTATCGGTCGGTGCTCGGCTGGGGGGAGTGGGGCTAGTTACTGGTTGGCTGGTGTTGAGGTGTTGTATTCTTTCCTCTTGTTATTTCCTTTAGCACTATTATTATTGGTGGTAGCAGTAGTGGTTTATGTTATACTTTAGTTACTAAACTGTACTTATCTCAACCCGTGGGAGTTGCATTCTTTTCGATTCTCCTCTCTGTCCCTCCAGGAGCAGGGGGAGGGCAAGGCGGGGGGTGGGGGGGGGGTGAGTGAAGGAGCTTTTGTGGTTGGGTTTAAACTACGACACTTTTATAATTCTATGTAGCATGGCATCCTCTACCAGTATAGTAGACCAGTAGTCAAGCATTTATACAGAAGTTGATTGAAATGTTAGAATTTCTGCTTCCTGAGAAGTTGAAATGAAAAGTTCAGCTTCAATATGAAATAAAGGAATTTAAGCTCATCAAACACAAACATAACCCTTTCCTCCAATTTCCACCATTACAAATTTCATATTAAATGAAGGCCAGCTTTCATGTAGCTTACATTTCTGCTTAAAGGCTACATTTGACAGTGACGGCTGACTGCCATTACATCAAAACTGTCAGAGAGTTTTCAAATGAGATAGATTTCCTTGCTAAAATCACTTGTGAAGTCAACTACAACTTTGTCATTCTTCAGGAGGGCGGAACCTAAGGCAATAAAGTGTAGTCTCACCCACTTGCTCCCCTCCCCCCACCTCACTCTGCTCAGGTGCTACATTTTTTAATTTATGTTATTTTTCATTATGAAAACAAAAAAATTGCATCAGAAAAAGATGAGAATAGGAGACTGGAGTACTTTTAGTACTCTTCCTCTTCATATTATGTTTCAGTGTGTTAGCGTAAGAATAAACACATAACCACCGGAATGGTTATATGAGGTGCTTTACTGCAGCGCTGGGAAACCAGGGGCACTCGCCCAAATCTGGCTTCGACCTCGTCACATCGCGTTCGCAATTTATACACTAAAAATTTGGTTACTAATACATATTCAACACGGATTGCATCATTAATTAATACATATGTATCAAGGATTGCCACATCAGTCTATTACGACATCAGCCTCTTCTGCGCTTGCGCAGCCTCCTCTGGTGGTCGCATTGATGAAGTAAGGAGTCTTCCTCAGATGAAGTAAGAAGTCTTCCTCGCTCTGTCCTTCTTCACCTTTCTGTTCTTTGGATATATCCCAACCATTGTGTGGACACCAGCATTGTCTTGTTCTCACTTGACTACCCTGGTGTGTCCATTAATTTCTACTTCGATAGACTTTCACAATACTTTTTAAATCCACCCGTATGCCCTTTACCATATGTAATTATGTTAGCTCTTGCCACCTAGCCTACCATTGTTAACATTGGTTACTGAATAACTCTGGTACAAAACTACAAACAGTACTGGAAAATTACAGTATTTCCAAACCCACACTACTGATTTATAAATTTTCAAATATAATCATTTCTAATATTTAGTTATCGTAAAATTTTGCCCTTTTCTCTAACATTTCCCCCCTTTGAAAATACTTCACTTAACTTAAGTAAGTATTTTCATTCTCTTAGGTAGCTGTCTCCTGATAAGTCAGTGGAGGTGTAGGGTATTTCAGATGTTTCCTAGTTACTGCCTCTATGATTCGATGGGTCCATGCTCTGTTTTGGGCTATTTCCTTTCGCATACAAAGATACATCAAATATAGCATTAAAAAAAATACAATCAGTATCACAATTATAGTTTGTACGAGGGAATGGACCCATCCTTTGAGGTGAAGGCCCAAACTATCAAAGAGTGCTCCGATCCAATTTTGTTCAATATATTCTCTTTTTTTTTCTGCTTCCTGTTCAACTTTAGTCAATTGGGAAATATTATATTCTATGTTCGCAGTTACATTGGGAATATGAATACAACAATGGTCTATTCTATCTTTCAAATATTCACAAACACCATGTTCTTTAATCAGTAACATGTCCAATGCCATTCTGTTCTGCAAGGTCATTTTAGTTGTGGCTTGTAATTGCAAATTTATATCTTTGAATCCCTTTTTGTTATTTTAGCTAATCTTTCTGTCTGACCAATTAGATCATAAATCATTCCTCTATTCTGATATACTGCAACTTGAGTAAATAAGGATTCCATAGCCCATCCTACTTTAGTTCCTGTGGAGGGTTCCTGCCAAGTATGGCTTTCCATAGAGGATCTCATAGGGGCTTATTGACATTCCACTTCTGGGTTTTACTCTGATTCGTAACAGAGCTATAGGTAATGCTTGTGGCCATTTTATTCTGGCCTCTTGACATATTTTACTGATTTGTCTCTTTATTGTTTGATTCATCTTTTCTACCTGTCTACTAGATTGGGGCCTTCAGGGAGTATGTAAGTTCCATGATATCCCTAATAGTTTACTAACTTCTTGTACTATGGTTGGCAATAAAATGTGGACCCCTATCTGATGATATTCCTAAAGGAACTCCAAACCGTGGGATGATTTCTCTAAGTAACCATTTCACCACTTCTTTTGCTTGATTGGTGCAACAGGGAAAGGCTTCTGGCCATCCGGAAAAGGTGTTAACCCCTACTAGCAGATATTTGTATTCTTGTACTTTTGGTAGTTCTGCAAAATCAACCTGTCAATAATCTCCTGGTTCCACTTCTATCCTAATTCTTTCCATCTTAATTTGTCTTTTTACTACTGGATTATTTTTCAAACAAATTTCACATTTTGATCCCACTGCTTTTGCCATCGTTAACATCTGTGTGGAAATTATTCCTAGCCTTAAATAAGTTACCAATACTTCTGCACCCCAATGACATTTTTGGTGTTCAGTTTGTAGGATTTTTTGCATTATTGCTGGTGATACTATTATTTGTCCAGTTGTTGCATACCACCCTTCAGAATTCTTTTGAGCCTCCAAAAGTCCTGCCAGCTTTTCATCTTCTTTTGAATAATTAGGATCTTGTGAAAGATAGGTATGGAGTGGGCTTACCTTGAGAGGCATCAGGGCCATCATGTTCCATACCTTTCAGGCAACTTGTCGAGCTGTCCAATCTGCCACTGTATTTTTTTTCAGATATCTTCGAAGTTCCTCCTTGGTGTGCTTTACAATGCATACTGGCTATCTGTTTGGGTTTTTTGTACAGCGATTATCAGTTTCAAAATTTCTTCTTGACATTTTATATTAGTCCCTTGTGAAGACAACAGTCCTCGTTCTTTTTACAATGTTCTGTGTATATGTATTATACCAAACGCATACTTTGAATCAGTTCATACATTCACCTTTTATCGTCGCTCAGTTCCAACGTTCTTGTAAGAGCTATCAGCTCTGCCCGTTGAGCTGACATCCCAGGAGGTAATGTTTTTGCCTCAATTACCTTTTGTTGCATTGTTAAAGCATATCCTGCGTACCGTGTTCTGTTCTCCACAAAGCTGCTTCCATCTGTGAAAAGTTCCCAGTCCGGTTGCTCAAGAGGTACCTCTTTTAAGTCTGTTCTGGTTGCATATATATGTTCGATGACTTCTGTACAGTTATGTTCAAGAGTTCCTTCCTCTGGGTCAGTTCCTAGAAAAGCTGCTGGATTTAACAAATTAGTAGTCTTTAGATTCACATCATCTTGTTCTGTTAAGATTGCTTGATATTTCATCATTCGGCTAGGGGATAACCAATACCCCCCCCTTTTGTTCCAAGACAGTTTTTACCATATGTGGTGCAAACACTTCAATATGTTTTCCCAGAGTCAGTTTTCTGGCCTCCTGTATTAGAACAATAGTTGCCGCTACCGCTCTTAAACATGAAGGCTATCCCGCACTTACCGGATCTAGTTGTTTTGAAAAATATCCTACTGGTCTTTTCCAGCTTCCAATTTTCTGGGTTAATACTCCCAACGTCAATCTCTGCCTCTCATGGACAAATAACTGAAAGTCCTTTGTCAAATCTGGGAGTCCCAATGCTGGTGATTTTATTAACGTCTTCTTCAGTTTTTAAAGGCCTCTTTCTGTGGTTTGTCCCAAACAAAAGCATGTGATTTTTGGGCTTCATACAGGGGTTTAGCAATAAGTCCGTAATTCACTATCCACAACGTGCACCATCCTGCCATGCCCAAAAATGTTCTTAACTCATGTAAATTCCGTGGTTCTGGAATGGCACAAATTGTCTCTATGCATTTTTTATTCCTAGCTGGTTCAGGATTTCAATAGTCACTTTTATGCATAATGATTTCTGTTCTGCCACAATAAAGATACCATCTACGTATTGCAATCGGAGATATTGTGATCTCGGTACTTGTACCTTTCCTTGAGTAGTCCATGTCTCCAGTTCCTTAGCCAATTGATTCCCAAAAAGGGTTGGATTGTTTTTGAATCCTTGTGGTAGTTTGGTTCACATTAGTTCTGTTTTTCGTCCACTCTGTGGATTCTTCCCATTCAAATGCAAACAGTTTCCTGCTATTTTTATTAAGAGGAATGCAGAAGAAGGCATCTTTTAAATCAATCACTGTAAACCATTTATATTTTTCCTTCACAGATGTTAACAGTGTATAAGGATTTGCTACTACTGGGGAGGATATCTTTTGTTATTTTATTTATTGCCCTCAGATCCTGTACTAACCTATATTCACTGTTTCGTTTTCTTACTGGAAAAATTAGTGTGTTATATTCTGATTCACATTCTTCCAAAATTCGATATTTCAAAAATTTCTCAATTGTTTTTATAATCCCAAACTTTGCCTCTAGCTTCGGAGGATATTCTTTAACTCTTACTGGCCTAACCCCATCTTTTAATTCCACTGTTACTGGTTGAGCTGCTTTTGATTTTCCCAGGATTTCTGCCTCCCAAACTGCCGGTATCACAGCCTCTTTTACCTCTTTTGGAATTTGAGCAATGGGTTTTTTTTAAGAACCAAAATCTGTCCTGCTTTTGATTCAGGGATTTGCATTATTAATTCACCATCTTCAAAATGATCATTGCATCCAATTTGGCCAATAAGTCCTGTCCTAAAGGGGGAATGGGGCATTCAGGTACATATAGAAATTCGTGTGTTAATTCCTTCCCTCCAAATCGCAGATCTAGGGGCTGCAAGAATGGCCGTATTTCCTCCTTCCCTGTGGCTCTCACAATTGTCATAGTTCTTTCCCCTAACCCCCCGTGCAAATGATTTAAAACTGAATATGTAGCCCCTGTGTCTATTAAAAATTTTACTTCCTCCTCTCCTAGTTGGATCTTTACAAGGGGTTCTTTATTTTCTGCTTGGCTTAGTCAGCTTTGATTAACAAAATCCCCCAACAACATTGTTTTAGCCATGTCGGATCCTGCAAAAGGATTTCATGTTGACATGAACTGCCCCCCTTTTGATGGACATTCATTTTTCCAATGTCCTTCCTGCTTGCAAAGGGCACATTGATTATATCACATTCTGTCTACATTCATTCTCTTTTGTTTTTTTTTCTTTAATTTTATTTATTTTATTTTTTTTTAATTACAAAATCCTCTTCCTCCCCCCTTTCTTCATTTAATGCCGGTGGGGCTGATGGGGCAACTGTCAAATCCAAGCTTTCAATATCTTTCTGATGTTGTAAATTATTCTTTAAGGCAAGACACCCCATACCTCTTTTCTTAGTAGCACATCCCTTACATTGTTCATTAGTATTTACCTTAACAACCATTATTCCATAGGATTTCTGCCATTCATCTTTTCTTTTTTTTTTTTTTTTAAAGGTTTATTTTTTTTTTCTTTTTTCCTTTTCCTTTTTTTTTTTCTTTTTTCTGAAGGGAGGGAAAGGGAGTGGGGAAAGGAGAGGGGTAAAGGAGGAGGGGTAGGTGGGTGGGAGGAAGGCGGCAGCAGGGCTTTCCAGCTCGCTCCTGCCTCCCTTGAAACTCGTCCCATTTTCCTTCCCTTTTGCAATACAACATCAACTGCAAGATAGTATTATACTGTAAAGTTCCATTCTCAGGCCATTTTTCCTGGTCTTCTAATTCATATTGCATCCACCGTACATTACAGTAATCAATTAGTTTACTCTTTTGCATACTCTGCCCAAACCGACCCTCCTTGCAGTGACTTAAAAAAACAACCTAATGGAGACGACTTAGGGACCAATGGCATTTTGTAAATACAAAGAGATCTCCAAAACACGTGCACACACTTACCGCTACGTTACAGGAATTATACAGACAGATGCTGATCCTGCAGCACAAATACCAATACCATAACCACGTTTGCCGAACCTGCAGAGCTTTCGCTACTGTCTAATGGACAGCGCCTAGGCTTTTACCCCGAGAGCTCTCTAGCTTCCCTTCCTCCCTGGCAGAGCATGAGACTCAGAAAGTCCTTGGTCAGACTAAAATATTTGAGCGGTAACTAAAAACATCAGTATTATCAGTGCTGTTCCCAGGCTAAAAGTCAAAACGGAGCACTGCACCAGCTACCAAGGAGGAGAAAAATAACTGCTACTGCTGAACCCAGGACAACACCTCCGTGAAGACACACTCTGTTGATGACTACTACAGACCCTGAGGGACGCCCTCTGTGAGACATTGCTGTGTGGGCTACTCCATGAGACACACTCCAAAGGGAACCTTCAAGGGGATGACTCCAGGACGCCTCCACGAGGACACCCACCTCTGATGACTACTATGGACTCTTGGGGGACACTGCTCCGATACCAGCTATGAACCCTGAAGAACACCCACCACCAATGATGACAACAGATCCCCTGGACACCGCTGGGTCCATGGTGGTAACTCTTGCTCTTTATTCTCTTTCTCTCTCTCTGCACATTGAATCCATGCTTCATTTTTCTCCCTTTTTTCCAATCGGTCCTATCACTATCGCCTTTATTACAATAATTTTCCTTTTTAATAAGTGTCTTTTATTAATAAACCTGCTAATCAATTACTTTACTTGACATCATTTGTGTCTTAATTCCACTCTTGGGATCACAAACTGAAACAAGGTCCAGCACTGGGGTTTTCTCCAGACCTTGACAGGGTCAGACATAACTCTGTCAGGACACATCTGTGCGGCATTAAATATATGGAACTTACCTGAAACAAAATTATAATAATTAAAGAACATTAAAAGTGTCAGAAGTCCATTATTTTTTTTAAAATTGCTTTGGCAAGAAAGAAAGATTAGCCATAGATCCTGTCAGGGTTTTTTAAATAGACACAACTGCTATCATAGCTGTGGAAGCCAGGCACTCGCTGGACACGGGTACTTGCTGGTAGAAAATGCTAAAAAGAATGCAGAATCAGTTGCCCATTAATCCTTTTCCATGAAAGACATTTACATACAACCACTTCAATAAATGCTGTTCTCATATAGATATATATTGAGAGTTTGTCAGTTAAAAGACAAACTGTACTTTGAAGAGAAATCAAATCAAATCCACTGAAATGTCCTCATCAGACTCCCTAAGTATATGAATAGGAAAATTAGCTTCATTTTATCAGCAAGTGTGTTAAAAATTATCCTTTATTGCATCGTGCACTACAGATAAAGCTGTCTGTGCTACTGATCTGATAAATCAGATCAGTATTTTCACTTTCAGCCTTTCACTTTTTTCTGATCGGAAGCTATAGAGTTACAAATAATGTGGGAGATCATCTTCTGTGCTTTCCATTCTAACCACCCAATCTGAAAGTATATAAATCTGTTGATACTTCTATATTGACCTCTTCTAGTCACAACTTCCAAAGAACCTCTGAAGTAATGGACAATGGATTTTTAGGAACTTCCTGAGCCCTCATGACCATCAGACCATAGAAGCTGAAATCAAATCCAGGTTGCAACTACAGAAGGCCAAGCATCAGACACTTGAGTTTCAGAGTAGGAGAAATTGCACTAAGAGGTCCTTGGTAGACTGACACATCTATATTGCACAGTATTATAAAATGTTACAGAATAACATCTCTGCAAAGCCCGCTTGAAACAAGAGTGTTCATGAATATTTGGTTTCATTTTTAAATGTCACTCTTGAGAGATCTGTTACATACTGTAGCAATGATCTGGACTGACTGAGTGATTCTTTCTTTGTAAAATAAATGTGCTGACTTATACTGCTGCCCCAAAAATGTGAGACCTCTTCAGTAAAGAACCCAAAATCCATTGAGGCCCTGCTGTGTGTAGGAAAAGGCAACATGCAGTGTAAAGCTAATACTTTCTCGCATTAGACTCTCCCCTCAATCTTTGTTTTTCAACATGGCTAAATGCCAGTGTTCTAAATGCAATCAATGATTTTACTTCATCCACCACTGAATAAACTGCCATCAGCTCTTTGTAAAGAAGCTTGCAAAAGGAAAAGAGAGAAAAACTTAACAGCAAAGATCAACATACCTGGACATACATGCTCATCTATAAACAAGCAGTATCTGTACCAAATATGAACCTTTGTAAATTATTTATACTGGCACAAAAAGCAATGGATATTAATGAAAGGTTTTTTTTTTTTTCTGGGCCTGGAGAGAAATAGAGTTCTGACTTCTGGAAACTAAAGTTTTAAAAAGGTTTGCAAATTCTAATTAAAATTTTCTACACTTATGGAAACTTTGACATTTCCCAACATCTCCTTTGATCATGTTGACATTGAAGCAATCGGGAAATGAGTGCAATAACCAACATTGCTTTAATCACTATTATAAACCTCCTGAGAGCAGTCAATGCAATAAAACTGGCATATTAAATATATGAAAAAATAATTGCACGTGTAACTAAACATGATTAATGATCAGACAACAGCTTCCACATGAAAAGAATATTAAATAGTTTTGTACTGTTGACAGAGCCAAGATTATTAACACATTGGCTTGTTTGTTTGAATAGAGTATAAAGCAAGAGGGCAGAGAATACTTACAGACACCAAGCACTATTTATTTGCACAGTTTGCTGGATAACAAAATGTATGTGATGATACAGCACGATATAGAGCATCTGAAACTCAGCAAGGCAGCTTTCATATGACCTTTAATACACTATACAATTTCCTTTAAGGAAATTAAGATCTGGCAGACTTCTGTTAGTAATTACGTAATGTCATCTACTGCCTTCAGGACTGAAGATGGTGCTGTAAACTTGTTATTTTGAGGTCTGGACTTAACTCTCTGTTTGATCATCTGGTAGTAAGTGTTTGGTTTTTTTTTTTTTCATAAAATTACACAAAACAAAGAAAAATCGAACTTTCCTGGCAAAGGGAAAAAGAATAGTAAGTTGAGAAGTTTAATTGTTTTTTTCTTTTTAAAATTGCTTATAGAATAAAAGACAGAAATTGCTGCTGTCATCATATTGAAAAATATTCAAAATAAAACCAAAATCTCTATACAGAGGTTTTTCTGTCTTTTGCTCCTTCTTTTTTTGTGAATTTGTGAGGAATTAGCCATCAGATATACATTTTTTAATAAATTCCTAAAACTTTTCTTACAGAATGTTCAGAGTGCTCAACATCTGCCCAGTTCAGTATACTCATCAATACTGTGATATTGTACTGTGCTTTCCTTCAGGTATGATTCCAAAATACTTACTGAGTTCCTTAGGCAAATGCTACTTTTAATTAACATCACCACATGGAAAACTTATCAAGGTACATGATAAATGCTTTATAAGTCTATCACTAATGGTATATATGTCAGTTTTACAACTAAAACTTATTGTCTATTAAAGCTGAATACCAAAAAATTATTCGGAACCCACATGCCAGCACTGTTTCCACACTAGCTATTTCAACATCTCAGTAAGGAGCCAGTTCATGTAGAACATCTAATACTTAAATGTAACAAAGAACTTTATGCTTTCTTTCCACCTAACCCCTGCTGATTTTCCTCGCCATTATCATTGTGATGATATTGGAACACAAAAGAAGGTCTGAATAATTCATATTTAAAATTTTGACTTAGCACATGCCATTTTAGCACTCTGACTGTTGATATGTAGAAGGATCAGAATAGATCCAGCACCTATTTTCATGCTGAGCAGCATGCTGGCCATGCAGGCCAGTTAGCCTACTCTCCTGCATTGATAATGCTTTAATTCAGCAAAGAAAGCATTTTGTTTTATCTCAGAAAAATGCACATATCCAAAGTTTTCCACATAATGCTAAGAAAATGTTAGCAGTATCTAATACTGACAAGTCACATAAGATCACAAATACTATTCTTAAAATTCAACTGTAGGCATACAATTACTAGATTTTTATTATTTTCACCTTCAGGCTTATCCATAGTAACTGAATCTTTCTTTAACAAAAAAACATTGTAATAAATAAATAACAGAATTCTGTCAGTGTTTGGTAATTAGAAGCTGGCTAATTAAATTTGATGCAACTCATTTTGCTGACTTCCCTCTGTTGAAATTGATCTTGCCTTTAACTAATGGATGATAATGCTGATAACAGAGGACATTTTAATCATTGAGCACTGATGAAAGATGGTTTTCTGTGTAATTGAATCATTACTTGAAAGCATATTTTCTTCAAAAGTACTGTGATTTGATTCGAAGATGGAAGGCACAATGTAAGGTAATGTGAAAATCATGTTTATTTGTTGGAACTATCACTAGTTCATGATAGAAAAAAAACTAACTTAATTTCCCAATTGCAACTGGAAAACTGAGCATTTGAATCTCTTCACCCCTTCCTTATTTGGAATTTTATATGTGAAAAACCAGAAAACCAGAAGTGCATGGGCACAGTATATTTTTGCTAATAGAAATACTCCTAATCCACAGCCACACAGATAATTACGCATATTTATAACTTAATTTTTGCAACGTTTAAAAATATATAAACATTGTGTAAGAATTAAATTACTGTGTTCTGGGTTCTTTATTAACATTTTTATTAACTGGTGATGGTGGCTTTAATAGGCTGTGTCATAGCACATTCAGATCTTAATGATGATTCGTTATTATTTGGCCTAATTAAAGGGTCTACATAAAAATAGGTACGTTTTTTACAGAGAAAATAAAAGGCGAATTAGAAATAAATAAATCCTTGTAAGTGCAGAGCATTTAAGGATCTGTATTAAAGATCATAGGAAACAGAGAATATGCGATAAAACAATGTGAAAAGTAATCTGACATTGTTAAAAAGCAAGGCAAAGTAGAAAAGAGCCAGGAATGAATCCTTCAATGATTTTACAAATTAAAAATAAAGGAAAAAGGAAGTTCTCCTGAACTCAGGAAAATTAAATGCAAACACATAAAAAGTCTGGCCTAAACCAGTTTGGGGAACAAATAAGATGAAGCATAAAATCTAATAGAAAATGTCTTTGTTCAAATATATAAAAGCAAGAAACCTCCCAGAGAGTTTGTGTGAAGCCAACAAGCAGTACAGATATAAATATACTACTACAGATGAGAAATTCAAATGAGCTGCTTATATGTTATTTCTAGCATGAGAACATCAAAGAGATTCACCAGTCTTTATTAAGGACCTGTTAGCTGATCCTTCCTAAACAAATCAGTAGAAGTAGCTACAGAGCAAATGAACAAATGTAAGAAACTGAGTGAATAAATGCAACTGCCAAGACTAGGTGGTATTTTTATTTATTTAAATATTTTATCTGTAAAGGAACTGAAATATTAAATAGCTAATCTACTGTAATATAAGATAACACAATTGTTGTTCTAAGGTTCCATAAGTTTGAATAACTGTAACTCATAAGCCTGATATTTTTATCAGGCAAATGAATAGGACCTATAATAAAGAACAGAGGCTGATCATAAATGAACAAAATAATAAGTAAGAGTTTTCATAGTTGTCATGATTTTTAGTTATCTCATAAATTTCCTGCAGTTCCTTGAAAGAACTGTAGCAAATGTACAAAGGAGATCAGTTAAAAGTCGTGGCTTTTTGTGGGTTTTTTGAAGTTGAAGTAGACTCTTGAAGTTTAAGTAGACTTTTTATATGTTCCTCATTGACAAGGAGAAAAAGAGGACATGCAGAATAACAGTGAATAATCTGTCCCCACAGTAAAGATCACCCGTGAACTTCCACCAGGCCTATATTGCTCAATGCATGCATTCACAATGTGAACAAAAGCTGTGAATAGTGGTTGCATAATTTGTTAGTCAAATTATTTGGATGACTAGGCACAGAATCTGAATATGAAGAACTGTGGTGCCTCCTTACACTACTCAGTGATGAAGCAATAAATTGTAAATGTGAATGTTAAATTTAGTTACATACAAAGTATCTCTCACTCTGATCCATAAATTTTAAGTTTACAGACATAGTAATGGACTCAGAGCCTAACTGTCACCATTCATGAATTATAATTTGAGTTACGATAAGTAGTTCTAGGAAAATACCAACTCATTGGAAGCCAAAAGAGCAAACTCAATCCTAGAAACTATTCGGAAAGAAATAACAAATAAAATAGGAGCATCATCATTATGTAGCTATAGAAATGGACTGATTTCATGGAACACCATGTACAGTAAATTTTCCTTATTCTGTCTCAAGAAAGACACAGTAAAACTGGAAAGCATTTAAAGAAGATGACAAAAATGAGGAAAAGGATATAGTGTGGCCTGTACAGAGAATGAATAGATTAGGATGAAAACTTCATGAATGAGGGAGAAGACCATGGAAAGCTATTTAAAGATGTGAGATCTGGAGAGCTCAAAAGTGGTAAGGAACCGTCATTCCCTTCACCACATGAAGCACCTTCTCACTTCACTCCTTAAATATTTTTGTACTCATTGCATGCTGCGTACACTGTAAATGCATTTACTATAAGCCTTTGTATTACCAGGTTTCAAGCCTGTGTATATCAAGAGGCATATTAAAACATGACCTGTTGATGATGGGTTATAAATCCCTTTTTTTACTAAAAATCCAAGAACAGTTACTTCCCGGATGACTGCTAATACTGCTTTGAGAATTTTTCTTTTTCCTGACTGATGAGGGAAAAAAGAAGAAAAAAGACTTATTTTGTCCTGTTTCTTGAGGATAGGACATCAAGGAATAGATTAGCCTTGAAGATGTTGCAGAAATGTCATTATTTCCTCACAGAATGTTAGATGCAATATTTAGAAATATAAGAACAAATAAATATATTTTTTTTAAGGGTGTGAGAGAGGTAATGAAGAAGAGGTAATTTTATAAGACTGGTATCTCAGAGGGGAGATGAATGTTTAAAAATAAAATTAAGGAACATTTTAATTTTCTTTCCTGGCCTTATGTGGTCTTGTGGAGTGCTTTTTCTAGATCTTCAAACATTCCTTATCTTGTTGGATATGGAAAATTAGAGTTAAGGGTATAAGTAACGAGATATCTTCAAACATGTAAAATAAGAGATGTATGGCAGTCTGTAGCCCTAATGCGTTATTTATCTCCTGATATATGCATGGATCTTTAAGAATGTGATTAAAAACATTTTTCTTTTTTTCCTTCTTTATACTTCCCATCTTCTACATACGAATTGTTTCTTTTGATTCCACTGAAAAAAAAAACAAACCAACAAACCCACCCTAAACTCAGCAAGTCATTAACTGTTCATTTGTACTTACTTTTCAGGCCATGTTTTCAGTTTTCATTATATTTCACTGAAAAGATATCACAAAAGTTGCAAGTGTACCTGCGAGTGAAAATTTTTGTTCTGTTTTGTCCTTTCTCTTTGTGGTAAGCTAAGGCAGATCCTGTATCTAAAAAGTAGCACTAAACGCAGATGATATTTAGCAGATATCAAATTCAATGTATATATAAACATATACAAACTTATTAATCTGATCTGAAAAGTCCAGTCAGTCCTTTGAGCTCCTGGAAGGTATTCAGATTCGTGTCAGAGTTGTGATTTTATTTGTTTCCCAGTTTTCTCCAATACTGATCAGCTCCCAAAGACTGATATACTCAAAAATGATATAAAAGGCATCTTGCACTTAATTATTCTTCTCCTTTGTAGTAGCTGGTGCAGTGTTATTTTCAACTTTAGCCTAAGAACAATACTGATAACACACCAGTGTTTTAGTTGTTGCTAAGTAATGCTTACTCAGATCAAAGACTTTTCAGTCTCTCATGCTCTGCCAGTAAGGAGGCGCACAAGAAACTGGGAGGAAGCAGAGACAGGACACCTGACCCAAAATAGCCAAAAACGTACTCCATACCAAAGCACATCATGCCCAGTATACAAACTAAAGGAGGAGTCACCCAGAAAGCCCAGATCAGTGCTCAGGTGGGGGTGGGTATTGGTCAGCAGGTTGTGAGCAGTTGTATTGTACATCACTTGTGCTTATTTTATTGTTCGTTTTTTTTCCCCTTCCGCTTTTAGTTTTATTTTCTCTCATGTTGTTATTTCCTTTATCATTATTATTGTTGGTGGTAGTACTAGTAGTTTTGTATTATATTTCAGTTATTGGACTGTTCTTATCTCAACCTGTGGAGTTTACGTTCTTTTGATTCTCCTCCCCATCCCGCCAGAAGCTGGGGGGAAGAAGGGTCGAAGTGAGTGAGCAGCTGCATAGTTCTGAGTTACTGTCATGGTTTAAACCCAACCACAAAGCTCATTCACTCACTCCCCCCCTTCCTCCTCTTTCTTTCCTTCTCACCGCCACCCCCACCCCCCACCCCCCACCCCCCAGCTCCCAGAGGGATGGGGAGAAGAATTGAAAGAATGTAACTCCCACGGGCTGAGATAAGAACAGTCCTGTAACTAAGGTATAACACAAATCACTACTGCTACCACCAATGATAATAACGATAAGAGAAAATAACAAGGGAAGAGAATAAGATACCACCCGCCGAAATGAGCCCAACCCCCAGAAGAGAGCACGTACGCTCCTGGGTAGCTCCCAGTTACCTCCCTGGGCATGACGTCCTGTGGTATGGAATACCTCTTTGGCTAGTTTGGGTCAGGTGTCCTGTCTCTGCTTCCTCTCAACTTCCCCTCCTCCCTGGCAGAGCATGAGGCTCACAAAGTCCTTGGTCAGAGTAAACATTACTGACCAGGAACTAAAAACGTTGGTGTTATCAGCTCTGTTCCCAGGCTGAAAGTCAAAACACAGCACTGCACCAGCTACTGAGAAGGAGAAAAATTGACTGCTACTGCAAAACCCGGGACAGTTACCAGCTGGTTTTAAACCACGGCAACCCCAAAAGGACAAATTACAATCATTTTCCTAAACTCATCTGACAAATAGGATAATAGGCAGAGTAAAAAACTTTATGTGTGTGTTGTTCTAAAATGAAGCTATGCTGACTCACGAAAGTAGTACTTTGGTACATAAATCTGCAGTCTTCAGAGCTGTGATTTATAAGGCTCTTGGTACTGCTAAATATAAAGAAATTCAAGGAACTGTGTAAACCAATTTAAGTCCAAACAGTGTTCATGATCTAAACATTACATCATCCTTTTCAGAGTGTTTGATCGCTTGTTCCTCTATTTTGAGCTTTGGCAGAGTTACAGTTTGGGGATTTTCTAAGCCAAGTAACAGTAAGTAATAGTACCTACTTTTGCAACAGTGGGGATTATTTTTTTTAATAGAGGTTATTGCCTGGACTCAAATTAAAATCTGCATTAAAATTTTCACAGTCAAGAAAAAAAGGTACAATTAAAATAACTTTCAGAGTTGAAAATCTGTGTTTTTCATTTGCCGGACTCTTTCAATCAGCTATTGATAAGTCTTTTAGTATATAAAGTACGTATTAAGGAAGGGACAAGGTGGAAGTCTTCTGATTTAGGGATTGTAGAGAATAAGAGCATTATTGTTTTAAGGGACAGCAGGAGATTGCTCCTCTTTTGGCCATCTACATTAACTGATAGTCCATTTCAGCAACCACTGGTACTTTAGATCCAGTCTATTAAATAATAACTTTGCACATACTGCTGTGTTTATCTGTCTATTTGAGCTAAATCTACACTAATCCCTACTGTAGAAGTGGAAATGGAATTTGAAAGGGGCCAGGAGCCTTTTTTTTTCAATTCAGCCTGCTGATTTACAGGCCATGGCTCGCTGAAGTTGCTTTGCTACTAACCAAGGCTAACTACTTTTCAAATGCACAAGGTAGGGCAGACGTTATCTGTGTTCTTGTTCAGCACACTAGTCTGAGGTATCTAAAGATTTGGGTTTTTTTTTTTCTTATCTTAGAGTAAAAAGTTCATTTCTTAAAAGAGCTTTGATTATTTTTTTTTTTTGTTTGCTGTACAAGAAACAACCTTTGTAACATTACAGTATTTACTTCCTTTCTTTTTTCCTCTTTAGGCAGACTTTGGTGCAGTTGCAAAGAAAGGAAATAAATTTGTTTTGTATTTGATATGATGTCTTAGTGCAAAATATAAGCTGGAGACTTCTAAAACACAAACTTAAAGCCTTTTGCTATCCATTAAAAACATTTAGCAAAGATTTACTTGAATGAGACTCTTAGATCCAAATACTTCTGGGAAACTATAACTCAGATCAGGAATCTATGCTTGTGCTCATCTGTAGAAGAATAAGAAAAGAAAATGGGAGAAAACTGTTCTGAACATATAGATACTTCTGGCTTTGAATACACATTTTGTTGTGCTAATCTGTTACAATAAAATGCACATGTCCTCAAGAAAGAGTTGTGATATATTGGCTTATGTAATACCTTATTAGTCTGCCTTAATATAAAAATCTTTAAATGAGTTACCAAGAACAGAAAGATTTCGCACTTGAATATTGGAGGAAAAACATCTGCTAATACTTAGCTAAAGACAAAATCATAGAATCATAGAATAGTTAGGGTTGGAAAGGACCTCAAGATCATCTAGTTCCAAGCCCCCTGCCATGGGCAGGGACACCTCACCCTAAACCATCTCACACAAGGCTTCATCCAACCTGGCCTTGAACACCGCCAGGGATGGAGCACTCACAGCCTCCCTGGGCAACCCATTCCTGTGCCTCACCACCCTCACAGGAAAGAATTTCCTCCTCATATCCAATCTAAACTTCCACTGTTTAAGTTTTAACCCGTTACCCCTTGTCCTGTCACTACAGTCCCTGACAAAAAGTCCCTCCCCAGCATCCCTATAGGCCCCCTTCAGGTACTGGAAGGCCGCTATGAGGTCTCCACGCAGCCTTCTCTTCTCCAGGCTGAACAGCCCCAACTTCCTCAGCCTATCTTCATACAGGAGGTGCTCCAGTCCCCTGATCATCCTTGTGGCCCTCCTCTGGACTTGTTCCAGCAGTTCCATGTCCTTTTTATGTTGAGGACACCAGAACTGCACAGAATGGAATGGAATAGAAGAGAACAGAATAGAATCGAATAGAATAGAATAGTTAGAGTTGGAAAGGACCTAAAGATCATCTAGTTCCAACCCCCCTGCCATTGGCAGGGACACCTCACACTAAATCATCCCACACAAGGCTTCATCCAACCTGGCCTTGAACACCGCCAGGGATGGAGCACTCACAACCTCCCTGGGCAACCCATTCCAGTGTCTCACCACACTCACAGGAAAGAATTTCCTCCTTATATCCAATTTAAACTTCCCCTGTTTAAGTTTTAAAACGTTACCCCTTGTCCTGTCACTACAGTCCCTTACAAAGAGACCCTCCCCAGCATCCCTATAGGCCCCCTTCAGGTACTGGAAGGCTGCTATTAGGTCTCCACGCAGCCTTCTCTTCTCCAGGCTGAACAGCCCCAACTTCCTCAGCCTGTCTTCATACGGGAGGTGCTCCAGTCCCCTGATCATCCTCGTGGCCCTCCTCTGGACTTGTTCCAGCAGTTCTATGTCCTTTTTACATCGAGGACGCCAGAACTGTACAGAGTACACCAGGTGAGGTCTCACAAGAGCAGAGTAGAGGGGCAGGATCACCTCCTTCGACCTGTTGGTCACGCTCCTTTTGATGCAGCCCAGGATACGGTTGGCTTTCTGGGCTGCGAGCGCACACTGCCAGCCCATGTTCATTTTCTCATCGACCAGCGCCCCCAAGTCCTTCTCTGCAGGGCCGCTCTGAATCTCTTCTTTGCCCAATCTGTAGCCGTGCCTGGGATTGCTCCGACCCAGGTGTAGGACCTTTCACTTGTCATGGTTGAACTTCACAAGGTTGGCATCAGCCCACCTCACAAGCGTGTCAAGGTCCCTCTGGATGGCATCCCTTCCCTCCAGCGTACCAACCAGAACACACAGCTTGGTGTCATCAGCAAACTTGCTGAGGGCGCACTCAATCCCACTGTCCATGTCAGCGATGAAGATGTTAAACAAGACCGGTCCCAACACCGATCCCTGAAGGACACCACTCGTTACCGGTCTCCAGCCGGACATCGAGCCATTGACCACAACTCTTTGTGTGCAGCCGTCCAGCCAGTTCTTTATCCACCGAGTGGTCCATCCATCAAATTGATATCTCTCCAATTTAGAGAGAAGGATGTCGTGTGGGACAGTGTCAAACGCTTTGCACAGGTCCAGGTAGATGACATCAACTGCTTTACCCTTGTCCATCAATTCTGTAGCCCCATCATAGAAGGCCACCAAATTGGTCAGGCAGGATTTCCCCTTAGTGAAGCCATGCTGGCTGTCACCAACCGCCTTGTTGTTTTTCATGTGCCTTAGCATGCTGTCCAGGAGAATGTGCTCCAAGATTTTACCAGGCACAGAGGTGAGACTGACTTGTCTGTAATTCCCCGGGATAAATCCTAATGGAATCTCATGAAACATCAATCTAAAATGAATGTTTCACAAGAACGGTTACTCCTTTCTAAATTAGTGGTACTTTTATTGCTGAGGGAGAGCTCAGATGTTGGGTTTACCCACAAAAATCTTTTCTGCTTCTAATCAGTGTAGGGAATACCTTCTTTGAAGTTTTTTACTGAATTTAGAGGAATGGTGAATTTAGGTCAGGAAATAAAGAGGTGAACCATGTAAATAATTTCAGGATTTTAAGTTCAGAATGTTATCATTCAAGGTTTGTCCAAAGCTGGAAAGAGTTGGCTGGTTGGAAATGCATGTCTTCTTTTTGTGAACTGTTTGTGGCTTTATATAAGGTTTAATATGATGGCACTACAACATCAAAATGTCACTGTCATGTTAGCACATTTACATATTATGATAAAAATCTAGCTTGTGGATGTTCTAGGCCCTGAACAATAATTTTTTAATAGATTATTACTTTTCTTAGTATTCTGTTTGGATAAGTTTGTTGAATGGGATCAACCAGCAAACTGAAAGTCAAATTGAAGTTTCAAATATCCAAAATAGCACTAAGCTCTTCATCTTCACTCCTAATTTGGGGAAGGCAGTAAAAATGAATTCTTCTCTACCATGTTTCTGATTTAGCATATGAAAAAGCAGAATTAGCTTCAATGGCTTTTGAGGCTGATGAAGTCTAAAACATCTAAGAAATTCATCATTTTCACTAGTACAGAAAGCTCCAAAACTTTTGAATGGTGGGATAAAGAAAAAGCTTTGCAAGATCTACCTGTTGCAAATGTGCAATACTTAGTTCGCTCCTAGGGAAGGAGATGTGAAAGGAATACTTCTTTGTTAAGACTGTTTTCAAGGCCAGATTGAGCAGGGCTTGTAGCAACCTGGTCTAGTGGAAAGTGTCACTGCCCTTGTCAGGGGGTTGGAACTGGATGAGCTCTAAGGTCCCTCCCAACCCAAACCATGCTATGATTCATTCTATGATCATTTCATTGTTTTCTTTTAAATTCACTTTTTGGAACCCATACAGGTAAGGAAATCTGGAAACCATATTAGGCATAAATTGGTTCCAGTAAACAGCCAGATGTGTTGGGGCCATTAAAAGCCAATACTGGTACATCTATGACAAGGGACATCCTGTTGGAATGGAAATTAGTAAATTGGTATGAAATTACAAGTAATTAGCTTCCACAATTTCACAAATCCTGTGAAAATTTTTTAAAAACAGGTAACAGGTTTTGACTAAGAAATAGTCTAGTTGCTTCAGAAAATTTTAAATGCTGCTAATAAAAATGTTAGCATTCTATGAAAAGTAGCTGCCACATGACAGCAGCAAAATCAAAACAGTGATGAACAACAGCTGTGATAAAAATGTGGGTAGCAGATGTGTGAATCTAAGCACGTAGCTGTAATATACTGCAGCCTGAGTTTCTCTAAAATAAGATGTGCATAGTGAACAGTGAAACTCAGCTGAGAACTCTTCCCTCTTGTTAGCGCTCTGGGAGGTGCATTGGGCTTTTGGACGCACATATTGTCGTGGTTTAAGCCCAGTTGGGAACTCAGCCATGCAGCCCACCCATTCACTCCACCCTCCCATTCCTTCCCCTCACTCCCAGAGGGGTGGGGAGGAGAATAGAAACAATGTATTAACTCCAACAGGTTGAGATAGACCAGTCCAGTAACTAAACTATAACACAAATCACTACTGCTACCACCAATAATAATCATGATAAGGGAAATAACAAGGGAAGAGAATACAACTGCTCATCAACCTCTGTACTTACTCCACGTAGCATCGGTTGCATGATGTGTAGAGGAGCGACCTGCCTTTGAACATCCAGGACAGCACGGGCAACCGGGGTGCCAGGAGGAGCTGTGCTTCAGTGCCAATCACTTCCAAAGCAGTTCAAACCCCTTCATAGGCTGCCAGTATCTCTTTTTCAGTTAGGGTATAGCTGGCCTCAGATCCTCTGTATCCCTGACTCCAAAAGCCGAGGGGTTGACCTCGAGTCTACCCTGGAGTTTTCTGCCAGAAGCTCCAGGTAGGACCATTTTCCCCAGCTGCAGTGTACAGTACATTTTTCACATCTGGCCCGGTCAGGACTGGTCCAAGGGCTACTGCATGAACTATCTCTCATTTAATTTGATCAAAGCCATGTTGTTGCTCAGGGCCCCATTTAAAATCATTTTTCTTCCAGGTCACATGATAGAGAGGGCTTACAATCAAACTGTAATTCTGGATGTGCATTCTCCAGATCCCCACCTCACCCAAAAAAGCTTGTGTTTCTTTCTTATTAGTTGGTGGAGACATTGCTGTTATCTTGTTGATCACATCTGTGGGGATCTGAAGACATCCATCTTGTCATTTTATTCCCCAAAATTGAATCTCCTGTGAAGGTCCCTTGACCTTACTCTGTTTTATGGCAAAACCAGCTTTCAGCAGGATTTGGATTATTTTCCTCCCCTTCTCAAAGACTTGTTCCGCTGTATCACCCACACCATCAAGTCATCAATGTATTGCAGGTGCTCTGGAGCTTGCCCCTGTTACAGTGCAGTCTGGATCAGTCCATGGTAGATGGTAGGGCTGTGTTTCCACCCCTGGGGCAATCGGTTCCAAGTGAATTGGACACCCCCAAGAAAAAGCAAACTGTGGACTGAACTCTGCTGCCAAAGGAATTGAGAAAAATGCAATGGCAATATCAGTCATGGCATACCACTTGGCTGCCTTTGACTCCAGTTCATACTGAAGTTCTAGCATGTCTGGTATGGCAGCACTCAATGGCGGTGTGACTTCATTCAGGCCACTATAGTCTACTGTTAGTCTCCACTCTCTGTTAGACTTTCACACTGGCCATATGGGGCTGTTAAAGGGTGAGTGGGCCCTGCTGATTAATCCTTGTCTCTCCAGTCTATGGATCAGCTTATGGATGGGAATCAGGGAGTCTCAGATGGTGCAATATTGCCGCCGGTGTACTGTTGTGGTCGCAATTCGGAATAGTTGTTCTTCAACTTTCAGCAACCCCACAACAGAAAGATCCTCTGAGAGACCAGGCAAGGTGGACAGCCGCTCAATTTCCTCAGTCTCCAAAGCAGCAATACCAAAAGCTCATCGGTACCCTTCAGGGTCTTTGAAGTACCCTCTCCTAAGGTGGTCTTTGTCAAGGATGCATGGAGCCTCTGGACCAGTCACAATGGGTTCCTTTTGCCATTTCCTCCCAGTCAGGCTGATTTCAGCCTCCAGTACAGTCAACTCTTGGGATCCTCCTGTCACTCCAGAAATATAGATGGGTTCCGCCCCTTGACAGCTTGATGGCATCAAGGTATACTGTGCACCGGTATCTACTAGAGCCTTATACTTCTGTGGGACTGATAAGCCAGGCCATCTGATCCACACAGTCCAGTAAATCCGATTGTCCCCTACCTTCATCTGGCTGGAGGCAGGACCTCTCTAATAGCCATCACAGTGTTGAACACTTAAGTCATGTTGAAAGGGATTATTCTTCTTTATCACAGGAGCTGGAGTAAAATCAGCTCTTCTGCTCCATCTGGAACCTGCTCATCCGAGACTGAAGTCACAGCTCTCATGAAATAATCAGTCTTTGCCCTTGCTCCCCTCTTCAATTCACTCCTGGACTTTATGAATAATTTCATCCACTGTTAGTGGTACTATGTCATTCCAGGTTACTGTTGCCAATGAATGGGCATATGATGACGGTGCATTCCGTGTGAATTTCCACCCGTGTACATTCGGCTTCATCTGGGTCTATGGGTTTATCCCCATTATTCGGCTTGATGTGATAGATCATGTCTACGATGGCTGATTCCCTCAGAGACTGGATACCTTTCTCTAGAGTAGTCCACTTGGCCAAATGACTCATAACACTGCCCTTATATGGAAACCTTTCTTCCACAGCTGCCAAGAGCCACTTCCAAAGGCTGAGGGACTTTTTCTTGCAATTGCTTTGTCAATTCCCCCTTCTCTAGCAAGTGATCCCAGCTGCTTGGCTTCTATACATTCTAATTCATGACCATCGGCCCCATTCTCCCAGCATCGGAGCAACCAGATGATGATGTGCTTCCCTGGTTGACAGGTAAAATCTTTTTGCATGTTCCATAGCTCAGTTGAGTTCCGGGGCGAGACGTCACCTCTTCTTCCTCTGATTCACATATTAATAACTCCTGGTTAGATGCTGTCCCGGGTGGTGAGTGCACTGCTTCTTCATCTTGTTCCTTCATCTTGCTTGCCTCTTTTTCACTTTTCCCCTTGTGTACAGGGGCAACTGATATTTGCACAAATTGGTCCTCTGGTGTAGCTGCTGTACTTGGAGTTGGAATAGCTGTGCTGTCTGTGTGATCGAAGTTTGAGTAGCTATTGTACTTGCAGCTGGGTCTGGTGTAGCTGCTGTGCGTGGAGCTGGGGTAGCTTGTGCTGTCTGTTGCAGTCAAAGTTTGAGTAGCTACTGTACTTAGAATCATAGAATAGTCAGGGTTGGAAAGGACCTTAAGATCATCTAATTCCAGCGTGCCTGCCATGGGAAGGGACACTTCACCCTAAACCATGCCAGTCAAGGCTTCTTCCAAACTGGCCTTGAACACCACCAGAAATGGAGAATTCACAACTTCCTTGGAAAACCCATTCCAGTGCCTCACCACCTTAACAATGAAGAATTTCTTCCTTATATCCAATCTAAACATCTCCAAGCAGCCTTCTCTTCTCCAGGCTGAACAGCCCCAACTTCCTCAGCCTATCTTCATACGGGAGGTGCTCCAGTCCCCTGATCATCCTCGTGGCCCTCCTCTGGACTTGTTCCAGCAGTTCCATGTCCTTTTTATGTAGAGGACACCAGAACTGCACACAATACTCCAGGTGAGGTCTCACAAGAGCAGAGTAGAGGGGCAGGATCACCTCTTTGGACCTGCTGGTCACGCTCCTTTTGATGCAGCCCAGAACACGGTTGGCTTTCTGGTCTGCGAATGCACACTGCCAGCTCATGTTCATTTTCTCATCAACCAACACCCCCAAGTCCTTCTCCACAGGGCTGATCTGAACCTCTTCTTTACCCAACCTGTAGCTGTACCTGGGATTGCTCTGACCCAGGTGTAGGACCTTGCACTTGGCATGGTTAAACTTCATGAGGTTGGCATCAGCCCACCTCACAAGCGTGTCAAGGTCCCTCTGGATGGCATTCGTTCCCTCCAGCGTACCAACCAGAACACACAGCTTGGTGTCATCAGCAAACTTGCTGAGGGAGCACTCAATCCCACTGTCCATGTCAGAGATGAAGATGTTAAACAAGACCGGTCCCAACACCGATCCCTGAGGGACACCACTCGTTACTGATCTCCAGCCGGACATCGAGCCATTGACCAAAACCCTTCGTGTGCGGCCAGCCAGCCAGCTCTTTATCCACCGAGTGGTCCATCCATCAAGTTGATATCTCTCCAATTTAGAGAGAAGGATGTCGTGTGGGACAGTGTCAAACGCTTTGCACAAGTCCAGGTAGATGACATCAACTGCTCTACCCCTGTCCATCAGTTCCATAGCCCCATCATAGAAGGCCACCAAATTGGTCAGGCAAGATTTCCCTTTAGTGAACCCATGCTGGCTGTCACCAAGCACCTTGTTGTTTTTCATGTGCCTTAGCATGCCTTCCAGGAGAATGTGCTCCAAGATTTTGCCAGGCACATAGGTGAGACTGACTGATCTGTAATTCCCCGTGTCTTCCATTTTCCCCTTCTTGAAAATAGGGGGTATATTTCCCTTTTTCCAGTCATTGGGAACTTCACCTGACTGCCATGATTTTTCAAATATGATTGCCAGTGGCTTAGCAACTTCATTTGCCAGTTCCTTCAACTTGTTGCTGGAGCTGATGTATCTGCTGTACTTGGAGCTTGAGGAGCTGCACTGTCTGTTGCAGTCAAAGTTTGAGTAGCTGGTGTACTTGTCACTGGGGCTGGTGTAGCTGCTCTACTTGGAGCTGGAGTAGCTGCACTGTCTGTTGCAGTCAAAGTTTGAGTAGCAGCTGCACTTGTCGCTGGGGGGTTTAGCTGCTGTGCTTGGAGCTAGAGTAGCTGCGCTGTCAGTCGCTTTGCCATCAGATCCAGGGACATTTTTTTCCTTTTGAAGGTGCTGGATAGTGTTGAACAGGGCTCTGTAAGCGTAGGCCAAGCCCCAGCACATTGCCATGATTTTTCCTGTCTGGTATGACCAGAATGACAACACACCTTATTTAAGTGTTTTACTAATTTTTCCAGATTTTGCACTTGTACAGTGGTGAAATTGCAAAGCACTGGAGGGGCCCACTGGCCTAGATACTTGCCTATACTATCCCACACACCCTGCCTCTCATAACTCTCCAGCCTCGGGGAAAATCACTTGGTCCTCCTATATCATCCTCTAACCATAGACAAGGCCGAAACCCGACTCTGCTTAACTCTTGAGATCAGACTAAACGGTCGTAGGTAAAACACACTCTGTATGCGTGCCAACATGGTGATCCTCATCACAGTCAGTAGGCAGGTCTCAAGGGTACCCAAAGGCCATGCAAAACGTTCAGAACTCTCAAATGATGCTGTAAACGGTCTGGTGAGGGGGCTGGGAGCATAAGGAAATGTCTCCTTCACAGGAGTTGAGTGGTCAACCTGTGAAGATGTTATATAACATTGGTGTTATCCACACTGTTCCCAGGCTGAAAGTCAAAAACACAGCACTGCACCAGCTACTAAGAAGGAGAAAAATGTCTGCTCCTGCTGAACCCAGGACACATATGACTATCCCTTACTTTCTTCCATCCTTAAAAATTCAATTATATTAGTTTGCATTAATGAAATAGTCCTTCACTGAAAATCTGCATAAGATACCAGCATTCCATATCTTTAGAAAGACAGGTTGTTTTTTTGTGTGGATTCCCAAGGAGTCTTGTGTGGACGATATTAACATGCTAGCTGGTGGCAGCACCTCTTCCCTTCAGGGTTTTATCCCATTGTACTCTATCAAGCAGATCCCTGGAGAAGCCAAAGTCTTCTCTCCTGACGTCCAGGGTAGTGAGCTTTCTGCACATCCTCTTTGCTGCCCTAAAGGTTTGGAACTCCACCAGTTCACGGTCACTGCAGCCAAATCTGTCCTTGAGCCTCACATTCCTCACCAGCCCCTCCTTGCTGGTGAGGGCAAGGTCCAGCATTGCCCCTCTCCTCCCTGGCTCCTCTATCACTTTGAGAAGGAACATCAGTGCATTCCAGGAACCTCCTGGATTGCTTGTGCTCTGCTATGTTGTTCCTCCAACAAATACTGGGGTGGTTGAAGTCCTCCATGAGGACCAGGCATTGTGAACAGAAGGCCATCTCTATCTGCCTATAGAGGACCTCATCTGCTTGGTTTTCCTGGTCAGGTGGCCTGTAGCAGACTGCTTTAGGGCCACTCTAATGTTCCCTGTCCCTGACCTCCCATTCTAATGTTTGCTCTTCTCCACAGATATTCTGGATATGGAAGCAGTGTCATAAATGGTGTTCTTAATGCCTGCTAGCTGTGCCTGTCACTAAGTCTATGTAAATCTTGTAGGGTTGAAGGGCAGGGTAACCATATAACTGTATGCTTTACCATTCAATTCATGTTCAGCAGATTGAGTAGTGTTTGTGTAAGGGAAAGGAGGTCTTTTTCTTCTTTCCAGGTCAATTCCCTGAGATCTGAGCTTCTAATTCTGTAAAACTTATTAACTGACATTTAGAAAATATGTTTGCATTTTTCCTGTGAGACAGAATAAATAACAGAAAGCATTCATTAAACATGTGTAGTACTTCCAGTGAAACAGAAAATTACAAAACTTTACTGAGTACTGAAATCCTTATTCAAAGGAAATACTACCTGTAGTCACTAACTAATCTACATCTTGGAAGTTTGAATTCATGAGCGTGAGTCCAGATAGTCTGCCTTAAAGGATAAAGGATACTTTTTTCTATTCTCAGAATAGCAATATTAACAAGTGCCTGTATGAAGTACCTACCTATAAACATATGTATGATATATATTGTCACTCTGGTTGTTACCTACCCATATAACATAGAACTGTCAATATTATTTTAAAATAAATTTTACTGGTTTGGTTGTTTTCTTCTCACCTGCTTGTATCAGCCATCTTTGACCGTGGAAGGGACATCATCCTTTTTATTACTTGAAAATCTTTCTGTTGAAATATAGTCTTGTTAGACAAGAGCAATTCCTGATTCAATGCGCACCTATATTTCATGAAGACAGTTATACTTGCCTCTAAGTAGTAATATAGCAATTAAATAACAATTTATTTTTTGAATGCCTGCTCTTTTTGTTAGCTTCACACTCTTTGACATTTGCTGTTTTATTAGTCTAGTGCTGATGAATGAAAGGAAAAGGTCCCATCACAAGAGGGTTTATATGAAGCAGTTTATATGAATGGGGAAAGAGACAGGATTAGGTAGAACTTCCAAAGACATAATTCTGGTTTTTTTTTCTGAAGGATTAGGAAGGAAAACTGCAGGTCACACAGCCCACTGTCCTCCAGGCTGGAACAAGTTCACTTGCACTATTCAGGACAAATTTTAAAATTTCCAGTGATGAAAATTTCATGGTTTATCTTTATTAGCATTAATGACACTGAATTTATGTCATTACTGTAAAAAACATCTGCCAAAAGCACAAAATATGCAAAGCGCTTTAGGATATAGTAGTACTTAGAAAGAAGGTTTAAAAATAGTTGCAAAGGAGTGGTTAGTGTGATCAGTGGTTTGCAGTGATCATTTTATCTGCCCATTGTGACACTACAAATCTGTCCATTGTGACACTACAGATATAAATGCCACATTTCAAAGGAAAAAAAGGTATGTATTACTATTTACTGTTAATTTTTAAAATTAACTGACTTCTGCAGAATTTTGTCTGTTACACTATTTTATGTTTGAGTGAACATTTTTAACTGCAATGAAAACTGTTATCCTGAAATCAGAAAGAGTACAATTAAAAGCATTGAAAACAAGTTCAATTTCTGTGCTGGTTTGTAAGGTAGACACATCCCTCAGAAAAGCTTTAACACCCTGCTCACAGATAAAGTATAAAATGTCACTGAGATTTTAATGAAAACTAATACTTCATATGTGGAACAAAGCACAAAGTGTTAATACAATGCACTGAATCATTTCACTTTTCCAGAAGTTTGGAGGTGTAGGAATGAGGCCTGAGGCTGTGCGGTATGTTGTGGAGGGATTAAGGAGGTGTAATTGCAACACCCAGATGGGTGTGATTAGACTGTCAGGTAGAGACCTGATGGCCTTAATGCTGCCCTAGCTGGGTGGAAGAGAGAGAGAGGGTTTTGTTCTGCCCTGCCCTTGCACAAAAATCACAGCCTTTGAGCAGCCTGACCAAATGTAATTGGTAACTCTCCTTATCCCTCATTTACATAAAATAAATTCACCAAATTGAGAAAGTGACTGTTCTCATACCATCTGTGATAGCAGCAACAGGTAATTTGACTGCAATCTCATCTCTTTTTGTCTCTAAATTATAAATTTGGCCTTTGAACTCTTCCATAGCAGAGTATGAGAATATGATCCTACTTTGCAGAGAAGCTGGTGGGTCCTCTCCTCTCCTCTCCTCTCCTCTCCTCTCCTCTCCTCTCCTCTCCTCTCCTCTCCTCTCCTCTCCTCTCCTCTCCTCTCCTCTCCTCTCCTCTCCTCTCCTCTCCTCTCCTCTCCTCTCCCCTCCCCCTCCCCCTCCCCCTCCCCCGGAGTCACAGATAATGCAGAGACGATCAATATGATCAAGCAATTGCCAACGTTTATTGCGTATACACTGCGTTATATACCAATCTCGTTCTTCCAGCTTGCATCATAACCTTAGATACAGCAGTTCCATTGGCTAACATTCAAGCATTAACTTACGTCATACGCTTAGCAACAACAATTCCATTGGCTAATGTTCTAACATTCAAAAGTTAACAATGTCGACTTGCTAAACATTGCTTGCCTACCACAACTTTTCAACATCTTAATTCTGTGGTTTCGCATACTGTTTCTAACTATAAAACTATACAGCATCAACAATCTTACTTCCCTAATATGCCTCCCCAGACACTCTGGTTATGTTAAGGCCCACGCTCTCTTTATTTCAAAGGAGCACAAGTTCTGTCCAAGGCCTCTTGCCTCTGCTCACAGCTATGACAAACCTGCCCACACTCCTCCTCTCCTCCTCTCCTCCCCTTTCCCTCAAAGCAGGCATACCTCTGGTAAGATTTGTGCTCTGAATTTGTTCGGTGGTACTCAGGTGGAACTAAGTCTCATGAATTACCCATTGTTTTTTTCCATATGACCTCCATTAATTCTGGATTTTAGTACTAATGCAGTAAGTGAATTTATTCAAAATCTTTCTTCCTGTTGCTTCATTAAGCTGAACTATTTGTGAATTTTTAACAGTGGAAGCTCTTGTTGAATGTGAGCAGGTGTACAGTGTCATATTGGCAATAGTTAAAAATTAAGCTGAGCTGTCTCCAGCCACTCTGACCTCTGAGAACTGTCTGGAATTTTCATACTCTTAATGCAGCAATATCCTACCTTCTCCTTCATGTGTGTGTGACTACATTTTTTTATTTTTCTGGTTTTCAGGATCTGTTTCTTGTATATCGTTTGCTCTTAAGGCTTGCAGTTTTGTAGAAGCAGTGTAGAGCTATAGAGCTACTCAAATGAGAGACACTGGTTTTGATCAAGACTCTGTCTGTTACCAAAAGTATCTTCAAGTTCTGTATTTCTGTTGACAATCTTCCAGGCTCTCAGAAAAAAAAACTTGCAGCATGTAGCAGTAGTTCCCAGCTCTGAACTGGATTGAAACTGTTGATTATATCCTCAGCACACCTGCATAAAATAAAGCCTTATAAACCCCAAGGTTTTAAATAAGTTATTGTCTTGAGCTGGAAACTAAATTTGTAGAAAGGGTTTATGAGAATTTCCATTTATCTATAACATATTGCCAGTTACCAACAACTGCATTAACTGTCAGGAGTCTCATTCCCCAAACATCAAGTATGTACCGTTATCTCTTCTGCCCATAAGAAGACTAATTTGTCTAAGATGTCTGATACTGTTTTAGATACAAATGTTTCCAAATTTAAAGTGTTGAACAGATATTTCTTAACATGGAATTGTGAAGGAAATATATGTATACAAAGTTTAGTCTTCTGCAAATGGAAGATGAAATTGCATTGTAATAACATATTTCAGAGCCTGATATGCCATAACATAATCACCATAATCAGACCTCCCTCCTACTTCTTTGTATTACTTTTATCAATTTAATGTCAAATACGTGGATGAAGTACTGTTGAACCTACATGAGCAGATTAAGGTAACACAGGCTGAAGTCAGTCAGAAAAGAACTAAATATTTGTTTCAACAACCAGCATGTTCCAGGACCCATTCCTCCTTCTTGACTAAAACCAGGCATGTAGCACTAGCATAAAGAAGCACTATTTGTCCAGCTGGTCAGGGTTGGAGTTCACTAGAGAAAACACGTATCTCACTCTCACATTCACACTCACATTCACCTACATAACCTTTGAACATTAACACAGGTTGTAAGTCCTTAACACTTATTTTACAAAAAGCAAGCAACATCTTGCCACTAGTAAGATCCCACTCAAGGCCAAAACCAGTGTTCACAGTTACAAATATACTATTTGAAATGGTTTCTCTTTTCTTTATGTTTTAGCGCTGTTTATATTTGCAGAATGTCTATTTCAGCTGACAAAGCTGAAGTCCAAGAGTCCAAGTTATATGGTTGCTATCAGTTTGTTAAAAGTTTCCTGATTAAATTAGTAGTGTTCAGTTTAGTCTTTAAATTCCCTAATATTTTAAGTCTTGGACACTTGTGGACAGCAGCAGGTACTTGATCTTGACACTCTCAGTGTAAATAGCAAGGTGTCTGCAGTTTATCTATGAGGGTCCTAGATTTAGAAATTAACTTCCTTATTAATTAATTGGTCTGGGATTCAGTTTTTTAGAAATCTAGATATGTTGTAAAGCTTATCTATTTTTGGCTTCAGTTTTCTATTAAGGAAACTGTGGAAATTATCAGGTGAATTCAATATATTTATTTTAGGAAGTTATATTTTCAGAACTATAAACAGATAGCAACAGTTTTCTTTTACAAACTGAAAAAAAAAACCCTCATAAATGAATTTTAATAAACTAGTGCTAACAATGCCATGTAAATATTTATTCCAAAATTAATGTTCCTAGGTATGGCTGTATTTTTCTTTTGTATTGTCTTGCAGTAAATCTTACAAATGAGTTTATATGCAGGCACACTTGCTGAAAAAAGCTAACGCAATCTATTACTATAGAACAACCACTTTGTAGACGATATTTTTTACAAGAAAATAGATTATGAAATGCCTGTGTGCACACTTGGACAGAAGAACCATAAGATATCCACGGTTAGTAAAAGATTTAATCGGTGTGTAATTAGATGTTTGTTTATAGCAATAAATTGTATATATTGTTGGATAATTATAATATCTTAATTCACTTCAATTTTTATGTCTTTAAGTTTCGTGCCCCAGTAACATTAGATTTATTATTTCTAAATCTATTTATACTTATATATGAAATATAAACTTAATATTTGATACTTAGTATTTTTCATCAGTTAGTTTTTGCAAGAATAATATAGTAGGCCTAATTTTTGTTTAAAACCTCAAATAAGCCTGTCACTGACCTCAAGGCAGAGATGAGCTTAAGCATTACAGTAGTACTTCTACCATGCCAGAATTAATGTCAGAACAAGTAGCTTTGAGTACTTCAAATAATACACAGGAAAAGTAAACAGTTTCAGGTGAAGAAATTGAATGAATAGCACCTTTTCTCTTCACCTGCAATTACGAGGATAATGTTGATTCTGTATTAGCTCTCCAGCTCACCTTGACTGGTAAGAGACAACTTTCACCAGCTTTGGAAGAACTTGAGCATAAATATTTCCTTACAGAGATGCTCAAAGGTTCTGAACCTATGATTCCATAATATTTTCATTACCTTATAGAGTTCCCATACAAAAATTCTGTTGTTTTTTTTTTTTGGGGGGGGGGTTTTTGGGGGGTTTTTTGTTTGTTTTGATTTTTTTTTTTTTTTAAGGGAGAAGATTAAGATTTGCTGTAATATCTGACTGCAGAACTTCTCTCATTGTCTTGAATTACTCAGGAGTCTTTAATTAAGATTCTGTGACATGCTGGAGTCTGCCTGTTGAGCTAAGTGCACTAGAGATTTTGCAACATAGCATGCTATGTTCTACCCCTTTAAACTGTTCATGCTGTTCAGCACCAAAACAGCTCCAGGTACATGGATATGGGAAGTTCCATTTACCGCCAGATTACAGAACAAAACCTGATGTATTAGTTTTCCAATTATCTTTAATATCAACTTGAAAGACAATTTTAATTGTTCCTGCTCACAAATTGGTGAGCATGGTTTGCTTAAGGATCATACAGAAATAATCAACCATGATGTGCAGTACTATCCCTTGGAAACTCACTAAATCCTAGCTTGCTTGCCGATATGTAAGGCAACATGTATACTGCACATATGTGGTTATACAGATGACCAGGAAATTCAGTTATCATAGAATCACAGACTGTTTTGGGTTGGAAGGGACCTTAAAGTTCATCCAGTTCTAGCCCTCTGCCACAGGCAGGGACACCTTCCACTAGCCCAGGTTGCTCCAAGCCTTGTGCAACCTGGTGTTTTTCCATTCAGTAGCTCTGCCTAAGCAGTGTTGCAGCATTGCTGCTTTTGGCATTCTGGTCTTCCTCATTGCTCTTTCACCCTCAGCCCCTTCTCTTTCATACAGATTCTTTTCTTTTGTAGGGAATGTGATTGATTCTATCAGCAATTATGCAATCTGTAATATTGACTTGAGTGTTTTTATGTTGAATACGTTACTTCTATTTCTATTTCATTGAACTTTGATTGAATTGTTTCATTTCAGCTTAGCAACTCCAGGTATTCAAAATAGTTCAAAGTCTGTCATCATGCTCTTTAATTTTTTGTGTGTTTGTTTTTGCCTAAAGGATGATCTGTGGGGAACCTGGAATGCCAATCTCACTAATATTGTCAGCTGAAACATCTCAAGATAATAAGTTAAAATCAAATGCCCATCTAAGGAAACATCACCGAAAAGACAACATAAAACTTAATGCATATTATGTAGGGGGTTTAGGACTTTTGAAGGAAAACACTAACACACTGAGCACAGAATGTTATTTCATTATCTTACCAGAATAATCTCTAATTTTAAGTGGGGAAAAGCACTGTGTTTTCACTTTATGTACAGATTCCAAGTTAAATAAGCTCCTACTTGTAGGAAAAAAAAAAAAAAACCAGCCAACAAACACATACTGATGCATAACCATCACTGAGAATATATTTGCTCCTATTTTTCCTTTTTTCTTCTGAAATGTAACTTCCAAAACAATGATCCTCTCCACACCTATGATGTAGGGTGATGCAGGCTTTTGGAAGTAGTGCCATTTCAGTTCTATTACAGCTTTTCTATCATATGCAGAATCTTCTCTAGTGTTTTTGGTGTTCCCTTATGAATGCATTCACTTTGTAAGACCAAGCACATCACTCATTTTAAACCCGTCCTTCCTGCAGCAGTATTGCATTATGCACTTTCTTTGGGTTTGTGATTTTCATGACACATACCATTTATCCTATTATACTTCATTATGTAGGCTAAAAACTTATTTTTTATATTTTAATCCCTATGTGTTTTCTCAAAATCATGATATCTGCTATTGTGCACCCCTTTGCAACTACATTTAAAGCATTTCTGACTGGGAGTTTATTCATCTGCTGCTGCAGGGTTGTCCATGACTCTTCTGAAGAATTTATCTGAAGTAATGGACCTATTGTAATCTATTGGTGCTTGAAAAATTTGTTAGTAGTCAGCAAAAGAGTATTGCATAATTTACTGCTTTGCATAACACAACAAATAGTTGTAACTTTCTGCAAATCTTTAAAGTTTAAGGCTCCCCATGCTTTGAAAGGTTGTGGTGGAGGAGTTCAAAGCAGCATTGTCTTCTGGGGTGTCAGAGGAGAAAAAAATCCTGTTTGGTTTTGGCAGTGTGGAGTTGTGATAACTTCCAAAAATTTTTAACCACTCTGAGTTTTATCAGAAACTGTCTCAGTTTTCTCATGGAATGCAGCACAAAGAGTACTGTGTAAAAGAAATAGGCACATCATTCAAAAGGAAGATGTACAGCCATCACAGTCATATCTGTTGTTCATAAAACAGGTATTGCACAATCTGGAGATGCTTTGATTTTGTTTGTTTTGTTTGTTAACAAACTCCCCTTTAGTTCTTCCTTGATAATCTTCTAAAGATAATTTTTGTAGGAAATAAATATCTTAGTTCCACTGTGAGGTAATAATTTTGCTTTATATTGCTGAAATGATTTGTTAGCTGAAACTTCAAAAAACATTATGAAAACATATTGTAATTAGGCCCCATTTATTTAATAGCCTTGATGGGAAATAAGGAATGCTTTGGATAAATTGTCAAAAGAAATGGACTGGCTGATTTTTAAAGGATATGGGCCAGCTAGTATCACGGTTAAGTGCCATCTGGTCAGGAAAACTAGCCAAAATATGGTCTGTCAGGCTTCTAGAATTCAAGTTGCAGTCCCTGGTCTGGGGAAACACAAGAGACTTCATTGTTCTCCATGCATTTAGAAATCAATTCTGAAATTATGACTGTTGTACTACTTGCATCTGTAACCTCTTCATTTCTGAAGGTGTTTTTATTCTGTAAAGGTTTATTGTACTGCAATGCACAGGCAGACTATGCTGTCGGGGTGGGGGGGAAAGGCAAGTATGTTGTTATTTGAAGAGAAATTTTCTCAAGTTCAGAGGACTGACATACAGGGCAGTGACAGAGAGCACATCATTACCAACTGTCCCCAGTAAATATTTTACATCCATAGTTGTACTACATTAATATTGATGATATATTGATATTTCCCACATTTGCTGTATAAATTGATGGACTACTGGTGCAAACAGCCAGGAGGAGTGGGATGATTTGTCATTCTTGTAGCATCCCCGATTTTCCGTCTTCACAAGGCTATGCATTATCGAGAATAACAAATGGAATTTATATGGCTCCCTCATTAACATGCATTAGCAGTATCAAAGAGTATCTCATGATTGATTAGGGTCAGTTCAGGAGAACCTCCGTATCTTCAGACAGTCTTTCTCTTCCTTAAAGAAAGTTAATAAAGATTTAGGACACTTTTAAGGAAAAAGACTTTCAGGTTGTTTTGGTCTTTTTCAAAGTTGGTTTCAAACCAGGTTCAATCAAATCACTTGCCCATGAACATCATCGTAATGGCCACATTTGTCAAATGGGTCCATCCTTTGAAACTGCTACAGCTGAACCCAGGACAAACTCATATGATTTGTGTTTTCTAATTCTGTTGTTTAGAAATGCACTAGATATTGTCTATTGTGTTTGGTTGTTACGTCTCTTCTGGAGGTTGTACCCTCTGTTCTTTTGGTTTGTAATATCCACAGGACTTACTGTTTCTTTTTGGTGGGTTTTCTTATTTATAGCAGATTTCATATAATGTAGTCCAATCTACTCTACCAGGTGCTGCACAGAAATATTGTGAGGGATCAGCTCAGTTTGTAATATAACCTAGGGAAATACTCCATCTTGCCAAAGACATACACAGCTCACTGTCACCTCAGGACAGAAGACAGTTTTACTTGTTGCAATTTTAATCACTTAGGAGAAAATATTTGAATGAAACATTAACACTTTTTACCCTAGAATGATCAAAGGTTTGAAATATTTTGATTTGGGGGTCTGAGGTTGTGGTGGTGGTGGTTCATTAAGAAGTCTTGTTTTTTCACTCGCCAACCAACTTTACAATATTTAGCTATAAAACAACCAATATTTAACCTCTCTTGGGCAAGAATTTGAAGGGTGAATGCTATTACTAATAATGAAGCTGTCAGTGAAGAAAGCAGCACAGATATGTAATCAAGCCAAGCAATCCATCATAGTTTTAGTATTGGCTTGTTCTGAATGTTTTTATAGTCAGTTTATGGCTAAAGAAAAATTTTAATCATAAATTTTACCATAGAATTTGGTGCCTATATATATTGTATCTGTTTTCTCTGTCCCAGAGTCTTCTTATTCCACTAAACATTTTCAGAGCTCATTAGCACATTGCTGAAGATCTGATTACACTTTCTGTTAGCACAGCATTTTCCTGTTGATTTCAGGGTGGTAAACAGCTCCCTTTGGTGCCTTTCCCTCTTATCTGGAGCACAGAACCTAACTGCTGTGACCACTTATGTGACAAATTTGGCATACACAAGATCCCAGATGGAAAGCTCTTAAATTTGTGCTTCCAGTGTAGCATCCGTGTATATGACTGGCTTCCTGGCTGACTCCTTACAAGGATAACTGGGCTGCTTCTACACATTTTCCACTTCTAGCAGCTGCAGTGAGAGCTGTGAGGGTTATGCTAGACTGTTGACAGAACCTCCTAATTTTCATCATTAATTGAAGTTATAACTTCAAATAAAATAGCTTATTAAACAAAATACCAGTGTTCTATTACCTAAAAATATCATACTGCCCAGAGAGTTATTTTATTTCAATCCACAACTATTCTGCTCTACTGTTTGGCAGAGAATGTTTACTGAGGAGGTCACATCTCACATTCTATGATAGTTCACGGGATTAATAATTTTAAAATGCATTGACTTAGAATAAAACATATTAAATGAATGGAATTATTCCTTTCCAACCCTAACTATTCTATGATTGTATGATTATATTATTTCTAATATTCCTTCAATTGCAAATATTGTTCAATTGCACATGATGGCTTACTTTGTATTGAGAGTGCATTTGTGTTTCTGACAGCTGGCAAAACAAATACTGAAGTTATTTATATTTTAAATAAATTAGGGTACAATATTAATATAAGCAAAGGAATTTCATATGAATATTCAGTAATCATTGTATCCTGTGTTATTTTGCTTGTGACACAGTTATTTTAGAACTCAGTGTATGTCTAGAAAGCAGTACCTTTTAAATTCTTTAGAAAATCTCTGCATAGAGAAAGAATTAATGTTTTTGTATTAGGAATTTAGGCACAAATATGATATAAATTTGATATGTATTTCATATCTACAGGAATAACAATACCTAAAAATCCTTACTGAAACAGTTCTTCAGTTCAAGAAACATGAATGGTACTTTCAAAGTACCATGCAAAACCTGTTTCGTCCAGACTGAACAAAGTTTCTATACTATTTATGTAGAAGCTTTTGTTGCTAAATGAAAAGAAACCCCAACCCAAACAACCAACAATCCCAAATAAAACCCCACAAACAACAGTAGCTGTATGAGAGTGATTCTTTCATATTATGCCTGTATTTTGAACTTTGAAACTCCCAGGAATTTATTTTTGCACTTCAGGCATGTAAAATCATATTTCTGGCTACCATGATGGCCTTTTGACATGACCATTAATAAACATAACAAGTGACTGTAAACAGCATTAGGAACAGTGATAGAAATCCTGGTTCCTAATACCAGGTTCTTAATACCTAATGAAAGTAATACAGTAAGGGGTGAAATCATACAACACGTGTGTTCTTGGTGATTTGATTGTTATGCATATGGACAAATCTCAGGATGAACTGTGGATTCAGGACATATGTCGTGAAAGGAAGACTTGGACGACTCAATATGAGTTAACAGCAAGCTTCGTTTATTGGGCTTCTACCTTCAGTTAATATAACAGTAAATATGCAAATACTAGGCACTTGATTGGTTCTGGCACAAATAAGGCATTGCATAAGTTCTATATTTTGCAGCTACACCATGCACCCCCCCACCATCCTCTTTCTCATGCACTTGTCGCTTAGTGTCCTTGGCTGTGATTGGTCATAGTATGTTGCTGTTTGCCAGTGTCCTTCAGTTCCTCATTATCTGACGTGAGAAGTCTGCACCATGTTCTACACAGATGTCTTGTTTTAGCTCATTGATGAGAACGTGACCTTTTTCGACAAGCCAATCCCCCACAGACATACATCTTCAGATATGTGTACAATGTGAAGATTCAGTAAGTGTTGAAATTAAAATGCACTAACTTCCTTCTTGGGAGCATTCCACAGCAGAATTGTGGAAGGTACAGAATTGTCACATTAGTTCAAGCAAAGCTTCAGACTTCAGTTTTTTTGTGTTCGATTTTGTGATGCCTCCTAGGGAAACGAGGACCTCTCATTCTTTTCTTTTGTTATGAAGTGACCTCAAATTTCAACCAGTAACTTATGATGACAGTAACTGTGCTTTTTCTAGCAGTTAATTTGCTGGTTTGCCTTTACGCAGTAGTTAGGATGACTGGGATGAAGAAAAACATCTTTCCTCCGTGAATTGCCGATAATATATATAGATTATTTTATCTTATACTGTGCTTAGCCTTGAATAATTCATGGTTCCTATCTTTATACCAACAGTATTTCTCCAAATACTTAAGATTATTTTTTCTTCTGTTTTTTTTTTTTTAAGCAGTGTCCCAAAAAAAAAAAAAAAGGGCTACAAGACTCACTGTAATTTCATGCCGAGATTTCTGGAAAATGAGGAATATGTATAGAGAGAAAACTTGACAACTTGTGAAAATTTACCCATAAATATAACCTTTCCATGATCTATCATGCACAGGTTTTAAAAACTTACCACCGTTTCTCTCACTCTTGCCTGCCTCGTGGTGTTACAGCCAAGAAAGTTTTAAAAACATGATACGCATTTTTTTAAAAAAAAGTAATTCGTTGGCATGAGCTTTCTTTTATTTTAAAACTACTGGGGGAAGAAAGCCTCAACATTTTTTTTCATTTGCTATATGGCATAGGTGGACATTTTGTAAAAAATATGAATTAGAGCCATGCTGGGGCGTGAGGTATGCCATGCTCCTAAGAGAAAGGAGAAAATTATAGAATCATAGAATCATAGAACAGTTAGGGTTGGAAAGGACCTCAAGATCATCTAGTTCCAACCCCCCTGCCACAGGCAGGGACACCTCACACTAAACCATCCCACACAAGGCTTCATCCAACCTGGCCTTGAACACCGCCAGGGATGGAGCACGCACAACCTCCCTGGGCAACCCATTCCAGTGTCTCACCACCCTCACAGGAAAGAATTTCCTCCTTATATCCAATCTAAACTTCCCCTGTTTAAGTTTTAACCCGTTACCCCTTGTCCTGTCACTACAGTCCCTGACAAAGAGACCCTCCTCAGCATCCCTATAGGCCCCCTTCAGATACTGGAAGGCTGCTATTAGGCCCCCACGCAGCCTTCTCTTCTCCAGGTTGAACAGCCCCAACTTCCTCATCCTGTCTTCATATGGGAGGTGCTCCAGTCCCCTGATCATCCTCGTGGCCCTCCTCTGGACTTGTTCCAGCAGTTCCATGTCCTTTTTATGTTGAGGACACCAGAACCACACACAATACTCCAGGTGAGGTCTCACAAAAGCAGAGTAGAGGGGCAGAATCACCTCTTTCGACCTGCTGGTCACGCTCCTTTTGATGCAGCCCAGGATATGGTTGGTTTTCTGGGCTGTGAGCGCACACTGCCGGCCCATGTTCATTTTCTCATCGACCAGCACCCCCAAGTCCTTCTCTGCAGGGCCACTCTGAATCTCTTCTTTGCCCAATCTGTAGCCGTGCCTGGGATTGCTCCCACCCATGTGTAGGACCTTGCACTTGTCATGGTTGAACTTCAGAAGGTTAGCATCAGCCCACCTCACAAGCGTGTCAAGGTCCCTCTGTATGGCATCCCTTCCCTCCAGCATATCAACCGGACCACACAGCTTGGTGTCATCGGCAAAATTGCTGAGGGCGCACTCAGTCCCACTGTCCATGTCAGAGATGAAGATGTTAAACAAGACCAATCCCTGAGGGCCACCACACGTTACCGGTCTCCACCGGACATCGAGCCATTGACCAAAACCCTTCGTGTGCGGCCAGCCAGCCAGCCAGCTCTTTATCCACCGAGTGGTCCATCCATCAAATTGATATCTCTCCAATTTAGAGAGAAGGATGTCGTGTGGGACAGTGTCAAACGCTTTGCACAAGTCCGGGTAGATGACATCAACTGCTTTACCCTTGTCCATCAGTTCTGTAGCCCCATCATAGAAGGCCACCAAATTGGTCAGGCAGGATTTCCCCTTAGTGAAGCCATGCTGGCTGTCACCAAGCACCTTGTTGTTTCTCATGTGCCTTAGCATGTTGTCCAGGAGAATGTGCTCCAAGATTTTGCCAGGCACAGAGGTGAGACTGACTGGTCTGTAATTCCCCAGGTCTTCCATTTTCCCCTTCTTGAAAATGGGGGTTATATTTCCCTTTTTCCAGTTGTTGGGAACTTCACCTGACTGCCATGATTTTTCACATATGATTGCCAGTGGCTTAGCAACTTCATTCGCCAACTCCTTCAGGACCTACGGATGGATTTCATCAGGTCCCACGGACTTGTGCGCGTTCAGATTTTGAAGATTGTCTCGAACCAGATCCTCTCCTACAGTGGGCCCAAGGTCTTCATTCTCACAGTCCCTGTGTCTACCTTCTAAGACCTGGGTGGTGCAGCCAGAGCCTTTGCCAGTGAAGACCGAGGCAAAGAAGTCATTCAGAACCTCAGCCTTCTCCAAATCCTGTGTAGCCAGTTCTCCCGAAAGCTTCCTCAGGGGGCCTATGTTGTCCCTAGTCTGTTTCTTGTTTGCTACGTATCTGTAGAATCCCTTCCTATTATCCTTAACATCCCTGGCTAAGTTTAATTCTAAGTGGGCCTTAGCCTTCCTAACCTGGTCCCTAGCTTCCCTGACCACATCCCTGTACTCTACCCAGGCCGCCTGTCCTTGCTTCCACTTTTTATAAGCCTCTTTTTTCCTTTGAATTTTCCTCAGCAGCTCCTTATCCATCCAAGGAGGTCTCCTGGCCCTTCTGCTGCACTTCCTTCTAGTTGGGATGCAGCACTCCTGAGCTTGTAGCAGGTGATTCTTGAATATCAACCAAGAGTCTTGGGCCCCCTGCCATCTAGGGCTATATCCCATGGAACCTTGCTAAGCAGGCTCCTGAAGAGGCCAAAGTCTGCTCTTTTGAAGTCCAGGGCAGTGAGCTTGCTACACGCTCTTCTCACTGTGCTGGGGATCTCAAATTCGACCATCAAATTATGGTCATCAAAATATTGTCTATGAATAACAGTTTATTCATTACTTAATATTTCAAACAAATGAAGTATTTATAACAGAATCTGGGTTCTCATACAGTGATACAAATAATTTTTCCAGATCTGTGCTTATATCAATGTTTAGTATCTGGCTCTTTTACTGGTCAGGTTCTGTTTTATTATCTTTGGATTTTTAATACCATTTGGTCATTCACTAGTCTCTAAATGCTGGCGGTTATCTATCTCTAGAATTGTATTAAAAGCTATTGCACTGCTGGAAGTTTGACTTTGCAGGTAGGGTATAAAACTGAACTCTTACCATTCTGCTTAAGTCTTATCAATATGGTAAATATAACTTTGTTTTGCAAGAAAGATATGTTACCATCAGTTTCTTGTATAAACTGCAGTTAGCTTAATGACATTTTTTCTTCCTAAATTCCTTCTTTTGTCCCATTTTGATAAGCCATTTTTCACTTTCTATCAGTTTTTAAACTGTTACGTAATACTGCTTTATGCTGTTAAAACATCTGCTGTATTCCACCCCAGTGGTGACTGATTCATGGGTAGATGAAGAGACTGCTGTGTGCCTGGTATATAAAACACTTTGGTATCCTCTGGGATAAATATAAATGCAAAGCATTATAACAAATCTATAGTCACCAAGGACTTTGTGGTTGTTGCTACGTTGCAAGTTATAGCAACTGGGAACATCAGCAGTGATGGAACTGTAGAATCCCTTTTTAAAGGCATCTGACTCTAAGCTAAAAGAATTTGTAGAAATAGGAATTTGAGGGACACAGCTGAAAAGCTGCTATACCAGCTCTTGGAAGACGTTGCTAGATTTCCTGACAATACCAATTCCTACTATTTCCCTCACACATAATTACTCTGGATGCCTCCTGAGAGAAGGAAGTGTCTTGGAGACCACAGAACAAAAAATAGCTGTCTAAATCCTCCTTTTTATGCATACCTGAAATTTCCATGAGCAAACTGGATGGCAGGTGGTATACCCCTAATTATTCAACTTGGAAATTTCATACTTTTTATAACTGCTGCAGTAATAGAAATACAGAAACTGATTCAGTGGTGTTAACAGCTGTTTTGCTAATAAAAGGCAAAGATATTACAAGATGTCTTTTTGCCTTTTGTTTTAGCAAATATTTTTGTCCATGTTTTTTAGAGAAGAATTTCTTCAAAACTCTGCATTCTAATGCTTGCAGTATTTATTGTCCCTCAGAAAAGAGGAAAACACTAAGAAAACTGTCCTTGGAGAGGACAGAAAATTTCCTTCAACGTTAGCCAATGCTTGTGTTTGTGTGTGTGTTTTCTTTCCCACAGATGTCCATGAGCCAAATTAAAATTCACTATTTTTGAAAGGAAAAACTGTGGGGTTTGGGGGTTTGGGTTTTGGTTTAGAGTTTTGTGGGTTTTTTGGTTTTTGTAGGTTTTGTTTTTTTGTTGGGTTTGTGTGTTGTTTTTTTTTTCCAGATAGTGAAGTGTGTATCACAACATTCTAAACCTGTTTTTTCTTGCTGCATAATTTGAGGAATTAGTTTGGTCTCAAAATATTTTTGAAAACACACAGACTTATTATGTGTTTCAGGGAGAATGTGACACTACATAGTCCATTGGAATCCAAGTCACACTGGCATGCAGAAAAATACCTCTTACATAAAAATTTCCAATAAAATGAGAAATAATTCAGGATACCTTAGATGTGCAGGAATGGCAGCAACATAACTGGTTACTGAACAAGAAACCAGACTACTTATGTATGAAAAAAAAAAAAATACACTTAGATAAATGCATATGTCTGCTACTTATTAGGGAGTATAGTTCATAAAACTCTGTTTCTGCCCACTGGCATTTTGAGCTGTTTTTCTATTGATACATTTCAATTATAAATGAGAATTTCAGCTGTTTGAGTAAGTATTCTTTCTTAAAACAAATAATAAATTAATTTCAATGTTCCTGCAGAATGTAGCCTACAGTTTAGTACTGATAAATCTACATATATATACAATATAGTATTGGCTGTGTAAAATAATATGTCAGATAGGATACAAAGAGAAAATAATGACAGTTTATGGAAGTACTGGAATGCCAGTGATACTAGGCCTCCCTACTAATATTAGGATGTGAATATGGGTATTAAAATGGATTAAAGTAGCTCAGAAGTTGCCATACACAAAGCTTGAGACAATAAATGCTATAGAAACTAATGGTATATACAAGGGACTTGCAAGAAGGGAAGAAGAAGCAGTATAATGTGTTACTTTGTTCCCAAGTTTTAATGCATGGTGTATTTATTATAACAACAAAGTTTTTGTGTTTCATTTTTTTCTTTCTAGAACAATAAAATGGTGTATTTAAATATATACTAGGACATAATAGGCTACAAATGTATAATGCATCAAGGAGAATTTAGACTCAGTATGCTGCTCAAAACATAATAGTTGTGTTTTAAGGGTTAGTTGGTTGTTTTTTTTCATGCTCTTTAGCACTCAGGGTGAGGGGAAGAAACTCCAGAAACTTGATAAAGACAGATTTTTTTATAAACTGTTCTTTTTCCTCCTCACTAAATATACTGACGGACACCATGATATATTGATCCTTATATTACTGATCTTCAGTCAGCCAAAAAAAAAAGTGGTAATTTATTGATAATTAAATTTTTGTCAATTTATTGGCAATTGAATCAAAAAAACTATTGGTTTGGAAGTTCCGCTGGATTTGAAGCAGTTCATTTAAACCATTTGGACCTCATAAGTCTCTAATTAAAACTGAGGGTGAACTTCTTATTTTGTTCTGAGAATTCCAGTGCTTTCCTACTGAATGTATGACAAGAACAGTGGCTCTTATTGTCTCTGCAAGTTTTGGTGGTTCTTACTGAAGCTGGTCATGGCTAATGCTAGTGCTATAGCAACTGTCACATCTACAGTGAGCAAATTTTATAGCCTAGAGAATAGGACAAGAAATAAAGCTTTTATATTTCAAAAATTATTCCATACATGTACATATTGATTATAGGAACTTTGCAGGCTTTCTGCATTAATTAAATCTCCAAGAAGTTTTCTTCATTCTTTTCCCCAGCTTCCACCTAATCATACCTCTCTACACACAGAAATGACCCTCTGTATATGCATTTTCTATTTTACATGAAAGAGAGAATGAAATTTACTCGTGTTGCTTTTTCTGTATCTTTCTACAATAAGGCAGAAGGCACTTTGAGGCCACTGACATGCTGGCAATGATGGGAAGAAACCATGGGCTCCCCAGAGAAAGAGTTGCAAACAGAGTCAACTTAAGAGGATTGTATGGCTCCCATGGAAAAAAACTACATGCTGAACATCTTATGATACCAGAATTCGTTACATAAAGTACCTTGTCCAGCAACCCTGTTGAATGTAATTCTGGCTAATAGATTTCATGGAGCATTCATGGACTTTCTCCATGAAATAGGCCCCATACTTATGGCTTGTTGATATTCTATTTAGTAGTATGTTAAATTTAAAAATTAGTTTTAAGGTTTATTTCAGGTTTAAGTAGGAAAACCCTTGTTTCCTTGTGTTTACCATCTAAAGTGACAAATTTAACTCAAATAAAAGTTATTGAAAAGTTATTGTAATTTTTCAGTTGGAAAAGGTTGCTTTATTTCAGTGAAATAGAAGTGCTTTGCTGTATCACAGAATCATTTGTGTTGGAAAAGGCCTTCAAGATCATCAAGTCCAAGTGTAAGTCATCTTGAAAAGGTCTTTGAAGTTAGAGTCAAATTCTTCCTTTCATCAACCCCCTACATTCTATAGTTATTGCAAGTAAAAATTTTAAATTCTTAACAGTGAAAATCTGTAAATAGCTTTTACATACAAGTTTACCCCCAAAAGCTGTTTCCAGATAGTCACTGCCTTGATACACTAACAGTGACTCTATTTCTGTAGTTACCAAACTCCTAATGCAATATATAACATGACTGATAATTTAGAGGCATTTTATATGCTACATCTACAGATAAAATCCCTTCTTAATACTTTCCTTAAAAAAAAAAACAAACAACCCAGTTTCCTTTGTTTTCTTACATAATGTATTTGCTCTTGTCCTGGGTTCAGCAGTAGCAGTTATTTTTCTCCTTCTTAGTAGCTAGTGAAGTGCTGTGTTTTGATTTTTTTGGCCTGGAAACAGTGCTGATAACGCTGATGTTTTTAGTTGCTGCTCAAATGTTTGGTCTGGCCAAGGACTTTCTGAGCCTCGTACTCTGCCAGGGAGGAGGGGAAGCTGGGAAGAAGCAGAGACAGGACACCCGACCCAAGCTAGCCAAAGGGGTATTCCATACCACAGCACGTCATGCCCGGGATGTAACAGAGAGTTACTCGGAAGGGCTAGTGGACTGCAGGGTTGAACGAGGTATGGGTCGGTGCTCAGCTGGGGGTAGTGGGGCGAGTTATTGGTCGGCTGGTGTTGAGGTGTTGGATTCTCTTCCCTTGTCATTTCCTTTATCATTATTATTATTGATGGTAGCAGTAGTGGTTTGTGTTATACTTTAGTTACTAAACTGTTCTTATCTCAACCCGTGAGAGTTGCATTCTTTTCGATTCTCCTCTCCATCCCTCCAGGAGTAAAGGGAGGGAAAGAAGGGGGGGGGGGGGGAAGTGAGTGGACAAGCTGTGTGGTTTATGGCTGACTTTGTTTAAGCCATGACAGCTCTAAAGTTCCTAAAAATGGCAAGAAGTTAGAGAATGCTTATCCTTTCAGTATTAAAACTAGTAGGTCTTAATATGACTGCTATAAAATTAAATTGCAGTTGATAATAAAATGTGTATAATTCATCAGTAAAGAAAAAGCATGTCCTTGCAAAGGTCAGCGTTCATAAAAATTGTTTGTGTGTGAATTAATGGAATATTGGCTCAACTTCCTATCAGCTTTGTGATACAATACTCTGACTTCATGCTACGATACTGTGTCAAAGGCATTTTTCAAAGTCATGCTGCTGCTGGTAGCTGATATTCAATAAATGTATCTTAGATGCAACTAATTACTTTTTTTTTTTTTTTAGTTAAGACTACAGAGATTTTAACCACAAATGCAGAAAAAAATATTCAGAATATAGAAATATATTTTAATAAATTTGTTCTCCAAACAATTCTTAAAATTTTGCTCTTCTGTTGAAGTAAATTTAGATCAATGTCTCTAGTGTTCAAAAAATAAACCAGGTGCCTATTATTATTAAAAGGCTGTAAAAACCTGATTTCAGTATCATCCAAAAACTGAAAAAAATAGGAAGTCAAGAAATAACTCATATTTTCTCTTCAAAACTATTGAGAACATAATGAATTTATTTGTTATTTTGACAAATTTGTCAAATCCAACCTTGACTCCTAAAAAAGCCTAGAATATTTAGCTCCTATCTCAGTTTCCCATGACAATTCCCCCTCTTCATTATTTTTGTTAAGATCTTGATCCAAGAAATTCTCCCATTACTCTAGAATCATGTTAGTGTTCCTCCCATAATTTCACTGTGTACCCTGGATTTTCCCTTTGTGTATCCATTTCCACTTTCCATAATTTTTCTCTGTCACTAATCTGTTGGGGGGGAAAGTCACTGACTTGTTCTTTGCAATTCCTGTGAAGAGATGATGCAGTATTGCTTTTACGAGGAATGGTTCTCTAATAATCTGTACTTTCTGGAGTTCTACTGAAACCTCTCTAGTTTCTGCACTACAACACAGATTTTTACTGGTATAAGTATGGGCCAAATGCCCTAGACATCCTATTTACTTGAAAATAGAAATGGAAGATCTGTGGAGGGGCAGAAAATACTGGTCTTTTTCCAAATCACAATGCAAAATGGACTTAGGAAGTAGAGGTAGTAACAGCTTTATTACAGTATGTATTCCTATACTTGCATGTGTGTGTATGCATTGCTGTTCCCTTTCTAGAGTGACTCGAGCTCTGAGACTAACATAGCAGCCATGGAAAATATTACTGCCAGGGGCTACCTGAGGAAAGGGGCTTTCTTTTTCCTTTCAGTTTTAAAGGCACTCGCATTCGCAACTTCCATCTGTGAGGGTTGAATGCTAATGGAGGTTTTGGTATTTCAGACAATGTATTTTTAAAGTTTAGTCTCTGCGCTTCTCTAAAAATGTTTAAATCCACTGCTCCTTTACAGCAGTATGCTTTCCTGAGTTTGTTGGCATTTTTTTCACCTCAAAATATAAGACAAATTTGAAAATGCACATAAATGCAAAGGAGCAGCATTAACTTGCTGGAGAAAGAGTATTGTGTAGAGGCAATCTCCACTGAATGGTTCACCAGCATGCTTATCTCTTTTGACTTAAGCCAAAGGTTTATTATAAATAAATACAAAAAGAAAAAGTAGTGCCTATAAACAGACTCTTGAGGGAAAGCAAATGGAAAAATTAAAAAAATCCCTGAGGGCTAAACTGAAATAATTACATATGTTGGCAATCACTTAAAGCTTCACAGAGCAGCTAACCTTTCAGCCTTCATCCAGCAGTAAGTAGGCAGGCACACAGGAATCCCAACACTGAATAATCATACAGTGGGATATAACTTGGGAGTATGACGGGATGCTTTGCTAAGAATTGGATGGTGACAAATGGCGATGATCAACCAGAAGATAAACAATAACAAGCAGGCTTAATGACAACAATGTGAGATTCATTGGCACCAGTGTATTCATTGCCCGTTGGCCCAGTGCCCTGGATCTGTTGTTTTTCTTCTGCCAAAACTGTAATTCCCTCCATAATTACCCCTTCCTCTCAGTCATCTCTATCCATTTCACTGTCCAAAAAGTAAATTTTTAGTTCATCACCAAAAAATAGGCATTCAGTCTTATCTTACTTTGGACGGAGATAGCAAGATAGACACATTTTTTTTAAGAGCCTGTTATATTTCATTCTGTTAAAACCCCATACATAAACAAAGCATGTAAAAAAATAATCAATTAGATTAATAAAAATGTTTGATAGTGAAAGCCCTACACAAAATATGGCCAGAATATGGTGTCAGTCAGAGGCGGAAGTGATGCTGTGTTCATGTAATTGCAGTTGGCTAGCAGCTTGGACTGATGGGTTCAGATGCTCTGTCTGGAACAAATTTCAAGGACACAAGAGTGAAAAGATGCAGATGAGTGAAAGAACTGGGAAACATCATGTATATAGAGATGTAGGGAGAACAAACGTATTAGTGTTTTTGGGCTCCATTTGGGTACCTAATCATCCTTCAGTTGAGTTCACTGGCTCCATAAAATGGTAAGCAAAAATCACCAGCTACAAATGAAAGGAATATTACAAAACGTAGATAAAGCTGAGAATGCTGTCTATAAACATTCATACATCACTGCTTTATGTTTTGCAACATATGCTTGTAAAACCAGAATTATTATAAAGCTATTTACAGTAAATACATAAAAAGAATATGTGGGGAAGGGAAGACATCAAGTATAAAAATTCCTTTACGACTTCAGAGATTGGGTAATCACCCAGCAAATCAGATTTTTAGCTACATTTCTTGGTAAGGTTTGCTGTAAATATTTTGCAGAGAATATCAAACCATTTACATAGAGTTAATTTTTTAGTCTGTGAACCTCAGTCTAAATCCACAATTAAAAGTGTTTTTAACTGCTTAAGTTTAACTTAAGTTTTTCTTCCCCTGGAAACCATAAGCGCTGTGGTTCACTGTGATACTTGGATTGTGATACTTGGATTGCCATTTCCCTAACTTCTTGGAGGTCAGCACTGATTGGGTCTGGTTGATTTCTGTGATCACTGTGGAACAGAATAATTTCATGCTTTATCATTTATCTATCAAATTCCTCATAAAATGCCAGATGCAGTGAAATGCATGTATGAATAACAAGTCCTTCATTTTCTTGGCTTAAGAGAAGCTTGATTCATATTTACAAAAGAAAGACTGGATGAATGTTATTTCTTTTCCTCTTGGGAACATCCATTTGGTATGCTGTATGAATTGTGGAAGCTGTTCAGTACTGGGGAAATAAAATCAAGTTACTCAAAATGCCTGATGCTCTCATATTAAGCACAAGGTGGCCATCTGTGTCTTTAAGCCAAAATGTATTTATAAAGAAGGTCTTGTATCTGAATTTTGAAGTTGCTTTTGAGAAATGATACCAAATGAATTCAAAATTAACTCATTAGAACAAGTACAGTTCAGAGTAAACCAATTCCTTGCTGTCTCTGTCTCCCAAGAAAGTCATACTGACTTTGGTGTAAATGCAAATCATATTACCTGTCTATAAGTACTTTAAACAAGTACTACTCACAGAGTAGTAGAAAAAGTATATTCTAATATAAGAAAATTTAATATAGAACTAAAAAGAACATCATAGTAATTTTTAAAAGTATTTCCCTGTCAAGAATGAATAATAGAACATTTTTATTAAGGCAATAAATACCTTAATATTAAGCTGTTTAAAAATGTTCAATTTAGGGCACAAAAATCATGAATCACATTTAAAAAATATGCATTTAAAAATGCAATTTTCATTTTTGTTAATGTAATCATTGAATGTATCTCACTATATAATGTAAAAAACAAAATCAGGAGGGTACGAAGCAAAGGAATATCTGATATGAAGATATTTATTTAGTGTCAGGTAGCACCTTAGATTTTAATAAATAGCATGGAAATTAGAGAACTCTTAAACAGACAATAGTTATTGAACAAATAGGTTTAATCTATGGGAAGGACTAAAACCAAGTTTAGCCAGTACAAAAGTTTGTAAAAAGTTCTGTGCAGGACTTGTCCGTCCAATCCCTCCTCTAACTCAAATATAACCCCATACAAAAAAATGTATGAGTTCAAGACCATTCTGCCCATATGTAGCTACCACAAGGAGAATTGTGTTGCATTCCCTGAGACATTTTTTCCCTTTATTTTTGCTTCTTTATACATCTGCTTGTAGTGTAAAACTTGCGTTATTTTCAGGATATTTCCCAAGAAACAAGATTACAATAGACTGATCATGGATTATTGTATCTTGGCTACTTAAAATAGTGTTTTATCCATTAAAAATATTCCCTATTCCTCAAAACTGAGCGGATGAAACTAGGCAAATACCTTCCCTAAGTGCAGGGCTTAATGCAGAAATTTTCAGACACAATTATGCTTCAAATCTCTGAACACAGAAAGAAGAATAACTGATTAAAAAAAAAAAAAAAAAGTATTCTCCTCCACCATTCAAAAGAGAAAAGGCAAGTTCTCCTGAAAATAGTATTTGCTAGCTGCAGATGCTAAAATAGGTAGCAATAAAATATTTTCAGTTTTAAAGATTTTTAACACTCCCCATCACCAGCTGAAACATTTTTTTTTTTTACAAGTTTGGAAATGAAACGATTTAAGTTTCTCTCTCCCTCTTCATAGATTTTAAAACAGATGCAGCCTTCAGGAGTTAAAAAAGAATATATATTTGTTTTTTCTCTTTTTTTTTAGTTTTCATTCAGCATTCCTGTATTATTCTGAGGATTTTTTTTTTTAATTTCTTTCTATCACCAAAGGAGGAGCATCTTTTCCTTGATTCTTTCATGATCCTTGGTCAAGACATTTTAGATTCTTGACATTCTAGTAATATAGACTGTAGCTGTTCAACTAAATCTTATCAAGGGGTAACTCTGATTTGGTAATAGGAATGGAATTATAAAACAGAAGGTGGGTAGATGTTTGCCTTCACTAAGATCAGATCTGATTGCAAAGATTATAGTTTGTGGAGGGTTGTTGGTTTTTTTTTTGTTTGGTTGTTTGCTTGCTTGGATTTTTTTGATTTTTTTTTTTTCAAATTACGCTGACTTCCATTTAAGTTGACAGGTTTCTTGTTTGTCTAAGTGGTTGAGTTTGTCAGTAAGGGAAATAATGCCAGTTGCCTCACCACTATAAAACATGCTGTTCACAGATAAAAAAAAATGACGATTGACAATCAGAGAATAATAATTATTTCACCTATTTTCAAATAATCTGTTATTCTGTTTCTTCAATTTGACAAAAGATTAAGTGACAGCACAGCAGCAGTGAGAAATCCCTAAACAGCTGGAAATAGTCAGCCTTGAGAACAATGCCTATTGCTGTTCCTCGTGCATACTGCATTTGTCAACAAGGTGTGTGAATACTTTCGTAAGTTTACATTTACCTAACACCTGTTTGGGTAAGGTAGATCAACCATGTACTTTTCAAGGTTATGGGTTTGGGTACTGTTAATAGTTATGTTTGTTACTGGTAATGTATTAAATTATTTGGTTATCTATATCGGGTTTTTTACATATATTGTCATTGATATTTCTTGAATCCAAAATACATACATTTCATTAATTGGTAAGGAGTTAAGAAGTTATTATTTTTCATTTACATGTAAATGATCAACATTGTTCAAAGGAACTTGAAACCAGTCATAAACGATGCCAAATTAACTAAACTCACCACTGTAATTTTCTTCCCTTTGCAGAAGATTAATTTTTGGTATTGGTTTATTAATGACTCACACAGAATATGCCTAGAGTTAATGCTAAAATACAGAATATATTCTGAATAAATAGTTTCAACAGATTTCATCCATAAAAAAATTCTGCAATACAAGTAAAAAATGACACTGAATATGCTACAATTCACAAATAATCTGAGTCTCTAATTTCCAGAGTTTTCGCCTGACAGCAATTATTTTAGAAAGGGATCACTAAGGGAACGGGTTCATGATAATTGAGTTAAGTGCATGAATAGCTGAAAATAAATAGTGTTAACGTGATGTATCTGGCTTTAGAATAAGCACCATGAAGATGGATGAGTAAAGGGGATACTTTAAATTTTATAGTCACCCTGTTATTTCCATCACTTTTAAAATGTATTCTGGGCTCATTTGTGTCACACGGATCTAAATTCAGTGGTGTTGTTTATAAGCAATTTTTGCAGTTCTTTGTTACATTGGCTTGTGGTGGTCAGTGTTGAAACGTAACCCTTCATAGAATGCTGGTTTTTTATTCCCACCTCAGCTACCTGAGTTGATTTGTCTGGTACAAAACCAAATACTGTAAGGAAAGGTAAATGGCATAAATTTAACTCTTAAGCTGAGATATTACAGAAAACACTTCTTGCCTGACCCATTGTAGTGGTTTAAACCCAGACGGTAACTCAGAACCACACAGCCACTTGATCACTCCACCCCCCCATTTTCTCCCCCCACTCCAGAAGGGATGGGGAGGAGAATCAAAAGAGTGTAACTCCCGTGGGTCAAGATAAGAACAGTCGAATAACTAAGGTATAAAACAAAACCACTACTGCTACCAAAATAATAATAATGATAAGGGAAATAACAAGGAGAGAGAATAGAACTGCTCACCACCTGCCGACCTTTACCCAGCCTGACCCCAGCAGTGATCTAGCCCTTCTGGGTAACTAACTGCCCCTTGTTTATATAGTGGTCATGACATGCTGTGGTATGGAATACTTCTTTGGCTAGTTTGGGTCAGGTGTCCTGTATCTGCTTCCTCCCGGCTTCTCCTGCTCCCTGGCAGAGCATGAGACTCAGAAAGTCCTTGGTCAGAGTAAACGTTACTGAGCAACAAGTAAAAACATCGGTGTTAGCATTGTTCCCAGCCTGAAAGTCAAAAACACAGGACTGCACCAGCTACTAAGACTGAGAAAAATGGCTGTTACTTCTGAACCCAGGACAGTATCCACCCCTTATTCCGTACCATTCACATCATGCTCTGATCCCACATTTTTCAATATACCATCGCTCTTGTCTTATATATATGTATGTATATGGATATACATACACACACACACAAAGAGAGAGATATTCCTTAGCGCATGGACCAATCCTTATAAAGCTGCTGAGCTCATCTGGTCCATGATGTCAGGCTGCATGTCATGTAACAGTCTTTCAGAGTAGGAGAGCCAGTGTGCAGTGTTGGATTGTTGCCTGCTGGTGACATCACGTAACTCGTCTGGTCACTGCTGAGCTCCTCTGCTTTCCTCAAACTTCATTCTTTGTTGGGATGATAGTTGGAGGGGAGTCAGGGCCAGCCACTGGTGACCTGAAGACATCTAGTTGGTGGACTATAAAAGTGCTACATAGCAAGCAACAGCATACAATTGAGTTCATTGGCTGTTTTCCCCTAAAATCAAATCCCCTTGAGGTATACATTCGACTTTCCCATCTTCCCGCATTACCCACCAAGTATATACGGGTCCCTGAGCAAAAGCAATCCCATGATTGGGTTTGCCTTCACCTGAAGCAGAAATAACCCAGACTGTCATCCCCAGTAAATTCTTTATGCGCACCACAGGAACCTGGTCTCCTTCTACAGTATGTAAAAGTTCTGACTGGGCTGGGCCAGCACTTTTGGCAGATCCTCTGGTGTTGACCAACCAGGTGGCTTTTGGTAAATGTGTATCCCAGTGTTTGAAAGTCCCACCACCCATTACTCTCAGTGTGGTTTTTAACAGCCCATTGTACTGTTCGATTTTCCCAGAGGCTGCTGCGTGTTAGGGGATGTGATATAATCAACCTGCCAGGCCTCCCTGTATTTGTGCTTCAGCCATCGTCCTCCATAACAAAGGGGCATAACTGTTTGACTTGCTTAATTGCAGCATATGTTTCACACTCATGAATAACCCGGGCAATAGCCTCCATTGTTAAATCCACCCTTCAGTCATGAGCCCATCTCTGACCTGATGGCTTGAAGTGTCATGGGCTCACTGGAGAAAAAAGAATTCACCCTTACGTTGCCTATGTAAGTCCATCTGAGCCACTTCAATCTTAGCAGCTTTATCCACTTGCTGGTTGTTCTAGTGTTCCTCAGTGGCCCAACTCTTGAGTACATGAACATCTACATGGTGTACCTTCACCACCAGGTTCTGCACCCAGACAGTGATATCTTGCCACAGTGCAGCAGCCCAGATTGGTTTACCTTTGCTTTGCCAGTTGCTCTGCTTCCGTTGCTGCAACCACCCTCACAGGGCATCAGCGAGTCACTATAGAGATAAAGTACTGGCTGCTTTTCTTGTTCAGCAATGTCAAAGGCCAACTGGATGGCTTTCACTTCAGCATACTGACTTGATTCACCTTCTCCTTCAGCAGTTTTCTGCAACTTGCTGTCGGGGACTCCATACAGCTGCCTTCCATCTCTGATGCTTCCAAAGCACTGGAGGGGCCCACTAGACTAGGTACTTGCCCATACTGTCCCACACACCCTGCCACTCCTGGCTACCCAGCCTCGGGGAAAATCTCTTGGTGGTCCTCATATGTCATCGTCTAATCCTAGATAAGACTTGAACCAGACCCTGCTTAGCTTTCACGATCAGGCAAGGTCGGGCATTCTCAGGGTGATCACTCTGTAGGCAAAACATAGAGAGCATATGCAGCAACAAGCTGGTTCCCAGCAAAAGCAGCAAATCACTTTCAAGGGCATTGAAAGGATATTCAGGATCTTTAAATCTTCCAGAAGCTACTGCCACTGTAAATAGCCTAGTGGGGGAGCAGAGGGTGCAAGGGAATATCTACTTCATAGGCTGACCACCTGAGGAGGGAAAAAAATATGGGTAATTGCTAAAAACTTCTATTATATACTGTCCTGGGTTCAGCAGTAGCAGTCATTTATCTCCTTCTTAGTAGCTAGTGCAGGGCTACGTTTTCATTTTTTGACCTGGGAACAGTGCTGATAACGCCGATGTATTCAGTTGCTGCTCAAATGTTTGGCCTGGCCAAGGACTTTCTGAGCCTCACGCTCTGCCAGGGAGGAGGGGAGGCCGGGAGGAAGCAGAGACAGGACACCTGACCGAAACTAGCCAAAGAGGTATTCCATACCACAGCACGTCATGCCCAGGATGTAACAGGGAGTTACCTGGAAGGGCTAGGACTGCAGGGTTGGACAAGGTATCGGTCGGTGCTCGGCTGGGAGGAGTGAGGCGAGTTATTGGTCAGCTGGTGTTGAGGTGTTGTATTCTTTCCTCTTGTTATTTCCTTTATCATTATTATTATTGGTGGTAGCAGTAGTGATTTGTGTTATACCTTAGTTACTAAACTGTTCTTATCTCAACCCGTGAGAGTTGCATTCTTTTTGATTCCCCTCTCCGTCCCTTCAGGAGTAGGGGAGGGCAAGAATGGGGGGAGTGAGTGGATGGGCTTTGTGGTTGGGTTTAAACATGACATATACCTTCCAAATTATAGAGGTGATGACCACAGCGGGAACACATACCAGCCCAGATTCATGATCAGTGAGTCTATTGTATTACAAGTCATTGCCGTGAAGTGCAGTGAAACAAGAACCTTAGCCCCCAGCCAACAAAATACCGGATGTACGTAAGGTACGACATGCTGGAGCTCCAAGATCAAGAGCAACAACTTTGAGAGCCAATAAATCAGCAATGTGATGAGTGACTATTAATCCGAAACAATGAATGCTCATCACAAATATGATTAGACACACTCTGGTCAGATCTGTTGTCATCTCAACCCTTCGTGCCCCACGTTGGGCGCCACAAAGAACGGCCATGGTTTAAACCCAGCCGTAACTCAGAATCACACAGCTGCTTGTTCACTCCCCACTCGCCTCTTCTTCCCCTGCTTCTGGAGGGATGGGGAGGACAATCAAAAGAATGTAACTCCCACGTGTTGAGATAAGAACAGTCCAGTAACTAAGGTATTACACAAAACCACTACTGCTACCACCAATAGCAATAATGAGAAGGGAAATAACGAGGGAAGAGAATAGAACTGCTCACCACCTGCCGACCAGTAAGCAGCCTGACCCAAGCAGTGATCTAGCCCTTCCAGGTAATTGCCCCCAGTTATCAGCATTGTTCCTAGGCTGAAAGTCAAAAACACAGCACTGCACCAGCTACTAAGACTGAGAAAAATGACTGTTACTGCTGAACCCAGGGCACCCATGAAAGAAACTAAGAAATCTAATACAAGTAGGGTGTGAGTTTTCACGAATGGTTTGACATAGACATCCTGCTCCATGCTGCCAATTGGAAACACTAGAAAACCCTCCTCCTCTTGCAATCTTCAATTTGCTTCAGCCACACAAAGCCTCTGAACTACTTGCCCCAAACCATTCTTGACAAGCAAGGCCTCACCTTTATTAAGGTAAGTAAAAGAAACTTTTTTTTTTTTAACTAAAGCTCACTCCCTTGGGCTTTGATTTCAGGCAGTGATACAAGTTAGGCTTTTAGGTTAACTTTTCAGAAAGGGAAAGTGCAAGGTGAAGAAACAGTCTCCACAACTGGCGAGGAACATACAGTGCAGCTAGTTTTAAGAAAGACAGAATTCCTGCATATACAGGGTCTAATCTTGGTCTTCTCAAATGACTTAAATTTTTCCTTTGGCTTCACTGGGATACGCAGTGCAAACTCAGCTTTAAAGAATTTGGAGGAGGGACAGACACATTAAAAGAAATAAAAAAAAGAGCAACCCAAAGGATTTCATAAACAGAACTTTTATCCTAGGCTGACTATTTCTATAGGACTTATATGTAGAAAGACTTATTGTGCTGAAGATAGTCCCTAAATGTATAATCCCTGCTGAACAAGGTGGTTAGGGGAAGCTGCAACCTGTCTGCAGTTCTCAGCGGGCATGCAATTAAAACACTGGGGAGTTTGCGTACTCTTTGTTACACTGAGCTTTCTGCTCAAAAGAGCTTAGAAGGGCAAAGTCAGTGAATGTAACCTGTCTGCTGTTAATACTGCATTTCAGTTTGTTTGAATGGCATTTTACTTTCCCTTTCTTATTTTTTCTTCAAAAAAAATGGAGAAGTAAATCCCTCTGAATATAAGAAAGTCTATTTTTCATAGACAGATAGACCCATGAATAATATATGGTTTGAAGTAAATTTCTGAAAATGTACCCTGCCAGAATGCTTCAAAGTGAGGCAAAATAACTCTTTACATTCTGTTCAGAGCCAGCACTAAAGTAGCATCTCTTTCAAAACTCATATGTCTCTGTAGGACTAATTGGAAATTATGAAATTGTGTTATCTAATGAAGAAGGAAGTAACAAGAATTGTCACTGGGTATTTACAATGTTATTATTAAATAACACAGCAGAGTTGTTGATACTAAATGTGTTATTCCTACTGTTTTCAGTAAACACGTACTTACTAGGTACTGTAAAATCTCATATTTTTCTTCTTTGGCTGGAAACCACTCTTATAATAAGGCTTTTGCTCTTTGGTTCCTCTTTTACTAAGAGGGGAATTACCCTGAAATGTGAAATTTAAAGCAAAATTACTCTTATTCAGAATTATCTCTTTAATTTGTAATCTAGTTTACAGTAAACATTTTTAACCACCTTTTCAATGGCTGAATATAGCTCTTGACACTTTCCTAGCCAGAATTTAACTATAACTGTGCATTCGGAATATCCATTGATTTTAAGATCCCCGGACAATTTGAAGAGTAAAATCTACATGTTTAGTTAAGAATAGCTTTAGGTTTCCTTGGATTAGATCAGCAGCAAAGGAATCGGTGAGATCTGCTTGAGGTTGGGGTTTGCAAGTGAAACCAACCATTATCTATTATGACCTATTACAAAAATATTTTTATATCTTGTGTGCTATATAAACAGCATGGTCTAAATAACAGGAGCATGCTGGAATGTAGCTCTGAATCCTTGCATAGAATTTTAAGGTTCTTTCCAACCCAAACCAGTCTGTGATTCTGTGAAAATTGCTCACCTTCAATAATGCAGAAGGAGGATTCTAAGACAGACCACCAAGTCAGTAATGTGCTGGTTTGGTTTTTTTTTCACAACTAAAGAGAAGATCAGTAAACTAAAATAAGGTTTTGGATATTCCAAATCCCAGCATTACAGGAATACTATCTGAAGGACTGCTTGGGTTGAAAAAAATTGAAGTCTGTTAGCAATTGTACTGTTCGGTTGCCAAACAGTACAAGGCACCATCATCTTAACTTGCATTTTGGGGGGCTTTTTAATTAAGAAAGAATAAGATTACAGTTCTGTTTCAGAAGAAATAGTAAAGAAAGCATAGATGCTGTCCTGGGTTCAGCAGTAGCAGTTATTTTTCTCCTCCTTGGCGGCTGGTGCAATGCTGTGGTTTTGATTTTTTGGCCTGGGAACAGTGCTGATAACGCTGATGTTTTTAGTTGCTGCTCAAATGTTTGGTCTGGCCAAGGACTTCTGAGCCTCATGCTCTGCCAGGGAGGAGGGAAAGCTGGGAGGAAGCAGAGACAGGACACCTGACCCAAACTGACCAAAGAGGTATTTCATACCACAGCACGCCATGCCCAGGATGTAACAGAGAGTTACATGGAAGGGCTAGTGGACTGCAGGGTTGGACAAGGTATTGGTTGGTGCTCAGTCAGGTGGGGTGGGGCGAGTTATTGTTTGGCTGGTGCTGAGGTGTTGTATTCTCTTCCCTTGTTATTTCCTTTATCATTATTATTGGTGGTGGTAGCAGTAGTGATTTGTGTTATACCTTAGTTACTAAACTGTTCTTATCTCAACCCATGGGAGTTGCATTCTTTTCGATTCTCCTCTCTGTCCCTCCAGGAGCAGGGGGAGGGCAAGAAGTGGGGGGAGTGAGTGAATGAGCTTTTTGGTTGGGTTTAAACCACAACAGTTGTTTTTGGCGCCCAACGTGGGGCACAAAGGGTTGAGATGATCGGATTAATAGTCATCACAATGCTGATTAATTTGCTCTCAAAGTTGTTTCTCTTGATCTCACAGTTTCAGAATGCTGTACATTACTTAGAGCCGGTATTTGCTGTGATAGTGTTTGAGTGGGGCTTGGGATAAGGTTCTTGTTTCACTTTACTTTATGGCAATGACTTGTAATACGGTTGGGCTCCGGCAGCAGGGCGAGATGGGTGTGGCCGTGGACTTGTACCTGGCCGTCCCGCTGCTCTTCACCGTCCTGGCCCTTGTCCTCGCCTCCATCTTTGTGAGGCTGTGGGGACCCAAGGGGGAGCGGCCTCAGGAGCTGGCAGCGCCCAAAACGGCCAAGGAGAGCAGCCGCGGAGACCAGGCAGCAGTGGGAGCAGAGCTGGAGGCCGGGAAGGAGGCAGCTGCCAAGCAGCGGGAAGAGGCGGCGGAGGAGCCAAGCCCCGCAGCCAAGCCCCGCAGCCAAGCCCAGCCCTGCGGCAGCTGAGAGCACCCACCGGAAGCCATCTGCCAAGCTCCAGGAGCATGCAGGAGCCCACGCAGCATTTCCCAGCAAGGCAGAGGAGGAAGATCTGCACTCAGGAAAAGAGAAGCTGGTGGTGGAAGAGCCGGCAAGCACGGCAGCTACACCAGCCCCAGGGGCAAGTACTGCAGCATCATTTGAGAGTTCTGAAGGTTTCGAATGGCCTTTGAGTATCCTTGGGACCCATCTGCTGATCGTGATGGGGATCAGCATGTTGGCACACACACAGAGTGTGTTCTACCCACGACCATTTTGTCTGATCTCAAAAGTTAAGCAGAGTCGGGTTTGGGTCTTGTCTAGGGTTAAACGACAATATAGGAGGACCAGGAGATTTTCCCCAAGGCTGGACAGTCATGAGTGGCAGTGCGTGTGGGACAGTATGAGCCAGTATTTAGTCCACTGGGCCCCTCCAGTGCTTTGGAAACATCGGAGATGGAAGGCAGCTGTATGGAGTCCCCAGCAACAAGATGCAGAAACTGCTGAAGGGGACAATCTATTATTTTGAGCCTGGTGGGCCCGTTATAAAAATCTTGTCTTAGCCATGAGCTGATTAAATTATTTTATTACAAATGATTAACATTGAGAGGCAATAAGCAAGCAGCGCTGGGTGTGCCAGGGAGTCTCCGCTCCACCAGAGACGCACACCGGGGTCTTTGGGGTGTAGTCTCTTATACTTCTTGGTCCGGGGTCTCAGCCAATCCCTTCTTCTGTACCTGGATGCCGACGTGGCCCATTTCCATTATTCTTTTCTTGTTGCTGGGGTCTTTCTCCGGTGAAGACGTTGCTGAACTTCTGGGTGATACATTAACAGGGAGATGTCTTTCACATGCAATTAACCACCACCATCTTAGCTCCATAAATTCCATTCCTTATATGGTTACTTATCCTGTAACAGGATGTATCTATCTCTTAGTTAGGTAACCCCCTTAAAGCATTCAAGCAGTTAATCAAAGCGCTCTTTAAACAACAAAGCAGTTCCAAGCAGTTAAAGCACCCTTTGAAAAACAAAGCGTTTGGAGCAGTTAAACAAAGAACCCTTTGAAAACAAAGCTGTTGAGTAAGAGGGATTATTCCTTGGTTTCTTCTTCTCTCTCATCATTGTATTGACAGGAACATTTATCATAATCCTGATCATTCCTATACATCCCACACAAGGTACAATTGTCACAAGGGGTTCCGATTCCACATAAAGTGCAATGGCGACAAGAACTCCTAAGTTGCTGACATGAATCATTCCTGTATACCTCACAGGCCCATGACACTTCAGGCCATCAGGGCAGAGATGCAACATAGAGATGGACTCATGATCGAGGGGTGGACTTAGCAATGGACACTATTGACCAGGTTATTCACTAGTGTGAGCACTGCACACAGCCTCTCCTGCTCTGAGAGACTGTAACAAGAGTTGGAGCCTGACATCGTGGACCAGATGGACTCAGCAGCTTTATAGGGACTGGTCCATGCACTAAGAGTGCGCTGAGATAAGAGTGATGGTATACTGAAAATGTGGCATTTGAGCATGATGTGAATGGTATGGAATAAGGGGTGGATACTGTCCTGGGTTCAGTAGTAGCAGTTATTTTTCAGTGCAGCACTGTGGTTTTGATTTTTGGCCTGGGAACAGTGCTGATAACGCTGATGTTTTTAGTTGCTGCTCAAATGTTTGGTCTGGCCAAGGACTTCTGAGCCTCATGCTCTGCCAGGGAGGAGGGAAAGCTGGGAGGAAGCAGAGACAGGACACCTGACCCAAACTGACCAAAGAGGTATTTCATACCACAGCACGTCATGCCCAGGATGTAACAGAGAGTTATCCCGGAAGGGGAGTTCACTGCAGGGTTGGACGAGGTGTCAGTTGGTGCTCGGTTTGGTGGGGTGGGGTGAGTTATCTGTCAGCAGGTGTTGAGGTGTTGTATTCTCTCCTCTTGTTATTTCCAGTCTTCTTAGTGGTGGTGGTAGCAGTAGTGATTTGTGTTATACCTTAGTTACTAAACTGTTCTTATCTCAACCCATGGCAGTTGCATTTTTTTCAATTCTCCTCTCCATCCCCCTGGGAGTAGAGAGAGGGAAAGGGGGGGGGGGGGGGAGGGAGAGAACCAGCTGTGTGACTTTGTTGAAACCACGACACTCATCTGCTGTTCCTTCATTCCAAAATGTCATGAATGGTAACTGACCTGTCAGTAGGTATCAACTTGGGACCATTAGTCTTATATGAATCCTTATTCATACTTTCACTGGTCTCACCTCAAATACACATTATAGCAAAGTCTTGATCATGATTGCACGCTATTTTTTAACACAGAACTCTGTTGCTAGGACTGCGACATGATATGCACTTCTTTAGGCTTGAAAAACATAAAACAATAAAAAAAAATCATAGTGACAACGAATCCCATCACACGGTGTTTTCAGGATAGGTCACTAGCGTTACAGTCTTCAGATTCCTGCTTGTCCTGACCAAACATCTAGGAGCTGAACTAAGGGCTGCACTAGTGCCCATTCTTCCTGTGAATACAGTCTCCTCAGGGACATTTAATATGGAATTAAGATTGCAGGGCAGTCATCTATGAAGGGACAGATATTCTCAGTGAGAATGGAATTTTTACCAATTTCAGCTCCTAAATACTAAGTATTTAAATACTAGTATTAAGTATTTAAGTAAACATTAAAAGAAATATTTAAGTATGTATTTAAAGTAAGTATTAGAGAAGTATTTAAATTCTAGTATTCTAAATACTAGAATACTAAATACTATGTCACAGGCTGGCTTTCAAAATAAAAAAAAAAACCTAACATTTGAGTACACTATCTTGAAATAACAAAAGACATATCCCAGACAGAATGGTGACTGCAAGCTAAATATCATCTCCAGCTGAGAAACCAGTGCGGTCAGAGTTACATCTTGAAATTTAAGACTGGAAAAACCCCCGTGGTTTCCAACACATATAAGTCATATTTGCGATACATACCATATATAATAAGAAATTTTTCAGTTTCTTGGAAGGAATTCCCCCAGTTTTAGGGAATAAAATGGCAGGATGGACATCATCAAATCCTAATGGATGTGATCAACAAGATTACAGCAATGTCTCCACCAGCTAGCAAGAAAGAAACACAACCTTTCTTAGATCTTGTGCAGTTCTGGAGAATCATAGAATCATAGAACAGTTTGGGTTGAAAAGGACCTCAAGATCATCTAGCTCCAACTCCCCTGCCATGGACAGGGACACCTCACACTAAACCATTCCACACAAGGCTTCATCCAACCTGGGCTTGAACACTGCCAGGGATGGAGCACTCACAACCACCCTGGGCAACCGATTCCAGTGTCTCACCACCCTAACAGGAAAGAATTTCCTCCTTATATCCAATCTAAACTTCACGTTTAAGTTTTAACCCATTACTCCTTGTCATAGAATCATAGAATCATAGAATCATAGAATAGTTAGGGTTGGAAAGGACGTCAAGATCATCTAGTTCCAACACCCCTGCCACAGGCAGGGACACCTCACAATAAACCATCCCACAAAAGGCTTCATCCAACCTGGCCTTGAACACCGCCAGGGATGGAGAACTCACACCCCCCTGGGCAACCGATTCCAGTGCCTCACCACCCTCACAGGAAAGAATTTCCTCCTTATATCCAATCTAAACTTCCCCTGCTTAAGTTTTAACCTGTTACCCCTTGTCCTGTCACTACAGTCCCTGACGAAGAGTCCCTCCCCAGCATCCCTATAGGCCCCCTTCAGATACTGGAAGGCTGCTATGAGGTCTCCACGCAGACTTCTCTTCTCCAGGCTGCACAGCCCCAACTTCCTCAGCCTATCTTCATACGGGAGGTGCTCCAGTCCCCTGATCTTCCTCGTGGCCCTCCTCTGGACTTGATCCAGCAGTTCTATGTCCTTTTTATGTTGAGGACACCAGAACTGCACACGATACTCCAGGTGAGGTCTCACAAAAGCAGAGTAGAGGGGCAGAATCACCTCTTTCGACCTGCTGGTCACGCTCCTTTTGATGCAGCCCAGGATATGGTTGGCTTTCTGGGCTGCGAGCACACACTGAAGCCGGCTCATGTTCATTTTCTCATCGACCAGCACCCCTAAGTCCTTCTCCACAGGGCCGCTCTGAATCTCTTCTTTGCCCAATCTGTAGCCGTGCCTGGGATTGCATCTGACACAGGTGTAGGACCCTGCACTTGTCATAGTTGAACTTCATAAGGCTGGTATCAGCCCACCTCACAAGCGTGTCAAGGTCCCTCTGGATGGCATCCCTTCCCTCCAGCATATCAACCGGACCACACAGCTTGGTGTCATCGGCAAACTTGTTGAGGGCGCACTCAATCCCACTGTCCATGTCAGAGATGAAGATGTTAAACAAGACCGGTCCCAACACTGATCCCTGAGGGACACCACTCGTTACCGGTTTCCAGCCAGACATCGAGCCATTGACCACAACTATTTGTGTGCAGCCATCCAGCCAGCTCTTTATCCACCAAGTGGTCCATCCATCCAACTGATATCTCTCCAATTTAGAGAGAAGGATGTGGTTTGGGACAGTGTCAAACGCTTTGCACAAGTCCAGGTAGATGACATCAACTGCTTTACCCTTATCCATCAGGTCTGTAGCCCCATCATAGAAGGCCACCAAATTGGTCAGGCAGGATTTCCCCTTAGTGAAGCCATGCTGGCTGTCACCAAGCACCTTGTTGGTTTTCATGTGCCTTAGCATGCTGTCCAGGAGAATGTGCTCCAAGATTTTGCCAGGCACAGAGGTGAGACTGACTGGTCTGTAATTCCCCGGGTCTTCCATTTTCCCCTTCTTGAAAATGGGGGTTATATTTCCCTTTTTCCAGTTGTCGGGAACTTCACCTGACTGCCATGATTTTTCAAATATGATGGCCAGTGGCTTAGCAACTTCATTCGCCAGCTCCTTCAGGACCCGTGGATGGATTCCATCAGGTCCCACGGAATTGTGCGCATTCAGATTTTTAATTTTTTTTCAGAATGCACATCCCAAATTAATCTGATTGTAAGCCCTCTCTATCACATGACCTGGGAGAATTTCAAATGGAGCCCTGAGCAACAACAAGCCTTTGAACATATTAAAGGAGAGATAGTTCATGCCTTTGGGCCAGTCTGGACTGGGCAAGATGTAAAAAATGTGCTTTACACTGCAGCCAGGCAGAATGGTCCTATCTGGAGCCTCTGGCAGAAAGCAGCAGGGGAGATTCAAATTTATTAACTATTGTTACTCTCATTTGAAATGAATTATTTTAGCCTTTAAATTGTAGAATTATGAATAAGTAATATTACCCTTCCTGACAACTTCTTTTCTTTTAAATACATTTGTTCCAAAATTTTGAGTTAATATGTTGATTTCATCAATATAGGAATCAAAATTTTAAGCTTATTTTTAAAAATACATTATTGTTTTATCTTTGTTTGGAGGCTTTTTTAAATGGCATTATGCCCTGAAATAAAAATACCTGCTGAATTTCAAAATGTCCAGCCCACCTCCAGGTAGTGATGGAGACAGGCTCCTTCCAATTTCCCCCAGTTTACACTGGGCATAATGCGGGGGAGGGGGTATAGAATTCTCCTTTGGCTATTTTGGGTCAGGTGTCCTGTCTCTGCTCCCTCCCAGATTCTTGTGCCCCTCCTCTCTGTCAGAGCACACGAAATTAAGAGATCCTAGATTTAAAATAAGCACAATTTGAAACAACTAAAACATCAGTATGTTGTCTACATTATTCTCACACTAAATCCAAAATATAGCACTGTATCAGCTACTAGGAAGAAAATTAACTCTATCCCAACTGAAACCAGTACACTGCTGCAATGTAAATAAACGTTTATAATCTTGAAGGTAATGGCATGATAAACAAGCCAAACTTTTCATTTACATTGGTTACTTTGCACAAGGGGCTGTTATGGAGTATGTTTAGAGTGATACTTTAAATTTATGCATCCCTCCAAGACACTAAGAAGAGGTTAAATTATTTTTAAAAATAAATGTAGAGAAATTCATAAGGTACATCAGGCTTATATTCTCATCAGGTTGCTGCCTCACTTGGATGCATAGTCAAAGCCATCCTGACTAGCAGCCTACATTAAAGCTGCACATCTCTGACCTTGGGATCTCCCAGTGTTTCCATTTGCCAGCCACAGGACAAGGGATAATGTTAATTTGAACAAATGACTGCACTGAAGCATATTCACCTCCAAAGCAAGGAAACAAATGGACCTCAGGCAACCTGTGCAGACTGTTACAATGATTCATTAGAATTCTTCTCATCTGTGCTAGTCCAGAGTTTCAGCTACTAATCCAGGTTAACAGCTCTCCCATTTTTTAAGAGAGGGAATAAACAAGAAGTGGAATTCACCAGACATTTGACAGCCATCATTGGAAGAAGGTACTAGGCAGAGCAAGCATAATTTAAATTAACCTTTTGTCATATATAAACTTGCTTTAATAAACTTTCAATTTGTCAAGATTGCAGCTAAAACACTTTTAAGGTCCAGCACTTTGGTGCAACTAATACTCTTGACATTTGATTTATTATATGAGGAGCTTCAGGTGTAAAATGCATTGTAGACAAAAGAATTTCTTGCCCCCAGAACTCATAAAATGGTTGAATTGTCAGGAAAATGACAGGCAGTAAGGGACAAGCATGGAAATAGATTTTAGAGCTATGGCATCTCTCGAAGGACATAGGCATTGAGTTAAGAGGCAATCTGGAGACATCTCTGGACTTACATCCTCCTCTCCAATAAGCTCTCATCCTTGATTGCACCCTACAGACCACAAAGCCAGCAGAAAGCACAAGGATTTTTAAAAATTAAGCTCAAGGAGTACAAGCTGTTGAGTTAGAACATATCGGAGCTGAATCGTTAAATGGGTTCAGTTTAGGAGAAGTTAGTTGAGAAGTATTCCTTTGCACTACATTTGAGCTTTAACCAAGATAAAATAAGCATAACAGAATATTCAGTTGGCATTTATACTGTCATAAAATAAAAAAACAGTGATGAACTGGGCAGCCATAAATGTTAGAAATAACATTTCCCAGTAAAAATAAAACAAAACACTACCTGCACCTTAATCCCAAATACATGAATATGACACTGGGCGATTTTTGGCTTCCTGGTTGTATTTCATTTTGGTTTTAAGTCTTGTTCACTGTTTTGATTCCTGGGCACCAAAGACTAAAAGGAGCTACATAAATTCCTCTCTACTACAGTGTAGGCATCCATTCATTCAACCCTCTCTAAACTTCAGTCTCCTTATAATATATTCAGAATAATTTTCCCCAGACTGTTTCTATCAACCTTTGTTATTCTCAAGCTATGTTAATAATGTGTCATGCTTTAAGCCAAGACAGTAACTCAGAACCACACAGTTGTTCGCTCACCCCTCTCCTGGAGGGATGGGGAGGAGAATCAAAAGAATGCAAATCCCATGGGTTGAGGTAAGAACACTCCAGTAACTAAGGTATAACACAAAACTACTACTGTTACCACTGATAATAATAATAATAAAGGAAATAACAATAGGAAGGAATAAAATTGCCCACCACCTGCTGACCAATACCCAGACAGACCTGAGCAGCAATCTGGGCCTTCCGGGTATCTCCCCCCAGTTCATATACTGGGCATGACCTGCTGTGGTATGGAATACCCCTTTGGCTAGTTTGGGAAAGGTGTCCCATCTCTGCCTTCTCCCAGCTTCTTGTGCCCCTCCTCACTGGCAGAGCATGAGACTGAAAAGTCCTTGATCGGAGTAAGCACTACTTGGCAACAACTAAAAACATTTGTGTGTTATCAGCACTGTACTCAGACTAAAATCAAAAACACAGCACTGCACCAGCTACTGAGAAGGAGAAAAATGACTGTTACAACTGAACCGAGGACACAGTGACAGTGAATACAGCTGCTTTACCTCACATCTCCCACCACCTGACTTTGTATGTAGCAAACCTCATTAGAGAATCACCATAGGTCTCACATCCTAGGTCGGACTACCTGTCAGCAGGTGGTTTCTTTTAAAAGGTGATTTTTCTATTACTCCTGAGGCTAGTACTCATTGCCCCAGCTCCTATGTGAAAAACAGGGTAAGGCCCTGGCTTCAAATCGATGCTAATCAAGCAGCATATATGGCTACACCACTGGACTTGATACTTTATATGCCAACATAAGCAGCACTTTAATACAGACATGCTTACTTATTCTAGATCTGATCTACCCAGAATGCCAGGTGGGGGGGGGGAATGGAAGCTGACAAAGCAACAGTGGCTGCCAGCAGCTCCCTTAGCTGACTCCATGTCACAAGCTTCAGGATTAACATATCTGAAAGCCAGTAATAATTACAGGAGAACAGAACACACCCAGTTTCTGAAATAGTAAGTGAAATGCAAACCCTATTATGCTATCACCTCTTAAAACCACGGCGCAGCTATAATCCTGCTGCGCAAATCATGCCCCATTACTGAGAGTGTTCAAGGCTAGATGGGACTTGAAGCAGCCTGGTCTAGTGGAAGGTGTCCTTGCTCATGGCAGGTAATTGGAACTATATGAACTTTAAAGCTCCTTCTAACCCAAACCATTCCAGGATTCGATGGGGCACAGGTTTTGTCACACCTCTTTAAAATCTTTCTGCACCATGAATCCCATTCTCTGCTGAATCAATAGTGTTAGTGCATTTGTAAGAAGCGCCAAAACTCATTTTACCACCACTATAACCAGCTTCTTCTGATGATAAGATCATGCTGACCATAAGGTCATGCAGCCATATTAACTTAGCTACCTGCTCAGGTCCAAAGGCAAGCAAATATCAATCTATCAACAAATTGCTGGGAAATGCTGGTACAGCAAGTCAGTGCTCACCCAAGCCCCAGCTCACACTCAAAGCATTTTTGTGAAAGAACACTAAAAATACTCAGTTATTGACTACACGACCTTCTGTGACTCTCCTTGAAACTTCATCTTGTTCCTGTCTGTGAAGTACTTAGAACAGAAATCCAATTTTTAACTCACTAAATAAATGAAAAAAAAAAGAAAAGAAATAAAAGAAAAAGAAAAAGAAAGAGAAAGAGAAAGAGAAAGAGAAAGAGAAAGAGAAAGAGAAAGAGAAAGAGAAAGAGAAAGAGAAAGAGAAAGAGAAAGAGAAAGAGAAAGAGAAAGAGAAAGAGAAAGAGAGAGAGAGAGAAAGAGAAAGAGAAAGAGAAAGAGAAAGAAAAAGAAAGGGCAACCTTTATGGACATATTCCAGTTCTAAACACAAATTTTGCTAAGAAAAAGAGACAAAATAGGGGTTGGATATGACACTGTTCTAGTGGAGGACAACTTTTCTCATTACATCAGCTTAACAATTACAACAACAGAATGGTATGACCAAGGAGTACTGAAGAACTAGTTTTGAAAATTATACAAGTACTTATTAGGACTCACAACAGGAACCCTCTCATTTCCACCTCAGAGACAAAGCAGGAAAGTTAGGCTCTAAAATTCATATTAGAATCAAACCCTGAAAATTCCCTATTCTGAATGAAACACATAGCAAGGCAATTCAACCGTAATTGAGCTTCACATGTAGAAAGCAGCAGTAAAATAGACTCTAGTTTGCATTACCCTACTCCTAATCTCAGAAGCTTCAGTAAAAACCAGATTTTCCAGCCACCACCACAACTAATTAATCTGTTACCTTAAAAGCAAACCATATCACAAAATATAATGACTTATGATACTATGAAGCAAGTACAAAACTAGAACCAAGACCCCCCCACACCCACACCCACATAAAAAAAAAACACTAACCACAAGATCACAGGGTGAACTTCTATGGCACCTCAGGGCCATGGGTGGGGGGGGGTGGGGAGGGGGTGGGGGAGGGGGAGGGGGAGGGGGAGGGGGAGGGGGAGAGGGAGAGGGAGAGGCAGAGGCAGAGGCAGAGGCAGAGGCAGGTGGGGGCAACCAGGTGGAGCTGCTCAGGGCTATTAAAACAGTCAATGCCCTCAAGACCATGACACACCTAGTGCATCAGATGGGGATGGTAGTTAGAGCTGTGAAAATGGGAGATTTTTTCCTTATTTTCTGGGACAACAAATAGGGGCTAGATGTTTTTGTGTTGGCAGCTTGGGCTCTGGTGAGCTTGAGAAAGCTCCCCAGTGAGGTATTATGCAGCTGGAGCACTAGGTGGCTAAGCAACTGTGTATCACCATGTTGGCGGGGCTGAGCTTTGAAATATATTGTGTGTTTGAGTGCTTAAAGCATTTTGCTGAGAGTGCTTCTTCTGTCTATTGCTCTTCTTCTGACTTTAGCACATTGTAGGAAAGGGATGGTTTCCTTTCTACTTAGAACTCACTTGCAGTTACTAGTGTATAAAAGTATATGTGGTAGTATATAACTGTCAGACAAGATAAAACATATTTTAACAAACATAAATGTCAGAAATTTCACTAGAAATAAAGATAGCTTCAAGCAAGGTATTGGTTTAAATCTTCTTTGCCAGTTACGATAACTTCTGTTCTCTGCTAAGAATATTAAAAGCTCTGGAAACAATGAGATTGCTAGAAGTACAGTATGCACATATACAGGTTTAAACACTGTATATATGTGCCAATCCATGTGGTCAATGTACATGGTGTAATGCCTTCTATGTTATAAAATCTCTTTGTTTATTAAGTAATAGATTGTCATTTGAAAGTAATTGTAGTATATATAGGGGTTAAAAAAAAATTCATTTCGAAAGTGAAGTTGAGGCTTCTGAATCCATAATAAGGCATCAAAATCAAGATTGCCTGCTTTTCTCAGTTGGTGAACACTCATAAAGATATAAAGTCAATACAAGGAGCAGGTGTTCAGGCACTGCTCTTAAGCACTGCTAATACGTTTTCAAGTACACTTTTTCCACTCTTAAAATGGTGATCCTACTAGCTGTAGCTGCTAGCTAGGTCAGCTGCACCAGCTGCTGGCTAATTCCACTGCTCTTAAGAGAAGAAATATAATTTAGCAGAGGATGATGAGCTTCTGTCACCATAAATGGAGCTGTTTGTCTACTGTGCTGTTGCCCAGCACTTCAAAGAGTAAAAGACTTGCAAAAGTAAATTGTTTGGTCTATGGCGTCTTCCTCAAGTCAGAGCCCTACTTTTTACTCTCAAGTAGGGTAAAAATATTTTTTTATCAGCAACTATTTACGCGGTGATTTTCCTTTCTTCTTCTCTTTTTCCGTCCCTCATTTTACTGAGATTAAAACAGCCTATTCAGCTTAAACAGCAAAATTCAGCGAATACTAACTCTTCTTGTACGGTAAGAAACCGTCAGGTGCTCATATGCATTATCACTCTTTTCCTCCTGTGCAACTTTGTTAGATTGAAGAAATACATTTCATTGAGCAAACTAGGAAAATATTGACGTAACAGAGCTTTCTTCTGATATTATTCCTAAATCTTTAGCGTCCTTTACCATAAACTATTCTTGCAATACAATTTTTTTCACCACTTCCTTTAGTTTCCAGCAACCCTTGACACCACTATGTTAATATGCATGATTATATTAATGTGAACCTTTGTAGTTGCAATTCATTGTACATTCTTCCAGATCTATGTGCTGCGTCAATGGCAAATGCATATAGTTTCTTATGAAACCTAGATTTCAGAAGTTGCTTCACATGGTTTAAGTCTAATGTCGTGCTGTAGATAGGAACTAAGGCCTTCTGATTGCTCAGCTGCAAAATGGTTTTGGAAGGGCACTGATGCTGAATTATTTTTGGTAATTTCTTGCTCCAAAACCAAGTGTTGACACAGAAGCATAGCAATGCTCCCCTTTGCTCTGTGCCAGTGTTGATTCTTAGTAAGTTTTATTGTGCCAGGAATTAATTTCTATCAATTTGCATTAGAAATAAACACAAGAGGACTGCAGCATATTAAACAGTAGGGTATGGTCTTATGTTAATAACTCCTGAGCAGATACTATTAGCCCATTCTGTTTGACTCCCAACAAAACTCCCTCTGTAGGGTGATAAGATGTTCTAAAATCGCATTTTTCTTGAATAATTTGAATAAATGTAAGCAGGCTTCTGCAAACCTTCTGGAGTTCTGTTTCCATATAGACTATTGCAGGTGTTGTTTCTTTCGTCAATGGCTTTTAGTGCTGCACCATGACATTCAATAAAGTTATCCAGTAAAAAGGTAATAAAACTGGTATTAGCCTCAGGGACCACTGAAGAATAGACTTAATCGAACAGGGGTCAATGACACTGATTATTTCTCAGCAGTTTACCTCAGGATCAAAAGTAAAGAAACAAACAGTGATTTGAGTAGGATAGAAGGAACGTGCCTGTGTAATATATTGCAATGGCAGAAAGTTTATGGCATTTTTTTCAAAGGTTGCAGCTGCCACTCTCTCACTGAGGTGCCCAATGCATCTAAAGCATATTTACTTCTCACCAACCCTATATCCTGTATCCTCCACCGTGCTATACCTGCAGAAATCGATCAAGCTGAAGAGGTATAGTCTGAATAACATCCTCTGCAGAGCTTATGCTCTATAACCACAATTCTCACTTCTCCAGGAAAATATTAGACTTTCAGCTTTTAATGATAGGTGTCTATTAACAATTAGACTGTTTCTACAGCACCATGGTGTCCTGAGTTTACCAGGAGCCGTTTTGCTCCTTCTTAGTAACTGGTGCAAGCTCTGTGTTTTGACTTCCAGCATGGGCAGAGAGCTGATAACACCAATTATTTTTAATTGTTGTTAAGTAATGTTTATTCTGGCCAAGGACTTTGTGAGTCTCATGCTCTGCTGGGGATGAGGGGTGGCCGGGAGGAAGCAGAGACAGGACACCTGACCCAAACTAGACAAAGAGGTATTCCATACAACAGCACATCATGCCCAGGGAGGTAACTGGGAGGTACCCGGAAGGGCACACTCTGTCTTCGAGGGGGTCGAACTGGTTCGGCGGTGGTATCGTATTCTCTTGTTATTTTCTCTTACCAATATTATCATTGGTGGTAGCAGTAGTGATTTGTGTTATACCTTAGTTACTGGGCTGTTCTTATCTCAACCCGTGGGAGTTACATTCTCTCGATTCTCCTCCCCATCCCTCCGGGAGTGGGGAGGGTCGGGGCAGGGGTGGGGTGAGTGGACGAGCTGTGGGGATCAATTTAAACCATGACACATGGTTACTGTGAATTTCCATGTCTCATAGTTTCCAGGCTAACCATAACTCCACCTGGTTTCTATTGCCCTTTATTACTAAATTTGTAGAACTGTTTTTTTCTTTTTTTTTCTTTTTTTTTTTTGGGGGGGGGTGGTGGAAGGGAGGAAGGTGAAACATACTGCATTCAAAGGTATCAACAGATGAATATTTTTGCCCCTCTCCAAATTTCTTTTGCCCCCCTTTAAGTATTTTTTGAGGTATATTTTTCAATGTCATTTACTGAAAGTCTATTTTGCACTTCTATTTTGGTTTTGCTTGGTATTTTTTTATGGTGATTTTTTTCTTTTTCTTTTTCTTTTTTTTTTTTCACAGTGGTTTTAATTATTTGTAGACATTAAGTGGTCTGAAAAATGTCACAGTGTAGACTTGAGAGATTTTTACTATTAAACATGGTATCTGCAGTGTAATGAAGGAATAGAAAAGGCAATTTTCCTTTGGTCAAATAATTCACAATTAATAAATTATCTAATAAATATAGCTTCTTCCAGAAAACCAGTTTTGAAGAAAGCTGAGGGTGACATCCTTAACAGTGGATCAATAATTAAATGGAAAATTTAGTATTGAATCTGCAAGACAGTTAATTTCACCATCATTCTGATGTGTAATTGGACACTAAAGTCATACAGTAATGTGGCTATCCCATGACATGACTGAAGAATATCAATATCGTTGAATTACAGCTGTTCTGAAATAGATTAAAAATCCATCTATTATAAAATCCTAACTTTCACACTGACAGAAAATCAGAAAATAGTGACAGAAAAGTTTATAGCAATCCTTTTCTAAGATTCCCTTCCAGATTTAGTTATTTGAATGTCATATCAATGGTTTGGCAAATATTAACCATGAGGAACACTTCAGGTATCAATAGATTACTAGATATGTGGTCTACTTTATTTTCAGGACTAATATTTTCAGTGATTGATAGGTATCTAACTGCTTCAGCAATGACTAGCAGGGCTTTTCCTTGTTATCTGTAAGACTTCTTTCCACAATGTCTCAATTTGTGAAATAATTAAGAATAACTATTTCAAAAAGGTCTGCTATTGCATATGCCTCTTTAGATCTTCAGTAGGGATGGGGAAGTATATAGAAATGCATTTTAAAATCTTAAATGTGTTAAGCTTGTGTTAGCGGTGACACTATAAGGGACTTATAGTAAGGATTTTCATCAGCTTTTCCAAGCATTTTCAGTACAAGGCTGATTAGCCCAACTCTTTAAAATAGACCTTATAATGATTTTGCTTCAGTGAAGTGTCTCGAGAGAGGACGCCTTTAACACCAGAGAGGGGAGAGATCAGCGTCCAGGAGCCTCAACTCAGAGCAGCCAGAGCTACCGAAGGAGCTTCGAGCCTCGACAGGACCTGCCCAGGAGCGGGCAGCTCTGCGGACGCGAGCCGCTGACTCACGGGGGGCGGAGCCAGGAGCAGCAGCACCAACCCTGAGTGGGTAAAAACCTGCCCCGAGGAGTGCGGCTAGGTAGTTTGCGCAGCAGTAACAGAGCGGGACGAGGGAGTCTGCGTGGGAGTTCGCGCAGGCAGGCGAGCGGGATGGTGAGCACCCGTCGTATGGCCAGGGGCTGTTCTGGGAGCTCTGCTCTGGCTGCCCCGGCGGTGCCCAGCGTAGGCACCCAGACAGAGCAGATGACAGGGGAGGCTGCAGTGCAGAGCTCGGAGTGTAGAGGGTGCCTGCACTGGTCTGGTGAGGGAAAGGTGCACAATGGGCAGGGCTGCACTCGGTGCTCCCTGGTGGAGGTCCTCCTGCAGCAGGTGGCTGAGCTGCGGAATGCTATTAGCAGGCTTCAAGATGTCAGGGTAGCTGAGAGGAAGCAGGGCTGCTTGCTCCAGCCCCATACTGTGCGGGGGCCTCAAGCTTCCCTCCAGCTCATGAAGGAAAGAAGGAGGCCACCAACCCAGGAAATTGGGAATTAGTGACAAAGAAAAATAATGAAGGAGGAAAAGGACAATTAAAAGCAAGGAGCTTCCTCCTAAATCTGTTGTCCTCACGCAGAACCGCTTTGCTGTCCTGCAGGACACTAACGAGGAAACGCACTTGCACCACAAACAGCCGTATTATGCACAGGTAAAGATCTCTACTGGCGCTATCAAGAAAAAGCGGTGGGTCGTAGTAATAGGGGACTCTACTTTGAAAGGGACGGAAGCACTCGTCTGTCGGCCTGACCCCGTCTCGAGGGAGGTGTGCTGCCTACCAGGGGCACGGATCAGGGATGTTACAGAGAGGCTACCTGCTCTAGTAAATTCCATAGACTATTACCCACTCCTGGTGATCCATGTGGGTGCTGGGGATATAGATAGTAGTAGACTGGGGACCATAAAGAAAGACTACAGAGCCTTGGGAGAGGTGGTTAGGGGCTCTGGAGCTGAGATAATGTTTTTGTTAATTCTCCAGGACACAGGGGAAGACCAAAAAAAAAAGCTAGGAGGATTGGCCAGGTTAATACATGGTTAAAAGGGTGGTGTCATAGTCAGGGGTTTGGGTGTCTTGAACATAAGACTGAAGTTAGTAGGCCAGATCTACTGGGGGCTGGTGGAGCTGCTCTGGTAAAGAAGGGGAAGAGCAGGTTTGGTAGGAGGCTTGCAAGACTGGTCAAAGAGGCTTTAAACTAGATGTGTTGGGGGAGGGGGGCATCATTCCATCCCAACACACCCAGTCAGTTGCCAACACCTATAATAAATGCTCAGAACAATGTACATACATTCCGGCTGCTCCAGCCAACGAGTCGGCTTCAATTGGAGTTTGTCTCAGATGCCTCTATACAAACGCCCGTAGCATGGGGAACAAACAAGAGGAATTAGAGATGTGTACACATCTACGGGGGTATGATATAATAGGCATCACAGAAACATGGTGGGATGGTTTCTATGACTGGAGTGTTGGAATGGGAGGTTACAGGCTCTTTAGAAAGGACAGGCCTGGCAGGCGGGGAGGGGGAGTTGCCCTTTATGTTAGGGATAGGCTGGAGAGTATGGAACTCTGTCTGGGGACAGGTGAGCAGTTTACAGAGAGTTTGTGGGTCAGGGTTAAAGGGAAAACAGCCGTGGGAGACATTACTGTGGGAATCTGTTACAGGCCGCCTGATCAAGGAGAACCTGTGGATGAAGCACTCTACAGACAGATAGGAAAAGCGTCCCGCTCGCAGGCCCTTGTTCTCATGGGGGATTTCAACCACCCTGACATCTGTTGGAACGATGGCACTGCACGGCACAAGCAATCCAGGAGGTTCCTCTATTGTGTGGAAGACAACTTCCTTCTGCAAGTAATAGAGGAGCCGACAAGGAGAGGTGCCATGCTTGACCTTGTGCTCACCAACAGGGAAGGGCTTGTTGAGAATGTGGTATTCCAGGGCAGCCTTGGATGCAGCGATCACAAGATGGTAGAATTTGAGATCCCCAGCACAGTGAGAAGAGTGTGTAGCAAGCTCACTGCCCTGGACTTCAAAAGAGCAGACTTTGGCCTCTTCAGGAGCCTGCATAGTAAGATTCCATGGGATATAGCCCTGGAGGGCAGGGGGGCCCAAGACTCTGGGTTGATATTCAAGGATCACCTGCTACAAGCTCAGGAGTGCTGCATCCCAACTAGAAGGAAGTGCAGCAGGAGGGCCAGGAGACCTTTTTGGATGGATAAGGAGCTGCTGAGGAAAATTCAAAGGAAGAAAGAGGCTTATAAAAAATGGAAGCAAGGACAGGAGGCCTGGGTAGAGTACAGGGATGTTTAGAGTACAGGAAGCTTTCAGGAGAACTGGCTACACAGGATTTGGAGAAGGCTGAGGTTCTGAATGACTTCTTTGCCTCGGTCTTCACTGGCAAAGGCTCTGGCTGCACCACCCAGGTCTTAGAAGGCAAACGCAGGGACTGTGAGAATGAAGACCTTGGGCCCACTGTGGGAGAGGATCTGGTTCGAGACCATCTTAAAAATCTGAACGCGCACAAGTGCGTGGGACCTGATGGAATCCATCCACGGGTCCTGAAGGAGCTGGCGAATGAAGTTGCTAAGCCACTGGCCATCATATTTGAAAAATCATGGCAGTCAGGTGAAGTTCCCGACGACTGGAAAAAGGGAAATATAACCCCCATTTTCAAGAAGGGGAAAATGGAAGACCTGGGGAATTACAGACCAGTCAGTCTCACCTCTGTGCCTGGCAAAATCTTGGAGCACATTCTCCTGGACAGCATGCTAAGGCACATGAAAACCAACAAGGTGCTTGGTGACAGCCAGCATGGCTTCACTAAGGGGAAATCCTGCCTGACCAATTTGGTGGCCTTCTATGATGGGGCTACAGACCTGATGGATAAGGGTAAAGCAGTTGATGTCATCTACCTGGACTTGTGCAAAGCGTTTGACACTGTCCCACACAACATCCTTCTCTCTAAATTGGAGAGGTATCTATTTGATTTGATGGACCACTCAGTGGATAAAGAGCTGGCTGGATGGCCACACACAAAGAGTTGTGGTCAATGGCTCGATGTCCGGCTGGAGACCAGTAACGAGTGGTGTCCCTCAGGGATCGGTGTTGGGACCGGTCTTGTTTAACATCTTCATCTCTGACATGGACAGTGGGATTGAGTGCGCCCTCAACAAGTTTGCCGATGACACCAAGCTGTGTGGTCCGGTTGATATGCTGGAGGGAAGGGATGCCATCCAGAGGGACCTTGACACGCTTGTGAGGTGGGCTGATACCAGCCTTATGAAGTTCAACCATGACAAGTGCAGGGTCCTACACCTGTGTCGGATGCAATCCCAGGCACGGCTACAGATTGGGCAAAGAAGAGATTCAGAGCGGCCCTGTGGAGAAGGACTTAGGGGTGCTGGTCGATGAGAAAATGAACATGAGCCGGCTTCAGTGTGCGCTCGCAGCCCAGAAAGCCAACCATATCCTGGGCTGCATCAAAAGGAGCGTGACCAGCAGGTCGAAAGAGGTGATTCTGCCCCTCTACTCTGCTTTTGTGAGACCTCACCTGGAGTATCGTGTGCAGTTCTGGTGTCCTCAACATAAAAAGGACATAGAACTGCTGAAACAAGTCCAGAGGAGGGCCACGAGGAAGATCAGGGGACTGGAGCACCTCCCGTATGAAGATAGGCTGAGGAAGTTGGGGCTGTGCAGCCTGGAGAAGAGAAGTCTGCGTGGAGACCTCATAGCAGCCTTCCAGTATCTGAAGGGGGCCTATAGGGATGCTGGGGAGGGACTCTTCGTCAGGGACTGTAGTGACAGGACAAGGGGTAACAGGTTAAAACTTAAGCAGGGGAAGTTTAGATTGGATATAAGGAGGAAATTCTTTCCTGTGAGGGTGGTGAGGCACTGGAATCGGTTGCCCAGGGGGGTGTGAGTTCTCCATCCCTGGCGGTGTTCAAGGCCAGGTTGGATGAAGCCTTTTGTGGGATGGTTTATTGTGAGGTGTCCCTGCCTGTGGCAGGGGTGTTGGAACTAGATGATCTTGACGTCCTTTCCAACCCTAACTATTCTATGATTCTATGATTCTAAGTGTTGCATTTTCTGACAGAAAATGTAATATTGTAAAAGATGCAACATCATAAAGTTCAGCAATATGAAGTGCAAGGTCCTACACCTAGGTCAGGGCAATCCTAGGCACAATTACAGTTTGGGTAGAGAAGTGATTCAGAGCAGCCCTGCAGAGAAGGACTTGGGGGTATTGGTAGATGAGAAACTTAATATGAGCCCCTTCAGTGTCTGCTTGCAGCCCAGAAAGCCAACTGTACCCTGGACTACATCAAAAGAAGCATGACCAGCAGGTCAAAAGAGACGATCCTTCACCTCTACTCTGCTCTCGTGAGATCTCACTTGGCATACTGGCCAAGTTGGACAGAGCTTTGGGCTACATGGTCTAGGGTGAGGTTTCCCCGCCCATGGCAGGAGTATTGAAACTAGATGATCTTAAGGTCGTTTCCAACCCTAACTATTCTATGATTTTATACTTATTGGAATGAAATACACACCAGAAGGGTCAGTTTCAAGCCAGAGGCATTTCTCACATTGCAGACAGTGATGTGAGGATTAAGATTGAATTCTACCAAGTATATGAAGTTCTTAAAGTGGTATATCTCAAGTAGTGCCTTAAGTTTGTTTTAGGGAGTTAATATCTATTTGATTATAGTAGTAAGGCTACAGGTCAAGCAGATATTGGAATAGTTAGTGTATGTGGAAAATGGCGGCTTGGGTGACTGTTTTGGCACATGTGGAGTTTTTTAGAAGAAAGTCTGCTATATCTTTTATACCAGCGCTAAATACAAACATATTTTCCATACTGTAATTTCTAAAGAGCATTAAGTGAAACGAGTTTTTTACCATCTTCTTCAGAATATGGACTTAAGTCTGCCAAAAGCAGGAACTGTGTATATGCTAATTTAATTACGATGAGTTTTTTTCCTTATTAGTACAATCAACTGTAATCAAAATTAGAGTTATATATTTTAAAAGCATAGTCAACCAAATAAGTAGTTATACTTTAGTTCAAACAGATACATAGATATTCAGAAACTTTTGTGTCTATCTAATCGCAGCTCTTGATGTTAAATATTTGCAAAACCATTTTCTTTTGAAGAAATATTCAAGACCAGGTTGGTTGAGGTTCTGAGCAACCTGGTCTAGTGGAAGATGTCCCTGCTCATTGCAGGAGAGTTGGATGAGAGTTAGACCTTTAAAGGTCCCTTCTAACCCAAACGATCCTATCATTTTACGAATTCCATTGAAGTCGCCTTGCACCTTTCAGATGAAATTGTATATAGCTCATGTGGTGACTTCAATTTAAATTCCAAAACTCAATAGCAAAAAAAACCAAGAAAATATTTCTATAGGCTGGACTAGTCAAATGTTTCTCAAAGCCAATTCAAATATTTCTTTCATTTCAGCAAGTAATGCAAAGTACTCCACTATCTTTGCACAGCTGATATTTAGTGGCAGATATGATTTCATCTAAAAACTACCTTCACTGACATGTTCAGATAGTAATATAAAGATTTCTAAAATACATCCTGAAATGGTGATGACTCTCGCGTGCTACTTAAAATGCAATTATCATGAAATAGGTACTTAGACAGCATCTGGAATGTTCTTTCCATTTTAAACATCTTAGGAAACATTAGCAGAGAAGAAATTCAGGAAAGACAAATTACAGATGATTACAGATTAGGAAGAATCCAATTATAACATGCAAAAATATTTCACTTGTCCAAATGAAAATGCTGTGAAGAAATAAAAATGCTGTGAAGAAATGTGTTTAAAAACTATAGTGATGCTATTTGTCACTTCTAAGCCTGTTCCAATATATGGCTCCCTTTAATATTGGGAATTCCGGGACAATGCTCAGAACCAGAGGTAGTGGCTCTGATAAACCCTGAAAGGCAAGATTTTGCTCAGGCTCTGAACTGTTGGACTGTATTAGGAAGGAAAATACAGCTCTGGGAAAGCTGTTGAAGAAAAAGCTGTCTAGAAGGTTCAGGGTGGCACATGGGAACAAGGTTTAGGGCAGAAAAAAGGTAAATTTGATTTGGAGTTCAGGAAAAAGTGTTGTAGTGAATTCCTGTGGCTGCACAGGGCTCCTGGACAGGAGGTGAGGGAGCCTTATCTTGTCACCAGCCTCTCCCTTTTTTTAGGGCATAGGGGAGTAGAGGTCAGTGATATAGCGTGATAAGTCAGAAGGATGACCTGTCCCACCCTAGCCGCTGCTCAGGTGGGAGTGAAGAGAGACATTATCACTCAGTTATTAAGAAATGTCTGAATCATGTTTCAAGAAGGATCAAGTTTCAAAAAATAATTAAAACCATTAATTTTAACCTGTCAGTCAGTACAATAATACAAAATTAAATTTCAAGGAAAAAAAGCTAAGCATGCTTCACTACCACCCACAAACAGAAGGAAAGAGGATAATCAGAATATATAATTAGTAGCAAGAAGAGAGCTCCACTCATTACCTTCATGAACTGTAAAAAGTCCTGATTAAGGCTAGTGCTTTTCAAATAGAAGTCTGTGAATCCTACTTATTCTATTTAAAAAATAGTCTGCTTGGTCTTAACTTTTCAATTTGTTCTTTATTTAATTCCATCTTTCTATCTGGAAAATAATCAATACTTAAAGATGTTATACATATTTTTCTATTTTGTTTTGTTGTTGTTTTTTTGGGTTTTTTTTGTTTGTTTGTTTGTTTGTTTGTTTGTTTACTTAGTCTTTAGATTTTGCCACAGGAATATCGGCAAACTGGGAAAGGAAGAATTGACAAGATAATCTTTATTTAAGTAGTGTTTAGCAGGTAAAGTATTTCCTTAACTCTTTTAAAAACCATTTAGACTGATTGTGGTGGCCTAGAACTACTTCACCAGTAGTACTAGTGCATAAAAGAAACTAAGCAATGTGAGTTCTTTGGAGGCAGGGAGGTGGGGTGGATGGTGAACCACAAAGAAGTCCGAGTTCTTTTCCGGTAGCACCTTAGTGAGACGTTTGATGAGATTATTTATAAAATTGACAGCTGTTATGCTACTCTATTTCTACAAGTTGAGTGATTTGGCAGTTTTCAAACCATTTTGTTTTGTTTTTCTTCCAGGCACTTAATCTCTGCTAGGGAGTTTTTTCTTAGCATTCTGTTTTACTACTGACTGCGATTGTGGTTAATTCTGTGTAATTCAGTAGAAATATTCATTCAAGCTAAACATACACATGAGAGCTGTTAGAATGAGTTTCAAATTCTAATGAAAAGAGGGGTGATGAGGATGATCTAATGTTTGAAGGGACAATATTCTATGCTGCTGTCCACAAAGAATGGCTCTTTTGGTGGTGTGGGGTTTTTTTGCTTTTCTTTTTATTTGTTTTTTGGTTTTATTTATTTCTTTAAAGGTTAGGACTTATGTTCACTGTATACATCATGCCTCTCAATTTGTTATCAATAGAAAAGCTTCTCACACTTCAGATTTGTAGCAGTTGGTCTTGAGTTGTTTAAGCAGTATTTAATGACTTTGGAACGAGCTCTATTGTATATCAAATATGCCCCAAATAATGGGGTAAAAGGCACAAATGCTGTGCTCAGAATAGTGATGAATCAAAAAAAGACAATGTGTTTGGAATAGGTACAGAAGAGGATTTGTAAAATTTTGAAAGCATAGGTATAAGGTTTAGCAGACTTTCCACCAAGCAAAAGAAGTTTCAAATTTTTGCACAGTTAACACTAGTCTTAATGTCAGTTAAGAGGTTTCCTTACAGATAGAATTCCGTTTTAATCTCTTTCAGCCAGTAAGTAACCTAGAACAAATTGGCCTCTAAAACCCTAAAATTCAGTCTTTCCATGTTCATATTATGACCATTAATCTTGCATTTTTTAAATATAAAATTGTCATCTATGTGTCAGTCATTGGTGCATGTCGTGGTTTAACTCCAGCTGGTACCTCAGAACCATGCAGCTGCTTGATCAATCCCCATCTTCTTCCCTGCTGCTCTGATGGATGGGAAGGAGGACTGAAAGAACATAAACCCCACTGGTTGAGATGAGAACAGTCCAATAACTGAAGAGTAATACAAAACAACTACTGCTACCACCAATAATAATAATCATAAGAGAAATAACAAGGGAAGAGAATATAAAACTGAAAGGGGAAAGGGAAAAATAAACCCAAGTGATGCACAATACGATTGCTCATCACATGCTGACTGATACCCAGCCTGACCCAAGCAGCAATCTGGGCCTTCTATCTCCCCCCCAGTTCATATACTGGGCAGGATGTGCTGTGGTATGGAATACCCTTTTGGCTAGTCTGGGTCAAGTGTCCTGTCTCTGTATCCTCACGGCTTTTTCTGCCCCTCCTCACTGGCAGACCATGAGAGACTGAAAAGACCTTGATCAGGGTAAGCATTATTTAGTAACAACTGAAGCATTAATGTGTTATCAGCATTGTTCTCAGGCTAAAGTTGAAACACAGCACTGCACCAGCTACTAAGGAGGAGAAAATAACAGTTACAGCTGAACCCAGGACAGTGCAGAGTCCACTGAGCTCCTGAAGGCACATCATCTAGCCCATGCAAAATTGATTTATTGTGCTATATTTTGCATGGAAACCTAAAACTATAATTGACCTTTAATTGATTGCTTGCTTGATTTTGATAAATCATAGAATCACAGACTGGTTTGGGTTAGAAGGGACCAGTTCCAACACCCTTCCATGGGCAGGGGCACCTTCCACTAGACCAGGTTGCTCCAAGCTTCATCCAACCTGGCTTTGAACACTGCCAGGGATGGGGCAGCCACAGCTTCTCTGGGCAACCTGTGCCAACACCTCACCACCCTCACACACAGAAGAAATTGCTTTAACATACAGTGGAAATTGTATGTAAACTTGAGATTACCTTTGGATTCTAAATGGATCTTTCCTGGAATGTAAAAATAAATGAAAAAATATCACTTGCAAACCTGTTCTAACCTGCAGTTTGATACCTGCCATTCTGAAATAGGAAACCTGGAGCTAGAACTTGCAGCAATGCATCAAAACCGTATCTCCTTTCCTGGAGAACTGTTGTCAGTCTAGTTTGCAGATCCAGCTGCAGATAATCCCACAGTACATTTCAAGTCACCTTTCCATTGACCACACAGCAGCCTTTTTCTGGTATCAATAAAAGCAGTTTTTCCAATCACAGTTTTAATTGGCCAAAGATTGTGATTTCCTCAATATGAGTGAGTGTCACCATTTGAGGTGGCAGACAGACAGGTGTCGATGTTTAGAGTATTAGTTATGTACTAATAAAATACAGCAATGGCTCTGTTGTCTTGCCTGCTGCAAAGACAAACTACTTCTCATTCAGGAAATTTTGCTTGTATTTGTTTCCCTTTTTCCTCTTTTATAGCCAAGAGAATAGTATGAGTAAATGCAGCTGGTCACATGATAAAGAAATTGTAGGTCAGGTGTGACATTTTCTGTATCCAGAATGAAGTTTTCCTTATTTTACTGTTATGCCCCGAAACATAAGCAGCTTTACAAACTGACAGATTTATCATGCTGACATGCAATTTTTCTGTGCAACTTTTCCAAGGCTGTGGTTAAGCTGTGAGGATATTTCTATTTGGAAAAATAAAGTGATTATAATGATGTACAGATTTCTATACTATATTCAAATTTTCTAACTTTGGGCTGTGGTACTCAGGAGACTGGATTGCCTGTGGTTGATAATAACACTCAGGGGTTAAGAAGTGGAGAAAAAGTCATGGTGCGGTATTGGTGGTGCTGAAAATACTGTGGTTTAGTCAATCTTTGAACCAAAGTGTTGAAGCTATGATGCATGAAATGTTTTCTCTAGACCAAAGCTATGAATTTAAAGTTGATATTATATTGCAAATGGAAGAAACAACAGCATTATAAACCTGAATGTTTTATACATGTCTACATGGTAAACCGAAGAAAGGTGAAATGGGAACTGTCTAACCTTCCAAATACAGGCAGCCAAATTTTAAAATCAGTGGTGAGATGTGACATATACAATTTGCCTTATAGATGGTTCAGGTTGAGTAATTATTTTGAAACAGTTTTATGGGGAAGTAGACACTTTGCTTTTCAAAAACACTGTTATTTCAGGATTGATTAAACTGTTTGTGTATAACTTAAAGTATTAGAGTCAATACAGAGCAATTGTGACAAGTTTGCAACTCTTTTCAGGTCAGCCTACTCTGAACTAAATTAGTGGACTAAACAATTACATTATAAAGGGGAAACTGGCTATAAAGAAAATAAGCATGAACCACTAAAATTAGTTTATGACAACTTTTCAGTGACACTTGAGAAAATGTTTTTTATTCTGTATCCTTTCATTCTTAAGGACTAGGAAAGAGTGAAGTAGTGGACTTCCTGTGGGCTGAACCAAGCTTGTGATGAATTGCAAAAGAAAAACTGTGTTAACTTCTCACAGTGACAAAAAGTCAAAAAGGAAAGCTGAAACATGACAAGGGGGTTGTTGATACAGGAACCCAGACAATTGTGAGTGTGAGTAAGGGCAGACTTCAAGTGGAGCCATCCATTTCTCCTCATCATCCTTTTCTGGATGATAGAAGTGGGAAGGGGGATTCTGTTTATCACTAGAAGTTATGGTGAATTTTAGAAAATGCTATTTAAGGGTGACTTCTTTGCAAGCCATGCAAAGCTAGTGGCATTCTTGTGCTAGTTTGTCCTGACTTTCAAAGAAATGCTGGGCAAAAGTTAACACTGCCTTTTAACCTCCCAGATTATGCCTCTAACTGTAGCTTTAAATAAATTGTTCTGTGGATAGACAGATGACTCAGTTCTCCAGGGCTGTCAACCTAGGACCCTCAAGTATAAAACTCACTTAAATAGAAAACAAAGAAATCGAATAGCTGTAAGACCTGATAAAGTGCTAGCTAAAATGGGATACACAGAAGAATGCATGATACTGTGAGAAAAATATTATTCTCACATGAGTAGTCACATTAGGTCAACTCTATTACTCAGGAACAAGTAAGCAGGTAAGAACGCTTTCAAAAGAATTAAAGAAATACCCTAATCTGAAAAGGAGTCTCCTTTTTTTCTTGCTGTTACAGAAGCTTTGATATAAAATTAAGGTTCAGTATAGTCTGAGGTATGGGCAGAAGTATTTACTAGCCTAGATGACTTGCTGTATCTGTACCTGGGGAATGTAGATATGGCTGTAAAACAAGCTAGACAAAATTCCAGCTATCCAGAAAAATATTGAGTTATCTTCATTCATATTATCAGTGGTGGTGCAGGAAGAATACAATCATTCCAGCAAAGGAATGCAAGGAATGCATAGTGCAACTTAGAAAAGTATAGTGAACCATGTTTTATTCTCTGTTAAAACAAATAACCCTGTTTACTAGAGGTAAGAACTACCGTGCTGAGTTCTAGAGTGCAGCAGGCAGTGGACCTTTGCCTTCTATTTCCTCTTTCTGATGCGTCCGAAGACTGGTAAGGTTGTAGCTTACTCACTGGAATACATAGACTATCATTAATCTGTTAGCCTTCAGAGACAGAGCAGAAATGATCTAATGCTAATGTGTTTGTGAAAGAGTATAAAGGGGCTTAAATTTAGAATCCAAGGTTAATGTCCAACAAACTGATGAAATAAACTGACTATCCTTGAAAAGTAATTAAAGGATTTTAAGCCTTCAATCCTGTCAACATCTGCCTTATTCAAAATGATAAAAATACTGGAAGCATTCAGTTCATTTAGTGCAATAAATACTAGTCTTGCACTGATTTACAGAGAATAATTTAAAAGAACTGATTTTTTGGTATTGTAGTATTCTAGTCAAAAAGAAATTTCATATTCACTCCTAAATGGTTCAAAAGCCTTGTAAAGAGCAAAAAGATGCAATAGCTTACTTGAATGCCATTTAGATCTTTATCATTCCATTTCCATCTTTCTCTGAACCCAGGATAAAACCATGCTGAAATTTAATCTGGACAGCTATAGCAAGTCCTTCCTTGCCTATTGTTTGTTTTTGTCTTTAGTCAGCATCACTTATCCTTTCTGTTTGCTTGCCCACTTTCTGAAAGCCTGATTACAAAAAGTTTAACTCTATGAGGATAAAAATACTAATTTAAGTTAGTCTATTTAGGGTACCTATTTTAGGCAGCTAAGTTTAAAAAGTTGATTTAATCTTTTTCTTTTAAGGACTGATTCAGGTATCAGTTTTTTTCTAGAATTATACTGGCTTCATCTGTCTCCAATTAAATCAGAATCGGACTAAACAGTGTTTGAAAAGTTTTATTTCCTTGCACACAGGGTTCAAATACATTGTTGCACCAAAATAAATTCAAAATAATTGAATTGACAAAAGATAATACTGATGTAAGTAATGCCTAACACCAAACTTTTTCAGTGATTGGAAAATTTTGAGCAAGAGTTTTCCCTTCTCTTAACTTGTTCCTGCACAGCTTTGTAATTAATTATGCTACAATATAACTGTACCAGCATTTAAAGGACTAGAACAGCACTTAACTAGTTAAGAGAAACTTTATAATGGGTCAAAGGAACAGTAAATAGTAGCCTACATATTTCAAGGATTCTTTTCTATTGTTTTCTTATTCGTCAATATTAGCTGAAAGACTCTGTCAAAGGGAGACAAACTCTTGTGCTAAGTCCTGAATAGCAAAATCACAAAATCACGGAATGTTTCAGATTCAATATGACCTTAAAGCTCACCCAGTTCCAGCCCCTGCCACTGGCAGGGACACGTTCCACTCTTTGGAAGCTTTGAACACTGCCAGGGCTGAGGCATGGAAAACCCTTTCAGAATTGCAGTCAGGGCTGTCAGAGGGAATTCTTGGTTTGATATTTGATTTTAGTTTTGGTTACACTGAATTCTTATTCAATTACAGACACCAACAACCAGCAGTTACAGGAAATATGTATTTTGTGTATAAATCAAAAAATACTTTTAATTTTTTTTACTCATTTTTAAGAATTATAAATTCTTTACACAAGGTAGTAACACTGAAGAAGTTTTATTTGGACACTGATATAAAACATCAGATTTTTACTATACATTTTGGGTGGAACTTTTGTACAATTGTGAGTAACTTAAAAGCCCTCTTGACTTTCAGTGAAAAAAACCTTTCTATAGTCATTCAAAAACAGGATTTTGATCCTAATTATTAAATATTCTTGAATTTGTATGATTAAAGTTATTTAAGAATAGGATTATAGAAACAGGAAAGAAGATTCAGTGCATATGGATAATTATGTATAAAATGAGCAGTATAATTAATTTTAAATCTATTCAACCAATGCCTGAATGTAACATATTTTCTAGATATGCAGATTGGAGAAAAAGATCCAAGACTCAGTGCCAAATTCTCTCTCTACAGAGAATTTTAAGGCCAAATCTTGAGCTACTCATTTATCTAAGTTATACTTCTGGGAATGATCCAAACTCAGTTTTTAGCAGGACCTCATCTCCACCATTCTTTCGCTTCTGCTGGTTACTCTTACTGTCTTGAGAGATAAACCAACAACTGAAATAAAGTAACAGTCTAGTCAGAGGCTTATAAGCTTGCTTTATACAATCCATAGTTATTCGAAGAGCATATATATTCTATTTTTTCTAACATAGAAGCTTAGAAGCAAGTGTTATCATGATTTATTTGTCAGAATAGCTAGTTTTGTTCTAGAAAGTAATAGGGTTGCCTTCAATTTAGGTACACACTCAATTTACACCTTGTAAAGTCAGTAGAATTTTTGCAGATAGGTTGGATTGTGCTGTTAGGTTAAGGACTAGTCAAATGTTGCGTTGAAAACATTGAAGTTTAAGGCTTCCCCAAGTCAATTGTGTCCTTAAAGCTTATTCACTTCTATGACCATTTTTTTCATTTGTATTCATCAACTCTCTTTTTTCACCATGATAACCAAAAGTTAACTCACTTAAGTGTAATATAGATTTGTTGGCTGAGAGTAATATAGGCAGGGAGATTCCTATTTTTACTTTTATGAAGTAAATAAGCTTAGGATAACAAAAACATCAGTTTCCATATCCTGGAGACATAAGAGGCCCTAAAAAAAGCTAACTTGTAGAAATATGCTATTTCTATGTAGCATCTGTACAGACATAGATCTCTCTCTTATGTGACTCTTTCATTGCAGTGTCTGTGTTTGGTAAGATATTTGGTGGCATATTTGAGAATACATGACTTCCCTCTGAGCTCTGACCAACAAAGTTCAGAGAAGTGACAGTTCAAGATTTGAAATAAAAATCTTTCAGTAAGGGTTAGTGGTGTTATACATTACATAAAAGTGCAACTTGTAATAATTACTTCTGCCCTTTCTATAACTCATAAATGCAGATATGATATAATATTACTTTTAGTTCATATGTAGGCTTCACTGTGTGCCAGTGAGCACACAATGACTCTTCGTTTTGTACAAAATTATATTGTGTTAGAGAGCATGTGGCTTCTGAAAATTATTACTTTTTAAGAAAGAGAGGTCAATCAGATCCTTGATAGGTGAGAGGCAAATGAATGAAAGCAACACTTCTGGGATTTTTTTTTTGCCACTACGTAAAAGAAAAGTGGTCTGAGCCAAAGCTTCATATGACTGGTAGTCACTGTTTCACTAAATATGAAGTTGAAATTGAGTATGTGCTTACAGGAATTATGTAGTTTCAAGAGAGTCAAGTATGTGTTGATCCCGTAAGTTGTCAGTGTTTCTGTAGTAGCATATGGGTTTTGGTCTCAGGGTGCCCTGCTTTGTCAGGGGCAGTGTCCAGGCAAGTGTACTGTGACTGAAACATAGATGTCCTCATCTTTCCTGAAGATAATCTGGTTGAATTAATGATAGCGTTCCAGTTTTCTCTGCTTTACTGTCAGATTCAGTAACCACAGTGATCTGAAGGTAGTATGAAGCACTTGATCACAATTTTCATTATTAAATGCTGTTTTCCTATGGCTTATCGTACTTGGCAAACAGAGAATCTACTGTTGCATGTATAAACTTTATCAGTTAGTTTCTAACATAAAAAGCCCCAAAACAAAACCAAAACTAAATACCAAAATAAACAAAGCAATACAATCTACGTGGAAAAACGGTTTCATAGTTCGATTTATTCATAGCAATGTCTTCTGACAGCAACTCTGATAGTGGTGAAAGACTTTATTTTTTAGTGACTTTTGGGCTTTAGTGAATACCAGAAACAGACATCTAATGGATGAAGACTAATTATTCTGATTACAGTGCCAGGTTGTACAAACTAAAAAAAATTTTGAGCTGTCTAGGGTGATTTAAAAAAAACCCAAATATGATAGTTCAAGTCAACGTGCTACATATATATCAAGATGTCTTTGGCATTTAATCATAAATTTCTACTTTAAAAAGCTGTAAGCATGTATCACATTACTGTTAGTATTCACTGACCATCAAGGCCCATTTTAAAAGAATAAATGAAACTGTTGTTGTCTAGTATAGACACAAGAATGATGAGGTTCTCATCAAACAGTTCTTCCACTCACAGGCATTATTTTATTCCGCAACTATGTAGCAATTCCTAGAACAACCTGGAGCATCTAGCTTACGAGTCCCTTTATTTGCCTGTGTTATGGGTGACCTCTGCATTCAAGCAGTTGAAATTCAAATTAGGCGGACAATTTTGGAATGGGAAAAGCAACCCAGCATGAACCTATTTTTAACATTCTGCTTTTTCTTAATTAATATCAATCAAACTTTCCAGACTGAAAATGTGGTTACTGCTTGCTTTTGTGAAACTCACAAAGTTAATGCTGATAGTAATGTTAAAGTCACTGAAGTACTTTTCATAGATAAGTCTAACTTATGCAACCATCCTTATTAAGGTTCAAGTACTATAAGAATATGCTTTAAAACCAAAGGGCATAGATGGCAGAAGTTGTACATCCTATGGGGTTTGTCCTTAAAGAGGTGGAACTCTAGGGAGGAAAAAACCTACATGTTTAGGAATACAAGTTTCCTGGTGTTACACATTGCAAGAGCATGTCCCCCAATATTTATGATTCCACACTTGGCTGTTTCTCACTGTGGCACCAGAAAGTTTATCTCTGTAGAGCACTACCGGACTGCACATCATGACAAATCAAACTATTTCATAACACTTGCCACTAAAAGCCTGTGAGAAAATTTTTTTCTCAAAGAGTAGTATTTTAAAAAGCTATGATGTTGCTATGCAAACTTCTATCTTTTAACTGCAGTATGAAAAATGCACCCCATATCTCACCTCAAATGCCTGAATTATTACACTGCTATGCTATAAGCAGGTCTCACTTTTTCCTTCAGCTGATATTGCAGCAATCAGCACATCAGACAAAAGCGATTTATGTGGTCTATAGATAATAAATATGTCATATGCTCTCAGTCAGTGAAGGGCTGTTAAGACAGAGATGGCAGTGCACTGAAGTAGGTCTGTATCGGGAACAGAAAATTATCTGCCGCTTTCTTATTTTGCAAGATTGACTTGATTGTTCTCTTTTCTTCCACAAAGCTGTGCAGACAATGACATTTTCTTTTAAGACATCAGATAAGCATTTCCCATTCCTCTATTTACAATGGAAAAACATTATTTTCCTTTTTTCAGCTTCTTAACTTTAATATATTCTATCAAGCTTTCCGTCTGAAGACTGAATATATTTTTTTTATACCAACACTCAACAGGCTCTATATGTCCACAGTAATCTTTGTCAATTTAAACTCAAAATTCAACAATGTTCACATCAAGCACTACACAATAGAGTATGATGACAAACTGTAGTCTCCTCAGAACTCAGTATCACAACAGTAGTTTACTTCCTAAACTTACTTTGGAATGGTTCTCTTTTCATTATAGAACTTGACTTATATGCAGACACACAAAATAATGTTCCTTTTTCCTATCAGCTCTTTTCTGGCACAAAGCACAGGATCTGGCACTGCTTATATTTAGAGCCTAGCCTTAGGCTGAACACCAGATTAGGTTGACAGCAGATTAACACTGGGGTAAAAAATACATGTATCAAGGCTAAGATCAAGTGGATAAAAAAAAAAAATTTTACACATGATCAAAATATAATTCCCTTTTAATGCATGCTTTGATTTCCCTCTACAGGAAATAACTATACTACATGTGTTGTCATGCTGCAGTAGTCTGTAATGTTTTTCCAAGTGAGGTTCATCTAATTTAACTTTTAGTGTCTCCATTTCTGCTTTCTTGTTCTCTCCTAGTAGAACGTAATAGGCACATCTGGGGTATGGTTCATGCCATGTGAAAATAAACTTATAGGATGTTATTGGAATTACTCCCTAAATGTGATTCCTCATACATACTTTTTATATATATATGTGTGTGTGTGTGTTTGTGTGTGCGTGCGTGCGTGTGTCTCGTTTTTATTTTTAAGCTCCTTCACACTGTCTGACTTGCAATGGAGACATCTACACCACGGATATTTCAGTGTTCATCTTTACAACCTCAGGTTAAATGCCAGAACTAATCTAATCTAAACTGTATATATCCTGTGAACAGATGACAACTAAGGCATATCAGGTAATCATAGAATGGTTTGGGTTGGAAAGGACTTTAGAGCTCATCCAGTTCCAAGCCCCTGCCATGGGCCGGGACAGCTTCACTAGACCAGGTCACTCCAAGCCCCATCCAACCTGGCCTTGAACACCACCAGGGATGGGGTTAATGGATATAGCTTGGTCCAAGTAAACCTCCTCTGTGGTTTTTCACAACACAGACTCAAGCTGATGAGGAGACTCAAATCCAACTGTATTACAACCAAGCCCTTTTTATCCCCCTGGTCAGTACATTCCCAACCTGCACATACACACAACATGCAATCTCATTGGACCCTGCAAAACTCGCCAGGTAAATTGTCAAATGTCCTGGGTTCAGCAGTAGCAGTTATTTTTATCCTTCTTAGTAGCTAGTGCAGTGCTGTGTTTTGATTTTTTGGCCTGGGAACAGTGCTGATAACGCCAATGTTTTTAGTTGCTGTTCAAATGTTTGGTCTGACCAAGGACTTTCTGAGCCTCATGCTCTGCCAGGGAGGAGGGAAAGCTGGGAGGAAGCAGAGACAGGACACCTGACCCAAACTGACCAAAGAAGTATTCCATACCACAGCACATCATACCCAGGATGTAACTGGGAGTTACCCGGAAGGGACTGCAGGGTTGGATGAGGTATGGGTCAGTGCTCGGGGGGGGGTGGGGGTGGGGCGAGTTATTTGTTGGCTGGTGTTGAGGTGTTGTATTCTTTCCTCTTGTTATTCACTTTATCATTATTATTATTGGTGGTAGCAGTAGAGATTTGTGTTATACCTTAGTTACTAAACTGTTCTTATCTCAACCCGTGGGAGTTGCATTCTTTTCTATTCTCCTCTCCGTCCCTCCAGGAGTAGAGGGAGGGCAAGAAGGGGGGGAGTGAGAGACAGACTGTGTGATTTATGGATGACTTTTGTTTAAACCACGACACCCAATCACAATGCTGCAGACCCTCTCACAAGCCCTACATCGTCAACTGAGATTCCCGCCACAACTACATCCTGGCCCACCCCCCCAAGGCTTGATTTTAGACCTTCCCTGTCCTTCAACTCCCCAACTCATTGCCCCAGGGCTTGTCAAGCACCAAGGCCTCAGAGCTCATTCCCAAACTGTTTTTCATGCAAATCTTTTCTCCTTCACTCCCCACACTCCTCTACTGGGGGAAGCAGGACCTTTATTGTGGATGAACTGAATAGTGTCTGACAGGAAGCCTGGTAGCATTTTTGATGTAGAATTTCCTATGTAGCAATACCAAGTAAGAGTTTTGAAACCTAACTCTCTCCATGGAGGAACTAAGAGAACCAAAGAAAAAGTGCTTTTTGACTACTCTAGAGTTTGGGGAACATCACGATTCCTCCCACTCTTCTGCAGCTTCATGGCTTTTAACACATCTAGAATAGGGACCACCTCTCTGCCCTTTCTTGCTCTTTTGCACACTAGATGATGTGATAATTACACTTAAAGATAGAAATCTACTAAGGTTGTAAAAAGATACTCAAGTTAAATACCAGAACTAACCTTGTTTTAATTTGGCTATACCATGTAGGTGTGCATTATAATACAATCTCTGACCACATGGTTATAATCCAGTTTTCTGAAGGAGCCTGTAACGCTTGTGGGAGAGTGACCATGCTCGTATTTTATAAATTAAATAAATTTTGGAAAAGCTGGATGAAGCATGCAACTTGCAAACGTAGAGCAGGAATCTAATAATGAAAAAGGATAATAAATGTGATGATCATCTGTTTTCTTTTGAAAAGTTACCAAGTCTGAACAAAATTTAATTTGAACAGGCAAAAACCTCACACATAATTTATTACCACTTTTCTTTTAGAGAATAAGTAACCACATTGCCTTGTTTTTCATGATGCCAGAGTTTTTACAAGTTTTTCCTTCAAACACATTCTTAATCTGACTAATAAGCACTTACATTCCCAGTTAATTGAAGTTACTAGCTGCATTACAGATGAGAGTTCTCCTGCCCCATCAAGGAGTGTCCAAGAGTCCTCTCCCATATTGAGTCTTCACCAAGCCTCCCTGCCAACCCACTGCCTACTTCCAAATGTTGTACAATCATGAGGAAAAGCTTTTCAGCTTCTGTATGAAAAAGAATGAGAATTACTGCCCAGAGTTATAAAGCTTCTTTTTAATTTCATTGTTTTTCTTCTTTAGGTACCTGTGAACAGAGATATTTCTGTTAAACATGTATATGACTGAATACAAAATTCCATTTTCACAGGTGACACTTGAATCTGCTCATTATTAACATTTGTGTCAGTAAAATTTAAGTGGTTGGCTATCTACTGAAAAAGAGCACAAAACCAAACATTAGAAATTTGATTCTTGTAAGTTGGTTTTAAAAACACTGATTGTCTCACACTTGTTTATCTATATGCTCTTCTCCTTATTACTTGGATATACTTTGGCAAAAAATGAAAGTGATTTGGCTGTGGGATTGAAAGAGAGCAACTAAAAGTAGACTCAAAGGGAAAAATAGTAGATGCAAAAAAAGATTGAAATTTAAAGGGGTGAGAAAATCTCATCAAATGCATGCACTGGATGCTAAAAGTTGTTACCAAAACTGGCAACCTCTTAATGTTATTCTGTGCTAAACCCAAAATTTTGTCTTAGTTTTAGGTTTTTCTGCAATAGAAACAGAGAGAAGTAGTAACAATTTAAATTCCACAGTTTTCCTAGTACTCTTTACATATATATAGATGGTATAAATATCCTAATTTGTCTGTTGTAAGTGAAGGCTTTTCTACTATTCCCATATAAGTTGGCCTGGGAAGAGTACAGGGATGTTGTCCGGGAAGCTAGGGACCAGGTTAGGAAAGCTAAGGCCCAGTTAGAGTTAAATTTGGCTAGGGATGTTAAGAATAACAGGAAGGGATTCTACAGGTACGTAGCAAATAAAAAACAGAGTAGGGACAACATAGGCCCCCTGAGGAAGCTCTGGGGAGAACTAGCTACACAGGATTTGGAGAAGGCTGAGGTTCTGAATGACCTCTTCGCCTCGGTCTTCACTGGCAAAGGCTCTGACTGCACCACCCAGGTCTTAGAAGGCAGACGCAGAGACTGTGAGAATGAAGACCTTGGGCCCACTGTGAGAGAGGATCTGGTTCGAGACCATCTTAAAAATCTGAACGCGCACAAGTCCGTGGGACCTGATGAAATCCATCTGCGGGACCTGAAGGAGTTGGCAAATGAAGTTGTTAAGCCACTGGCCATCATATTTAAAAAATCGTGGCAGTCAGGTGAAGTTCCCGATGATTGGAAAAAGGGAAATATAACCCCCATTTTCAAGAAGGGGGAAATGGAAGACCCGGGGAATTACAGACCAGTCAGTCTCACCTCTGTGCCTGGCAAAGTCTTGGAGCCGATTCTCCCAGAAGGCATGCTAAGGCACATGAGAAACAACAAGGTGCTTGGTGACAGCCAGCATGGCTTCACTAAGGGGAAATCCTGCTTGACCAAATTGGTGGCCTTCTGTGATGAGGCTATGGAGCTGATGGACAGGGGTAGAGCAATTGATGCTATATACCTGCACTTGTGCAAAGTGTTTGACACTGTCCCACACAACATCCTTCTCTCTAAATTGGAGAGATATCAATTTGATGGATGGACCACTCAGTGGATAAAGAACTGGCTGGATGGCCGCACACAAGGAGTTGTGGTCAATGGCTCGATGTCTGGCTGGAGACAGGTAACAAGTGGTGTCCCTCAGGGATCGGTGTTGGGACCGGTCTTGTTTAACATCTTTGTCGGGACAATGGGATTGAGTGCGCCCTCAGCAAGTTTGCTGATGACATCAAGCTGTGTGGTTCAGTTGATAGGCTGGAGGGAAGGGATGCCATCCAGAGGGACCCTGACACGCTTGTGAGGTGGGCTGATGCCAACCTTATGAAGTTTAACCATGCCAAATGCCAGGTCCTACACCTGGGTCGGAGCAATCCCAGCTACAGCTACAGACTGGGCAAAGAAGAGATTCAGAGCGGCCCTGCGGAGAAGGACTTAGGGGTGCTGGTCGATGAGAAAATGAACATGAGCCGGCAGTGTGCGCTCGCAGCCCAGAAAGCCAACCGTATCCTGGGCTACATCAAAAGGAGCATGACCAGCAAGTCGAAGGAGGTGATCCTGCCCCTCTACTCTGCTCTTGTGAGACCTCACCTGGAGTATTGTGTACAGTTCTGGTGTCCTCAACATAAAAAGGACATGGAACTGTTGGAACAAGTCCAGAGAACGGCCACAAGGGTGATCAGGGGACTGGAGCACTTCCTGTATGAAGATAGGCTGAGAATGTTGGGGCTGTTCAGCCTGGAGAAGAGAAGGCCGAGTGGAGACCCCATAGCAGCTTTCCAGTATCTGAAGGGGGCCTATAGGGATGCTGGGGAGGGACTCTTCATCAGGGACTGTAGTGACAGGACAAGGGGTAATGGATTAAAACTTAAACAGGGGAAGTTTAGATTGGATATAAGGAAGAAGTCCTTTCCTGTTAGGGTGGTGAGACACTGGAATCCATTGCCCAGGGGGGTTGTGAGTGCTCCATCCCTGGCAGTGTCCAAGGCCAGCTTGGACGAAGCCTTGGGTGGGATGGTTTAGGGTGAGGTGTCCCTGCCCATGGCAAGGGGGGTGGAATTAGATGATCTTAAGGTCCTTCCCTACCCTAACTATTCTATGATTCTGATTTCTCCAGCAGAAAATACCTCATTCACTTCTTTTCCTCTTTGCTGTGTCATGCAACCCCAGGCAGCCCTTGGTTCTGTACTTTGAGTGATGTTGTAACATAATTTAAAGCGATTTCTGTATGTAATTTACTTAAGGTCTTGCTATTAGGATCCCTACAGTTATTCCTGAACATCAAATGGTGAAAGTTAGGCTGTTCTCTTTGGGTCTGCCTTGACAGTATCAGTGCATCTCAGAACTCAGGGGAATGAGGAAATAAACTCAGAGCTTTTAAGGTCCCTCATGTCAAGGCAGGGTTCTGCTCCCCTTGCACTTCTGAAACACCACAGAAGAACTTTATAGCTGTTCTTTCCATCAGTACACAGTTTTTCATAGTGCTTAATGAGACTGTATTCTTGGTTGTATTTGATGAAGCACAAGTACTTATTTTACTTATGTTTCTTATAAAGGTTTTGGCTTAAAGCTTTTAATTGTTCTAAACATTTAATTGTTCTAAGTGTGGTTGAAATAGGTGCAGTTTTAATCTGTTGGGCATAATGTACTGCATGAAAGAGAATATAGTTGAATATAGTTCTGTATTGTAAGTGGTGTTTAAAACAAAATTGGGGTGATAGTTTCTTATGCCTGTCTGTCTTCTCCTGGAAGATAATTGTCTAATCACGCCTTAAATGCCTGGACAGTTCACTTTATATTTGTTATATTTAAAGTAAAATTTGTTATATTTAAAGTAAAATTATTAACAGGTGGTTAGTGTTACACTTGGATTCCCTGCTGTAAACTAGAAAGGAAGAAAGAAGAGAGAACTAGAGAAAGAATGTGAAAAGATCAGCAGTGAGTAGTGAGAATTAGCTTTTTCCATGAATAGCTGTGCATGTTGGGTTTTTTTGTTTGGTTTGGTTTGGTTTGGTTTGGTTTGGTTTGGTTTGGTTTGGTTTGGTTTGGTTTGGTTTTGGTGGGTTTTTTGAGTATTAAAAGATTTGACAGAAAGCTTAGTTTTGCTTATTGGAAGTGCATTTCCCCAAATGCTGGGAGAATGCTGAGATTGACCCAAATCTTTGGGATATCAATATATTTTCATATGAATCAAAATGCTTAAATAGTTATTCTAGAATAAAATTTGCATAGGCAATGTTCTCTTTGTCTTATGTACTAAAACAAAAGATGTTCAGACAACAATGTGGTTATACTGTGCAGAGGGGAGAGGAGATCCTATAAACAATTCTCTTCTGACTTAGAATAAATAATTTAATTTTCATGAGCTTCTGAGTCTGCCTCTACAGGATTACAGGTGTCCACAGTCCTTCAGGACACTTGAAAAGCATATTTGAACGTATTTAGGGCCTCCACTGCACTTCACTTGCAGTGCACTTCCTCTGCTCTAGGTGAGGCCAGTGCTTAGGAACCGCTGGCATTGGCAATATCCTTGCACGTGTGTTGTCCAGCCCTATGTATCAATATATAGTGATATGTATCGTACGCATCTAGGCCCAGCACAGCTTCAGCAATCACCCTCATAATCCAAATGGCATGAGAGACATGAAAGTACTTTAGACTTCGCAGTTGGCTGTCTTCTGTAGAGAGCAATGGGTCTCATTGGGTCTTTTCTGAGTAAAGCCTTGTTAACAGGTATTTTTCCTGTGATCTTGAATTTCTTATTAAATATTATATATAACGGTTTGGGTTGGAAGGTACCTTAAAGACCATCTATTTCCAAAACCCCTGCCACAGGCAGGGACAGCTTCTACTACACCAACTTGCTCATCTCCATTTTTATTGTACAAAAATTGAATCCTTTATGTATTGCTGTGGTCTTTCACTAAAACCAAATTGGTCTCAAAACAACTATCAGGAAAACAGGGAGAATGACAGACAACACATGCAACTGCTACACAGGAAAAAAAAAGTTCTATATTTTCAGATCTCTGAAGAGTGTAGATGTCACTTGGAACACAGATAATATTTATAGTGACATAAAACCAGAGCAAAAGGTCCTAAAAAAGATAATTGCTTTTTAAATTGACACACAATGTATCCTTTTCAGCAAGAAAATACACATCTCTGCTTTGTTTTTTCTCCATTGTATTTCTGTGAGACAATTCTGCTGCAGCTGTAACTCAAGAAAGCACAGTTTTTTTCTTCAGTCAAAAAATACTGCAATAATCATCTGATTAAAAATAAGAGGAACTGAAAGGTACACTATTAATATTTACTTCTACTCAAAGTTCCGTTTCTTCCTAGTATCTTATATCAAAATTGCCCTGATACCAGTTCACAGCCTTTGCATGATGAAACAAGCTCACAGTACAGGACAGATACATACTCCAAGTTTGGATAATTCATGTCTGCTATTTTACACTTTTGAATCTTCATTAGTAACCTGGAAACCTGAGAGAAATGGCTTACTTGGTCAATGAAAGCTGAGATAGTAATTATTAAGATGGAAACATTCCATCAAGAGCTCCTCAAATAGCATTTTGTTAATTACCTCCATGCCAACATTGGAAACAAGAAGTTCATTTACACAGAAATAACAAATAAATGTAAATGAAGAAATTTGCACAAAGGTTGTGAAAGTTAATTAAGTTTATGCTGAGAAGATTTGAAAGGAAGGTATTATACTATTCAGCTCAATGAGTTCATTAATCCCTAATGGCAGTCTAATAGAATCTGCAGGTCAACACTGAAAGCTGAAAAAACCCTCATTTCTGTTTGGGATAAATGCACAAATAGGTACCATTAGAGACAAGAAGTTGTTTATAGAATCACATAATCCCAGACTGGTTTGGTTTGGAAACATCATTAAAGACCAGCTGGTTCCAAATTCCTGCCACAGGCAGGGACACTTCCCACTAGACCAGGTTGCTCCAATCCCCATCCAACCTGGCCTTGAACACTGCCAGGGATGGGGCAGCCACAGCTTCTCTGGGCAGCCTGTGCCAGTACCTTCACAGGGAAGAACTTCTGCTTAAGAGCTCATCTCAGTCTCCCCTCTGTCAGGTTAAAGCCATTTTCCCTTGGCTTGTCCCTACACGCCCTTGCCAAAAGCCTCTCTCCAGGTTTATTGTTGGCCTCTTTAGGCACTAGAAGCTACTCTAAGGTCTTCCCTTAAGGAGCCTTCTCTTCTTCAGGCAGAACAAGCCCAGCTCTCTCAGCCTGTCTCCAGAGCAGAGCTGCTCCAGCCCTCGCAGCATCTCCGTGGCCTCCTCTGGACTTGCTCCAACAGCACCAAGTCCCTCTTGTTTTTTTGCCCAAGAGCTGGATGCACGACTGCAGGGATGGTCTCCCCAGAGCGTAGCAGAGGGTGAGAATCCCTTCCCTCGACCTTCTGCTCATACTCTCAGGATGCAGCCCAGCACATGGGGTTTCTCAGCTCAAGTGCGTAGTTGAAGCTGGGGCACGGAGAGCTGCTCATCACCCAAGACTCCCAACTCCTTCTCAGGGCCAGTTCTTTATTTATGTTGGTTTTAGGGGTTAAAAATCTGCTCATTTGAAGCAGGCTGAATCAGTTCACAATAGGTCCCCAGATAAAATTTTTATTTTTTAGACAAATATATTAGAAGACCCTGATATTCTACCTTATGCTAAGCTGCATGTGTTATAATTGTGAGGATGATTGGCTATATACCCCCACTTTACAGTATTCATTGACAATGGTGTGTTTAAGTCTCATCATAAATAATTGCCACTAAAGGAGTTAGCAACTTAAAAGCATATTATAATATGCATTTCAGTAGAATATGAAATGGTTCCTACCTATTTAGAGAGAACTTGCAAAGTGTTTTAGAGTACTACGAAATACAAGATAATGTATATTAATAATTGCTCTTATATTTTTTCTGCCTACTACTAGAATGTATTTTTCCTGTGACTTCCCTCTGATATTCATGTCACCCTACATCTTAATTTCTTGGACTCTCAGTTGCAGGGTTTAAATAATTCTTTAAGGTTTATTCATTTGGCTTTACCTTATAATTTTATGCTCTTAAATTTAATTAAGATTTTTGTGACACCTGTTCCAGACATGCTATATAAATGTTATGATTCCTGCATTTACGAATTATAAATATTTTGTTGCATCTAAAAGCAACACACAACTGCCAACACCTATGCATAACTGAGAGCCATAAGGTGCTGAATTGAAAGTATATACAATATGGTTTTAAACATAAAATTTGCCCAGGCTTTGTGAAACAAATTAAAAATTAGGTCCACTGTTTTCCGATTAATTCATTCTCATTATATCACTCTATTTAACATGAATATGTAAACTATTTGAATACTTCATTCATTGTTCCTTTCTAGAACATGTAGAAATATCATTTTCTCTCTCAAGTGGGCTAAGAAATAAACTTATTGCAAAAGATACTGGTTAAATTATTTGATTCCAGAATCTGAGTAGTGGTTATATGTCCCAGTGACTGAAATGAGGAATACACCCCTGTTTTCTAGGGCTTGAAAGCTCACAGATAGCTTCAGATTTTGCACTGTAGCTTGTGATACCTGACTTCTTCCCCCGATATTTCAGTGAAGTTCCAGAGAGATATCAGTAACAATGAAGATACCCAATGCTTTTTACTTGTATTCTCCTGCCTTTAAGTGTATAGAAATTTGACAGAAAATACTTCCTAATGTATTCCAGTCAGTCCTCAGAGGTCAGAGGGACTGGGGGGCAGCTCAGCTTAATTTCTGTATATCACTAGTTCACCACTGTGCATCTCGTCACATTCAATAAGTTTCATGATTATGGAGTCACAAATGGTGCAGCGTATTGAAGCAACAGAAATACAGGTTTACAATTGCTATTGATAAATTCACTTACTCCAATAGTGCTAAACCCCAAAGCTATGCAATGATTAATGAAGTTCATAGGGGAAAAAACAATCAGTAATTATTAAGCTTAGTTCCACTAAGGTATCACCTGGCATAGTTGGAGGCACAGATTTTACCAAAGAAACATCCCTGCTTCGGGCAGGAGAGAGAAGCAAGCCATCAACTTGTTTGCAGAGTGGGGTCATGTTTACTTTCAGGCAGGCTGCACAAGGGCTGTGGATCTTGTGCAAAGGCAGAACAGAACCATGAAACATTCCCATCACCCTCTTCCACCCAGCTGGGGCAGCATCAAGGGCCATCAAGCATCTGCCTGAAATCCCAATCTCTCCCACTATCAGCCCATCACCCTTATCAGAATTTCATTCACTACACTTTATTAATTCCTTCACCACAACCTCAATTGCAGAACCTCAAGCCTCAATTCTTACACAGTTCTCATGTCAACATCAGCTGCTATACCCATACAGTAAGAAAATCAGATAGAATGTGAAAGATTAAAAGACTATTGTGTTTGACGTGGGTCTTCAGCTCACTTATGCTGTTCACCCACTTCAGAAGACTCTTAATGCTCTCATAAATGAATCACCACACTTTTAGTCTCTGACAGCGTCTTCTCATGACTGCAAATGTACAGTTTGCAGACATAGAGTAAAAGTTTTTATGTGCACCAGCCACTTGATACAGTGACAGTTGATTATCAATACCTTTAAAGAGTCTTCAGTTGATTTGCAGAAAACTCTAAGAACTCACCAACAAAGTTTAAGTTGACGAATAGGTATTCTTTATTGCAGTGCTGGGAGACATGATGGATAGCTCCTCTAAGCATGTCTTGTTTCAGCACCAAACAAGCCATGATTATATAGTCATCAAACATACATATTCATTACATTACATGCAGATTCATAAAGCTACTTATAGATGACATCATTCTTCTAGAAAATTCCTCCCACATATGCACAATCATAGAATCATAGAATAGTTAGGGTTGGAAAGGACCTCAAGATCATCTAGTTCCAACCCCCCTGCCATGGGCAGGGACACCTCACAATAAACCATCCCACACAAGGCTTCATCCAACCTGGCCTTGAACACCGCCAGGGATGGAGCACTCACAACCTCCCTGGGCAACACATTCCAGTGCCTCACCACCCTCACAGGAAAGAATTTCCTCCTTATATCCAAGCTAAACTTCCCCTGTTTAAGTTTTAACCCGTTACCCCTTGTCCTGTCACTACGGTCCCTGACGAAGAGTCCCTCCCCAGCATCCCTATAGGCCCCCTTCAGGTACTGGAAGACTGCTATGAGGTCCCCACGCAGACTTCTCTTCTCCAGGCTGAACAGCCCCAACATTCTCAGCCTATCTTCATACGGGAGGTGCTCCAGTCCCCTGATCATCCTCGTGGCCGTTCTCTGGACTTGTTCCAACAGTTCCATGTCCTTTTTATGTTGAGGACACCAGAACTGTACACAATACTCCAGGTGAGGTCTCACAAGAGCAGAGTAGAGGGGCAGGATCACCTCCTTCGACTTGCTGGTCATGCTCCTTTTGATGCAGCCCAGGATACAGTTGGCTTTCTGGGCTGCGAGCGCACACTGCCGGCCCATGTTCATTTTCTCATCGACCAGCACCCCTAAGTCCTTCTCTGCAGGGCCGCTCTCAATCTCTTCTTTGCCCAATCTGTAGCCATGCCTGGGATTGCTTCGACGCAGGTGTAGGACCTTGCACTTGTCATGGTTGAACTTCATAAGGTTGGCATCAGCCCACCTCACAAGCATGTCAAGGTCCCTCTGGATGGCATCCCTTCCCTCCAGCGTATCAACCGGACCACACAGCTTGGTGTCATCGGCAAACTTGCTGAGGGTGCACTCAATCCCACTGTCCATGTCAGCGACGAAGATGTTAAACAAGACCGGTCTCAACACCGATCCCTGAGGGACACCACTCGTTACCGGTCTCCAGCCAGACATCGAGCCATTGACCACAACTCTTTGTGTGTGGCCATCCAGCCAGTTCTTTATCCACCGAGTGGTCCATCCATCAAATTGATATCTCTCCCATTTAGAGAGAAGGATGTTGTGTGGGACAGTGTCAAACGCTTTGCACAAGTCCAGGTAGATGACATCAACTGCTTTACCCTTATCCATCAGGTCTGTAGCCCCATCATAGAAGGCCACCAAATTGGTCAGGCAGGATTTCCCCTTAGTGAAGCCATGCTGGCTGTCACCAAGCACCTTGTTGTTTTTCATGTGCCTTAGCATGCTGTCCAGGAGAATGTGCTCCAAGACTTGGCCAGGCACAGAGGTGAGACTGACTGGTCTGTAATTCCCCGGGTTTTCCATTTTCCCCTTCTTGAAAATGGGGGTTATATTTCCCTTTTTCCAGTTGTCGGGAACTTCACCTGACTGCCATGATTTTTCAAATATGATTGCCAGTGGCTTAGCAACTTCATTCGCCAGCTCCTTCAGGTCCCGCAGATGGATTTCATCAGGTCCCACGGACTTGTGCGCGTTCAGATTTTTAAGATGGTCTCGAACCAGATCCTCTCTCACAGTGGGCCCAAGGTCTTCATTCTCACAGTCTCTGCGTCTGCCTTCTAAGACCTGGGTGGTGCAGCCAGAGCCTTTGCCAGTGAAGACCGAGGCAAAGAAGTCATTCAGAACCTCAGCCTTCTCCAAATCCTGTGTAGCCAGTTCTCAACATTTATTTGCAAAAGTTTCTTATAGTCTAAGAAATAGAATATTGTGTAAAGCACATGGTCACAGTTAAAAAAAGATTCTGTCTGTGAAGCCCTCAGTTGTTTCTGTCAAACATAAAGACATATTGAGGGAAAAATGCAGGAATTGGGCAAGCATAGTAGCTCGATACATAACGTGGCTATTCAGTGAAGACCTGCATTCATTCCATTAAATTGTCCAGTGTCCTCCCGAATCAATATAAACGGTTAGCAACCTCAGCATGCTTTAGCATAGAGTTCTAGAGTTCAAATTTCAGTTGTGTGATAAGTCACCTCCTTTGTGACTTTTTGGATTGGCTCCCACTACCCTTACTGCAAAAGCTGAATCTAATTTCATTCTTATCTGTTTGTCCTATGCCCCTTATACTATAAAGGTTTTCAGTACTTCTCATCTTGCATTTTTTCCAAACTTCATGGTTTTTATTCTTATAAAATAAAAAAAAAAAAAAATTAAACATTATAACTAAGAGTTGCAGTTAAAGAGAAATGAGATTGAAATACAATCAAGAAATGATTGCTAAGAAAGTAAACAAAACCCAGAGATAAAATTCATCCATTTGTCTCTTCTAAAAATAATGGAATCTTAAATGTTAGTCTAACCTTTAATTTTATCTTTAAAGATTCAATGTTATTGTTTTAATATATTTCGATTCATTATATCATGGTATATACCAATTCAAGTGTGAGTTCTATTGGCTAAACATCCATATGATAAATACGATAGACAAACACTTATGATAAAGACTATAGAGCCCTGGGAGAGGTGGTTAGGGGCTCCGTTGTTCAGATAGTCTCTTTGTCAATTCTCCACGACACAGGGGAGGACCAAGAAAAAGCTAGGAGGATTGGCCAGGTCAATAAATGGTTAAAAGGGTGGTGTCATAGTCAGGGGTTTGGGTGTCTTGAACATAAGACTGAAGTTAGTAGGCCAGATCTACTGGGGGCTGGTGGAGCTGCACTGGTAAAGAAGGGGAAGAACTGTTTTGGTAGGAGGCTTGCCAGACTGGTCAAGGAGGCTTTAAACTAGATGTGTTGGGGGAGGGGGGCATCATTCCATCCCAACACACCCAGTCTGTTGCCAACACCTATAATAAATGCTCAGAACAATGTAGATATATTCCAGCTGCTCCAGCCAACGAGCCGGCTTCAATTGGAGCTTGTCTCAGATGCCTCTATACAAACGCCCGTAGCATGGGGAACAAACAAGAGGAATTAGAGATGTGTACACATCTACGGGGGTATGATATAATAGGCATCACAGAAACATGGTGGGATGGCTTCTATGACTGGAGTGTTGGAATGGGAGGTTACAGGCTCTTTAGAAAAGACAGGCCTGGCAGGCGGGGAGGGGGAGTTGCCCTTTATGTTAGGGATAGGCTGGAGAGTATGGAACTCTGTCTGGGGGCAGGTGAGCAGTTTACAGAGAGTTTGTGGGTCAGGGTTAAAGGGAAAACAGCTGTGGGAGACATTACTGTGGGAATCTGTTACAGGCTGCCTGATCAAGGAGAACCTGTGGATGAAGCACTCTACAGACAGATAGGAAAAGCCTCACGCTCGCAGGCCCTTGTTCTCATGGGGGATTTCAACCACCCTGACATCTGTTGGAACGATGGCACTGCACGGCACAAGCAATCCAGGAGGTTCCTCTATTGTGTGGAAGACAACTTCCTTCTGCAAGTAATAGAGGAGCCAACAAGGAGAGGTGCCATGCTTGACCTTGTGCTCACCAACAGGGAAGGGCTTGTTGAGAATGTGGTACTCCAGGGCAGCCTTGGATGCAGCGATCACGAGATGGTCGAATTTGAGATCCCCAGCACAGTGAGAAGAGCATGTAGCAAGCTCACTGCCCTGGACTTCAAAAGAGCAGACTTTGGCCTCTTCGGGAGCCTGCATAGTAAAGTTCCATGGGATATAGCCCTGGAGGGCAGGGGGGCCCAAGACTCTTGGTTGATATTCAAGGATCACCTGCTACAAGCTCAGGAGTGCTGCATCCCAACTAGAAGGAAGTGCGGTAGGAGGGCCAGGAGACCCCCTTGGATGGATAAGGAGCTGCTGAGGAAAATTCAAAGGAAAAAAGAGGCTTATAAAAAATGGAAGCAAGGACAGGGGGCCTGGGTAGAGTACAGGGATGTTGTCCGGGAAGCTAGGGACCAGGTTAGGAAGGCTAAGGCCCAGTTAGAATTAAACCTAGCCAGGGATGTTAAGGGTAACAGGAAGGGATTCTACAGGTACGTAGCAAACAAAAAACAGACTAGGGGCAACATAGGCCCCCTGAGGAAGCTTTTGGGAGAACTGGCTACACAGGATTTGGAGAAGGCTGAGGTTCTGAATGACTTCTTTGCCTCGGTCTTCACTGGTAAAGGCTCTGACTGCACCACCCAGGTCTTAGAAGGCAGACGCAGGGACTGTGAGAATGAAGACCTTGGGCCCACTGTGGGAGAGGATCTGGTTCGAGACCATCTTAAAAATCTGAACGCGCACAAGTGCGTGGGACCTGATGGAATCCATCCACGGGTCCTGAAGGAGCTGGTGAATGAAGTTGCTAAGCCACTGGCCATCATATTTGAAAAATCATGGCAGTCAGGTGAAGTTCCCAACGACTGGAAAAAGGGAAATATAACCCCCATTTTCAAGAAGGGGAAAATGGAAAACCCGGGGAATTACAGACCAGTCAGTCTCACCTCTGTGCCTGGTAAAATCTTGGAGCAGATTCTCCCAGAAGGCATGCTAAGGCACATGAAAACCAACAAGGTGCTTGGTGACAGCCAGCATGGCTTCATTAAGGGGAAATCCTGCCTGACCAATTTGGTGGCCTTCTATGATGGGGCTACAGAACTGATGGACAAGTGTAAAGCAGTTGATGTCATCTACCTGGACCTGTGCAAAGCGTTTGACACTGTCCCACACGACATCCTTCTCTCTAAATGGGAGAGATATCAATTTGATGGATGGACCACTCGGTGGATAAAGAACTGGCTGGATGGCCACACACAAAGAGTTATGGTCAATGGCTCGATATCCGGCTGGAGACCGGTAACAAGTGGTGTCCCTCAGGGATCGGTGTTGGGACCGCTCTTGTTTAACATCTTCATCACTGACATGGACAGTGGGTTTGAGTGAGCCCTCAGCAAGTTTGCCGATGACATCAAGCTGTGTGGTCCGGTTGATACGCTGGAGGGAAGGGATGCCATCCAGAGGGACCTTGACACGCTTGTAAGGTGGGCTGATGCCAACATTATGAAGTTCAACCATGACAAGTGCAAGGTCCTACACCTGGGTCGGAGCAATCCCAGGCACGGCTACAGATTGGGCAAAGAAGAGATTCAGAGCGGCCCTGCAGAGAAGGACTTGGAGGTGTTGGTCGATGAGAAAATGAACATGAGGCAGCAGTGTGCGCTCGCAGCCCAGAAAACCAACCATATCCTGGGCTGCATCAAAAGGAGCGTGACCAGCAGGTCGAAAGAGGTGATTCTGCCCCTCTACTCTGCTTTTGTGAGACCTCACCTGGAGTATTGTGTGCAGTTCTGGTGTCCTCAACATAAAAAGGACATGGAACTGCTGGAACAAGTCCAGAGGAGGGCCACGAGGAAGATCAGGGGACTGGAGCACCTCCCGTATGAAGATAGGCTGAGAATGTTGGGGCTGTTCAGACTGGAGAGGAGAAGTCTGCGTGGGGACCTCATAGCAGCCTTCCAGTACCTGAAGGGGGCTTATAGGGATGCTGGGGAGGGACTCTTCGTCAGGGACTGTAGTGACAGGACAAGGGGTAACAGGTTAAAACTTAAGCAGGGGAAGTTTAGATTGGATATAAGGAGGAAATTCTTTCCTGTGAGGGTGGTGAGGCACTGGAATGTGTTGCCCAGGGAGGTTGTGAGTGCTCCATCCCTGGCAGTGTTCAAGGCCAGGTTGGATGAAGCCTTGTGTGGGATGGTTTATTGTGAGGTGTCCCTGCCCATGGCAGGGGGGTTGGAACTAGATGATCTTGAGGTCCTTTCCAACCCTAACTATTCTATGATTCTATGATAATAGAATTACTCAGTTTGGAAGCAACAACAGGATGTCTTTAGTCCAGCCTAGTGCTCAACGTCAGATCAGCTCTGAGATTAAACTCAGTTGCTTTGGCCTTTGTTCAGTCTGGTCTTCAAAACCTACCTGGACAGCCTGTCCTAATTCTTGAGTGTCCTCATGGGGAAATCTGAACCCAAACCTGCCAGGGTCAGAGTGCACACTGACAACTGGAGAGCCCTATAGCTGAACTCACATGTAATTTTGAGGTAGAAACCACAGGCAAATCACATGTGTCAAAGTGGAGCTGGCTTACATGCAAAATTATTTTTTAGTACCCTGGAAGGGGATGGACTTTTCTTGTATGTCGTTATCAACTTCTCCAAAAATAGGTTTAACAATAATGGTGTGTGATGTATGAACTTCTATATACATTAAATAAGCCTCCAGCTTGATTCCTGGGACTCATTACACAAAATGTTCTGAGGGAGTATAAAAAAAAAAGGCTTCCACTCAGACAGCAAATCTAATTTTCTCATGGATAAAGTCCCACACTATTATTGACCTCAGCAAAATTCTGTTTATGCATGTTCAAAGGAGGTTATAACTTGAACCGGTGTTGGGAGGGTCAATTAAGATGACCCAGAATGCAAAGCTTATTTCACAAAAGACAACTATCAGAGTTTGGTTTGTTTAGTCTAGAAAAATGAAAGCTAAGAAGAAACTGCTTGCTTGCTATCTATTCATCAGGTGAATAAACTTAGAGGACTGAAATTGAAGAAATTTAATGTTGACATAAGAATGAACTGTCTATGAATAAATTTAGGATGGAAATCAGGAGGGTTTCAATCACCATAAAGATAGCTTTCTTGAACAGAGTTTCATTAGAAATAGTAAAGGCAAAGACCTATTAAATTTTAAAATTAAGACTATAATATTTCATGAAAGACTTGCTTGTGACTACAGATGACTGAATCTAGTAAAAGATTTCCTGTTTGATATTTTTAGTTCAGTTGCCGACCTTTTTCCAAGTCTCTTAAGGCCTAATTCTCAGAAATGCTAAAACCAGTTTATATTTGTTTAATCTTGTTCTTCTGAGAGCAGCTCTTTCATCTGAAAAATACATGTGCTACTTTAATTGAATGAGCATTTGCAATTTAGGATTGAATTAGAATAATTAAAAATTAGTTAAAATTATAATACATCCTGAGATTCTTTTTGAAGCAGCATAGGAACCTAAGCTTTTAAAGGTAAATTATCTCTTAGCCAGTTAAATAGATGATGATTTTTTAAAATCTTACAATGCAGAGGTAAGTCTGAACCATGGTATAGCCTTCTGTCCATAGGTGCTCTTTGGGTACTTTCTAATATGCATAAAGAAATTTCACTAGCACAGTGCAGAGTTTAAGAATACATACAAACTGTTAATTAGCACACATCTGGGGTAGTCGGTAATAATATACTACTAAGTTAAATGTTTGCATGCTGATAATGCAGGCACGTCAGAAGTCTCTCCTGGTAAGACCATTATTAGACAGGAGGTAAAGGGGTATTCTGTGTTGCTCAAAGTGTTACTGTATTGCTGCATCCAAATGAACACTTTTTTTCCTAAGCTTTTGTATCATTGCATACTGATGCTAGACCAGGTTGCTCCAAGCCCTGTCCAACCTGACCTTGAACATTGCCAGGGATGGGACAGCCACAGCTTCTTAGTGCAACCTGTTTCAGTGTCTCACCACCCTAAACACGCCCCCTAATGAGAGATATGCACATAGTAGAATCTATTTATACAACAAAACTACAATGAAGTAATGCAAAAAAGCTTCAATTTCTATGATTCTTCAATTTAATTGCATATACATGTGGCACACGTATGACTGAATAAACTGCTTGGGAAGTGAAGAAGTAACATTTGCATCACACAGAAAATGACTAAAGTTCAAAGTCTGATGTAATCTGAGAAGACCTAAGTAGACATTTTTCTTTTTCTAGCCATAGAAATATTTTTCTAAAATGGAGTATTTCATTGTTTAGCAGATATTTTTCAGTATGACAATAGCAATCAGTGCTTACAGAACAATGCTGTTGTTATACTTAGCTTCTATGCTTTCTGTGTTGATTGCCCCTTCAAATCTGTGGATATCTGGAAAAAAATTTAAGGGCTAGAAGTTTTGACAGCAGACTAGTTAGCCTGGGCATTGGGCTTATGTTTTTTAGAAACCGAGACAGCTTGGGTTTTAAGCAGAAGTTTTCTTAACTATTTGAATAATGACAAATTGACATCAACAAACTTACTTAAAGGGAAATGATTACTCTGATCTTTCTAATTATGTATCCTTACACACTTTCAAATGCAAATTCCATGTATGCAAAATAGATGAGCTTTAAATTTTCTTCCAAACTAAACTGTTCTAAGATTCTATGATTCCGTGACTTCCTTCTGCCATACTATGCGTATTTTATTCTGAAAAAGGAGTGAATAATTTTTTTACAGTAGTAATACTTGACAGATATTTCTAAGTCCTGAGATTTTCATAGTAATTTCTTTAAATTCTTTGCCCTAACTTTGATAGAAATTGGTATACGAAAAAAGAATGCACCCAAATTTCTTGTAACTCTATATAAAATCTACATCCAAAGGACATATTTTTGTGAACACTAGGATCCAATATACTTCTTGTTTCTTTAATTCTATCGTATGCTGTCCTTCATAAGAACTACTCATTTTGATCAGATGAAATGGCAAAATAAACTTTTATGAGCATTCTACATTTCAATGTAAAAAACTAGTTTTCAGACTTCTATATAAAAGACATAACTTTTCAGTCTGCCCTAAGTAGGTATTTTTACATAAGCACCGTTTTTCTCCTCCTTGCAACTTACTTATTTGAGGTGTTTAATCTTCCAAACTACAGCAGTCTTTACTGGCATTAAGTAGTCTTCCAGGGTTTGCTGTTTCAAAATTGACCTTCTCTTTTGTTCTCAGAACAAGTGCCATTTTCTCAACAGGTGTATTAATGCTTGGGGAATGTCAAAAAGCATTTAATGAGAAATTGCAGGTTTGAGAAAGGATGTCATATTTCCAAGCATGATTGAAAGCTCCCCCGCTTTGTCTCTGATATATTTCCCTGCCACTCTCACAGCTTCACATTAGTCACACACTGCCTGATGAAACCCTATTAATCACATTGATTATTTTAAGCCATTATCCACCAGTTTACGTTGTTCAAACTTGACATAAACTTCACAGATATTTTTCCAGCTTTTCAATGTATTGAAACAGATACTTGCAAGGCTTACTGAGACTGTAGCCATAGAAAGAAATCCTGCATACTCAATGTGAAAGCTTAGAGGATTACAGCTAACTGTAATCTGTTGTACCAGCAGAGCTTGAATATTTAAAGTTACAGAGAGGTTCACAGAATCGGAGAATAGTAAGGGTAGTAAGAGAGCAGGGGGCTGGAACTGGTTGATCTTTAAGGTCCCTTCCAACCCAAGTCATTCAATAATCATTCAGTTCCAACCCACTGCCACAGGCAGAGACACCTTCCACTAGATCAGGTTACTCCAAGCCATGTCCAGCCTGGCCTTGAACACTGCCAGGGATGGGGCAGCCACAGTTTCTCTGGGCAATCTGTGCCAGCGCCTCAGCACCCTCACAGGGAAGAATTTCTGCCTAAAGTCTAATCTAAATCTTCCTTCTGTCAGGTTAAAGCCATTCCCCCTTGTCCTGTCCCTCCAGCTGCTTGTCTAAAGCCCCTCTCCAGGTTTCTTGTAGCCCCTTTAGGCACTGAAAACTGCTCTAAGCTTTCCTCTTAAGGAGCCTTCTCTTCTTCAGGCTGAACAAGTCCAGCTCTCTCAGCCTGTCTTCACAACAGAGCTGCTCCAGCCCTCACAGCATCTTCATGGTCTCCTCTGGACTTGCTTCAATAGCTCTATGTCCCTCTTGTGCTGGGGGCCCCGGAGCTGGTTTTACCCCTGCCACAAAATATTTTCCAAGCATCAGCAGGTCCTAGAGGTCCCCACCTTCTGGGTTGAGTGGTGTGTTGGTGCTAGCAGTGAAGGAGGCATTAACTTGTCCTATCCTATATTTTGTACAGAGACCAAGGCATTGGTACTCTCTGACAAATGCTGCTAAAGTAAGTTCTCTATCCTGAATCAAGTCTTCACCACGAAAGATAGGGCTGACCCAGCACTAGGATCAGAATGAATGTATTAATTATATTGGCAATTATACACTTTATGTTCTTCCAGTGCTGGTCAGCAATTGCGGTAGGCATTTTATTGAAAAATTCCATTGTTTTAGATACAAAAGTTGGAGAAAATCTTGGACAGAAAGTACATCAGCTTCTATATAAGCAAAGAGCTACTTGGTACATACTGCAGTTATTGCTGCCAACTTTATTTTCTGCTAAAATTTCTTAAAAAAGGATAGACATTTCATTTAATGGTGACAGTCAGAAATATACCCACTGTTTACCTATAAAGTTCAGTTCATATGATAACCCATTTACTTTGCAATATACATGAAACCAAGAACAAGCAACTGGCTCACTGGACTATCTTATATAAGACATCAAAGGACGAATACATCTGAAGTTTCCTTCAGAACACCTTCTTTTTTTATGTAATATGACTAGACCTTAATACAGCGCATTCTGCTTATAGGCTTGTCCTTTGGTATGTGGTATACCTTGACTTAAGTTACCAGCTACTTTCCACAGAATGCTTTGAGATAGTAAGTTTTTGATGATACCCCATAATGTACTTTTGCTTTGAGAAACAGAGGGCCCAATCTGCATAAGTGGGAAGAGTTAATTTCATTTCAATACCACCTGATAATAAAGCACTTGCAAGATGTAGATTACTTTCTCCAGAAGACAGTAGTAAAATGTACATTCCCAGACTACTAAATCATATTCTAATGCACCAGATTCTAAAGGGGTTGTCATTATTATATCATATTAATTTCTTATCATGATCATAGATGTTACAAGATATTAAAATTCATATATCTTCCTGTCTTTTTTTGAGTCTGCTATGAGCACGCAGAAGATGATTGTATGAATATTCAATGTTTACTTCCATGTTATCCTCCCTATTTGCTTTAATATTACCAGTACAGACTCTCACAGCATTTTCTCTTATGGTGTAACAGTAGATAAAAAAGTGAGTAAACTTACATAGTGTAGCATACCTGTGAGTAACACTTCATCTTTGTTGAAGAAATAAGTTAACCCCATTATCTGTGTATTACCTTATCCCATATCACTAATATTTATATTCCATAGTACTAATATTTATTAATAGTTGCATAGAAGTGAGATAATGGGATTGACCGGTTCATCTAAAGTCAGCAGATCTGCAGCAGGATGGAAAACAATAAGTCTAACAGCACTCTAACTGCTAGCTAAAATGAAATGACCTAGTATAGGGCTTATGACTGAACAACTGGAGAGTGACCCTCTCTTTTTTCTGAGGGAACCATAGTGGCAAATAAAACCAAAGAATATTCCAAAGGTTTTGAGCTCATTCTTACCATGTGATTTCTAACCACCTCTTAATTTTCACAAAATAAAAACGGGCATACATAATGTAATTAACAATAAGGGCATGTTAATCTTCTATCCTTGAACTTCCATTTAATTGCTTGAAGGGTGATGCTCTTGGATCTGATACTTATTTACCAGGGATAAAGTTTAGCCACTTACTGTATTAATATTGACAGATGTCCCTGAGAGATAAGAAGTGAAAGCATATCAGTAGTCTTCAGTCATTTAATGTTAGAATATAACGCTCCTTAATACATGTTGACTTCCACATTTAGCTGTGGCGGCTGAGGCATGGACTCCAGTTGTGATGCAACCGAAATCATTTATTGAGCAGGCTTATAGGCTCTTTATAGACTCCTGCCTAGCTGTTAGTAATTCTTAGTATCTGTCAGTTTCTTTTTAGTACCTTTTGCAACATCATATGCTTTTCTCAACCAATCACATTATTGCTCACATGCCTTTGCTTGAACAACTTGTTTGTTTTCTGTTACCACTTTCTGCTACATTATTACTTTCCATTTTCCTTGAACACACATTCTTTTGTCCCTCAGTCCACACTGGAGATTTTCATTAGCTCCTGGTAAAGTCCCAGGTACAACATTACATCTTTGTCTTCAGTAACTTCTTTGTTTCAATGTCTGCAGTTCTCAGAGATTATCTTGGTGTTCTAGCTTAAACTCGTCTTGACTCCCATGGTTTGCAGTTGATGAGGGTCAGCATGTTCGTGTTGTTGTTCAGGTCTGCTGGCGCAGCTTCTTGTGCAGCATTCCCCACATTTAGCTTCTCTGCTGATGAGAAGAACAACATGAGAGACTTTTCCAGAGTTATTTTCATCAAATGAATGTAAAATGACATGGAAATAAGCTTCCTTTCTAAAATGACATGTTTAACGTCTTATTCCACCAATGGCGGTGGGTTGGGAGGGAATCACGACATTAAAGACTAGTTTATCAGGTGCATTTTTAAAGTAGATAATTCCAGATGATTTTGGAAAAACCTTTGAACACTAATTATCATAGGAATTCTCCTTTCAAAGGCTCTATAAAATTCAGAGAATTAGGAGGACACAAGTTTTTCAACAACATTTAAGTCCTAAAAATTCACTGGGAAAACAAAGAAAAAAAGGCTGATAAACTCATTCATTTCACCCTAAAGCAAGTGATGTACTCTTCCATTATATATTCTAAAGCATTTCATGGTCTACATGTGAAAATATTGAGTGATTATTCTGTACACCTGCCCTTGACTGCATTTCTCTCAAATGTGTGAACAACTTTTGATGCTACTTTTGAACGTTAAAAAATGTAAGTAATAGTAGTAGTAGTAGTAGTAAAAACATGATAGGAGGAAATGTTTTTGATTTTTCGAGGATTGTGAAATAGTATAAAAACATGTTTTGTACAGGTGCATGTTTCTGCCACACAGTTCATCTGATGTGCAGTAACTGAAAAGTATGTATGTATGATTATAATACCTGTCTTAACACACACCCTTAACAACTCTTCTCATGTAGTAATAGCTAATTTAAAATGAAGTGTTCTGAAAGGCATCCAGGAACTTGATATTTCAGAGAATTATCATAGAATGGTTCGGGTTGGAAAGGACCTTAAATCTCAACCAGTTCCAAGCCCCTGCCATGGGCAGGGATACCTCTCACTGGACCAGGTTTCTGTAAGCCCCATCCAGCCTGGCCTTGGGCACTGCCAGGGATGGGAAATATTTATATCACTCTTCATTGAATCCTATCAAATTTGAAAAACGTAGCAAACAGTGTTTAGAGAAATTGGCTTGATGGCTGATTAGTGTTGTTAGATACTCCTTTTCTGTAGGGTTTATGAAGTTGTTTTTTTTCTTAGCCAGAGAATGCAGAAAAATACTAAATATATTCAGGTATCAGCAAAATCGCATAAAAAAACCCACTTTTTTTCCCAGTGATAGTGATAGTAGTTGGCATCATTATTCGGGATTAGGGAATGGGTTTGCTTTTGCTTTCTTAGTACATATGCCTGTTTTGCTTTATATCATCACCAGCTTAGCCAATCTACTTCTGTTGCCTTTTAGAAGGGTATAGACTGTTTCAGTAGGTAGGAGCTGCTCTGGTTTGCTTCTTTACAAATGAAACAATCACCATACAGTAAATAACAGTCTGGTTTTATTAATTTCATTTATTCATCTGTTGCTAAAATATTAACAATGACTCAGGAGAAGCCACAAGTCACCACCATTCTCTCAAGGAAATCAGTATCAAATTAAAAAATATATTGAACTATGTATCAAACTATGAATGGACAGCACTGGGTAAATGCACTAAAAAAGCTTTCTTTAGGGGAAGTGTCAAGAAAGGCAGGTTTAGAATGGGTCACTATATGAACAAAATAGTCAGCAAATGAAGCATTTTATTGTCAAAAGAACCTGCACTTCATCTTAGCAATCTAATCTTGGTTTTCCCTGAAATTTTCTTTTATCTCTATGGATGGATAGACTTTGCAGCATCTGATTTCACTTATGAGAGCTTATGTGATTCAGTGAGGCAGGAGACTCTAAAGACCACCGTTTTGGTCACTTACAATGGGTAAAAACACAAAATGAAAAAACTTTATTTTAGCAGTCAATGATGGCAGGCCATGTCTTTTTTTTCATCATTGCCTCTCAGTATATCTTGGACCATATCAACTTGATCCTACTATGCAGCTCTGAAAGGACCAGAGTATACTCCTTACATTTATTTCCTCAGGAAAACTTGCAACCTTCTAGCATTACCTCCTGCCTCTCCTCACTTAAGATTATTAGGTTTTGGTTGGAGGGTTTTGTTTGGTTGGGGTTATTTTTGAAGTGAATATTTTGACAAAGATTTTTCGAGTCAAGAAAATTATTTCAAAGTTAATCAGCTTAATGGTACAAATCAAAGAGAAACAAACACAATTGCATCTAAGTATTTCATTTTGATAATGACAGACAGTGCTCTGAGAAGTTACTCATAAAAGTTTACTAAAATATTTGAGCTCACACAAAATAATTAGGGAAATAGCAAAGACATGACTTTGCTCTTCCCGAGATGACATTGTTTCAGTAAATTCAGCAGTTCCTTGGTTTCCAGTAAAATAGAACCCACCTTTACAGTTAGGTGCCCTCTTGCTCTTTCCCTTCTTCTGCTTTCCCAGTTGCTTTCCAAGTGATTTTTTTAATCAGTAGGAAGGGATACTACTAATAGCAATAATGGATTAGAAAGCTAATTGGGCACCACAAGTAAAAAACAGTAGCTATCCATTTTATGGGTATATAAAGTGAATGGAATTTCTCAATCTGAAATGCTTACATATGTAGCCTAAAGCTCACATCAGTCAACCATGCTTCTCCATATTTTTCTATTAAGAAATTTGAAACTTTTAAGAGCATTTAATTTTTCCAAACAGAGTTAAATTCTGCCTCAGAAAGACTGAGAAAGCAAGTACAAAACCTCCTGATGTTCCAGATACACAAAGTGTGGTGTGGCAAGAAACTGAGCACATTAAACAGACAAAAATTGACCCTTCTATTGTAAAGATGTACTATGTTAGATACAAGCAATTTCATTCAAACGGCTTCATTGTATTATTTAGACTAAAAATTGTAGTGGATTTAATGGAAACCATCAAGGTTCTCAACTCAGTTGTTTTACATGCCATGTTCTCATGGAAAACAAATAATCAGAGACTCACCAGGATAAATCAGAGTTTGTAAGCTGTGGCTTTCATGCTGCTTGACTACATCATTTTTGGAAATCTGTGTTGTGAAAGAGAGGAAGATCCTAATTTCTATAAATAGGAAAGATCCTATTATTTTCAGGAAAGTTTACAGCATCATTTGAATTTGGAATTTTCACATGGTTAATCAGGAAAATTCAAACAAATCAGTAAGAAGAAAATATTATCCATAAATTCCTGTGATTTTTTTTTTTTTTTTTTTTACAATATACCATATCTGATTTTTTTAGCTAATGTTGGGTAATGTTTAAAAAGATTTAAAAAAATCAACAGAAAAATAACAAAAAACCCCAAACCCCAAAACATAATGTTTATGCATTATTGTATTACAGGAATAGAAACATAGCTGTGTTACAGAGCATCAAGGGATAAGGAAAATACCTTAGTGATTTTTAAACAAAAGCAGGAATGGAATAGCCTAGTTGCTTCATAATGCAGTGTTGGAACGTTGCTCCTTGTTATTCTACTCAGAGCTTCCATTAGCAGTTTTGCCTTTTTACAGAAAAAATAGTCTGAATATCTCTGGCATAATATGGAATGTGGTATACATGGCATGTACTCCCAAGGAATTTATATTTTTTGGCATGGAAATTTCTCCTCCTAAAAGCAGTAGTACTGCAATAAGCTTGTGACTTGACTGTTAATTCTAAGCATTATATAATCAATTTTGGTAACATGTGACAGCAATTAGATATCATTTCCATATTGCCTTTATCAAAAAATTAAGGATTTACTCTGTCTACATTAACATATTTTAATAGATAATAACTTCTCTATGTTCATTTACTGAAAACATTAATTCAATGACTTAATCAGATTTGCTGAGAAAGCAAAACTCTTTAAGATGCAGCCAAGCCTATTCATAAAATTTTTTTTTTTGAAAAAAATAACAGGATGAAAAAGGAATCATCATCCCCTTTAAATTATTTTATACTTCTTTCTACATTTTCAAACACCTGGAAAATTTTTCATAAAAGCCAATCAACAGCTAGCCTGTTGGCTCAGGAGTGTGAATTCATATATCTCCTGAGGTATGATGAAATAGGGTAGAGATAAAGAAATAGTGAGCATCTAGACTTAAAAGTGACAAAGTATCTAGTTACTCCTCACAGCAACTGAAGGGGAAAAATCAATTATAATGCCTATACATCTAAAAATACAGCTCATACCTCTACATGGTGCATGATCACTTGAGCTGAGCAGATGAGAGAGCAAAGAGGGAATGGGAGACTGAGGAAGTGATCACCAAAGGGTGCATTAGAAGTTCAGCAAGCTGAAAGCAATTTCAGTTAGAAAGGAAGAAAGAGAAACGTTTTTATGTTGATCTATTCATGCTTCACGATTTGACTTGCAGTAAGGGCCACCTGTTTTGTAGCTTACTTATTGAAACGAGGTAAAAAATTTTATGACAGATTCTGATACCCCACTGTGCTGAAGCAAACCAGAAATTAATCAAATAAAATCAGCCCAGTATTTATATAAGATTACTGTAAATATCAGACCCCTCATACTAAATAGTATCTCTGTGACATAAATCTGTAGCATATAGAATCATAGAATGGTTTGGGTTTGAAGGGGCCTTAAATATCACCCACAGGTAGAGAAAACTTCCACTACACTAGGTTGCTTCAAGCCCCGTTGAACACTGCCAGGGATGGGGCAGCCGCAGCTTCTCTGGGCAACCTTTGCCAGTGCCTCACCACCCTCACAGGGAAGAAATTCTGCCTAAGATCTCATCTCAACCTCCCCTCTATGAGGTTAAAGCCATTCCCCCTCCTCCTGTCCCTACAGGCCCTTGTCCAAAGCCCCTTTCCAGGTTTCTTGTAGCCCCTTTAGGCACTGGAAGCTTCTCTAAGGTGTTGCCTTCAGGAGCCTTCTCTTCTCGATGCTGACCATACCCAGTTCTCAGCCTGTCTCCAGAGCAGAGGTGCTCCAGCCCTTGGAGCATCTTCATGGCCTCCTCTAGATTCACTCCAACAGCTCCACATCCTTCTTAGGTCTCTTATAATAGCCTCTAATATGTGGCTATTTCTTTTAGACACCTATCAATTCTTTGGACAGAATTCATAGATGTCATTCACAGCATTCCCTTAAGTAAATGTAAGCAGTTGTATTCTTGGCTACTTCCTCTTTTAAGAGGGGAGTAAGGACTTTACCTTTCCTTCCTGAGGGAGATGTAGTCATCCTAGGGAAACTCTTTTCTAAAAAGTGGTTTGAGTTCTGGGTGAAAAGCTGTTGGTTCAGACTGTCTTCCAACAAGGTTGGTCTGTCCAATTAGAGCAGAAAGCAAAAGGCCTGCAGCAAGAATCATACCCACTCCTTGCATGTGATCACTGCAAGCATTGACTGCAGAAGGATAGCGCTTCTGCTCTCCCTGTACTACAGCAAATTACACTTTGCTACAGCAGCATTAGGACACCTCATAGTCATTAACGTGCTCTGCAGAAAGCGTGGTTGTTTCATACAGAAAATTCAAAGGATGTCATTCTCTGATGGCCAGACAAGGCATAAGCAGTTATTTTAGAGATTGACACCTTGCCAGTTTAAACTCTACTTCATTTTAAGCAAACCTCTAAATTAGTAGATAACACTAAGTATTGTGTATCACATCTGGCTACCAGGTCTTGTTCATGCCATTTTGTTAATGTTTCTTTAAGAATATCACCTTTTCGCTAAGGGGAAATTGGAAGACCCGGGGAATTACAGACCAGTCAGTCTCACCTCTGTGCCTGGTAAAATCTTGGAGCACATTCTCCTCGATGGCATGCTAAGGCACATGAAGAACAACAAGGTGCTTGGTGACAGCCAGCATGGCTTCACTAAGGGGAAATCCTGCCTGACCAATTTGGTGGCCTTCTATGATGGGGCTACAGAACTGATGGACAAGTGTAAAGCAGTTGATGTCATCCACCTGGACCTGTGCAAAGCATTTGACACTGTCCCACACAACATCCTTCTCTCTAAATTGGAGAGATATCAATTTGATGGATGGACCACTCGGTGGATAAAGAACTGGCTGGATGGCCACACACAAAGAGTTGTGGTCAATGGCTCGATGTCCGGCTGGAGACCGGTAACAAGTGGTGTCCCTCAGGGATCGGTGTTGGGACCGGTCTTGTTTAACATCTTCGTCGCTGACGTGGACAGTGGGATTGAGTGCGCCCTCAGCAAGTTTGCCGATGACACCAAGCTGTGTGGTCCGGTTGATATGCTGGAGGGAAGGGATGCCATCCAGAGGGACCTTGACACGCTTGTGAGGTGGGCTGATGCCAACATTATGAAGTTCAACCATGACAAGTGCAGGGTCCTACACCTGGGTCGGAGCAATCCCAGGCATGGCTACAGGTTGGGCAAAGAAGAGATTCAGAGCGGCCCTGCGGAGAAGGACTTGGGGGTGCTGGTCGATGAGAAAATGAACATGGGCCGGCAGTGTGTGCTCACAGCCCAGAAAGCCAACCGTATCCTGGGCTGCATCAAAAGGAGCGTGACCAGCAAGTCGAAGGAGGTGATCCTGCCCCTCTACTCTGCTTTTGTGAGACCTCACCTGGAGTATTGTGTACAGTTCTGGTGTCCTCAACATAAAAAGGACATGGAACTGCTGGAACAAGTCCAGAGAAGGGCCACGAGGAAGATCAGGGGACTGGAGCACCTCCCGTATGAAGACAGGCTGAGGAAGTTGGGGCTGTTCAGCCTGGAGAAGAGAAGGCTGTGTGGGGACCTAATAGCAGCCTTCCAGTATCTGAAGGGGGCCTATAGGGATGCTGGGGAGGGACTCTTCATCAGGGACTGTAGTGACAGGACAAGGGGTAACGGGTTAAAACTTAAGCAGGGGAAGTTTAGATTGGATATAAGGAGGAAATTCTTTCCTGTGAGGGTGGTGAGACACTGGAATGGGTTGCCCAGGGAGGTTGTGAGTTCTCCATCCCTGGCAGTGTTCAAGGCCAGGTTGGATGAAGCCTTGGGTGGGATAGTTTATTGTGAGGTGTCCCTGCCCATGGCAGGGGGGTTGGAACTAGATGATCTTGAGGTCCTTTCCAATCCTAACTATTCTATGATTCTATGATTATGAGAATATCACCTTTTTCTTTAGGAATATCACCTATGTTCCTCTGCAGCATGGTTTGTCTCCCCTCTTCACACTTCATTCAGCCCCCATCAGCTTGTTACCTTCAGAAATATAAATCAGAGAAACTCATTTTCTCTGTGAAAAAAGATAGCTGAGCCATGGCCATTAAAAGATTGTAGAAGGTAGAAAAAATACAGCTCTGAAGAAACAGGAGCTGCCTTAAGATACTGTGCTTATGGTGAAATTGCATGGCAATTTTTCCACTGACTTAATTGGCACTTCACACAACCAGGGCAGGATTCAGTCTTCCGTATTTTTCTGTTCAGTCACTAGGGAAAGACTATTAGCTGTGATGATGTATACCAAGCCTTCAGTCAGTTAACAGGACCTAGCAATTTGTTTAGTCCATCTAGCTGAGGCAAAATCATACCAAAAAAAAAAAAATCATTCTCCTTTGGCCCATCAACTGAGCTGCAGACACAGCTCTGAACAGAATAGCACTGATACAGCATTTCTGACTCAATATTTTGGACAGAGAATCTGTGGCTGCCCCATCCCTGGCAGCGTTGAAGGCCAAATTGGATGATGCTTTGAGCAGCCTGGCCTAGTGGAAAGTGTCTCTGCCAGTTGCAAGGAGTTGGAACTGGATGAGCTTTAAGGTCCATTCCAAAATAAACTAGTCTGAGATTCTACAATTAAACTCTTTATGTCAGAATCAAGATGATTTAATGATGAGTTTGGTAATGGCTCCTCTTAATAGTTTGCTGTTTCTCAGGGTCATTGTCTTCAGGGAGGATTATTCAGTTACTGGAATACTAGCATGCAACACAACTCTCTTTTTTTCCCCCTGCTGAGTTATAGGAAGATCAGTGTCCCCATTCTTAGAAAGAAGGGCAATCTGCTTAAATAATAAGCAGTGGAAAATTAATTTATGTTTCAAAATCAAGTTTGAAATTTGTGCTATGGATCCAAAAGTTGATTAGATGTATCCTTAACAGGAAACATTGCTGTAGAAACTGAGCAAACACTTGGTAGCTGATATGAGCACAGAGATAAAACTCATTTTCATTTGGGGGGGTGGTTTATCATTATAAAAAAAGTTTCAGAAGAAGCAATATCTATAATCCCCTGATATTTATGCCTTTATTTTAAATTTCATCCTTCATGTTGTACTAATCTTTATAAAATTCCCTAGTCTGCAGAAGCATTCTGAATTCAATTCACTACTTCATCATAATAAAACTGATTTCAAGGTGCATTAGATTTCTCCAGACAGAACCGTAATATATGTTTGTTTCAAATAAACAAACAAAGAGATGAAAAAACAGTGGTGACGGGAGAGAGGCCTCTTTCATTCAGCACTTAGTGAGCTGAGACAGTCTCAAACCTCTAGTTGGCTTCAGAGATAACTATGTTGTGCTCTGCCTTCTGCTTTAAATTGAAAGAGTAGGAAAAAAATGATTCATGCAATTTTGAGGGCAAATTCAATGTCAGAAAAATATCTCAGAAAATAATAAATGATTCCCAAAAATAAGAAAAAGGTAATAGGGAAATTTCTCCTGGAAATTTGTAGTTACTTTTCTGGTAATTGCAGGTACATGTGGCAGAGCCTTCAAAAGAATATACTATACATATATATATTTGCACCTACATAGCAATGAACATGATCACCTCCCTTCTGTCACTTCTCCGTATGTCATGTTTCCAAAACCGAATTTGTCCACTTCCTGTGCGAATATATAGTGTATTCTTGGCTTGTGGATATGAAAATACAGGTCTCAAAGGCTGACTTTGTATCATCTTTATTATGAGAGACTTAATAAAAAAATAGAATAAAAAATAATAAAAGAATGGTACCAAATTCTAGCTGTTGTTCATAGTCTAAAGAAGATATCTTCTAAGTGAGATTCTTGAATTTTGTTACATCATGTGGTAATTTAAAAGTGATGCTTATCCTGAAACATTAGGAAATACAACCTGTTGTTTGAAAGAAATTGAGGAAAATAGGGTTTTCAAAAGTTTATGTGTAAGTTTTGACCTGGAAATTCTTATGCATACTAATTTTATATTTTCAAATTATCTGTGCTCATGCGAATTGGAATTTTCATAAAGAAGAATTGAAATATATAGGTTTTTATTTGTCATTTATGTGATTGAAAGATACATATGATACAAAGCCTGAGGTGTGTCTTAAGGTGTTTTGCTATGCACATATTAAATGAACAGATATTCATGTAAGATCAACTACAAAATTTATTTTTCAATATGCACAGAAGATGAATTTCTTGTTTCACCTACGTAACTAAAATAAACAGGTTTTAAGCAGCTCCAAAAAATCATCTCAAAGCTAAGGGTTTCTTTATTTCTCAATGACACTGTCTTGCATGGTCATTTTAAAAGCAGGCTCTGTAAACACTGTACAAGAGCCAAAAATGGAAGTAAATTTCTGGCTCAAACCTCAGATTTCTGAAGTAGGAGATTTGCATGCAGAATTTAATCCTGAACCTACTGGAGTATACAAGCTTTGCCAAACTTTGAAGTTGGTCAACAAAGGATAACTTCAAACAGGTAGAAAAACACATCGTATGCCACTTTGACATGATTACATTCCTGATCCAAAATACAACTTTTAAGAGTATATTAGTACAAAATGAAATTAGGACATTCAGTTTGTGAACACAAAAAAACGGAAATAATTTGGTCACTAAAATTCTGTACTGCATCACATTCTGAATGGACCACTAAATAATATCATACATTAAAAGACAATTGGTAATGCAAATGTGAAGAAGTTCCTTTAGTTAGGAAATCTAACCTTTTTCAGTGGTACGAGATCTAAAATGGACACTCCAACCTACATATCCACATAGAATCATGGAATCACAGAATGTTTCAGGTTCAAAATGGCCTAAGTTAGCCCAGTTCCAGCCCCCTGCCATGGGTAGGGACACCTTCCACTAGGCCAGGTTGTTCCAAGCCCCATCCAGCCTGGCCTTGAACACTGCCAGGGATGGGGCAGCCACAACTTCTCAGGGCAGCCTGTGCCAGTGCCTCACCACCTTCATAGGCAAAAATTTCCTCCTAAAATCTCATCTCAATCTACCCTCTGTCAGGTTAAAGCCATTCCCCCTTGTCCTGTCCCTACACGCCCTTGCCAAAAGCCCATCTCCAAGTTTCTTGTAACCCCTTTATGCAGTAGAAGCTACTCTAGGTCTCCCCTTAAGGAGCCTTCTCTTCTGCAGGCTGGACAAGCCCAGCTCTCTCAGCCTGGCTCCAGAGCAGAGCTGCTCCAGCCCTCACAGCATCTCCGTGGCCTCCTGGCCTTGCTCCAACAGCTCCACAGCCCTTTTGTGCTGGTTGCCCCAGGGCTGGATGCAGGACTGCAGGGATGGTCTCCCCAGAGCGCAGGAGATGGGGAGAATCCCATCGCTCAAACTGCTGCTCAAGCTCTGGGGATGCAGCCCAGCACACACGGGGGTTTCTGGGCTCAAGTGCACATGGCTGGGGCTAGGGGAACTCCTCGTCAACCAACGCTCCCAACTCCTTCTTCCCAGGGCTGCTCTCAATCCAGTTTCTGCCCAGTATTTATTTAATATGTGTGACACTCACACACTGCATTAAGTGAAATACTAGTGAAAAATGTCATTTTATTTCTCAGAACAATAGCTCCCAGTTTATCACATACCTGATAACTGACAGTAATAGAAGAAAATTGGGTATAATTTTTCATCATCATCTTCGTAAAGAGGTTGCCACCAAACTGCCCCTGCAAATTGTGTGAGGACTGACCAATATATGCATTGCTTTTTTTATCTTTGAAATGTAATCTCACCTTTGGTTTAAAAGCAATGCAGGTACACAAATCCTCATGCCATTCATCTCCATTAATTTTAATTGAATGCTTTTGTGCATTGGTCTCTCCGAACTCTGTACTGGCAACAAAACTCCTTTCAACTCTCTAAGCTATGAACTCTTTTTCCAAAGACTGTGCATCTTCACTGAGATTTTTCTTGGAAAACTGTAATAGTTTGATTTTTTTTTCCCAATTTTCTTCTCTAGCCCTGTGCAAAGCTCCAAAGATTCTTCTTTCAGCTTCCTGAAGAGGTAGAAAGAGGTTCCTCTATTTCTCTTTTCTCCCATGCATTGAGATAAACTTGAGTGGCAGCCTGTTGAGGGGATTAAAATTGGAAGAAAATAACTTTGGGTAAAATATTTAGCCAATCTCTTTTCTCCTAGATTATCAGCAGGAGTTGTGAATACATGATTTTGGGTAAGACATTGCTCAGCAGACTGTCTGCTTTTTATTGCAAAGTGACTGTAAAAAATGTTAATAACATAACAGACTGCACTTCAAAAAGATCTGGGAATGACTGCTAAAAATACAGATAAAAAGTTGTTGTCTTTTAATTTAATTAAATTATGTTAAAAAATAAGTGGCTATGCTTTGCTGTTGGTAGCATGATTACACAAGCTGCAATAGCATACAGAGAAGCCCCAACAGGGACCAAGTCAAGCCACACCATAGAAGCAGTAGCAGCCAGCTCTCAGATGTTCACAGGCCACCAGGTTTTTGCCCTGAGGTAATTAGCAGCAACAGGGGAGCAAGACCCAAGAAGAGGGATTTCGGACCATAGCCATTTTTCCCCCTGAGGATGTGGCCCACTTGCATCCTGCACCAGGCATAAGCAGTGGGTCTCCGGCAATGGAACCACCAGCCATGCTGTGCAGGGGAGGCATGACCACAGACAATGGAATTGAGAACATACACAGCAATTTTTCCAATGACACTAAGCAGTGCGGTGCAGCTAACACACTGGAGAGAAGGGATGGGATCCAGAGGGACCTGGACAGGCTGGAAAGGTGGACAGCGTGAACCTTGTGGAGTTCAACAAGGCCAAGTGAAAGGTCCTGTACCTGGTCTGGGATAATCCCAAGCACAAATACAGGCTGGAGAAAACTGGATGGAGCAGCCATGAGGAGCAGGACTTGGGGGTGTTGGGTGACATGCCCTAGCAATGTGTGCTTAAGCCCAGAACCCCTGTGTGTGCTGGGCTGCATCCCCAGAGCATGAGCAGCAGGTCAAAGGAGGGTATTCTCCCCCTCTGCTGAGCTCTGGGGAAACCCCCCTGCAGTCCTGTGTCCAGGTCTGGAGCAATAACACAATGAAGAGGGCAAAATACTGGCTGAGGCTGCCCAGAGAGATGATGGATGTGCCATCCCTGGAGACGTTCAAGGATAGGCTGGATATGGTTCTGGGCAACCTGATCGAGTTGAAGATGTTCCTGTTCATTGCATGGCGGATGACTAGATGAGCTTTGACAGTCCCTTCCAACCCAAACTATTCTACAATTCAATGATTATGTGATAAGAGCTACATGGAACTGTTGGAGCAAGGCCAGAGGAGGCCACGGAGATGCTGTGAGGGCTGGAGCAGCTCTGCTCTAGAGACAGGCTGAGAGAATTGTCTTGTTCAGCCTGCAGAAGAGAAGGCTCCTTAAGGGGAAACCTTAGAGCAGCTTCCAGTGCCTAAAGGGACACCAAGAAACCTGGAGAGGGGCTTTAGACAAGCAGCTGGAGGGACAGAACAAGAGGGAATGGCTTTAACCCGACAGAAGAGAGATTGAGACGAGGAGGAAGTGAAGATGGTGAGGCACTGGCACAGGTTGCACAGAGAAGTTGCGGCTGCCCCATTCCTGGCAGTGTTCAAGGACAGGGTGGATGAGGCTTTGAGCAGCCTGTTCAAGTGGAAGGTGTCCCTGCCCATGGCAGAGAGTTGGAACTGGATGAGCTTTAGGGTCCCTTCCAATCCAAGCCATTCCATGCTCCTTGAGGAGCAGGACTGTTATTTGTGTGCCTGTTTGGATACACAGAGCTATTGGGGAATGCTGTAAACCTCAGTCTGTTTTCTGACATTGATGAACAAAGGTTTTGGACATAAACTGAGAAATCACTGACAAGATGTAGGCCCCTCTCTTCAGAGACCATCAGTAGGTATTCTGCAAGTAGTTTTAAAGAAGTTTGGATTTTATCCTTTGTGAAAACAAAGATTATGGTGCTTGTATTGTGAGTTTACAATACTTATCCAACAAAGGCTTACTCATAGATTTAGGTTTTGAATAGCAAGTAAATTCTGAGTGCACTGTAATCAATGGGAATTTTGCCAGTGTCTTAACTAAGGCTAGGTTTTCACCTTCAAAAACGCTGATAACACACAGATGTTTTAGTTGTTGGTAAGTAATGCTTACCCTGATCACGTACTTACTCTGTCAGTGAGGGGGGGCACGGGAAACCGGGAGGAAGCAGAGAGGAGACCTGACCCAAACTAGCCAAAGAGGTATTCCATATCATAGCACGTCATGCCCAGTGTATAAGTTGGGGGAGTTACCCAGAAGGGGCAGGTCGCTGCTCTGGGTATCGGTTGGTGGGTGGTGAGTAATTGTATTGGGCATCATTTGTGTTTATTGTTGTTTTTCCCCTTCCCTTTTTAGATTTTATATTGTCTCAGTTATTTCCCCTATCATTATTATTATTGGTGGTAGTAGTAGTAGTTTTGTATCGTACTTTAGTTACTGGACTGTTTTTATCTCAACTGTGGGATTCTTTTCATTCCCCTCCCCCTCCCTCTGGGAGCACGGAGGCAGGGAAGAAGGTGGAGAGTGAGCGAGCAGCTATGTGGTTGTGAGTTACCAGCTGGGTTTAAACCATGACACTAGTCTAATGCTGAGACTAAAGATACATTAGCAAACTTCTTTATTCAATTGTAAGCTCTTAAATTGCCTATAAAATTGCAGTTATGCAGAATGCTGTTCACCCAATTTACTTAAGAAATGAGCAGGTGACAAACAGGTGAAACAGATTCTGTGTTTCAAGTACATGAGACAGCTTGCTCCTATTTAAACATAACACCTATAAATACTTTACATTTCAGAAATATGTGGGTAATGTGGCTTAATGCCACTCATTACCTGTCATCCATTTGAGAAGTAGAATTAATTTGCTACCTTTGTGTTCTTTTTCAGCTCATTTAGGAGATGAAATGTAATTTGTAGGATAGCTAATAAAGGTTTCCTCTGAGGGGGAAAATACAAATGTGTATCATGAATTATGTTGCTTGTATACTGAAATATGGTGCAATTCTGTATGAAATTTTTCTTCATGAAAACAATGTGTCAGATAGTGCCTTTAAAATTAGCATAAATCAAAAATAAGTCAAGGTTGATCACCTTTACAAGTGAGTATCAGTGGGTTTATCCTGATTATGAACTGTTTCAGATATATCTGATTATAAAAAAAATAATTTGAGCTAGGTTAATATTTTTTATTTGTTTTCTGATTACTATCTGACCTAGGTGTGTTAGTAGGCCAGTAGCAAGTCTCCTTCCCTATGCTCTTCAGCAGCAATAACCTCTGCTTTCCTTCCCTCCTTCTCTCCCCTTGTGCTCTGCTTCAGTTTTGTGTGCCATGGCTCTCTTCTTCTCCCAGTTATCCTGTTCTCCTATCCATCAGCTTCTATTCTTTACAGAACTTTTCAGATAGCTACAGAGAGAGGAAGGTACAAATGGGAGAAAGTTCACAAAACTGGTGACTTACTGCAGTCATGTTATTAACATTAGCAGTCTTTCACGCAAAAGAATACTTTAAGAGACCACAGACGGATGGCAAACTGCAAGCTTGTGAGTCAATGCCAATATACCTTAAACAATTTTAGGCCTTGCAGTAAAGTGAATTAAAGAACTGGGTCATCAACAAACACTGGTATTTCCACAACCTGTCAGAAGTTTCTCTGCTTCAGCTGAGCTGAAAAGAAAGGGATTGATGGTAAATCAATAATGCTAAATTGTCATATGCAATACTGCATAATGGTAACACTTAACAGCTAAGCATAGAGTAGGTATACCTTTCTGGAAATAGATTCTGATTGTCCATGTGTTTGGCAGTTAAATTGTTCCTCTCTTCCTGATTTCTCAATATGCATGGGAAAGGGATTGCTCTCTAGTACTGTATTGAAATCACAAATGTAGATGGTTTCCCAGTCCATTTTTCGGTACTAAAGCACTGATAACATTTCTCTCATAAGTAAATGAAAACAGATTTAAGGTTCATGCATCTATGGAAATCATTGTGAGAGGATGTACTCTTACCTGAAGCATAGATCATTTTTGAGACTTTTTTGTTTGATTTTTTCCCCTTTTGATCATATTTATCTTCCTGAAATGGTGTATAATTTTGCTTACCAATTTAGGCATGATACAGGATAACGTCTTTCAAAAAAAAAAAAAAAAAGATAGTAATGTACAATTCACCTGACCATATATCTTCGATGGGATCCTTGAGTTAGAGAGCAGAGTTGGAGTTCCACTTTGTCCTTTAAACCACGACAGTTCTTTGTGGCACACAACATGGGGTTCGAAGGGTTGAGATAATGACAGATCTGACCAGAGTGTGCCTAATTGTATTTGTGATAAGCATTCATTTTTTCAGAGTAATAGTCACTCGTCACAATGCTGATTTATTGGCTCTTAAAGTTGTTGCTCTTGATCTCAGAGTTTCAGCATGTTGTACCTTACTTACAGCTGGTATTTGCTGTTTTAGTGTTTATCAGCTGGGGGCCTTAGGCTAAGGTTCTTGTTTCATTGCACTTTATGGTAATGACTTGTAATACAATAGACACATTGATCATGACACTGATCTGGCTTGCGTTCCCAATGTGGTCATCACCTCTATACTTTGGGAGATACATAATAGAAGTCTTTAGCAATTACACTTATTTTTTCCCCTCCTCGGGTGGTCAACCCGTGAAGGAGACATTCCCTTACACTCTCAGCACCCCCACCAGACCGTTTACAGCATCATTTGAGTGTTTTGAAGGGTTTGAATGGCATCTAGGTACCCTTGAGACCTTCCTGCTGACTGTGATGGGGATCACTATGTTGTCACGCATACAGAGTGTGTTTTGCCCACAACCATTTTGTGTGATCTCGAGAGTTAAGCAAAGTCGGGTTTGAGCCTTGTCTAGGGTTAGACGACAAAACAGGAGGACCAAGAGATTTTCCCCGAGGCTGGAGAATCGTGAGTGGCAGGGTGAGTGGCAGGGTGTGTGGGATAGTATGGGCAAGTATCTATGCTAGTGAACTCCTCCAGTGCTTTGGAACTTCACCACTGAACAAGAGCAAAATATGGAAAAATTAGTAAAATACTTAAATGAGGTGTGTTGTCATTCTGGTCATACCAAAGAGGGACAAATCATGGCAACATGCTTACAGAGCCCTGTTCAACACAACAGCAACCCAGAAAGTGAAGAAAGATGAAGAACCAATGCACTTACTACCTGGGACAGCATCTGAACAAGAGTTATTATTATATGAATCATAGGAAGAGGAAGAGGTAACTTATTAACCCCGGACCTCAACCGAGCTACTGAATATACAAAAAGATTTCACCTGTCATCCAGGGGAGCACATCATCACCTGGTTGCTCTGATGCTGGGACAATGGGGCCGATGGCCACAAACTAGAAGGTAGGGAAGCGAAGCAGCTGGGATCACTTGCTATGGGAGGGAGAACTGACAAAGCAGTCACAAAAAGAGAAACAGTCCCTCAGCCTTTGGAGATGGCTCTCGGCAGCTCTGAAAGAAAGGTTTCCCTACAAGGACGATGTTCTTTCAAAAAACCCCTTTGTGCCCCACGTTGGGCGTCAAAAAGAACTGTCATTATCCCAACCCTTTGGGCCCCACATAGGGCACCAAAAAGAGCTGTTGTGCTTTAAACAAAAATCAGCCATAAATCATACAGTCGCTCTCTCACTCCATCCCTTCTTGCCCTCCCCCTACTCCCAGAGGGATGGAGAGGAGAATCGAAAAGAATGCAACTCTCACGGGTTGAGATAAGAACAGTTTAGTAACTAAGGTATAACACAAATCACTACTGCTACCACCAATAATAATAATGATAAAGGAAATAACAAGAGGAAAGAATACAACACCTCAACACCAGCCGACCAGTAAATTGTCCCACTCCGCCCAGCCAAGCACTGACCCATACTTTGTCCAACCCTGCAGGCCTCTCCTACAGTGGGCCCAAGGTCTTCATTCTCACAGTCCCTGCGTCTGCCTTCTAAGACCTGGGTGGTGCAGCCAGAGCCTTTGCCAGTGAAGACCGAGGCAAAGAAGTCATTCAGAACCTCAGCCTTCTCCAAATCCTGTGTAGCCAGTTCTCCCGAAAGCTTCCTCAGGGGGCCTATGTTGTCCCTAGTCTGTTTTTTGTTTGCTACGTACCTGTAGAATCCCTTCCTGTTACCCTTAACATCCCTGGCTAGGTTTAATTCTAACTGGGCCTTAGCCTTCCTAACCTGGTCCCTAGCTTCCCGGACAACATCCCTGTACTCTACCCAGGCTGTCTGTCCTTGCTTCCATTTTTTATTAGCCTCTTTTTTCCTTTGAATTTTCCTCAGCAGCTCCTTATCCATCCAAGGAGGTCTCCTGGCCCTTCTGCTGCACTTCCTTCTAGTTGGGATGCAGCACTCCTGAGCTTGTAGCAGGTGATCCTTGAATATCAACCAAGAGTCTTGGGCCCCCCTGCCCTCCAGGGCTATATCCCATGGAATCTTACTATGCAGGCTCCTGAAGAGGCCAAAGTCTGCTCTTTTGAAGTCCAGGGCAGTGAGCTTACTACACGCTCTTCTCACAGTCCTGGGGATCTCAAATTCGACCATCTCGTGATCGCTGCATCCAAGGCTGCCCTGGAGTACCACATTCTCAACAAGCCCTTCCCTGTTGGTGAGCACAAGGTCAAGCATGGCACCTCTCCTTGTCGGCTCCTCTATTACTTGCAGAAGGAAGTTGTCTTCCACACAATCGAGGAACCTCCTGGATTGCTTGTGCCGTGCAGTGCCATCGTTCCAACAGATGTCAGGGTGGTTGAAATCCCCCATGAGAACAAGGGCCTGCGAGCGGGACGCTTTTCCTATCTGTCTGTAGAGTGCTTCATCCACAGGTTCTCCTTGATCAGGTGGCCTGCAGCAGATTCCCACAGTAATGTCTCCCACGGCTGTTTTCCCTTTAACCCTGACCCACAAACGCTCTGTAAACTGCTCACCTGCCCCCAGACAGAGCTCCATACTCTTCAGCCTATCCCTAACATAAAGGGCAACTCCCCCTCCCCGCCTGCCAGGCCTGTCCTTTCTAAAGAGCCTGTAACCTCCCATTCCAACACTCCAGTCATAGGAGCCATCCCACCATGTTTCTGTGATGCCTATTATATCATACCCCCATAGATGTGTACACATCTCTAATTCCTCTTGTTTGTTCCCCATGTTGTGAAAGCAGTGTGTGTATGTGTGTGTGCGTCTGTGTTTAGCTTCTTTCTGTACAGATGCCACAATACATGAACATGTACATGTTTGTGCACATGTAGCCATAACTTTCTTACTTCTTTTAGGTCTACTGCGTGAGAATGCACCTCAAATCATGTGTTCAGTTCTGGGCCCCAGGAGAGACAGCGAGGTGCTGGAGCAGGTCCAGAGAAGAGAAATGGAGCTGGTGAAGGACATGGAGGACAAGTGTGATGAGGAACGGCAGAGGGAACTGGAGGGGTTTAGTCTGGAGAAGACTCAGGGGGGGACCTTATTACTCTCTACAACTGCCCGAAATTAAGATGGAGCCTGTAGGTGGCTGGTCTCTTCTCCCATGTAACAAGTGATAGGACAAGACAAGACAAAACAGCCACAACCTGTGCCAGAGGAGGTTTAGACTCCCCTGGCACATTAGGAAAATATGCTATTATGATATCAGGAAAAATTTCTTCTCTGAAAGGGTGGTCAGGCATGGGAACAGGCTGCCCAGGGCAGTGGTGTAGACACCATCCCTGGAAGTGTGCAAATAATGTGTAGATGAGGCTTTTGGTGACATAGTTTAGTAGTGGACTTGGCAGTCCTGGGGAATGGTTGGACTTGATGACCTTGGAGGTCTTTTCCAATCTAGTTTATTCTATTATTCTATTTAAGGATACGTCATCCTGTGCAAGAGTTAAGTCATTCCAAGCTCTTGGAGACATTATCTCTTCCCAGTCTCTCAACAATACTCTGAAAGAGCGTCTTTAGTAAATGTAGGTTGTGATTTTGTCACAGCACTTCACTAGAGGCACAGCTGATGTTATGCCCACCTGGCATGACATGACAGGGAGGTCTATCTTCTTTCCTTTCTGGAAAATAATAGGTTGTTTGTCTTATTTTTAAATGCATTACACTAACAGCTAAGGAACCTCATTGTATTAGGCACAGTGTTAGAGAGAACAGTCTTTGCCCTTACCAAGTTTTTGTTACAATGGCATCTGTAGAGGATACTGTTTTATTGAATAAACTCGAAATAAACCTCATTTACATGAGAAGAGACTTTATAGCTTTATATTTTTGACCAAATTATTCACTCAATTCAACATAAATTCAGTTTCGTTTTTGTATATCAGAGCTACAGACTTTGTGAGTAAAATGCAGTATATCTCCATTCCCACATATATATTCCTGCTGTGGTATTTGCATTCTAATCTACATAAATTCAGAATAAAATTATCAGGATTTGTTTTCAAACCACAGCATTAGTGGCCTTCTGCATCTGAACTACCTTGGAGGCAGCCTGCTAGCTCTGGTGGTAACACCATGCAAAAAAAGCTTCTCCTTATTTTTCTTCTGCTACCACTCCTTTAATCAGGATGTTGATTTCTTATAGAAACCTATTTTATTTAATCTCAGTTACCATAATCGTCTCACTTAAGATATTTCTTTTCTTCCTTTTTTTTTTTTTTTTGACAGAAGATACAAAGTGGCTTTTACTAGCGTAGCTAGCATATCATGAAAATGTGTCTGAAAGACCGTTATCTCTTGTCTGAAATTTATAGATACCAAGATTTTATTAACCTAGTTTGTTGTGTTACCTGAAGCAATTTATTGTGGTTTATCTGCAAGGTATAAATTCGCTGAATTCACACTTGAGTACCAATACTTTCTATGCAAGTTCAAATATATATATCAGACAAGAGTTGTTGATTTATAGCTTCCAATTTCTCACATCTCTTCTCACAGTGCCAGCACAGTGCCTTAAGCTTTTTTCCTGCATTCTTCTCATGTATGCATACTACGTATTTTATTTGTCATCTTGCCTTCTTTCTTGAAAAGGGATTATATTGATGGGCTGTATACCAAAATAAGCTTTTGCATAACATCCCATGATAGTCATTTTTAGTTGCAAATTTCTTTTACTGTTTTAGAAAAGATTTTTGCTAGATTTCTAGTTAATGTAGTGTCTTTGTCCAATTCATCCTTTCAACTCTGATAAGCATTGGAAAGAAAAACCTAATGAATTTGTGTTTTCAGAGTTGTATACTGATGACAGAAATAATATCCAAACAGCTTTATTGATGCCTCCATTACTTATTTTTCTAGGACTGCAACATCTAAATTTTACACTAGCTTTTGAGAAAGGATACTGAATGTTGGGCTCCATTTCCCTTAATGGCCTTTAATTGTAAAGCTCTCCAATGAACATGATAAATTGCAGTTGTCATGTGGTAAACAGCAAAGCATCACAATTTTGCATTGTGCAACATCTTTTTTGCTTGGTGTCACTTTGTACCCATTGATTAGAAAAGGAGGAAGTCCCTAAAATTTCCTTTCTCTGAAACAGTGCTGTCTCAACCTGGTTACCCATGTTGCTGATAAAGATCTCTATTCATAAGATCATTGACCATATGATCCACAAGTCTTCCTCTGCTTCAGGAAACTGCCATATACCAATGTCTGAAAGCCAAATAATTTCTCATTTTAAACTGTTCTACACTAATAAAATGATTATAACCTAACTTTTAGCTGTTCACTCATGCAGTACAACACTTAAACCAGGGATATTTTACCCTGAATGCCGGAATTGCTTAGTGACCTCTTATTAATAAATTCTAAGTAATTTTATTTTTTAATAGGTTAACCTTACAATTTTTTTCTAAAGGCAAAAATTTTATTTCTATATGGAGACATCATTATATGTCCTTGTATATTGTAGTAAAATTCTTTTTTTAGAAAATTATTTTGACCATCATCATCAGTTTCCATTTAATTTTGTATTCAAATCAACTGTCGTGATTTAAACAAAGTCAGCCATAAATCATACAGTCGCTCTCTCACTCCCCCCACTTCTTGACCTCCCCCTACTCCCAGAGGGACGGAGAGGAGAATCGAAAAGAATGCAACTCTCACGGGTTGAGATAAGAACAGTTTAGTAACTAAGGTATAACACAAACCACTGCTGCTACCACCAATAATAATAATGATAAAGGAAATAACAAGAGGAAAGAATACAACACCTCAACACCAGCCAACCGATAACTCGCCCCACTCCCTCCAGCCGAGCACCGACCCATACCTCGTCCAACCCTGCAGTCCCTGCCTTTCCAGGTAACTCTCAGTTACATCCTGGGCATGACATGCTGTGGTATGGAATACCTCTTTGGTTAGCTTAGGTCAGGTGTCCTGTCTCTGCTTCTTCCCAGCTTCCACTCCTCCCTGGCAGAGCATGAGGCTCAGAAAGTCCTTGGCCAGACCAAACATTTGAGCAGCAACTAAAAACATCGGCGTTATCAACACTGTTCCCAGGCCAAAAAATGAAAACATAGCACTGCACTAACTACTAAGAAGGAGAAAAATGACAGCTACTGCTGAACCCAGGACATCAACATATGTGAATGTATTTCCTTAGGCAGTGACAGCATTTATTTAATTTGAATTTGCCTTGTAATTGTAGAAAACTAAGGTATTGAGATAGCATTACCTTGGCATATTCTTCTCTACTTATGACTGGACCACATTAAGTAAGGTCTGGTCCAGTATGATGTCCTGTTGACACAGATGTGAACTGGGACTATGAGCTTCACTCTTGTTGAGCCATTCCAGGAGTACAATTTGCAATGGATTTTTCTGGAAGCCTTGGTGACGTGGTTTAAGCCCAGCCGGCAGCCTAGAAACACACAGCCACTTGCTCAATCTCCCCTCTTCCTCCCCCCTGCTCCCAGAGGGATGGGGAGGAGAATCAAAGGAATGTAACTCCAACAGTCTGAGATAAGAACAGTCCAGTAACTAAGGTATAACACAAAACCACTACTGCTACCACCAATAATAATAATGATAAGGGAAATAACAAGGGAAGAGAATGCAACCACTCACCACCTGCCGACAGACACTCAGCCCAAACAGAGCAGTGATATAGCTCTTCTGGGTAACAGCCCCCAGTTTCTATACAGGGCATGGCATGCCGTGGCATAGAATATCTCTTTGGCTGGGTTCAGTCAGGTGTCCTGTCTCTGCTTTCTCCCAGCTTCCTCTGCTCTCTGGCAGAGCATAAGACTCAGAAAGTCCTTGGTCAGACTAAACATTATTTAGCAACAAGTAAAAACATCGATGTTATCAGTGTTATTCCCAGGCTGAAAGTCAAAAGCACAGCACTGCACCAGCTACTAAGAAGGAGAAAAATGACTGCTACTGCTGAACCCAGGACAGTATCAACTCCCTGTTCCATACCATCCACATCATGCTTAGATCCCACGTTTTTCAATATGCCGTCACTCTTGTCTCATATATACATATAGATACACACACACACAAAGAGAATATCATTCCTTAGTGCATAGACCAATCCTTATAAAGTTGCCCAGTTCATCTGATCCATAATGTTGGGCTCCATCTCTTGTAAGAGCCTTTCAGAGCAGGAGAGGCTGTGTGCAGTGTTAGACTGTTGCCTGCAGATGACACTGCGGAACTTGTCTGGTCAGCGCTGAGGTCATCTGGTTTTGTTAAAGTTCATTCTCTGTTGGGATGATGATCGGGGGGAAGTATGGTCCACTCACTGGTGACCTGAAGACATCTAGTTGGTGGGCTATAAAAGTGCTCATAGCACGCAACAGCATACAATTGAATTCAGTGACTGTTTACCCCTAAAATCAAATCCTCTTGAGGTATACATTGTACTTCCCCATCTTCCTGCATTACCCACCAAGTATATTCTGGTCCCTCAGCAAAAGCAATCCCACAAGTGGGTTTGCCTTTACCTGAAACAGAAATAACCCAGATTGTCATCCCCAGCAAATTCTTTATGTGCACCACAGGAACTTTGTCTCCTTCTACAGTATGTAAAAGTTCTGACTGGCCTGTTGGCAGATCCTCTGTTATTGGCCAACCAGGTGGCTCTTGGTAAACGTATATCCCAATGTTTAAAAGCCCCACCGCCCATTGTTCTCAGTGTAGCTTTTAACAGCCCATTGTACCGTTTGATTTTCCCAGAGGCTGATGCATGGTAGGGGGGATGTGATATACCCACTCAATGACATGCTCTTTGGCCAAAATGTCTATTAGTTGTTCCAAAAATGAGTTCCACTGTCTGACTCAATTCTCTCTGGGGTGCCGTGTCACCACAAACTCTGTTTCTCAAGGCCCATGATAGTGTTCCAGGCAGTGGTGTGGGGCACAGCGTATGTTTCCAGCCATTAGGTGTGTGTTTCCATCATGGTAAGCACATGGAGCATGCCTTGGCGGGTTGGTGGGAGTGTGATACAATCAGTCTGCCAGGCCTCCCCATATTTGTACTTCAGCCACCGTCCTCCATACCAAAGAGTCTTTAACCGTTTGGCTTGTTTAATTACAGTACACGTTTCACACTCATGAATATCCTGGGCAATAGTGTCCGTTGTTGAGTCCACCTTTCAATCTGCCTATCTATATGTTCCACCTCTGCCCTGATGGCCTGAAGTGTCATGGGCCCACCGGGCCAAAAGTAAGTCACCTTTATGTTGCCAATCTAAGTCCATCTGAACCACTTCAATCTTAGCAGCTTCATCTATTTGTCAGTTGTTCTGGTGTTCCTCAGTGGCCCAACTCTTGGGTACAGGAGCGTACCTTCACCACCATGTTCTGCACCCGGGCAACGATATCTTGCCACAGTGCAGCAGCCCAGATGGGTTTACCTCTGTGTTGCCAGTTGCTCTGCTTTCATCACTGCAACCACCTCTACAGGGCATTTGTCACCATCTGTGAGTCAGTATAAAGTACTGGCCACTTTTCTCATTCAGCAATGTCAAAGGCCAGCTGGATGGCTTTCACCTTGGCAAACTGACTCGATTCACCCTGTCCTTCAGAAGTTTGTGCAACTTGTTGTCAGGGACTCCATACAGCTGCCTTCCATCTCTGATGCTTCCAAAGCACTGGAGGGGCCCACTAGACTAGATACTTGCCCATACTGTCCCACAAACCCTGCCACTCATGGCTGTCCAGCCTCGGTGAAAATCTCTTGGTGGTCCTCCTATATCATCATTTAACCCTAGATAAGAACTGAGCAGAACCCTGCTCAGCTTCCACAATCGGACAAGTTAGGGCGTTTTCAGGGTGGTGTATTTGTAGGCAAAACATAGAGAGCATATGCAGCAATAAGCTGGTTCCCAGCAAGATAAGCAGGGTGTTTTCAAGGGCATTGAAAGGATATTCAGGATCTCTAAATCTTCCAGAATCTACTCCTACTGTAAGTAGTCTGGTGGGGGAGCCGGGAATGTAAGAGAATGTCTCTTTCATAGGTTGACTACCTGAGGAGGAAACTAAAGATAAGAAATTGCTGAAGACTTCCATTATATACCTCCCAAAGTATAGCGGTGATGACCACATTGGGAACGCAAGCCAGATCAGTTTCATAACCAATGAGTCTATTGTATTACAAGTTGTTACCTCAAAGTACAGTGAAACAAGAACCTTAGCCCAAGCCCCCCAGTCGATAAAACACTAAAAGAGCAAATACCAGCTGTAAGCAAGGTGCGACATGCTGAAACTCTGAGATAAAGAGTAACAACTTTGAGAGCCAATAAATCAGCATTGTGACGAGTGACTATTACTCTGAAACAATGAATGCTTATCACAAATACAATTAGGCACACTCTGGTCAGATCTGTCATTATCTCAACCCTTCAAGCCCCACATTGGATGCCACAAAGAACTGTCATGGTTTAAACCCAGCTGGCAACCCAGAACCGTGCAGCCACTCGCTCACTCCCCAGCGCCTTCCTCTACCCACCTCCTGGAGGGATGGGGAGGACAATCAAAGGAATGTAACTCCCACATGTTGAGATAAGAACAGTCCAGTAACTAAGGTATAACACAAAACCACTACTGCTACCACAGTAATAATAATGATAAGGGAAATAACAAGGGATGAGAATACAACTGCTCACCACTCAACGACCAATACCCAGGCTGACCTGAGCAGCAATCTAGCCCTTTCAGGTAACTGCTCTAGTTTATATACTGGGCATGACAAGCTGTGGTATGGAATACCTCTTTGGCTAGGTTCGGCCAGGTGTCCTGTCTCTGCTACCTCCTGACTTCCCCTGCTCCCTGGCAGAGCATGAGACTCAGAAAGTCCTTGGTCAGACTAAACATTACTGAGCAACAAGTAAAAACATCGGTGTTATCAGTGTTATTCCCAGGCTGAAAGTCAAAAACACAGCACTGCACCAGCTACTAAGACGGAGAAAAATGACTGCTGCTGCTGAACCCAGGACCCTTGGAAAAATTATATTCTTTAAGATAAATGTATGACAATGTGTTTGTAAGTAACATGTTGATAGGAATATGATTATGTATTAATAAATCCAAAACAAAGCTGTATGGAATAAAACCCCACCATACACTATTCTCTTGGGAATAAGAAAAGGAATGCACTGTAAATGTTAGTCAGGGTGAGTGCTTTATTTTAGGAGTTCTTTAAGGTACTATGGATTTCCAGGCTTTCATTCAGAGGTGCATCAAGAATTACATAAGTCCCAAGAAAAAATAAATATGCCATATTTGGATTTCCATCCAATCCTTTGTTTATCACTGTAGTTTTTTTAAGCTCTACAGTGAAAATGTCCCTTCCCAGGTCAGTGCCTTAACTATGGAAGTATAACGTATTTTGCCTGCTTTTTTCTATCCTTGTGGTTTGAGTTCTCTTATACCATGGCCCAGCCTCACTGGGAAGGGCATATGATACTTGTACTGAATTAAAATAGGATTTCGTTGTGCATAAAGGCATAGTCATGGACAAGGCAACAAAAGGGCTCTCAAAATAAGGAAGGCATGCAACAAGAGGACCAGATGTCTCAAACTAACGTATGCCTTCCTCCTGTTGATAAGGCCTCAGAAATAGGTAAACAGCTGAAAAAGAAAACTAGAGAAGCCTCTCAGGGTCATACATTAGATCAAACAAGAACATGTAGTTAACTGGCAAGATTAAGCAAGCATTGCAATGTCCTTAAGTAACAGATTTCCATAAAAGAGTGAACTGAGTGGGGGTATTTACCCCCAAATGACCACCATGACCCCCAGAGACCACTCCTCAAATTCACAGTGCCTGCACTACAGCCTTATCTACACAAATTACCATACGCCATAAGCAACAAGAATTGGATGGGTACTTCATGGAATTATAATGAATATGTATATAATATATATATGTAATATATATGTATAATTATAACGAATATGTATATAAGCTGTAAACTGGCTCTTTTCAGTGTGCGTGATAAGGTGGAACAATCTCCAAGGCACCTGGTAATGTAATAAAGTTATGTCAGCTTCCTAATCTGTCATTCTGGTTAGAGAGTTTATTTCCAAGATTTCTGTGACAACACGATAATCTAAACTGTTTTGAACTTAGAATTTTGGGGGAAGATGGTGCATAGTGCTTTAAAGTACACCAAGAAAAAACAACAAGTCAAGATCTCCCATCTGTCTACTAGAGACCCAAATCAGCTTGACGTGCCATGATTCACATATCTTTACATTTTCTCTTAAAGAGAAAACTGTGAAGAGGAGCTTGTGATCTGAATCATGAATTTAGAAGATCAGAGGACTAGAGCAGCTGTGGTCTGGAGACATGCTGAGAGAACTGGGCTTGTTCATGCTGGAGTAAAGAAGTCTCGTTGAGGGGAGAGAAGCTTCCAGTGCCTAAAGAGGCTACGAGAAAGCTGGATAGGGGCTTTTGGCAAAGGCATGTGGTGATAGGACAAGGGGGAATGGCTTTAACTTGCCAGAAGGGAGACTGAGATGAGATCTTAGGCAGACGTTCTTCCCTATGAGGGTGGTGAGGCACTGGCAGAGGTTGCCCAGAGAAGCTGTGGCTGCCCCATCCCTGGCAGTGTTCAAGGCCAGGCTGGATTGGGCTTGGAGCAACCTGGTCTGGTGGGAGGTGTCCTTGCCAGTGGCAGGGAACTGGGTGAGCTTTAAGGTCCCTTCCAGCCCAAACCAGTCTGTGATTCTATGGCAAGTTTTGTGCATTATTACAACTCTGGCAGGTTAGATGTTTCTTAAAGAAAATCTAGTAAAAAAATATAACCTATCCTGAGGCATTCACTGCAATGGCTGACAACCAGCTGTATCTCTGGAACTAAGTAGCTCTTTCCAATATGGAATTTACTGCCTTGTGTGATAGGCTTTCTCCTGTTAAATTCCATGCAGTTTATGAACAAAGTGTCATCAGCTGGTTTTAGATGCTCTAAATGTAATTACAAGTCATTACTTGCTTTGGAAAAATGGCAGATGTGTAAAGTTTAATGAAAAAAGTTATATACAAAATGGCTATTGATACAATCCGTTGCTAACAACCACATAATTACTTTCAACTCTTGCAAGAACAAAATGGAAAAGGATTTTAAATACCAGTAGTTTGTAAACAATGACCATAATGACATTGCAGTTCAGTAGCATTTTAATTCATGGATATTAAGATACAGTTCTATCTCTGGGGATTACAGCCTGGATATAATACACAATGCAGCTTGCCTGTTAGCTTCATTTAGCTGGTTCATTTACAAAAATATGAGTAAATGGGAAACAAATGGAAACCCAAAGCATTACAGATACCAGTATTTCATACTGAACTCTTGGAACTCTATTACAGTTTCACAAAATGTGGAAGATATTCAAGAGATATGATTTACATTTCAGTGACAGCCAACATTATTTTAATGTGATACAACAAAGTAAAGTAAAACTTATGGGAAAACTTGCAAAAAGCAAGAGCAATACACCATGCACTGGCTTTAGGGGAAGAAAGAGACGACGGCAATGTGTTTCATCAGGTTGATAAATTTAAGAAGTAACTTTATGAATAAAACCAAGTTTTTGATATGAATCTTGAAGTTATACATTATTGTATAATTATTGTGCTATGTGGATAGAATCTGCTGTAGCCCTTGAGTAGAATCATAGAATAGTTAGGGTTGGAAAGGACCTCAAGATCATCTAGTTCCAACCCCCCTGCCATAGGCAGGAACACCTCACAATAAACCATCCCACACAAGGCTTTGTCCAACCTGGCCTTGAACACCGCCAGGGATGGAGCATTCACAGACTCCCTGGGCAACCTATTCCAGTGTCTCACCATCCTAACAGGAAAGAATTTCTTTCTTATATCCAATCTAAACTTCCCCTGCTTAAGTTTGAGCCCATTACCCCTTGTCCTGTCACTACAGTCCCTGATGAAGAGTCCCTCCCCAGCATCCCTATAGGCCCCCTTCAGATACTGGAAGACTGCTATGAGGTCTTCATGCAGCCTTCTCTTCTTCAGGCTGAACAGTCCCAACTTTCTCAGCCTATCTTCATACGGGAGGTGCTCCAGTCCCCTGATCATCCTCATGGCCCTTCTCTGGACTTGTTCCAACAGTTCCATGTCCTTTTTATGTTGAGGACACCAGAACTGCACACAATACTCCAGGTGAGGTCTCACAAGAGCAGAGTAGAGGGGCCGGATCACCTCCTTTGACCTGCTGGTCACGCTCCTTTTGATGCAGCCTGGGATGTGGCTGGCTTTCTGGGCTACAAGTGCACACTGAAGCCAGCTCGTGTTCATTCTGCCATCAGCCAACACCCCCAAGTCCTTCTCTGCAGGGCCGCTCTGAATCTCTTCTTTGCCCAATCTGTAGCCATGCCTGGGATTGCTCCCACCCAGGGGTAGGACCTTGCACTTGTCATGGTTGAACTTCATGAGGTTGGCATCAGCCCACCTTACAAGCATGTCAAGTTCCCTCTGGATGGCATTCCTTCCCTCCAGCGTATCAACTGAACCACACAGCTTGGTGTCATTGGCAGACTTGCTGGGGGCACACCCAGCAAGTAACCCAATGTCACATCATCAGGACTAAGGCTTCACTTTGTAATAAAATCTGTGTACACAGAGCATTTCCAATAAAGTTGGCATGCTTAAGTCTCTGCAGATGAGTTCCCCAAATAACTTCAGCACAGGAAAACTGAAGCAAGATGAAAATGAGTCAGCTATAATAGTGAACATAGCTCTAAATGAAGACTACTTTCTGTAACTTCCAACAGAATGAAATAGGTAGGGGTTTATGTTGAAGTTCCTTTGATAAAGATGCTATATCACTCCTGGTAAATCTTAATTCTGAAAGAGTAAGGTTGAAGGCTACAGCTTAATAATATCAATTAAACATTATTAAGTATCATCATAATGATGTAAATAATTATATCTGCACCATGTTCATAAGTTTTATAAATCACTAAGATAACTAGGAGTAAAAATTCCTTACACAGACACATTTGAGGGCAGCTGTATAGTATCAGATCTCCATCATGTATGGTACAAGATTCTATTAAAACATATTTGAATGGGATGCTTTTACCTTGCTTAGGCAAGACTGCCAGTTCCCAAGGGAAGTTTTCCCCTCTTAATGAATACTTGCACAGCCAGTCTCCAGGAGAGTACTTCATATTTACACCATTTTTATAGGTTCAATAGGCTATCAGAAACTAGAGCAGGAGGAGAGAGGGAGCAAGATTTTCAGGAGCATAACAGAAACTAAATGCTTCAGAAATTCCTAACAGACAGGTGTCTGGTCAGCAAATGCCAACGGTTTTCTAAAGTTACTCCATAAATGTGCTTTGGAAACGAATGTCTTCTCCATTTTTCTTAAGCATCTTTAGATTCTGAATTAATTTGAGATTTTTTTTTTAATGAATCAAGGTTATTAAAATATGATGTCATGGTTTAAACCCAACCACAAACCTCATCCACTCACTCCCCCCCTTCTTGCCCTCCCCCTGCTCCTGGAGGGATGGAGAGGAGAATCAAAAAGAATGCAACTCCCATGGGTTGAGATAAGAACAGTTTAGTAACTAAGGTAAAACACAAATCACTACTGCTACCACCAATAATAATAATGATAAAGGAAATAACAAGAGGAAAGAATACAACACCTCAGCACCAGCTGACTGATAACTCGCCCCTCTCCCCCCAGCCGAGCACCGACCGATACCTCGCACAACCCTGCAGTCCCTTCCCTTCCGGGGTAACTCCCCGTTACATCCTGGGCATGACGTGCTGTGGTATGGAATACCTCTTTGGTCAGTTTGGTCAGGTGTCCTGTCTCTGCTTCCTCCCGGCCTCCCTTCCTCCCTGGCAGAGCATGAGGCTCAGAAAGTCCTTGGCCAGACCAAACATTCGAGAAGCAACTGAAAACATCGGCATTATCAGCACTGTTCCCTGGCCAAAAGATCAAAACACAGCACTGTACTAGCTCCTAAGAAGGAGAAAAATGACTGCTGCTGCTCAACCCAGGACATATGACAATACAAATTCAGTGAAATATTCCAGGATATAAACTCAGATGCATGAATGGTGTGAAGTGTGGAAATATAAACATCTTCTAGTTGAGATATAAGATCTAAGATTTTAATGTGTTGAAGCTGGAAGGAGAAAAATAAGAACAGCATTACACTTCAGCCCAATGAATACATTCAATGCATTCATCTCTGCAAAAAAGTCCTCACTTGTAAGATGGAGTAATTTTAATTCTGGAAGAACTGCAAAATAGGAAGATGCTGAATACAGCACTGGTTATTAAGGATCTACATTTCTTCACACTTTTTTTTTCTTGGTTTAAAATTATTATTATCCCTTTAGTGAATCCTGCATGACTGCTTCAACCAGTACATAACTCATATTCTTTTTTGCGGTAAGCATGTTCTTTTTACCTATGTCTGTCTCAAGGTTTCCATTCCTCATGCAAAACTTTCATTTTCAAACAAAGTCTGTATTAAAATTACTATTAAAAAAATAGAATAATCAATTATACACTAAAATTTATGGTTGACTATTAAAGAAATGCATAATTTGACCTATAAAAGCCCTTGTGCCCACACATGGTGTTTTCAATGATTCTGCAGTATGCATTCTTCAGTAAGCATTTGTACTATTTTTGTTACAGTAATTACTGTGGATTTAAAACATATCTTGATGATGTGCAGGGCTTTTTTTGTGTATTTGCTGGGGACCCACACTGGAGCAATCTGTTCCTGAAGGACTGCCCCCATGGAAGGGACCCATGCTGGAGCAGTTCATAAAGAATTCAGCCCATGGAAAGGACTCACACTAGAGAAGTTTGTTTAGGATTGTCTCCTGTGTGAGGGACCCCACAATGGAGCAGGTGAAGCGTGTGAGGAGAAAGGAACAGCAGAGACAACATGTAATGTACTGACTGGAAAACTCCATTCCCCATCTTCCTGCACTGCTTGATGAGAAAAAGTCAAGAAGATGGGAGTGAGGTAGAGAATGGGAAGAATGGAGAGGTGAGGGGGAAGGTGGTTTAATTTGCTTTTATTTATCATTACTTTCACTTTTCATTGGTAGTAAATAAATTTCCCTGTGGCAAGTTTATTTTGCCCGTGATGGTAAATGATCTCCCTGTCCTTATCTCAACCCATTAGCCTTTGGTTGCATTTTTTTTCCCAGTCCAGCTGAGGAGAAGAGAAAGGAGCAGCTTGGTGGGCACCTAGGGACCAGCAAAGGTCAACCCACCTCAAATTCCCTGTGAAGTAACCACGACTGATTGTCCTTATCACTCTGAATTTAAGTACCATGAATTGTTTGGAGCCTACAGAGTCACTGGCAGTGAAGCACTTTCAATTTTTAGTTTCCACTTTATAACTAAAGATAGCTCACTGGTAATCTAGTCCAAATTCCTGAATTAATTAAGGGAATAAAAAGTTCAAGCTACAAACATGCAAACATTGAAATGAATTTTTTAATATCATAGAATCATAGAATCATAGAATCATAGAATGGTTAGGGTTGGAAAGGACATCAAGATCATCTAGTTCCAACCTCCCTGCCATGGGCAGGGACACCTCACCCTAAACCATCCAACGCAAGGTTTCATCCAACCTGGCCTTGAACATTGCCAGGGATGGAGCACTCACAACCCCCCTGGGCAACCCATTCCAGTGTCTCACCACCCTCACAGGAAAGAATTTCCTCCTTATATCCAATCTAAACTTCCCCTGTTTAAGTTTTAACCCATTACCCCTTGTCCTGTCACTACAGTCCCTGACAAAGAGTCCCTCCCCAGCATCCCTACAAGCCCCCTTCAGGTACTGGAAGGCTGCTATTAGGTCTCCACGCAGCCTTCTCTTCTCCAGGCTGAACAGCCCCAACTCCCTCAGCCTATCTTCATACGGGAGGTGCTCCAGTCCCCTGATCATCCTCGTGGCCCTCCTCTGGACTTGTTCCAACAGTTCCATGTCCTTTTTATGTAGAGGACACCAGAACCGCACACAATACTCCAGGTGAGGTCTCACAAGAGCAGAGTAGAGGGGCAGGATCACCTCCTTTGACCTGCTGGTCACGCTCCTTTTGATGCAGCCCAGGATACGGTTGGCTTTCTGGGCTGCGAGCGCACACTGCCGGCTCATGTTCATTTTCTCATTGACCAGCACCCCCAAGTCCTTCTCTGCAGGGCCGCTCTGAATCTCTTCTTTGCTCAGTCTGTAGCCGTGCCTGGGATTGCTCCAACACAGGTGTAGGACCCTGCACTTGTCGTGGTTGAACTTCATGAGGTTGGCATCAGCCCACCTCACAAGCGTGTCAAGGTCCCTCTGGATGGCATCCCTTCCCTCCAGCGTAGCAACCGGACCACACAGCTTGGTGTCATCGGCAAACTTGCTGAGGGTGCACTCGATCCCACTGTCCATGTCAGTGACGAAGATGTTAAACAAGAGCGGTCCCAACACCGATCCCTGAGGGACACCACTCGTTACCAGTCTCCAGCCGGACATCGAGCCATTGACCACAGCTCTTTGTGTGCGGCCGTCCAGCCAGTTCTTTATCCACTGAGTGGTCCATCCATCAAATTGATATCTCTCCAATTTAGAGAGAAGGATGTTGTGTGGGACAGTGTCAAAAGCTTTTCACAAGTCCAGGTAGATGACGTCAACTGCTTTAGCCTTATCCATCAGGTCTGTAGCCCCATCATAGAAGGCCACCAAATTGGTCAGGCAGGATTTCCCCTTAGTGAAGCCATGCTGGCTGTCACCAAGCACCTTGTTGTTCTTCATGTTGCATGTTGTCCAGGAGAATGTGCTCCAAGATTTTACGAGGCACAGAGGTGAGACTGACTGGTCTGTAATTCCCCGGGTCTTCCATTTTCCCCTTCTTGAAAATGGGGGTTATATTTCCCTTTTTCCAGTCGTTGGGAACTTCACCTGACTGCCATGATTTTTTAAATATGATGGCCAGTGGCTTAGCAACTTCATTCGCCAGCTCCTTCAGGACCCGTGGATGGATTCCATCAGGTCATAAAAGTAATCCTTTCCAGAGTTGGTTATATTCTAAACAACTTTGCTTTATGTTAAATATTATTGGTTTTGGAGAACTAGTTAACTTTAATTGTGCTATTTTTAAAAGAAGATATTGTTAAATGACTGGCATAGCTACCGTGTGATGTATGATTCCATGTATTGTCACTTCTACTATACTTCCTTCTGATCGTATGTGCTTATAACCACCATGGATGAAGACACCCAACACTGAGCCAAGCAGTGCTCAAGAAACAGAGTGCCTGGACATTGAGCTTGTCTCAAAAACTGTTTAATTCCATAGTCTGAGTCAGAGACAGGAAACTGAGCTTGTCTCAGCCACCATTTGACCATGGGAGACCTTGAACTTACTAAGCAAACAACAAAGATGTTGGCTCGCAACAGATAGTAGATAGGATTGTCCTGACCCCTTTGAAGCTGACAAGCCTCCACAGAAATGTGAATGGTGAGCTGACTCAGAGGCTGCAGTGGAAAAGCAGACACTAGGATACCGACCACCCTTAAGATCCTTGTGGAACCCCAGTTTTGGAACTGTGTAAGTGTTCACTAAACAACACCCATCATTACCATAGTAACACTTCTCTATGCTTCATATGCAAATTATGGATAAGACCCCAAAATAACAGGAATATAAAAATGCAGTGATCAGGTCAGAGCTGAGTTCCCACAAACAACGATACCCTGATTGAAGAGGATCAATGAGATGTCCCTGGCTCCGTGGGTGGAGTTACTTCTCACCTTCTCTCTCACTTTCTCTCTCCCTCTCTCTCTCTCTCTCTCTCTCTCTCTCTTCTCTCCTATCCTATCTTTTTCATTGAATATTGACTAGATCTAGTCATAGATCTATAGATAGATCAATATAGAACAATAAACACGAGGCATGGGACTTGCTGATCCAGTTAAAGTAATCATTGTTGAGTTATTTTATCTAACCATATGCCTTGTATTATGTATTAATAAATCATAAAACTGGTGGTTGGTGCCATTTCACCTTAATTCAATACAAGAGTACCTTGAACTTGGTCATTGGACCCAAGGGGAGAATGGCCCTCCTAAATAACTCCTTTCAGGTCACGACACTGTCTATGCAACCTATATAACTAGAGGTCACCAGCTAGAAGATAGTGGTATGAGAGGGACAGAAAAACCCAGTGTATTTAACTTGTGTTTTATTTGCTTCTGTGCCTTTAAACTTGCTTTTTGTTTTTAAATCATAAAATATTCCTTTTTATTTGGGTAAGAATAGATAATGTTAAAATAATTTTTGAATGGTAGCTATTTTCTGATCTGAAATCAAGGGATCATAAGCAGAAGCAGGTACATTCAGAAGAGGGATTATTTGAATTTATTTTTATTTAATTTGCACATGACTAGTAACTTTTAAAGAAACAGTCTTGCCTGGCAAAAAGATAGAGAGGATGTCTTAATAGGTCATTTCTTTCCCTTAGTCCTATGGTTCATAAAATACATTAAAAATAGATTTTCTTAAGAGACTGGAACATCTCCAACCTAGCCATTAAATTCTCTCTGGAACATAATAAACATGTAATTTAAATACTGCTTAAAACGTATTTACTGATCTGCTTGTATTTATTTTTCCACTGGTGATTACAAAATATGTATTTACCAAAGAACTCTTAAGTAATGTCAAAATCTGTCTTCATTGAATAAAGTTAGAGGGCTCAAAGGAAAGAGTGTGGCTTTCACGTTGTTCATATGCCTTATCTTAAGATATGTATGAACAAATTTCCAAAGTAGCCCTAGTCTCAAAATTTTGATCAATTTCAACACGAATCTGTTTGCCTCCAGTACTGTGCTATGCATGTTTTCATTCCTTAGCTAGTGTCAGATGCGAGTGGCCTACTGAAGAAAAATCACAATGTGTGTTACCTTTTGAAAAACAAGATGGCTGAATCTCCTCTTGAACCTTTTCCTTGATAAACTGAAAGATTAGGCATGTACCCGGTTTCATCCAATAGAAATGGGACTAATCTGCCACAAAGTGACAATGAAGGAATTCTTAAAGACACACTTCTACAAAGGTGATGAATGACATGACCACACCCTGGAAGGTATCTCTGTGCTTGTTCTTGTTTTTGCCTCAATCTTTCTACCTGAGACATGGCTTCTATGTAATATAATGAAGAATGGCGTTCATATTCCTCTCTTATCTTTATTTTAGAGCTGCTTAATTATCCTTTCTCCGATACATACTATACTGAGGGTTTCTTCACTATGAGGGTGGTTATACAGTTACTGGCTTATACAACACACGGTGTAGCTACAGCTAGAAAGGTGGAAGGCACTCAATGATAACCACGCCTGTATTCTACCGAGCCTTTGACCAGCTGGTCATTGGTCAGGTGAGGAAGAGTAAATCACCTTTGCTCCTTGTATCAGGTTGAGCCTTGACATTGCTGAGCTGTTTTCACCTAATCCCTATTTTTTTCTTCTAAAGCTTTAGTAACTTTTTTTCTGATGGGGCTTTTCCTGCTGAATTCTTGGGCTGCTGACAATTCTCTGCTTGTCAAACTTACGTATCTTTGGTTTTATCTTTCTTACCTTGCATGGATCTAATGCCTTCCAATACCTAAAGGCAGCTGACAAGAAATCTGAAGAGGGATTTTTTACGAGGGCATGTGGTGATAGGACAAGCAAGAAAGGCTTTAAACTGACAGAGAGGAGATATCAATGAGATCTTAGGAGGAAGTTCTCCCTTGTGAGGCTGGTGAGGCCCTTACACAGGTTGCCCAGAGAAGCTGTGGCTGCCTCATCGCTGGCAGTGCTCAAGGCCAGATTGGACAGGGCTTGGAGCAACCTGGTCTAGTGGAAGGTGTCCCTGCCACAGGTAGGGGGCTGGAATTGGATGATCTTTAAGGCCCTTTCCAACCTAAATAATTCTATGATTCTTGCAGTTCTTTCTTACAATTTAGAAATTTTCCTGGAAGTCTGAATCAATGATTTGCAGCTGTGCTATATCTCAGCTAGAGCTTGGAGTTGTATAGCTGAGCTACTGAGTTGACTATTACTAGGCCTTAAATTCTGGTAGAGTCATGTCTCTGCATAAACATTAGAGAAGTCCTAGTAACATGATACATAGGTTCCCAAGCTGGTCCAGCAAAAGTCTGCACAGGTATAACAGGATTCCCTAACTTATATTGCTCTTCACACCTTAGGAGAACCAGTTGTTCTGCCATAAACAGCAACTGAGGTATTAAACCTTGTCAGATCTAACTTATCTACTGTGCGGCTAATTCAGGTGTTCCTGAATCTCTAGCACTGTTAAGCCACAGCCTGGATAACCTGGATGGTTAGTTGATAGCCTTCATGGATAATTGTAAGGTGCATAATTGCTATAATGATTATGCAAGCCTTAGTATTTTATGTGGTAATTCTTGAAGAAAGAGTGTTAGTCCTTACTACTTGATATGTGAAAATGACAGAGTTCAACAAATGGAGGCTGAACTACAGGTTATCTTTTACAATTGTATCACGTCTCTGATAGACGGTTTTGAGTCATGATGAAATAATTTTCCCTTATTAAGCTCTAATACTTTTTGAGTCTTCAGAATGTTAAGAAGCTATCATTTCCAATTTAAATATTTCTTTATTTCTAATTTAAATATTTCTAACATTACTTTTCAGACACTGGTTCTTGTTAAAGTTTTATCTATCAAATTTAAAGGCCTCTTCACTGGATTTGTTTTTTTATCAATTTTAAGAAAGAAAAAAGAACTTCTAATAGCCGTAAGCTCAGTTAGCCACTTATTATAGTAAATATTGGGAGCAGAGATAAAAACATGTAGAAATTTTAAATTATGCATTTTCAATTAGGGAAGTATGAAGATGAAAACTTATTTAGTGAAGCAGACTTGGAAATTGTATTAGAGTGCATTTGGAAGAGCAAGGAGGTCTGCCTGGTAAATCTAAAGTAGAACATCGCTTGCGTGACAGGAAACAAAATCTACAGGTTGTTTCTGGTGGAGTAGCATACATCAGCATTCCTTGGCTTGATTCTTTCTGGGGTGAAACAAAGCCATGTATCCTGTAGATATGTTAGTTTCATGTTACTTTTAAGCATTTATATTCTAAGACTGCTTTATTATTCCAACACATACACACACACTTCAATATCCTAGTGAGGAACACTTACTCAGCAGAAGATTTTACCCTGTTTCTTATCAGGTTTATTTCGGTTCACCAGGTTGTACACAAGCAAAGGTACAATTATGATAGCGAAGTAGGCCAAGTAGTAGTTTAACAAGGGCAGGAAATGACAGGACAGGACGGAATGGCTTTAAACTGACAGAGAAGAGATTGAGATGAGATCTTGGGTACAAGCTCTTCCCTGTGAGGGTGGTGAGGCCCTGACACAGGTTGCCTAGAGAAGCTGTGACTGCCTCATCGCTGGCAGTGTTCAAGGCCAGGTCGGACAGGGCTTGGAGCAACCTGAGCTAGTGGAGGGTGCCCCTGCCTGTGACAGGGGGTTGGAATTGGATGATCTTTAGGATCCCTTTCAACCCAAACCATTCTGGGATTCTATGAAGTAGCACTTAGCAGAAGTAAACTGAGGACATTGTGGGGTTTTATGATTTTTAAACAGTTGTCCCTTCTAAGTACGGTACTTTTAACGGTCTAAGTATTCAAAGAGTTTGTTCAGCATTTTAAATGAAAATGTGTTCTCATATTTCACATTAAATAAAATATGGATGAAAATAAAAGGAACTTTCAGAAAGGCTAGAATAGCATCACACTTTAACCAGGTATCATCTCGGATCCACCAAAAAACAAAAACAAAGAATCATAAAATGTTTAGGGTTGGAAGGGAACTTAAAGCTCTGGTTCCAACCCCCCTGCCATGGGCAGGGACACCTTCCACTAGACCAGACTGCTCACCTTTCTGTCAGTTTGTCTTGTTTTCTTACATTGGAGAAAGATCCTGGTAGTCACTTTAGATAAACTAAGGATAGAAGTTGGTACAGAAAGTACTTCTTTTTATTAAAAAGACCAACTTTGGCTTTAAGTTCTTTAGAATGTATGGCAGCTAAATGAAAGAATTAGGAAAAGAAAAGGAATGAAGGCTAATCCTGAATTTATCAGCACGAATCAAAATATTCACTTTCAAGGCCTGATACTTTTCATTCCAAAGATCTGAATGACAGCATTTCTTTCCTACTGTGAACCATCTTATCATTGAATAAAGGAGTGTGGCTTTTTTAAGAAAAGGAAACAGATATGGAAGCTTTGGAAAAGTCATCAGAGATCATGCTGTTCTCATACAAATTAGAAGGAAAAGATCTCTTCAAACAAATCTGTCCATGAAGAAATCAGAATTTTAGCAGCAGCGCCTATGTGCTGTTGTTTGTCTCAGGCTTAATTAACTTAAAGAAATTATCTCTTTAGGGTTGGTTTTAAATTATACGTTTATACATAAATATAGTTTCCTGTGTTCCTCTATTTCTTCCTTGCTATATTTCACAAAATAAAAGGCAGCCTACGAATCACCTGCTGTTGTGCCCATGGCTGACCACTGATTTCAGAGAGTGACAGCAGCAGCCATGTGGCTCTGCTGCTGGCAGGTTCTTCTTGCTTCCCTCCTCTGTGTCTGTAAACTCCAGCATCTACAGAACAGTGGTGGCAACACACTCAAGATACTTTTGGATTAGTTTTGATTGTTCAGTTATGCTGTGGCATTAGAAGTGATCCCAGTGTCCTACTCACTAATCTGACCTTTCTATCCCATGCTACTCGACAGCACTGGCAGTTTCCTGCAGTTCCCTGAGATTCAATTTTCTCATCACATTTTTGTCACTGTAAAAGCTGTTTGGAAGCTGTTTCTTTAGCAAATATAAGTTTAGTGAAAAGTAGAAGCGTGAAAAAAAGATTTCCGCAGACACCTAAGGCAATAAATATAGAATGTATCTCTTTAAAGAGAATTTCATTCTGGATTCTAATAAAACAGGGAAATTTATCTTTCTACTCTTCTTTCTTTTTCTTTTTTTTCTTTTCTTTAGATGTAATAGAGGTTACAGTAGTGTGGCTTCAAATAATATCTGACGATCAAATTATTTTTGTTAAGAATCATGAAATACTTCTAAGATGTACTTTATTGTATTCAATTTCAAATCACATTTAATTGTTATCTCCTAAATAAAAGGAAGGAATGCAAACTACTGAAGTCTGAACAGACTAAGTATGTCTGTTTGAATTCAGTCCCTGAACCTGGATCTGCTAATTTGATTATGAATTGAAACATTTCAAGGGACTACTAATTCCATTGCAGTTGCCATTTCAAATACCCTTACTGATGACTCAACTGCTCAGATAACCTTTTGCAGATACTATCAGATTTCTTCGGGATTATTTCACAGATTCACAGAACTATTAGGCTTGGAAGGGACCTCTGTAGATCATCCAGTCCAACCACCGACAAGGCAGTGTCACACAGAGCAGGTTACACAGGAACATGCCCAGGTGGGTTTGGAATGTCTCCAGAAACGGACACTCCACAACCCCTCTGGGCACCTTCTTCCAGTGCCATCCTGAATGGAAAGAAGTTCTTCCTGATGTTGAGGTGAAAGTTCTTAATTTTCAGTTTATGGCCATTGCTTCTCATCCTGTCGCTGAGCACCACTGAAAAGAGTCTGGCACCATCCTCCTGGCACTCAACTTTGAGATATTTATCTGCATTAATGAGATCCCCTCTCAGTCTTCTCTTCTTAACTAAACAGGCTCAGATCCTACAATCTCTCCTCATAAGAGAGATGCTCCAGATCCCTCATCGTCTTTATGGCCTTCACTGGACCCTGTCCAGTAGCTCCTTGTCTTTCTTGTACTGAGGAGCCCAGAACTGGACACAGTACTCCAGAGGTGTCCTCACCAGAGTCAAGTAGAGGGGGACATGCTGGCCACAGTCCTCCCAGTGCATCCCTGATACTCTTGCTGCTTCTGGCTGCAGGGACTGAAGGTGAACTTGCCATCTACCAACACAACCAGGTACTTCTCAGTTGAACTTCTCTCTAGTAGCTCAGCCCCCAGACTGTGCTGGTACTTGGGGTTCTTCTTCCCCAGGTGCAGGACCCTACACCTGCCCTTGTTGAACTTCGGTTTCTCTCCACCCAATTCTCCAGCCTACAAAGGTCCCACTAAATGGCAGCAGAGCCTTCAGGTGAATCAGCTACTCCCCCAGCTTTATATCATGAGCTAACTTGCTAAAGGGACATTCCAGCCCTTCATCCAGGTCATTGATAAACAAGTTGAATAAGACTGGGCCCATATTTATCCCTGGGAAATGCCACTGACTATAAGCCACTGTCTGGATTCTGCTCTGCTGATCATAACCTTCTGAACTCTGCCATTCAGCCAGTTCTCAATTCACCTCGCTGTCCGTTCATTTAGCCCACATTTCCTAAGCTTACCTACTAGGATGTTATGGTAGATAACATCCACTGCTCTCTCCTCGTTGACCCATTTTGCCATGTCATTAAAAAAGGCTATTAGATTGGTCAAGCAAGATTTACCCTTGGTGAATTGTGGAGACGTGGCTAACAGAGAAAGGTCACGTTCCCATCAACAAGCTGAAATAGAACATTTCTTTAGAGAATGGTGCAGACTTACTAGCACCAGATAATGAGGAGCTGAGGGACATCTGGAGGAAAGCACCATGCTCTGGCCAATTACAGACAAGGACACTAACTAATAAACAAGATAAGCACATAAAAATAGAGGATATAAAAGTACACAGTTTAACCGCAAAAATTATGAGCTTACGCAATGCCTTACTTATGCCAGAATCAATCAAGCACCTAGTATTTGCATATTCATGTATTACTGTTGCTATATTAACCGGAAGTAGAAGCCCAATAAATGAATCACGCTTATGGATCACAATGGTCATGTCATGATTTCTCCCTGCTGCAACAGTGAATCTGTGCTGACTACTCCTGATGACCTTCTTCTACATGTTTGATAGTGCCTCCAGAATGACCTGTTCCATAACCTTTCTACAGATAGAGGTGAGGTTGACTGGCCAGTAGTTTCCCTGGTCCTCCTTCTTGCTCTTTCTTAGATGGGAGTGACATTGGCCTTCCTCCAATTGTCAGGCACTTCTCCTGTTCTGCATGATTTTTCAAAGATGATGGAGAGCAGCAGAGCAACAACATCTGCCAGCTCCCTCAGTACCCTTGGATATATCCCATCAGGGCCCACGGATTTATGGGCGTTAAGTCTGTCTAGCCTATCCCTAACTCAACCCTCTACGAGTGAGAAATCTTCCTTTCTATTTTTGAAAGAGAGAAGAGTATTTCTGTGCTCAAATCTGAAATTAACAAGACATGAGAAGAGAATGCTGAAATGATAACTGTGGCTTCATTTCCTTCCACTGGGTGAATTTCTGCATTTTAGTTGGGTACGGGTCCTGGGAAGTGCTATTACAGGCAGAAAGGGAACCTTATTATAAGCTGGATCCTTTGTATGTGCTTCCAAGTACCTAAAATTAAATTAATTCTGCTTCTCTTTATAAATGCTTCACAACTTCCCAACTTGGTTTGATAACTGAAATTGAAGGAGTGACCTCTTTTTTTGTCTTTATTTCTCTTTATTGTTCCTTCCCCTGGTAGATCAGTATTCTATTTTCCACTTATTTTTTTTAAACCTCACTCCCCTAATCTGCTTTAAACTGACTGCCAAGTGGGTAAAGTAGCAGAATGGAAATATTCACTGATTACACACTAAGAAAGAATATGCTTTTGTCCTGGCTGCTCAAAGCCTAGGGAATAATTGACAAATTTTAATTAGAGGCAGATAAAAATACTGAAAGGTACTTATAATTGAAAGATGTTTTTCAGTTCTTCAGTTCAGGTATATTGGTTTGCCAAGGTCCTGGCATTACTAGATACCCCCACAAAAGGTAGAGTGCTTTACTGTGAGACCTGCTTGACACGCACGATGCCTACAAAGGGTGTAAAGTGGCACAACATGCAGAGTAAACATTTATTGTTTTAGTTCAGCAAACTCTGCATACTGTAGAACAGCGGTATTTTCCTTCTATAATTATTCTATTACAGTGTATGTGTTGAGGACCATTTTAAGAACACAATGCAGCTGCATATGCAACACCAACCACAAAGTGCTGGCATAACCAAACCAAGGAGAAAAATAATGCTTGTCCCTCATAGACTGCTTCAAATAGGAAGTTCTGGGAGCAGAAGATATCTTGTGCTTAACTAATATGTAGTCATAAAAAGAAACATAGCCTATAAGAACGATGATTGTTTAAGCAATAACATAGATTGGTACATCTAAAGCACATGTCAGCTAGAAACAATAACAAGGAAATGGTTACTAAAAATTGTGATTGGGTAACCTGGAGAGGAATATCTGTGCAGTGGGTTTTTATTGGTTATTTGTCATAAAACCCTTGTAAGCTTAAAGTGACTTTGTTAAATAAACAATTCTGTACCTCCATGGAGTCTGTGACATCATACACCACATGTATGGAATGTGCTCTGTAGATCCATGAACTTTTCTGTGGGGATGTAGAGCTGACAGGCTTTACTGTGTCCTTGGGAAGTCTTTATATGCTGGCTATTCTGAATCATAAGAGAACAAAACCATGTCACTTAAAAAATATCAGAGCTGGTAATGTCATAAACAAGAGGAGCTCTTTAGTACATGTTGACATACAGTAGATCAGTCCAAAGGAATACAGTAGATTTGAATATTTGAAGAAAAATAGAATATGTTGTGATGTTATGCATAAGACTTTTCATAGTTGGGACCTCTAATTTGCATCCTCTTTATGATGCATTTGCCCCTCCTTTTGGGACTGCTTTTTAATATGAAAGAAATCATACCGGCTTGATTTTCTTTTCCAAATACAGTTTTCACTTTTGTTTGCACTGTTGAGACAGAGGAGTTAGTGAGCTGGTTTCTCTTCACTCTCAGTACCTACAGACTTAACAGATAAATTCTCACTTTCAAAAGAGTTTTGAAGGAATTGTGTTAAAGGCATTAATAAACAATTGGATTAGATTTTGATGTCTCCATGTAAATTACAAGTACTAGATTAAGAGAGTTCTTAAACCAGTATATTTGAGTCTTATATCTTAGATAATTTTATTGCACTCAAAAACCACTTAAGTGGCAAAAATATCAATGAATTTCAAAGCAAGGACAGTAGATGACCCCTAATGGCAGCATCTTGTTGTTTAGAACTGTTTTACAAATTACATTTTCTAAAGTAGAAAAATGGATTCCACAATCCAAAAATTAAATTCAAGGAACAAAGTAAGAAAGAGTTACTGCCTTTCATAAGAATCCTCAGAGAAATTGGCTAAATGTTTGTGTGACTGTCAGGAACTATTTTCTTAATAATTGCTAAATCTGGACAGAGAAAAGCTGGTAGAGGTGTAGTTCAAACACAATATGAGCACCATGGTGACAAATCACCTATCAGAATAGCCTGGTGAGACTGGGGTGTTGGGTGACGTGAACAGAAGTTCCCCATGACCCAGCAGTGTGTGCTCGAGCCCAGAAACCACCCGTATGCTGGGCTGCAACCCCAGCGCGTGAGCAGCAAGTGGAGGGAGGGTATTCTCCCCCTCTACTGTGCTCTGGGGAGACCCCCCCTGCAGTTCTGCATCCACCTCTGGGGCAACAACGCAAGAGGGGTGTGGAGCTGTTGGAGCGAGTCCAGAGGAAGCCACGGAGATGCTGTGAGGGCTGGAGCAGCTCTGCTCTGGAGAAAGGCTGAGAGCTGGGCTTGTTCAGCCTGGAGAAGAGGAGGCTCTAGGGAGACCTTAGAGCAGCTTCCAGTGCCTAAAGGGGCTGACAAGAAATCTGGAGAGGGTCTTTTGGCAAGGGCCTGTAGTGACAGGACAAGGGGGGAGATTGAAATGAGACTCTATTAAGAAGTTAGTCTGAACTAACCCTGTTATTTCAGCCTGTAAGTTCAGTGCTTGTTTTCAGCAGTAATATTTTGTTAATGGGTTAATGAATGGAGATTGTTATGGTGGAAATGAAATTCATGAAATTGATTAGGGGAACGAAGGAGTGCCTACTCTACCCTATACATTCAACAGTGAATAGTCTGTTGTGGATGCGGTCTTCATTTACCTCCAACAGTTCAATTAATCTTAATTAGACTTGTTTATCAGGAAATTTAAGTATGTGTATTTAGTTCTCACTTTCTGAGTGCTCCTGCCCAAACAGACTGAAAAAGAAGTGCAATCACTGAAACGATGTAGAGAGGTGCGAAATGAAGACTCCTGTTTCAGCAAGAGGTAGGCGATGTTTGATCTCATAGATCTTAAATCTTTTCCATTTCTAACAAAGCAGATGAATTGCTTCTTTGAAGTCACTCTGCAGAGGCAGTTCAGAGAATATATTAGACCTAGGATCTCCATGACAGTGCCTGCATTAAAAATGGATGGACAGCTTCTGAATACCCATTGTTTTCTGTCACTGCAAATAGGATTCAGCTAATGAAACAGCTAATTATATTTTTATAATTCTGTCAGCATTGTTTGAGGGGTGATGCTCTGCTTGAATTTCTCACATGGATCTCTCTAAGAACACTGTTCAATTTGGATCTTGTCACTTCACTATAATGGCTGTCCCCTCTGTTGGGGTATGGCAATCACTGCTTTCCCAAACAGAGCTCTGTCACCCAGCATTTAAATAGGAAAGAATAGGAAACCAAGAATCCAACTAGTCAAACAGGCTAGTGTTTTGAATCCATTTCTGAAATCAAACAGTAAAACTGGATTGAGTTCACAATTGAAGAATTACTTCGGTATTATTGCAAACTGTATTACATACTCAAGTCGGTGAATGTGCATGGAATTGTCAGGCATTCTCCACTCCCCACTTCTCATTCTTATCCCAGATGCAGTGAAGGGATAACAACTAAATTAAGAGCTGTCTGAATTATGAAGTGATTAAAACAAGCTTGGGTGGGTGCTGAATGTTAATCTCACAGACCACATTCTTCTGCAATGTAAGAAGGTGCACTGTTCAGTGCTAGCTCTCTGACTCCAGAAGTGCATCGTGATGAGACTAATTTATGACAGAATATAGTCCTGGAAGCTGAAGTGAGTTGTGTGTTGTGGTTTCGTTGTTTGGTTTCTCGGTGGGATTTTTTTTCCTGAAATGGTTTCTCGGTGAGATTTTTTTTTCCTGAAAGCCTCCTTGCTAATAGTATTTCTGCTGGTATTGACTTCTAATGGGAGTTGGGAGCTTTATTCACTTAAAGATTCTTATAAAACTGCAATTAGAGAAACACAATTACATCAACCAGGGAAGCTGTATTAACTGGCAACTCAATCTAGACTGACCCAGGTCATCTGCATTTCTGCTCAGGGGTTCTCCTGCCATCTGTGGGTCTCTGGTCACTGTCCCTCAGAAGCTTAAAGACCAGCTCAAATTCTACCCAGAAAAGTCTTTGCATTAAAACCCTTTAAAGTTTAGTGTGCTAAAATACAAAAAGTGAAGTGAATCAGCGTGCAAATTACCAACTTTCAGTAACATTTTGTTGAAAAGCTGTGTGATATCAAACAGGTTCTCCAGGCTTATATGATATAATAAATAATGCAACTCAAAGCATGGATATGAATCCATATGACAAGTGACCTGCACAACTGACCAGATTATATTATTACCTAATCCTGTATCTTGTATCTTGTCCACTTTTATTCTATTAATATTCAAACCACAGGCCTATTTAGTGTAATAACACAAATGGTGTATATGAATGACACTAATTTTTGTAGCCCTTCTAAATATACAGTCTCAGGGCTTAATGCACAGCCTGTCTCATTATGCCTCTGTTGTAGTAGATCCCATGTCCACAGCATCCTGAAGCAAACTTCAGCAAAGAAAGTGAAGTCTTGAGTCAAGTCAGATGTCAAATAGGATTAAAAACTACATCTCTGTGCTGGTTTCAGATGGAATAATTTTCTCCTCAGTAGCTGGTGCAGCACTGTGTTTTGGCTTTAGTCTAAGAACAGTGTTGACCACACACCGATGTTGTTGCTTAGTAGCACTTACTCTGATCAAGGACTTTTCAGTCTCATGCTCTGCCAGTGAGGAGGGGCACAAGGAGCTGGGAGGAAACAGAGACAAGACACTTGACACAAACTAGCCAAAGAGGTATTGCATACCAAGCATGTCATGCTCAGGATAGAAACTGGGATTGCTGGCCTGAAGATACTGGTCACTGCTTGAGGATGGACTGGGTATCAGTCTGCAGGTGGCAAGCAATTATATTATGCATCATTTGGATTTTCTTTTTTGTGTTTGTTTATTTTATGCCTCTATTTGTTATTATTATGATTATTATCATTATCATTATTATTGTAATTTTTGCTGTCATTATTATTACATTTTATTTTATTTAATTATTGAACTCTTCTTATCTGAACCCATAGATATTAACCTTGTTTTTCTGATTCTCCTCCCCAGTGTTGGAGTGAGTGAGCAGCTGCATGGAATCTGATTGCCTGCTGGGGTTAAACTGCAACACTCTCCTAACTGAGCTTCAGCAGCTAGTGAGTTTGTCTTATCAGCTGCTTTTCACAGAGTCTTAGGATGGTTTGAGTTGGAAGGGACCTTAAAGTTCACCTGCTTCCAATTCCCTTGCCACGGGCAGGGACACTTTCCACTAGACCAGGTTGCTCCAAGCCCTGTCCAACCCAGCCTTGAACACTGCCAGGGATGGGGCAGCCAACTTCTCTGGGCAACCTGTGTCAGTGCCTCACCATCCGCACAGGGAAGAAATAGGTGTTGGCCATATTTCCAGTCCACGCATCACAGCATACAAATACATGCTTCTTCCAATTCATTATCTAATACAAGTTAAAAAAAATGTACATGCTTCAGAAGACAGATACTGTATTTTCAAACTTATAACATTCAAAACATCTAAATTGACACAGATCATTAGCCTCGTACGTAAATGTTTAGTTCAACTAGGGTACTTCCTTGTATTCCTGTTCATACTGGCTGAAGATATGCATTTTAGCACACAGCAGATAATCATAATTTTGGCTCTGTAATATATCATATTATTAGAGTTGTAGAGAGAGGGAGAATTCATCTTATATAGGAGGACTGAGTATTTCTAAATTAATGAATTCATCATTTGGAGCATTGTTTGGGGGTTTTGATCCAAATGATTTTTTGACTTAATAATGCCTTACAGATGTTTCCTCCAAATTTTAGGGCATAAGTTTTTCATATATATCAGCAAACCCAGACACCTCCACAGGAGTTTCACTGTGCTGAGGAATGAATAAAATAATGAACAAAAACTTTTGAAGTATCAATATGTGACAGATACACTTAACTAATTCACAGCAATAATGATTCAAAACAAAGTACACAATAAAAGCATAAGCCAGTCTGGAAATATAAAACATTTGTTACACGTCTGCAGAATCAGATGATATGGTTATGCAAGAGTACAGAAGAGAAAGATCTTTATTTCTAAGGAACTTAACAGAAGATCTGGCAATTCACATAAGCTGTTCGCAGACTACCTTGACTCTATAAGGCATGTGAACTGCTGATAGCCACGATTTGCTCTACTAAGATGATTTGCTATGTCCCTGGCAGTGTTCAAGGCCAGGCTGGATGTAGCTTGGAGCAACTTGGTCTAGTGGAAGGTATCCCCGTCTGCGGCACGGGATTGGAACTAGGTGAGGTTTAAGGTCCTTTCCAATACAAACCTGTCGGTGATTCTATGGTTTTCAGAAGTTCTGTATATCTAAAATTTTACTTTCCATCCCTTACAGAAAAAACATATGTCCTGGGATCAGCAGTAACAGTCATTTTTCTCCTTCTCAGTAGCTGGTGCAGTGCTGTGTTTTTGACTTTCAGCCTGGGAACAATGTGGATAACACTGATGTTTTTAGTTGTTGCTCAGTAATGTTTACTCTGACCAAGGACTTTCTGAGTCTCATGCTCTGCAAGGGAGGATGGGAAGTCAGGAGGAAGTAGAGACAAGACACCTGACCCAAGCTAACCAAATGGGTATTCTACACCACAACATGTCATGCCCAGCATATAAACCAGGGGCAGTTACCCAGAAGGGTTAGATCACTCCTCGGGTCAGCCTGGGTATCGGTTGGTGGGTGGTGAGCGATTGTATTCTCTTCCCTTGTTATTTCCCTTATCGTTGTTATTGGTGGTAGCCGCAGTGGTTTTGTGTCATGCCTTAGTTACTGGACTGTTCTTATCTCAACGCGTGGGAGTTACATTCTTTTGATTGTCCTCCCCATCCCTCTATGAGAAGGGGGAAGGAAGGCGCTGGGGAGTAAGTGAGCGGCTGTGTGGTTTTGAGTTACAGGCTGGGTTTAAACCATGACAGTTCTTTGTTGTGGCCAGCTTGGGGCATGAAAGATTGAAATAACGACAGACCTGACCACAGTGTGCCTAATCGTATTTGTGATAAGCATTCATTTTTTTGGATTAAAAGTCACTTGCCGATTTATTGGCTCTCAAAGTTGTTGCTCTTGATCTCAGAGTTCACCATGTCTTACCTTACTTACAGCCGGTATTTGCTGTTTTAGTGTTTATCAGCTCTGGGGCTTGGGCTAAGGTTCTTGTTTCTCTGTACTTTATGGTAATGACTTGTAATACAATAGACTCATTGGTTATGAAACTGATCTGGCTTGCGTTCCCAGTGTGGTCATCACCTCTATACTTTGGGAGGTATATAATGGAAGTCTTTAGCAATTGCATATCATTTGTTTCCTCCTCAGATCATCACCCTATGAAGGAGACATTCCTTTATTTTCCCAGCTACCCCACCAGACAGTTTACAGCATTATTTGAGAGTTCTGAAGGTTCTGAATGTCTTTTGGGTGCCCTTGAGACCTGCCTGCTAATTGTGATGGGGATCACCATGTTGGCATGCATACAGAGTGTGTTTTACCCATGATGATTTTGTCTGATCTCAAAAGTTAAGCAGAGTCAGGTTTGGGTCTTGACTGGGGTTAGACGACAAAACAGGAGGATCAAGAGATTTTCCCTGAATCTGGAAGGTTGTGAGTGGCAAGGTATGTGGGATAGTATGGGTGAATATCTAGGCCAGTGGGCCCCTCCAGTGCTTTGGAGCTTCACCACTGAACAAGAGCAAAATATGGAAAAATTAGTAAAACACTTAAATGAAGTGTGTTGTCTTCTTGGTCATACCAGAGAGGGACAAATCATGGCAAGTTGCTGGGGCTTGGCCTACGCTTACAGAGCCCTGTTCAACACCATCCACCACTTTCAAAAGAAAAAGGCATCTCAGGATCTGATGGCAAAGCAACAGACAACTCAGCTCCTCCAACTCCAAATACAGAAGCTACACCAACCCTAGTGACAAGTACAGTAGCTACTCAGACTCTTACTACAACAGATAACACAGCTACTCCAAATCCAACTACAGTAACTACGCCAGCCCCAGCGACAATTAGATCAGCTACTGAATCTCTGACAGCAACAGACAGTGCAGCTGCTCCAGCTCCAAGCATGGCAGCTACACCAGCTCCAGTGACTGCAGGGAGTGAAGGCGATAAGATTTGCACGAAAAAGAAATTTTGGGAATGAGCTCTGAGGCCTTGGTGCTTGACAAGACCTGGGGTGATGAGTTGGAACATTGAAGGACAGGGAAGGTAAACTAGGAAGCCTTGGGAGGATGTGAGAAGATGCAGTTGTGGCGGGAATCTCAGTTGGAGGCCAGAGGACGTGGGGGTTGTGACAGGGTCTGCAATGTTGTGATTGGACTATTTACCTGGAGAGTTTTACAGGGACCAGTGAGATTGAACGTTGTATGTATGTGCAGGTTGGGAAAGTACCGAACAAGGGGATAAAAAGTGCTTGGTGGTAATAAATGAGGATTTGAGTCCCTGCATCAACTTGAGTCCATGTCATGATATGCCACAAATGGTGCCCAGTGTGGTGCATGAAAAGCAATTAATTGTTGATCTGGTGGTGTGGCTCAGCCAAACTGCTTGCTGAATGTAAGCAAAGGTGGACTTTGAAAGGAAGCAAATTCAAACTACGTGGATTGCCTCTCGCAGGACAGGAGTAAGCGGCTGAGAATTATGGGGTCTGCTTTAAAAAAAGAGCAGGGAAATGTTCTGGAAGTTTTTGCTATGATTCTTAAGCAGTATGAGAAAAAAGCTGACAAGGAAGAATTGAAACGTATCCTCTGGTCATCAGAAGTCAATCTGTCTAATATTTATACCCTGGAGACATGGGACAAAATTGGTGTTAATTTGTGGGACTGTGCTACAAACAATACAGTTGCCGCCACTTTATTGAGCTCTTGGCAAACTATTTCTGAAATTTTTAAAGTTCATGCTGGCTCACAAGCACAGGGGGCAGAGGCAGCACCTTCGGTTCTCTCACCACCGCCCTCTTTGCTGGGCTCTGCCATGAGATCAAAAAATCAGTCTGCTGTTGCTGCTCCTGTGGTTATGCTGCCTGATAATTCTGTCTCTTATCAAAGATATCAGGCGAACTGTGACGGACCATGGACTTGGAGCCTCACATACAACTCATTTGATACAGTCTCTCTGTGATACTTATGTGTCTGGATTTTGTGTTTCAAATACTGTAATTGTGTGAAGTGTGCTTGTGGGATCCTTTATGTGTGTGTGTGTTGAGGGCAGATGGTGTTCTGTGTATTTTTTGTTGTTGGGTTCACATAAAAGTTTTTAATGGGGGGGGGGGCTTAAATAGGCAGTGAGGCCCCTTTAGTTGTTTGATAACCATGTTCAGAAGAAGCTGCCCTCTGATTTGGCTCCCAGTGCTCCACCGGTGGAATGGCCAGGATGGAGCCCTGGAGTGAAGAAACTAAAAAAAAAACCAAACAAACCCTTTCAATCTATTGAAGTATTGGGGCAGTTTGTAGAGACACCACAAACAAAGCCTAAACAGTGTCTGCAACATGCTGGGTGCGTGGGAGGAGCCCTGCTTAGTGTGTTTAAGGTAACCTGGTGGTGAATCCAGGACTTGGAGGAACAGATCGGTTGAAACAAGAACTGCTAACTAGAAAAGTGAGAGGGGTAGCACAACCACAAGCTTTATCAGCCGTCACCCAAGCAGCATCAGGGTGGCCAAAGAAGAAGAAAACACAGAGACGAGGCAGTTGTGAAAAAGGAAGGAGTCAATGCAGCTCCTGTGTTTCCAACATGCCTGGCTCTTCAAATGCAGGTAATGACACAGCAAACTCCTTGATTGTTAACACTTTGCAGTTTACTTCTGCAGCTGCTTCACATTCCTTTTGCATCAGAATGCTTCTGCTTTAAGGGAACACTTCAACCTGCCTTCTTTTCAAGAACTGATAACCTGGGGAGGGGGTATATTTGTGTCCTCCTACCTACAGGTCCATGGCAGCTGCCTGCAAAGTTTGTCAAGCCTTACCGTGAGCTGGACAGATGAGTGGAAAAACCTGATGCCTCAGCTACAGGAGCTGACCGTGGATACCCTGAGCAGAATGAGATGGTGGAAGAGAAAAACAAATGATTGCAAAATATCACTTGGGGGCAACTGAGAAGTAACAACTTGAATATGTGTGCTTGTAAAGTAGCTATTATTAGAAGCTGTGATTTTGTGTATAAAACCATCTGTGTTTACTAGCGAGTTGCTAATAAGAAGCTACACCTTGTACTGTACGGATTTGCCACTTGTAAAAGAGATGTAGAACATGCAAATTTGCAGCAGCTGCTAGAAAATGCTAAGGCAAAAGCTAGAAGAATTCTGATATGATGGTAATGTTATAAAGCGGGCATTGATAGTAGATATATGAAACAAAAAAGGGGGAGTTCAGGGTTAACTCCACAAGAACGTATAGCAAAAGTTTGTTATGTTTTGAATTTTTTAAGTTGCTAGATGAAGGATGGACCTCCTATACAGTGCCATTTTGGGGGTTCTAAGAATTTTGAACAAGGGAAAGCTCATGTTAAAGTATGTAATCTTGAAACTCATGAATGGGAAGGCCCATTCCTTTTAATAACCTGGGGACGACGGTGTGTTTTTGTTTCCACAGATAAATGACCTCGTTGGGTCCCTGCATGATGGGTTCATCCTGCCTTGTCTTCTATCTCTTCATCACAAGAGAACTGACCCTATCGTGGTTTCCTGCCCAGCCAAAAGAAGACATCTGTAGCCAATGCAACAGGACAAGACACCCTGTGCCTGTCAGTTGCCACACCTACGAGTCCATTCACACTGCTGTTGGAAGCAATGGCAGCCTTGAATCCTGTGGACACGTGGGATGGCTGGGTGGTATAACAACACAGCCGCAAGAATTTGATTTGTTAAGATCTGTAAAAATGGATGTGTATCTGTATTTTCATTATATAGTTTGAAACGAATTGTTAGTGCAGAATGTTAACTGTTCTTTAAGTGTTTATTTGGTAGGCTAGGAGCACGAGTGAAAAAATTGTATTAAGAATGTTTTGTTAGTTTTTATTAGCTTATCCAGTCTCCTATTAATGGAGCCCTTAAGCATGTGTTGATAGTGAATATACAAAACAAAGAAGGGGGAGATGTGGGGAGTAAAGGTGGTAAGATCTGAATGAAAAAGAGTTTGGGAATGAGCTCTGAGGCCTTGGTGCTTGACAAGACCTGGGGTGATGAGTTGGAACATTGAAGGACAGGGAAGGTAAGCTAGCAAGCCTTGGGAGGATGTGCCAGGATGCAGTTGTGGTGGGAATCTCAGTTGGAGGACAGAGAATGTGGGGGTTGTGAGAGGGTCTGCAACATTGTGATTGGACTATTTACGTGGAGAGTTTTACAGGGGCCAGTGAGATTGAACGTTGTATGTATGTGCAGGTTGGGAAAGTACCAAAAAAGGGGGTAAAACATGCTTGGTGGTAATAAACAAGTATTTGAGTCCCTGCATCAACTTGAGCCCGTGTCAAGTGACAAGTACAGCAGCTACTCAAACTCAACAAACAACACAGCTAATACAATTCTAAGCACAGCAACTACACCAACCCCAGTGACAAGTACAGCAGCTACCCAAAACCCGACAACAAGAGACAGCGCAGCTGCTGATGCTACTCAAACCCCAAGCACAGTGGCTGCACTAACCCTGATAACAGATACTTGCAGCCACTCCAACCACAGTGATAATCACTGCAGCTAAACCAGCGGACCAACTCGTACCAGTCTTGGTTGCCCCTGTAAGCAAGGGGAAAAGCAAACAAGAGACACAAAAATCAACCCGTACAGTGAAGAAAGATGAAGAACCAATGCACTTACTACATGGGACAGCATCTGAACAACAGTTATTATTACGTGAATCAGAGGAAGAGAAAGAGGAAGAAGAAGAGGTGACTTCTCGACTTCTCTACCTCAGACCTCAAACAAGCTACAGAATATGTGAATATATTTCACCCGTCATCCAGGGGAGCACATCATCACCTGGTTGCTCTGATACGCAGATTGACTCCACAACTTGTTAAAGTTGTAAAGTAGGTATGCTTTTTGTTCAGCGCTGAGGTGCATGGGGATAGTTCCTCCAAAGTAGGCACTCCCAGGGTCGTTTTTCCCTCTACATTTATTCTCTTAAGGTATACATATGCATTAGATTACTCAATACGCCTATACGTATTTCGTATCTATCCCCACTTAGTGTTATAACAAGCTAAAAGGTCCTTTGCACCTGCACAGTGCCCCCTCTGGTCATGGGCAGGGGTCTCAAGATGAAGTAAATGAGTCTTCCTCCTGTGGGCAGGGGTCTTCAAGATGAAGTAAATGAGTCTTCCTCTTCTTAAACTTTTCACCTTTTAATCTTCACGCATAGCCTTAGGGTTTGGTCGGTATCCCAGCCATAAACCATCTGCTTCTCCCCCTTATCAATAGACTCAGGCATCTGCTTTTCCTTATCAGTAGCTGCTTATCAATAGAACCAGGACTCTGCTTCTCCACTTATCAGTAGTGAGTGCCTTAGTTCTGCTTAGTAGGCATGATAGGTATTTACAACAGACAATACTTTTGTTTAAGCAAGCGAATTCCTCTAACCCCTTGTACACCCCCCTGTGCAACCCCTCTGTACTACCCCCCTGTACATTAGTTGGGCCCCCCTGTACATTAGTCAACCCTCTGCATCAGTCCCCCCTTTTCTACAAAGTGAGTAAATTCTATTACTCTTCAGACAAGTTCCTCTTTTGACCAACTCCTGTGGAAGGTATTTCTCAGAGCCTTACCATGTGCATTTGATAGAGAGGTCAAAATCATTATGTGTTGTAACATTCGCCAGTTCCAAACAAATAATCCAATAGACGATACAAAACTAATACTAGCTAACATCAGAATGACAATGGGGTGACACAACGTATTCAGTATACCAGTTGCAGTTGGTGACCATCCAAAAAGTACATCCCACTAGTGGTGGCTTGTATCTTGTCCTACCCTTAATAGAACTCTGCTTATTTCTTCCGTGTCATGATGGATGATAATTAAAGATTTCTTTCTGTTTTCCTGGACCCCCTCTTATTATATTTATCAGGTCTGGATGTTCTATTAATTGTCTTACCAATGTAAGGTCCATTCCAGTGGGGGTATGTAATAGCTCACGGTACATTGTGTCAGTTGGTGGGATACAACTGGTGCTGAATGTAAGAAACTATGAATTAGGATATTGTTTATTAAGATTTATGTTAAGCCCAATGTAAAGGTTAGGCAATAAAAAGTATGAAATCGCTTACATAGACTAACAGTCGCCAACCGCAATCGCTTCTCGCTTATGCAAACATAGCAGATGTTGCCTAAAGATAGCTGTAAGATGTTCCAGGAAAGGCAGAGATAAGACGAACAAAGGACATAGGAGTAGAGGGGTCAACAATGGGACAAAAGAGGAAGACTTCTCACTTCGGCAGAAAACGACCCCCTAACAACAGCTGAAGCATGCACAGAGTACCTCCACTACTTCATGAACACGGAAGTAAAGATGTATAAAAAGGGACTGTTTGAACTGCTCAGCACGGCAGTTGGCGGAGCGCAGACTCCCCTGTCGTCCAGCGCTGTCTTTGCTCATATTCTACTTGCTATAATTAATAAAATTTTAATTGGATTATGATCCGTTGTGGTCTCAATTTATAACAATTTCTGGTGCCGTGACTCAGATAAGGAACGGTGGGCTTTGGTCCTCCGGGGAGGCGCCCCGCGACATTTCGCGGCCCTGCGACCAACAGCTTACCTCATCCTTACCGATGAACCTAAATGCTAGAATATGAGCAAAGGAAAAACCGGTAAAATCCCATAAAAATTCTGTGCATGAGAGTCCGGACGAAGACGCAGGACGCGTAAGTATATTGTGAAATTTTCCGCAGAGTGAAATAGTTCGTGGCGGAGGTCTGCAGTGAAATTGTTCACGGCAGATCTGCAGAGTGAAATTGTTCACGGCAGATCTGCAGAGTGATTGTTCACGGCAGAGTTGTTCGCGGGTTTACCGTTCGGGCGGGATTGGGTTTCCTGGAATATAACGAATGAGAGGTTCGATATACTGAACCAAGCGAGTGTGGACCCTTAAGTACTGCGGTTCCCATCTCCCGCGAGGGACTGGGCCAGGAACAAGGGGGAGTGAGTGAGTGCGTGTTCGGAGATATTCCAGAAGATGGGGGCGAAGGGCAGCAAGCCTTCGACTCCCATGGGAAGGGTACCCATTGTATGTATAGGCGTAAGAGAATAAATGTAAAGGAAAAACGACCCTGGGTGTGCATACTTTGGAGGAACGATCCCCATGCACCTCAGCGCTGAATAAAGCATACCTACTTTACAACTTTAACGAGTTGTGGAGTCAATCCGCGTATCAATTTGGTGAGCCAGCCAGGAGGCCTCTGTTCGGCTGCAGGATCTGGTGAGGAGCGGATATCCTAAGCCCCCCCCAGGCCGCTTGCCTGGAGGAGCTCCGCTTCTCATCCGCTCACTGCGGGGACAGACAGTGACCTGCGCCGGCTGCGGAGAGGCGGTATGCTTGGAATTTAGGTACTTTGGGGGGCCTGTAGGGCGTACGCGTGGCCCAGGGCTGCTGGTAAGGCGTGCAGAGACGTCTGGCGCACAGCGGAGTTCCCCGTGGCAGGTAGGGCTTGCAAGCTGGGAGGGCTTGTCGACTGATAGCGCGGCTGCAAGCGATCCTGAAGGCGGATCGGGCGAGCCCGGGTTTTCGCTGCATCCCAAGTTTTGGGAGCCAGGGCGGACCTGCTAATGACCGTGTAGGAAGCAGGAGAAGGGCAAGTGGAACCATAGCGTGAGTGTGTGGGATCCCATGTGTTTCTGTGTGACTGAGACGTAGCGTAGCTACGAAGCGAGTGTGGAGTCCTAATCCGCAGTTCCGTGTCTCCGCGAGGGGAGCGGCCGGAGACGGACGAAGCGTTTATGTTTTTCTGTCCTGTGTCTTGTCTGTGTATAACCATCAAGCAGCTCAGAAAGCGGGGGAAGGTCCGACTACCCCTCCCGCAGTGGATAACTTTACGAAATACAAGGGCAAGGGAATTTCCTATATGCCCTGTGAGAGTATGTGCCTTGTAGGAGTGTAACTGTATGTGACGGGTGGCATTTCACGTGGATATTGCCACTCAGGACAGCGGTGGGGCAGATACTGCTCTGGGTGTCTTACAAAACACTGCCAGGTAGAAAATTATAATTATCTAATCGGTGACCAGAAATAAAAGATTACTTTGTGGAGAAAAGCCACAAAATCCTGGCGGACTTCCGGGAAGTTAGAATGGAAAACTGAGAAAGGGTTTATAAAAGGTATCAAAGAAAATTTGAGAAGATGTGGTTACAAAGGAAAAAAAAAAATGGGAATACAACAATTAATGTCTCTCTTTTTGGGACAATCAACGGGGGATATTAGGAAAACCTTCGTAACCTGACATATGAGTGCATAACAAGTTTTGAACAGTGGAACCTGCTGTGGATACTAGGGCAGTGTAAATTTTGCTGGAACTGAAACTATGTTCTAATGACAGGAGAGTTGATCTGCAGAACCCAGAGATACTATCTTACTGAATCCCCTGAGAATATCATAAAACTTGTGTGTAGGTGCTCTCATATTTTAAGTGCATTTGCAGAGCACTGGGAAAGAGAAGCTATAGAGATTTGTAAGAGATTGTTTGAAATGGGAGCCGGTCAAAACAAGGGAATTCTGAAGAAAAGCCCATTGGGTTACATTTTGGCACATTGGAAAGAACTGGGAGGTTCTTCTGGGGGCTTGGTAAACAAGAAAACATTGGTAAAATATTGTAATCAATGGTGGCCTTTATAAACTTTGGAAAATCAGGAAAAATGGCCTAAAAATGGAACTCTGAATTCTAACGCATTTTTTTACAATTTATGTTGGTTTTGAGGTGGCCAAGAAAATGCAATGAAGTAATGCATGCAGATATGTTTCGCTTTAAGAAAGCACCTGGAGTGGCAGACAGAATGTGAAATTAATATAACTCTGCCAGATCCCTAATTTTGGTTTTGGAAAAGGACAGGGAAAAACAGAAAGCTAAGCTGGAGAGATGTTGTTCAGCCTGTGATATTGGGACAGTCATCAAGAAAATTATATATCACAGGTACCTCCGAGAGGAGCACCCTCTGCCTGTGTCCTATCAGGTATTGATAAGGAGGAGGAAATTGCTGTCACTGGCAACAAGCAGCACATTCACATTCAGGGTTAAGAAGGGTTTCTGCTGGAAAGTAGTGAACGGGAAAGGGACCTGGGGGTCCTGGTGGATAGGAGGATGACCATGAGCCAGCAATGTGCTCTTGTGGCCAAGAAGGCAAATGGCATCTTAGGGTGCATTAGAAAGGGAGTGGTTAGTAGGTCAAGAGAGGTTCTCCTCCCCCTCTACTCAGCCTTGGTGAGGCCGCATCTGGAATATTGCGTCCAGTTCTGGGCCCCTCTGTTCAAGAAGGACAGGGAATTGCTTGAAGGAGTCCAGCGCAGAGCCACAAAGATGATTAAGGGAGTGGAACATCTCCCTTATGAGGAGAGGCTGAGGGAGCTGGGTCTCTTTAGCTTGGAGAAGAGGAGACTGAGGGGTGACCTCATCAATGTTTACAAATATGTGAAGGGTAGGTGTCAGGATGATGGAGCTAGGCTTTTTTCAGTGATATCCAGTGATAGGACAAGGGGCAATGGGTGTAAACTGGAACATAGGAAGTTCCACGTTAACATCAGGAAGAACTTCTTTACTGTAAGAGTGACAGAGCACTGGAACAGGTTGCCCAGGGGGGTTGTGGAGTCTCCTACACTGGAGATATTCAAGGCCCGCCTGGACAAGTTCCTGTGTGATGTACTGTAGGTTACCCTGCTCTTGCAGGGGGGTTGGACTAGATGATCTTTTTAGGTCCCTTCCAACCCTTGGGATTCTGTGATTCTGTGGGTTAAACCAGAAGTGCTGTTGCAGAGGCAGGCATCTGTAACCCCTGCAGAGCAGGGTGAGCACCTGTGAAAAATAACAAATAAATAAATAAAAAAGGGAAAACCAAAGGGGAAAGGAGGGAAGCTCCCGCAGTTCCTGTGTTTAAGTATGAGATGGGTGCTGGGGCAGGCAGACAGACATTGACAGACGGGATTGAACGGCTGATGAATAAATGTGGATGGGAGTGAAGGAGGAAGCATGGAGAGTGTATAGGAATTGGAAATAGGTAGAAAAGAAAAAGATGGGTCGTGCTACAGCCACGGCTGCACTGGTTGCTTTAAAACTTGTGGAGGACGAATGTCGGACAGAAGTGGGGGGGTGACCTCCTCTTCTGTGAAACCGGATCGGTGTGAGTGCTATGAGGAGTTTGGACGCTGGGAGTGAGACTACCCTAGTGGGAGTGCCATGGGGTGGCTCGGGTGACTGAATTGGAACTAGGCTGACGGGACCAGGGGAATCTTCCCTAGCAGATCCACTGGTTATAATGGAATTTTTGGTTGATACAGGTGCAATGTATTCAGTTTTAAACAAAGCTTTAATACCTTTGGGGACGATTATATGATGATAAAAGGGGCAACTGGCCAAGGTGAAAAGGCTTATTTTTGTAAACTACTAAAATATCAATTGGGAAAACAATGGGGCATCCATAAGTTTTTGTATATGCCTAACTCCGCAAAAGCTCTTTTGGGGAGAGATTTGTTAGAACACTTGGGAGCAACCATTACTTTCAAAGGAGGCAAGATCACTTTAAAAGTAAAGGACCAACAGTATATAGAGATGTTAAAAGCTTAATTTTGATCACTAATCATGTCGAGGGAGAAGTCAGATTGAAGATATACTGGATCAGGTATTCCCAGGGATATGGGCTACAAACATACCTGGAAGAGCTCTTAAAAGAATACCAGGTACAAACGGGGAACGTGCTGTTACAGTATGTAGATGATCTGCTCATAGCAGGGAATAATAAGGAGGATGTAAGAAAAGAAAGCATTCGATTTCTAAACTTTCTTGCACAAAAGGGCCTACGGGTATCACAAGAAAAGTTACAATTTGTGGAGGAAAAAGTGAAATATTTGGGACATTATTTGTTTAATGGCCAGAAAATATTGGAGCCAGTCGCATTAAAGGCCCAGTGACGAGACCCCACTGGAAAGTAATCAGTACTCCAGGTGACACCAAGAAAATCCTGAAAAGATAACGTAATGATAGAGACTTTATTTAATTATTTTGCCACATTATCTTTTGGTATAAAGTGTGTATTGCTGTTTATATTTGCTATAATTATTTCTCCTCTTTTCTATTATATATGGAAACATACAAAGTGTGTTGAAGGAAATTGTTAAACTTATGCAACCACACAATAGTGAATATAGAAGATATGCTGATGTAAATAATGTATGTACTCTAGATATACGAATTAGGTGTAATAATTTGAATTGCAATTGTTATCCATTTGCTTGTTTTAGGTGTAAGGTATGTCAGGATAAATGGTGGACACACTGTGAATGTGGATGCCCTCCAATAGGAGTTTGCACACAGTGTTGGAAAATCCAAAGAACTCTCACTGAGTGGAAATTAAAACAATTAGAGTCTAAAACAAGAAATTATTTGGGAATCCCATGAGTGGTGGGAGATTTTTGCCTAAGGAATAAACCCTCAATATTATTGTTACCACTCCAATGAACCAGTCCCCTTTATAGCCGAAATTTTGATTATAAAGTGTAAAAGGGAAGTACTAACTGTATCTTGCTTTGCCCCATTAGTTAAGGCTGCAAAAGTGGGAAGCCTATGTAAACAGGCAGAAAGCCCGAAACAGCTGTTCTCCTGAAGAATTCCCTTGCTGCCGAGAAGATGGTACACCCCGTGGCTCGAAGCAACCGAGTCGACAGGCGAGGCAGAGGAGGAATAAACTGTGGAGAAAAGAACCAGAACAATGGGATGCAAAAACAGCAATGGCCGAACTTCCCCAGGACTGGTAAAAATATACTTAAATTGGCAAAAATTGACAGACACCCTTTTTCCTGGTATACCGTTAGTTTTGTTATTGATAATAACCCAAGCAAATGGAAACCCGCATGAACCATTAAAGTGGGAATTAATATCCTGGGAAACATCCAAAGTGATAACCACTTTCACTGGGACGGGACAAACTGAATTCCCTGTACAACCTTAATGTAGAACTCCGGAAAAGGTTAAATCAACGTAAGAAAGATCGTGAGGCGGGCAGGTCATGGTATGAAAATTGATTTAATATTTCACCTTGGCTAACCAATTTGTTGTTTGCTTTAGCAGGACCGCTTATTATATTGATTTTGGGACTTATATTTGGGCCTTGTATATTACGCTATATTTTACACTTTATTAGAGAACGGTTTGATAGCTAAACTGCTTATTTTAACTACGAGATCTGGGGCAAAATATGAGAGTGTATCTATTAATGAGGATGAAGATTGTTGTGAATGTGTCATACCACGTAAAATCTATACCTGTGATTGTAAGGAATTACCTTGTGAGTGTTATGATAAATGTTGGGAGTGTGGAAAAAGGTTGGCTTACAATTCTAAAAATGAAAGCAGCATCTAATAAACAATAATAGGATAAAAGAAAAAGGGGGGATTGTAAGAAACTATGAATTAGGATATTGTTTATTAAGATTTATGTTAAGCCCAATGTAAAGGTTAGGCAATAAAAAGTATGAAATCGCTTACATAGACTAACAGTCGCCAACCGCAATCGCTTCTCGCTTATGCAAACATAGCAGATGTTGCCTAAAGATAGCTGTAAGATGTTCCAGGAAATGGCAGAGATAAGACGAACAAAGGACATAGGAGTAGAGGGGTCAACAATGGGACAAAAGAGGAAGACTTCTCACTTCGGCAGAAAACGACCCCCTAACAACAGCTGAAGCATGCGCAGAGTACCTCCACTACTTCATGAACACGGAAGTAAAGATGTATAAAAAGGGACTGTTTGAACTGCTCAGCACGGCAGTTGGCGGAGCGCAGACTCCCCTGTCGTCCAGCGCTGTCTTTGCTCATATTCTACTTGCTATAATTAATAAAATTTTAATTGGATTATGATCCGTTGTGGTCTCAATTTATAACACTGAATATGTGAAGTCACACCCAGTGATCTTAGTAAAATTACAAATACAAAAATTAGAATGATTCTTAACAGTCATGATTTCATTATCATTATTTATCCTCGCAAAAATACAAGCAGTTCTTAAGCACACACATGTATACAATATATACAAGTACAATATATATACAAGTACAGTCCTTTGAGTAATGTCTGGATGGATTTCAAAATGACAAATGCCTTGTTCTGTATCAAGGCATATGTCCTTAGTATCAATTGCGTTTCTTCTCAGGCTTTCACAGTTCTAGTTGGAAAAGCTTCTGGACAATCTGAAAAGGTATCCATTAATGCCAACAAATATCTATAACCCCCTTTTCTTGGCAGTTACAGAATCATAGAATAGTTAGGGTTGGAAAGGACCTCAAGATCATCTAGTTCCAACCCCCCTGCCATGGGCAGGGACACCTCTCACTAAACCATCCCACACAAGGCTTCATCCAACCTGGCCTTGAACACCGCCAGTGATGGAGCAACACCGCCAGTGATGGAGCCACACCGCCAGTGATGGAGCAAAAAAGTTCTGTAAAGTCGATATGCCACTGTTGTCCTGGTCCGTTGTCCCTCCCAGTCTGACCTGTTTTGGGTTTAGGATTACTTTGGAGGTTTGTTTGGAGGCAGAGATCACACTGGTGAGTCATCAGTAGCTGCTTATCAATAGAACCAGGCCTCTGCTTCTCCACTTATCAGTAGTTAGTGCCTTAGTTCTGCTTAGTAGGCATGATAGGTATTTACAACAGACAATACTTTTGTTTAAGCAAGCTAATTCCTCTAACCCCCTTGTACACCCCCCTGTACAACCCCTCTGTACTACCCCCCTGTACATTAGTTGGACCCCCCTGTACATTGGTCAACCTTCTCAGCTCCAATGCTGGGACAATGGGACTGATGGCCACAAACTAGAAGGTAGGGAAGCTAAGCAGCTGAGATCACTTGCTAGAGAAGGGAGAACTGACAAACAATTACAAGAGAGAAACAGTCCCTTAGCCTTTGGAGGCAGCCCTTGGGAGCTGTAAAAGAAAAGTTTCCCTACAAGGACAATGTTATGAGTCGTTCAGCCAACTGGACCACGCTAGAGAAAAGCATCCAGTCTCTTAGGAAATCAGCCATTGTAGAGATGATCTATCGCAGGCTGGATGCCAGGAATGTATCTGTAGATCCAGATGAAGTAGAATGTACATGACCCATGTGGTGGAAATTTACATGGAGTGCACCATCGACATATGCCCACTCATTGGCATCAATAACCTGGCATGACAGCACCACCAACAGTGGATTAAATGATTCATCAACTCTGAGAGTTCAAAGACCTCTTCCATCATTTCAGCTGTGGAAAAACTGTCTCAGGAGTTCAAGCAATTGAGAGACAATCTATCCAGCTCCTCACGTGTACCAACACACATCTCAGCTATTAACAAAAAGCATCCTACTGCTCAGGACAGAAGATATAGGAGGTACACTCCACAGGCCACCCTACGGTTTTACCTGCAGGATCACGGAGAATACATGAGGAAGCGGGATGGAAAGCCTACCTCAGCTCTGGAGGAACTGGTGCATGAATTGAAGAGAAGAAAGATCAAGGACGTTCATCCCATGAAAGCTGTGGCTTCAGTCTCTGGTGAGCAGGTTCCCAGATGGAGTAGAAAAGCTGATTTTGCTCTAGCTCCTGTGATAAAGAAGACTAATCCCTGCCTACAAGACGTAAGTGACCAAATAGTTGCTGAGGTGAGTAGCTTGAGAGAGGACGCCTGCAACACCGGAGCGGAGAGGGGAGAGATCAGTGTCCAGGAGCCTCAACTCAGAGCGACAAGAGCCACTGAGGAGGGAGCCTCAAGTCCTCAACAGGACTAGCCCAGGACTCGGAAGCTCAGCTCCCGCGAGGGGCTGACTCACAGGGGGTGGAGCCAGGAGGCTCGGTGTCAGATTCAAACCGGCCATCAACGGCCACTCTCGATCAGTTGCTGAGGTGAGTAGCTTGAGAGAGGACGCCTGCAACACCGGAGCGGAGAGGGGAGAGATCAGCGCCCAGGAGCCTCAACTCAGAGAGACAAGAGCCACTGAGGAGGGAGCCTCAAGTCCTCAACAGGACTTGCCCAGGACTCGGAAGCTCAGCTCCCGCGAGGGGCTGACTCACAGGGGGCGGAGCCAGGAGGAGTGGCACCAGCTGGGAGTGGCTAAAAAACCTTCCCAGGGAGCGCGGCGACCAGGAGCACGGCGAACAGAGCCGGCAAACAGAGAGCGTCGAGGCAGTTTGCGCAACAGAGCTGGCAAACAGAGAGCGTCGAGGCAGTTTGCGCAACAGAGCTGGCAAACAGAGAGCGTCGAGGCAGTTTGCGCAACAGAGCCGGCAAACAGAGAGCGTCGAGGCAGAGGGTCGAGGCAGTTTGCGCGGCAGTTCGCGCGGGCAGGCGAGCGGGCAGGGAAGCGGGCAGGGAAGCGTTCCATCCGCCTCATCGAGAGGACTCGCCTGGAGTACAGGAGGGGGAAGGAGTGCTGAGAGACGTAGACGGATTGATTGACCAGATAGATCATGGTTACAACACGATCGAAAGCTGTAGTGAGTACTAATGTGGGTATCCAGACTGAGCCTTCCTGCAGACATGCAGCTGTGCAGGTCTCTGGCTGCAGCGAATGCCTGAGCCTGGCACTTGTATTGGAGGGAGCCAGTGACACTGCTTGTGTTAGCTGTGAGCAAATAAATGACCTGCTCAGGCAGGTGGCTGAACTGAGGGAGGATGTTGAAAGGTTGAGAGCCATTAGAAAGTGTGAAAGTGAAATAGATTGGTGGAACCACACCCTAAGGCAAGGGCAGAGGGAAGTGGTTCAACAAGTTATGGATCCCCTTCCCTCCTACCATCAGACAGAAGGAGAGAGCTTAATGGACAAGGATGTATGGAGGGAGGTTCCTCCTCGGAGAGGTAAGCGAAAACCCTCACAATCCCTTCCTCCCTCCCAATTGCCCTTGAATAACAGGTACGAGGTCTTGGAAATTCAGGGCCAGGTGATTGGAGATGGTGAGGCAAATCTATCTAGTGAGTCACTCACCCCCATGCCTCAAAACTTCCCCAACCAAGAAGAAAAGAAGAGTAATTGTGGTGGGTGACTCCCTTCTGAGGGGAACAGAAGGGCCCATTTGTCGACCGGATCCACCCCACAGGGAGGTCTGCTGCCTGCCTGCGGCTCGGATTAGAGATGTTAAAAAGAAACTCTCTGAACTGGTGCAGCCGTCTGACTACTATCCGCTGCTGGTTTTTCAGGTTGGCAGTGACGAAATTATTACGAGGAACGTAAGGGCAATGAAGAGAGACTTCAGGGCCCTGGGATGGCTGGTTAAAGGGTCTGGAGCGCAAGTGGTGTTTGCCTCCATACCTGTTGCAAGCGAGGGTGAAGGGATATATAAGAAGACTCTGCAGGTTAATGTATGGCTACGTGACTGGTGCCAAAGGCAGGGGTTTGGGTTTTTCAGTCACGGGCTGCTGTATGGGACACCTGGTTTGCTGGTGACAGGCGGGATACACCAGTCCCAGAGAAGAAAAAGGGTTTTGGGGCAGGAGTTAGCAGGGCTTATTGACAGGGCTTTAAACTAGTTAGGAAGGGGGGAGGGGATTTAACTGGGCCTGTTGGGGACAAGCCCAAGAGGAACATGCTAGGGATTGAAGGATGGCGGGCTAAGGAGGACGATCAATCTCTTGTTTCACTTGTGGGAAAGGATAGCTTTTTAGACCCTGTCCCACAGGGGAAAAAGGGTACTAGGACTGGCTCCCTGAAATGCCTGTACACCAATGCACGCAGCATGGGATATAAACAGGAGGAGTTACAAGTCTGTGTGCAGGCTAAAGGTTATGATCTAGTGGCAATTACAGAGACATGGTGGGACAGTTCACATGACTGGAATGTGGTCATGGATGGCTATGTCCTTTTTAGGAAAGATAGGTCAGCAAAGCGAGGTGGTGGAGTTGCTCTTTACGTGAGAGAGCAAATAGAATGTATTGAGTTCTGTCCGGGGTCGGATGAGGAGCAAGTGGAATGTCTGTGGGTACGAATTAAGGGGCAGACTGGCACGGGTGATACAGTTGTGGGGGTCTATTACAGACCTCCTGATCAGGACGAAGGAGTTGATGAGGCTTTCTACAGGCAACTGGAAGTAGCCTTGCGACTACATGCCTTAGTCGTCGTGGGGGACTTTAACTACCCCAATATTTGCTGGAAGACTCACACAGCCAGTCATTCACAGTCTAGGAGGTTCCTCGAGTGCATTGATGATAATTTCTTAATGCAAATGGTGGACGTACCAACTAGGAGAGCAGCGCTGCTAGATTTAGTACTCGCCAACAAGGAGGGTTTGGTCGAAGTGGTGACGGTCAATGGCAGCCTTGGCTGCAGTGACCTTGAGATGGTGGAGTTTAGGATCCTGTGTGGGAGGAATAGAATATCTAGCAAAGCCACAGCTCTGGATTTCCGAAGGGCCAACTTTGGCCTCTTCAGTCAACTGCTAAGGGAAGTCTTATGGGAAAGTGTACTAGGTGGTAAAGGGGCTCAAGATAGTTGGTTAGCATTCAAGGACCGCTTCTTCCAAGCTCAGGATCGGAGCATCCCAATGAGTAGGAAATCAAGTAAGGGATCTAGGAGACCGGCGTGGTTAAACAAGGAGCTGCTGGGCAAACTCAAGTGGAGAAGGAGAATCTATGGATTATGTAAAGAGGGGCTGGCCGCTTGGGAGGAATATAGGACAGTTGTTAGAGGATGTAGGGAGGCAATTAGGACAGCTAAGGCCTCCTTGGAACTCAACCTTGCTAGTCGGGTTAAAGACAATAGAAAGGGCTTCTTCAAATACATAGCAAATAAAACTAACACAAGAGGCAATATAGGCCCACTGCTGAACGAAGTGGGTGCCCTGGAGACAGAGGATATAAAGAAGGCAGAGGTGCTGAATGCCTTCTTTGCCTCTGTCTTTACTCCTGCAGACTCTCCCCGAGGGCCCCGGATTTCTATAGCCCCAGAAGGAGTCAGGACAAAGGAGGAGTTTGCTTTGGTAGATGAGGACTGGGTTAGGGATCAGCTATGCAATCTGGACATCTGTAAATTGATGGGTCCGGATGGAATGCACCCACGGGTGCTGAGGGAGCTGGCGGAGGTCATTGCTAGGCCACTTTCCATCATCTTTGGTAAGTCGTGGGAAACGGGCGAGGTGCCTGAGGATTGGCGGATGGCAAAGGTCACACCAATCTATAAGAAGGGCAAGAAGGAGGACCCGGGTAATTATAGACCGGTCAGCCTTACCTCCATCCCTGGAAAGGTGATGGAACAACTTATTCTTGACTCCATCACTAGGCATATCAAGGATGAGGGGGTCATTAAGAACAGCCAACATGGTTTTATGAGGGGGAAGTCATGTATGACCAACCTTATAGCCTTCTATGAGGAAGTGACTAGGTGGAGGGATGATGGTAGAGCGGTAGATGTAGTTTTTCTTGATTTCAGTAAGGCATTTGATACTGTCTCCCACAGCATCCTCATAGATAAGCTAAAGAAGTGTGGGTTTGACGATCAAGTAGTGAGGTGGATCGAGAACTGGTTGAAAGGAAGAAGGCAGAGAGTTGTGGTCAATGGCGCAGAATCTAGCTGGAGGTCTGTGACTAGTGGAGTCCCTCAGGGGTCGGTGCTGGGACCGGTGCTGTTTAATATTTTCATCAATGACCTGGATGAGGGAACTGAGTGCACCCTCAGCAAGTTTGCTGATGACACAAAACTGGGAGGAGTGGCTGACACACCAGAGGACTGTGCTGCCATTCAGCGAGACCTGGACAGGCTGGAGAGTTGGGCGGGGAGAAACTTGATGAAATTTAACAAGGGCAAGTGTAGAGTCTTGCATCTGGGGAAGAACAACCCCATGTACCAGTACAGGTTGGGGGTTGACCTGCTGGAAAGTAGCGAAGGGGAAAGGGACCTGGGGGTCCTGGTGGATAGGAGGATGACCATGAGCCAGCAATGTGCTCTTGTGGCCAAGAAGGCTAATGGCATCTTGGGGTGCATTAGAAGGGGTGTGGTTAGTAGGTCAAGAGAGGTTCTTCTCCCCCTCTACTCAGCCTTGGTGAGGCCGCATCTGGAATATTGCGTCCAGTTCTGGGCCCCTCTGTTCAAGAAGGACAGGGAATTGCTTGAAGGAGTCCAGCGCAGAGCCACAAAGATGATTAAGGGAGTGGAACATCTCCCTTATGAGGAGAGGCTGAGGGAGCTGGGTCTCTTTAGCTTGCAAAAGAGGAGACTGAGGGGTGACCTCATCAATGTTTACAAATATGTAAAGGGTAGGTGTCAGGATGATGGAGCTAGGCTTTTTTCAGTGATATCCAGTGATAGGACAAGGGGCAATGGGTGTAAACTGGAGCATAGGAAGTTCCACGTTAACATCAGGAAGAACTTCTTTACTGTAAGAGTGACAGAGCACTGGAACAGGTTGCCCAGGGGGGTTGTGGAGTCTCCTACACTGGAGATATTCAAGGCCCGCCTGGACAAGTTCCTGTGTGATGTACTGTAGGTTACCCTGCTCTTGTGGGAGGGTTGGACTAGATGCTCTTTTGAGGTCCCTTCCAACCCTTGGGATTCTGTAATGTCGTGATGACTATCAGAGGGGGTCTGCCTCTAGCCAAGTGGAGGTAGGGGACAATCGGATTAACTGGACTGTGGGGATCAGATGGCCTGGCACACCAGTCCCACAGAAGTATAAGGCTCTAGTAGATATCAGTGCACAGTGTACCTTGATGCCATCAAGCTGTTGAGGGGTGGAACCCATCTATATTTCTGGAGTGACGGGAGGATCCCAAGAGTTGACTGAAATCAGCCTGACTGAAAGTGGCAAAAGCACGCCATTGTGACTGGTCCAGAGTCTCCATGCATCCTTGACGAAGACCACCTCAGGAGAGGGTACTTCAAGGACCCAAAAAAGTACCAATGGGCTTTTGGTATTGCTGCTTTGGAGACAGAGGAAATTAAATGGCTGTCCACCTTGCCTGGTCTCTCAGAAGATCCTTCTGTTGTGGGGTTGCTGAAGGTCAACGAACAAGTGCCAGTAGCAACCACAACAGTGCACCGGCAGCAATATCTCACCAACTGAGACTCCCTGATTCCCATCCATAAACTGGTCTATATACTGGAGAGCCAAGGAGTGATCAGTAGGACCCGCTCAGCCTTTAATAGCCCCATATGGCCAGTGTGGAAGTCTAATGGAGAGTGGAGACTAACAGTAGACTATCGTGGCCTGAATGAAGTCACACCACCCTTGAGTGCTGCCGTACCAGACATGCTAGAACTTCAGTATGAATTGGAGTCAAAGGCAGCCAAGTGGTATGTCACAACTGATACTGCCAATGCATTTTTTCCAATTCCTTTGGCAGCAGAGTGCAGGCCACAGTTTGCTTTTACTTGGAGGGGTGTCCAGTTCATTTGGAACCGACTGCCCCAGGGGTGGAAACACAGCCCTACCATTTGCCATGGACTGATCCAGACCGCACTAGAACAGGTGCAAGCTCCAGAACACCTGCAATACATTGATGACATTATTGTGTGGGGCGATACAGCGGAACAAGTCTTTGAGAAAAGGAGGAAAATAATCCAAGTCCCGCTGAAAGCCGTTTTTGACATAAAACGGAGTAAGGTCAAGTGACCTGCACAGAAGTTTCAATTTTTGGGAATAAAATGGCAAGATTGATGTAGACAGATCCCCACAGATGTGATCAACAAGATAACAGCAATGTCTTTATCAACTAATAAGAAAGAAACACAAGCTTTCTTGGGTGCTGTGGGGTTCTGGAGAATGCACATCCCAAATTACAGTTCGATTATAAGCCCTCTCTATCATGTAACCCGGAAGAAAAATGATTTTAAATGGGGCCCTGAGCAAAAACAAGCTTTTGGGCAAATTAAAAGAGACATAGTTCACGCAGTAGCACTTGGACCAGTCCAGAACAGGCCAGATGTGAAAAATGTACTCTACACTGCACCCGGGGAGAATGGTCTTTCCTGGAGCCTCTGGCAGAATACTCCAGGGGAGAGCTCATATGGTTTAAGCCCCTTACCACAGGCAGGGACACCTTCCACTGGACCAGGTTGCTCCAAGCCCTGTCCAATCTGGCCTTGAACACTGCCAGGGATGGATCAGCCGCAGCTTCACTGGGCAACCTGTGTCAGTGCCTCACCACCCTCACAGTAAAGAACTTCTGAATCTCTCCTGTGTCAGGTTAAAGCCATTCCCCCTTGTCCTGTCCCTACAGGCTGTTGTCTAAAACCCCTCTCCAGGTTTATTGTAGGCCCTTTGGGCACTGGAAGCTTCTCTAAGGTCTCCCCTTAAGGAGCCTTCTTTTCTCTGGGCTGAACAAGCCCAGTTCTCTCAGCTTGTCTCCAGAGCAAAGCTGCTTCAGCCCTCACACCATCTCCATGGCCTCCTCTGGACTTGCTCCAGCAGCTCCACATCCCTCTTGTATTGTTGCCCTGGGGCTGAATGTAGTACTACAGGGGGGACTCTCCAGAGCTCATCAGAGGGGGATAATCCCATCCCTTGGCCTTCTGCTCATGCTCTGAGGATGCAGCCCAGGACACTGAGGGGTTCTGAGCTCAAGTGCACAGGTCTGGGGCATGGGGAGCTTCTCACGCAACACTCCCAAGTCCTCCTCATGGCTGTTCTCAATAATAATATAACATACATATAATAATATAACAATTTGACCAACAATGTATAAGTGTTTTGACTGAAGCAGTTATAAATTAACTCTGTTTTGTTCTCTAGATTGTTTTTATCCTTTTACAGTCTTGAATAACCTCATCTGGAAATCTTCAGGAAAACTTTGTAATGTATGTGCTGTCTTACCAGTACGTTGTACAATTACTCACGATGTTACAACTGTAGATCATAGAATCATATAATTATTTAGGCTGGAAAAGATCTTTAAGGTTATCAAGTCCAGCTGTTAACCCAGTATGTCCAACTCCATCATTAAACCATGTCCATAAGTGCCAAATTTACACTAAATATTTCCAGAGATGGTGACTCACCACTTCCCTGAGCAGTGTATTTCAATGCTTGACAACCTTTAGGCTGTTAATGTGACAAAGTCTCAGAGGTACTCTGAGGGTGAGGAACCAATTCAGCGGATGAGCTCAATGAGTATGAACAGAGAAGAGTTGTCTAAGTCTTGCTTGCAGCTTTTGTGCAAACACTAAATATACAGCATGTGTGGTATCCTCATGGATTTTAACAGAGTTTTAAGTTGTATGACCTTCCCGTCTCCAGCCTCAAACACAGCTTTACCTGGCTGTCCTTCTAGAGAGATTGCCTCCATAGTCCTATTCTGTCTCATAAAAGAAAAACCCCAAGGCTTTCAGGCTGTATACTGTTTGTTATTCATCACTCACTGTTAAAACACCATCTGACCAACAGAGGACTTTGTAATGCTCCCCATGTTGATCATTATGTTTAGGAGGTTCTTAACACATTTTCTTCTTTAAGCCCTTCTTAGCCAAGATACCTACAAAACTATAAATGTGTAGGGTTGTTAATGGCTCTGAGTTGACGAGAGATTTAGATTAGACACTTGGAAGGAGTTCTTCCCTGTGAGGGTGGTGAGCCACTGGCACAAGTTGCCCAGAGAACTTTTGGCTGCCCCATCCCTGGCAGTGCTTAAGGCCAGGCTAGATGGGGCTTGGAGCAATCTGGTCTAGTGGAAGGTGTCTCTGCCTGTGGCAGGAGGTTGGAACTGGACAAGCTGTAACATCCCTTCCAAACTATTCTATGATTCTGTGATTAACACCTTTGTAGCTACGACTCCAAAGCACAGCACAATGGGGGAAATTAACTCCATCTCAGCCAGACCAAATACACCCAGCCCAGACCAGCACACTATTATACTGATCATACTTATTATAGACTGTTTTCAAATCAGAAACATTACTTACATATTTTTTTCTGTATGCAAAGAAATGTAATGTTTCAAATCTTCAGTTGTAAAACCCTCATATTCTTCAGTACATGAAATTGCTAAAAGCTACAAAATACTGTCATTATAGATGTGCATGGAACTTCTCCCCCAGCTTTCATTTTATAAAATATGCAAACATGAAAGATTAACAAATTAAAATCCTCCACTGCAGTTTTAGAAGGTTTCACCGTTGTCTGATGATAAAAATTGTGCTAAAATGTGCATTCAATGAAACTATTCTGATAGTTTCTAGGCCCCATTGTTTTAATGTAGATATTCTCAGAAATCTCTGGGAAGGAAAGCAGGTACTGTTACCTCAATTTTTAAGATAAGCTTAAGAGAAAAGTGTATTTGCTCATGCCTTTGAAGGGAAAAGGTTCTGAGGTCAATCCTCTTGAGCTTCAAGAACTAATTGTTTGTCTTCTGTATAACTTTTGCAAAATAAATTCTACATTGACATATCTAAGGAATGAGCTCCTGCGTTTATTAACATGAATGAAAATTTTTATTTACCCTTACTGAGAAGGACATGTCACTGAGGAAAGACTAATCAGCCCTTGTGTCTATTCAACTCTTTCTATCTCCACTGAGGCAACCAAGAGAGTGCTGGTTAATAGTAGTGTATTTTATGATAGCTCCTTTAACAACCAGGAGATTGAAAAGCATGGCCAGCTTATTCCATATGGGTTATTTCTATAAAAGACCTCAAAATGGCTTTCCTTTCCACTCAGTAGTTTTGGATGATTATAAACTTGAAAGATTTAAGTACATTTTGAAGGACACACTATCTTACAGTTCCCAAAGTATGAATTTATTGTTGGGAGACTGGATTTATCATTTAAAATAGAAGTTCTTTAAATATCTGATTGCTTTAGAGATATCCTGTTTGAGGAAGGCCAAGCGGGAAAGATGGACTGCAATTCATCTCCCAGTTCAATTTTACAATTATGAAGTTACAACTAGGATGCCTGTCTTTTTGATTCCTGGGTAAGTATTAACCCTTTAAAACAAGATGAGAGTATTCATACTTCTGCAGCTGTCCTGGGTTCAGCAGTAGCAGTCATTTTTCTCCTTCTTAGTAGCTAGTGCAGTGCTATGTTTTCATTTTTTGGCCTGGGAACAGTGCTGATATCACCGATGTTTTCAGTTGCTGCTCAAATGTTTGGTCTGACCAAGGACTTTCTGAGCCTCATGCTCTGCCAGGGAGGAGGGAAAGCTGGGAGGAAGCAGAGACAGGACACCTGACCCAAACTGACCAAAGAGGTATTCCATACCACAGCACATCATGCCCAGGATGTAACAGGGAGTTACCCCGGAAGGGCTGGGGACTGCAGGGTTGGACAAGGTATCAGTCGGTACTCAGCTGGGGGGAGTGGGGTGAGTTATCTGTTGGCTGGTGCTGAGATGTTGTATTCTCTTCCCTTGTTATTTCCTTTAGCATTATTATTATTGGTGGTAGCAGTAGTTGTTTGTGTTATACCTTAGTTAGTAAACTGTTCTTATCTCAACCGATGGGAGTTGCATTCTTTTCAATTCTCCTCTCCGTCCCTCCAGGAGCAGGGGGAAGGCAAGAAAGGGGGGGGGGGGGGGGGGGGGGCGGTTAGTGAACGAGTTTGTGGTTGGGTTTAAACCATGACAGCAGCTTAACAGCAGTTTGGAGGAATTGCTTCCTGTGATGTAGACCTATGCTTATGTAACCAGACAGGAGATAGATTTGTAGTATCATTCTTAAATGAAATTTTAAAAAAGAAAATCTTTTCATTAATTAAAACTTACATCGTAATAATGCTTAGGTGTAATTAGAACAAACTTAATCTTTCCAAAAATGTCATTTACAGAAGTTCATCTCACAATGGATTCTAATGAGAAAAACTGTCTGAGAAAACTGTGGAGATTTACAATAAGAATTATAAATCAAACCTGTATATGCCCTATTTCAAAGTCTATAATCTCTTCACCTGAAGATCTGGGAACCCTTATGCAAGTATCTCCTAGGTATCATAAATAAAATCCCTTTAGAATAGTGGGTAAATTGGTTGTTTTATATGAAATGTCTACCTGTAGGACTTCTATGTGCCACAGTGCTCTGAGAGAATTAAAGCAGGTCCTTTCTCAATGCTTGTGTTTCTTACTGGGATTTTAGACAGCTTTCCATCTACTCTACCAATGCCTTGATGGATAGCCGGAGGTTATGCCAATAAATTAGGGGTAATGAAATTCCACTAATTATTTGTGAAGAACACTCAGTAAGTTATTGCAATAGGTGGTATATTATTTGGTGTTTTGAGACTGTTAAGTCAACTATGATGCAGTTAATCACAAGTACTTAACATCTCTTTTCCATTATGAGACCACATCTATTCTCACTTTCTATCACCCATACTTAGGATTTCTTTGGAGTACCTAGGATGTATAACACTAAAATAATTAACAGCATATAGAACTGTGCTTGCTGAATGAAATCACACTTCTTGCATCAGAAATAAAGTATTTAAAAAAATCAAACGCTAAGTGCCTGTCACAACAGAGAGGGATTCTTTACAAAATGACAATGTTTCAATGACTCTTCCCCAATATTCTGCCCTGGAAAGCCACAATCTCCCAGATTACTTTTAGGGTACAGAGTTCAAGGAGAATATTTTTAATGTAATAAATGAGGAAATTGGGAGGAAAAGCAGAATGAAAATTAAAGGAAATTTTCTCTTAATTGGAGGATCACTTTGTAAAAAAATGGTTTGGGAAATAGTGAATTTGGCAATTCATACATTTTAGCTAAATTGTTAAATAAAAAATGCAGAACAGCAGAAAGCCTAGCACTGAAAGGAAGCAGTCTGTGTATGCTGGATTACCTTTTTCATCTTTTAACTGCTGAGTTCCATTTCTTACTTGAACTGGCTAGTTTGGACAGGCTGTGATTATTCCTATTTTTTTCTCATCTAATTTTGACTTTGACCACCTTGAAGCTGTGTCAGCAGAAGCAACACCAACAGAGAAACAACCTCTCTTTTGAGCTGCATTTTCAGATCCTGAATGATCAAGTGAGAACTGAACTTTTTTATACCTTTTCAGTGTAGCAGCTGGGCTATGCTTCCATGTGACCTTTTGTCCTGGGTTCAGCAGTAGCAGTTATTTTTCTTCTTCTTGGTAGCTGGTGCAGCACTGTGTTTTGGCTTTTGGCCTGGGAACAGAGCTGATAACACAAATGTTTTAGTCTGACCAAGGGCTTTCTGAGCCTCATGCTCTGCCAGGGAGGAGGGAAAGCTGGGAGGAAGCAGAGACAGGACACCTGACCCAAACTGACCAAAGGGGTATTCCATACCACAACATGTCATGCCCAGGATGTAACGGAGAGTTACTCCAAAAGGGCTAGTTCACTTCAGGGTTGGAGGATTTATCGTTCGGCTGATGGGGAGGTGTTGTATTCTCTTCCCTTGTTATTTCCTTTATCATTATTATGATTGGTGGTAGCAGTAGCGATTTGTATTACACCTTAGCTACTAAACTGTTCTTATCTCAATCCATAGGAGTTGCATTCTTTTCAATTCTCCTCTCCGTCACTCCAGGAGTAGGGAGAGGGCAAGAAGGTGGGGGGGGGAGTGAGAGAGACTGAGTGATTTATGGCTTGACTTTATTTAAACCACAACACCTTTAAACTGCTCACTGTGTATATGAAAGAGTGCAAGGTATGAGTAATGCAGATTAGCTATGCAGGGCAAGCCGCTATCCAATTGCTGGGGCACTCATCTGTCGCTAGTTAGATGTATATCACAACAATGATAAATGGGAGTTCAAGAATAAACACAGTGTTCAGCCATTCGATTAACAGACTATATACTATTATTCTTTAGTTCCTCCTTTGCAACTTAAGTAAACTTTGCCTACATTGAACAATAAGAAAAAATTGAATGCTTAAAACATCTAGAAGAAAAAAGCCTCTTACATTTATGTGTACTGCTGTTCACTGCCTGACATGAAAATGCAAAAGGAAACAGTATTTTATAGCCATGAATGGTAAAGTTCATTAAACTTCAGGCTTCTTGGAAACAGTTTAGTATCAACTGTGATTAAGACCAGACTATAGCAACTGGAAGGCTTGGTTTTCTTTTAAAATTCTCGTACCAATTTGCTTTATGACCCTAGACAAAGGAATTACCTTGCATTCAACAGCTGAAATCTAGTAACTTTTTCAGTCAGTCACTTAAATCACTAGAAAAATAATTTCATTTCTTGATCTTTTCAGTACGAGTGCATCTTGCTGATGTGGATGAATATTGTTTCTGCTGGCTTGTCTCTGTGAAATAAATTTGATTTATCAAAAGCCTAAATACAGCTGGAGATATTGGTGTAAGGCCTAGGTCTTCAAACTGTGGAAGGGTGCCATTGTTAATTACTTTTTACTTGAGATTGAAGTTTGAATTTTTTTAAAATCACAGAATCACAGACTGGTTTGGGTTTGAAGGGACCCTCAAGACCACTTAGTTCCAACCCCCTGTCATAGGCAAGGACACCTTCAAAGCCCCATCCAACCTGGAATTGCTGTCACAGTCCCTGATGGGCTCTATTACAAGAACTAGCAATATTACCTACTCCTCTCTCCCTCACTGGACCCGGGCAAGTCCACACAGGTCCTACAGATTCAGCCTGCTAACTCTCCCAAGCCAAACCATTATCTACCCCTTAAGTAACAAAGAAAACGTCAACCCACTGATCTGTTTGTATGCTTTAACCTTTGCTATATTGCACAGAACCAAAACGATAATTGAGACCAGCAGTTGATTGGAGAACTGTGACTGGAATGCAGTGTCTTTTTAAAAACATCCTGCACACAGTGTGCACCTTCATACCCAGCCTTCTCCAAAGGGCTGATTACAGGAAATGTTTCCCTGTGCATAAATGCCTACGCCAGTTTCAAGAATAGTGTACAAGGAATAGAAATTCAAAAGTACAATTACACACTTGAAAATATTAAATGTTACCACATAAAATGGTGTAGTTTCAAATCAGAGTCATGATTTTAATGATAATAAAAGGCTTCTGCATAACTCTATTCTTCTTCACAAGCCGTAACATGTGAAATAGATGTAATGTGATTCTTCCATCATAAAGAAAATTTTAAAATAAATTTTAGTAGGATTTTTTAAATTATGGTGTTTTGTCCAGAGACATAGTTTGACATTCCTAACATCAAGTTGAATTTATGTGTCCAATTGCTAAAAAATGTCTTAAAAGTTTGTTACAATACCTTTGCTTCAAATGCATGCATATCTACCATGGATATTGGTGCTGAGAGACAATAAAATATAGAATCCCAGACTGTAAATTACTGTTGCCACTGTTACAGAACTACAATCACTTGGCATTAATTAGTTTCTGAGACAAGATGCTGATAAAAGTTTTCTGACGTTTTCCAAAGTGACTGCAGCTGGCTTGAGTAAGTTCTGATTTTGCAATCATTTTAGCTATGACAAAAGTTTCTTTAGCAGCTTTTGAATTAGTTTGGGGGTTTTATTTGTCTTTTTTCTTTGAAGAGATAGTGAGGTTTTTATTCCTGGGCACTGTAAAACAACAGTCCCATTGCTCTGAGGAAACCCCCCCCCCGTAGTCCTGTGACCAGCTGTGGAGGCAACAGCACAAGAGGGATGTGGAGCTGTTGGAGCGAGTCCAGAGGAGGCCACAGGGATGCTGCGAGGGCTGGACCAGCTCCACTCTGGAGACAGGCTGAGAGAACTGGGCTAGTTCAGCCTGGAGAAGAGAAGACTCCTTAAGGGGAGACCTTAGAGAAGCTTACAGTGCCTAAAGGAGCAACAAGAAGGGCTTTGGACAAGGGCGTGTAGGGACAGGACAAGGGGAATGGCTTTAACTTGACAGAGGGAAGATCGAGATCAGATCTTAGACAGAGGTTCTTTACTGTGAAGGTGGTGAGGCACTGACACAGGTTGCCCAGAGAAGCTGTGGCTGCACCATACCTGGCAGTGTTCAAGGCCAGAATGAACAGCGCTTGGGGCAACCTGGTCCAGTGGAAGGTGTCCCTGCCCATGGCAAGGGGTTGGAACTAGATGAGCTTTAAGGTCCCTTGCAACTTAAACCAGTCTGGAATTCCATGATTCTATGATTTAATCCCCTGTTCTGTCCTGGGCACTTTAACCCCCGTGTTGCTCACGTGACAGCAGTGCTTGTAAGGCCTTGCTGGAGAGCTGAGGATGGGGACCCCTGAAATGCTCAGCTTCCAACTTTGAATATATTCTCACGTTAACTCAGTATTCAAAAGAAGACTTTGTCAGTGGTTCTCTTATTGCACTGGCCAGTCTCCAAGATGAATTCAAGAAAAAAATCTCAATCTTCTGTATAGCAGTTGCTGTTAAAATGTCAATATAAAAGCTCTTGTAGCATTCATAACTTGTGTAACCCTGTACATTGTGAACTGTATTTGGGAATGATATCAAGATAGCATGTATGTAATATCTGGTTAGCACACAAGTCAGCTCCCAAGACATTAACTATCTGAAGCATTGAAGAAGTGACAGTGTTCATCCAAAATTTACAGTTAAGTTTCTTATTTGAATTTGGAGTAATACAATCAAAGTGCAATGTACTTGCAGTTGAGTGATTGAAAACTCAGGTTATTCTTGTCTTCAGTCTTCAATAAAGCCTACTTTGATTTTAAATCATTACATGGAATTGAAGTCTTGGTTAGCTTTTTTCCCTTGCTGGAGCATTGGGTAACCACTATGTATTGTGCACCAAGTCCGGATTATTCACAGAACTGATGATTTAGATAGGAGAACATTTTTCTTTCTCAGGTGTGAAATTCCATGCAAGTTGAAAGGGAGCCTTAAAAATAGAAATGGGTGCAGTTGTATTTGGAATGTTTCAGACAATCATGTCGTTTTTCAATAATGAATTAATTTGTATAATAATATTTTTCATATGTGCAATGTAACAGCTTTCTTCTGAGGATCTCAAAATGAAATAGATAGTACTTAATTAGGACTTTAAAAACTCATTTGAGGTACTCATTTTCTTTCTCTACCTATGGAAAACTGAGGTACCAAAAAGTGAATGAATATTCCTGACAACACACACTGAGTTAGAGGAAAAATAAAGCATGGATTTAATTGTTAATTTTTGTTGTGGTTTAAACAAAGTCACACAGCTCGTTCACTCACTCCCCCCCTTCTTTCCCTCCCTCTACTCCTGGAGGGACAGAAAGGAGAATTGAAAAGAATGCAACTCCCACGAGTTGAGATAAGAACAGTTTAGTAACTAAGGTATGACACAAATCACTACTGCTACCACCAATAATAATAATGATAAAGGAAATAACAAGGGGAGAGAATACAATACCACAGTACCAGCCGACCGATAACTCACCCAACCCCACCCAACTGAGTACCAACCAATACCTACTCCAACCCTGCAGAGCACTAGCCCTTCCGTGTTCCCCGTTACATCATGGGCATGATGTGCTGTGGTATGGAATACCTCTTTGGTTAGTTTGGGTCAGGTGTCCTCTCTCTGCTTCTTCCCGGCTTTCCCTCCTCCCTGGCAGAGCATGAGGCTCAGAAAGTCCTTGGTCAGACTAAAACATTTGTGTTATCGGCTCTGTTGCCAGGCCAAAAGTCAAAACACAGCGCTGCAGCAGCTACTAAGAAGGAGAAAAATGACTGCTACTGCTGAACTCAGGACAGTATGGGCCCGTGACTGAGGGGTGGACTTAGCAATGGACATTATTGCCCAAGTTATTCACGAGTGTGAAACACGTGCTGCAATTAAACAAGCCAAAAGGTTAAAGCCTCTTTGGTATGGAGGACGATGGCTGAAGTATAAATATGCGGAGGCCTGGCAGATTGACTATATCACACTCCCACCAACCCACCAAGGCAAGCACCATGTGCTCACGATGGTGGAAGCAACCACTGGATGGCTGGAAACATACGCTGTGCCCCACACCACTGCCCAGAACACTATCCTGGGCCTTGAGAAACAGATTTTGTGGCGACACGGCACCCCATAAAGAACTGAGTCAGACAATGGGACTCATTTCCGGAATAAGCTTATAGACACTTGGGCCAAAGAGCATGTAATTGAGTGGGTATGTCACATCCCCTGCCATGCACCAGCCTCTGGGAAAATTGAACAGTACAATGGGCTGTTAAAAACAACACTGAGAGCAATGGGTGGGGGAACTTTCAATCATTGGGATACACACTTACCAAAGGCCACCTGGTTGGTCAACACCAGAGGATCTGCCCACAGAGCTGGCCCAGCCCAGTCAGAACTTTTACATATTGTAGAGGGGAACAAAGTTCCTGTGGTGCACATAAAGAATTTGCTGGGGAAGACAGTCTGGGTTATTCCTGCTTCAGGTAAAGGCAAACCCACTCGTGGGATTGCTTTTGCTGAGGGACCCGGATATACTTGGTGGGTAATGCGGGAAGATGGGGAAGTCCGATGTATATCTCAAGGGGATTTGATTTTAGGGGAAAACAGCCAATGAACTTAATTGTATGCTGTTGCCTGCTGTGGAATGCTTTTATAGCCCATCAGCTAGATGTCTTCAGGTCACCAGCGACTGGCCCTGACTTCCCTCCAAGCATCATCCCAACAGAGAATGAATTCTGATAGAGCCAGACAAGTTCCGCAGTGAAATAACGATCAGCATCAGCAGGCAACGATGCAACACTGCACACAACCTTTCATGCCCTGAAAGACTGTTACAAGGGATGGAATTTGACATCATGGACCGAATGGACTCGACTGCATTATAGGGTTTGGTCCATGCCCTAAGAAATTATTTCTTTGTCTGTATGTGGATTTATATATATGTAAGAGAGGTGGTATATATTGAAAATGTGGGATCTGAGCATGACGTGAATGATGTGGAAAAAAGGGTGGATACAGAAAGGAACTGTCGTAGTTTAAACAAAGTCACACAGCTCGTTCACTCGCTCCCCCTCCACACTTTCTTTCCCTCCCTCTACTCCTGGAAGGACAGAGAGGAGAACTGAAAAGAATGCAACTCCCACGAGTTAAGAACAGTTTAGTAACTAAGGTATAACATAAATCACTACTGCTACCACCAGCAATAATAATAGTAAAATAAATGACAAGGGGAGAGAATACAATACCACAGCACCAGCCAACCGATAACTCACCCAACCCCACTTGACCGAGCACCAGCCAATACCTACTCCAACCCTGCAGAGCACTAGCCCTTCCGGATAACTCCCCGTTATATCCTGGGCATGACGTGCTGTGGTATGGAATACCTCTTTGGTTAGTTTGGGTCAAGTGTCCTCTCTCTGCTTCTTCCCGGCTTTCCCTCCTCCCTGGCAGAGCATGAGGCTCAGAAAGTCCTTGGTCAGACTAAAACATTTGTGTTATCAGCTCTGTTGCCAGGCCAAAAGCACAGTGCTGCACCAGCTACTAAGAAGGAGTAAAATGACTGCTACTGCTGAACCCAGGACAATTTGGAACAGAAAATATTTTCATTTGTAAGGTTTAGTTAAAAATGGTAAAACATGATTATATAAGAATTCACTCTCCATTGTACAATAAAGAATTAATCTCTTTGTTAAAAAATGAAAAACCTATATTGAAAGACATAGAAGAAAGATAACTTTCAGGCTTCAATTAAACTTTTGAAGTTAAATAACTCCAAAAGGAAAGCTCACATAACACAGATTGATTCTCAGCAGAAGTCACTAAGCACTATCACCTGTAAAATTGATTCATCTAGTAATTTCTCATGACCATTTTATTCATAGAATCATAGTGTCAGAGAATGGTTTGGATTGAAAGGGACCTTCAAGCTCATCCAGTTCTAATCCTCTGCCATGGGCAGGGACACCTTCCACCAGACCAGGTTGCTTCAAGCCCTGTCCAATCTGTCCTTAAACACTGCCAGGAATGGGGCAGCCACAGCTTCCCTGGGCAACCTGTGCCAGCATCTCCACAACCCTAACAATTATGTTATCATATGATTTATCCAGATACCTGTATTCCTGAGTGTTATCTATTACCTTTTGGTCATGTCGTTACATTGTATCTATCACCATCTTGCATAGAGTGTTAATCTGGAATTCAGGATCATTAAGAGCCACATACCTCTTCTTACACAGCTTTGTTAAATGACTGTACTATATATGCTTTTACAGCAAAGACTGACAATGCTTGTTTTTTTCTAGCTGCCCATACCTAAATTGCATTCAAAGAACCATAGAACCATAGCATGGTTTGGGTTGAAGGGGACCTTAAACATTATGTAGTTCCGTTCCTCCTGCCACAGGCAGACATCTTCCACCAGACCAGGTTGCTCCAAGCCCCGTCTGACATTATATTTGTTGGGTTTTTTTAAAAAACAACTTGATTATTCCTTAATATAGTATAAATAGAATTCTCTTATATATCAGGCTATGTGGAAGGAGAGGGAGAAAGAGAAGATACAACTGAACAAAAAAATGAAGTAATAAAGTTAAGAAAATGAGAATAGAAGTATAAATAAGGATAATAAAAAGCTGATTAAACTTTTTTATCTGGAGTGAGAGATGATCATCATGATACAACTGATGTTTGCATGAAAACAGCTACTATTTCCAGACAAAACATTCCATTTTCACAGATTAAAAGCAATATTTGAGATTGAATGGCTTTGGTTTATTACAATATCACACAATATGAAAATACTTAGAGCTGGAAAAACAGACAGATGGCTAAGTAAATTAATCTATAAGCAGCTACAGAGCATAATGTTAGTTGTTGACATTGACTGAATGCTGTAGAAGGCGGTAGAGAGATGACAGTATTAACCAGCATCACACATAAGAAGGTGAAAAAGGATAACGTGAAAGGGGTTGAGATAGATTAGGAACTGTCATTTACAAGGAGGCTGGAATTTCACATTTGAGGTTTATAGTTGTACTTAAACTTCCATACAATTCTGTATCAGTTTGATTGAAAGCTCTGGTTAAACACGTTATGAAAAGAGGAACACATTTCCCCCTGATTGACATTTTTACTCCAATTTCAAACTCAGCCTTATTTTGCCAATGCTCTGGTTATTTTTCACCGTAGTGCAGTAAAATACGTCATATTATTCGTATTATTTAGAAGATTGCTCATATGACATTTGAAAGCACTTTAATTATTCTGAAACAGGCATTGCCCTGTTCTTCCAAAGAACTATGCAATTTTTCCTCTTGCTATGTTTCCAGTTGAAATATATTTTGGGGTCATATATTAGTACAAATTAGGAATTGAGATACTCTGTAAGCTATATTGTTCTATTTGTGGTAAACTGTATGCTGTGTTCCAAGTTAGATGGAATTCTTAGCTTTTTAGCTCTGTAAGTCAAAAACATCATTGCTTTTTAAAACCTGACTTTATTACAGCTTTAAAAATTATATTAGGTATTTTTCATATATTTTAAACAAGATAATCTAAGGTCACTGACTTCTGTGGAGCTGTATAGAATCATAGAATAGTTAGGGTTGGAAAGGACCTCAAGATCATCTAGTTCCAACCCCCCTGCCATGGGCAGGGACACCTCACACTAAATCATCCCACACAAGGCTTCATCCAACCTGGCCTTGAACACCGCCAGGGATGGAGCACTCACAACCTCCCTGGGCAACCCATTCCAGTGTCTCACCACCCTCACAGGAAAGAATTTCCTCCTTATATCCAATCTAAACTTCCCCTGTTTAAGTTTTAACCCATTACCCCTTGTCCTGTCACTACAGTACCTGACAAAGAGTCCCTCCCCAGCATCCCTATAGGCCCCCTTCAGATACTGGAAGGCTGCTATTAGGTCCCCACGCAGCCTTCCCTTCTCCAGGCTGAACAGCCCCAACTTCCTCAGCCTGTCTTCATACGGGAGGTGCTCCAGTCCCCTGATCATTCTTGTGGCCTGTTGCAGTAGGGAGGAATCAACACGACCACTGTGATCAATAAGCACGATTCGTTTATTGGGCTTCTACCTTTGGTTTATATAACAGTGAATATGCAAATACTAGGCACTTGATTGGTTCTGGCACAAATAAGGTATTACATAAACTCTACACTTTTGCAGCTACACTGTGCAGCCCCCCACCATCCTCTTTCTCATGCACTTATCGCTTAGTGTCCTTGGCTGTGATTGGTCATAGCATGTTGCTGTTTGCCGGTGTCCTTCAGTTCCTCATTATCTGGTGCTAGTAAGTCTGCACCATTCTACACAGATGTCTTGTTTCAGCTCGTTGATGGGAACATGACCTTTCTCTGTTAGCCACTTCTCCACAATTCCCCCTTTTTCTTTATGAAGGAATAAGGACTGAGTCAGGAGTCGTTGTAAACAAGCAGAACAACATTGCAAAGCACAACAAAGCAACAAACCCCCTAAAATTATGAGACCTATAACGGCAAAACAGCTTGTAAAGCAAATGTATATGCAGCTCTATGAAGCGACCCTCGATTTTCAAATAACTTAAGTAATTCAAAATCTGTACTTCTAAAATCAGCTAAATATTTCCGAAGTGCTATAAGCGGGTTACATAAAAGTTATTTTGACAGACTATACAAAAAGTCTTTATTTCAGCCAACTCTGGCGAAGATATCTTATAGACTGACAACGACCACAATACAGTTCTACTGTAGGGTCACACTGATGACAAAAACTACAGAGTTATCGAAGCACTTGTTGTATCACCAATCTCAGTTGTACCACTATATGCCTGTGGCCATGGACCGGATCTAGGAGGGCGACCGTGCTCAATGAAAGCTCTGTGTTGATTAAGGAATTAAGTTCTTCTATTAGTGGCTGTAGCGCTTGGCGCAAGCGACGCTCCTCCCGGGCCTGCGAGTCAGGGTCTATACACTAGCTCGGAGACACTGTCACTGGAGCTTCTGCAGCAGCCAGTCTTAGCCACTTGCACGGTACCCACAAGGGTCCTGCGGGAGCAGAAAGACAGGCGTAACCACGGCGCAGATATATCACTTCTGCCTGTCCCTGCCACAAACCCGTATTAGGATCTCGATAGTACGCCTTAAAAGAAGGCTTTATCTTCTGCGCTTCTGTTTGTACAAAGTGCTTAACAACCGCTGGAGTTTGTTCATCACCAAAGATATATAGATAATTTAACGTATACAATGTTAAGGAAATCCACTCTTGAACATCTATTATGTCTGAATGTTTCTTTTAACATTCAAGCAGATGGCCACTTACTCAAAGAAACTATGGTAATATCGGCATCAGAGTCAAGCAATGCAGTCAAAGTTATCGAGTGATTTCCCCAAGTTAATATTGCTGTAATCTCTGTCCTTTTTATGTTGAGGACACCAGAACTGCACACAATACTCCAGGTGAGGTCTCACAAGAGCAGAGTAGAGGGGCAGGATCACCTCCTTGGACCTGTTGGTCACGCTCCTTTTGATGCAGCCCAGGATACGGTTGGCTTTCTGGGCTGCAAGCGGACACTGCCGGCTCATGTTCATTTTCTCATCGACCAGCACCCCTAAGTCCTACTCCACAGGGCCGCTCTGAATCTCTTCTTTGCCCAATCTGTAGCCGTGCCTGGGATTGCATCCGACACAGGTGTAGGACCCTGCACTTGTCATGGTTGAACTTCATAAGGTTGGCATCAGCCCACCTCACAAGCGTGTCAAGGTCCCTCTGGATGGCATCCATTCCCTCCAGCATATCAACCGAACCACACAGCTTGGTCTCATCGGCAAACTTGCTGAGGGCGCACTCAAACCCACTGTCCATGTCAGCGACGAAGATGTTAAACAAGACCGGTCCCAACACCGATCTCTAAGGGACACCACTCGTTACCGGTCTCCACCTGGACATCGAGCCATTGACCACAACTATTTGTGTGCGGCCATCCAGCCAGTTCTTTATCCACCGAGTGGTCCATCCATCAAATTGATATCTCTCCAATTTAGAGAGAAGGATGTCGTGTGGGACAGTGTCAAACGCTTTGCACAAGTCCAGGTAGATGACATCAACTGCTTTGCCTTTGTCCAGCAGTTCCATAGCCCCATCATAGAAGACCACCAAATTGGTCAGGCAGGATTTCCCCTTAGTGAAGCCATGCTGGCTGTCACCAAGCACCTTGTTGTTTTTCATGTGCCTTAGCATGCTGTCCAGGAGAATGTGCTCCAAGATTTTACCAGGCACAGAGGTGAGACTGACAGGTCTGTAATTCCCCGGGTCTTCCATTTTCCCCTTCTTGAAAATGGGGGTTATATTTCCCTTTTTCCAGTCATTGGGAACTTCACCAGACTGCCATGACTTTTCAAATATGATGGCCAGTGGCTTAGCAACTTCATTCGCCAGCTCCTTCAGGACCCGTGGATGGATTTCATCAGGTCCCAAGGACTTGTGCGCATTCAGATTTTTAAGATGGTCTCGAACCAGATCCTCTCCTACAGTGGGCCCAAGGTCTTCATTCTCACAGTCCCTGCCTACCTTCTAAGACCTGGGTGGTGCAGTCAGAGCCTTTGCCAGTGAAGACCGAGGTGAAGAAGTCAATCAGAACCTCAGCCTTCTCCAAATCCTGTGTAGCCAGTTCTCCCAAAAGCTTCCTCAGGGGGCCTATTTTGTCCCTAGTCTGTTTTTTGTTTGTTACGTACCTGTAGAATCCCTTCCTATTATCCTTAACATCCCTGGCTAGGTTCAATTCTAACTGGGCCTTACCCTTCCTAACCTGGTCCCTAGCTTCCCGGACAACATCCCTGTACTCTACCCAGGCCACCTGCTGTCCTTGCTTCCACTTTTTATAAGTCTCTTTTTTCCTTTGAATTTTCCTCAGCAGCTCCTTATCCATCCAAGGAGGCCTCCTGGCCCTCCTGATGCACTTCCTTCTAGTTGGGATGCAGCACTCCTGAGCTTGTAGCAGGTGATCCTTGAATATCAACCAAGAGTCTTGGGCCCCCCTGCCCTCCAGGGCTATATCCCATGGAGCCTTACTATGCAGGCTCCTGAAGAGGCCAAAGTCTGCTCTTTTGAAGTCCAGGGCAGTGAGCTTGCTACACGCTCTTCTCACAGTCCTGGGGATCTCAAATTCGACCATCTCGTGATCACTGCATCCAAGACTGCCCTGGAGTACCACATTCTCAACAAGCCCTTCTCTGTTGGTGAGCACAAGGTCAAGCATGGCACCTCTCCTTGTTGGCTCCTCTATTACTTGCAGAAGGAAGTTGTCTTCCACACAATCGAGGAACCTCCTGGACTGCTTGTGTTGTGCAGTGCCTTCATTCCAACAGATGTCAGGGTGGTTGAAATCCCCCATGAGAACAAGGGCCTGCGACCGGGAGGCTGTTCCTATCTGTCTGTAGAGTGCTTCATCCACAGGTTCTCCTTGATCAGGCAGCCTGCAACAGATTCCCACAGTAATGTCTCCCACGGCTGTTTTCCCTTTAACCCTTACCCACAAACTCTCTGTAAACTGCTCACCTACCCCCAGACAGAGTTTCATACTCTCCAGCCTATCCCTAACATAAAGGGCAACTCCCCCTCCCCGCCTGCCCGGCCTGTCTTTTCTAAAGAGCCTGTAACCTCCCATTCCAACACTCCAGTCATAGGAGCCATCCCACCATCTTTCGGTGATGCCTATTATATCATACCCCCATAGATGTGCACACATCTCTAATTCCTCTTGTTTGTTCCCCATGCTACGGGCGTTTGCATAGAGGCATCTGAGACGAGCTCCAATTGAAGCCGGCTCGTTGGCTGGAGCAGCTGGAATATATCTACATTGTTCTGAGCATTTATTACAGGTGTTGGCTACTGACTGGGTGTGTTGGGATGGAATGATGCCCCCCTCCCCCAACACATCTAGTTTAAAGCCTCCCTGACCAGTCTGGCAAGCCTCCTACCAAAACTGTTCTTCCCCTTCTTTACCAGAGCAGCTCCACCAGCCCCCAGTAGATCTGGCCTACTAATTTCAGTCTTATGTTCAAGACACCCAAACCCCTGACTATGACACCACCCTTTTAACCATTTATTAACCTGGCCGGTCCTCCTAGCTTTTTCTTGGTCCTCCCCTGTGTCCTGGAGAATTGACGAAAAGACTATCTGAGCACCGGAGCCCCTAACCACCTCTCCCAGGGCTCTGTAGTCTTTTTTGTGGTCCCCAGTCTACTACTACCTATATCCCTAGCACCCACATGGATCACCAGGAGCGGGAAATAGTCTGTGGAACTTACTAGAGCAGGCAGCCTCTCTGTAACATCCCTGATCTGTGCCCCTGGTAGGCAGCACACCTTCTTCGAGATGGGGTCAGGCCGACAGACGAGTGCTTCCGTCCCTTTCAAAGTAGAGTCCCCTATTACTACGATCCGCTGCTTTTTCTTTGTAGCGCCAGTAGAGATCTTTACCCATGCATAATCTGGCTGTTTGTGGTGCAAGTGCGTTCCCTCGTTAGTCTCCTGCAGGACAGCAAAGCGGTTCTGCGTGGGGACAACAGATTTAGGAGGAAGACCCTTGCCTTTAATTGTCCTTTTCCTCCTTCTTTTGTTATTTTTCTTTGTCACTAATTCCCAGTTTCCTGGGTTGGTGGCCTCCTTCTTTCCTTCATGAGCTGGAGGGGAATCTTGAGACTTCTGCACAGTATGGGGCTGGAGCAAGCAGCCCCGCTTCCTCTCAGCTACCCTGACATCTTGAAGTCCACTAATAGCATTCCACAGCTCAGCCACCTGCTGCAGGAGGACCTCCACCAGGGAGCACCGAGTGCATCCCTGCCCATTGTGCACCTTTCCCTCACCAGACCAGTGCAGGCACCCTCTACACTCCGAGCTCTGCACTGCAGCCTCCCCTGTCATCTGCTCTGTCTGGGTGCCTACGCTGGCCACCGCCGGGGCAGCCAGAGCAGAGCTCCCAGAGCAGCCCCTGGCCATACGACGGGTGCTCACCATCCCGCTCGCCTGCCCGCACGAACTGCCTCATCCCGCTCTGTTTGCCCACAAACTGCCTCGACCCGCTCTGTTTGCCTGCTCCTGGTCGCTCGTGCTCCCTGGGGCAGGTTTTTACCCACTCAGGGTTGGTGCTGCTGCTCCTGGCTCCGCCCCCCGTGAGTCAGCGGCTCGCGTCCGCAGAGCTGCCGGCTCCTGGGCAGGTCCTGTCGAGGACTTGAAGCTCCCTTGGTAGCTCTGGCCGCTCTGAGTTGAGGCTCCTGGATGTTGATCTCTCCCCCGCTCCGGTGTTAAAGGCGTCCTCTCTCGAGCTACTCACCTCAGCAATTGACCGGCAACGGCTGGTGATGCCCGGTTTGAATCTCCTGCCACTGCTCCTCAAATTCATACTAGTTGAAGACCGGGCATAGTATGTTTTTAATTTATTTCACTCGTTTCTGTGAACTTACTGAACATGATATTTGGAAAAGATAAAAAATAAAAAAAAAATGCTGAGCACTCCTGCAGGTACTGAGTAATGGTTTTGATGGAGATCTCACATTTGAAGCTCTTCTGGTAGAGGAAACAGTGTCAAAAGCCAATAGCACAAAGATGCAAGACAGTATTGGAATGTATGATAAAAAAAAAACAAACCAAAATTCTGCCAGCATATGGTATTATCTATGATAATTGATCAATGGATATAATTGATATATAGTGATCAGGAATATGTGATACGATGTTGCATACCAGGCCAGGCTGGACAGGGCTTTGAGCAGCCTGGTCTAGTGGAAGCTGTCCCTGCCTGTGGCACGGGTTTGGAACTGGATGAGCTTTAATGTCCTTTCCAACCCAAATCAGTCTGTGATTCTGTCACACGCCTATTTTAAAAGGTATGCATCCCTTCGTTTATTGTCTAGTGATATTCGACACCACTTTTCTTCATTAGTAGCCTAATAGTGACAACAACAAAAGCCGAATATATTACCAAACAATAATATCTTTGACTCAGTTATTTGACTTATGTCAGAAGCATTTTGGTGTGGTGAATGTGAAACAGGATCACTTAAATTCTTCCTCCTGATAGAGATCTATCTACCTTAAGTGTTTTTCTTTGAAGGTTTCACTGCATTCGGAGACATCTCTATTGAAACTGGAAGAAACAGTTACAAATGATTTTTCACTTACATTTACTGACTCATTGAAAGCAAAATTTGTTAGGAAGCTTAAGAATGTAATACTCTTTTGCTTTAATCATACTACACATCAATGTCTGTTGTTCCAGATGCCTTATGAGTTGAGTGTATATATTTGCACATTTTCCTTAAGCCTGTTTCTGCTATACAAGTTTTCAAATGAAAAAGGTTTTTCCTTTAAGACTAGAAGCAAGAAAGCTGGTTTTGAGCCTCTTCTGGGATTTGTAGAGACCAATAGTGACCATTAGAAAGAAAATGCTTGGATATTTTTCTGTTTGTCAACTCTTTCATTTAGAAATGATCATGACACAGAATAGGAAAGTAAAAGTATTTTAAATACTGTTTATACATGATAAAAATTTTAATATAAAAATAATGCTTTTTCAAATATACTCAGTGATTTAAAGTTTTCAATGTATTTATTCATTTTTTCTTAGCTGGCACTTTACTTTTAATTTTGTGCCCTTAATCCAACTTTAAAGCCTCAGAAGAATTTGGTACGGTCTGTGAATCAGACAGACATGAGAGAGGTCAATTTGCAGAAGCTAAAGAGCAACAATTTAGAAGATGAGAAAGGAGGAAGATGATGGGCTTCAGGATGTATTCCACCAAAATCTGTTTGATGCTGGAACTCAGGTTCTGAACTAGTGTGTGATTGTAAAAAAATCCAGTCCTTTATAAAAGAAGGGGTAGAAAGCATAGTAGCTGTTGGATGCTGATAATCAGCCTATAGAATGAATGATACACCATGGCTCTGAAAAAAAAATAATATATACTTCCCAATGCTGGGATATTTTTCATTAAATAGTGATTGCAAAAACTTTTAAAAGTAAGACTTGTTGCAGCTGTTGTGGTTTAAGCCCAGCTGGTATCTCAGCACCACACAGCCACTTGCTCACACTCCCCACTTTCCCCCTTCAGGGCAGGATGGGGAGGAGAATTAAAAGAATATAAACACCATGGGTTGAGATAAGAAAAGTTTAGCAACTAAAGGACAATATAATACTATTAGTAGTAATAATAATAACAACAATAAGGGAAACAACAAGGGGAGAGAATATAAAACTAAAAAGGAAATTAAAAGAATCAATAAACACAGGTGATTGCCCATCACCTGCTGACCAATACCCAGCCCAACCTGAGCAGTGATTGGTCCCTTCTGGGTGGCCCCAGTTTATATATTGGCATGACATGCTGTGGTATGGAATACCCCTTTGGGTAGTTCAGGTCAGGTGTTCTGTTTCTGTTTCCTTCAAGCTTCTCGTGCCTCTCCTCACTGGCAGAGCATTAAACTGAGAAGTCCTTGATTAGAGAAGCATTACTTAGCAACAGCATCAGTGTGTTATCAGCATTGTTGTCAGACTAAAGCCAAAACAGCACTGCATCAGCTATAAGGAAGGAAAAAAATATCTGTTACAGTTAAAACAAGGACAAATAAATAACTATGTGGTAACTCATGGTCATCTTACATGTTTTCGGCTTTTTTTTCTCTAGAAAATGTACTGCATTTTATAGTTTACAGTTCATTTTTAACCTGAAAAGGTAATAGATGAAAAAGAAAGAGTTACAAAATAGGAAAGAGTTACAACTACTTTTTCTCTGGAATGGTTTTCACAATAATCAACTTAAAATATATTGCTTGCTTCTATCCATGTAAGTGCATTAAAAAACCTGAGCTGTTATACCAAAACAAAACGGGACCATTTTGCCTTTTTCATGGCTGTTAAATATCAGGTAATGGAAAGGAGATGGAAACAGACATCTCCAGGTGTCAAAAAGACATCAGGAAAAAATACTGGTACTTTCTGGCCTGAGAAGTGAATGCCACAACCAAGAGCTACTTGTGAATTCCTGAGGAGTCATACTGACTTTTAGTATTAAGTGTCTATAGGCACTCCACGAGTGTTAGTCCTATTGAAGCATTGCCTCTGGGACCAGAAGAAAGAGTAAAGAATTTCTTAGGGCCAGCATGTGTAGACCTTCACTCATTTATATTTCTATTTATTTCTAAACCTTCTTCATTTCTGTGCTTCCCTAGCTGGCATCTACCTCAGATACTGATACACCTGAAAGGGGTTAGTATTATGCATAATATCTGCCAGCATGCAGATTAAAATGAATGGAATAGTCTTTTAAAATTATTATTTTAATCTGTTTCAAGCTTTATACTATTATTTCATTAATGTTTTACAAATGCATTTCTGAAGTGTTTTTAGGTAAATCTCATTGAGAACTAAATGCACATATTTGTTTTTCTCCCCTGCTCCCATCCCAATCACACCCTTGGGTTGGAAGGAATTATACATTGTTTATATTATTGCTGAAAAGCTTTTACAAATTTATGCTTTTGTGTCTGTAATTAGCAATATTTACCTCCTAAAACAAATGCTTTATGTCCTCTGTACACTGGTTTATCCATCCATACACTTTCCCCAAGCCTAATTATGCCTACAGTTCTCTGTGCAGGAAGCTACTGTGTAGTATAAATGAGTAACTCTTAAAGGCTGTCTTTTCCAATTCTAAAAATTGTATATAATCTTGAATTTCAAATCTCTATATGACTATACAGACACAACCCATTCAGGTAAAAACTGTTACTTTTGGTTTTGTCCTTTCATCTTGCTTTAAAATACTCTTAAGTTCTAAAAAAAAGACCTTCAGGTTTTGTCACAGCCCCTAAGATTTATCTCAAAAGTGCATTGAACACATTCTAAGGAACAGAAGACTTAGAATCTCGATATTGTTGGTTTCCACTTAGGTTTTTTTAAATAAAAGGAGGAATTCTCCTGTAATACAACCAGTGCCAGTACAGGTGCTCACCAGCTGGTTTAAGATCTGGTGGCCATATCCAGCCTACCTGTTCTTTATGAGCAGTATCAGCAATCAAACATCCTCTTGCAGATGAGAAATCAGAAAAAAGAGACTGGCCATCGAGCTGTTTATCATGCAAGTTGAATTAATAAATTACAGTGTTCTGTGATAACCTGGAAAAATACAGAAAAAAAAATAATTAATTACTGTTCTCTGTTTCCAATGTCTGTTTAGTAGAGACGATTAGAGCCTGTAAGCCTTTTTGGAAAATCTAGGGGTAGTTTAGGAATACAGCTTGAAGTTTCAAAATATTTTGTTGAAAGTGCTGAGGGCAAGGAAGCAAGAACAAGAACAGATGCAAGATGCCAGATTTCCAGGCCTATAACTTAACAATCACAATAGCATTTAATTGGCATTAGCATTGAGTTTTAGATAAAAACATTTATAAATACACTGCTAAAAGTATCTTGATCCTGCACAGATCTGTACAATACAGTGCACTACAGTCTGTACTGTAATAAAAAACGATAAACAGAGCTGAACTGCTTGAAGATCCTTTCTTTTTGATCTCTTTTGTGTATAACAACTTCTGCAGAAGCAGAGAAAAAATCCCCCAATATTACAGCTGTTTCAGTCATTATTACTTGATTAATGTATGTGCAATGAATTGAAATATAGGCTTCCACAGGTGACAGTTCAGCCCACAATACACAAATCCTAACGGGCAAGATCTGTCTTTAATTAAAGTTACCCAAAACTAGTTTTAAGGTTTTCTGTTCCCAAACACTAATTGTTCAGTCTGAAATTTTCTGCTGATAGTTTCATTTTGGAAATTCTGTTGTAGGGTCATGGGATTTTGGTTGGGCAGAAAGAGTTTGGTCATGTCTGAAAATGTTTTAAAAACAGGAAAGAGGAGAAAGAGTAAGATAGATATCCATATTAAAACATACCCTCTAGCTTCTATGTATCACATGAAACTGATATGTGATGAAATATTAGTTTGAGACAAAGAGCAGTTGTGTGTATGAAAGATACAATAATGCAGAACTAGAAAATTCTTTATTCAGCATTTAATTCATGATCTTATATTGTTGCCAAATCTTTATCTTAGGGAGGGTCTCAGTTCAAGGCTTAACACAGAAGTAATGCAGATCAATGGATTAGCCCTTCAGGAGAGGGACTAATCATTTTAATGAGAACATTCCAAATAATCATGGCAGTCAGGTGAAGTTCCCAATGACTGGAAAAAGGGAAATATAACCCCCATTTTCAAGAAGGGGAAAATGGAAGACCGGGGAATTACAGACCAGTCTGTCTCATCTCTGTGCCTGGTAAAATCTTGGGGCACATTCTCCTGGAAGGCATGCTAAGGCACATGAAAACAACAAGGTTCTTGCTGACAGCCAGCATGGCTTCACTAAGGGGAAATCCTGCCTGACCAATTTGGAGGCCTTCTATGATGGGGCTACAGACCTGATGGATAAGGGTAAAGCCGCTGATGTCATCTACCTGGACTTGTGCAAAGCGTTTGACACTGTCCCACACAACATCCTTCTCTCTAAATTGGAGAGATATCAATTTGATGGATGGACCACTCGGTGGATAAAGAACTGGCTGGATGGCCGCACACAAAGAGTTGTGGTCAATGGCTCGATATCCGGGTGGAGACCAGTAACGAGTGGTGTCCCTCAGGGATCAGTGTTGGGACCGGTCTTGTTTAACATCTTCGTCGCTGACATGGACAGTGGGATTGAGTGCGCCCTCAGCAAGTTTGCCGATGAGACCAAGCTGTGTGGTTCGGTTGATATGCTGGAGGGAATGGATGCCATCCAGAGGGACCTTGACACGCTTGTGAGGTGGGCTGATACCAGCCTTATGAAGTTCAACTATGAGAAGTGCAAGTTCCTACACCTGTGTTGGAGCAATCCCAGGCACACCTACAGGTTGGACAGAGAAGAGATGCAGAGCAGCCCTGCGGAGAAGGATTTGGGGGTGCTGGTCGATGAGAAAATGAACATGAGCCAGCAGTGTGCGCTTGCCTCCCAGAAAGCCAGCTGTATCCTGGGCTGCATCAAAAGGAGCGTGACCAGCAGGTCGAAGGAGGTGATCCTGCCCCTCTAGTCTGCTCTTGTGAGACCTCACCTGGAGTATTGTGTGCAGTTCTGGTGTCCTCAACATAAAAAGGACATGGAACTGCTGGAACAAGTCCAGAGTAGGGCCTCGAGGATGATCAGGGGACTGGAGTACCTCTCGTATAAAGATAGGCTGAGAAAGCTGGGGCTGTTCAACCTGGAGAAGGGAAGGCTGCGTGGAGACCTAATAGCAGCCTTCTAGTATCTGAAGGGAGCCTATAGGGATGCTGGGGAGGGACTCTTCATCAGGGACTGTAGTGATAAGACAAGGGGTAATGGATTAAAACTTAAACAGGGGAAGTTTAGATTGGACATAAGGAGGAAGTTCTTTACTGTTAGGGTGTGGAGACAATGGAATAGGTTGCCCAGGGAGGTTATGAGTGTTCCATCCCTGGCGGTGTTCAAGGCCAGGTTGGATGAAGCCTTGGGTGGGGTGGTTTAGTTTAAGGTGTCCCTGCCCATGGCAGGGGGGTTGGAACTAGATGATCTTGAGGTCCTTTCCAACCCTAACTATTCTACGATTTTATTCTATGATTCTACGATTTTTGCCAGGGGGCACAGCAGGCTGCTCCCTTTTATCCTGTCCCAGGGCATTGTTACTGCTGCGTTCATGGGTAGTGGCATGGAATTGAATGGAATGGAATGGAACAGAACGAAATGAAACGGAACGGAACGGAATGGAGTGGAATTGAATGGAATGGAGGGGAGTGGAATATGTCTGCACATGGGTTAAAAAAGAGGGGGGAGCTCATCATAGTTTTCCAGTACTTAAAGGGCAGCTACAAGGAGGACAGAGGCTTTGTCCTCACAAGAAACCACATAGAGAGAACAAGGGGCAATGGGTGCAGGTTTCAGTGGGAGAGGTTTCATCTTCATATTAGGAATAAACATTTTACAATGAGAGCAGTCAATCACTGGAACAGCCTCCCCAGGGACGTGGGAGTCCCCATCAGTAGAGGTTTTCAAAACATAAATGGACAGAGTGCTAGATAATCTCATCAAGGCTCCCTTTTCCGTAAAAGACTGGACCAGATGATCTTTGGAGGTCTCTTCCAACAAGAGCCATTCTACGATAAAATAATTTTAGTAGTTAATAGACTGATTGTTCCTTCAGTCATTTAAGTTACGTGTGAATTCAGAAGAGAATATGAGACTCCTGTTGAACTACAAGGCAGCATGGGTAGTACTAGAAATTTTATCCAACATATCACTTTTCTTGATCTTGAGAGAAAAGGCAGTCATGTGCTGGATGAATATCACAGCACACATGTCCTGGGTTCAGCAGTAGCAGTTATTTTTCTCCTTCTTAGTAGCTAGTGCAGTGCTGTGTTTTGATTTTTGGCCTGGGAACAGTGTTGATAACTCTGATGTTTTCAGTTGCTGCTCAAATGTTTGGTCTGGCCAATGACTTCCTGAGCCTCATGCTCTGACAGGGAGGAGGGGAAGCCGGGAGGAAGCAGAGACAGGGCACCTGACCCAAACTGACCAAAGGGGTATTCCATACCACAGCACGTCATGCCCAGGATGTAACTGGGAGTGAGCAGGAAGGGCTGGGGGACTGCAGGGTTGGACGAGGCATGGGTCGGTACTCGGCTGGGGGGAGTGGGGCGAGTTATTGGTCAGCTGGTGTTGAGGTGTTGTATTGTTTCCTCTTGTTATTTCCTTTATCATTATTATTGGTGGTAGCAGTAGTGGTTTGTGTTATACCTTAGTTAGTAAACTGTTCTTATCTCAACCCGTGGGAGTTGCATTCTTTTCGATTCTCCTCTCCGTCCCTCCTGGAGTAGGGGGAGGGTAAGAAGGGAGGGAGGTAATGGACAGGCTTTATGACTTTTTATGGCTGACTTTGTTTAAACCACAACAATACAGAACTTTGCCTGCTTTGAGAGCAATTACCACTAATATGCAGAACCTACTACTTACCTGATTTGCTCATTTTTTTCTCTAAAATTCTCCTGAGTTTCATCCTCCTACAACACTTCACCATACTTCTTTTTTCATTCTGAACATCCATGCTTGCCCAGTTCTGAGATTTGTTTTTAACTGTTAAGTGAACTGCAGTTTTAAGAAGCCCAAAGTAAGGAAATATTACTCTAAAAGGACATGCTTCATAGAATCATAGAATCTTAGAATAGTCTGGGTTGGAAGGGACCACCAAGATCATCTAGTCTAACACCCCTGCAATGAGCAGGGACATCCTCAACTAGATTAGGACTGTTTTGCTTATTTTTTATTTCCAGAAAACCAATTGTAGCAAGAATTTTTAGAAAAAAATATTAGGTTCCATCTATTATGAATATAAGAAAACCGTTCAACATTGTTCAGGCTTTGAAAAGGAAACAAAATACCTTTTATATATAATAAAAAACCTCTGAATGAAGTTGTCCTGGATTCAGCAGTAGCAGTCATTTTCCTCCTTGGTAGCTGGTGCAGCACTGTTTTGACTTTTGGCCTGGCAACAGAGCTGATAACACAAATGTTTTAGTCTGACCAAGGACTTTCTGAGCCTCATGCTCTGCCAGGGAGGAGGGAAAGCCAGGAGGAAGCAGAGACAGGACACTTGACCCAAACTAGCCAAAGAGGTATTCCATACCACAGCACATCATGCCCAGGACCTTAACGGGGCGTTACTCAGAAGGGCTAGGGACTGCAGGGTTGGACTAGGTATCGGTCGGTGCTCGGTGGGGGGTGTGGGGCGAGTTATCGGTCTACTGCTGGTGAGATGTTGTATTCTCTTCCCTTGTTATTTCCTTTATCATTATTATTATTGGTGCTGGTAGTAGTAGTGATGGAGGAAGCAGCAGAGGAGGCGAGCCCCGCGGCAGAGCCCAGCCCCACTGCGGCAGAGAGCATCCCCTGGAAGCTGCCCGCTGAGCCCCAGGAAGATGCAGGAGTCCATGCAGCATTTCCCAGCAAGGCAGAGGAGGAAGATCTGTGCTCAGGAAAAGAGAAGCTGGTGATGGGAGAGCCGGCAAGCACAGCAGCTACACCAGCCCCAGGGACAAGTACAGCAGTGTCATTTGAGAGTTCTGAAGGTTTAGAATGGCCTTTGGGTACCCTTGGGACCTGCCTGCTGATTGTGATGGGGATCAGCATGTTGGCACACACACAGTGTGTTCTACCCACGACCATTTTGTCTGATCTCAAAAGTTAAGCAGAGTCAGGTTTGGGTCTTGTCTGGAGTTAGACAACGATATAGGAGGAGCAGGAGATTTTCCCAAAGGCCAGACAGTCATGAGTGGAAGAGTGTGTGGGACAGTATGAGCGAGTATCTAGTCCACTGGGCCTCTCCAGTGCTTTGGAAGCATCAGAGATGGAAGGCAGCTGTATGGAGTCCCCAGCAACAAGCTGCAGAAACTGCTGAAGGGGACAGTGAATTATTTTGAGCCTGGTGGGCCCATGGCACTTCAGGCCATCAGGGCAGAGATGCAACATAAAGATGGACTCATGATCGAGGGGTGGGCCCATGTTATTCACGAGTGTGAACACTGCACACAGCCTCTCTCACTCTGGGAGACTGTAACAAGAGATGGAGCCCGACATCATGGACCAGATGGACTCAGCAGCTTTATAGGGACTGGTCCATCCACTAAGATAAGAGTGATGGTATATTGAAAATGTGGGATCTGAGCATGACGTGAATGGTACGGAATAAGGGGTGGATACTGTCCTGGGTTCAGCAATAGCAGTCATTTTTCTCCTTCTTAGTAGCTGCTGCAGAGCTGTGTTTTGGCTTTCAGCCTGGGAACAGAGCTGATAACACAAATGTTTTAGGCTGACCCAAGGACTTTCTGAGTCTCATGCTCTTCCGGGGAGGAGGGAAAGCTGTGAGGAAGCAGAGACAGGACACCTGACCCAAACTAGCCAAGGAGGTATTCCATACCACAGCACGGCATGCCCAGGATGTAACGGGGAGTTACTCAGAAGGGCTAGGGACTGCAGGGTTGGACGAGGTATCGGTCAGTGCTCAGTCAGGTGGGGTTGTGCGAGTTATCGGTCTACTTGTGGTGAGGTGTTGTATTCTCTTCCCTTGTTATTTCCTTTATCATTATTATTATTGGTGGTGGTATTGGTAGTGATTTGTGTTATACCTTAGTTACTAAACTGTTCTTATCTCAACTCGCGGGAGTTGCATTTTTTTCGATTCTCCTCTCCATCCCTCTGGAAGTAGGGGGAGGGCAAGAAGGGGGGGAGTGAGAGAGCAACTACATGATTTATGGCTGACTTTGTTTAAACCATGACAGAAGTACAAGTAATTAAGAGAAAGGAGTTTGAGTTCATCAAGCAAAGACCTGGAGGAGTTCGAATTTACTTAATGACTTCCTTTAAGATTCTTTATTAATTTTAATTATTAATTTTCCAAATGGAATCTTTGCATCCAGTATCCAATCACTATTTTCAGATTTGGATCCATGTCAATTTGTTACTCTCAGTGGTGATGTTGAATAATGAAAGATTTAGCAATTCTTCAAATGAAGTATGTTTCAAAGATATTTTTAGCTAGGGGTCATCTTTCTATTTTGTGTCACGCTTTCTTTCCCCCATTCTTTCCAATGATAAGTGAATAGAGAAAAAAAGCTCTGTATGTGGGTTGCCTACCAGCCAGCTGCCTGTCCTGGGTTCAGCAGTGGTAGTCATTTTTCTCCTTCTTAGCAGCTGGTGCAATGCTGTGTTTTCTACTTTAGTCTGGGAACAGTGCTGATAACACATCAATGTTTTTGGTTGTTGCTAAGTAATGTTTACTCCGATCAAGGACTTTTTCATTCTCATGCTCTGCCAGGTAAGAGGGAAAGCTGGGAGGAAGCAGAGACAGGACACCTGACCCAAGGTAGCCAAAGGGGTATTCCATTCCACAGAATGTCATGCCCACTATATAAACTGGGGGGAGTTACCTGGAAGGCCCAGATTGCTGCTTGGGTCAGGCTGGGTATTAGTCGGCAAATGGTAAGCAATTGTATCTTCTCCCATTGTTATTTCCCTTGTCATTATTATTATTGGTGGTAGCAGTAGTGGTTTTGCATTATACCTTAGCTACTGGACTGTTCTTATCTCAGTCCGTAGGAATTACATTCTTTTGATTCTCTGCCCCATCCCTCTGGGAGCAGGGGAGAAGGGGGAGGAGTGAGCGAGTGGCTGCATGATTCTGAGTTGCCAGCTGGGTTTAAATCACGACCCTTGCAAAATATATGAACGCAATACATATATTTTCTTCATTCAGCACGGCATGAGCATGCTTATCAGGTTTATATAGTTATATATAAATAATATATAAAAGGACTGGAGGTATCTAATTCATTATGTATTGGCATAATTGAAACTTTTGGCTTTGAATACTATGATAGTTTAGAAAATGATGTGATCTGTTAGTTGCAGACTAGGCATGTTATTACATTATTTGTCAATATTTTTTGAAAATCCTTTTACTTTTAAATAATTATTTAGAAAACTTGGTCCAATTTACTAGATTATTATTCAGATTCCTCAGTATCCTTTTCCCTATTCTTTGATATGAGGAGACATATGAGGAAGTTATGGACAGTTGTTCGTTGCACCTTCAGATAAGGTCCTGGGCTATTCAAGTGTTTCTCTCTCCATTTATGATATCATCAAAGACTCGTGACTGATACAGGAGATAGTTATCCATCTCTTCCCAGTTACATTTCAGTATCTAAAATGAATTAATTGATAATAAAAAGGCCATCTCCAAAATTATCAATGCCACCTTGATTTTCATAGTTGTTATTTAACAGGGATTGTACTTTTCCCCTTTTATTGCAAAACAAATTGCTCGTGATTTTTGATGATGTGCAGCAGGTAGTGTGGGTGCATTTAGAACACAGCCTAAAGAAATACATTGAACTTTTGAACCATAAATCTCATTTTGATCTCTGTAAGAAGGGTAATGTCAACTATTTTCTTCTCCTTCTTCTCTTCATATTCTACGAGAACTTATAAATGCAATTATTTCAAAGGTAGCTTAAATTAGAAAAAAAGAAAAAAGCAGGTGACAGGTGGCAATAGCATCAGAGTTGGAAAACAGAGCAAATTGTAGAATCATGGTTTAGGTTGGAATCATCTAGTTCCAGCCCCCTTCCACTAGACCAGGTTGCTCCAAGACCCATCCAACCTGGCTTTGGTTCCACTTTTCTCTGCTCTCAGTGTAATTCTCTGCTCTCAGTGTAATTCTCTGCTCTAGCATTACTTCAAAGTTGTCTGGTGACTGTTCATTGCTGCTGCTCCTAAATGTTACTCCCTTAATACTAACAGAGATGTTCTCTTCATCTGGGGCTGTACTGATAGGACAAGGGAGAATGGCTTTAAGCTGACGAAGGGAGATTGAGAGGAGAAAGTTCTTCCCTGTGAGGCTGGGGAGGTGCTGGCACAGATTGCCCAAAAGAGCTGTGGCTGCACCATTCCTGGCAGAGTTCAAGGCCTGATTGGATGGGGCTTGGAGCAACCCTGGTCTAATGGAAGGCGTCCCTGCCTGTGGCAGGGGGTTGGAATTAGGTTATCTTAAGGTCCTTTCCAACCTGAATGATTCTACGATTCTATGATTCTATATGCCTCACCTTCACAATGTGTTATTGGATGTACACCAGGACTGCTTTACCACTTGAGCAATTGCTGTTGAATTCTGAAGTGTTTCTATTCGGGCGAGGAGCAGATAATTATCTGCTAAATAACAACCTCTAAAAAGAGGTAACAAACCTGTCCAAGTTTCAGAGTGCTCTAAAGCTGTAAATGGAAACATTTCTACTCTCAGTTATAATATTAGAGGTAAGAGTGAAAAATATGATGACATCCTAAGATAATGCAATACATTTTGTATATAGCACAGCTTGATACAAAATGAGGAGCAGACCGAGGTGAGACTGCTCTGAGCTGCTAAGAGACAAGCATGAAATGTCAGGTGGGAAAAGCACTAGCAAGCCAAATAAGAAGAGCACTACGCTAATATGAAGTGACAGAGCTATGGTGTTACACCATTAGCATCAATAAATAAGAAAGAAAGGGACATTCATGGTCTTGATTTTCGTGTTGTTCTGTAACTCATGAAAGAGACAGTGTGTGCACCAGATAAAATATTTCAAACCACAGTCAGCAGAACTCAAGAATAATTTCAAACTGCAATCATGACGGCTGAAGTGGATAAAAGAGTGTGAGATTTTAATAATTACTGTATTTTATATCCTGTCAATATAATCTATCAGACTTTTTTTCCTATTTCACTTGTTTAAAATCAACAATATATTTGTAGCTGATAGAATTTAATGGTCACTAGATATTCAGATAATTAGACTAAAACCTACTGTTTTTCTCACAGTAAATTATGCAATGACCAGAAGTGTGGATTTAACAAATATTCTGCCAAATGGTGGATTTTTAAAAATATCTATTAATTTTTTTTTCAAGATTTACAGTAAACAATCACCTTGTGGATTTAAATTGATTTCTGAGATTTTATTATCTCACTGAATAAAGTCAGAAAAATAAACATTAGTATTCCTAGAAATGTTTTCAATCAGGGAAAATAAACCCAACACATACAGCAAGATTTTAATTTTCTTCTTTAAAATGTTCAATATCTAGATATTGAAGGGGGAAAGCTGGGGTTTTGTAGCCAACTATGCTTTTTGAGAAATCTCAATATTAACATTTATACATTCATAATGAAAAACACTCATTTATTTAATCAGGAGGAGGACACTCACCTCAGTATGCAGATGTCTGCAGAATCTTGTTCAGTCACAAATGAACATCTATATTTAGCTCAGATATGATAAATCTCACTCAGTTTGCACATACAGAATCACACAGAATCACACAGAATCCCAAGGGTTGGAAGGGACCTAAAAAGATCATCTAGTCCAACCCCCCTGCAAGAGCAGGGTAACCTACAGTACATCACACAGGAACTTGTCCAGACGGGCCTTGAATATCTCCAGTGTAGGAGACTCCACAACCCCCCTGGGCAGCCTGTTCCAGTGCTCTGTCACTCTTACAGTAAAGAAGTTCTTCCTGATGTTAACGTGGAACTTCCTATGTTCCAGTTTACACCCATTGCCCCTTGTCCTATCACTGGATATCACTGAAAAAAGCCTAGCTCCATCATCCTGACACCTACCCTTCACATATTTGTAAACATTGATGAGGTCACCCCTCAGTCTCCTCTTTTGCAAGCTAAAGAGACCCAGCTCCCTCAGCCTCTCCTCATAAGGGAGATGTTCCACTCCCTTAATCATCTTTGTGGCTCTGCGCTGGACTCCTTCAAGCAATTCCCTGTCCTTCTTGAACAGAGGGGCCCAGAACTGGACGCAATATTCCAGATGCGGCCTCACCAAGGCTGAGTAGAGGGGGAGGAGAACCTCTCTTGACCTACTAACCACTCCCTTTCTAATGCACCCTAAGATGCCATTTGCCTTCTTGGCCACAAGAGCACATTGCTGGCTCATGGTCATCCTCCTATCCACCAGGACCCCCAGGTCCCTTTCCCCTTCACTACTTTCCAGCAGGTCACCCCCCAACCTGTACTGGTACATGGGGTTGTTCTTCCCCAGATGCAAGACTCTACACTTGCCCTTGTTAAATTTCATCAAGTTTCTCCCCGCCCAACTCTCCAGCCTGTCCAGGTCTCGCTGAATGGCAGCACAGTCCTCTGGTGTGTCAGCCACTCCTCCCAGTTTTGTGTCATCAGCAAACTTGCTGAGGGTGCACTCAGTTCCCTCATCCAGGTCATTGATGAAAATATTAAACAGCACCGGTCCCAGCACCGACCCCTGAGGGACTCCACTAGTCACAGACCTCCAGCTAGATTCTGCGCCATTGACCACAACTCTCTGCCTTCTTCCTTTCAACCAGTTCTCGATCCACCTCACTACTTGATCGTCAAGCCCACACTTCCTCAGCTTATCTATGAGGATGCTGTGGGAGACAGTATCAAATGCCTTACTGAAATCAAGAAAAACCACATCTACCGCTCTACCATCATCCCTCCACCTAGTCACTTCCTCATAGAAGGCTATAAGGTTGGTCATACATGACTTCCCCCTCATAAAACCATGTTGGCTGTTCTTAATGACCCCCTCATCCTTGATATGCCTAGTGATGGAGTCAAGAATAAGTTGTTCCATCATCTTTCCAGGGATGGAGGTAAGGCTGACCGGTCTATAATTACCCGGGTCCTCCTTCTTGCCCTTCTTATAGATTGGTGTGACCTTTGCCATCCGCCAATCCTCAGGCACCTCGCCCATTTCCCACGACTTACCAAAGATGATGGAAAGTGGCCTAGCAATGACCTCCGCCAGCTCCCTCAGCACCCGTGGGTGCATTCCATCCGGACCCATCGATTTACAGATGTCCAGTTTGCATAGCTGATCCCTAACCCAATCCTCATCTACCAAAGCAAACTCCTCCTTTGTCCTGACTCCTTCTGGGGCTATAGAAATCCGGGGCCCTCGGGGAGAGTCTGCAGGAGTAAAGACAGAGGCAAAGAAGGCATTCAGCACCTCTGCCTTCTTTATATCCTCTGTCTCCAGGGTACCCACTTCGTTCAGCAGTGGGCCTATATTGCCTCTTGTTTTAGTTTTATTTGCTATGTATTTGAAGAAGCCCTTTCTATTGTCTTTAACCCGACTAGCAAGATTGAGTTCCAAGGAGGCCTTAGCTGTCCTAATTGCCTCCCTACATCCTCTAACAACTGTCCTATATTCCTCCCAAGCGGCCAGCCCCTCCTTCCATAATCCATAGATTCTCCTTTTCCACTTGAGTTTGCCCAGCAGCTCCTTGTTTAACCACGCCGGTCTCCTAGATCCCTTACTTGACTTCCTACTCATTGGGACGCTCCGATCCTGAGCTTGGAAGAAGCGGTCCTTGAATGCTAACCAACTATCTTGAGCCCCTTTACAGCCTAGTACACTTTCCCATGAGACTTCCCTTAGCAGTTGACTGAAGAGGCCAAAGTTGGCCCTTCGGAAATCCATAACTGTGGCTTTGCTAGGTATTCTATTCCTCCCACACAGGATCCTAAACTCCACCATCTCATGGTCACTGCAGCCAAGGCTGCCATTGACCGTCACCACTTCGACCAAACCCTCCTTGTTGGCGAGTACTAAATCTAGCAGCGCTGCTCCCCTAGTTGGTACGTCCACCATTTGCATTAAGAAATTATCATCAATGCACTCGAGGAACCTCCTAGACTGTGAATGACTGGCTGTGTGAGTCTTCCAGCAAATATCGGGGTAATTAAAGTCCCCCACGACGACTAAGGCATGTAGTCGCGAGGCTACTTCCAGTTGCCTGTAGAAAGCCTCATCAACTCCTTCGTGCTGATCAGGAGGTCTGTAATAGACCCCCACAACTGTATCACCCGTGCCAGTCAGCCCCTTGATTCGTACCCACAGACATTCCACTTGCTCCTCATCCGACCCCGGACAGAACTCAATACATTCTAGTTGCTCTCTCACGTAAAGAGCAACTCCACCACCTCGCTTCGCTGACCTATCTTTCCTAAAAAGGACATAGCCATCCATGACCACATTCCAGTCATGTGAACTGTCCCACCATGTCTCTGTAATCGCCACTAGATCATAACCTTTAGCCCGCACACAGACTTCTAACTCCTCCTGTTTATTCCCCATGCTGCGTGCATTGGTGTACAGGCATTTCAGGGAGCCAGTCCTAGTACTCTTTTTCCCCTGCGGGACAGGGTCTAAAGAGCTATCCTTTCCCACAAGTGAAACAAGAGATTGATAGTCCTCCTTAGCCCGCCATCCTTCAATCCCTAGCATGTTCCTCTTGGGCTTGTCCCCAACAGGCCCAGTTAAATCCCCTCCCCCCTTCCTAACTAGTTTAAAGCCCTGTCAATAAGCCCTGCTAACTCCTGCCCCAAAACCCTTTTTTTTCTCTGGGACTGGTGTATCCCGCCTGTCACCAGCAAACCAGGTGTCCCATACAGCAGCCCGTGACTGAAAAACCCAAACCCCTGCCTTTGGCACCAGTCACGTAGCCATACATTAACCTGCAGAGTCTTCTTATATATCCCTTCACCCTCGCTTGCAACAGGTATGGAGGCAAACACCACTTGCGCTCCAGACCCTTTAACCAGCCGTCCCAGGGCCCTGTAGTCTCTCTTCATTGCCCTTACGTTCCTCGTAATAATTTCGTCACTGCCAACCTGAAAAACCAGCAGTGGGTAGTAGTCAGACGGCTGCACCAGTTCAGAGAGCTTCTTTTTAACATCTCTAATCCTAGCCCCAGGCAGGCAGCAGACCTCCCTGTGTGGTGGATCCGGTCGACAAATGGGCCCTTCTGTTCCCCTCAGAAGGGAGTCACCCACCACAATTACTCTTCTTTTCTTCTTGGTTGGGGAAGTTCTGAGGCATGTGGGTGAGTGACTAGCCCTGGGTGACTCACTAGATAGATTTGCCTCACCATCTCCATTCACCTGGCCCTGAATTTCCAAGACCTCATACCTGTTATTCAAAGGCAACTGGGAGGGAGGAAGGGATTGTGAGGGTTTTCGCTTACCTCTCCGAGGAGGAACCTCCCTCCATCCATCCTTGTCCATTAAGCTCTCTCCTTCTGTCTGATGGTAGGAGGGAAGGGGACCCATATCTTGTTGAACCACTTCCCTCTGCCCTTGCCTTAGGGTGTGGTTCCACCAATCTATTTCACTTTCACACTCTCTAATGGCTCTCAACCTTTCTACCTCCTCCCTCAGTTCAGCCACCTGCCTGAGCAGGTCATTTATTTGCTCACAGCGAACACAAGCAGTGTCACTGGCTCCCTCCAATACAAGTGCCAGGCTCAGGCATTCGCTGCAGCCAGAGACCTGCACAGCTGCATGTCTGCAGGAAGGCTCAGTCTGGATACCCACATTAGTACTCACTACAGCTTTCGATCGTGTTGTAACCATGATCTATCTGGTCAATCAATCCGTCTACGTCTCTCAGCACTCCTTCCCCCTCCTGTACTCCAGGCGAGTCCTCTCGATGAGGCGGATGGAACGCTTCCCTGCCCGCTCGCCTGCCCGCGCGAACTGCCGCGCAAACTGCCTCGACCCTCTGCCTCGACGCTCTCTGTTTGCTGGCTCTGTTCGCCGCGCTCCTGGTCGCCGCGCTCCCTGGGAAGGTTTTTTAGCCACTCCCAGCTGGTGCCACTCCTCTTGGCTCCGCCCCCTGTGAGTCAGCCCCTCGCGGGAGCTGAGCTTCCGAGTCCTGGGCAAGTCCTGTTGAGGACTTGAGGCTCCCTCCTCAGTGGCTCTTGTCGCTCTGAGGTGAGGCTCCTGGACGCTGATCTCTCCCCTCTCCGTTCCGGTGTTGCAGGCGTCCTCTCTCAAGCTACTCACCTCAGCAACTGATCGAGAGTGGCCCTTGATGGCCGGTTTGAATCTGATACCCATTTATATCAAGTTTGGGAAAAAAATAAACCTGTAATAGGCAGCTAAACAAAAGAACTATAATTATCCACACATATGATCCTGGGTTTACCAATAGCCGTTTTTCTCCTTCTCAGTAGCTGGTGCAAGCTCTGTGTTTTGACTTCCAGCCTGGAAACAGAGCTGATAACACCGATTGTTTTTAATTGTTGCTAAGTAATGTTTATTCTGGCTAAGGACTTTGTGAGTCTCATGCTGTGCCAGGGACAAGGCGGGGCAGGAGGAAGCAGAGGCAGGACACGTGACCCAAGCTAGCCAAAGAGGTATTCCATACCACAGTACGTCATGCCCAGGGAGGTAACTGGGAGTTACCCGGAAGGGCACGGTCTCTCTTCGTGGATGTCGAACTCGTTCGGCGGTGGTACTGTATACTCTTCTCTTGTTATTTTCTCTTATCATTATTATCATTGGTGGTAGCAGTAGTGATTTGTGTTATACCTTAGCTACTGGTCTGTTCTTATCTCAACCCGTGGGAGTTACATTCTCTCCATACTCCTCCCCATCCCTCCAGGAGCGAGGAGGGTCGGGGGTGGGGGGTGGGGGAAGGAAAGAAAGAAGTAGGAAAAAATGGGCGGGGGGAGTAAGTCAAGGAGCTTTGTGATTGGGTTTAAACCGCAACAACATATTTGGCCAAGGCAGATGGCAAGTCGTTAAGTAATTTCGGTGAGATACGTCACACTTTAGTGCTACTTCTGATTGCTATGGTAATTCACTTAACAAATCTGGACACTCTCAGTGTAGTTTTTTATAAAAATCTCTAATCCCAGGGAATTATTTAGTGTTTGTGATTTTTTAAATCCCAGTGTACTTCATATTTGAGGGATTACATTTATGGAGATATTTAGGATATTTATAATCTAAATCCAGTTTTGAATGATATAATGAAACATTTGCCAACGAATCAATACAAGCTCACTTGAGATAGTTGTCATTGGCTCTAAAAGTAGTTCAGCTGTGCTAAAATGTAGCTAAGAATGAATGACCTACTAAAACATTTTCTCACTTTCTTGTCTGGATTTTGTAGTAGAGACAATTGTGCAAACACAACCTGCAAACAGCTTTTAAAACCTGCTTAGATTTTCCAGATGCCATTGAAAACTCAGTGCTGAACTATGGCTTATGTATAGAATCACAGAGGGGTTTGGATTGGAAGGGACCTTAAAGTTCATCTAGTTCCAATCCCCCTGCCATGGGCAGGGACACCTTCCACTAGACCAGGCTGCCTCAAGCCCCGTCCAGCCTATCCTTAAGTACTGCCAGGAATGGGGTAGCCACAGCTTCTCTGGGCAACCTGTGCCTCAGGTGGTGTGCCTCACCACCCTCACAGGGAAGATCTTCTGCCTGAGATCTCATCTCAATCTCCCCTGTCAGGTTAAAGCCATTCCGTTGTCCTGTCCCTACAGGCCCTTGTCCAAAGCGGCTCTCCAGGTTTCTTGTAGCCCTTTTAGGCACTGAAAGCTGCTCTAAGGTCTCTTTAAGAAGTCTTTTCTTCAGGCTGAACAAGCCCAGTTCTCTCAGCCCATCTCCGGAGCAGAGCTGCTCCAGCCTTTGGGGCATCCCCGGGTCCTCCTCTGGACTTGCTCCAGTAGTTGCACATCCCTTTTTGTGTTGGGGGCCCCAGAGCTGAACATCATTTAACATCATTTAACAGATTTTTTTCAAAATTCCATATGCAAGAGCAATGCACTATTTTACATTGATTATTTTATATATTTTAATTAATAAATTTTACTTCAGTAAATCTCAGATAGTAATGGTAACTTAGAAAAACATTAACCTTATGTAACACAGTTATTCCTTTGCCATTCATTTTACCTGACAAAATCTGGTCCAGACCATCAGCTAATAAAACTTGACTCCAACAACTGGTGCTCCGAGCCAGGATGTTAGAAACTGACCAAAAGGACCCAAAGGCATTGCACATGTCCATGTTGGATGGCCAAAGGCCAGGCTGGACTTACTTGGAGCAGCCTGGTCTTGTGGAAGGTGTCCATATCAGGTGGGCTGGAACTAGATGAGCTTTAGGTCCCTTCCAATCCAAACCATTCTGTGATTCACAACATGCAAAGGCATCAATATTTGGGTTTTTTTCCCTTTCCCATTCCCATGCAAACCTTTAATAAGAATATACAAATTATGTTATTACTACAAAAATTTCTGCTTCTTCTCCAGTGTTTGAAACTGCAGTCATTACTTAATCCCACTTTATTGGCTACTGCACAGAAAAAAAGAAATGGGATAGACGATACAAGACAAACCAATAACATATATGTTAACTTTGGTCACATGAGAAAGAGTGTCAGCTTTAAAGAAAATATCATTTTTATGTTTAAAATCAAGAGGAACATCTGTGCTTACAACTGTGGTCTACAATAGAGATAAACTGGTATCACTTTTAATATATTTTTTAAATTATTTCAAAATGCTTTTAAAAAAAGTATTTAACCTAAATTGCTCATATGGCTATTTATGTTATCTGTCAAATGTGACTATCAGTGTATCATATGATATAAATTGCTATTGATTTCCAAGCTCAGAGAAACCTTTCAGGTGCCGAAAAAAATTTCAATCCATTTTTGTTCTTAAGTAATAATTTTCTTTTGTATTATCTTTTACAAAAAGTCATGAAGTCAGTCATTTGATTATCTCATACTAATGACTGTAGTTAAACATTTACAGAAGGTGAGAAGGAACTGCCGCGTCAGATAGAATTTTACTTCTAGAGATAAGGCCCAAATCCAAATAATCTGTATGGTATATTTTTATGTCAGTAGAAGTTCAATTTCTCACATACTAAATGAATGCATTTAATAGAATTTATGTAATGGATTAAACAGTAGCTCTTTGGAGGAGAAAAAAAAAAAAGAGCTAAATAAGCTAACAGGGTTAGACGTGGCTTTGAGCAACCTGGTCGAGTGGAAGGTGTCCCTGCTGTTAGCTCGGGGTTGGAATTAGATGAACTATAAGATCTTTCCAACACAAACCATTCTATAAGTCTATGAATTAAGTTCATAGACCTACAAATGGCTTATAAAAATGCGTGATGGAAAGGATCTCAGATGATCAACTTTTCAAAGCATAAGCACAAGCATGTGTCATAAGTAGCTGCTAATATTCAGTACTTTAAAAATATCCTCAGGGTGTCTTAACAACATGATGTAACACTTGCTTTATTTAAAGCATAATGGATCACATCATATCCTGCTCTTGTAGTTTGTCATGGTTTAAGCACAGCTGGTAACTCAGAACCATGCAGGCACTAGCTCATTCCCATCTTTTCTCCCCCCGGCTCCCAGTGGGATGGAAGAAGAAGTGAAAGAATGTAAACTCCACAGGCTGAGATAAGAACAGCCCAATAACTAGAGCATAATGCAAAACAGCTACTACTACTACTACTACTAATAATAATAATAAGGGAAATAACAAGGGGAGAGAACATAAAACTAAAAAGGGAAGGGAAAAAAAAATAACAAACACAAGCGCTGCACAATACAATTTATCACCACAAGCAGACCATACCCAACCCAATCTAAGCAGTGATCCGGGCCTTCCAGGTGACTCCCTCCAGCTTATATACTGGGCATGATGTGCTGTGTGGCATCAAATACCTCTTTGGCTAGCTCAGGTCAGGTGTTTTGTCTGCTTCCTCCTGGCTTCTTGTGCCCCTCCTCTATGACAGAGCATGAGAGACTGAAAAGTCCTTGACTGGGTTAAGCGTTACTTAGCAACAACTAAAACTCTGGCATGTTATCAGTGTTGTTCTCAGACTAACAAACTATAACAGACTAACAAACTATACAAACTTCAGTATGTTTGAAGAGATAGGATCTTTAATCTATTATTTTATTGCTGCTACAGGAGAACAGTAACTTAAAGGTCACATGTCATGCTTATGAGCCATTAAAATCAATAGGAGCCTTCCCATGGACTTAACTGTATTTTAGATGGAACCCCAGTTCAACAGTAACCTCTTATTCTACTTATTATCTGATGTACACAAACTCTTAAATGTTGTTGTGATGCATCATCTTCTATACAGAAATTGTGCAGCAGTAATACTGCCATTTATTGTAGATCTTATAGGCAGTGGCTGACATACCTTCTAACACATCTAAGATAAAAAGCCAAGAAAAGACAAAAATAAGAATTTCAGAAGAAAATCTGTGCTCCAGAAGGAAATTTGTCCATTTCACTAGAAATCAGCAGAGACAGGGTTAAATACAATGGATGCTACTATGTGAAACATCAGTGCATGACATTTCACAGCAGTTAGTATGCCCAGATGCCCCCAGAGCCCACCTTGTTCCTCCTCCATTCTCTGCCGCACTTTGAACAGTCAGACACCACTAACAGGCAATTAGCCCATGTGATTTTGAGTCACTTTGCAGTAAAAAAGAGCAAAACATAAGCTGGATTTTTGTGAAATCCTTTTTGGAAAATTGAACATGTGATGTTCATTGAATCCCATTTTTGTCTCCTATGGTAGTCTTGTCTTCAAAGAAACCTAACCAGATAGTGAAGCCTGACTTTCCTTTCTTAGAGGCCATCAGTCTTTTCTCAAACTGTGTATTTCTAAGTGTTTTTCCTGTTTTGATCTCTGAGGAAGGTTTCATAAGACACTTCCTGGAAGTGAAGTTTAAAGTGATTCTTAGATACGTTCCAACACTTTTGTTAATCAATAGCTCCATGACAACTATGAGACAAAGTGGGCACAAAATCACAAAATGGAATATATAAACCTTTAGAATTAGTTTTAATTTGAGACAAGGGGGCCACAAAATCACAAAATGGAGTATATAAACCTTTAGAATTAGTTTTAAGTAATGTTAAGTTTGACGGCTTTGTAACAGTAGCAATGGAAAATTACTGGGGTGCATGATACATAGAAAAAAAATAGAGTGCAGCTAGAGAACATACTGAGAATTCTTGTACAAGATAAACTGTTATAGTTGACATAGTTTTAAGAAAAACAGGCTAGAAGAACAAGACACAGGGATAAGGAGTATCTGGGAATGGCAGGTGTCCAGGATGGGCTACAGTTAAACTAACTGATAAGTAGGAGGATAGGAGTCTCTGGTACTAATGAACCAATTAAACTGGTATGAGCGTCTACTGAGCATGCTTCAAAGGCTGCCAGAAGTGATGAAATTGTTGGAAGAAGTAAACAACTCTCAGAGACCACCACCACAATTCTATACGCATGCAGGGAACTTTCTGGAAAATTACGTAATCAATATGTAGCCCCATGAATATGTATGTATGCCCAGTGACTATAAAAGGACGGCTTGTGTGGCAATTGGGGAGACACATGTTAGGAGGAGCTATCCCCCGTGTCTCCCGGCGCTGCAATAAAGAATACCGGCTTGTCAACTTGAAAACTTTGTGGGCAAGTTTGTTCCTGGAGTTTCCTCCAAACCTACTGAGCTTCAACTGAGATATCTTGCAAAAGTAATGCATTCAGAACCTTCCCTACAACTCTGGTCATGCACCTCAGCTCACCATGAATACATAATAATGACTTCCACTCACAAGAACACCATTTAACCCGTAACATCCCAAAGGTTGTACAAACTATGGTACTGATTCTGCAGTCATCTATTTCAATAGATAGAGAACAAAGTTCTGCTCCTACATACTGGTAACTTAAAACACGATGAAAATCTCCTGTGGGATAAAACTTTTCTGTTACAACTAGAATAAAATAACCAGTTAGGAAGATACTTATATTTCCATCAGTTGAGAAAATTCAGATGCAATTTGCTCATCAAGTTGAACATTATCCCTCAAACTGCAATTTGGCTGAAAAAATGAAACGCAGTAGTCAACATTAAAACTGAAACCAAGTTTTTTTTAAATTTGCATGTAAATGAGCATTTTGTCTTGGAACCTATTTTTCTCTATTTCCTATGTTTCACAAACACATGATCAATATACACTTCATACTATTGTATCACTGCTACTACATCAAAAAGCAATTATATATTATTCAGAAATATATTCTATGCTATCTGGGCCAAAACTTCTTTAATATTTAGGAGTGCAAAACAATCCTGAAAGTTACTCCTGACGACTTTGTAATGATGACTCATTAATAACAGGATAAGACCAGTTGTGGTGAAATTTTTTAACAGTAGTCTCCTTGCATCTTTTAGAAGGAATAGTCTTTCAGAGCCTCATTTTTATTAAAGGCTTTGTTTCTCTTCAAGCAGAAAACACCAATGTGGACTTAAGCCAAAATCAGAACTTTAACTGAAATATTATTTGTTAATACGAATCCACTTCCTTCAGATAATATAAACAAGTGTGTATTCTATGTCTATGCTTTATAGTATGCTATAAAAATGTAATATCTTACATGGGGAAATTCTGAAGTAAAGCTCTATTATTTGTTGCTGACACTGACCTTGCAGCTGACACAATATTCCAGTGTGAGGTAGGAAAGCACCCAACAGACATCAGTTACTGATAGAACTAGATGAACTATTTGCAATGAATAAATTGGCCCTCTACTGTTTTTTTGAATCTGTCAATAAATAGAACACAGTATTGTTATTTTTATTTTCTGTAATTATAAAAGTTATAAGAGTTTCAATATTAACCTTGTCAGGAACTATGTGATTTCTGTTACTTATTAGGTGTCATGGTTTAAACCCAGCTGGTAACTCAGTACCACGCAGCCATTCACTCACTCCCTGGAGGGATGGGGGGGAGAACTGAAAGAATGTAACTCACACAGGTTGAGGTAAGAACAGTCCAGTAACTAAGGTATAATACAAACCACTGCTGCTACCACCAGTAATAATAGCGATAAGGGAAATAACAAGGGAAGAGAATACAACCGCTCACCACCCGCCAACTAATACCCAGGCTGAAAGTCAAAATCACAGCACTGCACCAGCTACTAAGAAGGAGAAAAATGACTACTACTGCTGAACTCAGGACATTAGGTCACTTAGGGTACATGATATTGCATCTGTTCTGTACATGGACAAATGAAATTATTTGATGGAAATACAACTAATGACAATACAGAATAAAAGCTGTTTATTAATGCACGGATGTCGTTGTTTGTAGGCAAATATAAGGGCATCAGAATAATAGTACTGAGAAAAATGTGCACTATTTCCAAGAATGACTTTTTGCACAGTGCCATTGTAACAGATGTGTAGCAGCTACTCTGGTAACTGAGGAGAAAGTTGTGAAAAGATCAACTGAATGACAAGTCAAATTTCAGCTACTATACTATAGGTTTAAGAGGGCTTATGTTTAGCTAAGTGGCCTAGACCAGGGGCTCTACCTGCAGCTTATGTCTCTGCACAGAAAGTTTATATACCTTCGACTTTAGGTAATGTAGTGAACAATCTCTGATTTCTTACCTGTGAATAAATAAGTCAGCAACTTGTCTTTTCTTCTAATCTTTGCCTTTCTTGCCTAAATTCCCTAGGGCAAAGGCATTGTGATGTGTAAGCGTATCTTCCTCAATACAGTGTTAATCTTGCTGGAAGAATGCAGTAAGAAAACTAATGCTTGTTTCAAAGTATAGTAGGGAAATTGTATGCATTTTGCTCTATTAATGTGCATGTCTTCAATTTTAACTGAAGAGTTGATTTTGTTTAATTTTTATTAACTGAAAACTACAATTTTAGGTAATTTCAGTTCAAAGATAACAGAAGGATTAAGAATGCATACAATTTACTGCAGTAATTGAGAAAAAACCTACTTTCTATTAATTCTTTTGTCAGTACTGTGATGTATTGGAATAAAACATGAGGAAGATGACGAGAGTAAAGAGAGCCTGAACAATGCAATATGTATAATTACTTTTGAGTTTTCACTTAGTAAAAATTTGTGTATTTAGGCCTGGGAGGGAATACATGGAAAAACTATGTAGGAAAGCAGAATTTAGATATGTTCTTGAGGGATGAATTATTAGCATTGTACTCAGATATTGTTAAATTTTACTTGACATTTATGAATAAGGATGCATTATTCTGTCTCTGTTATTGTAATAATTAAGAGAAATGTTTCAGAAAGTAAATTCAAGAGAGACAGGTGTTTAAAGTTGTGTGTTCCCTTATGTTGATACATAAGGCTGTAAAAAAGTAAATTTTTTTTGTGGTAGTGTCCTGGGTTCAGCAGTAGCAGTCATTTTCCTCCTTGGTAGCTGGTGCAGCGCTGTGTTTTGACTTTTGGCCTGGCAACACAGCAGATAACACAAATGTTTTAGTCTGACCAAAGACTTTCTGAGCCTCATGCTCTGCCAGGGAGGAGGGAAAGCCAGGAGGAAGCAGAGACAGGACACCTGACCCAAACTGACCAAAGAGGTATTCCATACCACAGCACATCATGCCCAGGATGTAACGGAGAGTTACCCGTAAGGGCTAGTGGACTGCAGGGTTGGACTAGGTATTGGTCGGTGCTCAGTTGAAGGGGGTTGGGTGAGTTATCAGTTGGCTGGTGCTGAGGTGTTATATTCTCTTCCCTTGTTATTTCCTTTATCATTATTATTATTATTGGTGGTAGCAGTAGTGGTTTGTGTTATACCTTAGTTACTAAACTGTTCTTATCTTAACCCTTGGGAGTTGCATTCTTTTTGATTCTCCTCTCTGTCCCTCCGGGAGTAAGGGGAGGGCAAGAAGAGGAAGGGGAGTGAGAGAGACACTGTGTGATTTATGGCTGACTAGGTTTAAACCACGACAGGTAGACAGTGGATATTAGGGGTTCATCAGGTTCAATGCCATACTCTCATCACTGACCAACTCTTGTTTCTTCAAAAAATGGCAGCAACTTCTGTCCTGGGTTCAGCAGTAGCAGTCATTTTTCTCCTTCTTAGTAGCTAGTGCAGTGCTGTGTTTTGATTTTTGGCCTGGGAACAGTGTTGATAATGCTGACGTTTTTAGTTGCTGCTCAAATGTTTGGTCTGGCCAAGGACTTTCTGAGCCTTGTGCTCTGCCAGAAAGGAGGGGAAGCTGGAAGGAAGCAGAGAAAGGACACCTGACCAAACTGACCAAAGGGGTATTCCATACCTCAGCACGTCATGCCCAGGATGTAACCGGGAGTTATCCAGAAGGGCTAGGACTGCAGGGTTGGATGAGGTATGGGTCAGTGCTCGGCTGGGGGGAATGGGGCGAGTTATCTGTCGGCTGGTGTTGAGGTGTTGTATTGTTTCCTCTTGTTATTTCCTTTATCATTATTATTATTGGTGGTAGCAGTAGTGATTTGTGTTATACCTTAGTTACTAAACTGTTCTCATCTCAGCCCGTGGGAGTTGCATTCTTTTCGATTCTCCTCTCCGTCTCTCCAGGAGTAGAGGGAGGGAAGGGTGAGGGGGGTGGGGGTGGTGGTGTTTGTGGACGAGCTGTGTGGATCGGTTTAAACCATCACATGTAGTTCTTAGACAGCTATGCTTGTCACATATAGAATCATAGAATGGTTTCGGTTGGAAGGTACCTTAAAGCTCATCTAGTTCCAACCACCTGCCATGAGCAGAGACACCTTCCACTAGACCAGGTTACTCCAAACCCCATCCAACCAACCTGAACACTGGCAGGTATGGGGCAGCCACAGCTTTTCTGGGCAACCTGTGCCAGTGCCTCACCACCTTCACAGGGAAGAACTTCTGCCTGAGATCTCATCTTAGTCTTCCCTCTGTCAGGTTAAAACTATTCCCCCTTGTCCTGTCCCTACAGGCTCTTGTACAAAATCCCTCTCCAGGTTTCTTGTAGCCCCTTTAGGCACTGGAAGCTGCTCTAAGGTCTCCCCTTAAGGAGCCTTCTCTTCTCGAGTCTGAACAAGCCTAGCTCTTTCAGTTAGGCTTGTTCAAAGCAGAGCTGCTCCAGCCCTCACAGCATCTCCGTGGCTTCCTATGGACTTGCTCCAGCAGCTCCACCTCCCTTTTGTGTTGCTGCCCCAGAGCTGGAGGCAGGACTGCAGGGATGGTTTCCTCAGGGCACAGTAGAGTGGGAGAATCCCCTCCTTCGACCTGCTGGTCCTTGTCTTGCAGTGATCAATTTATGTCCTGAATTTACATCCCTTGATTTGCAGAACAATGACAACTGTAAATATGTGATAGATAAGCATAAATATGTGATAGAAAAAATCATTAATATGAAAATTATAAATATGTGATAAAAATCATGTGAGGTAGAAACTCTTAATTTTCTATTAAATTCAATATTTAGACATAGGAAGGCTTTTCAGCATTAGATTTGGAACAGCTGTGTTTATGGTTCACATCTTTCCTAATTGTATTTCCTTGAAAGTCTGATAAAGCTCCTACTTATGATTCCTTAACTGTATTCTGATGATAGCAATTATTAACAGATACAGCAAATATTAACAGATTACACTTCCAGGTGAGCATTAAGTAAACTGGTACTATCCATAAGCGTAGTAATCTAAAAGTCTGGTGGCTTGTTTTTTGTTCTCTCTTCATCATCTGTCATCAATTCACAGATTGGTTATACAATAAATGCTTCATTAAATTCTGTTCATTATAGCAAAAATGGTGTGTAGGAGGTATCTCCAGTCTTCTGTCCTTGTTCTAATTAAGAATATGAGAATGGCTGTAGTGGATCAGTCTGTCTGCCCCAGCAATATGTCATACATCATTGTAAACAGGTGTCAATAAAGTAACAAGAAAAGAGAAAGCATTTAATAATAATAACTTCCAAAAAGACTTTTTTGACTTCCAAGTATTTTTTACCTCAAGCAATACTTGAGGGGATTTTCACATATTTAATAATCTTCTGTTCAGTTCTGTTCAGTGTCCCCTTTATCTAAACTTTCAGCAGCTATGCCATTTTTTACTCAGAGTGAAGCAAAATGCAAATAAAGCAAGCCAAAAGACTCCCATCCAACTGTTAATTAACTTGTATACAACAAAACAAATTATCCATGGCAAATAAATATGAATATGTCTTACATGGCTAGTCAAAAAGGCAATTCCTGTAATTATATCCAAAGTATGTCACAAGACCTAGTAAAATTAATTTCTCAGTACCTCTTAAATGAACATGCCATTGTCAGTGTTCCCAAGATTTATATCAGGATGTCTGGAAAACCACATACATGGCAGATGAAACTTCTGGCTCATGTAGAAACACAGGCTTTTTTCTTTGAGAGAAATGACAGGGCTCTTGGCCACAAAACCCCCTGATAAGCAAGGCAAGATCTGTCCTTGTAGAGAACTGACCTGCCAGCTTGTTTTCTCTTTGCCTCTACACTGATATAACTGTATTATTGTGGCTCTTGCTCATTTTCAGTTTCATTGAAATCCCTTCTTAGAAGATGAGTTTTCCATGAAACAGAGCTCCTACATCAAGGTCTTTCTTGATTTTGGTATGAAATTCAGAATGATACTTGTATAAGTATCATGCCCTCCTTCTACACGATCCTTTCAGTTAGTGCCTAATTGGAGATATTATTTGATATTTGTCTTCACAAAATAATAGTAATTTGCTGTTGCAACTTATCTTTGGATCTGTTAGATCTGCATTTTGAAACCTCGCAGGTATGACCTTTGAATTCACACGTTTCATGACTGCATTTCAGGCACTGTAACACATCAGGAACTTGACTGTCACACATTCATTCCTCATGTCACCTTAACTTATGCATATTTCACATTTACATTAGTACAATGCTTCATGTTTTGCCCTGGTTTGATTGACACTCAGCATAAAATATTACCACAGATCTTGAACATCTTTAATTATAGCCTTGAGACACGCTCTGATAAATTGCTGTGATCTAATTCTTAGAAGCAAACACTGATAATCAAAGGAACCTTCTGTTTATGCACTTCTCATCTGGCAGTATACCAAACTGTTTTTAAATTAGTCTGGGAGCTTTAAAATTTATAGGCTTATAAATACTATTATCTAGTTTCATGGTTGAAATTAAAAATCTTTTTTGTTCCATGTCACTTATTTTAAGTTTATTCAGATCCTTATACTGTCTGATTGGCTCCTATTCTAAGACAATTCATGGCCTGGAGAAAACCTTTTTTAATACAATTTTGAGAAAAAATTAATTATGACAGTCAGATCCAGATAGTAACTGCTTATAAGAAACATAGATCACCTGAGGTGATGAGAAAGCTTTAAAACATTGTGGAGTGATGTGTTCCCTTCAAGTCTCTCTCTGTATCAACCACCAATTTCCAAGATTCCACATAGATTCTAGGGGATCATTTTTGAGATGCATTTAGCAGAGACGCAATTTAAGATAGATGTTGGCTTTTATTTACGAGTTAGTTAGGGCACAAATCTTGCCCAAAAATTCTGATCAGAGTTTGAAAGATCCTTCAATACAATTGAATAGCCTGCTTATTATATTATTATATAATTCTTATAGTTCACAATCTTATTAGACATAAAAATTGTTGCTGCTCTGTAGAAGCAGTAGCTTCTGTAGGTCCAGAAATTGCATCTTAATTAAAAGAATCATAGCTAAAACTTATATAAAACATGACAATGTTTTATGTTTATGTTTTTATGTTGAATTCTCATTTCTCATAGATGAGCATTCTAGTGGAAAGAAATTCCTATCAGACCCAAAAGCCAGCATCAATATGAGGCCAGATGAATATAGGATCGATTTTTTTCTCCCTTCTTTTTAGTACCTTGTTAAAAGCTATTAAGATGTTGGCATCTTCAGCGTCACAAATGAAAATAGAGCTGCCAAGAGAAGACTGATTCTCCACGGTCTTCCCTTTAAAGAATCAATAATATGTTAATAAAAAAGAAATTGATGACATACATGGACAAACAAAACATAATTTGTGAATACAAATCTTAAATTTGCCACTTAAAATTCCATTTGTTCACTGTCAAGAAATCATACAAATCTGAATTCCAAATTAATAGGACTGAGTGAACATTAACAAATTAGGATGCAGCTTTCTCACTTTCAACATATCTGTGATGTGCTTACATTAACCTTTAGCTCTGCCATATAGACTGAAAGCTTAATTTTCAGCTCAGATAAAATTGTACACTTGTAGCAGGTTTCATTTGTGGATTAGGGAGCAATTTACATTTTAAAAAATTTCACTATAGAAAGCCCAATTTCACTATAGAAAATCTAATTTCACTATAATTCGTAAAGTTCAGGATCAGAGAAGTTCATCCAGTACATTGTGAAGATCCTTGTTTAACTTAAGCTAGCAATTGTCAGTTTCTTTACGAACCATGAACTAAGCCATCTTGTGAAACAGGACTTGGCTTGATGATCTTCACTGATCCATACACAATCCTGGAATGCATTTTCACTTTTTTATCAAAAATTGTGTAGTTTGTAGGCTTATTGAGAATATTTTGCAAGGGACTTACAGGACCTTTATGAATGGAGCATGAAGGGTGCTGTACCAGTTTATTCAGCCTTTATGAGTGTACAGTTAAAATGAAACATTAATTATTTCAATATAGCATAGTACAGGGACATTCAGGCATAACCAAATCAGTTTGAAACAGAACTATTGTCTAAGCTGCAGTGTAAAAATGTTGCTGTCATTGTGTGTGATCTGTTGACATATTGGGATAGATTAAATGGTTTCCTTGAGGTCACCTGATCCCTGCCTAAACAAAGCAGAACTAATTCTTGGCTTATTGTGATAAGAACAGTCAGTCCTTAACAACAGTATGCATATTTTAAAATTTCAAAACTATGTTACAGGATAAATCAAAACCATTTTATCTATTTCACCTATTTCATTGACATATGCCCACAAAAATGACGTCTTACAGAATCTTATGCTTGAAAATGTAAAAAAGTTGGACTGGGGGCTGGACATTTCAGAATGTTCTTCCTTTGCTCAAACCCAAACAGACCTCATTCATTTACAAAGCTGGGTATTCCTATTCCCATTTCCATACTGCAAGTGATAAAGTAACCAAAGCCTAGAAACACTGAAGTGACTTGGAGAAGTTCAAAGAGCTTATGACCTTGCTAGTCAGTCATGGAATAGGAATAGAAGCCAAGACCACTGAAATTCGGAAACGGCCATTAGGCTATGCCTTGCAGCAATGCTTGTAATAGAATAAAACCTTTCTTCATATGTCTTTAAAGAATGTATTTCAAAGCCTATACAGAATACAGAATTGCCAGTAGAGAAGGACAGCAAAAATAATAGGTTGTGTAGTCTGTCCTCCAACTATCACAGAATTTTGAAATTTTTAAGCATTTTGTGAAGTATGACCTTAATTCTGAACTCAGATAGAAAACATATGAAATAATCAGGGCTAAGATACCATGTTTATGATGTAAATACATCACGCAAATAGAGTCCCTTTTTGACACTGTAAGTTGGAAAGAAGCAAGATTAATTTAGTGACCTCCATTACCAACCACAAAACGATGTCCTCTGGGTCTAGTGTTAGTCTGGCATACGGACTGAAATGGGCTGATGTTTGACAGATGAACTGAAAAGACAGGTACTTCACACTAAATATTGGAAGTTGTTCTTCGATTTGTTGAATTCTTACTTCTGTTGTTATTGTTCACAGATGACACTTTAAGTTCAGTCCCTAGAGACTGGCTTTTATCACTTCCTGTTGAAACCAACAAAATAAATAAATGATCATATTCTGATCTGTGGTTTAAGAAATAATTACTTCTTCCTGCTGAAAACTTTAAATGAATTTGCATCTTCAGTGATATCCAAAGACAGTTTTCTGCCTCCCCCCTGCTCTCCAGCAATTTTGTCAGCCTAGGAAGAAAGAAACCTCAGATTTCAGAACAGTAATTTGAAGGGTTACTTAGGGAATCCTGCAGTGAAATCCCTTTTTCTCCCAAGGTGTGCACTGGGATAGTCACAAACTAGCCCTATGCAAGAATAAGGGGTAAGGTAAGAAAAGGGAGAAAATCATCTCCCAGTGATGCGAGGAATAGTAACAGACTAAAGAAAGAGTTAAGAGTTTTCTTCAAATTATGCATTGTCTAGTATAGGGAACAGGTATGTTCTTGTTCTTGCTAGCCTTGTGGTTAAGCTATAACTCAGAATAAAATAGGTAGCTGAAACACATTGTTTAAAATCAGGAAGCCTTTTCCTTCAAGATGAATACCTGACAAGAACCTGTTTCAGCTAGTCTCTATAAGACCTGAGGTTGCCAGCTGGGGAAACTGTGCCAAGGGTGAAAAGTGCATAGCGAGGAAGACCTCTTACTTTGTCCAGAAGACCCCAGCCCAAGACTGCCAGATGGCAGTGCGCAGGCATAGAGGGGAGGGGAATGGTTTTAATGAGTTCTTGGAGCTAATTGTAATAATCTCCTCCTATGCTTGTGAAATCTGATGATTATATATGTTTGTATGTAATAAATAACCAGACTGTTGAGCACTCGGTGTGTGAGTTAGGAGGAACAATCCCCCTTGCACCCAGTGCCACAATAAACATACCTGCTTTATAACTCTTTGTGAGTTATGAAGTTCTGTTCTGTAAATCACCAGTATACTCACTATCAACCAGAAGCATGACTCACATTTGCTTAAAGAAATATATCAGCAACAACATCAGTTTTCAACAGGGAAGAGTTATGAGTAGAAAGTTTGCATGTGGTAGTGCAACAGCTAGCATTCCTTCCCTATTTCTGACAAGGTAGTGAAAAGAGTCATAGAACTATAGGGTGAAAGATTGGTTTTGGTTGGAAAGGACCTTAAAGATTATCCATTTCCAACCCTCTGCCATGGGCAGGAACACCTTCCACTAGACCAGGTTACTCCAAGCCCCATCCAACCTAGCCTTGAACACTACCAGAGATGGGGCAGACACAGGTTCTCTGGGCAACCTGTGCCAGTGCCTCACCACCTTCACAGGGAAGAACTTCTTCCTAATGTCTCTCTAAATCTCCTCTCTGTCAGGTTAATGCCATTCCCCCTTGGCCTGTCCCTACACACCTTTGTCGAAAGCTCCTCTACAAGTGTCTTGTAGCCCCTTTAGGCACTGGAAGCTTCTCTAAGGACTCCCTGGAGCCTTCTCTCAGCCTGCCTCCAGAGCAGAGCTGCTCCAGCCCTTGCAGCATCTCCATGGCCTCCTCTGGACTTGTTCCAACAGCCCTATGTCCTCCTAGTGTTGTTGCCCCAGAGCTGGTAGCAGAACTGCAGGGAGGGTCTTCCCAGAGTGTAGTGAAGAGGGAAAATCCCCTCCCTCGACCTCCTGCTCATGCTCTGGGAATGCAGCCCAGCACTCAAGGGGGTTCAGGGCTCAAGTGCATATGGTGGGGCATGGGCTGCTTCTAATCATCCAACAGCCCAACTGCCTTCTAATTCCCTGTGTGGACTCCTGAGAAATTTTCAGTTTTGACATATTAGTGAATAACTGAATGGAACACTAAATGGTGATGCATCACTGCAGGGTGATGCATCAGAAAATACGGTTAATTCAATTATCTTAACAATTGAACTACAGTTTGAAGTATTTATAGTAATGCCTTCATATGATAGTAAATATTTCATAATGTATTTCATGAATATAAAGCCTTATAAATTCTGCACTGCGCACAATAAAACACTGCAGCATGCTGCTATGATGCCTTTGCCAAGAGGCAGGAAAAATGGGAGTACTTTGTGTGTAAATCATAAAGCTCACAGATTACTAACATGCAGCTTTTTAAATGCAATTTTTGAAGGAAAAGCACTCTGAAATTCAGTAGTTAAATCAGATCACATTTCTATCCTTTCTAAATGCATGGGTTTTTTAAATTAAGAGTAATCTGCTTCTGGCTTATAATGGAACATAATTTTTACCTTCAGCTGTTTCAGATTTTCTGAATAAAGGCTGAAATTGTGACAACTGTTTCTGCACAACTCCAAACAGATTGTTGTCTCTAGTCCCTGTTATACATGTGTAATTACATAAATATAATGTACAGGCTTTCCAAAAAAGCTTTTAATTAGGGACCTTAACTTAAACAAGATAAACTTGGCATCACAAGATGAACGGACTAGTTTGTTGGCATCACAAGATAAACACTTGGCATCACAAGATAAACAGACTAGTTTGGGTTGGGAGGAACCTTAGGTCTGATCCAGTTCCAACCGTCTGCCATATGCAGGGACACTTTCCACCAGACCAGGTTGCTCTAAGCCCCATCCAACCTGGTCTTGAACACTGCCAGGGATGGGGCAGCCACAGCTTCTCTGGGCAACATGTCCCAGAAACTCACCACACTCATAGGGAAGAACTTCTTCCTAATGTCTCATCTCAGTCTCCTCTCTGTCAGGTTAAAGACATTCCCCTTGTCCTTTCCCTACAGGCTCTTGTACAAAATCCCTCTCTAGGTTTCCTGTGGGCTCTCTTTAGGTATTATAAGGTCTATATAATAGTATATATAGGTCTATACTATTATAAGGTCTCCCTGGAGCCTTTTTTTCTCCAAGCTGAACAAAATGAGCTCTCTCAGCCTGTCTTCACAGGAGACGGGCTCCATCCCTTACAGTATCTTTGTGTCCCTTCTCTGGACATGATCTCTCACTTCCCACCTTAGCCAGGGAACACGAGTCCCTAGTACAATCCATGCCTCTCTCCTTAGCCATGCAAGAGTTCCTGATATGGTCAAGTGACACAACACCCAACTCATAACACAGCGGTCAGAAATTCCTGAGCAGTCCAGACAATGGGGCAGGAGAGAAATACCACCTCACTGTTAGATAAATAACAAATAACAATCTTCATGCAAAGCAGGTGTATATGTAGATGAGGATTCTGCATCTAGGGACTCAGAGCCCTCCTAGCTATGGATCTTGCGCAGAGAAATTCAATAACCTGGAGGGTGGCTTGATCATAACCTTTGTGAGTAGGACTGAAAATACTGTATGAAGATTTGACAACCACAGCCTTAATATTGTAATAATACACTTTTTAAGTGGGTGAAAGAGAAGGGAAAAGCACTTACAACATCTAAAAAAAACCCAGGAAAAGTCTTTTTTATGTGTTTAGAGATACAAAGTATGCTCATTTTCTCAATAGTTCTCAATATTTCTTTGAGAACATGAAAAGCATCATGACTTGATCGCACCAACCTTTACTTTACAATAGCTACATTTCTGTGCCTCAGGAGAATAAATAATACAATACAACCAAAAGGAGCCGGTTCTGAGTATAGTAATTCAAAAAGTCTTTTTTGACACAGCTACCCATAAGGTGTTTTGGTGGTTTTTTTCATCATATAGAGTTAAGTTCTCATCTTTTGGGTGATCAAGTTATTTTCCAAACTGTCTATGGCGTATGTAGTTTTGAGAGGTAAAAATGTTGTATGTTTTTCACATTATAAACAGTAAAAAATTGAAATCTCTGCAGGATAAAAATTGTTTCCAGTATTCCCTTCCCCTATGCCTTTTTTCCCCAGTAGGACATGTTGCTGCACTTCGCTGCGCACTGACACTGACAGCAAAACCAGGAACTCCAAGCACAGGAAATAAAATGTTCAGGAATTTCTAGGTATCCTGTTCATACCCTGATGCTTTCCTTGTAGTTTAGAGACTACCAGTCACTGCTCAAAAACTAACTAGGTCTTCCTTTAATGCTAATTATGAGATGAAGATTTGGTTTGATTGATTGAGCTGTGCAATGAAAAGCCTTATCTGCAAAGATACAGATTTTTAACATGTGACAGGACAGTATTTTAACATTTGCTGCAATGCTGTTAATTTTATTTTAATTTTTCAGCATTCCATCACATTCTAAAAGAAATTTAACAGCAAAGATTATACGTTTTCTTCGTGATTTTTCCTATGGTAATCTATGTGTGTTGCAGTTCACTTTATCTTTTTCAAATGCCCCAATATCAATTGACTGTATTCACATTCTACATGCAAGTGAATGTTTAGACTAAAAATCATTTGGCTTGCTGCTACAAATTACTGTCTGTTGATAAAAAGTGGAGTTTTAAGTTAGAGAGGAAAGGTCTCCAAAATCACTCCTTTTATGCTTCTTTCACTGGTTCCATAATCTTGTTATGAATCTTTTGCCAAGAACAGGTCACCAGAAATGAAGTAGATTTTTAAAAAAATAAACGAAACACGAAACAGCAGCTTGAATGTTGACAAGGTATTTAATATTTACTGACTATAGAAGAAAATGTGATATCTGTGAGCATTTGCGCTCTGCAATTACCATGGAATTCTTCAATGTAATACTTTAGGGAATTAAAATAGAAGTAAAAGGAGGGAAAAATGTAACAAGAAATGTAATAAATGTACTCTGAATTGCAGAAGAGGTCCCTTTCAATGGAAGTATATCTCTTATTTGTGAACTGCTAAATAATGAAGTGGTGTCTATAAAAAAGTAGTGAAATCTTCAAGTGTGATACTAAAGAACAGAAAATGTGTTTTATAAAGTATTCTAATGAACTCAGTGAAAGGAATATGGATTTCATGTAATCTAATAAATTTTTAAACTTCAAGCTTCTTAGAGGCTAGAATTTAATTTAAAAAAGAGTTTCCACCTCAATTGTGCAAAATATAATTTTAGATTTTTGTTCATTTCTATAGGTTGTCGATCAAAGCATGAGGAATATTCTGAATAATACAAACATGCATTCTTTTCACCATGACAGCTGTTCACTCTGTTTGTATCATTAGCCTGGGAGGCAACAGGAAGGGAAAAGGAACAATAGCTTAACAATGATCTTGCCTTAAGAACTATAATATGCTTAATTTTTGAGACAATTAGTTGGTCTTGAAAACACTAATTGCATTGAAATACTTATACCACTTTAGAGTGATAACATTTAAGAGTCATTAGGACTCTTCTGAAATATTGCAATATAGATCTTGAAGCATCAGCAAATGAAATTTTGCATGCACTTGATGAGCTGTCACCAAAAAAAGTGTTTAGGATAGCTCAAAGAATCAATATCAAAGATATTAGCAAAACCAATTTTAATAGAAATTTATAGAAGTGTGATTCAACAGAACTCTATGGCAAGGTTCACTCTATTACATACAAAAGGAAATTGCATCATAATTGGCGGTAATTTATACCTAATCAGGCTAAAATGATTTGTACGGAATTGGACTAAAGTGATGTGTAGAGAAACTGAGGATACAAAGGAATAAGGGAGACCCTTGCATTGAGTCATGAGGTTCAGACTGGATGCCCTTGCTTTCTGAACTCCTTAGAGAGAAGTCTAGGTGCCGATGGATTGACTCCTAATCCCAGATTTGGTCAGCAGTTTTTATGTTTAAGGATAAGGCAACCCTCCTTTTGAGTCACAACGTTCAGAACAGATTCCCTTGCTTTTTAAACTCCTGACAGAGCCTAGATGCAGCTGGATCTGGTCTCAGTCTGATACTTGGTTTGTCTCTGGTGGAATGTATAACAGGAAATTGAGGTAGGCAGATTGAAGGTGAAAAGAGTAAGGGAGATCCAGTTGAATCACAAGGTCCAGATTGGACATCCCACTCCCCCAACCCCGCTTGCTTTCTAAGCTCTATCTTACAGAGGGTTGGAACTGGATGAGCTTTAAAGTCCTTTCCAACCCAAACCAGTCTGGATCCTGTGATTCTATGACAAAAAGTCACCCTATCATTTTGAGTATACATTCAAGAATATCAGATAAAGATTAGAAATAGCCTTGCCATATCTGCAGGCAATAATATTCTGTGACATGTACTGTCTTTAGGATACTTTGTCCTGGAACCTCAAGTCACTCTGATTCCTTTTTAGGCAATACTACTGTACATGACTTTGGTGAACTTAGCTCCCTTGAGAAATATTGTTAGAAATGAGAACAATTCTTGCTGTGATTGAAGAAATTTGTAGAATACAAGAAGTAATGTGACTTCTGTGGTTGCACTTTGGCCCTAATTTATATTTAACACCTTTGATCATATTTTTAAACAGTTCTCTGAATAGCTTTGGAAAAATGTTTTTGGTGAAGTGGATGTAACACAAATATTCTCTCTAAAGTCTTATTTCTTCTTCTTAAGATGTAAACCCTCACTTTGGATCACTTTCATATGTCTGTGTTTTTGTACTTGAAAGATGTCTACATAAAACCTCTTATATATACACCTGTATGTAGCCATTGTGTTAGAACCACACTTTCATTTCATGCTGTGGAAGCAAAGAAACAGCTCCTTCCATGTAAAAGGCATTTGAGCTTTTTGAAGATGAAGAAGTAAAATATTTAATAGCATTACACAGATCCATGGCCTCAATAATTGGCTTTTATTGCCATAAAATCATCTTGTTCCAAAAGAGAAAAGGGGAGAGGGTAGAAGGAGAATGCGCCATTGTCAGCCTCAGAAAAGCCATTTCGGTTCAACAGAGAGAAATTATTATATATATATGAATAAATATGATGGGATTTTTTTAATATCTAAAAACATATTCTAACTAGAATATTTCTAACTAGAAATGAGATCTATACCAAAAGACATACTCTTTCTGTATTACTGCCTGTGCTCTACAAAGTTGCTCCTGGTGTGAACTTTGTTCACCTGACATTTTTTCAGTCTGTGTTACATGATTCTAATAATCTTATTTATTATTTTACAAAAATATGTTTAATATAACAGGTCCTGATCTCCCTGCCTTCGTAGTACAGATTGCAAGCATGATGAAAAAAACCCTAGATATGAAGAAAAAAGCCTTACCAAATTCTAGTTCAATGAGATGCAAAAAGAAATACACAGGGCTGCGTAATATCTTCCTTTTTAGTTCCTTTGTATAAATCCCATTTAATTTCCATAGCTCAGCCACTAAATTATCTCTTTCTTATTCTGTCATGTTTCACTCACAATAATATTTATCTTCCTCACAATATAATTTATGCTTTGTCGATGGCTCTGGAAAGTAATTTCCTGTCAGCTCATTTTTCCTTTTTCTGGTTTGCACTATTCTTGTTTCTATCTAATTTTTCTTTATGGATTACATTAATCAAATCTTAATCCTGTTTATAATTTTGAAACAATTATTCAATTTTATCGATGAAGTTTTTGAAGTGGAAAGATAAAGATCACTGTAATATTTCAGATGAGACCTACTCAGTAATTACCTGGCTTATTTTGTGAGTGATGTTACTGTTACCATAACTCTATTACATCATTTTCCTTTTTTCATCTACAATCACTTTTCAGACTTAGGAAATTTATCATCTGCTGACATCTGCAATGCAACTGTTTTAGAACACTGTATCCTAGCAATTTAAATTTTCTTTCTTCTCTTCTTTATTTAAAATTATTTCTACCAAAGATAAGATCAAAAATATTTTGTTAATAATTTTACATTTAGAATAACACCTGAGCATCCCAGCGTAAAGATGAGTGCAATGTAAGATTAGGATTAAAGTGGAATTTGGTAGCATTAAAACCTGTGAGCTGGTTTTCCATTTGTTCTGTTATGTGGTTCTATGTTAATTTCCAAACTCTCCCCAAAATATTTTTAAAATTTTAGTTATAATAGAATCATAGCAGCATAGAATTGTTTGGGTTGGAAGGTACCTTCAAAGTTCATCTAGTTCAATTACCCTGCAATAAGCATGGACATCTTCCATTAGACCATGTTGCTCTAAGCCCCATCCAGCCTGGCCCTGAAAGTCTCATTCAAGGCCAGCCTGGCCTTGAATGCACATTCCTCACCTCTCTGGGCAACCTATGCCAGTGTTTTACCACCCTCATTGTAAGAAATGCTTTCCTCATAACCAACCTGAATCTCCTCTCTTTTAGTCTAAAACCATCACCCCTCATCCTATCACAACAGGCCCTGCTAAAAAAATCCCTCCCCATCTTTCTTATAGGCCTCTTTTAAGAACTGAAAGACTGCAACAAGGTCTCCTTTCTTTTCTCCAGGCTGAACAACCCCAACTCTCTCAGCCTTTCCTCACAGCAGAGGTGTTCTATCCCTCTGATCATTTTTGTGTCCATCCTCTGGACCCTCTCCAATAGGTCCATGTCTTTCCTGTACTGAGGACTCCAGAGCTGGATGTAGTACTCCAGGTGGGGGCTCAGCAGGGCAGAGTAGAGGGGCAGAATCACCACCCTTGACCTGCTGGCCACTCTTGTCTGGGTGCAGCCCAGGATACGACTGTCTTTCTGGGCTGCAAGCGCAAACTGCCTGTTCATGTCCAATCTTTCATCCGCCAGTACCCGCAAGTCCTTCTCCTCCGGGCTACTCTCAATCCCTCCATCCCTCAACCTGTATTGATGATGGAGGTTGCCCTGACCCACATGCAGGACCCTGAACTTGGCCCTGATATGTAATATAGGAGTGAGCTGAAACTCTGAGATCCTGATTTTGATTTATCACATGTCAGTTACATAGAAGACAATTAATCTGATCTCCATTGCCTATTTCGCATTGCCTGTTATCGAGCAACTTGCAATCTTGCTGGATTTTTTTCTGGTTTGGAAACTAGACATGTGCAAGGAGTATAGTCACAGTTCAAAATCAATAATAACAAGTGGTACAAACATATGGATGCAGTTCTTCTCTTGTGAGTAATATAATACAGCTCCATGGAGTGCATAAATTTGCCAGAGTTGAAATATGTTAGGTTGATTGAAATACACATCAGTTGTAACCTTTTCAAAAATTTCCTGTGTTCTGCCAATCTTTTCCCCTGAAATTGTGCTTTTTGTTCTATAACAACAGTCAGTAACCACAATTGGATTAAAACAAAAGGACAAATTTACCTCTGGCCATCTTCTCCCTGCACACAGAAGCTGTAAACTTTGCAGCTAATCTGCTACTAATCAAATTCATATTCAAAGACTGGATGAAAAATGTGACTGTTTAAAATGCTCCTTTGATGTTGCCTATGTGTACAAGCATGTTATTTAGATTCAAAAGAAACACTTGATTTTGCTAGATCTCAATCACAGATATTTTGGAAGCCACTAAACAATGTGCTAGCACTGTCTGAATCTAAGCTCAGAAGTTTGGACAGCGATGTGTGACAGAGAAGTTGTCTCAGTTTCAGAAATATTATTTGGATAACCCAGGGATACACTGAATTCCATCCTAGGTAGAGATTAGAAGCATTGGCAAATCTGTGTCTCTCTGGAACACTGCCTGTGAGTGAAAGAATCATAGAATCCTAGACTGATCTCCGTTGGAAGGGCCTTAAAGCTCATCCATTTCCAACCGCCTGCCATGGGCAGAGACACCTTCCACTAGGCCAGGTTGCTCCAAAACCCGCCCAGCCTGGCCTTGAACACTGCCAGGGGTGGTGCAGCCGCAGTTTCTCTGGGCAACCTGTGGCAGTGCCTCACCACCCTCACAGGGAAGAACTTTTTCCTAAGATCTCATCTCAATCTCCCCTCTGTCAGGTTAATGCCGTTCCCCCTTGTCCTGTCCCTACAGGCTCTTGTACAAAATCTCTCTCCAAGTTTCTCGTAGCCCCTTAGGCACTGGAAGCTGCTCTAAGGTCTCCCTGGAGCCTTCTCTTCCCCAGGCTGAACAAGCCTAGTTCTCTCAGCCTGTCTCCAGAGCAGAGCTGCTCCAGACCCCCACAGCATCTCTGTGGTCCTTCTCTGGACTCACTCCAGCAGCTCCTCATCCCTCTTGTGTGTGGGGCCCCAGAAAGTAAATAGCTTTCAATCAGAAATTTAGTCTCATAAGCAATGCTTGACTTATTAGACTCTAAAACTGAGATGTACATCTATACCATTATAAAAATACATGTGGATATAATGTGTTCAAAACACTACACATCTAAAAGTCACAGAGAGCAACCAGAGTTTTAGGCCCATGGGATGTAGGGTGACACTTCCTCAGCACCCAGTACAGCAGTGCTTTGCAGCTGGAGATAAACAGAAGGGTTTGTTCTTAGGCAGCATGTGCTAGTGCTTCTGATACTAAAAAAGAAAAAGGTAATAATGGCCTCATTCAACCTAATAGATTTTTTTCATTGATTTCATGAAGACAAAATTATACTTGCTGCTGTATAATACAGTTTTTCTTTTCAGAAATGCAATAAATTCCCAAACTCCATTTCAATAGTTTCTTATTACCCATATTTTTATTACAGCTTAAAGAAGAAATATTAGGTACTTTTGTTCTTTTTCAGACATTCATATTTCTTTGTCAACAAAGCTGCATCTGTTGTACAGTTCTTTTCAGTATAAAGTAATACTACTTTGCAAAGAGCTGTGAGAAAATTCTCCTTCCCTTTTCCAGCACCTCAGCTTAATGTTACATTAGGATTAGCAAGAGATAAACTTTGGTGCTTCTGAGCATTACCCATAGTAATAGTTTGAATTTCTGCCCATCACCTGTAGGTCAGGGCTGTGCCTAGAGAAACTACCAAAATCTCATAATGTCATTAAGAAGACTAGGAGGTCATTAGTACCATATACAGAACAATAAAGTTTGTCTTCTCTGGTTCTCCAGACACGTTCTTTTTATAACCTTAATTTATAGATCTTAATTTTGCAAATACTACTGTGTGCACTGACTTACATTCATGTGAGAAATGTGAAGCACGCTGGCATCTTCTGCAGGACTGGGTCATATCTGTTAACAAATTATAAAAATGACTAATGCCAGGAAGGTTATAGAATAGATATTTTATTCTTTCAATAAATATGTACATTTATAATACAATCTCTCAAAAGGAAAATGATACTGTTTACTGAATGTATAAGAACAGCAAAAATCTTTATTCTCTAGATCTAGAAAGATTAAGAAAAGGAAATACTACCAGTTTCAGATACCATTTTATTTGTATTGCTATACAAAACAATAAAGACAATCAGTGCAAAAGGCTTCAGTATTCCATACTGGAAGGGTTGAGAGGAAAAGATAAAAAGAAAATAAAACATTTACGAAACATTGGTCTGTTAGAAATAACTTAGTGAAAACCACAAGATATTTCTGAAAGATGGAGTAGCTCTGCAGTCTTTGATAACATTATTTTTATATACCTTCCAGTCACAACTTAAAAAGTCTTTCCTTCCAAATATATACATCTCTTGAAATATATTTCACACAGCAGGACAAAATCACTGTGGTACAAAGCAGCTAGAAGCAAGTAAAGCCTTTTAACAAAGTTGACCTAAGACTTGCTTTAAAAAAATGTGATGACTAACCGCACCTGTAAAATGTTTCCTACAAAAAATATCCAGCTGACAGGAGATGGATAGTAGCCTAATATCATCTCTCATCTGATAAGAGATTCAAATTGCATATGCAATTCTTTATAGCAAAATCATCCTTCATCCTCTTTTCTCAGGCCTTATTGCTACTTTCCCATTTGCATGTTCTGTCTCCTCTTTATGCCTATAAAATCCTATATCTAAGATTATTTTTTTTAATTTGTGTATAGCAAAATGGGTCCTGGTTCTGCTAATGCTTCTGATCACTGCAGAAAAATAAAGGATAAATAATAATTGTTTTATTTGGTTGGATAATTACACGACAGCAAAGTGAAAGTCTTGAACCGTCCCCACAGCTATAAGATGGATTCCCAAAACATCTGAATTCTAATTCTTTTTAGACAGAAAAATGTCAAGACAAGCAATAGACAAATGGATGGTAAAGCAGAAGGAGGAGAAGAGGGAAGATACAACACCAAATTAACCATTTTTAATTTTACTTGTTTTTTATTTACCATGACCTTTAAGTCTGATACTAAAACAACAGCTTCCCTGAAAGTGTTGATGTTAGTTTAATACCCCTTATGACAGTACAAAATGGACTGAGGCTATGGGCTTCTTCACTTGCTGCTGAATTAGATAAACTTTATATTATGACTGTATACTTTGCTTTTGCAGTTATCCTTAAGACATTAATCTGCTGAAAAGAAGATACCATCTTTCAGGAGAAACATGTCATAGATATTTTGATAAAGTATTTATAAATTCTCAAAAACAGATGGCTGTTCCATAAAGATTGTCAGATGAGAAGGTTTGTTGACAGGAACATGTTAAACAACTGCAAATTTTCTGATGGAAGGACTTGCACCACAAAATCAACTTCATTCTTCTGTCAATCCATCAATCACAGATGGATGATTTTTTGACAGAAGTAACATGCTGGACCTAATCTTGATTGTCTTACGCTTTTTCTGATTAATTAATCCTGAGTAAGGTGAACCTTGATAGAATATAAAAGCAAATCACTTGCACAAAGTATAGGTAGGATGAAGGGAGAAGAAAATAAACTGACGTGCAGATAAAGGAAAATCCATGGGATTGTATTCATACATAGAAAAATCAGGGTTTTTTTATGAGATATTAATAGACAGCATTGAAGCTTTCAGAAGCATTGTATAAATCCCCCACAAAGAATACATATTACATAAGCACTGCATAGTATTTGAGATTTCATATGTTCTTCAAGTCTTTTCTGCATGTATTAAGTGCTTTTTGATGGAAATACAAACAAACACACACGAAGCTAGGGCTTGGTAAAGTATTCTATCACTGCATTTGTTCCCAGTTGAAGAGATCAACAGGATCATGTAGTCTGAGGTGCAGAAGGATACTGAGAGGCTGAGAAAAATAATCAGAAGAACAGCTAATGGTGTTCTCCTCCTTAATAGGTGATTTAGTGGTACCTGTTAGTAAAAAGCTTGATGTTCAGAGAATGCTGGTGCCTCTGACCTCTCCTCGACAGTTCTTTCCCAGCTCAGCAGTCTTTCAGATGTGAACTTGGCAGATCATAGAATCACAGACTATTCTGGGTAGGAAGGGACCTTAAGGAGAGTCTGTTTACAACCTCCCTGCCATAGATAGGGACACCTTCCACTAGACCAGGTTGCTCCAAGCCCTGTCCAACCTGGCCTTGAACACTGCTAGGGATGGGGCATCCACAGCTTCTCTGGGCAGCCTCTGCCACTGCCTGTGTTCAATCTCCTGGATTAATCCCATTATTTCTACAAATAACCCAGATAATTTTAAGTAATTCATGTTTTATCATTGTCCTTCAGAATTCATAAACTCTTACTGTCTCTCCTGTAGTTGTTACTGTGCTGGATTATACCTAGTTATCACCTTTCTCTTCCCAAGTTCTGAGATATGCTTTGGTAGAGTTAAGAACAAAAAAAAAATATTTGCACAATATATAGAGCACAGTCACTGACTGCCTTCCAAGTAAATATTCTTTCTTTAGTATGGATCAGGTTAAAAAATTATGTATATGTGGAGGGATTGATATTAATAGGTTGATGTACTGTAAATAGCAGTAACAAGGCAGAACTAGGAACAAAAAATTTCAGTGAATATCAACAAAGTATATAGCAAGATATAGTCATATGGAGACAGAACTACTGGAAACTTGATCAACTAAATCAATTGACAATGCAGTGGAATAATATTAAAGAATATGGTGTACAGAATTATTTCAATGGCAGTAGAAAATAGAATAAATGACACAGAAAGCAGGCCATCCAGGTCTCCTATTTATGCAGTTCACTGTCTGACAACGAATAATTGTCTCATAGTAAAAGACTTTTAATCCACATACCATGTCTCTGTCTTAAATATCAACTTCTCTTAAGCAAAAAATTATCTCTTAATCTTAAGTGATTAAGATATAATCAAAATTATAAGCATAATTTAGTTGTCATAATAATAATAAAAACAGATCTGGTATTGTAAGCAAAGATAATGAAACAGTGCTGTATTTATCTTGGATTAAAATGGGATATAATAATACTGTAGCAATGACTTTAAGAAAGAATGCATCTTTTCAGACAAACACCAGCAAATTATGATATAATCTTACTGCTGCATATGACGTATACCAGTTTATATGACAAATTATAACATTACTCTTTACAGAAGCCTGCTACTACTGATGATATAAAATATTTCATCAATAAATATCAATAAATATACACACATGAGTATGTACTTTTACTCTTTGTACCTTTAGAGGGTAAGATACTATGACAGTGCTCAGGCATCAACTGAGAACTCATTTAGACCTTGATTTTTTAATTTGTGACCCAGTTGTTGTCTTTCATATCAAAAACAAAAACAGGGAGAAATAATAATTTCAAAGTGAAATGATAATTTCAAAGATGTAAAAAAATGAGGCACATTCAGACAGAGTCTTGCACACGCATGTGCACGTGTGAGGGTTGCAATACAAAATCCCTCCATTAGGGCAGCTTTACTTTGTCAAAACAGTATGTTGTGTTAACAATATAATATTCATTATAATATTTTTTTGCATTAGAGAGAAATAATCATGTGTTTCCTTTAGTAAGAAAAAAGAGGAGCAATCCGTGTATAAGTAACTAAATAATGCAAGAAAACATTGTTTTGTTTTTTGGTTTTTTGTTTGGTCTGGTTGGGTTTTTTTAATGCAATAAAGTTTTTAAGTTTGGACCACAAATATTTCCTACATCATTATGTTTAAGAAAATTCACCCAGTTTTGGAAACAAAAATAAGAATACCAGTCAAGGCCCAAGCCAGGTGAGTGAAGAATAGCCAAAAAATTGGCACTGGCTGTAAAATGTAATCATGATATTGCTACTAGCGACAGATGAAAAAGGTGCTGAAAAATGGTCAGTGAGGCAAACTCAAATCATGGAATCGTAGAATGGTTTCGGTTGGGATTATATCTTAAAGCTCATCTAGTTCCAACCCCCTGCCACAGGCAAGGACACCTTCCGCTAGACGAGGCTGCTCCAAGCCCCATCCAATCTGGCCTTGAACAATGCCAGGGATGGGGCAGCCACAGCCTCTCTGGGCAACCTGTGCCAGTGCCTCACCGCCCTCACAGGGAAGAACTTCTGCCTAAGATCTCATCACAATCTCCCCTCTGTCGGTTTACAGCCGTTCCCCCTTGTCCTGTCACTGCATTCTCTTATCAAAATTCCATTTCCATCTTTCTTTTTCTTCAGATCTCTTTTTCTTGCAATTTGTCTGCTGGATTTTTATAAACAATAAATTGTCATTTTGTGGGTCTGCTGACTGGCAGCACATCCAACACTGAACTGCAATATTCAGGTTATTTTTTAAACTGACAGTATATTACAACAGCAAGTCCCAATTAATTTGAGCTGTAAATTAAATGCCCTGATGGTTGTAATATGGTGACTTCTTGCTAGAATCAGTGGAGGTTTTCCTCTGCAGTAGATATGAGAGAGTTGCACAAAAATACAAATCCCCTGAGCCCAGCCCTAAATGTAAATATTTCATAATTTTCATGCAGACCACAGCATAAAACCTGGTCAACAGAGTTTCAGGGAAATAAAGTTATGGAACTAGATGACATCAGCTGTGAAAAGCAGACTCTGAAAATGTTCCTGTTTGGCAATTCCAATATTTTTAAATAGTGAGACAGAAGTTCTGATGAACCAGCGAGCAGCATTCTTCATACAATTGATCTGGAAGAGTAGTTGAAATAGAAAACATGGAACAAAACCAAACAGGGGTGCTTTTGTAGTTTAGAGATGTTGTTAAGTATTTAACAGTCATAAAAAAAGGATTAATTCCTAGTCTGTAAGAATTATCATCAAACCCCTGTAAAGTTTGTTCTCCATTTTGCTTACAAATAAAGAATAAATAATTTTCACCATTTCTGTTGACCATTCCTTTTCTGTGATGGCATTTCCTTTCTCAAAAATAAAAATCCATACATTTTAAATCTTGTACTTAGCAGAGGGTTGTCATGTTTCTTTTTATCTGTTTGCTTACAGAAAGTATTTGTTTTGGCCCTCAGGGTATCTGGTATCCCTTAAAGCACAAAGATAAATTTTAACAGGGTGCTAGACATAACCAGGGTGCATTTATCACCTTTCTCTGCAGGGTTAAACAGTTCCATTGATAATTTTTGCAAACTTCTTGCATCTCACGCTGTCTTTGCCATCCCAAAGTTGCAGTATTATCACTTTGGTTGGAAAGGATTCAGAGTACACTGCTCCGTAGAGTATTTCCCAGGTCAACTTCCTAATTTAACTCTATTAATACCCTCATAAAAAGCCCCTTTAAGTGTCCGTTGGATTGCTGTGCTATTCACAGAAGACAAGGAGGCTCAGTAATGAATACAGAAATTCATAGAATCATAGAATCACAGAATGGTTATGGTTGGAAGGGACCTTAAGATCATTTAGTTGCTTTGGCCACCTTTGAGAAACTGAACTAAAATCAGACCCTACTGTCCATTGTCTCAAAGATTAGTATGAGAAGCTGAGATGGGATTCCACCAACCACTGTCTCAGAGACGGGTGGGAGGAGTTAATACTCTAATGTCCATTGCCTAGGAGAAGGGTGTGAGGAATTGTTGCCCGTCATCCCAAGAACTGCTGCACAGGTGCAGTTGAAGAGCTGGCTGCAAGACTAGCTAAGCTGGTCCATCAGGAACATGAAATACTTGACATTAAGAAGAGAGATACTTCCTCCCCTCATTATAAAAAGGGGAAAAGGTGACCTCCAGAGAGGTCAGCTTCAATAGGACACCTCTGTGAGGACACCCTCCAGGAGGACAACTCCAGGAGGACACCTCCAACAACTACTATGGATTCTCGGGGGCACTCTATTCAGATACCAGCTACAGTCCCTGAAGGACCCCCACCATCTCCAAGAATGACTACAGATCCCAGGACACCACTAGATCCATGGTGGTGACTATCTCTCTCTGCACCCTGAATTCTTACTTCTTTTTTAACCTTTCTGCAATCTGTCCTATCACTATGTCTTTTTTTACAATAATTTCCTTTTTATTATAATTGTCTTTTTATAATAAACCAATGGATCAGTTGTGGCACTTGACCTAGTTTACAACTTAATTTCCCTCTTGGGGTCATGAAGGAAACGGGTCTGGCACTAGAGTTTTCTCCAGTCGCACTCTGACAGCAACCTGTGCCAGGGCCACACCACCCTCACAGGGAAGAACTTCTACCTAAGATCTCATCTCAATATCCCCTCTGTCAGTTTAAAGCCATTCCCCCTTGTCCTGTCACTGCATGTTCTTGTAGAAAGTCCCTCTTATAAATGGTCTTGTTTTGTGTTAATGATCACAGAATGATGTTCCCAAAAGTCATTAATCCTGATACCTGATGTTCACTTTGATTTGGCTAGAGGTTCAGACTATTTCACACAAGTTTTGTGACTGTAAATTTACATTATTTTTGCTAACATCTTGTGCAATATCCACAGAGATATGCAAGTTTACCTTTCTGTTCCTACAGAACTTGAATGAATAAATGTTGTGAAAGGTTATTAAACTATTCACAGCAAACAGATATAGAAAATTTTTCATCTGGTAGAGTTAAAACTAAACAGATTTTAGAAGAGTATGCAACTTGAACACATAGCATGCAATAGGAATGCTCATTTGTTTTCTATTAGAACAACTATTTAGGACTAGGATTACAAAACATGAAATCTACTTTTATACCTAAATGTAAGTCCTTTTTTGCATAGACCTTTTTAGTCAAATGCCGAGCAACAAGAAGCACAGTACTATATCTTTAATAAAGAAAACAGGAAAGGTGTGAAAATATGTTGTTTAATTTTACAGAAAGCCGAACACTTCAGTTGGTAATAATTCCATTTAATATAAGGAATTCAAAGGTAGAAAAGTGGGCTGGCAAACCAACTAGATCTTTCCAACCAATGGAGAGAATAAGCATATCAGAGACATTTTATGGTGTGTTTTATAGGTTGGAACAAGTCACACTGTGGAAATGCACTTCTGAGATGCTGACTGTTTTTGGGGTAGACTTGAGTAACTAAGATCAAAAGTCTGCTTTTAGATGGGTGAAAAAAAAAAAGATAATCTAGTACTGCACTGCAATAAAGAATGATATTTGACATTGACACAGGTTGTCCAGAGAAGCTGTGGCTGCCCACCTTGGCAGTGTTCAAAGCCAGGCTGGATGGGGCTTGGAGCAACCTGGTCTCCACCCATGAAAGGGGGTTGGAACTGGATGAGCTTTAACATCCCTTCCAACAAAAATCATTCCATGATTCTATGATTTGACAAATTTGTCCCAGGAAAAAAAAATTTGTTTTTTTTTTTATTATTGAATGTTAATTAAAATATTCTTTTTAAATATAAATCTGATTGATTAAGAATAAATCTATGTACAGTCAAATATTCAATGTTCAAGGAAGTTGTGACTGACCGGCTGAATCACAACAAACTGAGGTCATGAAAACAGTTTATATATGTTATTCTTAAGTAGATAAACAAATGTTTCTTAGGTGAACGTTAGTTCCTCCAAAGGACCTTCTAGTGAATATTCGTATTATCAATATAAAATGAACTAAACTGCTCACACCATTGTGTATCTGTTCACTCAGCAGTACCCACACTGAGCCTATTAGTAGCAGTGACTCATAACACTTAGGCACAGTCTATATGAGATTCAAACCATTGCTACTGACCTTTGTGATCAGCCTAAGCTTTCTGTCTTAAAAGGCACATAAGAACTATTTATTAATAACTGAATTAAATTTAGTTACTTGAACCACAGCTGAGCCTAGATTCAGCTCATGCACACAGTATTGCACTTACCCAGATCTGCAGTGTAATTCTAGAAATACTCCTGTATCAATAGGTACCCGTCTCAGGAGAAAACAAGGATTAGCAGGAGCTGGATACCTTCTTTAGCACATCTGCTCTAGTGAGGGTCACCAGCAAGCAAATGTCAAGTGTCCCTACTCAGCTCTTTGCTAGGAAGTATAATTTGAGTGGCCTAAACACAATAGGAAACAAGATGGATTTAGGCAATCTGAGTTAAGAAATGAATGAAGTATTTTTGCTCCTTTTTTCAAAGTGCAGTTGGTATGTCTGTCCCTAGATAAGTTAGGCTGCTCTGAACTGGGCCTTCGATATAGTTACACAGAATAGAGCAGTCAAAAGAATAAAACCGTTGAGAAGTCTGTGTGGAACCACCCTCTAATTAGTGCTTATCCTGCCTGTCCCAAGCACAAAAGACAGGCCTTCTGAGCCAGATTCTTGGGTGAGAGGTTTCATCCACCATTGAATAACCTGGACCTCAAGACCATGACAGCATAAGGAATCTGTTAGATACAAGGCTGAAGCTGAAAGTGCTGAAATGGTCATAATTTCTAAAGGTTTGAATGACCATAATTGCTGTTTCCATGGTGATTTTAATTCCAATAATTTCTATGAAGATGTAATTTTTTCCTTATGCGAGAATAATTCTATCTTTATAGCTTGTTTAATCCTATCCAGTATTAAAATAAACTGTATATGTGTGAGTTTTAGAAGATATCTGGACCTCATCTGTAGGTCATGAAATTAGTTCTTTCATTCCTCCTCTAGGCACTTGAAGTTACATGTTTTCATACTGTGGCTATAAATTTATTGCATATTAATGATCTGTGCTTTCCTCATAACCACGTGTGCACACAATACGTGCTTTCCTCATAACCAACCTGAATCTCCTCTCTTTTAGTCTAAAACCATCACCCCTCATCCTATCACAACAGGCCCTGCTAAAAAATCTGTCCCCATCTTTCTTATAGGCCTCTTTTAAGAACTGAAAGACTGCAACAAGGTCTCCTTTCTTTTCTCCAGGCTGAACAACCCCAACTCTCTCAGCCTTTCCTCACAGCAGAGGTGTTCTATCCCTCTGATCATTTTTGTGTCCATCCTCTGGACCCTCTCCAATAGGTCCATGTCTTTCCTGTACTGAGGACTCCAGAGCTGGATGTAGTACTCCAGGTGGGGGCTCAGCAGGGCAGAGTAGAGGGGCAGAATCACCACCCTTGACCTGCTGGCCACTCTTGTCTGGGTGCAGCCCAGGATACGACTGTCTTTCTGGGCTGCAAGCGCAAACTGCCTGTTCATGTCCAATCTTTCATCCGCCAGTACCCCCAAGTCCTTCTCCTCAGGGCTACTCTCAATCCCTCCATCCCTCAACCTGTATTGATGATGGAGGTTGCCCTGACCCACATGCAGGACCCTGAACTTGGTCCCACTGAATCTCATGAGGTTCGCATGCCCTTCTTCCCCTCCACAATGATTGTGTATCATTTGAAGTGGGGCTAGGAGAAAAGAGTAAAGCAGTTTTATTTTCTGTTATTATTCAGTTTAGACTAATGTAGGATAATGGCTGTTAATGATCTATAGGTTTATTTTTCCTCAATGAATGAACAAAACATATTGTAAACACCCATGACGATACCATGAATGCTCGAGAGTAGAAAAGATCATGTGTCAATTAGCACGTCACCAACCTGTCATCTGTTGATTATACTTTTTTCTTCATTTATTCTATGTGACTTTGCATTCACAATAAACTGATATCTGTCTGCTTTCATAAAGCACAAGTTTTAGCTGTTGGAGTTTTGACTTCTGCAATAGATGCAAGCCGTTTTCCATTTCATGTTAAAGTCATGATAGAAAAGCATTACAAATAAACTAATGTATTATGCTTATTTTCTACGAAAAAGAAGGGGAGAACTTTTTCAGAGCTGAAAGCCAGTAAATAATGAAATAGGAAAACCATTTTCCTGTTATATTATGTGTGCATTGTAACAGATTTACAGAGCATATTTAAAACAAATCAGGGAGTACTTTTGTTGAGGAGGTTATCAAGGCAAGAGGATAAAAGTATCTATCTATCTTCCATTTCAGTATACACCATTAGTATCACATAAACTGTTACTGCTCAAATATCTGGAAAGTGTCTCACATAGCTAACAAACAGTTAAGCTACCTAGCTATCTATCTAATTTACATGAAACCAACATTATAATCAATGTGGTAGATTTAGATTACAGAGTCTAATCTATTTAGATTAGGTATCATTATTAGATAAAGGGGTCCTACAGGAAATCTGGAGAGGGACTTTTGTCAAGGCCCTGTAAGGACAAGGCAAGCAGGAATAGCTTTAACCTGGCAGAGGGGAGATTTAGATGAGCCATTAGCCAGAAGTTTTTCCCTGTAAAGGTGGTGAGGCACTGACACAGGCTGCCCAGAGAAGCTGTGCCTGCCCAATTCCTGACAGTGTTCAGTGCCAGGTTGTAAGGGGTGAGGAGCAGCCCTGGTCTAGTGTAAGGTGCCCCTGCTCATGGTAGGGGGTTGCAACTAAATGATCTTTAAGGGCCCTTCCATTCCAAGCCAGTATGATTTTGGCAATCTTTTCTAGAGGGTATAGCAGGACTTTCAGGTTGTAAATTACAAAAAAGAAATTTTCTACTACAGTCAGAATGAAACTGTAGAAAGTTTCCTGTCTGTTTCCGATGAGTAAACTGTGCTACTGTGCTATTACCTGAAAACCGAAGGAGATCACTGTTGTGACTCCTGTGATTACTGGAGTGTTTTGTCATACTATGTGTAACATGATTTTAGCAAGAAAATAGATCTTCATTTCATTAGGAAGGAGCTTGATTAGCACTTAGAAACCCAAATAATGCTTAAGTCAGCTTGTTTAACTCTTTCAGTGATTAGAATCTGAGTAGAAAATATTAAGTTGGAAAGAATTGGCAACGTGTCTGGAACTTTTCTTATTTTAAAGTTGATTGATACTACTACTGCATAGGGTAGGGATAAAAGGATAGAGTTGAATGTCACAATACAATTCAATAAAATGATAACTGATGAATAGGAGCTGTAAGCATGCTCAGGTAGAAGCAGACCTTTCTTTTTTCTTGATTCATTGGTATGCATATACATATTTGAAGGAAAATTCAAGGCTTTGGTAACAACAGCACATCATTTTTGTTCTTCAGCACAGCTGTGCAGAAGGGCATCTTGCTACCTGAGATTTAGAACAATACATAAAATATGCTGTAAATATGAATTGTAGATATAATTAGTCTCCAAACAAAAAGGTATTTTTGTTGTCTTAATCTATAGCCACAGCACTCCTGCAGAAACCTCCTGAAATGGAGTGTAACCATAAAACTCCGGATTGAACCTGGTTAAAGAACTACCATAGGAAATATTCTTCAAGAGGCTCTCCCTCCTTTTAAATAAAAGGAAGTGTACCGCAGTGACAAGCAGAAATCAAGACAGGGTAATCAGGGAGATGACTAAGTGTATTCTGCAGCTCAGAACAGCAATCTTACCTATGTGTAAGTGGGCCATTCAGCTTACAGTTGAGGGGTAGGAAAACCACTGCACTTGATGCCTCTCTACAACCTAGTTTTGGCAAGGGTTCTGTCTCAGAGTATTTTGTACTAGACTTATTTAGATGCATTTTGTTTTAAATGTTAAACAAAATAAAATTGCTTACTGGCGTGTGCAAATGTTGCAAATTCTGAGTACAGGGACACTTTTGATCAGTGTCTTGCTGGACAGTATGAATGTTTTCTGACAAATATCTACATGATGAAGGTAACTTTATCTCTTCCTTGTCAGTGTTGATCTGTGTTATTTTTCCCATGATGACTGCCATGTCTTCTTCTGTTAATTTAAATGAAAAATGTATAACAAGTTCGAATGTGAAGATGCAGGTTCTTTAGTACTCCCTATTCTCAACCTTGCATATGTTTCCTTGTGTTTATAATGCCCTTTTCTATAGATGTCCTTGGAGAAGTAACTTAGTTTTGGTAATGGGTAAACCTACAGGTTGTTCTTTCAGGAAATGTGATAGACATTAGTCATGGGTCAGTGGGTAGTAAGCAGTCGCAGTATGCACCATTTAGGTTTTCTTGTTTGTTTTATTCCTCTTGTTATTTCCTTTTATTGTTTTTATTAGTATATTTTACTTCGATTATTAAGCTGCTTTTATCTCAAACCATGGATTTTTACACCTTTTTTTCCAGTTCTCTTCCCCATTCCAGGGGAGAGGGGAATAAGTGAGCAGCTGTGTGGTACTTAACTGCTGGCTGGGGTTAAAACATGACAACCATTCCTAAAAAACAGTTTGACAAATCATCGTAGAACTCTTGTCCATACAGTTCATTCTTCTTATAAAGCACTAGTAGCAAATACCTAAAGATTTTAAAAATAAAACACTGTTCTTGAAAACTGTCTTGTGTTTGGAAAATAAGTGAGTTTTCTTGAAAGCTGAGGAGACGCTTTTCATTCTGAAGCAGAAATCTGAACTGTAGCAATCATAAGTTACACAAAATCATAAATGTCAATATACTTCAGCTGTGCTGCCCCTGTTTTATTCTTTGCTTCTATGTCAGACAGAGCCTAGTTTTCAATCCAACGTACCAAGTGTTGTTTTTAACTTTTTCTGATCATTCTCAAATAATTCGCAAAAGCCTACTGAATTCTGTAGCTGACAAGCTAAACCAATAGAATTCTCACATACATCCTGCTGTGGAAAAAGTTTCTCTTTATGTTACAGATATGTAACGTTATCAATGAGACTAAATTATAAGGAAAAGTTCATTTCATCTTTATGTTGGATATTAAAGCAGAGACCTTAAGTGATGTAAAGTAGCTTTATAATCTTAAAACATGATGAAGTTTGCTTGGGTTACATTTGAATGGGCTGTTTTCTGGATCCCAGATAGCTGTTTATTAAATTGGGTGGTTGATGGAAATTGACTGGTGTGTTAAGCTAGAGACATTGATCTGACTGCGACAAGGAAACCTTCTTAAAAACAAAAAATTAGCTATGATTAAAGAAGCAGTCACATCTGATTGTGAATGGCATTTAGAGGAGAAAAGTAATGAAACCAGTTTTTGCTTACTAACTGTGGCAGAAAATGTTGAACAATACCATGAGGATAAATCCGCATAGATTAATGAGACATGATTGATAATCTCCTTGAGAGATATTCTTAGCATAGTTATTTCTATATTAACATGAATTATAGAAGCTAAAGTCCAATTCAATGGGAATAATGGAAGTCTACTTTACAGAGGAGTTAATATTTTATAGTATTTTTCTTTAAATGTCCAAAACCATAATAGATTTTTTTGTTTACTTTTTAAGGAATCTATAGGAAAAGACACGCATATGGGAAAATTTTTAACGTACACATAGGAAAAAAACTGAACCTGGTGTTTGGATTCTCCACTCTTGTCTTCTGATTCTTGATGCAGCAGTCAATGTGTCTCAGTGAAAATAGACAATAATACAAACTAACAAGAATTGTAATTCCATAGCACTTGAAAAGCCTCACATTCTCAGGTGCCAGGGATATAAAGGAAATGTTATTGGATGCTATATATCCTGAATTTTAAAATCAAGTTAGATAAATAATTAATGCTGACAGAACAACTAACGCTGGCATCTTTGACCACAACAAAGAAAATTCCTAATGTATGTCTGAGAGCCAAATTAGACTGCAGAATGTGCCATGTACTGGTTCACATTTTAATAGGAGCTGTACAAGTTCGTTATCATGCAAGCTGCAACTTCCCCTGGTAATGAACATCTGGTGAAGTCTTATGTGCAAGAGTTGCAAAGAATTTATTAGCTGTAACTTTATCTACAGTACCTTTGTTTTCCATAAAGTCCCATAAACGCCTAGATAGAAAAAAAAGGAAGATTGTCCAACTAGATCTCCACACCACTGATGCTGGCATGTGTTGTTTATTCTTGAAATTGCTTCAGAAACAGAAAAACGTACATAAGAAAAAAGTATGTTCATATTCCCTGGTGTGTTATTGCTAATAATTTACCAAGAACAAAATTGTGGGGAACACAAATTTCATTGTTTTAGTTCTGTGCTTTTCTACCCAGTTTATGTCTGAAGGAAGTAGTCTGCATAGTAAAAGTGCAGATGGAGCTAGAAAATGAGTCTGCAGAGCATGGCTAGTATTTTAAGTTGCAGCTCAGAATCACATGCTGTTCAATTGTCCCCAGGTCTCTTTCTTGCTTTATTTTAGTCTGATAAAGGAAGTCTGCTTCATGAAGGAAGAATTCTGGCAGGCTGAATTAGCAAGTCCAGCAGCAAAACCTTTAATTTTGCCTAGCAACTTAGCTGCTTTTGATAAATATTTGCTTCCATACCAGAAAAACACCTTCAGTTATTCTCAGGAAAATTATTTAGCACATTTTTATTAATTACAGTGTAAGTATAGGGGTTGAGTGGAAGCCACTTAACTTCTACAGAAAAGTTTACATCAACTATATGCAGAAATGTACTCTAATAAATGGGCTCCAACAAGCAATCAAGATATATTCCCCAACTCATAACTATACCAGGTCTCTTTCCGTAATAAAGGAAAGCAGCAGGAATCCAATGTATTTCTTTTCCTTTCCCTTTCAGTTTGTATTTCTTAGTGTGTGTGTGTGTGTGTACATACTAATTTATGATTATTTCTGAGATTCTCCTTTAGATTATCACATAGAGAATGGATGGGAGTGTTGGAACTAGATGATCTTTAAGGTCCATTCCAACCCAAACCATTCCATGATTCTGTGATGTTCCTGTCTTTCAAGGGGCTTAGGCAAGGTAATCCTCTGCTTCTGCGTTCATCATGACATATGTAGATGACCAAGATACGTTAAAAATGGTACGAGTGTTTGAATTTGTCAGCTACAATTCCATTTTACCACTTTGTGCAATCCCTTTCAATACTGATAAAGCTGATAAATACTGATAAAGCTTTTACCTGAAGCTTTCCTGGAGCTCAGATAGTCTTTTCATCAATTCTCCAGGATACTAGGGAGGACCTTAAAAAAGCTAGGAGGATTGGACAGGTTAATAAATGGTTAAAAGAGTGGTGTCATAGTCAGGGGTTTGGGTGTCTTGAACACGGGACCCAAGTTTGTAAGGCAGGTCTACTGGGGGCTGGCGGAGCTGGTGATAAAAGGGGAAGAGTGGTTTTGGTAGGAAGCTTGCCAGACTTGTCAAGAATTCTTTAAACTAGATGTGTTGGGGGAGGGGGGCATCATTCCATCACAACACACCCAGTCAGTTGCCAACACCTGTAATAAATGCTTGGAGCAGAAACATGGTGAGATGGCTCCCATGACTGGAGTGTTGGAATGGAAAGTTACAGGCACTTTAGAAGAGACAGGCCCGGCAGATGGGGAGGTGGAGTTGCCCTTTATGTTAGGGATAGGCTGGAGAGTATGAAACCCTGTCTGGGGACAAGCGAGCAGTAGATGGGGAGTTTGTAGGTCAGGGTTAAGGGGAAAACAGCCATGGGAGACGTTACTGTGGGGATCCGTTACAGACCACCTGATCAAGAGGAATCTGCGGATGAAGCACTCTACAGACAGATATGAAAAACCTCCTGCTCACAGGCCCTTGTTCTCATGGGGGACCTCAACAAACCTGGTATCTCTTGGAGGGACTGTATGACCTGGCACAAGCAATCCAGGAGGTTCCTCGATTGTGTGGAAGAAAACTTCCTTCTGCAAGTAATAGAGGAGCCAACAAGGAGAGGTGAAATGCTTGACCTTGTGCTTACCAACAGGGAAGGGCTTGTTGAGAATGTGGTACTCCAAGGCAGCCTTGGATGCAGTGATCCTGAGGTGGTCGAATTTGAGATCCTCTGGACAGTGAGAAGAGCGTGTAGCAAGCTCACTGCCCTGGACTTCAAAAGAGCAGACTTTGACCTCTTCAGGAACCTGCTTACTAAGGTTCCATGGGATATAGCCCTAGAGGGCAGGGAGGCCCAAGACTGTTGGTTGATATTCAAGGATCACCTGCTACAAGTTCAGGAATGTTGCATACTAACTAGAAGGAAGTGCAGCAGGAGGGCCAGGTGACCTCCTTGGGTGGATAAGGAGCTGCTGAGAAAAATTCAAAGTTAAAAAAGAGGCTTATAAAAAGTGGAAGCAAGGACAGGCGGCCTGGGGAGAATACAGGGATGTTGTCCGGGAAGCTAGGGACCAGGTTAGGAAGGCTAAGACCCAGTTAGAACTAAACTTGTCTAGGGATGTTAAGCATAACAGGAAGGGATTCTATAGGTACATAACGAATAAAAGACAGATTAGAGACAATGTAGGTCCCCTCCAGAAGCTCTTGGGAGAGCTGGCTACACAGGATTTGGAGAAGGCTGAGGTTCCGAATGACTTCTTTGCCTCGGTTTTCACTGGCAAATACTCTGACCACACCACACAAATCTTGGAAGGCAGACACAGGGACTGTGAGAATGAGACCTTAGGCCCACTGTAAGAGAGGATCTGGTCTGAGACTATCTTAAAAACCTGAATGTACACAAGTCCATGGGACCTGATGAAATCCATCCACGGGTCCTGAAGGAGCTGGCGAATGAAGTTGCTAAGCCACTGGCCATCATATTTGAAAAATCATGGCAGTCAGGTGAAGTTCCCAACGACTGGAAAAAGGGAAATATAACCCCCATTTTCAAGAAGGGGGCCTGGCAAAATCCTGGAGCAGATTCACCTGGAAGGCATGCTAAGGCACATGAAAAACAACAAGGTGCTTGCTGACAGCCAGCATGGCTTCACTAAGGGGAAATCCTGCCTGACCAATTTGGTGGCCTTCTATGATGGGGCTACAGAACTGATGGACAGGGGTAGAGCAGCTGACATCATCTACCTGGACTTGTGCAAAGTGCTCGACACTGTCCCACACAACATTCTTGTTTCTATATTGGAAAAACATCAATTTGATAGGCAGACCACTCGGTAGATAAAGAACTGGCTGGATGGCTGCACGCAAAGGGTTGTGGTCAATGGCTCAATGTCCAGCTGGAGACCAGTAACGAGTGGTGTCCCTTAGGGATCTGTGTTGGGCCCAGTCTTGTTCAACATCTTTGTTGGTGACATGGACAGTGGGATTGAGTGTACCCTCAGCAAGTTTGCCGATGACACCAAGCTGTGTGGTTCGGTTGATATGCTGGAGGGAAGGAATGCCATCAAGAGGGACCTGGACACGCTTATAAGGTGGGCTGATGCCAACCTTATGAAGTTCAACCACTACAAGTGCAAGGTCCTACACCTGGGTCAGAGCAATCCCAGGCACAGCTACAGACTGGGCAAAGAAGAGATTCAGAGGAGCCCTGTGGAGAATTACTTGGGAGCGTCAGCCTGGAGAAGAGAAGGCTTTGTGGAGACCTCATAGCAGGTCCATAGAAGGCTTTGTGGAGGCCTCTGAAGGGGGCCTATAAGGATGCTGGGGAGGGACTCTTCATTAGGGACTGTAGTGACAGGACAAGAGGTAATGGGCTCTAACTTAAACAGGGTAAGTTTAGACTGGATATAAGGAAGAAATTCTTTCCTATTAGGGTGGTGAGGCACTGGAATGGGTTGCCCAGGGAGGCTGTGAATGCTCCATCCCTGGCAGTTGGACAAAGCCTTCGGTGGCATGGTTTAGTGGGAGGTATCACTGCCCACAGCAGGGGGAGTGGAACTAGATGATCTTAAGGTCCTTTCCAACCCTTATCTATTATTTTCTTTTCTGTTCTGTTCTGTTCTATTCTATTCTATTCTATTCTATTCTATTCTATTCTATTCTAATCATAGCCTATTCTATTCTATTCTCTCCTCTAGTTCTGTTACTTGGGAATCATCATTCAGGAGCGTGAGGAACTTGAACTTATAGCACTTGCTATCAGTTCCAAGTTTGGAAAGTGTGAATTTGTATGTCAGATCTCTGACTTGAAACACTGTGATTTAGATTGACATATATGTTCTGTTAAAGTTTAGCCCAGCATTAAAGATATTCTTTACATTTTCTGACAATAAAATTGTATAATGTCCTCAAAATCAGCAGTTTTCCACTTTTTTTGATTTAAAAAGATAATTGTTTTCACACATACTATTGACAGCAAGTTCCCAAGAAACCTTTCAGCTGATGTTTTTATTGTTGTTAAATATCTAACTATATTACTGAACATGGAAAAGTTAGATCTAACTATTAATTCAGAGTACACAATACTTTTCTTTCTAATTATAGGCTATTAGGCGATACAAATTTGAGCATAAAAATCAATTTCAAATATCTTAGGAAATCCTTAATGATCCAAAAGTTCATTAATTCTAGGTAGCTAATACTAAATGTACACACAACAGTCAGTAAAAAGAATCCAAGAGTAGGAGCTGCTGTTAAAGTTCTGTGTTTGGTGGCCTTCACTGAAACCTCCAGATCCAAAATTTAGGAAACAGTTTCACCATCTGTATCATTGTGTCCTTGGATTTTTACTTTTAAAAAAAGCATTATTCTACCATTACAGATACAACAATGTGGGCAATTACTGATAGACGAAGACTATCAGACATTCAGAAATCAGTGAGTATATCTTCTTACCCCCTTGTGTTTACTTATAACACAAGGGGATAACATGTAACATATTGACATTTATCTGGATCAGTTGCTGCTATGAAAGACTTGGATATAAAATGCTCATGCATAGAAATTTTGTGGGAAAATATTCATAATTTCCATAAAGGTATATAAAAATCTTTGCTAGACCTACTTGCCTTCTAAACGCAAATTTATAATCTCATTAAAAAAAATTGAAAAAGCCCACAAAGAATTATAGAATCACAGGCTGGTTTAGGTTGGAAAAGACCTTAAAGCTCATCTAGTTCCAATCCCCTGCCACAGGCAGGGACACCTTCCACTAGACCAGGTTGCTTCAAGCCCCATGCAACATGGTCTTGAACAGTGCTAGGGATGGGGCAGACACAGCTTCTCTGGGCAACCTCTGCCAGTGTCTCACCATCCTCACAGGGAAGAATCTCTGCCTAAGGTATCATCTCAGTCTCCCCTCTTTCAGCCTTTCAGAATCAGTTTTAAACCTCTAGCAGATGAGTCTCTTCTCTCATGAAGAGCTGCATAAAAATAAAAGGAAGTAAATAAAGAATTGATTAATGTAATTTCTTAACACTCTTCTTACTTTTAGTGCAGCTGCATAAAATTATCCCTTTTGATTATTTACAAATAGTAATTGTCAGAATTCAGTGATAATGAGATCTATAACTTGATGTCTATGCTTGTGACAAAATTATTTCATGCATTTATATAAAAGTCACCTAAAACAAGACCCTGAGTTAGATATTCGTCTGTAAAACTATTGTTTCCACAGGCATAGGAAAAAAATGAAATAGAGTTTTATCTGTATTTAATCCAAATTATTAAAGACTCCTAACATGTTTTGGTTTCAATTCCTCCCACCATTTGATCAATTGTAACTATTAAAGCAAAAATATTATAAAACATTTCTAATTTTGTTCCTATTCAAAGTTTAGTAAACATACTTAGTAAAATCTTCCTGAAACTATTTTACTATCCAATGGATTATTTCTTTCTTGGACAAAGTGCTTTTACTTATTCAGCTTTGAATATGTTCCCCTTGTACTCAGCAAATAATAAATGGATTATGTAATGAAATGTCCTGGGTCCAGCAGTAGCAGTCTTGGTGGCTGGTGCAGTGCTGTGTTTTTGATTTTTTGGCTTGGGAACAGTGCTGATAACACCAATGTTTTTAGTTACCACTCAAATGTTTTAGTCTAACCAAGGACTATCTGAGCCTCATGCTCTGCCAGGGAGGAGGGGAAGCTGGGAGGAAGCAGAGACAGGACACCTGACCCAAACTAGCCAAAGAGGTATTCCATACCACAGCACGTCATGCCCAGGATGTAACGGAGAGTTACCCGGAAGGGCTAGGGACTGCAGGGTGAGAAGAGGTACCGGTCTGTGCTTGGTTGGGTGGGGTGGGGCGAGTTATCGGTCGGCTGGTGTTGAGATGTTGTATTCTTTCCTCTTGTTATTTCCTTTATTGTCATTATTACTGGTGGTAGCAGCAGTGATTTGTGTTATATCTTAGTTATTCAACTGTTCTTATCTCAACCCGTGGGAGTTGCATTTTTTTTTATTTTCCTCTCCATCCCTCCAGGAGTAGAGGGAGAGAAAGAAGGAGGGGGAGTGAGTAGACAAGCTGTGTGACTTTGTTTAAACCACGACATGAATGTATACTTTTTGTCTGCATATATAATGAAAAAATATTTCTGTGAAGAAATACTGTATCTGTTTCCTCCTACGTGATCTGCCACTCTATTCTAGGCATTTATGCAAACTCCTAATTCTTTAAGCAAGAACATCCATGGTCTTTTTTGGGAATTAAACAGGGAAAAAACATTGGAAATTATTAAACTAAAATTAATAGCAGTTATAAATATTATCTGTACTAGATTTTATTTGGCTCTTTGTGTAGGTGGATGCATTTTGCTTCTGTAGAGCAGTTTGCACGATATTTTATCAGGGTATTTTTATGCTTCTTTAATGAAGCTCCAAAAGAAAATTATGAACTGCTGTATCAGTGCTCTAAAACATTCTACCAGGATGTGTATGCACAGAGCTTTATACTTCGGGAATTGGGGTTTTGACACTGTCTAAAGATTCCTGAAGTTTTGTTCATTTAATCTTAGCATACACATAGCAAGAATCTACTCAGCTACAAATGAGATACATGAAGTATCTTTAATGGCCCTACAGAATAGAAAAATGTCACAGCTATTTAAAGGATTTACTGATTCTTTAGGTGAAATCTGTCCTAATTTTCAGTGTATACTTGAGTTTGCATTTATAGATGTCTCATTTAAAGGGTTTTCAGAGATAATAATTTTGAGTACTTAAGATTTGACTCTCAAAGTGCATGAAATTTAAAGTAGTCAAATAAACAAGTAGAGCTAGAAACTATGCAAAGACCTCATCTTACAATCAAAATTGTAATAAGATAACAATGTAGTTAGGTATTACTACATTCATGTAATGCTATTCTATACTGTATGCATATCCAGATGTTTTATGTGAATTTGCTTTATGGAATTACTTTGATGTTTGTTAAATTATTACAATATATATCAATGATGGACCTTTAATGCAGTAATTAATCAACTTTGAAGTTATAAATAGGAAGAAAATGCAGGAAAAAAGGACTGGGAGGGGTATTTATATGAATTTTACCTGGAAACCTGAGAGGATTACAAAATGTTGGCACCGAAATACAGAATATGCTCTAGAACAATTTGATGCAATAATCTGTGTACACATGAAACAAGGCTTTTAATCTTTCTTCACTGCCAGATATGTCATCTATCATCTAGGTTCTAAATGGGGAACTAAAATTAATTTTAATTTCCCATTAAAAAATAATTAATTTTCATTTGACATACCTGATTTGTGCAACATAAGAATTATGTATCTCTTATAAAGGAACAAAACAGAAGCCAGAGCTGTAAGGAGACACTGTTTAATATAAATGGTTCTCCTTAACAGTTACCTTTGGAGTTAATATAAAGTTCACTGTGCATAAGAGGAAGCTATCATGACTATGCCTTTTGATGCATACGCAGTTTTGATGCGTATGCAATTTTGATGCGTAATAGGTCACATTGCATTATGATTGATAATATTACTCCCAAGAAAGATATTTTAGAAAATGTCAGTTGAGTTTCTTACAAGACCAGTGGATGTCTACCGGGTATCTTACAAGTAAAAAGCACTCTGGAACATTAGGTAAGGAAATCATTATCCTACCTGTAAAATATTTTTAAGCATTTTTAAGTGTCATTTTGTTCTCCATTGACTGCCTGAAACAATATTTATTCAAGGACTGCTTTTCTTTTTGCTTAAAACTTATTTCGCTCTCACAGGAGGTGAACAGATGAAGTTGCATCCTCTGCAAATCATAACTAGTTAATTCAGTCAGTTTAAACTCCACTTCATGGAGCAGAGGCATAGGTTGCTTAGGTTTTTCTGCCCCACCCCTGGCAGCGTTCAAGGCCAGGTTGGACTGGGCTTGAAGCAACCTGGTCTAGTGGAAGGTGTCCCTGACCATGGCAGGAGGTTGGAACTGAATGAGCCTTAAGGGCCCTTCCAGCCCAGAATTCTGCAATTCTGTAAAATCTATAAATTCAGCAATTTTTTTCACCAGTTTCTTATTTGCCCTGGTTATATTAACAAAGCTAATTACTATAACATGCTACTCTTAATTCCTCATGCCAGTGTAAACAGTAGATATTAAACAGTAATTATTAATGTTTTCAAACTAACCTTTCACGTGTAGCAATTTAGGAAACAAATATTTTTTTGTTGAAGGGAGCACATATCATATAAGTTTCAAATGTGCTTTACCTGTCTCTAACCTCCACAGTAAAGAAATTACCTGAGCAGTTTGTCGTACTTCTTTACTGTCGGGGTTGACTTACAATAACTATTTTTTTTATTTCCATATTGTATTGAATTGTATTGTATTAAATTTGCAATACAATAATCATACTGTAAAACCTGAGAATCTAAACAGATCTCAAACAGGATGGGAAAAGAGAAAGAGCTGTGAGCCTGATGCCTCTGGTCTTTCTTCCTCTGTTAGTTCCCTTACAGTTAAAACAGAACATCTGATGCAGTTAAAAGCATCATGTGTTCTGAAAGCTCCTGTTTGGCACCAGCTGACTACTTTGCCTTGCATCCTGGGTGAAATTCAGGTCAGCCTGTTTACTCCACCTGCTAGCTGATCGGGAAAAACAGCTGAATACTGCTTAAGATACTCAAGAGATCTAAGACTGAGCCCCAAGTGACATTTGTAGCTTAAAAAAGAGGAATTTTTATTTTGTTAGTTTAGGAGAGGTTGGTTGTGAAATACAGCTATGTTAGGGAGTAAATAATACAGGTCAAGCTTCCAGTTAAAAGTCAACCAGGCTTCTCCACTTGGTACAATAAAGTAGTTATATATGTAATACAGAATTGAAATAAATCTAGTAATACATTGCAAAATTATTTTGCAACAAAATAAACCCTCACTTCATCTAGACCCTCTTGCAGCTTTTCTAGAAATGCCTGAGGCAGATGTGTACAGTGAAGTCTATCTAAAAACTTCCCAAGTCCACACAGTTGACATTGATGACATTACTGTTCCTGTGTGCTGCATTAAGTGCACCTATCAAAGGCAAAACAATGCTGATTGACCTACAGTCTAGCAATGAAGACAGACCACATGTAAAGCAATAGTAAGAAACAACTCTCGAACTTTTCAATTTCTGAATTTTAGAAGAAGATTCCCTTCTCAAGGGACTTGTTGTCAAGTCTTCAGGATGTCTCTAGGGCAGAAACCTGAGCTTCTCATCAATGAACTGAAACAAAATAATTGGTGTATATACAAATAAATCATACACCCTGGTAATGAAAAACATAAGATGCTATAGCGAGTTTCTTGGATTCTGTCAGCCTGGGCACTGTCTGGTCTCCTAAAAGAAGCAGTTGCATTTTTCTTCAATTTCAAATCACCTAAGCACCTTTGATTAGAAATTTTTTTTCAACACTGTCCAGGAAAATTATATGGTTGTTGGTACTGCTCAGGGCAATGAAGACTATGTATCCCTCAGTGAAATACAGTAGAGAGGCAGCAGATCTTGTTCACCATTAGTAGAGATTCCCATTGATTTCCCTGCAGAGGACAATACAAAGTGTTTGCATGTAGTCGTTATACCTACAATGTATATAGACTTAAGTGTGCATTATCTATAATTTATGTACCAAGGACAGGTTGGACCGGGCTGTGTACTGTGACAAACTTACAATAAAATTGTAGTTGTATATATATACACTAGTGTCCTGGTTTCAGCTGGAATAGTGTTTTCTTCCTAGTAGCTGGTGCAGTGCTGTGGTTTAGCTTTAGTCCGAGAGCAACTCTGATAACACACCGATGACTTAGTTGTTGCTCACGTACCCTAAACAAGGACTTTCAGTCTCCGATGCTCTTCCGTTGAGAAGTGTCACAAGAAGCCAGGAGGAAGCAGAGACAGAAGACCCGACCTGAACTAGCCAAAGGGGTATTCCATATCACAACACATCATGCCCAGTATATAAACTGGGGGGAGTTACGCAAAAAGGACTGTTCACTGCTTGGGCTGGGCTGGGCAACAGTCAGCGGGTACTGAACAACTGTATTGCATATCACTTGTGTTTGTTTTTCCTTACCCCTTTTTAGTTTTATAATCTCTCCCTTTATTATTATTAGTAGTAGTATATTGTAGTTTAGTTATTAAACTGTTCTTATCTCAACCCATGGGTTTTACATACTTTCAATCTTCCTCTCCACCCAACCTGGTGAGGGGGAAAGGGGAAGTGAGTGAGCATCTGTGTTACTTAGTGACCAGCTGGGTTTCGACTATGACAAATTATACATATAGGGGATGCCATGGTATAGAAACAATCTGGCACTTAATCAACCTGTACCTGTGCTAGTAAATGTACCAGCCTCTAAAAAAGGAGCAGTTGTGTACCACATGTGAACTAGCTGAAATGTTGCCTGGCAAGGAACGTATCCCATAGGCTTTTTTGTGATCAGGCACCATATCAACATCATATGCTCCTTTCTTTTCTGCCCTGTAGCACGTGTCAACACATCATGTTTTGAGCACATGGCATAGCTTTCAATGTTGTGCCTAGTGGCAAGGGGTTTTCTGCACCAGGGTAGGACTGGGGAACTGGAGGAGAAGGAGCTGCCTTGACCATGTTGCATCCCTGTGATTTGATGCTCCCCTGATATGCCTTCCAGATTCCTTTGGAGGACAATCTAGTCTAGTGCCTTTGCATGATTTCATTGGTGTTTTTTAACTTCTCAGCACAGTCACAGAACATCTAAATGTGGTGCCATCAGTATGGACTACTTTGTTTCCTTGCTTTTCCCTCTGCCCTTGCCTCTCCTTCTAGAACTGAATGTATGTGTTAAAAGTTTACGGGAAAGGGAGAGAGTAAGGTGTTTTTTCTAAAATTAATAATGAACATACTAAAACCACACTGAACCACATTCCTAACCTTTGATATGCAGCTGTCTCTTCCTTCTTTCACATACTATAACTTTTCTGTCAGTAGGTCTTTGCTGCTTTATAATTTACTCCTCTGCCACTGTAAAACTGTTTCATACTATCCTTGAAGTCTTTTTGTCCCCACAGGGTACATTACTTGAGTTTAAATTCACCCCCAAGTAGATGGCATAGGTTGCTTTATGGAGTTTTGACTCTTTCAAGTGCTGTCTTTACTGTCTTTGAACCCTAGTGTCTGAGCCTAGGGGTGAAGGCCCTTACATTCTAATGAATGTTTTGACTTTGTCAGAATGACTACTTGTATACTTTGGTGGGTAAGTTAGTGAAACCGGATTTTGCATGTGTTGGGACAAGGAAGTATATTACATCTAACAAGGCAACTTACTATCTCGTGAGTTTCAGAGAAAGAGACTTCTTTTTAATACAGCAATACATGATTTTCTTTTTACAGGTAACTTATCTATAAAACTTTTTGGAGTTACAAAGGATAACATGAACATGACAGTACGGAACAGGAAAGTGGTACATGGTAAACTGAGACAAATGCCAGGACGCAACACTAAATGACAACTCTGCCTTCTAATATAAAAAAAATTGGTTTGAAGCATATTACCATATCTTATTGAGTCACCAGGAAATACTTGAATGTTTCACTTTTTTTTCAAGGTAGAAGATTACCTTTCTTAGGTTATGTGGGGCAGCACTTCAAATGACTTCTGAAATAGTATTTTACATATAACAAGAAACCAGAAGCTCATACGGACAAACTCAGTGGAAACCCACATCAATAAAACTTATAGCTTAAGGAATTGAGCCTGTGCTTAAATTTTGGAAACAAATCATTTGTGCTTCATTCTCAAAATGCTGCTGAATATAATAGCAAAAAGATTTTTCCAACCTGTGGTTTTGACTCCTGAACAACATCTTGTTATCAGGCAAAATTATGTTACTATACTTAGAAGCCCAACAGCAAACAACCAAAAGGTTTAGCATAGGTCTCATGTATGATAAATTTGATGTACCATAGACTTCCACAATGCAAATGACCCAAAAGTCTGTGCAGATTACTCAATAGAAACTATCCACAATTTTATTCAGAGTAGATGCACTACTAAATGTTGATTTAAAAACCTTCAATTCTTCTCTGAGGAGCATATGTTTCATAATGAATGAGTGTGAAGAAGACACCGCTTCTTGCAACTCATATTGCCTTCAAAATCAAAGCATGGATGCAGTTTTAGAAGAGTGAGCAAGAAAAGGCATTGACTGCATATTTTAATTATTTCTTCTTGTTTCTTTAAAAAAAATAAAAATTAAAGTTTAATGGATGTCCATGGGTTGGATTTGGATGCCCAGGAGGTGATATTTCTGCAGTGCATGAATCTTTTCACTGTGACTGTAGGCTATGAGCTTAAGACAAATTGAGTCAGTCAGGCTTTCTCTCTTCATTTCTGTACTCGCTTTTCAAGAAAACCTTGAAATAATAACAAAGAATGTGGAATTATTTAGAATGGTAGCAGAGGTGAAAGTTAAGACACAAGGTCTCTTCTTAAGGTGTCTTCCCTATATTCTGTTCAGGTAGAACACAAACACTCTTCAAATGCGGGCAGCATATCTCAAAAGCTTAATTTATGAAAATACAAGAATTTACGTGCATAAGTTTTGTATTAAGAGTCTGGTGCTGCGCTGTAGACGAATACAAGAGAACAAAAGTTAAAAACTCAGTCCAAAGATGCAGGAAAATTTTTATTGCTTCAACAGCACATTTACATAATATGCAACCCTCTGTCAGGTGGAGTCCCAGGACAGGGAATCCAAATGACTTATTTATAAAACAGGCTCCAAAGAAAGCAAGAGTCTACTTGTGTGAAACAAATTGAATCTGACCCACGAAATCCAGAGGACTACTCACAATATTACTGACATCCACATGATGCATACTTGCAGCTAGTGAATACTTGAGAGGTGGATAAGATTAAGTACAACACATGAGTCCTAGAAGTAGCAGAACTTAAAGCTTCAGAAAAGGAACTTTCAAGAGTAATTAGTGAAACATAGGTTATAATTTGTAACTAAGGCAAACTTCCTCACACTGGCCACTAACATCTTCCTTTGAAAACAAGGAAAAGCAAATGAAATGCTTGATTTCAAGAATAAAACTATTAAGGCAAGTAAAGATATGGAGAGAAATGTACATATGCTTTATTTCCAGAAATAGTTATATCTCCCCAGCTGATGGAATTTGAGAGGTGCTTGACATCTCTTCTGCAGAGTAAAAACCAGATATTTGCAGTCATTGATCTTCATCCTAATCTCTGCTCAATTGATCTGAATCTCTGGACTCATATGGTCTGTCAAGCACTATTTCTTCAGCCCTTAGCTCAGATGAGTTTTCCTCCAAAAATAAGTGTATCATAAAGCCACTTTTCTGCCCATATACCCATCAAATTCTGAGTAGAGGAACTGTTTCTTTCTACAAGCTTGCTGATAGGTTCAGTTTCTCCCCTCATAAACAGTTTCCAGTGCAATTTGACTTTTACCTTGTATTAAATAGCTCTAGGGAATGTTGTTGTAAACTACTACTTAATCATAGCTTTGACTACAGACTGCTGTATCTGTATACGCGTGTAGTACAGAAAAATAAACAAGAAACTCTAGAAAACATCCTATGTGCCTCTAAGCACTTTCTCCCAGATCCTGAATGCTCTCAACTCCTATTCACTTAATCTGTATATATATGTAATCATATACATATATATGTATATGATATATTGGAAGGGACCTTAAAGCTCATCCAGTTCCAATCCCCTGCCATGGGCAGGGACATCTTCCACTAGACCAGGTTGCTCCAAGCCCCTTCCAACCTGGTCTTGAATACTGCCAGGAATGGGGAAGCCACAGCTTCTCTGAACAGCCCGTTACAGTGCCTCACCGCCCTCACAGGGAAGAACTTTTTCCTTGTATATAATCTAAACCTAAATCTTCCTTGTCAGGTTAAAGTCATTCCCCCTTGTCCTAACACGGCATGCTTGTGTTATGTGACCTCCAGTTCCAATCTGGAAATGAATAATCAGTCAAGCTGTTAACATCAGAAGATAAGAAGGTCATATTAAGGATATGCCATGAGTAAGTTTTGTAGAGCAAGTCATCTTTTCTTCAGTGCTGCTTAATACTTTGAATTTATTGAGGCTTTGAAAATGTCTCAGAACAGTCTCAAAACTAAGCCAGAGAGGATAAATATGTTCTTGATGAAATTAACATTATTCAGTTGGCAACTTGTTTTTTATTGAAAGCATGAGGGTCTAAGGATAGACAAGTGTCTATAAGTAGAGTTGGTATCACTTTTAAGACTTATTCATATAATAATTGGACAACCTTTTAGGTAAACTTACATTCTTTGTATTACAGGTCTGAAACAGAAGAAATAGATAGCAAAACTCAGGCCAAACTGACAAAAATTGTTAATTTTTAACTCAGATTTCAGAGTAAGTCTCTGCAATAAGAATGGCTGATGTATAGGGAGTAGAATAAGAGTGGAGAGCGAAGTAAGAAATTATCAATAAATTATGTAAGGGAAGCTTGACAGCAATTTATAGTGATATGAGGAAAGCTAATGCCTGGAAAACATAGGGATAAAGTACTTTTAGCTTAACTTAGGTCTAAGATAGAGTACAATGTCTGTGTTGTAAGTCTGTGGTGAGATAATAGAGTTTAGCAACGCTACTTACATAAGTGATTGATTTCTTCCCATCCTTCTACTTGTCAGTTATCTTGGATGCAGTGTATCCTGAACATCTGCTAGCTTCGGATACTTTTTGTCTATACGTCCTGTTTTGCTTGCAATAAATTTTGTACAAAGGTCATGAGGTTCTAAAACTATGTTAGCTATCAGAAAGTTACGGGTGTCCTGAGAAATCCCTGATATGTCTGGCTTCAGATAGTTTTGCAGTTGCCGATGCATACAACTGTGCCAAAGATGAAAATTACATCATGAGGAAGACTGCTTACTTCCTTGAGGAAGACTTACTTGAAGACCCCTGCCCATGACCACTGGAGGGCAATGCACAAGCACCAAGGGAAGGAGACTTATGATAATGAGTTCCTGGAACTAATCGTAATAGCCCCACCACTTCCTTGTAAATTTAAAGAATATGCGTGTTTATGTGTGTCCTGGGTTTACCAATAGCCGTTTTTCTCCTTCTTAGTAGCTTGTGCAAGCTCTGTGTTTTGACTTGCAGCCCGGGAACAGACCTGATAACACCGATTGTTTTTAACTGTTGCTAAGTAATGTTTATTCTGGCTAAGGACTTTGTGAGTCTCATGCTCTGCCGGGGACAAGGGGAGGCCGGGAGGAAGCAGAGACAGGACACCTGACCTAAGCTAGTCAAAGAAGTATTCCATACCACAGTACATCATGCCCAGGGAGGTAACTGGGAGTGTCCTGTGTTCAGCAGTAGCAGTCGTTTTTCTCCTTCTTAGTAGCTGGTACAAGCTCTGTGTTTTGACTTTAGGCCTGGGAACAGAGCTGATAACTCCAGTGTTTTAGTCTGACCAAGGACTTTCTGAGCCTCATGCTCTGCCAGGGAGGAGGGGAGGCTGGGAGGAAGCAGAGACAGGACACCTGACCCAAACTGACCAAAGAGGTATTCCATACCACAGCACATAATGCCCAGGATGTAAGGGAGATTGACCCAGAAGGGCTAGAGGGACTGCAGAGTTGGAGGAGGTATCGGTCGGTGCTCGGCTGTGGGGAGTGGGGTGAGTTATTGGTCAGCTGGTGGTGAAGTATTGTATTCTCTTCACTTGTTATTTCTTTTATCATTATTATCATTGGTGGTAGCAGTAGTGATTTGTGTTATACCTTAGTTACTAAACTGTTCTTATCTCAATCCGTGGGAGTTGCATTCTTCTCGATTCTTCTCTCCGTCCCCCCAGGAGTAGAGGGAGGGAAAGAAGCGGGGGAGTAAGTGGACGAGCTTTGTGGTTTATGGCTGACTTTGTTTAAACCACGACAGGGAGTTACCCGAAAGGGCACGGTCTCTCTTCGGGGGGGTCGAACTCGTTTGGCGGTGGTATCAGACGGTGCTCGGCTGGGGGGAGTGGGGCGAGTTATTGGTCAGCTGGTGTTGAGGTGTTGTATTCTTTCCTCTTGTTATTTCCTTCATCATTATTATTCTTGGTGGTAGCAGTAGTGATTTGTGTTATACCTTAGTTACTAAACTGTTCTTATCTCAACCCATGGGAGTTGCATTCTTTTTGATTCTCCTCTCCGTCCCTCCTGGAGTAGGGAGAGGGCAAGAAGGGGGAGTGAGAGAGCGACTATGTGATTTATGGATGACTTTTGTTTAAACCAAGACAGTTCTTTTTTTTTGGCGCACAACATGGGGCACAAAGGGTTGAGATAACAATAGAGATGATCAGATTAATAGTTGTCACAATGCTGAGTTATTGGCTCTCAAAGTTGTTTCTCTTGATCTCACAGTTTCTGAATGTAGTATATTACTTAGAGCCAGTATTTGCTGTGATAGCGTTTATCAAATGTGGGGCTTGGGCTAAGGGTCTTGTTTCACTGTACTTTATGGCAATGACTTGTAATATGGGTGGACTCCGACAGCAGGGAGAAACGGATGTGGCCGTGGACTTGTACCTGGCCGTCCCACTGCTCTTCACCGTCCTGGCCCTTGTCCTCTCCTCCATCTTTGTGAGGCTGTGGGGAGCTGAGAGGGAGTGGCCCCGGGAGCCAGCGGCAGCCGAAGCGGCCCAGGAGAGCGGCCCTGGGGACCAGGAGGGAGCAGGGCTGGAGGCCGTGAGGAAGGCAGCTGCTGAGCAGCGGGAGGAGGCAGCCGAGGAGTTGAGCCCCGCGGCCGAGCCCAGCCAACAGACAGCCGAGAGCATCCCCCGGAAGCTGCGCGCCAAGCCCCAGGAAGATGCAGGAGCCCACGCAGCATTTCCCAGCAAGGCAGAGGAGGAAGATCTGCACTCAGGAAAAGAGAAGCTGGTGGTGGGAGAGCCGGCAAGCACAGCAGCTGCACCAACCCCAGGGACAAGTACAGCAGCATCATTTGAGAATTCTGAAGATTTTAAATGGCCTTTGGGTATCCTTGGGACCTGCCTGCTGATTGTGATGACTATTAGAAGGGTCCTGCCTCCAGCCAGGTGTAGGTAAGGGATAATCAGATTTACTGGACTGTGTGGATCAGATGGCCTGGCACGTCAGTCCCACAGAAGTATAAGGCTCTAGTAGATACCGGTGCACAGTGTACCCTGATGCCATCAAGCTGTCGAGGGGTGGAACCCATCTATATTTCTGGAGTGACAGGAGAATCCCAAGAGTTGACTGTACTGGAGGCTGAAATCAGCCTGACTGGGAGGAAATGGCAAAAGCACTCCATTGTGAGTGGTACAGAGGTTCCATGCATCCTCGGCATAGACTACCACAGGAGAGGGTACTTCAAAGACCCAAAAGGGTACCGATTGGTTTTTGGTATTGCTGCTTTGGAGACTGAGGAAATTGAGCAGCTGTCCACCTTGCCTGGTCTCTCAGAGGATCCTTCTGTTGTGGGGTTGCTGAAAGTCGAAGAACAACAAGTGCCAATCGCGACCACAACAGTGCACTGGCGGCAATATCACACCAACCGAGACTCCCTGATTCCTATCCATCAGCTGATCCGTAGGCTGGAGAGTCAGGGACTGATCAGCAGGACCTGCTCACCCTTTAATATCCCCACATGGCCAGAGCGAAAGTCTAATGGAGAGTGGAGACTAACAGTAGACTATTGTGGCCTGAATGAAGTCACACCGCCACTGAGTGCTGCTGTACCGGACATGCTAGAACTTCAGTATGAATTAGAGTCAAAGACAGCCAAGTGGTATGCCATGATTGATATTGCCAATGCATTTTTCTCAATTCTTTGGCAGCAGAGTGCAGGTCACAGTTTGCTTTTACTTGGAGGGGTGTCCAGTTCACTTGGAACCGACTGCCCCAGGGGTGGAAACACAGCCCTACCATCTGCCATGGACTGATCCAGACTGCACTGGAACAGGGGCAAGCTCCAGAACACCTGCAATACATTGATGACATTATTGTGTGGGGCGATACAGCGGAACAAGTCTTTGAGAAAGGGAGAAAAATGACTGCTACTGCTGAACTCAGGACAGTATGGGCCCGTGACTGAGGGGTGGACTTAACAATGGACACTATTGCCCAGGATATTCATGAGCGTGAAACATGTGCTGCAATTAAACAAGCCAAAAGGTTAAAGCCTCTTTGGTATGGAGGACGATGGCTGAAGTACAAATATGGGGAGGCCTGGCAGATTGACTATATCACACTCCCACCAGCTCGCCAAGGCAAGCGCCATGTGCTTACCATGGTGGAAGCAACCACTGGATGGCTGGAAACATACGCTGTGCCCCACGCCACTGCCCAGAACACTATCCTGGGCCTTGAGACACAGATTTTGTGGGGACACCGCACCCCAGGGAGAACTGAGTCAGATAATGGGGCTCATTTCCAGAATAACCTTATAGACACTTGGGCCAAAGAGCATGGCATTGAGTGGGTATATCACATCCCCTACCATGCACCAGCCTCTGGGAAAATCGAACGGTACAATGGGCTGTTAAAAACAACACTGAGAACAATGGGTGGGGGAACTTTCAATCATTGGGATACACACTTACCAAAGGCCACCTGGTTGGTCAACACCAGAGGATCTGCCCACAGAGCTGGCCCAGCCCAGTCAGAACTTTTACATATTGTAGAGGGGGACAAAGTTCCTGTGGTGCACATAAAGAATTTGCTGGGGAAGACAGTCTGGGTTATTCCTGCTTCAGGTGAAGGCAAACCCACTCGTGGGATTGCTTTTGCTGAGGGACCCGGATATACTTGGTGGGTAATGCGGGAAGATGGGGAAGTCCGATGTATACCTCAAGGGGATTTGATTTTAGGGGAAAACAGCCAATGAACTTAATTGTATGCTGTTGCCTGCTTTTATAGCCCATCGACTAGTTGTCTTCAGGTCACCAGCGACTGGCCCTGACTTCCCTCCAAGCATCATTCCAACAGAGAATGAATTCTGATAGAACCAGACAAGTTCCGCACTGAAGGAACGATCAGCATCAGCAGGCAATGATCCAACACTACACACAACCTTTCATGCCCTGAAAGACTTTTACAAGGGGTGGAATTTGACATCATGGACCGAATGGACTCGACTGCATTATAGGGTTTGGTCCATGCACTAAGAAATTATTTCTTTGTCTGTATGTGGATGTATATATATGTAAGAGAGATGGTATATTGAAAATGTGGGATCTGAGCATGACGTGAATGATATGGAAAAAAGGGTGGATACAAAAAGGAACTGTCATGGTTTAAACGAAGTCACACAGCTCATTCACTCACTCCGCCCCCCACACTTTCTTGCCCTCCCCCTGCTCCTGGAGGGACAGAGAGGACAATTGAAAAGAATGCAACTCCCACGAGTTGAGATAAGAACCGTTTAGTAACTAAGGTATAACACAAATCACTACTGCTACTACCAGCAATAATAATGATAAAAGAAACAATAAGTGAAGAGAATACAATACCACAGCACCAGCCGACCGATAACTCACCCAACCCTACCTGACCGAGCACCGACCGATACCTACAGAACCAAATGAGTTCTGCAGTGAAAGAACAATCAGCATCAGCAGGCAATGATCCGACACTGCACATAGCCTTTCCTGCCCTGAAAGACTGTTACAAGGGATGGAACCTGACATCATGGACCAAATGGACTTGACAGCATTATAGGGATTGGTCCATGCACTAAGAAATCATTTCTTTTTCTTTGTCTGCGTGTGTATGTGAATGTATATATATATGTAAGAGAGATGGTATATTGAAAATATGGGATCTGAGCATGACGTGAATGGTATGGAATAAGGGGTGGATACTGTCCTGGGTTTACCAATAGCCATTTTTCTCCTTCTTAGTAGCTGGTGCAAGCTCTGTGTTTTGACTTGCAGCCCAGGAACAGAGCTGATAACACCGATTGTTTTTAATTGTTGCTAAGTAACGTTTATTCTGGCTAAGGACTTTGTGAGTCTCATGCTCTGCCGGGGACAAGGGGAAGCCAGGAGGAAGCAGAGACAGGACACCTGACCTAAGCTAGTCAAAGAAGTATTCCATACCACAGTACGTCATGCCCAGGGAGGTAACTGGGAGTTACCCGGAAGGGCACGGTCTCTCTTTGTGGGGGTCGGACTCGTTCGACGGTGGTATTGGTCGGTGCTCGGCTGTGGGGAGTGGGGCGAGTTATTGGTCGGCTGGTGTTGAGGTGTTGTATTCTTTCCTCTTGTTATTTCCTTTATCATTATTATTCTTGGTGGTAACAGTAGTGATTTATGTTATCCCTTAGTTACTAAACTGTTCTTATCTCAACTGCATTCTTTTCGATTCTCCTCTCTGTCCCTCCGGGAGTAGGGGGAGGGCAAGAAGGGGGGAGTGAGAGAGCGACTGTGTGATTTATGGATGACTTTTGTTTAAACCACGACAATGTGTCATAAATATCTGCTTGCTTAACCTCTCGGTGTGCAAGTTAGGAAGAGCGATTCCGCTTGCACTCAATTCTGTAATAAACACACCTGCTTTTGAACTCTCCTTGAGTTTTAGAGTCTGATTCCATGCATCAGTAGCATGCAAAACAAAAAGAGTAGGAAGGAATAGGAAGACTTGAATTTACAAATTCTTAATTTCTCTATTTTTTAAATATGGAAAAAAACATAAATTAATTATGAATTTTAATTTGTGGGATCTTTTTTAAAAATTTTGCAGTTTCTCTTTTTTAGAATTTTTGCAGTTTCTCTTTTTGGTTCAAAACTAAAAACATGATGGAATATGAATTTTACAGGACATATTTCTCCATTAAAAATGTGTGGACCTACATAGATTTTCTGTATGAAAGTCTGTATTCTTGAAATGCTTTGTTCTTGTGTGAAAAGTTGCTTAATTTCACCTCCACAGTTATCATGAGAGTATGGTATACTAGATAAACCATATAGCTGTAAGATTTATTGGGTACTAATTGTTCTATGGGTATTTGTTGCAGTATAGTCAAGGTATGTTGGTATATTTTCTATTCTTTACTCAAGCAAAACCTGTCTTCATTTAGTGTGCTTGAGAGTACAAGAAGCTTTGTTTCAAAATTAATTTAGTGAAGCTGCAGGGCTGTTTGAAGAGCAAGATGTTTCTTACATTACAAGTTGTAATTATTTCATGACAGTATGTATAGTTCCTGGGATGGGAGAGGATGTGACTATAGAAGGTATACATTCAGTGGCAGGTGAAAGTGTCATCTTGTACTTAAGCATTCCCTTACACAGTGTTTGACACCTCTTTCAAAAATTCTTTTCTACACAAGTATTCCTGATGGGTAAGAAACTTCTTTAATATTAAGGTGAGCACCATGAGTACTCTTCTAGTAGCTGAGACACAGGGCTCATCTGTATCTAAAGACTTTTGGGGAGCTATTTTTTATTCCTGCGGATGCCTTCAGTTTTCCATTTACCACACTTGCAAGTTACCACTGCTGGTGTTGTTGCAGGAGACTGGTGCTCATGTATGACTATTCCAGAGACAGTTTGATGGAAAGTGGTGATTACTGAATTTGTGGTAAAAATCAATAAGGGAGTCCAAATTTCCAATCCAGATAATAAAGATGTCATTTATAAATCTTATGTGGAGTGTTGACTTGGTGATACAATTATTTAAAAAATGTTCTTCACTGTAGTTCTTGGAAAGGTAGTCATAATGCAGAAACTGCAGAGAAGCTATCAAAAGAGAAGGACCTTTCAGTGAAGTTTTGCAGATGGCTGTGGATTGAAGGCTATTCAGTAATTTCATTGTCTGGATTATAGAGAAGATGGATGTCCTCTATTTGGTACAGATGAGAATTACATTAAACTATTAAGATATGTAAGAATTTCACAGGATTGGAATAAAAAATCCACTAATAAGATTTGAAAAGATTACTGGAAAAACAAGTGCGAGGTTTTATACTGAGGAAGAAACAATGGTTTGCACAAATGCAAGATGAGAAAAAACTGTTTCAGAATGGATGATGGCTCCGAGTATGGAGCTGTCACAGAACTGGAAATATTGTTTGGGAGAAATTAGTAAGTTCTTTCACTTAGCAAGAGGTATTACAGACAGATGTATGTACAATTTAAAATCTGAATGCACAGTGAAGTACTATTATATATTATGTATTTCATGCTTCACCCATACTACTTGTAAATTTGGCATCTAGCTGTCACATTACCATGTTGTGCAAATACAAACCGTTGTCTATAAATGAAAGTCTATTGCTGGTGTGAGAACCTGGACAGTGAGCTTGTCTCAAACACCACTTACATTCCACAGTGTGAGTCAGAGACAGGAAACTGAGCTTGCCTCAGACATCCTTTGCATTTGACCATGAGAGGCCCTGAGCATAAAGGAAGCAAATAAAGAGGATGTTGGCTCTGGAGACTTCAGAGATAGGATTGTTCTGACCCCTTTGTTCAAAGCTGGTGAGTCTCTACTGGATGAGAAAGAATGAATTAAGGGTGAGCTGACTCAGAGGCTGGAGTGGAAAAGCAGGGGACAGTGCAAAGGGACAATGACTATCTGGAGGTCCCTTGTGGAACCCCAGCTTGGGAACTCCGCAAGTGGGATTTAGGATGAATATAAGATCCATCACAAAGTTCAATGTTGTAAATGAAAATACAAATAGATTTTAAAAGGTCCAAGAAATCTAAACAAAATATCCAGCCATCAATAATGAGGTAGTGAAATAGTTTTCCAATAGAAGTCAGGCTAATAAAAAGCCCCTCATATTAAGATAGAGCTTTCTCAGTTTATGAAGTGTTATTTCTAATGCAGTTGCCTCTAGTGGTAGACAGCTGACTGAAGAGCTTTGCTTTTTTTTTCTTTTTCCCCTAGGCCTATGTATTTGATTGCATTTGGTTCTTCAATATCCAGAGAAAACAAGATAAGTTTTTTTTCATTTTGCTATTTTTTAATTTAGAATATTCTCTGACAACACCAAAAATTGAGACAAGGAGGCACAAAAGCACAAAATGTAATCAGTTCTAAGTAATGCTAAGTTTGATGGCTTTGTAATGGAAAATAACTGCGGTGCTTGAAGGTAATTGACATGGTTTCAGGTCCTTAGGACCTTAGTACAAAAGGTGTAAGAAAAGCAGAATGGAAAAACAGGACCTGGGGATGGGGAGTATCTGGGACTAGCAGATGTCCAGGATGGGCACAGTTAAACTAACTGATAAGTAGAAGGACAGGATGACTGCTATGTTTGTGGTGTAAATAAACCCATTAAGCTGGTATAAACATCTACTGAGGAGTATCCTGGACTAGCTGATGTCCAGAATGGGAGCAGTTAAACTGACCGATAAGTAGAAGATTGCTATGTCTGTAATGTTAGTTAAGCTGGTTATGAAGTTTGTTGGAAAAAGTAAACGACCCTTAAAGACCGCCATCACATTTTTGTATGCATGCGGGAAACTTTCTGGAAAATGATGCAATATGCCCAGCAACCATATAAGGATGGCCTGTATAGCAATATGGGGACACACGTTAGGAGGACCTATCACCCGTGTCTCCTGGTGCTGCAATAAACAATACCTGCTTGTCAACTTGAAACTCTGTTGGCAAGTTTGTTCCCGGAGTTTTCTCCAAATCAAAATGCAAATTACAGTGAATTCTAATTAAGAAGTCCTTGAGTTAACAGTGATAGTATCATTTTAGTCTTCCAGGTAGGTAGTGTTTGGTGGTTTAATCATTACAATGCAAAATACTAACCTTATTCATTCATTATACAGCCACAACTCAGCTATGAGGGTTTTTTGTTTTGCTTTCCCTGATTATACCATGTATTTATCTGCTGTCTCTTAACCAAATGTTTTATGGCCTAAATTTCTTTCTAAGTAATTGCAGGATTCTTTTGATCATGCAACTCTGTATATAACATCAGGTACTTAGTCAAAGACCCATTTACAGGCTCTCATATGTACATAAAGGGATAGAAGGGGGAATAGGGGAGAAAAAGGGAAGATAAAATCTTTTCCAACCTAGTTGATTCCACGATTCTATGATTCTATTTCAATGTCTAATAATTCATAGCAGGTGGTGTCTTTAAGAAAGACCCAAACACAAGCATAGCTGCTTGATTAAAAAACAAACAAACAAAAAGAAAAACTGCAACCAAAGCCATAACAACAAACACAACTATGTGACATCTCTGCTAGTCCTGCTGTAATTTGCATGACAATCATAGTGTCAATGAATTTTCAGTGTAATTAAAATACCATTGTTTTATGCAGTCACAGCAATGTAATTGGTGTTCTCTGTAATGAAAAGAGTGTGAAATAAAATGCTTACAAGCAAATTTCATGCTTATGAGCTAATGCTCCTGCATTCTCACTTCTACCATTCAGATAGATATGAGAAGACACGAAAATCAAATATAGTAGTTATTTCTGTTGCTGTTGAGATCTAGATGTGTCAAAATACTTGTGGAAGCAAAGGGCTTTGTGCTTTGCATTCATGTAGTAAGCTTCCAGTACCTAAAGGGGTTACAGGAAATCTGGAGAGGGGCTTTTGACAAGGATCTGTAGGGACAGGGCAAGGTGGTATAGCTTCAACCTGACAGAGGGGAGATTGAGAGGAGATCTTAGGCAGAAGTTCATCCCTGTGAGGGTGGTGAGGCACTGGCACAGGTTGCCCAGAGAAGCTGTGGTTGCCCCATCCCTGGCAGTGTTCAAGGCGGAGTTAGATGGGGCTTGGAGCAACCTGGTCTAGTGGAGGTGCCCCTGGCCAGGGCAGGGAGTTGGAACTGAATGAGCTTCAGGGTCCCTTCCAACCCAAACCATATTGTGGTTCTATGTAGTCTTTTTTTATGGCTGAGTTTGGTTTGGGCTTTTTTGATGGGAACTAGTAGATTTGCACTGTCTTACAGCTCACTGAACAGCTATGCAGGGAGAAGCCTATTTCTGTTATTGAGGAAGCCAAATTCTCTGCTTTATGTCCTTGCTGTCTGATGACAGATGACAGAAGGGAGACTGCATGAAGCTCCACTGATTATTCTAAGTGGATCACAAATTTATACAGACATTGATTAGAAATTTATTGTTTGAGAATATGATTAAAATAGTCACTTCTCTTTTTTTTTTTTTTTTTTTTTTTTTTGAAGTGGTAGCAGATAAAAGGAGAAACAAATCACTGTTACCTATTGGAGTACTCTTTTTAATGAAACACTCAGTGCGTCACCTGTAGCCATTTCTTGTGTTAGGATCCACTTTCAGCTTTGCACTCTGCTATTTCACTTCTATGGAGCTGTATTAATCTTTAAACTAATCTTATCAGTTGAGAAACTGAGCAGGCAAGGATTAATTCTATCTCAAAATCAAGAGATTTTGAATGTGGTTTTAGTATAGTAGGACACAGCTGATGAAAATGCATGCTTTTCACCCAGACAAGTGTTACCACCTGTTCTGCTACTCACTTTACCTTATGCTCTAACCTTAGTTTCAAGAGTCTTTTTTCCATTATTATCCATCTTGATACCACAGTGTTACACATAATCATTTTGGTGTTTTAAGTATTTCTGAAATTTTGTATAATATCCTTGTTTACTTAAGTCATCATAGGATAGTGGGTTTGAATTCCAAATCTCAGTGATCAAGTAATGTTCATTTTCACTTATTTAGACCTTAATTTTGCCGCTTTTGTATTTGTCATCTATTCTAGTTTGGATGTAAGAAAATCATATGCCTAACACATTCTAAACTAGAAAAATTTACCTTCTTCCATTACTCAAGGAATACTTTATTTTTAATATGTTAGATGGGAAAGAATCTCTTCTCCTCTCACTCCTGTTAGTTGTTTAGCTCAGTTGTTTTAGCTCAGATTGGCTTTTTACCATACTAGTCTATGCCATCCATGATTATGTAGATTTTCATTGGCCTAAGATACTGGTGACATCCCGGATCTTAAGGATAGAAGCTGTTTCCATTCTCATGTTGTATATATCTTGCCTGGAAATACTTTATTCACCTTGGAATTTGTGTTACAGGTTTGAATAAAGACCAGTTTTAACATTTTAGGTTGTCTACCTACAATCCTTGTATCCTAAGTTGTTCATACAAAGGCTGTAGTTGGACACATTTCGAGAAAGTGCATTAATTCAGACAATATAGCTATACAAAGAGTGATAAAGTTCACGTAAAAAAAAAACACGATTTGATTTTATCAGATTAAAAATAGACACCTCCTTAAGAAGCTGGGAATGGTATAAGTCTGTCTCAGAAATGCGATCAACTTTCAAGCTGCATATTAAAGTGCTATCAGATTTGGAATTTGCTTCCATGTTGATAAAATATACAGTGTCCTCTTTCTCTCAGCAAGGACATGCAACAATTTAAATGCAAAAGAGGGGAAAACATGTGGCTCTCTAGTTTAAAACAAAAAAGGGATACTTCGACTTGATTTTAAATGTAACTGAAAAATCTGCTTGTATTCAGAAGCTCCTACACTAGGAAACCAGAATAATTGGCTGATTAAGTCTACTATGTGTAATTAAAGCACAAATTAAGCATATGTGTTTCTCCTTATCTTGCGATACAAAGAAATGGTGTGTGTGCACTTATGCCTAAATGCACAATAAAATGGTGTCTATTTCAGAAAGTTCAGCATACATTGTGAATTTAATTAAACATTTTTAAACAAAATGTTGACTATTCAATTCTGATTACAGATCTTTAACTTTTTGATAGACAAGATCTTTTATCAAATGATAAGTTTGCTCTTTAAGATTACTGAACTCTTGAATACCGCAGAAGCAACTATGTAATTGTTTATAATGAAACATTTCCAAACATCACACTGCTGTAACTACCATGATTTTGCAAAGAAGGAATTTTGAAAATGCCTGTCTCAGAAAAAAGCTGGCTGCTTTTTTTCATTTTAGTTCATAGAACCACAGGCTGGTTTGGGTTGGAAGGTACCTTAAAGCTGCCTGCCATAGGCAGAGACACCTCCCACAAGACCAGGTTGCTCCAAGCCCTTCCAACCTGGCTTTGAGCACTGCCACAGCTTCTCTGGGCAGCCTGTGCCAGCTATCACTACCCTCACAGGGACGAATTTCTGCCTAAGATCTCATCTAAATCTCCCCTCTGTCAGGTTAAAACTATTCCTGCTTGTCCTGTCCCTATAGGCACTTGTCCAAAGCCCCTTTCCAGCTTTCACATTGACCCCCTTTAGATCTTGGAAGACTATTTATTATAGAATCACAGAATCAAATAGGTTGGAAAACCACTTTAAGATCATCAAGTCCAGTTGTTACCCCAGGTCTGCCAAGACCACCACTAGACCATATCACACCTTTTTTAACACTTCCAGCTTGCAGTGATTTCACCACTTTCCTGGAAAACCTCTTCCAATGCCTGATCAACCTCTCTGTGAAGAAATTTTTTCCTAAGATCAAATCTAAACCTCCCTGACTTAGTTTGAGACCATTACCTCTTGTCCTATCAAGTATTACTTGGAAGAAGAGGCCTACCCTTACCTCACTACAACCTCCTCTCAGGTAGCTGTAGACAGCGGTAAGGTACCCCGTGAGTCTTCTCCAGACTTAAAAATCCCAGTTCCCTCACTCTAAATCCTCCAAGTTTAGGTATACCTATAAAAGGCAAATTAAAATTACGGTGGTGGTAGTGCTTATGGGACAAAACCTAGTGGTACAACTAGGAAAACCATGGGGTTTTCTTTGTTCTTTATGGTAGTGATTATTTCAGAGCTTATTCACTCATAATTTGTAATGTTTCTCTAAGGTAAATTTTATGTAAAGGACTGATGGCCAGTATCTTAAAGGTTCAAAAGGCAACATCAAATTGGAAATTAGTTGATTTCAAAATAATGTTAAATTCCATTTCAGATGTCATATCTTTCTTCTCTATCCCTCACAAGTGTATATGACTTTTTGCTTCCATTTTCAGAAATTTTTTCCTCCTGCTTTTATGTTAAACACCTACAAAAGCAGAAGAAATAAGAAAACTGCTGCAAAAAAATATGAAAGGAAACAAAATGCCTATTGCTGTGATCTAGTTAGCATCATGTCAGTAATATTTTAAACCAAGCTTCAGTACTTTTAATGTATGAATTCACAGCATTCCTTTAAATTAGAACTCCCATTAATTAGCTTAGGTTTTTATAGCCTAAGACAGTTTTTCTTCATTCCCTTGACACGAGAGTTTAATGAGAGAATGCCTGCTTGAATGAGCATTGCCAAAAGTCATTAAATGTTCTTCAAGTGTCTTTTTTCTTCCATGAATAAACCATTCAAGACACATTCAACAGCCTATAGTATCTTGGTCATGGATCATACTATATATTACAGAACACTGTTTTGTCTTATATATCCTGCTGTCCTTTTGGTGTGATTTAGAAGCAAGTCCTACCAGACAGTCAACATAAATAGCTATGCTGTAACATAACATAAGTTCATCCCAGTCGTTTCCTTCTCTGTTTTCCAGCTACCCTCTCCTTTACTTTTATGGAGGATTGATTCACAGATCAGCATAAGGCTATGCCAAGCTCATTTCATAGAATCATAGAATAGTTAGGGTTGGAAAGGACCTTAAGATCATCTAGTTCCAATCCCCCTGCCATGGGAAGGGACACCTCACACTAAACCATGCCACCCAAAGCTCTGTGCAACTTGAACTCCGTTAGGGATGGAGCATTCACAACCCCCCTGGGCAACCCATTCCAGTGCCTCACCACCCTAACAGTAAAGAACTTCTTCCTTTTATACAATCTAAACTTCCACTGTTTAAGTTTTAACCCATTACCCCTTGTCCTATCACTACAGTCCCTAATGAAGAGCTCCTCCCCAGCATCCTTATAGCCCCCTTCAGATACTGGAAGGCTGCTATGAGGTCTCCACGCAGCTTTCTCTTCTCCAGGCTGAAAAGTCCTAACTTTTTCACACTGTCTTCATACGGGAGGTTATCCAGCCCCTGATCATCCTCGTGGCCCTCCCCTGGACTTGTTCCAACAGTTCCATATCGTTTTTATGTTGAGGACACCAGAACTGTGCACAATACTCCAAGTGAGGTCGCATGAGAGCAGAGTAGAGGGGCAGGCTCACCTCCTTTGACCCGCTGGTCACGCTCCTTTTGATGCAGCCTAGGATATGGTTGGCTTTCTGGGCTGCAAGCACACACTGAAGCCAACTCCTGTTCATTTTCTCACCAACCAACACCCCAAGTAATTCTCCATAGGGCTCCTCTGAATCGCTTCTCTGCCCAGTCTGTAGGTATGCCTGGGATTGCCCCGACCCAGCTATAGGACCTTGCACTTGTCATGGTTGAACTTCATAAGGTTGGCATCAGCCCACCTAACAAGCATGTCAAGGTCCCTCTGGATGGCATTCCTTCCCTCCAGCATATCAACCGGACCACACAGCTTGGTGTCATCGGCAAACTTGCTGAGGGTACACTCAATCCTACTGTCCATGTTATCAACAAAGATGTTGAACAAGACCGTTCCCTACACAGATCCCTAAGGGACATCACTCGTTACTGGTCTCCAGCTGGACATTGATCCATTGACCACAACCCTTTGCGGGCAGGATTTCCCCTTAGTGAAGCCATGCTGGCTGTCACCAACCACCTTGTTTTTCACGTGCCTTAGCATGCCTTCCAGGAGAATGTGCTCCAAGATTTTGCCAGGCACAGAGGTGAGACTGACTGATCTGTAGTTCCCTGGGTCATCCATTTCCCCCTTCTTGAAAGTGGGGTTATATTTCCCTTTTTCCAGTCATTGGGAATTTGAAATTATCTTTTAATTTTGGAAGCAGCAGATATTTGTCCAGTATTCTTTCACATTTTATCACTGCTTTTGTGATGTCAGTAATTTTGAGGATGTCTTGCAAATGCTTCATTAAGCTTCTTGTTATCATTGACTTTCAGTTGTCAAGTTTGCCACAGTACAATAATACTAAAATTATAATTACACTGGATAGTTTTCTCTCAGGCTGAAAGATATATGCTTCATTTTCCAGGTGTCCAAACCACATAGCCACTTTTCATATTGATGCATTTTTTTTCCTCACTTTGCAGTCTATTGCAGTTTATAGTGGTATTCAAATACATAAGGGGGAGTTCAGCTCTGGGGTACCCACAGAAGAAGGATGTGGACCTGCTTGAGTGAGTCCAGAGTCAGGCATGAAGATGCTGCAAGGGCTGGAGCACCTGTGCTCTGTAGACAGGCTGAGAGAGCTGGGCTTGTTCAGCCTGGAAAAGAGAAGGTTCTGTGGAGGCCCAAGAGCAGCTTCCAGTGCCCAAAGGGGCAACAAGAAAACTGGAGAGGGGCTTTTGACAAGGGCCTGTAGGGGCAGGACAAGGGGAATGGCTTTAAACAGAAATTGGGGAGATCTAGATTAGAGATTAGGAAGAAGGTCTTCCCTGTGAGGGTGGTGAGGCACTGGCCAAGGTCAAGAATATGATTTAGGACTCCTGTAAATACTAAGCAATATAAGCTGCCCAAAATATAGTCATCTAGCTTTATCAATCAATGAAGAAAAATAAATGCTTCTAGGAGGGGATTTCTTAAATCCTGAAATGTATGGTGTAAAAAGTTAGATTAAACCTACTTCATGTGCTATGCCACCTCAAATTGCTTATACTACTATATTTGCCACATGAGTGTGAGAGGTCCTTTTCATTGTAGGGATTTCTGATTGGAAGAAAAAGAAAATTCTAAAGTGATTCTATATATTTATCTGGATTATAATGAAATTTGTTTCCTTTGGGATTTTGTTTTTCTTACAGCGTTGGTAAACTTTTGTCTCTTGGTGGAGAAGTACTCCCCCTATCTTTCTATCATTCATACCAGGAAATCTTAGATCTCAGTTAAGATCTTTTTTGTTAAACACTTTTGGTTAGTTAAAAAGCAATTATTTAATGGAAACTTACAATTAAAGATGTTTTAGGTAGACTGATGTCTGTTTTTTAATTTCAGCATGTTCTTTCCTCAGCAGTTTCATCTGATTCAGAAATTTTTTAAAAATTACTTTTCCTAACCCAATATTTTTGACTGTTACTAATTGTGCTTTTACTCTAAGATCGCTATGAACTGTTGGGGTAATATAGACTAGGAAGAAGATATGATGTCTAGAAAACAGAGATGCAAGGTACTAGACGGTAGAATATTGCTAGTATGTAGACTGATTCTTCTAAATTACCTTCATACCACAGGGTTTTTTGTTTAGTTTCAGTCCAAAAATGGTCCCAAAAGAGAAATTCAAGGTAGCTTTGCCATTTGAATAAAATTATAGTATGAGAGTAATTATTAGAAACAGGCAGGTCTACATTTCTTGGGTTTTTTGGACTGCTTTTAAGAAAACTTTAAAGTTGTGCATAAGAAGGTAGGAATTGCAGCTTCTGCTCAGCTTCCAGCTACTATATTCTCTCAACAACTGTCAGTAAATGAGTTTTTTCCACTCTTAAATATGAACATCTGCAAATGAAAAAAGGCTTTCAGGAACAAAAAGTTATTCACTGTTTCCTTGTCTGATCAAGAGGTGTTTGTATAATAATTCATGTAGAAAATTTTTTGAGCATAGAGAAAAAAAGCTTATGTCAAGTGTAAAAATATAAATGTTGTATTTATGGCTTGTAGGTTTTTTCTGGTGTCTTCCATCTGTAAGTCTATATATATTTGCACCTAACTTGTAAACTCTATGTTACAGTTCTGAAAGTCCATAGTAATTAAGATAATTCTCAAACATTTGTTAATGCAACAACACTACTAGTGACTTCCCTAAAAGCCTGTGTGTTGTAGATGAAAGATTAATTTCCCCTTCTTCTCTGCAATTCCATTTACATGAGATTGTCCAAAATCGCTGTGTTTGCCTGATAGACTTCTGTATACTGAGATGTTACTAAACACTGAAGGAGGAATTGCTTCACTCTTACTCTTCTTGTCTCTTCATTTTTGCATTTGCAGATTATGTGCAGCCTGATTTGCTAAGCTTTAACCATTTATTTTGTGTAAGAATGTAAAATTATTTAGAATACAAGAGATTTCTTTAGAGAAGCATCTGAAAATAATTCTAAGAATTCACCCTGATCCTCAAAAGAAATTTAGAAATTTAGAACACTTTGAAAAGTGATCTCAATTTAAAAAGGAGATGTGAGGAAATATAATTAATCACTTTGTTTCTTAATGCATTGATAACATTTTGTCTGGTTTTACACATGTTAACACAGTCAGCAGCGACAAATGTGTTTGTAGAGTCCAATTTCTGTGTCATGTTTTTACCACTTCTAAAGTTTTTCAGAGCAAATCCTCATAAGTAATACTGGATTTGTTGACAGTTCAGTTTACCCTCTTCTGCTTATATTGTATTATCTTAGGAAAGAAAATATTTTTATATCTCTTACTATTTAAAAAGTATTACTGACATATGCTATTTTATTATATTATAGGAACAAAGCTTAATATCTTTTTCATTCATTAAAAACATGTATTCCTGGGTTACCCTCGGCCAGAGACTGAACCAAAATCAGACTCCACCATCCATTGTCTCAAAGACTGGTATGAGAACCTGAGATGGGATTCCACCAATCCATGGTCTCAGGGATGGGTGGGAGGAGTTGACATAAGACTCCAATGTCTTATCTGAATTGAGATAAGACTGTGCCATCTATCATCTTGAGGAATGGTGTGAGGAATTGCTGCCCATTATCCCAAGGATTGCTACAAACAGGTGCAGCTGAAGAGCTGGCTGCAAGACCAGTGAAACTGGTAATATGCATGCAATACATGAAGTTTATGTGAGAAATGTGCTCACTTCTAAAAAAAAACATTCATTAGGGACAAAGTCAATGGATCAAAAAAAAACAGCATTGGGCGCATGGCTGTAGCCAGAGGCATACTGTTATACCTGTACACAAGCTTTTTGTCCATTCTATATTGCATCATATAGTTACCCCGAGGACAGGGAGGAATTATTACAATTGCTTCTCCAAAAGGATTTCCGTAAGTCCGCCCTGGTCTCCTCCTTTTGGCGCATGCTCTCTGCCTCCCGGTAGTCATCTCAGGGGTTTCTGGGGATGAAGTAAGACGTCTTCCTCTAAGGTGAACTTTTCACCCTGGGTCTTGAGCCAGTTCTGACCAGCCCTGTGGGTGTCAGTTCTTTCAGTTTCTCTCACTGGTGTTACATTACAGGATGGTCATGCTTGATAAGATTTTATCTTGTGCAAGCCACATATGCTTGGGGAAAGCAGAATTTCATTAACCTTTTATTACCTCTGATATTAAGAACATAGTGATGCAGAGGGTTAGCCAATATACAAGGGGGTTAGAGGAATTTACTTAAACAAAAGTATTGTCTGCTGTAAACACCTATCATGCCTGTCACTAAGCAGAACAAAGGCACAAACTACTGATAAGGGGAGAAGCAGAGGACTGGTTCTATTGATAAGCAACTATTGATAAGGAAAAGCAGACACCTGAGTCTATTGATAAGGGGTAGAAGCAGATGGTTTATGGCTGGGATAAGATTAAAAGGTGAAAAGTTAAGAAGAGGAAGACTCATTTACTTCTTCATCTTGAAGACCCCTGCAAGGAGGTATTTGTACACTTATAAATACAAGCTGCCACACATACATAGATCAGAGCAGCAAAATATCTACATATTTTGATGAAATCTGGGGACAAATCTTGCACCAAGTCACTAGAGATGATACCTTATGGGTTTTGAAGAGTTATGGTACAAACTTACCTTGTGGCTACCAAATTTTATTTTTCAAGGTACCCTGAGACACACTGCCACTCCTACTTTTGTAGACAGAATGGCCATGTTTGAACATGCTTTTGTGTTAGTTTTGATCTACTGTTTCTAAGGAATGCATGCCTGCTTGGCTCATTACCTTAACATTCTCAAATAAATTGAGATTTTATGTCAAATTCCTGTTTAAAACATTTTTCTCTTGCTGAAGTAGTTCCTCTGCTTTGAGTAAAGATTTTGATATCAACACTTTTGATTTATGTGGGGAGTGAAGGCGATAAGATTTGCATGAAAAGCAGTTTGGGAATGAGCTCGGAGGCCTTGGTGCTTGACAAGCCCGGGGGCGAAGAGTTGGGGTGTTGAAGGACAGGGAAGGCCAAAGAGCATGCCTTGGGAGGATGGGCCCGGATGTAGTTGTGGCAGGAGTCTCAGCTGACTATGTGGGGGTTGTGAGAGGGTCTGCAACATTTTATTTACCTGGAGAGTTTTACAGGGGCCAATGTTGCATGTATGTGCAGGTTGGGAAAGTACCGAACAGGAGGATAAAAAGGGCTTGGCTGTAATAAAGTGGGATTTGAGTCTCCATTAGGATTTGAGTCTCCTCATCAACTTGAGTCCGTGTAGTGAAACTCCACAAATGGCGCCCACCACGTGGAGCTCGAAAAGCAACTAGTCATCGAGCCTGTGGCATGGCTCAGCCGAACTACATGCTGAAAGGAAGCAAGGGTGCATGCTGAAAGGAAGCGAATTCAAACCCTGCAGGTTTCCTCTCACAGGACGGGGGTAAGCGGCTGAGAATTATGGGGTCTGCTTTAACAAAAGAGCAAAGAAATGTTCTAGGAGTTTTTGCTATAATTCTTAAGCAGTATGGGAAAAAAGTTGATGATGAAGAATTGAAACGTATCCTTCTCTGGGCATCAAAAGCAGATCCATCTATTAATACTACTAATATTTATACCCCGAAGATATGGGGCAAAATTGGTTTTAATTTGTGGGAATGTGCTGCAAAAAATGATAAAGTTGCCACCACTTTATTGAGCCCTTCAAGAGTTATTTCTGAAACTTTTAAACTTCATGCCTGCTCACAAGCACAGGGGGCAGAAGCAACACATTCAGCTCCTGTACCACCACCCTCTTTGCTGGACGCTTCTGTGAGATCAAAAAATCAGTCTGCTGTTGTTGCTCTTGTGATTCTGCTGTCTGATAATTCTGATGCCGGCCTGGATGGTCCTTTTGACCAGGGGGCTATGGATCTGGAAAAGGAGCCTGATTTATGTCCCCTGTATCCTTATGATAAATGGGCAGCCATAAAGGGAGAAGCAAGATGGGCAGGGGATGCAGATGTGTTGTGTGCTTTCCCTGTGGTGTATCTGCTGGATCGAGAGCCTGACACCTTGCATGGCGATGATGCTTCTCTGAGCTGGTTTCCTGATCATCTTCACAGGGTCCTTGCACCACATTCTGTACATGGGACCATGCATTAAGGCTAATGATTGTCTGTCTGGATTTTGTGGTTCAAATATTGTAATTGTGTGGAGTGTGCTTGTGGGATCCCTTGTGTGTGTGTGTGTGAGTGTGTGTGTATGTGTGTGTGTTGAGGGCAGATGGCGTTCAGTATATTTTTTGTTGTCAGGTTCACGCAAAAGTTTTTAACAGGGGGACATTAAAAGGCAGTGATGTCCCTTTAGTTGTTTGGTAACCATGTTCAAAAGAAGCCGAACAGGGGGATAAAAAGGGCTTGGTTGTAATTGATGCAGAGGGTTGACCAATGTACAAGGGGGTGTGAGGAATTCGCTTGCTTAAATAAAAGTATTGTCTGCTGTAAATACCTAAAAAAAGCAGACTCCTGAGTCTATTGGTAAGGGGGAGAAGCAGATGGTTTATGGCTGGGATACCGACCAAACCCTAAGGCTATGCGTGAAGATTAAATGGTGAAAAGTTTAAGGAGAGGAAGACTCATTTACTTCATCTTGAAGACCCCTGCCCACAGGAGGAAGACTCATTTACTTCGTCTTGAGACCCCTGCCCATGACTAGAAGGGGCACTGCACAGGCGCAAAGGACCTTCTAACTCATTATAATATGAAGCGGGGATAGATACTAAATATGTATAGGCGTATCGAGTAATTTAATGCATATGTATACCTTAAGAGAACAAATGTAGAGGGAAAACCGACCCTGAGTGTGCATACTTTGGAGGAGCTATCCCCATGCACCTCAGCGCTGAATAAAAAGCATACCTACTTTACAACTTTAACGAGTTGTGGAGTCAATCCGCATGTCATAATAAAGTGGGATTTGAGTCTCCGTTAGGATTTGAATCTCCTCATCAACTTGAGTCAGTGTTGTGAAACACCACATGTTTAGATCTTCAGCTTGCTTGGTCTTGGTGTTTTGTTTTTTGGTTTAGGGTTTTTTTTTTTGGCGGGGGGAGTTGTTTGTTTGTTCGTGTGGTTGGTTTTTAAGCCCACTTCCACAAGTTCTTTTATACAATTTTAGGGTGTGGACTGATAAACAAACAAGCCTTTCTCATTTTGGGTTTCTGTGATGGTCTGATCATCATTATTCAGATTCCGTTTATACAGAATTCAGTCTTACTTTTGACAGCTAGTTAAGCTGAAGCACAGGCCAGAAGTGCTTGCGGTTTGCTCAGTCATGCTCCACAGCAGATATAGGACTAGTGCACATGGATTCCCATTTCTAGGTTCTAGCTATAGGACTAGTGCACATGGATTCCCATTTCTAGGTTCTAGCTTGAGTAATCACTGGCCAACTGTAACAGAGGGTAGAAATAACACTCTATTACTGCCTTTGTGCACTTTTCTGAGAACTGCATTTGTGGAGTATCACGACACGAACTCAAATTGATGAGGCGACTCAAACCCAAACTGAGACTCAAATCCAACTTTATTACAACCAAGCCTTTTCTATCCTCCTGTTCAGTACTTTCCGAACCTGCACAAACATGCCACTTTAAATCTCATTGTCCCCCGCAAAAGCCTTCAGGTAAATAGTCCAACCACAATGCTAAGCACATGTTGTCCAGACAACAACAGCTTCACCCCACAGTCTCAGACCCTCTCGCAATCCCCTGGCTCCAACTGAGACTCCCACCACAACATGCGGACCCATCCTCCCAAGGCTTATTTTTCAACCTTTCCTGTCCTTCAACGGCCCAACTCATTGCCTCAGGGCTTGTTAAACCTTAATGCCCCAGAGCTCAATCCCAAACTGTTTGTCATGCAAATCTTATTGCCTTCACTCCCTGCATGCCACTGCTTCATCACACTCACAGGGTAGAACTTCTTCCTAATATATAATCAAATCTAAACATACCCTCTTTCAGAACAAAAATATTTTTTCAGAATACTCAGAATTCTTTTTCTGCCTAGACAATTTTAGTATTTAATCCCTTTGTATTATAGACATGACAAATAAGACCTGGATTCTGATTAGTACTTTCCTAAAACTTTTACTTACTACTTACTACTTATGTCAATGGAAGAATTTGGACTAATTTCACAAATCTGAGTGAGACTTTAAATAAACTACTAAAATAATTCTATCATTTTGGGGTTTTGTGACTTGTTGTATCTCTGAGACTGTTCCTTAGTACCTCTAAGGTTACCATGTCACAGCTGAAACTGAGAAGTGAAAGGCAGCTGTCCTAGATTGTTTGAGTAATATTATTAGCTGATCTGAGGATTGATATAATTACATTGATTTCACAGAGGAATATCAATTTACCCTTGAAAGTATATAAAAGACCTACTTATGTTATAAAAATTTCGTCTTAGCCATGATCCGATTCTATTATTTTATTACAATTGATTAATATCGAGAGGCAATAAGCAAGCAGCACTGGGTGCGCCGGAGAGTCTCCACTCCACCTAGGACACACACCGGGGTCTTTGGGGTCCAGTCTCTTATACTTCTTGGTCCTGGGTCTCAGCCAATCCCTTCTTCTTCTGTACCCAGGTGCCTATGATGTGGCCCCTTTTCATTGTTCTTGTTGCTGAGGTCTGCTTTTTGGTGAAGAAACTTCTTAGAAGAGGAAACTGAACTCCTTGGTAATGTATTAACAGGAAAACGTTTGTCACAAGCTTAACCACAGCTGTAGCTCTATTTGTTCCATATCTTATATGTTTATCTGTCAAATACCCAAGTTTCACAATATCCTGCAACAGAATGTGTCTCTCAGTCACCCAACCATGCAAACATTTAGGTAACTGAACAAAGGGATTATCCCTCTGTTGTTTCTTCTCTTTCATCATTGCATTGATATGAACAAACATCATAGTCATGATCATTCTTATACATCTCACGCAAGGTACAATGATCACGAGGAGTTCCAAATTGTTGACACGAATCATTCCTGTATATTCCACACTTGCAAGACAGCATTTAAATCTACCAATCAATTCTATATTTTAGTTACTTCTTTTTTAATCTTTTGTTATCTGCATCACCAGTGTTTCATTTCCTGAAACAGTGACTCTATTAATATCTGAAACATAAAAAAATAACTAAACAAATAGGTTGTCATTAAGTTAGGAGCAGTACTTTGGTGTAGTTTCCTGTTACCAAAAAAAACCACACTCACTGCTGGTCATGTCATACTCATGGTTAGGAACATTACTGGGTTCCATATGGGTGCGCAGGCATAATGTCACCCTTGAGTAGAAGTTATTTATTTCTGAACATGGTATTAACTATATATGCTTTTGTCATCTCTTGTCTTGATTAGGGGAAATCCTGACTGTAAATTGTTCAGGCTTTGGAAAGATCTTCAGTTAGTACAAAATACTATGAGGCACTTAGCTGGAAGGCACAAGTGCATTTCCAGTAAGTGGAATGAAGGGAATATTAGCAGGAGGAAATAACTGTTACATGCAGTAAATGTTAACAATCTTTTGTTTTTTACACTCATGTTTAAGGCGTTTGGTGGGCATGATGAACTATATACAACAAATCTTTTGCCTCATTAGTCTTGACTGCAAAAGATCTGTATAGTCAACTGCTCTACCAGTACTCTAAATTGCTCTTACATCATGTCCTGGGTTTACCAGTAGCCGTTTTGCTCCTTCTTAGTAACTCGCGCAAGCTCTGTGTTTTGACTTCCAGCATGGGCAGAGAGCGAGCTGATAACACCGATTGTTTTTAATTGTTGTTAAGTAATGTTTATTTTGACCAAGGACTCTGTGAGTCTCATGCTCTGCTGGGGACGAGGGGAGGCCAGGAGAAAGCAGAGACAGGACACCTGACCCAAACTAGCCAAAGAGGTATTCCATACCACAGCACGTCATCTGGGAGTTACCCAGAAGGGCACACTCTCTCTTCAGGGGGGTCAAACTCGTTCGGCAGTGGTATCGTATTCTCTTGTTATTTTCTCTTATCAATATTATCGTTGGCGGTAGCAGCAGTGATTTGTGTTATACCTTAGTTACTGGGTTGTTCTTATCTCAACCCGTGGGAGTTACATTCTCTTGATTCTCCTCCCCATCCCTCCGGGAGCAGGGAGGTTAGGGGTGGGGGGGTGAGTGAACGAGCTCTTGTGTTTGGGTTTCAACCACGACACATCATCATCATTTTCTCTCTGGAATACTGATAACCAAAGACCTCTCTCCGTAAAAAGGTTATGATTACAATGTTTTATTAAAATCATGGTTTAAAGCTCTAATTAAATCACCCACCTCTAAACAACCTAGGTGCAGGACCTTATTATAAGGTCCTGCACCTGGTTTGGGGCAATCCCAAGTACAAAAACAGACTGGACTGAGACAGGATTGAGAGCAGCCCTGAGGAGAAGGACTTGGGGTTGGTGGTTAATGAGAAGCTACCCATGACCCAGTAGTGTGGGCTTGAGCTAGAACCCCACTGTGTGCTGGGATGAATCCCCAGAGTGTGAAAAGCAGGTCAAGGGAGGGGATTCTCTCCCTCTGCTATGCTCTGGGGAGAACCCCCTTCAGTCCTGTACCCAGATCTGGGGCAACAGCACAAGATGGATGCAGAGCTGTTGGAATGAGTCCAGAGGGGGGCATGGAGATGCTGCGAGGGCTGGAGCAGCTCTGCTTTGGAGCCAGGCTGAGAGAATTGGGCTTGTTCAGCCTGGAGAAGGCTCCAGGGAGACCTTAGAGCAGCTTCCAGTGCCTAAAGAGGCTACAAGAAACCTGGAGAGGGGCTTTTGAAAAGGGCCTGTAGTGACAGGACAAGTGGAAATGGCTTTAACATGACAGAGGGAAGATTTAGCTTAAACATTAGGAAAAAGGTCTTTATCACTCATTTGGGGCAGCATGTACCTTCTTATTTTTCTAATGGCAAGTCAATAGTATATTAATGATTAAGTACAAATGAAAGCTCTATGGCTGCAACATCTTCTCCAACATATCTATTATGTCTCCTTAGCACCAGGTGTTGGAATTTCTCTGTTCCTTTTTATCTTTATCTGCAGGCTCCAATCTACAGATAAAAGATGGAGCTGTAAATGATGCAATAGAAACCTGTAGTTACGACATTTTCAAGCTTATTTTGCAAAAGCTACTGAGGTAGAAAAATTAACCTTGGACAACTTCTGAATCCTGAACTTTGAACTTTCTGATTTTTCTGTTCTGCAAATTTACCAGCCTCTGACAAATTCAGGCATAGAAGAAATGAAAATCCATTGAAATGGATAAATTTAAAGTCAAAGTTATAATTCCCTGTTTACTATAAGATGATAACAAGGTGATGACTGAGCTTTTTTATGTTTCAAAACAAAAAATGAGTGTAAGCCACAGAATGTTTCTTCAGTAGATGTTTATTAAATTCAGAGTTCTAAAAAAAAAACCACCACCTGCTAGAAGCTAATCATTGAAACACCAGGCAGATACAGAATAGTTCCAGAATGCTCTTTGACCAGAATAATTATTCATTTGTCTATAAAGTCTATGAGTTATTGCAGACTCTTTTTTCTTGGGGGCATCTTCCTACATTTATTTACTAATTTTTATCTGCTAATTACATGAATGGCAGCAAAATTAGTTTGCATATAAGAATCCTACCGTGCTCAAAATAAACTATATCAGTCGCAGTTACAGGATATTTCTGAACTGATTATTGTAATTATCTTTCTAATTTTCCCTCTATGAAAATGTTTACATAGTTTTTCAGCACTGGAGATAAAGTTTTGAGCCTCTGAGATATAAATAGATTATCTCAATTCCACAGAGGGCAAATAAAAAGAAACATCACCTGAAGTGTTCTGACCTTTTTATTGGTGAGATTGACTTTTTGCATGTTTCACTAACAGTTCATTCCAATGTATTTCATCTAGCTAGACTAAATATCCTTTTAGGATGAGAAACTGAATTTGAAGTTGCCATACTAGGCCATTGAGGAAATAATTTGAACTTTTTGAGAACTGTGAAGTAATATTACCAAATGTCTTGAAGTTGTATAGTAGAGGACTTTCCTTAGGTGTGAGCCAGAAGTGTCTTAATTTATCAGCACCAGCTCTGTATGTAGAAAAAGGAGCTTATGATCTGTTGTGAGAAAAATCTCAACATAAATCTGAAGAAGAAATCAACATTCTGAATCCATACACCTTCTTTACATGCTGATTTTGTTATACACCCTGATAATGGAGAGGAGAGGAAAGGACAGAACAACTATGATGGTCAGGACAGAAAGGGTCCCATGTTTTGGGTTCTCCATATTAGGTAGCAAATGGTGGCAAAACAGAGAAGCAAAAATGATGAGTTACAGTCAAAAAATGTTATTTGTCTGCTGGAATTTAAATACAAATAAAAATAAAAGAATAGACAAATGAAACAGGAATAAAACAGCATTGCAAATATGTAACAGTTTTCTATGCATGCAGTTCATATACAGAATTCTTCTGTGATGTTATCAGATACTTTGTTATGGCTATTATATTTGATATTTGACATTTTATAATATTATTATATTGCTCTGAAGAACTTGTAGGTCATTTACATCTCTACAGATTCTTTGAGTTGAAGGGAATCTGCTTATTACATTTGATTCACAACAGAGAGGAATTAAGATAGAAGCCTAACTAGAAATCCCTGCTGCGGTTTAATGTCAAAAGGTGTAATAATTATTTTATACTTATAAGTTAAAATGGTTAGTTTTCTCATCTTATCTCTTCTTGATTAGTTCTGTGCATCTCTATAACTACCTCTACAGTACTTTAGTTCTGTGCATCTCTATAACTACCTCTACAGTACTTTTAAATACTGTCTGAGGAAAATATTTTCAGAAAAATCAGTTTGAAACCTCACAACTTGTCCTAACCTATTCTAAATTCTGTAGCATTGAATTTCAGAAAACCTTAAAAAAGTACTAGCTTCCTTGCTGTGAGCCCTTAGTAAACAATTCTGCACTTTGGTATAGCACTAGTTATCTCAGAAATTCACAGCACATTAAATAAGCTTAACAACATTCCACTGAGACAAATAAATATTTCCAGATGCAGTAAAATATTTTTTACTTGAGACTACGATATGATCAAATTCCTCCAGTGGGTCAGTAATGAGACTGGATATAAGCATGGTATAGTTAAAATTCTTAGTGTCTTTGCATAATTCTTTCTCATTTTAATACAGTGGAAACATTTTTACATCATAGGAAAACAGAGGAACCTTTATTATAGCAATGCAAAGAAGTCACTGTGATTTTGCACTGGGCTGCAGCTCAGAGGCTTCTGCCGGAAATACTTGGTAGTACATAAATAGTCTCCAGCCTGAGAAATTTGAAGAGACGTTAATGGTCCAGTCACTAATTTTAAGTCAACACAATGGATGGAAAAGGAAATTCTATTTAAAAAATTAAGAGTAATTTTGGGTAAAAAACATTCTGTTTTGAACCAGGAGGCCTATGTAGATGCCATAGGGTGAAAAAAGAACAAAGGGTTAACAGATGGGAATATCAAAGGAGTGCATTAATAAACTATTTTAAAAAATTACAAAATGCAAACTGAGGAGCAACCCAAGTTAAAATTTTAATAGTTAATATTTGGATGAGAGGCAATGGAAGCTTTACTCACAAGTGCACAAGTGTCCACAATTATTTTTTTTTTTTTTTTTTTTTGAAGAGCGGGGCAAAATATGAAATTTTTCAGGTATGTGCAAATGAAAATATAAGGGTATTTCTGAACTCTTTCTGCTGTGGAATAGACAGGCTGAAATTTGTGATATTACACAAGCTACCTAGGGTATGAAAAAAACACCTCTTAACACATCAAGTCACAGACATATGATGTGCAGTCATCACTTAAAATTTTCATAATTACAAATGTCAGTGGCATTTACCAGATTCATTGAAGAAGTAATGACTCTGGATCGAAATTAATGATCAAAAATTTTTTGCCAGTCTTTTAGCTGGCAATTCTGCCAGGGCCTAGCAGAATGTCCCTTCCGAGTAATCAAAAACTCCTATGCAAACTGAACTAGTTGTTTTGAAGTGTATAAAATGAAGGACAGCTGCAAATACAGCAGGTTTGATGTTTTCTGATGATTTGCTAGAATTTTTCCTGGGTGTGTATGCCACAGCTGGAAGCTGTTTCGGTTTTAGTTTCCTACTGATTCCTAGGATTGATTGCTGAATAAATGCAAGACATTTGTCTAGCAAGTGAACAGACTCTTTATTCTTATTGCTGTCACCTAAGCAGTTCCTTTTGATCACATTTTTCAACTCCAGTAGAAATATGTCCTTACCTTTCAGAATCCAGTGGTATTGTAATCCATTTTGTTGGCCTCAGAGAAAGGTTACTCCAACAGCAAAAATTATTAACAGTTCTGTTCTTTGCTTTTTTACTACCTGATAGGAAGTAATTGAAAGCAGTGTGGATGCTGCATTGGTGTTTTCCTTCAGCTGCAGTTAAAGAAGACTAATAATTGATAGAATCACAGAATGGTTTGGGTTGGAAGGAACCTTAAAGCTCATCCAGTTCCAACCCCCTGCCTTGTCTCTTGTCTCCCACTGTTACTGAGACATATCCTCTTCTGAGGTATGTACTTACTGTTCACACTCTCAGTTCTCACACCAAATATTTGAGGGAATAAGGGGTGTGAGAAAATTCACCAGGAATTATTCTCCAATTAGAATAATCTTGTCACTCCTAGGCAATCTGTCTACCAACACCTACGGTTTACTGACATTTGTTTTTGCTGGAGTGAGCCTAGGGCAGCTACAGAGGAAAATAAGAAAGCATATAATATGTCAGGAGCCAAAAATACAGACCAATCAAGACAAAAAATAAATACTGTGTAATCTAGAGGAAGAAAAAAAAAAAAACCAAAAAAAACAAACCCCCAAAAAAAACAGAACAAAAAAACATAAGTATTGAGTCCAAAGTAATGGCTTTCACAGTCTAACCATGAGTGACATAGTGTGGGTGCCAAAACTGATCCACAGCCTAAGTTTGTATCTGTTATTAAACAGAAACAGAAACTTGGATCTTTAATATCATACCTGAACATTGTTTTTGTAATTCTCCTTTTCCTCCAGTTTCCCACTTTCATTTTTTCTCACTGAAAAGTAGTTTCTCCCTCAGAATGAATGTTATAAACCCTGTCCAAATTAGCTGGTAGGTGACCAGTTAGTAGGTAACACTATCTACTAGTAGTACTAGGTAACTAATAGGGTTACCAGTAGCTAACACACTACTACTCTTAATGCCCCATCCCTGGCAGTGCTTAAGGCCAGGCTGGACAGGGCTTGGAGCAACGTGGTCTAGGGGAAGGTGTCCCTGCCTGTGGCCAGGGGTTGAAACTGGATAAGCTTTAAAGGTCCCTTCCAACCCAAACCATTTTGTGATTCTATGATTACTACTATGATACTATGAACACATAACATGGTTCAACAGGCAGCCTGATAAAAGCTCTTTTGGCCAAGGAAATTCTGTGATGGAAGAGTTTTCTGTGACCCCCCCCCCCAACAGCAGCAGTTTCAGTGACAAGCACACCTGTATGGGGAACGCATCTAACCTTGTCAGAGGGAGAGGTGACAGCGGCATGAGAAAGAGCTATACACAGATTTGTTTGGAAAACTAGCTAGTTTCTTGAAGGCCTCAGTCAAAACCTTTTTTGCCTTGTAACAAGCAGAGACATGACCTCTTCCACAATTTCCACGGTTTCTGCCTAGAGAAAGAAGAGCGTGCTACCAATATCACTGTGAGGATCAATCAAAGCACTGTATCCTGATGAGGAGTGAGCAGTGTGAGCCAGACCTTGAATGACCTGACAAAAAAAGATACTGCTGTTTCTGACAGGTACTGGCAATTCCTGGTAAGGATTCCTGGTAAGGAGATGGGCATTGCAGGATGAGAGGGATGAAAACCTGTCGTGGTTTAAGCCCTGCTGGCAACAAGAATCACGCAGCCATTCGCTCATCCCCCCCACCCCCACCCCACCCTCCCCCTGCTCCTGGAGGGATGGGGAGGAGAATTCAAAGAATGTAACTCTCACAGGTTGAGATAAGAACAGTCCAGTAACTAAGTTATAACACAAACCACTGCTGCTACCACCAATACTAAGGGAAATAACAATGGAAGAGAATACAACCACTCACCACCAGCCGACAGATACCCAGCCTGACCTGAGCAGCTATCTAGCCCTTCTGGGTAATTGCTCCCCAGTTTATATAGTGGGCAAGATGTGCTGTGGTATGGAATACCTCTTTGGTTAGTTTGGGTCGGGTGTCCTGTCTCTGGTTCCTCCCGACTTCCCCTCCTCCCTGGCAGAGCATGAGACTCAGAAAGTCCTTGGTCAGAGTAAACATTAGTGAGCAGCCACTAAAAACATCAGTGTTACAAGCACTGTTCCCAGGCTGAAAGTCAAAAACACAATACTGCACCAGCTACTAAGACTGAGAAAAATGACTGCTACTGCTGAACCCAGGACAAAACCAGACTGTATTTGTCAAACAACTGGGAGCATGAACCTGTATGGTTGCTGAGATTCTAAGGTACGTTCAGGAAATTCAGAATATGATTGAAAAGCAGTAGTATGAGAGAATCATGCTGTTATTACATTAGGGAATTAATTCTTCAAACTTGGCCAAAAGCTTACCCATTGGGGCCCAAATCATTCATCTGTAGCTCTTGTTTTATTCTAATACTGGTTTTTGACCCATCTTTATCCTTACGTCTTTTCCTGCTTCAATCTCTCCATGTTTTTGTACCTGCCACATTTTTGCAGTTACCATTAGGATTCCCTTTAACAGGTTCTCAGTGTTATGACCTATATGCAGACAGATCAAACACAGATCAAATTATGCTTATTAAATTACTTTCCCTAATCAAAACTTATTTGTGTACACAGATTCTAAAATTCCCTGAAAGTGAATCAGCAACAAACCCAGTAAATAAGTTCCCTGTCATTCAGTCTTTTGCACTGCCTACTGGACCATGCTGACTTCTTGAGGTTTATTCAAGCAACTAAGAATCTTCCTAAGATGATGAGGATACTATTTGCCATGAGCCCATTCCAATAAAATATGTAAGGTCTCGTTTAGCTGCATGATTTTGCATGATTTATAACAGTAAGACTTTCTGTTGCCATGGGATGATTGAATTCTTCTAGGTCATCTGAAAAAGTATCAAAAGCTGTTTTCTTTCTGCAGGTATTGTAAGTGCTAATTGTTTTCCTGCTGACACGCACACACAAACACATTTCTGCAGAGTTTATGGGCTCAGCTGGTTAGGAAAAATCAACATTAGTTATCAGACAATGGTATTTTGAAGCTGATATAGTGTTCTTAGTTCTTCACACACAGCAGAATTTGGCACCGCATTTTGGAAGCAATGTAGGAGAATTTAATATGAAAGTAATCTTTCAAAAGCTTAAAAAAGCTTAAAAAGTATTTTTTCATTGAAACAGATGGTGCACAAAGAGGTAATGACAAAAAGAATTAATTAAAAATCCTTCTAAAATTTCATCAGTTTAGTTGTACAAAATGTGCAACTTTAAAAAACCTGAAAGGTGGGTATCTTACAGCAAAAGCAATCTAAATAGCTTACTAGAAGGAGTGGATATTTCTCTTACCATTGCGTTATGTACATACAATCTCTTTATTTACTGAGGAAAAAGACATTCTTTAAGTTGCCAGTAACAAATATTTCTATTATGTAGTTAATCTTTCCAAACTTGGATTTGTTTCTAGATGTATTTAATGTTTCAATGTGAAGATTTGCTTTAAGCAAAAAAAAAAAAAAAAAAAAAAAGTTTTCAGTCAAGTCTCTTCCCTTTTATTCCATCCTCCATTTATCCAAAATAGAAGTTGAAATCAGCTGTTTAGCTGATTGCTATGATCATGTACATTAAATAAGATCAGGTTATTTATTTCTCATTAATTGAAAACCGTATTTAATTGTTATTAATTGTTATGTTTCTTAAACACTTTGAAATTGCAGTATGGGTAATCTCCCAACTAAATATTTATCTTAGATTCAGTGAAAACAGAAAAGCACAAAAATATTTTCTGAGAGTACATTATCTGTCTTGACTCAGACACTGGGATGGCTGCCTGAGGAAACATATAGAATCACAGAATCATAGAATCATAGAATGGTTAGGGTTGGAAAGGACCCCAAGATCATCTAGTTCCAACCCCCCTGCCATGGACAGGGACACCTCTCACTAAACCATCCAACACAAGGCTTCATCCAACCTGGCCTTGAACACTGCCAGGGATGGAGCACTCACAACCTCCCTGGGCAACCGATTCCAGTGTCTCACCACCCTAATATGAAAGAATTTCCTCCTGATCTCCAATCTAAACTTCCCCTGTTTAAGTTTTAACCCATTACCCCTTGTCCTTTCACTACAGTCCCTGACAAAGAGTCCCTCCCCAGCATCCCTATAGGCCCCCTTCAGATACTGGAAGGCTGCTATGTGGTCCCCACGCAGCCTTCTCTTCTCCAGGCTGAAAAGCCCCAACTTCCTCAGCCTGTCTTCATATGGGAGGTGCTCCAGTCCCCTGATCATCCTTGCGGCCCTCCTCTGGACTTGTTCCATCAGTTCCATGTCCTTTTTATGTTGAGGACACCAGAACTGCACACAATACTCCAGGTGAGGTCTCACAAGAGCAGAGTAGAGGGGCAGGATCACCTCCTTCGACCTGCTGGTCACACTCCTTTTGATGCAGCCCAGGATACGGTTGGCTTTCTGGGCTGCGAGCGCACACTGCCAGCTCATGTTCATTTTCTCATCGACCAGCACCCCCAAGTCCTTCTCCACAGGGCTGCTCTGAATCTCTTCTTTGCCCAATCTGTAGCTGTGCCTGGGATTGCTCCGACACAGGTGTAGGACCCTGCACTTGTCGTGGTTGAACTTCATAAGGTTGGCATCAGCCCACCTCACAAGCGTGTCAAGGTCCCTCTGGATGGCATCCCTTCCCTCCAGCATATCAACCGGACCACACAGCTTGGTGTCATCGGCAAACTTGCTGAGGGCACACTCAATCCCACTGTCCATGTCAGCAACGAAGATGTTAAACACGACCGGTCCCAACACCGATCCCTGAGGGACACCGCTCGTTACCGGTCTCCAGCTAGACATCTAGCCATTGACCACAACTCTTTGTGTGCGGCCGTCCAGCCAGTTCTTTATCCACCGAGTGGTCCATCCATCAAATTGATATTATGGCAAAGTTTTGGCTCTATCTCCAATTTTTATTTCATGGACTGCAAAAAGCAATGCTAAAAAAATCCTTGAGGGTTAAATAAGGTGGTGCATGTAGATGTAATGAGCTGTAATATGCCCTAGCAGGATTAGAGTCTAGTGTTTGTGGACCTTATCTTCTTATCATAGAAGATAAATTCTGCTGAGAGTTTTACCTCTAAGGGGTTGTTATTAAAAAAATAGTCAAGATTGGTCTGACCAGAGGAGTTAATAAACAGGCACAGACAAAGAGGTACATCTGCAAGGACCGAGTTATAAAGGAGGAATGTCTAACTAGGCTGGCTCAAAACATGAAGTCTCCAAATAAATACATTTTTTATGGGTGGGAGTTTTCCTATAGTGGACAAAAGATGAAATTTTCTCTTTATATGCTTTTGCTCAGCTGTCTTAAATCAAATATAGTATACAAGCTGATTCTGTGATTTTAAACAGTTTTAATCTATTTGTAATGGTTAAAAAAAAATCCTTTTATGTGGGAGGTTTGTGCAAACTGGCTTTAAGGAGCTGAAACTCTCTCACTTGCTAATGAGGCTCTAAAGGTAGTTCCCTAGGTATTGATCAGACAGCGGTAACAGCAACACTGGCTGGGCTCAGTAACCCTAAAGGCACTGCCAAAAGAAGGACCCTAAAATTAATGCAGACACCATTCCCTGAACCCCAGTCTGGTTGGAGGTCCAAAATGCTGTTTCTGGATCAGTTCCACTCAGGGAAATCCCTCTGCCAAACACCACCAGCCTCAGCAGACTCTTGCCAGTGCCAACAACAGCAATTTCTATCTCTGAGCTCAACCGTTTTTGTCTTTGCCTTGCTTCCACTGCTGATGACCCCTCTACCAGTCTAAGTGGTATTTCCATATGGACCATGAGTCTGGGATGATCTCTTACTAGGCCCTTTCACAAGCCTAGAATCATCACATCCATATCAAGAATCACAAAGCCACTGTCCCAGTCTGTCTCTTTTAGGAACAAGCTTTGACCATTCTTAGCACAAACTCTTGCTTTCCAGAACCAAGCTCTACTATCAAACTGAAGTCCATTTCTGTATTCTCAGGGTGACCTGTCACCTCTATGTTCATAAGACCTTTTAGGAGCTTAAGGTTTTAAAGGGGCTTTAGTACTTAAGCACCTTTTAATCCTTAAAGCAATTTCTGCACAAACATCTTTAAGGAGATAAAAATGGTTTTGTTTCTTAAATGCCACACATTTAAGCTTTCTCACTCTTAAATATTTGAAACTGGTTTATATAGTAAAACCACTAATACCAGTGTTGCTGTTGAATTGGTCTGTGGCCTTGAGCATAACCACTTTCTCTGTGTGACTGTTTTTTTTACCTGTGAAATGGGAATAAGATCATTGCTTCTCTTATTTTGCATAACCAGTTACTGCCTGAACAGGAATTCAACTTTGAAAATAAAAAGCATTTTGTTTTTATTAAATTTAATTAAACGTGTTTTTATAAAATGCCAGATATTACTGATCGGTAGAACACTGCTAAATCAGTGCATGCAAACAGCAGTAGAAACTATTTTCCAGCAACTGTCAACTAAGCTCAAGAATGCAAAACAAAATATTTTCTTGCCTTGTTCAGCCTGGAGAAGAGAAGGCTCCAGGGAAACCTTATAACAGTCTTCCAGTATCTAAAGAGCACGTACAAGAAATTTGGAGAGAGACATTTTACCAGGTCATGTAGTGACAGGACAAGGCGGAATGGCTTTAACCTGACAAAGGAGAGATGAGATCTTAAGCAGAAGTTCTTCCCTCTGAGGGTGGTGAGGTGCTGGCACAGGTTGCCCAGAGAAGCTGTGGCTGCATCATCCCTGGCAGTGTTCAAGGCCAGGTTGGACAGGGCTTGGAGAAACCTGGTCTAGTGGAAGGTGTCCCTGCTCGTGGAAGGAAGTTGTAAGTGGATGAGCTTTAAAACCCCTTTGAACCCAAACCAGTCTGTGATTCTTGTACAAAGAAATGTTGTTCACTAGTCATATTGTGAAACAAAACTACCAAGATGGAGTATATATCTACTTTTTGAAAAACATGTTCACATTTACATGCAGTCTCTTGCAAGATCTCTTCCAGCTGCAGCCTTGTATTTCATTTGCTCTTTTCCTGGGAAAAAATAACTCTGATTTTTTTTTTTTATTTTTTTTAACTGTAGTTGTCTCTCTTTGGGTTGAGATAGGATCATGATGCGAAACCACAAGAAGTTGTAACTAGTATGTGTAAAGGTCAATATCATTATTCTGAAAATAGATTAGCATACAAAAATTTACTGGAATTTGGGATGTAATAGAAAGGGACAAATGCTGAATTTTTAAGGTTACTCATACAGTTGGAGAAAGATTGACATTCATTCAGTAACCTTTTGAGAAAGAGTGAGAAGTTATAGATGATATAAAGTTGAGAGACAGATGGAGTGATTTTAAGTAATCAAAGTAAAAATTGCTGCCTGACAGAATCCCAGCAGCAAGTCTGTCATTTTCTGAGACACCTGATGGGTTTTTACAGCATATATTCACCAAGTGACAGTGTGACCCTCTTCTCCCCTAAGATGTTATCACTTCTCTGTGCAAAGTAATTCTTTTTCTGTCTTACTAGAGATGAACTCATGAATCAGTGATGTGGACAGGGGTGGCAGTCCAGACAGCACTCTAAAATTCTTTAAAAGAGACTGTTTTTCTGCTGCCAACAGTTACTAATGTATCACAATCAGGCAATTTCATTCTGAAATGGTGTGTGGCCTGGATTTGACTGCTAAAAAGGGAAAAGCTTCCAGGAGATTATGGAATCAGCTCATTATATGATCTGAAATCTAGTCAGTGAAGTTCACCTATTTGTGTAGGTGATCTTTCCAGTTCTAACTAGTTCTTCCTAGTTAGAAGTGATCACTACTACAGTCAACACTAGAATACATTTTCTTTAAATCAGAACCTTTAATGATATCTAGTAGAAGTTATCGTACAGTTTTAAGAAAAAAAAACACTGTATTTTATTTTTTTCCCACGTCTTGCCTTGACCATGGATTCATTTGCAATTTGCTAACTTTCAAGAATTGTGCCACACAATATCAATGACAGGTCATTTCAGTGCATGCTTAAAACCTGGGTTGGTCAGTAAGTCCGTATGGACTTCCTTGTGCAAGAGTGAGTAACCAAAACCATGCAGTGAATTGTCCCCAGTTACGTGCTCAAAATCAGAGTATACATACAGAATGAATGTTACAGGTACTGACGACATACAGATTGGAAACAGAATGTACAAATAAATTAAATACTTTGGCTTACACCAAAGAGTCTCTTTGATATTCATATGTATGAACCTCTTTGAATGCACAGGAAGATTTCCTGAATCCTAAGCCACAGTTGTACCAAAAAGGCTATAGTTCATTTAAGTGCTATTCTTCTGGATGGGATTCACCAGTATTTCTGTCAATTTAAATCTCTCTTCTTGACCTAACTTTGCTCATAATTTCAAGAGTATCTCCCAGAAAATTTTCTTGAACCTCTGTCAGCTTTGGACTGCTTTTTATTAAAATTGAGTACAACATGAAGAGGTGGGAGAAAAAAAAAAAAAAAAGCACAACAAAACAGTTAACTTGTTTTTATGGCAAAAAAAAAGCACAGATGAAAGCCACTTGTCCTGGGTTTAGCTGTTTTTCTCCTTCTTAGTAGCTGGTGCAAGTTCTGTGTTTTGACTTTTAGCCTGGGAACAGAGCTGATAACACCGATTATTTTTAGTTGTTGCTAAGTAATGTTTACCCTGACTAAGGACTTTGTGAGTCTCATGCTCTGCCGGAGACAAGGGGAGGCCGGGAAGAAGCAGAGACAGGACACCTGACCCAAGCTAGCCAAAGAGGTATTCCATACCACAGCATGTAATGCCCAGGGAGGTAACTAGGAGTTACCCGGAAGGGCACAGGCTCTCTTCAGGGTGGGAGGGGGGGTCAACTTCATTCGGCAGTGGTATCATATTCTCTTCCCTTGTTATTTTCTCTTATCATTATTATCATTGGTGGTAGCAGTAGTGATTTTTGTTATACCTTAGTTACTGGGCTGTTCTTATCTCAACCTGTGGGAGTTATATTCTCTTGATTCTTCTCCCCATCCTTCTGGGAGCCAGGGGGGAGGGTGGGGTGGGGGGTGGGGGTGGGAGGGGTGGGGTGGGGAAGGAAAGAAGGAGGGATTAAGAAAAGGGGGGGAGTGAGTGGACGAGCTGTGTGGCTTGGTTTGAAACACGACACCATCTTAATAATCGTAAAATAATCTGACTTATATTTTAGCACTTTAATTAGAATAGTTGACTAGCACCAATAAGAATACTAAAAATACTTATTTGGGTTATTAGTTATTCTCAGTTAGCATTCAGACAGTCACTAGTGGTCGAAAGAAACTGCAATAATAGAATAGTTAGGATTGGAAAGGACCTTAAGATCATCTGGTTCCAACCGCCCTACCACTATACCATGTCACCCAAGGCTTCGTCCAACCTGGCCTTGAACACTGCCAGGGATGCAGCATTCACAACCCCCCTGGGCAACCCGTTCCAGTGCCTCACCACCCTAATAAGAAAGAATTTCTTCCTTATATCAAATTTAAACTTACCCTGTTTAATTTTTAACCCGTTACCCCTTGTCCTGTCACTACAGTCCCTAATAAAGAGTCCATCCCCAGCATCTTTATAGCCCCCCTTCAGATACTGGAATGCTGCTATGAGGTCTCCAGCCAGCCTTCTCTTCTCCAGGCTGAACAGCCCCAACTTTCTCAGCCTGTCTTCATACAGGAGGTACTCCAGTCCCATGATCATCTTCGTGGCCCTCCTCTGGACTTGTTCCAGTAGTTCCATGTCTTTTTTATGTTGAGGACACCAGAACTGCACACAAGATGAGGTCTCACAAGAGCAGAGTAGAGGGGCAGGATCACCTCCTTCGACCTGTTGGTCACGCTCCTTTTGATACAGCCCAGGATACAGTTGGCTTTCTGGGCTGCAAGCGCACACTGCTAGCTCATGTTCATTTTCTTATCAACCAACACCCCCAAGTCCTTCTCGGCAGGGCTGCTCTGAATCGCTTCTTTGCCCAGTCTGTATCTGTGCCTGGGATTGTTCTGTCCCAGGTGTAGGACCCTGCACCTGTCGTGGTTGAACTTCATAAGGTTGGCATCAGCCCACCTCACAAGCGTGTCAAGGTCCATCTGGATGGCATTCCTTCCCTCCAGCATATCAACCGGACCACACAGCTTGGTGTCATCGGCAAACTTGCTGAGGGCACACTCAATCCCACTGTCCATGTCACCGACAAAGATGTTGAACAAGACCGGTCCCAACACCGATCCCTGAGAGATACCACTCGTTACTGATCTCCAGCTGGACATTGAGCCTTGACCACAACTCTTTGAGTGCGGCCATCCAGCCAGTTCTTTATCCACCGACTGGTCCATCCATCAAATTGATATCTCTCCAATTTAGAGACAAGGATGTCATGCAGAACAGGGTCGAATGCTTCAACAGCTCTGCCCTTGTCAATCAGTTCCCGTAGCCCCATCATAGAAGGCCACCAAATTGGTCAGGCAGGATTTCCCCTTAGTGAAGCCATGCTGGCTGTCACCAAGCACTTTGTTGTTTTTCATGCGCCTTTGCATGCCTTCCAGGTGAATCTGCTCCAGGATTTTGACAGGCACAGAGGTGAGACTGACTGGTCTGTAATTCCTGGGCTCATCCATTTTTCGCTTCTTGAAAATGGGGGTTATATTTCCCTTTTTCCAGTTGTTGGGATGTTTACCTGACTGCCACGATTTTTCAAATATGATGGCCAGTGGCTTAGCAACTTCATTCACCAGCTCCTTCAGGACTCGCAGATGGATTTCATCAGGTCCCATGGACTCGTGTACATTCAGGTTTTTAAGAAGGTCTTGAACCAGATCCTCTCCTATGGTGAGCCTAAGATCTTCATTCTCACAGTCCCTGCATCTGCCTTCCTAGACTTGGATGGTGTGATCAGAGCCTTTGCCAGTGAAGACCGAGGCAAAGAAGTCATTCAGAACCTCAGCCTTCTCCAAATCCTGGATAGCCAGTTCTCCCGATAGCTTCTGGAGGGGGCCTACGTTGTCCCTAGTTTGCCTTTTATTCGCTACGTACCTATAGAATCCCTTCCTGTTATCCTTAACATCCCTGGCTAGGTTTAATTCTAACTGGGTCTTAGCCTTCCTAACCTGGTCCCTAGCTTCCCAGACAACATCCCTGTATTCTCCCCAGGCCGCCTGTCCTTGCTTTCACCTTTTATGAGCCTCTTTTTTTCATTTTATTTTTTCTCAGCAGCTCCTTATCCATCCAAGGAGGTCTCCTGGCCCTCTTGCTGCACTTCCTTCTAGTTAGCATGCAACACTCCTGAACTTGTAGTAGGTGATCCTTGATTATCAACCAAGAGTCTTGGGCCTCCCTGCCCTCTAGGGCTATATCCCATGGAATCTTACTAAGCAGGTTCCTGAAGAGGCCAAAGTCTGCTCTCTTGAAGTCCAGGGCAGAGAGCTTACTGCATGCTCTTCTCACTGTCCAGAGGATCTCAAATTTGACCATCTCATGATCGCTGCATTCAAGGCTGCCCTGGAGTGTCACATTTCCAATGAGCCCTTCCCTGTTGGTGAGCATGAAGTCAAGCATTTCACCTCTCCTTGTCAGCTCCTCTATTACTTGCAGAAGGAAGTTGTCTTCCACACAATAGAGGAACCTCATGAACTGCTTGTGCCGGGTCATACTGTCGCTCCAACAGATGTCAGGGTGGTTGAAGTCCCCCATGAGAACAAGTGTCTGTGAGCGTGAGGCTTTTCCTATCTGTCTGTAGAGTGCTTCATCCACAGATTCCTCTTGATCAGATGGTCTGTAACAGATCCCCACAGTAACCTCTCCCATAGCTGTTCTCCCTTTAACACTGACCCACAAACTCTCTGTTGACTGCTCACCTGTCCCCAGACAGAGTTCCATACTCTCCAGCCTATCCCTTACATAAATAGCAACTCCTCCTCCCAGCCTGCCAGCCTTGTCTTTTCTAAAGAGCCTGTAACCTTCCATTCCAACACTCCAGTCACAGGAGCCATCCCACCATGTTTCTGTGATGCTTATTATATCATACCCCCATAGACGTGCACACATCTCTAATTCCTCGTTTGTTCGCCATGCTATGGACGTTTGTATAAAGGCATCTGAGCCGAGCTCCAAATGAAGCTGGCTCATTGGCTGGAGAGGCTGGAATATCTTTACATTGCTCCGAGCATATATTATAGGTGCTGGCAACTGACTTGGTGTGTTGAGATGGAATGATGCCCCCCTCCCCCAACACATCTAGTTTAAAACATCCTTGACAAGTCTGGCAAGCCTCCTACCAAAACTGCTCTTCCCCTTGTAGACCAGCTCCACCAGGCCCCAGTACACCTGGCCTGCAGACTTGGGTCCCATGCTCAAGACACCCAAAGCCCTGACTATGACACCACCCTTTTAACCATTTATTAACCTGTCCAAACCTCTTAGCTTTTTTAAGGTCCTCCGCTGTATCCTGGAGAATTGACAAAAAGACAATCTGAGCACCGGAGCCCCTAACCACCTCTCCCAGGGCTCTGTAGTCTTTCTTTATGCTCCCCAGACTGCTACTGTCTATATCCCTAGCACCCACATGGATCACTAGAAGTGAGTAATAGTCCATGGGACTTACTAGAGCAGGCAGCCTCTCTGCAACATCCCTGATCCGTGCCCCAGGTAGGCAACACACCTCCCTCAAGACTGGGTCAGACTGACAGATGAGTGCTTCTGTTCCTTTCAAAGTAGAGTTCCCTACTACTACCACCCACTGCTTTTTCCTGGCAGCACCAGTAGAGATCTTCTTTAGTATTGCATCAGCTGTTTTTTTTCTGGTGTGAGTGGGTTCCCTCATGAGCCCCCTGCAGGACAGCAAAGCGGTTCTGGATGGGGAAAACAGATTTAGGAGGAAGCCACTTGCTTTTAATTATCCTCTTCCTCCTTTTTTTGTTGTTGTTTTCTTGTTACTATTTCTCAATTTTCTGGGTTACCAGCCTCCGTCTTTCCTCCGTGAACTAGAGGGGAAGCTTGAGGCCCCTGCACAGTTTGGGCCTGCACCAAGCATTCCTGCTTCTTCTCAACTTCCCTGACATCTGCAGCCTATTAATAGCATCCCGCAGCTCAGCCACCTGAGCAACAGGGAGCACCGGGCGCAGCCCTGCTCATTGTGCAACTTTCCATCTCAAGACCAGTGCAGGCACTCTCTACACTCCCAGCTCTGCGCTGCAGCCTCCCCTCTCATTGGCTCTGTCTGGGTGCCTACATTGGCCACCACCGGGGCAGGCAGGACAGAGCTCCCAGAGCGGGCCCTGGTCATAAGGCAAGTGCTCACCATCCCGCTCACCTACCTGTGCAAACTGCCACACAAACTGCCTTGACCCACCCTGTTTGCCCCCTCTGTTCACCGTTCTTTTGGTGACTCACGCTCCCTGGGACAAGTTTTTAACCACTCAGGGTTGGTGCTGCTTCTCCTGACTCTGCCCCCTGTGAGTCAGCTGCTCATGTCAGGTTAGCTGCCGGCTTCTGGGGAAGTCCTGTTGAGGACTTGGAGGTCCTTCAGTGGCTCTTGCCACTCCGAGTTGAGGCTCCTGGATGCTGATCTCCCCTCAGCTCCAGGTGTTGAAGGCATCCTCTCTCGAGCTACTCACCTCAGCTAGTATGAGGATTCAGACCAGACACTGTATATGTATTTCATGATAAATAATGAAGGGTAAATAGAGTGTCTGGTCTGAATCCTCACACAAGCAATTATTCCTGTTTCTTTCAACCACAAGTGACCAGAAATGAGAGCACATACCATGGCTCCTCGGGGGAAAAAATGGGACTTAATACATAAATTTTGTTTTATAAGATTAGCTGATAGGACCATGTGTAAACTCCTTGGCTGAAAAATTTTGTAATACTTGGTAGGTTCAATGAGAAAATATTTTTCTTACAAACTGTGATTGGTAAGTGAACTGCTCAAAGAATTTAACACAGACTCCATTGGCCCAGATGCAAGCTAAAGATTTGGTTTTCAAAAACTTCACAACAAGAATGTATTTTTTTCAGAGATAAAGTTAACTGTAAGCTCTGTGAACTAGTAATATGGTCATTCATACACTGTTTGCATCAGATATACAATGAAAATAAGGGAAAGATCAGAAGTTGTATCTAGCGAGAGTAAATAGTGAATCAAATAATGCTGATGCATTAGCTCAGAAAGAACAGTTCCATCTGCTGACTCTTAGTTGTACTTCTTGGAATACAACATTCCAAGGTGCAGTTTGTTTGTTTGGTTTTTGTTTGTATCCTTTGGAAAATTTCATTTTTAAGTACTTCCAGTTTAAAACCAGTGAAACCTTATGGGATCATGGAATTTGTTAACCAGATTTACTCATGATTAACCATTCCTGAATTTTGTTAACCAATTTTATTTTGCCTATAATGTTATTTAAAAAACATCTAATAATATTCTGGTGGGTAATATCTTTATTGAATTTAGGTTTGAGAAATGGAGAGTAACAGATTTTTCTTGTTCAAACAGCTTTGCTTGACAAATGAAATTTGAAATATTATGCATCAGGAGCTCCATCTCAGTTACATAAACATGTTGAATAACTTAAAATGTCATATGATATAATTTACTAGAGTTTATCACAGAATCCCCAGCTGGTTTGGGTTTAAAGGGATCTTAAAGGTCATCCAGTTACAATTTCCTGCCACCGGCAGGAACACTTTCTACTAGACCAGGTTGCTCCCAGCCCCATGCAACCTGGCCTTGAACTCTGCCAGGATGAGGGCAGCCACAGCTTCTCTGGGCAATTTGTGCCAGTGCCTCACCACTCCCACAGGGAAAAACTTCTGCATAAGATCTCATCTCAATCTTCCCTCTGTCAGCTTAAGGCCATTCTCCTTTGAGTCACCACTAAATGCCCTTGTAATTTAACTTAACTTTTTAATTTATGTTTACTCATAAATTATTTTAACATAGTGTAACTTCCTATAAAAATAAAAAGGGTATCATGCATGATTTCCTGTCAACATTAATATATTATTTGGTGGTAGCTCATGTTGAAACTCTAAACACAGTATAATAACAGAGAATAGAAAGTTACTGATGTGTGAATATAGGGAGATTCTGATAATCTTCTGTGGAAAAAAACAGTAGCTGGTAGTCCACGCAGTGAGGCTGAGCAGGCTCTGGAACTATCAGATTTTATTCAGTCCTTTTGAAAGCATGCCACTCTGGGCAAAAATATTATTCCTAGCATTGTTCAAGAAATAATAAAATATTAGGCTTAGATTAACTTCTGCTATTAAGAGTGACGATGGTAGGGCAGATGCTGCAATCAAGTACAGTTCCATTAAAATCACTGACAAAATCAATTTCCTAGCTATTAAAGATAGGGAAAGTGGCTAATAAACCATAGATAACTAATGTTTATGCAAAAAATTGTTTTTATGGAATCACAGAATAGTTTGGGTTGGAAGGGACATAAGTGATATTTATATAGTGAATCTTGCATGTGTAGAAGTATGCTTTCATGTTTACACAAATATGCAAGTGCGTGCATGCACGAACATACATGTACATTGGTATAAAGCTGGTTTGTACCTTTAAAATAGATCCAATTATAATAGGTATAAATATAATGGGTGATAATAATTTAAGTATTTTGAAAGAAAAAGTGTAACTTGAGTTGCTGAGGTGAGTAGCTTGAGAGAGGACGCCTGCAACACCGGAGCGGAGAGGGGAGAGATCAGCGTCCAGGAGCCTCAACTCAGAGCGACAAGAGCCACTGAGGAGGGAGCCTCAAGTCCTCAACAGGACTTGCCCAGGACTCGGAAGCTCAGCTCCAGCGAGGGGCTGACTCACAGGGGGCGGAGCCAGGAGGCTCGGTGTCAGATTCAAACCGGCCATCAACGGCCACTCTCGATCAGTTGCTGAGGTGAGTAGCTTGAGAGAGGACACCTGCAACACCGGAGCGGAGAGGGGAGAGATCAGCGTCCAGGAGCCTCAACTCAGAGAGACAAGAGCCACTGAGGAGGGAGCCTCAAGTCCTCAACAGGACTTGCCCAGGACTCGGAAGCTCAGCTCCCTCGAGGGGCTGACTCACAGGGGGCGGAGCCAGGAGGAGTGGCACCAGCTGGGAGTGGCTAAAAAACCTTCCCAGGAAGCGCGGCGACCAGGAGCACGGCGAACAGAGCCGGCAAACAGAGAGCGTCGAGGCAGTTTGCGCAACAGAGCCGGCAAACAGAGAGCGTCGAGGCAGAGGGTCGAGGCAGTTTGCGCGGCAGTTCGCGCGGGCAGGCGAGCGGGCAGGGAAGCGGGCAGGGAAGCGTTCCATCCGCCTCATCAAGAGGACTCGCCTGGAGTACAGGAGGGGGAAGGAGTGCTGAGAGACGTAGACGGATTGATTGACCAGATAGATCATGGTTACAACACGATCGAAAGCTGTAGTGAGTACTAATGTGGGTATCCAGACTGAGCCTTCCTGCAGACATGCAGCTGTGCAGGTCTCTGGCTGCAGCGAATGCCTGAGCCTGGCACTTGTATTGGAGGGAGCCAGTGACACTGCTTGTGTTAGCTGTGAGCAAATAAATGACCTGCTCAGGCAGGTGGCTGAACTGAGGGAGGATGTTGAAAGGTTGAGAGCCATTAGAGAGTGTGAAAGTGAAATAGATTGGTGGAACCACACCCTAAGGCAAGGGCAGAGGGAAGTGGTTCAACAAGATATGGATCCCCTTCCCTCCTACCATCAGACAGAAGGAGAGAGCTTAATGGACAAGGATGTATGGAGGGAGGTTCCTCCTCGGAGAGGTAAGCGAAAACCCTCACAATCCCTTCCTCCCTCCCAATTGCCCTTGAATAACAGGTACGAGGTCTTGGAAATTCAGGGCCAGGTGATTGGAGATGGTGAGGCAAATCTATCTAGTGAGTCACTCACCCCCATGCCTCAGAACTTCCCCAACCAAGAAGAAAAGAAGAGTAATTGTGGTGGGTGACTCCCTTCTGAGGGGAACAGAAGGGCCCATTTGTCGACCGGATCCACCCCACAGGGAGGTCTGCTGCCTGCCTGCGGCTCGGATTAGAGATGTTAAAAAGAAACTCTCTGAACTGGTGCAGCCGTCTGACTACTATCCGCTGCTGGTTTTTCAGGTTGGCAGTGACGAAATTATTACGAGGAACGTAAGGGCAATGAAGAGAGACTTCAGGGCCCTGGGATGGCTGGTTAAAGGGTCTGGAGCGCAAGTGGTGTTTGCCTCCATACCTGTTGCAAGCGAGGGTGAAGGGATATATAAGAAGACTCTGCAGGTTAATGTATGGCTACGTGACTGGTGCCAAAGGCAGGGGTTTGGGTTTTTCAGTCACGAGCTGCTGTATGGGACACCTGGTTTGCTGGTGACAGGCGGGATACACCAGTCCCAGAGAAGAAAAAGGGTTTTGGGGCAGGAGTTAGCAGGGCTTATTGACAGGGCTTTAAACTAGTTATGAAGGGGGGAGGGGATTTAACTGGGCCTGTTGGGGACAAGCCCAAGAGGAACATGCTAGGGATTGAAGGATGGCGGGCTAAGGAGGACTATCAATCTCCTGTTTCACTTGTGGGAAAGGATAGCTTTTTAGACCCTGTCCCACAGAGGAAAAAGGGTACTAGGACTGGCTCCCTGAAATGCCTGTACACCAATGCACGCAGCATAGGGAATAAACAGGAGGAGTTACAAGTCTGTGTGCAGGCTAAAGGTTATGATCTAGTGGCAATTACAGAGACATGGTGGGACAGTTCACATGACTGGAATGTGGTCATGGATGGCTATGTCCTTTTTAGGAAAGATAGGTCAGCGAAGCGAGGTGGTGGAGTTACTCTTTACGTGAGAGAGCAACTAGAATGTATTGAGTTCTGTCCGGGGTCGGATGAGGAGCAAGTGGAATGTCTGTGGGTATGAATCAAGGGGCAGACTGGCACGGGTGATACAGTTGTGGGGGTCTATTACAGACCTCCTGATCAGGACGAAGGAGTTGATGAGGCTTTCTACAGGCAACTGGAAGTAGCCTCGCGACTACATGCCTTAGTCGTCGTGGGGGACTTTAACTACCCCGATATTTGCTGGAAGACTCACACAGCCAGTCATTCACAGTCTAGGAGGTTCCTCGAGTGCATTGATGATAATTTCTTAATGCAAATGGTGGACGTACCAACTAGGAGAGCAGTGCTGCTAGATTTAGTACTCGCCAACAAGGAGGGTTTAGTCGAAGTGGTGACGGTCAATGGCAGCCTTGGCTGCAGTGACCATGAGATGGTGGAGTTTAGGATCCTGTGTGGGAGGAATAGAATACCTAGCAAAGCCACAGTTCTGGATTTCCGAAGGGCCAACTTTGGCCTCTTCAGTCAACTACTAAGGGAAGTCTCATGGGAAAGTGTACTAGGCGGTAAAGGGGCTCAAGATAGTTGGTTAGCATTCAAGGACCGCTTCTTCCAAGCTCAGGATCGGAGCGTCCCAATGAGTAGGAAATCAAGTAAGGGATCTAGGAGACCGGCGTGGTTAAACAAGGAGCTGCTGGGCAAACTCAAGTGGAAAAGGAGAATCTATGGATTATGTAAGGAGGGGCTGGCCGCTTGGGAGGAATATAGGACAGTTGTTAGAGGATGTAGGGAAGCAATTAAGACAGCTAAGGCCGCCTTGGAACTCAACCTTGCTAGTCGGGTTAAAGACAATAGAAAGGGCTTCTTCAAATACATAGCAAATAAAACTAACACAAGAGGCAATATAGGCCCACTGCTGAACGAAGTGGGTGCCCTGGAGACAGAGGATATAAAGAAGGCAAAGGTGCTGAATGCCTTCTTTGCCTCTGTCTTTACTCCTGCAGACCCTCCCCGAGGGCCCCGGATTTCTATAGCCCCAGAAGGAGTCAGGACAAAGGAGGAGTTTGCTTTGGTAGATGAGGATTGGGTTAGGGATCAGCTATGCAATCTGGACATCTGTAAATCGATGGGTCCGGATGGAATGCACCCACGGGTGCTGAGGGAGCTGGCGGAGGTCATTGCTAGGCCACTTTCCATCATCTTTGGTAAGTCGTGGGAAACGGGCGAGGTGCCTGAGGATTGGCGGATGGCAAAGGTCACACCAATCTATAAGAAGGGCAAGAAGGAGGACCCAGGTAATTATAGACCGGTCAGCCTTACCTCCATCCCTGGAAAGATGATGGAACAACTTATTCTTGACTCCATCACTAGGCATATCAAGGATGAGGGGGTCATTAAGAACAGCCAACATGGTTTTATGAGGGGGAAGTCATGTATGACCAACCTTATAGCCTTCTATGAGGAAGTGACTAGGTGGAGGGATGATGGTAGAGTGGTAGATGTAGTTTTTCTTGATTTCAGTAAGGCATTTGATACTGTCTCCCACAGCATCCTCATAGATAAGCTAAGGAAGTGTGGGCTTGACGATCAAGTAGTGAGGTGGATCGAGAACTGGTTGAAAGGAAGAAGGCAGAGAGTTGTGGTCAATGGCGCAGAATCTAGCTGGAGGTCTGCGACTAGTGGAGTTCCTCAGGGGTCGGTGCTGGGACCGGTGCTGTTTAATATTTTCATCAATGACCTGGATGAGGGAACTGAGTGCACCCTCAGCAAGTTTGCTGATGACACAAAACTGGGAGGAGTGGCTGACACACCAGAGGACTGTGCTGCCATTCAGCGAGACCTGGACAGGCTGGAGAGTTGGGCGGGGATAAACTTGATGAAATTTAACAAGGGCAAGTGTAGAGTCTTGCATCTGGGGAAGAACAACCCCATGTACCAGTACAGGTTGGGGGTTGACCTGCTGGAAAGTAGTGAAGGGGAAAGGGACCTGGGGGTCCTGGTGGATAGGAGGATGACCATGAGCCAGCAATGTGCTCTTGCAGCCAAGAAGGCAAATGGCATCTTAGGGTGCATTAGAAAGGGAGTGATTAGTAGGTCAAGAGAGGTTCTCCTCCCCCTCTACTCAGCCTTGGTGAGGCCGCATCTGGAATATTGCGTCCAGTTCTGGGCCCCTCTGTTCAAGAAGGACAGGGAATTGCTTGAAGGAGTCCAGTGCAGAGCCACAAAGATGATTAAGGGAGTGGAACATCTCCCTTATGAGGAGAGGCTGAGGGAGCTGGGTCTCTTTAGCTTGGAGAAGAGGAGACTGAGGGGTGACCTCATCAATGTTTACAAATATGTAAAGGGTAGGTGTCAGGATGATGGAGCTAGGCTTTTTTCAGTGATATCCAGTGATTGGACAAGGGGCAATGGGTGTAAACTGGAACATAGGAAGTTCCACATTAACATCAGGAAGAACTTCTTTACTGTAAGAGTGACAGAGCACTGGAACAGGTTGCCCAGGGGGGTTGTTGAGTCTCCTACACTGGAGATATTCAAGGCCCGTCTGGACAAGTTCCTGTGTGATGTACTGTAGGTTACCCTGCTCTTGCAGGGGGGTTGGACTAGGTGATCTTTTGAGGTCCCTTCCAACCCTTGGGATTCTGTGATTCTGTGATTCTGTGAATGAAGACTGCTAAACTTATAACAATCTGTATGTAGATGAAAAATATTCCCCCAATGCCAATGTTATAGAAGCTGAGCCTGTTTTTTTTTTATTAAATGTGAGGATAACGCATGAAAAAAATAATCCAAGATTAACCAGATAATTAATGAAATGCTTTGTACCCCAGGAAATCACTTGCGGCCATCTCCCCCTCTCTTTCTGGAATAGCTCGTTAAGGTAACACCTATCTCAGAGCCATTCCAGAGGACTTTGGCAGAATATTTACTCTGCTGTGGCTATTCCAGTTGCCCTCTGCAAATATAGCCAGCTGGGCCATCTGGGTTCTTGGTCTGGCTGGAAGGAACAATGAGTCTTATAAAAAACCTGCCCAAGAAGATGGAGAGTGGCAGGGTGATCAACTGGGGTCAGTCATAGTGGGATGGTGTCATGGTTTAAACCAATCCACACAGGTCGTCCACTCACACACACACCACACACACCCCCCCCCCAACCCTCCCTGCTCCCGGAGGGATGGGGAGGAGAATCAGGAGAATGTAACTCCCGCGGGTTGAGATAAGAACAACCCAGTAACTAAGGTATAACACAAATCACTGCTGCTACCGCCAATGATAATATTGATAAGAGAAAATAACAAGAGAATACGATACCACCGCCGAACGAGCTTGACCCCCCTGAAGAGAGAGTGTGCCCTTCTGGGTAACTCCCAGTTACCTCCCTGGGCATGATGTGCTGTGGTATGGAATACCTCTTTGGCTGGCTTGGGTCAGGTGTCCTGTCTCTGCTTTCTCCTGGCCTCCCCTCGTCCCCAGCAGAGCATGAGACTCACAGAGTCCTTGGTCAAAATAAACATTACTTAACAACAACTAAAAACAATCGGTATTATCAGCTCACTCTCTGCCCAGGCTGGAAGTCAAAACACAGAGCTTGCACCAGTTACTAAGAAGGAGCAAAACGGCTCCTGGTAAACCCAGGACACCCACACTCCAATTTTCTTACAAAGTGGTATCTTGGGCCTTTGGATATAATTAATCTAATCATTAATCTAATATGGTTGACAACTAATAAAGTAGTGCTGTGGTGGCTCTGTGTCTGAGTAAGTTGAAAGACTGCATTGTTCTCTCCCTACATACGTGAATATTGCCACATTGAGAATTATTCACTTCTGATATAAAACAAGAAGTATCAAAAGGCCAGAAAAGATCTCTGCAATAAGTTAGTAATTTCTCTGCAGTTTTCTCCATGTTATTGAAAATGAAAAGAGAATGAGGATTCACTGCTTTTCTTAAGGTTTGGTGGGGAGAGGAGAGGAGGGGAAAAGAAGAAAAAACCCCTACATCTTCTGCTGTGCATGTTTAAAATGTTTTATAAGCTATGTAGTAAAACTGGGGAAAAGGAACTTCTGTAGCGTAAGGGATATAAAGAGCACAACAGCATCTATCTTAAAAGAGTCATTTGCTGGATAGTCTTTTAGAAAGGGAGCTTCAAAAGACTGTTTCATGTCTTTAATACAGAAGGTTTGTTTAGGAAGATTCACCCTAGAAAGGCTTCTCAGTCAGTATCCTTGAGTTAAATACAGGTTATATTAATTCAAGGGTCAGTGTGGACAAAATTTTACAAATGTCATAATTTATGGATTTTGTTTTTTAAAGGCTATAATGTGACAGCAAGGATGACCATACAAACAAACTGCCCATACACTTTTTTGTCAGGAGCTCATGAACAGAGAAAGGATAGGCATTATCTCAAAAAATGACTCACATGAGCTGAGATAGGCTAGCAAACACTGTTTGCAGCTGCAATTGGAAGCAATCAGGAGACTGAAATTCTACTATTTCTTCTGTCAGCAGTCTCGTTCAGAAATCCAGGTTTGTAGCAGCTTTCTCAGTCTGGCTTTCTGAAAGGAGTATCATCTCCCTGGGGTGAATAGTCTTTGTTAATGTAGATGCCTTTGGGGTTGACTGTGACCCTATGGCTTTGTTCTGTTCTCATTCTAACACACCATCAAACCCCATGACATACTTATAAATGCAGAAACTTCCAAATTATGTCCTATTCATAACTGTGATAAAATGACATCTCTCAAAGTACATTTCCTCTAAATTTTTTAGTTGTCATACACCCTGGCTATGATGATATATTAAAGAGTACTCCACATCTCATGGGAAGCAATGAAGAATGTTTAGTTGAATAACAGTTCTGATTCCTTATCACTTTTTAAAATATTTCTTTTCCCCTTCTATTATTTTACTGCCCTTCTTTGCAAGTGGAATCAGGTTTGGCTCCTATTTTGTTTTTTTGCTGTTTCTCTGTGCTTGTTAAAACCTTCTCCCATTCAGCTTATTGTCTTTGTACTTTTATGTACATAGAATGACTATAAACATGAATCAAGTATTTCATAGAATCATAGAAACACAAATTGTTTTGGGTTGGAAGGGACCTTAAAGCTCATCCAGTTCCAACTTCCTGTCATGGGCAGGAACACCTTCCACTAGACTAGGTTGTTTCAAGCCCTGTCCAACTTGGCCATGAACACTTCTAGGGATGAGCACTTTCTGTAAGAGTACAAAGAATAATACATGATCTCTGGGGTTTGGGACACCTAATATCTGTCAAAATCAGAGTACTGAAACCATGAAAGTGGACCAGTTTCAGTGGTAGGCATCTACTAGAGGAAACCAAAACAAACATCTAGACCAAGTCGTCAACATTTAAATGCTGTGAGAGGAAAAAGTGGTACCAGCACATTTTATTTGTAATCTGATTTATACTAGATGTCAAAGTATACAGTGTTCTAGCTCAACCCAAACCAGGACAGAATCTTGATAGAAGCTCTGTTGTTGTAATTCATTCATTCTAAAGGGCAGGATGCTTCTGACCTCTGCTTTCGAGATGACCTTCTTCACAGACCTTTAGGAGCTTGTGGTGATAGTGCTTATTGCCTTTTTTTCCTGAGGTCCCCTGGAGGTCAACTCACACTGCCGAAGCAGACATGTACAATCTTGGATTGTCAAAAGACATGCCAGTTCGAAATGTGATATGAATTTGATTGTGTTGTTCGAACTAGTGAAATGGAAAAATAAAACTGTTTCCAGTTACAAATCCCAGATTTGTCCCAGGTGGGAGAAGTCACAATTTACTAACAAGGGGTCCAGAGGAAAGAAAGAGAGAGCGCTCTTAAACGTGATGTGCTTTTTATTTTACATGACATGCAATCATAAATCTATTGACTTTAATTCTTTTATTATCTGAGAGAAACAGCATAATGACAAGCTTGCAACAGAGCCTGGATCATTACGCTTTACAGTATATTTGCAAATACCACTAAAGAGGTTCTTCTTAGGAATACCAAAACCAAAAATGAAAAGACTCTCTGACGTGTTTGTTATGGCTCACAGTTTGCACCACCATGCAGGTAGTTGCATGATTAAATTAATCTCATTTGATTTCTTGTCCTCATCTAAAGGAAGGACACCTCACTATCACTGGAGTAACATTTCAAATTGACTAAGGATTTTATCTATTAAACTCTATAGGCAATCTCATTTAGAAGTGTTGATGTTCAAGTATCCATATTGCTAAGTGAGCAAAATGGGGAGCGACTGCATTCTCCTTGAAGTTGTACAGAATAAGAAAAAGCTGCAGAATATTGCCCAGCATGACTCAACCCTCACTCCCAATGCACAAAGAAATATACGACTAGCTTAAAAAAAGACTTCAGTGGGGAAAGAGAACTGTGAAATAAACAGAAGATTACTTTTTTATTTCTTCGGCACACAGGACATACTGACAGAAATCCAGCATCACCAGATAGCTGGGAAAACTTTTTAGCTGCCTGCTTTTCATAAAATTGCAATAGGTTTTGTTTGAGAGCATTTATACCAAGGATAATATTGTGAAAAGAAAAAGAAGTCTTGATGTGCCATATACCTTGATGGAGACAGTTGAGTTACCCCTGGATTGTCTAATTTTCTTCTCACAAGATACTGTAGACTGTATAGTCACTATCATATGTATATTATAGGAATTTTATTCACAAGAAGAAGCAAGCAGTAGTCAAACTGCCAAATAACGGTTTTAGTTTGCTTCTGCTCTGCCAGCTTTCCATGCCAGGAAAAACCCTTTTAAATTCAGTGACAGGAAAATAAATATATGGAAATTGGATCCAACAAAGCCACTGTCATCCCTTCTGTCAAACCATGGGCTGCTGTCCAAAGTTATACAAACAAAACCCTTCCCTTTGATTTTCAAGATCTGACTTTACATCAGGTTGCACACAAAACACTGTGGGTGTCCATGAGTTTCACACCACCCTTCATTCTAATTGATGTGGCTTAGACACCACTGGAACTCATTGTAGTTTTAGCTCAGAGTTGGACATCAGCCCTGACTAAAATATTTTATGTGATTTTTCATTGTTGCTGGGCTTTTACAATCTGCCTCAAAACAGGAATTTTGCAATTAGCTCTTTATTTCTAATGACAGTCTGTGGTGAAAACAGCCGTACTGCCTCAGGTATGCAAAATGAAGAGGTGGTATTTGCTGAGATCACTAAATTGCTCAAAATCTGCTAACCATGTATTTTGTGGTCTGATATTTCAGCAACAAAAAAGGCTAAAATTATCTTTCAGAGTTGGCCATTCTTTGCGCTGCATAAGGATATTTGAACACACATCCTACCTCTGAAGTGTGTTATATAGTGATATTTCTTTGAAGATGGTTTTGGAGAATATGTATAATTTTGAACTCATTACTCAGAAGGTCCTGGTATTTGTTTCTTTGAGCTGGTAGAACCAACCTAGTGGGACTGTGTGTTTCTGGCAAAAATCACAGAATCACAGAATCCCAAGGGTTGAAAGGGACCTAAAAGGATCATCTAGTCCAACCCCCTGCAAGAGCAGGGTAACCTACAGTACATCACACAGGAACTTGTCCAGACGGGCCTTGAATATCTCCAGTGTAGGAGACTCAACAACCCCCCTGGGCAACTTGTTCCAGTGCTCTGTCACTCTTACAGTAAAGAAGTTCTTCCTGATGTTAACGTGGAACTTCCTATGTTCCAGTTTACACCCATTGCCCCTTGTCCTATCACTGGATATCACTGAAAAAAGCCTAGCTCCATCATCCTGACACCTACCCTTTACATATTTGTAAACATTGATGAGGTCACCCCTCAGTCTCCTCTTCTCCAAGCTAAAGAGACCCAGCTCCCTCAGCCTCTCCTCATAAGGGAGATGTTCCACTCCCTTAATCATCTTTGTGGCTCTGCGCTGGACTCCTTCAAGCAATTCCCTGTCCTTCTTGAACAGAGGGGCCCAGAACTGGACGCAATATTCCAGATGCGGCCTCACCAAGGCTGAGTAGAGGGGGAGGAGAACCTCCCTTGACCTACTAACCACTCCCTTTCTAATGCACCCTAAGATGCCATTTGCCTTCTTGGCCGCAAGAGCACATTGCTGGCTCATGGTCATCCTCCTATCCACCAGGACCCCCAGGTCCCTTTCCCCTTCACTACTTTCCAGCAGGTCAACCCCCAACCTGTACTGGTACATGGGGTTGTTCTTCCCCAGATGCAAGACTCTACACTTGCCCTTGTTAAATTTCATCAAGTTTCTCCCCACCCAACTCTCCAGCCTGTCCAGGTCTCGCTGAATGGCAGCACAGTCCTCTGGTGTCAGCCACTCCTCCCAGTTTTGTGTCATCAGCAAACTTGCTGAGGGTGCACTCAGTTCCCTCATCCAGGTCATTGATGAAAATATTAAACAGCACCGGTCCCAGCACCGACCCCTGAGGAACTCCACTAGTCACAGACCTCCAGCTAGATTCTGCGCCATTGACCACAACTCTCTGCCTTCTTCCTTTCAACCAGTTCTCGATCCACCTCACTACTTGATCGTCAAGCCCACACTTCCTTAGCTTATCTATGAGGATGCTGTGGGAGACAGTATCAAATGCCTTACTGAAATCAAGAAAAACTGCATCTACCACTCTACCATCATCCCTCCACCTAGTCACTTCCTCATAGAAGGCTATAAGGTTGGTCATACATGACTTCCCCCTCATAAAACCATGTTGGCTGTTCTTAATGACCCCCTCATCCTTGATATGCCTAGTGATGGAGTCAAGAATAAGTTGTTCCATCATCTTTCCAGGGATGGAGGTAAGGCTGACCGGTCTATAATTACCCGGGTCCTCCTTCTTGCCCTTCTTATAGATTGGTGTGACCTTTGCCATCCGCCAATCCTCAGGCACCTCGCCCGTTTCCCACGACTTACCAAAGATGATGGAAAGTGGCCTAGCAATGACCTCCGCCAGCTCCCTCAGCACCCGTGGGTGCATTCCATCCGGACCCATCGATTTACAGATGTCCAGATTGCATAGCTGATCCCTAACCCAATCCTCATCTACCAAAGCAAACTCCTCCTTTGTCCTGACTCCTTCTGGGGCTATAGAAATCCGGGGCCCTCGGGGAGGGTCTGCAGGAGTAAAGACAGAGGCAAAGAAGGCATTCAGCACCTTTGCCTTCTTTATATCCTCTGTCTCCAGGGCACCCACTTCGTTCAGCAGTGGGCCTATATTGCCTCTTGTGTTAGTTTTATTTGCTATGTATTTGAAGAAGCCCTTTCTATTGTCTTTAACCCGACTAGCACGATTGAGTTCCAAGGAGGCCTTAGCTGTCCTAATTGCCTCCCTACATCCTCTAACAACTGTCCTATATTCCTCCCAAGCGGCCAGCCCCTCCTTACATAATCCATAGATTCTCCTTTTTCACTTGAGTTTGCCCAGCAGCTCCTTGTTTAACCACGCCGGTCTCCTAGATCCCTTACTTGATTTCCTACTCATTGGGACGCTCCGATCCTGAGCTTGGAAGAAGCGGTCCTTGAATGCTAACCAACTATCTTGAGCCCCTTTACCGCCTAGTACACTTTCCCATGAGACTTCCCTTAGCAGTTGACTGAAGAGGCCAAAGTTGGCCCTTCGGAAATCCAGAACTGTGGCTTTGCTAGGTATTCTATTCCTCCCACACAGGATCCTAAACTCCACCATCTCATGGTCACTGCAGCCAAGGCTGCCATTGACCGTCACCACTTCGACCAAACCCTCCTTGTTGGCGAGTACTAAATCTAGCAGCGCTGCTTTCCTAGTTGGTACGTCCACCATTTGCATTAAGAAATTATCATCAATGCACTCAAGGAATCTCCTAGACTGTGAATGACTGGCTGTGTGAGTCTTCCAGCAAATATCGGGGTAGTTAAAGTCCCCCACGACGACTAAGGCATGTAGTCGCGAGGCTACTTCCAGTTGCCTGTAGAAAGCCTCATCAACTCCTTCGTCCTGATCAGGAGGTCTGTAATAGACCCCCACAACTGTATCACCCGTGCCAGTCTGCCCCTTGATTCGTACAAAAAAATGAAGATTTTTTTTACTATATAACTTCCTCTGTGAGAGTAAGAGACACTGAAAACCTTTTTAAACCCACGGTTAAGGCATTTATTTTTTGAAATATTGTTCAAACGTGAAGTAGATGAGGGAATTCTTGAAAAAAATATCACATTCTAACAAAATACCTTCTCTAAACTTTGAGTCAGCTGTTGTAAGTCTTCCTATTTTGAGGAAGAATAACTACGGAACAACTCAAAAGAAAAAAAAAACCAAACCAAAACCCAAATAAAAAGCCCCACTTCCAGGGAATTTACTATCTACTGATACTTGTGCAGTGCTACTTACAAAAGTCTATTCACAGGTCACCTGAATGCTAAGAGCCTACCAGATCTGACTTAATTTTTTCACTGCTGCTACTGATAGCTCCCACTGAAATCTAATAGGAACTGTACACATTTGGCACTTCTGAAATCAGTGATTTACTGCAAAGTACTACACCTACACACTTTTTTTACTTAGTGATTGTTGCCTATGCAACGTACACAGAACAGGTTTTCAGCTGTTTTCAGTGAATTGTCATATTCATTTTATTAATGGAAATTTCTGCTAAAGAAATTTGTGGATCTATGTCAGAGTCTCTTTTTACAATGTCTCAAGATGCATCAGTTTCAATAAGAACTGCTGCAAACAATTTCCAGTGCTGCAGTTAATATTCCATCTCTATGTATTCTGACCTAAGTCCTCACAAAGGTCTAGCATTTTTCTTTTTTTCCTTTAATGTAGTCTTTCCATTGTTGTACCATTCATATATGTCACTTTGACTCTTTTCTGGCTGAGAGAGCTAAAAAAGCTTCTACTAGAGTGAGATTAACAGAACTCCTGGTCAGCCAGTGCTGTGAAATGGTGCGAGGCCAACACCACCTCTTGGGATCTGGGGTCACTGTCAAGTAAAATGAGACTTTTTTTTTTTTTTTTCTGTACTAAAACCAAAGCTGACACTTTTTTCCTACTCTTCAGCATTTCCAGCTGGGAGTAAAAAGGGGATTTCACAAATGGAATAAACCCCCTGCTTTCTCCACTGATAAACATATAGCTCTTTCCCTCAACAGGGACAAAAGATACATTCTGCTTGCTATGGAGTAATCTGCACAGTACAGCAAATAGGGAAAATAGGTGAGTGGTACTGGTAACCATATCTCTTATCTTTCTTTTTCCATAGGATCCTGAGTATCCTTAGAATTAACAAGCATTGTTGATTTAATTCCATCTATCTCTGTAAGAATATCAACAAGTGTAGGCAAATAATTACCTAGTTTAAAGTATTTTAATACATAGTATTACCTTCAATATCACCTGAGAAACACACTTTAAACCTGGGATTCCTACCTAGCAGATGGCTGATTATCCCAGTTTTGCATGTAATGCAACAGGAGCAAAAAAGAGATTATGGACTGCAAAAGTCTGTGGGCTGACAAATGACAATTTTTCATACTGACAATCATGCATTTTCTTTGGCCTGTCTAAACCAAATGGTTTCCTCTATGGTTACTGCAGTATCACTCAGTATCTACTTCAAACTTCTGTTAGAGTTTGGAAAAAAACAGAGGAGAGTTTCTTGAATGAATCTCTGTCATGATTTGTACTGCCTCACGCATGACTTTGGAAATTTAGTCAGTTCTGAAATAATACATCCCTTCCTTACTACAAGAAGATCAGTTATTTGATTATGACCTTTTTAATCTCCTGGATACAAAAAATCTGTCTGTTCCAGAATGCAATTTGATATCCAAAGAACTTTCAGGTCAGTGTTTGATGTAGCAGTAAAGGAACCCATCGACCAATATTTCCTTCGAAGGAAGGATGAAGTAACAAATACGTTACTTCTAATCTGTAGTCTTAAACCCCGGTGTTCCCAAGACATAACTAAGGTAATGTCCGCTTTAGCAAAACACAGCAGCACAGCAGGAAAGACCTACAGAGTAAAAGACTTGAAGCTGAGGACCTGACATACACGCTCAGATTGAGGGCAGGAAACTGGGAATTGACTTTGGACCACCATTACACTCATGCCTCAGACAAAAAGGCCACTAGCAGCTAGTTGGTATCTTTCTCTCTGGTTTCTTCAAAGGCAACCCAGCACAGGCTACTCTGCAATGTAATTTAAAGTCTGGGACCTAGCAACAACTATGAGATTTACTTTAAAATCACATTTTTTCACCCAAACCAGTAATACAGATACACCATAAGAAAAGCCCAAGTTGTTTAAATTCCCTAAATAATATTGAAATAAGGAATTACAAAGCTGTAGAGTTGCAAAAAAGTTTAAAACTACTTCACTAATAATATTATGAAACGATACTTTTTCTGAAATGGCTACTATGGAGATACAATGGACACAATATTTGTGAACAAAGTTTCTTTTCACAAATGTTATAAAGCAAGAATATCACACTTCCAAAGGTTTATCTTCCATGTGACTGTTTCCAGTGTCTTCCAAGACTGAAGAGAGACCTTAAATGCAAATTTCAAACTTTGGAATTTTTAATATGATATTCTAGTCCTGCTGACCTTAGTTTCCCATTTCTACATAGTTTCCTGTTCTGACATAGCTTAACCAGCAAGAAGTTACTTGCACAGTGGTAAGAGAACACACTTGTTCCTAAGCCAAATGGTTAATGATTGTTTTCACTTTGAGTCTTCTCCTTAAATTTCCATTTGGGTCAACATGCTTTTAAGTGGAATCAGGTCAGTAAGAGGAGTAATCTTGGGTAGCCAGCCAAAGGGAGGAAAGATGAGGCAGATGATAGAAACATGGCTGTTCATTTACCCTTGTAAATACTCCAGTGAACTGAACTTACTTCCTAGAGATGTTTTAGGGCACATATAAAGCATTTCTGATTTTCACACCATCATACTAAAAAAAAAGAATAAAATCTGAAGGTTCAGAATCTCATTAAGGCCACAGGTACTTCACCCTGTTCTGGAAGTATACAATCTAGACTTCATCTACTCCTTCTTTAAAGTCTTTTTATTCTGCCAGAATAATGTAAAACTGTTTTAAATTCACAAGGACCTGACCTAATGTCTTCATTCTTAAAGGATATGTAAAGATTAAAAGAGAATGACATTTTAAAAATGTTTAGAAAAAAAATCAACAGACATTGTTGATCATCAGTGACACATCAACATCACTGAAGCATCAACAGTGACACATAGAGTGTGGAGATAACTCCGAAGATAACTCCAATACATATCAGTGGAGATAGCTCCGAAGGCTTGTACTTCAGGAGCTGATCTGCATTATTCAAACACAGAGCCTGACTGCTGGGCTATATATTAATGTTTTAGAAAAAAAGTTGTTGAATTCTGTACTCAGTGAAGATGTGTAGATTTCCTCAGTTAAAGAAAACCTTTTTCTCCCCTCTGCCCCCATCACTTGCATAGGTCTGTAAGATTACTCTTAAGTGTTGTTCATAATCTTGTTTTCCTAGTAGAATTAAAATATATAGGTATGTATGAAATGTAATTTGGATTCTGCTGCAACAAACTAGAGAATTACCTATCACAGTGGAAAATACTGAAATATAAAATCCCCTGAAGCAGAAAAACTTGCTCTTCTTTCTCCTTGAAATTTCATTTTTTCATTTTATTTATTGAAGTGTTGAATTCCTATTAACATTTTAAAGATATTGCAGTCAACTGTAGGAAAGCGTCTAAAGTAAGCTAACATGAATGAGACTGTTTTTTTCTTTTCTATAATTATCCACTGACCTGATTTCTAAAACTAACTTTACCTTAGAACATTTGTCAGACAAATTGTTTTGTGCTAGAAAACACATAGGCTAGAAACTGCATTTCTAGACCGTGTTGGCTAAAAGATGTATTTTACCATTTAAATCTTGTAACAGTAGTCTGGAGTTATACAGACTTCTGTGAATTAGCTCTTCCATTCCTAAAATGCAATTTTCCACCAGCTCCTCAGCACAGGTGATGCTGATAACCTGACGTGATGACCCAATAACTGAACGCCATTCAGGATCCCAAGTTTTGTCCTGTGGATGTTTATACCTTCGCATTGCAGAATTTTTCCTTTAACTCACTGATCTGTTAACAATTTAATCTTAACAGTTTATTTTCTCTTATTTCTTACCCCTCTATGAACTTCCTCACAGCTCTTCCCCATCAGTTTAAGTCAAAGTTATGGATCTGTGCAGTGTCAGAGCTGAGGCTTTGGTTTGCAGCGAGTAGTAGGAAGTGAGCAGTTTGAAGAATATAGCATGTGTTACAAAGTGGTAGGTTTAAACCAGAAATAATGTGGATTTTTTTCTTTTTTTTTTTTTTTTTTCCTTGTGTACATAAAGGTAAGTGAAGGTCTTGTTTTGATGAGATAAATGAATAGATAAAAATACAGGTCTTACTGTTCCTAGGTAGGAGACTGTGGTCTCTAGGTTGAGACTATTATGGTTTTGGGAAAAAGACTTTTCGTTGCCACCTGAGCTGGACACAGGACTTCAGGGGGTGTGTTTCCCCAGAGCACAGGAGAGAGAGAGAATTTACTTCCTTAACCTGCTGGTCACTCTTTCTATGTCATGTTGCACTGACATTGGCATGCACTTAATTTTACTTGAGTCCACGAATGTAATTTAACTGCTTTTGCTGTGCTCTGTGGAAGAAGGTAATGCAAACAGAGGACAAGCCTGAAGGGAATATCAAAACCAAATGACCCAAGCACGTGACTAACTCTAGGCAAAATAAGTTATTCTCTCAATAGTTACTTGGGCAGTTGCAGCTCTTCACTTGCGAGCTTCTGCTTAACACTCTGACATGGACTTGTACTGGGCTACTGACAAAGAAGCAGCCTGCATGCAAGATGCCTAAAACTGTATTTCAGTGCTCTTGACACAGGATAGTGATCCTATTTTAAAGCAAGTTGAAGAACTTTCATCTAAATAAGGAGAAATAAGAATAGACTTCTAAAACTTCAGATTTTAAATAGGATTACAAAGGATTTGCATCACATATGATTTTCCTTAATTCATATTCTGTTCTGTTTTCTCCAATAATGCAATTGTGCTACTTGCTTGCTTTGTAATCTTGAGTATTATTTTAAGAAAAAAGACAACCATTACTAGGCGTCTTCTTGTGCCTCTGTGCTAATTATTGCAATTTATCTTTTCTTGATTTTCTGACATTTAAAATCCAAAAAATTCTGATCCTGGGATCCTGGCTTATTCTTACTAACTTCCCCAGATGATTCCCAGGTCACTTTGTTAATGCTTTACTGCTACAGAGATTTTAGCTTTCCATCACCTTGTTAACCTTTTGGTTTTCAGTTTAACACCCATTTTACTTCTGTTACTAATTCTAAATATCCTGTTGTTTTTTCTTTGGTTCATTCCTATCCAGCAGTCACTGTTTTCATGACGATTAATTAGTAAACCACTCTTTCTTGTCCTATACATTGCCTTCCTTATTCTGTTAATCTGAATTATCACAATAGCTGTTACAAGGTCAGCGAAGCTAACACTTATTAGCATTTGTTAAATTACTAATGGCAGAAAAGTTGTTCCACGTGCAATCTCCCAGGCTTTGAAAGGTATGGATTCTTCTCTTCAGTGTTTGTATTTCTATAGATAGTGTCATATGCTGTAATATCATCCTGTTTATAAACCTTTCTCTAGCACCAACAGAAATACTTGTCATTTTTTACATTCAGCTGAACCACCTTTCTTAAATCTTCAGTTCTGGGGAGCTTTATTTAGTCATCTGGTACTTTTTGATAATTCCATCTTCATGCATATTAAATAGATGATCAGAAATTAGTTTCAGTCTTACCTTTAATGCCTTTTATATAAGACATTTCAGTTTTCCACTACTGCAGTAATTGAGCTATAAGACATTTCTGAGGGAAAGTGTTGGGCTTCAAGGATCCTTCACTTTGGCTGTGCAGTTTTCTCTGCAAACCTGAATTCATACATTGCTTAGTATTTTTTCTCTGCAGCAGTGTGTCTGTGAAGCTTTCCTATAGTAGGAATGTTACATGTAATTTCCACCTCTTTCTTGCAGAGCCTGAAACTTTTAGGTGACTGGCTTGTCCTGTATATTTCTTTGAGAAAAGCTTTTAATCATGAAGTTAACACTAGTGTATAGTCTAAACTGCATGTTATATCCAGCAGAACAAGAATCTGTTAATTTCCCCTTGTGAGAGGAAAATCGTGAATCTCAAAATACACTAGTATAGGTGTGTCTTACTGTAAAAGGAAGCTTTCGGGAGAAATGGCTACACAGGATTTGGAGAAGGCTGAGGTTCTGAATGACTTCTTCGCCTCGGTCTTCACTGGCAAAGGCTCTGACTGCACCACCCAGGTCTTAGAAGGTAGATGCAGGGACTGTGAGAATGAAGACCTTGGGCCCACTGTAGGAGAGAATCTGGTTTGAGACCATCTTAAAAATCTGAATGCGCACAAGTCCATGGGACCTGATGGAATCCATCCGCGGGTCCTGAAGGAGCTGGCGAATGAAGTTGCTAAGCCACTGGCCATCGTATTTGAAAAATCATGGCAGTCAGGTGAAGTTCCCGATGACTGGAAAAAGGGAAATATAACCCCCATTTTGAAGAAGGGGAAAATGGAAGACCCAGGGAATTACAGACCAGTCAGTCTCACCTCTGTGCCTGGTAAAATCTTGGAGCACATTCTCCTGGACAGCATGCTAAGGCACATGAAAAACAACAAGGTGCTTGGTGACAGCCAGCATGGCTTCACTAAGGGGAAATCCTGCCTGACCAATTTGGTGGCCTTCTATGATGGGGCTATGGAACTGCTGGACAAAGGCAAAGCAGTTGATGTCATCTACCTGGACTTGTGCAAAGCGTTTGACACTGTCCCACACGTCATCCTTCTCTCTAAATTGGAGAGATATCAATTTGATGGATGGACCAGTCGGTGGATAAAGAGCTGGCTGGACGGCCGCACACAAAGAATTGTGGTCAATGGCTCGATGTCCGGCTGGAGACCGGTAACGAGTGGTGTCCCTCAGGGATCGGTGTTGAGACCAGTCGTGTTTAACATCTTCGTCGCTGACATGGACAGTGGGATTGAGTGCGCCCTCAGCAAGTTTGCCGATGACACCAAGCTGTGTGGTCCGGTTGATATGCTGGAGGGAAGGGATGCCATCCAGAGGGACCTTGACACGCTTGTGAGGTGGGCTGATGCCAACCTTATGAAGTTCAACCACAACAAGTGCAGGGTCCTACACCTGTGTTGGAGCAATCCCAGGCACAGCTACAGATTGGGCAAAGAGATTCAGAGCAGCCCTGCGGAGAAGGATTTGGGGGTGCTGGTCGATGAGAAAATGAACAGTGTGTGCTCGCAGCCCAGAAAGCCAACCGTATCCTGGGCTGCATCAAAAGGAGTGTGACCAACAGGTCGAAGGAGGTGATCCTGCCCCTCTACTCTGCTCTTGTGAGACCTCACCTGGAGTATTGTGTGCAGTTCTGGTGTCCTCAACAGAAAAAGGACATGGAACTGCTGGAACAAGTCCAGAGGAGGGCCACGAGGATGATCAGGAGACTGGAGCACCTCCCGTATGAAGACAGGCTGAGGAAGTTGGGGCTGTTCAGCCTGGAGAAGAGAAGGCTGCGTGGGGACCTAATAGCAGCCTTCCAGTATCTGAAGGGGGCCTATAGGGATGCTGGGGAGGGACTCTTCGTCAGGGACTGTAGTGACAGGACAAGGGGTAACGGGTTAAAACTTAAACAGGGGAAGTTTAAATTGGATATAAGGAGGGAATTCTTTCCTGTTAGGGTGGTGAGACACTGGAATCGGTTGCCCAGGGAGGTTGTGAGTGCTCCATCCCTGGTGGTGTTCAAGGCCAGGTTGGATGAAGCCTTGTGTGGGATGGTTTAATGTGAGGTGTCCCTGTCCATGGCAGGGGGGGTGGAACTAGATGATCTTGAGATCCTTTCCAACCCTAACTATTCTATGATTCTAAAAGTAAATATATTGTGTAGAAAGACTGAGAAATGGTGAGTCCTACTACACAAAAATGCCATAATATCTTCAAATTTTCCTGTATCTGTGGATCTTTCCTAATTGTTTAATAAGTGGAGGTCTGAGACCTGCATGAGAGTGGGGCTCACAGTACATCTGAACCTTACATTTTCTGTATCACACCAAGGAGAAGGCAAGGTACAGGGCTAGATGAGAAATTCTGAGTCAACGTTACAGTCCCTGGAAACTGCAGGTACTAGTGGAACTGCTGATTACAAATAGCAGTAGCTACTTCTTACAACGAATTAGATATTTTTCCAGTTATTTTTGTTCAAAGGGTTTTTTTAGAACATCAGTTCCTTAACGTTTAGAAACCTCCTTCTAATGCTGACCTTAAATTTATGCATGATCTATTTATACTAATTTATTCTGTTTCCAGAATAATTCTTAAACTTTAATAGCTCTTTGCTTGCCCTAGTGTTTATTAACTTGATAAACTGATAGCAATAAGCAACATTCTTTTCTTTCTGGACTTACCAGGCCAAATGTAATTTTTAGTATCCTTAATCAGACTCTCAAATTACCTGTTTGTCTTTGCAGACTTTTTTGCAGGTGTCCTTTTCCAAATTGGATGACATATCAGGTTGAATGTCAACAAATAGGAATTCCAGAGACTCTCGAGTACACATGGGTATTTGTTTAAATTAAACAATGCAAGCTGTCATCTTCAGTAGTAATTTTGCAGGATTAAAGTAAACCAACCCTCAGATGTTTTGAGACATGGGGATCAGAATCTTAAATAGTAGGAGAGAAGTTAGAAGCCGGTTTCTGCTCATTTCCCTAGATCTCAGTCATACTTGTTTACTCATTTTTAATATAAGATATTTGACAAAGCTTTTGAGCATAATTGTGTCTTTCAGTTGCATGGTTTCGCACTACAATCATGCAACTGTTTTCTGCATTCAATTTTCTATTTCAATAAAAGATAACACCGTGTTTATTGAAAAAAAAATCAATGTCCTAAAATGCATGATTTGTATTGCATCTGAAATACAATTTTAAAACAACCTATCTTCTGCAAGTGGAAAATAGAGACTCCAACTACTACTATACAGGCCTTTCTTGGTCACCCCTACCAGTTGATGCCAAAGGCACTTCAGTGTTCAAAACCCCTGGTTACAATATTTATCCATTAATTTTTTAGTTCAAGTTTTATATAAATATGGGTATCTCCTTCCAGGACAATGCTGTATCAGTAGTGGGGATCAACACACAGAGATCTGAATGCAAACTTTATACACTATATTGATGTCAGGTCAGACAGATAATTAACATAAGAGAATTTAAAGTCCCAAGAGTGTGTTTTTGACAAAGCTGCATAGTTATGGTTAGAGTTTTGAGAATTTCTGCACAGCTACATATAATACAGTGGAGAATCTTGCAAGCCAAAACACTGCTCCAGTGCAGCAGCAGTAGGGACAATTTGATAATTTTTGCAATATACAGAAAGATTTAAAGCTCTTCAGTCACCTGTCATAGAAAAGTGGTCTTACTATGATCTATCTTAGCAATAACTTTATGCTATGAATTTCTGATTGTTTTTCTAGTTGTAGGCCTAGATATTACTTGGTTTGTACATATAAAAATCTAGGGAAAAAAAGACTACTAGCACAAGTAAAGTTAAAGTTTTTCTTTTCCAGAACTTGGGATCCAGATGCACAAAAGAGCTCAGAACAATTCAAGCAAATTAAAAAAAAAAAAAAAAAAAAAGTTTTTACCTTTTTTTTGCACTTTCATTTTGATATTTTTTCTGTTTTCCATGATCAAGTAATGAATGTTTATTGCAGAAATGGAATCTATTTTTCAGAAATACATTTATATAGTTACATCATTGACACTTCCTATTCAGCTTTGAAAGTGCAAGTTATCTGAAGACATTTCTCATTAATAGATTTTTGTCGTGGTTTAAACCCAACCACAAACCTTGTTCACTCACTCCCCCCCTTCTTGCCCTCCCCCTGCTTCTGGAGGGACGGAGAGGAGAATCAAAAAGAATGCAACTCCCACGGGTTGAGATAAGAACAGTTTAGTAACTAAGGTATAACACAAATCACTACTTCTACCACCAATAATAATAGTGCTAAAGGAAATAACAAGAGGAAAGAATACAACACCTCAACACCAGCCAACAGATAACTCACCCCACTCCCCCCAGCCAAGCACTGACCGATACCTCCTCCAACCCTGCAGTCCTAACCCTTCCGGGTAACTCTCCGTTACATCCTGGGCATGACGTGCTGTGGTATGGAATACCTCTTTGGCTAGTTTGGGTCAGGTGTCCTGTCTCTGCCTCCTCCCGGCCTCCCCTCCTCCCTGGCATAGCATGAGGCTCAGAAAGTCCTTGGCCAGAGCAAACATTCAAGCAGCAACTGAAAACATCAGCGTCATCAGCACTGTTCCCAGGCTAAAAGATCAAAACACAGCACTGCACTAGCTACTAAGAAGGAGAAAAATGGCTGCTACTGCTGAACCCAGGACAATTTTCTACTTTGGAAAGGGGGAAAAGCAAGTTGTTTTATCTTTTTCACAAAAAAAAAAAATATAGTTAATATAGATTTTTAGATCAGAACCAGTCTATTTTGCAATATATTCCACCCTTCTAAGTGACATCTCTAGTTTTTGTCCATGAAGAAAAGGTGCACAGTCATACTGAAACTCTTGTTACAAATTTAATTCCTAACTCTGGCTGTTACTAAAATTTGAACATATGAGCTGTCATACCAATAGACCCCATCCTCCAGAAATAAATGCACAGCTGTATACTTATTTGAGTATAAGTTGAGTGTGTCAAATACACCCACTGGAGATCTCACAGTGACAAAATCAGCTCATGAAAAGTCTTCCTTTATTTTCATTTTACACGTGGGATGACTAAGGCACTCAGAGAGACAAGTACTAAACCAGTACAGTTCATTTTCCATAACTGAAACTGTCGGCACCTAAAAGATGAAGGAAAACCAGAGAATTTTCAGACTCTTGCTGCTACTTACAGAAGCTGTGAAACAAAGAGAAAATGCATTGAATCATGATGAGCTGTCTTTTCAATATGGAAATTCTTATAAAGAAGATAGTGTGTCTTCTCTATAATGTACATGTATGTATATGTGTGTGAAAATAGTGTTTTCAGTAAGCTAGAGCAAGGAGAAAAATTAGTAACAAAAATTAAAATAAATTTTAAACAGTGAGATCAACCTAGAGTTAAAGAGTGTGTGGAAGATCCCTATTGGTAATATCATCAAGAAAAGATACATCACATTAGCACCAGCAATGAAGTGAATGACCACTAAAATGATAAAGAAATTCAACACTCTGAGATAGGCAGCAGAGGAATCTTAAACTGTGTGGAAGAAAAACTTACTGAAACAAAGTAACGTTCCAAAATCTAAGCTAATCGAGCTTAGATTTGAGTAGTAAAATTGTACAGCATCCTCATAGATAAGCTAAGGAAGTGTGGGCTTGACGATCAAGTAGTGAGGTGGATCGAGAACTGGTTGAAAGGAAGAAGGCAGAGAGTTGTGGTCAATGGCGCAGAATCTAGCTGGAGGTCTGTGACTAGTGGAGTTCCTCAGGGGTCGGTGCTGGGACCGGTGCTGTTTAATATTTTCATCAATGACCTGGATGAGGGAACTGAGTGCACCCTCAGCAAGTTTGCTGATGACACAAAACTGGGAGGAGTGGCTGACACACCAGAGGACTGTGCTGCCATTCAGCGAGACCTGGACAGGCTGGAGAGTTGGGCGGGGAGAAACTTGATGAAATTTAACAAGGGCAAGTGTAGAGTCTTGCATCTGGGGAAGAACAACCCCATGTACCAGTACAGGTTGGGGGTTGACCTGCTGGAAAGTAGTGAAGGGGAAAGGGACCTGGGGGTCCTGGTGGATAGGAGGATGACCATGAGCCAGCAATGTGCTCTTGTGGCCAAGAAGGCAAATGGCATCTTAGGGTGCATTAGAAAGGGAGTGGTTAGTAGGTCAAGAGAGGTTCTCCTCCCCCTCTACTCAGCCTTGGTGAGGCCGCATCTGGAATATTGTGTCCAGTTCTGGGCCCCTCAATTCAAGAAGGACAGGGAATTGCTTGAAGGAGTCCAGCGCAGAGCCACAAAGATGATTAAGGGAGTGGAACATCTCCCTTATGAGGAGAGGCTGAGGGAGCTGGGTCTCTTTAGCTTGGAGAAGAGGAGACTGAGGGGTGACCTCATCAATGTTTACAAATATGTAAAGGGTAGGTGTCAGGATGATGGAGCTAGGCTTTTTTCAGTGATATCCAGTGATAGGACAAGGGGCAATGGGTGTAAACTGGAGCATAGGAAGTTCCACGTTAACATCAGGAAGAACTTCTTTACTGTAAGAGTGACAGAGCACTGGAACAGGTTGCCCAGGGGGGTTGTGGAGTCTCCTACACTGGAGATATTCAAGGCCCGCCTGGACAAGTTCCTGTGTGATGTACTGTAGGTTACCCTGCTCTTGCAGGGGGGTTGGACTAGATGATCTTTTTAGGTCCCTTCCAACCCTTGGGATTCTGTGATTCTGTGATTCTGTAGTAGAGGACTGCACCAAATACAACTTCAGCTTCCACCTTTCCAAGAGTCAAGCTAAGCGGATGCTAGACAGAGGAGGTATTTTAAGCTTTCCCTTGCTGCTTCCTCTTCTGTTCTCTGATGGCAGGAAGAGCAGCCAGGTGAGTTGCCTAGGTACTGCTTTCTGTTCTCACATAAATTCCTTGTCTCTTCCTGGGGAAGAACAACAATCTAGACAGAGTGTCCCACAGGCCTGAATCTCATTTACACACTGCAAGATGAAGACGAAAAACTACAAATACTGCATTATAGCAAACAGTACAAGAATCCCTTGGAAGGAAAATGAAAAATTGCAGAGGTGAAAGCAGCAAAAATACAATGATCTAGAAAGTCTGAGGACCAGCTTGTTACAGGAACAGTTTTGATGGGTTTTTTTTATACTGGTGCATGTAATTTCTTTGTTTGCATTTAAATATTATTATGTATCTCTTTTTCTCAATCTCAAATGTAACCATGTGTTCTCTATAGGTAATAACTAGGCAATGTGGTAAATTTTTCACATTGAATTTTTGAGCTTTATGTGACATCTTAAAAGAAAATGCTTTTCAGAAGCTGTAATAGTCTCTCGTAGTAATATATAGATATGTCTACAACTTAAATATACACTTCCAGGGATACGGCAGCCACAATTTCTCTGGGCAACCTGTGCCAGTGTCTCACCACCCTTGCAGGGAAGAATTTATTCCTACTGTTTAATTTATCACTGAGTATATATATATGTTCTCTTACCAAAATCCAATATGTGGAGCCAAGCTTAATGTAAGCATTTATTCAGCCGGAAATAAGGGCTGATTGTTACTAATACTTTTTTTTGGTGAAAATTCTTACATGGTAATTACTACTTTTATTGTCTTCCACAAAAGACAGGCTTTTTATGACGCATGTCTGCATCATATGCAGATGATGGAGGAGGAAAAGCATGTTTAGAAGAAAAAATTTTTTGGAATTTGAAGGCAATTTTTAGTCTCTTAAGCAGTCCATGTTTAAGAGAATAAAACAGTCTTGTTATGAAATGCATCTTTACTGTTAACATGACCTAAGATTATCACATCAATTTTATCCTAAGGCAAGTAATCTAAAGAAAGATAGAAACAGATTGACAGTGAATGACAAAAGATAGAAACAGATTGACAGTGAATAACAAAAGATTACACAAAACCAAGAAACTTTGAAATTGTTTAATAGTTCATGGAATTTCATTCCCAATAAATCCAGAAATTTTCAGGATCTGGGAATTTTAACCTACAGATTCACCTGCATTTCACCCAGAGGAATTCACTCCATTTTCATTATGGTTTAGAATCGGGATTTATTACATGAGGTGCAACACAAAGAAGAGTTGTAAATGTGTGGAATGGCAGCAAACTGCCCATCAGAAACCTGAGCCACAAAAAGGACTGAGACCTCCTCTCAGGAGGACATTATTATTTGAAGAAAGGCCTATACGGAGCTCAGAAATGAAATCATTGCTGTGATCCAGATGGAAACTGACAGCCTAGATCTCTGAGGAGGCAGTAACAGGCTGCTCAAGTGTTTTAGTGCTTACCTCAGCATACCAAATTAGATTTCTGGAACCTAAATAACATGCCATTCTGTCCTCTAAACAGTAATGAGTAAAAAGAAAGAAAATCCACACCAGCTGTCCATACACAGCTCATGAAGAGAATGTGCAAGTCTAATGTAGCTTGTGGGGAGGGAAAGAGCAATTTGGCTCTTAGATTTGGATGGTTATGCTCTCTTCAAACAGATACCAAAAGCTTTTAAGTATAATGTTGGTTTGGGTTTTTTTTTCCATGTTTGCCCAGTCTGTTACTGGAAGAAAACTCCAGTCCTGGACAAAAGAGACATATAGGCATCTACACAAACAGGAAGATGAAATAGTTTTCTCAGACAGAAAGGATATGAAATCAAAATTAGAAGTTTGACAAGGACTTAACAAGGAAAATATTTAAGAGCTTACATATTAGAGCATATATAAAGGGTGCTTACAAGAAGTCTGAAGAGGAACTTCTTAGTAAGACATGTAAAGATAGGACAAGGGGGAATGGATTTAAACTGACAGAGGGGAGACTGAGATGAGATCTTAGACAGAAGCTCTTCCCTGTGACGGTGGTGAGCCGCTGGCACAGGTTGCCCAGAGAATCTGTGTCTGCCCCATCCCTGGCAATATTCAATGTACAAGGGGATGAGCTTTAAGGTCCCTTCCAACCCAGACCATTCCATGACTCTATCATATTATCACAGCCGATAATCTCTTATGGTCTTTGATATGGCAAGATGGCCTTGGAATGCTGGAACTGCAAACCCCAACCTAAGAGCATTAATCCATGTTCTTTCAACACTAGGAGATATGACCTGTTGAATAACCTGGCATTATTTATGAGACCACCGAGGAACTAAATAATGTGAGTTGGTTAGGAGTAAAGTGTAACTATTTCCTAATGTCTGCCTCTTCCTCATCTTACCAATGCTAAACTTTATATCTTACTTAAAAGAAACAAACCCTACAGGAACCTGTGCATACAGAAGAAGACAAAAAAACAATTAAATGTTATACAACATACCAAATGGAAATTTTGATAGACTTTCTACAGAGGTTAAAATTTTAGTCAAATATGCACTTGACAGTTTCAAAGTATAAGCATAGATAAAACAATAAGTTCTGTTTTTACCAACTGCTATAAAAATGAAAGAAAACAAAAGAACATGACAGTTTACTGTTAAAAAGGCTGCACATCATATTATCAAAATTAAGTATACATGAGCAGCATTAGAGAACAGTCTTCCTATCTGTACTTTTAGACAGCAGATACACTAGTGTAGTAAAGATCTCAATATATTTTTTCTTCACTTTTCTGCACATATTTTTTTTAAATGAAATGGCTGTATTGTGCTGTATAGCCACCAAAACATTCAAGCTATTATTAATCCTCATATCTGTTTCATCATAAATTAAGCCATTGCTGAATGCTATGATTTGACAGTCTTTCAAGACATTTATATCATAATTCAAAAGTGGTATCTTTTTGTGAGCAGAAGGGGAACTGATTCCTGCCTCTGGGAGGTGTATCACTTGGATGAGCAGATCATTCCTGGATAAACGTAACAAGGACCTTACAGTGAGTGGCACAAAAACTTATTTGTAGATACACCAAGGGAATGACATCAGTAGAAACATGAAATACAAACTTAATAATCTTAAAAACCAGTTAAGAATAAACTTAAGAGATTTTTGATTCGCAGAATAAAGTCCATCTTGATCCTGTAGTCAGCCATTTTGATGAGCGTTCGACAGAAATCAATACACTGAAATATCACTGAATATCACGACCAGCTAACATTATCTATAATGGGAGGTGTTAAATGCTCCTTCAGGTTTTAACTGCACAGATGCCTTGTATGTGGAAGTATTTTCCCACATAATCAATCCCATAGAGTCTGGTGACAAAAGTAGTTTCATGAAAAACATATCCGGAGAATGGAGAGAATATTACCATATGTGCCTGATTATAAAACCAGTGGCATGGGCTTTAGGCACCAGTTTTACAACTGGTGGGGGAGTACTTGTTATTTTCAGCAACGTTTTTATCCACTTAATGGAGCAGACCGATTCATTACTGGCGAATTGCTAACTTCTGTTTATATAAAGCATAACACCAACCCTGTCTGCAGGTACTCTTACCTAAAATTACTCAAATTTCTCACGCTTAATTACATACTTTATTCAACAGGTGGGGGTTTTGAGTGGAAATTGTACTGTATTACAAAGTTAGGTCTATGGTGTTTTGAGAAGGTTTGAATCAATTGCACTCAACCACACTGATAAAATATGCTATGATAAAGACCTTTCCTGTGTGCAACTGCTCAAGCAGGTCACTCTCTTGCTTTTTACCTCTGACCCCGGTGTCAAAACCATTGTGCATGATCTTATTTCTGCAATGATAATGGGTCAGATGATAACTTGGATTTCTAATTTAATCAACAAAAACAAGCTGAAAGCACTTGGTGAGATGAGCACTTGAAACAAGCAGTGCATTTCTAATGACGCCTAAATCATCCATAGCAGCAGCTGCTGTTTTTTTCTTGGGCTGGATGCCTAAGTGGCATGGGTGTTTCCAGCACCTGCTCTCTAACTCATCATATCACTGTATAATGGTTAACAGTGAAGACTTCTGATGATATTTGCCAAAAAAATCAATGTTAGCAAATCCCAGTTCAATCATTCAGAGCTGTGGTGCTGTGAAAGGATTATCCTTCCCTATCTGGCACCTCTCCTATGAAGACAGGCTGAGAGAGCTGGGCTTGTCCAGCCTGGAGAAGAAAAGGTTCTGGGGAGACATTAGAGCAGCTCCCAGTGCCTAAAGGGATTACAAGAAACCTGGAGGGGGCTTTTGACAAGGGCCTGTAGGGACAGAACAAGGGGAAATGGCTTTAACCTTCCAGAGGGGAGAATGAGATGATCTTAGGCAGAAGTTGTGGCTGCCCCATCCCTGGCAGTGTTCAAGGCCAGGCTGGACAGGAAGGTGTCCCCTGATCATGGAAGGAGGTTGGAACTAGGTGAGGTTTGAGGTCACTTCCAACCTAAACCAGCCTGGGATTCTAGTATTTCAGTAGGTCCTTGCCTTGGCCCAGGACCACATGCACTATGACTTTATTGTCTCTAGTAAATCTGCAGTTTGATGCTGGTTGACATTCACAATTCTTGTGGCAACCAAGCAAATGGTTATGGTGAATGCAAACATCACACCAATGTTAGTTTTCTATTGCTACTCAGAAAAATGTTACTGTCAAAAAGGACTAAACAAATCCAACTTTTGCTCTCAGAAATTAAGATAACCACTAAATCATCTGCATTTGCCATTATGTTTTTAATTTTCACGTTGTCTTCCAGGACTATTGCTAAGAAGCAAAATATAAACTAGCCATAGTAAAAATAGCAAAAGTAGTGATATAATTTATACTGAAGGCAGGGCTCCTGTCAAATAAGACATGCAAAGTCATAATTGTTACGTCCACCAATCATTTTGATATGTGCACATACCACATACGTTTGAAGAAATAAATCTTTTTTTTGCCCTTTGAGAGGACTGAGTTTTCCTAGAATTTTAAATTCTTAGGCCTTGATTTTAAGTGTAATACATGGTCCTATTCAGGAAACTACTTTATTAACAATTTCCTGAATTGGAAGCACGAGACTGGTAACATAGAACAGTTTCACTAACTTAGAACTTTTCAATATACTCGGTTCACTACTAAATGGTTTTTATGCTCAAGTTTCTAAGTATTTTCTTCACTTATTTACTGCAATAAAAATGTAGAAATAATCCATATTATTACAAAAAGGAAAGTTACTGAAAAAAGTGAAATGTATAATATTTATCCTAAAAGCTTTGATACGGTTTTTATTTCAGATTTTTCAAGACAGCCACTATAGACCAGAAATATGGGTCAGTGTATCCGAAACATCCCATGTATTTCTGCATTCCCAGGCACTTATCTTAGATTCATTCCAGGTATTTTATGTCAAAATATTTAGTTAGTACCTAGAAAATTGCATAAATAGTCTTGGGACTAGAGAGTTTTTTGTTTACTCCTCTACTGAAGTGACCCTCGGTTCTCCTTTGCAAAATGAGTGTTACCGTATTACTTCAATCAGTTTTTGATGATGAATGTGTTAAAGATGTAAATTCCTTAGTAAAAGAAGGTGTTAATAGCTAAATATTGTTATTAAATCAATATGTTATTAAACCAACATCTAGGCTTCTTTGGTTTAGGTAGGATAATACAAAATATCTGTCAGTCACCGATACCAAAAGGTACAATAGCATTTGTGTTTCAGTGGCAATTTAAAAGTTCACTGAAGTTCAATACCTTAAAAATTGTCCTGGGAAAATCTTGCTGATACAAATCTTGCTATACATCTGAGAAAGAATAAGAGTTTTGTTTTTGCTAAAGAGGCTAACAATGAACCTTATTTTCCCGAATCATGACTTTTTATCTTCTTTAGAAATGTTGTCTTAGAAACCATAAATTGAGCACTATAACTTCAAAGAAGGTAATTTTATTTAAAAGAACGTAAGGATTTTGAAGATTTTTTTAGTTCTGAATAAAAACATTTTGAATGGTTTTAAGTATAATGTAAGGAATTTAATAATTTATAATAAGAAGAATTTTCTTTTTTAACATTTTAAAATGGTGTTTAAATTTATTGTGTGGTATGCTACATTTAAAAATCTGAAAAAAAACCTCTTTCAGTTGGAAAACAATAATCTTTTCATTCTTTTTTTAAGTAAGACGCTTTAGTACTGTCAAACATGCTTTGTGTTTCCTCTTTAGAATGCACAGTTATGGTAGGAACGTGACTATATTCAAAAACAGATTTCCATCTTTTTTTTTTTACCTTTCTATCAATATACCATCCTCATTTTCTTTACAGCATGATGAGAATATGAAAAGTTATATTAGCTTTGAAATTTTTACTGATAAAAATGTATATATAGAAAACTTCTTCATTTCTGCACAGACTATATTTGGGGTTTTGTACTCCAGATTACCATCTAAATAGTGTCTTAGATTTTTTTATTTCAGTCTGAAGTGACATGTTCAATTAAAAGAAAAAATCAATATAATAGTAGGTCTTGTATGTTTTGCTCATAGAATCATAAAATCATAGAATAATTAGGGTTGGAAAGGACCTCAAGATCATCTAGTTCCAACCCCCCTGCCATGGACAGGGACACCTCACAATAAACCATCCCACACAAGGCTTCATCCAACCTGGCCTTGAACACCGCCAGGGATGGAGCACTCACAACCTCCCTGGGCAACCCATTCCAGTGCCTCACCACCCTAACAGGAAAGAATTTCCTCCTTATATCCAATCTAAACTTCCCCTGTTTAAGTTTTAACCCATTACCCCTTGTCCTGTCACTACAGTCTCTGATAAAGAGTCCCTCCCCAGCATCCCTATAGGCCCCCTTTAGATACTGGAAGGCTGCTATGAGGTCTCCATGCAGACTTCTCTTCTCCAGGCTGAACAGTCCCAACTTCATCAGCCTGTCTTCATACGGGAGGTGCTCCAGTCCCCTGATCATCCTCGTGGCCCTCCTCTGGACTTGTTCCATCAGTTCCATGTCCTTTTTCTGTTGAGGACACCAGAACTGCACACAATACTCCAGGTGAGGTCTCACAAGAGCAGAGTAGAGGGGCAGGATCACCTCCTTCGACCTGTTGGTCACACTCCTTTTGATGCAGCCCAGGATACGGCTGGCTTTCTGGGCTGCGAGCGCACACTGAAGCCGGCTCATGTTCATTTTCTCATCAACCAGCACCCCGAAGTCCTTCTCCGCAGGGCTGCTCTGAATCTCTTTGCCCAATCTGTAGCTGTGCCTGGGATTGTTCTGACCCAGGTGTAGGACCTTGCACTTGTCGTGGTTGAACTTCATAAGGTTGGCATCAGCCCACCTAACAAGCATGTCAAGGTCCCTCTGGATGGCATCCCTTCCCTCCAGCATATCAACCTGACCACACAGCTTGGTGTCATTGGCAAACTTGCTGAGGGCGCACTCAATCCCACTGTCCATGTCAGCGACGAAGATGTTAAACAAGACCGGTGCCAACACCTATCCCTGAGGGACACCGCTCGTTACCGGTCTCCAGACAGACATCGAGGTTTGGATTGAAGTAAGTCTACCTGTGTTGAATGATTTTGCTGCTTATGTAGATATGTTTTAGCAGAACAGCAATGAAACCATAGATTGTGAAACCCAGACAAAAAATGTAGACCTTGTTATAGCCAGATATTCTGGTTTGGTCCTGTTTTTAAGTAAACTGGGATTTCTGATTTAAAAAATGGAAAATGTAGATATTTTAATGAAGAAAAGGAGCAGTACAAATTAAGCTTCTAAACCTTACTTCTTAACAGAAAGATAAAATGCATCTGTTTCAAATGCAATAATATTTGCCAACTTACTATTTATTTGTTCACAGTTTAGGAAAGTTTTATAGACAACTGATCTCCCCCTTTTGTTCTAAGTTAAGAATACATTTTATCATTCCTACCCCCTTGTTTTTAGGTCTTTTAATTAATACTATTTCAAGGATTTGTTTTTTTTTCCTGAAGTACTGTGATAATATAGAAACATCATATGAAAAAAAAATTTATAGGCAGAAAACAGAAAACAGTGTTAGAAATGATGCATTGACATTACAGGTAATTTCATATAGGACAGCAGGTCACTAGGTTTCTTATCCAAAACTTGCAACTAACCAGCCCTATATCATAATGTTTGGATGTTTTCTATACATTTAGGCTAGCTTAGAATGCTGTCTAGAGATCTTGTAAGGGTTTTCTTTAGAGAGATTAATTCAACAACTAGTGAGATTTCTTTTCTTCTTTTTGCCTTGGAATTCAAACTACAAATTGCATGACTCATTTTAACATAAAAAATTATCTTGAAGGAAGTACAATTTCACCAGAGAGCTCCTCATGTTCTCTATTTCTCTTAAATTCGTCTGAGATTTACGTAAGCCTATCATACACTGAGGATGTACTATCATGCAAGACTAAAAGTGCTTTGCTCTGATCACTAGCTCACAAAATATTTTTCACTGTAAAATTTCCTTTGCAGTTGCTAAATACGTACATTTATACTTTTCTGCAACACAGAAAATGAATGCTCACAAACAAATACAGATTATAACTGATGTGAATTCTTACTTCCCAAAATATTATTTATAAAGGTTTGTATCATTTATAATATGCATCAGTAGTGTACAAACCAACTACTTTTGAGAAAAAAGTAAAGTTAAAACCAGGTAATGAAAATAAACTCCTGCTATTTTAATAGCTTTTAATGATAATTTAATGATAATTTGCATTTACTGAGTTATACAATGCACCATTAACTATATTTTATAGTGAACTGCCAGGATGTGTGGAATCTGGGGAAAGCCTGGCAAAGAGTCTGGATGGTGCCAGTCTTGTTGAGGGATAATAGAAAAATCTATGGAGTGAAAAAGTGCACATTTCTAAGAAACAGACAGGGAGAAATATTCAGAGAAACAATCTGAAAGCTCCTAAAAGATAATAAGATTAGTGGCAGCTACCATGAATCTATTAAGATAAAATCATGCTAAAGCAATCAGACTCCCTATGGTGACAAAAGGGCTCAGGCAGGGAAAAGCAGACAGTGCCATGTGTCCTCGGTAAAGTTTTTTATGCTATCTTACCTAACATTCCTGTAAGGAAGTGTTGTGGTTTAATCCCAGGCACGCAGCTCTTGCTCACTCCCTCCCCTTTCCTCCCCCCCAACTCCCAGAGGGATAAGGAGGAGAATCGAAAGAATGCAACTCACATGGGTTAAGATAAGAACAGTCCAGTAACTAAGGTGTAACACAAACCACTACTGCTACCACCAATAATAACAATAAAGGAAATTACAAGGGAAGAGAATACAACCACTCACCACCCACCAACCAATACCCAGCCTGACCGAACAGTGGTCTAGCCCTTCCAGGTAACTGCCCCCAGTTTATATAGTGGGCATGATGTGCTGAGGTATGGAATAACTCTTCGGCTAGTTTGAATCAGGTGTCCTGTCTTTGCTTCCTCTCGGCTTCCCCTCCTCTCTGGCAGAGCATGAGACTCAGAAAGTCCTTGGTCAGAGTAAACATTACTTAGCAACAACTAAAAACATTGATGTGTTATCAGCACTGTTCCCAGGCTGAAAGTCAAAACCACAGCACTGCGCCAGCTACTAAGACTGAGAAAAATTACTGCTCCTGCTGAACCCAGGACAGTAAGCAAAGGAAAATGTGAGATGAAATTTTGTTTGGGAAACCGTGTGTAAGTTGACTGTGTGTGCTCAGTATCAGGATGGAGGGACAACAGAGGGAAGACTGCTCAGAGCTTCTGCTCATCCTTGCTCTCCTTTTCGATTTGTGGTGAGCAGATAACAAAGAAAACTTGCATGCAGCACACCACTTAGGAGGACTGCAAGTATAGTGAGGACGTGAATTCTTACAGTTGGAGGAGTAGTACAAGATAAACACTGTAATTAAACAAGTACTGCAGTTAAGATACGTGCGAGGTTTATTTCATAAAATGGTTTGGGTTGGAAGGGACCTCAAAGGTCATCTGGTTCCAGCCACCCTGGAATTACAGCCCATATTTAACGGGGAAGACCCTTGATTTTGCTTCTCCACCTGAACTAACCTTATGACTGTTCTGCCTCAGCATCATTCAGATAGTTTCCCCAGGTGGGGCTATATGCTATACATTTTAAAGCAAACTGAGCTGCTTAGCTGTGTGTGATTGGCATTATAGTGAATTCCTGTTAAAACAATCTAACTATTTTAACTCTAATAATTGCTCTGACTGTGTCATTTATTTGCAGTGAAAATCTTTAGATATAAGACATAATCAGAACAGCTTTTTTGTTTATTTGTTGTTTTTATTCTTTCAGATTTAAGTTTATTGTAAGTGGCTTTGTTTGGGTTTTTTTTTTTTTTTATTTTCATAAAATCATAGAAGCTTTGTATTGCCCACCAGCCCCGGCTTGTTTGTGAGGACAAGGTCCAGCACAACGCCTCTTCTAATTGGTTCCCCTGTTGCTTGGAGAAGGAAGATATCGTCAACACAGGGCTTTATTTCAAGGGCAATTATCTGCACTTTGAAGCAAGTAGTGACTAATTTCCACCCTCAGCTCTGTGGCAATGAGTTCCGAGTTCTACTGACAAGACTGTGCTACATTTAGCAAAATTCTCAGTGGACACATTGATTAGACATATGTTAATTTCTCAGCAGCTGTCTTTGAAAATTGACAGGTGACCTTCAAGACAGTTATGCAGCTTCTTTTTTCATTTACAGAATCACAGAATCACAGAATAGTTTGGGTTGGAAGGGACCTTCAAAGGTCATCTAATCCAACCTCCATGTAATAGGTAGGGAAATATATTACAAAAAAATATTTATAGTGAAAGATATTAAACTATTTGTGGTGAATTAAACTATTGTGGTGATAGATAATAATTTAGGTTTTCATTCTTATTTTTTTCCAGAAATTTTCTGTTACTTTTTGCTTCAATTTTTTCATCTCTTTCTTTTTCTGCTTATTTTCTGTTGAAGTTCTGTCATGTTTGGTGTTCATCATCAAGTTTTATTATTATTTCGTATCGTTTCATTCTAAATTAGTAAAAGCCCAGCATGGGACTGTTAGACTACAAATATTTGAACAGTGATTATGTGATGTGAAAATAGACCATCAGAGGTGTCTAAAGTTTATGCCAAAATATGCTAAAGTATGTGAACACAAACACTTGTTTTCACAAGTTATAATAAGGTGAATCAGCTCATTCAAGTAGTGTGCACCACATTCAATTAACTCCCAATCCCCTACAGACAAAATGAAACAATAGGCTTTTTTTCTGGTTTAGTTCCAATTATTCAAATCCTCGACAATTTTTTTGTTTTCTACCACTAAGAGTCAGTAAGCAGTTGTAGTGGAATCATGTAAAACAAAGCCAGCCTGTTGACTGAAATGAGGTTATTCCCGCAGCACTTTTCCTCCAACTGTCTACAAATGAAAAATATTGAAAATCTTATGTTCCAGTACAGGTTATAATGAAGTCTGAGTCTGGAAATCTTCTGTCTTTAAGAGGTAGAAGGACTATTTTTAAGATATTGAACACTTGGTAGAACTGTCCATAGATGTGACTCCCCAAAGACCCAGTCAGTGCAGTGTTCACTCAAGCTCAATCTTTAAAGAAAATATGTCTTAAAATACCTTGAAAATAGAGAAAAAATGTCTTTAAATGCCTTGAAAATGCCACAAAATGCCATAAAAAGATTATGAACAGAGAGCAATTGAGCACTCTACTGTACTAGTCTGTTTTCTTGATTATGTTTTCAAGTATTGTAATTATTGAAAAGGAAGCAAAAAATATTCTTATGTCATGTGGAAAACACAGCTAAATTAAGATATGATATTAAGATCTATATCAAGAGCTCTTCACTAAAATCAGATTTTTTGCTTCCACCTTGTTAACCTTTATCCTTAGTCACTGACCATTTTGTTACACAGTGGGCCAGAGGCTTCACATATATGGCTTTTCTGAAGTGCACTTGTCAGCTTCCACTATAAATCCTGACATTCGTATCATCTCACAAGCTTGATAACAAAGTTCTGTGTGTACTCAGCATGATGTCACAATGATAAAAATTAATTTCACAATTCTAAGGGATCACTATGAGTGTCATTTACTAATTATCAGGAGAACAAATGGCCTTAAAGTGGCACAAGACAAACACTGAAGACTTACTAGACTGGAAAAATAGTGTTTCAAAAGGCTCATTATCTGGAGTACCTCTGGCAGCATTATTATTAATAAAACAAAAGAATGAAAATAAAAGGCTGGTTCTGCCATTGTCCATAGAGAAGCACAAGGAGAAAGTGCAGTTTTCACGGAGTTATTTATTATAAGACAAGAACTGTGTTATTACAAGACAAGAACTGAAAATCATCAGCCCAGAACCCATCATTTTATATGTGAAACTAGAATGTTTTTTTCCTATGTGTATCACTTTACAATTCTCTACACTAAATTTCATATGCAATTTCATTACTCAAGCATTCTAAGTCTTTTTGCAGTTATTCACTGCCTGCCCTTACCCTTTCTATCTGAACTGTGTATCAGAAGCCAGCTTTGGCACCTTCCTGCTCACACAACCTTTCTGAATATGTTAAACAACACAGACATTGAACCAACACACCATCAAAATTTACTGATGACCTCCCTTCATTCAGTTGACAAGCTATGCTTGTTTTCTATCTCTTTTTTTTTTTTTTTTTGAACAGTTATTTACCCATGGCAGAATTTTCTCTCTTACTCCACTGTAGCTTAGTTTCTTTAAAAGCACTTAGAAGACATTATAAAAAGCCATCTGAGATATAGGTATCAAGAAATGAAAAAAATAAGGAATGAAGATAGGAGGCAAGCACTTGTACCAGCTTTCAAGAAGGGAACCCCCTCCCCTGCTTGTCCTAGCCTTTGAAATTAATTATTTGGCTTTTCCATGAAATTTGTCATATTTGAAAAGATGATTTAACCCCAGGACACTCATGGGAGAGATGGGAGAAGTGACAAAATACATACAGTTGAAAAATAAGCGTAACACATAATGTTTGCTTTCTGTTTCTGCTTCGGCAGTGATCTGTGTCGTCTGAGAATTCTGCACTCTTGACTGTCTTTGAACATTTCTCCTTTTGTTGGGAAGTAATTGATTTCATAGTGCAGGTTCTTCAAGTCTTCTGTAAAAGCTTTTTCTCTACTTTTTTCTCACACTCTCATTTTCATCCATTCGGTTGATTTGGCAATTTACCACGCTTCCTGTATTTATATTTCTTATGTTTTCTTCTTCAGCTTCTTTCTTAAAGCCTCCTGGTTTTATGCCTCTGATTTTACTACTAGCTATTTAGTCTCCTTAGTGCAATGTTCTAAGCAATTCAGTATTCCTTATAACATGCACAGAAATCAAGTGTATGCTTATTACAAGTGTAACCACAGGACTTATCTGAGTTCATTTAAGGATGTTCCTCTCCCTGTTCTTCAGAAGCCTGTACAACTATTTAGAAATATTTCACTGAAGACTGAACAATACATTCACTGTTATCTGAATAAGATATTGCAATCTTGGAAAATCTAGGAGTTAAAAGCGAAGTTCATATTCATTTACTTGAGAATCAAAACCAGTCTTTGTTCTGAAAAAACTTCTTGCTTTAAAGGAATTAAAATGTTTAAGCCTCTAATGTTCATACGCATTTTTTTAATTATTCTTAAGACGTGAAGAAGTTTCTGAATAGTTTTGAGCTTATATTAACTACTTAATTTGACAGAAGAAATGTAACAGCAGTATAAATCACAACTACTATGATACTGAAGATTCCATACGTATCAGATGCAATGGCAGTACTCAATGTCGTAAGACAAGAGAGAATCAGGTGTTTTGGATTTGTTGTACTTTTTTCCTCTGAAATGAATACAGTATTACTCATTTTCCTCAAGCTATACAATTTCAAATTTGCCTGTTTTGTCCCATTGAAAGGAACTATTTTTAGCTTTCAAGAAAAGTTTTGTATTTCCTCAGGCAACCTCACACTCTTATAAAGCAATGTAATTATGTAATTGCAAGACAGGGAATATGAGGATAGGGTTAACAATCCAACATATAAATATCACAGTAGTATGAGCTGTCCCCATAGCTCAGCTGAATGAGTTCAGGAGAAATTAAAGCCTTTAAGTTCACCCTCAAAATTCTCATATTTGGATGCAAGTTTGCAACCAGCACCACTGCACTGAAAATAAACTGCTGCTCTCACACATGAAAAGAGGCTGATGAATCCCCATTAAATACAAATGCGTAACTGAAATACAGAGGTCTTTGGCATCAAGAGAATTTATCCTATTTAAGGTCTTATAGTTAAGCATTGTTGCCTTCAAATGGATATGGATCTGACGTGAATATTAATTCAATATTGAAGTAATGAATTCATATGATAGTGGTTTTATTTTTCTCAGAGTGGACAGGATTTTGTAATACCTTTACTTTCTGGATGGTTTATACAAATATAGGGATGTACTTACCTAGGGGTTATTAAATATATTGCTCTTCTGCTATTTCAGTCTGCAGATGGGATTCTTCCCAGATATTTTGTTAAAAAATCTTGACCATTAATATCATCTTTTGCTAGTTTTCAATAAAAGTGGAAATTCTCAAGAAAATAATTGTTGTGTTAGAATTTCTATTATACTAAAATACTCAGACGATAAAAATATTCTGAATAAAAAATTTTCAAGCATGTGTTCGTTTTACAGCATTATGTCATGCTTGCCACTAGTAAACATTAATGCGGAGCCTTGTGTTCCTGCACCTACTCAGATGCCCACAGATCTTTTCCCATGTTTAGCACTGAAATTAGAGTTCTAATGTCAGTCCCAACCAGACTAACTTTCAGCAAATCTAATATGCTGTAAGTCTTAAGACAGGACGGCAAAAATGTGTCTTCCATGCAGTCTTGCTTCCAAAGTATGAGTGTTGGTGCTCTAGGTCTAGTTTCAGGCTTTACTGTCCCATTCAACTGCAACTGGACATGATATATCAGCAGTTTTCTTCTCTGATTTGCAGTCCATTTGGAATATATTTTCAGATTAATGAAAAGTTTATGCTTAGCTGCCATTTATAAAGTCTAAAATCAGAAGGTAAGGAATTCAAACAGAATATGAAAGCCAAGCAAAGGAAATTGTGTTGCTTATAAATTTCTTGGTTCATGAAGCTCTGCAGAATTAGAGCTACGTCTATGAAAAGCTTTCCCTCCCAGAGGCCTGCTCCCACTGAAACAAAAACACTAGGCTTGCTTTGACATAAAATGGTGTTAACAGGCTACACCTGCTTCCAGACGTTTTTCTTAAAATAAAACTTAAAAACAAAGTGCCAGTTATCTTCCTTGTAATCTCTGTACCGGAATCCACACTGTGTTTAAAATTGGCTTGTTACATAGCTAAGGGTGTCAATAGTAAACACTGAGGCAATATAAACTTTCAGTCTGTATATGCAAGAATAAGAATATAAGAAACACTAAAGAACATGTTGAAAAAAAATCAATGTGAATCAAGAGATATTACTACACTTTAGAAAGATAAAATAATTAGAAAGAACATTTTAGAACTAAGTTAATTAATAGTCAGAATCTGTTCTTACTTTTTGACCATTACATTACATGTCTTCTAACAGCTGGAGATGTAAGTTCTTGATTATTATTGAAGTTTTTTATACCTTTTATTTGACAAGAAAAAAACACTTACTTTCTGTTGCCTTCTTTTTAACCACCACTTTCAAACAAAGGGAAAACCAGACACTTTAAGCTTTAAGGCCAGTACTACAAAAATTCTAAGTCTTCAGTCCTAAGAGTGTAAGGACAAGCCTGTCACAGGTTCTTACTGATGGAAAGAAGGGTCAGTAAGAAGAACATTTCATTCAGTTCAGTCAGTTCATTTGGGTCAGTACAGAGGTATGTCATTGGCAAATGGTGCCTTGCAGCACATTGGGTTTTTTTTTTGCATGGAATGCATGTTTATATATTTAGCATAGTAATATTTGCAAGCCAAAATGCTTTGCAGAATAATGTAAATTGCTGCTTTTAAAGGGGAAGTTTATGTAAACTTATGTTAATGTCAGGTTAATATAGCAATTATATTAACAAGGACAGAATTGCTTAAACATTAGGAAATGAATGCAAAATTTATCTAGGTGATACATATTTATAAGGCACATACAGATGCATATTATAATCTATATTTCTTTACTTTCATAAGAAATGAACAATTTGCTTCAACATAAATGATTTCTCAGATTTTCTTTATTAAAGGACATTCACCTGAAGCTTCTTTTGGCTGCTTCAGAAAATGTCTACAAAATATTTTTATTACTAATTCTTGTAGAATACTTGGAATTCTATTTTTCTGGCTAGTATATAGAAAAAGAAATATAAATCCAGACAAACTAAAACCTGTTGCTGAAAGCATAATTTCAAAGATGTCAAATGATAACCAGTTTTCATGTGTCATTCCTTCATATCAGCACCTTTTATCTTCAACATCTTTTATCTTCATACTTTGGGGTGCCTATAGGGTATAATGAAATAAAGATATGAAATACCATATTGCATCATTGACCTTACTCTTATTCTGGATCAAAGATTCAGCTATAATCTCTAAAAAATTTTGTTTCATTGTCCCATTGCAAAGGTAAGTTACAAGTGCCCAAGATAAGCACATGCACACCTCATTTTGCCCAAAAGCTGCAGTTAAGTTCCCAAAATTTCAAATTCTCTGTGAACCAAGTCTAAACTCAGAATCTTTTAGTACTGGTTCCAACTCTACAATAAATAATTGCTTTACTCATACAGTATGCTCTTGGCATTTCCTGCACTGCCAATTTTTGGTACCCAAAATGATTTCAGAGATATCCTTAAAGGAAAGATGTCTTGTTTATGTTTGCATGTGATTTTGCTCTCCTCCTTCCAAAGTTTTGGAGGCCATTTCATGCATCTCTGAGGGGGGTAGCCTTGAGGAAAAGTGACCCCTTTGTTGTATCGGTTTTTTTCAAGCTGTGTTTTACGTCTTGCGGTGCCATCAACCAGTGTATCAAGAACATTACTGCAACTGACTTATTTTCTCATGACAGTATCCTCAGGGTTGATAAATCGTCCTGCTTTCATGTAGAAGGAAATGTATTTATTTGTATCCTATATATAAGTTTATGAATTCATGACATTCTACAACAGGGACTGGAACAACAAGCAGAGGCTATTACATCAGTTAACACTGAAAGGATTATTGTTAGTATGTGTTCTCTTGTCTGAGGTCTGAAAATGTATATTACTAATAAGAACAACATGCAGCTCAACAGCCCCCAGAGCAGCGTCAAGTTTACTGTCATGCAAACTGATAAATAACAATATTTATATTTGCCTGCATTTTTAATGAGTCTAAAATGATGTAAATGTTTCTGGAAGCAAATATGGAAGACAAATGTTGCTTATAGATAGTGTGAGGAGAGAGAATTATAGGCACAGAAAGGAAATAATCTTTCTGTCTTGCATGCTTTTATACCACACATTTTTGTTTAAGCTTAATTAAGCCAGGACCACTGTCTTGGTGATGCTTGTTCAAAGAATCATAAGGTGAGTTTCATTTAGCTGTAATTCCCAGTTCTAGCTCTCACACAAAAATAATTAAATTGATAAGGAACGTAAGGAGAATCTGAAATAAATGGCAAAGCATTATATCATTTCATGGCAGAGCATTATTTCAAAGCTACGAGAAAATGTATTCCAATCAGTCTTAACTCCCCACACAACCTTGTGCCAGGGCTGTTACAGACCCCACAGACAGGCTTTATGACTGCTTTTACTACTTGAGATGCAGGCAGTCATGTTTTGCCACTTCTGTCTACCTCCACAGCTCAAATGCCAATTCATACCAATGTCAGTCTTTTCAATGGTCCCCTAAAAACAAGCTATAAGATACATGTATTATGAGCTCTTTGGAACAGGAAATAGATCTGCTGAAATCAGTTTCTAGAGTCTCTAGACAACAAATCACTAACCTATCTTGCATTACAATAGATATGACAAGTGATCCTGATAAATGGATGCACATTTATCTTACAGTTGCTAAACCTGCATCTGCATGTCCCGAGCAGATGGGTTCACAAATCACTTGGCTGCAATTTTAGAGAAACACTGGAAATTTATCCTATGGATAGCTGGTATAGAGCCCAGACCTATCTATCATAAGAGTGCCCCAGGGAGCTGCTCCATAGTAGACCTCAATTTACCCACTTCAACCAGTGGGCAGGAAAAAAGAGCAAACAGGCCAGGAACCAGCATGGGTTCAACATCCTCTTCTGCTGCTACCAGGGATCATATGCTCTAGATTAATCCACAACCAAGAAAGTGGTTCTGATTACTGACTCAGTGCCAAATGCCTGTTTACTAACTATTCATCTCTGAGTATAACTGAATTAGGAAATATGTTTTTATTTGTGCTGTCATTTTATTATGTACAGTAACTGGGTTTCATATTACATGTCACCCAGGGTGTTATTTGTACATAAAAGGAGGGATATTGAGCTCAATCTCTCTTATAATGTGTGTTAATGAAATTAAAACGCAGCAAATAAATTGCTGCAATTTGCCAGCACACATGAATTTCCATATCTGTGTTGCTGAAGATCAGGTTGCACTAACATGTACAGTTAAAAAATGATTCAATGCTATGGTTCTGGATGGCCTAGGAATACATGCAAATAATTAAGCAGACCCTTAAATTACTTTTGAAATATTTTGGTAAAGTTGCTACGTTATTCAAAATGTAGTGGTATATTCCTTACAAAATTCAATTCAACCATTTCTTCCAGAGTTGTTGGCACTTCAGAATCTATACAGGCAATTCATATCAAAGAAGCTATTATAGCATATTACTTCAGCAGCCATCTGTATCATGTGATAAGTTGATCCTTCTTTTTTCTTCTGTAACACAAGTGGCAGTCAGTAAATTTGCTGGGAAAAACACCCTCTGGCCATAGATTTGTTCAACCAGAACATGGCTCTGCTTGAGGCAGCTGATGCTGTCATCTGTAAAACACAATCTTTTTTTCTACTCTAGCCCACCAGTTGCATCTCTGAACATTTTAAATATGTAACACCAGATTTAGATTCAATATTAAGAAGTTTTTCCCTGTGAATGCAGTGGGACGTTAGCACAGGTTACCAAGAGAAGCTGTGGCTACCTCATCCCTGGCAGTGTCCAAGGCCAGGCTGGATGGGGCTTGGAGCAGCCTGGTCTGGTAGAAGTTGTCCCCGCCTGTGGCAGAGAATTGGATCCAGATGAACTTTTAGATGCCTTCCTACCCAAACCCTTCCGTCATTCTATCATTCTATATATTCTATCCATGCAAGGGCCAACTGCATGTGACTATTAATCATTTTCTTCTGTTCTTCCCTTTTATTCCTCCTGTTCCAAACATTTCCTTCAGTGTACTCAGAGTATGTCAATGCTACATGCTGTTGCACAGCTCTTTCTTTATTTATTTATTTGTTTATTTAGCTACTGATTTGCTGCCATTGAGTAATTTACGTAGCACATCATTGTACTTTTGCAAAAGTCTGGTTTGACTGGAGTTTTACATTGATGCCTGTAGCTTCCCTTTGTAACAGTACAGGCTCAATCCTGACCCAACTGCTGGAACTTTAAATATTAAATGGATAGCATGCATAATCTTAAATGACTGTGGTTGTAGAACAGCATTAAGAAGTGAATAGTAGGGTCTGTTCGTGCCTGCAGGTTTCTTTCCCTTTTTTTTTTTTTTTTTTAAATAAAATCCTCTACCTGCACTGAATCGACCTCACTAGCTGATTTTTCAAATATTAATAAAACTTTGTAGAGGAAAAAAGATACTTAATTTTGTTAGGTTTCTGCATTTTTTTTTTCAAGCCTGTTGACAGTTGTTTCTTAAAATAAATGAAACTAAAATTAATTGTGGCATATCACAACACAGACTCAAGTTGATGCAGAGAATCAAATCCTCGTTTATTATCATCAAGCTCTTTTCATCCCCCTGTTCGGTATTTTCCCAACCTGCACATACATACAATATTCAATCTCATTGGCCACTGTGAAATTCTCCAGGTAAATAGTCCAATCACAATGTTGCAAACCCTCTTACAACCCCCACATCCATATGGCCTCCAACTGAAATTCCTGCCACAACTACATCCTGGCCCATCCTCCCAGGGCTTGCTGGTTTACCTTCCCTGTCCTTTAAGGTTCCAACTCATCACCCCAGGGCTTGTCAAAGCACCAAGGCCTCAGAGCTCATTCCCAAACTCTTTTTCATGCAAATCTTATTACCTTCACTCCCCACAATTCACCTCTTGGTGACATAAGTCCCCTGCCAATAGAAGATAAATTCCCCTTTTGCTTCCCACGAAGGAAACATGCTCCCCACAACCAATGTGGCTGTGCCCTTGATAACTGCTCATTCCTCTCTGTTAACTGTAAATCTTTGGGAAACTGCCTTAGCTGTTCCAAACTGGAAATCTATTTGCCAACTAATGCTTATATATGGTCTTTTTCATATACATATCTCAAGCACTGTGGTTGAGATAAAACTCAATGTCGTTTAGTACATGGAATAAAGTTGCTAGTGGTGCTGGGGTTGTGGTAAGCTTTTGGTGAGGGGGGGAGCTATAGGGGTGGCTTCTATGAGAAGCTGCTAGAAGCTACTCCTGTGTCCGACAGAACCAATGCCAGCTGGCTACAAGACAGACCCACTGCTGGCCAAGGCCAAGCCCATCAGCAACAGTGGTAGCACTTCTGGGATAACATATTTAAGAAGGGGGGTGGGGGAAAAGCCCAGCAACAACTGCAGCTGAAGAGAAATGTGAGAATATCTCAGGGAAATAAGTATACAGACACCTAGGTCAGTGTGGGGAGGAGGTGCTTCAGGCATTGGAGCAGAGGTTGCCCTGCAGCTCATGGCGCAGCTCATGGCAGGCTCATTATGTGCCCCTGCAGGCCAGGGAGATCCAAAGTGGCACAGAACTTGTCCCGCAGCCCATGAAGCAGCAGATATCCCCTTGCAGCCCATGGGGGTGCATGGTGGAGCAGATACCCAACTTGCAGCCCATACAGGACCAAAGAGAAAGATACTAAAGAGAAGACTGAAATCAAGAGATCATTAAGTAATATACACAGTAACGGAGGTTTTGAGTTCTGGATCAAACTGCATATTACAACTGTCGTCACAGCTGTAAAATGGCCTGTACACTACAACTCTCCTTATCTAACATTCTAGAATTGATATGGAGCTATTTTCCTTAGGGCTACTTCTTTCACTTAAAGCTCCATTTCCTAATTTTGCTAAGGACCCAGGCCTCCTCACTAGAGGGTGCTGTCAACCCTTTCGTTGCTGAGACCTGTGAGCTGCGAGTTGATTAAAGTGGCTGAATAAGAAAATCTTTAAAATGGAACAGTTTTAGTTCTTTCCTCCAAGATTGAAGTGTGGATAGCAAAAATTAAAACGGAATTATGTGCTTGATCTTTGGTTTTTTTTTTTTTTTTTTTTATTAGATTTATCTAACTTCCCACTCTGAAGAAACGATTCTCCTGTTTACATCTTAGCCTGTTTCTGGACACAGAATGTGTTGATATCCCCAGGTATGAATGCAGATACCTCAGCTCCCTTGCTTTGAGTATATCTAGAACATTTTAAAATTCTCAGCTTTGTTGTTTCACCTAATGTTTTTAGCCTAACATGGTAGCAAGTCCCCCTTCACCAACCAGACTAGGGCAGCACATTCGTAAAATGAGCATGCCCTCATCCTAGTATTTCCCACTTTATCACTCTAATCGTAGTACCAAGCACTTCACTTTAATGCCTTTAAGTAGGAGTGAATAAGAATCATCTTGAGCTTTGTGTGGAGATTCAAGATGGCTGATATTCATTATAAAATATTTTGTCCTTTTCTAAATGGGAGTCTCCTACATTGGAGATATTCAAGGCCCGCCTGGACAAGTTCCTGTGTGATGTACTTTAGGTTACTCTGCTCTTGCAGGGGGGTTAGACTAGATGATCTTCTGAGGTCCCTTCCAACCCTTGGGATTCTGTGAAAAGCTGCTTTCTAAGAAACTTGATTGGAGTGTACTCCAGGAAACATTTGAGTTCCCACACACTTAGAATACTCATTTGATTAAATACATCCCTAATAGATGCAAGCTACTAGTACTTTTTAATTTTAAAAATTCACATGACTTATCTCAGGACAAGTATCTCCTCTGGAAATTGTTTATCATTAAGTAAATATGATATTTTCATCTGCAAGTCAGTTTTACCAAGGGTGACGATTTGCTGCTTCTAAATGACAGCAATAACCACTCATACAAAAATGGAAGCAGCATGTCATTTTAAGTAAATAGAATTTACATCCCCATAGCGACATGAATAAGCTTTTTGCTTTATTGCCTTTTGAGAAAGCTGTAGATACAAACAGACGTTTGCTGAGGCAGCAGAAAATGTTATGATTTAGTTCTAACTTGCATTGTGTTTGGTGCAACACACACAAGATACAATATTGATTTCTCATATTAAATATGCACTGTAATTTTAACCAAAATGTTCAAATGGATCCTGTCATGCCTGAATAAACATTAGAAATCACAGTGACATGCTAAATTCCTGTTATATTGTCAGATACTTGTGTTATGCTTTTTCCACATTGATACTTATATGAGGATTTGAACTCTAAACATAATCTTGCACTTTATAAATTCTTCTCCTGCAGTGGTTGTGCGCATGTAGAAAAGGATATGAATGTTGTAGCCAGTCATCAGATAGCATAACCAATCATATTCTCCTATGCCCTTGTGCCTTATGCTATGCAACTGACACAACTAAGCGTAAGAGGGTACAGACAAAAAATTTTGCTACTGGGGCACCTACACCATGCAGTCTTCAAGGAGTTTCTATATCTTGGGAAAAAGGCTCTATCCCTTTTCATATTTTCTTCAAGGCCTTTCAAGGTTTACGCATAAAGTGAACATAAAGTTAAGTATTTTGTCAATTACCGTACTTCCTCTAATGTAGGCAAGAGTATTTCATTCTTTATATTTTTTACAAACTTCTACCAATTAAAATGGAAAATACTTCTGTCACTTAAAGATTCATTATTTTAATTTTTAACCTGATTACCAGCTTTGTGAAAGTCAACATTTTTTAGTTTTCTCTGCTTCTAGAGTCAGGTGATTGTGCAAGTCTTATTTTACATTTCCTATAAATTTTGAACCTTCTAAATTATGGACAGAAGTTTAAAATGTGTCTAAAGCTGCACCTAAATATTCAGAAACTCAAAGAGAAATAATCAAAAAGTGTAGTTACTTTTAAATATTATTAGTTGTAAACCAGGTTCATAGTTTATTCATGAAGTCATGAAATAACAATTTTTCATACTGCTGTGTCTTAATTACTGTTGATATTTCAAATCTCCTAAGTTGTAAAAATAGCTGTTAGTCAGCTTTAATTTCCTTTCTAGTTAACTTTATTTCCATGGTACAAAGCCACATTCAGAATGATGCTGTTTCTTAGCAAACGCTGTTAACTATGTGATAATCTATATCTACACAGATATATAAGCATGCACACTCTTTAACAAGCAGTTAAACATCCATTAATTTTAATTGTATGAATTAAAATACCTTTTAATGTATTCTATTTCTATTCCAGAATGGTTGTTTATAGAGACTGCTTTCTATATGCAAATACTGTTGAAAATTTGTATTAGTAAGGGCTTTTTGTATAACAGACTTACCAACTACTGCAATCTTCATAAACTAATACAAGACATTAATTGAATAGTATAAAATTGAAGTGGATTTTTTAACAATTTGTGAATAACTTGTAAGATTTTTAAAGGCTTGATAATTACTAAATGCTGGAGTACTTTACTGTAAATCATAACAGAACAATATTCTTCATCTAATGAAAGACCAGGCCAGTAAAAATGGTGAAGTATATCTGTCTTGAAGTGAAAGTCTTGCAGAATGGGAAAATAATAGTAGCTTTTCCTGTCTGTTTTCAGAATTGCTACCAAAGGCACAGTATCATTACTGCATGCAGGGTTGAGAGTATTTGTCAATGTGCTAATGAGGCTCCAAAGGAATAAACATATTTAGAGTCTATTGATGTAAAATAGAAATCAAAAGCCTTGCATTTCATAGTATACCTTTGACTGTTTGCTTTCCCTGTCTGACATCTGAAAGCTTACAAATATTCCATCGTACATCCTGTTAAACCAGAAAGATTTACTTTTTTCAGTCTCTGAAACATTAAGTTTCTTAAGCAAATTTTTTTGCCTTTTGACACACAAAAGTTGCATCAAAGAAACATTTTCTGGAGGAAGGATAATCCCAAACCTGCCTGCAAGTGTTTAATCTGTCTTCTGTTTTGAGTTCAGTAATATCTGTGGTAAGTTACTTATTTCAGTACAGTATTCTGTGATCAGAAAACCAAAATAAGCTGAGAAAAAAACCTGCACAATGCCTTACCAGACTCCAAATAAAGAGGAATTAAAGCAGCTAGCAGAATCATAACAGGTGTCCTGCTTCCCTGTGAGAAGTACAGGAATAGGATCAATGGCAAAATTGATGGGAAAATGAATGAAATACTTTGTGTCACATTAACAACACAAAGCATTCCCATAATTCTCTGTGTGCAAATCACCTTCAGTTTGGGTTCTGTTTTATTTCTTTCTTCATCAGATTGAAACCCAAATCTCATTCAAAATGCTTAGAAAGTGATTTAAAATCATTTGCCTTTTTAAACATGTTCTCCATTTCATGTATATAATTTATTCAAATCTTAGGTCCAATAAGGAATCAAAAATTACCAGAATGTGAAGGTTAGAAGGTGCTATTCACAATTTATACTTTAAATATATACTTATTGAACATATATATGATAAAAACCAACTAATGAATCCAAACTGAAAGGATTTCCTGAAAATCTTTAGCTATTTGAACCCATCTTGTTATTTTCATATACAACACAACTTTAGACTTTCTGATATATATATTGCTATTTTAGGCACTGATTGTAAGCACTAAATTTGTTAAATTTTTGGGGGGTCCAAAACCTAACAGATTTTCCAAAAAGTGATGTCTAATGTTACATGCATGATTCTTTAGTATTCCTACATGAAAGTGGTCGTCTTCTCAGACATGGAGGTATAGTGTTCATTAATATGTGGGAACTAAGCTCTTCTAAAAATTACGCTGCTTTATTCGGATACTTAAATAAAAATTTATGTTTTTAATGTTAGCATCACCACAACAGGCTTCAATTACCTATCTGCACCAGCTCAAAGATATGGGGTTGAATGCTTGTCCTTAGTGATATTTAATCTGCTTCCCCAGATGAAAAATAAAGACTTCTTGGATACTTGCAGAAGGAGATTCCTACCTAATTCTGCTTCTAATCTTTCAGCAGAGGTTCTTGCATGAAATGAAATTCTGTAATATTAAATTCAAAAAAGACAATAAGTGTGTTTATTCGGTGGCAAAACCAGTCTTTAATCTTTCAGTATAATATTTGATCCAAGAAGAAACTTTCAAACCTTAAATCTTTAATTTTGGAATTATTTTACCAAGACTAACTCAGATTTTATTTCATTCATCACCGTAAGACTAATGAAATGATTGATAAATCAGGCTTCTTATTCAGAACTTATTTTCTTGTCATTTTAATTATTTTCTCTTTGGTTCCATGCTCTATTTTTATTTTCTCTTATTCCAACAGTTTAGGTACAGAATAACTACTACACTAATGTTACACTGAACACAGTAGTCAGTACTCGGAGATCCTGGGGGTGTTATTCCTCCCATACCAAGCTATTCAATGACCAGGAAAGGAAATCAAAATTAATGGATTTTGCTACACTATCATACAGTCTACAAAAGCTGACAAGATTTTCCATAGGATGATTTACATTCAGTTCAATGTCTACTTATAGGATTCCTAATATTTTTAAAGAATTGCTGATCAACAAAGTATCTTGAAACACTGATACCTGATTAATGATCTTGTTATTCTAGGTTATCTAAATGCATGTTTTGTGGTACCTTTGAAGGAAACAGAAATCTTTAAATAGGAATGCAAGGAGAAATTAACACAGTTTATTTATAGGAGATGCATTTGATGCCTTGTAGCTCAAGTATTTTGCTTGCAATGATGGTAGTTGTAAACAGTAGGAAATTTCTCATGGAAGGTGTTAGCTGCCTAAAATATTTCACTGTTTCACTGATCTCACTTATGCTATTAGGATCAGTAAACCCTCTCTGACCCAAAGGTCAGTTTTGGAATAGCAATCGAATGACTTCTTTAGAGCTGATAAACATTTTGCAAACAAGTAGTCAAATTGCTTCTTTTGAGAATAAGTAGTTCCAAAAGGAAATTTATAATTATGGAGATGTAAAAATCAGATTTTCTGCCGTTCTTCCTGAGTAGCAAAATAGGTGCAGCTGATGGTAATAAATTTTTTCTACCTTCTAAAAGAAGATATATTGCAAGTTTTTAACTTTATATGAAATGCATATAACAAGTAGAAATTTTCTTTGAATCCACTTCAGATAAGTTTACAACTGTAATCCAAAACTATGTAGTAAGTGTACTTTTTACTGCTTTCATGTCTCTCATTTTCATAAGTTGCCATATTAGTTTGTTTAAAAGCCTCCTCAACAGGCTATTAAAGTTTCATTAGCTATAAAAAAACCACCAGGATAAAACTTTCTACCAAGCTCAAACTTCATTTCATATAAGGCACCCGCTAGACTTCCAGGAACGTTTTTTACCTTCATAAAAATAGCAATACGTGTTATTTTCTATCATTTTTGTATGAATTACTTTTTCTTTATATAGAATATTTTTCATGTGGAGTGTATTATTTAGTTTTAAGCAGAAAACCAAAACTGAATTAAAATTTTCTTAGAGGTTAGGACAGCTGATCTGGCCTTCTGACCAGAAGCATGGTTGCAGCAATCAGAGGAAAAAAAGTCATCTGGATAGATTTGTAAGCAGTGAAGAATTCTCTGAAAAATCTGTGGTGGTTAGAAATTTTGGTATGTCACAGAATTTCAAGTAAGTACCCATTTAATATTAAACACATTTTTGAATGCTATTGTTACTTATCTTCTTTCTTCATGTAGAAGAGAGCTGCAGTTATGAAATCCTTTTTATGTGACCGGATGCAGCACATCATTGATTTTCAGTGTCATAGTGAGGTTGTGTGTTCAGCAATGAGGAAATCATCATTTGACTTGTAAAGAGTACCAGTTAATCAAGGAATTATCAAAAGTAATAAATACAGAATTCCACAATTTCATACTGGAAGATACACACTTAAAGTTAAAAGTTAAATTCTGAGGATATGTCTGCCATTTAATTCTGAGTTTCTTTGCCAATATTTGAATATCTGTGGTTCTCTAATGAATGTTTTTGCAAAATAAGTTTTTCCCTAGCTTCTGTAATAATTCTCTAACCTCTTAAATCTCTTTAGTACTGCTAGATATCAAGAATTAAAAAAATAAACAAACCTAAACCCCAAAACAACCTAGGCGTAACAACTCAGCAGGCAACTTTTATGTGTGCTCTACCTAAATTCAGTGTGTAAAGAAACAAAAGGAATGATTTCCAATGATTTTGGATGATACCACAAAGCCATATGTCAAAGTGGTCCCCTTTTCCTTTGCAGTACTCTGTTTCATATTCTAAAAACTGGTTTTCCGCTTGTGACACTTCTAAAAATTTAAGAGGTTTTATTTCCTAGGTGCACTGCAACTAAACTCTATGAGCAGTAGAACAGTTCTCACCTGGTGTTTCATTTCCCTAATCCCTCACTGCTACTGTAATAGCTTCAGAATTCATATTTCAAAACTGCGTGTCAGTTGGCTTCATAAAACAATGCCCACTGTAACTTAGTCTACTGCATTGAACACTGAATCTCTAGGTAAAGGATACAGCACAACCAAACACTTCTTCATTGCTGCTCATGTGAAAAAATGTCTCAGCTTATCACAGCAAAAGACTCATTTTGTTTTCTCCCCTGCAATCAACCTCTTTCCAGCAGTGCTATCCACCAGTGCATATGGCCCTGTCACAGCACGTAATTATCTGTACAGGCTAGAAAGATCCAGCTGTGAAAGATATTCTGCTACAGGTAACATATGGCTCTGCAGAGGGTCTCACCTGCTGCAGCTTCAGCAGCTGCAGACTGTCACATGAAAGGCTTCCAAGCAGCTCAGTGCTTTGAGGCATCTCCATTTCTTGTGTCCCCTCATCCTGCTTTCTGTTTTCAAACAGCTTTGATTCATAGCACTTTGTATTCTCCATCACAATTCATTCAGCAACAGTAAAGCATGCACTTAGAAAGTTAGCTGTATTTATTCTGAATCACTAAATTGCTCAAAACTTGCCTTAAAATCTACTCTTATTTTCTCTTTCACGATTATATTTTATACCTTTTATTTTTGACCAAAAAACAATTTCAGGTGCCTGTTCATAAGGAAATGAAATTACTTCTTCACCTGTGAGATAATAGGGCAAACAGTCTCATGAATGGAAGAAAGTTTGTGACTTTTACTTGTATTCTTATGTGGGACAAAGACCAGAAGTGCCTAAGTTTAGCTGACCTCATAATTGCTATGGGAAATAGAGGTTTCCAGCTGGAAATGTGTGTTATTCAGTGCAGGAAGGTTTCTCTTGCTCAGTTTTGGGTTTGTTTTTTTGTGGGTTTTTTTTGTTTTTTTTTTTTTTGCAATATAAAAAGCCAGGTCATGGCACTGGCACATCAAGAGTACTAGTGGGGGACAGCTTGTTCTTCCTTTCCCTTCTAAAACATTATTCATATCTTCTTCCAAGGATCTTTGTGGTTGATTTTCACACACGAGGTATTTATTGTACTTTCTCATCAGTAGCTAATCTCATAAATGACATCGTACATAATTATGAATAATGACTCTCCATCTTCTCTATCCTTTTCCAGTACTGAAGCAGAGTTTGTTAGGGAAGCTAAGCCGCATGGTGTCCCATCCCTAGCTTCTGTTACTGAAGGAGCTAAACTGGACTACATTGACCATCTGAAATGCAAACTGGCCAACACTCAAAGCCATCCTTCATTCCTTGTCAGAGGCGGAGACAAGTAATGCAAAGACAAAGGATTCAGAGAGCCTTCCAGCCTTAAGGACTACTCAGAGCTTTCATCTGTCTCTTTCTCTACATTTTCCCTTCTTTTTATTGTCTTGCTTGGCTTTTTGTTTGCACTTTGCTGTTTAGCACATTCACAAAAGGATGTCTTCTTGTTTCCTAGCAGGCTGACTGAGATACAGCTTGAATCCCTGTGGAAATATTCTCTATTATCATTTGGAGTTGGATTGACACATGCTGAAACAGAAATTGGCCTAACATCTTTCAAGGTACATAAATAGGTTTAGTACCTTTCCAAATTCCATTTGCACTCTAAAGATGCCACATCATAATCTGTGAGTGGAACAGAATAACATGTACTAATGCAGCTTTACTTTGAATATGGAACAATTTTCCATGTTTTTATTGGTGAGAGTAATTTCAGAACACTAGAGTTGCAGGGCAACAATATTATGTTATTTCTGCGTGTAGTTGCTTGGCCATTTAGTACCTTATTCATAAGCAGTACAGGTTGAAATGTAAACATCATCGGTTTAGTAAAACATTTATTTCCATTCCCAAAAGGACAGTTGTATTTTTTCGAAGTTAAATCGGACACTATGACTAGGATGAAAGCTTTCAAGCTCTTTAAAGTTTGCCATTGTTTCTGGCAAAAAAGATATGATGCTGCAAAATTGTAGGTCAAAGCAGGAAGCAAAAACTTGTATATGTACGTGCAAGTTGCTAGCACTGAATATTTACAATCTTATAGACCTAAACACATCTCTACACTGAATGCTTTTTTTCTTGCACCATATATGGTTTTGTTAAGTGGACAAATTGTGCTGTAGTGAATATACTAGGCCGTACTTTCTGCTACTCTGTACACAACCTACAGTTTTCTCACCTTTTACTAGGATTGGCTAATCCTCTTGGAAATCCTCTTCAAAGAAAGAGGTAAAAGGCTTCTGAAACAGACTTCTTGCCACTTCATCTGGTGGCCTAGGCTTGTAAAGTACCTCTCCAAACCCATGTGCAGTAATATTCTCCTTACTATAAAATTTATAGCACACCCAGTTAGTTACATGCTGCCTCCCTACACAGACCTCAGACTGATAGACCTTAGCTGAAGTCTTTGCTGGAGATCAAGCCTCTCCTAGATACGGGGAGACAACTGCAGATGTCTCTTTCCCTGAGGAGAAAGAGGGGAAAGTGGGAGCATGGAAGGCAGGCCAGGCATCCTCTCACTGGCAACACTGTGTGCGAGACAGTTACAAAGTCAGCAGGTCTGGGACTGTATTGATCCAATGGCTTGATAACATTCTTAGAAAAATGAACCAGAAAATCGCTGGAATGGATTCCCCTGTCACACTTGGCATTGTGCATGCCAGTGAGGAGTTTCTGAGATGTTTGTTTAGATGGCCAAGATATAATAAATAATCTCTGTGTCCTATACACCTCTGTGAGGAATTTTGGTCTCTGCAGCTCCGAAATACAGGGATGTATATGCAAGCTAAACCATCAATATGCAAGCAGCACAGCCCTACTCCATAAACTTTAATGTTTCACTTTGCTGCACCACCAGTTGGTGCCACAGTAATGCTTCCTACGCAACTACCTTTTTCCCATGGTGTTTTGCTGACAGCAGGGTACACCACAAAATGACAACACACGAGTTGTATAATATGCACAATTTATTAAACAAGCACACTAAAGCCAATAAGCACACTAAAGCAAGAAAGCACACTAATGCGAGTCAGGTAAATATCTCTCCCGCTATACCAAACAAGTACAACATAGCAAATCAGAGATACATGTATACAAGTAAAGTACCGAAGAAAGTTGGCAATGTATCAAATCATTACTGCATAGAAAGAACAGAGATTAAGAAGAAATATATCACCAATTGCCGCTGTATCATCAACCAGACCCACATTTCCAGCTGGGAAGCCCCGCTGCAGCCAATGCCAGGAGTCTCAGGTAACTGGGAAAATTCCGATGTGACGCACTCACCCATAGGTGAGGCTTCTCCCATGGCCACAAGAGAATCCTGTTTTTATACCCTTATCAGAACAACCTGTTTCATGACAGATTTCTAATTGTTTACTCATGAAGCTATGCAGTTTCTCATGATCTCACTGCTGTCCACCCCAAGAGCATTGGCAATGTGCCACACCATTGGCCAAGTATGAAGGTCATAGAACAGCTGTTCAGCTATATTTTCCTGTCTCTTTCCAAAAAGCAGCCATAATGAACATGCACATGTATACTATACCAAATACACTGTGACAAAAACCATACTTTGTTATGTCTCTCAGTCATGAGAGGGAAAATCAACTGTCATCTAGGTTCCCATCCACTGCACATGGCTATGGAAGTTATTGGACTATTGTTCATATCAGTATCTAATCCAGGCAGTTTTTCAGCTTACATACTGCTGCTGAGAAAACTGTGCTGCAAAGCACAACACATGGCACTCTCAAAGACTTACATATATTTTTAACAATCATCTAAGCGGTATCTCAGAACCTTTTACTTAAAAGTCACAGATACATGTATAATTGTATATAAGTAGTGTAGCCAAACAGTCATGAACTCTATGTTTCTACCATGCCACAACATATCAATATGCAGGACTGCTTTCTCTGAGCTGAAGCTCTTTCTACTTCCCCTTCATAACTCTACAGGGCTCACATACTCTTGCACATGCAAGAGTACAATAGCATTAATTCTTCCTCTCTTTTGGCAAGTCACCTGTTGTGAAAAGTACCTTACCTATATCCTTACTATCACCTTCCATCTTGACTGCTCCTTTCCCTTTCTTTTTTTTTCCCATTGCTTTTTCAGCTTCAGCTTGTACAGTAACTTTTCAAGGATTTCAAAGGGCTGAATAGAAAAAAGAAGATTCCAAAGATACTCATAATACTGTATAGTAAATTAAGCTGAGCATACAATTAGGAAGAATTTCCTCACTATGAGGATGGTGTGGCCCTGGCACAGGTTGCCCAGAGAAGCTGTGTCTGCCCCATGCCTGGCAGTGTTCAAGGCCAGGATGGACAGGGATTGAAGCAGCCTGGTCTACTGGAAGGTGCGCCTACCCATGGCAGGGGATTGGGACTGGGTGAGCTTTAAAGTCCCTTCTAACCCAAACCAAGCTGTGATTTTGTTATTCTATGAAAGGAGAGAATGAAGAGATATAGCCAGCTAATTAAGCAGTTGTTTCCTGGAATGGTTGTAGAACAGATTGTCTTCAGGCACTGAAAGATGAAAATGATGTATAAAAAGGCCTGAAACAAAACAGTGTACGAATGACGCAAAATGTAATGGAACATGGCAAGTTAATAAATGCAAATGAAATATTAAAACACAGAAAAGAATGAGAATAGATTTTAATGAGTGTTATAGAATAATCAGAAACAAATCCCTTTTGTTTCTAAATGAGAAATACTCAGTCATGGTCTAGGCTTGTATCTTGCTGTGTATCAGTTTCCTTCTTAGTTGTTACTTCTCTCTTTCCTCTGCCCCTTTTCCAATAACTGTCACACCCATTAGCAAATATTGAACAAATTTGATATAGGAATAATATTTTCCACAGATAAGTTAGTTATACGTGTTTCTCAAAATAGATCTATAGATACAAATTTGATACTTTGATTTCCTCATGCAAACATTTCAGATGGTTCAAAAAATGTTGCAGAGCAAATTCATACAGTATTGAGCACTGGAGTACACAGTGGAGAGAGGGAGAGAGGTTGTAAATAATCTAATTATGGAAGAAATATTAGCAGGATCTACCAAGCAACTCCAAGGCACACTTGAATAAAATCAGGATTGATTAGCAAATTCCACATTGAGAAAAGATTGTGCAAATGAGTAGAAAGAGATGAGGGGAACTGTTGCATCAAGTGGAAATAAGGTGAGATTTTATCATGATTCAGATCTATCAACTACAAGGGAATAAATATTCAGAAAACTGAAAATATAAAAACAAATGTATAAAAAGAAATATTGTATCATTGTTATAGTGACTGCATTAGAAATTAATTATGGTAATTAATTATTGAGCTTCAGGCAGCACAAAACAACAAGCTACTTGAGAGAACTGAAGATTGCAGTTATGAACTTCAGTTTTAAGATGCTATGCAAAGAGACAAATTTAAGCTGACTACAAAAGCACCTTTAGAGGTGAGATGTAGTCCCAAGAGGCAAGTGAGAAAAATTAGCACAGAAACACTGCACACCAGGCAGCTAAATCTTGGACACAGTTGTTGACCCAACTAAATATGTCCTTCATTTTGTGATTTAACAGTTGTCTTCTAGAATATCATTATAAAGCCTGTGAATGACATTTAAATTGCATCAAATTCCAGGGAAAAAAAAAACAAAAAAAACAGTTTTAAGGATTTTATACATATTTTTGACCTTTCTTAGTTCACAAAAATTAAACCCCAAAGTTTTTAAGTAAGACACCCATTTTATTAATTGGCAAGTTTCGAAAGCACAAAGCCACTATTCAATGCAGAAAATGGCATCAGCTTCACTTGGTACCACTGAAGAGAAACATCAAGTACAAGATAGCTGAGCGTAGTCAGCCTAAAATGACACTCTGAGAGAAAGACCACAAGGAAAAAAGACTGCTTTCTCATTTACAAATGCTTCTCAGCAATGAATTTGTCTCAGAAACAGAAAGCAATCTCTTCTAGGGAAACAAATAAGCAAAAAAGCAAATAAAAATAAAAGAGCTAGAATGTAAGCTAAATGTTTGGCTGGCTCAGAGCCTCCAGTTTGATGTCTTGGGTTATAAATAATCGAGACACTTGTATTATCCATGTTGTAGAGCATGGGTATTCATGAATACTTAAAAATCCTCTGACAACTGGTAATGTTTCATCAACCTAAAATACAAAAGGCAAATTAGTGTTGTTTTTTTCATCACCCTCCATGGACAACAAGATCAAAGAAGAGATTTTCACACTGGTGAAGACTTTGTCAGTTTTTTTCTGTGTTTCTGCAATATGAACATGAAGGCTGGCAGATGTTAAAAGGAAAGTCACCCCCTACAGAAATTGAGCAACTTCAGGGTATGAAGTCTCTTATTAATATTCTATAAAAGGATTTGCTTATTTCATGTTTCTTTAATTTTTTCATACCGAAAACTGGACAAGTGTTTTTTGGTTTTTGGTTTGTGGTTTTTTTTTTTTTTTTTTTTTGTGAATCTTGCTTCTGGTATATTTGAATTTTCCTTTTAAATCAAAGAACAGGAAATCACTACTCTGTCACAGAATATAACTTCCCAGAATTATATATTAAATGCTTCACATAATTACATTACTAATTCTAGTAAAATTGCAGTATTATTTAATATTATATTATAGTATACTATATACTACTGCATACTACTATATAGCATATTATAATCTGAAACATACATTTTTCAACAGTATAGATTCCTTTGATGGGACAAAAAACTGTGTGAAATACTTCAGAGATGCCCTTTGTTGCTGAAACTGTCAGCATAGTGCAAGAATTTTCCTTTCACCCTTAAGGGTCCATCTCCGACAAAGTCATGCCTTAAAACTGAAGTTTTGCATATGATTGTACTGTGTATGTGAAGCACTACACAATATAATTTTTATAATGAACAAATTATATGCACACATATCTTTAACTCAGTTTTTCAGATTTACATTTTAGTGATTATTCTGAAAATGAGGGGGAAATTTTAAATCGTACCAACTGGTCATTTTCTGTTGCTCTATAATAATTTTCTCTCATGCCAGTCTATGCACTTTCCTCAGACACTGTCTCAGAATATGTACATAACAATGCATTCATGCCTGAAAACATCAAATGGAAAAAGTGATCTTCACTTTTCTTTTGTAACGGTCCAAAGGTCAGCATAGCCCAGAAGTATTATTTGGCTCCATTCCCATTTTGGGACTGCAGGTCTGGCTAACAGCAGCTTTCCTTACAGTCCTTTATAAGAGATGCTTCTATACTGCAATCAGGAAGAGGCCATGAGCATGTACCCTCACCTACAGCTTGCCTAAGCCTGCTGTATCAGGATTCAGGTACATGTCATTGCGCTGACTGGGAGAACTAGTGGCTTTTGGACCTGTGTCATTCTGTAAAACTGAAGCTTCTCTCTTCCTGAAACACTATTGTGGCAGTAAACACGAGCAATACTTTCAGGAGATATTTACTGAAACTGGAAGCAGACTGTAGTATAAAACAGGATTAGATGACTCATTAAGTTTTTTCTGTGAAAGCAGTCAGTTGAGTAGCCACTCCATCTTGTATTTAACATTAATCTAAGTGGTTTAATCAAGACTATATCCACTCTTTGTGGGGCAAATTGGCTCAGGTTAGCATTTCTTTTCATCTCTCTTATGAAGAAAGGGCATTACAATGAAAATTCAGTTTTATAAGGACTGCAATTCTAAAGGAATACAATGTACTCAAAGACCGGAAAAGGCTATGTGCTAAAAATAAAAACGGCTACAGATAGAAATTGCTTTTCAGATTTCAGCCATATAAAGGTAATTAACTGCCAGTGATATGTGGCCACTTCTAAGTCATTTGCAAGATAATTCGGTGCCATATTATGTATCCAGAAATGTTTTTTCTTTGATTTTCAAAAGCAGAATTGATAAATGGTCCCCATTTTCCTCCAGCTGAAAATTCTGACAAGCTCAGACATGGATGGAAAGACGGGGAGAAGTTAGCAAAAGTAGCAAAAGTAATCCCCATATTTTTGCATGACAAAATGGTTGGAAGACATTTAATGTAAATAACAAGCAGAGACTATCTTTCTCTCTCATTAACAACTCTTTTGACTTTAGTATTCTTATTAATGGTAAAAACTTTATATAACAAAGTTTATTAATTTAATGCCTGGCATTTTAGTGACGAATATATGTTTATGCTAGAATCCATCCTTTAAAATTTAATTTTATTCAGTAGAAATTTCCATTAAAAAAAAAAGGAAAAAATCTTCTCTGGGTCTGCTGTGGGTTAAGAAGATGGTATTTTTGAAAATGAACTACTCAATAAATCAGGTCTAAATGGAAAACCTGGTAAGATATCAGGGAATTTGCTCTATGGCAGTTGTAAAAAGCATTACAATTATCTGATGCATTGAAAATATTTGGCAAAATTTATGGCAGTGGTTAAGGTTGTGGCACATCAGTCTGAAATATATCTGAGATCCTTTTTTCCTGAATAAGACACAGTATTCAACAGACTGCATTTCAAAAGAAATCTAGATTAGAGGTAAAGCAGTAGGATCCAAGCCACAGATTGTTTATAGAACTCTGCCGCAGGCTGGCAGCATAATCTTCAGGAAGTCTGGAAGTTTCTGATACAAAACTTCTTGAAGCATTTCCCTTTGCTCCAGATTTCCATGATGGAATCCAACCACAAAAGACCATTGTCTTTTTGTCCTTCTGCTATACAAGAAAGATTTCCCTGTGTTTTTTGTGTGTTCCAACAAACAAAAAATTCTAAATAATTTTTCATTTATTTTTTAAAACATATGGATCCCACATATACCCAGGGAAAAGTTCTATTCACATTTATTTTAAATAAGAAAATTGTTCTTCACAAGAAAGTTGTTCTTCACAAGAAAATTGTTTTTAACTCAATTTTAATGAAAAATAAATGCATTATGGCCAGGGTAACTGGCTAGATGGAGTGCATAACAAATCAACATAGCTTTTACTATGTTTTCTGTCATTTTAACCTCTTTTTTCACCACAATATTCCATTTTCAGTCAATATGCCTACACAGTCCTGGAAGGCTTTATAGTCTACTGAGATTTATTGATTTAAAATACTTTCATTTTCTTACTATTTCTACCATAATGTAGCTATTTTACTGGGAAGGGCTTCACAAGCCCTATATAATGTTTTTCTTAACTGAAGATAGAACCAAATCCGGCTGGTGAAGAACCTTGCATTTATATAATCTGAATCATACTTATTGTTTTTTTTTAAGGAATATTAGTTCAGGTGCAAGGAAAAGTAAATAAAAATCTAGCACTTAGCTTTCTGGCTTGTTTTGGCTTTCAAATGAAGAAAAGATTTCTTTGTTTCTCAGTTGCAAGTAGAATACAGTTCAAGAGGAAGAAAATGTCCCTTCAAGCTTGGGACATGCTTCAAAACAGTTCTTTGGTGTTTTCACCTGCTTTAATGTTTTCTTCACACACACAAAAAAAAAAAAAAAAAAAAAAAGATTTGAAAGGACTTTATTTTCAAAGCACATTTTCTCAGTAATTTTATTAAAACTCAGTTCAAAGGAAGAGTCTACAGTTGGATATACAGAAATGAAGCACCCACTAGTTACAATGAGTTTGGAAGCTCTTGGAGAGGAAATTAGTACCTATTTGAGTTTATGGAGGATGGAGGCAGCTTGATACCCTGGGCTTGCTCTCACAAGCACTGAGATCTTAACCTTTAAGGCAAGATACTTTGCTTCAGTGTGATCTCACTTTGAGCAGAACACATTGACACAAAACATGTCTGCAGAGCACTGGAGGAAATAATAGGATACAGACAGTTTGCTGGAAACCCAACTTCAGAAATGCTCTCAGGAAGGTAATTACACCTTTTACTGGTCTTATGGAGAAAGCTGTATGCAAGATGTACCAGCAGAACACTACAGTTTTCTTTTTCTCAGAGCATGAAACCCACTTACACCACTGTTAATGGAGACCTCTAATTTTTGAAAGGGAGGGGGCAGCAGTAAGATCTTATAGGCTGTTACATTTAATTTCCTTAATTCTAAGAAAGGAGGGATTTACTTTATATTCTACTGTGGGAATCACAATTTAATGGATTGCAGTGTTACCGCTGTGAACATACCACTCCTATTCTACTGGTTTGTGGAGGGAACCCAGCACAAGCAAGACAAGCTAAAAACAACTAATTTGGACAATATTAAGAAAGAAAGCTTGAATTGCAAGTTGGCTTTAATAGACTAACCCTGCACTTTTTTGTTCTATTTTGTGACTTCTTAAACAAAAAAAAACAAACCTAAATTTATGCATTTTATAGGATTCCTACATCTGATCAGTATTGTGCTTACACCTGTGCTAAGCTTGAATTAGGTCCAAAATTTTAAGTAAGCAAAAATTCAATCCAAGCTTTCACTTGGATAGAAATAGGGAAGAACTCTACACTGACTTCAATGCAGTAGCATCTCCAAGCATCACTTAAAAATGTAAAACCAAAACCTCCTAGTGATGATCTGCAGAAATTAACTCCACATTTATTGGTTTTTAAGAAGTTAATAGTAAGCTGTCTTAAAAAGTTTCATAATTGATTCATTTAACTGGGTAAATTTGAATACGTTTCTTGCTATTAAACTTGCATGCAATCTATGTTTCCTCCGTGGGGTTTTCATAATTCCCTGAAAGCCATCAGACTTTTTGAACTGTGTCAATGCCATTAGGAATTAAATAACAGATTTCTACAGCATGTCAGAGAGAGGCTGGTGAGATGTAGGTGTAAGTATGAATATCGTTTGCTGAGGTGAGTAGCTCCAGAGAGGATGCCTTCACACGGCTTCACTAAGGAGAAATCCTGTCTGACCAATTTGGTGGTTTTCTATGATGGGGCTATTAAACTGATGTACAGGAGCAGAGAAGTTAACATCATCTACCTGGACTTGTGCAAAACGTTCAGCACTGCCCTGCACGACACCTTCTCTCTAGACTGGAGAAATGTGGCGTTCCACAATACGGACTCAAGTTGATGAGGAGACTGAAATCCCAATCGAGACTCAAATCCAACTTTATTACAAGCAAGCCCTTTTTATCCCCCTGTTCTGTACTTTCCCAGCCTGCACATACGTACAACATTCAACTTCATTGGCCTCTGTAAAAACATCCAGGTAAATAGTCCAATCACAATGCTACAGACCCTCTCACAACCCCCACATCCTCTGGCCTCCAACTGAGATTCCCGCCACAACTACATCCTGGCCCATCCCCCCAAGGCTTGTTTTTCTACCTTTCCTGTCCTTCAAAGTTCCAGCTCATCATCCCAGGGCTTGTCAAGCACCAAGGCCTCAGAGCTCATTCCCAAACTGTTTTTCATGCAAATCTTATCGCCTTCACTCCTGACAGAGAATAAATTTGATGGAAGGACCACTGAGTGGATAAAGAGTTGGCTGGATGGCTGCACACAAAGAGTTGCTATCAAAGGCTGTGTCCAACTGGGGACTGGTAACAAGTGGTGTTACTCAGGGGTCAGTGTTGGGACTGATCCTGTTTAATATCTTTGCCGGTGACACGGACAGTGGGATTGAGGCCACCTCAGCAAGTTTGCCAACAACACTAAGCTATGTAGTTAGTTTGTTATGCTGAAGGGAAGGGATCCAGAGGGACCTTGACACGCTTATGTTGTGGGCGAATGCCAAGCTCATGAAGTTCAAGAACATGAAGTGCAAGGTCCTACACCTGGGTTGGGGCAATCCCAGGCACAGCTACAGGTTGGGAGAAGTGATCCAGAGCAGCCTTGTGGAGAAGGACTTGAGGGTATTGGTAGATGAGAAACTGAACATGAGCCATCAATGTGCACTCACAGCTTAGAAAGCCAACTGTCACATGGCCTGCATCAAAAGGAGCATGACCAGCAGGTTCAAGGAGGTGATCCTGCCCCTCTACTTTGCTCTCAAGAGGCCCTGCTTGGAGTGCTGTGTGCAGTTCTAGTGTCCTCAACATAAGAATGTGTCCTGGGTTCAGCAGGAGCAGTCATTTTTCTCCTTCTTAGTAGATAGCGCAATGCTGTGTCTTTGACTTTCAGCCTGGGAACAACATAGATAACACTGATGTTTTTTGTTGCTGCTCAGCAATGTTTAGTCTGACCAAGGACTTTGTGAGGCTTACGCTCTGCCAGGGAGGAGAGGAAGGAGGGAGGAAGCAGCGACAGGACACCTGACCCAAACTAGCCAAAGAGGTATTCCATACCACAGCACATCATGGCCAGTGTATAAACTGGGGGCAGTCACACGGAAGGGCTAGATTGGTGCTCTGGTCAGGCTGGGTATCAGTCTGCTGGTGGTGAACAGTTGTATTCTCTTCCCTTGTTACTTCCCTTATCATTATTGTACTAGTGGCAGCAGTAGTGGTTCTGTGTTATACCTTAGTTACTGGACTGTTCTTAACCCATGGGAGTTACATTCTTTTGATTCTCCTCCCCATCAGTCTGGGAGTAGGGGGAGGAAGACAGAGGAATGAGCAAGCAGCTGAGTGGTTCTCAATTGCCAGCTGGGCTTAAACCACTACAGAAGGATATGGAGCTGTTGGAGTAAATAGAGGAGTGCCACAGGGATGGTGGCTGGAGCACCTCCTGTATGAAGACAGGCTGAGAAAGTTGGGGTTGTTCAGCCCGGAGAAGTTAAGGCTGTGTGGAGACCTCGTAGCAGCCTTCCAGTATGTGAAGGCTGACAGAGTATCTGTATTTGATACTGAGTATCCAGTACCCAGTATCTGAAGGATGACAGAGGACTCTTCATCAGGGGCTGTAGTGATAGGACAAGGGGTAATGGGTTCAAACTCAAACAGGGAAAGTTCAGGTTGGATATAAGGAGGACGTTCTTTACTGTGAGGGTGGCAAAACATTTAGGTTGCCCTAAGAAGTGGTAAATGCTCCCTCTCTGTCAGTGTTCAAGGCCAGGTCGGACAGAGCCTTTGGCAATCTGGCCTAGGGTGAGATGTCCCTGCCCATGGCAGGGGGGGTTTGAACTAGATGATCTTAAGGTCCTTTCCAACCCTAACTACTCGATTCTAAGATTCTTCCTACTTGCCTGAGCATATCAGTAGAAGACAGCTGCATTTTTGTTTTCTGTCCAGATACAGAATGTTATCAAGCAAGTTATTATGGTCCCTCTTATTAAAACAAGCTATTTTCCGACACTTAAAATAAAACTTGGTTCCTTGAAAACTTAGATCTGGTTGAAGTGGGGACAGTGCAGGTAAAAACTGGCTGTATTCAAGTAGTGTATAGTTAAGAAACAGAATGGGAGGGACAAAATAAGGTACAAAAATATCATTGGTCAAGATAAAGGTAGTTTAATAAAGCAAAAGTATAGGCAGCATTCTGAAGATTTATTTTCTTCTTCCCATCAACAGGCAATATCCAGCCACTTCCAGGTCAGCACGACTTCAGTATGTGTAGTGGTTGCTCCAGAAGAAAAACATAATAACGAATGTCCCTCCATTCCTCTTTTCTCTTAGCTTTTATTGCTGAGGAGATGTCATATGGCATAGAGCATCCCTTGGATCAGTTGGGGTCAGCTGTCCCAGCTGTGTCTCCTCCCAAGATATTGCCTATCCACAGCCTACTGGTGAGTAGGGAACGACGGAGGGACCCCTTGATGCTGAGCAGACACCACTCAGCAGTAGCCAAAACAATGGTGTGCTATCAACACCAATACAAAGCACAGCACTATGGAGAAAATCAGCTCCATCTCAGTCAGACTCAGCATTAAATAAATAAAATTAAATAGAAAAAAATGCACAGCATTAAAGACAACTGTGATCAAAAGACAGAGCTGCTTTGAACCAAAATTACTTCAATGAAAAGTTGCTTGAATAGAAGTATCTCTAGAAATGTGATGTGTATGATACAGTTCTGAAGCCTAAAGAATTTTTAAAGGGTTTATTGAACCTCATGATTCTTCGGACAGAAGTGAAAGGGGATTCATCTTTTTTGGACAAATAATAAAGAAGGGAGGATTTATAAAGAAAAAACGTGTGCATATCATCCTTTTGAAATACATACAAACAAGATTGAAATCTGCCACAGAAATGGACTCAGTGAGAGATCAATGTGATCAGACAAAAGCCGTTTAATACAGAGCATCGAACCTTTTTATACTGTTGTCTGCATCTGCTTACAATAACTTGCTGTATTATAATCGGATATATATTCCTGTAGCACATAGCAACTACAGCTACATATACAATAGCTCGCTGTATTATATTGGATACATATACAATAACTTGCTGTATTATGACTGGATACATATTCAATAGCTCACTTTATTAAGATTGGATACATATTCTTGTAGCATACAGCAAGTAATATACAATTGATCAAATAAGTGTACGGGAACTTAACCTTGCTAACAGTTCACTATTTTGTATCTTAGCATATTCCAGTTTCTTCTTACCTTGTTTGCACCATTACTCTTGCTTCTTTACCCACGTCCTCCTTCATCCTCAGTTCATGTTGAACTCCACACAGGCACTTGCTGACTTGGGAATGTGGCCATTCTTTGCTAAAAATCCATCCACAGAAGCCTATAGTAAGACAGGGAAACGCAGATGCCATGTGAAAGGACTTCTTCACATAAGGATTGCAAAGACTTAATTCTTAACTCAGAACTGTTAATGTCACTGAAGTAATGGAAAATTAAATATGTGTGTATGTGGAAAAGACAATCCCCTATTCCAGGTAATGGCCTAGAATTAGAACTATAAACAGATACACACCTGCAGTTTAGAAAGGAAGCAACATGAATTTTCTTGTTGCATTGCTCTTTCAGCAAGAAAAGCATCCACTTAGCAGCAGCACTACAGCTTTAAGCCCAGTATTTAATCTTTTAAATTGTCACATTTTTCAGCAATAAGAGAGAGAGGCATTTGCAACTGTCATTCTTTATTGTACCACACAGGTCCTAGGAACTTCATCAAAATCAGGAGGGACCCCTTTTCAGTCTGACTGCCTGACCAAGAGTCTTTAATCCCCTTTCATTAAAAACATGCCACTTTGTTTCCTTAAGAAAAACCTTCTGAGCTTTTGGAAATCAGCAGGCACAGACACAGAGCAGAACTGAAAACTAGGCCAGAGCACAGCTCTAACGCCTGAATAGCACTGAGACAACAGTCATTTGGATGTGAGATGTAAACTTGACATCTTATTAATGAATTGAAATTGAAATTGAAATTTCTACCATTGAAACTGCCACCATACTTGATTAAAACATCTGCTTAGACTTCAAATCAGGTAAGCAGTTTCCTTCAATATTTCAAAGCCCTTAATAGAATGTCACTGTAATTCAAAAGTGATAAAAGAGGCACCTCTATCAATGGATGTGTATTTACATTCTCTTTTTCTTTCTCTCCACTTACTGGAGTGTGGGGTTGGTTTTGCTAAACAACACTAAATTTCTGTGTTAATGTTTGGGAAATATTTGGAATGGTAAAGGTTTTTTAACATTTTAAATCTGACCTAATGCCAAAATTCACTTGATTTCCTTGGTTTCTTTCCTGCTTTTCCTGTCCACAGAAAAATAGGTGATTGGTATTCTACAGAGCAGCTGCAACAAAAAATGGGTTAGTGCAGGGCTACATTATTCTAGGAATTAAATACATTGATATAGCTCTAGGTGCTAGAAGAGGAGACAAAGTTAAAATTGAGTATAAGAAATTAACATGAAGTGTTAATTAAGTGTGAATTTCTTATTAGAAAGAATTAAGTGATGATGCAATGAATGAGAAATGAGGATTTCCCTATTTGGCTAGCTGATACTCTCCTGCAGAGCATGAACCTCTTGAAGACTGACAGACACATATCTGATTGTGGGACTGTCCCTCTAGAAGTGGAGGTGAGAGCACGCAGAGGACCCTTCACCTTGCTGCCAGACACGCCAATTATTTCTTTCTAGAGAGGTCATCTTCTTACCACTGTATATAAAGATATATTTGCACAGGCAGCATGAGCTTGAGGGACCTTGCTCTCCTAATAACAGGTAGATCAGCTCAAACATAGTGTCACAGAATTGTAGAATCCCAGAATGGTTTGTGTTGGAAGAGACCTTAAAGCTCATCCAGTTCCAATCCCCTGCCACAGGCAGGGACACCTTCCACTAGACCAGATTGCTCCAATCCCCATCCAAGCTGGTCCTTGAGCACTGTCAGGGCTAGAGCAGTCACAACTTCTCTGGGTAATCTGTGACAGTGCCTTACCACCCTCACAGGGAAGAATTTTTCCTTAATATCTAATCTAAATCAGGGCTAGAGCAGTCACAACTTCTCTAGGTAATCTGTGACAGTGCCTTACCACCCTCACAGGGAAGAATTTTTCCTTAATATCTAATCTAAATCTACATGCTGGCAAGAAGCCAGCTGAAGATGGACATTTTGCAAGTGCTGCTGATTGTTCTGCTGGTGAACTGGTGTTGATTTGTATCATAGCTTCACTACTGGATGATAAGCTCATTGCACTCCACAGTTTCACAGTCCTGCAAGCTACAATTCCCATAGCAGCACACTGATTCAGTTTACCTTAGAAATCAGGAGTATCTGAAGTTTTGCATCTGCAAGTGTCTAAAGCGCAAAATGTCTGAGGCTGTCACTGCCAGCATGGGAGAGGCTGCATTACATCTATTGCCAGAGGGTTCTCAACATCTGCATTTCATTTCAGGGCCAGAAGTACTCAGAGCCATAATACTACTGTCATTCAGAAGGCTGTTGGAAGCTGGATGACACTGTTGGATTCAGCAGTGAAGTGAAGGAAAGCAGGGATGGTGCCAATCTGTGCTTTGTAGAAGATCCAGGGCCTTTACAATTTTCTCCTAAGCTAAACCTTTCATGGTGCGCTTTCTCTGTGATTGTGGGCTGTGGGTTTGCAGCATGCCTGCTGTTTCTTCTCACTCCAGTCACTGGTCAGGATAATTTCAAATCTCCATAACTGGCAGAGGGCAATACTACTGCCACAGCTCCAAGTCTGCCTCTCCAAAATGTGCAGCCTGTTTGCTTTGGCAGGAAAAATCAGGGTTTGCAACAGGCTGTGACTGCTCTCTGGTTAAGGACAGTGTGAAAGAAATTTCCTGAATTTACCAATAAAACCATACTCAGCAGAGCTAATGATCCTATCTTATTTTTCACCACTGTCTTTCATGAAAACTATAGCTAAAATTCAGAAGAGGAAATGTCTAATAGACCTTTAAGTTGATGGACTATGCAATACTGTTTGAGGTTAATGGTCCTTTCACAGTGGCGTCCTGTTCATAACAAGAGACAGTGTTACTGTTTCAGAGCTGTCTTAAACATAGGTGCAGAATGCTAATACTGTTTATTGCCCTCTAAAACTCAGAGTATGGTTTTGGAGGTTTTTTTGCATAGATTTCAAATACCCGGATTTGCTACACAATTACTTCTTTGTAGAAATATATATAAAACCAGTTTGAACAACCAGGACTTCAGTGTACCCGCTTTCTTGCTTTTTATTTTTTTCCATTTTTCCTTTCTTTCTTGTTGGCACAGATGTAGCAATGCTTCCTGGTATGCTTCAGCAGCCTAAGAATACCCTAAGCAAACAGTGGAAGGAAGACTTCCTCACGTCTCCTACCTGCCATGCAAAATTCAGAGTAAAGGGAATGGTGCAAGGCAAGCGTGCAGCTAAATGAGGTCCTTTAACTCCAAAAAGACTATCCAAGGCCCTACAAGACACGCTACCTGCAAAGAGTTTGAAATGATCTTTCATGCTGTTTGATCATTCCCAAGAACTGTTTGGTCAGAGAGTTCAGGGTAAGAATGCATTGAAGTCTTTGAACATTACTAGAGCCTTTTTCTCATTGTTCTTTCATCAAAGAGACAGGTATGTTCCTGGTAAACACATGATTTGTTGCAGAAGACAGAGGCTGTTAATGCTGAATTACAGAGAAAGGCTGACTCACAGACTCCTTTCATTAAATCAGTAGTCCACTATTATGTTTCCTGTTTAGTTTTGACAGTGTTTCTTTGGTAAGATGTAAAGCCTTATAATACCCTTCTTTATGTCAGAAGACACTGTTAGTGCTGTATTGACACCAATTATTTTTTGTTTGTCAGTGCCATATCCATCTAGAGAGGTATCCCAGCTTGATTTTCAAATTTAATACAAGGTTCAGAAAAACTTCCTTTTTATGTCACTAGTGTAGAATAGTAGGTAATGCAGCAGCTAATTAATATTAAACTGAGAAAGTAGGACAGTGCTTGGAAGATTAATTAAAATCAATTAGCAAAGGGACTGAAGCTACTGGTGACTTTCAATTTTCATCCCCACCAATAAAGCTGTTCCCTTTCCAGGATATGGAGGGATTATTTTAACGGAAAAGAATAGCTGGGTTCTGGGCTTTGACTGCCATCAGGAGAGTCAGTTAATTTTGAAAGCCACAAAGGATTTTCTCATTTGAATATTTTTTTCTGAGGGAGAACAGTGAAATAACTGTATTTCATATTTTAAAATGAAATTGTTCTAATAATGATAGGTTCGATGCTTATATTTTTTTCACTGTAGAATTTATTTAGTCTTCATTATGAGAAAGGCATATAGTGATGAGCATTTTGATCCTAAATACATTGCTTTCAATGTAATCAGAGTACAAACTGATTGTAAAGTCAGTATTATGTGATGTTCTGCTGAGCTGGTAGCCATGAAAACTCATATTGCATTTAGTTAGTGTTCTGCAGTAAAATAAATGACTACTTAAGAGTTTATGGGATATAGGTAATCAAATCCATACATTTTCATAGAACTTTTGCTTGAGAAGGACCTTAAGCTATGCCTGGTTTTGGCTTCCTTTAATCATAAATTTATTTTCTTTTCCTCTTTTTCATACCCTTTATCTTGGGTACTGTTTTTGTTTATATCTTCTAAATATTACAAAAATAAACCCCTAGCAAATTATCAGCTTGCATTATAATGTAACATTCACATTTTAGTTACCTTCTATGTTTCAATCAGATTGCAGTCATGTTTTCACAGTGGATTAAGGTCACATGTAGTTTTCCAGAGCATACAGAGGGGCCCAGACATGAGAAGGCTATTTGTGTTATTCCTAATGTACTATCAGCCCACACAGCATACTATGTGTTCATAGAATCATAGAATCATAGAATAGTTAGGGTTGGAAAGGATCTCAAGATCATCTAGTTCCAACCCCCCTGCCATGGACAGGGACACCTCACACTAAACCATGTCACCCAAGGCTTCATCCAACCTGGCCTTGAACACCGCCAGGGATGGAGCACTCACAACCTCCCTGGGCAACCGATTCCAGTGTCTCACCACCCTAACAGGAAAGAATTCCCTCCTTATATCCAATTTAAACTTCCCCTGTTTAAGTTTTAATCCATTACCCCTTGTCCTGTCACTACAGTCCCTGATGAAGAGACCCTCCCCAGCATCCCTATAGGCCCCCTTCAGATACTGGAAGGCTGCTATTAGGTCCCCACGCAGCCTTCTCTTCTCCAGGCTGAACAGCCCCAACTTCCTCAGCCTGTCTTCATACGGGAGGTGCTCCAGTTCCCTGATCATCCTCGTGGCCCTCCTCTGGACTTGTTCCAGCAGTTCCATGTCCTTTTTCTGTTGAGGACACCAGAACTGCACACAATACTCCAGGTGAGGTCTCACAAGAGCAGAGTAGAGGGGCAGGATGACCTCCTTCGACCTGCTGGTCACGCTCCTTTTGATGCAGCCCAGGATACGGTTGGCTTTCTGGGCTGTGAGCGCACACTGACGGCTCATGTTCATTTTCTCATCAACCTGGACAGACACCACATATGCTAAGATAAGGAATAAATTAATGCTAGTTTCACATTTATTTGTATTTCCCTGCAGATTTCCATGCACTTGAGAGAGACTAAGAACATCTTCCCATCCCTTAGTTCATGTAAGTTGTGACTGATACATAGCATAAGACCTAAATAAAAACTAGTTTGAAGATTAAAAAATCTTTCTTTAATTCTTTTATTTCTTTTCATTGTTACATGTGTGTTTGTTTGTAACATAATTTTTATGCCTTATTTCACTTACAGTGGGAATGCCTTGCAGTTTTCCCACATCTCTTTTGACAATATTTTCATGCTGATTAAATTGACTGTCGTAATAACTTCATTCATATTTGGACATAGGAGACTGAATTGCTTTCTACATTATTTCCAAGGAGAAAACAATAGCTATGGTCAGCTGAACAGAAAGTAGCTATGTTACTAAGGCTTTGAATTCTTGCACCGAATTGTCTAGATACATCTTCTCCTGATTGCCCTCAAAATTATTTTCAGCATCTCACAATGCAAAGGAAGTTCTTCTGTAGCTGGAAACCTTGGTCCAACTGATCACTACATCCATCTGGCAGTCCATGAACAAATATCACAGAATCCTAGACTCATACAGCCATATAATCATAGAATGGTTTGGGCTGGAAGGGACCTTAAAGCTCATCCAGTTCCAACCACCTGCCATGGGCAGGAGCACCTTCTGGTTCCAGTTTGTTCCAAGCCCCATCTAACCTGGCCTTGAAAATTGACAGAGATGGGACTGACAGCACTGACAGCACAAACACTGACAGCAGACACAGCTTCTCTAGGCAACCTGTGCCAGCACCCACCAACCTCACAGGGAAGAACTTATGCCTAAAATCTCATCTCAATCTCCCTTCTGTCAGGTTAAAGCCATTCCCCTTGTTCAGTCACTACATGCCCTTATAAAACTTTCCAGATTTCTTGTAAGCACCCTACAAGTTCTGCTTTTGTAGACTCAAGAATGTGTGGCATAGGGGCATAATGCTACAGTGCTACATTCACATATTCTCGTATCATAGGAAGATGTAAAATTCTTTAAGAAAGAGCCCACTTTCACATTTTCCTACCTAAGTTTGTTTATAATTCTGAGCATCATTGTATTCAGATTGAAAAACAATACCAAATTATGGTGATAACTATTAATCTGATACACAGATTATGAATATTCAGAGTTCTGAATATTCTTAAATAACTGTCTGTGATTTATTAATGTTAGGTAAACAGATTTTCAGGAGTTAAAAGTTATGCTTCAGGGGCAACTTGTGAAGGTATGTGTTTATGAATATAGCTTCATTTAAACCCTGAGCAGACACTGAACACATACACTGACAATTGTAAACTTTCCTGTGATTTTAATTCTTATATCTTCCAGCTAATCTTCCAGCCTATAAGAGAAAAGTAGTAATACCACTACTTCTTCAACAACAAAGGCGTGGAATATTTAGCCCAAGTTAACTTTAGAATTTATTTCCTGTTACATAAAATTTAACAAACAAAATTCAAAAGAAATCTCTTTGAGATTGCAGTTTGCTTTTGCTTTCTCATTTATGCTTTTGCTGTCTGATTTTATCCTGGCAAAGCATTTCTGTCTTTCTCTTTCCTTCTTACATGCATTAATTCTCTTCTAATTTCAACTGTTACTGCGAGATTGAAATCAAAGCTGCTTTGCCATGTTTAAAATGTGATATTAATGCATGTAGGTAGAGGAAAATATCCATAAGATACCATTTTGACATCTATTTTACTGTCCCTTGCCAGGCAATGAATTAAAAATATCTTAACCATCTTGAAAAGGTTTTTACGTAGGAAGAGAATTTATTACTGTTGTTGGAATTCTTTGTATGATGACAATAAGTGAAGCAATATATCTATTTAAAATCAAAGTATTCGTAGATGTATTCCATAAACTTATGCCTCCTGGATTTTGTAGTCAAACCGAACATATTACAGATTCTGATACACATTCCTGAATGTAAAAGATACAGGGAAGGACATTAGTGATACTGTAATGTGATAGAATGAAATTTGCTAGGCTCTTCAGTGGCTCTGTAGAAAGTGGTGTATCCAGAATCAATGATGGAACAGAAGCAAAACTGGCATATATTAAATCAATCTGGCCTTTGTGTCTAGATTTCAAAAATACATGCTGCATTTAGCCTTACTCACAAAATCTGTTATTGAATTACTGACACAAATTACTCCCCTCAGAATCTTAACAAGCATTCAAGCCTTTCTGGCTTAAAAATAAAAGAGAACAAATGATTGATCTTTATTATATGATTCAGCCCTATAATAAAATAATCTATCAGCATTAGATCCAGGCCTATTTCACAATTCTTCCTTAGCCAAAGACATTATTGGAACAGAATATTTAGGTGTTGCAGTTCAGTTTAGGTGCTTTCACACTTCCTCCAGAGGTATAATCTGACTAGCTAAATCAACTAAATTTTTTTATCCTTAGTTCTGTAATGAGCATTTTTCCAATAACATAAAGGTCACATTCATTCCTCTTACTGTTCATCTACTTCATGCAAAAGAAAGGTGAAGATGAATGCTCCATCCCTGGCAGTGTTCAAGGCCAGGCTGGACAGTGTCTTGGGTGACATGGCCTAGTGTGTGGTGTCCCTACCCATGGCAGGGGAGTTGGAACTAAATGATCTTAAGGTCCTTTCCAACCCTAACTATTTATGATTCAATGAAAGATAAGCAGTGATAATCCAGTTCTCTTCAGAAGGACTTTGGAGGTAGTCATCTCAGAAAAACATTCTGTAGGACAGAAGCCTTACCTCCCTGTACCTCTATGTTCCTTCCTTGAACACCGTTAACTCCACCCTTCATGCTGGACCTCTGTGCCTCTCTATGGAAGCTCTGTCCACAGCCTAAACACACTTCCAGCTTTAGTGCTGGGGCTCAGCATCTCCCACAGCCCTCAGCAGTATAGCACTGGTAAATGAAAAAAGTGAGTTTTTAAACATTTATATTTATCTGTTATGATTCGTAGGGTGAATGTCTTATTCAGAACTCAGTTTACACAACCATTGAGAGCACGTGTTTCTTTTTAGCCTATTTTTCTTTTTAAATATAATTTTATTTTTATTCAGGATACATAATCACACAGTCATACAACAAAGAAATATTCCAGACAGATTTTACAGCAGATTATGATTACAGAACTAATCAGATAAAATGAGATTGTCTTATAAGGGGGGTAGCACAAAGTACATAACTGTGGCCTATATAAGAACACAGATACGGATTTTACCTAATTTTGAAAAGAAAAGATAACAATGAAATGTTTCTGAACAGCACATCAACCATTTGCATTTGATAATGAAGTAAAATATAATGTATGGGTTATATATCAAGGAGCATCATTTTCAGATGGATGTTGTAGAAGTCAGGAAAGATTATCTTTTTTCAAAGGATTGGTAGAAGTTAAGTTTAGTCTTATAGTTCATTTTATACTTTGTAGAGGTTTTGGTTTTTTTCAAGGCAGGAAAAATTTAATGAGAAAATTGCTTCTGAATCTCACTTTCTACTTACTTTTAGAAGGAAAGACATGGTCAAAGGTTTCAGGATGACCAGCAACCTGAAAGAACAGTGAAGCACATCAGTCTCTTTAAGTCAATGAAGATCAAACTTACCAAGTTTTTTTCAGCAGGCTGTCTCAAAGCTGATTCTATTTACACTTCCCTCTGGAACTCTGTTTTTCTCTGATGACTATTCCTCAAAAGTCTACAGTTCAGTTTATGAGATTCAAAATTAAAGTCATCTATTATTCTTTCCAAGGAAGTAAAAGGCAGAATAAGCCTACGAGCACCTTGAAAAATGCCTGTAATTTTCAATTACATGATCACTTCAAATTTTTCAGACTATGTAATGTGAAAAAAATATTTTCCAGAGAAAAGGAAATTAATATCTTTCTGTGAAGCAAGTAATTTCTCATATGTACAGTGATGGGCAATTCACATTTGATTTATTAAATTCTAAGAGAATAAAATTCAGATGACTCAACTTTGTTTTTACTAAAGCCTTTTTGTACATATGTAGTTCCAGACAACTGGCTGAAGTAAAGTGGCAGATTTTTTTCAGCTTATTTTTGCCATTCAGGCCAATGATGCATAACCACAGGACAGTATGTCTGTCATCAACCTTTTTTGATGCCAAAATGAAAAGACTCTCAAAATGTATTTTTCTGGTCTGCTTCATTTTGATTTTATTGATTAGCGAAATAGTTAAGCAAAGTGAATTCAAATAAAAATCACTAGATTTCTGAAGGAAGAAGAAAAAACTGTTCATGTCTGGTCACTTTTCAAACATCAGAACAAGCTGATTAAGTGTTTCAGTTAATGCTCTTTTTTTGACTCTATTTCAGCATAGAAGCCTCTGTTTCTTGTAGTCCTAGACTGGGGTACAAGTCTTAGCTTTCAGGTTTGACTGTTCTAAAGAGCTGAATAAATACATGGAAGATAAATCAATTTCTGTGTTGTTAAACACAATTACTCATGTGTACTATTAGGTTCAGGAAAGCCCTGACTTAAACTGACACAATAATTACTAGCTGGAAACTAAGTAAGTATATGAATTTCACTCTATATATCCTGCTATTTTTCCTTCTTACATATCTATCTGTGCAATTTCTGAAAAACAATCATTTCATAGAATCTTAGAATCATAGAATAGTTAGGGTTGGAAAGGACCTTAAGATCATCTAGTTCCAACCCTCCTGCCATGGGCAGGGACACCTCACACTAAACCATGTCACCCAAGGCTCTGTCCAACCTGTCCTTGAACACTGCCAGGGATGGAGCATTCACAACTTCCCTGGGCAACCCATTCGAGTGCATCACCACCCTAACAGGAAAGAATTTCTTCCTTATATCCAATCTAAACTTACCCTGTTGCCCCTTGTCCTATAACTACAGTCCCTAATAAAGAGTCCATCCCCTTCAGATACTGGAAGGCTGAGGTCTCCACGCAGTCTTCTCTTCTCCAGGCTGAAAAGCCCCAACTTTCTCAGCCTATCTTCATACGGGAGGTGCTCCAGTCCCTTGATCATCCTCGTGGCCCTCCTCTGGACTTGTTCCAACAGTTCCATGTCCTTTTTATGTTGAGGACACCAGAATTGTATACAATAGTCCAAGTGAAGTCTCATGAGAGCAGAGTAGAGGGGCAGGATGACCTCCTTTGACCTGCTGGTCACGCTCGTTTTGATGCAGCCCAGGATATGGTTGGCTTTCTGGGCTGCGAGTGCACACTGAAGCCAGCTTGTGTTCATTTTCTCATCAACCAACACCCCCAAGTCCTTCTCCACAGGGCTGCTCTGAATCTCTTCTTTGCCCAACCTGTAGCTGTACCTGGGATTGTTCTGACCCAGGTGTAGGACCTTGCACTTGGCATGGTTGAACTTCATAAGGTTGACATTAGCCCACCTCACAAGCGTGTCAAGGTCCCTCTGGATGGCATTCCTTACCTCCAGCGTATCAACCGAACCACACAGCTTGGTGTCACCGGCAAACTTGCTGAGGGTGCACCCAATCCCATTGTCCATGTCACCGACTAAGATGTTGAACAAGACTGCTGCCAACACTCATCCCTGAGGGACACCACTCGTTACTGATCTCCAGCTGGACATTGAGCCATTGACCACAATTCTTTGTGTGCAGCCATCCAGCCTGTTCTTTATCCACTTAGTGGTCCACCTATCAAATTGATGTCACTCCAATTTAGAGACAAGGATGTAGTGTGAGACAGTGTCGAACACTTTGCACATGTCCAAGTAGATGACATCAGCCGCTCTACCCCTGTCCATCAAGTTCCTGTAGCCCCATCATAGAAGGCCACCAAATTGGTCAGGCAGGATTTCCCCTTAGTGAAGCCATGCTGGCTGTCACCAGGCACCTTGTTGTTTTTCATGCGCCTTAGCATGACTTCTGGGAGAATCTGCTCCAAGATTCTGACAGGTACAGAGGTGAGACTGACAGATCTATAATTCCCTGGGTCATCCATTTTCCCTTTCTTGAAAATGGGGCTATATTTCCCTTTTTCCAGTCGTCAGGAACTTTACCTGACCGCCATGATTTTTCAAATATGATGGCCAGTGGCTTAGCAACTTCATTCACCAGCTCCTTCAGGACCCACGGATGGATTTCATCAGGTCCCAAGGACTTGTGCATATTCAGGTTCTTAAGATTGTTTCAAACCAGATCGTCTCCTACAGTGTGCCCAAGGTCTTCATTCTCACAGTCCCTGCGTCTGCCTTCCAAGATTTGTGTGATGTGGTCAGAGCATTTGCCAGTGAAGACTGAGGCAAAGAAGTCATTAAGAACTTCAGCGTTCTCCAAATCCTGGGTAGCCAGTTCTCCCAATAGCTTCTGGAGGGGGCCTACATTGTCCCTAGTCTGTCTTTTATTTGTTATGTACCTATAGAATACCTTCCTGTTGTCTTTAATATCCCTAACCAAGTTTAATTCTAACTGGGTCTTAGCTTTCCTAACCTCGTCCAGGGCAACATCCCTCTATTCTTCCCAGGCTGCCTGTCCTTGCTTCCACCATTTATAAGCCTCTTTTTCCTTTTGAATGTTCCTCAGCAGCTCCTTATCCATCCAAGGAGGTCTCCTGGCCCTCCTGCTGCACTTCCTTCTAGTTGGAATGCAACACTCCTGAACTTGTAGTAGGTGATCCTTGAATATCAACCAAGAGTCTTGGGCCCCCCTGCCCTCCAGGGCTATATCCCATGGAACCTTACTAAGCATGCTCCTGAAGAGGCCAAAGTCTGCTCTCTTGAAGTCCAGGGCAGTGAGCTTGCTGCATGCTCTTCTCACTGTCCTGAGGATCTCAAATTTGACCATCTCGTGATCGCTGCATTCAAGGCTGCCCTGGAGTGCCACATTTGCAATGAGCCCTTCCCTGTTGGTGAGCATGAGGTCAAGCATTTCACCTCTCCTTGTTGGCTCCTCTATTACTTGCAGAAGGAAGTTTTCTTCCACACAATCGGGGAACCTCCTGGATTGCTTGTGCTGTGCAGCACCATCATTTCAGCAGATGTCAGGGTAGTTGAAGTCCCCCATGAGAAAGTGTCTGCAAGCGTGAGGCTTTTCCTATCTGTCTGTAGAGTGCTTCATCCACAGATTCCTCTTGATTGGGCGGTCTGTAACAGATCCCCACAATAATGTCTCGCATAGCTGTTCTCCCTTCAACACTGACCCACAAACTCTCTACTGACTGCTCACCTGCCCCCAGAAAGAGTTCCACACTCTCCAGCCTATCCCTTACGTAAATAACAACTCCCCCTCCTCGTCTGCCAGGCCTGTCTTTTCTAAAGGGCCTGTAACCTTCCATTCCAACACTCCAGTCATAGGAGCCATCCCACCATGTTTCAGTGATGCCTATTATATCATAATGCCTATTATATCATACCCCCACAGACGTGCACACATCTCTAATTCTTCTTGTTTGTTCCCCATGCTAAGGGCGTTTGTATAGAGGCATCTGAGCTGAGCTCCAAATGAAGCCGGCTCACTGGCTGGAGAGGCTGGAATATCTTTACATTGCTCCGAGCATTTATTATAGGTGCTGGCAGCTGACTGGGTGTGTTGAGATGGAATGATGCCCCCCTCCCCCACCACATCTAGTTTAAAACATCCTTGACCAGTCTGGCAAGCCTCCTACCAAAACTGTTCTTCCCCTTGTCAGACCAGCTCCACCAGCCCCCTGTAGACCTGGCTTACTAAATTGAATTACATGTTCTAAATACCCAAACCCCCCCCGACTATAGTACTACTCTTCTAACCTTTTATTAACCTGGCCAGTCCTCCTATCCTTTTTAGGGTCCCCCCCCTTTATCCTGGAGAATTGATGAAAAGACAATCTGAGCTCCAGAGCCCCTAACTACCTCTCCCAGGGCTCTGTATCTTTCTTTATGTTCTCTGGGCTACTGCTATCTATATCATTAACACCCACACGGATCACTAGAAGTGGGTAATAGTCAGTGGGACCTACTAGAGCAGGCAGCCTCTCTGCAACATCCCTGATCCGTGCCCCAGGTAGGCAACATACCTCCCTTGAGACTGAGTCAGGCCAACAGTGCCTCTGTTCCTTTCAAAGTAGAGTCCCCTACTACTCCAATCTGCCGCTTTTTCCTGGCAGCACCAGTATTGATCCTCTTTAGCATTGCATCAGCTGGTTGTTTCTGGTGTGAGTGTGTTCCCTCCTGAGCCCCCTGCAGTACAGCAAAGCGGTTCTGGGTGAGGACAACAGATTTAGGAGGAAGCCCCTCGCTTTTAATTATCCTCTTCCTCTTTTTTTTCTTGGTTTTTTTTTTTTTTTTTTGTTTTGATACTATTTCCCAGCTTCCTGTCTTAGTGGCCTCCTTCTTCCCTCCATGGGCTACAGTCAACGCTTGAGGCCTCTGCACAGTTCGTGTATGCAGCAAGCATTCCTGCTTCCTCTCAGCCCCCCTGACATCTTTTAGCCTATTGACAGCGTCCCACAGCTCAGCCACCTGCTGCAAGAGGACCTCCACCAGGGTGCACCAAGTACAGCCCTGTCCATTATGCACCCTCCCCTCACAAGACCAGTGCAGGCACTCTCTACACTCCCAGCTCTGCACTTCAGCCTCCCCTCTCATTGGCTCTGTCTGGGTGCCTACACTGACCACCGCCGAGGCAGCCAGGACAGAACTCCCAGACCGGGCTCTGGTCATAAGGCGAGTGCTCACCATCCAGCTCACCTGCCCTTGCAAACTGACTTGAACCACCCTGCTCGCCATGTTCCTGGTGACTCGCGCTCCCTGGGGCAGGTTTTTAACCAGTCAGGGCTGGTGCCGCTCCTCCTGGTGCCACCAGCTCTGAGTCAGCTGCTCACATCAGCTGAGCTGCCGGCTCCTGGGCAAGTGTTGTCGAGGACTTTAGACTCCCTTGGTGACTCTCGCCACTCTGAGTTGAGGCTCCTGGATGCAGAGCTTCCCCCCACTCAGGTGTTGAAGGCATCCTCTCTCAAGCTACTCATCTTGGTGATTTACCCAATTAAATTTGTTTGGGTCAAATTGTTAAATTGACCCAATTTAATTTGTTACCTACAAATTTTCACTGGCTAAAGCTTCTTAGCTATTGTAAACTTTATTGTAGTACTCATAAGTGCTTCAGACTACTTTCTCCAACCCCTCCCCAAGAGTCTAACCTTCATCTTCCTTTCTGCATTTTCAGGCCACTATTTCCTCACCTGTTCAGCAGGGACAAGAGAGTATATTATTAATTTCTGGCAGACGGTAGTACATATTTGAAGACTGTTACTGTGTCTCCCTTAAATTTTCTTTTTTATAAGCTTAGTAATCCCACTGTGTTTTCTCCTCCAAAAGTCTTAACTTTCAGATGTTAGATCAAACTTTCAGCTGTCTAAATGGCCCCTTTTGTTCTTGAATTGTGATGTCCAAAATGAACACAGTAGATCACCTAAGGCACCACCCATATTGAAAACAGCAGTAACTGCATGTGTCTTACAGTCTGTATGCCTGTTTATGCATCCCAGTATGATGCTTTTTCACAACAGTGTAATATCGTTGACTGTAATGCATTTGTCCTCCACAAAGACTTATTATCTGGTGAATTACATGCATACATATATTCAGAACTGAAGTTTCCAGAGGGTCTTTTAATTTTTCAGAAGAAAACATATGTTATGTAGTTCATTGACTTATCAAAAGCAAATTAAATCTTTATTGACTCCTGCATGGCAACATTACTACTCTAATTACGCAGAAGATTTGCTGATAGTCTTGTGCATTTTCCTCTAATTAATTATACACATCTTATTTTTATAAATATGTTTTGACTCTTCCTGTAAGAGTAAAACAATTTACACAGCCTGAGCACATATACACACATAATGGAAAACAAAGTCAAGAAATCCACTAAATTAAAAATCAAGAACGATTCTATATTCAAGTCATATACTTGTCAGAAAAATATAAGCTTCCCCTCTTTCTCTGGCTTCTCCAGATTACACGCAACTCCCATCCAGTCCATCCAGGACAGAGAAGCAGCCTAACAAACAGCCACATCTTACCACACTGCAAAGGAAAGAAAACATAACTTTCAGGCCCCTGTACAACTCAGGCTCCACTTGTACCTTCAGTTTTGTTTCTCTGAACAGATCTTTCTCTTCTGGACCTAAGGGAGAAGATCCTGTCCTCAACTGAGACATCCAGGATAACTAAGGGTTTCACAGTGCGGGAGCTTAAAACTCAGTTTACTATTTCAACATATATTAATAGGTTGGGAATATAATTTCTATTTCAGAAACATATTAAGAATTACTGGAATTCTTCCTAGCACTTCTTTACCAGACATTATTTCTCTTGCAAAATGTGCAGCTGGTTTTACAGGAAGTGTAATTTCAACAGTAACTTTTACCTTTGTGCAGTGTGGATAACACTGCATCAGTTTGGACTCAAGTTTTTGTATTTGTATTTGAATGGAACACAAGTAAGAATGATAGCCAAGATTACACTACAGAAAAAAACATAGTTTAAGCATACTTTGTCACCTCATCCCTTTTCCACTTTTTTTCTCCTTACTTCCAAGGAGAGAACAGGTTGGTTCTTCATTTAAAGCCGTTGTATTAGTATACAGCTTTCCTTAGATCCTATGTGGATTAACCCATTTTAGTATTAGATGCCTCACTCACCCCACTGCAGAAGGCCACACAGGGCAAGGAAAAGGTAAGTCTGCCTGACAAAGCTTCCTGGAAAGAAGAGCTCTTGTTGAGGGCTTTTAACAAACAATGGGCATGTGAGTGATCCAGGATTCTTGCCATTGGTTAGAGTTTGTAGTAAGGATTAACAGCCTAGTTCACAGCCTACTTCAGAGCAAAGTTGTGGCCATGTATGTGGAAGTTCTGGAGGAGGGAAACAGCTCCTGGATGCTGAAGAAGGAACCAATCAGCTGCCTTTGCATTGTGTGTAGAAACCAATCATTATAAAGCTTAAGCACGGGACCAAGCTTGGAAGCTATGAAAGGCAGTGAATAAAGGGCAGTTTCTGATTACGTTAATCAGCATGCTGTCCGTTGATCTTCCGCAAGCTCTGATCTGCAGAGATCATTGAAACAATGCAGTAACTTAGCCCTGACTGCTAATGGGTTGAAGGGCATGGTGATTAATTTCTTTATTGTTTTTAATCTGGCAACACTTTACACTTTTCCAAAAATGGGCATGTGTAGCTGCTGGGTAATTACTCAGTGTTTCACTGCTTTTCAGGGAAAAATAAAACAGTAAATAATCTAAAAATATTTCAGAAGAATGTAATTATTAAATAAAAGCTTGTATTTTCTAGTTCTGAAAACCACAGTATATTGACTTAAGGACATTCACATAATGCTATTCACACAAGTTCTCACTTAACTAATTACTGCTACATGGACAGATCTGCTCACCATCTTCCGCTCAGCCATTACTATACTTCTTACTAAAGATGTGACAAGATAAAAATGGCTAGCATAAATTTTAAAAGCTTTATTTTAAAAAATGTTCAATGGTAAACTGCTACAGGATTGACAGCGGTCAAACCTGAGTTTTTTTGGAATTACATGTATTCCCAGCTCATTTAGGAACAAGTTGGGCAGCCTCACTTCATAGCAAGTTAGAGGAGTCCAGTTCTAGAAAGCAATCTGTTTTCATCTCAGGACAACAGAAAGCCTTTTCCAAGGGATTGGCTGGGAAGAGTGACTCAGTAGTGCTAGTCCATGGATCAACGTATCGAGAGCTCTAATCTATATTCACTGCTGTAGAATTGTTAGCCCCAAGATGTCATCTACCTTTCACTTTCTCTTTTTTCCCCCCTTTGTTTTATTGTAACAATCAAATTTAGAGTAATGGAAGAGGTTAAGCAGGTGTTCAAACACGAATGAAACATTTGTTTTCTATTACCCGCTGATCGTGCAGAACAAATGACAACTAAGGCAGCCAAGAAACACAGTAACATATCCCCAGGAACAAATAATGATATTTAAGCCCTATTTCAGCAAAATACTTAAACACACACATACTCTCTAAAATCCAGTTTAATATACTGGCTCAAGAAAGTCTTCAGTGTGGTAACAGCACTAGAAACAGTGACTTGCCATGTGAGAGCCCAGGAAATGAGGAAGCAGAGATCATAGAATTACAGACTAGTTTGCTTTGGAAGGAATCTTAAAACTCATCTAGTTCCAACTCTCTGATATGGCCACAGACACCAGGCTGCTCCAAGCCCCATCCAACCTGGCCTTGAACACTGACAGCGATGGGGCAGGCACAGCTTCTCCGGGCAACCTTTGCCAGCACATCACCACCCTCACAGGAAGAACTACTGCCTAAGATCTCATCTCAATCTCCTTCTTGTCAGGTTAAAGCCATTCCTGCTTGTCCTGCGCCTACAGGCCCTTGTCAGAAGTCCCTCTCCAGATGTCTTGTGGCTTCCTTTCAACACTGGGAGTTGCTCTAAGATCTCCCTGGAACCTTCTCTTCTCCAGGCTGAAGCCTAGCTCTCTCAGCCTGTCTCCAGAGCAGAGTTGCTCCAGCCCTTGCAGTATCTCCGTAGCCAGCTCCACATCCTTCTTGTGCTGTTGCCCCAGAGCTGGACACAGCATTGTAGTGGGGGTCTCCCCAGGGTGCAGTAGAGTGGGAGAATCCCCTCCCTTGACCTGCTAGTCACACTGCTGGGGATGCAGCTCAGCACATGGGGGGTAATTGGGCTTCAAGTGCACACAGCCAGGTCATTGTTTCTCGTGCCATTGTTATAAAAACTCTGTCTTAGCCATGATCTGGTTTAATTACTTTTATTACAATTGATTAATATAAACAGGCAATAAGCAAGCAGCGCTGGGTGCGCCGGGGAGTCTCCGCTCCACCAGAGACGCACGCCGGGGTCTTTAGGGTCTAGTCTCTTATACTTCTTGGTCCGGGTCTCAGCCAATCCCTTCTTCTGTACCCAGATGCCGACATGGCCCCTTTCCATTATTCTTTTCTTGTTGCTGGGGTCTTTCTCCGCTGAAGACGTTGCTGAACTTCTTGGTAATATATTAACAGGGAGATGTCTATCATAACTTAACCACCATCTTAGCCCCATAAATTCCATTCCTTATATGGTTACTTATCCTGTAACAGGATGTATCCATCTCTTAGTTACCTAACCACCTTAAAGCATTCAAACAGTTAATCAAAGCACTCTTTAAACAACAAAGCGGTTCCAAGCAGTTAAACAAAACACCCTCTGAAAAACAAAGCGGTTGAGTAAGAGGGAATGTTCCTTGTTTCTTCTTCTCTCTCATAATTGTATTGACAGGAACATTTATCATAATCGTGATCATTCCTATACATCCCACACACAGTACAATGGTCACAAGGGGTTCTGATTCCACATAAAGTGCAATGGCGACAAGAACTCCTAAGCTGCTGACAACGAATCATTCCTGTATACCTCACACCATGGACAAATCTGGCATCTGCAAGGAGACTTAAGTCTCTGTAGAAGGGTGGTCCTTCCCCTTGGGTCTGCCCTCCACAGGCACCCAGAGGAGGACAAGTGTACAGAGCACTCAAATCTGTGTTCCACAGCTCCTACTGCACCTGCACCCTCATCTGGCCCCCACGGAGACTGTGGGAAGAGCTGGGATGAAAAGGAGGTATCCCCAATGTTCTCCTACAAGAGCAGCAGTATGGGTTCCAGTTGCAATCTCAACAGCAGTGTCAGCATTCCATCCTAACAAAATTATAAAGTTAAATAATTTTCATTGAGTCACTGGATATTGAGCTTAACCCTGCCAGCATAAATAAAGATTAATCAGCCAAGAAAGCATACTTTCAAACCACATGACTTGTGAATGAAATAAAATTTTAATGTGAAGATGAAAGAACTGCATGTAATGCTGACAATTCACTCTCTGGACCTTCTTTACTCCCTGCTTTAGTAATGATTAAAACTTTACTCTTAATCTGTGCTTGGAAGCACAAGCAGGTGATATGTTTGAAGGCTTTTATTACCATCTTTCTGAATGAAAGTTATTCAGTTATTCCTCGAAACTAACAGCTAGTATAGTTCTCTGCCTCAATCTTCATTGAAATGCAGTTTTGCTCTGTATTTCAGTTCAGGTCATGCTCATGCTCTGGTCTGACTATTCTATTGATTGGTTAATTAAATTAAAACTCTTCCTTTCATAACGCAGCATGGAAAATTTTAGGAGGAATGATATACAGCTTTTTATCACTCATAGCTATATAATTTTGCATCTTTTATTATTTAATGTTGTGTGGACATTTATAATTTTACTTCTTATAAGATTTAAGGGAGTGATCAGTACTCCAGTGAGAGTATTCTGTAGGACAATAATTAACTCTGGGAACACTTTAAACTCTAAGTGCAAAAAGAATAGAATTGTATTCAATGGTCTGAATAGTATTCCTTAAATATCACAGTAAGGTGACGTGAATGATTACTACAATATAAATAATAGCAGTAGAAAGTGTCTTCTGCATCTGCAATAGGAAGCCCATTCTCGTATGAAATCCCTTCATATCTCAGAAAATTCCAAATGACCATTTTGAATCAGGGTCATCAATGCTGTCTTTGTTTTCAAAGTAGAGGCATATTCTGGGTTATTCTCACACAGAGTAATAGCAAAATGTTTTTTATGTAGGCATTTTTCATTAATTCAAATGAACATGGATGCTTGTAATTTTAATTTATCAATTAATATGTCTACCTGCTAATATTTTAACAAGTACGAAGAACAAAATTAATTGCTCATGATGACAAAGAGCAATCATAGCCACAGAATTTGTGCTAGGTTTACACTTCTGTTTTTTTCTTTAGTTAGTGGGTAGTTTCTCACTCTAAGATTTAATATCGTTAGTATTTATCTAGGCAGAGTAATATATTACCTCCTACATTTTCTTTTTAGTCAATGGAAAAGGCAGATATGCCCAAATATATCTCTTCATTTTAAGGATTTGTTTAGTTTGAGTAGGGTTAACCCTATGGAAGCACTTTCCAGTGATTAAGCACAGCTAAAATTAGGTGATATTAATCCTACCACATGTGTCTTTGTCATCCTCTAAGAAGGTCCACTGTATCAGATCTGTCATTGAAAATTTTTCAGTCATTCCCTTGAATCCCAGCAATGATAGGCAATCAGCAAAAGATTTTAAGAATATGACAAGTTTCTCATAATGAGCAGATACAGGTCACAAAAGCAAAACCCCTATCCACGTAAGGCAAAACTGTGAATTTAATGATGCAATGTCAGACACATTATTAATAAAAATACTTCATACAAGACATAGGATAATATAGAAAGTTTCAGCTGTAATGGGATTTATCTTGCGGTGTCTATATTAACTAAAAGTGATTTGAGATAATGGAATATAGATAGGCTTTGCTACTAATAGCAGTGGTGGCAAACCTGGACCTGATTTTATTTCTGCATAAGAATTGATTTAAAAAAATATTTAATTCTGTTCTTCAAAATTGTGCTGGAAATTAGTTATATTGCATTAGATTCAGAGTTAATAAAACTGAAGAGGTATAACCAGGGTTTCAGGATTTCTTCCACCAGATGTGGACAGTTTGTATTATGAAATGTTTAATCATTTAAATGACAAATGTTTGAAGGTAATTGTTAAATTGTTTAATTTGATTTTGGAATAAATGTTGGATCTCAGCCTTTTGGAGAAATACAAGAATAATCCTTTGGTTATCCCATACTTACTAACCATCAAACTAAGCAGTCTACTTGGACAAGGTAATTTTAGAAATTCATTGAATCCTTGTTTCTGGTCATGAATTGTCTGTAATGACTGATTTCCATATTGAGCACCTTCAAACAGACTGAAAACTTTTGGTAACACAAACCAGGAGGCAGCACAAGCTTGTGATCTTTCAAATACTATTTGTGTCTTATATAGCAAGTAGACAACTTAGGCCTTACTTTGCTTCTTTCATTCTGTTAAATTCTTTGTTATAATAAAAAATTGTAATTTTTTATATTATATTTTTTCTGGGTCCAAATCCTTTCCTGTTATTTTTGTGTCATCTGAACAACTGAGAATTTGTAAGCAGGTGAAAGACAGTAAGGGAAAATTCATATGATTAGAAATTTCTGGCAAACTCTTTCCTAAATAAATGTTCACAGGAGGGTTTTTTTATGTGTTGAAAAAGTAACATTTCAAGACAGTAAAAACATTTTTTTTGATGGCTGTTGTGTTATCAATGTGATATGAATGCATTTTCCAGAAGAAAGTTGTATTTTATCACAAAATGCACCAACACCACCATTCTTTCAGTGTCTCTGTGGTGGTTTTCCTGAATGTACAGTCACGGACAGCATACGATAAATTTAAAACAGAAGTAAACTTTGATCATAAATCAGTCTCTCCAAAAGAAAACAGAATTCTGGAATAGAATAGAACTTACAATGTCATCAACTAAACTGTATTAATTTTAAGTAAAAAGGTAAAGCTTATTTTCCCTTTCTGTAGTTTCTGACATTTTTCAAAAGTATCAGATTCCCTTAAAGAAAACTAATTTCTCATTAATGTTTTTTAAAATCTAAACCAGCTAAATGCAAAATCATATTGTAGATTTCTTAACCTTCCTGTCTGAGCAGATTGAAAAATAGGTCTGGCCCCTCTTGATCTGACACAAGCCATCTAATCTGTTGGAGAATATAAAACGGATAAAAGAATGTTCACAGATAAAAGTTAGGCTGAGTATTATATTAATCAATGAGAAAGCTCACCCTTGTGTCCTGGGTTTAGCAGTAGCAGTCATTTTTCTCCTTCTTCGTAGATGGTGCAGTGCTGTGGTTTTGACTTTCAGCCTGCGAACAACGCTGATAACGCTGATGTTTTTAGTTGCTGCAAAGTAATGTTTACTCTGACCAAGGACTTTCTGAGTCTCATGCTCTGGCAGGGAGCAGGGGAAGGTGGGAGGAAGCAGAGACGGGACACCTGACCCAAACTAGCCAAACTGGTATTCCATACCACAGCACGTCATGCCCACTATATAGACTGGGGGGATTTACCTGGAAGGGCTAGATCACTGCTGGGGTCTGGATGGGTATCATCTGTCTTTGAGTGGTGAGCAATTGTATTCTCTTCCCTTATTATTTCCCTTATCATTATTATTATTATTATTATTATTGGCAGCAGCAGTAGTGGTTAGCGTTATACCTTAGTTACTGGACTGTTCTTATCTCAACGCATGGGAGTTACATTTTTCCAATTCTTCTCCCCATCCTCCTGGGAGCAGCAGGAGGAAGAAGTGGGGGGGAGTGAGCAGCGGCTGCGTGGTTCTGAGTTGCTGGCTGGGCTTAATCCATGACAGTTCTTTTTGGCACCCAGCGTGGGGTATGAAGGTTTGCGATAACGACAGATATGACTGGATGTTGTGGTTTAAACCAATCCTCACAGCTCGTCTACTCACACCCACCCCCCCCACCCCCCCGACCCTCCCCGCTCCCGGAGGGATGGGGAGGAGAATCGAGAGAATGTAACTCCCACGGGTTGAGATAAGAACAGCCCAGTAACTAAGGTATAACACAAATCACTGCTGCTACCGCCAATGATAATATTGATAAGAGAAAATAACAAGAGAATACGATACCACCGCCAAACAAGTTCAACCCCCCCGAAGAGAGAGTGTGCCCTTCTGGGTGACTCCCAGTTACCTCCCTGGCCATGACGTGCTGTGGTATGGAATACCTCTTTGGTCAGTTTGGGTCAGGTGTCCTGTCTCTGCTTCCTCCCGGCCTCCACTCCTCCATGGCAGAGCATGAGACTCACAAAGTCCTTGGCCAGAATAAACATTACTTAACAACAATTAAAAACAATCGGTGTTATCAGCTCTCTGCCCAGGCTGGAAATCAAAACACAGAGCTTGCACCAGTTACTAAGAAGGAGCAAAACGGCTCCTGGTAAACCCAGGATAGTATCCACCCCTTATTCCATACCATAAACATCATGCTCAGATCCCACATTTTCAATATACCATCTCTCTTACATATATATATGTATGTATATCCACACACACATACAGACAAAGAAATCATTTCTTAGTGCATGGACCAATCCCTATAATGCTGTCGAGTCCATTCAGTCCATGATGTCAGGTTCTATCCCTTAGAACAGTCTTTCAGGGCAGGAAAGGCTGTGTGCAGTGTTGGATCGTTGCCTGCTGATGCTGATTCTTCCTTCACTACGGAACTTGTCTGGTTCTATCAGAATTCATTCTCTGTTGGAACGATGGTTGGAGGAAAGTCAGGGCCAGTCTCTGGTGACCTGAAGACATCTAATTGATGGGCTATAAAAGTATTACACAGCAGGCAACAGCATACAATTAAGTTCATTGACTGTTTTCTCCCAAAATCAAATCCCCTTGAGGTACACATCAAACTTCCCCATCTTTCCGTATTATTCACCAAGTATATCCAGGTCCCTGAGCAAAAGCAATCCCACGAGTGGGTTTGCCTTTACCTGAAGCAGGAATAACCCAGACTGTCTTCCCCAGCAAATTCTTCATATGCACCACAGGAACTCTGTCCCCCTCTACAACATGTAAAGGTTCTGACTGGGCTGGGCCAACTCTGTTGGCAGATCCTCTGGTGTTGACCAACCAGGTGGCCTTTGGTAAGTGTGTATCCCAATGCTTGAAAGTTCCCCCACCCATTGCTCTCAGTGTGGTTTTTAACAGCCCATTGTACCGTTTGATTTTCCCAGAAGCTGGTACATGGCAGGGGGTGTGATATACCCACTCAATGCCATGCTCTTTGGCCCAAGTGTCTATGAGGTTATTCCGGAAATGAGTCCCATTTTCTGACTCAGTTCTCTCTGGGGTGCCGTGTCACCACAAAATCTGTTTCTCAAGGCCCAGGATAGTGTTCTTGGCAGTGGTGTGAGGCACAGCGTATGTTTCCAGCCAGGCGGTGGTGGCTTCCACCATAGTAAGCACATGGCGCACACCTTGGCGGGTTGGTGGGAGTGTGATATAGTCAATCTGCCAGGTGTCCCCATATTTGTACTTCAGCCATCGTCCTCCATACCGAAGAGGTTTTAACCGTTTGGCTTGCTTAATTGCAGCACATATTTCACACTCATTAATAACCTGGGCAATAGTGTCCATTGTTAAGTCCACCCCTCGGTCACGGGCCCATCTATATGTTGCATCTCTGCCCTGCTGGCCTGAAGTGTCATGGGCCCACTGGGCCAAAAATAATTCCCCTTTATATTGCCAGTCTAAGTCCATCTGAGCCACTTCAATCTTAGCAGCTTTATTCACTTGTTGGTTGTTCTGGTGTTCCTCAGTGGCCTGACTCTTGGGTACGTGTGCATCTACATGGCGTACCTTCACCACCAGGTTCTGCACCCAGGCAGTGATATCTTGCCACAGCACAGCAGCCCAGATGGGTTTACCTCTGCGTTGCCAGTTGCTTTGCTTCCATTGCTGCAACCACCCCCACAGGGCATTTGCCACCATCCATGAGTCAGTGTAGAGATAAAGTACTGGCCACTTCTCTCGTTCAGCAATGTCCAAGGCCATCTGGATGGCTTTCACCTTGGCAAACTGATTCAATTCGCCCACTCCTTCAGCAGTTTGTGCAACTTGTTGTTGAGGACTCCTTACGGCTGCCTTCCATCTCCGATGCTTTCCCGCAATACGGCAGGACCCATCACTAAACAAGACATACTGTTTTTCACTTTCTGACAGTTTGTTATATGGTGGGGCCTCTTCAGCACGCATCACCTCCTCCTCTGGTGACATTCCAAAATATTTGCCTTCTGGCCAGTCCATGATGACTTCTAGAATGCCTGGACGACTGAGATTTCCTATTAGAGCTCGTTGTGTAATTAGTGCAGCCCATTTACTCCATGTAGCATCAGTTGCATGATGCGTAGAGGAGACCCTGCCTTTGAACATCCAGCCCAGCACGGGCAACTGGGGTGCCAGGAGGAGCTGTGCTTCAGTACCAATCACTTCCGAAGCAGCTCGAGCCCCTTCATAGGCTGCCAGTATCTCTTTCACAGTTGGGGTATAGCTGGCCTCAGATCCTTTGTACCCCCGACTCCAAAAGCCGAGCGGTCGACCTCGAGTCTTCCCTGGATCCTTCTGCCAGAGGCTCCAGGTAGGACCATTTTCTGCAGCTGCGGTGTACAGTACGTTTTTAACATCTGGCCTGGTCCAGACTGGTCCGAAGGCTACTGCGTGAACTATCTCGCGTCTAGATTGCTCAAAGGCTTGCTGTTGCTCAGGGCCCCATTTAAAATCATTCTTCTTCCGGGTCGTATGATAGAGAGGGCTTATAATCACACTGTAATTTGTGATGTGCATTCTCCAGAACCCCACAGCACCCAAGAAAACTTGTGTTTGTTTCTTATTAGTTGGTGGAGACATAGATGTTATCTTGTTGATCACATCTGTGGGGATCTGTCTATGTCCATCTTGCCACTTTATTCCCAAAAATTGAACCTCTTGTGCGGGTCCCTTGACCTTAGTCCGTTTTATGGCAAAACCAGCTTTCTGCACGATTTGGATTATTTTCTTCCTTTTCTCAAAGACTTCTTCCACTGTATCACCCCACACAATAATGTCATCAATGTATTGCAGGTGTTCTGGAGCTTGCCCCTGTTCCAGTGCAGTCTGGATGAGTCCATGGCAAACGGTAGGGCTGTGTTTCCACCCCTGGGGCGGTCGGTTCCAAGTGAACTGGACACCCCTCTAAGTAAAAGCAAACTGTGACCTGCACTCTGCTGCCAAAGGAATTGAGAAAAATGCATTGGCAATATCAATCGTGGCATACCACTTGGCTGTCTTTGACTCTAATTCATACTGAAGTTCTAGCATGTCCGGTACAGCAGCACTCAATGGCGGTGTGACTTCATTCAGGCCACAATAGTCTACTGTTAGTCTCCACTCTCCGTTAGACTTTCGCGCTGGCCATACGGGGCTATTAAAGGGTGAGCAGGTCCTGCTGATCAGTCCCTGACTCTCCAGTCTACAAATCAGCTGATGGATAGGAATCAGGGAGTCTCGGTTGGTGCGATATTGCCGCCGGTGCACTGTTGTGGTCGCGATTGGCACTTGTTGTTCTTCGACTTTCAGCAACCCCACAACAGAAGGATCCTCTGAGAGACCAGGCAAGGTGGACAGCTGCTCAATTTCCTCAGTCTCCAAAACAGCAATACCAAATACTGAGATCAATGGGTGGTGGGACTTTCAAACACTGGGATACACATTTACCAAAAGCCACCTTGTTGTTCAACACCAGAGAATCTTCCAACAGGGCTGGCCCAGCCCAGTCGAAACTTTTACATACTGTAGAAGAAGACAAAGTTCCTGTGGTGCACATCAATAATTTGCTGTGGAAGACAGTCTGGGTTATTCCTGCTTCAGGTAAAGGCAAACCCACTCGTGGGATTGCTTTTGCTCAGGGACCTGGATATACTTGGTGAATAACACGGGAAGATGGGGAAGTTTGATGTGTACCTCAAGGGGATTTGATTTTGGGAGAAAACAGCCAATGAACTCAATTGTATGCTTTTGCCTGTTATGTAGCACTTTTATAGCCCACCAACTTGATGTCTTCAGCTCACCAGAGGCTGGCCCTAACTTCCCTCCGACCATCTTCCCAAGAAAGACATAACTTTGAGGAAACCAGACAAGTTCCATGGTGTCATCAGCAGGCAAGAATCCAACACTGCACACAGTCTCTCCTGCTCTGAAAGACTGTTACAAGATATGGAGCCCGACATCATGGATCAGTTGAACTCAGCAGCTCTATAGGGATTGGTCCATGCACTAACGAATGATCTCTCTCTTTCTTTGCGTGTTTGCATATGGATATACATATATATACATGTATATGTATATATGAGACAAGAGTGATGGTATATTGAAAAATGTGGGATCTGAGCATGACTTGAATGGTATGGAATAAGGGGTGGATACTGTCCTGGGTTCAGCAGTAGCAGTCATTTTTATCCTTCTTAGTAGCTGGTGCAGTGTTGTGGTTTTGACTTTCAGCCTGGGAATAACACTGATAACACCGATGTTTTTAGTTGTTTCTCAGTAATGTTTACTCTGATTAAGGACTTTCTCAGTCTCATGCTCTGCCGGGGACGAGGGGAGGCCGGGAGAAAGCAGAGACAGGACACCTGACCTAAACTAGCCAAAGAGTTATTCCCTACCACAGCACATCATGCCCAGTATATAAACTGGGGGCAGTCACATGGAAGGGTTAGATGCATGCTCTGGTCAGGCTCGGTATCAGTCAGTGGGTGGTGAGCAGTTGTATTCTCTCCCCTTATTATTCCTCTCATCATTATTGTTATCGGTGGCAGGAGTAGTGATTTGTGTTATACCTTAGTTACTGGACTGTTCTTATCTCAACCCATGGGAGTTAACATTCTTTTGATTCTCCTCCCCATCCCTCCAGGAGTGGGGTTGAGGAAGAAGTGGGAGGAGTGAGTGAGCAGTTGCATGGTTCTATGTTGCCTGCTGGGCTTAAATCATGACACCTTGCATTAAAGCTATGAACAGTGAGCAGGAATAAAGAAAACTAGTATGTTATAGTCCAGCCAGTACTTGCCTTTAGTAGTGGGCAATGTGGGTAACTGCAAGGAAGAACCAGCTATAGCAGACAAAATCACAGTGTTAGCAGTATGGTCTGCCAAGCATCCTCTGTGACATAACAGGAAGAAAGCAGAACAGTGGCCTTTGCCCAAAGGCAGTGAAATGCCTTACTGAAACACTGTCGATGGTTTCAAAAACGCATTCGAAAATCAAGTATGAAAGTCAGTGCCTGGTTCCTGTTTCTCCTTCTGACAATGTTTCTCCAAGATTAGCTAATTTGCATGTTGTCCATTATGCCACTAATGTTGAATTTCCTACTTCTTACTGCAACACTCTTTGTGAATCACTTGTTTTATCTATCGCATGCTAAACTTTTTAATATCATCATGATATATACTTGGGAAGAAGATGGCAGTGGGGAGGGGAGTAGCATGTCTTTCCTCTTCACATTTATAGTCAGTGCTTCTTTCAGAACACATTTAATGAGGCTCCAAATGAAATGTGTGAGTCTCATCCCTTCAAGAACAATTTATAAGCACAGAAATATAAAGGAATATGTTGCACAGTACTGGTTGTTACAGCATGTATAACAGTCTGTGGTTTTGATGAAAAAAATAAATGTGAGAATTAAATTTCTTGCAGTATGATATTCTGATTATTCAAGCATAACAAGAAAAACTGCTCATGCACATACTATTGCAACACGGAGAAACAATTTGTATGCACTGATTGTATTTACAGTACCTTCCTTAACGTTTGTGACCACAAAAATATATTGCAGGTATTACTGCTCACAGAAGTCTATGTACTATGATATAATTTTAATGTGTCCTGGGTTCAGCAGTAGCAGTTGTTTTTCTCCTTCTTAGTACCTGGTGTAGTGCTGTGTTTTGACTTCCAGCCTGGAAACAGAGCTGATAACACTGATTGTTTTTAATTGTTGCTAACTAATGTTTATTCTGGCTAAGGACTTTGTGAGTCTCATGCTCTGCCAGGGAGGAGTGGAGGCCGGGAGGAAGCAGAGACAGGACACCTGACCCAAACTGACCAAAGAGGTATTCCATACCACAGCACGTCATGCCCAGGATGGAACTGGGAGTGAGCAGGAAGGGCTAGGAGACTGCAGGGTTGGACGAGGTATCGGTCGGTGCTCGGCTGGGGGGAATGGGGCGAGTTATTGGTTGGCTGGTGTTGAGGTGTTGTATTCTTTCCTCTTGTTATTTCCTTCATCATTATTATTATTGGCAGTAGCAGTAGTGATTTGTGTTATACCTTAGTTACTAAACTGTTCTTATCTCAGCCCTTGGGAGTTGCATTCTTTTCCATTCTCCTCTCCGTCCCTCCAGGAGTAGGGGGAAGGCAAGATAGAGGGGGAGTGAGTGGACGGGCTATGTGGTTGGGTTTAAACCACAACATAATGCTATATTTTAAGGCAAAACAGAGGTCAGGATGCAAACTGATGATTTCTTAACATCTTTAAATAAAAAAAACTTTGTATATGTAAGGATTTAAAGTTTGAGTGAATATGTCATTTGAGGGGCACTACCACAAACGATCTTGGTTGGTTTTTGGGTTTTTTGTGGTTACCCAGTATTTCCTGGGTTTTCAAAATCATCCGTGCACTGGGTCACTGTCTGCCTTTGCAAATATTTCACTGGGTTTTAATGAAACATTCCAGGCATGATGAGAAGAATTTGTAACCACCAGAGAGCAGGCATATTTTCCCCCCACACTGGGGGTATACAGCATGATGTCTAAAACAAGGATGTAGTCCTAAGAGGTTTAGAGTACTTTTAACTCACATTGCAACTTATCCTCACATTCATATAAGTTTTCCATCCTCTTGCTCATCACACTGAACTTCCTGCTTAATGTGTATTTAGAACAGAGGTCCAGACACAGCAGGAATAAATCTCTGTAGGATTCCCAGGAGGAGGCCTGGATTCATTTTGCCTCTCATTTGAGAGGTCTGCCAGTCTGTAGGGTAATTTTCCCCTGGGGACATTTAGAATTGTTGTTTCTGGAGGCTTCTAAACCTAGATTGGACTAAAACGCAAGAAATTATTTTGTGGAAGCTATGCTAGAAAGATGGAAAGGATGAGCTAAAAAGGTTTTTCCCTTTATGAATCTCCAAAACTGCTTTCTGTTTCAAGCTGTTCACATTCAGGTTTTTGAGTTTCAGAAAGTAATCCAATTTATCAAATCTTCCTAATCTTAAAAATCCTGACCATTCTGACTGTATGACTGCATTTCTCAGAACTGCACATGTCCACAGAAGTCATCCTACCTGAAAAGTTATTTCCTTCAGTCAGGGAAAACAACAAAAAAAAAAAAAAAAAAAAAAAAAAAAAAAAAAAAGTGGACAAATTTAAAATATGTATTTTTCAATGAAATGTTTAAAAAAAAATCAGCAATTTTAAAACAGCTTTATATTACAAAATGTGAAAGATATGAATAAATCCAAATATATAAAAGAACAATACTTTTGAACAACAGAAATAAATTATGTTCCAATGATGTGAAAACAGAACTTTTTAAGACTAAAATGCAATCCAAATACGTTGTCAAAAATAAAAAAAGAAAAAACAAGCTTTACTTCCTCCCTCTCTCTATGGAGAATATTTAACCTCAAAATTTTCAATTACCACTTAGCAAACTTCAAGGTACACTTCCCTGAACCCCATGTTCATTAAGTTTCAGCCAGCATCTGTTTCAGAAATTGATGTATTAAAGACAGTAGGATCTTAGCTTTGTATCTATAAAAAACAAATTTAGTTTTATTGTTATCTTGTCATATGCAGGCTTAAAAGGTGCTTTTCTTTTTCACAAATTTTATGTGATTTGCAAAAACAAAATATCATATCATCTAGTGTGGAAACTTTTTCTGTAGTGAGCTTTGATCTGTAGGTACTTTCTTAAGAGTTTAGCTGATTTCCAGATAACCAAGTTTATAGTCTTACCACTGTCTATAGAAAATAATAGCATTCTTTTTTACACACTAGGCAAAAGACCACAATACATTGATAAAATAAATTATAAGTATTCAACACTTATAATGAAAGAGTTAGGAATGAGTGACGTGCAGTGAAGCAACAATATTAATTCTTCTCCTGATTTTCTGAAAAACTGATCTGAATACATAGGCAACAGCTGCCTGGTCAATACCTTCCAAAAATCAGCCTAGTGTTATTAATCAGAGCTTCCAGTGAAGTGCATCGTATTATAACACCATGAAGTTGTCTCCACACTCCAGCAAGTAACACTACGCACTTCGCAAACATGACTTGCTCCAGTGGAATTCTTCACTTTCCTGTGGTAAAGAAAATGAAGTCCATGTGCATAGTTTTAACTAGCTGGTACCTCTTCATATTAGATAGGCGTGAGATACCTCTATGTTCAGACACTCCTCCAAATACTAGCAGACTTAAAAACAAAATAGGTTTCCTTATATTGAGACTCCCACATCATTTCTGGTTGTCAAGAGATAGGCATATTTTGACAATTTAACTAAAATAGATGCTTTGAGGGAAAGCTAAAAGTGCTGTAACTTTTCTTGACAAAGAACTTTGTTTTTTCCCTAAAAATATGTTGCAGCAAACCCCCTTCCTCCAGCAAAACCAACAAAACCTGAATCTGCTGTAAGAACTTTAATATAGATTATTAGACTTGCTCAGAAACTGTGATGACACACTCCCTTCCCTAGATACACAAACATATGAATGCATTAAAATGACTACCACCTGGTTTTGTTTGTGCTTTGTTTAGTATGCAGAGTAGTGAGAAGGCAAACTTACAACACTCCCAGATTTCATTTCCTTTTTCACTACAGGTACACTTTGTCTGACTGAAAGTGGTAGTACAAAATTAGGCAAGACACCATGTTCAGAGTAAATGCCTGCTTGTAGTCATCATTTAGCGGCCCAAGGGCTAACATCTTTCTTTCTCCCCTGCTTAGCACTCTATGTCAGATAGAGAAACTACCTTCCCACAGATCTCTTCAGGTCATTGCACTAGTGTGACAGAAAGGTGTTTCCAGAGCAGATTTGCAACATCACCCCTTAATCTCCTTGTTCAGCTCTACGCATGTAGGCTAACTCCATTACAGCTCTATGTACTTTTTTAGGGAGACCTTCAAGGCTGATACTTCTAGAATCACTTCATGGTTAGGGTTAAAAGAGACATTAAAGCTCATCTAGTTCCAAACCCCTGCCAAGGGCAGGGATACCCTCCACTACACCAGGTTGCTCAAAGCCCGTCCAAACACCATCTCCAAGACCTTCACAAAACACAGGACTCAGCAGTACTACGCTGCACAGAAATAGGAGAGGAGAGCTGAAAGGAGAGCCATAGCTGCATCCTTCTTAGTGAGGAGGGCAAACAAGGCTGCCCACCTCACCACATATTTCAGGAAGCTAACTTGTCCCTCAGGCAGATCCAGAAGCGACTGTTCTTACAAAACCACATCCCCAGGCTGACACCGATTAGTCTGCCACCAACCCAACTGACTGTTGTTTGTGTCCTGTGCTGCCAGCTACGCACCCCCTACCAGTATGAAGACGCAATGTACTGTAACTTTTTGCCAAGAGAGAGACATCCCTTTGGTATTGGGGGAGAGTCAAGGGTCTTGAAAAGGGGCAAAGAAGGAGAGGCAAGGGTAATGAGCTGTCTTATTTCCTTTTAGACAGGGTATCACTGCCGTCTGCCTGAATAACCAAAGCATGGCTTATTACCCTGCCAGTTACAATTTTGTGAAAAGCCCTGGGATAATTCAGTAATAATGACAATTATCACTGTAACAAACGCATGGAAAAACAGGTGATTTCTTTTTATGGAAGAAAAAGATAGTCTTTGTTGCTTAATGATACTCCATTCTCAGTTAAACCACTACAAATATCTACACTGATGTTGTGAATTAAGATATGTCCACATGTGCAATCAGTTGAACACTGATTCAGCTGTAAGCCAAAGGATGTCAAGATTCAGAAAACACTGGCAAGTTACTTCAGGTTGTTATAAGCTGTCATGAACTTATCTGTATTGTGATCAGTCACTACTCATGAATTTCAATATCCTGCACCTCTGTGAGCTTCTGCTGTATACTAGTTAGTATTGAAGAACATGAATGACACCTGGTAGTAGCACAGTGCCTGTCTGTGCAATTCCACATCACACATCAGAATTTTTCCTGTAATATTACTCTATCCAAGTCACTGGGTCAAGTCCAGCATGAAAGAATGGCATCAGTCCATAGCTACAACTAGCTTGACACAAATACTATGCATTTAGCATAATGTAGTGACACATCTCCAAATACTTCCTTGGCACTGCAGAAGAGCAGTGTTCTTTGGAAAAAACATGCCCTGTGGTAACTTCTGCCTGGTTTCACCTGTCATGTAGCTTTTCTAGTACCAAAAGTTGTTTGGTATAAGTGTTTGCTTTTAAAAGCAAATATTGATGTAGCATCTTTAATTTTATTTTAAAAGTCTATCTTCGCTGATATGATAGAAAATACATGGTTAAATATTCAACAGACACCTAAGTCACTAAGTCACTAGATCATCAGTTGGAGAGAGGCTGTAACACATTATCTGCTGTAAATAAGCTTTACTGCTGAAACACTAACATCTGTTAAACACAAAATAATTCTGTCCTTTTGGTTCACATTTATGAGAACATCACCAAAATGGTTCATCATCTTTTAAGATCAACAAAAAAAGCGCTGCCAAAGCTAGACTAACAAGCTCCTGTAGGTGAAACAGACCATCAGGATCTCCATTATTTTCTTTCAGTGTATGCTTGATTTCAGATAAAATACTATTTTATCAAAACAAACAAGCAAATAAATCTCATGTGTCAATTTGAATTTTGCAGCCTATTTCTAATCAGCATTCTAAGCTTTTTAGAAGACTTTAAAAAAAAAAAAAGTAAGAATCTCCCCTTTTAAAAATGTATCCTAATTGTTGAGTAATTCAGCTTCTAGATAAAACTATTATTCAATCTCTAAGTCAGCATCTCCATTTTATGGACTCAACAAAGATAAGTCTGTGATAGGCTCAAAGTCAGTAAACTTGGTCATCTCTTCATTAGTTAATTCTCTAAAAATTTGAAGTGTCAGTCACTCAAGAGACTTATTTAATATGCTTGTCCAGACATTCACTGTCTGCTTTTAATCTTTACAACGTCTGCCATTAACAAAGAGAAATAAAGGTAAATTAGTTCTGATTTGCGTCCATTTATGGTAAGGCATTCCAGGCACATCTTGTCACTATTACTGTAAGAGGTAGCATTAGGAAGTATGCCTTTGTTAATAATTTCTTTTTGTTCATTTTTGTTTGATTGTTTTCTCCTTTTTACTTCTCTGTCTCTCTTTAAAATAATAGTATCCCTCTGTGTTTCTTGAAGAGCAGTAACTAAGACAATTTAGGTGAATATAAAAACCAGAGTACTGTTGCTTGAAGAACTTACAGTGATTGTAAAAAATGATGCTCCAGGTGTAAGAAAAGAAAAAAACTGTATGGGAAGGCACTTATAATTCAGGGAATCAGATAATTTTCAGCTTGCACAGATGTCTATGAATTGGTGGTAAATGAAAATAATGGTACTTACTGTATACTTCTTCTACAGGCCTTTCCATCGAGCATACAGAGAGAAAGCAAGCCCTGTGTTAGCAGCAGCACACAGTCCAGTACACTACTGCAGTGAGGCAAGTCCAAGGTCAGCTATGAAATCAAGTCAGCAGGTCGGTCATCATCACAGAGGTGTGAAATGGGGTGCAGACATAGCTGCAGTGTGACCAAGTTGGGCACCACGTGGAGGAGACTCTGGCACAGGTTGCCCAGAAAAGCTGTGACTGTCCCATCCCTGACAGTGTTCAAGGCCAGGATGGACACGGCATGGAGCAACCTGGTCTAGTGGAAGGTGTCCCCGCCTGTGGCGGGGGGTTGGAACTGGGTGAGCTTTAACGTCCCTTCCAACCCAAACCATACTTTGATTCCATGATTCAAATGATAAAACCACCATATATTTTAGCTTCTTGATGAGTTTGAATGAAAGCTCAGTGAAAATTACTACTGAAATCTTTCATATGAAACTGATTGCTTCTTCTCAGAATATAAAGGGTGGATTGCCCATCCCAAAATTTACAGCTTGCTGCAGTATCATGAACTGCTGTGAGTATAGTCCATGAACCAATAAAATCCTAATGCTTCTGCAGTAAACTTTATTTAAATTACTAAACAAATGGGAACACAGGCACATAAAGACTTATAAAGTAAGCTTATTGTTTGAGAATGGGGTTAGAATAATTGATTTCCAAGAACTTCTGGAAGTTTTATAACTGAAGTTATACGTCATTTGTCAATTTAGTTTGGATTTCTCATAACACACGAAGTTTTTCTATTGTTACTTGGTTATCATGACTTGTCCATTCAGTTACGAACTATTCAGTATCATTTATGTTTTTTCAAGTTCATTCTGCGTATCTGTAAATTATAATCCTTTATTAGGGTTGGCAACAAGCTGGAATTTCACCAACGACTTAAAAAATCATATGCTTATGGTTTCAACCTCCTCATATCACTGCCATATTTGGAAAATTAATTCTTCTGTACACCAGTTGTCTGTGCCAGAAGACAGTTGAACAAATGATAGCACAGGGAGAAGAGAACAATTAACAGAAAAGTGGAGAACTGGAATTGAAATTAATTTGTCAGTCTGAGAAAGCCCACATTTTCTCAAAGCATATCAGTTACTAGATTGAGCTGAACATGTAGCCATCAACTGGTGTCCATGAAAAATTACATCTCTAGTAAAAAGATAACAGGAAGATTCCCCAAGAAGTCAGAAAAATTAGTTTAAACACTTAGTCTTATAACTACATTGACACATTTTGTAACAGCAAGTTAGGTAGCACTCTTAATACTTTTAAACAGAAGTCAAGAATACCACCTCATGACGAACAACAAAATATACCTGGTTATAAAGATGTTCTTTTTTTTTTTTTCCGTTTCACTTTGCACTTTGGCATGCAATCAACCAAATCATATAACCTCTTCTATCAAGAACCTTGTTTCCATTGTCAACTTTACTGTTGAAAGCCAGAAATGTAGATGGTGACAGAAGCATCTTTGTAGGGACAGTATAGTTGGCAAGCAAACTTGTGGTTGATGTTCAGGCAATGCACAAACAATTTAGAAGAATTTCTTAGTTTATGTCAGACAATATTAAATCACTACGAGTTTGAAGTTATAAGTTCTGGTTTCTAAACCAGTATGAAACCCTAACTATAGTTAATAGGTAAAACCCTTTTTGTCTTTCACTTGCAATGGCACCTTTTGTTATCCTGAGAACTTTGGATGGAGTGTTAAATTTAGTTGATTAGAAATTCTGATTTACAGGCAGAATTAAAAAAAGAAAAAGAAAAAAAAAAGAAGAAAATATGACGAATTCTAGCTTTTACTACTCTTTTTTTTCTTTTTTTTAAATATTTTCTCTGCCCCCACTTCCCACCCCAGATATAATTAAAGAACAAGCTTCTAGGGTTCAAGAATAAATTTTCTTCATGAGCAGACATAGATTTTTATACCTTAACTCTTCTTCTAACTGTTCACTATGAAAAGCTTCCAAACAAGTTGTAATAATCCACAATAATACATTGTATAGTCCCATTATTTATTATTATAAATGCATCACCAGTAAAGAATTGTTGAATCTAAAAGAAATATTTAATCAGACAATCCCAGTGGTCATCACTTTAGAAATATCCGACCCTTTCAAAGTGAACAAGTGCGTGACCTTTTCTGTTAATTTTACTCCAGGAAGGTTACAGAATAAGCATAGGTGGATTATAGAAAAATACCTTCAGATTGTCAATCTTTAATCTTTTCTGCATTAAATTATTTTTTAAAATGATCTTAACTATTTTAATACTGGTTTTATTTACTCATACTTTCTTCACTATCTACTTTTATTAATTATAATGGAAGGGTTACAATTTTCAAGCTTGAACATTCAAGGTTAGCCTGATAAATGGTGTCTGGAAATAACACTTATGATTTAAGCCTAGCAGATAACTCAGAACCATGTAGTTGCTCACTCACTCCCACCCCCCACCCCCCTTTTCCCCATGCTCCCGGAAGGATGGGGAGGAGAATCGAAAGACTGTTAATTCCCACGGGTTGAGATAAGAACAGTCCAGTAACTAAGGTATAACACAAAACCACTACTGCTACCACAAATAATAATAATAATAATGGAAATAACAAGGGGAGAGAATACAACCGCTCATCACCCGATGATCAGCAACCAAACTGTCCTGAGCAACAATCTAGCTTGTGTAACTGCCCCCAGTTTATATACTGGGCATGACGTGCTGTGGTATGGGATAACTCTTTGGCTAGTTTGAGTCAGGGGTCCTCTCTCTGCTTCCTCCCACCTTCCCCTGCTCCCTGGCAGAGCATGAGACTCACAAAGTCCTTGGTCAGACTAAACATGAATTAGTAACAACTAACAACATCAGTGTTATCAGTGCTGTTCCCAGGCTGAAAGTCAAAAACACAGCACTGTGCCATCTACTAAGAAGGAGAAAAATGACTGCGACTGCTGAACCCAGGGCAATTTACCAGGTTCAAAATCGAATATAGAACTAATTTGGAAGAAAACTTCAGACTTAGAGTGACTAAATATTTTGGGTTGGTTTGTTAGGTCTTTTTGAACCCTAATGTTTTATGCACTCTCTGAGAATTCTAAATAGCCCTATGAGCGTTCACTAGGCAAATACTTATGAGTTAAGTACACATTGCTACTTTTTATTAACAACAACTAACCTACTGAATTGTAACAAAAGCTGGTGCAGCAATAACAGGCTAAATTTCCTCACAAATTAGAGACAGAGAAACGGGGATAAAGTGAATGTAATTACCAAAATAATTAAGATTTTGTTATTTCATGAATTAGAATCCTGGAGATCGTCAACTTCAAAATCCCAAACAGTTATCCCAGGGATAACTGTTTTATCCCACTTCAGAGGCCAGGTATTGCAAGTATGGCTAAACAACTGTAATTAGGTACAAGCCTTGGAAAATGGTGGAATTAAGTTTTTGCATTAATGCATTTTATATGCATAATAGACCTTTATAGGCTGTAAAAATCATCAGCTTTTTAGACAGGTTTCGCTTGATGATTTCAAAGGAATGAGTTAGCATGTGACATGACAGTATTAGTTTTGAAACATTACTTATAATGTACATAGCAATTTTTTACAAAGTGTTAAAATGAGTGTATTTAGTAACCCTAACGGCCCTGAAAGTTACAAAATCTTCACAGAATGTAGTACACATTCTGATGAAGTTAATAGCATGACTGCTATTGAGTGCTCCCTTTTCCTCAAGTCGTATAAGAATTTGACCAGAGCATTTTACGGAAGAGCCATACACTCCAACCTCCTTGAGTACTATTTGACCAGAGCATTTTATGGAAGAGCCATACACTCCAACCTCCTTGAGTACTATCAGACTATTTCATAGACAGGGCTGCAACAAAAGACCACCTGACAACTTAAGCTTCCTTATAAGCTCTTTCTTATTGTAATTACTCTGGTCATACTGCACTACATCTTCTTGTATGCATCTGCATCATAAACCACTCTAAAGAAACCAAATAGAATATGATATATTATTCAGCTAGATAAAAAGAACCTTTAGCCCAGAGGCACTTCTCTTCGGTCTTTGCAGTCTTTGGCGAAATAAAACTGGCTGCTGCTTCTGAGCTAAGGAGACAGAAGTAACACTATTAATGACCAAAGATAGATGAAATGAGATTCTGATAGTGATTAGCTGTTCCTCCAGCTAGTATACAAGTTAAGTCATGATACTTTGTCTCCTTAAATAGGAGGGGAAATAATGTGTTTTCTACAGCTGTTATTTGACTTTGTATGCTAGAAGTTTTGTGCTTAATGTTTCCCCAAACAGATCGAATCCTGATGTTTCTAACACGATTTTAAAACTTACTTCTGCTTCTATAGGTCTATTCATCTGTACCGTCTGCCTTGTTACCAGTATTTTCCCTTTGACTGAAATACTTAATTTTCTATAGCTGCGGTGTTTGCATGTTTTATGCCACTTGCCTATGGCCTTGGCAATTTCAATAACTTTCCATTCCTCTGGTGTTTCCATCAAACCACATTTTCAACAGACCAATCTGCTGGCTCTCTTAAACAGATAAAAACAAACCTATGGATATGAGGACATTTTCTATGTGAAAGGAAGGAATATAGGTTTTCCCATTGTTTTTATTTTCCCAAGATGTCTATAAAAACTCTTGCTAAAGGCAGATAACCCTGTAAAACTCACCCTTACAATCTCATCCTTCATTTTACTTCTTCTTCTTTTAGGTATGTCATGACTATAATGTTAACTGTTATTAGCTGAAACCATGATCTTATAGACTTTGTATTTACTAATTTCTTTTTTATTCCAAATAAGCTTGAGTATAATACTGTGCCATTTTTTTTTTCTTTTCACCATACACCAGCTCTTGAAATGTCCTTTGTGTTCAAGCTTCATAAAAACTGCCTTTTGACAGAAATCACATTGGAACATATGAAATTCATGTTGCTAAAATGTCTGAGAAAGGAACAGAGAAGCACCCTTTATGATGGCAATCCCCTAAGAGTAAAATTAACAAGGTTACATGTTGGAAATATGCCTTAGTGATAGTGAATAAGCCAATAGTGATACGTAGGCCCTAGAAAAAAGTGTGAGATTTCATTCAATTCCTCTATTCTAAACCAGTCAGTTAACTTGTTCCCATTTATATTCTAGGGGTTTTTTTCCTGTCATCAGTTTAAGTGACCTCAATGTCAGAATGTTTATCTTAATCCCATTGAGGGGGAGAATCAGAAGATCCCTAAAAACCTGGTTTCTGAAAATGAGAAGCCTGTAGAGAGAAAAAGAGAAATGATAATATTTTCTGTATTTGTAAAATTTTCCTTCCATACACACCTGATAATTAGTTTTGCCTTTTCTGGAAACCAACCGGCTTTGCAAATTGCAGGGGCTTTGACAGTCCTTTGGTCTGATGCAGTCTGCTGAGTTTTCCATCCTCAAAACTACCAAGGATCAGTCTAACAGGAACCAATGTAAACATCCAAAGGCAGTTTGAATAAAGATGCTTTTGGATGCTGAACAAGTGTATTTGTATAGTAGGTGGTGTGTACTTTAGGATTGGTGTTCAATTTGTCCCAAATTCACAGTAGTCTCCATTATAGATTTGTTTAGTATTTTCAGGTGACACGTGTTAAATTAATATTATCTTCAAAAAAGAGTTAATTCAACTTCAGTTAATCTTTCATGTTTTTCATGTTGGCAATGGTTGATATGTTAACACTAGTAATTCAAAAAATCATATCTACTTTCTGTTATTATTTGTTATTTGATAAAGTAGCTACTTAGCAGTCTAGGTTCTTAAAGTTTAACCACTTTTATGAAGGTTGGCTGGCAATTCTACAGCTCTTACACAAGTCGTAAACTAATTTCTTCTGCCACAGGCGAGACATCACTGTGTTTCTAAGTTCAATCTTTTGTCTACTAAAGATTCAAACCACTGCAGAATTTTACGTGTGACTGCATAGAAGCCAGCTATAACTCTGAAGAAAATGGAAACTGCGTATGTCTGGGGTTTATGCTTCAGCTATTAGTTCGTTTAACCCATCTTCCTACTGGATTTTTTTTCTGTTCATTGTATTTTGAGGATAGCAAAAAAGAAATGTCGGCAGGTGATTCTCAGCATGAGGTGTCTTTCCTAGCTCCTCCACAGTGCGAGCAGGGTTTAGACTCTTCACTTTGGGAATTGGACATCTGAGAGAAGGCACCAGAAAGACAGGAATCAGAGAAAAGTTTTAGTGAACAAAGCGAAGGAGGGTTGCTCTGTTTGCTCAGAGTTTGTGGCTGAATTTACAGTAGCAGCCTTTTTATCTGCTTCCTTGGTTATAAAAGAGGAGCAGGAATTTCACATTTTGTGAGACTCGGTCCTAGGTTTTATTCAGAAAAAGTAGGGTGGATAGAAATGTTGGTTGTGCCGTTGCTGTGCTCACTCTTTGCTGGTGATGCCCAGTACCATCTTTCTGATCTTCATTCTAGGTTGATTGTGTATTAGCTGGACAGTCGCAATCTAGGAGCCTTGGTGCTGAATCTCGGGAGAGAACATGAAAGAGGCACTGTACAGAAATGGACTTTGTAAAGCTAGGATGCAGATGGATGTTGCTGAGACTGCAGAAGAGCTCTCTGTGTGCTGGTGGTACTCAGCATGAGCTTTCTTTTTTAGCTCCTCCACAGGGGAAGCAGGGGATAGACCCTTCACTTTGTGAATTGGATACCTGAGAGAAGGATACAGAAAGGGAGGAATCAAAGAAAAGTTTTAGTGAACAAAGTGAAGGAGGCTTGCCTTGTTTCAACATTTGAGAGCTCAGAGTTTGTGGCTGAATTTACAGTAGCAGCCTTTTCATCTGCTTCCTTGGTTATAAAAGAGGAGCAGGAATTTCACACTCTCTGAGACTTGGTCCTAGGTTTTATTCAGAAAAAGTAGGGTGGATTGAAATGATGCTTATACCGTTGCTGAGTTCACTCTTTACTGGTGATGCCCAGTACCGTCTTTCTGATTTTCATTCTAGGTTGCATGTGTTTTAGCTGGACATTCGCAATCTGTGAGTCTTGGTGCTGGATCTCGGGAGAATAGATGAAAGAGGCACAGTACAGAGATGGGCTTTGTAAAGCTAGGATGGAGAGGGATGTTGCTGAGACTGTAGCAGAGCCCAGTGTCAGCAGGTGATTCTCAGCATGAGCTTTATTTTTTCGTTAATCCACAGTGCGAGCAGGGTTTAGACTCTTCACTTTGGGAACTGGACGTCTGAGAGAATGCACCAGAAAGGGAGGAATCTGAGACAAGGGGGACACAAAATCACAAAATGGAATATATAAACCTTTAGAATCAGTTTTAAGTAATGTTAAGTTTGATGGCTTTGTAACAGTAGCAATGGAAAATTGCTAAAGTGCATGATACATAGAGAAAAAAAATAGAATGCAGCTAGAGAACACACTGAGCATTCTTGTACAAGATAAATTGTTATAGTTGACACAGTTTTAAGAAAAACAGTCTAGAAGAACAGGACACAGGGATAAGGAATATCTGGGAATGGCAGGTGTCCAGGATGGGCTACAGTTAAACTAACTGATAAGTAGGAGGATAGGAGGATTATTATGTCTCTGGTGCTAACGAACCAATTAAACTGGTATGAGCATCTACTGTGCATGCTCCAAAGGCTGCCAGAAGTGATGAAGATTGTTGGAAGAAGTAAACGACCCTCAGAGACCACCACCACAATTCTGTACGCATGCGGGGAACTTTCTGGAAAATGACGTAATGTATGCCCAGGGACTATATAAAGACGGCTTGTGTAGCAACAGGGAGACACACGTTAGGACGAGCTATCCCCCGTGTCTCCTGGCGCCACAATAAGGAATACCTGCTTGTCAGCTTGAAAACTTTGTTGGCAAGTTTGTTCCTGGAGTTTTCTCCAAACCAATCCTAAATTTATTTAAAGTCCTTTATTTTTAGGAACAAAAAAAAAAAATCTACATAGAAGCCCAAAACATTTTTTAAGAAAGTTTGAAGAACTTCAAGTTAAAAAACAACATATATTTCGATAGAGGAATTGTCTTGGGTTTACCAGTAGCCGTTTTTCTCTTTCTTAGTAGCTGGTGCAAGCTCTGTGTTTTGACTTCCAGCCTGGGCACAGAGCTGATAACACCGATTGTTTTAAATTGTTGTTAAGTGATGTTTATTCTGGCCAAGGACTTTGTGAGTCTCATGCTCTGCTGGGGATGAGGGGAGGCCGGGAGGAAGCAGAGACAGGACACCTGACCCAAGCCAGCCAAAGAGGTATTCCGTACCACAGCACGTCATGGCCAGGGAGGTAACTGGGAGTTACCTGGAAGGGCACAATCTCTCTTCGGGGGGGTCAAACTCGTTCAGCGGTGGTATCGTATTCTCTTCCTTGTTATTTTCTCTTATCAATATTATCATTGGTGGTAACAGTAGTGATTTGTGTTATACCTTAGTTACTGGGCTGTTCTTATCTCAACCCGTGGGAGTTACATTCCCTCCATTCTCCTCCCCATCCCTCCGGGAGTGGGGAGGGTCAGGTTGGGGGGGAAGGAAAGAAAGAGGGAGAAAAAGAAAAAAAGAAAAAGGCGGGGGGGGAGTGAGTGAACGAGTTTTTTGGTTGGGTTTAAACCACGACAGGAATCACAGAATCACAGAATCCCAAGGTTGGAAGGGACCTAAAAAGATCATCTAGTCCAACCCCCCCACAAGAGCAGGGTAACCTACAGTACATCACACAGGAACTTGTCCAGGCGGGCCTTGAATATCTCCAGTGTAGGAGACTCCACAACCCCCCTGGGCAACCTGTTCCAGTGCTCTGTCACTCTTACAGTAAAGAAGTTCTTCCTGATGTTAACGTGGAACTTCCTATGCTCCAGTTTACACCCATTGCCCCTTGTCCTATCACTGGATATCACTGAAAAAAGCCTAGCTCCATCATCCTGACACCCACCCTTTACATATTTGTAAACATTGATGAGGTCACCCCTCAGCCTCCTCTTCTCCAAGCTAAAGAGACCCAGCTCCCTCAGCCTCTCCTCATAAGGGAGATGTTCCACTCCCTTAATCATCTTTGTGGCTCTGCGCTGGACTCCTTCAAGCAATTCCCTGTCCCTCCTGAACAGAGGGGCCCAGAACTGGATGCAATATTCCAGATGCGGCCTCACCAAGGCTGAGTAGAGGGGGAGGAGAATATTACAAAACTCTATAGTATATTATTCTATACTGAATCTTAATATGAAAAGAAAAGCATATTTCTCTAATTAAAAAAAAAAGAACAACACAGAAGAGGAATTAATAGAGAGCTTTTGATGGTGAGAAATCCACAGACTTAGCATGAACGAAGAGCTTATTTTTTCTCATTCTTCAATTTCCTTATAATACATAATTATCTTCTGGTAAGTTATTTTACTTGATTAATGCTCTACATTCAAAAAAACCCTGTTTCTGACAAAGGTAAAGCCTGGCATTCACTCACTTATTTCAATTTTGAAACAGAAAAATCTGCAACAAATTTGAAATACTGATTTGAAAACTGAAGAATGGCAGAAATTCAAAAAGGGATTATAAAACTAAGTATTTTCATCTATATTCTTAATCAGGGATTTTTTTTTTCTTCAGGTTAATTTCACATCCTAGCATCATCAATAAGCACGTTTCCAAGTATCACATCACCTCCTAGTTTCATCAAGTTTCTGAACGTAACTAAAAATTAATCTTTTTCTTAAGCATAAAGTTTTGATCTCTGCAGACAGAGATGAATTTGTTGATCTTAAATCTCACACTGTTCAGGAAAGCCTACATTCTAAATAGTAAACATGAGATAAGATTCTCCTACAGGGTGAGAAAAGATTATTACCATTTGTGTGTTCCTCTCTGTGGCAAATACAGGTAAAAAAAAAAAAAAACAAAAAAAAAAACAGAAAAGGACATTATTTGTTTATATTTTCCTAGTCATTGACAACACTGTATTTCATTTACCTTTTGGTCCAAAGCTCAGGAAACCAGAACCATGAAGTAAAATAATTTCAGCTTCATAATAACAAGAGGTGCTACCTCTCCTTTTAGACAATGAATGTATTTGGGATGAGAGAAAGCCATTCCTCAATAGGTCATTAAGATGTGGAACACATCACTAATATTTATTTTGGTAACCAGTTACTAAATAAATGTGTCATTTCAGCTTGTCTTTTTTGCATGTCTGAGTGCAAAAATTGTCTGCATCTCATTATTTTGTTTCAAATAGTTGCTAACCAGTACTCATTACTTAGGATAATGCAGAGTAACGAGTAGTAATTTGTTTCTTATCAAAGTTATTTTAGCCCCTAATAAACATCCTCAGAGAAGCAATTGCTCATTTCCTTAGGGGACACTGATGCTACTAAAAGAAATTCCATTCTAAACTGTTTGCCTTTGTGTAAGATGTTTTTGGTTAACTCTTGGGTGCTGAGAGAACATAGTGCTAGATTGCAGAAGGTAAAATAGTCTGTTAAAAAATTCAAATACATCAAAAATACAACATTCTGAATACAGATTAAGTTTCTTAGCATTATCATAATCACTTACCCCCTGTCATTCATCTACTGTACAGCATTATGATAAAAGGTCAAGAAAATAGCGTTTTCCTTGCAGACAGAGGAAGGCATTTGTGTCGTTAATGAACATGTTTAAGACAAGATGGTTGAGGCTGTTAAAGTACAAATCATTTCTGTGGAGGAATGGCACTGAAAAGAAAATTTCAAGGTTTCAATTTATCACTTGTCATCTCCTTTCTGACTAAAAATAATCAGACTGTTGTGAGTATTCTTGTCCTAAAATGTAGTTCACATTAAATAGTCTGTCTTGCATGCTTTATAGGTTATTTATGAATAATGTAATCTCTATTGGGAGGTAATATGGAAAAGAGGTGAGCTGAGCTGAGTTTGTGGCTTGGGTTCTATGTGAGGTTTGTACATGCAGTGACTACTATCAGCCTTCTCCGTCTGGCATGAAGAATAAAACACAGCACTCATCTCATAGGAGAGAGGTCTCTTGTTGATTTTCTAAAAGTTCACAGGAAGGCTAAGTTCTACAGTCACAATCCCCTTGCCCAGGGAGGTTGTGAGTGCTCCATCCCTGGTGGTGTTCAAGGCCAGGTTGGATGAAGCCTTGTGTGGGACGGTTTCGTGTGAGGTGTCCCTGCCCCTGGCAGGGGGGTTGGAACTAGATGATCTTGAGGTCCTTTCCAACCCTAACTATTCTATGATTCTATGAATTGTGTTGTTATCTATAAGTTATGTGAAGAAGATACTCTGCTTCATCAGAAGTACTATGTCCATTTTGATCACAAAACCTCTGTACATTTGCAGGCACGCCTTTATTTTCGACCTAATAATAAATCAGATTTAGATAGTACAGAAAAAGTGAAGACTGAGCAAAGCAAAATAGGCTTCAAATACATGAAATATTGCTTTATAAAAGAAGGAAATTGAGTTGTTCTGTATTCACTAAAAGTAGGACAAGAAAGGATGTATTTAAATGGCAACATTACTCTGTTAAACATGAGTAAGATCTTTTTAATTGTAAAAGGAGACAAACACCACAGTTAGCTGCTGTAAGGATAACCAATCTCCTATTTGGAAATTTTCAGCTATAGATCAAGCTGGCATATTGCAGAAATGCTTTTATCTCTCTTAGTATTTTGCCTTGAAAACAACCTTTGCAAACCATTTTCAGCTCTCCAGCCTTTGATTTCCTAATGATAAATCTAAAAGCTCACAAAAGGAATCTAATAAAGAACTATTTACTTAAAAATATACTTTTTTTTTTTTTTTTTTTTTTACAAATTATGCAAACAGGTTGTCCTGGGTTCAACTGTAACAGTCATTTTTCTCCTTCTTGGTAGCTGGTGCAGTGCTGTGTTTTTTGACTTTCAGCCTGGGAACAACACTGATTACGCAGATGTTTTTTGTTGCTGCTCAGTAATGTTTAGTCTGATCAAGGACTTTCTGAGTCTCATGCTCTGCCAGGGAGGAGGGGAAGACAAGAGGAAGCAGAGACAGAGCACCTGACCCAAACTAGCCAGAGGTATTCCATACCACAGCACGTCATGCAGACTATCTAAACTGGGGGCAGTTACACAGAAGGGCGAGATCGCTGCTTGGGTCAGGCTAGGTATCAGTCAGAGGGTGGTGAGCAGTTGTATTCTCTTCCCTGGTTATTTCCTTTATCATCACAATTATTGGTGGTAGCAGTAGTGGTTTTGTGTCATACCTTAGTTACTGGACTGTTCTTATCTCAACCCATGGGAGTTACATTCTTTCGATTCTCCTCCCCATCCCTCTGGGAGTGGGGGGAGGAAGGTGAGGGGAGTGAGCAGCGGCTGGGTGGTTCTGAGTTGCAGCTGGGCTTAAACCATGACCCCTTCACAAGCACTTTCTATTGTTTGGCCTATGGGGGCTTTAACATAAAAATAGACTTACAATAGAACTTCCTCAAGAAAAAAAGAAATTGAACAAACTACACATTAAAAGTTCCACTGTCAAAACTGACATAGATTTTCTTTTTATTTATCATCAATACAGAACGTATTCTTCACAAGGAGAGAGTTTGATTACATTAATGCTTATTTTTTTCTTTAATTTGTATTTGGAACATATTTTTTTTTTTTTTTCTGCTGTTCTTTACTTTCAGTGGTGGCAATATTAACAAAAGACAACTGAGACCAAAGAGAGACATAACATCTGATCTCTCTGAATTTGCCTGTCATTACAATTTCTGTTGTTATGATTCATAAAATGTAGAACTTAAATATGCCCACTGGGGGAATTCCTATGGTGTATTAGGCAGTCCGAAATGTCTTATTCCATCAACCATTATTTGGTACCTAAATATGTGTATAGTTCTATTTTCACTTTTAGTTGACGTACGCAGATTCAAGTAATTACACCAGCATGACTGTTTATAGCCTTCACTTCAATGCTGGTGTACTGAGTGCTTCAATTCACATCTATTTTGTTCCCTCAGTCCTCAGCTCAGTGGTATGGAGCATCCTACTCCTTGTCTTTGGTCTCATTGTTAACATGCACAGAGATAAATGTTATGTATAACAGTTGATTTAAATGCTTCATTTCATTTGTCTGTGTTTTCCTTGTCAGAAGAGAGTTGGCTATCCTATCTATCTACATGCTGATTTCTACTGAGTTCTCCATTGCAAACGCAATAGAATGCAACACTAAATGCAAACTCTAGAAGCATATTTCACCTTAACATAATGAAATAATGCTTTCCTAAAATGTGATATAGACACAAACACAAAGGACAGTTGTTATACGTTCTTCAGGCCTGAATTTCAACATGATACAAGCACAAGTATGTTTTTTGATGATGACTCTGTCCATGCTACCAGCTGTGGGCAATTAGCAAGCTCTTGTAAAATTCTATATGTGGTTAGGGTATGTCATTCCAAATAGATGTTTCCTGTGTGTCCTTTCCATTCTGAGATACACAGCTTTCTTGAAATTGGAGATTCTTGGTTTTTCGCAACACTCTTCAATATAAACCATTCTGATAGTATAACTGAAGACATGCATTCATAGGGTTAAAACCATGCATAGATGCAATACTTTTGCAATTAGCATTTTAACAGCTATCTAATTACAGTAGTGTTGATGTTTATTGAACTTGTTTACTTATAGCTGCTTGATTTTTTTCAGACTACAACACTTCCTTTTGATTACAGATCAAACAGAGAATTTCATTCTTTACAGTTATAAAGTCTAGGAAACTAATGGTATCTGCCTATCTATCACTTCTTTCTGCCTGCTTCTCCATCCAGTGCCAATAGAAGCATCTAAAAAGAAAGATGTGGAAATTTTTTCAGAGCTCTTGTTATTCCCAGAAGTGAATGAATAAAATCATATATTTAAAATGTCATTATGGAAGTGCAGTCACTAGATGCTTCTTTGGCAGCTATCCAAAAAGAAGAATGGGATACATTTTATTCATTGATGTTGTTCAAATGGGAAAAAAAAACGTTTGAATATACAGCTGACATGTAGAAAAAATAGGTAGAGAGACTGCTTTTTTGAAATCCAAAGCTCAAATTGTTTCAAAGTTCAAATCTGTTTAATATTGTCTTTTTTAACAAGATTGTATGGGGCTAATCTCAAATCTACTGAAAATATTAGGATGATACTTCTGTCAAGGAGAATTTATTTGAATAATAGCATATACAGCCTGTTAACTTTTCTGAAATACTCTGCTGATTATATGGGAATAGTACACACTTTTAGATTAAATTTCTGAGTCATCTGTGAAACACTTTTCCTAGCTCTTCTGGGAGTGTTTTCCTTGCCTCATTTGGCCATCTTTGTTCAAGGTAAAGTCTCTCTAAATTTTGTGGTTCACTTCACAGTCAATGGAATCCACCTAGGTAGGAAAAAAGGTACATATTTCCCACCTCTGAGAACTCACTTTGGTATTTTGCTGAAAAATACCACTGCAAGGTCATGTAGGTTAAAATACAAACCCAAGTTTATTGATCCATTACAAGACTTAAGATACTCAAGAAACCAGTATCAGTGGTTTATAAATATATGATGGCTTCAACATTCCTCCTGCAAGCAGTCTCCAAAGGGAGGTAGTGTATATTTACGTTCCCATGATAAGATGATAGATCCTATGGAAATACCATAGACCTGATAACTTATTTCAGATGCATTCAGAATAAATAACTTAAATGTCTACGAGACTTTGGGCAGCAGCATCAACTAGTATAAAGTTCTGACATGAAAAGACAGGTTGCCTCAACTCCACTTCTAAAACCAGTGTAGTCCTGGCTCCAGATCTGATTTTGAAAATAGACTTAAAGCTAGTCTCTTCAGACAAAGTTGCCTTATGCAAAATGGTTTACTAATAGCCCAGGGAAAGACAAAATGTTTATTCCTTAGGATGGTTTTTATCCCTCATTTCTGCTGCACAGTCCTAGCATGCACAGGTGTACATTTCTGGAGAGCAGAAAATACAGTTAAGACAGTCTGTGCAGTAAACATAGGTTTATTAGGCTGTAGCCACTCCTGATACTATTCCACATGCATTAAAACTATAACTGTGGACTGATTATCAAGTGCAAAGTTAGAGGACATCCACATTTAATATACTACCAGCATTTTTATTTCTGTCTTTGTGTTTCATGTTGATTAGACTGCTAAGTCTACGACATTTTTTTTTTCAAATTTAGAGAATGCCAGTCAAACAGAAGATGTTTTATCAGCTTCATATGTGAAGAGAACATATATAGAAACATTAGGTTTAAAAGAAAGAAGGATGACAGGAAACTGCTCATGTCTAACCACTTGATATCATCTGCTGTTTAGAACTGGGTTATATATATTTCAGATGAAAGAACATCTTTTATTGCTTTTGCCTTAAGTAATGGAACTTTACATACAAATATATAACAAATTTTGAGTCCTTGGAAAAAAAGTTTTGACCCATCCCCTGTAGGACTTAGATACATACTTTTGATATGTAAGGTGCTATGAATAATCCAATGCAATTAGATATTCCTGGAGTAAATTCAGAGGAATAAAGTTCCCAATGAACAGGAGACTGTTTGTGTCATCACTATCTATGGCTACGTTAGCAGGTAGTATGGCAACAAAAGCAGAAGATATGTAGAGTGTTATTAATAAGGATTGGACATGTTATGAGGGAAAAGGGAGGCTTCTTTGGATTAGCTTTACTCTCGTCCCAGGGACTGAATGTGAATTAGTTACTGGAGAGATCAGATGTGCATTGTGGACACATTTTCTGGTTTAGTTTCACCCAGATGAGATACAGCTCACATGCTCCAAGGGTGTTCAATCAGGTTTGTTTCAAAACTACACCCTTGATTCTCACTAAAACATTAATGTACACATTGCACTATTTTAGTTTATCAAAGAAGATTCCTCTTCAGTTGTCCCTAAATAGAATCATAGATTCATAGAATAGTTAGGGTTGGAAAGGACCATCTAGTTCCAACCCCACTGCCATAGGCAGGAACACTGCACACTAAACCATGCCACCCAAGGCTTTGTCCAACCTGGCCTTGAACACCGCCAGGGATGGAGCATTCACAGCCTCCCTGGGCAACCTATTCCAGTGCATCACCACCCTAACAGGAAAGAATTTCCTCCTTATATCCAATCTAAACTTTCCCTGTTGATTTAACCTGTTACCCCTTGTCCTGTCACTACAGACCCTGATGAAGAGTCTGTCCCCAGCATCCCTATAGGCCCCTTTCAGATACTGGAAGGCTGCTATGAGGTCTCTGTCTCCACACAGCCTTCTCTTCTCCAGGCTGAACAGCCCCAACTTTCTCAGCCTATCTTCATACGGGAGGTGCTCCAGTCCCCTGATCATCCTCGTGGCCCTCCTCTAGACTTGTTCCAACAGTTCCATGTCCTTTTTATGTTGAGGGCACCAGAACTGTACACAGTACTCTAAGTGAGGTCTCATGAGAGCAGAGTAGAGGGGCAGGATCACCTCCTTCGACCTGCTGGTCACGCTCCTTTTGATGCAGCCCAGGATACGGTTGACTTTCTGGGCTGCAAGCGCACACTGCCGGCTCATGTTCATTTTCTCATTGACCAAAATACAGCATGCAGACAATTTATCCAAACAAAGACTCCATTTGTTTTCTTTACTTATTGCCGTAAGATGAATTAGAGCGTTCATCTTGATATAAAGTATAATCTAGGCATGTGAGAAATGGTCTCTAGATAAAAACTTTTCCTGCAAAAGCTCAGGGTAGACACAACAGTGAAGCAGCTATTTATTAACACTTTTGCAAAAAAAAAAAAAAAAAAAAAAAAAAAGGTGTCTTAGCAAATAGGCACACACAGCAAAGGCAGAACTTTTATTTATATTTCCTATCCCATCTGCAAGTTCCCTCCTTGTTTCCCCATTGGCTGGGTATTCCGAGGTTTACAGCCTACCTGATGTGTAGAATCTACATGCTAACTGTCCCATCTCTGTTTACATCTCCCCTTGCTTGATTTTGTATGCCCCTTCCTGTTATTTATTTATCTCATTCTATGGTTAGGTTTCATAACTCTCTGGCAGACATGTAGTACCCCAACTTACCGTTTAACTACAGAACCAGTTTGCACCAGCTTAGTTTCATAAATTGTACAAAAATAGAATTCTTTTTAAACACAGAGCATGTCTGTGGCCCCAAGATGACATTGCCTTTACAGAGTATGTCTGTTTAAGTCATAGTATTTCAAAGCATTTGTTTCATTCCCTTAATAATTTAGCCCCAGCCCCAATGCTACAAAGCCTTAATATTGCAAACTTAACTAGTTAAAAAATCAAAATAATAATCAAACCTTCTCTCTCCTATGAACCCTCATTAGAATTCACTAGGTCAAATTTAGTGACACAATCTAGGGTGAATTTGGATTTCATTGTATTCAGCAGCCAGATCTAAATTGGCACTGCTCTTGGTAAGCAATGGAACAGAAGATCTCCACAGGTGCCTTCAACCAAAAATTATTCTGTAAGTCCATGGTTACTGTCTTCTTAGTGATGGCTGATTTGGCAAAAATTGGGTGTTTCTGACACTATGAGTTTTCATCAAATCAGATCTTTCAATGCGTTAAATTAACATAATGTCATTTAGAAGAATGGGTTTTACTTTCTCATATTATCTCAGGAAAATTCAGGATTGTTAGTGAGTAGAAAGAAATACTCTCATAACTTGACAATTAAAAGGGCTAAATATGAAAGGCTTCAATATGAACCTTTTATACTATTACCTGCCTAATAGAATTATAAAAGGTATTGGAGTAGTGGAAGACTATAAACTAAATTTGTTATTTACGAAGGGTTTGTCTTTCAATGTGTGTTACTACTAAAAAAAAAAAATAAAATACCCTAGAAATTTCATTTGTAAGGATCATTATTCATAGTTTTCTTTATTCATAGTTTGTTGGGTTTTAGTTTGTTTGTTTGGGTTTTTTTTTTTTTTTTTTTTAACTTTTTATCTTCCCACCTCCTTTAATAATTTGCAGGAAGATAAAGCTGTTTAACCTTCATAGGGAAATAAAATCACAGTATGGTTTGGGTTGGAAGAGACCTTAAAGCTCAACCAGTTCCAACCCCCTGCCAGGGGCAGGGACAGCTTTCACTAGACCAGGTTGCTCCAAACCCTGTCCAGCCTGGCCTTGAACACTGCCAGAAATGGGGCAGCCACAGCTTCTCTGGGCAACCTCTGCCAGCGTCTCAGCATCCTCATAGGGAAGAATTTCTTTCTCATATCTCATCACAATCTCCCCTCTGTCAAGTTAAAGTCATTCACTGTTGTTCTGTATCTACCTGCCCTTTCAAAAAGTCCCTGTACACATTTTTTGTCAGCCCCTTCACGTAATGGAAGACTATTTTAATATCTCCACTTACGTATAAAAAGCTTGGATTTGTTTAAAGAAATAACATGGTTTCTAAAAGTTCAGATTTTATTTTTCTGCTGTTAATGACAGTTTTGTCGCATTTTGCTGACCTAGAGCTCTGTGTATGCTTAAAATTATTCAGAGTAATTATACATTTTTAAAGTTACTCATCTATAAGAACTAGTGATTTGACTCCTGCAGATTCCAATCATTTCAGTAGCAGTTAAAGTAACATCAATGTAAAGTGTTTCAGAGGGGAATTCATCTGTATTTCAGCAGTCATAAAGGGAAAAATTTTCAGAGTAAAATGCTAGTTTCCATTAAGAGTAGAATTTCACTGAAGATTATGGTGAGAATTCCCTTCAAATAGCTTATCTGATGTTATTTTTCTTTATAATGTGAAACCAGACACAGTAATTGTATTAAATAGTGTAAAATTATGTTTACAGATTTACAAAAGAAGAAATATGGGGAAATTTTTCCTTTCTATAATCTTCAGTCAGACTCTGTCTACTATGAAGCACAGAAAAAGTCGGACTTTTACACTGTTAATGAAACCATATCAGCACGAGTGAATACAGATGAAGTCACAGATAGGAAGAACTTTAGCTTAACTAACTTCTGTATCTTAATCTATAAATGTGCATTTAAGTTAAAGTATCTAATTGGGAAAAGATAAATAGATATTGAGTATAGGATAAGACTAACATGGGATGATGCGGCTCTTACTTATGGACTTAATTATAAGTACCACTGTCATCAAATATTCTTTTATCACAGTCAAGACAGGTTATAGTTAAGCCCTGTTAATGTACTTATCTAAGTGTGTGGAACAAAAACTGCCTAATACATGCTACTGTATACTTTATTCTTACACGTTACATGGAGGTTACATAGAGAAACATTATTTCAGTTACCAGTTCAGGAGCAGGAGACATAAGGTATAAGTGGAGGAGAGAGGAGATGAGTAAACAAGTGGTAGATATTCTACTATTTGAGCTGTGTGCCCTGCCCTGCCCTGCACTGCACTAAACAATTCTGTTCCTCTTTTCTTTCACCGTGACACTAAGAAGGAGGGGTACCACCAGAATTACAATTTCAGATTTTTAAGATAAGAAACTGTCTTCTTCCTCAGCTCTGGAGCAGGACATCAAGGAAGAAGCCACTTGTTCTAGGTTCAGTGGTAGTAGTCATTTTTCTCCTTGGTAGCCGGTGCAGTGCTGTGTTTTTGACTTTCAGCCTGGGAACGACACTGATAACACCTGGGCAGAGAGCTGATAACACCGATTGTTTTAAATTGTTGTTAAGTAATGCTTATTCTGGCCAAGGACTTTCTGAGTCTCATGCTCTGCCAGGGAGGAGGGGAAGGCAGGAGGAAGCAGAGACGGGACACCTGACCCAAACTAGCCAAAAAGGTATTCCATACCACAGCACGTCATGGCCAGTATATAAACTGGGGGCAGTTACACAGAAGGGCTAGATCTCTGCTTGGATCTGGCTGGGTATCTGTCGTGGTTTAAACCAATCCACACAGCTCGTCTACTCACACCCCACCCCCCCCACCCCCCCCCCCCCGACCCTCCCCACTCCCGGAGAGTTGGGGAGGAGAATCGAGAGAATGTAACTCCCATGGGTTGAGATAAGAACAGCCCAGTAACTAAGGTATAACACAAATCACTACTGCTACTGCCAATAATAATAATGATGAAGGAAATAACAAGAGAATACGATACCACCGCCGAATGAGTTCGACCCCACCGAAGAGAGAGTGTGCCCTTCTGGGTAACTCCCAGTTACCTCTCCGGGCATGACGTGCTGTGGTATGGAATACCTCTTTGGCTGGCTTGGGTCAGGGGTCCTCTCTCTGCTTCCTCCTGGTCTCCCCTCATCCCCAGCAGAGCATGAGACTCACAAAGTCCTTGGCCAAAATAAACATTACTTAACAACAACTTAAAACAATCGGTGTTATCAGCTCTGTGCCCAGGCTGGAAGTCAAAACACAGAGCTTGCACCAGTTACTAAGAAGGAGCAAAACGGCTCCTGGTAAACCCAGGACAGTATCAGTTGGTGGGTGGTGAGCAGTTGTATTCTCTTCCCTTGTTATTTCCTTTATCATCACTATTATTGGTGGTAGCAGTAGTGTTTTTGTGTCATACCTCAGTTACTGGACTTTTATTATCTCAACCCGTGGGAGTGATATTCTTTTGATTCTCCTCCCCATCCTTCCGGGAATGGGGGGAGGCAGAAGTGGGGGAAGTGAGCGAGTGGCTGCATGGTTCTGAGTTACTGGCTGGGCTTAAATCATGAATGGTTTCTCCATCACTAGGCATATCAAGGATGAGGGGGTCATTAAGAACAGCCAACATGGTTTTATGAGGGGGAAGTCATGTATGACCAACCTTATAGCCTTCTACGAGGAAGTGACTAGGTGGAGGGATGATGGTAGAGCGGTAGATGTAGTTTTTCTTGATTTCAGTAAGGCATTTGATACTGTCTCCCACAGCATCCTCATAGATAAGCTAAAGAAGTGTGGGCTTGACGATCAAGTAGTGAGGTGGATCGAGAACTGGTTGAAAGGAAGAAGGCAGAGAGTTGTGGTCAATGGCGCAGAATCTAGCTGGAGGTCTGTGACTAGTGGAGTTCCTCAGGGGTCGGTGCTGGGACCGGTGCTGTTTAATATTTTCATCAATGACCTGGATGAGGGAACTGAGTGCACCCTCAGCAAGTTTGCTGATGACACAAAACTGGGAGGAGTGGCTGACACACCAGAGGACTGTGCTGCCATTCAGCGAGACCTGGACAGGCTGGAGAGTTGGGCGGGGAGAAACTTGATGAAATTTAACAAGGGCAAGTGTAGAGTCTTGCATCTGGGGAAGAACAACCCCATGTGCCAGTACAGGCTGGGGGCTGACCTGCTGGAAAGTAGCGAAGGGGAAAGGGACCTGGGGGTCCTGGTGGATAGGAGGATGACCATGAGCCAGCAATGTGCTCTTGCGGCCAAGAAGGCAAATGGCATCTTAGGGTGCATTAGAAAGGGAGTGGTTAGTAGGTCAAGGGAGGTTCTCCTCCCCCTCTACTCAGCCTTGGTGAGGCCGCATCTGGAATATTGCGTCCAGTTCTGGGCCCCTCTGTTCAAGAAGGACAGGGAATTGCTTGAAGGAGTCCAGCGCAGAGCCACAAAGATGATTAAGGGAGTGGAACATCTCCCTTATGAGGAGAGGCTGAGGGAGCTGGGTCTCTTTAGCTTGGAGAAGAGGAGGCTGAGGGGTGACCTCATCAATGTTTACAAATATGTAAAGGGTAGGTGTCAGGATGATGGAGCTAGGCTTTTTTCAGTGATATCCAGTGATAGGACAAGGGGCAATGGGTGTAAACTGGAACATAGGAAGTTCCACGTTAACATCAGGAAGAACTTCTTTACTGTAAGAGTGACAGAGCACTGGAACAGGTTGCCCAGGGGGGTTGTGGAGTCTCCTACACTGGAGATATTCAAGGCCCGCCTGGACAAGTTCCTGTGTGATGTACTGTAGGTTACCCTGCTCTTGCAGGGGGGTTGGACTAGATGATCTTTTGAGGTCCCTTCCAACCCTTGGGATTCTGTGATTCTGTGAAACTGGATCTATATAGTTTATCTGACTTAGTGCAGTGAACCAGCCCTTCAGAATTCTACCTGGAATATTACATGGAACTCTGCTGATTGGCAGCAACTGTCTTTCATAATCTAGGAAACAAATGGACAGTTTCTAGGCAGGACTGAAGTGAAATAAATCATTCTTGATTCTCTTCACATGATGGATCTATATTTTCAAATGCTTCTGAGCTTGCATTAAGTCTGATGGACACTATGCTCCCTTCTCTCATCCTTCCTTCTTCCTCCCCTGTGTGTGCTAATGCTAACCTGTAGTGATTTTACATAATTACACTTCTGCCATCTATTCTTTTCTTAACTGTTGCTGGAGTTCTCTGCAAACTGAAAAATTCACCTAAAATAATGATTTTAAAATATGTACAATATGAGAAAATTACGTGATTTGAGAAAGTTAGGTGAATATTCAAGTGCTTTTCTCCTAACCCCTTTAATCTAGGTGGTATTTTCTAGCAATCATTAACAATAAATGAGGATAATTCTTTTACCCTGTGCTAGACCAGGTATTCTGGATGAATTATCTAAAAAATTCTATGCATGTTGAGTGCTCTTTAATCTTGTGCTTGGGTAGAGGTATGGGTAAGGTTGTGAAATCTGTTTGCTCCTTGAAAATTATAATCTCTGCAGGGTACAGAGTGGTTTACAAGCTGTAACATCAAGCAAAATCCTTGAGGCGTTTCTTAACATTATAATGAGAGACCAATAACATAAATTTCCTGAGTTTTACATTTTACTAAATATGAGGAATCATGTTTTAATGAGATTGTTTTAAATTGCATTAGAACTATAACCATGAGGAGGTGGGTGTAAAACTTTTCCTTCTAGTGTTGGAACCATGAGCACAACTTCACGTTTGACAAGAGAATTGAAAATTTTAATGCAAAAATTACACTGATAAAGCAAGCAAAATATTTAATGTTTAAGTTGAACAACTGAAGATAACCGTTGCATTGCAGAGCTTTTTTTCACCTGCTGGAAGTTAGTTATTAGTACATCAGCTTACAGAAGAAGAATCAGTGTGACCAAGCAAAGTATGTGTATGCTTCTCAAAACCAAAGAGAATTAATACCACTGGCTCCATGATCAGAATAAAATAGCTGCTCTTAAAATACATATTACATCCTGTGCAACTCATGAGGTGTTACTTAGCTCTGATTGTTAGGAAGAAGTATATGGTCTAAATAGTTTAACTTCAGTCTAGAGGAAATCCAAAACCTAGTTTTGGATTTAATGTTTACTAATTTCAGTTGGTTTTGAAGTCAGGTATATATACGTTGCACTCCCAGATGAGCTAGTATGAGAACTAAGGTATTTGTTTGATGGAGCTGATTAATAGATGTTTTATATTATATCTTCAGATGTTTTATATTATATCTTCAGTTCTTGTTTAAATAAAAAGGATACTATTTGCATTTCTCTAGTTAAATTATGTCCCTCAGTGGAATGCGAGAAACAGTCTTAAGACCTTTGCATTTTCTTGCATGAATATACTCTGAATGAACTTTTGTACAATATTTAGCTCCTGTTCTTTTCCCTTTGTAAGAATGAAGAGCGTGGAATATTAAGTAAAAAGAATGTATTCTTAATAGCAGAGATCAACATTTTCAACTCGGACTGTTAGCTGTGAGATCTCTTGAAGACTGGATATTGCTTAGGAACAGCCTTCTGAGAAATGGAAGTTTAGAGTACAACACAAAATATGGCAGACTCACAACCTTACTTATTTTTTTTAAAGTGTCAGTCATGATTTATGCATCTGCAGGAAAATAGATGAAAGCATGTTGTTACAAGAGTCATATACAGAAAAAATAGTGTGCTGTTATGTGAGTGAGTGTAGTTGATATGGAATGGCTCTCCATTTCAAAGAGCCGCTCCCTGAAACTTTTAAAACTGGAAGGAGCAAAGCACTAAAAACTTGATACAACGAGTGAGCCTGGAAACAGAAACATGTCATTAATATGTTTTCTCTACCTTTTACTTCCATAACTGATACCACTACTAAAGAAACAAACAGAGTCCTTACCATTTAGATTCATCTCTCTGCATCCTGGTCATACCAGCCATCATGCTTGTAGATATTGCCATTACATTCCCAGCCCCTAGAGCTGTTTGGTGTGTTTGTATTTTTCTATATTTTGAAGTCTCTTTCACGGACACCCCCTTGTCATGGGGAAAGAGCTTGCATGCCCTTGTGAGGTTGAGAGCCATGCTGGTGGTGGCATGTGCCACCGGTAGGGTCTCCCATGCCAGACAGGTCTCAACTGAAGGGTCAAACAAAGTGTATCCATAGGCAGGATGGGCTCACTAACCTTCGGACAACCATTCTAGGAGAAGGACAACTCTAACTTCAAACCCGGCCAGATGGAGCCCGTTTAGCTCTGTAAGGCCATCCATCTAAGAGAAGCACAGTCTAATCAAACCTACGATCTGAGGACTTTGCTGTCACCGTTCAAGCTCACTAGGCCCTGGCAGGTGTAAAGGGTGTAAAGGGTGTAAAGGGTGGGACCAGTTTCACGCATGCTGTGCCTCACCTAAAAATTCCACTGCGCAGGCCGGAAGGGTTTACCCACACTTGCAAAGCTCTGTAGTGACAGGAGAGGGACAAAAAGGCAGGTGATAAGGTGCACTGGAGGTCACAGACCCAGCCCCGCATACAGGCTCTTCAGGACATTGGTTGCTCCATAACGCCATTGTCTCCTTTGAGAACTCATGCAGAATTAGTCTCGAGGAGAAAAGACAACGTAGAAAAGATCACGCCCTGCCTATACCACCCAAGGAGACTTTTCACTGTGCTTTTTGCAACCAGATTTACTTAGCCCACATTGGCCTTTTCAGTCACCAGCGAGCTTGCAGTAAGCACAGGTAAAGCCCTTCTCAAATCTTTGTTTGCAAAGTCAAGCCATGATGATGATGATGATATTTTGAAGTTTTTTCTCCAGAGCTTCTGGCTGCAGAAAAAAAAAGCTTGGAAACACAATATAAATGGAACTGAAGCCTCAAAAGGCCAATAAAACAGGATTATAATAAAGCAAGCCATGATTTGAAATCAGACCAGTTTTTGGGGGGTTCTTTTTGTCTTTAAATGCTTGGGTTTAGCAAGACTGAAGTGATGCCCTCTTACTTGCTGCTAGTAACTTTACATGCAAATGCAGAAGTGTATTTCTTACATGCGCTCTGCCAGTTCTTTGTATAATGCTGCACTTAAATCCTGATCTGTCTCTCTTCCGTTCTTCCTCTCTCTTTACCAGAATCAGTGTGGATTTTTGTGGTCAATGCGAATGACAGCTCCAAAACAGTCTACACCTGCTTCTTTATGCCTTATCTGGAAAAGGTTAGCATAAAGATTAGCACAATGAAAAGGTACTAAACTTCCAGAGTTATTTCTTCCACAAAAGCAAATACATTTCAGGCAGGCAGCAGAAAGTAATTATGAAATTTATTTGAATGAAAGGTACTTTCTAATCATGCAACCATCCATAAAATAAGGACACGAAGGGGTATTCTAGGCCTCTGCTAAAGGTGGCCTTATGTGAGAATGTCTTTTCCACTAGTCAGTGGATTTGGGTCCCAGAGGAGAAAGTGAAAGGTGTCAATCACATAGAAGTAGAGGACATTTATGACATGTAAATATTAATCTTCAGTAGTGATGAAAAGACAGCTTATAAGGTTTATAATCAAGAGCATAATGGAGAAACAGGAGGGCGGAGGCGGAAAGGAAAAGACCACTATATCCCTTTCCTTTTGGGGAGTTTTAGGATATTCAATTATAACATAAATGTACAGCATTTTGTTAATAGTCAAGTGCTATTATGGACTGCTTCTGATTAATATAGGCGTTTTCTGACTGTTACCAGTTCTTCTCCTTTAGTGTTGAAAGTGTCTTTAAAACAATTGTAAACACACCCAGGAGCTTATACAAGAGGCACAAGAGTTGTACATGCAGATATAACCATAATAACCATAATAATAAACATTCATAATACTACATTTCAGAGCTGATCTAAACAGAATTAAACTTTAGCCACAGTTATAGCACTAAATCAAATGGAAAATGGTTAATAAATATGTTTTTCTACAGCACATACTTATTTTGGCCATCCCAATTCAGGACTTAGCAGTGTTCCTACTGCTTAGGTTCTGACAGATCTGTGTAGCAACTTCCATCATTTAATAGGAGAGAATATCTAAAAAACTATTTCATAACCTCATGAACAATGAGTATGCTAACATGAGTATTTCTTCACCAGGGATAAAAATATATTTAAGGAAAACAATATTTGATTTTCTAGATTTATTGCTTGACATATTTCATCACATAGGGATTATAACATTTCTGCTGTGAATGGTGATCAAATGCGAGGTGGCAGGGTTTTTTGGGCACAAGTGATGTGTAAACCATAAATGTAAATAATAAGCAATGTACTTGAAGAATTTTTATTTTAAATACAAGTTCATTTGGTTTCAATGATGTGTATGCTTGAACTCCTTCACATTTATAAGGGTATTTGAATTAATACAATAGATAAAGAGTCAGGAGCTGCCAACAAGAATTAAGCCTTGCTGGACCTGAAAACTGTGGTGATTCATGACACGGACTCAAGTTGATGCAGAGACTCAAATTCTCATTTATTACCACCAAGCCCTTTTTATCCCCTTGTTCTGTACTTTCCCAACCTGCACATACATACAACATTCAATCTCATTGGCCACTGTGAAACTCTCCAGGTAAATAGTCCAATCACAATGTTGCAGACCCTCTCACAAACTCCACATCCTCTGGCCTCCGAGATTCCTGCCACAACTACATCCTGGCCCATCCTCCCAAGGCTTGCTTGTTTACCTCCCCTGTCCTTCAACGTTCCAAATCATTACCCCAGGGCTTGTCAAGCACCAAGGGCTCATAGCTCATTCCCAAACTCTTCATGCAAATCTTATTGCCTTCACTCCCCACAGAAAACCACCTTTTTGACACTAGGAAATAGTATTGCACCATAGGTAAGTTCTATGTATTGCTAACCCATATGGAAAATTCTTTCCTTACATCCTCATGGGCTTGTCATAAGACTGTCAAAGCTAAGTATGCCTGTGTGCTTGCTTCCAACCTTTTACAAGAAGAAATAACTCTGAGATCAATTCCCACTCAGTTAAATCTCAAGGCTTTCCCAGAAAGTCTGCTGTAGCTTTATATGTGCAACTGTGCCCCGTGCAGGGACTTGTAGGAGAAACTTGTTCCTTCAGAGGGCTGAGACATCACTCTTTAACTTGCATTCAGAAAGATAAGTCCATGGGACCTGAAGAAATCCAGCCGTGGGTCCTGAAGGAGCAGGCGAATAAAGTTGCTAAGCCACTGTCCATCATATTTGAAAAATCATGGCAGTCAGGTGAAGTTCCCAACGACTGGAAAAAGGGAAATATAACCCCCATTTTCAAGAAGGGGAAAATGGATGACCCAGGGAACTATAGATCTGTCAGTCTCACCTCTGTACCTGGCAAAGTCTTGGACCAGATTCTCCTGGAAGATATGCTAAGGCACATGAAAAACAACAAGGTGCCTGGTGACAGCCAGCATGGCTTCACTATGGGGAAATCCTGTCTGACCAATTTGGCAGCCTTCTATGATGGGGCTACAGAACTGATAGACAGAGGTAGAGCAGTTGATGTCATCTACCTGGACTTGTGCAAAGCATTTGATGCTGTCCCACACAATATCCTTCTCCCTAAATTGGAGAGACATCAGTTTGATAGGTGGACGACTCAGTGGATAAAGAACTGGCTGGATGGCCGCATGCAAAGAGTTGTAGTAAATGGCTCAATGTCCGGCTGGAGACCAGTAACGAGTGGTACCCTTCAGGGATTGGTGTTGGCACCGGTCTTGTTCAACATCTTTGTCGATGTCATGGACAGTGGGATTGGGTGCACCATCAGCAAGTTTGCCGATGACACCAAGCTGTGTGGTCCAGTTGATACACTGGAGGTAAGGAATGCCATCCAGAGGGACCTTGACACGCTTCTGAGGTGGGCTCATGCCAACTTTATGAAGTTTAACCATGCCAAGTGCAAGGTCCTACACCTGGGTCTGAGCAATCCCAGGCACAGCTACAGACTGAGCAAAGAAGAGATTCAGAGCACCCCTGCAGAGAAGTACTTGAGGGTGTTGGTTGATGAGAAAATGAACACAAGCTGGCTTCAGTGTGCACTTGCAGCCCAGAATGCCAACCGTATCCTGGGCTGCATCAAAAGGAGCATGACCAGCAGGTCGAAGGAAGTGATCCTGCCCCTCTACTCTGCTCTTGTGAGACCTCACTTGGAGTACTGTGTGAAGTTCTGGTGTCCTGAACATAAAAAGGACATGGAACTGTTGGAACAAGTCCAGAGGAGGGCCACGAGGATGATCAGGGGACTGGAGCACCTCCCCTGTGAAGACAGTCTGAGAAAGTTGGGGTTGTACAGCCTGGAGAAGAGAAGGCTGCATGGAGACCTCAGCCTTCCAGTATCTGAAGGGGGTCTGTAGGGATGCTGGGGAGCGACTCTTCATCAGGGACTGTAGTGACAGGACAAGGGGTAACAAGTTAGATCTTAAACAGGGAATGTTTAGATTGGATATAAGGAAGAAATTCTTTCCTGTTAGTGTGGTGAGGCACTGGAATGGGTTGCCCAGGGAGATTGTGAGTGCTCCATCCCTGGCAGTGTTCAAGGTCAGGTTGGACGAAGCCTTGTGTGGGATGGTTTAATGTGAGGTGTCCCTGCTCATGGCAGGGGGGTTGGAACTAGATGATCTTAAGGTCCTTTCCAACCCTAACTATTTTATGATTCTGTGACTCTCTGTCGTGGTTTAAACAAAAGTCATCCATAAGTCACACAGTCGCTCTCCCACTCCCCCCCCTTCTTGCCCTCCCCCTACTCCCGGGGGGATGGAGAGGAGAATCGAAAAGAATGCAACTCCCATGGGTTGAGATAAGAACAGTTGAGTAACTAAGGTATAACTCAAATTACTACTGCTACTACCAATAATAATAATGATAAAGGAAATAACAAGAGGAAAGAATACAACACCTCAACAACAGCTGACCAATAACTCTCCCCACTCCCCCCAGCCAAGCACCGACCAATACCTCGTCCAATCCTGCAGTCCCCCAACCCTTCCGGGTAACTCTCCGTTACATCCTGGGCATGACGTGCTGTGGTATGGAATACCTCTTTGGTCAGTTTGGGTCAGGTGTCCTGTCTCTGCTTCCTCCTGGCCTCCCCTCTTCCCTGGCCGAGCATGAGGCTCAGAAAGTCCTTAGCCAGACCAAACATTTGAGCTGCAGCCAAAATGTGGGGATTGGCTTGTCAAAAAGGGTCACATAGATAGGTTGCAGCTGGTGGAGCAGGAATGTGGTAAACACCACAATCAGCAGGTTTAAGACCAGGAGGAGGATGGAACAGTGAATCATCACCAAGGACACAGCATCCTCGGAAAGCTACATTGTATCTAACAAAATATGTGTGACCTAGTTAGAAACCATATAAATAGGTGTTAAGACTTGCAATAAACGAAGCTTGCTGTTAACTCATATTGAGTCGTCCAAGTCTTCCTTTCACGACACTAAAAACATCGGCATTATCAGCACTGTTCCCAGGCCAAAATATCAAAACACAGCACTGCACTAGCTACTAAGAAGGAGGAAAATGATTGCTATTGCTGAACCCAGGACACTCTATAACATTGAGGGCAAGAAAGCCATGGTTTTTTGTTTTTTTTTTTTAACAGAAAATTGAGCCCTGAATGGCTAGCTGTAGCCCAGGCTGTCAGATATGTCCCAAAGCTGACACTGGACTTAGGGAAAGCTTTTAGGGGAGAGGAAAAATCTGCTTTTATCCTATCAAAGCCATACCCAGATCTGTTTTCTTTTCCTGTCTGCAAAATCTTGTAAAAGTAATTTTTTCTATTCATGCAGAAAAGCTATCCCCATACCGCATATGCCATCAGTGCCTGAGAGATGCTTTACATTCCCTTTTCAGGGAGTCATAGTGCTGGCTATGCTTCCAGAATAGCTTCAGAGTTTCTCACTGTAACCTTACGTCCTGGGTTCAGCTATAACTGTTATTTTTCTCATTCCCTGTAGTTGGTGCACTGCTGTGTTTTCGACTTTAGTCTGAGAACAATGCTGATAACACACTGATGTTTTTAGTTATTGTTAAGTAATGCTTTCCCAAATCAAGGACTATTCAGTTTCATGCTCTGCCAGTAAGGAGGGGCAAGAGAAGCCGGGAGGAAGCAGAGACAGGACACCAGATCCAAACCAGCCAAAGTGGTATTCCACACCACAGCACGTCATGCCCACTATATAAACTGGGGGAAGTTACCCGGACGGCCCAGATTGCTGCTCAGGTAGGGCTGGGTATTGGTCAGCACCTGGTGAGCAATACTGTTCTCTCCCCTTGTTAATTTCCTTTATTATTAGTGGTAATAGTAGTAGGTTTGTATTATACCCTAGTTTACTGGACTGTTCTTATCTCAACCAGTGGCATTTACATTCTTTCAATTCTCCTCCCCATCCCCCCAGGACCGAGGGAAGGAAGAAGTGGGGGGAGTGAGCAAGCAGCTGCATGATTCTGAGTTACTGGCTGGGCTTAAACCACAACATCTTGCCGTAAAACCTTCTCACTAGGACATTGTGACTTGAAGACAAAAGATAACTGTGAGGTTTTAGTGTGGTGAGGCTGTGCATTTTGTGCAACTCTTCCGTCTTTGTTCATTTCTTACAAGTGCAAGATTAAATTAATTTCAGAGAGCTAACAGGGAATTTTTACCTACTGCTCTGATGACGAACACTTTGCAAATAAAGACCACTCTTGCATTTTTGGTCTTACTTCCAGCTGGGCCAGTATCAAATTGTGACAACAGCTGATAAATACAACCTGGCCTTATAACAATTTGCAAATGTGGAGAGAGAAAATCCAAAGTAGAGGTTGCTGCAGATCCTTTCTGAAAAACATTACGTTACAGCACAGAATCTCTCAGCGACATATCCATTGGCACCACCAAGTTTTGTAAACCTCTTTACAAATATTCCACTTGACTATATGATTTTTTGCAGTAAGTTGCAAGTATCATGGTATGATCATTTGTTCGTTAAACCTGTTAACAAGCTAGACTGTTTACTTATTATCCTTTTCAGAGTTCCAACAGATGTAAGATTGGTAAGGAAATATAATGAAGAAAGTTAATGCTAAAAATTATAAATATTCTAATGAATTAAAAATTGCTAAAGGTTATGTATATAATTTCATTCACTACAAGGAAATCTATAGACTACATTCCTGTATTTTCAGACAGGGTTTTCCATAGAAGCAAGGTAGACACTTTTTATCAATCCTAAATGAAACTCATCACTGTTGTTACCTTTGTTCGTATACAGGAATTCATCCATCTAGTGACAACAGCAATTTCACAGATAAACAGGTCATCTGGGCCTTCAATAAAGTCTGCAAAATGTAATGGGAATCTTCACACTGATTTCAAGGATCAGCTTATTTATCACTAACTAGCTGTTTCTAGTTCTGGAAATAACCACAGGAGGAGGTATATTTAAATTTTCTGAGGTTTCACCTATACTGCTAGAAAGAGAACAGTGAGGCAATTTCTGTTGCTGAAGCCAAATGGCTCAAACTGATTCACAGCCATACAACATCTAGCTGGTGTTCTAAAGCAGACAGCCCTATTCATATATGCATAGCACTTAGTCTATACTAAGCATTGGTGGTATATACCTATACACAGGGAGTGCCCTGCTGATCCTAAAATAGTATTTCCTATGTTTTATTAAAATTAAATATCTGAAATAAAGTCAAGGTATTGTTGCAGATCAGAGTGGTATTTTTTTAGCATGAAAACTGAGAATGCAGTACAGCTGAACGTCATATGAACTGCCCACATTGACCTTTTTGTCCTCATCGCGCTTGTAGTAAGCGTGGGTAAGCCCTTCTCAAATCTTCATTCGTGAAGCCAAGCCATCAGTCAATCAATAGGTCCATCTGGATTAGTGTGGGAACCTTAACTTTTCTGTGGTCATATCCAAGTATCTAAATGACTTGGAAAAAGCACGCTGAGTCATGTATCTTTTGGGAGTAGGATTTAACACAGCATTTTCCTGATCCAAGTATCATAGAATCCCAGAACCATAGAATGGGTAGAGTTGAAGAAACCTTAAAGCTCATCTAGTTCCAATACCCTGCCATGGGCAGGGGCACCTTCCACTAGACCAGGTTGCTCATCTGATCAGTGAAAGATTGATTATAATGGTCTAAGGAAAGAAACTGACCAGTTCAGTCTACATCTTGAAAAGAAGAGATATCTTGCCTGTATCTTAAACCAAGTTGATCCAGTCCCAATAATTTGAGTTGAATCAGTAGTACTAGATGCTATTAAATGCAAATGCAAAAGCAAAAAAAAAAAAAAAAAAAATTCCAACATTTTTAAAATAAGCTGTCTAGCAAACTGCTGTTTTCCATGATTGTTATTTCTGTCCCTAAAAATTAAATTTATAATTAGTTGGTGTCCTGGGTTGAGCAGCAGCAGTCATTTTTCTCCTTCTTAGGAGCTAGTACAGTGCTGTGTTTTGATCTTTTGGCCTTGGAACAGTGGTGATAACGCCGATGTTTTCAGTTGCTGCTCGAATGTTTGGTCTGGCCAAGGACTTTCTGAGCCTCATGCTCTGCCAGGGAGGAGGGGAGGCCGGGAGGAAGCGGAGACAGGACACCTGACCCAAACTAGCCAAAGAGGTATTCCATACCACAGCACGTCATGCCCAGGATGTAACTTGGAGGGACCCGGAAGGGGTAGAGGGACTGCAGGGTTGGAGGAGGTATCGGTCGGTGCTTGGCTGGGGGGAGTGGGGTGAGTTATTGGTCGGCTGGTGTTGAGGTGTTGTATTCTTTCCTCTTGTTATTTCCTTTATCATTATTATCATTGGTGGTAGCAGTAGTGATCTGTGTTATACCTTAGTTACTAAACTGTTCTTATCTCAACCCGTGGGAGTTGCATTCTTTTTGATTCTCTTCTCCGTCCCTCCAGAAGCAGGGGGAGGGCAAGAAGGGGGGGGAGTGAGTGGACGAGGTTTGTGTTTGGGTTTAAACCACGACAGTTCTTTTTGGCGCCCAACGTGGGGCACGAAGGGTTGAGATAACGACGGAGATGATCAGATTAATAGTCGTCACAGTGCTGATTTATTGGCTCTCAAAGTTGTTTCTCTTGCTCTCAGAGCTTCAGAATGTAGTACATTACTTAGAGCCGGTATTCCCTGTGTTAGTGTTTATCAAGTGTGGGGCTTGGGCTAAGGTTTTTGTTTCACTGTACTTTATGGCAATGGCTTGTAATACGGGTGGGCTCCAGCAGCAGGGAGAGATGGACGTGGCCGTGGACTTGTACCCGGCCGCCCCGCTGCTCTTCACCGCCCCGGCCCTTGTCCTCGCCTCCGTCTTCGTGAGGCTGCGGGGAGCCGAGGGGGAGCGGCCCCGGGAGCCGGCGGCGGCCGAAGCGGCCCGGGAGAGCGGCCCCGGGGAACAGGCGGCGGCGGGAGCGGGACCGGAGGCCGGGAAGGAGGCGGCTGCTGAGCAGCGGGAGGAGGCGGCCGAGGAGCCGAGCCCCCCGGAGGAGCCGAGCCCAGCAGAGGAGCCGAGCCCCGCGGCCGAGCCCAGTCCCTCGGAGGCCGAGAGCGTCCCCCGGAAGCCGCCCGCCGAGCCCCAGGAGGATGCAGGAGCCCGGGCAGCATTTCCCAGCAAGGCAGAGGAGGAAGAGCTGCACTCAGGGAAAGAAAAGCAGGTGGTGGGAGAGCCGGCAAGCACAGCAGCTGCACCAGCCCCAGGGACAAGCACAGCAGCATCGTTTGAGAGTTCTGAAGGGTTCGAATGGCCTGTGGGTACCCTTGGGACCTGCCTGCTGATTGTGATGGGGATCAGCATGTTGGCACACACACAGAGTGTGTTCTACCCACGGCCATTTTGTCTGATCTCAGAAGTTAAGCAGACTCAGGTTTGCTTCTTGTCTGGGGTTAGACCACAATATGGGAGGACCAAGAGATCTTCCCCAAGGCTGGACAGTCGTGAGTGGCAGAGTGTGTGGGACAGTATGAGCGAGTATCTGGTCCACTGGGCCCCTCCAGTGCTTTGGAAGCGTCGGAGATGGAAGGCAGCTCTATGGAGTCCCCAGCAACAAGCTGCAGAAACTGCTGAAGGGGACAGTGAATTGTTTTGAGCCTGGTGGGCCATGACACTTCAGGCCATCAGGGCAGAGATGCAACATAGAGATGGATTCATGATCGAGGGGTGGACTTAGCAATGGACACTATTGCCCAGGTTATTCATGAGTGTGAACACTGCACACAGCCTCTCCTGCTCTGAGAGACTGTAACAAGAGATGGCGCCTGACATCATGGACCAGATGGACTCAGCAGCTTTATAGGTCCATGCACTAAGAAATGATCTTTTTCTCTGTGTGTATGTAGATGTATATATATATGTAAGAGTGATGGCATATTGAAGATGTGGGATCTGAGCATGACGTGAATGGTATGGAATAAGGGGTGGATAATGTCCTGGGTTGAGCAGCAGCAGTCATTTTTCTCCTTCTTAGGAGCTAGTACAGTGCTGTGTTTTGATCTTTTGGCCTTGGAACAGTGGTGATAACGCCGATGTTTTCAGTTGCTGCTCGAATGTTTGGTCTGGCCAAGGACTTTCTGAGCCTCATGCTCTGCCAGGGAGGAGGGGAGGCCGGGAGGAAGCGGAGACAGGACACCTGACCCAAACTAGCCAAAGAGGTATTCCATTCCACAGCACGTCATGCCCAGGATGTAACTTGGAGGGACCCGGAAGGGGTAGAGGGACTGCAGGGTTGGAGGAGGTATCGGTCGGTGCTTGGCTGGGGGGAGTGGGGTGAGTTATTGGTCGGCTGGTGTTGAGGTGTTGTATTCTTTCCTCTTGTTATTTCCTTTATCATTATTATCATTGGTGGTAGCAGTAGTGATTTGTGTTATACCTTAGTTACTAAACTGTTCTTATCTCAACCCGTGGGAGTTGCATTCTTTTTGATTCTCTTCTCCGTCCCTCCAGAAGCAGGGGGAGGGCAAGAAGGGGGGGGGAGTGAGTGGACGAGGTTTGTGTTTGGGTTTAAACCACGACAGTTGGTAATGGACAAACCAAAAACATGCACACAGAAGACTAAAATTGACATGCATAGACTGTAAAGAGAATCAGCTGAAAAACAGCATTAGGGGATTTAGTCCTCACAGTCTCTTACTTTGTTATTTAGCGAACATGTTTGTTTCAGTGACGCTGGTGTGAAACTGGTCAAAGAACAATCAACTTTTTATTTTCAGTATTTTTACCTGGGTTTGTTTTTTTTTTGGTTGGCCTTTACCTTATGTGATAATGGTTGTGTAAAGCAGTAACAAAATATTAACACATACTTTTTTTTTCCATTAACAAGACACTCTAAGTAGTAGGAGGCAGTTATTCAAAGAGAATGCATTCTGTGCCTGGGAATTACAGTTGCATTGCTGCAGTGAAATGGAACAACATTAATCCATTCCTTGGCAACAATCACAGCAAGAATGAGAAATAGTTCAGTAAACATGTAACCTATTGTTCTTACAGAGCAAAGAATGTCTTTTTTGAGTCCTGTTTGGATGCTGCTGTACAGAGATGTTTCAACAATCCCAACCTTTACAAAATATTTGAGGAGAAAGAAGGAAAATCAAAGGACTTTCATATTTAGCTTTCAAATATATTGGTTACTCTATGACTGTACTCATTCTACATGATTGGAGTAGCTTGAGGTCAGAAAAGCGTTGTTTGGATGTATCATGAAATCTCTGATTACACACATTGTAGCCTATCAAAAATTAAAACATGCTTGTTGCCAGACCTGGCTATGATTGTTTTCCCTTTCAACATGTCCATAAAAAGCTAAGGCAGAGAAATGGGAGAGGGTGAAATACTGATTCGGTTCCAATCTATGCCTCTTTCCCCTGGATTGTTCTGCTCAGTCTTTGCATGGTTTATGCAGTTGACGGTGGATATGTCAGACCAGTCTGATGCAGAATGCCTTTAAACTGCCCTCAAAACCAGATTTACAGTCTTTACCAGCAACAAACATGGATGTGGAGGTCAAGGTACTTAGACTAATGTGGGATGTACTTTATCCCCCATAGGTAACAACGTCTCCATAATTTGATTGGGTGCCATTATGCCAAGTCCTGATTTCATGAAGCATCAGAGGAAAGCAGGCAGGCAAAGAGAAGTCAGGGAGGTAGAGAGGCCTGAAAACACCCATTTTCTACATAGCTCTGCAACTGAACTACAACTACACCTAAAAAGGAAAAATACAGAGATAAATAAAAAATTTAAGAAAATAAAACAAATAAAATAAAATAAAATAAAATAAAATAAAATAAAATAAAATAAAATAAAATAAAATAAAATAAAATAATAAAACAAAATGGAACTGTTGGAACAAGTCCAGAGGAGGGCCATGAGGATGATCAGGGGTCTGGTGCATCTCCTGTACGAGGATAGGCTGACTGCCTTCTGGCAGTCTACTGACATGCTGTCCCGTATGAACAGTTGGGGCTGTTCAGCATGAAGAAGAGAAGGCTGTGTGGAGACCTCATAGCAGACTTCCAGTATCAGAAGGGGACCTACAAGGACGCAGGAGAGGGACTCTTCACTAGAGACTGTAGTAATAGGACAAGGGTAATGGGTTAAAACTTAAACAGGGGAAGTTTAGATTGGATATAAGGAAGAAATTCTTTCCTGTTAGGGTGGTGAGGCACTGGAATAGGTTGCCCAGGGAAGTTGTGAATGCTCCATCCCCGGCAGTGTTCAAGGACAGGTTGGACAGAGCCTTCGGTGGCATGATTTAGTGTGAGGTGTCCCTGCCCATGTCAGGGGGGTTGGAACTAGATGATCTTAAGGTCCTTTCCAACCCTAACTGTTCTACGATTCTATGAGTCTATGATTCTATGAAAATAAATTTAAACTATTAAAGAATTCTCTTCTGTGGAGCCAGGATTCTGTCTTTAAAATTGATATGCTCCATCCCTGGCAGTGTTCAAAGCCAGGCTGGAAAAGGCTTAGAGTCAAGGCCAGGTTGGTCTAGTGGAAGGTGATCCTGAAGGAGTTCCTACCCCATGTCAGTGGGGTTTAACTAGATGATCTTTAAGGTCTGTCATGGTTTAAACTCTGTCGGCAAGTCAGCCACACAGTCTAGCCTTACCCCTCCCCCCTCACTCCTGGAGGGATGGCTAGGAGAATCAAAAGAATGTAACTCCCACAGATTGAGATAGGAACAGTCCAGTAACTAAGGTATAACACAAATCACTACTGCTACCTCCAATAATAATAATGATAAGACAAATAACAAGGGAAGAGAATACGATACCACCCGCCGAAAATGAGCCCAACTGAGCAGAGAGTGCCCTTCCAGGTAACTCCCAGTTACCTCCCTGGGCATGACATACTGTGGTATGGAATACCTCTTTGGCTAGCTTGGGTCAGGTGTCCTGTCTGCTTCCTCCCGGCCTCCCCTCCTCCCTGGCAGAGCATGAGACTCACAAAGTCCTTGGTCAGACTGAACATCAATGTTATCAGCGCTGTTCCCAGGCCGAAAGTAAAAAACACAGCGCTGCGCCAGCTACTAAGAAGTAGAAAAACTGACTGCTACTGCTAAACCCAGGACAGGTCCCTTCCAACCAAAACCATTCCATTATTCCATAATTTTTTTAATTTAAACAGAGCTACCATTCTTCAGCTGTTTTAACATTGCAGGTAATTGAATTAATGTGCAAACATCATGTGATATACACCACTCCAGATAAAAAGCAAGTCCGGAACAACTCAAGTGAATCACTTTGTAAACATTTATGTTTAGCAAAACAAAAAACCCTGAAATTAGAAATAGATTCTAGACTGATACACTAACTGAAGTAACAACTTTTCTATATATGTGAACATCATTCCTGTGATTTCAATTTATTACTTTGGTACTTACAGTTAAAGCTACATTTAAGCTTGATCAGGACTGAAATATCTTGATGCTTTTAAACATAGAATCATAGTATGGTTAGGGTTAGAAAGGGTCTTTAGATCATCTAGTTCCAATCCCCAAAAAGCATACTGAACAATGTTCTTTATAGTAAAATAAACTGATTTTATGATCATAATAACAATAATTCATTTTCAGAGTGTCATTGTGAATAACAATTTCTGTCCCAAATTAAATAATAAAAATGTTAACAAGGCTAACTTTAATTATTTTTTCTGAATTTAAAACGAATTAGAATACTATGTATAGTGAAATAAGGTTCATGTTTGGGGTGCTAAATTCCAAGTTTAATATATTATTTTGAGCAGCAGTGTTTTTTCTTTTTATTTGAACACAAACTTTGAAATTGCTGATGCCATGGCAGCATTTTCAGTTGACAGAATCCAGAATTAGCCCCAGATGAGCATAAAGAAATCTGTTCTCATTAATACTGTCCAGTTTCTTAGGATCCAGAGTGATGGTAGCATGTTAAGGAAGAAATTATTCACTGAAAGAATTTCTAACTAATACAATCCTTGGGAACAAGCCTCTCTGCCATCACTCTGTGTAACATTCCTCATTGCTCAGGGTTTTTGGCACACTTTCATGCTCCATCTTATCACAGGAAGCGTTTCATAGCAGCTACCCAGGATGATAATGCACCTATAAATCAGTTCTTTTATTCCAAGAAAATGAAGTTACAGCACTGTAAAAATTGTAAGAGATAAGAATCATTGGCTAACATTTTGCTGTGAATTCAGACATGTTTTCTTGCGTATGTACTACCTGTTATCTTCATTCTCTTTTCATTAAGTACCACCTATCCATGTGCCAATTAAACTTTTTCCACTTTTCCCCTCAAATTTTGCTTCAGAAGTGTTAATACAGAAAAAAAAGTCAGGATTAAAATACAGTTTTTTATTCATACAAGTATTATTGCAGAAAATTCCATGGATGAAGTTGAATAAGAGATCAAACCAAATAATTGCAATGGTCACCTTAGACCCCAAGCACTCAGCTGAACCCCTTGTAGGTGTGGTGTTAACCCAGCATTGTGTACTATGATGTGTGCATCTGAGATGAGAACAGAAATGTAATGCTTGGTTGTCAGAAAAAAAAAAAAAAAAGCCTTCAGGCTTTTCTTCAGGTTTGGAAATCACAGTCTATTAAACTGCTGCATAAAGAGCTATGCCTCTTACAGAGAAGCTTCTAAAGTTCCTTAAGGATAAGTCACTGACACAAAAGAAAAAACCTTCTATTGTTGAGGGCATTGCAAATCATAGAATCATCGAATCAACTGGGTTGAAAAAGACCTTTAAGATCATCAAGTCCAACCATTAACCCAGGACTGCCAAGACCACCACTAAACCATATTACTGAGGGCCTCAGCTACACAGTTTCTGAACATCTCCAGAGGCAGTGATTCCACCACTTCCTTGAGCAATCTATTCCAGTATCTGATCACATACTCTGTGAAGAAGTTGGCCCTAATATCCAGTCTAACCCACCCCCATGCAGCTTCAGGCCATTACCTCTTGTCCTATCACTTGTTACTTGGGGGGAGAGACCAGCCACCTCTTGGCTCCATCCTCCTTTCACGTAGTTGTAGAGAGCGACAAGGTACCCTCATGAGCCTTCACTTCTCTGGAAAAAATGCCAGTTCCTTAGCCATTGCTCATCAGATATATTCTGCAGACCCCCAGGCTGATTTTTGGCACATAGGGACCATCTACTCCTGCACCTTGAGGATTTCATTCTTGAAGAGTGTCCAGCCTTCCTGGACCCCTTTGTCCTTCAGTAATGTTTCCCAAGGAATTCTGACAACCAGCATCCTAAACAGGCCAAAGTCAGCCCTCTGGGAGTCTAAGGTGGAGGTCTTGCTGACCTTCTTCCTGGTTTCTCCAAGGACTGAAAATTCAATCATTTCATGGTTGCTTTGCCCTAGGCAGCCTCCAACCATCACATCACCCTCCAGTCCTTCTCTGTTTGGGAAAAGAAAATCCAGCCAGGCACTTCCCCCAGTTGGCTCACTAACCAGCTGGGTTAGCAAGTTATATTCCACATCCTCCAAAAACCTCCTGTATTGTTTCTTCTCTGTTATGTTCTACTTCCAGCAGACACGTGGTAGGCTGAAGTTCCACTGTAGAACAGGTTCAAGCGATCATGAAACTTCTCCCAATTGTTTGAAGAGCACTTCATCTGTAACTTCATCCTGGCTGGGTGGTCCATTACAGACTCCTGTTGTCCGGAGATATCCAGGGTATCACCTTGGTTGGCCTCCCTCCTGATTTTCACCCACAAACATCCAGTCTTCTCACTCACTCACAGCACTGAGTTCAAGGCAGTCAATGAACCCCTTGACATACAACACAACCCCACCAGCTCTTTTTCCTTGCTTATCCCTTTTGAAGAGCCTGAAGCCATCCACACATGATTGGAGTGCTGCACATCCATTGCAGCACTCCAGTCATGAGAATCATTCCACTATGTTTCTGTGATGGTGATTATGTCACAATTTCCCTTCTTCACAACGGCTTCCAGCTCCTCCTGTTTGTTGACCATGTTGTGGGCATTGGCATAAATGCATTTAAGTTGCCCTGTTGATCTGGACTCCAACATCAGCTTGCTATCCCGTACCTCATGTGTAGTGGGCCTAATGTTATCCTTTTTCTCCTTGAAACCTAATTTAAAGCTCTCTCTATAAGCTCTGTGTCGTGGTTTAAACCAATCCACACAGGTCGTCCACTCACCTCCCCCCACCCCGACCCTCCCCACTCCCGGACGAATGGGGAGGAGAATCAGGAGAATGTAACTTCCATGGGTTGAGATAAGAACAGCCCAGTAACTAAGGTATAACACAAATCACTGCTGCTACCGCCAATGATAATATTGATAAGAGAAAATAACAAGAGAATACGATACCACCTCCGAACGAGTTTGACCCCCCCGATGAGAGAGAGCCTGCCCTTCCGGGTAACTCCCAGTTACCTCTCCGGGCATGATGTGCTGTGGTATGGAATACCTCTTTGGCTAGTTTGGGTCAGGTGTCCTGTCTCTGCTTCCTCCCGGCCTCCCTTGTCCCCGGCAGAGCATGAGACTCACAGAGTCCTTGGCCAGAATAAACATTACTTAGCAACAATTAAAAACAATCGGTGTTATCAGCTCTCTGCCCAGGCTGGAAGTCAAAACCCAGAGCTTGCACCAGTTACTAAGAAGGAGCAAAACGGCTCCTGGTAAACCCAGGACACTCTGCTAGCTTATATCAGTGATCAAATATAGTGTGAAATGGTAGCATTTGGAATGATAGCTATCTGTACAAAGCAATAGCAATAGCATTTTACTAAGTCCATCAGAGCTTGCCTATGTGTGCTCTATGTTGCGCCTGAAACTACTATATGATTTAAAATTGATCTGACACAGGAATGAAATAGCTTCTGTAGATCTTTCCTCTCTACTGTGTGTTTATATAAGCAGAAAAATAAATATGGTAAAAAGTACTGTTGGAATCTCTGTATTCAGGTGAATCTTCACCTTTTAGATGATGTTAAATACTCAAATATTTAAGGTAGAAGTCATTAGAATTAAAAGTCAGGAAGACATTAATTCTGTGAATACAAACTGAACCTCTTTGAAAGCTTTTCTTAAACAATATTCTACCAGCTGTTTAATCATAAACACTCTAAATTAGCTGATCTAGGTGAATCAGAGTACTCTGACATGACTGTATCTAAAAGGAGTCACTTCAACAGTGCACAAGAAGTCATACTTCATTCTCACTCTTATGGTCTGTCAGTTGGATACCTCTTTTCAAATAAAGATTATTATATTTTTACATAGAAAAAGTCTGCTTATTAGGGTGACATTTAAGTGGTCTGAGAGTATAAAAAATATTACTAAAATTTATGAGAAAATTGTGCAAAACTTCTCGATCTGTTTTCTATTGGAAAATAAACAAGAAAAAAAGCTCACTCTCACACTGGTCTGTTATAATATCACCACAAGCAGAGAAAAAATATTTTCTTTAATGAGAACATAGCATTATTTTTCATATAAAGTTAGAGATTTTTTTTCCCCTGACAGCTTTGTGAATTAGAGTGATTTGATGAGAAAAAAATGGTTTATTTTTAGTTGTAGTTCTAGCCATCAACTGTTCATCCCCACTGAACTGGAGAGATGGCTCATCTGTCAGTCTACAAAACTGCTGCAAATTACAGCAAATAAGATGCTGCAAATTATATGTTAAGGAAAATGGAGGTAAATGCTGTGTTAGGGATTCCTTGACAACTAAGATTATAAGAGATAGAGTTAAGCTCAGACCTATGCATGTCAATCCTGGCTTTTATTCTTTTACTTCTGATATTTAAAAAACAAATCCAACATTTCGCAACAGCAGGATTCATAGCAGTGAGCACAAACTGGGGTCACTGTTGCACATTAGCTGACCCATCACTCTAACTGTGGTTTACAATTTTATACAACATCACTCCAATTACCCAGAAGCAGGCTGCTTTTTTGCCTTGTACATCTGCTTAATATCGGCTTCAGTTAGAATGAAGAAGAGCTTTGGGTCTTGCCATGAATTCACCATACTGACCAGAAATTAAATAGTCTGATAGTGAAAAAAAAAAGCAGCAAAAGTCCAATAAATCTATAAGAAATTCAGGGTGAGCTTGGCAGGTTTCGATTTATTGTTGAAAACCAATGCTGGAAATTGCTGCAAATATTTTTATGTGACCTTTGTCTTAATTTTTGCTTAATTTTTGCTTAATTTTTGCCATTAATTTCCTTTTAATGCTACTTTCTTCAAATCTGACAGTTGGTGAGACTACTATGGTGAATGCAACTAGCAAAAGGAGACATTGAAGGATATTTTCAGAAATGTCATTTTGAAATCAGTATTAATATGAACATTTTCATATGCAACTTGACTCGCAAAGATTGTTCCAGTGAGTTATGTGAATCCTGTGTCCAGTGGCACTGCTCACATTTTGCATAACTTTCACACTCAAGTCGATCGTAAATGATCTGCAAACTGACATGCTTTTGCAGAATCTTTTTGGAAAATAATAAATATCTTTATATAGTTTGCAAAAATAAGAGAACAAATAATGTTTTAGCAGCTTTATTTTACTTAAGAGGGATTCAAATTATCTGTCTCTATGTAGTACTGCAAGGAGATGGCTTGTATGCCCTCCAGCTGTGAGAATTCAGGGCTTCTAGATATCAAAGATCCTTAAAGAGCAGAGCATAATTTCCCTGGCCATCTAGCTATCATTTCACAGGTATGGTCTCTGCTTTACAGCTTATTGCATGTGCCACATACAAAGTTACAGAGAGGGGTTTGGGGTTTTTTTCTGTTGGTGAATAAGGAACAGTGATGGGAAAATCAACCCCGACTTCAGTGAGTGATAGATACAGCCCCTTGGGGTGGTCAGAAATGGGGCAACTGTGCTTCATGGACTGCTAAACTCCAAGACAGCAAGAAAATAAGGAAGGAAATCTGTCCTTGTTCACATAAAGAGCACCAGAAGTGACAAAAGGCAAGAAAACAAACAATTGAGAAAGAAATAAAGCACCTGCATGATGCCCTGGCCAGCTGCTGCTGATCTCAGGAACTTTGAATCAGACCTAAGACAATGAGTCAGTTGAAAGGCAGTGCATAGAATCACATTTCTTCTTTTATCACAGTTCTCTGTTTTGATACTTTTAACAATATTGAACTGTTCTCAGCATAGAAGATAGAAATCTATTTAATCTCTGAGAAGAAATAAACTGGTCTTTGGGATACTATCACTGAAGTCATGAAGTACCTTCATGTACTTCACATGAAATACTTTCTTTGTCTTGTTTTTACATCATTGTAGGGATTGTTTACATAATCTGACTGTACTTACATTAGGAAATGCTAAGACTAGTTTATAAAAGTGAAGTTTATGAGCATTTTATTGGAGGCAATGTTAATTCTGATAAAATAAGAAAAAATAACAGAAACTGTGTATTCCTCCTTCTAAATAAAGGTTCTGGTTAGAGGCACTTTGGTATGAGTCTGAATGAGTAAATTACTTTGTTCAACAAAAGTCACTAAAAAGACATGTATATCTTATTTCTTGTAAACATAATAACTGTCACAGTTATTATTAAATATAACATCCATTACCCTGTGTTTGCATCTTCAACACCAGTATTTTTCTCTAGAATCTTTATTAATTCTGATTGTAGACTGTAGGTCTTTTGAGTATATTGGTATGTTTATCCCTATTTAGCATCCTTCTCAGCTGTCCATTTCATCACATTTGTTGCTTTGTATGTTGAAAGCTACAAAATAAACAGTTTCAGTTCTGTACTGAAGAACAGCGTTGGTTTCTGCAGTTCTTTCCTGAAGGACCAGGAGGGATTTAAAAGCATTCATTGATACCCAAGAAGAAAAAATCATGTATAAATGCTCAATTTTCAATTTCTTTCTGAAGCTGATTGTATGCTCAGTGATTTGCTGAAATGCTTGGATCAGAGAAGGTGTAATTTATTCAGCGAAAATGAAGTACAGTTAAAAAGTTAATTCCAGTTATACCTATAAACATTTATATAGAGAGTTACTTAAAATTATATACATTTCCAGAAGTATGGTCTTATTAAATTGATAACCATAACTTGTGGAGTGTACTCACTCTAGAAATTATGTGATGGATTTCATTCTTTACTCTCTGTTCATAAATTAACTATATTTCTACACTAGATAAATAATTTTCAGTTTACCAGGCTTTTGCAGTTCATAGTTGCAACTAGCAGACTGGCAATTAACTCATGAAATACCCTTTCTGATCTGTTGTTGTGGTTTAAATAAAAGTCCTCCATAAATCACACAGTCACTCTCTCACTCCTCCCCCCTTCTTGCCCTCCCCCTACTCCCAGAGGAACGGAGAAGAGAATCGAAAAGAATGCAACTCCCATGGGTTGAGAAAAGAACAGTTTAGTAACTAAGGTATAACACAAATCACTACTGCTACCACCAATAATAATAATGATAAAGGAAATAACAAGAGGAAAGAATACAACACCTCAACACCAGCCAACTAATAATTCGCCCCACTCCCCCCAGCTGAGCACCGACCGATACCTCGTCCAACCCTGCAGTCACTCTAGCCCTTCTGGATAACTCTCCATTACATCCTGAGCATGATGTGCTGTGGTATGGAATACCTCTTTGGCTAGTTTGGGGTCAGGTGTCCTGTCTCTGCTTCCTCCCACCTTTCCCTCCTCCCTGGCAGAGCATGAGGCTCAGAAAATCCCTGGCCAGACCAAACATTTGAGCAGCAAATAAAAACATTGGCGTTATCAGCACTGTCCCCAGGCCAAAAAGCAAAAACACAGCATTGCACCAGCCACTAAGAAGGAGAAGAATTACTGCAACTGCTAAACCCAGGACATCTGTGTCTAAATAAATAAAACTTCTGAAAGGAGAGGCTAAGGAAAAAATAATGGAAAACAAATACCAACAATAAACCGCAGATATCTTTTCACAAATTAATATTATTCTGAAAAAATATTTAAATTATTCTTGTCTCAAGTGACTGCAAGATGTACAGTTTTTCTAAGAAGATTTTTCTGCAGATAAAAGTAAGATCCAGCTCATATGCTATAGTTCATTCTTCTGAAACAGTTTCCAGAAACAAATTGTTGAATTATGAATAGCTTCATAAGGGAAGAAATGTCTGCCTCCCTGCTTCTGTTGAAGATGCAGACTTTTAATTCTTTGGGGCTTGCTGCCTCAAACTCATCCTTTATAGCTAGCTCAGTTCTTTAATATTAACAATAATTACTAGTTTGAGTAAAAACTTTTCATTATTAGCTGATAACTAATATCATGTTCCAGAAAAATTAAGAACAGTTTTTCAGTTCATTGTTACTAAAAGCTGATGTACTCCTTAATCTACAGGAGCAGAGGCTAGTACTTCCTTTGCAGGAAGAGCTGAGCTCCATCCATTTGCAGTACATATCAACAAGCAATTATCCGGCAGAACATACACACATCTTTTAGAAAATGAGATAAGGGATAGCTCCAGTGAGTGGATTATGAAGCCAGTCTGTTAGGTTCCATAATTTTTAACAAGGCAAAAAGAGAACAGTGCATTCTGATCCATCTGCCTTCTATAAATCATTGGTCAGTACCTGAAAATGTGCACATCTATCTGCATTATGGGCAGTACATAACACATACACTGCAAGCCCTGGTGGTGGTGGCTGGGGACAGGAAAAGGTGCTTCACAGGAATTAGGATTTAAGAGTTACTGTTTTCATAAGAGAGTGCTACTCATCAGAAAATTAGAAATGTATTTTCATTTTCTCTTTTCTTTTTCTATCTACCAAGAGCAAGTTGCCTACCCAAATGTGATTTGTGCATCTGACATCTGCTGAGTAAATCAGTAGAGACTTGCTCCTTGTGAATGACAGATAACAACATCAAAAACACTGCTTAGGACAAGCCTGAGCTGTCAAAACCAAAATTATTACGGTGAATTCTAAAACAAAACCTGATGCACTTCTTAGAACCTATCCAAAACAAAAAATCCAAATTGCTCCTATTTTCTCCTATTAAAAATACTCTGGTTTTGCACTGGAAATCACCATAAATACATTTCACTAACAATTCATGCTCTACAGGATTTATAGCTTGGTTTCTAGGATGTGCATTACATTAGCAAAAATGGATAGTTTTTGTGGAAGTAGACCTAAGACTTGCCTTTGGAATCTGTTTTTCTAAAAGCTGATTCCTCCTTCCTTGCTCTGAGTTTTAGCTGATGAATTCTGCCAATAACAAAGTGTCACAAGAATGCAGCAAAGTACACTGGAGGATTAAAATAGTGCAAACACATTTTGGCCAAGAAGCCTTTTAGAAATATTTACCCTAGAAACTCTGAATGTGGCCTTAAAGTCCCATCATATATAGCATGAAAAGAAAATCCTTTAATCTGGGATTAAAAGAAGTGCCAAAAATAAGCATTCAAATGTCACAAGTCAAACCTGCTTAATCATTGATTTTTTTTATTATTTTTTTTTTTATTTGAGGGAGAAAGAATGAGATGCTATGTTTTAAAAAGAGATTTTAAATAATAACATCTTTATGATTGTCTCTAGACAATGGAAAAGTACCGAAGAAGCTAACCGCTACTGTTAGGAAGAGTACTACAAAAGCCTGTAAGCTTACTCAATAAAAGTCTCTGGTTGCATCACACCCAGAGTCCATGCCTCAATATGCCACAGTGACACATCTTATGTATGAAGGAAATGAAAAGTGATTATTTAAATCACTTAGAAGAAGACAAAGAGTGAAATAAACATAGAAACAATTATCAGCTGCTGTTTTAAATGATTTGCTGAAGGGGGGTGTGTGGAGGATAAAATTAACTTCAATATGATCACCACCTATAGCTGAACAATATTTATGCAGTGTCCATGGAACAGCATGGAATTCAGATGGCCAAACCACACTAGCTGGAGCTCAGTTGCATAGAGAGAAGGGATAAACAGTTTTTTATGGGATTCTTGGTTGAGTTGCTATATTAATGTAACAATAGGCTTTGACTTTATTATAGTAAATAACATACTAATTAACATTTTTTAAGTCTTAAGAACGGATTAAGACAACATTAATAACTGGCAAAGTGAAAAATTACAGTGACCCAGGAGTGTGTGCTGAGCTGTTAACTTTGGTTCACTCTTGCATTGTATACATATTGTGAAGGTGCTTGCTCAAAAAAATATTAAAGGAGTGTGATCTAAGTGGAGTGTAGTACAGGAGTGACTTAAGTCCACTTAGAAAGCAAGACAGAAATTGATTCTGGTATAACTTTGCAAGAAGTATGAAATATATACCTGTGCGGCAGGATGGGACTATAGTTTGGATGTGGACAGATATAACTAGCCAATGGGTTTCCGTTACTTTTATTTTCCTTTACGATTTCATTTTTTCTCATTAAATCTGTGGAAGTCGTCACTGATTCATCAACATACCTTTTTAAAACTCTTAGATATAACCGAAGTAAAAGGCCAGGGATCAATCTCCATCAGAACACCATGAAAGCCACCTGTTGATGAAACATTCCTCAGAATAGAAAGCCTCAGATAACTGAAAGTCTCTAAAGATGCTTATATATTAGCAAAACATATGTTTACGCCACATTTATATACAACATACATACCTTGCGACACTCAAAGAATGGAAGAACAGGTCTAGAGAGATGTTTTAGATTTTCCTGTGCCCCAACAATTCAGGACTCTTAAAGTAATTGATAGCTGCTCTGAGAGTATGTGGTATAGATTAGCCTCTGTGCCACTGTGATGCCCATAATTAGGCTCACTGGCCTTGAATCAGTCAAAGAAGCTATCTAAAAAAAAAAAAAAAATTAAAAAAAAAGAAAAGATCACAATGACTCTTTCACAGTTCTCAATTTAGGTGGTACAGAAGCTCTTCAGACCTCTGCTTGTGCTTCTTTCCTACACCACCACTAGTTCTGTGGGCTGCTGGATAAAATGGCCGAGGCAAATGTCTTTGCTCAGCAGACTGGGTAATAACAAAAAACATCTTTCTTTTTCCTACAAACTTCTTTTGTCTGTCTGAACACACTTTGCCTGAATATTGCCTCTAAGAACACCAGAGGTAAGAAATTGTTGATTTGGGTAATTCTTGGACAGAGATGCACATCAAAGACTTAGTCTACAGTAGAACTTCTACAAATATTTGGGAGGGAAAATATAATTCTATTTTCTAGCTTCAGATGCCATCACATTTGACCACTGCCAACACAAAGTATATAATTTCCTTGCTGCTACTGTAACAGGTGGCTGAAATCATTCTCTGTCATGCTCAGAAGCAATCATTCTTAAAATTGGCTTTGTAAAGACTTGTTAATTAGGAGTAGGAAAAAATACTAACCCAACAGTGATTTAGCTCTGTGGCTAAAATTAGAAAGCAGAGGCAATTATAGATTTGAAAAAGCTCTTACAAAGTTACTGTTTTCTTGTCCTAGGGGAACTGTAATAAATTATACCAAGTACATAATTATATGGCTGGTCTCTCCAGTAACAGTTTTACTGCCAAAGTCCTCAGAACAGCAAACCTTTCTTTAACACTTATTTCATTGTTTCTTGACTCCTCATCCGAATTTCCACACATTCAGATTTTAAATTCAGTGGAATAGCAAAAATTATTTTATTGGTCCTTTGTACAAAACAATGGTATTTTTCAGTTATTCTGTGCTCACGATGTCCCTGCCTCAATGCTAATCTGCTGGTTTCTGGGGTTTGAATTTTCTTTCTGAGACAGAAATCAAATAAACAAAAACTACTTTCCATACCATTAATAACTGATACATATATGTAACCTTATGTGTGCACCAGTGCACATTTGAAATAAGGTCCCCTTTGAGTGATTTAGAAGTGTTAATTATCAGTGTGCACATAAACTTAGATTTTACTATCACTTGCATGTGAAAATGCTATCCAGCCTCATTTTAGAATCATAGAATCATAGAGTAGTTAGGGTTGGAAAGGACCTCAAGGTCATCTAGTTCCAATCCCACTTTTTAAATAATTTCTACTTTTATTTTGTATAAATTTATTGCTCTTCACACACTGCAGTGAAGTTTAAGTAAGGGTCTGCATCTTGACTATCATAATTACTGTGCATTATGATAACAGCTCATGAAGACTAGTGGTGTTAAGCAGGTGGTAGAGTTTCACTCCTCAGTTCTCTGCTTTCAGGGCTCACAGATGTTACCCAGTCAGAATCTGTTCCTGGCAGATGTTTAATAACCAAGGACGCAATCCTGTTTCTGTAACCTGTTCTCTTTCCTTCAGATGAATATCAATGTCAAGAAATACACGATAAAAGCTATATATATTAATATGAAACTGATATTTTTATTCTCTCACATTTGAAGGAGTTTTATATTTTGCTTTGCTTTATTCTATTTTATGAGGGGAAGGTTTCTTTCCCTTTTCAGGTTGCAAATAAAACAGATATTAAAATGTTTCTCTGCATCATTCTGGAGGGGAGAGCAAATTATTAATTCAAAGCATAATAACAATATCTTATATTTCTGTGCTAGCTTTTATCTTGAAGGATACCTATCCCAAAGCACTTCCCAACTTAAATAAAGGAGGAATCATTAAAATTCAACATCTGTCATCCTACAGAAATTGTTGCACTATACCTTTAGTGCAACAACAGAACCATGGTTACTGCAGCTACCTAGGGCAGAAAATAGTGCACTTTTAATGATACCACAAGAAAAACAATGTAAAATAAAGTTTAGCAGATTAATTTTCTACAATTGAAATCTGGGCCTGTTTGAGGTAGAACACATTACTTAATCCATAGCATGCAGAAACACAATTCAATAGCTTAGAGAATATTTGAAAAAACATCTTAACCATTGGAAAGCATACTTTAAATTTTAAGAAAATGGATAAAAATTGCCCATGTTGGAACAATACCACTACATCTAGAGTCACCACTGTCTTGTGTGTGAAAAGTGATAACTCATCTTCCATATTGACAAGCAGACAGAAATTTCTTTTTAAAAGTCATATGGCAAATCTCGTTTACAACAGCATAAATAGCAGTTTTAACTGCATGTTAAAACACTGATTCTAATCTAAATAGCATAAATACTGTAACTTGAATAAATCACACACACACATATACCTCCACCACACTTTTCTTTCCAAGCAGTGACAGATCAAATCCTGCATAGAATAAGATCCGGTAAGATCAAGTTTGCTAAGATGAAGGTTTCTTGAAGGTTTCTTAAAGGTTTCTTGTCAGAAAAAACATATGTGTGAAAATGTTTAATGTATATTCATACAATGAAACACACAGGAGTTTCAGGAAGAATCACTAACCTGAAAAGAATACTTTAAAATGTCAGATATTGCATAATGGTATATTGAGTAATCAAAGAATCATAGAAACATGGAATGATATAGGTTTGAAAGGAGCTTTAAAGCTCATCCAGTTCCAACCCCCTGCCACTGGCAGGGACACCTCCTACTAGACCAGGTTTCTCCAAGCCCTGACCAGCCTGGCCTCAAGCACTGCCAGCCACAGCTTCTCTGGGCAACCTGTGCCAGTGCCTCACTACCCTCACAGGAAACAACTTCTTCCTAAGATCTCATCTAAATCTACACTTTTTCAGATCAAAGACATTCCCCCTTAATGATACATCATAGTGTGCAAACGGTCCATAATGTTAGCTGAGTATCAGATAGCTTCATGATACAGTAAGCCAAACAATAAGGTGGTGTGCAAAAGGTCAAAGAGAATAATTTTACCTCCAGAAAACAAAGCAAACAAACAAACAAACAAACAAACTTGTTTATTCAAAATTCTATTAGCTCTCAATGGAATAAGAAACAAAGCTTCTTATCAATATTAAACATGCTTACACTAAAAGGCACTGAAAGATTTAAAATTCAGAGTGCACTGATTAGCTTTACTAAGACAACATCAATTCTAAGAGACAGAAATACACCTACCACTCTAAAAGGCAGAATAATGCTGACATCTCATGGGCTCTTTTTAGCTGATTCTAAGCCTCTAAAGCTTCTGTTAAATTCACCAGAAGAGTTAACACAAGACGTTTAGCACCTGGCTTTCTAGCTAGTTCACTGTTGTAGTATCTGATGCTCAGATGTGTTGGTTTAAGACACTGAAATCAATTATTCCTTCCTAGTAGCTAACATAGTCTTAATTGCAAAGGTTATAATGCATGTCACATGGCTTGGTTTAGTACCTTTCTACAGTATTCATCATTGTCATTATTTTTGTTATTTGTATTGACATTTTTTTTTGTTTCATCTTCAAATCTCCCATTCTCAAAATCTAAGTTGAAAAATACAGATTTAAGTAATACTTTGGAATGTGTGACATGCTTTGCCCAGAGCTGATGGTAATTACCACTTTGTCATGCATTTCTAATAAGCTAATTTGTTAGGAAGAATTAATCAGGGCTTCAGAATCATGCAATAGATGTTACATGAAATACTGTCTTTAAAAAAGGACACACATTTATAGAGAAGTGAGGAAAAACAGCAATTAACCATCCTGTTATTAATCATCCATTAATTATCATTCCAGTTAAAGCAAGCAAGAAATTAATAAGTTTAATTAAGGTTTGTAACATATCAGTTGTGTAGCTAACAACTGGTTTGGTTCAGTTTGAAACTTAAGTCCTAATTCCACCAGCACTGCCAAATTCTGACATTCATCAGCATGATGAATGATTCTGCTGATTGGTTGTTTTAATCCTTGTTTGGTGTTCAGTATTCTGGAAGGAGACATTTTGATAAAGCAAGTTGCTTCTTGACAATAAATTTTGTGGAGATGGATTTTAAAAAAATCAATCTGAAACAATAAAGACTTACTTCAAAACTATTCTTGAACTGAAATACTGCAGCTTGCTGGCAGAAAAATACTTTTTCTCACACCTTAATTCAGTGACTACCCCAGAATCTGGAAAGAAATGTGTTTCTTTGACTTTCTGTAAGAACTTGAAAACCTATTTGCTTCTTTGCTTTGCCTCCAGTTTTCAGAAATGGAGTTGCAGAGAACAAAGATTAATGCTGTTGGATGAGCTGTGGTAGCTCTGGTTTAGATGGCTCAAAGTGAATAAATCTTTGTTATTAAAAAAGAAAACAAAAGATTGAAGGTAAGATTATCACTGTGGCTGCAAATGAGATATACTTTTGCTTCAGCAAATCCTTAAAGGAACACAGATAAACCTCTGCCTCTGATGAAAAGTGAATATAACTGAATATAACTAGTTACCTTATTTATCTCAGAGTAGTTGAAGCTAGTGCTTAACTATAGTCATTTGTCTTGAGAAAGATGGCATGTGCTAAGATTCAAAACATAATTCAGAGCTTTAGTAATGCAGCAAGCACTGACTGACTCCTCTCTCTTCTATAAAATAATCCGATTACATCTGAAATTTTGTCTAATTACTCCTGAATCCCTCAGTCTGCAAAATTAGCACTGATATGTGTCATGCCTCCAGGCAGACATATTACACTCCATCAACATTCTTCACAAGAGTATAGGTATCTGATGGATGCATCATGCTGGTCACCCCTCTGAGTCCAGTGAAATTGTACAGAGGTTTTTAATTTGGCTTCTCTGGCTTTCATTAGGAAACAGTTGCATTGTGAAGTGCTTCACAAGGTTGTTAACTTTTGCATGGAATGAAAAGTAGGCTTATTTTTCAAGAATGTTAACAAAAGAGCTTTCCTACATTTTACATAGCATTTCATTGAATTTTTAGACAGTTTACTACTTTTCCCATAAGTCATCCCAGAAATTTGCTCTTTTGTAACATCTGTGTTAAATCCTGTCTTGTTCAGCATTTCAAAATTGTGTGGTATGAAATGAAGAGCAAAAACAGACTAGAAATGGTAAAAACTATTTCTCACATCACTTTTCAAGACCATTTTTACAATTACATTATTATAAATTAAGTGGTTTCTGTGCAACATTTCACTTCTGAATATCAGCCATCCAGGGTCAAGCTACAAGGAGAAGGTTTGTAATTTTTGGCTCATTGTTGGTTCATTTCTACAATTGACAATGCAAAACATTTCCTTCCGTGACTGTCCCAATAGTTTCTGGATGACTCTCAGAATGAAGACATTTGGGCTTCCTCAGTCACTTAATCTGCCGAGGCGCTTTTGCCTTCTACTCGTGAAAGCTGTCAAGCAAAGGGGGAAAAGGAGCTGCCAGACCTCCCATCCAAGTAGAGGAGGCAGACAAAAAAGGGTGCAGCAGTGATGGAGATACCGTATGTGTTCCTTGCATTTCTGATTTACACAAAAGCCTGGAGACTGCTGGCTCGGTGGATAAAGAACTGGCTGGACAGCCACACACAAAGATTTGTGGTCAATGGCTCAATGTCCAGCTGGAGACCAATAACGAGTGGTACCCTTCAGGGATCGGTGTTGGCACCGGTCTTGTTCAACATCTTTGTCGGTGACATGGACAGTGGGATTGGGTGCACCCTCAGCAAGTTTTGCCGATGACACCAAGCTGTGTGGTCCGGTTGATACACTGGAGGTAAGGAATGCCATCCAGAGGGACCTTGACACGCTTGTAAGGTGGGCTGATGCCAGCCTTACAATGTTCAACCATGACAAGTGCAAGGTCCTACACCTAGGTCAGAGCAATCCCAGGCACAGCTACAGATTGGGCAAAGAAGAGATTCAGAGCGGCCATGCATAGAAGGACTTGGGGGTGTTGGTTGATGAGAAAATGAACACAAGCTGGCTTCTGTGCACTCGCAGCCCAGAAAGTCAACCGTATCCCGGGCTGCATCAAAAGGAGCGTGACCAGCAGGTCAAAGGAGGTCATCCTGCCCCTCTACTCTGCTCTCACGCGACCTCACTTGGAGTATTTTGTACAGTTCTGGTGTCCTGAACATAAAAAAGACATGGAACTGTTGGAACAAGTCCAGAGGAGGGCCACGAGGATGATCAAGGGACTGGAGCACCTCCCGTATGAAGACAGGCTGAGGAAGTTGGGGCTGTTCAGCCTGGAGAAGAGAAGGCTGCGTGGAGACCTCATAGCAGCCTTCCAATACCTGAAGGGGGCCTATAGGGATGCTGGGGAGGGACTCTTCATTAGGGACTGTAGTGACAGGACAAGGGGTAACAGGTTAAAACTTAAACAGGGGAAGTTTAGATTGGAGATAAGGAAGAAATTTTTTCCTGTTAGGGTGGTGAGGCACTGGAATAGGTTCCCCAGGGATGTTGTGAATGCTCCATCCATGTCAGTATTCAAGGCCAGGTTGGATGAAGCCTTGTGTGGTATGGTTTAGTGTGAGGTGTCCCTGCCTATGGCAGGGGGGTTGGAACTAGATGATCTTAAGGTCCTTTCCAACCCTAACTATTCTATGATTCTATGATTCTATGAACAAAACATCATATGTTACCCTATTGGAAACCTGAACATTATGAAATCGACTTCAATTTATTTAAAGGCATGCAAAATACTAATAACTACCACAAAAAATGACTAATTACTGATCTCAGACATCCTGTATTTTCAGGACCAGTCAATTAGTCTGTTTTTTGACAGAACAGCAGACTTTGCTTCCTCACAGGGAGGAATTAATACTGCTCCTGAGTTGTCCTATTGTACTAGAGCTTGAGACAAATTGACAGGGATCTCATTTCAGCACGGTGATTCACTGGTAATGTGTAAGGTCTTACAGGTGATGTTCACCTTTGGTGTAACAGTCTTGTATTGTAGGTGAAGACAATGAGAACAGAACAGCACTTATAAGAGTGAATGATATTCATATCTAAATGTAGACAAAGAGATCACATCTGGATAAATACTGCTATTGTAGTTCAGATAAATTAATAGTATTCATAAATCATTCAAAAATGTCACAGTTTCATGTAAGTTTATGTAAGTTTATTATTTATTTATAGCATATTTCTGCAGATGCTTTATCTCTTGCTTAAGTAAAAATACAAAAATTTCCATCCACAGTGTTAAAGAACTGTCAAAATTAACTAACCTCTGTTAAATAGATATGTATATGTATGTAAGTATATGTATATATTTCCTGTCTCAACGGCAGGGAATTTCAGAAATAACCAGATTAAGTTTGCAGGAAAGAGACATAAATATCCATTTTTTCTGTCTGCTAGACTGCTGTTCTGGCCCATGGAAAATGCCTTCTAATATTTAGATCAGCATTTAAAAAATTCTGTTTACCTTTGAGGTTACAACAGTCACGGCAAGTTAATGATACTCAATTGTGTTCGTAACGCATAAAGGGAACAGACATTCCTCCAACTAATTGGCTTTTATTAATACTAAACAGACAAGAAAATTTACTATCACAAGAGATTTTGTTCCCACTTGGCATCATGTGACTTCTTCTCGGAGTGATAAGTTTAGCATCTTTGACAGTTTACCGAGTAATTTTTCCCCCCTTTTCAATATAAGAACAGGAAAGATTTCAGGCTCTTGAAAACTGCTTTGACTTCCCAGATGGTTTTGAGGTGAATACATTAAAAATGCCACCTATTAAAACACATGCATATTAATAGAGACTGCTGTGTAAACTGCAAAGCAGCTATTATTACATACTGCAATTACATTCCTATTTAATTCATTTAGATCTTCATTTGCATAACAAGCATTTGTAGAAGTTAATGGGCACGAAAGGCAGGATAAAATATGCACAACAAATTGAGTGTGAAATAAAATTAATTTAGTCAAACCCATAATGCAGAACTCTTGGTTTAGCAATATTTGCAAAGGAGGGGAATCACCAGCTCTGCTTTAATGTCATTGGCTCTTTATACTGTGTCATAGCTCAGATTTCAGGCAGGATTAAGTTTATTTAAGTCCTAGTTTGAAGGTGTATCAATATATATATATATATGTGTGTAGTGATCATCATAAAGCAGAGAAGTACCTGAAGATGTATCAACAAAAGTAATAAGATTGTATGTGCTAATATTAGATATTAAAATTACAGGGCCAGATTAGCTGGCATGATATTTCTTGCTGTCCTTTTTTCAGCTGGATAATTGAGCATAACTGGTGTGCAGTATTTTTATAAAATCAAGTTAAAACAGTTTACACTGATTGAGATGGTCTTACTCAGGCTTGCCTATATGTTGGAAAAAAAATATTTCCTTCTATATGAAACTTGTTCCATGTCATTTTTCCCACTTGAATAGAGTTCATCATGAATCGTGGCATAATCAAGATGCAGACCCTGTGAGATGCTAAGATGCATAAAAAATGAGTATTAAAATTCCTCTAACATGTCCCAGTAAATCTGTTATTGTTTGTGCATATACCATCATGCACAATGCTTGTGGATTTGCAGTTGGTAATCAGGCAGAAATTATTTTGATTGTTTCACTTACTGGAGTTAGTTTATATGTTGGTATTCAAGACCTTTTTCAGTAGTTCATAAGACTCAGAAGAAATTCATGCCATAGTTGGCAGAAAATAAATTAATTTCATCTATTATTAAAGGATTGTTTATCAAGATGCTGCAGATGAATTAGTGTAACCCTTATCGCTTAATGTAGCCTGGCTGGTTATCATAGTAGAATTAGTTCTCAGAATTAATCCGCTTAAGAAATGTCAGGGAATAGAAATATCAGCTATTAATTTGCAATTAAAAAAAAAAAAAAAATTTGCCCATCTGATATAAGAAGAAGGAAAAAAGCTACTTTCTGCAAGTACAACTCTGTTGATTCCTGTGTGTACTGCATACATCAAACATCACTGATTTAAATACCATGCTAAAGATATAAGCAATCTGATTGTTTGTTAGGCTGCTATTATTTTGGTGTAGGCATCATGCTGCACCAACATCCTGCTTAATGTAATGTTCTTAAGGTAATTGTGGGTGGTAATACGTACAGGGTTTGGACTATACCATGCGGCATCCTCGTTTGAAACACCTATATTTTTTTTTTTGTAGAAAAGCAGTCTATCCAGAAAGATGTTAACTTGAAATGTTAGACTTCCATTAAACTTTAAGACAAACTACAGAGTAACAGTATCTGGTTTCCAGTCAGATTTTAAACTATGCCTTATAATATCTGTGGGAGATACAGGCTTGTGTGTCATGCTGCTTATGTACCTTCAAAAGATTTTACTAATTACAGATTACTTCCTCATGCTAGGATGTAAGGAACAGCTACATCAAATTCATCATTGCAGTAAGGAAAAATCCTGCAAATTGATGTCTATAAAGGTTTCCTTCTGTAGCTCACAGCTAAAGCTGGGGAGCCAGCTTACAGCTTACTCCTAGAATGAAATAACAGAAAATCTATTAATACGATTTTTCATTAGTTTGCTTCTCATAAGTTTCAGAACAGCTCATGTGTGTAGTTCCTTTGGTAATCCTACTGTGTGTTGGGTAAAAGAGTCCTGTGCAAATACCTCTCTATTAGGGCAGACTTAGAGTGACTTTAAAGTGTTGCTTACGTCAATCGCCATAGGAAGATGTTGAGTATGACTTAATTTTCCATTGGTGTGAGGACTAGGAATTCACTAAAACACATCAAAGGAAAGATTAGCAGGACCTTATTACATGTATTCTCAAGGAAAATACTTGGAGAGTAATGGACACCTCAGAAAACCTGGAAAGAACCAAATTGAGTTGTTACATTTTCTCCTGGCCACTGCCAGGTTGGCAACTGGGGTTCATAGAATCATAGAATCATAGAATAGTTAGGGCTGGAAAGGACCTCAAGATCATCTAGTTCCAACCCCCCTGCCATGAGCAGGGACACCTCACACTAAACCATCCAACACAAGGCTTCATCCAACCTGGCCTTGAGCACCACCAGGGATGGAGCACTCACAGCCTCCCTGGACAACCTATTCCAGTGCCTCACCACCCTAACAGGAAAGAATTTCCTCCTTATATCCAATCTAAACTTCCCCTGTTTAAGTTTTAACCCGTTACCCCTTGTCCTGCCACTACAGTCCCTGACGAAGAGACCCTTCCCCAGGATCCCTACAGGCCCCCTTCAGGTACTGGAAGGCTGCTATTAGGTCCCCACACAGCCTTCTCTTCTCCAGGCTGAACAGCCCCAACTTCCTCAGCCTATCTTCATACGGAAGGTGCTCCAGTCCCTTGATCATCCTCGTGGCCCTCCTCTGGACTTGTTCCAGCAGTTCCATGTCCTTTCTATGTTGAGGACACCAGAACTGCACACAATACTCCAGGTGAGGTCTCACAAGAGCAGAGTAGAGGGGCAGGATGACCTCCTTTGACCTGCTGGTCATGCTCTTTTTGATGCAGCCTAGGGTACGGTTGGCTTTCTGGGCTGCGAGCGCACACTGCCGGCTCATGTTCATTTTCTCATCAACCAGCACCCCCAAGTCCTTCTCTGCAGGGCCACTCTGAATCTCTTCTTTGCCCAGTCTGTAGCCATGCCTGGGATTGCTCCGACCCAGGTGTAGGACCTTGCACTTGTCATGGTTGAACTTCATAAGGTTGGAATCAGTCCACCTTACAAGCGTGTCAAGGTCCCTCTGGATGGCATCCCTTCCCTCCAGCATATCAACCGGACCACACAGCTTGGTGTCATCGGCAAACTTGCTGAGGGCGCACTCAATCCCACTGTCCATGTCAGCAACGAAGATGTTAAACAAGACCGGTCCCAACACCGATCCCTGAGGGACACCACTCGTTACCGGTCTCCAGCCGGACATCGAGCCATTGACCACAACTCTTTGTGTGTGGCCATCGAGCCAGTTCTTTATCCACTGAGTGGTCCATCCATCAAATTGATATCTCTCCAATTTAGAGAGAAGGATTTAGAGAGAGGTTCCTCTGCCACCTGTTTGGAAACACCTGCTTTCTCACTGGTTTGCTGGGATTTTTTTTTTTTTTTTTTTTTTTTGTTGTTTAATAGGACCTCTCTATTATTTTTGTTTTGATTCATTATTTTGAATTCCACCTTGCATTTTTAGAGGAAATAAAACCAGATCTCTTCATTATAAATTTCTCAAGCTCAAGAAGACCTTTCTTAATTTTTACCTTCTGGTTTGGAGGAGAAACCTTCAAACTTTTCTTCTGCTACTGTGCTTTTAAGGGAATAACCCTTATCCCATGTTGAATTGTTTTCCTAGCGGAAAAGAGTGTAGTACTATATGTTGTCACAGATGATACCAAAGCTTTTTTCTTAAGAAAATGTGATTATCTTATTTTGGAACCTAACAGATCCTGACATTGTTTGGAATTCAGGTGGAGAATGTTGATGCCACTTTGCAGTCCTGGTTTTCACTGCAGTATTTAAAATGCCTCTGAGATTTGCTTTTTTTTTTTTTTTCACTCTTCATACACTCACTGTAGATTAAAAAAGAACTATAGCAAATTTTGTCACTCTTCTGATGGAATAACAGATTACTAGGTCTTTCCTGTTTGTTTTCTTGAACAGACTGTGCTTCCATTTTCTTTGACCAGATGTTGTATCACCAGCCCTGCAAAGAGGGGCTATATGCAGCTGCAGCATCTACATCATTAAGAACCTTAGATAGGCCATCTAACAGTGTTACTTCAGAGTATGCAATTAGGGCAAGAGATGAGGGAATTGATACTTGAGCAAAACACAGCAGAAAGGAAGGATTGATATTGCAAAAAAAGAGCAATGTATAAAGACATAAACATGTGCAAAGGAGTTATTTGTTGAAGTGACCGTGAAAACACAGGAAAGGCTTTCCAAATCATTTCTTCTTCCTGCGATATGTAGCTGTCTTGACTTTGCTTACTCCTGTTAGAACAATTTCAAGAGGACATCAAAGAAGTTATGAAGCACAGAGGATGTTACAATAATTAGAGGAAATTTAAAGCAATGAAGTCCAGGAAATTATACAAAATCCTCCATTTGTAGTTAACTATCTGAATGTAGGCTCCACAGCTGCCTTGCAGGAAATGAGTGCTTGCTTTAGGAGCTTTCCCTAGTTTTGACCAAGCAGATGAACAAAAGCAGCAGAAAGCTTGGATCAATGCCAATTACATAAGCCTTTATCCCCTATTGCCAGGGCTTTTCCTGTATCTAAGACTGAACAGGTTAAAAGCAAAAATTAGTAATTTTTTGAAAGCACAGGAACTTTCATGAACCCAGTGTAGGCTATGTACTCACAGTCCATGAGAAGGCTTTGAATATTCACATCCTTTTCTGTTTACAGCAATAGTTCTCGGGAGTGGGCAGGACTCTTACTATCATGTCCTGGGTTCAGCAGTAGCAGTTATTTTTCTCATTCTTAGTAGCTTGTGCAGCACTGTGTTTTGACTTTTGGCCTGGGGACAGTGCTCTTAACGCTGATGTTTTTAGTTACCGCTCAAATGTTTGGTCTGACCAAGGACATTCTGAGCCTCATGGTCTGCCAGGGAGGAGGGAAAGGTGGGAGGAAGCAGAGACAGGACACCTGACCCAAACTAGCCAAAGAGGTTTTGAATACCACAGCACATCATGCTTAAGATGTAACTGAGAGTTACCCGGAAGGGCTAGTACACTGCAGGGTTGGAAGAGTTATCGGTTGGCTGGTGGTGAGGTGTTGTATTCTCTTCACTTGTTATTTTCCCTTATCATTGTTATTATTGGTGGTAGCAGTAGTGATTTGTGTTATACCTTAGTTACTAAACTGTTCTTATCTCAACCCGTGGGAGTTACATTCTTTTTCGATTCTCCTCTCCATCCCTCCAGGAGCAGAGGGAGGGAAAGAAGGTGGGGAGTGAGTGAACTAGCTGTGTGACTTTGTTTAAACCACAACAGTTCTTTTTGGTGCCCAACATGGGGCACGAAGGGTTGAGATAACTACAGATCTGACCGGATTAATAGTCACTCGTCACAGTGCTGATTTATTGGCTCTCAAAGTTGTTTCTCTTGATCTCCCAGTTTCAGAATGTAGTACATTACTTAGAGCCGGTATTTGCTGCGCTAGTGTTTATCAAGTGTGGGGCTTGGGCTGAGGTTCTTGTTTCACTGTACTTTATGGTGATGACTTGTAATACAGGCAGGCTCCGGCAGCAGGGAGGGGTGGACGTGACCATGGACTTGTACCTGGCGGTCCCGCTGCTCACACTGTCCTGGCCCTTGTCCTTGCCTGTCTTTGTGAGGCTGCGGGGAGCTGAGGAGGAGTATCGCCAGGAGCCGGCAGCAGCCGAAGTGGCCCGGGAGAGCAGCCCTGAGAACCAAGCAGTGGCGGGAGCGGGGCCAAAGGTGGGGAGGGAGCGGCTGCCGGTGGAGGAGGTTGGGACAGTAGAGGAGCAGGAGGAGGTGGCTGCCGAGCAGCAGGAAGAGGCAGCGGAGGAGCCGAGCCCTGTGGCGGAGGCGAGCCCAGACCCGCGGCAACCGAGAGCATCACCCGGAAGCTGCCCGCCGAGCCCCAGGAAGATGCAGGAGTCCACACAGCATTTCCCAGCAAGGCAGAGGAGGAAGATCTGCACTCAGGAAAAGAGAAGCTGGTGGTGAGAGAGCCGGCAAGCACAACAGCTACACCAGCCCCAGTGACAAGTACAGCAGCATCATTTGAGAGTTCTGAAGGGTTTGAATGGCCTTTGGGTACCCTTGGGACCTGCCTGCTGATTGTGATGGGGATCAGCATGTTAGCACAAACACAGAGTGTGTTCTACCCACGACCATTTTCTCTGATCTCTAAAGTTAAACAGAGTCGTGTTTGGGTCTTGTCTAGGTTTAGATGACTATATAGGAGGACCAGAGATCTTCCCCAAGGCTGGGCGGTCATGAGTGGCAGGGGGTGTGGGACAGTATGAGCGAGTATCTAGTCCACTGGTCCCCTCCAGGGCTTTGGAAGCATCAGAGATGGAAGGCAGCTGTATGGAGTCCCCAGCAACAAGTTGCAGAAACTGCTGAAGGGGACAGTGAATTATTTTGATCCTGGTGGGCCCATGACACTTCAGGCCATCAGGGCAGAGATGCAACATAGGGACTCATGATTTATGGGTGGACTTAGCAATGGACATTATTGCCCAGGTTATTCACGAGTGTGAACATTGCACACAGCCTTTCCTGCTCTGAGAGACTGCTACAAGAGATGGAGCCTGCCATCATGGACCAGATGAACTCAGCAGCTTTGCAGGGGCTGGTCCATGCACTAAGAGTGCAGTGAGATAAGAGTGATAGTATACTGAAAATGTGGGATCTGTGCATGACATGAATGGTATGGAATAAGGGGTGGATACTGTCCTGGGTTTAGCAGCTGCAGTAGTTCTTCTCCTTCTTAGTGGCTGGTTCAACGCTGTGTTTTTGCTTTTTGGCCTGGGGACAGTGCTGATAATGCCAATGTTTTTATTTGCTGCTCAAATGTTTGGTCTGGCCAGGGACTTTCTGAGCCTCATGCTCTGCTAGGGAGGAGGGAAAGGTGGGAGGAAGCAGAGACAGGACACCTGACCCAAACTAGCCAAAGAGGTATTCCATACCACAGCACGTCATGCCCAAGATGTAACTGAGAGTTATAGAATCATAGAATCATAGAATAGATCAGTTGCTGAGGTGAGTAGCTTGAGAGAGGATGCCTGCAACACCGGAGCGGAGAGGGGAGAGATCAGCGCCCAGGAGCCTCAACTCAGAGCGACAAGAGCCACTGAGGAGGGAGCCTCAAGTCCTCAACAGGACTTGCCCAGGACTCGGAAGCTCAGCTCCCGCGAGGGGCTGACTCACAGGGGGCGGAGCCAGGAGGAGTGGCACCAGCTGGGAGTGGCTAAAAAACCTTCCCAGGGAGCGCGGCGACCAGGAGCGCGGCGAACAGAGCCGGCAAACAGAGAGCGTCGAGGCGGAGGGTCGAGGCAGTTTGCGCGGCAGTTCGCGCGGGCAGGCGAGCGGGCAGGGAAGTGTTCTAACCGCCTCATCGAGAGGACTCGCCTGGAGTACAGGAGGGGGAAGGAGTGCTGAGAGATGTAGACGGATTGATTGACCAGATAGATCATGGTTACAACACGATCGAAAGCTGTAGTGAGTACTAATTGCCCAGTCTGTAGCTGTGCCTGGGATTGCACCGACCTAGGTGTAGAACCTTGCACTTGTCATGGTTGAACTTCATAAGGTTGGCATCAGCCCACCTCACAAGCGTGTTGAGGTCCCTCTGGATGGCATCCCTTCCCTCCAGTGTATCAACCGGACCACACAGCTTGGTGTCATCGGCAAACTTGCTGAGGGTGCACTCAATCCCACTGTCCATGTCAGCGACGAAGATGTTAAACAAGACCAGTGCCAACACCGATCCCTGAGGGACACCACTCGTTACCGGTCTCCAGCCGGACATCGAGCCATTGACCACAACTCTTTGTGTGCGGCCATCCAGCCAGTTCTTTATCCACCGAGTGGTCCATCCATCAAATTGATATCTCTCCAATTTAGAGAGAAGGATGTTGTGTGGGACAGTGTCAAACGCTTTGCACAAGTCCAGGTAGATGACATCAACTGCTTTACCCTTATCCATCAGTTCTGTAGCCCCATCATAGAAGGCCACCAAATTGGTCAGGCAGGATTTCCCCTTAGTGAAGCCATGCTGGCTGTCACCAAGCACCTTGTTGTTTTTCATGTGCCTTAGCATGCCATCCAGGAGAATGTGCTCCAAGATTTTACCAGGCACAGAGGTGAGACTGACTGGTCTGTAATTCCCTGGGTCTTCCATTTTCCCCTTCTTGAAAATGGGGGTTATATTTCCCTTTTTCCAGTCGTTGGGAACTTCACCTGACTGCCGTGATTTTTCAAGTATGATGGGTAGTGGCTTAGCAACTTCATTCACCAGCTCCTTCAGGACCCACGGATGGATTTCATCAGGTCACAAGGACTTGTGCATGTTCAGATTTTGAAGATGGTCTCAAACCAGATCCTCTCCTACAGTGGGCCCAAGGTCTTCATTCTCACAGCCCCTGCGTCTACCTTCTAAGACCTGGGTGGTGCAGTCAGAGCCTTTGCCAGTGAAGACCGAGGCGAAGAAGTCATTCAGAACCTCAGCCTTCTCCAAATCCTGTGTAACCAGTTCTCCCGAAAGGTTCCTCAGGAGGCCTATTTTGTCCCTAGTCTGTTTTTTGTTTGCTACGTACCTGTAGAATCCCTTCCTGTTATCCTTAACATCCCTGGCTATGTTTAATTCTAACTGGGCCTTAGCCTTCCTAACCTGGTCCCTAGATTCCCGGACAACATCCCTGTACTCTACCCAGGCTGCCTGTCCTTAATTCCACCATTTATAAGCCTCTTTTTTCCTTTGAATTTTCCTCAGCAGCTCTTTATCCATCCAAGGAGATCTCCAAATTGGGATGCAGCACTCCTGAGCTTGTAGCAGGTGATCCTTGAATATCAACCAAGAGTCCTGGGCCCCACTGCCCTCCAGAGCTATATCCCATGGAACCTTACTAAGCAGGTTCCTGAAGAGGCCGAAGTCTGCTCTCTTGAAGTCCAGGGCAGTGAGCTTGCTACATGCTCTTCTCACTGTCCTGGGGATCTCAGATTCGACCATCTCGTGATCGCTGCATCCAAGGCTGCCCTGGAATACCACATTCTCAACAAGCCCTTCCCTGTTGGTGAGCACAAGGTCAAGCATGGCACCTCTCCTTGTTGACTCCTCTATTACTTGCAGAAGGAAGTTGTCTTCCACACAATCGAGGAACTTCCTGGATTGCTTGTGCCATGCAGTACCACTGTTCCAATAGATGTCAGGGTGGTTGAAGTCCCCCATGAGAACAAGGGCCTTGAGCACTGCCAGGGATGGGGCAGCCACAGTTTCTCTGGGTAACCTGTTTCAGTGTCTTTTCATACAAATGTTTTGTGCCTATGAACTTCCTCCCAAGAAAATCATTCCAGGCAAACCAGACTGGACAATGTGCAGCTGTAACTGCCTGCTGGGACACTAGCAATGGTTTAGGAACCTTGACCCAGCCTCTCCCAAAAAGCTGAGCCTTTGGCCCTTAGGGATCTCATTGGAAGGGGGAGCACCATGTCTGCATCAATACAGGCTCTACCAGCAGATCATGGGATGTGCACACGATAGAGGAACATTTTTCAGAGGAGCCTATTAGTCACCAGGGAGACCTATATGAGGTAGGAAGTGGCCCTGAATTTGGCTTTAGTGAGCTGAAGTGCAAAAGCCATAAGCAAATTAAGGCCAGCAGCGAAAAACGCAAGTCAATCTGGAGGAGCTGAGCATAAACACAGCTACCAACAATAGCACAGCCAGCTAGAGCTACTAAGACAGCCTGCTTGAAGAACTTGCAAGGTCAGCTCTTCACAACTCCTACTAATGTCTTAGCTTGATATAACTTCAAGCCAGACCTATTCAGTCTGATTGTATTAGTAGTCGCTGTGCTTTCAGTGATTTTTAATTATCCTGCAGTATGTTTACTCAGAGACACCAAAACTGAACAGCAGCAAAAAAATTATACCAAATATTTGAGCTCAGCTATCTTCTGTTTCTTTCTGGTTTTAGAAATATGCCTTCAGTGGGTTCAGTTCATGGAAATTTGAAGGGAAAAGGGGTTCTGGTGACAGTATGACACTTAATCTGTCTAATTGGTTGCTCTTCCTGTACAGAGATTCATTGTCACAAGCTATAGTTCGGATGATCCTGAGTCAGGAGTTTTCTAATATTTCTTATGGAAGATTACAGGTTCATATAACTGCTCTCAGAAGGTCTTTAGCAAAGACTATGTTTTTCTTGTCTTAATTGCAATTTATTACCTTTATTAAACTATTTTTCACTATGTAAATTATTTTTCCACTTAAGTGTTAACAAGTTGGATTTTAACATCACCCACAGTGTTTTCTTTGTGTGTGGTTACAGACCATTGCCCGCTTCACCATGTTGGCTTTTATAACCTTCTCTTAACTTCTTTAGTCTGCCTACATCTATAGCATAAAACATACAGAAAATGAATACAGTATTGGAGCTACAGTAAGTAGGTTTTACTGTGGACAGAGAACAGATTCTAACGCTGAGCTGTGGCAGGGCTTCCTTCTTAGTTTATTTCCCTGTCTTCCCCTGATTATGCATGTCTTGTTTGCAGTCCATTGTGAGATACAAGTATATTATAAAAACCAACCATTCCAAAATAATTTCCCCATGTAACCACAGGTGTGAGATCCCATTGCTAACACAAGGGTTTTGATATAGTAGTATTTTTTTGGGTTTTGTGCTGTTCTCAAAACATGCTTTGCAATAATCTTTTCCCATTCCAAATTATCCTGCTATGCACACGAATTAATTGACTGCTTCACTTCTTCTTTCATGAGAGACTTTATTTTGGCTTAAGGGACTGACTGCTCTGTTTGCTGTAAAATATTTCTGGAAACTGTGAATTTCATATCTAAGGTATAAGTTTCAGGTGAATAATAAGAATTGATTGTTATGATAAAATGAAAATAGAAATCACAGAAATCACAGAAATGAGGATATATTTAGTTTACAATGAATGCATCTCTCTTTTAAACACTATTTCAAATTGTGTAAAGATAAGACTGTTAATTAATGACTTTAGTATCTATGCAAGCTGACTGTGGTTGTGACTGGGAGATTCATACAGCAGAGTTCTGAATTGTTAGTGTCAGAGAAACTGGGATCTCTAATAGAAAAGAATGGAAATAAACTAGGCTAATCACTTGAGCTATTCAGTTGCTGAGAATTTTCAAGGTTACATTAAATATATTTAACAAAAATATTTATGATATAAATATTTTTGGCAGCGTGATAACAAGCGGTATCAAATTAATCAATGAAAATTCAAAATTGATGGAACAAAATAAACTAATTAGAGGGGACAGTTTCTATAGCATGATATGAGGGTAATTCTTAGTTGGTAGTGAATTTGATATCCATTTAAATCCATTGACTTTGGTACATTACAGATATTTCACCCAAATTTAGGCAAAAGTTCTTCTTGCTATTAGAGAAACAATAAGTTTTTTAATAAGTTTTAAAATTTGTATTTTACTGGTGTCTAACCTAGCTCTATAAAGTGAAAGGCCTCTGTGAAACAACAGTACACGGCAAAACTGCACTGACAAATATTGCAATGACTAAACAGAATTTGTGGGTAAATTGAATGGACAAATGAGATTTACCTGAGATGCTCAGAGTAACACTTTCACTCTTCATTAGAGTACATTTGTAAGTCTTGGATTTTGGTTTTATGTCTCAGCTGAAAATAGCATCAGTGCCTGTTGCAGGGTAAGATTTTCATTCAGTGCTCATTCTGAAAGAAGAATTACTCTTATAGTGCTTAATCAACTACAGCATTTCTCAAGAATGACTTGGGTAGTCTTGGAGGTCTCCCATGCAAGCAGGAGCAATAACTGATGAAACTGAGTGTATCATCATAGAGAGCATAGTAAGTATAAAAGGGAGGAGGATTCTTAATTTGAAGTTTCACTATATTTATCAAAACAAAAACAAAACATCTTAAGTTTTCCAGATTGTTCCCAAAATGAATTTGTATTCTGGAATTCTTTTTTCTTTAGCCACTGTCGTGGTTTAAACAAAGTCAGCCATAAATCACGCAATCGGTCTCTCAGTCCCCCCCTCTTCTTGCCCTCCCCCTACTACTGGGGGGACAAAGAGGAGAATCGAAAAGAATGCAACTCCCACGGGTTGAGATAAGAACAGTTTAGTAACTAAGGTATAACATAAATAACTACTGCTACCACCAATAATAATAATGATAAGGCAAATAACAAGGGAAGAGAATACAACACCTCACCACCAGCAGACCCAAAACTTGCTCCACCCCACCCGACCGAGCACCAACTGATAGCTCGTCCAACCCTGCAGTGTCCTAGCCCTTCCGGGTAACTCTCCGTTACATCTTGGGCATGACATGCTGTGGTATGGAATACCTCCTTGGCTGGTTTGAGTCAGGTGTCCTGTCTCTGTTTCCTCCCGGCTTTCCCTCCTCCCTGGCAGACCATGAGGCTCAGAAAGTCCTTGGTCAGACTAAACATTTGAGCAGCAACTAAAAACATCGGCATTATCAGCACTGCTCCCAGGTCAAAAATCAAAAACACAGCGCTGCACCAGCTACCAAGAAGGAGAAAAACAACTGCTACTGCTGAACCCAGGACAGCCACCTATTCTTTTGGGCTCACAGCTGTGCTCTTGTCACAGATAACACCAGGGTCACATGAAATTGCTCCATATAAATCCTAAACTTAACCTCTGTTGGATCTTCTGCCCTACAAAGACCCCTTTGGCAATGTATGCTGCTCCAAGACTACAATTATTGCACTGCTCACATCAATTTATTGTATTTACTCCAGTCTGTGTATTGTTAGTTGTTGGATCTGAATTACATACAGTGACTTCCACAGAAAAGTCATGCTCCCATTTCATACAATATTCTGACTATTTTCTGTTCAATTTGTCATTCCTAATTCCCTTGCTGGAGCACATTTACCCTAATTCAATTGGGCATGTGGTTTTTCTTGATTTCAGTAAGGCATTTGATACTGTCTCCCACAGCATCCTCATAGATAAGCTGAGGAAGTGTGGGCTTGACGATCAAGTAGTGAGGTGGATCGAGAACTGGTTGAAAGGAAGAAGGCAGAGAGTTGTGGTCAATGGCGCAGAATCTAGCTGGAGGTCTGTGACTAGTGGAGTTCCTCAGGGGTCGGTGCTGGGACCGGTGCTGTTTAATATTTTCATCAATGACCTAGATGAGGGAACTGAGTGCACCCTCAGCAAGTTTGCTGATGACACAAAACTGGGAGGAGTGGCTGACACACCAGAGGACTGTGCTGCCATTCAGCGAGACCTGGACAGGCTGGAGAGTTGGGCGGGGAGAAACTTGATGAAATTTAACAAGGGCAAGTGTAGAGTCTTGCATCTGGGGAAGAACAACCCCATGTACCAGTACAGGTTGGGGGTTGACCTGCTGGAAAGTAGTGAGGGGGAAAGGGACCTGGGGGTCCTGGTGGATAGGAGGATGACCATGAGCCAGCAATGTGCTCTTGCGGCCAAGAAGGCAAATGGCATCTTAGGGTGCATTAGAAAGGGAGTGGTTAGTAGGTCAAGAGAGGTTCTCCTCCCCCTCTACTCAGCCTTGGTGAGGCCGCATCTGGAATATTGCGTCCAGTTCTGGGCCCCTCTGTTCAAGAAGGACAGGGAATTGCTTGAAGGAGTCCAGCGCAGAGCCACAAAGATGATTAAGGGAGTGGAACATCTCCCTTATGAGGAGAGGCTGAGGGAGCTGGGTCTCTTTAGCTTGGAGAAGAGGAGACTGAGGGGTGACCTCATCAATGTTTACAAATATGTGAAGGGTAGGTGTCAGGATGATGGAGCTAGGCTTTTTTCAGTGATATCCAGTGATAGGACAAGGGGCAATGGGTGTAAACTGGAACATAGGAAGTTCCACGTTAACATCAGGAAGAACTTCTTTACTGTAAGAGTGACAGAGCACTGGAACAGGCTGCCCAGGGGGGTTGTGGAGTCTCCTACACTGGAGATGTTCAAGGCCCGCCTGGACAAGTTCCTGTGTGATGTACTGTAGGTTACCCTGCTCTTGCAGGGGGGTTGGACTAGATGATCTTTTTAGGTCCCTTCCAACCCTTGGGATTCTGTGATTCTGTGATTAGATCTCCCTACATTAGATCTGTAGTAGGCCACCACTAGCTGACCAAAGGCTCTGAGGCAATGCCATGGTTTAAGCTCAGCTGGTACCTCAGTACCACCCAGCCTTTAGCTCACTCTCCCTCCTTCCTCCCCCCCCCTCCCCCCCCCTGAAGGGATGAGGAGGAGAATCAAAAGAATGTAACTCCCACGGATTGAGATAAGAACAGTCCAGTAACTAAGGTATAACACAAACCACTACTGCTACCACAAATAATAATGATAAGGGAAATAAAAAGGGAGGAGAATACAATCGCTCACCACCTGCCAAATGATACCTAGCCCCACCCCTGCAGTGATCTAGCCTTTCCAGGTAACTGCCCCAGTTCTACATCCTGGGCATGATGTGCTGTGGTATGGAATACCTCTTTGGCTAGCTTGGGTCAGGTGACCTGTCTCTGCTTCCTCCTGGCCTCCCCTCGTCCCTGACAGAGCATGAGACTCAGAAAGTCCTTGGTCAGACTAAACATTACTAAGCAACAACTAAAAACATAGGTGTTATCATTGCTGTTCCCAGGCCGAAAGTCAAAAACACAGCACTGCACCAGCTACTAAGAAGGAGAAAAAGGACTGCTACTGCTAAACCCAGGACAGTATCCACCCTTATTCCATACCATTCACGTCATGCTCAGATCCCACATTTTCAATATACCATCACTCTTATCTCAAATGTATACATATCTAAACATCCACACACAAAGAGAGAGAGATCATCCTTTAGTGCATGGACCAATCCCTATAAAGATGCTGAGTCCATTCGGTCCATGATGTCAGGCTCCATCTCTTGTAACAGTCTTTCAGTGCAGGAGGGACAGTGTGCAGTGTTCACACTTGTGGATAACCTCAGCAATAGTGTCCATTGCTGAGGCCACCCATAGATCATGAGTCCATCTCTATGTTGCATCTCTGCCCTGATGGCCTGAAGTGTTGTGGGCACACCAGGCACAAAATAATTCACCCTCCTCTTCAGCAGTTTCTGCAACTTGTTGCTGGGGACTCCATACAGCTGCATTCCATCTCCAAAACTTCCAAAGCACTGGAGGGGCCCAGTGGACTAGATATTCGTGCATACTGTCCCACACAGCCTGCCACTCATGACTGTCCAACCTCGGGAAAAATCTCTTGGTCCTCCTATATCATCGTCTAATCCTAGACAAGACCCAAACACGACTCCATTTAACTTTAGAGATCAGAGAAAATGGTCGTGGGCAAAACACACTCTGTATGTTTGCCAACATGGTGATCCCCATCACAATCAGCAGGCAGGTCTCAAGGGGCCCAAAGGCCATTCAAAACCTTCAGAACTCTTGAATGACGCTGATGTACTTCTTGCTGGCGTTGGTGTAGCTGCTGTGCTTGCAGCTGGAGTAGTTGTGCTGTCTGTTGCAGTCAGAGTTTGAGTAGCTTCTGTACTTGTCGCTGGGGCTGGTGTAGCTGCTGTGCTTGGAGATGGAGTAGCTGCATTATCTGTTGTAGTCAGGGTTTGAGTAGCTGCTGTACTGGCGTGTGTGGGAATGTCTCCCTCACAGGCTGACCACCCGAAGAGGGGAAAAATGATGTGTAATTGCTGAACACTTCTATTATATACCTCCCAAATTATAGAGTTTGTGACCACACTGGGAACCCAAGCCAGATCAGTTTCATGATCAATGAAGGAGGGATGGGGAGGAGAATCAGCATGAGACTCAGAAAGTCCTTGGTTAGACTAAGCATTACTAAGCAATAACTAAAAACATCGGTGTTATCAGCACTCTTCCCAGGCCAAAAGTCAAAAACACAGCACTGCACCAGCTACTAAGAAGGAGAAAAATGACTGCTACTGCTGAACCCAGGATAGGCAATTACAAGCAATCGTACAGAGAAATTAATAAAGACTCAATTATGGAGCATTTTTAATGCAGGCTGTACCATGGCTCTGCTAAGATGTCACCCCCGCTACAAGCACTGTGCTGTGAGACTGAAGATTGGGTCTCTAATATGAATTAGATTTCAGCAAGATCATCCACGAGTCCTTTTTTTCCTTTCAAACCAGCCTCCATGAAAATTATTTGGTCTCCTCACCCTCTACTCCCATTTAGTTTGATTCCTTTTAAATACCTGTCTTAGACATTTTCTGTAGATTACTCTGCATTTTTCCTCCCTTTCCCAAGATATCCTCTCTGAGCAGGAAGGGCATATTCTTCTTAACTGAGATGTAGTACTCAAGAGATTTGTCTATGGATGTAGTCTTGTGGTCTTGGTCACTGACCAAATGTTTAATGTCAAATTCAAAACTTTTCATTCTTTCAAATGGACATAATAATCTTCATATTCTTTTACCCTTACTAATCATGTCTACTTTCTCAGTATACCTATCCAAGCTTTTTTTTTTAGGTAAATACTAACAATTATAAGCTGTAAATAATCTTATAAAAAATTTCCTGGCATACTTATTTTGTAGCTGTCTGTTCCAGAATGAATTGCTGCCCAGAAATTTGCTCCTTAAATATTTGTTTTAAGTTAATATATGCAAATCAAAGCTGGACTTATTTAAAATCCTGAAATTTTTTTTCATGGTTTTATTTTATGCTTGTGCATTTAACTTAACCATACGTATTTTATTTAATTGGATTTATAATTTAGTATATATAAAAAATTACTTGCCAAGAATGTGCATCTCTAAAGTACTGAAAATTGTAACTCAGCTGTGTAAATGCATGAAATTTCATTGGTGCTATGATCTAAATATCAAGCCCACCATATCCTTGACACTTCCAATTTTTTAACCACCTTATAGTCGCTGAAGTTTGAGTTCAGGCTTACTTGGAATTTTAATCATCTCTGTGTGAAATGAAATTACAGCTGACCTGTGAGTAATATCATTGATTCAAAGCCTTTTTATTTCTTTTCTTTTATTTCAAACACTGTTGTTTCATGTGAAAAGGGATAATTAATACTGTGGCAACATTTTCTATTAGAAAGGGAGAAAAATCATTATTATTGCATCTTATTATCAAGTTGAAACTTGGGAAGCTCTCTGGCAAGAAGTATTTCATTATTTTGTCTCAAGTGCCCCCAAATCTCTTTTTGTTTCTGCTTTAATGATCTAAACTTTAACTCAGAAATGAAACAAATACAGTTAATCCTTTAAATAAGTAGGTCAGTTTTTCACAAAAGACATCATTAGTTTATTATGATCTAAAAAGGAACAAAATTCCTACATAACTTCTCAAGTTGACTGTCAAGGTCTATTTGATGATCTGTGCCACTCTCCAACCACTGTCTGAGTGATGTAAGCTGTTCCTGAGTGTGTGTTTTGTCGGTGGAGGGTAGATTTAGCTCAGACAATGGGAAGAAGTTCTTCCCTGTGAGAAGGTAAGAGCACTGGAAACAGGTCACCCAGAGAAGCTGTGGCTGCCCCATCCCTGGCAGTGTTCAAGGCCAGGTTGGACAAGGTTTGGAGCAACCTGGTCTAGTGGAAAGTATCCCTGCCTGTGACAGGGGGTTGGAATTAGATGCTCTTTAAGGCCCCTTCCAACCCAAAACATTCTAGGATTCTATGATTCCCCCGTGATGAGCCAACTAAGGGAATTTCTTTTTCTGTATTTTTTAAAACATAATGTTCTGGTGTATTTGTTGGCATTTTATTTTCCTTTTTACCATTGTATTTTTTACCTCTTCACTCCTTGCATATTTTCTACACCCTCACTATCCTTGTTTTTTGTAGATAAGTTAGAAATAAATACTGAAGCTGGTGTAACATCGTCACAACAATCAGTAAACTCTAGCTGAGTTTTGATCATGTCCAGATCTCATTCCAAGAAGACATAGCTGCACGTTAAGATGACCAGAGTTTATACAGACAGGGACCAACATGTAGACAAGGTGAATACAGAAATGTACAGTCTGTTTAGTTTTGTGAGTAAGGCAAGGTAAGATATGATAAAAACATGCCAAATAGCAGGTGATTGTAGTGAATTCTGTTTGCACTTCCTGATAAGGTAAAATAGAGCTCTTAATAAAAATAATAATAAAAAAAAAAAGTATGAGAAACTGATAAAGACATAAAAACCTTTTCAAACATTATAGACATACTGACTCTAATTTACAGACACAGGCAACGTTGGAAATACTATTTTAGAAGATGATTGAAGGAAATTGAGCATTTATATGCCAGTGAGAATATGTGCAGTTACCTTGCATAAGAAGGTTACGTAGTCAAAAAAAAGAAAAGTAAACCCTTGACTTGACTCTGTGTCTTATACCATGAACTAACTAAAAGCCATTAGAAACATTGTTTATGGACAGTTTATTCTGTAATTGTTTAAAACCAGATATTTGTCATATTTCTCTCAAGCATCGGGTACTAGTCACAATCAGAAAAAAGATACAGGGCTAGTCAGCCTGTTAGTTTGATTCAGTAAGGTTAATTGTTATGATGCTGACTCTTTGAACTGGTAGATGTTTCTTCAGCAGACTGCAGCTTTCTGTAAAAATTGTCATTGTCATGGCAACAGAAGTAGGAGGACCATTTTCCTCTTTGAGGATTTTATCAAGAGCAGTGATATGACAGACTGTACTTTTTTAGTGTAGGCACTGTGCTCTTTAAAAGAGGCTGGAGATCATATATAACCCTCTGGAGGATGAGGGAAAATGTTCTTTGGTAGGAATTGCACAGACACAAAGAGATTTTTAGGAAATTAAGGTTAAGAGGAAGAAGGGCAACAAGAAGGGCATCAAGAAGAAAGGAGTCTGCAGCTAAGACATTGCTCAGAGGAACAGGAACTAGTGACACTGCTGGGCCAAATATCACCCCTATTTTTAAAAAAGAAGAAAGGAAAGATTAACTGATATAATCTATGTGGACTTGTGCAAAGCATTTGGCACTGTCCTGCATGACATCCTTGTCTCTAAACTTGGAGAGGCATGGATTTGAGGAATCGAGCATTCAATGGATAGAGAATTGACTGGATGATCGCACTCAAAGAGTTGTGTTCAACAGCTCTATGTCCAGGTAGAGACCAGTGACAAGTAGTAATCCTCAGGTGTTGATGTTAGGACCATCACTGTTCAGCATCATGTTGGCAACATAGACAGTGGGATTGAGGGCACCCTCAGCAATTTTGCCAGTGACACCAAGCTGTGTGATGTAGTCAATACACTGGAGGAAAGGGATGGGATCCAGAGGCTGGAGAGGCGGGACCATGTAAACTTTGTGGAGTTCAACAAGGCCAAGTACAAAGTCCTGACCCTGGATTGGGGTAATTCCAAGCACAAATGCAGGCTAGACTGGGACTGGATGGAGCAGCCCTTAGGAGGACCTGGGGCTGTTGGTTGACAAGATGCTCACCATGACAAGAAGCATGTTTTGCAGCCCAGAAACCACCCATGTCTTGGGCTGCATCCCAAGCAGCATGACCAGCAGATTGAGGGAGGGAGTTCTCCCCCTTTTATCTTGTGAGACCTCACCTTGAGTACTGTATTCAGCTCTGGGGCCCTCAGCACAAGAAAGACATGGAGAGAGTCCAGAGGAGGGCCACAAAGGTACTCTTGAGCACCTCTGCTATGGAGACAAGCTGAGACAGCTGGGCTTGCTCAGCCTGAAGAAGAGAAGGCTCTGGGGATACTTTAAAGCAGCCTTCCAATATCTAATAGGTGCCTACAAGAAAGCTTGGGAGGCACTTTTTATAAGAGCCAAGTAGTGACAGGACAAAGGTGAATGGCTTTAACCTGGCAGAGGGAGACTGAGATATTTCAGGAAGAAATTCTTCACTTTGAGGATGGTGGATGCACTGGCACAGGTTGTCCAGAGAAGCTGTGGCTGTCTCATCCCTGTCAGTGTCCAAGGCTGGGTTGGAAAGGGCTTGGAGCAACCTGCTCTTGTGGAAGGTGTCCCTGCTTGTGGCAGAACGTTGGAACTAGATGGGCTTTAAGGCCCCTTTCATCCTAAACCAGTCTGTGATTCTAAGATTCTATGATTATTAACCTTTTTTACAGTCTACTATAACCGTGATTGGTTTTCTGTTTGCTTAAAAGCTTTTACGTCTTGTTTAGGGAATTCACTGCAAGGGTCTAAATTCCCTGCTGACCTGAGGTCACATCCAAACCTTTTATTCTCTTCCTTGCTGTCAGATTTATGCCTATTACCAGATTCAAAATCTGTTATTAACCTTCTCTCAGACCATGGCTAATGCTGGAGCCACATGGATACCAGCTGCTACTATTTCACCAGATTCAGAGAGGTTAGATCTTGCAGGAGTCTCCAACTGGGGACATTATGACAGAATCTGACTAAAGTGCTGCTTAAGCACCTTCTTCAAAACTTAATATGGTTTATCCATTCCTGAAAGGCACAACACATGCTGATTAATGCATAAACATGGTAAACAGCCTACATTCAGGGTATCATTTAGACTTTCATAAATTCCCCGCAGCTAAGCGATCTTCTGCATTGACACAATGAAGCTTTTGTGTCTGTAACTTCCCTGTCAGTTCCCCTATAGTGTCTCCTCTTTGTCTGGGCTCTGGGAGATCACAGCCCTCCTTTGGCACATATCTTATTCTTTGAGAAAGGAAAACCACCAAGCCCAGATGAAAGCAGATAGACATCTTCTTTCAGTTAATAACCCAGCTATTGCTGTCATAACTCCTTTGATAGCTGGTGCAGAAGGTTTTACTTGGATCCTTTGTGTGCTAATACTGAACCTAGACAGAATACTAGACTGAACCTAGACAGAAAACACCAGTTTCCATTAACAATGCTGTGCATTCAGACAGGGTTACACTTACACATCATAAAGGTTTGACTGACATTTTGTCACAAACATGAATACTTTCCTCATGTATTCAGTTATGAAGCTTGTTATTTTCTATGCTAGAATGGAATCTTGATCCTACTAAAATAGAAAAGACCTTTTCTTTTATCCTGCACAAATCTGAGATTTGAGATTGAAGAATTAAAATTACATGAGAATGTTTAAAGACAATGTTTCAGTAAAAAAAAAAAAATCCTAATAAGGAATGAAAGGAATTACTAGATTAGTATCAGCAAACTCAAACCTGGAGAACAGTTAATTTAATAAATAAAGAATATTCCATTAAAAGAGCTAAAAATAGAGGATTATAACAGCTAGCCATTTCTCAGCAGCTTAATTAAACTATGAAGATGGTAGGGTTTTTTTCAGCACATTGAGTGTGCTGTGTATACTTTACTTACCAAAAATAATTATTGACTTCCAACTAGATTAAATTTTGTCATTATTTTTAAGAAAGTAATTAATCTGAAACAGCATCTACAATTAACTTACTAATTATTAATCAGTAATATAATAGGTTAATGAAACATACTTATCAAAACAGAAGCTAGGATTAGATGCAATGTTTTGGCTGTAAGGGTTTCGTGGGCTGAGAAAACAGAAAAGGTTATATACTTTACTTTTTTCAACTGTCAGGAGAAACATTGTCAGCCAAGTATCATCCTTAATATTTTATTTTTGTGTCAATTTTAGTGAATTTGATTTTAACCTTCATTTCATGCATTTATTTTAGAGTATCTGTTATTCCACACTAAGAATCAATCAATCCTAAAATTCATGCAGATCCAGTGATTTTATATTGGTTTACTGACTTAGCAGCCATAAGGCAGACCTTTTCTAAGGCACAGACACTTCCCAAAGCCAGTGCCACCTAGGACATCCTAGTTTGGGATTCCCAAAACAATATCACTTATTATTATATGCCCCTCTACTTTGCTGTCATGAGACCTCACCTGGAGTATTGGGTGCAGTTCTGGTGTCCTCAACACAAAAAGGACATGGAACTGTTGGAACAAGTCCAGAGGAGGGCCACGAGGATGATCGGGGACTGGAGCACCTCCCGTATGAAGATAGATAGGCTGAGAAAGAGACTTCCAGTATCTGAAGGGGGCCTACAAGGATGCTGGAGAGGGACTCCTCATCAGGGACTGTAGTAATAGGATAAGGGGTAATGGGTTAAAACTTAAACAGGGGAAGTTTAGATTGGATGTAAGGAAGAAGTTCTTTACTGTTAGGGTGGTGAGGCACTGGAATGGGTTGCCCAGGGAAGCTGTGAATGCTTTATGCCTGGTGGTGTTCAAGGCCAGGTTGGACAGAGCCTTGGATGATATGGTTTTTTGTGAGATGTCCCTGCCCATGGCAGGGGGGCTGGAAACAGATGATCTTAAGGTCCTTTCCAACCCTAACTATTCTATGATTCTATGATTCTATATGACATGGTAATTATTTTAATTTTTTTTTTTAATTCTTACTTCTGCTTCATTCGAGGCTCTTTTCAAGGTTTTATGACTTATCCCAATCCTTAACAAACACAAATCTGCTTGTAAGGCATAACAACGAAGACATAACCGAAAAGAATTTTGTGTAGTTGCTTTGTCTGTTTAAAATAAGGGAGAAATAAGGCAAAGGATACTGATCTCCTGGGTACCAATTTCTTGCTTTCTAATAGGTAAGATAAAACATTCTTTTTCATCAGGAGAGTGAGCAATCTGCTCAGTTTCTTTTTCTGCCATCTATGACATACAAGAACTATCAGTGTCCCTCCATAGAGAGAAAGATCTGTATGGATCCCTAAAAGAAATGACAGCATGACATACAACCTTCTTGCATGAAAGCATAGCTCTGATGCAGACTTTCTTCATAAATAGACTCTCAATAAAAAGGTAAACCTGGAACAAAGGCAGAGAAAAAAGCACAGCATGGCTATTGCAGTCACAGATTTCTTTCTAGCCGATATCCCAAAATACAAGGCATATAAAGTCCTGCTGCCACTATTCAGCACAAACGATGCTATTGTTCTTGCATGTTTCAGTGAGTTCTCTTATTGCATTACTCAACTCTGAAGCACGTTCTTCATACTTTTTTTCTATCGCATTGTCCTGGGTTCAGCTGTAATAAATATTTCTCTCCTTCTTAGTAGCTGATGCAGTGCTCTGCTTTTAGCTTTAGTCTGAGAACAATGCTGATAACACACCAATGTTTTAGTTGTTGCTAAGTAATGCTTACCCCAGTCAAGGACTTTTCAGTCTCATGCTCTGCCAGTGAGAAGGGACATAAGAAGCCAAGAGGAAGCAGAAACAGGACACCTGACCCAAACTAGCCAAAGGGGTATTTCATACCACAGTATGTCATGCCTAGTATATAAAGTGGGGGCTGTTACTTGAAAGGCCCAGATCGCTGCTCAAGTAGGACTGGGTATCAGTCGGTGGATGGTGAGCAATTGTATTGCACATCACTTGTGTTTATTGAGTTTTTTTGTTTCCTTCCATTTTTAGTTTCATGTTCTCTCCCCTTGTCATTTCCCTCATCATTATTATTATTAGTGGTAGTAGTTTTGCATTATATTTTAGTCAATGGACTGTTCTTATCTGAACTCGTGGAGTTTAAATTTTTTCAATTCTCCTCACCATCCCTCCAGGAAAAGGGGGAAAGTAGGGGTAGAGTGAGCAAGCGGTTGCATCGGTCTGAATAACCGGCTGGGCTTAAACCATGACACACATTCTTCAATTTTTTTTTTTTTTCATGCAAATTGCTTTTTCTCATGTGTAAGCCTTAATTTAATTCATAGAATCTGGACTCATGTAGTTTGTGTCCTGAGAACCATGAAAATACTACGCAAAAAAAGTGAAGGAGATGTCCCAGTTTGAAAGGTTAAGATCTTCTATCCTTTGCCTTAAGATGTCCTTCCACAGAGGTCAGTAACTCCGTTAGATTGCAACAGTGTTAAGACCTGCTTCTTTCCTTGTTTTTGTTTTTTCTCCAGCTAGGACGATAAGATTAAACTCAAGCAGAAAGCAAATAATGAGAATAAGACACTGATATAAGTAAGAAGTAAAGCACATGAAGTCAATACATTTAGACTTTCATTGCAATGGTGTAGGCTAACAAACAGGCCTTTACCAGAAAATGCTCCCAGCACACTGAAAGCACATGAATAATGTATAATAATATGGACTGAGAGCTGAGTGAATAGATCAGCTGTTTTTCAAAGGATATTCTGTCCCTGAATGTAATATATGAAATATGTAACTTTTCACAAGGCCAAAAGTCCTTGAAATGGATGAGGCAATGACTGGATTCAGAGACCATTCAGACAAATTGCAAGAAAAGTGCTACTGGTAGAAATAGTATTTATTTGCATGGTTTTCTATAATTTTAAGCAGAGTATATTTTATAGTTTTCTGACACGCATTGATTGCATGAGGCCAATGTCTATGTTGTAGATTGTCTCTATCATAGAGATGTCCTTCAGGAATCTGTTGGCAATTCTGGGTACTGCAATTTTCCCAAAGTGACCTCAAGGCTGTGGCAACAAATACTCTGACACACTCATATTGATTTCTCTGTGATAAATGTCTTTGCCAGAGTGCTTGAAAAGTACAGCACAGAATGATCTCTCCATCATCAAGCAATTTGCAGAAAAAGATTCTGTAACACTTGGGAAATTGTACAGCCTTTTCACACTACCAAAGTGGGTAGGAGAGTAACAGTTTTCTTACTATGCATCATAGATCTATTTTTCACGAAAGTCTACAATGCCATTGTATTTCTTAGTAAGACCTTCAGAAACCCAGGGTTTATTTTTTTTCTTCTTAATGTCTAAGGATGTGAAATATACAGCATTTTATAGAATCATAGAATGGTTTGGGTTGGAATGGACCTTAAAGATCATCCACTTCCAACCTCCGGCCATGGGCAGGGATAACTTTCACTAGACCAGGTTGCTTAATTTCCAATCCAGTCTGGCCTTGAACATTTCCAGGGACAGTTTGCCAGGATAAGTCTTCTCCACCAAAAATCCTTTAGAAAATTTGGTTTGGGTTCAAAGTGTAATTTATTTGCAGATTGGTTTTCTTTAATGCCTATCATGAGCTGGATGAATAAATTATAAAAAAATTTTAATTTTAAAAAATTAGATGCTTATACTGAAGCCAATATAAGCCTAGCATGGTCAAGGAAAGGAGAAAAAAACAAGGACTGTATATTTGTTGTTATTCAGTCTCCAATACAACTTAGAAAAACCCTGGGGCTCCTTAAATTATTTTCAGCTGTTTACAGCCCTGTGGTGCAAGTCGTGCATCTGGAAAGTTCTATGGTAGAAAGTTGTCATAGCTCCTCTCCCAGGATTAGACCAGGAGGAGATGAAGCTCTTAGCTCCATGGTGACTCACCTTGGGAAAAAGAAGTTAAAGAGCTTTTCAGCTTCTACTGGGGTTATTCAAAGTACTGCTGTCATTATTTTCCAATTGCACACTGTGTAATCCCATGAGGGGGAGAAGAAGGGATGGCACCAACATATAATAAGGGTTAGGTAGCAATGGGGTCTGTAGTCAAAATTAAACAGAAACCAGTATGCATGGTGATATAATTAGAAAGATCACTATTTAAATATGAGCAGCACTGTGGGTTAAGGACAACAGTGACACTGTTTTTATTGTGTACAATGGGCCTGAAGTTACTATTATGATTTACGCAGATGGTTAACGCCACATATTTTCCAGGTTCTCACATGAGCAGAAGAAAATATTTCATATAGCTTCACAAGAGACTCTTTGATTTCATTTTCCTAAGCATACAAAGTCACCTTGCAGGATCCATATGGACAAAACAAAGTAATTGTGTTGTAATCTTCGATTACAGACTTCTGGGGAACCTCTTGGAAAAGCTGCATGTAACCTAAGAGCTGTGGGCTGAGAACCTCTGGGGTACCTGATTTAAAGTCTGCTTCAAAATCAAATAGGAATGGCATCAACTTAACTGCCTGGAAAACAGTCAAGAGTAGGGAGTGTTTGCTGTGATAAAATTCAGGCACTTCCTTAGACGGGATTGGACAGAACAATTTTCACTTTTAAAGCTTGGTAACTGTTCCTGTTGAGAAAGTCGTATTGTTTAAAGATTTAAAGGTAACCTATATGTTTACCTATACTGTGTGTATTTATGCAGGTGGATAGTTCAAAGAAATAGGAAACAAAGCAAATGGTGCTGTTAGTGGCATCATGTGTGAAGCACCTTGCTGCCTCTACTTTCCTATATCACAGTGAGAGGTATAGCCATAGGACTTGCAATGCAAATGGAACCTTTTCAGCATGGACAGGTTGCCCCTATACGGTATTAATGTGTACAGAGTCTCTGTCTTGTTAATAACACTGATGTACCTCATTCAGTACTGTGGAGGACAGGAACCAGGAAAAAGGAGTCCTGGGGTTCTGCAAACACCTAGATGTGGGTGATGGGATAGAAATAGTTAACGAAATGTGTGGGGGGTGAAGACAGTTTGGAAGTGAGCTCTGAGGCCTTAGTGTTTAACAAGTCCTGAGGCGATGAGCTGGGCTGTTGAAGGACAGGGAAGGTAGAAGAGCAAGCCTCTGGAGAATGGGCCTGGATGTAGTTGTGGCGGGAATCTCAGTTGGAGGCTAGAGGATGTGATTAATTTTCGATCTGGTGGTGTGGCTCAGCCGAACTGCTTGCTGAATGTAAGCAAAGATGTACGCTGAAAGGAAGCGAATTCAAACCACGTGGATTGCCTCTCACAGGGCGGGGGTAAGCGGCTGAGAACTATGGGGTCTGCTTTAACAAAGGAGCAGGGAAATGTTCTAAAAGTTTTTGCTATGATTCTTAAGCAGTATGGGAAAAAAAGATGATAACGAAGAATTGAAAAGTATCCTTCTCTGGGCATCAAAAGTTGATCTGACTATTGATTCAACTAATATTTATACCCTGGAGATTTGGGACAAAATTAGTGTTAATTTGTGGGACTGTGCTACAAAAAATGATAAAGTTGCTGCCAATTTATTGAGCCCATGGTGAGTTATTTCTAAAACTTTAAAACTTCATGCCGGCTCACAAGCACAGGAGGCAGAAGCGGCACCTTCGGCTCCCTCACCACCACCTTCTTTGCCAGATTCTGCCTTGAGATTAAAAAGTCAGCCTGCTGTTGTTGCTCCTGTGGTTCTGCCGTCTGATAATTCTGATGGTGACCTGGATGGTCCTTTTGACCTGGAGCCTGTGGATCCGGAAAAGGAGCCTGATTTATATCCCCTAGATCCTTATGACAAATGGGCAGCTGTAAAGGGAGAAGTGAGACAGGAGGGGTATGCAGATGTATTGAGTGCTTTCCTGGTGGTGTATGTACTGGATCAGGACCTTCTGTGGGAAGGTCTCTCATATGTTCTTATCAAATATAAGAGGCAAATGGTGACAGACCATGGACTCAGGGCCCCATATACAACTCATTTCATACAGTCTATCTGTGATACTCATGTATTTATCCCAAATGATTTCAAAATGTTGTTTCATTTGATAATGACGGACATGCAATATACTATGTGGGAATCAAAAACAAGGCAGCTTGCAGGCACCCAGGTTGCTGAAAATTTAGCACTGAGGGCACATAACCCACTGCGAGCAGTTACTGTTGCTGTATTGCTGGGTCAGGCTGATTTTGGCACCAGCGCTGCACAAGTTAGGATTTGCCAGGCAGGCTTGCAGCAAGTTAAACAACTGGCACTGCGAGCTTTGAAAACTGTCCCTGATGCTGGTAAAGAGAGACAGCCCTTTGTCAGAATGAAACAAGAGGCAAACGGGCCATTTATGAAGTTTTTAGACTGACTTAATGAGGCTCTGGAGAAACAGATTGTTAATGAGAAAGCACGTGAATATATTTTCAAACAACTTGCTACTAAGAATGCTAACCTAACTATTAGAAAGTATCTCGGCCATTACGAGATCTGAGCATAGGTGATATGTTAAATGCTTGTATGAATGTCGGGTCTAGACAACACAACCTGTCTCTGATTGTGGAAGCATTTGCGGCATTGTCGACTAAGTCACAGCAGTTCTTTTTGTGCAGTCAGGACGGCCAATTGAAAAAAGAATGTCCAAAAATAAAAGCAAGTAATAAAAGGGGGGCACCTGGAATTTGCTTGCGCTGTCGTAAAGGATGCCATTATGTAAGTCATTGCAGATCAAAATTGGGCCGGGATGGGCAGCTTTTAAATTTACTGGGAAATGCTTGGAGAAGCGCGGCGAGGGGCCGCGCCATGATAACAAATTATCCCTCCGAAAGGCCCTCTCGGGGTCCTGCCACAGTTCATGCGCCAGCACAAGCAGCTGCACTGGAGTAGACCTGGCCACCTTGGGGGAGACAATAATTCAAGACACATTAGTTGTGCTTATTCCAACAGGCACATATGGCCCATTCAGGCATGGAAAGGCAGCACTGTTAATTGGACTATCCTCTACAGCAATAAGGGGTCTTTTTGTGCTGCCAGGGGTCATAGATGTTGACTTTGAAGGATAAATTAAAATAATGGCGTGGACTCCATTGCCACCATGTACTATACCAACAGGAAGACAAATTGCACAATTAATATATTTTTCACCCTACTTACTGGATGCTGGCTACGCTATGCAGGTTTCAGAATGTTTTAACTCTGCAGGGATATCTGAAATTTATTGGACTCAACAATTAACTTCGGACCGACCCCAGTTGTCCTGTACTTTAAAATCATGGGGGACAAACATTACTTTGCAAGGAATAGTCAATAGTGGAGCAGATATTACAGTCATTTCTGCATCACAATGGCCAAATCATTGGCCTTTAATGGACGCTCATGCCTCATTAACGGGGATTGGTGGTAGAACCTCTCCGAAGCAGAACAGAGAGCTTGTTGGAATACACTGAAGTACGGATTTTTCCTAGTGACCACTATTTTGCAGCAGGTCCCACCTTTAACCTGGAAATCAGATGAGCCAGTGTGGGTAGATCAGTGACCCCTCCCAAAAGAAAAACTGCTGCAATTACATAAATTGGCGGATGAACAGCTGAAAGCTGGTCACATAGTCCCCACAACCAGCCCATGGAACACATCTGTCTTTGTGATTCAGAAGAAAAATAATGCTTGGAGGTTTTTACATGACCTAAGAAAGATAAATGAGATCATTGAAGATACTGGAGCTTTGCAACCTGGGCTCCCCTCACCAGCAATGTTACCACAAACATGGACTCTTATTGATTTAAAAGATTGTTTTTTCATGATACCTCTTGCTCCACAAGATGCACCATGATTTGTCTTTTCTGTGCCTTCTATCAATGCTACAGAGCCACGTAAAAGATTTCATTGGGAAGTGTTGCCACAGGTCATGAAAAACAGTCTTACGCTATGTCAGCAATTTGTAGAAGAAGTTTTGAGCATCTGTATGAGAGTGCCTTGAGAATGTTTTAATCTATCATTATAGAATCATAGAATAGTTAGGGTTGGAAAGGACCTCAAGACCATCTAGTTCCAACCCCCCTGCCGTGGGCAGGGACACCTCACACTAAACCATACCACACAAGGGTTCATCCAACCTGGCCTTGAACACCACCAGGGATGGAGCACTCACAACCTCCCTGGGCAACCGATTCCAGTGCCTCACCACACCAACAGGAAAGAATTTCCTCCTTATCTCCAATTTAAACTTCCCCTGTTTAAGTTTTAACCCGTTACCCCTTGTCCTGCCACTACAGTCCCTGACAAAGAGCTCCTCCCCAGCATCCCTATGGGCCCCCTTCAGATACTGGAAGGCTGCTATTAGGTCCCCACGCAGCCTTCTCTTCTCCAGGCTGAACAGCCCCAACTTCCTCAGCCTATCTTCATACGGAAGGTGCTCCAGTCCCCTGATCATCCTCGTGGCCCTCCTCTGGACTTATTCCAACAGTTCCATGTCCTTTTTATGTTGAGGACACCAGAACTGCACACAATACTCCAGGTGAGGTCTCACAAGAGCAGAGTAGAATGGCAGGATGACCTCCTTTGACCTGCTGGTCATGCTCTTTTTGATGCAGCCCAGGATACGGTTGGCTTTCTGGGCTGCGAGCGCACACTGCCGGCTCATGTTCATTTTCTCATCGACCAGCACCCCCAAGTCCTTCTCTGCAGGGCCACTCTGAATCTCTTCTTTGCCCAGTCTGTAGCTATGCCTGGGATTGCTCCGACCCAGGTGTAGGACCTTGCACTTGTCATGGTTGAACTTCATGAGGTTGGCATCAGCCCACCTTACAAGCGTGTCAAGGTCCCTCTGGATGGCATCCCTTCCCTCCAGCATATCAACCGGACCACACAGCTTGGTGTCATCGGCAAACTTGCTGAGGGCGCACTCAATCCCACTGTCCATGTCAGCGATGAAGATGTTAAACAAGACCGGTCCCAACACCGATCCCTGAGGGACACCACTCATTATATGGATGACATTTTAATTGCTGCAGAATCAGAACAAATAGCCCAAAAAATGAAATGGCAAAGTGATCCAAGCAGTCTCAACAGCAGGATTCCAAACTGCAGAAAAGGAAATTCAAGAAGCTCCACCCTGGAAATATTTAGGATGGAAAATATCTGAACAGAACATTCAACCACAGAATCACCCTGAGGACAGGAGTAAAGGCTTTAAATGATTTACAAAAACTCTTAGGAACCATAAATTGGATCCGTCCTCTATTGGGAATATCTATGAAAGAACTTCATTCCCTCTTCAAGTTATTAGAGAGAGATCCATGTTTGACATCTCCTCAAACACTCACCCCCTCTGCACGAGCCGCCCTTGATAAAGTGGTTGTAAAATTTACCTGTCGAGTTGCTCATAGGCAAAAAAATGGACCACCCTATTAGCCTTTTTATTTTTTATTCATCTTTTCAACCCTGTGGGCTGTTAGCACAGTGGGTTCCACAAGATACAGATCCATTGATTATTTTGGAATGGATATTTTTGTCACATAATTTTGGAAAAACAGTTACAACTGCCATTGAAATGATAGCTATGGTCATTCAGAAAGGGAGAGAGTGGTTATTGACTTTAGATGGTGTCAAACCTAACACTGTCTGTCTCTCGATACAAAACAACTAAACTTTTTAACTTACCAGTCTTTTGTTTTCCACTGTGCTCTAGCAGATTTTACAGCGCAAATTCATATTCATTTCCCAGGTCACAAAGTTGTGCAGTCCTTACATTCTCTTTTCCTTTTGCCTGCTCCACAGTTAACTATTACGCCAATAACTGAGGCCCCCACAGTATTCATTGATGGGTCTGGCAAGACGGGCTGAGCAGTAATAGTTTGGAAAGATGATGAAGGACACTGGAAAAATGATAAGCACATTGTTACAGGATCTCCTCAGGTAGTAGAACTCTCTATTGTACTCCATGTTTTTACATTATGGACTACTACAACAAATATTATTACAGATTCTGCCTATGTGACAGGCCTTGTTTCTAGGCTAGAACATGCTTTTTTGAAGGAAATTTCCAACAGAACATTATTTGCCCTTCTCTGGGAGCTCAAGTGGCTCCTGGATCACCGGGTACACCCATACTTTATGAAGCATATATGCTCACATACTTCTCTCCCTGGACCTATAAGCGAGGGAAATACACAGGCTGATAATCTTGAAGGTCTTACTGTCTTACCTGACCATTTTGTACAAGCTCACTTATCCCATGGCTTTTATCATCAAAATGCAAAAGCTCTGCAACATACTTTACAGCTAAATCAGGACCAGGAGAGGCAAATCATGCAATCATGTCCTTATTGCCAACAAGTTCTACCCACACCAATGATTGGAAATAATCCTCGTGGTCTTTTGTCACTTGAAATTGGCAGACAGATGTTACTCATGTACCAGAATTTGGCAAATACAAATATATCCATGTTTCTGTTGGCACTTTTTCATCTTGTATTTATGCATTGGTACATTCAGGTGAAAAGGGCAAAGATGTTTGTCAACATTCCATTACAGCTTTTTCTACCCTGGGAGTTCCAAAAACTATAAAAACAGATAATGGCCCAGGTTATATAGCACACAAAACGCAAGTATTTCTTCAACAGTGGGGAATTCAACATTTTACGGGTATTCCACATTCTCCCACAGGCCAAGCAATTATTGAACACACACATAGCATCCTTAAGGCTATGTTGAAGAAACAAAAAAGGGGGAGTTCAGGGTTAACCCCACAAGAACGTATAGCAGAAGTTTGTTATGTTTTGAATTTTTTAAATCGCTTTACGGAGGATGGACCTCCTATACAGCGACATTTCGGGTGTTCTAAGAATTTTGAACAGGGAAAAGCTCATGTTAAAGTGTGTAATCTTGAAACTCATGAACAGGAAGGCCCATTCCTTTTAATAACCTGGGGACCAGAGTATGCTTGTGTTTCCACAGATAAAGGACCTCGTTGGGTCCCTGCACGATGGGTTTGTCCTGCCTTGTCTTCCTTCTGTCTCTTCATCACTAGAGAACTGACCCTACCATGGCTTCCCGCCCAGTCAAAAAAGAATGTCTGGAGAGCATTAGCCAATGTGACGGGACAAGACACCCTGTGCCTGTCGGTTGCTACACCTACGAGTCTTTTTGGACTGCTGTTGGAATCAAAGTCAACCTCAAATCCTGTGAACACGTGGGATGGCTGGGGGGTATAATAACACAGCTGCAAGAAATTGATTTGTTAAGATCTGTAAAAATTAATATGTATCTGTATTTTCATTACATAGTTTGAAACCAATTGTTAGTGCAAAATGTTAACTGTTCTTTAACTGTTTATTTGCTACGAGTGAAAGAATAGTATTGAGAATGTTTGTTTTATTAGTTTTTATTAGCTTAGACAGTTTCTTATTAATCCAGCCCTTAAGCAGGTGTTGATAGTGTACATACAAAACAAAAAAGGGGGAGATACGGGGAGTGAAGGTGTACAGTTTGGGAGTGAGCTCTGAGGCCTTAGTGCTTAACAAGTCCTGGGCCGATGAGCTGGGCTACTGAAGGACAGGGGAGGTCGAAGAGCAAGCCTCAGGAAGATGGGCCCGGATATAGTTGTGGCAGGAATTTCTAGATGGAAGCTAGAGGATGTGGGGCTTGTGAGAGGATCTGCAACATTGTGATTAGACTATTTACCTGGAGGGTTTCACAGGGGCCAATGAGACTGAACGTGGTATGTATGTGTAGGTTGGAAAGTACCAAACAAGGGGATAAAAAGGGCTTTGTAACAGTAAACAAGGATTTGAGTCTGCATTAACTTGAGTCCATGTCATGAAATGACACAGAAATGGATCCAGGCATTATCACCGCGGTCCGGCTTAAGCCTTGGGGACAGTAAAGAAAACACCAGGTGCTATTGCCATGGTCTGGCTTAAGCCTTAGGAACAGTGAAGAAAACACCAGGTGTTAATGCCTAGGTCGGGCCTAAGCCTTGGGAACCGTAAAGAAAACAATGAAGGGTAAAGATCGGCTAGCAAAACAAAGCAGGCAGTTTACAAGATAAAACAGGATGTGCATCTCAAAGACAGACCAGTGTGAATATTTGTAACCCTTAGTAGTTTTGCTAAATCGGGATGATAAGGAAGCAAGAGAGTGGAAGGTTATTGCTTAGCACTTAGTAGACTATAAAAGGGATGCAAGACTCAAAATAAAGGTCTTCAGATTTAACCAGAACTGGAGTCCGCCTTTGATACGCCACACCTAGACTCTGGCTCAGCTCTCTCATATTGTGTGTTGCTGTCTCTTTCAGTTCAGGAGAAAAATAATCTAAAAACCACTGCATGTTTTGCTGTAGGAACGCAAGAAATAAAGCAAAGGTTGAATTCAAGACCACAGCTAAGATCTAGGTCATGAGGCCAGTACCACCGCTACACGCAAAGTAAAGTTGCTTAATTGGAAACCATGGAGCCAAAGTGCGACAGCCCCTGAGCTTTCTTCACATCTTACAGAGCTGTCCTGGGTTAAGCAGTAGCAATCAGTTTTTCTCCTTCTTAGCACCTGGTGCAGCACTGTGTTCTGATTTTCAGCCTGGGAACAGAGCTGATAACACCCATGTTTTTAGTTGTTGCTAAGTAATGTTTACGGTGACTAAGGACTTTGTGAGTGTCATGCTCTGCCAAGGATGAGGGGAGGCCGGGAGGAAGCAGAGACAGGACACCTGACCCAAGCTAGCCAAAGAGGTATTCCATACCACAGCACGTCATGCCCAGGGAGGTAACTGGGAGTTACCTGGAAGGGCATGGGCTCTCTTCAGGGTGGGGTCTAACTCATTCGGCGGGTGGTATTGTATTCTCTTCCCTTGTTATTTTCTCTCATCATCACTGGTGATAGCAGTAGCGGTTTGTGTTATACCTTAGCTACTGGGCTGTTCTTATCTCAACCCCTGCGAGTTACATTCTTTTGATTCTCCTCCCCATCCCTCCAGGAGTTGGGGGGGGAGTGGGGGGGGTCATGTGTGAAGGAAAGAAAGAGGGAGAAAAAGGGGGGGAGTGAGTGAACAAGCTGTGTGGCTCGGTTTAAACCACGACACTTGTGTATTTCTTTTTTCATGTCCCAGTCTTTCAAAACTATATGATTAATAGCTATCCAGTGCTATGTCAATAGAGCTCCACTTGTTTGTTTGACCGGCAAGTGTGATCCATAGATATTTATGTGTATAGTAGTGGGAAAAGAGAACAGTTTTCACATGTTCCCTGGGAAATGCTATATGGTTCTTATTAAGGACAGAACTTACAAAACAGTGCTTGCTAGGAAACTGTAGAAAAGTAATCAAGCATTTTAATATTGTATACTTTTTAGATCTATATCTCATATCAATTTGATTTTTATTGCTGGTGTTCTAACTTTTTTCCAGCTGTCATTCATCTAATTCACAGCAGCGGCCACTCAAATTATTGTAGTCAATATGAGAGCCAAATTACCTGTCAACATTCTGCGTTTATATTTGTTCTAAATACCATTAACTCTGAGCATATTGTCTCTGCAAGTGCAAGAGCGAGTAGGAATGCCAACAGAAATTAAATTGCCTATTATCACTTTTGAGAAAGGATGTGATATATTTTAAAGAGGTGATTGTGTTTTCTACACGTATTTTGTGAACTGGCATCTCTGTTACTTCCTGATCCAACTTTCCTGAAGTCAATAATTTTTTAGAGAATTAATACAGAGCTGGATTAGGCTCAGTATGATTGATAGAAAGATATTCACCAAATACAACATATTTAACAATAATTGTCAATCATTTTGCCTTGGTAGATCTTAGAAGCTTAAGGAAATAATAGGTATCTAAACAGATGAAATTACTGATCCTTCTGTTCTAGTATCCTGTTCCTGACAATGAGTGTTTGATCCAGAATGAGATATATTCAGGATTCTCCCTCTTTAGTAAGACTCTAGCTGTTTACTTTCTTTCTCTTACAAGTCTTTGCATATGTAACCCATGTAGAAAAGAGGTTGAATATTTCTGTTCTCACTATAAGTTTCATAGTTACCATTTTTTTGCTAAAGATCAAGAAAATAACAAAAGTTGTCAATATAGAGTAATTAAATGTGGTCGGACTGAGTAGATGGCATATAGAGAGGAACTGTCTTTTGTTTACTTGTATATTTTCTGTGGTTTTCATTTCTGTATATTTTCTGTTTTACTTGTGTATTTTCTGTGTATTTCTCAGCCTTTGTCTTCTTCCATAGTCAGTTTTGTCACTTTACTAATATCAACAAACTTCCATTTCAGTAGTGACAAGAACTTTTATAATCCCTCTCCATCTCTTAGATAAGTGAAGGGTTAAGACAATGTAGCCAGAGCTGTTAAAATCGCATTACAAAAAATAATTCTCAATGCATGCTTATTGATGTTTGACTATAACTTGAGAGTAGGTGTTAATAAAACTCAGTGTGTGAATGCTTGATGAAAGTAATCATAAGAAGCATTCAAAAGAGTATTTAATGAATTCAGGTAGCTGTTGAAAGAAATATCCTCTGAAAAAGTGGTTTTGGCATTAGCTCAGCTCTTTCCAGAACTTCAGAGATGACTTGTTAGTAAAAATGTAGTCAGGAATAATCTAAACTATATTTACTTGTAACTGACACTCCTTTGAAAAGCTACAGTCGAGTTTAGTAGAAATATATTCAGAAATAGAAATACACTTCTGATAGCGTTGTGGTTTTAATGGTCTACTAATAAAAATGTAGTAATGTTGGTGAAATGTGCTGCACGATTGCCTTTTTTTTTTTTTCTTTTAAGGGGAAGATTTCTTACTCCTTTGATTGTTTCACTTATTTCAATGGGAATAGGAAGTGGCTGGAAGAGTAAAATATTCTGCATGAATAAAGATGACAGGTTATATTTTGTTTTAGGACAGAGAAGACCTTCTGTCAGGTAATGGGAACCTTTCAATCCACAGTATGATTCACTTCAATTCTTGCACAGCTCTGAATACCTTTAGAGCTTGGATGTTTTACCACCCAGACACAAACCTATGGTCAAAACTCAGGAAGAGCAGAAAAAAGACTGTAGAAATGACTCTCAAATGGCAAACTATTTATTTTGAAATTACATGTTCAGCTTCTAGGAAATAGTTTGCCAGCCAAAAATTGGATTTATGGAAAAGCAAAGAGAGGACTCACTGGTGATCATTGTTAACAAAAAAGATAGAATTTGCATATTGGTTGTAAAATATTTGTATGAAATTTCAAGTCACCCACTCAGTTAATTGGTAGCTAGAGTTGTTTACCAACAGCCATTTTGAAGAATAGCCTTGAAAATAACTCTGATAAGTAATTACCCTGTCTGGAAATGATGCTTGATATCAAAAAGCTATCACATTCTAGAGACCAGAACTATTAGATTTAAGAAAATCTAGGTTTGAGTTTGTTTGGTTTGTTTGCTTGGTTGGTTGAGTGGTTTTGGTTTGTTGTTTTTATTTTTAAATCTGAACATGAACAGGACCTAAATCCAATGTTCAAATAATTAAAAAAAAAATATGTTTTTGATGAAGTAAATTATTCACTTCAACAGAATTGGTTATAAGTGAGTTCTCAGTTACATAAAGGTCTCTCAAACCAATGCTAGCAACAAATAGCTGTATTTAAAAAAGATTGCAGCTGATACTTTCCTTTTACACAAAAAATGTAGTGCATAATATTCTGATGTTCAGCAAATTTCATATTCCCGGAGAATAACATTCCACTGATTCTCTTTTTATACCAGCTGCATATTTCAGCTTCAATCTTGGGCATATTCATTCACTAAAATGTACAGCATGGTGGCAAAACAAGTTTTATGTTGCCCCTAGAGAAAAAAAAAAATGCAACAGAGGGAATATAAATACTTAAACTAGTAATAGCCATTAGTCAGTCTTACAGAGTGAAGTAGAGGGCAAAATCCCCAGCAGATGTTAAGATTAGTGGCTAACCTCAATCAAATTAGTCTATGGTGATTCACACCAGCTGAGATTCAGAAGGTGAATATCTGAGGTGCATATGTGGACTACATTACTTACTCCAAAGTTTGAGGACATTTCTGCCTTCAAGTCAATAATGTGCTACTTAGTTTGATTATATTAATATTTATCTCCTGTCATTTGTTGAGAATGTGGTACTCCAGGGCAGCCTTGGATGCAGTGATCACGAGATGGTCAAATTTGAGATCCCTAGGACAGTGAGAAGAGCGTGTAGCAAGCTCACTGGCCTGGACTTCAAAAGAGCAGACTTTAGCCTCTTCAGGAGCCTGCTTAGTAAGGTTCCATGAGATATAGCCCTGGAGGGCAGGGGGGCCCAAGACTCTTGGTTGATATTCAAGGATCACCTGCTACAAGCTCAGGAGTGCTGCATCCCAACTAGAAGGAAGTACAGCAGAAGGGCCAGGAGGCCTCCTTAGGTGGATAAGGAGCTGCTGAGGAAAATTCAAAGCAAAAAAGAGGCTTATAAAAAATGGAAGCAAGGACAGGAGGCCTGGGTAGAGTACAGGGATGTTGTCCGGGAAGCTAGGGACCAGGTTAGGAAGGCTAAGGCCCAGTTAGAATTAAACCTAGCCAGGGATGTTAAGGGTAACAGGAAGGGATTCTACAGGTACGTAGCAAACAAAAAACAGACTAGGGACAAAATAGGCCCCCTGAGGAAGCTTTCAGGAGAACTGGCTACCCAGGATTTGGAGAAGGCTGAGGTTCTGAATGACTTCTTCGCCTCGGTCTTCACTGGCAAAGGCTCTGACTGCACCACCCAAGTCTTAGAAGGTAGATGCAGGGATTGTGAGAATGATGATCTTGGGTCCACTGTAGGAGAGGATCTGGTTTGAGACCATCTTCAAAATCTGAACGCACACAAGTGCATGGGACCTGATGGAATCCATCCGCGGGTCCTGAAGGAGCTGGCGAATGAAGTTGCTAAGCCACTGGCCATTGTATTTGAAAAATCATGGCAGTCAGGTGAAGTTCCCGACGACTGGAAAAAGGGAAATATAACCCCCATTTTCAAGAAGGGGAAAATGGAAGACCCAGACCAGTCAGTCTCACCTCTGTGCCTGGTAAAATCTTGGAGCACATTCTCCTGGATGGCATGCTAAGGCACATGAAAAACAACAAGGTGCTTGGTGACAGCCAGCATGGCTTCACTAAGGGGAAATCCTGCCTGACCAATTTGGTGGCCTTCTATGATGGGGCTACAAAATTGATGGACAATGGTAAAGCAGTTGATGTCATCTACCTGGATTTGACACTGTCCCACATGACATTCTTCTCTCTAAATTGGAAAGATATCAATTTGATGGATTGACCTCTCGGTGGATAAAGAACTGGCTGGACGGCCGCACACAAAGAGTTGTGGTCAATGGCTCGATGTCCAGCTGGAGACCAGTAACGAGTGGTGTCCCTCAGGGATCGGTGTTGGGACCGGTCTTGTTTAACATCTTCGTTGCTGACATGGACAGTGGGATTGGGTGCGCCCTCAGCAAGTTTGCCGATGACACCAAGCTGCGTGGTCCAGTTGATATGCTGGAGGGAAGGGATGCCATCCAGAGGGACCTTGACACGCTTGTAAGGTGGGCTGATGCCAACCTTATGAAGTTCAACCACGACAAGTGCAAGGTCCTACACCTGGGTCGGAGCAATCCCAGGCATAGCTACAGACTGGGCAAAGAAGAGATTCAGAGTGGCCCTGCAGAGAAGGACTTGGGGGTGCTGGTCGATGAGAAAATGAACATGAGCCGGCAGTGTGCGCTTGCAGCCCAGAAAGCCAACCGTATCCTGGGCTGCATCAAAAGGAGCATGACCAGCAGGTCAAAAGAGGTGATCCTGCCATTCTAGTCTGCTCTTGTGAGACCTCACCTGGAGTATTGTGTGCAGTTCTGGTGTCCTCAACATAAAAAGGACATGGAACTGTTGGAATAAGTCCAGAGGAGGGCCACGAGGATGATCAGGGGACTGGAGCACCTCCCGTATGAAGACAGGCTGCGTAAGTTGTGGCTTTTCAGCCTGGGGAAGAGAAGGCTGCGTGGGGCCCATCGGGATGCTGGGGCGGGACTCTTCATCAGGGACTGTAGTGTCAGGACAAAGGGTAACGGGTTAAAACTTAAACAGGGGAAGTTTAGATTGGATATAAGGAGGAAATTCTTTCCTGTTAGGGTGGTGAGACACTGGAATCAGTTGCCCAGGGAGGTTTTGAGTGCTCCATCCCTGGCAGTGTTCAAGGCCAGGTTGGATGAAGCCTTGTGTGGGATGGTTTAGTGTGAGGTGTCCCTGCCCATGGCAGGGGGGTTGGAACTAGGTGATCTTGAGGTCCTTTCCAACCCTAACTATTCTATGATTCTATGATTTACACAAGTTAGGTTGTCATGACAGCTGTTCTTTGCTTATGTAGCTGAAGCCACCAATTTATGGAGTTTTCTAAACCAGTCTCTTTTTCCCAATATAAACATACCTACCGTGATTTTTCAGTGCCTTTGAGCATCAGAAGTGTGTCATCTTCAAATCTGTGCTGGGTATTCCAAAGGTAAGAGTTAAGCTGAATCTTTCAGATTTATGCATTATAATTCTGGTTTTGCACTTATTGCACTGAATCCTTATGAAATACTGTATTGATTTTTATAATATGGCTATTTTCAGAATCTTTCTTAAACTGACCAGTTAAATGACTGAATTAGGGACAGATTTCTTTGAGTTTATTCAATCAAAATGCGCTTCCTGCATTTAGCATATTTTAAAATGGCTTTCTGTGCTTTGCTTTCTAACCCATGGAATATCCTCTCAAAGGCAAGCAAGCCTGAAAATCTTGTTGCTACTTGCACATTTCAAGGTCTTTTTGTTTGTAGTGCTGCCTGTTGTTACCAAATCTTTGCTTCCTTTGGCTTAGTCACATTAAATTAATTGAAATTTGCTTTGTGTAGCTTACTGTCTATAATTTCGGCTATGTAAAAAGAGGAAATGTTTGAGTATGAGTACCTACTATGATACAAGGCTGTCTGGAAATGTCAGCTGAACCTTTTGAATATGTTTTAAAGAGAAGGGTCTGTATAAAATATAAAGTGCTGCTGCAACTACATAAACTACAATTCAGTTTGCAAGAACTGTTGAGCTTTGGAGCATAAGCCCATTGCCAGCAGGAGTCAGAAATTTTTCCACCTGGAAAAATTAACTGAACTATAGGGGAGAAAATAGACATCTCCATCTTGTAATGTTTTAAATTCTTTCGGTTTTGAGGGAAACAGTTCCTTGCCTAGCAATTGTAATCATTCAGAGGCATTTATTTACCAGAGTTATACAGCAATGGACTGTGTCCCAGTCATTGAAAAAAATCATCAACCAGTGGTGGTATTACACATCCCACAAAAACTTGGAATAAACTCTTGTCGTGGTTTAAACCCAGACACACAGCTCGTTCACTCACTCCCCCCCTTTTCTCCCTCTTTCTTTCTTTCACACACAGTCCCCCCCTGCACCCCTCCCCACTTCCGGAGGGATGGGGAGGAGAATCGAGAGAATGTAACTCCCATGGGTTGAGATAAGAGCAGCCCAGTAGCTAAGGTATAACACAAATCACTACTGCTACCATCAATGATAATAATGATAAGAGAAAATAACAAGGGAAGAGAATACGATAACACTCACCAAACGAGTCTGACACACACACCACACCCCCCCCCCAGAAGAGAGCCCATGCCCTTCCAGGTAACTCCCAGTTACCTCCCTGGGCATGACATGCTGTGGTATGGAATACCTCTTTGGCTAGCTTGGGTCAGGTGTCCTGTCTCTGCTTCCTCCTGGCCTCCCCTTGTCCCTGGCAGAGCATGAGACTCACAAAGTCCTTAGTCACAGTAAACATTACTTAGCAACAACTAAAAACATGGGTGTTATCAGCTCTGTTCCCAGGCTGAAAGTCAAAACACAGTACTGCACCAGGTGCTAAGGAGGAGAAAAACTGACTGCTACTGCTAAACCCAGGACAACAAGACAGCAAAATAAAATTAAATCAACAGGCAAAGGAAATAGACTTCAAAGGAAGCTTTCATCCCAAAGTGAATTTGTCAAACATGAATGACTTTCATTAGCCTTAGGGTTTTAACCTATGGTAAAACTACAGAGCAAGGTAAAACGGAGCTGGGTTGGAATACACTTCTGTTTCACCCTTTAATCCCTACATTATTCGGTGCCCTATATGGCCCAAAAAAAATGGGTTGAAGAAGAATAAAAGAAGGGTACGGAAAATGTGCCTGGTAAGGGTTCAAATGTTAGCTTGTTTTCCCCAGATAATATAAACTAAACCCAGCAAAGTCAATGTAGAGTTGTTGGTGGTTTTCAACAGTACTTCTGTGGGAAGATGGTTACCCTTAACACAAAGGCCATCCTCTTGAAAAGTGCATACATATATTGCTATATAGATACAGACTATAGAGGTGCAGGTATAAATACAGATTTTATAGATATAGATATATATATTAACAAACATTTTAATAGAACTTGTTACACCTGTAGATTTGGAATGAGGAAATATTTTTAACAATGGCAATATATTTTGTTTCAGCCTCATGAGAACACTACTGTTTTTGCAAAAATAAATATTTTAATTCAGTTGCTTTGATTGTTCATATTTTAGCATATTGTATAAAGACAGGTGAAAGTAAAAGCAGCCAATTAAATGTGTCAGGAATGTCTTCTCAACATTTCCAGAGCAAGTTTTTCCTGTAACTTTTCTTGCAGACAATTTAAATTGTTAACTTCTCTTTCCAATGTGGGCCTTGGGAGACATGGTCTAGTGGGAGGTGTTCCTGTCCATTCCGGGAGGGGTTGGAACTAGATGATCTTGGTCCTTTCTAACCCCAACCATTCTATGATTCTGTGATTCCATGAAGACAAAAATCACAAAACATGGAGTTCCAATTAGTACTAAACATGAATTTAGTATTGCTACTTACTTACCTCACAAGGGAGATTTTTTTGGATGAAGTTTTTCAAACTCTGAATACTGACTAATGAAAGGTACACTTCTGTGAAAGCACAAAGTATCAATGCTAGGTTGGCTTCTAAAGCTGACAAAGAGGCAACTCCCATTCCGACCCAGGCAATTTGTGATCCTGATCTAAGCAAACAACTTGCACACACAGTTCTCCCCTTCTAGCAGTATTTTCTATAAGTATTTTCAGTGTATGGATTTATTTATTTTTCTAGTAAAAAGGAATTCAAGCATTCAATTTCTTCCAGTTCTTCTAACAATGACCACTCCCTAAAACATGGATCTGCACAGGTGTTCAGCATTTTTCAGAACTTAAAAGAGTCCTGTGAGAGAGATGGGGAAAGCCTTTTTAGCAGGGCCTCTTGTGATAGAACAAGGGGTTTTAAACTAAAAGAAAGGAGATTAAGGCTAGACATGAAGAGGAAATTTTTTACACTGAGGGTGGTAAAACACTAGCACAAGTTGCTCAGAGAGGTGGTAGATGCACCATCCCTGGAGACATTCAAGGCCAGGCTGGATATGACTCTGAGCAATGTGATCTACATGAAATGTCCCTGTTTACTGCAGAAAGGTTGGACTAGATGACCTTTGAAGGTCCCTTCCAATGAAAACTATTCTATGATTCTATGATTTTTAGGTCTGCGTAATTCATTTCCAAGCATTCTATAGTATATCTGGTCTTTTTAACTCAAGAAAAGGAAAAGGCTAACATGAAGATCTGCAGCAAATATTATTGACTTCAGTGGTGGTTTTAATATTTTGACCTAGTTTTCAGGAGTGCTTCTGGAGGAGGGTTGGTTGCTTGTTTCCGCTATAGGGAAAGTAGTATGTTGTTTCATAGCAAGAGTAATTTTTAGTGCTAGTGTTTTCACTTTCACTCTGTTTTCTTGCCTGTACTAATCTTCATAGCTGTTTTTCTCTGGGATGCTAAACATACTGACATCCTATCTATAGCCAAGAACAGGCACAGAACATTAGTTCCTGGAAAGCCATTTGCCCTGTATAATTTGAGGAACCTGTAAGAAGCTAATAAAGATTATATATGCAGACTATCTTGCCACCCCATTTCCCAGAATGCAATAGGGAACCTAACACCCACCAGCATTGGTCCAATGTGGTATAAAGTTGTATATACAAAGGTCAGCTTCTTTCTTACTGTTTTTCAACACACTTTTGGAAATGGAAAAATTGGATAAGGAAATAAGTAACATGTACTCTTCTATGAAAAGCTACTATCTGTACTGACATTTAAAGTAAGATTTGAAAGGTGCCTACAAACTCTACAGTATTAGATCATGATTCCTTGTAAAATATGTTATATGAGCCATTTATTTGCTAAAATGATAAAACTGAAAAAGCACAGAGAAAATGAGGTGTGTGTAATTTCAAACAGCTACACTAGCATCCCATTTAACACTTTTTTTCCAGGGCTACACTAATGGGGAGTATTTGTTGATTGCAGATGATTAAAAGGTTACACTTTCTTAGTATATATTGCAAAAGATGATACAAAGGCTGATCATTCTGTTCCTCAAAATCCAATAACTCTTCAAATGACCCTGGGGATAAGAGGTATGTTAGAATCAAACACCTATTTGATCTCTTTGTATCTTTTCTTAAATAATAGGATGTTGTACATATAACAGGATGAAAATCAAGTATATACAACTACTGCAGCACTTTGTAGGTTCAATGTTTGTAATTATTGGACAATAACACATTGTCTTGCAAATGATACTGCTAAGGCAACAGCAGTAATGGTAATAGGGGACTCAGGCAGGCAGGTAATAATCTCAATATATATGCTTCGAAGATACGGGAGCAAAGAGTCTCATGGTTTCCGGGAGAATCTGCCACAAGATCCTGCCAGGCACAGAGTAGCCAGAGTTCTCTGACAACTTAAAAAAAAAAGGGGGGGGGGGAACAAAAAAAAAAACAAAACCACGCAAACAAAACCAAAAGAAGTTGAAAATAGAAGCATTATGCATACATCATCACCAGAAAGTGTATAGTGATAACATCATTCATTCTAATTGCCTTCCTCCCTCTGTATATTCATCCACCCACCTAGCAACGTAGTAAAATAACTATTCACCTACATATGAACCTATCTATCTATGTAACTGTCTACACATCTACCAGAGTGGTATAACTCATGCTGTTCCAAACTGTTTGCATGCTGTCCTGAGCTTGAAGGTCCAGATCATAATTCTCCCCACTTCCTTTCTCTTCTCTGTGATGATCCAGTACATTTAATGGGAAATGAGAATGGAATAGCAGGTCATGGCTGAGCTTGTTTAATATGCTGTTTCTAACTATTAAGAGCCTCTGCAGCCTTTATGGAGCAGAGAAGGAACAGTGGAAAAAATTGTCTCACAACTCAGCTAAGAAGAGGTGAACAACAGCATTTGTTTCCAGCTGAGAATAGGACTGGGCTGAACAAATGCATCTGTTTTCACCATTTTCCATCCTCAGAAGATAATGGGAGCTGCTCTCAGTTGTGAAAGAAAAGATTCAGACACAAACTTTTCTGAAAAGTCTAAGTAAAGCACCATAGTAAGAGTATCCCTCTTTTTTGTGATCTGGGAGATGGTAGCTCACCTGCTTCTTTCCAGGAATCAGAAAGATGAAGGGATCTTATCTTGTGCTCTTCTAGATAGTGGTACCATCAGGGGTGGTGCCAGCTGAGACCTATACATGTTTTGGGAGAGGTGCTTCACTCTGCTCTACTTCATCAAACAAGTTAGAGAAAACCTCTGGTGGGATGAAACATAACAAATGAGGAGCTCCTTTGAGCAGCCGCCATCTACCTCTGCCTCTCATCTGTGACAATGAACGCCTGCATGCTCCCTGAAGCTCCACTCCATGTGTGGATTGTTGGGATGTTTGGCAGGAGGCCAAGCAGCAGGAGTTGCCCTCATTCTCATGTTGTTTGCCTTGTTCAGGTGAAGAACAGAGTTCAAGCTGCATCTCTGCTGGATTACTGACTAGTACCGCCAGGCAAGAGGACCTGAACCACTTACTAAGATGCAGTGTGACCCTTCCCCATGTCCACTTCCACTAATCAAGAAAAAGGTATATCCCAAGGAACCGTAGCTCCCATTTCACTTCCTGTTTTATACACTCCTTTGCACTGAGAAAATGCACTGGCATGGAGGGCCCCTCAGCCCTGTGTTATCTTCTCCCTCACAAAAAAGACCACACTTGTCTAATCCATTAAGAGCTCTTTACAATTTGGTATAAGAATTTGTAGTTCTTTTAATCATAATTTTGATGGTATACATGCAATCTGACACAGGCATTGGGAATAAGCTTCTCCAACATTCATATGGATGGGATCAGAGATTACTAGATTACTGGCAGGAGCAAAAAGGCAAAATATGACCTGTGAAAAAATCTTTTTGGGAAGGAAATGCCTTTAACAGCCAGCCAAACACGTTTTGGCCTTCTAAGAAGCAAAATAATTAATATTCATAGAATTGTAGAATCACAGACTGGTTTGGGTTTAAAGGGACCTTAAAGCTTCTTAAGTTACAACCCCCTGCCATGGGCAGGGAAACCTTCCACTAGACCAGGTTGCTCCAAGCCCTGTCCAACTTGGCCTTGAACACTGACAGGGATGGGGCAGCCACAACTTCTCTGGGCAGCCTGTGCCTAACCACCCTCTTAGGGAAGAACTCCTGCCTAAGATCTCATCTCAGTCTCCTCTCTGTCAGGTTAAAGCCATTCCCCTTTGTACTGTCCCTACATGCCCTTGTAAAAGGTCCCTCTCCACGTTTCTAGTAGGCCCCCTTCGGGTACCTGAAGACTGTTATAAGGTGTCCCCCCATCCTTCTCTTCTCCAGACTGAACAAGCCCAGCTCTCAGTCTGCCCCCAGAGCAGAGCTGCTCCAGCCCTTGCAGCATCTCCATGGCCTCCTCTGGACTCACTCCAACAGCTCCATGTCCCTCTTGTGTTGTCACCCCAGAGCTGGAGACAGGACTGCAGGGGGTATCTCCCCAGAACACATTAGAGGGGAGAATCCCCACCCTGGACCTCCTGCTCATGCTCTGAGGATTCAGCCCAACACACGCAGAGGTTCTAGGTTCAAGCACACACTAAATCCAGGTCATAAGGAGCTCCTCGTTTCCCAACACCCCAAGTCCTTCTTCTCAGGGCTCCTCCATTCAGTCTCTCCCAGCCTGTATTTGTACTTGGAATTGTCCCAACCGAGAGACAGACACTTGTACTTGGCCTTGTTGAGCTTCATAAGTTTCTCATGGTCCTAATTCTCAAGCATGTCAAGGTCATCTGGATCCCATGTCTTCACTCCAGCATCCTTGGTGTCATTGGCAAACTTGCTGAAAGTGCCCTCAATCCCACTGTCCATCTTGCCAACAAAGATGCTGAACAGGACTGGTCCCAAAACCGACCCCTTAGGACACCACTAGTCACTTAAGATTCTGATTGACTGATTCAGATTGTTACATTAAAAAGTCAACTGGCAGGCAAACAATGCAGGGCCTGATGCCAAGATACGCAACACTGTTTTTGAAACAACCACAGTATCAAAAATGTTCTTCAAGACACAGAACCAGAAGGATCTAAACTACACAAAGACAATAAAGAAAAAAATTATCACGATCATTACTTTTGTTTAACATCTTGGCTTACATTGAGACCTCTAGAATAGTAAAAAGAAATCTTTCTGATTTGAGTGGGATTCCAAAGAGACAACTACTGGTGTTGACAGATACTAAACTGAAGTACAGGCAAAGATGATGAATGCATCTGTCAAGTTTCTTCTCACTATGTTCAATGTTTGGGTTTTTTTAGATACTATAAGGAATGTCTTAGGAATTGTTTCACCCACCATAGCAACTGAATTTCTGGCCTGTCCTGAATTTACATTCTCCCAACATTTCCCTAGGAGTCACAGGAGGACACTGTGAATCCTATCTTTCCATAAGAAACGAAGCTAGAGTGAGATTATAGACAATCCCATGGCATTTTCCATAGCAGCTAGGGTCTATTAGCGCTAGCTCATTGGCTAAATTCCAAGTTGGCTAATTATATTATCTCCCTAACGTTTCTTGCAGTTTCAATTAAAGAAGTTATTAATTATTTCCCAACCTAAAACCTCTTAGCAGTACTGCTGGTCCAGAGTAACTTCTTTGTTTTCTCACTAGTATGTTTATGCACCAAAGTACTTCGGAATCCTGTGATAAAAGTCGCTAGAGAAATGTGCACTATTGCTGAATTTTACTATTGTATCAGCCACAGCACTCTTGGACTACTTTTGCTGTGTGCAATAAATACATTTTATTTTTGTGATGCCCAAGTAATCTAATAATTAAAAGATTGAAGCCAAAATGCTAATTAAAAGCATCACTTCTTTGAAGTAGCAAGTATCTAATGATTTTAAGATGTAGTCTGGATTCAGTATCAGTGCACAGACACTGTTGGTGATGACATTCAGCTTATTGAGTGTGAATGGACTCTTCAGACTACAGATTAGCTGCAAAAACTCCAAACAATCATTTTTCTGTCACCATCCAAGTCATACCTTATTTCAGTCACTGTAATTCAGCAATAAGTTCTGGGTAGGCATAACATCAGGTGTTCATTTCAAAGTCAGAAGAACTTTAAGTTTTCCGTGATCTTTTTAACCAGCTTTCTTTTATTCTCTTCTTTACGTCTTTATGTCACACTTAATTTCTGACATTCATCTTTAAAATATGCTTTATCTGTATTCACTCAGGCACACATTCGCCTAAGTTTAATCTTTTGTCATAAAGAGATTTTGAAGGCCTCTAACCATTTCTGCTATTGTTCTCTCCAGCTCCATTCAGACCTCTTGGTTCCCTCTGACCTGTGAGGTCTCAGTGGCAAAGATACTAATAAAAAAAATAAATCAGTGGAATGCACGTTCTTAATTGATTTATAAAAGTCTGCTGAATAGCACATTATAAAGTATAGATCAGGACACACAAGATCTGACATGTAATGCTCAATACCATGATAAGAAAATTAAGTCACCTGAAACTGTACTGAGGCAGCAAAACTTGCTCATCCAGATAGGAATAAGCAAATTGGTTCTCTACAATTTTAAGTTCCCTGTAGCAATGTTATTTTTTGATGCCTCAACCTTTTAGCTTCTGTCAAGTTTCATGAGTAATCTGATCAGAGCATAAAAGTTTGATGCTCTTTTGTCCCTTCATTCAGTAAGTATACAGTAAGCATAATATTCAGACATATTTTCCTGACTTGCCACATCTTGCTTCTTTTCAGAATACTGATTGGTCAAAACCAAAAAGCTGAAGAACTTTTAAATGTGTGACTCCAAGAAGTTAAAACTTGTCAACAAATATGGAAACTAAGAAAAGCTTGAGCACTTTAGAGAACTCAAGGCAAATGATGTGGAATTCCTGGTAATTTCCCTGAAAATGTAAGAATTATTTTATTCTCTACAATCTGTCCCTACTGCAGCTTGAAATTATTGACATTAGGCAGAACATGTTCAGTGGAAAGGCTTTACAAGAAAAAGTGCTTTGAGTGGAAACATTAATGAAAGGGGTATCTTGGTTTTGTAATAGAAATAAGCAAAAGTGTATGACTCAACCCAAAGTTTTAAATGTAGATGAAACAAGTATTTAAAGTACTATATAGCAACAAAAGGGAAGAGATACAAAATGTGGGGACCTAATCCTATTTGTACACAAGACTTCATTGGAAGGAACAGGTGAAATGCCTAAACAGGAATTTCAATACATTTTTGTATTTCAGTCCTAGGAACCTAGTACAATCTCCAACAACACACTACGTGACTGGTGCCAAAGGCAGGGGTTTGGGTTTTTCAGTCACGGGCTGCTGTATGGGACACCTGGTTTGCTGGTGACAGGCGGGATACACCAGTCCCAGAGAAGAAAAAGGGTTTTGGGGCAGGAGTTAGCAGGGCTTATTGACAGGGCTTTAAACTAGTTATGAAGGGGGGAGGGGATTTAACTGGGCCTGTTGGGGACAAGCCCAAGAGGAACATGCTAGGGATTGAAGGATGGCGGGCTAAGGAGGACTATCAATCTCTTGTTTCACTTGTGGGAAAGGATAGCTTTTTAGACCCTGTCCCGCAGGGGAAAAAGGGTACTAGGACTGGATCCCTGAAATGCCTGTACACCAATGCACACAGCATGGGGAATAAACAGGAGGAGTTACAAGTCTGTGTGCGGGCTAAAGGTTATGATCTAGTGGCAATTACAGAGACATGGTGGGACAGTTCACATGACTGGAATGTGGTCATGGATGGCTATGTCCTTTTTAGGAAAGATAGGTCAGCGAAGCGAGGTGGTGGAGTTGCTCTTTACGTGAGAGAGTAACTAGAATGTATTGAGTTCTGTCCGGGGTCGGATGAGGAGCAAGTGGAATGTCTGTGGGTACGAATCAAGGGGCAGACTGGCACGGGTGATACAGTTGTGGGGGTCTATTACAGACCTCCTGATCAGGACGAAGGAGTTGATGAGGCTTTCTACAGGCAACTGGAAGTAGCCTCGCGACTACATGCCTTAGTCGTCGTGGGGGACTTTAACTACCCCGATATTTGCTGGAAGACTCACACAGTCAGTCATTCACAGTCTAGGAGGTTCCTTGAGTGCATTGATGATAATTTCTTAATGCAAATGGTGGACGTACCAACTAGGAAAGCAGCGCTGCTAGATTTAGTACTCGCCAACAAGGAGGGTTTGGTCGAAGTGGTGACGGTCAATGGCAGCCTTGGCTGCAGTGACCATGAGATGGTGGAGTTTAGGATCCTGTGTGGGAGGAATAGAATACCTAGCAAAGCCACAGTTCTGGATTTCCGAAGGGCCAACTTTGGCCTCTTCAGTCAACTGCTAAGGGAAGTCTCATGGGAAAGTGTACTAGGCGGTAAAGGGGCTCAAGATAGTTGGTTAGCATTCAAGGACCGCTTCTTCCAAGCTCAGGATCGGAGCGTCCCAATGAGTAGGAAATCAAGTAAGGGATCTAGGAGATCGGCGTGGTTAAACAAGGAGCTGCTGGGCAAACTCAAGTGAAAAAGGAGAATCTATGGATTATGTAAGGAGGGGCTGGCTGCTTGGGAGGAATATAGGACAGTTGTTAGAGGATGTAGGGAGGCAATTAGGACAGCTAAGGCCTCCTTGGAACTCAATCTTGCTAGTCGGGTTAAAGACAATAGAAAGGGCTTCTTCAAATACATAGCAAATAAAACTAACACAAGAGGCAATATAGGCCCACTGCTGAACGAAGTGGGTGCCCTGGAGACAGAGGATATAAAGAAGGCAGAGGTGCTGAATGCCTTCTTTGCCTCTGTCTTTACTCCTGCAGACTCTCCCCGAGGGCCCCGGATTTCTATAGCCCCAGAAGGAGTCAGGACAAAGGAGGAGTTTGCTTTGGTAGATGAGGATTGGGTTACGGATCAGCTATGCAATCTGGACATCTGTAAATCGATGGGTCCGGATGGAAGGCACCCACGGGTGCTGAGGGAGCTGGCGGAGGTCATTGCTAGGCCACTTTCCATCATCTTTGGTAAGTCGTGGGAAACGGGCGAGGTGCCTGAGGATTGGCGGATGGCAAAGGTCACACCAATCTATAAGAAGGGCAAGAAGGAGGACCCGGGTAATTATAGACCGGTGAGCCTTACCTCCATCCCTGGAAAGGTGATGGAACAACTTATTCTTGACTCCATCACTAGGCATATCAAGGATGAGGGGGTCATTAAGAACAGCCAACATGGTTTTATGAGAGGGAAGTCATGTATGACCAACCTTATAGCCTTCTACGAGGAAGTGACTAGGTGGAGGGATGATGGTAGAGCGGTAGATGTAGTTTTTCTTGATTTCAGTAAGGCATTTGATACTGTCTCCCACAGCATCCTCATAGATAAGCTAAGGAAGTGTGGGCTTGACGATCAAGTAGTGACGTGGATCGAGAACTGGTTGAAAGGAAGAAGGCAGAGAGTTGTGGTCAATGGCACAGAATCTAGCTGGAGGTCTGTGACTAGTGGAGTTCCTCAGGGGTCGGTGCTGGGACCGGTGCTGTTTAATATTTTCATCAATGACCTGGATGAGGGAACTGAGTGCACCATCTGCAAGTTTGCTAATGACACTAAACTGGGAGGAGTGGCTGACACATCAGAAGGCTGTGCTGCCATTCAGCGAGACCTGGACAGGCTGGAGAGTTGGGCGGGGAGAAACTTGATGAAATTTAACAAGGGCAAGTGTAGAGTCTTGCATCTGGGGAAGAACAACCCCATGTACCAGTACAGGTTGGGGGTTGACCTGCTGGAAAGTAGCGAAGGGGAAAGGGACCTGGGGGTCCTGGTGGATAGGAGGATGACCATGAGCCAGCAATGTGCTCTTGCGGCCAAGAAGGCAAATGGCATCTTAGGGTGCATTAGAAAGGGAGTGGTTAGTAGGTCAAGAGAGGTTCTCCTCCCCCTCTACTCAGCCTTGGTGAGGCCGCATCTGGAATATTGCGTCCAGTTCTGGGCCCCTCTGTTCAAGAAGGACAGGGAATTGCTTGAAGGAGTCCAGCGCAGAGCCACAAAGATGATTAAGGGAGTGGAACATCTCCCTTATGAGGAGAGGCTGAGGGAGCTGGGTCTCTTTAGCTTGGAGAAGAGGAGACTGAGGGGTGACCTCATCAATGTTTACAAATATGTAAAGGGTAGGTGTCAGGATGATGGAGCTAGGCTTTTTTCAGTGATATCCAGTGATAGGACAAGGGGCAATGGGTGTAAACTGGAACATAGGAAGTTCCACGTTAACATCAGGAAGAACTTCTTTACTGTAAGAGTGACAGAGCACTGGAACAGGTTGCCCAGGGGGTTTGTGGAGTCTCCTACACTAGAGATATTCAAGGCCCGCCTGGACAAGTTCCTGTGTGATGTACTGTAGGTTACCCTGCTCTTGCAGGGGGGTTGGACTAGATGATCTTTTGAGGTCCCTTCCAACCCTTGGGATTCTGTGATTCTGTGAACGCATTCTGTGTGTAAGGATTTCTTCAGCCATACTCATGTCAAGCAGTACTTACTCAGTTGAAATACCCATTATGTGTGTGAGACTGGTATACTAGGTAGCTGAACTCGGACAAATGTTTAGATGTAAAAGTGCATTCACCAGGAACACATATCTTCCAGCTCCATTGTTCACACAATGGGAAGAGTCTGGAAATGCAAAATGGGCTAGGAAAGTCATCATATAGGACTTCACCTCTTCAAGTATCTTGGGTAGCAGGTTCAGCCCTACCATCATGTATTAATGCCACATAACTGGGTACTTTACTTCCTGCCAAAGCTCCAGAAGAGATTTTTAAATTAAAGGTTTGACAAGATGTCACCCATGACACAAGAAAACTAAAATACTATTTCCAAATGGTTTTCCTCTCTACAAAAACAATCCTATTTTTTGTTCACTATAGTAGCTCTTGGGTGCTTAGATAGACACCCATATACACACAGCTCCGAAGTACTGTTTAACTTATGTGTTATGCCCAGGTCTGAGATAAGGCTTCAGATTCCAAGTATGAGAAAAATCAAAACACATGCCATCATAAATATTTTACAAAATTCAGGGAACATATGGGGGAAAGCCAGCTATGCAATACATTTCCCTCAGGATATTTCTTTTGTGAGCTGTGTATAATTTCAAATCTTTTAAATAGATTGCATAAAATAAGTTTCTATGGAAAGAAGTAATTCAGTGACATTTTAAAAGTGTATCACAAAAAGATTCAATATCAATAATATGCTTTGCATTATGTGAAACATAATTGAGTGCTTTCTGAAATACAGCTGTGCAAAAATGTCTATTAATCATTGGCCTGGTGACAATAGATTTTTTTAATCAATTCTTATTTAACTTCAATGCAGTAACTGATGAATATATTTCTTTCTTTTTTTAAGACATTGGGGGCTAAAATGTTCACTGATCTGGAAAAGCTGTGAGTCAAGTCTTGTTTCTAGTTATTTCCATTTTTCCTCTGAGAAGATAATTGAACTTCACACTAGTATAAATGACGTCAATGAATGTATTTTTGCTATATAAACATCAAATAATTGATGTGTATACACATGAATACATCTACTACCTATGACTTTTTCAAATCTTTGTGATGCTGTTATTAAATTATACAGAGACATGCTAACTCTGGTTAGCATGTTTAGAAAGTAGAGCATTTGACATGCACATATACAATATATTATGACGTGTATATAAATCACGTATATAATTCGTAACTATGTGAGTGTATTGGGGAGGGGTTGTTTCCAAATGCTTCTTGTGGACAGCAAAACTGTGTTTAAAGCCAGATATGGTCTTTATGACAAACTGAGCCTTGCGTTAAGAGTATAGAAATTTAACAGAAAACACACCCCATTGCATCCAGCTGCTCCTCAGAGATGAGATGGGCTGGGGCAGTTTGTTTTAATTTCTGATTATAACCAATTCAACACTATATATCCAGTCATGTTCAAGAAGAATTTTCACAATTACAGATTCACAAACAGTGCAGTCTATGGAAGTATCAGAAATACAGATTCAGAATTGCCATTGATAAACTGACTCACCACACTAGTGCTAAAATCCAAAGCTATCCAATGATTAATTGAGTTTATAGGAGGGGGGGGGGGGGGGAAGGAAAAAAAAAGAAAGGGGTAATTCAGAGGCACAAATCTTACCAAAATGGTGTCGCTGCTTTGTGGAGGAGAGAGGAGCAAAGTGAAACTACCACACTTCATTAAATCTTTCGCCATATATTCATGGCCTCAGGCCTCATTCTTGCACTAAGTCAATGCTTTTAAGTTCCTGCCAGTGAAGTTCCCTCTGTCTGAAAAAGGGTAAACATAACCATCATTTTTAAAAAAGGAAAGAAGGGAAGACCCTTGTTTTAAGACAATGAAAAATTTAGGAGTATGGCTTGTATGAAAAGCACCATTTATTATTTTTTTTTCTGCATCACATGAATGAACAGTCAAATTAGAATCTAGTTCTGAAATTTGGAAATGAAATAGTTACTGTTGCCTTTTCCTTTTTAAAAGACTACATCACAAACCAGAGCATTTTTCACTGTTAATGGTTGTAAGATCAAGTAGTAAAGAGCAGCAGGGAGAAAATTATTCCTCTGTGTATAAGCCATATGTATGTGCAGAAGACATACCCAAAAACCACATATAACCCCTTACATAGATATAATGTATACACTAGTGAGGGTGTGAAAGAGTAGGTCCCATCATGCTTATCTTCTTGTATGACTTAGGCTGTAGGCATACTTTTTTTTCTCACTCTTGCTGTGCCAGCTGGAGATATTATACGTTTCCCCCCACTCTGAGCTATTAATCAGTTTCTATAAATTGATTCTGTCCTCCAGGCACAGTCACTCAAGCTAGCTCAAACTGCTTTTGCATTGCGTTTAGTCTAACATGACTGGCTGAAACGCTCATTTTATTTTTTATTTATTTTGTTTTCTTTAGCAGAACTTGGAGCAATAAAAACCAACCATAAGAACACTGTAGGTGATATAGTTGTTTGCAAAAGGAATCTCTGTCTAATAAAAACAAAACCAAAAACACTCCAGGATTTGTGTCTTCTGTAGAATTAAAGTATGAGCTCCTTTATTATTATTAGACATATTACAGTAGTGTTACAGAAAATTTATTTGATAAGAGCTCTTGCTATCCCTTTCTTTGAGAAGTTATGCAAAAGAAGCACTATACTTTCATTCTGGTGATAGAAAAAATGTCTTATCTCTTGCTTATTAAAAAGATCATAATTACAATCACTAGTTTGTGACTATATTAATGTTTTCAAAATATGATGTATTGCTAATTAGGGAAATTAAAAAAAACAAACTCTGCTTCCCACAATGGTTTTCTGCAGGATCTGGTATGTGTCATTACATCAGGGCATTCCACTTTTGCAACTGGAATCTGAGAATCCTGTATTGTGAGGACATGGTGGGCAAAACCAGCTTTTGAAGTGTAAACTGGTCGTGGAAAACAGCAACAACAAATGAAAAGCCATATAAAAGCCATTTTGTGTACTCATTTTTCTTACAATCAAAGATGCTAACGAGATGTTTTCACATAAATGAAATCTAAGGGGAGAGCTGCTAGCAGATTTTTGTGCGCATTCTGACTGAATTGAAAGATTCCCTCTGGACCAGAGCTGATATCATTAACATTGTACCTCTTAAAGAAGGGCACAGAATTTCAATATTAATTAGTACATCATTAATCCAAATGCTTAACTCCTCAGCTGTAGCTAAAAGTGAATATATTTACAAATATTTATTTTACTTTCAATATTCAGTTTATGTGGCATTAGTAAATGCATTGATTGTAACAAACTAAAGGCTTAAAAAAATCCTTTCCCATGAGAACCGTTGGAAATTCTAGTGACTTTCTCTGCAGATGGTATACCCAAATACAATAAGCCATTTTAAACATTCTTGCATGCATGGTAAATTGCTCATAAATTTTTTTCTCATCCAAATTCATAAACATTTTATGCATCAAAATTAAAAACTCTAAAATGTAGGCCGATTTGGGGCAATATGGCCGACATGGCTCAGATGTGAAATGGGTGGTTATGTACCACAGTGGGACAACAAGCACAGAATAGACAATTGAATGATCAGTGAAAACATTGCACTAAATGTTATCAGAGAAATGCATTACTCAGCAACTTTTTCAAAGCCTAGCCCTGACCATCTGGATGTCAGAACACTGAGGTGAAAACATAGGTATATTACTATTTAAGGGCTTTTCTAAATGCAAATTCCAGAATGAATCATCTTTTCTTTCCTTTTTTTTTTTTTTTTTTTTTTTGCTGAAATTCAACCATTAAAAAGCAAAACAAAGCAAGAAATCTTTTTCTGGGAAAAATATGTCAATATAGAGTACGTTCATTCAAGGTGAAAACAAAAATTCCCTTTGAATTCTTTTCCATACTCTCTATCTCTCTGAACACTGTCTTGTTATCCACAGCAACAAACAGAAGTCTTCAACTTTCTTTCCTTTTGAATTGTCAAATATAATGGATGCTCTGGAGTGAGATAAGTTCTCCCGGATTTTGATTTTGCCTGCTAGAGTAACATCTACACTGAGTGAATAACACAATTTTCTATCAAGTTTGCACTGCATTGAATTGTCAATGTATGTTGCGGATTTGCTGGGCAAGTCTCACTGTCAAATAGGATGTTATTGCTCTGTACCGGTGCAGAAATCTTTTTCTCTTCTCTGCAGAATCACACTCTTGCTGTGTGCTTTACCTCTATGAACTGATATAAAAAAAAAAAAAGGGGACAATAAACAAAAGGGGTAACTTTAATAATCATTCCACTATTCTAAGACCACACTTGACCCTATCAATCAGTCACAAAAAGTTGTGAGAAATTAGGTAACAACTCTGCATCCACTTTCTTAATGACCTTTAACTAAGCATGGGTTAAAATACCAGCAAGGCAACTTATTCTGACTATGGTTTTAGGCATGATAAAGAACGTGACTGCAATGCATTTTTTAAAGTCATTTGATTGTGACCTCTTTTTGAAGCCTGGATTTCTGTCTTAAACAATCTCAGATCTCTCATCTTCTTAAGAGGGTAATTCTTTAACAATCCAGCTTTCACTGATTAGTGTGTGTCCATTCAGGTTAAATTGGTCTGTCACTAGAGTCAGATGACTTGAAAACCAAGTTTTTTCTGAAACCTAGTCACTCCCAGCTCCAGTGCACTAAAAAGATTTGAAATTTTCTTCTCTTTATTATAATTAGGTGCTTTGCAATTTGAATTACATTAATTACAAACTTCAACATTTAAAATTTAAAAACCTATCTGCTGCCTGCAGAGAAAATAAACCGTAATGAGTTAGAGTTTGCTAGAGTCTGAGTACTGATTTCAAGATCACAGGCTGATAGATCAGTAGGGAGAAAAACAGGATTTGTAAATATCAAAGACAGATGAAATCACCTTATCCTCAGGATTTGTTGAAACCATGAACTTGTTTAAGTAGTTTGGCAAGACTGAAATTGGTGACTTCTCTGTAAATGGCTTTGTGGGCATGCATTTTGAGATTAACTCTTGTCTAGCTGGTTTTGAACCTTCTTGATTCAAAAATTAATGAAATAAAGGTGTCCAAGGAAGAATACACACCCTTAAACCAGAAGATATTTAATAACTGTGCCTGCTTTTATCCTAATTAACTGAGACACTTTCTGAACAATTTAATCAACTAGCAAGGAAGGCAGGTTGTCTGGAGTTTGCTTTATTTCATCTGTATTACCTAAAATTCAACTGTAACCTTTTTGCTTGCCTTCACCAAAATATGTAAAATTAATCCAGTTAAAATACTGTAGAAATGATTGAATGTCCATGCTTTATATTTGGATTCAGAAAGAAATAATACAGCAAAGCTGTTAACCTCCCCTTCATTCAGAAACATAGGTTGGAAGATACCAAAGCCAAACCTCTCATGATATCACCCTTTAGTTTAAACTCCTTCTTCCTCTCTCATTTTTCCTCAGAAAAGGTAGGAAGAACTATATACACAAGGCATTAGCAGAGTCTTGTACAAAAGACATAATACACAGTTCTGTGCAAGACATATCCAATGTTCCAAACTATGGATTTAATCTTTCCCTATAACCACACCATGTTGGCTGTTCAGAGTTGTTCCGTGATTGATTCATATATTCACATCTTTCTTCCACTCTGTCATTTTTGCCTGATCAGCTCCCAGTTTATAGCAGAAATTCCCTTCATTTTCCAGCACATGACCTTTTACTTTCGTACAATTACATTTGATATCCTTTGTATTACTGCAGTTCTCAAGGCCATACTGCTCTTCCTTCTTCTTTTTTATCTCCCAGTTCATTGTTATCTGTTCTTCATCCTCATTGCAACACTGTCTATTTGGCAATACATTTCTCCTATCACAAAACACCCTCTCCCTTGTGACAGGAAAGAAAAAAAGACAAGAAGCAGCAATATATGGGAAATAGCCTATGTATGCCTATCTCCATTATTTCACTTCCTTTCTTTCATCCCTGTGAAACTCCTATTAGTCCCCTGCTCCTGAGATCCTTCAAGGTTATTGCTGTTCCTAAAGTCTGATTATTGTTGGAAAGAGCTGGCCAAAGACACAAACCTTGCTATATACAGTCCCCAGCATTCAGAACAGGCACTGAATGAGGTTTATCAGCTCCATCAAAAATCCCCATGTTTCTTTTGGGAAAAACCTTGTCCTGTACTGTTTGGTGTCACAGAAAAATGGAGGGAAAGACGGAGGTCAAAGGAATCCCATGATATTTGGCTGTAAAGGCCTGAAAATAGAATAATGCTCTTCAGTTTAACTTCTGTCAATCACAAACTCAATAACTGAGTTTATAAAGGCAGAGGAATATTTCTTGCTGGGTCTGGAAGAATATGTTAATGTAAAAAGAGGCCTTTGGTTTAAGCCACCTATGAGCATTTGGTGGTTTGAAGGAATAAGAACATGTGCCAAGGATTAAGTATCTGATTCCTCACAGTTCAGGAGCAGCAAATTCCCTTATTTGTTTTAGATACTTCACTGTTCATAAAACACCTTGGTAAATATTAAAATATGTACAGCCTCTTTTGTTGTGAAATTTTGATTCGAAAGTGTGCAGTCATTCAGGACTTTTAAGAGTCTCATGTTTACTAATGTCTGTGCGATCAGTTTTGAGGATTTGCTAAGATTGTCCACATTCAAAGTACAAGATCTTCAAAATGTTCTCAGATTCCTTTTTCACCTCAGCACTACAGTATGTATGGGTGGTTTACTGAATATACTTTAACCTTGTACCCCAGAGAAGTTCCTTCTAGCATTTAAGAATCTCTAATGTACTCCTGGTGCACTTTCACCCTGCCATATATATAAGATATGTTAATAATATGATTGCATAATAAATGTATTTATATAAATATAAGTTATTTATATAAATCTATGTCACGCATATGTTGTATATAATCAAATATAAAACATATACCTACTGCTGCCTCTCATACACTCACTGGTCTGTGTTTGCATGCTGTTGCTAACAGGCAAAGAAAAATAAAAGCAGGAAGGTCTTGGACACTGCAGGACATTCCACACTATTTGTCCTATGTCATTGTGGTGAGCTGTCATCGCAAGTGTTCCTGTTGGCATTTAAAATATTTTTTGGCAACTTTTTTAAGAGTTTGTCTTTGGCAGCACCCTAACAAACTATTATGTTCACCTTTATCAATCTTTTGTAACTGTTTCGGACAACTCTGTGTCAACTTTTCCTTAAAGGAGCTGGATTGGCATCACTATATCAGGTTACACTCACTTATCTTACTCTTTAATTAGGCTTTCCAGGGCACTCCCCTGAGCAAAATTACAACTTCCTAATGTGTAATTTTCAGGATTTTCCCTTGGTCCTGTTTCAGTTGGAGGAAGCAAAGTGACTTTCCCAGTTCTAGCACAGTCACCATTTTAAGATAAATTCCTTTTCATTAACTGTACTACCTCACACTTTCCTTACTTCAGGCCTCTCAAATAAATATTTCACTGTCCTAGTTACTGCGTTGTAGAATCATAGAATAGGATAGAATAGAACCATAAAATAGTTAGGGTTGGAAAAGACCTTAAGATCATCTAGTTCCAACCACCCTGCCATGGGAAGGGACATCTCACACTAAACCATCCCACACAAGGCTTCGTCCAACCTGGCCTTGAACACTGCCAGGGATGGAGCATTCACAGCCTCCCTGGGCAACCGATTCCAGTGCCTCACCACCCTAACAGTAAAGAACTTCTTCTTCATATTCAAGCTAAACTTCCCCTGTTTAAGTTTTAACTCATTACCCCTTATCCTGTCACTAAAGTCCCTGATGAAGAGTTGCTCCCCAGCATCCCTATAGGCCCCCTTCAGATACTGGAAGGCTGCTATGAGGTCTCCATGCAGCCTTCTCTTCTCCAGGCTGAACAGCCCCAACTTTCTCAGCCTATCTTCATACGGGAGGTGCTCCAGTCCCCTGATCATCCTCGTGGCCCTCCTCTGGACTTGTTCCAACAGTTCCATCTCCTTTTTATGTTGAGGACACCAGAACTGTACACAGTACTCTAAGTGAGGTCTCATGAGAGCAGAGTAGAGGGGCAGGATCACCTCCTTCGACCTGCTGGTCACACTCCTTTTGATGCAGCCCAGGATACAGTTGGCTTTCTGGGCTGCAAGCGGACACTGCCAGCTCATCAACCAACACCCCCAAGTCCTCCACCGCAGGGCTGCTCTGAATCTCTTCTTCGCCCAACCTGTAGCCGTGCCTGGGATTGTTCCGACACAGGTGTAGGAGTTGTTCCATAGCTTCCTCCTCTGATTCAATCTCTGTCAAGGCCATGCTGTTATTTCCATTTAAAAAGTGTCCTTGGAATAGGAATTTCCCCAATAGCTTCTACAACATTGAGTGAAATAAATTTTTTCATCTACTGCTGAATTATTTCACTCTCTTCTTTAACTGCTCACCATGCCACTATTCCTCTTGTGATCTAGAGGTGTGTTCAGCCATGCCTGCATGCCACTCTTTCTCTGTCCTGGGTTCAGCAGTAGCAGTCATTTTTCTCCTTCTTAGTAGCTGGTGCTGTGCTGTGTTTTTTTTACTTTAGGCCTGGGAACAGTGCTGATAACACCGATGTTTTTAGATGTTTACTCCAACCAAGGGCTTTCTGAGTCTCATGCTCTGCCAGGGAGCAGGGGAAGCCAGGAGGAAGCAGAGACAGGACACCTGACCCAAACTAACCAAAGAGGTATTCCATAGCACAGCACGTCATGCCCAGGATGCAGAACTTGGGGCAGTTACCTGGAAGGGGTAGATCACTGCTGGGGTCGGGCTGGGTATCAGTTGGCAGGTGGTGAGCGGTTGTATTCTCTTCCATTGTTATTTCCCTTATCATTATTATCATTGGTGGTAGCAGTAGTGGTTTGTGTTATACCTTAGTTACTGGACTGTTCTTATCTCAACCCATGGGAGTTACATTCTTTCAATTCTCCTCCCCATCCCTCCAGGAGTGGGGGGGGGGGGGCAGAAAGGGGAGGGGAGTGAGAGAGCGACTGCGTGGCTGACTGAGTTTAAACCACAACACCCTCCAGTCCTTAGTTCTGTATCTCTGACTTAATCATTTAATCACTGCACCCCTAACATACAGCCACATCAGTGTGGCCCGAAAAGAACAGCCAGCAATGCAGACTCACTGAACCAAACTGTCCACAGGGATTCTAACTATTCAAAACGTGGTTTTAAGGCGAGGCAAATGGCACTCCATTGTGACATAATGCATTCTAGCTGTGTATCTTTGGTAATTTTTTGTTCCCTTAGTGTCTTAGCATAAACACCCAGACACTCTTTATTTTATAGGATATTTTTTAATAAGGTTTCAGAAAGGATTGAATAGAGGGCACAGGATTTGTCTCAGTGCTTGAAATTCATGTAAGACTGTTGCTGCCAATCAAAACCAAGAAAGCTATTGCTATGAATTTAACTGTGCATGCCAGAACACCACGTCATGAAAATATATTCACTTCCATTAACCCAAACCAATTTTTCTCTTGGATTATTTTGTTTTGTTTTGTTTTTAAAAAAAGAGATTTACAAAATAGTTCTGGAAGAAACCGTTATGTCTAATACTGCAAATACTGGTAAAACGCTATTAAGCTGCTAGTTAAACCTCCTTGCTTAATGCTACTCACAGTCTACAAACATAGTTATATCATCACTTAAAGAAGAGCGATAATATTAAAAACACAACCAGGAAAGGGTTTTCCCTAATATGCATATAGGAATATGCAAAGATCTCCTTTAGACTCCATTTTGTCTAAATTATCACTTGATTGAAATTATTTAACTTAGACACAGTGAAATGGATTGTTTCAACATAAAGTGCATACGATTAAATCTTTAACTAGTCTGAAAGTTTAAAATGTTTGTTTAGGGAGTGCTTTCAAGGAAGGAGGGAAAAGCTGTTTTCCAGGTTGTTTCCAAGGTGTGAGAAGGATTTTTCTAAGAGTTTGACAATTTTTTTATATGACCAGTGGAAAGGGCTTATCTTTCTTTTTCACTATTCAAAATTGTCTATAAATCATGTCATAACTACTTCTTCACTTATGTTAGAATGCCTACTGTGAATTGTTGCTCAATTGCATTGAACAATACAAAATCATTGTCAAGGTATGATACAGCTGACATCATTTATTTGTGGGAGAGAAAGGAATTTCTTAGAAGGGATGAATAGGCATACCACTGATGACTCCTTTAGCCTTCTGAAACCCAGTTGTTATCCTTCTAAACACATCATTATCCATAAAAAAAAACTGTTTGCATGCAGAAAATGGACTCTAACACTGTGAGTTCAAATCCAGTTTTCTCCTGAAATGTCTTTATACACTGTTGCCTAAAACATGATTAAATTAAAAAGTTATATGAAAAGTGTCAAATGTGAATAAAGAAGGTACATCCAATGAAAAGTGTCATTTAGCAGTGTTACAATACTGCTGACAGAAGTCCAAAAAATGTAATTACAAACTGATACCATATATGTATGTGCCTTTACATTTGCGCCAAGTGCACACACCTGTATGTCATCTTCAACCAAATCTACACAGTACTAGGAAATTTGCAGGCCCAATCTAGATCATTTTAAATGTGTCCTTACTTCATTATCAGCTGCAGGCATACAATTATAAAAATTAAATCTGTTGCACTTATGAAATGTAATTCAAATTTCAGTCATGCGAAGGGGAAGAAAGTTACCTTGTCTATACCGGAGTATGGCACAAGGGAGATGAAACAGAAATCTGGTTAAATTCAGAAAAGAGAGCAATATGGGTTACTAACTTCCTGTGAAGTTGGACACAGCTTTCAGGATTGTTCTGGCATCTCTGTGAAGTGTTTTCTGTATGGCATTATTAATAGCTCTATTTCTCTAATCTCCTTACTATTAATAAATCCTACTAATTTACCTCCTCATTGTAATTACAGTAGGGAAAAAAGAAAAAAACATTGTCATATTATTTAGAACTTTATTGATTATAATACGTTTACAAAGATGTGTCAAATATGGGCCAATTATTAAAACCTGTATCTAGCATTTCTAACATAGGAGAACTTGGCGTACAAATTGCTATACAAGAGGCAATAATTACAAACTGATGTCGGACAGAAAAGTGAGGAAAAATCCTGGAATGACTACAGGTGAAAATAAAGTGTGGGTACATTTAAGAACTCTTTTGTGTGCTTTTGTGAAGAAAACCTATGAGCTTTATTTTTGTAAAGAAATTAAAAAAAAAAAAGAAGTCTGATTTTGTTCAAATGAAACCCTAATGAGTAACCTCTGTGAAGCCTGTTCTCCTGGTACACTGCCAGCACTCTCTTCTTTCAGCATAAGCATTCATGGCTGCTTCTTTTGAAGTTTTGGAAGTCTTTATCCCCAGATACTTTTAGTCCTAGATTGGTTCAATCTCTGGCCAATGCTATTGTTCATCCTACAATAATAATAATAGCACTTGGCAGTAACACGTTATGTTAAGCTTTTCTAGTGCTTCTAAACATACTTCAATTAATTTTCACAACAGCTTTGTAAGTATTATTAGCTGCTTTTTTTTCAAGATAAGAAGATGAGATGCAATACATTGAAGTCACATATCCAAAGCCTAGTGTTTTTATTGTCAGCTAAGTACTAAAACTTTTTGGTTGCTGGCTATCTCTTGTGCTTCGTTTAGGACATGAGACCTGGTCTGATAAACTTGTAAAGACTTTTCTGCAAAGATTGTTGTTTTGTTGTGGGGTTTTTTTTTTTTTTTTCAAATGAGTTTCACTTGGAAATTTGCTATAGAAATTATTGAAATTGCAGAGAATTCAATACTTATTTAAATAATTGTCCACGTTGGAAACTTCTGCCTCTAACTGTCAACCTAGTATACATGAGCTGAGATCTGCAAGTTTGTGTCTTAGAGGTGAACACTCAGCTACAGTGAAAGCAAAGATTTCTGAGAAGCAAAGCCTGGGTTCCAGTGAAAGGAAAGAATTTCCCTTGCACTCACATTGTGGAACTGTATTTAGTGTTGCACTCAGGTACAATATCCTGCATTTCAGATCTCAGAACACAGTAATTGCAGCATACTTAACTGTTGCGTGCTCGCAGTATTCTGATAGATAGACCAGACCCTTGCAGCAATCGTGAAACCACCAGAACTACAACCCCAAATTCAGACCTCAAAAACTGCTGTTGAAGTTGATTTTATTTGAATAATACATGTATTTGCCAGTTCCTTTCTTTTTCCTGTACTGCATTAATTGCTGTTTTCCTTTGGTGTTGCCTTTGGGTGGCGTAGCGACCTATCTCAGGAACGGCACAGAGACCAACCCCAGGTCGCTCGGTCCATCTGCTCACAGACACCAATGTGGTGGACAGCAAATGGCATTTATTGATAGGTGACACAGCATTATATACCCTGAATTTACAACGTCACTTCGGTCTACTTACATCACAAACCAAGTGCTATTGGCTCTAGGGAGAGGGGCCTTATCTTCTTATCTTTCCGTACAGCACGACATCTTCCGACCGCCGAACCCTAACTACCACACTTTGGGTTTCTTAAAACCTTTCTTCTCTCTAAAACAGACTGAAAAAATTATTACTTTCTTGTCACATTAAATTGCACGACCACAGAGAGGTGAGGGGTTTACATTTTATTGCCAGATAAAGTGTCATCATGAAACATTTTGCATTCCGTAATGTGAAGAGACATGCAACAGCCATAAAATTCACCTCTTTTAAGTAGACTCAGGGCCAAGTGGGAAGAAGTCTGACCTGCAACATTTACAAAAGGACATCAAAATAAAATCCTGTATTTTCAGTGAATGTAAGATGCTGAAACCCCTTAAAATCCCCAAAATATTATCTTTCTTAGAAATTAAAATTCTATTTTCCTGCAAAAGAAATTAAGTAATAGCAATTATATTAGACACTGGCAACAAGCAGTCTGGGATCAATCTTGGCATCCATTGGGAGCAGCCTATTCTCCATTTGGCATACGATTGGTTCTATGGGGAACACCACCTTGGATAAAGATCTACGCCATTATTTGCAATAATGGGAAAAAAAAAAAAAGGATTCTGAGAAAGAGGTATCCAATAATTCCTAAGATAAGCATATTGCAGTTTTGACCTTATTCCCACCTGCCACTCAATGACATCTCTTGATTGATCATCTAATGTACATAAAAATAGAATCTCAAATGACGGTTCAAAATAAAATTACTCCCAAAGGAAACATAATCCTAGCTAATATTTTATAAAGCCTTTACTTAGATGATCATTTCTTTTGTGTTCTTTTTCATAAAAGAAGATTTACATGGCCTATGATTGCACTAACCTTTTCTTTGGATGGGTAGCATATCTCATATATTTAAGTAATTATGTGATAACTCTCTTGAACTAGCACGAGGAAAAAAAAAGTATGAAAACATGTAAAAAATATTTAAAGGGACTGTTACATCCAGTTACCTTTCCCTATCTTGTTTTCATTTCTTTACTGATGTGCTGTTACAGCCTTACCAAAATATTTGGACTAAATGGGGTTTCCTGGAAAAAACTTCTCTTTATTTTTCTCGTTGTAAATGCAGAATAAACTCACTCCCACTCCAAATTAAGGAATTATTTTACCGCACAAAAATTATTAAGATCACTTTGAAACTGTTTAGTTGGATTTTCATAGAATCATGGAACCAGAGAATGGCTTGGGTTGGAAGGGATCATAAAGCTCATCCAGTTTCAACCTCCCTGCTATAGGCAGAGACGCCTTCCAGTAGACCAGGTTGTTCCAATCACTGTCCAATCTGGCCTTCAGCACTGCCAGGGATGGTGCAGCCACAGCTTCTCTGGGCAACCTCTTCCAGTGTCCACCCTCATAGTGAAGAATTTTGGTCTAATGTAATAGTCAAAATCTTATTTTTCCTCTCTGTTTCTCCTAGTAAGGGGGTTTGTTACTCTGCCTCTTGCATAGTAGGCTATACAAAAGGGCAGAGGTGTGCAGAGCCTAAGTGGCATGTAAATTGAACACTGGTCAAGTGCTAGCCCTCTGTACAGAGTTGATTTAACCCATTTAAAAGTTTATTATGTAGCTGGAAATGGACAGAGTGTAAAAAAGAACTCTTCTGGCCATGTGACTACATACAAAGTGACTCTGCTTGCAAATGCAGTTATTTGTAAAGATCGCAGCATCTATGTTTACGGGTATTTTTCTTTTTCATATTCTGCTACTGCTTTATGCTACAAGTAATCTATGTTACACTAGGGAGAAGATGTGGTGAAAACCAGAACATTTTGAAACACCTAGAAAAGTAATTAGGTGAATTGTTTCCACTTAGATTATCAAAAGGAATTTTGAAAAGAAAGCTCTTTGATTTCCTGTGGCTTCTTTTGTGCATCTGTATGCAGCTTCAGATGTGATGTAAGGCCAAGTGTTTTTTGTTCTCTCAGGAAAAAAATGCTGGAAGTGAAAGCTTGTGTGTTCACATACCAATACATAAACACTTTAGAGATGGTTATTATTAAATATATAGGCTGGAAACGAAAGGCGTTTAATAGGGGCAAATTGCATTTTTCAGAAGAAATACCATAAAAGAAAACATTTTTTTTTTTTAATGTGAAACCTGTTTCATTACTTTGAAACAAGGAGGCATCACAGAAACATGGTGGGATGGCTCCTATGACTGGAGTGTTGGAATGGAAGGTTACAGGCTCTTTAGAAAGGACAGGCCTGGCAGGCGGGGAGGGGGAGTTGCCCTTTATGTTAGGGATAGGCTGGAGAGTATGGAACTCTGTCTGGGGGCAGGTGAGCAGTTTACAGAGAGTTTGTGGGTCAGGGTTAAAGGGAAAACAGCCATGGGAGACATAACTGTGGGGATCTGTTACAGGCCGCCTGATCAAGGAGAACCTGTGGATGAAGCACTCTACAGACAGATAGGAAAAGCCTCATGCTCGCAGGCCCTTGTTCTCATGGGGGATTTCAACCACCCTGACATCTGTTGGAACGATGGCACTGCACGGCAAAAGCAATCCAGGAGGTTCCTCGATTGTGTGGAAGACAACTTCCTTCTGCAAGTAATAGAGGAGACAACAAGGAGAGGTGCCATGCTTGACCTTGTGCTTACCAACAGGGAAGGGCTTGTTGAGAATGTGGCACTCCAGGGCAGCCTTGGATGCAGCGATCATGAGATGGTCGAATTTGAGATCCCTAGGACAGTGAGAAGAGCATGTAGCAAGCTCACTGCCCTGGACTTCAAAAGAGCAGACTTTGGCCTCTTCAGGAGCATGCTTAGTAAGGTTCCATGGGATATAGCCCTGGAGGGCAGGGGGGCCCAAGACTCTTGGTTGATATTCAAGGATCACCTGCTACAAGCTCAGGAGTGCTGCATCCCAACAAGAAGGAAGTACAGCAGAAGGGCCAGGAGGCCTCCTTGGATGGATAAGGAGCTGCTGAGGAAAATTCAAAGGAAAAAAGAGGCTTATAAAAAGTGGAAGCAAGGACAGGCGGCCTGGGTAGAGTACAGGGATGTTGTCCGGGAAGCTAGGGACCAGGTTAGGAAGGCTAAGGCCCAGTTAGAATTAAACCTAGCCAGGGATGTTAAGGGTAACAGGAAGGGATTCTACAGGTACGTAGCAAACAAAAAACAGACTAGGGACAAAATAGGCCCCCTGAGGAATCTTTCGGGAGAACTGGTTACACAGGATTTGGAGAAGGCTGAGGTTCTGAATGACTTCTTCGCCTCAGTCTTCACTGGCAAAGGCTCTGACTGCACTACCCAGGTCTTAGAAGGTAGACGCAGGGTCTGTGAGAATGAAGACCTTGGGCCCACTGTGGGAGAGGATCTGGTTCGAGACCATCTTCAAAATCTGAACGTGCACAAGCCCTTAGGGACCTGATGGAATCCATCCACGGGTCCTGAAGGAGCTGGCGAATGAAGTTGCTAAGCCACCGGCCATTGTATTTGAAAAATCATGGCAGTCAGGTGAAGTTCCCGACGACTGGAAAAAGGGAAACATAACCTCCATTTTCAAGAAGGGGAAAATGGAAGACCCAGGGAATTACAGACCAGTCAGACTCACCTCAGCGCCTAGTAAAATCTTGGAGCACATTCTCCTGGACAGCATGCTAAGGCACATGAAAAACAACAAGGTGCTTGGTGACAGCCAGCATGGCTTCACTAAGGGGAAATCCTGCCTGACCAATTTGGTGGCCTTCTATGATGGGGCTACAGAATTGATGGATAAGGGTAAAGCAGTTGACATCATCTACCTGGACTTGTGCAAAGCGTTTGACACTGTCCCACACCACATCCTTCTCTCTAAATTGGAGAGATATCAATTTGATGGATTGACCTCTCGGTGGATAAAGAACCGGCTGGACGGCCGCACACAAAGAGTTGTGGTCAATGGCTCGATGTCCGGCTGGAGACCGGTAACAAGTGGTGTCCCTCAGGGATTGGTGTTGGCACCGGTCTTGTTTAACATCTTCGTCGCTGACATGGACAGTGGGATTGAGTGCGCCCTCAGCAAGTTTGCCGATGACACCAAGCTGTGTGGTCCGGTTGATATGCTGGAGGGAAGGGATGCCATCCAGAGGGACCTTGACACGCTTGTGAGGTGGGCTGATGCCAACCTTATGAAGTTCAACCACGACAAGTGCAAGGTCCTACACCTGGGTCGGAGCAATCCCAGGCATAGCTACAGACTGGGCAAAGAAGAGATTCAGAGCGGCCCTGCAGAGAAGGACTTGGGGGTGCTGGTCGATGAGAAAATGAACATGAGCCGGCAGTGTGCGCTCGCAGCCCAGAAAGCCAACCGTATTCTGGGCTGCATCAAAAGAAGTGTGACCAGCAGGTCGAAGGAGGTGATCCTGCCCCTCTACTCTGCTCTTGTGAGACCTCACCTGGAGTATTGTGTGCAGTTCTGGTGTCCTCAACATAAAAAGGACATGGAACTGCTGGAACAAGTCCAGAGGAGGGCCACGAGGATGATCAGGAGACTGGAGCACCTCCCGTATGAAGGCAGGCTGAGGAAGTTGGGGCTGTTCAGCCTGGAGAAGAGAAGTCTGCATGGGGACCTCATAGCAGCCTTCCAGTATCTGAAGGGGGCCTATAGGGATGCTGGGGAGGGACTCTTCATTAGGGACTGTAGTGACAGGACAAGGGGTAACGGGTTAAAACTTAAACAGGGGAAGTTTAAATTGGATATAAGGAGGAAATTCTTTCCTGTTAGGGTGGTGAGACACTGGAATAGGTTCCCCAGGGAGGTTGTGAGTGCTCCATCCCTGGCAGTGTTCAAGGCCAGGTTGGATGAAGCCTTGTGTGGTATGGTTTAGTGTGAGATGTCCCTGTCCATGGCGGGGGGGTTGGAACTAGATGATCTTGAGGTCCTTTCCAATCATAACTATTCTATGATTCTATGATTCTATGATCTTGAGGTCCTTTCCAACCCTAACTATTCTATGATTCTAAGTGCGATTCGTAAAAAGATCTATCTGAACATGAAAAGATGTTTGGTTTTGCTATTTTTTTTAATAAATTGGAAGATAAGATCACTTGCTGTTTACAACTGTAATGTAATAATAGGGATTTCATTTTATAATTTTATTTTGAAAGCCTAATTGTGAAATCATGTTTCTGGTGCCTAACTATTTGGATACATTTACATGAATCAAACATATTTCAATTTGTCAGGCAAATTGATGCATGCACTTTAGTCAAGTAGGCAAAGGACCATTCATATGTTCTATTGTATTTTTCGTCATACTGGAGAATTCATTTTTCCAGTAGCTGCTTAATGTTCTCCACCTAACCAGGCACAACTTTCCCCACACAGCTTATTCTAATAATGTGTCTTCTGGCACACGCTGCAGTTCACTGTGTGACTGAAGCTGTTCCCGCATTCTGCAGACTCTGTGCAAGTGGCTTCCATAACAGGCTCTAAACAGATGCTATTTCTATGGACATACTATAACAATAAACATTAGTGATTTATTCTATTTAATTGGTACTTTGACCTGCAGAGATCATATAGAATATGTTAAATAAACTGGATCCACATTTGATCTTTTACTGCTCTTTTTATACAGAAAACAAGCAAACAAACTCAAAATGCTCTCCTTTTTATTATACATACAGTGATTTTAGGTTTCCATAAGTTAGATAAAATTATATAGTAGTTTCATATAATAAAGCAATAATGCTTCTTTCAGGACTATTAACATCCACTTGCAAAAAGCAAAGCCAATTAATATTTTAAGGGTGCACAGATAACAGCAAGACTTTGCTGTTAATATTTCTAAGGGCAGTAAGAATGCCATCTCATACAGCTAGTTGAAATCATTAGTGAAACTTTACTGGTTTTTAGGTGTAAATTTAAACAGCAACTACATTGCTGTTAAAAAAAAAAAAAAAAAAGGACAAAAATGTTGGTAAAAGCAGCTGCATTTCTGAGGAGCTTAAGACAAGCCAGTGTTTGACATTTTTTATTCTAGCATTCAGCAAGAAGAGCTGTTTTCCCAAAGTAGCAGCACGCAGTAGCACTCGTTATAGGAGAAGCCAGGGCTGCATCTCCGATGGGGTCTGACTGTAGGCTGTAGGGTGAGCATATGATTTGTAATACTGTTTAGGAGTCACCAGCTCAGATAAAATTCCTTTTAGGGGAGGTGACCTGTGACCAAGACTGCAAACTGGGGGTGATTATGAAGAATAAAAAATCACAGCACAGACCTGACTCTGGACAGAGTGTGTGTCATCTAATGTCTCCTCTTTTGCCTTCTTTACCCAATATAAAACACACAATGGTAGAAGCAGGTGCTTCCTTCTGCTCCCCAGTGAAATTGCTGCTAGTGGGTATCACAGACCATCCTCCTTTTTCTATCCTTTCTTAATTTTGGGGGCTAGTTTTGTGGTACACTGGCACTGGAAATGCTAACACAATAAAATATTCTGTTCTAAAATACTATTCCAAACACATGGCTGAAATGTCCATTGCACAACAAGCTTAGCAGTGCATTGGTGCATCCTTAAAAGGTATATATAAGAAAGCAAACTGGAGTGAAATGATCTACAGGTGAGTAGAGAATGATGCATTAAATGGTTCCAGGAGGCTATTAGAAAGGAAGTTTAGGTGGTGCATAGAAGATTTGTCCTGTGGCCAGGACAGTTGCAAAGAAATGTTGAGATCAGGCCAAACAGCCAAACTGAAATCTAACTTCTTGCACTTTTTGTTTAAGGTAGCATGATAAAACCAGAGTGGAAAATGTGCTGGGGGAAAAGGAAGAATGTAAGAGAGCCAAAGGACTCATTTCTAAAAATCTTAATCAGAATGGAATGGTGATGCAGAAAAAAATCTTGGCTCACACTTGTCTAGTATGAAGTTGGTTTTTTTAAATAATACTTTGTTTGTTCTAATTTTAAGTTTACTAATGAAGAAAGTTTCTATCTCTTCCTCAAGGAAGAGGTAGAGTCTATCTCTTCCTCTTTACTTTAATTGCTTGGTCTGCCATAGAGTCATTTTGTAATACAAACATCTTGAATATTAATCTTTATTGTCTTCCCTGTTTTAATCTGTATGCTCTAAGACTATGCAAGCAATTCTTTCAGATTTGTTTTCCCAGAATGTTTTCTTTACTTATAAAGGTATCCTATACTAAAATAAATTGAATACTCCATTGATTAATAACGTGAAAAAATGCCTAGGTGTCTACTGACTGAAAGAAAACACTGGAAATAGCTGAAGGGAAACCACTTTCTCTGTCATCACCAAATCTGGAGATTAAGTATGTTATGCTTCTTATGAGAAGAACCATGAAATCAGCAGACATTGAAATGAGACATGCTCCTTAGAGGAGGGATGTATTTACAGTGGGGGGGGGGGGGGGGGGGGATGGGAAGAGGGAAGGTGTTGGTTTTAAAAAAGACTTTTTTTTTTTTTTCAGAGATATGGTTAAAGTGAACTGACCTTGCATGGGACAAGTATGGGGGATCCTAGATTTTTTGGGGTTTTAGACTAGCTTTATGAAAACAAAACTACATAATTTGAAAATCTTCATTTCTAATGGGGAAGTAAAATTTTAAAATCATTTCCTTGAGGAAAATTTGCATATAAAAATATAGTGAGAGTCCTCTCAGTGTTTGCAAGACAGTCCAAAATCAAAATGTACTGAAAAATCTCAGGGAAATGTGCTTTTTGTGACAGATTTTCAATGTACTTCTTTTTTTTTTTTTCCTTCAAAAGTGGTCTGAATCACTAACAGTTTATCCCTTCACCTTTTAGAGGTTTGCATCCATTATTAAGATTATGACTGTGATATGAGCTAGGTTTGGAGTTTGCATTAGTACAAACCACTTTGCTAGGGGACTTAAAGAAACACTAAGAAATGGAAGTGACATATTTTCTTGCTATTGTTTCAGAACTCAGCCAGCTGGCATGGACCCACAGACAGCCTTTTCATTCCATCCAGTTCCAACCGCCCCTGTCATGGGCAGTGACACCTGCCACTAGACCAGGTTGCTCAAAGCCCTGTCCAATCTGGGACTTGATACATACATAGATAGATAGACAGATAGACAGATATATTTCAACTCCCTTGTGCTGATTTGAAGCTTCTTTAATGGCCTAAAACTGACTAGAGCCAGACTGTCATAAGCACTGTCATCTGAAAGAGGCAATAGCTGATGGCATAATGGTCCCCAAGCAGACCACACACAGTTCCTCCTATTTGGCAATTGGTTTGTTTTCTGTCAGATGCATGGATAGTGAGGCTTACTTGTCAGACTTGAGGTTCTCCATAGACCAAACTGTCCTCCAGAGTAGGGGACAAATAATCTATGGGCTTTGCCTGGTGCCAGACAACTTCAGGAGGGAGTAGAAAATAGCCTTTTCTCTTACAGAACTGAGATTGAACACCTCTTTTCCCACAGCAGCCAGCATATTGTATTTAATCTTCTGTAGCACTTACCTTAAGTCCTTGAGTTGTCATAGAATAGGTGGCTGTGAAGAGGAAGCAGTATATGATATCAGAAGATTTCTTTTTGGACCTGAACAAGAATGATCATGCTAAGGATAGCTTCTTGTTGCCTTAGGCCTTCCTGGAGCTCTGCTTCCTGGTACAACTGCAGATGTACATTGTTAGATGCAAATATATGTTGTTAGATGTTGCTACATGTAACTGGTTTGTGCATAGCAGTCAGTGGTATGAAACAAATGCCTGCCAGGGAAGTGTAAAGGAAAATCAATATACAGGCATCAGAATGGCAACAGAATGAGAGGAGATACTCAGTGAACGGAGTATCCCAGGCCATTCCTTTGGGTGACATCTACAATTTTACCTAAGCCAAACTCCTGTTACAATTTTACCTAAGCCAAACTCCTGAGGATTTGCTGACATGCTGACACATACACAGTTCTGCTGTAGAAACCGCATCTCAAGGAAATACTTGAATAATTTCACCTGTGTTAAATCAACATCTCACATAATAAAGTCTAACTGGAAAGCTAGTGCAGCTCATCGTGTAGAAGAGTGTGCATCACTTCACAATATCTATAAATGTTCTTGATCACTTTTCTGAGAACAGCAACAGGACCATTCCTAAGCCCAAGCTATGCTGCCAAATGCCAAAATCATTTGTCCTAGGAACACCACTGCTGCACGATACATCTGTGGCACAAGTACATCCTGTTTTCTGAGGTCTCCAAGACCTCAGATGATGGAAAGTCATAGAAGCAACAGAATGATTTGCATTAGAAGGAGCCTTACAGATCATTCAGTTCCAACTCCCTGCCATGGGCAGGGACACCTTCCAGTAGACCAGGTTACTCCAAGCCTCATCCAACCTGGCCTTGAACACTGCCAGGGATGGGGCAGCCACAGCTTCTCTGGGCAACCTCTGCCAGTGCCTCACCACCCTCACAGGGAAGAACTTCTGCCTAATGTCTAAACTAAATCTACCTTCTTTCCTCTGTTTTGGAGACACTGTCATTTGAGTTAGGGCTTTGTGCTAGTACAGGGGCTTAGTACATACTGTGCTGGCATTTCCTCTTGAAATCAGAGGACCGCAACTCCTACCCTGGCCACCTAACTAACTACAGCTGCAGCACAAGCAAGGACCTGGCCTGAAATACTAGGCAGGGTGGATAAGAATGCAGTTGGGATTTACAGCTAATATCAGCGGCAAGAAATTAAATCTTCTTTGAGTGAGCAGGTAGCTGGACTGTGATGGTTTGATCATTTGAGGTTGGCATGTGAGAGCCATCTGGCAAAATAATCCATGCTGAGAAATTAACAGATTTTTTAAAAGGACACCACCATAAAAAGACTAAACACCTTCCTCTGATGAAATAAGGAGAATCCAGTGTTAAAGATCTGACACAGGGAAGAATAATGCTTGACAGAAAGGAGGAATGATGTGAAACTTGATATAACAGCACTGCTGAATCTTATATAAAGATTTACTATCTTCTAGGTATGTGCTGAAGCTGGCTGATTTAATAAAAACTCCAGTTCCATGTGATAGCTTGCAGATAGTGAAATATCCCGAGGTACAAGCCTTTGAAACCTTTTTCAAATCACTCATGAACTATTTGCTTGCATGTCTCTGATACAATCCCTGAGTTTGCTATATTGCAGTTAGATTTTTTGTCTTTTATTTCCTTTTCCTCATTCCTTTTTACTAAAAGCAGAGGTCAAATTGCCTTCTAGGAATTTAGACTTCAAGAGTGATTTTAAAAGCTTTGGAAGGAGTGTCTTTCTCATCACTTTTGAAAAGTAACTTTCTTAGCAGGTGGGTGTTCGTAACACCTGCACACACACAAAAAAAGGAAACCCCAAACCTGTTACTATGCAAGTACCTCTGGGATTAAATGCAAATATTTTTGGGGGCTGTAAGATACACTGGAAAAGAGGGGGGAAATCCCACTTTAAGTTTTTCAAAAGAAACTAATTCGGATCCTAATCAAGTGCTTGGCTAGAGTGGATAGTCCAGGAGGAAATAGCACTGCAGAGAGGCAGCAGTGGGCCTATCTTTCATAATAGCTGTCCTAGAACATTAGGTGCCTGCACCCAGCATCATTATTAATACTGCATACATTGCAATGTCCCATCTGCAAGAGGAACCTGTACTAGTGAGACAGCTGAATAATAGAATGCTCCCATCCTTATTGTCCAGGGAGACTAACTTCTTAGTGCTTTTTATAAGGTTTCATCACATACTATTATTGTGTAGCAGGTTATGTTCTGCTGAGGCACAAAACCAGAAGTACTGGGCAAACCCCATCAGATTAAACTACTGCTGCATTCTGCCCAAGTCTGGTACTATTTGCACCTTAAGAAATTACGGGTTCCTGGAAGATCCTTTCATGGATTCACTATGACATTGGGATAGATTGTTAATCTTATTCTCCTCACTTTGTAAAATGAGGATGATTCTTTGTAATCACCGTGGGTCACTAATTAGTTTCTAAAAAGCTTTGACATTGTTAGACAAATGGTAGACTTGGTTCTCATCCATTGAATTTATTTGGTGGGTTTTCCTCATTAGTTAGCAAGAAGTGAACGATCATGTAATGTGAGAGATCCTGATTCAGAAAGCTCTTTTAGGATTGTAAGGTCTTTAAGACCACAAGGATTTAACAGGTATGAATAGACATACCAATAGGCACACACAACCAAGCTGTGACCAGTAAAAATGTAGTAGTTTTTAATTAGAGCTCAGAAACAATGCTCATTGGATTCTATACAACAACTTCACATGTAACCTTTGGGGACAAGTTTATTGCTGCACAATTGCTGACAGAATGTTACTCAGGACAGCTGTGAAATGGTCAACAGTACTTGGAACAGAAATGGTATTTAGTTCACTGTACATTTCTCTGATGTGAATACTGAAGTTCAGCAACATCCATTAGTTTCACAGGGCTTCAGTTAGTTCTTCAAGTCATCCAGTTTAATATAATCTACATGATTACATTGCTGCTGAGGCTTCTTTGTTGATGCAAATTCCTCTGGCTTTTGAAAAGTCACACAAGAGAGTCTTTATATATTTGCAGGATACAGATAGCTATACCCTGCTTAAAAAGGACTTTAACACCTTGACATTGTTTTTAAAGCAGGCTCTGTGAAGAACTGTAAGGGAGCAGAGGTTGGGGGAAATAATATAGTCTTATATATCAGTGACTGTGAAATACTGACTAGAATGTGAATTAACTGAGGATTTGCATGGTTTCTGTGAACTACTTCAAAGTGGTTTATGGTAACAAATGTATTTTCATTAAGAAATACTGGTAATTACATCATATATATTACCACTGAAAATAAAATGTATTGTGGCCCCAACACATTTTTAAGATTTTCCTTGCTGCAGGGGTTTTTGTGCCTTGTTTTATGGATGGGAGGACACCGTGTGCTGCAGGCTGTCTTTAGCAGGTGTTCAGTTCACACCACATGCTGAAGAGGAGCATTTTATCGTGGCCTTTATTGGGTCTTTATATTTCTTTGGAGCTTTTGTAAATGATGTTGTACTGTGGATATTTTGAATTTCACCTATACCTGTTTACTGCATTAGTTTAGCCTCTCAAGATACTTTTTCTGTGATACCTGAAGTCAATCAATAAGGAAATTTCTGAGAAGCTGGTATGAATATGTTTGCACATGAAGAGCACCTCCATTTTGATTTTCTCCTTTCCTTTACAAACCCCTTGCAACTTCAGACTCAAAAATATCAGAGGTAGAGGTAAGATCTTCTGTTACATGTCTGCAGTACAGATCCTAATGAGAGACTCTGAGCTCTAGCTGAGTGTGATTATCCAGTAATAGAGTTTTCTTCAGAGGTGATATTGTCTGCTAGGTCAGTGTGGGATCTGAAGCCAGCAGCAGACCCCATTGGCTTGTGGAATCTGCAGAAGCATGCACTCTTCTATGTAGTAAATATATGTGCAGCCCAAGACTTGATAGATCAGAGCTAACTCCCCTGCACTAAAGGTTTGCTGTGCTGTACACAAAAAGTTAAAGAGTCTATATATATTACAGGCTTTAAATGATGTAAATGTGACCATGAGAAAGCCAAACATTTCCTGACACAAAAGCCACCACAACAGTAAATCAGGACGTATCTGAACTAGTGGGAGCTACTTAAGACTACTTGTTTTTTTGTGAATGTTTTCCTAAATAATTGAGGACTAAGCCTAAACCACCTTTGTCCCTGGGAAATCACTCAGCAGGATTTCATGTCTCATCAGACTGTATGGCCCAAATGGATTATAATAATATTTAATAATTGTTATTGTTGCTGTGATAAACGGGTAGATTTCAATGTTTTTCCCTATATTACTCTTCTTTTAAAAGCCTCTGTGACTGGTAGCCTTCTCAGACAAACCTCCTATACCTCTCTCCACAGCAAGGCATTATTTTAAACAAAATGTCTTTTATGCATTTGTTCAGAAATAAACTGCAATATATTAAACTCAGACTTTAAATTGCCCAGGGAATACAGAGATTCAGGACTTTTACTGTCATTAGCCAGAGACAATATGTACAATTGTTCTGTTAAACAGACATCCTGAGCTACGTGGATGCCTGTAACACAGGGAAAAAAGTATCATTTTACTTGAGCTGTGCAGGTTCAAAGGAATAAACTTTCTATCTGTCTGAGGTGTCATTGACTGTCTGCTAGACTCCGAATCTGCCACAGACAGTCCATGTTTTGCATTTGAATCTAGATTTTCTGATTTTAAAAGTTCTTAATTCCTGAAGATAAGCAAGTTTTGCCACTATTCTTTTTCTTTTTTTTTTTTTTTTTTTTCAGAAAGGTGCTATACTAACCTCTCATTTACAAGAAGGACTGCAGTTATGACCCTCAGATCAAAGCAGACTGATCTGTGAGTTAACTGTGTCAGCTGTTTCAAGTAGATCTATCAAGTCAGCTGTAAACAAAATGGAAAATTTCAGGACAGGAGAAATTTCATGTAACACACATATTGCATTGTGTTCTGGGAGGCATTGCACTCCCTTATGGGGATTTCAGCTACATGCCTCCTGAGTACTGGGCATCTACTGCCACTCAATTTCAGCTTTACAGCTAAGCAAACATTTTTAATTCCACAGCAATTCTCCCCTGGGCTCAAGGAAACATGGATTTAATTCTCTGCCTTCTCCATGGTGAATCTGCTCAGAATTCTTTGCCGTTCCCAAGTAAAGCGAAGAGTCATCACACGTTAGGTGACTGGGAGTGAATTTCTCAGAGTGAAAATGAGCAATCATATACAAGTGACTGAAGGGGTATACAGAGAACAGGAGTCCTTTGTCTGGCCTGGAATCAGCCAGTACTCCCACAGGCTTTATAATAGAGTCTATTGTAGTTCACTGTACCATAAAAAAAGGAACAGTGAGCATAAGGACCATTGAGCACTGAGCTTTTTCAAAAGGTTACAATTACAGAAGCACCTACATGAACTAACTGCAAATGGATTCAAGTAGAAAATACATTGCATTTGCACAATCCCTCAGAATGTGAATTGTTGACCCAGTGTTGAGCAGCCTCTATGGTTTACAGGTGGGGCCATAAGATCAGGGAAGTTATAGGAACCTGGGGTAAAAAAGAAAAGGACTAAGCAGTATCTATCTGAGCTAAGAAAAAGTTTGGTGAGCTCGTGGCCCAGGTCTAAACCTTAGTAGTGTCAAATGAGCTTGGGAAAGACATAAACTTTCATATGGCATAATTGTGTAGCACTACAGAGACACAAGAGATGCAATTAGAAAAAGCCAGGGCTCTTCTGACCTGGTCTTGGTTAATAATCTTGTTGCAAGCTGGAGATCAAACCAGATGACCTCTAAAGATTTTGTTCAACCAGATATTCAATCACAGAATCATAGAATAGTTAGGGTTGGAAAAGACTTTAAGATCATCTAGTTCCAACCACCCTGCCATGGGAAGGGACATCTCACACTAAACCATGTTACCCAGGCTCTGTCCAACCTGGCCTTGAACACCACCAGGGATAGAGCATTCACAGCCTCCCTGGGCAACCGATTCCAGTGCCTCGCCACCCTAACAGTAAAAACTTCTTCCTCATATCCAATCTAAACTTCCCCTGTTTAAGATTTAACACATTACCCCTTGTCCTATCACTACAGTCCCCAATAAATAGTCCCTCCCCAGCATCCTTATAGGCCCCCTTCAGAATCTGGAAGGCTGCTATGAGGTCTCCATGCAGCCTTCTCTTCTCCAGGCTGAAAAGACCCAACTTCCTCAGCCTGTCTTCATGCGCGAGGTGCTCCAGTCCCCTAATCATCCTCGTGGCCCTCCTCTGGACTTGTTCCAACAGTTCCATGTCCTTTTTATGTTGAGGGCACCAGAACTGCACACAATACTTGAAGCAAGGTCTTACAAGAGCAGAGTATACAATTAAATAATTGTATTAGTTAAGCACAAAGACTGGCTGAGCATGTCGCTCTTCCTAATTAGGTTAATTAGCTACTTGCTAAAATGTGTGAAGTACAACAGAGCATTTGCTGTGTTTCTCCTGTCTCCATCTTAAACTTTAGAAGGAAAAATAAAAGCTTTTGTGGCAGTCCTGGTGGCTTAAGGAAAACTCACCCTCAGAGTATGACAATCAGGGAAATGGAAAAGACAAAAGGAAGGCTAAAGTAGATAATAAGAAAGAAGAAACCTGAGGCTTAACAGGCATAATAGAGAAGTCAGTGACTGAATAATTGCAAAGACAACTACAAATTACCTTTCAAGGCATAAATGGAAAGAAGACTGCACTGCAACACCCTGTGTTATGTTGGAGCCTATCATTCAACAAGCTGTCTTTGTAGCTGTATTACAATTGTTTTATGTACCATAAGTTTCTATTCAGTGAGTAGTACAGTCCTCTAATGTTTTTAAACATTACTCAACACTACACATTGTAAAGGCTCAGCTCAACTTCTTAACCTGGATCTAAGGAATTACATTTTTTCTGGGTTTTTTTTCCCTTGCTTATTCTACTTTTAAATTAAAGTAGTATTGTAAGGGAACAATTGCATTCTCTTTCTGTTCAGAAAGCGGCTGCACAGCAGGATCTGGAGATACAGTCCAGGTCTTTCCAGAGCTAAGTCTAGCAAATGCTTCTGCAGGCACTGCTTCTCTCAGGTCTGCTTTCCCCAGCTCAGTCCAGAGGAAGGGTAGTGCAAGCACTCTGTCTACTTCACAGCAAAAGCACCCATTAGCATCAGTATCCCTGAAGAAGGGTCATTTAACTTTATCAGTTTGATTTTGCAGCACAGCGAAACAGAAGAGCTCTTCTATTTCAGCCCCAAATTACACATGATGCCTCAGCATATGGTGATAATATGCAACAACATGTTTAACCAATAGAGCATTTTTTGTCCGAAGTGACTTATACCCCTGTGTAAGTCTCATGGAGGGGATTCAGATCTTTGTGATCCCAGGCATAGCTTTGTATCGCTAGTTCATAAGTAACTCACTCCAGTTTACTTGCTGGACAGCCTGTGAAGAAGGTCATACACTGCCACCAGTGGTGCAGCACCTACTCAACTTATTTGTGAATGTCTGTTCTATGGAAAACAAAGGCATACCCTCTTCTCCCTGATAAATCTTATAAACCAAGACATTCTCTTATGTAATTTACTAAAATCCTAAGAACACACAAGATCACAGATCCTAAAATTAATGCTGGGAAAACCAGCAGTCTAAAATAAAAAATTATCACTGATGGATTTTTTTACCACTAATTACTATTAAAATCCTCTGTCAAGTTAGAGCTCTCATCTCCAAGGTGACAGCCAGGATTTGACATGTGAATCCATCTACCCCAGCAATATCACGTATACCTAATTTTCAAGCTGAGATAATATAGTCTTTGGAAAAGGGCTGTAATCTTAATATCAAATTCTTCAGCTTTTGGGGAGTTTTATACAGCCCAAGGTGAGAGGAAACAAAACCGACAAAAAAAAAGTACTTGTGCACATGCTTAAAATGGATTTATTCTCTGTTTGAATTTTCACTTACTTCTATGTCTTCCTATAGATTCTGTACCAGATTATTTTCCTTAAATTGATACTTTTTCAGTGCTTACAATGTCCTCAGCAGCTGTAATATGCTTATAAAAAAATTCCCTTTCTGCTGATGTATAGCTGATAAGTGAGAGTATCAGATATTCTCTGTATTATGCACATAGGAGGAAGGAGACACTGCAAGCAGAATGAACTCTGCCCCACCAGCTCTCAGCTGTTTGTTCCTTTAGGACCCAGGCATCCCCATAAGAGTCCCACAAATATACTATAGCTCAGGAAATCTATCACCTTGCTTAGGAACAGAGACAGCTGGTACTAAACTTAGTAATGCAAAAGGATCATAGACATCATAGACTTTGATTTTGCAAAAAGAATTTGAGTGGCATTTTCATACAAATGCACTGTATCTGAGCAAAGACAGATACATGCACAAATCAAATGTGACAAAAATAGTTCCACAGACTTTCAACTGCACTCTATGTACTTATGCTGAACTTATGCTGTTAATCTGTATCTGACAAGACTAAATGTCATATTGCAGATCTTGGGGAATCTTGCAATTCCCCTACACCACTTTCTTAAAATCACTGATTTTGTAACCTGCCTGCCATTCCCATAAACTCCATTTCTCACCTCTTCATTCTTTCTTGCAAAATAAACAAGCAATTACTTTTCTGAACAGAAGAAGCATGGCCATCATGCATCCTTGAAGACCTGCTCGGGTTATGAACCTGTAATAGAAGTGGTAGAGCACTGAGATGGAAGTAGGTATGGTAAATCAGAACCATCATAGAACGGTTTGCGTTGGAAGGGACATTAAAGCTCATCCAGTTCCAGCCCCCCTGCTATGGGAAGGGACACTTTCCACTAGACCGGGTTGCTCCAAGCCTCATCTAACCAGGCCTTGAACTCTGCCATGGAATCATTATATAAGAACTGTCCCCAGCTTTCCAAAATGTGAAGTTAGGTTAAGAGTGGAGGTAATTAAGATAGAAGACTAGAAAGCTGAGAAAAGATATTCTGGAATTCCGTTAGCAGATACCAAAATATCAGTGATGTTATTACTGCATTTTGAGTCGTACTTGGTCAAATTACTACTTTTTCTCACAGAGACATTGCACATAAATATAAAACCAAACAGAGAGACTTGTATTTTGCTTATAAGCTTTTTTTTGCAAAATGTGCAGTGGAATGCGCTGAGCACACTGTAAAGAAAGAGGCTAAACGTGCACACACACACACACACACAACTAGTTGTGAACTGCTTACACAACTAGTTGTGAACTTCTTTCACAACTAGTTCTACCTTATTCACTCAAGCATAGTAATATATAACATACAGATACGGGACCGAGCCATGAAGCCAAACAGCAACTACGTCATTCCCAGTGACTGTTTTCAGTCACTATAAATTCCATTCTATAAACAATCACTCCCTAGGCTGCTTCCCAGCCCGACCTTGCACCCAAACACTCCCTGGTTTACTATCAGCAATTCTTCTTCTTTAATTATCCACATAGTGGGAACAGGACGGCTTGCAGTTCCCACATCTCCCCCTTTTTCGTTTTGCACAATACTTTGACTTCAGCTCTTCACAAGTTGGCAACAAGTCTCTAAATGACATGGAGGAAAAGCAAAGCAAAGTTGTGATATCCAGGATCCAAAGACAAGATCTTACCAATGTGTTGGCCAGATATACTGGGAGTCTTGGGAACCTGGAGATAGATGCTGTTACTTCCAAAACCACAGTCCTTGGCTTTCCTTATCCCCTTCTCTGCTTGAGGAATCTTAAATCACACAAGAGCAGTTTCTGGACATTACCATTTACAGATGTAAAGTTCAAATATAATAGTTACTTCTAATATTATTATTAATATTTATAATAGTTACTTTTTGCTTTTGCTTTTTCTTTTTTTTTTACTGTCAGGGTTATGAAACCTTTAGGTGACCCTGCTTGAGCAGGGGATTTGGACTAAATCATCTCTTGTGCCAACCACAGGCTACCTGGCCTGCTCTTCCCTCCTGGATGGCCCCCTTATAACAGAGGAGGCCATCAGTCACATCAAGGTCTGGCATGGCATGTGTCCCCACCGCTCAACACCTGCTGGGTTGCAGCCAACAGTGGGGTTAAAGGTTCTTCTTGGTGGCAAACACAGAGGTCAACCCAGTCTTGCCCTTGACTATGGTAGGAGGCATTTGTCCAATCTCAGTCCTTGCACCGTGTTGTCAATGCAGAGTTTTACCTTCCTTGTTCAATAACAAGTCGCTGAGAGCGAACTAGTGGGTGATATAGCTGTGGAGATTACTAGCTGACAGATTGTTGGACTGTTCATCATTCCTTGTGGCAAAGCACACACAGATTTACATTAGCAGTATAACTACTACAGGGTGCAGCTCATGGCAGTGAAGGACCAGACAAAGAAATTTCTTACCAGTGGTGTTCTCCCACCCTCTTAATTCTCTCCATTACCTATTTTATAATGCTACCATTGTGATGTACAGTTATTAGGATTTTTCTAGCTTCTGCTTTAGCATTTTCTAGCAGCTGCTGCAAATTTGCATACTCTAACATCTCTTTTACACGTGACAAATCCATACCGATAGGGGTTGGAGTTATACTACAATACATGGTGTTAGTTTCTTATTAGCAGCTGGCTTGTAAATACAGGTGGTTTATACACAAAATCACAGCCTCTAATAATAGCTACACTGCAAGCACACATATTCAAGTCGTTAAACACAGTCTGGTTATAGAGAATTTTCAGTTGCCCCCAAGTGGTGTTTTACAAATCATGCCTTTTTCTCTTCCTCTGTCTCATTCTGCTTGGGGTCTTCAAGGTCAGCTCCTGCATCTGAGGCATTAGATTCTTTAACTTGTCTGTTCAGCTCATAGTATGGCTTGACAAACTTTACAGGCAGCCACCACAGACCTGTAGGTAGGAGAACACAAGCATAACCCCTCCCACATGTTACCACTTCCACAGGCCCTTCCTATTTCTTTGGACCCAAAGGATCATGATACCACACCTCAGCACATTCAGAACGTGGACTATCAGAGCCAAAATGTTGTTGTACTGCAGTGACAGGTGTATTCATGGAAGGTTGAGTGCAATTTAAAAAATTCAATGTATAGATGGCATTGTCTAACTGTTCTTGAGGGACTGTATTCCCCCTTTATTGTTTGTATAGCATGGATTTCAGAACAATATGAGCTGGTTCCACAATCCCGTGGCCTGCAGGGGAGTGGGGAATACCAGTGGCATGTGTGACACCCCATTGCTGTAAAAACCGTGATAATGCTGATGAATTATATGCAGGGCTGTTATCCATTTTCGAAAGGAAAGGAACTCCTAAGGTAACAAACACACGTGTTAAATGCCAGATAACATCACTAGCCTTCTCTCCTTTACAGGCAGAGGCTGAAATCGTATGTGAAAATGTATCAACAGATACATACACATATTTAAAGGTACCAAAGGAAGCAATATGTGTAACGTTTGCCAAATCTCATTCGGCTTTAAGCCACAAGGACTTACACCCATGACAAATGAGGACTGAGCTGTTGACTGAAAGTCAGGGCAAGACCTGACAGTTTGTTTTGCTTGAGAAGAAGACAGGTTAAACTGTTTCTTTAAAGCAGAGGCATTCTGATGAAAAAGGAATGTGAAGCAGCTGCAGAAGTAAACCGCACAGTGTCAACAGTCAAGGAATCTGCTATGTCATTACCAGCAGTTAAAGGGCCAGGCAGGTTGGAATGCGATCTAACATGTCCAATAGAAACAGAATAATTCCTAGTTTCCACACAATGTTTTAGCTTCAGCAAAATGTCAAAAAGTGCATGGTTATCCATTTCTTTTAACACACTAAAAGGAAGGTGTGGTAACAATCGAACAGCACATTCTGATTCACAAGCAATATTTAAGGATTCTGCAGGGAACAATTGTAGCCCATGTAAAACTGCAGCAATTTCAACAAGCTGCGTAGACCCATCCACATGTATAACAGGGGACTGCCAGGAATCATTTTCAAACCAAACTCACCAGCTTTGCCAGTTTTTCCAGAGCCATCAACAAAAATGGTTTTAGCATTCTGAATGGGTTGCTTTTGAACTACAAATAGCTCCTGTAGATCAAAATCTGAAAAAGCTTTCAGCAGTTTATGTTTTGGAGTACCATAAAAAAATTTTCCTGTAAAGTCGCTAACACTATTTGGAAAAAAATAGACTGAGCAAAAAGGAACTGAAGGTCTGTTGCAGTTAATGGTAAATACAGCTCTGCAGGGTCATTGCCTGTTAAATGTTGAACCCTCACACGGCTTTTGGTGATTAAGTCAACAATCATATCTAACAGTCCTGTCACAGTCTTCCTCTGTGTATATAACAAAAAAACCCATTCGAAAAAGTAAACAGAGTTACTGTCGATTTGACATATAACTCCTAAAGGCTTTTGTTGCATATTAACAACAAGCAGAGAAATTGGCAAGTGTAAATGCACTCTATCTGCCTGTAGCATCTCAATTTTTTGAGTCACTATATTCAAAGCATCAATAGCTTTAGGAGCAAGCTGATGAGGAGAATTCAAATCTGTGTTCCCTCATAATAAATCAGAGTGGTTCAAGGTCCTGGGAGAGTTGGTTAGGGGCTCCAGTGCTCAGATAGTCTTTTCGTCAATTCTCCAGGACACAGGAGGAGACCAAGAAAAAGCTAGGAGGATTGGCCAGGTCAATAGATGGTTAAAAGGGTGGTGTCATAGTCAGGGGTTTGGGTGTCTTGAACATAAGACTGAAGTTAGTAGGCCAGGTCTACTGGGGGCTGGTGGAGTTGCTCTGGTAAAGAAGGGGAAGAACAGTTTTGGTAGGAGGCTTGCCAGACTGGTCAAGGAGGCTTTAAACTAGATGTGTTGGGGGAGGGGGGCATCATTCCATCCCAACACACCCAGTCAGTTGCCAGCACCTATAATAAATGCTCGGAACAATGTAGATATATTCCAGCTGCTCCAGCCAACGAGCCGGCTTCAATTGGAGCTCGTCTCAGATGCCTCTATACAAACGCCCGTAGCATGGGGAACAAACAAGAAGAATTAGAGATGTGTACACATCTACGGGGGTATGATATAATAGGCATCACAGAAACATGGTGGGATGGCTCCTATGACTGGAGTGTTGGAATGGAAGGTTACAGGCTCTTTAGAAAGGACAGGCCTGGCAGGCGGGGAGGGGGAGTTGCCCTTTATGTTAGGGATAGGCTGGAGAGTATGGAACTCTGTCTGGGGGCAGGTGAGCAGTTTACAGAGAGTTTGTGGGTCAGGGTTAAAGGGAAAACAGCCATGGGAGACATTACTGTGGGGATCTGTTACAGGCCGCCTGATCAAGGAGAACCTGTGGATGAAGCACTCTACAGACAGATAGGAAAAGCCTCACGCTCGCAGGCCCTTGTTCTCATGGGGGATTTCAACCACCCTGACATCTGTTGGAACGATGGCACTGCACGGCAAAAGCAATCCAGGAGGGTCCTCGATTGTGTGGAAGACAACTTCCTTCTGCAAGTAATAGAGGAACCAACAAGGAGAGGTGCCATGCTTGACCTTGTGCTCACCAACAGGGAAGGGCTTGTTGAGAATGTGGTACTCCAGAGCAGCCTTGGATGCAGCGATCACGAGATGGTCGAATTTGAGATCCCCAGGAGAGTGAGAAGAGCGTGTAGCAAGCTCACTGCCCTGGACTTCAAAAGAGCAGACTTTGGCCTCTTCAGGAGCATGCTTAGTAAGGTTCCATGGGATATAGCCCTGGAGGGCAGGGGGGCCCAAGACTCTTGGTTGATATTCAAGGATCACCTGCTACAAGCTCAGGAGTGCTGCATCCCAACTAGAAGGAAGTGCAGCAGAAGGGCCAGGAGGCCTCCTTGGATGGATAAGGAGCTGCTGAGGAAAATTCAAAGGAAAAAAGAGGCTTATTGAAAAATGGAAGCAAGGACAGGCGGCCTGGGTAGAGTACAGGGATGTTGTCCGGGAAGCTAGGGACCAGGTTAGGAAGGCTAAGGCCCAGTTAGAATTAAACCTAGCCAGGGATGTTAAGGATAATAGGAAGGGATTTTACAGGTACGTAGCAAACAAAAAACAGGCTAGGGACAAAATAGGCCCCCTGAGGAAGCTTTCGGGAAAACTGGCTACACAGGATTTGGAGAAGGCTGAGGTTCTGAATGACTTCTTCGCCTCGGTCTTCACTGGCAAAGGCTCTGACTGCACCACCCAGTTCTTAGAAAGTAGATGCAGGGGCTGTGAGAATGAAGACCTTGGGCCCACTGTAGGAGAGGATCTGGTTCGAGACCATCTTCAAAATCTGAACGCACACAAGTCCGTGGGACCGGATGGAATCCATCCACGGGTCCTGAAGGAGCTGGCGAATGAAGTTGCTAAGCCACTGGCCATCGTATTTGAAAAATCATGGCAGTCAGGTGAAGTTCCCGACCACTGGAAAAAGGGAAATATAACCCCCATTTTCAAGAAGGGGAAAATGGAAGACCCAGGGAATTACAGACCACTCAGTCTCACCTCTGTGTCTGGTAAAATCTTGGAGCACATTCTCCTGGACAGCATGCTAAGGCACATGGAGAACAACAAGGTGCTTGGTGACAGCCAGCATGGCTTCACTAAGGGGAAATCCTGCCTGACCAATTTGGTGGCCTTCTATGATGGGGCAAGAGAATTGACGGATAAGGGTAAAGCAGTTGACGTCATCTACCTGGACTTGTGCAAAGCGTTTGACACTGTCCCACACGACATCCTTCTCTCTAAATTGGAGAGATATCAATTTGATGGATGGACCACTAGGTGGATAAAGAACTGGCTCGATGGCCGCACACAAAGAGTTGTGGTCAATGGCTCGATGTCCGGCTGGAGACCGGTAACAAGTGGTGTCCCTCAGGGATTGGTGTTGGCACCGGTCTTGTTTAACATCTTCGTCGCTGACATGGACAGTGGGATTGAGTGTGCCCTCAGCAAGTTTGCCGATGACACCAAGCTGTGTGGTCCGGTTGATATGCTGGAGGGAAGGGATGCCATCCAGAGGGACCTTGACACGCTTGTGAGGTGGGCTGATGCCAACCTTATGAACTTCAACCACAACAAGTGCAAGGTCCTACACCTGGGTCGGAGCAATCCCAGGCACGGCTATAGACTGGGCAAAGAAGAGATTCAGAGTGGCCCTGCAGAGAAGGACTTGGGGGTGCTGGTCGATGCGAAAATGAACATGAGCCGGCAGTGTGCGCTTGCAGCCCAGAAAGCTAACCGTATCCTGGGCTGCATCAAAAGGAGCGTGACCAGCAGGTCAAAGGAGGTGATCCTGCCCCTCTACTCTGGCCTTGTGAGACCTCACCTGGAGTATTGTGTGCAGTTCTGGTGTCCTCAACATAAAAAGGACATGGAACTGTTGGAACAAGTCCAGAGGAGGGCCACGAGGATGATCAGGGGACTGGAGCACCTCCCGTATGAAGACAGGCTGAGGAAGTTGGGGCTTTTCAGCCTGGGGAAGAGAAGGCTGCGTGGAGACCTAATAGCAGCCTTCCAGTACCTATAGACCCCCTATAGGGATGCTGGGGAGGGACTCTTTGTCAGGGACTGTAGTGACAGGACAAGGGGTAATGGGTTAAAACTTAAACAGGGGAAGTTTAATTTGGATATAAGGAGGAAATTCTTTCCTGTTAGGGTGGTGAGGCACTGGAATGGGTTGCCCAGGGAGGTTGTGAATGCTCCATCCCTGGTGGTGTTCAAGGCCAGGTTGGATGAAGCCTTGTGTGGGATGGTTTCGTGTGAGGTGTCCCTGCCTATGGCAGAGGGATTGGAACTAGATGATCTTGAGGTCCTTTCCAACCCTAACTATTCTATGATTCTATGATTCTAAGGTCGGCATTAGTAACACCCAACATAGGATGTACCAAATTAATAGTACTTCAGAGCTTCTGTAAAACATTCATATTTGTGATTTTGTTTGCCAGTTTTAGCTTCTGAGGCTTTACTGTTCTTTCAGTTAGCACCCACCCCAAATATTTCCAGGGTGGGATTCTTTGTATTTTTTCCTGGCAAATTTGTAGTCCAAAACAACATAAATTTTCTGTTAAATGATTAATGGCAGTTTCTAAATGTTGTTCCTTTTCCGCACAGACCAAAATGTCATCCATATAATGATAATTTATCAGTTCAGGAAATGTGCTCCTAGTTGGTGATATAGCTGTGGAAACTACTAGCTGACAGACTGTTGGACTGTTCATCATTTCTTATGGCAAAACAGTCCATTGATATCTTTGCATAGGAGCAGCACAGTTGACTGAAGGCACAGAAAAAGCAAAATGACCACAATCTGCAGGATGCGAACGAACTGTAAAAAAACCTAGTCCTTCAAATCAATAATGCAAATAAAACAGTCAGCTGGAATCATAGTAGGATTAGGCAAAACTGGTTGTAAAGCCACCATGGGTTACATTACGTTATTAATTGCACCAGATCTTGCAAAAGTTCCCATTTCCCTGATTTTTTTGGGATTACAAATATGGGTGCGTTCCAGGGACTAGTAGATGTAACAATATGTCCTGCTTTCAGTTGCTCTTCAAACAATAAATATGCTTGCTCCAATTTTTCCCCTTTCCAGTAGGTTGATCAACCCAAACTGGTTTTTCTGTTAACCAAGAAAGTTTGAGCAGGAGTTTCAGATCAGGGACCATTAGGATAAATTTGCCCCCTCTGTGGTAACAAATTCCATTGCATTTTCAAATCTCTCCCACAAAGATTCATAGAAAATGACATTATATATGGTTGAAAATGAGCTACAGCACCATCCAGTGCAATAGCTTTGAGGACTCGAGTACTTTCAAAAGGAGACTGTATACCTCCTATTCCACCTACTGTTGCTAGTCTTTTCAAAGGGCCAGTCAGTTGGCCATTGAGACTGTGAAATAACGGAAACATCTGCCCCAGTGTCTGTTAATCCACTACAGAATCTACTATTCTCTATTTGCAAATTCAATAAAGGTTGTTTCTGAATAATCTCCTGGGTCCAATAAACCTCAGCTCTCCCAGAGTTTCCAAATCCAGAGGTATTCCTTGTGTTAATTTCTACTTTTAGCACCCAGTATGGAATCAAAACAAGTTGTGCTAATTTTTGACCTTTTGGAATTATACAACTGCTGTTTAAGGCAGGTGTTAAAATTTTTATTTCCCCTGTATAATCTGAATCTATTACTCCTGGATGAACTTTTACTCCTTGGAGAGATGTACTTCAGCGCCCTAACAGAAAACCCATAAATCCACTTGGTAAAGGTCCCCAAACATTGGTAGCTATAGCTTTAACAGTGGAGCAATCTAATTCGATGTCAGTGCTTGTTGCCAAATCCAACTCGGCACTACCCGTTGTGTCAGCTGCAAGGTCAGAGATGGAACTTTTGCTGCAAAAACCCTGTTGTTTTGAAGGGCACCAGGTTTTGCCACCCCCTGCTTTGAGTTTCCCAACAAAGGATTTCCGTCCTTATCAAATTTAGATTTACATTGATTGCTCCAGTGATACCCTTTCTTGCATCTGGGACAGAGTTGACATGACTTTTTTCTTTCTGCTCTTGTTTCTTTCTGGGACACATTTTACTAATACATCCTTCCTGTTCACAGTTAAAACATTTTTGCTGATACATATTACATTTCGATTATGCAGTAGCCAATGCAGAAGCCTTCTGAGCCTCCTTGACAATATCCTGTCATGTTTTAACAAACTCAGCGATGTCTGTAAATTTTTCCCTGACTGGAGCTAAAGCAGCTTTGCAATTTCCATTTGCATTTTCATATGCTAGCTGAAATAAAAGTGCACGAGCAGCCTAAGGATTATCAATTTGACTTTGTATAGAATTATTTAATCTGCCTATAAAAGACACATAGGGTTCCGGACACCCTTGGCAAACAGTTGTGAAAAGTGTAGTTTTCTCTCCTGATTCAGGTATTCGCCTCCAGGATTGTACAGCCATACGAGCAGATTGCTGGGTGCCCTGGGTTCAGCAGTAGCAGTCATTTTTCTCCTTCCTAGTAGCTGGTGCAGCGCTGTTTTGACTTTTGGCCTGGAAACAGAGCTGATAACACAAATGTTTTAGTCTGACCAAGGACTTTCTGAGCCTCATGCTCTGCCAGGGGGGAGGGCAGGCCAGGAGGAAGCAGAGACAGGACACCTGACCCCAAGCTAGCCAAAGAGGTATTCCATACGGCAGCACGTCATGCCCAGGATATAACGGAGAGTTACCCGGAAGGGCTAGGACTGCAGGGTTGAATGAGGCATCGGTCGGTGCTCAGCTGGGGGAAGTGGGGCAAGTTATCGTTCGGCTGGTGTTGAGGTATTGTATTCTTTCCCCTTGTTATTTCCTTTATCATTATTACTATTGGTGGTAGCAGTAGCGATTTGTATTATACCTTAGTTACTAAACTGTTCTTATCTTAACCCGTGAGAGTTGCATTCTTTTTGATTCTCCTCTCCATCCCTCTGGGAGTAGGGGGAGGGCAAGAAGAGGGGGAGTGAGAGAGCAACTGCGTGATTTATGGCTGACTTTGTTTAAACCACGACACTGGAACACCAGAGGGTTTAAATTATTTTGATCATGAGGTTGCAACCGTTGCCCAGAGCCTGTTAACATGTCAGCATCTATTGATATTCCTCTTTGAACATTATCTAATACCGGTAAAGCCACTAAGTTATTACATTCCAATCTCCATACCAAGTATTGAGCAGGTGTCAAAATCATTCACATTAAAGTGTTGCAATCCCACGGCACCATAGATTGTGAACTAACCATTTCCAGTAGACCTAATGTATAAGGACTTTGAATTCCATTTTCCATCACTGATTTTTTCAATTCCTTAAATACTGTGTACAGAACATTTTCATGTACCAGTTGTTGTTGTCCCTGCCTATCTGTTTTATAAAATACAGAAAAAGAGAAAGCCATGTCTCCAGTAAAATCACCATCCTCTATCTCTTTCCCCATATATTTTTGTATAAGTGTTTTAGTAGCCTTCTGGTTAACTAACAGCTGGTCAAATGGCTCTTTATCGAGATCAGTAGTGATCAGTAGTGATCGAGATCAGTAGTTTATCGAGGTGATGTAGGTTGAGGAGCATGAGGAATATTCGATGTGAATGTCTTTAATGGTGTCAAAGGTGGGTATAAATTTTGCTTCTTTTCTAAATCGATGGAACCAGGATCAAGAAGGATCATCAGGATTCTCAGAAAAGATATTTGCATTGCTCTGTTCTCGCTCTTTCAAATTACCAGTATTTTGATCATTTGTGTTATCATGTTTCCGAATTATATCCTCAGTAGATTGTAAATTAGATAATGCAGAATACAGAAAATACCATGTCACTATTAAACCAACAGCAACCTCCATACCAAGGTGATTTTGAGTCTGTTAATGTTCTCCCACTCTCTCCCATATCCAAGTATGAAATGACCCTGTTGCTGGAAACCAGTTGCAAGTTGGTTTCACCCATAACAAAAGATTCATTACTTGCTTCTCGGACAAATGATATCCAGAGGATTTTAAAATTTGTTGTAAAACTTTCAAATATAATTTCTGTTCAGCTGATTCTACTTGTCCCATTTTTCTAATGCAATCCCGTAATTCCCTGTTCAACGGGTATTACTGACCTTTAACAGGCAAATGTCAGTACCAGAAATTCCCCATCTGATTGTGCGGACACAGCAATGTCGAGCAGTTTAGTTACCACACAAGGAGGGCACCATTTGTGGCAACTGTAAAGAAAGAGGCTAAACACACACACACACACACACACTGCTTTCTCAACTAGTTCTACCTTATTCATTCAAGCATGGTAATATATAGCATACAGATACGGGTCTGAGCTATGAAGCCAAACAGCAACTACATCATTCCCAGCGACCGTTTTCAGTCACTACAAATTCCATTCTATAAGCAATCACTCCCCAGGCTGCTTCCCAGCCCAGCCTTGCACCCAAACACTCCCTGGTTTACTCAAGACCCAGGTGCACTATCAGCAATTCTTCTTTTTTAATTATCCACATAGCGGGAACAGGACGGTTTGCAGTTCCTACAGAGCATGGAGGTGCTATGACAGTCACACTGCAAAAACATGAGAAGTTATTACATCTCTCAAAATCTCAGTCTGCTCTGTCTTTAAAATAAGATTATAATATTCCCTTTCTCTTTTTAAGCCTGACTAATTTCGATAATAAGGTCTTTTGGGCATGAGCTGTCCCTAAATTTGTGTTTGTTCAACACTGCCATCTCTACTGAGACCTATAGAAACAGCCATATTTCCAACAGAGTGAGATAGCTTATCACTAGTTTGGGCTGACAAATGCACACCTTCACTGTAACACTATTGTTTACAAGTAATGCAGATTATTATACATTTATCTTGCCAGAACACCTCTAAAAGTATGAATCACCCCAGAATTATGCAGATAAAAACTTTGCATCCTTCTTCATAGGTTCATATGTTTTACAGAGATAGAAGGAAATGCTAGTGCTTTTCTTTCAGCATCTTTCAATGACAGCTTATGAGTTACATCATATATTGTATCAAATCTTTTCCTGGGAAGTGGGTAGTAAAAGAACAGGCAGGTGGCATTTTAGACTGAAAGGACTGAGCTGAGCGTGCTTCCAAATGAGAGATGAGAGCAGCAAAATTGCCTTCTCTTCTTTGGAAATATTAAAAATAGAGTTATTCTCTACATGTGAAATTTCTTTAAATCCAGACAGCAAATCAGATTAAAAGGTAGCATAATTCTTTCTGAAATCATATTCTGCCTATAGAAATTCTATGTGATGGATTGTGACAGCTAAATACTGCTATAGAGAGACATCTTTATTTAAAAAGGTTTTGTGCACAATGTGCACAAAATATCTTTGTCAGCAACAGCAGGATTGAAGACACCTTCAGCAAGTTTACCCATGACACCAACCTGTATGATAATTTCTTAATGCAAATGGTGGACGTACCAACTAGGGGAGCAGCGCTGCTAGATTTAGTACTCGCCAACAAGGAGGGTTTGGTCGAAGTGGTGACGGTCAATGGCAGCCTTGGCTGCAGTGACCATGAGATGGTGGAGTTTAGGATCCTGTGTGGGAGGAATAGAATACCTAGCAAAGCCACAGTTCTGGATTTCCGAAGGGCCAACTTTGGCCTCTTCAGTCAACTGCTAAGGGAAGTCTCATGGGAAAGTGTACTAGGCGGTAAAGGGGCTCAAGATAGTTGGTTAGCATTCAAGGACCGCTTCTTCCAAGCTCAGGATCGGAGCGTCCCAATGAGTAGGAAGTCAAGTAAGGGATCTAGGAGATCGGCGTGGTTAAACAAGGAGCTGCTGGGCAAACTCAAGTGGAAAAGGAGAATCTATGGATTATGGAAGGAGGGGCTGGCCGCTTGGGAGGAATATAGGACAGTTGTTAGAGGATGTAGGGAGGCAATTAGGACAGCTAAGGCCTCCTTGGAACTCAATCTTGCTAGTCGGGTTAAAGACAATAGAAAGGGCTTCTTCAAATACATAGCAAATAAAACTAAAACAAGAGGCAATATAGGCCCACTGCTGAACGAAGTGGGTACCCTGGAGACAGAGGATATAAAGAAGGCAGAGGTGCTGAATGCCTTCTTTGCCTCTGTCTTTACTCCTGCAGACTCTCCCCGAGGGCCCCGGATTTCTATAGCCCCAGAAGGAGTCAGGACAAAGGAGGAGTTTGCTTTGGTAGATGAGGATTGGGTTAGGGATCAGCTATGCAATCTGGACATCTGTAAATCGATGGGTCCGGATGGAATGCACCCACGGGTGCTGAGGGAGCTGGCGGAGGTCATTGCTAGGCCACTCTCCATCATCTTTGGTAAGTCGTGGGAAACGGGCGAGGTGCCTGAGGATTGGCGGGTGGCAAAGGTCACACCAATCTATAAGAAGGGCAAGAAGGAGGACCCGGGTAATTATAGACCGGTCAGCCTTACCTCCATCCCTGGAAAGGTGATGGAACAACTTATTCTTGACTCCATCACTAGGCATATCAAGGATGAGGGGGTCATTAAGAACAGCCAACATGGTTTTATGAGGGGGAAGTCATGTATGACCAACCTTATAGCCTTCTATGAGGAAGTGACTAGGTGGAGGGATGATGGTAGAGCGGTAGATGTAGTTTTTCTTGATTTCAGTAAGGCATTTGATACTGTCTCCCACAGCATCCTCACAGATAAGCTAAGGAAGTGTGGGCTTGACGATCAAGTAGTGAGGTGGATCGAGAACTGGTTGAAAGGAAGAAGGCAGAGAGTTGTGGTCAATGGCGCAGAATCTAGCTGGAGGTCTGTGACTAGTGGAGTTCCTCAGGGGTCGGTGCTGGGACCGGTGCTGTTTAATATTTTCATCAATGACCTGGATGAGGGAACTGAGTGCACCCTCAGCAAGTTTGCTGATGACACAAAACTGGGAGGAGTGGCTGACACACCAGAGGACTGTGCTGCCATTCAGCGAGACCTGGACAGGCTGGAGAGTTGGGCGGGGAGAAACTTGATGAAATTTAACAAGGGCAAGTGTAGAGTCTTGCATCTGGGGAAGAACAACCCCATGTACCAGTACAGGTTGGGGGTTGACCTGCTGGAAAGTAGCGAAGGGGAAAGGGACCTGGGGGTCCTGGTGGATAGGAGGATGACCATGAGCCAGCAATGTGCTCTTGTGGCCAAGAAGGCAAATGGCATCTTAGGGTGCATTAGAAAGGGAGTGGTTAGTAGGTCAAGAGAGGTTCTCCTCCCCCTCTACTCAGCCTTGGTGAGGCCGCATCTGGAATATTGCGTCCAGTTCTGGGCCCCTCTGTTCAAGAAGGACAGGGAATTGCTTGAAGGAGTCCAGCGCAGAGCCACAAAGATGATTAAGGGAGTGGAACATCTCCCTTATGAGGAGAGGCTGAGGGAGCTGGGTCTCTTTAGCTTGGAGAAGAGGAGACTGAGGGGTGACCTCATCAATGTTTATAAATATGTAAAGGGTAGGTGTCAGGATGATGGAGCTAGGCTTTTTTCAGTGATATCCAGTGATAGGACAAGGGGCAATGGGTGTAAACTGGAACATAGGAAGTTCCACGTTAACATCAGGAAGAACTTCTTTACTGTAAGGGTGACAGAGCACTGGAACAGGTTGCCCAGGGGGGTTGTGGAGTCTCCTACACTGGAGATATTCAAGGCCCGCCTGGACAAGTTCCTGTGTGATGTACTGTAGGTTACCCTGCTCTTGCAGGGGGATTGGACTAGATGATCTTTTGAGGTCCCTTCCAACCCTTGGGATTCTGTGATTCTGTGATTCTGTATGGTGGGCTGACACACTGGGGAGAAGGGATGGGATACAGAGGGACCATGACAGCCTGGAGAGGTGGGAGGGAGTGAACCTCACAGAGTTCAGCAAGGCCGTGTACAAGGTCCTTCACCTGGGTTGGGGCAATCCCAAAAACACATACAGGCTGGGAGAGACTGGATTAAGCAACCCTGAGGAGAAGGACTTTATTGTTTTGGGTTACAAGAAGCTCCCCATGACCCAGCGGTGTGTGTTTGAGCCCAGAGCCCCACCCTGATCTGGGCTGCATTCCCAGAGCATGAACTCATCCCCTCTGGTTGAGGGAGGGGATTCTCTTCCTCTATTATGTTCCAAGGAGACTCCCCCTGAAGTCCTGTGTCCAGCTCTGGGGCGACAACACAAGAGGGACATGGAACTGTTGGAGTGAGTCCAGAGGAAGCCATGGAGGTGCTGCAGGGGCTGGAGCAGCTCTGCTCTGGAGGCAGGCTGAGAGAGCTGGGCTTGTTCAGCCTGGGGAAGAGAAGGGTCTGAGGAGACCTTAGAGCAGTCTTCCAATACCTAAAGGGGGCCAACAAGCTAGGCCAGTGCAAGTTATGCCATCCTATGATTCTTTGCCCACAAAATATTTGTTCTATATGGAACAGCCATTAATTCTATCATGTTAGGTGCTACCTGTTGCATTTCCCTGTGAGAAGCATAGTGCTTTCTTTAGCTGCTTTGGCCAGAAGGAAGGTACTTTCCCTTAGTAAAGAACACAACTATTTTGTAAGAGGTAATTGGAGAACCATAGGCATGAAAAAAAAGCAAGGATTTAACCAGGACTGGGTGAAGGTATACTTACCTGGCAGGGGAGACACCATATTCAGGCAGGTGGTTTTCCCAAGGTGAGGATCATCCCTTGCACTCTGGCTGTGCTGACACCTGCTACTTCCCCAAATGCAGGAAACTCGACTGCGTAATTTGAGGTAGTGCGCAACTGCATTCAGCAGGGTTGGGCTCGGTTAGTACTTGAATGAGAGAGGACCTGGGAATCCCAGGTTCTGGGGTGTGTGGGATAGTATGGGCAAGTATCTAGGCCAGTAGGTCCTCCAGTGCTTCGGTGCGGAAGATCAACGGACAGCACGCTGATTAATGTAATCAGAAACTAACCTTTATTCACTTCAGAGCACTGCCTTTTATAGTTTCCAAGCTTGGTCCTGCGTTCAAGCTGTACAATGATTGGTTTCTACACACAATGCAAAGGCAGCTGATTGGTTCCTTCTTCAGCATCCGGGAGTTGTTTCCCTCCTGCAGAACTTCTGCATACGTGGCCACAACTTTGCTCTGAAGTAATCTATGAAGTAGGCCGTTAATGCTTACTACAAACTCTGACCAATGGCAAGAGTCCTGGATAGCTCACATGCCCATTGTTTGTTGAAAAGCCCTCAACAAATCCCCCTTTTTTATTTTTTTAGCGATCCAGACCCCTTTAATCATTCGCGATACTACAGACATTAAGCAACGCCATACTATGCTAATAATAAAAACAAAGACTATAATTCTTAATAATATTGTAATGCCTGATCTAAACAAATCTGCAAACCACCCAGTAATACCTACATTTTTGAGCCAACCATCCAAACCATGATTGATCATTAATTTCTTCATGTTATCTTTTAACTGGTATAGTTGTTGATTAATTGAACTAGAATGGTCAGATAGATTCATACAACACATCCCTTCAAAATCTTCACAACCATGGCCCTGTGCTAAAAGCAAAAAGTCAATGGCTGCACAATTTTGTAAAACTGCATGCCTAACACTGTCTAAATCTTCTAAAAATTCTGATAAGACATTAGATGTGATATTATTCTGCTTTGCAGTCCAGCAAGCTAAACATTCTATATCTTTTAGTGCCCTCCCAGCCATCACCCCAGGAATAAAAATGGACATAAAAACTCTTCCAACTTTACCTAACATATTAACATTATCATTACAGTTTGGTCCTAGGTGTTCTACTGATCTTCTTTTTCATTGCTCGGTTTTACTTTTATAAAATGATAGCATATCCCTCATGCTAAGAACAAGCATAGTCAACTTCCCTATATAACATGGCCCTCCCTGAACGTTTTTTTGGTACACCTTGCCAAGCTCTATGTCCACAGATTAAAAAATATCCTTTAGGAAATTGTTTTGCTAAATTATTATTCCAAATAGAAGATTTACCTACTGTCTCAGCACCTATTGCTCCATTACAATATCCATTTTTTCTATAATTTTTATAATCATAATTACTCGACATATTGGTCCATTTTGTCCAAATATATTTCTTATCAAAGTTTACCCCTGTAGGTGCCGATCCCCCAAAATAAAAACATGACCCATTGCCTGCTAAGGATCCCCAGAGATCTAACTCCTGAGGGTCCCAAGGCATTGTGGCGTTTAAGGCATTAATGATCATTGCTCCAGCCATCCCTGTTTGATTCACTTCCCCATAACAGCAGGCTGGTTTGTTTTCTAGGACAGTGCAATCATAAATTCTATGACATGTCTGATTAATGAAAGAGCTATTTAAAACCGCCGTGTTATTTATCCAATTGGTCCAGTCCACCAGGCGCAGGTAAGGGACACCTATTAAACAAGTACGAAAAGGGTCCCCAGGAGTGGCCATGGAGGGACAGACAGACGACTGGTTCATTTGGTTTGCCCAGGTGATCCACATGTTCTCTCGTGGTTCTATGGTATGTCATGCTTGACCTATAGTCATAGCCATCATCCACCAACTTATAATTGAGTCTATTCTGAGGTTCCCTTGATCGGTGATTTCCAAGGTTTTACCCATTGCGCTGGAATCCAACAAGGGATTTCTCCTGTAATCAAACACATATAGCCTCGACCAGTCATACAGACCTCAACTGGCCCCTTCCATTCTCCTGTTTTGAAATGCTTGTATTGAACAAAAATCTTTTCCTTTTCTGTTAACCCTGATTTTAAGGCACTACCATGAATTACCATGGGAGGTTCTTCCCTTTCTCCTGCCAGGCGTAAATAATTTAACACATATAAGGCTTTTGCCAAATGTTCACTAGGTCCTACACCGCTCTCACCCGTTTTTTGTTTAAGTAACAGGTTTTTAAGGGACTGGTGAGCCTGCTCAACAATTGCTTGTCCAGTGGGTGAATTAGGGACTCCTGTGAGATGTTTCACACCCCAAAGCGAGCAAAAGTGGTGAAACCTAGAAGAAGTATAGGCTGGAGCATTGTCTGTTTTAAGAGATAGGGGTACACCTAAGACGGCAAAAGAGGCATGAAGGTGTTTCACAACATGGTGAGAAGTTTCTCCAGTTTGAGTGGTAGCCCAAATTGCCATGGAAAAAGTGTCAACCGAGACATGAACGTATTTTTGTCGTCCAAATTCTGGAACATGAGTGACATCCATCTGCCAAAGTTGTAGTGGTAAAATGCCTCAAGGATTTACTCCAATACCAAGGCCAAAGCCTCTCTATTGTCATGCAGGACAAGAGTTTACAATTCCTTGGGCATCAGTTCGAGTGAGGGAAAATTGGCGTGCCAAGGCTTTAGCACTCTGGTGAAAAAAGTCATGCGAAAGACGAGCTTGTTCAAAATTATTTATTGGATGTCCTGTCCAAGCAGGAGTTACAAGTTGATCTGCATGGTTGTTACTGATAGACAAGCCTGCTATGCCTTGATGACTGCGGATATGAGTAATAAAATATGGTTGTTGCTGCGTATTTAGGCTTTGTAAAAGGTGGATTAATAAAGTATACAATTTAGTGTTAGACACTTTCTTTATCATTGATCGTTCAATACGTTTAACAACTACGGCATATAGAGTCTGAAACTATATTAAGTGGAGTTTGACACCAGTTTTGTAGGGCCCATAGAACTGCAGTCAGTTCAAGGGTTTGTAAAGAACCATCCCTCGATCCTTCTAGAATTTTTTCATGCCAAATATTAGACTGTTGCCAAGTTACAGCAGCCTTTTTTGATTTTTTCCCTGCATCTGTAAAGACTGTAGGTCCTTTAACAGGAGTTTCAGAGTTATAAGGTCTAGATTCAATCTGTTGACTGTGAAAGAGAGTGACTAACTTGTGTGCTGGATATTTGTTGGAAATTATGCCAGGAAATCCTGCTAGAGCTGTTTGCAGTTCTAATGAGACCTGCATCAACCATTCCAAGTATTCTTGTACAATTAGTATAAAAATTGTGCTTGGTTCATTTCCATAAAGCTCTACAATTTTGTTACGGCCTTTAATAATTAATTGAGAGAATAATTCCACTCTGGTTGTAATAGTTTTCCTGGGTCGAATGGACAAAAATATCCATTCCAAAATTTTTAATGGATTTTGATGATCTGTTATCCATTGTATGATTAATGCAAAAGGATGCCTTTGCTGTTGTCCTGAATTGGTAATCATAAGCATGAGTGGGTGGTCTGAAATTACTCTACTAGCACGACTATCTGTGATTTTTTTGCATTATTTTACAGAGGCTGATTTCTTGTTCTTTTCCTAAGTGACGCGTGTTATCTGCCTGGGTGGATGTTCCCAAGAGCTGGATCAAAGGGGTTAAATCATCATTAGTGATTCCACAGATGGTTCTCACCCACTGAATATTCCCAAGTAGTTTCTGTGCATCATTAAGGTTGTGAATTTTCGTTGTTAAAGTCAATTTTTGTGGTTTGATCGTGCTACCTGTAATAATCCAACCCAGGTAGCACCATGGGGAGTCTGTTTGAATTTTTTCTGGGGCAATTTGTAGTCCTCTAGATTCCAATATGTTGCTTAGTTCTGTCAAAATTTTTTTCTTATCCATCTGATGTCCAGCTATTAGGATATCATCCAGATAGTGATAAATTAACAAGTTTTTATAATTTTTTCTCACTGGTTCTAGTGCCCAGGTGACAAATATCTGACACATCATCAGCGAATTTTTCATACCTTGTGGTAAGACCACCCAATGATATTTTTTTGCTGGCTCTGCTTTGTTTACAGATGGAACTGTGAAGGCAAAACATTCTGCATCTGTTGGATGCAAGGGAATCGTGAAAAAGCAATCCTTCAAATCAATTATTAATAGGTCCCATTGCTCTGGCAACATTACAGGGGAGTGTAACCCAGGTTGAAAGGTTCCCATATCATTCATAGGTTCACTGATAGCTCGCAAATCATGCAATAGTCTCCCATTTCCACTTTTCTTAGGAATGGTTAAAATGGGAGTATTCCATGGACTGGTAGAGGGTACAATATGGCCCGCATCCAATTGCTCCTGAACTAATTCTTGAATTTGCTGCAGCCGATCTTGTTTTAGCGGCCACTGATTTATCCAAATTGGTTTATCAGTTTGCCATGAAATTTTTAACACTGGCTGCCCTGAATCAATGGCCACTCCTAAAAAGGTTGTGTAATAATTTTGGCACTCATTTGACTAAGTAAATCTCTGCCAATAAGGGCAATTGGTATGTGTAACACATATGGGCAGGTTGGGACTGCCGATCCATCCCTGAAGTTAAAGGTGATTACTTCTCTACTCATTTGAGTAGCCTGAACTCCGCTGATACCAAAAATCGCTGCTGGTGGGTTGACCACAGGCCAGTTAGCAGGCCATTTCATGGCTGGAATAATAGTGACATCTGCTCCTGTGTCTATAATCATAGATAATATCAATTGCTCTCCATTTCAGTGCTCAAGTCTTATTTCCTCTTCTGGCTTCCTGTTTTGGATGTCTAGAGCAAATCATACTTGAGGATTCCCAGTGGAGCCAAATTCTTTTTCTCTTTGAACAACATCGAGCGAATGAGGAACCTGTGACTTAAATGAAATCAACTGGGCAATTTTCCTTCCAGCTGGAATGAATGCTGGAGGTGTTACTGTATAGAGCATGATCTTAATAACGTCTGTATAATCAGCATCAATTACTCCCGGTAATACAAAAATTCCTTGTCTTGTAGTAGAAGATCTTCCTAACAATAATGCACTTAGGCCATAGCCTATAGGACCTTTTTTATCAGAATCTATCACTTTAAGTTCTTGAGAGGTGCGATATCTATTGCTGCTGTCACATCCAATTTGGCACTCCCTGAGGTGGTGGCGCAGCAGCTGTCCAGGCACCCTGTACTTGTGTCGTAGCGCGTAGGGGTGACGCGCTGGATTTCCCATTTCCCTTATTTCTACATTCTGTTGTGTTGTGACTATCTTTTTTGCAGTTATCATAGAATCATAGAATAGTTAGGGTTGGAAAGGACCTCAAGATCATCTAGTTCCAATCCCTCTGCCATAGGCAGGGACACCTCACACGAAACCATCCCACACAAGGCTTCATCCAACCTGGCCTTGAACACCACCAGGGATGGAGCATTCACAACCTCCCTGGGCAACCCATTCCAGTGCCTCACCACCCTAACAGGAAAGAATTTCCTCCTTATCTCCAATTTAAACTTCCCCTGTTTAAGTTTTAACCCGTTACCCCTTGTCCTGCCACTACAGTCCCTGACAAAGAGTCCCTCCCCATCATCCCTATAGGCCCCCTTCAGGTACTGGAAGGCTGCTATTAGGTCTCCACGCAGCCTTCTCTTCTCCAGGCTGAAAAGCCCCAACTTCCTCAGCCTGTCTTCATACGGAAGGTGCTCCAGTCCCCTGATCATCCTCGTGGCCCTCCTCTGGACTTGTTCCAACAGTTCCATGTCCTTATTATGTTGAGGACACCAGAACTGAACACAATACTCCAGGTGAGGTCTCACAAGAGCAGAGTAGAGGGGCAGGATCACCACTTTCTACCTGCTGGTCACACTCCTTTTGATGCAGCCCAGGATACGGTTGGCTTTCTGGGCTGTGAGCATACACTGCCAGCTTGTGTTCATTTTCTCATCGACCAGCACCCCCAAGTCCTTCTCCGCAGGGCTGCTCTGAATCTCTTCTTTGTCCAGTCTGTAGCTGTGCCTGGGATTGCATCGACCCAGGTGTAGGACCTTGCACTTGTCATGGTTGAACTTCATAAGGTTGGCAACAGCCCACCTCACAAGCGTGTCAAGGTCCCTCTGGATGGCATCCCTTCCCTCCAGCATATCAACCAGACCACACAGCTTGGTGCCACTGGCAAACTTGCTGAGGGCGCACTCAATCCCACTGTCCATGTCAGCGACGAAGACGTTAAACAAGACCGGTGCCAACACCGATCCCTGAGGGACACCACTTGTTACCGGTCTCCAGCCGGACATCGAGCCATTGACCACAACTCTTTGTGTGCGGCCATCGAGCCAGTTCTTTATCCACCGAGTGGTCCTTCCATCAAATTGATATCTCTCCAATTTAGAGAGGAGGATGTGGTGTGGGACAGTGTCAAACACTTTGCACAAGTCCAGGTAGATGACATCAACTGCTTTACCCTTGTCCATCATTTCTGTATCCCCATCATAGAAGGCCACCAAATTACCTCACAAATGATTCCTTTTGCTGTTTTATCGGAATTTTACAGTGAGCCTTAAAATGACCCTTTTTTCCACAATTGAAACATTTTTTGTCTTTTTTTCTGATTTTTTTTTTTTGTTTATCCTGAATAATGGGGCAAACAGCAGCCCCCACTGCAGCAGCTACATATGCAGCTTTTTCTGTTTCCAACATTCTTTCTACTGCTTCTATCATTTGTGCAGTGGTAGCTCCCCTAGGCAATATTCTTATTGCCTTTTTTGTTTTTTTGTTCGCATTTTCAAATGCTAACATATCAAATAATTTTGTTTTCATTTCCAGGTTGAGATCAGGATGCCTCATAATTGCTTCGCGTAGTCAATTGATAAATATGCTAAAAGGCTCTGTATTGCTTTGTTTTACTGTGTTAAAAGTTGGTACACCCTGCCCGGGCAAATGTATGCTTTGAAGTGCCTGAAAGGCTAATTGTTGAGATATCTGTAAAACTTCTACCTGAAGTCGTGCCTGAAAATCACTTCACACAAAGGGTATTAGCATTTGAGTTTGAACCCCATACAAGGGGTCTGTTTGCAGCCTGGGCGCAGCAAACACTCCATCACATAAAATCTGCCATTTGTGATAAAATTGCAATTGCGCTGATGGAGGCACTAAAGCCTGAACTGTCATGTGGGTATCATAAGGAGTTAAAAGGTTAGCCATAAAGATATTCTGTAAAATAGATGTTGTAAATTGTGAACGTAAACCGTATTGTGCTACTACAGATTGCGCTTCTTTTAAAAGTTTCCAATCTAACACAACCCATTGCCCCCCTCCCCCTGGCTGTATTGAAACTGAAGAAGCTGATAAAAAATCACCATCTACTACTGCATCTCGAATAAACCCTTTCCAGCGGGCCACTGTATTATCATTTCCCCCCCCCCCCCCCAAAAAAATGACATCAGAGGGGTCGTAGGAGGTGTAGGTGGTGGTGGCGGCGGCTGATTAACAGGCATGGTAGATGGATACGCTGGTGGGCGATAGCGTCCTGAAAGAGAAAACGGACTAGAGTTGATCTGCGACAACTGGGCTTTTTTCTCAGACTCAAGATGTTCCAGGAGCTTGATTAATTCCTGGAGCTGTTTGTCGCCCTGTCCTTTTAACGATCTAGTGGCAGTTGCTATCTCAGCTTCTTGTGCAGTCTCTGGGGTAGATCTCTGGGGGGACAGAGGAAGACGCGGGTATAAGGGGGGGGGGGGGGGGGGGGGGGGAGGCGGAGGGAATTTCGTTTCCTCCTCCTCCCCTGATTTCTCAGTATCTTCGATATCAGGTTGGAGAGTTTTTACTGCCACCTCGTGGTTGTTCCCCGAATCAGACTTGCCTTTCACTTCAGTAGCTGTTGATTGTGATGGCTGAAGAGGGTTTACGATTAAGGCTTGTACGGGCTCCGGGATTGGGCTTGTATCGGCGCCGGTCCGGGCACTGATATCAGGGAAAATAGTTCATTTGAAGCGGATTCTGTCCCAGAGGAATTCGGCGAGAGCGCAGCGAACACAGAAGCAGCGGCTGCCCTTTCACTTTTCATTTCTTCTAAAGTCTCTTTAATCAGTCGCCACAAGGTAGCTAATTTATGAACCTGCTTGGATCCCTTACTAATTTCTTCCCATAAAGCAGATCCAATCTGGTCCCAGGTGTGTAGCTCAAAAGCTGCACCCACTCCCGAAATTAGCTCCCGGTCCTTTGCCCATTTTAAAAGGGCTTTTAAGGTACCGTCATCATATGTTAGTCCTCTCTTAGAAAGGATATGTTGGAGGAGCTTTACTACTGCCGCCTCTTCTTTCGACAGTGAGACTCCCATCTCCTCCCTGACCACTCACCTTTCTTAGATGAGATTCCCCCTCTTGTCATGCTTCCCTTTCTGCGTGGATACCTCAGAGTGCACTCTCTTTCTCCAGCTGCCGGGACAGCAACCCCTTCGGTCAGCTTTTCCGCTCCCCTCCTATTCCAGCTGTCTTCTTCGCTCAGTCAAGCAACAGCAAAAGGGTCCCTGTTCGGGCACCATTTGTGGAAGATCAATGGACAGCACGCTGATTAATGTGATCAGAAACTGATCTTTATTCACTTTAGAGCACTGCCTTTTATAATTTCCAAGGTTGGTCCTGCGTGGACTAGACTAGACTAGACTAGACTAGACTAGACTAGAATATTTGGGATTGGGAAGGGCCTCAAGATCATCTAGTTCCAACCCCCCTGCCATGGGTAGGGACACCTCACACTAAACCATCCCACACAAGGCTTCATCCAACCTGGCCTTTATAATGATTGGTTTCTACACATGATGCAAAGACAGCTGATTGGTCTCTACACATAATGCAAAGGCAGCTGATTGGTTCCTTCTTCAGCATCCGGGAGCAACACTAGCTGATTGGTCCCATCTTCAGTATCCGGGAGTTGTTTCCGTCCTGCAGAACTTCCGCATATGTGGCCACAACTTTGCTCTGAAGCAATCTGTGAACTAGGCCGTTAATCCTTACTACAAACTCTAACCAATGGCAAGAATCCTGGATCGCTCGCATGCCCATTGTTTGTTAAAAAGCCCTCAACACTTTGGAGCTTCACCACTGAACAAGTATAAAATCTGGAAAAATTAGTGAAACACTTAAATGAGGTGTGTTGTCATCCTGGTCATACCAGAGAGGGACAAATCACGGCAACGTGCAAGGGCTTGGCCTACACCTACAGAGCAATGTTAAACACTATCCAGCACCTTCAAAGGGAAAAAGATGTCTCAGGATCTGATGGCGAAGCAACAGACAACTCAGCTACTCTAACTCCAAATACAGCAGCTACATCAAGCCCAGTGACAAGAACAGCAGCTACTCAATCCCTGATCACAACAGACAACGCAGATGCCGGTGCTACTCAACCCCGAAGCACAGCAGCTGCACCAACCAAAAAGTAATAAAGGAAGTGGAATTGCTAGACCAAGAAGAGGAAAACCACTTTGGTGATGGACAAGGTTGATTTTTATTTTTTTTTTCTTCCCCAGATTTTGGGTCATAACTGTTTTGAACATGTTCTACCCATATAGGAATAAAGTATTGATACTGAATTAGACTAGTATTTCATCATATACAGAGACTTAGCCATGGACATCTACAAGGATTCTCAATATATGGAAGGCATGCAACAAGAGAACCAGGTGTCTTCTCTCAAACCAATGTAGGCCTTCCTGCTATTGATGAGGCCTGAGAATAGGTAAACAGCTGAAAAAGAAAACTAGAGGAGCCTCTCAGGGTCCCAATTAGACCAAACAAGAACATGTAATTTATTGGTGAGACTAAACCAAGTATTCCAATGTCCTTAACTAACTGATTTCCATAAAAGTGTAAACTGAGTGGGAGTATTCTTCCACAGATCACCACCAGGACCCCAGTGACCACTCCTCAAATTCACAGTGCCTGCACCACAGCCTTATTTACCTGAATTGCCATATGCAATGAGTAATGAGAATTGATTGGGTGGGCATTTCATAGAACGCTAATGAGTATGTATGTAATAAAGGTATATAAGCTGTAAACTATCTCTTCTCTGTGTGCATGGTAGGCAGAATGACCCCCCATGTACCAGGTACTGTAAGAAAGTAATGTCATTCTAACCTGTCATTCTGGTTAGAAGGTTTCCTGGATTTCAGTGTGTCGTGATTTAAGCCCAGTCAGCCACGCAGCTCACTCACTCACTCCCCGCTTCAACCCTCCTGCTCCCGTAGGGATAGGGAAGAGAATCAAAAGAATGTAACTCCCACAGGTTGAGACAAGAACAGTCCAGTAACTAAGGTATAACACAAAACCATTACTGCTACCACCGATAATAACAATGATAGGGGAAATAACACAGGAAGAGAATGCAACCGCTCACCACCCACCGACAGATACCCAGCCCAACCCCAGCAGTGATCTACCCCTTCCAGGTAACTGCCCCCAGTTCTGCATCCTGGGCATGACGTGCTGTGGTATGGAATACCTCTTTGGTTAGCTTGGGTCAGGTGTCCTGTCTCTGCTTCCTCTCAACTTCCCCTCCTCCCTGGCAGAGCATGAGACTCAGAAAGTCTTTGGTCAGAGTAAACATTACTGAGCAACAACTGAAAACATCAGTGTTAACAGCACTGTTCCCAGGCTAAAAGTCAAAACCACAGCACTGCACCAACTACTAAGAAGGAGAAAAATGACTGCTACTGCTAAACCCAGGACACAATGACAGTGTCACTGCCAGAGACTGAGATAAGAGAGGCAGTGAAGGATCAAAGTATTAAACACCAACAAAATCTTTGTATAGGGTGCTAAAGGAACCTAAGATTCAAGAAACGGTTATTGAGTTTCACAAAATTGTGAGAAACATTCAGAGTCTGCATTAGGATACGGGGATATTTATACACCTTCCGTACCTGTTTTGAGAAGCCAGCACTAGGGGAAGGGAAGATGGTACAGAACAGAAGGCAATTAAACTGCACCAATTTAGTTAGTTGACGTGCAAAATTACATAGGCAAAATTATAATTTACCTTGATAAGTGTTTCAGCAGAAAGTGGCTACAGACAAATCAAATAATAGAATCAATTAGGACTTCACTGTAGACTGCAGCAAAGTCCTTCGTAAGACATGGAGCGACTTGGATACAGAAATCACCAAGTAGAGTGCGAATAACACTCTAACAAGAACATCTAATAAGGACAGATGCTTTCTGCCATGAAACTGTAAAACAAAATAGTTCAAGTATGAAAAGTAAAGTTCTGATGTAGAACAGAAAGTGATTAAAATTAGAATAAATCATGACAGATTTCCAACTCTTGAACATCTAAGATTTCAAACTACAGCAATGTTGAATACACACACACAAGAACACATATTCTGCACTTTGATTTTAGCCAAGAACTAGCAAAAACTAGAACTACAGAACTCTAAGCAAACTGTCACAAGAACTTAGTAAAGCTCAATGCCACATTAAAATTCAAAGTTGAACAACTGAAAAAGAAACATTTCAGAGAGGAGTGTCAGAATTGATCTTGTACTTTAACAGCTTATACAGTAACTACCATTATTTAAAAAAAAAAAAGGGAATCACTGAAGAAAGATCAGTGACAGTCTGCTCAATGTTTCATCTGTTAAAAAAGATTTTGAAAAGAAAACCTACAAATATTATGATTGAAAATTAAGCTGCAGTGACTTCAAAAAATAAAACAACAGTGTTACTTAATTTCTATATAACTATCTTTGACCTGAATATTCCATCTGAAGCAAAGAGATAAAAGAAATGCACCATGAAAACAGTGTCATTTAGGTCACTGAGGTGTTCTTGAGTGAGGGAAGGTTGGGACTTATAGGAGGAGTCACTAACATGAGTAAGTATGGAAAAGTGAGCCGTTCTCAGGACTTACAGGATCAAGGCAACCTCTTGCCAGCTTTTTAATACAGGTTGTCAGTATTGAGTGTTAACTAATTTTTTAGCCATTACTACAGCCTTCTTCCATCTCCCAGCCCTTGTATGAGACATGTCACGTGAAATATATCATAAGTTCTTTGGCTCTTTTAGGCACTATTGCCTATATACTTGCTTCAATAAAAATATACAAAAATAACAGCAGATGCAAACAATCTTTTTTTCTTCTCAGCCATTCTCAGGCTCCACACTAGCTTTCAGTTTAGCCTAGACTTCCTGACAATCTCAATGGTTGCACTCTGACACCTAGGGAAAGCAAGTCTGGCAGAGTGAGAAGCTGCAGGAGCCAGCTTACCAGCAGGGAAGAGAATTTGCATTGGTTCTAATTGAAAAAATATCCTCATTTGGGCTTTTGCCTTCCCCATCAGTCTCTCACTCTCTCTGCTGGTTTCCTGTTAAGTTCTATTGTGTTTCAACAATACAGTCATTATATTCTCCAGATATTTGGTTTACATAATTGAAGCAGTCCAGCTTATTTTACAAAAATTGCATCTTTGTGGAAAAAAATAACTTACACAGTAATTCTGGCAAAGATGTTCTGCTTTGTGTCAGACAAAATGAAATTAGTGGGTTTAAAAATTAACAAGGGCCTCTAAGCTTTCAGTGTCATTTTAAAAGCAAGAGTGAATACTGTTAAGAAACATCTTTGCATGTTAATCACACTGGCTGGGAACATTTCTCGTTAAGGTACTGGAAGAAATACTAAAGGAAGAACCTGACATGTAGACCAGAAGAGAATCTGAACTTCTTTATGTCAGGCAGGAATCTCATGAACTACTGTCGTTGTTTAAGCCCAGCTGGCAAACCAGAACCACGCAGCCGCTCATTCACTAACCTCCCTTCATCCCCCCACTCCTGGAGGGATGCAGAGGATAATGGAAAGATTGTAACTCCCACAGGCTGAGATAAGAACAGTTCAGTAAATAAGGTATAACACAGAACCATTACTGCTACCACCAATAATAATAATGATGAGGGAAATAACAAGGGAAGAGAATACAACCTCTCAGCATCCGCTGACCGATACCAGGCTCCACCTGAAAAGCAATCTACCCCTTCCAAGTAACTGCCCCCAGTTTATATAGTGGGCATGATGTGCTGTGGTATGGAATACCTCCTTGGTTAGTTTGGGTCAGGTGTCCTGTCTCTGCTTCCTCTTGACTTCCCCTTCTCCCTCGCAGAGCATGAGACTCAGAAAGTCCTTGGTCAGACTAAACACTACCGAGCAAGAACTAAAAACATTGGTGTTATCAGTGTTATTCCCAGGCTGAAAGTCAAAACCACAGTATTGCACCAGCTACTAAGAAGGAAAAAAATGACTGCTACTGCTGAACTCAGGACAGTATCCACCCCTTATTCCATACCATTCACTTCATGCTCTAATCCCACAATTTTCAATGTACCATCACTCTAGTCTCGTATATATATATATATACATATATATGCACACATCCACACACAAAAAAAGAGAGAGATATCATTTCTTAGTGCATGGACCAATCCCTATAAAGCTGCTGAGTTCATCCGGTCCGTGATGTTGGGCTCCATCTCTTGTAAGTCTTTCAGAGCAAGAGAGGCTGTTTGCACTGTTGGATTGTTGCCTGCTGGTGACATCACTTAACTCGTCTGGTCACTGCTGAGCTCCTCTGGTTTCATCAAGGTTCATTCCTTTTTGGGATGATGGTTGGAGGGAAGTCAGGGCCAGTCACTGGTGACCTGAAGACATCTAGTTGGTGGGCCCTCAGCAAAAGCAATCCCAAGAGTGGGTTTGCCTTTACCTGAAGGAGGAAAACCTAGATTGTCTTCCCCAGCAAATTATTTATGTGCAACCACAGGAACTTTATCCCCTGCTACAGTATGTAAAAGTTCTGACTGGGCTGGGCCAGCTCTGTTGGCAGATCCTCTGGTGTTGACTAACCAGGTGGCCTTTGGTAAATGTACATCCCAATGCTTGAAAGTCCCACCACCCATTGCTCTCAGTGTAGTTTTTAACAGCCCATTGTACCGTTTGATTTTCCCAGAGGCTGGTGCATGGTAGGGGATGTGACATACCCACTCAATGCCATGCTCTTTGGCCCAAGTGTCTGTGAGATTGCTCCAGAAATGAGTCCCATTGTCTGGCTTAATTCTTTCTGGGGTGCTGTGTTCCCACAAAATCTGTTTTTCAAGGCCCAGGATAGTGTTCTGGGCAGTGGAGTGGGGCACAGCACATGTTTCCAGCCATCCGGTGGTTGCTTCCACCATGGTAAGCACATGGCACTTGCCTTGGCTGGTTGGTGTGTGTGTGATATAATCAATCCGCCAAGCCTCCCCATATTTGTACTTCAGCCACCGTCATCCATGCCAAAGAGGCTTTAACTGTAACTGTTTGGCTTTCTTAACTGCAGCACATGTTTCACAGTTGTGAATAACCTGGGCAACAGTGTCCATTGGTACATCCACCCCTCAATCACAAGCCCATCTGTATGTTTGCATATCTGCCCTGATGGCCTGAAGTGTCATGGGACCACTGGGCCAAAAATAATTCACCCTTATGTTGCCAATCTAAGTCCGTCTGAGTCACTTCAATCTTAGCAGCTGTATCCACTTGTTGGTTGTTCTGGTGTTCCTCAGTGGCCCACCTCTTGGGTACATGAACATCTACATGGCATACCTTCACCACCAGGTTCTGCACCCAGGCAGCGATACCTTGCCACAGTGCAGCAGCCCAGATGGGTTTACCTCTATGTTGCCAGTTGCTCTGCTTCCATAGCTGCAGCCACCCCCACAGGGCATTTGCCACCATCCATGAGTCAGTATAGAGATAAAGTACTGGCCACTTTTCTCATTCAGCAATATCCAAGGACAGCTGGATGGCTTTCACCTCGGCAAACTGACTCGATTCACCCTCTCCTTCAGCAGTTTCTGCAACTTGTTGTCAGGGACTCCATACAGCTGCCTTCCATCTCTGATGCTTTCCCACAATACTGCAGTACCCGTCAGTAAACAAGGCATACTGCTTTTCACTTTCTGACAGTTTATTATATGATGAGGGCTCTTCAGCACGCATCACCTCCTCCTCTGGTGACGTTCCAAAATATTTGCCCTCTGTCCAGTCATAGAATCATAGAATCATAGAATAGTTAGGGTTGGAAAGGACCTCCAGATCATCTAGTTCCAACCCCCCTGCCGTGGGCAGGGACACCTCACACTAAACCATGGCACCCAAGGCTCTGTCCAACCTGGCCTTGAACACTGCCAGGGATGGAGCACTCAAAACCTCCCTGGGCAACCCATTCCAGTGCCTCACTACCCTAACAGGAAAGAATTTCCTCCTTGTCTCCAATCTAAACTTCCCCTGTTTAAGTTTTAACCTGTTACCCCTTGTCCTGTCACTACAGTCCCTGACGAAGAGTCCCTCCCCAGCATCCCTATAGCCTCCCTTCAGATACTGGAAGGCTGCTATGAGGTCTCCACGCAGCCTTCTCTTCTCCAGGCTGAACAGCCCCAACTTTCTCAGCCTATCTTCATACGGGAGGTGCTCCAGTCCCCTGATCATTCTCGTGGCCATCCTCTGGACTTGTCCCAACAGTTCCATGTCCTTTTTATGTTGAGGACACCAGAACTGCACACAATACTCCAGGTGAGGTCTCACAGGAGCAGTGTGGAGGGGCAGGATCACCTCTTTCGACCTGCTGGTCACACTCCTTTTGATGCAGCCCAGGATACGGTTGGCTTTCTGGGCTGCATGATGACGTCTACAATTCCTGGACAACTGGGATTTCCAGTTCGAGCTCATTGTTTAATTAGTGCAGCCCATTTACTCCATGTAGCATCAGTTACACGATGTATAGAGGAGTCCCTGCCTTTGAATATCCAGCCCAGCACACAGGCAACCAGGGTGCCAAGAGAAGCTGTGCTTCAGTATCAATCACTTCTTAAGCAGCTCGAACCCCTTCATAGGCTGCCAGTACCTCTTTTTCAGTTAGGGTATAGGCCTCTGTATCTCCGACTCCAAAAGCTGATGAGTCAACCTCGAATCTCCCCTGGAGCTTTCTGCCAGAGGCTCCAGGTTGGACCGCTCTCCCTGGCTGCAATGTGGAGTACTTTTTTTACATCTGATCTGGCCTGGACTGGTCCAAGGGCTACTGCTTGAACTATCTCTCATTTAATTTCGTCAAAGGCTTGTTGCTGCTCAGGGCCCCATTTAAAATCACTCTTCTTGCAGGTCACATTATAGAGAGGGCTTACAATCAAACTGTAATTTGGGATGTGAATTTTCCAGAACCCCACAGCACCCAAGAATGCTTGTGTTTCTTTCTTACTAGTTGGTGGAGAAATTGCTGTTATCTTGTTGATCACATCTGTGGGGATCTGGCGACGTCCATCTTGCCATTTTATTCCCAAAAATTGAATCTCCTGTGCAGGTCCTTTGATCTTACTCTGTTTTATGGCAAACCGGCTTTCAGCAGGTCATGGATTATTTTCCTCATTTTTTCAAAGACTTCCTTCCCTGTATCACCCCACACCATATTGTCATCAATGTATTGCAGGTGTTCTGGAGCTTGCACCTGCTCCAGTGCAGTCTGGATCAGTCCATGACAAATGGTAGGGCTGTGTTTCCACCCCTGGGGCAGTCGGTTCCAAGTGTACTGGACACCCCTCCAAGTAAAAGCTAACTATGCCCTGCACTCTGCTGCCAAAGGAATTGAGAAAATGCATTGGCAATATCATTTGTGGCATACAACTTGGTTGCCTTTGACTCCAGCTCATACAGAAGTTCTAGCATGTCCAGTACAGCAGCACTCAATGGTAGTGCGACTTCATTCAGGCCGCAATAGTCTACTTTTAGTCTCCACTCTCCATTAGACTTTCGCACTGGCCATATGGGGCTATTAAAGGGTGAGCAGGTCCTACTGATCACTCCTTGACTCTCCAGTCTACAGATTAGTTTACGGATGAGAATTAGGGAGTTTTGGTTGTTGCAATATTGGCACCGATGCACTGCTGTAGTCATGATTGGCACTTGCTGTTCTTTGAACTTCAGGAACCCCACAACAGAAGGATCCTCTGAGAGACCAGGCAAGGCAGACAGCTGCTTGATTTCCTCTGTTTCCAAAGCAACAATACCAAAAGCTCATTGGTACCATTTAGGGTCTTTGAAATACCCTCTCCTGAGGTATGCCAAGGATGCATGGAGCCTCTGAACCAGTCACAATGGAGTGCTTTTGCCATTTCCTTCCAGTCAGGCTGATTTCAGCCTCCAGTACAGTCAACTATTGGGATCCTCCTGTCACTCCAGAAATATAGATGGGTTCCACCCCTTGACAGCTGGATGGCATCAGGGTGCACTGTGCACTGGTATCTACTAGAGCCTTATACTTCTGTGGGACTGATGTGCTAGGCCATCTGATCCACACAGTCCAGTAAATCCAATTGTTCCCTACCTCCACCTGGCTGGAGGCAGGGCTCCTCTTATAGTGATCACAACATTGGACACCTACATCTTGTTGACAGAGATTAGTCTTCTTTATTGCTGGAGTAAAATCAGTTCTTCCACTCCATCTGGGAACCTGCTCACCAGAGACTGAAGCCACAGCTTTTATGTGATGATCATCCTTGACCTTTCTTCTCCTCTTCAATTCACGCACCTGTTCCTCCAGAGCTGAGGTAGGTCTTCCATTCCGCTTTCTCATGTCTTCTCCATGATCCCACAGGTAAAACCATAGGTTGGCCCGTGGCATATACCTCCTACATCTTCTCTCTCGAGCAGTAGGATGCCTTTTGTTAATAGCTGAGATGTGGGTTGGTACATGCGGGTAGCTGGAAAGATTGGATAGATCATCTCTCAATTGTTTGAACTCCTGGGACAGTTTTTTCCAAGCTGAAATGATGGAAGGGGTGAGATTATCTTTGAACTCTCGACGTTGACGAATCATTTCATCCACTGTTGGTGGTGCTATATCATTCCAGGTTATTGCTGTCAATGAGCGGGCATATGATGACGGTGCACTTCGTGTAAATTTCCGCCATATGGGTCGTGTACATTCAACTTCTTCTGGATCCATGGGTGCATCCCTGGCATCTGGCCTGTGATAGATCATCTCTACAATAGCTGATTTCCTCAGAGACTGGATGCCTTTCTCCAGAGTAGCCCACTTAGATGAATGACTGATAACATTGTCCTTGTATGGAAACCTTTCTATCACAGCTGCCAAGAGCTGCCTCCAAAGGCTGAGGGACCGTTTCTCTTTTGCAATTGCTTTGTCGGTTCACCCTTCCCTACTAAGTAATCCCAGCTGCTTAGCTTCCCTACCTTCTAGTTCATGACCACCGATCCCACTGCCCTATTGTCCCAGCATCGGAGCAACCAGGTGATGATATGCTCACCTGGTTGACGGGTAAAATCTTTTCACATATTCTGTAGCTCGGTTGAGGTCCGGAGTTGAGAAGTCACCTCTTCTTCTTCCTCTGATTCTCATAATAGTAACTCCTGATCAGATGCTGTCCCCTGTAGTAAGCGCATTGTTTCTTCATCTTTCTTCATCTTTCTTGCCTCTTTTTTGTTTTTCCCCTTGTATACAGTGGCAACTGATACTGGAACAAATTGGTCCTCTCATTTAGCTGCTAAGTAGCTGCTGTACTTGTCGCTGGGGCAGCTGTTGTGCTTGGAGCAGGAGTAACTCCACTGTCTGTTGTGGTCAGAGTTTGAGGAGCTGCTACACTTGTCGCTGGGGCTGGTGAAGCTGCTGTACTTGGAGTTTGAGTAGCTGCACTATCTGTTGCAGTCGGAGTTTGAGTAGCTGCTGTTCTTGTCACTAGGGCTGATGTAGCTGCTGTATTTAGAGTTAGAGTAGCTGCATTGTCGGTTGCTTTGCCATCAGATCCAGAGACATGTTTTTCCGTTTGAAGGTGCTGTATAGTGTTGAACAGGGCTCTGTAAGCATAGGCCAAGTCCCAGCACGTTGGCTTGATTTGTCCCTCTCTGTTATGACCAGGATGACAACACACCTCGTTTAAATGTTTTACTAATTTTTCTGGATTTTGCACTTGTTCAGTGGTGAAGTTCCAAAGCACTTGAGGGGCCCACTGGCGTAGATACTTACCCATACTATCCCACAGACTCTGCCACTTCTGGCTGTCCAGCTTCAGGGAAAATCTCTTGGTCCTCTTATATTGTCGTCTAACCCTAGACAAGGCCCAAACCTGACTCTGCTTAACTTTCAAGACAGACAGAATGGTCATGGGTAAAACACACTCTGTATGTGTGCCAACATGGTGGGGATCACCATTAGCACAGATCAGAATCAGCAGGCAGGTCTCAAGGGTACTCAAAGACCGTTCAAAACCTTCAGAATTCTTACATGATGCTGTAAATTATCTGCTGGGGGGAGCTGGGAAGGTAAAGGAATGTCTTCTTCATAGCCTGACCACCCGAAGAAGGGGAAAAAGATGTGTAATTGCTAAACAATTCTATTATATACCTCCCAAAGTATAGAGGTGGTGACCACACTGGGAACACAAGCCAGATCGCTTTCATGATCAATGAATCTATTGTATTACAAGTCATTAGCATAAAGTACAATGAAACAAGAACCTTAGCCCAAGGATAAACACTAACACAGCATATACCAGCTGTAAGTAAGGTACGACATGCTGAAACTCCGAGATCAAGAGCAACAGCTTTGAGAGCCAATAAATCAGCATTGTGATGATTGACTATTAATCCAAAACAATGAAACAAATACAATTAGACACACTCCAGTCAGATCTGTCATTATCTCAACCCTTCCTGCCCCATGTTGGGCGCCAAAAAGAACTGTCATGGTTTAAGCCCAGACGGTAACTCAGAACTCGCAGCCACTTGCTCATTCCACCACCCCACCCCCACCCCCCCACCCCTTTTCCTCAACCCACTTCCGGAGGGATGGGGAAGACAATCAACAGAATGTGACTCACATGGGTTGAGATAAGAACAGTCCGGTAACTAACGTATAACACAAACCCACTACTGCTACCACCAATAATAATTGATTGATGGCTTGGCTTCGCAAGCGAAGACTTGGGAAGGGTTTTACCCATGCTTACTACAAGCACAATGAACAAGGGCATGTGGGATAGGCAAATCTGGTTGGAAAAAAGGGTGCTTAAGCAACCAGGAATTTTCTGACCAGGACTGTCAGCTCCCCGGGGCAATCTCCAGCGACCCATGCCCTGATCCACCTGCATGCAAGGTTGGATCTGCAGCTTCAAATGCACCTTGCCACCTGCCGTTTCGACCCTCACCCATCCATACAGACAAGTGAGAGTAAATGCTTCCAGCCTGCACAGTAGATATTTTAGGTGAGGCACAGTGTGCGCAGAACTGGCCCCATCCTTTACACCTGAGGTTTAACTGCCGTGGCCTAGCTAGCTTGGACTGCGACAGCAAAGTCCTCAGGTAGTAGGTTTTGTTTGCTAATACGGGAAGTAACAAGGGAAGAGAATACAACCACTCACCACACCCCAACCGATACCCAGCCTAACCACAGCAGTGATATAGCCCTTCCGGGTAACTGCCCCCAGTTTATATAGCCATTCAAAAACTTCAGAACTCTCAAATGATGCTGCTATACTTGTCACTGGGGTTGGTGTAGCTGCTGTGCTTGGAGTTGGAGTAGCTGCATTATCTGTTGTAGTCAGAGTTCGAGTAGCTGCTGTGCTTGTCACTAAGGTGTGTGGGAATGTCTCCCTCATAGGCTGACCACCCGAGGAGGGGAAAAAATGTGTAATTGCTATACACTCCTATTGTACACTTCCCAAAGAATAGAGGTGGTGACCACACTGGGAACACAAGCCAGATCACTTCCATGATCAACGAGTCTATTGTATTACAAGTCATTACCATAAAGTACAATGAAACAAGAACCTTAGCCCAAGGCCCCCAGCCGATGAACACTAACACAGCATATACCGGCTGTAAGTAAGGTACAACATGCTGAAGATCAAGAGCAACAACATTGAGAGCCAATAAAACAGCATTCTGACGAGTGACTATTAATCCGAAACAATGAATGTTCATCATAAATACAATTAGACACACTCTAGTCAGATCTGTCTTATCTCAACCCTTCCTGCCCCATGTTGGGCGCCAAAAAGAACTGTCACGGTTTAAGCCCAGCTTGTCACTTAGAAACCACGCAGCTGTTCACTCACTCCCCTCCCTTTCCTCCAGCCTCCCGCTCCTGGAGGGATGGGGAGGAGAATCAAAAGAATGTAACTCTCACAGGTTGAGATAAAAACCGTCCAGTAACTAAGGTATAACACAAAACCATTACTGCTACCACCGATAATAGCAATGATAGGGGAAATAACACAGGAAGAGAATGCAACCGCTCACCACCCACCAACTGATACCCTGCCCAACCAAGCAGTGATCTAGCCCTTCTGGGTAATTGCCCCCAGTTTATATAGCGGGCATGACCTGCTGTGGTATGGAATACCTCTTTGGTTAGTTTGGGTCAGGTGTCCTGTCTCTGCTTCCTCTCAACTTCCCCTCCTCCCTGGCAGAGCATGAGACTCACAGAGTCCTTGGTCAGACTAAACATTACTAAGTAGCAACTAAAAACATAGGTGTTATCAGTGCTGTTCCCAGGCTGAAAGTCAAAACCACTGCACTGCACCAGCTACTAAGAAGGAAAAATGACTCCTACTGCTGAACCCAGGACACAGAGAAACCCACAATTTTCTGTGCTGGAGCAGATCGATGAGTCATTTAATTTGTTATCCTTCCTCCAGCACTGGCCAGCACCAAACACTGTAGAAAAAAAACCCTTCAGGGAATGTGTTCTGACAAAAATCTCTTCTACCTTTGCTGAGAAATGTAGAATTTCTAAATTATAGATACAGCTTGCTTAGAGAAATGAAAACTGCATCTTTAAAAGTTATCACTTCATGAACTTTTCAGCATAACCAGTTTGCCAAAAAATGTGATTTGCAGTAGAATGTTGCATTATCAGAACTCCATACTGATATTGAATGCATCCATAATAGTGTTAATGGTATGTCATGACTTTTAATACAAGACATGTGCTGATGAATACAGCAGAACTATCATTCACTTGGTTATTATTAAGCAGCATGATCTAAACCAGTGAATTCAATAACAATAAAACAAGATCCTCTTTGAAAAGACCAGTATTCTTCTTGGTTAAATCTGTCAGGTTTTCAGGTTATGACTTGGTTTGTTTTTCTTCGTGGGTTGGGTGTTTTTCTATAACCTTAAGCTTTTGCATAATGAGGTTGACATAAATCATTTTTCTTTCATGATTCTTTCAGATGCCCTTAGCCTGACTAATTTGCCTGAAACTGTAATAAATACCCTAAGAGAAAAAAAGTCTGTTGAAACGACCAAGTACTCTGCTGGAAAATTCAAATTAATTTAAAACATTAACTTCCTCCTCATTTAATCTCTCATTGCTGGGGGTTTACAACTGATTCTATGACTTTTGGATGACCAATTTTAGTAGACTCAGGTGCTTGAGCCATCATTTAGGAGAAACAGTGCCAAAGCTCCTTTCCTTTGCTTACTTCTTGCTGAGTTGCACAAGCAGATCTAATCTTTCATTGTAGACAATAGTGCAAAATAAAGATTCCTTCTCCAAATTACTAAAGTGGTGGTGTCTTAGTCTGAGTCCTGGAGAGCCACATAATAGTTAAGGATTACATAAAATAATGAGTGCTTATGCAAATACAACTACCTAAAATCAATTGGCTTCAGGAGTCCTTAATTCTCCTTTGAGGTGTGTTTGCTATGTAGTAATAATAATAGTTGGGTTTTCGTACTTATATCTACTGCTAAAAAAAAAAAGAAAGAAAAGGAGGAGATAGCCATCATTCATCCCTACATATACTACCCATGGCAGGGTGGTTGGAACTAGATGATCTTGAGGTCCTTTCCAACCCTAACTGTTCTATGATTTTATATGCCAAAGACATACCATAATGGAATAAACAAGGATGACAAGTTGAGACATTTGTTTCATAAAACTATGGCTATTGTGAATATAATGGGATTTTATAAGTACAATATCTTCTTTAAAGAAAAGACTTTGTGGCACCTTACTCCCTCGTGTAAGCTTAAAACAGATATTTGCTATTAAAAACTTTGTAGTAGCAACCAATTACATTGAGGAAAAAATACAGCAATAAATGCTGGCGCAAATAGACCAGGAAAAAATTCTCATGGTAATGATCAAAGCTGGCTGCTTTTCTCCCAGTAACACTTATTAAAATTAACATTATTTACCCTTTACATGACACAAAATCCATGCTTTTTAATAGAAGGGAATTGTATGTGGTGATACCTAGATACCATGATGACAGGCACACCAGGGAAGAACAGGCCCTCTTCTGTATGATTCTTACTTGCAGCAGTAGTCATAGAAACACAGCACCAAGAGGTATGTGGAATTCATTCTGCACTCACGGGTAATCACGGTATTCAATCCCGTTCATCAAATTCCATTTTCAAAGTGGCTTCATTTAACAAAGTCAATTAGGAGCAGAGACGGATGGACAGATTACATAGATAACTGCATATTAACGTTTTCTTCGTTTAGTCTCTTCAATTTTCTTCCTTTGTGTTTTTTGGTTTTGTTTTGTTTTGTTTTAACTGGGATCCCAAACGTGCCTCTGCTTCCTTCCTGGCTCGAGTTCCTTTATATAGAAAGAATATACTGGTAATAAAATAAAACTCTGAAGTTCTCTGGGGGTCTAATAGTAAGAATGCATGCTTTAGAGGAAAGCAGTCCCTGTGACATCTTTGCAGCCTAACAAATATATTAATTTGTCATTAAGTGATTTTTCTCTGTTGTTTTAGTAACAGCAATCATAGGTTGCATTTCAGGAGTATAATAGACATTAAGAAAATTGTGTCCTTTTATACCTGTAATTGTGCTTCATTAATGAACAATGAACAGCCTTTTCTATTTTCTCTATTATCTGTATGAATTCCAGTGACACAGAAAATTTTACAGGAATAAGCGTCGAGTTGATTTAAAGAGGATTTATGTTTAATATTTACAGATTGTCATGGCTGATGTAAAGCAAGTTTATCTTCTTCCTAATGGTAAGTCAGACTTTCAGCAAGGGATTTCAGTGCTTTTGTCAGTCCTGGGACCAAAAAGAGCACATTACTCCAAGTGTCTCAGAGCTTGACCTGGCATTTGCTCTCTTTGCAAATTTCCGGTAGGATATGCTTTTTCTGGAGTGCTTTTGAGGTGCTGTCTAATTTGTCTTTGTTGTGGTTTAAACCCAACCACACAGCCTGTCCGCTAACTTCTCCCACCCCCCATCTTGCCTTCCCCCTACTCCCAGAGGGACGAAGAGGAGAATCGAAAAGAATGCAACTCCCACAGGTTGAGATAAGAACAGTTTAGTAACTAAGGTATAACACAAATCACTACTGCTACCACCAATGATAATAATGATAAGGCAAATAACAAGGGAAGAGAATACAACACCTCAACACCAGCTGACCAATAACTCCCCAACCCCACCCGACCGAGCACCGACCGATTCCTCACCCAACGCTGCAGTCCCTGCCCTTCCGCATAACTCCCAATTACATCCCGGGCATGACGGGCTGTGGTATGGAATACTCCTTTGGTCAGTTTGGGTCAGGTGCCCTGTCTCTGTTTCCTCCCAGCTTCCCCTCCTCCCTGGCAGACCATGAGACTCACAAAGTCCTTGGCCAGACCAAACATTTGAGCAGCAACTAAAAACATCGGCGTTATCAGCACTGTTCCCAGGCCAAAAGTCAAAACACAGTGCTGCACCAGCTACTAAGAAGAAGAAAAATAACTGCTACTGCTGAACCCAGGACAGTCTTTCAGGCAAACTGACCATTTCAGAGTTTCTTCAAGGTATTGCCAGCAGGCTTGGGAAGGCATTGTCACCTCCAGTTTTATGATGCAGGATTCAATCCCACAGGGAGAAGAAAATTACACTAGAATGGCAACATTAACAATATAAATTTCAGGCAGGACGTTTTATTTAGCCATTTGTCAGAAATCAATTATGTGCTTATGTCCGCATTTTCATCACTGGATGTCTAAGTTAGGCAGATTTTAAATTCCAAATGAGTAATTTTCCTTTCAAAATTCATTCATTTGCAGTTACAATGGAACAGACTATTTCTGTAAGTCTCTGCCCAGAAATAGGAATCTAATTTTAGTGTGGTAGACAATACAGTTCAGGGGAGGAAGAACTGCTCAACACTCCAGAAAATCAGTTTGGAGATGACACTAAAATGGTTTTTAGCAATTGCTGTGTTAAGGATGAATTCCAGAGCACACATGGTATTGGAGGACTAGATTTAACAGTTCTTCAAAGGGGGGGAAAAGCTCAACTAATTAATCCTCTCAACATGAAATGTCCAATAATGAGAACATGTTTCTTTTATAACTCTCTTTACAGATTTACCTAAATAGTATTTTATTTTCTCTTGTTTAGCATTTTATATTCCTTCAAGCCATTACACTTAGTCACAGTATTTTGGGTCTTAGGTGACTTTGAAAATCAGAGCTGCTTTTAATTATTAGTTCTGAGCTTAAGACTGAGTTTTGGTCGTACCATTGCCTATGAGATCAATTTTTTTGACACAGTGGCACTCCATTGCAAACTCTGCATTTTTATGTTCTTCAGGAAAATAGTGGGAAGTTGCTTTACTAAAGCAAACACAGAAAATATTTCTAAGCAATTTTTTAATGTGCAGCCTATCAGTGAATAGTTGTTAGAATGACTTCTTGCCACTCTGTGTGAGGCCACTCTTAAATACAGCCTGTGGTCTCAGCCTATCTCATGAAGGAAAGTACCCAAAATGTAAAAATAATCCCAAAAGAAACTAAAAAAAAAAAAAACAACAACAAACTGAATATGTGGAACACTTCTTACTTAGGCAGGAGACAGGACACGCTGGAGATAGGTTTAGACTTCTCTGAAGTGCAGTCAGCAGGGTAATCTCATGATCCATTAAATGCGAATACATTCATAAAGCAAACACTACAGTATTTTAAAACGTTTTCAAAATCAGTGTTTTTATAGCCACTGGAAGTCAAAGTAAAACTTTTGTGTATTAAGCAGAGGAGCACATTCAGCAAAGAGTCAGCCCTAGAATTCCCTAGTGCTGAAAATAATGAAAACCCATATGTTACCATCCTTTTTATTAATTTATTTCAGTTATTTATTTCTGTCTATTCGTCTTATTTCAAAATATAACACACTTCAGTCTAAGAAGACGTAATCTTAAAACAGCAGGGTGTAAGTACATCTGTGGAACACAAGGTATGTGTAATAGTCCTTTCTCTTGGACACTTATCTATGCATATTCTACATGATGTATTTCTGCCAGTGCAGACACCAGTCTTTTCATAGCAGTAATAAATATTTTCAAACCTGTATCTGGCTATAATTCACCAGCACAGTAAGTACTTTACAGATTCCTCAGCAGAGTAGATAAATAGATGGTGTCTCACCAAACCATTTCTATTGTGCCACAAAAAAACTCAGAAGGCACATCAAGCTCAAAAAGCACCTCTGGCTTTGTTTGCTTGCACCCACTCCCAAAACAGCCCAAAAATTTGTATTGCATCTTATGACACAATCTTAATATTACAGAAGTGAATTCGTTAACATTGTTCATAGTCTTGTTTGTGAGACAAAGCAATCAGCAAGCTTCTGTTAATCCAGTTTATTTTCTGTGGAGGATTGGCTTGTCGAAAAAGGTCAAAAGGTCACCTTCCCATCAACGAGCTGAAACAAGACACCTGCGTAGAACATGGTGCAAACCTCTCAAACCAGATAATGAGGAAATGAAGGACACCGGCAAACAGCAACATACTATGACCAATCACAGCCAAGGACACTAAGTGATAAGTGCATGAGAAGGAGGATGGTGGGGGGGGTGCACGGTGTAGCTGCAAAAATATAGAGCTTACACAATGCCTTATTTGTGCCAGAACCAATCAAGTGCCTAGTATTTGCATATTCACTGTTATATTAACCAAAGGTAGAAGCCCAATAAACGAAGCTTACTGTTAACTCATATTGAGTCGTCCAAGTCTTCCTTTCACGACAAATGGTGACCCCGACGTGATTCGAACACGGAGCGGAGGGTACCGACACCACGGCCGTGAAAAAGTGGCACTTGGCTCCTATCTTGCCCCGGAGGGTCAAAGCGGCGCATCGCGCGAAAGGACGACCATATAGATGGGATCTGGGCGCCGCCGGACTTGCAGTGGCTGCATCGGCAGCGTTGCACCAAGGAGGAGGAGCAGCCGAAGCCTCGTAGGGCAACGAAGCGCGAGTACCTTAAAAGGGGGTATGGAGAGGCAAGCTGCCCTGAATTAATTTAATTGCTTTTTAGAAAAGTGTGGTATTAAGGAGAAGGAGTTAGCGGGAGTGATAGCTTATGGAGTAGCGAAAGGTTGTTTCCTCGACCCGAATACGATCTTTGACCGTGACGAGTGGCAGAAACTAGGAGATAAGCTGTGGGCAGCCACCCTTGACGGTGATAAAACGGCAAAGCATTTGGGAAAAACCTGGCGGGTAGTTGCTAACTCGTTAGATCAGCACCATGCCGAGCAGAAGGCGGCGAAAGCCATCACTGAGTGGCTCAGCGCGGTCTCCTCTAACACCTCAGGGTGGGGGGGAGACCCGTGGCCCTTGCCGCCTCTCACCAATACGGTTTATATACCGCCCACCGCGCCCCCCCCCCCCCCCCCCGTCCTTGTTTCCTGGGGTCCGGCTGAAAAACCGCCCACCGGCTCTCCCTCCTCCTCGGTCCTTGTTTCCCGGGGTCCAGCTGAAAAGCTGCCCCCCCGGGAACGCAGAATCTGGGGACGTGGGTGAGCTGGTGGAGGAGGGAAACCTGCAAATTGGCAACAAGGGCATAGGTATTGATCGTGAACGTATATGGAAAAAGATAGCCGCACAGGCTGCCCAGGAGGGGGATCTTGGGGCTGCCGCTGATATGTTACAGGCATTCCCAGTGACCTGTCAGCAGGGGCCTCAGGGTGGTCTTACAGCTAGTATCACACCGTTAGATTGGAAATTGCTGTCCGCTCGCCCAGCCAACCAGTACCAGCAAAAAGCTCTGAGAGTCCGCTGCTTCTGATGCGGCCAGCAGGGCCACCTCCAGCGAAACTGCCCCGCCGGAGCAGTCTGGTGTCCTCAATGCCAATCTGCTGCGCACTGCCCTGCCGCTTGCCGAAGACTACAGGGAAACGGAGGACAGAACGTGAGGGGGACCCGCGTGATGACACAAGTAGCCCCCCACATTGCTTCCCCCCACCCCTGGCCACCCCTGAGCCTCTGCCAGTTGCCGCCATGTCTGCAAAGACTGAGGACAGAGATGAAGACAGTCTTCTTGACCCGGACCCTACTGACCCCAAGAAAGAGCCTGTGCGTGCTCATCAGGCTGTTGTTGCTGCTCCTGAAGTTCTGACGCTTGTTAATTCTGATGCTGACTAGCTGTGCTAGCCGCGCAGCTAGTTCTCTCACTCCCCCCCTTCTTTCCCTCCCTCTACTCCCGGAGGGACGAAGAGGAGAATCGAAAAAAATGCAACTCCCACAGGTTGAGATAAGAACAGTTTAGTAATTAAGGTATAACACAAATCACTACTGCTACCACCAATAATAATAATGATAAAGGAAATAGCAAGACTGGAACAGGTTGCCCAGGGGGGTTGTGGAGTCTCCTACACTGGAGATATTCAAGGCCCGCCTGGACAAGTTCCTGTGTGATGTACTGCAGGTTACCCTGCTCTTGTGGGGGGGTTGGACTAGATGATCTTTTGAGGTCCCTTCCAACCCTTGGGATTCTGTGATTCTGTGAAAGAATACAACACCTCAACACCAGCCGACCAATAACTTGCCCCACTCCCCTCAGCCGAGAACCAACCGACACCTCCTCCAACCCTGCAGTCCCACAGCCCTTCCAGGTAACTCCGTTACATCCTGGGCATGACGTGCTGTGGTACGGAATACCTGCTTGGCTGATTTGAGTCAGGTGTGCTGTCTCTGCTTCCTCCCAGCTTTCCCTCCTCCCTGGCAGACCATGAGGCTCAGAATGTCCTTGGTCAGACTAAACATTTGAGCAGCGACTAAAAACATCGGCATTATCAGCACTGTTCCCAGGCCAAAAATCAAAAACACAGCGCTGCACCAGCTACCAAGAAGGAGAAAAATAACTGCTACTGCTGAACCCAGGACACATTCCCAGAGTGGTAGTTACATTTTCAATGGCAGGTTCTTGGTGCTTTTGCTGATGTTACATCTAATAAGAATACAAGGAAAAAGCAAGATCATGCATAACAAACTGTTAACTGCCAGTACAACTTCCGTATAGAACCTGATATCTTAGAAGGCCATGAAGGAACTCATGTACACCATGAAGAACCTCATGTGTAAAGTACTTCCTGTGACAGCAGTTAAGAAAGTCGGCTGGTCTTATGACTGAGCACTATGGAGACTGGCTTGTGTATAGTGCTGCAGTGTAGGTAACCTCATTTGTATTTTGAATATGATTGTATTCTCATATGTCTTTGCTCTTGATACAGTCCTAAATACTTCATGTGTCCTCCTGACCCCAAAGTGACACTTTGTCATAGGATTAATATCTTTCTTTTCAGCTGTCCAAAGGAAAAAAACCCCAAACAAACAAAGAGAAAAAAAAAAAACAAAAACAAAAAGAAAACAAAAAAAAAAAGACAGTATTATACCAACAATGACAGTATTATATTTATTGGAACATGGATGTCAAATCAAATCGTTTCGCCCAATGGTCACTAAATCTGACAGGCTTTAAGCATTGAGGGAGACAGGAGAAGAAAATAGGTCAAACCAAGCCAAATTGAATGAAGCCATATCAATATTAAAGTTCTGTACAAGTCAATAAAAAGGCATTTGTTTTGGTGAAAATTTGTAAATCATTATACAAATGGTGTGATACATAGTACAGGTAACCATTTTTAAAAAAATAAAAATAAGAAAACTGATGAAAGCCCATCCAGGCATGCAAGGAGAGATGATTTGCAATGTGATTAAGTGAGGCTACTCGATGGTCTTGCAGACCAAAGCTAATGAATGTTTAATTTTACAATTCATGCCATCTTTCTAATGACAAAAAGATTTATTCATGCACTTGCAATATCACCATTTACACAGTGTTTGAGGACAAGTCTATTTCTTTGAAAAGCCCTAGAGAATCCCTTTTCATTTGATTCTGATACTTATGGCATTTGTTCTCACATTCTATATGTTAATTTGGTTTTAACATCATCACTTGATCATTATGTCCAATATCCCAGGCGAAAATTAATTCCACCATCAGTCAGCTGTCATTTTTGTATGGTGTGGAGGAAGCAAAAAACTTTCAGCTGCAACATAGCAGCACATGTGAGGAAAAAGACTGCAGAGGAGGAAATATCTGTCAAAGGTAGCTCCTCAGCAGTCTCTTCTTGCTGCTGTTTCTATACTCCGACAGTGTCAAGGAGATGCTACTAAGTACTCCTGACTATATTTGTCCTTTTTTTTCAGGTTTTGGACAGTACCAGCTTCTATCAAAATATCTATATTTAACATAAATAAACATAAAAATAAGGCTAAGGCCAAGATGAAACCCTGTTACATAAAAAACATTATTAATAATACATAATCCTTTAAATGTTTTAATTTGATGAAGGATATGAGACAGAAAAATCATGCAAATGTTATCCAACAACTACTTTGTATCTGTCGAAAAATATAGAAAACAAAGGGTTCTACTTTAAAGCATTCTTGCATCATAGCAAATCAGCATTTTTAACTTGCAAATCACAAGCCAGTATATATGAATCCACTAGCGTGTAAGGTCATTGAATTAAAAATTCTTTTTGAATTCTAAAGCAACTTGTCGACCCGCGTGTTTCAGTAGGAGGTGCACATAGCAACTTCAATGCCTTCCCTGGTGTTGCCAATTGCCTGTCAAACACAAGGGCAAATTTAAATAATGAAATAAATCTGCTGTGTTTGAAATCAGTCATGGAACTAACGATAGTGGCTACTGCCAGGCTATTCTGCTTTGCATTTCTATAAGCTCTTTGTCTCTTCAGATGCTCAAGGTTCATATTCACAAATGTGCATTAGTTCAGACTCACAGTATATGGCTTCTGTGGTATTGTCAATGCTGTTAAAGACAGGTAAAGCATGGCCCAGAGGGTCAGTATGGTCTTATAAACCAGAAGGGCTATGATGATTCTCCTCATCTACTGTGCTCTGGTGAGATGCCATTCCTGCAGTCCTGTGTCCATCTCTGGGGGCAGCAACATAAGAGGGATGTGGAGCTGTTGGAATGAGTCCAGAGGAGGCCATGGAGATGCTGTGACGGCTGGAGCAGCCCTGCTCTGAAGACAGACTGAGAGAGCTGGGCTTGTTCAGCCTGGAAAAGAGAAGGTCTTGGGAGACCTGTAGCTCCCAGTCCCTAAAGGGTCTACAAGAAACCTGAAGAGGGGATTTGGACAAGGGTCTGTAGGGACAGAACAAGGGGGAATAGCTTTAACCTGCCAGAGGAATGAGCTCTTAGGCCGAAGTTCTTCCATGTGAGGATGGTGAGGTGCTGGCACAGGTTTCCCAGAGAAGCTGTGGCTGCTCCATCCTTGGCAGTGTTCAAGGCAAAGTTGGATGGGGCTTGGAGCAACATGGATGAGTTGAAGGTGTCCCTGCCTGTGGCAGGAGGATGGAACTGGATGAACTTTAAGCTCCTTTCAAACCCAAACCAGTCTGTGATTCTACTGACCACAGCCATGTATCATGTGAATATGAAATAAAGACAGGTTTATCAGGCAGCCTCATTCACTTTGGACAGCACTGTGCTGAGCAGCCTTACATAGAAAGAGCAGAATTACTCAGTTTCCGAATACACTGCAGATTCACTGAGAAGCTAAGCTCTCACGACATCATCCACATCTGAGTGAGGCACTCGGGAGCATACAGGGTGGGTTCTGAGCGAGCTGTTGAATAAGCCACCATAGGACTAGGAACAGACTCTCAAAGTCACATTTCATTATGTCCTCTTTAAACAGCAGAACCACTGCAGATCTCTAGCACTCTCCTGGGTTCAGCTGTAGCAGTTATTTTTCTCCTTCCTAGTAGCTGCTGCAGTGCTGTGTTTCAGCTTTAGTCTGAGAACAGTGTTGATAAAACAACATTGTTTTAGTTGCTGCTAAGTAATGTTTACCCTGTTCAAGGGCTTTTCAGTCTCTCATGCTCTGCTAGTGAGAAGGGGCACAAGAAGCTGGGAGGACACCTGGTCCAAACTAGCCAAAGGGGTATTCCATGCCACAGCACGTCATGCCCAGTATACAGCCTGGGGGGAATCACCCGACAGGCCCAGATCACTGCTCGCATCAGGCTGGGTTTCAGTCAGCAGATGGTGAGCAATTGTACTGTGCATCACTTGCATTTACTGGAGATTTTCACCCTTCCTTTTTTAGTTTTATATTCTCTCCCCTTGTTATTTCCCTTATCATTATTATTACTGGTGCTAGTAGTAATATTTTTGTACTATACTTTAGTTATTGGACTGTTCTTATCTCAACCTTTGGAGTTTACATTCTTCCAATTCTCCTCCCCATCCCACTGGGAGCTGGAGATAAGAAGGAAGTGAGAGAGCAGCTGTGTGGTTCTAAGTAACTGGGCTTAAACCACAAGTACCCACTTATTTTGACAAGGAACATAAACACAGAAACTTGTGTCTTCCCTTTGAGAAAACATCAAGGGAATTTTAAGTAGCATCTGATCAGATAATGAAGTCAGAAGACACTAGTTTACTGTCTCTTCTGCATCACTGAAACTATGACTGTAACTCTCCTGACAAAAGAGATTTTATGGTAAATTTTTTAACGGGATTGTTTTTCTGCCTCGCCCAACCAGGCCAGGAAATGAGATTACCTTAATTTTCAAACCCTTCATCTTCCAGTTGGCACTGAATGGTACATGTTGTAATAAATTGCAGGGTAATGAAAGATTTAGAAAGCTTAAATGTTAGCTTGTACTGTTTAGATCACTCATTCACAATACAGAATGTATATTTCACTTTCAAACTGGAAGCACAACTATGATGGGAGTCCATAAAATCACCAATGGGATGAATCAAAATAAAAAGTCTGTTTAGATACATGAGAACTTGTTCTAGCACATGGAAAATACTATTTAAGTGGAGAGATTTAAGCATATGGGCAAAGCTTAAGTTACATGAAAGCTTCTGGAAAGGATTGCTGTTGATAACTGGTCAGCTTCTATTGTGAAGCAATCTAGCTTTGAGAGGTTAATGAGTGTGCTGAAGCATTGGTAATGGTTCTTTCTGAGAATTTATTCTCAGACACCTTGATCTCTGGCATACTTCTTAAAATAAATGTGAAAAGTAATACCAATGCCATAGGCAGAAAATAGCTATCTCCTTTCTGCAGATGTGTGCAACCAGAATAATGCTCATTAGAGCTTTACAAAGATCAGCATTTATTTCTGATGAGGATGTCCAAGCTTGACCATGTAGTGCACCCCCTATGTCACAAGTTCAAAGGAGGGTTGACTGAAGAAATGTCTGCATGGCTGTCTAAGATAATGCAGCAAACCTGGCTAGAAGCTTCCTCTGGACAGCCTGAGGGTTATAACCAACACAGTGAGGCAGGTCTCAGGTTAAGAGGAAAATATATGTTTTCTGTGAAAACATATTTTGTCTCTGAAATGCTGAGATATCACTACTGCGGAGCTACTGATCAAGTTCACAGAGAAAATCCTTCTTCCACTGTCTACACACTTATTAATAAGAGAAGAGCCCTGCAAACCTTCTGAAGTATAAACCCTTACCACTAAGGATTGCTGGTTGTAAAACCTAGGTGTCCACACTCTGGCACTTCTCCGAAGATAGAGTAACGGTGAGCTGGAGGTTGAAAGAGTGTAAAAAGCACGCTGGAGTCAAAAAAGATTAAGAGTACAGAGGCATTGTGGTAAGCGCATGCCCTGATGACCCTTCTTGAAGAATTGTAGAGAAGTTTGCACTAAAGTGCTGTAAGACTGAGACGTAACACAGAGGAAGAGCCATCTCCATAGTATTCCCTTCCCCAGATCTCCCATGAGAAAATGGGAAGCAACAAAGAAGCTACACTAACAGTTCAAACATTACCATCCATTTCTATCTGAATGAGAAAACATGTCTCCTTGTTCTGGACAGATTGAATTTGAAGGAGTTGTAATGTATAGATAAAATAGTATCAGTTATGAATGTTATGGCCAGAGCATTTTTATGTTAGGTGAGGGCATTTTTCCAATATTTCTTAAAGTAATAGAATACTAATTTTTAAAAAGCCCTCAAGATGTTCAGGAACAAAACAAGATCAATCCTCACCATTTTATATTAGGCAATTTCCTAATGAAATTTAAATCTATGCTTCAAAATCATAAATTAGGTACTTTCATCCTATGGAGATGTGCAATAAAGTGGTTTTAAGAGGATGTGAGAAAGGAGATGGCATCCCAGCTACATCTTGTAATATGGTATTTATAGCAACAAGATTCTGCACAAAATGTATAGAAGAAAATTCTGTTCATATGATCATTTCTGGATATGGTAAAAGCTTGATTTTATATTTACTTGAAGAAGGCTCTTGGTGATTGCCTATTGTCATAGCATTAGATGAGAAGAGAGAGAGCAAGTGATTCTTTGAATGTGACTGCAGTAACAAGGAGAGCCTGCAGTCATGTCTTGTTAATTTACTGACAAGAATGTCACCTCTGGATTTCAAATTATCCCACTGCATAGCTCCCAACTTGCTAGGATTATCCTGAGGTTTAAATTGTCCAGATTTAGGTTTCATTTTTTACCATAGTAAGTTAATCCTTTGCTTCACCCTCCCTTCCTCCCAGCTACTCCACCCACAGAAAAAAAGAAAGGGAGCCCTCTCCAGAAGTCTAGAATTAAAAGAAGTTGCCAATCCTGCTCAGTAATTAGGAGATAATTCCTCCAGAAGAGCTGTGTGAAATGTAATTTTTATTATTCTTCTATTTTCCCCCTCTCCGCTATCTCCTTGCAGGTAGACATCAGGAGCAAAATTTTCAGTGTGATGTACAGGGATCTAGCTGTGTGAATCCTATTACTGTTGTTACTTAGAACACATTAGCACAGCCAGCTAAAAACGTACACCCTTTAATGTTTATCTGCTTGCTCTCATTTCTTATTCATACAGAATCACAGAATCCCAAGGGTTGGAAGGGACCTAAAAAGATCATCTAGTCCAACCCCCCTGCAAGAGCAGGGTAACCTACAGTACATCACACAGGAACTTGTCCAGGCGGGCCTTGAATATCTCCAGTGTAGGAGACTCCACAACCCCCCTGGGCAACCTGTTCCAGTGCTCTGTCACCCTTACAGTAAAGAAGTTCTTCCTGATGTTAACGTGGAACTTCCTATGTTCCAGTTTACACCCATTGCCCCTTGTCCTATCACTGGATATCACTGAAAAAAGCCTAGCTCCATCATCCTGACACCTACCCTTTGCATATTTGTAAACATTGATGAGGTCACCCCTCAGTCTCCTCTTCTCCAAGCTAAAGAGACCCAGCTCCCTCAGCCTCTCCTCATAAGGGAGATGTTCCACTCCCTTAATCATCTTTGTGGCTCTGCGCTGGACTCCTTCAAGCAATTCCCTGTCCTTCTTGAACAGAGGGGCCCAGAACTGGACGCAATATTCCAGATGCGGCCTCACCAAGGCTGAGTAGAGGGGGAGGAGAACCTCTCTTGACCTACTAACCACTCCCTTTCTAATGCACCCTAAGATGCCATTTGCCTTCTTGGCCGCAAGAGCACATTGCTGGCTCATGGTCATCCTCCTATCCACCAGGACCCCCAGGTCCCTTTCCCCTTCGCTACTTTCCAGCAGGTCAACCCCCAACCTGTACTGGTACATGGGGTTGTTCTTCCCCAGATGCAAGACTCTACACTTGCCCTTGTTAAATTTCATCAAGTTTCTCCCCGCCCAACTCTCCAGCCTGTCCAGGTCTCGCTGAATGGCAGCACAGCCTTCTGGTGTGTCAGCCACTCCTCCCAGTTTTGTGTCATCAGCAAACTTGCTGAGGGTGCACTCAGTTCCCTCATCCAGGTCATTGATGAAAATATTAAACAGCACCGGTCCCAGCACCGACCCCTGAGGAACTCCACTAGTCACAGACCTCCAGCTAGATTCTGTGCCATTGACCACAACTCTCTGCCTTCTTCCTTTCAACCAGTTCTCGATCCACCTCACTACTTGATCGTCAAGCCCACACTTCCTTAGCTTATCTATGAGGATGCTGTGGGAGACAGTATCAAATGCCTTACTGAAATCAAGAAAAACTACATCTACCGCTCTACCATCATCCCTCCACCTAGTCACTTCCTCATAGAAGGCTATAAGGTTGGTCATAATTAAAGACATGAAACTGTTGGAGCAACTCCAGATGAGGACACACAGAATCCCAAGGGTTGGAAGGGACCTAAAAAGATCATCTAGTCCAACCCCCCTGCAAGAGCAGGGTAACCTACAGTACATCACACAGGAACTTGTCCAGGCGGGCCTTGAATATCTCCAGTGTAGGAGACTCCACAACCCCCCTGGGCAACCTGTTCCAGTGCTCTGTCACTCTTACAGTAAAGAAGTTCTTCCTGATGTTAACGTGGAACTTCCTATGTTCCAGTTTACACCCATTGCCCCTTGTCCTATCACTGGATATCACTGAAAAAAGCCTAGCTCCATCATCCTGACACCTACCCTTTGCATATTTGTAAACATTGATGAGGTCACCCCTCAGTCTCCTCTTCTCCAAGCTAAAGAGACCCAGCTCCCTCAGCCTCTCCTCATAAGGGAGATGTTCCACTCCCTTAATCATCTTTGTGGCTCTGCGCTGGACTCCTTCAAGCAATTCCCTGTCCTTCTTGAACAGAGGGGCCCAGAACTGGACGCAATATTCCAGATGCGGCCTCACCAAGGCTGAGTAGAGGGGGAGGAGAACCTCTCTTGACCTACTAACCACTCCCTTTCTAATGCACCCTAAGATGCCATTTGCCTTCTTGGCCACAAGAGCACATTGCTGGCTCATGGTCATCCTCCTATCCACCAGGACCCCCAGGTCCCTTTCCCCTTCACTACTTTCCAGCAGGTCAACCCCCAACCTGTACTGGTACATGGGGTTGTTCTTCCCCAGATGCAAGACTCTACACTTGCCCTTGTTAAATTTCATCAAGTTTCTCCCCGCCCAACTCTCCAGCCTGTCCAGGTCTCGCTGAATGGCAGCACAGTCCTCTGGTGTGTCAGCCACTCCTCCCAGTTTTGTGTCATCAGCAAACTTGCTGATGGTGCACTCAGTTCCCTCATCCAGGTCATTGATGAAAATATTAAACAGCACCGGTCCCAGCACCGACCCCTGAGGAACTCCACTAGTCACAGACCTCCAGCTAGATTCTGCGCCATTGACCACAACTCTCTGCCTTCTTCCTTTCAACCAGTTCTCGATCCACCTCACTACTTGATCGTCAAGCCCACACTTCCTTAGCTTATCTATGAGGATGCTGTGGGAGACAGTATCAAATGCCTTACTGAAATCAAGAAAAACTACATCTACCGCTCTACCATCATCCCTCCACCTAGTCACTTCCTCATACATGACTTCCCTCTCATAAAACCATGTTGTCTGTTCTTAATGACCCCCTCATCCTTGATATGCCTAGTGATGGAGTCAAGAATAAGTTGTTCCATCATCTTTCCAGGGATGGAGGTAACCAGCACCCCTGGGCTTGATTCTGATACCTCACTGGTATTTACCTATGTAGCAGTAATGATCTATGGGAATTTTTCATGACTTACGTTAAAGTAATAAGACCAGAATTTTTCTCAGCCTCCCATCTGTGATGCTTACGCAGATGTGACAACTTCCATTATTCTGCTTGCTTTCTTTTAGGACCTTTCAATGTATTTTCTACACTATTCATTCACCAATAGGAACTAACAGCCCAAATTTTCACATCCACTGACTTTATTATACAATAATTTTGAGCTGAGCTTAGCAACACTGCACAGGCATTGGGATGGTCTAAAAAAAAATAATTTAGACAGTCTGTAATAGACGAGAAGCACCATCCTCTGATCAGCTGCATATACTGCTCACAGGGCAACATCATTCTCTTTTTCTGTGAGAAGGATGTGGAGGTAACAGATGTCCTGATCTCTCGGTGTTTGGATCGAGCCATTTGTTTGCAGGTTAAAAGCTAAACTGGTCATGCAGGAAAATCTAGCAGGGAAGATGTCTCTTGATTTTCTGAAGAGTATTTCAGAATTTTGGAAATTACCACTAAATTTCCATTTTCCTGCAGAAACTTGGTCCTACGACTGATGGTTTGTTGAACTATTTGTGGAATTTATTCACAAATTTTTCACAGGTTTTAAGCTTGTGAGAGTAAAGTATTTATTTATTTATTTATTTGGGAGTTTCTTATGAAAACACATGCAATGACTTCCTGCCACAGGAGAAAGGTGGGTTGGATTTTTTCTTTGCCAAGGGTGTCCATCAGGAAATCTCTTAGATCCAACACTTTTTCTTACTGTCCAGGTGGATTCAGTATGTGCTTTCATTTTGCACTTTTTTACCAATGTGACATTTACAGTTGGACACAGCTGAAATGGATCCAGGCCAAAGCTGGATGCAGTTGAAACTCCTGACCATCCAACAGCTGCTCCAATGGCAGCCTGTGCCCTTACCTGGCACGTGAGTAGCACCAGCTGACAAAGGGCAACGCTCTGTATGAGCCTCAGCCCTGAAGCTGAAGGAAGAGAGAATATCCACCACTGCTCTCCTTTAATCACTGCTCAAATGGTTTTGTACTAATTAAGCTTTACAGCACCTTCTAGAAGTGAGGGAAAAGGTTCTATGGTTTGACTGCAGATGAGAGAGACAAGAAACCGGTGAAAAGACTTGGTGACAGCATCAGCCTATTGCAATCAAGGTGACAGGGCACTGATTCAGCAGCTGTCCTTTTTGTTGCTGCTTAGAAATGCTTCAGTGAGAAGAAGAAAACCCTCTGTATACCCTTTTTACAACTTTTATGTAAAAGCCCAGCTCTTCCCCAGCTTCCCATGTATCTGTTCACATTGCCTTTTCACAAGGTGACAGGGTGAACAACATGCTGCCTAAAGTGATGCCAGTGTTTAGTGTCCAGGGCTGACTCTGCAGGTCATTTTGCCTGGTTTCGAACACAGAAATTTGAACACTGTTAGGTAAATTCTGCTGATTGTTTATGAGTAATGGATAAACACCATTTATGTCTTCTCTGCAAAGAAACTAGCATTTTTCAGCTATTCTTCAACAAATTATTGTGCTTCAAAAATTCTGAATGAGTTCACACAAATGAGTGCAGTCAGCAAGATGCTGGGACAAGGTGTGAATTTGCAAGCTGGAAGCAAATAAACTTTACAGCAGTCATTTTTAACACTTCATAGAAGTGCTCTTTCTCTTTGGTTCTGTGCAAGTACAGGAAGTTTTGTGATGCTGCTTTTCAGCTGCCTGCTAAAAATTTTAGTATTTAATTTATTTCTTGCAAACTGGTGAGACAGAGAGCTAAATGGTTCTCAGATGTAAGGAAAATCACAACATTCATATACCTAGCAAAGCCACAGTTCTGGATTTCCGAAGGGCCAACTTTGGCCTCTTCAGTCAACTGCTAAGGGAAGTCTCATGGGAAAGTGTACTAGGCGGTAAAGGGGCTCGAGATAGTTGGTTAGCATTCAAGGACCGCTTCTTCCAAGCTCAGGATCGGAATGTCCCAATGAGTAGGAAATCAAGTAAGGGATCTAGGAGACCGGCGTGGTTAAACAAGGAGCTGCTGGGCAAACTCAAGTGGAAAAGGAGAATCTATGGATTATGGAAGGAGGGGCTGGCCGCTTGGGAGGAATATAGGACAGTTGTTAGAGGATGTAGGGAGGCAATTAGGACAGCTAAGGCCTCCTTGGAACTCAATCTTGCTAGTCGGGTTAAAGACAATAGAAAGGGCTTCTTCAAATACATAGCAAATAAAACTAACACAAGAGGCAATATAGGCCCACTGCTGAACGAAGTGGGTGCCCTGGAGACAGAGGATACAAAGAAGGCAGAGGTGCTGAATGCCTTCTTTGCCTCTGTCTTTACTCCTGCAGACTCTCCCCGAGGGCCCCGGATTTCTATAGCCCCAGAAGGAGTCAGGACAAAGGAGGAGTTTGCTTTGGTAGATGAGGATTGGGTTAGGGATCAGCTATGCAATCTGGACATCTGTAAATCGATGGGTCCGGATGGAATGCACCCACGGGTGCTGAGGGAGCTGGCGGAGGTCATTGCTAGGCCACTCTCCATCATCTTTGGTAAGTCGTGGGAAACGGGCGAGGTGCCTGAGGATTGGCGGACGGCAAAGGTCACACCAATCTATAAGAAGGGCAAGAAGGAGGACCCAGGTAATTATAGACCGGTCAGCCTTACCTCCATCCCTGGAAAGATGATGGAACAACTTATTCTTGACTCCATCACTAGGCATATCAAGGATGAGGGGGTCATTAAGAACAGCCAACATGGTTTTATGAGAGGGAAGTCATGTATGACCAACCTTATAGACTTCTATGAGGAAGTGACTAGGTGGAGGGATGATGATAGAGCGGTAGATGTAGTTTTTCTTGATTTCAGTAAGGCATTTGATACTGTCTCCCACAGCATCCTCATAGATAAGCTAAGGAAGTGTGGGCTTGATGATCAAGTAGTGAGGTGGATCGAGAACTGGTTGAAAGGAAGAAGGCAGAGAGTTGTGGTCAATGGCACAGAATCTAGCTGGAGGTCTGTGACTAGTGGAGTTCCTCAGGGGTCGGTGCTGGGACCGGTGCTGTTTAATATTTTCATCAATGACCTGGATGAGGGAACTGAGTGCACCCTCAGCAAGTTTGCTGATGACACAAAACTGGGAGGAGTGGCTGACACACCAGAAGGCTGTGCTGCCATTCAGCGAGACCTGGACAGGCTGGAGAGTTGGGCGGGGAGAAACTTGATGAAATTTAACAAGGGCAAGTGTAGAGTCTTGCATCTGGGGAAGAACAACCCCATGTACCAGTACAGGTTGGGGGTTGACCTGCTGGAAAGTAGTGAAGGGGAAAGGGACCTGGGGGTCCTGGTGGATAGGAGGATGACCATGAGCCAGCAATGTGCTCTTGCGGCCAAGAAGGCAAATGGCATCTTAGGGTGCATTAGAAAGGGAGTGGTTAGTAGGTCAAGAGAGGTTCTCCTCCCCCTCTACTCAGCCTTGGTGAGGCCGCATCTGGAATATTGCGTCCAGTTCTGGGCCCCTCTGTTCAAGAAGGACAGGGAATTGCTTGAAGGAGTCCAGCGCAGAGCCACAAAGATGATTAAGGGAGTGGAACATCTCCCTTATGAGGAGAGGCTGAGGGAGCTGGGTCTCTTTAGCTTGGAGAAGAGGAGACTGAGGGGTGACCTCATCAATGTTTACAAATATGCAAAGGGTAGGTGTCAGGATGATGGAGCTAGGCTTTTTTCAGTGATATCCAGTGATAGGACAAGGGGCAATGGGTGTAAACTGGAACATAGGAAGTTCCACGTTAACATCAGGAAGAACTTCTTTACTGTAAGAGTGACAGAGCACTGGAACAGGTTGCCCAGGGGGGTTGTGGAGTCTCCTACACTGGAGATATTCAAGGCCCGCCTGGACAAGTTCCTGTGTGATGTACTGTAGGTTACCCTGCTTTTGTGGGGGGGTTGGACTAGATGATCTTTTGAGGTCCCTTCCAACCCTTGGGATTCTGTGATTCTGTGATTCATGACCCAAGACAGAAAATTCTGGGAAAAAAATCTCACTATACATGAGCCCATTCAAGCTGCCCTGAGGAGAAGAACTTCATGGTTTTGGGTGTTGAGAAGCTCCCCGTGACCCAGCAGTGAGCACTTGATCCCAGAAATACTCATGTGCTGGGCTGCATCCCCAGAGCTTGAGCAGCAGATCAAGGAAGCGGATTCTCCTCCTCTATTGCTCTCTGGTGAGACCCTACCCTGCAGTCCTGCATCCAGCTCTGTGGCAACAGCACAAGAGGGACATGAAGCTGTTGGAGAGAGTCCAGAAGAGGCCATAGAGATGCTGGAAGGCTAGAGTAGCTCTGCTCTGGAGACAGGCTGAGAACACTGGGCTTGTTCAGCCTGGAGAAGAGAAGGCTCCTTAAGGGGAGACCTTAGAGCAGCTTCCAGTGACTAAAAGGTCTACAAGAAACCTGGAGAAGGGCTTTGGACAAGGGCCAGTAGGAATAGGGCAAAGGGGAATGGCTTTAACCTGACAGAGGGGAGACTGAGATGAAATCTGAGTTCTTCCCTGTGAGGGTTGGGATGCGCTGCACAGGTTGCCCAGAGAAACTGTGACTTCCCCATCCCTGACAGTGTTCAAGGCCAAATTGGAAGGGGATTGGAGAAACCTGGTCTAGTAGAAGGTGTCCCTGCCCATGGCAGGGAGGTGGAATTGGTTGAGCTTTATGTCAAAAATTAAAAGGTTCCAGAGATTTAGTGAGTACTTTTCAATTCTGTCCTAACTTCGCTGCATTTCCAAAGACTGTGCTGTGCACTGCGCACCCCAGAACTCTTCACTGTTGCACCAAAGCAGTGGCTGAGCTCATCTACAATAAGTTCACATCTCTTCTCAGCCACACTCAGACTGTGGAGCTGAAGAGAGCAGCTGGGATGACAGCTATGCTCTAACTGGAAAATCCCTTGAAATGAGGAAGTGCAGTGCTAGAGTAACAAGGAGGTGTTCATTTCTTGCTTCCACCATGAATAGGAATATTTCCATAGATTTTTACTATAAAATACTTTTTACAACTTTTACTATATTTTTCCATTGATTTTTACTATAAAATAGGCAGAAATACATAAGTAGGCTAACATCCAGCCTAAACAGACATATGCCAATAAGACTCATGTTCCTAAAATATAGCATACAATATATTTCATCTATTTATATAGTTCACTGAAAACAACATAAAATTGCCTAATAGACATGATCGTGTTTCATACACAATGAAGGTTGCTGTGAATGACAATTTCTTCATAAATATGTAGAGGCTAACCAGGTATTGCAGCCATTTTCTTGTGTTCCAGATGCTGATTCCCAAATTCAGCTATGCATCACAGGAAATGAAAGATGTTCTTTTCAGGGGGCTTAATTGTTTCTGCAAGCGTGTTTACCACATATGAGAAATTCAGTTGAAAAGTACAACTCCTGGTTTTTTCTATTCCATTTGGCTGCTTATGAGATAAATAATCAGGATACATTTTAGCTTAAGGGGCCAATTTGCCTGAGATAGAATAGTTGATTGTATTATTCTAAAGAAATAATATGTAGCATCTCAAAATAATTCCAGCTTGTTGCTCTGAGCTCACTAATGCATAATGTTCCTTGAAGAAAGAACATTAGACCAGTGCCAGTCTATTTTTCAATGACACTTTTTTCATTTACTTTTTGGAAGAGGATTTTTTTTTACTAAACATCTATTTGTTAATACAACATTATTTTTTTGCAAATTAAATTCATGTAGTTTACTTTATTCCTTCATATTAAATTTTAACAAAGTGTTTCTGAGATTTCCATTTTCCTAGGCTAGCTGGTGCACAATTTTTTCTATGCTACAGTGAAAGAGAACTAGCCGAACTTTTTGAGACTGTCAGTTGCAATTATGAAGTTTTAGACTTTAATGATACCCACCATAATTTAAGTATTTAGTATACTAACAGGGTTGTAAAATAGCTTACATGAGAGATAAGAACATACAACTTGCTGTAAGTACGAAGATACTAAGTAATGAATAAGTTTATGCTAACTATACAACACCAGAATTCAAATATGTGGAAAAAATGTGGAAGAGCTTACTGAGTCACAAACTGTAATTCTAGTCAACTCAGTGAAACTACTGAACTGCTAATGTAGCTGAAATAGAGGTTTAATTTCACTATATGTGAATGTATAGGACTACAATAACAAAAAATTATCGGTGTTACAAGAGTGGAAAACCCTGGCTTTTGAGATGGAAGAGGACCATTCATGAAGTACACCATTTTTTGGTTCCCTTATTAAGAGAGAAAACAGCAAACTTTGGGTATCACATTAAAAGCCACTGAATATACTGCTTTATAATAGTAACACAGAGGGGCTAGAGTACCAAATGCCCATAAAAATGGCCAAAGAGCCCCAATTATGATCAAGCATAACAGACTTACTATGAAGTTTATCAGGTGGGATTTTTTTTTTTTTAATATTCTGAGTATTTTTCAAAAATCTACCTAAAACAGTTTTAAGAAAGAATGAAAAACTAAAATAGAAGAAATCTGATTTTAAACTTCAACAATAATAACCACAGGTGCATCTTCATATTTCTATAACCCTGCAAAGCTCCTGTCAGTACTGACTTGTTACTTGTTTCTAAATGGTAATTTATTGCTGTAGTGTCTTTCAGGCTTTTGAACTCTATTGTACTCTTAAACTTTATTCTCTGAAGGAAAAAAAAAAAAAATTAGTTCTAGTCTACCAGTAATTATGTACAGCCTTACCTGGAGGTGCCTAGCATTACTGAACTCTGGCTTCACTGACACAGTGCCTCCAAGATAACATGTAGCTTCTTCTGCCTTCATGAAGGCAGGCCTTTAAACTAAAATTAGCTTCCTTAAATTATTCCTAGTGACAAAAGTGTTCAGTAATTCATTCCCACCTGACTCATCCTTTATAAGAATTCCCTTCAGCCTTAAAAGAAGATATCACTGAAATTCTGTATGTGTGTTTCTAGTAGTTGGGAGTAAAGGAATACAATTTAACTTATTTTTAATTAGAGATATTTAGCATCAAATACTGTCTTACATCAAATATATCAGCAATTTTGATGCACTTATTCAAGTATGAGACAAAGAGCTCATAGTACTTTGCTATGTACCATCATTTGCCTTCCAGTAGTATCTTTCCAGTAGTAGAAATCAGATGTAAGCGGGGTTGGAACAGGATAAACTTTAAGGTCTCTTCTAACCCAAACCATTCTGTGATTCTGTGATTCTGTGCTGACCACCTTAGGCTGTTGTTCCCTAGGCACTGTATTAGGCTTTGGTAGTGGATAAAAGTCACTGCCACCTTACGCAAAGTCATAAATCAATCCAGATACATTATATCCATTCAAATGTGTGTTGCTTGCTTGGGTTTGGTGGTGGTTTTTATAATGTAGAGAAATAAAGAGGTGGTGAAGAGAGGCAGAAGCTACTTATCAGCACAGCCTGGGACCCAGGTGCACTTTAAACTGAAGTATTGATGATAGATTGATTATGTGCATGTTGTTTTTGCAATCTTTTTACGAGGTGAACATAGAATCATAGAATCATAGAATAGTTAGGAAACTAGGAAATAGGAAACGACCTTAAAATCATCCAGTTCATAAATAATATATAATATATGCAGCATTCATTTTTCCCACGTGAATGAACCAGGTCCCTTCTAATCCAAACCATTCTATGATTCTATGATTCTATGTAATGAAGGTATTCAAATTTGTGAGGTCTCAGTGGGAAGCCTGGTTTACTAAAACAGTTCTGGTGACAAAGGAGCACTTCTGGTGTCTTAGACATCTTCACCAGCAAGACATAATTTATTTGTTTCAGGTCAGAACAGAATATCTGTTTTCCAGGCTAGCCAGGTATGAAAGCTGGTGCTGGGCATCACCTGTGCAATGTGAACTCCGCAACAATGCCACCAATATGGCAAACTACCCTAGCTTTGCTACCTAAAACTATATTTCCGTGCACCTTCTGAACGTCCAGGACCAAGGCTGTCAGAGTATGAACATCATGCTCCTCCTTATACAGCCAAGGAGCCAGGTCAACAAGCTGGAGCTAGGCATCACCTATACACCCATATAATTGCTCCAGAATGATCGCGCTTGGGCTCTGAAGAGATACTGAAGACAGATGGAGATTGTGGGAGCAAAGCTGGAGCAGATTGCCATGCTGTAGACACTACTGATGAGCTCGCTGTGTGTAGGTAATTGCCAGTGCCAGCTTTCTGTCCTGGATCCTCCACTGTGGGAGCAGGAGATAGAGGCTTCACTTTGTGAACCGTGGTTTGGGAAGCTTGAGTTGGGGTACCAGAAAGACAGTATGCAGATGCAATTTTAGTTAAAAAAGCAAGGGCTAATGGCCATGTTGGTGGCAACGTTGTGAGCTCACAGTTTAACGGTGATGTCAAGTACCGACCTGGCTCCTTGGCTGTATAAGCAGGAGCTGGATGTTTGCACTCTGAGAGCCTTGCTCCTACAGTTTTGGGCAGCAAAGCTAGGATGGATTGACATGTTGATGGCACAGCTGCAGAGCTCACTTTTTTGGTGATGTCTAGCCCAAGCTTTCTGACCTGGCTCCTTAGCTGAAAATTTTAGATAGCAGATTTAGATAACCATGCTGGTGACACTGTTGCAGAGCTCACAGTGTATAGGTGATGCCCAGCACAAGCTTTTTGATCTGGCTCATAGGCTGTATAAGCAGGAGCTGGATGTTTGCACTTGTAAGCCTTGCTCCTGAACTCTAGTGAGAGCATCAAAGAGGCACTGTATGCAGATGGTAGATAGCAAAGCTAAGGAGGATTGCCCTGTTGGTGGCACTGTTGCAGACCTCACACTCTCGTGGTAATGCCCATCACCAGCATTCTGATCTGGCTGCTTGGCTCTTGGAGGAGGCTCAACCTTCACTCTCCCTGAGCCTTGCTCCAGGATGCCCTCAACAGCACACCGAAAGAAACACTGTAAGCAGAGTGAGTAGAGCAAGAACATTTGGCCTCTGCTCCCACAGCCAAAGAGCCAGGAGGGAAAGCTGGCGCTGGGCCTCTTCTGCAGACAGTGAGCTTTGCAAAGATGAAATCAGCATTGCTGTCGCTATTCGCTTTTCCGCCTAAAAGTCCATTTGAATGCGAGCTGTGATGCCCCCGCTCTAGGCTGTCCAGCAGCAGAGTGAGTAGAGCACGAGCGTTTGGCCTCTGCTCCCACAGCCAAAGAGCCAGGAGGGAGAGCTGGTGCTGGGCCTTTCCTGCAGACAGTGAGATTTGCAATTGTGCCAACCGCATTGCAGTTGCTCCTGGCTTTTCCGCCTAAAAGTCCATTTGAATGCGAGCTGTGCTGCCCCCGCTCTAGGCTGTCCAGCAGCACAGTGAGTAGAGCACGACCGTTTGGTCTCTGCTCCCACAGCCAAAGAGCCAGGAGGGAAAGCTGGTGTTGGGCCATTTCTGCAGACAGTGAACTTTGCAACTGTGCCACCTTCATTGCAGTTGCTTCTGTCTTTACCACCTAAAACTCCTTTAGAATCCAAGCTCTGCAGCACCTGCTCTCAGCTGTCCAGAGCCAGAGTGTATAGGGCACGAACCTTTGGCTTCTGCTCCCACAGCCGAAGAGCCAGGGGGGAAAGCTGGTGTTGGGCCTCTTCTGCAGAGAGTGAGCTTTGCAAATGTGCCACCTGTATTGCTGTCACTCCTCGCTTTCCCACCTAAATGTCCATTTGACTCCAAGATCTGCAGCTCCCGCTCTTGGCTGTCCAGCAGCTGAGTGAGTAGAGCGCAAACGTTTGGCCTCTAACCCGCAGCCGAAGAGCCAGGAGGGAAAGGTGCTGCTGGGCCTTTTCTGCAGACAGTGAGCTTTGTAATGGTGCCTCCTGCGTTGCTTTCACTCCTGGCTTTACCGCCTCAAAGTCCATTTCAATTCAAGCTCTGCGGCGCCTGCTCTTGGCTGTCCAGCACCAGAGTGAGTAGAGCACGAACGTGTGGCCTCTGACCCTCAGGCGAAGGGCCAGGAGGGAAAGCTGTTGCTGGGCCTCTTGTGCACACAGCGACCTTTGGAACAGTGCCAGCCGTGTTGCTGTCACTTCTCTCCTTGCCACCTCAAAGTTCATTTCTATGCAAGCTCTTCATTGCCCACTCTCGGCTGTTCAGCAGCAGAGTGAGTAAAGAATGAACGTTTGGCCTCTGCTCCCACAGCCGAAGAGCCAGGATGGAAGCAGTTGCTGGGCCTCTTCTGTAGGCAGTGAGCTTTGCAATGGTGCCAGCCACATTGTTGTCGCTGCTCAGTTTCCCACCTAAAATTCAATTTGACTCCAAGCTCTGAGGAACCCGGTATCGTCTGTCCAGCAACAGAGTGAATAGAGCACAAACGTTCAGCCTCTGCTCCCTCAGTTGAAGAACCAGCATTGAAACCTGGTGCTGGGCCTCTTCTGCAGACAGTGAGCTTTGCAATGCTGTCACCTGCATTGCTGTCATTCCTGGCTTTCCTGCCTGAAAGTCCATTTGAATCCAAGCTCTGAGGCGCCCGCTCTCGGCTATTCAGCAGCAGAGTGAGTAGAGCAAAAACTTTCGGCCTCTGCTCCCACAGCCGAAGAGCGAGGAGGGAAAGCTGCTGCTGGGCCTCTTCTGCAGACACTGAGCTTTGCAACTCTGCCATGCGCATTGCTGTCGCTCAAAGCTTTCCCACCTATAAGTCCATTTGAATCTGAACTCTGTAGAGCACACTCTCGGCAATACAGCAGCAGAGTGGATAGAACACGAACGTTTGGTCTCTGCTCCCACAGCCAAAGAACAAGGAGGCAAAGCTGTTGCTGGGCCTGTTCTGCACACAGTGAGCTCTGCTGCAGTCTCAGCAACATCGATCTCCAACCTAGCTCTATAATGTAAAGTCCATCTCTGTACAGTGCGTCTTGTGTCTTCTTTCATGAGATCCAGGACCAAGAGTCACAGATTGCGAATGTCCAGCTAATATGCATGCAACCTAGAATGAAGATCCTCTTTTATAACCAAGGAAGCAGATGAATAGGCTGCTACTGTAAATTCAGCCACAAACTCTGAGCTCCCAAATATTGAAAGAAGGCAATCCTCCTTAGCTTTGTTCACTAAAGCTTTCCTCTGATTCCTCTCTTTCTGGTGCCTTCTCTCAGGTGTCCAATTCCCAAAGTGAGGAGTCTAAACCCTGCACTGTGGAGGAGCTAAAAAAGAAAGCTGAGAATTACCTGCACACAGTGAGCTCTGCTACAGTCTCAGCAACATCCCTCTCCACAATAGGTTTATAATGTAAAGTCCATCTCTGTACAGTGCATCTTTTATGTTCTCTCCCGAAATCCAGCACCAAGACTCACAGATTGCGAATGTCCAGCTTATACACATGCAAGCTAGAAACAGGACCAGAAAGATGGTACTGGGCATCATCAGCAAAGAGCAAACTCAGCAACGGTATAACCAACCTTTCAATCCACCCTACTTTTTCTGAATAAAACTTAGGACCACTGCTCTCAGAGTAAGAAAATCCAGATCCTGCTTATGCAGCACAAGAACTAGATGTATCAGACGAGAAGTCTGGTTCTGTAAATTCATCCTCAAATTCTTGAGCTTCCAGATATTGAAACAAACAGAACAATCCTCCTTTGCTTTGTTCACTAAAACTTTTCTCTGATTCCTGTCTTTCTGGTGCCTCTCTCATATGTCCAGTTCCCAAAGTGAACAGTCTAAACCCTGCTCACACTATGGAGGAGCTAGGAAAGAAAGCTCACACTGAGAATCACCTGCACATTGTGAGCTCTGCTATAGTGTCAGGAACATGGCTCTCTTCCCTAGCTACACAGTGTAAAGTACGTCTCCATACAGTGCCTCGTCGATATCGCTCCTGACATCCAGAAGGACTTCTTACAGATTGCGAACGTCAGGGAAATATATACACTGCTGAGGAGACAGGTAAGAATCCTAGAGTTGGGCAACACCAAGAGTTTGTTTAGCAACCGTGGCACCAAAGTGTCAATCCACCCTAGCTTTTCTGACTAAAACTGCAGGGGCTTGATTCTCAGAGTGTGAACATCCAGCTCCTGCTTAAATAGCTGTGGAGCCAGATCAGAAAGCTGCTGCTGGACACCACATATAAAGAGTGAGCTCCCCAACAGGGACTCCAACATGGCATTCAGCCTGAGCTATATTAGCTAAAACATTTTCTTATTACAGCCTTTCTGGTGACCTCTGTCAGGTATTCAGTTCCCAAAGTGAATTCCCCATTCCCTTATCCAACAGTTGAGGAGCCAGGAAAGAAAGCTCATGCTGAGAATCACCTGCACACAGTGAGCTCTGCTACAGTCTCAGCAACATCGCTCTAAGCCCTAGCTTTACAAAGTCCATCTCTGTACAGTGCCTCTTTCATGTTCTCTCCCGAGATCCAGGACCAAGACTCCCAGATTGCAAATGTCAAACTAATACATATGCAACTGGAATGAAGATCAGAAAGGTGGTACTGGGCATCACCAGAAAAGAGTGAGCACAGCAACGGTATAAGCATCATTTCAATCCACCCTACTTTTTCCAAATAAAACCTAGGACCAAGTCTCACAGACTGTGAACTTCCTGCTCCTGATTTATAATCAAGGAACCAGATGAGGAGGCTGCTACTGTAAATTCAGCCACAAACTCTGAGCTCCCAAATGTTGAAACAAGGCAATCCTCATTTGATTTATTCACTAAAACTTTTCTCTTATTTGATTCAGAGAAAACTCCAGGAACAAACTTGCCAGCAAAGTTTTCAAGCTGACAAGCAGGTTTTCTTTATTGTGGCACCGGGAGACACGGGGGATAGCTCCTCCTAACGTGTGTCTCCCTGTTGCTACACAAGCTGTCCTTATATAGTCCCTGGGCATACATACATTACGTCATTTTCCAGAAAGTTCCCCGCATGCGGACAGAATTGTGGTGGTGGTCTCTGAGGGTCGTTTACTTCTTCCAACAATCTTCATCACTTCTGGCAGCCTTTGGAGCATACGCATTAGATGCTCATACCAGTTTAATTGGTCCATTGGCACCAGAGACATAATAATCCTCCTATTCTCCTACTTATCAGTTAGTTTAACCATAGCCCATCCTGGACACCTGCCATTCCCAGATATTCCTTATTCCTGTGTCCTGTTCTTCTAGACTGTTTTTCTTAAAACTGTGTCAACTATAACAATTTATCTTGTACAAGAATGCTCAGTGTGTTCTCTAGCTGCATTCTATTTTTTTTCTCTATGTATCATGCACTTTAGCAATTTTCCATTGCTACTGTTACAAAGCCATCAAACTTAACATTACTTAAAACTGATTCTAAAGGTTTATATATTCCATTTTGTGATTTTGTGTCCCCCTTGTCTCAGATTCCTCCCTTTCTGGTGCATTCTCTCAGATGTCCAGTTCCCAAAGTGAAGAGTCTAAACCCTGCTCGCACTGTGGATTAACGAAAAAATAAAGCTCATGCTGAGAATCACCTGCTGACACTGGGCTCTGCTACAGTCTCAGCAACATCCCTCTCCATCCTAGCTTTACAAAGCCCATCTCTGTACTGTGCCTCTTTCATCTATTCTCCCGAGATCCAGCACCAAGACTCACAGATTGCGAATGTCCAGCTAAAACACATGCAACCTAGAATGAAGATCAGAAAGACGGTACTGGGCATCACCAGTAAAGAGTGAACTCAGCAACGGTATAAGCATCATTTCAATCCACCCTACTTTTTCTGAATAAAACCTAGGACCAAGTCTCAGAGAGTGTGAAATTCCTGCTCCTCTTTTATAACCAAGGAAGCAGATGAAAAGGCTGCTACTGTAAATTCAGCCACAAACTCTGAGCTCTCAAATGTTGAAACAAGGCAAGCCTCCTTCACTTTGTTCACTAAAACTTTTCTTTGATTCCTCCCTTTCTGTATCCTTCTCTCAGGTATCCAATTCACAAAGTGAAGGGTCTATCCCCTGCTTCCACTGTGGAGGAGCTAAAAAAGAAAGCTCATGCTGAGTACCACCAGCACACAGAGAGCTCTTCTGCAGTCTCAGCAACATCCATCTGCATCCTAGCTTTACAAAGTCCATTTCTGTACAGTGCCTCTTTCATGTTCTCTCCCGAGATTCAGCACCAAGGCTCCTAGATTGCGACTGTCCAGCTAATACACAATCAACCTAGAATGAAGATCAGAAAGATGGTACTGGGCATCACCAGCAAAGAGTGAGCACAGCAACGGCACAACCAACATTTCTATCCACCCTACTTTTTCTGAATAAAACCTAGGACCGAGTCTCACAAAATGTGAAATTCCTGCTCCTCTTTTATAACCAAGGAAGCAGATAAAAAGGCTGCTACTGTAAATTCAGCCACAAACTCTGAGCAAACAGAGCAACCCTCCTTCGCTTTGTTCACTAAAACTTTTCTCTGATTCCTGTCTTTCTGGTGCCTTCTCTCAGATGTCCAATTCCCAAAGTGAAGAGTCTAAACCCTGCTCGCACTGTGGAGGAGCTAGGAAAGACACCTCATGCTGAGAATCACCTGCCGACATTGGGCTCTGCTACAGTCTCAGCAACATCCCTCTCCATCCTAGCTTTACAAAGTCCATTTCTGTACAGTGCATCTTTTATGTTCTCTCCTGAGATCCAGTACCAAGATTCACAAATTGCAAATGTCCAGCTAATACACATGCAACCTAGAATGAAGATCAGAAAGATGGTACTGGGCATCACCAGCAAAGAGTGAGCTCAGCAACGGTATAAAGGTATAGCCTCTCAGGCTGAGAGGCTGGGACTCAGAGGTTGGGACTCATGCTGGGAAGCTGGGATTCAGAGCCTGGGACTCAGGCTGAGAGCTTGGGACTCAGGTTGAGAGACTGGGACTCAGAGGGTGGTACTCAGAGGCTGGGCCTCAGGCTGGGAAGCTGGGATTCAGAGGCTGGGACTCAGGCTGAGAGCCTGGGACTCAGGCTGAGAGATTGGGACTCAGACTGAGAGGCTGGTACTCAGAGGCTGGGACTCAGGCTGAGAGGTGGGGACTCAGAGGTTGGAACTCAGGATGAGCAGCTGGAACGCAGAGACTGGGACTCATTCTGAGAGGCTGGGACTCAGAGGCTGGGAGTCAGGCTGAGAAGCTGTGACTCAGGCTGAGAGGCTCTGACTCAGAGTTTGGGACTCAGGCTGAGAGGCTGGGATTCAGAGGCTGGGACTCAGAGGCTGGAACTCAGAGTCTGGGACTCAGGCTAAGAGGCTGGGATTCAGAGGCTGCAACTCAGGCTGAGAATGTGTGTCACCATTTCAAAGTTCACTGTGTGCTAAAGATGCCCAGCAACATCTTTCACTCCTGGCTCTTTGGCTGTGGGACCAGATGCCAAACATTCGTGCTATACTCTGCTGTGCTCATCCAAGAAAGGGCACCGCAGATGTTGGTTTCAAATGGACCTTGAGGTTAGAAAGTGATTAGTGACAGCAATATCTGTGTCACCGTTGAAAATCTACTGTCTGCTGAAGATGTCCAGAGACATCTTTCACTCCTGGCTCTTCGACTGTGGGAGCAGGTGCCAAACATTCGTGCTCTACTCTGCTGCGCTCAGCCGAGAGCGGGCACTGGAGACGTTGGATTCAAATGGACTTTGAGGTAGGAAAGTGAGGAGCGACAGCAATCACAGTGTCACCGCTGCAAAACTCACTGTGCGCTGAAGATGCCCAGCAACATCTTTCCCTCCTGGCTCTTTGGCTGTGGGAGCAGATGCACAGCATTCTTGCTCTACTCTGCTGTGCTCAGCTGAGAGTGGGCACTGGAGATGTTTAATTCAAATGGACTTTGAGGTAGGAAAGTGAGGAGCAACAGCAACGTGTGTGTCACTGTGTTGAAGATGTTCAGCAGTAGGTTTCTGGCCTGGCTCTTCCACTGTGTTAGCACAGTCCAGACATTCCTGCTCTACTCACTCTGCTGCTGCTCAGCAGAGAGCGGGCACCGGAGATGTTGCATTCAATTGCACTTTGAGGTAGGAAAGCAATGAGTGACAACAATGTATGTGACACAGTTGCAAAGCTCAGTGTGCACTGAAGATGCCCAGCAGCAGCTTTCCCTCCTGGCTCTTCGGCCGTGGGAGCAGAGTCAAACATTACTGCCCTACTCACTCTGCTGCTGCTCACAGAAAGGGGGCACTGGAGAGGCTGGATTCAAATGGACTTTTAGGAGATAAAGTGAGGAGTGACAGCAATATGTGTCACAGTGGGAAAGCTCACTGTGTGCTGAAGATGCCCAGCCGCAGCTTTCCCTCCTGGCTCTTCACCTGTGGGAGCATAGTCCAATCACTCATGCTCTACTCTCACTGCTGCTGCTCAAACAAGAGAGGGCAACACAGATGTTGGATTCAAATGCACTTTTAGGAGATAAGGTGAGGAGTGACAGCAATGTGTGTGACACAGTTGCAAAGCTCATTGTGCACTGAAATGCCCAGCAGCATCTTTCCCTCCTGGCTCTTCAGCTGTGGCAGCAGATTCAAACGTTACTGCTCTACTCACTCTGCTGCTCCTCAGCAGAGAGCGAACACCAGAGATGTAGAATTGAATTTGGACTTTGAGGTAGGAAAGTGTGGAGCGACAGCAATATGTGTGTCACAGTCGCACAGCTCACTGTGTCCTGAAGATGCCTAGCCGCAGCTTTCCCTCCTGGCTCTTCGGCTGTGGGAGCAGAGTCCAAGCGCTCGTGCTCACCTTTCACTGCTGCTGTTCAAACGAGAGAGGGCACTGGAGACGTTGGATTCAAATGCACTTTTAGGAGATAAGGTGAGGAGTGACAGTTATGTGTATGTCACAGTTGCAAAGCTCACTGTGTGTTCATCAGCAGCTTTGTGGCCTGGCTCTTCTGCTGTTTTAGCAGAGTCCACAAGTTCCTGCTCTACTCACTCTGCTGCTGCTCACAGAGAGTGGGCAGCAGAGATGTTGGATTCAATTGGACTTTGACATTGGAATTAGAGGAGCGACAGCAATGTATGTGTTACACTTCTAAAGCTCAGTGTGCGCTGAAGATGTTCAGCAGCAGCTTTCCCTCCTGGCTCTTCGGCTGTGGGTGCAGAGTCAAACGTTACTGCCCTACTCACTCTGCTGCTGCTCACAGGAAGCGGGCAACATACAGGTTGTATTCAAATGGACTTTTAGGAGATAAAGTTAGGAGTGACAGTAATGTGTGTGTCACAGTTGCAAAGCTCACTGTGTGCTGAGGATTATCAGCAGGAACTTTTTGCGTGGCTCTTCTGCTGTTTTAACAAAGTCCAAACGTTCCTGCTCTACTCACTCTGCTGCTGCTCAGCAGAGAGCGGGCACCGGAGATGTTGGATACTATTGGACATTTAGGAGATAAAGTGAGGAGTGACAGCAATGTGCATGTCACAGTTGCAAAGCTCAGTGTGTGCTGAAGATGCCCAGCCTCTGTGGGCAGGTTTGTCATGTCTGTGAGCAGAGGCAAGAGGCCATGGACAGAACTTGTGCTCCTTTAATTGAAATAAAGAGAGCTTGGGCCTTAACATAACCAGAGCATCTGGGGAGGCATATTAGGGAAGTAAGATTGTTGATGCTTTATAGTTATGATGTTATAAAGTTGTGATCGGCAAGCTATATTTAGCAAGTCGACATTATTAATTTCTGAATGTTAGAATGCTAGCCAATGGAATTGCTGTTGCTAGGCTTGTGATGTAAGTTAGCCTTTGAATGTTAGCCAATGGAATTGCTGTATCTAAGGAAACGACGCAAGCTGGAAGAACGAGATCGGTATATAACCCAGTGTATGCGCAATAAACTTTGGCAATTGCTTGAACACATTGATCATTTCCACATTGTCCATGACTCCCATGTCAACACAGCTGCAGCTTTTAATCCTGACTCTTCGACTGTGGGAGCAGAGTCAAAGCCCTCATGCTCACCTGTCACTGCTGCTGTTCAAACGAGAGAGGGCAACAGAGACGTTGGATTCAAATACACTTTTAGGAGATAAAGTGAGGAGTGACAGCAACATGTGTGTCAAAGTTGCAAAGCTCATTGTGTGCTGAAATGCCCAGCAGCATCTTTCCCTCCTGGCTCTTCGACTGTGGGAGCAGCGTCAAACATTACTGCTCTACTCACTCTGCTGCTGCTCAGCAGAGAGCGAACACCAGAAATGTAGAATTGAATTTGGACTTTGAGGTAGGAAAGTGTGGAGCGACAGCAATATGTGTGTCACAGTTGCACAGCTCACTGTGTCCTGAAGATGCCCAGCCGCAGCTTTCCCTCCTGGCTCTTCGGCTGTGGGAGCAGAGTCCAAGCGCTCGTGCACACCTTTCACTGCTGCTGTTCAAACGAGAGAGGGCACCGGAGATGTTGGATTCAAATGTACTTTTAGGAGATAAGGTGAGGAGTGACAGTAATGTGTGTGTCACAGTTGCAAAGCTCACTGTGTGCTGAAGATGTTCACCAGCAGCTTTCTGGCCTGGCTCTTCCACTGTGTTAGGGTTGTCCAAATATTTGTGCTCTACTTACTCTGCTGCTGCTCACAGAGAGCAGGCATGAAAGAGGTTGTATTCAAATGGACATTTAGGAGATAAAGTGAGGAGCGACAACAATGTTTGTGTCACAGTCGCAAAGTTCACTGTGTACTGAAGATGACCAGCACGAACTTTTTGGCCTGGCTCTTCTGCTGTTTTAGCAGGGTCCAAACGTTCTTGATAAACTCTGCTGCTGATCCCAAAGAGCAGGGACCGGAGGCGTTGAATTCAATTGCTCTTTGAGGTAGGAGAGTGAAGAGCGACAGCAATGTATGTGACACAGTTTCAAAGATCACTGTGTGATGAGGAAGCCCAGCCGCAGCTTTCCCTCCTGGCTCTTCAGCTGTGGTAACAGAGTCAAAGCACTCCTGCTCACCTGTCACTGCTGCTGTTCAAATGAGAAAGTGCACCAGAGACATTGGATTCAATTGCACTTTTAGGAGATAAAGTGAGGAGTGAAAGCAATGTATGTGTCACACTTGCAAAGCTCACTGTGTGCTGAAGATATTCAGCAGCAGCTTTGTGGCTTGGCACTTCTGCTGTTTTAGCAGAGTCCAAACGTTCCTTCTCTACTCACTCTGCTGCTGCTCACAGAGAGCGGTCAGCAGAGATGTTGGATTTAATTGGACATTGAGGTAGGAAACTGAGGAGCGACAGCAATGTGGTGTTATATTTGCAAAGCTCAGTGTGCGCTGAAGATGCCCAGCAGTAGCTTTCCCACCTGGCTCTTCAGCTCTGAGAGCACAGTCCTGCTCTACTCTCATTGCTGCTGCTCAGCCGAGAGCGGGCACCGGAGATGTTGGATTCAAATGGACATTTAGGAGATAAGGTGAGGAGTGACAGCAATGTGTGTGTCATGGTTGCAAAACTCACTGTGTGCTGAAGATGTTCACCAGCAGCTTTGTGGCCTGGCTCTTCCACTGTGTTAGCACAGTCCAAACATTCCTGCTCTACTCATTCTGCTGCTCAGCAGAGATTGGGCAATGGCGTTGTTGGATTCAAATGGACTTCTAGGACATAAAGTGAGGAGCGACAGCAATATGTGTGTCACAGTTGAACAGCTCACTGTGTCCTGAAGATGCCCAGCTGCAGCTTTCCCGCCTCTCTCTTTGGCTCTGGGAGCAGAGTCCAAGCGCTTGTGATCACACGTCACTGATTCGATTCAAACAAGAAAGGGCACCAGAGACTTTGGATTCAAATGCACTTCTAGGAGATAAAGTCAGGAGTGACAGTAATGTGTGTGTCACGGTTGCAAAACTCACTGTGCTGAAATGCCCAGCAGCAGCTTTCCCTCCTGGCTCTTTGGCTGTGGGAGCAGATCAAACATTTCTACTCTACTCACTCTGCTGCTGCTAAGCAGAGAGCGGGCAAAGGACAGGTTGGATTCAAATGGACTTTTAGGAGATGAAGTTAGGAGTGACAGCAATGTGTGTGTCACAGTTGCAAAGCCCACTGTGTGCTGAGGATGATCAGCAGGAACTTTTTGGCCTGGCTCTTCAGCTGTTTTAGCAGAGTCCAAACAGTCTTGCTAAAATCTGCTGCTGACAGGAAGCGGGCAACATCAGGTTGTATTCAAATGGACTTTTAGGAGATAAAGTGAGGAGTGACAGCAACGTGTGTGTCACAGTTGCAAAGCCCACTGTGTGCTGAGGATGATCAGCAGGAACTTTTTGGCCTGGCTCTTCAGCTGTTTTAGCAGAGTCCAAACAGTCTTGCTAAAATCTGCTGCTGCTCACAAAGAGCAACCACCGGAGATGTTGGATTCAATTGCACTTTGAGTTAGAAAAGTGAGGAGCGACAGGAATGTGTGTGACACAGTTGCAAAGATCACTGTGCGATGAGGTGCCCAGGCGCAGCTTTCCCTCCTGGCTCTTCGGCTGTGGGAACAAAGAGCTACTGCTCACCTGTCACTGCTGCTGTTCAAACGAGAGAGGGCACCAGAGACGTTGGAATCAGATGCACTTTTAGGAGATAAAGTGAGGAGTGACAGCAATGTGTGTGTCATGGTTGCAAAACTCACTGTGTGCTAAAATGCCCAGCAGCATCTTTCCCTCCTGGCTCTTCAGCTATGGGAGCAGAGTCCAAGCGCTCGTGCTGACCTGTCACTGCTGCTGTTCAAACGAGAGAGGGCACCAGAGACTTGGGATTCAAATGCACTTTTAGGAGATCAAGTCAGGAGTGAGAGCAATGTGTGCGTCACTGTTGCAAACCTTACTGGGTACTGAATATGATCATTAGAAACTTTCTGGCCTGGCTCTTCCACTGTGTTAGCAGAGTCCAAATGTTCGTGCCCTACTCAACTCTGCTGCTCCTAACCTAGAGTGGGCACCAGAGATGTTGGATTCAATTGCACTTTGGGGTAGGAAAGCGAGCAGCGACAGCAATGTGTGTCTTACACTTCCAAAGCTCAGTGTGCGCTGAAGATGCCCAGCCGCAGCTTTCCCTCCTGGCTCTTCGACTGTGGGAGCAGAGTCAAACGTTACTGCTCTACTCACTCTGCTGCTGGTCACAGAGAGCGGGCACTGGAGAGGTTAGATTCAAATGGACTTTTAGGAGAAAAAGTGAGGAATGAAAGCAATATGTGTGTCACAGTTGCACAGCTCACTGTGTCCTGAAGATGCCCAGCTGCAGCTTTTCCTCCTGGCTCTTCAGCTGTGGGAGCAGAATCCAAGCGCTCGTGCTCACCTTTCACTGCTGCTGTTCAAACGAGAGAGGGCACCGGAGATGCTGGATTCAAATGTACTTTTAGGAGATAAGGTGAGGAGTGACAGTTATGTGTGTGTCACAGTTGCAAACCTCACTATGTGCTGAAGATGTTCACCAGCAGCTTTCTGGCCTGGCTCTTCGGCTGTGGGAGCAGAGTCAAACATTACTGCTCTACTCACTCTGCTGCTGCTCAGCAGAGAGCGAACACCGGAAATGTAGAATTGAATTTGGACTTTGAGGTAGGAAAGTGTGGAGCGACAGCAATATGTATGTCACAGTTGCACAGCTCACTGTGTCCTGAAGATGCCCAGCCGCAGTTTTCCTCCTGGCTCTTCGGCTGCGGGAGCAGAGTCTAAGCGCTCGTGGTCACCTTTCACTGCTGCTGTTCAAACGAGAGAGGGCGCCAGAGATGTTGGATTCAAATGTACTTTTAGGAGATAAGGTGAGGAGTGACAGCAATGTGTGTGTCACAGTTGCAAAGCTCATTGTGCACTGAAATGCCCAGCAGCATCTTTCCCTCCTGGCTCTTCAGCTGTGGCAGCAGATTCAAACGTTACTGCTCTACTCACTCTGCTGCTCCTCAGAGAGCGAACACCAGAGATGTAGAGCTTTGAAAGTGTGAGGCACACATTGCTGCCCTCCTCACTTTATCTCCTAAAAGTCCATTTGACTCCAACCTGTGCATTGCCCACTCTCTGTGAGCAGCAGTAGAGTAGTAAATTTGGACTCTGCTTCTACAGCGGAAGAGCCAGCAGGGTAAGATACTGCTGCGCATTTCAGCACACAACGATCTTTGCAACTGGGACACACAAATTGCTGTCACTCCTCACTTTTCTCCTAAAAGGTCATTTGAATCCAGCCTCTCCAGTGAACGCTCTCTGTGAGCAGCAGCAGAGTGAGTAGTGAGTTTGGACTCTGCTAAAACAGCAGAAGAGCCAGGCCAAAAAGTTCCTGCTGATCATCTTCAGTACACAGTGAGCTTTGCAACTGTGACACACACATTGCTGTCGCTCCCCACTTTCCCTTCTAAAAGTGCATTTGAATCCAACGTCTCTGGCGCCCTCTCTCGTTTGAACAGCAGCAGTGAAAGATGAGAACGAGCGCTTGGACTCTGCTTCCACAAGCGAAGAGCCCGGAGGGAAACCTCCGGCAGGGCATCTTCAGCACACAGTGAGCTTTGCAGCTGTGACACACATACTGCTGTCTCTCCTCACTTTCCTACTTTTCCTTTTGAATCCAACCTCTCCGGTGCCCGCTCTCTGGGAGGATCAGCAGAGTGAGTAGAGCACGAATATTTGGACTGTGCTTACACAGTAGAAGAGCCAGGCCAGAAAGCTGCTGCTGCTGAACATCTTCAGCACACAGTGAGCTTTGCAACTGTGACAAACACATTGCTGTTACTCCTCACTTTATCTCCTAAAAGTTCATTTGAATCCAACCTCTCTGGTGTCCACTCTCTGTGAGCAGCAGCAGAGTGAGTAGAGCAGTAACATTTTGCGGAAGATCATCAGACAGCATGCTGATTAATATAATCAGAAACTGACCTTTATTCACTTCAGAGCACTGCCTTTTATAGTTTCCAAGCTTGGTCGCGTGCTTAAACTTTACAATGATTGGTTTCTACACATAATGCAAAGACAGCTGATTGGTTTCTACACATAATGAACGCAGCTGATTGGTTCCTTGTTCAGCATCCGGGAGCAACAGTAGCTGATTGATCCCTTCTTCAGCAACCACGAGTTGTTTCCCTCCTGCAGAACCACCGCATACGTGGCCACAACTCTTCCCTGAAGAAGAGTATAGCACTGAAGTTTGGATTCTGCTAAAACAGCAGAAGAGACAGTCCAAAAAGTTCCTGCTGATCATCTTCAGCACACAGTAAGCTCTGCAACGGTGACACACACACTGCTGTCACTCCTAATTTTGTCTCCTAAAAGGCCATTTGAATCCAAAATCTCCGGTGCCCGTTCTCTGTTGAGCAGCAGAGTAGAGCATGAATGTTTGGACTCTGCTAAGTCAGTGGAACAGACAGGCCAGAAAGCTGCTGTTGGGCTTCTTCAGCACACACTGAGCTTTGCAACTGTCTCACACACATTGCTGTCACTCCTCACTTTATCTCCTAAAAGACCATTTGACTCCAACCTATGCATTGCTGGCTCTCTGTGAGCAGCAGCAGAGTAGAGTAGTAAATTTGGACTCTGCTTCCACAGCAGAAGAGCCAGCAGGGAAAGATGATGCTGGGCATGTCAGCACACAACGATCTTTGCAACTGGGACACACACATTGCTGTTTCTCCTCACTTTTTCTCCTAAAAGGCCATTTGACTTCAACTTCTGCAGTGCCCGCTCTATGTGAGCATCAGCGGAGTGATTAGAGCACGAATACTTGAACTGTGCTTACACAGTGGAAGAGCCAGGCCAGAAAGCTGCTGCTGAACATCTTCAGCACACAGTGAGCTTTGCAACTGTCACACACGTTGCTGTCACTCCTCACTTTTCTACGTGAAAGTCCAATTGAATCCAACACCTACGGTGCCTGCTCTTTGTGATCCGCATCAGAATATAGCACTTACTCTTGGACTCTGATAAAACAGCAGAAGAGCCATGCCAAAAAGTTCCTGCTGATCATCTTCAGCACACAATGAGCTTTACAACTGTGACACACACATTGCTGTCACTCCTCACTTTATATCCTAAAAGTCCGTTTGAATCCAACGTCCCTGGTGTCCTCTCTCATTTGAACAGCAGCAGTGAGAGTAGAGCATGAATGCTTAGACTACGTTCCCACAGCCGAAGAGCCAGCAGGTAAAGCTGCTGCTGGGCATCTTCAGCACACAATGACCTTTGCAACTGTGACACACACAGTGCTATCACTCCTCACTTTTTCTCCTAAAAGTACATTTGAATCCAACATCTCCGTTGCCAGCTCTCTGCTGAGCAGCACAGTGAGTAGAGCACGAAAGTTTGGACTCTGCTAAGACAGCAGAAGAGTTAGGCCAGAAAGCTGCAGCTGGGCATCTTCGGCACACAGTGAGCTTTGCAACTGTGACACACACATTGCTGTCCCTCCTCACTTTATCTCCTAAAAGTCTATTTGAAACCAACCTGTCTGTTACCCGCTGTATGTGAGCAGCAGCAGAGTGAGTAGACCAGTAAAGCTTGGACTCTGCTCCCACAGCCGAAGAGCCAGGAGAGAAAGCTGCAGCTGGGCATCTTCAGCACACAGTCAGCTTTGCAACTTTGAAACACACATTGCTGTCACTCCTCCATTTATCTCCTAAAAGGCCATTTGAATTCAACATCTCCGGTATTCGCTCTCTGCTGAGCAGCAGCCGAGTGAGCAGAGCACGAATGTTTGGACTCTGCTAAGGCAGCGGAAGAGCAAGGCCAGAAAGCTGCTGTTGGGCTTCTCAAGCAAACACTGAGCTTTGCAACTGTGACACACACATTGCTGTCACTCCTCACTTTATCTCCTAAAAGTCCATTTGAATCCAGCATATCCGGTGCTCGCTCTCTGTGATCAGCAGCAGAGTGAGTAGAGCAGTAAAGTTTGGATTCTGCTCCCACAGCCGAAGAGCCAGGAGGGAAAGCTGCTGCTGAGCATCTTCAGCCCACACTGAGCTTTGCAAATGTAGCACACACATTGCTGTTGCTCCTCAATTTCTAACTCAAAGTCCAGTTGAATCCAATATCTCTGATTCTTTCTCTCTGTGAGCAGCAACAGAGTGAGTAGAGCATGAATGTTTGGACCGTGTTAAGAGAGTGGAAGAGCCAGGCCACAAAGCTGCTGTTGAACATCTTCAGCACACAATGAGCTTTGCAACTGTGATGCACACTTTGCTGTCACTCCTCACTTTATTTCCTAAAAGGGCATTTGAATCCAACGTCTCTGGTGCCCTCTCTCGTTTGAACAGCAGCAGTGACAAGTGAGCACGGGTGCTTGGACTCTGCTCCCACAGCCGAAGAGCCAGGAGGAAAGCTGCGGTTGGGCATCTTCAGGACACAGTGAGCTTTGCAACTGTGACACATATTGCTGTCACTCCTTACTTTCCAACCTCAAAGTCCAAATGAATCCAACGTCTCTGTGCACACTCTCTGCTGACCAGCAGCAGAGAGCATAGAGCAGAACGTTTAGACTCTGCTAAAACAGTAGAAGACAAAGGCCAAAAAGATCCTGCTGATCATCTTCAGCACACAATGAGCTTTGCAACTGTGACACACACATTGCCGTCGCTCCTAACTTTATCTCCTAAAAGGCCATTTGTATTCAATATCTCAGGTGCCCGCTCTCTGCTGAGCAGCAGCATAGTTAGTAGAGCATGAATGTTCAGACTCTGCTCCCACAGCCGAAGAGCCAGGAGGGAAAGCTGCTGCTGGGCTTCCTCATCACTCAGTGATCTTTGTAACTGTGTCACAAACATTGCTGTCCCTCCTCACTTTCCTACCTGAAAGTCCAATTGAATCCCACATCTCCAGTGCCTGCTCTTTTTGAGCAGCAGCAGAGTGAGTAGAGTAGTAAATGTTGGACTCTGCTCCCACAGCCGAAAAGCCAGCAAGGAAAGATGCTGCTGGACATTTCAGCACACAGTGAGCTTTGCAACTGTGACACACACGTTGCTGTCACTCCTCACTTTCCTACCTCAAAGTCCAATTGAAACCAACATCTCCGGTGCCCGCTCTCTGCTGAGCAGCAGCACAGTGAGTAGAGCAGGAATGTTTGGACTCTGCTAAAACAGCAGAAGAGCCAGGCCATAAAGTTCCTGCTGATCACCTTCAGCACACAGTAGGCTTTGCAACTGTGAAACACACATTACTGTCACTCCTAACTTTATCTCCTAGAAGTCCATTTGAATACAACCTGTATGTTGCCCGCTTCCTGTGAGCAGCAGAGTGAGTAGAGCATGAACGTTTGGAGTCTGCTAGGACAGTGCAAGAGCCAGGCCAGAAAGCTGCTGTTGGGCTTCTTAAGCACACACTGAGTTTTGGAACTGTGACACACACATTGCTGTCACTCCTCACTTTATCTCCTAGAAGTCCATTTGAATCCAACCTGTCCGTTGCCTGCTCTCTACTGAGCAGCAGCAGAGTGAGTAGAGTAGAAAAGTTTGGACTCTGCTCCCACAGCCGAAGAGACAGGAGGGAAAGCTGCTGCTGGTGTTTCTCATCACACAGTGATCTTTGCAACTGTGTCACACACATTGCTGTCGCATTGATGTCGATATTGTATTGAAATGGAATTTGAGTTAGGAAACTGAGGAGCGATAGCAATGTGTGTCACCTTTGCAAAGCTCACTGAGTGCTGAAGATGCCCAGCAACATCTTTCATGCCTGGCTCTTCAGCTGTGGGAGCAGATGCCAAACATTCGTTCTCTATTGTGCGTGCTCAGGCGAGAGAGGCCACCGGAGATGTTGGATTCAAATGGACTTTGAGGTAGGAAAGTGATTTGTAAGAGCAATGTGTTTGTCACCATTGAAAAGCTCTCTGTGTGCTGAAGATGCCCAGCAACATCTTTCACTCCTGGCTCTTCGGCTGTGGGAGCAAAAGCCATTATTCTTGTTCTAATCTGCTCTGCTCAGGCGAGAGCGTTCATCGGAGATGTTGGATTCAAATGGACTTTGAGGTAGGGAGGTGAGGAGCAACAGCAATGTGTGTTACTGTTGGAAAGCCCGCTGAGTTCTGAAGATGCCCAGCAACATCTTTCCCTCCTGGCTCTTCGGCTGTTGGAGCAAATGCCAAATATTCATGCTGCACTCCGCTGTGCTCAGCCGAGAGAGGGCACCACAGATGTTGGATTCAAACGGATTTTGAGGCAGGGAATTGAGAAGCTACAGAAATGTGCATGCAACCATTGCAAAGCTCACTGTGTGCTGAAGATGCCCAGCAACAACTTTCACTCATGACTTTTCAGCTGTGGGAGCAGATGCCAAACTTTTGTGCTCTACTATGAGTGTTCAGGCCAGAGAAGGCACCAGAGATGTTGGATTCAAATGGACTTTGTGTTTGGAAAGTGAGGAGTGACAGCAATGTGTGTGTCACCATTGCAAAGCTTACTGTGTGGTGAAGATGCCCAGAAGCGTCTTTCACTCCTGGCTCCTCGGCTGTGGGAGCAGATGCCAAACATTCATGCTCTGCTGTGCTCAGCCAAGTGTGGGCACCGGAGATGTTTAATTCAAATGGACTTTGAGGTAGGAATGTGAGGTGCGACAGAATGTGTGTGTCACCATTGCAAAGCTCTCTGTGTGCTGAAGTTGCCCAGCAACATCTTTCCCTCCTGGCTCTTCAGCTGTGGGAGCAGATGCCAAACCATCATGCTCTACTCTGCGTGCTCAAGCAAGAGAGGCCACAGGAGATGTTGGATTCAAATGGACTTTGAGGTAGGAAAGTGAGGAGCTACAGCAATGTGTGTGTGACCATTGCAAAGCTCACTGTTTGCTGAAGATGCCCAGCAACATCTTTCCCTCCTGGCTCTTCGGCTGTTGAAGCAGAGGACAAGCATTCATGCTCTACTGTGCTGTGCTCAGCCAAGAGCAGGCATCCCAGATGTTGGATTCAAATGGACTTTGAGGTAGGAAAGTGATTTGTAAGAGCAATGTGTTTGTCACCATTGAAAAGCTCTCTGTGTGCTGAAGATGCCCAGCAACATCTTTCACTCCTGGCTCTTCGGCTGTGGGAGCAAAAGCCATTATTCTTGTTCTAATCTGCTCTGCTCAGGCGAGAGCGTTCATCGGAGATGTTGGATTCAAATGGACTTTGAGGTAGGGAGGTGAGGAGCAACAACAATGTGTGTCACTGTTGCAAAGCCCGCTGAGTTCTGAAGATGCCCAGCAACATCTTTACCTCCTGGCTCTTCGGCTGTGGGAGCAGATGCCAAACTTTTGTTCTCTACTCTGCTGTGCTCAGCCAAGAGCAGGCGCCAGAGATGTTGGATTCAGACAGACTTTGAGTTTTGATAGTGAATAGTGACAGCAATGTGTGTGTCACCGTTCCAGAGCTCACTGTGTGCTGAAGTTGCCCAGCAACATCTTTCACTCCTGCCTCTTCGGCTGTGGGAGCAGGTGCCAAACATCAAACATTCGTGCTCTACTCTGCTGTGCTCATCCGTGTCGTGGTTTATACCAAGACACACAGCTCGTCCACTCACTTCCCCCCCTTTCCTCCCCCTTCTTTTCCTTCTTCTCCCAATACCCCCTCCCCACTTCCGGAGGGATGGGGAGGAGAATTGAGAGAATGTAACTCCCATGGGTTGAGATAAGAACAGCCCAGTAGCTAAGGTATAACACAAATCACTACTGCTACCGCCAATGATAATAATAAGAGAAAATAAAACGGGAAGAGAATACAATACCATCGCTGAACGAGTTCGACCCCCCTGAAGAGAGCCCGTGCCCTTCCGGGTAAGACTCAGTTACATCCTGGGCATGACGTGCTGCCATATGGAATACCTCTTTGGCTAGTTTGGGTCAGGTGTCCTGTCTCTGCTTCCTCCCAGCTTTCCCTCCTCCCTGGCAGACCATGAGGCTCAGAAAGTCCTTGGTCAGACTAAAACATTTGTGTTATCAGCTCAGTTCCCAGGCCAAAAGCCAAAACACAGCACTGCACCAGCTACTAAGAAGGAGCAAAATGACTGCTACTGCTGAACCCAGGGCAGTATCCACCCCTTATTCCATGCCATTCACATCATGCTCAGATCCCACATTTTCAATATACCATCTCTCTTACATATATTTATATCCACATACACACGCAGATATAGAGAAAAAATCATTTCTTAGTGCATGGACCAATCCCTATAATGCTGTCAAGTCCATTCAGTCCATGATGTCAAATTCCATCCCTTGTAACAGTCTTTCAGGGCAGGAGAGTCTGTATGCAGTGTTGGATCATTGCCTGCTGATGCTGATTGTTCCTTCACTGCAGAACTCATCTGGTTCTATCAAGATTCATTCTCTGCTGGGATGATGGTTGGAGGGAAATCAGGGCCAGTTGCTGGTGACCTGAAGACATCTAGTTGATGGGCTATAAAAGTGTTACACAGCAGGCAACAGCATACAATTAAGTTCATTGGCTGTTTTCCCCTAAAATCAAATCCCCTTGAGGTATACATCGGACTTCCCCGTCTTCCCGCATTACCCACCAAGTATATCCGGGTCCCTGAGCAAAAGCAGTCCCAAAAGTGGGTTTGCCTTTACCTGAAGCAGTAATAACCCAGACTGTCTTTCCCAGCAAATTCTTCATGTGCACCACAGGAACTTTGTCCCACTCTACAATATGTAAAAGTTCTGACTGGGCTGGGCCAGCTCTGTTGGCAGATCCTCTGGTGTTGACCAACCAGGTGGCCTTTGGTAAGTGTGTATTCCAATGCTTGAAAGTTCCCCCACCCATTGCTCTCAGTGTGGTTTTTAACAGCCCATTGTACCGTTTGATTTTCCCAGAGGCTGGTGCATGGCAGGGGATGTGATATACCCACTCAATGCCATGCTCTTTGGCCCAAGTGTCTGTAAGGTTTTTCTGGAAATGAGTTCCATTGTCTGAGTCAATTCTCTCTGAGGTGCCGTGTCCCCACAGAATCTGTTTCTCAAGGGCCAGGATAGTGTTCTGGGCAGTGGAGTGGGGCACAGCGTATGTTTCCAACCGTTCGGTGGTTGCGTCCACTATGGTAAGCACATGGCGCTTGCCTTGGCGGGGTGGTGGGAGTGTGATATAGTCAATCTGCCAGGCCTCTGCATATTTATACTTCAGCCACTGTCATCCATGCCAAAGAGGTTTTAACTGTTTGGCTTTCTTAATTGCAGCACATGTTTCACAGTTGTGAATAACCTGCGCAACAGTGTTCACTGTTACATCCACCCCTCAATTACAAGCCCATCTATATGTTTGCATATCTGCCCTGATGGCCTGAAGTGTCATGGGACCACTGGGCCAAAAATAATTCACCCTTATGTTGCTAATCTAAGTCCATCTGAGCCACTTCAATCTTAGCAGTTTTATCCACCTGTTGGTTGTTCTGGTGTTCCTCAGTGGCCCAACTCTTGGGTACATGTGCATCTACATGGCATACCTTCACCACCAGGTTCTGCACCTGGGCAGCGATATCTTGCCACAGTGCAGCAGCCCAAATGGGTTTACCTCTGCGTTGCAAGTTGCTTTGCTTCCATTGCTGCAGCCACCCCCACAGGGCATTTGCCACCATCCATGAGTCAGTGTAGAGATAAAGTACTGGCCACTTTTCTCTTTCATCAATGTCCAGGGCCAGCTGGATGGCTTTCACCTCAGCAAATTGACTCAATTCGCCCTCTCCTCCAGCAGTTTCTTCAACTTGTCATTGAGGACTCCATACAGCTGCCTTCCATCTCCGATGCTTTCCCACAATGCGGCAGGACCCATCAGTAAACAAGGCATACTGTTTTTCACTTTCTGACAGTTTATTATATGATGGGGGCTCTTCAGCACGCATCACCTCCTCCTCTGGTGACATTCCAAAATCTTTGCCCTCTGCCCAGTCCATGATGACTTCTAGAATGCCTGGATGACTGGGATTTCCTATTAGAGCTCATTGTGTAATTAGTGCAGCCCATTTACTCCATGTAGCATCAGTTGCATGATGTGTAGAGGAGACCCTGCCTTTGAACATCCAGCCCAGCACAGGCAACCGGGGTGCCAAGAGAAGCTGTGCTTCAGTATCAATCACTTCCGAAACAGCTCAAACCCCTTCATAGGCTGCCAGTATCTCTTTCTCAGTTGGGGTATAGCTGGCCTCAGATCTTTTGTATCCCCTACTCGGAAAGCCAAGGGGTCGACCTTGAGTCTCCCCTGGAGTTTTCTGCCAGAGGCTCCAGGTAGGACCATTTTCCCCAGCTGTGGTGTACAGTACATTTTTGACACCTGGCCCAGTCAAGACTGGTCCAAGGGCTACTGCTTGATCTGTCTCACGTTTAATTTGCTCAAAAGCTTGTTGTTGCTCAGGGCCTCATTTAAAATCATTCTTCTTGCAGGTCACATGATAGAGAGGGCTTACAATCAAACTTTAATTTGGGATGTGCATTCTCCAGAACCCCACAGCACCCAAGAAAGCTTGTGTTTGTTTCTTATTAGTTGGTGGAGACATTGCTGTTATCTTGTTGATCACATCTGTGGGGATCTGTCTACGTCCATCTTGCCATTTTATTCCAAAAATTGTATCTCCTGTGCAGGTCCCTTGACCTTACTCCGTTTTATGGCAAAACCAGCTTTCAGCAGGATTTGGATTATTTTCTTCCCTTTCTGAAAGACTTCTTCCGCTGTATCGCCCCACACAATAATGTCATCAATGTACTGTAGGTGTTCTGGAGCTTGCACCTGCTCTAGTGCAGTCTGGATCAGTCCATGGCAAATGGTAGGGCTGTGTTTCCACCCCTGGGGCAGTCAGTTCCAAGTGTACTGGACACCCCTCCAAGTAAAAGCAAACTGTGGCCTGCACTCTGCTGCCAAAAGAATTGAGAAAAATGCATTGGCAATATCAATCGTGGCATACCACTTGGCTGCCTTTGACTCCAGTTCATAATGAAGTTCTAGCATGTCCAGTACAGCAGTGCTCAATGGTGGTGTGACTTCATTCAGGCCACGATAGTCTACTGTTAGTCTCCACTCTCCGTTAGACTTTCGCGCTGGCCATACGGGGCTATTAAAGGGTGAGCAGGTCCTGCTGATCAGTCCCTGACTCTCCAGTCTACGAATCAGCTGATGGATAGGAATCAGGGAGTCTCGGTTGATGCGATATTGCCGCCGGTGCACTGTTGTGGTCGCGATTGGCACTTGTTCTTCGACTTTCAGCAACCCCACAACAGAAGGATCCTCTGAGAGACCAGGCAAGGTGGACAGCTGCTCAATTTCCTCAGTCTCCAAAGCAGCAATACCAAAAGCCCATCAGTACCCTTTTGGGTCTTTGAAATACCCTCTCCTGAGGTAGTCTATGCGGAGGATGCATGGAGCCTCTGTACCAGTCACAATGGGGTGTTTTTGCCATTTCCTCCCAGTTAGGCTGATTTCAGCCTCCAGTACAGTCAACTCTTGGGATTCTCCTGTCACTCCAGAAATATAGATGGGTTCCACCCCTTGACAGCTGGATGGCATCAGGGTACACTGTGCACCGGTATCTACTAGAGCCTTATACTTCTGTGGGACTGATGTGCCAGGCCATCTGATCCACACAGTCCGGTAAATCCGATTGTCCCCTACAATCCACCTGGCTGGAGGCAGGGCCCCTCTCTAATAGTCATCACAACTCTGAACTCAAGTTTTGTAGAAAGGGATTATTCTTCTTTATCACAGGAGGTGGAGTAAAATCAGCTCTTCCACTCCATCGGGGAACCTGCTCACCAGAGACTGAAGCCGCAGCTTTCATGGGATCACCAGCCTTGAACCTTGTTCTCATCTTCACACACCTATTCCTCCAAAACTGAAGTAGGTTTTCCATCCCACTTCGTCATGTCTTCTCCATGATCCCACAGGTAAAACCATAGGGTGGCCAGTGGCCACCTTTAGATACCTTCTATAAGGTATAAGGTATAAGGTACCTTCTATAAGGTACTTTCTAATACCTCATATATACCTTCTATATCTTCTCTCTTGAACAATAGGACGCCTTTTGTTAATAGCTGAGATGTGTGTTGGTACACATGAGGAGCTGGATAAATCAGATAGATCGTCTCTCGGTTGTTTGGGCTCCTCAGACAGTTTTTCCACAGCTGAGATGATGGAAGGGGTGAGGTTGTCTTCGAACTCTCGGAGTTTGTGAACCATTTCATCCACTGTTAGTGGTGCTATGTCATTCTAGGTTACTGTTGCCAATGAATGGGCATATGATGACGGTGCATTCCATGTAAGTTTTTGCCACATGGGTCGTGTACATTGAATTCATCTGGGTCTATGGGCATATCCCTGTTATTCGGCTTGATGTGATAGATCATCTCTACAACGGCTGATTCCCTCAGAGACTGGATGCCTTTGTCTAAAGTAGTCCACTTGGCCGAACGACTCATAACATCGCCCTTGTATGGAAACCTTTCTTTCACAGCTGCCAAGAGCCGCCTTCAAAGACCTAGGGGCTTTTTCTCTCTTGCAATTGCTTTGTCAATTCCCCCTTCTCTAGCAAGCAGTCCCAGCTGCTTGGCTTCTGTATGTCGCAGCATCAGAGCAACCATGTGATGATGTGCTCCCCTGGTTGATGGGGAAAATCTCTTCACATATTCCGTAGCTCGGTTGAGGTCTGAGTTTAAGAAATCTCTCTTTCTTCTTCTTTCTTCTTCTTTCCTCTTCCTCCTCTTCTTCCTCTTCCTCTTCCTCTTCTTCTTCTTCTTCAAGTCTGAGTAGCGACTGTACTTGTCACTGGGGGGGGTGTAGCTGCTGTGATTGGAGCTGGGGTAGCCGCACTGTCTGTTGCAGTCGAAGTTTGAGTAGCTGCTGTACTTGTCGCTGGGGGTGGTGTAGCTGCTGTGCTTGGAGCTGGAGTAGCTGCACTGACTGTTGCTTTGCCCTCAGATCCAGGGACATTTTTTTTCTTTTGAAGGTGCTGGATGGATAGTGTTGAACAGGGCCCTGTAAGCATAGGCCAAGCCCCAGCACATTGCCATGATTTGTCCATCTCTGGTATGGCCAGAATGACAACACACCTCATTTAAGTGTTTTACTAATTTTTCTGGATTTTGCACTTGTTTGGTGGTGAAATTCCAAAGCACTGGAGAGGCTCACTGACCTAGATACCTGCCCATACTAACCCACACACCCTGCCACTCATGGCTGTCCAGCTTCGGGGAAAATCTCTTGGTCTATTGTCATCTAACCCCAGACAAGACCCAAACCTGACTCTGCTTAACTCTTGAAATCAGAAGAAATGGTCGTGGGCAAAACACACTCTGTATGCGTGCCAACATGGTGATCCCCATCACAATCAGCAAACAGGTCTCAAGAGTATTTAAAGGCCATTCAAAAACTTCAAAACTCTCAAATGATGCTGCAAACGGTCTGCGGGGGAGGCTGGGAGGGTAAGAGAATGTAGTAAAGGCAGACACTGTAGAGTACTGATTGAGGGCTAGAAAATTACAGAGATTGTGATATTTAACACTCATTACTAGTTCATAGCTGATGTACCTTTATTATACTGCCTTGATAATGTTTTACTTGGTTAAGGTTTGATGGTAACAAACACCAAAATCCATAGTACCTCATACATATTTTCTTCCGTGAAAAGGTTTCAGATGTAATATAAGCTCTCTTAGAAGCAGAGGGTGAGATTGTCCATTTAATTCTGCAAGTGTGGGTGGAATAAATCATGAGTAATTCACACAGGACCATGGAAATGCAATGGCCCAGCCCCCAGAATGTCTCGCAGTTAAAACCAGTTTGTCCTCATATGAAGTGGCACAGACCAGAAAATGGCTAGTGAAGACAATAGCTCTGCTATCATAGAAACACAGACTAGTTTGGACTGGAAGGGACCTCAAGGCCCCTCCAGTTCCAACCCCCTGCCATGGGCAGGGACACCTTCCACTAGACCAGGTTGCTCCAAGCCCCATCCAACCTGACCTTGAACACTGCCAGGGATGGGGCAGCCACAGCTTCTCTGGGCAACCTGTGCCAGTGCCTCAGCACCCTCACAGGGAAGAATTTCTGCCTAAGAGCTCATCTCAGTTTCCCCTCTGGCAGGTTAAAGCCCTTGCCCCTTGTCTTGTCCCTACAGGCCCTCACCCAAGCCCCAGTCCAGCTTTCTTGTAGCTCCTTTAGACACTGGAAGCTGCTGTGAGGTCCTCCCAGAGCCTTCTCTTCTCCAGGCTGAACAAGCCCAGCTCTCCTCACTTCATATATTGAGATCTCACTCTTTGTTTAGTTTCCTATTGCAACAGCTGATTGCAAAGAATGACAGGCACTGCTGAAACACCCAGTTTTTCATTACAGAATTGAACTTCAGCAAAGCAAAATAAATAAGGTTACTTCATGGCGTAAACAAATCTGTTGCTATTGTCTTAATAAAAGAAAATAGAACCAAGGAAGGAGTAAGAGAGTGAAGATTGACTCCTTATCTCATAGTGCAGTGACATTTTCTTATCCTTCTTAGAATTTGTGACCATCTCTAGGAGTTGTGGTAGTAAACTTGTATATTAAAATTCAAACTACTAGCTGAACTTCAAAATATTTTCCCTAATGCCCATCAGATTGAAAAGAATTTTGCTTGATATCTTCTGTGTTAACACTACCCACCATTCTATTGACTATGATTGGCACACAATAATTTCAGTCTTTACACTCAATAGTTAGCTTAGTTTTAATGAAGGCCATCAGAATTTTAAAAAGCCCACCACAGACCTGCCATATTACTCTCTCTTCCTATAATGCCTGACTCTGTTTTTATCCCCAGTACTTCTGGCCTCAAGTGCTACAGCCTTTTAGGGTACAGAAGAAGCCTATCTCTATTTCAGTAAATTTTCATGGTTGAAGGGCTTTTATGTCAAAGCAGCAGAAACATGAAAAAATGTGAGGTTGAAAAAACAGGTTTAGAGAAAAGTATCCATTCTGGTTGATGCCCTGCTGCCCTAGAAGCTGTGGCAGTCCCTCCCTGTGTACACTGCCGACTCTGCTAGTATGGATCTGAAGCTCACTACAAATTGCCATAGGTGATAAAGATGACTAGATACGTATTTACTCCTGCATTGTGGGCTACAGTGGGAAACTTAAGAGCACCTCAATGCATAAGAAAGCCAGCTAGATGATTGAATGGGCCTTTCTAGCACCATGAATCTCTGCTTATAGATACATAATCATCCTGTTTCCTGTAGGCTGCACCATTGAATTTATGGGACTTGGCAGTCTGCAGAGGTAGCTGCCGTTCTGTGAGACAGAACAGATGCTGCCTGCTACACTGAAATGCACAATACCTTCTTCTGAAAGTCTTTGTGGTTCATGTTAATTTAAAGTAAATCAAATATATTGAAAATATCCCCCAAATTTAAGAGGCAAATACAACATCATCTTTTTTGACTGACTTCTCCCCATACTATATAATTTCCTGGTAAAAGAAAGAATGCATTCTAGTTTCTATCTTTTCAAAAACGTCTATAGCACACATTTAATTTTGAAACAAAATAGTAAAAAGCTTTTATTTGTGTGTGTAAGCATGACTGAAAAATAGTGAGAAATAAGAAAATCACATGTAAAAACCCCTTATCTTCTGCTCTGTCTTTGCTTCAGAAACTTAGATGACATCAGTGAAGAACAGTAGCTACTAAAGTGGCTTTCATGTGGATGAACAGGAATAAAAGTCACATTGATAAATGTCTGACACTGAGTCTGAAGTTTATAATCAGCCCATTTCTGGGCTCAAGAATCAAGGAAGTCCCTTTAGTGGAAGTAATTTATGTGTTTTTTTTCTTTCCACACAAGTTAAAAAATTCCATGTATCCCTCACTCACAGCTGTCACTCAGCTAACATGTCTCAAAAGTTTGTATGCATATTAGGCAAAGAGATAGGTCATGCTACTCTTAAATACACTTCCAAGGCTACCTTTTGCCTCAACATCATGAAACTCATTAATTGGCTTTCTCTTAGCAATGCCTTGTCTCCTGCTTTTTGTTGTGTACACTGGCTTTTTTGATTGTATCTAGTCGTAATTTTGAAGCACTGCTCAAGCCACAAGGAAGAAGCTCTGCTGACAATAGTGCTAAGCATTGTTTGCTTCCAGCAATCTGGAGAGATTTGTTGGCTCATTTCTTTTCCCCACAGTAACCTCATAATACCCACACTGCCTGATAGTTCTCAAAGGAAAGCATTCAAAAAGTACCTACTTTTTGACTTTATCTAGAGCCTGTTTACCTCACGTTTTCTTTTTGTATCCTTCTTCCTGGAATAATTCTTAAACTGGCTTTAAACTCTTTTCAGTTATTATTGTTTCTACTTAGGATATAGAAGGCTGTTCAAGGAATCTACTTCTGACTCTTACTGGGAAAAACAGATAAAGTGAATTAAGACAAATACAAGTAATAGATGAAAATCAGATATGTTTTATTAATGTACATCTATTGATAATCTGTCTAAAAATGCAGTGCTGCTGCCTCAGCGGGCAGTGGTTGGAGTCCAGCTGTGACCAGGCTGTCTTGTGAAGAGCACCGTAAACTTCACATTGGGCTGTAGGCAGAGTGGAAGGAGAAAAACAGAATCAGAAAAAGGACTCAAAAGAAGGAATGGGGACTCACTCAGCTGCCTGATGCTTCCAGTGTCTTGCTCCAAATCACTGTAGTGGAACCACTCAGTCCTCTTGAGAAGGGCAAACCATCCCTGAGACCACTCAGGCAAGTTTAGCTGAAAGGACCCTATCTTATTTTGTTTGCATGGCTTTCAATTTTTCTAGTGTCTTACAAACACTCAAAGGATTTATACTGAGCTCAGGGGATGGGCTGTTTCCTTCATTTTCCCGTGGCACACAATGCTAGATGATCTCCACAGTGTGCTAAGGGGGCAGAGAGGCATGTAGATCAAGTAGCTACTCTTCTAACAAGGCTACAGGGACGTACAAATGGACCAAAATATGTATGAGAGTATATCTGCATTAAAGAAATAAGACAGCGCTTAACAGGTGGAATTTAAAGACCAATTAGACATTTCTACCCATAAGTTTTGGAACAGCCTCTGGGTTTGGTTATATAGTTCCATGTGTTTGGTATCAATTTCCTTCTCACTCGTTTTGTGAAATCTGATGTCATTCATAGTGGTGAGGTTAACAATGAGCAAAAATACTATTTTCTTTTATCTTCTATTCAGTAAATGTACTGTAATTTTTTCTAATTTAGTTAACAAATGAATGCTATAACTTTATTTGATAAAGCTTTATTAATTCTGTTTATTTTTCTGATGTTTAACCTTTTGATCTCACTATGTTTAGCTATGTCCATTGTAAACTGAATCAGCACCCACAATAGCATCACTGCACACCAGGCCTGCATAGTATTTATTCCACAATTTGTGGCTCATTTGAATTTTGAGGTGTAGTTATTCACCAGTTCTTTCTGTTTCTTGAGGAATGATAGTTAAAAATACTGGAAGAAAATTTTATTTCATGATCTTTTATTTAAATTATCTCAATTTTTTTCTGCTAAGAAGAGAAAAACTTCTTCAGGTAAATATCTTATTACTTGATGAATCCCTTCGATTGCCTTCAAATGAACCCTTGAGAGATAACTATATACCTAAGTCCCATTTGTTTCTGTTCACATATATCCAGAGGACCAATACTGTCTGTATTTCTTCCATTTAGCTGTGTAATTATTTTTTCATGTTATTTGTCTTATAGCCAGAAATTGAGCCATATTGGTTTACTATTTTAAATAGTTCTTGGATTGACTTTGAAGGCATTGAAATAAAGCAGCATCCACATAAAAAGGGAAATTTTATGAATGACATTTCCTGGTTTCATTGCCTTTTTTTTTTTTTTCCTCTCTCTGAAACTGCCTGTCAGGAGTTCTGCTGACATGCCAAAAGGTGCTGACAGGTACCCCACTGTGGATAGGGCTCAGCATAAATAAGTGGGCTGTACATGAGATGTCTCCTTCTTTCATCATCTTTCTTCTCTTCAAACAAAAAAAATGGAGAAGCCATAGAGAATGCTCGGAGTCATGTTTCTGAAAGATAAAGGAGATGATAGAGATGATGGAGATTTTCCACATAGGTGAGGCATAAGGGATATAGGAAGGGGGGTGACATTCTCTACAATCTCCTAATTGCAGAAAGAAAGCCAGGCACAAGGCAGAAATCTTAATCCCTGGGAAGGATATTTCTGTGATTATCCTGCACAAGTGGGTGGTGAAACACGTCCATTCACCACCCCTTTTTGCTACAGGATTCTTTCATCTTTTTGGGGTGAAGCCAGATCTGCAACTAGCTACAAATCTGTCTCTTTTTAAGAACTTTAAAAATTAAATATGGATCATCTGCTATTCACAACAAGTGTTCAAAATATTCAAAATAAGTGTGATTACCAGTAGACAAACAGATGTTGGAATCTAACAAACAGATTTCAGAGTCTAACGTATATCCCTACTGTTATGTTTCAGTCCCCTCCCTCCCATATTGTAGAGTGCTATAAACCTTACTGCAAAATCCCTCTAGCTCAAAAAGGAATCAGGCTGTCATGAAGAAAGACACAGAATTTGGGTCAAGTAAGTGTCAGGACAGCCACTTTCTGATGCATTTCATAGTACAGTGTTCTTTCATGTAAGGGTATAAAGGAACTGCCTGTGTCATGGCTTTTGAATGCTGTGCTTTTCCACAAGGAACTGAAAAGGGAAAGGGAAAAGGAAAGGGAAAATATAAACGGAAAATATAAAGGGAAAAAGAAAGGGAAAGAGAAAGGGAAAGGGATGGACCTTTCAACTCTTTCTTCCAGAGATTATCTCTTTTCCAGCACTAACATCAGAAGAAGGTCACACTCACAAAAGAAAACAGGGGTTTGTTAACTGCAGTTATAGGCACAAAGCTGATAATTGAAATTCAGTCCTAATCCTTACTGGGAAACATATAGTCCAACGAACGGCACAATGGTGTAAGGACAGATGGGTACAAAGGCTGTGACAGAGTTGGTGGGTGGGGAAAGGAGATGGAGGGATGCAGTGAAAAGCATCACTGGGAAATGGCACTGATGGATAGCATCAGTGTGGAAATGTGAAGAGCACAAAAAAAACCCATGGAGTTTTGTGATCCAGTTTTCAGCAGATACATTTTTCACTCCTGCGCATCTCACTGTCCAGCACATGCCATTGGATGGTCCAAACTAAACATATAAAAATAAGTGCTGGATAGCCTCTCCTATTTGCATGCAGCCCACTGACAAGACTGCGGCTAATTTACTGTTTCCACAGACTTGTCTCTGAAATGTTAAGCTCTGAGATGCTGTATGAGAACAAAACCTGTGAGGAGCAACTGAGGGAACTGGGGTTGTTTATTCTGAAGAAGGCTGAGAGGGACCTTATCACACTCTACAACTACCTGAAAGGCTGTTCAGGGTGGGGTTCAGTCTCTTTTCCCAAGTGGCAAGTGATGGGGCAAAAGGAAATGGCCTCAAATTGGGCCAGGGAAGGTTTAGACTGGATATTAGGAATAATTTCTTCACCAAAAGGGTAGGCGAGCTGGACAGTTTGAATTAACTTGTAGCTGCTATTTAGAAATACATTTTCTGTATGCCGTGGTATAATTTGCTTTCCCTCTTTGTACTTTACCCTAAATGTGATGAGGAACTACTTGAGTCTTATGAGCAAAGAAGCTGAGGCAATAAATTGAGAGAAGAGGTATACCTGGGCCAACAGTTTGCCATTAACAATTCATGGTTGTGATAAAATCTAGGAGCTTGGTGACTTATGCAGCAGTGGCTTTAACACCAAAGTTGCACTTTTGTGGAGCAAAAAGCATGTGAAAGGGAAAATTCTGGGTGCAAGTTGCCCTTTAGGATAAGGAGACTGCAGTAAAACCAGGCTAGATCCGTGAGTGTGCAATTTTCATACAGCCAGGCTTTGTAGCCTTTAAAACCAGTTTTAGTGTTACAGCTCAGATGTAACAAATGCTTGGTCTTTTGTTCAGTATCCATTTACCCTGACATCTGGAGAGTCAAGTGAGTTGTTTATGTCAGCTAGAACTTTGTATGGAGATGTACATACAAGTCCATTAATACACTTTCAGGAGATGCACATCAGTAGGCCCTGCTGCATTAATGTTTTTGATTCATTCAAAAGCTCTCAAGGGCATATGCTGAAATGTAAGAACTCAACAGGCAGTGAAGAAGTGAATCTAAAAAGATGAGATGCAGTGAACATTAGACAGTAAATGTGTCTTGTTTCTAGTTTCCTGGACAATCACAGCTTGGAACAGAGCTGCTGAAATATCTTAAACCTTTCTGTAGACTGAAAGCAGAGCTTGTGAAGAACAATCATTTTTAAAGAGGTTTCTGAGATCTGCCGTATTTTATAACAGAACAGTGAAGAGATTTTAAAAGACTGAACCCCATATGCCACCTTAAAAGGAAGAAAGTGATACAACGTTGTCCCCACTCCACCCCCCAAACAGTCGATTTCTGCATAGGAAGATGTCTGCAAAATAGTGAATTCACTGTAGGTTTATTATTCTTAATGAGTCTTGCAAAATATGCTACCAAGCATGGGACTATTTATATTACTCACCCTTGCAAATAACAAGGGCATGCCAGCAGTGTGTTGAGACCGTGCATGGAACCAGCAGAAATCATTCACACAATCCATTCATTGCAGAACGCCATGCATTTTTATTGCCAAGTTTATGTATTAGCTTTCCATAATGCAAATAGAACTGAAATTGTCAAGGAGCACAACAGTATTTTTACATACAATTAGAAGATCTGTATCAATAATAAGCTCATATCCCAAGGCAGATTTACTCTGTTTAATTTTGTCTGCTGGAGAGGCTAGGTTAAATCTAGATACATTATTTTTCAGATAAAGCAACTTTTTATAGAGTGCTTAGAGAGCAACATCGGTTCCTGGGATATTTGTCATACTGCATAGACAAACCACATGTTTATTAAACAGCTCGTGGAACAGCCTTACTTGTTAAGAGTTTGGCTTTATTTATTTATTTATCCATCTATTTGTCTATTTCTGTACCTATTTATTTTTAATAATAAATCAAAACACACATGCCTTTCACAGAGGAAAAAGTCAAATGCCTGGTCTGGAAGTAACATCACTTACAAAGGTCTTATGCCTGCTTTGAAGCAGTGAAGTTGAATCAAAATTAGATCTTTCCTGTGCTATCAAATTAAATTAGTATGTCAAGATAGCTAAATCAAACTTCGTGGCAGAAAACAGGGAGCTGCCACCAGGTCAAAGTTCTGGAAGCTGGAAGCAGAGGCAGGATCTTCCTCACCATATATGCTGTGACTCCCTGGGTAACGAGCTCAGTCATGCACATATTGGGTGTATGGTCTTCTCAAGTGCATAACACAGTAGTAGAAAACTGGGGCATTTTTGGGGGGACTGAAGTATAATGCCTTTTCAACATATTCGTTCCCTAGATGACAACAGTTAATTTGTTGAGCTTGATCTTCACCGTGGCAAAATTAACATTTATCTGGGTTTTTTTGAGCTGAGCTGCTGTATAAGCTCTTAGAGGTCAAATTTGCTGCCTTCAGGTAGCACTATTTTGTCTGAGCATTCGAAGTATTTTCCACCTTCACACTGACACTCAGGCTCAGAGGATCTTAGATTTATTCTAGCCTGTCCATCTCTTTCAAACTTATTAATTATTCGTCAGCAGAGAGACAGAAGCCATTCTGTATTTCTCTGTGTTTTCACAAAGTTGAAAGACGAATGTTGCTGGCAGCTTCACAAAATTCATATCAGACTGTTGTTATCTTTCATTTGTAAGATTTTCTTGGCTTGAGATATTCACAGGGCTCAGAATATACTGCAGTCTTCCCTGAGAGTGCAAGAGAGGCATTTGCCCAAATAGAGAGCGTACTGCCTCCTCTGCCTGTACAGCCAACTTCTCTTTAATGCTGAGGAGATGAAGACATATAACAAGGGGTGAAGTAAAGCCCTACAAATTTACAAGGCCTGGGATCAAAGATAAAAAATTATCAGAAGGCACCAAGTTGTAAATAAACAAACACTATCAGCCATGACTTTCAGCACACACAGTACTATGTTCTTTAGCCTGTGAGAAAGAGGAAGAGCAAAGACAAATTTGCATTGAAGCTACTACACTGTTTCATATACATATTAAAGTATGTTTCTTTCAGCTGGATATAGGATATTTTTCTCTTTTTGCCCTAAGCTGCTGGGCATCATATGTCTATGCACTGTAAACCAGTTACTACATGTACCTCACAAATTACTCCTGAGCAAAGTAATATCTCTACATATTTCGTTCTGTTTTTCCAGAATACATTAGCATGTGAAGAAATGAATGATTCCAGCCCCCTGAGCAGCTTAAAGGACCCTCCACATCTTTTAAAATCTCTCTGACAGAGTATGTCTTTCCTCTTCCCTCAGAAGGGAACAACCACCAAAGCCATCAAGACAGAGCGTAGGGCCAGCGATAGGTTTCTGAACCATAAAAATTATGGCCATTGTATCACTGCCTTGATGGGTCAGAAATCAGATTTTTTTATCCTTTTTGAAAGAGGAGAATTGCAACTTCCTAGAACTTGTTTTTAACTCTGTAATGGGCAGAAACAACAAATATAATGTCATGACACTGCTATAGTGAAAAAAGGAATTTGAGAAAGGATGTTGTGAGACATCCTGAGCCCTGTGCTGCTTCAGTCAAAATTATTAAAATACCTGGCTTTACTTGATGGGTTAGAAAATTCGTCACACAATTACTTAAAATTATCTGAAATGTTCCTGAAATAGTCTTTTTCTAACAGCTGCAGAGAAACAACCATAGAAAGAAACGGTGCACGTTTGTATTGCTGACATTTCAAACCAGTACTGATCACATTTCACCAACATACATTTCTTCCATATCCTACATCTGGGTCGGGGCAATCCCAGCCACAGCTACAGGTTGGGCAGAGAAGAGATTCAGAGGAGCCCTGCGGAGAAGGACTTGGGGGTGCTGGTCGATGAGAAAATGAACATGAGCCGGCTTCAGTGTGCGCTCGCAGCCCAGAAAGCAACCGTATCCTGGGCTGCATCAAAAGGAGCGTGACCAGCAGGTCGAAGGAGGTGATCCTGCCCCTCTTCTCAGCTCTCGTGAGACCTCACTTGGAGTATTGTGTGCAGTTCTGGTGTCCTCAACATAAAAAGGACATGGAACTGTTGGAACAAGTGCAGAGGGCCACAGGGATGAATCAGGGGACTGAAGCACCTCCCGTATGAAGATAGGCTGAGAAAGTTGGGGCTGTTCAGCCTGCAGAAGAGAAGGCTGCGTGGGGACCTCAAAGCAGCCTTCCAGTATCTGAAGGGGGGCTATAGGGATGCTGGGGAGGGACTCATCATTAGGGACTGTAGTGATAGGACAAGGGGTAACGAGTTAGTTAAAACTTAAACTAGATGTCTTCAAGTCACCAGTGACAGGCCCTGACTTCCCTCTTACCATCATCCCAACGAAGAATGAACTTTGATGAAACCAGACAAGCTCAGCAGTGACAAGTTCCATGGTGTCATCAGCAGGCAACAATGCAACACTGCACACTGTCTTTCCTGCTCTAAAAGACTGTTACAGAAGATGGAGCCTGACATAATGGACTGCATGAACTCAGCAGCTTTATAGGGATTTGTCCATGCACTAAGGAATGGTATCTCTCTCTTTGTGTATGTGTGACTGTGTATATATATATATATATATATATATATACATATATATGAGACAAGAGTGATTGTATATTGAAAAATGTGGGATCTGAGCATGACGTGAATGGTATGGAATAAGGGGTGGATACTGTCCTGGGTTCAGCAGCAGCACTCATTTTTCTCCTTCTTAGTAGCTGGTGCAGTGCTGTGTTTTTGACTTTCAGCCTGGGAACAGCACTGATAACACCGATGTTTTTAGTTGCTGCTCAGTAATGTTTACTCTGACCAAGGACTTTCTGAGTCTCATGCTCTGCCAGGGAGGAGCGGAAGCCGGGGGGAAGGAGAGACAGGACACCTGACCCAAACCAGCCAAAGAGGTATTCCATACCACAGCACGTCATGCCCAGTATATGAACTGGGGTCAGTTACCCGGAAGGGATAGATCACTGCTTGGGTCTGGCTGGGTATCGGTTGGCAGGTGGTGAGCAGTTGTATTCTCTTCCCTTGTTATTTCCTTTATCATTATTATTACTTGTGGTAGCAGCAGTGGTTTGTGTTATACCTTAGTTACTGGATTGTTCTTATCTCAACCCATGGGAGTTACACTCTTTTGACTCTCGTCCCCATGTCTCCCAGAGCAGGGGGAGGAAGGGGGGGGGGTGTGTGGGTGGGGTTGGAATTGAGCAAGAAGCTGCGTGGTTCTGAGTTACCAGCTGGGCTTAAACCACGACACTGCTCTGCTGCAGTGATCACCTGAAGGGTTCCATCAAAGAACACCAGCTTCATGGAGTTTGGTGTCAAGAGCCATCCACACTTACATGTGCCTGAAGCTTTTCCCTCTTAAGTTCTTCTGCAATGCCAGCATTTCTTTGTAGACATTTAGGGAAGCTTATATTTAGGCTAGAGATCTTTTTGAAAGTTCATGGCTAGCTTATTTGAGCAGTAAAGCTCAAATTTGAGAAGGAGAAAGCTTCATAGCTCTTGTGTTATCTCTGTGCACAATGGGTAGAGGTTTTTATTAATCTAAGTGCTCCTCTAAGGCAGATGTATTTGGGTTTACGGAATAAAACTAAATAGTCATATCTTTTTCCAATATCAGCTACATTATTTCTGCAAAACTTAAACTGTATCAGTGCTTAGGATGCATATAAACAATATAAGAGTGGTAAAAGGAAAGGAAAAAGAGTATTTTTCTTACAGTTTACTCTGTTATTTTAATAGAAAACACAATCAGTGCTACCATGTGCAAGTATAGTATTCCCCGGGTAAAGCATCACTCTACTGCATCTACCTGTTTATTGCTCAGTAAACTAATATTGGCTGGGTAAGTGCCACATGACAGTTCTTCAGGAGCTGTGCAACATTGCCATCATGTGTTCTGAAGCGAGAACTTGTTTTACGGTGTCAATACCGCTACCCTCCTTTGCCCATTAGTTTAGAAAAATGAGAAAAAAAAAAAAAAGGTAAATGAACGATTTCTCCCCAGTAAAACATTTTCTTATTGTAGACTTAGGTACTGGGAAACAGCACCTGGAGCATTATTTTGGAACTATTACATGATGCTCAGCAAATCCTACACTGATCTTCTTAATCCCATTTCACAACTGAATCATAAATTTCATAGAATCACAGAATCATAGAATGGTTTGGTCTGGAAGGGACCTTACAGCTCATCCAGTGCCAACCCCCTGCCACGGGCTGGGACACCTTCCACTAGATCAGGTTGCTCCAAGTCCCGTCCAACCTGGCCTTTGCTATCACCCCTTTAGTCTTTCTTCTCCAAGAGAAAAAACCTTTTTAGTTAGTGACCTTTCATCTCTCCCTTTGTCAGCTTTCTCTCAAACCCTGCATATCATACATTAGTCTCTTAAGAGATTCAACCAGCTAGCAGCACATTTGAGAGTCTCTTACTGGTCTTTTGTTCTTGTGGAGTAAAACTTGAGTCAGGAATTAATAACCTGAGGCCTAAGTGGAAAAGTCAAGAACTGAAATAGATCAGGATTGTTTGGGGTTTTTTCCTAAGAATAGTGTCTTTCTTTAACACTTCTGTGAAACAGTCAAACAGCATACTTCCTAAAGTAACCCAATGGAAATCACATTCCAGTTAAAGTGGGAGTGATTTGCTATACATGCTATGCATGCTGACTGCCTTTATGTATCAGTGACATGTTCAACCGTCTTTGACACATTCTTCTGTCATTCGGAGAGGTAGGTCTTGGCTATCTGTGATGTTGGTCCCAGCACGAACAGAATTCCTAAACCATCTGTCTTTGCCTTTCGACAAGATCAGAATGTATTTTTTTCCTCTTGATGAAGAATGCTAAACATTAAAATCAGAACCTTAATGCAAGCAGAATACAGTACTGTGAATGCATATGATTGTGATTTTTCACTTTGAAGAACTAAAAAGTACACAAATGTATGGCACCTGTGATGATAGGAAAGACAAACTTAAATTGGAACTGGGTAAGCTTTAAGGTCCCTTCCAACCCAACTATTCTATGAATATATGATTCTATGAAATAACAAAACCAGGAAAAAGTCTTTTTTTTGTGTAATGCCTATGGATGGGAAGGTTGTGGGCTATACTGAACCACTCATGCCACACATGTGCAAAGCAAATGTGTGTTTGTACCAGCAGTGTGGAAAACAAATACATTTAATTTCAAAGATATGTTTACTGACTGCACTGAGTCAGTTAAGCCTAATCATCACAGTCAAGGTTGTGGCATTTCACAACATGGACTCAAGTTGATACAGAGACTCAAATCCAGCTTTATTGCAACCAAGCCCTTTTCATCCCCCTGTTCAGTTACTTTCCCAACCTCCACATAGATACAACATTCAATCTCAATCTCATTGGCCCCTGTAAAACTCTCCAGGTAAATAGTTCAATCACAATGCTGCAGACCCTCTCACAACCCCCACATCCTCTGGCCTCCAATACCCCAACTCATCACCCCAGGGCTTGTCAAAGCACCAAGGCCTCAGAGCATATTCCCAAACTGTTCTTCACGCAAATTGTATCACCTTCACTCCCCACAAAGGTCACTGAAACTACAGTCCCCAGTTGGTCCAAAAGACTGGAGGGGCTACTACTGAGTTACTCTGTTCATCACACTGGTTCCCTCAGTGAGCCACAAGCACATTGGAAACCTACCCTTAAGAAAGCCAATCTTCACTGAATTAGGTGGTGTAAACTGCACCCAATGCAAGGTAACATGACATGCAGCCATTCTGGTTATTGGGCTTTGCCATTGTGGTCATACTCAATATTTTTACTGGTACGCAAGCCTAGAGAGCACATATGACAGTGCTCCTTCCATACTTATGTTTTCCAGCCCAATTCTGTCATAATTCAAAATGTTAATTATGAAATCTAAGATTTCTAATTAAATTCAATCCCTAAAAAATGAAGAATGCACTAGCTCAGAACATACCAGTTGTGTGGTATAGCACTCACAGCCACAATTCTGCACCTATGAGGTTCATTTCTAGTATAGATTCATCTTCACACTTCTGCAAGAAAGCTTCCTCTCCCATCTTGATTCTTCCCCTAACCATAGTTACTAGCTTCCTTTCAGAAACAACTTCTTTAAGAAAGGGACTTCTAAGGTCCTTCTCTGAGAAATCAGGAGCATGCAATGAGAGTATTGTTCCTCACATATATAGGCTTTTAGTTTTCATTGTTTATGGCCTTGGGATATTAGAAAAATGTGTAATAAAATTTTATCTGAGTTTAGACAGTTCTGAGTGAATTTGTAAGACAGATTCTCTGGTGATGGACTCTTTAATTTTATTATTCAGTTCTTGGATATTTGATCACCCGGAAAGACCCATCAGACAGAAAAACATGGTGGAGATGAATACATTCTCAACAGGCAAGATCCATCACGGAAAGTCAAGAGACCCACTTGTACTAGTTTAGCGAGACAAGAAAATGTACATTATCAACAGAGATAAATCAAGAAGATTCTTCATATTGCTTATTTGAATTCTTAATAATAATTAAAAAAAAGAATCTGAATGTGTTGTTTCTTGTTATATTTAGAACATTTGAGTGATAAGTGTCATTTAAAATCATACTCCCAGCAAACACAACAAATGTAATTGTTTTTGGCTAAGAGCTTGAGGCAAAAATTGTTTTAAGCAGCAGCTAGTGCAGCAGCTACTGTAGATGCTACTGCAAATTTGATGTGCTACCAATAGCTCATAGTTGCACAAGAGTTTGAATATCACCTGTCAGTACACAACAAACAAAGAATCACTTCCACTCCTCATTTCAGTACAGAACCAATAGAAAATAGATCTGAAGCCTGAATATTCCCCAAGTAGTGGCTGCCTTAAGGTGTGGGGGGCTGCTTCAGTCCCCAGGGTGGGTACAGACTCTGAAGTTCAGCTCAAATTTCACCAATTTTTTTACTAGAGGAGACATTTCAGACTTTTCACTGAAACTGCCTTTTTTACTCCATTTAAGCCTCTCTTCCGTATATAAGGCCCTAATAACTTTTCTGTCACATGCTCTGCAATTAACAGATAATTCCGTCAACCCAGCAAGAGCATGACTCACTAAGTGAGCAATATCCATTTTCAACAGGACAAAAATATCCATATAGGCCCAATTAACTGTTCCATGATACAATTTAGCATGTATTGAATTAATTAAAAGGCTTTCCTCCCTGTCAAAGGTATAATCAAAGCAATTTGCTTACAAACATAATCAAGAAACTGTGCAAGGAAAGCTGAGCAATATGAGCTATATTTTCATGTGAAAAGTTAATTGATTTTCTATCATTTTTCCCCTCTGCGATTCAAATAGAGCTTTACAAAAGCTTGTTGTTCTTTTATGTGTAATTGGTCCACATGAACTTTTAGAGGTTACCTGAAACTAGGCCAGGAAAGTACTTCTTTTTCTCTTTTTCTTCTGAGAGATTGTATCAATAGTTCTTTAAAAAAAAAAAATGACCTGAGGTCACAGAAAAATCCAGAATGCTTAAACTAAAACAACTGATGTTTTAAACAGAGAAACTTTACTGTGAGGTAGCTACTGATGGGGGTGGTTTGAAGAAACACATGGGTTTGGTTTTTTTTCTCAGTGCTGGCACCAGAAGTAAAATTCCATCTGGAAAAGAAAGGTTAGGGAAGGTCAACTGAAAAGCTTGAAACTGAAAAAATCGAAAGCTCAGTTAAACCAACAAGTGATAATCATAGAATCACAAAATGGTTTGGGTTGGAAGAGACCTTAAAGCTCATCCAGTTCCAACACCCTGCATGGCAGGGACACCTTCCACTAGACCAGGTTGTCCGAGGCCCTGTGCAGCTGGGCCTTGAACACTGCCAGGGATGGAGCAGCCATAGCTTCCATGGGAAACCGGTGCCCAGCCTCATAATCATAACTATAACCACAACCATAATCATAATCATAATCATCATCATCAGTTGGCATTGGTATTCTCCCCTAGCTATTCCTAGGTGAGGGTGAAGCATGTTTTGGAACAGAAAAGAAATTAAAATTACACTCTCCCCTGGGAAGCCTCTTGATAAGCTGCAGCTCCCTGGAAAGCTCCCACAGAAACGCAAGAGATGGCAGTGAAAGTCAGCATGTTTCCTATGCTGATTCGAGCTACTGTGGGATGCTGATTATGAGCTACTGTGGGATGGGAGTATCAAGAGGAACTTATAGTGACCACAAGAAAAACTATTTTGAAGTTGATTGAAGTGAGTTTTCTTCTGAACTATTTCAACCAGCAGCACCTCCCTGACTTTGGTAATACAAATGCTTCCTAAAAATAAGGGCTTAACGTAATACACATCTATTTAAATTGAAAAGTGGCCATCCAAAGGGAGCCTCTCAGGCTCTTGATGTGGAGAAGGTTCCCCTTTCCCATTGAAAAATGTAGCAATCCCACACCCTGTTATCTGTATATTACACTGGAACCAGATGATCTTTAAGGTCCCTTCCAACCCAACCCATTCTATGATTCTCTGATTATATTTATTGCTGTATAGTGTGGCTGCTAAGACCAGTAAAGGCAAGGAGGAAAAACAGTACACGAAGCATGCCCTACAAATACAGATTTGTTACTGGTTTTGAATTCTGGAAAAAAAAATTAACTCCATATATTCCAAAGTAAGATCAAATGTGATGTAATTTACTCAGGCAAAGAGTTCAAGGCTGAGCTATAAGTCATGAGCCACAGATCTACATACAGACACAGGTTTTCTCAAAGCCCTAATGTGGTTCCAATCCAACATTTCCCTTCAAAATTCTGAATTAAGGAGTTTATGTAAAAGCAGAAAAAAATAAAAGCCATCTCTCCTATACTAGCGTGCAAATGTAATACAACTAGACTACTCAAAAAAGCAGAATATTTAAATAATACATCATTTGAATTTTGCAGATGCTGGCAGTGATGCTTCATAAATGGGTTGCCATCCTGTGTACAAATCAAGATTTTATAGAGATGCCCTGGAACTAAGTCAGACTAAACCTACATCACTAAAATGTACCATCCTTTTTACCACTTTCAGAACTGGAATCCCAAGACAATAACAATCATAGCAAGCAAAATTCTCTAGACTTCAACCATTTGTCCTCACATGCCTTAATCTTAGAGGGAAAATATTAATCAAATCCAGCTCCTAGCTGATGCAGTGCTTTGTTCCTATAGCATATTCTTCACCATTTTTTTCAGATTTATTTTACTTAACCTTAGCCCACCAACTTACCTCTGTGGTAGTTCCAGAGCCTAGTATATAAAATAGCATATATTCACAACAGAGAATAATATATATTCAAGGCCGGGGGGGGGTTAGGACTGGATGAGCTTTAAGGTCCCTTCCAAACCAAACCAAACTGTGATTCTATGATTCTATATCTGAATTTCAGAAAGTTGTTTTTTTTCCTAAATTTAACATAAGTTAATTTTATTTCGCTCCTTATTTCATCACTTCTGTTACGAGAACTCTAATTTATGTTTTTTCAGTATCATCTCTGAAGGACGACTTTAATCTGTTGGTTCTGAGGCAGTGAGTGAAAAGTATGAAAAGAAAACATATTTCGAAAATGAAATTTGGACAAGTAGAGGATTCCAAGCAGTACCAGATAAACACTTATTTCAACATTTCTGATCAGAAATGCTCTTAATTGCAAGCACCTTGCAAAACACACCCTGTAATGAATACTATTACCCTTGGAACAGTAGGCAATTAAATTTGAATAGCTTGTTTTCCAGCACATTCATACTTGTGGGTTTGGTAGTGGGGTTTTATTCAGCCAACTCTTTTAACAAGGAATATTCTTGTACAACTATTGTAAAAGAATCAAAAGAAAAAATCAAGTGCCACATTCAGAGCACAAGCAATATTTGGCTGCTCAGCGAAACTCTCCTTCCACTAGCTCCCTTCTTCCGGCTGTCAGCAGAAAGATACTCACTGGGCCACTATCTTTTTTACTGATAATGTACATTATCAAGTACAGTTTACTTTATGAATGTTTATGAACATGAAATAGATCTGTGGAATTCCAGAAGTGTTTCAAAATCCAAAACAAAAAGTCTTAAATGGATCCCAATTTGGTTCTGGGAAATGCTATTCAGCTAGTGAGAGCTGTCTGTACTTTTGACAGTCTGGATTTTGAAATATGTTACCAGAACCCTTGGTGGGCAGAGGGGTCGAATTGTAAGCAGCTGACTTAAGCACAGGCAGCTTGTAATTAAATTTTCATTCAGTAAGCACGCTGGCCAGTATTTGTATTTTCCTGAATGATTGTTTTTAATGGCTTTGCAAATGCTAAGCTTGTGCATGAAATTCTAACGGTGCTTTGATGTTTCCTGGCCCAGGCAGCAGCCTTCCACCTTTTTTACTTGAAAAATTTATCCATCAGGAAAGTCGCTCATCACATTAATGTAGTGTCTTGTTAAGTTTAGGAAAGCTAGTTGCAAATTTGACATAGGAAAGACAAAAACAAAAATAAGGAAAAGAGGATGAAAAAATGCATCTCAACATTTCTCTCTCAAAGAACAAATGTGCAACCTGCAGCAAATCTAAATGGCAGAAGCAACACTTCCAAGTAATCAGTAAAATTTGTCTACTAGCTAAGTCAGTCTGAAGAGTATAAGGAACATGACAAATGACACTTGCCTCTTTCTAAGAATTATGCATATCATATTGCACATTACAAGGATTTATACATACAGATAGAAAGCAGATGGATCCAATAGAACTTATTAAAATTAAGGTTTACTTGCTGCAAGTACACACCTGCACTCCAGAAAGTGCTACCAGACTCCTCAACCACAATAGCCACAAAAGAACGAAGTCTGCTGTAAAAGATGATAGAATGAGGCTAAAACTTTAATTTATAGTGTTAGCACTGCCACAAAATACACTGAAGAATCCTATACAATTTTTAATCTCATTTTAATGGCTCAAGAGATAACTGGGTTGTAAATCCACTTGAATTACAAAATCATTACACTAATTTTTCAGCTGGGCATTCAAAGGTTCTCAAGAATTGTGTGAAGTTAACAGAATATTTTAGTATGGTTTATTCTCTAAAAAAATGTATTTTTCCACTTAATGGTACTACCTTTAGAATCCTTTTATCCATTATCTTCCTATACAGTTATTCCAACTGTCATGTTCCATAGTTTTTTTCTATGGGCAGGTCCCTGACTGCTTTGTATTTTGCAGTCCAGATGGGTACTAAATGGTTGCCTGAGAAAGGTTTGGTTAGAGATTTTTCAAGTAGAGTATCTGCTTCCCCAGACTTTGGGAACATTCAGAAAAAGAGGGCTTTATTCAGTGTGAAGTTAGATTTAGGAACTTTGTTCAGATTTATCTTTGCTTATTATTTGGAAACATTTACGTGGATAGGTGTACTGAACAAGACACCCCAGAGCACAAAAAATTATAGATGATTAATCAGGGGAATTTTATTACCTGTCCTTTTTGGAAGTGCTGTAAATGAGACAAATATTTCTGAATTTTTCATAGGGCATTAAAATTGATTTCCATTTTAAATGTGGAGCACTGCAGTTGCAAATAAAGTAACCTGTCTATAAAAATGACAGCACCTCTTAAGATTTGCTTTTCTTCCTGCAAACTTGTCATAAACAAGCACTAAAACTATCTTCAGTCTAACTTTGTGGCATTTCACAGCACCTGCAAAATCGGCTTAGAGTACCTTGGCATCAAAACATAAGGTGTCACCTCCAACAGCCAGCAGTCCCAAACTTATCAAACTCATCACCTTTTGAGATGAGGTACAACTTAATACTATGTCAGAGAAAACTGTCTGTCTTGTTTTCCCAAGGGATAGGCAGACATTTAGCACCCAGGCGAATTGCATATGCCCAAGACTGGCAAAGGCAGCTGCCTTTTAGTGAGAGGGTGCATCCCTCCATGAAGAGCCCAGGACACATGTGATACCTCATACCCACCTGTGCTAACTGACACCTTGCCACATGAAAGCACACCATGATGGGAATACCATGCGCTATTGCAAGTGCTCAGCTCTGTGGTGAAGGGAGCACACCTCCTGAGGCCAGAGGGAACCCTTATCATGGGTTTCCTCATTTCACTGGGTGGCATGAAAACACCAAGTCTGAACTTCAGCCTGTGAAGGGGGGTAGTAAGCCACTTGTTCAGCATGGTCCAAGAAAGTCATGAGGTCATAAAATCACAGAATCATGGAATGGTTTGGGTTGGAAGGGACCTTCGAGCTCCTCCAGTCCCAGTGCCCTGCCATGGGCAGGGACACCTACCACTAGACCAGGTTGCTCCAAGCCCCATCCAACCTTGCCTTGAACACTGCCACGGATGGGGCAGCCACAGCTTCTCTGGGAAGAACTTCTGCCTAAGAGCTCATCTCAATCTCCCCTCTTCCAGGTTAAAGCCATTCCCCCTTGTCCTGTCCCTACAGGCACTTGTAAAAAGCCCCTCTCCAGCTTTCTTGTCAGCCGTTATTTCTTATTTCTGCATCACTAACCATAAAAGTCTGCGTTTATAAGAATGTATATGTGTTCACAAAGAATATCAGACTTTTCTAAATTAATTCCAAGACAAAGCAAAGTTCACTTCCAAGCCTTGCCAAGATGCAGAGGGAAAAAAGAAAAAAAACCCAACACAACCCAAACCAAACCAAACAAACTTTAAAGCAGGTGGTAAACTTTATTAATGTGTGAAATCAAGTTTTGCAATTTGAACAGGACTTGAAAATACATGTGATATTTTTGTTAAAGCAAAAAAGCAATGTTCTAAGCACAGGCCACTACAGAAACTCCAAAATTACCAGTGTAAAACTAGTAACTGAATTGTTAAAGATGATTTTTACATTTCAAGATACGTTTTTAATATTTCATATTTGCATTGGCTGTGCATTTTAATATTTTCCCATCATGATAACAGGTCATATACATAGCTATATATTCAGTAATGTTAAATCAGGAACTGGTTTGGCTCCACACTCTTTCATCTAAGACTGTAAATACCTGGGTCCCATCTGCTCTGTATGAATACAAATGGCCTCAGTGGAGTTCTGCCAGTTTATAGCAGCAGAAAATCAAGGCCAGAGGATCAAAGGGTCCCCTCCATAAGAGCAGGGATTTGTTTCCATGCCATCTTCTTCAAGAGGTTCTGAATTATCTGGTGAGTACTCTCTATACTAAAATTATGTATGTATTGTATGTAATGTAGTGATACCTTTGTGCATTAATAGAAATATATTTAGAACCATGTCTGAGTCAGATTTGTCTGCATTTCTTAATTTCTTCCATTTTTATCTTACTCTTTCACAACCATTATCTCAGCAAATAATTACTCTTCCTTTTACGCCCACAAGTAACTCTGAGCATCAGTAATATCTAAGTTTGTGCCACAGCCAGCCAAGGTAACAACCATTCAGATTCCTACCCTAGTGGAAGGAATACTGTTCTTTCCATAAAACTCCAGGAGTTCCTCCCCACAGCTCAGGATCCATCAAGACTGTGGAAAGAAACAGTCTGGTAACACCTTCCGCTATATCATTACCCCTTGGCTTATCGTGACAGGCCCTTGTCCAAAGCCTCTCTCCAGCTTTCTTATACGTCCCTTTAGGCACTGGAAGCTGCTCTTAGGGCTCTCCAGAGCCTTCTCTTCTCCAGGATGAACAAGCCCAGCTCTTTTTGCCTGCCTACAGATGAGCTCTCTGAATTATATGGATGCATATCTGTTGCACTTTGGACATCAATGAAGTCACGAACACAAAGGGATTAGAGAGATGCATCACCCAGCCTTCGCTTCCAAGGGGTTGACACAATGTGAAAGATTATGCAGTTCTAAATCCTTGCCAGTGTGTTAGGGATAAAATCACATTCCCTACTGCACCAGCTCCTAAGTTGATACCAAGTAGCACTTTTAAGTTTCCTGTTCCATGTGTGAGTTTTGCCTTTAATTCTTCTGGAAAAGAGGATAAATGTTTAGAAAAGACTGTAAATAGAAAAAAAAATAATAAAAGTTGCTTCCCAAACAACAGTAGAATCTGCTACATAGCAAATTATCTCAAAAACTACAGCACAGGCATCTTTATTAGTGTAAATCTGAAAAATTAATTTCTCATTATCTCCTACAAGCAAGAACCTATACAGACTAGTTTTTCTATACAATACGCTGGCAGTTTTATATCACTCTCTTTAAATATCTTGTCTGAGACCCCTTTCTTTTCTGGAGAAGAGAAACCTCTGGGGATATATACAGCAGCCGTCCAGTACCTTAAGGGGCCAAAAAGAAATTTGGAGAGGGGCTTCTGACAACGGCCTGTAGGGACAGGACAAAGGGGAATAGCTTTAACCTGACAGAGGGGAGACTGAGATAAGCTCTTAGGCAAAAGTTCTTCCCTGTGAGGGTGCTGAGATGCTGGCACAGGTTACCCAGAGAAGCTGTGGCTGCCCCATCCATGGCAGTGTTCAAGGCCAGTTTGGATGGGGCTTGGAGCAACCTGGTCTAGTGGAAGGTGTCCCTGCTCGTGGCAGGGGGTTGGATCTAGATGCACTTTAAGTTCCCTTACAACCCAAACCAGTCTGTGATTCTATGAGTCTATGAATCTCACTCTTGCACTATATCCCCCTAATCAAGGTAAACACCATTTCTCAAAACAAATGCTATTCAGATTTCAGTGGTGTGTGATTATGATCTACAAAATTACTGATCCAGAACATTTGCTTTAGAGAATCAAAGCACCTTTCCTTGTTCTTCTAAATTGCCAATAATGGATCGGCCAACCAGGCATGGGGATTTCATTCACAGCCTTTAAGCAACTTGTGTTTTGGTCTCTAATATGTCTGCTCTCTTTCTATATTGATCCCACTTCAGAAGTAATATATTGTCCTGGTTTGAGCAGCAGCAGTCAGTTTTCTCCTTCTTAGGAGCTAGTACAGTGCTGTGTTTTGATCTTTTGGCCTGGGAACAGTGCTGATAACGTGGATGTTTTCAGTTGCTGCTCGAATGTTTGGTCTGGCCAAGGACTTTGTGAGCCTCATGCTCTGCCAGGGAGGAGGGGAGGCCGGGAGGAAGCAGAGACAGGACACCTGACCCAAACTGACCAAAGAGGTATTCCATACCACAGCACGTCATGCCCAGGGATGTAACTTAGAGTGACCCGGAAGGGGTAGAGGGACTGCAGGGTTGGAGAAGGTATCGGTCGGTGCTTGGCTGGGGGGAGTGGGGTGAGTTATTGGTCGGCTGGTGTTGAGGTGTTGTATTCTTTCCTCTTGTTATTTCCTTTAGCACTATTATTATTGGTGGTAGCAGTAGTGATTTGTGTTATACCTTAGTTACTGGGCTGTTCTTATCTCAACCCGTGGGAGTTGCATTCTTTTTGATTCTCCTCTCCGTCCCTCCAGAAGCAGGGGGAGGGCAAGAAGGGGGGGAGTGAGCAAAAGAGGTTTGTGGTTGGGTTTAAACCACGACAGTTCTTTTTGGTGCCCAACGTGGGGCACAAAGGGTTGAGATAACGACGGAGATGATCAGATTAATAGTCGTCACAGTGCTGATTTATTGGCTCTCAAAGTTGTTTCTCTTGCTCTCAGAGCTTCAGAATGTAGTACATTACTTAGAGCCGGTATTCCCTGTGGTAGTGTTTATCAAGTGTGGGGCTTGGGCTAAGGTTTTTGTTTCACTGTACTTTATGGCAATGGCTTGTAATACGGGTGGGCTCCAGCAGCAGGGAGAGACGGACGTGGCCGTGGACTTGTACCCGGCCGTCCCGCTGCTCTTCACCGCCCTGGCCCTTGTCCTCGCCTCCGTCTTCGTGAGGCTGCGGGGAGCAGAGGGGGAGCGGCCCCGGGAGCCGGCGGCGGCCGAAGCGGCCCGGGAGAGCGGCCCCGGGGACCAGGCGGCGGCGGGAGCGGGGCACGAGGCCGGGAGGAAGGCGGCTGCTGAGCAGCGGGAGGAGGTGGCCGAGGAGCCGAGCCCCGCGGAGGAGCCGAGCCCCGCGGAGGAGCCGAGCCTCGTGGCGGCCGAGAGCGTCCCCCGGCAGCCGCCCGCCGAGCCGCAGGAGGATGCAGGAGCCCAGGCAGCGTTTCCCAGCAAGGCAGAGGAGGAAGAGCTGCACCCAGGGAAAGAGAAGCTGGCGGTGGGAGAGCCGGCAAGCACAGCAGCTGCACCAGCCCCAGGGACAAGCACAGCAGCGTCATTGGAGAGTTCTGAAGGGTTTGAATGGCCTGTGGGTACCCTTGGGACCTGCCTGCTGATTGTGATGGGGATCAGCATGCTGGCACACACACAGAGCGTGTTCTACCCACGACCATTTTGTCTGATCTCAGAAGTTAAGCAGAGTCAGGTTTGCTTCTTGTTTGGGGTTAGACAACAATATGGGAGGAACAAGAGATCTTCCCCAAGGCTGGACAGCCATGAGTGGCAGGGTGTGTGGGACAGTATGAGCGAGTACCTGGTCCACTGGGCCCCTCCAGTGCTTTGGAAGCATTGGAGATGGAAGGCAGCTCTATGGAGTCCCCAGCAACAAGCTGCAGAAACTGCTGAAGGGGACAGTGAATTATTTTGAACCTGGTGGGCCCATGGCACTTCAGGCCATCAGGGCAGAGATGCGACACAGAGACGGACTCATGATCGAGGGGTGGACTTAGCAATGGACACTATTGCCCAGGTTATTCACTAGTGTGAACACTGCACACAGCCTCTCCTGCTCTGAGAGACTGTTACAAGAGATGGCGCCTGACATCATGGACCAGATGGACTCAGCAGCTTTATAGGTCCATGCACTAAGAAATGATCTTTTTCTCTGTGTGTATGTAGATGTATATATATATGTAAGAGTGATGGCATATTGAAGATGTGGGATCTGAGCATGACGTGAATGGTATGGAATAAGGGGTGGATAATGTCCTGGTTTGAGCAGCAGCAGTCAGTTTTCTCCTTCTTAGGAGCTAGTACAGTGCTGTGTTTTGATCTTTTGGCCTGGGAACAGTGCTGATAACGTGGATGTTTTCAGTTGCTGCTCGAATGTTTGGTCTGGCCAAGGACTTTGTGAGCCTCATGCTCTGCCAGGGAGGAGGGGAGGCCGGGAGGAAGCAGAGACAGGACACCTGACCCAAACTGACCAAAGAGGTATTCCATACCACAGCACGTCATGCCCAGGGATGTAACTTAGAGTGACCCGGAAGGGGTAGAGGGACTGCAGGGTTGGAGAAGGTATCGGTCGGTGCTTGGCTGGGGGGAGTGGGGTGAGTTATTGGTCGGCTGGTGTTGAGGTGTTGTATTCTTTCCTCTTGTTATTTCCTTTAGCACTATTATTATTGGTGGTAGCAGTAGTGATTTGTGTTATACCTTAGTTACTGGGCTGTTCTTATCTCAACCCGTGGGAGTTGCATTCTTTTTGATTCTCCTCTCCGTCCCTCCAGAAGCAGGGGGAGGGCAAGAAGGGGGGGAGTGAGCAAAAGAGGTTTGTGGTTGGGTTTAAACCACGACATATATTCACCCACTTCAGAAGTAATGGAGATAGATAGGCCAAGGACAAAATGTTGGTCAACAGACTTTAGCTAATGTAGTTTTACCAGAAAACAATGAATAATACAATTCAGTGCAGTGATGTTAAACCAAACGTCAATGGCGAAGCTTCCACAGTAAGCTGGAAAAAAAATAATTCTAAAAACCTCATAGCAAGAGTACATACTACCCTGTGCCAAAGATACACACTCTTCTCTCCCACCCCTACCACCTGACCTTTACTCAACTCCAGAATATGCTGTATTTCAGTGATGCTTGGTGTAAGCCATAAGCTGGAATTTGGAATCACCTCAATGCCAATTTTCAATGTCAACTGAAATTTGTCTTTTCAATGCCAATTCTTTTAATGGATGAGATGATTATTTTTTACTTTGTGTGGAAGGCATGTGTTCCTATTGTTAGGAGTTGTACAACGTCAATTTTGATGAACTCAACAAGTTTATTGGAAACAGGAATATTTATTTGTCTGCAGAACTGAAGTAGTTCAAAAAACAGAGAAAAAAAAAACAAAACAAGATTCCCATATTTATCCACTCATGTAACTCTGTACATTTAAACCTTATAATGAAGTGAAAGAGTTTATATAGACTGATCTGTCAGCTGCAGAAAGCTCTTATATGCATTACTGAAAGAAGTAGGTAAAAGGCAGCTCTAGGACTAGCTTAGCACTAGTCAGGACCTGAGTCTGTACCAAAGAGAAGCAATAGTAGCCATAGTGCTATTTTGAATTCAACCAGCTTGCTTTGGTCCTATGGAGCAATTACTCCAGCATACCTCACCTGAAACAATACAGGATGCACCCTGCTCAAGGATTTTTCTACAAAAGGGAATTCATGGTTGTCACTGGATACATCCTTCCAAATGCCTTGTACCACCTGGAAAACAACATCATAGCTGAACACTGTACACTAAAAATATTATCTATATAAATATTTTCTATACATTATTATTATTATTATACAAAAATCCTGTTTGGGTTAGGAACAAATGCAGACTTCAGTCAACCTGAATGCCTAAGCAAATCATTGTACAGACATATAATATAGTAGCTGAATGGTTATTACACAAGAACTCTGAGCAAGCACCATCTTCCTATTCCATGTTCTCATGAGGACTTGGAAGGAGGAGATACAGGGGAAAGGAACCAAAGGCTCCAAGGCACATTGGTACAACAGGCAAAAAAGTATTGAGGATGCCATTTACTGGCCACACAGATAAAACCACTAAATAAGGATACAGTGAAGTGCTAGATTTACCCCCTAAAATGTTATTTAGCAGCACTGCTCAGAATGCCTTCAACCCAGTCTTCAGCTCATGCCGACTTTACATCTGTCCCTGTTTTCTTCTCTTCAGACAAGTCTATAATGGCCTTGAGCTCAGCTTCAGAGAACTTCGGGGTCAGTGCCACACTGTCATAATCAAATTCTTCATCAAGTGAGAATGGGTGAACATCATCTCCTAGTAGCTGTAACGCAGAGAAACAGATACGTAAGTAATATTGCTGCAAGTGAAGATAAGGGAGCTCAAAATACAAACTTCTAATTAATACTTAATTAAACTATATTTCCTGACTCTAGCACTGTCAGCTGATTAAGCTCTTTTTAAGTAAAAGAATAAATTCAATTATTCAATTTGACCTAATTTAAGCCATTTAATGTGCTCCATTTGTACTGCACTGTATCTGAATTAATATAATTAGCCAATTTTGCCCAAGGCAAAGAATCTAAAAACCTCCCTTGCACATATCTATTACATTCTTGACACTAGTACTGGCAGGGCTGTGGGGATACGGACAGTTACATACAGCTATGTTAAATTTCAAAGACAGACCCCATATCCCTAAAATTTGAGCAAACATCACACAGAGCTTGGGTATACATGCATCTGATACTAATGTAACACGCTTCCCAGAACACAGTTTCAACAAAGGAAATGCCTCGAATGAGCAAAATGACACATAATCAATTTTCAAACTGTAATTCTTTTCACCATCTCAGAAATATGCAATTGGCTGGTTTGGATTTCTTGCATGATGACTGTAAGAGTTGTACTGCATTTGCCAATGTTTGCTTTGTTGACATAGTGTAAAGCATTTCCTTATTGCTTCTTATTGAAATAATTTAGAATAAACAATCTGCCTATAAAATAAAATAATGAAAACAACTGTGGCAGGCTGTATAAGGGGCATAAGATTTATGGGCAGCAGTTACATAAAATTAATTCCAGAGCTACACAGGAGACACAACCTTGCTGCCCAAAATGGACAGGAATGCCCCCTATCCTTCAAGAAGTCTAGAAATTTCAACCATGAAAAACAGCGCATCTCCTTAAGGGCTATGTGTTTCAAAGATTTAAGTACTTAATCATAGAATCATAGAATAGCTAGAGTTGGAAAGGACCTCCAGATCATCTAGTTCCAACCCCCCTGCCATAGGCAGGGACACCTCACACTAAACTATCCCACACAAAGCTTCATCCAACCTGGCCTTGACCACCACCAGGGATGGAGCACACACAACCTCCCTGGGCAACCGATTCCAGTGTCTCACCACCCTAACAGGAAAGAATTTCCTCCTTATATCCAATTTAAACTTCCCCTGTTTAAGTTTTAACCCGTTACCCCTCGTCCTGTCACTACAGTCCCTGACAAAGAGTCCCTCCCCAGCATCCCTATAGGCCCCCTTCAGGTACTGGAAGGCTGCTATTAGGTCTCCATGCAGCCTCCTCTTCTCCAGGCTGAACAGCCCCAACTTCCTCAGCCTGTCTTCATATGGGAGGTGCTCCAGTCCCCTGATCATCCTCGTGGCCCTCCTCTGGACTTGTTCCAGCAGTTCCATGTCCTTTTTATGTTGAGGACACCAGAACTGCACACAATACTCCAGGTGAGGTCTCACAAGAGCAAAGTAGAGGGGCAGGATCATTTCCTTCGACCTGCTGGTCACGCTCCTTTTGATGCAGCCCAGGATACGGTTGGTTTTCTGGGCTGCGAGCGCACACTGCCGGCTCATGTTCATTTTCTCATCGACCAGCACCCCCAAGTCCTTCTCTGCAGGGCCACTCTGAATCTCTTCTTTGCCCAGTCTTGAGTACCAAGTAAGCAAAACATTTAAACACATGCTTATTTTTATAAACTTCTGACAAATCCTCAATGAAGCCAAGGACTACTGACACATCTGAAGTTAAAAATACACTTCTTTTTCTTCTGAAAGGCAAGAAGGACACTAAGCATCTTACCGCCCAGTTTAGAAGGCCCAGTTTCTGGTAACATTTTCTAAGAAGCTGCATTGACACAGTTAATGCCATCTAATAAATCAGAGAAGTGGTAGTGGGATTTCTCTTCAGTGACCAGTAACCTGACAGAGATGGCAGCAAGTGCCCTGCAAGTATCTACATCTTTTATTAATAAACTTTAATAGTTCCTGATTGATCAGGAAATATTTTCCCAGTTTTGTACAATTTTATTAATCATCTGTATTGCTTAATGGCTTAATGTACTACAGGCCTGGCTTACATTGGCTTCGAGAGTTGCTGGATCATATAAACCATCTTAGATGCAGACCTTGAGACCCTAGGCAATTATAAATGAGAAAAACAAACTTTAGATAAGAGTTGGTCTAGAAAACAGTATTCATTCTGAAAGCAAATATTATCCTGTTTATGTCCATAGACAATAAAAGGTAAGCCACCATTAACTTTTAGAAATAGCATGGTCAAGAAATGTGTATGTGAGACAAAGCCTGAAAACAAGTTCTCTTTCCTATTACGGCTAAGGTCAACTCCTCGACCTCCTCACCATATTCATGTCCAGTTTCATCTTTTCCACAGGCAAAACATCTTAAAATTCCTTGCTAGTAATGGTACCAGCAACTGGTTCGTCACTACCTGTCTTTCCCTAGCAGAAATCCAAAACACTCTTATAAAATACAATATAAGGTGCAAATATTTTTTGGTTTGTTTGGTTGTAACAACAACAAATGTTGTTTGCCAATGACACCAAGCTGTGTGGTGCAGTCAAGACACCTGAGAGAAGGGAAACCATCCAGAGAACCCTGGACAGTCTAGAGAGAAAGCAACGGAGATGCCCTGAGGGCTGAAGCACCTCTGCTACGGAGACAGGCTGAAAGAGCTGAGCTTGTTCAGCCTAGAGAAGAGAAGGCTCTGGGGAGACCTTAGGGCAGCTTCCAGTATCTAAAGGGGCCTACAAGAAAGCTGAAGAGGAGCTTTTGAGAAGGCCTTCAGGGACAGGACAAGAGGAATGGCTTTAAACTGACAGAGGGGAGATTTATATCGGGTGTTAGGCAGAAGTTCTTCCCTGCGAGGTTGGTGAGGAGGCACTAGCACAGGTTGCCCACAGAAGCTGTGACTGCCCCATCCGTGGCAGTGCTCAAGGCCAGGTTGGACAGGGCTTGGAGCAGCATTGTCCAGTGGAAGGTGTCCCTGCCTGTGGAAGGGCGGATTGGAACAAGATGAACTTTAAACGACTCTTTCAACCAAACCATGCAGTGATTCTATGAACATTTGTTACCACATTTATAGGTAACTAAGCTAAGAAGAGGTTAAACTACAGTAAGTCTTCATGAGGGTTCTACAAAACCAAATCTACGCTTCCTCTACGAACACAGTTACCGAAAGTATACACATTCACTATGCCCTTGTGTTGACCTTGTCATTCCAGGAACGCTTTATGCATGTGTTGAAAAACAGTAGAAAAACCTTTGTTTAAAAACTTGACCCCCAAATGCTTACAGAAATTAGATGCCAAAGTAGAACATACCCAACTTCACTGCTAACAATTTTCTCTTACCCACTCATTGCACATTAGAAAAGTTTGCTCACACTGCATATTTACCAGTGTGCTTCATCCTTCAAATGAGTGCTCAGTGCACTAGGGAGTCTCTTTTTCACTTTTTTTCCCAAAAAGCCATTCATTTCAACCTTCCACACAGACAAGTGGTCTAAAATTTTCATACTGCAAACTGCAATTTTGATCTATTTCAAAAGTAAGACATTTTGCCATAGAACATTGAATACTCTGAGCTGATCAAGTTATTATCTTGTTACTTTTGCCTAAGGAGCTGAGAGAAATATGTGAATTTCAGGTGTCTAATTTAACATCTAATTGAAATCCTTTTGAGAGCTCTCTGGGAACAGAAATTTGCTCTATTAGAAAAATGACAATAGCTTAAGATTGCTCTAGTAATTTAACTCGAAGAAAACAAATAATTTTCATTAACAGTTTGTGGGTGTCTAAGTTAAAGCAGAAGACTGTAATATTCCTATTAATAACTAAAGTATTTTGCTACAGGCTGGTTTTCAAAGTAATCTTGTCAATAAAATACCTTAAAGTTGAGACTTTCAAAAGTCTATTGATAATTGGCAACTCAGTTCTCTTTATTAATCTGTGCAGAGTTAGAGCTAACTGAACAGTTTGTCTCTGTCCTAGAATTTTTATTTCTGTGTAATTATGGCACTCTATGATTCACTTGTTCAAACTATGTGAAGTATGCACATATACTCACCAATGATTTCACTGTATACTCGAGGGGAAACTTACTAAATCAGTAAGAATTAAAAAAAAAAAATAAAATTAATATATGTCTTGAGCTTGGGGCACTGCATTGGGAGTCAATAAATCTTGACCAATTTTTCACTTCTGCTTCATCATTCTGGACAAGTCACTCGATCTCTGTGTCTTACTGACCTCTGAGAAGATGTAACTCTTACGTCTGCTATTAGTCAACCCTATCTTTCAGTTTTTCCTTGTTCTTACTGCATTTATGCATAGCATGTAGCAGAAAAAAAGCTCAGTTGAGGCCTGTAAGTAAAACCTTAAGCCAAAGAAACTCAATGGAAGCTGTACTTCAGGTGATAGGTACTGCCATTCCGCACAGAAAGACAGAACCACAGAGTCACAGAATCAACTGGGTTGGAAAAGACCTTTAAGATCATCGAGTCCAACCATCACCTCAGGACTGACAAGGCCACCACTAAACCATGGTCACTCAGGGCCTCGTCTACACAGTTTGTGAACACTTCCAGGGACGGTGACTCCACCAGTGCCCCAGGCAGCCTGTTCCAATGCCTGAACACTCTATGAAAAAATTTTTCCTAATACCCAGTCTAAACCTCCCCTGGCACAGTTTGAGGCCATCTCCTCTTGTCTCATCACTTGCTACATGGGAGAAGGGACCAACCCCCACCTCACTTTTAGGTAGTTGTAGAGAGTGATCCTCCTGAGCCTTCTCATCTCCAGACTAAACGCCCCAGTTCCCTCAGCCGTTCCTCCTAAGACTTCCTCCAAACCCTTCAACTTTGTTGCCCTTTTCTGGACCCACTCCAGCACTTCAATGTCTCTCTTGTCATGAGGGGTCCACAACTGGACACAGGATTCAAGATGGGGCCTCACCAGTGACAAGTACAGGGGGATGATCACTGCCCTGGTCCTGCTGGCCACACTATTTACGATACAGGCCAGGATGCTGTTGGCCTTCTTGGCTGCTGGGGCACAAGCTGGCTCATGTTTAGTTCTGTCAATCAGCACCACTAGGCACTCTCCCACCAAGCAGCTTTCCAGCCCCTCTTCCCCAAGTCTGTAGCATTGCATGGGGCTGTGATGGCCCAAGTGCAGCACCCTGCACTTTGCCTTGTTGAACCTCATCCCACTGGCTACAGCCCATCAATCCAGCCTGTCCAGATCATACTGCAAGAGCCTTCCTATCCTTCAGGTTATCAACACTCCCAGCCAACTTGGTGTCATCTGCAGACTCACCAAGGGTGCACTCAATCCCCTCATCCAGGTTATCAATGCAGACACTGAACAGCACTGGCCCTAACACTGAGCCCTGAGAGACACCACTAGCAACCAGTTGTCAACTAGATGTGACACCATTTACCACCACTCTTTGGGCTTGGCCATCCAGCCAGTTTCCAGCCCAGAGAAGAATCCACCTATTCAGGCCATGAGCAGCCAGTTTCTCTAGGAGAACGCTGTGGGAAATTGTGTGAAATGCTTTACTTAAGTCCAAATTCAACAACCACAGCCTTTCCCTCATCAACCAGGCAGGTCACCCTATCATAGAAGGAGATCAGGTTGGTCAAGCATCACCTGCTTCATAAACCCATGCTGACTGGGCCTTATCCCTCCATTTTCCCACACGTGCTTTATGATCTCACTTAGGATCATCTGCTCCACAGCATTTCCCAGTAGTGAGGTCAGGCTGACAGACCTGTAGTTTCTGGGTCTTCCTTTCTGCCCTTTTTGACCTACACACCTCTGGGACCTGACAACTAGATCAGGACTGCTAATAAATGATAAAGAGTGGCTTAGCAAGCTCCTCGGCCAGCTCCTTCAGCACTCTTGGGTGGAACCCATCCAGCTCCATAGAACTTCCAGCTCCTCCTGTTTGTTGCCCATGATGTGGGCATTGACAGAAATGCATTTAAGTTGCCCTATGGATCTCGACTACAACAGCAGCATGCTACCCTGTGGCTCATGTCTAGTGAGCCTAGTGCTATTCCCTTCCACCTTCAAACCTAGTTTAAAGCTCTCTTCATAAGCCCTGCAAGCTCCTGGGCTAGGACCTGTTTCCCTCTTTGGGACAGGCATAACCCATCTGCCACCAGCAGGCCTGGTGCTGTATGAACTGACCCATGGTCAAAAAAAAACAAAATTCTGGCACTGACAGCAGTCATGGAGCCAGGAATTACTTAATGCCATTTTTCCGATGTTATCATTGTCACTGTTTGTGACTGGCAGGAGAGATGAGAACACTACCTGCGCTCCAGAACCGTGAACCAATTGCCCCAAGGCTCTGAAGCCCTTCTTGAGTCCCCTCAGGCTTCTTGGAAGAGATTTCCTCATTGCCCACCTGGAAGACTAATAAAGGATAGTAGCTGGAGGGCCATACCATATGATTGAGTTTTCTGGTGAAGTCCCTTACCCTGGACCCAGGGAGGCAGCAGACTCCTCTGAGTCTGGTCAAAAGATAAAATGATAGGCATGGTAAATACTTTTTTAAAAGCTCAAACTAAAGACAAACAAAAGATAGTAGAAGGGTAGAATTAATTTTTCCTAATTCCAGCCATATAAAAATTAGGCTTCCAGATTAAGATGGCCAATTAGCAAAAAAAGACTCAGGTGAGAGTCAGCTTGTGGACAGATACATACTACCATCATAGCACAAACAACTATAGCAAGTGGGATGAATCACTCACTGGAAGTGCCTATCTCCCTGATGACAGAAGGACTAAATTAGACTACATTTAAAGCTGAAGGTAGGTGAGATGAACCCCAATTTGAATGCATGTTTATAATGAGTGGATGGAAAATACGCATTCAACGGCACTCATATGTATGGGAGGTGGAGGGAAAATAAGGACAAATCCAGACCCTAGCAAGCAAAAACTCTAATGTGTTTTATGAAATAAAGTATTAAGTAGAAATAAAGGACACAATAAATATCTGGGTAGGGAACGTAAATGTTCTGTGATAACGTACTTCAACAATGGAGTTAATGCTGTTTGAATTTTCAGTGGCCTGTGGAAAGTCATGAATATTGCACTGTTGATATTGAAATTCAGGAATATATTTATGCTAAAACCAGGGAAGAAAGATGAAGCAACATTGGTGAACAACACAAATAATTTGCTGTGTCATTCACTAAGCCTCTTTTCAACTGCTTTTGACAGAAAAACATTTTCAGGGAGACAATTTGTTCTTTAAAAATTAGCCAAGTCAGACACTGGGTCTTAGCAGAGCTTCTTTTTTTAAACTTCCCCTAGCAATACATTCAGCAATACACACCTTGCCCTAAAGTCCTTTACAGATACATCTGTAACAGACATTTGACATCCTACATTAAACTATTTTTGAAGCCTGTTTGTTTTTCATAGGGAATAGTTTTGCCCTTCCCTAACAGATTTGCTTTGATGGGCAGAGAACAGCCTCATTTCAAAGTAGGAATGTCTCCAGGGAAAATATTTTTCTCCTTCTAAACTAGTCCTGCCATAAGCAATACAAACCTTAACTTCCAAGGCAATGACAATTTAAAGCACAGAATGATTTTAAAATGGACCTCTTCAGCCTTGACATTCTAAAAATCAGGCCACAGTTATATCATCTAAATGAACCCACAAATACATGTATTATTTAGGGAATAGACTGCTTTCATCTTGAGCAGCTTGGCACCACCCAAATGGTTATGAAATCTTAAGTCCTTCATCCTGAAAAATGCAGCAGTGAGACACTGGCACAGGTTGCACAGAGAAGCTGTGGCTGCCCCATCCCTGGCAGTGTTCAAAGCCAGGTTGGATGGGCTTGGAGCAATCTTGTCTAATGGAAGGTGTCCCTGCCTATGGCAGGGAGTGGAACTGGATGAGCTTTAAGGTCCCTTCCAACCCAAACCAGTCTGTGATTCTAGGATTCTATGAAACTTTAAGCAATGTAATAGTACTCAGTTTCTCTTTTATAAAGCAACTTTTACTCAAATGCAAAGGAATTTTGCATGCAGTGGGATCTTCATCCATTTTTCATGAATTATAGTTTAAAGGGTCACATGCAATCCTTTATGAACACTGCAGGCTGCTATAACCCTCCTTTGGTTTTATACAGAAGTTATCAGATAAGAAAACTATAAAACCTCATTCTGGGTTGCTTTTTTTGTGTGCCAAAGGATACTTCTCAAGGTAAAAACCTTTAATTATGCCAGTCCTTAGGGAAAAGGGTCAGCATTTTTATTCACAAAATGGTGGATATTAAAGCTTGAAAGGTCATTTTAGAACATTCACTTTTTCCCAAAGCAGACTTCTTCCTTATAGTAAAGAGTTTATTGCAAAGAACTAAATGCAATTGAGCTCAGGAAAGGAGGTACCATATGCACTGCTGTAACATCGAACTTTCACTGGTCATGTAGCATTTATAAACTTGATTTAAGCCTCCTGGGACATCAATAGGCATATGAAACTATCAAAACTGGCCCATTTCAGCCAGCACCTAACTTCAGCTTCTATTACAATGATCAGGCAGGCAAAAAGAGTGGTGAAGAACTCTGCAATAGAAATCCCCAAAACTTAATGCTCACACTCTACTTGAATAGGAAACTTAATGACTTAAAATCAGCCTGTAAGCCATCCACACCTTCTGGAAGCTTGGAGAGAACTGAAGTTATGAGGAAAAATGGCCATTTTCACGTAGCGATTGTGACTGATTAAAAGACTTAGACTCCATAAAGCAAACCTCTCCACATCAGACCTAGACAATGCAGATTCTCAGCAGCATCTTCCTACTGTTCATCTCCAAGAGGAAAATGACCAATTCTGATCACAATATATTCTAAAATCTTCTTTACTTTTAAATGTCATGTTAAAGGGATTATTCGTTAACTCCTTGTTGCAAAATATGTTTCCTATCTTCAGGCCAATGAAAATTGTATTATGTCATAAAATCATGAGATCACTGGAAAATTACATGGCCCATCATTCTACATGAGTAATGATTTGTTAAAAAGTCAGGAAGTGCAAGAGTTTACTTGAGTATTTTGTGAGTTGCACCAACTAAATACTAAAAATCCCACACACAGTTTAAAGTATTGAAGTACACATTTTGAAAATGTCAGATTGTACAGTAGCACTGTGCAAGACAAAATAGTACCTTTCTGTTAAGAGTTTTTTATCTCAGTTCTTAATGTATTTTTTAATTCATTCTTAATGCAAAAAATCAATAATGTGACTTGTTAACTTATTGCAGTTCCACATCCTCCATCTTTATCTCTCTGTTTTTGTGGAAATAATGTTAGAAGCCAATATTTAAATAAACAAACTTGACCTCATACCTCCTGGGTTTTGCTGTCCGATGGCTGGGGAACTGACAATGTCCTGGACTTCAGTTGCATGGGTTTATCAAAAAAGGGTGTACAATAAGTCACTGTCTGTTCCACCTCTCCTGGGAGAAGTAATGACCCTGTTGAATAAAAAAAAAAAAAATAATAAATCAATTTTAACCTTCCATTCAATGTATAATTTTCAAAATCCTATGTAAAAGCCTGTAGTGCTCAGACATAGGCAGCAGCTTGTTATTCAAAGTGTGCTGTACTTATTCTTGCATAATATAGGCAGCTATCTTTAAAACAGATCCATGCAGTCCTGAGCTAAAAGCTAGACAGTAAAGTACACTATGCTAAGGAAAAATCAAACTTGGTTGAAAATAAGCAGGTAGCTTTTCTTTCTTGAGGACACTGAATTAAAAATCAGGATGTAGACACCAGTTCCACTGGTGGAACTACTAATACTCTCCACTGCAGTGCTGGATGACTCTTTTGTCCAAGGATATTTCATGGATGTTTGCTCCTCCAAGAGCTGTCAAAAAAAAAAGAGGTACCTGAGAGGACTTCCCTACACCTGGGACATGGGAACACATAACCTTCCCACACAGTCAGGATTTGGTCCACTGTTTACAAATGCACAGACTTTCTGAATCACTTTTTCTTTACATACTTAAGCAAAATGTGTCTACTGGGAACAGTGGGTTTGCTTTCTGTGACAGCTCAGAGGGATATGCCTTAGGTTTAGAAATATCCTTTAACATGAACCAATCTCAGCTCTGCTACAGAACAGATGTGTCTATCTTGTCTCAGTAATGTTTTTATGAAGGTACTTCAGAGGACCGTATGTTTTGCAATTTATTCAAAGAATTATGTAAAACTACCTACTATTTTTTCTGGCTGATACACCAGTTTCTTTACAGCTTTGCAGTACATTTTAGTAGCTTGATTTCCTCTTGAAATCTCAGAATAAATTTTCAAAGTGTTGCTTAAATGTTAGTTAAAGGAAGCAGTAAGATGGTACATAGATCCAGGGTTAAAAGGAAGAAATGGCTATTTACCTTTACCTGCACACTTTTACCACAGTAGCGGAGTTACACACTTCTCATTCTCCTATAAATCTGCATTTGACCATAATGATTTCCTAGCTAGGCCTTCATAAAAAATCCATTATTTAATTCTTCATTTAGTTTTCTTCTGGGAACTGCACAGTATTTCAAAGCCAGCAGGGCTTTGGAATTGCATAGTAGAATGTTCTTTAAAATAGAGCTCATGCAAAATGAATTCATTCCTTGGGGTATTCCATTCCTGGGGTTTTGTCTTTTAGTTCATGACTCATGTATAAGTAGTTTCATTTTCATCCCTATTACGCTGATTGCTTTTATCTATCTCTAGTCACATATGTGCTTACAGTCCTTGTTCTCAGCATAGCATCTTACCCTGCATCAGTTATATGAGAAAGCTTTCTGAAAAGAACAGTGCAGCCCACAAGTATATATGCTATGTCTTCACACGCTCTTCAACTCCTTTTTTCCATCTTTTATAACTTGGGCCAAAACTATCTGTAGGACAGAAGGACAATTTAAATGCTCCTTTAAAGGCAACTGCATCCTCTACTGCTGTTTACAAATAAATATATACCACCACTGAAGGAAGGAAAGCCTGGACATCAGGAGGTTTGTATCACCTCTTGATATAAACACTTCTTTCTTTACTGAGAGGGCTCACCCCCTCAACAAACCAACCTGTGGAGAGAAAATGAGGAGGAAGCACTGTTACACAACAGGCTGGCAATGGCTCAGAAAGACAACCCTTAAAAATTAGGACAACAGAAGGAAAGGTATTTTTGCTTTTAGCAAGAACTACTTGTCATACTCAGAATGTCAACTCCACTATTTTAAGGCTCATTAGCAAACAATGTTTCAGATTCCTTTCAATCACCCCGTAAGAATGTGGTAATCAATCTCTGTTTGCCAGCAGACATGCTAGAGATGAACTTTATCTCTCTACCCTGGCTGCATGACAGTATATGAAAGTCTAATTGGTAAATTCTGCTTTCCCTGATAATGTTTAATCAAGAAACTCCTTCAGAAAGATTAGGGAGTTTTGACACTCTTCCTTCTTAGCAGAAGCTCCTAAAGGAACTGTACACTACTGTAAGTTCTGGCCAGTACCTCACAGCTGGTTTAGCCTGATGTTACAGCACTAGTGGATGATGATCCTAATTAAGCTGCTAATTATGTTCTCTGTGGAGGTGAAAGGAAAATTAAATCCTTGGAAAGCCTTGGATACTGCCAATGGCACCACATACAGAGATAACAGGGGGCAGCGATACCAAAAATCTGAGATTTCGGAACACACCTCTCACACCATGAAGAATGAACTTCCTGGTGACACAGCAGCAAACTCCAATGGTTTGCCCATGTCCAGCACACTTTAATGAGGGCATATTTTGAAACCGAGCAATTCTTTTCTGTTCAGTCCCCTTCCCCCCACACACACAAAACAGACCCACAAGAAGTGATTACTAAATGTGTGAACACTACTCAGTTGGGGTTTTTTCCTCATTTTGTACCATTGACATTAATTACAAGTATAGGAACATAAATCTATTGACACAAATCTGATTTGAACTTTCAGGAGTGAAATTCAAAGTTTTGTTTGTATCTTTAGCTTTACTGTAGCCAAATGATGCTCAACTGGTAAAACACTGGTCTTACCACCTTCAGACACTACATTGCATGAAAATGCTGTTGATGGGGAGCTGAGGACAGAGGCAGTGATAAAGAAAAAACCTTAAAAGCTAAATGTTCTTGTCTCCTCTGATTCTCAGAGGCTGTTGGCCCCAAAGACCTACCTAGTGTGAAATCAACAAGGCAGTGTTAAATGATCGCAAAGAAAGGAGAAATAAAAAAGGGAGAGATTTACCAGTTGAAGGGGACCCTGTACTTGAAAAAAAATTCACATAACTTAACTAAATCCTCTTCCTCAACATGATTTTTCTGGATATCCCTGGCAGTGGTCAAGACCTGGTTGGACGGAGTCTTGGGTGACGTGCTTTAGTGTGTGGTGTCCCTGCCTATGGCAGGGGTCTTGGAACTAGATGATCTTTGGGTCCTTTCCAACCCTAACTATTCTATGATTCTATGATTCTCCGCAACCTCTGCAGGGTAACAGAGAACTGAAACCTTGAAAAGAAAAGTTTACAGTACATCAGCACTCCAAGTTGGATTAGGATGAAACTGATATCATATAATCGTAGACTGGTTTGTGTTGGAAGGGACCTTAGAGCTCATCTAGTTCCAACGCCCTCTCCCAGGCTTGGAGCAACCTGGTCTAGTGGAAGGTGTCCCTGCCTATGCATGAGGTTTAAGGTCCCTTCCAACCCTAACCATTCTATGATTCTGTTTTGTAACATGCTTCTCACACTGTAAACTTTGAGCCACTTACCCTTGAGTGTGAATATTGTACTAATGTACAACTGCTGACTAAGCTTACTGATCTGCCCTTTAGAGCTAAATGAAAAATTAAGATACTCAACTACTGCCAATGACAAGCAGAGATAAAAGCTTGTTGTAATTATACTAGCCAGGTAAGATATTTTTTGCTAGGTGTCCTAGCTTGTTTTCTCAATAAGAAGTATTTAATCTACCATTTGTTCTGACATACAGGTGGCAGCATTTAAAAAGGCCAACAACAGAATGGCTTTCAAATTCTGTCACACTTTGCTTCACTAATAAATTAACTGGAATTACTCAGAATTAATCCTTTACTGAAGTGGTTAGTACGGATAATTTTTTTATATTACTTTATTACTACAAACAATAGAAGCAACATCATTTTGTATTTTGATTAGCATTTTGTTGCTATGGTTTCTATGTGGTTGCCTCATCCCTAGCAGTGTTCCAGGCTAGGCTGGATGGGGCTCGGAACAACCTGGTCTAGTGGAAGGTGTCCTAGTCTAGTGGAAGGGGTTGGAACTGGATGAGATTTATGGTCCCTTCCAACCCAAACCAGTCTGGGATTCTATGATTCTCTGAAATTGCTTCTTTCTGCATTGAAGCAGTCTGTGCAGAGTTTGTGCAGGGAGTGCTGTCTCCTAGAAGAGCTGAGGAGAGCAGAGATTCAAAGCCAAATCAAATTTCACATAAAAAGCGAGTAGTTAGCACACTGATCTACAGTAGTGGTAGTATAATGTTATGTTTATTGTTTTTATAATCATCTATAAAAGCACTAACTGAAAAGTTTTCCCAGTGTGGCTTGCATAAAGTGCTATTCAGATACTACAAGCAGAGGATCATTTTTGTAATTCTCATCTTGTTCAAACACAGTCTGTTTTACTAGGAGTTTCTAAATGTGATTAACATTTACTCTTGCAGACAAAAAGTACACGGAGATGACTGAAAAGCCTAGAGAGAAACGTGGTCCAGATAGTGGTGAGCTATTACCAAGCTCAAGCAGAGCTCTTCTTTCCTCACTGCCCTGCTTGATATTTTAGCGTGGGGTTTATTTCTCATGATCCAACTTTTGGCCTGTTTTGAACTAGAGCTATCTAACTATACGTTCACGAACTAGACAGATTCAATTCTCATTTCATTACAATACAAGTGAACTGTAGGTTTATTCTTCCACTAGTAAGACCTGGGAAAATATAGATAATACCAGAAATTAAAGCATAAACACAAAACAATGTCCTACAAAGGGAAAAATCGGTACATTTGAACACAGCAGTCAAAAGAAATCTTTGTACCTGATACAGGACTCCTACCTTACTTCTTCCTTCCTGAGATACCCACGTTGGAGAAAATATTTGCTGCAAACCTGACACGCTGATTTATTATTTTCTTGTGAGTTATAGTCAAACTCCAAATATTACATCAACTAGAAGTTTAGAGGGCTTAAAAATCTCTAAGCCCTCTGACTGCACCTACAGCAAGGAAAGACTAAACAAATCTTTAATATATTAGACAGACTCATCAAATAGCAGTAACTAAGGACCAAAGTCGTGTTCTGTACCAGCTTCTTTCAGCGATCTTAAGCAAATCCCTCCATCTGTGTAACTTGGTTGCACAAACAGTAACAGCTATAGATGAGGAAAATTAATTTAATCACTAAAAGGTCATCAATGCTGATGGTAATAAAGACCACACAAGCAACTATGACAGACAAATAACTACGGACACTAGGTTTCTCTTTAGTTGTTAGAGGTGGGAGAGTTATAATTATTATAGATATACAGAACACTTGAACAGAAATCCAAATGCTCCTAACTGGAATTCTTAGAGTTCACTGTAAATTCAAAATAAGTCTCATTTATTAACCCCAGGATAGAATAATTTTAATAGGTAGAGACATTTTTATTAAATATTTCCACTTTATAGAACTCTCTTAGCACCCACAATACTTTGTGGAGAAATCTTCGTAATCAAAATAATTTCAATATAAAATAGAAGTGCAGAAAAAATGTGGAAATGATGCTAAAAATAAGTGCACCAAAACCCAAAAAAAAAAAAAAAAAAAAAAAAAACCCTGACCAAAAAAACCCAAGCAAACAAAGCCAAAAAACAACAAAAAATCCCCAGCTCTGCTCACCAGGACAAACACAGTATAATAAATATTCCTTATAATTTATTATCTCATTACCTCCTAGAGTGAGTAAATAAAGCCTTTGATTTGGAGAATTTTCTAACAATAGAACTGAGGAAGAATATCTTTTTTAGAGGAGAAAAAGTTCTTTGAAGTCCATACACTTGCATCCAAAGACAGACAATGATAGTAAATATGAAGTGAGGGGAGGGACCCTACCACTGTACGTCTCTTCATCTGTGTCAGTATCTTCCAAATATACGGCCTTGTCTACCTGTCATAAAAAAAAAAAAAAAAAAGGAAAGTAGATTAATGTATTAATTTCATAATATATGAAATGGGGTTTGGAACTAGATGATCTTAAGATCCTTTCCAACCCTAACTATTCTATGATTCTATAATCCAAAACAAAGCAAAAAAGCAGTACAGTCTGCTTCATCTTCTCCATTCTCCCCTGCATTTTTCCAAGAAAGCATATAAATTTTCTTTGAAATGTGTAGCCCAAAGGAAATAATTTTACCTGTAAAAGCAAAGAACTGCTGCTGAAATTGCTGCATATCAACTACTGCAATGGGAAAGACCCTCAAGCTGTACATCAACTTTTTCAGGAACTTTCGGGAAGATGGAGAAATAAAGTACATATGACAAGTTACTCTGCAGTTTTGCAAGCTCACTGCATATGGCACAGAGATAACACATGCTGCAGGCAAAGAAAGGCTTTTGCTACTAATGGTGAACAGAATGGAAAACAAAAAAGCTAAGAATTATTACATTTTTGATATTTCATCTGGGACATTGCACCACTGTTTTTCTCAGGCTGATTTCAGTCCCTTGAAAAAGATCTAAACTATCTAAAATGTACCACAAGACTGTATCCAGCTCTGGAGTTCCCAACACAAGAGGGACATGGAGCTGCTGGAGTGAGTACAGAGGAGGCCACTGAGATGCTGCGAGGGCTGGAGCAGCTCTGCTCTGCAGCCAGGCTGAGAGAGCTGGGCTTGTTCAGCCTGGAGAAGAGAAGGCTCCAGGGAGACCTTAGAACAGCTTCCAGTGGCTAAAGGGGCCAACAAGAAATTTGAAGAGGGGCTTTTGACAAGGGCCTGTAGGGACAGGACAAGGTGCAATGGCTTTGACTTGACAGAGAGGAGATTGAGATGAGCTCTTACGAAGTTCCACCCTGCGAGGTTGGTGAGGTGCTGGCACAGATTGCCCAGAAAAGCTGTGACTTGCTCCATCCCTGGCAGTGTTCAAGGACTGGTCTAGTGGAAGGTGTCCCTGCTCGTGGTGGGAGGGGGCTGGAACTAGATGAGCTTTAGAGTGCCTTCCAATCCAAACCAGTCCGTGATTCTGATTCCGTGTTTCTTATTTTAGGTAGCAATCTGAACTGATGTGTAAGGTGGGAGCCAAAGGCCTTTCCCTGCCTATGTGAACATGGAAGACTTACTACATGCTGTGTTTCCATAGATTAGAAATGCTCCTAGATAATTTTATGAATTGATTTGACACCATTCTCATCCACACCTACATAACCTTTACATACTCATTCACACTGGGGAGAAAAAGAAATCCTGGATGGTAATGCGCTCATTCTTCTTTCCCACCTGTGGAAAAAAACCCATCAAAGAATTGCAAGTACTTTGTAAATGAATACAGCAAAAATCAGGCATGTTCTGCTCATCTTCTCCACTCTGAAGAAAAACAAAGAAAACCTAACCTTCACTCTTTCAGACAATTTGAGATTGGTTCCATCAGGGCTACCAGCTTTCCAGCTCTTGTTCATCACTGGCTGTAGATAGACAGGTGGAAATACTTACATTCATGAAACAAAACCATACCACAGTCAAAGATCCTGGCTTAGTATATACAGATCTTCTACAGTGTACTTTTTTTTTTTTTTTTTTAATTGAATGCAATGTTCCTGAAAATAGAACAGATGCAGGTAACCCTCTGAAGTCATACACAGGATTAGACTGAATCAATTGGAACAACAGTGCGAGAAATCATAATACACCTAAAAAGCAGCATTTAGAACAGAATCATTGTTTTCAATAGCAGGTTTTTTTCCTCTTTCCTCAGGGCAGGCTTAAAGGTTCCACTGGCCAACTTACTGTGTTACAACCTCCTCCTGCTAGCAATTTTTCTAATGTATTCTACTATAACTGTATTTGTTTCTTAAAGCTGCTAATGTGACAAAAATGTGCAGCCATGCCTGAAACTTTTTTGTTCTATAGCAACAAAGTATTAAGATGTTCCATTATATGAAGAATAAGGGAAGTTACCCACTGCTTTATGGGGTAGAAAGACAATTCAAAGGGGCCAAAGTACAAGACAATAAGGCAGTCTATCCCAATTAGGTAACCATATTCTTCATGAGAAGAATGGCAAAAAGATTCTTATTTATTATACAATCAATTGGCAGAATGTGATTGTTTTAAAAGCCTTACTTGACTCCATCTCAAACACACATGCTAGTAGTGAGGAAAATGAGGCCTGTCAGGCCCATCACTTGAAGGCACTTAAGTATATCACTCTGCGTATTGCACAAAATCAGCTACTACTTCTTTTTTAATAAAAAGTTTAATGAAGGGAATAGTACAGGCTGGATCACAGCTTAGCTATTTGTCATTCAGGTAGGACATCAGAAGTCCTTAACAAGTGGACGAAGATTTCCACCTTGCTCTCTCCAGATGATGTCTGTTTTTTTCCTGAACCTACACAGTAAAATCCCTAATCTCATATGTTTCAGAAGATTAAAAATGCTGCTGGCCTGCCTACTCTTTACCTTAGGTAGCTGAAGCAATCCAGCTTCAGTAACACAGAACTCAGGACCTGCTAAAATCCCCCAAAATCAAAATAAATCTGTGCATGCTGGCATTCATACACTCAAGTTCTTTTCCTTTTTGCCAACCCTACAACTAACTGTAGTCTTCAGTGAAAGCATAGCAAAGGTCCTTGCAGGATGCCTTATTTTTTAGTCAGATTATGGCAGCTCTTCAGTAGAGCAAATGCCACAGGCAAATGTGATCCCTGCAGGTGTCTCTGTAAGCATTACACATCAAGGTAGCATTTTAAATATTTGCATCAGATGGGATAAATACCACTAGCCTTTAATATTTGGACAGTGTATCTCCACATATTTCCATCTGTTTGAATATGGTGCTTGTTCACATGGATAAATGTTAACTCATTACCTTATTTTCATTTGGCAGCTGTGTTAGAAGAGACACCCCAACTTTCTTGCTTCTTCCACATGAGCCATCCCGTTTATTTCTGTTTGGTAATTCAGAAGTATAAAATATTTTCCTTAATGAGTCAACTTTACTTCCATGAATTGTCTTCCTCTCTTCCTCTGCAAGGAGAACCATACCAGATCAGATAATATAATGCACTATCCAAGAAAAAGAAAAATGTGAATTTCATTAAATCTAATATTAACTTATTTCACACACTTTTCCTCTCATGCTCAGAGCTTCTGTGTGTGTTGTATACATGCATTTTGCAATCTTTATCACAAAACCGAATACGCAGTTTGAACTTCAAGTGCAGAGTATCACCTATTCCTCAATATTTAACAATTCATTGCCTCAAAAGCTTATGAAATATATAGAAAACTTGACAAAACAACATGAAAGCTGAAAACTAAAAAAAAATCAAGACAATGAGGAAAGTTACACATCAGGTTTTATTTTAAAACTTTGTTTAATCACTTTCTGAAATCTGCACAAAATGGCACATAACATTTCTGCCCATGCCTTCATCTGGAACTTGCAAACACCAGACATGTGAAAAGTATCTTCTTTGCAACACCACTACAAACCCCCTAGCACCTGCACATGCTCAGCACAGCTATTTCAGTTACACATTTTTAGAATTAAAGCCAAAACTCCCCCTCATTCCCCAAAACCAACACACACATTCAACACTCTGTGTCTACTTTTAAAAGTCCAACAATTGTGCTTATGTGGAATCTCTCCTCATAAAATCACTTGATATCTTCAGAAGTTCAGGTGCACATATTCATAGAATCATAGAACCACAGACTGGTTTGGGTTAGAAGGCACCTTAAAGTTCATCCAGTTCCAAACCCCCGCCATGGGCAGGGACACCTTCCACTAGACCAGGCTGCTCCAAGCCCCATCCAGCCTGTCCTTGAACGCTGCCAGGCATGGGGCAGCCACAGCTTCCATGGGCACACAACCTCTCTGGACCTTCCTTTTCTTCACATTACCAAACCAGTGGTGTACTTTCTTACCAAGCACAAGACAGGACTATGATTTTGATCACAGTACAGCAATGACCTGGTCCAAAATTGGAGTAGTTCTTGTATCTTCTATCTCAACATCTTGGTTGTCACCCTGTTTAGACCATCAGGAAACCTCAAAACCATTAGAGCAAATGTCCATGTTGCCTAGGATAGAAGTGAACCTTGGCAGCTCTTGTCAGAGATTTCCAAACCTATGCTGAATGTTATTAGGGTTTTATTTTCCCACAACAGGCCAAAAAGTATGTCAATTATGACCAAAATAAATCACAGCATCACATAATCACACAATCATAAAATCCCAGACTGGTTTGGGTTGGAAGGGACCTTAAAGCTCATTCAGTTCCAACCCCTGCCACGAGCAGGGACACCTTCCACTAGACCAGGTTGCTCCAAGCCCCATCCAACCTGGCCTTGAGCACAGCCTGAGATGGAGCAGTCACAGCTTCTCTGGGCAACCTGTGCCAGTGTCTCACCACCCTCACAGGGAAGAACTTTTGCCTAAGAGCTCATCTCAATCTCCCCTCTGTCAGTTTAAAGCCATTGCCCCTTGTCCTGTTCCTAAATGCCCTTGTCCAAAGCCCCTCTCCAGCTTTCTTGTTGACCCCTTTAGGCACTGGAAGCTGCTTCTCCAGGCTGAACAAAAGAATACTCCAGGGAGACCTTATAGCAGACTTTCCAGTACCCAAAGGAGACCTACAAGAATTATGCAAAATAATTATGAAAAATAAAAGTGCAGGACTTTTTATTTCAAAAAATCCCATTATCAAATATGAAGCAGCTATAGGACAAATCATTCAAATGAACTTCACACCACATGTTCTTAATGAAAAATAAATACTCATTTAACAGAGTTTCTTTGGCTTAGTTTCAAAAATCTACTTTGTAGCAGTAAGAAACACTGCAGTGCGTTTCTAAAGCGTAACTATATGTAACAGGCATTGAAGTGATTGATGTGGAAAGTTTCAATGATGTTCTTGGGATTACTACATTGAGCTATCTACTAAAGAATTATTAATCCCCAGGGACTGCTCTGTGCTGCAGTCACTTTGACACCCAGAAAGGCTCGCAGTCTGGGTGTAATGTCAAGTCCTCACTCAAAAGAGTCGAGATTCATAGAAAGTAAATTGCACCAGAATAGAGCAAACAGATTTTAACGCTCAGACCACAGATGGATCCTCTGAATAATCCCTAAATTACAGGTCTCTTGCTACAACTTCTGGGTTCTACCTCCCTTTTCAGTACGTCCTTTCTTATAACAGCATTTGGAAGCATCAGTACATATGGGCAAGCTGCTCCTCCTCCTACACACTCTTTGTCAAGCCACAGAAATGAAGCAGTATTACACAAGAAACCCTCTTTTAAATTCTTGACAGGTAACATGGTCACCTACTATTTGACGATATTTTTACAGACAGCCTTCTCTATAGGAAAACTGGATTACTAACCAAAAAAGCTTCAATCTTTTGTTATTTAGTGTTAGTAGGACAGGATGGGCTTCCTGTTTTATACAAAGAAGTTACAAGTGTTTTATATTTAGGAATGACAAGACACAAAAGGATATTTACTGTATTTTAAGGTATGTATTAGCAAATTATGCAGACAAACATGTGCAGACTTACAGAGTAAAAACAGGGACTGAGGACCCCCCAACCTTCCTGTGCACATCTGTAGCCTTTGTGCATGAGAAGTGAGGAAAGGTTTCTGGAAGCCATACACTTTCCTCAGTCAGGTCAACAAAGAGACAAAAGGCATCATCAACTGGCATAATCAGCAACATAATTCATACGGCCAAAAATTCTGAATAAACATGATACTTTCGCACAAGGCCATGCCTATCTTGGATACCACTGTTTTCATTCTTCTGGGATATAAATCATGTCATCCTTCTCCAAAATACAGGTTCTGAATTCTCCAAATAAAATATCACTTTTAGCATCAAAAGACCTGTGACACATAGTTGGGCAGTAATAATTAGATAGCACACAGGAGCTGGCAAACTTATTTTCTGAGGTTATGTATTTTCTGGACAGCTGAGCTATTGTCATAGATAAAACCCTGGATAGATTAAAGGAGCTAATAAGAAATCATAGAATCATAGAATAGTTAGGGTTTGGAAAGGACCCTAACACCATCTAGTTCCAACCCCCTGCTGTGGTGAGAGACACCTCACCCTAGACCATGTCACCCAAGACTTGATCCAACCTGGCCTTGAACACTGCCAGGGATGGAGCATTTATCACTTCTGTGGACAACCCATTCCAGTGCCTCACCACCCTTACAGTAAAGAACTTCCTCCTTATATCTAACCTAAACTTCCCCTGTTTAAGTTTGAACCTGTTACCCCTTGTTCTATCACTACAGTCCCTGATGAAGAGTCCTTCTCAGGCATCCTTCTAGGCCCCATTTAGATACTGGAAGGCTGCTATGATGTCTCTATGCAGCCTTCTCTTCTCCAGGCTGAACAACCCGAATTTTCTCTGCCTGTCTTCATATGGGAGGTGCTCCATCCCCCCTTCTCATCCTCATGGCCCTCCTCTGCACTTGTTCCAAGAGCTCTATGCCTTTTTTATGTTGAGGACACCAGAACTGTACACAATACTCCAAGTGGGGTCTCATGAGAGCAGAGTAGAGGGGCAGGATCGCTGCCTTCTATCTGCTGGTCACACTTCTTTTGATGCAGCCCAGGATACGGTTGGCTTTCTGGGGTGCAAGTGTACACTGCTGGCTCATGTTCAGTTTCTCAACAACCAACACCCACAAGTCCTTCTCCGCAGGCCTGCTCTGAATCTCTTCTCTTCCCAGCCTGTAGCTGTGCCTGGGATTGCCCTGACCCTGGTGTAGGACCCTGCACTTTGCATTGTTGAACTTCATGAGGTTGGCATTGGCCCACCTTTCAAGTGTGCCAAGGTCCCTCTGGATGGCATCCCTTCCATCCAGCATATCAATCAAAATACACAGCTTAGTGTCATTGGCAAACTTGCTGAGGGCACCTCAATCCCACTGTCCATGTTGCCGACAAAGAAGTTGAACAAGATTGGTCCCAACACTAACTCCTGAGGGACACCACTTGTCACCCAACTCTAGTTGAACACTGGAGTAGACCACAGCTCTCTGCATCCAGATATCCAGCCAATCCTTTATCCACCAATTAGTCCATCCATCAAATTTATGTCTCTCCAGTTTAGAGACAAGGATGTCATGCAGGACAGTGCTGAGCACTTTGCACAAGCCCAGGTAGATGATGTCAACTGCTGTGACCCTGTCCATCATTTCTATAGCCCCATCATAGAAGGCCACCAAAGTGGTCAGACAGGATTTCCCCTTAGTGAAGCCATGCTGGCTGTCACTAACCGCCTTGTTGTTTTTCATGTGCCTTAGCATGCTTTGCAGGAGAATCTCCTCCATGATTCTGCCAGGTACAGAGGTGAGACTGACTGGTCTGTAGTTCCCTGGGTCTTCTATTGTTCCCTTGTTGAAAATGGGGGTTATATCTCCCTTTTTCCAGTTGCTGAGAACTTCACCTCACTGCTGTGATTTTTCAAATATGACAGTGGCTTAGCATGTTGATCCACCACTTCCTTCACTTGCTGGTGAAGACTGAGGCAAAGAAATCATTGAGAAACTCAGCCTTCCCCAAAGACAGGGTAGCTAGTTCTCCCATTTTCTTCTGGAGAGGGCCTACATTATCCCTAGTCTGTCTTTTGCTTGCGACACACATATACAAGCCCTTCCTGTTACCCCTGACATGCCTGGCCAGACTCTGGGCCTATCTGGGCCTTAACTTTCCTGACCTGGTTCCTAGCTTTCCTGACCCGGTCCCTAGCTTCCCAGACAACATCCCTGTATTCTTCCCAGGCTACCTGCCCCTGTTTCCACCTTTTATAAGCTTCTTTTTTCCCTCTTAAATATATGAATGCCCTTGCTGAGAAAGTTTATGTGTCATTTAACAATCTCAGACTATAGCTAGAAGCACTATCCCTTTTCCTAAGAGATCAGTCATAAACTGCTGTCAGAAACTTGTCTCTGCTTAAGACCATTGCAGAGTCATTGTGTTATAGAATAATAAACATTGTATTTGATGATGAAACATTCACAATTGAAATGTAATACTAGATTCATGACTGCAAGTGAAGAAAAATTAAGGAAAAAAGTCTAAACCCAAAGCAGTTTTGAAATTGATTCTGTGGACAGAGTATCAATTATGCGATCATGTGCATAATGAGGCTACACCACATAAAATGGAGGCAAAAGGAGAATCAAACATTACGTCCCTTAGGGCCAGTAAGATCCACCTTCAGATGTCCAAAGTAACTACTGATACCTGTAGTTTCTCAATCCACATGCCACATAACTGGCTTTTTTGAAGTAGTAACAGTCGTGATCTTAAAAAATACTATCAAAACTAACACACATAAATTGTTCTAAATCTAAAGAAACTACAATGTGCAGAGAAATATAACAGTTGTATTCCTTTGACAGAGTTCTGAAGTTCAATCATTTCTGTCCTTACTTTTAAAAGGAGGGAGGGTCACATTCAAGCCAGAAAGAGGATCATTGCCTTCCCCCTGCCTAACTGCTAACTGATTTACTAGTCACAGTTCTCAACCCACCAGGACCCAGATGTACAACACTGGTCTTTACAATATGTGACAAATGTCCAAAATAAGGTATGCAAACACAGCAAAAAGTAGCAGAAGAAGGAGGTTGAAATGATGGACGGAAAGATTCACATATTCAGGCTGCACAGAGTTTTTCAATCTTACTTTTTAAAAATTCCACTGTCAGTACCTTTACAATGAAATAATCTAGTTTAGGTCTCTAGAAAAGTATACCTGAGCTCCTCAACACTAGTTATCTATCATAAGTGTGTGTCACTGAAAAGTATGTTGCAAACTTCAGAAACATATTGATACAGGGTTAACAAATGTACAAGGGGAATAATACAGGGAAATCTGACTAATATACAGGGGAGTGTATAAAGGGGTTAGAAGAATTCACTTGCTTAAACAAAAGTATTGTCTGTTGTAAACACCTATGACGCTTACTAAGCAGAATAAGGCACAAACTACTGATAAGGGGGGAAGCAGAGGCCTGGTTCTACTGATAAGCAACTACTGACAAGGAAAAGGGGATGCCTGAGTCTATTGATAAGGGGGAGAAGCAGATGGTTTAGGGCTGGGATACCGACCAAACCCTGAGGCCATGCGTAAAGATTAAAAGGCGAAAAGTTTAAGAGGAAGACTCGTTTACTTCATCTTGAGATCCCTGCCCATGACCAGAAGGGGGCACTGCGCAGGCGCAAAGGACCTTCTAGCTCATTATAATATGAAGCGGGGATAGATACTAAATATGTATAAGCGTATCAGTAATCCAATGCATATGTATACCTTAAGAGAATAAATGTAAAGGGAAAAACTACCCTGGCTGTGCATACTTTGGAGGAGCTATCCCCATGCACCTCAGCGCTGAATAAAAAGCATACCTAGTTTACAACTTTAACGAGTTGTGGAGTCAACCCACGTATTAATATTTCTCTCAGAAAGTATATCCAGCTGGATAAATCTTTTTTCTCTCCTGCTATGTATCCTGTATATTGATTAAAATTCCCTTTGTCTTCCATTTTGGAAGGGAATCTTTTGAAAATGTCCACTGATCACCCACATATTTCAAAGAATAATGAACTCACTTATTACAAAGCCAGAGAAAACTGCTACCAGGATTAGCAGAAAAAAAAATCCCATCAGTGAAATCTGTTAGATGAAATAGTAGCCCCAGAGGAATGATAAAAGTCTCATGGTCTGAAACATTTCAAAGCCAGACCACACACAACAATAACAAAAGCCTGCTGAGGGCTCTTTAACAAACAATGGGCATGTGAGCATCCAGGACTCTTGCCATCAGTTAGAGTTTGTAGTAAGGATTAACGGCCTAGTTCAGGTTACTTCAGGGAAAAGTTGTGGCCACTTATGCGGAAGTTCTGCAGGAGGGCAACACCTCCCGGATGCTGAAGAAGGGACCAATCAGCTGTCTTTGCATTATGTGTAGAAACCAATCATTGTAAATCTTAAGCGCGTGACCAAGCTTGGAAACTATAAAAGGCAGTGCTCTGAAGTGAATAAAGGTCAGTTTCTGATCACATTAATCAGCATGCTGTCCGTTGATCTTCCGCAAAAGCCTACAGAAAACACTGGGCAAAACAATAGAAATTACCACGTATTTCCTGTCTTTTTAAATTGAATGAATTCATTCCCCACCAAAAACAAATCATGTGAGAATAAAAAATAGGCCCCTTTAACTACGTACTGAAAAAATAATACAGCAAAGCTGCTATTTTAAGTTCCAATTTACTCCTTTGTCCTCAAAATGCTGGACTAGGGAAGGGCTAGCAGAAGGCCTGTGAACCTCTTAAATCTCTTCCAAATTATGCTTTGATGGAAAACCTGGGATTCAAATAATCACAGAACCATAGACTGGTTTAGGCTGGAAGGGACCTTAAGGTCATCCAGTTCAAACCCCCTGCCATTGACAAGGACATCTTTCACTAGACCAAGTTGCTACAAGCCCCATCCAACCTGGCCTTGAACACTGCCAGGGAGGGGGCAAATAAAGCTTCTCTGGGAAACCTGTGCCAGCGCCTCACCACCCTCACAGGGAAGAACTTCTGCCTAAGAACTCATCTCAATCTCCCCTCTGTCAGGTTAAAGCCATTCCCCCTTGTCCTGTTCCTACAGGCCCTTGTCAAAAGCCCCTCTCCTGGTTTCTTGTGGTCCCTTTAGGCACTGGAAGCTGCTGTAAGGTCTCCCTGCTTAAGGAACCTTCTCTTCTCCAGGCTGAACCAGCCCAGCTCTCTCAGCCTGGCTCCAGAGCAGAGCTGCTCCAGCCCTTGCAGCATCTCAGTGGCCTCCTCTGGACTCACTCCAAAGGCCCCACATCCCTCTTGCATTGCTGTCCCCAGAGCTGGAAGCAGGATTTGCAGCAGGTGTTTCACTAGAGCAGTGTAGTGGGGAAGAATAATACAGTGACTTAGAGCAGGACTCCCAAACAAAAAATTATTCTACTCATAGTAGCATGGTAACTGTGTTGCACAAAGATCATGAGTACAAATCTCCTGTTCGTTCACCATCTCCATTCTTCAAGCAAATCATCAGCAGACACCTTTTAAAACCAGATGAAACCCTATCACTGACATATTTCCATAAAATATCACTGTGCCATATTCACAAGATGAAAACATACCTATATTACAACATATTTACAACTATGTACACTGTTGTATGCTGAGTTCATGTACCATAAATGACAAGCTGTAAGCGTAAAAAACAGATTTAAAGGCTGAAAATACAATTTGTTTGGGAAGATAATTTTTAAAGCCTTCTTTTTCATAATTGAATCAAACCAACTCCCAGATGCAGTAACCCAATCAAAACTTACAGCCTCCTTCTGCTTGTGTATTGCTCAGCTGATAATAGTAGGTAGTGTTTTCAAGTTACTTAGTCCAGAAAACCTACTCTGATTTAAATTCTCAAGCTATCTTCCTTTTTCCATGTATTAAAAAGCCATGAATCTCTGTAAATGAATGCCATTTGACGAGTTTTCATGACAAAAAGTCCAAGTATCCCCAATAGTAAGTATCTGAAGGATTTCAGTATTAGACTCCTACATGCCAGTACATAAGAGCAATCCAGATGCACCTGAACTTCGTTATATAAGTCCTCCTTTAAGAGTCTTAGGGCATACTACATGGCCTCTTGTTGCCACCCACAAAGACAGTGTATGTTCCATAGATACCATACCCTATCTGCCAACCTTAAGCACCTCAATTGTCTAACCCCTAGTTATCTGAATTCCTGAAGTCCTTTGTGCAATCTTACTCAATCAAAACCCTCACTACTTCCGATGACAGTAATCTTGCAATAGCATTGAACAAGCAGAACTCTTCTGCCAACATACCTTGATCTATACAGCAAAGAACTTACTTGCGTAAGTGTGCAAATTAGTCTTTGTAACACATCTTGAAAGTCCAGTATGTCAAACATTGTGGCCTTCCCTTTCTACACTTCACCTCCACTTAAGAGGATTTTTGCTGTAGTGTTTCCTTCACTGCAGTGTTTCCTTCACTATAGTGTTTCCTCATTGTAACTCACTCCTGCCTCAGGAATTCTTTGCTCTTCAAACCAGAACAGAGATTCTGCTGGAGCAACTCTGCTCTGGAGCCATGCTGAGAGAGCTGGGCTTGTTCAGCCTGGAGAGGAGAAGTCTCTGGGGAGACCTTAGAACAGCTTCCAATGCCTAAAGAGACATACAAGAAACCTGGAGAGAGTCTTTGGACAAGGGCCTGTAGGGACAGGACAAGGGGGAATGGCTTTAACCTGACAGAGGTTAAGATCTTAAGAAGAAGCTCTTCTCGGTGAAAGTGGTGAGACACTGGCACAGATTGCTCAGAAAAGACACAGCTTACGTCTTTGACATTATGTCTAATTTAAATCTATCCTCTTTCAGCTTAAAAGCCATTCCTCCTTATACTGCTTTGTGTCATTTCCATCACTGGAAAATAGGACTTCCTCATCTCAGTGCAATGACACGAAATGTAGCCAACAGCTGCATTTAGTACCCTTGGATGTTTTCAAGGCAAAGTGACAAGCTGGAGCAAGAGTTCATTCTGTGTTACTGCTTTGTGTAGTACTACAGAATTCAGCCATAGCCAGTATGTGGCTAGGGCCACTTCATCCAATAGGATGAAATCTGTACCAAAGCATGAGGAGCAAAATTAGTAAATATTTCCCTTTTTCTACATTCTAGAAAATCTTACATTATGCAACAGAATGAAAATATGTTTTTTTCCACCGGAAACAATCTTTAGAAATGGTTTTGTAATAAAGGCATCACAGAAAAGAATGTCTCAGGGCAGCACTGGTGTTCAAGGGCTGTCAGCATTTCCAGGAGTCCAAGTGACTATCCTTATCTGCTGCTGCCAGTGAGCTGCTGTGCACACAAACACAAATTATTTCCCTTCTTTACACCTCATTTTTTTTTCTGTCTATACAATGGAGATGAAGGACTTTGCATGGCAAATACTGTTGAGATCTAAGGACAACAAATATCCATAAAGCAGATCAGCTCTTATTATTTAAAAATAATCTATTATGTTTGCATTCCTATGTCTGTTCGGTTTTCTACATTTAGGGGCTCTGTACAATATTTGATTTCATACTACATTAAGTGAATGTTACATACAAATAACTATCAAATTTATGATCAATAGAAAAAAATGCCAATATTTTCCCCCAAACAATTATTTCCAGTGATCTAGCACTACACAGTAATAAAAAGCTCTGAATTGATGCTGTTTCCCTATTTCATGCCCTGTTCAAATTCCCAGGGGATCATATAACCATAGAATAATTAGGGTTGGAAAGGACCTTAATATTACCTAGTTTCAACCACCCTGCCATGGGCAGGAACGCCTCACACTAGACCATGTCACCCAAGGCTCTGTCTAACCCAGCCTTGAACACTGCCAGGGACAGAGCAATTACCACTTCTGTGGGCAACCTGTTCCAGTGCCTCACCACCCTTACAGTAAAGAACTTCCCCCTTATATCTAACCTAAACTTCCCCTGTTTAAGTTCAAACCTGTTACCTTTTGTCCTATCACTACAGTTCCTGATGAAGAGTCCCTCTCTGGCAGTTCATTAATTATATTGAATTATATAGTTGCTTTTATTGACAAATCCATTCATAGGAAAAAGGCTGCAAATTCCTCTTCAGGTAGCATTGTCCTACCGGTCCATTTTTAAAATAAAAGCAAATTTACTGTCATTTCTTATATAGTTTTCTGCAATGCTTTTGCTGTTAAGACTCACATTTGTAAAGTGAAAGTGCCCCCACTGACACGTATATAGGAAGTTGAAAGTTGTTGTTTTTCCTAAATGTGGTTAATGAAAAAAAAAAAGGAGATAAGTACTGTCAAACAGACTGTGAACTAAACATGTTGCTCAGCCTTCACTGGGGAATTCACTTAGTCTAATAACAACCCAGAATACAGATTTTGCATGCCACCTGGAAGCAGAGACATGGTCGGCCACTTTCCAACTTCCTCTGCTTGACAGCTTGCTTGGCACAGGGGCATCAAAACAACTGCACTGAGGCTATGAAGTATATATCCAAGGTTCAGTTTGCTTAGAGATGGGGCTGATCACCATCCTCAGGCTTTAAGGCATTGCCATGTAGTATGAGGTATATGAGATCAAACACAGCTAACAGCAGGAATGGACTGAATTTAATCCCAGTGGTCAAATGTCCCAGACCATGGAAAAAAATATGTATCTAAACTTGGGTTTGGGTAAGAATTTTACTCATGGAAGCATTTTTCTATGCAGCTGATTGATCCAGGATCCTGCATGTTTAGAAGTGGGAGAGGACTAATCAAAAATCTAGATGAAAAATTTGAAGCTTGGACAATTCTTTTTTCCTTTTTGGTAAAAGGTCAAATAAGATGTTTTATGCTCCAGGGAATTTCCCAATGTTCCTCTGAGTTTAGAAAAACAAGCAGATGCTGCTTTCTAATTCTGGATATTGTAGTTCTCTCCACCAGATTTTGAACACTCTTCCTAAGATTTAAAAGAGTCTCTTGCCCTGTATGGCAAGTGGGGATTCGATTTATTTCCATGAGATTTTCATCCAGAGTTGTTCTAGAAAGTGTTTAGTTCTGAAGAGACCACACATTGGACACATCTATATAAGTCTGTGTCATAGATTCCTTGGTAAATCAAACTATTCTAAGGCTTCTTCCCTGTGAGGGTGAGGTACCAGCACAAGTTGCACAGAGATGTGGCTGCCCCATCCCTGGCAGTGTTCAAGACCAGGTTGGACGGGGCTTGGAGCAACCTGCTCTAGTGGAAGGTGTCCTTGCCTGTGGCAGGGCACTGGAACTGGATGAGCTTTTAAGGTCCCTTCCAACCCAAACCAGACTGGGATTATATGATTCTATGATTCTTCAACTGCACAGTCAAGAAATCTTTGACTCTTAAGATTTTTTTCTGGACTTAATAAAACACAGCAAATACCTCAAAGCAAGCACTGGTTACCTGTTCTATTATCTTCTTGGTTTTATACTCAAATGTAAAAGAACAAGCTAAAAAAACTAAATATTAACTGGGCATATGCATAAGGGGGTTCAGTGATTCTAAATGCAGCATATATGAATGTATTAAAATAAATGACTAATGAAATGATTCCTCTAACCAACACGTTTGGTTTGGATTTGCACAAGAGGTGGTTTTGGGTTTGTTTTTTCACAAATGCTGAAAACTTCTGCAAAACTTTACAGTGAGCATGAAAGTTTCATTTCTGGACCGGGGCTCTAATCACTAAATTACATTCCAGTGGGTTCACCAAGCCCTTCATCTATCTATTAGTTTTGTTAATATTACTCTTTTGGCAAAAAAAAAAAAAAACCAAACAAAAACAAACCAAAAATACAAACACAAAAACCAAACCTACTTTGGATGCTCTAAGTAGGAAAACTAAGAGACTTACAGAATCTTAAACTAGCCCCAAGTATCCATCCATTACAGAATCAATACAAATGGTTTAAAAATTTCCAGTTATGGAATAAGTGCTTAGATACTTTTTAAATATTATACATTTAAGATATATAGGCCCTGTTTGTTAGAGTATATATAGGTTTTAAAAGCTGAGCTCAGAGTTTTAAAATTACACAGAAGTATGTTTATCTAGGTCCCATCAGATATCACAGAAGTGAAGTAAAAGCCTTACTCTAGGATTTACTTGTCAATTAGCCTATGAATTCTCATTCTGTCACAGCATCAAGCACAGTTTTAAAAAGAGAATCATTAGGGGGTTTCAGGAATACTACAATTAGGAAGATCAAATTCCTATATCAAAGATAAAATTTTATGATTCAACTAATTTATAAGGTATCTGTGTGCTATTTAAGTTATACACATATCACTAAATCAACTACAAAGAATTTAGAAAGACCTTATTTTGACTGCAAATCTTGTTCTACTTGAGCTAAGACAGCATCTTTTCAAATAGCACAAGGAAGAATAGGAGTTAGCCAAAGATAATATCACACATTCAGACATAAAAAGACAACATTCTAAAAATGCAATTTTATTGATTAGTATATTAGAAATCCTTAAAAAGTCAATGGAAGTCAGGAATGCAAAAATTCAGTAATACTGTTTCCCTTATTTACAACAACGGAACTCTTTCATCAGCAGAAGACCCTAAGGTCTAATAAACTGAGAATGTGATATTCTATAAACTATTTTGCACTGTTCTGATGCTAAAATGCCTCATGCTTTAAGTGGAATTGCACGGGTCATTAGTTCATAACGCAAACCGGCACCTTGTGGTATTTTTTAAGGAAAATGAAGGCGGGAGGAAAACAAGCTGAGCTGCTTTGTTTATACCAGCATAGGCAACTGCATTTCTAAGTATTTGATTCAGCTGAAGCTCTAGCTTTTATGCAGTTTTAGTGGCAGACACTATAGTGACAATGAAAGTGACTGAAATACATGCTGAGGCTTTTTGCAAGTAGCATCATGATATGCAGCATGCGTCTAAGATAGGAGCTATCATCTCCAGTATATCCATCACACATAAAGAAGACCAGAACCTGATTTTCAGTCCTCCTGTCTCATCCCCCAGTGTCTCTTTTCTCTTCTATTTTTTACTGGGAGGAGAGACAAAAGGTTGCCACAAGATTATTTCAATGGCAGCTTCAACTCCCCCAATCAGTTTTCTCCTCAACACCTGTAACTTGGTTCTGCCTGAAGGACACAACAGATTTCTGAGTGCCAATCACTGGAGCATGCCACATGCTGTAAATGAAAAATACAGTGCTACTGCAGTAGCATAAGGACATCATTTTTAATGCAAAGCTGTGGTAAAGAGAATTGTAAGTGAGTTGTATGTAGCTAGCATTTATTTTTATGGCACCTGACTTAACATGAACAAAAGAAATGAACCTTAGCTACAGATTTTGGCCCCAGCTCTAAACTGCCTGCAATTCAGCAATGCTCAGATCAGTGTTAAGCCCCACCTTTAATTTCATCTGCAGAGTATGAAACCTTTTCAGACTGATCATCCTAATCTGATGTCCTGATGTGCCTTCATCCAAGTTATCTGCTAGTTTGGCACACACAACAGCACAGCACAGCAAGCTAGTCTTAGTAAACCTGTGAAAGTATCCAAATTGCATAGCCCTTATCTTAGGCCATCTGATACTATTAAGGACTTCCCTTAGACTCTTCTTTGTTTATGGAAACTTCTCCATCAAAACAATGCAGAACATACTTAGGAAAAGCCTATGCGTCCAAATAGCACAAGAAAACCATGGTTCACCACCCACAGAGACCTAACTTAGCAGTCTGTGAACCAAGCTAAGGAAAGTTATCCTTAGGGATTCCACTGATAGGAGAAACAAAAGTATCACAAGAATTTGCCTAAGGTCACAAAACAAGTGGGTAGCAGAATGACACTAAATACTACTGCTTCTCTTCTTGCCTTCATTTCTGGCTGTGATTTCTAATGGGAGCTTTGGAAAGTTACATACCTTCCAAAAGGTAAGTAAATGTGCTTAGAAACTCTTCATATGACTGCTCATGGCTATTAATGAATTGATCAAGGATGCTGCTGTTCAACAGTTGTCCTCCCATCATCCACACCTTGACAGTCGAACAGGTATATGTGCTTTAGTAGGCTGTTTCTGCAAAAGAAAGAAAAGCCGCATGAATCTGCAGGCAGAAAACAAGAGTACCTAACTCAAATAGATGAGCACCAGGATGTCCACGTTTTATCCTCTCCTTTGAAGTTCTGATCTTGCTAACATTTCCCCCAAAATTCAAGTGAACATAGTACTTTTAAACACAAAGGGAGAAACTGATGCCTGAAATTTCTGTCCTTGGGAAGTATGAGCCACAGAAGTGAAAAACTCTCTTGATGGTGCTCACTCCTTCTCATTTTCACAGAGTCACAGAATCACACAATAGTTTGGGTTGGAAGGGAACTTTTAGCTTATCTAGTTCCAATGACCTGCCGCAGGCAGGGACACTTCCCACTAGACCAGGTTGCTCAAAGCCCCATCCAACCTGGCGTTGTTTAGTCTTACAACACCTGCCTTCTTTGCAGAAACTGTGCCAACAGTCACTTGCATGATGGATTTCACAACAGTGACACCCGTACATTCAAAACTTGGACTGGAGCCATCATTTTGCAGGTGCACATCTCTGCACCATCAAAGCCACTAAACCCAGATTTTGGAGGGCATGTTAAATCACGACGACGTGTGTGTATGCTGAAACAGCACACAGGATAGGAAGGGTAGGATGGGACTGGGCAGCCACATAAGAATGCAACGGACATTCTCAAGAAAGGAACAAATGCTGAGAGCTGAAGGAATCCCATAGAAGCTTCTCTGGACTTGAAAGCTCCACTGTCCATGTCACACAGCAGTTTTCTAGCCTAACCCCGTCACTTTACCAGACTCTAAGAGAAACAGTTAACAGTCCTGACATGGCCCTCAGTAAAATATACTGAAATTAACTTGCCCCTCACTTATAAAAGCTGTGTAAATAATAGAATCACAGAACGGTTTGATCTGGAAGGGACATTAAAACTCACTCAGTTCCAAGCCCCTGCCAGAGGCCGGGACACCTTCCACTAGACCAGCTTGCCCCAAGCCCCATCCGACCTAGCCTTGAACACTGCCAGGGATGGGGCAGACACAGCTTCTCTGGCAAACCTGTGTCAGTGCCTCACCACCCTCACAGGGAAGAATTTCTGCCTAAGAGCTCATCTCAATACCCCATCACGTTAAAGCCATTCCTCCTTGTCCTGTTCCTACAGGCTCCTCTCCTGGTTTCTTGTGGCCCCTTTAGACACTGGAAGCTGCTCTAAGGTCTCCCCTTAAGGAGTCTTCTCCAGGCTGAACAAGCTCAGCTCTGTCAGCCCGGCCCCAGAGCACAGCTGCTCCAGCCCTCACAGCATCTCCAAAGCCTCCTCTGGACTTGCTCCAACAGCTCTACATCCCTCTTGTGTTGTTTTTTATAAGAACTTCATGGCTCTGCTTCAAAAATCTAAAGCAGGAAATAGAACGCCAAATGGACTAGAGAGGTGCTACTCCAACACCGCCCTGAAATCTTCCTTTCACAGCTGTTATTGACATCTACAGAATCATCTCCTCATGGAAAGGAAAAACAGCCACATTCTAATGAAAGCCTAGGTTCTGTCAGAAGAACAGCATTCACTCAGAGAGACTGGCAGCTGGAACTACTTGTGTTCCCCCTGTTTTTAATTATTTTGAAGAACTGCAGGGTTCTGCTGCATCCTTTTAAATAAAAGTAAGCACAGAGGAAGGTATTTGGAGAACACCTACTATCCCTGAAACTGAACATATGCTTCAGGTAGGATAGATGGCATCAAGATGCAAGGCGTTTTGACACTGAGCTGCACAAGATCCTTGTCTCTGAACTGGAGAGGCATGAATTTGACAGATGGACCACGTGGTGACACTCAAAAGAGTTGTGGTCAGCAGCTTAATGTCCAAGTAGAGACCAGCAAAAAGTGGTGTTCCTCAGGCGTTGGTGTTGGGACCAGCATGATTCAACATCTTTGCTGGTGACATGGGCAATGGGACTGAGTGTGCCCTCAGCAAGTTTGCCAATGACACTAAGCTTTGTGGTGCAGTCAACATGCTAGAGGGAAGGCATGGGATCCAGAAGGACCTGGACAAGGTGGAGAAGTGGCACCGTGTGAACCTCTGGAAGTTCAACAAGGCCAAGTGCAAGGTCCTACGCTTGGTTCAGGGCAATCCCAAGCACAAATACAGGCTTGGGGAGACTGGATGGAGTAGCCCTGAGTAGAGCACTTGGGGGTGTTGGGTGATGAGAAGCTCCCCATGACCCAGCAGTGTGCACTTGAGCCCAGAAACCCTACTGTGTGCTGGGCTGTATCCCCAGAGCATGAGCAGCAGCTCAAGGGAGGGGATTCCCTAGTTCATGAAGCACCTCTGCTATAGAGACAGGCTGAGAAAACTGGGCTTGTTCAGCCAGGAGAAGAGAAGACTCCAGGGAGACCTTAGAGCAGCTTCCAGTGCCTAAACGGGACTACAAGAAATTTGGAGAGGGACTTTTGACAAGGGCCTGTAGGGACAGGACAAGGGGGAATGGCTTTAATGTGACAGAGGTAAGACTTTAGGCAGAAGTTCTTCCCTGTGAGGGTGGTGAGGCGCTGGTACTGGTTGCCCAAGAGAAGCTGTGGCTGCCCCATCCTGTCAGTGTTCAAGGCCAGGCTTGACAGCGGATGGAGCAAGCTGGTCTAGTGGAAGGTGTCCCTGCCTATGGCAAAGGGCTGGAGCTACATGAGCTTTAACATCCCTTCCAACCCAAACCATTCTATGGTTCTATGACTCAATGATTCATGGTACAACAGAGGTGTTCAGAAACTTATTGAAACCTATCAAGGTTTTTGAGTTTTTCCTTTTTACTCCACTTTGATTTTCTGCTGCTTGCCACCTATTTTATTCCTGAGTATCTCTTAAATGAACACCATGCTTAGGTGAGCTGCAAAGAAGTCTGGTGATGTGAACAGCTGAAGCCAGGGTGACCAGAAGACTCTTATGCTTGCTAAAGATCTAACTGGTAGGTTCTACATTCAGTAAAAGGTTTCAGCAACCACCTAATTCCCAGCCTCAAGGCAACGACTTCTTTGAACTGTCATGAGTAAAAAAAAAAAAAAAAAAAAAAAAAGGTACAATAATTGATTGGAATCACTCACAGTTTATGAACTGGATAACACCACATCTCTCTGAGTGCAAGGACTGTACTGCTCTGCTAGAGAGTAACTAATCCTGACACCAAAACTCATCTTCTTTTTCCCAAAAGGCATGAAACTAACTTGGAGGTTTCAAAAAGGCAAGTAAGGCAAGGGTATCTGATCCTTTCCCCATGCTGGCTCTGGATGGTTTCAGAGTCAAATATCAGTAAGTGACGCATTCAAGCAACAACTGTACTTTCTTCTTGCATCTCTTGCTTTTCCATCCAAAATACCATAATGAGGTTTCTTGAGGCGATCATTCACTAAGCCTTGCTGATCATGAGCAGACTGTGAAAAAACAGTTTTATTTCTCCAAATACAGTCTTCTTCCCATCAGTTTAAGCCAAAGGAGAAATCTCTGCCTTGAATCACAGATGCAGGTTAAGTGAGTACCAGCATGATTTGAATTATACAGTTATTAGTTCTATTAAACAATAAAAAATGTGGTGGAATACAGGCTTCCTGGTTTACACTGCATTTTTGAGGACTTTATTTTGGTTATTTATAATATAGGCAGTGAAAGAAAAATCAAGATTATAAATTTTAAATGGAAAGAGCAATAAGCTAATCCTCTCTACAAACTCACAAAAACCTGGCATAATTTTATTTTAAGGCAGGAAAAAACAACTTTACTAGTATTTCTGGCATAGGTTTAAGTCAGGTTTCCATACTATAAATTTGCTCTCCCAACAGATCACTTATAGTCTCATGGAAAACATCACTAGATACACCTGTTCTCTAGATTTTATAATGCATGTCTGCAAAAATAAGATTGAACATAAGCACATTATTTTTACATCTTATACTCTGTTATCACTAGACAATGTCTAATCCTTTTTTTCCTTATGGAGCTAACACAGTACCTACACTGGTCACAACTTTTTTTTCCAAAAGAATTTCATAGAAACATAGAATGGCTTGAGTTGGAAGGAATGTTAAAGCTCATGGAGTTCCAACTCCCTGCCACAGGCAGGAACACCTTTCACTAGACCGGGCTGCACGAAGCTCCATCCAGCCTAGCCTTGAACACTGCCAGGGATGGGGCAGCCACAGCTTCTCTTGGGCAATCTGTGCCAGCGCCTCACCACCCTCACAGGGAAGGACTTTTTCCTAATACTTCATCACATCTCCCCTCTGTTTGTGGTATAGCTAAACACAACTGCGGTCACTACCTTAACAAATATCCCAGGATGGCACTGTGAAAGTGGGCCTAGCAACCGGAGTGATTCTGGGAATTCCTGCTCCCAGAAAGACACACTTTTGCAGTGGGACAGCAATGGAAGGTTACCCCCTTTCCAGAAAGCAGTCAACCGTTTCCTTCTTGCTCACACATCTGCAAAGCTACAGTTACAAAAGAAAGCCCTCTGTGCTTTCCGTACTACCCTGCCCTACGTTTCTGTCTCATCCTCCCCACTCCTCACCACCTGCAGGGAGACAGAGCTCCTACAGCAAACTCAACAGCACCAAGCTCTGGCCACAAACAGGTGTGGGTCAACTGTACTAGGGAAACAAACTGAAAGACAATTACAAAGGAGTAAGAAACTTCCAGATGAGGTTCCTTGAAGTGTTTCTCAATTCAATGTGATGTGTAACAGCTAACCCTGTTTGCATCAACTGGATGTTTGCCACTGCCTTCAGCAGGACACTTTAAGGGCACACACTTAATGCATCAGCAATTTGCATGGGTAGAAGCTGCATTTGCTGGCATGAGTGCATTACTGAGCCTCAGAGCAAACCTTGGCAATGGTTGAAAACACGTGCCTCTAGTCCTCAGCTTTTAAAAGCTTTTAAGGCACATACCATAGAATCACATAAATCATAGATTTGAGTCAGAAGGGACCTTAAAGCTCATCCAGTTCCAACCCTTCATGGACAGGGACAACTTCCACTAGACCAGGTTGCTACAAGCCCCATCCAACCTGGCCTTGAACACTGCCAGGGAGGGGACAAATAAAGCTTCTCTGGGAAACCTGTGCCAGCGCCTCACCACCCTCACAGGGAAGAACTTCTGCCTAAGAACTCATCTCAGTCTCCCCTCTGTCAGGTTAAAGCCATTCCTTGTCCTGTTCCTACAGGCCCTTGTCAAAAGCCCCTCTCCAGGTTTCTTGTAGCCCCTTTAGGCACTGGAAGCTGCTCTAAGGTCTCCCTTTAAGGAGCCTTCTCTTCTTCAGGCTGAACAGCCCAACACTCTCAGCCTGGCTGCAGAGCAGAGCTGCTCCAGACCTTGCAGCATCTCAGTGGCCTCCTCTGTACTCACTCCAACAGCTCCATGTCCCTCTTGTACTGCTGTCCCCAGAGCTGGATGCAGAGCTGCAGGGGGACGTATCCCCAGAGCGCAGCAGAAGGGGATAATCCCCTTCCTCAACCTGCTGCTCATGCTCTGGGGATGCAGCCCAGGACATGGGGGATGGTTCTGGGCTCCAGTACACACTGAAGCCAGGCCATGGAAAGCTTCTCATATATTCTCAACAAGCTTCTCATATATTCTCAACATACCTAAGTCCTCCTCCTCAGGGCAGCTCCATCCAGTCTCCCAGCCTGTATTTTTGCTTAGAATTGCCCTGACCTAGGGCAGGACCTTACCCTTGGCCTTGCTGAACTCCATGAGGTTTCATCATATATGTCTAAGGGCTTTAACTGCAAGCAAGCACATTGATTCTGTTTGATTTCAGCGTTATTGTATCAGCCCCATAGATGATCACAAGTATTTTACAATGCATTTCCATTGGCTTGTCCCTTTAAAGACTACTTGGAGGCCTCTGACAATGGTAACATTTTCTGTGCACAAAACACTCCTCCCAGACATCGCAGCCTGCAATGCAGTTATCCTGCATTTGATAGTCAAAGCACAGCTGGACTCAATCCACTATTTTAGGCAAGGCCTGTCCCTCACATGTTAAATACTGGTTACTGATGGGTTTAGGTGAGACATAAAATCGCAGATTGTGGGATGCTGGACTCCCTGTGCCATTTTTCCATAGGTTTCAGCCTTTGCACCCTGGCTAAATATCCAGCATATCTGCATTCTGGCTGGCTAACCCTGCACAAATGAGTAAGGCAGCCTTCCCTTTCCCTGCTGGAATGCATTATTGCAGCCCACAGGGAGTGAGCTACATTCCAGCTCTGAGATTACTGTGTTTTTCTGGCAGAAAATACACTGAAAAGTCTGACTAAAAAACTCCATGCAATTTTGAATTATATGAAGAAGATGTAAACCACAAATTATTTTAAGTAATTACTTGTGGAAGAAGAAAATCAAGTAGAACAAAGCATTTCCACAGCAGCAAGCAATCTGCTGAAAACATATTACCTATGTCAGTGCTATTAAAAAAGAAATTACGAAGGAAAAGTCTACTTACTCATTTCACAAGTTCTCTTCCAAATAAATTTAGAATGCAAATCCTAGATGTTCTTGCTATGACCTGGGCAGTTCCAAACACTATTTTCCTGCCTTGTACATACATTATTCTGAAGCTACTTGCTGCAGCTCCTCCAAAGCAGCTTGTTACTGAAAGTTACAAAAGACCGGCTTGTACATACCATGTCCTCCTCCAAAACCAACATGTTGTTGTCAAAAAACTTAATTTCTCCATCTTCTCAACCACAGTAATTGCAAAAAGAATTTCTAAAGATAAGGCATGTCAACTGGCAAAATGAGAATAAAATTAATGTGAAATATTCAGCGAGACACAACTGTGGGGGTTGGACATTTTCCATAAACATTTATACCTCTTTTGCCAGTAGATCTTTTATCACAGACCCAAACGATGGTTAGAATATGAATAAGAAGCACTCGAATAAGAAGCTGTCATATATCATCTAGGTGCTACTGAAGACAGAAATCGATGTAATCCGAATGCTCTTAAATTTGGGGCAAGCTCATTTCTTCAGCATTCAACTCTGCAGCATAGTCTTTCATCCTTGTTTCAGTAGAGAAGTAATAGGCCCATACGGATGCTACAGGGCACAGTGCCTTAGAGCTGCTGTATCTCAGATGAGAAACATCCTCTCTGCACCACAGTTATTCAGTGTCTCAAGGCAATTTTTGCAAATATTCGGTATGTTTCCTTTGCTGTACTAACCAAATTCCATTTCAAGCTCTTTCTATTTCATAGCAGTTTCAAATGGGAGATGAGGTATTTCTAGAACACTCTGCAGCAGATGTTTTAACTCGGGAGCGGGTGAAGTAAGGCCAGGAAAACAAAAGCAGGGAGCTATGAAGAGTGAATTGTTTTCCAGGTTTCTCTGTTTCCTTGCTGTGCTATATTATGCAAATGGCTTATCCTCTGTGCCCCAGCACTGCTAGCTGTTGAAAGGATTTGTTCCCAGAGGACTTCCCAGGAGTCTAAGAATTTTTTGTTGGAGAAAAGCACTGGGAAACTGGTAAGAATGCCACAGAAGGGTGCAAAATTTTATTAGTCTTTTAAGGTCTGATGAGAAGGCCACTGAAGGAGAAAAAAGACATTTCTAATTACCTCAGTGGACTGTGAATTGGACTTCGAGTCAGCCCTCGCTCAACAGGTTGCATATATTTGTCATTTCCTTTGCTCTGTTTCAATGTCACTACCCACCTGCAGTGGAGCATTCCTGGGAAAAGCAGTAGTATGTCCATCAACAGGAGTTGTTTTATTTTACTAGCTATTGATATTATTTTATCTTTTAACCTAAAGATAACATTTTTATATTACAATAGCACTGAAAAGTCCCCAAAAGATCATGAGGTTGACAGTGTAAAAAATTAAACTATAATGCAGCAAATGCAGCATATGATGCATACATTTACAATCTAACTACCAGGGATCTACTGTCACTCTGGTCTGGTTCTACTGCAAAGAGTTAAAACTTCTAGAGGCTAATGGGTTTCTTGCTGCTCCATCTGAAGACAAGAGGAAAGAGGTAAAAAAAACCTGCCACAGCCAGTTAGCCACAGCAGACCAAGTTCTCAAGAGCACATCTGCAAATTCAGCAGATAGATTCCCCTCCATCAGGCTGTGTCTCTATGCCACAAGCTCCCTGTGCTGTCTGAGAAGATTCCTCAAAGTGCTCACATTTGAATCCAAATTACATACAAAGATTTCGGAGGACGCATAAACCCCTATCAGCCAGGTACGTTGAACTTATTGTTTTGCCCAAAGCAAACTTGGTTGATACACTTAGCAAATGTTCTCAGAAATACTACGTAAAGATTTCTTTTCCTAAGTCTGATTAAGGAGGACTTCAAAACTCTGTGTCTGAATATTATTTTCATTGTGCATAAGTTGGGAACAGCACTTGCTTTTCAGGGGTATGCTTTTTCACTTTGCAAAGGGATACCCTGCAGATCAGTAAAAGAAAAAAATTTACATATATATAGAACACTGCAAATTAATTTGCAAAACAAATTTAATTCTACTGTAGATATCTGTGTTTAAGCCAAGTTAAAAATAACTGCAAACTAATGACAGAATTTAATGGTCAGCAGTGAGCATTTAGCAAGTATGACTGTGCTATCCTGTAATCCGTTCTCTCAGTGTCCAATCAGTGCTCTTCAAACACCTTATCTCTGTGTAAATTAAATGTGGTTAGGCTTTGCTACAGTTCATAAGATAAAATCATTCACTATTTTGTAGCATTCAGATTACTGTGAAATTACAATGAACATAGCTTTTTTTTCATATTGGTAACAAATATTAAGATGAAAAATCGTGCTATACAACAGACCTGATTATTTATTGCTCTCCTGGTTAAAATTATTTTGTTGCCTCATAAGGTAACTGCCACAGCACAGAGGTCAACATTATTACAAAGGGTCAACCAGAACAGTAAGTAGTAAACACAGTTTGGGAGGGACTCAGTGCCAAAACATAGTAATGTAGTGACATTTATAAGCCTTAAATTTACTAGGACCTAGGAGACAGTACCTATGGGAGACTTGTTGCCTTCCATAGAAGATAAGAATATCCCCTGGCATATGAAATGTCACTTGATATTGAGGTGCCTGAATCCTACCCTTTGTTTCTAAAACACATTCATCCTATAAAACACATTCTGAAATAATACCCTACATACAAAATTGGAAGTACATCCATCTATTTCCATACCAAGCACACTTCAATTAAATTAGTTAGTGCCTTTAAAAAACACCTCTCTTTATCCGATCAATCTGTAAGTAAATCTCTCAACAAATTCATCTAAATGTGAATACCTTGTAATCTCTTCCTGCCGCACAAACAACTATCACCTGAAAACACCCAGCTCAAAATCATGTTTGATTTTAAAATAAGATAAAGGTGAATATTAAGTTTCTTCTTTCGGTTTAAAAAACCTTAGCTTTCAGGTCAGATCTCTACAGTTCACTTCTCAAATATGGAGGTTTTAAAAACAATGCTGGAATTCTCACTTATTGGTGTAATCCTTGGAGCTTCGCCTTTTATAAAAATAACAAATATGATGAAGCATGACTGAAGTCACTTTAACTGGTAATTGTCTATGTAACTCCACCATTATTTATCCATCCTTGATTCTGATAGTGGCTTTTCCCCTCTGTCTTAACTTATGCTAATCTGACTCCACAATGACATGCTTTTGAGCATAAAGCCACCAAAAAAAAACTTTAATTTTTTTTTGTTTTAAATTTAGATTTTCACCTTTTGGCCTCCTTGAAGCTGTTCAGGGTCAGATGAGGAAACAGTGGTATTGGAAGGTTAGAGGTGGAGGACAGCATAACCAAGTATCAACCACACTGTATTAATACACCATAATTAGCATGAAACAACCTGGGAAGATAAAGCAATTCCAGCAAGTGCCTAAGGAGCTACTCCTGTCAGAGAATCTAGGATAAACATTCTCTCCTTTATTTACTGAACTGCTTGCTTATGTAAAGTTCAAGAAATACTAAGGGATGGCAAGGAGGAAGTGTGTTTAAATAAATTTATGTAACCAGCAACTTCTGTGTGTTTATCAAACCCAACACCATTTTCACGGGTCACTTCTCCACTGTCTATATGCATCAGTCTCTTCAGACAGTATACTCTGGACTGAGTACTGCTCTAGATTTGGGAAATAGTTTGGGACATTGTGGACACTAATAATTGTCATATGTGGAGATTATTTATATATCTGTAAGAATATAAGATGAATGCCAGCATTCCAATTAAATTGCTGGACATTTGTAATACTCTTGTTAGACCTTAAATATAAACCAGCCGTCAAATGTAGAATACTAGTATTACAAAACACAGAGCACTAATTTACACATGCACTTGTGGCATCTTCAGCATGAAGATATATTACTTTTTAGAAAGGTCTTGTAAACACAAAGAAGCTAAGTAATCACTCGGTATGAAAGAAGAGAAAAAGAAAATATAACTCAGCAAAACAAATTTAGTGCAAGATTCTCTAACAACACCATTTTTTAATGGTTTATAAGAAACAAGCAGCAGAGATTTCTGTTTAGCATATCACCTGACAGTAAATAACTGGGCAAATCTTTCTTCATGCAAATAATAAAAACAAAACCTGACATGTATACTGACAGAACTGTATTTTAGCACAGCAGTTTGCATGTCAGCTTCTGGGCAGGCAGCACAGGAACATGGCACAATAGTTCCTGCTGTGCACAAGAACATGCACTGATGGCAATTTGATATAGTCAGTGTCCTGAGCTCTCATGGTTTTACACTGTACACTGTTTTTCCACAGTCCTCAGGTTTTGATGTCACTTAAGTAGAAGACATCGATCTTGCCTCAAAAAAGAAACACTATGTGCCCTGTTTTTGTTGTCAGAGCAAAATGAAAAGCAGGAGCAAGGAAAATATGAATCCTACAGATTTCAAAACATGGAACTGTATTTTAAAATGTGAGGATTGTTGGGATTTTTTGTTTGTTTGTTTTCAAATACTGTATTTGAAAGCTAGTGCATGTCTTTAAGTTCTAGGGATTTGGCAAAGGATGGGACAGTGAACTTGGACATTTACTAAAAGGCACAACTAAGCTGTCACCATCAGACTGTGCCAACGGCCAGCTGTTTCCCTCCCTTGTGTATGTGCTTTCCGAAGCTCCTCCAGTGTTATTATCCAGGCTGACTACTACAAACTCTTTCAGATTTTGAACAGAGGTAAAAAAAGGTAAAAGATACCCCTTGAAACCTACTCATGAAAGCATAAGTGAACAGCAAATATCAACGATACAGAATTTGTTCACACTCAAAACACTTGCCAGCAAGACTCCCAAGCAACAAATTCACTTCAAACATGCAGTTCAGCATAGGTGTGCAAGATTCACGCCAGCACTAAAAGCTGCTGCTTCAAAATACCTACCTATGTGGTTAGAAATACAGTTAGCACTGCCTGCTCTTACATGTCTTCAGTAAATTTCAGTATCTTTCTTGTAAACCTGCAAAACAGAATCCCAGACTGGTTTGTGTTGGAAGGGACCTTAAAGCTCATCCAGTTCCAACCCCCTGCCACAGGCAGGGACACCTTCCACTAGACCAGGTTGCTACAAGTACCATTCAACCTGGCCTTGAACACTGCCAGGGATGGGGCAGCCACAGCTTCTCTGGGCACCCTGTGCCAGCGCCTGAGCACCCTCACAGGGAAGAGCTTCTGCCTAAGAGCTCATCTCAGTCTCCCCTCTGTCAGGTTAAAGCCATTCCCTCTTGGCCTGTCCCTACAGGCCCTTGTCTAATGCCCCTCTCCAGGTTTCTTGTAGCCCTTTTAGGCACTAGAAGCTGCTCTAAAGTCTTCTGGAGTCTTCTCTTCTCCAGGCTCAACAACAACCCCGGCTGCTTTCCCTTGCAGATCCTGTGCTGCCTGCTGAGACAGCCTGCGGAGCACAGACGGCCCCAGCGGTCCTGCTCAACTTTCCTCCCCGCCTTTCCTCCCCGCTTCGCCGGCATCCTCGGGGAGAGAGAAGGCAGGGAAAAGCCGCCTTGTGTCACCGGTCCCACCAGACTTTTAATCCTTCCGCTCCGGGGCCACACTCACCCACCTCCTGCCCGCTAACCGCCTCCAGCCTCGTTTCCTGACGACCGCAGCCAGGCCGGCCTCAGGCGCCAGCTGCCTCAGACAACTACCAGCCCCAGCAGGCCGCGGGGCCGCCGTTTCCGTGGCAGCAGGCGGGCCCGGAGAGGGGCGGTTCTCCGTCCCAGAGCCGCGAGGGGAGGGCAGAGGCGGCGGGCTCTGCGGCATTAGACTGTTGGGGGCTAGCGGGCTGTAGTTCCTACAAAATCCTGCGGAACTGCACGTCTCACCTTGATTCATGCCGTGAATCGTAGGAAGGGGTGTCTTTTAGGGCCTCAAAGTGTGAACTGATAACTTCAACACTGCGTCCTGCTAAACAACTCACTATTCAAGCGCTGCTAAACAACTCTTACAACAGTGTCTAAAGCATATTTAATCTGCTTCTTTGTGTTTATTTTCTTCAGCAACTGACCCGAATATGGCCCAGTCAGCAGACAAAATGTCGCTGGAGGTGGTATCAGCTGTCAGTAATTCATCACTGCTTCAGCCAGGCTTCTCTCTCCTGAATTTTGATGGGCATACTTTCCTTTTTGGGCAGAAAGGATGGCCGAAGAGGTCTTGTCCTACTGGTGTTTTTCTCCTCGATATAAAGGAGAATGAGCTCAAAATGAAACCTGCCTTCTTCTCTAATGACTCCTGTTACCTGCCCCCTCTCCGCTACCCTGCTATTTGCAAGCTCAGAGGCAATGCAGAGTCTGATGAGTACCAGTATATCATCCATGGTGGAAAAACGCCTAATAATGACCTTTCAAATAAGATTTACGTTATGAGTCTGATAAGCAAAAATAGTAAGAAAACCACATTTCAATGTATTGAGAAAGACCTGGATGGAGATGTCCCTGAAGCTAGATACGGGCATACAATTAACATAGTTCATAGCCAGGGAAAAAGCATGAGCGTTATATTTGGAGGGAGATCGTATACCCCTCTTGCACAAAGAACCACTGAAAAATGGAACAGTGTAGTTGACTGTTTGCCATCTGTGTTTCTGGTTGATTTTGAGTTTGGATGCTGTACATCATACATACTTCCAGAGCTTCAGGAAGGACTTGCTTTCCATGTTTCAGTTGCCAGAAATGACACAATATATATTCTGGGAGGCCATTCACTTCAAAATAACACCAGGTCCCCCAGCTTGTACAAGCTAAAAGTTGATCTACCGCTGGGCAGCCCAGCTGTGACCTGCACCATCTTGCCAGGGGGGATATCTGTGTCGAGTGCTATAGTGACTCAAACCAGTGATACCGAATTTGTCCTTGTTGGGGGATACCAGTCTGACAACCTGAAACGGTTGGTATGTAACACCATAGTTCTGGAAGACAATAATATACAGATTGTTGAAAGGGAGAGCCCAGAGTGGACACCAGATATTAAACACTGCAGGATGTGGTTTGGCAGTGATATGGGCAAAGGGTCTGTATTGCTGGGCATTCCAGGGGCCAACAAACAGTTAATCTCAGATGCAAACTACTTCTACATTTTGAGATGCAAAGGAGAAGAGGACAAGGAAGAAGAACTGACAGCACAAATTTGCAGTCAGACATCAGCTGAAGACCCGAGAGACTCCACTCCATTTGAAGATTCTGAAGAGTTTTGTTTCAGTGCTGAAGCCAATAGATTTGATGTTGATAATACTGACACTTACAATGAAGATGATGAAGAAGATGAATCAGAAACAGGCTACTGGATCACCTGTTCTGCCAGTTGCAATATTGACAATAACACCTGGGTCCCTTTCTATTCAACAGAATTCAACAAGCCTGCTATGATCCTGTGTTCCAGCGGGGCTGGCCACTGGGTCCATGCTCAATGTATGGATCTCTCAGAGACCATGCTTCTGCATCTCTCAGAAGCAAATATCAAGTACTTCTGCAATGAGCACATTGACATTAATAAAGGGCTACAAACTCCCAAAAAGGTGGTGCCCCTGAAAAAACAATCCATGAAACCACTGCACAAAAAGACAACCATGAAGTTAACATCACCAGCGAAAAAGTCCTTTCTTCGGAGGTTGTTTTAATAGATTTACTTTGCTGGTTTGTATTCACCTGGAAGGAAATGAAATCGCAGAGACAGCTGATAATGGTTGAAATAGAACTGGTTATTTGATTTCAATTATCTGAATATTTCAGTTGCATTTCAAAGATCATGAATTTATTTTGTCTCTTGTCTGTATTTTTATAACATCCAGATAGGAACCCCATCACAGAGGGCATTGTGCAAACACACAGCCAGATGCTGGTAACTGTGTTCTGTGTTTTATGGCACAAATTACCCCCTCATTATCCCCAGTGAGCTTAATGGAACTGCTGGGAGGATAAGATATTACCCCATGTATTGAAAGATTATATGTCAGTTTTGACTACAGTTGTGGAATATCATCTCATAATAAAAATCAAACTCTTTTTTTTAAACCACTGTGCTCAACAACTGCTTTGTGTTTGTATTTTTAAAAAGCTAGTAAGCTAATAAAGTTTAAATACAAGTTATTGCATTTTTTTCACCTACACATCGGGTAAATCAAGCACTGTAAATCCCAAAATATACGAAAGGACAGCATGTGTGCTTAGGAGGTCCATCTGAAGCCTGGTAAGTGGTCTAGCTTCACATCCACCCTATGCTCCTATTGACTTCAGAAGAAGTTCCTTCTGATGAACAGGACTTTTATAATTTACTCCAGCTCCTCCCCTATGCATTTCTTTCTCTGCTCTCCCAGGGTGACTGTGTAGAGTGTAGAAGCTTAAAAGTGCAAGCTGTAGGTCGGAGCATTTCACTGAGCCAGTGGACCATTGTGAGGGTGGGAACAAATGCAGCTGGCTTCTCAAAGTGCAAGAAGATTGGATTCAGATTGAAAAGGACATAGTCAAGGTTGAATAGCCCAAGAGTTTACTAAGATTTCTGTGGGTTCTTTTACTGCTGTCATGGTTTAAACAAAGTCAGCCATAAATCACGCAGTTGCTCTCTCACTCCTCCCCCTTCTTGCCCTCCCCCTACTCCTGGAGGGACAGAGAGTAGAATCGAAAAGAATGCAGCTCCCATGGGTTGAGATAAGAACAGTTTAGTAACTAAGGTATAACACAAATCACTGCTGCTACCACCAATGGTAATAATGATAAAGGAAAAAACAAGGGAAGAGAATACAACACCTCACCACCAGCAGACCAATAACTCGCCCCGCCCAGCCCGACCGAGCACTGACCGATACCTAGTCCAACCCTGCAGTGCCCTAGCCCTTCCAGGTAACTCCCAGTTACATCCTGGGCATGACGTGCTGTGGTATGGAATACCTCTTTGGCTAGTTAGGGGCAGGTGTCCTGTCTCTGCTTCCTCCCGGTTTCCCCTCCTCCCTGGCAGAGCATGAGGCTCAGAATGCCCTTGGTCAGACTAAAACAGTTGTGTTATCAGCTCGGTTCCCAGGCTGAAAGTCAAAACACAGCGCTGCACCAGCTACTAAGAAGGAGAAAAACTGACTGCTGCTGCTAAACCCAGGACAACTGCATATTCATAAAGCCTCATCATTCTTGACTTTATTTTTTCATTTTTATTACTGCTCCAAACATCTTTTCCAAAAATCTATACCATCAGCTCAGCGTTTGTGAGCCAACAATAATAGTTCAGTATACACAATCCAGCTCTCATGCTGGACACCCATATAGAAAAGAAAACCAAGAGGAGCTGTCAGCCGTTTGATCACTATGTGCAGACCCTTAGCATCCACTCCTTTACAAATTAGTATGTGCAGCACAGTATTCCTATAAACACAGTCATGTATGCACAGTACTCCCCTTAAAACCTTCACAACTCAACAGCAGAGGAAAGTAATTGTCAACCATATAAAGTTTCTTTTTCCAAACTTTTCATGGCCTGAGGGAGCTTATAGTTTGGGTAGAGCTTGTAAATGGGAGGTATTCACCTCCACCACATTGACTCTCCTCTCACCAGTCTGATACTGGTACATATTTGCAGATTTCAGTGCCAGCTTTCTGTTTCCTTTGCCATGCTACTTTACGTAAGATCTGAATAGAGAGTGCTGTATGTTTTCTAAGGAATAAATGAATATCATACCCGTGTCAAGTCCCTTCAAACTGGTGAAATTAAATTGTCGGCATCCCCATTCCCTTTTGTAGGTTAGTCACAGCTCTTACTGAGCAGAATTGTCATTAAAATATGCATTCATCATGCACTTTTCATAGACTTCATTTGCATCAACCGAAAAAGAAAACCCACAATGAAACTGAAGCCACAACATCACAAAAGCAACAAAGGTAGACAATATACTCAAACAACAAAACTCCACCCCTCATCCCTTCATCATTGTACAACAACAAAAGACTCCCCACAATAGCTGTACCAGTGCAGAAATGTTCCACGGGCTGGAGCAGCTCTGCTCTGGAGACAGGCTGAGAGAGCTGGGCTTGTTCAGCCTGGAGAAGAGAAGGCTCTGGGGAGACCTTAGTGAAGTTTCCAGTGCCTAAAAGGGCTACAAGAAACCTGGAGAGGGGCTTTGGGCAAGGGCCTGTAGGAACAGGACAGGGGGGAATGGCTTTAACCTGACAGAGGGGAGACTGAGATGAGCTCTTAGGCAGAAGTTCTTCCCTGTGAGGGTGCTGAGGCACTGCACAGGTTGCCCAGAGAAGCTGTGGCTGCCCCATCTGTGGCAGTGTTAAAGGCCAGGTTGGCCAGGGCTTGTAGCAACACGGTCTAGTGAATATGTCCCTGCCCACGGCAGGGGCTTGGAACTGGATGAGCTTTAAGGTCCCTTCCTACCTAAGCTGTTCTATGATTCTATGAAGTGACATTCAGGCTGAGATAATGCCTGGTGTCTCAGGCACTGGTGGCATGGTTGAAGTATGCTGGGAGCATCTCTGTATTTCCAGAACTGACTCCTGCAGTCCCTAGGAGCCAAGAGCATGTTGCAAACACAAGCCCACATTATGGACCCTTCCAATTCTTATCTGAGTTGTCATTCTTTACTTTAAGGCTGTGGCTATGACAATTCAGAGTCAAACTTTACAATATTCCTCATCAGGCACATACCATTAGTTTATTGTAAGGTTAAACGGTGGAGTTTTTTAATGGTTTATTTGAGCAGGATGGAGAAATTGCTTTGTCAAACCACATCTCAGCCTCCCAGTGAAGGGCATTAAATCACAGCTCAGAGACTGTAGTCACTGCAGGAAGAGAAAGTCATAAGTAAAGCAAAATATAATATTCCAAAAGACTCAAGGAGATACATGAACATTAGCCTGGGAAGAAGACACTTGACATAGCATTCGAGACTGAAGAAGGTACTTAATTCCCTGGTAATTCTGATGACACTTTTGAGTCATATATTTATTAGAGCATTGATTATCTTCAAAAGCAGCTAATCAATACAAGATGTTTCTTCCTCAGGCAATTTTGAATTAGAAGATAAAATGAAGTAGATTTGAGTGCAGAAATAAAGCTCTATTGTATCTGCATCTGACTGACCTATGTGTTTTGCAACCACAACAAGCAGCATCATGGTTCCTAGCCACATTTTAGTAAGACTATGCTGTTATGATCAGCTTTTATGAGAATAATATATGGATTTTACTGCTACTGAAAGGTGCTTGGACCCTGAACTACCTAATTAATCTACAAGAAAAGCACAGCACAAACTTTAGTGGTAGCACAAAGGCATGTGTCATTGCTCAGAGTGACTCATTGCACCAATTGAAAGGAGTGGAAATAATGCAACTGGGAGCCCAAAGCAAAAGGAAAACATTGACTTAATATTGAAAAGGAATCTGTAAAGTTATTTACTGACAGATTCAATGTACTAAAGACAGATAGCCTGGTTTAATTATTATTATTATTATTACTATTACTATTATTATTACTGGCTACAGCTCCCTTCTGGTTTTATTTCCTACTGTATCCCATTTCAAACAAAACTAACTTCTGGGAAGGGCTTGAGCAACAACCTCTGAACATCAAACACCAATTTGATGTCTGTCCTTCATCTTTGAAAATTGTGACACCAAAGTCTATTTTTTATTTTAAAAAAGCAAGACAGTAATCATATAAACCATCTGATTTCTCAGTACATACACTGGTAGTGTTCAAGGCCAGGTTGGACAGGGCTTGGAGCAACCTGGTCTAGTGAAAGGTGACCCTGCCCAAGGCAGGGGGTTGGAACTAGATGACCTTTAAGGTCCCTTCCAACCCAAACAATTTTGTGATTCTGTGATTCTATGACTTTCTGAAGTGTAATAAAGAGAAGCTACAAATAATGAACTGAAAGACAGATAGAGTTAGTCTTTACAGTTACATCTATGGTGAGGAGCCAAAATTTGATGCAAAGGATGCACAGAAGCCAGTAAAGAGGGTTAACATATCAGCATGGACATAATAGTGCAAGGCTGATTTCAAACAGAGAGATGGTATTTGTAAATGAAGCAAAAGTCATTTACAGACTAAATAAAACTGATTTTAAATGAGTTTAGTTTTCTATCCAACAGTTGCCTGTGAGGAAGGGTGCTGAAAGGATTGCTGAGAGTCACAGAGTAATCCTTATTTGATTAATTTAATGAATTCCAAAAACAGGGCTGGAGTCATAGCTGACTCTGGGTATTAGAACAGCCTAAATATGAAAAGCATACACAATTTGAATGAAAAGTAAGACTGATACCATGAAATCATGTGTACAGTTGAAAAAAAACAGTAAGAAAGGCAAAGCCAAAAACTTAAATATTTATAAAACCTTTATATTAAATCGGTTTCATGAATTAAGAAACTGCAATACATTAAGAAAAAGTAAAACAATGAAGCCATATAGTGAGATTTCAAAGCACAGAACTCAGTGTAGTCAGAAATTAGGATGCTGTAAATATCTCAAATTTTTTTCTGAACTATATGACTAAAATTCATAGCTGATGTGCTTGAAGTCAGTAAAATTATTCCTGTGAGGAAAAAATAAGTGAGACCAGAATCATGGCTTCTAACATAGTTCACAGCGTTTCATAACATGGCAATTCACAACAGAAAGCCATTGAATAAAACAAAACAAAACAAAGATACATAATATGATTGTATAAAAACTACAGCCAACATTTCAGAACAAAAAATTATTTACCATGAATTACTCAAGGATTTGTACCAAGTATTAATGTGGAAATGAAAATGTGAATATTTGAAAGAGTACCATCAATAAAAGTGTCTCTGTTTTTCTAAAGCCTTTTCAAAATCAAAAAGTTCAACATCATAGTGTATAACTAAATGATGCACCTGTCTAGAGTCAGAATTTGTTTGCCTTTTGATGCATGGCTGTGTGCATGCAGCATCGTTATTTGATCACCACTTACAAAAGCATCACTTGCAGGTACCTACCCTTCCAGTGCTGCTTGTTCTAAAGACTTCAAAATTCTCAAGAGAGATTCTTGATTCATAGATGTCAACAATGGGGAAAAAGAAGATTAAACTAGATTCAAGTCAAAAGAAAAGAAAAGGTGAAAAGAAAAAAAAGGCAGTTCTTTGTGTCAGCTATCCTGCCCATGGCTTTAGAATATGAAATGTGTCTTGATGGCTTAATAATATTTCACAAAAGAATATTTCCACATGCCACTGCATTCCTCTGTTCCCATTCAGGTTCTGTTCAGTCTGATGAGTTACCGCAGGATATAAGCCTCATCTTGAAAAATTATACATCTATGGATATTACTTACTCAGACTTTTGAAGGCAGTGAGATGATTCACTTGCTGTTACATCAGCTTGTTAAAGCAAATCTGGAATTTAAAAATGTTAGCAGGGGCACTGAAATTACGTGTAAAATGAACAGTCCGGTTTGTCTTTCTAGTGGCACATCCGCATTACAATGAACAGGCTTGGATTACTTGGGGGTGAAATTCATTCCTGTGTAAAAGGCAACAAAAACTTATACACCATTTGGAGTGAAAATCACTGTGAGGTGAGTCAGGGTTGTTAAACCAGGCCCTCAGTTAGTCAAGAAGAACCAAGGATAATGCATAAGGTTGTCCCAAATCTACATACAGAGGAAAAAGAAAAGTGTGCAACTATTTGCATAATGAAGTATATGCTAGCCAAAAATGCAAATTACATATGCATTTACTGGTAAAGGATGCTCTTTATACCTGATATTTATACTCCCTAGGAAATAGCTGTATTTGTTGCCTGCATTGGTTTGTAAAGAATGATTCTCATGGCAAGCCAGTATTTATGCTGTATGGGAAATACCTGTTTTATTCCAAGAACTGAAAAAATGTAAATTAATGTAGAAATGAACACTTATAAGTGCAGAGGTAGATGGTACTCTATACAAAAGATGTTGTAGTCTTTCTGATTGCTTAAAAAGTACATGTTTTAAGTAAAAAGTATTATTTGAACTGCAAATTTTGACATAATATTAACTTATGTTTAAAGAAACCATATAAATATAAAATCCTAAATCACAGAAAACTTAAAAAAATACTTTAATTAATAAAATCAAAAGACATAATAACATCAATATTGGTACTAATTGCTAACACTTTATTTTTTCATTGCATAAATGGTAAATACCAGACCCTCAAAGATATAGTAAATAACATGAACAAGATACTACTAATCTCAGACCATTAAGTTGCTGTTGTTGTGGTTTAAACCCAGCCACACAGCTCGTCCACTCGCTCCCCCGCTTCTTTCCCTCCCTCTACTCCCAGAGGGATGAAGAGGAGAATCGAAAAGAATGCAACTCCCACGGGCTAAGATAAGAACAGTTTAGTAACTAAGGTATAACACAAATCACTACAGCTACCACCAATAATAATAATGATAAAGGAAATAACAAGAGGAAAGAATACAACACCTTAACACCAGCCAACCTATAACTCGCCCCACCCCACCCAACCAAGCACCGACGGATACCTCATCCAACCCTGCAGTCCAAGCCCTTCTGGGTAACTCTCAGTTACATCCTGGGCATGATGTGCTGTGGTATGGAATACCTCTTTGACTAGTTTGGGTCAGGTGTCCTGTCTCTGCTTCCTCCCGCCTTTCCCTCCTCCCTGGCAGAGCATGAGGCTCAGAAAGTCCTTGGTCAGACTAAAACATTTGGGCGGTAACTAAAAACATCAGTGTTATCAGTGCTGTTCCCAGGCCAAAAGTCAAAACACAGCACTGCACCAGCTATCAAGAAGGAGAAAAATAACTGCTACTGCTGAACCCAAGACAGCTGTTCACTTACATTCATAAACCAACTTCTGACACATCAAAATGAAAATAAAAAGCAGATTCTTTTAGATCCATGCTTTGATTGTTTCTGCATTTAATCTTGCTTCAGAAAGATTACTCCAAGCACAGTAATGCCCTAGCTACAGGTGCAGAGCTGAAAGGCTAGATTATTTCAGGCCATTTCAGGTACTTCTGAGTATATTTCATGAATGTGAGGGTGGCGAGGCACTGGCACAGGTTGCCCAGAAAAGCTGTGGCTGCCCTATCCGTGGCAGTGTTCAAGGCCAGGCTGGATGGGCCTTGTAGCAACCTGGTCTAGTGGAAGATGTTCCTGCCCATGGCAGGGCATTGGAACTGGATGAGCTTTAAGGTGCCTTCCAACCTAAATCATTCTGTGATTCTATTATTCTATTAATATTGAATTAAAGTCAGATAAATTTAGTATATTAATACACTAGATACCACTTCAGAAAGGCAAATACAACCAGCAAAATGATTCAACTAATACAGTATGAAGGAGGAATGCCTACTAAAGACTTCTGTAATAACATGAAATACAATATGCAGTAATTTCAAGACAATTCGTTGCTTTTTAACTCATCTTGTACACCAGCTATCCTTCAGGTTAATAAATACCGTTCCTCTTTTACGATTTAGAAAATGAGACTATGAGTGTGGTGTATCACAGATGGGAAAAGCTCAATATTGGATACAACTGGAGGACATCAGTAGTGGTCAGTGAAATACCCTAATAGAGAAGATCAGAACAATGGCATGTATCTGATCAAGGTAATATCCATCTCCTGAGAAATGGGTCTGCTGTGACTAAAGATATTTGGGGAAACTGTGGGCCTGCTGGTATTAATTACAATTTACTGGTGGCTTCAGGGACACCAGGAATTCACTAATACAAATACAAATACTAATACAAACTATACCAAAGTTACCATAGAAATCTAAAATGCTCACGAAGCACCAAGCTGCACAGCAGAGCTTGAATTGTACTTTGTATAGTGAAATAACGAACCACAAAGTACTGTAAATCCTGATTTAGGAGCACAAGTTTGCATTTTAGTTTGCATTATTTATGATAAAAATATATTTAAGAGATTCCAGCTACCTTTCCTCTATCTTCATATAGGAAATGAGCATTGTGATACCACCATCTGCTCCTAAGCATACTACAATGCAAATGTTAAATAATATTTTTTAAAGTGTGTGAGATCAAAGTTTGCATCTTTACTCTGCATTTTATACAAAAATAAGTGAACTTTATCCCCAAAGAAATACCCAAATGTCTTACTGATGAATCTTTACTTATAAAAGCCAAGGGACTGTTAATAAAATAATCAAACCCTCTTAAAAAGTAAAAAGCAAAATAGTTTTACAGAACAAACAGCCTGCTCCCTTTTTCAGCAACTGTCATAACTCTCCACAAACATATTCATTCCAAAATGCTACTTTATATAAACCTTGTTTACTTTGGCTTTCTCACTTCTAAGCAACATGCTAAGACCAAAATAAACTGAAGACCCTTCTTTTCAATTTGTTCCTGCTTTCATCTCACATGACAGCTGGCTTACCAGATACCAACACATAACACATAATGTATTGCCCCTTGGAAAATCCCAACAGACATGGTGCTTAACTCCACTCAGCACCTTTAACAAGGAGTGGAGAAATTATATTTTCACACTTCCCTGTACCTCTACAGGCCTGAAAAAGAAGCTTCTTCCTTGCAGGAAGACGCCATTATAAACCCAACAACAAATGCTCCTTTACATTTAGACTTCCCCTGCATCATTGCTTTCCAAGATATCCAGTGGCCCAGAGTCACCTGAAGCATCCTCTGGATCAGTGGTAAAGCCCTGGTTTCTTAATGTTTTATGAGCATTCATGAACTTCTGGAGGTACTTTGAGGTATATAGCCAGTGATGCTTCAAGACATCCTCCATCTCATAGCATTTGGACTGCCTGGCATTCATTTTTCGGAACCTCCTAAACAGTTTGTTTCCAGACTCATTTCCTTCACTTGCCCAGGCCCCAATGGACCCATCTCTTTCAATGATTTCAGGAACATGAGCAAGGGTTTTGTGGAAATAATTTGTAATCTTGCCTTCATATCTGTACTTGAACTTTGTCGATAGGAGCTCAGCAAAACGCTGTGAATTATAGCTATACTGGCACAGCAATTCTGGACATTCCTTGGCAGGCCATGAGGATCGCCACACTGGCTTCATCTTCAGGTAAAGGTCCATTAGTTCTTTTAGGGCCTCTTGCCTTTCTTCACACTTTATTAATTCACATACCGCCTCTACTGTCTCTTTGGACATGAGCTTTCTAGCAAAATTTCCACTCATCCTCATCATAGGCTTCAAGTTCATCTTCTTCCTGAGATGTCTGTCAAGAGTCAACTGCCCCCTCTTCCTCTCCTCTTTAGACACATCAGGATTCTTATAAACTTCACAGATCTCCATCTGGAAGATCCTGTAGAATTCTGCTGCATTTCCAATGTCGCAGTGCAACGCATCTATGGAAGGAACGGTCTCTATAAAAGGTTTGGCTGAAACACCCTTCACTCTGTCACGGAGCTTATCAGCAGATTCATGATATGGGTTGGACCTCCATATTTCATATCGCTCCAGATTTTCAGCATGGCTCCTGGTTATGGAGTGGAAGACCACATTCTTGGATGCCTCCAGACGGGTTGCATCACACAGGGTACAAACGTAAGTGGAACCTGAGGCCTCCAGCCCTTCCACTTCCCGCACAAGTTTCTCATCATACCCTGTACCCCTAAAGATGAATTTGAATGTTCTCAGGATGCCTCCCATTTCAAGTAGCAGTTCACTGTTTTTCATAGCCTCTCTTTCAGCTATGAGGGGGCTCAGGATTGCCGTCAGAGTTTCATGATCTGATTCATCAGCCAGCATAAGGCACAAGGGCTTGCAACACAGCTCTGAATTGGGCTTTACTTCTTCAAAGATCCTCCTGCTTTCATTCCCATGTGCTATAGCAATGTTCATGACTGTGAAAGAAAAGCGAACAGCCTTCTCTGGGACAGCAGGCCCATTTCCATGCTTTTCACTGACATCTCCCATTCCATCACAGGACTCTTTCACTACCACAGTGAAGGGACCATTCAAATAGTCATCCAGGTTTTTCGCTTTCATGCCTTCCAAGATCTCCTCCTCCATGTCCTTTAAGGCACAAACCAAGGCTGCATCATACCGAAACCTCTTTGTAATTGTGTCTACTGGGTAGTCATCAATTGAGAGTGGCAATCCTGATAGTCCATCTATAATTCCCACTTGTGTGTTAGTGGATACATTTTTCAAGGGAGGTTTCCACTCGAATGGATGATAACCTGGTAGGAGAGCTTTCTCAGCAGTGCGAAGAGCATGCAAAGGCTGAAAGATCTGCCTTCCAGTGACAGCCTTTACTGTCCTATACATTTTATGATACTGGCTACAGCTGAGAAACGTGTTCACTCGGATTGCCAAGCAGACCGCAGGGTGAAGTCCAGATCCTCTTCCTTGCATTATAGCCTCCAATTCATCTGCTTGTCGGTGTTCATTTTTTGCTCTTAAAGCTAGCAGAAACAAAGTCATGCATACAGATTTTATATCACCTCCCTCTTCTTTCTCAGCAAAAGCCTTGACTTGGCGCTTCAGTTCTCTCAGACGATGTTTCTGAGCTCTCCTGGTCAAAGACAGGAGATGCTGCCTTGGTCGGCCACCTTTATTTATGTGGCTGTAGAGCTCTCTATCTTTCATCTCCTTGTGGCTGGAGAGGTGTTGACCATATTTTTCATGCAAGATCTCTTCCTCACATTCCTTTACAGTGCATCTTATACCCAGATTATCAAGGATGTTCAGGAAGGATTTCACTGGGGTGACCAGATCAGTAGAGAAGCAAGGATACCAGCAGGAGGGGCAATAGCTGCCCATAACCTTGAAACTTTTAAGGATGCAGGTTCTGCAAAACAAGTGCCTACATGATGTTTCCACTGGATCTGCCAAAATATGCTCACAGATCTGGCAAGAGATAGATTTAATGAAATCTATGGGGTAATTAACTGCAAGAAGCTTGGTGCTGAGATGTATATTCTTGCAACTGACAATCTCTTTCATTAAATTTTTGTTTATCTGTGCTTGGTTCTTTACATTTCTGTTTATTTGAGCACATTCTGCAACAGTTTTCGCAGGCTTGCCATATTGTATACTGGGTGGCTGGCTTTTCCTCTTGACTCCCTTACGGGTAGTGTGGCACACATCACAGTTTGGAGAGTGGCGTTGCCACTCCTTCGTGCTGTTCCTAGAAAAACATACTTTATATGGAGTATTACTGAATTTTCTATGGATAATGCTCCGACAATCATGACAAAATCGAGTGGGATGGATAGTATCAACATCCCCTCTCACATCAATCTTAAAAACCTTAGAGATAAGATCTGGCCAAGAGGTTGCTTTTTTCTCTCTCTTCCTCAGAAGCCACAGAGTTTCGTCATCCACCGGCCCATGCACTGGGTGAGTCCTCTTGTAACAATCAGTTTTAAATGAAACTCCACAGATGCGGCAAAGTTGCTTCAGATTGTTCTGATGAGCTTTATTGTCTTGTGTTTTCATGTTTTTGTCATCATTCTCAAGTGCCTGCCTATTGCCCATTAAGTCCATGTTTTCTCCTCTTGGCACTGCTTCATCTTTACACAGTATGATTTCTTTGCTTGAAGAAGCAACTTCTTCTGCCTTACCCATGTTTATGTCATCAGAAGGCAGTTTTTCAAATGATCTCACTTTAAACAGCTTGAATTTCCATTCAGAAAAATTGGTATACAGATGCTGAATTTCTTCAGGCAGGTCCATTTGTGATGCTACTGACATCTGCAATCTGGCAGAAACCAAATCACCTGAGAGAGAGAAAGAAGCAGTAAATTAGCTTATCTTCCAAAATGAATAATAATCCCATGGCTTTTAATAGAACAGTTCTAATCACTCTAACTGAAAAATGGTTTGACAGTGAGTTACTCATCCAAAACAACTATTGAACTGAGAGGCCCAGATGTGGCTGTCCACTCAGTATAAGCACCGGAATGAGTTTTGACTTTTATCCTGAGGCATACACGTGTCTATTCGATCACCAATACATCTTATATCAAGCCATTGGTCATCTGGTCTGAACAGCCAAATCTGACCCATCCTTCTTATACCTGATTAAGCTTATCATAAGTAAAGTTACTACAGACAACACAATTACATTCTGAAAGCTTGGTGCTTTTATTACATGAAAATGAAAGTGCTACAGTTCCCTGGACTCTAAAGGAGATGGGGCCATTTACACTGGCTGCAGATTTGCTCTAGAAAGAATACTCATACATTTTAAGTTAGTTTTCTGTTGAAGTACCTTGAGAACTCTCTCTGTAATGATTACTGGTCCTGGAAAGATGAAAAAATGTCTGTTCAAATTTGACCCCAATTTTAGCTTTCAAAGATAAAGCCAAAAGGAATATCAATGCGGTTGCCATGGAAATATGGTACTGTATAAAAGTAAAGACAAGACTGTCACCTCAAACACTGAAACTTTTTGCTACTGCATCAGATTTAGAAAACAAAATTTTGTAGAAACAACAGAAGTGACTAGCCTATTTTTCATTACGTGGCTATGAGAAATGCCAAGTAAGCAGTGTAGAGAAGATTCAGTTATGCTCTCTGATGTATTTTAGTTTTACTGATCTGTTTGGTGGAAGTAATAAAAATTAGGAAAACTATATACATTAGGACTATACACTAGAACTAAAAAATATGTGGGTATGGCTGAGATTTCTTAAACTGATTATATTGCCATTTAGCAATTAATGTAACTTGCTATAAATCTCACTGCAGTATCTACTCAGAAGACATCCTTCATAAGAAATACATCCAAGTTATGGTCTAAAGCAATGATGCCCAGGGTGCTTTTGAGATTATTTCATTTATAATCTTTCAATAAAGCATAATTTCAATACAGTCCTTCAAAGCCCACCAGGAAAGAACCACATGCTTTAATTTAGCTCCAGACCCAAAATGACATATCAGTCTGCTCAGCTCTTTCCTTAAGAGCTATGTATAACTTCAAAATCATTCATTAGGCCTTGGCAACTAAAATTTAGGGTTTTTTTCTTCCCAGCTCCTCTTCATTTTGTCCCACTGAGAACAAGCTGCCCATATCACTGTACCCAGCTGCCTGCATTGCTTCATTCAGCTGCCTATACTGATGAGTATCAGTGTCTGCACTGCAGTCCCCTGCTGTTCCTCACAATCCAGCCTGGCAAAAGGCTTGTTCATAGATCTGTGTTGTGCAGCTGTGCCCAGATGTGTGCAGAGCATTACCACTGTCTCACTTTCTTGACTGCATCCTGTGACAGACTTGGTGAAAGCTATCCTCTGAGCAATGGGCCATTTGCACCTGAGTAGTCCTAGGTTCATATTACCTGCAGAGTGAGCAGCTAGTTGCCGTATACTGTCCACAGTTCCTTTTCTTCTGCATAACACCCTATAAAATTTTGTGTGATGTCACCACCTCTGGCAGCACCTTCAGAATCTCTTAAATTACAAGCAATGCTTCATCAGGGCAGTATCTAAGCCATTGTAAAGAATCAGCAAACACTGAGTACATTTAGAGCAAAATATGTAATTTCTACTCTTCTAACCCTTTGACTGAGTGCCACCATAGTGCCATTCTCATTTCCAGACCCATGATCTAACTCTTCCTATTAATCACCAACTCCAATGAATCACAAAGGGTTTACCCCTCCTAAAGAAAGTTCAAGCATTCTTTTATTTTTTTCTCTTGCATTGAACATGCCCTGGAAGAAGTGAATGACAAAGCAGCCCTCTCAAGTCATCCAAACTTTGCCTTCTGCAATAGATAACTGTTGCCAACAAACTACTCATCAAACAGTTTTAATTGCCTAGCTCCCAGGCAGTGGAGATTTCAGCAGTTGTCTTTGGAAGAGCTAGAAATATTCTTAGTGCTAGGAATATTTCTTACTACTTATGCTGAATTTGCCTGTATTGTTATTCTAGTTGGGGGTCACAGTAAATAATCTTTCTTCTCCCTGCTTACTCTACTCAAATTCTTCAAGAGTGAACCCCAGGCATGAACCCCGGCCATGGTTGCTTAATGGACTCTGACAGCTGTGTTCAGTATCACCCTTTTCTTGAAAAGGGAAAGAAAATCCCATTTCTTCCCAGATCACAGTGTTTCATACATTTCTGAAGACAAGCAAGATTGCAGTACTCTTACATTAATGAGGACCAAAATGAACATAACAACTTCTAAGGTGAGGAAGCACATATAAAATAAAATCATTGACATGCACATTAAACTAAGAGAAGGAATCGACACTATGTCCTACAAGTATCTGGGATGCTGTCATTAGTACTGCCAGCCTACCTTTTGCTCACTGTCAGTTTGTAGAGGCTGCTGCTATGTCTGCCCAGTTTGCTCCCAATGTCAAGCTTGCTCTCCCTCCTGCATGCTCTTGCTCTTTCTGTGTTCCCTCTTCTTTTAAAAGCCACTCTAAAGCTGTTTATCTCACTTATCCCTTTCCTAAGTTCCCAGTACCACCCTGGTCCTAACCACAGGTTACTTCAACTAAAAAGAATACAGCGCTCTCAAATTCAGGTGGCACCTGGCAATTTATGAAGCTTAACCACAAAATTCACATAAACAAGGTCTTCTTGTGTGAGGCTCCTAGGCTCTCAGATAAGTATGCAGACTCTCTGAGGAGCACCTGCACTGTTTTTTAACACAAAGTTCTGCATCTGCCTTTCTTTTTTTATAGCTTCAGAGATGCTTTCTCCACTGTTAACTCTCAGAGAGGAGAACCTGGTGTCTGGTCACATCACTGTCCTACATCAAAGCCATTTCACTGAAGGCCAGTGGCCCACTTCATCAGGGCACAGCAGCCAAGCTTCTGGGTGAATTAACAATGGGGTCAAAAAAATGTCCTTCTGATACCAGCATTTACTTTTCAGTGATATTAGTTCTTTGGCAATGTATGTCCAGGGTCTTGAAGGCCCTAGGCAGAGAGGACAAATCCACAATATAAAAGGCCCCAAAATACTCCAAATCCTCTGATTCTAGATCTGCAAGGCGGGGGAGGGGGGGGGGGGGGAGGGGGGGGAAGGGCGGGGAATGATACCCACACAAATTTCTGGGGAGAAAAAACATCCCGTTTGGGATTTTTGTGGTGGGTGGCTAACTGGGGTGGTTGTTAAACTGTTTCTTATCTCCAAGCCAAGAGTCTTCTCCCTTGTAGCCTTCTGTTTCTCTCCCCTATCCCACCGGCTAGGGATGCAGAGTCCCGCTCCGTCCCGCAGCACAGCCGGAACCCCCACCGCTCTATGGTCATGCGCTGAGCAGCACTTCGTCCGTGAGCGTGTCTCTCTGCTTTCCCGGCTTCGGGAGCACGGCCAGAACAGCTCCAGCCTTGTCCTGTTGTCAGAGGCAAAGGCCTGATACGGTTTTTGGTATAGAGGCAAGTGTCGGAGCCGGGGATGGAACGGGGCAGAGAAGCGTCAGCCCTGTCTCCCCAGTAAGTAGTTGCTGTCCCCGATGGTGTAACCTGGGGAGCGACCGTTCCCCGTCCCGCTGCCTCTGCATGACCGAGTGCTGCCACCCCATGTCAAGAACTCGGTACTGCAGCACGGGTTGCACTCAGGCGTCATGGTGCTCTTGCCGCTTCCGCAGCTGTTCCCCAGTAGCAGCAGCGCGATCCATGCGCAGTGTCCGGGAACAGCACGGTTGTGTGCAGGGCGCGGGTCTTGGCACCGGGGGCAGCGTCAGGTGGGATCCGAGGCCATTGGGGAGGTGTGTCGTCTCGTGTCCTTGCGCGCTGGCTCCCGGGGTGGAGGGACGGGAAGTTTCAAGCTGCCCGACGTGGCAGCTCCCGCTCAGCTGCAGGCGAGGTGAGTCAAGGCAGCCCCGGGGAGGTCCCCGAGAGCTGACGGGAGGCAAGAGGGGAAGGAGGCGCACGCACTTCAGGTTGCAGACACCGGGTACCTCCCTGGCTCACCAGAGCTCCTGAGCGTGCTGTGGCCCTGCGCACCCCGTGCAGTAGCTGCCAGCTCCAGCGTCTCCCCGGAAGCCTTTTGCATCACTCCACGCCTGTCCCAAACTCTTAGGTGATACAGACGAACTGGACCTCGAATGTGCTGTCAGAAGCCCCAGTGAGAGGAGGGTCTCGGGTCAGGGATCTCTGGTGATAACGCTGCTTCTTCCCCTCTCCCAGAGGCCATGGTGAGGATGCATTTGTCCATTCCGCCCCTGGGGATGTTGTTGACTGCATCCACCTCAGCTTGCATGGGCTGTCTCTGCCTGGCCTTGCTCCCCTAGCATTGTGGGGATGAATAGGACAAACGGAGAGCTCACTGGCTATGGGCAGCTGCTGACACAGCTGAAGCTGGAGAGGCCAAAGGAAGGTAAACAAGATGGAACTGAGTGCCAGCCAGCCAGCAGATGTCTCCTGTTGCAGACAAGAGAGAGCTTGTGTCTCTTGAGGATGAGGAAAGATCCCTCTTCATGATCCACAGCAAGCCAGAGGACTGACATGCACCACCAGGTCTGCACGTTACCTCCAGCACAGTACAGCCGTGCAGAGCATGAGTGCGCGAGGCTGTGTGCCTGGGAGGCCTTGTAATGCAGGAGCTGTGAGACACCAGTCTGCTCTCTGATGGGTGAGAGAGAGGGCAGCCCAGAGCTGTAGAAGAGGAAGGGGAGAGACAAGGAGAAAGAAGCATATGACCCACCAAACTGTCCCAGTGGCAGCGAGAGCTGCAGTGAGTCCTGAGCTGTCAGGACCCTGTCACTCCCTCCTCATGTGTCCTGGTCCCTCCCTGGCCGTTCTCTGGGCTTCTGTCTTTCCCTTGCTGCTGTGATTTCTTTTTTTTTTTTCTTTCTTGTACTTGTTCTCTTTATTCTCATGTCCTGCTCCTTTCCCTCTTCTTATGCTTTTTCATTCTCTGTCTCTGTCCTGCAGTCCATCGCTGTATTTTTCTTTGTTTTTCTTTTTTCATCTCCTTGTCCTGATACATCAGTCAATTTTTTCTTATTTTTTTTTCCTTCAGTCTCACTCTGTCCTGCTCCCTGTTGCTGTTTTTTCTCAATCCATCCATCCTTGTCCTGCAGTGCACAGTGTCCCGTTCCCCTAACAAACTTAGTTCAAAGTTGCCTTGACCAGCCTGGCAAGTCTTCTACCAAAAGAGCTCTTTCCCTTGTTTCAGACCAGCCCCCCCAGCCTCCAACAGACCTGGCCTCCCAAATCGAGTTCCATGGTCTAAATAACCAAATACCTGACTGTGGCACGACCTTTCTAACCATTTATTAACCATTTATTAATCCTGGCCTTTTGAAACAAATAGTTAAGCATGCATAATCAGAATGTTGCCTTTCGATGTTGTATGAGAGCAAGTGCCTCCTTTCTGACACAGCAGCAGGGTTTGGGAATCCTGCATAAGCACTATGAATGGTATAGGCTTATCCTGTACAGCTGAAGTTCATAAACTTCTTTACACAAGCTCTTACCAACAAATATGACGAAGTGGGAAATGTAGAGTTTAGTGCAGCATTTGGCTTGGAAAAATGCTGGAGTCTTTCAGGAATGGAGGGACTGTGACTCTCTTCCTCTCGTAGAATGGATAAAGTGGTAAGGATGTTTTTTGCTGCTGTCAATTAATGGGAGAAACTCAGTTTGGTTTGAGAAGCAAGACTTGGTTTCTTTAAAACCAATCTGCAGACTAAGTGAGACTTTGGCAGCACTTTCCCTTAGAAAAGCCCACAAGTTTCTGAAGTTCTTCAGTGTTTCTCCTGCTGAGAGCCTTCAAAACGGCAGATGGAGCAATTCAGTTGTTTAACTTCCATTGCATGATGGTATACTGTATTTCTAGGACAGGAGATGATCTGGTGAGATGCTGGTATTTTTCCACGTGCACTGCCCAGATCCTGTCCTTATGGGTCATTTGAGCTACTCTTTTCCTCTGTTTCTTCTGTTTGGTTAAAACAGGTATTTTATTAGGCCATTTCTTGTCAGGCCTTTCTTACTGAGATCCAGAAGCCCCTGTGCCTCTTGCGCATCTCCTGTGCCTCTTCATATGCTGCCTCACGGTGTCTCTCTGCCACTCAGTATTTTGCTCTGCTCACCCCTCACAGTGCAGAGCATGGACCTGCTGATGATGCTTTTAGCTTGGTTATTATTTTGAGTCTTATCTCCAGTTTGTTTCAGATTACCTGGAGAATTTGCATTACAGTGTTTGTTGTAACATTAATCTGATGCTGAAGGATGGTCTGTAATCAGTTTCCAGTAAAAGCTATGGAAGGCTCACCTAGGATTTTCCTCTCTCTTGAAATCCCACTGAGCAGGACTTTTGTAACTTGTGAAGCTGTGAACAGCCTTTCCCCTGCTCCCAACCTTATGTCAAAATGAGCATTTCTTCTTGGTGACTTCTCTGTAATGACAGTATTCATCTCTGAGTATCTGTAAAGGTAAATGATGGGCAACTTCCTTGCTGACTGTTCCATTGCATGTGTCTTCAAAGACAACTTTACGTGGTGGCTTTTCTCATGTAACACTGACCAGGTGATTCAAATGTCCTACAATCCCAAGTTTCTTTATTCTCTTTCTAGTTTGATTTCAAAAGAACCAGGGCCCCGCTGGGCAGCTCCCAAGGGCAGCCCCCAGCTTTGGTGGCAGGACCCAGTTAAGGCCATCGCTCGTCAGCAGCACCAAGAAGGTGAAGATCTGCAGCAACAAGAAGAACACATGAAGCCTCCTGTGGGATAGAAGAGGGGTCAGGCAGAGCAGAAGCCAAATTTGTCTCAGCTGTTTCCAAGCACCCTCTTTGAACACCACAGTGGAACCTTGTACTATGCTGGGCACAACAGGCTACACTCAGGACTGGGGTGAAGGGTCTGAGCGTCTGTCTCAACTCTGCTGTTGATGTTGCCAATGTGTCCCAAAATCCCTCCCTACATGCCCTCCAAGTTAGGAAGAAAATAAATACTGAAACACTTGATGCTGGACAAGTCCAAAGCTGCCTAATGCTCTTGGACCTTTGGCATGGACATCCCACCACCCATAGAAGAGCCCTGGACCCCACGGCAACTCACTGCAGCCAAGAAATGATATTATTCCTGCTTGTTCATGAAGCTGCTGGCTCTTGGAAGCCTTCACATTTCTGCTGGAGGAGCTTGAGCCTGTTCCTGAGCAGCTGGAAAAGCAAAGAGCCTGGTCAGGAGTCCATGCCATGCCTACTTGGGGGTGGCTTCCCCTCACAATAATGTCGAGCCCTTGTCCCTCCTGTCCCCAGTACCTTCTTGACCTCAGCCTGCTCCTGAACAGCTCCTGGCAGCTCTGACCACTGCCGCCTCTGGAAAACAAGTGGGGTGCTTCACAGGGAGCCTCAAAGGTGTCAAAGGGCAGCCCCAGTCAGTGCCCAGGGCCTGGCAGGGCAGGGCAGGGCCACGGTGGTAGCACCCAGGTGTCTTGGTGCTGGCAGTGTGACAGCGGATCCCACCAGCAGCTTGGCCACCCCTGAGGGGTTTCTGGATGCGGTCACAGACTGGGCCAGTGCCAGAAGTGTTCCCATTCCACACAGCATCCCCAGGAGCACAAGTGAAGGTCACTCATCCCCTCCACCCCCTTGCCACATTGCTCGGGGTGTTGCAGAGGCCTCCCCCCCCGCCATGGACACCCATGTAGGGCAAAGGGCCCAACTCACCAGGACTCTTGCAGCTCCACTGCTTCCTCAAGGGTTTGTTGATGCAGAACCGTGCCCAAGCACTGGGAGCCTGGGCAGTTTGCAAGGCCAGGCCCTATCTCCTGCGGAGTGCATTCTCCTCTCCAGTTACCCTTGTGCCCATAGCTGCTGGGCAACCATCCAATGCCCTGTCACAACATACAGCCCCTCTTCGCACATTGTGCTGCCCCAGTTTCCCGTGTCCTGGCACCCACCAGCCATCTACACACCTGCACCTGGCCAGCAGCCCTGCACCACCCCCTCCCTGTGCCTTGCTCAGCCTGTGCTGCTTGGGTGCCCTGGCGCTGGGAGGAGGTTGGGGGTCACCAGGGACCTGCACTGCCTCCCTTTGCCTTTCTGTGAGAGAGCTCTGCCTGGGAGAGAAGAGGGAACAGGAACATCTTTAGGGGAGACAGGGCTCTCTCCCTGCACAGCAGACACCGTACCCCAAAGTAAATGTCCCCCCCAACCATGCTGTTGCCATGGCTGCTGGGGTACACAACCCAGTACTGGCACCCTGTCTCTGTCCTGAGCAATTATCTCTGGCTTACCCTTCTTGAGCAGAGGCATTGGGCAAGACCAGATGATCTCCAACCTCAACCAGTATGTAACTCTGTGAACTCACCCTCATTCTGGCCACCTGCCCCTGCAGCTGTTGGAGCTCTGGGTGGTTGGTTTGGAAGCACCATGCCCAAGGCTACCAAAAAGGCACAGTAACCCTTGCACACACAGCATGATGGTAACTAGTGTATCAGGAAGGCTTGGAGACCCACACCTCCAGCCAGATGAGGCTTCTTATACACAGAGCCTCGTTCGCTCATGTCCTGCACAGCCATACCATCCTGTAGGTAACACATACAGACCCTGCGGTGCACACTGGGAGCCTGGCCTGCTGTGAGCTGGGAACAGGGATGCTTCCTCATGTAGAGCTGCAAGCTTGCTGTGCCTGCAGTGGGAGGCAGCTGCCAGCTGCCCTTTCATTGCTGCTCCAAAAATCTGGTATATAAAAATTAAATGTAACTAACTGATCAGCTGGAAAGCCACCCTTTGGGTTAGTGGCTGATGATTCGGAGAAATCTCCAGGAACTCGCCAACAAAGTTTAGATTGACAAGCAGGTATTCTTTATTGCGATGCCAGGAGACACAGGGTGAATTTCCAAATTCACCACTAAAATCAAAATCAGTTAGTTCTTTTGGTGCCATTCCCTCCCCACATTAAACACTTACAGACAATCCCTAAAAGATGCAGGGTCCCCAAGCAACCATGCTATCATTTAAGATGGAGGGGAAAAAAAATCAAACCAACCAACCAAACAAACAAACAAAAAAAAAAGTTATCCATTTCATCCTAAATTCCCGTAACAGTTAAGGAGATGGCTGACCCAGCCCAGATTTTCAACCAGCGTGTTCTAAGGGAGTTGTACAGTTTCACCTTGTGGAAATGTTGCGGGAATTGAGAAACATTGTTCTGAAGTTGTCCAGCAGTCTATTTGAACTCCTGTATTCACTAGGTACTTATAAAGAGGAGTCACTCTCCTCCTAGTGTGTCTCATCTAAGTATCAACCAGGCTGTGATTATATTGTCCTTAAACATACATATTCATTAGATTACATACATTACATCATATGCCCTAAAATGTGGTAGTGGGCTTTGGGACCCCTGGTGGTTATTTCTCCATCACTTCGTTTTAGGATTGTTGTTTCAGTAACCACCAGGCAGTTCTGGCAAAGCTTATCTTAGTAATTTTCTCTATAGTTGCCAACAAAGCCATGTCCTTGAAGTTACTTATTTACAGCCCTGCTCTTCAATCAACCCCATTCTTCAATCCACCCTATTCTTCAATCAACCTAATTCTTCACTGAATAGGGCTGAAGAAATGGATTTCTCAGTAGAAATCAGGCTCCAGCATTCTTTTATAACAACTTAGTTAATACTGAGGAAATTATTAGAAATGTCAACACTGTTATTTTTATGACATTTTTCAATTTCTTCCATTTAGCCATCTCAAACAGACAAGCTGCTTTCTCTCAGCTGGAGAGAGAGGAGCCTGTTCCATCTGTTACCACAGTGTCAAGTTAGTTCTTCCTTTCGGTAGAGATTTGTTACAGATAGCTTCTAAGGGTGCATTGTGTTTATAAAATCTTGAGGATCAACCTAAACGAAACCGGGCATCCATCCCACAGACTGTCAGTAAGCAAGAAAATAACAGTTCAGGGACAAGAATAGGACAACATTATGAGACAACAGTGTAGGAAGTGTATGTGGAAGAAGTTACAAGCAGTTTGAGAGAAAACTGGTTAATGTCTGAGCAGTACCTTGAAGATCAGAAGTAGCAAATACAGCAGGGATGACAGCTGTCCGGTAGAATTGAGCAGCAGCTGTCAAGGAGCCCGTGTCTCCTCTACTACAAAGCTTCTCTGCAATGACATCCTTCCCCTCCTGGTAGCCGTGAGGAAGCTGCAAACTGAACACATGCAGTTGCTGGATTTTCTGCGTCTCCCTACTCTGGTTGTAAACATCACCTCAAAACACTGGATATGTGAAAGAAATTGTCTCCATTTCCTCTTTAGTCTATCTTACGTAGACACACCGGGAGATGTTAACTTAGAATGCCAACTTGGCAGTTTTCACTGGTATTTTGTTGATGCTGCTGTCTTCTTTTTTAGGAATTAAAAGATTAGACTTGTTTGTAAGGAAATCATAAATTGGTGAAGGACTTTGAGAGGAGGAATGATGCTAATGAGCAGATGTGGAATAATGTGAAATGGTTCTTTAAAAATAATAGAAGAAAAAAACCTAGGGAGAGCATCTGTTTTGAATTAACTTCATTTATATATTTGTTGTGGGTTTTTTTAAGGCTCAGGTCTCTCTGTAGCGATGAGTTGTGCTTGCTGGTTGGTTTTGCAAGCGTGTGCTTTTTGGGGAGTGTGGATACGGTGAGAGTGCTGTGTTCTGTGGGGTGGTGTTGAGGAATGCCAGCGTTCATACAGGCGTGCTGCGGTGTGCTGCGGTGTGGTGCGGTGTGCTGCGGTGTGCTGCGGTGTGCTGCGGTGTGCTGCGGTGTGCGTGTGCTACCGTGCATGTGCCTGGGAGCGCGTGCGCTGCAGCGGGTCCTGGGGTGCGCTAGGCAGTGGCGAAGCCGCCGACCGCAGCGGGCTCTGCCCGAGCGGCGCAGGCAGCGAGCGCAGAACTGTGCTCAACGGGACGAGCGGCCGTGCGGGCCGGGACCAGGTAGGCTCCCGCCGGAGAACTGGGTCCGGCCGGTGCTCCACCGCGGGAGGAGCGCTGGGAGCAGAGCGGGGGCTGCAGACCGGCGGGGTGGAGACCGGCGGAGCCTGCAGCGGGCTGAGCCACTGCCTCCGCGGGCAGGGCAGCAGCAGCACCGGGCAGAGCAGTGCACGGCAGGGCAAAGCAGCACCGGTCAGGGCAGGGCAGAACAGTGTAGGCAACCAAGGCAGGGGCCGCCAGGGCAGCAGGGCAAAGCAGGGCAGGCAGGACAGGGCAGCTCCAGGCAGGGGCGGGCAGGGCAGAGCAGGACAGTAGAGGCAGTGCAGGGCAGGGCGGCGCTGAGAGCGGCTATCGGGGATGGGCAGTCCCAGCGAGGCGCCGACAGCCGTATGGGCCGTATCGGCAGACTGGACAGAGCTCGGGCGGCCCGACCCAGTCCGGTGCCAGCTCTAGCACCAGCAGAACGAGCCCCGTGGAGTTGGCTCCCAAGCCCACTGAAACAGGGAGTTCAAACTGCCTCTCTGCCTTAGCTTCTTCCTGCTCGTGTCTGGCCAGACCAGCAGGGTCTGGGTTGACCCAGTGCAATACTGATGTGTCTGTCCCTTTGCCCGGCCTCCTCTCGCCCTTCTTAGCTTTCCCTTGATAAAGGAGTTGGCTATGCTGGCTTGCAGGCACTGATGGCATGACCTGCTGCCTGCCCCCACCAATGCTCTGTGTTGGTCTTTTCATTATCTGATGGGTACTGGGAACCATTCTCTCTGCCAATCCTTTACTGAACCCTCATTAGAAAAAATCAGGTCTCTTGAGTCCCTACTTTGCCATTGATTGGGTTCTCATACCTGGGAATATTACCTCCTTCATCACATCACCTTTGTTTCTGCTAACCCTAAGTAGCAGTTGTGGGGGAAGAACCTTTTTGCACATGCTCTCCATTTTCCCTCTGCTCAGAGCAGCTGTCCCTCTTGCTGCTAGTCAAGGTTATTCAGAACCAAGTGAAACCCAGAAGCATTGTCATAAACCTGTTCACAAAATACGGTAGAGTGTGAAATGATTGCAAAATACTTCCAAGGGACAACAGAGCCACAGGGGTGAGTGGCAGCTTCCTGAGATGATACTAAATAGAGACTTAGAGACATCCCGCTGTGTCAGAAATGCTCTGAATGACTCCACGAGAGTCTCTTAGCATCTCAGTGCCCCAGCATCAGTGCCACAGTTTGTATATGTCACTTAAGAGACCCTACTTTCACTCCGTTCCTGTTCTACCACTGTCTTGTCTACAGGCAGGACTGCATATGGACGGGTGGATAAGAGCTAACCCAACAGAGAGAAAGATGTGTTTCTCTGGTGCATCAGTGAGTTCGCTGATCCAACCAGCTACAAAGCCACCTCTTCACGTTTGCTGTGTCTCCAACTCCCGTGTGTAAAGAGGAATGAAACACTACTTTGCCTTCATGTAGATGGGCACAGCCTAAGCCAGTGCAGTCAAATAGAGGCAAGAATAAAAACCCAGTGGCAGGCTGAGCTGCTCTCCCCTGCATAGAGGGAAGCTCTCTGGGCCCAAAGCAGTTAGGCAACATGACAAAAGACTGAGGTCCTCAAGCAGACTCTGGCACCAGACTCTCTGGCACATCCCCATCTGTCTGTCTCTGCTACTCCTGACAGGGCCTACGTAAGCTTCCCTGTTTCCTGCATGTCTATTCTTCATGGGTGTCATGGTTTAAACCCAGCCACAAAGCCCGTCCACTCGCTCCCCCCCTTCATTCCCTCCCTCTACTCCAGAGGGATGGAGAGGAGAATCGAAAAAGAATGCAACTCCCATGGGTTGAGATAAGAACAGTTTAGTAACTAAGGTATAACACAAATCACTACAGCTACCACCAATAATAATAATGATAAAGGAAATAACAAGAGGAAAGAATACAACACCTCAACACCAGCCAACCAATAACTCGCCCTACTCCCCCCAGCTGAGCACCAACCGATACCTCGTCCAACCCTGCAGTGCACTAGCCCTTCCAGGTAACTCCCAGTTACATCCCTGGGCATGACGTGCTGTGGTATGGAATACCTCTTTGGTCAGTTTGGGTCAGGTGTCCTGTCTCTTGCTTCCTCCCGGCTTCCCCTTCCCCCTGGCAGAGCATGAGGCTCAGAAAGTTCTTGGTCAGACTAAAACATTTGAGCAGCAACTGAAAACATCGGCGTTATCAGTGCTGTTCCCAGGCCAAAAATCAAAAACACAGTGCTGCACCAGCCACAAAGAAGGAGAAGAATTACTGCTACTGCTAAACCCAGGACAATGGGGTACAATCTTCTTCATGTGACTGCAGGGGGACTTTTGCTTTTATTGAGAGCTGACATTGCTGTTTGAATTTCCTTTGCTTGTGCACCAAGGCAGAGCTAGCAAAAATAAGTATCATGGCCACTTCAGTACTGGCCATTCCAGCTTTCCAGAGGAAAGCTCAACCCTCTGCCACACCAGCAGCGTTCATGGAGCTCAAGGTTACTATAAAACAGGAGAGTCTAAGTCAGAAATAAAATTTCTGCACTGCACATGCAGAGCAACTGAAACTGTCCTTGTGAAATCCTTTCTGCTTTGGGACGAGTAGGTGCTATTGGAGCAATCTCCACATTCACAAATGAGATGCAGTGACCTTTGGGTCCCAGATATCAGAGTCCAACTCCCAGGCTGCAGCATGAGCTTGCTGCTGCCCAGACAGAGGAGAGGCTGCCATGTCAAGTGGGGTATTTGACTTGTACAACTGTTGGCCAGTGCACAACAGGCCAACCTGAAGATCACATTCTGCTTCTTAGACTTTATAAGCCTTTGGCAATGGCCTCTGGGAATACTTGTAACTGTATGGGAATGGTCTCATTACACCTGTGGTAGGGTTGAACTGGGCTTGGTGTGACTCCAGGCAGCTTGCTGGCATTCTGAGATCTGCTCCGATAGCAGGAACACTTGCAGCCAGGAGCCCATCGTCACACGTCCCTTGCAGAGCTTCTGCTTCAAGCGCTCACTGCCAGTGCTCCCCAGGGAGCACTTGGGTTAGGGTTAGGTTAGGGGCTAGGGCTAGGCTTTAGGGGTTAGGGTTTAGGGTTAGGTTAGGGGTTAGGGTTACAGTTAGGGTCAGAGTTAATTAGTTAGGGTCAGGAGTTAGGGTTAGCACTTGCTAATTCCCCAGCCTGAAAGAGAACACACAGCTAAGAGGTCGGATTTTTGCACAGACTGTGTGTGCTATGTCCATACTCGTGGTGAGATGGCCTTGGGCCACCTTCCTGGGCCACAGCACATCCCTGCAAATACTGCACAGGGGTAAGAATCCCTTTTATTCAGGACAAGCTGTACCTGTATCTGTACGTGACATTCCTCCAGCTCCAGAACTCAGAAACATGCAGACAGATTCCTATGCCTGTGACAGAGAAACTAATGTTTCCATGCATAATCTCACCTTCTACCTGCAGTCCAAATGCATATGTTGGTAGTCAGTGAAATTATACAAAGTTCATGTACTCGGGAGAGCTGCCCTGTGAAGCATGGGAAGAGAATATATATCTGGGTCACTGAAACCAAAGCAGGAATGGTCCCATCATACTGTCCTCCTCCTGGGCACAACGTGGAGCTGTGTCGTAGCTGTAACTGCCAAAAGTATTTCCGGCTCTATGCCTAGTGTGCCAGGTTTATTCTAGGAGCAGGTACCAAAAGACCTGGGAACGGAGGATCACAGAATCACAGAATCACAGAATCCCAAGGGTTGGAAGGGACCTAAAAAGATCATCTAGTCCAACCCCCCTGCAAGAGCAGGGTAACCTACAGTACATCACACAGGAACTTGTCCAGGCGGGCCTTGAATATCTCCAGTGTAGGAGACTCCACAACCCCCCTGGGCAACCTGTTCCAGTGCTCTGTCACTCTTACAGTAAAGAAGTTCTTCCTGATGTTAACGTGGAACTTCCTATGTTCCAGTTTACACCCATTGCCCCTTGTCCTATCACTGGATATCACTGAAAAAAGCCTAGCTCCATCATCCTGACACCTACCCTTCACATATTTGTAAACATTGATGAGGTCACCCCTCAGTCTCCTCTTTTGCAAGCTAAAGAGACCCAGCTCCCTCAGCCTCTCCTCATAAGGGAGATGTTCCACTCCCTTAATCATCTTTGTGGCTCTGCGCTGGACTCCTTCAAGCAATTCCCTGTCCTTCTTGAACAGAGGGGCCCAGAACTGGACGCAATATTCCAGATGCGGCCTCACCAAGGCTGAGTAGAGGGGGAGGAGAACCTCTCTTGACCTACTAACCACTCCCTTTCTAATGCACCCTAAGATGCCATTTGCCTTCTTGGCCACAAGAGCACATTGCTGGCTCATGGTCATCCTCCTATCTACCAGGACCCCCAGGTCCCTTTCCCCTTCGCTACTTTCCAGCAGGTCAACCCCCAACCTGTACTGGTACATGGGGTTGTTCTTCCCCAGATGCAAGACTCTACACTTGCCCTTGTTAAATTTCATCAAGTTTCTCCCCGCCCAACTCTCCAGCCTGTCCAGGTCTCGCTGAATGGCAGCACAGTCCTCTGGTGTGTCAGCCACTCCTCCCAGTTTTGTGTCATCAGCAAACTTGCTGAGGGTGCACTCAGTTCCCTCATCCAGGTCATTGATGAAAATATTAAACAGCACCGGTCCCAGCACCGACCCCTGAGGAACTCCACTAGTCACAGACCTCCAGCTAGATTCTGCGCCATTGACCACAACTCTCTGCCTTCTTCCTTTCAACCAGTTCTCGATCCACCTCACTACTTGATCGTCAAGCCCACACTTCCTCAGCTTATCTATGAGGATGCTGTGGGAGACAGTATCAAATGCCTTACTGAAATCAAGAAAAACCACATCTACCGCTCTACCATCATCCCTCCACCTAGTCACTTCCTCATAGAAGGCTATAAGGTTGGTCATACATGACTTCCCCCTCATAAAACCATGTTGGCTGTTCTTAATGACCCCCTCATCCTTGATATGCCTAGTGATGGAGTCAAGAATAAGTTGTTCCATCATCTTTCCAGGGATGGAGGTAAGGCTGACCGGTCTATAATTACCCGGGTCCTCCTTCTTGCCCTTCTTATAGATTGGTGTGACCTTTGCCATCCGCCAATCCTCAGGCACCTCGCCCATTTCCCACGACTTACCAAAGATGATGGAAAGTGGCCTAGCAATGACCTCCGCCAGCTCCCTCAGCACCCGTGGGTGCATTCCATCCGGACCCATCGATTTACAGATGTCCAGTTTGCATAGCTGATCCCTAACCCAATCCTCATCTACCAAAGCAAACTCCTCCTTTGTCCTGACTCCTTCTGGGGCTATAGAAATATATTGCCTCTTGTTTTAGTTTTATTTGCTATGTATTTGAAGAAGCCCTTTCTATTGTCTTTAACCCGACTAGCAAGATTGAGTTCCAAGGAGGCCTTAGCTGTCCTAATTGCCTCCCTACATCCTCTAACAACTGTCCTATATTCCTCCCAAGCGGCCAGCCCCTCCTTCCATAATCCATAGATTCTCCTTTTCCACTTGAGTTTGCCCAGCAGCTCCTTGTTTAACCACGCTGGTCTCCTAGATCCCTTACTTGACTTCCTACTCATTGGGACGCTCCGATCCTGAGCTTGGAAGAAGCGGTCCTTGAATGCTAACCAACTATCTTGAGCCCCTTTACCGCCTAGTACACTTTCCCATGAGACTTCCCTTAGCAGTTGACTGAAGAGGCCAAAGTTGGCCCTTCGGAAATCCAGAACTGTGGCTTTGCTAGGTATTCTATTCCTCCCACACAGGATCCTAAACTCCACCATCTCATGGTCACTGCAGCCAAGGCTGCCATTGACCGTCACCACTTCGACCAAACCCTCCTTGTTGGCGAGTACTAAATCTAGCAGCGCTGCTCCCCTAGTTGGTACGTCCACCATTTGCATTAAGAAATTATCATCAATGCACTCGAGGAACCTCCTAGACTGTGAATGACTGGCTGTGTGAGTCTTCCAGCAAATATCGGGGTAATTAAAGTCCCCCACGACGACTAAGGCATGTAGTCGCGAGGCTACTTCCAGTTGCCTGTAGAAAGCCTCATCAACTCCTTCGTGCTGATCAGGAGGTCTGTAATAGACCCCCACAACTGTATCACCCGTGCCAGTCAGCCCCTTGATTCGTACCCACAGACATTCCACTTGCTCCTCATCCGACCCCGGACAGAACTCAATACATTCTAGTTGCTCTCTCACGTAAAGAGCAACTCCACCACCTCGCTTCGCTGACCTATCTTTCCTAAAAAGGACATAGCCATCCATGACCACATTCCAGTCATGTGAACTGTCCCACCATGTCTCTGTAATCGCCACTAGATCATAACCTTTAGCCCGCACACAGACTTCTAACTCCTCCTGTTTATTCCCCATGCTGCGTGCATTGGTGTACAGGCATTTCAGGGAGCCAGTCCTAGTACTCTTTTTCCCCTGCGGGACAGGGTCTAAAGAGCTATCCTTTCCCACAAGTGAAACAAGAGATTGATAGTCCTCCTTAGCCCGCCATCCTTCAATCCCTAGCATGTTCCTCTTGGGCTTGTCCCCAACAGGCCCAGTTAAATCCCCTCCCCCCTTCCTAACTAGTTTAAAGCCCTGTCAATAAGCCCTGCTAACTCCTGCCCCAAAACCCTTTTTTTTCTCTGGGACTGGTGTATCCCGCCTGTCACCAGCAAACCAGGTGTCCCATACAGCAGCCCGTGACTGAAAAACCCAAACCCCTGCCTTTGGCACCAGTCACGTAGCCATACATTAACCTGCAGAGTCTTCTTATATATCCCTTCACCCTTGCTTGCAACAGGTATGGAGGCAAACACCACTTGCGCTCCAGACCCTTTAACCAGCCGTCCCAGGGCCCTGTAGTCTCTCTTCATCGCCCTTACGTTCCTCGTAATAATTTCGTCACTGCCAACCTGAAAAACCAGCAGTGGGTAGTAGTCAGACGGCTGCACCAGTTCAGAGAGCTTCTTTTTAACATCTCTAATCCGAGCCCCAGGCAGGCAGCAGACCTCCCTGTGTGGTGGATCCGGTCGACAAATGGGCCCTTCTGTTCCCCTCAGAAGGGAGTCACCCACCACAATTACTCTTCTTTTCTTCTTGGTTGGGGAAGTTCTGAGGCATGTGGGTGAGTGACTAGCCCTGGGTGACTCACTAGATAGATTTGCCTCACCATCTCCATTCACCTGGCCCTGAATTTCCAAGACCTCGTACCTGTTATTCAAGGGCAACTGGGAGGGAGGAAGGGATTGTGAAGGGAAGGATAAACTCTGCATGTCAGTATCAGGAGAGCAGGCATCTTGTCCTATTCAGGTGGTTGGTTTGGGGCTGGAAACCCACTGGCAGAATCTAATCAGCAGAACAGAGCTCCATTCTCCCACAAAGGAGGAAGCTGGGGTCAGATGCCATCCTCTCTTCTCCCTCATACCTCACCTACAGCATCATCAGTCCAAGGCAGCATCTGAACATGGGCTGTGGGGCGAGGGCCAGAATGGGGGAGCAGGGCACACCTTACCCCCAACCTGCTACCTGTCCTCCGGGCCAACAGTGTCCAGGGGAACCTGCTGAGAAGCATGTGGGTCACAGAGCTGAAAATGGGGCTTTGTGTCTCCAGTGAGCCAACAGGACCATCAGCCAAACTAACAGGCTAAGCAGCATTTCTCCAGTCTCTCACATCTTTCTTTGTGTTGCCTCAGGCTCCAGCGTCTCATAATGACACAGAATGATGGAGCACGAGGACTTCAAGAGCCTGGCTGTGTACTGGAACTCCTCTGACATTTACCAGTTCAGCACTGCCAGGGTCATTGTCCCTGTGGTCTTCTTTCTCGTCTTGCTCCTGGGCACAGTGGGCAATAGCCTAGTGCTGGCAGTGCTGCTGTGCAACGGGCAAATGGGCCAAACACTACCAACCTCTTCATCTTCAACCTCAGCCTGGCTGACTTCTTCACTGTCTTCTGCGTGCCTTTCCAGGCAACCATCTACTTCCTTGAGGGCTGGGTCTTTGGCTCCTTCATCTGTAAGGCTGTCCACTTCTTCATCTACCTCACCATGTATGCTAGCAGCTTTACCCTGACTGCCATCTCTGTGGACAGGTAAAGATGCCCTTGGGCTGAGGAAGGAGGGCAGTCTGAGAAGCTGAACAGAATGAGGGCATGGGAATATTGTGGCCCTCCACTACTAGGAGGATGGTTCAAACCCGACTGGTACTGATCATTGCCAAAGGCAGTCTGAGGACCAGGTGTGAACCTCTTCCCCTAGCAACCCACAAGCAGCACTTCCAGATCTCTGGAGTGCAAAGCCAGTTCTACTCCTGTCTGGCTTTCTGCTGGAGAGACCTGCCTTGTGGTTAAAGCCCTGGAAACACAAGCTCAGCTCCCCACTGTGCCACAGACTCCCACTGGGTGTCACCTAGCTCTGTATAAGAGATGTCACTCAGAGGGAAATAGCTACCCCAAGCCACCATTTCAGAAAAGCATGATGTGCAGGCAGGAAAGTAAACATAAGACCCCAACATAAGAAGGATGTGAAGCTGTTGGAGCGAGTCCAGAGAAGGCCATGGAGATGCTGCGAGGGCTGGAGCAGCTCTGCTCTGGAGACAGGCTGAGAGAGCTGGGCTGGTTCAGCCTGGAGAAGAGAAGGCTCCTTAAGGGGAGACCTTAGAGAAGCTTCCAGTGCTTAAAGGGGCTACAAGAAACCTGGAGAGGGGCTTTGGGCAAGGGGCTGTAGGGACAGGACAAGGGGGAATGGCTTTAACCTGACAGAGGGGAGACTGAGATGAGCTCTTAGGCAGAAGCTCTTCCCTGTGAGGGTGCTGAGGCGCTGGCACAGGGTGCCCAGAGAAGCTGTGGCTGCCCCATCCCTGGCAGTGTTCAAGGCCAGGTTAGATGCGGCTTGGAGCAACCTGGTCTAGTGGAAGGTGTCCCTGCCCATGGCAAGGGGTTGGAACTGGATGAGCTTTTAAATTCCTTCTAACCCAAACCATTCTGTGACTTTAAACAGAAAGGACTGTAAGAGAAGCCACATAAATACCCAGCGATCCATAAATACCCATAAATACCGGAGGTCTCAGTCCTGCAATAAACACATCTCTCATTCCTCTGGGGGTTCCAGCCCAGCACAAACCCTATTCATCTTGCGATTCCTGTTCCCCCTTTTCCCCCAGCCCTCCTGCAGTCTGTACAGAAAGGTACCCATGCCATGAGCCAAGTCCTTCCTGGGAGGTTACCCAGGATGCTCTCGCGCTGACCAGTGCCACCTACATTGTTAACAGGAGCTCTTTAAGGTGACTGTGTCAGCTGCCCCACTTCTGACTAAGCCTACATTTATGGTCCAGGATGAGGAAAACGTCCTCATGGGGTAAGCTCCATCCTGGACTGCTACAGGGAACATGTCTTAGCTCATCTTGCTCCTTGTGCTTGCTTCCAAGCTACCAAGACAAGATAGGGTAAACAGTCCTCTGCAGTGAGGAGGTTCACAGCACTGCAGGCAGAAGGAAATTTCAGTACCGGGGAATATGTGCAGCAGGTTAAATCCCAGCAAAAAGTGTGGTTGGGCTACTCTTCCAGTCCCCTTCCACATCGTCCTGCTCCCGGGTGCCACCTACAGAAACTCAGTGATCTGACACTTCAGCAACTCAGGCACCTGGAAATGCCAGCATCCTCTGTTTGGGGTAAAGGGGGTCACATGGCATTTCCGACTAAAATAACCCAATCATCTGGCATTTCAGTGGCTACACAGTTTGCCTGCTATCACCAGGAAGACCAGAGATTTCTCATGGTCTAAGCCTCATGCTTCCCTGTAACCTAAATCACATGGGTGAAGTCTGCCCCTCCAGCCAGCTCAGAATCAGGGACAGTATCTCCTCTCAAAAAGAAAGGACATTTTGGCAAGGTGCTAGTGCCTGTGTTCTCTCCCTTTCTGGAGGCACTTCTGTGCTGTGCTGTGCTGCACTTGTAGAGCTGCCAGCAGCTTTCAGGATGACAGGACCAGCAAGAAACAAAGGTTCTGTTACACATGACCCTTCACACTAGCTACGTGTCTTATCTACATGCTCTGCTGGCCATACAGTGCATCAAATAAGCACTATGGCAGGCTGAGGCTGCAGCAGTTGCACTGTCTGTGCTGACGGCTCCTCTCCATCCCGTACTCACAAGCACCAAGCCATCTTTTCTCCTTGCTGACATCTACATCTTTGCCCTGTGGTGTTGCCTGGAGGTAAGGGAGCAGAGCTGGCCATCACACTGTGTCTGGCCACTGTTGCTGGAGGGAGCAGGCGGAGCATCACTGCCTGCTTTGGGCTGGTCTTGGAAAGTAGACAGTACCAAAAGTCAAGGGCCCACCTGGTCCCTTTGGTACCAAGGTGGAAGCAGCCACAACTCCAATCAGCAAATCTCTCACCTGCCAGGCTTGTCTGAAAGCTGGAGAAGGCTGAAAATATGCCCTCTGTGGGCAAGAGTCTGCATGGTGCCTGTCACCTAGTAAAGCCTCTCAGGGCCTGAATCCACAGTTCAGATCTCTTTCTGCCACATAAATTCTGCCAAGCAGTGGATACGTGCAAGCTCTCCACAACATCATCTCTATGGCCCTAGCTCAGGGACACAACCCACCCTACCATGTACTGAGGGGTAAGCCAGCCTAAGCTTGTGGGAGAAGCCTTCTTGCTAGAAAGATAAATGCTGCTTTACCCAGGACTGTATCTCAAAGAGGGTGTGAGATAACATGTAGGGCCACTGCTCAGGGGCCTTCAGGAGAATGAAGGAAACCCTTTTGTCCCTGGAGTTTATGTGGCCAAGTAGAGCTTGGCTGAAATCTCAGAGCTGGTTACATTGCTCTGCCCTCCAGGTACCTGGCCATCTGCTATCCACTGCGAACCCCCCACAATGTAGTGGCTGCCATGGCTGTGATCTGGGGCCTCTCTGTGGCCTTTGCTGGGCCCTAAGTAAGCTACTATGACTTGATTGAGTGGGAGTCCAGCTACATCTGCATGCCTGGCTGGGAGGAGTGGAGACGCAAGGTCATGGACACCAGCACATCTATCTGCCTTTGGCTGTGTCATCCACAGCATCTGTGGACAGCAGTGGAGGACACCTGGAGGACATATCAGAGTCCAAGAAGGCCAAGCGTAAAGTAACCAAGATGATCATCATTGTAACCATCCTTTTCTGTCTCTGCTGCTGCCATACCACCTAATCATCCTCCCATACCTCTATGGAGACATCCGTTCAACCAGTCCACCTATGCCTTCCACCTGCTTTCCCACTGCATGGCCTATGCCAATTCCTGCCTCAACCCCACTGTCTATGCCCTGGTCTCCAAGCACTTCCGCAAGGACTTCAAAAAAGTTTTCAGCTCTTTCTTGAGGAAAGAGCATCGCAACAAGGTGCATGTGATGCACACGGCCTACCTTGTGCCTGGATTTGAGGCAGGTTCCACTGGAGTGTCCCAGACACATGAGGAAAATAACAGGCATGAGCTGAACCCAGCTTCCATGGCAGTCCAATCCAGTTCTTTCAAGCCCCTTCATGTTTCATACTGGCCAAGAAACACACCATCTGCCAGCTTGGCTGTGTCACCAGCCTCAGGCCAGCCTTTCCCACTGGGTGAGAAGAGGATGTTGGAAAGTCAAGCCAAAAACTGCTATATGCTGCTTCTGACCATGTCGTTCCTCCCCATGCACCGAATGTTCTCCTGAGCAACAACATGCTCTATGGAAGGGAAGAAATAGACCCAGACTTGCCCCTGATCCTCAGACTATCTGGACTCCAAGGAGTAAAGCTCCAGCTCCTCTGTTGACTCTCAAACTACTCGTCTTCATGGCCCCACCTCTCTGGACACACTGGTTAGTTGTCAAAGAGCCACTTCTGCCTCCTAGTGCCCCATCTGCCCAGACTGGCTCCCACAGCAGGAATGACAAGGTAGATGGGCAGTGCAGGCAGGACCAGGCAAGTAAAGGTGGTGTGGAAAGCGCCTGGCACAGCCCACTGGTGGTTGCAGTGATGGCTTTGCTGTTCTCCCTGTGACTGGGTCCTTCCCTGGGATGTGGAGTGGGCTGTGGGCTCTCTGCATGTTTGGGATGTTGCTGTTGTGCATACTAGAGAAATGTCTTTTTAACCGAGAGCAAATAAATGTATTTTCTTCATCCAGGCAGTAGTGAGGCCTGCAGTGGTCATCTGGAGTGGGGATGGGCTACCTCAATGGGGTCTTATTCATAACTGGTGTAAATGACAGTGCACCAGGAAAACCAGCACTGAGCAAAGTCTGCAGAGCCAAACCCTGCCTGGTGTCCCCACTCCTTTCTCCACAGCCATGTTTACTCACACAGGCAGGTCCCTGAGCAGGTCAGTGCACAGCTGACATTTTTCTCCACAGTTAGCAGTCAACTGTCAGTACATAAAAGCAGCTTAACCTACCCACCATGCTTCAGAGGTTCCATGAGCAGGCAAGGAGCTAGTGGGCAGAGGCAGGGTTAAGTGGTTAATTTGGCTATGGCTCTTCCTGCCTGCATAGCACAGTCTTTGCACAGGGGATTGAGGAGGCTCACACTCCATAGTGGAGCAGATGCTTTTCAGGGACTGCTGAGTCTCATCTCGGGATCTAAGCATGCTCTTGACACCTTGGAGCTTCCAGAAGGAAAACTCTCATCTCCCTTATGAGGGCTGATTAGATGTGAGTGCCTGCCTCCATGGCTAAATAGCTGTTTGGCCATGATCTCTAGCTAGAGATCATAGAATTGTAAAATATCTCAAGTTGGAAGGGACCCATAAGAATCACCAAGTCCAACTTCCTTCTCTTCGCAGGACTACCTAAAACTAAGCCATATGACTAAGAGCATCATCGAGATGTTCCTTGAACTCTTGACAGGCTTAGTGCCTTGACCACTTCCCTGGGAAGCCATTTCCAGTGACCAACCACCCTCTCAGTGAAGAACCTTTTCCTAATGCCCAGCCTCATTCCATTTCCTCCTGTGCTTTTGCTGGTTACCAGAGAGAGGGGATCATCACCTTCTGCCCCACGTACATGACCTCTGACACTTTGGGATTGCTGACTCCTGTGCAATTTAAGAGATGGCTTTTAGAAAAGTGACGGGCATCCATGGACCACACGACTTTCAACAGCAGATTGCCAGGGCACCTGACCCAACTTGCTCCTTCAGCTGCCCCTCATATGCTCTCCCCATCCCCAGTGTTGAAGATTTGCTGGCAGTTTTCCACCTATGAGCAATGATGTGAAACTCAGCTACTTCATGGTCACTGAGCCCACAAGTCTCTCTCTGCCTACAAACTACAAAACTAGGGGGAACCTTTTCTAGTTGACTCCCTTAGCACCTGCACCAAAAAGTTACTTTCAACATGCTTCAGAAATTTCCTGGACCTGTTTGTATCTGCTGGGTGATATTCCCCGTTGATGTCTGAGAAGTTAAAATCACCCATAAGACCAAAGCCAGTTGACTGAGAGATATCCCTTAGCTCCTTCTATAATTAATTGGTGTTGTCATCCTGACTGGGTGATCGGTAGTAGACTCGCACAACAACACCCGTTTTGTTTCCTTTCCCCTTCATCCGTACCCAGAGGCTCTCAACCAAAAGCCATCCCAGCAGAGTGAGAAGCCAAGGAATGCTTAATCTGGAAACATATTTCTCATTGTGGCTGATGGTAACTCGCAACAGCCAAGCTTTATGAGGCCAAAATCTGTAAGCACAAGACAGTTCCGCACAAGAGGCTAGCACCTATTCAGTCAAGATCAAGACTGGCAATAATTTACCACTCCTTCCTTGCTGTGCTCAATATAGTCCAACCAATTCTCATTGCTCATTCAGGGACTACCTTATCTTTCCAATCTTGTAAATGTCCATTACCTTGAGGATTGGTGCGAGGAATTGCTACCCACTATCCCGAGAATTGCTGCAGACACGTGTGCGTGTGCATGTGTGGGTATGCGTGCGTGTGTGTGTGCGCACATGCGTGTGTGTGTGCAGACATACACATCCAGTTGAAGAGCTGTCTGCGAGACCAGGGAAACTGGTCCACCAGAAACATGTAATACATGACATGAAGAACAGAGGTACTCCCCCCAGCTCATTATAAAGTAGGAAAAGGTACTCACCAGGGAACATCGTCAGGGAGCCATTGCCATGAGGATGACTACAGGAGGACACCTCCGTGAGGACACTCTCTGCTGATGACTACTATGGACCCTGAGAGGCACCCTCCATGAGACATTGCCAGGAGGGCAACTCCACAAGACACACTCCACAGGCTACCTTCAAGGGGACTCCAGAAGGACGCCTCCACGAGGACACCCACCTTCAATGAACTCTTGGGAGACACTCTGCTCTGACACCAACTACGAACCCTGAAGGACTCCCACCACCACCAACAATGACAGTGGATCCCCGGGACACTGCTGGATCCACAGTGGTGACAAGCTCACTCTCTCTCTGCACCCCGCATCCTTGCTTCATTTTCTGCCTTTTTCCCAATCTGTCCTATTGCTATCACCTTTATTACAATAATTTCCCTTTTTCATAATAACTGTCTTTTTGTAATTTGTAATAAACAAACTGTCCAGTTACGGTACTTGCTCTCGTTTGTGTCTTAATTTCAGTTTTGGGATCACGAACTGAAACAGGGCCCAGCACTGGGTTTTTTCTCCAATTGGACCCTGAGAGACTGAAATGAAATAAATTCAGTGGTGGGAAAAGTCAACTCCATTTGATCTGATAATTTAATTAGAATTAATTAATTCAAATAAAAGTAAAGAAAATAATCTCACAATCACCACAGTATTGCTGAGAGAAACATTCAGGTAACACGTTAGGGTTCAACAGACAAATCTCAGCCATGACCATTCAATCCCACAGCAGCAGATGACTAAGACAAGTCCCTCCGCTCATGAAATACAGTTTAAATCACAGAGTATGTTGTCCTGTATATTTGAGAGATCCAAAAGTACCATGAAGCCCCCATAGCAGATGGCATCTTGGGCTCCCAATGGATTCTGCAGTATGCAGCTTTCTGGAAGGCAGCTGTGGCACCCAGGAGCACTGGGAAGGACATTGCATTTGTCAAGTTATTTACAGATATCTTACATTTGTAAGTAACTTGACAGCTCTCATTTCTTCCAGATGTGCGGGACAGAGAGCAATTATATTGAGCTTCTTTGTTATCTGGATCTATTTTGCTGGACAAGATAAATTCATTGTCGTGCAAAGTTAACAGTAATGCCTCAGGCTTTGCCCAGGCACAGAGACAGATGACCACAGCACCTGTTTCAACCCCAGCCCCAGCAGTAAACCGTGGCAGAGCCAGGAGTCACGTCACCCTGAGGGGAGTGCTGGGAGCTCCTCTGATCCTAGGGGCTGGGTTTTGGTTGTCTTGCATGCAGAGCAGGACATGTCACCAAGCAGCACTGTCGCCAAGGGCTTTTCCTTGGGTAGGCTGGAGACCTCTGGTTTTGCTCTGTGTTGTGATGGTTTGGGCAGACTAACATGCTGTGATTTTCTCATGTGAAAGTTTTCTCTGATACTGAATAGCTTGTAATCACCTTAATTGTACCTCTCTCCCCTAATGTCGGACAGAGACCAGAACTAATTCAAGCATATTGGCATAGACACGGATCAGCACTTAGCTGGGTGGCTCATGCAGGGATCTGGCAGCACCCCTGGTAAGTGTAAAGGTAACACAATCAAGGAGGAGATGTGAGCCCTGGGAATTTCAGCTGGGGTCAGTAAAGTCAAGAGCAGGCAGGCATCTCCATTGAGGATGGAACCTGTCTTACACATGGGTGGGGCTGCATCCTCCCATGCCTGTTTCTCCATCCTCTCATGTAAATGCTGTGATTAGGGAGCCCTGTAGCATGACCTAGCATTATAATAATAGTAATTGTCTGTGCTTCAGGACAGGAGTCACAATGCTTCCAAATGCCTTCAGAGCAATGCGTATCAACCCAGGCAGAAATAAATGGTTCCATCTGCTCTTACATAAAGTCCATCCTTCCCCATTGAACAAAAGCATTCAACTTTCAGACAGCAATAATTTTATTTGGATGAATAATGCTCCAGTCAATGGAAAAAGAAGCTGTGCTGGGGATACCAGGGCTGTTATTCTGCTTGATGTCTCTGGGTGGACACACAATATCTTTACAAAACTGCACTAAGTGGATGAGTTGGGTTTAGCTTCAAGGCCCACATGACTGCCATTTACATAATCCTGGGCTACTCACAGTTGAGAGTACCAATTGTGTAGCCAAGCACATCCAGGAGCCACCTGGGTTTCACAGGAAATCAGCTTGGCCAAAGCATAGTTTTAAGTTACTTGCATGCAAATTCTTATCATTCAGTGATGGGACAGCTTGTCCCCACTCAGGTGCCATCATTCACACACCACCTTCACCCAGCCCTCAGGAAAAGAAAAAGAGGGATGGTGGCGATGAGTTCACTTGCCAAGGGCTGTTCCTTCAGAGGGGGCTCTGAAGACAGACATCTGCCATATTCAGTGCCTGGGGATTGCTCAGATTAAGCACCAAGTGCCTGGAGGCAGCAGCCTGAAGCACCACTGTTGGCTGCCCTTGGGCATTGCCACACATCAGTGTGGACAGGACTCTGCCAGCCAGTCCTTGCTACTGTTAGAAGTGGGAGCACTTCACAATTGCAATTACTTTGTTTTATAAGCCAGCTTGGATGAGCACCTGGCACAGAGTGAAAAGTAAAATGCCCTTAGTGCTAGCAGAGGTGTGCCCTACATCAGTTTTAGCTTGCAGCATCCCTCTCTCCTCAAGCACCCTTCCCACACAGCCCACCTACTCCATATAGGTACCTTAGGGATCTGGCACCCCTCCTCACATGCCCTTCTTCCTGCCCCTCAAGAGGCCCATAAGCACCCATGGGTGCCTCACAGCAGGATGTTACTGCCAGATGTACTGCAGCAGGTAGCTTGCTGAGTTAGTCTAAAGCCAAAGCAATCCAAGTCCTGGCACTAGGAGAGGGAGGTGAGGATTTGCAGCTCTGGGAGCAGCCCAGAGGAGGAAACTGTGAGCTCCTACTAGACCTGGAATCACAAACTTTTTGCCCTCCAGTCACTGACTTTAACTTCATCTTCAATAACATCAAGCACATGAGAGCTGGTCCCACATCTTCCATTTCTTCTGCCACTACCTGGGACTGAGCACAGAAGACACCAGCCTCCTCAAAGGATAATGCCATCTCAACCCACCCTTCCCTTCATCTCAGTAGTCATCGGTTAACATGAGAACTCCCTCTTCTTGGAAAGCCAGCAATGGTTAAGCTCATGCCTCATGATGGTGCCTCCAGACACAACTCTCCCTGCAAGACTGAGCCAAAACAATCTTCTTGGCCATACAGTCCTGGCATCCCTTTGTTCTGTGGGCTGCAACTGCCTGAAAATTCACACCAATAAAAGGATCTAAATGGAGTCCATTGGATAGGCTGCAATTTGCCAAGCTAGATTCTGGATCAGGCCCTCCCAGAGAAAGACATGTATTTCAAGGGATATTTAAACGCAGATTGTTTAGTGCCATCTAATAGACTGAGGTACTGTAATCAATTCATGCCAACAGCTTTGACACATGATCAGTATTTTCCATTAGGGAGTATTCTCCATTAACAGAATTACTTCATCTTGTGCTCAATAGATCTTATCTACTGCTCTTGCCCAAAAAACAGAAATGGAAGACACTTGAACCTGGGGACAGGAAGATGTTAGCAAAAACCCCTGCGCAAGGCCTCCATGGAGCAGGCGGAAGGCTCAGTTACATTGCATCTCCTGAGTACCTGTCAGTGCCACTGCCTCTGAAAAACACTCGCTGAATGTCTGAGCAAAGGGACTGCACCCCTTAGCAAAGCCCCACACTCCAGGGAGCTCTGCTAGCAGCAGCCCAGACTCTTGCACGCATCCCCAGCCTGGCACACAGCCTGCAGTCAGATGTGTGGATGCTGTGCCAGACCCTGCAGAAAGACTGCAGACACAGCAAGCTGTTTGCAGATTTGCTAATATTAGAACATTACACAACTTGCTTCTAATGAAGTGCTCATCCTGGCTTTGTGTTAGACAGCAAAATCCTGCTACTGTGTCCTGTACTGCTTCCTGCCCACAACACGTAACCATGACCTTCCTGCTCGTACCAATGACTCCTAGCTGGCTGTTGCCCCAGCCAATAGCTAAATCTAGAATAAGTCAATCTTAGTCTAATTTTTCCCCAAGTGTTTGGTGCTGTTTTAAATAAAGCCACTTCCATCTTTTCCTGACAATTTTAATGAAAAAGCTTTCCTGGAGAGAGATGATTTTAAAGAAGGGGAAGAACTAAATGCACACACTTAAAACAACATCAGTTTCTCTAATGACTCCAGAATGAGCTGCTGCCCTTGTGCAAGGGACCCAGTGCAGAGAAGGAACAATTCCACTTGCACACCACAGCTTGATGATGCACAGACTACCTGACAGCTTGGCAGCACACTCCTGAAGGCTCTCCTTGGCCCTCAAACCCAATAAGCAGCAAATGTCTCTGAAAAGCAAGAGATCCAGCTAAGAGCAAAGGTTTGCTCCCACCAGGGAAAACTACACTTCAGTGGTTATCTTCGCCCTTCTGCCACAGGTAGAAGAACTGCACCATCAAAACCAGCTCTCAGCACAACGCTCCCAGGACAAGCGATGCCTTTGAGGTGGGGAGAAGGCCTACCAGAATTCAAATATCCCTGGACGTTTAAGAATATGCAGACATAGTTTCCTAAATTGAAGCACTGCATAAGCATATTATATATCACACTTGAGCTTGACAGAACAGCATTCAGTCTTAGAAGACCTGTCAATTGTTTTGGTGGGTAAAAGTGTGAGGTGAGTATATTTATTACAGTGCACTTTATTAAAGTGAAATGTAATTAGATGTACAGCCAGAAGACATCATTTATTTCCTCTGCGCAGATAGTCCATACAGGCACCAGACTGTCAAATGAAAGGAACTGAAACAGAAAAATATAATAATTGCATTTTTTTCAGGGTATTTTACTGTTGGCTAAAAAATACCAATTCCACAGTCAGGAAAGGAGACTGCCTGAAGAAACATGAAAAACCGAGGAGAAAGAAAACACTCCTCAAAACAGATTGGTCAAGGAACAAAATGAAAGCAGTTAAGAATAGGCTGCTCCCACCCAATGCATAATAAATGCATACTAAATAATAATAAAAATTAGAAAACTGATAAGGGAAGGAAGAAGATTGCTGTAATGAACAGAATTACCTTGATGACCTGCAATACTAGCAAAGACAGGACAGAAGAGTAAATGAATATTTCTGTTCCTCTTGGCAAGTGGTCATAATGTGTTCCTACCACAGGATGCTGAAATACTTACATCTACATTTTCCAGGAACTCTCAGGCCAGCCAACACTGGCTTTCAGTAAATCTTCAAACTCTTCAGAAGGTGTCAGGGCAGGCAGAGAGATTCGTAAAGGAACCAGGAGGACACATGTAACTGTACAGCAATCAGCCTGATGCCAACTCAGGAAAATAATGGAAAAGCTGAAATGGGATTCTTTAATTACTATATCACACGATAGTAAGACAGAGCTTGTACAAATTACTTCTTACACAAAATATCCACTTGCATTGAAAAATATCAAGTTACTTTGATGACAGCTATTTTCTATAACCCCACTTTGATTGGCACTGTCTACCAGACCATGCCTGAATGCTTGATTAACACACCAGAACAATATCAGAATAATGCACACTAAGCGGGTTAAAACCCTGTTAAAATGTCTGCGCCACAAACCACAGCTAGAAAGGGAGCATCATTGCTGAATGGGTATTGCTAGTGACCACAGAACCATAGAATCATAGAATAGTTAGGGTTGGAAAGGACCTTAAGATCATCTAGTTCCAACCCCCCTGCCATGGGCAGGGACACCTCACACTAAACCATGTCACCCAGTGCTCTGCCCAACCCAGCCTTGAATACCACCAGGGATGGCGCATTCACAACCCCCCTGGGCAACCCATTCCAGTGCCTCACCACCCTTACAGTAAAGAATTTCCTCCTTATATCCAATCTAAACTTCCCCTGTTTAAGTTTTAACCCATTACCCCTTGTCCTGCCACTACAGTCCCTAATGATGAGTCCCTCCCCAGCATCCCTATAGGCCCCCTTCAGATACTGGAAGGCTGCTATGAGCTCTCCACACAGCCTTCTCTTCTCCAGCCTGAACAGCCCCAACTTTCTCAGCCTGTCTTTATACAGGAGGTGCTCCAGCCCCCTGGTCATCCTCGTGGCCCTCCTCTGGACTTGTTCCAGCAGTTCCATGTCCTTTTTATGTTGAGGGCACCAGAACTATACACAGTACTCCAAGTGAGGTCTCACAAGGGTAGAGGGATCCTTCATCACCCATCTTGTCTGGCAGGCTGGCAGAAGGCAAGCATTTGGCATTTCAATCTGGCTGAATATTGACTTGTGTTAAAAGAGAAGCCCCATTTGCAGCTGGTGTCTCAGACCTAGCTGGAAATGGAAGTTGTACACACTCAGGCTGGAACCAAAGAATGCATTTCTTTTACCAGGCAAAACAATCATCGTTAGAATTGGGAGAAAATCCTCCACCCCACCAGCAGAAATGTTCAAGCTCAGGTCAAATACTTTCTCAAAGAAAAGCTAAAACCAGCCCAAACGATGGGGCTTGCGGGAACTTGTGCAGTCTTAGGCATGGGGAGATGCAGCATGATGCTGAGTTATTCTGACCACCTCCCACACTGGCTCCAGCATTTTGGAGGTGGTGTTTTCTCTAGGACCATAAATCATTTTTGCACTCAGAGGCATGTGAGGTTCAATCACTCCATTTTCACCAGCCGCTTAACATAGCTCTTCCTTATGTCTATTTGCACATATGTAACACCTCAGCATACAAATGCAGCATTTTGCCTGTCACCCATTCAAGCTTTCAACCTCTCCAGCTAACTTTCCATCTGCCTATAAACCCACCCAGTTATCTAGCTGGCCATGTGGACAGATTTATCCAGCTCTCTCATCTGGTGCCACTGCCCCCATCACAGCTCTCATAAACAGCATCCCAACAATGAGACATAAACTTCATTCCTATCTCTGGGGAATTAATCAGCTCACATGAATATCCTTCAGGTGAATTATGGACCCTGCTGATAAGAAGCCAAGAAACTAAACATTCATTTGCTCTGCTTCTACTCTGACACCATGATTTGTGTGGTGGTAGAATTTGGCTCTAATTAGATTGTAGGAGAGAGAAGCCAGGACACCTTTTATGTCCCACTGTTCACAACAATCAGGACAAGCAATACACCTTATGCAAAGATTACCAGCAAACAGAACCAGTTCTAGCTCCCACCTCAAATATGCCATATGGGTGCCTGTGCTCTCCTGCACACCTAGGTGCTCCCTGATCCTAAGGTGTTGCACATGTGCAATGAACCACTGAGAGGACAGCCAAGGGACAGTCTCCATGTGCACCCATACACAGCCTGGATAGAGAAGACAACACATCCTTACTCATGACAGACCATCAGTCCTGCAGAGGACTCTTACTCTATGTGGAAAGATGCGAATTGACACTGTAGGAGTTCTCCTTATCCCAAATTGCGCAAAATTTCCCCCCAGATCTTATCCCAGGTAGACAAGAAGCATCAGATTTTAGCTGCAGCCCTCATGCTCCCTCCTTCAGGGTGAAGGTGCCCTTGGCAGTCTGGTGCCAGCATGCAGTAGGGATGAGGGTGATAACAGCCTGTGGGGGACACAGCAAAGCTCCCTGCAGCAAGTGTAGCACAGGCAAAACTGTGCTCTTCTGCCAATGATTTCCCCAGGGGAAAAGACGTCTCCAGAGACAGGAGGAGGTGGAGGTGGCACAAACTCAATTCTCACTGTACAGCCAAGGCCAACCAATGAGATCTTCCCTCTCATTGCCCAAATCTGGGAAGGAAGTGGGTGTCTCCAGGAGATTACAGCCCACAGTGTTTTGAGAATGGTTAATTGAGGGACCTTCAGTGGATAATAGGTGGTTAGGAGATTACAGCTGCCCATAAAAAGTATCCATCTGCATATAAATCGCAAAGACCAACAGATGAGGCAGGTTCAGTGAGTCTCTGTATGAAAAGTGCAGGGTACTTGGATTTGAAGCATTCTTATCCCCCATGGCTTCACCACAGCCCCTGGCTGAAGGAAAGGAATATTAGTGTGTGGGTCCTTGTGGAGTGGTGGATCTGTCTCTTTTTCAGACATCCCCAGGCACAAACAGGACCCAGAAGACTGCCCAAGCTTCTGAGGACTCAGCACCACATCTGCACACAGTCTTACCCACTGTACATGGCTTCCGTGCCTCTTAATGCAAGGACAGCAGCAGGACCAGCCAGCAATCCTTCCAAATCACTAGACAGGAAGGAAATCTTATTGCATTGAGGTCTGAGCCTTTCCGATGAGCCTCCTGCACTCAAAGGATCTTAATTTTTCCTCAGCCCCTCTCTTACCAAAGAAGTAGCAGCAATAGTATCACTGAAATAGCACCCATAACAGTCTCTTTCCCACTTTTGAGTGGGGGCTTGCAAGGTCTTGTTAACATTCCTTAGTCCTTTTGAACACTAATTATTTTGTTGAGTCAGAGCTCAATCTGGAAACACGTGTGCTTTATTAAAAATAGAAGGCAGCTAAGCATTTCCAAACGACAGAAGAACGAAATCAATGCCTAATACTTTACCTAGTACATGCTCTGTCAGAGCATTCCCCCACCTAAACAGACATTGCCTCTCACGAGCCACCCCCAAAACCTCCAGATACTCAAGCACTCTTGGCAGGCTTTGTAGTAGGCCTTCCCTCTTGACCCAGCTCTTCCAATACTTTAACACTGCCTTCTTGGCTTGCTGAGACACCAACAGCTCCCTCCTGGCTAAGCCACAGACTGAGGATGTGGCCCGGCACTGTCATATTCAGGCTGAGTACATATGAATTCATGTATTCTGCCAGGATTGAATGTTTACAGGAATAAATCTAATGCACATCTCAGCCCCACACCTCCCTCCTGGTGCCAGCAGGGTGCCTTGTGCACAGGCGTGTTGCTGATTGATGCTCCATGGGAACAGGATATACTGGGCTCTTTCTAGCTCCAGTCCCCAGGGACCCACATGCATCCTCCCCTGTATCCTGAAGCTGATTACACAATCCTGCCATGATCCCTCCATCCACTGGACTACTGTACAAGAAGCAAGCAGGGACAGTCTCCTGGAAATGAGCAGCAAACAGGTTTCCCTCCTTAGTGCCCCACCCCAGGAATGAGAGCCAGGTCCTGGAAATGGGGGACACAAGAAGGAACAGCAGCTCTGCTACAGCAAACACCTTGAGACCTGGGCATTTGCTCTGCCAAGCAAGTCGCTTTCAGAGGCCGGAGGCCATGCATCAACCTCCGCACCACCTCCTCACTCCTGCTGACGATCATGAATGTGGGACCAGACAGGCGTGAAACTACACTTCACTGTGACTCTATGGAGCAAACACCCAGCTGTCAAATCAGCTTGCCTGCTGCCATTTCAGATAACACAAGCACTGTCAGCCTGGGGAGTGGGGGGTAAGAAAAATCCTTTTCTCGGTCCCCAGGCTTCCTGTGAGGAGGCACAGGCCCCATCCCAGGCATCACGGGAGACTATGCCCACGCAGCATTAAACATTCCTGTCTGTGAGTAGCATTCCCTTAGGACTACTGTACTGCTCAGTAATACACATAAGGTTCTTACAAGGAATGTATCTTTGTAGCCTTAGTGAAGATGACTGTGGTCTGAATTTCAAAATCAGTTCTGCACCTTTTAATATGAAACAACATGTGCAGCAGGAAAGGCAGAAAACATTATCAGGAAAGTGGGAAATAAATCGTGGCAGCTCCTGCACAAGAGCAGATGGTAAAGGGCTGATTAGCCAGGCCTCCAGCCTGGTCCCTCCAGTTTCACCAGCCACTTAATGCTGCTGGTAATCCCAGCCTGCACTAGGAGAAGCCCCTCCTTGGAGGCGGCTGGAGGTGTCTAGATGCCTGGAAAGGGCTACTTGCAACTGGGTCAGGACTTCCACTCCACAAGAGGTGGGTCCTAGAAGCCCCTGACCCACCCCATGAAATCTCTGCCAGTGGGCAGCTAGTGAGAGGATGATTTGCTGACAAGGTGGAGCACGGACACCTTGACCGACCCCCCCCCACTAAAAGCCCACCTCCTGCAGTGTCGCTGTGGGGCTGAGGCCGGCTTGCCACCAGGCTCCTGCCTCCTCGGGGCCGGACCTCCAGGACCCGCAAGCCTTTGCCTGCGGGGCGAGCGGTGGGGCTGAGGCTGCACCTCCCTCCGGGGCCGGCCCCGCAGCCGCGCTCCAGGAAGCCTAGCCCAGCACCGACACGCGATTATGCGCTGCTGCCCCGCTGCGCCCCGCGCCCCGGCCCAGCGGCAGGTGCTGTCAGGGGGGTCGGGCCGGGGCAGCCAACTCTGCCCTGGGCGTCCGGGAACGGAACATGGGGCAGGCAACGGGGTGAGGCCAAACACGGCTAAAGGGAATGTGGGAGAGCGGGCAGGGCCGGGCTGCAGGCTGGGGCCGTTCCCTTCTCTCGGGTGTCCCAGGCACAGCCTGCCACTCGGTCTGAGGCTCAGGACAGGGCAGCTGGAGCCATGGCTGCTGCACTCCTGCCCTCTCCCACCTGCAGGCAGGACGCAGCTGCTCTGGCAGCCACAGGGGCTGGGGTCAGCATCTCCATGCTGCTTCCTCCACCCATTCCTCCTCAGCAGAGGCAGCCAGTGCTTCCAGAAACCTGGAAGACCCTTCCTGTTGCCATGCACCCACCCGGCTCTACAGGCTTGGTCCCACTTACCCCTCCTGCAGACGAGGCTGTGGAGGAGAGATGGTGCCATGCTGATAGCCTGCATCTAAAGCAGCTGCATGAAATGAGGGCAGCTTTTTCCCGACTGAAGTGTTGCCATGCTCTTGCTCTAGCTTGGGCAGTGTTCCCCACCCTGCAAGGGCAGCCTTAACTCAAGGCTCACAATCAGGGTTATAAAGACCACCCTGCCCCCGGGCGATGGCCTGCATCCTCCAGTCAGGGACCAGCAGCACATGGCTGCATCTCTTCCAGTCTCCCCTGCTGGCAGGGGTAGTCTTGCTGCCCTACAGGTATATAGGTCACCTACCCAGATCAGCTCTGAGCAGAAATTGAGATGATGAGGCAAAGCCCAGACCTGGAAAATGAGATCCAACACTTCCTGAGCCAGCTGGCAAGAAAAACATTCTTTGAGACCACATGGGACATTGCTGCCTTTGCCATCTTCCTCATCTTTTGGGTGAGTGCATAGCGCAGCACACGGCATATGCCAAACAGCTTCTCTAGATGCTGGGCTTGGCAGACAGCTGCCCTAATACCAGCAACTCATACAGACCCCAGCACCACAGCCCTGGAGGAAGAACAGAGAGTGTGGCCACTCCATTTACATTCAGCAGGCAAGGGCAGCAACAACAGCAAAGTACAGGGGCCCATAGGAAACATATACGCTGTGTAATCTCCCCTTGTTGCAAGACCACTTTCATAGCTATGCCACTACCTTGCCTAATGCTAGCACAGATCAACCTGCCTGGGCTCAGATGGCGTTTGTGGGGTTGCCATACCCCGTGTGATGTACTTTACTTACCCAAAGTGCTGCAGTGCTAACCAGAAAAAATGGAAGCACACAGCCAAGAGCTGGAAGACAGAATTAGGCCAGGCATGTCAGATGCAATGCCAAGCAAGTCCTGGCAGTGGCAATACCTGAGCAGACTGGCATCAGCACACACAAATACCTGCAGTTTCAACTCCAGGTCCAGGAAAAAATGATTATATCTTTACAAACATTTAGCCTTAGCTGAGCTCAGCAAGTAGACTTTCTTGTCTGCTCAGTGCTGAGATGCTGGGTGTGAGATAGTGCTCACTCTCTGTGACTACTCTGCGGACAATGCAGAAAGATCTGCTCAGATTGAGATAAGAGGCAGTCATAAACTCTCTTACTACTCTACTGCTGTCATTAGCCTGCTGTGGTGCTGTTGCTGAAAGATGCCCAGCAAGTGTCTTCTCCATCTTAGTTCAGGCAGCCCTCCTTGAAGGGCATACAGAAGCTGAGCAGCTGAGGCCCATGGATCAGTGTCTTCTGCAGTTCCAGAACCAGCATCGTCCAGGCAGCAGTAACTCAACTGCTAGACCCATCAAAAGCAGATAGCCAGTGGATCTAAGCAGTAGACCTCTATCCCCTGAAGACCAAGTAGAGATTCCCTGGGAAAAAGAAAGGTGCCCTCAGGAAAGGTTTCATTCATGAGAACTATAGCTTCCCCAAAGGAAGCTGCTAAAAAAACAGAAAATAAAAACCCAACCCAGGAAAAGGCAGTCTATTTCATTTGGCTGCAGCTGCACAACAGCGTGTGTGTGTGTGTGTCCTGGGCTCAGATGTAACAGTTATTTTTCTTCTTCTTAGTAGCTGGTACAGTGCTGTGTTTTCGACTTCAGTCTGAGAAGAATGCCAAGCAGTCACCAAGGAGTGTGGCCCACAGCACATATGAGCTGCATTTGCAAAGGGAGGGGTGGGGTGGGCTGTCAGTAGTTCAGTCCAGTATCAATCTCACTGGGCTGCAAAAGCAGAGCCTTTAGGGCCTTCTGCACTCAGAGGTTTAGCAGGGGGAAAAAGAGAGACTTTAAAGTCTTTTAATTGGTGGACCCTTGTTTTATCTTTCAAATCAGCAGGTACCAGCCCAGGGCATTGGGCCAGCCTCTCCTGCTGAATGCAACCCACCTTGCTGTTGCTCTGTTCTGTAACAGTAACCTCGTCAGTGTCCTGTAGCAACTAACCACTGTCACCCAGCAGTCCTCCACACACAGCATCAGAGCTGTGCACTACAGCTGGAATAGGGACAAGTATTCCATTTTGCACACTCCTGCCCTCCAGAGCTGAAGAACAGCTATTTTCATCAGAAGAAAACAACACACACTGGGTTGCGGGCTACATCCCCATCAGCAGGAAGCTGAGTTGGAGAGGATGTGGCAACATTAATTGGACTGCACACACTAGTGTGAATTAAAAAAGGAGCCTCTTCAACACCAAGGGTGGCTTAAAGATGAGCACAGACAGCTCCAGAGAGGTTTATTAACTATAAAAATACTCTCTTACAAGAAGCTGTTAATGGTGAGCAATTCCACATATGCACAAGCACTTTCTCAGTGGAGAATGGTCTGGAACAGAGCAAGGGTTGGTAAGTAAATACTCAGGGTCATGACCACAGCTAGTCATAAGGCTAATTGACTGGAATCAGTAATAAGTCTGCTATTGCATCAGCCCATCCAGGCCTCTCTACCTTACTTACATCTTTCATTAGTCATTAACAGACGTATTCATCTCTCACAGCCTGATATTCACTTGCAGGTTCTGTTGCCACTTGCAACCTGTAATATTAGCATGCATTAGACCAAGCACAGCACCAAGTGTCCTCAGGGAAGGAGGCTGCATCAGTAAGAAGGCCGGCACTAACCTACTCAGGATCTCTGCAGTCTCACAAAGGGATGGAAAGGAACATCACACACAAGGTAGGCCACATATGCCCAGAGCAGAGGTCTATGCAAAAAAACCCCAAACCAAACCAAACCAAACCATACCATAAAAAAAAGCCCCAAAACCTCAAAGCAACATACCTATCTCCTAGTCTCCAACCTTGGAGCTATTCAAAACATACATATATATGTATATACATATAATATGGTCCTGGGAGACCATCTTTGGGTGACCCTGATTAAGCAGGGAAATTGGAACAGGTAGACTGCAGAGGTTCCCTTCTGAGCTCATTCAGTGTCTCGTCATTTTGAATACAATGCTCTGGATAGCACTTGGAAAACACCAGGATCCTGGTGTTTTGAGGAGCTTGGTGAGCCTGCAATCTTCACCTCAGCATGCACATAGGTGCCTCAGTAAGGTACTTCAGTGAGGAAAGGCACCAGAAACACAGGCTGGGCAAACCTAGCTGGAGCCAAGCAGGACACAGGTGATGCTTCCCCATCATTTAACAAACAGCTCCATGACCAAACCCAACACACCCTCAATACCTGCAGCCTCTTCTGAACATGACCATCAAGTGAAGTCTGAAAAGTACTTCAGGCAGTACTCGGGTGTCACTGGACTGAGGCCACATAAACCAGGCCAAGCCTTCAAAGAGCTGCCCACCTCTGCCCTCAGAGACCACTACTCTCCTCCCAGTAAGACAAACAGTTATCTAACATGCATAACTAAGAACAACCACTCACTCATAAGAGAGCACATAATCTTTGATACTCTTTCATTCTCAGCACTGACAGCCCACAGGAACATGGTAGGTCTGATTATCTTTATTTTACAGTTTCCAAAGCCTAGAAGGATGAGTTACATACTGTAGCATCCATAGGCAGGCAATAAATTGTAGAACTGTAATAGCCATGTGCTACTCACTTTGGGTTTAATAACAGGATGTGAGACTGCACAGCTGTCCTCAAGGTATCAAGGCAACTCCAAAGGCTGGCAGTGAAAAAAAGATACTAAACCTGGAAAAAAATAATTGGCCAAACTAGGGCTTAGGAAAAAAATGTATTTTCACATTAATGCCAGGGGCCAGGGGAAGGTAAAAAAAAAAAAAAAATAACAACCCAGCAGACTATCCCCAAAGGGGAATCAATAGCATGAACAGAACAGACAGAAGAGGGAGAAGCTTGGGGCTAATCATAACCACACAAGAACATATTTCACTGCAAGGAGCAACACACCCTGCACTTTTCGTGGTGTGTTAAATTACTCTGTCTTTACCCCTTCCCAGGCAGTTCACAGCCCAGCAGTTAGTTACAGCACTGTGTGCAAATGCAGTTAGTGAGAATAGTCCACAGCTCCCCATCCCCTGTAATGGACTAGTGTAATTAATCAGAGGCTTGGAAAGTGTAAGCCACACAATGCACATAAGAACAAAGACAGGAGCAATCTCTTGCCAACGACACAGCATTGCTCAGTGACCTGCTTATGTAGCAGTCCCAGACAAGGCTACTAAAGCTGTGACACAGGATACACTGACCCTACCCTACAGAGAGCCACAGGGTAGGTAGTGAGCCATAGCACTCTTCAGGCTGACCTGACTCAGCTGGCATATTTAAAACAAACAAAGACACTGGAAGTGCTGTAAAGGCTTGGAGACTTCACAGAGAACTAATATGGCCTGTAGTTCCAGTAACTGGAGAAAACAGAGATCTGGAAAGGTAGAAGAAAAGCAAGTAAGTTCCCATATCCTTTGGGCCGCAGCAGAAGGAGCATATAATGCATGCATGACAATTGAGCTTTACAGTCTTACACACTGCAGCACTATACTGCAGAAGGGCAGATGTGCTGCTGTTGTCAGTGAATAGGCCTGGAGCACAAAGTTACTTGCTCGAGGTGGCAGCCAGCTCAGCTGCAGAGCTGGTACTGAACATTAGCCTACCGGAATCTAGTTTGCTGAGGTCTCCATGCCTCCTCTCCTGTACCCTGTCATTTTCTCACAAAATCAGTCTCATGACTGAGGACACAAAAGCGTCTACCTGCTCCCACCTAGTCACTAGTTCAGCAAAGACTTCTGCCACACTACTACACTTAGCCCAGCTGGCTGTCTGCTAGCCAGTGCCAGCCAGCTCCCTGGCTCCAAGAACATTGACTCATCACTTGTTTTCAGTTTATATGTAAGTTGTACAGAATAACATCACATCAGAGTTTTAGATCTGAGGTCCTCTCAAAACCCAAAGTTTAAAACAAAGCCCTTTTTCTAAGGCCATTACCTTGTCCTTCAGTTGCTGGCAAAGCTGCAGTGAAACTGTGAAGAAGACAAGGGCATCATTTAACCATGGGACAACACATTCCACTTTATGGACATGGCTGACTTCATACCGCTGGTTGCCAAACTCACTGGAGTGGGGAAAAAAAAAAGAACACAGCTTCACACACAACAGCACAGAGCATAAAAATCAACTGTTGTCTGTTCTCACAGAGAGGAGACTATTACGATTTCTACTACATTTAAAAGAACAACTGGCAAAGTTAGAGAATACAAACTCTCAGTCTACCTCTGACCAGACTTAAGAGTTAAGCTAAATCTAAGAGCGTTAAGTTAGAAACTTTATCACTTTTCAGAGAAGCATAAAAGCCAGAAATGCAAGTGACAATGCCAATAATGTTCATTTTGGACAACTCTCATCTCTAGATAAACTCATGGCACTGTATAGATGGACTGTATCCTGAAAAGTCACATCTTTGAGCAGGCCTTTAAGACCAAGTCATTAAAGAAGCACTGTTACGGGCACCTGCGCATTCACAGGCACAGCTACAGCAAGTGACTGCACAGCTGCTTCATTTAACAAATGCTACTATTAAAACTACATACAGCCATTTGAATCTCATCCTCAGCATACTCCTACAACTGTTACACAGCCCTTGTAGTGACTGTACTTACAATATGGCTCCAGGGTTGTGTAAAATGGACCCTCCAGCAAGCTTGACATTCTAGAAGAGAAGGAAAAGCTTTTAACACTGTAAACAAACTATGTAAACACTTAAGGTTTGCATTTTCAGTAGCCTGACATCAAGAAATGTCTATGCTGCATCTGCCTGAATACTCCATTCATAGGGAATCCATGACATTTGATCCCTTCATGAAAAAGAATCTACACAGTCACTGAGTCCAACTTAGCTAACAAAAGTAAGAGAAGATCCAGAAGAAAAACAAAAGAGATTTTTAGGAAAAATATCCTTACAGAGGACTGCATTTCATAGAGCTTAAGAGTTTAATTCTGTTTTCACAGCATACCACACTGACCGAAACGCAACGGGTAAACAGAAAAGTATCCATCAAAACTGTTCAGAAAACCAAAGATGCTACTTTAATGTAAACTGCAGTAATACAATTATGCCTTTCCAAAACTACACAAAATTATAAACTATTTTGTAAGATAAAGCATTACTTGGCAAAAAATAGTTACTGGCTTTCTCCAGAGCACCAGTATTTTCTTCTGGGTTAAGTGTCCATGACCCAAACTAGATTTAGAGTCAGTATTCTGTCTGCAGCAGATATAAACACAGACACTTAACAGCACGTAGAGTCATTTCTGCATCATCTTCTGCATACCACATTGCACCATGTAACAGTGCATCCTCACAGTGGTACATAGGGAAGGGTAAATAAACTAAGCTTAAGAGATAGCAGGTGTCACCTTGGTTGTGCTGGGCTGCAGCACATGAAGTTGGTAGACAGTCAGGCACAGCTTATTCAGGTTAATATAGAAATTCACAAGGATGTCTGGAGGCAGACCAGGAGTGAACATTTTCTGGTGAGAAAATAAGCAGTTTCTTTGTCAGTTAAAGGACCATTATTTCTAGTGCTGGGAAATCACTACCTTTTTCTAAGCCATACTACAGTTACCCCATAGTGAGCAGGACAGGAAAGAAACAAAGACTAGGTAGCTTGCATGCAATGTTTGTTCCTCTTGCTGCACTTGACAGAAATGGTGTATGCATGATGGTGACAAAAGAGGGTGGAGGTAGCATTCACAAGGGCAAATCATTCCCAGACAAGATTCCTGGGAAGAAAATAGAACTTACTCTCTAAGAAATAGAGTATTCATGCCCAAGTCATCTGTTTTCCTACAGGAAGATTCAGAGAAGCAAAAAATGCAGGGTTTGCACCTACTTCAGCTCTCTTTCTGCCTCAGAAAACACTTGGAAACCCATTTCTAACAGGATGCAGCACAATATCCTAACTGTTGCATACTACCAGACTGTACGGAGATCTAGACCACGACACACTTACTGCGAGACCACTGGAGGCAATCTCTGGTAGAGTTAGAGTGGCTGGAGTGGTAAGCCGATTTCGGGCTCTTGAGAGCTGTAACATCACAGCATCCATAAGCTACAAGATAACATACAGTACACTGCTGAGTGGCAGATAGCATACTGCAGAATTCTACAACTTTTTGCAAGTGTTACAAAAATCACCACGGGCAATACCCACCTCCAGGAATTCAGGCACTTACTGGGAAGGGGTGGCTCCCACATAAATGCAATTTAACTGTTACCACTGTCATAGACACTTGTGAGACAGGCAGGAGCCTTTAATACCAGCGACTGAAGAGAGAACAGCTATTCATTAGAAGAACAGAACATGAGATCAATTACTGATGCTACAGAAGCATCAACAAACTCGTTATGAGCTCTTCTGAAGAGCATTAAGGAAAAACAAGCTGTGTTCTAGTTATCCCCATTCCCACATCATGGATACAACAACTGCTGCATGGCCCCCCCCTTCATAACCATCTATGAGCTAGGGCACTAGAGAAAAGAACCAGCTCATCGTGAGTTCAATCCTGCTAGAAACCACAAAGGCTTATTCAGGCAGACTTCCTTTTCCATAAAAAATGTGGGAAGCAACATTTAAGAGGAATTTAACATATAAGAGGAAGCTCTTATAGAGCTCATAACTGCTAAGATGAAGGCACGTTATGACTAATTTCTCATCCTGCTTCCACCCAAAAGTAAAAAAGTTTTTTTTCTTAGTTTCTTCCTATTAGCAGCCCTTGCCATGTGGAGACTAAAAGGTTTAGCTTTCTCACATTTTATACTGTAATGGACTCTAATGAGTAAATTGAAGCTCTGGTAGCTTCAGTAGGCAATTCCAAGCAAAGGGCTGGTCTTTATTGCCACTCAGCAGCTGGTCTGTATCAGACCAGATATACTACTAGCAAGTAGTACTTTCAAATTGTTAGTTGCGAATACTAACAGCAATCTTTTGACAACTACCTTGTGTCTTCACTTGCCGTAAGCACTGACAGGGAAGAGCATAAGCTCTGTAATAACATAATCCAAAAAAGATCTAGGGAGATGCTTCCAGATTATCATCGTTGGCAACAAAGCACTGACTGCTGATATTACTGTTCACCAGGATGTACAGTCCTGTTACTAATGCTAAACTGGCATAGATTCATGCCAAATATGAGGTCACATGGTGTCAGGTTTAAGCCCATGCAGTAACTCAGCACCATGCAGCCACTCACTCTCCCCTTTCCCCATCCCCTTGGACTGATGGGAGGAGAACTGGAAGAATGTAAACCCCACAGGTTGAGATAGAAACAGTCCATTAACTAAAGTATAATAGAAAACTACTACTACTACTAATGATAAGGTAAATAACGTGGGGAGAGAATATAAAACTAAAAAGGGAAGGGGGGAAAAAAACCCAATAAGCACAAGTGCTGCACAATACAATTGCTCACCACCCACTGACTGATACCAAGCCCAACCTGAGCAGCAATCTGAGCCTTCCATGTAACTCCTCCCAGTTTACATACTGGGCATGACGTGCTGTGGTATGCAATACCCCTTTGGCTACTTTGGGTCAGGTGTCCTGTTTCTGCTTCCTCCTGGCTTCCTGTGTCCCTCCTCACCGGCAGAGCATGAGACTGAAAAGTCCTTGATCAAGGTAAGCGTTACTTAGCAATAACTAAAACACTGGTGTGTTACCAGCACTGTTCTCAGATTAAAGTTGAAAACACAGCACTGCACCAGCTACTAGGAAGGAGAAAAATAACTGTTATAGCTGAACCCAGGACACATGGATACTCTGACATATCAGGTACAACTGGGGAATTCATTTCCAGTACAAGACTCAAGACAGTAATGTACATTAACTGTCTTTGAAACAGCAAATGGAGGGAAGAAACTACACAAGAATGCTTCCTCCTCACCTTGAGAACCTCCGAGCCTGTTTTGAACTGGTAGTTTACATCTCTGTTCATAAGCAGGTAAATGGCTTGGTTAACGTGGTTTCTAGCATCCTGGATCTGCAAAGGTACAAACGTAGTCCTCTTAAGGCAACACTTTAAGATTCACACTAGGAAGTAGAGGTTTCCCTGATTATCTCATTGGCCCTAAGAAGATGGTGACTTCTCAAATGTTAAGGCCATTTCTGTCTAAGTACCAGACACTCATTAACACAAATCTGCCACTGATGCCCAGCTGCATTACTGGGTTCTTCACTCAAGGACTGGAGATGCATAACAGTCTGACAGCTACAGCCTGCATTGTCAATAAAAATATTGCTGCTGCCCTGAAGAAACACAGACATCATGCACTCTTATCCTGGGAGGACTCTGACCATGAGTGCTCAGATAGGAATTCTCACTGTTGATGATGGGCGGTCAGGTCTAACAACATGCATAACGATTTCTTTTTCAAGAATTATTGCAGCTAAAACCAATGACAAATTACATCAATAGCAGCAACAGTGAGCAACAAACATGGATTTCTAATATATTTGTAAACTACGGTTGTTGAGATTGAGAGTTAGATCCAGCATCAAGAGGCTGCCATCATGCCACCTATGTGGCACTTGACCAGGCTGAGGACACAGCTGGCTCAAGTCGCTGTCAAGCATGACCACTTGTAGCCAGGAGACAGTTACCAAAGCAAGGTTGATAGGTTATCCCACTGTTTTCACAGGAGCAAGGACAAACCAGAGGAAGGAAAAAAATGGCTGTGGGAGAAAGTGACTTGTGCTCAGCTCCAGGCAGCAGCATGAAAATTGAGAAGGGGTAGATGAGATTGTGCAATAAATGGAAAAGGTAAGCAGGGAAGCCTGTATGAGAGGTGGCTGCTGGAAGATGGATAATACAGCTTGGGATATTTGTAGCGTGATACATCTACACTGCTTCCCAGCACCCCTAGATCCCAGCTGAGCCTTATAGAGGCCTCCCTGCCATAGATCTGTGTACTGGTTCCTTCTCATCTAGAGCTCACGGATGCTCTTACGAAGCATAAGGCTCTGGAAGCTACAGAGAGAAGAAAGAGATGATAATGTCCACTGCCAGACTGCAAAGGTATTCTGCAGGTACTTGGTCTATGGCATCTCCAAACATCACTTCCAGCCTTTATTTCTTTCAGATGCTTCTGAGCAAGCTACATAGTTCCCGTTACTCAACTCAGCAATGACAATCCTGCTATTATAAGGACTTGCTTCATTCTTATTCCACCTTGATTTTGCTGTTTTCTAATCAAGTTTCTCAAAACTTGTGTGCCTGCACCTGTGTTCCTCAGAAATGTGCCTATACTACAGTTTCCTAACAATGGCTTTACTTTGCACAGAGGAACAAAACTTCAACTGGCACTACTCACTAAGGGAAGAAAACTCACAGTACTTCAAGATACTAATTTTTAATTCAGCGGACAAAGATCACCACATAACCACTGTAAATGCTTCTGCACAGAAGCCCGTCAGGCACTAACACTTCACATCTGAACAATATTAGAACACAACACTTGCAAGTAAATAAAGGAAGGTGTTTCCCATAAAAGCTGGTAGAAGCCTATCAACCAGGCAGCAATAGCAACCAGCCATAAAACAGGACACGCTGCTGAGTGTTATCACAGAAACTTCCTTGACTAGTTGTGAGGCATAAACAAACCCAGCCGTGCTTGGCATTAACATTGAGTACACGATTTTCTAGATTTCTAGAAAGCCACCAGGTAGAGGTTTAACTCCACTGCCAACGCAGTTATTGGAAACAGAACTCAATACCAAATGCACTAATCACCTAAAAAAATCTGAGCCACAGTGAACCATGTGGAATACATCTTTCTCCAGCCTACTCAGCTACAACAGAATAGCTGCAGGAAACTATGTCTTCAAGATCAGGTCCTGAAATCAGGTATTTCCCAGCAAAACCAGGGGAAAGAGATTCAGTGTTCTGGGCAGCCAAAGCCCTCTAGCTATGCCACAAGAGCACAGTGCGATGAAGTTCATTTTCAGCTTAAAGAAATATTTCTGTAAGGGAATGAGAGCAAGCTACTCAAAGTTGCTTCACGTTGCTTTTTGCCCTGCTAGCCTGGGTTTTACAAGCAGACACAAGGCCAGTACTTCATAGCCACCCTAGGCACTCCCTCTGAAGCATTATGATTGCTATGCAGACAGCCTTCAGCTCACTTGTGTTTCAGGAACAAGCATGTCCCACCTCTCTCCCAGCACCATAACTGAATTTAATTGCATCTGTTTCTTCCCTTAGTTTTTACCACTGGAGTTAATGCGGGATGGACATAACCTTCTCTCTCGGAAAGCAAGGGGCTATAGCTACTGCTTGGAGGGCACACATGCCAAGGAGGGGTAGACATCTAAAGTTAACAGTACCTGCTGCAATTTCCACTGCTTGTCTTCCCGAAATGCAAAGTGCGAGAGCTGATTATTTCTGGGCATTTTCAGACTAATGTCCTTGAAGAAAGAAACAAACGCATGAAAGCAAGCAATCCCCACATGAAGAGCATGGAGACTGCCAGTCCCCCTCCATTCTGTCTCTCAGACCATCTTGGCAAGCTGTTTTTCGCTGCCCTGGCATGGCCAGAACCTCAGTCCTCCTACAGGAAGGTGTCAATACAAAGGGCAAGTAGAAAGGCATTTAGTGAATCATGCCCTAGGCAGGTCACACAAACTCACCTCTGAAGGCCCATGAGGAAATTTGATACTAAACAACAAAGGCAGTAAAAGCCAGGAATCCCCATGGAAGTCACCTCCACCACTCACCACAGAGTAGGGGTAGGGTGGTGTTAATGCTGGATCTTAACAAATTTCAGCAGTTGCTGAAACATTAAGGATTTAAGGCCCATTAGGGAAGACTGACAAAGAATACTTACTGATCACTGACAAAGCATAGTAAGGATGGCCTCTACCTTGAGGTCATAGAAGTGTGAAAAGGGTGACTCCCACCCCTTGATGGTGGTTCAAAGCAAGAAGCACTGCAAGTACTCACAGCTTGACATAGGGCATCTCCCTGTAGTGTCAACACTCCTTTCACCTGGTCTGTGCTGAAATGAGAAGAAAGATCTGGGCAACACTAGTCACAGGAGACAACAGACGTACTGAAATATCAATCTAATGCCACCCCTGCCTGTCCCATATAGCTGACCCCCCAAGGCTCAGCTGGGTTATGCAGATGAACCACACACATACTTTCATGTCCTGAGACCTTGGCCTGTGGCCAGCTGCTGTCGTGTTCTTTTTGAACCACCTCACTCTAACTGCCCTGAATAAAACATTATGTTTATTTCTGATCATATCCTTATTTCATGCATTATCTATCAAAAATTTGGTTGCCGTTACAAACAGCTCTAGCAGGCACAAACACAAAATATTAAGATTACTTACTGACACTGGAGTGCTATGTGGTTCATAAGGGAGTTGAAATTTACACACACACACACACACAAGAAAAAAAGCCCACAAACCAAAAATCCCCACACCCCAAACCCTTTAAAAGGTCCTGCAAGAGGGCTTACATCTATAATGAACAATGGGGGAAGAGTGAAGCACCAGGGCCTTCAAGAACTCAGTTTAGCCACACCTTACATTTTAATACACTAGACAGAGACTCTTGATATCAACACTAAGATCCATCCTGCAACAATAACGAATGAATACTAAAATCAACTTTAATATCTAAAGAATGGAACCTTCAAACCCAATGCAGAATCACTGCATCATTCTATAAAATGTTCACCACGCTGTTTCTAAGGACTAATGTGTACTACTTTGCTTGCAACATCTGCCAGAGTGCAGCTATTCAGATCAAGGGCTATACTGAAGATCAAAAAATGGACAGCTACTTCAGAAGAACTGCACTTCTATAAGCACCTTCCACACCAGATCTCAGTTTGCTCTGTGCAAAATATCTTTTTTACTGCTATTTTAGGGAGATTAGGACAAAGGTAAGATTTGTCCACAGTCAGAGTCAGAAACTGAGCCAAGAGCAGAATTCAGGTCTTTTAATTGCAACTCCCTACACCTATAATCAGGAAAATGCCTCTTGGCAAAACTGCTGACAACAGCACACTGATGCAACCCACCAGTGAGTGGTCAGTAACCAATGACTATGTTAGAGGTGTTAGTAGGAAATGGCACAAGTCTGGCTAAGGCAGCCCTGAAACACAGCTACAGACTGTTACGTTAACCCGCCAGAAGAGTCTGGTTTTCCTTAAGACAAAAACTTGTATTAAATAAAACCCCTTTACTCGTGGGGTGCTGTAGACCTTTGCATCAGATGCTAGAGGAACAGCACCCTGCATCACAGAGGAGAGCCCCCAGCACAAGCACAGCCCCCACCACGTGGCCTGACAGATCAGCAGAAACCCGCTGACCATAACCACTTACCCGGATGTGCTCAGCACAAAGTTCTCCTGCTTGACAGCTCCTCCCAAGCCACTGGCAGGCAGGGCAAAGCGTTGAGAGGCCTCCTGCCCGAAAGAGGACATAGTAAATGCTGGAGTATTCACTGGGGCCCAGCACACCTCAAGCCAGGGACAAAGAGAAGAGAAGAAATGCAGATGCCAGCAAGTGGCCAAATACAGAGCAATCATCTTTGCAAGCCTCCTACAAACCACCTAGCAGAACATATGGATTTTACCTCATCCTCCTGCAGGACATACAAGAAAGCTGGAGAGGGGCTTTTGACAAGGGCCTGAAGGAAAAGGACAAGGGGAAATGGCTTTAACCTGACACAGAGAGGAGATTGAGATGAGCTCTTAGGCAGAAGTTCTTCCCTGTGAAGGTGCTGAGGCGCTGGCACAGGTTGCCTAGAAAAGCTGTGGCTGCCTCATCCCTGGCAGTGTTTAAGGACAGGCTGGACAGGGCTTGGAGCAACCTGATCTAGTGGAAGGTGTCTCTGACCATGCCAGGGGGTTGGAACTGGATGAGCTTTAAGGTCCCTTCAACCCAAACCAGTCACAGATTCTATGACAGGTGCAGACCAGAAGAAAGCTCAGTGCACGCAGCCCATGGCAAAAGGCCTTGTAAATCCCATGCTTCAGCTGTCACTCTGCATAGCCCAGCCCAGCCCTGCAGGCCCTCAGGGCCATGGTAGTGGCCCTTTCTCATCAAGCTCCCTGCTCTGGGCTGCACAGCGCAAGAACCATTGGTCCCTTACCCACTTAGGGAAAGGTGAAAACCAGCCCTCCTTACTGGTTATACTGGCTGACAGCTGTCCTTTAATCACACTTTACCCTTAAATCTCTAACAAATTCTTCAAAACAGACACTATATATAGAGATACTGCAGGCTATTGTCACCTGCTACTGAGTCACATCCTGGGTTGGCACTACAGCATTCTGACCTCTCCTGGCACCCACCCCCCGCCCTTACCTCCACATTTTTGTGCCTGCTCTGGCATCAACCAGGAACCCCCTCAGAAACCTCAGGGCATGAAGAAGCTGGGTCTGTTGAAAACTAACCTAGCAGGACAGCAGTGAGCTCTTGTGCATACAATCCCCTTTGGCCAGTTCACCACCCCCCTGCATGGAAAAAGCTATACCCAGCAGCCCAGGCTCAGTATCATCACATCACACCTCTGTAAGGGGCAGGTAGCAGCACAGAAGCAGGAATATTGGGTATATCGAGTGAAGGATGAAGTGCATGCTACTAATTACTGCACAAGTAGTAGCTTGTCAGCTAAAGGCTATCATGATCGCTTCCACCATCACATGACAGAGTTACAGGCAAATCCAGATTCTCTGTTATAGCAGATATTCCCATCTCATGCAAATGCCTGTCAGACAAGTCTGGCTGCCTCCATGTGCCTTTTCAAAGCAGCTCTCAGCAAAGACGGACAAGAACAGAGCAATCTAGGAGAAATCAGCTTTACGGAGTCCTCAAGATCAGAGGGTAAGCAGACACCTGAGACAGCACTAGACATGCATGAGGGACGTTTCTGTGCACCCTCTACCAAGAATTTTTTCCTCCAGGAGAAATCTACCACCCTTCCTCAAATGGGCGAGCTAACAAACCCACAATACAAAAAAACAGATGAAGCAAATTAAACCTTACCTTCAAAATATCCTGCAGCTGTTTCAAAACAACATGGACCTCTTCTTGTAAAAGCCATTTAAATTCTTCTTCCTACATTGTGGAAAGATAGCAGTGGAATCATTAGAGACAAACACTGGAAACAGATCTCTCAGTCAAACATGAAAACTATTTAAGTTCCAAGTATTCTGCTATGTCCATGTCATTTAAATCACATGCTAGTAGAAGAAAAATATTTAGTCCTAATTTGTTAAAGGGCCTTACTCTCCATCCTAACCAAATGAATTGTCCTTATTCTTGTTTTGACATTGTTTCACAAAACAGCCTTCATACAAATCACAGGATTGGGAAATTCACAAGATGTGAATTTCAGGGAAATGCGCAGACCCGGCTGCTTCAAAACCTGGGACATCTATTTAAGCTGCTGGAGTGGGCTGACCCTGGCTGTTGTGCAGCCAGATACCCACTCAGCTTCTCCCACTCCCCCTCCTCAACAGGGTAAGAGGAAGAAATGAGATGAAAAGCCTGTGGTTGAGATAAAGTCTAATTACCATCAAAGGCAAAACAGACTCACCTTGCAGACAAATTAGGTAGTGAGAAACAAAGACAATACCTAAAACGTTTCTCCTCCCCCACGCTGTAACATTTTACCAGGCAACAGCAGCCTAAAACTAAGCTGAAAAGTAGGTGGCAGGACAGAAAAGCCGAAGACTCTCCATCACCTGGGCAAATTCAGGAAGAAATAAACTCAGATCTGGCAGCACCGCCTCCAGCCTCAGCCAGCAGGGAAGCCTGTATAAAGCAGATCCTCAAACCAGACAGCTAAGCATTGCTGTTAAACCACAAGGCCCCATGCTGAAAATTATCACAGAAGCAGGTGACAGGAGCAAGAAGGGACAAAGAAGAGATTGACACTTGCTGCCTTAGAAGAGAAATTTTCCACATGGACACTACTAGAAGTAAATTAATTGAGCAGGTTGCCCACAGAAATCATGGAGAAAATTTAAGCTTGTGGTTTCTCTCCTAGACAGTCCCTGCTCACCATGAAAAACACAAAATAACTACTCCCTGATGTGCTGTCACCTTATGCATGAGTTATCTGAATAAAGAGTAGGACAAGGCCAGTTCTGTTTCCACAAATGGTCACCCAAAGCAGGTACACACTACTATAACCTAGGCAGGATTCTCCATTATCCTTCAAACCAGCGTGGCTGCAGGACTACTGACTTTCGCCATTTAATCCTGTTTCGGGTTCCTGGGCATCACACCAATATACTGGATTCCTTGTTCTTTTGTTCTCCGTTACACTCACTCTCCTTCAGGTTCACAAAGGAACAGAACTCATGCAGGTAACACACACACACCCCTTTAGTGCCTTTGCCACCCTACTGCTGCCATGCACACGTTTCCACTGCACATCATTATTGGTATCTTTCACCCCATAAATGACTGCACAAGATCTTCCTGCCCCAGTATTGATTTTATACTAAGTCAAGTTCATTCACCATGTCTGCACGACTACACGCCTTGTGTTTTGGTGGAATGCAGTCGTATCATTCTAAAACACAGTAACTTTAGAAAACCACGGTTTTCACATGTGGCTTTCTGCTCAGCCCAGATACATCTCTCAAATTCCCTCCTTGGAGAGGAAGCTTTCACTACTCCTTGCAGACTGTGTTAAAGGAGGCATCTGCAATACCAGCAGGTCCAGGTCATCCCTTACCTTTATCAAGGCAATGAGGCTGCTCTGACATATATTACAGAATCACAGATTCATATGGGTTGGAAAGGATCTTTAAGACCATTTGGTTCCAACCCCCTGCCACAGGCAGGGACACCTTCCACTTTCCACTGGACCAGGTTGCTCCAAGCCCCATCTAGCCTGGCCTTGAACACTGCCAGGGATGGAGCATTCACAACTTCCTTGGGCAGCCTGTTTGAGTGCCTCACTACTCCCACAGTAAAGAATTTCTTCCTTACATCTAACTTAAATCTTCCCTGTTTAAGTTTTAGCCCATTACCCTTTGTACTATCCTGCCTATCATCTGCTGGGCCTGGTCCTCCACCAAGCAGGATGCTGGGCTATGAAAAACACCAAGGTCACGTAACCCAACCAGTGACTGCCGCAGGCAGGGCACCCACCCGCGCCCGGACCCGACCGTGGCCAGCGCAAGGAGCGGCAGCGACCCCAGCGGGTCCGCGGCCTGCGCCAGAGGAGGCCAGCTCAGCGAGGGCCGCCACAATAGCTGAAGAGAGGCTCTGCGAGGAGGAGCAGTGCTAATGCTGAGGGCAGCACGGCACCGGAGCCCGGAGCCGGCATCAAAGCCCCACCGCGGGGCGGCAATCGCAGAGCGCCACAGCCAGCCGGCTAACAGCCCGTTCCACGAGCAGAGGAGCCGCCGGAGCCCCCCATGCCAGCCCACTCACCAACACCATCCGCTCGGCCGCGCTCGCCATCGCCGCCGCCATACCACCATCCGCCGCTGGCCCCTCCCCTTCCCTGCTCCCTCGGCCGCCCCCATTGGCTACAACCACTGCTTCTCCGCCCGGCAACGCAGCCGAGGCCTCGACTGACTGAGCAGCGCCGCGCTCCCAGCGCCACCGAAGCGTGGCGAGGTGACGTTAAGCGGGGGAGGGACAGCGCCGGCGGGCGCGACAGTGGCACCGGTAGGGTAGCACCAGCGGAAGTAGAAGTATTTATTCCTCCTATCTCCAGCCAGCCATCGCTGTGATTGAGAGATAGGGCACTTTGGGTAGATTGGAACCCCAAGTCAAGCTGTGTACCTCCTGTGTTTTCATTGCCCTTGTGGAGCTGTTGGAGAGAGCCTAGAGGAGGCCACTGAGGTGCTGCGAGGGCTGGAGCAGCTCTGATCTGGAGCCAGGCTGAGAGAGCTGGGCTGGTTCAGCCTGGAGAAGAGAAGGCTCCTTAAGGGGAGACCTTAGAGCAGCTCCAGTGCCTAAAGGGGCTACAAGAAACCTGGAGGGGGGCTTTGGACAAGGGCCTGTAGGGACAGGACAAGGGGGAATGGCTTTAACCTGACAGAGGGGAGATTGAGATGAGATCTTGGGCAGAAGCTCTTCCCTGTGTGAGAGGTAATAAAGGGTTAATGAAATTTTGCTTTCACCAAGCATATGTGGCCTGCACAAGATAAAAGCTTACCAAACATGACCATCCTGTAATGTAAAACCAGTGAGAGAAACTGAAAGAACTAACACCCACAGGGCTGGTCAGAACTGGCTCAAGACCCAGGGTGAAAAGTTCACCTTAGAGGAAGACGCCTTACTTCATCCCAAAGACTCCCAAAACGACCACCAGGAGGCAGAGAGCATCCACCGAAAGGAGGAGACCAGGGTGGACTTACGGAAATCCTTTCAGAGAAGCAATTGTAATAGTTTCTCCCTGTTCCCTGGATAACTCTGAATATGTATTTGGCTGATGCAATAGAGAATGGATAAAAAGCTTGTGTACGGGTACAACGGGGCGCCTCTAGCTATGGTCATGCATCCAGCGCTGTTTTCTTTGATCCATTGACTTTGTCCCTAATAAATTTTTTAGAAGTGAGTGCATTTCTCACACCTGTGACAGTGCTGAGGCGCTGGCACAGGGTGCCCAGAGAAGCTGTGGCTGCCCCATCCCTGGCAGTGTTCAAGCAAGGTGTCCCTGCCCATGGGAGGGGGTTGGAACTCAATGAGCTTTAAAGTCCTTTCCATCCCAAACCAATCTGTGATTCTGTGATGATTCTATGAATAATGGGTAAAGACTTAGAAGTCTCATCACTTTCCTCTCAAAACTCTGAAACGGCAATAAGTTTATTCTGGCACTGAAGTCTCTTTGTTGAAGTTAGTGGGTTTTAACGCTAGATTTACTGCAGGTGACAGGTGGCGAAGCAAAGAGCACCATCATCTTCACTGCGTCAGCAAGGTGGCTGTGGAATGGAAGGCACTGTTCATTCACAGAGCACGTAAAATTCTGATACTACCTGTTTCTGCTGTAGGCACAACTCTAATGTGGTGGCCCTGCTCCCCCACCTTCTGCATTGCTTTTAATTACAGTGCTAACCCTAACTCTGCCATTCATATTAGCTAAAGCATATCAAGTACTACACCTCAGCAAACGAACATCTACTGCTGTTTGACAGCAACTGCTGTCTGGATCATCAAAAAGCAATATTCTGGAGCTTGCAAACAGTTCAGTTAGGCAATCTTGTCCCAGGAAACCCCACTCGCTGCTGAGTTGGTGCTCTTAAGAATTAGTGCTCAAAAAAACACCAAAAGCCAGAAGGACGGGTGCTCCAGACACAGCAACTGGGCACCAGGCTCCCAATACCTGGCCAACACAAGAAGTCACCAACATCAGAAAATTCCTGGGCCTCCACCTCTCAGCATTCCTTACTTTAATACAAAGCCTTCCTCCCCCTCTTAGCCCAGATGCACACAGCCCTCTGCATGTGGAGTCTGGAATCTATCCCAATTAATCCTTTGTACTGCCTCACTGACAAGATCAGGCTTCTGCAAGGACCAAAATGCTCTCAGGCATACTGCTGGTTTCCAACATCTCTGAGTTTTGAATGTTTTGAGGAACGCGCACAATTCTTTAGTACCGCACTTTAGGTTTGATAGGCTTTAGGAACTGTCACAAGAACACTGTGTTACCAAGAAAGGTTTTATTCTTTTTGCCAGTAGCTTTGTTAATTGCACAAAAAAAAATCTTTTTGTTTTGCCATTTAAACATTTTCACACATCCTATTCTGAATGACAAACAATTAAAAACAAGGCAAAAAATAAAAATTCACAACCTTAATTAACTACAGGATCTATCATTTAGGAAAAAAAAGGTTTTTCTTACAAGCTTTTCACAAGTGTCACATTTTTTCTTTAAAAAGGAGGGAGTCAAAAAAAGCAAACTGCTAAAACAGAAATCCTCATAAAAGGAACTTTACAGAATTCTCAACAATATTAAGACAACACTGACTAGCCAGTTTTATTAGAGCATCTCAGCCTCCCCCTTTTTCCTCCCCCACATCTCAGGCGTAGAACAGATGAAGATCCATGTTCAGAGGCTACAGACATAAATACAAGAATCTGAGCAAGACTGACATGAGTTCATCTCAAACGGCATCTGAAGCAGTTGGGTTTTCACCGTTTCCTCCCTCCTCACTTCATATCCATGTCAGAGCCCTCAGTCTCCTCCTTCTCCTCCTTGGCCCACCGGTGAGTGTACCTCACCTTCCAGCCACTCCACATCCACCTTCCTCGCCAGGAAGCTGCAGTCAGTCTTTCTCAGCATAAATTACAGTGTTGAAGTAGTCTGCACCTGCCACTTCCACATAAATAATCAAATCCGTTTTGAGTACTACAGTATTTCTGGAAAACAAAACCTGCAGCAGCAAGGTGCTAGGGAGTGTTTCTCCCGCTCACAAATACAGTTGAGTTCACTATGAAATACAGGTCACAGGACTTGAGACCTCCTTTTGTACTCTCACTCCATCCAGAGGCACCACAAAGTAAAGAAGAGGGAGATCCTCCATTCCCTTTGCTCAGAACCATTCACCTTCACTCTCACCCAAAAGACCTCCACAGAGACAGGTGAGGGATGCTGCTGCACTGGCTCAGCACAGTTTCATTCTTAACTGGACCTGGGACAGTACCTTCCTTTTCCTCCCAAAGGATTTCTTATACTATAAAACCTAAAACTTACCTCCTGCCCCCAAAAACACCATTTCCCCAGATGTCCTCAATACACGATTCACATAAGTGATTTCTTAACTGCAGTGTATGTTTAACCAAGGACTTCTGATGCTAACAGCTGAGCTCTTTTGGATGGGGGAAGCGCAAGTGTGTCAAAAGCAGGCTAATGGCTGGTTATCCTGGGTAGTTATATGTGCCTTTAATATGGATATCTACATGCAGGATGACAGTTGCACTGTCTAAGAAACATGTATAACCAGTATTGTTCACGCATACCACTGACAAATGGGCAAACTGATGTCTAACAGTTCTATTACTAGATGTTCACCACAGGACATAATGTGTAACACAATTATCGGCCCACAGATAATGGTGATCACAGGCAGTGAAATAGTCAACAAAGTAACATTTACAGCATTAGGTGTTAGATGTCATGATTCATAACAAGTATCTGATACTTTCTCTGTTTCTTAATAACGTGCCCCTGAATCATATGCACATGCTACACAAAGCAGGATTGGTAAGAAATCCTAACCCACAGGAACATTTCCTTACACAGCCATGAAGTTACCAGAAAAATAAGATGGCAGGAGGGGCAGACCTCACAGGTTTAAAGGAACATGGTCTCATTTGAATTTGCTTTCTTTCCTGTCAGAATCCTAACCCAAGAAAGGAGATTGTGCCACTGAAGAGATTTTGGCCAATAAAATTTCTTACTGGCATTTTACTAACTCTCAAGTCTAAAATGCAAGAACCCTCCTAAAAGGCTAATGCTGAGAACAATAAGTGCGAACGGGGAGGAAAGGGAAAAAAAACCCAAACATGCTCTGTGAATTTTTTGAGAGACAGACTCTGGGTTACTCTGCTAGCAACACTGAGAGCATCTCTGCCCTTCATCCTTGGCATCTGCAGTTAAAGTCCCATATTTCTAGTCTAGAAAGCTAGAAGCTCAGCAGTGAGTGGCCTTAGCCTCCCATTTTATTTCCTAGACTTTCTAGAAGTTACTATCTGGCCACAGAGTCACAGGCACAGGAAAAAGTTTCACACTGTGCTAGGGTCATGCCCAGAGCAGTAACACTTAAGAACATGTATGGAAAATCTGACATGTATAAAGATCACAGATCAGTACACAAAAACATCCCTGTGAGGTAGGCATTCATCACCCACCTTTCCAGATGGGCAAACAGGCTAAGGGATATAATGACCATGCAAAGGCCAGAGAGAGTGGGAAGCAGCTCAGGAATCCCAGTCTCTTTGCTCTATAATTGTTCTTTTCACCCCTTTCAGACTCATTGCTCTGATTGTGACACTGCTGTAATCCAAGACACCTTTGTCATTACTGTCTACAAGGATAAAAAAAACAAGAATAAAGCAAGTGAAGCAACACAACATAAGCTAAGACCAGGAGCAACCCTAAGGTTTGCTCCTTCCCCAGAGTATCTCTGCCTCAGTTTTAGGCTACATGTTACTCTTGCAGTTTTCTATGCAAACGTGTTGATGTTCAATGCTGTTTTGGGGATGGGCAACTGTGATTAGCCTTTTAGGAGGCTCACTTAACACTGGCATTCTCTCATTTTCATTAAGGTTTGTGTTCCTTAAGCTACAGCTGTCTGTACAGGGGAAGACATGGATGTAATCTGTTCTTCTTAACTGTACAAGAAATTCCTCCATCAGCGTTTTGGGGAGGTGGAAGTTTAAAAAGAAACAGAATCAAGACAGTGTTGCATGCAACCCCATTACCTTCTGAACTGCCACTCTCCTCCATGGGAGGTGCTTTGTTCTCTAACAGTGGCCAATTAACAAGAATGCTCCTCACCTTACTTGGGATCAAGGACTTTACTGATATTCATAGGCAGATGGGAAGTATGTCACCTGTCCTCTAGATGCAAAGAGTCCAACACACGCATTATTTCATGGCAAAGAAGAAAAGGGATCATTAGAAACAGCATCTTGGACAAGCATACAAAGAGGAAAATAAAAGCAGCCAAGCAGCAGATTTCTGGCAGAGTTGCCTCAGAGCTTCTGAACAAGCCGCCACTGTTCTGTTCCATGACTGTCAGTGCATGGCATGGATTTTTCTAATTAGACTGCAACAATCCAAGCCCCCTCCTCCCCCCGCTTCTGCCACCAGGGGAAGGCTCACTGCAGCAGCTGCCTCCATGGCAGATCTCAAAGTCTGTATATAAAAGTAAATGGAAAGACAGAGATGGACTGGTCCAGAGTTAAAACCCAGTATCATAATAATATTAATCAATAATCATAGTATTAAGAGTAAGAACGGTGTAGCCTAGTGGATGTAGGCCCTGTACACTGCAGACATGTCGTTGTCTGATTGGTCCAATGCTTTTGCTCGTTTATAGACCTGGAGAAGAGAAATTAGGAAAGCATCAGTGCCTGCACTTGTGCAAAGCCTTTCCCCAGCAGAAAAACTACTTTGCTGACCACTGCAAACCAGAGAACTGCTTTGCATGTCAAGTCATTGGAGCAGCACAAATCAGAACCCCAGGTCTTGGTGAGGCCATCTCTGTTTACTGATGTGACATTCTAAGGGCTTCTAAAATCAAAATAAATTCAGTTCCATCCTACTCAAAATGTATTTCAATCACTGTTCCCTTGTTATGGAGATGATGTAATTCTTAGAGTTTGGCTCTTGCTGACAAATGGCTCTACTGAAGAAACGCTGAGCAACACACATCTGAAAACTGAGTAACTCTTACCTCATTGGCAGCAGCTGCCATGGGAGTTGGGTGGTTGACAGAATCACCCAGTGCAATAGCTAATCTAAGATCCTTCTGTATGTATTTCAGGTAGAAATCGGGTTTAAAGTTTCCTTGCAAGATATCTGTCGAGAAGAATGCATGCAAAAAATAAGCATGACAAAAGTAAATCAAGCCCACACTGCAAGGGCATGTAACTCCACACCAAACTTCCCTTTCCCATGCTGAGCACTGGGAACACTGCTTTTAGCTCTTCTGTTTCTCTGCCCTCTGTCTTTAACTGGCCACAGCAGATGTCACTACTGCCCACTGACAAAGCAAACTGACTGCAAAGCAGCTTGCCCTCCACTTCAGTTATTACCCTGGCCAGTGAAATCCTCACTGTGAACTCAAATCCTAAGCAGGCTGTAGACCATGCAGAGCTTGGGGTGAATTCTCAGAATCCCTGGCTATGAAAGGAAAGGAATGAAACTCAGCTCTTCATTTTCAGAATGCTTAAGATACCCAGAATCCCAGGCTGATGAAGATGGGATGGTTATTTTCTCCCTTCTGCCATTATCTGAAATGCTGCTAGGTTGTGGCAAATGTCGTGTAATAAAACAATGTAAGAGAACTTTACTTTGGCACTTCTGGTCCAGGAAGATGCTGGCAAGCTGTCCCTGATTGAGGATATCCAGAAGGGTCTGTTGGGACTGGCCAGTCACTTGAGCCAAAGTCAGTCCTTCTGCTATCGTTGCCATGAAGCTGCCTTGGACCATGTTGACAATCAGCATCATCTTGGCAGCATTGCCTACTTCACCTGGGAGTGAGACATACCATTGGGCATTCCTCCAGAAGAGTTACAGCAGCCTTGCTCCCCCATCCCACACACTACCAGACTCTTCATATCAAGCACTTGGCAACTCTCCCTTCCCCAGAAAGACTTCAGAAACTCACCCATTTTGCAAGTACTCGAAGGAAGAAATTGTAAAAAAGTAAGATTTAAAATGAAAAGCAGCATGGATTCTCCAAAATGAGCCAGTATTCAAAAGAAAAATCACAGAATCAACCAGGTTGGAAAAGACCTTTAAGATCATCAAGTGCAACTGTTCCCCAGCACTGCCAAGGCCACCACTAAACCATGTTACCAAGGGCCTCGTCTACCTGGCTTGTGAACACTTCCAGGGACAGTGACTCCACCACTGCCCTGGGCAGCCTGTTCCAATGCCTGACAACCCTTTTGGGGAAGAAATTGCTCCTAATATCCAGTCTAAACCTCCCCTGGTGCAGCTTGAGGCCATTTTCTCTTGTCCTGTCACTTGTTCCTTGGGAGAAGAAACCAGCCATCTCCTCTCTCCATCCCACTTTCAGGTAGTTGAAGAGAGCACTAAGGTCCCCACTAAGCCTTCTCTTTTCCAGACTAAAGAACCCCAGTTAAACCTCCAGTTAGGCTGGAAGCTCTGAAATCAGCCAAGGTCCAAAAGAACAGGCATACTGCCTACAGAGACAAGAAACAGAGAACACATATGCCTTTTGGACTCCTTGCTGGAATTCTCAGTCTGACTAAGAAATTCCTATCAGGCCCTTTGTATTTCAATTACCTAGAAAAAATGAGGTCTTCCCCATCGCTTGGAAACAGCTACTGCAGTCCTCATATAAACCCCTGTCGCCAGCTGCCAGGATCACAAGCATCCCATCGTTAGATAGCTGCTGATTTCCTGAGACCGGTGCTTCCAAAAAGCGACCACCCCGGGACACGATCACCTGGAAAAAGAGCATGCCTGGTTAGCTGTGCATGAACAGCATGCACTGATGCTGTGTAGGCAGTACAGCAAGACCATTGTTTAGGGCATTCATGTCCCTGAGGACAGAATTTTAAAGCAGAATAAATAGCTTAGACACATAAAGAGAGAACACTAACACATGCGCCATCTTGCAAATGGTACTTGAGACCAAGAGTTGCCCTCCCACTCCAGCAACACTTTCCTACACCCATCACTACTGTGTGTGTTTTAAGAAGCTGAACTTAGGTGCTTTTGCCATGGTATCGGTAATGGACAAAGAACCAGTGCTGAAGCTGTACACGTGGTGTAAGAATCCAAGAAGATATCCCCCCTCTTTTTCCGCAAAGAGGAAAGGCCTTTCAGAGATCTCTGCAGCCATAGGTTTACTAATATTACAACTCCTCACTCTCCCAGTTCACGTTGTACACTACTGCATCGCTAACATGTCTGCTGAAACTTCACCAAAACCAGCTCCCCTTCCTCATGCAACACCACACATTGCTTTTAGGGCAGAGAATAACAATAATGATGCCAAAAAGGAAAGAAGATACTACTTCAGAATGTGTCTACAGAAGTCTTCTCTATATTTCTACAAAATGAAACAAGAAGGCACTCTTTTTCCCCAATCAGAACATTTAAAATAGATGATTATGCATTTTATCAATTTAAGAGCAGCTACTAATCTAGACAGTGCTTTGTTCTCCAGTTTGCTACAGAATACCAATCTGCTACAAATACTTCTTAAGGGATCAAAATTTGGCTACTGTCTGCATTGGTGCCACCTAACAGCCCTGCCCAATCTACAGGCTTTGTTTTATCATCTGGGAATGTCTTGTCCAACTCTGTTTGCTAGTCAAGATTTGACTGTTTATGTTGTCCTATTTTCCTGGGACTTGAGTGTTTCCTAAAAGAAGCCCAAGAATCTTCAGAAGCATCTTTATTATCAACAGCTTACTGCCTGAAGCAAGAACTGCAGTACTGCTGCTGAATCACAGATGTCAGAAGTTCAGTTAAATGTGATTACCTGGGCCAGCTCTGTGACTGTATCTGCATCCACGGTGGACATATCCACATAACACTTCCCTGGGCGAATACCCTGCAACACTCCACTCGGACCCAGTACCAGCTGTGGGGAACAGAAGAACGGTAAAGCAATAGGGTGTCTGCAAAGAAACTCCAATCCTGCAGAAAAGCAGTTGAAGTGAGCCTGGCACTGCACTGGTGGACTCCTACAGGGATATCAAAACCTAGCCCCCAGGGGTTATTTTTTTAAAGTATGGTTTTTGTTGGGACATTTATTTTTACACAGCTGCACTGCCCAGCACCTTCAATGACCTATCCAGCCTACCATGGCTGGTAGGAGTCAGAACTGGCAGTGACTGTATCATGTAGTCTAGCTGGTGGAGGAACAATAAGAGCTAATCCTTACATCCTTTGCTGCTTTTGGATCTGATACACAGGCAAAGGTGATGTCACAGGTGGAGACAACTTCAGCGGGGGTTCTTCCCAGCCGTGCCCCCTCCTGGATGAACAAATCACACTGCAAAAGTCACAAATCCAAATGTAAGAAAAATTAAGTCTGGAGCAAATGGGTTCTCTAGCATTTTGCTGAAACAAAGTCTGCTGCTAGAACCAAATTCAAAAGGAGTCAGGTATATTCATAGCAACTGGGTTGTCAGCTGCTGGTTTGTCCATACACACATACAAGGGCTCTTCTGCAGCTTTTCTGAAGCCCCAAGTGAAGAACTTCAAAGAAAGACACAGGAAAGAGAATGTTTTGGTGAAATAAGAGACTGAAGGTTGTCAGGTTTGGAGGAGAGATGAGACGAAAAATAATGGTAAACAGACATAGAAAAAGGTGTTATTGGACATTAAACAGGAATACGCACAGCTGAGACATGTTTCAGTGGCCTGCTGCTTCAGAGTCTTAGCTCCTTCTTATTCTATCCCCTCATATTAGCCAGTTTTTGCAGTTTAAAAACAAAAAAAAAAAATCTTTCAGTCCCTTTTACCAAAGTAACCACAGTGCTCTTCCTTCGATATTCCACAGTACCATCCAACTACCACCGCTCCCCTAGTTACCTAACAAAGGATAATACTGGCTAGAATACAAGTGTAATATAAGCTCCATCTTTACTTTGGATATACCTATAAAACCCTTTTCATCCTGGGCTTACAACACAGCAGGTTTTCAACAGAATCTTTGTTACTGCCACATGAACAGAACAATGGATGTGTAGAAAAGGCTGTGGTCTGCATCTTAAAACACCACTCTTGATATCAACTCCCAAGCAAATCTTTTTGTCTGGCTCCATGAGACAATGACTTGTCTATTTATATGAGCAGTATTTCCAGAGGCAATTTACATTGCATTCCCCACCATATACACAAGGTTATAATTGTTCTGGCAACTCTCTCCTCTCATACAAAATGGCAATGGGATGGGGACTGTTCACATAGGAGTGACCGTATTATAACAGACTACAGCTTCATCTAGTCAAAAGCGGCTCCCAAAAATCACCTAGGAATTAATAAAAAGCAAGGTGGCAAGCATATACTTGTGTTTCCTGGGCACCCTCTCCCACATTTAGAAAAGATTAAATTTCATCATCTGTACCTTAAGCACATGCCTACCTTCTCAGCAGTCCGGTTCCAGACAGTAACAGTGTGACCCATCTTCAGTAAGTTGGAGACAATGCCACTTCCCATTAGGCCAAGTCCCAGAAATCCTATCCTGAGAGGAAGAGATAAGCATTAATGCAAGAGAAAGCAATTGGTGCCAGCCTCTCATGGTCTTGGAGATGAAGAACAAACCCTGAAGCATCACCAGCAAAGAAGTCCCAAAACCACACAAAAACCAAACATGTTCAACTGCAGCCACAGCTAGAATAGGCAGATACTGAGCTTTTAAAGCAAGCTAGTGTTTATTTTGCTTACCAAGCATCCCTAACAATTTCTTGAAGAATCTCTTTAGTCTGCTTCAGAAGACTACCAAAATGTAACAGGTTTGCTTGGTCTGGGCTTTTTGTTTGTCTGGGAGGATTTGTTTTATTAAAATTATTCCTCTTTTGCTTTCTGTTGCCAGCCACTGCCTTATTGAAGATAAAGGGAATTTTCAGAGATCAACAGGTGCTTCTCTAATTAATTTTCTGATTTTTAAACTAAGTCACATGTACAGTGACTTGCTTATACTATTGACTGACTAAAATCTTTATTTTAATAAAGCTCAGCAAGGACTGATGGGCTAAGCATCACACACAGACCTAACTAGATAGGGCTAGGTCTGTGCGTGATGCTTAAAAGTAGCCCCTGCTCCACAGCTGTGATTTCAGATAGGCACAGAAAGAAAGGAAGCAATAGGCCAGTACAGGTCACCATGAGCAATGGCACAACAGTTCCAGACACCAGCTGCCTTCCTCCTCCTACCCTCCCAAAGCTGGCAAAAGTTTTGTTCTCCCTGTGCAAGAAAAAGACAACGTGCTAAAAAGCTCCACCCGTATAGTTACCTGCAACAGGAATTCCTTCGCAGTTATTGCAGCAAGGATCCTTTTATATATCATGTAGCTTCCTACCAAACCAACAACTCTACAAGGAGGTTCTGAAGTGTTCAGTTACATGTCTGATGTAACTTCACGACAAAATCTCCCTGGCAATTCCCCAGTTAATTCTTCAGAATTAGCCACACTACAGATGTGCTTTGGCTTTTGCAAGCCACCTGCACTCACCCAGCTAGCCATGCTGCTTTTGTTAGAGCAAACTCACTTAGACAAGTCAGAGCAAGTAACTTAACAAGGTCCATCTATTTTCAAGTCTCTAAAAGAGATGAGATACTCTTTCTCTCCCAACCCACCTCTGAATCACATATTCCTGTGAGACTGTTTTACCTGAACAGATTCATTGTTATTGTAGTTCCCCTGGAGTACAGTTGAGATCTGACATCCCACGAGAATGACCCTAATGGCAAACAGCAAGCTGTGGCCTGAGCTCAATTTGAACAGAGCGGAAGTTACAGAGTGAAACAGGAAGCTCAAGTTAGGCTTCTCTCACTCTAGAAAGGAGAAGGGGTACGTTAGAAGAAACCAGAAAGCTCACGTGCTACACAGCAAAGCTCTTGCGGTGGGAGAACACGCCTCCCTCGTCCTCTTATCTTCTATGTGCTCAGGAGAGCGATTAAATAATCCCACTCAACTGCCAGGCACTACAGGAGAAAAGTACCCTTTTATCTTTCTGCCTCATACAGCATTCGGAAATAATGATGCTTAATGTTCTGCTGCATGCCTTACAGGAAAAGGGCAACTGCAGAAAAGCCCTCAATCGCAAACTTATCCAGGCCAGACCTTATTCTGAATTTTTCTACTGTACAGCCCCTGTTTGTTTTTAGCTGCCTTCTCCCCTTCTGCACCCCAAATCAGAGTTTCACACAAGGACAGAGGAGATCTGTAGTCAGAGGGAAACATTAGGTTTATTTATTCTCAGTGACAAGCTGGATAATGGCTGCATGTCTGAGCTGGGAAGGAGAAAAAGGGAAACGGCTGAAGTGCGTTGGAGATCTTACTTTTTGTCTGTAGGCGTGATACTGCCATTGACTGCTGTGCTGTCTGCTGCCTGGATGGAGGTGGATCCTGTTTCCTGGGGTGGGGGGAAGGAAGAGTGGAAAAAAAAAAATAGAGTGCACAGCTCTGGAGGAACTGCAAGTCCTCAAGACAATAAGAAAACCCACCAAAACCAAGACTGGCCTTACCTCTTCACAAACTTTCAGCTTCTTCGTAATGGCTTGATAGCAGACAGCTGGCTGCATGGAGAAGACAAAGCATTCAGGGAAAGGACAGTGCTGATTTGCTCTGCTGAGCAAACGGACATAGCCTTGTTAGACAAAAACAGGCAGCTCACCTACCCACCACCATATGCAAAGGAGGACAGCTCTTAGGCTTTCTTCAAAGGGAGAAAATAACGAAAAAAAAAACCTATTGCAACACACTAAGCTCCTCCCTTCCCACCCTGTGCCAGCAGGTACTGCAAACTTCCATCTGTAGTTTGCATGACTGGCTCCTCTAGAGGCAAGGACCCAGGGCAACCCTACTCTCACAATTGGTCCAAATTAAACAGAAATCTTGAAAGCCTGCCATAGAGTGCTTTGCCTCCTACCTATGCCTAGTAAGTCCATGCAGCTATGGAAGCAAAACCTTCTTGTTAATGTGAGAAGGCAGGTGGCTGTCAGCAGATGTTAAGGTGAAGGCTGCTCCTTCTCATACTGCTTATGGTAAGGCTTGTCTAGATTACAACTGTTAGCTGCTCTTAATCCTTCTGGCTCTGCCCAGATCCTCAGCTAAATATAAATCCTTTTTCATTTGATTTGATCTTTTCCTCCTGATGTTCACTGCTGAAGATAAAATCCGGCAAGGCTTCTGACTCTCAGGAGATAAGTTGGCTACATTTTACACGGAGCTTTTCTAATCCTGGAAATCCTGCCATATTCAGCTAGTTGAGAAGTTCATCCAGATGAAGGAACTGGTAGGACAACAGAAGACAAGCTAACAACAGGGATTTTAAACAGAAAACCATGTTTTCCTACCCCTCAACATTCAATCTACAGAATTTACAACAGAACTGTCAAATCCTGGTATGAGATTATCTTTAAGTACTTAAACTATTCACTGAACCCAATGCCAAATCATTCTAAACCTTAAGGCTAGGAAATAATTAAACACATGAGAATCCAATTGCCCCTAGCCCCTGAAGAACAGAGTATGTGTGATACTCTTGTGATGAACTCTTTACACATACTCCTTGTACTTAATCCCAGCACAGGGCAGGATGCCAAACTAGAAAGACCAGGAGAATAATCCTGTCTGCCAAATCCTCACCTTCTCTGTCTGACTCAGCAGGAAGTGATGGAAGTGTGGATCACTGTCCTTCACAGGCTACAGAGAGAGAAAGCACAGGCTAAGAAACATTCCCAGAGAGTCATTGAGCAACCACAGCACAATTCCCTTGTTCTCCCAAGCTCCACAAGAATGACAGATTAAGGTGGAAAATATTAAACATATCAGCTGTATCAAGCAGCCTGTTTCAATTAAGCAGTTTACATTGTGTTTCATTCTCAAAACCAAAGCCATTCAAAATCAAATTCCTCTGGCTTTGGAAAACCAAAGATTATGAGCAACATTAACATGGGACGGAGAGATCTCATATCCCACTTCTTCCTCTTCCCAAGGGAATGAAAACATTTTCTTCCAGCTTCCAGGGAACTCCGTAAAACAGCATTCTGGGAACTGGCTGTGGATTACACCTAGCACTGTCACATGCAAGGCAACCCGTATTCACGGGAACAAGGGCTGTAAACCCAAGTATCTCACCTCCCCAGTGAGCATCATAAGCACTACCCTTCAGTCACACTGTTCTTACTCTGCTTTACTGAACACTTATTTATGCATAAAAAATGAAAGATTTCCAAAAGCTGCCTATGAGAGAAATCAAATGAAACTATTCTGTATGATAATATTCAGACAGGGAGATCCTATCCACATCACCTCCTTCAGTTCTATGAAGCCAGTCCCAGAAATATTTTTGAAACAAGAAGTGCAAAACTGAATGCAGCACATTAAGTGTGAATCTGCAAACCGTTCCACAAAGTAGTATGTTGGGAAATGAGATTTCAGGCTTAATTGCCCAGGATATTGTCTAGCTTTGTTACACTTCAGAATGATAGAACAAGAGCATCTTTGTTCCTACAAGAGGAAAATAAGATCTCACTGGTTTACAGCCCAGAGGTTCTAGATTTGCTTCAACAAACTCAGTTCCTAAATCACATATATTGTAAAGTTTCTTACCTCACTGACACTTGGTGGCCATTTAAATCCAGCCACTGTTCCAGTCATCACTCTCTTCACTGTACTTGACTCTGGAATTGTGAGGTCCTGAGGAGACAGAAGGAGGAGCAGAAAGAGCTTACAACCTGGCTCATTGGCTGGCCACAGCAAGTTGATAATATGAGCACACAGTTTTGAAAAGCACTACAAATGCCTTCCATGTCACATGCCATTCCATGAAGTGTTCATAGTTAAACACACACTGTATTAGTAAACACAGGTGAGGTAAGAAAACATGAACTGCCAACGAAGCAAATCAATCACAGTTATCGCTTCTGAAGAATCCATTCTTCATAGGTAAGAGGAATCATTGCAATTGTGTAATCATGCAACGAGCAGAGAAACAAATGATCAGACTTGATCCAGCATTTTTCTCTGGTGGATGCAGACCTCTGCACACAGGTCTAACTCTTCCAACCTTCCCATCTTAAAAACAAGTAGCCTACCTTCTAAGCCTGCGGCTGACAGTCACATCTGCTCAAGTTTGCACAATCCATGAGACAGAATTGATATGTGGACTCTCCCATTCCCTCAACAGGCCCATGATTTGTAATGTCATGACAATTCCTTTTTTAAATGGCTGAACAGATTAAAATTTATCTTTCTTATTTCCCAAAGATATATAGGTTAAAACAAGTCTTCATGCTATAGCTCACAGACATAAGCTACAGACATACAGGGTTTTATGTTACATGAAGAGAATGTAAAGGACTTCTGCATAGTATGTGTTAGCTTCCTGAAATGAGGGTTTTGGATATCAAAGACTACCATCTTGATTTGCATCCGGAAGTACACTGAAAGCAAAGATTGTGAAGCATGGCATAACATGATCCCTTTGGAGCACAGGTGAGCAAGCAGATTGCCGTAGGTTTATCAGCTGAGGTCTTCCAATGGTCTTCTGGTGTAGTCTCAAGACAGAGCATGTGAATTGTAATGTTCCACTGAAGAAATAATTATCCATTTGGGAAAGGAAGATCTGGACCACAACAGAGAGTTCCACAACAAATAAAGAGGCCGGAACTCTAGATGAGGGTAGACAAAGTATTGGTGGCTATTGTTGCTGCCACAACATCCAGAAATAACAGGGAACTAATGGGCATAAAATAACAATGCTCCAAGTTCGGATCTTTGTGATGGAGAATGGAAATACATCCTATAGCATAGAAGCTGGAATGAATGCAACTAATTCTTCTGGTGGATTCCCCAGGCTGGGTGGATCCCAGGTGGATTCCCCCAGAAGAGTTTCTTCTTTAAGCCCTCCCTAGCACTTAAGAACACACCACCTCTTCTAAGTACTGAGGGTGAAGTGGTGAGACTACTAATCATTTAATCATACCAAGTAGATGAGACGGGAAAAGTCTGGAATCATATGAAGAACCATGCCTTCACTAAACCTTCCAACACAAACTGAACTTGAGGGATGGGCAAGACGAAAGGTGAAGTCTCAGGACACAGCTCTCAAAGCCCTCTCAAGGTGTGAAAAGAGCCACTCAAAATAACTAACTGGTGAAAATTACAGGAAGAATCAACAACATGCTTGCTAAAGGTATCAGGGGGCCAAATGGTCTAGAAGTAGTAACACACAACAGCTTAAAAAACTTGAGACTGAACTGACTCTTCCTGATGGCCTGTTAGTCAAGGTGCCAGTCAACCCTTGAGTCCACCTGTAAAGTCCACAGGGCACTGGTGGACATGCATAACACAAACCTTCTCATCCTTGGGTGGACGCCCCCGCTTCCGGGGGCTCTGATCCTGGGCTCTTTTCAAAGGTGATTTTGATCCTCTCTCTGATGAGACAGAAGAGACCCTCTTTTTTCCTTCCCCTGTGCCCTTCTTCACCTTCCCTTCAGGAAAACTGGCTTTGCGTTTCTCTTCACCAGCAGATTGCTTGCCTCTTTCTTCACTGGAATTATGCCGATTCTTCTCTTCACTGGAGTTATGGGAAGATGCCTGAGAGATTACAGAACAGAAGATGGTAAGAAAAGAAAAGAAGAGCTGGAATGATTTTCATGCAAAACCAAGGATGTGAAAGACCCTGTGCTGATCACTAACAAGCAAAACAACAGCATAGTAACTTGAAAACTAGGTATTTGTTAGCCCTTTGAAGTTGGCAAATGAAGTTCCTGATTAGTTCTCCTGCAAAAACACATCAGTTTAAGTAAGGAGTAACAGAACAGGCCACTTGAAGACTTGCTGGTATCGTGTGCAGATAGATGCACTTCCAGTATACAGAAGACAAGATTAGCAGATATCAACTTCTAGCCCAAGACCTAAGACTAATTTATTAAATCATCATAAGCAGATCAACTAGCCTCTTCAGTTTCTCCATCAGTTTAACACCACCTTTTTCCCATCAAACAAGACTGAGCAGGGAAAAAAAGAGGATACAAGAAGAAAAGAAAAAACTTCAAAAAGAACCCCAAAGGCGTGAAAATGAACCCGTCCTCAACTTGCCAGATGCAACAAACTCCTTTCACACAGAAATGGACCTGATCATCATTCATGCCAGACTTGTTTTGTTTTTCACGGAGTGAAAAAGAAACCACTCACCTGGTCCCTGCCTTTGGTTTTTCTAAGAAACTCCTCTACAGCATCCACAGCTTGCTGGAAGCGCTTACCCTTGTTAATCTTTATCATTTCCTCTTTGTGAGGGTGATAAGGCTTTAGCTGCTCCACTTTGATCCAAGCACTAGAAACAAGAAAATAAGTTAGTTATATTCTCCAAACTTTTTCAACCATCCTACTTCCAAAACCGCACAGATACACCTTTTTTCTCCAGAGCTACTGATGATAGCAGCCCAAATTCAGTTGCTTTCTACAGCCTGAAAGGCTGTGATTCCTGCATTCACCAAGAACTTTCTTCTGGCACTTCGTTTCTCTCTCAAGTTTTATATCCTCTTATGCTAGCAGTGCTCCACTCTAAGCGCTATTCACATATGCTGTCAGCAAGACAGCTTTTGGATGTGATCACAGGTATGTGTTTAGAACAGAGGCAGCCTAGTGACTGCTCTTTTATCACCAGGGGGAATACCCATAATCACATGCTTCCACAAAAGGTAGTCAATAATATGAATCTGCTCGAGAGGTTGTTGAAAGCAGGGGTCACAAAACAATTCTGAGCCATCTACCCCTGTTCAAACATACTTTGCACACACGAGAAAAAAAAGCAAAATTACATATCTCAATAGACCAAATCACAAGTAAAATAAGCACAAACGCCATAGGTTATTGCTGAAGAAGTTTCTGATGTACCTTGATATTCCTCACGAAATCACAAAAATGTTGTCATTTTTGAGGGAAAAGAACCACTCTTCACTACTGATATTTTAAGATGAACTGGTACAATAGCACAGCATTAACCTGGCTGCAGTCTTATGAGGAAACTTCCCACGGCTGCTATATAGGACTTCTTGACACTTACCAAATGTTTAAGTGGTCAAGTATAAGGTGACAACTCTGCTTTCCTTGAGGTTGACAAGTTCTTCTATCACTCCTTCACTGCGGCTTAGGGGAATGCCTTTGCTTTCAAAATTCTTTATGGCTCTCAGAGAACAAAATACCTTACTCTCTCCCCAGATTCAAGCCCAGGCTAATCAGCTACACTGTTACAAAGCTACTTCCATCCAACTGAAAATCGACCTTTGTAAGTTTTAGAAAAGCTTTTCTGACTTTAGGATGGCTAACAGCGCTTCCTAGCACACAGTAAAACCCAATCAAACTGATTTTTTCTGGTCCCAAAACGTTTCTGTTACAAACATCAACTAGCCATGGTTATAGGTGTTAAGTATTTTCCAGTGCAGTTCAGCTCTTGCAAGCAGTTGAAATGGTTTAATAGCTGCCTTTTCAGACACGGTAAGCATTATGTCACACAGCTAAGCTGAACATAAAGATGAAAATAATAGTAATTATTATTATTGTTGTTATGCCTTTCTGGATCTTGCTTGTCCTCTCTTCATGAGTATAACCCTGTAAACTCTTTAAAACCATGGAAATCCTCTTTGCTGGCATTAGCCACTGTAGTAAGCAATCGATATGCTTGAAGCAGACTGCAGCTTTTTGGGAACTAACTGCAAAACACGCTGGCATCCTTCCCACAACGTCACTGCAGACTACACCAGGATGCCCATAGTCTTGAAGCAGACCCCAGTACTGTTTCGCATGCAAAGCTCAATCTTTGCTTAGTTTACATCTTCTTCATAATACTGACTTAATATAATACAAAAAGTAAAATTATTACTTTCAGACTAAAGTCTGCCATCTGGCAACTGTTCAAAGAATCCCATCTAGCTGCCCAGACATTAGTGAACTGTATCTTTAAATTCTCTTCTACTGTAAAGCTCTTCTGAGTTGCAATCAGTGACAAAGCATCCCTAGGTACTAGACAACATCAGCTCACAAAACCCTTCCGTTACATATACGAAGGAGCCAAAATTTTGGACTACATTATAATAAGGCATGATAAACCTTGTTGCCAAATTCGAATTTCTAAATAAAAATTACTTTTTTCTATCAAGGCATTCTCTTATGTTTCTGCACATCCTATCCCTCCTCACCACACATGTCCATTAGCTCCCTTTCTCATTTCTTTTCCTTTGTTATGGAGAACATCTAAAGCACAAAGCTTTCTGGATCATAGCTTCAAAGATGCATCCTGGCACTTATGATCCTCCACGACAAAGAGCTAGTGATCTCAGAGGCAAACTAATCAGTGAAAGACAGTCTTAAATGCTGCTACAATGTTAAAAATAAAAAAAAAAAAAAAAGCCCTGTAATAAAAGTCTTTTCCTTTCCACTTTGTTTTTTTGTGTGTCACTTAAGTGGACAACCTTCTATAAGGTACAAACATATCTCTGCTCGGAACACTTGAAAACAAAAGAACTTTCCACCAAAACAATCATTCATGTTCAGATACAAGATATCTGTTAAGCAATAACCTCAATGCCAACAAAGTCAGATATTTAGGTAAAAGGACTCCAGTGCACAACATATAAAAGCAACTACTATTTGGATCATTGCACTCGAAGAGTTGCAGTCAACAGCTCCATGTCCGAGTAGAGATCAGTGATGAGTGGTGCTCCTCAGAGGTCAATACTAGGACCAATGCTGTTAACATCTTTGTCAGCAACATGGACAGCGGGCTCGAGCACCCTTGGCAAGTTTGCTGATGACATGGAGCTGTGCGGTGCGGTCAACATGCTGGATGGAAGGGATGCCATCCAGAGGGACCTGGACAAGCTGGGGAGGTGGGCCAATGCCTGCCTCATGAAGTTCAACAAAGCCAAGTGCAAGGTGCTGCACCTGGGTCAGGGCAATCCCAAGCACAAATACAGGCTGGGCAGAGATTGAATGGAGCTGCCCTGAGGAGTAGGACTTGGGAGTGTTGGGTGACAGGAAGCTCCCTTTGACATGTTGCTCATGCTCTGGGGATGCAGCCCAGCACACACGGGGGCTCTGGGCTCAAGTGCACATCCCCAGAGTGTGAGCAGCAGGTCAAGGAAGGGGATTCTACCCCACTGCTGTGCTCTGGGGAGACCCCACTGCAGTCCTGTGTCCAGCTCTGAGGCAACAACACAAGAGGGATGCGGAGCTCTTGGAGCGAGTCCAGAGGAGGACACAGAGATGATGTGAGGGCTGGAGCAGCCCTGCTCTGGAGACAGGCTGAGAGAGCTGGGCTTGTTCAGCCTGGAGAAGAGGAGGCTCCAGAGAGACCTTAGAGGAGCTCCAGTACCTAAAGGAGCTACAAGAAACCTGGAGAAGGGCTTTGGGTAAGGGCCTGTACGGACAGGCCAAGGGGGAATGGCTTTAACCTGCCAGAGGGGAGACTGAGATGAGCTCTTAGGCAGAAGTAACGGGTTAAAAAGGGGAAGTTTAGATTGGATATAAGGAGGAAATCCTTTCCTGTTAGGGTGGTGAGGCGCTGGAATGTGTTGCCCAGGGAGGTTGTGACTGCTCCATCCCTGGCAGTGTTCAAGGCCAGGTTGGATGAAGCCTTGTGTAGGATGGTTTAGTGTGAGGTGTCCCTGCCCATGGCAGGGAGGTTGGAACTAGATGATCTTGAGGTCCTTTCCAACCCTAACTATTCTATGACTATGATTCTAAGTTTCCCCTGTGAAGGTGGTGAGGCACAGGCACAGGCTGCCCAGGGAAGCTGTGGCTGCCCCATCCCTGGCAGTGTTCAAGGCCAGGTTCGATGGGGCTTGGAGCAACCTGATCTAGTGGAAGGTGTCCCTGCCTGTGGCACAGGGTTGGAACTGGACGAACTTCGAAGTCCCTTCCAACACAAACCTGTATGATAACCCAGCAATGAATTAATGCCCTAGAAAAGCATTAGTGACATTACTGAAGATGTCATATTTAAGACGAAATTGCATTCATACTGCTACAGAGAGTCATCTGACATCTGTTAAAAAATGGGCTAAACAAAAAGTCAAAAGATGTAAAAAAGCTACATGTTAGGATTGGGTTTCTCTGTTAGTTTCTCCCTACCCTTCCTCACCCTCTCCAAAACACAACTCTTATAAAACAGCTACTCATGTAAAATCTATGTTATACTTATGAACAATACTCAAAAATTCCAACGCTTTTAAAGCAAAGGTGCTAACACATACTATGAATGTGACCTGGAGCTGCATGGAAAACAGTGGCAGTGGAAAGATGCAACCAGAGCTGTCAGACTCAAATCTGATACGAGCTTAGCACAGGCAAGTAGACCTTAACCACTCAGCATTCGAGCCACTCAGTTCCAGTCTAAAGATATTACTTCCTCATGATAAATTGGAGAAATGGAAGTCAAGAACTGTACACAAACACTAAATTTTTGCAAGCTGTATGTTTAGGGATGGAAAACAGTGGCACGGTATCTTGAAATGTCTGGTACTTACTACAGTCTGGGAAAAAATTCATCATGTTCTACACTGCACCAGTATAGATGTCCACATTAAATGCTAACACAACCAACTTCAAAAGTCAAGGGAAAACTCCTTGCTTATTTACAAACACAACAGAGAAATCAGAATGGGTCTCCTGCTGTTAAAAGGGAATGCCTCAATTTCCATCAGTAAAACAACTCAAATGGCTCAAGTACAGGATTTGGTATGTAAGCATCTTCAAGGGGCTGGAGGAGGGGGGGGGAGGGGAACCCACCACAAAACAAAAAAATGACCACACTAAATTAGAATGATTGGCCATGCAGCTAAAGGGAGGGCATATTGAACAAAAGAAAACAAAGCAGCAGGGCAATACTGAAAGAAATTCTAAGTACTAGGGTTTTCAAGTTTGTGCAATAAAAAACCACTGCAGAGTACTTACACATCCAAAGATACCAGTAAGAGGTGGAAGTTTTTACTGTAGTCATTTTCAGCTACAGCACTCTGCCTGCAGAGATGCCTAACAACATGCCAGCTGGCTGTGCTATACAGTAGTATGGCTATACAGAGCTCTGCACAGAATAATTTGCCCAGCTGAGAAAAACCACTGCTATAAGCACACTCCCTCTTGGCAGCTTGGCCTGTACCCTCAGACTACCAAGAAGTACCACATCTAATACCTGGCAAACTTTGTTTTCTGATGTCAGGACCTGAATGAACATTTCAGAAAGACTATATCCAGAAATTTCTCATACTGATATGACATCTTCAGTAATGTAATGCCACTGATGCTTTTCTAGGGCATTAATTCATTGCTGAGTTATCACAGAATCGCAGACTGGTTTGGGCTGGAAGGGATCTTAAAGCCCATGCAGTTCCAACCCCCTGCCACAGGCAGGGACACCTTCCACTAGACCAGGTTGCTCCAAGCCCCATCAAACCTGGCCTTGAACGCTGCCAGGGATGGGGCAGCCACAGCTTCCCTGAGCAACCCGTGCCAGCACCTCACCACCTTCACAGGGAAGAACTTCTGCCTAAGAGCTCATCTCAGTCTCCCCTCTGGCAGGTTAAAGCCATTCCCCCTTGGCCTGTCCCTACAGGCCCTTACCCAAAGCCCTTCTCCAGGTTTCTTGTAGCTCCTTTAGGCACTGGAGCTGCTCTAAGGTCTCTCTGGAGCCTCCTCTTCTCCAGGCTGAACCAGCCCAGCTCTCTCAGCCTGGCTCCAGAGCAGAGCTGCTCCAGCCCTCGCATCATCTCTGTGTCCTCCTCTGGACTCGCTCCAAGAGCTCCACATCCCTTTTGTGTTGTTGCCCCAGAGCTCGAAGAAGAGGGGGAGAATCCCCTTCCTTGACCTGATGCTCACACTTTGGGGATGCAGCCCAGCACATGAGGGGGTTTCAGGGCTCAGGCACACATGGCCACGTCACAGGGAGCTTTTTGTCAACTAAGACCCCCAATTCCTTCTTCTCAGGGCTGCAATAGACTGCAGATTATTATACTTATCTTGGATTGCAAGCTTTCAATTTTTAAATTAATACATCAAATCAGGAAGAGCCCCTTGACTCAGCCAGATTTAGTAAGACTATTTAGTTTTGTTCTGATGCTTCATAAAAGTGCTATGAGTAAGAATGGACTACTCAAGTTTCCTATTAAGACTGATATATATGACTTGCAAGACCTACTACAAGGTTATTGCAAGGCTATTACAGACTATCTAAAGGGGGAAGAGGACACAAGGTAAATGTTTGTGCACACATCTCTGATAACTACAGGACTCTTGCTACTATTTCTATGAAACACAGTAGAATGATATCTTCAAAATATTTTTTTTCCTTATTTTTAACAGTGCGATATAATGAATTCCCAAGCAGGCTATGAAATGTAAGAATATTTTGAACTGGATGAAGCACACTAAGACAGTCTTGCAAGCTGCAGGCCTGCTAGTCTATTAGTAATAACTACTAAAAGCAAAAAGGCACATATATAGGAAAGTATAAGTTCTTATACTGCAGTACTTGACTACTGGAATGACCTACAAAGACTTTCTAGGACAAGACTGTAGCTTGGGAAATGAAAGGGGACTTTAAAAACTATCTTAAAAGCACAGTTAGAAATACAGGTAAGAGTTCAAAGTTCCACTTCTATTTAGAAAGACTAAATTAATATTGTTTATACTCCCCTATTTCGATGTTATTACATGCTTGCCAGGTCTATGGGCAGGAAACATCAGGTCTTCTCAGTTCTAGATGAAGAACCCTTTTAATGTGACTTGCTCTGAGAAGACGCAGTCAGAAAAATAACTCCTAGGCAGACTAGAAAAATATCCTTATCAATGTGGAGAGCAAGTAAATAAGAGGCACTATGTGAATATGTGCATCACATCAGAAGCAACTGACTCCACCTGTACCATTAACATAAGGAACACAGAGCTCAGTAGAAGCTTTATCAAAAAGCCAGGTGTTAGGCCATAGTCTGAATGTACTCATGCACCCAAGTTATTGTCTTCAGCCAAAACTACTCAGCCTCCCAGTTAACGTATTTCCTTAGTCATTGCAGCATTGCCCTGGGAAAAACACATTTTCTTAAGTTCTAAATAATCAAAGCCTATTAATACACTACACCAAAGCCACTTTCAAACTCATCACTATGTTTATATTTGCCCCTTCATTCCACTCAGATGCATGCACACCAGTTCTCACTTCTAAACAGCTTTCTCCTTAATCTTTGGTATGGCAAACTGGAGCCACCTAAGTCAGGAGGAAACATCTTTTACCTAACCTGAAACTGTGGCATTACTGACTACCTCAGTCAACTGGGAAACCTCAGAAGAAAATAAGACTATCAAGTGTGAGATTGCCTATCCATCAACAAACTGGCTGGCAACCAGCCTCAGAAGTTTGTGAGAGGAATTCTACTCAGCAGCTAGCATCACCTTCACCCTACACACTGGACAATAGGCAAATAGCTTAGACCTGTATCCTTACCTGTTGAACCTTGACAAAGTAAAGCAAGAACAGAAGTATAAAAATGGATCGATGAAAGTGTCAGAAAGAGTGAAGTGCTAGAAAACAGAAGCAATATACACGAGAATATCAGTACGAGTAAGTGTACTCATCACAACATGGACTACAGTCAGTGATGGAACTTTGCATAATCCTGTTTGTCACACTCTTCAGTATGTAGAGTAGTGACATTCCGTCAGCTATGTCTTTCCACTTACTGTTTACATGCACTTAGAAAAAAGTATCTGCAGAACACATTAGTTTACTCCACAAAATAATTAAAGGGATTTTTCTCTTCAAGCTCACATTTCAAGTAAAATCATTTACATTTTTCCTGATTTGTTTAATAATGCTCAAAGATCAGGATTTTCTCAAGCAGCACACTGGTCAGAACTGTGCCGTCCTAACTGTGGTGTTCTAGCCAGCACACCCTTGTAAACTTCCAAGTCAGGACAGAACAGGCACACAAGCTTCTCTGTCTATTAAAATTATATTGGAAGCAGAAGAAAGGGGACAGCATTAATTTCAATTTTCCAGCAGGGTATGACAGTCAAAGTGAGCAAATTTCTAAATTATTAACAGGAAATGATTAAATTTCACAAGCTGGTGATGGGAGAGGGAGACACGACAACCACCACACTACCTTACTGTGAAAGACAACTGGATTTTCCCTTGCCCGAGCTCTAGAATCGTGTAATAAATCCCGATTATTTTGCAGCTCTGAATTCTTTATTTGCATTCCTGTTGCTAATCTCAGCTACAGTACCACACATGACCACTTTTTTCCAAACTTGTCTTATAGAATCATAGAATAGTTAGGGTTGGAAAGGACCTCAAGATCATCTAGTTCCAACTACCCTGCCATGGGCAAGGATACCTCTCACTAAACCATGCCACCCAAGGCTTGATCCAACCTGGCCTTGAACACTTTGAACACCACTTCCCTGGGCAACCCATTCCAGTGCCTCACCACCCTCACAGTAAAGAACTTCTTTCTTACACCCAATTTAAACTTCCCCTGTTTAAGTTTTAACCCATTATCCCTTGTCCTGTCACTACAGTCCCTGACGAAGAGTCCCTCCCCAGCATCCTTGTAGGCCCCCTTCAGATACTGGAAGGCTGCTATGAGGTCTCCATGCAGCCTTCTCTCCTCCAGGCTGAAAAGCCCCAACTTCCTCAGCCTGTCTTCATACGGGAGGCGCTCCAGTCCCCTGATCATCCTCGTGGCCCTCCTCTGGACTTGTTCCAACAGTTCCATGTCCTTTTTACGCTGAGGACACCAGAACTGTACACAATACTCCAGGTGAGGTCTCACGAGATCAAAGTAGAGGGGCAGGATCACCTCCTTCGACCTGCTGGTCACACTCCTTTTGATGCAGCCCAGGGTACGGTTGGCTTTCTGAGCTGTGAGCACACACTGCCGGCTCATGTTCATTTTCTCATCAACACCCCTAAGTCCTTCTCTGCAGGGCTGCTCTGAATCTCTTCTCTGCCCAACCTGTAGCTGTGCCTGGGATTGCTCCGACCCAGGTGTAGAACCTTGCACTTGGCACAGTTAAACTTCATAAGGTTGGCATCTGCCCACCTCACAAGCATTCAAAAGTCTCTCTGGGATGTCTTAACACAGAACATCTCTGTAATTGATTCAATAATGTGAAATACGAGAATCAAAAACAATCAGGATAAAAACAGTCAATCTCCTCAACTTTAGAACTTGATTTGCTCAAATAACGATGTCCAACATCACCACCAAAAACCACTCTCTCTCCTCCTATCAAGTGCACCTAGCCTAGACTACTAGAGATCCAACTAAAGTTCATACTATTATGCAGCATTCACTCTACTCCATCAAGTTTAGACCTCAGTTCTTAGTGGAAATTTATTTTTAAATATTGAGCAAAAAGAATTTATTATTTTCAATAATTTCCTTAACAAACATCCATTATATGGTTTCAGTTGTTACCTTTTTTAAAAAGGTTAAGAGTTTTCTAGTCTTCCACAGGTAATTGCAATTTTCTCCCTGTCCTGGGTTGAGCAGCAGCAGTCATTCTTCTCCTTCTTAGGAGCTAGTACAGTGCTGTGTTTTGATCTTTTGGCCTTGGAACAGTGCTGATAACACCGATGTTTTCAGTTGCTGCTCGAATGTTTGGTCTGGCCAAGGACTTTCTGAGCCTCATGCTCTGCCAGGGAGGAGGGGAGGCTGGGAGGAAGCAGAGACAGGACACCTGACCCAAACTAGCCAAAGAGGTATTCCATACCACAGCACGTCATGCCCAGGATGTAACGGAGAGTGACCCGGAAGGGTTGGGACTGCAGGGTTGGAGGAGGTATCGGTCGGTGCTCTGCTGGGGGGAGTGGGGCGAGTTATTGGTCAGCTGGTGTTGAGGTGTTGTATTCTTTCCTCTTGTTATTTCCTTTAGCATTATTATTATTGGTGGTAGCAGTAGTGATTTGTGTTATACCTTAGTTACTAAACTGTTCTTATCTCAACCCGTGGGAGTTGCATTCTTTTCGATTCTCCTCTCCGTCCCTCCAGTAGCAGGGGGAGGGAAAGAAAGGGGGGGAGTGAGTGGACGACCTGTGTGGATTGGTTTAAACCTCGACAGTTCTTTTTGGCGCCCAACGTGGGGCATGAAGGGTTGAGATAAGAACAGCGATGATCAGATTAATAGTCGTCACAGTGCTGATTTATTGGCTCTCAAAGTTGTTTCTCTTGCTCTCAGCGCTTCAGAATGTAGTACATTACATAGAGCCGGTATTCCCTGTGTTCGTGTTTATCAAGTGTGGGGCTTGGGCTAAGGTTTTTGTTTCACTGTACTTTATGGCAATGGCTTGTAATACGGGTGGGCTCCAGCAGCAGGGAGAGATGGATGTGGCCGTGGACTTGTACCCGGCCGTCCCGCTGCTCTTCAGCGCCCTGGCCCTTGTCCTCGCCTCTGTCTTTGTGAATCTGCGGGGAGCCGAGGGGGAGCGGCCCCGGGAGCCGGCGGCGGCCGAAGCGGCCCGGGAGAGCGGCCCCGGGGACCAGGCGGCGGCGGGAGCGGGGCCGGAGGAAGGGAGGAAGGCGGCTGCTGAGCAGCGGGAGGAGGCGGCGGAGGAGCCGAGCCCCGCGGAGGAGCCGAGCCCCGCGGAGGAGCCGAGCCCCGCGGAGGAGCCCAGTCCCGCGGCGGCCGAGAGCGTTCCCCGGCAGCCGCCCGCCGAGCCCCAGGAGGATGCAGGGGCCCAGGCAGCATTTCCTAGCACGGCAGAGGAGGAAGAGCTGCACCCAGGGAAAGCGAAGCTGGTGGTGGGAGTGCCGGCAGGCACAGCAGCTGCACCAGCCCCAGGGACAAGCACAGCAGCGTCATTGGAGAGTTCTGAAGGGTTTGAATGGCCTTTGGGTACCCTTGGGACCTGCCTGCTGATTGTGATGGGGGTCAGCATGGTGGCACACACACAGAGTGTGTTCTACCCACGGCCATTTTGTCTGATCTCAGAAGTCAAGCAGACTCAGGTTTGCTTCTTGTTTGGGGTTAGACCACAATATGGGAAGACCAGGAGATCTTCCCCAAGGCTGGACAGCCATGAGTGGCAGTGTGTGTGGGACAGTATGAGCGAGTACCTGGTCCACTGGGCCCCTCCAGTGCTTTGGAAGCATTGGAGATGGAAGGCAGCTGTATGGAGTCCCCAGCAACAAGCTGCAGAAACTGCTGAAGGGGACAGTGAATTATTTTGAACCTGGTGGGCCCATGGCACTTCAGGCCATCAGGGCAGAGATGCAACATAGAGATGGACTCATGATCGAGGGGTGGACTTATCAATGGACATTATTGCCCAGGTTATTCACTAGTGTGAACACTGCACACAGCCTCTCCTGCTCTGAGAGACTGTTACAAGAGATGGAGCCTGACATCATGGACCAGATGGACTCAGCAGCTTTATAGGTCCATGCACTAAGAAATGATGTTTTTCTCTGTGTATATGTAGATGTATATATATATATGTAAGAGTGATGGGATATTGAAGATGTGGGATCTGAGCATGACGTGAATGGTATGGAATAAGGGGTGGATAATGTCCTGGGTTGAGCAGCAGCAGTCATTCTTCTCCTTCTTAGGAGCTAGTACAGTGCTGTGTTTTGATCTTTTGGCCTTGGAACAGTGCTGATAACACCGATGTTTTCAGTTGCTGCTCGAATGTTTGGTCTGGCCAAGGACTTTCTGAGCCTCATGCTCTGCCAGGGAGGAGGGGAGGCTGGGAGGAAGCAGAGACAGGACACCTGACCCAAACTAGCCAAAGAGGTATTCCATACCACAGCACGTCATGCCCAGGATGTAACGGAGAGTGACCCGGAAGGGTTGGGACTGCAGGGTTGGAGGAGGTATCGGTCGGTGCTCTGCTGGGGGGAGTGGGGCGAGTTATTGGTCAGCTGGTGTTGAGGTGTTGTATTCTTTCCTCTTGTTATTTCCTTTAGCATTATTATTATTGGTGGTAGCAGTAGTGATTTGTGTTATACCTTAGTTACTAAACTGTTCTTATCTCAACCCGTGGGAGTTGCATTCTTTTCGATTCTCCTCTCCGTCCCTCCAGTAGCAGGGGGAGGGAAAGAAAGGGGGGGAGTGAGTGGACGACCTGTGTGGATTGGTTTAAACCACGACACTCCCTTACTGCGTAACTCAATACAAAATAACAGAAAATAAAGGTGGGGGAAAAAATAGCAAAATAATTTTCAGTTTGATGAAATCCCAAAGTTCTCGGTGGGGTTGGGCAGTTCTGAAGGGTTTTTTGTTTGTTTGCTTTCCAGATAGTAACTCTGTAAGTGTAGACAACTATGATTTTGTAGATGTGTTTGGAATCAATAAATTCTGCTTTGAAAAAGATAGCCTACAATAGTTTTTGCTTTCCTGTACTGTAAAGTCTTCCCAAAGCACAGCAAGAATTTTTTTTATGACAGTATATTCTATTACAAACATCAGATACAGTGCTGGTTTATTCCTCTAGCAGAAAAACAAATGCACTAATTAGCTGTACCTTTCTCATACACACTTACAGGCTAAAATCTAACCCTGTCATGTCACATCTACTGCCCTAAAAATGGCAAGCTACCAAGAGGTTTTCTTCACAGCAGCAAATAAAATCATAACATGATTTAGTTATGTCTTTCCAGTCTTCATACCCCCACATGAGCAGCTATAGCACGCAATGATAGTTTTGGTTTTTTAAAGTGCAGATAAAAGGCAATCCTTTGCAAAGCTCCACTGCACTGTGTTAGTAAACATTTCTTCTGTGAAAGATCCTTATTATATTGCACAGTATTTTGCCCAGATGAAAACAAGCAGGTACATACTGATCTTCCGTTCCAAAAAACTTCACAAAGAAGCACTTTTTCCCACGAGGTTTCTTCAGATCTTTAGGTGGATTAACAATCTGAAGGTGATGAGAAGTAAAAGTTAAAAAGCACATTATGAAAATTTACTCTATGATTTTATGCCATGTGTTACAGCTACTGTAGGTTTGTTTGCTTTTTCTACCTCATTAGGAAGAGAATCCTGAATCTGTACAAGTCTTTCAAGTAAATATGTAAGCCATGTATTTCCTTAGACATGGGTATGCTGCAGCAGAGTGAAAAAGTACCCAAACTCCATGGATGCATCACTACACTATTAGTGAGGTTTCCTTCTCCTTATCTCCAATAGATAAGTTATCAATCTTTTTAAAATTGGCATTAATAATAACTTCTAATATTTCCATCTAAACCTTTGTTTTCACACCCACAACAGATTGCTAATAAAGTTTAAAATATTAGAAAAAAGCTGTCATTCAGTTACACAGCTGACATCAGAAAAGCTCTAGAGGAGCATGGAGTCCACTTGATCCAATAACCAAGCGTTAATGGTTGTCAGCCACATCAACACTTTTCCCTGCCACATGCTGTTCTCTCAGCATGCTTAATCCTCATACATACACCAAAAATAAATACAAAGTTCTTCCAGAGAAGTAGAAATAACAAAAACAGCACATACAATTTTTTAAATGTTTTTGGTCTTTCATCAGGAAAAAAAACCCAAACCAACCAACCAAACCAGAAGAGAAAGTTGAACTACTTCCTACCCCAGGATTACTCAAAAAACGTGGCTCTAAAAAATATCATGAGAAGACAGACTATTTCTATTACTTAACACAGTGCATTTAACCAACCAGCTTACTATAGGAAGAAAGAAACTTATCTTGCAGAAACCAACGGGAATTAAATAAAAATCTGGGAAACACAATCAGTTTCAGAGCTGGAAGAACTGCTCTCTGTTACTTTTGATTCCATCTGAACTAACAGCTGCCAGTGACAGGCTGAACTATACCAAATAAAGCCCTAAACTGGTTCACAGTTTAATTTGTGGAGTATGTATTAATAACAAACAAACAAAAAACCCCAAACCCTAACCAAAACAAAAAACAAAATAAAATAAAACAAAACAAACAAACAAGATCCAGTATTAATCTTCAACTGAAATGCTTTCAGGCAAAACTCTTTCAGTGTAGAAAGAAAAAGCAAAACCAACCAACCAAAAAACACCACAAAAACCTAAGAAAGTAATACAATAATAACAGAAAAGGAAAAAAAAAACCAACAAAAACAACAACCAAAAAACCAAAACCAAACCTTACACACACACACAAAAAAACCCCAATAAAAACCAAACAGCCACCAAACCTCACCTTTCCTGGCCATGGAGGATACCGGCCCAGCTTCCCCCTAGAGAAAAAAGAAAGTATTAGGCACTAGAACCAGAGGAAAAGAAAAACCAATCAACCAACCAACAAACAAACAGACCAGCTATCTCATGTTTACCTTTTTGGATTATGCCATATTTTTTGTATTAAGAGAGTTACAACTTACATTCTAAACCTATCGTGACAGGCAGGACACCCAGCTGACATACTAGCATTACACTGTTAGATACCTGCACCTAAACTAAGCATTTCACCACGATCTCTCTAGTCTATCAGAATTTAAATGAACAAAGCAGCAGCAGCACCGCTACTGCCTGGAAAACAGTGTTACAGTGCTTATTACTCCCATAATACTGGATATTCCCTCACAAGGAACTAAAAAACATATTGATGCAGGCAATCAAACCAAAGTTAAGGTTGGTAACTTATAGTCATCCAGATATAACAGCCCAGTGAGCAGAGCAGCCACTGACTTCCAGCTCAGAGAACTGAGATTCTTAGAAGCTCTCACAGGAAAGAATTACTGGCAGGATTCCCTGAACAGGAGTTCCATACCACTTTCTTCAGGTGCTCACCACCACAGTAAGACATGGTAAAGATACAATAGAGCCATTTAAAAAAGCAGAAAAGTTATTTCCTACACTTGCAAATGCTTCTATTATGAAAACTACACAAAAGTACTTATTCACAGAGGAGACATTAGTCTTAGCCCTCGGCATGGTGGCAATGCTTTCACAAAACTTTATCAGTCATTGTCTTGCAGGCGATTTGTAAAGAACCTGTGGAGCCCACCACTCCCAAACAAGTAACTCTCAGCAAGCGGTTGTGAGATGGCAATGCTGCACAGACTATTCCACAGACATGTTCAGGCAGGAACGCTGCCAAGAGCTGGAACAGTGACCATGTCGCATATTTGGTACTTCCATTCTTGTATTGAACACGACATTCATCAAAGCCTTTCCTATGCTACTGTCTTTGTACAGAGTTCTTCTGTGACAGCTCTAGGGATAGTACCTGTCCAGGTTGTCTTGTACAAAACTAAAGCAGGATAATCTGCATTCCAACACTGTGAGCAGTGCACTCCCCAAATCTGCCTTCAAAAAAAAAGATAAATTATTTGCTAAAAGGAACCAATCTGTACTTACTTTGCTATATAAATTAGACAACTTCACAGCACTGTCAATTTTTCAGATGAGAAACTGCAGTTGTCAGAGCATGGAGCACGCGCTTCTTTTTATCTGGGATATAAATATAAATGCATGCACTTGCATGTTGAGAATTATTTATTTCTTGCAAACCCTAGCAGGACACCCTGGCCTATCAAGTACAGTAGAGCCTATGCTCTTAAAGAATCAGGGCTTGCAGGGCTTAATGGATTTCCCTTCTGATCAGGAAATACACACAGGTAAAAAAAATCACAGGTCTCCAACTATTAGAGAGCAGAACCGGAGTGACAAAGCGGCTTCTGTGAGCTACAAAAGGGACATCATAACGTGCAAAAAAAATACTGTTTTCCCGATTAACCGTGTTGGTTCATTAAAGCACTGCCAAAAAATTGCATCGCTACTCTCCCTAAACACGTACTAACTTTATGTCCCTTCTCACCTCCTTTGGGAGAACACCATATTTCCAACCGAGCCTCGCAAGGATCGCCCCCCTACCCGGCTCCCCTCAGCTCCCTCCAGCTTACACAGGTTCTTCTATGCGCCGCCTCCCGTTAGACTCCGATGAGGCCCGGCCAAGAACCGAGCCTTCCTGCTCCCGGCCCGCTTCAGCACAGTACCGCGGACCGCAGCCCCCCGCCCCACCTCACACAGCCCTGAGGGCCAGCAGCAGCAGCAGCACCAGCCGCCCGGCCCGCAGCGCTGCCGAGCCCCTCCCCGCCCGCAGCCAGGAGTCGGGAATTCCCCCCAGCTGCGGGGTGACAGCGCTCGTCACGGCACTCAGGCTCCCGCCGCGCTCCCCAGGGCAGGGCACAGCCCCGGCACCGCCCCGCCCGCGCATCCTCCGCCACAGGCAGCACCTCAGCCTCGTTCACAGAAAGCGTCTGCCCCACCACCCTCCGCCTCCCGCCGCACCACTCACCACACTAAGTCTCCGAGCCTCAGGCTCACGGCCGCCATCTTACCGACAGAGCCCCAGCCGCGACGCGCGAAGCCTGCCGGGACAGCACAACACCGCCGCGGGGAGCGGAGGGGTACTGCGACAGCGCAGATTGGGCAGCCGCCGTCACGTGGGGGGGAAGGCTGTCACCGGCCGCTCCCCCTACACGTGACCGTGGCTGCAACGCCGATTGGAAGGGCAGTATCTTAATGGCGTCAGACTGCCGCTGGAGCTGGGCTCGATGCGGACGCAGGTGTCTGTGTTCTGCCTTGGCCCTAGGCGGCCCCGCTGCCGCCAGCGTCTCGGGAGGGGCCGTCAGGCAGCAGGATTTTGCGCTGCACACGTCGGAGCAAGCGGTTGCGATAGGCCGGCGGCGGTGCTGGTGGTCTCCCGCCGTGGCACAGGGCGCTGCACCCGGAGTGAAGGGGTGTACTTTAATACGGAATTTTGCCATGAGGAAAAGTAAACCGAGGACCCTGCTACTGCCCAGGGCACCTCGCTGTCCAGGTGCAGCCTCTGCGGGGTGGCTGAGCGCCAGGGAGCGTTTGTGACCTGCACGTGTGTCTCCCAGTGACCCCCGTTAGGCCAGACGAGGAGGTGGTCAGGTTTAGAATGTAGTTTGCACCCGCTCACCTGCCGTAGCAGCCGGGAGATGCTGTTTCTCGCCGGCTGTTGTAGGGTTACACCAGTTTTTCCTGGTGAACCTGTGTCAGGAGTTGCTTTTCTGCACGTTTCACTCAACCAGTTTCACAACTCCTCAAGCATTCTTGTGTCCTCTCTGCTCTGGGCCCCCACAGAAACCTTAAGGTAAGTGCCTTAAAGGGCATGAGCTTAACAGCTGTGCTGGATACAAGATGCTCACTCTGTACTAACTGTACCCTGTAGTAAGTGGTTTAATTGCTCTGCCTTTTCTCCCAGATTTGGGTGGACTGAGGTCAGGTATCTTGTTACTCTAAATCAGTGTTTATCAGCTTATTCAGGTATGTCCTCCTTGTTACAACAGGCCTGTCGTTTTTCAAGAGATGCACCATATTAGGAGAAAATGTCCTAAGAGCATTAACAGCCTTTAAAAAAGGCATTTTGTTATGTTGTGTAGCATGGACCCCCTTCTCCCCGCTTCTTCACACATCGATCTTGGAGGCTGACAAAAAAGTCTCTGCATGCCCAAGTGCCTTCAGTAAAGGGCTCTGTAGCAGTACTGGAATGGATGCATTCACTTCAGTACAAGGTATTGGTTTAAAAAAGAAAAACCAAACAAACCACCTTTCTCCTGAGAGGTTAAATTTACCAGCTGTCGTGGTTGAAACCCAGGCAGTAGCTCAGCACCAGCAGCCGCTTGCTCACCCCCTGGGAGGAGAATCAAAAGAATGTAAAACCCGCAGGTGGAGATAAGAACAGCCCAATTATTAAAGTACAGTGTAATACTACTGTTAGTACTAATAATAAGGGAAAGAACGAGAGAATATAAAACTAAAAGGTGAAGGAAAAAAACATCAAACTATTAACCAGCAGTGATGCACAATACAGTTGCTCAGCACCTGGTGACCAATACCCAACCTGACCTGAGCAGCAATTCCAGGTGAGCCACCCAGTTTATATACTGGGCATTATGTGCTGTGGTATGGAATACCTTTTTGGCTAGTTTGGGTCAGGTGTCCTGTCTCTGCTTCCTCCCAGCTTGTGCCCCTTCTCACTGGCAGAGCATGAGACTGAAAAGTCATTGATCAGGGTAAATGCTACTGGGCAACAACTAAACCATTGGTGTGTTACCAGCATTGTTCTCAGCTAAAGCCAAAACACAGCACTGCACCAGCTACTATGAAGAGGATTAACTCTGCCCCTAGCCGACCCCAGGACGCTAGCCTGTAGCCAAACTCCAGGGGCTAATACAACCAGGCCTACGGTTTTCTACTCCTTAAGTCTGTGCTGCACGGCTGTTTGGTGCCTGCACAACCGACGGCGAGAGCTCCGGCGGCAGGACGCGGGGGCGCCGCCGGCCGCCGGCGCTATTTTGAGAGCAGCCGAGACACTTCGCGAGCGGCGGAACCCGGTGAGGAGGTAGTGTAGCCCCGGACGCTTGCGCCGCTGCACAAGGGCTCCAGGCGGCTTCCGGGCTTGTCGGGAAGCGGCGGGTCGCGGCGGTCCGTGGTGGGGAGCGCGGTGCTGCAGGACGGCGCCATGGCCCGCAAGAAGCTGCACCGGCCCATCGCCGCCATGGCCAAGAAGATCCGCGAGTACCGCGCGCTGAAGAACCGGCCGCGGGACTCGGAGCGCTTCGCCCTGGACTACGAGACCATGCGGCGGCCCCTGACGCAGAAACGGCTGCCGGTGCTGGCCTGGGAGGACGTGCGGAATGAGAACCGGCTCCTGGCCCTGCTCTGCCGTCTGCCGCGCCTCGGCGTGGGCCGCACCGTCACCCGCAAGTCCTGGCTGTGGGCGCACGATGAACCCTGCTACTGGGTCATCACCAAGGTGAAGGTGGACTACACGGCCGAGGTAATGCCACCCCGCAGGCGCCTCACAGCCCGCTCCATCACAGAACCACAGACTGGTTTGGGTTGGAAGGGACCTTAAAGCTCACCCAGCTGCAACCCCCTGCCGTGAGCAGGGACACCTTCCACTGGGCCAGGTTGCTCCAAGCCCTGTCCAACCTGGCCTTGAACACTGCCAGGGATGGGGCAGCCACAGCTTCTCTGGGCACCCTGTGCCAGCGCCTCAGCACCCTCACAGGGAAGAGCTTCTGCCTAAGAGCTCATCTCAGTCTCCCCTCTGTCAGGTTAAAGCCATTCCCCCTTCAACAGGTTCTTGTTTTCTTTGCAGAATATGGATCATGGAAGAGCTTGGGGCTACCTTACCTTCAGAGGTAAACCCAACTTATTTTCCTACACATGAGGTTTGGAGAGAGCATCTGTAAGTGGGACCAGAGAATAACGAGCGGAGGCATATGGGAGGATGAGAGAGCTGCAGGAAAACCACAGCCTTCCTACTTGGGAAATAAGTTTTTCTCAGATCTGTCAATGACAAAAGTTCTGCATGTTTTGTTTTCCAGTGCTGGGATCTGGCCCCCACAGGATGTGTTTCTAAGGAATGTTGTGAGATAGCCAGTGTAGGCTGATTATGGGGAAGGACAGCATGCCATTCAGGGAGTTAAGTGAGGTGACAGGCTAGTTTGAGTCTTCAAAAGCAAAACATAAAATGAATGCATGAGGGTATTCCAGGTAAAATTGTCAGTAAAACAGGAGTGATGTCAAGTAAACTTACGTTACTGGGATTTTAACACTTGGAGTTGAGGGATTCAGTTACCATTTCTAAAGCTGCTTTATGTTAGGCACGATTGTCACTTACTAGAGTTTCTGAAACGTTTCTTATTCAGAGCTTTTAAAGGTGTTGGGTATTTTTAATATTTCCCAGGGAACTGTAACCAGTGGAAGGAACTCTTGTCCCTTAGCCATGGAAACTGGAGAGATAAAGTGACATTTTAACTTAAAAGAGGGAGTCAACCACAGAATTGGAACAACTTCCCTATATTCCTTTCAGCCTGTTTTTCTTTGGATTTCCAAGGACAGAAGTGGGATCCTAGAGTATAGCAGGGAAGATACTGTCTAATCATTTGAGAAACTTCCTTTACTAGTTATTGCCAGTTGTAGGATTTTTGGTACCCTAGAGGCAAAACTTGTTGCATTTCCGGGAAGGAGTTTGTTGTGGATAGTGTTGTTCACTGTGTTCATTATCTTTTCTCAGGCAAAACTGAAGAAGAAATGAGAGAGATCGACAAAGTCATGTACCATGACTGGCGTATGGTGCCCAAACACGAGGAGGAGGCCTTCAAGAAATTCTCCCCGGTGCAGCAGGAGACCATTCGGTTCCTGCCATACCCACCTTTGCTCCGAGCCATGATCCTGGCACAGTGGCAGAAAGAGGGAAAGGAAATCACAGAGGAGCCAATGATTGACCTGGAGAAGGTCATGGCCTCTCCCTATCAACGTGCAAAGAAAAAAGCTACAGGGACACCAGTGTAAAGACTTGTCCAATGTCCTGAGCTTCCCATGTGTTCTCAGTGTGTTAGAAGTACAGCATCTTGCAGAAGACTCCCTTGTCCACTGCAGTAAGGTGTACCCAGGTTTCCTGACTTTCTCCCCAGCCCTGTACAGTCACCTCATTTGGAAGAAAAGGTGCAGATACATTCAGCTTTGTTTTTACCATAGCTTTGGTCTCAGTCAGCAGAGGAACCTTCTTGGTTCCCTGTATAGTTTCTGAACGCATAGCTCCTGTCATCCAACTGCAGTTCTCTGGAGCACAGTTTCCTTGTCAGCCTGAAAATTAGTTTTTTAAGAACACTGCGGTTTTTTAATAATTTGGGTCCTACATAAATCAGTCAAAAATGATTGAGAATATTGCATTATTTCACAGAACTGTATATGAATGTATCTACTAATGAAAATAAATGTTTGAAGAAAACTTGGTATTTTTTTTCAGTGCATGGAGGTCATGAGCTGGTCCTTTGACAAGGAGCAAAGGCTGGTAAGAGCTAATCTCTCATTGCTCTGTAGGGCTGCTGCTTCACTGACTTCAGAAGCAATGGGAGAACCCAGGGGAGGGAAAAATCTGGTGTTGCCAGAAGCACAAACACTGTGAGGCTGTGAGACTTCCCACTGCAGCTGCCCTGGATGGAAGACAGTGTCTCTGACTTCCATGGCCTCCACTGCCAGGTGCTGGGCTGATGCCTTGCTGTCCTTACCACGGTCAATGTGCTACTAAACCAGCACAGAACTGAGGACAAGCGAGGTGGGAGAGGAGGGGGTAGATGTGACTTAGGTGGGATGAGCAGAACCTAATCCTCTGTCCTGCATTGCCAGGAATTCAACACAGTTCAGTTCTGGCTATGCAAGAATTGTCTGACCACAAAGGGCAGAGCCAAGTACTGTTAACAGAGTCCACTAACAGCCCCAGACAAATCAAGAAATGACCCATGACCACCATCTATCCAGGGAGCCTGGCCAGGAGCAAAGGCAAAGGGAGATAATATACCATAAGGCACAGAATCATAAAATTACTAGGGAGGGAAGGGACCGTTGCAGATCATCTAATGCAAACCTCCAAGTCCAAGGGGTCCATCTAGGAGCAGATGGAGACAAGCACAGCTCAGGCACAGACTAAAGGCCCCAGCTAGTGCTTAAATGAGGCTCCTGGACCATGGGTGAAAAGGGCCAGTGTATGGGTGGGATTGTTCTGATCAGGACAATCATGGCCTGCTGGTGACCTCAGGGCCTTACACTTGGCAGGAGGCAGTGGTGCCTTCACACAGAGCCCTGGGCAACCCAAAGAACCTTGTCTCATCATGAAGGTCCCCTTTCAAAAAGCTGCAGTCCTGTTCTACTGTGTGCTGGATTCATTGCCTAGAATACACCAGGAACTCTGCTGGCACTCTCAAACCTGTGCACAGATGATTGCACCCACCTGGGTGGGTGTGAGACACAGCTGCACTTCATCCAGTGCCTTGCTCCATCTGCAGACCCAGGGGTGCAGGATGGGTCCTAGGGCCTATTTCCAAACCTCATTGTAATGGTGCTTCCACTATCTCGGGAGCAGCACCCATGGTACTTTACCTGGCCTGGAAACATGGAGGTGGCTCACTTCAGGGACCCTGGTGGGGCGTAAGGAGGTGGCTCCCTTGTTGCTATGTACAGCCATTGACTTAATAGCTGTGCATATTGAATTAATGCAGTTCTACAAAATACATGAATGGGTCTAAGTGCTGCTAGGACTAAAAGGAGCTCACTTCCTGCATGCTGAACATCACCCATTCCTGTGTCAGTACCACCTGGTACTGACAGAAGACATTGGCAAATCGAATGTTGAAAGCTGAGCCTGATGTGTTAACCCTTGCAGCTCATCTGAAGGGGACACCCCAGGACAGCAGAACCTTTGTCTTTTTTCCCTTTTGCTTCTGACACTGGAAGCTACAGGCTTGACCTGTGGCTTGCAGGACCTTCTGCTCCGACCTGGTGAGCAATCCACACCTCATTCTTTGCCACTAAAATGCTTAATGGTGAACATCTGAGCTGCCATTCCTACTCTTTTAAGTGTCCTCAAGCTATTAAACACTGAGCAGAACTCCCAGTGCCTCTACAAGAAGATGTCCCACATTTGCTGATGTTAACACATTTATTACAGAACAGATACAGATTATTGTTTCATAGTGTAGGGGACAAAGCATGGGAACATATTCATACAGCAGTCTCTTTACAGAATGCCATCTTCAGACCAAAGAGCGGAGTTTACAGGCCTTAAGACACTTTTTAAAATCCTTTTGTAACATACAAGATACTTTACATACATCACAGTGGAGATATGACAGGGAAGTGTGTTGAAGCCAGTCAGTTATCACCTTGCTGCCCAGCAGCCACCAAATGCCTCCAGAAGCTGACAGCAGAGGCTGGTTCTACTCAGCTGTAGCTGCCCCTCTTGGGAACGTGCTTCTGTACTGAGCTGGAAAGGAACCTGTTGGTAGAGGCCTGAGATGGGTTTCCTTAATGTTGGCAGGGCACAGGGGCTGACAGGAAACCAAGTACTGTCACTTCAACTGCTAAAACCAAATAGAGAACAAAAAGTAAGAGGTAAGAACACTGCAATTCTCTATTTCCCTATAGAGTGGACAGAGCCAACGAACTGAGCCCTACTAGGGCTTTTTTTTGTCCTCTCCTCTTCAGTATGCCCAAATCCTAAACTTTACCTGGCCCTAACTGATCAACTGTTACATGTCTGTGGAATCTGTGCTCTGAATGTTGATCTTGTTAACACCAATACACTGTTGTGATCCAAAGAGCTCTTCCTACCAGAAAGCATTTTGGGCAAGTGAACAAGGCCTGGCACTGTCAGCAGTGCCCTGGAGACATGTCCCTGGTGAAAGGTCCTCCCACACGCAGGTGGTGGCTCCAAGCATCCCTTCACCACATGCCAGCTACAGAGCCCAGTGTGCCAATGGCCAGAGGACACTGTTCAGCTGTGTTCCACCTCGGTGTGGGTGTGTGTCACAGGCATCACTGTGGCTCATTCTGGTGGCATCTCCAGAGATGTCCCTCTTGCCTCCTTGAGGTAAAATGTGGGCCTCAGCCTTCTCTGAACTTTGGATTTAAAAATCATTTCAGTGCTCCTGCATTGAGACAGATGCCACATGTCAGAGCTTCCCCTGGGAATACTATTCCTGCAGCACATGAGTAGCTTTAGACCACCAGCCTTGGGGGCAGCCTGGTCTGTGGCAACAAGCACAGGACACAGCCAGGAGCCTTTGAGGAGATGGAGGCTTCCCCCTGCTGTTCCCATACCATCACACTGGCACACAGACATCCCCATGAACCCTCAACTGCTACACAGCTCAGAGAACAAACAAGATGACCACCACAGGCTTCCAAATCCATTGCTAACAATTGCTACTCAGTCTAGTCCTGCACATCCAGAAGGGAGCATTCAAAGGAAACAGAACTTGTTCTTGTGAAGACAGGACTGTTTCCACTGTCAGAAAGGGAGGACAAACCATGGCCTCTACATCTGGAGTGGCCATGTTCTGCACCAGGATCTCAGAACCACTCTCCCTGGCCCCATTTTTTGCTGCTTCTCTTGTAAGCAGGACACATAGTTCCAATCCCTCAGCACTGCTCACACAGTGAAGGCCAGCAGGACTTTTTCTCAAGGGTTGTCAATTCTTTCCGGGAGTCAGAAATTTCCAGCTTTTCAAATTACTTAGTAATAAATTCAATGCTCATGATGTTAGCTAAGAGGCTGGGAGATCTGGCCTCGGTTCCTTTCTCTGTGTGACCTCAGGTGATACATAGCCTTTTTATACCTCAACTGCATCTACAATGTCTTTCCTAACTGACAGTCACAGCATGAAGGAAAACAGACAGTTCCTGTGATTGGGACACAGCCTTGTGAGTCCAGGCAGCCTCAATGTGTTAATGCATAATTCACAGACGACAAACATCATCTGCCCTCATGTGTGCTTTAAAAGCCAACAAATGCTATGCAGAGGTAACTTTCTCCTGAACCTCTGAGAAAGAACTCAAGGGTTCTTCTCTACCTGGCATTTCTGGAAGGGGGAGTTAAAAGTATTGCTGCCTTTTCTGCTCTTAAAAAAGCAAGGTTCCAGTACCCCATTACTACCAGTTTCCAAAGGCTCTGTAGCCTCCATCACCACTCATCTCCCATCTGAGACTACCACCCAGTCTTCTCCAGACACATGCAGTCAGCCAGCACATGACTGCTGCAACAACAGCAGCAAAGGGAGACCTTCCACCTGCAAGTCTGGAGGATGCGTTCCCCACAGTAATGGCACCGCTGCCTTCTCCAGCCAAAGAGCGTAAGTGCTGCCCATGCCCTGACACTCTGTTCTATTGAGAGCTCCTTAGACCTGCCTGCTCTCAGTCTGTGGGACATTATTCTGTGCTTAAGGGTAGATAAGGTGAAGAGTCCACTGGTGAACTAGAAAGGATTTCTGCGAGGATGATGTAGCAGTTGTGATTCACCACCACTGCTTTGGCAGGGGATGCACGTTTTTCTCATGCAGGTGGAAGTGGGGCAATTTGCCGGAGAATCTGACCCACCACCATCAGCTGCCAGCTCCTGTGCACTGGGCAAAGGCTTTGCACAGTTCTAGCTCCAGCCTCACTTCATCAATGCACTGTCATTTCTCTCCTTGTACATGCCAGCTCCAGAGCAGAACAATAACCCAACCACGCAGAAAGCGCAAGGGCCCAAGATGAAAGCTGCAAGTTCAGAGGTTAGAAGGGGGTCGCAGTCCGAGGCAGGAGCTGTTGCAGTTGTCTGGGGTCAGTTTCCAGCAGTAGGATAATGCAGGCGTTCTGTATGTACATCTTGGCATTCAGGTGGGAGGAGGGACACTTACATTGATGGGAAAGGAGAAATTCTCACTCAGGGATGTATGATACCTGCCACACAATAATGTGGCTCCTTTCAGCCTTAGAAAGTACTGGCTTCACCTGGGTGGTGTCTCCTGCATTCTCTTCTGTCTCATCATCTTCCCCATCCCCTGAAGAGGGAAAACAGAGAGTAAAAAAGGCAAGAAAGAAAATCCCTAATTGCAGTGCTCTGGAATACTTCCAAAGAGACCCATACCCCTGATACAATCGTGGCAGCCTGATAACAGACAGCATAAACTGAGGATCTCCCTTTATGCCCAGAGAACATTTATAGTAACATGGTGCTTTTCTGAAGCAGGACTGCATGGATGGAACAAGCAATCTCCAGCAGCAGGGAATTCCTTTCAGGGAAGCCAATGTTTGTGACACCAAGTGCCCTCAAGCAGCACAGGTGACCACAGTGCAGCAGCAATGTTTGGAGCCAGGGGCACAGATGCTTTTTAATTTCCAGGGACATAAACAGACTCTGTGGCATGGCAGGCACAGGGAGGGACAGGGTTTGGCAGCCTCAGGCTCACTATCTGCCCTCACAGCCAGAGGCAGGAGACAGAAATCAGTGTTTTTCAGATCTCACTTGCCACCACCCCATTTCCTCTCTGCCCTGCACACCCCTCCTGTCCCAGATTCCTTCCACCACAGGCACTCACCGATCCGGAAATCGATGTACCCTTCCCCTCCGCTCAGCACAAGGACGTTCTTCAGCTTCTGCCCCTCAGTCTCTGTGGCTGCTGTGCTGGGGTTCTCCGAAGGGCTGTCCAGCACACTCCCATTCAGGGTTGCTAGGACATTGCCTGGGAGAGGACAGAGGTGCTGTCAGTGCCTCTGCTAGGCCCCTGTGCAGTTCACACACACACACACACAAACACAACCGGGCAGGCCAGGTCCTTCTGCTGGTGGAATTCGGAAGCCACTGCAGTTTAAACGCAGAGTTTAAACACTGTAGTTCAAACTCTAATCCACAGTGTTTAAATACTCTGAGTCACAGTGACCTGCGAGTGCCAGGAATGCATGGATGGGTGCCTGCAGATCAGATCAAGCCCCTGCTCAAGAATGGACAGCGGAACAAGAATCTCACAAGGACTGATCCTTACCAGGCACAGAGACGAAGAACTTGACAGCATCCCGGTGGCCATGGAAACAGAGTTGTGCCTGAGCCATGGAGCAATAGGGAATAAAACTGCTGGCAGATTTGTCACTGTTGTCATCACCATACACGTGGATGACCCCACCAGAGCGGCTGCCCTCTCCAGAGGTTGGTGAGGTCTTGTTGGCTGGGGACAGGGAGGAGCAAAGGCTTTTAGTTCCATTTACAGAAGGCACTTGGTCAAAGAGAAAACTTGTGAGCCACGAAGAAAAACCTTTGAAGGCACAGGTCTCTTTAAAGATCTTGCACAAAGGATGTGATGAAGGAGACAACACTAGACTATGTAGTGCCTCTCTCTTAGGCTGATTAATGACCAATGATAACAAACTACATTTTCTCATCAAATATAGTATTTGGCTTTGAACAAGGTATTCATCCCTGCAGATGCTGGACAAGAGTAATCCTAGGACAAGCTAAACAAGATCTCTGAGCTGTCTCAGAGAAAGCCTCTTCACCACCAGCAATCCTGTCCAGCCTCTAGAAATGACATGCTGTCCTAGGATCTACCTTGGTCTTTCACACCTGGGAGGGTATCCAAAAGTGTCTACTATACGCAGGAGACACTAAGGGCACCTAGAGGAGAATTCCTGCTATTTTCTAGATCGGTGAAGTTGCTCGGTTTCCAAGTCAAATACTTTGCTCATGCCAAGCCCCGAGCACACAGGGTGCTGAAGGCAGTCTCTTGATCTGGTGAATGCCTCTTAGCCCAGTAAATGTCACAGCAGTGGAATAAGGTCCTTCCTTAGCCTTGATTTAGCTGTGACACGAGAAGATCAGCTACTCAAGCAGTGAACATTTGAAAGATGTTCACCATCCACAGTTTCCAAGGATTTCAAGGTGGGCTCAAAGGCCTGCATCCAGGCTCTGAGAATGTGAATGTTTCTACTCAGCAAGGAATACGTATCACTGCACAGAGCTCAGGATGGGAAATGCTTTTCCTTCTGCATGCACCTGCACCAGTAAAACAAAAGCAGTACTAAGATCAGGCTTTCAATTTCCATGAGAGAATTCGATTGGTTGTTTAAGTATCCACAGTTCTCTATTTGGCTTGGGCTACATTTCAGTTAGGTGACTTTTGTCACAGCACCTACTGCCATTGTCCTGGAACTGATGAGACACATCCTTAGAAAGCCAAGGATGACCAAGGAAGACCTTGGAAGAACAGTCCAAGGTCTTTCTTGGACTTCCCTGCTTCCTGGAATCCTCTGAATGAACCTTTAAAGTCCCCATCTCAAACCTAGCCTACCACAAGACAACTACTGATGAAGAATAAAGTACTCCTAACTCAAAAAAACTCCCACATGTCAGCTGATGAGATGGATGAAAATTATTTTAGCCATGGCAGATGAGGATATTTTCATTACTGTCTCTGGTTGCTTTACTCAGATGCAACTAAAAACAAAAGAGTGATGAGGAAAAATGAACGGAGAGAGCTGAGTGGCAGAATGGAAGGGTGGGAAAGCAACTGGAAGGGTGAATGGGTACAAAAGGAGTGAAAGCTGAAGGAAGGAGGCAATGGACTTACCCCGGAGCCCAAGGAGTTGGCCTCGGTGGAGGACTACAGCTAGGCACAGGCAAGGAGTGGGGACACAGAAGGGCATGGGAATAGACAGGCAAGACAAGAGAGAAGAAAATGGTGATTACTGGGAGAAAATTCAGGGAGCAACAGAAATGTATAAGACCTAGAGAAATTGCAACAGAAGCTAAAGACTCAGAATAGTTCATACCAACACTCTTCTTGCTCATTTTGCTCTTATCGTACAAGGATGAATGTAATATCTGAGATGGGAGAGGGACTATGGCCACAAGGATCCATTGCTAAGATTTCTAGGGAAACCTTACTGCTTAACCACGTTTTTACAGAAACACCAAAAAATAATGCAACTGGCTTACAGCAGAGAACAAGCTTAACTCAGAATTAGGACAGCAGGCCCAAGCAAGAATGGGCTTTAAAACAGGGATTCAGAAATGAGACCAAAATTGCAATGCAGAGATGACTGTATCACTAGTGTCAGCCCCAGGCATATCCAACTCCAACAGCCTTAGAGGTGACCATCTCAACCCTGACCTCCAGGAATATTGCAACAGGTTTGCTCCTCTTTTTGTGGAAGAGCTATTTGCTTCTCAGATTTCTTGCGAGCAGTGGCAAGAAATGTAAACTTGGCTGCCTTCTGTTGAAAGCAAATCCTACTCCCCCATTATAAACTGGCACAGATCTTCAAAATAAGATGCAGACTGACAGGTACAGAACAGGATTACTAATAGTATCAAGTAAACTTCCAGCTCTGGAGATGCACCTATTAACTACTACTGTTGGGATACTAATTTCTACTTGACTGATAAACCTGAGCTCTAATTTGACCAAATTAAGCTATTCTAAGGTCAGTTTCTGGGAAATACTATTATGGAGACGTTTAGATGTCTATGCCAGAATAAAATTCTCCCTTGTGATGTCTCATACTATGGCCTCCTTTTGGAGACTTCCTACAACTCCCAAAGCTTTGTTTCTCCTGCTTTCCAGAAGCTACAGAATCAGTTCATATCAGTTTACGCTGTCAGGGTCATGCTCAAAAAAGACAACTGTACAGATGGTAGAGAGGTCACTGGTCCCCCAAGAAGGAAACGGCTTCAACTGCACTGAAAGGGACAGTAATAAATACCTGTTTGGTTTTACACAAGTTAAATCCATTCAACTGAACACTTCATTCCTTTGTAAGAAAGTTAAGCCAAGTTCAGGACTGCTCATACTCAGGACTCTTCTCTCTGAACACTGTTCAAAGATGTGTCAGGTTCAGAGCAAGAATGTCTGGAAAGCATTATACGCCAGAGCCATCCTCCATGCTGCACAAATAACAAATAAATGCATTTTTTCGGGGGGGGGGGGGGGAGGGGGGTGGGGAGGTGGGTAGGGTGGAAGGGGAGGGCAGACGTATTTGCAGTCGATGGCACTTACTCTCAGTCAGTGGAATGGAGATGACGACACCATTCCCTGTCCCTACCCAGAGGCGGTTGCCAGCGATAAGCAGGGCTGTAATCCGCACGAACGAAAAGCCCAGCTTTCCAGTGCCTTGTAAGCGTGAATAAGAAGCGGAGAGTCAGTTATGACTTTGGGCAAGGTCTGCTTGTGAATTTTGATTTCTCTCTGATCTTAGTCAGCAACAGATCATTTACTCACAGTTCCTACTGCCTCACCTAGCATCTTGCTGACATAAGGCTCAATATCAACATCTTGCAGATGCTGATGGCTGTGGGCATGGTAAAGCCTCAGGGTCGAGTCCAGGCGGATGGAAACCCACACTCCATCTCCAATCCACGCCAGCTGTCGCACCTGACTCTCCCGCCGAGGGTGGGCATCAAAGGATTTCTGAAATGCCAAGTAGATGGACAACATGGGTTCATAAAATGTTTGCAATTATCTACACGCGTACTGCATTGTCTTCAACTGAGATCACTTGTTTGGGCTTCAAAGCTCTTGGTAAAAATGTGGTAATGCCAGCCAGCCTCAGAAGTTCACTACAGTATACAGAAAATCCCTCACTTGAGTGACTCTGCAGAGATTGCGGTCTTCGCAGGCTACTTCAGGAGCAAGAACATTTAGAAACCAAGAGCTTTCAATGTCCTTGGCAGAAAAGGAAAACACACAACTCCAGTAAAAATCCCAAAGATCAAAATGCCTTGGCTCACTGATATGAACTTCAGATTCAGCACTTCTCCCTTTGATTAGAATTACTCCAACCATTGTCAAATAGCCTTGTACCAACACCAGTGTATTGAATTTCAACCAAAAGGCTCTAAACATAATTTTTCTTTAGGCACGTTATGATCACCACAGCTTGCTTTCTGCCACAATCCCTACAGACAGAGAAGTCTTAGATCATGTATGAAAGGTAGCTGGAAGGCATGCACATTTATTTGTACAGTATGTGGCCTCACAGACTCACCAGTAAAGACAAAGGAAGTGCTCAGTTTAGACTTACCTGAAGATTTAAGTTCTGGAAAGGGAGGAAGGAACAAATACCCTCCTGGCAGACTGGATCATAACATGACCCAGATTGACTGTTTGGGTCCTACACTCAGCAGTGACAATACAAAGGCTCTGCACTTCCATACATTCAGCAGAAAATAGCTATAAGAATACATACAACATAAGCATGTGCATGCATACACACACATTTGCTCTCTTACCTCAATCTGCATTGTCTTAGGTTGGATAACATGGATTTTATTCTTGTAGCCACACCAGACTCTATCATACACAACAGCCATGCAACGGATGGAATGGTGAGTGTGACCAAGGTCCATTAGGTGGTAATTACTGAGATCCCACTGACCATCTAAGGTGAAAAACAAGTGTGGAAATATGCATCTCCTTCATGACACATCAGTATACCATACCTCTACGCTTCCACATATACTTAAATATACAGGCTTAATAACACTCAAATGCACATTTTGCTTATGTCTGTGAACTCCCATGAATCTATGCTACTACTTTGGGCCAGCCTTGTACTTACAAAACACACGACAATAATGCTTAGTTTGGTGGGCTGAAAGCTTTCCAAATCAGGATAAATTAAACATCCTTTTATTGTAATGAAGTGAACAGGCTTCTCTAACATGTACAATAAAAACAGAAGAGGAAGGGGAAAGACAGCCTAACAAGATTATGCAGAGACTTTGAAGGAAATGGACAATACAGTCCTTGCAGTAAGGATTCCTCATATCACACATAATTCCCTCAAAGTGTCAAATCCAGAACACAGACTCAGATCTCCCATCTCTCAGGCTTATTTTCTAGCTAACTAGGCAGATACTGTGCCCTTCACAGACAGATGGCCTCTGCATTGTAAAGCTTTATCCCGTTTCTGATGGGAACAATTTTCATATGTCAATGGTCAGGCTTGAACTCACAACAAGGTTGAATCAAAATTCAGACTGCACAAAACACGGAAGCTCTGTATTTCGGCTTGCTATATAAACTGCTACTCAATGAATAACTAAGTTCTTAGTATGCAAACATTAGTCAAAGTTAGCAAATTCCCATGTGCTGTCTTCATACCTAAAAAGGTATGAACACAGCTCAGAAACTGCTCAAGTCATAGTGAAACAAAACCCGTAACAGTGAAGAGCACAAGATTAAGGCATGTCACATTACTTGGACATCTCTTTTTTGCAACAAGAAAAACTATCCAAGTGTAATGCAAAGATGCCATTTGTTACAGATTTCCAGTGAATCCCAGCTCTGCCTGCTGTGTACACAGTGATCAATTCCAGTCCTTACAGAGCCCAACTTCTCTGTTTGATCAGGCAGATCAACTGCACAGATATGCTCAGGTACCGCCTGAGCTGTGTGGAGCTCCCTGTGCATGCCCTGTTACAGCTGATTTGTGAAAGCACAGTAACACTGATGTGGTCCATGTGTATTACACTTACACCAAGCACGCCTCAAACACCTACACAGCATGTGTATTCCTGGAAGTGCTGCATTTGCTCTGCATGTGCTACACAGCACATACATATATTTTTGTTCAGAAAAGCTCAGGAAATGGTGTAGATGTTTTAGGATCACTAATATATGTGTGTAACAGTTGTGCATTTTAACCATGTTTGTACTCTGGCAAGCCAGCACTCTTCCTTCCCAATTCAGAGTAGCACTTAATGCACTGCTACACTTTAAGGCAAGCTTGTTTTAATCTTAATACATTGTTTCTTACCTTCTGCCCGGTGGAATATGGCTAGTGTTCCATCTGCCAGAGCAACAAGGACCCTCCCTTTCACATGCCTGAAATCACAGAAAAGTAAATACTTTGTCTGTAGAAGTAAGAAACTAACAAATCCTTTCTGACATCCACCAAAGAAGTCGGACCAGCAGGTGGAAGGTGGCAGTTCTACCCCTCTACTCTGCTCTCGTGAGACCCCGCTTGGAGTACTGTGTGTAGTCCTGGTGCGCCCAACTTGAGAAAGACACGGAGCTGCTGAAGCAACATAAAGGACATGAGCTGCTGGAGCACGTCCAGAGGAGGCCACGAAGATGATCAGGGACATGAGAAACTTGGGGCTGTTCAGGCTGGAGAAGAAAAGGCTGCATGGAAACCTTCCAGTATCTGAAGTGGACCTACAAAGATGCTGGAGAGGGACTCTTCATCAGAGACTGCAGTGACAGGGCAAGGGGCAATGGGTTCAAACTTAAACAGGGGGAATTTAGGTTAAATATAAGGAAGAAATTCTTTACTGTGTGAGTGATGAGCACTGGCACAGGCTGCCCAATGAAGTTGTGAACACTCCATCCCTGGCAGTGTTCGGTGCCAGGCTGGGCAGTGCCTTGAGCAACCTGGTCTAGTGGGAGGTGTCCCGACCTGTGGCAGTGAGGTTGGAACTGGATGATCTCAAGGTCCTTTCCAACCCTAACCATTCTATGATTCTGTGATACACACACACTATCTTTATGTTCTCTCTACAATTCCCATTCATTTTAGCACTTGCAGGAACATCCTCTGCAAGGGCCAAGGGTCACAGAGTAAGGTAATCCATAGGTTTTCTATTGAGGTTACCTTCTTCCTCATACTACAAACTCCATCGACTTCAACAAATGCTACCTAATTTACACTCTCGTGAAATTTTGCCTTTCTCTTCGCCACTTATTTCCTCCTGATCCTGCTGAGCTAATTTCTTCACTGAATTGCGTCAGGTTTGCAGTTGAGTAGAAAAACAGCTCAGCATGAGGCTTTCCAATAACAGTAACCTAGGGAAATTTTCCTCACAAACCAATGCACTTAGAAGAGCAAATTAAAAGATAACTGAAAAAGAGCTCCTGCCACTATTGGAAATACTGCTTAGGCACTGAACCTCCTCCCTCAGAGTCCCTTGGCACGCACACTTACACTAGACTTAGTACAGAGTCCTTCAGCTTTATTGAGTGCAGACACTTCTTCCAGTTGGATACAGCCGAATGTACATAAAGCCTGTGAGAAAGGACAAATTTGGGAGAGTTAGCAGCACAGCCCAACTAGAGTTGAATCATTTCTTCTGGTAGACAAGGTGAAGGTTAGGTAAGAAAGTGAGGTTAAATCCCTGTGCTTGCACTGAGCTGAGGGCTCAGAACAATGATGAGCAATGAAAACCTACTCCAGAAACAAGAAGTGAATTAAAGGTGTGTGGAGATGAAAAGACATGCCCTGGGTAAGGAAGTGACAGAGAGATCTGCCAGCCCAAGGGGAACCTACCAGCCATTCTGTGCTCCCAGCCACATGGTGGGGGCAGCACTGGTACAAGCCCCAGCAGCATCTCCATTCAACTCCTGATCTGGCAGTGTTGTGCTTGACTCTGTCTTCAGCTGCCTATTCTCCCTGAAGAGGCAAAAAAACATTCTTAGAGGTTTTAGTAGCAGCAGTACACAGAATGCCCATCTACACTTACAGTCTCGCACTCACAAGCAGATAATGGCCCTTATATACACGAATCACTTCCTTCTCTTCAGTGTTTTCTAATTCCTTGACTCTGAAATCTGCAATTTGCAAAACTTCCTTTTTTCCCCACCAACACAAATAGCAAGTACTTCAAAATTCACAGAACTTAACTGCTTGGCAGTACTATTATCTTAACAATATTTTCTCTGTTCACTGCTAACTTCAACAAAAACAACTTAGAAAATCTTGGTCATTTAGGAACAATTTGTTTCCAAGACCTTGCTCCTCAGGTCATCACACCAGACTCATTTTTGGGTGGTAAACATTTTTCATTATCTTTACAGCACATTAGGGGTACTACAAGAATAAATTGATCATCATGTTTACACTTGTATCAGTAAGCTCCTTCAGTAAGAATATTTAGCGTACATGTACTTTAGAAGATCTGTCTTAACAGCAGGCCTAAATTTGTACTGAGAGATCAAATATTTGTACTTTAACAGCTGACACAGCCTGCTGCAGGCTGGACCATGTTTATTTTCATTTCCTTTCTTTCTCTATCATCCCATCTGTAATACTATTTTGGCACGGAACTGAAAAATGTTTGATACTTTATCTATCAAAAAGCTTCTGAAAACAGAGCTGGTAAATAACCGAACTGGCACTTTGGCCCCAGGCTGCCTACCCATTCTGCCTGAAAGGTGCCTGTGCAGGGACAGGATCAGTAAACACATGCTCCGTGAGGGGCCCCGACCGGGCCTGAGCAGGCTCTGCCTCACTTGTACCATTCTCTGGTACCTCTGTAGCTTCTGTTGCCTCCTCAGTAGACTCTGACTGGTTGATCTTCCCATTGCATACAGCAGCCACCTCACCTAAAGACAAAGTACAGTGTAAGACGTTCTGGAGAATGAGCTGGTAAGTTAGCTATACAGAAATCAGGTTGTCAATTTTGTAATTTATCCTTCCTTTTGTAATTTATCCTTCCAAATTCAGTCAAGCCCTATGCCTGCATCACAGACAGCAGATCATCCAGTGCTTCCCGCTTTGATGTGGAACAGAGGCTATTTTAAAATAAGACACAATCTGTGACTAGCAAAACATCAGTTCTGCAGGGCTGCCTACTGCACTATGGAGTCACCAAGGGCATCATTATGGTTTTCATGGTCTTAACTGACTTCATGAGTAGACAGTGGTTCAGCAGGGAAAGCAATGAGAACAGAAGTAACCGCAGTAGGGCAAACATAAGACCTGTCCAAAATACTTCACTATATGACAACCACAGGGCTGCAGGATGTGGATCCATTTGAGAGAAAAGAAGGGCTCTAAAGAGAAATGTACCAAAAAGGGGATTCAGTCTTCCTGTGCCACATAACAGAACTTCTTAAGGCCTCTGAAGTAGGTAACTCGAGGACAGGATGATACAGCTGTAAGATCATAAGCTCATATGGGACTAACTATAATTGGACTATTACTAAGTTCTATGTCCAAAAACTCACTCTGTCCCTTGTCCAGCACAGGTGTGTCACCACGCGAGGAACAGTTGCTTCGTGGCACGTTGCAGCGGGTCGCACAGCCCACCAGAGTAATTCCTGCCAAGACACCATCTGTTCCAGATGACTCTTCAGGATTTACATCTCCCTCCAGAAAGATCTCTCCTGGAGGATAATCACTTTCACTGGCCGCTGGAGGGCAAAGAACAGATTCTCCCATAAATCTAGCTGTCACTGCTAATTTAAATACAGCAGCACTCCTGAGGTACCCATTCGGATGGAAGATGCTGACCTTTGGGGTTCACTGCTCTAGGGAGGCACCACAGCATTAGTCAGTTTCATGGTGAATCCCCTCATCCCTAGCATCAACATCCAGGCCAGCTACAGAGCCCTCCCAAACCTGGGCAAGGCTCACTCTTGCTCCAAGGAGCCATCCTTTATGTGCCAAAATAATGACTTAGTAAATGCTCAACAGTGAAGGATCTCTATGGAAGGTCCTACAAGAAGGCAAGATCTGAGTTATGGTTTTGAGAGACAATTACATGCAACAGAGTACAAGGGTTAGTTCTGAAGTGAGGACACTACATTTGTCACTCCTCAGTGGAGAAGGTGACCCTGTGAGACTACAGCCAGTGCCTGGGCCCCACTTACCAGGGATGCTAGAGATGCAGAGCACATGAGCATTGCAGACAGTGAACTGGTCCACCACTGTGCCAGGCTGATTGGCATCAATAATTACAACTTTACTTGTTGACAGCGTACTAGTGAGGATCCAAACACGGCTAGATGTGGCATCCATTTCATGGAGCTCCTTTCCCTTCAGGAGAGCAAACATATGGGCAGAATCAGTGCTCCTCTCAAATCAGACTGAACGTATTCATGCTTGGCAACATTTAGATATGCAAATACCACAATGCCAGCTTCAAAGAGACAAGTTTCTTCCTAGCTAATGCAAACAAACAATATGGGCTATGCAAATTTCATTCACATTGCTGCACTAGCATGTGGAACACTGGCCAAAGAGCCTATCTGGCTCCTTAGGGCTAAAGAAGTCTGACCATTAATTTCTGACATGTCTACTCATGTATCACTGAACATTCACTTCAGTCAGAATGCCATGAAGCTCAGATGCACACAACCTACCAGCTTAGGCAAGCTGATCTCAGAAGACTACAGCAGCAGCATAAGACGGTCATGGGGAAAAAGCCCAAAACCACAAAGGATAAAACACTGTATTATCACCGGCAAATTCTAGCTTGGTTCTTAAAAAAATCCCAAACACTTAAGAATATTAAAAAAACAGGCATTTCAAAAGCAAAAGTTGGAGAATTTTATCCTGGATGATTTATCCCAAATCACGCAGAAAGTTACTGAACAGCCAGAACACCAGAATGCTGCCCTACAAGAAGATGCCTCAAAAATACAAGTTAAAGCACCATGTAGCCTAATACAAAGGCATTGAGAGATGGGGCATGTCATGGCTGGAATAAGACAAAACACTGGAAGGGAGAAAAAAAAAAATCCATTTTTTTTCTGACCTTTTTCTTTTCAGGAGACGTATGGTTACTTCTGTCGTTCTCCCCTTCCACTTCCCTATCACAGGTAAGGGGATCACGTCCAGGTTCCAATTTCTGCCCATTCACAGGCTCCTGCTCCAAAGGTCTCCATCCCGTGAGATTGACTCCGGCTGCACACCACAGCTAAGCAACAGACACAGGAATCTTGAACTAAGAATTATGTAGGCTCCAAGGACTCATTAAAATCAGGCACCTTTGTACAGATACATTGTACTGTGGATACATGCCAAACATCTAAAATATTTAGCTGGAAATAACAGATCTTGTTGATCTCTATTAGAAGACATCAAATTCACTGGAAGCAAGATAAAGGTTCTCTGTAAACCAGCAAAAGTCATTTTTTCTTTTTCTTCAGAGATGCAAATGAAAGATTTAAAGAAAATAAATATAATAAATCAGATGCCTAAAACCAGGCTCCTCAGTTTTTCCGACTTTGGGGTTCCTAAGCCGTTGTAGCAAAGCAAGCAGGGCATGGCAGATGTTACTAGCCTGGGCTATAAGAAAAGCATGACTGCTTAACTACAGCTGACAGCGACTGCTTGGCTGAGGAAACGCATTCAGGGCAGTTGTCTCCCCCTCCAATCCCTTGCACTCTTCTGCTTCCTCATAATGCCTGTGCCCAAAAATCAGTTTGTTGGAGCTGAAAGAGCTATTTACAGAACTAAGACAGTAAAAAATGAAGCCACAACAAAACAGCATTAAAACCCCAACAAAACAAAACAATAAACCCAACCACCCCCCCCAAAAAAACGAAAAGGAGATGGTTTACCCCTCTACATAACAAGTGCAGAGTGAAAGCAGCACACTACATATTTTCTGAAATCCAATCTAGCTAACCGCCTTGGAGCTACTTCCAGACCGTTTTCTAGGAGAATGCTGGGAAGGAAAGTCCAAAACCAAATATGTAACGGAAAGATGCTGAAGAGAATATTAGAATAGTTAGGGTTGGAAAGGACCTCAAGATCATCTAGTTCCAACCCCCCTGACATGGGCAGGGACATCTCACACTAAACCATCCCACACAAGGCTTCATCCAACCTTGAACACTGCCATGGACAGAGCACTCACAACCCCCCTGGGCAACCAATTCCAGTGCCTCACCACCCTAACAGGAAAGAATTTCCTCCTTATATCCAATCTAAACTTCCCCTGTTTAAGTTTTAACCCATTACCCCTTGTCCTGTCACTACAATCCCTGATGAAGAGACCCTCCCCAGCATCCCTATAGGCCCCCTTCAGATACTGGAAGGCTGCTGTGAGGTCTCCACGCAGCCTTCTCTTCTCCAGGCTGAAAAGCCCCAACTTTCTCAACCTATCTTCATACGGGAGGTGCTCCAGTCCCCTGATCATCCTCGTGGCCCTCCTCTGGACTTGTTCCAACAGTTCCATGTCCTTTTTATGTTGAGGACACCAAAACTGTACACAATACTCCAAGTGAGGTCTCACAAGAGCAGAGTAGAGGGGCAGGATCACCTCCTTCAACCTGCTGGCCACACTCCTTTTGAGGCAGCCCAGGATATGGTTGGCTTTCTGAGCTGTGAGCACACACTGCTGGCTCATGCTCATTTTCTCATCAACACCCCCAAGTCCTTCTCTGCAGGGCTGCTCTGAATCTCTTCTTTGCCCAATCTGTAGCTGTGCCTGAGATTGCTCTGACCCAGGTGTAGGACCTTGCACTTGTCATGGTTAAACTTCATAAGGCTGGTATCAGCCCACCTCACAAGAGTGTCAAGGTCCCTCTGGATGGCATCCCTTCCCTCCAGGCTATCAACCGAACCACAGAACTTGGTGTCATCAGCAAACTTGCTGAGCGCGCACTCAATCCCACTGTCCATGTCAGCGACGAAGATGTTGAACAAGACCGGTCCCAACACCAATCCCTGAGGGACACCACTCGCTGCTGGTCTCCAGCTGGACATTGAGCCATTGACCACAACTCTTTGCATGTGGCCATCCAGCCAGTTCTTTATCCACCGAGTGGTCCATCCATCAAATTGATATCGCTCCAATTTAGAGAGAAAGATGTTGTGTGGGACAGTGTCAAACGCTTTGCACAAGTCCAGGTAGATGACATCAACTGCTTTACCCTTGTCCATCAGGTCTGTAGCCCCATCATAGAAGGCCATCAAATTGGTCAGGCAGGATTTCCCCTTAATGAAGCCATGCTGGCTGTCACCAAGCACCTTGTTGTTTTTCATGTGCCTTAGCATGCCTTCCAGGAGAATCTGTTCCAAGATTTTGCCAGGCACAGAAGTGAGACTGACTGGTCTGTAATTCCCCTGGTCTTCCATTTTCTCCTTCTTGAAAATGGGGGTTGTATTTCCCTTTTTCCAGTCGTTGCGAACTTCACCTGACTGCCATGATTTTTCAAATATGATGGCCAATGGCTTAGCAACTTCATTCGCCAGCTCCTTCAGGACCCGCAGATGGATTTCATCAGGTCCCATGGACTTGTGCACGTTCAGATTTTTAAGATTGTCTTGAACCAGATCCTCTCCTACAGTGGGCCCAAGGTCTTCATTCTCACCGTCTCTGTGTCTACATTCTAAGACTTGGGTGGTGCAGTCAGAGCCTTTGCCAGTGAAGACCGAGGCAAAGAAGTCATTCAGAACCTCAGCCTTCTCCAAATCCTGGGTAGCCAGTTCTCCCGAGAGCTTCACAGGGGGCCTATGTTGTCCCTAGTCTGTTTTTTGTTTGCTATGTACCTGTAGAATCCCTTCCTGCTATCCTTAACATCCCTGGCTAGGTTTAATTCTAACTGGGCCTTAGCCTTCCTAACCTGGTCCCTAGCTTCCCAGACAACATCCCTGTACTCTACCCAAGCCACCTGTCCTTGCTTCCACTTTTTATAAGCCTCTTTTTTCATTTGAATTTTCCTCAGCAGCTCCTTATCCATCCAAGGAGGTCGCCTGGCCCTCCTGATGCACTTCCTTCTAGTTGGGATGCAGCACTCCTGAGCTTGTAGCAGGTGATCCTTGAATATCAACCAAGATATCCAAGTATCAACCATATTATCCAAAGAGCACATCAACCTGCTAGAAATAATTAACAGAGTAAGAATTTTCTTACAACTGACACATCAGAATGACATGCCAGAATCAGCTCTGAATGAAGTTCACAACAAAGTGCTTATTTCAAAACAAATAGCTATAGACAATAAATGTGCAGAGAGACGACCTATCCTCAATTGCAGTTCTACTCAAAATACGCTAGTACTGACAGACGCAGCTTCACAAATATCTGCTCAAGGTAATTTTGGCCTGTTAGCAGTGGATCCCTGTCAACAGTGGAATCTGAAGTGTTGAAACGCATTTTTACTTTCACCTGCTCATTTTTATTAATTTCTACTATTTCGTATTATACCCTAAGAAGTTTTACCAAAAGCCTTATAAGCACAAAATGTCATTGATATTATGTAAGAATTGTCTCAAAAAGCATAACGTGTAAGACAGAAGCCTAGGCCCTGGCAATCAAAATCTGCTGAGAATGATGTCCTTATAGACATGTACTTCTTTCCTACATACACTAGAAACCATATTCCAAAAAAGGTTGTGGAAGATTTTGGAATTTTGAATATATAACGTAAGAAAAATACAGACTATTGTAAAAATTGCACATGTAGTGACTAAAACTCCTTGCTTATTCCATGTCCCCTTTCTGGACTTGAATGGTATGCAGAGACAACATACCTTCATGGTTGGGTCCTTCTCTACTAATGGGCGACAATATACAGGCACGGGGACGTTTTTCATGCGAGTGTCTTCCTGACCACCATTGGGACTCAGCTATGGAGGAAGAGAGAAGGAAAAAGACAGTACAAAGCTGTAAACACCAGGCTATGGTAGGAGAGATGTAACCAATATGGCAGAACCAAACTTAATAGTTTATGACATGGGTACTGCTAAGTCTTCATCTCACATCTCGTATGAAACAGAGTACCTGCAGGGAGGGAGCAGCCTACCCTAGAGTATGTCTCCCTCCCCATGATATGGTGCCCCAGTTACGGTTAACAGAGTATACACTACACTGCTGACAGACTGCTAACGGATGAGTTGTTAATGGATGCTCCCTGCAAAGAAGTCAGAACACTGGCATTCCTTCCATCATGGCCTGTAACTCACAGAATCATAGAATGGTTTGGCTTGGAAGGCACCTTAAAGATCACCTAGTTCCAACCCACTACCATGGGCAGGGACACCATTCACTTTCAAGCCACACCGCAAGACTCCTTCCTTTCATATGGTCTTTGACCAGTTAAATGAACTTAGCCTACAGGCTAAGAAATGAGGCTGATGAAATCTGATTTTATGTTACTGCTGGGAAGAAGTGGGAGCAAACTGCAGTGCATTTGGTTTTTATACTGAACGACTGGTAAAGTTCTCAGAGCGTAAACGAAATACGTAATGTTCAAGCCCAGTTATAATAACAAAGGAAATAAGGCCAGGTTGGATGGAGCATTGAGCAACCTGGTCTAGGGGAAAGTGTCCCTGCCCATGGCAAGTGGCTGGAACTGATGAGCTTTTAAGTCCCTTCCAACCCAAATCAGTCTGTGATTCTATGATCCTGTGGTTCTATGATTAAGTAATGGGGCCTGGACAACGCAGTTTAATTACTTCTGGTATAAGGTAGGTTCTTTCAGCACCTTTATGCAGGCAGAGGAATGCTCCCTCCACTGACTTCGGTGGGGATATAGCAAACATTGATTTTATTTGTGCCTACAATTATCATGAAAACATACATGCATATGAAACCTCTAACTGGAACGTTTAAGGACTAAGGCTAAGGTTACCAGTGGGAGAGTTAGGTCTCCCCTGGTTTCACTGCGAGGGACAATGCCCCCTCAGCCTACCCAGAGAAAGGTTCCTACCTGCTTGTACTTGGCAGGGAGGCTCCAGCCACAGGCCTGCAATCGCCCATCATCATTCCGCACATGCTCCCGGACCTGACGATACTGTTCCCGTTTCTGTTCACGACGTGCTGAGGATGTGCAGTCACTGAGGAGAGAACCAACAGTGTTACTTCTTAGTCTGGGGTTAAAAACAGAAACTGAAGGTTGAGGGAGCATCACCGTAGCAAGAGGAAACACACAGCAAACTAAATCCATCTTTGAAAACAGATGCAGGACATGAGAGAGAGAAAAACTCTGTTAGGAAGCAGAGATAGGCATCCCGCATCTATAACTCCAGGCCAAATCTTTGTTATCTCCACTTCAATGCTCCAAAAACCCTTCAGAAAAAGGGAATCAACTGGCTCTCAACAGGTTTTTAAAATATCGTTCCAAGATTAAAACCAAATATTGTAACCTAAATGTGCTATTGAAGGAACTTTTGTCTTCACCTAAACTCCCCATCAATAGGGTCGGGCAAGACATTCCACCCTGCTGACCCAGTGTTGCCATTACCCTCTACCACAACAGCCCTACTTCATCCTACCACAGTCTGCAAACATGAGCGCAGAACCAGCGTTGAGGGCAACTCAAGTCTACAGTGGTCCCTGCTGAGATGAACCATCATGGCCCAGAGCGCCACAGCACTGATATGTTTGGAAGGACAAAGTTTGCTGAGCCCACCACCCATATGGTAACTGATGAGTGAAAGATCACAGAGATAAACCAAAACCACAAGGAACAGAAACATATTAACACCACACAGACCTTTTTTAACACAGAAAACAGATTATTTTAAGAAAAGCTCCTATTTGGGAATGCTGCAGGGGGACCTGGCTTGGCACACAGCATGAGAACTCACTCCTCAGGGAAGAACTCCAGGGTGCGGCTGCCAGAGGAGATCTGGCACATGGTGTGACTGCGACGTTGGCTGAACCCTGCTGTTGTTGGAGACTTATAGTGGATGTTCACAGATGGGTAGGTCCTCTTTGCTGGTGGGGGACTTGAGGAAGAGCTGAACAGACGGCTAAAGCTGAGAACAGAAGAACACCCAGAGATAAAACATACCGGCAGAGATCACACACCTCAGATTCACAACAAGGGAAACGAGGTATGCAATCAGCGGCTGTAAGCCCTTCATGAAAACTGCCCTATCTCAAACAGAGAGCCAAGTCCTCAGTTTGATTGACATAAGGAGGTTTTAGCTTCCAGAAACAAATACCGTCTGAAAACAGCCCTTTATTAAAACTGATTGTATGTATGTTGCCATTCCAGGATACTCATGATCTTTTTCATTTAGTAAAACAAAACCAAACAGAGGTTCAGATCTGGTTTTAATTTCACTAAGAACAAAGGAAGCCCTTGAAGGTAAATGGGTTCAGCTAACAACACTTTTAGTTGACATTTCATTAATGTTGAAGTCTACTAAGTTGCTGTCTAAAGTAGAATTGTCAACACTTCCCCTTTTCTCAACGTTATGCAAACCACCAAAGAACTTACAACTGCCAAATGGTGGACTTCTTCTTCTCCTGGACAGATGGGTGTTCACGGGAAGCTCTAACAACAAACACAGCAGAAGCAAGTTAATTTCAGCATCTCTTACCCAAGCTTTTGCAAGCCATGGCAAGATTCAGAATTCATTCTGACATGTTTTAAAACACAGTAGAGGAAGTGAGCACACACAACTATTTTATGTTTCAATGTTGACATGAAGTGACAGTAAGTTTGTTCAACTTGAAGTTTTATCAACTCCATGAAACATTATCAGTACTAGGCTAGTAACTATAAATCCCAGCAGAATATTCAATTCAAGCCATAGCCTTTAGAATTCAATTAGAAGCAACGTTCTTCCCTACAGCTTCTTCTAGCGTAATTAGTTCACAAAAAACAAACAAGACAAAGAACTGCCCAGCGTCTCCAAAGAAAAATGGCAACTTGAGATTTGCAACCCAGGTTCAGTAATAAGAGAGAAAGAATTAGCTACTGGGAGAGAAGCATCTACAGTTTGCAGAAACTTTCAGCACTTCTCAACCTATCTATTGGTGGGGGTTCCATTGACCACGAAGTCAACCATGGCCAGGTTCTCTCCTAAATAGGAATGTTCACCAATATCCAGTCTCACCTGATCATCTCTGTCCACCTGACAGCCTCCTGGAGCTCCATCAACCTCTCTTTGTATTGATTGCGCTCCATCAGAACACGGGCCATTTCCACGCGGGTGAAGCGGCGACGCTGAGCTATGGGAATGTTGTCCTGCAGAGGGGAGGAGCACTGCTTCAGCCAATAAAAGATGGAATGGGACTGATGTTAGTATAGGGCAAGTCAGAAGTCAGAAAGATAGATTTGGTAGTTCGCTTCCTGCTCTGATTAGCCCCAGAATTCCCCATTAGGAGGTGCTAATTCTAGACAAGTGAACTCCAAACTACAGCCCATGGACTTTTGGGGTATTCTACCAACCCATGGAAACTAGAATAAAATCCATCACCAAACTGAAAACCCTATAGAGGGACTACTGCCAGCAAGGTGTTTTCATCATCTGCAAGGAATTATGAGAATACACAGTGGTCCACTGATCCAGAAGTTTGGAAATCAAAGTTTTAGTTCATTAGCAAAGCCAGGCATGAGCATCAGGGAGCTACCACATAATGCTATCCATTCCCTCAACATGACTAGGAAGGATGCATTCTGTAATAACACACTGATAAAGGTGCAGGGGACAAGAAATTAAAGGAAAGCCTTTTCCTCTCTGGTGACACAACTTGGTCTTCCAATGAGGGCACATGGCTTAGGAGGCAGCAGGAATGTGATTCAATTTGTCTCTTTAGAGTGGAAAATTATAGTAACATCGCTAAGCTGGGGAAAATATTTGCCAAAAAAGAAATTCTAAAGATTTTGGGAACTCGTTACTAGGAAGTGGCACTGGGTTGTCTCTGGATTGGTAATTCCCAAGCTCAGCCTGGCTGGTGAGGACTGGTGGAGCTGGAATAGCACAAATTAACCAAGTCCCTCTCCAGCCTCCCTGGACTTGGAATAAACCTGTATCAGCAGTCAAAACAAGAAGTGCATAAATTAAAAGGAACTTTACAAACTTTTTTCTTTTAATTAAAGAAACAGACCTTCTATCAGCTCAGCTTAAAAGAAATTCATCCCTCCTCAGCATTTTACAAGCATAACTTGAAAATTTTCTTACCTAAATTCTAAACAGAACAAGTTTATCCCAGTTAAATCAAGAGAATTAGGCTCAACTGAGTCTGCTCCAGTACCTTTCGCAAAGTAAGAACACAGTAATATTGAAGTGTATCTAATTCCCTGTCCTAGCAGAGTGACACTGACATGAAAAAATCTGTTACTACTTAGGCTTGGGTTGAGTTTTTTTGGCTACAGCTCGTCTTTGTTGAAAAACCTCTAGCTTAGCCAGAACAGGCGGAAGAGCTGTCATGCCCATAAACTTTCTCGGCCTGCACCCTGTAACAGGCAGTACTGGCTTGTGTAAAACAAATAATGAGAAAAACAATGCTGCAAGACTGAATTACAGAACTAATACAAGGCAGCTGTTACTGCTGCAGAGCTGACTGCATAACCTGAATTTCTCTGCACAATGTCCTCATGGCTTACAGCCTCCTTGCCAAAGTGAAGACAAGTGTTTCTGGAGAAGCCTGACTATCACAAGACCCTGAAAGAAATCACACTGCACACTAGACTTTAATTCAAAATTAGGGAGAAGCAGGTAAATAGTGCTAGAGCAGGCACTGCTCTAGCACTGTGTCAGCTGCTCATCTTTTCAAACCAAACTATGGTTTGAAAGTCATGTGAAGAGGTAATCTCGTGGCAATTAGCAACACCCATGAGCAACAACCCTCAGTTTACCAGCTTTAGCTTCACTGTTAACAAAGGCAGAACACTGCATCTTGGGACTGGTATATATGAAGTAATACAGAGTAAGTATATAAAACCCCTTTCCCCACAGGCATTTTAGTAATGTAATATACCAATTCTGTACAGAGATAGCTGCTTACATCCTCCACCTCCTCTCTGGGTTCTCGTCGGGCAACAATGGCTTCAGATTTCACTCTAGGAAAGAGGAAGAAAGGCATCCAACTAGCAAGTGAAACCACAGCTAGCCCTGAGGTTTTAGGAGGAGAACCGTCTATGGGATGTTCCATCCGCATGCATCACAAGGAAATACTTTCGAACTGTGAGCTAACCATACAAACCATGAGACGGCTCTCTGATATTTTTCCCTCTCTCTTGCAGCACATTACTCTGAACAGCTTCACCAACATCACCCGATTTATTTGGAACATTTGATGCAAGCACCAAAATACTGACTGATGAAACAGTCCAGCCAATTTCTATTTCAGAGCCATAGTCTATGTTCAAATGTTTGAAATGTTTGTTCACCATGGGAAAAGTGAGCCATTATCAACAGTAAAAATACTGGCTCAAGTTCTTTCTCTGGGCTGCTTCTGTTTTCAGTGCAGTGAAAAAAGCTTCTAAAGGGAAGGACAGTTTGCCATAATAGTAAAGAAGAGAACAGCACATCCATATTAATAAAACAACATATTTAACTGAGTGCTTTTAGTTTCTTCAAACTCCATACCAAGGTGCAGTCATACAATCCCATCTGAATTACAAAAACTTTTATTACCAGTATAGATATTGCATTAAAAAAAAAAAAAAGCTGTCTGCATCTAAAAAACACACACTTGTCAGAAGTCCATGTCCCTACAGCATATTTATCATACTATACACATTATATATTTTATGAGACTCAAAGGACATTAAAAAAATCAGTCTTATTTCCACTGCTTGTGAGCCTTTCGTTTCAGACATTTTGAACACCTAAATGACCAGTTTGTGTTATTCTCGGTCATTCTGTGCTCAGATTACAGAGGCAACCTTCCAGACTCCAGCTGCAAAACAAACATGTCCTCTTCACTGAGATACTGCAGTGCAAGTTAAAACCTAATTATACTGCTTTGAGCTCCATGTGACATCTTTAGTTTTATGGATGTGAAATCATCACAGGCTTTGCTAGGCATTCAGGCTTTGGTTTCTCTAGATGGAGTGGAAAATAAGAAGTGGGATCACTCCAAATGCTACCTGCATAGGACTTTGAAATCTCTTCTGCCTCTTCTTCTCATTTTATGAACAATAAAACAATTGCCAATACTGGCATTTAAATATTGTTTGTGGGAAGCTGTATTAGCTCTTTCATTAAGTGAATGAGCATTCATTCCCCTCAGAGCTATACTGGCTGCTATGAGTATGAAACTCTTGACAGTTTCCTTCAAAACTGATGGTTTTGAAACTACTTTTTTTTTAATTACTTATTGCAAATTGAAATTCTGAACGCTTCGCTCCAGGAAGCCTGGATTTGCTGCAGAATCCTATTCCTGGGGAGGAAAACTGCACATTTTCTAAGGTTCAATAATCCAATTCAGTATAAACAACCCAACACTAAAAATATCTCCTAGCCAGCTACCACCAGCCTTGAAGTACTCTGTAAGGTACCTTGAACTCCATGAGGGGAACACAGTAAAACCAGCAGAGGAAATGGGCTTAACACCCATGTCCTCCCAGCTTCCTTTTCACTCACCTTTTCAGCTCCTCCTCCAGCTCCTTGACTCTGGTTTCCATTTTGGCTTTGGCTTGCTTTGTTGCTTCAAGCTCTCCCTTCAACACTTCCTGCTCTCCAGACAGCTGGTCCACCTTGGCAATCAAATCATTCTTCACAACATTCAAAGCATTTCTTTAAGGTGTGAAAGGGACAGTAAGCAAAAATGCCCAAAACCAGTTGACAGTTGAATGGGTGTATCTAAACAATTCAGACCAGCTATAATTCATGGAAAAGATTTGGGCAAGAAGGAGATGCAGAACACAGGATCACCGTAACTGGTCAGGATGAGGTTCGGCCAGTCCTGAATCCCTGACTGACAGACCAACATTTCCTCAAGAAGATGGGAGAATACTGCAGGAAGCAGGTGTAAGGGTAACCTATCACCTGTATAAGGCTCAAAACTTTTTTTAACATACTGAATTTCTGAAATACAACTTTCATAACTGCTATTATCTGTAATTGTAGACAATTGTGGATGATGCTGATAAAAATAAGCATCTCCAGTATCTTAAATCTTTAAGTATTTTAAAATCTTTAAAATCAGCATCCTATCATAGAAAGTTCTCAAACTCTGCCTTCAGAGTACTCTACCTCTTCCTGACTGCTTAGCTCTACTATCTGGTTTGCTACCCTTTCTCAAAAAATAAGGCCATTACATTGTCTGCTTCTCCATTATCATCTCTTTAATCTTTGAAAACTTTTCTCAATAGTAAGAAAATTCTCTTTCCAAACGGCAAACCTTGCAAATAAAAACTTCGAACCAGCAATATCCTCACAAGAGGATCAGACCCACACCTAGATTACCACTGAAGTTAATTAAAAGCTTGGCACCGATTTCAGCTGGGATCAGACCCTAACAGCACATGACTAAGAGACTGCAAGTGCCTCCAGAAAGGAAACAGTTAGGAAAGTTGCTCAGAAGAGCAGCTCCTCTTCTACAATTGAAGAAACAACAAGTATTCAAGAGAACCTGTTAGACAAACAAGCAAGCCCCTGTGAGGCCGGAGTTTTGTCCAAGACCTACTTCAAGATGACATGTCATTCGTAACTACTAGGCAGGCCGTTCAGAGCACGCAAGTTCTTACTTGGTTTCCAGTAGCTGCGAATTCTCCAACAGCAGATTCCCCACTTCTTTGCCCATTCCTGTAAAGAAAGGCCAGGAAGTTTTCACCTGCTCTCCTAGAAATGTGAAGCTTGTGTGGCACTGCCTGACTCATGCTTGAGAAAGAGAAATTGCTTTTGTTACGCTTCCCTAGGCTTTTGTTAGGCTACCCTAGGCTTTTGTATCATACTGTAGAGAGTGGAGTACCTCTTGCTGAAAGACCATGCAGCACAAGCAGACATCCATGTGTCCCTCTCTAAAGAGCCCAAATGCAGACCTAGCTTCCTACGCCAAACTTTCACAGGCTCCCTTAAGAGGGGCAGAGGAAAGCTTCACTAATGCCAATCAGAGGAAGTCAAGTCAGTAACTCCTCACTGAGCCATGAGCTACTGCAACCACTTTTTATCATCACTCAGTACAGAAAGAAGAAAGAAGTTAATGGGGTTTTCACAACAGACAGCAAAACACTGTCAAAATTGCTGGCCAGATCTGCACATCAGTGGTTTTCTTTCCTTCTCAGTATAAGCCGAATCTTCTGTTTCGCAGTACCAATTTGGAATTATGGTTATGATCAGTTTCATGCATATGAAAGGCTTCCCATTATCAGCCTTCCATGAGAGCAATTTTAGTAAGACTTCATATTGTCCGTTGATCTCTCTATGTTTAAAAGTTTTCTCACACATGTTTAAAATCTGAAGTCTCAGTCCCATCACTCAAGACCAACACCCAAAACATGTACATCAGACACACTGCACTTGCACTTGGACATCAACGTATGATGACTGCAATATGCAGACTGGGATGCAAGCGCTTTGAAAAATCTAGGGCTAAGAGTGAAAGTCGAATTCAGTTATTTCACAAAACCAAACAGAAAAGAATTTAAGGACCAAAAGCACACGTGGATTGTTTCCTGCTGCCAGGATCTTGCTGGCTCCCAGAGTCAGCTTCTGTCTTACAATAGGGAATAGAGGCCACCTGAGAACTGAAGGCAAAGAGGCCTCCCCCTCCCTGTTGGGGAACAATGCTGAAGGTTGTAGCTCATTTCTCACCACAGATCCCAGAACATGAAGAAGCCTCACAACCATCAGTGTGTGTGCTGAAGTGCTCCTTGCCCTGCCCTCTGAACTACCACTTCCTTTACAGCAAAAACATCAACAGTTTTCATGAACCATTATTTGATGATTGATTTGTTAATTAATATTTGCAATAAAATAAAAACAACACAAACATGAAGTAAATGGAAGTTAAAAAAAACATGGTACCATACAGGAAGTGAGAACGCATCACAACACTCCTCTTCCCACAGTTAAATGGGATGAATTTATGATGGAAAAAGCAAATTCCCAGCAAGAATGAGTAAGAAGCAGCATTTTCAAGTAACTTTTGGAAAATCAGTAGGCAGGTAATTAATCACTTTGATGTTTCAGGCAAAGTGTTCATTGGATGCTGTGTTAAAGAATACTGCAAATAGCAAAAAACCCACTAACTGCAGTGTAAACTCAAGTGTGTTTTTGGTTTGGTGAGTGACCTATAGCCCTTTCTTTCGTAGCATGGCATATGTCGATTAGGAGACCAAGAAGTCACCACTTTATTAATTTTTTTTAAATTATGTTCCTTTTTAGTGATTCTACATATGATCAAATATCCGGCCAGTAAGACATTAAAATGGCACAAGGACATTACAGGTGCTGAGGGACACAAAGGGAAAGAGTTCAGCCCAAGGTTTTTTTTGACTAAATCTTTTTCATCCTTCATCACTTTCATCTTCATCTATCCTTCTCTGCAGCTGTTCTGGGGAGAGAAAGGAACCCAGTGAAGAGAGCTATCATACCAGGACTAAAAGCCATACTGCATCCAAACATTAGCATCCTCAGCACACCTTCTACCTTATTAGTGTGTGACACAGTGCAGCCCAAACCTTTAATCAGTGAGAGGTTTGAAGGGCTAGTCTTGCAATCAAGAAATGGATGACGCCTCCCAGAGCCACAGAATGTATGGTAGAAGATAACTTTATGCAGGCTGTAATGGGACGGTCCTACTCATGGGAAAAAAACCCAAAACAACATGGAGTGACTAAAAGGAGATCTCTTTACTCCTTTGTGGCATGAAGCAAAGGGAAGAGACATATGGACAGAGCCCTAAACAGAGCCCATCCTACACTGTCCACCTTCCATAGCCAGGCAAATAGTATGAACCATCAAAGTGGATAATCAACCACAAGAAACAGAGGAGAATCCCCAAGTTACAGCTACAGACCAGCTGTGTCCTGCTTCTTGGAAAGGTGACACCACCATCACAAAATAAACAAACCAAGGAAATGCAAGACACATGGAGGGATGTTGAGCGAATGGAAGAAGTTTAGGAAAAAAATGCACATTAAAAAAAAAAAAAAGAAAAAGGAAAAAGAAAAAAGAAAAAAGGCCTTCGCCTTACCAAAGAAATCATCCCGTACTATGAGAGCCATCCCATACGAGAAAGGGAACAGAAAGAGATGGGGACAAAGGGGAAGAAAGGAAGAGAAAAACAAAAGCAACCATTAAGTACCAGTCTGTAAATAGCAAACAGAGCAGCTCATCAGCATGTGTACATCTGTGCGTGGTGCCAGTAGAGGTGATGCTCAACAGTAACTAATCTACACTTGTTTTGCTGCAGCCTGGCCTAAGAGAGATTTACACTTCAGATGTCAGGACAAGCTCAAAATGAGTTTCTCCCATCTTTGTCATTTTCTCTGCACTAGAGGTGTTTTGAGTTTCCCATCCTCACAACAAGATGGTTCAACAGACATTATGAACAAGGAGAGGGAAGTATAAGGGCACAAGGAAAACAAAAGGAGGGCGGATATCAAAGCTCTCATCTGGACTTTTTGCACAAGCACAAATCAACCTCCCCACTCTGACAAACTCCAACTCAGCTTCAGCAGGAGGTTTTCCGAGAAACGTCCATGAAAAAGTGGCTCACAGTAAAAACAGTCTGAACTAAAAGAAAGGATGATGCCATCCCTTTCCTTTGTAACCCTAGAGCCAACAGCAAGAGGTGCCAGGTAAAGGAATGTGACAGAGCTCACTACCACACAGTATTATGGTACTGCATCTGCCTTTACTACAGGGAAAACGTCATCCAGTTTGCACTGAAATCAAGAGAGATCCCCCTGACTTCATCTGAAATTGCATCAAGGCCCAAGTGCCTTTGATGGAAAGGTGCAAACCTTCTGACGACAGAGCATGGCCCTAAGGCAGCAAGTCTCCACTAAAACAAGACAGAGCTATCACAAGTTCTGCCAGAAAGGCCAAGCTTCCATGCAAGACAGAGGCTGTGCCACTCTAATCCATCAAGCGTCTTTAATATTACTACAGCTATCCCAGAAGGCCACAGAGTGAATCCACTAACCCACAGTGACTACCATGGACAGAGAGGATTCCTCACAGCACAGTCCACTGAGAGGACAGTGGGAACCTCACTCAGTTCCATGCCCACCCAAGCTCTGCTCCAACCGTAGCATCCGTCCTGACAGGAAAAAACAGTAGTTTGAGCCCCAAGAACTTGAGTGACAGGCCAGTGTAGCAAACCTGCATAAAGCCACACAAGAAAAGTTTACTGAAAGGCAACAGGCGTGAGCATAGAGTGCGGACATCCTGTTGCCCAGGAACCCACCTGTGCAAGGCAACCAAGCAAGGTGAAGGTAGGAGAAGCCTGCAAAGCCAACCGTGTTTGGACAAGAGCAGGGGAGTATCACACGTGTATACCACATCATTTGACCTCAACAAGGTAAAAAGAAACAAGAAAGGAAACTGAGGAAAGGAGATACACACCTGAGAACTCCCCTATGGGCCATGTCCAGCGAAGCACAGAGAGACAGGGGAAAAAAAGGAAGTGGAAAAAAAGGGTCAATCAGTGACTGAAACCAACAAAACAAAAAAAATTGTTCAAAAAAAACTTAACAATGATTCAGCCATTTCAATGTCAAAAGGCATGAAATAGTAAGGACAGGACCTGCCATGACTGTAGATGGCATGACTCTACATACAGGACATAAAAAAAAAAAAAAAATTAAGGGAAGGTAATCTGTGGTGCAACTGCAACCACACACCTCAGCTACCTCCAGTTTTCCAGACATGAATCTCAGGTAATCACATCTTCCTAGATAAAACTTTATTTTCCATTTATTTTCTCTTAATTTTCCCTTTATTTTCTCTTTATTTAGTTGTGTATCACTAAATGCAGAAAAGCTAGTTCCCACTACCTTCTCCTTTCCACTCCCCTTGTGATTTTAGCAACTAGATCTTCTGATAACACATGACCTCTTCAGTGATACCTCAGCTTGCAAGAGACAATTAGATGCATTTAAAAGACGGGGGTGGGGGGTGGTGGTGGTGGTGGTGGTGGTGTCTGTCTGTGTGGGGGGTTTTTTTCACAGTGCAGTGCTGGGACCCAGTTTGATAATCCCATTTCAACTATGAAGTATAAACTTACCACTAACATAGCTGAATTTCTGTCTTCACCACAAAATCCTGTTATTTGAAGGGATGTTTTAATCTCCAAAGCAAACACAGTTGGGTATCCTAAAGCTGAAAGAAAGGACCTGCCCATAGTGCATAACCAAACTGCTAGTGCTCCTTCGCAGGGAACTCTTGGGATAGGGAAAAGCAGGCAGCAGGAGATGGAAGAAGGGCAAGCTACCAAGGATCAGGAGGTAAGAACTTGTGATGGGAATCACAGAATCAGGGAATGGTTTGGGTTGGAAAGGACTTTAAAGCTCATTCCGTTCCAACCCCCTGCCATGGACAGGGACACCTTCCACTAGACCACATCACTCCAAGCACCATCCAATCCCGTCCACTGCTAGGGATGGGGCAGCCACAGCTTTCCTGGGCACCCTGTGCCAGTGCCTCAGCATCCTCACAGGGAAGAGCTTCTTCCTAAAATCTAACTCGAACTTCCCCTGTTTGAGTTGAAAGCCATTCCCCCTTGTCTTGTCACTACAGTCCCTGATAAAGAGACCCTCTCCAGTATCTGTATTAATAAGTGAATATGCAGAAAACTAGTTTTCCTAAGGCTGTAGTAAGAAAAAAGGGAATTTGATCTACAGTTACTACTAGTAAATAATTGTTTGCACTCCATATTTTTCTCCAGAATACTTCCTATGCAAACTCATGTATATAAAGCAGTATTAGCGGCAGCAGGAGGAACCTACATAAATATTATTATTTTATATACAACAGCATCTCTTGTGTACCAAGAGATGATGGCTGCTTTGCAGATATCCAGAAAGAATGAGTGAGATTTTCCATTTGAGAAACAAGACAGCTACTGCTCAATGGTAATTTCAGTAAGATCCTTCTACTTTAAAGTTCTCTTCAGTGAGATTTCTCTTCCTTTAAGAAACTGAGTCCAAAAGCAGAGAACAGTCTTCAAAGACTGATCGCCAAATCTTGTGAGACAGCAGAAGTAGTATTAAATTTTCACTTAGGTGGCATAACCTTGCCTAATCTTTTGATTTATAGGGAAAAGTCTAAATATGACCCAGAAAGAGAATTCTTCTGGCTTGTGGATTTTGTTTCTTACATCACAACCATAAAACAATTTCCTCTATGGCTCTTCAAACTCAAAGGTAAAGCAGGAAGAAAGAAAAATTACTCTAACAAGAAAGGCAAAAATTTGAGCAATTTGAGTGGAAGAAGACTTAGTGCTTTCTACTGCACAAAGCCAAAAAACAAGTACAAATCTCACTTCTTGGTCAGAGATATGACCTCTAAGACATCTCTCTGCCTTTCTTTGTACAATCCTGGCAACATGTGTTCATTAAAATTTCTCACAGAAAACTCACAGAACTACCCAATTTCATCACAGCCCATCTCCCAGGTTTGAAAAGGAACCAGGAGAAGCCTTCCTGTTCTGCTAACCCACCGTGTGATCACTTGTGATTACCTTGTGCTGTTCTGCTCAAACCAGAACACTGTCCCAGCACAGAAATGATATCTTCATAAGCCACACACACTATGTGGTCTTCATAAGCCACACTTACACAGGCACTGTTCAACTCAAAATCAATCACAGGCCTTTAAGCAGCCTTATTACTGGAATAGGTGAAGCACCTTTGACTTCCGCTACTTTAACTGCTACTGTGGTGATGGACCTTACAAAGTTTGGGCAACTAAAATCTTTGGCCCTTTGAAAACAACAGTCTGAATTTGTCACTGATCACTGTGTCAGACTACAGCGTAATCCAAAGGGGAACTGGACTTCCAAAAGGCAGGTTTCCAGAAGTGGAGAACAGGTAGTCCAAAGCCGTTCAGACACCAAGCAAATAATACTCTTGATGAGTAACTCTTAGAAGCTGGTGCTCCAGCCATTTGTGGGAGAGAAGGAAAGGAGCAGTTGGCACAGTGACTAGTGGAAGACAGCCATAGAATCAGCTATGCACTGTCCCAGATAAGCATTGATAAGGAAGCACCTGAGGACCAAGATAAAACTGATGGCAATGGCAAGATCATAATTGGTTTTGATGCTTTGATTCTGCTAGAAGAGTTCCTGGTAACATAAGAGGGCTGGCTAACCAACATTCATTCAGTAATAGACAGATGAAGCTTTAACCATCACAGATAGTTCCTATTGTTATCTGCACTTTAAGCAGTAGTCCCAGTCCTTCTGCAATGACTATTAGCATCCAGATGATTCTCAACCTGGAAATCTTGCTCTTCCCTCTAAATTCTTAATTTTGTAAGTATCTGCATGTGCTGCCTCCAATGGCAGGCAGAGAAAGGCTATGCATTCCTCCTGAATCTTCTGTAGGCTTTTTTCTTCTGGCAATTTCGAGTTGGAGGTGAAACGCTGAATGTTTTAACACTTCAGGCAACGGCCATCAATCCATGCACGAAAGCTCTCCCACACGTTGCAGGGCTAACACCATGCTTCTAAAAAAAACCAAACCCCAAACCTATCCATATCAAAAAGGTATTGCAAGCATTCTGATGATAGCTTGGATCTTGTTCTTAGATTCCAGTTACATTATTACTTACAAGAGTAACATTTTCACAGATAATTTGTTTTAGATAAAGCAAGTAGTATGGTATTAATATCCTTTCTAGAAGTCTTCAGCCCACATCTTCATGGTGAAGTCTCCAGTGAACAGGGCAAAATCTATCCTCTCTGCAGAAACACAACTTTTATAGGGTCCCAATACAAGACTTGTATTCAAAGCTGATAAAAGTATCTTCCTAATTAAATTTCTGCAAAGGTGAACTGCTGCCTATCTGTGACATGATTCAACTCATCCTCTTCTGGACACACATACGGAATCAAACTTACAAGGTTATCCACAAGTAACTCTTACATCAGTAATCACCAGAAAGGAAACGTACATTTTCAGATCAGATCCCTTGCATAAAAGGCATATTTTCGGAGTCCTCATGTCTCCTAAGTCTCCTTAAATCAAGCAGTAAAATGGAAAGTGAGCTACACAGTTATAACTTTGTCAGCTGTCCGTGTTATCTGACTATTTATATTGTTCTGATTCAGGAAAACAGTCAGCAGGGACTTAAATTCTGTCACAAATTAAGGTCTAGTAATCAAAGAGTCCAACACCAAAAAGTATGCCAAGGGCTCAGACTGCTACCTGAGGCAAAGATGCTTCTCTGACTGCTTCAAAGTGCAACTCATGAACACAGAATACAAGCAGACTTCAGGCACTACAAGCTCCTTCAAAATCAGTCTAAAAAGTGGATTACTACATCTCTTAGACTGACTGTAAAAGGGTAAAAACTGCAGTACAGACCATAATATTTCCATATACTTTAAATTTCAAAAATTTAACAAAAGGAGTTACTTTCTCCCAAATTTCAAACAAAGTCTTTATTCCAAGTGAAATTGCTAGTGTGTAAAATTACTTGAAATTTGGAGGAGGAAGCAGAAGGAGCAGATTTTGTCTTTGAGCTGTTTGTGTGGGAGAATCCTGCAGAAAAATAACTTATGCATATAAAGACAACCCAAATAAAGGTTACCCAACTGTTTAAGTTATTTTCTGAGTAAGCATTACTGTACTGCGGGTACATAGTTCAGTCACATAATGTCTCTATTTCCCATGCCATTTTTCTAAATCTAAACATTCAAGTTCTGGGAAAAAAAAAAAAAAAGTTTAAGTGCCTCTAGAAGCTTAACACAGTTGTCATTGTACCAGAGAAAACAGAATGGTTGTGAGCAAGTTTTTACCTAGCAGATCTGCTCCTTCATCAACATCTCCGATAACCTCGGACCCTGCTGTGGAGAGTTCATGATACAGAGAGTCTGTGTTGATGCCAAATGCCTTGTTCACAATCCCCTGTGTTGGGCTGTTGTTGAAAGAGAAAAAATGAAGGACTCTTGTTACTTGGCAACATTGAAGCTAGAACATTTCTGAAATACCAGACCACTGAAATCAAACCCTGAGAGCACATTCCACCCCTTCATCATAAGGTGATTCAGAGAACGTACTGATTAAAGAAAAAAGAATGGTTTATCTGCCATATTAAGAGCAAGTACCCATCATGTACAATGCCAAAGCTCACACACCTGACCTCCTTTTAAATCGTAACAGTTAATGACTATTCAATATTTGACAGAAATATTCAACTCACAGAAGCTCTCAGCTCTGACTCTTCTACAAGGATTCCCACACTCCTATCAGTTTAGATAGCAACCTTAGCAAAATCAGATAAAGACTCAAATGCTTAAAACAGCAATGGTCTTTTTTCCTTCACCGACTAGTAAATGAAATCACCCTGAAGGTTTAGTTTCTTTTTTGGGTGAGTCTATGTACCAAAATGCTTTCACTTGTCAACAAAACTTACTTCATGAAAGGTAAATCAAAGTTAATGTTTTCTAATCATACCTTCTAGGACCCCATTTCCACCTCTTACTGCCACCAAAAGGTACAAATGTTGTTTCAGCTATCTAATTATCTCCTGCATCTGCCTCTAGGAACTGCCCCTACATCCCGTATATTCTGCTGGGAGCTCAGCTGTATGTGGTTTTGCAGGTGAGAAATGCATCTGTTACTGCTGCTCATACCCTTCTCTAGTAGGGTGCTCAAGAGGGCATATCTAGTCCAGATTCAGACTGTGAGAAAACCTCACCTTCACTTTGTCAGGCTACTGTCTTCTGCATACCTGTAAGAGTTAGGGATGTGGTTTTGCCAGTCTAGTACCAAATTATCCACTAGATGAGGGTAAAAATTAACAAATCCTGTAAAATTAACCTCCTGACCTCAGTAAAAATGAATTAAGGAACCTAGACTAGTAATTCTACACTTAACACATGCCACACAGAAATATGGTACCAGTATCAACGGCCTTCAGGAAGCCGCCTATTTAACACAAACTGGGTAATGGATAGGAACCAGAGCAGCCTAGCAGTTCAGTAAAAGTCTAACTGAGAGAACTCTCAAGGTTCTGTGTGCACAGATGGGTTAAAATTGCTCTGACCAGACATGTGAGGAACCACACCCACCGACTCCTCCAAGGCCTTCGGTCCTTCTCTGAGCTACATGTAGGTATAGTCCCTTCAGCCCTGTCTCCTGCTCCTCCTGGGTAGCACTAGGCCTAATTCATCCCATTGCCTTGTCTGGGGCTGCTGATTGAGCTCATCATCAGGGCTCTACCCTTTTTGCTCAGAACCTGAAGGACTGGGATTGCTGGGATTACTCCTGCTTGTCTTCTCGTGGAGCAGGCCTGCTCCTGCTCTTGAAAAAAAATAGAAAAAAACTTGCACTTAAAAAAAATGCAACTGAAAAAAAAGCTTGAGGTTTTTTAGAACTGGATTCAGAACTGACCTCTCGTAAGACTCTTGCATCTCTGCTATGGGGAGATGCCCCCCCTGCAGTCCTGCATCCAGCTCTGGGGCAACACCACAAGAGGGACCTGTTGCTATTAGACCGAGTACAGAGATGGCTACAGAGATGCTGCGAGGGCTGGAGCTGCTCTGCTCTGGAGACAGGCTGAGAAAGCTGGGCTTGTTCAGCCTGGAGAAGAGAAGGCTCCTTAAGGGGAGACCTTGGAGCAGCTTAGTGTCTAAAGGGTGCCTATCAGAAAGATGGAGAGAGAATTCTTACCAGGGCCCATACTGACAGGACAAGGGGTAACAGTTTTAAAATGAGAGAGTGTAGATCTAGATAAGATATGAGGAAACAAGTCTTTACCATAAGAGTGGTGAGGCACTGGAACAGGTTACGCAGAGAAGTTATGGATTCCCCACTGCTGGAGGTGTTCCAAGACCAGGCTGGATGGGGTTTGGAGCAACCTGTTCTAGTGGAAGGTGTCCCTGCCTGTGGCAGGGAGCTGCAAGTAGCTGATCCAAGCCAAACTATTCTACGAGTTTATGATCTCTTCCCTCTTCTTGACAGCTTAAGCCCATGTTCACTTTGTGCCTCAAACCTTTTGTTGCTACACCTCTCTGTCCTCTGATCTAAGGCAGCAAACAAGCTCAGTTCTGGGTCAGCTGGACAGGTCTTTATGCAGATTATCACCAGACATTTGCTGCCTCCAGAGAACTCAAAGTCAGAACCCCTCATGTCATACTCAGCAGAATATATGGACTTTCTAAAACACCTGTACCTTGAACTCAAGAATTAAGCCGCAGCATCCATTCCTCGTTCCTCATAACAAGCAAAACAGCACACAGTGAAAATTCACAGTCAATACCTGTTCCCAGTACGTTCTAGGCGGGGGTCTTGACACATATCCAGCTCTGGGGTAGAGTCTATGATGTCCTGAACATCAGACCACTCATCACTGCTGCCCATTCCTAGGTAAGACAAAAGATATGATCTGTAGTATCAGGACTTTCACAGGATGGTGTTCCTTGAAGTGACTGTTGCAGCTTTGACTATCAACATTTCAAAACTTTACAGTGTCAAGCCTTAAAATAGGAACAAAAAGTGGCTGATCATCTGGAGTCATAAAAGCACCATTGCTGGGAAAGTGCCCTCACAATTCCAGAGCAGGAAGACCTCAAGCATTTCCCTCCCAGCCCAGAGTGCCACCAAGGTCATTGGCCTGAATCCTCATTAAAGAGTGATAACCAGCAATATTTCACCCATTAAATGACAAATAAACTTTATTTTTCTGTCAATAAAAACTCTTCAATCACCATACAGCTTTAACTGAGACTGAAGATTGTACAGCTTCACAGAGAATACTGTAGTTCTGAACTGGCACTACTTAGTCTCAATAGAAATAAAATTTCAATACAAATTCTCAAGTCTGCAACTGGTTTAGATACCCATTACAGTGAAATTACTCCTAAAATCTACTACATTTCTTAATAAAGGAATTTCTTAATAAAAATACTTCTACATTTCTCTCTTAAAATCTGTTCTCATTTCTGTATAATCTAGATCCTGAACACAGTATTTACCAAACTGTTCCAAAGCCCAGGCTTGCACCTATTCTAAACAAGCAATATGAACACAATGTCTGTTCACACAAGAAATTCTTGAAGGATTAAAGACCTACTTTGTAAACTGCATTAGTCCCTGTTAGATGTAAAATTTTTGGCATTCCAAACAGCCCCAGAAGCCAAATATCAGAGTCCATGACAACTTGTGTGTTGATTTTATTCTTTCAGGCTGGCATTGTGCTCCAGCTGGCAACAAGTTTCATATTTGAAGACAGAGCATGGTATGTATCAGTTGCCAAAGCAGGCATCCATACACCAGTGGTTCTTAAACTCACAGAAACAGATTTCCTCTTCATTTTTTCAAGCTGGGAAGCTTTTCTGCAAATACCTCTGAGTACCTTTTTTGGTACTCCAGCTCTAAGGCATGTATATATATCACTGACATAATTATGCACCTATAATTAAGCACGTAAGATGCACAAAATACATAATCAAAATTCAAGTATCTGTGTTTCTCTTCAGCATGAAGATCCGATTTTGCATTACATGTGAGAAACAGCTGAAAGTTTGAATACGCAGAGCACACAGGATACTGTATCTGCCTTGAGCCGGTTCCACAATATAGTAATGCCACCAAGAAAAAAGCAGCTTTCACATGCAAAATGACTTCATAGTTGCACACACACACAAGAGAAAAAACTTTGATCCGAGAAAGCTATTGATGGTAAAAGAGCTTGTAAAGCAGCAGCTGTAAAAATAAGGGTAAGAATTTATGGGCATTCAAACTACTGACATATGTACTCAATTTCTCTGATACCAACGCTTACGCTGACTTGCCTTGGCCAAGATCACCAAACAGATCACAATTTAACAGTTGGCTATGCAGAAGCCACATGCTTTTACGGAGAACTACGCTAGTTTCTGGCAGATTGACATCTGCAACCCAGAACCCCCTCAGCTGCTAACGTAAATAAAGAATGGGATTCAGCCATTGCAATTCCCATTCAAATGCTGCAACAAAGAATGTTACATGTCGGTTTATAGTCTTAATTTGTTGGGAACCAGCCTGGGAATGTTAGCAGAATTTCCTCTGTATTATTCAGGAAAAAAGATCATCATCTGGCTCAGATGCTAACCTTGGAGACCTACACTCATTCCTGTGCTCCTGCACAGATTTCCCTTATGATCTTCAGCTAGTTTTACAGTTGTTTTGTATATGACCTGTAGAACAGACCATTTCTCATTTCTGAAGGCTGCTGCAAGCCTAAATAGAATACATGCTCAGACACAACACTGACACAGCTATATTAAAAAACAAAGAAAACAGCTTTTATCATTTTCACTTTATTTAAACAGCCTGGTGCTGAAGTGTTAGGTGGTGGCTTACCCGACAAGAAATCATGAATTCAAGTTACTAAAGGACTCCAGGAAGTGGACAGAAAACAACTATAACTTCTAAAGATTTGGGGGGACTAAAAGAAAACAGCTTATTTAGCTAAGAAAAACATCTGGATATGATTGCTATTTTAAACTCATCAAAGCAGGGGATAAATAGACAAAAGGGAAAACAATTACTTAACCTAACTGGTAAGACTGGGATATGAATCAATGGAAATAAAATACTTACAAATAGGTCCAGACATAAAACTAAATGGAAGTTTTGAACAATTGTATTGATGAGGTCCACAGTTTGCAAAAACGTCAGACCAAAAAGGGACTTGACTGCTCATGGAAGTTCTATGACATGGATGAATGCAAGTGAAGGGGACTGAACTCAATAACCTATTTGCATCCTGTCTATTTGTGAAGCTATTCATATTACTGATGTTTTAAAAATCTGCTACCCAGAAAACTGCTAACATCCCATCAGCCCTGCCTCGCTTGTGTATCTTTCTGAGTAAGACTTCCTCAAATTCTATACTTTTCATACCAATTACCCCTTGGTCTCCTAGCCTCTTCCTGTAACAGAGGGACAAAAGCACTGGGAATTCAATTATTTTAATGATCAAGTACCCAAGCTCCAACTTCCATACCTATGCTGACATTCCTCATCTCCTGTGTGACCTGGACTTCCATGTTCCGGCTGTTCCGCTTTTCTCGTGCTCTCTTACTGCTTTTGGTTGTGCCCCTGTATTCGCTGATGGGCTGGATGCTCTCATTCAAGGGTGTGACAGCAGCAGAGGGCACAGATGATGTGGGAGTGTTGGACTTCGTTCCAGTGGTGCTCGGTGTGGCAGCTGCTGAAGACTGCCCAGATTCCGACATTTCATCTTGAGGACACTATGACAATTCCATGGTGGGGGAAGAACAAAAAGGGAAAAGCATAGCTATACATTTCAATTAATCTCCCATTTGTTGGTGTATGGCTTCTTAAAGCATTAGGGAGAATGAGTCTTGCTCGCCGTACCAGCTACATGTCCAATGCTTGCTGGTGACACTAGGCACAGCAATCATAATGAAACAGTGAATTTTCATGCTGAACTCAACAAGCAAATCCCACCTAGGAAAAGAGTGACATCCTTCCTCCTTTACCACTAAACATTGTTCTTCACAAAACACATCAGTATGTGATCTCTTCATCATGAAAAGTGGCTTTATCGTAAGTAAAAAGTACTTGTAGCTCATACTGACTGCAGTGGAAGCTGAAAGGCTTTGACACTTGCAGCAAGCTAAACCAGCATTTCCCAAGACTGGAAGGCAACATGGATATTGCTTGGGAAGGATCTGAAGTGGCCTCTTAAGAGGTCCTGGATGATGTCATTACTCTAAGTCATCAACAGACCCTGAATGAGATAACAACAAAATGATTTTGACACTAAACTGCAGCAGCAAAGCAGGTACCAAGCTGTGATATTCTGACTTTGTTAGCTCAGGAGACCTGTGTCTCCAGACCACCTTATTCAAAAGCTAGCCAGGCATGGGTCTAGCTTGACAACACAGTAAAAACCAGCTGGTCTCCCCACTTCCAAATAACAGGATGACAAGACCCAAGAATTAAAAAATGAGAAAATGATAAATCAACAAAGGAGATGGATCCCCAGTGTGAAATGCACACAAATGGCTCTCAGTTTTATAGACATTACAGCCCCGTTTTTTGCAATAACACCTCTTGAGAAACATGGGAGGTTTCAAGGCTCGGTCAGGATTTTATACCAGGACTCTTTGTTTGTCACCACTGCTTCAGTCAGCCAATTAATGTCTTGACCAATGCTGTGATAACTCCCAGACCCAAATGAGATCTGCCCATTCTTCATGGCAGTCCACTGTAAACACTGCCTGCAGGTAGATGACAAAATTCATGTTGCGAGTTAGATGTGATAATGAGTTGCTGTGGGTACAGTGACATACAGCACCTGCACATACAGACCCTGCTTGAATCTTTACTATTTGCCTTTCCCCTCCTGTGCAAGTACTAGAAAGATCCTGCTCTGAGCCTCCCAACCTTGGAGCTGTGACGCTATTTCACTTCACTGATTTGGAAGTCTCATTCTCTTGTTCTAATAATAACTGCACAACATGACAAAGAAATTCAAAACAGGATGAGAGAGAAGACTGAAGAAAAAGGTGACGTAACCCTTTGCAGCCATGTATACTTTTTTTTAATCCGTAATTTTACTAAGATCTTCCTTTAATTAGACTGGCCTCTGTATGCTTATCTTAAAATACCCTGCTGTACACCACACTGTGGAAGTCAAAGGTTTCACACTGCTTCTGTGCACTTATATTGGAAATTAAGACTTTTTTAAATGGCAACTGTGTTGCCATTAAATACAATCCATATTCTGTATACAGCTTCCGCATTGTCAGTCCAAACAGCACCCACGCTTCTACACTCAATTCATCTCCTTGCACATTTGCTGATTTTTGCATTAAGACTGAGATGGAGACTTTTCAGTTAGGCTGCTGCATGTGATAACCACACTTTCCACCTCTACTTCAAACTCCTGTTTCAGGAGCTACTTTCCTAATTCATAAAGAGACGAAAAAGTAATAATAAAAAAAATCAAACTAGGTTTTTGAGACCCAGTATGATCCAGTAAGCCTTGTACTACCGCAACTGCAGTTTGCCTGCTGTGCTTCCTTATGTACAAAGTGACAAAGAGATTCAAGTGTGAAATGCAGCCATAAAACCTACTTCCCCAAACAAAACTTCTGTTCGATACAAGGACTCAGAGATGTTCTTGTACCCACTGTAAGTCTGTAAGAATAACCAAACATCACTGCAGGTGTCTGAGCATCTTAGCCCTTCAAAAAGAGACACCCAGGTGGGTCCACACACCATCCCTTGAAGCAGATGTCATTCAGAAACCCTGTATCATCAATGTCTATAGGCCACTATCTGTATCAGAGATATGCTCTAATTTCTTATTGACATAATCTGGCCCTCACCCAGCACACAGCAGTGAGTAAAACTACCCTGGTCTTTCACTTACTTTTTGGTTATACATCTGAGTTTTATATTTACCTAGAGAACGTACGAGCCTCCACTGGAGAAATTCGTCTCAGATGTAACTACTACCAAGGAATTACTCTTCAAAGTCCAGAAGCATCATTAATCTTTGCTGGCACCTTCCTTCTATTGTCTTCAGTGCTCTGTTAATACTAAATATTCCACTAAGTGTATGACTCTCCCTTACAGCTTAGGAGGCATTCTCCATAACCCACAGCTCACCCAAAGAATACTCTTCACAACCACCACTTACCTACAGCCATACCTGTCAACCTCCTAAACATCAAATGTGTAGTAGTGACCTCCAAAATGCATTGCAAAGGCCCAACATTCATAGCAGTCATATGTCACCATGAGAAGCCATAATTGTATGGTTATAACACTGAAAGCATAGTACATAAAAACAAAAATGTTAAGGACTTTCATCTCCAAAATGGTGTATAAAATAAACATACAACTGAATGCAAAAATAATGACAGCAACTAAAACAGAAAAAAATAGTAAGCATACAAGGACACTTAAAATGTAGCTACAGTATGGCCCCATGAAGAAGAAAAACTAGTCAGAAGAGTCAGGATACACATATGGGAAGGTGAGTTGTTTGTGCAGCTGATGTCAGCTAAGTGTCTGAGCTGCTGAAGAGATGAGGAGTGCACAAGCAGCACTGCTGAGATTTCAGTCATGCAAAATATTTAAGAAAAAACATTCCAATCAGAGTGTGCAAGATGCTCGCAGGAAGAAAATCTCCATGTCAAATTGCAAACCTAGTCAGCCAATCACATCCTTTAATCATTCATAGGTTTGCTCCATACTCTTAGGAAATCCTCCATAACACATTAGCCTATCCAAGTCTTCTACAGTCCAAGCTCTCTAACTCTACCATACCAGGCAGCCTCCTTAAACCCTGCACCCCACTTCTGAATTTCCCTAATGATCACCAACAAAAATCCCAGCACTACCTGTCAGGTGTTTCGAGTAGCACACTACTCCTGCGCAAAGCTTTCTTGTAACCAGAAATGGATTTCTTTGCGTGACAGAACCACCATCAAATCACTAAGAGATCCAGTCAGAAATCCTTTATTACCTGAACTTGGACATCAAAGTTTCCATTTATCTGGGTTCCTGTTGCATTCTCCTGCAATGCAGATACTGGGCTATCAGTGACAGCCACTAAACTTCTTTCACAAGCTCTGCAATGGTACTGCTTATAGAATTATACCTTAGCAAGTCTGTGAAGATGGATCTAACCCCAACATCCTCGCTGCTCCTCTCCAAAAACTAACCCCTGCTACACACACCCCTCATGACTACTGAGCTTAAGGACATGTTCGCAGCATAGTGTGCAGCACTGCCTTGAGATACCAAGGTTCCAGAACTGGTTCCGGAACAAGAAACAGGTTGGTCTCTGTGCATTTTTGTGGCTGGCTGTGTCCTTGCAGTAGTGCTGTGTTGGCACAGCACTAGCCTGAACAAACACATTCATGCTCTATCTTCATCCTTAACTATGTTAGTGCACTGTGGCATTGCTATTCCCTAATTCTAGGCAAAGTTTTCCAGAAATGACTGCAGGAGATGACTGGCATTCTGCAAGTTGCTATGTTTCCTGAACTTCTGTGCTTTTAATACTACAGGAAGGGTTGGGTTCCAAGAACAGTCTCGACCCTATCCAAATACCTTGCTTTGGTATTTCCAATTTCCATGGAAGCAGAGGGCTGCCCAAGTGCTAAGGGCTGTGCTATGTTTAGCCTGGCCACTTAACAGAGGCAGTATTAAAAAAGGTAAGTTCCTGCTTTGTTTGCTGTGTAAATTCTGAATTTGCCTACATTTCTTTTGCTATGCATCAAGGAGGCCACTCCTGCAATCCCTCATGCCAAAGTACCATTAATGTGACCTGGGGACACGGAGAATGGGTACAAAAACGAGCTGGGTTTTGTTTTTGTTCCTCCTCCTTGCCTTTACTGCCTCAATTTATTTTACAGGTTAGTGATTTCAAACTTCTCAAAAGGAGATCAGTCCTTAGATGTGACATATAAAACACTCAATGTTCCACAAATTCCAGGCAGAGAGAAAGCAAATTTTATCAGACACCTTTAAAGCAGATCAGAAGCTCTGTGACATACTGGTGCTGGGTAGATGCACCACTGACTTTCAGGTACTGGGTTGAAACTAGATGATCTTTAAGGTCCCTTCCAACCAAACTATTCTATGATTGAATGATCATTCAAATAGAGGAATTTGGTGGGATCCTCAGCACAAAGACTTTGAGAGGTCTCTAGGTACAGCTCTTCGGAAATGTGGTCACCATATAAACTGTAAAGCACTGCAGTGAGCTGTCAGTTGAAACATCTGGGTCTTTGGGCTGGTCACTTGAATGGCAGAGCAGAGCCCCACAAGCAACAGGCAAAACCATGCAGCTGCTTCAGTGCAGTTGTAATGCTGTGAGCAATTTGGCAAGCCCCAGTGCAAAAGGCAGTGCATTGAAGGTGACAGGTATATTGACAGTAGACAAATGCAAGTCTAGAGCAATGACTAGAGATACAGGAGGAACTGAAGACCTTTAAGCACAGTGCAAGACCTGGGGATCCAGAGAGGATTAGGAGCCCTTCTTCCTGAAGACAGGAATGCCAGAACAGGGATCAGGCAAAAATGACAAACACTGGAGAGCAAGCACAACCCAATGCCTGGTCTCAGCTAAGTATATTATGCATATTGAGGCACTACTCTTATCGAGGGGGAGAGAGGGACCAGGTTCCAACATTTCCTCTCCCAAGTAAGCTGTAAAAACAGTGAAGGATTTATCTTCCCTAAACCCCTGATGCCTCCCCATACATTCCTCTCATCTTGGGGCCAGTCAAGTAAAGGAGATTATCACTGAGACAAAAGGCATGAGGAGCTGTCAAATCCTTCCCGTACCATATACTAGATCTGCACAAGAATATCCTCCCACCAACAGCACAGCTACCAAGGGAGCAGACAGACAAAAGGGAGCGGCTGCAAAGGGTTATGGACACAGACTGGTCTCCATCTTAATGAAAACATGGGATGCTGTTGACAGTGTGAGAGTGAGAAGCTCTTGCTCCATGACGGTCTGTAAAACCTTGTAGCTGGAGTTGGACTGCAGCTGGCTGAGGTCACTGAGGTGCCAGTGGTCCAGTTTTGGGATGATCTTGGCCCCTATATGCCCACGTACCATGCCATCCGCGAGGGGGAAGACATTCAGAGAGTTAGGACGTTCCTTCCTGCTAAACAGACAAACAGAGAAGGGAAACCAATCTGTTAGCCATTTACAAGGTTCTGTAGAAAAGAAACAGCACACTAGTTTATGTGAAGCATGAGTCACTAGAAACTGAATTGCACTCTTGACCTTCACATAGCAGCTGTATGAACTCCCACTTCCCACACTTCCATGCTGTTGTTTACCCAGACCCATGGTGTCTACTGCTAGAGCTATGCCTCTTCCTTGTGAGACTCTACGAGGGAGGAGGCCAAGTGATCACAACAGGCACAACTGCCTTCTCCAACAACACAAAACATTTTGGGGAGATGCAGAAGTGCAGGAACCATCAGTCAATTTAAGTCAGTGTATATTCTGAGAAACAAACGTACTGTGGGAAAATAGCCCACAGCAAACAACTCTCAGAGCAAAATTAAAGCTCCTATAGATCCTAGAGATGCCATCACTGGGTCAGAAAAGGGGCTTTTAAGTAAGAGTCACCTAAAGGGCACTTCTGTGCATTCCATCCCAAATCCCATTAGCTCTAAGAGCAGAAATCAGAGCGGTGTGGATCACTTTCAGTATTAAGAAAATAATACCTGTACTCTTCGATCCCCTCTTCAAATCCATATTACAATGCACTCAAAATTCAGAAATTAAAGGTGTAAATGAATGCATCATTTATGTTGACATATGTCTGTCATTATGTTTTCTTCATCCTCTTCTTTCTTGGCAACTGCAGGTAACTAGATAATTGCAGGTTTGATTCTGAACATAAAAGCTGGCACAAGTTTTGAGACCAAGCTCCACTGGGAGAAAATCTAGAGCAGGCAGTGGAGGTGGAAAAGGCTGCAGCAGCTTGCTGAAATTGGCAACTGATTTTATGCCAAAGAAGCAGGCCTGCAGGGACAGAGCACACATGTATTTGGGGTTACCCCCAGGAGCCTCCACTCACCAACTCCAGTGGCACTGCAAGAGATGAGCTAAGCTGATCCTCTGTGTGACAAGCACCCATAAAGGGGTTCATTGATGGTACTTCACTTACTCCTGTATAGGGCTTCTGGTTATTGGTGTGAGGAGCGATGAAATCCACCCTTCTGTACACCAGTATTAGTAACAGCAGACCTTCCTGTGCCTTTCTTCAACAGTTATCAGAACTGCTCTGATGATCAGGCTGGGTGACCATCAAAATCACCTCAGCCATGACCACAGGTGAAACAACTGCAGTAGAGCCTAAGGACCCCCCAGGATATAGGCAAACACACTAACACAGGAGATGGCACATGAATCAGCTCATTTATGGAGTATGGAATACCCCTCTGGCTACTTTGGGTCAGGTGTCCTGTCTCTGCTTCCTCACAGCTTCTTGCGCCCCTCCTCACTGTCAGACTTGAAAGTCCTTGATCAGGGTAAGCATTACTTAGCAACAACTAAAAACATCAGTGTGCTATCAGGACTGTTCTCAAACTAAAGCCAAAACACAGCACTCCACCAGCTACTAGGAAGGAGAAAAATAACTGTTACAGCTGAACCCAGGACACAAAGGCAGCACATAAATAGATTTTAGAGGAACACAGATCATTGACACAACCTGATTAACCTTACTTTCTTTCATAGAGAAGATGCAACTACCTTTCAACAGATTCAAAATCAGATTCATACATGATAGGGATTACCAGTTTTCTGGTAGCGTTTCCACTCAAAAGGCACTCAAAATAGTTTTAAATACTAACAATTGCTGAAGGTTTATAGAAAACATTCCATGTCTGCTTGTGTAAATACCAATTTTTGACTTCTATCCTACTATTTACACCTGTTCTTAATAGGTCATGATACCTTAGTACACTTACCTCTATCCGTCTTCCTGCATTTGCCTCTCTTTATCCTATTTCTATCATTTCAAGACCCTGAAAGTTTCTAACTGCCAAGTTTTAAGTTTCTAAATAACACACTAGGGAAATTTTTCCCCTAATATGAAATCTTCAGCCCAGCACTGTACTGATTTAAGTGCCACAAAAAGTATAGCCAGTTATGTAGAAGAGATTAAGAAGAGATTCAAAACTAGAAATTAGAACTTTATGCCACAAAGACAGAAAATTCCTAGTTTTATAAGGGTCCCAAAAAAGTCTAATTCAAAAGAATCATTCTCTTCAAGGGGAAAAAAAAAAAACCCAAACAAAAAAACCAAGCCATAGTTTCCTATCTTTCCTCTTCTTCACATTAGGATGATGGTCTTACAGGAGTCATGCTTCATAGCTGGAGAAAATGTCCTGTAACTGCAAACCATTCCATGCAGAACAAGTGGTGCAGTCAGAATACCTAACAACATGCTACAATAGAAACGCTTTTGTGACTGTGCTGGGATGGCCTGATGTAACTCACTGGCAGCACAAAGAAATATGAGCCATCCCAAACATATGCTGAGACATTATACTTCCTCTTTAGGTAATTTCTATCAGATTTCTTTTGGGAAGCCATAGCTTATTTCTACATTCATATACAAACACACAAACATTTAACATGCAAGGAGATACAGCCCCCCACTGAATGTATACGGAATGTATGAACTTCATAGTCCCTGCTAACCAGAAGACATGGGACAAGGTCTCCATAGCATCAGAAGCTGTAGGATCTCCAGGAAAGCATTTTAACATAGTTAGGAAATTTCCTTGCTGAGTTTCTTTGGAAACACCTTCCAGCCTTTTCTAAATCTCACAGGGTAGGGGAAGGAGCAAACACCACCTAAGAGCTAACTTCAACTTTGCAGTCTTGGGGCTATCAGTCTTCAAAGAAATTTAGAGTACCCTCAGGAATGGCCTAAATTTTGAGTGTTGGAGTAAGCTTCATAACACTTGGTTGATTACACCTTACATTAGGAGGTAAACAGCAAACTCCTCAATAAAAGTTTGCAGTACCGAAAACCTGGCATCAGGATGCGTTACAGGTAACATCCTAATGCTTATTATACATAACAAAACTCTGATCTGTTTGCCAGCGCTTAAAAGATGAGAACTACTCTGCAGGCTCCAGATGCAGAATTTATTGCCCAACCCAGGAGTGCCTTCAGAGGGCCACTAATAGCAACATGTATTTTCTGCCCACTCAGAATGCATAGATGCCTCGTACTCTATAGTAAAATAGGGGAGAAAAGACTACTTTTAAAATGTTCTGGGACGTGAAGTATAAATGTCCTATCATAGAGGACTGATCCGGTTTTGGGACATGTGTCTTCTGCATTTGAGTTCACAAGCTTCTTCCTGATGAGAACATTCTTCCAGACACAGCAGCCTGGTCACTCCCTCTGCCTCACCCGCTGAGCCAGTCTAACCCCGGTGCCAATAGACAGAGGGCAAATTCCCAGCATCACCTGCTGCCAGTCAACAGCAACCTCCCAAACCAGGATTAACGAAGTGAAGATGCAGCAACAGGATTTACCTTTTCCTCCATGATTGGCGATGACTGCCGTGACAAACATAACAGCCAAAACAGAGCAGCAATTGCACAAAAAGCAAGACAAAAAAAGAACAACCATTAGAGAGCAGAGGTCATGCAAACATGCAGTCCTACTAAAGGTAAGGAGAATGCATGCACTGTCATCCACCCCCCACACAAATGTGCACTGTGCTCATTACTCCTCCTGGATGGCTGTTAATACAGGCCCCCAGTTCTGGCACAAACTTCTCACAAGGGACAAGCAAACGTACTTGGTGTCATATGCAGCATATTACAGTCATATGCATACTACAGTCTTACACACCTCTATGCAGTCTAACATACCCAAGCACATTCACAGATGAAAATAAATAAATACACTCCAATTCATGTGACAGGCTATGAGAAATCATGTCCATGTCCCCCCAGTGCACACCAGTGCACCAGGACACACAAAAGCTGGTGCTCACCCCCACTCAGCTGTGCAGCAACACAGAAACACGCATCTGTCCCAAGTGCCTGTCCACAAACATATACAGACACACACCAACAGAGCAAAGGTTGAAATGAAGGAAAAAGTCTCATTTCCCATTGGTGGCTCCTACAGACTCAGGTCACTGCCCCATCGGGGGCTTTCACAGATCCACAGTTTCGCTTTTCTTCTCTGGAGACTAGCAATATGACACACTTACAAGGGTAAAAGACTAATTTCTCTAATACAAAGAGGTAATTCTTGAGGAAAATTTTGCCCTTTGTCCCAGAGAATGGCAGTCCTGTAGATATAACCAGAAACACTTTGTCCATGCATCTCCTTCAAGGAATGATAACATAAACTCACAATTAATGTTAGCTTCTTTGAAAGTCAGGGAAGGAAAAGCTCATTAAAATTAACTCTTCCCATACAGTCCACCAAAATTTGGCAGGTGCATATATAAACCACCTGTAAAAGACAGAAGCCCTAAAGTATGTTTTTGCCTATGGTACTTTTATATTTTACGGTATAAGTACTTCCACAGATAGATTTTTATTTACAGAAATGTAAGTACCAACCTAATACACTTATCCCATTTCAGCTGCCACACTAGGATCAGACCACATTCTGGGAGCTTACTATAAACTTCCAGACCGGGACAGGAGAGGAGAAGGAATCAATATAGTTCAGTAAGGGAAATTTTATGAACCAAAGAACATCTGCAAACTACTGGCTCCTTTTACACCACATCTTCTCTCGCGTTCTATACCCATCATGCCTGTCTTTTGCCTAAAAAGGCTGCCGTCTGTATTTTGATTTTTTTCCCCCAACAGATTTTAAGATACTGAAATTTTAGCCAGATCCCAAATACAGTATTCTGTAATTATTTTCATTCTCCTAAGCCACTCTCTGCTGTGAGAACAATTTACTGTTTCACAGAAAATACAGCATAGAGATAACTCACTATACAGCCCACTAACAACTGCAACAGCCATTAGTTAATCCTCTCTGGAAGCACTGTAAGATACTCTTTTCTGAAAGGACTATTCGACTGGCAGAAGAACAAGGGTAAATAGGCCACAATTTTCTCAGCCTGTCTTCATATGGGAGGTGCTCCAGCACTTGATTATCCTCGAGGCCTCCTCTGGACTTGCTCCAACAGCTCCATGCCCTTCTTATGTTGAGGACACCAGAACTGCACACAATACTCCAAGTGGGGTCTCACAAGAGCAGAGTAGAGGGGCAGGATCACCTCCTTCGACCTGCTGGTCACGCTCCTTTTGAGGCAGCCCAGGATACGATTGGTTTCTGGGCTGCAAGCGCACACTGCCAGCTCATGTTCAGTTTCTCATTGACCAACACCCCCAAGTCCTTCTCTGCAGGGCTGCTCTGAATCTCTTCTTTGCCCAATCTGTAGCTATTCCTGGGATTGCCCCAACCCAGGTGTAGGACCTCGCACTTGGCCTGGTTGAACTTCATGAGGCTGGCATTGGCCCACTTCTCAAGCATGTCCAGGTCCCTCTGGATCCCATCCCTTCCCTCCAGCGTATCAACCAAATCAGACAGCTTGGTGTTGTCAGCAAATTTGCTGAGGGTGTCTCAATCCCACTGTCCATGTTGCCAACAAAGATGTTTAACAGGATCAGTCTCAACACCAATCCCTGAGGGACACCACTCATTACCCATCTCCAGCTGGACATTGAGCCATTGACCATAACTCTCTGCATGCAGCCATCCAGCCAATTCTTTATCCACCAAGTGGTCCAGGCATCAAATTGATGTCTCTCCAGTTTAGAGACAAGTAAGCCATGTGGGACAGTGTCGAGTGCTTTGCACAAGTCCAGGCAGGTGATGTCAACCACTTTGCTCCTATCCACCTGTTATCAACTGATTCAGAATAAATAAAGGATCTTTCTTTGAGATACCAGTGTCTTCCAACTGCAAGTTATCCTCCTAGCCTACAGAAGTATCTTTAATTATTATGGGAGGTAATGAAATCGCCAATAGACAGTATAAGAAAAAAGTCTTCACAGACAGGGCAGTCAAGCACTGGTCATGCCTCCAAGCACGTCAGTGTTCCACAAGTGTTTGGACAATGCTCCTAGATATATGGTTGCCTTGTGTGGGGTCAGGAGTTGGACTCCATGACCCACATGTGGGTCCCTTCCAGCTCAGGATATTGCCTGGCTCTAAGGCTGCAGGGAATTCGGCCGGAGTCACTGAAGTTTCTGAAGATTCCTGTCTTTTACTGCTTGACAAGGTGGGATTGGGTCCTCTTTTCCTTTTTCTTTCTTACAATACATGTCTAACTTTGGCAGTTCAAAGCCTGTCTTTTCCAGAGCAGTCTGACCCAGCAACAGAGAACCACAGCAGACAGAGGGCATTCATGTGTCCTGTGCCAAGACCTGAAATCTCCTTTCTATTACATTAACCCAAAACCAATCGACATTCTGCTACTTAAGTGTTACAAACCTAAATACAAGTTTCTAAATTACCCTAATTCTTCCTTTATATTTATATCTATATTTTCTTTCAGTCTTAATTTCAAATAATTTTGCTCAATGCTGCTCTTTTGCATTTCATCATCCCTACCACATGATATTTCACAAAGCTTCATGGCCTTCCATTGATTTGTTTTCCCAGCATTCTCACGTCTGTGTTTCTGCCCATGCTGCCCTTTGTGTAGTCTGACATACCATTCCAATCCCTTTCATAGCCTAATGCTTGAAAGATTTTGTTTACAGGTGAAGTCCAGTGACATTAAACAGCTGAAGTTCACAGATAATAACCAAGATCAGTCAGATGTATTTTGTAGGAGACAAGGGAGGACACATGCAGTGGGCACTCTTGTCCAAGTATTCCCATGCTCTGTCTCTGGTTTTCAGACCAGCAGCTGCCACAGCTTGTAGTCAGCATGTATGTAAAACCTCTTAACATTCCTCAAGGCCAGAGGAAATTAAAAAGTTAAAAAAAGATAGGCAAGGATAACAAAAAGATTTAATATCCTGCAGCCTATTACTTTGTCAACACTGCTCACCTGGAAAACACTGCTTTAGTTTAAAACTTCCTAGGTTAGACAGTCTCATTACAGTGTTAATCATTGCATGAGCACGCATTGATTAACAAAAACAGCAATCCACCATGCATAAAAACTGCCACAGAAAACACCTTTTTAATGCTGACTTAATAGATTATACTTAATCGAAGTGAATTATGTGTTATATGATCTATTACTTTTCTAACCAGTATTTATGGAATATCACTTCTGCTTGCCACCCTGTGAGCAATGTTACTGGCATACAGTACCATCAGAGAGGAAGCATTTGATTCCTTCACACACCACTTAAAACTAGATGTATCTGGACTGACTCAATGAACTTAACTTCCGTGCTCTATATTTGTTGTAAGACTACAACAGACTAGTTCTATATATTGAACTTCTTTCCTACCACTGCCTTATTTAAGCAAAGGCTGATTTTTACCAGTATGGTGCTCTAAAAATGGGGGAGATACACCAATTTCTTGGGCATAAGTAAGCCTATTGACTGACTGACAGAAATCTTCCTTTCTGTAAAGAAGGAATGGTGTTGGAGGGAAATCCATAATAGCTAACAAATTTAATTGCCATGTTTTTTCTGGCTATCACATACAGCCACACACAAAGACACACACATACACACACAAATACTTTATACAACACCTTCACCCATTTTATAGATAAACGTTTTACATGTTACCTGAGAATACAAATGTGTTTTTCCAGAGGCCCCTCATCAACAGGAGCATGACAAAGCTGAAGCTTTGTAACGTAACACATAAAGCTCCTTGTTATCAAGCCTTAGAAAATATCCCCATAACTCACTCAAAACTCATTGCAAAAAAAGCTCCAACTTTAATCCATGCCCACAAGGAAAGATCCTACTTTTGGTTTCTTTCTCTCAGATACGCACACTCAGTCTGTGAGTTCCCAGGCAGCATACATGACATGAAGAGGTTATGGCCCTACCTTCTCCCAGGTAGACTGCCCTCAGTTTGATTATTTCCCCCAACTTGCTGCATCTTGGATCGCTCAATGTGTTCCACGTAGGTCTGGATCATCTGTGAAGAGGGAAAAAATCATGAGCCAAACAGAGGACAAAAGATTCGTTTTCTGCTTTTGTTTAATCCCCTCCAGAATCCTTTTTCAATTCCCTTTTTTTTTTTTTTTTGCACATCTCCTTGCCTTTGCTCTTGTCTTCTAAGCTGATGATGTAAGTGAATGGACTAATCTGGCAGAAAATCTCACAACAAATAGTGTTGGAAATTAAAATAAATCTCAGAAGAGCCATGAAAGAGCACATCCGAAAATAATAAACAACATCTCCTGGAGTCTCTCACCAGCAGTGGGAGGTGAGATAGTGGGGCACTGTTCACAGAATCACAGAACAGTTGAGGATGGAAAGAACTTCCTGGGGTCCATCAGATCAAATGTTCCTGCTCAAACAGGACCACCTAGATCAGGTTGCCTAGGACCATGTCCAGCTGACTTTTGAGTATCCCTAAGGATGGAGACTCTACCACACGTCTGAGCAACACGTGCCAGAGCTCATCATCTTCACAGTAAAGAAGTTTTTACTCGTGTTCAGAGGGAGCATTCAGTGTTCAAGTTTGTGCCAGTTGTCTCTGGTCTCATCACTGGGCACCACTGAAAAGAACCTGGCTCCATCCTCTTAACACCCTCCATTCAGATATTTCTGATGCTCCCAAAGTTCAGAAGCTGTAGTCATCACTAGTAGGGGAAAAGCTGAACGCTTTGACACGCCTTTATATGTAGGCAAGAAGTTTATTTATTTAGAAATTATGAAATGACATCCTACCTCTGTGTGACGCTGATGTAGAGCATTATACTCTTTCTTCATTTCTGATTCACGTTCCTCCAGTCGTGAAACTACCAAGAGAAGATTCCAACCATCAACTAGAACACACCAGACTCTCAACAGAAACTTGAAGTCTCAAAGCCTATTTTGTTAGAAATTAATTTATACCTACTGAACAAAACAAACAGAAATAGAGTAATGCACATTGTGGGATCTGGTCTTAATTACAAACTCAATCCAAGGGTACCTCTCAAAATAAGGAATCCAAATAGTGCAGTAAGAACATAGAAGCAGTGTTCTTCAGCAGTAGCCCAATGCCCTCCAAGTGTCCTAGTTTGACAACAATTTAAATTACCCTCTGGGATGGGCTATTTGAGGAGCCACCAGCATTACCCTCTGGCTATGTAAGGAGCAGGGGTACTGGACAAAAGTCCAACAAATTCTGAGGGGATCCAACAAGACACGGCTGCACATGTCAAGGCAGTATTTGTAATAAATAAACAAACAAATGAATGTGATAGTTCACATGAGAAAAAATAAATGGGAGGTTCTATTCACGGACAAGGAGAAAATGGAAACTAAGTTCCAGAGCTTTATCAATTGGCCCAAATCTTGTATCTCCAGAGACTGATCATGCCCCACACAAAAAAGTTTGGAAGCCTTTATTAAATGAGTTTGGATACATTCCATCCTTTAGAAGGCTCCAAATTTTATAACAAAGCAAGGGATAACCTGACATTTCAGGTTTTGCATAAATTACATTAAATACAAAAAGTATGAAAAATGTATTCAGAGCAGCAGTACATATGTGTGGAAGGCAAAGTTTACAATCATATCTGGTGTACAACTTTGCTTACTCTGATCTGCATAGTTTTTGGCCTTCAGCTCCAGCTGTCGAGTCTGAAATGCAAGGTGTTCCACTTGGATTTGTAGCTCTTTCTTCTCCTGCTCCAGTGCATCTTCAAACTCTATAAACTTCTAAATACAGAAGAAGCAGAGAAAGCACAGATGAGGAACAAATGTAAAATGTGTTTGCCCTTTATGAGCTTTACACTCCTTGCAAAAAAACAAAAAAAAAAGAATAATATAAATTATAAAATATGAAATAAGAATTTTTAAGTGCTCTAGTTAGTATAACAGCATCTAATCAAGCTGATGATACCATTTTATATGAGAAAGCATTAGCTATCTTTAATGTACATAAACTATTGTCCAACATGAGTTTGCAGCCAGCACAGTTCTGCTATCTTCTGCCACACTGCTCTCCCTCATGAGAGGCTGAATTTCTATTCTTGTTAATTTGATGTCAGAGAATACATTTGTTTCTATGGTCATATATTTACAAATACATGAAAGTACTTCAGACCAATTCTTCTATTTGTGCCATTTTCACAGAATCCCAGACTGGTTTGGGTTGGAAGGGACCTTAAAGCTCATCCACTTCCAAGCCCCTGCCATGGGCAGGGACACCTTCCACTAGACATCACTCCAAGCCCTGTCCAACCTGGCCTTGAACACTGTCAGGGATGGGGCAGCCACAGCTTCTTTGGGCATCCTGTGCCAGCACCTCAGCACCCTCACAGGGAAGAGCTTCTGCCTAAGATACCATCTCAATCTCCTCTCTGTCAGGTTAAAGCCACTCCCCCTTGTCCAGCCCCTACAGACTCTTGTAAAAAGCTTCACCTATAATTCACATGGAGGGTAAGTTTTGCAGGAACGTGCAAGTCTTTTGGAAAAAATTAGCCACAACTCCAGGCAGCTGAGAGAAACTTCTGCATCCAGAGATGGTGACAGCAAACTCCAGAAGGGCTCTGTGGCACACGGGAGCCTAGCAAGGGAGAGAAGCAGGCGGAGGAGGTTCTCACAGCAGAATTTAAGAGATTTATACCTAGCAAGAATAAGTTTTGCTATCTGCTCTTGGCAACAGAAGGAGGGAAGAGATCATTGCTTCTAACTCTTATTAAGAAACAACAAAGTGGTAGCTGTGCACAGAGCAGTGTGAACTCCTGCACAGAACACTGGGTGGAAGGGAAGATTTTTACAGATACTTCACAATGAAAACAACAGAAAAATACGCAATTTCAGGTTATTATTTCTGTAAGATGTCACTTTTGACCTGGGAGCTTTAGTCATCCTCCACATTGGGTACTAGCATCCACCAGCAAAGGACAACATATGAAACATTTAGTTTAGCTCCACTGTAATGAACTGATATTTCACGTAACTCTTGACAAGAGCTGCAGTCACAACTGATTTCATGAAATAAACAGCTTCAGAACAAGTCCTGGCCTGGCCTTACAAACCCCAAAATTCAAGTCTCCTTACATTATTCCCAAACTGCTATATCCACAGCAGCTACAAGTACAAAGCAGCCTCAATCAGCCAGTCCAGTAATTAAACACAAACCTGTCAGCTGAGCAGTAAGAGCAAGACTGAGGCCAGGAACAACCCTGGGTTAGAGCTGCAGAGGAGAAAATAAAGCCATGATGGCTTTAATCTCCCTTAGAGATGTTTACAGAACCAGAGGATGAGAAAATAAAGCCATGATGGCTTTAATCTCCCTTAGAGATGTTTATAGAACCAGAGGAGAAAGCAGGAGGTAACTCAGGGCTCTAGGGAGCTCACAGGGTGCTTTACTCCTGGCCTGGCTTGTCTTCCTCTCCATCTGTTTGCAAAATGCTCCTTAGGTTGAGCTCTAGCAGATGCACAAGCACAGGCACACTGGCTGGCTGAGATCTCTTCTTGCTGAAGGTATGAATACTGGGCAAGAAAAGCCTTCTCTCACCCTCCTCTGCACTCTGCACAGGGAAAAGCACTGCTCTCCACAAATAATGCTGCTCAAGTGGCAATGGCAGTTTCAATTCACACAGTAAAGGCTCTCTGTACACTGAAAGAGACAGACTCTGATGAAAATAACTTTTTTTGTAAGATTGACAAGGAAATGAATGCATTTAATGAATGCACAGTAAGATGATGCTGAAACAATGAAACAATATGCACAGTACATGACTGTGTTCTCAAGACACGCCTTGTGCAGGTCTCCTATTGCTTCTACTGGAACAATTAGCACTGATACAGGAGTCATCATTGTGTTGACGAGCTGGATCTCCTCTCTGCAGAAAACCAAAAGGCTTTACCATTTATTATTCCTGTAGACTCTTAAAACTGTTCAGTAAGTTCAGCTGAACCATGAGTCAGTTTTCATTCCTACATCCCTGATAGAAACAAACACATTTTAGCCACATCTCATTTTTCTGCACTTGGTGCTCTGCAGTGCCTTTAATCTTTAGCTGGGCTTTTAACTTTCTCTTTGTTCCTGCACAAATTTATTGCAATAAGAGGGTTTCTTCCCCCCTTATGGCTCTTTTCCAGCAGTATTTTCTACAGATAACAGAAATGCCAATACCTTTCTTCCATTACAGTGGAGTCACCTCAGAGGCTACACATTTAACTTTCAATTACATTTTAAGACTGTACAAGGTTTTAGATTTTTCTCTGAGATGTTAATTCAACATTGAAACCCTTTAATCACTTGCAAATATCCAGCAATCTCTTTTATGGATTTTGAGAAATTTACCAAGCAATCTGCTTCATAAATTTTCAGGTTTGTTCTTGAAACATCTTCCAGGATAACAGTATCATTTCAGAAATAGTAAAAAGGAAAGTAAAATCCCGACACAGGTGCACTGAATATGAGACAGAGAGAAGCAGCAGTTAAACTTGCTTCATGTGGAGCACCAAAACAGGTATTTTCCTGGTATAATCTCCATCTCCTTGCAGGGTTTGGCTGGAACCACTCTGCTAAAAGCTCTCTTTACAAACCCTTTTAATTACAGCCATGGGCTGTACCCCCACCACATCGTCGTGCCTCAGCTCTCAGTACCCTCTTGCCTCGAGACACCCTCCTGGTCCTAGTTCTCCACCCAAGAGCATAGAATCATAGAATCCTCCCCCCTATTGCCCCCCCACAAGACAAGGCAGCAATAAGGGTTTTAGCAATAAAAGCAAATAGCTGCTAAGGAGAACATTCACAGATTTCTCAACAATAAATTATGAAGCAAAAGAAGGCACAGGCTCGATTTTATTGCCACTATGTATGTCATGTTTAACATGATTCCTAGATTTGCTACGGCTCTTTTGGCTTAATTCAGAGGAAACTGATTGAAAGATTAAGTCTTCTACAAATAAGGCTCAGTCTTCTTCAGTCCCATCTAATTTGCAACCTAAGAGTAATAAAAGTACAGAAAACTAGAAATCAATCATTTGGAGAAGAAAGAGACATGGACACAGCAATATTAAAATTTCATATTACACTATTCTCAGACAGCATTTCAGATAAAGGTAGTACAGTATATCCTGTCCTGCTGGTGAAGAGATTGAATGATTACATTTGTGAGCCTGGACCAAAGGGCTCTTCACTCTCCTTGTCTCTGAAGCATCTTTTAGCTGCTCCTGCATCAGAAGCCATCTCACCTGAGGTTCTTCCTGCGCAATACAAAGCCTGAAGGGCTGAGAGAAAAAAAAAAGTCCCAGATCCAGAGAGAGAGAACAGCTGCAGCAGTGGGATGAGGAAGAAAGGTTTCACTGTCAGGGCTGTTCCCAAGGAAAGCACGCTCCACCTGAGGACATGGCTTAGCACACACTCACTCCCGCCCATCCTGCCTGGCACAAGTGAGTTCTCACTGGGTCGGCAAGCACACTTTACTTTTTTCCAGTAAGCATTTCATACAGCACCCAGGGAAGAGCCCTACCAGCCACTAAAGGCAGCAGAGATTGAAATGACCTTGCTCAGGAACATGAGCACATCCACAAGCACAAGTAAACAGTGCAAGGAGTCAGAAAACAGGCATTTCAGGTATATTTGTAGCACTCTCGTGAACAACCGCCTCCAGAAAGTGAGACAGCAGAAGCAGCACCTCACGTTCAGCATGATACTCTGCTCTGGTCCTCTACAGTTCATGGACCATGCCATATGGCTATGAATGGCCCAGCTGAGCAGCATCCCTGGGACGGTTACGGTCCCTCTCCTGCCCTAACCCAATCCATCACACAGCAAATCCCCTTGACACAGTGCCCTCTGCACCAAACCTGCTAGAAACTCATACCAGGGCAGAAGAAAGAGGGAACACTAACTGAATAAAGCGGTTTTGGTTTTTGGGTTGTTGGAGGGTTTTTTTTTTTTTCATTAACCAAACTCACAGAGGCAGTTACACTTTAAAACCAAGCACCTATTATTGAGTGAAAGCAGCTTAATAAATAAACATCCATAGGCATTTCATATTTTGTATTTCTTTCAGAGAAGGGGTGTACAAACATAGCACTGCTGAAGCTCTGGGAATATTCTCAGCCATTTGAAGAGCACAAAGATTTCACTCCAACCTTTAAGTATCCTAAAAACAAACAAGCACAGAGGACACTAACTTGAAAGTCACCTTCACATCTGAACATTTTATGCCTGCAGTACTTACAAAAAGCACCAAAAGCAGTTACAATAGAAAAAGAAGCCCTCTGGTTTACTCCTGTTCCTTGTGTCTTTCATTTCAGTTTGTGCCCAGCCAATCCTATTGAAATGCTGCACAAATCCTCGGCACAAAAAGGAAGGTCCATGTCTCTGTGGGTGCTGATTAAAGTCAGCCAGTCATCATAGGAGAAAAGAATATTCACATGAATCAAATTCATACTTCTGGTCTCAAAAAATACTACAAATTCCTATGACTTAGGGAAAGCAGATACTGCAGGTATTGTTCTTGCTTCATTATAAGCCTAAATATTTAACAGCATAAGAGTGGGCCAAAAAAATGCCAACAAAACAAACCCAAACAGCATAGCCTTATGCTTAAAGACATCTTAACTGAGATAAACTATTTACAAAAAAATATGCCATTAATTAAAGTGCCCAGGGTACGAAGTTTAAAACCTGAAATGCACATCTGCTGACTGCGTTCTTTCATATGGTACTGGTGAAGAATCATGGGCCCAACTCGTTGCTAGGAGCTGCCCCTGATTTAAGGTGTTTCTCAGTTCCAGAGCCAGGTCCTGTTTTCACTGCACAGAGCTCAGTTCAGACCAACATCTCAGTGATCCCACTGCTTCCTGATCCATCTTTATGAAGCTCTAGTAAAGATACTTAGAAAAGAGAAATAAATAATTCCACTGAGGGTTAAAAAAAAGTATTTTGCATCCCATTATGACAAAGTAGATGGGTGTACAAGAACAAAAACTAGCCCACACTTCCAACAGCAAGGCTGCCTCCAGTTAATGGAATTAACTCTATTAATTCCAGTTAATATTTTCAATATTTTTTATCATTTTCACATTTTTTGCAAAGCCTCTAGACTTGCTTTCAAAGATTGATTTCTGAATATGGGCAGTTAAACAGCTAATCACTTCAGTAAAACAGCTGATCACTTCAGTGATCTAAGACCACTGGAGTATAAAACTGTTACATATAAAAAACAGTCACATGGATTGTTTACTGCTAGGTTCTATCCCCAGACTGCTAGCAGGGTAACTGGTCTGCAATAACCCAGGATTATGACGAACAACGATGGCTCACACACTAGTCTGTACACGGAAAATACCCAGCATAAAATCATCCAAAAGCGCATGGTTTCCTGCCTTACTGCCTTTCGCAAAGGAAAAAAGAGGCTAAAAATAGTAGCACATAATCAGAAATCATCACATCGTATCAGTGATGAATCAAGCAGAGAGCCAGAGATACACATAGATGCAGAGATCTCATTACGTGGCCTTAATTCGTAGTGGCTGGTAGTGTCTGCAATGTTAGTGCACACCAAAGGGAGCATGGGAGGTTCAGCACTAGACCCATCCCCTCAGCCCTTTGCTGGCAGGAGACTGCAGCGCTGTGTGTGCAAGGCCAGGTTGGACAGGGCTTTGAGCAACCTGGTCTAGTGGCAGGTGTCCCTGTCCATGGCAGGGGGTGGAAATGGATGAGCTTTAAGTACCCTCTTCTAGTAAAGGGTGCCTCTCATGAAGAAGCAAGGAACACACTCCTGGCAGACATCTGCTGGGGACACAGAGGTCTGCTGCTGAAGTGGGGTGGGCTCGTGCCATGCATGATGGCCCCATGGAGGTCACCACACCTGCAGGGAGCACACAGATGAGGGAAGCAACACAGATTGTGCCATCCACCTCACAGCTTCTCAGCAGCACCACGTGAGGTTTGCAACTTGGAGCTGCGCTGACAGTATTTTGTCTTAGAAAGCCACAACAAAGAGGCCAACTCCTAGCTACTTAAATCTGACCTGTTCAACACCAAGTCTCCACTCTTGTTATCTGGTGAGTTTCAGACACTATTGATGAAGTTAGGTGCTACTCAAGGGGAAGACCTTGTTTTGCTCTCTTAACGGGAGCCATTTCACTCAACAGCAACTTTAGGAAGAGGATTTACTTCCTTATGAAGCAGACGTCTACACAAAGTATTTGACACTTGAAACAGCAAGTCATACTTTCTTACTGTAACTCCTGTACAGGCAATGGCAATAGTCGGACACCAACAATGCCAGAGCTTCATCTTTTCACTTCTGCAATCAGAAAAAGGATCCTTCAATTAAGCCACTTCTCAGAATTACAGCGGTCAATGCATGACCACACATTTTAATATAATTAATGTCATTAAAACATTCCCAGTTTCTATTAGGAAGAGAGGCGGTACAGACATACGTAGCATTTCCCTTGTGAAAACAAAGGGTTTGCGAACATTTACGGTGGTTCTCCCTTGCTGTCTCAAGAGCTGAAATGTACCCACACACAAATAGAAAAACAGAGCCATCAGCTCCCACACAATGCCATAAACATACCTGTATTTCTAATGTATTGTATCTAACACACACCAATTTTAGAAACATTTTTGCTCCTTGAGAGCACAGTTACTCTTAACATGTAAAAAGGGACTCCTTGCATTTCATCTGACAATCACTGACCTCACTCTTCAATGCCCCAGGTGACAGACCCATGGGTATGAGAAGGTGCTCCAAGCAATGCTCACCTCCTCTTCTGGAACACCCTTGCCTTCGTAAGACCCTTCTCCAACTGACACAGGTCAGTCTCAAACATGGGACCTGAAGGTTGAACCCTGGGTCCCCAAGGATCTCCCAGTAGACTGGATCTCCCCAGCAGTACTGACATGTAGTGAAACCACAATATATCTGTACTCCTTATAAAAGAGACCTCAAACAGCAACTGTGCCAGAAGAAAATATGCAAACAATATGTGTAAATTCTAATAATAGAATCTCTATAATAGAAAAAACTCTAATACTCAAATAATATCTTCTCCATCTCAGAAGGTCTTAGCTATCCAAATAAGAAGATGCCATCTCCAGTACTAGTTTTGTAAGACAAGAGCTCAAAAGATCCAACTGTAACATATCTCCACAAGCACATAAACAGCAGAAAGTACACAACCTGAAACAAGTTCAGCTGTAACTTTGAAATTAGGCAATCAACAATTTAAACCACCTGGCTATACCACATTTTTTAGAACTCTCAGATACTTAATTAACCATCTCAAATGTCATGATTGCTCAAAATCTTATCTTGCACTTACTACAAAACTGGTGCAAAAATTATGCAGTCCATAGGGATCAAGTACTGGACATGCTGCCGCCTCCTGCCACTCCATGTCACACAGAGTACACTAGACTGTGCCAACAAAGGTCAGATACATCTTACTACCAGGACTTTGCAAACAGCAATGAGACACTGGGACACTCTCAGGATGGTATTCACAGCACTGTATGAAGCACTGGTAAGATGTACCTGGAAAATCACCCACTATTCCTCCTGCCTCTCAAGGAGGATCAACCCAAGCATCAGATGTGGCTGCTGCTCAAGGAAGAAGGGGATGAGGGAATCTATAAAAGAAGAATAGGCTGGCCCAGTAACACACAGGCACCTCCGTGCAGGCAGGATACACAGCACAGGACAGCTCACCCACCGCCTTTGGCTTGGCTTCAGCACCTTGCAAACAGAGATGAGGAGAGGGCAGGATCAGCTTCCATTAACACAGCAAAATCGTAAATACTTGATAAGAGCGAAAACTTGCGGATAGAAAAGCACAACTCTAGCACAGGAACAAACCAGTAAAACCAGGCTATGAATAAAAACCAAAACAATTCCACTGCAGTTTAGAAGAAGGTAAAAGTAGAGACAGGAGATGTAACTAATGGTCTTAAGACAAAGCTTGGTATGTTTATGAAACTGATTATACAATGCAAGTGCCTGCAATGCCCAGAGACCGGACACACTGACTCCTGCTTCCCATGCTGCTTCTAGAACAGGTTGTACTATGAAAGCTGGACACTGGGACAGTGGGACTGTCAGTAAAATTATATGGTAAATACTAGTTGAAGATAATTTATCCCATAACTGCCCATAGCAGAGGGTTGAAACTAGATCACAGAATCACAGAATCCCAAGGGTTGGAAGGGACCTCAAAAGATCATCTAGTCCAACCCCCCTGCAAGAGCAGGGTAACCTACAGTACATCACACAGGAACTTGTCCAGGTGGGCCTTGAATATCTCCAATGTAGGAAACTCCACAACCCCCCTGGGCAACCTGTTCCAGTGCTCTGTCACTCTTACAGTAAAGAAGTTCTTCCTGATGTTAACGTGGAACTTCCTATGCTCCAGTTTACACCCATTGCCCCTTGTCCTATCACTGGATATCACTGAAAAAAGCCTAGCTCCATCATCCTGACACCTACCCTTTACATATTTGTAAACACTGATGAGGTCACTCCTCAGTCTCCTCTTCTCCAAGCTAAAGAGACCCAGCTCCCTCAGCCTCTCCTCATAAGGGAGGTGTTCCACTCCCTTAATCATCTTTGTGGCTCTGCGCTGGACTCTTTCAAGCAATTCCCTGTCCTTCTTGAACAGAGGGGCCCAGAACTGGACGCAATATTCCAGATGCGGCCTCACCAAGGCTGAGTAGAGGGGGAGGAGAACCTCTCTTGACCTACTAACCACACCCTTTCTAATGCACCCTAAGATGCCATTTGCCTTCTTGGCCACAAGAGCACATTGCTGGCTCATGGTCATCCTCCTATCCACCAGGACCCCCAGGTCCCTTTCCCCTTCACTACTTTCCAGCAGGTCAACCCCCAACCTGTACTGGTACATGGGGTTGTTCTTCCCCAGATGCAAGACTCTACACTTGCCCTTGTTAAATTTCATCAAGTTTCTCCCCGCCCAACTCTCCAGCCTGTCCAGGTCTCGCTGAATGGCAGCACAGTCCTCTGGTGTGTCAGCCACTCCTCCCAGTTTTGTGTCATCAGCGAACTTGCTGAGGGTGCACTCAGTTCCCTCATCCAGGTCATTGATGAAAATATTAAACAGCACTGGTCCCAGCACCGACCCCTGAGGGACTCCACTAGCCACAGACCTCCAGCTAGATTCTGCGCCATTGACCACAACTCTCTGCCTTCTTCCTTTCAACCAGTTCTCGATCCACCTCACTACTTGATCGTCAAGCCCACACTTCCTTAGCTTATCTATGAGGATGCTGTGAGAGACAGTATCAAATGACCATGAGCCAGCAATGTGCTCTTGCGGCCAAGAAGGCAAATGGCATCTTAGGGTGCATTAGAAAGGGTGTGGTTAGTAGGTCAAGAGAGGTTCTCCTCCCCCTCTACTCAGCCTTGGTGAGGCCGCATCTGGAATATTGCGTCCAGTTCTGGGCCCCTCTGTTCAAGAAGGACAGGGAATTGCTTGAACGAGTCCAGCGCAGAGCCACAAAGATGATTAAGGGAGTGGAACATCTCCCTTATGAGGAGAGGCTGAGGGAGCTGGGTCTCTTTAGCTTGGAGAAGAGGAGACTGAGGGGTGACCTCATCAATGTTTACAAATATGTAAAGGGTGGGTGTCAGGATGATGGAGCTAGGCTTTTTTCAGTGATATCCAGTGATAGGACAAGGGGCAATGGGTGTAAACTGGAGCATAGGAAGTTCCACGTTAACATCAGGAAGAACTTCTTTACTGTAAGAGTGACAGAGCACTGGAACAGGTTGCCCAGGGGGGTTGTGGAGTCTCCTACACTGGAGATATTCAAGGCCCGCCTGGACAAGTTCCTGTGTGATGTACTGTAGGTTACCCTGCTCTTGCGGGGGGGTTGGACTAGATGATCTTTTGAGGTCCCTTCCAACCCTTGGGATTCTGTGATTCTGTGATTCTGTGAAATGCCTTGCTGAAATCAAGAAAAACCACATAGATGATCTTAAGGTCCTTTCCAACCCAAAACATTTTGATTCTATGATATCAAGAGTGTAGATATTAATTTTCTCCCAAATTACAGAGATCATCATACCACAAATGCAGCAAGTAGAGAGCACCTAACAATCATCTAAACTCTAGCCTCACTGATTTTTCTCTCTTTCTAAATTTTGTCATGTATGACATTCCACTATTAAAATCATGGGTTGCTGCTTCCTGCATAAGCCTCCACTCAGGGAAATAAAAGATACTGATGCACTGTTTTGAAATGCTAAACAGAAACAGAGCATGGATGACAATGAAACAAATATTAATGGAGCAAACATCTGGGGGAGAGAGGGGAGGATAAAAATTATGCAAGCTAGTAATGTAAACTTTCCTTCCTTCGTGAGGACCAAAATGTATTGTACTTACTTTTGTATCTGGAATTATGGTGCAACTTATGTGGCAATTTCAATCCAACTCAGGCTGCACACTTACAGAAGCCACCCAGCTGAAGAACAGAAAGGTGAGACTAACACAGAGCTGGTAAAACAGGCAGTGTTTCAAATAGCAGGAACTTTGAAAATTATGCAATTGCATTTAATGCTGCTACAAAAGGTGGTTGTGATGAAAAACTGTGTTTAAGCACATAACTATTCTGAGAGGTGCTTAAACCATTATGTTACAGACTTAAAATATTGTAACAGAGTGAGCAGAAGATTTGTGAAAGAGCATGGCTGCAAGTGAGCCACAGAGCAGTCACAGAGAATCCAGCAGGACAAGTCGCAGGCTGGCTGGAAGGGCAAGGTCTGCTGCCTGCGCACCCATGGCAGGGTCTCAGAACAGGGGTACGGTACAGCCCCCGCTGAACCCACAACCACTAGGGAAGGAAGCTGACAGCCATCACCAGATGGACAACCTCAACACCATGGCCAAGATCAATGTGGCAGTCAACAGAGCCTGTGATGCCCCTCAAGCTGAACATGTGGCAAGTGTTCTGCTGCAGTGGGGCCTTCAGACAGAGGACAACTAGTGAAACCAGAGACCCCACACAGCCCTGGTAGGTGCCTGCAGCTGGACCTTCATAAGCTCTATCTCCCCTGCAAAAGTCAAGGCACTGTGCTGGGAATCACAGACTGGTTTGGTTTGGAAGGGACCTTAAAGGTCATCCAGTTCCAAACCCCTGCCACAGGCAGGGGCACCTTCCACTAGACCACGTTGCTCCAAGCCCCATCCAACCTGGCCTTGAATGCTGACAGGGATGGAGCAGACACAGCTTCAGTGGGCAATCTGTGCCAGCGTCTCACCACCCTCACAGGGAAAAACTTTTGCCTAAGATCTCAGTCTCCCCTCTGTCAGGTTAAAGCCATTCCCTCTTGTCCTGTCCCTACAGGCCCTTGACAAAAGCCCTTCTCCAGCTTTTTTGTAGCCCCTTTAGGCACTGGAAGCCCTAAGGTATCCCCAGACCCTTCTCTTCTCAAGGCTGAACAAGCCCAGCTCTCTAGCCTGCCTCCAGAGCAGAGCCGCTCCAGCCCTTGCAGCATGTTCGTGGCCTCCTCTGGACTCACTCCAGTGTTGGGAGGTTCAGAGAAGCCCCTTCAAATCAGACATCTCCAGTTATGCTAGTAAGTAGAGGATATTTCTGGAGGCAAAAGCTAATACAAGGTACATACAAATCAATGGATAAAAATAACGGTTTAAATTGAATGTGCTTTTAAACATAAATGCTCAGAGACTGGATGTGAAAGTATGGTAGTATCTGATGAGCACTATTATTTCAAATCACAGTATTATTTCCCTAACATATCTTTCACCATTTTCTAATAAAACGAAAATACAGTAAAAAGTGACTAATAAAATTTCTTACGCATACATGTGTAAATACTGTATCTCCTTATTTTATACATACATAGAGCCAAATTGCATCAAACCAGTCAGAAACTACCTGCCTTCAAGACTACAGAAAAGCACAAAGTGATAAACAAAACGAAACCAATTGCTTAGAGTGGAAAATCTCTATTAAAATAATTAAAATCAGTTACTGGAGCTTATTTGCAGACAATCTGGTGTACTAAGGATAAAACTGATCCCAAACCCAATCTGTTACACGTAACAAGCTTTGAAAGTAAAGCTGTGTGTTCAAAGCTAACAAACCAAACACTTTTCATGCAGCTGTAACAGTGGAGAAGACAAATTCCTTACGCAAGAAGAGCCAACCAAGCACCACACAAAGCCAAGAGGCCAGCTGGTGTGGCCATCCTGCTAGCTTTCTCTCAATACTTTTTTTCATCCTATTCCCTGAACCTCTCTTTCACCGTCCCACACCACATCCTTCTCTCTAAATTGGAGAGATATCAATTTGATGGATGGACCACTCGGTGGATAAAGAACTGGCTGGATGGCCGCACACAAAGAGTTGTGGACAATGGCTCAATGTCCGGCTGGAGACCGGTAACGAGTGGTGTCCCTCAGGGATCAGTGTTGGGACCGGTCTTGTTCAACATCTTCATTGCTGACATGGACAGTGGGATTGAGTGTGCCCTCAGCAAGTTTGCCGATGACACCAAGCTGTGTGGTCCAGTTGATATGCTGGAGGGAAGGGATGCCAGACCTTGACACGCTTGTAAGGTGGGCTGATGCCAACCTTATGAAGTTTAACCATGACAAGTGCAAGGTCCTACACCTGGGTCGGAGCAATCCCAGGCACGGCTACAGATTGGGCAAAGAAGAGATTCAGAGAGGCCCTACAGAGAAGGACTTGGGGGTGCTGGTCGATGAGAAAATGAACATGGGCCGGCAGTGTGCGCTCACAGCCAAGAAAGCCAACCGTATCCTGGGCTGCATCAAAAGGAGCACGACCAGCAGGTCGAAGGAAGTGATCCTGCCCCTCTACTCTGCTCTTGTGAGACCTCACCTGGAGTATTGTGTGCAGTTCTGGTGTCCTCAACATAAAAAGGACATGGAACTGTTGGAACAAGTCCAGAGGAGGGCCACGAGGATGATCAGGGGACTGGAGCACCTCCCGTATGAAGACAGGATGAGAAAGTTGGGGCTCTTCAGCCTGGAGAAGAGAAGGCTGCGTGGGGACCTCATAGCAGCCTTCCAGTACCTGAAGGGGGCCTATAGGGATGCTGGGGAGGGTCTCTTCATCAGGGACTGTAGTGACAGGACAAGGGGTAATGGGTTAAAACTGAAACAGGGGAAGTTTAGATTGGATATAAGGAGGAAATTCTTTCCTGTTAAGGTGGTGAGGCACTGGAATGGGTTGCCCAGGGGGGTTATGAGTGCTCCATCCCTGGCAGTGTTCAAGGCCAGGTTGGATGAAGCCTTGGGTGGGATGGCTTAGTGTGAGGTGTCCCTGCCTATGGCAGGGGGGTTGGAACTAGATGATCTTGAGGTCCTTTCCAACCCTAACTATTCTATGATTCTATGATTCTAAAGGAAAGGATATTTCCAGCAGATACATGTCACACTGTACAGTACGGCACCTTCACAATCTGAAATAAAACAATAAATATATATTATTTAATATAATATTATATGAATATTGGTAGCTGCTCAGATGCTCAGGAAGCAATCCTGAGGGGTCTCAAACTGCACACAACTTCCACCGATGTAGTAATACATTCCTGAAATACTCAGCAGACACAGGATCCTTCTGTTATAAAGAACAAATACACAGGAGTGCCCCTGCTAGATGAAAGATTGCACCATTCTCAGAGAAATGAAGACTGGCTAGGGATTCTTGAAACTTTAACCATTACAGCTATTTAAATTCATTTGCAATGGTAAAAAGTCCAAATCTTCCCAGACCTTCTTGACTTTTCTCTTACAGTTCTACCCCTTGAAATCCCAATGCTAACTTCTGCCTTCATGTATCTAGCATGTCCCAACAACATCCCTGAAAATCCACCTCAGAGCCATGAAAAGAAAGCAAGCATGGAGCAGCCTGCATCAAGAGGAAACAGAAGCTTCTCATCAAAAGCCACCTAGGGATTACAATTTGACTTATGCATGTAGCCCTGTTGAGGGGAACCTGGCCATCACCCCAGATCATCATCATCAACTAACATCCAGAATATTATCTTGAATTGCTCTTTAAATAAAGTAACAGCTCACAGCGTTCACTCAGATTAATTTTACTTTCAAGGTAATTTTTATAACACACACTGGTACTTATGAATATTAGTAAGTTCCATAAGCATGATTGACACAACGAGGATCTGTATGAAGGATCTGTGTTTGGGTATCGATTTTTTTTCCTCAAAGATCAGTGAGAATAAAGTATGGCTACCAGATGGCAAGGACTGATGGGTATAATGTTTGGAAAGCCTGATTCTTCACAAAGAAGTGATTTAGAAATATGTATCACATGGTCATTTTTGTTGCCTGACACAAATGTCTTCTGTAAGCTTTGTTTAAATTAATAAAATTTGTAAACTGAAGAGTCTCCAAATTTATTTCATCTGATCAGTGCAGACTTCACACTATTTATTAGAAAAATTTAGAATAACTAATCCAGCATTTTTAGAGAGTGGCTTTCCAACACCTGCTTGTCCTATAACAACACCTCTAATGTGCTAAACGAATCTACAGCTTTTACATAAAAAAAAAAAAAAAAGCATTCTGCACACCCACGTTTTATGGGGACAAGATCACTGTTACCTGCATAAACATTGATCCTAGTCCTGCACCAGAAGACATGCAATTGGACGTTAAACCTTTGGCTTACAATCCTATTTACTTTACTGCTACCATTTTCTGTAAGGAAAGGCATCTTTCGAATGCAAAGACTGCCACCTTCGTGTCGCAAGCTTGCTCATCATAAGCCAAAGCAGTGACAAGGCTGTCACTGGTGGTAAGGATAGCTAGTAAGTTTATTTAACCATTTAAGAGGGAAAGGAGAGAATTAGAATTGTTATAACTAACACTGCCTACTTAGATATAAATTTGAAACACAGGTGTCTCCAGAAACATTTTCTGTTGCTGCTTGTGTTTTAAATCTCATTTTAGTTGCTGAGTTTCAGTTATAATCTCAATATTGTGATCAATTCCCAATCACATCCAAGTGATATCATTGACAAAAGACATAGGAGAAAAATGAGGAAATATTATTAATATCCCCCATGATTTAATGTTTGTCTCACCCAGAAGACATAGGATCACTTTACAGACAGTCACACTTGGGTCACTTTTTACCTCTGAACAACTAAATGGATGTATTCTGGAAACCTATAACTAGTAAGGACATAAATCAAGACAATAGCAAAAGTTAAAAAACTTCAGGTAAACTGGAAGAACCCTCTAAGACGCAGATTCTGCTACTCATTCTGTTGGTGAAATCTGCCCAGACTCCAGGAATGGACAAAGAGGGGTCTGCAGAACAAGAGACAGATCTCATACACAGATGGCTGTGCCGTAGGTCTGCATTCCACACTTGCCAGTTACTTCAACAGCATGTAGTAGAAAGAATCCACATGATAAGAAGAGCCTTTCTTTATCCGGTATCTGCTATTCCCAAATGCTTTCCTCCTTCAATGCTATGAGGTCACCACCAAGCTGCAGAAACTACCATTAATCAGCTATTTGTGAGGTCAGGTTTCAGGCTGCAGAAACAGCAACTACAGTATGTGCCTCTCCCAAAGGACCATTTCTTCCCAAAATCCCTGCCCAAACAAAACACCAGACGTATCTTATTATATAAAAAAAACCTACTGATTGGTGAACATGTTTACCATGTAAAATAACAATGCAAAGAGCACACTGCAATGAGCCACACATGGCCACAGCAGCATGCTATCAGAAGATGGAGATGCTTTTTTTTTGGAAGTGGGAAAGGATGACACCTACACACAAGCCCCATGGTGGCAATACCAGCAAAGGGTTTTCACAGTTCACATCCTTTACAGGTCCTGCACCTGGAAGCACAGGGCCAGGCACACCCCCCAGGCTGGAGCCACCCAGCTGGAAAGCAGCTTGGAAGAAAACTTGAGTGTTGGGCTGGACACCAAGCTGAACATAAGCCAGCAGTGTGCCTTGCAACAAGGTAGATAAATGGTGCCCCCAGCTACTTCCTTGCAGGTAGAGGAGGTGATCCTTCCCCTTTATTCAATGCTGGTGAATGAATTAGGGAAAGGAATTTATTCACCCCTGGAATGCTGTGTCCAGTGCTGGGTTGTCCAGCACAAGAGAAACAGTGACACACTGGAGAAAGTCCAGTGAAGGGCAACAAGGATGATGAAGAGACTGGAGCACCTGGAGAAGAGAAGGCTCAGGGGGATCTCATCAATGTATATAAAAACCTAAAGGGAAGGCGCAAAGAGGACAGCGCCAGGCTCTTTCCAGTGGTGCCCAGTGACAGGACAAGAGATGATGGGCACAAACTGGAAACACAGGAGGTTTCCTCTTAACATCAGGAAATTTTGTTTCACTGAGCACTGACACAGATTGCCCAGAGGTGGTGGACTCTCCATTCTTGGAGATACTCAAATGCTGCTTGGATGTGGTCCTGGGCAACCTGCTCTGGGTGACCTTGCTTAGTAGGGTGGTTGGACCACGTGACCTACAGAGATCCTTTTCAACCCCAACTAGTCTGTGACTCTGTGAAAAGTACCCAGAGCACAGATACACCCATGGCAAAGCCCAGTAGATGGCAAGTCAAGACAGCCCTCTAGGAATGTCACACATGACAGCACACACTGCTTCAAGAGGTCCCTATTCTGCCAAAGCTCGTATAAGGCAGCTCGGAGCAGCACTCCCCCTTCTCAGTCAGGTCCAACAGCAAAACAACAAGCTGTTGAAAACCACAGCCTGGAAGGTTCTGCCACATGGTTGCAGGCCAGCTCTGGCTCCCAGAGCCAAGCAAAGGCCCAAGCACGTTGCCCTGGACCTCCAATACCTGCAGCCTGCAAACATACCTACCACCATAGGAAAAGTTGTCGCTTAGAAATAACAGCCACATCTACCGAGACAGAGGTTTCCTTAACCACTTTCCAGTGGAGATTGCTTGTGTGTGCTGGATTGTCATAGCGCAGAACACAAGCTATAAAAGCCTTTCAGGAGGGGGTCATACCTCCTAACGCCAGGTACTTACCTCTACACTATACTTACCTGCATGTTAAACGAGCATTAACTGATGCTGCAAATCAACTGACCAAGATCTTACTGTGCCATTAACCTACTTTTTGTTAAAAGTATGGAGGACAGCCACCTCCGCTGCCATGTATGAAATTTCACTGGAAGCATTTTTCATGCAAAGAGAGGTCAGAAGGCCACTTCCACGCCTGGAAGAGATCTGCCTTGCTTTTCTGACCACCAAGATGTGATGCTAACGCACGTAAACCATCCCTGAACTTCTGTGCTTCCTACACGTGAAGGCTTTTACACACATTTGTATGTGCAGGCTCATCTTGGAACTGGTGCCCAAGCCTGACTGACAGTCTCTGCTGAAAGCAGCATTTAAGGCATGTGGTGGTGTTCTTCAAGAGAAGAAGACTCCAGAACATTAGGAAAGCAGCCTGCATGAAACAAAGTATCTCATTAAGAGTGGACCTAATATAGCTTGTTTTCCCTGGGTATTTTTGCTGGTTTCCCCCAGCCTTTCAGCATCCCAGCTCTACCCCCACGTGACTTCTGAGTGGACACCAAGAAGAGACACCATTTGCATGTAGGACCCACCTGTCCCACACCCACATGCTGACTGGTGCTGACCGGCACAGCGACAACCTCTGCCTGTCTGTCCTCTCCCTGTCTGTCATAAGCATCATTTCCTGAAGAAACCAAGCTAAAGACAATACTTAGCCAGAAAAAAATAAATAAATAAATACCATGAACACCAGGGCCACAAAGGAGGTAAAAGGGCCGAAGCATCTTTCCTAGGAGGAAGGGCTGAGGAAGCCAGAGCTATTCAGCCTGGAGAAGAGGAGACTCACGGAGACCTCCCTGGAGTCATGAGACCTGCTAGATGGTGTGAGGACAGAGGAGCCAGGCTCTGCTCTGAATGAGGAGCAACAGGCACAAATCACACCACACAAGATTCCATCTGAACACAAGCAAGCACTTTTTTAGTGTGAGGGACATCAAACACCAGGACAGGTTGTGGAGTGTCCATCTGTGGAGATGCTCAAGCTCTGACCAGACACAGTCCTCGACAACCTGCTCCAGCTTACCCTGCTTGAGCAGAGGGTGTTGGACCAGATGAGCTCAGGATGTCCCTGTCACACTAAACAATGCTGTTAATGGCACAGAACACCGTACCATGCAAGCAGTAGTTACTTTCTGTTCATACATAATCTGAAGCAGACGGAAGAAAACAAAACCACCAAACATCTGGTGCAATCCCGCATCTTCAATAGCTTAGAGGTCACAGAATACTGAAATGTTGTCTACTAAGCCCTGTAATCACACAGACTGACAGCACTCCCTCATTTCAAGAAACTTCTGTTTCAATCCACGTGCCTAGGTGCTTCTGCTGTCCTATTTTAGAACAAGTAGAAAATATGGAATGACTCTGCAGCCCAAGCGTTTGGAAAATAAAGCCATAATTTGCTTTTACCAAAGATTGTTTTAAAACATAATACACAGAATCATCTTAAGAGCAAGTCATAGCGGAGTACTAGGATGGAAAACTTTCCTTTACGGGGTTTAGTGAGAGTGAAATCAGAATTGTTAGAAAGAGCCCTAATTTAACAAGACATACCAATTACAATTATCTGGTGGACAGCAGAATTCTCTGTAATACATGGATATTCACCTCCATAACATTGAATGTACTGTACAGTGTGCAGCATCTGGCAAGGTGCAAATAAATAATGAAGGTTTGCTTATATGCACAGGGAAGTAAAAGCCACATATTCCATACTATGACCTTGTAATAGGGATTATATAGAGACAGAATACTCATTTGTTCTCATAAAAAGCAGTATTATTTACTCCTTTTCAGTAACAAGTCTCCTTACAGACACTTTTCTCCCCCACTTGCATTGAGCTGTGCCCAAGGATGACAGAGCATCATCATCATGGGTTCCTGTGCTTCCTTGCAGGGAAAGTAATGCTGTCACTATGTTTGCTTCTGAAAAACACATCCCCTATCTATTAAGTCAAGAACAAAAATCCCTCCCAGTCCAAAGATGCATGATCATTCCAACTGGACTCTTCCATTCCTCATCTGTACCCTCTTTGTTGTTTTGTGGGGTTTTTTTTCCCCCATAAATAGTGCACTTACTTTAAAAAAAAAAAAAAAAAATTATTTCTCAGAAGCTGCAAAATTCTCTGTGCAACTTTAAGTATGTCTCGGCTACTCAGAATAATTTCCAATTCCTACATGAATTTAAAAGAATCTTAAAAGATTATTAGTCAATTAATACATAATTAGAACTCAATAAAAAATAAAAACTTTAACTGGCTGGCTCTCGCTTGCAGTGTTAGTAACGGACCACAACTGTCCTCCTCCTCAAATCAGCAAATTCTTGCACATTATTAAGCAATAAGAACACATCTGTAAAAACACTGCTCACTGCTTTATGCTGTTGTCCAGCCCAAAAGCTATTTCATTAATTACCCCTTATTAAATCAGAACCTGACCCCTAGTAAGACTACTAAACTTTCAATGTTCTACTCTTTCTTAGTATAACAGATGGGGGAAAAAAACCCACTTTATGTGCAGTTGTGTTGAGGAACGAGGTCGACACAGTGCTGATGGTTTTTTTCCACCACTACTGCTTTGTTCCAGCTCACAGATTATCACTTGAAGAGGCTGAGCAGCAAACCCTACTCACAGTCCTCATTTGAAAATGAGGCTGAAAAGATGCTCATGACTCCAGCAGGGACAAGCACAGACAGAGAAGACAGAGTGCAAGTCATCCCCCCTCTCTGCTCTGCCTACATCTTTGTAACCCAAGAATCTTTGCTCCCTTCCAGAGCGGTTTGTTCTCCTCATGACACGGAAGTACTACAGGATACTGCAGATGCTAACTTGGGAAATTATTTTAGGCTTGAGGTGTAGTTTTGGTAAACACAAGTTCCAAAACCAGCTGATACACCCTAAAGGTAATTTCCTCCATCAACCAAAGAGATTACTGCTGACATTAAGAAAGCCGTACAGCTGCACAGAAATTATTCACTCTAAGAAGTGGCTTGTAACCCACAAATCAGCAAATCCTCTACGTGTTGTTGGCATCGCAAAATGAATTCGTCAAACCCGCCGGCCTGTGGCTGGCTTTTAGCGGGTTTTTTTTCCTCTCCCATTTTCACCAGGGCGCTTCAGCCGCAGAGGCACAGGCCCGAGCTGCCGGGAGAAGCCGGGGGGAGCGGACTCAGGCCTGGGCAGGAGAGGGAATCCCGCCGGGAGAACACACGCGTACGGCGGTCACCGGCCCCAAGCTCCCCTTCTAGAAGGTACCACCGGCCACTGCCGCGGGCCCGCCCCACCGTAACGGCCGGGAAGGAGGGGGCCCGCCGCGGTGGCCGACGGAAAACACGGAGCCGAGGCCTACGGTGAGCAGCCCCGCCATAGGCCCGAGCCAGCCCCTCCGCCTACCCCGCCCCGGCCTGCCCACCTATCGGCCGCAGAGGGACCGCGGCGCGCAGCCCCCGCCCGGCGGGCGGCCAAGATGGTGGCGGGGCGGCGCCGCTTACCTCCTCGGCCTGCTTGCGCAGTGCCTTCTCCCGCTCGTACTGTGTGAGGAGCTGCTCGTTGTCCTCCCGCAGCAGCTCCAGCTCCACCTCGTGCTCCTGGTTGTCGGTGAGCACCGAGTCCAGGTTCTCCAGCACCGTCACCACCAGCGGCATCAGTTCCTTCACCACCTCTTCGTCATAGCAGTGTATCAGTCGCTCAAACTCGCGGTAAATGCTGTTGGCGAGGCCCGAGACGCGCTCCGACATCACCGACCCCGAGCAATAATCGTCGCCCGGGTACCCCCCGACGCCGCCATCATCCAGCTGAATCTCCAGCATCCTGCCGGCCACTCTGCCTTCCGCCGCTGACACAGCCTCAGCTCCACACGCCGTCGCCCGCCGCCGGGCTCTGCCCCGCCCCCGCCGCGTCACGAGCCGCGGGGACCGGCAGGGGCGGAGCGCCCGCGCCCTGGCACGGCTGACAGCCGGCAGCCAGAGCCGGTCCCACGGCTTGGCCTCTGCGGCGGCGCGGCCACGCGAGGGGCGTTGGGGTGCATCGAGGCCAGACCCCCCGCGGAAAAGCTGCTTCCCCGAGGCCCGCTGCCCGAGGAGGGGTGGCGCAGGGGCAGCAGCACACAGGAGCTCCGTGCCACAAGAGAGACCTCCACAGAACCACAGAGTCACGGTCTGGTTCGCGTTGGAAGGGACCTTAAAGCAACCCTTTGCCAAAGCCAGGGACACCTCCACTAGACCAGCTTGCTCCAAACCCCATCCAACTTGGCCTTGAACACTGCCAGGGATGGGGTAGCTACAGTTTCTCTGGGCAACCTGTGCCAGCGCCTCAGCACCCTCACACGGAAAGAACATCTTTCTTACATCTAACCTGAACTTTTCCTGTGTAAGTTTGAACCCATCACCCCATGTCCTATCATTACAGGCCATGATGAAGCATCCTTATAGGCCCCATTCAGATACTGGAAGGCTGCTATGAGGTCTCCACACAGCTTCTCTTCTCCAGGCTCAACAGCCACAATTTTCTCAGCCTGTCTTCATACGGGAGGTGCTCCAGCACTTGATTATCTTCAAGGCCTCCTCTGGACTTGCTCCAACAGCTCCATGTCCTTCTTATGTTGAGGACACCAGAAGTGTACATAGTGCTGCAAGCGGTGTCTCATGAGAGCAGAGCAGAGGGGCAGGATCACCTCCTTTGACCTGCTGATCACACTCCTTTAGATGCAGCCCAGGATATGATTGGTTTCTGGGCTGCAAGCACACACTGAAGCCAGCTCATGTTCAGTTTCTCTATTGACCAACACCCCCAAGTCCTTCTTCTCTGCAGGGCTGCTCTGAATCTCTTCTCTGCCCAACCTATAACCATGCCTGGAGTTGCCACAACCCAGGTGTAGGACCTTGCACTTGGCATTGTTAAACTTTGTAAGGTTGGCATTGGCCACCTTACAAGCATGTCAAGGTCCCTCTGGATCTGATCCCTTCCTACCAGCATATCAACCGAACCACACAGCTTAGTGTCTTCAGCAAACTTGCTGAGGGCACCTCAATCCCATTGTCCATGTTGGCAACAAAGATGTTGACCAGAATCGGTCCCAACACCGATCCTTGAGGGACATCACTTGTTACCTGTCTCCAGCTGTACACTGAGCCATTGACTGCAACTCTCTGCATGCAGCCATCCAGCCAATTCTTTATCCACTGAGTGGTTCATCTATCAAATTGATGTCTCTCCAGTTTAGAGACTAGGATGTTGTGCAGGACTGTCACATGCTTTGCACAATTCCAGGTAGATGATGCCAACTGCTCTACCCCTGTCCATCAGTTCTGTAGACCCATCATAAAACACCACCAAACTGGTCAGGCAGGATTCCCCCTTAGTGAGGCTATGCTGGCTGTCACCAAGCACCTTGTTGTTTTTCATGTGCCCTTTCACAGTTTCCAGGAGAATCTGCTCCAAGATCCTGGCAGGCACAGAAGTGAGACTGACTGGTCTATAGTTCACTGGCTCTTCAACTTTTCCCTTTTTAAAAATGGGGGCTATATCTCTCTTTTTGTAGTCATTGGGAACTTCACCTGACTGCTGTGACCTTTCAAACACAATGGATAGTGCCTATCAGATAAATTCAAGTGTTTTTTCAGACTGGTGTTGGTGTCAGATGTAGTGGTGAGATACATACTACTTTCAAATAGGTACTCATTTAAAATTATACAATAGTGTAATTCAGATCTCAAACTTCTTGAAAAAAAATAAAAGAGAAATTGCACAAATTTTATTGCACAAAACCCTTGTGGTTTTGTAAACAGTGTAAAAAGCTAACATTGTTTTATGTGGATGGAAGTGCTCCTTTCATCAGAATTTCTAGATAAATCTGTTGAGTTAGCATGGAGGGGGGAAGTAAAATGGAAGATTAAAGTGAATTGTTTTCTTTCTCAGAAGAGAAGCAAGATCATCCTGGTTATAATGTAATCAAGGAATTGGCTGCAGTTTAACTGGAAAAGGTTTCCCTAGACAAAGCAAACTAAACAGAGCTTAAGGTGGACGAAACTCTCACCACCTAAACAGAGTCATTTTTATATCGTTAATAGTAAATAAGGTAGCACCTAAAACTCCAAGGAATTTCTCAGCTGTGGTAATGTCTCGTGCCTTGGCCAGAGAATGCGTGTTACAGAGAGATCCAGCCTTCTATTTTTAAACAGGCAGTCTAATCTTGGGAATCCTTACTGGTATGTCCAGCTTTAAAACTTTCATTTTTAATTTAATATACTTTCTACAAGACTCAGGAGCTGTCTCGAACCAGACGTCATTCCTTCGTAAGTACTTACAGACCACAGACCCTTGTATTTGTTTGTTCAGTTCTCTTCTGACTGAAGAAAAATGCATGTGGTTTTCTACATTATTGCACAGTTTCCATTAATTAAATGGACTGTAAAAAGAAAAAATAAAAGGTAGATAACACTATGTGTTGGATACCTTCACAACCACAAAATGTTTGTCTAGAGCAGCTATACCCCGCCAAGCTCTCCAGCATTGCTATGCAAATAATACTCTCATTTAGTCAAAATTTAATGAACTGCTTTGATGCAGCACTTTGCTCTCTTTAACCAGTGGAGGAACAGGCACACCAGTTCATCCTCTCTAATCTTCTACATTTCTACAGCAGTGTAAATGGCACTGATATAAATATGCAAAATGAACGAACAAACAAAAAAGCATTTTCAGCCAAGAAGCAGTAGGCAAGGTTGTGCCAATACCAAACAAGGTCTCAGACGGTGGTTAGGGACCATATAATGCAATCCGTTCCCTATCTGATCCTAATGGCTAATCAAGGAGGCATCTTAACTAACCAAGGTTCTGACAGAACTGTAACTAGAGCCTCAGTCTTCAGAGGATAGTAAAAAGCAGAGGAGAAAGTCAGGCCTTGTAGGAAGGTGCAGAGAGTTTTTGTTTAGCGTTCAAAAACATTAGTAAAAGCAACTTTCATTCTGGGTGAAATCCTAGAGATCCACAAACACAAATTTCTGCATTCATGAAGGCAACTCCCTGTATTTTTTTTTTTAATCTATTTTATTTGAGTTCTTTAAAATTGTCATGGTTGAAGTCCAGCCAGTAACTCAGAACCACGCAGCCACTTTCTCACACCTCCCCCCTGACCTTCTTCCTCCCCCCATTCACGGAGGGATGGGGAGGAGAATCAAAAGAATGTAACTTCCATGAGCTGAGATAAGAACAGTCCAGTAACTAAGGTATAACACAAAACCACTACTGATACCACCAATAATAATAATAATAAGGGAAATAACAAGGGAAGAGAATACAAACACTCACCACCCGCCAACGGATACCCAGCCTGACCCAAGCACCGATCTAGCCCTTCTGGGTAACTGCCCCCAGTTTATATACTGGGCTTGACGTGCTGTGGTATGGAATACCCATTTGGCTAGTTTGCGTCAGGTGTCCTGTCTCTGCTTCCTCCCGACTTCCCCTCCTCCCTGGCAGAGCATAAGACTCAGAAAGTCCTTGGTCAAAGTAAACATGACTCAGCAACAAATAAAAAAACATCGGTGTTATCAGCGCTGTTCCCAGGCTGAAAGTCAAAAACACAGCACTGCACCAGCTACTAAGAAGGAGAAAAATGACTGCTTCTGCTGAACCCAGGACAGTATCCACCCCTTATTCTATACCATTCACGTCATGCTCAGATCCCACATTTTTCAATATACCATCAGTCTTGTCTCTTATCATAGAATCATAGAATAGTTAGGGTTAGAAAGGTCCTTAAGATCATCTAGTTCCAAGCCCCGTGCCATGGGCAGGGACACCTCACACTAAACCATCCCACCCAAGGCCTTCAACACTGCCAGGAGCATTCACCACTTCCCTGGGCAACCGATTCCAGTGCCTCAGCACCCTTACAGTAAAGAATTTCTTCCTTATATCCAATCTAAACTTCCCTTGTTTAAGTTTTAACCCATTACCCCTTGTCCTATCACTACAGTCCCTGATGAAGAGTCCCTCCCCAGCATCCCTATAGGCCCCCTTCAGGTACTGGAAGGCTGCTATGAGGTCTCCACGCAGCCTTCTCTTCTCCAGGCTGAACAGCCCCAACCTTCTCAGCCTATCTTCATGCAGGAGGTGCTCCAGTCCCCTGATCATCCTCATGGCCCTCCTCTGGACTTGTTCCAACAGTTCCATGTCCTTTTTATGTTAAGGACACCAGAACTGTACACAATACTCCAGGTGAGGTCTCATGAGAGCCAAGTAGTGGGGCAGGATCACCTCCTTCGACCTGCTGGTCACACTCCTTTTGAGGCAGCCCAGGATACGGTTGACTTTCTGGGCTGCAAGCGCACATTGCCAGCTCATGTTCATTTTCTCATCAACCGACACCCCCAAGTCCTTCTCCACAAGGCTGCTCTGAATCTCTTCTCTGCCCAGCTTATAGCTGTGCCTGGGATTGCTCCAACCCAGGTGTAGGACCTTGCACTTGTCATGGTTGAACTTCATAAGGTTGGCATCAGCCCACCTCACAAGCATGTCAAGGTCCCTCTGGATGGCATCCCTTCCCTCCAGCATATCAACTGGACCACACAGCTTGGTGTCATCGGCAAACTTGCTGAGGGCACACTCAATCCCACTGTCCATGTTACCAACAAAGATGTTGAACAAGACCGGTCCCAACACTGATCCCTGAGGGACACCACTTGTTACAGGTCTTCAGGTGGACATTGAGCCATTGTCCACAACTCTTTGTGTGCGGCCAGCCATCCAGTTCTTTATCCACCAAGTGGTCCATCTATCAAATTCATGTCTCTCCAATTTAGAGACAAGGATGTCATCTGGGACAGTGTCGAACGCTTTGCACAAGTCCAGGTAGATGACATCAACTGCTCTACCCTTGTCCATCAGTTCTGTAGCCCCATCATAGAAGGCCACCAAATTGGTCAGGTAGGATTTCCCCTTAGTGAAGCCATGCTGGCTGTCACCAAGCACCTTGTTTTTCATGTGCCTTAGCATGGCTTCCAGGAGAATGTGCTCCAAGATTTTGCAAGGCACAGAGGTGAGACTGACTGGTCTGTAATTCCCTGGGTCATCTGTTTTCCCCTTCTTGAAAATGGGGGTTATATTTCCCTTTTTCCAGTCGTCAGTAACTTCACCTGACTACCATGATTTTTCAAATATGATGGACAGTGTCTTAGCAACTTCATTTGCCAGGGTTGGTGAGAACGCAATATAGTCAATATGATGGACAGTGTCTTAGCAACTTCATTTGCCAGGGCTGGTGAGAACGCAATATAGTCAATCTGCCAGGCCTCCCATATTTGTACTTCTGCCATCATCCCCCTTGCTGTTTGCCTTGCTTAACTGCAGCACATGTTTCACAGTCATGAATAACCTGGGCAACAGTGTCTATCGTTGAGTCCACCCCTCGATCACAAGCCCATCTGTATGTTGCATCTCTGCCCTGATGGCCTGAAGTGTCATGGGCCCACTGGGCCAAAAATAATTCACCCTTATGTTGCCGATCTTGCTCTGCTTCCACTGCTGCAGGGAATTTGCCTCTATCCATGAGTCAGTATAGAGTACTGGCCACTTTTCTCGTTCAGCAATGTCCAGGGCCAGCTGGATGGCTTTCACCTTGGCAAACTGACTCGGTTCACCCTCTCCTTCAGCAGTTTCTGCAACTTGTTGTCAGGGACTCCATACAGCTGCCTTCCATCTCCGATGCTTTCCCACAGTACAACAAGACCCATCAGTAAACAAGGCATACTGTTTTTCACTTTCTGACAGTTTATTATATGGTGGGGCCTCTTCAGCAAGCATCACCTCCTCCTCTGGTGACATTCCAAAATCTTTGCCCTCTGGCCAGCCCATGATGACTTCTACAATTCCTGGACGACTGGGATTTCCTGTTCAAGCTCGTTGTGTAACTAGGGCAGCCCACTGACTCCATGTAGCATCGGTTGCATGATGTGTACAGGAGACTCTGCCTTTGAACATCCAGCCTACCACAGGCAACCTGAATGCCAGGAGGACCTGTGCTTCAGTGCCAATCACTTCTGAAGCAGCTCAAACCCCTTCATAAGCTGCCAGTGTCTCTTTCTCACTTGGGGTATAGCTGGCCTCAGATCCTCTGTAACCCCGACTCCAAAAGCCAAGGGGTCGACCTCAAGTCTCCCCTGGAGCTTTCTGCCAGAAGCTCCAGGTTGGACCATTCTCCCCAGCTGCAGTGTAGAGTACATTTTTTACATCTGGCCCAGTCAAGACTGGTCCAAGGGCTACTGCATGAACTATCTCTTGTTTAATATGTTCAAAGGCTTGTTGGTGCTCAGGGCTTCATTTAAAATCATTCTTCTTCCAGGTCACATGATGGAGAGAGATTACAATCAAACTGTAATTTCAGATGTGCATTCTCCAGAACCCCACAACACCTAAGAAAGCTTGTGTTTCTTTCTTATTGGTTGGTGGAGACATTGCTGTTATCTTGTTGATCACATCTGTGGGGATCTGGTGACATCCATCTTGCCATTTTATTCCCCAAAACTGAATCTCCTGTGCAGGTCCCTTGACCTTATTCCGTTTTATGGCAAAGCCAGCTTTCAGCAGGATTTGGATTTTTTCTCCCTTTCTCAAAAATTTCTTCCACTGTATCGCCCCACACGATAATGTCATCAATGTATTGCAGGTGCTCTGGAGCTTGCCCCTGTTCCAGTGCAGTCTGGATCAGTCCATGGTAGATGGTAGGGCTGTGTTTCCACCCCTGGGGCAGTCGGTTTCAAGTGAACTGGACACCCCTCCAAGTAAAAGCAAACTATTGCCTGCACTCTGCTGCCAAAGGAATTGAGAAAAATGCATTGGCAATATCAGTTGTGGCATACCGCTTGGCTGCCTTTGACTCCAGTTCATAATGAAGTTCTAACATGTCCGGTACGGCAGCACTCAAGGGTGGTGTGACTTCATTTAGGCCATGATAGTCTGCTGTTAGTTTCCACTCTGTTAGACTTTTGCACTGGCCATACGGGGCTATTAAAGGGTGAGTGGGTCCTACTGGTCACTTCTTGGCTCTCCATTCTATGGATCAGCCTACAGATGGGAATCAGGGAGTCTCGGTTGGTGCGATATTGCTGCCAGCGCACTGCTGTGGTCGCGATTGGCACTTGTTGTTCTTCAAACTTCAGCAACCCCACAACAGAAGGATCCACTGAGAGACCAGGCAAGGTGGACAGCTGCTCAATTTCCTCTGTCTCCAAAGCAACAATACCAAAAGCCCATCAGTACCCTTTTGGGTCTTTGAAGTACCCTCTCCTGAGGTAGTCTATGCCAAGGGTGCATGGAGCCTCTGGACCAGTCACAATGGGGTGCTTTTGCCACATCCCCCCAGTCACGCTGATTTCAGCCTCCAGTACAGTCAACTCTTGAGATCCTCCTGTCACTCCAGAAACATAAATGGGTTCCACCCCTTGACAGCTTCATGGCATCAGGGTACACTGTGCACGCATATCTACTAGAGCCTTATACTTCTGTGGGACTGATGTGCCAGGCCATCTGATCCACACAGTCCAGTAAATCTGATTGTCCCCTACCTTTACCTGGTTGGATGCAGGGCCCCTCTAATAGTGGTCACAATATTGGTCACACAAAAGGGATTAGTCTTCTTTATGAAAGGAGCTGGAGTAAAATCAGTTCTTTCACTCCATCTGGGAACCTGCTCACCAGAGACTGAAGCCGCAGCTTTCATGGGATGACCAGCCTTGACCTTTTTCTCCTTTTAAATTCACGTACCTTTTCCTCCAGAGCTGAGGCGGTTTTCCATCCCACTTTCTCATGTCTTCTCCGTAATCCTGCAGGTAAAACCATAGGGTGGCCTGTGGCACGTACCTCCTGTATCATCATCTAATCCTAGACAAGACCCAAACCCCACTCAACTTTCGAGATCAGACGAAATGGCTGTGGGTAAAACACACTCTGTATGTGTGCCAACATGGTAATCGCCATCACAATCAGCAGGCAGGTCTCAAGGGTATCTAATGGCCATTCAAAACCGTCAGAACTCTTAAATGATGCGGTAAATAGTCTGGTAGGAGAGCTGGGAATGTAAGGGAATGTCTTCATAAGTTGACCACCCAAGGAGGGGAAAAAAATGATGTGTAATTGCTAAACACTTCTGTTATATACCTCCCAAAGTATAGAGATGATGACCACACTAGGAATGCAAGCCAAATCAGTTTCATGATCAATGAGTTTGTTGTATTATAAGCCATTACCATAAAGTACAGCAAAACAATAACCTTAGCCCAAGCCCCCAGCCAATAAACACTAAACCAGCAAATACTGGCTGTAAGTAAGCTAAGGCATGCTGAAACTCAATTGAATTTGAACAACAATTTTGAAAGCCAATAAATCAGCATTGTGACTAGTGACTATTAATCCAAAACAATGAGTGCTTATCACCAATACGATTAGACACACTCTGGTCAGATCTGTTATCTCAACCCTTTGTGCCCCACATTGGACGCCACAAAGAACTGTCATGGTTTAAGCCCAGCCAGTAACTCAGAACCACGCAGCCACTCACTCACTCCTCCGACCTTCTTTCTCCCTCTTTTTCCCAGATGGATGGGGAGGAGAATCAAAATAATGTAACTAACTCCCAAGGGCTGAGATAAGAACAGTCCACTAACTAAGGTATAACACAAAACCACTACTGATACCACCAATAATAATAATGATAAGGGAAATAACAAGGGAAGAGAATACAAACACTCATCACCCACTGATGGATGCCCAGCCCGACCCCAGCAGTGATCTCGTCCTTCCAGATAGCTGCCCCCAGTTTATATACTGGGCTTGATGTGCTGTGGTATGGAATACCCATTTGGCTAGTTTGCGTCAGGTGTTCTGTCTCTGCTTCCTCCTGGCTTCCCTTCCTCCCTGGCAGATCATGAGACTCAGAAAGTCCTTGGTCAGACAAAACATTTGAGCAGTAACTAAAAACATCAGTGTTATCAGTGCTGTTCCCAGGCTGAAAGTCAAAACCACAGCACTGCACCAGCTACTAAGAAGGAGAAAAATGACTGCTACTGCTGAACCCAGGACAAAAATATGTATAAAAGCAGAGATTAATTCACTATTAGGACTGTGATTCTGTCTTTGAAAGGCTTCATTCAAGTGATAATATTTTTTGTCAATATTTTGATTAAAACACAGACTTATAAAATCTGGCCTACTTTTCTTTACTTGTTTGCTGAATTTTAAAGTGCACTACTCAGTGCTGTGATGATATGGTTTAGCAACAGGGAAGTTAATTTGTCCTCTATCTCTCTCCAGTATACTTAAGAAGCATTTTTTTGGGTCATGGTTTTAAAAATGGCATCTTTACCTAAAGCAAATGTCTTTTTGACAGGGTTCTCCAAAGTTATGGTATACCCAGTGGTTATGTACCTTTTGATGTGTCACAATAAACTGCTTAACTTGTGGACTAACTAGCTTGACCCCAGTACTCACTGCTGAAGTTCACTTGAGAGCTCTGCAATCCATCAGGAAAGGATATGCAAATGGTATAGCATTGTCTTAAGAGGTTTTTGCGCTAATTAGCAAACCACTTATTTGCAGTGGTGATCTGCCCCAAGGATCTAGGATCAGAGTTCTGTCTTCCATCTCTGTAGTTTATTAATTCTTACTGCTTTATCATTGATATCCAAGTGTGCTTTTCAGGGGAGATGGTAATTAGATTCATGGTGAATATTAACACCAAAAATGCATGGGAAGTGTCAGTTCATGGTTGGGGTTTTATACTAACTTGCATGGGGACTTTATTAATTTTTTTCTTGCATATTAAATTGAGGCATAGACCTTGAACTGAAAGCAAAAAAAAAATTCCTGAATGAGGCCAGGATGGCTAATCTCAGACACTTGACTCCCTGTCCTATATAGTATGGAGAGGAAAAAAAAACCCAAACCTCCAAAAATTAAACACCAAGCAAATTATACTACATGCACCAATGGCCACTGCACAGAAGGGTATCTCATGGTAAACTAAGGAAGAGTAGAAATGTAGTAAAATGTGCAAAACTCAAGATATTTTTAGAAACATTGGCTGCTGTGAAATATTTTATAGTACCCCTTCTGCAACTGATATCCTTCCATGCCAGTGAGAGACAGAGAAGAACATGAAGGGAGTAGGATGGGAAATTTCAGATGTTATTTTGGACACACATATTGTGTACCAGCACACTTTCTTCCTGGGTACCCAACCTTAACCCCAGCCCCATTTTACTCCTTTGCTTTCAGCTGACGGACTGCAGGAGCAGGGACATCCTTAGCCAAGGACAATCTTCTCAAGCAGAACAGGGCAGCTGAACATGCCTTAGTGCCCAGAAGGGTTACATCAACTCCCCAATTTCTTTCCATTTGCTTTGTATAAAGTAAGAGAAAGACTCCTGCAGAACCACTAGAAACCTAAGCTACATTTAAAAGACACCCTCAGTACAAATTTAAGGTGACAGACAGATGCTCAACCATGGCAACAAGGGATGCAGTGCAAATACGAGAAGAGTCAGGTTGCCTGTATTTAGCAGCTCAGCAAAGAGTGAAAATTCTGACTGAGATCTTTCTGATGAAAAATCCACATAAACAAGAGGAAACATATAGCAAAAGACACTGCCTGTTTTAAGGCAGAAAACTGAAGCTATAAAATCAGAAAAACTGGCACAAGGACTTCAAGGGCTTGATACTACTTTTAGTAAGCTTTCTGTAAAACTTAATTACAATTAGCTGTGTAGGTTTTAACCAGGACTTCTGAGAGCTCCAGGATATGACAAAAGCTCTACAGTTGTGGAATAAATTTACAGTTAAGTCAGAGTATTATGAGGATTTATGGAATGTGTAGGAACCAGGGAATCACTCAAATAGAAATCAGACTGACTGAACACCTACAAATTCAAGTAAAGATGAATGGAATTTGACCTAATAGCCAGGAGACAATATTAAAATATCAGATATACTTAAAAGGTAAAACCTTACGCAAGCCTTGCATCAACCAACAACCCAAAGCTGTGCTCCAGGACTTACAAACGTTATCATTGGTCCTCTACATAAAAAGTTCTCTTCAAGGACGGTTTCCTTGGGTAGTGTTCAGAATCTCAGTCTTACTTGTCTGCTAATTGATTTTTCATATCAAATATCAATTCTCTTCCTTGAAGCAGTAATAAAAAAGGAGCTCCTTCTTTCCTCTGTCTGAACTGGTCTGGTTCTTCCTCTAGAATTGTGAGTAGTTTCTGACCCATTGCAGCTTCTTCAGTTTTAAATTTTTTTGATCTTTCTAACTCTGTGATGCAAGCCCACATCTCTTCTACTAAATAAAGATTCTTACTGTATAGAAGATGGAAATAACAAGAGCCTTCAGGTTCAGTGTTCCCAAGTGCTCATAGATTTTTAATCAGTCATGTCTGTTAGTTCTGATTCTCTTGTAGGAAGTTCTGTGCAGCAGCCAAGACACCAGAGCTGCTGACATACAGATTTAGCAGGGAAGTGTTTCACCTGGCCATGATCAGAAAGTTATCTTTAACTGAAAAGACACCTGAAGTATTTTATGTATGTCCCTTTCCTCCCTAAGGACACCCTAAAGTTTCCTCTAGACATGCAGTAACTTGAACATGGACAAACATTCATGCCACCATTACATTACAGCTAGTTTTGTGATAACTGAGGCATCCAACTGTGCCAAAGGTGAAAAGTACATTGTGAGGAAGCCTGCTTACTTCATCTTGAAGACCCCTGCCCACGATCACAGGAGGTCAATGCACAAGCACCAAGAGGAGGAGATTTATGATAATGAATTTCTGGAATTAAATGTAATAGCCCCACCACTCTCTCGGGAATCTAATGAATATGCATGTTTGTGTGTAATAAATATCTGCTTGCTTAATCCCTCAGTGTGCAAATTAGGAGGAGCAATCCCCCTTGGACCCGGCTCCATAATAAACATACCTCCTTGAGTTGTGGAGTCTGATTACATCTGTAAATCGATGGGTCCGGATGGAATGCACCCACGGGTGCTGAGGGAGCTGGCGGAGGTCATTGCTAGGCCACTTTCCATCATCTTTGGTAAGTCGTGGGAAATGGGCGAGGTGCCTGAGGATTGGCGGATGGCAAAGGTCACACCAATCTATAAGAAGGGCAAGAAGGAGGACCCGGGTAATTATAGACCGGTCAGCCTTACCTCCATCCCTGGAAAGATGATGGAACAACTTATTCTTGACTCCATCACTAGGCATATCAAGGATGAGGGGGTCATTAAGAACAGCCAACATGGTTTTATGAGGGGGAAGTCATGTATGACCAACCTTATAGCCTTCTATGAGGAAGTGACTAGGTGGAGGGATGATGGTAGAGCGGTAGATGTGGTTTTTCTTGATTTCAGTAAGGCATTTGATACTGTCTCCCACAGCATCCTCATAGATAAGCTGAGGAAGTGTGGGCTTGACGATCAAGTAGTGAGGTGGATCGAGAACTGGTTGAAAGGAAGAAGGCAGAGAGTTGTGGTCAATGGCGCAGAATCTAGCTGGAGGTCTGTGACTAGTGGAGTTCCTCAGGGGTCGGTGCTGGGACCGGTGCTGTTTAATATTTTCATCAATGACCTGGATGAGGGAACTGAGTGCACCCTCAGCAAGTTTGCTGATGACACAAAACTGGGAGGAGTGGCTGACACACCAGAGGACTGTGCTGCCATTCAGCGAGACCTGGACAGGCTGGAGAGTTGGGCGGGGAGAAACTTGATGAAATTTAACAAGGGCAAGTGTAGAGTCTTGCATCTGGGGAAGAACAACCCCATGTACCAGTACAGGTTGGGGGTTGACCTGCTGGAAAGTAGTGAAGGGGAAAGGGACCTGGGGGTCCTGGTGGATAGGAGGATGACCATGAGCCAGCAATGTGCTCTTGTGGCCAAGAAGGCAAATGGCATCTTAGGGTGCATTAGAAAGGGAGTGGTTAGTAGGTCAAGAGAGGTTCTCCTCCCCCTCTACTCAGCTTTGGTGAGGCCGCATCTGGAATATTGCGTCCAGTTCTGGGCCCCTCTGTTCAAGAAGGACAGGGAATTGCTTGAAGGAGTCCAGCGCAGAGCCACAAAGATGATTAAGGGAGTGGAACATCTCCCTTATGAGGAGAGGCTGAGGGAGCTGGGTCTCTTTAGCTTGGAGAAGAGGAGACTGAGGGGTGACCTCATCAATGTTTACAAATATGTGAAGGGTAGGTGTCAGGATGATGGAGCAAGGCTTTTTTCAGTGATATCCAGTGATAGGACAAGGGGCAATGGGTGTAAACTGGAGCATAGGAAGTTCCACGTTAACATCAGGAAGAACTTCTTTACTGTAAGAGTGACAGAGCACTGGAACAGGCTGCCCAGGGGGGTTGTGGAGTCTCCTACACTGGAGATATTCAAGGCCCGCCTGGACAAGTTCCTGTGTGATGTACTGTAGGTTACCCTGCTCTTGCAGGGGGGTTGGACTAGATGATCTTTTTAGGTCCCTTCCAACCCTTGGGATTCTGTGATTCTGTGAGTCCATGCATCGGCAGGGGAGAACTGCCTAAGATCTCATCTCATTCTCCTCTCTGTCAGTTTAAGGCCATTCTTCTTTGTCCTATCACCCTATTTCTTGTCTGGATTTCCAAACCCTACTGCTTGCTGTGAGGGACAGCCATGCCCCAGAGCCTTACTCATTTCTTTATCAAGCCCTATTTTCACATCAGGAAAGGCACAGGCCCTCACTGTTGCTACTATGAAGATTATTTGCTGGGGCTTTGTGCCTTGTTTGGGTAGAAAACATTATTCAAATGGGGAAAAAAATATACTTACCCTTTCAATCATATAGAGGCTTTGGTGGGGGTTTTTTGTTGGTGGGTTTTTTGGTTTTGGTTTTTTTTTTTTGGGGGGGGGGGGTGTCTGTTTGTGGGTCGGGATTTTTTTCCTCTTTTTTCCTTCATTACCAGGACCCAGCTCTTGTGGCAACTCAAAACATCTTAATTTGTGCTCAGATGGTTCCTATCTATCTATCTACGTACCTACCTACCTGTTCTCGTGCAGTACCTTCTACTAGCTTAAGAAACTACCTTATTTCCCCATTTCTTACATGAGACACTTCTGTTGACACATCCTAGAGGGCCCCAAAGTATCGCATTTTGTACTCCAGTTTATGTTGATCCAGTTTCTGCCTTTTGTATGCACCAGTTTTAATTCTCTTTACTAAATTTCCTCTTTCGGCCGAGGACGATCCCTCCACTTTATCACGTTGCTTTCCTAATCGGATCCTTACCCTTTAGGCTCCTTTCAACCCCGCCAAGCCCTGGCTCAGCCTGGCGGGGGAGGCCCCGGTACGTACCGGCGGAGGCCTCCGCGGGAGGGGCGGGCCTGCGGTATGGGAGTAGCGGCGGAGAGAGGTGAGCGCTGCCGGGCAGAGAGGAGAGGAGGCCCGGCACGGGGTGCGGGTCCCGCGGATGGTGCAGCGTTGTCCCACCCGGGCCGGGCTGAGCTGAGCTCGCTGAGGGGGCTTGGCGGGGCCTGAGGGAGTGGAGGGCCGGGCCGTGAGGGGAGGTGAGGAGGGAGGTGAAGGCTGAGGTAGGTGCTCTCTGCCACCAAGCCACGTACAGGTTCGTGGTGCTTCCTCTTCAACTGCCTCCTCACCTTTGGGTGGTACTTCTGCTTCGACATCCCCGGTTCTGCAGGAGCAGTTTCAGGGGGTAAGTGAGAGGCGTTCGCCTGGGCTTCGCTCTGGCAGTGCAGAGGGTGGGGACGGCAGAACTCAGCCCTTGGTCCCCAGTAGAGTTTCAAAACCTTTTCTTACGGTGTCGATAGAGGAGTCGTGCTCTGAGATCTTACGTGCCCGATGCTGGGGGTGAGGGGTTGTTTTGCTGTGAAGACACACAAAGCCAGGACAAGCTGTGAGGGGTTAGAACAGGTTACGCATAGGAGCTGTGGCTGCCCCATCCCTGGCAGTGTTCAAGGCCAGGTTGGACGGGGCTTCGAGCAACCCGGTCTAGTGGAAGGTGTGCATGCCCGTCACACGGAGCTGGAACTGGATGAGCTTTAAGGTCCTTTCCAACTCTCAAACCAGTCTGGAATCCTCTAAAAAAAACTAGTTACATTCTCAAATGCTAGAAAAATATGTTGTTTAGGGTTCAGAGTGATGTTTCGGGTGATTTCAAGGGTTTCTCCAGGAATGCTAGAATCCCAAAGTTCTTACCTTAATTCCTGACTACTTGACTCATTTAGCTCGTTATCGCATTTGTTTCACGTCTTGATGATTCTACTCACGTGTGCCCTCTGTTGGCACAGCTGCTGTCCTGTACTTTGCTTCCGCAGTAAAGGCATGTCCTGGGCTCAGCAGTAGCAGTCTTTTTTTCTCCTTAGTAGCTGGCGCAGTGCTGTAGTTTTCGGCCTGGGAACAGCACTGATAACACTGATGTTTTTAGTTACCGCTCAAATGTTTTAGTCTGACCAAGGACTTTCTGAGTCTCATGCTCTGCCAGGGAAGAGGGAAAGGCGGGAGGAAGCAGAGGCAGGACACCTGACCCAAACTAGCCAAAGAGGTATTCCATACCACAGCACGTCATGCCCAGGATGTAACTGAGAGTTACCCGGAAGGGCTAGTTCACTGCTCGGTCAGGCTGGGTATTGACAGGTGGTATTGTATTCTCTTCCCTTGTTATTTCCCTTATCATTATTATCATTGGTGGTAGCAGCAGTGGTTTGTGTCATACCTTAGTTACTGGGCTGTTATCTCAACCCAGGGGAGTTACACTCCTCCGGGACTGGGGGGGGGTGGGGGTGGAGAAAAGGGGGCAGTGAGTGAGCGGGCTGTGTGTGTTACTGACTGCACTTAAACTATGACATATACTCGACTTAACCAAGAAATATATTTAGCATGCCATTAACCCATTAGATTTAGACAGTGAAGGCCAGGCTAAATTTGGTGCAGTTTGTCATTGCAAACAGGAGTAAAAAGAGGAAAATAGGTCAGCATTTATTCCTTAACTTTCCACAGCTTATGTAGGTCTGTGGGAGAAGAGTCATGTGGGAGAGGAGTAAATGAAAGGTTCTTTTGTATTTTGTTACCTAGTTAACTGTATAGCATAGTGCAACCAAGCCATATTTTTCTGTGCTAGAAGCTGGGCAAACAGTGGTTTTAGTTCATATTTCAACTCTGGCCAATTTAGCCTCCACCTGCTACACAAGTGGTACAGTGGTAGTCAGAGCATCCATGACAGTGCTTGCAGTGAAGACACTTGTTTCTAGAGAAGCGTTTTCCCACAGCTTCAGATGTTTCTACAACAGCACATCTGAGGAGTTTGTAGGTATAATGGCTGTATGAAAGTCATGTGGTTAATGTCATGTTGTCGTTGTGCTTATTAACAATGTTAAGCTTGTTCCTGCTGCTGTGGAAGACCTGGTGTCCATTTCCTAATGCAGGTAGATTTTTAGTAGTGGAAGCTCTAGGGTTTTTTTCCTGATCAGGTGGTGTTGAGGAGATGTTGTTTTTCAGTAGCAAACTCGATGTTACTAAGCCATGCCATGATTACCAGTTTCCTGCTGTTCAGCAGATGCATTATAGCTGTGAATTAATATGGGATACTGCTAAGTTTCATATTTACACACTGCTTAAGATGTTAGAGTACATAATGAAGAGTCAGATCAAGCTAAGCTATAGCCAAGAAACTAAAGGATCAGGTAAACCTCATGGTGTAGCCTCCTGGCTTGTCTTGTGGACTGGAGTGTGTGGAAACTGCTGAGTTTCTGAAAGTGTTGCCACAGGAAGGGGAAGGGAAGATGTGCAGTGCTGGTGGCTGGTCGTTTATCGATTGGTAAGGGCTGGCTGCCTGGGAGAAGACACAAGTCCTCTAGTTCCTGGTTGTGGAGGTGGGAACTGAGTAGGAGAACTAGAAATCTAGTAGGCAAGAGTTTAACTTAATTTTTAAAGGGACACTGGGTTTTCATCTGTGTCTGCTGCCTACCAAAGGCTCTGTGACTTGTTATGCAGAACTTGACCTGCCCTAGTGGAACTCATGGTAACAGCACTGGGCGTAACAGCATGCTTGGCTGTGTCGAAGGCTTGGGAGTGACAGCTGCACAATACAACTTGTATGCAATTTGTGCTTGGACATAAGTCACTTTTCTCTTGCTTTGAGGGGTGGGGTAGTTTACCCATTGCTTCCCATGAACAAGACATCAATGTTCCTGTTTTTGTTTTCTCCTAGAAATGCAGTAGTGATTATTCTGGCTGGATTCCTGATTGATAAACTAGGAAATGGCTCTAAGTTCTGTGCACTAAGTAATTTATTCTCATACTGAAGTGGGATTTCAGGCTGTTCTTTCAGTTCAAAGGGGTAATCAAAGGTTCCACTTCAGTAAGGTCACAGAGAGATGGGAGAGGAGGGACAGCTCTGTGTGTGGAGCACGTGACTGTTAGTTGAGCAGCTCTACTGAGGCAATCGAGACATTTTCACCATTTGACCACTGACTTACCTGAATTTACACAACAGTGCAGTAAATATGTTTTCCTCTGACACGCACATTACCAGGGAATAGCATTATCAGTTTTCTATGGGACAAACTGATAAAGCAGTATTCTGTTCCCTGCTCTGACATTTGTTCTGGCATGTGCCATAAATCTCAGTCCCAGCAAATGCAGTTGTGCTCCATCTCTGTGTCACTAAGGTAAACATCCTACAAATGAGGAGATAGAGGCACAGGGAAGGAGATGGCTTGCTCTAGGCCATGGTCTGTAGTAGAAATCAGGATAGGAACAGGGACTCCAGAGAGTTCAAAGCCCTCTGCTTCACCCTGATACTCTAACGTTCCACCATGATAACATCAGTATTTTGAGGATTCCCAGGTAATTTCATAAAGAGACCAGTCTTTACAAAATTAAAATAATGAGGGTAAACTGATGGAAGCCTACAGGTACTCTGGTGTGTTTTGAGGTTACTCTTTTGCACAGACTGCTTTTGTCCTTATCTCAGCATGTCTGTTGAGGTTTGTGTATTTATTTTTTTTCCTTCTGTTTCTCCCTAGTGGCTGTCTTTGTTTTCTCTCTTCTGACTGTGTTAGGATCATCAGTCTTTGCTTTAGGTGCACATTTCAAGGGGTCATCATACCTCCTGCCAATGATGCTAACAGGAAGACTGCTCTTTGGCTCTGGAGATGGGTCACTTACTAGTAAGGAATTCACATTTCTTAATTACACCTCACTGAAGGGTGGTCATGATACATTTGTATTTTGCCTCCTAAACTACCGGCTTCACCTGCTCTGCAGCAGGAACCTGCATTGCTAACAGAACACTGCTTCTTGAAGGGTTGCATAGATTTAATGTGTGCTGAAATTTTGAAAGTCTTCCCCTCTAATAAGTTTGTTCTTCTCCAAGAGGTGGGAACTGAAAGTATTGCTATGCCTTTGGGGTTGTTTTTTGCTTGCCTTGTTTGAGGGGTAAGTTCACCTCCCATGTCCCAGCATGATTTAAAATGGACTGTGAAGTTGACAAGTAATGTCTCCACTTGGGATGTGTAGAGGTATCTTACTCCCTCTCAAGCACTCTGACTTGAGAGGGTGGTGTTGTTCCTGTGCAGTGCTTTTGGCCACTTCTGTCTGTACACTAGATAAAATCCTGTCTTCTCCAAGTTGTGCAGAATTGTATCGCAGCCTTCTGGTTCAAGGGGAAGGAACTGGCACTGGCATTTGGACTGACTTTGTCTTTCTCCTGACTTGAGACTGTCCTCAACTTCTTCTTCACCCAGCAGTTTGAGGCAAAATTTGGAATACAGTGGACACTCTGGGGAGGTGAGTTTCTCTGATGCTCTGGCCTTTTGTTTTTTGGACTTAAGTCTAGCCTGTTCCATCCACTTATGAGAAGTGCCTGAAAAGGATGGTGAAGTTAGCAGGAGAAACATTATTTCCTAGTTTTTCCTGTTGCATTCTGTATGCAATGGAGAGATGTTTTCTTCATGGGTGCCTCCACAATGAGGAATTTCTAACACCTCTTGTGTTTTATCCAGGTACCCTGCTCTGTGTGCTTGGTTATGTTTCAGCCCTCACAGTCAGTGTACTAGATAAAGTGGGCATAAAGTAGCAGAGCTTGGATGGGATTATCCAGCAGGAATGCAAAAACGTGGTACGTGGTGCACAGACAGCTTTTCCATCTTGATCTGTGAAAGCCTGGGGTGGGGGAGCTCTGCTTTTGCAGTGCAGGGAAAGCTGCAGTGGGTCTGCTCCTGGCCAGAAGAGAGCATTTACGCTCGTTAAACCTTGCAGAGCAGTTCTTCGGGTAAAGCTGAGGTTATTGCAACTGCAAGCTACCAAACAAGTGTCAGTTTTCTGTTTGGAGTTTGTGTATTTGCAGTCTTCAGAGACTCTAAATGCAATTACTTTTCTGAGCCAGTCACTTCTTGACTGTAGGTGACTCAGAAGAGGAGTTTATACATAAAACTAGAGAGCAGCTTCCCTCTGGAACTGCTTTCTGGCTCACAGGATCCATGATAGAAAATAGTTGATATGGTCAGTGCTGAACTGTCTTTTGCTGGCCCTTATCTTCCATTCCTCATTTCATTCTGTCTAGCAACAAGGATTATGGACAATAGGTTGCAATCTTCATGGCACTTAAATCTCTTAGCTTCCTTCTCATGATATAGTTCTTAATGGTTTCTGTAGCTTAGGGTTGTGATTCGTGTTTGTCCTGTATCTTTCAACTGTTTCACTGAAGTTTTTGTAGTCAGCTGTTTAGAGCAGTCTCTTGCAGCCATAACCTTTATAAAACTAAGAAGAAAGCTTTTGTTTTGTTTCGCTTCCTTGAGTATTGTGATCTAAGGAGTGCTTTGGAGTCAGCACATGCTAAATTTCACTCAGATGTTAGTGAGCTGTCTTTCAATTCCCTTTTACCTGCTATTACTTCTTGCATTTTCTGTGACTTTCAATGGCTTGCAGAAAGTGATGTTAGTGTGAGGCTGAAGGTTGTTTCCTGGTGAGTGAGGGCACATCTTCTCTTTGCAGCGGATTCAGGACATCAAGTGACTTTGCCTCTGCTACTGGCTGCTGGTCCTCACCATCATGTTCTTCTATAATAATAGAATCTTTCCCTTTGTGGCAGATGCCAGGTATTGCTCGGTGGCTGTAGTCCCACTGACTGATACAGGCCCATCAGAGCCGCTGCAGGCCCTTGATTTTTCACTGACTTGGAAATATGGGGGTAATATGTTTTTTCCTTGTGGTCATGAAGCACAGAGAAAGATGACTTCAACACCTAGTCAAAGACTGGAGGGTGCTTTGGCCTTCAAAGATGAGGGAGGCTTCTGAAGGAAAGCAAAAATAACTTAAAGGGAAATGATTAAAACAATATTTAAAGCTTGGAACACTGTCAAAGGAGGCTCAGAACATTTGGGAGGAGGGGAAGAAATCCTTTATTTAAAACACAGCCTGTAGATGTATCACCTTTCTAATAGTCCAAGGAAGTGGCTGTCTTTGGAGCAGGGTAGGGGTGTTTGCTTCACAGGCCTAGGGCAGTTCTGTCCTGGAGTTCTTGCATATTCTCTGCTGTGTTTGGAACAAAGTTAAGTTGGCATCAACCAGGGTTTGCAGGTGAGGAAGCCTTTGTGTCCCAGTGCAAGGTTTTCACACTTCCTATTGTATGCCTTCATCTGCTTAAAACAAAGCATCGACCTGTCGGACAAAACTGGGACTCCAGCTTCTGTCCTGTGGCTCTGCCATGGGCTTGTTATTTTGCTGCTTTTCTCCTGTTTGTGGATGATGCGGCATCCACCCCATAATGAGCATGAACTTTTGTATTAGCAAAGACCCACCATAAAAAAAAGAACATTATTTTGGTAGTATTTAATGAGTGATGTATAGCAAGCCACAGTGAAATTAGGAGTGAAGAAATGTCATCATCATTGTCATAATACACATACAAGTGACCTCTTACCAGTAAGATAAAGACATTAGAGATGAAAAAGATATCCAGGCCTGAGGAGACACTGTCTCCATTCATCACAGAGTCCACATTTCTGCAATTCTGCCAACCTGCAGAGTTGGGTTTTTTCCTCTCTGTGGAGCAAAGTTCAGGCACCAGGAGTTACCTTTAACACCCCCTGTCTGACAAAAAATGCTGTGCTGCTTCCCAGGTGGGAAAATAGTGGTCCCAAGGCCACGGGTGTGGTGACTTCTGCTGCAGTAAACCTTCAGGGAACAGCGTCTTGTTTTATAAACTTTGCTGCCAGCAGAAGTCCAGAGGCTCACTGGTATGAAGGGTAAGCATCCAGGTAAGTGGCCAAACCAGGCTTAAGTAGCTACAAGATCGCTAAATAAACTAGTGTCCTGGGTTCAGCTGTAAGTTACTTTTCTCCTTCCTAGTAGCTGGTGCAGTGCTGTGTTTTCAGCTTTAGTCTGAGAGCAACACTGATAACACAACGATGTTTTTAGTTGTTGCTAAGTAATGCTTACTCTGATCTTTCTAAGCTGATGCAACTGTATGACTGTAAGTTCTGTAAAGAATTACAGAAAATTTTAACACCATTTTTGCACACCCTTAAAGAAGGTGAAAGGCTGACTTGTGACAATGAAAACACAATTTGGTCTGGATGCTCTTGGCTCTAAACAGGTCTCCTTAAAGATGCCAAGGGGGGGAATCCTCCTATTTCTGAAGTGCAGGTGTTCAATTTAAATGCCGATCTTTGCTGTTGGGTTATTTTTAACTCTTTTTCCTGCCCCTTAGCATTCTCACCCCTGGATTGATAATGATTTCTGCTTCTTCAGAGAGAATGTACAAAATCCATCTGTGTGTTTTGGACAGGTGACAGCAAATCACTGCACCTGAGCTGTGCTGATGTAATTGAGTATGTGCCCAGCTTTAACGTGCATTTCTACTCTGCACTTGCAGAAACATCTTGAAAATGGCCGTTTAAACACCAGCTTTACTGGTGTACACCGGAAGATTGAAAAACAAAGGCTTGGTACTACAAACCAGATGGAATCAAACTTGTTTACAAGTCCTCCCATTAAAACCCTTCTTTTCCCTGTTTGTGCTCAGACTGACTTTTTGACAAAATAACCAGATCAAGAATCCTAATTATGTAATTTCTCCCCTTCATTTCATTTTTAGCAAGTTTATCCAGGATAAATACTCTAGTTACAGTCAGCAGGCGGCCACTTAGATTGCTGGGGCAGTGTATGACAGCTACCTCGTTCTGTCTGCAGCAGCTGGCATGTTAATCTTGAGTATCCAGACCCAGAAGTGCTTGCTGGTAACTTTTTCCTGACTTTCTGAAATGTCCTTGTTACAGCCCCCTTAACCAGAATTTAGCTTGTTGTTGCTGAACATGCAGGCCTTTTAATTCCTTGCAAACTGCAAGAGGCACTTTATTCTGAATTAGTTTACAAGAAATACTGTTAACCTGTTTTTCCCTCTGTCCCTAATCGCGCTATGGTAGCATCAAACCACAGGAAGTGTGGTATGTTTTGGGAAGTCTGAGACTGGAACAGAAAGGATCAGGACAAGCTTTGCAAGTAGATGGGAAGGGACGACCTGCGTGTCATCAGTCCCTGTTTTGTCAAACTCCTCCTTATTTCCCTAATTGTCAGGGCATAATGGTGGGGATTTCTTCCCCCTTTATTAAAGCTGCCATTTCACATGAATAATGGACACTGATTCTGACAAGTGTTTCAGCCTCAGTTCAGGAGGACACAAGAGGAACTAGTATATATGCCTGCTATAATATTGGCAGCTAGGAAATGATGACACTACGAGTCACCCCAGTGCACTCTGCACAGCCACTCCTGTTACCAGGGCCTGTGGGATGCTGGGATCCCTTGTAAGAGGACTCCGTTTCCTTTACCAGGACTATGTTGGACTGAGAGGTGTCTGCTGTCAGCTGTGCTGCACTGACTCTGCCAGTCTTTGCTCTCCTGGCATTTATGTTTGTTCCTCTGTTAGTCTCCACTGTCTGGTTGGGGATTACTTACTCCGTTGCTGCTGTAAGTTCACAACTCTTCTGCTGCAGTTGGATGTTCTGGAGCTGTGCTCCTCCCTCCTGGGTGGCCTGTGTCACTGCCCTGGTGTCTGGATGAACAGGTTTAGCAGCCACAGTTTGAAGTCACTGGCTCCCCAGTCCTGCAGACTGGTTAGTGACAAATAACCCCAAAGAATACAGAACAAAAGACAAAGCAGAGTAAGGGACCGTTTGTTACAGCATGAAACATTAATGTGCTTGTGATTTTCTTAGTGCTTTTTTACCTTGACTGTAATACCTGAATCTCCTTTGAGTCTTATGAGCTAAACCATTAGGTTTAATTCCCCTTCAGCAATCTGGAGTCTGGTTATTCCAGTTTCAAATAGCATTTGTTGTCTATGCTGTCTTAAGCTGTTTGAAAAATTGGGGAACAGTCTAGAACCAGGCAATAGGTTGGGAGGTATAAATAGCAGAGGCTTTGAAGACAAAGAACATGTTTATTTAGTGGGAATAATTCGTTTTTAAACCAACAACCATCTAACAGCTTTAAATAAGGCTGTGATTCCTCTCCTCGTTCCTCCCAGCAGGCTAGTATGTGGCTATCCATACCTCTTGTGGTCCCCCAAGCAACCTTAGGGATGGCACTGGGGCTTTCAACTTCCGCACAGATGGTTGGAGTTGGCCTTTTGAATCTGATCATGGGATGCATTGTAGGAACACAGTCCAGGTGGGAATGCTGCTGCTTATTTTTCAAGCAAAGACATCAATCAACAGTGCTTGAGTGGAGTGAACAGAAATCAGTGTATTTGCAACCTGATGCTGCAAGAAGCTAGAGAGGGGCCTTAAATATCTTCAGGTGACTGGTTGTTCTATCCTGTTTTGGCCTTTTCTAGTGAATTAAAGACCCCCCTGTGGTGATAATCTTTATGTTGGCAAACACTGTAGCATGCACTGCTGCCTCCATTAGCCTCAGTGTTGTGGACAAGAGACAGGTAAGTGTGATAAGAGGTAAAGAATAGCCTGGCATCACCAAGTTGCTTTTATTGATGTAATAGCTGTTGGGTGTGTATTCCAGCAGTTCCCCTTACATAAAAATGGGACTGCATAAAAAGAGAACTCTCAGCTATAGTACTGCTGCAGTGTGTATTAGTCTTACCTACTTTTGAACTGTTGGTGGCTGTGGTTTTTGGCAAAGTGAGGGGCAGGGCCAAGACACAGTGTAGCAGTACATGTGTCCAGGAAGAACTGTCTCCTTTTGGTCACTAATTGCTGCTTTGAACTTCTAGGGTGCAACACTGAACAGAACAAGAAAGGGCGCACATGTGGAGCAGGACAGAAGCCCTGCAGGTGCAGCACCACTCTTTGGTGATGGAACAGGGGATGAGGGCTCTGTCAGCTGAACCTTGGCTGCATGAGAACAGTGACAGCTGCCAGGCACAGCACTGATCACTTCCACTTTAAAGTAGATTTTTATCCTGTGTATTTTAAACGTCTTTGAAGGAAACTGTCCACAGAAAGTTAACTTTTCCACTTTGTTATGCCTGGCACATATGCAGGAGGTGTTTACTGCATGGTTCTTGGATATTCTCCAACACGCAGAAACCTGCATTGGGCAGCACTTCAAGAGCAACATTACAGTGAATATAATGGACCCAGCTGAAGCTTGTTCATAAGGCATTGGAGAGCTGCTTCTCAGTCCTGCACCAGCACTGCCACAGGAGCTGTGATGGAGATCAGTAGCAAAGCAGGCAGGCATAAGAACCCTGTACATCAGCCCTTGCTAACCCTCAGACTGGGGTTGCAGTTACTCTTCCAGCTGAGCGTGCAGCTCTCACTAAAAGAACAGCTCTGCTCAAGCTGCATTTCATACAAACACTGTAGACTGAAAGCAACTGAGGCAAGGGCAGCATCCAGTGATTAACTGATTCACTGGAAAGAATGTGCTCAGAGAGCAACGTTTTCCAATTTTTAAGTTAGGCTGTGAGTTCATTTCACAGCACAGACAATTAAAAACTCCTTGTTGGAGTCTGGTGCAGCAGAAATTTGGGGGTGGGGTGAAGAGTCACATACCTGCAAAATCAGACTCCGCTAGTTTGGTGGCAACATCCTGAGCTCATCTGGTCTAGCACCCTCTGCTCAAGCAGGATCAGCTGCAGCAGGTTGTCCAGGACTGTGTCTGGTTGGAGCCTGAGCATCTCCACAGATGGACACTCTACAGCCTATCCCGGTGACCTCCCTCACAGCAAAAAAGTGCTTGCTTGTGTTCAGGTGGAATCTTGTGTGGTGTAATATGTGCCTGTTGCTCCTCATCAAGAGGAGAGCCTAGCTCCCCTGTCCTCATACTCTCCAGCAAGACTCACCACCCGGGGAGGTCTCCCTGAGTCTTCTCTTCCCCAGGCTGAGCAACCCCAGCTCCCTCAGCCCCTCCTCTGAGGAAAGAGGCTCTAGCCCTTTTACCTCTTTCGTAGCCCAAGACAGAACTCCCTCCCCAAACCACATCTCTCTCAGTAGGGAAGCTCAAAATAACTCCAGTACACCTGGAATGGTGCCCACAAAAAGGCATCGACCTGAACTGCCCACCCACACTACCATCCACTCTGAGCCCTTTGTAGGGATCAGAGGTGCTTGTCCTATTAGCAGAACACCCTATCTCCAAAGCACACTCCCACTGCAGAGGCCAGAAGATATTTGTGCAATCTTCCCAATTTGGCATAAAAAAACCTCACTGGTGTATCTACACTGACGTAGGAACCGACTGATACATAAAAGCAGATATCTGCAGCACAACAGTGAAGTACCAAAATACAGAGGTTTATTGACAATAGCATTATTCATCATTTGATTTCCAAACCGCCTCCATCCCAGAAAAATGCTCTTATAAATCCTATTTGATGAGTTAAAAACATTGTTTAGATTCCAAAGAAAGAAATCCAAGAAAATTAACCTAGATTAACTAATTTAAGGCCTAGTTGGAAGTTTCTGTTTAAAAGACAGGCACTGCAGCCAATGCACAGCAGGTGCAAGAAGATGCTCACCCTAAGCTCAGTGCTACAGACAATGTCAATTACACCAGCCCCTTCAGTGCAGAAAGGAACCTCTGGTTGACTTTTCCACATGGTGGCCTCCTAAACCCTGTCAAGTACTAGACGCAGGAACTGAAATTGATTTCTCAGACTCAGCTGGAGTCTAGCCAGCACAGACTTGAGCATTGCTGCTAGGAAAGACATGTTTGGAACTAACAGAAGTCCATTTCAGAGTTGCAGTTAGAACCACTGCCTTCCTCCTGTTTTCCCAGAAGGGAAATGACAGGGAGTTCCAAACCTATCTGAAAGGTACAAAGACACTGAAATCCCAAGTTTTCATGGCTATTTCTACCCTTAGCGCAGCCCTATGTATTTCACTTCCACTATCTGGAAAGGGAACTAAGTGTTCATCCACCATGGCTGACATCCACTGGACTGAACCCTTGACTAAGCACCATCATCACAGGGTGTTTTGGCCCCCATTGTAGAGCCAGTCCCAGGGAACCTGGGCTAGAACAGCAGCAGATAGAGGCAGGTAAGGCCACTTTTTCTTTGGTGAACCTGAACAACTCCTGTTTCGATATGTCAAGTGTAAAAAGTCACTATGAAATCCACCGAACAGTAAGCACCTCATGTTAACAGTCACAGCTCATACCTCTGGATATGATCAAAAAGACCATGCAGAGAACAAATGATGGGAGCTACCCTCCCCAGTGTGTGTTTGCTCAGAACACGCACATCTTCCAAACATGATTTAAGAGCTAGCACAACCAAAAGTCTGGTATTGCTAGTCTTTGTTTCTCCAACTAGGATAGTCTACAGCATGTCTCACAACAACTACGGTGCTTGGTTTGGGAGAATCCATGTACTCCTCCCAACCTTACTAACAAAAATCTGAGGCAGTTTAAAAAAGTAAGGCTGACCAAAGACAAGAGTCACTAACAGAGTGAGCACAGACAAACGAATGCACTGTGGTAAAGCCAGCAGAACCAGTCCTGGTTTCTGCAGGGTGCAAAGGAAAAACTTGTGCAGAAGCTGAGGCAATTCTCCACTGGTTGGGTCAGAGCTAGTGACTGGACACCATTGGACACTCTCTGTGGTAACTGTACACTTTAAGTAGCTTCTGTTCAAAGAGCACCATAAAGCTATTGTTTGCAGCCACATCTTTACCAGAAAATGTGCAAGCACTCAACCAGGATACTTGAAATAAAAGTCCTCTAGAAGCACCTTCATGGAGCAGTGTGTTAGACTGATGCTATCACTGTTCAAGAGCTAGTTGTAGTAATCAAATTACTGAAAGCATCAGAAAGGCCTGAATACTCTGGGGAAGGGAAGACCACTATATTTATTAACCTATGATGGTTCGTGAGTATGAAAGAAACTTTCAGCATGTGTTGGCCTTGTATCAGCAATCATGTGCTGCAAGGCAAGAAAGGAGAAAAAGAACCAAAGGCAGAAGACACTCAAACCCATAGCACCATAGTTCCAGTAGAATGTATTCACATTCAAGTGACTGCTACCAGCTCCTGTGTGAGGCTGCATCCTGTGCCCCAGAGGGAGACACAGCCTGCCTGCCTCCTGCAGAAGCTGTCTGGGGTGGTATCTTGGTCCTCACCATTCACCATGTTTTACATGTTGACTGTATGGATGCGCCAGACTCCACAAGAGCATCCTGAGCCACCGGCTAGCTGAGAACCTCAGTCTGATGAACTCACCACAAGTAGCACTGTTCTTCCACAAAGTTACACTAATGTTCCCCCTGGCTACCCACCCAGGCAGGCCAATGCTGACATCTCCCACTGGGGACCCTTTCCCTCCCCAACCCTCCCTCCCCAAATCCTCAGGTTAACCACCCTTACACACTTAAGCATGAACCTCAGTCATCTGCCTAATGACCTATCCACAAACAGCAGTCCGTAAACTGACCTCGCAACCACAGACAAGCGTTTCTGTGCAGACTCTGTTAGTGACAGGGAACAGATGACTAATAGAACGCAATACTAGACTTTCCCCCCGGTGGATTAAGGACCTTGTTGTGCGAGCGCGGCCTTGGCCCCAGTCGGGGCTCATGATTGTCTATCTTGGGCTCTGGCTCCGAGGGTCGCTCCTCTTTGCCCACATCTTTTTTCTCGCCTCCATCTTCCAGCTGTGGTTTGATATTTTCTGTAGCTGAATAAAAAGAAAAGGAATTAGATCAACTGGCTGTTGCTATTCTGGAGTGCACAAAGTGCACCTCTCTGGCACGCTGCACTATTCCCCATGTCTCCCATCCATAGCACACCAATGTTTCTACATCTGTTCATTTTTCTTGCAGAAAATAGGTGCTGAGGAAGAATTTAACTTTTCATAACAATTCCTCCCTTCCTTCAGCCATCTTTCTAACAAGGATACATCAGCTGAGTAATGCACCTGCAGAACTATTTTGGCAGTTTCACACAATTAAGAGATGCAAAGCAGCAACCTATCTTTTCATGCTGACCTTGAAAGCCACATTCCCATCATTCTTCAGTAACCACCAGCTAAGATATAATACATTTTTTCAGTCAGCTATTCGTTCTTTACAACTACAGGCAGCCAAGATTGCACACTTGAAGGAGATGGCAAGGGAGAAGGAAGCAATCCAACGGGTTTTTTCTATATCTATGGATTCCACATATAACTATATACACACATAGCATCAATCAAAGCATATTCTCAATGGAGGAGAATCATTTCCCTGAGACAAGTGATTAAATTTCTGTCTAACAGAAAGGAAATTTCTCAGTTTATATTAACCTAAGCACCAGCCTTAGTCTCATGCTTTTAAGAGGAAGCATAAGAAACTATTCCTCAGAGCCTAACTTCTTCAAGAGACAAAAATTTATCTTGCTGACCTTCAAGCTTCTTTGGTGTTTCATCTTCTTTCAAGACAATGTGATCCTGCGAAGAAAGCAAGAACTATCGTAGAATATTATTGTTCTCAGTGTATTCCACAAAATCCTTCACAAAGTTTTGCTTTGTTTCTGATCTAAGTTTACACCTTTAGCACAGCAAAAGCCAAGAGCTGCAGGCACTGTGTGCTGCCCTTCATCCCCTCCACAGCTACATAACCCCAAAAGTAGCCTTAGACAGTAACTCCTGCCAAGGTGCACATCCCACACAATTCACTGAAACCCAGATGAAGACATTACATTAGCTCATCAGGAGTTTAAAGCTTTGTCTCTGATAAACAGTTCAGTCCAAAGGTCTGGAATTACCATTTGTGTCAAGCACCCATTACCGCCCAAGAAAAGCTGGTGTTCACTACAGCACAGGCAGCCGTTGAGCACCCGATGTACATGCAGTAGTTACTGTCTTCAGTGAGTGTCCACAGCACCCAACAGCCAAGTCATATCCCCGACAATCCCAACTGATTGTTGGGATTTCTACCCAGCAATGCTTCAGAAAAGCTTGCATGTTTTCCCACACATGAAATACACTGTCTCCTTTCCATCCCAGTATTTCAATTCCCATGCTCTAATTAAAGACAGGAATTTCCACAGTGTTGTCTTCCATTTGGTCAGGAATTCACAGGAATAAATGTCACTTTTTAAAAAGTTACTAAAAAAACCCCCAGAGACCAGCCCAAAGAAGAGATGCAGAGGAACAAAGCAAAGCCACTTCCACACCACCAGCACTACCCCTGACAAAATCCACCTCCCAGTCTTTTAGTCTGTCTTTTCCCCTCCTCCGTTCGTATGACCCAAATCCACCCAAATCTACTCCAGAGTGTGCAGCTTTTCTTCTAAAGGCTCCAGGACAAGTGAGGCTGCTGCTAGTTGTTCAGCAGTGAGCTGTGTTTCATGGGATATTCAGTTTCCATGCTGACATGTCAAAACCATTGCCAACATAGTAGCTACTCACTTACTAGTATCTACTTAAGAGTAAGACAACACATTGTAAATTTGAATATAGAGCATTTAAATGCATTAATTGGCAAGTATTTGCAATGTGTCCTCCTTTTCTAGAAACCAGATTTGGTCGTAACTACAAGCCTCTACAACTATTACATATCTCATCTTAAAATCCATGTGAAGATTTATGACTGCAGCTCACTGGTATGAGCACACATCCACAGTCTAATGAATAGTTTCATTACAAACTGCAGAGCATGCTGAGATCTGATGCACCAAAGACAACAAGCTATCAAAGAGTCTTTGGGAATAACTGCATAACTTGGCGTTACCCTATGTTGTAGTTCAGGTCTGTCAACTTAAACTGAATACAGGCACTGCACTGTGACAGGGCTGTGGGGCGAGCTCCTTGGTTTGACAGCAAAAGAAGCAGCACAAGTACCTTAGGCTTGTTTGGATGTGCTCGTACAACAGCGGTAGACACAGGAGACCCAAAGATATCACTTGTCTTCCCACCAGGTGGATTCATGCGTGGACGAGGCTGAGCAGAACTAGAATCCTCAAAAATACCACTTTCTTTTCCTCCTGCAAGGCAGTTGTTGGATTATTTTTTCCTAGATTACTTAGTTTTACCACACTATATTAAAAAAAGATAAAAGAATTAAAGACTTCTAGAACCCTACAGCCTGGACACTTCCTTCTGCTTTCCTGAAGATACTCGCTGAAATCCTTCGTTACAAGAACTCACTAGCAGATTCCAGATTCACAGCTGTACTCACTGCAGCTAACTGATGACACAGCTCTAGAATAGAAACAGCTTCCTTTCATCAGTTCCTAGACCTCAGCTCTGAAAGAATTAGACTTGGATGATGTGCTAAGAAGTCTATAAGCATGAAAATGACTGATATATTCAGATTTTCAGAAATCTGAATAGATTCATTGCCCAAGCCCACTCAGTTCGTAAAAATTCAACATAAAAAGGCAGACAGATCAGCATTCCACTTCAGGAATACAAAACCAGTTTTCTGATGCCATTCAGAGCCCAACTGTGCTGAAGGAGGTGGCAGCTCTTACCTGGAGGGTTTGTTCTTTTTGGAATGTTTTGAGGCTGTTCCGATGCTCCAAAGATACTGGATGCCATTCGGTGTGGTCTGCTTGAAGAAGAAACTTCCTCTGTACTCCCGAAGAGGTTACTACACCCTCCTCCTGGGGGCTTCAATACCCTGTGGTGCAGAGTGACAGAAGTGACAAAGCTTGCTTGGAATTTCCAGCAGTTAAAATATTTCATGTCCACATTCTCCCCTGTAGTTATGAATAACTATTCTGATTTGAATTTATTTCAGGTAATTCAACTACATCCGTAAGTATCCACTTGTCAGGAGCTGTTCTAATAAAATATACTCAAGTTCAGCACAAACACTGCCAGCCTCCTAGTCAGTCAACTTGATCATTATATGTTGCCTACAGTGACTTGGAATAGTCATTACAGTGCCACTAGAAGCAGTGACTGAGCTACCTGTGGTGTTCAGAAGGAACAGATTAAGATAAGATATGCCCATTACAGAATCTGACTTTTGTGGTGAAGATGCAAATCTATTACAACCAAAGCTCCTCAAAGCCTGTTGAGTTATATTCAACAGACACTCACAGACACTGAAGGTTACAACAGAAACAAGCTGACTTCTCGAAAATAGTCATGCTTGTCCTCAAGTAGAAAGTCCACAGTTAATACCTATTCCGTGTTCAACAGATTTCAGGTCCTGCCTGAAAAGAAACTGAACCACTACCTGGGAGTAGAATCAGTGGAATTAACTGGAAAGATAAGAGAAAAAAGCCTGGGAAAGAGCTGAATACCTCAGTATCAAAAATAACCTTTACAGTTATGTCTACGTGACCCATTACCCACAATCTTAGCAGCTGTACAAAAGTAGCAGTCAAATCATACCTCTTATAATCTGAATGCTTGATCTGTGCCCTAAACTAACCTTTACTTTTACACAAAGAAATCAGTTCTACACTGCAAGATCTTTATCCCACTCTACCAAACAGAATTTAAATGTCAGTGAATTAATACAACACATCCCTGCATAGGTCTGTGACAGAAGCAAGCCTTTTCAGGTAGACATCTGCCAGCATAAAGAGAGGTTTCTCTAGGAGACAAGATCTACTCCAGTTTAATTCTAAGATTTCATTTCCCAAAACCAGAAATATTTGGCTGCCCTGTCAGAAAATGAGCTTTGTCAGCATATCAGATCTCAGGATGCAGAAAGCAGTTCTATTGTCTCTGTGAAGAAGGAGAAAAAAATTCCTCTTTCAGTCTGAGAGTAGTTTGTAAAGGCAGAACCAACCTCAGGGACTGTCTTTACTGGCCCATTTCACTATTTTAATCCTTAGTATGACTGTGCATTTAAGGAACCTCTTTAGCTTGAGGGAGTAGCTATTTATTTACAATTTCGTGCCCAAGAGGCTACAGATCCACTATACTATCTGCTTTCTTGAGAAGCCAGTGTTAGCTGCCTCAACAGAGTACCAGGAAACTCAACTTACACTTTCCAGCCAGTTTAGTTTATACTGGTATTATGCCAGGTTACATAAATATTTTTGTCTTGTAGCCAGATAAGTTAGCTCTTTCTTCCTTTGGGAGGAGAGGGAAAAGGGAAGGTGTTGTTTTGTTCTTTTAAACAGTACTGAAAAAAACCCTTAGTTTTCTAGGCAATCAAAATCTGCCTCTTCTCCTCATCTCCTCCAGTAAACCAGAAGTCTCTCAATTCATCAGGAGTAGCTGAATTAAGAATGCTCCCCAGTACATTTAAAAGCTACTAATTGCTTTGTTCTCTTCTGGCAGGCTTGAAGAATTTTAATTAGCTCTTGTGGTCTTTTTTTTTTTCCCCCTACATTCTAACACACTTGATTTGAATGACCTTTCGTTATTAAACCTTTCAGCTGACCTATGGAAGAGATGCCAGGACCTATTCATTACTTCAAGACACTGGCTATATAAACAAACACTTCTGTAGCCATATTTTTAAGATAGCTACATGTAACATTTTCAGCCCCACCAAGTAGTTGTGAAGCTGTTCATGTACTAGATGAGCCGAGGATACATAAAAGCAATTCATCTTTACAGTGTGCAACAACAGTAGAAAGACAGAATTCTGTCCTGCTTTGCTTTTGGAGCAACAGGAGCTCGCAACATGCAATTCCTCATTTTATTTTGGAAAAGCAAGACTTCCTTAACAATAGAAAGCATCATTATTAAAGTTTAATAAAACCAGGCAGTTGATTCAGCAAGCCAGTTTTATCTCTAGTGATCCAATTAATGTGTATAGTGATACAGGGAGCAATTATTTAAGTGGACACTTTAATTTAAAACATTTTTAGCATCGTTTACTTCTAGCAGTAATACTCCTGTATTATGGAGCTCTCAAAATGCAAAGCATGTTTGCAATTGCCTCACAAAGATTTTCAAATTAGGAGGAGTTATTTTTCCCCACTTCCTCAGCTGCTGGCAGCTGCTGCAGGGATTTTGAGTTGGACGTAGTTTTAATTAATGAAACTTCTATACATCATCAAGAGCTGCATGAGGATTTACATTATCATCAAATGAAGTTTTCCTTAGGGAATGAATAAACTCTGAGGAAAACATCCTTAAACAGAGTACTTTCTGTTTTTGCTGGCACAGGCCGTGTGTCAAGAGTGACCATCTCAGAGACCCCTGTATGGAGCCAGTAAACACACTGTGCTGCAGCATGTGCTGTGCTGGACCTGTAGATGCTGCTGCCTGCACTGCTGGAGCTTGTCCACAGCCACAGTGCCAGAGAACAAGCTGGAACAAGACCACCTCTGCTTGCTATGAACTAAAAGGTTCTCATGTTCTGCTGTCTAGACTCTATCCCAAAACCCGGTTTATGAGTAATACATGGTTTCAGAATTGCCATGAGAACAGAAGCTTCTCAGAGACTATAGTAAGGGCAGAGCATCTTCAGAAGCATTTTAAAACCAGGTCATAGCTCAGAGCGACTGGAGTAAAACAAGACTTAAAATACCCTTTCACGATTTTGAAATATTTCCTTCCTTCCGCGCTGAGCACACAATTACCTCTCGGATGGATTAATCACTCCAGCTCCACGTTATCAAGACAGGTGCCCTCGTCCAAGTGTAACAACAGATCTCAGCTTCATATAGCTAAAACAAGCTCCTATCTGCTCATGCCGCCCTTTGCGCTAGATCCTAGCAAAGATCCTTCACAGAGCGTCACCAGACCCCGCTCCTACCCCGAGGAGGTACAAACGGGCACGGAACCCCCCAGGATCCAGAGCCCTGCCCAGCAGGATCCAGCTCCGCTCCCGACGGGCCGGGCTGGGCGCCGAGCGCTGCAGCCCCACGGGACCGGCCCTGCTGCTCCTCTGCCTGCCCCACGCGTGGCCCCGAGCCCGGGGCAGTGGCGTCGTCATCACCGCTCGGCCCCAAGCCAGTAAACCGAGGCACAGCACGGCAGCCGGGCAGGAAGTGAGCACAGCCGCCCTGCGCTAGCCCCCAGCTACCGGCGATGGGGGAGAGCGGGAGGACGTGCCGGCCCACCGCAGCAACAGTACCCTCGGCAGAGACCCGCTCCCGCAGCCCCCCAGCGCCGCGCCCCAGCCGGAGCCGCCGAGCGCCACGAACAAAGCCCCGCGCTGCGGCGGGGCTCGCTCCGCTCCTCCCGTCCCCCCGCGCCGCTGGCGCTGCCCCGCTGCGGCACCTGGAGCTCGGCTTTGCCGGATCCGCCTCAGAGGCCTGAAACATGATGGCAGGCGCAACCTCAGCCCCGTGCGCGGCACTCCCTTCGCTCCGCAGGTAGCGCCGGCGGGCCCGCCCTGCACTACCATTGGCTGCCCAGCCGCCCATCACGTCGAACAGCCTATCGCATGCAGCCCGCGCTCTCGATATCCCGCCTGTCCGGTGAGCCCCAAAGAGGAAGGGAAGCTTGAAAAGGGCTCGCGCAGTCGTTCCTCCTGTCCGCTTCCCATTGGCTACGCCTGGCGTAACACCCGGAATTGCAGAGCCATTGGCTGGGGGACGGCAAAAGGCGAGCGGCGGGGCGGGGCTTAAAGGGGCTGGGCCCGGCCAGCTCGGGGGGACCCAGTCCGCTCCGTACCTGAGCGGCGCAGCTGGGGCCGGCGGGCAGAGCCGAAACCGCGACGAGGAGTATCGTGAGGGTTACCCCGGAGACAGCTCTGAGCGGATGGTTTCGGCACCGTGCGTGCCGGGAGCCCCTGACCCGCACCAGCTCTGTCTGAGCAGAGGGCGGCCCATCTCAGCATCACAACCCAGCGCTGCAGTCCCTGTCCCTGGAGATGCTGCCCATGAACTGCTGCCAGCTGTCACAGCCCAAGCGGGGAGACGCTGCTGCAGTCACGCTGCACTGCCTGCTCAGCCAACCGGTGTTCAGTGACAGGGACGTAACAAGTGAACGTTTTCAGCTGAAGGGTTTAATTATGGCTCCACAGCTTTCCATAGTTCAGGTACTGAAGGATAAAAGAAAGATCCCCAAAACCCACCCAAAGCAACACGCCAAAAATACGTACTTTAACTGCAACTTCTTGCTTTGTTTGTTTCATGTGTGTGCCCAGGCAGCCAAGATGGCCAACGGCATCCTGACCTGTATCAGCTATAGTGTGGCTAAGCAGGGCCGGGGCCAGGGCCAGGGCTGCACCTCAAATCCTGTGTTCAGTTCTGGGCCCCTCAGTACAAAAGAGACATTGAGGTGCTGGAGTGGGTCCAGAGAAGGGCAATGGAATTGGTGAAGGGTCTGGAGCACAAGTGTGATGAGGAGCTGCTGAGGGAACTGGGGGGGGGGGGGGGGGGGGTGTTTAGTCTGGAGAAGAGAAGGCTCAGGGGGGATCTTACTGGCATCTGCAAGTACCTGAAAGGAGGATGGAGCCAGGAGCTGGCTGGCCTCTTCTCCCAGGGCACAAGGGGTAGGACAAGAGGTAACTGCACCAGGAGAACTTTAGACTGGAAATTAGGAACAATTCCTTCCCCAAAGGGTGTGGTCAGGCTGCCCAGCAGGGTGGAGGGGAGAAGCTGCACAGGAGCTCAGGCTTGGTCCTACAGTGCTGTTTTCTCAGCACCCAGGTGGTAGAGGTGAGTCCTCATTCTTTGGAGGGAAAAGGAAGTATTGCAGAATGTTATTAAAAAGTTTTTTGTTGAGATTTTAAAAATCTTTTCAATTTCTTATCTAGTTTACAAATGCTCTTGCACTTCCTCAAGGCAAAACTGAACTAAAGCTGCCATTGGATATTGCAGAGATGAAAATCCTGAATGTGTAAAAAAAAAAGAATTGGTTAATGACACAGATCACACGATGATTCAGCTTGGAAGGAAACCTGGGCCTTGAGTCCCAGCTGGGTTTTCTGATAGTGGTTATACACAGGATGATGGCCTGAATACAGCCTGCTTATCTGAAGCTGTGAAGGAAAAAAATGCTAGGAGAATAAAAACAAAAAACCAACCCCAAAATGTACAATACCATTTTTATTGTACCTTTTTGATTGGTAGTTTATGTAATTTTTTTTTCTTCCTTCCCCTTGTTCCTCCTGGTGGCCATGGATGAAGACAGGACAGGCAGCCCTCTGGTTTGACCCGTTTCTGATACTCAGCCAGCAGACACTACTGGGAATGGGGAAAAAAAAAAGGGGGCAAAAAAAAGCCAAAAATGCCCCCCCCCCCCCCCCCCCAACCTTCTCTCACCATGGTAAAAAGCAGGATAATTCTGGGAGATGTCAATGGAAGTCCGATTTCACTTAAAACCACACTTTCACCTTAGGAAGCTTAGCCTTATGGACAAATTTTTAGCACCCTCCTCTTCCTGGCCATTAATGTGTAAATAAAGTTTAAATGAAAAAAAACCAACATCCGAGAGGGCATAAACAGGAAGTACCACACAGGACGCAAGTTAGATCAAGTATTAGTATGTATTTATGCACAAGAATAAAAACAGCTTTACAAGTTGAATTGGAAATTTAAACAGAGGAAGTTTAACAGCTTTTGTATATTATATTAAATAACAAAACCACCTTTTTCCAAAATTGGTAAAGAATAAATAATATAATTTACAATATGGTACAAAAAATAATCAGTAAGGACAGGCATTCTGCTTTATACATACACTATATAGGTATATTTATAATCTATAAAACAAATTCACATCTCAAGCCAGAAACCTTAGATGATATGGCTTAACTATTATTAAAAGAAACAGCATTAAACTTTGCTGCCAGAACCATAAGCTCTAAAGCAGTTACCATGTTTCAGTAATTAATGATAACTTATTGCTGTAGTGCTTGCCAAGGTTTCACTTAGTCAACATTTACAAATTGCTGTGGAATTAAGAGATTCAAAGGTTTGAAAAGGTTAAAAAAAAAAAAAAAGTGCAGTACTTTCCTTATAAATGCATCCAAAGTCTAGTTGTTAAAAACAAAACACAACTCAATTTCCACTCTGGGACCTGTGGAGTCAGTAAATGAGATGTCTTTATGGGTTAGATTTGATCCAATCCACTTAATTTCATTTCAGAATAGAGAGGGGTGTCAAAAAAAGGCTTAACAAGGCTGTATTAAAAACAGTTAGTATTCCTATGCTTAGTAGCTTTAGTGATAAAAGATAAAATGAATTGTGGGGGTAATCAGTATGCAACACTCAGCAGAAAACTCATCGCACACATGGGCAGCTCTAGTCCCTAGGATGTAGTGCTGCTTGTCACCCAGACCACGATGGCAACAAACACTGCATTTTCCATTCACCTTGCTGAATGACTCAGAACTTCCTTATTATACACAGTCACACGGGGAGAGCCTGGAACAATTGACAATGGAAGCTGTTAGTGTCCATTTGTCTTCTCTAACCACCCTACAGTGCCCCAAGGAGCTGTTAAGTTGACAAAGTCACATTTACATCAAAACCCATTGTGTGTGGGTCAGTGTAACTGGCCAGAATGTGTGTGCAGGACAGGCTGGCATTGTTACACAAAGGGATCTTACTGCTTCTGTTGGGGAAGCTGAGTAAGTAAAAATGAGAAAGTTCTGTGTTTTACAAAAAATAAATATACACACACAAGCATGCATATATGTGTGCATGTGTGCACACCCCAACCCACTAATTTTTCGCTTAGCAGCTTTAGGCACGAACTGTTGATGATTACAATTGTAAAGCACATCCACCTAAAATCTAGAGCTGGTGCATTCAGAGGTGTGTTCAAGTGACCTTTCACGTAATAGGGACAACAAATTCTGCATTGATTCAACATCACCACAATGATCTATGTTATTTTCAATTTTTTTTTCCCCTGGTAAGACTTGTCCTGAAAGGGCTCTGTGACTAAACTGGAGCTTACGAAGTGTTACAGCTCTGAAATCAAATTTTGTTTCATAATGACAACTTTCAAGAGGCTGATGCCAAACATTTCTAACCACAAAATTATGAGTGCTGAACTGACCTCTGTCATTTCCACTTTGTTATTACTTGGTGGTCAAAGTCTACCTGCAAACATTCAGAACATTAAAGTTTTCTGATCTCATAGCACCATTCATTCTGCTGACTTCCTTCTGCTATTCTATTATTCCCCCATGGGAATGGAATGGGCTGAGGAAGTGCAGCGTGACAGGTCCCTGTATGTCAAGCAGTCATGGATCCTGGTGCTCTGTCATGTCAGTGCAGCAACACTGGCACTTGTTCTAGGCAACCAAGGAGTCAAACCCAGCATCACATCTACTCCATTACCAGCAGGGGTAAAGATAAAACGTTTGTCAAGCCATCTAAACACACCGGAGAGCATCAAGCTGCTCTTTCCATGTTCAGAAGTTTAAGAGTTCAGGTTTGTTCTTTTATACAGTACTTGATTAGAACGTATCACATATCCTGCATGTCCTGCAATCCACAGCCACAGCAGGAGCCCTCTGCTTTTGTCCTGCAAATCCAAAGGATTTCTGGAGGTACAGCATTTAGGATAATCAGCATTACTCATGCAAGAAGTCAAACCCGAGAGGAAACTATCTGGGAAAGACCACACCAAAATACAGCTCAACTCAAAGTAAAAAAAGTTTTAGAGGGAGTGACTCTTGAGACCCACAGGTATCCTCCATACCAAGGGTCAATGCTCAGAATGACACTGTCCCCAGCATTCATTTTTCTGACAGCCTTCAACCTTTTATATTTTAGGTTTACATGATTTCCTGATAATTTCATCAGAATTCTCTAACAAGGCTCTGAAAGAATAACGAAAGAGAAATAATACCAGGACTTAATGTAACACATGACGTGGTCAGAACAGGAAGTTAGCCCACAGGCAGGAAACTCTCCATTCTTCTAGTCATGATTGTTTTCTTGCTAGTAATACAAGTCTGCCTCCCTGCTGGGCACATCCAGTTGTTCTAATGCTGGTTTTGCACATCTGTATGGTTCCTATGTCAAAGAGCTGCAACCTGACACATGGCGTCCTGGAATGTCATCCAAACGTCACTACTTTTTGAGTGAAATCAGGAAGGTTGTTCTGGGCCACACAAAAGGTGCATCAAAAAGCGTGTTACATTTTCTCTCTTAGTGACAGAAAGCATGAGGTAAACTATAGAGTGGTTAAAAATAATCGACATAAAGCAGGATGAAGTGACTGGGAAAACAGCAAATACAATCAGTGCATCATGACCAGGGTTACAAGAAGAAACGCCCAGTCAAATGTCTTGTAAAAGTAGCTAAAGGCAGGTAGAGCTACATACACCAAGTACAGTGCAAGATGGGAAAATTAACTCCTGGTAATAGCCTACAAGATGGAGAATTTTTGTTTATTTATTAATAATATAAAGTTGAGGTTTATATATGACTAGCCCCTTGGATCAGTTCAGAGCTACTTAAAATAGCCGAAGAACATCCTCTTACTGGAGAAGCAGACAAGTGCTTAAAAAGGGGGCACAATAAAAGTATTACATCTCACGACTGATAGGAAAGGAAACAGGAAAAGTCTCTTGAGTTGTCAAGGTAGAACTGATGGAAAACCAGCTCTCAAGAAAGTAACTTCACATTCCTTTGAACCCACTGGTATCAGGATCTGGGTCTTTCCAATATTAAAACCTTGAATGCATAGGGATTCAGTAGAGGGAGTACCATATCCACTAGTGCCTGGGAGTGACCATAGTGAAAAATGACGCCCTGAGGTACTACAGAGCATCTGGAATTCACAGAACAAGTAGGAAGTAAAGAAGTACTAATTAAGCTTGGACTAACACCTCTCCTCTTCACGACACAAACAGTTCTCACCAACCTTAACGTAAACGTGTGTTTCTATATATTATAATACTCTTTCCTATTTCCTCTCCCAAGTAAATCCTCAGTTTTTGTGAAGAAAGATGGCAATATATAAAGATTTCCAGCAAAGCCAAGACTAATTGTGACAAAGCTTTCATAGTGATTCCAGTAGGCTCTTTTGCAGTGTTTCCTGATTGAAAAAGCAACCATTCTTCAGGGAAAGCAAGAAAGCACTCCCCCACTCATGGGATGAACTGTGCAATAGGATGAAGAATCTCAAAGATGGAAAACACGAGTGCAGTCAGGATGATGAAAATGACGACTGTGCCATGAGATGGGGTTTAAAAATAGAGATAACTCCCCAAGGATCCATGCAGTCTGGGAGAAGGGTGAACCAGAACTCCCCCACAAACCAAGAAAGCAGCTATGTGCCCTGCTGGAATGGTCAATAACAAAACATAGCCAAAGAAACAGACTGCTCTATAAAAAAGAAGCACTGTAGAGTCACAGATCCTTTGAAGAGAATGCAAGAAACTTCAGTTTGATTGACTGACAAAAAGAGTGCCAATGAGGACATGTCAAAATGCAAAATGTTTCCCATCCCCAACCCTACTGTTCATCCTCCACAGCTTCAAATATGGATCCCAAATCATGGTATTCTGATTACAACACAAAAAATAATTCATGTAGCGGAGCTTCTGGCACTGCTATTCCCTGCTTGGGCTTCTTGCTTAGGCCATTCTGAAGTACAAGTCCAGGACTGTCCCATAAAGCTGCCATCTTGTATCACTGATGCAGGGGACACACCATTTCTTGTAATACTATGCCATGTTTTGTTGTTCCCAGTATATTGCACATTCTAGGACTTGAAAATACTTCACACCTCTGAAGACAATGCTTCTGTTTGCAAGAAGCGCACAAGACAGGAACAACTGAACCTCAGTTGCTTCTCTACAACCTGCCCTTGCCATGATCCAGCGCTGCAAGCTCTGGCATTAGGTGAACAGTCTACACCAGCCTGCTGGTCTGACACACTCACTGTGAGAGATCCCCAATTGGGGTACCACCATCAAACAGAATTTCCCTGCGAGTTGGCTCAGGTATTGAGAGTTCCTGGGCAAGGTCATTAAAACGAGATATGTAATCTATGCTGTTCTCATTCATCATGCAAGCCAGCTGGGAATCCACCACCTACAAGAGACATGAGAGAAAACAAGAGCTACATGTCAGTAGAAATTTCACAGCACCACAGAACTATTTTAGGTTGGAAGGGACATCTTGAGATCATTTTGTCCAACCATCCTGCTCACGTAGGGTCAGCCAGAACAGGTTGCCCTGGACCTTGTCCATTCAGGTGCTGAATTATCTCCATGAATGGAGATTCTAAAACCTCTCTGGGCAACCTGTTCCCATGTTTGACATGCTCACATTAATAAAGTTTTTTTGTTTTCAAATGGAATTTCATGTTTCAATCTGTGCCTGCTGCCTGCTGTCCTGAGTGTGGCTTCCTCACCTTCATTCCCAGCCTCTCCTCGTATGAAAGATACACTTCATCTCACTTTATCTGAGTTACGAGAATAGCTCTTGTCCATGAATAACTGAAAGCCTCTAAGAAAAACCACCAACCTGTAGTCTCAGTGGGCCTACCTGCCTATCCTTAATCCGGCATTAAGGTGCACTTTATAGATATTACCTCTCTTACTTTATAGATATAACCTCTAACCATCTGTAAATAAAACCTGATTCTCTGCAAGACACTTACTAAAAGGCCTTTCAGAATGCTCCCATCATTAAAGCCATTTCTAGATGATACTTGTTTCCTCTGAAGACTCCTATGCAATCCTACATCTGCCTCAACAGCTGCTTTGGTGTGCCTAAAATGGTGGCTTACCCCATTTTCTTCTGAAGGCAGATTGTAAGACCAAGGGCTGTGATGTCACTTCATACCAAATAAATTATCATATATTCATTTAATTAGCACACTCCTTGACAGAGTCTCACCACCAAGTAAGCATAATCTTTGTATTTAGGCCAGGAGGTGGAGCTGTGTGCAGTCTGAAACTGCCAAGGGCACATTAAAACAGCATGGGCTTGCTGCAGCTTCTGCTTACAGAACCTCCTTTTCTTTATACGTACTCAGAATCTTTCTCAACTCAGCTTTTGCTTGTTCCTCCCACATTGCACCACTACTCTGAAGGGCCTGTACACTTCTTGATGACTTCCACACAAGCACTGACAGGCAGCCAGGTCCCTGCTGCCCTTAAGCCTTCTCCAGGCTGAACAAGCTCAGTATCAGCTGCCTTTCCCATCAGACAGGTGCTTCAGCCCCCACTTGTCTTGGTGGCCCTCTAATGAACTTACTTCAGCTTACCAATGTCTTCCCTGTATCAATGACTTCCCTGTATCAGCTGAGAGACATGGTCTCTCAGCTGTTGAGTAAAGCAGGATTATCATTACTTCTTCTGTCTATGCTCCTGTTAGAACAGCCGACAACACTGTTGGTCTTCCTAGCTGCCACAGAACGTCCTGGCTCATATTCAGCTTGCTGTCTATCAAGATGTTCATGCACTTATCAGCAGAGCTGTTTCTTAAACAGTCAGTTTCCAGCCTATACTGCTATTGGGGTTATTCCTTTTGCATGTGTCTCTGCTGAATTCCATTATGTTTCTGCAGCTTATTCCTCCAGTCTGTCCCTCTGAAAGGGAGTTCTGTCCTCAAGTGTATCAAAGCCTTAGCAACTGCTGATCTTCACTCTACCCCTTCAAAAGATTTCAAAACAGGACGATAATTCCACCATCAGAGAAAATAACCCAGCAGCACAGGATCTTCTGCCATACTCTCAGGTAACCTGGTATTGGCCATTTCCTGCTTCTTCCTTCCAGACCTACTGCACCAAGTAATTTTACATCTTTCTGTTAGACTGTCACCCTGTTTGACTAAGCTAAAGTGCAGATGTCAAAGCATCTTTGCCTTGTCAGGAAGGAATGATTAATGATACACAATAACACTGCACTAAAAAAGGAAGCAGACAGCTGCCTGTAATTAGATGACATACCTCTGCTACATCTGCTAGAGACCGTGACACAAAAGAGTCCCGTGAGTTTCCATCCAGAAGGCTGGGTCCCAGTAAGGAGGTGCCACTGGCAGTCCCAACAGGGGTTGGCAACATTTTTCGTCCCTTCTCAGGGGAGATGAAACTCGCTATAAGGAACAGGCATGTCATTAAGTCACTGCACCCAATGTTTGCAATTTGCAGGATAAAGAGAAGGACAAGGAAGTAGAAAATGGGAGGACAGAGATCTATTTCTTCTATCTCCAAAAAGCATGTTACCAGCATGAACACCATCAGTGTGCTGCTAAGAGTACAGAGACACATTAAATATTAATTAAAAAAACACACCAACCAAACTCCAAACAAACCCAGTGATCATGTCTTTGAGATTATGCTCACCAAGCACAGAACAAAGCCTATTTTTCCAACAGCAAAGCCAATGGCATATTTTAATTCTGCCAGAACAACCAAAATGTCTCAACCTAACTGATGAGTCAGGCTCCAAAAAGAGTACAAATAACAAGGAGTTACTTGTCTCAAGGTATGGGCCCCAATCTAGCAACAGGATCTTTCAGGAACAGACTTGTAAAGAGGAAAAAAATGTATTCAAGGCAACACTGTTGAAATGAAAGCAAAAAGGGAAGAGTTCTACTAACATCCTACAGGGTTTACAGTTTTCCAAAGGATCCACTTCTAATGAGCAATGACTTTTTTTTTTTTTAAGGGAAGAGCTGTTTTGTTGCAGTTCTCTGCACACTGACACTTACAAAACAAGCTGCTGAGAGAGGAATCTGTGGAGTCATTGGGGTACCACTGGGGATCATGGCTGGGGGACGCAATCCAGTTCTGCTGAGGACTACTTGATGGGGATGGAAGACTTTTGGAGCTGTCACTGCCATTCAGCTTTGCAGGAGAGAGCGAAACACCTTCACCTGTAAGCCAGTATCAGGAATCACTGATTCAGTCAATGTGGTGAAATTACAGGACACTGCATCAATTTCTGTTCAGAAAGGAAAAAAACAACAACCAACCCCAAAACTCCACAAGAACAAGAAAACCAGCTATATATGCTACAAACCAAAAGCTATTAACAGATATTAAAAAAACCCAAACCAAACCAAAAAACAAACAACCCCAACTGCTTCCTGGAAAAGTGTGTGCTGACATGGGAATTATTTAATAGGACGACTTTAGCTGAGTTCAGACTTACTGTATTGACCAGAGCTGATAGCTATTTCAATGATAGAGTCACTGATTTGAGTGGCAGGTTCTCCTTGAGAAAGTACATCTTCAGGTGGTCCAGGCAGAGATATATCCAAAAGAGCAGAAACATTGGGAGGAGAGAGCCGGGTACTGGAAGCCTCTGATGAGGGAAGTGGAAGGGTGGAAAGACCATTCTGGAGGGAAGTCTTGGACAGTTCTGACAGAGAAAGGACTGATGTGCCCTGTTACAAGCAACAGAGTTAACTGTTCATAAAACTATGAAGGACTTGGAAATCTACCTGAAAAGCAACAGCTTAGCTCCTAAACATCGAATTATAATCAGACTTTTAGGAAGGCAGAAGGAGAGGACTAATAATCCAGCCGACAATCCTAAAATTTTAGGAATATATTATTTGTATAATAAATTTGAATTATTTTAATGAAAAATATCTATAAGCATAAACAAATATGCTTCATCCCATATTCTGCCAAATAACTGGAAAAAACAACGGTCTGTATTGTTCCAAAGAATATTTAACATAGCCTACATAACAGAAACATGTGTAATAATATGAACATGGTTTTGATGAACCTACAAGATAGTTCTGAAGAATTAAGTACTAGTTTGCCGTTGTATCGGCAAAAAACCTGTAACTGCTTGAACAGTATATAAGCATTTTGAACAGCCAACTCAATCCTCTTTACAGCCTTCCCAAAGATCAACTCAACTGATATTTTTTAACAAGTCTCATTATTAGTACCTCACCACAGAACTGCTTGATTCTCTTCTGATGTAGTATATACAAAGCCATCCTGAGAGCAAGAACCAGAACCTAAGGCCCCACTACCAACAAATAAATGTTGATTCATGTCCTAGCACCTGTACTATATCAAAATGTAATTAAAATCTTCCTCTGCTTTATACTCAAATCAAATTAATTGGGCCTTTTTCACATGTACTTGGCACAAGAAGGGTAAAGAGTGCTTCCACTGAAAAAAAAGAGAAGCCCTTATTCTGAGGCTTAAGTATCTAATACAAGGTCCTGGATCCCAACAGAGAAGGAATTGGCAATAGGATGACAACATCTGCAACTCAGGTGCTGCCACAGTTACTTTTTAAGTAACTTAGGGATCCAGCATAAAAAAAAAGTGAAATTCTGACAAGGGTCACACTTACAATCATACTTTTAGTCTTAATGTTCCTCCTTCAGCAACATACATGCAGCAGGATTTCCACCTGCAGAAAACTTTCTTTGTGATGTAGAAAATACCTATGTACAACATAGCAGGGCAATTAACACCACTGTATAAGGACATACATAAAACCTGCTTGATCTTCAAAAGGCCAAGGACTGTCAGCTTTGCTTTGCTTTTTTAGAGAACAGCAGCCACCTCCTCAGGGAAGTTGTGAGTGCTCCATCCCTGGCAGTGTTCAAGGCCAGGTTGGATGAAGCCTTGTGTGGGATGGTTTAGTGTGAGGTGTCCCTGTCCATGGCAGGGGGGGTGGAACTAGATGATCTTGAGGTCCTTTCCAACCCTAACTGTTCTATGATTCTATGAATTTAAGCAGCTTTCCAAAATTTCTTCAAATTTCTTCAGATGCTGAAGACTTCAATTACCACAAAACAGTACCAATGGTACATACCATTACCTCCAAACCAGGGGTTTTAGCTACCCATACCAGTGGTGTCTTCAGAACATTACCCGTTTCATACAACTGTTCTTTCAACACATACTGTACCTGGAAGCCATCAGGAACTGCCTCCTGCTCCTGCCGTGCAGGCAGGCTGATAAATGGAACCCGACACCCAGGGCCTGAGCCCTGGAAGCACAACAGAAAACATGTGAGTGACAAACATTTACATAAAATGCTGCAAATATAGCTGGGGAGGTGAGAGACACATGCCTATCACTGTTTCTGCGTGCTCTTTTAACATACTGTACCTTTCAAAACTACCCAGCAACTCCCTGAGAAAATTACAATGGACTAACACGTATCTAGGTCTCAGTGAAAGGAATGGGCAAGGAGAAATAAGAGTTTCCATTCCTAGTACACGCCTGGAAGTCCAGGTTTTCCCCAAAATTCCCTCCTGAAATACTGTCTACTGAAATGCTACTCTTTCTTTTCAAGCCCACATTTCTGGATGGACAATTTCAACAGTCTCACAGCTGAAAGCCACTGGGTCAGACAGAAATCTGTTCAATGTTGTTCAATGTTCGGTTTGATCCCTCAACCCCAAAATACACACTATACAACATGGGTTGGCTTTGCTACGATCCAAGTGTCTAACAGCAAGCTCCAGGAGAAAGCTCACTGAACAGTCATTAGTAATATGGCTTTTTTTTTGTTTGTTTGTTTGTTTTACACAATGGAAGACACTGAACTACTGTAAGAAGTACATTTGAGACTGACCTCCACCGTGGCAATGGAGCCTCTGTTCTGCTGCGCTGCTGACTCCTGCCTTGTTACCACTGTGGTCACTCCGTCTGATGACAGTGGAGACACACCTGACAAACCATCTGCATCCAGGACAGGCACAGGGCTCCCAGGAATAATACCAGCACTTTTAGCTGCCAAGTCAATAGCACCTTTTGTGAAACAAAAAAGCAAAAATCCGATTACGAGGCTTTTCTTCAAGCAATGACTTTGTTGTGACTCAGAGTCAAAAACTTAACATATGCAAAAAGCTAAAATGGTCATTATCTGACCAGCAGTACCAGTTGTAACTCTTCAAAGTGTAGTATTTCTTTCAGCTCAAGTTAATTCTTCTGCCCCATTCCATCACCACCATTACCAGGTACATCAGACCAGTTCACAGAAACATCCCAGTTGTCAACCTCTGCCCTTTCCTGCAATTTTTTTTGTCTGCAAAGTATTTGGTTATGCAGTTTCTAGAAATTTCCTACAGTTTATTAGTTGGCTCTAAACCCAACACAGCCTTATTTTGGTATCTTGCCTCTAGCAACTGTTTAGACTCAATGTAAAAAACTTACCTTGTTGAAGGATCAACCTCACTCAGATCTTTTAAAAAGCCACTTAAAGGCCCTGAATGTTTTCCCATCACAGGGAATCCTCTAAGTAAAACACAGAGGCTGTCATTGCTTTCACCTCACTAATTATCCTAACTGGGGGACCCATTCTTTTGCTGCTAGACAACATTTGCTTGGGGTACACAAAGAGGTTTTCTTTCCTCTAGAATTCATAATCCTGTATTAGCAGATGAGCAGTTTGTAAGTTTCTTTCAAATATGTCACAACCCCTTTTCTTAGCACAAAACATCACAAAAGAGCTCAACTCTGGTCACAAACTCTGAGCCCCTGCTTTGCCTGCACATCAGACAAAGCAGAGGAATAGAGTTCAGACTGCCTCACCACCAACTGCTCCTTTCCTGCAGCCACACAAAGCCACAAGAGGCAAGATCTCATTACCACAGCCCTCTTCTTGTAATTCCCAAAGGCACTGATTTTACCTAGGCTACAGAGAACACCACACAGCTCTCAACAGACCATTGACTCTTGTCTGGTCCAGAAAAGACTTACTGGACAGATGATTGGTGGCCTGTGTTGGAAGAACTTTGGGCACAATTGGACGGGAAACGGCAGCTTTCGTCAGTGAGGACTGGACTGGCCGAAATGAACCTCTCCCTAGGGTGAAGAATTAAATACCTCTCAAGCAAATGAAATCGAACATCTCTAAAGCAGAGTACAACACAGTTCAATGAAAGCAAACAAATTCCAAGCAGTAGCAAGTTCCAGGAAGGCAAGTAGTGGAGATAAGGAAACAAACTTGAAATAGTAATGAAAGCTAACAAGCTACACTCCTTATGTACAATGAAGACAACCTTTAAAGTCTCATGTTGATTTTGAGATTTAAGCTGAGATCACCCATACTACCATTGTAGTCAAGAGTACATAAGCAGGAAAGGACAAATGGGCAGTATATTAGTTATACAGTCTGAAATTTAAATGGTATCCCCAGGTATCAGAAAAAGGCCATTATAAAATCTAGACAAATCATCACACCCTACAGAAAAAAAAACCCAACAACTTAGCTAATGAATTTATTCCAAAATTTTGCCTCTTTGTAAACAACTCCTTACTATTCCCTACTTTCGACACTGGGAAAAGGAAGAAAAAAATTTCCATCATAATCACGACTTGCTTTACAATCATCCAACAGAACAATCCCATCATCCTGCAGGAAGTGACTCAAACAACTGGTAAATGACTGTGGTTTTGAAAGGATATTGTTCTCTTTTCAGAAGTTATTCCTTTATGCAGTTTTAAGGAACACTTACAGGCCAGCTCTTGAGAGCATAAAATTTGAGAGAAGATAAGCAGAGACTCACCTGTAATGGATGAGTTGGATAAGATCGAAAAGGAACATACATGCTGGGACGGATTTCCAGATGGCCTGGGCAGCAGTGTTCTCTGCATGAGAGAAACAAAACACCAGAATGCATTTAAACACAGAGCAGAGGGTAAAGCTCATCTTCTAAAGCACAAATGCTCATGATACCTTCCAGAATAAGAAGAGTATTTACACGGCACGACTATCATGTAACAGACACAACAATAAGGTCTGTGTAATCTTGAGAAAGAAGTTACAGATAGGAGTCATGCATTTTCCCTGTAAACTACTGTAAGAGAAATATTCCACATGGACAGTTCTCAGAGAAATGCTCAACAGAACCATGTTCCTTTCTGCTTATACTTGCAGCAATTTTCAAATCCCTTGAAGAACTACAGCAGTAATCTTAAGTATGGGATCCAGCCTGTGTGCAAACTGATCTTCCATTACAATTACACAAGTGTGAATTAACAAGGCAGCTGTGTGTACTTGGGACTCCTAAAGCAAACGGAATTGCATAGCGCAGAATGTCTCAGAACCAAAAACCCAGTATGTATGTCATTTCTAGGCCTGCGACTCTCACACAGAGAAGAGACAAAAGGGCATACTGACATTTGGTAACTTTGTTTTCCTCAAACAAGTTTCCATTATTTTGGTTTTAGATTTCTTGTATGCTCTCCACTTGCCTGTGGTTTCTCTACAGCATGTGCCTTTTCACTGGGTTATCAGAGCAGTCTTAAAGGAGGTTAACACCTACCTAACAAAGTTCCATGACATCAGGCTATTTCTTCCACAGATCTCCTTGCAAGTCCCATTTTTGTCGCAGAAATCACAGAACCATAGAATAGTTAGGGCTGGAAAGGACCTCAAGATCATCTAGTTCCAACCCCCCTGCCATGGGCAGGGACACCTCACGTTGAACCATCCCACCCAAGGCTTCATCCAACCTGGATCATTGTTCTTTCAAATAGTGTTGTGCTTTATTTCACTACAGAGGTTTATATCCACCCCAGCTGAACAGCCACCAGTGAGCACAAAAAGCTATCTCAAGGAAGATCTTGTTGTGATAGCCCCAGCTGGCAGCTCGAGATGAACACACTGCTTGTGTACCAGGACCAGGCCCAAATAGCACAACCTGCCTTCACACGAAGGGGATTTTTTTATTTTTAACAAACCATGCACTGGACTACTACTGTTGTTGACATTCCTCACATAGGGAATATATAACACACCTGGTTAACAATACAGGCATGTACTGTTAACTGAACTGCTTCATATGTTCAGCTTCACTTTTCCAGTGCATGTATGAGAGAAGGTCCGGGTTTTTTTTATTTCAGTTAGATGCAAATCATTATAGCCTTAATGATACCTCTTCAGAAAGCAAACCAGGTATTTCACACTTTGCAAACTGCTCTGACCTGTACTACTAATGGCTTCCTCAAGTGTCTGTTCCGTAATTTCCTTGGCTTTGGCAAGAAGAAGTCCGACTGCATCTGGACAAGAACATGAGATGCATTAGAAAATATTTTAAGCACAAAGACCCCAAACTCTATTTTTTAATAATGTCACAACTATTTATTAAAATACTCTGCTTTGTTTTAGACAGAATATTCCTTCTGATAGGGAAGGAAAGTTTTCCACAAGGAATGTATGTTTTATTTCTTATGGAGATAAAGTTTTCTCCCCAAAAAGCCATTTCACCATTATCTACTGCAGCTTGCTATGAAACTGTTACTGAGATTGTATATATAAAACTAAAATTAGAATTGGAATTAAATGCAGCTGTGAGGCTGTATTAAAACCAGCTGCACAGGAAGAAGGATATCAGTTTTACTAAAGCTGGCACATCTATTTGCTGGAGTAACTTCATTAGAGAGTGAACCAGCCATGTGATGGCATTCAGATGGGGTCTCAACAGGCGATGTCACTGCAAGGAACAGTCAGATAGTCAAATTCTGGCTAATCTCAGCTAATATAATGTTATGCTAGAGCATAACTAGCAGCACTGCTTCATAAGAAACCCATACCTCCTGATGAACCAACACCATCCTGTTATACCTACTGGAAGCAGGCTCAGGCACACCATACCGCTTTGTTCATGCGGTCACCTCACTCACACTGATTGTGTCCAAGTGCTGCCGGAAGGTCAGTTCTGCTTCTTTGCTGGGCAGGAACAGTTTCCCATGGCGGCTGTTGGGTGGCAGAGTCGTAGGAACTGCAAAGAGTCCACCGTCTGCATCAGTGCTTCCAGAACTTGAAGGACCAGCCACCAAGAGAGGTCTAGGGAGGTTTCTCAAACCTACAAGTGTTGAACAGCAATTTAAATGAAGCAAAACCAAAACCAAAGTAAATATTTAGTAATTGAAGGCTCAGAGAGAGCAGAGACTTATGGATTCTGTATCTGTCACCACGTGCATGGTCCCAAACCATGCAACTCTCAATACTTCATTTTTCCCACCTGCAAATTCACAGTATTTAACTGCTTCACAAGGCAGTTCACTTGCTTTGAAATCTTCAGAAGAAAGCGACCAAATGTGATTTTACACTACTAAAGAAACTAGAATTTAAGCCCCACACAGACTCTGCTAACCAGTTTATCTGTTCAGCTTGTAGAAAAATACTTGAAGGCCCATTCCACTGAATACATTATATACCCACTATTGTTTTTGTAAGGGAAGACAATATAGACAAACTCATTCGACAACCTGCTTATGCTTCATTTACAGTTCACACCTCTTACCTCTTCCCCATGGCAATCCAAAGTGCAACCACAATAAAAGTACTCTGGTGGCAGAGAAATGAGACACCAGGGATCAGTTTATCAAAGTATCTTTGAAAAGATGGATTGTCTTAGGAATATGTAAGACACACTGAAATAACAGCACCTGCTCCAAGTAAAACTTCTCCATTTACATTTCTCTTTACTGTGGGCTCCTCAGTGCTGTGCCCACTCTGCAGGGATCCTGCTAGGGTGAAAATCCAAGTTGGAAAAAACCTTCGAGCAACCTGTGCTAGTGGAAGGTGCCCCTGCCTGTGGCAAGGGGTTGGAACTGGGTGAGCTTTAAGGTCCCTTCCAATCTAATCATTCTATGATTTGACCTTCTCAGTAGAAAATAAAGCTTAGAAGATAGCCTGCACCCACTCTAGAAGTGCTAAAAGCACTGGCAAACACTGACAGCTCCACAAAAGGCACACTGCTACCTGGAGACATAAAAAAGAAGATAAAAAGGCCTTGTTAAACTTCATGAGGTTCACACAGCCTCACTTCTGCATCCTGTTCAGGTCCCTCTGGATCCCATCTCCTCCCTCCAGCATACTGACTGAACCACACAGATTGGTGTCATCAGCAAACTTGCTGAGGGTGCTCAATCCTACTGTCCATGTCACTGAGAAAGATGCTGAACAGGATCAGTCCCAACACCAACCCCTCATCATTGATGTCCACGCAGATATTGAGCTGTTGACCCCAACTCTCTGCGTGCAGCCATCCAGCCAATTCCTCATCCACTGAGGATCCACCCCCATACATCATATTCATGCCTCTCTAGTTTACAGACAAGGATGTTGTGCAGGACAGTATACCTTGCACACGTGCAGGTAGACGATGTCAGTCACTCTCCCCTTAACCACCAATGCTGTGGCCCATCAAAAAGGCAACCAAATTTGTCAGGCACTATTTGCACTGATTGAAGCCATGCTGGCTGTCACCAATCACCTTCTTATTTCCCATGTGCCTCAGCATAGTTTCCAGGAGGATCCACACTCCATGATCTTGCTAGCACTGAGGTGAGGCCTGTAGTTCCTTGGGTCCTCCCTTTTTCCCCTTTTTAAATATGGGGGTTATTTTTCCCCTCTTCCAGTTAGAGGAACTTTAGACTACCACAACTTCTCCAATGTGATGGATAATGGCTTGGCAACTTCATCTGCCAGTTCCACCAGGACTCGCAGCTTCATCTCATCAGGTCCCAAGGACCTGTACACCTTCAGGTTCCTTATATGATCTCAAATCTGATCTTCTCCTACAGCAGGTGGTTCTTCATTCTCCAGTCCCTGACTTTGCCTTCTGTGACTTGGGCGGTGTGGCTAGAGCTCTTGCCAGTGAAGACGGAGGCAAAAAAGTCATTGAGTACCTCAGCCTTCTCCGTGTCCCAGGTGACCATGTCTCCCTTTTCCTTCCAGAAGGCCCACATTTTCCCTTGTCTTCCTTTTACCCCTGACGTACATATAGAAGTATATAGCACTTAGATGGACTCGGGACCAAATTCTACGAGGGAACGCACCTAGAAGGATCATGACCAAAAGTAAGCGGGCAGCTTCCTTTCTGATAGCCACATTACTGCAATAATTTAATAGTGCTGTATTTGAGGATGCAAAGAAGCACCATAATTACTGTATACAAATCCAGACCACAAACAATCCTAGTTTAGATCCAGAACACCTTTATCAGGGTGGTAAATGAGATTCAGTTTGTCTACCAAAACAACCTGCTTGGGTATCTGTTGGACATGCTGGAATGCCACTACCTGTGGCCTCACCCCAAGCAGAGCTGCTGAGGAGCTGAACCAGGTAGAATGTTGCACTGCACACACTTCTGCTCCTCTGTTCCAGCCAAACAGCTCAGCTGAAGCCAACTTGTCTCTTCAGTAGCACAAAGAAGTAGGGATACATAGGCTGTATTTTTCATTTCCTGACTCCGTGTTTCATTACAGCATGTCAAACCACAAGGCCTCACAAGGCCAACTGGAACTCAGCGAAGAGAATCAAAGACGAACATGGACAAATAGATTTCTTTTTGAATCAGTGAAGGTCTGTCTAATAGAACAGGTGCCTGTTCCTAGGGTATCAGATATAAAGTACTGTGATCTTCTTGCTATTCTAGAAACGATTTTTAAGGCATTATGGAAGCATTAAGAACTATCTCATAAAAAAGAATATCACAAGCTAAGGAAGTTTGATTTGAAAAGATGTGTCCTTCAAGCCTATGTATCTCACTGAAATACAACAACTTGTTTGAGCTATTAAATTACTGGCTTTCTACTAGCTATTTAAGCAAGTACATCTTTGTCTGCAGGTACGCACAATGTAGTTTTAGACAAAGATTAAATTACTGTAACTCCATTTTAAAATTAAAACCACAGAGCGCCCAAAGTGGTTTGCAGTATCCATTAAACTGCTCATAGTCCACTGCTTCTTACAGCAGGGTGTGAAAAGGACAGGCCAAGAATCCCACTTGTTCCCAGTAAACCTGACACCTTCACGGGCTTTTCTGAAGTCATAAAACATTTGCTGGCCAGTGCAACTGGGCTGAATAGAACCAAAATTTGTCTGCATGGCTGGGGCTTGTAAGTTCTAGAATACGTAGCTTCTATTAAAAGGTAATTCATAATCATTCTGTATTTTATAATGGCAGAAGAGCACAGAAAAGTTTCATGAATTATTTTATCAACAAACTTTACATACTCCTGCTCTGTAAACTTTCACTCTTTCAGATCCCATACACTGTATCTGTCAGCTTGTGCTGGTTCTGGCTGGGAAACAGTTAACTTTCTTCATAGGAGCTAGTATGGACTGCATTTTGGATTTGTGGTGGAAATGGTTTTGACCACACAGGGACATTTTAGTTACTGCTAAGCAGCGCTTACACAGCACCAAGAGCTGTTCTTCTCCTAACCCCATCAGTGGCTAAGGGTCCACAAAGACTTGGGAGGAGACACAGCCAGGACAGCCAACCTCAGCTGACACAAGGAATATTCCAGACCATATGGTGTCATGCTCAGCCCATAAAGCTGGGGGAAGAAAAGAAGGAGAGGGACACTGGAAATGATGGCATTTGTCTTCAGAAGTCACCATTACACATGATGGAAGCATGCTCTCTTGGAGGTGACTGATCGCTTCCTGCGATAGGAAGTGGTGAAGGAATTCCTTGTTTTGCTTTGCTTGTGCATGTGGCTTTTGCTTTACTCATTAAACTGCGTTTATCCACCCCATGAGTTTTCTCACTGTTGCTCTGCCGATTCTCTCCCCCATTCAACTATGGGGAGTGAGAGGTTTTGAGGGGCTGAGCTGTGTCTGCGGTTAAATTACAGCACATGCCAGTGTCTTATGCCAGTGTCTTTTGCCAGTGTCTGAGACTAATGCCTCAGAGTTCTTCTGGACTGTAAACTGCAGTATTGACATGCATTGTTCTCCAAGACTCAAAGTACTAATGAATTTACAATAACTCTAAAGCAAATTAACACATACCAGTGTTAATACAGTTAAATTCATAAGTGGAAGTACCTCATTCCCCTGGTGTTACATTACCTGAGCGTACTCATCGGGACTGAGGTACTAATGGTGTGACCTCTTGAAATGAATTTTCATGAACACTCACCTGAAGAGCTGGAAGCAGCACCAGGAGAAAAAGTCTTGTTGTTGCGAAGGCCAGATTGACTTCGTGCACAACCCGGACTCCTGGTGCTGATGGCAATCACCTTCCCTGGAGGAGTTAGCGACTGCTCCTCCTGAGCAGGCTTTATAGGTGACGTGGCAATGGAACTCATCTCAGGCATCTGAAAATGCACACACATGACATGAATACTATCTGCTGCTGCAACAAATACACCACTAAACTCATCCTACTTAGGAAGCTAAAAAAACCAAACCATAATCTGACAGACTACGGTATCTTTAAGCACTCTAACCAGTACCTCCAGGTGTGTGCGGTGGGCAGCTGAAATTCCTTCCTGTGCATTTAGCAGTGTTAAATGAGATTGGTTTAGTATCATTAATTTACATTACAAGGGGATAACATTCAACAAACTTCATGCAGTGCTCGAAAATGTGGATAAAAGAAAAAAAAGAAGGTAATGATACAGATTTGTCAGTAATGGAAAAGGTGGTGGGTTTAGTACAGCACAAAAACAATTTTCATAACCATCACCATCCAGAGGGCTCCTCTGGGCGGAAGGAGACCTGGACAAAGACATTTTGCTCTTAATTCTAGTCAAGCAGAGACCAATAGTTTTGATTTTTTTTCCATTCCTTCTCCTATTCACACTGTAATACAGCAATAACAAGAGACACATGGCAAGGTGCTTTACTAATTTTCCAGGCTATCCAGTTACTTCATTAAATTGTTCAAGTGCTTTTCTAGAAAGTGTTCCCCTTGTAAGGAATCTGTGTGCAATCACAGGTACAAAATCACCACCTACACCTGACTGCAGCACCTTTTGCTACAGTTTGTTGTAATGTTTATTTAAAGAATGAGCCTTAGCACACTTGGCCATTTTGGCTTTGCTAGGTATTAGCTTCAGAAAATAGCAGGGATGTGGACAATCAACCCTCCTCTGCTGTCATACAGTGAGTATGACGTGGTGGTTAACAAATCAAAGGTTACACTACCTTTTTCTTACTGGAAAGCACAATATGGTACGTAGCTGAGAGAGCCCCTGGATTTTTCAGTAGCACAATGATACTTTAAGACACTAAGAGCACTAAAAGGATAGCAAAACACTTGCAAATAAGAACTGATGGGTTTTCCTCCTCTCCAATCCCTCTCCCTGCTCAGTCTAAGGAGATGCCCTTCTTTCTGGTTTGCGATTGTCAAATCATGTCACCCCTGGCTGCCACATGTCGCCAGAAGTAAAAGCAGATGCCAAAAGAGGAGACATTGTCACAGATCTATGAGATGTCAGACCAAAGGGCACATAATGACAGGACAAGGGGGAATGGCTTTAACCTAACAGAGGGGAGACCAAGATAAGATCTTATGTGGAAGACCTTCCCTGTGAGCGTGGTGAAGCCCTGGCACAGGTTGCCCAGAGAAGCTGTGGCTGCCCCATCCATGCAGTGTTCAAGGCCACGTTGGATGGGGCTTGGAGCAACGTGGTCTAGTGGAAGGTGTCGCTGCCCATGGCAGGGGGTTGGAACTGAATGAGCTTTAAGGCTCCTTCCAACCCAAACCATTCCATAAGTCTATGAAAAGTCTTTACAGTTTATACAAGTCTGTATCTGAGCGAAGATGGTTCTGAATTGTCATCACCATCATTATTATACTTTATTTCAATTACTAACCTGTTCTTATCTCAACCCACAGCTTTTTACCTTAATTTTTCCCCTGATTCTCCTTCCCACCACACCTGGAACAAGGTGGGTGGGTGGGTGGGAGCAGCTGGGGTTAAATCACAACAACCAGCAAAGGAAGATCAAAGAACTAGGTGTGCCTGGGAGTAGTTGTATATTTGCATCATCTTCTAGAATAGGATGCAAATGGAATCTTTCACTCACCACACCTCCATCACAGGCATTCAGCCAGATATGCTGAACTTTCACTAGACCATGCTGCTCCAAGCCCTGTCCAACCTGGTCCTGAACACTGCCAGGGATGGGGCAGCCACAGCTTCTCTGGGCACCCTGTGCCAGGGCCTCACCACCCTCACAGGGAAGGGCTTCTGCCTAAGATCTATCTCAGCCTCCCCTCTGTCCGGTTAAAGCCATTCCCCCTTGTCCTGTCCCGACAGGCCCTTGTCCAAAGCCCCTCTCCAGGTTTCTTGTAGCCCCTTTAGGCACTGGAAGCTGCTCTCAAGTCTCCCCAGAGCCTTCTTTTCTCCAGACCTTAAACACTGGTTACAACACACAAGGAGGAAAACAAGTTCCTTCTCAGTTGTCTGTCTGAGGAAGAAGATACTTTTCTGGGTCTGATAAGCAACTGTCCTAGAGTCACAAAACTTTTACAAAAGCTGCTGTGGCAGGCATAGTTATAGTTGCTATGCTAGCCCAAAGAAATAAATTCTTTTTACACACTCAGTGTAACTTGAACTACATAAACAGTGAAAATTAAGAGCTGCAGTTTTCACGTGGGATATTAATCTCATCGAGGCTCCCTTTGTCATCTAGGATCCATTTCCCACAAAACCTTGGACCAGATTATCTTCAAAGGTTCCTTCCATCCTGGGCTATTCTGTGGCTCTATGAACCTGAGAGAGAATAGAAAGCCCCTACCCCATGACTGATCTTTTCAGGAGTCACACCAAACGTTCATTGTAATACCACTGAGATTCAGAGGAAACCAGAACCTAAAGGTCACGTAAAAAGCAAATGCAGCATATTGAGCGAACGTCCACTCTGTAGTAAGTGGGCTGTGGTCTGGTTGGGTTTTTTGTTTGTTTTGGTTTGGGTTTCTTTGTGTTAGTTTGCTTTTTTCCAAAAACAGGAATCTTCAAAGATCTTGACAAGACTGATCACTGACTTACCATGAAAACATGACTGGGCAACTGCTCCCCAGGTAAATTAAGAGCTTAGCAACCAGTGGATGAATGAGTGTTACTTACTGGTTTGGGATTGACTTCAGTAGAGATGAGTTTTAAAAGGCAGTTCAGGAGTCTCTGCTTGTGAAAGGTTGGACATGCAGGAGCAGCACTTGATTCAGATGTTTGCTCCCTAGCATCCTGGGTTTCTGGCTCCAAGACAGCCAACCAATCATATTCCAGCTGCAATTTGTTCGGTTTGCCCATCATGAGGTAGACTTCAGCCAGTGTAAGGCTCTCGGAAGTTCTTAGACTCCATCCTTCTTCTCTAACCTGTTGAGAAAGCCGGCTTGGATCATCCTTGAGAGACTTTGTACTAGATTGTCCCTGAGGTGGAGGTGGAAAAGAGGATCCCAGCTTCTCTTGAGAATCCTCCATGACTGTATCTGTTATATCCTTGGTACAAGCATCAAGTTGCTGGCCCTGGCTGTGGCTAGCTTGAGTGTCATATCTGGATGGGCCACTGCTGGGTGAAGCCACACCACCTCTCGGTAGCTGTGAACAGGAGTCAGATATCTCTGTGCTCCTCCTGCCTGGAAAAGCCCCAGTAGAAGTATCACCAGCTGCTGGAGTAGAGTCTTTCCCATGCAGTCTGTCTGTGCAAGAACATTTCTCTGGGATGATCAGGTCCTGACAGGACTTCATGTATCGTGGGAATGGATCAAGCAGAGAGAGTTCCTCCACATCAGGAATCTTACTGCAAGCACAAGCTGTGCTGCATGATGGTAGCATAGTTCCTTGGTCACTCGCCAGGGCCTCCCTGCCCTCCACACAGAAGGCCACTGAGCTCAGCTTTTCATGCTTCCCTCCTGGATCTTGAAGTCCAGAAGGCATTTTTTGGAGGGAATTAGTGATGCTAAGATTTGAGGTTGTTTCTTCCACCAGGCCAGGCTCTGGAGCACCATCTTCAGTACTTGCAGAAAGTTCAGCTACAGTCTGAGAGGTTCTGCTTGACTCTATAGTGCTCTCTGCCCTTCCAACACCCTTACCTTCTGTTCCCCGTGGGTATTTTAGCTGTCCCCTCGCTGTCCCCTGACCACTTTGTATGCCTAGGATTTGTGCAGGGGGGAGTAAATGAGAGTCTTTTGTGTTTTGTTTGCATTTGCCAGTTTCCTGCCAATGCACTGTGCAGAAAGCCTTGGAGTGGACCACTCTGGCTACCCCAGGCAGCGGAGTGAGTGTACAATTCTCTCCTGGAAAGAGATGGAGCATCACTTTCTCTTCTGAGAAGCTGCCCCTTGTTTCTGAGTCTCTGGAGTCTTGAAGCTGCCGTTCTTCTAGTGTTTTACGCTAAAAGAGATGTGTCAAAGAATAGAACAATCACCTGCCCTCTCCAAACAAGCACCTGGGCACCTATTTTGCAAGTTAAAAAAGTGGGAAAAAAAAAATAAAAATAGTAGCTGCTCAGTGACATGTTCTCTATTCAGCATAGCTATCAAGATTCTCTGATCAAAAATTAAGTCCTTTTGTTGTGATAAAGACTACAATGAAGACTTGATACAGACACAAACTAAATCTCTGTTACAGACAAAATTACTTCACACACCATTGTAATTAAAAAAAAAAATAAATAAATAAAATCTTATCCCACTATCAAGCCCAAACAGAACCAAGCAGAAAAGCCCAGTGTCACTGCACAGCAAACCAGACTCCCCTCCTGTGCAGTAACCTCCATCTGACACATTTGATACCGTTCTAAGTTCGAAGTGCTACACTGGTACTTCTTCCAGCCTCATAAATTAAAAAACAGAGAAAGGATACAATACGCACTTCATGGAGAGCCCACTTCTGCTTCAGGAACTCAATAAGGCTGGACACCTTCCGATGTAACTCCACAATCATCCTGCATGCAAGATTAACAAAGCAAGGGAACAGAAGAAATGTCAGCTGAAGTTCAAACCAGAGCCTGGAAGCTAGAATGGGAATTCAGGAAAGAAACTGACATTCTGGAATACAAGCCCAGAGAACACACTCACCGCTTCCAAACTCCACAAAAAAATCCAACAAAAAAAAGAAAACAACACCACATTTTATGCCACAACTTTAAAATCTGCGTAACTCACAACTGAGAAAGATCTAAAAGCCTATCAGATAAATCTGATTGCCATGATTCAAGATACTAGTTTCTCCAGATGGAAGAAGACAGGAAAAGATGGTGAGATTTCGTTGAATTGCAGAGGTGTAAGCAAGGCACAAAGCTACCACATGGAGTACAGAAAAAAAGAGAAAAAGGGGCACCAAAACACCCCAAACATTTAATATTGGCTCTCACAACAATTTACAAAATAAACCTAATGCTAACAACTTTCATCCTCCTCTCTGTGTGATCTTTGCTCTTTACACTGAAGTCCTCAATCAACACCACAGAGGCCTCGTGTTTTCTGCTCTGAGTTTTGGACAAGATGTAAGTACAAGATGAGCAGTCATTGATGACAAACAACAGCATCAACTATATTTTGCAGGGTAGAGATTATACTACAAATACTTTCCTTTCTGCTAGTCTCAACTGAACCACTGAGTCTTGGTGTAGGCACCTCTATCGTTTTCCTTTCCTGTGTCTTTGTCTCATGGTACATTCAATGCAAATTTTAGCAGAATCAGCGCTGCTTTTCTCCAGTTCACTTGCACTCTGCTCTGGCAACTGAGTGTAAGTAGCACAAAGGAAATCTATCTCCAACTCTCATTACTCAGAAGATATAAAGAACAATGGCAATATGATTTGCAAGTCTGTTTGTAACAATTGTGTGTTCTGGTTGCACAAAGCCTTCAGGACAACTACATTTAGGCAAACTGCATTCTCAAAGTTGAACTGCCCTGTTGACAAAGAGAACCCTGAAGAGAGAGGAAGCAGCTAGAATGCTTCCCTATTCTGAGCACCACCATCAGTTCCTCATTACCTAAGCCGTGGATTCTGGGCAAGACTCTGTACTCGTGCCCACGCATGATTATTTCGTGGCTGCAACTCCACAGGGACCTTGAGAGGCAAACGTACTGGCTTCTGGTCCTCTTCATCACTAACACCTGAGGGAGATGAAGTACAAAGAGCATGGGTCTAAGTGAAGACAACACACTCAGAACACTACACTCAGTTACATATTAAAAAAAGTGTCACAGACATCAGCATCACCTCCAGACAACCAAGGCAGCTCAGATCCACCAGTGGAGCCTGCTTCCCTAGACTGCCCCCTGTTCCAGTATGATTTTCTTTTTCCCTGGACACTGCAGGAGACTCCAGTACCACTGCAATACACTGGTACTGGAGCTTCCAGTTGAACCAGCAGTGTGAAAATCAGGTGACTGGAAACTTTGAACAAGTACACTATTTCAGACTTTAAAACTGCACTGATTCTGCCTACTGGGGGGAAGGAAAGAAAAAATAATCTAAAAAAAAAATCACATACAGTTGAACTGGAGAAGGTAAAACAAAAAAAGTCAAAAATGCTCAATGATAAAAAACATACTAATGCTTATTCACGGGCACAGGGGACTAAACTACATATAGCAAAAGCACAACTGGTAGACCAGTAGCAATTTCATCTGGTGTAACTACTTCCTTTTCAGTTTAGCTAGTGACATACTCCAACACTAAGAGCTGGGTGGGTCCTAAAGTTATTGGGATTATACAAGCGAACAGGCTAAGTAGGACAAGAGGGACATATCCCTTACACAAATGGGAAATAGCTCAAATCCTCCCTGCCAGTGCCAGACACATCGGAACAGTCCTACTCTTTCATTTTCTTCTGCTCATCTGTTAAAACCATTACATGTCCCAGCATCTCTTACTCACCATCTGGATCACAGAGTTTCTTCAAAGCCCTGCACATTGGAGCTTTGATACGAAGGTTTCTGCCTTTGTAACGAACAGTCGTAGCCCTGAATATATTGAAAGAGAAGTACTTACAAGCACTGTTAATGAAAGTTTGTGAATATAAACATGACAGGGACACAGAGCCAAATATGATAGCAGCTACATGAATAACCAAATGGAAGGGTTTGCAGTGCAGATTCACAAGAGCATTCAATCTTTTCTATCACCTTCCTTTTAATTCTAGAAATGCTACTCTTGTGACCCTCCTCTTCCAAACCTTCAAGAAACACAGAGCTGCCTGCTCAGGCCTGCTATTTAAAAAGCAGTCCAGAAGAATTATGTTACTTCAGTTCAACAGTACCCTTAGAGACAGCTTCCTCCTAAAAGACAAGTGAGTTTGCTTTAGTCTTCTCTTTATACTCCAGACTCTTTATTATGGAAAGAAAAAGTCTGAAGTTTCTGACGCGTTTTCCACTGGAGTACTAACACCACATACATGGCAAAAATTAGGTCTAAGAGCTTGTGCTGGAATCTGAACGAAGTAACTTCTACAGTACGATTTCACTAGCTTTTAGCTTCAATACCACATAATTAGCTATAAAAGACCCTTAAAAGCAAGAGGACATGTTTTGGATTTGCACAGTGGAACTATCTGATTTCTTCACTCACTCAACCCTGTCTTCTTCCTAGAGGCTTAGAAGGCAGACATTGAGACCAAAGTCACTGATGGCTGTATTTACTACCTAATACTTCAAGCAGTAAGATCAACATAGAATCAACAGGATTGAACACAAGTTCTTGCAAGTGAAATGAAAGAAATTATGGGAGATATTCCTACAGCAGGATCTTACTTTTTTCCTATGCTGTAAGGAAGACAACATCAGGAAGAAAGAGCACCTGTCTACACTGCTAACAGGAAAATTCACAAAAGGGCAGCAGAAGTGAACCCAGACCTAAGTCTGAGATGACCACACTTGAAAAATGTGCTAGGTACTGGAAAAAGAGCTGCTTACAGAGAGGGGGAATCACAGAACTGTAACATCCCTGAACAAAGTGGAAAGTTCAACCTAGTGGGATATATGTGATATGTTTGCTTGTATGAGATGTGAGGCTGCCCTCCTTGTGCTAGGGGATTAATTCAGAAGGTGCAGACATCCAGATGCTAACAAAGATGTAAACTGCCTCCCTGCAGAGTTTGCTCCTCTTGGACTGACAAGGTTTACCCACCAAATGGGGTAAAGATGCAGGAGAAAAAGGGAAGCAGAAATGTGTCTCCCACCTGGAAGACAAAAAGCTTCTGCAAGAGTTTCGAACTGCCCAAGAATGTTAATATTACGTACACTGTCATTCTTGGTTAGAAGATGAGCATTAATATTTTCATATGCAAAGACAACTGCTTTCAAAACGATTTGTTACAAGACTGGCTTTAGAATAAACACACAGACTTCATAGAATTCATTGGTCCTCATTAACAATTAATTAGAAGTAAGGCCTTAATCATGCCAAGGGCTAGACTGATGCTCCAGCTAGCTAAAAGTCATCAGCCTCATTAATTATGGTTTAATCTATTTGGATGACACAGTATTAGAAAGGCTCTCCAGTACAACACAGAGAACAATGACTGCTCATACATGAACTCCAGAGATGCTCAGGACACAGGGTAAAAAGGGTCATCCTGAGCCCATTTTAAATGGTAACTCCAAGTTAAAGAGGTAATTTGCTTTAAGAATAATTTCTTTATATGGAAAGACTTACTGCTAAGATTGTCTTTAATGTACAAAACCCAAGCCAAATGGCAATTTCTCTTCTAATTCAAAACTAACAGGAAAACAAACAAGTGATTTCATAAATAATTATACCCAAGCTCTGCACCATAGCAGCACACTGCGCAAGTGCATCCCCCAGGAGAGGAAAGGTTAATAAACTGTATGGAACTCATTTGGAAACTCAGTTTCTGAACAACAGAAAGGCGCAATCGCAACTCTCCATTTTATATAAGGTAAAGGCAAAACATCAGCAACTGCTGAGTGGGCAAACTCCTTCTCCTGTTGACAATAAACTTCGCTTCACCAATAATGTATCTGCTACAATGAAACAGCATGAAAGCACAAATGCTAAAAGTAAAAAAGGGTCTGCAGAAGACAGAAAATAGAACTATTTTCAAATTGCTTTACAAGACACGCTTAGGACAAACCAATGCCTGCTGAGTGATGCCTGACTAATGGTCACACCACTTCAAATAGTATCCTTTCAAAGAGATTTCACACAAGTTATGATAGTACAGCAGCTTCTAGCCCCTTCCATATTCCCAAAGTAAACTGCCAAGACTGAACCCCACAATCCCATAACTTTTGTTGAAGAGAATACTCATAGGGAAGAGTATTCACATGGGAAAGAGAGAAAAAACAGCATACAAAACAAACAAAGAATGGAAAAGGTCAAACTGCAGCTCTAAAGTAAGAAATGCCTCCTAGACCCTGGATGACCAACTCAACAGTCAAGCTGCTGAACAACCTGGTTTTAAGAGTTTCAGGAATAAGTTCTTACTTACCCAGCTTGAATGAGCTCATTGAGTTTTACTGCATTCTTGTCATCCATACCTTGAGACAACAGAGTGAATTAGGATTTGAAGTGATACAGTCATGGCCTTTTTAGTGCTCAGATCAGTTTTCAAGCTATTACATTTTATGCTCACATAGGATTAATGTGCATAAATACGCTATTACACACACATGCTGAAAAGTTTCTATTTTCATAATGTGCAAGCTTTACATGATCCTTGCCAGAAAAACTGCATTTTACTCATGGATTAAATAACCCTAGCTTGGGTGCTGGGCATTAATACAGCATATTACATAATATAGTCATCTTGGGTTGCTGGGCATTAATCTGACACTGCAATATTAAGAAGAGAAGCTTCCTCATCTTCCTGCTCAATCACTGTTGCTAAGGCAGCACAGTGTACTGAAAGAGCATTGAGCCCTCAGTGTTGAATGTGATAAAGTGAATAAAAACAATAGAAAACAAGTGCAATTCTTTTACACTTTTACATTTTTAAATGGACATAATGGGAACTTGATTTATAGTTTCTATTATAGTCAGGCCCAAATCTGCTTACCAAACAATTAACCTCCCTCTAGCAATGCTGAAAGTATTCACGATACATTTGTGTGTCTTGGCAGCTCTATGTAGGTTATATCAGTTTCTGGGAAGATGGAATTAGATGAATATCACAAGAGGAAGGGGGAAGAGGAGAGGTGGGAGAGGGGAACAAACCACTTTCACCAACTGCATCTCTGCTCTGGAGAAAGGCTGAGAGAGCTGGGCTTGTTCAGCCTGAAGAGGACGCTCCTTAAGCAGAGACCTTAGAGCACCTTTCAGCACCTAAAGGTGCTACAAGAAACCTGGAGAGGGGCTTTGGACAAGGGGCTGGAGAGACAGGACAACGGGGAATGGCTTTAATCTAACAGAGAGGAGATTGAGTTGAGATCTTAGGCAGAAGCACTTCCCTGTGAGGGTGGTGAAGCCCTGGCACAGGGTGCCCAGAGAAGCTGTGGCTGCCCCATTCATGCAGTGTTCAAGGCCAGGTTGGATGGGGCTTGGAGCAACCTGGTCTAGTGGAAGGTGTCCCTGCCCATGGCAGGGGGTTGGAACTGGATGAGCTTTAGGGTCCCTTTCAATCCAAAACATTCTATGATTCTATGATAAAAGATGTCTTCCATTCTTTCCTTTTCGCCTACTATTTTCTAATATTTCATTTGCTTTCTGTACATCATGTGCTTCTGTAAATCCTTTTCCAGTGATTTCTAACATTTGATTTGCTTTTTTATCTGCCACCAAGTTCTGAGATCATTTACACATCTAATTGCTTTGTTTTCAACACTAAAACAGAGAGAACCTGAGCTGCACACATTTTTACCTGTCATCTGCGGGTATTACATGCAGTGTATCCCACAGATAGCAAAGCTAAAGAAATCTTTTAAAGAAAACGGAGACTAATTCAACACACTAAAAAGGTCTTTAAAAATACAAATACATTTAATGAAAAGATACAACAAATCACAGCAATAGAATACAATGACCGCAAACTCTGAGTAACTCAAAAGTGAAACTGTATTAGACACTGTCAGCTTCAAGGGTAGTCACTTCCGATTCTACCATGTAATAACAATTTTAAGTCATTCATACTCACATCCCCCAATCTTTTTCCTCAGTTCCCCATAGCAGATTAAGCCATAAAGCTCCAAAGAGGATTTTTTCAGCCCTTGAGAAAACACTGGAAAGCAGAAAAGGTGGAAGTGAGATGCAGACTGCAGATACCCATACACAGCTACACTGCAGATACCCATTTCAACACTGAACATGAGATTATTTGTATTTTCAATGAGACAAACATCTTATACAAGATCAGACTGAGTTCTGTTTCAAGAAACACCATAATGAGACAAGTTCACCAATTTCCTTTCGGTGACTTAAATATCTGGGAAATGCAACATCTTTTAGATTACAGGAAAAAAAAAAAAAGCTGCTTCTCTAGGATTTAAACAAATATGCAACAATTCAATCTGCAAGATAAAGCTAATTTATAATAAAGCTAACTCTGGCATCACTTAACTGTTTATGATTTTTAAGGGAGATGCCCAGATGCCCCCACAAAAATGCATACAGAATTCTTTCTTCTATGAAAATTAAGAAGCAGGTGTGAATTTTCCAGAAAACAAAAAATGTTTCTGTGCATGAGTTCACTGTAGAGATTTAATGACTTCCAAAAACCTTCCAGGATTTTTTCCTCCTTTCTCACCAACACAGATGATGTGGACATTATTATTGCTAACAGATCTAAATGTCTACAACAGTGCGGAAAGACAGTCTTGTGGTTTACAAAACCAAATTAGTTAGTTAGTTAGGTTAGAATAGTCATTCTTATCTGTTCATCGAGAACTCAGTTCTCTGACTTGCAGACTCATTTAATCTCAAAATCCAGGTACACATATTACTACTAATACTAAGGTTAACCAAGTTCTTGACCTTACAGGTATAGATATAGAACTTCACATTATCCAGAAAACAGATTAAGTTTCCTCATGACATTCTCTTTTTTTTTTTAAGTTCTTCCATACTGTGTTTGCTGTAACATCTGTTTTTAAACAAAATGCTAATGGATTCTTTCATCTTACAATACTGCCTTGCTTTAAATAAGACCTCCAAAATTCACGTTCTGACAGGTGTTTTACGTGTGTAAGTCCTCCTTTAGATCCCAGTCCACCTGTATCTCAGGAACAGACAAAACCATTTCATTAAAGAGACTATATCATACACTATCTTTCCGCTCCTTCAGCTTTTTTCAAGCCATCTCTATCTCTCATTAATGAGTTCTTTTTAACTGGAGAGGCTCTGGCCACAAATCACATAGATGAATTTATTACCCCAACTTTGGCTGATGTTAGAGAGTTGTATCAAGATCAGAAAATTCAACCACCATGAAACTGCCATGATTTATGCAACTTGGAATACAGCATCTGAAGTATAGGAAAGCCCTGGAGATCTTTACTTGGTCAACAAGCTAACAAGAAAACTGACATTCTTCGTACCTTAAAAATCAAAAGAACTGGATCTCAGTAAAATCTGTTCACTCTGAAATACACGTCTTTAACCCATTATTCAGATGAGGCTACCCACAAACTGACTTGACTTCTCACTGCCCATTATTGAATAGGACAAATTTGATAAAAATCCATTATCAGTGATCATACATTAGTATTATTGTTACAAAACACCATTAGCAGTACTTATGACTTCCAAATTTTGTTTTCCTGGGGAAGAACACAAGAGGGGAATATGGCAGTGGGAATCCTAAATTACTGAACCAATCATAGAACTTAAGGCTTATTTAAAGTGTGAGCAAATATTTCAACAATTACACTTGTATCAGACATTTTTATTTTTTTTAACTTCTACTGTCCCTCTAGAAGTGCAAAGTAGGGCTGAAGTCAATTTGCTCAATGAAGTCATGCCTGACTAACATTTAGGCAGCTGTCCTCAAAAGTGGGTTCCTGAGGGGGAAAAAACCCTGTATTCCCTTGAACCTGGCTTGTCCCCAGTATTAATGGTAGGATCAGTGTTTATTGTGCTGTGGTGTATTCATATAAAAGCAGCGATACAAATACCAGTTTTTGCAAAGCATTTTCCAAAGCCCATGAAGTATGGCCACACTGACGAGAACAACATGAACACAACATGTTCACAGACATCCTATTCAGTACTCATTTTCTGATCTCCAGCATTCCTGCTCTCCATGATGGCACTGAAAAGCAGGACTTAACCCTCATGAGGCTGTGAGCTCTACGCTAAGCCCATGTCATTGCATACTCACCATTATCAAAGTCAATGTACTTGGAGATCTTGTGCCAGGTGCGGTAGTAGAAGTGGCGGACCTGTTCCTTATTCTTCACCATGCTTGCAGGTTTGCCCTTCTTCTTGTATTTCAGAGCAATGTTGTTCTGGATAGCCTCAAAGTCCTTCCCATGCTAAATAATAAATAAAACAAATACAAATACTCAAAACCAAACTTGTGTCTTGCCATAAGACAATAAAAACAATGACTTCAGGGGTTCTTCTTGGGAAATCAGATTTTCAAGGTCATCAACAAAATCTTGGGTATCAAAACTCAACAGCAAAAGAATGACAGTGATATCCTTTATTTTATATAAAGTGCATTTCAGATGCCAAATTAATTATTTTCCAATTTTTTGCACTGTTTCAAAATAAAAACTGTAAGTTGCTAGCAAACTTTAAAAAAAACAAACAACCCAAACAACTTCACTCAGAAATGTGCTGAGCAGCAGGACTGAAAATCCCAACTCTCTCCCTCAGATTTCTTTACTTTCCTCTGCACTTTCCCTCCTTCCTCCATTTCTAACTAGGGTGAATGAAAAGCCTGTAATATATAACAGCTTAACTTTAATTTACAGTAAATTTCATGTTCCAGTCATTAGAAATGTAAAATCTGAGTTTCAAATAATGCAGGAAAATAGTCTTCTTTTTTTTTTTTTTTTCCAATAAAAATTTCTATCAGAAAACACAATTTTACACTGTAGGTCAGTCCAAAATTTATTCTCAGGGTAAAACCAACACACTCAAGTGTCCCTCTAAATTAATTAATTCCTGTAAAATCACTGGAGTTCGAAAGAGGAAAATTTTATTTTATATATAGCATCACTGTCCTCCTGCTATCGCAAAATTTCTTCGTATTCAAAAGCGGTTGGAACTGATTCAAACACAAAGTGTGAGAACCTCTTTTAAAAGGTAGTAACACAAAATTATTGGGAATGGGGGACCAAATTTTGGGATGGAGTCCCAAATCCACGTTAGGGAAAAAAGTCGTAAGTTTTGAGTGATGAAGTGATTTAAAAATTACATGATTACCAGGAACATCACTACAAGTCAGAGGAGGTAAAGAGAGAAAACAGTGGTTTAAAAGTGTTCACTTTTTCCACACAACACATGTGTAAATCATGCCTACCACTAAAAAATGTAAGAAGATCCACACGTGCAGAAAAACCCTCACCAGCACTGCTTTTGTTTTCCCCTTTAGTACGTATTTTCATAACAGAAGTGCTCTTAAAATAATCCTAAACCAGGAATACATCGTACATGTCATATGAAATAAAAGATGATTTAACTTCTCCTTGTTTCTCAGACTTACTACTGAACTGGTTCAAACCCTTCTCTGACCAAAGCCCAAGCACAGTGCTGACCGTTTTTACCAGAAAAGAACATATTTTCTTGTTTGAGAATACTACAGAATAAATGTGTTGCTTTTGAAAGTTGGGATGGGGACACTACGCTATGTATTTATTCCTCATTTGAAACAGAGCTGTTTCTGAAATGTATCTGAAAAATAACTGGAATTATTATAAACATTTATGAATAAAACACAAATATTTCACAAAAAGAGCTTTTATCGTCACCTGGTTTATAGCCAGTTGTACAGAAAAGTGTGATTTCATCATGAAAATCTCAAATGCATCAACCTTCTCTAGGAATACTCAGATACTACACGAAGCCATCTAAGTGTGTTATTGTACCTCATATAGTCCCTCGAAGAAAGTATTTTTGTCCTCTGTGCTCCACGATTCCCACTGCCTCCTGACCTTCTTTCCTTCCTCCTTCTCTCCAGCTGAGGAGCCCAGGTTCCTTGCTGTTGACTTGGAATTCCCAGCAGGATTGCTGGGAGGAATTCCTGATGTACCACCAGATGCAGTCCCTCCATTATCTGCTGCTGCAAAAAAAGCATGACCAGAATGAATATCAAAGAGGATGGCTCGTGGGTAGAGGTAAGTGAGGAACTCGGAATTTTAAGGAACTCAGAATTTCCTCCTTCTTCATGACTCCCTTCTGTACCAGGTTTGATTTCAAGATATTTCACCTGAAATACAATTTTTATATAACAAGATTTATGTTAAAGAAATAAAATCTCAAAGAGTGAAAAACAAGGGGAAGGTTTCAACAGCAGATATAAGACAGATAAGCAGGAATACCCCAAAGCAACCTCTAAAAGACAACATATACTTTGATGCTTATACACTGGTGTGCTAAAAGTCTGCAGCTGAGGAGAACTTCTGAGTGATGCTGAACATGCATGTGGCAATAAAGCAAACTAATGACCAGGAGAAAATGGATGGAGGTTCACATCCTTGTCTTTGGTCTTGATCCTACTGCCTCCAAAGTAACCCTGGTAACTAAACGACGGAAACATGTCCAGTGAAGTTCATCACATGACAATGGATCAGCTATCTCAAGAGCCTGATCCTCAGTGTGAAGAGCACCACCTCAGACACTGAGCTGATCTAGGATGGCTAAAGGTATCCCAGAGAAAGGGATACCTTGAGCTGTCCCCACCTACTTCTCCTTCCCTTGAGCTTCTCCAAACTCTCAACCCCTTTTTCCCCAAATCGTTGTGGCACTTTTGAAAAAAGGCACAGAAGTGTCACCTTGATTATATCTTTGTCAGTTATCAGCACACCAAGGAACAGAGATCAGAAACAAACCAAATCCCAAAGATCAGAAAACCTGGAATGAGGATAAAGTCTGACAGAACCAAGAGAATCTGCTGTTTATGCAAGCAGGGCAGATGGAAGAAAATGGGATGGAGAAAATGCAGGAAGGTGAGAGCTAAACCTACTGCTGGAAGATTCCATTCTCTCACCTTGATTCAGAAGAATAATCCTTTGTAACTTTTTGTGTTTAATTACCTGTGAAACTATGAGTCTTTCAAAGACATTTTGATCAGCAAAAACATTAGAAACTAACCTTAAACCTGTGATCTACTGACAACAGAAATGAAACCAAGCATCATGCTTGGCTGACACTGCAAGAGATTATCAGAATGTTAATTCCAGTTACAGACCTTTAAAAAACAAAACATAAACTCAGGCCAGCCAATTATTTGCTTATAAATCCATTTTGCACAATACAGTGGTCCCAACTAGTTTCCCATTTTTACACACTGTCACAGTTCCATCATATTTAGGCTTAAAATGTTGTTATCTTTTAAAATCTTTCAAGTTCTGTAAAGCAGCTTGTTTACCTGACACAGTCAGTGGTTTTGTATCTATACATACATACAGACCTCATTCAAGACCCAGAATATCCAAGTTTGATAATCCTAATATTATTTAAACAAAGAATATCAGAAGAATCAACTGCTACAGGCTTACTATGCTTTAGAGATTTGAAAGACTTGTATGTAAATCTGAACTGTAACTATTCAGTTGCAATTTGAAAGTAATTCCATTGGGTGAGAAAATCATATTTCTCCTAATCCTAAAAATCTGCTTCTTCAAGTGAAGAACATTTGAAGTCAAGCCTGGAATCCAATAAGATGTGTGTGAAGAAATTTTTTTCCTGCACACAATAAATATTCACTCGACAACAAATATGATATTGCAACAATTTTAAGGTTAATGTTTCTTTTGTTTCTATGAAATGACTATTCGATCCTTTTGAAGAAAATGACTGTCACTACAGGGATGCATGTGAGGCAAAACATGAGAAAGAATTGGACATCTTGGAGAAAACCAACTTCTCAAACACCTTCTCTATTTCCTAAAGCTTTCATCAGCCACTGATACAGTGCCAGAATTAAAATGCTTAACTTTCAATTACTGTGAAGGTAAAAAAAAAATCCTTAAAATAAAAAGGAAACCATCACAAACCCTGAGCACTTCAACAAATGGCTGAGGAGAAACCCAACAACTTTAAAGACACAGAATTGCTTCTTTGCTCGGCAAGTGTGGGACTGGAATATCACAGCATGCATGATACAGAAATACAAATATTAATATTTAAAGTCTTTGGTTGAGAAAGGGGAATTCAAACACACAAGTGCTTGACTTCAATCTACGTTCTCCTGGTACAGCAAGCTCCCAATGAAAAAGATGTCCTATCCAGGTAATTGCTTAGAGTACTGTAGATGAAGATCTAAAAATTCCAATATACTGTCACCTCCACAGAGATCTTATATGCCATTTAATTCTTTCAGGAATTAAGTAGTTTGCTCTATCAGTCCTTCACATAAACTTTCTTACTACTAAGCATGGTAGTGTTTCTCATGGGGTTACCACAATCCACCCTAGAGTTCACTGGATCTCAGTAAGGTAGCAGATTGCAGTATACCCTAAAACATAGTATTATAAACCAATTGAGGGTAATAGGTTGAAGAAAAAGTAGTCATACATCATTAAATCACATCCCATAAATTCATTCTTTCAATCTCACTGTATGGGATTCTTGTAACACACAGAACAGCTAACAAGTCTTCATCCTCTCACAAATGACAGATGAGGATGATCATTAGTTCCCAACAATAGGCTATTTAAAACTTTAGCAATGCATTAGAACAACAGGGTCTGCAGAGGGCAGCTAGACCATTACTGCTGCAGAGCTCCATGGGAGAGGAAGGAGCCTTGCTCTAACCATCTACACAAATGCTTGGTCTAAGGAAAATCGTTTCTATAACGAGAATGCTGCAGATGTGACAAGGACAAGACTGCCATTCTACCCAGCCACTGGACTGGACATCCACCACACAATTACAGCTATAACTGTACATGAACTATATGAACTATAACCCCCAACAAAGTCATGGCTTAGAACACCAATGTTTCAGAGAAACTTACTCATTCCTTTCATCCGATTTTCTCTACCCACCTGTATGCCCCATTATTAGAACTTCATCTACCTGTGAATAGCATGACATCATCTCAAGCTCTGTTTTCTGTAGAAAAAGCTGTTGTCTTTGTATTTCTAAGCAAAACACAAACACTTGCAAAAATTTATATAAAGGCATTTAAAGACTGCAATTAAAAGAAAACTGATATGAAGATGACAAACACTGCATGGAATCAAATAATCGTGTCACTGACAGCATCAGTGTCTAATCATGGCTACAGCCACAAGAAGTTCTTCCTTCCAGGCTCTACCTCATCTTAGGGTTTACTTTTCAGCTTTCCACTGGCAGCACTTATAGGCCAGCCAGTTCCTATCTGTGACAGATTCCACATCCATAGAAGCTGGAATCCCCAGAGTAAATCCCAATACTCCCATTGAATCATAGAATAGTTAGGGTTAGAAATGACTTTAAGGGCACCTAATTCCAACCACCCTGCCATGGGCAAGGACACCTCACACTAGACCATGTCACATAAGGCTCTGTCCAACCTGGCCTTGAACACTGCCAGGGATGGAGCATTTACCACTTCTTTTGGCAACCTGTTCCAGTGCCTCACCACCCTCACAGGGAAGAACTTCTTCCTTATATCTAACCTGAACTTTCCCTGTGTCCTGGGTTCAGCAGTAGCAGTCATTTTTCTCCTTCTTAGTAGCTGGTGCAGTGCTGTGTTTTTGACTTTCAGCCTGGGAACAACGCTGACAGCACCGATGTTTTTAGTTGTTGCTAAGTAATATTCACTTCGACCAAGGACTTTTCTGAGGATCATGCTCCACCAGGGAGGAGCAGAAGCTGGGAGGAAGCAGACACAGGACACCTGACCCAAACTCGCCAACTGGGTAATCCATACCACAGCACGTCATGCCCAGTATATAAACCAGGGGCAGCTACCTGGAAGGGCTAGATCACTGCTCAGGTCGGGCTGGGTATCCATCAGCAGGTGGTGAGCAGTTGTATTCTCTTCCCTTGTTACTTCCCTTATTATTATTATTACTGGTGGTAGCAGTAGTGGTTTGTGTTATACCTTAGTTACTGGGCTGTTCTCACCTGTCGTGGCTTAAACCCAACCACAAACCTCGTTCACTCACTCCCCCCCTTCTTGCCCTCCCCCTGCTTCTGGAGGGACGGAGAGGAGAATCGAAAAGAATGCAACTCCCACGGGTTGAGATAAGAACAGTTTAGTAACTAAGGTATAACACAAATCACTACTGCTACCACCAATAATAATAGTGCTAAAGGAAATAACAAGAGGAAAGAATACAACACCTCAACACCAGTTGACCCATAACTCGCCCCACTCCCCCCAGCCGAGCGCCGACTGATACCTTCTCCAACCCTGCAGTCCCAACCCTTCCCGGTCACTCCACGTTACATCCTGGGCATGACGTGCTGTGGTATGGAATACCTCTTTTGCTAGTTTGGGTCAGGTGTCCTGTCTCTGCTTCCTCCCAGCCTCCCCTCCTCCCTGGCAGAGCATGAGGCTCAGAAAGTCCTTGGCCAGACCAAACATTCGAGCAGCAACTGAAAACATCAGCGTTATCAGCACTGTTCCCAGGCCAAAAGATCAAAACACAGCACTGTACTAGCTCCTAAGAAGGAGTAAAATGACTGCTGCTGCTCAACCCAGGACATCACCTCAACCCCTGGGAGTTATATTCTTTCAATTCTCCTCCCCATCCCTCCGGGAACGAGGGGAGGAAGGGAGAGAGTGAGCTAGTGGCTGCGTGGTTCTGGGTTGTCTGTTGGGCTCAAACCACAACACTTCTTTGTGGCACCCAATGTGGGGCACGAAAGGTTGAGGTAACGACAAATCTGACCAGTGCGTCAAATCATGTCTGTGATAAGCATTCATTGTTTTGGATTAATAGTCACTTGTTGCAATGCTGATTTATTGGCTTTCAAAGCTGTTGCTCTTGATCTCAGAGTTTCAGCATGCCGTACCTTACTTTTAGCCAGGATTTGCTGTTTTAGTGTTTAGCAGCTGGGGGACCCAGGCTGGGGTTACTGTTTCACTGTACTTCATGGCAATGACTTGTAATACAATTGACTCATTGATTATGAATTTGGGGTGGTAGGTGTTCCCAGTGTGGTCATCACTTCTATACTTTGGGAGGTATATAATGGAAGTGTTTAGCAATTACACATCTTCTCTCCTCAGGTGGTCAGCCTATGAAGGAGACATTCCCTCACACCCTCTGCCCCCCCACCAGGCTATTTACAGTAGGAGTAGATTCTGGAAGATTTAAAGATCCTGAACATCCTTTCAATGCCCTGGAAAGCACCCTGCTCCTCTTGCTGGGAACCAGCTTGTTGCTGTACATGCTCTCTATGTTTTGCCTATGGCGTGACCACCCTGAGAATGCCCAATCTTGTCTGATTGGAAGTTAAGCAGGATCTGGCTCAAGTCTTGTCTAGGAACAGATGACAATATAAGAGGACCACCAAGAGATTTTCCCAAGGATGGACAGCCATGAGTGGCAGGGTGTGTGGGACAATATGGGCAAATATCTAGTCCCACAGGTCCCTCCACTGCTTTGGAAGCGTCAGAGGTTGAAAGCAGGTGTATGCAGTCCCCAGTGACAAGTTGCAGAAACTGCTGAAGGAGAGGGAGAATCAAGTCAGTTTGCCAAGGTGAAAGCCATCCAGCTGGCCCTGGACATTGCTGAACGAGAAAAGCGGCCAGTACTTTATCTCTATACTGACTCATGGATGGTGGCAAATGCCCTTTGAGAGTGGTTGCAGCTATGGAAGCAGAGCAACTGGCAACACAGAGGTAAACCCATCTGGGCTGCTGCACTGTGGCAAGGTATTACTGCCCAGGTGCAGAACCTGGTGGTGAAGGTACGCCATGTAGATGCTCACATACCCAAGAGTCGGGCCACTGAGGAACACCAGAACAACCAACAAGAGAATAAAGCTGCTAGGACTGAAGTGGCTCAGATGGACTTAAACTGGCAACATAAGGGTGAATTATTTTTGGCCCAGTGGGGCCACGACACTTCAGGCCATCGGGACAGAGATACAACATATAGATGGGCTCATGATCAAGGGTCGAACTCAACAATGGACACTATTGCCCAGGTTATTCATGACTGTGAATCGTGCTGCAATTAAGCAAGGCAAACGGTTACAGCCTCTTTGGTATGGAGGACGGTATGGGGAGGCCTGGCAGATTGACTATATCACACTCCCACCACCCCACCAAGGCAAGCACCATGTGCTTACCATGGTGGAAGCAACCACAGGATGGCTGGAAACATACGCCGTGCCCCATGCCACTGCCCGGAACACTATCCTGGGCCTTGAGAAACAGATTTTGTGGCGACACGGCACCCCAGAGAGAATTGAGTCAGACAATGGGACTCATTTCCAAAACAATCTTGAAGAGACTTGGGCCAAAGAGCATGGCATTGAGTGGGTATATCACATCCCTTACCATGCACCAGCCTTTGGGAAAATCAAACGGTACAATGGGCTGTTAAAAACCACACTGAGAGAAATGGGCGGTGGGACTTTCAAACACTGGGATACACACTTACCAAAAGCCACCTGGTTGGTCAGCACCAGAGGATCTGCCAAGAGGGCTGGCCCAGCCCAGTCAGAACTTTTACATACTGTAGAAGGGGATAAAGTTCCTGTGGTGCACATGAAGAATTTGCTGGGGAAGACAGTCCGGGTTATTCCTGCTTCAGGTAAAGGCAAATCCACTCATGGGATTGCTTTTGCTCAGGGACCCAGATATACTTGGTGGGCAATGCGTGAAGATGGGGAAGTCCGATGTGTACCTCAAGCGGATTTGATTTTAGGGGAAAACAGCCAATGAACTCAATTGTATGCTGTTGCCTGCTACATAGCACTTTTATAGCCCACCAACTAGATGTCTTCAGGTCACCAGCAACTGGCCCTAACTTCCCTCTGACCATCATCCCAACAAAGACCACTTTGATGAAACCAGTCAAGCTCAGCAGTGACCAGATGAGTTCCACGGTGTCATCAGCAGGCAACAATCCAACATTGCACACGGTCTCTCCTGCTCTGAAAGACTGCTACAAGAGATGGAGCCCAACATCATGGACTAGCTGAACTCAACAGCTTTATAGGGATTGGTCCATGCACTAAGAAATGATATCTCTCTCTTTGTGTATGTGTGGATATATGTGTATATATATGAGACAAGAGGGATGGTATACTGAAAAATGTGGGATCTGAGCATGATGTGAATGGTATGGAATAGGGAGTTGATACTGTCCTGGGTTCAGCAGCAGCAGTCATTTTTCTCCTTCTTAGTAGTTGGTGCAGTGCTCTGTTTTTGACTTTCAGCCTGGGAACAGCGCTGACAACACCAATGTTTTTAGCTGTTGCTAAGTCATGCTTACTCTGACCAAGGACTTTCTGAGGATCATGCTCCGCCAGGGAGGAGCAGAAGCCGGGAGGAAGCAGACACAGGACACCTGACCCAAACTAGCCAGCTGGGTAATCCATACCACAGCATGTCATGCCCAGTATATAAACTGGCGGCAGTCACCCAGAAGGGGTAGATCTCTGCTCAGGTCGGGCTGGGTATCCATAAGCAAGTGGTGAGCAGTTGTATTCTCTTCCCTTGTTATTTCCCTTATCATTATTATTATTGGTGGTAGCAGTAGCGGTTTATGTTATACCTTAGTTACTGGACTGTTCTTATCTCAACCTGTGGGAGTTATACTCTTTCCATTCTTCTCCCTATCCCTCCGGGAGAGGGGGGAGGAAGGGGGGAAGAGTGAGCTAGTGGCTGTGTGGTTCTGGGTTGCCGGCACGGCTTAAACCACAACACCCTGTTTCAATTTGAACCAGTTAGCCCTTCTCCTATTGCTACAGTCCCTGATGAAGAATCCCTCTCCATTATCCTTGTAGGCCCCTTCAGATATCAGAAGGCTACTCTGAGGTCTCTACACAGCTTCTCTTCTCCAGGCTGAACAGTCCCAACTTTCCCAGCCTGTCTTCATGCGGGAGGTGCTCCAGTCCCCTGATCACCCTCACAGATCTCCTCTGGAGTTGCTCCAACAATTCCATGTCCTTCTTATATTGCGGACACCAGAACTGTACACAGTACTTTAAGTGGAGTCTTACAAGAGCAGAGTAGTGGGGCAGGATCACCTCCTTCGACCTGCTGGTCACACTCCTTTTGATGCAGCCCAGGATACGACTGGCTTTCAGTGCTGCAAGCACACAGTGTTGCCTCATGCTTAGCTTCTCATCATCTAACATCCCCAAGTCCTTCTCCGCAGGGCTGTTCTGAATCACTTCTCCTTCCAACCTGTAGCTGTGCTTGGGATTGCCCTGACCCAGGTATAGGACCTTCCACTTTGCATTGCTGAACTTCACAGGTTTGCATGTATCTCAGTATGCAAGCTGGTTCTCCCATTGGTGGTCTACAGGCTTAGCTTGCAAAATCTCAGCTTCTTCAGGAGTCACCAGTCAACCACAGGTGGAACATCCATGAGGGAATACTTTATAAACTAGACAGTATTTTCCCATACTCTTGCATGCCCCAGCCCAAATTCTGAGTGTCAGGACACTGAACTCATTCCCCAAATCCCAGGATGTGAATGCCAACTTGTAACATGCCAGAAGGTTTCTTTCAGAACATTCTTTCTTCTCTTTTGGCTTATAGAGGAGACAATGGCAAGGCTAAACTACACAAGATCGCCTTCAAAAGTGGTTTCACCAAGATTCCCATTTAGAAGGCCCTAACAGAAAGCACCTTCATCAGCCTTTTTATTTCTACAAATCTGCATTATTGCTCAGCAGCCTCATGAAATGTACATCAAAGCATCTGTTGCCAACAGAGCTGGGTAAGCTGCCATCATCTATACTTTCCAGAAAGCTTCACAAGCATTTACTCTAGTGTAATGAAAAAGCAATCAAAGATAAACGTCTAAACTTTCTTTCTGACTGCCTGGTAAACAAGCCCCATTTCTAGCCACGTATCTTTCTAGTGGCAGATACTATATCATCTGCTCCAGTGAAGACACTAATTAGGGGATCCCACAGAAAGTGTGTGCATTAGGAATTTAAGAGAAGCCACTTGCTCTATGTAAGCACAACCCAACAAAGCTGCAGGCAGGATACAATTTACTTTTGTCGCCAAGAAATGTAGCTGAGAATAGCATGAGAGAATAACAGATGAGAGAAGGAGACAGACAGATTCATCCCCTGCAAGTCCACACTTCATTCTGAGTACCAATATCGTAACTGGAAAAAAAGTTTCTACCTCATAGGCCACCTCAATAAATAGTTCACCTAAGAAGGGTAAGTCCAGGACAGCTTATACCATATGGCATGGTTACACCAGATAGCACTCGTTACGAATCAACATCCTGTCTACAACAGGTGACTGTCCTACAAGGATACAGACATCCCAGCTTTTTCCACCTCTTATTATTTAGGAGACTTGCACAACCAAAATGTAGTTGAATATGTTTAAACTAACACACCACCAGTTCTCAACTGGAGTCTACAACAAAACTCAACCCAAGGCTTGCTTTTCTATGGGCAGTATATATCTAATATATGATATACCAAACGCAGCACTATCTGAGCTAACCATGCAGAGATGTAAAAAATAAACATAGTTTATTATAAATTTGGTTATTCCTGCATCTCCAGTAAATCATTATTCTCTCATGCTTCCATTAAAAAACACCCATAAAGCCTCATATGAGGCTCCACCTCAACCACATGGTTGCACAAAGCTGTGGGCAGCCACCTTTTGAAGTTCAGTAGCTACTGCACAGGGCACATGGAAAAATCCTCCTCTTCTGGTATGCAGTGAGATACTGCGGAATTTTGGTCCTGAGCCACTTCTGAAGGGAGGGAAGGAAAACTGGGGTACGTGGGAAGACAAAGAATGAAAGAAAAACATGCCAGGATGGGATGGAAGGAGAAGTACCTAGTGTAAATGAGATGGACAGAATTAAGAATATTAGAACAGGGGACCATGCCAGTAGTTTTTGGATATTCTTGCCCTAGAGAAGAAATGCTGGAGGAATGGCATTTCAAATGAAGGTTGCAAAACATTCTGCAGCACAAAAATCTGGCAAGATACAGCAAAATCATATTGTAAGTATATCCATTAGGTACCTTGGTATATGTATTCTTTCCACAGGGGAGGACAGTACCTGATTTAATTCACATGGTACATGACATGCAACTTTGGTGCACTGAAACAAACTGGACTGGTGTCTAGCAAGTTTTCTGTGACGCCAAAAGATGGAATGTTTTAATTCAATTAATTCTTTCAGCTGAATAATTCTTTTTTCAAGAAAGAACTGATTGTTACTGCAAAACAGATCCAAATACTTGTTTAGGCCGTTCTGCATGTTTTATGAATAAATCCAGAGCAACGACATGAAAGACATCTTCAAGCTTCAGCTCACCACCATTAGATTTTGTTACTATTTCCTCCTGACTTCACCCTGCATTAAGAAAACGGATAAAAACATGGAAATGGGAACACTCTAGTTCAAACTGAATCTATGGCACATGATGGTAATGTATTCCATATTTGCTTTTACCGAGGTGGGCAAAACATACACATGCATAGTCCAACCACCCGCTTAATGGAAAAAGCCCCAGAATACACCTTAAACCCTGTGCTCCCCAGCCCTGGGGTGTATTCATCTTTGAGCAGTTCTCAAAAATCCCTCTTCTTCATCCTTAGACTGGTTTGCTTCCTCTCCCTCAATGAACCTCCTTGCTTTTGAACTCTTATAATAAACTGTCTTCACTCACTATTCCTTCAAGTTACTCTGATTTCATACAAGTCACTTTAAGACTTACTTCCAGGCACTCATACTTGAAAAGGTGTTCATTAGTTGAGGTGGAAGCTAAAAACTTGAAAATACAATAAAAAGATGACCAACATTTTAAAATAAGGTAATAACCATTCTAAAAACAATGCACAGATTTACATATTTGTGCAGGAAATTTCAAAACTAAATGGCTGTTTCAAGTGAAATAGTTTTCAAAGTTTATTTTACAATGCTACTTTCTATGGCATTCTTGCCTTTAACTTGAAAGAGCAACTCAGTAGACAAATAGCAAGAGATAAAATCCAAACACTCAATTAAAAATTATGTCAGGGTAATCTGAAAATTAGCTTTTGTACATTCTACTAGGCAGAACTAGAGAACTGCTATCAACACTCTTCCCTGGACCATACTAAATTTGCCTCTGAGTGGGCAATCTCTTCCTGCCCTTTACAGTGAGGTTTACTTCATCAATACTTCGCTACAATGAAGCACCCTGAAAGCACAAATGCCAAAAGAAAAAAGGGATCTGTAACAGACAGAAAATAACAGCATTTTTAAACAGCTTTTAAAGACATGTCTAAGACAAGCCAATGTCTGCTGAATAAACTACAGTTTGAAAGAAATTAAGTTTTTTAATTACACTCCTTAGGAATAGCCTTTGACAGAGTTTTCACTTTAGAATACACAGATTCTAAAGCCAGGACCACTTTAATAAAATTTTAAGGGTTAATAAAATTTCAAGGGTTACAATAGCAATACTGACAGACTATGGTAAAATCAAGTCTCTGGTATCACTGGACCAAGCAGAAGTATAGTCTAGTCACTCTGACTGGCCAATGTCAAAAATTACCTTTGCAGCCATCACCTTGACTGTGACATGCGAAATGGAAAAGCTGCCAGTTTTCAGAGCTGATCCAAAGCATAGGCATTTGAACTTTTTAGCATTTTTGTACTTACAAGGGGAGGAGAAAGTTGATGGAAGGACTTAAGTCCAATATTTATGAGTAATCTTCATCCTTCCTACGGAAGCTAACTCTATGAGGCATTTTATTCAGCACACAAAGCCCTATATATTCTGATCACAAGACATTCCATTAGGGGGAATTCAGACAAGCCTGGAAAACCTCTCAGTATGCATCCCTGAATGTAAGGAACTCAGATTAGAATGGATTCCACTCTGTCTGTGGCCCTGTTCTCCAAGATTTGACAGAAGAATCTCAACAGTATCAGAGAAGTCAACTTTAATGCATTCACACCAAAACTAGCCAGGCAGAACTGCGGCTGGTCTTACAACTCAAAAAGTGAAATCACAACCATAGTTCTATCACTGTCTGTCACTTCTGGAGATTTAAGAAGCTTCCCCAAACCTGACACCACAGTCAAGTACAGTGATTACAAACATGATCTGTGACCAGTTACTGAAATAGCATTTTCTGTTCTGTATATAATTTTAATGGGATTATTTTGGAATCTGAATTGCAAAATAAACAAAGTTTGCCTTACAATTGTGTCAATACACCTAGTTAAAAATTGTTCAAAAACTGGAACTGCTCTAAAAACTGACACTGAATGTTTATGTACAAATATACAGACATGCATATACACATGCACAAAGATACATGTATTTTCTTCACACACATGTACACTTCCAGAGCAATGGAATAATTTCAAATGCATATATTCAACTTGTCAATCATGGACAACATGTGTACCCCAAAGAAACATCTCCTCGAATTTAATTCTACTTACAACCCTTGAAATAATGATCTGTAGTTAAGCGCTCCTGGGTATGTCATCTGCTTATTTGGTTTAATGCAACCAGGAGAAAAACTACGTACACCTTTCAGTTCTGCCCTCTAACATTACACATAGGAGTTCCTTACTTAAAAAGTTTAAGAGATTAAAAAGGACTTACTAAGATATTAAAAAAAATTTAAATACTTTAGTCAATTGTATACACTAACCATCAAGCAACCAAGTTCAGTAATTTTGTGGTGATATGGCAATAACTAAAATACCACCAACTGGGACTGCTTTATAATACAAAACCATCATAATCCACTAGATTGACCTCAGGGGCAGGCCACTGCAATGGACCAAGGAGTGAGAAAATCTCCAAGGCACATGGAGATTCCATTTTAGCAGACAAGAGTAAATGTTATTTCAAATGTTGAAGAAATCTCAAAGAGTTGTTTTCCTCAAAACTTATCAGACAATAACACCCAAGTATGTTTGCAGGAGGTATCCAAAAAATCAGTCTCAGGCATAGCTCAACGACAGTGCCAGATGTCATCTAGTAACTGCTGAGCACACACAATAGCACCAAGACATTCAAACATCCGTCTGGTTTTGAGCTACTGAAGTAAGAAACAAGAGTTGAAAAACACCCTAATTCTTATCTGCAATGCTAAAGTGACAAAGCATGCGTGTACGTATGTACATGATGTTCAGATGTGTGCAAAACAACCTTAATAAAATTTCAAATTCCATGGAAATGCCCAAACTGTTCTGAAACAGTAATGCAGAACTCACAAAACCTTAGAAACAAACATGTCGATATGTGTATTTCCTAGCTGCTTCCAAAATCTTTGGGCAAAACAGTCATAAAAAGAAGTAACTGGAGAAAACCAACAATGTCTTGCGGGTTGGGGTTTTTTCCCCTTTTTTAACTAGTACCCAGTATTTTGTTGTTATCCTAGAACAGAATTCGGAGCACAGCCACCTGATTAGACTGTAACTAGCTGTGTAATTTCCTAACCAAAATAACAGCAATTTCCTAAAACTCAAGAGGTGAAACGCACAAATTCATGGTCTGCTTCAATAATAGAGATTTTTTTTTCCTGCTTCACAGACACATCCAACCCCCCCCCCCGTTTCTGAAAGTGCAAAGAGGATAGTGGGCAGCAGAGAAGCTGAAGCCTTGGGACACAAAGAAGACTTCAGCTAGTGTGTGAAACAAGCCCCAAAACACCTTCCACCAAACCAGACAAAAGATGGAGGAGAATGACAACCCCCCAAGCCCATAGGTGACCCCCCCCAACCCCTTCCCTGTGTGCTTTAAGGGTGCCAAAACACTGTACCTTTGCTTTTTGCAGCAGCACTGCTGCCAACTGAGGAGGATGCCTGGGAATCCTTCTTCAGCCTCTTGCTCTGAGGTCTGACGCTGGACCTGAGAAAATGATGCTGGTCCTGGCTGTGGGAGGGCTGAAGGGAGGCCGGGGCCTGCGACAAGCTGGGGTTCGGTGCGGGGCTGCTGTTAGTGCTGTTGTTAATAATCTTCTCTTCTTTCTTTGTGCTGCTGCTGCCTGGAGCTGCCTCTCCTCCTCCTGCCCCTTCTTCTTCCAGGGACTCCTCATCTCCTGCTCTCTTGCCCAGCTTTTTCACCCCTTCCTCCCTGCCGCTCTCTCCCAGTTTCACTGTCATCCTGTTGGGGAGGAGAGAGAGAACAGACGGGGACACAGAGTGAGGACAGGGAGCCCCCCAGAGAGGGGGAGAAATCCCTGGTCTGCGAGGGGAGAAGTTTAGCTGCAGAAATTCCTCTCAACATGGCCGCCGTTGTTTGTTACTAAATCCCCTTTCGTTTGCTGTCCCGACCCAACAACCTGTGCCGAGGGCGGGAGGGGGAACGCCCCGCCGGACCCCCCCCCCAAAACCGCCCCAAAAGACAGCCGGGTTCCCCCGGCAGCCCTCAGGCACCTTCCCGAAGGGCTTCTGGGCGCCTTTGCCGGAGAAATCGCCCGGCCAAACTCGGGCGTGGGGAAGAGCTCGACAGCCGCCGAGAGGAAAGGCGAAGGCAGCCGCCGAACCCTGCAGAGTGGAGCGGGGCAGCGCGGCCGAGCCGGCGCCTAGCCCCCCATCCTACCCCTTCCGCGGCTCCTCGGGCTCCGGGGGGCTCTTCTTCCTCCTCACCATGGAGCCGAGGCGATCCGGCCCTCCGCCGGGGGGGGGGGTCATGTTGCGAGGCGCGGCGGCTTCTCCTCCTCCGTGCGTGTGTGTCTGTCTCTGGGGCTGGGACTGGCCGAGGCTACCTAAAAGCTCCAGCCGCCCCCCCCCGCCCCGGCACCTCTCCGCCTCTCTCCGAGGGGCAGCCCCGCGGCCTGCCACCTCCTCGGCCGACAGCACCGCGCCGCGGGCCGGGCGCCTGTCACCGCGGCCTCGAGGCGGCACCCCCGGCGGCTCGGACTCGAGGGTTCGTCATTTTATTGACACGAACCCCATTTATTCTCTTTAATTTCAGGGGCGACAAACTCCGCCGGCATCTGCTGTGGCTTCTTCCCCCTCACCTCGATGGGGCCAAGCAGAAAAGTTGTTTTAAACCATCATGTGCTGGAGGACCACTGCTGGAGCAGCAGAGAGGCATCACCTGAATCACATCCAGCATCTGGACTTGACCACTCACCCTGTGCCTCACTTCACACATCCCCTCAGTTCCACAGTTTGGGTTTTTTTGAATGCTTGGAACACCACACACACACACACACACTAAATTATATTAGGTGCTAAAACCCAACAACTGTTTGTTGGGATTTTTACACTTAAGGGAGTGTAAAAATACTACACCATATCTGCAAGAAGTCAACGTCCAAGAAGGAAACCACTCACAGCAAACCAGCAAGGAGCAACTGCCTTGTCACCAGAGCCCATCTTTAGTGGAGGGGAAAAGGGTAAAAACAAACAAGAGAACGAAATGCTGGATATCGCAAAGACTGGGATTGCCAGAGATGAGCCTGACACCAAAACAGCATTGTTCGAATAAGCAAGATGCATCAGCTTTGCACGGTGTGCAAGTTGGCGAAATCACGGTTTATGGGTTGTATTTCTACCATTAAAATAGTGCTTTTCCCTCTAATGATTTTCAACTAAACCGATTCAGAAGTGCAATGGGCAATGCTCCATTATTTACAAACACTCAGTAGACTGATTTGAACTATGGCTCTAAACTTATATTAACACTCACTTAACTATCCAGATGACAAGTCCCTAATTACAGACACAAACTTGTTCTCCACACCCCAAAAAACCCTGCAGTGATTTCAGTTACACTGAGGACAGAAATCTTCCCACTTTGACAGTCTATGCTCAAAACCTTCACTTAAATAAAGCTTGAATCTCCCCGATTTTAACTTTAGCTTTATTTCCACTGGCCTCCCTCAGTGATTAGCGAGGGGAAGCCAAAGAGACATATCTTGGGGGCAGTCACCAACGAGCGCAGCAAACACCAGCGCCCGCCCCACGTCCCAGAGCCGGTTCCTCGCAGCCTCCCGCTCCCCGGGACTGCCCTGCGCTCACCTCACCGCTCTCGGGGTCTTTTTCCTCCGTTCTCACACGGCTTCCGATTTCCCTTTTTCGTCCAGCGGGAAAACCTCAACCTCGCGGCTTTGGTCCCCTAGACCTCTACTCGGCCGCCCTGCCCTACGGCACCCAGCTCCCCTCAGGCAGGTCGCTTTCCCCGCAGGCCCCGGCGCCGCCGCTCCCGGTTGATCAATGGCCTGGACAGGAGAGTCAGGCCTGGCCAGGCCAGTGCCCCCGGCACACGGCAGACCCCGCGGGGCCCAGGGCGCCGTTTCCGCACCGTTCCCAACCCGCTTCCCCCCACAAGAGGCCCCGTCCCCCACCGCGGGCCTCACCTGCCGCATCAACGCCGCCGCGCAGCCTCCGCGCTCCAGCTCCCACGCCGGCGGCTGGCTCAGGTCTTCGGGGACCAGCAGCCCCAGGCACCCCCAGGCTGCGCCCCAGACCCGCCAGCTCGGGACGGGGCCGGCACGACCTGCAGCCACCGCGGGCCCCAGCAGCCCTCCCAGCTTTGCTGGCGGCGGCAGCCCCGCTCCCGGCCGCGGAGGCGATCTCTCTTCCCCACGCTCCTCCGAAGCCGCAGTCCTGGCACCCCCTCGGCCTGAAAGCCCTGCCCGCCGGACCCGCGGGGCTGGGCCGCAGTGAGCTGCGGATCGCGCTGCGCTCAGGCTGCGGCCACTCCACTTCCCCGTCACCCTGCGCCGGGCCGCGGGGGCGGGACAGGACGCAGCGCGCGGGCCCAGCTGAGCGCGCCGGCGCTCGCCACCCCGTACCCCAAACAAGGCGCCCCATTGGTTGGCAGCAAGCGGGAGCGAGCTGGGAGGCGGGTCCGGGGCCCTCCCGCAAGCCAAACAAAGCGCTGCGCGGGTAGGGAGATGGCCGCTGAGCGCAAAGGAAGAGGCAGCGGCTGGCGCCCGTCAGAAGAGGAGGCGAATCGCGACAGCTGGCTGATTGGCTGAAAGGAAAACCAATTGAGGACCGTATAGCCGGGGCCTTGGCCGTGGTCGGGGCTACCATTGGTCAGACTGCCGGTAAATCACCAGCTGCCCGGCCAATGGCAGGTCGGATGACGGCATGTGGCGTTCCGTGTACTGCTTGTCGGGAAAGCGGCTCCTGCGGTACGGAGGAGCGCAGCTGGGGCGTCGGGCTTAGCTGCCTTCCCACGGCCTTGCAGCTGATCCTGCGGCTGAGCCTGCCTATAGAGGTGATGAGGCGCTCCGCTAGCCCGCAGAGATCCCCTAGCCCAGGCGAAGTTGGGTCGCGGTGCAGGGCCCGTGGCCGCGCTTCCCAGGGCTGTCTGTGCTCTCCTTGGAGCCTGCAGGGACAGTGCCACGGTGCCCACCGGAGAGGCGCGGGGCTTGGTACAGAGCATCCTGCCGCAGCGTGCTCTTGGCGGCTCCGCAGTGTCGGTTGAAGAACCGATCGCTTCTCGTTGCTGTCGTAGGAGAGGAGCGGTGCCGCCGAGGCCGCGCCTCACAGCGCACTTCTTGCTGGATAGCGGTGTTAGAGATGTTAATAAGCTCTCTGTGGTTCGTAGAGGTTACAAATAACACATGAAATGATAAACGCGACATCTCCTGGGAAGGCTGCGTGTGTGCACAGCCCTGGCTCTCCCGCAAAGTTTGCACATCTGCAGCTGCCCTTCGCTGGGATCTGAGTTTTTAATCAACTGTCTACCAGGTTACAAAGCTTCAGTCAGCAATGAACTGAATTAAAGGGTGAATTTTGTTAGCTGACCTAACGTTCTGGACTGTTTTCCAGTCACTGCTCTCTGATACTTTGATGTGGTGACTTCACGTTAACTGTCAGAACGATTTCAGAAAATCCTACAACTAGTACTACATGAGATTTTATTTCCTTAATAAATCCCTTGTGGGAAGAACATTAGATGACTTTTAAATGTTGTGCCCATCATAGCAGGGAAAGGATGCTGTAGTTCCCTTCTGAGGAGAATCCTCATAATCTGTAGCTTAGAAGTCTTAACAATTTAAAGCTTTATGATGGCATCTAAATTCTGAAAGTTTGGGTTCCCATGGAGAGTGTTACACGTTTGATCTTAGGATGGTGAATTAAACTTGAACATGCCTTGGTCTATCTTGTGTCATCTCCTATAAATATGCTGTGAAGCATACCTGTGAGTAACCAAGTATATTGCTATAAATGGAACTTGTAAACAAAAGAGCCAAATTGCTTCATGGTCTTGTCTCCATTGTAGAGCTTTGCATTTAAATCTACATCTTAAATATATTTTTGTTGGGTTTGGTTTGGGTTGTTGTTTGGTTTTTGTTGGGTATTTTTTTTTGGGGGGGGGATGTTGTTTGGGGTTCTTTTTTTGTTTGTCTGATTTTGTAGGGTTTTGTTATAATGTAGCACAAAATCATACAGCTGATTTTTGCCAGTTGGTTTGACCACAACCAAGTTTAACCATGCTGACAGGAAACGATGCATTTGCCATCTGCAGAGCCATATATTTCTGTGGAGCTTTTGCAAAGCAAAGTGAAGATACATGCAGCTCCCCAAGGAGCTTGGAGTTGAAGGTTTCCACTCTGTATGTAAATAACTTCATATGCTTGAATAGCCCCATTGCCTCAAATGCACTGTTAAGGTGTGAAATTGCTCATGTGTGTAAATGTTTGTGAAAGAAAGACTGAGTGAAAAGGAGTTGGACTAGAGCGGAGAGGCAGGGGGTAGGCTGAGATGTCAAAAGACATTTGAACTCTCATTCATTCTTTTTTAACAGTAGGAAGGGTCCATGATCCAGCTTTGGCAGACCTGCAAGGGTACAAAATGCACATTGTCTTTCAGTGTTTGTGGGCGGGGTTTTCTAGGCTAGGCAAGAAGGTTAACCTGGATTTCTTGCACATCCTGTGTATTTTAACGTATGAATAAGAAATTGCCTTTTTAACAGAAATAGAGCACACAATGCAGAACATCCAGCATACTTTTGGTTTATATTGAGGTGGTTTTACTTTTGCATCTAATGTGCATGATCATTACATTCATTGTAACATGAAAATACTTTTCCAAAGCTCTTAGTTGTCAGAAGCCAATATAGCAGATGTTGTCCTGTATTTTCCTTTTAGGTTATTTAGAAGCTACTACAGTCCATTCATAACTCATTTTCTCTTTAAAGGCTTTTAAGTTGTTTAATCTGGCAAGTGATAATGGATGATCTTTATGTTACTAAGAAGTTCTTTCTCATCCAGGTAAGAGGATTTAAACTGGAGGTCAAACTTTTGTTGTTGATCCTTTATGACTTACTAAATAGGAAGCACCTAACCATGCAACTTTATTTTTTTTATTCTCAGCGTGTGAGGTCAAGCCCTTAGAGGAAGTGATGAAATACAGTGTGAATGACTAAACTACTGCTGCCTGCTCTTAGCCTGTCCTGGAACTTCAGGGACTCAGAGCTGTTAGATGTCTTTTACAAGTGCAGCACTCAGAGGGGAAGATGTTAGGGTGCCCTTGTTCATTTGTCTAATTGGGATAGAAATCTTTTACAACAGGGCTTCTCTGTTGAATATTGGAGGGCAGGAAACTTTAATTTCCAGCTAAGCCTGCACAAGTAGGGATATGTTGTTTACTTATTGGGCAAAATTTTGTGTAACATTGAACCAGGCAATTATGAAAGCTGTAAAAATGGTCACTTGACCAGAAGCAGTTTGGGGGATTTTTAGATTATTTTTCTTCCAGCCAAGAAAGGGATGATGGACCAGACAATGGCTTAAGGCTCCTACTGGCCAGGTAGTTCTGACTTGATTGTACTGTGTGCAATTGTACTTGATTGTACTGTGACTCTATGTAGTTACAGTAGTTTCCTCATTAGCCTGGTTGTCTGAGAAAACAAGACATTTTCATATATGGTCTGCCCAAATACTCAGGTATGATGATATCAAAAATACAATGGGCACAGGGCAAACAGTCAGCTGGACAGAGCCAAAAAGTGAATTGCTGACTGGACTTTGGGAGTGCCACTTGAGTGAGCTAATGGTGGCATTACATGTCCAGGAATCCACCAAGAAGAGATGCCATGAATGACTTTGTTAGAGCTGATGCCTCATAAGGGAAAAAATGGAAAGCTGCAGGAAACAGGACTTTGTCAGTTCTGCTGCTCAGAAATAATTTGTTCTAGAGCAAATTATTGATTTAGTAGCAAGAAGGTGTGAAGCCAGTGTTTTGTCTCTCTGGCTAAAGCCTATCTCTGAGATCTGGAAGAGACACAGTGGATTTTAATGCAGTTTACCTCCCACCATTTTTTAATTTTTTTTCCTACTTGCTAAAAAAAATGATTTTTTTTTTTATTTTTTTTTTTTTGGTCAGAAGTATCCAGGTAATTGCTGTATCCTTCGAAAAGGGAAATGGTGTGAAACACCGCATGAATTACTATGTCACACTTGGCTGGAGTCAACATAAGTAGTGCATGCAGAAATTGCTGGTCACAGCTGTGCCAGAGGTTTCGCAGCTTCGCATCTGTGTAGAAGTGTTGTGACATCAGAGGAATTGCAAATGATTGTGGAGGCGACAGCAGAATGAGGATTGAGTCTTGAATTCTTTCTGTTGAAAATATGTTGGGTACAGGTGGCTGCTAAGGCTGAATGCAAAGGGGGGAAGTGTGTGGGAGGGCAGATGCAGGAGAGTTGTGTGGAGCTGCCTTCACTTAGAATCATGAAATTGTAGAATGGTTTTGGTTGGAAGGAACCTTAAAGCTAATCCAGTTCCAACCCCTGCCATGGGCAGGGACACCTTCCACTAGGCCGCCTTACTCCAAGCCCTGTCCAGCCTGACCTTCAACACTGCCAGGGGTGGGGCAGCCACAGCTTCTCTGGGCACGCTGTGCCAGCGCCTCATCACCCTCACGGGGAAAAACTTCTGCCAAAGTTTTCATCTCAATCTCCTCTCTGTCAGGTTAAAGCCATTCTCCCTTGTCCTGTCCCTACAGGCCCTTTTTGAAAGCCCCACTCGACCTTTGTTTTAAAATATGAAGCACCAACTCTTATTTCTAGTCAAAAATAAGTAGTGATTTATAGGAAGTGGACACTCCTGAAATACAGAAGTGCCCAGTCTTCTACATCTGAGATGAAAAGAAAAAAAAGTCTTAGGAAGGTGAAGATTTGAGTGCCACCTCCCCAAGCAGTATTCTCTAACAGTACAGTGTTTTATTTGAGCCAAGGTGATTACAAGTTCTGGATGAGGTCAGTTTGGTTTTTATCCCTACGCAATAGTTTTTGGGTCACTATGGTATTATTTGTGATTCTGTGACTTGCAGGTTGCAACTTTTCAAAAGCCTCCTTGCCTTTGCAGCTATGAAGAGCCCTTCAACAATGTGAGAACTAAACCATCTGCCAGATTTGCAGACAGTATCACCAAGAGAAGGTGCTACTTCTACTGATCTGAAAGGCAAAACAGCTCTGAGCAACTGATGATAATAAAACCAAGGACACAGATTATCAACTATTTATCCAAATTTAACTAATAGTTTATTATACTGGAATTTTGAATTCTTCTATAATTCACTTAAACAAGGTAAATGCAGTGCAAAAGGATTAACATAGGGTCAGAACAAAAAAAAAAAACCCAAGAAAACACAGGAAGGCAAGATGAAAACTATCTTTCCAAGTTCGATAAGACATCACTCTCTTCCACTTTTAAATGATGTATTTGCTCATCAAGGTATCATCCAAGAAATAAAAATGAGTGTTGATTCATTTTTAAGGAAAAGGTGATAATCAAAAAACCCTAACAAACACTTACAAAGATGAAACATTGCAACTTTTCCCTGTAGTCTCTTACCTTCATGAGCTCTTCTGCCTCTCCCTCAGGAGTAATTGCATGCAAGGACAATTGCAGGTTCTCTGTTACCACTACTAAAACCTCTCTTTCCTCCATGAACAGAAGTTTTTGGACCAAACTGTCTGTGGACAATACATGCCTTGTCTTTTCTTTCTCATTCACATAATGCACAGAACCTGCAGTACATGTAAATGAGGTATAGCGTTTAATCAGCAGTTTTTAGCTACAAAAATCAAAGTTGCTGCTTCCTACCTTAAAATATTCAAGCGCTGAAAAGGTAAAAATAACCGTCATTCTTTTGTCTCCTGGTTTGTCTCAGGATACAGCCTATGGTGGTTCACCAGAGCAATAATCCGAAACTTACTTTTTTCCTGTCTAGGAAATCCAGAGAGTCACTTAAATAATTTTAAACTACAAGTAAACTTTCTGCATACATGTGCACAGATGATGGCTTCTGAAATCTTCAATATTAATAATAATTTGTGAAAGAGGAATGGTAGCTAAGAATTAGTACGGTTTACAGCATGGGAGACCCTACCAGAGGCATATGCCACCACCAGCATAGCTCCCAACCTCACAAGAGCACACAAGCTCTTTCCCAATGACAAGGGGGTGTCTGTGAAAGAGTGTTAAATTGTAATACTGTGTAAATTATGCAAGGTCTACCCAGCGAAAAAAACCCTTGAACTAGCAGAGAGTTTACAAATGGCATTACAGAAATCACCCAGCTCTCAGCCTGTCTGCAGATCAGAGCTGCTCCAGCCCTCGCAGCATCTCAGTGGCCTCCTCTGGACTTGCTCTGACAGCTCCAGGTCCCTTTTGTGCTGTTGCCCCAGAGCTGGATGCAGGACTGAAGGGTGGGTGTCCTCACACCTCAGCAGAGGGGAGAATCCCCTCACTCGACCTGCTGCTCATGCTCTGGGGATGTAGCCCAGCATACTGGGGGTTCTGGGTGCAAGCGCTTACTTAAGTCTGGTCATGGGGACCTGCGCATTGACCAGGACATCTCCAAGTCCTTCTCATGGCTGCTCTCAATTCAGTATGTCACTAGGTGTTACTAGAAAAACTCGGCCACTATCGCAAAAAGTTACCCAATTCCTCTTCCCACAAAAGCTCTGGAGAAGTTGATGTACTGTGGGCTGCACAATCACGACGGTTCTGAGTTGTGTTTGTATTTCACTAAATCCCGGCTGGATCAGTCTGTCGCACTGGGGCTTGTGTGTTTCTGACGGAATCTCCACTTTCAGGAGCTCGGCACTTTCCGTCTCTCTCCGCTATGCCAGGGGGCGTCTTCGGTTGTTTCCGTGACTCTTCGGCTCCAGGTCGGGACTTTCCGTGCCGGGGCTCTCCCCGTTGTCACGGGTAACGCAAAGCATCTCCGAGCGACTGCGGCCTTCGGCGCCTGGCCGCGCGCCGGGACTGCCGGTGGGTAAGAGCTGGCGGGGGGCGCTGGTCAGCTGAGGCCGGCCTGAGCGAAGGCGCTGGGAGCCCTCCGCGGCTTGGCCGGCTTCTTCCCGGTCGGTGCTGGCCTGGTCTACGGGAGCGGGGTCGGTCGCGATCCGCATGAGACTCCGAGGCGGCCGGGCCGCGGGTGGCAGGCGCCGTGGCGGGAGAGGCCCGGCCTGCCGGCTGGCGGGACCCGCGTGTTTACGGCCTCGGGACTGCTGTGACTGTGACGGGTTCTCGGAGCCCATCGTCCCTCCGTGCGGTGGCGACCGCAGCTCGGCCGGGGACACGGCGCGGCTTGTGTCGTGGGCCGGGCCCGTCCCCGCGCCGTCCCTGCTCCATCTTCTTGCCAGCTCGCTCAGGATTCAGGCAGGCTTTTACTGTTTACTCCTCCTACCTGGATAGTTAGAGAAAGCGCTGTTTAGTCGTTAGGCATCGTTTTGTAGCGTAACTCAGTTTTGCATTTGCTTTTTTTCTGGGGCTAGCTATTTTAGAATTTTAATTGCATTTATTATGGGTAGGGATTATGAGAAAAAATATATTTTTTTTTATAGGAAACTGTAAAGTCTTGTGAGGAAAACCACTCAGTATTGGTGTCATACGACCTGTGAGCTGATAAACCCTGAAATAAGGCTTGATTTCCCCAAAGGATCTGATATCCCAAGCGCAGGCCACATTAGTATGGTGTATGATGTCTGGACTAGAGGTCGCTTGTGTCTGGCCAGTTAAGAATAGGGACAGAGAATGACCTTGAACTTCTCTTTTCCCTGCGGGCAGACATTCCTGTCATCTCTAATGTTCGCCTCATGAAGTTCAACAAGGCCAAGTGCAAGGTCCTGCACCTGGGTCGGGGCAATGACCAGTACTGGTACAGGCTGGGGGATGAATGGATTGAGAGCAGCCCTGTGCAGAAGGAATAGAGATACTGCTGTATGAAAAACTGGATGTGAGCTTGTAGTGTGTGCTCACAGCCCAGAAAGCCAAGGGGATCCTGCCCCTCTGCTCACTCTGGTGCTCGCCTGGGGTAAGTGTTCATCCAGCTTTGGGGTCCCCAGTGCAAGAAAGACATAGACCTGTTGGAGCAGGTCCAGAGGATGCCGTGAATATGCTCCAAGAGCCGGAGCAGCTCTGCTCTGGGGACAGGCTGAGAGAGCTGGTCTTGTTCAGCCTGGAGAAGAGAAGGCTTCTTAAGGGGAGACCTTAGAGCAGCTTCCAGTGACTGAAGGGGCTACAAGAAACCTGGAGAGGGGCTTTGGACGAGGGCCTGTAGGGACAGAACAAGGGGGAATGGCTTTAACCTGACAGAGGGGAGACTGAGATGAACTCTTAGGCAGAAGTTCTTCCCTGTGAGGGTGATGAGGCGCTCGCACAGATTGCCCAGAGAAGCTGTGGCTGCCCCATCCCTGGCAGTGTTCAAGGCCAGGTTGGACGGGGCTTGGAGCAACGGAGTCTAGTGGAAGGTGTCCCTGCCCATGGCAAGGAGTTGGAACTGGATAAGCTTTAAGATCCCTTCCAACCCAAAGCCACAGCTTCTCTGGGCAACCTGTGCTAGTGCCTCACTACCCTCACAGGGAAGAACAACTTCCTAATGTCTATTTAATAATGTTCCCCACCTTTCTAACCAGTCTAATCAAAGGTGCTGAACCAGATTTAATTTTTCTTTTATTTTGGGAAGACAGACTTCTTAAAGCAACATATTTACTTTAAGCACTGACAGCATATTTGAAGGAAAGATACTTTTAAACAAGAGTCTGTTTGTGTCCATTTTACATTCTGCTTCAGGTTCCAGCTGGTGACAGCCGAACAGAACTGCAGGTCTGGCTGTACAGAAGAAGTGTCTTCCCCTGAAATGTGAAGGGAGTCTTAAACTTTTCACAGTTTTTTTGTGTGTATGTTTTTTCACTGTGTCTTGGCATTATTTGCTAATAACTGGAGGTGGTTTTCTCAGTCTATTTTGTACTGAAACCAAGCCACTCAAATCACGCAACACAAATCCCGAAGACCATCTCCATGTGTCATGGAGTGACTGTCTCCATTTTTGACACACAACTCTGACAAGAGCATTGCTTTCAGGTTTTCCTAGGAATGTCAGCACTTACTGAGTGTTTTCATTCAAATGTAAATAACAGTTCAAATGTAGGTAACAGACAGTATGAGTTAAACTAATCTTGTGTAATTTCAGCAGTACAAGCTCCAAGGTGGTGACAGCTGTTAAAACTTACTTTGAAAGCCCTGATATGAGACTGTGAGACTTTACAACATAAAATTGCTTTGTCTGTACATTAGTTGATGCCTTTGGATATGAAGAATTGGAAGTAGTTTTCTGGTAAATTCTGAGTTATTTCAGAGTCCTGTGAAATAGGCCAGCACAAGCCTCTGGTAAGTGGTTGGTACCATCCCATGTGCACTATAAACCTACAGGCTACAGGGCTCAGTGTTCCTCCGTGTTTTTAAAACTACCACTATAACCTTTTTCATGTCTCTGTCATGCATATTAGCATGATGATGCTGCAGCTTTATTTTCCCCCCCATTTTATGTATACTTATTATTATATATACTATATATATTACATATAGTTATAGCATAACTATGTATGTTATATAGTTAAGCATGTGTATTTTCCTTGTACAGGCTTGCAGCCTGTGACAGCCTCTGTCATACACATGGCTGTGTATGTGGATCACCGAATACAAGCTCCAGATTCAGTTACATCCACTTCTCACATAGCGTGGCACCCCCTGCACCCACTCCTGGCAGTGGCTTCCATCAGCACAGCGTCTGGGGGCTATGTGGATATCTACCTGGAGCAGGTGAATCAGCAGCAGCTTTACTTTTGGGCTTGATATCATTTTGCTGGTTTGAAACTTCATGGTTTTAATCTACTTATTTCCAGCCTTACTCGTGCTCTTTGAATCCTTCTTTCTGGATTTTGCTTATTAATCATGTCCCATGCTATATAGGACTTGTCAGATTAATCAGCTACTGATTAAATGTATTTTATTGAAGTCTTCATAAATTGATCTTTCTATTGAAATTTAATTTTTACAGACTTTAAGTCTGTAAAAGTTATTTCTCGCAGTATGAGAATTTCAGGCTTACAAGTAAAATGGTCACAAGCTTTGTTTTGTTTGTTTGTTTGTTTGCTTTATTTTAAAGAGAAAGCCTGTGAATAAAATGTACTAAGAAATTAAAAAAGAAAATAATTCTTCCACCTCAACACTGAGGTGATGTGCTAGACTCAGCTTGTTCCATTTGAGTAGGTAGTTTCCTAGTATGATTTTTGCCTCTGAACAAATACTTCCCTTGCCCACTCTAAACTTTACACAAGAGGCTTGTGTAGGACTTTGGCTTGTATAATTTTCAGGCAAAAAGTGGTATTTAGGGAACTGGCACTACAAGCTGTCCAGCAGCGGATGTACTGGATATGTTTCAGTCTGTTAATAGAAGTAGCCTGTAAAATGTGCACTTTTCAAAGGGTATTATGAAAAATTGTCATCCAAATTTCACAAATGGAAAAATAAATGCACAGAGAGGTTAAATGATTTGCCTGAAATTTTATTGCAGACTATGCACATAGGAGGGTCTACTTTTAAAAGCTGCCTAAGCATTAGATTATTGTGTGTCCTCTTTGAAGTGCTTTATTCTTCTTCAAAAGTTTGTTTGTTTGTTTTTTCCTTGAAGTGTACTCAAAGCCTCTTACCCATCATATAGGAGTAAAAGCTTGATACTCAGCGAGAGGTGCTCATATGTGCTGCGAGGGAAGAACAGCCTGGAAAAGCAGAGGGAGGCCATCACTTAACACTGCTGTGTTTTCATTAACGGTTTTCAAGTGGATGTACTACATATTGTAGCACATTTTTATGCATGTTAAATAGCTGCAAAGAGAATTTGTGTAGCCACTTCATATCTCTTTCAGAAAGCTCTATTACATGCCAGTCCCTTATCACAGAAAAATATCTTGTTGACTGGGAAGTGAATCTGAAGGTTTAGCAGGACCCTCGTACTGAGTTTCCATTGCACTGAGCTTGCACTTTATTTTCATTTGCAGGGAGAACATGTGTCTGATGCACATGTTGAGAGAAGCTTTAAGGTCACAGCACTTTCCTGGCACCCTTCCCGACCCATTCTTGCAGCAGGCTGGGAGACAGGAGAAGTCGTGATACTTAACAAACAAGACAAGGAGCACCACGCTGTGCCACCTCATCATAATGCCACCATCACAGTCCTGAACTGGAGCACAAATGGTACCCACCTTGTGTCTGGTGACAGGGTGAGTGGTTGAAATTCCAAATGTGTGTTTGAACACAGTGTTGCAAACCCTGGGATGGGAAGGGATTAGAATCATAGAATAGTTAGGGTTGGAAAGGATCTTAAAATCATCTAGTTCCAACCCCCCTGCCATGGGCAGGGACACTACACACTAAATCATGTCACCCAAGAGTCTCTCCAACCTGGCCTTGAACACTGCCTGGGATGGAGCATTCACAGCTTCCTTGGGCAACCCATTCCAGTGCCTCACCACCCTCACAGTAAAGAATTTCTTCCTTATATCTAACCTAAACTTCTCCTGTTTAAGTTTGAACCCGTTACCCCTTGTCCTATCACTACAGTCCCTAATGAAGAGTCCGTGGATTATGGAACGGATTGTTATGAGAAGGGATAGTTGTGGCAGAGATAGATTTCCTTACTTTAGGTACAAACAGAAACTGTTGGGGAGTAAAATAAAATCCCAGTGTTTTAACATTTTCTACAGTACTTACTGCTGTTTTATCCATTTATCTTTACATAAAAGCATATCTAATCTCAGTATATGCTGAGCAGTAGATTAGGGTTTAGGCTACTTAATGGATGGGGTAGCTGAGGCCTTATTTATATGGAGATAACACATTAATATAGCCACAGCTTACATTAGCCCTATATTTATAAGCAAACTTCTTTATCAGATTAATTTAATTGATGTAAGATCACAGTAATGAAGTAATTTTAAAACAGATACAGCTGTTCTTACAGGCAAATATAACATTTTATGGACTTATCCTAACTGCTCCTCTGATGAGAGTATTAATGGCAAATAAGCAGTGGTTCTAAACATGTACCTTAACATGACAAAACAAAGCCAATGCATCTGTTGGCATGAATGGTCTTCAATTTTATGTAGTTTCAATTGTTGTATTTGGAAAGGCTAAACTCAACAGATGGAAAAGCAGCACAACTGAACCCAGCAAAGTTCATTATTGCAAAATAGCTGTGTTACCCTCAAACAAACATTGAAACACATAGCTGAGCACAGCTCAAGGTACTCTGGTGTCCATGGTCCTTAAAAGCCTACAGCTGTGTGTGTAGTGGCCAGCTTGAGCTAATTAGGCTTGCACATAGCTGGTTCAGCAGCCCATGCCTAGTTCCAAGATGATCCCTCTACCCATCCGTTGTGTGGCCTACTCAGTGTTGTACCTTGGTCTGGTGTGCAGCTATGCTTTATTTCCTGTGTAAAAACAATAGCTTTTAATTTTAAAGTGTTTCCCATGAAGGCTGATATTCAGGAAACTTCCATTAGGTGAGTACTGCTGAGATTATATCCTGCTCGTATTAGAGGTATAGGCTTAGAAAGAAGATCAATATTTGGGCCCTGATTTGATTTCTGTTTGATCTTCACTGGGACTTCGTAACTGCAAGTGCTCAGCTGAGAACATTCAGTCATCATAAATCCTGAGTTGCAAGAAAATTATTTTGAAATAACTCCTTAAAGTTGGAATAGGATACTGTGAAAATCAGAAGCTCTTGATTTGTGTTCTAAGAAACAAATAACATGGATGACTTTCAGGTTTCAATCACACAAAAGAATCCTAAGGATCTGGGTGCTTTCTGTAGTGAAAGTCTATTTAGAAGGCAAATAGCCTATATAACAAGAAGCTAAAGCGTTGGGTTGCTAAGAATGACTGGGAAGATACAGGATAGAAGCACAGAATATCTCAAGTTGGAATGGACCCATATAGATGGTGAAGTCAATGTTCTTTGTCCTTTTGAAAAAATACCATTTGAAAACAGACCAGTTCAGCATCTTTTCTATAACCTGTCACACTCAGAAGAGATAGTGAGCTTTTTTATTTCCAGTCTCAAGTACTTTAAACTCAGAATTGAGTTTGCAGCTAGGCTAATTTAAATACAGGATGGGACATCTAGAATGAAATGGAAGGAAGGTCACAGAATCATAGAATCATGGAATGGCGTGGATTGGAAGGGACCTTCAAAGGTCATGTAGTGCAGTCTGCCTGCAATGAGCAGGGACATCTTCATCTAGATCAGGTTGCCCAGAACCACATCCAGCCTGACTTTGAATGTCTTCAAGGATGGTGCATCCACCACTTCCTGGAGCAACCTGTGCCAGTGTTTTACCACGCTCATTTTAAAAACTTTCTTATTCAGCCTGACTATCCCCTCTTCTAGTTTAAAACCATCAGCCCTCATCTTGTCACAACAGATCCTGCTAAACAGTGTCTCCCCATTTTTCTTATGGGCCTCTTTTAAGAACTGCAAGGTTAAAAGACTCAGTTCTATCAACCCTTCCTCAGAGGAGAGGTGGTCCATCCCTCTGATCACTTTGTGGCCCTTCTCTGGACCCTTTCCAACATATTCATGTCTTTACTGTACTAAGGACTCCAGAGCTGGATGCAGTACTCCAGGTGGGGGCTCATCAGGGCAGAATAGAGGGGCAGAATCACCTCGCTTGACCTGCTGGCCATGCTCCTTTGGATGCAGCCCAAGATATGAGAGATGGCTAGGTATGGCTGCCAAGCCATAGCTCTGTGCCCCCACCTGCAGTGGCTATGTGTCCTCTATGAGAGCTCTCACAGCCAAGCCCCAGCAGACACCCCTCAGGGGACAGATGGAATAGGCGATGGCCCCATTTACCAGAGTTGTCCTGGGTAGCTCTGTTGGAGCTAGGCGCTTGTCCTCATTCCAGCACGGATATGGGACATGCTCCCATTTCTATTCCCACCATGCTGCTGCGGGGCTTTACTCTCCTGCAGTGGCCTCTCTCAAGGCACCCAGGCACACCTCAGGCCCTGGCCAGTCTCTACGTGTGAGGGAGCTTGCAAGCCCCCGGTGTGCCCTGGCAGAGCACTGTGGTAGAGGGCTGAAGGATGAATGGGAGAGGAAAAGCTACAGAGGTGAAGAGCAGCACAGGAATTGCGGAGATACAGAAGAGGCAAGTGAGGACAGGAATTAATACACAGGAGGCAGATGGGTGACAGCAGTTTTATAAAGCTGCAGACTTTTCCTCCAGCAGGTGTTCTTAGTTGGGGTCCCTGGAATTTGGTGACATTTAAAGCTGAGGGAAAAGTGAGAAGAAGAGCCAACAGGCCATGAACTTTCAGAGCCCCTAACCACCTTTACCAGGGCTCTATAGTCCTTCTTGGTGCTTTCCAGGCTACTGCTGTCTATATCACTAGCACCCACATGAACCACTAGAAGTGGGTAATAGTCAGGAGGGCTTACTAGACCAGGCAGCCTCTCAGCAACATCCCTGATTTGAGCCCCTGGTAGACAACACACCTCCCCTGAGATCGGGTCAGGCCAACAGATGGGTACCTCTGTGACTTTCAAAGTAGAGTCACCTACCACTATGACCCACTGTTTTTTTCTGGATGCACATTCTTTAAATTGTAAGAAACAGCATTGCACTTAATAAACAGTTTTGAGTGGTATAAATATTATCATCTCACTGCTGAGAAGAAGTTAGAACTTTGATTCTTAGGCAAAGGAAATATTACCTTGAAAGGCCTCAGCCTCACCTCATGTGGCTTCTAGTTAGGATGATGAAGAGTGTTTAGAGTGTACCACTGCTACTAGTGCTTCACTTCTAGAAGGACTATACTGAAAACAATAAAGAAAAATAGAACAAATTATAATACCTCTTTACCGTTACCTATCTTAATGAAATAAAATGAGATTGAACTTGATGGTGCAAATTGTTGCTGCTTTTTTAATGAAATACTTGCACAGAGGGCCTCCAAATGCAATTTGGTTCCCTAAGCACTAACATAATAACAAGATAAATAATAAAATTGCAGCTGTGAGTCTGTAACATAAATCACTTTTGGAATGGTCCCTGTGTATGTCATGGTGAACTGTCTTTTTACTTCTCTGCCTTCTCCATTCTCTCCAGTCACCAGGGGTTTGGTTCTCACCCTGAGCTAGACCTGCAAAATGAGTGCTGAGAACATCTGCCAGGCTCTGAGCTCCAGGTTCTATTGCCTGCTGTTGAGTCAGTTAGCTAACCTATCTCCCTTTCTTTGGCATCCATGATTTTTCTGTTTGCTAAGTTCTGTTTCTAAAAATTAATTCTTGTTGTACTTTAATGTCTGCTCTGAAAGAATTGGAAGCTCCAGAAATTCTGAAATTCTTCCCTTCGGTTATCTGCATCCTGTGACTTCACATGTGTATGGTTATACACCCATGCTCATCTCTCTCAGTATTATATGCACTTACTGAGGGGTGCAAATCTTATGCTTTACTACCCTTTTTCTCAATATATTTTGTTTTAGCAATCAGATTACTTGCAAAGAAAAAGTGGAAAGAAAGTTACCTAAACAAATATTTGCATACGCTGCTTACAGCGGAAAAAAAAGGCTGTTTCATTTAATTGTTCTGGTTGTGTTATTTTATTAAGAATGGATATAACCAACCAGCTTTTTGATATAACTTGATTTTAAATAAGCAAATAATATAATGTTAAAGATTTTTTTTATTCTTTGTGGCTTAGTTTTAAGTGGGAGATGTGTCAACTAAATGAGAGTAAAGGTGTAACCTGTCAATGAAATGTTGGTTTGTATGTGCACTGGGTAGCTGGAATCTGGGTTCTCATTTGTTTACAAAGTGTAATGAATTAATTATTGTCTTTTTCTAGCACGGCATCTTGGTTGTCTGGAGAATGGACCAGCGAGGAAGAGTACATGGTCCTTCCCTGCTGAAACAGGAGTATGGAAAATCTCTGTGTCATTATGTCTTCCGACCACCCCCTCCAGGCGAGTAAGTCAGACAAACCTTTGTATAAATATATATATATAAAACATTCTCCTCCTGACTGTCATTTATTTTCAGGTTCTTCTCCTTTTCTAGTAGTTAGCTATTTGTGTCTTGTATGCAGAAACAGATCTTCCTTTTGTTCATGCCTTTCTCTCTTTTGCTGTTGTCTTTTCTTCCTTTAGTTCTTCTGATTAAAACTGTCACTGATCGTGAAAAGCAGAAAGCACATCGAAACACAATTATCCATGAAATCTTTGGCAAGAATAATTAATTGTAAAGTCACTTCTTAAATAATATTTATTTCCTGTCCAAGCAAGAAATAGGAAACAGCTCAGTAGAAAAATGTATTTTTTCTTATCTGCACCACTTCTGTTTCATATCTCTGTAAAAATAAGGAAGCTTGTGGTAGAAAAAAAGGTGAAACAATTCAAATGAAAATTAGTATAAAAGTTTCGCTTTGTATCTGAGTTTTTTTTCTTTTTCCAATCAGTGTATGAAACGTCCTTATTCTCTCTTTACAATATGTTTTATTAACTACTCATTCATTCTTTGAGATGGAAAGTACTCTGTCATATAAGAAAATGGAAATCAAGTATCTGTTTGCAGGGACTTTGTACAGCTGGCAAAAGCAGCTGTGAGTGGTGATGAGAAGGCCTTGGATATGTTTAACTGGAGAAAAGCTGGAGCAGGAGCACCTCTGAAAATGGGACTCCAGGAAGGACTGTCCTTCTTTATTGCTTTGACAGATGGTAAGAGCAAAACTACTTCTCCAGTCTGCTGGAAATTTGTTCCCTTAATGCTTCAAAATAGCCTAGTGCACAATAGTCCTGTTTCCGTATGTCCAAGATCTAGAATATACCTATATATCCATCATATCCATCTATCCAAAAGAATAGAGTATTCACAGGAGTTGAAGAATATTGGTCAGAAGAAATTACTAAATTTGACATCTTAGCATCTTCATGGTGAGTCCTTTCCAAAGGGACACCATGGGTATTGGATTACTCATGTTCCTGAAGAAAAGTGATCTCTTAAGTGTAAATAAAATTAGAGCTTGTTAGCATTTTGTGCAAAGCTTCAAAATAATGCATGTGTTGTGGTGTTTTCTAGAAATAGGCAAATGCTGCTAGAACATACCTTTGAAAAGAAATTATTGCTTTACTTTTTCGGTTTTTTCTCATGCCTTGAAATGATGCTTCAGTCTAAGGGAGCAAAATAATCCGAGTATCTGCTTTGTTAGCTTTCTTCCTAATACTTTTTCTTCCCTGGCATTTGTCTTGTGCTTTTACTGTTCAGGTTACTAGCTTGCTCTGAACTCATTTTCATCCTACCCCAGTTGCTCTCATTATGCCTTCTCTTTCTCTAACCTGTCAACTCTTTGAACCCAAACCAGAATGTGTGTGACAAGTATTGTAATGCGTATGTGTCTGGTAGATGATTAGAGTATGTAATCCTCTCGATTCAAGTGTTAACTACTCTAAAAAACGTTTAAGTTACGCTATTTCTGCAGCTCTGTTACAGTTTGATTCGGTGTTTACATTTTCAAGAATGAGACCCGGCATTTACACCAGAATAGCTTCTGAATTATTTCAGGGGTGGGGTTGTCCAGCTTTGCAATACATTAGGCTGTACCTTCATTGGATTCGTGAGGTACAAGCCTCTTTACTAGATATTAACCATTTAAATGAAAAAGGGGTACAGGATACTTAAGAGAGAACGTGGGTGGCTGTGCCCGTTACCCTGTCACTTTGACAGCAGCCGTTGTGGTGGCACACAGCTCCATCTAGGGACAGACTCTGCATCCTGCAAGGGGCTGTCCTTCACGGCCTGGTTCTTGGGCCTCCTATACAGACTTTCCAGTTAGATGACACTGACCTTCTTTGGAGCATCCTCACTGCCGAGGTTGATTTGGGCATATGTATTTTGGACCCAGTTCTCAATCTGGTTAATTATCTTTCATAATTCCAGGATCAGTTAATGTTTTTGTAGGGTGTAAAGCTGACTTGTAAATTCCCTCCAAGTTACAGATTCTCAGCTCAGACTTGTTTATTAAAAATGAAAAAAAAGAATTTTATTACATGCTTTTAAAATCTCAAAAGAGATTTGACTAATGTCAATGAAACATCTTTTAAAGCAAAACTAAACAATGAAGCTCCTCAGAAAAGCTCAAAGCAAAATTAAACCCTCTGAGTTACAAGTATTTAATGTTTAGATATGTTTTGGTGCTTCCAAAACACCGATTGTTGCAGTAAAACAGTAGTTGCAGTTCAGGTAATGTGTTGCATGTGACGCTTTTCTGAAGAGAGGATCCCTGAACCGATAACAATTTTGGAGGTTGTTTCATAACACTTTCCATGAGCATAAAGAATCATCTTCATTACCGAGCACCTGAGATGACTGGTACAGGTTTTGGGACATAACCAGAATAGTGGAAATCATCCTGATATTTTTACTGAATGCACCTTTGTTTGTTGAGAACAAACAACGTTTTAGGTCATGAGTAGTAATTTTCTTTGATCCCCATTTTATTTCCTGAGCAGCACACACTTTTTGCTGCTTTTTGTCTTCTGAATGTCAGAGTTATTTGCTCCACTTAATTAGCTCAGATTTGTTAACTTTTGAGATCAGTCTCTTGTATGATATAGTGTGAAGACTTTCTTACTCAGAAAGCTATAACCTTCTCCCTACCTGCCTAAGTAGCTTCAAAATAGTGGTTAGCATTATCTGTGTGATTCCTGATACTTTGTATGGTAATATCCAAGTACAGAAGGTTAATTTAACTTATGAAACAATTTCAAATGGCAAATAAAATCACCGCTTCTTGTAAAAGATCACATAAAACTGAGATTCAGTAGATAATCAGTTACTGCTGAGTATTACTACAATAAACAGATAGCTGTGTGTTAGAAAATTAAAAACAATTACAATAATCCCAAGTATCAATAGAGGCTGGGGAATGAAAGGATTGAGAGCAGTCCTGTGGAGAAGAAATTGAGTGTACTGGTGGATGAGAAGCTCCAGTAACCCAACTTCAATGTGTGCTTGAGCCCAGAACCCCGTGTGCTGGGCTGCATCCCCAGAGCATGAGCAGCAGGTTGAGGGAGGGGATTCGATCTCTCTGTTGCACTCTGGGGAGACCCTCCTGCAGTCCTGTGTCCAGCTCTGGGGCAACAACACAAGAGGGACCTGGAGCTGTTGGAGCAAGTCCAGAGGAGGCCATGGAGGTGCTGCAAGGGCTGGAGCAGCTGTGCTCTGGAGACAGGCTGAGAGAGCTGGTCTTGTTCAGCCTGGAGAAGAGAAGGCTCCAGGGAGACCTCAGGGCAGCTTCCAGTGCCTAAAGGGACTACAAGAAACCTGGAGAGGGGATTTTGACAGGGGCCTATAGGGACAGAACAAAGGGGAATGGCTTTAATCTGACAGAGGGGAGATTGGGATGAGATTTTAGGCAGAAGTTCTTCCCTGTGAGGGTGATGAGGTGCTGGCACAGGGTGCCCAGAGAAGCTGTGGCTGCCCCATCCCTGGCAGTGTTCAAGGCCAGGTTGGACAGGGCTTGGAGCAATGGGGTCTGGTGGAAGGTGTCCTGCCCGTGGCAGGGGTTGAAACTGGACGAGCTAAACCATCGACAAGAGAGAAGTTACATGTTCAGTGTTTTATTTCAGGGAGGAAATGAAGCAGTGTGGGAAGAGGTGGGAGAGGAGTTTAAATTTTTTTATTTAAATATGTGGAACATGGAGGATGGTAATATATTGTAAGAGTTTTGGAAAAACATTCTTTTTTATTAGATACATCATATTGCCTCTTGTGTGCAACATTTTAGCATGGATCCTTAATGTTCATTCTTAAACATTTGTGTTTTCTACTTCAGCATTTTTGGGAAAATATTGTTTCATTTCTTAAGGTTTTTTGATTTGCACTGGTTTGAAATATTATATTTATGTAATACGAAATATTACATTTATGCAATACCATGATTTGCTAAGGAATTATGTGTCTGTGGCAACAGATCTGTCAGATTTCTATAACTTAATTTGTTTGGGTGATTTCTGTAATGCCATTTGTAAACTCTGTGTTAGTTCAAGGGTTTTTTCACTGGGTACACCTGTGTATGATTTACACAGTATTGCAATTTAACAAAAGCTTAATGGCTTTTAAAATGTTGATACAAGCTGTAGTTGCCAAGTCACCCAGTACTGTTGTCAGTGCTCTTAGAATGACACTGTTCCATTTGCTTATGAAATTAATGTATGAAAGATGTATTTAGTGTGTGTGTTGGAGTGTTTCTAAGCAATTAAGACCTCCCTATCACAGTTTTCCGTAATCTATATTCTGCTGTAAATCATACCAATTCTTAGCTACCATTCCTCTTTCACAAATTATTATTAATATTGAAGATTTCAGAAGCCATCATCTGTGCACATGTATGCAGAAAGTTTACTTGTCATTTAAAATTATTTAAGTGACTCCCCTCTGGATTTCCTAGACAGAAAAAAAAGTGAGTAAATTTCGGATTATTGCTCTGGTGAGCCACCATAGGCTGTATCCTGAGACAAACCAGGAGACAAAAGAATGACGGTTATTTTTATCTTTTCAGCACTTGAGGAATATTTTAAGGTAGGAAGCAGCAACTTTGATTTTTGTAGCTAAAAACTGCTGATTAAAAGCTATACCTCGTTTACATGTACTGCAGGTTCTGTGCATTATGTGAATGAGAAAGGAAAGACAAGGCATGTATTGTCCACAGACACTCTGGTCCAAAAACTTCTGTTCATGGAGGAAAGAGAGGTTTTAGTAGTGATAACAGAGAACCTGCAATTGTCCTTGCATGCAATTACTCCTGAGGGAGAGGCAGAAGAGCTCATGAAGGTAAGAGACTACAGGGAAAAGTTGCAATGTTTCATCTTTGTAAGTGTTTGTTAGGGTTTTTTGATTATCACCTTTTCCTTAAAAATGAATCAACACTCATTTTTATTTCTTGGATGATACCTTGATGAGCAAATACATAATTTAAAAGTGGAAGAGAGTGATGTCTTATCGAACTTGGAAAGATAGTTTTCATCTTGCCTTCCTGTGTTTTCTTGGGTTTTTTTTTTTGTTCTGACCCTATGTTAATCCTTTTGCACTGCATTTACCTTGTCTAAGTGAATTATAGAAGAATTTAAAATTCCAGTATGATAAACTATTAGTTAAATTTGGATAAATAGTTGATAATCTGTGTCCTTGGTTTTATTATCATCAGTTGCTCAGAGCTGTTTTGCCTTTCAGATCAGTAGAAGTAGCACCTTCTCTTGGTGATACTGTCTGCAAATCTGGCAGATGGTTTAGTTCTCACATTGTTGAAGGGCTCTTCATAGCTGCAAAGGCAAGGAGGCTTTTAAAAAGTTGCAACCTGCAAGTCACAGAATCACAAATAATACCATAGTGACCCAAAAACTATTGCGTAGGGATAAAAACCAAACTGACCTCATCCAGAACTTGTAATCACCTTGGCTCAAATAAAACACTACTGTTAGAGAATACTGCTTGGGGAGGTGGCACTCAAATTTTCACCTTCCTAAGATTTTTTTTCTTTTCATCTCAGATGTAGAAGACTGGGCACTTCTGTATTTCAGGAGTGTCCACTTCCTATAAATCACTACTTATTTTTGACTAGAAATAAGATTTGGTGCTTCATATTTTAAGGCAATCTTTATAAAGTTCTAAGAGAAAATGTAGTACAAGAGAAAAATCCCTGCTCCTTAACTAATTCATTAACCCACTACAAGATTTCTTTTATTAAATTTATACATCATATAATTGATGCATTTAGTGGTGATCACTGCCTGAGAGGAACTGTTGGTCTGTCTGAACTAACAGACAGCAGTAGTTATTCTTATATTTTAACTTTTTAGCCAAGCTAGGCAATTCAGCTGCTTACTCTCTTTCAGTGTGTTTCTCCTACCTTCTGTAAATGTATTTATTTGCTTGTGGTTGGCAGGTGAAGTTGAGTGGGAAGACAGGTCATTCTGCAGACATCATTTTGATAGACCACAGCCTTATTGTTACAGCACTAGGTGAGACAGTCATCAGGTAAGAATCCTGTTTTAAAACTCTTCTGGCTGCCCATTAGAAGTGCCATCTAAAAGGTCTGTGGTCTGCAATGTACTGAGTATTTTTATTGAACCGCTTTTTGGTTTTGTTTTTTGTTTATTTTTGGTTTCGTTTGATTTTTTACCAGTGAAGAAAAACTGCCAATATTTTCTAATTTTGTTTCTCAAAGTAAATAAATTAAATGAAAAATATGTGTCCTTGCAGACAAAAACTAATTCTATATATCTTTCTCTCTAGTTACTTTATTTTGTCAGGCAGTACTACCCAAATCTATCTCTTTCTCAAGCGCTGTTATGGATTTCTTCTGAAAATACACCCATATGTGTTCTTGCATGAAAAAGATAATGAGTTTGCTGTTCTTCCCATTGTTACAATCTGATTCTTATGATAGTCACAGCATCAGCAACAGGAAAAAAGTGCTTGCTTTTAAGAATGTGTATCTGTTGCTGTAATATACGACAAGAATTTGTTACTTCTATACCTAATGATTTAAACTAAGTAAGTTAGTTTGCCATGCTTCTATGTTACCATGTTCTGTAGATTTTATATTTTTTCATCTTAAAAAAAAAACAAGCCAACAAACCACAAAACAACCCCCTAAATCCTTTTCTTCCCTGTCTTTACTAAGACTTGTTCTACCTGTTTCCTCTAACTTTTGTTGGGGGGTTGGGGTGTTCTGTTATGTCAGTTCACTTTCTTGAGCGTCTGTCAGCTGCTATCAGACAAAATCATCTGTTAATTTTGTGAGTTTGTGATAAAGACCAAGTAGCAAGAAGGAATATGTTTGATGACAATATTCAGTGCTAGAAAATAAACCTAAAGGATTTAAGTAGTCTAAGGATTAATGGTTAATCAAGGAATATTCTTAAAATAGAGAAGGAGGTGTAAGTAGGTAGAAGGAAAATTAGAACTAGACCTGACTTCCTTTCTATTCTATTTTTCTTGAAGCTTGCTTTGCTTCTGACTTCTTTCTTCATAGGAAAATATCACAAAACATGCTGCAGGTTAAAAAGTCAAAGGGAAAGGAAAGAGATTGTTAAGAAATTCACATTCCAGAGGCAGCTGTTGGCAATTTTAAAGCTCGAATGATCTGGGCATTATGGAAATAGCAAACTAATGCCATCTACAGCATCCTATTATTGACTGTGTTTAGCAAGACACCTGTAAGGAAAAGCATTGTTAACACTCTTGTTTTGTATACCTTAGGTTCTGGGATTTGGACCGAGATGAGAACTATGTGCTCTCTCCAGATGTGCAATTTGGATTTGAGGGAGGAGAATGTATTAACTGTGTTTCTTACTGCAGTGCTAAAGGTGAGAAATAATATGTCAGTTGTGATCTCTGGATCCTAAACCTCGTCTTCAGTGCCCTGCATTCAATGCAGTATGTTCATCTTGTTACTGAGGGTTTCGGTAACAGCATGTGATGTATAAGTGTTTTAGTTCAGATCAGGAGTGTGCTTTCGACGGTACAATGAGATCATTCGATACTTAGTGTCTCAGTGCAGAGTTATCTCCTGGCACACCAGCTAGATTCATTGTGTTGACACTGAACTGGTCCAGGTACTCCTGTGGTCCACCTAATTCGCTTCAGTATGCTGTAGTCATTCAGTCTAGAAGCCCACACTAGAGCTAATGTGAAGCGGAACTCACCAAACGTGTATGGCGTGAATGTCAGGTCCCTCAAACTGATGTTTTCTACAGAGCTACTTCTGTGCATCACCTTGTTTGCCAGTGTAGGCATAGCTCATGTATGCTAGAATGGTTTTCAATGGTGGCTTGTCGTGGTGCCTACAAAACCAACTATTCAAAAATAAATCATTAAAATTAAATCTGATATATTTAAAAGATAACTTCAGCTGGTAGCTTAGAAAATGGGCCTTGCCCTGTGAAACTTCTCCCATTTTGTCTCCAGTTCGGGACTAGGATGCTGGTTTGCAGTAAAGCAAAGAAATAGATGCTGCTAGAAAAAGGCTTCTCAGTACCTTAGAAGCGGGACTAGGATGTTGGTTTGCAGTAAGGCAAAGAAATTATTCTATGATTCTATGAAATGGATGCTGCTAGAAAAAGGCTTCTCAGTACCTTAGAAGCAGAGCTAGGCTGCTTGCTGCTTCCTATAATGTGAATTTGTTTTTTGGAAGTTTAATGTATGAAATGCCTAAAAGGTTTGTGAATGTCAGGTCTCTTGGCAGCTGGTACTAACAAAGGGAGAATAGCTATGTGGAGGAAAGCCGCAGGGTCTGATCAGGGCACACAGGCTTCGGAGGGCAAGAAGTGGAAGCTCCAGGCACCTACAGAACTTGAAGGAAGTGTCACTCAGATAAAGGTAAGACAGGAAGGTGTCTTCTTCACAAGCATTAAATGAATAGATCATCTTTGTGCAATAGATCACTATGATCGCTGTCATACAGATGTGTGCACCAGCAGAGGCTGGTTCTCCTTCAGAAGGATGAAGAACCCATATGGTCAGTAACTTTGAAAATTGAAACAGTCAGATATATTACCTGTTTATAGCTATTCTGTTACAGGCAGGGTTGAAATGCTAAGCATAACACACTGAAATGCAAATACATCTCTCTCTCTCTCTCTGGGAGAATTACCAGTCATGGCATGCTTAAATCCAAACATCTTTTTTTTTTGTCCTATTGACAAACCCTTTGGATTCAGCACCCTGAAATGTTTTTCTGAAAAAGACAGATTGTCAGAAATGTCAAATTTACAGAAATTTATTAAAATAGAAAGCAAGGGAATCTGAATAAATGAATTATTTTATTTGTAGATAATTTTCTTTTTAGTCACTTTCTCAACATAAAATTTGCTCTTACTGGTAGTTGCAAAAATAAAAAGGTGTATTTATAACCAAATATTTTTTTGTGGGAAGATGCACAATCTGAAACGGAATGCTGTATTAGTACACACAAAATGATGTTTTCAGCTGTTTTATTCTCAGAAAAGGTGTCTTTACTAGTTAAGTTTTTAGGTGTGACAGACTAGATGTGAATGATAAGTTTTCTCTTATAAATATGCAAAACTTTGCTTTAAAACATTTCTTCTGCTATTTATAATATTTGTAATGCTGAAGGATATACCAATAGATAGCACTATAATTTTTTTTTTTTTTAACCTAGTCTCTGTTAAGTGTCAGGGTGCAGCATTTTAGTTTATTTGAAATATTTACCTTTGTCACAGGCAGCTTAAATTCTGACATTATATACTTATTAGGATCTCAATACATGAAGAAGAGAAATGCTGAGCATTAGAATTGTAAATGTAAATAGTTTTACACGAAGTAACAGTTAACTTCTTTAACCACCACCTTTTTGCTAAAAGGCAAAGTTTGTTCTTTTAGGTTCTCCAGCGTTTTTTGGTTGGTTTGTTTTTTATACACTATTACTAAGCCTTTTGGGGGTTTTTAGAGATTCTTTTCTAACTTAGATTATTCTATTGCTTTGCTTTATACATGAGAACATACCTGTTATTTTTTGGAAGGTGCCTTTCAAGAGAAAGTAATTTTATGTTTTCTTTTATTCTGTATTCACATAAAAATGGAAAGTGTTTAAAAAGCAATGGCATTTGCTTGTCCTGGGTTGGCATATGCTGAGTAACGAAAGGTCCAGTATATAGGAGATAGCGTGTGCCATTAGTATATCATACATCTGCTAATACATTGGGGGAAGAGAAAAGATATAGGTGTTTATGTCAGCTTGAGCATTCAAGTATTTTCCGGATCACAAGATAAGGAGCGCTGTCCAGAAATAGCACCTTGTTCCCGATGTTCGTTAGCATAAACAAACACATTATAAAAAAGTTGTCAACAATCACTGTGCTTTTATCTCCTTTTATGAAGCTGGCCTTATTTATGGAAACCCTAGATTATTTTTTATTGTAATTCCTGCATTCCAAAAAATATTTTGTAAAAGATTTTCAAAACTTTGTAAACTGGGGGGGGTTTAGTCCGAAGAAGAGAATGTTCAGGGGGCATCTGTCATTCTCTATATCTATCTGAAAGAAGGATGGAACCAGGAGGTGGCTGGTCTCTTCTCCTAAGTAGCAAGCAATAGGGTGAGAGGAAGGAGCCTCAAGCTGCACCACAGGAGGCTTAGACTGGATATTGAGAAAAATTTATTTCCCCAGAAGCATGGTCAGGGATTAGAACAGGCTGCCCAGGGCAGTGGTGGAGTCACTGTCCCTGGAAGTGTTCACAAACCAGGTAGATGAGGCCCTTAGTGCCATGGTTTAGTGGTGGCCTTGGCAGTGCTGTGTTAATGACTGGACGTGATAATCTTAAGGGCCTTTCCCAATCTAAACAGTTCTGTGATTATTTAACCTTCGTAGAACTCACTGGACGAATTAGCTGGAACATGGAGATTCTTCCAGGAGAAGGGGAGAAGTGTACTTTTGGAGCCCTTTATTGATGCATGTGATTTAGCAGGCTTTGATAGGTAGGGAGCTTGAACTGACTGAAAACCTTATCAAAACTGCAGAAAGGAATATGGAGATCAAAAAGAAAGTATGCATGCAATTGGCTTTTACAGATTGCAGAGTTATTAATCCCTTTAAATACTTGATGCTATCTTGCAGGAATAAATGTAAGGTGGTACCGTAATATTTCAGGAAAGAAAAGTGGGTTTGATTGAAAAAACAGCTTCTGTACTTAGTCAAAGGCAGTCTGCATAGCTGGGTAAGAGCATAACAGCTTTAATGGGTAATAATTTCTAGTCATTTACTAGTTGCATTTAGAGAGTAGGACTTTGTATATGTATAAAAATGTTTATCCTACCCCTTGCCATCTGATGTGGGACATTGCTGTGACTGTTCAAGATCTTAGATGAAATTGTGTGTTGTTTTTTTTCTCTTCCTATTCTGTGCAGTGGGGCTCTCGGAGAAACCTGCTGGCCGTGAACACCACCAGCTCTGTGGTGATCCTCAGTGAGCAGGCCATGTTGTCTCATTTTCACCAGCAAACAGCCGTTGTACAGGTGTCTCCCAGCCTGTTTAATGTAACCAGCTTCAGCAGAGGAACCACACACAGTCTTCATGTTGATATGAATGTTAATGGAATCTTCGCTACTGAGGTTTATTGTTTTGTTTTTTTATTCATTTGCCTCATCAGTTGCCTAGTTAGGTGTATGGAGACCAATTTTATAAGTCTTTAATATAACACCTCTTTGATATTCAATTTATTATGTTATGGAAGTATTATTATGATAGTAGTAATGATGCTGTGGTGGAGCTGATTTTTCCTACAGCATAGTGACTTAGTAATTCTCTAGGCATTGACCAGAGAACTTTCGGATTACCAGAAGCCTTCCAACCCAAGATACAGGGGCACTAGTAAATGATGGTGATTGTGTGGAAGGTCTGGCTGTGTTACTGCATGAATTCCTGTATGATTCAAAAGAAACTGATTGTGTATATCCTTTTGCTTTTTTGATGGTTTTAGGATGCTGTAGTATTCTGGAACATGAAGCAAGTTACTGTCTTTGAGTGTGCAGGAGATACCTTCAGAAGTGCAGGTAGGACTCAGAATGATCAGAATTAACATGGTTCTCTTCCTCCAAAGTTATAAATACTCCTCATTCATGACAGCTGATGGACTGTGATCATATACACAAGTTGAAAAATATTATATACAGCTAAGTCAAGGAAGGTTTTTTTCTATTATTGATTTCCCCTAAATATTTCTGCTTTGAGAAACAGGTAATTCCATCATTCCCATCCAAAATCTTGAGATCTTTTAAGACCCATCAAGTGTTTCCTATTTCTTCTTGTCTATATTTACTCATTTATTTTAGAACTTTCCCATGCTGAATCAATGTATTAGTGCCACCTAGGTTTCACTAGTCTCTAACACTCGTGAAATAATTTAAAAGTCACTCTTCTGACAGAAATTCCTTTAGCATTCTTCAGTTGTAGTTCAGTGAAGGAAGGAATGAATTCTCTTAACAGAACCTCACATTGCACTTGTCTCTTTCCCTCCCTTCTTCCCTTCCTCCCTTTTTCCCTTCCTCCCTTCCCCCCTCCCTCCTTCCCTTTCCTTCTTTCTTTCTTTCTCCCTCCCTTCCTTTCTTTCCTTCCTTCTCCTTCTCCTCCTCCTTCTCCTTCTCCTTTTCTTTCTTTCTTTTTCTTTCTTTCTTTCTTTCCCCTTCTTTCTTTCTTTCTTTCTTTTCCTTCCTTCCTTCCTTCCTTCCTTCCTTCCTTCCTTCCTTCCTTCCTTCCTTCCTTCCTCTTTCTTTCTTTCTTTCTTTCTTTCTTTCTTTCTTTCTTTCTTTCTTTCTTTCTTTCTTTCTTTCTTTCTTTCTTTCTTTCTTTCTTTCTTTCTTTCTTTCTTTTTCTTTCTTTCTATCTTTCTTTCTTTCTTTCTTTCTTTCTTTCTTTCTTTCTTTCTTTCTTTCTTTCTTTCTTTCTTTCTTTCTTCCTTCCTTCCTTCCTTCCTTCCTTCCTTCCTTCCTTCCTTCCTTCCTTTCTTCCTTCCTTCCTTCCTTCCTTCCTTCCTTCCTTCCTTCCTTCCTTCCTTCCTTCCTTCCTTCCTTCCTTCCTTCCTCCCTCCCTCCCTCCCTCCCTCCCTCCCTCCTTCCTTCCTTCCTTCCTTCCTTCCTTCCTTCCTTCACCCTGCCCCTCCCCATGTCAAATCTTTCCCCTTCCTCTCCACTTGTTCTCATGGGCAGAGTGTACAAAGTTCTTGTTTTCAATAGGAGTCCCAGCTTATGGTTGTAGTGGAAGAATGGCTGCAACACCAAAGAGTTTAAGAATCAGTAGAGACTGATGCATTGACAGCTGTATTTGGTGCAAGATAGTGAAAATTGAATGCTTTAAGTCAAAATTCCATTTCCCCCCTGCCCCTCTGTCCTTTTTAAAAATCTGTTTATAGCAATGATGGCTTTATTATGACTGTTCCAGGCTCTTTCCCTTGTGACTCTCCAGTTCTGTCTGTGCATGGAGAAAACCTGTACACAGTTGAGCCATATCAGGTCCAGGTCCGTACCTGGCAGGTAAGGGCTGATGAAACCATGAACTGACAAATATGTCTTCTTGTTTTCAGAGATTGCTGTTGCAGCTTAGAAGTGCATGTTCTATGAATCTATTACCTATCTGTCTTAGAAAAAATATTTTGAGTATTTCAGCAGAAATATTTTTGATATTTTATGTTCTTTAAAAGGTCTGTCACTTTAAACACTGTAACTGAGAAGTATTTATAAAAGAAATCAGAATACTGCAAGGAATGGACTTTAAGAGGATCAAAATTGCAAGCACGCTGAATATTTGTATTACTGACAGGAAGATGAACATACCAAATATGCTTATCATCATCATGTCTTGACTTCATGAACAAAGATTTGGGAAGGGCTTTACCCACGCTTACTACAAGTGTGCTGATGACTAAAAAGGCCAATGTGAGATAGGCAAATCTGGTTGCAAAAAGCACAGTGAAAGGTGTCCTTGGGTGGTATAGGCAGGGTGCGATTCTTTCTACGTTGTCTTTTCTCCTGGAGACTAGTTCTGCGTGAGTTCTCAAAGGAGACAACGGCATTATGTATGGTGTGTTTCCAAGTCTCCCGATTGGAGTCCAAGGTGGACCACTGATGGTAGTCAATATGACCAAGGCTAAGGTATTGTTTCTGGGAGCCCTTATATCTCTTCTTTGGGTCACTTCACTTGTGATGACCGGTGGCAAGTTCACTGTAAAACACAATCTTAGGGAGACGGTGATCCTTCATCCTAGAGATGTGCCCTGCCCAGCACAGCTGCAATTTCCGCAATATGGCCTCGATACTGGTGACCCCAGCCTGTTCAAGGACAGTAACATTTGACACATAGTCAGTCCAATGAATGTTTAGAATTGTACGGAGGCAGCGCTGATGAAAGCGTTCAAGGAGTCGCAGGTGATGGCGGTAGATAACCCATGATTCAGACCCATATAAAAGAGTAGACAGTACAATGGCTCTATAGACACTAGTCTTTGTACTTTTCTTCAGGTGTTTACTGCACCAGACTCTTTTATGGAGTTTCACGAAGGCTCTATATGCCTTTGCTATTCTGTTGTCTATCTCTTTGTCGATCATGGCATCTGAGGAAATAATGCTTCCCAGGTAGCTGAACTGCTGAACTGACTTAAGCTCTGACTTGCCAATGGTAATGTGGGGATGATAATAATCCTCTTGTGGTGCAGGTTGGTAGAGAACTACTCTCTTCTTCAAGCTGACTTCCAGCCCAAAAAACTCAGCCACCTCCACAAAGGAAGATGTTAAACGCTGCAGAGCTGCTTCTGTGTGGGCAACAAGGGCAGCATCGTCAGCAAAAAGCAGTTCACGGACAAGATGATATGCTTATAAGATAATGAAAAATATCATATGCACATTCTGTGTCTTCTTGCAAAATCTTTTGCTTAGCCTTTGCAGCCTCTGCTAGTCGGGGAGAACCAAAAAGAGAAATCTAATTGTTAGAGTTCTGTGATAATTTTATTTAGGAAATTTATATATTAGGAATATATAAATTCCTATATATAAATATATAATAGGAAATATTGTAGTCAAGGATGTGTTGGATTTATCACAATAAGGACTGATTTCATTCATATATTTATTTTTGCAGCTGTGTACTAAAGGACCTTCAAGTACTTTTATTTCTGTATCCTTCTTGATTGGAAAAAGTTGTATTACTGAAGTAAAGATTGTTGCAGGATACCTCAATGTTAATTTTTGGGGGGACTCTTCATTCAGTATTCAACCTGAAACACAGGTTGCATTTATAGAGACGATGTCCATAGCTCCTCTCACTTTGCTGGTAGTGATTTGTCTAACACTGAAGTTCAGCCTGGTGAACTTGGTGACAGTGTAAGTCCCTTCTCCTTTGACTCTGAACACACAAACCTGTGTTACATGTTTTTTCTCAGGGGACAGTTAAACAGCTGCTGGTGTTCTCTGAAGCAGAAGGGAATCCATGCCTCTTGGATGTCTGTGGAAATTTCCTGGCTGTGGGAACTGATCTGTCTCACTTTAAAATCTTTGATCTCTCTCACAGGTATTAATAAGACTTTTAGAAACATCTGTTTATAACTGAGCATGTATTTTGTAGGGAAGGGGAAATCTTTGGTTGGTTTTGGTCTGATGAAAAGGGATAACTCCTTTGAATCTTGAGATTCAACATGTGCAGCCTATGTGAACTGATGGCCTATCCCTAAAGGAAGGGAAGAGACAATTATTACATAAATCATGGTATGAGTAATAGTAGTAATAGTAATAATAATAATAATATTTGAGGATATTGTGAGGGATATGTGTGCATTTGAAAGTATGTGGAGATTTTATGGAAGATGAAGACAAGGATGTCACATGTTTCTACTGATAACTTTTATAAGACTAATCTCAGGAGAGTTGAAATAAATAATTTAAAAAAAAAAAAAAAACAAAACCCAAAAAAGCCAGGTCTTTTATCTCCTCATAAACCAACAACCTTCACTCAGTGTATCAATGGAGGAAGTGACCCTAGAATTGTGGACACTCAGTTCTTCCTCCTGTTTAGGTTAAGAGTGAACTTTACTTGACTTTGTTAAAACTTTTCTGTGTGTTCCCATGCTGACAAACACCTGTGGCATGAAAAAAATCCAAGATTGACATGATCTTCAGTTTGGTAATTTACCTGCTAATGACAAGTGTAATTTTGAAAACCTGAAAAACCTCAGGAGTCAAGTGGATTATGTTCTTAACATACTGTCACCAGAGGAATGCTGAAGGCTAGTTAGTTACCCACTTGGAAACTCATTACCTGTGTTGAGGTCACACAGATTCTGCATGGGGCACAGTGTGAAGGTTATTGGATTTGGGAAGGTTGTAATTAGCACAAATATTGGATTATGATATTTGATAGTGAAGAAAAAGTAGCTCAAATCCTGCACATGATGTTCAGTTTTTGTGATGAAAACCAAAATGGTGACACTATAGTGCTCTTTAATTTCAAAGCACACATAGTTGGTGTAGAATAAATGAGAGGTCTAAACATGTAACCCAAGAATGTTATTTTTAAGGAATCAAAGGTGTTTTTTCAAGGGGCTGTATCATGGGTTTAAATTAGTGTCGCTTCTTTCTGTCATATTCTTTTGGTTCATGAGATTTGTCCTCTTTGTGCCTCAGTGATGGCTGGGTTTGTATCTATACCAGCAGTGAGATTCTTTTGAGATAATATAAGCTGTAGGCAGGTGAGGGTGGGGAAGGGTGGGTGTTAAGTATGTGAATAATACAGTCTTCTGAACTTATGTACAGAGGGAAGGTCACCACTAATATGACATAAATAGAAGCCCCAATGATATTTCTTTATTTCTGCTCCACAGTGTGTTCTCCATACAAAGCACTTTTATGTGTGGTCTGTATTCAACATTCATGGTACTGTTCAACTTACTAATGTAGGAAAAACAGACCTCAAAATTCTGCTAGGATGTTCTTGCTGGATAGCCCTGTTTGGGGAATTCTGTAGGAGCATTGAAGTTCATTCTTGCTTATTCATTGAGGAGCAAGTGTGTCATTAACTTTTTCCTGAAAGAAAGGCAGTTGCAGCAGTTCTCTGGAGAGGAAGCTGGAGTCTGGGGCAGGGGTGTCATAAGGTAGAAATAGTTTGTTTTTAAAAGTCTTACCCATCATGTGAAAATGTTTTGGCTCATATATTGCCAGTTGCTTGTCACTGATTTAAGTTCATTCCTTTCCACAGAGAGGCAAAAGTACATTGCAGTAGCAAGAGTTTCTCCGAGCTGTTTCCTGGCCTGGGAGGTATCGCATCTGTCAAGTGCAATGCTAATGGCAATAAAGTCAGCATCCTTGTTAGCAAGGTGAGGCAAAGCTCTTCACTTACTACCCTAGAACCTGACCATCAGTTAATAGACTGGTGCAGTTCCAAAAGATTACTTAAGACCCGAGATTAGCTTCTCAGAAATAAACCTACATGTTCTGTGCAGTGTATTCAGACTTGAAATGTCATGTCCCAGCTTCTAACTAATCGGTAAAATTAAGGTATGTTATGTGAGAAGAACAACCCCTCAGAAAAGGAAGGAATATTTTAGGTACAAAAGCTCTTTGTAGCATTTCAAAGAAATCAAAGGCTAACTTGCTAGACCAGAAGAACAGCAAGAAATTTTCTAATTATTTCTTCCAAAGAATATTCTTGTATGATTACCAGTAAATAAAACTGAGAGCATGAATCACATGAGATAAAAAGCCCTCTTTTTCTTTTTGACTGCATGCTTCAGCAATATTTTCCTTCTTGTAGGCGGATGGGAACATTGATTCCAAGATCTGTTTCTATGACGTTGAAATGGACAAAGTCACACTCTTTGATTTCAAGGCTGAACAGGGAAATGGTAGAGAGAAACTTTCTTCTGGAAAAGGCATTGACAAGTAAGAAGCTTTTATTTCAAGAAGTATTACTTGTAGATTTAAGATAGGAATCTGCCCTATGAAGATAAGCAGCACCTTAAACTGACATTCCTCTCTCTTTGTGTAGGTACTTGTACAAATTTAATTATTTTATTTCTAAAGAATTAATTAAAACTGGTGCATTGTATGTCAATCAGCCTGCATCCCTGTCTCTTCCAATATATGAACGAGGAGGGTGTCAAATGAAGGTATTGAAAGCAAGCTCAAAATATGCAGGATGAGGCAGTTCTTCAGACAACACACAGCTGAGCTAAGGGATTCCTTGACAAAGGAAGATACAGACTGTGAAGGATGGTTCATGGAGGTACTGGACAATCCACAGAAGAGAAGTACAGTGGGAGTTGTTAGATATGTGGAAGACATAACTGGCTCAAAGGTCTCACATGAGGATGATTGGGTGTTGAGGGGGTATATGTAGAGGTATTATAGGACTGGAATAAGGATCCAGATCTTAAAATCTTGGAAAATCTTGGAAAACTACTCTTCCATGAAGAGTTTACGGGGTCAGAACTGAAAAGAGGCATGCAGAAGCTCCATCTAGGAAAAAGTTATTTTTGAAGTCCAGTACAGGATGGTTTTGTATGGATAAAAACCTCATAAAATGTCTATTTAGAGCTGACAGCTTTGTTTTCACACAAGCTGTTCTGTGGCAAATACGTTAGAAATCCTAGTAGCAAGGCTGCAAAATGCAGTGAACTAGGCATTCTCATGGAAGTACAATGGAACACTGGAATACAAATTCCGATCTGTTTTTACAGTATTTTTTCTGACTGTATTAAGAAAAAAGTAGTGTTAGAATAGAAGCTGGTTTGATTTTTTAGGAACTGTCTTCGTTAGGTCTTGAAAGCAAAAAAAAAGGATTTACTCTCCTTAGCATTGAAAATCAGAAGAAACTACCCAGCTCACCAAAAGCTAAGAACACTGCCTTATGTCTTGGTCAGTCATGCAAACAGCAAAATAATGAGTAGTGAGGAAGTTGTTTTCAAGTGTAGTATCTTGTGTAGCCCAACAGAGGCCACCAGGAGCTAGTGATGCTTTTTCACAGATACTTCAATGCTGGATGGTGTCGGTATGAATAATCCATTTATCTGTGCTTCATTTTAGAGTATCTTGAAATTGGAATGAGTAAACTCAGCAGAAAATAATAATAATCTACACTTCTTCCCCTTCTCTCTCTCTCCTCCTGAAGCAGAATCTAAACACTCCCTACTTTTTTTTACACAAATCCTGTTTTTCAGTTTGCAAGTAATTTAGTTTGGCACGGAAAGGACATGGTATATTTCTTCATCCCTTTGAATCTTTTCCTTAATTTGCCTTCCAGCCCTCCTTCAGTCTTCTCCACAAAGTCCACCCTTCAGTGGTGACAACAAACAAGAAAAATATTATAATGTCTTTATTTTTAAAATTTGACACCTGTTTATAGTCTGTATTTTTTCAGAAGGATTCTAAGCCATTGTTAAAACAGTCTGATTCTGTATAGAACTCTGGAGTTCCCCTCCACACTGCAAAGTTCAGCAGTTCAATGCATTGATTGTGCTGCATGCCCAGATCTCTTTGCTGAGCTCTCAGTAGAGGGAGATCTGTTGCCTGCAAATATACTTTTTTCCCTCATCAATTTAATTACAGTTGTCTAGTTGTGACCTCTTATGACCACTGTTTAACTGGATTTGATTGTGACAAATCCCATGTGAACATACCAGAAACATTCTCTTTACTGGTTATCTAAATGCACATCAGTGTACTCAAGCTCTCTTTTAATACCTGGCTGGGCATTTCTACCAGTGCTGGCAATAAGCACTGTAAAAACCAGAAGAAGACGGAGATGAGGTAGTTCTCATGTTACAGTACCTACAACAGTAACAGTCACTCAGATAGATTGTTTGAAGGATGTTCAAGTATTTCTCTAGGACACGTAGTTTCAGTGGAGGCCGATTTTGAGTGTCTATTTGTATTTGTGGTAGTGCCATCTTTTTTCTGCTGAAATGCTTTATGTCCTATAGTCATGGTTAATCTATACAGAACAAATTAAAAGAAGCATTGGTACGCATAAAGTGTAACGAGTGAGGAAGATATATATGGTTAATGTTACAATGCAGAGGTAACTGATCGTCATCTGAAAAATTATGCTTTGGTTAGTCCTTTATTTACATTCATGCACTGAATGGGCTGGAATTATTTTGTCTTGCTTTCTACATTTTTTTGATCTTTTGGTAGGTCTGTTGTGGAGTATCCAGAGTTGCACAATCACATCCCTGCTTGCCATTTCTGGGACCAGAGTGAATCAAGACTTTTTGTATGTGAAGCAATTCTTGAAACAGGCCCAGAGTCTCCAGAGCAGAAGAAAAACCAGACTGAAAGCACAGTATGGTCTTTTTGTTTGTTTTTTGACCTTGCTTTACATGGAGTTCTCCCTGTCCAAGTAATAAGTCATTGGTCCTTCATTAAGGATGTGGGAGTAGGTAGTATACATTATATTGTACAAAAAAGAGCAGTGAAACTATGTGTTTGGTGTCTGTGGCTCTCTGATATAACCTAGCTTGTGTACAGTGACAAAGAAAAGGAGGTGATTTTGAGAATTATCATAAATGCAAGATTCTATCAGGCCTACAGTTTTTCAGGTGACATTTTTGGTGAATTAATAATCTAGAGGTTTGATACTTAATCTTTTTTTTTTTTTAAATAATGCATATTTTATATCTTGAGTTCACTTTTAGCAGCAATAATTAATAGAGTAACAGGGACCCTACTGTTCAGGTGAACAGTGAAGTACACTTTTCTCACCCAGTTCTTACCATCTTCTGCTTTTCTGGCCAGACATTGTACATTTTTATGGTAGTTTCCAAATTTCCTTTACAGTCTTTTTTACATTAGAAGAAAGATTTAATTTTTATTGATCAGAAATGATCTAATCAAGTTTTTCTTTCATCAGACCAACAATTCTTCCCCGCTTTCCCTGCTAACATGCTTGCAGTGGTCCTTACTATTTTATCTGAACAGAACTGCCTGTTCTTCATAAATACTCCGTTGATTTGAGACATCCATGTTGATATAAAGTTTTCTGATTCATGCATGATTTTAGTTAAACATCTTCCAATTGGAAAGAGAAAGCTGTTTGTTTCTTTTGTTGGTTGAAATGACCTTAGAAAAATCATGGGAAGATCAATGTAGAAAGGAGGAATGGAATAGGGATGTCCTTAAAGGCCTTGCTAAGATCTTCTAGAAAGAAAAGAACACTTGAACCTAATAATCCTAATATAAGCAAGAAAAAATATTTGGCTTCTACATAAAATTGAAAAATAGAATTATATGAAAAGAGCGTAACTTACTTTTTGGCTTTATTCAAAGGGACTTTTAACTGTGTGTTTAAGAAATGAGAACTTCATCTGGAAGTAAATACTTAATTTTGACTTGAGTCAGGTCAATATTTAAGCTGTTAAAGAAAATTTTTGAATGGCTGGTATATTCCCTGGAAACTTAAACCAGTCAGTGAACTGCTAAAATTATGATAGAAATAACATAGTATTAATTAAAAATAAAAAATTGTTGAAAACAGTTGGGACTATTTGTTTGCCCTGAGTCAGATCTGTCAGAGAGACTTCTACAGCAGCAGTCTGTGAGCAGGGATTTCCCTCTTCATGTGGTGAAGCTGGTTCCTGAAAGGCAGAGGTGGAGGTCCCTTTGCAGTAGGAACACAGTCTGTATTGTACAATGAGTCATTAGCTACTTACTCTAGAGAAGAAGTGTGCAGCTCTGCCCTCTCCAGTCTATGTGTGTGTGTGAATGTATATGTCATATTATTTTCAAGAGGAGGTTCTGCCAAGTGAATATGGAAAATAACAAATTGAAAGAAGGATATTGCAGCATAAAAACAAAGCAAAGCTTTGCTTCCTTTTCCAGATGGATGTTTGGATTTTATCATTCTTCAGTACTGAAGAGCATGGCTTTTTGCTTCAGGACAGTTTCCTATTGCCTTCATCCTACCAGGTTCTTCTGGGCATAGAGGTGCCCCATTATTACTTTGCAAAAAAGGTGAGGAAATCTTTCACAATTCCTGCCCTTCCCATAAGTGCAGACTTCACAGGGATCAAATTTAACCAAATGGAGTCTGGGATAAGTAGGGCAACTACAATGGCAGTTGCTGCATCGCCTGTAGAAATGACATAAAGATATCTCTAATGTGGGTATACTTTGCAGTATTGTGGAAATTGCACTGAACTGGCTTTTCATGGGTATTGCAAACTGGATGTGACAAACAAGCACAGGAGACACAGTAATTACCAGGAAATGTAACTAAAAAAGGGATGTGAAACCATTCTCTTCTACGCTATATAGTCACCATGCCTCTTGCAAGGGGAGTGTGTGTGTGAACTTTACATAGGCAGGAGGGGGCATTTCCTACTGGCTTTAGCAGAAGCAACCCATTTCCTTTTTGGGAAGGAGCTTAACCCGCACAGAATACCAGAGAGAGCAAGAATACTCATTTTGCTCTATCACCAAATGCCTATGTGCTACAAATACCAGGAATGCAGCTTTAATTTCTTAAACTTGAATACGAATCCAAAATTGTTTGCAACTTATGTAAATAATGCCATGCTTAATTCCATGGATACTGGAAGAAATGAAGCCTACAAATTGGGTTTCTGGTTAAGATCTGATCTGAGTTTATTAGTGCCTGTTAAGATGATGATTTTCACTGCACCCTTCTAGTAGGGGGAGCTTATCAGGGCATTTATTTTTGTTAGATCAGTGTGGGATGGTTTAGTGTGAGGTGTCCCTGTCCTTGGCAGGGGGGTTGGAACTAGATGATCTTTGAGGTCCTTTCCAACCCTAACTATTCTATGATTCTATGATTCTGTGATTAACAAGACTTCTAATCCTCTGTATCTCCTGAATAAGACAGACCAATATGATCATATAAATCTAATTTCATGTAGTTTAAGAGCAGTGTTAAACAGGGAGAATATGTCTAGATGTTTATCTGCTTAATATATTTAGATTCAGAGCAGTACTGTGCAATTTAGCCCCCTTCCTAAGAACTGACTCTTGTCATTCTTCCTGTGCAGATCTAGCTTTTAGAGTTGCACTACATTTTACTTTCCTTTTTCTCTTAATTTAAAAAGTCAAAGGTGTTCTGCTGCATTTTCTATTCTTTTAACGCTTCCCCCCATCATGTCTCATGCCATTTTTCTTTGATATTATGTCTCTTTTCTTTTCTTTTCTTTTTTTTTTTTTAAACTCTCCATGGATTATTGATGCCGTTAGTTGTTTTTTCGGAGGGGATGTATTTATAAACCTGTAAGTATCTGCATTATTTTGATCCTCTTCCTTAATTCTCTGCTTTTCTGTTTCCATTTTCTTTCCTCATTAGGTTCCTGTGTCTTAGTGACTAAATTACTTGTTATAAATAACTCATTTTGGAAACATGCCTTAGTATATGAACAGAGTCTGATTTAAATACAGCAAATCGAGTTGACGCGACCAGTTCTTTTGACCAACTTTCATTCCAGGGTTTCTCCTTATTCGTTATAATATCTCTTCTGGGAATTTAAAATAATAGGTGCTATTGTATTAATAATAATCATACATGAAAAATAATTATAATTATGACTCTAGTAATAGGAGGCTGTTTCTCCCGTGGTATTTTACCAGTCTCCAAACTATCCCTGAAGTACTGTGATTGTTATGATGCACCATTCTCTTTTATGACACTCAACATTTTGGGTCATTTTCCAGGAGCCTCTGAAACATTGGAACTGTTATCACTATTGATCATGGTCCTGCAGAAATAGAAAACTTGGACTGTAGTGGAAATCATGTAATTTATGACATATACACAAAGGAGTAACTTTCAACCTACTTGATACCTAAATGATAACATTCTCGTTTTAGCTGGGAGAAGCTGAGAAAGGACAAACAGAGTCTGGCTCAATAGAGGTCTCTCAGATGGTTGCGAGAAGACCCATGAGAGATTTCATTGGATTAGGAGATTGTGATAAACCCACCCTGGATGCCATGCTAAACTTCAGTTTCTATCTAACTGCTGGAGACATGGATGAAGCCTTCAAATCCATCAAGCTGATAAAAAGGTATAAATATTTGTGTGTATGGGTACAGTTTATTTTTGTTAAGCGTTTGTAGGAAGTTTTGATCCTCCTAAATTCTCCTTATATTTTTCCTGTCTGACTTCATTCTCCCTTTTGTTTCTAACAAGATGAAGCATCTTTATCTTACACCATTTTAATATATTCTCTGATGATTCTTTGCCTAAAAGATGTTGCAAGTTCTATGGGTTCTTTTTTCCTAAACAGGAAAAAACGCTTGATGATTAGCAGCCACCTTTCTGTCTCTGCAAAAATCTCGTGTTATCACTAGAAGAAACTAAACATTCACAACTTTATTTATACATCTAACATAATCACAGTAATACTGAGTATTACAATTTACCAACCACATAGCTGATTTTTAAAATTACATGTACATTATTATAATATGGATATTGCAATATTAGAAGAAATAATATATTGTCTTTTAAATACTTCATTATTTTATTTTTCAAAAACCCTGCAATTAATCGTAGCATATTATTTCTAGAAAATATTTTCCAGAAAGTAATGCAGGCAAATGAATACAAATCTTAGTTGGTTTTTACAAACCTACTGCTAGAAGAAACTCTTTGTCAGCTTTATGGCATTCTGCCCCAATAGACTAAAACATTGTTCCAGAGCATCACTCTCTGCAGAGTGTTGCTCACTTTGAACATGGTGCAGAGCAGAAGTTGGGGTTGAGTTTCTTATTACATCAGAACTGAATGCAGAACAGAACTCAAGAGCCAGCTTGATGATCACATTTAACAAAGTGTGGAAAAGTACTGGGGAAATAAAGATAAAGGAGAAAAGCAGCGTACTCAGCTGGGAGTGACACAACAGTCCTAAAGAATGTGTAACATTCACAGCTCATGGTCTTTCAAACCTCTCTGTAACTGCTCAGAGTAGCATCCTTAGAGTTTTTAAACATCTGTCATTGCCTCTAGTTGCTGTATCCTAAGTACTTCTGCACAATAACTTTTGTCCTGTGTTTTTTTTTTTCCTCCCTGAAAGTTACGTGCACATGACTGCTGTGAGCCCATGTGCAGGGTCAGGCTGATAAATATTATGCCTAATTCCATAGGTACTAATTATTCTCATTTCATTCCCATATTAAGTTACCAGGCAGGTCTGTCTTAAATCTGATGCTTAATCCTGTATATGTGTCTTAGTCTCCAATTTGGGTTCCTGGGAGGCAGTTACATCCTCCAGTGTTACATGGGCAGAGTTAGGTGTCCTGGCATAGCACTCTAATCTGAAAACGTCACAGCAAATGTTAAAGCTAGCTGAGAAGAAAAGAAATCAATTTGGGTTGAAATATCTGTTCTTAATAATAATTTACAATAATTTAAGTTAATAGTATCTATGATTATTAGGGAGTCCTTCTTCTGTAGATATTTGGCCTTGTAACACTGAAGTAGATCTTTCAGTAATGTGTATGCCATACACAGTCCTAGCTGTGTATCCTCTTCATTTTTAATGGCATGTCTGTTTACATACAGGAGAAACTCAAATCTTTGTATCAGGATACAAACGTAATGTCTGAAAAACTGCAACTTATTTCTTCTGCATTCTTTGCAATTAGCATGGTTAGAGTTGCTTTTGCTTCTTGCTGTCTGGGCTATGCTATGGCTGCGGAGCAGGTGCTGCAGCTGTTGAGAAGTTCCTTGAAGAGAGGTGGATGGAAGGACTGAAGATTCATGAAACTTAAATAGCTGTTAAAATCATTGCTTATTCTATAGTGAGTTTTCTGCTTTCTTAGATTGCCAAAGCTATTGTCACTGGTCTCCTATAGACTTTTTCATATTATTAGGATAACTTTATGCAGACAGAGAAAACATGTTTGGTTGCCTCTTTTCTATATTCTCATTGCTTACACTCTACATCTGCTACAGCTGACCCTGATGACATGTAGCTGTGCTGCTCTGTCAGGATTCTGACAATCCAGCATTCTGTGCTGTACAGAAGAGGAAGAGGGCAATATAATATAATATATATAAAATTACATGTTTTATACATATGTATATAGATGGAGCCCATCTAAGTAATAATTGAGGGCCTCTGCCTACAAGAGTGAGCTTTGTGATGTCTTTCAACCCTTAGTTTTAAATTATAGCATATATTTATAGAAGACAACTTCAATGCATATCTCCTTGGAGATCTTTCCCCTTTCAAGTCCATGCTTTCAGCACGGGGACTCAACATAGTCATTTTCCAGCCCACGGCGAAACCGTGCTGTCAGGGTACGGCTAATGACAATGACCCGGGGTGCCATGCAGTCCTCACGCCTGTGAAGGATGTTCCAAATGAGAATGGCAGCTGCCAGCGTGGCCAAAAGACAGGCTCCAATGTTCAGATAGCAAGACCAAGAGAGGTTGGTGTATGGTCCGATGCGGTAGAAAGTCACCAATCCGATGACCAGAACAAAACCTGCAGGGAGAATGTGAGAATTACTTTTAGTGAGTTATTCTCTTGAATTTCTATAGTGGCAAGAGGCCACAGGCCAACAATTCTGAGTCTGTAAAGCCTTTCCATCCCTACTATGATGTGTGTATGTGTTCTCCTTAAGGCATATGTAGGCATGATCAATATATATATGATATATGAAAGGCTGGGTGCCTAAATGGAGTCTCAATGTCACGTTTAAATCTGTTCTCTCTGATTTAAATTTCTTACACCCACTTAGCTGTATTTCATGTGGTGTTTTTTTTCCCATCCTCTTGTCTCACACAGATGTCCTAATTTCTGTTGCCACCACAGAAAACTGGTATATTAATAATATTAATAATGAAAATCTTTTATTCAGAATATGGTACACTTATTCTGAAATTTAAAAATGTTTATGTAAGGCAGGCTGCTATTGTAAACTGCAAAAGTGATGAATAGCTAATTATCTTACAGAAATAATAGAAGAAATATACAAAGGCTTAAAAAAGTGGAAGGTGAAATAAATGGGACCTTATGGTCCTACTTTTTCTATGCCAGAAAAAACTGTTATGGGCCAGGAGCAATATTATTCCTCCAGAAGCTGCCAAAGGCAAGGTTTCCATTCCCTCCCTAACCTTAAGCACAGTAGTACGTTCCCTAAAAGGTAAGTAATATTAGAGTGATAACACTGCACTTGGGACTTCTGGTTGGAGATGGTAGACAATGAGATTTGCGGAAAAAAAAAAACCCTGAAAAAAATATTCTCCACATTTTTTTGGTAGACACCACTGGTAATACTGTTATTTTAGGGATGAGGTGGGGGGAGGTGGCCCATGCAGGAGGCCCATATTAGAACAAGGGGCAGAATCCGTATCTCTGATTCCTTTTTGTTACTAAGACTGCCCTTTCCCTGAAGAATGCACTGATAAGCACACAATTACTTTTCTGCCCTTTATTGGATTAGTGCCTTCCTGTGCCTCTTCTCAAATAAAACTACTTTTCAGCTTTTCAAGTGAAGTAATATATACATGTGATTAGATTGAAACAAACATACAAGGAGGCAAATGTGCTTCTATAGCTGACAAAAGGTTCTCTCTCTATTCTCCTACACATTTCCTTAACCACCACCATCACACAAGAAACAGCACTGATCAAAGGACCCCTTCATGAAGGAAGACTAGAATAAACAAAGACACATAAACAGCCAGAAGATATATATACCATCTTCCTAAGTTCATGGGCAAGGACTGGCAAGAGCAAGTAGGTCCCAGTGGCTGCATGCTGTCCTCTCAGCTAGCCACACTGCCTGCACTGTTCCCGCAGATCTGTGGCTTTAACATGGTGCAACACCTGGCTCTGGTCCTTGATTTTCCATAGAAGAGCACATCCTGAGTATGCATTGTATGAGGTTTCTTTCTAAGAAGAGTATTAGTAATACAGTGAAAATGGAAAAGGCATGAATTATATACAGATGAAAAAAAAGAGGAGGAAAATGAAATACAAATAGGATGAAAAAAATCACTACATAAGTAGGCATGACATTTTTACTATTCTCAGAGTTAAAAATGTGAAGGCCTGAAACTCCCTCCTAATGAAACAAGCAACAAATGAGTATTAATTCCGCAGACATCTGGCATCCTCAGCTCTCTTGCTTCTACTTAGAAGGTAGTTTGTAACTCAGTTGCTTGCTACACCTTTTCCTCCTGAGGCAGCACTGTTCCACAGATACCATGGACCAAAGCGGGTTTGAAGTGAGGCATTTCTTCCTAAGGATATATAAAGAGGAAATAGGTTCTTACAGGAGGAGTAGCTCTTTCCTGCTCTTTAACCACTCTGCAGTAGCCTTTGCTGGGAAAAGTCTAACATAGGTTTTAGGCTGTCAACTGAATTGTAAAAACATCAGTTAATAACACCTTGATTTCGTCAGTTAAGTCTAGTAGTTATTTAAGGGTTCAGCTTAGTCTTAAATGAGCAAGTTTCGTCTGGGGAAAATGTGGTGACATGAAGCACACTGACTTAATTGAGTTGCAGAGATCACTGATCTAGCACTCACAAATTCAGTCTGCAGGATTACTTCTAATGTTAATTAATTATTTCTAATGTTAACCAGGTTGGAGATGGATTCCCAATACACAGGTGGTCATCTAGCATTATTTCAGAGTATACAGGTTTGAAAGTTGTTTCTTGACCCCTGTTCAAAAATATACTGAGTATAGAAAAATTGTAGAAGATGTGCTTTTGACCAATTAAGCTTAAATCTTCACTCATTTTTTTCAGTAATCACTGCTGAATGACAGTATGGTATGAGGTACATATCAGACTATGCATGCCTTTTAAAATCCAGATCTCTTGGAGCCAGGCAGATGTTATCTGCATTCTTGGATAGAGTTGAAAGTAAGTGATCTTCTTCAAAGGAGTTATTTTTTCTGTATAGTCATATGCTTAGCTCATCACCATGTGAAAGTGGGAATGTTCTTATGCATTCACAATCCTCAGTGAAGTTTGCACCTTTTTTCAGCATTCAAAGAACTCTTCTTTTGTCCTCGAAGCCACAGTAAATTGTGCTCTTCCTTTTCTATGATGTTTCCTTGAATTGCTTTTAAATTCTTATGACTTTGCTGATTGGTGTTATCTGGGTCTTTTATGACTTTAATCTGTTTCTTTATTGTTAGTGGTAATGGCATACAAGAAGATTGCAGCAGAGCTCAGAAAGAAAATAGTTTTCCCTGACTTCCAGTGTCATTCTCAAAGTTCAGTTTGTCCTAAGGCATATGGTAGAGAAGAGAGGGGGAGATCAGATACTCTATAATGGAATACATCAGCTTTTTTTAACCTCTCTTCTGAGATGGCTTGGTTCCCATCTGTACAACCAAAGTGATAAAACTTCTGTGCTCTGTTTTGTATTTCAGAGCTTTGGGAGCAGAGCGTGCGAGTCATAATGCGCTCGTAGGGAGAATATGTATGTCTACATCTATGTTTGAAGTCTTTAGATCTTGTAATACAGATAAATAGTATAGTGCTTTGCTGTTCCACAGGTTGCAGTCTACTTTTCAAAGGGTGATAAATACCAATTTTCTTATTAAGTATGAAACAGGGAAAAGAATATTACTTGCACCTCCTATGGCCAAGTTGTTGACCTGTTTCTTTCTCTTATGGTTTAAAATTTGCAGGAAGGAGGGTATTCTGGTACAAATCAAGAAACCCATCTTCCTGATGAGTCTGGCACATGACAAAACTGTGTGTGATCAGTTTTCCTTTCAGAATTCTTTTCCAGTTCACATACACTTTCTCAGAGAATCCAAAAAGCATTAAATAAGAATAAACCAGATGATCTTTAAGGTCATTTTCCAAATCTAACCATTCTATGCTTCTGTGAAATTTTATTTTTCTTTTTCAAGTATGATGCAAATCACAAAACCTTAAGCAGGAGAAGCTTTGAACTAAGCTGTTTGTACCAGTGACCACTTACAGATACCTCTGAGAGACAGTTATAAATATTAACGACGGTCCACTTTATCTTGCATTATATGTTTGAGGCTTCCTTGGAAGAAGGATCTAGGTTCAGGAACACCAGTTATGCAGAGTAACCCTGATACTGTTGTGTCTTGCAGCTCAATTTTCAGGTATGGAATTGTTGCTGGTGCTTTCCCACTGCAGGTTTACAGCTGTTTATCATTATCTCTGCCTTAGGGAAGTATGGATGGTTAGCACTTTTAGTTTAAACTGAAAGCCAGGTCTACTTGTCCAAACCTGCTGGGAAAAGCTGGTTTGCACAAGCGTGAAAGAACTGTGCTCCTTAGACGTCAGTTTTGCCCCGTTCTTTCTTTGTTTAGCTAAGGCAAGCAGCAGTGGTCTATATACATTTCTTTACGGCACAGTACAAGCTAATAAACACCATAGGAACATTTCCATTATTTAAACTTTTTCCCAAAATTACTCAGCTTTTTCTTTCTTGCTTATATATCACTTATAGCTGATTACTGTCCTAAATGGCTACACATTTCCATGCTAGACTGTCCATCTTCATGAGCTCTCTTCTGTCCGATGGAGCAATCATCCACCAGGAAGAAGCAGTAAGGCTTCCTTACAGGTCCCCAAATAACGCTATGCTAGCAAGACTGTTTCCCTTCACAGGCCCTTTGCCTGAACCCTGATCAGATGAGCAGCCGGTCATGCAAGAGGCTTTCTGTCTTTTTGCAGTTCAGTGCCACTGCCTGAGCAGGGGGGAACAGGAAGATAATGGGTTTGCAAGCTCCTGGCTTGGCAGGTAGCAGGAGTGAGTCCCTGCAGCTCTTGAGTGAAGAATGTATGATCTGTTCAGAATAGTTTGCTGCAGGCTGAAGAGAAACTGACATTTTAGAAGAGAGAAAAACATGATGGAGGTGGGAGAGTTGGAAGCACGTTACTGTAGAGAGTTTCCACCATTAGTTTTACAGTTCTGCCAGTGTATGTGAGTTTCAGAGTAAAAATGCCATCATTTTCCAGCATTCTTATTTCATATTAGCATGACCTGATATTGGATTTATGAATGTAGGAACTAAAGGGCAAAGGGTGAAGACATCATATTGATGCAAAAAGACTGCATTTGCATACAATGATACTTAAATTTTACTGAGTGCTGCTATTGTAAAGATGATGTTGTGTGAAACCCCCTAGGGAGGGATTTTGTCTGTAACAACTTCAGCAAAGTCAGATTTCTTGAAGCAAAGTGTTCCACTGTGCTACTTATCTTTTCCTTGCCCTTCCAGTGGTGGTGTTCAGCAGCTAGGAATTGAGATGAAACATTTAGCAGCAAGTCTGCTCTCTAAATGACTGGACAAACACTAAATGCTCTAGTTGTGCCAGCCTAGCACTTCTTTACAGTTTCTTCTTTCTTAGGAAAAGTAGATTTTTTAAAAATTTTTTTTTTTTTATTCCTTTGTTATATGGATGTGGAGTCTATGGAAGAGTGGTGTCTTCCTAGTTTGGATGGAACCTCATGGATAATTATGTGTGTACCACTGGGTTCAGACCCTTGTGCTTTGATTCAGGAATACTCAGTTGCTCTAAGGAAAGAGAATGAAACTGAAGTTTGACTAATACTTTCTTTTTACTAAGAAGATAGGTAAAGCAGAGCATTTTCATGATATTGGTATCTCCGGTTTTGCTTACTGCTTTCACTGTGTTATCTTTGACAACATTTTAATTTGGTGCTTTTGAATACTGTTGAGTATTCAATTAGTTTATCACTTTAATGAGAATTTACTCTTAAGAAAAATTATGCTGGAATTCTACTCCTATTGATGCTTGTGTAATATGCGTTTGACTCAGTTTTAATGTAAATATACCAGTGCAGAACTTGGCTTTGGATGATATGTGGACCAGTTAGAAGTACCTATAAATATTAACCTTGTATTAAGAACAGCTTCTGTCTCCATGACTAAAACTGACTGTGGTGACTTTTCACTTTTTAAAAGACATTTGTGACGTTGAATTTAGTTTCAGTATTCCAATAAAATACCTGAAAGGAGACAGTTAGCTTTCCAGACTATTTCCTGTGGGTAACTCTCCTAAAAATAACCAGAAAATTCTTCTGCTTGCCATCAGTCTTCTTGATCTCTTAATTTATGATACAGTTTGAAAAGGGCTGCTATGGAAAATATTTCCTTAAATTTAGTTATGAAAATATTAAACATTTTCATCTGGTTTGGTTTCATTTCTGTTTTGTAACAATGACAAGACTTTCAGATGCATAGCTGAATTTCCTTGAATTAATTTAATTATGTACATCAGTCAATTCCAGATCATTTTATTGTGTATTGTCTGAAGTCTGGACAGAGGCCACATCTTTACTAAAAATCCTGATGAGATTACTAAAAGTACTTTATTTTCCCATAGAGCTGCTGTTTATCTCTAGTTGTTTCCCATCTGTAGCAAGACAAGTCTGGCTGGGGGGGCTTTTTCACTGGGGAAGGAAACAGATAACGAATTCATTAGGAAGACTTGATTGGGACAGCATTGACTGTGAATGAGGGTGGGTTGGGAAAATGTTACTTTTTGAACTTACATTTCAGATCTGTATACTGAATTTCCTGTTTGACTGTAGCTGGCTATAAGCCACCTACAGATTTTTACCATTTTAAAAGAACTCTCATAGGCACTTTTTTATTTCTGTGATAGTTTTGTTTGTTTGGATTGGTTTCTTTTTAGACACCCCTTGACTCAAATTCCTCCTTTTTATTAATACACTGATAGTGCAGTTGAAGAAATCTACACTATGTTTTTTTCTGGGTTGGTAGAGAGTCTATATTGGGAGTTATAAATCTCTTTACAGCTTGTCCTCTAGGATGACTTTTGCTGCCAGGAAAAGGGAGAAGAAGGAAAATAGAGCAGCCAGACTGCTGGGAGTTGACAACCCACACCTTTGCAGCATAACTGCAAACAGGAAGGAGAAGTTTTCAGCCCCCTTTCTACATGCCCCATAAACATTTACAGGGAATGATTTAGCTGCAATGAACCACAAGCCTGAATAAGTTGCTTGTAGGAACTCAACTCATTCTCACAGTGAGATAGATTCCCAAAGTGCAATTGCTATAGGACTTGTGTAAATGATTACTCAACACCTTTTCCTGTGTCAGCTTGGCACAAAAAAGAGTTGCTACAGTGTGAGGCAAATGTGGAGCTTCTGTAATCAAAAAATCACAGAATCCCAGACTGGTTTGGGCTGGAACAGACCTTAAAGCTCATCCAGTTCCAACCCCCTGCCACGGACAGGGACACCTTCCACTAGGCTAGGTTGCTCCAAGCCCCATCCAACCTGGCCTTGAACACTGCCAGGGATGGGGCAGCCACAGCTTCTCTGGGCAACCTGTGCCCAGCACTTCACCGCCCTCACAGGGATGAGCTTCTGCCTAAGATCTCATCTCAGTCTCCCCTCTGTCAGGTTAAAGCCATTCCCCCTTGTCCTGTCCCTACAAGCCATTGTCCAAAGCCCTTCTCCAGATTTCTTGTAGGGCCCCTACAGTTGTGTAGTAGTTGTGATCTCTTAGTTGTAGTACCAAGCTGAAGCTGCAGAAGTGTTCTTGCTTGGTTTAAGTGCTGTGGAGACTTCAGTGGCCTTTGAGTTTTCAGTGGTATATTGTTGAGTACAATAAAAATTTCCTTCCAAATATTTTGGTAGAACATAACATCTCTTAGAATGCAGAAAGAAGTGTGTGAAATGACAAGTTATGCAACTCAAATATTCACTTCATTGCTTATGAACATGCATATTACATAGACCAGCCTTCTCAGGGGCAGTACAACCCTCGTGTCATTCACTTTTCACCACCGAATTACAATGGCTTCCCACTTTTGTCTTTAACCTGATAAGCTGTGAAATTTAGTCAGTGTAAGGCAGTGGGTTCTACTTTAGTTAGTTGGAAATCTTCAAAGGGAGTTGTAGAGCACTATTTAACAAGTCTACTGAGAGTGAACTTGCTTTTACCTTAGAAATTATGGCAGTCCTTGAACTGAAGGCTGAAAAGGATTCCCTGCGCATAAGGCGTAATTTTTGGTGGGCAGCTTTTTACATAAGAATAAATGTGCAGACTTTCACCCAGAAAGTCAGCAGCAAACATTACTTGGCACCTTGATTCAGCTGGAGTCAAAGCAAGCTCTGCTTTTGGTGGCAGTAAACTCTATCAGATAGAGGTAAGAGCTCTTGTCATCCTGAGAAAAAACAACTTGTACAGAGAGAAGCAGTCACTGACAAGTGAGCCTCCTGGAAGCTTCAGTGGTCATCTACTTCTGTTTTTCAAGTGCTGTGTCCATCTCCTGGTGCATCAAAGAATTGTGTAACTGGGGATCTAGCTAGGAGACACCTCCGTGTGTGTGTAATATGCATGTTTGTAAGCAATGAAGTGGATATTTGAGTTGAAGAACTTCTCATTTCACGCATTTCTGTGTGCATAACTGCATTATTTCTAATGCTGTGTCTGTCATAAAAGGTGTTCCCTGTACTTGCACATCCAAATTATATTTATCAGGTGATATATTTGTTAACCATATTTCTCATTAGAATATGTGCCCTTGACATTGAGATACTACGACAAATCACCTGCTACTCATATATCAGTATTCAGGCATGAAGAATATAGACAGGTCAGTTGGGTTCAATGTACTCTTTGGGCTACCACCCATCCAATTTGCTGGTTCAGCTGCTCACCTGAACCATTTCAGTCAACACAAGTCGGATAGGCTTCTATATTCTGAGATCTTTGCAAGCGTGTGAAAAAAAAGATTGCTTTATTGTTAGGTTGCAGTCCACATAAAGAACAAGCAAGTTTGGCACTGACGTGAAATAAAAATGAGAAATAATGGAAACATTTAGTACAAATTAAGCAGTTAAGTTCTCTCTCTTTGATATGATTTTTAGGTTATTTACAGTATCTCATTTATTTGCTGCATTTTCAGGAAGTATTAGGTTTACAGCTCCATAGATTCCATCTTGGAACAGATCTGGCTTGAGGGTGTTGTGAAGGAAAAAGGTGGGAGGAAGTAATACAAAAATCAAAATCACACTGCTATCATGGATACCTTCAGCTATATTTTCCAAATAGCTGCTTTGCTGGTCTATCTGCATTAAGATTTTCTGGAAGTCAACCAATCTAAAGTTGTAGTACCCAGAAAGAAGTTAAATGGTCTAACAATTGTTTCATTTCAGTTTAATAGCACAGAAATGAGAGTATGGGTAAATTCCAGTTTCCTGTAACCTCTTGGGGTCTGGAGTGAAATACACTGTCAGCAGAAAAACACAGTGGAAAAAGCTGAAATGCAATCCTTGAAATTCAGGAGAGGTGAGATTGTAATTTGGCTGTAAATGACAAGCTCCGTCGGAATGCAGAACTTTTTAATCTTCATGATCTGGCGTACTGAAGTAATTTAATGCTGAATATGGATTTGCAAGAATATTAATCATGGTGATTCAGGTTTATTCCATTCTTGGACTTCAGAAACTTGGATGAGTTCTAATGTAAGGGATATTGTATCCTGGATTTTCCCCATTATGTTTCAAACATTTCACTCTAAAGTCTGTGATAATCACCGTTGTACAAGGTTGGAGACTTGGCTGGAGTCCCTTCAGGTCTGATACAGTCTGGCAGGTTACTGCTTGTAGTAGTTCAGTTTTCTCTGAAGTGCTCTTTCTTCCCTATCCTGTTATTATGAACTTCCCTTTCCAGCTGATCTTCTGTCAGCTCTGTTATTCATCCTATATTCAACACAAAGAGGCTGTAACAATTCCTGGGGGGGGGGAGGGGGGGGGGAGAAAGAAACAAAGCAAAAACCAAAACAAACAAATAAAAAAAAAAAACCACAAAAGCCCAAACACAGCAACAACAAAAAAACAAAACTCCAGAAAACCCAAAACCCTCTAGAGGGAAATTTCTGGGCATTGACACAAAATTCCACATAAAACACTGGTTCCATTTTCACCACATGCCTTTTCCAAAGCAAACAGCTCACTTTCCTGTTCATGGGGAAGTGTGAGGTTGTAGAGCTGTGTGAATCCCATTGCTGTCTCTGGAGCAGTGCTGCTTCCTCTCTTCTTTCCTTCCTCTTTGCTTCCTGGGGCTTTGTTTTCTGTCAGAGGTCCATCCTTTCTGAATGACTGTCAAATGCTTTTGCAGGTGGCAGGAGTGAAAAGCACTGGAGCCTGCAATCATTGCAGACTCCAGTGGGGTCAGAGATGGGTGATTTCAACTTGTGGTAGGGTTCAAACAGAATACTTGATACACTTAGTTTTCTAAAACAAAAAGGACTTTTGTTCAGACATTGCGAAACTGTGATGAAACCCATACATAATGTATCAATAGGTAAACTCTGACTGAAAATAAGAAAATTGTGAGTTGACTTTGTGATTATGAACCATGTACTCAAGCCTTCCTCCACAATAATAGATTTCATTCTACAGGTGACTGGTTCTCTCTTTCTTTGGCATATTCCAGTATGAAAGATAGGCCCTTGATTACCCAAGTAGTCAGCAACTAATGTAACACTGAAAAACTAGGGAGATCTCCAAAAAGTCTATTTTATATTGGATAATGGCAGACGTGATGACTCCATCCCTCTTTTTTTTTGAAAGTATACATACCAGAAGACTTTAGCTGGTTGTTCTGGCTATCAGGAAGAAATTTGTTTAAAATAAAAACTTCATTAAGATAATGAGATGGAAAATGAGTATCATGTTACTGATTGCAAGGCAGAAAACCGTCTGATGGCGGTGAAGGAAAGTATGGCATAACTGCAGAGGAGGTTGGAGGAGGGGGCAGGGATAGCCAGCAGAGTCACTGCATTATTTCTGCAGATGGGAGACCTCTTGATTCATACAGCACAATGTCTGTCTCTGTAACTGTCATATGCTGCCAGATCCATCTCTTCACACCTTTTGAACACAGGCAAGCAGATGAACTCCTTGGTTCAACAGCTTCTTCATTAGTGTTTTGTTAATCATTCTGACTCTGGCTTCCCTCCCCTCTCCCCTGCCAGCGCTGGGGATTTCAAGGTTCAGCTTGCATAACAGGTAATAGCAGGCATTTCCTTCTCCTGTGTCGGGATATCCTGGCGCCCTTCAGTCTCTCTCTGACTGTGTTTAAAACAGACTCCAGCACAGGAAAAAAAAAAAAAAAAAGGAAAAAATCCCAGTCTAAAATTAGCAGCCCTGATAGAAGAAAGGCCCAGGGCTGTCCCCTGTGCTGTTTGTCAATGAAACAACACAGCTAAACAGGGCCAGAATGCATTTCTGCTCTGGGAAAAACAGACATGTCAAGTTTTGGGGAGAAGGGGAGTAAGTAAGAATTGAGCAGACATCACACCGATCATCAGGGAGAACTAAGGTATCCAGAGTTGCAAACACCATGGTGTACATGAAGAGGCTGTATGGAATCTTGTTATGGCAAGGTTGTATCTGTCTCTTGGTAGCACTGAATTCTGCTTGAGGGTCTCTGCTCCTTGAGGCTGGATCAGATGCTTTGAGACTCCTCCTCCTGTTTGGCTGTCATGTTTGTCATCCTTAATGGGTGTTCACTGCTGAGCACCCTATTTCAATGACTAGATTCTGATCATGCAGCAGTATAAACCTGAGGTCTCAGCAGGTTTACACCATTCTAAATTGTCAGAGTTTTTAAAGTTGAATTTAAAATTTACATAAAAATAACCTGCACTTTACATTAATAACAATATATGGTTTTAAGCTGATCTTGTAAGCAGCTTGGATGTTCTACTCCATTAATGACAGTTTCATGCATGGCTATTTTAAATGATTGGACTCTTGCTGTAATGAGTGACTTACGTAGTAAAGAAAGGCATTATTGCAAAAAGTTTACAGTTCATTGTCACTGCTGTCAACATGGAATTGTGATAAAACCATTTCCTCCTTTCCTCATTCATTCTGTGTGTGGTCTGTGTCCATGAAAGCTACTGTGGGAATTTTATTTATAGCAGTCAATATTATGAATTGACTCCAGCTTTCTTTGCTAGATTGCAGATGTGTCTGTCTATCAAAATCCATCTGACAGTCCTTGAGTACAATTTAGTTAGCTAAAAGCAAATAATCATATTTCAGCAAGACTTCAAAACTTTCCTCAGCCGTTCTGCTCTGCTTTCAGATATGCCAAGCCTTTGGTATATTTTGTCCTGCTAAACTGAGGGATTACTTTGCATCCTGTGAATTTCTTTCATGTTTGCCTTCCTGGTTTCATAGGAAATAATAAAGGCTTGTTTTTCTTGGTTGGCAGAAGACTCATTCTGATATATCCAAGATAAAAGCTTCTATTTATGTACTACAGAATCTCATGGGGAAAGCTTTTAAGAGACAATGAGCTTACTTTTAAGTTTAGGCCGCTTTGCCTATTATTTGTCACTTGAAAGATTCATAAAGTAAGAAACTCTTTTTGACCTGGATTTAGTAAAGACAAAGTATTTTTCTATCAGTAAAAAGAAGAGGACTTACTGGCAAGTTGAAACACGGCAGCTATAGCCTCCTCCCACCACTGGGTATCCTGGGAAATGATAGGCAGCTCCATTAGGCCCAGGACAAAGATGAGCTGGCCAGCAGTCAGAGCAACAGTGGCGATGAGATTGCAAGCACGCATCATATCAAACTGCACTAGGGAAACATAAGAAGTATGCATAACGTTAAAATTATACAAAATGGGGAATAAGAAAATCCTGGCTGAGTGGCTAAGTAAAATGTGTCAATCCACAGAAAATTATTCTGACACTATTCGTAATCCAGCAGCCCCCTGCTGTAGCGCATTCCCTGTGGTCTGCTTAAGAAAAGATTTTCTTTAAGATGTGTATTGACTCTTCCCTTTAGTTACACAGCATCCCATAAGTATTGCTTCAGTGCAAAACAATCTTGTATGAAACAAGCAGCTAATTTCCATGGATGACCCTGGAGATGCTTGGCTTTTGCCTTATTCTACCTGTAATGAGTGGCACAGTTTTTTGGGGCAGAAATGGTGTGTGTTTGGCATCACAAATAGGGATGTAGACAAAGCAGAGACATTTAACGCCTTCTTCACCTCTGTCTTTAACATCGCTGATGAGCCCTGGGACCACTGGAGCCCTGTGTTGGAGGACCATGACTGTAGGATGATAAACTCCTAGCCAACCCGAACTTGTTCAAGACTTGCTGCTCCAGCTACACGTGGGGTCCAATGGGATTTATCTCAGGGTACTGAAAGAACTGGCTGATGGGACCTCTATCATTTTACATTGGTCTTGGGAGTCTGGAGAAGTCCCACTTGGCTGGAAGCTGGCAAATGTTGTCCCAGTTTTTAAGAAGGGTAAGAAGGAAGGTCCTGGTAATTACAGGCTTGTCAGTCTCACTTCAGTGCCCAGTAAAATTAAAGAGAAGGTTATTCTGGGAGTTACCAAAAAGCAGTTGAGAGACAACACAGTCATTGGTCACAACCAGCACAGGTTCATGAGGGAAAAGTTCTGCTTAACCAGCTTAATTTCCATTTATGACAAGGTCTGCCATTGAATTGACCAAGGGAAGCCAATAGATGTGATGGGTTTGGATTTCAGCAAAGCTTTTGATGCTGTCTCTCACAGTATCCTTCTGGATAAACTTTCCAGCACATGCCTAGACCAGTTCATTATACAATGGGTGAGGAATTGGCTGACAGATTGGGCTCAGAGTTATAGTAGATAGGGTGACATCAGGCTGGTGCCAAGCCACTTGTGGGGTTCCCCAGGGCTCAGTTTTGGGCCAGTGCTCTTTAATGTTTTTATAAATGGTCTGTATGCAGGAATCGAAGGTACATTAAATAAGTTTGCTGACAATACTAAAGTAGGAGGAGTTGTTGACTCCCTTGAGGGTAGAGAGGCCTTACAGAATGATCTGGATAGGCTGGAGAGCTGGGCAGTCACAAACAGTATGAAATTCAAGAAGAGCCTGATTCTCTACCTGGAATGAGGTAGTCCTGGCTATGGGTACAAATTGTAGGATGAGAGGCTGGAGTGCTGCTAGACAGAAAGAGATCTGGGGGTTTGGACTGATGGCAAGTTGAATATGAGTCAACAACATGCCCTGGTAGCCGAAAGTGCCAAGCATGTCTCGGGGTGCATCAAGCACAGCACAGCACAGTCAAGAGAGGTGACTGTCCCACTCTGCAACACACTGGTGTGGCCCCACCTCAAGTCTTGGGTGCAGTTTTGGCACCTGAATACAAGAAGGATATCAGACTATGAGAGGGTGCCCAGGGGAGAGCGACCAAGATGGTGAAGGGTCTCAAGGGCAAGACTCGAGCAGAGTCTTGAGGAGCAGCTAAGGTCACTTGCAGAAGAGAAGACTGAGGGAGGACCTCATCACTGAAGGGGGACCTCATCACAGTCAACTACCTTCCTACATCACTGCCTTCCTCAAGGCAGGCAGCGGAGGGGAGGTGCTGATCTCTCTCCAATGACCAGCAATAGGACACAAGGAAATGGAATGAAGCTCCATCAGGGGAAGTTCAGGTTGGAAGTTAGGAAAAAGTTCTTCACCGAGAGGCCAGTTGGTCACTGAAACAGGCCTCCAGGGTAGCGGTCACAGAACTAAGCCTGTCAAGAGGTCAAGGAGTGTCTGGACGATAGTCTAAGTCATATGGTTTAGTTTTAGGTAGTTTTGCAAGGATCAGGGAGTTGGACTCTGTGATCCTTATGGCTCCCTTCCAACTTGAGATATTCTGTGGTTCGATATTAAATATAAAGAACAAATGCAGAAATAATTACAGACATAGATATCTGGAATCTTGAGCAGAAACCTGATTAAATGTGTCTCCCAGCTGGCTACTGAATGGAATACATTCATTGCAAAGTTGAGTACTTTTAGTCAGGCTTTTTTCCTACTTTTCCTGTTAACCTGATGTATGTCCTGTTTTCATCCTTTTCCTTCCTCTCTAGCAAAAGGTGGGATTTCTAAATATCATTGTGTCAGTTCAACATTTCTTGCTAACATGTTGTTGCTATTCTGAAATAGAAGCAGCTCAGTGTTTAGGTTTGGCATATGTTAGAAAGACCCTGGATGTGAATATTCCCCAGATTTTCAAAAGTAATTTAACTGGTTATAAGTTTAGTGGGTGCACACAATTTGATTCCTGATCTTCCAAGGAGACAGCTAGGAAGCGCAGAATACAAAACTTGGTATCAACAAGCATTGTGGTCATCATTGAGTCTGGTCTCCTTTTTTGAGTTGTAAAAATGAGTTTACCCTTTATTTTCTCCTCATGGGTATCTTTAGCTTCCAGTGTTCTAAGTAACAACTCATGATTTAATTAAAATTTAATAAAATATGGTATTGTATCTGAAAGCTAGTTAAGAACCACAGTCCATTAAACTTCTTCACATTAAAGGAAATGTTAAGAAGATAACATACTAAGTATTTTTTGGTTTTCCTAGTGAGTTCATCTCTCACCAGGGAGGAAGCTTATTTCACTCAAGAAAATAGTTTGCTCAAAGATTTTCTGTTTAACTTTCAAAACTGTCTTGTCTAGCATTGGGAGCATTTAGATCTTTTGCCGTGTTGAATGCTTACAGGTCACAGAGCATGTTGGTTGATAACAGAATCATATTCAGATGGCTGAGCTTTGTAAATATCAGTAAAACTCTGAGCATTTGGAGTGTTCTGTTTTTCCACTTAAACAGACTTCTCCAATACCCTGAAATCAATGCTTGTTGAAGAGTTAGTAACACCTTTCAAAGGAGAAATGTCCTAAGTAAAGAGCAGGCTTGCTGCTATTAGTATTAAAGTACTTTGATTTGTCAACAGAGCCATCTGTAGTGTCAAACTAGAAAAATAGTTGGTTTACAGCCATAAGGAATTCCGTTGCTTTGTCTGTATATAATATGCATGAGCTTAAAAAAAAAAAACCCAACAGCTTCTGTTATTTTATACCCTCTAAATGTCTGAAGCTGCTTCTTTTAACCAGAAAGAAGGTTGCACTTGGTCCAGGTTGGAGCCCCTACAGGATGATGACAGGTAGAATAAGGAGGAAGCAGCTGGTGTGATTTCATTAAATGTAAAGACAGTTATTTTTATGGAATAAGGTATTACAAGAATTGAATTCCCTTCCATATTTTGTATGAGGATATTGTTGTCTTATTCTAACATGATCAGTCATCTTTTGGTTTTGTTCTAAAATTGTAATGATTCTTCTTCTTCAGAGGGAAAAAAGTCAATAATGTATAACTTACGAACTCCATTCTTCTTTCAGTAGAGCTCATTGTTTTCAGCCTGGCAGTGCCCCTCTGCAGGTGACTCTGACTCAGCCACGGTAACTTTGCACATTGCCAGTTTGGCACATGGTAATTCTATGTTGAACTTATTCAGCCCTGAGCTGAGGTTCTGCAACATGAAACACCCCAGACCGTGGTACCGGTGGAAGGCAGCTCTGGCCTCCTCTTGCTGATGACAACCAGCATACAACACTGATCAAAGAAAGGAATTGAGTATGCAATCTCAAAGCATTTCTTCAGAGCCTGTACCCAAAGATGTTTAAGATGTAAATCATGTTGAGGAAAGCTAGGCCACAAAACTCCTGCTTGAATGACTGCTCAATTCAGGATTAAATAGAACTCATCTCTTATAAAATTGCCTGCAGTATAGTTTTTATGTGAAATTTAGTGTTTACCTTTGTACTCTTTTACTCTGCTTGTTATTTTAAATTATAGGTAAACCAGAAATTCCTCAGTAGCCAGCTTCAGTCCATTCTGATGTATTTTATATAGATTTTAAAACTAGTATGAATTTAGGCTCATCTGTTCAACCACATCAAACATTTCTGCTTCATTTGCAGTAGCCCTGATTGCATTGTAACTTTCTGTGGCCATTGCAGACTTCAACTTTTTCAGAATGATTTCTGTCAGCCGCAATTTGTAACAAGAGGTTCATAACGATAATAACATCTGCACAATTACTGGTGGCACTTGTGTTAACCATTAGCTTCTAGAATCTACTGTCTAAGACTGTCATAACATGGGTATTTTGTATTTTTGATATCCCACTTTTGGGGGGTTGAACTCATTATTGCTCATGTCAACTATCTCCTGAATTTTAACCGTGAAAGGAGTTTCCTACAGCTGGATGTGGATGCTTCCAGCAGAACAGAGCTGGACACTGCAGATGTTTATTTTGCGTGTGTCTGATACAGGTGAGGAAGACACAGCAATCCAGATTCTCTCTCTGCTTTACTTAATACCTCTCCTTCACATCCCTTAAGATGCAACTTGGCTGTCGAGAACTGGAAAAAGCGGTAGACACTGAATGTCTCCAAAACTTTCCTCTAAGTGGCCGTTGTTCATCAATATGAACAATACCAGTCACTGATTTCTTCCTTCTGGAAGCCCATCTTGATCCCAGTTTATTCTGAGAAGTAGTGAGTTCATGGACAGGATATCCATCTGGTTCTCATGTACAGCTTTGGATACTGGCTAATGAATTCTGCTTTGTTTAAAACAGTGAGCAGTCAAGGGTCAAAAGCCAAACTCCAGGGATAAGACCAATTCAAATTCCTTGTTTTGCTCACATCCTAGACCATATGTATCCACCTGGATTAGAAATGTTAATTTGATTTTGTTATTTGCAAACAGTAATTTTGTTTTGTTATTTTCCATGATAGCGCCTGGACTATTTGTGTTTTGCAGAAGTAGGTTGATCATACTGGAGAGTAATTTGCAGTGTTTTGGGTTAATGAGGAAGGATGACCTCACTGAAGAATCAAATTACGCTAATGGCTTAAAATGTGAAGTTTTCTTCCTCTTTTCTGTCTGCATAGAGGGAAAAAACAATCATAGGTGGGAATTCATGCTTTTTACTGATGAAAGGTACAGAGTGTGTATGAAGGAAACTACATGGTCCAAGATACTGTGATATTTGTCTAAAACTCCCCCTGAGAAATATCCGTTTTGGTGAACAAAAATTGTAATGCAAACTTAAGTCCTTACTAAGTTTCCAGCCCTGGGAAGGAGTTAGTGATGGCATGTTTATCCCTAGATAGGAATAGCACCAACTTTGAACTGTGTGGCTTCACAATTCCTGTCTGTCCTCTAAGCTGCAGGAGCTGCCTGTGAGCATGCTGTTACTGTATCCCCACTGTAGGGCATGAAGAATGCTGTTTAAAACTTTGGGATTCAATGGGCAGGAATTGGTTCTGCTGAGCTGAAGAAGAGCACCATTTTAGGCTGCTGCGAATTTGATTGCATACGTCAGTTTATCCATATTCTAAATCTCTCAAGGAATTTTGCTTCCTTGTTTTCTATTGATTCTTTTGGTGTTAAACAACCACTTTAGCTGTGTTCAACTTTACTATTCTTTTAAGCAAAAGTTACGCTTTTAGGTACTGGTTTAAAAATCATTCCAACCATGTTTGGTGTGTAATAGCTTTTCATCATTAGCTTGCTCTTTAAACATTACTCAGTTGTTAACCTTTTTTCAATGTCCATATAAAAAGGCAGACATTATAGGAGGAATTCAATGGCTGCTATGCTTGCAATGGAAGGAATTAAAACCCCAAGTATTCTATCAGTGCCCTCTCCTTTTTATGGTTCTTGGGTTTATTTACTGATTACTTATTCAGTGAATTATTGAGTATGCAGCCTGAGATGTGCCTGTCTTCATAAATGATTAGTGTTCATGCATGACTTTATCCTGGAAAGGAGGATGAACTGTTGCGTTTCTGAAACAGCAATTTCTAAATAATTATGGATAGAACTGGTAATAGTTCTTATGCTGAAGTTGCTTCACTTATTTTTGTAAGAATCGTTTTTCAGTTACTGGTAACTTTGCTAGACTTCATCTTCTTGGGCTGGGTATCTGCAGGCTGAGATCATGTTATGCTGTAAAAATGTAATCCAACTAGGTCAGTAATTAGATTTTTCTGTAATATAATCAAGAGATTGAAATTGAGTACAGTTTTCCTCTGGAACTTGACATTTTGCTGAGGTGTTACACTGAGATAAGGGGTGCATCTCCTGCTATTCTGTTAATTTTCACTCCAGTAAATTGTTTGGTGTTAGCATACCCTGCCCTGACAGAACCATAGCTGGCAACTAAATTTTTGGAAAGCCAAGCCCTGCTAGGCATGGTCATCACATCATGCCTCCATTGTCCTGGAGCAGTGTGGTTGACACAATATTGACTACAGTCTACATGTGTTCATCCAGCCGTTCAAGAGCAGAGAGCAAAGAGCTCATTCTGTCCAAGCTCTGAGCAGTCACTGCACAGATCCTGTGAGCTCCACTTGTCATTCCCACACATGTTACTAAGTCATTTGGAAAATAAGTAATAGTCATGCCTGTGCATTAACTGAGAGGGTTGAAGCCTGCGCAGGCTTCAGCACATGGTTTTGTGTAGCAGAGTTCTACTTTTTCAGCCTTTTGGAGTATTTGTTAAAATCCACATTATAGGGACTTCAGAAATGCAAAACCAAGCATGCAAGCATTGGGAAAAGCAAGAACAATACACTTTTACCTAACTGGGTTTTATCACCCAACACATGAAATAGTGCTTTGCAAAAACACTGAACTGGTGCTGTTTAGACCAGTTCTCTGTTTAATTTCATTCTCACTAACTCTTACTCGTGGTCTTGCTTGTAATGAAGTTGAGTTCCAACCTGGAGAAAACTGAATTCCATATTAATAAAAATTTTAGAATAAGCCCTTTTTTATAATTCTGAAAGCATCCACTTTATTCAAACTTTTGGCAACTGAGTGTGTGTTCCTCTATTGTCAGCACAGATCAGATGTGCAGAAAAGGTGTCGACAGCTGACATGGAAATCAGCTGGAGCTGTGTCTTGAATGTCCCTCTAGTTATTTATTGACAGCATCATGCTGCGCCTCCCAAACTTGTACTCTATTTATGAAGCCTTTGGACATTTCATTTCTTCCGTTGATTTAAGTTTGTGGTATTAATGTTGAACTGGTTTTTGGAATATGAATTAGGAAATATATTGAAACATTTTAAAGGTATTTGTTAAACAAACTAAACCAAATGCTGGCAGTATCTAAGTGCACCTTTGCATGACTGTCTGAGACTAAGAAGGTTTAATATAGCACTGCCTTTTTGATACAAATATATTTTGTTGGTCTGAATAGACACTAATTTCTTAAAAGTGAAAGACATCTGAACTAATTTTTCTTCATCGGTTTGTAGTCTTTGCACATGATGATGTTGTTTCCATGTCTTATTGTAAGGACAGGACTTGATACTGAAAAGGAAAGTCTTTCTCTCTCTATTTTAAAATCTTCATGAGCATCCATATAGCTTTCAGCTCCAAGGAATCCTCAGTGTGTTCTATTGCTGGATGGATATCTTAAAAATTATAAGTCACTTATTTTGCTTAGCTTCATCTCTTGCTGAAGTATGCAATTTCTGCTTTTTCACTTAATATTAAAGAAAGGGGGAGAGAAACCATTCTGTTTCAGTACAATTAAAAGAATGTTCTGGTGTGACAGACTGGTGAAATCATCCCTTTAGATATTTTGGAACTTGATGATTGAGCTCATCTGAGTGTGAAACTTCAAATGTGAATATTGAGTTTGAAAGGCACACAGATCTTGTTTGGGGAAAGAAGACTCTGCTTGATTGGGGTTTGGTTGGCTGGTTTTTAATAGCATCAGTAGTTACTTTGCAATTAAGACATAGCCACATCAACTATTTTCAAGATGAACAAGTACTAATGATTAAGGGAATGTTAAGCAAACTCAGCATTGAAAATGCTTCTATACAGTTATCAACAGATAGGGCTCTGATCTAGCAGATCAAAGCTCTTAAGAGATCTAGCTTTGCAAAGGTATTTAGTTGTCTACATGTTATGGATTGCCAGTTTATAAGCATCAGTAGGGTATTCTCTGTTGGTGGCTGTAATGTATTTAAGCTGAAATGTTCAAAAGCTGCATTTTCACTCTTAATCCTTAAATTGAATTCAAAGTCTTGATAGTTAGAGAAACCAAACCTTGATTGCTCTGATAATATTTCTGTACGTGAAGGTACTGTATTGAAACGCATATTAGGTTAATTTTCTTATCCTGAAAAGTTTTGAACTTTTTCATATACCCAGTGTAGTAAAATCCACATTAAAATGAGCATTCACATTAATTTGAAGAGCCAGACCTCTTACAATATGCCTTCACTGGCATTTACCATTAATTTAGTCATTTCAATTATTTAGGTATTGATCATAATGCATGTGTTGGGAGGCAAAATCACAAGCCCAAGTTGTCACTGCCTCCATCTCTGTGCAAGAGCCTGAGCAATTTACCAGGCAACCATATATATGATAAGGTTTTGGGCATGCTTTAAGCAATTGGTCATTCCTGTCTTCTCAAAATGCAGTGGGCTTCCTTTACTGATCTGCATATATTGAAATAGTAACACAAGCCTGCAACATGCTCAGGTACTTGGCTCAACCTGGCTCCCACCCAGCCAAATTTCAGAGGCATATGTGGACATTGGGAATTTGTGGGCATACAGTGGACGTGGACACTCCAGTGAAGTGTTGCCTCTGCAAGCCAAGGCAAGCTCCTGGCTCCCACACGGCACAGCATCCTGCAACATCCTGCCTTTGCCTCCATGTTTCATGGTGTACTTGTGTTTGCATAAATCATACATTTAGGCTGGACAGGTGTTTATGTTTGGTCCCTGTGGCAGTCACGTAGATGCTCATGACACTGTGCCTCTCCCTGGCACCGGTTATACTCCCTTGTAAGAACTACGATTGACCAGAGCTATCTTGCTCCAGGCATCCATAGCTGCTAAAAGCTTCCCATTATTGGGACTTTTGTTATGTCTTATGGAGCCCTGAAGAACTGAGCACGGTTTTTATATTTTTCCAAACCCCTCCCTATTCCTGCATTTCCACACTGTTCATAATGTTCTTTAGACAAAAAGGGACAGACTGTGACCTCGTGTAATAAATCAGCTCCATCTGTCCACCCAGCCAGCCTTGCAGTATACTAGGAATTCAAGGTGTGGAATTCAAGTGGAATTCAAGTACCATACAGTGTGGTTAAAAATATCTAAACTGATTCCAAGTAATCTGGTGTACTCACACAGTGCAACATAGTTATTACTGGCCTGGTACTGGGCTAGGACATAGGAAACAGTAGAGGGACATTTGACAAGGGCTTGTAAGGACAGGACAAGGGGGAATGTCTTTAACCTGACAGAGGGGAGACTGAGATGAGCTCTTAGGCAGAAGCTCTTCCCTGTGAGGGTGCTGAGGCTCTGGCACAGGGTGCCCAGAGAAGCTGTGGCTGCCCCATCCCTGGCAGTGTTCAAGGCCAGGTTGGACGGGGCTTGGAGCAATCTGGTCTGGAGGAAGGTGTCCATGCCCATAGCAGGGGGTTGGAAGTGGATGAGCTTTAAAGTCCCTCCAGCCCAAACCAGTGTGGGAGTCTATGATTCTAATAACAGTGGCTTTGAGTAGGTTTGGTTTACACTGAGAGGGCATCACTGGTGGTGTAGCTTCATGTTCTCACTATTTGAGGTAGCTTGTGTGTCCTTGCATGATGCTGTGTTGCTCAGTATAATGTGTCTGCGAATTCATTAAATAGGCCCAAAGCTGAGTATTGAGGATTCCAGACACACTGTCTCACCCAAGATGTTACTAAGTGCATGCTTCTACTACATGTGGTATTTTTTGAAGGGTTAAGGGATGCAGACAAGTGCATAATCTTCTGAATTTTTGCAACAGCTCTGAAACTGCATCTTTGGCAAATTTCTCTGCCCTCACTCAGGTGACAAGAGAGTTAGGTGACCTAGCTAGGTTTCCTTAAAGTGTTTCAAGAGGGGACACACCATCTGAGTTCTTGATGAAGCCTTTTGAGTTTGTCGTTTAGGTTTGTCCATGTCAGAAAAACTTTGATTTGGTGTTTTCATAACCGGGCTCTGCTTCTGAGCATAAGTAAATATTTCAGATCTGGTAGTTTGTTGCCACTTTGAGGGAGCTATCACACACTAGCATCACTCAGCTTGGGCTAGAAGCAGAACTTGTTGGACTCCTGGTACCACCACTTAATCCAACAAAAAAATAACCACACAAAACCCCGTCCCATTGCCACACCCCAAACATTCCACCTGTTTTTTATTCTTACTGTTAGTCATTTGAACTGTCTCACAGAAGCTTTTTGGCATCACAGATGGTTACAGGAAGGGTGCAGGGTAAGGAGAGAAAGAAGGGGATAAAGAAGATTGAAAACCAGAGTTGAGGTACTTTCCCCTACTACCAGTGTCATCCATGTTTCTTGCACTGTGCTTTGCCGAGGTAGTTGACAATGAGATACTTTGTTTCCATATAATTTTTTTAATATAATTCACTTCTATCCTTGGATTTCTTTTTTTGGCATTTCTAATCTTTTATTTTTCATGGTGCCTCTGCTGCAGCATCTGTAAACTCCCCTGGTCTTTTGTGTCACTTGGCATTTATACCAGTAGTCCTTTACTGACACTTAAATATCCCTGATGCAGTGTTTACATCATAGAATATGAATGTGAAACACCTTCATTTCCTCTAGCTCCAGTGATTTGTGTTACGGTGAAATAATGCACACAGGTGTCCTGTTACCAGGCAACTGGATCAGAGAGGTGTTTCATATGGAATGTGACTTTGTCTTTTCAGACAGGCTTTTGGCCAACATGCTCCATCACAGTGACTTTTTTAGTTCATTCCCTGCACAATCTTTTGACAGATCATTTGCTATGATCTGTCATACACAAAAAAATGTGCAAAACCTCAATTATGATTAGTTTCAATTTGCTGTAGTTTATTTTCACTTTAAGCACATGCAATCCTGACACAATGAGCTACTTCCACAATTTTTCTTGCAGTCATTTTGTGTGAGCTGTGTACATGACGATGGGGCGAAAACCCCACCCGAGCTGTGTTTGTGTTCTCTAAGAAGCAGCACTGGCTGTGATTTCAGTGGGAGAAAGAGCAGGCAGTGAAAATCAGGGGAAAATAGAAGTTTCAAGAATGCACTTCTCTCTGCCAGTGAGTGAGCCTGCTTGTAGTAGAGTGTTTAGTTGGCTGTTAGTTCCATACTACTTGTACGAAGCAAGCCATCAGTAACAGCAAATTCTCAAAAGTTTTACTTTTTTTCTGTTTTAACTGTGATATAAATAACTTGCCCCCCCACATATGTATGTGTGTGTATACATAATCTTTTTTTTTTCTTTTAATATGAGCAAGACTGTGGCTTCTATTGCATTACTGTTGGAAGAACATATTGTTTGACAAATGGAATCCAAAATACTCTTATCATTGAGGAAGGAACTTCTTCAGAAAGTTTTTATATGTATATATAAACATACACATACATGTTTGTGATTTATCTACAACTGACAGATGAGGATTGCCATGTATATATTTATAAAATAAGTTATGATTTCTCATTAGAGAAATGACAAAACCGTGGATGCAGAATCAGGCCCATACTGACTGTATGTACAGTCCTTGGAAACATGTCTGTCAACAGATTGTTTCCAGCTTAGTTTGTCATGGCACAGCTGTGGAGATTTTGTTTTAAATGCATAATTGGCCTTTTGCTTACTATTTACTTCCAGATTAAATAGCTAATGGATGCTTTATTCCTATATAAATTGTGTCACTGGGCTTCAAAGTCCTCCTTTAAATTAGAAATTTTAAGAGTGTTTGTTAGAGGATTCTTCTGGGGACTTGACCATGCTGTGATTATTACTCTGAAATTTTAAATTTTCCTATCACATTTTGCTTTTATTTGATGTAAAAAACTGCTGCCCAAACAACTCTGCTATGAAACTGGCGTATCCGCGCCCATCTTTTTTCTCACCACCCATCTTCTGACTTGAAATACAAGTTGGTGGGTTTAAAGTGCTGCAGGTGCTAAATTCCAATATGCAGCTCTTTTCAGCTGTTGATTACAGCATGTGTACTTTTAACATTCATGACTGGTGTGCATGTTTTTCAAGTTAGAAATGGCTTATAAATACTAATCGGGACAGTGATTCTAGTGAAGAAATTGCTGATACACATCAAGGAGCTTTTCAACAGTCTAATCCTTTTTATTTGTCATTACAAAAGTTCTTTGGGTTAAAAAAGAATTGCAAGTTAGGTTTAGGGCTTTACAACAGTTTGGAAGTTTTCTGTTTGTGCTTTATGCAGGTTTAATATTAGCAAATGTGAAGGAAACATTACTGCACAATTGTGTTGGAAAACACTGTGTGGAACAGGTCCATATTAAAACAGGTTTTTAAAGAAGTCCCCTTCATACTTCTGGGTTTTCATCTTCAGAGACTGTGAGGAGGAGCAGAGCATTTTTCTCTTTCTCCATATTTCAAACCATGAAAAAAAATCTCTGAAACCACTTCTGTTATTACTAATGGCACCAAGGTAGCAGAACTGTTTATGAGCACCCTTAAAACCTCTGGAAAGATCTTAGTGTCTGTCAAGGCATAAGCTTCACAGGCATTTGTTCTGTTAAATTCAGTTCCTTGAAGGATGTGGGTTGGAACTGAATGATCTTTTAAGGTCCCTTCCAACCCAAACCATTGCATGGTTCTCTGAAGTCAGAGCAGTGATGTGGGGGCACATGGCCCTGACTGTTACCAGACACTTATGGCCTGCTCTGAGTGGTCACAGCTACTCCAGGCACAGCTCTGCTCTAGAGCTGAGTGACCGCAGGGGTGTTAACACGAGGACTGTGAGAAGTAAAGCGAACATTTTTATTATTCAGCTTTATTATTTCTCAGCAGGTTACAGGTTTCATCTCATCTAAAACTTGTAACTAGCTCAGGTTATGCCATAGGCATCTGTCAGATCCCATGGGTCTGTGAATTTGCAAAATTAGGGACACACCATGCTTCATGACATTCATGTTCCTCAACCAGGGTACCAATTGCTGTATGTAGTTGCATACATTAAGGCCTGTCTCAATTTTACATGTTTTTACCAAAAGTATTTCTGTCTTTTCCTCTCCTGGCATTTCCCACAAACGTAAGCAGAGGGCGAAATATCTTCATGTGGCATCTGAATGCTTAGTTTTTTTAATTTTATGGTATTCAGAGCAACTGGGGCTGGGGTTAAATGTATTGAGCAGCAAGGGACATGCTGATAGCAGGGACCCAGGAGGCAAAAGCGGGCAGCAGATTTCTCAGAGCTTTGGACTTGCACTTATATAGTTGTATGTACTGTGTAAAACAACAGAGTATAAATTATTGCTTTTGTGGAGTGGGAGGAGGAGGAGTTTAGTTCATCACTGGTAAACGTCATTATTTTTTTCCCAAATTAATTTATTTGAGGATGAATGTTAAGCAATGTTTAGAATCAGATGGTCATCAGCAATTTTGGGATTAGGTTATAAATCTCCTGGGGACCAGGTACACTGTGTCAGTTACAGCATAGCAAAAGCAGAGCAGACAAGAGATAGGACTTACGTTTGACAGTGCTGCGGGATTCCTGGAACCCAGCTGACTCCGAACCCCAGCCCAGGGCTTCACACTCGCGCTCCTCCCCTTGCCCATGCCTGGCATTCGTGCTTGCACCTCCTCTGCTCTTCTCTGCCAGCCAGCACATCCTCCAGAGCCCCACGCTGCGCTTACGCCCATCCTCCAGGGTCTGGTACACCCAGTTGGAAGTAAAGGCAGCGGCATTGTTGAGAACAAGTGAGACCAGGGCTACCAACACAGCTGTGGCTACCAGTTTCTGGATAGTCATATCTGACTGTCAGCTTGCTGCCAGTCCCTATTTGCAGAAGACACGAGGTCTCAGTCAGCTGCAGCACATTGAAATTGGACTTGAAACAGGCAGTTTTGTGAGGATGTTATGAAGGGCTAGAGGACATCACCGTTCATTCTCGAAGTAATCTCCAGAGGTGTTTCTGATCAAGGAAATGAGAATTTTACGAGGTAGGTTGGAGAATTCCATAAAATAAGAACACAGAGAGGCTTTTTTAGTTGCTTCCCAGCTTTGGCTTATCCACCTTCTTGCACTTTGATAAGTAATGCCAGTCGTGTGATAAACTGAACAACAGGGAGGTCCATTCCTTGCGAGATGCAACAAATCCTGACAGAATCGAGTCTCGAAGCAGGAGGTTGGAGCTGTTGCCAGGGCTGAAGCTGGGATGCTGGCCAGCAGCGTGCCAAGCGCCCGGTCCTCTGACTCAACCAGCACTGCTCCAAAAGCCTTGGTTTTGGGTGCAAGCTTCAGAATATCCCGCAAACTGTGACAAATGTCATTCTCTCAAAGACAAGCCAAACTGAAGGGGAATGCTGTCATCTCACAGAGCACTGCGAGTTTGGAGAATCTCCAGGGCTTTGCTCTGCCGCGTCCCTCGCTGAACACCCAAGCTGCGAGTGCAGGGGCCGAAGAACAGCCACTGCTGTGGGGAAAGAGCCTCCCCCTCCCCCTCCCCCCCCCCCCCCCCCCCCCCCGTCCGCAGAGAGGAAATGGTTGTTTTTGTGGCTGTTTTTGGTGAGCCTCAGGGCGTAGTCCACTGCAACAAACAGAGCCACTGCCACGGCAGTCGAACATTAACAGGATGTGTTTCCTGAAAGGAAAAGACTATGGTGACTTCTAAAGTTGTCCCTCCTCCCCTCGGAGAGACCCCCCCTCCCCGTCCCACTCCTCCTACTCGTCCAGCCAGGGCTGCGCATCCTAGCGGAGCTGGGAAGCAGCCCAGAGGTCCTCTAAGGAAGGGGAAAAAAAATCCCCAGTTATCAGCCTTCGGAGCATCGGGTCTGCAGGAACAGACTGAGGAGACGGATTCTGAAATACTTTTTACTGAAAGCAAAACAGTAGGGGGGTTGACTGCTTAACAGCATGGTGAATGCAGTGTGTGTGTGCCCACTGATGTCCCCCATCCTCTCTGCGAGACTAGAAGGAAGCATGACAGATAAATAGAAAATATGAAATCCCGAGAGTCTCCACCTGATAAACAAACAGATTTGGGGGTGTCCGAAAAGTCAGTTGCAAGTATTCGTGATGTGGATGAAGTTGGAAATCACTGGCATAGCCCTGAGCTGCACATCCCGCTTTGCTGTAAGCACTGGTGGCCCTGCAGAGTCCCTGGGAGGCTGGTCACCTCCCTTTGGTGCTCAGAACATGGGAAAGCCGCTGCAAGTTGCTTAATACAATCCAGTACAAACTCGACGTCCATACCAGGTCTGTGGCACTGATGCTGCAAAAGCTGCAAGGAAAGCAGCTCTGATAAGCAAATTAAGAAGGAGTTGTTGAGGCCGTTATTTCACACTGTCCCTGAACACAGATGTTTCCGGAGGGGTCTTGCAGAGGCTGGCTCTCCACATGGTGGTTTGATGTGTCCTGCTCAGGGCTGAGGGAGAGGGCAGAGATCGCAGTGGGTAACACCCTGCTGCAGCTACCAGCATCCCCTGCCCCTGCCTGGGATTCTGCTCTTTGGTCTGAGCCTGTCGAAGTCCTACTGTACGGAGTGTCTTAAATAGTATATGGTGAGGTGAAGGTGTGACATTTTTGTCCAAAGCCGTGATTCGGTGTTGGCATCACCAGCAGCAGCTGCACCAGCCACACGGGAGATGCTGGCATGAGAGTTCACATCAGTGTAATTAATAAAATAGATTAGAAACTGATTTAATTTTATAGCAGCTCTGTCTTACCAGCTAAGTTACTTTGCCCTAATTGACAGATCTGTGCTGACTCTCTATACCTAGACAAACTGGTTGGGAATTTTTTTGAAAGGCAGCGTTTCATTTTCCAAGACTTGTTGCTGAGAGGAGTGGATAATATTCCAATGAAGTTCATTTGCCTCTATAATTAGTTTTCAGCTATTGGAATTGAATGTACAAATCTGGCTATGAATTCATCCCTCCTCTGTGTGCTTGGTTCATTTTAATCCTTAAATGGATTAAGCTGTAGGTACTTTGAGCATCTTCATATTCTGACAGCAGTACAGAAACTTTGGTTTCTTTTTTTTTCCTGTGTTTGGTGATGTTTCTGTACATCTCTGAGTTTAGAAGTTTCAATCTACATAACACAGTGGTTGGTGTCTGCCATTCTTCAAAGAAACTTCCTAACAACAATGACCATATTTCCATATTTTATAAGCCATTGATTACTTGTTTTATTCACAAGCAAGGCAGATGTTCATATGCAGATAATGCCAGGAGAGTTTTACCTTTGGGGAAAAATCCCTTCTACCCATCACACTACCTGCTTCTGCCCACTTCTGTCATTGGCTTTTGTGATTTGTGGAAGTATGAGCATGTATTTTCAGAAGGGCACAAACTTTATTTGCATGTTACATGTAAAATTTATTTTACAAAAGTTGAACAAATCAGTCTAATAATTTAAAACTTAGTCAGATCTCTTCCTCTTTTGACACCAATTATTTGGTGTAAAAATATTCAACCTCTTTTTTTAATTCCTTCAAAATTAAAAATAAATCATGTTCTTCCTAGGTTATACTTGCCTTTGAGCATCAAAGGGACCAGGTGATATATACATCATGACATTAGCTTGTGGTTTGAGATTTATGATACTTGAGAAATTCTTCATGTTACGTATGCAAATCCATGCAAGTCAATGAACTTGCATTTCAGGCAGTTTTCCCAGAGGAAAGCAGTGAATGTTTGTCCCAGATTGCCTCTTGCTGTGGCTGCAGATGGATGCGTGGGTACAGAGTGGGTTGCAGCTGGGAACGGATGGGGGTGAGAAAAGTGGATCCATTTGCCATCTTGTAAAAACATAGGAGCTGGTGCTGGGACTGGGGACAGCACTGGCCTTGGATGAGATGTTTCATCCTAGCTGCAGTGAGGTGGTCACTGCCGAAGACTGAAGGATTTTAAGTGCATATAGTCTGTTGATGGGTGCTACCACAGCACAAATGATTTGGGACTTTTTGTGATGATGGAAATCTTTCTGGGAATGCTGATTGCTGCTTGCAGAGCAGAAAGGACAGCATCACTGCAGTCTGCAATGGTTTGAAGATCAGTGTCCTTTTTATAGATATGTTGAAAATTCTACATAGTACTTCTGAATGATCAACTTCTCATCCCTGCTGACCTTCAGTGTCACACAGTTTTTCTCATCTGAGCATGTCCAAGCCCTCTGTAGCCATGGGCCACAGCATCACCTGTGTGTAAAGCTGATCATGAGTGAATTACTTGTTCAGAATCCCCCACTGTTGTACATTTAAGCCTGATGACATTATTCTCACACGTTTTTTCAGGGATCGGAAGGTACAACTTCAAGTTAACTGGTGTCCAGGCAAATTATTGACATTTGAAAAATACTACTGGATGTGGTTTATTTTCCATAGGAAGCAGCACCTGCTTTGTCCCAGCCTTTTCCTTTGCTCCCAGCACAAGAGGGATGTGGAACTGTTGGAGCAAGTCCAGGGGAGGCCACAAAGATGCTGCAAGGGCTGGAGCAGCTCTGCTCTGGAGCCAGGCTTAGAGAGCTGGGCTTGTTCAGCCTGGAGAAGAGAAGGCTCCTTAAGGGGAGACCTTAGAGCAGCTCCAGTGCCTAAAGGGGCTACAAGAAACCTGGAGAGGGGCTTTGGACAATGGCCTGTAGGGACAGGCAAAGAGGGAGTGGCTTTAACCTGCCAGAGGGGAGACTGAGATGAGCTCTTAGGCAGAAGCTCTTCCCTGTGAGGGTGCTGAGGCGCTGGCACAGGGTGCCCAGAGAAGCTGTGGCTGCCCCATCCCTGGCAGTGTTCAGGGCCAGGTTGCATGGGCCTTGGAGCAACCTGGTCTAGTGGAAGGTGTCCATGCCCATAGCAGGGGGTTGGAACTGGATGAGCTTTAAGATCGCTTCCAACCCAAACCATTCCATCATTCTATGATGAAACCCCACCATCAGCAGCATGTAGGCTGGGGTGGTGGCTGGGGAAGGCTGGTACCCAGTGCCCTGCAGCCATGTCCAGATCCTGGTTTCACCAGGGTAAGTCTCATGGCAAACACATCGTGACCACTGTGGTTCCAGCTGCTGAGCTGAATTTCTTATGTGGTTGATTTTGTGATGGGGAAGTGCAGTCCTTGTCCCCACCACTGGGTCTGCAGCTCCCCAGCTTGCTGGATTTATTTCCATTTTTGCCAGCCCAGGCTGTGGCTGAGGCACAGAAGGATATCCTCCCACTCCAGGGAGATGTACACATTAGGGATGTGATCATATATTAGAATATATTATCTATAATATAATGTTATAAGGATGCAATAACATGTTCTATATAATACAGTGTTATAACAGTTATATCTGATAGTGTTAAAAATAGTGTTTCCCTTTGCATTAAGCTGTAGTCTTTTAAAGCAGAATGCTCAGGATCCAGTTCAATGAAGTGGGGCGCAGATTGGAAAGAGTCTTTTTTTCCTCCTGATCAAGATATTTGGAGGCAAGGGATGGAACATATGTTCCTTTTCTAAATATACCCCATTAAATGGAAAGAAATTTTGTAGTGAGGTTCCTCTGACAAACAAATCTCCAGCACTTCTAAATAATACTCCCTTTACCAGATTTTTTCTTTAACATTTCATGCAAAAAGCACAATGAAAAATACATAGTAACAGGAAGGTTTATAAAATCACACAGTTGGATGCTATAAGCAGTTTCATAGAATAACAGATACAAAAGATCAGATACAAAGGAAGAAAATCTTTTATATCAAATACATGGTAAAACTTGTGTCCAGTCTTAAGAGGCATCAAAGTTTGCTGCTGTGGCCTGAATCCTGGGGAGTTCAGGCTTTGTGGAGATACTGCATGGGGAGGGTGCTCCCAGAGCCCATTCCTGTGGCTCTGCTCATACTGTTGCTGCATCTGGTCTTCATTAAGTTTCTAGCTTCAGCTGATGAAGTACAGATGCGAGTGGCTTTCCAGGGGGGAGTAAAATAAGAGGAGGGGAAGAACAGGAAATTCCCAGAGCATGAGCTGGTGGCTGGGTAAAACGTTACTTGGCATTTTATATGTGACAGTGGCGCTGGGCCTGGAAAGAAGAGTTGCTGCCTTGTAGGAATGTGGGGACAGATTTGTTGTTCTCCCTATACTAACAACTGTGAATAGATAAACAGTGGGTTTGGCTGTCCTGCACCTCCTGGTTCTTCTTCCTAACCCAGACCTGCATTAATTTGCCCCCATTCCAGTGGGCAGCAAAGCTGATGGACAGAACTCTGGTGCTGGAGATGTCTGCCTGCCAGGGAGGTTGTGCCATCCCAAGGCCAAGGCCAAAGCCAAGGCTGGTCTGCTTGAAACACAGGGAAATGTGGAAGTGGGTTGCTGATGCTTCCTGGATGATTCTCTTCTCTAAACCCACCCCTTCCCTGTGGACATGCCTGCTCCTGGCAGTGAACCTGATAGGTGCCTTGACCTGAGGAGTTTGCAAGCTCAAAAAGATATATGTATATAATATATGTATTTATAGTACATATATTATTATATATTATTTGTCATAATATATAATATTTTATATAGGTGATATAGAAAGTGTCTGTTTGCTCTGATGAGCCATGGTGTGGAGAGGCTGGAGGTGTCTTTTCAGGGTGAAGGTAGAACTGAGGTTCTGGCTGAAGGTCCTCAGGTCTTCCTGCAGGAGCTGGGTGCATCAGTCCCAGTGTCCTGGCTGTGGCTCAGGTCTGGGAGTGCACATCCGTGGTGTTACCTCCCAAGGTTTTGGTGAGGCACGGCCCGTGCCACTGCCCAGCCGAGGCGTGGTGCAGTGGTCTGTGGTGCTAACAGCTCTGGGGTTAGGGCCTCTGTTAGACACTGAGACCTTCTGGGTGCTGAGTGGTAGTTTAGTACTTTGAATCTTTTGCATTTCACACAGTTGTGTTACTGTGGTGCCATTCTAGTTTTTAAATAAGATATAATCGCAGAATCCCAGACTGGTTTGTGTTAGAAGGCACCTTAAAGCTCATCAAGTTCCAACCCCCTGCCACGGACAGGGACACCTTCCACTAGACCAGGTTGCTCCAAGCCCCGTCCAGCCTGGCCTTGAACACTGCCAGGGATGGGGCAGCCGCAGCTTCTCTGGGCACCCTGTGCCAGCGCCTCAGCACCCTCACAGGGAAGAGCTTCTGCCTAAGAGCTCATCTCAGTCTCCCCTCTGGCAGGTTAAAATTATTCCCCTTATAATAAACAATATATTAAAATAATAAATGCAAACATAAGTATATAATAGATGCACATGAAGATGGTCTTTGCAAGCAAACAGTATGTTGCTGGGTCAGAAATGCTAGCATGCCTTAGCAGCAGCATGTGCAGCATGGTGCTAAAATTAATGGTCTCTCAAAGCAGAAACAGGTTTCTAATATTTTGCTGGAGGAATTGAATTAAAATATCACATGTATGTCCCATCTTGTGAGGGACATGTCTGCTGGAGATAACCAGGCTCTGCTGCAACTCCACATTGACCAAGGGAGAAGGTTTGTGCAGCTCCTAACAAAACGATCCTTAGCTCCAGTGAGAGAATGGGACCTCCTCTGCAGAGCAGGGCCAGGTTTGTTAGATGAAACATTCCTTTAAGCACTCCTGGAGGGCAAAGGCAGGGTAATGGAAGCAATGTTTTTATGTGTCACAGGTACTTGTGCTGCTGAGCTGCTCTTGGCCTGTCTCTTACCTCAGGCTTTGTGCTGGGTAAGTCTGTGCATGTGCTCTGCCCTAAATACTTCCCGAGTCTGCCTGTGGTCTGGTGTAACCACAGTGCCGAGCTCTGGAGTGTACTCCCCCTCTGTTGGAAGGCAGAGTTTGCAAAAAGATTACTAAACACAGGGCATATTAATTGGAGATGTTTCTTCCTCTATATTTTTTGCACTCAAGTGGTACTATGCTGCCAGAGCCCCTGTCCTGGGTTGAGCAGCAGCAGTCATTTTTCTCCTTCTTAGGAGCTAGTACAGTGCTGTGTTTTGATCTTTTGGCCTTGGAACAGTGCTGATAACGCCGATGTTTTCAGTTGCTGCTCGAATGTTTGGTCTGGCCAAGGACTTTCTGAGCCTCATGCTCTGCCAGGGAGGAGGGGAGGCCGGGAGGAAGCAGAGACAGGACACCTGACCCAAACTGACCAAAGAGGTACTCCATACCACAGCACATCATGCCCAGGAGGTAACTGGGAGGGACCCAGAAGGGCTAGTGGGACTGCAGGGTTGGACGAGGTATCGGTCGGTGCTCGGCTGGGGGGAGTGGGGCGAGTTATCAGTCAGCTGGTGCTGAGGTGTTGTATTCTTTCCTCTTGTTATTTCCTTTAGCATTATTATTATTGGTGGTAGCAGTAGTGATTTGTGTTATACCGTAGTTACTAAACTGTTCTTATCTCAACCCGTGGGAGTTGCATTCTTTTCGATTCTCCCCTCCGTCCCTCCAGGAGCAGGGGGAGGGCAAGAAGTGGGGAGAGTGAGTGGACGAGGTTTGTGGTTGGGTTTAAACCACGACAGCCCCTCAAGTTAGTTTGACAAGCGGCTTGAAGTGGAGGAGGGAGAGGTGGAATGTCAGAGCTCCAGCTCCTGAGGAAGTCATATGGATGGCCCATGGCACACTGCTGGCTTGGTGCCGGGGTGGCTCATGGTGTGCATGGGCAAGAGCTCCCAAAGGAAACCTGGGGCAGCAGCTCCCACCAGGGTCTGAAGTTGGCAAGGGGCCATTGCTGTTCAAGAAAGAGTAATGCAGCTGATAGGTGGTGATTAACATCCCTCTACAACTACCTGAAAGGAGGATGGAGCCAGGAGGTGGCTGATCTCTTCTCCCAAGGAACAAATCATAGTAAAAGAGGAAATGGCCTCAAGCTGCACCATGGGAGGTTTAGACTGGATATTAGGAACAATTCCTTCCCAAAAGGGTGGTCAGGCATTGGAACAGGCTGCTCAGGGCAGTGGTGGAGTCACTGTCCCTGGAAGTATTCACAAACTGTGTAGACTAAGTCCTTAGTGCTGTGGGTTAGTGGTGGCCTTGGCAGTGCTTGGGAATGGTTGGACTTGATGATCTTGAAGGTCTTTTTCAATCTAGTAGATTGATTGATCCTAAGTCCTGCTGTATGTCTCTGCATGCTTAGCCTTTAACTATGTACTTTAAAATACCCTATTTGGTCTGTTTCCTTTCAGAAGTTTCCACTCCCTTCAGTCTAAATAAGATTTCTCATCCACTCATCTGCTCAAGCCCACTCTCATCTTGCACTGAGGGAACTGTGAGCTGTCAAAGCTCTGAAAAATAAAGGGGTTTGTTTCCTTTCAGAAACTTGCTGTTGGTCAGTTTGACAGCGCAGCACCTGAGTGCATTCCTTTACCAGAATAACATGGCATTTGGCAGCTTCTGGCATGCAGGCAGGAAAGCATGCTTCTTTCCCATACAGTGAAGCACAGCCATGCCCACACACCCAAGACTGGATATCTGCTGATGACACAACTTCCTGTCCTTGTTGATCAAAGTCAGGTGACCATGTCTAACATGACCTAAATGTTCTTTAAAGGTATTTTTCCTACTTTTTCCAGTTCCAGATACAGTCAGTGGCTGGAATGAAAGAGAAACCAGTTCCAACTTTTCAGAAATTAGGAAGGTCACATCTGCTGCTAAGTCAGCATTTCTGTGTTGAGTGGCAATGCATGGACTAGCACTCAGCTTGATCTAGCACTGATGTTTTGGTAAGACCCTTCCAGCTCTGTGCTCTCTTTCAATGATCCTTTTGGTGTTGGGACCGGTCTTATTCAACATCTTTGTCGCTGACATGGACAGTGGGATTGAGTGCGCCCTCAGCAAGTTTGCTGATGACACCAAGCTGTGTGGTCTGGTTGATATGCTGGAGGGAAGGGATGCCATCCAGAGGGACCTTGACACGCTTGTGAGGTGGGCTGATGCCAACCTTATGAAGTTCAACCATGACAAGTGCAAGGTCCTACACCTGGGTCGGAGCAATCCCAGGCACAGCTACAGATTGGGCAAAGAAGAGATTCAGAACAGCCCTGCAGAGAAGGACTTGGGGGTGCTGGTCGATGAGAAAATGAACATGAGCCGGCAGTGTGCGCTCGCAGCCCAGAAAGCCAACCGTATCCTGGGCTGAGTCAAAAGGAGCGTGACCAACAGGTCGAAGGAGGTGATCCTGCCCCTCTACTCTGCTCTTGTGAGACCTCACCTGGAGTACTGTGTGCAGTTCTGGTGTCCTCAACATAAAAAGGACATGGAACTGTTGGAACAAGTCCAGAGGAGGGCCACGAGGATGATTAGGGGACTGGAGCACCTCCCATATGAAGACAGGCTGAGGAAGTTGGGGCTGTTCAGCCTGGAGAAGAGAAGGCTGCGTGGGGACCTCATAGCAGCCTTCCAGTACCTGAAGGGGGCCTATAGGGATGCTGGGGAGGGACTCTTCATCAGGGACTGTAGTGACAGGACAAGGGGTAACGGGTTAAAACTTAAACAGGGTAAGTTTAAATTGGATATAAGGAGGAAATTCTTTCCTGTTAGGGTGGTGAGACACTGGAATGGGTTGCCCAGGGAGGTTGTGAGTGCTCCATCCCTGGCGGTGTTCAAGGCCAGGTTGGATGAAGCCTTGTGTGGGATGGTTTAGTGTGAGGTGTCCCTGCCGATGGCAGGGGGGTTGGAACTAGATGATCTTGAGGTCCTTTCCAACCCTAACTATTCTATGATTCTATGATTCCTAGACTGGGGGACATGGACATGTCAGAGCAGAGCATGGGAGGAGGCTGCATTTGAAGCACATGCAGCGTAGACATGCAGGTGGAAGGAATTCAGTAAAATATTCAGATGTGTTCTTACTTTTCTAAACAAGCAGAACTTCTGAACTATCTGAGATTTGCCCCTGATCTATCACTTCTGATCCTATGTTATCTTCTCTGTACTCTGTGCCGCATATTTATGTTGATTGCTACCTGAAAACTTTATACCAGTTGTAGCTGCAGTCTGTGATTCTATGATAATTGTAAATTAGGAAATGCATTTTTTCTCTTTCTTCATGTATGTGTCTGACAGCACGTTGTGTCTCATTTGCTTTACTGCTTCCCAGTTAGTCACTTTTCCCCTGTTTGTAGAGGGCTTTCCCACAGCAACTGGGAAGGAAAAAACATTTTAATCATAGTAAAACGGGAAGGGGATTTGCATGTAGATGCAGGACCTGAAGTGTTATTCAGTTCTTTTTTTTAATCTTTTCTTCCTGCTTTTATCATTTAGATAATTATTTTGTGCTGTGCTTGTGTCAAGAACTGTATGGACCATACCTCTGCTGAGGTTCACACACTGCAAAAAAACATGTTTTGAATGCTTATTGCTTCTATTAGTCAAAATGCTGCACTTTATTCTGAAGAGCCTCAGATGTAAACAGAATTTGTGAAAATCTTTGCTTGTCAACCCATGTAACAGTCAACTGCACAGCAGTCCTTCTGTTGAGCGATGCTGCCTGCATGGGAGTGCAACCCTAAGGCTCCTAAGAGCTGTTCTATGTTTGACCTATGCAGGACAGTAGCAGGATGTTTCCAGTGCAAAGTTTATGTATTTAAGACTTTTCCCATAGTTTTTCTTTTGAATTCTGAACATCAATGTGGGAGTAACTGTCTATACAGCAAGAACCACAGTGATGCATCATAAATGTTTATATATGTGCAAATGTAACTGCTTTTGTCTAGGCACTAATGTAAAACAAACCCACAGTATTTCCTCAGGACTCTGGCATTCAGCTCCAGAATTAACCTCTATATCTGGTGCCTCTTTCTGTGCCTCTTCAATCTTTCTTTGCACAGCAACTGGAGTCTTTTTGTTACGTCCAGAAATTGTCTGATGTACTACTGGTTTATCCTTTCATGCTCTCCTCTTCCCTTGCATCTTACCTGCATAGTACTCAGACCTTGAAGGTGACACCATAAGAGCTCTCCTTTTCTTTCCCTTTCTCACAGTGAGGCTGTCTGGGAGAACATGGCTCGCATGTGCGTCAAGACTCAGAGTCTCGATGTTGCCAAAATTTGCCTTGGAAACATGGGTCATGCAAGAGGAGCCAAGGCACTGAGGGAGGCTGAGCAAGAACCGGAGCAGGAGGCCCGGGTGGCTGTGCTGGCCATTCAGCTGGGCATGCTGGTAAACCCACCAACCATACAAAGGAAAATTCACCTGCTTCACTAGGGACAAAAATGAGAAACTGACGCAAAAACCTTGGAAGGGCAAAAAGCCTGTTGCCAGGTTTTCAAGGAGTGTTGAAGAATAGTTCTGACAATTATTTTCTTCAAGTTGAGCTTTTATCCCAGGGAGATGATAGGCATCTCCTTCAGCATGATCTCTCTGTTCACACTGGCCAGAGGCTTTCCCTGAGCTTCAGCAGCTCAACAGTCCCCAAACCCTTTGATGTTCCTTAGAGGGTAGGTGATAATGAGTATGGCAGAATCTGATGCCTGGAAATGTGAGTACCAGGAGGCATTGCTGCCTGAGGGGCTAGCAAATTAATCACAGAATCCCAGACTGGTTTGGGTTGGGAAGGACTTTAAAGCTCATCCAGTTCCAATCCCCTGCCACAGGCAGGGACACCTTCTACTAGACCAGGTTGCTCCAAGCCCCATCCAACCTGGCCTTGAACACTGCAACCATCTGTTTCTTCTCTGTATCTGTTTTTTTAACTGCTATACAGAATTTATATGGAGCTTTACTCCCATATGAAGAATTGCTGAATGAAGGAAAATGCTGAACAAAGGAAACATCTTTTAAGGATAGTTTATGTGTGAAACATTAAATAGAAAAACTTTTCTTGGGACATAATTCTACCAAGCTTAATCATTCTAGCTTTGACTAGACTGAAAAAGGATGTGTTTCAAAGTATTCCAACTAAAATGTTTCATCAAACATATTTCAAGGTTCAGTATGGAAAATGCAAGTTCCATTTTGATGGGCTTTTGGAGTGAAAGGCTAAAGCTCTGTTCTGCCAGACAGTGAGAGCTGCCTTAAGGTGTTTCAGGAGTTTAGGCAAAATGGAGGTTTCCTGCACGTATGGAGAGCTCTGGTGAGTCACATCCGCTGCTGGTGCCATCCCAGGGAGCCGTGCTTGACTGTTGCATCCTGGCTTCTCCCATTGCCTGAGCAATAACTTGCCCAGATCCAGCAGAGCCAGAGAGCATGGTCATGCTGTTGTTCTCCCCATAGTTTGGTGCATGGGGTGACAGTCCCTTCAGCCTGTACCTGGCAGCAAATACCTATCAAAATGGATCTTGTCTTCCCCATGGGTCTTTTATTATAGTCTGAACCCCCTCCCCCGATCACCATTAGACATGAGATCTAAAATGGGTTCAAGACCAGATGAAAACTGTGAAAAGCATTGCTGAGATAATGAATTATAGAGCATGTACTCCACTCACTTTGCCTTTATTTAATGTCTTCCTCAATGATCTGTAACAAAAGCAGAGATTTCTAGTTTGGGAACCATAAAAGATCCAGGCATATGATCTGTGAGAGGGAAAAACTGGGAAAGGAGAATTCATGAAATACCCCACAGTTTATAGGAATTCACCAATTAGATCAAAAATGGTGAGGTGCTATAATAGCAAAAATCCATTTGGGGCTGATTTGAGGAGACACCACATCCTGGGGCTCTGCTTTGATGACTTCTTTGTATTTGTTGCAGCTACAGCTGGAACACTGACTTTCACCCTGAAGCATCTCCTTACCAGAAAAAAAAAAAAAAGTTGATGAACTGGAAGAAGTTCAGAGAAAAATCAGTGCAAATTATTAAGCTCTTGGAAAGATTTCACAGACAAGGAAATCTTTAAGATAGCAGATTAGAATTTGGCTTGAAAAGGTGTTTAGCAACCTACAACAATTTTAAGAGTATAACTGGTAGAGAGTAACTATTCTGAGTTAAAGTGAAGAAGTAAAGGAAAATTCAAACTACATGTTTGGAAAAACTTCCTGGCAGAGAAAGCTGTGAGGCTGAAAAGTGTCAATATTCTTTTTGGATATTTAGATCTGTTTGGAGAGGTGGAGGGAAACTGCACCAAAACAGATGCAGTTCTGTTGCTTTTTTTGCATCTCCTACAGACTCATAGATCGGGCATCTTTCTTCTCTCTATGTTTTTTTGAATTTAAAACAATAAGAGATGGAAACTATTTTTCAGTCTTGGTCAGATAATCCCAATTTACTAAATATAGTGTTCAGCTGGACAGCCACTGGGTGGAGCAGGAAAATGCGTCTTCCACAGGAGTACCTCTCAAAGCGTAAAAATAATTGTTCCCATTTGCTCGCCCTTGCATCAGCATCAGCAGAATTCTCCTGTTCTGTCTTAAATGAACAGTGGTTATTCCCATGAATGGATCTCAGTTATCCAGGATAGATGTTGCTGCCCCTGAGGCACGCTCAGAGGTCCCACAGAGTGCTGGACCTCTCTTCTGGGCAGGCAGCCCCACGTGAGCAGATCTCCCCTTTCTGAAGTGGTTTATGCTCCTGATGACAGTGGTTAACTGCTGATGGCTCACTCCTGTCCCCCCTCCCAAACTGATACTGTACAGTAAATGCCATTGTTTATTTTCACATAAACATTCTGTTTCCCCCTGATGTGCTATTCCAAGGCTATGTATATTTAGTTGGTTAACCCCCCTACCTGAATTATTGTTACTTTACAATGACCTGTACTGATGAACTACCCCAAAGTGCAGTGATTGCAGTGGGGGACACCAAGGAACCAGGGTTAGCAGGGGTTTGTGTGCTCTCCTCCCAGGAGGATGCCGAGCGGCTCTACAAGGCTTGCAAACGCTACGACCTCCTGAACAAGTTCTATCAGGCCTCAAACCAGTGGCAGAAAGCCATCGAAACAGCAGAAGCTCATGATCGGGTTCACCTCCGCACCACTTACTACAGCTATGCCAAGTACCTGGAGGCAACTGGCCAGCAGAGCCTGGCCCTCACCCAGTAAGCACTAGCCAGAAGCACCTGGAGGGTTGGAGCCTTGTTCTCCTGTGAGGGCTTGGGGCAGGCAAAGGGGGATTGCTGATGATGACCAGTAATAATGAATTGAAGTCTTTTCCTGTTTCTGATGGTTTCTGTCTCATGGAGTGACAGCATTGTTAAATAAACTTCCCAGCACCCTCTCAGGATGATACAGCTTAGTGCCAGAAAGGTTAAGTTTCTTCTCAGGGCCAGTGGTTGAACCTCACTAATATCCAGTCCTGCACTTTGGCTCTGGAAGACCACTGCCCTCTTTTCCTTCCTCTTCCATGACAAAACCCACTTGTTTACTTCTCCTGAGTGTCCCAGACACAACTGCTGTGGCAGATTTAGTCGGACCTGGCTGCTTCTGGTGCCTGATCTTCTCCCAGAACTGATGAGTCCCTAGAGAAGTTAGTGGAAGTGATTTTTAATGTATTTGGTGTTTGAAATCTTGGGTTTCTAGTTTGCCATATGATGCCTAATAATAATAATGATAACAATAATATTAATAACAACAACAACACCTTTTTCTTTTTGATGGTGCTGGCAGACTGCAGCTGATCTTATAGTGAACTTAATAGCACAAATGAAGCAGTTACCAGTTTTGTCACTGTATGGCTGTCAAACAACATTAATGGATTTTTTACACAGGAATTGGGCTAAGGTAGTAATTTCACATCTAACATGTTCTTTGCTGCAGCTATGAGAAGTCAGACACGCATAGGTTCGAGATACCACGAATGCTTTCTGAAGACTTACAAGCCTTGGAGAGCTACATCAACAAGATGAAAGACAAGTCAGTGCTATGCTTGTTCCTTCTCCATAATTTCAGGCCTTTCAGGTCTGAAATACAACTTGTGAAGAGAGCAGGGAAGGAAGGAGGAGTATGAATCCCTTCAGCCACAAGTTCAACCCCTGCCTTACCCATATGATCCTCCTCAGCTTTTCAGGATTTTACCACATCTTGCTCAAGAAAGAACCTTACCTAGCTAGGTCGACCTCCCTTATGGTGAATGTCACTCTTGAGGTGGGGTAAAGCCTTGTCTACGTGCTATAAAACATTTCTAGTCTTGAGTTCAAGATCTCCAGGAGTGACAAAAGCAGTCTCCAGTGATTCTTGTTACTGCAGTTAATATTGTTGCTTTTCTAGGAACCTGTGGAAATGGTGGGCACAGTATCTGGAGAGCCAGTCAGAGATGGAGTCTGCGCTAAAATATTATGCACTGGCTCAGGATTATTTTTCCCTAGTCCGTGTCCACTGCTTTCAGGGCAACATTCAGAAGGTGAGGCATAGAATCACAGAATCACAGACTGGTTTGGGTTGGAAGGGACCTTAAAACTCATCCAGTTCCAACTCCCACCACGGGCAGGGACACCTTCCACTAGACCAGGTTGCCCTGTCCAACCTGGCCTCTTCCCATCTGCTTCTGGAGAGTGCTCATTCCTGGGGAGACTATGGGCACAAAGTAATGCTATTACAATTTCCTTTTCAGGCTGCTGAAATAGCAAATGAAACGGGGAATTGGGCAGCATCATATCACCTGGCCCGCCAGTATGAGAGCCAGGATGAAATCAAGCAGGCTGTACATTTCTACACCAGGGCCCAAGCATTCAACAATGCTATCCGCTTGTGTAAGGTGTGTGAAGACCTACATTTTTATCCCAAAGCAAAGTAGGATTCTACCCTTAGGCAGCAAAATTAAAGCAGTACAAGTTGTTTGTGCCCATTTCCTCTTGTGAGACTGCTTGCTCATACACAGCCCACAACAAAGATGCTCCTGGCTTCTGCCTGCTTGGTTGCATGGGATATTATTTTCTTTTATATATCAACAGACAACTGCCTGAAACAAATTATCATTGCACCCCGAAGTTACTTGGGTTGGTATGGGTTTTACACAGGAGAGGGTTGATGGGCTTCTATGTGACAGCATAAAGCTTTCTGGCTTACCAGAAGACAGAATTAATGAAACGTTTGCAGCATTCCTAGAACCAAATCTTTGCTTTTGAATAGGAGCACAATTTAGATGACCAGCTGATGAACCTGGCTCTTCTGAGCTCTCCGGAAGACATGATAGAGGCAGCCTGCTATTATGAGGAAAAGGGAGAGCAAATGGACAGAGCTGTCATGTTATACCACAAGGTAAACACCTTTTTAGTAAAAAATATCAAACTTTAAACTGAAGCAGTTCCTGCAGCAGAGGAATCAACTGTATCACAGAATCCCAGACTGTTTTGGGTCAGAAGGGACCTTAAACTCATTCAGTTCCAACCCTCCTGCCACGGGCTGGGACACCTTCCAGTAGACAAGCTTGTTCCAAGCCCTGTCCTACCTGGCCTTGAACACTAGTTTTTACTACATATACTGTTTATTAGTCATTCATGCTTTATTAATCCATTCTAGAGTATCCTGTAACCTGATCTGCAGTGCTTATTCTAGTCTCTAAGGCATCCAAGTATTCTTAACTCTGCAGGCAGGACATTTCTCCAAAGCACTGGAGCTAGCCTTTGCCACACAGCAGTTTGGGGCCCTACAGCTGATTGCTGAAGACCTGGATGAGAGGTCAGACCCAGCCCTGCTGGCTCGCTGCTCCGATTTCTTCATCGAACACACACAGTATGAGAAGGCAATAGAGCTGCTGCTCACAGCCAAAAAGGTAAGCTCCAGCCTCATTGGGCCCTCCCTGCATGGGTAAAGAGGAGCACAAGAAGTGCCTAAGTGCACACACATGCACTGATCTTTGCTGGTAAACAGACGTGGAGGCACCTGTAAGGTTTGAAGCTTCTTCTCAGGCCACAGTGGTGGTAGCCCAACTGGCTCAACACTGAAATGGGTTCCTGACTTTTGGTCATATTTCTTGCTTAAAACCTGCAGATTTTGCAATCTTGGGAAAAGAACAACTCCTGTTCTCAAAACTAACATATTTGTAGACAAGGAAATTAGAACATCATCAACAAAAAAACCCATAATGTCCCTCTTGTGTTAGTTAAGGTGCTTCATTCCTCTCCTAAATTTTCACACATTCTACTGTGCTGAAGCTCAGCCTTACCAGAGCAGTCCCACACCTACTCCTCTTCAGTGAGCTCCAGTCTTACTTTCTTCCACATTTCACAAGGGTAGGGTAGCCTTTTTCTGGTCTAAAAGGTATTATTTGTTCCCCTTAGAATTTGTTCCTATATGGGAAGTAGCAAATATTTAACAAAATCTTTCAAATGCCTATATTTATTTGTATTTACTGAAAACCTTCATATAATCAATCATGCCTAAGACATCTGTGTGACTTGTGTGCCTCTGAGAATGTCATGTTCAAAGAGACGAAATGGATGAATCTTTAATGCTACACTAGTGTCCTCTGAGAAAACAGGTAAGAATCAGTGGTCTTCATGGAAGAACAAATGTGTTCTTAGCAAACAAAATGAGATGCAGTGTGCTTGAACAGGAATGGATGTTGGGATGCTTGACTGCACAGCAGTGTTCTCATAGAGCATCCACAGCTGCTAGTGTTTGTGCCTTCCTATAGCTAATTTCACAAGCAATATGAAGTATCAGCATAGTGTCTGCAATTATCTCATTGCTTTCTCACTCCCATTAGTACCATGAAGCTCTGCAACTCTGCCTGAAGCAGAACCTGACCATTACAGAGGAGATGGCTGAGAAGATGACTGTTTCTAAGGACTCCAAGGACCTCTCTGAGGAGTCCCGGAGAGAGCTGCTGGAGCAGATTGCCAATTGCTGCATGAGACAAGGCAATTACCACCTGGCCACCAAGAAATACACACAAGCAGGAAACAAGTTAAAGGTCAGCCTGGATATTTAGGGAGAAAAGCTGAGGAGGCTGAGTCTGTTACCTTCCTAAGATTCCTCAAAACAAGGGTGTTTTGAGAAGTATATCTTGGAACAGACTTCATACAGCAGAGAGGCTTCTAATCCATCTTCACATAGCTTATGATATTTCCCCCCCCCTTCTTCCCCCATGTGCCCCTTTCCATTGCTAGGCTATGAGGGCACTGCTGAAATCTGGAGATACCGAGAAAATTGTCTTCTTTGCGGGAGTTTCCAGACAAAGAGAGATCTATATCATGGCAGCCAACTATCTACAGTCCCTGGATTGGCGTAAGGACCCAGAGATTATGAAGAACATTATCAGCTTCTACACCAAAGGGCAGGCCCTGGACCTCCTGGCAGGTTTCTATGATGCGTGTGCTCAGGTACATCCCTTCTGTGACTTGCTAAAGGTGCTTGGTTTACTGTCTCTGGAGCAAAACATCTCATTTCTCCTCTGCAGGTAGAAATTGATGAGTACCAGAACTATGAGAAAGCACAAGGAGCCCTGACAGAAGCCTGTAAGTGCCTTTCAAAAGCAAAGACTAGAAGCCCTCCAGAACAGGAAAGCAAACTAGCACAGCTGGAAAGCAAGCTGACCCTGATTAAGCGATTCATCCATGCTCGGAGGTGAGCTGCAGGAGTCAGAGCATGTGAACAAATGACAGAAATACCAGACAAGAAGTTCTACGAATACCTGCTGTTAAAAAAAAAAGTTGCTGTTAACATTTTTCTAGCAAGGAAACCATTATGTGTTTTTTATAAGCTATTGACATCAAAGATGAAAAGGTAACCTGAAATATTAGCAAGTGTATTGATCAAAGAGCGTAGTCAGAAGGGTGATTATGGAACATGGCACAATAAAAATAAACCTTCCCTGCTCTTCCCTCTCTGATTGTTACCCGTTTCCTTTTGCTCTCTACTAGAGTTTACTGTGAGGATTCCAAAGAAGCAGTCAGACAGTGTGAACTTCTCCTAGCTGAACAAGATTATGACACCATCATCCGCCATGGTGACATTTTGGGATTTCTGGTTGAACATTATGCACAAGTGGAGGAATTCCATACGGTAAGTTAATTCTTCCAATCTACAGAGCCTGTACTTTACACACACCAGTGCAGCTTGGTATCGCTTGGTTCCCCTATAGGAAGACATTCCATAGTAGAGGCTCCTTTAGAGGAACCAAACTGATCAGCAAGGTGTGACAGGCCACAGGAACTACATCCATATTAGCATGGTGTTTGTGACAAGTTCACTATGACTTGGCTCTGTGACAGGAATGGCTTTAATGCTGCTATTATGAAACACAGGGATGCCAAGCACAAGTTTCTCCAGCTGTGCTCATTAACCTTTTATTTACCACATTGACACTGCTTCAGCTGTCAGGACAGTATAAAAACAGTCTTGGAGACCCCTTCTTTATTAAACTGAACAAGACGGAATTAACACAAGTCACTAGGAAAGGTTGCTGTGTCAGCTAAGGCTGCAGCTCCTGGCCTCATGCTGGCATCCCTTGACACTGAGCTCCTGTCAAGGCCTCAGCTGTGTGCCATGGGAGGGCTGCTGGGACTCACCCAGCACAACAGCCCCGTAACAAGCTCTGTGTGTTGCTTTAGGCTTACCAGTACCTGGTGGAGATGCAGAAAAGAATTCCAGTCACCAACCTGAGCTACTATGTGAAGCAGCAGACCCTCGAGGCAGTCCACCGAGGAACCCGCATTCCTGTCAGCCAAACCCCCGTTTCACAGCCTGTTCTCCACAGCAGTATGGAGAACAAGAAGATGGGAGAAGAAGTGGCTGATGACGTAGAGGAACCTTGACAACTTACACTTCCCAAAGGCAAAGCAGACTTTAATACCAGGTCATTTATTCTGTCCCCTTTAGGACCATGTGTCATGATGGCTGTGAGGAGGCTTTTTGATTATTATCAAGAAATTTATTTTTCCTATTCAACTGTATATGCAACAGTATTGAAGTTACTCTCTTATCTCAAACATACATACAAACATTTATGTGGATATCCTGTTATGAAGCTGGTTTTAGTATTTTAATGAATTTGAAGGGGAAATAAACCCAACAAGGACTACATATTGTAACTTCAGGCCTTTTTCCAAGTACAGAAAAGCTGAGTAACTGAGATGAAAGCTCCTGAGGTGACAAAGTTTTCAAGTCCAGCTTTGATCTGCTGAGGTGCAAACGGACTGGTCATTCCCTGGAAGTCACAACTTCTGAAAACAATCCCTGTCCTGCTTGGGTAGGAGCTCGGCTAAAAGTCAAGTCAAACTCCAGCAGAATGGAGGAGCCTTCTCCCAGAGCAAAGTTTTTTGTGTTTAAATACATTACAGGGTCACGCAGGCTAGAGCCACTTACAGAAATCTGACTGAACCTCAGACTCATGGAATGGTTGGGGTGGAAGGGACCCCTTGAGGTCACATCTGCTCTAATTACCTGGCTCAAGCTGTGTCACTTTGAAGTTTCTTTTCCAAACATCAGTTATGTCAAGCTTCACTGTACTAATCAGGCTTTCGGCTGCAGATTTCTTCCCAGGCATGGGAAGAAGCTGGGCTTCACATGAGAAATGAACCCCAGCGTAAGCAACCAAGGCTTTGCTCACCTTTAAGCCTGTCACCCTGCCCATGAAGGTCTCTGTCATCCGTTTCGTACTACCAGCCAGCCCTTCTGCTGAGAAGGGATTTTCTTTTTCCTGTTTTGTGACTTGCTTCAAAACTTGGTGTGAATGTGAAGTTTCTGAACTGTATGCTTTCAGGGAAGAAGGGGAGGGACAGATTTTAAGCTCACAAGTCTGAGTATTAGCTATCCTTTAACAGAAACTTATTTCTGTACTAAGGTGATACAAAAAGAATTCCTGCTGTGTTCTCCCCTAACCGCTGCACAGCTTTAGCTCAAGCCTTTAAGGCTTGGCATGTTCAGAACTTCAGCTGTCCAGTTCTTACATCTCACCAGCAGTGGCATTCTGTACACCCCTCCAACAGCAGACCAGGAACTACTGCACCAAATGCTGACTGCTGGAAGACATGGGAGCCCTGGAGGTGCGTGGCCCTCTCCGGCCTCTGTTTTTCTGACAAGAAGCCTGCTATGAGATCTTCCCTGTATTTTTAGCAGAGCAGTCAAACCTGCCAAGGTTATAAATAGCTGGGGTGGGTGGAGGATGGCAGTGCTTGCCTACCTTCCTGCATCTGTACACGCCGTACCGGATAGCAGTAGCTCACTAAGTTGGCCTCCACTACAAAGTCCAGATGTCAAGTCAGGTTCGCTAGTTCACAGCTCTGCACCCTTCCCCTTTCTTCCTCTCCTCCAGCCAGGTGACTGCTGGAGGCCCAAGCAGTGCCTACACACATCCAGCTGGCAGAAGCACAAGAGAAAGGTCATTTCTTTTACCCTCCAGCTAGGAAGGGGCAGTTTGGAGTTTCTTTTTCAGGTTCTCCATGAATAGCAAGTTCTGCAAGGCCAGTCTCCTGCAGTCCCCGTCAGGATCTTTTTCCACCACATCTGTAAAAGAAGCAGCCACCATTAGTTGGAAAATGGGAAAAACTGTCCTTTACCTGACACTTCTTCACCTGATCTCACTTAGCAGTACTGCTCTTTCACTGACCACCCCAGAACAGCATGAGATGCACCAGCATATGCAGTGACATCTGAGCTGGACATCAACACTTGCAAGAATTGCATTAGACCAAAAATGCTCAACCTTGATCATGTTCAGCATGAGGTTTAGCTTCAGAGTTTAGCTAAACTCTGTCACATGTGACAATGCTCAGTTCATTCTCATAGCAGAAATAAACAGTTGGGTTGAAACACCATCAAAACTGCCTGACCTTGCATTCCATGGTATAACCTTCTTGCCCGATTTGACTTGTGCCCTTGAGCTATACATCACCTGTCCACAGCTGATCTTCTAGCATGAATACAATTTGCAACTAGAATCCACATATTCAAAAGCCTGAAGTCTCCATTCTGCCAGTTCCTGTGATCTAGACACATGCTCAGTGCTCCCTCCTGAAACTTGTGCCTGTGCTGCCCTTCAGATGGGGGAAAGAAAGAGGCAGGAACAAGTTCCAACACATTCTCCATACTGGGCAATTAAGTCTTCTGATAATCCAGCAGTTCTTTCCCACTTTATGCAGTGTGTAAGGGAGGGCATGAAGCTGCTTCCAGCAGCTGTTATTTCAGGGGCCCTTAATCGGCCTGCAAAGTGAAAACCAGGATGCACGGAGGATGTCTGAGCAGGGGGAGCCTGGAAGAGCAGAGAGCCTGTGTGAGGATATCCTGTACGCACAAGCACTGCGCTCAGAGCCCAGCTCATCAGCCCAAACACATGACTCATTCAGAGTGGGGCTATTTATACTGCAGGGAGAGATTTCACGATGGTGTTTCCATGCTCTCTCTACAGAAGGCAGCAAGGGGGAGATTACAACATGAGCACAAGTTCAGAAGCCGAGAGACTGATGTTGGCAGAGTTTCCAATTGTCGTGAGCACAGACCTTGAACTGCTGTAACTAAAAGGGAGCCACGGGGCACCAGAGTATCATTCAGGTCCTCACATTAAACAAACTTACCTACGACACAGCTCTACAGCAATTGCAAGTGGTGGGGAACTCCCTCAAAGGCAGCTGCTGAGAAATTAAAGGAACTGTTTCCTAGAAATGTTTAGGCATTCCCTCACTCCCCAGGGAAAGATCAGGCTACTACATTAGATCCAGCATGGCACTAATGAAAGACAGGGACAAGGTGGATCCCAGCCTCTCTCTCCACCTGAAATGGCCCAGAACATCCACTAATGGATAGTACTGTGACAGTGACTGAAGTAGTTCCTTCCACCACACTGGAAATGCTTTCTAATGGGGAACAGTTCTGTTTAAGGGCGGGAACAGTCAGTCACATTCACATGATGAACTACAGCAGTCTGCACAGACACGACAGAGAAACAAACTGCAGCAGATTCATAGTTCTACTAAATGCTCATGGATAACATTTTCTAGCCCACTACTTCTCATGTGCTTTTGCCACAGAAGAAGAAATGCAGATGCTTCAAGGTGACATCCAAAAATACAACTTCTGGCCATTAGGTATGGCAGTAAGCTTGCATGCTAGACAGCTTGAAATTTTTCCAAGCTATGACAGTAGGTCTAATATATGACACGTCTTGCACATCTTTTCTGGAAGAGTCATGAAGCAGCAGCAAGTGCACAAGCTCAAAGCAACGATCCAGTCACAAAGCAGGTCTCTAGTGACCAACTTCACCAGCTGCAGCAGTGAGGAGGAGCCTGGTGCCTCCCAGCAGTCCTACAACAACGAGCAAAGGGACAGCACAAGAAGCTTGTTGTTTCAGGAAGCAGCTTTGGCAGCCCTTTTAAACTGTACTGGAATCGTATGTGACCAGAGGTAAAGCTGGGCAGTACTTTTTAAGGTTTCTGAATACCTCCGGTAACAATTTTCCCTTCTCTACCACACACACACAACTGTGATCTTATGTGATCCACCAGGATCTACCATGCAATTTTCATGCCAAAGCACTACATATAAAGTAATGGCTATTACACTACCTACAGGCACAAAAGAAGCTGCTAGCACTGTCATCATCCTCCTTCTAAAAATAGCTCATTAAAAACAGATTATGCAGACCCTCATGCTGAAAATACATTTAACTCATTCCTGGGAAGGCTGTACTTGGTAACAGCAGTGTTAACTACAGAGACAAGCAGATTCCCCAGAACACACCATGTCATGGGAAAAGTAACGTTTTCAGCACAAGGCACAGCTCTTCCTTTCTGAGGGCACAGAGCTCCACAGCCTGCAAGAATCCCAGCCCAGCTGTGTCAGCATCGCTTCCTGCCTGCTCCCTGTGGGAAGCCAACTCACTAAGAGTGAGGACGGTGAAGGAAACCAATTCAGAGAGTCACACAAGGTCCCCCCCAGAATACAGGGAAGGCTTCAGAGCTACAAAGCACACAGCATTATTTCCTCTTGTACTTCCGATACACTGTGATATCTGACCCCCAATTTGTGCGGTTCCATCCTACCAGAACCCACAAGTAGCCTGTGTGGATGGGAGGTGAACTGGGCACAGCAGAGTCATCTGCTGTCTTTCATAGGCTGTTTTCTCCATCAGCAGTAGGAGATTGGGCCATGCTCCTTTTCCTCCTACCTTAAGGAATAATGAAACCCAAGTTCTGCGCACATGGTGTAAACTGGATGTACAAGCTTTGTATGTTATTACTGGTGTAATACGCAACATGACAATACTTTCTGCAGCTTCGTGAAGTGGGTCACTGGATGCTTAGGCAGAGAAGGAGGACACAATATATTTGGGGACTCTTTTGACTGGCCTGTGAGGATAGTCACACTTCAAAATGCACAGCTCTCAGCTTATACTTTATATACCTTGGTAATACAGTGTGAGACCACTGAACCCTAAATTAGCAAGCAATAAATACACATACGGTGCAAATCTCTGGTGTGTGACACTAGGACATGCCTGCTGCCATCACTATCAGAGATGCTGCACAAAGACTGCACCATGAACCAGAAAAACACTGGTGTATACCACTGCCTCTTACCTCCCAGCCAAGACTGAGTCTCCAAAAGCTCTTCTGTCATGTCCTTCAGAAGACACTCTGCAGGTACACTGAAGAGCAAGGAGGAGATACAGGACAAAAGACCCTGGCGCACATACCTGTTGGAGAAAAGCTGTTTAGAGCCTTCAGCTTTGTGCTCTACCTTGATTTCCTCACCTCAGGGGTTCTCCAGTTTCAAATGTTTGTGATTAGGATGAGTTTTGCCATATTCCTACTGATCAGAAGTGGAATTATTCAACAGCTGGCACAGTGCTCACATCCAGAGCCCCTGCCATGGGGTCCTGGGCAAGCCTAAGACAAAACCAGAAACTGGATGTTTACAGCATTTTAACTACGTCTTAATTTCTTTCCAGCATTGCATACTGGAATTGAATCGAAACTTCCGTAAGCTCCCCAGATAAAGAGATGAAACTATCACATGGACAGCTGATCAAGAAATTTGTTGTGCTTTCCATAGTTAATGGCTATACCTCCACACTAGGAAAGAGTAGCCAGGTTCATATGTTGGCATGACATAAAAGCAATGCCTTCATTTTGTATTCTTGCGATACTGAGGATGGAAGAGAGCATACAGTTAATGTATTAAGTCACTGACATTCTCAGTCTGGTGCTACCCTTGGACAAAGAGAAACCATGGCTGGAGACTGGCTGGCAGCTGATCTTTAAAAATTAAAGCACACAACCAGAACTCACGAGTCAGTGTGGAAGCGCAGAGCCCAAACAAACTCCAGCAGTGCCTTTCCCATTGCAGCAACTGCCTGCAAAACAGGATGATGACAGAAACACTGAACACCTTCATGTTCACACCGCCCCACAGAACTGCACCTTGAGATGCTCTGCTGTGAACATCAGGGTTACGATGAGCTTTATTTTACAGATGAGGAAACTTAGGTAGCAAAATGATGAGCCCAACCTCCCACCCAATTTGACAGTTTTTCTACCAGGAGCAGCACAGGATTGTGCAGGGCTCCCTTGCCTCTTCTCTCACCATTTTTTTCCCCGGCTCTTTTCTCAACTCCCAGCACATGTGACTCAAACTTGCTGCCAGTCTCAGCATGAAAGGCCCCAGGTTCCCAGGCTAGAATCCTCCCTTGCTCCTTGCAAGCTCACACAGCCCTTCTTACCACAGTGTTGACAGCCAAGTACATCAAGACTGCTAAAGTGTGGACCAGTCTTCCAAGGACAAAGTGATCTTCCCCCAGGAGATCAAATGTTGTCAAAGGCCTGCAAGAAACACAGTCCTGTAGCAGTGAGAAGGCTGATCAGTGCATCTTTGGAGCAGTCACAGTGGTTATGTGTCTGAATGCCCATGACATAGTCATTAAAATTAATCCCAGTTTAACACAAGCCACAGCTGTTTGCTCTCACCTTTGCTCCCAGACCAATGATACCTCTTACAGCAGGTATCATTTATTCTACTAACAGATTTTACTACTGAAAGCACTACTGCCATACTAGAGATAAAGCATTAAGACTGGTATAATCAGTTATTCAGCCATCTTTAGGTAAGCAAAGACCTAAGTGATTAACAATGAACCACGTCCTATAACGTGGTCTCAAGGACCAGTCCAGGTGACAGGCCCAAACCTGAAACAGAGTTAACTTTGGCTAAGACTGCAATCTCCCCAAGGAGGAGGGCCAGCCAAGATAACTGGTTTAGTACTGCCAAAATCACCTGCCTCTGTACCTGCTGACAGGTTATTCTTCATAATGGACCTTCTCTTCTGCAGGGTCTCACATACTCTTGCCCAACAAGACTTCATAGGGTAAGTCCAAGAGACCACAAACCCCTTCTCTCTAAGCTTTATGCATGAGCCAGGCATCAGTGTGGTGTCACTGGACTCCCACACAGCTTCTGGGTTTTAGGCTGCTGCTCTGAGGCAAGTTCACTCAGCCACTGCCATGCCCATGACCCAATATGCTCACACTCACCTGTCAAAGTGCTGAATCAATGGAAAAAAGAAGTGCCCAGCAACAGAACTGAACTCATTTGGGCTGGAAGCCAGTTCCACTTGAGACTGACCCTGTCCAAGAGAAAAAATGAAGTCTAGACACAAGCTGCAGCATCTGACACTTCACACCACTGTTGAGACTACAGGTTCCTTGCAGCCATCCTGCTGTCAGTCACTCCCTGTTCGTATGTCTACAGCTACTAGTTTCCAGATTGGATGGATCACTTCTACTTCAGATCCTCTTGCACATCTAAGTATTTCAGTACAATATAACTCAGTATTGCTGGGTTAGAGACAAGAAACAAGAACATGCAAAGGATATTGGAGTTTTGGCAAGCAGGTTTTCCAGGAAGAACCACAGGGGAGTTCTGGGAACTAGGAAACTCGAATCCATTTATCTAACTGAAAATAGGAAGGCTAATACAGCCCAGGTTCAGAGGCAGGTAGGCTGATGGAGGAGGCTCTGGGATCTGTGAGGTGCAGCCACAGCTCCCTGCAGTGGCCAGACAAGCTCAGAACAAGCATGGAAGAGCAGCAACTATCCCTCAATGCAAGGCAAGCAGTTCAAGGTTTATTTTCCTCTCCCTGCTGGGGGAGTTGGTGTTTTGCACTGGTTCAGCCAGATACCAAGATAATTTTGTATTTGAAATTACACAGTATTTCCTTTGGACCAATTTTACAGGTATTGTGCTCGTTCCAGATAAAACTACAGCAGCTCCCAGCATCCCTGTTTTTGCTGGATTTCACATTGGTTTGTGTGTGCCTTGGCCTCACCGTAGCAAATCTCCGAGTCTTGCTTTTGATCCTCTCATCAACAATTCTTCTCCAGTCCTTAGAGCTGTCACTTCCAGGAAGGAGCTGGATACAAGGTTTTGGGGCACCAGAATGCTTGGTCTTCAAATGGGATTTGGGATGGGACAGCTCCTGAGCTGACAAAACCAACACCTAGATGAAAAAGATTGAGGTTCTGTTAAGAAAGGGTGTACTAGAAAATAGTAACAGTTACCTGCATCCAAACTGCTAGGAATAGCAAGGCAGAAAGCACAGCAGGTTTTGAAGGCAGAACAGCAAGGTGAGTGACCCCAGATAGCCAGCTGGCTTCAAGGTACTGATCAAGCACTCAGTCCCTTAGCCCTGAAGCAGACCAGGGGTTCCTGTTCAGACACAGGAAGTGAAATGACGTAGGAATCCAGGCAGATTGCTGTCTTTTAGAATGCGAAGTTTGTCAGACCAAGGACATGTTAGGAAACAGTGGCTTCTCCGGGGGAAATGACCATCCCATGTTTTGCACTGTGTGGGGAAGGATTACTGTATTACTGTAGTGTAGCAGGGTTACAAATGAGAGGGGAATGCCAGGCACAAATAAGAGATTTCCATGCCTCTGCCTCCTCTTCCAAGGAATAAAAGATAACCCCATTACCTCTCAGGAAAACAGCACTGGTGCAACAAAGACACAAGTGAAGTGGGAAGTAAAAAAGAAGAGCACTTACATCAAGAATGTCCATGCGCTGACGAAGACTGTAGTTCAGAGAATAGAACTGGGAGGTCAAGTACTTTGACACCTGTACAGAAAAATCACAGCACAAGGCACAAAACCCCAGTCTGGAAACAGCCTTCCCACTAATTCTAAATGCACTCCATTGCAGGATAAGTCTTGCTTCCTATTAGTCAACAGCAAGCCTCCAAGAGAAATGAAGAGACATGCTGTGCAAAGAGAGGAAGTTTAGATACTTCCACTTCTAGATTCTCCCAAAGGAAGTAAATGACAAATGGGACTTTGCCATTCTTCTCTCCTTCCTAGGCAGAGGTACTTAACAACTGCCACAGCAGCTTTGGCACTTCAAAGGAGACCTTTCTGCAGCCTTTTAAGGCTTAAAGGGACTTCTATGAAAGATGTAGACAGACTTATCAGGGCATGTACTGACAGAAAAAGGGGTAAAGGTTTTAAACTGACAGATCTAGATCAGATATAAGTCTTTTATAGAGAAGCCCTTTGCACATTAGCTTCTCTCTATGGAAAACAATCTCTCCTTCAGTGCAACAGGTCCTAATTTAATTTGCTTTGTCAGGTATACTAACAGCCTCCAAACAGTTCCTCCCGTCTGTTATAGCTCTGACACAGTTTCCTCATTCCTGTTGTTTCAGTCATCCATTGCAGATTCTTCAGTGCACTGACCATAAATGCTGCTAGACAGGGACTAGTATTCTACCACACCCTGGTAGCTGCTTCTATCAAGCTAGCAAGAGACTTCAGCTCCTTAAATTTTTAGCTGTGCCTCAACTGGAAAAATGAAAGCAGTAAGAGGGACTCACAGGTATTGGATCTGTGGTTAAAACAGCTACTTGGGCTCTCTGTCGGAGCTCCACAAAGCCTTCAATACAGGTTTTCTCCTCCAGATGCAGCAGTATCTTTGCCAACTCCACGCTAACCTGTTAAAAAACATGCAAAAAGAAATCAAAACACTGCAGGTGTTTGGTTTTCTCACAGAATTTACACACTATTTTTAATGTTCAAGAAAAGACAGTGAGGGTATGGAACAGAGGCAACATGTCCATTACTTAGGAGGCAGAGAAAACACACTAAGATAAATGTCAAGTTTTCTCAAAACACTGAACAAAACCATATGCCAACTTCTGTGTCCACATTCCATTTGGCTTTATGGACAAGTGGTGGCATCATTATACAGGAGGACTTGTCACTGTAACTGATGGGTTAAAAGGTACATCTGAAGCCCATCCAGCTCAATAGCAAGTCTGATAAGCAGCAGCTCACTGTGTGCTGTTTACCAGACTACACCAATTCCTCCTCTCAGGTGGCAGAGGTGGTTTCTCAGCTGCTTTCAAGTGTTCAGAAGTGGTGGTCAGCACTCACACTGGTGACCTTGTCCCAGGTTCCTCTCACCTGAGCTTTTCATCTTCACCAGTACAATCCAACTGCTCCCTCCAGAAGACATTATGCTTGTAGAGGCAAATAGGAGAAATCCATTTGATTTTATCTCCCTTTTTGTTGGGGAGTAGCAAATTCAATTTCCATTCAAAATCAATTCAATCCAAAATTAAAATCAATTGGTTTGAGGAATTTGTGGCTGCTCTGTGCTGCATTTCTTATGTTTTTTTCTGCCAAGCACAAAGCATGGAGCTTCCTCTGCTTCCTCACATTGCTGGCAAGCTTCACCTGCAACGCATTTCGTTTGCAGCACTGGAGCTGCTAAATGCCACACTGTTGCTTGAACCTCTGCCTGCTGCTTTGTCCCTTTGTGCTCTGTAGCCTCACCTCCAAAGAAACTATCTCCTATTTCCTTTCCCAATTTGAAAGCTTTAAATCCAGGTACATGTTAGCCTGGCCTGCTGCTCTGTTGCCATTATTTAGTCTCCTCATGAGGGCAAAGGGATAATCCTGTACTGCAGCCCACTGGGAATTCAGTTCATACTACTTCACCTCTCTTGTTGCCTCCGGATTCTTTCGAACCAAGCTCTCAAGAGCCTTGATTGCAGCTTCCCATTTGTCCATATCTTCACATCCTGTCAAGACTGAAGGTAAAAGACAAACAAAAGCTATTAACTGAATGGCTGTGCTTGGGTATATACCCCCAGCTTTCTTCTGCCATTAGCATGTCTTGTTACAGGCAGAGATCACTGACCCAGTGCACAACCAGCATTAGGAACTTAAGTGAAATTACTCACAGTTAGGTGAGCCCAGATTACTGAAATCCTACAGCTTCTTCAAATTAACTCAGAAAAAAATAAGCCTACACAGGGATCACTCTGCTAAAACCAGTGAGTAGCACATAAAGACTCAGCCCAAAATCTTTTACCTTCAATACAGTCTCGGATATACACAGGAGCCTTAATCCTTACTTCTTTATCCTCTGACATGTCATAAGGGATAAGGTCATCATCACTGTATGAGAAATGAAGGCAGGAGTTAGTCTAAGGGGTACAGATGTTCTTCCTTTCTCCAGCTATCCACAGAAAAGGGAAAGAACCAGCACACACATTGTCGTGACACTGTCACCTCTTGCATCATCCTGCAGCACTGCTGAAGCCTAGCCTGAAAGGGTTCCTTAGTCAGTCCTATGAGTTACACCAAAGCTCAGTGAAAGAGCAGTTCTGTGACCAGATCTGGAACTGAATCTCCTGGTCAACTGCAGGGACAAGGCAGGTGACCAAAAGACCAGAAGCTGATTCCTGAGATTTCTTCACATATTGGTAAAGTGAAAGAGTAAGGCAGGACCACTATTACAATGGGTAAATATGTCCATAATTCCAGAAAATGTATTAGATACACCTGACCAATTTGGTGGCCTTCTATGATGGGGCTACGGAACTGATGGACAGGGGCAGAGCAGCTGACATCATCTACCTGGACTTGTGCAAAGCGTTTTGACACCGTCCCACACCACATCCTTCTCTCTAAACTGGAGAGATATCAATTTGATGGATGGACCACTCGGTGGATAAAGAACTGGCTGGATGGCCGCACACAAAGGGTTGTGGTCAACGGCTCAGTGTCCACCTGGAGACCGGTAACGAGTGGTGTCCCTCAGGGATCAGTGTTGGGACCGGTCTTGTTCAACATCTTTGTTGGTGCCATGGACAGTGGCATTGAGTGCACCCTCAGCAAGTTTGCTGATGACACCAAGCTGTGTGGTTCAGTTGATACGCTGGAGGGAAGGGATGCCATCCAGAGGGACCTTGACATGCTTGTGAGGTGGGCTGATGCCAACCTTATGACGTTTAACCATGACAAGTGCAAGGTCCTACATCTGTGTGGGAGCAATCCCAGGCACAGCTACAGGTTGGGAGATTCAGAGCGGCCCTGCAGAGAAGGACTTGGGGGTGTTGGTTGATGAGAAAATGAACATGAGCCAGCTTCAGTGTGCGCTCGCAGCCCAGAAAGCCAACCGTATCCTGGGCTGCATCAAAAGGAGCGTGACCAACAGGTCGAAGGAGGTGATCCTGCCCCTCTACTCTGCTCTCATTAGACCTCACTTGGAGTATGGTGTGCAGTTCTGGTGTCCTAAACATAAAAAGGACATGGAACTGTTGGAACAAGTCCAGAGGAGGCCACGAGGATGATCAGGGGACTGGAGCACCTCCTGCATGAAGACAGGCTGAGAAAGTTGGGGCTGTTCAGCCTGGAGAAGAGAAGGCTGCGTGGAGACCTCATAGCAGCCTTCCAGTACCTGAAGGGGGCCTATAGGGATGCTGGGGAGGGACTCTTCATCAGGGACTGTAGTGATAGGACAAGGGGTAACGGGTTAAAACTTAAACAGCGGAAGTTTAGACTGGATATAAGGAAGAAGCTCTTTACTGTGAGGGTGGCGAGGCACGGGAATGGGTTGCCCAGGGAAGTTGCTCCATCCCTGGCGGTGTTCAAGGCCAGGTTGGATGAGGCCTTGGGTGGCATGGTTTAGTGTGAGGTGTCCCTGCCCATGGCAGGGGGGTTGGAACTAGATGATCTTGGGGTCCTTTCCAACCCTAACTATTCTATGATTCTATGAAGTCAATAGAATGGCTGTACATGATGTGGGCTACATGAAAAATATTGACTTGTGTGTAGTTTCCTACACAAAGTCCTGCTGTGCTGCATGCCACAAGGAGGTCAGCACAAGATTTGCCAAGAGATACAACTACCAATAGCTCCCTTCTCCCCATGTCTGCTCTTAAGACCTTGCAAATTGCTTTCCGCTTCCTAGCAGTTTCTTGCCCCATACCTGTCAAGCTCAGTATCCAGCTCCTCATCTGCAATCACAGGGGCTGCTGTATGCGATTTGTCATTTCTTTCCAAAACCACTGGCATTTCAGTGTCTGCTTTCTCATTCCTGCTTTGAGGAATAAGAAGTATTAAAACCAATACAGCAACAGTCCTTACAAGCAAGAAACTACCCACACCATCAACCCTTGCTGCTTCAACAGAATGGCAAATAATTACTTCTGCTGCAGTCTCCCACCTAGCTTGGCTAACAGAATGAACAAAGTCCTGCGAAGGAGAATTGGGTGACGCGAGAAGAAAAACAGATTATCTTAAGAGAAGAGCAATAGGTAACAAAAATGTGCTGTGCTCCCCTGCAGTAACCTGGCCTGCCCCATATTTAAAGCTGTGAATGAAACTGAACAAATGGGGAATAAACATATTTAGTAGAGTGAATACAGTAAGTAAGAACAGAAAGGCCCATCTGATCCTGCCCAGGGGCACACAGGACCCCTAGAGCATGGTTTCACCAAACTCAGCTATCCAACAAGCAATTTTAATACGTATTACCATTCTGGTTATGAATTTAACATCACTGCTACACTGCATTGTAAGAATAAGGTGCATTATAATGATTAAGAATATATATGAAATCTTGCATACTCTATACAGTTTTAGCATGTGACTCAAAAGAGGTACGGAGAGGACAAATAGCATGGAGATGAACAGTAACAATATCTTACTCATCACGTGGAAGGCTGGGGACCGCACAGAATGGTGGAGTCTGCACCAGGAGGGACTTCAATTCTCTTACTTCATCATCTTCTTCATACTGGACAGTCAGAGTAACTGTTACTGAACTCTATTTGACTGCAAGTATGCCCAGCATTCAACATCTCACCCTTCTGCTTCTTGCCAGTGAAGACTGCATCAGTAGCAGATGAACCCAAACAAATCCCACTTGTTTGCATCACTGCTGCTAGCAGTAATGTATTTATGCAGTAAAGCAATCTGTGCCACATATAATCTTTGTCCCTATCTAACAGTGGCACCTGATCAGACCTTGCCTGAATATTATCACAATCTTTAAAACACTTAATAAGTAGCAATGTGACATCAGGGATGATGCAGGGTTTTAAAGAATTAATGTGATTTAATTACAGAATTCTTATAAACTCTCCTGGAAACAGCAAAGCATATTTCCCCTTGTCAGTCTTGAAAATCTCAAGTCAGAGGCTATTTGCTATAGAGTTGGTTTTTGTAAACAGATCTCCTCTCTTTTTCAGAGTGTTGCTGCCTCTCCTTATTTCTAAAGGGTAAGTGTTAGAACTTGACAGAATGTCCTGGATCACCTGGCTTAAAGCTTTTATCTCCCCTACACCCTACACATCAGACATAAATTTCATTGTAACTTTCACCTGAAACGTCAGGAGAGGCCCATCAGTGTTTATTTTTGCACTAATGCTCTCTGCCACAATCATGCCCAGACGCCGTATTTGTGGCAGGCTGCTGTCCAAGTGGCATTTCACACCCTCCATCATGCTTGTGAGAAGCTCTGAAAACAAAACCAACAAACTGTGCATGAAACAGTGACAGAGAAACATCCACCTTTATACTTCCTGAGAGGGCATCCTTAGCTGCTCACCACCCAGCCATTGGAAGGAAGACAGTAAAGGCCCATGCAACTGTGACTTCTCTTTCTGCAGTGGCCATTTTCTTCTTCTGCCCCAATACAGTAAACCCATGCTTTTTCATGGGGTATGAAGTCAACAAAACATTACAATAGAGTCTGAATTTGGAGTATTTCAGTTTTCATTGAAACAAAAAAGGGTTGTAAGTCAAGTCAATCTTTAGCTTTGTTTCGGAATGCTTCAAGGCCACTAAAGTCATGTTTTGAGGAAGCTACAAATTCTGACCAGTACAACAATCATGAATGACGAATTTCCCACAGCACCTAGGTAAGTTGAAACAGGCAAATAACAGCACTATTTCTCAGCCCACACAGAAGGATTGTTGGCAGCTTTACCAGGCAGGCTTACTGTTAGAAAGACATCCTTCAACTCAGAAAAGCTAACTTTTCAACAGCTGTCAGATAAAAAACTGCTTATAAAACTACACTACTGTTAGTGGACAACAGGTCACTTATTCAACTAAAGAACTGAGTTTTAAAAGAAGCAGATTAACAGGTCTTGTAAGTCAATCTGCTCCCTCCAAAAAGCCACACACAGAAGTAACTCTAAACACTGAACAGTTTGGGTTTTTTTTTATTGCAATAAAAACATAAATTTCAGAGCAGGACCCCAATGTGCTTCACAGTGTACAATAAACTGGAGGTCCTTGGACACATGGCTAGTCAGAGACCAACCAAACAGCTTTTTACCCTGACATACTTTCCCCTGTACTCTCTGAAGCCTTACTCATGCTCCAACACTAAGCATATAAACTGCAAATCACACCACTCCTCTAACTAGTCCCAGAGTTAATCCTCATTTTCCTGCAACAAAACTTAAGGGTTCCTAAACCATATTTAGGTTTGACCTCAGGTCAGAGATGCTTCTGCAATCTCATAATTTCAAGCTATGCACTTGGTAATATATGGGTGCTAAAGAGGATTCCAGCAGGCTACCCTGCTTGCCAAAGATGAAAATGGGACCATTTTGTTTATCCACAGAGCAAAACAAGGTGTTTTTCTACTCACAGACCTTCTGCTAAATAAATCTCATCCCCACTTTTCCCATTGCCTGACCTTGTCTGCAGCTCTCGATTTCAGTCTCCTTCAGGTGGGAGAGGCAGATAAGTATGGCCTTGCTGATATACTGCTGCTGCTCAGGTGGTGAGTGTCTCACAGCACTGCTGCTGCTCCATGTCTCCAACAGTTCTTGCAGCACCTGAAGCAAAGAACTCAAGCTGGCCTGAAATGGATCTTCTCTACATGTAAAAGTAATCTTTTTGAAACACATTTTGGTATGTACTTTCATACAACACGCTGTGTATTGATTGCCCTTTGGTCTTCATGTTTCCCAGTGAACCTTATGCTCCTACAAATGGAGCTAACATTGTATTTCAGGGCCCAAAACATACTGTGTTTCACCAACTGAGATGTCCATGCCACCTTCATTTGATATATTATTAAACATACAGATTTTTAAAGTGGTAAATACACTTACTTTTCATAAATAAATAGTCTATATAAAGCAATACATATTATTGTCAAAAAACGATGTGGTATGACAGGGGTTTAGCCCAATCTTATACAGCAGCCAATATCTTCTTAGAATTTTAGAACATGTAACCAGTGGAGAGAAAAAAAAAAAGGTAGAGGTTTCCAGAGATACAGATTTCCTAGAAGCTGCATCACACTGCTGACTTGGAAAGGGAAAATATCTGCATCCCCACTGAGGAAAAGGTACATGAGAGATTCTGAAGCATCAACCATTTGGCGCACAGACAGCTCTCAACCAACTTCATCACTTGCTGCCATCTGCCCAGCCATGCAAACAGGGGACGACAGAGGAAGCTCAGAAAGATGGAGGACAGGAGACATCTACTAGAATCCAAGCCTCCTTAGGTTTGCTACCTGACAGGGAATTTGGCAATTAATTACGAAAAACTAACGTTTCAGCAGTGCAGAAAGTCTTTGATTTGTAAATCACAATTTACTTGAGGCAGGGTTTCCCTCACACTCACAGATAGGAACAGAAGTGTCTCAAAGAAGTACCAAAACTGTGAACCACTCCCCCTCCCCCCCCCACACACAGCAGAGGGTTTTGCCCTCGGGTACCTCACCAACAGTGTTACTACAGCTTACTTTGATCAACAAGGCACGCCGAAGGCTATCTACAGCCAGGTAGCCAAGCAGGTTCTGTAGCACTGCAGTCTGCAACAAAAACCACAGGACTTGTTTTAACTGGGCATAAAGTGACAGCAAGGACACGTGTGTACCTCTACCACATTAAACTTTTCATTCTGACATATTGGTTTACAACATTCAGAAACAGGAAAGTGAGTAAATTAAAAAAAAGAACCCAACCAACCAACCAAACCCACACACATGCAGTTGCTGACAAAATACATGGAAAAACAGGACAGAAATACAGAGCAGTATTTTTACCATCGAAACCACATCAGCACAGTCCCGAGCAAACATGGGGCACAAAGTCTAGAGAACATCTGTCTCAACAATATCACAAACCACGGAACACGTCTTAACACCCTGTGCCAGTTAGGTACACGGGAAAAAAACAAACCAAACAGTCCTTGTCTTATCTCTTTAACCTATTTCTTATCCCTGAGGGTGGGTCATGGCTTCTTCAGTGTCTTCTTTCAGATTCTAAATTAACTAGGTCTCCCCAGCACACTGAAATTATGTGCAAATAACCACTTGGTTCCAGAAAGAGAGTACAGTAATTCTGCTCACCATCAACCCTGACAGCACATGCATCCTGTGATTTCAAAGCAACTGCTTTGAACCTCTCACTCTTCATTACCTTCAGCTGAGGGGATGTAAGTGAACAACTACACAGCTCAGGTACGTGCAGAGAGACTGATTTCAGAGCGAAGAGTTAAATCTTACCCATGAAGACCTGCAGCTCAGCTAAAAAACATACTGGCACGTGGGGGAAAAAAAAGGCATTCCCACATTGCTGTTCAAGGCAGAGCTCTCACCGTGTGGCCATACTGCAAGAGCAGCACCTTCTGTGTCACCACATACTGAGCTTTCTTGTTCTTCACAACCAGGTTTCCCAGCAACCTAGACAGGACATCTGCCCTAGCAAATCAAGTCAAGAGCAAAACATTAGGAATCCATGGAATTACTGTCATGCTGTGACTAATCACAGCAAATTCTATGAGTAGCTATTTGCAACAGTTTCTAAAACACTGCTAAACTTCAAAAGTCAGTAATTGCAAGGAATGTTTTCACTTCGTTTTTCACTGTAAGTCACAACACAGATCTTTAAGGAATGGCATATGTTCTACATGACAGGGAACAATCAACTACTTTATCCCAGAGTCTCTCAGGAACTGGGACGAAATCGCCTGCACAAACACACCCAAGCATCTTTCAGACACTGATTCTGCAAGTATTCATGGGAAAACTTCCAGCCTTTGCTCCAGATCAGGAAAGAAAGCAGAGATCTTACCCAGGTGTTTGCTGCACAAAACCAAGGACCACTGCCTCCATCCAGCGGTCTGGCACACATTCAACCAGTCGCCAGCAAATTCTTTGCCAGATGCAGTCTGACTTGGTGAGCTCCATCAGGCCGGGCACCAGAATGCCCAGGATTTCCTCTGAAGCGTAACAACAGGAAACAGTAAATACACCAGATGGCCAGAACTGGTGCAATAGTACTGAGGTCAACATCCTTAAAAGATGAAGAAATACAATGTACAGACTGTAGTTCCAAATTGCTCCTGTGGCAAAAACTAATCTAAGCAGGCTAAGGAACTTTCAAGTATTCCTCATGACACTAAACAGCTAGAAAATCTTTCCTCTTCTTCCCTAGCCCTGTTCACTGCTTCTGTGTTCAGTGGCTTCAAAGTCCTAAGCAAAGCCAGACTGAAGGCTACTCCCACAGGAGTGATTTCTGCTGGTATTTACAAGGTGCCTTCAGAGCACTGGGTGGAAAGCCCTAAAAGAGCATTTAATAGTTTTGCCCCAAATGGGAGGATGAGGCAGGTCATCACCCTATGAGTCTTTGAGAGAAGAACAGATCACATTGACAGGAGCTGACAGAAAAGCATCAATATCTGTAGCTGACTAGCCTCAGAAAGTAGAGAGCAGCTTGTACATCCGAACTCATGAAACTCCCAAAGCATTAACTGGTCAGTCTTCCACTTCCTTTGCCAATCATCACTGCCATCCTTCTGCTCTAATATGGTAAAACAGACCTTCCCATCCCCAGAACAGGATTGTGAAACACTCACTTTGTCTTCCATGAACGCATACCTTCCCCAGGACATGGGAAACAAAAGAGATTGAGCAATCCAAGCCACCTGGGATAAAACAGACACAAGCTTAACAAGGGCATTATGAGCACCCTTCAAACAACCTTAAGGAGGTTCTGCAAGTGCTGAAGACTGAAAACACAGTCTCTTCAAGCATCTCTTCCTGAACCACCTGCCTTCAGGCACAAAACACTGAGAGTCAGAGGACTAAAGTAGCTCAGTCCCTCTTTAACACAATGTTAACAGCCACAGTGTCATTCAGTACCATTTAAATTTTCCATACAACTCCTTCAGCACAGACCAAATGAGCACAGTTAAGCTTTGTCAACAGATCACAGAATACGAGACTGGTTTGGGTTGTCACGGACCTTAAAGCTCATTCAGTTCTAACCCTCTGCCAGGGATGGGGCAGCCACAGCTTCTCTTGGCAATATGTGCCAGCACCTCACCACCCTTACAGTGAAGAGCTTCCTCCTAAGATCCGATCTGAATCTCCCCTCTGTCAGGTTAATGCCATTCCCCCTTGTCCTAATAGATGACTTGTAGGATTGGAGCTTTCAGGGGGATTTTAAAAAACCTTGGCCATCTTCATCATCCCTAGTATCTTATGCTTTTAAGCACAACGAACTTCAGCCTGAAGGATGAACCTGAAGCTCTGCAATACCTGTTAGCATCAGCCAACAGGGTCCATGCACAAAATACCTCTTCAGAAGTGCCATCTCCATAGCACAGTCCTCCTGCAATCTTACCTCTTAGAGAATCAGAGATCTTCTGCAGCACCTGGATAATTGTACCACCCAAAAGAGGGAAGTAGTTCTGGGGGAAGAACACTGGTGGGTTTTTCCCCTCCAGTTTATTGCTCACGTGGTTGGGCAAACACACAATCCTGTTGAGCAGGGCCTCCTGCAGCTCCTGGGAGCCATCCTGGACTGGCTGCTGACAGACGTCCCACAGCAGAGCCAGCATCCGGCCCTCCTGCAGGAACTGCTCCAGAACCTCCACCACCTCTCTCGGATGTAAGCTAGGGCTGGAAGAGAGTAACGGCAGTAAGCCCCTGCGCCTCTTAACTGACAGAGACGTGCACACCGTTTGCGGTCTCACCACAACACTGCTGCTGTATCACAATTTTAATCAAAATCATATTAAAATCAAATCGATTTTAATCTTCGGCCTCCTCAGCCCCTAATGTCTCAGGACACCCGGGCAGCATTGCTAAACACAGCCCGGTGACCTCTGCGAGCAGCGCCAGCACCGCATGCGGGTTTGAAACGAGGAGACCCGAGGCCCCTGCTGTCGCCCGCACATTTATGCCCCCGCTGTGCACAGGCGGGAGACGCCCTCGCCCCTCCCTCCTGCGCTGCGGCGCCCGAGTGACACCCGCCCGCACCGGGCACTGACCGCGGGCAGCCCAGGCTCTCCAGCAGGACGCAGAACGCGGGCTCGGGCGGCCCCTCCAGGAAGCAGCGCTGCCACACGCCCTCGGGCCGCGCGGCGCGGGGCGCCCCGGCCAGGCTCCGCAGGAAGGCGTCAAAGAGCGCCCGCTCCCGCTTCCCCAGGGCTTCCGCGCCCCCCGCCGCCACCAGCGCGGCCCGCACTGCGCCCAGCGCCGCCGCCGCCTCCTCCCCGGTCCGCTCCGGCCGCGGCGCGGCCTCCCGCAGGGCTCGCTCCAGCCCCGCCGCCGCCGCCGCCGCTGCCGCCGCCTCCCCGGCCCGCTCCAGCCCCGCCGCGGCGTCCCGCAGGGCCGGCTCCGGCTCCGGCCCCGCCGCCGCCATGGCGCCGACGGGAGACGCCGCGGTACCACTTCCGTCCGCCCTCTGCTACAGCCAATCAGCTGTGGCTGCGCTCGTAACGCCAGAAAAAGGCGCCGTCCGGTGTTAAAGAGACAGGCAGAAGCAGGAAGGAGGCAGGCCAGATCTCTCAACCTACTGCTTTATTCAAGAGTCTTACACAAGTACAAACACAACACGGCCCAAAAGGCTACAAAGTTTTACAAAACAAACCGAAGTATCTGTATAGCACTGACTGTACAAAGGGCGGTGAATCCTCCGCACTCCCCGAGGGAAGCCCAGCTAATCCAGCCAGCACCTCCCTGCCCAGCAGCCTCCAGGGACTGACACCCGGTCAATTTGGGATGTGTAAAAGCAGAAGCACTGTTCCACCCGGGGCTGGGGGGGGAGGTTTGACCAAAACCCGTTAAGAAAACGTGAAAGAAATTGATTTACAGGGGCAGCTACAAACCAGTTCTTAAGACTTCTTGCTTCTTTTCTAAAGCATGATGTTCAGTGGGCTGGACTGTTGCTTCTGGTCTATGCGTTACAGAAGAGCTTAATCTGCAGAAGAGCTTGCTGTTAGAAACTAACCAGCTGTTTGGGAGTTGGGATAAAGCAACAGCTTGGTGTTTCAAGTCTCAGCAGATCTGGTCTCCAGCTGCTCTGAGAACTTCTGTGCTGGAACCCCAAGCTCAGGTTAAATGCCTTCCTGTCTTACCACACAGGGTTTTTAAGTAGCTCAAGACTTACATGCTGGTCTGTAACAGCGTGCTAAGCATTTAGAAATCACCAAGCAGCAGCCTGCTAACTGGACAGAGAGGCTGCACCAAATTTTCCTTTCATTAGGCAGGAAAAGATGCTTTTGCAGCCTTTAAAAAAATCAAAGCCATTTTTAAATCATTTTGATTCAATGTCAGGAAACTAGAAGCCTACAGCACAGGTGATACACTGGCCAGGGGCTGTTGCTCTCTCTTTTTAGGTTGCCTTCACTGCCAGGATTATCTCTCTCTCACACTCCTCCTCACCCAGACCCATTATATAAAAAAATAATAATAAAAAAAAAAAAAGGTACAATATTTAGTCTGATGGGATTTAAGTTAAAAATTAAAAAGCTGTCCAGTCCTTTTGCTTTATCGTGAGGAGTTTGAGCTGGAGCGGCTCCGATGGCGCCTTCGTCCAGGAGATCTGGATCTTGATCGTCGGCGAACAGGGGATCTGCGCCTTGGAGACCGGGACCTGGCAGAGAGGAAGGAGAAACCTTTAGCTACAAGACAAGAGCAACAGGTTCCAGTCATTTGTCAGCTTTTCAAACACACTCCTTCCAACCCCACCTCACACACCATGATGTGAGTATTTCACTCCAGCTCGAGAGAGGAAAAAGCCAATTCAACCACTGACTACACAGCAGGGATATTCTGGCTACCCTCCCTCTGCTCCAGAAGCAGAATGAATGTTTAATACCCTCTGAACAGACCATAATCTCGTCTTCTTCCTCAAGCAAAACAAAGCCCAAGTTGATTCTATATCAGACTGTCACCTGAAAAGTTAGCTTTGACTCCTGAAGCACAGTGGTATTCAGGGAAAGGATTCCTATAAACCCTTCCAAACCACAGGGATGTTTCTTAGAGGAAGTCTAACTTTAAAGAAGCAGTTAAGCTTCAAGCCCTTCAGTACTACAACCAATCTGTACAGCCACCAGCACGACACTGAGGCTTCAGGCACAGAGTTATTAACAGATCCTGAGCAGGGTAACAGAAGCTGACCAGGGAAGAATACAAACAAGGAGGAGGGGATGCCAAACCTACCACCTGCCAGGCCTCAGTAAAAGGCATGTTCAGAGGACCAACATGCAGTGGTGGATCTTGTGCCACATTATGAGCTACAGGTTTAAAAATGAGAACTTAAACTGTTCAACAAGTGCCTCAACCTGGAGGCACTTTTACAAGCGACAAGAATTTAAGCTGATTTCCAAGACTGAGCAGCCAACCGCAGGATCCCAGACTGGTTTGTGCTGGAAGGGACCTTAAAGCTCATCCAGTTCCAACCCCATGCCACCAGCATTGACATGCTGAGGAAGACTCCAGAAGACTTATTATCAGAGCCTGTTCAGGCAGCCTTGAGTCACAGAACAGGAGCAGGCACACAGGGTCACATCCTGGGATCAAGTGTCCTCCACTCAACTGATACTTTTCGGCCATGTGCCCATTCACAGAAATAATGGAGGGAGGTGCAAGGGCAGCAGAAAAGTGAGTGGCTGAAGCAGGCTGCCACAGGCATTCTGCCAGCTACAAGTCCCTTCCCACTCCACCTTGAAGCATTTATGCAGAAGGGACTCCAGGGAACAAGCTGGAAGGCACCTGACATTTCCAAGAGCCTGCATTTGGGGTGTAGGCCAGAGCAGACCATCCTCATGTGACCAACTTCCAAAGTACAATCCAGGTTCAACTGACACCCAAAAGGTGCTCCTGCCGTTTGGAGGGGAAAATCAAGTCCAACAGGATGAAACGGCTGCCCAGAAACGTCCTTCAGTGATAACCTATTGTTACACTGAGAAGGAAGTACAAGTTGTCACAGCTCTCACCTTCTCCTCATGCGAGGAGGGGACCGGCGCCACATTGGTGGTGGCGGCAGCATCCTCCTGGGTGGGCTGAAGCGCCTGGGAGGTGGCCTGGGTCGTGGTGCCAGCACGGCTGTGGCAGTGATCTCCTGACCATCAATCTGGCCTATTTAGAGAATCATAGGAACACAGGAAGAAGTAAGTATTTTCCAACACTAATGTCTACACATCACATTACTGCAACTCACAGCTTTGTCACCAGCAGCTGAACTGTGAATCAGCCAACAGTGCCATTCCCACCACCCGCTCAGGGACTATTCTGACTAAGTCCATGTACATGCTAGACTTCATAATCTGATATCCCATCACACTGCAGTTCAGGTATTAATTGGGAAAGGTTTTCACAGAAAATTAAAAATTTATTACTGTTCTGGAAGAAACAAACAAAAACCAAACATACCAAACAAAACAAAACACACCACACCACCACCAAAAAAACAACCCCAACCCTCAAGTTTTAGTAGCTGTTATGTTTTGGATCTATCCTGAAGCACACAAAAGCCAAAGATCTTTGGGCCAAGATCAGTTCCCCAAAGAGTTCCAAATCCCTATCATCTCTAACTCATCTTCAGATCAAACTCATCTGCTCCAAAGACTTTTAAAAGCACCCAGCCTCCTTGCAGCATTTGATACCTACCTCCATCCATGTGTTTCAGGGCTTTCTCAGCATCATCTGGGTTCTCAAACTCCACATAAGCATAACCTTTAGACAGGTGTGGATTTAGCCTGTCAACTGGCATGTCAATCATTTTAATCTTTCCATAAGTGGAAAAAATTTCCATGATGTGATCCTGCAAAGAAAGAGGAACTCTTAACGACACAGACCACACTTACTGACCAGACGTGGCTCGTGCAGAGCAGTAAACCCATAGCACTAGATTAGCTTTGCATGAATGCCACCATGATGAAGACAAACTTCATTGGTCAGATGCAGGAGGATTATCACTGCTTTCTCTACTGAGGGTCAGCTCCTCCTCAGACTGTTCCAAACCTTGAGCTCTAACAGCATTACTGCTGCGTGTCAACACTGGCTACAAAAATACAGTTAGTGCAAAAATCTTCTTGGGGACCTCCATTTGGAGCTTATGCCCCCAGCTGAAAATTCTTAAGATGCAACTGTAATATTTCTTAAAACACATCTTTTTTTCAGCACCCGAAGCCCTTTACCTCTGAAGACCTTTGAGCTACATTCTAACAAAGACAACTCAAACCAGCCCAGCTTTCTTCAGATCCTTTATCAACAATCTCTGTGTATTACTAATGCCTCCAAGGTTACTTCAGCAGTAAGTTCTACACCTTTCTTCCTAGGAACGTACGATACAAGGCCTGAAACACTGACAAAGCAGGCAACAAACCTCTCCAGCACTACAGCTGCAAAAAGCCTGCACTGTATTTGACTCAGTAAAATCCTACCAAAAATTTCCTCACTGATCGTTTGGACAAAAAGCAAGAATTTCCAAAAGCAACACCTTGGCAGCAGCAGTCTTGGGAGCTTCAAAAGAGCCGCTCACATGTCCTCACAAATGATACATGAGCCAGCCATGATAGGGAGCATGGCATTACCTTGGTAACGTTCCTAGTGAGCCTTCCAACATGCACTTTTGTAGGTCTGGGTGATGGGCTCCGCCTCTTCCGCTCCTTTTCATCTCTTTTGGGTGGCTTGGACCTGATTTTGACAGAAAATACTTAAAATTTTCAGGGAACAAGCAAGACCAAACCAAGAGGCTGGTCATTAACACATGATTAAGAAGTACCACTTCTCCTGGGAGGGCATCTTTATTCTTAAGAAATTAAGAAAGTTAAGGTTAGGAAGTGCTGGGGTGGTGCTGAGAGCATTTCACTTGGAAATATCTCAAAACTTCCATTTGTCCTGTCCGCTTTTGCTTTAGAACCTTCTGGAATTTGAGAGCCTTTTTTTGTGCGTTTTCAATTTTACTGCAAGAAGGATAACAAACATGAAGTTTAGCAAACTTTTCTGTAAAGTTGTTGGCCATAGTTGAAGAATTTCTCAGTTGTTCAGACAAAAAACATTCTTTGCCTCAACAATTAGAGGCAAAATGAGGACATAAGCATCAAAGCATACCACAATCAGGCAGTTAATGGATCCAATGATTTGTGTCTCTGTACCTGCAGTTCACTACAGAGATCCAAAAATGCCACAGTTAAGTAGCTGCGTATCACAATTTCTTCGATAGTGTAAAAACCCGAAAGTCTGGAATGTAACTTTAATCAGTAAAAAAATCAGTATGCAGAAAATTTGGGTTTATGCTTCTTTCTAATCTTACTCTCCATACATGAATATAAAAAAAACCCCAAAAAATCCCAACCAAAATCCCCACACTGGCTTATAATACTTCAGGAGATTTTATCAGCCTTCAGCACCCTACCTACAGAATTGCCCAGAAGAAGAACTGCATGGACATTAACAGAGCTTGATTCCAACCCTTAGAGGAAAATGCACCCCTTGCTCCCATCCCCCCGCTTTTCATTTTTTTCATACATAAGAACACACACACCCTTTTCAGCCCTGATGTTTCTGTCAAGTCTTGGCTGTAACTTACAGGAAACAAAAAGCTTTACTCTTATCCAGTGCCCATTCAGACCCATACTATTGGGTAAACATTGATTAAAACTGCCTCTACAAAGTTTAAAATCACTCATCTTAAAACGAGTGATTCTAACCTCTTTCCCTACAGAGAATATGTTTCGATCATAAGCAAAAGGAGCACACCCATCCTAACAAAATTCAGATCTCTAACTTGCAAGGAAAACAACTAGTCTTCAGAAAACAATCTGTTCTGAGCACAATCCTGCAATCTACAGGAAAAGAACCTGCCACCTGGTAATTCCTAGAAGGCAAATAAAACTCACTTGGAGCGGGAGCGCCTCCTGTTGTCATGTCTCCGTCGAGATGGACTTGGAGATCCAGAGGAGCTGCTGGAACTGGAACTGCGTGAAGTGCTGGAGCTTCCAGAGCGGCTCGAAGCAGAAGAGGAGCTGGAGCCACTGCTTGAACCAGTGCTGGAACTGGACCCGGAACTGGAAGTTGAGCTGGAACGGGATCTGGAACATGGGGTGGAATAAAGATGAGTGGAATACCCAGAAAAAGAGTGGCTGAAAAAAATCAGGTAATTCCAGAGAGAGCAGCTGTGAGCTGGAACAATGCAAACTGCTGCTGCACAGCTCACTAGACAGCCAAAGGAAACACGCACCTAAACCATTCCAACCCCTCCAGTTAGACGCACCTGCACCATGCCTAATATGGCACCAGCCTTCAACAGAAACATACTGGAAATCAAACTGGTGGTTTTTGAAAACACTGTAATTTCTTACTGCCTGAAGGAGTAACTACCTGGTGCTGCTGCTCCCACTAGAAGCACTGCGTCTCTTCCGTGTCTTGTCTCGACCACGATCCTTTTCACCAGATTCCTTAGTGGCTGCTTTATCCTTGGACCGGTCCTTTGATTTCTCTTCAGACCTATCCTTGCGTTTGGTTGGTGAAGGAGCCCTTCAAGAACAAATTGTAGAAAACATTTACAATACAGAGAAACACGAACAACAAAATACCCATTGCCTGAAGAACAGAACAGCAACACAAAACATTGAACTTCAGTTCTAACTCAAGATCACTGTAACTGCAGAGTCAAAGCTTCATGCAAGTTTGGACTTCTTAGAAAAAGGAAAATACTTTACACTGCAGAGCAGCTTTGAGGAAGACAGCTATAGCATACAGAAATTCTCACATACAGAAACTCACGCAGGAAGAAGGGCATTTCCAACTCCTCACCCTCACTGGGACAGCCCTGGCACCCTGTAACATCCCCAGGTTCATTATACCTAGAAAATTCGGACAGAATGATTACCTAATGTTGGATTTTTTATTATTTTCTTTGAGTCCTAGCAAACTCTTCTTTTTCAATCCTGATAACTCCATTTTCCCTTCGGAGGTGTCCAAAGCAGCACCGAATGGGCCTCACTTATCTCAAATCTCACTTCTAACTCCTTGATTCTGAGAACCGATCCCTAATCGAGCGCAATAAACTCCAAAGAACAGCCTAGTGACAAGATAAAAGGGTTTAGAAACAATAAATTAACAGGCACAAAACAACAAACCTACTTTGCAGCAACAGCAGCACACTGGGCATCAACTGATCTCACAGTATACTTCAGTCACATGCACTGTCACACCGCTGTTGACAGGTGGGCTCTGTGCCCCTCGAATGGCACCCTGTGACTGGTGTAGCAGTCTCCACCTCATATGACATTCACAGAGGTACAAATGACCTTAATTATCCAAAGAATGGCAGAGAGAGAACAGCCATTTTCTTGGCAAGATGCACATGCAGCTCACACATCTTCGTAACAGCCTTGTCTCCTGAGGAGTAAACACTGGTTTTCTCCAAAGACAGTTTGTGCCATATATCGTATGCTTGTCAGGAAGAAAGGGTTGTTCAGAACAATCCCCCCCCACTGAATTATATCTGCTTTCAGTGTCAACGTGCTGCTCCAAAAGCTCTGTCAGCCCTGGAAAGACCAGGTTAAAGGGCCCAGTTTGCTGTACTGCTGCAACAGCAGATCCCACTTTAACTTCTTAGCAGAAAGGCTGAACTGGATTCTGATCTATCTAGCCCAAATCAGTTCCCTCTTTACTCTAGCTCCAAAAGGAGACAAATTTAACACCCCACTATTTAACACTAAAATACTGAGCATTAGGTGAATGTTTCTCATGAGAGGGCTGCATCCACCACATATTCTGCAATATCTAAACAGGCTGTTGCATTTTGACCATTCCACATGGATTGTTTAACACCTGGATTACATGGCTGCCTCCAACCTGTGTTAATAAACACATAAAGAGGGTAGCAGATTTGATTTGCTGTGACACTCTTTACCTGCTGTGAATGGACCATGCAGGAAACAGAAGAGCAGGCACAAGCACGACTGAACTGCCAGGCCCATCTGAAGTGGCACTGAATATTCACAGTACTGCATGACATTAGAAACATCTGTACCTCCACATGCATCACAGGCAAAATCAGTTAACAAGAAAAAAAATATCTCCATCCCCCTGCATCCAACAGTCTTGTTGCTTCTACGCTTCTGGTGTCAAGTTCTGGTAAGCAATTACTTTATTCTCTGAACTACAATCAAATTCATGTTTGTTCACTCCTCAACAAGTGAACTCGCTTTCCTGATTTTCAGCTTCACAGCTCTCCACAACACAACAACTCTAAAAAGCAACACAAATATTCACAAATCCGGCTCCCCACAGATCCAGAAGCCAAGAAAAACCCACACCTTTTTGCATGAAGAACAGAAAACCCACAACACAAATGTGACACCACAAGGGTTGCTGGGAGAGGAAAGGTCTTCCCTAACACCAGTGGTGACAAGAAGGCAGCCCACAGACTGCTCTGTAGGTGTTGCACAGGTGACTAGAAAAGCAAACCTGCCTACATCATTCAGCTTTACAACATTTCTAACCAGCTCTATGCCTCTAGAGTGAAGTTCAAAACTGAAAGCCACTGCATGAGACCCACTGACTTGCTTGGAAGAACAGACCAGACATGTTTCTGGACTCACAAGACCAAAAAACCTGATGGCTTCCTTTCTCTCCTTTCTCTTTCTAAACGTATCATAGCCAGGTTTGTGTTATATCTTCCTACACGCCACCTTATCTTGCACCCGTGGATATCACAGTGCTGATACTATGAGCTCAGCCATGCAAAACTATCTCATACCATCTGACAGCTAGCTTGTTTCGGCCCTACTGGGAGGGGGAGAGAGGGCCCAAGGGAAGACCAGCACATGCTTTGCTGCTGGAGCAGTAGGAAATACTTCAGTTAAACAGCTACAGCTCTGGTGCCACTCCTCAGATCGGACAAACTAGTCACATGACATCTGCATGTTCAGCAAGCTTGCATATGGTGGTACCTGCAGCACTTAAGCTGCCTCCAAACTAAACAGCATTTCTCTCCATCAAAATATATGTACCTATGTCAAGAATGCCATTTGCCAGCTTACTTCAGCTGCAAACCTGAGCACAAGAGACACAGCCTGTAGGACTGTCAGCTGCACGTACTCAGACTTCATGGGAAGATATGGATAGAACAAAACTATGGTCTTCACTGGAAGGTGTATAACAACTCATTTCTAAGCAACATGCTGCTTTCTTACCATCCAAAATCCTCTCCATGCCTAGCCGATGTTTTTGCAGCACTCAACCCAAACAAGTCTAAGAGCAATCAACACAGGCCAAACATTAATTTCATACACGCACACACCTCTCTGCTTTAAAAAGTTGATCTGCACTCTTAAGAGAGTTGCAATTCAGTGGCAAAAGAAGCAAGCTCAGCTCTCCCAGGACTTCCTGCCTGACTACAGACAAGCCCTTTAATGGCATCTTGCTTCAACTCCTCATTTGCAAAACGGGGTAAGGATTTCCCGACGTGACGAGAGGGTTCAACGCTCGGCAGTTCTTTGCAAAGTTACGGCCGACCCGCACAAGCTAACTACAGCGCGCAGGGCCGCAGGGCACGTCCCGGTTCGCACGCCACGGGGTACGTTACGGCGCCGGGCGGACCAAGGGCTTGTCGCTGCGGACCGCACCGTACGTGTTGCGATGCTATGAGCGAAGCCAAGGCGCGGGCTGAGGAACAGGGAGAGAAAAGCACAGACCAAGCACACAGTCGGTTCACAAAAACCCCCGCACGCCGGGGCCGCGCAGCCCTCCTCCAGCCGCGGCAAGAGCCGAACACCCGGCCCCGGCCCTGGCCCAGGCCCTGACCGACCCCGCCTGGCCCCGCCCCCCTCCGGCCTCCCTCCCCGCCCCCGGCAGCGGTAGGCCGCAGCGCCGGGGCGCCATCGCCGATCCTCGACCCGCCATCTCCTCCTCGGCAGCTCCGGCGCGGTACCCTCAGCACCCCCGTGCGGCGACGGGTCCGCTCCGCGCCGCGGCCGGGCCGGATGGACGCCGATGGGCCCGGGCCCGGGCCCTAGCCCCTGCCCCACTCACATCCTCGGCGCCAGCCACAACCGCCGTTAGGAGAGCGTCGCGCGCAATCAACGCATCACGCACTTGAAAGAGGCGCGGCGCACGCTGAAATCGTCACGCACCGGCGTAGGGAGCGGGGCGGGCTTAAAGGGACAGTGCCGGAGCGGCGGGGGCGGTGATGGTGGTGGCGGCGGCAGCTGTCAACCAACCGTCTTTGGGAGTCGGAGCGGGAGGAGAAGGAAACGGCCCGTGCGTTCGTGCAAGGGGAGCCCAGTTGCTCATCAGGGAGCTCCAGAACTGACGGGCCGTGGTCGTGTCCAAGGACGCTGGCTGGCAGCACAAGCTCTGCCCTTGGGAAGCCACATCCACTGGAGCACCCAGTGTTCCCCCGGCTGGAGGTGCCCAGCTCGGTGTGTCCAGCCCCCTTCACGAAGGGATCTCTGACCCGCCAAGCCCCACGGAATCACAGAACCATGGAATGGTTTAGCTTGGAAAGGACCCTAATCCAGTTCCAACCCCCTGCCATGGGCAGGGACACTTTCCACTAGACCAGGTTGCTCCAAGCCCCGTCCAACCTTGGCCCTTTGTAACTTTCTTACAAAACCAGACAGAAAATAGGAAATGTTTCTTCCCATCCCTCAAACACTATAGGTCACTTCCAGAAGTGACTTTTTGGTCCAGGTATTTCAAACATGTATAAGACACTGAAGGAGTGCAAGCCTGCAAGTTTGGCTTAGGAAGGGACCATCCTGATGGTGAGCAGAGTGGATGAGGGAGGGAGGAGGGCACTGCAAACTGGGTGAGAGGAGTGGGACACCAACCTTGCAGATAGAGTTCAGAGATGTCACAGGAGCACTTCTCTAGGGAGCTCACCAAGACCCTTTTTCAAGCTTTCCATCATCCTCCTATGGTGCAGGGTCCATGTGGAAGGAGACATGGTTTTCTGGGTACACCTTGGGGCTGTTAATAAGCTCCCAGCTGCACACCCCTTCCAAAACACTTGGATTCATGCCTGATTTCAGGAGCAGAGATTCTCCAGAGCCCATATCCCATCCTCTTCTGTCCTCTCCCTGTAGGGTGAGTCTTCACTTCTAGCCTTCTACCACCATGTACACCAGCTTCTCTCCTTCACCAGCCTTGCAGGGGAGTGGGGAAGAGGCATGCCCCACTACACAGTTGAGTACAGAGTGGTCTCTCATGCTGGGAGAGGAGGGAGAGGTCCAGTTCCTGCCCCTCTCTGGAGGCTGGAGTTGGAGGAGGAACATTCGTTTCATTTTACCCAGGTCTTGACTGCCCCCATGGCCTTTGTGGGGGCTGGAAACACCCCTGTACTTCTGCTTGTGGAGTAAGGACTGAGCCATATTGCTTGGATCCAAAAAGATCAAGGTTCCTCTGAGGCGCAGAGCTCACTGATGCAGACAGCAGGAGGGACCAGCACTGAGGACCTGCTGCATAAGTTCTCCTGCAGTGGCATCACCACCGTCACCTGCAGGGAGACACAAAAGCTGCAGCCACTGCTGCTCTCCACTGTAGAGCAGCTCACTGCATCACCTCTTCCTTGTGCATCCTACAGCTCCCCGCTGAGGCGTAAGGAGGACTTGGTGGTTCTGCCTCACACCAGCTGCTCCTCACCTCACCATCTGCTCAAGGGTTGTCCTGACCACGGGGTCCCATCACCATGCATTCCCATCCCTGCCTTTTGCTCCCACCCTTATGGCTAGGAACAACTCTCTCTCCCTGCTGTTGGGAGCACTTCGTAGAATCACAGAATCTCAGACTGGTTTGGGCTGGAAGGGACCTTAAAGCTCATCCAGTTCCAACCCCCTGCCATGGGCAGCGACACCTTCCACTAGACCAGGTTGCTCCAAGCCCTGTCCAACCTGGCCTTGAACACTGCCTGGGATGGGGCAGCCACAGCTTCTCTGGGCACCCTGTGCCAGTGCCTCAGCACCTCAGAGGGAAGAACTTCTGCCTAATGTCTAATCTAAATCTCCCCTCTTTGTGTTTAAAAGCTTCTTTTTGGCCCTCTCCCACTGCAAACACAGACCTCCTCTGCTTCTAGAGTTTTATTGCCCCAGTTCTGGATCTGAGCAAACCTCCGTACCAGCCTTATCCCAGCAGGCATCAGCAGTGGGGCAGCAAAGCCCTCCCTTACCCAGCTTTGTACAGGGAAAGCATCCATATTTCTTCTGGGGGACTATCTGAAACTAGGTATTTTGAAATTAAAAGGAACAGTTCAGATGCATTAACATGAATCCATCACACCAGTGGTCGAGGCATGTCCTTCACACATTGGCCCTGCAGGAAGCTGGTTTCAGGGATGTGATGTGATGTGCTACACATCCAAAAGCTGGCACCAGACAAGCAGGGCTGCAGAGGTGGCTCCACATCTGGCTTAGGGTAAGTTGAAAGTCCAGGTTGCTGCTCAGAAGCAGACTCCCTCATTCTGGCATCGGTGGCATGTGAGCTGTCTTGAGGGATCTCCTGGTTCCGAGCCATGCTGCACAAGGCAGGCAGCTCTCACCTGGCAGTCAACAGGCAGGTGAATGGGGCAGGGAGGTGAGGCCTGGTGAGAGCACCAGCAGATGGCATGAGGCAGATGTGGCACACAAGAATGTCCCGGTTTCCTAAATAAAGGGCATACTGAAAACACAACTGCTGCCCTCCTGTGACTATGGATGGAGAAAGGACATCTGCTGTCAACCCACCTGGAAGCTGCTCTGAAGTTTAGTGCTCAGGTTGTGGCAGCAGCTCAGAGACTCATCCTTGGTGCTGTGAGAACTCTTTTCGTAGAGGATGCTCTGCCCTGGCACCAGCACTGTGGGCAGCTGGGTTGCTTTCTCCAGCATTTGGGATGTACACCACGGCAACCACCAGCCCCCCTGCAGTCAGAGCCATGTTCACCTTGTAGAGGGTGGTGGTGCTGTAGTAGAGAGCCACAGCGTCCATCCCATTCTGGATGGTGTTGGGGGGCAGCCTGATCATGGGTGCTGGCCTCATGGTGCTGCTCCCCACCAAGAAGTAACCCAGCTCATCTGTGTGGTGTCCAGACAGGTCCAACACCCAGTAGGCCTGGCTATTTTTACTGTTGTAGAGGACCAATCAGTATCCCTGGAGGTCAGAGTATGTCCATCCAGTGTAGAACAGTTCAATGTACTCTGCATCCTTCCCTCTGCCTGGGTTGTCCGAGTTAATCTCATTGATGAATAGCTTGGGCACTTGCACAGAAGGCTCTTCAGTCCCTTCTAGTACCTCCAATGGAAAGCCACAAATATGGGAAACTACACAACACTGCACACTATTCTGCTGGGGGGAGACCACGTTCAGCAGAGGACTGAGGATGCTGACTCCAATTTTTATCATCTGTGTGCTCCATACTCCTTAGAAGGGCCCTGGCCATACTCTGACTAATACCAGCTGTAACAACAGAGCTTGCTGTTATCCCAGATAATGAGCAACACGGGCTCTAGTAACTGGATGCAATGGAATTGGAAAGGACCTTTGCCAGAGCTGGGGAATGGAGGGAGGGACATCTCCCTCCTCTTGGAGAGCTGGATGCACATGTCCACCCTCAACCACATTATATCCCCTGACCTGCAAGAATGATGAGTGGTACCAGGAGGCAAATCTGGCACATCAATATCCTTGAAGCAGGAGCTTTCTGCTGTGATGTTCCTTCTGCCAAAACTCACAAGTCTGTGTGTCTCTAGGAAGGCCCTGAATGCCAGCAGCAGGCTGCTCAGCTGGTCCTCTGACCTAACTGCTAACAGTTAGCAGACTGGACAAACATTGAGAGTTGTCCAGTGTCTGTGGTTAATAGTTATTTCCCTGAATCCAACCACAGGAATTAACACAAAACAGCACTAAAGAAGATAGTAACAACCTTCTCCATCAAGGTGAGGGTGGGGAAAGAGAAGACAAATTGATTTGGCTGGGTTCTTGTCACATGCATGACAGGGCATCTCAGCTGAGCCCCACAGTGACCAACCCACCCAGCCTGCCGCAGCACCAGCAGATGCAGAGCACACGTGGGGAGGAACTGGAGATATGAGGTGTCTGGAAAAAGAAAAACAAAAATTATTGTTTTCCCATTTTCAGAGATATTTCCAGAAGCAGCCATACCATCACCATTTAGATGGTCTCCTTGCAGCCTTTGGCCAGCTGAGAGCAGACAAAAGGAGGTTTCCAACCTGTGCAGTGACTGCCAGCACAGACACCAGGGGCCCATCTCCTGCCTGCCACATCCATGTGGGGCTGATGAATCACACCCAGCTGGTTAAAATCACATCCGAAGATCACAGCAGCCCAAAGGGGTGAAGTTCCAGTTACACTGGTACTGTAGCATCATAACTTTTAACTACAGACACAAACACCCAGGCCTGTGAGAGAGCTAGTATGGTCCTGTTTAATCATGGCCACCTGAGCTAGTGCTAGTGTCTCCTCACAAACAGGTGAAATCATAGGCTTACAGACTGATTTGGGTTGGAAGGGACCTTAAAGGTCATCCAGTTCCAACCCCCTGCCACAGTTGCTCCAAGCCCCGTCCAACCTGACCTTGAGCACTGCCAGGGATGGGGCAGCCACAGCTTCTCTAAGCACCCTGTGCCAGCGCCTCAGCACCCTCACAGGGAAGAGCTTCTGCCTAAGAGCTCATCTCAGTCTCCCCTCTGGCAGGTTAAAGCCATTCCCCCTTGGCCTGTCCCTAAAGGCCCTTGTCCAAAGCCCCTCTCCAGCTTTCTTGTAGCCCCTTTAGGCACTGGAGCTGCTCTAAGGTCTCCCCTTAAGGAGCCTTCTCTTCTCCAGGCTGAACCAGCCCAGCTCTCTCAGCCTGGCTCCAGAGCAGAGCTGCTCCAGCCATCACAGCGTCTCCGTGGCCTCCTCTGGACTCGCTCCAACAGCTCCACATCCCTTTTGTGATGTTGCCCCCGAGCTGGACACAGGACTCCAGGTATTGCAGAAACTGCAGCATCGCCAAAGCATGAAGCTGACAGCAGCTGCACAAACGAACAGACCACGGTGGAGAAACGCCCCTGAGCCCCCAGACACCTTCCCCTTCCTGCATTTGAAGCTCCTCTACTCTCAGGATGCAGAAGACGCAGGGGCATCACACCCCACACCCCTCACCCCTCACAGCTCCGGCGCGCAGCACCGGGCCGGCGCTGCTCTCTTCTGTGAGATAGTCACTATCAAACAGGTCTCTGCTCGCTCTCTGGCACAGCTCCTCCCCAAAATCACTACCAACACCACTCCCCGGCAGGCTCCTGCTCTGGCCCCGCCTCCGCAGAGGAAACAACTGCACCAGCTTCTGCTCCTCCTCCCCAGAGGTGCCTCGTTCCCGCAGGCTCCGCCCACTTCAGCAGGAGGCAGGAGCAAGCAGGAGCCTGCGCAGGCCGGGAAGATGACCCAGAACAGGAGAGAGCACCGGGAAAACCAGACGGACCCACGGAGACACGGACTCACGGAGACACGGACTCACGGGCACACGGACTCACGGACACACGGACTCACGGACACACGGACCCACGGACACACGGACACACGGGCACACGGACACACGGAGACACGGGCACACGGGCACACGGACCCACGGACTCACAGAGACACGGACACATGGACTCACGGACACAAGGACTTACGGACACACGGGCACACGGACACTCGGACTTACGGACACACGGGCACACGGACACACGGAGACACGGGCACACGGAGACACGGACACATGGAGACACGGACACACGGGCACACGGACTCACAGACACACGGGCACACGGACTCACGGACTCACGGGCACACGGACACACGGACACACGGACACACGGGCACACGGACACACGGACACACGGGCACACGGACACACGGACCCACGGACCCACGGACTCATGGACACACGGACACACGGACTCACGGACACACGGGCACACGGACACACGGGCACACGGACACACGGACTCACGGACACACGGACTCACGGACACACGGACTTACGGACACACGGACTTACGGACACACGGGCACACGAACACACGGACACACGGACTCACGGGCACACGGACACACAGAGACACGCACCCCCGGGCCGCGGCTCCCGGAACACTCCGCTATGGGGCGCGGTCTGCGAGATTCCAGCCCCAGGCAGCCCTCGCGTACTCAGCGCTCACCGCTCGCTGCCGGCGCCGCCGGGACCGTGCCGGGGAGGGCGGGGCGGAGAAAGAGAAGGTCCCCCCCTAACCTGCGTTCAGTTGCGCCCGTGCCCGAGGTGCTTCTCTGGCTCTACCCAGGTCTTGTTCCAGGCGTGATGGAGGAAGGGAGGGATGGGACGAGTCCAGAGGGGGCCACGGAGATGCTGCGAGGGCTGGAGCAGCTCTGCTCTGGAGCCAGGCTGAGAGAGCTGGGCTGGTTCAGCCTGGAGAAGAGAAGGCTCCTTAAGGGGAGACCTTAGAGCAGTCCTTCAGTAATTAAACTGGGCTTAAAAGAAAGATACAGACTTCAGTAGGGTCTGTTAAAGGACAGACAAAGGGTGATAGTTTAATTTAAAAGACAGAAGATTTAGACTAAATATGAAAAGGAAGTTCTTCCCTGTGAGGGTGCTGAGGCGCTGGCACAGGGTGCCCAGAGAAGCTGTGGCTGCCCCATCCTTGGCAGTGTTCAAGGCCAGGTTGGCCAGGGCTTGGAGCAACCTGGCCTAGTGGCAGGTGTCCCTGCCCATGGTAGGGGTTGCACCTGGGTGAGCTTTAAGGTCCCTTCTGACTCAAACCCATCTGGGATTCTGGGATTCTTGACATATGAGCGGACAGACAGACGGGTGTTTACCGGTTGGTTGTATACATCCCTCCCAGGCCCCAGGCTCCCCAGACAGGGCGAGCAGCAGGGCCATGCTGAAGGGGACATTGTGTCTTTCCTTGCACTGTCTGCAGTGGTTGAACTGGGAGCTGCGGGGCTGTGCGGTGCTGGGATTGTTCCCTGCAGCCTCCACGAGGTGCTGTGCTGTGCTTCCGCTGCGTAGGATCCAGCACCCAGCCCGTCCAGATGCCAGGGAAGAGCAAATCCCAGTGTGCATCTCCCAGCACACCTAGTCTGGGCAGCTTTAAGCCCCCACCGTGTTGCACTAGGACCCTACTCCCAGGGCAATCTGGAAGAAACAGGCCTAGCCTTCCTCTTCCTCCCCATCAGCTCCTGGTTTCTGCTGCTCCAGACCTGCTCATGGCACTGCCCAGTGTCCCTTCCTTGGATCTCCCCACAAGGAGACACGCGTGGTTACAGACATGGGGACTCAGAGGGAGGAGGAGGTCTCAGAGATCCTGCTCTAGGCTGGACTCGGTGCCAAATGCCCATTTACCAAAGCAGCTGCTCTCACCACTGCTCCAGATGTGTGCTGCTGCATGTGCTTCCACTCTCTAGTTAAACAGAGTGGGCCGGGGGGGGTGGTGGTGGGGGGGGGGGCTCTGCCAGAGGGGCCTGTTCTCTTGCAGCCCCCACGTCTTCGTGGAATCCATGGTTATTCCTGGAGGAGAGGCTGCTCGGTGGGCAGCAGGTACAGCCCCAAGTGTCAAACAGTGCGAGTGCATTGGTACCCAGGAGTGGGAGGAGGGCTCTCGGCAGTGTGAGTGTTCCCACCTTTCCCAGTGACTTCAGTGCAGGCTCCAGCGGTGTGCACCCCTGGAGCAGCACTGGTGCTGTTCCTACCCCAGGCTTGAGCAGGATGAACTCCTGAGCACACAGAGCTGAGTGCTGGGCTGAGAGCCCCACATGGTGCCAGCGATGGGCAGCAGAGCCCATATTCCTCTTGACACAGATTATTCAGCTGAGCTATCACATCTTGGGGGCACTGTACTGATGCAGTCACAAGGCTCTGGAATGACAAAGGGAGCTGGGGAGCTGCTGGGGAAACACCCTTGCCCAGCAGAGCCCTGACTTGTCCCTTGCTGGGAACTGCATTGCACAATCAGGACTCCAGCAGCTCCCAGTCATGCCTGCAGTGGGTACGCTCCAGCCCCCCAGAAATCTCCTTCCTCCTGTCTGTGCCTTCTCCAGCCACACTGGAGCCCACCAGCCTGCACAGAGGTGGAGCAAGGGGGAATTTGGTGACAGAAGACGAGATGTTGTGCTGTGAGATGATGGAATGTGGTCCCCCCAACCATGAGGGGCTGCCGCCCATGCAAAGAGCAGGGACCGGTGCATGAGAACCTGCCCAGCAGATGGGAGAAGCACAGGGATGGTGGGGCAAAACCTCCTGTTTGTGGCCACCAAGCTCAGGCTGATGGCTGGTGCCTAAAATCCCTTTGCGGGTCAAGCACATGCAGCCCTGCAAAACCTCGAACCACTTCTGTAGGGAAAAACACCTCACTGTTGGAATAGATTTCGTACATGTGTTCTGGATAAGATTGCTGCTTTGGGGCTTGTTGAAGGCAGGAACGCCTGGGAGGCTGAGATGCTGCACGAGGGTGTGTGTTTCTGGTGTCAAAACAGACCCTCAGCAGAGGAAGTTGCTTTGTTCAGGTGCTGGAGCATGGCCTGTACCTGTGTGCCCTGGGTTTGGCTGTAACAGTCTCCTTCCTAGTCATCTGGTGCACTGCTGTGTTTTCGACTTTAGTCTGAGAACGATGCTGATAACACACCGATGTTTTTAGTTGTTGCTAAGTAATGCTTACCCTCATCAAGGACTTCTTAGTCTCATGCTCAGCCAGGGAGGAGGGGCACAGGAAGCCGGGAGGAAGCAAAGAGAGGACACCTGACCCAGAACTAGCTAAAGAGGTATTCCGTACCACAGCACGTCATGGCCAGTATATAAACTGGGGGGAGTCACTCAGAAGGCCCAGATCACTGCTCTGGTCAGGCTGGGTATCGATCAGCGGGTGGTGAGCAATTGTATTGTGCATCAATTGAGTTTATTGTTGGTTTTCTCTTCCCTTCCCTTTTTAGTTTTATAGTCTCTTCCCTTGTTATTTCCTTTATCATTATTATCATTGGTGGTAGCAGCAGTGGTTTGTGTTATACCTTAGTTACTGGGCTGTTCTTATCTCAGCCTGTGGGAGCTGCATTCTTTTGATTCTCCTTCCCGTCCCTTTGGGAGCCGGGGGGAGGAAGAAGGAGCGGAACGAGCAAGTGGCTGCATGGTTCTGAGTTACCGGCTGGGCTTAAACCACAACACTGGGCAGAACGGTCTTACCTTGGGGTGGGACCTGCAGTGGCAGGGGAGGTCAGAGGGGGCTGATGCTGAGTGCATGGGGACAAGCAGAACCAACTCCAGCTCTCTCCACCAAAGCCCCTGGGGGTGCGTGGCCAAGTTCATGCCCAGCGCGGTGCACCAGAGTCCTACCACTCCTACCCTGGGGCAAGACTGGGCACTGTGGGCTGTCACCGCCAGGTGGGGGGTGGCAGGGATGTGGTCACAGTGCAGCCCAGCACAGGGTGTGGGCCTGGCAGTGGGTGCTCACCCTGCACTGCAGCACACAGGGGTGTGGAGGGCAACCCACGGCTCTGGGCATCGCGGCCAGACAGGCAGCCATGGCCATGGGTGTCCTGTCCTGCTGGTTGGGTGGCCACAGCCGAGCTGCACTGGGCATGTAGAGCAGGGACAGGGTGTAGGGAAGTGACAATTCCCATGCACTGGGCACTGGTGAGGTGGTGAGGCTGCACCTCGAATCCTGTGTTCATTTCTGAGCCCCTCACTACAAGAGAGACATTGAGGTGCGGGAGTGGGTGCAGTAGGGCAATGGAGCTGGTGAGGGGCCTGGAGCACAGGTGTGATGAGGAATGACTGAGGGAACTGGGGGGTTTAGTCTGGAGAAGAGAAGGCTCAGGGGGACCTCATCACTCTCTATCTCAAAGGAGATTGTAGTGAGGTGGGGTCGGTCTCAAGGAACAAGTGATAGAACAAGAGGAGATGGCCTCAAGCTGCACCAGGGGAGGTTTAGACTGGGTATTAGGAACAATTCCTTCCCCAGAGGGTGCTCAGGCATTGGAGCAGGCTGACGAGGGCAGTGGTGGCATCACTGTCCCTGGAAGTGTTCACAAACCGTGTAGATGAGGCCCTCAGTGACATGGTTTAGTGGGGGCCTTGGCAGTGCTGGGGGAACAGGCACACTTGACGAGCTTAAATGTCTTTTCCAACCTGGTTGATTCTATGAGATAAAGTGATGTGGAATGAGGCTCAGCTCGCTCATTAATGCAGGCACAGAGAGCTCAGTTTTATTGGTTTCACTCCAACTGCTTTGTCCAAGGAACAAGCTGTCACAGGCGTGAGCTGTCACACACAGGCATGAGCTGTCACTGCAGCCACATCCGCATCCGCATCGATCCTGACATCCTGGATCCATCATGCCTCAGCCGGCACCAGCACCCCCATCGCTCAGGAGTGCTGCCCAAACCTCTGCTCTGCTGCCACCACAGAGACATCTCTAAGCTCCTGCCCTGCAGTCAACAGGATTTTTATCACTGCTCTGTGTTGCGGTACATTGTGCTGCCTCAAAAGCTGCTGCTGCAAAGCAAGAGCAAGTCTGACAAGTGCTGCCCTCCTGGACCTGGAGTCCTCCCCGCTGCTTGTAACAAAGTGCTTTTGGAGCTGCTGACCTGTCCCTTGCAGGCTGAGAGACACGAGCCATTTCCTGCTGGGGATGAACCCATCAGGGGGCAAGATGCGAGGTCCCCAGGTGGGCTCTGCAGCACCCAGCCAGGAGATGCTGCCCAGATGTAGGACCCAATGGCAGGACCTGGGGAGATCACAGGGGCATAGTTAGATGAGCTGCAGTCTTTCCCCATCCCATTCCCCCTCTGCAAAGGGCTGGTAGGTAGCTTTGGGCACCCAAAAAGACAGCACCAAGCATAGGCTGACTGACAGCTGCTGGCATTGGGATGAGAACACAAGGAACAAAAACGTGTGACCTATCCTGTCCCATGGGATCCAGGATATGGTCCTGAGCCAGGCTCTGGGGGATGCTGTCTCTCCAAGGGATCTGCTGCCCAGGTGAGAGTGTGGCCTTCACCTTCCTGCTGAACGCACCCCTGCTCCAGGAGCTCTCATCCTGGCACTTCTCAAGGGTGAGTGGTTATTGTCTGCCTGGAGACTATTTTCAGCACCCTTATGCTGCTCACCTGCATTCACAATCCTGAGGAAATCCTTACTATTTATCCACTTCAACTTTCTTCCTTCCACAGTCACTGCCCGTAATGGCCATGAAGGAGATCCGCTGAGAGTTGTTTTGTTTTCCTTTTCCTGGCAGACCACACTCACTGTGCTTCCTGTGGGGTCCCACTGCCACGTGTCCCACTCAAAGACGGTGGGTGCGGAGCAGTCAGGAAATGCTTCTGTGTGTTCCTTTCTGCCATCCCAGCCGCAGGGGTGTTTAACTGGCAGAGCATCCTAGCCCAGCCAGGGGGGTTTCTCACCTCCCACACAGATAAGGGGTTTAGGATTCCCACAGGACTTACAACTCAGGCCAGAAAAGGCAAAGAGATCTGGGAGCAAAGCAGAGCCTACTACTGCCTCCAAGTCTATTCCAGAGGAGTACCAGCCTTTGGGAAGGCTCTCCTCCCCCTCTGCCAAGTCACAAAGGCAAAAAGCCTGAGGACATGCAGAGCCAGGCTTGTGAGGCTGCTTTGGGGACAGACTTTATATTGCACAAAAAGGGGCTGAAAAAGCCACCAATGGGGATTAGTAGGTTTGATGGGATGGATACACAGCCCAAAGCATGTGTAGCAGCTGTACTGGCTCTTCTACCCCACCAAGCTTCTGCCCTCTGCCACCCAGTATCACCAGTGCTATCCGACTCCTCTGACTTCCAAGTGCTGCCATGTGGGAGGGGGCTTTGGAAAGCCATTGAACAGGGTAAAAAATGCTCTAAAGAAGGACACATGCCAGTGCGCAGCCCCAGCATGCTCTGGCTTTGCTCTAAGCTCACAGACATGAACGGAAGCTGCAGGTTATGGCTTTGGGCTGGGCCCCAACACTGGGAAGCACATCCAGCCCCGTGGTTCCACCACTGTTTGTACAAACCCTATCTCCTTGTAGCCAGAATGGTCAAGCCAGGCAGCCACCAGCTATAAATGCAAGCAGTTCTTGGGTCATGGAATAGCTTTGGATTCCACATGGCTTGAGACAGGCACCTACTGCACTGATGGGCTCAAAGAAGCTGGCCAGGACAGGCCGTTCAGTGTTTCTTGAGACACCACTTTCTAGTCACTGCCTTTTCTCTCAGTGCTGCTTGGTGCTGGCCAGGGCCACCAGCTGGGGGAGAAGCCATGGTTGCTGAGAAGAGCAGGAGAGCAGCCTGTCTTCAGCCAGTGAACATATGGTTGAGGAAGACTGCAGCTGTACAAGCATGATGGGATGCTTATTCTCAAGAAACAGCAGATGTACCTCACCTGGCCTTGACACAAAAAGCTTTTTGTCTTAGCTGCAACAGAACTACAATGCCAAGCAATCCCCTCACCCAGGTACACGCCAAAAGATGCCCGGATCCCACCCCACCACACCCCTTGGTTCATGCCAGGTCTCCTCTGGGAAGGCTGCGATGACACTAGTTCTGCAAGCTGCTGCTACACACTGTGAAAGCTGGAGCTGTCAGGGAACAGAAATGAAAAAGGAATGAGATCTGGCTGAAGATCACAGGAGTGGGATGTAGACAAAGAATCTAGGAGGAGCAGCAGGAGCAAGCACTGACAGACCATTCAGGGCCAGCTTCAGTTCAGGGCAGATGACAATAATCACAGAATCATGGAATGGTTTGAGTCAGAAGGGACCTTAAAACTCATCCAGTTCCAACCCCCTGCCATGGGCAGGGGCACTTTTCACTAGACCAGGTTGCTCCAAGTCCCGGCCAACCTGGCCTTGAACACTGCCAGGGATGGGGCAGCCACAGCTTCTCTGGGCACCCTGTGCCAGCGCCTCAGCACCCTCACAGGGAAGAGAATTGGTGGCAAAGACCATTTCTTGATTGCTGATCCAAGTGGCTCTGGAAAGCCTTGAGACCAGCAGTGCTTCTGCAAGCTCTGCATCTCTTACAGAGGTCCACGCTGAGTCTTGACAGCACCAAGAGAGTCTCAACCTAGTGAACAGATCATACCCATGGGAACCACATGAACAAGATGATGAGGCAGGAGCCCTGTGGTGGTGAAGCAATGCAGGCAGAGGGGTGCAACCTTAGTCCTCCTCTCTGGCAGCATTCAGTCAGCAACAAGCCAGGCAGGGAGAGGCATGCAATGGGACTCTAAGCCCACTGGGAATGCTGGTGCAATACAAAGTTCAGGACTTCAGACCCTGTGCTGTGCAGTTTCTTGATCCATGGACACAGTGGATAGACAAGACAAACCACCCACAGATGGGTGTCACAAGCTGTGGCCATCTAACCCGTACAGCCTGAGTGAGCTACAGAAAACAGGCAGTGAGTGATGGGGGGGGACACTTACCAATAGCTGCTCTAAGCAGTATCGGTCTCAGGCTGAGCAGCTGTTTCAGGCCTGCAAGAAAAGAACAAAACCAAAACACACAGGCATTCAGTGGGGAGGTGACAACCCCATCTTGAAGCAAGAGGAGAAACTAAACAGTGGCATCACCCCTGGGAGGAAGGACACTTTCACCAGGGTAAAGCAGTGGTCGTCAGCCCAGTGCTTGCAGGTGGGACCTGCTGATGCTGCTCATAGGCTGAGGATGCAGCAATTCAAACCAAGGTTGCTGGGGAGAGCAGAGCAGCTTTTGGTCAACCAGTTGCAGAGCTCTTTGCACACCTATGGCTACAGCCCAAATGCTCCTCTTCTTTGCACTGGTGCGAAGACCAAAAAACTTCAGTGCCCCAAGATGGATTTCATACCAGAATGAGCTGTGACAGAGTACAGATGAGCAAACCAGCAGCCGCAGCAGATCAGATTGTCAAAGGCCCTTCCAACATGCAGAGGCGCAGTGCCCACTCTCGAGGAGTATCCTAGCTATGAAATGCTGAGCCCAGCGAGTGCTTGAATGTTTGCACATACTTCAAAGGGCGTTGAAACATGCACATAACCCCTGACACTAGGAAGCGTATAAGGAGTTCTTGCTTTCAGCTACATGCAACCCTGACAGAAAAGGACATCTTCTTCCCTGCTCATCAGCTCCAGGGAGATGGGCTTTCTGAATCTACTTCCCTTAAGTACTATGCACTCAAGGCAAAAAGGGGAAGCTGCCTAAATATCTGCCCAGTCCTGGACACGGGATGAACACCTCCATGCGGAGTGGCAGGGCTCCTTGCTCCCTTGAGACCCAGACCTGTGACCAGAACATGGCTTTGTGGGTGCCACCAAGCTGCCTTCCCCTTGACACAGTTGATGGTGGCTCACATGATCAACCAGGGTCCCACATCTATGTAGTATGAACATCCCTCCTCCCTGCTCCCCATCTTCCTCTGAACAAACCTTGTACTGGTGCAGCTTCTGAGGAAAAGGCTCTCATTATAAAACAGCAGATGCTTTTCATGTCTGAGGAAGGTTGTTTCAGCTGCCAACATAACCTGATGCTTAGCGACCCTCGGTCACCTCCAAATTGCCATGACAGAGCATGACCTATCTTGCAGAGCCAAAGTGATGTTAAATTGTGTCATTACGTCTGCATACCACACACACAATATATTCCCTATATGACCTATTGTACACAGGTAATGCATCACAAATATTGGTATCCCCCCGGATACCTAACAATATAAGTGTGCTTACATGAACTATCTTCAAACATGCTTCAGTTCATGGAACCAGCACAAATATTTAACATGTGCTGGAGAAGGTAGAAATGGCAGAGGATGTGCTGGACAAATACACACCACATAGCTGTGCATGTACATACATTTGTCTACACGCTGTGCATTATGTTAGACAAAGAGCACCATTACAAGGAGTGGAACTAAGCTCCCCCAAGCTATAGATGATAGGACCACTCTCAGACTCTCAGTGTAAGCATTGACCATTGAAATGGAAAAGAAAGAAAACCTGCATAAACCTTATATCCCCCTTGCTCTCCTCCTTTTCCTGCAGTGGGAAGAAGCTGGGCAGCCAGCTGCTGTAGGAGCCCATACTGAGTTTCCATAGGTGCTATTTCTCCCTTTCCTGTCACTTAGGTCCACTTTGGAGCTGGACTGAGTCTTCTGTAACAAAGCTGTAGAGCTGTGGTCCATCAGCATGGCTCAGTTTGAGTCTCTGCAGTGAAAAGGCTTATCAACAGAAATAAAGCCTTTCCATTTCACTTCAGAGGTGTAGCCCCCACTGTCCCTGCACAGCGACTGACGACAGCTTGGACAACGCAAAACCAAGCTGCAGTGCTGCCTTCAGATCTTACTTGGCACGGCCACTGCAGCCCATCAAGATGCTGTGGGCTCCATGAACGGCTCAGCTGCCACCCTGAAACCATGCACTGGGAAAGGCCTCTCCATTTCCACGGAGGTTCCCAAGACAAGACACTGCCCCTTCACACACACACAGAGGTGAACAATAGAAGCCAGGTAGGGCTTTTGCTGACATGTCAGCCAATTCAGGCTACTCACAAGAGTCTCTTCACTGGCCCATGTCAAGGAAGAAAATGATGCTAACTCTTCCTCAGCTCTTCTCCTCCCACATGGCCAAAGCTTCTGCCCCATATTAACAGGGGAAGGTATCCCAGAACTATCTTGTGATCCTCCACATCCCCCATCTTCACAATTTCACTCATCCGTCGTCCCCTCCTATCCCTGAGCCGCTGCACACCTCCCACAGGGAGCCACCAGCACCATGAGGAGCTGTTGACAGTTGTCCTCTCACCCTACCTGGTAAGGACACAGCTGAGATTAGCAGAAACAGAGTCCATAAGAGCAGGAAAAGAAAAGAAGAAGGATGCAAGGAGAGCTACAGCCAAAACAAGATGCCCATGGAAAGCTGTGTTTACCGGTAACCCTCATGGTATCTCCTGGAAGCAGTCGGGTGCTGTCTTCTTTTCACATACAGATCTGTGTCTACTGTCTCCTGAACTGCTTGCTCTGGAAGCAGGACAAAGAAAGATAAATCTCTGTCAGTGTGCTCCTTCCAGCTATCGGCAAGCCCTGCAGGAGACTGCCTGAGAATAACTGCTGGTGGGGGATAAGCACCACAGGATGAGGAATGGCACTCCTGAGTGGTGGACATTGTGTAACAGTCCACAAAACCTGTATAGCAGCCCTCCTTCTTTTCTCAGTTGAAAATGTCTTTATCCCCTCATGTTTAATAAACTTCTTAAATTTGGCGCTTTTTAGGGTGGTGTGTTTGGAAACCCAGTACACTGACCTTCTGAATACCGCAACTGCTGCACAGTGCAGGAAACCAAATGACTTCATTGAATCCTTGTGGTCTCCCTCTCCTCCACACTGGCCAACAAGGCTGGCCTTACGCCATATGAAGGCAGCACTTCTTTCAATACCTGAAGCTATCTGTCCTGCTCTCCTAGGAGGCACATCACCTGCTGCATTTCCCACATAGGTTCCGACAGCTCAGGAGAGCACAAAACCAAATGGCCAAACCAAAAATCCCTCCCCCTTTGGAGAACTGCCATCAGCTCATGGCTGTTCAGTCTCTTCCTCACCAGCTGGTGCAGATGAAGGTCTGGCCTTGTGCTTTTTGTGTCACACAGTCCATTGTGAATGCATATACATACTTATGATAAATATGTGTGTGCATTGAATACAATAAGGAGGCATATAAATAAGCTGTGATTTCCAAACATAAATTTGCAGGACTGCAGGGTAAGGAAGCGGGTTAAAGCAGCTTTACCTGCAGGTGATAAAGAGGAAACTAAAATTAGGGGGGCTTCCTTCCCTTCAGCACACACAATACCAAAGGGCTGTAGAGCTGGTCAAATCAAATGTTGGCAATGGAAGATTTATTGTAAAACAAAGCATGGATTTAATTATTTGGGGTTTGGTCAAAAATGCTTGTTAAGATTGCGGATAGAAGCAATAAAAGCTCCTAAAAGCTGCCATCAAGAGTAACTGTCAGCGGCATTTTGTGGAGGGCAGTTCTGAAAGCCACTGCCTATGGAAGGGCTGGGATGAGAATGCACTCCCCACCTCATCCTGGTAAACCCTCCTTTACCCACCTCTGCCCACTAACAACTCATCTCCTGGGCTCTAAGGCTTAGCGCCACAGTGTTCAGGACAACGGTCTCTCATGAAACCAATGCCCAGAGATGTCTCCTGACTTGATTTCCCTTCTTTCCTTCAAAAAGTATCAGCAGGGAAATGCCCACTTGCCTGGCAGATAACGCACAGTGCTCACAGCTGGACTGAGGGTGGTAAGAAGGAACCTGACTATTTGTCTGGGTGTACAGATACTCGTGCATGAGATGACAAAGTCAGAAGTGTTTTCCCCATCACTCCTGGCTGACATGTAAAAGCCTGCATGGGAGAAGATTGCTCCAGCCATAATCTTGGGGCTTGGCCCAACTCACCAATCTCTTCCACAATATTCTCAGTGCTTCCAGAAGGAGTGGTTTTCCCCTGTTCAGAAACAAAACAAGAGTAACAGCCTCAGGTGGGTGACCCCTCAACCTGCCCTTTTGTTCTGACAGAGGAATAGGAAGCGCTGAGGCTTTCCTGGTTATTGCTGTGATTAACTCCATGGACACCAAAGCGCTGCCCTCCTGCTCTCAGCACCAGTCCCTGATGTCTTCAGCCACTCCACCCAGCAGACTGGTGTCCATCCCGGCCAGCGCAAGCCCTTCAATTATGCTGCTATACAACCATCTCAAGAGCTAAGTCCTTCTCAGGGTTGTTTTTTTTTTCTCCCTTAAAAAAGGAACATTCAGGTAAGTGCAAATTGACAGTGTTTGCTCCAGAGTTTGGGTTAAAGAGCAAGAACAGCCACTGTTCATCCTGAAAGCCACCACTAACAGGACTGACATGCACACAGTGAAACAACGATGAACAATGCTGCCCCTAGACCTGCCCCTATCACCAGTGGTAAGAGCGGAGCAAGCTGGGAAGTGCCGGACTCCCCAACACTGGACTCTTTCAAGATCTGTCTGGACAAGGTGCTGGGACATCCAGTCTAGGTCATGCTTTGCCTAGAAAGGTTGGAGCAGATGATCCTTGAGGTTCCTTCCAACCCAGTATTCCATGATCCACGAAATTACTAGAGATTTGTGTATACAAAAGGCTTAAGTCCTACTGAGACACAGCCACTGGAACTGCAAACCCAGTCAAAGATGTACTGTACCCCTGCAGCTGCACCCTAGAGCTGACCACAGGCACCTTCACGTCTTCACGAGCTGGATCTCACCTTCCTGCACCAAAAGAATGGATGAGGAATCCACTCCCTCTGCTCACTTGGACCAGAGGAGGCTTCCCTAATACCAGCTGAATGATGAATGCCAATACCTGAAAGCATCAGATGCCATTTTCTAATCTCTTCAACTCAGCAACAATAGAAAAAGATGAGTTAGAAAAAGAATTGGGGTGAAATGATGTTATGAATTCCCCTAGGGGTTGGTTCAAAGAGTTTATCAGGGGAAATACTGATTACATTGATCCCACAGGTGCTGGAGTATTTAGTGCTTTGTTATTTGGGATAACAAAGAAAATCACACCACAGAGTCCATGATGTGGCATATGATTATAAATACTAAGAAAAAAAAATTAGAAAAAAATTAAAAGAAGCTTTAAAAAAATCTAAGAACACCCCCCCCCCTTTATTTATTTATTTTTTTACACTCATATGGAGAAAGTAACAAAAGGCTGATTTAATTTAATTCAAATGCAAGTTATCCCTGTAAGTCCTGGGCAAGAGTCAAGTACAAGCTGCCTGAGCAGCTGAGCAGGACCTGACCTCTGAGCTGAGAAATGCCTGTTCAATGTGCAGGCCTCCATGCAGGCAAGAATTACTGTGGAGGTGCTATGTAGGCTGCTTGCTGAGTGCTGCCTGCCCTCCAGAGGTGTCTCTGAACTTTGTCAGGCTTTAAAGAACCTGAAGGGACCATCTGAGCCTTGCAGTGGAAACGTTGGCTTATCTGTGGTCCACTTCCACTACTGCCCTCCAGCATCCAAACCCTGATGTTATTCCAGCAGCTTGGGGCTGGTGGGTGAGAAGGAACAACCAAACAAAGGAATGGAAAAATACAGAACAGATGGGGAAAACATATCCAATTAGCTCCCAGACTGCAATTCCAGAAAGCCTTCCTTCTGGCAAAAGTGTGCTGTGGCATTAACTTGACCTCTTGGGTTTAGAGGCTGCCAACAGCTCCTGCTCTCGGTTGGGATATCTGAACAGGTCATACTGGTACAGCCCTGCGTTCCTGCAGGGGCCTCACTGTAACTCTATACAGTCTGTGTGCCGCAGCAACCCGCTGTTGGGAGCAGGAGTCCCAGAGCCCTGGCTCCTCCTCAGAGGCCATGTGCCCCATGTACATCACTGGAGAGGGCAGGAGGCAGCAGCATGCAAGGGTGATGCTTGGACAAAGACAGGCTTCCCACAGCAGACAGTTCACCAAGATTTTTCCAAACAAGAACTATGGGTTTCCTGAAAACACCCTTCAGTGGAAAGCCAACTGCTTTTGATGCAAAGCTGAACAAAAGCAGACAGGAAGAGTGGACCAGTGTCTGACACACTGCTGGTGTTGAACTCAAACCAGCTCCCCTACCCAGTGAAACATCTACAGGAGAACCACAGCAGTACCCACTGCCAGGCAAGCACACAGCACAGACACTTTCCTCACACTCAGTAGGATATAGCAAACTAGTTGCCATAGTTGCCCCGGCCATCATGAACTTGTGCTTTCTAAACAGGACAACAGTGATGGAAGGAGAAGGGCAGGAGTAGCTAATTGAATTTCTCCTGGCTGAACAAAGCTGTGCTTCTGGGCAGACCTTAGAGCAACTTCCAGTGCCTGAAGGGGCTACAAGAAACCTGGAGAGGGGCTTTGGACAAGGGCCTGTAGGAACAGGACAAGGGGGAATGGCTTTAACCTGACAGAGGGGAGACTGAGATGAGCTCTTAGGCAGAAGCTCTTCCCTGTGAGGGTGCTGAGGCGCTGGCACAGGTTGCCCAGAGAAGCTGTGGCTGCCCCATCCCAGGCAGTGATCAAGGCCAGGTTGGCTGGGGCTTGGAGCAACCTGGTCTAGTGAAAGGTGTCCCTGCCCATGGCAGGGGGCTGGAACTGGATGAGCTTTAAGGTCCCTTCCAACCCAAACCAGTCTGCGATTCTATGATTCTATAATAAATGTAAAAGGGCATCTGCTAAGAAGTGGAACCCGTGGATGCACTAATGCCACTGAACACTGCCAAGTGCAAGTGGTGGTTTTGCTCCATCCTTCCTCAGGCTTACAAGAGACCAACTTACTGCATCTGAATGCTCTACCAGTCAGCTGAGCCAAGGCACATGCTGACTGGAAAGCAGAAGTGACTTGAGAGTGATTTAAACTAACACCATACCTCCACACTTGCTGTGGGCTAAAAGTACTCACACAACAGCTCCTGCATCTCTGATGGAAAGTTTTATTAACTATAGAATCTTTCATCACTTTTTTGTGATTCTCCTGAGTTTTGTCTTGATCGCTCTTGCTGTTCCCTTGTCACCACTCTGGGCTTGCCCTGCTCTCTCCATCCAGCAAGTTTTCTGGACTTAACAGCTCTCTGCCCAAGTTGTTCTTTACAGAGATGACCTTTAGCCCTCTTTGTTCAGCCTGGGCAAATTCAATTAGCTACTCCTGACCTCCTTCCACCACTGTTATTCTGTGACTTCTCAAGTTTATCTTATGACTTCTCCCATTCCTGATTGTCGTGGTTTAAACCAATCCACACAGGTCGTCCACTCACCGCCCCCCCCCGACCCTCCCCACTCCCAGAGGGATGGGGAGGAGAATCAGGAGAATGTAACTCCCACGGGTTGAGATAAGAACAGCCCAGTAACTAAGGTATAACACAAACCACTGCTGCTACCGCCAATGATAATATTGATAAGAGAAAATAACAAGAGAATACGATACCACCGCCGAACGAGTTCAACCCCCCCCGAAGAGAGAGAGCCTGCCCTTCCGGGTAACTCCCAGTTACCTCTCCGGGCATGACATGCTGTGGTATGGAATACCTCCTTGGCTAGTTTGGGTCAGGTGTCCTGTCTCCGCTTCCTCCTGGCTTCCCCTCGTCCCCAGCAGAGCATGAGACTCACAGAGTCCTTGGCCAGAATAAACATTACTTAACAACAATTAAAAACAATCGGTGTTATCAGCTCTCTGCCCAGGCTGGAAGTCAAAACCCAGAGCTTGCACCAGTTACTAAGAAGGAGCAAAACAGCTCCTGGTAAACCCAGGACACTGATGAAACCAGCATTTATATTTTTACTACCCAACTCTATCTCCCGCAGTCCTCTGGCCCCCTCTATACTCATGTTGCCTTGTTTTCTTCCAGTTCCTGCTGGAAGCCCCAGTGCCAGTTCTACTCTTTAATTGCTTCTTACCAGTTCTGAGGCAAATCAAGAGTCTTTTGATTGCCACCTGTTGCCTTTACACTGATGCCTTATCTTGGTGCCTCTGCCAAGGCACCATCTCTTGTCTGTTTACACCAGCTTTGTCTATCTGATGTGCCATTTTCTCACTAAGAACTTGTGCCATTTCCCTTCTGTCCTAGTCATGTTATACTCCCTCCACCACTTCATATTAATTGGCAGCTCTTGTCTTTGCCTCTGCACACAAGCCTTCATTAAGTCCTGGTCATTCACCTTCCTCATCTTATTTTTGAAGAGCTGAAAGGCGTAGATGAGCCTTTTTTCCTTCTTGAAGTCCAATACAACCTTTTCCTTAAGGCTCTCTTACATATGGATAAATTAGCTCCATTTTCAGAGGACAAGCTAAAGTTGTGTCTCCCAGGAGCAGTGTGCTCCCAACTGTCTTCCCAGGCATTCAAAGCCTGTGTGGGTGTCCTGTGAGCAACCTTGCATATGCTTGCTAATGACCAAATGGCCCTTCACCTGGGGAGAACATGCTGTTCTCTCTATGAGCCTGTTCTTGATGGCAGGCTCCAAATGTTCTGCAAAATAAAGCCTACAGTAATACCCAAGCTGAAGTGGAAAAGTGGGGAATAGAACCCAGAACTCCTAAGCCTTGACCATAATACTACCCTTCTATACATCAAAGACCAGGAACCTGAAAAGAGCTAAATATTAAATATTACTACCTTAGCACAAGCTCCCAAACTCTGAAAGGTCAGTCCTACCTCATCAGTCTCAAGAAGCAGTACCTTTGGCCAGCTGGAAGAAGGGAGTCATCATCCTGTCTTGGACATTACCTTTAGGCTCGTAATGGTTCCTCAAGGGGTTTAACCCTGCTTGGCTCCACATCTTGCTTGCAGGCCTGTGGGCTCTTTCAGGGGACCTCTGCAACACACCAACATTTTTCATAGAGCCTTTCAGCTGTCTCAGGCCTGAAGACAGATATAAGACTGGCAGTAAATCTGTCACTCTGAATGCTGCTATCATTCCTCACTACTGAGGTTTGGATAGTGAGCAACCATGCCGGTGGCCAGAACATCTCGAAACATGGTTTGCCAGAAGGAAGGCAAGATGAAACAAATGGCTCTCTTGGTTTATCTGTGAGTTCACTTTCTATGTTTGCCAGGGCTCAGAAAACTCTTCCTTTTTGAGCAGGGCTCCAAAGGCTAAATATTCAGCCCACCTGCCATGTCCTGCCTCCATTCAGCCTGTGAAATAGTCTACTTTTAACTCTTCCAGTTTTTAAGGGGACACCCTAAAGTATTTTTCAGTCCAAATCCAAGATGTAACATGCACAAGGTAACTTTTTTGGAGTGTGTTCTATGTTTTTTAAACTAAGGACATGTAGGACAAATCAGCTGTCCTTTTGGTTTCTGGGATTCAGGGACATAAGTGTTTAAGAGCCTGTCATGGCCCCAACTTCTATAAATGCATTTAATCCCTTAGTAAGCAATTAATACATTTGGTTTCCAGGTTATTTGCAGAAATTCACAGTTAAATGATGTGCTCTGTGAGTGCTGCTCTGCTTTAAATCTGATGCCTGGGAATTTTGCTGGCTAACCCACATTTTTGCACAGAAAGAGAGGTAGTGCAGTCATTCCCATCTCACCTTCTTGGTCCTTCAGGCTTTACTGTATCATCTTAATCTGACTTTCTCCAAGGCACATTTGAAATTTAGATTCATGCTTTCAGAAACAAAACTGAATTTGGTGTTTGCTTAAAAGCACAAAGATCAACAGTGTCGGAGAGCAAACTTCTGTGTGTGCCCACAAAACGTGCCTGGCACACAGCAACAGCTCGCTCCACAGCTTGTGCCAAGACTCCAGCAGGTACCAACCTGAGACAAAAATATGTGTTTACTAACAAGTGGACTCCATAAATAAAGATGTCAGAAGCCACTGGAAAGCCAGGTGCAAGAGTGTTCAATCACTCACTGAGAAGCTGGTATTTAAGGCATCCACTTGAAAACTCCTTACTGTGTATGTACAACTCCTTAAACATTCAGGCACCCGTTCAAGTGTGTTTTCAGACACAACTGGCTTTGAGAGATTCCTTCAGAACTAAGGATCTGCCTGAACAGCCTGAAGCAAATAATACATTAATACAGCTTAATGAAGGGTATTTTTATTACCCTTACATAAGGATAATTTCAGCTAACATACTGTAGTCTGCCTTTGTAGAAATCTCACTGATAAAGAGGAATGCATCAAGCTGCAATAGCCCATCACCTTATCATAATGTAAATATGTGTTCATACACAAAGAAGAAATGACCAAACTACAGTATTTCCTTCTGGAACCAGTGACAAGGACTTTAGCTCTTGTAACTCCTTCCATCAGGAGGTTTCTCTTTGATTGATTGTCAGTTTACAGCAAAAACTCAACTTAAGCCATTGAAGATCAACTACTCTACTGCCTTTAATTCACAGAATAATCACAAGAACTACCCTGACCAACTAAGAGGAATTTTGTTTTAAGGCTAAAATATACATTCGGTAATCTCTTTGTTCATTTGTTTAACTAGGATCAAATTGGACAAATTCTTGCTAGAACATGACTGTTCCCAAGACCTTGAACTTAATGGGAAGACTCCTGCTCCTTTATTAGCCTGTGGGTTATTAGGCAGATATATTGCTCATTTTTGCCCCTTTCACAGAGTCTGTGGAGCCTAGGAAATAAACAAAAATTCTAAAACCATGACCTGCAAATGGTGGAACAATCTAAAATCAACTGATTTAAAGTAATTGCTAAGGAAAATGCTAAGTAGTGTGCACAGAGCACCACTCCAACAGAGACCACCTGTTCTACCACCCATTCCCACCAGCAGCTCTAAACCACACCATGCTGTGCCATGAAGAGGGATGGAACTCATTGCCCAGCATGGGCAATCCATCTAAGTGGAGATGGTGATGCACTAAATGAGTCAGCCTCCAGTGATGTCTGTTTCTCTTGACTACAGATGGAACCATGGTTGATTAGCTCAAGGTTTATACATCTTGGAGAGGGACTTTGACTAGGCCCTTTAGGGACAGGCCAAGGGGGAATGGTTTTAACCTGACAGAGGGGAGACTGAGATGAGCTCTTAGGCAGAAGCTCTTCCCTGTGAGGGTGCTGAGGCGCTGGCACAGGGTGCCCAGAGAAGCTGTGGATGCCCCATCCCTGGCGGTGTTCAAGGCCAGGCTGGACGGGGCTTGGAGCAACCTGGTCTAGTGGAAGGTGTCCCTGCCCATGGCAGGGGGTTGGAACTGGATGAGCTTTATGGTCCCTTCCAACCCAAACCAGTCTGCGATTCTATGGTTCCATCTAACTTTCAGGTGCCTAAGTTTAGGCACAGGAATTCTCCTCCCACGTATGTCTCAAGACAGACAAGTTAAAGCTTTAGACTCAGACCCACAGGCAATGTTAAAGCCTGTCACCCCTGAGCTGCAAGTCTGCATTCTCACCTCTTTTCAGGAGCAATGTCATGCCTCATTGCAGCGGTGCAGCCTAGGGACAAGCTAATGGAAGGGAGGTGCTGTATGGTTAATTACACCATTAATTGAGGTTATCTTAGGCATTTTATTTTTTGCCCCTACCTTCAATGCTCCAAATCACACCTCTCTCCCAGGGCACCTAAGTTAAATGTCTGCAGTTACATAGTTTGAATACCCCTGAGGTCACTTCTGCTCACCTTAACAGGTTGGCAGGAATATAGCTCCAGATCTGGTAACACTTTGAGCAGAGTACAGAGAACACAGTGATCAAAAACTCCTCTCAGTAAAACAGACTCCCATTTATCACAGGCTGGGACAGCACCACTGAAGAGAAGAGCTGGGAGGACAGACTGATATATTGAAGGGAGAATCAGCAAAGCAGCACTGGTAGGCATGGCTAGCTGTAAGGATGATACCATACTGACTTTGCTTACACCAAGAGGTTGCTTACTTGTTTATGGTTGTTTTCTTCTTCTGCTTTTACCCTGGCTATGCCTTTTGGACGTCTGTAAAGCCTACTGCTAACAAAGTGGTGCTCAACAACCAAAGACAGAAGCACTGGAATGATCTGACATGGCATATATGATACAGATCCTATGACCCTCCTAACCTTAGCTGTGAAAGAGTAAGCAGGTAATGACAATACCTGCAATAAGCAGGTGGCAAAACTTCAGACTAAAGCTCAGCACCAGCTTAGCTGCAGGAGATGTAGTACCTGCTCTCACTAACACTATGGTAACACTGCCTGTTTCAAACAGCTGGGAAAGGAAACAGTGGAAGCTGACAAGACTCTTCCAATGAGCTCTTCTTCATTAGTCTTCCCCAAAATACATCAGCTCTTTCTACTCTTCCCCAAAGAATCAAATGTCTTCTTGAGGTGATAGGTCCTCTTTCTTCATCTTGACTCACCCAGCTCTATGAGCAAGTGCCACATGATCCTCATCACAATGCACAATGGTAATACCAAAGGATATCACACGCAATACAGTCAGCTTAGGAATAACCTAAGGGCAAAAATATTTCCACAACATCCTCAAAGAAATAAAATCCAGGGGCAGAGGTCTTGGAAACTTCAAGCCTCGGCAGTCTTTTAAGAGCAAAGGCCCACAGAGGACTGTAAATATCCATCCTTTGCCATTCTAATATTCTTACTCATTTGTCAGTTTATACCACTGATTTTATCTCCTTTAACCTGAATCACAGAATCACAGACTGGTTTGGGTTGGAAGGGACCTTAAAGCTCATCCAGTTCCAACCCCCTGCCATGGGCAGGGACACCTTCCACTAGACCAGGTTGCTCCAAGCCCCATCCAACCTGGCCTTGAACACTGCCAGGGATGGGGCAGCCACAGCTTCTCTGGGCACCCTGTGCCAGCGCCTCAGCACCCTCACAGGGAAGAACTTCTGCCTAAGGTCTCATCTTCATCTCCCCTTTTGCAGGTTAAAGCCATTACCCCTTACATACTAATCTTACATCCACTACTGAAATGGGAAATCAATTCAACAAGCCTAAAAATGGGAATGTGTACAGGATGACAATACTGACTTATTCTTTGAATATTCTTCTATCAATTCCTGGACAACAAGTCCACAAAAAACTCATACATGCTGTCTGACAAAGCAAAAATGATTAAATGAATGTTGTCCTCCTCCTGCTCGTCTTCAGTCTGTATTAGTCCTTCTAAAATACAGGGGTGGATTCAAACACAGATCTACACTGCTGAGTACTGCTCACATTACAGACTGCTGGGACATGTTGGATTCTTACAGAGCTGGTGGATCACAGGAAGCCTATACCACAATTAACTGTTCAGCCAACTGAGTCAAAAAATCCTAATCTTGTAGACTACAAATATAGCTGCTACTTAACTGTCACCAGCTGCTGAGGGAAGGAGAGTGATTCAAGGGCAAGGAAATTCTGTACCTGTAAACAAATGCTTACTGATCATAGGCTTGAAACCTAGTGAACCTCTGATCATCTTGCTAGAACATCCTAGGCTTCCTTACCAGAAAGTAAAAGAGGGCAGAACTGTCTCCTCACGTTCAAATTGAAGCTTAGAAGTTCACCATGTTTCATAGAACATACCTGATTAAAGTCAGGGCTCAAGCACAAACGTGAAACTTCAATTTTCAGATACACAACCTGATACCCACCTAATTAACTTCTCTGGGGTGACAGGGTGTGTTAAAGAGTTAAGAGACTGGGAAATACCTAGATGCAATACAAAGATGGAGGACCTAGATAGAAGCAGGGACTTCAAAAGAGACGGCGTGTTGTTTTTCCAGCACAAAATGCTCAAATTTTACTGTGTTAAAGACATCCAAGGAACTAGACAGAGATACTAAAAATCTGACTGGACATAATCCTAGGCAATCTGCTCTAGCTGACCATGTTTTGAGCAGAGGGGCTGGACTAGCTGCTCTACAGACATACCTTCTAACCTCATCCACTCTGTGGTTCCACAGGGGACAATATAGATCAGTGGCACCTGAAACACAAGTGTGGCAGACAGATTATCTTTTCTGAGAGCGAATGATACAGCTGGGGGGAAGAAATTAAACAGAGAAGCTTTTGTGCACGTAAAATCCATGACTGTAATGACAGACAGCCTCTCTGCATACAAGCTCCTATGCTTGAAAACCGACAGCTGCATCACAGACCTAAAAAGCAGCACGATGGCAGGTCTTGAGAGGGTTACAGAAACACGCCCCAACAGTATTATCTCAGGTAATATCATTTAAGGTGTCAATCACCACAGCATGAGTCTCATAAAGACATTTCATTATATGATTTCATCATAGTTTTCAGGGCCTGTGATGGGCTAAAGCAGCAGACTGAATCAGATGATGGACTGAGGGAGTACAGCCTCCTCCAGCATGAGTAAACCCACGAAATCCACCAAGAATGCACTGCAGGAAGCTTGGTACTCTTGCCAGACCTGGAGAAGCAAGGAGGCCCAACACTCCACCACACAAATCAACCTGCTGCAGAGGAATAACAACTATTTTTCCTTGCAGCTCTCCCTGTTGGTGCCATGCTCATGTGCTGTGTTAGCACTGACAAGGCAGCACTAGAATTGCCATAGGTATGACTCAAAGGTATTCAGGTTAAGGACAGCATTGAAGATGACTAGCTATGAGAAGAACTTCCAGCAGAAGCACTGGCTCACCCATGTCAAACATAGCATACACAAACACAGGTCCATCAGAGTAAGGAAGTTACTGTGAATGTATCCAGCAGGTATCTGACAGCCTCTGATGACAGACATCTCCAACACACTCCTTCTGAACTCCAAATCTTGCTGTCATGGGGCACACATCAGTGCTCAGCCAAACAGCTCCCAACTCACCATCAGCTGGGGCACTGCACTGGCTTTTTCCCCACTGCGTGGCTCAAAGCTGGCACTGTGGGCTTTCTAAATCCACGGCTGTATTAAAGACTTCCAACTTGTGCTTCAACAGGCACGTGTGCTTTGCCACCCATGGTACGTGCACACACTGGCTGGCAAGCTATTTTTCCAGCACGTAGGTGGCCGCATGCCTCTCTGCCATCTGCCACTATTCAGTTTTCACTGCTGCTGAAAACAACCCTGCTCTGATTAAGTTTAATGAAGCAGGAAACCCTCCAAGTACATTCTTCTCAAATAACCTGCTTACTGCTCTGTCTCACCTACTGCCTTTACCCCTCCTACCTTCCTGCACTCCTGAATCCATTGCATTCCTCCTATTTTGTCTGTTATGAGTGGACTGCTCAGTTTCCAAGAGAACAGGAAGCCACTGGGAAATGGGGGAAAACCTAGAAATTATTTTTAGATTATTTAATGATTTCATGTGTAGCAACAAATAGAAATTTGCAAGTAAATATGGATTCTACCCTACTAGGCAAGGGCTTAGATAAGTGCAATGAATGACAGAAAAATCCCAAACTTAGCTCCTTCTGAACATCCATTTGCAAGACAAAACAGCTTCTTCCAGTGGAAAATGGGATAACTGAAGGTGTCACATTGACAGGTGACCAGCTATGACCAAAGCCCATTTATTAAGTCCAATGCCCCCTGAGAAATCTGCAAGTAGTATTGCCTCTTGCTAATACTAGTTACATTACTCTGAATTTCCACAAATACTGCTCCTGAATGTCCTTGCCCAAGGCTCAGGCTTGATGGTGTTTTCCCTTTCTCCATCCATAACAGGCTGTAGATCACTCCTCTCTGCACAGTAGTGCAGATCTGCAGGCTTTTCCAGAACTGGGCAGGAAAAGCAGGCTGTAGACATCTTGGCTGTGGCTGTTTGAGAAGACTGGCACACTTACTGAGGAAGCTTTCACTGCAACTCCTCCTACCTCTGCTAGACAATGCTGAGGATTCCATTTTCCAGAGATCCTAACTGGGTCCATCCCAACAACCTACATTCACTCTGAAAGACAGGCGAAATTCTTAGCAGAAGGAAGAGAATGCTACTCCGTCCCTGGACAAATGTCCTTCCTTGACCCAGGAGAGACCTGAAAGCCTTTGTACATACCTAAACGTTCTCATGCTTGCACATGGCCCATAAATCATGTTCTGAGCTGACTGCATCTCCGTCATGCCATGCACCCAGGTAACCATGCTCAAACACAGCTCCTGAAACCATCCCAACACTTTGCCTTTGCCTGAGTAATGCACACCCCCTCCCAGCAGTTTTGGCATTAATGCTATTCCGAGCAAAGGTGAATTCCCCATTTCGTTTCAGTGGCTGGACACCTTACTGACAAGTGCTCTTATAGGTTTGTTTAGGTGGTGACTTCTTTCTCACTGCTCCCAAAATGCAAAATGAGGGACAATAAAAGATTATTTCTGCTACTTTACTTCTGTATGACTACTGTTCATTCCATACAAAGGAACTTATATTAAAGTATCCAGTGGTCCAAAGGAGGACCATCTGCTGCATCAAGCCTGCAAAAAAAGTGTACTCCCTTTTTCTAAGCAAGTGACTGTTCACTGAAGCTAACTAGCATTACATTGAACTGGATGAAAATAGTGAACACAGCACCCTTTTTTCCCCAATTTGTATTCTGCAAACAGTCGTCTTTAACCATAGTAGAAAACTAAGCTAACACTGTTGTTTTGCAACATGATCCATTTCTGTAACAAAAAATCATTGCTATTTGTAATAGGTCAGATAAAATAGCACCTTCTTTAGTAAATGAAATGCTGGTAGGTAAAGAACCACCTGAATTACTCTTTCAGCCCACATACTCTGCACAACATCCTCACATTTCGTGTTTGTCCCTCTGCCTTCAACTGAACGTACTGATTCCCCAGACAGCTCAGGCATCTCCTGAGGAGTTCAGAAGTTACAATGAACTGGCTTACTAAAAAGGCTGTTTACAGCAGTGCCTTATTGCTAAGAAATCCGTGTCTTGATTCTTTGGCAAGGCACAATTACTACCATCAAGCTCTGGCTCTCCCCTCTAACCCTGAGGCTTTGTACTGGAGCTCCCACCTGGACCTAGAGCGTGCTCAGTGACTGAGCAGGGCACATTCTCAAGAATGAAGACCGTAAACAGCTGCTAGCATAAAGTAACATGGCCTCGCATGGCTGCCATGAACCTCTGTCATCTGAAGGGCAAAATCTGATGTATTGCAATGAGGATAACGATAAAAATATAAAGGCATGCATCGTGTTCCAGCCCCTAAAAACAAGCCTTGGCCAAGGCAAAGAGGATTTTGCAGGTTGACAATAGCGACTGTCATGTTTACAAAGTACACAGTGCATGATCATGGTGCACAGCAGAAACGCAACGTGTTTTCAGGGCTCAATACCAGGCGTTCACTTTAGACAAGTGTCTGCAGAGCTCCTGGGCCAGACCTTGAGCTGGGAAACTGTGGGCAGAGTCAAGATAAATCTCTGCTGACGAGCAGCTACACAAGGATTTCTTGAAGTAAGAAACGACACCTATTTCTATTAGTACAGAAAGATAATACACTTACATATAGATACACACACGTGCATAGATGTTAATGCCAACACTGACATCTTACATACATAACATACATACAACTCATGTCACATAGAGCTGTCTCTGGATGATCGCTCAATGTTGAAATACACAGTGCAAAAATAGGAATGTATTATCCTTTGAGACAGTGAGACTTCCCTCCCCCACTCCCAATCCAAGTTCATGAACTGTGCATTTCAGCAGGAGTCACTACCTCAGCCAGGACCTCTAAGTCTGGTTGAGTCTAAAAGTCTTTTTTAAGCCTCATACCTGAACCCTCATGTAGCTGGGGTACTGAGCATGAGCTGCCTCCTTTCCTGAACGCTCCTTAGTTTCAGACATAACATCAGCACTTCTGTGATGGTGGGACTTCTGATCATGGTGGCCGTCCCTTTTCCTGGCTTCTGAGGCAAACAAGACGTGGGTCAGCCTGTCCAGATAATGCTCCAGCTCTTCCTGGCTGTGCTCCAGTTGTTTGCCGACATCACTGGGGACAAAGGAGGAGGGTGGCGGGGGGCTTCTGCTTTCCCTCTCTTTCTTGGCCTCTTCCATATGTGGGTTATGCCTCATTAGAAGAAGCACTATGATAAGCAAGATCAGGCAGAGATACACAACCCAGACTTCTTCCATCTTGTCTGGTGAGATACCAAGAAGCTAGTAGTGCCTGTTGAAGTACTCAGAGGGAAGAAGACAGATGAGCCAGGTACAGTGGGTGCTCAGCGCTTCCTAGCCGTCAGCATCCGCAGGAAGGAGTGTCGCCAGGAATCAAAGCACCGTGGTAATTGATTTTCTAAGTTTTCTAAAGCAGTGTGGCTTACAAACCTTCCTGCAGTTCTAAATAGGACAGCAGCACAAACAATGAGCAGCAAAAAAAAGAGAAAGAAATTAAACAAAGAAAATAAAACTTTGTCCTTGAAGTAAAATAACTTTAGCAGAAAAATACAAGATCATCTGTCACAGCTCCATATGATCTTAAAATAGCAGAATCTCTCCTCTTTTTTTGCTTAAGGAGCTGCAGGTTCAATGCCTATTCTCTTCAAATAACTCTCCTTCTGTTACAGTATTCAAACTGTTGTCTTGCTTGAAGTGGCAAGCTTTTCTTCTTTCTAATTCAAAGAAAAGAGAAGTTAGGATTGGGGTTTTCCTCCCCAAAGGAAGAGAACAGAGTATTTTATCCTTTAGGGGTCATTACACGCTGAGTTCACACTCTATCCTCAGCACCCTTGTAACAAATTTAAGCAGCAAAAAGGAGTATTAGTCACCCGACTTAGGGATTCAGTAGGACCAATCTGTTGCTGGCTTCCTTCTGTCCTTGCTGGTCTTGGGAGACGGAGTCCTCATAGAGGCGGCTTCTGGGACTCAGGAGGTAATTTCAGCTGAGCTTTGTGGGGATCCCTTGGAGATCCTTTGTAGCCTGTTCCTCAGTGACTCTGCCCCCCATTACCTAAAGCAGAAGATAGGCAGCCCAGAGACGAGTAAGTGCATTCCCACTGACCAAGCCCAAGGGAAGGGGTTGAAAGAACTTACCAGTTGGTGCCCAGCATCCAGGTTGACAGCTGAAATGTAAGCAGAGATGAGCAGCTACCCAGGCAGGGCTGCCACTGCCTGCTCCCCACCACGGCAGGGTCTGCCTGGAAGGGCATTGCCTTTCCTAACCTTTGCTGGGGGATCTGTTTACAGATGAGGGTGCCAAGCCTAAGAGCAGAGATCACACCCAGATTTCTGCTGCCTCTATGTAGAAATATTCTTGGGCTCATTCCACCACAGAAACAACTCCAAAATTCTTCACTTTGTTCTCAAAATCAAGACCTCTCCCATGCATTGCTACAGTGGATGGTCTGAGAAAAGTTACAGCATCCCCATTCCCCCATCCCATTCACTTTAGAAGTCTCAGCTTTTACTTTTTCAAGACCAATGCAATTGAGCAAGATTTGCTCTAGGGGCAATGTTGTACTTCACACCCCCTTTCTGCCTTGTCTTAAAGTCATCCCTGAGGTCATAGAATCATAGAATCCACCGTTCCCCCAGCACTGCAAAGGCCATCACTAAACTACATCGCTGAGGGCCTCATCTACACAGTTTGTAAACATTTCCAGGGACAGTGACTCCACCACTGCCCTGGGCAGCCTGTTCCAATGCCTGAGCACCCTCTCAGTAAAGAAATTGTTCCTAATATCCAGTCTAAACCTCTTCTGGCACAGCCTGAGGCCATCTCCTCTTGTTCTATCACTTGTTCTCTGGGAGAGACCAGCCACCTCCTGGCTCCATCCTCCTGTCAGGTACTTGTAGAGAGCAACAAGGTCCACCCTGAACCTTCTCTTCTCCAGACTAAACCCTCCCCAGTTCCCTCAGCCGTTCCTCATCGCACTTGTTCTCCAGGCCTTTCACCATCTCCATTGCCCTTCTCTGGACCCACTCCAGCACCTCAATGTCTCTCTTGTACTGAGGGGCCCAGAACTGAACACAGGATTCAAGGTGCAGCCTCATCAGTGCCCAGTACTGTGGGACAGTCACTGTCCTGGTCCTGCTGAACACACTATTGCTGATACAGGCCAGGATGCTGTTGGCCTTCTTGGCTGCCTGGGCATAAGCTGCTGATGTTCAGCTAGGTCAATTAGCACCCCCAGGTCCTTTTCCATGAGCAGCTTTCCAGCCCCTCTTCCCCAAGCCTGGAGCATTGCATGGAGTTCTTGTGAACCTCATCCCATTGGCCACAGTCCATCGATCTAGCCTGTCCAAATTCCTTTGAAGAGCCTTCCTATCCTCCAGCAGATCAGCACTCCCACCCAACTTGGTGCTGTCACAACCATGCTGGAAGTTCTTGCAAGCAGTTTGCTGCTTACGAGCCTGGGCGTGGCACTGCTGCACTGCATTTAGGTGGTCAGTCACCAAAGAGATACTGTACCACAAATCCAGGCATCCTTTTGGTGCTGATGCCAAACGCACAGCACAAAATGGAGAAGATGCAGAAAAAGAGGCAAGACAGAAGTGAGCTCAATTTTCTAGCAAACCTTATCTACAGTTCCTTAATGCAAGAGCACTGGAACAGAGCACTCAAGCAGATGAGAACACCTTTCTCCCTCACTGCTGTACACCATCAGTGCCTACAGGCATGGATCATACCTCCAGCCACACATATTACAGTAACTCATAGAGCGAAGCCCTGACCCAAACCTGAGAGTGCTGTGATAAGAGGCATCACTGAAATCATAGCCAGCAGTGAAATCTGAAAGAAAGAAATGCTAAAAGGGGAGAACACTAAGGGTTTTAAAAATGTCATTAAGACTGCATTGTGGCTGCTGTGAAGGGAAACAGACTAATGGAGCAGTGACAGCATTTTGTAACTTCAAATAATAGTTTCCTTTCAAACAAATGATAATGCAACAGAGGTGCTTCAAACATCACAAAGCATTAAGAGTGAAGACTGCTCCAAGTTCACATGCAAAATACTACAGAGTTGCCTCTTCAAGACACAATGATTAATGAAATAACTTGGGCATGTCTGTCAAAAAGGCAGGAGGCATCACCTCGACTATGAAAACAGGAAGGCAAAACACCTTGGCCAGGATCACACAGTTGTGAACTGACCCAGCAGGCTCTGGTCCTGCACACAGGCGCAGGCAGGGCTATGAAGTATTGCCTCGGTGAACACCTGCCTTCCAGGTCCTCTAGTAATGAAGCACTGCAAAAGGAATATGGTCTGGCTGGTCAGCATCTTGTGAAGACCTCTGAGAAGCCACAGGAGCCATTCACGTGTTAGAATGCTTTTTTCTCTGATCTCTTTGGAGACACACCGTCTGGATTAGGTTACATCAAATGTCCACCTCACCAGCTTCTTTATTCTAGTTGTGAAAGCCTAACAAATACTATAATCACAAGGCAATTATCTAAGAATGCTTCCCAGAATAATACTGCAGCCTTCCATTGCACAGGATGTTAAACATTTTACCAACACTAGTTGTGCAGTTTCCTGCTTGAAAGGATTTCCCAGGTAGCTGACTTGCAACTGATCCAAGTAGAGGGAAAAAAAAAAAAAAGAGAGGAATAAGATCAGCATGGCTAGTAAGAGAGTGATTCCAAAGTATATCATCCAACCTTGATTATATTTGCAATTTACTGTAAATATTCTTATGTATTCTGTATTTGGGAGGAATTCCTCAAATTTTTGCTCAACTGACCTCCATGGGAATTTATATGAATAATGGGATTCTTCATGTGGAAATAATTATCCTGTACTAGATGTACCTGGTCAGCCTGTCTATTGCCACTACAGATTTCTCTGTGTGCTCAGCTAGGCCAAGCCTGGAGAAAGGAGCCTGCTTTGCTTTTCCTCCATCCTAAGGACAGTACACTTACAGAAAGTGCAAAGTTCATTTCCAGACCTGAGAATGATTGACCTGAAACAAGGTAGGAACAAAATACCTGTTTTCCCAGACTTATGCTGCATAACCAGCTAGGAAAGAAAACAAGTGCAGATCCAAGGTCATGTACAAGATGCTTTTTAATCTTACTAAATGGCATGAAAACACAAAAAGTTTGATGACACAGCTTCTGCATGCGTAATATAAGGCCCTGGAAATAAAAAAAAATATAGTATAGTGTTGTTCCACACAGTCAAAGTCCCAGCAGTGCTCCTCGGCAAGCAAAAGAATTCATTTGCTCACCTACTGATTTCCAGAAGACTTAAAAGTTTTCTCTGCATATTTTTCCTCATCAGGTATGTTACCCAGGTTCAGTTTCTCCTTATGCTAGATATGCATTCTTTAAAACAAACAAAAAATATCACAGATGGAACCAAATGTATCAGAGATTAGTATTTTTTTTTTTTTTTGTAGCCAACATCAGGTTTTTTGAAGCCTTTCCTAGCAAACGTTTTCCACCATCTCAGCTGTTCCCAGTACACCCTGGAACTTGCCTACACTTTTCTTGCCTCTCAGGCAGGATGACTGGACTATAAAAATGAAGGAGAACACTGCACCCAGGGACACCTGATACCATCTTTCCTTTTAAAGGACTTCTGTTCCTTCAGCTTTTTTAAGCTTAAAGAGGAAGATTTTCTGCATAAACACAGGAGATGGGTTGTAGTATTGAAACACTGAAACTCCATTGTGTGGAGAGACACATTCAACTGTTCAGGTAGCAAAAATATAATACAAATCCAACGCAGAAGAGTCAGTGGGCTTTCTCAGTTCATTCCACCACCACCCAAGCTTTGGCATGCAGCTGATTCAGCCTCTGAGTCACTGGTGATTGTAACTGGGCTACTTATACAGTAAACTTGTTTTTTAAGAGCCGATTGTACATCCTTCCCAGCTGGCCAGTACCTCACTTCAGCAACAAAAATCTATCCCTGTCTGGAAACAACTGTCCTTTCATCCCTAAGCTAGATTAAAGCAACATTTGCAATTGTCTTTGAAGTCTATACCTGTTCAAGTGAATAGACGAATGAGCAAGGACAATTCTCACTCATTTTCCTCCAAGACCCTGAACTCCTACTCTAGGTGGCAGTGATGACACACACTGCCCAGGGCATTCTGGATACCAGAGGCTACATTAACTCACATGGAGTAGAAGCATCCAACTATCCATTATAGCTGGATGCTTCTGTGCTGAATCTTCACAGAAGCTTTATCTTCTTCTGAAAGAGGAACCTTACTTTAGAAAAGACTGAGTTTTTTGGGTAATATTTCCTACTGCACAGCATCTTTCCATCATTCTTAGGTTTACCGGATATATAGCACAGGTTTCAGCCATAGTTTTAGAGTTTCCTACAAGAAATTAAAGCGAAACTCTTCTTGCGAAGGTGTGAATTTGAATGGGCCTGTGTTAAGTGCCCTGGGTGATTCTGAAAGGCATCCTGCTGAATCTTGGCTTTTCCTGCAAGCTTCTGAGCACTTCCGGATGAACTGGCCTTTCTTCTTGCAGATGCTTCTCTTCACTTTCACAACTCTGGCAGATTTCACAGCTCAAGGAGGGGAGCAAAGAGCAATGAAAGATGTTTACTCATCTCATATAGCGAGGTCTCACTCTGTAAAGCAATATGAAAGGCAAAGCACTTTCATTTTCTCTTCCCCCATCATGCAAAGTTCTCCTACCTGCTTCCATGAGCTTCAGCTCTTTGCACAGCTCCTCCTCCATCTTCTTCCTGTAGTCTCCAAACATGGCTCTCATGAGCTGACGCTTCTTCACCAGCGGAGCCTTGTCACTCCGCAATGTCTTGATTGCACGGAGAGCCTCGTCGACTGAAGCACCCAAAGGAGAAACAAGGCACAGTTTAAGACCCCAGTGGCTCTCTGCTCCAACATGCCTGCCAGCCCTTTCCACAGGGGAGATCTCTTATTCGCTGGAATGCTTACCCTGCTTTGGAGTGGATTTCTGTGTCTTCAGGCCAAGTTCCAGCTGTTCCACACACCAGTCCACCTCCTTCCACAGCTGGTTCCCAGACTGCTATGCAACATGAAGCAGAGTGAGCATGACAACCAAAAATTAGAGCAGCAGGTGCTACACAGGAAAAAAACATCTGCATAAAGTCAGGACTATTCAAGTTTCATGTTCTGGTTGTCACTTTATAGACTTCATGACTTTCCCCTGTGGCGTTTTTCACTGGACAAACGTAAAGCACTGGACAAATATTCAGTTGCAACTTACTGCCTCTATTTGATGGATTTAGTATTTGGCTGTCATCTAGATGCATCATCAGAATGCTATTTTCTGGAAAGCTTTCCAGGCCTTTCCTCTGAAAGAAGCTGTCAAGTCAACTTACAGGTGGGAGGAATAAGCATTAACAAAAAAAATAAAGCTGCCCCAAACCTGCCCATAATCAAAAAAGCAAAGAATGGACAAAATTAGAAGCTGAGTCTTGGTGTTTCAGCTCCTGAAACACCGAGCTCTGGTTGCCTGCACAACCAGAAATGCATGAAAAGGAGGCTGAAGCCCATGAAGATGAAAGAAGCCAAGTCCCATTGAGCAAAGCCAGCTGGCTAACTGGGCAGTGGCAGGGAGAAGGAACGAGAGCAGCACCCTGGGGCTGAAGCAATTCTTAACTGTTATGTACATGTAAACACAAAAGCATTCATGCTGTCTCCTCTTCCTTACAACAGTGTCATTCCAATGGACTGAAAGAGTTTTAAATCATCTTTCTATCTTTCCATCACCTTCCTACCTTCCCGGTACTCAGCTGTGCTTATTGGTAGGGTTGTTGCTGAAGCAGCACTATGGATGGAATGCCTGAAGAGGCAGGTAACCACTCAGTGCAATTTCTGTGTAGAATGTTAATGTAAGCAAGTGTTTTGCAATTCTGGATTTCAGTATCACTCAGCTGGCATTGTTCGTTAATAATAACTATACCAGTGCTGGAAAGAAGAATGAAGTGAAGATCTGGACCTTAGCAGAACACCAGAAAACCTCAGGGTGTGCCTTAATGGTGTGTTTACACATAACTTACAACTTCAGTCTATTTTTGGCCATGCCTTACAAGAATCTCAGAAGTACCCTTAAGCTTCACATCAGACCCTGCCATAGCTGCTGCTATACCAGGCAACAGCTCTGCACCTCAGATTTGCTATTTGTGTTATGTGGGCAATTCATCCTACCCAGTAACATGCCAGTCAGGGTACAGTGCCTGGTTCAGCATGCACAAATACCAGCTTAGCTCTGACTGAGGAGAGCTGCCTCTAGTTTTTTTAAGAAACTGTGGCACCCAGCTTCCCAGGATTAGCCATCAGATGTTTAAACATGAAATGTTTCAGCACAAGCCTGAAGCAGACAACGAAGGACCATTAACTTCTTCTCAGCTATCAGGTTCTTCAGGTGTCTAGCAGAGAAAGAAAACAGCTGCTGTAAGAAATAAGCAGCAACCCTGGTCTTTCAGGTTCTCTCTCAAGCCACTACACTGTTAAATATGCAAAGAGATGAAGCTTCCCTTTTGCTCCAGGGTTTATAAATTACAGGATCCCATCAATATTTAAATACCTGAGAGGTCTCATCCTGGTGGGAAGTACCTGCATTTTGACATCTGCTAGCTTCTGCCTTTGCCTTTCTGTTGATCTCAGTTTCTTTTATCTCCTTTTTATTGACAGATGTTTTTTGTTTCTTCTTCTTTTTCTTCTGGGCAGCTCCATCTGCTGCTTTCTCTGCCACTGTCCCATCTCCAGGAGCAGTCTCTGACTGGGGGATCTTTAATGTGACATGGCTTCTATCCTCTTTGGGTGAACTACCTGTAGTTTGAGTCAATTCAGACTTCTGCAAGGCTGCAATCTGTGGTACACCTCCTGATTCAGCAAGCAGAGAATTACCCAGCACCTCATGACCTGCTGTACAGTCTGTCTGTTGGCTTGCTGGAACTAACTGACTCAGAGGACAGTCTTCATCTGTGATGGCAAAGTTGAAAGCAAACTTGGGTTCTTGTCCAGAGGCAGCAAAACTCAAGGCTCCATTCCTGTGCTGCTCAGTGGCTCCAGCATTGGTTTCTATCTGCTCATCACCACTGACATCAGGGACTGTTTCCAAAGGTGTGCCAGTTGCTTCTGGGTCGCTGTCAGAAAGTGTAAAATCAAATTGGAAGCTGTTGTCAGGCAACATGAACCACTTTGGCTTTGCCTTGGAGATTTGGTCAGATTGCTCCCCATGCACCACACCATCTGAAGCCTGCCCACTACTCTGCTGTACCTCCACATCACCAGGTTTCATGTCTAGGAAAGAAAGCATAATGTTTCTATCAACTTGCCAGTTCCCTACTGCAACTTGCCACTGCTACTGCAACTCCCTCTGTAAGACACTGCCACAGAGAGGCAATCCAGTCATAAGCTGCAACGTAAGAAATCAACAGAAAAGAACTAAATGTCACCATCACCTGACAGTTCAAGCTCACCTGCTTTGTCCATGCACATCTGATCGTCAGCCATCTTGAGGTGATAATCCTCAAACACGCGGTTCATCACTTCTTGCTTATTCACAAAAGGGGTGTCATGGGAGCACAGGACCTTGAGAATGCACTGGGTCTCCTCTGCTGCACTCAAGAAAAAGACCAAAAGAGACAAGAAGCAGGTTACAGTAGGCCTTACACACCACACTGTGGGATGCTGATGACTGGGTCTCCTCTGAATGTGTCGTGTTCATACCACCTGACTAATCCATGACTGGCATTCAGTTGAAAGAAAACTCAAAGTGCTCCTAGAAGCTGAAATACCATGAAATGTTCTTAAAGGGGGTGTGCGTGTGCGTGTGTAAATAAGTAGATTTTAACTGCTTATTATATATAGTAAGAATCTTAAATTGCAGAAGGTGTGCTGCTAATGGCACAGAAGCTACACAGGGCTCAACAACCCTTCCCCCAAAACCACTGACAAATCCAAGAGCCTAGCTTGGTGTCTCTTCTCTGGAAAACTGGGAAAAATCTGAGTATGGAGCATACCCTGAAAAGGAGGAACTGTGCTTGACTCTCAGATGAACCACCCTGACCACAACAGTAATCCCAATTCTGTGAGTCAAATTCTCTAAAAAGCATAGCTGTTCCCAAAATACCTTGTTTTCAGAACTCCAGATATGCAGAATCTTCTAGTGCTTGTCTCACACATTTCAAGCCACAAAAAAGCTTGATGTACTCTGACGAGCATTTTGGAATGGACACCCCCCCATCTCCCCTGGCTGCAGTGCACCTCTCTGGGACTCTCCAAATGAGGTGTATTTTGCAGACTCAACAGTGAGTCCCATGCTAGAGACAGAGTAATGACACGCAAGTGCAAGGCAGAAGTGCCACAGAGGGGCTGCAGCCACCCACTAAAGTGGGTGCCACGGTCCTGAGCACACATTTCCATCTGCTTTCAAGGGGTTTGACTGGCTGTATTCAAGGCCTGCTCACTATTAAGAGCTGCCACAAAGAGCTAGAAAAAGTTTCAGCCTCTCGCTCTGCTGCTGGACACTAGGTACCAAGCACAAGACACAGGTGTAACAAAATGGTCCAATGGTTGAGCCTGGTGTGTGGGCATGAATTCATCACTGCTATAACCTTCGGTGATCCAGCAAACACTCACCGTGGCACCTTACAAAGGGTAGTCACACCACTCCTCTAAATGTTAACTACCAGCCATCAGCAGAAGCAGGATATATGTCTTCCTTCATACATTTACAAGTTGGACTGACTAGATGCAACTTCTGAAAACGATTTAATAGGATTTTATCTTTTGTGTAATTTGTCTTTGGAACATGAACAATAAGGAACAAGCTTCACAGAAATAAACCTACTGGTGCTTAAGGGGCAGATGCACTGATACAGTGTTTCACTGCAATCAGAAAACAAAAGCAGAGCTGTAGCAGAACCAAAGAATGATCCATTAGAAGGGAACATGAGAAAGAATAAAGAAAACAGAGAGAATTAATGTCACAGGAATAAAAGATAAGCTGCTTCCAGACAGACAAATCTTAAGTTCAATGCTTTATGTTGTTTTGTATTTAGAATAAATTCCATATAACCCAAGAATAGGAAAAAGTAGAAGCAGGAAAACACCCAGGTCAGAGATTGGAATACGGCTGTGGACTGTGAAGGAGGCAACATACCTTGTTTGGGGGTTGGGCTGAGGTGAAGATTTGCCTCCAGCTGTGAAATGCACCACTGCAGCTTCTCTTGGAAAGTGCCCTGGGGACCCTTGGACATGGGAAGGCACAGTGTTTAAAAGAAGCACGAATCTCTCACTTACAAAACTGATTCAAAACCAGAGTTTTCAGAAGTCCTCTCCCCTGTTATAGGAGGTCAAACTAAAGAGTCATTAACGCCTTTCTGGCTTTATGCTTGAAGTGTGTCATGTCACAGCTCAATTTATACCATAAATCAATACAGCACAGGGTGGGACAAATGCCCTACAATTCTCCCTATTTAGAGGGCACCAAATGAGCCCTCTTTATCTCAAAAATTAAAGACAACAAACTCTTACTAGCAGTAAACCAGCCCCTCATGGCAAACCAGGGCTTCCTGCTTATTTTATTGGTTTTAGGGGTGTTTGGTTGGTTGTTTCCCCACTCTTCCCTTTTTAAAGGCCCCAGTGGAAGATTTCTCATTTTTCCTGAAGTTTATTCTATGGCATAATTTCATTGAGTCTGTAAAACAAAAGCGGAGCTGTAGCAGAAGCAAACAACAAGCCATTAGATGGGAACACAGGAAAGAATAAAGGAGAGAATGCAGTATAAAATTCCCACCAGCACAGCACTGGCAATACACAGGATTCATCTTTACGCTGAACACAAATCCTCCAGACTGCTGTATTTACAGCCCTCCTGCCTCCTGCTAAGCACAGTAAGGGTCAGAAGCCCGCCCGTGAACAAGACAGCCCTTACGGCGCCTTAGGAAGTGAAGTAAATCACAACCCTGCCTCAGCGGGACACGGAGGTGACCAGGAACTGCAAAACGCGGCACAATGCCAGGGAAAGCGCTTTAAAGAGCCCCCGGGGGCTGAGGGCAGAGCTGCGGCTGGAGCAGAGCCTGGACCCCGGGAGGAGCCGGGGCAAGACGTGCTTGAGGCAGCGGGGACAAGCGAAGCCCTTACCTGCTCCATGCCGGAGGCTCCGGGCCACCTCCGGCCACCAACAGCAGGCGGACTCCCGGCTGCGGCTTCACCCTGGCAGCAGGGCCCAGCACCAACCAGCGGGCCCCGGGCCTGAGGCAGGCGCCGAGGGCGGCGGGTGCAGGCGCGGAAGGACAGGCCGCCACGCACCGCCCACCCAGCGCTCCGCGCCGCCATCCGCCCGCTCCTTCATCCCCGCGCAGCCGTTCCGCAAGCCCGCCCCAGGGGAAGCGGCGCCCTTCCCGGACAGCGCCCGCTCCCCGGCACGGACCCGCGGTAGGGAAAGCGACAGGCCCCGCCGCGGGCCGCCACCGGCCTTCCTCTGCCCTCGGCGGGGCCTGCGCGGTGCGACGGGCGAGAGACGGGCCGCAGGTGCCGAGGCGCGGAGGGGCCGGGACCGGATGAGCTGAGCTCCACCCTCGGCGGTGCCCCCGTGCCCCAGCTGGCCTCCTGTCTCCTGGGCCCGGGTCGGACGGGGCTTGGAGCAACGTGCTCCAGCGGAAGGTGCCCCTGCCCGTGGCAAGGGGCTGGACTTGGATGAGCTTTAAGGTCCCTTCCAACCCAAACCATGCTATGATTCATTTCCAGTGCCAGGGCACCGCTGTCCAGCTGTGGCCTCCCTCCATGGACCAAATCCCACAGCCACTTCAGCAGCATCCCCACCCGGGTGCAGAGGCCCTGGGACAGCAGCACCCATCCCACCCTGACACACCACCATACAACACAGGGTACAGCATACCTTCAGCAGACAAAAAGAGGGCAATAGACAGGTACAGGTGTTGTCTAATTCCATTTCTATTTTAGATTTCAATTGCTTAGTTTTGTAAATCATAATAATAAAAAAAAATTAGACACCTTGTTTCATACGCATTTTTTTCCCCTTGGATTTTTTTTCCAACAGCAGCCCAAAATGCCCTCATGGGGATGTGTAATGCTGCAGCAGGTTATGTTTCCTAGCACAGTATTTGATGTCCCTTTCAAATGCTTCAGATCGTTATAATTTCTGCTGACATTGGCAGTTCATGTTATAAATTCCCCAAGGCTGCCAGTTATTCCAGCAAGGCTCTAAGTGTGAGGAAAGCACTTCCAAATGTTGCTGTTAAAGGTTACAAAAATGTACTGGAAAAATGGGCACACTTCAGCCCCTCCTGAACAGGCTCCTGCCTTGCCTTACAGCCTCCACTCTTGCTAAGACTTAGCCCTTGTCTAAGCCCTCCCCTCATACAAAACTCATCTAATTGGTCTGAGACTTGTCTGGAGGTTGTCCAAGAACTATCACAAGGCTGTTCTGACTATGGTAGGTTTCAAATGAACAACAGTCTTCACACAGAAGTGGCCAAGTGTCAGGAAAAGAGCTGACAGCCAGACACTGGAGAAGATAATAATGAACATGGCAATAATGAGCTATCATGAGCTGCCTTGAAATGCCAGAATCCCAGTGTAGTTCTCCTTCCCTCAGTCCCTGAGCTGGACTGAGAGCTCGTGTGCCTGTCAGCATCAATCTGGATGCGTCCCCTAAAGCAAAACTTCCTGTCTGTGACCTGAGGATTCACAACCCCATCAGGGGCTGAGCAAAGACCCTGCAGAACCCATCTATCCAGAACAAGGGGTTAAGAGGAACATTGCCTTCTGTGGCAGGATGCTGTCCATGTCTCCAGCTGAAATCACGTGCTGTGAACTCAATGCCCATGAAGGGGAAAAGCACAAAGGACCCGCAATGATTCGTTTTTCCTGGGTTTGACCTCTGCCCTGAGGATTCAGCCCACATGGATTCACAGCCCCACAACAGCACCAAGTCGGCAAGCTGCGACAGCCTTGCTCTGAGGATATATGGCAGAGGGACTGCTGGGGGAAGAGAATGTGATCCTCAACTTCTGTTGACACAACAGGAACCTTTTAATGTGAAGAGCTGAGAGCTGAGCTGATGGAAGCTGATGTCTGACCAGCCATGGCTGCCCAGAAGCAAGGCAAAGAGCAGGCAGGGGAATGGAATTGGCTTAAGCCTGCCTCGGGCACAGGGCAGGTTAGTGTGTGCTCTATAAAACAGTGCAAAGGCTGGGACAGCTTCACACTGCTGTGAGATGGTGACAGGAGCACCTCTGTCTGGGGACACCATGCAGGGCAGCTGTGCAGGCCTTCAGGTCACTCCAGGGCCTGGCAGAACCCACAGCACAGATCTGCCTGCTCTCCCCACACCACCAACCAAGCACCAACACATCTGGTGCAGGCACAGCTGTAACTGCAAGAAGCGGCTGCGCTGGAAAATGCAGCTCTTTGGTATGAGGCTCCTTTAAGGGAATTGCAGGAAGGAATTAAAAAAACAAAAGAAGAAAAGAGAGAAGTGGGGTGGTTGCCCGAGCTGCTACCACAGTGCCAGGGAGCCTGGAGGGCACTGGGACAGCCCAGCGTCACATGCCCATTGCATCCTGTCTCCAGACTTCCTCGCCTGCGATGTACGTGGCTTGCACATACAGATCGTCATTCAGCATCAGGAAATCTGCATCGGGTGAGAGAGAAAGCAAGCAGCTGAAGCTGGCTGGGAAGAGCTGGGCTCAGCAGGGAAGAGATTCCCCCCACCCCACAAACGGCAGCAGGACAGCGGCATGGTGCCATCCTTGCTATGGCAGCTCTGCTCCATGTTGGCTGAGAAATGGGGTCTCACCAAAGGGCTCACAAAACAACACCAGCACCCAAGGGAAACACCGCTGGAGCAAAAGCCCAGAGCAAATCCCAGGTAGAGCAAGTCTCCCTGCAGCTCCCAATGAAGCAGGGGATGAAGATGTGTTTGCAGCAGCCCCAGCAGCCAGGAGCCCTAACACTGTTGTCCCTGTACCAGTACCTGCTGTCCCAACACCAGTACCTGCATCGGAGTCATAATTTAGTGTCCCTTTTTTGCGTTCAATCCCCAGCAGCTGGGCAGGATGCAGAGACGCTGCCTCCAACGCGATCTCTACTGAGCACCCTTGGACAGAGAAGGGGAGACATTAGGGCAGCAAACAGCCCTGTTGCCAGAGCAGACTGAACCCCCACAGCTAAGGCAACTGTCACCCTGGCAGGGACCTGACCTGGAACACCCTCACCACAGTGAATGGAGCTGGGGAGGGGAAACATCCCTATGAGAGATAGAAGGAAGAGGAGAACTGAACATCTAGGGAATGGGAAGGGGAGAAAAGCACAGGAGGGTTCACCTCTCATCAGTGCTATGGGTTAAAATGAACCCTCACCAAAAAAAGGTGCTCATCCGAGGCCAGTGCTGCTGATCCCAGCCCATCTCATCATGTCCCAGGTGAGAGGGAACATTGCCTGGTGGAGTGGACACAGCTGGCAAGACAGAGACCTCTTCCCACATCAAGGTAGGGAGCAGCAGCTTATGGACACCACTTACTTACCTGTGGCTTCTTGAAAGTTCCGCACACACGTGTCCATGGTCGCCACACTGCCGCTCAGGGTCTTTGTGCCTGGAAGAGGAACAGGATAGTGCTGAGCAGGTCCCACAACTCATAGCAAGGAGAAGTGGAGTGGTTGGAAAGTATAACATGACCAGAAGGGGTAGAAATCCTGGACTGCACAGGAAGCAAGTTGAAGGGCCTTCAGCCATTGCTGCCCAATGACAGAAGGTGGCAAGAGAGGACCCATGCTGGCAGTGCAGGGACAGGTACTGGGATGTGCCCCAGCAGCTCCACTGTGAGACCAGCTGGACCGGATGAAACTAGCATACAACACAGGCATCTGCTGTCAGAGACAGTGGAAGGACACTGAGAATGATCCTTCCTGAAATACCTTCCCAGTTTCCAACTGCTTGCAGCTTAGGGAACTTAGCAAGAGTGGTTGTGTTACAGTAAAGACAAGGGACAATAAGTATGTGTAGGATTTCTCTGTCCTTCCTGATCCCACTGGAACCTCTGGCATCCATGACACTGTGTTCAAAGGTGTTGCAGACAGCTACGAACTGCAAGATTCCTCCTCACCCCACGAAGATGGGGTACTTCCCCTCTTTATGAGATGTCTCATTCTCTCTCCAGGGCAAAGTCCCTGAAGAGCCATCAGGCACCAAAACCCAACAGGGTGGCACAAGTGCTGCCCTGCTCCAACAGGTACTGCAAGGTGTGCTGAGCTCTCCAGGAACAGGCATGACTGCCAGCACTGTCCCTGGCTCTTTAGCAAGAAGCACTTACCTGCAATGTAGGTGTTCAGCCCATCAATCTCCACCACCTGCTGCCCCAGTGTGTGCCGACCTGGTGCCAGTCCCATGCCAGCAATCGCATCTGTCACCAGCACCAGGCCTGAGGGATGCAAGAAAAGGGGCTGCCTTAGCTTTGCAGCTCATCTTGCTGAGCTCTGGGCACTGTACCTCACCAGCCCTCCCAGAGAGGGGCCAAGATGCCTCTAGCCACATGCAACCAAAGCAAAAGGGCTGGCGGATCAGCCCCTGTGGCTGTGGTCTCTCAGGCAGCAAGGGCAGTGCACCACAGAACTCGTGTGTTTTGTGGGCAATGGCTGGTGTCACTGCGTGGGCCCATCATAGCTCACCTTTAGGGTGGGCTCGGTGGGCGATTCGCAGGGCGGCAGGGTTGGTGTGGATGCCGTCAGAGATCATGCCATAGAAGACCCTCCGCCCAGCTGGAATCTTGTCACTTGTCAGCAGCCCCACGATCCCAGGGTCACGATGGTGGAACTGCCCAAGGGGAGAGAGGACAAGCTGTAGAGCACCACCAGGACTCGCAGCAGGGGACGCAGCTGCCATCTCTATTAAACAGTGCCTGGCAGCTGAACACTCTGTCCTTTACGAGGCAAATCTGAACATTTCCTCCAATCTCAAGTCTTTTAGATCACACTGTAGAAATGTGAAGCCAGAGGTTCCATCCCAAAACCTCATGGCAAGACTTGGTACAAAACAAGCTGGGGAAAATATGCATCTATGGGAAGCAGGAGAGAAAGCACCAGAAGCAACACCAGTGCTGGGCAAGTGCCTCCAGCTACTCACCGGCAACATGGCATTGAAGAGGTGAGTGATGAAGGTAGCACCATGCTGCACAGCATCCTCGGCCTCGGAGAGATTAGCCACTGAGTGACCTGGGAACAAAGACCAACACCTGATTTCTCTACCCACCTCCCTTTATTTCCTTGCAGGAGTGAAGATGCTTCATCACTAGGACTCAACTCTGATGCCCCACCGTGAGATGCCAGCCTCAGCACAGAGGTGTCTCATGTGTCAGGGTAAAATTCAAACTGAGTAACTGCCCCACTCTTTCTTTCTTTTTTTTTCTTTTAAAGGGATTTCTTCAATGTTCTGAGGCAAAGAACAGTTTGTGAAACAGAAGACAAGAAAAGTGCAGACAGTTTTAAGTCAGTGGCCAGCAAGATACTGGAGGGAGAGGTCTCCTACAGTGCTTCTGGTTGAAAAGCAGAGTTATCAAAACTCAGCAGTAACCTCTGGAAATTTATTTCACCTGTCAAATAAGGCCTGAAGCAGTGGAATTTCAAAGTTTCAACCTTTCCATGTCACCAATCCTCAATTACATCTTTGCTATTCTTTTAAGAACTGCTATTTAAGACTGCTATTCTTTCCTGTGTATGACCAGCACCAAATGCTACCTTGTGTTCAACAGCAGGGGCTCCTCAATCAATAAATATGAATTTCAGCCGTTATCGTACAAAGGGCCACAGATTCACAGCACCACACTGTGTCACACCATTTGTGACAGGTCTGTCACCTCCATAAAGGCTAGGGAAAAGAAAATCCCACCCTGTCCAGTCACACTGAGACACCATTAGAGATGCCACAGCCCCAGAAGAGGGGCAGGGAGACAGAACCCCCGCTAAGCCTCCTCTGCCCCAGCCCTTACCCAGCGACACACAGATGCCCCTCTTGGTGAGTTCCCGGATCACCTCACTGCTCCTCTTCATCTCTGGGGCAAGGGTGACAATCCGGACGCAGTCCAGGGACCCGTAGGTGGCCAGCAGGTCCTGGAAGGCACCTGCCTCAAAGGTGCGAAGGCAGTGCTCTGGGTGTGCCCCTTTCTTCTCCTTGCTGATGAACGGTCCTTCCAGATGGGCCCCTGCCCAAATAGGAACACAAAACCATGACCCTTCCTCTCCCTGATAAGAACCAAGGAAACCTGCTGTGTCTACCCTGCTCCAATCAAGCTCCTGCCATTCTCCTGCAGCAAAACACACAGCTCAGATTACTCTGAGCTCAGCACAGAGAAAGATGCAGGGCTGGAAGCTAGCCAAGCCCAGCTACCCCACTGCCACTAAGCCGTAGGGACAAAAGAGCTGAAGCAGAGCATGTACAATGACAGACCACTCACAGGCCAGGCTCAGACTGAGGGAAAAAGTGGATCACAGAATCCCAGACTGGTTTGGTTTAGAAGGGACCATAAAGCTCATCCAGTTCCAGTCTCCTGCCACAGGCAGAAACACCTTCCACTACACCAGACTGATCCAAGCCCCATCCAACCTGGCCTTGAACAATGCCACGGATGGGGCAGCCACAGCTTCTCTGGGCACCCTGTGCCAGCGCCTCAGCACCCTCACAGGGAAGAGCTTCTGCCTAAGAGCTCATCTCAGTCTCCCCTCTGGCAGGTCAAAGCCATTCCCCCTTGTCCTGTCCCTACAGGCCCTTGCCCAAAGCCCCTCTCCAGCTTTCTTGTAGCCCCTTTAGGCACTGGAGCTGCTCTAAGGTCTCCCCTTAAGGAGCCTTCTCTTCTCCAGGCTGAACCAGCCCAGCTCTCTCAGCCTGTCTCAAGCAGAGCTGCTCCAGCCCTCGCAGCAACTCCATGGCCTCCTTTGGACTCGCTCCAACAGCTCCACATCCCTCTTGTGTTGCTGCCTCCAGAGCTGAACACAATACTCCAAGGTGGTGTCTGTGCCCACCCATCCCTCCCATGAAAAGAGCTCCAGCTCCTATTTGTGCTGTTCCTACAGTAGCTTCTTTCCCCTTAACAAGATAATTGCCTACTTAGAGTAGAACCAGAGAAGACAGTGAGGGACGAAACCACTTACCCAAGATACCTGCTCCGTGGGCTCCACCATTTCTTATACTGATCTGAGGGAGAACCTAGAAAAAGGGTTTGTCAGACATGGCACCCTAGGCACAGCACCCCAGCCTGCCAAAGCACAACCCACATGTCAGGTCCAGAGAGAGCTTTGAAGCTGGACCACTTGGAACCATCAGCCAAACACAGCCCACAGAGAAAAAAGTCAGCTAGAAGCTCTGATGTGCACAGCTGGTCTGGGAGGCATCACTGTCTCAGAGGTCTAAAGGTTATGAGCAAGAAATCCAGGAGTAGAGTCCAGCTCCTCACGTCAATGGCTTTTCCCCCCAAGGCAGCTATCCCAGTCCCTGTGGGCCCAGCCTTGACTCTCTCACCTCTTGGTACCAACTTCAGCCCTTAATCCCCCTGTGGATGAGAGAGGAGAAAGTCACTTACCTGGTGGTACACAGCGGGAGGAGAGGTCACCAGGGTGGGACAGAAGGAGGTCACGCCATGGGAGAGGATTTTCTGACTGACCATGTCAATCCCTGATCTGAAGTCATCTGTAGCCAGGGAGAAGTCCACCCCAAAGCCTCCTGCACCATGAACCAAACAGATATGAAACTGCAGCATGACTGGAGCAAGCTGCTCCATGTGCACGGCACAGACCAGAAGCAAAAGGCTCCGCCACCACTTCTGCCCTATGTTAGCAAGGCTCTGCAAGTGCAAATCCAACTAGCGCTGTCCTCCTGAAGTGCCTTTCCCACAGCATCCCAGCGTTTTGCAAGCATTAACTTTTGATTTTGATGCAGAGTTAAATCTGAGGATTCCTCACTGTAAAGGGGATCTGACACAGGCTACCATAGAACAAGCCCCTCCAGACCCTCAGGGAAGAGCTACTGCAGGTAATGTGTGTTCTGTTGGTTAAACCCTGCACTATCCTCACACACCCTGGCAGGGCGGGTACCCTAACAGCGCAGGAGAAGGATAAAATGTTCATAAAAACGAGGTTAAGAGGAAATCTGGGCTGAAACCCCCACCCAGACAGAGGGGATCAGTTTCATGACAGCACCAACCATGGGCAAAATTGTTCTTTCCGTTAGTTCGGTGACTCACATCTTCCTCATGCTAAATGAAGTTCACTGGGGGCAGTACGCATTGAAGGATGGGGATGGAGGAATCTGGCACCCCCCACCCCTCTGCGAGCGCATGTGGCTTCACTGTACCATTGATCTGGACGTCGATGAAGCCTGGGGCGATGATGCTGTCCTTACAGTCCAGCTGGATGTCAGCAGAGCCCTTCTCCTCAAAGAAGAGTTTTTCCGGGTTGAGGATCTTACCCTCTCGCACCCACAGGTCCTCCCTGAAGGGACAATCACACAGAGGCCACGCTCCTGTGGAGCACATGAAGCAGGTGGTGGCCATGGCCACCGTCGGGCAGAGCAGCCCCAGGAGCACCGTGGGCTCTCCAGTGCCTGCCAGGGCAGGACGGGCAGCACGGCTCTGTCTGGGCTCTGGGCTGTCCCCGTCACCGCGGTGGCTACGGCCGAGGGGCTTGCAGCGGGGATGAGGGGAACAGAGAGGGGCTGCACATCACGCGCCTCGTCCCCCTCGGAGGCCGGGCGCAGGGGACGGTGCAGCGCCGGGTGCTGCAGCCCTGGGGGCTCAGGTGCCGGGTAAGCCCCACCGCTCCGGCCCCTCTCACCTCTGGAGCTGATGACTCCGCAGGATGCGGCAGTTGGTGAACTGGACGATGGGTGCGTCCGACACGGATTTGTTGGACGGCATACTGCGCCCGCGAGAACCGGCGGGAGTTGGGGGGGGGGAAGGGGGGAGGGCACGGGGCTGCCACTGGGGCAAGGCCACCGCTCAGGTGCGAGGGGCTGCCCCGGGACCAGGAGCCGGTGGGCGGCGGGGGTGCCGGAGCACCGCCCCGGGGGCAGGCAGCCGGCAAGCCCTGCCCCTCCCGGCGCTCCGGGCCGGCGCTGTAAGGAAAGGCCCTGCGGCGCGACCGATGCAAGCCCCGCCCGGTGCAGCGGGACCGGGGCCGGCCATTGGTCACGTGATCCCTCTCAGCTGACGCGCCGACATTCCTCCCCCCGCCCTTACCGCCCGGCCCCACGTGATCACCCCACCTCCCCAAGGAGCCGCCATCTTGGGGAGGTCGCGGTGCGGGCAGGCCTCGCGGCCACCCCGCGTTGGCCTGACAGGCGGCGGCGGCGGCGGCGCGCCCTGCCCTTCACAGCCGTCCTCGGGCCTCCTACGGCCTGCCGGGGCTGCTGTCACGGACACGGCTGTGCTCCTCACCCGGGGAGGAGGCCCCCCGCGCCCTGCAGGGCGGCCTTGCGTCCTGCCCCCTCGCAGCCAGTGTTTGAAGGGGGTTACTCTCTAGCTGGTTTAATCACACCCGGCATTGAACAGAAATGAATTAGTTCCCTGCCGGAGCTCTGATCTGAGTGGCTGGCAGCAGCATATGCTGGCGTTTCGTGTTTATGAAATGCTGTTCAAAAGGTCTAACAGCAGCAGCGAGCGACGTGCGTCCAAAGGGAATGGGATTTACCCTGGAGCACTCCAGACACTAGAGTGCAAAGCAGCAGCAAGAGCCGTAGTGCTGACTGTGCAGGTGTCAGTGTCCCATCACAAACCACCTCCCCAGGCCCTGCTTTTTGCCAGTCCGCACACACCTCCTGCCGCCTCCGACCTCATGCTATGATGGGAATGGTTTGGGCCAGAATCTGTTTCTACAGCATCCACTGGCTCCAAACTGGAGCTCCTCAGTGCAGGTGGTGACAGCCATCATCAATCCCCCAAGAACCATCACTCAGCCCCAGGGTAGACTGGAATGAGCTAAAGACACAGGCTTACTATTACCCAGCATCTTCCAGCCAAGGAAGGTGTCTCATATCGCGGAGTCAAGTGTCTCATTGTCCTGGGTTCAGCAGAAGCAGTCATTTTTCTCCTTAGTAGCTGTGCAGTGCTGTGGTTTTGACTTTCAGCCTGGGAACAGCGCTGATAACACCGATGTTTTTAGTTGCTGCTCAGTAATGTTTACTCTGCCCAAGGACTTTGTGAGCCTCATGCTCTGCCAGGGAGGAGGGAAAGCTGGGAGGAAGCAGAGACAGGACACCTGACCCAAACTAGCCAAAGAGGTATTCCATACCACAGCATGTCAAGCCCAATATATAAACCAGGGGCAGTTACCCAGAAGGCCCAGATCACTGCTTGGTCAGGCTGGGTATTGGTTGGTGGGTGGTGAGCGGTTGTATTCTCTTCCCTTGTTAATTCCCTTATCATTATTATCATTGATGGTAGCAGCAGAGGTTTTGTGTTATACCTTAGTTACTGGGCTGTTCTTATCTCAACCCATGAGAGTTACATTCTTTCGATTTTCCTCCCCATCCCTCTGGGAGCAGTGGGAGGAAGAAGGAAGGGAGTGAGAGAGTGGCTGCGTGGTTCTGGGTTGTGTGCTGGGCTTAAACCACGACACTCATCAAGGCCTGTGTTCAAGCAGGTGCTGATGTGGGTGCTGCTGATGAGCCAAGAAAAGAGAAATGGGGAATGTAACATCCCTGTCCAGCCAGGAACTGAGTTTTAACAAGGTTTTATGCTGTACTTACCACTCCATGATGTCAGTGCTTGTCTGCTCCACAAGCTGCCTCACACTGTCAGCAGGAGGGAAAAGGCCCCTGAAATGCAGAGCTGGGAATGATGCTAATTGAGGCCAGGAAATCTCTGTGCAGCACTGTTCGGGGAATTGGAGGCTAAAAATGGCTTCAGGCAGGTTTTCCTCATCATGGCTGATCTTACGCATGTCAGGGGCATCCACGAGCACATCTATGAGAATGATTTGTGGCTTCAGTGCAGGTGAAGTCAAGGAGACTCCAGAAGTGGAAAATAATAAATCCTAAAAGCACATCTCAGGCCTGCTCATTTGAGCCAATGACTCTGTGAGGAAGGAAGCACCCTTCCAAGCTGCTGAATTGAATTCAGATGTTAAAAGGCATACACAGCACCCAAACAGCTCATGACCAAAGCAAGGCACATGGTAGGAACATACAAGCTAACAGACTTGTCACAGTAACTTTTCTTGGCAGTGGAAGAGACACTGAGGTAAATGCAGATACTGCTTACAGACAGTAACACCCACTGTGTGCATGGGGCCCACCCTCTGGGTACAGCTTCACCAACCCTCGGGTGACGAAGAGATCTAGCATTCTTCTGGGCTGCAGGCCCCAAAGCAAACCACTGAATCAAAAGCTGCAAACCAGCCCGGACCTCCCTCCGCACTGCTGGAGGCCAGGACCGCCTGCGCCCACAGTGAAGGTGTGCAGATTGACCTCATCCATGCTGTAGGTATGCCACCCAGCATGGCTTTGTGGCATGTATCTGTCCTACTTATGTTTTATCCCTTTGGATATTCTCCTTTTATTTCTCAGTATTAAATTAACCCTGTCTCGCATTACCAATCATTGCACACTCCCTCTCCAACAATAGCATGTTCTTTCTACTACCTCAGTAAGAGGCTGAGGGAATCACAAGCTGAGGTTTCACCTGCAGTTTCTTTACCAAGTGTTATTTTTCTTCAGGTGGCGTTGTTTTTAACCTGGCCCAGTTCCCACATCAGATTCACTGCCTGGCAGCATGAGAAGTTACAGCAGTGCACTTGGGAGGAACAAGGAGTGTGTGCTGCAAATGTGAACAAGGTCTGGGTGTCCACAGGGAGGGCTGGCTGAGCACTGCTGCCAAGCAGTGCTGCTGGAGATGCATCCAAGCTTCTAGTTTTTCACGTGCATTTGCAAAGAGGTCTAAGGTGTTGTCCTAACGCACACAAGAGCCAGGGAGGTTGTTTACATCCATGAGCCGAGAACATGCTGCCAATCTCAGGAATATATGGGATTCCCTAAAATTTGTTCTCAGCCTACCTCAGGTAGCCAAAGGCATCAGGTGTAGGAGGCAGTATTTGCTCTCTGCCTCCTGAGGTCACCCTTTTTCCCTCTCCCAAAGGCAAAGAAGGAAAGTGAAGACTGAACAGCATGGACAGGACAGTTCAAGGTGCCAGAAAACGGCTCGGGACTGAAACAGCCACATGGATCCCCTTGGTAAACCCCAAAGCCCAGTCCTGAGCCTGTGCTGAGTGCAAAAGGAAGCCCTGTCCTGTCAGCAAAATGAAGATAGCAAACGTGAGCCATTGATTCTCCAGGCATCTTGTCCTGGTCTCCTGCTCCCAGTGGAGCAGTGTGATCTGTCAGTGCCTGTAGATACCTTGTGAGAGGCACTCGGGAGCCTGAAGTAAGGCCCCCAGGAAGGCTTCAGGCCTTACACACTGTGACATTGGGGAGGAAGTTTCCTGTGTGCTTTGGTGCTGTGATACAAAATTAGCTCCACAGAAACTCAGTGATTCAAGTGGCAAAGCTGTGACTGTCTCAGAAGCTAAATAAAGCATGGCTTGCAGAGAAAAGGAACAGCCTTCATTAGTGAGTAATAGGAACAAAAATGGAGATGCTTTTCAGGACACAATCCTTGGATTATGAAACAGAAAATTCCCGTTCCAGGGTAAGTGGCACTGGGAAGACTTCATCTGGGTTTGATTTAATTATGTCAAGAGAAAAAATAGTTAATACCTGTATAGGAGAAAGATACGTGAAGAGCAAAGGGGGCAACTCCTGTGTGTCAGAGGTAATTCCCACCTGAGAACAGTGATGGTTTCTACAGTCAGGCTGGATGCAAACAGCACAAAGCCATGAAATCAATATTCCCATGGTTAGACTGCAAAGGAAACAAGGTTTGTTGAGGGTTCTTTCCATTAGATTTGCCGTTACCTTGTTGTAGTTTATAACAGCACATTAGTTTCTGGGATTAGTTTCTCCTAAGGAGGTTTTTATTTCCTCAAAGCTTGCTTCCTTTTCCAGGTTACTAAACTTCTCTTAAACCAGGCCTCCCAAGGAAAGACAATCCCTGAGCAATCATACATAAAATCCTACTGCTTAAGAACACTTTCTCCCCCAGAGCAGTGAAAGAGGAAAAATCTGCAGCCTTTGGGAGTGAAAAAAAAAACAACCAACAGCAAACCAATAAGAGAGTTAAAAAAGAGAAAAGTCAGCAGCTCTATGAAGGCATTGTCCATGCAGGCAGCATCCATCAGCAGCGTCCCTTAACCTTACTGAGCCTGAACCACCTGCTAATGGACATGGCGCTGCTGCTGCAGAGCTGCTCCCTTCCCTCCGCAGGGGTGACTCACTCTGCAATGCACACTCACAGGCACAATCTGCCACGTTACAGAGCACTATTTACGTGCCAGCAGACACCACATCTTTTAATCAGGCACTAGGAGTCTGTCATTGCAGGCTGCCTTTTCCCTTCTTTCCAACCAAATCACAGGTCAATACCTGCCAGATGGAACTGTGCTCAAATCTAGTGTGCTCCTGCCTAAGGAAAGGGACCAAAAGGTCTGCTATTTTCTCAGTGACCTGAATACTTGGGAAATCTGCTGATACAACAGCATCAGTGAAGGACTTGAAATGCAAGTTTTCACCTGGGAGTCATAAATTAGGAACTGGAACATTACTGTCCATAAAAATGCTTGGCTTAGGCAACATGCTAAAACTGTTCACTGCGCTCCCAGTGTATGTGCACCCAGGAGAAAGCAATCCCCCACCTATGCACACTAACCCCAGCTTCTGCTCATGCTGACTTGCATGGGTTTATGCATCAGTAAAGGCTGGATGCTCCAAGGCATGAACCAAAATCAATGGGACCTTGCCTCTTGCCTGCATTTGGTTGCATCAGTGTCTGTATCCATCCTGAACCTAACAGCCTTCTGCAAGTGTCACCAAGAGACAAGGGGAAATGAAGAGTTCCTATAGACAGGTTGCTTATTTCTCTTAAGAGATGAAAGCTACCACCAGCATTCAGTTGCTCTCTTAAATATAATTTGCTCACATTCTTGTAAAATGGCAAGAAACAAGGCTGGCAGCAGGTTCTCCTCTTAAAGAGGGTACAGCCAGACCTTAAACATATTTGCAGCCTCAGCCAGGACCTTCTCCTGTCCTGCTACACAAACACCATACAGTTCCTCTCACCACAATTGCAGGATGTCTGTGGCACATTCTGATTCACACCCTCCCAGCTGTAAGCTCCACCAGCTCCACACAGCAGCCCTGAAAAAGCACTCACTGCAATCAGTGCTGAGAGAATTTTGTTGTAGTTTTCCAAAATGTTTATAACCCGTGGGTAAAAACCTTTTCTTTGGCAAAAGTAGCAGACTCAGCTTCTGAATTAGAATGATCAAGACAATTCAGATCAGGAATTTACACCCCTTCCCCCCATTCCCCAGGCAAGGCTTCAGCAGATACCTGGAATTTTCCTTAAATCGCTTACACCACTATATATATAGCCCAGGCACCACCACTGCTGACTGCCAGGAAAAGCCCCTTTGGAACACAAAACCAGCAGTGCAGTCCACCCCAAAGCCAGGCTTACTGCAACAAGATCTAGTGTTCTTCCTCTATGAGCTTCAGCATTGCACTGCTTTGCAGCATTGCTTTGCACCATTTGTGGATCTCAGAACAAGGGGAGGTTGCCACAGGATTCACTAGCTGCTAAAGACTAGCTCAAATGCTCCTGATTTACAAGTTAAAAATAGGAGCTCTTGAATGCACCCATTTTGTTGCAGGTACTTCAGAGGCAGTTGCTGTCAACAGAGCAGCTTTCCAAGCCAGCCAATTTTCTGCAGAGCCATGACAAGGACAAGTGCCTGATGGCTCTTCAGCAGCTCCTGTTCCTTGTCAATTGCTGAAGCCTGCACCAGTCTGCTCAGGCCATGCTGCACAGTCCATTAACAGGGCATTACCACAACTCACCACTTAATCACAGTGAGCCCAGTCCCTGAGCAGCCTGGCATTCCTGCTTCCCACAGCACTGCCCCTGGGCAGCAGTTGGGAACAGCAGAGAAAGAGGGGCTAGGTTAGCAGCAATGAATGCATCACTTCTGCTGGTGCCCAGTCACCTCAAGAACCTGCCTCCCCCTAAGGGAGCCCTTCCCTCCTCTTCCTATAGGAGCAGAAAAAAAATCCCACACCAGAATCAGAGGCAGGACTAATTACAGCAGTGTAGTGAGGAAGTTTTATTTGGAAACATGGTTTAAGTTTGTAACCCAACACTGGGTGCACAACTCTGATGCCGGAGCATATGCGGTTACTACTGAAACACAGGAGTGTTTCGGACAGTCGATGTAATAAACCACGAGATTCTCATACTCCGATACCAGAACACTACAGCAATCTTTAGAATCAAAAGTTACATCCAAAGGAATTCTCTGCACTTACAACTGACCCCACAGTGTAATCTACCTATATATAAGATTAATATATATAGCATGGGAAATTGAAAATACTTGCTCCATAGATGTATGAACATGTCAAGTCTTTTATAAATAAACATCCAGTGAAGAGAAAAAAAATTACATTTCTAGTTCATATTTATACATAAAGTACTAACAGCAGTGGGTGGAAAATTGCACACAGGCCACCCCAAGCCACACAGCAGGCTTGGAGCAGCCCATCCAATTTAATATTGAAGTACACACAGGACAGACAAGTCACTAACGTACATTGCGCATTTACAAGAGATCAACTACCAAATTGGGACAACTGTACACATTGGAGAGACCATTTTCATTCTGGAGCTTTTTGTTTGAAACGTGGATTTGTTACATCTCTTTACATCATACTGCAACGTTTACTTTGTGGAGAGGATAAGGGCAACAATGAGGCCATAGAGCCCCAAGACTTCAGCGAAGATCAGGATGAGGATCATGCCCACAAATAACCTGGGCTGCTGTGCTGTCCCCCGGACGCCTGCGTCACCCACAATGCCGATGGCAAAGCCAGCAGCCAGGCCACTGAGGCCCACGCTCAAGCCAGCACCCAGCTGAAGGAAGCTCCTATGGGAAAAGATGAAGAGTTTCAGTGGTAAGCAACAGGACAGCCAACACTTTAGCTTCAGACCAGCCTTTGGTTTGTTTTTTTGCTTTCTCCAAAGCAATTAAGGTTTAAATAGAAGCTCTTCCTGCAGGAAAGAGGTTCTCTACTCTTGAAGCAAGCACAGTATGTCTCACAAAGCAGAGACTCCTACCTCTCATGCTTAAGAAACCCTAGGCAGCTATGCAAGATCTTCAGCTGATAACTCAACTGTGGCTCACACATTAAGCTCAGCTACTGCACCTGCAGCTCCCATGGCCCTCCAGCTCATCTGTAGCCACTCTGGTCAGCTGCAGGCTTCATATGCAGTGACGCCTGTCCTACAGGGCAGTGTAGCCTGTTACTAGTTGTTGTCTCCCACCTTTAGCAACCTTATTATACAGCACATCCAGGTGATCATTAGGGCTCTCACACTGCATAGACAGGCATGGGCTAGTTTTCCAAGCAGGAGTACCTGAAGAGCAGTCCCTATCAGTATCTGACCTACTGGTAACTGCAAAGGAGCACCCTTGTTTCTTAGAAGATGGCTTATTAGGCCATCCACACTGCTTATCAACTACAACATGTAGCAACACAGCCAGATGTCTACAGTTAGGCCTCAGAAGCATTATTTTATGCTGAGAGGTCTCAATCAAGCCAGTTCCAGCTGCTCCCAGAAGCTGAGACAGGATTAAGTTTCAGACTGTAGCTGGTATAGAGGCCTGATGTATGGCTTGAGGATTGACTTACCACCACATAAAGTAGTAAGCAATATTAATTCTTCAGTTGCATCTCCCAGGCAACAGGAGAACTACTTAGTCTGATTAGACAGTCCTGGAAAGACCTGTGTTTTCCAGGTCTAGAATCTGGCATCATGAAACAAGTGTGGCCTATCCCAGTTCTACCTGCACACAGGTTCTTTCAAGCTATAAATCACTGCATGGTCTTCTGCTGTGGGATGTCTGATCTGTGAGCTAACACTGCAGCACTACTACTGAGGCTCAGGCATCAAGTAGGACAGCTGATAGAGTCCATATTCCTCAGCCCAGGTTAGGAGCATTTAGCACTGACCCCTTTCAGGGGTCTCAAGCAAAACCCACCCATTCAGCAGAATCAAACTACTGACAGAACCACCAAAGCAGAACTGACAAGATGCAGCAACTTACTTGAATAGTGTGATGGAAGGTGAGAGCGCATTGGCGATGAGTACAGCCACAACGAGGCCATAGATCGCTATAATACCCGCCATGACTACAGGGATGATAGACTTCATGATAAGCTCAGGCCTCATGACAGACATGGCTGCGATACCTGTGCCACTCTTTGCTGTCCCATATGCAGCTCCCAAGGCTGGAAGAGAAAAAGTGTGTTAGACATCGTCAAGTATCATGTCCCTCATTAGGCTGCAGCATCACAACAATCAGGTCAGCACAAGGAAGAATTGTGCAAAACTAGTGCGGCCACATGACTCAGTTATCAGCCAGGAACATTCCCCCGCGGGATGAGGAAGTGAGAGTCCAGAGTCCCAGAGCAAGGCCAGGCCAATAAAAGGTGCAGTTCAAACACTACTCTTAGAGAATGTATCTAAGGGGATACATTCTCTAAGCTGGCTCTGCAGCAGGGTACACTCCACAGCAGATCTCCACTCCCTGCTTTAGGAGACAAAACCCCACGGTCCAAATCCTAACTCATTTCTTCAGGGTTTGTGCCCTCACAGAGCCAACACCACCAAGGCTCTACTCATGGACCCAGAGCAACACAGCAGAGCAGAACATAACCTTGCTGAAAGCTAGGTTTACAGTCACTGAACTTTGAGCCACTTGGGCTGAGTTCTCAGATGGACCCAGTATGTCCATCATGAGGGTGACAAGTCACCCTCATGGGCCTTCCCCACAAAGCTGCCTGTGCTTCAGCCTGGGGTTAAACACACAATGTCAGGTTTAACAGACCTACCAAGATAACAACAAACTCACTGTGGGTGGGTTGACCCTGGCTGGACACTAGGTGCCCCCCCCCAAGCTGCTCTGTCACACCTCCTTCTCAGCAGGACAGGGGAGAAAAATATGTGAAAGGCCAGAAGAAGACAGGGAGAGCTCACTCACCAACTGCCATCAGAGGCAAACAAGACTCAAGTTACGGAAAATTTATTATCAAATCAGAATAGGCTGAGAAATAAAACAAGATCTTAAAACATCTCCCCCCCACCCCTTTCTGAGGCTTAACACCACTCCCAATTTCTCTATCTCCTCCCTGCCAGCAGCACAGGGGGATAGGGAATGGGGGGTTGTGGTCAGTTCATCACACAGCATTTCTTCTGCTCCTTCCTCCTCGGGGAAGAATCTTCAACCCCCACTGCTCCACAGAAGAAAGTTCTCCACGAACTGCTCCAGCCTGAGTCCTTTGCATGGGCTGCAGTTCTCCGTGAACTACTCCAGCTTGGGTCCCTCCCACAGGGTGCAGCCCTTCAGGAACAGATGGCTCCAGTGTGGGTTTCTCATGGGGTCACAGCCTCCTTGGGTATTTCCCTGCTCTGGAATAGGGACCTACATGGGCTGCAGGGGAACAGCCTGCCTCACCACAGGCCTCCATGGGCTGCAGGGGGATCCCTGCCCTGGTGCCTAGAGCACCTCCTCCCTTCCTTCATTGTCCTGGGTGTCTGCAGAGCCATTTCTTTTTCTCACTCCTCTCTGGTCAAAATTGCTGTTGCACATCCCCCTCTTCTTAAATACCTTATCCCAGAGAAGCTGCCACCACTGCTGATGGGCTCAGCCGTGGCCAGCAGTGGGTCTGTCTTGGAGCCAGCTAGCCTTGTCTCCATCAGACACAGGGGAAGCTTCTAGCAGCTTGCCACAGAAGCCGTGCCTGTAGCCCTGCCACTACCAAAACCTTGCCAAGCAAACCCAACACTCTGCTGCACTTCATTCCCTGGAGAACCTGCACCTTCTCCAAGTGTTCATAGCGTCATCTGTGGAGGATTCAGGTCCAACCACTTGCTAACCCCACCACTGGAACCACAGAGTATGGCTCATAAGTTATAGTGGACCACAAGCCCTGCCCCCCCCCCCCCCAAGGTTTGCTTATCACCTGTGTAAACACTTGAGCATGGCAAGACCAACATAGGAATCCAAAGCTTGGTTTCCAAAGCAGAACATGGGCTTAGCACCTCCTTGAGACCTGCCAGAAGTCCCAAAGCACTACCACAAAAAGTAGCTTCTGTCTTGAAACCTTTATATTAAGAACCTCCACAAATAAATCATTCTTCGATTCTGAAGTACTTGAAAAGACCCCTTTCCTTACAACCTGTTCTGGATTACTCAAGGAACTTTGGACTGCACTCACCATCACCCAGGAGATGCTATGCAGGTCAGTACCATCCAGGACTAGTAGCACTGCAAAGTCTGGGGAAGGCTCATCTTCAGACACCACCATGCTGATAGTCCTATTTAGCATGAAAATGCTCTTGGCCTGCTCTAAAAGGCTACTGGAGATTATTAAGACCACATGCATTTCACATATTTTTACTGCTCAGAGACCTACTATTTGAGTTTGTTCCACCCCACTTAACTATGGCTCCTACAAGGGAGAGCTGCTTGTTCCACAAAGATCTGTGGCTGCCTTACAGCAGCATCCAAATGTGTGATGGTGCACCTTGACCAAAAGGTTGCTGGGAGGCATTCAAAGGGTTTTGGATAAGGGCTTCATGCTTCCTGCTCATCATTTACATAAAGTCTGTCATTGAGCAGTCAAGAACAGGGGTAGCCCTCCTGGCTCTGCACCAAGAAACTGCAGATTATTAACAAAGGTAACACCTCTGCACTAACACAAGACTCATTATCCAAAGCTCAGTTTTAGTTATAAGAGCTTGAAAGGGAAGCCTCATTATCAGCTACAAACTGGTTCTGTTCTAGAAAAGCTCTTGAACCCTGTCACTGAGCCAGGTGTAAAGGGCTGTTCAGTGCCATTCAGAACCAGAATCCAGTTTAAAAGGAAGCCTGAGCCAAGAGTAGAGGACAGGTTTTACCTGCAAATGCAAGCTGAGCCTGGAAACCAGCACACAGACTTAGCCAGCAATTACCAGTGACAGTCCTGCTTAAGGGTCCAGCCCTAGGAAGCCTAGAAAGAAATCACTAACTTGAATTAGGAACCTTTTCTGTTGGAGGAAGCATCTTCCAAGGACTGGTATTAGGTGGAATCAAGATTCAGGCAATCTGGACTCCTAGACTGGCTGCAGCATCTAGCAGAATCCACTTCTCATCTTTCATAAACCTCTCCAGAAACAGAGGCTCATGACAGAAGTTCACTATTTAAAATTAGATCAGTCTTTACTTCCTCCTGGTCTTCAGTTAAAGGTGTTGCAATTAACCCTGGTGGATTACAGAAGCTGATTTTGTAATCCCATGTATGGAAAGCCAGCCTGCTTGAGCTTTTGGGAGGGGCAGATCAGCACAAGTTTGTCAATCCCCCATTGTTGAAGTCCCAATTCTAGGGAACAGGGAAGAGCTTATGCCTCAAATTTGGTGTGGAAACATGAACATATCAAATCTACATAGAGTCTGTGGCAGCTAGTTTGCAAAAGACAGTTTCAGATAGCACTGAAGACCTATTACACTCCCAGTGGTTGACAGTCACAAGTGTTACACAAGCAGCTCCAGAGCTTGGCACATCTGCTCCCATGAACTCTCTACCAGCATCCTGACCAGCAGGCTTACCCTGGGTCACCTGCAGCCACATCTCACCATCTTACAAGGCAGCATATCTTACCGCTCTTCACTAGTCTGAGAAGTTCTCCTTTCACCCCAGTGTTACAATGTCCCCATCCCACCATGACCCAAGCATCTAATGCCACAGTTGGGTCAATCCTCCTGCACATCCCAACTCGCATCTCTTGGCAGCTGTGAACGTTTGAAGCACATATGCTACATCTAAATACCCCAAATCAGATGGAAAGGCATGTTTCCCAAAACCTTCTCAGTGAACAGGGTTTGAAGAAATCTATGCAGAAGACAGCAAGAACGGAACAAGAGCTGTACCAAGACTCCATGTATCACACAGCTCCACTTCAAACATACAAATATAGCTGCAATATTTAAAGCACACAGAGCCATCAGAACACCCACCTGGCACCTGGAAAAGTATGTTGCCTACTTTGCTGTATCACAGAGGGAAGCCATCTCAGTCTACAGCCAGGAACTGTACCATTTATGAGTTCAGTGGTGTTACAGTACAGAGAAGTTGCTTTACACATCATTCAAGACCACCTACTCTCAGTAAGCCTGTTTCAAAGGTTAACTTGATTTTGAAATATTTCTGCAGAGTAACTGAGCTCAGAAGGCAGAGTTGATTTAGTACTGCTCCTGGGGGAAAAACACACTCCCTCTGGGCCTGTGGATGTGCTACCTGGTGCCTCTTATGGCAGTTACCCTCTGTTAGTCACAAGTGGTAGCAGCGGTAGTACAGCTGTGCAGCCCCAAATGAACTAGAAAGTAATTTGCCATGTAGGCTTCAGTAAGGACTTAAGACTAGTTGTAGTCTTGCCACTGCCAGGACTTTCAGTAGAGCTTTGCCTCTGATACTCACTTTCAGCACTTGAACAGTCTACTGTTTATATCAAGTGCCAGTATTAGGACCAATCTTTCACGGCTGTAGTTAGTCCCCAGTAAGGTCATGCACCGAGAACTTTAATCTTGCAGCTAAGTTCGCTGCAAGTCACCTCACGTGACACTTCCCCAGTACAGAGAAGCTGTTACCAATGCCTTGCATCCACACTACAAAGCTCTGCAGGCAGATGTGCACCTCCAGACAGTGACCACATCAGGGGCCAGGGCAACATTTGCACAGATGCAGTTTCAGCAGTTGCAATCCAGACATTCTCAGCCCAGGAACAGAGGTTCAGAACTAGCCACACACACTCTGACAGCATTTAGTCCATTCAGAGCCAGTGATTCCTCCTGTGTCCCACCATGGAGGAACAGGTTTTCACACTGCAATGAGTGAAATATCTCCAGGGCACTAATATGCTGAATTTCCCTGCATTAGGAAGTGAGCTCATAACAAGACAGTTTCAGTTAAGATACCATGGGTTACCATCACAGCAAGTACATTCTTGATAAGTACTTATACCTGGAGTATTTTATAATTAATCCATTATCAAATGGACTGACCTCTGCACAGCAGGCATCACTCACCTCAGCACCTGCTCACCCTTGTTCTTAACTGGCTGCAGAACTGTTAGAGGCAATATCCAAGTCAAGTGCAGTCCTTGCTTTGCCATGCCACAAATCTGAGCATTTTTCAAGAAATGGGCTGCTCCCCACTGGTGTTCTTAGGTCTCGCCCACCCCATCAAACACAAACACAGCTCTGCCTCAGATGACAGTAATGGATATGCCACAGCTGCCTTGTAAGAACCCTGCTACTATGCCCAGTTGCGTCTCCACAGGAGAGAGACAGCCACATCAGTGGAACTGTATCTAGAGCCTATGCAAATTCAGACCACACCAACTGAAGTCCCACAGTGATAACTGGAGGAGGTAAAGCAGGTAAGCTGCCTTTCAGGAAGCTGCAAATCTTTAGCGAGTCACCTGTGCCAGGCCACAGGACAGCATGCTTTTGGTTCTTCCCTCATGATATGAGGGTGTGAGGGGTTCAAACAAGCCCTGCACTGCATTTCAGTGAACAGGAGAACAAAGCCTACTAGCTCTTCAAGGAAGCTGCTGCAATATAGCACATGAAGTCAATTGTTTTTAAAGTATGTCAAGGCTGCACTTTACACCATGGAGTACAGGCTTGCTCTTCTGCAAGCAGCAAAGTCTAGTCACTTGTCAATTATCCTTTATCATCATACACACTCCCTGCAATCTTAAAGATGACCCTTTTCATAGGCTGGGTGGACCCCAGCTAGGGGACATGAGCTCCAGGTCCTGACTGGCAGAGTAGTTTATAAAACCAGTTAGCAGGAGCCCTCTTCATCTGGTAGGTGTAGCAGCAGCTTACACCACACACCAGCAGGCATCCACAGCTAAGCTGCCTCATTTCTGAGGTGAGGGAAAACTGAGGTCATCAGACTGTACTCAGCACACACTCTGGGGCCAGGCCAGCCTGACCCACAGCCTCATGCTCACAGGATCCACAGCCCGAAGGAAGAGTTCAGCAAGCTTTACTGCTTGTGAGGACAGCAAGCAGGTGGAAGCATGCACTGCTGTGAAACAATCATTTCAAGCATGACTCAGACTGATCAGGCTGGAAAGCTTTTCAGCTTGCAACCACTGCTGGAAATCAGTCTGATTCTGGACAGATTGAAAAGGCTAGTTTTGAGAAGGGGAAACAGTAAGTTGACTAAGAGGTCCTGAGTCAGCTGGCATCCATCTCCACTACTGCAATGAATGTTCCCACCAGAGGGGAAGAACCTGCAGACTCTATAGTCTATAGCAACTTCATGGTGAGGGAGAGTCCCATCAGACTTGACCTACATCCTACAAGGATGTAAAACAAGCAGCTCTTCTCTCTACCTCCTCCTCACCCCTCAAGAGACAGTATTTCAGGAAGCACATGTCATTTGCCTTTCAGGCTGCAAGTTGTTTATAGTCACGATGCCTTCTAGAATCAGACTGTACAAGGCTGCTGGCTGCATCAAGCTACATGTTATGAGCCAGCAGTTTCACCATGGAGGTCCCTTATTAGCCAAATAGCTGCTACAGTATCTGCAGCCCTAGTCTAAAAGAAAAAGTATTATTTCATTAGATCCGCATCAAAAAAGACAGAGGACTAACCTCAGCACTGCTGGCTAGAGTTCTCTTCATTAGCAGTCTTCCAGATGCTTGACAGTGAAACAGTACAGAAGGCACTGAATGCCCATCCAGAGGACAGGTTTAAGTAAACTCCTCACCCCACCACAGGCTACAGTGGGGTTTGCCTGGCACAGCTCTGCACCAGAACAGTCAGGCAGCTCTGCCCAGCGCCACACTTCTCCATTTGGCACACTGCAGTCACATGGAAAAGCTGCAACAATTTGATCACTCACCAGCACTTGACCCTGAGCCAGCCGCATGTTTTACACATAGGAAATAAAGGAGCTTTAGCTATCAGAATAGGCTGTATCAGCAAATAAATAAGCAGACACAGAGACAGCCAAGGTCACAGCAGCCTGCTTCAGTCCTTCTAGCTGTCATCAGTACTAGCTGACCAGAACAAGTTCCACTATCTATTTACCATCAGCAGTTAATGTTCAAACATCAAACACTACTGCATAAAGTCACTTGTTTTCACATCAAACTAGCCTGGACACTATTGAACTTAAACATGTTTACTAGAAACAGCACCCAGAACTACAAGCTCCACCAGAACCTGATCTTTAGATACAGCATGAGTCAGGCATGATCACTGCACTAATACTGATCCAGGACAATTTTAGATACTTTTGCACTCCTTGGCCAGACTTTGCTCCTTATTCTACATCAGGGTGGGTTTTTTAACAAAAAAAGTTAAATTAGCATTAGAACACTCCATAGTGTCACACTGCTCTTAGGGGAGCTACATGACATGGCAAGTTTTAGCTTATGTTACACTGATACATCTGCCATATTGTCTTAAAAACCCAAGTTGCTTCATTTAATCAGTTCAGTGTATTCACAGCTAAGACATAATTCTGCATCAGCAGTATCTATAACCTGTTGTCCAGTGACTGAACCCATCAGATGCATTTAGGCCCTAGCAGGAGACTAATCTTACGGATCAAACCTGTTGGTGTTAGACCATCTGCCACAGACTGGACAGAGCCTTGGATGACATGGTCTGGTCTGAGACGTCCCTGCCCATGGCATGGGTTTGGAACTAAATGATCTTAAGGTCCTTTCCAACCCTAACTGTTCTGTGATTCTATGATTCTACATCTAGGACCAGTCATTTATCAGCAGTGACAGGGTAGTTACCAAACCCTTAACCAATACAACTTAAGCACTCACCCAAACCCTTTCCCTTTAACTTGCAGCCTCACAGTACTGTGCTATCAAACCCATTTATCATGCTAAAAACCATGCTAAGCTCCCAGGGAACATCTTGCTTCAAGTTGAGCCATGCAAGCAACACTCTCCTATTAAAATGCTGACTCAGGGTTGTGTCCCTCATTGAGGGACTGAAGCAAGCTTGCAGATCACAGAACCAGTATCTGAAAGGCCATGCAGCCATGTTCTTTTGCTTCTGAGCTCAGCTTTGCTAAAGGAATCTAGTGGCTTCTTCCTCAGGAAGGAAGCTCAGTATTTAGGACCTTAATCACTGCTATTTCGCAAGAGGCAGTGATCTGCTGACTTTCTCTGCAAAAAGCAACTAGGCCTTAGTCTAGTCCTCCACTATCTTCATTAGCTAAGAGGCAGGCAGGCCTGTAGCCCCAACACTGGTTCCTGCAGCATCCCAGCCATCCTGCTTTCAGGGGAGTCCCTAGCTGTCAAGGGACTGCTAGTGCAGTGTTTGAACTCCGAGATGGCAGGCCGCTAAGTGCTCCCAGCACAGGACATCTGTATCCCACCACTAGGCAGAACCTGAGCAAGACTAAACACAGCCAATCAGGGTTGGTTTTATGGTTTCTTTTTAAATATTAAAGCCATGAACGCAGCTGGTGTGAAACCAGTGAGCGGTGCCAACCCCAGCAGAGCTAGACTGCTTCCTCCTAAACACCAGTTTTAATCCACCATCTACTCAGCCATTTACACAATTTAATTTACCACACTGATCAATCAAGAGCAGCTTCCACAAACTTGGCTTGCATTCCTAGCTACCATCTCAGAGGCTACTTCAACCTAATGAGACTCCAGGCATACCAACAGCCATATGCAACTTGAGCCATAGCCAATTCAACACTTGAGTGCTCTAAACCCTCAACTGGAAGCCAAACTATACAGCAGATGAAGACAAGTCAGTGTGCTTATTCACAGAAACACTGGATAAATCTTCAGAAGAGAGAACCAGACCAACTCTAAGCTGGATGGGGTTTGGGGCAACCTGGTCTAGCAGAAGGTGGCAGGGGGTTAGAACTGGATGAGCTTTAAGGTCCCTTCCAACCCAAACTATTGGTGATTCCATGATTTCCAGTTCTGGTAGTCCTAGTTACAGCATGACTTGCACTGGGGAAAAAAACCTAGCTGAAGCCTTCCCATGTTACATCCTAAACAGAACAGCAGCTCTGCACCTATGGGGGCACAATGAGTCAGGAACAGCAGTGGTTTTCTGCAGAAGGCTTGCTCAGGCTGCAAGAGGGAGACAAGGCACCATGTAATGGTCTTTCTGGTGTAAAATGGCATATAAGTGATCCTCAACAGCATGAGCAGGATACTGCAGGATGACCCAGTTTACTCCGTGCAGAAGCTAAATGACTTCAGATGCAGACGACGGCCACTAGAGAGGAGCTTCCCCTTTCAGCATTTCAAAGTCTCCCATTTTAAAGGGAAGGCCAGGAGCCTGCCGGTTCATTGTAACGCCATTAACATTTCTAACACCGACTTCATTCCTAAACCACGGGCACATTCCGGTTTCAATCCCATTAGAAGCCAGTCTCGCTTTACCCGAGGAATACTTCACAAAGCAACTGTACAGCTGGAACCAGACCGGGCTTTGCCTGCCCGGGAAGCTGCCCCCATGGAAGAGCACGGCAGAGCTGCCGCCGCTGCCCCTCCGCTGCTCTCCGGCGGAGGAGCGCGGGCAGCGGGCACGAACGGGGGTGCAGGAGTGGGCACGACAGCTCCGGAGGGGCCGGCCCGGGCGGCGCCGCCGCCGCAGTCACGGGGCGCGAGCCTCCGCCGGCAGTACGCGCCGCGGTGACGTCACCTAGGCAGACCCGCGCCCCGGTAGCCCGGATGGAGGGCCGGAGGGAGCGATCCCCGAGGCTAGGGCGCCGGGCCCAGCACCGCGGACCTCGCCCCGCCGGGGGACGGGGATGAAGGGGAAAGCGGTGTCCCTCCCCGCAAGCCCCCATCGCTCCTCCCACGCCACTCCAGACCCCGACACCTCCTTCCCGGAGTGCGGACGGGTGCTCACCGCTAAAGACCATGGCGGCCGAGGCGCCCATCACGGCGAAGAATGAGGCGTACTCGGGGCTGGAGCCGGACGACATGGCTGCGCGAGCCGGGCCGGACCAAGGCGAGGCGCCGCTGGGAGCAGGAGCGCAAGGGGGGGGGAGGGCGGGAGGCTCCGCCGCGGCGCCGGTCCTCCGCTGGCAGCGCTCGGTCACGAAATGGCGGAGGCGAAGAGTGCGCGGCGGGGAAGGAACGAAGAAAACGGCTGGGGCGGGCGGGGGCCGGAGCCTGGTGCCGATACAGCAGCGGTGGCGCGGGCGCTGCAGCCTAAGTACTGCTCCGCAGGACAAAATGGCGGCGGCCCGCCCGTCACGTGACCCTCGCCCACCGCCCCCGTCTGTCCAGCCCTCGGCTGCCACCACGAGCGAGAGGCTGAGGGGGACTTCCCCACCATCTCCTTTTCCCTCCCGCCGTGCCCAAATCCTGCGGCGGGCCTCGGCCCCGGGAACGAGCGGGACCAACTCCTCCTTCAGCAACCCATGTCGCGACAGGAGCGCTCGGCCCCCCAGCTCCCCCCACCGCTCTGCTCCTCTCCACTCGCTCTCCCCTCCTCTCCGCCCGGGTGGTTCAGTCCAGCCAAGCGGCCGCAGCCCGCGGAGCGTGATTCAGCGCTCATTAGCATAAGGGGCGTGTTCATATCGCGGCACCGCCCCCGCGGCAGCGAGCTGTTCCGAGCCGGGTTTGGTCCGTGACCGGTCACTGCGGTGCCATGAGCCATAAGCCATGAGCCATAAGCCACCCTTCCCGGGCTGGTCCCGGCCCGTGCCCCCCACGCTGACATATCCCCCACTGTGTGTCTTCCTTCCGACGAGCTGTGGCCCCTTGCCGTGTCCTGTGCCCAGGTGCCACGACCCCTTGGTGTGTGCCATATGCCGCATCCCCTGTGCCCTGTCCCCTGTGCTGTGCCGATGCCGTGGGCACCCGAACGGTTCACGTGGGCCGGCTTCCGTGGGGTCCCCTCTGGGGGCTTTGCCCTCTGCACCCCATCTCCTTTCTGAGTCTGCTCCCGGCGCTCCCACTCTCCCCACTCCTCACCCCAGTGTGCCTCCTGCACCCCGAGCTGCCAGCCAGTGCTTCTGGCCCGTCTTTCCCCAGGGCTCGAGGGGAAGGGGTGGGCTGGGTCTGAGCTACAGAGTCACCCCACCATGGGCACTGCCACCCACCCCCCGCTGCAGGCAGGATGCAGGCAACCTCCCTCTGAGCCCCCCCCCAGCCTGAAACATCCCAGAGATCCTACTATAGCCCATCCTAGAAGGATGACTGGTGCCATTTCAGTTACCCAGGGTACTCTTGGAACAAAACCATATTAATTCTGGATTTGGGGTGCTCATGGGCAGTTGTCAGCTCCTGCTTTGACTGCTGCCACAAATCCTGCCCATCTTCTGACACCCTTATTAACTGAAATATCAGAACTCCCACCCGCCTCCTCCCACTGTTGCCACTCTTCTGGGCATCTCAGCCCTGTCCAGGCTCATAGGGAAGGGGAGAACAGGGTTTAAATCCTGCTTGGCAGATCCCCCTCCTGCCAGGGGAGCACAAGCAGCCCCAGTGCTGTGCAGGCAGTGGTAGCGACACTCACTGGGCACCAGCGCCAGGACATGCTGGCTCCATGGAGGAGATGGGCTCGAGGCAGGCTCTGTACAGGTCTTCATTCAGCATATGGCCTTGCGGCAGGGACTGGCTGCGAGCGCAGAGCTGGTAGGAGGGTGGGGAGAGGAGAGAGCTGTGGGGCACTGCTGGGGGTCAGAGCATCAGAGGAGGGCCCTGTCCTGTGCCCTGGCAGAGGTGGGCACTGGCTGTGGGCCCCATGTGTGTAGCACACCACTGCTAAACTGTCACCATCATCACTGCCACTGCCACCACCGCCACTGCCATTACCACTGCCACCAGCATCACCAGCACCAGCATCACTGCCACCAGTACTGCTGCCACTACCATCACCACTGCCACCAGCATCATCATCACTGCCACCATCACCATCATTGCCACCACTACCATCTCCACCACCACCATGCTGCTTTTCCTGCAGTGTTGCACCCTGGGGAGGGTAGTTTGCAGCATGCTACTGTCATCGCTGCTATAGAGGCGGCTGTTACTGCTGATAAGTGATTCCAGCAGCCCCAGCCAATGCCAGGAAGCCTTTCACCAGGGTGGGGACCATCCCTGCCCCAGGGGTCTGGAGCAGTTTGCTAGTTGGGTGAATTTCCCATCCCTCAGGGCTGGTGGCATTGGTAGATGTCCACATTTGGGATGGTGAGGGTGCAGGGACCAGCAGTAGCTCATCCCACCCGTCACATCGAGGTCTGTGAGGCCACTGCCTGCTGAGGCTTTGCCCGGCTGTATCACTGCCATCCCTCACCAAGAGCATCTCCCCAAACACTGCCCAGCCTGCCTGTGGTGAGGGGTCTCTGCATGGACCCCAGGCAGAGGGTGACAGGGGCATCCTGGCTGCCAGCAGGGATGAGCCCAGTCATTTGCTCCCATAGGATTTATCCAGGAAGCCGCTGTGTGGTGGGTGCTGACATGCTGCTGGGTGAGGGCTTTGAAGCCCTAAGGGCAGCTGTGGAATGGGTCAACTCCCTGTCCTGCTGGGCACCCACCCCCAGCAAACAAAGAGCCTTCTGTAGCCCTGGACTCACGAGTTGTGGCGGTGGTGGTGCCCCTGAGACTCTGTGTCTGCAGCAAGGACCCCCCAGGGCCCAGCTTCCCTCTTTCACCCTTTGGAGCTGGGATGCCAGGAGCCTGCCCAGCGCTGCAGCCGCAAGCCGAAATCCCGAGGATCTTGCCACCACTCTGGAGTGACCACTTGAAACAACCTAGCTCAGTGGAAGGTGTCCCTGCCCATGGCAGGAGGTTGGAACTGGATGAGCTTCAAGGTCCCTTCCAGCCCAAACCAGTCTGGGATTCTGTGATTCTATGGCTGTGACTGACGGAGGGACCGTGTGCTGAGCATCCTCCTGTGGAGCCCGATGAGCCATGCTGGTTGTCCCAGGTAACGGGGGAGTGGGTGGACATGAGGATGCATGAAGCCCAGATGGACCAGAGGGCAAGGACCATTTGGATGTTGGTGACACCATGTGTCACCGTATCTGGATCCCTGCGGTGCCCAGCTGCCAGGTGAGCTGAGGGGTTCCACAGGAATAATTTCACAGAATCATGGAAACATGGAGTGTCTGGGTTGGATGGGACCTTAAAGCTCATCCAGTTCCAACCCCCAGCCATGGGCAGGGACACCTTCCACCAGACCAGGTTGCTCCAAGCCCTGTCCAACCTGGCCTTGAACACTGCCAGGGATGGGGCATCCACAGCTTCTCTGGGCACCCTGTGCCAGCGCCTCAGCACCCTCACAGGGAAGAGCTTCTGCCTAAGAGCTCACCTCAGTCTCCCCTCTGTCAGGTTAAAGCCATTCCCCCTTGGCCTGTCCCTACAGGCCCTTGCCCAAAGCCCCTCTCCAGGTTTCTTGTAGCCCCTTTAGGCACTGGAGCTGCTCTAAGGTCTCCCCTTAAGGAGCCTTCTCTTCTCCAGGCTGAACCAGCCCAGCTCTCTCAGCCTGGCTCCAGAGCCCTCAGATAATTTTCATGGCTTCTGATCATTTTCATGCTATTAAATCCCTTTTGCACTCTGTCCTGGGTTCAGCAGCAGCAGTCAGTTTTTCTCCTTCTTAGTAGCTGGTGCAGCACTGTGTTTTGACTTTCTGCCTGGGAACAGAGCTGATAACACAAATGTTTTAGTCTGACCAAGGACTTTCTGAGCCTCATGCTCTGCCAGGGAGGAGGGGAAGCCGGGAGGAAGCAGAGACAGGACACCTGACCCAAACTAGCCAAAGGGGTATTCCATATCACAGCACGTCATGCCCAGGATGTAATGGAGAGTTACCCAGAAGGGCTAGGGGACTGCAGGGTTGGAGTAGGTATGGGTCGGTGCTCGGTCAGGTGGTGGTGAGGTGTTGTGTTCTCTTCCCTTGTTGTTTCCTTTATCATTATTATCATTGGTGGTAGCAGCAGTGATTTGTGTTATACCTTAGTTACTGGACTGTTCTTATCTCAACCCGTGGGAGTTACACTCTTTCGATTCTCCTCCCCATCCCTCCGGGAGTAGGGGGAGGGCAAGGAGAGGGGGGAGTGAGAGAGCGACTGCGTGATTTATGGCTGACTTTGTTTAAACCCCGACACACTTGCACTGTTTAAACCCCTGGTATTTCCATCAGTAACAGGTCCTGCATCTGGTCTCCTGGCCTGTGCAGGCACTGGTGTGATGAGCACCACTCTGCTGGGGTCTCTCTTATCCTTCTCTCCAAAGCCAGCTCACTCTGCCTCCATGCATGCTACTCCCCATGCAAACCCTCAGGATGGCCCCACTGCCACCTCACATCAGGGTCACCCCAGGCTCTCCTGGCAGAGCTGCTTCTGCTGGCTGAGGTGAAGGGATGCTTTCTTCTTCAGGAAGGAATAAAAGGAAGGAAAAAATCCAATGCTAAACTGGGAGGTGAAGGCATCATCACAGGCAAAGAGCCAGAAACCCAGAGGCAGAAGAACCCACATTACTGTTCCCACAGCAACTCACGCTCTCCCTCCTCACCGCCCTCAGCACACCAGGCAGGTGCTTCCCAGGCTGCCACCGGTCACTGTAGGTTTGCCATCTCCAGCTCTGCCTTTCATTTTGGGCTGGACTAACCCTGCTCCATGTGTGTGCTTGGTGGCATCGCGTGCCACAGCACCCAGTGCAGCCCAAGGGTGATTTTAGGTTGTCTCACCAACATCACATGGCTGGTGCCAGGGGGCTGGGGATGCTGCTTCCTGGCTCCTTCCTGCTCCTCACATCCCTGGGGTGACACCAGCTCCAGGAGGTCAGGATCTCCAGTGGTTTGTGAGCAAGGTTTCTCTTGCTCTACTTGGGTCTCAATGAGCTGGTGTCCATCCTGAGCTGTTAACTCCTCATCTGGGACACTACTTGGCACTAGACTTCTTGATGAGGCAAATTAGGAGCTTCCTGTGCAGGTCTATTCTATTCTATTCTATTCTATTCTATTCTATTCTATTCTATTCTATTCTGTTCTATTCCAACCCAATCTAATCCCATTGCCTTCTCATCTTCCTGTCCTGGCCTCTATAAATCCTCTGATCTTCCCCTTTTCCAAGCCATGCTCATGGGGAGGTGCAGCTGGGAGATCATCCTTGTTTCTACAGTTTCTTCCATTCCAGAAGACAGTGCAGAAAAGAGCTTCCCCTGACATGTCCTGTCCAGGACCACATGCTGCATGTTGGCTGATCTCCTCCATCCTTCCCTCCATGGGGCATCTGTGCCTGGAGCTCAGCACTCAGCCGGCAGCTGGGATCAGCCAGGGCTTCCCACAAGGAGGTTCTGCCCAGGGTTTGAAAATAGCATTTATTTTCTCTGGTTACCATAGTTACTCTTGGAAGTCTCACAGCACCGCTTCTGCTGCTTGGCTGGGTGATTGTCTCCAGCACAGCACAGCGGGATGGTGTTGTTGCCCAATGGATGCATCAACACGGCAGGAATTCCAGGGACATTGGGCGAGCGCTGTGTGGGGTGCCCGTGCTGCCCCTCATGGGGCAAAGTGTTGGATGCACCTGTAGGACCGGCACAGATTTTTGGCCAGCCCTCTATAACCTGGTTTGTGTCGCTGGAAAGAGCTGACGTGGTCTTCCCGGTGCTGAGCTGTAGTTGTGCTGCATCTCCTTTGTGGCGTGGTCGATGCGCTGGAGGAAAGGGATGGGATCCAGAGGGATCTGGGCAGGCTGGAGAGGTGGGGCCATGCGAAGCTCATGGAGTGCAACAAGGCAGGAGTGAGCTCTGCAGAGCTGCATGCTTTGTGGCTGGGAGCATATATAGGACTGTGCTCCAACATGGGGACACCCAGGGCAACATAAAACCAAAGCACAGGTTAATCCAGCACCGGAGCCTCCAAACCTGGGGATTTTCCTGTCAGACCCTTGCGGGAGCAGGTGGAATTCATCGCCTTCCCTGCAGCGATGCAGACACGTCTGCCCTGTGCAGAAGACCCTGGAGGCAGCCCAGGATGAGCCTGGGACATTTCCATGGTGAGCAGCAGCTACTCAGGGGACTGCGAGCACTGCGGTTGAGGCACACACTGGGGACAGGGTGAGGTGAAACCCTGGGTACTGGGCTGTCGGGCATGGCTGATATCTGGGGATAGAACTGCTGATGGATGCCAAGAACAGGCAGCCACAGAGCACCAAAGAAGATGAGCCAGATACAGGGTTATTGCTCAGCGCCACATTCAGGTTTGGGGAGAAAACATGGGTTGGTTTCTATCAAAAGCAGGGTCAGAGGCTTTCTGCTGCCTGGACAGGAGCTGCTCTGGAGCCATGTGCCAGGCTGCCCCGAATCTGTCCTTCACCGCTGGGCTGGGCTAGTGCCATGGCTCTGTCCTGCTCCACAAACCTGCTCCTGCTCTGTGTTGCACCTCTCTGTGAACCTGTGGCACCGGCACCGAGAGAATCAAACCTGGCCTGGTAGAATGCGCTGCTGCTGCCCTGCTCTGTTGACCTGCTCTGAGCTGTGTGCAGGCAGGAGCCTCCTGCCTTTGCTTCTCCTGGCCCCACTCTTGCCACACCACTGATGAGCTGATTCAGTCCAACCCCTGGCACCTCCCAGGCATTCCTGAGCTGCTGCTCTGCACCAGCACTTGCATGGAGCATCACCTCCAGCATGCTGCCTTTGGCCAGCTGCTGTGCCATGCTGAGCTGTGCTATGCTATGCTGTGCCATACCATGCCATGCCATGCCATGCTGTGCTGTGCAGTGCAGTGCAATGCTATGCCATGCTGTTCTGTGCCATGCCAGCCTCTCCCCTGTGCTTCTCATGCCTGTAGACCCCTCAACTCCTAGAGCTGAGACTGAGCTGGTACCAGTGCCAGTGGCAGCTCAGTGGCAGCCCCTGAAATTCTTCTCCTGTGGGTCTCCTGGGCTGCAGCACAGCCTGGCCTTCCTCCCTCCTCCTGCACACACACACCTCTGCTAACGCACACTGGAAAAGATGGGTTTGACTGGTGAAGACATTTGCCAGAGCAGGGTTAGATTGTCCCTAACAACCTGTATGTGCGCATGCTGGGGTGACCAGTTTCCCACAGATGTGTTTCTGGGTGCGGGTGCTGGCAGCATCCCAATGTCACCCTGCCTGGCTGGGGGTCCACGGGTGCCTCCATTCACTCATGGTGATATTCCTGCAGCCTCCTGTCCCTTCCCAGCAGCTTTCCAAGCTGTGTCCTTTCTGCCTGGAAGCACCCAAACCAAAATGCTGTGGGAGAGCCAAATTAAACAGCACTCGCACTACACTTTGTTCTAGCAAAGACAAACAGAAAGGGATAAGGAACATGGTTTCCTCTGCTTATTTCTCTCTCAGGCTGTTATTTCCCTGCTTGCCTTGCTGGGGGATTGGAGCTGCCTTTAGAGCCCTGTCTGGTGCCATGGCTGTTGCCAGGCAGGGCGCAAGGCCTTTTGTTTTAAGAGTCATTTTTCTGTCTGCCAGGTTTCACATCTCTCTTGCAGGCAGTTCCCCTCCTACAACACCCGATGTGGAACATCGTGCCAGTAGCGAGGGGGTGGCGAGTCCTCCCATGGGGATGAAGAACACATTTTCTTATCTGGGCTGCCCTGGCTGGTTTTCCAATAGCATGGGCACTTCATAGGGAACGAGCATCGCATTGGGAATGAGCAGGACCACAGCAATGCAAGAGAGGCTTTAGTGGTGGAGGGAAGAGTTTGTGTTCCTCTTGGAAAAATCACGACCTCCTCTGTGCACAGTTCACCTCCTGAGGTGGGCTGGGATTTCCTCTGCCCATCCTCGTTCTCATCCATGCTAGGCATGGCATCAAACACCACCTCTGAGGGAAGTTTCGGCACCCCTGATCAAAGATGGTCTCAATCAGGCTGCTTAGCTATTCTAACAGAGACCACAAGGAAATCCAGGTGCCTCCAAAGGCTCCAGTGCAAGTTTATAGCAGAGTAGGGAGTGGGTTGGTTCTAACCATCCCTTCATATTTGTGTTAAAAACACACCCCAAGCCAGAGCCAAAGGCAGGGTCCAGCTGTGCCGCCACAGGTGGCAGGAGACGTGCTGCCCTCGAGGGCAAAGTACCCAATAAAGATGATACTTGGTAGGAGAAATGACGACTGTACCATAGACCTGCTCACCTCAATGCCACCAAAGCAGCAGATCTGGATCTGGAGCATGACCCCAGGGGTTCCAAAGCACAGTCCTCTGCTTTTTGGTACTTTTTAGGCCACCCACCACAGGCTCAGCAGGCATTGCTTACTGCAGGGCTGCAGGGAGATCTTGAGCTTGGGCTCTTTGCTGCAAGCAGAGAGACACAACTGACTGCATTAACCACTGGGGTTTGAAGAAGACATACGCAGGACAGTAAAGTTCAGAGGATGCGGATAAAAAGGGCAAGAGCATTTGCAGATGACAAAGATCACACAAGGTTATTGCTCAGAAAAGGGGAAGAGATAAAGGACACTAAATGGAAATCTGCAGGGGGACGTATGAAAGCAATCAGTTCCTCTTTCTGCCATATCCCGTAAGTGCAGTACAGAAATTAAAGGGGCAGCAGATGTGGAAGAGATGAAAAGAAGCTGATTTTATGTATTTTACTTTCTGTCAGGTTCTGAAATACGCTGGCACGGTTCAAACAGCCAGAGGTAAGGAATGCTATGATACAAAGCCCAGATGACACCACTAGTGACAACACAGCATCGTGTTTCCCAGCACCATTTTGAGGGTTTTACAAAACCATGGGGTTTTACAGTGGTAACAAACCCAGCTTTGTGACTCTTCTGTTTTTGAGAGAGGGGAAACACTGTCACCTTCAGTCCCTGATGGAAACTGAGGACAGCCAGGGATGAGCACAGTCCCTGTGGTGCCCCCACAGCCTGGCCCCACTGGGCTCTACAACCCAGCCACCTCTTGTTCCCAGAGTCAGGGAGCGGACAGGCACCCCTGGTGTGTGCTGGGGAAGGGAGGACACCCCCCGGCAACAGGGGGGCTGTGGTTAGATTCCAGCCCCTTAACTGAGGTCAGGGCGGAGGTGTCCATCAAGCCAAACATCTGAAGCCAACCCCAAATTTGGTCTGTGCACCATCCTTGCTGCATCGCTCTGGATCGGAGCTGTTGGGGCACAGAGGGGAGTAGTGACACACAGAGCCCTGGGCCTCCCCCAGGAACATGCCATTTCTTCCATAGAGGCTTTTTTCCCTGTCAGCTGACACAGGCAGGATCACACGAGGCAGCCGGAGCACAGGAATAGCAGCTCACTATTGAAGGATGCCTGTCTGGCTGCACATTTATTAGTAACACTGACTGATACGCAGGCGCCACTCTTACCCGAGCTACTGCTTCTTCCTTCTTATCCTCATGGCACAACCTTCCGCATACCCATGCTCATGGAAGAGCTCCTGTGTGCAGAAGCAGCCTCGGCAGAGCCCCATCTCTTGGCTCAGCACCATTCACCACCAGGGGATGATGTGGATGAGAGCTCCCACAGGGTGGGTGGACGGGGCAGCAGCTCTGGACCTCACCGGGGAACTCCTAAACTCAAGGAGTTTAGGTCCTCACGGGGAGTGCACCGTGGCCTAGACCCAGCTGCGTTTCCCTGTGCAGGAATGGTAACAGGAAACATTTGGGATTGAAGCAGAGAGACTTTGGCCCCCAGGGGCTTTCACGACTTGGGGGTCTTGGTTGCTGAGAAGTTCCTGTGAGCTGGCTTCATTGAGCACTTAAGCCCAGAAATCTCCCGTGTGCTGGGCTGCATCCTCAGAGTGTGAGCAGCAGGAGAGGGAGGGGATTGTCCCTCAGTCCTGATCCAGCTCTGGGGCAGCAGCACAAGAGGGACGTGGAGCTGTTGGAGCGAGTCCAGAGGAGGCCATGGAGATGCTGCGAGGGCTGGAGCAGCTCTGCTCTGGAGCCAGGCTGAGAGAGCTGGGCTGGTTCAGCCTGGAGAAGAGAAGGCTCCTTAAGGGGAGACCTTAGAGCAGCTCCAGTGCCTAAAGGGGTTACAAGAAACCTGGAGAGGGGCTTTGGGCAAGGGCCTGTAGGGACAGGCCAAGGGGGAATGGCTTTAACCTGACAGAGGGGAGACTGAGATGAGCTCTTAGGCAGAAGCTCTTCCCTGTGAGGGTGCTGAGGCGCTGGCACAGGGTGCCCAGAGAAGCTGTGGCTGCCCCATCCCTGGCAGTGTTCAAGGCCAGGTTGGACGGGGCTTGGAGCAACCTGGTCTAGTGGAAGGTGTCCCTGCCTGTGGCAGTGGGTTGGGACTGGATGAGCTTTAAGGTCTCATCCAACCCAAACCAGTCGGGGATTCTGTCATTCTATGATCTCTCCTGTGGTTGTCCCAGTGACTGTGAGCGAGGAGCAGCAGGGAATATTAGTTGGAGATAGACCCTTCAGAGAAAACACTGGGGGTTGTTTGAAGCTGTCACTCGGAGGACACCGGCTGCCTCCAGATTTCAAGTGGGACCTGCTGGGCAATCCCCAGTCACACTGCCCTGGGAGACACCCGGCCCCATGCCTGAGGACCGGAAGGACAGAGCTGGTCCCACCATCTCTGCATGGCCCAGCGAAAGGCACTGCTGTGGGACAGAGGGTTTGCTGCCAAACGTGTCTGCTCCTGCAGTGGCAAGAGTGGCGTGTTTCTGTGCACACACTGCCCAGAAACTCAAACCTTTCTCATTGTCTGTCTCTCCCATGCTCCCAGCACAGCTCCTTTGCCCTGGTCGTAGCTGTTCATAACGTGCTTTGCACCAGCCCAGGCAAGTGGCTGGATTTAAAGTCTCTGCGCTTCCAAAAACCTTCCAGGTTTTCTCGACCACAAACCCACACGGATGCTGGGAAGGAAGGGTACCTTGTACAGCCACGTCCAGTCTCAATTAACCTCTGCAAGGTCTGGTTAGCTGGTGCAGATTAAACATTAAACCCTTAAAACATCCTTTGCCTCAAAAAACCAGCAATAAAGGCAGGGCAGGGACTGGCTCGTGCGGATGGTCATGGGAGCATGAGAGCCCTTGTCGTGTATACAAGGAAACACAGATCCAGCCCCTGCAAGCGGGTTCTGGCTGCGTGAGAGATGGATCACAGCAGAGGTCATGAGGCAATTCAGGCCAAAGGCTTCAGCTTGGAGTTTGTTTATGCTGGCTTATGGGCCAAGAGCCTGCCCTGCCCTTCTCCTCCGGGCAGCCCTGGACCCTCCTCTCTGCAAACAGCTCTTAGGGCAGCCCAGGGGCTGCAGCAGGCACCTGCTGAGGGTGCTCTCACCCAGGGAAGGGGCATGAGGGTGCTCCCGGCAGCCAGAGGAGCAGCACATATCCCCTCCGAACACAGGCTAGGAATTCTCCCCAAGATGTCAGTGGGAGCTGGAGGCAGCTCCAAAACTGTCAGAGGGTTGAGCACAAGATAGGCAGGAAGGAGATGTGCCCTGGCTCTTCCTTGGAAACCTCTGCACTTGCCCCTCTACTTCCCCCAGCCCAGGCTGTGTCAAACACATGTTAATCAGGTTTCCTCCAATGGTCAGTTATTCCCCTGTGGTTTCCACTTCTGCATTTTCTGTACATGATCATGCTATTGTTCATTAGGGAAGAGGCTGCCCCACAAGGACCCACAGGCACAGGATGCCGGGAGCCACAGTGGAGCACAGCCCCACAGCCCCTGGAGCTGAGCTGCTCTCTCCAGGGTCAAGAGCTCATTACTGGGAAACAAACCCAGACCACAACCCTGGCATGGGGCAAAGTGAAGCTCTAAGAGAGAAATGCCTTTACCTGCCCAAACAGAACAAGATCACACGGCGACACAGGAGCTGTGCATAATGTTCTTCTAGACTAAGAGAAACCCTATTGAGCTCCATGATAGAGGTTATGGCAATTGTTAAAAACCAGGCAAACCCTTAGAGTAAAGAGGCTCAACAAGAATTTGTGTGAGCTGTGAACCTGCTGAAACCAGTTTTCCTCTGGCTTTGTGTTAAGGGTGGGGAACTGGGGGGACTCTGATACCCAACCAAGGCTGGCTTCCTGCTTCTGTGAACAAGAGCCAAACATTGAGAAACTCAACATCTCTGAGACTTTGCTGCCTCTTCCTCTTTTTCTACAAGAGACCTGGAGAGGGGCTTTGGGCAAGGGCCTGTAGGGACAGGCCAAGGGGGAATGGCTTTAACCTGACAGAGGGGAGACTGAGATGAGCTCTTAGGCAGAAGCTCTTCCCTGTGAGGGTGCTGAGGCGCTGGCACAGGGTGCCCAGAGAAGCTGTGGCTGCTCCATCCCTGGCAGTGTTCAAGGCCAGGCTGGACAGGGCTTGGAGCAACCTGGTCTGGTGGAAGGTGTCCCTGCCCGTGGCAGGGGGTTGGAACTGGATGAGCTTTAAGGTCTCTTCCAACTCAAACAGTCTGGGATTCTATAGCTCTCCCCATTAAATTTGTGTGAGTGTGGTCACAAGGATGGTCCTGCAGCACTTTGTCTGTGGAGGAAGCCTGGACTCTCCTGTTCCACCATCCCCAAAGGTTATCTCTGCACTGTCCCCTGGGTGAGGGCAGCGGGTGGCATCACCATGCTGCACCATTTACATGGGTGCTGAGGTGACAGGAAGGACAGTGCAGATACTCCGATCCCACCAGCATGACTCCCCCAGACACTGGCCCTGTGCTGCTGGAAGAGGAGGAGCTGCCTGCTCACTGCGAGGGGCTTATGTCCATTGAGCATACAAGACCCATCATGCAAGATGTCAAGGGACAAAACACCAGGCGGGATGTGTGCCTCTGCTCAGCTTGGCAAGCTGGGACAGCTCCTGAAGTTTCAGTCCTAGACCTCCCTTGGGAAAATCTGGACAAGCTGTTGCTCTGCAGGATTAATAGAGAGCAACCAACTTCCTCCCATCTGTGGTCTTTGCTGTGCTTGAATTCAGAGCCTCAACAAGCTGAGCCTACCAAGGCACGGCATGCTCAGGCCCCTGCAGAAGGTATGTGATTCAGAAGCCCATATGCAATGGTTCTCAAAAGGGTCCATGTGACTGAGGCAATCCCTGCAGCACAGCACAGAGCTTCACAGCGCGAGGGGGCAAAAGTGGGTTTTCACATTGTCACAGAAAGGTCTGGGCTCAAAGTTTAATCCTTACCCAGACCCAACCCAACTGGAGGCTTTAAGGAAGTAGGATTACACAGAACAGTGTGGAACATTTGAGGAAGAGAAATAGACTGTGCCTTAGTCGCCATGAGCGGGACAATGCTGGTTGCAGCCAGTGAGCCCTGCTGAGCTGGTGGAGCCAACACGAGCGCTGCTTGTCTGCAACACTCACAGGTCAAAAATGTGGACTCCCAGCCATTCATTGTACAGAGGATCCAGCAGCACGTAGGCTGGGATGACGAGGCACTGATGACTGGCTCGCTGGACTTGCAGTCTTCTCTATGGGTTTCCAAAGCTGCCTCTTTCACTTTGCAGCTGCGAGAGATCTCAGACTGGTTTGTGTTGGAAGGGACCTTAAAGCTCATGCAGCTCCAACCCCCTGCCATGGGCAGGGACACCTTCCACCAGACCAGGTTGCTCCAAGCCCCGTCCAACCTGGCCTTGAACACTGCCAGGGATGGGGCAGCCACAGCTTCTCTGGGCACCCTGTGCCAGCGCCTCAGCACCCTCACAGGGAAGAGCTTCTGCCTAAGAGCTCATCTCAGTCTCCCCTCTGTCAGGTTAAAGCCATTCCCCCTTGGCCTGTCCCTACAGGCCCTTGCCCAAAGCCCCTCTCCAGGTTTCTTGTAGCCCCTTTAGGCACTGGAGCTGCTCTAAGGTCTCCCCTTAAGGAGCCTTCTCTTCTCCAGGCTGAACCAGCCCAGCTCTCTCAGCCTGGCTCCAGAGCAGAGCTGCTCCAGCCCTCGCAGCATCTCCATGGCCTCCTCTGGACTCGCTCCAACAGCTCCACGTCCCTCTTGTGCTGCTGCCCCAGAGCTGGATCAGGACTGCGGGGGGGGGGTCTCCCCAGAGCGCAGCAGTGGGGGAATCCCCTCCCTCAAACTGCTGCTCGCACTCTGGGGATGCAGCCCCACTTACCCGGCAGATGACAAGTCCAGTCAGAAACTAATTAGAAACCCTGCCAGCGAAAGGCTTGTGGAGGGCACAGCTCTTCATTTTGGAGGACAATTTAACCACAACAAGGGAGGTGTCTCACCAAGCAAGCAATGAACTGAAGCTGTGTTTGCAGCTGGGTAATGTGCACCCGGGTTCAAAGACAGCATAGGCAGTCCTAGCACCTAATCTACATTTGCACAAGAGAAACCAGCACCAGCTCAGCAGGCCAAGAGCTGAACACCCTCAAATTCTGCCCAGCTCCAGTCTGGATGCAGTTCCTCTGAGCAGCCCTTTATGTGAGTTGAAAACAGTGTCAGAAGCCGCCCCAGGCATCAGCTGAGCCACAATCCCCTTGGCTGCTGGGGCAGAGGCTCTGCCACCCACAGCAGTGCTTGGGGAAAGAGAGAGTGAAGCAGGTCTGGAGACACCAACAGGGTGCCTTAAAAGGCAAGAACTCCTCCAGGTTTGCTGCCAGAAGCAGTGTTGTACCATCAGCTGGTTACAAAACCTCTCCCAGCGAAGCAGGGGTTTATGTCATAGAATCATAGAATAGTTAGGGTTGGAAAGGACCTCAAGATCATCTAGTTCCAACCCCCCTGCCATGGGCAGGGACACCTCACACTAAACCATCCCACCCAAGGCTTCATCCAACCTGGCCTTGAACACCGCCAGGGATGGAGCACTCACAACCTCCCTGGGCAACCCATTCCAGTGCCTCACCACCCTAACAGGAAAGAATTCCCTCCTTATATCCAATCTAAACTTCCCCTGTTTCAGTTTTAAACCGTTACCCCTTGTCCTGTCACTACAGTCCCTGATGAAGAGTCCCTCCCCAGCATCCCTATAGGCCCCTTCAGATACTGGAAAGCTGCTATGAGGTCCCCACACAGCCTTCTCTTCTCCAGGCTGAACAGCCCCAACTTCCTCAGCCTGTCTTCATACGGGAGGTGCTCCAGTCCCCTGATCATCCTCGTGGCCTCCTCTGGACTTGTTCCAACAGTTCCATGTCCTTTTTATGTTGAGGACACCAGAACTGCACACAATGCTCCAGGTGAGGTCTCACGAGAGCAGAGTAGAGGGGCAGGATCACCTCCTTCGACCTGCTGGTCACGCTCCTTTTGATGCAGCCCAGGATACAGTTGCTTTCTGGGCTGCGAGTGCACACTGAAGCGGGCTCATGTTCATTTTCTCATCAACCAACACCCCCAAGTCCTTCTCTGCAGGGCCGCTCTGAATCTCTTCTCTTTGTGTTTACAGACAAGACTGCAGAGAAAACCCAGGAGAAAAGCCACAGCTGGTGAGCATCCTGCTCTCTTCATGCCATGGCACCGTGGCAGGATGGAAGACAGCCTTCCCCTTCCCGGAGTTAGGGCTCCTCCAGCTTCATTATGAACCACCAGCCCTGTGGGACATCACGCATTAACTCTCTCATCACCAACCCCTACAGGGATGATAGAGTTCTCACTACTTGGTGCAATCATTGCGATCATCAAATCATAGAATGAAACAGGTTGGAAAAGACCTTTAAGATCATCAGGCCCAACCATTCCCCAGCACTGCAAAGTCCACCACTAACCCATGTCACTGAAGGCCTTGTCTACACATTTTTCCAGTCAAGTAGTTTAAAGTAGCTGTCAGACTCAGAACCAGCAGCCTGTGCTTGCTGCTCAGCTCCTCCAGATCCCACAGACACATTTTCCTGCTACTGAGCACCTTGGTTTGTTAAGTTTAAAGTCTTTAAGGTAGCTGTAAAATTGTGGTTTATGGTATTTAATGCTAAGCTCACTTTTGGAATTTAAGTGAAGAACGCCTGTTCATAACCCCCTTTTCATCTCCCATCTCTCCCAGTACTCAACCTGGTAATGTTTAACTCCTGGGACTTGCGGCTTGGAGGAAGGACTGGCTGGGTAGTGGAGGGCGGCAGAAGCTGAGGAGTGGGCCAAGGGGAACCTCTAGTGGCCACGGGCTCTGCAGCGAACCTGCAACCCGGCAGCGCAGAGCTGGCTCCAAACCAGGCTGGGAATCGCTCCCACAGGCTCAGCAATCCCGCTTTTCCACACGGCATCGCCCTAGAGCACAGCTTTGCTCTTGGGAGCAGCCGTGTACAGGAGCTCAGGAGGCCCCGCGCAGTTTATCAGGGGTATATGTGGTGGCTCTACTTTGCTTTTGCCTGGCAGGATTTTCACTCAAACCCCAAGAATTTCACCTTTAATTTCCTTGGTCATTGTGTGCGGGCATGTTCCAAAGGCTCAGAGTATCCTGATGTCCTCCACCTACAACCAATACATTCCTGTAGTTCCTGCAAGTCTTACATTTAAGTTTCAGGCGTTGGCAAAGCTTTGGCTTAAGGAACAGAAGCAGTGGTTGAAACCTGCACTGCTAGCTAGAAACACTCATTTGAACCATGGCAAAAAGCATCCATGCTGTTCTCAGGGACACAGGGAAGGAAGAGATCCATCAAGAGGTACAAAAATCCTAGTTTTAAACAAGCCACTCCCTGGCAGAGCTGCCTGCTGCAGCCACAGCCCCACAGGTGCTGGCACAAGTGCCAGGGCTGCAAGTCAGTCAACAGCATTTAGATGCAGAGGATGCAATGGTATTGCTGGTTTGATCTACAATTTACCAGTGCTGGTGGTCAGAAGACACCACTAAGCTCCACTTCATAGAATCACAGATTCCCAGACTGGTTTGGGTTGGAAGAGACCTTAAAGCTCATCCAGTTCCAACCCCCTGCCACAGGCAGGTTGCCACTAGATCAGGTTGCTTCAAGCCCCGTCCAGTCCGACCTTAAACACTGCTGGGGATAGGCATTTTCAGCCCAGGCTGGGCTGGGGCTAAACATGCTCTCTGGTCCTACCAAAGGGATAAAAGCTTATTTCAGAATCTACCAATCTAAGATTTTTACAGTCAGTTTGGTATGTCATCTTGGTGGAGGTCTCTTCAAATGGTCAGAAACTGTGTAATTGCTCCACTGCAGTGAGGAGTTCATACGCCCCAAGGTTTATGTCTCAGTCTCAACATGCCTTTTGCTATGAGGTCTACAGGAAGCAAAATAACAGAATGAAGAAGAGTCAGCAGCCTCCACAGTCAAACATGTTTTAATACAATCCAAGACTCTGCACAGTGACAAAAATACCATTGACGTATGGCAGTGATTCTAATGATAGGGTGGAAAACCAATTCAGCAGCACAGCTCCACTCACGTGAAGACAAACATCACCCCAAATACTGTGAACACTCATCTCAACTATAAAAACTCTGAAATTCATGACAGGCAGAAAGGCATCTCACCATTAACAGCCAGGTGCCCAAGCCTCTGATCTACCTGACAACTGCACTCCAGATGTGGATTGCAGGAGCCAGCCCTCAGTCCCCACTGGACATAGCACCACTGTCTATGGTGGGCAAAGGAGATCACTCCCCATCAAAAATGAGGATGGCTTTCCAAGGACAAAGTACACAAATACAGCGCACACACACCCCAGCAGTTGATCAATCTGCAAGTTCCACCCCGCCATGGCTAAACACAGATATCACTGACATGAAGTTGAACTCTTTAAAGAGCAGTGCTCCTGCCCCTCCAGTTTGTGTTATCTCCACACAGAGGAGACTGGAGCTTCCCCCTTGCCTTTGTTAACTGGCTTCTATTAACAGGAGGCTGATTAGCGCTTCATCTGAACAGGGAGTGTGTGTCAAAGCGCATGATCCGCAGGAATGACAGTTTGGGTGCAGTGATGAAGTGTGTCCAGCCTGGCTGAGAGCTGGGAAAAGTTCTGTGGCCTGGAAACAGCTCAGATGCCATTTACAATAAATCAGAGTTTCTGATGTCAGGAGTTTCTGGCTTTTTCTGCCTTCAAGAGAACATTACAAAGCAAAAATGGCTTCTCAGGAAAGCAAAGGCTCTCCTGCAGGACTGCACAAGCTGATGCTGTCACTGCTGTCAGTAGGACTATAAACAAGGCCTACGAACAGTTGTTCCCAGTTACAAGGTGACTAAAGCACTTCAGTGGGGCACTTGAGATAACATGAACTTTCTGACAAGGTGCCCATTGTAGTCCTTGTCTTAAAAACCAGTTTGTGGTCTCCACCTCAAGAGTTCTGCATGTTACACAAATGCTTGGCTTAATTACCTGAACTTTGATATGGACTTGGTCAGTGACAACTGTTAACTACAGACAGAAGACAACTGGAAAGAAACCACTGTTCCTCTAAGATGTTTCACAACCATAATGGGGATTTGCACAAGAAAAGGAATACCCATTTTCACTGAACAGAAGGGTTGTGTGAAGGTGACACAGCATCCTACAATTTCTCTTGCTAAAGGAATGAATTAAACCACACGTACTAGTGCTGCACGATGCCTAAAGCAGAGGAGCGCTGTATCAAATTATACAATCCCTGTGACGTGTGCCTCACGACTGATATGAATCCTGATATGAATCCCAACAGGCAGCAGGAGGAGGATCACCCATGAACTCTTTTACTCCCTGCTGGGATTTGAAGACTCATAGAGGTCACTGCTCATTGGGCTCAGTGTGTGCCCCAAGCACAGAGAGAGTGCGGTAATGTCCTACTTTAGAATGAAGATTTACCTTTAAGACCCATGTGAAAGACTGGTTGGCTGTCTAGATAAGCTGCCAAAGAGGGCTCTTTTGTGGACCTTTGCTGCTTGGGGGTCAGAAGTTGGACTGATCTGGCACATGGGAAGCTGAGTTGAAGCCTGTGACTGACTTGTGAGAGACACTCAGGCCTCAGCTGCCCAAACCTCACTTGTTTTCAGTGCTGCTCCTTGGATCCTCACTGAATTTCTGAGCAACCAGGAGTTATTTCTGATTTCAAACACCCAAACTCCTGTGAGCAGGGAAAGGAACAGTGTTTCTCATATATGGTCTAAGGCATGGTACAGCACTCAGGTTTCATTGACATAGCTGCATTCCACAGAGATGGGGAGAGAAAACCCCATCATCACTGCCAGCTGCAGGAGAGATTTTCCATATACAACCTATTCATTCCAAGTGCAACAAGTCCTGCCAACAGCTTGAAGGAATCTGACAACTTAACAAGCTGAAAATTAATGCTATTGTGTTTGGGGTTTTCAAGGGCACCTCAGACAAGCTCCACAGAGAGCAGATACAGACAAACCTGAAATGCCACCTCCATGGAAGAGACTCCACTAAATGGGCTACATTCTCTGATTTCTTCAGTTTGAGGAAGCCTGTGGGGTACTAGCAAGTGCAAAGTGATACAGCTAGCTTTCAAAATATAACAGAAGGCAACATCAGCCAGTATTTGTAAAAAGCCAGATATGACTGTTTGAGTTCTTCCCCATCAAAATACATTAAATATAACTGAATTATACCTTGCAGATGAGTTAAACTTATGGTAAACCTCTGAAAAGACAGCTGGACAGAACTCACCCAGTGGGAAAGAAAGAGAGGCTGAGTGCTGCCTTAAACAGGGTGAAATAATCTAACTGCAAATATATGTGGTGCAAAAGACATCTTAAACTGTTATATGTGCAGTTTCGTATTTCAAAGAGCTATTTTGACAAAAGTTTAAAATGGCACCTGAAGAAGAAAATCACATTTTTTGCCAAGTTTGCTCAAGTGCTTCACAAAAGGTAACACTTTACCAAGACACTTGGTGTTTTCACTGATGAAAAGCTAAACAAGCCAACAGAAGTCTCACACCACCCTTCAATGCTGACCTGACCCTGTCCAGCCTCACTGAGATTTTATCACTATAAATGAACTTGAAGTAACCACATTTCCCCTACTCTAAACCAGTTTTTTAGGCTGAACTGCTGAAGGAAAAAATAAATAAAAATTCCTCCTTCCCTTCATTTTACCTGTGGTGGTACTAGTAAATTACCCACTGAAGCTCTGAGAGCATCCTGCTGTATGCTCTGGACTACCATCAATGTTTATGGACTTGTGCTTTGGGTGGGAGCTGTTCTACAGCAGATACCACAAGTTTTAAACGAAGACACAGGGCTGTTACCTACAGACATCCCATGCCCAAGGCATGCTTGAGAGAGCTGTACGAACTCTCAGGAATAAGCAAAAGCCTCTTTGCATCATCCAAAACCTGCCAGAACATTGCTGCCAAAAGTGTTACCTTTTTCAGGATATCATCACTGGGAAGACTCATGATACAGAGGAACAGTGTCACGTAGAGTTCTCCTGGGAAGCTTGTCCACCCCTAGAACAACATTACACAGAGTATTTCCGTCCCACTTCCCTTCATTTACTTGTGGGGAGAGCATTAAGCTTCTGTACCACGGTGTCTAATTCCCCAAACATGTAGGGATATCAGCAGTTATTCTCAGATTTAAAGCTCCATCTTAGCTTCCAGGAAAGATGAAGAAAGGGAAGTTTCTGAGCACTGCTCTGGCTTTCAGCTGCCTGGTACATTAGTCAGCCTGAAGTCACTATACTGATATGGAATACGAATGTAAACAAAATCATGCTTTCAAGATATGGTTGTCCAGTCTGGATGCCTTTCTCAGAAGCAGATTTCTCAAACAGGTGCAACTGGAATGTGTCAAGGTTTCAGGTACAAGAAGGACAATGAGCAATCATGGTTCTTGTGGGAATTGAGGGCTTTCAGAACTAACAAAATGCTGCTGATTTGTCTGCACAATCCCTACTTATAGTAGGGCAGTGATTTCATGAGCTACTGTTCTACATCAAATCTGAGGTCATCAATGTTCCCTGTGAGCACACATTTGATAGTACTGGCTCAAGCCAGGTACTGATGCCAGTGGCACATAGCTCTACAGTACACCTCAGCCAGCTCTGGGCCTCTGAGGAGTTGCATCAAACTACAAACCTACCCTTTTGATAAGGACTTGTATCCATTTAGGATGGTTTAAAATAATTACATTTTCATTTTATCTAGTAACAGGACCTGAATCCAGATCTTTAGAGGTAAAGAACAAAGGAGTTAATCAATCAGATACATTACTTCACCTTGACCTGTCTTACACAAAATAAGAGTAAACAACTAAGCCCTGCACTCAAGTGCACCACCTAGTAATGGCTAAAAACCACTGACCCCAGCAGCAATTGTGTTCTAACTTGGCTCCTGCATTAGAATTTGTCTTGGGAATCCTGGATCAACTGAAAAACCAGTTGATTAATGACAGTCAACCATTCATGGTGTCCAAGAAGCCCCACACCTCCAAGAGAGAGATCTGGAAGCTTTCAGAGCACAATGGCTGATTATTAAAGGTATTACAGTGGCTGGTTCTTCCGTGGTTCAGATCTGCATCGAGGTAAAGAGCCTGGCCATCACCACCTCCTGCAAGAAGACAAAGACAAGTGTAAGCAGGTCTCTGCACTTCTTAGCACACAAAACTGCTGTAACAAAAAAAGACTGAAGTGCTTTTCTCATGGGAACAACTGGAAGCCCTAAGTGATGTTTGCTTGCCATCTCAGCTGTAACAGGTATGATCCAATGCACAGCTTTTATGCAATGCACACCATCAGAAGTGGATTTTTAGTTTGGTTTTTTTTTAATTAGAAAAAAATGCAAGTCAGTAAGAACAAGACTCAAATGCCTGTGTTTCACATCTGGTTTTCAGTGCTGGAGGATGTTGGAAGTTACCAACTGCACATTTTTCCTCCAGTAAAGAAAACAAAAAGAATTGTGTTGGCAGTCAAAAATCAAAGGTGGGAGAAGAACAAAATCAGTAAGTGACAGCAGAGGCTTAGTCTTCTAAATTACTGCAAACCGCATCAGAGTTGATTAGAGCACGCGCTGCTAAACGTGACATCAGCCAACACATGATGTTAGAGATCAGCAGGCTAGGTGCTATTTCAACAAGTGTCAAGCTTTTTGGGAAGAGGACAACTATGATTTTATACCCATTCCTTGCAAATCCCATTTAGGGGACTACATTACTAATCAGGGCTTTTGCTGAAGTCAGCAGCACCACAGATCCAATAAAGTCCCAGAAGTATGAACATGTTCTATAGTTTACCCCATGTTTCAAAAGCTTCAGGGCAAAGTAAGTTCCCCTTCAAAAACTATTTCTCATCATGAATTAGGCAGTGTGAAGGTATGGCTCTGCCCAAAGCTATGAGTTACTGTCTTCCTCTAAAGTTCCTGATACGCAAGCTTTCCCACAGAAAATTTCTGTTGGGTAATAATACTGGGTTTTGGCCACTTTTATCTCTAACTGTAGTGATCTGAATTACACACATGGCAAATACAGGTGAACTCTTGTATCTAAGGGAAGAGCTGGTAGGACATATGCTCAAATTCTTACACGGACTTACCTATAATGATGCATTCGCTGCTGCCAGCCATGAACATGGAGGCTGTTTTGGAAGGCAACTTGAAGTGCCGAGCTGATAAGAAGGGAGAAAGGTGATCTGAGGAGTGTGATGGGGCACTGCCGGAAGAGAGGGTGCTGGAACTTGGTGAGGCGTGATTTTCTGTCTCTGATCCAGGCTTGGCCAGTTCTGGGTGTTTTATGATCACCCATTCATAGCGTTCCACTTCTGGCTTCAGCTGCATAGGGGCAGAGGAAAGCAACACTTTAGTTAGCGCACATACACTACACACAGAGCTCTGCACAGCAAAGTACGCTCAAGCCCCTCAGACTCCACTCGCACAATTAGTAGTAAAGATTGGATCAAACTGGGATCCCTCATCCCTGGCAGTGTTCAAGGCCAGGCTGGATGGAGCTTGGAGCAACCTGGTGTAGGGGAAGGTGTCTCTGCCTGTGGCAGGGGGTTGGAACTAGAGGAGCCCTAAAGTCCCTTCCAACCCAAACCAGTCTGGGATTTCATGAAACTGCCTTTTAGGGCAGATTTTTTTTCTTTCTTTATACCTCTGCTTTTTAGGTGACTGAAGGAATGAGGCAGTGTTTTCTGAGCTACCTTATTACATATTTTAAGAAACTATTCTGTGCAAGGGAAGAAAATGGGTTACAGAAACCTGAGATTTTCTCCTTCATGTTAAGAGTTCAGGAGACTTTGTAAACTAGGAGGGCACAGAATCCAGCCTCTTCAAGTGAAAGGGAAATAAGAGTTACTCACACCATTACAGCGGCTCTGCTGTGCTACTGGGTAATTCGATGAAGTTTTACTCACCCTAAACACAAAGCATTCCCCAGTTCCAAAGAAACTCAGCGTGCTCCCTCCTCGCCTGCGCTCGCTCCAGTCGGTGGACAGATAAGCACCACAGACCTAGCACAAACAGTCTGGTCATGAGGCTTTTACTGAAGGAGAAAGTCTGGTAAACCAACTGATGCAAATGTTTTAGTCTAGAACAGGTTGGATTTTAGCGTGATTTTCAAAACCTCTGTATCAGTGGATTAAGGCAGCACAAGTACTTATATCAAGATAGATTTAAACTGCTTTAATCCACTGGTGGATACCCTTAAATCCCAAGAGTTTTATAAACTATTTCATATCTCTGAGGCCTTAAAGGAGAAATGATCTACCATAATGCCAGGTACCAAACCACAAATGACTCCAAACTTGTCAGGCCTGACTCTACCTCCTCAGTTTGGCGTCCAAAGCAACAGTATTGTCACAAGTTACAGTATGAGCTGTTCTGCCTGAATATTTTCTGATCATAAAAAGCAGTCCCGGCTTTCTCCAAACTGGAGGTTATAACCAGCTTAGCTAAGCCAGTGCTGAACTAGCTCAGATATTTAAATCAGCCTATTCAGACAGCATGGGGCTCACTAGTTTCCAATAAAGAAAAACAGCTCTGGAGGGCTGAGTTTTTCTGTGGAGTCTTTTGTTTGCACTACAAGGATTTCCTGCTACCAGCAATAAGCATAATTGCTAAGTAGACACAGACCAAACAAGGAAGCTCTGAAAATGGGATAAAAGCAACCCTGCAGCAGGGTTCTTTTACAGAAACATTGGTTAAACAGAATTGTTCTCAAGTACATTTGCTGTTTAGCCCCCACCAGCTTTACAAGCAGAGCTCCTAGAACAGAATTACTGAAGAGCAGGTTTTTCATAGAAGAAAATTGTGCGCATGAACAAAAAAGATGCCCAGAACTCTATTTGGTCTGATATGCCTGAGCATGTGAGAGCTGGAAAATGTGACAGCAAATTTTATTCTTCCTAAAAATGTAACTACAGGCGTATAAACAAAGGATGAAAGTAATCCTTTGCAAAAAAACAAAACTCACAAGCAAACCCACCATATTTTTCTTCTACTTTTTGTTTGTTTGTTTGTTTGGAATATCTTTGGGTTTTTTAGGGGTAAGAAATGACCCATACTATAAAACCCAGCACCACTTACAAGGCTGGACTTTTGACAGGCTCCAGGACAAGAAGAAAAACCATAAATAAGTATTTTCCAATTTTGTAAGTCACTGGCATGTCAGGGCAGGCCTGGGATGACCAGAAACCACACACTGGCCTATGAAACAGTCTGGAGCATTAGCATTAGGCAGATGCAATTAAGACTAGAGATGGGCTTGTTTCATAGGCAGTGATCCTGCAGGAACATAAGCAGAAATATAAGCCCAGATGCTGCAATAAGAGCCTGAGGTTATACACAGACCATGCGGAACTCGTGCACAAAGGTGCAGACTACCAATGCTCATTACAAGAAGCCCTGGGCACCTCTTGGGAGGCTCTGGGAAGCTTTCTTGAGTGATGCATTTTTGTTTTCTAAAGAAGCATGAGATGAAGCTAATGTTTTACATTGTGTTGTCCAACACTGTCATGCACAGCAGAGCAGAGAACCAGCCCTCATTAGATAAAGCATGTGTCTGCACTCCTTCTCAGGTTCTCAGCGCTTTTGTCATTTGTTTTTTCAAACAAGAATAAGATGAAGCTAAAGCTTTTGTTTCCATAATATGCAGTCCAGGATTATTCATACTATTTAAATGTGGCTACTTTCTCTCCTCGTATCCTAGAGAAAATGAAAACATCTTCTATGAATCATGAGTTTCTTAACACAATTCCTCAGCCTCTCCCTCTGAATCTGCAATTAAGTGCCTGTCCAAGAGCAAAATGAGTTACTCTAGTCCCTCATCCCACACTGCTTACAAGAAAAAGAACAGCTTGTTTACAAGATTTACCCATGAAAACACAGTCCATAATCAATAAATGGAACCACTTAAAACAGGTATTGTTAAAAAAAACCCCAAACCAATCCCCTCCCTTCCCCGAGCAATTTCAGGTCTCTTGCTTCTTCATTTTAACAGTGGTGTGTTGCAATATAGCATTAAATAAGTGCCTAATACCTAAATGAACCAGTTGTCTTTTACCTCACTTACCTCTTTTGCTGTGGTCTTGATGAGGAGAAGAGTTGGTTCATGTCCCTCACTGTGAGAATAGAATCTGAAGTGCAGAGTTCATGAACATGAGCACTCAACTACCACCACCTGCAGTTCTGCTCTTCTTAAGGTCATGCACCTCCTCCCCCTCCAGCTGATGGCACGGCAAGAAAGCCATCTGAAAACTAAGCATGTTCCTGCAAATGCTTTCTACAGTCCACTGTAAATATGAGTTGAGTGTAAACAAGTATTAGCAAGTAGTTCTCCTCTACTCTGTTCTCTGTACAGTTGTTTATACCTCTTGCAGAATAACTTGAAGACTATCTATCACAACGGGCATTTCACAGCATTTTGAGGGAAGACAACCTAAAGGAAGTTGTGTCCTGAGGACTGATGGCTGTCTTTGAAGAGCTTTTGGCTTTCATAGAAAATAATTACTCATAGGCATATGGGGATGGCACAGCAGACCACTCCTCACCTCAGCACCTCGGCTGCAGATGTCAAAGTCATTATTAGGGGCTATAGGATTATAGTCTTTTGTGTCAAGTGCAAGAAGAACTCATACCTAGTTTATCCCACCTCAAAAATAAGAACAATACGATTCATTGGTAGAGGAATTGCCAGTTTCCATTTCCCTTATTCTCTGGATCAGTTGTGGTTATCTATCAAAAGAACCTGCTGAGCAGCCACTGAATTAAACCATTCATACCCAGTGGGGAATGAACCAGTCTCAGACCAGCACGTTCCGGAAACCGATGGTTGGTCCTGGACAGTTTAAAATGAATTGCTATGATCTGGCATACGAAATACCCTGGTCAAATGCTGTAGCCAATAGGAGGACTTTGTCACATTTACTTTCCATCTCAAATACTATTCACTAGATCGAGTTCTGATGAGGCATGGCCCTTTTGTAAATCCGGTGAACAGTTCCCCTGTTACTCCTTTTTGCCCTCCAGTAGAGAAGAATAGGGAAGGGTTTTCCTTACCTGCTCAGACTACAGCCATGTTCCGAAGTGGTGAAAAGCAAGAGGGGCTGGCAAAGTGCAAATCGCTCTGGGATCCATGACCAGATATCTCGCATCTCTTTCACACTGACAATTCCAGACTCGAAGTTCTCGGCATGAACTGCTAAATGCACATTCTGCCTGAGAAATACAACACAAAACATTGAGAAGCAATGATTTATCAACAAAACAAGTGTCAAACTACTGACCAGTAACACGCAAAGACATGTTACACTAAATGAATGCTACACAAACACTAAAATGTTCACTACAATGAACACTGGAAGACCCTAGTAGATATGCTGTTGTTCAATACTCCAGCCCATGGGATTAGAAGGCCATAACCTAGTGAAGATAATAATCTACTGCAGTTTAACATAATCCTCAAGGGATAGTGATTTGGCCTTAATGAGATATCTGGAGCATTTCCTCTGTATGACAGCTGTGGCTTGCATCTTTTATATAGAGGACACAGAATCCCAGACTGGTTTGGGTTGGAAGGGACCTTAAAGCTTATCCAGTTCCAACCCCCTGCCATGGGCAGCGACACCTTTCACTAGACCACGTTGCTCCAAGTCCCATCCAACCTGGCCTTAAACACTGCCAGGGATGGGGCAGCCACAGCTTCTCTGGGCACCCTGTGCCAGTGCCTCAGCACCCTCACAGGGAAGAATTTCTGCCTAAGATCTAATCACAATCTCCCCTCTGTCAGGCTAAAGCCATTCCCTCTTGTCCTGTCCCTACAGGCCCTTATAAGATGCTCACAATGGTAAGAAAGCAAACCCCCCCTTCCCTGAGGGGTCCAATACAATAGTAAGAACTGTTTCATGGCTTTTAAACTTTCATTATTACTTGAAGGTAATAATACTACTAATCACCATCATCATTTCAACCAGCCTTCATTTCTCAGATTAAATAAGCACAGACCCCAGAGCCTGGGGACTGCACCAGCCATGGCTGACGTTAAAGACATTTAAAATGCAGGAGTGACAGCCAAATAAAAGTTTAAGTGATACAGGAACTTATGCAAGACTGGGCATAATTACTGGGCAGCTGTTAGTTACAAGAAGCTTTAGGCAGCTTGCTCTGCATGCAGGGGCTCAGTTGCAAGTATCTTCCAACTTATTTTTTTTCTATTTTTTTTTGACAATCACACAATCTTTCAATATTTGACAATATTTGACAATCTTTCCTCTAAGTTTCACAGAGCATAAAGAGAATCTCAATGCTACATATCTGCATGTATCTGAATTGCTTAGATCACTCCCCAAAAAACACAAACTATATGGGTTTTATTATGTTTCTTTTCTGTAGTGCCAAGAAATCAGCAGCATTTGCACTGCTCTTGACTGGGGTTCTTGCCTGGTGCTACCTTAATGTCAGCACTGCCAGTGAAGTGCCCCCTTAGGTCACTCAGGAAAAAAAAAAAAAGTAAAATGACTGCTTTCTCTACCAAAATGAACCAAACCACTGCTTGCATTGCTGCCCTGTGTTATTTAATTAGCAAGGAACTTATGTGGACACCTCTTTAAGCAAGCTGCAACTACTTTAAAATACTACAACTACTTTAAAACTTGCATTATCACTACCTAGGACATTATTTGTGCAAGCAAATAAGCTTGTACAGCAAGCTGAAGGAGAGATCAACCAAACAAAGTAAGAGCCAACACTTGAACCCACTTCTTCAGAATCTTACTTTAGGACTCAGCCCTCCTGGTCCTGTCTGGTCTGCAGTTACAGGCTGGTGGCACTAAGGAACAGAGCTGAGAAACAACGCCTTGGTTTCCATTCATCAGGAATTCTATTTTTCTCACATTCAAGGAATTAATAAACATTCAGGGCAGTCAACTAGTTTATTACAGTGGCTTTCTGGAGGAAAAGTAATGATGATAAAACAGGCAAACTTCATAATTATTTGTATGCTTGCTCTGTGCATTTTCACACTGATGTGATCTGTTTAGGCAACTAAACTTAAGTACTTGTTCCTAAAAGGCTCTCAACCTCAGCGTACCTTTTCTTTTGCCTCTGTTCCTTCTCCTGGCTACTATCAACTAGAGTTAAGGACTTCCCTACCCAGACCCCACTCAAAGCCTGTGTTCAGCACCATTCATAGTAACACATCACCTTCAGTACCCTATGTCTTCCTGCAACTTTTCCATGTGGGTAAAATATCACAGAATCAGCCAGGTTGGAAAAGACCTTTAAGATCATCAAGTCCAACTGTTCCACCAGCACTGCCAAGGCCACCACTAAATCATGTCACGGAGGGCCTCATCTACATGGTTCATGAATACTTCCAGGGACGGTGACTCCACCACTGCCCTGAGCAGCCTGTTCCAATGCCTGACAATCCCCTTTGTGAAGAAAAATACCTGTCAGGTAGCTGTAGAGAGTGACGAGGTCCCCCCTGAGCCTTATGTTCTCCAGACTAAACCCCCCAGCTCCCTCAGCCATTCCTCATCACACTTGTGCTCCAGACCCTTCACCATCTCCATTGCCCTTCTCTGGACCTGCTACAGCACCTCAATGTCTCTCTTGTAGTGAGGGGCCCAGAACTGAACACAGGATTTGACGTGCAGCCTCACTAGTGCCCACTACAGGGGGATGATCACTGCCTTGGCCCTGCCTGGCCACACTACTTCAGCTTTATCAGCTATAGCTTTTTCAGCTATATCAACTCTACAACAAGATCTTCTGAATCAACTAGAAAGCATTTATCATGGTGTTGGCCATTTAAGACTATTCCTATCCCTTGAATGTCATGGCAAATCATTTATATGTAATGTCACCATTCAGTTAATAAATGGAAACCATAGCTTGACAAAAGGATATGAAATAAAATGACCTGCTATTGGCCCAGGCATAAGTCACAGCTTATGACTATGACATAGCTTATGACTAAAACCTGTGTCGAGACCAGTGTCAGTACAGCCTGCACCCACATCACACCAAACTGCTGCTTCACAAAAATAGAAGGGTTTTTTTGGACAGGAGTCGGAAAACTACAAGCTGAGTTACAAGTGTCTAACCCGTATCCATCCTTGCATTTTGGACAGTATTTCTCTAATGACACTGAAAATCATCTGCTTCAGTTGGGTAGCTGCTGTTCAGAGCAGTAAATGAGTAAAACTGAACAGCACAGTTTGGCAAAGAAAAAACCCCAATGTTTTGGTTAGTATTTGTTAATGAAAATTAAGTTTAGTCTTCACCACTCCAGAGGCCTTTAAGGGTTCTCTAGTAAGAAACCAGCACTTGGAAACCACACTAAATTCGGACAGGCACTGCCACCAAAAAGTCCACCTCTAGAACTGAACAAAGTCACTAATCTTTTACCCTGCATTAGCGTTTTCCTCAGCTCTTCATGTTGGCTTATTGGGATTGGCATGACAACTTGCTATCAAATGCTGATGTTGGAAAGATGTGCAACTTTATTATCCTAAAGGAAATTCAATTTAGAGAAGCAGCACAATTTAGAAGTTTTATAAAGCAGCTTATTTGCTATTTTCATAGGAATGTTGTTTTTTACATCTGTATCATAAATAAATTGAGATCCAGAGACCTCAATGTTCCTGAAGATAAGCCAATGCTGCTGATGTGCGGTAGGCTGCTGTCACAGTGGATATCTCTGTGGTATGCCAAGGCAACAAATACCACACTCCAAGGTCTGACTCACTGAATTACATCTTCCTGCTCTGTTCTGTTTTGGGCTAAATCTGATCTGGTCAGCATTATCTTTAAAATCCATTATAATTTCAGTTAGAGCATAAATACGTGGTACAAGTGACATGCTGTTGGTCAGTCGCACATGGCAATAGAAGCCATATGTGGTGCATAAGCCTGAAACATAATCCTGTGTTGAGATCACTGTCAACAGACACCCTGTACCTAAGTACCCTCAAAACTATGTGCTTCCTCACAGAAATCAAGGCTTTCTGCTTTCAGAACCCTGTAACTGCAGTAAAATAAAACATGGACACTGAAGATTTGCTTGGCTAGAATTAACAGCCTGCTGATTTCTTAGAGGTAAAATCCTTAACACACAGAGCAGGATACAAAATGTGCTCTGATAAGCCTGTTAAGGTGTTATTTCAGACATGAAAACATGAGTAAATTAATTCCAATTTCAATTTTATAGATTAGTACAAGTGTCAGTGTGCATCACTCACTGAAGTTAACTCAGGGCACCTGCAACAAGGCCAGGGTATTCTCAAAGGCATTAATTTAAACCCATACACCTGTGGTATTTCAGACTCACAGGGCAGTCTTTCTTCTTTCCAAGTTCTCTGCTTATCAGATATCACAATCCACTGGGTTTTGTTCTTTAAGATTTGCTTTTCAGGCCAAGACTTGATGAATGACTTCGTTAACCACTAACGCTACATGGCTGAGTAACTCTGACCTTCTTGACACAGGAAAACGATCTTGTCTCCTTGCCTCTAAAACCCCTACCTACTTAAAAATAAATATAATCTAGTATGATTAGAGACAAGTGACTTGTAGGAGTGTGCCAAGTTGGGTTCAGTCCAACATCTTTCCAATTAACTGCAGAAAGCTTGCAAAGAGGAAAAAGAAAGCTGAGGATATCTCACATCTACTGCAACACCATAAACCACATTTGGATGTGTTTCTGAAGACACCACTTGAGATGTTTTAAAGCAATACTTTTTCTTCCAGCGTGGAAAGGACTTAAATCCCACTGTTAACATTACTCTTTTCCACTCTGGAAAACACAAGCTTGTTGCATGGAAGCACTCTTGTATGGCTGGACCTTATCTTACATCTTTGCAGGTGCTTTGAACTAACTTTTCAGGAGTGCACTCAGGACGCGTTACACAGCAATCAGATGTGGGGATTGCTGTGCTGCTTCTCCTGCCCCAGCAGCAGCCACAAGGACAGCCTCAGAAAGAATAACCAGCCAAAAAAACAAGAAATGAGCAAAGTGCAAAGATTCAAGTGGTTGAACCTACCTTCTTTGAGATGTAATACTGCAAACAGGAGGGGTGCAGTGGGTATGGAATTGACAGAAGGAGAATGTGTAAGGAGAAAGACAAAAAAAGATAGAAAAGATCAGTGATTGCCTGCATCCATGACAAAGTGAAGGAAAGGATCCTGGAGAGAAACTAACACAGTGAGGTTTGATTTGAATCACCAGGCATGAGAAAAACAGACAGAGGTTAAAATATTTCCTATTTCTAGGTTCTTTTTTTTTTTTCCCCTTTTTTGCTATCTGCTTGTAGGATGAACAATTCATCATCTCCTTGCACAGGCCAAACACATCTGGACAAGAGAACTCACATCTAATCGAGCACCGGTGATGATCTGAACTCTACCCAATGTGATGTGCCACGGCCTAATGGCCTTGTAATATTTGAGACTAACAGAGTCTTTTCCAAGAGATGAGCAAAATAAAGCACAAGTTAATTGTAAGTCAAACTGTAAGTCTAAATATAAACTGCTGGAAAAGAGTCGAGGGAGCTTTACATATATTTAGGCATATGGAAGAGGTTCAGCTGACATTTACATTATTTTATAGGCTAAAGTCTGCTACATATATATCTCCATACATATGGTATCTGCTTGCAACCACTGTAACTAATTCAGCAACACAACTGGCTGTAAGATATACCACTGGCTGGTACCTTTTGATTTTTGAAGATTTGGAGAAAATGAAACCATCCCTCTAGAATACCAAGTTCCATACATCACACCCACTGACCCCAGCAGATTTCCAGAAGTCATCCTCCCTTCAGAGGTCAGAACAGCTGATAAACTGTTCAACACTTCAACTTTGATTTCAAAAACAGCTGAGAGAAGTCTTCTGCAGCCACAGAAGGCCTTGGGAGAACCAGAATATCTCTACAGCACCAGCATTTACAAAAGCACCAGCATTCACACTTGGCAAGATGCTGATTTTGTTTAGATTAATGCATTCCTGCCTTTCCTATCTACATGGAGATGTCTTTTACTATCACACTGGAGCAGGATTTCATTTCTGCTGGCTTCACAGCTGGTTTTTCCTCCCCTCATTTCTGAAAAGAAATTCTGATCATGCAGTCACCTTTTGTATCACTATCCTCACTCTCCTCTTCCATGGTTCCTTCAAAATCATTATTTCTTTTACAGAAATAATCTTTTACAGAAAAAATCTTTTCCAGGAGCCTGTCACAAAATAGGACAACTCACGCCTACGATTAATATACTCTGGACTTTCAGCAGGCCTGCAGCCAAACTAATTTTCAAAGTAACCTGTAAGTAAGACTTACTTCTTCCTTGCTCTATTAAAATAACTCCTCAGTTAAGCAAACTTTTCCCAGCTGACAGAGTGTTTGCCTACTTACACTGCAGAAGCTGCTGAATTCACAGTCCTGGGCAGAATGAAATTGACATTTTATACAAATAATCTCATATTAAAAAAATTATTTTTCACATTTTTGGGGTACTTTTCCTCTGAGTATACTACCAGTGTTTCCCCCAGCCTCGCTAACACATCTTTTAGTTAAAAACAGCTTGTGAAAGACACTTCTGAGATCTAATACTTGCAATTAACACGTAGCTGTAAGAGGAAATTATGAATTAATCACTAAGCTATGAGAAAGTGTGTTGTTTCCCTTGTATCACAACATTTCAGTTACACTCCTTGTTACAATCCTTAATTGTAATGCTTAATTTTGCGGCTGCAGATTCTCCTGCAGAGATCAAAGATCAGCAGATACACCAGCACATATTGTGTCCCCAGCAGTCACCCAGGGCTGAGTGACCAACTGCTCACCACGCTGGACAGTTTCCTGAGGTCACTTGGACTGTCTGCAGCAAAAGCCCTACCTCTTCTGTTTGACTGTGATGCCCTTCTGCTGCAAAGCCTTCTCATTGGCCATCTGCAGCAGCTGGATCTCCTTCCGTGAGAAAAGGCGGACAGCAAAGGCCTTTTCCAGCAGCTTCTCTGGAGGCACTGACTTGGCAATGTCCCTCACAAACAGTCGGATGTCCTGCTGTATGCTGTCAGACTTCATGGGCTGCCCAGCTCTGACTTTGCGAAAAAACTTTAGAAGAGCCAGTGCCACGCGATAGAGAACTTTGTAGCCTTCCACCAGGAACACATCAAAGACCCGAGCGATATACACCATGGGTAGCTCTCCGAAGAGCCATCGCTGCCAGTCAGAGTACACTTCCAGCACATCCTCGGACACTGCCACCATCAGCTTATGCGCTGCCTGACAGTACTTGTTTGCCAGGTCTCCAAAGGTCATGCAAGATGACTCGAAAGCCAAGAACGTCTGGTCAATGAGCCGCTTGGACGGGTCATTGCAAGCAAGGATGCGACAAACCTGCTCAAAGCACTCAGCCTCGTCCTTGCTGTAGTGCAAGAGCAAAGCAACCACCGAGGGCAGTGCTGGGCAAAATGAGATATCTGGGAACTGATTCGCAATGCACAGGATGATCTTCCTGACCGCCCCGATACCTTCTGCATTCAAGCAGTATGTGGGGACCAGGGTGTCATCCACGAACTGTGGCAATGGAAGGGAGCTACTGCTGCGCTTCCCAATGATCTTCACCACAATGTCTCGGTACACGTTTGCATCCGGGGTGACTGTACGGCATGGGATATTGCTGAGAAGCTTGTGGTACACTTTGGCTCTCAGGCAGTGGTTTTTGGCCCAGTAGCCTTGGCGGGCCAGCTGCTTGAGCTCTGGGAGCTCGGGGCAGGTCAGCTCCTTCGCATCCTGGCTCTGCAAAGAACTGTCCATCTTGTCCCAGTCCACAAAGCGGCTGTATTCATCCATGGCTCCAGGAGAAGCAAATCAGAACTCATGAGAATGGAGATGCTATTTAGTCATCAAACAACTTGCAGCTTTTGCTGCAAAAGTAAAAAAAAAAAAAAAAAAAAAAGAGAGAAAGGTTTGACTAACAGGTAATATCCCATTTTCTTTAGGAGTACACACATACATTTAACTTGTTCCTGCAATGCCAAAACTGTTTTCTAAAGCAAAGAAAGTTAAAGATACATGCCCTTTTATTTTTTAAGTCAAGTTTTACTTCCATTCCTCCAGTAACACTTAAGTAATTTATCAATGGCAACCTAAGAGGTTGATGGTGAGGACACCTCCCCAGGAAGTGAGTTCTGTAACTGAAGGTCCAAGCTGAGACAGATCTTTATGTTAACTTCCCACTTTGAGAACAGAAGACTCCCACTTCCAAAATACCTATTGTAAAGTCTGTTCAATTTGCAACTGCTCCTCCTAATTCCCCGGGGAAGTAACTGTTACTTGTAGTATAAGGATGCAGTGTCACGAGCAGCTTTCACTGTCCTAACATGGTGTGGCCAGTGCCAAGAAACACTAGACCTCCTTCTAGCCACAGCCATGTGTTCTTGGCCATTTCTTTGTGCTGGTGCTAGCATTTGTGTGGCCACATAGTCACTGAGATCGTCAGCCTGGTTCAGTTTTTCTTTTCCATTGGATAAGATGCATAGCTGTCTGGTCAGCCAAATCATGGCATCTTCCTTCTGACTGCTTACAAATGTGACTGAAAATACCCCTCAGTTAAATCTTTCCTGAAAATCATAGCACTGAGGGGTTAAGAATTAGGTACACAGTCTTTCAAATGGAAGGCTCCTAGACCTATTTATATCAATACAGAAACCAAAGATATTCAAACCTGAACAATACTTTAGGAAAGAGTTAAAAATGAACCACACATGACAAAAGTGACTGTTCCAAGGCTAAGTCGGACAGGGCTTTGAAAAACCTGGCCTAGTGGACAGTATTCCTGCCTGTGGCAGGGGGTTGGAACTGCATGAGCTTTAAGGTCCCTTCCAACCCAAACCACTCTGCAGCTCTGTGAAGCAGACCGCCTTTTCTAGCTGCAGTACAGGCTCGTCAGCTTAAAACAGTTTCATTAAACTGCTTCTGGTCCTATGCTTGCACACACACTGATCAAACCACCCTCTAGAGGGCCTGCTGCCACCACAATTAAATCTTACAGATTCACACCTCTGCAACAGCACCAGCAGCTGAAAGATCAGGTTCTGGCCTCCAGTTTCTCAAACCGCATGTTTACATGATCTCCTAGTTGGCTCCAGCTTTAAAGTACACCTGTATCCCAGCAGAGAGAAGGACTCCAACCACTACTGGCAATGAATGAGCTATAACCAAGTCAGTGCAAAGCTAGAAGGGAGATTCAATAAAAGTGAATGAATAACAGCAAGCAATGGGTTTATCCACTGCTGGAACACCCATGCCCACGTGCCCTCAGAGCCAGAGTAAAGCTGGGAAGCACAAGGCAGCTGGTGCTGCACACTCTGCAAAGACAGAGAATCCCTATAAACCACAACTGGCCTATAAAACTGTTTTGTGCAATTAAGACATTATATAGCAAGGTTAAATCAACAAAAACACATGCTCAAATGCTTCTAAAGAACTTTAAGTTATTCTTGTGTCAACAGACTGCAGAATGCATGGCCTCGACACGTATCAGACTGGTCTTTCATACAAGAAGTGCATTAGAATGATTTGAAACTCATAAGGTAGATATCCTCCGTACTTCACTGCAAGAGACTAAAACATTTGTCTCAAGCAGACAGAAGTTCATACACATACAACTAGAATTAGCTTGGATGGTTATATATTTAATCAGGACAGTTTAAGATTCTGACTAAATATTAATCAGGGTACTTTGGAATCACACACTGAAACTACAAAATATAACTCATCACTTAAAAGGCTGGCAACAACACACATTTCAGTCAACTTTTGAATGGCTCTTCTCTACCAAATATCTACTGTTTCTTATTTGTTTTTTAATAAAAAAAGATATTTTTTCGTTCATTTTTGTACATCAAGAGGAATACAGCAATGCTTACCATGCTCACCATTTCTTTTTGGTGTATTCCTCCATATCTGATATTACTTTTCAAACTGCAATTAAAGGAGGCAACACATTGTCTTGACTTCAATTCTAGCAATACGATATGTTAGGATGTTGAGGAATGATGCCCCTCAGTGTGAGCTGAGAGCACGTGTTCAGGATGTGCAGACAGTAACGGCAGGATAACAGTCCTTTGCAGAGTCAGTGTCAACTCCATGAAAGTTAACATTCTTCTGTCATTCTCCACCTGGGAATCATAGAGAAACACATGATTTTGAATTCAAATCCTAGAATAAGATCCTTGTGGGGAAGAGAAATTTAATCTTATTTAGCAGTGGCCAAAGCATGGAGAGATGAGTAATTCTGTTCACGGCCACTTCAGTATAGAAACTGTTTCTATCCTCGGCTTGCTGCAGTCTCCACTATGCAACAATTTCCCCCTTCTGCCATCATCCCTTGGGAACTGCTTATATTTATACTAAGGAGGGTTAAAAAAAGGTCCATCATAAGAGACAGCTTCTAAGCTCCTCAGAGTTACATCTCCGCTGTGCTTTTTCCTGTAAACCTTTGTCTCCCTCTTCCTTACTCTTTCCTATTTTCTACCATTCAGAGTCACAAGCATATTTGAAGTTTGCATTTAGAGAAATTTTTCCCTCTGGAAGTTATTGCCCTCTCCAGAAACTACTGAATTTGAAGAGTATGTGCTCCTCAGCAAGCTCACTGAAGTCTGTGAGCTAGAGGATGGAAGTCAGACTGCCAGAACTTTTGATTTGAGCTTACAGTTTTCCACAGCTGGGTAAGTCTGCTGGGCCTGCAAGTAAGTCTGGCTGCTTCTGCTTTTCAAAGCTCTCGATGCTGCAAGACAAAAATGTCAGCAAAGCAAATGGGCATTGCCAAGGTTGCCAGAGCCCTTAACTGTGCTTGCAAATCCAACAGAATTACTGTGCTTCAGTGTAATGGTGCATAGCTCCTGACTCTCCGCCAATAGCTACTGTAAGCCAGCAGGCCTCAAATGGGAAGTACTTACTTGCCAGGGGAGAAGAGCCCAAGAAATCTCAGGAAGATTCCAGCCAGATTACATCTCCCATCCCACTCCGGAATCCTCCTCTATCCATCCCTCTGGACAAGCTCTCTGTTCTGGCAGCCATGTAAAGAGCAATGTTTAATTTGGAGCTGATGGGAACAGGAGACAAAAGTTGCCTCCCGTTCAGTAGCAAAGCGGTAGCTGGTCAGGGCTGTCTCCTACCCATCTCTCCTATACTGGGGGAGCAAGCAGGCAGTACATACTGCTATATCTGGAGGGATGGAAGGGTGGAGTGTCAGTTAAGGTGTGAAAATAGGCAAGAATAGCTGTATAAGAGTGCATGTCAGAAAGTCCCACCTTCACAGAATCATAGAATAGTTAGGGTAACCCTCTGGCTAAAGTAACTTTACAGAAGTTAGCATAATGCTGTGGGAAGTATCTTTCAACTGGACACAGATCAAGAGTATGGATCAGCACCTGAACTGCACAGAACTGAAATGCTTTCAAGTACCTGTTAGAATACAACTATACAGGATTGTGAAAATTAGAAAAATGTTTACACTACTCATAACAACAACAAAGCTTGAAAGTTGTGTGTACCTTGCTTAACGGGAAGCAGTTATTATCCTTTTTGATCAGACTTACAGAACAGCAGGGATTAACACACAAGAACAGAACCAGGAGAAAAAGCTCTTTTTCTTAAGAACCACTACAACATTTTGAGATTGTCAGGTCTACTGGTCTATAATGGAGCTTTTCAATGTAACATAAAAAACAACCCATGCAAGTGAGAAGTAGAACTAGAAAAATGCTATTAAAGATGTGCCAGAAACAGCTGCAAAGCAGGCAAGATTTCTCAAGGTTAAGTTTAAACTATGAAGGAAAGCAAGTAATCACTACAACTGAAACCCAAGCAATGGCCATGGCAACTGAACTGGCAGGATTTCAAGTCAGTGACTGAATCATTAGGAAATATTTAGCTTGCTAGAATGGCCACATTTTCCATTCCATTCCCTTACTTCTCCCCATTGTCATTTGGGCAACTTTCAGAAGACAGCCAAAAACTGCACTGAATTTGAAGGGAATGTGCAGCAGAAGCCAGGGTGAAAGTCATATTCTGGTATTGCTTGAGATGAAAAACTCTATCAAAATGTCCAAAAATATATCAGCAGGAAAAGAGAAGATTTGAATGGCAACTTAGCTTCATTATGGGGAATATAAAGCTACAATTTTATTGAAGATAACACGGCTAGGGACAACTTTAATAATTATTCTTTGCTTTCCAAAACGCAGAAATTGGTCAACTGAAATACCTGAAGCACAACAACTCAGAGGACAATTGTTGCTTTCAAATCCAGAGTACCTGCAGCGCTCCACAGTAGTGAAATATCTACATCCTAATCTTAAAAGTAAATTCCAACTTTGGTAAAACCTGAGATTTGATACTGCTTTTAATAGACACAAGAGAGTTTCCTAAAAAATCAAATCACAGAATCCCAGACTGGTTTGGTTTTGAAGGGACCTTAAAGCTCACCCAGCTCCACTCCCCTGCACAGGCACGGACACCTTCCACTAGACCTTCTAATTAATTAGGAAAACTTTGTCCCTTGTTCCATGTAGGAGCTCTTGAAACTTTGTGTCCTGGAAGTTTGACTAGAGATTAACATCTTATTAAGATACTTCATGCAAATCTAGGGTAGGTGCTCTATAACAAGAACCCTAAACTTCTGAAAATACCATTTACTCTTACCCGTGGACAGTTACCTTGGATTCAGGTATTTGTACTGGACAGATACAGATAGAGACTGATGACCAAATGGTTCGCATGCATTTTTAGAAGGTGCTAACAGAAAGCAGGTATCTTCTTTTCCTGCCCTACAAATCAAGACTAATGCTGAAATCCCAGACCTGCAGGATACTGTTTGCTGTTTATACTGTCAAGCAGTGATTTAGCCAGGGAAAAGGCTCACATCTCCTCTTTCATAACCTCATTAAACTAATCCTTGCAGAAGCCACATAGACAGATAATGAGAGCCGCTTCCTCAAGCCTGCTAGCTATTAGTCCTCATCGCAGCAAAAGAAAATGAAGCCCAAACCTGAGTAGATGATTCCTCATCCTTGAGGAATACTCAATCATGTCCGAGATGTTTGCTTCATACACCAAAGAATCTGACAGAAGAACAAAGCAACACAGCAAGACAGTAATAACTGCAGAATAAAAGACAATGAGCAGACAGTTCCTCCCTTCTCCCCCAGTACTTGAGTTCATTCTGCCGTTCTCCCTCAGCCCAGCACTACAGCAGCACACCTTGACATCTCTGCCCTATGGATCTGGAAACACAACTGGACACCATGATGCTGTCCTCCCTTTCCCAAACACCTCCTGACTGGAAGTGTGTTTTGCCACATTTACAGCTCCAGTTACTTCCCATGCCATGTATCACTGAGGAAGATGTGTGCATCAGAGCCAAAGTTAAGCGCCCCATTTAGAACCAGAAAAAGCTGAACACAACTACCTCATCGGGTGTAGAAGAGCAATCTGGACTACAGTGATGCACTCCCGAATGATAATCGTTTTTGGTAGAGCACACAGAGTTCATGGATTGCTTTTAATGCTATTAAATGCAGTTGGATCCCTAGGATTTGCCCTGGGCACTGTGTGCAGCACAAGCTGGGTGCCAGGAATACGATTCTGGATAATGTTCAAATGCTAATTTACCAATAACAATGGGGGGTTAGTTCCTGCTCCCTGCTGGGCTTTTTTAATATCCTTACGGGACAAAGTCGAGAAACCTCTCCCTTTCCTGAGTAACTGGTGAATGCCTGATATCAGAGTACACTACAAGGCAAGCCATTTTAGGCATCCAGATGATTTATCTTGGGATGTCACTGCTGCATATGAAGGTCTGTACTAGAATCCCATGCTTCCATTCTTAGGAAAATACTATTGTCTTCTTAAGCATGGTCTTTAAATCACCTGTGATTAATCTATCATGTACTTTATTACAGTCAGAAGTTCAGACACACAAGGAGCTCTTCTCTGCAGGCCACATAAACAACAGTAGCTTATATTCAGAAGACTCTGTATCCCTTACATCTGCAAGCACTTCAGTAGAAAGCAGCACCCCCTTCCTCCCCATCCCCTGCCCTGGGATGACATGAGCACTTCTGAACATAGAATCATAGAATAGTTAGTTGGAAAGGACCTTAAGATCATCTAGTTCCAACCCCTCTGCCATGGGCAGGGACACCTCCCACTAAACTGTGCCACCCAAGGCTCTGTCCAGCCTGGCCTTGAACACCGCCAGGGATGGAGCATTCATGCTCAGTCACTGCTGATCCTGTGAGCTGTACTGACCATTGAGATGCCAGAGGTACCAAATACACACACAGACCCCAAATAAGATAAAGTCTGAAGAAAAAAAAAAACCCCAAAACAAAAAACCAACAAACCACAAACCCAAAATGCTTATTGAAAAAAAAAAAAAAAAAAAAGAAGACAAAAGAAATGGTTAATGGCTCTACAAAGGGCCAAAAAGGCTAAAGAACAGAGCATTGTAAGAGGATACTGAGTGGTAAATACTACCAAACACATAGATCTGAGGCTTTCTGTCCTGTCTACATCTTAAAACCCCCAAGGATCAACTGATAAAGAGGAGAATTTCTATCTTCTTCCCCTCCAAACAAAAACACCATTTCATAATGAAAAAATAATCAATGTAGAATTCCAAACTAGTCGTCCATTATTTTGACTACAATTTTAAAATCAAAATGCTTTCATAATAACAGACGTGTTGCTGAGGTTATAATCTTAGTGTATATTGTTAATCTCTAGTTTTACTGGAGGGGAAAGACTTTGGGAAAACTAGTTCTGCTAGAAGGCCAGTAAGATAGTTAAGAGCCCAGAGCACATGATATATAAGAAGGGGCTTATATATATGTTGATGGTGTTTTTTTCACCCACATGCCTGTTCTGAGTAAACCTAAAAGGACTTAATGTACTTGACATGCCTACTCCTCTGTCTAGTGTCACTGCATTGGCCAATGGATTCAAAGCCTCTCAACTGGAGGAGAGGGCTCAAAGGCATATTGAAACGTGAAGCAGGGGCAGGAATCCTGTCTCCATACAGAACCAGATTACCAAAACCTATCCAAACAAAACAAAGAACTCCAACAGTCCTCCACAGCCCCCACATTGGCATGCTTTTATTAGTCCTTACCTTAAGACTAGTCCTTGTATAGATCTTCTTATGACTTACTCCCTCCTGCTGGGCCTGTTGGTGAAAAACATAAAAATCAGACTGTTTTTAAATAGTGCATGGGACAACATCCATGTGCACTGGGTACCACTGACTTTCACACCTTTAAAAAGCCCGAAGGTATCAGCCTGCACTTCTACATGGCTTCCAACATCCATACTTGCAATTGTGGTATAGAGAACAAGATGACAAATATCCTCACAATAGAGAAGAGCAGATAAATAACCACATTATTAAAGTGCTTACACACAAACAACTAATTTCTGTCTCTAAAAACACATGCAGAATTACTACTTCTGGCACCTTTGTCATAAATACCTTTAGCTAATCTCACTGTACCTTACTGCTGTGTTCCCCCCAGTTTTACTGTGAAGTAGACAACTCTCATTAAACAGGCAGCTTCTGGAGCAGGTCTCTCCTCCTGGGACTAACAGGGGTATCTGCTGCACAGCAAGGGCATTTCAGACCCCAGATCTACAGCTTTCACTATTTAGATCCCCAGTTATTAAAAAAAACCCCCACAACTCAACTATATTCTGAAGATCTGCAGTGGAGAGTGGATTTAGCTCAGCTTACTTGCTGAGGGTTGATAAAACAGGCCCTTGTCCTGTTAGGTACAAATGTTAGAACTAATTTGATGAACATTATTTTTCTTTGCAAAGGAATGATATTCAGTTCAGCAGATTTTCAAATAACCCAATTTTAGTTTCCTGCAAAATACAGTCATTAAAACTTTGTGTTAATTCTCCCTTTACTTGTTTCTCCCTGAAAAACGTAACAAAATAATTCACTGTTGGTACAGCTACACCAAAGTACATAGACCTCACAGCAGCTTTCCAATATCTGAAGGGCCCTAGAAGGGTGCCAGAGAGGGACTCTTCATCAGGGACTGTAGGGATAAGACAAGAGGTAATGAGTTTAAAGTGAAACAGGGGAAGTTCAGGTTAGATATAAGGCAGAAGTTCTTTCCTGTGAGGGTGGTGAGCGCTATCACAGGTTACCCAGAGAAGCTGTGGCTGCCCCATTCCTGGCAGTGTTCAAGGCCAGGTTGGACGGCGCTTGGAGCAAACTCCTCAAGTGGAAGGTTAGTGGAAGGTGTCCCTGCCTCTGGCAGTGGGGTTGGAACTGGATGATCTTAAAGTCCTTTCCAGCCCAAACCATTCTATGATTCTATGGAAGTTACACCTATGGGTTAACATAATGTAGACCCCAAGTACAATTAAGCATGTCCATTAATACAGACACTGGCAGGCTATGAGATTTGAGCTTCTTTCCTGAGACAGTGAGAATAAATAACATGTGGTCTTTTGCGATGTGTCTAAAAGCTCAGGTAATTGTCTTCCAACTTTAAAAGTTATGCAAGAGGAGAACAAATGAGATATGGTAAAGCCTAGAAGTCTGAACACCACAGCTAGGAGCACTTTCATATGTTAATCTAATTTAAAACAGTTGATTCCACAGCTGGACATCTCCAGCACATACTTCCACCAATACACATGGACTTCAAGCAAGTCAATCATTAATACAGTGCAATTAAATCTATTTTTATATCAGAAAGAGCACGTGACTGCCTGGGCAAGCACTAAAAGTGCAAATGGCTGGAGATCAGCATCAACCAGCCAAATACCACTGCACCCCTGCCGCAACACACCGCATGCAAATGTGTCAGGATACTGCAAATTAAACCTGACAATAAAGGAATCCCCTGACAAGCCGACATTCAAAAGAAACTCTGGTTCTTCAGCTCTCAGTCACAATTCAAGGTTATGTATAGATGCAATAGAAATAGCTATTTTTCTTTCAAATCATTAACACAGTTTATCTATTTTGAGTGTTACCATACAGCATGCATCCAAGACAGCCTAACACCACTGTTTTAACAGATTCTCCAATCTAACAGGCAGGGCAGCTATATCCTAAAGAGCCAGAAGAACAGCAAGGACTAAATTCGTGGTCTGTTGCCAATAATTTGCTTCCCACTAACTCAGCTTCGGCACTAAAGCAAAGGCATTAATTTGCTTGTCACTGACTCAGCTTCAGCACTGAAGCAAAGGCACTCAGGATCTAACCAAATGCCAGGATAGCAGCATCAGATTGCAATAATCTTGCTGTGGGATGTGGGTAGAGACGTGCAGTGTGGACTGTTCTGCTTTACTTGCTTGCAGGGTTGTTACAGTGCAGGAATAGCTGGTGTTTTCATTTTTCTTTACAGCTTAGATTATAAAGCTGGCCAGTGAAGGCGGCTCTGCAAGATTTCAAATGAACAGAATGAAGAAGCAAAGACAGCCATGGGGAGAAAACAAAAGCTGCAGTAAAATGAGAGAGCTGGGAAGAGCCCAGGTGCTTAACTATGTGATGGATCCACAGACAGCCTGCTAGAAACATTTACTTGGCACCATTTAATTATTAACAGCAAAAGAGAAGCAGAAAGCTGCTTTCCCTTGTGTTCACATTCTAGCTGCAAGAAGACCTGCAAACTTTCAAATATTAATGACAGAAAAGACATTGAGTACAAAGATTCCTAATCATAGTGCAACACTATCCACAACAATTTTTGCAAATTACAAAGGACATGTCATGTATTGCTTGGGAGCAACAAAGAGCCAGCATAAAATGTCCTTGGATTACAGTTATCAGTGCTGTTCCTACAAAGTAACTATCTTTGAGAGAAGTGTTTTGCAACATGGCTTTAACTGCTAGTGACTTCACAAAGAAAGAAATTCTAACAGGTAGGGAATTCCTTTTTCTGGGAATTCAGAGCCCTGGATGTGATCCACGTAATTTCTGTGCTCTGGGTATTACTGGATAATCTGACAACACCACTGGGATTTCCTGTGAGCCAGAAAAGCTTTCAGATGCTTCAGCTTCCTGCAGGAATTGCACATAAAATGGCAAGGTTTTGAGACGGCACAGTGCAATATGGAACCACCCACTTCCCTCTCATCACAGCCCCAGAGCACTGCAAGATTTCATCCACCCACGAGGCTAGACTCAGCCAAGCACATAGCATCTTCGCAGTTATTTCTCTCCAATTCATGGGCACAGAAAGGCCAAGGAACATTTCAGCAAGTTCTACCTAACCCCTAAACACCATGTTCAGCTGAGAAACATTCCAGCAGCCCCCATATCCCAACAGCAACCTTCTGCTTAAGGATGTGCTGTACATACGTACATGTTTATGTCAGGGATAGGCTGGAGAGTATGGAACTCTGGGGACAGTTGATCAGTCCACAGAGAGTTTGTGGGACAGGGTTAAAGGGAGAGCAGCGATGGGAGACATTATTGTGGGGCTCTGTTACAGACCGCCTGATCAAGAGGAAATCTGTGGATGAAGCACTCTAAAGACATATAGGAACAGTCTCACGCTCACAGGCCCTTGTTCTCATGGGGGAATTCAAGCACTCCCATATCTGCTGGAGGAACGGTATGGCTGTTGGGACCAGTCTTGTTCAACATCTTTGTTGGTGACATGGACAGTGGGACTGTGTGCACCCTCAGCAAGTTTGCTGATGACACCAAGCTGTGTGGTTCAGTTGATATGCTGGAGGGAAGGGATGCCATCCAGACGGACCTTGACACTCTTGTGAGGTGGGCTGATGCCAACCTGATGACGTTTAACCATGCCAAGTGCGAGGTCCTACACCTGGGTCGGAGCAATCCCAGGCACAGCTACAGGGTGGGCAGAGAAGAGATTCAGAGCAGGCCTGCAGAGGATTTGAGGGTGTTGGCTGATGAGAAAATGAACATGAGCTGACAGTGTGCACCTGCAGCACAGAAAGCCATTCGTATCCTGGGCTGCATCAAAAGAAGCGTGACCAGCAGGTCGAAGGAGGTGATCCTGCCCCACTACTCTGCTCTTGTGAGACCTCACTTGGAGTACTGCGTACAGTTCTGGTGTCCTCAACATAAAAAGGACATGGAACTGTTGGAACAAGTCCAGAGGAGGGCCACGAGGATGATCAGGGGACTGGAGCACCTCCCGTATGAAGACAGCTGAGAAAGTTGGGGCTGTTCAGCCTGGAGAAGAGAAGGCTGTGTGGAGATCTTCCAGTATCTGAAGGGGGGCTATAGGGATGCTGGGGAGGGACTGTAGTGATAGGACAAGGGGTAATGGGTTAAAACTTAAATGGGGAAGTTTAGATTGGATATAAGGAAGAAATTCTTTACTGTGAGAATGGTGAGGCACTGGAATGGGTTGCCCAGGGAAGTTGTGAATGCTTCATCCCTGGCGGTGCTCAAGGCCAGGCTGGACAAAGCCTTGGGTGGGATGGTTTAGTGTGAGGCATCCCTGCCCATGGCAGGGGGTTGGAACTAGACGATCTTGGGGTCCTTTCCAACCCTAACTATTCTGTGATTCTATATATCTCAGTAAGCAGTTCCTAGATAAAGACCAACACAAGATTAAACTTGTAATAAAATTTTATGTTTGTAAAAAAGATTTCAAAATATTCCAATTTTTGTGCACTCCCAATCACAAACACAGGCTGGGGGAGACTGGATGGAGCAGTCTTGAGGAGAAGGATTTGGGGATGCTGGGTGAGGAAAAGCTCCCCATGACCCTGCTTCATTGTGTGCTTGAGCCCAGAACCTTCCTTTGTGCTGGGCTGCACCCTAGAGCGTGAGCAGCAGGTTGAGGGAGGGGAATCTCCCCCTCTGATGCACTCTGGGGAGACCCCCCCTGCAGTCCTGCACCCAGCTCTGGGGCAGCAGCACAAGAGGGATGTGGAGCTGTTGGAGTGAGTCCAGAGGCCACGGAGATGCTGCGAGGGCTGGAGCAGCTCTGCTCTGGAGCCAGGCTGAGAAAGCTGGACTGGTTCAGCCTGGAGAAGAGAAGGCTCCTTAAGGGGAGACCTTAGAGCAGCTCCAGTGCCTAAAGTGGCTGTACGAAACCTAGAGAGGGGCTTTGGACAAGGGCCTGTAGGGACAGGCCAAGGGGGAATGGCTTTAACCTGACAGAGGGGAGATTGAGATGAGCTCTTAGGCAGAAGCTCTTCCCTGTGAGGGTGCTGAGGCGCTGGCACAGGGTGCCCAGAGAGGCTGTGGCTGCCCCATCCCTGGCAGTGTTCAAGGCCAGGTCAGATGGGGCTTGGAGCAACCTGGTCTGGTGGAAGGTGTCCCTGCCCATGGCAGGGGGTTGGGACTGGATGAGCTTTAAGGTCCCTTCCAACCCAAACGATTCTGCGATTCTATGAAAACACTCGAGGAAGAGGCTGCAGAACACAGGTGCTGCGTTTCGAGAGCTCTTACGTGAAAAAAAGCCGCTCCTCTAACCGGGACCATCTGGCAAAGTGTAGCTGTGTGTCTGGGCAGCCTCACCAGGACCAGCAGGACGCGCTGGTGGCTCACCCGGGTCTTGACCTATTTTGCAGCAGCAGCAGCAGCAGCAGCATCATGCGCTCCAGCCACGCCACGAGCCGACCAAACGCCTCCCCGGATCCCCCCGCGCCGCACAACCCAAGGGGCAGAGCCCGGGGCACACTGGCCCACGGAGAGCGGACAGCGCCAGGGGCTGCCGCCGCCCACGGAGCAGCGCCTCGGGGCCACGTCCCGCCCCTCCCCAACAGCTCCCACCTCGCAGGGCACGGCGGCGACCCGCGGCCCTGCACCAAGAGAGAGGCCGAGCGCGGCGCCCGCGTAGGTGGCCTGACCACGGCAGGGCCCGGAGAAAGGCCCCCTCCGGTCCTGCCCAAGGCGCCTCCAAGGTCCCGGTTCCCAGTTCCTCTCTCCCCTTCCCCAGCCATGTCCCGACGCCAGCGGAGGCCCGCCCACCACGTCCCCCCCTTACCGAGACCACCTCAGCACCGCCGCCGCCGTCAGCACCGGGCACGGGGGGAGCGGGGAGGGGGCGAGCAGGGGCCGCGCGCATGCGCACAGGGCACGGCGGCGGGACGCCTGCGCGCATGCGTTCTGCTGGGCGGTGCGAGCACGTGTGTGGCGTCCCGGTGTTGAGGGAGCGTGGGTGAGGGTGTGTGTGGCGATTAGGGGTGGTATGGAGGGCTGTGAGGTGCGATATGCGGGTAACATGAGTGGTGACAGGGTGTGAGGGGTGACGTGGGGAGTGACATGAGGGGTGATGTCAGTGGTGACATGAGTGGCTGTGAAAGGTGATGGGGATTGTGAGGAATGCCGGGTGTGCTTTAATGGGTTGGGGGGGAGGGATAGTGGGGGGCTGTGAGGGATTGGGGGGTGTGTGGGGTGAGAGGCAGTGATGAGGGGCTTTCAAGTGTGATCGTGATGGGGGGTTTTGAAGGGTCAGTGGGGTGAGGGGAGATGGGAAGTAAGAAGGGTTAGAGGCAGTGAGAGGGGACAAGAGAGGGGCTGTGAAGGGTGATAGTGAGGGGTGATATGGGGCTGTGTTGAGGGGGTGGGAGGTGACAGTCAGTGGATGGATGGTGCTGCACTATGAGCAGCAGGGCTGTGGGATGCATCAGTGCTGGGTGAGGAGGCCTCAGGCTTGTGAGTCTGTGCTGGAGGCTGCACTGTTCACTGACCCTGCAGAACTTCAGGTGGAAAACAAAGTGAAAAGAGAACAAAACTGGCAGAGGGGAGACTGAGATGAGCTCTTAGGCAGAAGCTCTTCCCCATGAGGGTGCTGAGGCGCTGGCACAGGGTGCCCAGAGAAGCTGTGGCTGCTCCATCCCTGGCAGTGTTCAAGGCCAGGTTGGACGGGGCTTGGAGCAACCTGGTCTGGTGGAAGGTGTCCCTGCCTGTGGCAGGAGGTTGGGACTGGATGAGCTTCCTTCCTTGGAGTCCCTTCCAACGCAAACCATGCTATGATTCTGTGAAATCCATGGTGCAGTTGTTGCTTTAAGAATACTTAAGATCTGAATAGCTTTGTGCATAGTGACAGTGTGACTGTTTGTTGGGTTGGTTTTTTTGTTTGGTTTTTTTTTGTTTTGTTTTTGTTTTTTTTTTTAAAGGCCTGAGATGGCTAGGAGAGAAATGGGTTAATTTCAAAGATGAAGGACTTCCATAGTGTTTATTTGACTTGACTTGGCAGCGGCCTTCTCTTTATGGCCGGATAAATAACTGCCAGATTAAAGATTATTAACTAGGAATGCTTAAGTGACCAATAAAGTACTAATCTTTTATATGGTGGTGTAAATGTACACAGATTGGTAATGCAGACTTTTGCCAAACAAGATAACAGATCCTTTATGTGGAAGGTTTACAATCTAAAAGAAACCACAAAGGACCACAAGGAAAGTACAAGACATGATAATGAAACATAAAACATAAAGCACATAGAGGAGTTGTAGCCATTGCAGATGGATTTTAAACAGGATCTTAAGGCTTTTTTAATACTTATCTCACAGTTACTGGGCAGGGGCCAGAAGGAAGGTAGACACAGCATCCATTGTGCCAGGGACAAATGGTGAGTAGGGTTGTGGGCACTGGTGTAGCTGGGCTGGGTACCCTGTCTCTTGATGAAGGCTGCTGCTGGAGGAGGCAGGGAAGGCAGTCCACTGTTCCGAAGACTGGCTACACTCGTGGTGTTTTGGAAGCGCTAAGCAGGGGAGGCCACGGAGATGCTGCGAGGGCTGGAGCAGCTCTGCTCTGGAGCCAGGCTGAGAGAGCTGGGCTGGTTCAGCCTGGAGAAGAGAAGGCTCCTTAAGGGGAGACTTTAGAGCAGCTCCAGTGCCTAAAGGGGCTACAAGAAAGCTGGAGAGGGGCTTTGGGCAAGGGCCTGTAGGGACAGGCCAAGGGGGAATGGCTTTAACCTGACAGAGGGGAGACTGAGGTGAGCTCTTAGGCAGAAGCTCTTCCCTGTGAGGGTGCTGAGGCACTGGCACAATGTCCTGGGTTCAGCAGGAGCAGACTTTTTTTCTCCTTCTTGGTAGTTGGTGCAGTGCTATGTTTTGACTTTTGACCTGGGAACAGCACTGATAACGCCGATGTTTTTAGTTACTGCTCAAATGTTTTAGTCTGACCAAGGACTTTCTGAGCCTCATGCTCTGCCAGGGAGGAGGGGAAGCCAGGAGGAAGCAGAGACAGGACACCTGACCCAAACTAGCCAAAGAGGTATTCCATACCACAGCATGTCATGCCCAGGATGTAATGGAGAGTTACCCGGAAGGGCTAGAGACTGCGGGGTTGGATGAGGTATGGGTTGGTGCTCAGTCGGGTGGGGTGGGGTGAGTTATTGGTCGGTTGGTGGTGAGGTGTTGTATTCTCTTCCCTTGTTATTTCCCTTATTATTGTCATTGGTGGCAGCAGCAGTGATTTGTGTTATACCTTAGTTACTAAACTGTTCTTATCTCAACCTGTGGGAGTTGCATTCTTTTCGATTCTCCTCTCTGTCCGTCCAGGAGTAGGGGGAGGGCAAGAAGGGGGGGAGTGAGAGAGCGACTGCGTGAATTATGGCTGACTTTGTTTAAACCGCGACACAAGTTGACCAGAGAAGCTGTGGCTGCCCCATCCCTGGCAGTGTTCAAGGCCAGGTTGGACGGGGCTTGGAGCAGCCTGGTCTATTGGAAGGTGTCCCTGCCCATGGCAGGGGATTGGAACTGGATGAGCTTTAAGGTCCCTTCCAGCCTAAACCAGTCTATGATTCTATGAAGCCTGTGTTAATATGTGCTTTCTCCAAGGCTTCCCTGTTACTGGCTGGTACTTCCTTGAAGAGCAATGAACTCATGTCGCAGATGCACAGGACAAAGCCATTTCCAGAAGCTGTGCTGAGGAATAATTTGTTTATCCAAATGTTTTTGGAGATGTAATGCATTATTTTGTTTTCACTTGTGTTTGGTTCTGTAGGGTCCTAGGGGATTACTTAGACACATGGGAAGGATTATGTTCCGTATGCTAACCGAACTTGGGCTAGCAACAAAAGCACGTTTAGAAGAGGATGAAAATATATGGAGAGGTGTGGGAACAGAGTTAAGTGTGGGCAGTATTTGAAAAGGTTTTGTAGGAGAATGAAAAAATTTCCGTCTGTCTTCAGTATTTATAGCATCTTTTCACTGTAGTATGTGTGTTCTCTGTATATGTGGGCTCATGATGCCCCTCTGAGGTAAAGCAGTGCTGATATTCCCATGTTTCTTCAGGGAACCTGCAGCAAAGAGAAGGTGTTCACAAAGCTGAGGACTGGCTGGCTTCAGGAATCAAGACCAGGAACAGAGTGGGAGTTTGGACTTCAGGAATTTCTCTGCTGAAATGCGGACCGTGATTTGAACTGAACATTATCGTTTCGCTAAAGAGCTGTCCTCAGTGTTCAGAAAGTACAAGTAATTGAAGGCTTTCTCCAAACCTCTGTACTGATGCTCAGCAGTGTGCTATCAAGGGATATTTTAGGTATATAATGGTGACACTCTTGCCACCAAAGTCTCTGTACTGCCTGATGATTTTACCTGTAACCCAGGTGCCGTAGGGGATAGAGTTCAAGGAAGCACAGCCTTGCACAGAGGGATGATCAATGCAGGGAGATGTTTCAGGAGCGGACCCTGTGTGATGGCAGGGTAAAAGAAGACAGGAGCCTGTGAGCTAGCGGAGGTTGAAAAAGTGGCAGATGATGACAGAGTTGATGTTGTGTGCTGTTTTAAAACTTTAGAGTGGCAGCTCTGTGAATAATCTTCACTAGCCTGGATTCAGGCTGTTGCAATGTGTGTGAGGTGAGAGAGAGCATGAAAACCATGTTTAACTAGCTGGTTGATGGCTGATGGGAAACATGACTGCATCTAGTTTTGTTCCTGAGAAAGGTGTTCATTGCTGGCTGCTTTACACGAGCCAAGGAGCTCTAAGGCTCTAAGTACTAAACTCTGCGGCCGATCAAATAAAGAGGAAGACCTCATGACCCCCTGAGCACTGAGGGCAATGTGCCTGCAGGGGCTTTCTAGGGATAAATAAAAGATATTCCTTTATAGGGCTGCAAATCAACAACTTCCGTGAGTTTTGGAGAACTTTCATGTGACATGAAGTAGGTAGTTCCACAAGTGCAGTGTTTGGTGAAGCCTGTTTCCTGTGGGTTTGTGTTTTAGGCTTCTCTCTATTCTCTGAAGACTAATAACGAGTGAGCTCATACTGATTTCTTTGTGTGGCAATGCTATTCCACCTAAGCATTCATTTCCCTAAAGTGCATTGCAACAGAAATTTCTCCAGTGCATGCAATTATGTACCTCATTTTCTTATGGAACCAGGCAGAGTCATGGTCCAGGCACTGGATGTAGCGAAGTCTTTTTGGCAGGGGCAGTGGAGGAACTGGAAAGCTGGATTGGGAAAGGACATGAAAGCAAGAAAAGGAAAGAGGGTGAGGAATGGCTGAGTGGGTGGAATGGGCTATCCCAGAGAAAAGCTATCCATATGGGTGTCCAACAGCCTTGGAAAGGTGGCTAGCACTTGTAAGGTGGGCAGGAGCGTGGCTGGAGGACCAGTAGAGAATGCCAGATGCGCGCAAGGGACTTAAGCCAAAACCTGAGCTAGTGAAGCTCTGGCTTTGCTGGTCCACTTTTGTACTTGTTTGTACAGGGTTGCTTATATGGGAAGCTGGTAAGCCTGGCAAAGTGTGACCTCCTGTGGGTAAAACCGGGAATTACCATGGGATAATTAAGTAAATCCTTTCCTTATCACGTGCCAACATCTTAATGAAAGGTTTGCCCAGTGTTGTGGATCACCTTCTCTTCCACCTGCAGCAGCCAGACCTGCATCTGCCCTGCTGGATGAGCTGCTTATGTTCCTCCTGGCAGTGAGGGTGAGGCTAAAGCCAAAAGTGCCAAAACGGAGAGTGCCGCTGGATGACACTAGAAAGAACACTACTGTGAAGGCAGCCATGTGTTTCTCTGGGACTCCAAGAAGTGCTCTGCATACCCTGTGTTATCTGTTGGGTTGGATGGTTTGCAGCCAGCTTTTCCTCTCTCCAGCTCTGGTATCTCTTGCCTTCTAGAGGCTGGCTGTTGTCTTGTACCATGAACACTGTGGGAAGGGTTGTCTTTTCATACTGTGTGATCCTCTTGGCATGGATGAGGGATTTGTTAAGAGGGAATTAGCATCCTCCCTTCTGGATGACTTTAATTTCCCTTCCCCATGAGGGGACCAGGGCATAGCTGTGTGCTGAGAGTGTAGTTCACTCTCAGCATGTTGCATCAGGTGCTCCAGTGTATGATGGTTGCCAGTCAGCACCCTGCTTTGGCTGCAGGTTTTGCTGTCACGTTAGATACCCCGTAGGGTCAGGTCCACAGAGATCCTTCTGGCTGGTGGGCACCTTTGGTGCACTCTTGCCAGCTCCTCACTGGGTGGAGGAAGAACTCATTGCAGAGGGATCTTGCACATGGCAGTTTGCCTCCACCCATGGAGTCCTGCCTGGTGACCTGTAGGGTCTTAGGGAATGGATTATTTTCCCAGGGCTTTTCCTGAGAGGCTGATCTTGGAAGAGTTTGGTTTATTCTCAAGTGCAGGTGTACTCCAGGGACTGTCGGTGAGTCACACACTACAGACATGTATGTATGTATAACTATATGCTGCTTGATTTATGCCCTGTGCTGTCTTCAATGTTGTCTTGGTCCCTTCCTTCCCCCTGTTTTCCTCTGCAACAGCCCAAACACAGTGCTGCCTCTTCTTGGGGGACTTACTGGTTTTCATCAGTCAAAGCAGGATCTGTTTTTCCAAACACTGATGTGCCTCATAGCATTGTACCTCTGCCTGGGCAGCTGGCTCTGGGTCTTGGGTGCAGTTAGCACAGTGGGATGGAGTGGGAGAGGTGAGGGGCCTGCAGAGTTCACAGCAGAGCGTACAAGTACAAAACCAGGTTGTGTTCAGATGGATTTGCTTTCTGGAGACTTTAGAACAGGCTGAGCCCAGCTGGGTGAAGGATGAGAAGAGAGTCTCATGCCCAGGGGGCCTCTGGCTGTAGTGGGTCTGACCCTGTGCCAGCCAAATGGCCAGGGCAGGTCCCTCGCTCATCCTCTCGAGTGGGCTTTGCCCCAAACCCACGGCACTGGGCACTCTCGGACCTGTCTGTGTCTCCCCTAGGGCAAAGCAGAACCTGCAATTAGTGATTCCAAAAGGTGTGAGATGGAGCCAGAGCAAAAGCGGGCTCTGTGGGTGCTCTGACCCAGGCCTGGTCCTCGCACCTGCACCAGAGCGTGAATCGCTGCTCTGTGCCGCTGCCCCTCACACTGTTGCACACTGTTTTCATTAGTGTGTGCTCTTGGGTTAAGAACCGGTCTCACTTCCAGCTGAACAAACACCTTCCATTGCATGTAAAATCCAGCCTGGTGCTAATAGGTGTCTTCCCCCGCCTCCCTCCCTCCCCTCTGCCACCTTTTGTGCAGTTGGCAGGACAAAAAAGTAGTGCTATTACCTGACTTATTATCGGCACGGGACTGTAATTTATGGCGTATGCTTGGTAAAGTGCCATGCTGAAAACATTTATGGCCCACTTAGAGTCCTGCGGGGTGGTGGGGAGGGCGAAGGCTGCAAAGGGGAAGGCAGTTGTTCCACCCTTGCAAAATACTGCACAGCCCTAAAGCTTCCTCTGCCTTCTGACAGCAGCGCTGTGTGCAGGCAGGCTCAGTGCCCCTGCCCATGGATATCAGACCAGGTTGGGAGACTAGTGCCCCAGGCAGACATAAGGCCTTGTCCTTAGAAAATATACAAATATACAGTTGTTGTCTCCCTTTGGGCATTTATCTAATTTCCCATCTTTACTGATACTGGTCCTGTACAGTCTCACCCCTCAGGCCAGCATCTCAGCCCCTACCTTCCTCATGTTCCTCATACATGTGGGCACCTCCTCCTTCCCCCCAGGTGACAGCACCCTGTCTTCTTGTGGAAGACCGAATGCCAGCCTGCAGCAGTTGCCCCACGTGCAGCAGATCAAGTACAGAAGCTGTGAGTAACTCCTCCTAAAGGCAGGCATTAGAGCAGGTCAGCTGCTCTCTAGCAACTAGGTTCATGCTCTGTCTGAAGCAAACAACCTGATCATTTAGTTCGCCACATTTAGATTTGACCTGGAAATGTGCTGTGAAGAGAAGGGGACAAATGAGTTGTCATTGCTGTAGGTGGGCTGGATTTGAACAGCAGTCTAGGGGGCAAGGGAAAGTCATTCCTGGCAGCAGTGACTTTTCCAGTGATTGAAGAGACTTGTGAGAAATGGGACTTTATGCCCAATCTTGTGATGTGTAGTATGAAAATTTGGCATAGAAAAGTGTTTTTGACACTGGACTATTTGGTGATTACTGAAAAGTTAATGTTGGCTGCTGAGCTTCTCTCAGGAAAACATCATCGTTCATCTTTTAAAGGTATTTGGGGCTTGGCTGTCTGCCCTGACCAGTTGTTCTGATTCAGAGGCTGGGGAAACAGAGCATTGTCCAACCCATTTCACCAGCTTCAGGAGCACACTTTTCCTAAAGCTGCTTGGTTGAAGAGAGCATTTGCTTGGCCTGCAGTGAGCCAGGCTCTCTGTACACCATGGGGAAGGACCACATGGCAGTTTGTCCTTCGGGTTCAGTCTTTGGCAGCTACTGGATGAAAAGCAGGTCTTAACGGGCCTTCTGCATCAACAGTGCTGTACGTGCATCTGTGTGCTGGTGCTAAAGGAGATGTTCTGGCTGTGGTTATGTTGGTGGTAAGTCTCAGGTGCTCTCTGCTAGAGAGCATGCTAGCTCTCTGAAGGTTTACAAGATAAAACCTTGGGAATTGGATGATGCAAGGAGTTGTGTCATGCCCACAATGCCAAGATAATGCCACTTCCAAAAGGTCATCACCCCTAGCTGCTGTTATTTGTGGATATCCTATCCAAAGGGTCCCAAGGTTGAGATTTTGGAATGGGAGAATGCCTTAAGCTGGAGTTGCTTCACTCATGCTCTTGGTTGGGCAGAGCACATGTTTTGGATAGCATTCATTTCCTCAAACAGTAGCTGTCTAGAAGTTTGCCATCTGGTGTAATTTTGTCCTTTAAACTCCATCTGTGCTGTGCAGTGCAGAGACTGAAGCCTCCTGTGAGTGTATCAGCTCATTTGTCTTAAGCACTATCGGATGGAGCAGGTCTCTCTGGAGCTGCTTCTATTATTTCATACTAGAACTTAGATATTCAGGTGCTAGACTGGGTGCTAAAATCAGAGGAGAAGAAAGCCACCCCTTGCACTTTTTGTGTAAACAAGGGACGGTGGGAAGCTCATGTTGTGTGGGGCTGAGCCACATTTTGGCCTTGTTCTGTTGACTGACTTCCAGACTCGGTGCCTAGGTCAAATCTCTACCCAGATCCTAGAAAGCCCCCGCTTCCTCAGGCTGTGTGAAGCGGATGGGTGGCACAGATACAACTGGGTCCCACTGATAACAGAGAAGAACCACGTCTTGAAACACTTTAGTGTGTCCTGAAGGGTGAAAGCAGTTTGTCTGATAATAAAACCTCTGCTGAATGTGAGATTATTTGATGGGAAAAAGGGAGAGATGGTTAAGTGGCAAAAAATACCTGTCTTAAGAGGGTTCACTGTATGTGCACCTGATAAACATCATAACATGGGATCAGCTTTCTTCTCTGCTTGCTTGGCTTTTGGCATGTGTAACCAAGCTCTGGCAGGCAGGGCAATTTCCTCCTCCCTAGGGTCGTTAAAAAAAGACTATTTCCCCATTTAAAGAGCAGGAGGGAGGTGGAGATGGAAAGGGAAGCGGAGCCAGGCAGTGGGCTAGCCCTGCCCACGAGCCAGCAGAGCCTTGGCTGTCCCACCCACACTGCTCTCTGCGGCATTAGGCACGTGGGATAGAGGGGGCTGAATGGGTATGAAAGCAAACACACATCTGGAAGTTCCTCCAGTTAATTGGGCAATTATTCATACCACTCTTGCTGGAAGGAGCCTGCTACTGCGGAGCCAAAACCAACAACAACAGCGAGTGTGCATGCTCCGGCCCTCGCGGGGCCACGGAGGGCAGGCTGGGCAGGGAGGGCAGGTCCCGCTCACGGGCGGCTCAGCCTGGCACTGGAGGTGAGCGGCGAGGCCCGCTGGGTGCAGCGGGGTGCTGGGGCAGTGTGTGTTCACAGCACATATGGGCCCCAGGTGGGGAGTGGGAAGCTGCCTCCCTGGAGCACCACGAGAACCCAAGTCAACCTGTGTTGGGTTTTATTAGGAGCTTGGCAGGCCGTAGTGTTGGTGAAGGTAATCCAGGCCCAGCTGTGCTCTGTAACACTTTACTCCCCGTAAACAGTGGACCTGCTGCCATTTCTGCCCAGCTCCCACCTGAGCAAGGCTCTGGCAGCCTACATTCACCTTTTCCATCCCTCCTCCTTACCCTTCTCATATCCCTGGTTCCTCTTTAGCTCGACAGCAGTGTCACTGCATGTCCCCATCCCCTGCCATCTCTGGTAGCAGTGCAGATGAAGGAGGGAGTGTGAAGCTGGCAGGCCATGGCTTTGACAGTTCATTCCCTGTGATCTGCCTGCAGGATGGGAGCTGGGTGGGAATGCGTTTTTTTCAGTCTCTGACTGAGAGGGTTTCCCTTTGGCAGAGTTAATGGTCCTCAGCAGATCCTCAGGGAGATGATGTGCAGGGGTACCCTGGACACCATCAGCTTTGAAGCATTGTCTCTCCTTCTTCTCATCTCTGAATCTGGTGGGTTATGGGGTTGCTTCTGAGGCTGAATTCTCTGAGATTGTGTATCAGTAGGACAGACCACATCTTGAAAGCATTCCTCTGAACTGTGGCTGACTGCTGTTTGAGTGCTTTGCCATTCCCTCCTTGCTGCCGAAGCTCACAGGAAGCCAACCCTCTTCCAGCAGAATGTCTGTTACTGATAAAACCGATCCCCTTCTCCCAAGTTGTGTCTGCTGCATGGAGGTGGGGGTGCCACATTCAGCCCATCTGCTTCCTGCTTTGCCTGAGAGCGCATCTCTGGCACTGGGAGCTATTGTGGCAGCCTCAGAAGTGCATGCAGCGCTGGGCTCCACCAGCATAATTGGAGCCAGCTCCAGTCAAGCTCAGCTGGGATGTGAAAGGAAAAGAGAATCCGTTGTTCCCTCTTTCCTTGTCTTTTTCCCTCTGCTGTGAGGTGGGTCTTCTGCAAAGAGCTTTAGTGCCATTAACTCAAGATCTTCCATTGGATAATGTAAATCAGACAGACAGTTTGTCTCCAGAATGAATGTGCGAACATAAGCAAGGCTGTACTTGGTCACACCGTGGAGCTGTCTTAGTGCAGGATCTTGTCCCTAACATTGCTGGAATCAGTGCTTTAGGAAAGGGCTTAAAATAATGCATGCATGGCATGTGTTGTCCTTCCTCTTCTCCAGCAGTCCACAGAGGTGATGAAAGGTTTATCTGGTGGGTGATCAGCTAATATTTTGCATCTTTGTCCTTTTTTGAAGTGTCTTAGAAGCAGCAATGGTGCTAACTCAGAAAGGCTTGGGGATGTAAAGTTCTCTGCCTGAGATTTAGTAGTGGTCTCAAAAGTGCTGTGAGGACATCTCACCATCAAGAAAACACTGGAGAGAGGGGAGCATGATTCCTGGTTTTACAGGACAGAGCAGAGAAGTTAAACAGCTTATCTGAAATCTCACTGGGAATCCTTCACAGAGTGTGGTGTTGAAACCAGATTCTTGGACTCCTGTGACTATCCAGCTTCCTCTTTGATAATCACCTACAAAGAGATCTAAGTTAGGATGGGAACTGATCATTGAGGAACTAATGCAGAAATAAAACTAACTGAAGTGAAAGCCTTCCTTACTGTCACGGTGGATGGATGTGCTGTAGTAGGAGGATATTGCCCAGGTGGAGAAGCCAACCAACCAAACTTGCTTTGTCTGTGTTTATACACTGGAAATGTTGCTAGGGTCCAGCTGAGTAAATACGATGCTGAAGGTGCTTAGAAAATCAAGGTATGGAGTGAACAATCAGAGCAGCACAGCATCAGGGAGCAAGGAGCCAATTCGGGACAGGATCTGTGAAGCAGCCAGAAGGGACAGGGTGGAGGCACCAGCCATATTGAAAGGATGGGAAAGGTAGGAGGGTGTATGGAGATGGGCATTGAAATGGAACAGCCAAGATACAAGCACCAAGGGACAGCTCTTGCTCTCACTGAAGTGAATGGACCAACTCCCATTGACGTCAATGAGGGTTGAACTGGGACCCTTGCGAGAAATATATTGAACACAGACAAATCCAGCAAAGTCAAACCAGATGATGCAGGCCACTTAATACAGTCACAGGGAGCCTGTTGCGAAACTGCCTAACAAGGCAGTTCTGTCAAGCAGCCATCTCCAAGCCCAGTAGGCTCCAGCCTAGGAGAGGAACATGGGTGGCTGTGGTCCTGGAGAAGGCATGCTCAAGATGAAAGGCAGAAATGGCATGGGATGCGTCCTCGTTGTTCTTGAACAAAACCCTGCTGGCAACCTTGTTTATGTGACCTCCATAGCTACCTTACCATACCCGTTAGTCCTTTTCTTGAGGCTTCCCTGTCCCACTGATGAAGCTTTTATGAAGCTGGAGGCATAGACAGACTGGACAAGTTACCACAGGAATACACTGCTGTACGTCAGCTGAGGGTGGGTGGCATATGTGTGCACATCCTTAATCCATGGCACATTCGCATGGCGAGTGAATCCGAGTTAGCCAATGTGACAGAACCGCATTAAGCTGGCTGCAGTGACTGTATTTGCATGAACTAAGCGAATGCACATGGACTGTAACGCTGACATGCAGTAACCGATTACCATGCAATAGCCTGTTCCCGTGTTTGCGTTCAGTCTGTGACTCATTGCTCCAAACTCTTCCCTTGCTGTGCTTCTCAGTCCCTTGTTCCAGGTTCCCAGTAGCTAGTTTTCTCTGTGTCAGGGATGTCTGAGATCCTACCCCAGCTCCTTGTCTCTCCGGAGAGTAGTTTTAGCAGCTCTCCTGCCCTGCTCCATGGAGTTACAAGGATCTCCTCTGGGGACAGGCTGTTCTAAAACTCTCTGCAGCCAAGGGGTACTCAGGCAACCAGCTCCCTATTGGGACCCAGGTCACAGCTCAGAGCATATTGACTCACTCCACAAATGCCTGTTCCTTTCCAACCCAGCAGGCGTCCTTTGGCACCACAACCTGCCTCTCCTCTGTCTTTGCTTGTTCTCTAAACTTGGAGAAAGCAGGGAGTCAAGACAAAATGCTACCCTCTGGAAGCAAGAATATGTGAAGCGCCCTAGTTAGGTTAATGGGGAGATCATAGAGTCATAGAATCACAGAGTGGTTTGGGTTGGAAGGGACCTTAAAGCTCATCCAGTTCCAACCCCCTGCCACTTGCAGGGACACCTTCCACTAGACCAGGTTGCTCCCAGCCCCAGAATTTGGGGTTGCCCAGATCTGGGCAGTATCCTCTCTTTGGCATAGTGGGAATTTGGAAAAGGCGGAAGAGTTGAAAGGAGAGGCAAGATGAAATTACTAGTATGGATTGTGAAACTGAAAAGAGAAGGAGCTGAGTTTCTGCATGCTCCTGAGAATGTTGGCCTCTGAAAGTGACCTTGCGCAAGACCAAGCCCTGGTTCAGGCTGACCAGCAGAGACTTCAGTGAAACCACACTTACTCTACACCATGTTGAAGCAGAATCGAGTCCTGAAAGTCCCATCTCCCCTAATCCTGTTGTCCTAGCTTTGGTATGAGAGAGGGGACAGATGTAAATCAACTGATACTCAGCCAGAAAATTCAAAGGAATAGGAAGAGAGCAATGGGATGGAGACAGGCAGGGGGCATTGTTGCTCTTAAAATGGTTCTGTGCTCTATGTGCAGCTTAGATGTTTTGGGAAGGGTGAAATTTCACCCTTGATTCCCCTGGATAGACTGGGCTGCAACTTTGCCTTCCTTTTCATCCTGGATCCACTGAAATGGCAGCGTCTTGGACAGGGACCAGCTTCCTTGCTGTCAGAGTTGTGCGTTGGGGAGGAGCCCAGAGAGGACACCTGAGCCTCAGCAGTGGGAGCAGGGAGAGGCTACCTGCAGTGGACATGGAGGCATTGCCTGGGCTTTCAGGAATGGAGTGAGGAAAGCCAAAGATCAGCAGTGCTGGAGCCAGCAGATGTGAAAGACTAAGAGTGGGCTTGCTGCTCACTGGGACAGAGGACCTAGAAACAAGGGATGTGGAAAAGGACTCAATGCTTTTTAGACACTGGGACCAAGAATGGTTAGTGTCTTTATTAATGGCTTGGAGTCCATTCTCAGTGAGCTTACGGATGATACTGGATTGGGGGCAAGCAGTTGACACACTGGAGGGCAAAGATGCTATTCAGAGGGACCTTCACAAGTTGTGCTCTGGTTTATGCTGTGATGTGCATTTCAGGCTGTGGCCTGGCTTTTCTCAGCAGCCTGTGCTCCTATTTTTCCTTAGTTATGGGCATATCATAGAGTGAAGTGTACTTATTTATGAGACTGTTTTTTCTCTTTCTCTTGCCTCTCTGTAGCAAATGCTATTGCTCTCCATGTTCCACGACCATTCATTTTCTTCAGATACCTGCATGGGGATGTTTATTGACATGACAGCATGCAGCAGGCAGCGCTGCCAAAGTCAACGCATCCTATGTTCATTTAGGGCAGGCTCGGGCTGTCAGCTTCGTGCCTCCTGAGAGATACCAACACTGTTTGTTGACTTTGCCCTTGGCCGGTGTTAGATCAACAGTGAGCTGGTATCATTTTTGTGCTTCTTCCTGTGAAGACTGCTCAAGTGCTGCAGTGGGCACATCAGTCACTGACATCAATTGTTTCCCCTGGATTTTGTTCTGAGTCTTTGGTGAGCCCTAGAAGAAGGGCATCGTCATCTTTAAAACCTGCCTGGAAGGTATGGTGGCACTTCCTGCTGTTCTGGGGCCAGGGCATGATTGGTGCTGCCTGGTATTTTTGGGTGCTGCACTCCAAGCAGGGGGCTGCTTCTTTCCATCAGATACTGGCGTTCTTGGTCATTCTGTTTCTCAGCATTAACTTGTCTGGTGATGGCAGCCTCAGTGCTAAACCAGAGGCAGCAAGTCTGAGCAGTCAGCTCAAGGAAGCCTCCTCTCTCAGGGCTCTGTCTTCTCTGGTGGATCCTTTGGTGTCCTGGGAAGTGTAGGTCCTGGTTAAAGCTTCTGCATGAGGAGGACTTAGGGGAAGCTCTGTGTGCTGCTTTCTGGTGTCTGATGGAAGTTGAGCTCTCACAGCACCTTTCAGTGTGGGTTCCTCCCATGCAGCTGGTAGGAGAGAGGGATCTCGTGTTACGAATCAAGTCGGACCATTAGCTTCTTGACGCCTCCATCTGGGTTTGGGTAAAACTTGCCAATGTGTTCTCAAGTTGTTGGGGATGGATGGAAAACACAAATGGTGTGATTGCTTAAGTTTTGTTTCTATTGGAAACCATGCCGAAACCGCCAACTCCATGATTCCCTAGGGGATAACTCTAGAACAAAAGCATTGCGGGGGTAATGAGAACAATGCTTCCTGGTTGCTGGACAGGACCTTTTGCTGGTGTAAGCTAGTTCTGTGCCACTGGAACCAGCTTACAGATGCTGGTCAGCAGCAACCAGACTGAAATTGCAGGTCCTGCTGCTTCAGGGTTCCAAAGAAATTTGCTAAGGCATGAACAGGCAGCCAGAGGAGAAAACTGGGGTAAGACACACTTGATTTGGGTCTTGGGGTTCTGTTAACAGAGAGCAAGCCCCACTAAGCACAGTGGGGACACAGAAGTGATATCAGTCACCAAGACTCCAGGGATGGAGTCTTGTAATGAAAAGAAGGGGAAGGGAAGGAAAGGGAAGGAAAGGGAAAGGAAGGAAAGGGAAGGAAAAGAATAAGGAAAGGAAAAAGGGGGATTTAGTCTGGAGAAGAGAAGGCTCAGGGGGTACCTCAATGCTCTCTACAACTACCTGAAAGGAAGATGGAGCCAGGAGATGGCTGTTCTCTTTTCCCAGGTAACAAGCAATAGGACAAGAGGTAACGGCCTCAAGCTGCACCAGGGGAGGTTTAGACTGGATATTAGGAACAATTCCCTCCCCAAAGGGTGCTCAGGCATTGGAACAGGCTGCCCAGGGCAGTGGTGGAGTCACTGTCCCTGGAAGTGTTCTCAAACCATGTAGATGAGGCCCTCAGTGACATGGTTTAATGGTGGCCTTGGCAGTGCTGGGGAACGGTTGGACTTGACGAGCTTAAAGGTCTTTTCCAACCTGGTTGATTCCACGATTGCATGAAAGGGAGTCACAGCAGAGCAGAGTGGCCTGAGGTAGGTTGGCTCTGGTGGGGTGGGCTTGCTCAAGGCAGGCCTTTCCCACTGGACTCCAGCCAGCGGAAGGCTGAGGATGCTGGGAGAGGTGTCCCAAGTAGTTTTTGGTCTGCTCAGCTTTCCTGGCTGCCTGGAATTTTGGTTTGTGGCAGTAAAGTAGGAGGACAGCCTATCCCTGGCAGCACAGAACTAAGCTTTGGTTCTTCACCCTACAGCAATGAATTCTGACTAATCTCTGGGCTTAGAGCATGTCACAGTTCCCTTCCAGGCTGTGTGTCCAGCTTTCCTTCCCACGGAACTCAGCAAGGCAGAGGGCAGGTCGAACAATCTGTAGCTGGTGTGAGTGATGGTGAGCACAAGCAATGTATTATAACCACAAAAATGGTGAGCACAGTAGCTGCTCTGGGGTGATTCAAGGCTCTTAAGAAGAACAGACGAGATAAGAAAAAACAGGCAAAGAGTCCTTGGAAAGATAAACAGAAAAAATGAAAGCAAGCTACAGTTGTGTTAGGAAGAACAACAACTGCCAAGAGCAGCAAAGGTATTTCTAGACAACGAATTGCAAATATTTTAAAAGGGAGCCAGAATAGAGAACCCAGGATCAACTGGGCCGGCTGTGCTCTCCACTGAGCTTGAAGCAGGAGAGCTGACAGAGCTACCCAGTACATCATCTCCACATTCCTGATCCTCTGCAAATGGTCTGCCTGGTACCTTGAGGCCTTATTAAAAAAGCGGCATGTATCACTGCTTAGGCCTGTGTGTGATTCCAGGACAGTGTGTGGACTGCTCAGCTCCTCATGCCTTGACTGACTTTGGCATCAAGAGTGGGAGGGATGACAATGTCGTCCTGCTATGGAGCTGTGATGTGACTTGATTCCCATCAAATGCTGGTGCTGAAAGATATTCCTGGGTCCTGAGTTACAGAGAGGCAGTTGCTGTCTCTCTGGACCATCTCATACTTCTAGGTCCTCAGCACTGACCCTTTGGAGGTAGCAAAGATAAAGAAATGGAATACCTTATTTTTAGATTACCAAGAATACTTTTTCTGGCTCCTTGTTTCCTACCATGGCTGGTCACACTGCCTATCTTCCTTTCCCGCTTCCTCTTCCACTCTCAGTACCCATTCATTGCCCTTCTGCCCCATCCTTCACATCCCTCCTGTGGCCTCCCTAATGCTGTGATGCCAAAAGAGCAGGTATGGTGTCAGGGATGGAGATGGCTGCTGCTATACTGCTGCTGTGAGCTGGTTCCTAGCAGGGTTCCTGGCATGAGTCACAGTGCGGCAGCTCTATGCACTGTGCTCATGCAGCTGTTTCTGGCTGTAGCTCTCCATGCATTTTCCACTGCTTGCAGTGCCCATGCAGTTATGGATGGCGCCTGACATTAATGTGCTAAGCAGCAGTAATGCAGTTGCTTGTGAGCAGTCAGCATAGTGTTGCGGTGGTTCCCTGTGGAGCTGTCAGCATAGCTTTGCCCTAGGTATCTGTGCTTTTCCATGTGGGTCTCCCTCTTCCCAGATTCCCACCCCGAGGGGGCTGGCAAAGTGACCTCCAGAGGTCCCTTTCAGCCTCAACTGTTCTGTGGTTCTATGAAGTGAAAATTGCCCATCCATAAGGGAGGATGTGCCTGTTTAGGGTGGGATGTACAGGGTACATGGGACCTATGCCCATGAGGTGATGCTCCCCTGGGTAGGGCTGACATTCTTAAGTATTGAGAGTCAAAGAGGAGAAGTTAAGTGAGTCTTTTAGGAGGAAACAAGCTCAGGGAATGCTGAATTCAAGTGATACATTGTTCCAGTGTGTAGTGGTGTGTCTTGTGCCCCTGTGCAGGAGCTGGCTCACAGATCAAGAGTGCTTTAGAAACGAACAACACAGGAAAGATGTGTTATGGAGCCATGGAGCACAATCCTGAGCATCCGAATGTTTGCCTTTGTAATGCTGCTCCAGGAGCTGTGCCTGTTTGAGGAGATGGTGTGTGCCTGTTACCTCAGCCAGGCAAGCCCAAACACCCAGCCTGTCAGGTTTTTTTGCAGAACCAACCTGAAAATCTTTCTTGGAGATCGTGTGTGCACCAGCCTCGCGTGGCTGACAACTATCCATTTATGAAACCATTTTGGAGGACAGTGGAAAAGAGGTGCTGAGGTAACTCAGGTATAGCTGGAGGAAACATGTTCACGCTCTGAAGGTACTGCCCTGGCTGTGGGCCTCAGGCTGTGCTGGACCACAGAGGTTCATGCTGCTCTCAGAATCCTTGCTCTTCTGTGGCTCCACCCAAGGCCACAATCTTGACTTGTCCTCAGCTTCAGCATGCCTTTTGATCCCTCCTGAGGACGTGCACTAGCTGGTTCCTGCATCATCTGCAGTTGCTCTGTAAGAGGCAGAGGAAGGAGATTGTAACTAATGGGACAGAAGTCCACTGAGGTCTTTTCCACCCTCCAGATAAAGCCACTGAGACTGGCTGGGGTGTTTTCGTATCTGAACAAACTTCTGCAGCAGGTGGCAAGGTGAGGTGAGGGATGCCTCAGTACTTCTTTGTGATTTCAGGTCAGAGCACAGCGAGCTGTGTGCATGTGCAACAGAGACACCCTTGGAGCTGACCCTGCTGCAGACCAGCTCTCTGAAGGTGCATTATAGAATCATAGAATAGTCTGGGTTGGAAGAGACCTTAAAGTTCATCCGGTTCCAACCCCCTGCCACAGGCAGGGACACCTTCCACCAGACCAGGTTGCTCCAAGCCCCATCCAACCTGGCCTTGAACACTGCCAGGGATGGGCAGCCACAGCTTCTCTGGGCACCTGGTGCCAGCACCTCAGCATCCTCACAGTGAATCCTTCTAAAGGGAAGGATAGTATCCTGATGTTTTTCAAATGCTTTATGTTTGGAGCTGAGGGCAACCAGAGCTGAAACAGGTATGTCACAGTTGTGCCATGTGCCCCAGGCTCACACTACATCGGGACCTGACCCTGCCATCCTGGATGAGCCTTCTGCTTTCCGTGACTGCTCTGCTCCCCTGGCTGCAGCAACTCTGCTCTGTCTCAGACACAGTGGCCTGTGGCCCCACTCAGGCCCACTGATCCATCAACACCTCCTGTGCAGGGTCTGCATCTGCCGGGAGCCAGGTCCGCCTGGGGGAGCTGGCTGGGATGAACACACATAGCACTGGTTGTCTGCAGCCCCTAGTTGCTGCCGTCCTTGACACCATGCACTTGTTTTGCTACCAGCGGAGCTGGCCTCTGCCCCCATGTCCTCATGGACTGAAACATTATCTGACTCACACTGATGAGATGAGCTCAGCAGCAAGAGTCAGCAAAGGGTGTTTTGTCTGTTCATGCAGGGCTTGGGTTCCCACCATGCTCACACACAGCCATGTTACAAGCAGGGGAGGGGTACGGCATCAGGAAGATGAGGATCACCACTGATAGGGCAAACACGGGAAAGCCATGGGATGGTTCCAGGGCAGAGAGAAGCAAAGAGAAGCTGCAGAGAAGGCAGTGAGGATCTGCTTTGGAGGAGCCTCCCACTGAGCTGCCAAAGCCTGATGCTTTCTGGGCCAAGTTCTCAGCCAGCGCAGATGTGGGCAGTGAAGCACTTAGGATAGCCAAGAGAGCAGCTGCCACAGACCTGCATTCACAGGGGAGTTGTGCAGCCTCTGAAACACGCTCCTGTGAAGCTGTGCGGCCCTCATGGCGTACCTGCCCAGGGCTGGCCAGAGCAGAGATCCACACTGGTGTAGGAGCGGGACCCGAGGTTGGAGCAGCATCCCAGCCACAGTGCTGCTGGCAACACAGCCTGCCAGGGAATTACAGATTAATGTGGAACTGATCTGAGATGAAACACTTTGGATCAAGACCACAACCAAAAATATTTCAAGTCAGATCAAACTGAACCAAACAAATCTGTTTGTTTCCTGCTTTCCCAGCAGACAGTCAGTCTTAAAGGTCACAGAGCTGAGAAGCGCGGCTGGGTACAAGTGGATTTTCCTTTAGGAAAATTACAATGACAGAAAATTCCTGACCTGCCCTAGTGGTGAGGAAGGGGGGAGTTCATGTCTCCCAGTTTTAGGCGCCCCTTGTGAGGAGCTGAGATTGGGAGCCTTAGGAGGGAGAGAGTTGCGCATCTCCAGAGGGGAGCTGGCACAGAGGTCCCATTTCCTGAGGGCCCGTGGTCCTCATGCTGGTCCCTCTGCATCGTCCTGCATGCTGAGTGCAAGCTGGGACTCTCCAAAGCAGCTCTCTGAGCTGCTGACTCTTGGGAAGTGGGAATCTTTCCAAACCTTGGGGACTGTGTCAGCATGGCATGAAGGTAAGCAGACAGAGACAAGAATAATGAGACTTAATGCTTTTGACAGCTGCTTTTTTGATAACTCCCTGCATTGTTAGCCCACATCAGGCAGTGACTCAGAGATCTGCAGAGACAGGCTTGTAACCGTCCCAGCTGCTGGTCTCCTGTTTTCCCCGAGAAGCAGGGCCCCATACTCTGATCAACATTCCTGCTTCCAGCAGCACTGCTCCACCATTGCTGTGGGAGCCCAGCTCTCACAGGCAGGTGCGTGCTAGGGAGCAGGACCAGGGTGGCCGCTCCACACCAGGGATGCTACTGCTGGAGGAGCAAAGCAGAGGGCAGACACGTGCACATGGAGCAGCTCCGTGCATGTACAGATCTGGGTAAGAAGATGCTGGGTGCACTCAGCCTGTGCCCTTCATCGCTGCTGGTGTGCTTGTTTCTGATGCAGTCTAGTTTCTAAACTAAGCACATGCACTTCAAATTTGGCAGTGCCTCTTTAATTCAAAGAGCAGTTTGAAGATGCTCAGATGTATTTGGCAACTGTGGTCTGTTTTTATTAGTAAAATGATAGCATATGATATCAAAGCCTGTTTTCATTGCCCTTGTTAAAATAGATGCCAAATGCAAATCCATTTAGAGAAGTGAACAGGATTTATAAACTTCCTTTTGATGTGCCTATTACACTGGTGACAGGCCGGAGCTTCTCATTTTCCAGGCTGGGGTGCTGGGCGTGCAGCTGCGCCAGCCGGAGGCGCAGCAGAGGGTGCTCTTCCTCTGCCCAGAGCTGCCCAAAACACGAGCCCTGCCATGCCTGGAGCCATGTGGAAGAGGAAGGGAACAGAGTGCTAAGCCTTCAGGAGTGGATCTGCTGGAGGTGGCAGGAAAGGAGCCCCCTGATGCCTTCTCCTGGTTCTGTGTGATGTGGCTGTGCCAGGCAGAGAGCTGGGCTGCCTGGAATGTGGGAGTATACCTGGGAGGAGTCCTCCTGGGGACTGGGACTGATTGCACACAGCTCTGGGGTCAACAACGGAAGAGAGACATGGAGCTGCTGGAGCAAGTCCAGAGGAGGCCAAGGAGATCCCTCCAACTCAAACCTGTCTGTGGTTCTGTGATGCAGGCAGGCTGGGTACAGCTTGGGGTAGCAGCCTGCTTTACCTGGTGCCTGTAAATAGGGGTGGCCTGGTCCTCAGGGGAGATGATGGTCCTAACAGAGCTGAGAGCTGCTCTTCTCCATGGTGTTGTGCCCTTGCTGCCTGTCCTGCGGACAACAAGGTACATCCTGGGGAGCAGCAGCTGGCAGTTCCCAGCTGAAAACACATGCAGAGGGAAGTGGTTCACTCAAAGCACCCAGTGAGTCAGCGCCAGAGCTGGGAATAAAGCACAAGTCTTCTGCTCAAACCACTAACTCAGCCAGCTCCTCCAGGGAGGTCGTGTGCATTCAAGGGGACCATGAGCTATTCTCTCTCCTGCTTCAGCAGTTTCCAAGGCATCGGGGCTGCAGAAATAACCCTGCTGAAATAACTCTGCTCCAAACTGCACTTTCAGTATTGGTTGTTTAGCCCAAGAGGTTCTTGCTTCTGCCAGGGTGGAGCACAAGGGGCTTTGCATATTGGGAAGGGTTGTGAGCTGTGTGGGGGGACCCTGAGTCCAGCCCTTGTGCAGTTACAGGCAAGTTGTGGTGTCCAGGGGCTTCCAGCACAGGCTGACAGAGCAGCCACAGCAGCTTATTTATGGAATCACAGGCTGGTTTGGGCTGGAGGGTCCTTAAAACTCATCCAGTTCCAACCACTGCCATGGGCAGGGACACCTTCTGCTAGATCAGGTTGCTTAATGATTTACTGCCCTTCATCTTGCTGCCATCCCCACGTGCACTTGGCCACACAGCCTATCGCAAGGCTGGCTGCGGTGCAAGGGGGCGGAACTGCGCTCCCCAGCCACCCTGACCCCCCGCTGCAGTGGGTGCTGCACACCAGGGCCTGTGGCTGGGTGCTCCTGCTCACATCTTGGGGTGTTTCCCTTCCCTAGCACCCAGAGGTGGGAGCTGCATGCCCAGGGCTGTCTGCAGCATGGGCAACACACAGCTGCTCCACCACCTCACTGGGATTTGGCTCTCAGAGCGGCTTATCTCTGTTTCCAAAGTGCATGCCCAGCCAAGACAGGCATGTTTCTTGTTTGTTGTTGCAGCCGTGCCAGCAGCGGAGCCCGCAGTGACCGCAGGGGTGGGCCTCGCTGAAGCTCTGAGCCCCGCTGCCAGCCCAGCCTGGCCAGCGGAAGGCAGCTGCAGTGATGAGAGGCACCAGCCCTGCAGGAGAGGCTGTTTGTTTACCCTGGGCCACAGTCTGCAGGGCATGGGTCAAGCCACAGGGTCTTGTGAGAGACCACGAAAGGATGGAGCTGTGGTTTCTGCCAGCAGAGGAGCTGGTGCATGGCTTTGGCGTTGGGTCATAAGAGAATAGACCCCTAGGTTTGGAAAGGAGGGATGGGGAGGGCCCTGGCTCTCTGCGGTGCGGCTGGGCTGCTCTGCTTGGGTTTCTAGTGACTGCTGCGGAGGTTGCTCTCACGCCTGTTCTCCCTCCTGCTCCACACTGATGGAGCATGGTGGGAAGCCAATGGCTCCTCCTGCTGCTCTGCACAAGGGGCTGGGAGGACCCCAGAGGTGCTGCTCTTGCAGCTCATTGCCAGCCCAGTGAGCCTTAGCTGCAGCCATGCGGGTGCCCTGCCTGCTCCATGACCCTGCTCTGCATCTCAGCGCACACGCAGGTGGGCAGCTGGATGGAGATGCCACTCTGGCACAGGGACAGCCATCACCACTCTGGCTGTCTGAAATATTATAAGGTCTCAGGGGTGACCTTGTAACATTCTTGCAATATGCAAAGGGGCCAACAAGAAATCTGGAGAGGGGCTTTGGAGAGGGCCTGTATGGACAGGAGAAGGGGCAATGGCTATAACCTGCCAGAGGGGAGACTGAGATGAGATCTTAGGCAAAAGCTCTTCTCTGTGAGGGTGGTGAAGTGCTGGAACAGTGTCCTGGGTTCAGCAGCAGCAGTCATTTTTCTCCTTCTTAGTAGCTGGTGCAGTGCTGTGGTTTTGACTTTCAGCCTGGGAACAGCGCTGATAACACCGATGTTTTTAGTTGCTGCTCAGTAATGTTTACTCTGACCAAGGACTTTGTGAGTCTCATGCTCTGCCAGGGAGGAGGGGAAGCTGGGAGGAAGCAGAGACAGGACACCTGACCCAAACTAGCCAAAGAGGTATTCCATACCACAGCACGTCATGCCCAGTATATAAACTGGGGGCAGTTACCCGGAAGGCCCAGATCACTGCTCCGTCAGGCTGGGTATTGGTTGGTGGGTGGTGAGCGGTTGTATTCTCTTCCCTTGTTATTTCCCTTATTATTATCATTATTGGTGGTAGCAGCAGTGGTTTGTGTTATACCTTAGTTACTAAACTGTTCTTATCTCAGCCCGTGGGAGTTACATTCTTTTGATTCTCCTCCCCGTCCCTCCGGGAGTGGCGAAAGGGAGAAGGAGGGGAGTGAGCGAGTGGCTGTGTGGTTCTGGGTTGTGGGCTGGGCTTAAAACATGACACACAGGTTGCCCAGTGAAGCTCTAAGAGAGAAATGCCTTTACCTGCCCAAACAGAACAAGATCACATGGCGACACAGGAGCTGTGCATACTGTTCTTCTAGACTAAGAGAAACCCTATTGAGCTCCATGATAGAGGTTATGGCAATTGTTAAAAATCAGGCAAACCCTTAGAGTAAAGAGGCTCAACAAGAATTTGTGTGAGCTGTGAACCTGCTGAAACCAGTTTTCCTCTGGCTTTGTGTTAAGGGTGGGGAACTGGGGGGACTCTGATACCCAACCAAGGCTGGCTTCCTGCTTCTGTGAACAAGAGCCAAACATTGAGAAACTCAACATCTCTGAGACTTTGCTGCCTCTTCCTCTTTTTCTACAAGAGACCTGGAGAGGGGCTTTGGGCAAGGGCCTGTAGGGACAGGCCAAGGGGGAATGGCTTTAACCTGCCAGAGGGGAGACTGAGATGAGCTCTTAGGCAGAAGCTCTTCCCTGTGAGGGTGCTGAGGCGCTGGCACAGGGTGCCCAGAGAAGCTGTGGCTGCCCCATCCCAGGCAGTGTTCAAGGCCAGGTTGGACGGGGCTTGGAGCAACCTGGTCTGGTGGAAGGTGTCCCTGCCCGTGGCAGGGGTTTGGAACTGGATGAGCTTTAAGGTCTCTTCCAACTCAAACCAATCTGGGATTCTGTGATTCTGTGAAATAAGCTGGCACATGGCTCATTCCTCCCTTTCCCAAAGGAAACCAAAGCACACCCCATTGCAGTGACTGCAGTGACTGCAGTGGTGGTGTTTGGATGGAGACCCAGGAGAGATACTTATGACAGAGTTGTTCATCTCTCACCTCCCTGGTTTGTACTTCCTCCTGGTCTTCAGGTCGGGCTGTTTCCTGGACCATGCTGAGGAGGGTGGATGGAGGAGACAACACAGTGCAAGGAGCCTCAGAGGACTCAGGATGGGACAGAGATCAGTTCTGATGCTGCTGGGAGTGGGGTGGACTGCTCCTTCCTGCAGTAACCAGACCCTGGTGCTATAGGTCATACTGGTTTCCTGTGGCCCAGCACCCCAACTTGTACCCTGCATTCCCTCCTGCAGGCACAGATGTGCTCGGTCTTGGATGGGGAGACATGGAGGAGTGCGGGGTCAGCCCACTGCTGCTCCAATACCCAGAGAAAGATGCTGGGGCAGCTGTGGAGGATGTCTGCATCCTCTTCTGCTGCTCATTAACAACAAGGCACCCCGTGTCTCCAGCTCTCTGCAGAGCCCCGTGGGGAATCTCACTCCCCTCTGGCTGTGCTGTCCCTTCGCCCCAGCACTGCTGAAAGCACCAGGGGGTTTGCTCAGGGCTCTGATAACTGGCAGCGAGTGGGGAGTGCTCCAGCTGGCATGCTGCAGTCAGCCCCAGGCTCTCCAGCCCTCTGACACAACAATCCCAGTGGGAAAATTATTCCCACCCAGGCAAGAGATGAGAAATGAGGGCCAGGCTCGCCCTGTGTGCTCTCTATGTTGGGGTATTGTTACTGTCACTGCATGAATCGTGCTGCCTTTGAAAGAAGGAACAGGGGAAGGGAGAAGGCTGGAGAGATCCCTGTACTTCAGTGCATGATCCGGGCTGAGGAAAGGAGACCCCAGCCTGCCAGCATAGCCCCCAGCCCTGTGTCCAGGCCCTGTCCAGGCTCAGGAGCCATGGTGCAGAACTGAACTTGAGCATCGACGGAGCTCAGCCGGGTTGAAACATTCCTTGACACTGCTCGGTGTCAGGTATAGCATCTCCTGCCAGTGGTCCTGCTGTGGTGGGACAGGATGCAGCAGCTTGCCAGAATGAATGATCACCCTGCAGCTGCTGATGGTGGCAAGACCAGCTCTGCTACACCTTCCTGACATACCAGCTTCATGCCTTGGATCTGCTCATGATCTGCCCTTTTTCTATAGGGAGAATAGCATGCGAGGGGCTTCTCCACCCACAGACCCTGGCCTGCTGCCACTGGCTTCAGAGGCCATGGCGAAGTCATGCCACACTTTATATAAATTCATTTCTAATTTCCAGCCTTACTATGGCATAGGGCAGGCCGGGGTGGGGGGGCAGGTCTTGGAGCCAGGAGCACAAATGGGCTGTTTTGTTGTCTTCCTGTCTCATTGCCTGCCACGTCCTGCTGGCCTGGCGCCACACTCCAGAATGCCTCAGCATCCTTATGGCCTGCCCGAGGCACTTGGCTGTAGCTCCCCTCCAAACTGGATGCTCTGGACCCTTTCTAAGGACCCCTTGTTCTGGGAGAAAAAAGGCTGGGAGCTGTCAAGTCGGGGAGGGCTGTGGTCCAAGGGGAATGGGCAGTGTTCTGCCCATCCCTGGGGCTGCATCATCCACAGCAAGAAATGGGACCCAGAGAACCAAAATGCCCTGAGCTTCCAAGGCTGCTCACAGCCGGCTGAAGACCACATCTCGCAAGCATGAGCATGAATTCCTTGGCCATCCTCCATGATCCTGGAAGCCTCACGAACCCCAGAAGCACCGAGGTGCTTTGCTCCCCGCAGGGAAACCGCAGGGAAACCAAGACCTGGCCTTCGTCCTTGCCTTGGTCTTTGCGTGGGGGATACTTCCCAGGGTGGCAGGGTGACTGTGGCCACTCTTGGCAATGTCCCCATGGGACTGCCCACAGCAGCCAGAGGTTATGTGAGCCTGTGGAGTTTGGGGAGTTCATTTGTGAGCTGGTTCCCCTGACTCTGCTCTCCATCCCCATGGGACACCCAGACCCTGTCCAGACCCTGTCCTATACTGGTCTTGGTTTGCTTCGAGAGAGCAAATGCCCTCATTGCTTCTGGGATGTGTGAGGCCTGCAGGAGCATGGAGGATGGCCAAGGTCTTCATGCTCATGCTCGGGAGATGTGGTCTTCAGCCTGCTGTGAGCAGCCCGGGGAGCTCAGGGCATTTTGGTGAAGACCAGGGGCTTGCTGAAGACCAGGAGAAAGGCACCTGAATGCTTGTTTAAGCTCCTGGTATAAACCCTCCAGCCACTGGAGCCAGTTTGCCATGGGGCTTGGCCTTTGCCTGATGCAGCCATTTGGGTGCTACAGTGCTCTCCTCCATCGTAAGTCCAGGAACCTCTGCTCAGAAATGCCCTAGAAAGCACTGCTTGGCTCTTGCTGTGCTCCTCTTTTGGTCAGGGTTTGGTGTTGGAAAATGCTCCTTTTGCACGCTCTGATGGCTGTCCATCTCTGGGCCCTCCTGCCTGCTCTAAGGCAACCAGGGCAGGGATGACCTTCAGCCTTGTGTCACTTTGCGCCAGGAAGCAAAATTTTATCTTCTTGCTGCAGAGCCAAGGCCACCCCTTGCCCAGATGGATGCGCTTTTCTCTGATGCCTTTTCATGCACAGAGGTCTGCAGATACCGTGTGAGCCGGGCAGTGCAGGGTGAGAGCTGCCTGCTGGGTATTGCCTGGGCAGCTCTGCCAAGGCAGCGGCTGCTGGTGGCCCCGCTCCCAGCGGAGAGGAGAGCTTGGAGGAGGCAGCTCCATCCAGCCTATTGTCATGGTATCTGCGGGAGCACTCCTGCGGAGAGCTTCTGCTCATTACATCCGCAGACGTTTCCCAGCCCCGGGTCCCCCCGCCCCACACCCGTGGGGGTGCTGTGAGGCACCCGGGGCTCTGGCTTGTGCTGCCACGTCCCCCCCGAGTCCTAATCCTCCACCCAGCCCTAGGGTGCTGCTCATGTGTCTCAGCCCTGCTGGCAAGTGGAGCTGGCAAATGATTAACGGGTGTGGAAAACTCAAATGTTCCTTGCATGGACTGCATGCAGCTGGAGCAGAGAGGAGGGAAAGAAAGGGGAGGGAAAGGGGAAAGAGGAGAGAGAGGGGAAAGGGAAATGAAAAGGGTAAAGGGAAAAGAAAAGGGAAACAGAAAAGGAAAGGAAAAGTACAAGAAAGAGAAAAAGAAAAGGAAAAGGGGAAAGAAAGAGAAAAAGAAAAATAGTAATATTTAAAAATAGGAAAAAGAAAACCATAAAGAACAGAAGTAAAGAGAGACAAGAAAGACAAAAGAAAAAAAAAAAAAAGGAAAAAGCAACCGAGATGAGAGGGTGCCATAGGGAACCAGCCCAGGCATATGTGGTGCTATCAGGTTTCCCGATGGGACAGCACGACTGCAGGGCTGTCTGGAGGAGAAAGCCAGGCTTTAATTCTGCTTTTAGATCTAGGCTTCTTCCTGGTTGAAGTCTTTGGGATCAAAAATGATTAGCGGGCTGGAGCAGCTCTTGCTCTGGAGCCAGGCTGAGAGAGCTGGGCTTGTTCAGCCTGGAGAAGAGAAGGCTCCTTAAGGGGAGACCTTAGAGCAGCTCCAGTGCCTAAAGGGGCTACAAGAAACCTGGAGAGGGGCTTTGGACAAGGGCCTGTAGGGACAGGCCAAGAGGGAATGGCTTTAACCTGACAGAGGGGAGACTGAGATGAGCTCTTAGGCAGAAGCTCTTCCCTGTGAGGGTGCTGAGGCGCTGGCACAGGGTGCCCAGAGAAGCTGTGGCTGCCCCATCCCTGGCAGTGTTCAAGGCCAGGTTGGACGGGGCTTGGAGCAACCTGGTCTAGTGGAAGGTGTCCCTGCCTGTGTCAGAGGGTTGGGACTGGATGAGCTTTAAGGTCCTTCCAACCCAAACCAATCTGAGATTCTGTGATTCTTTTTTTTTATGCAGGGTGTTTCCTGGGAACAAGGAGGTGGTGGGGAGCTGCTGCTTGGGAGAGGGTGGTGAATGCCATCCTACTTGTGATCAGGACACTGCTGGGCACCACCTTGCCCATAAAGCCAGTGGCATCATACTTAGCAGACTGAGAGGGTGACCAGCATGTGACTAGTTCTCCTACAAGCTTGCCTGGGCTCTTCCATACACCACGGTGGTGCTTCGGAAAGGGGAGAATGGTCCTCAGGCTGCTCTCCTGGGGCCATGGCAGCTGCCTGCAAAGGTGTGGTGTGTGAGCTTGCAGTCTGTGCACAGGGATGGAGTGGGAGTTTGCACGTGTGTGTGCAGGTGTGTCCCTGGGGAGACAGGGACAAATGGAGCCCCAGTGCCTGAAACAAGAGGGGAGGGTAATTTCTGCTGTGAAAATGTTCCCTTTGTAGCAGAGGGTTAGAAAAAACAAATGTCCTTTCCAAAACAAATGGGTCTCATCAGCTCTAGTGATGGAGAGAGCTGCCAGGAGGCTGCTGGGTGGGAAAGGCCACACAAACATTGGTTTAACTCCTCTGTCCTCCTGCTGTCTGCAGGGATGCTCTAGCAGTGTCTCTGCCTCTTGCACTCCAAGATGCTGCAAGGCAACAGGGAGCTGCCTGGGGACTGCTCCTCACTCAGAGAGGCTCCTGGGTCCCCCTCTCAAGTTCCTCCAGACCTGCCCTGCTGAGCCAGTGGTGTTCCCGGGACGTCTCCATCCTCTGCTGAGGGTTTGTGCTCTCTTTAATGTAGGGCATGGGCAATTTGGTCATGCAAGACCAAATGGGAGGATGCAGGGAAGATGCAGCTGGGGCTTCTTGAATCGCAGAATCCCAGACTGGTTTGTGTTGGAAGGGACCATAAAGCTCATCCAGTCCCAACCCCCTGCCACGGGCAGGGACACCTGCCACCAGACCAGGTTGCTCCAAGCCCCGTCCAACCTGGCCTTGAACACTGCCAGGGATGGGGCAGCCACAGCTTCTCTGGGCACCCTGTGCCAGCGCCTCAGCACCCTCACAGGGAAGAACTTCTGCCTAAGAGCTCATCTCAATCTACCTTCTTGAAGAGACAAGTGAGAGGCAGCATTAGGATCTGGAACTAGGGAAATTCCCTGTGTATGCAAGGACAAATCCTGATGCCACCATGATGGTGCTCAAATACTGGGATAGGGGTCTGGGGAGGGATCAGAATCTCTTTTCTCAACAATACGCAAAGCTTGACTGGAGCAGCTGCTCCTGAGAGCATCCTGCTTGGAGCTGGCTTAGGTGTGAGCAGAGATCTTCATGAGGTTCCACTACCTGGCACTGCACCCTGGTGTAGGGAGAGTGGAGGGCATGCAGGTGGAAGCCCCATGCTCAATCCAAGCAGAGCAGGAGTGGGCAGGGGACTCCTGCCACCCCTTCCCACCCATGTCTGGGTGCTACATTCTCACACCCCACTGCTGCAAGCTTGCAAGTCTGATTCATGGCCTGGATCGGTGCTTGGCTCTCATGTCCTGGAGACCACCCTTCCTCCTGCTCCTCACCTTCATCCTCCTCCTCCCTCAGCATTTTGCTCCATGAAGGCCCTGCAGCACAGCTGTCCCGTGGGTGCACTGCATTGTCTGCTCCAGGGTCTTGCTCACCAGAACCACTGAAAGAACCTGTGACAAGGCTCAGCAGCACCTGGCAAATGTAGGATCTGCTCAAACAATGTTTATGGAAGAGGGAAGAAATAGCAATAGGTTGAGGAAAGAGAGAACAGGACAGACCTCAAACCCATGAGACCCTGCTTTAGGGAGCAGGAAGCAGGAAACATAAGGAGCCATTTATTTTAAGTAAACTATAAATATCGGACTAAACAAATGCATGTAAGGAAAGAAAAGTTGGTCTGAGTCCAAAAATTTCCAAGAAGTCTTGAGCAAATGTGTGATTGAGTCTGGCAATGGCATGTGTGTGTGCATACCATGCATGTGCTAATCAAGGGCTGCAGTGCTAGATATGGCATCATCCCCCAGATTAAAACCAGAGCAGATATAAAATCAAGACAATAATTCTCCCAAGTCTGGGAGCTGGTGATAAGATCAGTGTGTGTGGGGTGAGTCGGGGGAACCTCACTGTGCCCTCATTGGGAGCACAAATGGGAGTACATCATCCTAGCTGGGAGAGGCACTGTGCTGCTGTGCCAAACCATTCATCCCCAGCACTGCTGGTGGAAAGCAACCCAAGCTGTACAGATCATAAATCACAGAATTCTGTGATTCTGTGATCCTAGAGGTTTGGGTTGGAAGGGACCTTAAAGCTCATCCAGTTCCAAATCCCTGCCACGGGCAGGGACACCTTCCACCAGACCAGGTTGCTCCAAGCCCCGTCCAACCTGGCCTTGAACACTGCCAGGGATGGGGCAGCCACAGCTTCTCTGGGCACCCTGTGCCAGCGCCTCAGCACCCTCACAGGGAAGAGCTTCTGCCTAAGAGCTCATCTCAGTCTCCCCTCTGGCAGGTTAAAGCCATTCCCCCTTGGCCTGTCCCTACAGGCCCTTGTCCAAAGCCCCTCTCCAGGTTTCTTGTAGCCCCTTTAGGCACTGGAGCTGCTCTAAGGTCTCCCCTTAAGGAGCCTTCTCTTCTCCAGGCTGAACCAGCCCAGCTCTCTCAGCCTGGCTCCAGAGCAGAGCTGCTCCAGCCCTCGCAGCATCTCCGTGGCCTCCTCTGGACTCACTCCAACAGCTCCACGTCCCTCTTGTGCTGCTGCCCCAGAGCTGGATCAGGACTGCAGGGGGGGTCTTGCCAGAGCACATCAGAGGGGGAGAATCCCCTCCCTTGACCTGCTGCTCACGCTCTGGGGATGCAGCCCAGCATACAGGGGCTTAAGCTCTCACTGAAGACAGGTCTCAGTGCTCAGAAGCTCAGGGGATCTTCTCTTCACCCAGCATCCCCAGGGATGCAGGCTGAGGGACCTGGGGTTTCTCTGGACAGAGTGCTTTGGGGGCTGCAAGTGCAACTGGTGCTTGCCTCCTTCATTGGTGCTTCCTGTCAGGACCATTGTGTGGGCTGCCGGCTTGGCTCTGGGCTTGTACCAGCACTGCTGTCTCCCTTTACTAGTACTCGGTTGTCAGCACGCTGCTTGTGAGCTTTTAGGACCTGGGCTCCGGACACATTTTCATGGGAACATCAGGTTACTCCAGCTCCATCAGCTGCATCCCCTGGATTGTGTGGGAGAAGTACAAGGACAGTGTCTGGTGGAGGAGCCACACTGTAGCCTGCCGCAGCACAGCCCTGCTAGGGCTGGACTTGTGCACCATGCTGGCTGGGAAGGACCCAGAGTAAAGGTGCTGGAGAGTGTTGCCTGGTGTGAGCAGAGCTCCCATTCTGCTCCTGGTGGGAGGAGACCCATCCCAGGTAGATGCCACAAAACCAGCCTTTCAGACCCCAAACTGGCAGGCTCAGTGAGCAGTTCTTGGGTTGCAGAGCTTCAGCCTTTAGCAGCAGTCCTGGAGCTGGCTTCCACCCTACAAGTGCTAGTAATTCTGTGGTCGTACTTGGGCAGCTGATCTGCACCAGCTTAATTTGGACTAGAGTCTTGCTTTAGCTTCAGGCAGAGAATAAATCTGATGGGCATGAGGTGCTGGCCCTTGTCATGCTGCCAGGCTTGCTGACAGTTAACATATTGCTCTGTGAATGGCACCTGCTTTGTGTGACTGCTCTTATGACAGGCTGACGTGTTTTGTTCTTTCCTTTTCACATCTGTGCAGTACTGCCCCAGTCCCCAGCGGCCAGCCTGGCTGCTGAGGCACTGCATCACATGGATGTTCCTAAGGCATCTCTGTCCCTCCTCCTTGCTGGTGCCTGATGCTTAAAGGCAGCATGGGATGGGACAGGGACTTGGGCAGTGGGCATGGAGCACACAGGGCCATGCACCAGCTGCACCAGCTCCTTACTCTTGGCTCGTTGTCCCAGCTGGTGGCTTGTGGAGCTGTGTGCAGCTGGCACAGCCCTGCTCCTCCAGTGGGAGGCCAGTGGTGGGCAGGCAGTTGCGGGTGCTCAGCGACACCTTGGGCTCCTTGTCCTCCTGTGCTGTGGGGTCCAATGTCTCTCACAGCACCCTGCCCTCCTCTGGCCGAGTCGAAGGGCACTAGTGGAGCTGGTTGGAGCAGAGCGAGATACTGGCTCTTGATGTGCCCTTCCAGACCATGCCACTGCTCCTTAACATCTCACATTGCCTGCAAGAAGCCATGGAGAGTGGTCTCACCTCCAGTGCTGCCTGTTTGATCCTTCAGGAGGAGCGCAGGACTGCGGCGCGCTCAGTGCCAGATGTGTCCGCAGGATTGTAAATAACCCGAGTAACAGATTACTGTGTCACCACTCATTCTCTCTGCCTGCCACCAGCATTGTCTCAGATCTCTGTGGTCACTGTGGCCTCCTCCAGCTGGCGTCACTTGTCACCATCAGTCACACACACTACCCTCAGACTTGGCCATTAGGCAGATTAGCGCTAATTGGGACTGCCCGTCATCACTAATCACTGTCCTCATTGTCAGCTTTAACACTACCCAACGCCTACAATTTCCACTTATTAAGAGCGTGGTGGATTCTCCAGTGTGTAGAGTCCAAGATCAGATATCTTCTCTGAAGGGGACTGCCTGACTTCAGCATGTCCTGGGGACCTGGCTCCTGGGAAGGCTCTGTGCTCCCAAGGTGTTAAGCAGGTTTATCCCTTGTTTGCGCAGGAAGCCAGTCTCTGCTGCTTGTGGTGGAATGCTGCTGCAAAGAAATGAGACTGAGGTTTTGCCAAGTCCCAGGGACCTTGGGTGAGCCGAGGGAACTGCTCTGGTGGGTCTCTGGTGGGGATTGCATGGGCTGAAGGTGGGACATGGTTGCAGACCAGTCTATGTCCTTTCCTACAGGATTTTTTGGCACCTGGTGTCAGGTGGAGGTCATGAGCAGAGCTGGGCAACCAGAGTTTGTATCCTGCTTTGAAATGTGCTCAGCAGAACCTCAGTACAGGGCAAGTGCAGTGCAGAAGGATATTTTACTCCTTGGTGGGCTTTCCTCTGGGCTCCCAGCACCACTCTGAGTTGTGCCCTGCCCTTCATCACCTGGAGCTGTGTCCTGGTGAGGTGGGAGCCACTGCCATCTGTTTGGGAGAGACTCAGAAAATACTGGGGCAGGCTATGGTGAAAGTCAAGCAAACCATTTATTTTCAGACACAGTGGTCAGATGAGAGCATCTCTGTCTAAGAATCACATCCAGATGTTGAAGTTAAACATCTGGACAAAACACCTCTGTGTTTTGTCTATGTGCCACAAGCACAGAGCAGCCTTTGGAGCTATCTGCTGAGGTATTATCACCTTATTCATCAGCCACCCCTCACCTCTGCCCAGGGCTCCTACATTCCCTCCAGTGTGTTGGAAATGACTGGGAAGAGCCAGGATTTCAGAGCTCCGCTGCTGGTCATGCTCTGCCTGCTCCCTGCACCCACCTAACTGCCTGTTCTGCAGCTGCTGCTGCAACAAGCCCAAATACCTCAGCTTCTGGCCCTTTCTCTGGGCATCAACGTGGGAACACATTTGGTATAACTTCAAATGGGTCCTTTCATGTCCTGGAGAAGATGAGGGCTTTTAACATGCCACAAAGGGCTGGAGGCTGCTGAAGAGTTTGCACAGCCCTGGGGGAATGGGACTGGAAGATACGTGCTGCCAGCCCCGTGCCTGCAGAGCATCAATGCTCTGGCAAGGTTTGTGTGCTGGGCATCTGCTGCCCAGGCAGTCAATACCCTGTTGAGCAACTTGGGTGGCACAGACAAATCTGTCTGTGGGAGGAGGGAGGTCCTGGAAACCTATGTGCAGCCAGTGCTGGAACAAAGCTGGCAGTGGGGCCACAGGGCGGGATGGCACGGGGCACGTGGCAAGGGGGTGCTCCAGGCTGGAGGGTCTGATGCTGGTGGTGAGGTGAATCTCAGTAAGGCTATGCCATAAGCAGGAGTTGAAGCCAGAGGCTCTGTTGGATGGCTCCAGCAAACTGTTTGCCCTGGTGCTGTAGCTGCCATGTTCTCTCCATTTAGCAGAGCCCTGCTGTCCACCTGGGGTGGTTTATAGAGAGGCTCCAGGACTTGCAGCCCCCATGTTGTATGATCTGCCAAGATTCAGTCTCTTTGGACGTGTCAAGAGCTGCTGGCTTGCTGGATTAGAGCCCTTGCTTTCTTTGGGTGTTCTAACCCATGCAGTGGCACAAGTGATGGAAGGGATCTTCATGGTGGTATTTGAAAACTCTGTATGTTTCGTCTTCCTTCAGCAGCACAAAGAAAACCATCCTTGCACCATGTGACCTCTGGGACCTGAATAAGAAGGTACATTTTGCTGAGGGGATGTTTGGCTTCAGTCATGAGGTAGAATGGGAATCACCACTGTCCCAACAAAAAGAAGACCTGGCTCTTGTGACTTGGCCAACTCAAACAACTCAGGTCTGCCTGTGTTGCTGTGGATGTTATTTTGGCCCTGGCTTGCTGTTGCTTCTGCCCTCCCAGGAAGATCCCCACATCCTCATCATACCTGTGGATGAGGTGGAGTGGGCTGGGAGTCTCACTCATATCTATTTACCACCCAGTTTCCAGGCCAGCGCTGAAGACCTGAGACAGCTACAACGGGGAATCTGAGACCCTAAAGAAGGACTCAACTTCCTAGCATGGTGACAGTCCTGCCTCCCTGTGGTCCTGTTACTAGCAGAAAGGTACATAACATTTTACAGCCTTGTACCAAGGACTCACCACCTCTGGAACAGGCCATCAGGCTGGGTATTGCAATCTTTTACTTTCTGGAGGTTGGCCACTACAGACCTTTGGGGAAGATGGGGTTTGAATCAGGGTTGAATGAATGCAGGACCAAAATCCTCCCTGTTACTAATAAACCTTCAAAATCCAAATTTCAATTTGAATTTCCCAAGTGACGCTTCTGGCTCAGAAAGGTCTAAATGCCAAAAAGCCTGTTAGTTGACATCCTCCATCTGTAGAACTTTTCTGCAGTGAAGCTGTCTGTGCTGTCTGTTATTGACATACTGTATGCATGGGGAAACCTCACAATTAAATATGCTTTCCTCTCTAAAACCTGGAAGAGGCTTACCAGGAGATGTCCCTTCTGTCCCATGAAAACAAAGCACTGAGGTGAGCAGCAGAGTCAAGGTCAGAGCTCTGGTCCCAGCAACCCTCTGTGGTCAGCCCTGCTGCCCCTCCAGTGATGGGAAGAGGCTCGGTGCTGCTGTTTGAGGCCATGGCCAGGAGGAATGATCACAAACCTGGACAGGAAGTGCAGCTTCATGTTCAGTGCTTCCTTGGCTCAAAGCATCAGGTCCATAAAGATCAAAGAGCTTCCCCGTGTTTTGCTTTATTCTCCTGCTGGGAAACTTTGTGAATGTCCTGGTACAGGCGGCCTTGGAGCGCCTTCTCTGTGCAAGTCAGATCCAAGATAATAACAGAAAAACTTTGGTTCCTTCCAGCTTTTCTAAGAGGAAAAGAGACTGACCATGAGCTGAAGCAGCAGAACCCAGGCTCTTGTTGGCACATCTCCAGTCCCAGCTCCTCCATGCAGGGATGGGCTGCTAGTGCTGGTGACCTGTACACGAGTCCCTCTTTGTGTGTCCCTCATGGCTGGCTCTGTGCATGGACAGCTTTGCTTAGTTTATGTCAGCTGCAGGTAAGTCAGGCTGACCCTGGTGTGTCCTGCTCTTTTCTGCATCCCCTTTGCTTTTATTTTTTATTTGTGAACCCTTTTTTCCCCCTAAGACTTCAGCCCCAGCTCTCTGTCTGGAGGTGAGCTGCAGTCACACATGATGATGGGGCCAATGCTTGCCTCCCTGTGCATGATTCTGGAGTCAGGAGAAGGCGCAATGGGCTGAGCAGCATCAATACTGTCCCACTCTGTCCACCATCCTCTGCCTTACAGGCAGCGCTGTCTTGTGTCCTGGACCTGGAGCAGTGCAGGGTCTGGCTACATGGAGCAGTGTGGTGGCCACAGACGTGACCATGCAGGGTCATCCCAGCTCTGCTGCTGGCACTTACCACCCTTCACCTGTGTGAGTGTGTCCCAACATGGTGTTTCTAGCCTCATATTCAGGCATGCCATGCAGAGAGACATTTGGAGCTGATTAATTAGTAGAAAGGAAGCAGGTCTAGAAATAAAGAACAGCTGGCCATTCAAAATGGAGAGCTGCAGCACGTTTATTGCAAAGGCCAGAGGCAGAGAGCAGCAGCTTTGGAGGGGCTTGGGGATTCGTTGCAGCTAATTGCCATATGACAAACCCTGCTCATTGCTGCAAGCAGCCCCCACACAGCTCGTGATGATCCGCAATGCCCCAGCTGTGGTTTTTGTTCAGAGCTAGCCAACAGGCAGGCTTGTTTTACACTTTCAGTTGATCATGTTGGATTCAAAAAGGGGTCAGAGAAGTTTTGGGGTGTTGGTGACTGTTGCAGACAGTGATCTGGATGTCCCAAAGTAGCTGACTGCTCCTGGGAAGGTCTCTCTTGAGTTCTAAACATCCATGGTCAGCCCGTGCTGGCCACGCAACCCCAGCCATGGCTCCAGAGCTTTTTGGTGTAACCTTAAGGGGAGTCTCTGCATGCATCCCCATGGGCTCCCAATAAAGTTAATCTCTTTTCTTGCCTTTTCTTGATACTCTTCTTCCTAAATGTAGGACCCAACCAAGTAGAAGATAGGGCACCCTTGCTGAAGACACCTGCCTTGTGCCTCCTGCTGGGCTCAAGCTCGACTTCCAGGCAGGTGTTCTGGTGGCTCCTCTGTGTAAGAAAATATCCTTCCTTCAAGCATGATCATTAAATATAGTACTGTTGCCTCCAGATCTTTTCTGAGGTCACAATCTTCAGGATGCACCAAAGGTGCCTGATTGTCCTTGCCGTACCTTGTGCACACTCTGACTCCCATGGTTTGCCCTCCTCCATGGTTCAGCAAAAGCTGGCAGAAATTGCACCATTTCAGGTCCAATGCCATGTCTGGGCTGGGAGATGGGACCATGCAATGGCCCATATGAGATGCTGTGGGCTTGTGCCTCGTTGAACACCCAAGAGCCAGACATATGTATATGTGGATATCTCCTGTGTGGGTGGCTGGCAGCCCTGCAAGGGTTAAGATCTTGGGAGAAAGTGGCTGGAAATCAGGATTTTTGCCCTTGTGGAAATTGTGATAATTCACTATTTGTCTTTGTCCTCAAGAGGACGGAAAAATCAACTTGCCGAAATTTTCTGTGGGATGGAAAGTTCCAAAAAGAAAAATCAAAACAAAACCCCAACAAATGAAGGCAGAAACACTCAGTTCAGCAAAGTTAATTTTCAGCTTCTGTGTGCCAGCCCATGCCCTGGTCTTCTGCCCCCTGAACCAAGATGCAAGGGGGCCTGGGCTCTTGCGGTGAGATTTAGGGTACACAACAGCGACCTGTGATGCATCACAGGAGGTTTCATGTCAAGCTGACCTTCTGTTTCAGTTAACCAAGCCTGAGGCTTAGCCTCTGGGATAAAACCAAGACTTTCTTGTGGGGAGAACATTATTTTTGCAGAAGCTGCATTTTCCACCAGGGAACTGCTGACCAGCAACACAGCGGAGCAGTGCAGACTTCAGCCACCTGAGGCTGGATGGAAAGGAGCAACCATCCAACCACCAAAGGCTGCTAATGGAGTTAACCAGAGTCTGTGGTGGTCACATGGAGCATCCTTCTCCAGACTGGTTCCCCAATGCAGAGAAGATGCTTTAAAGTGAGTGTCCGAGGATAAGTGGGTATTTTACCAGGATAAGAGGAGAGCCCCCAGCTCTTCATCTCATGTGTGGGGTCTCACCAGGAGCCACCACTGAGGTGCTCCATCCCCATGAGGCAGTGGGATGCTGAGCCAAGGGGCATGCAGAGGGACAGATGGCAGGTGGGACTGATCTGCATGCTGGCCAGGCCCAGCTTCTTCTTCACTGGGTGGAACACTACCAACAAAATGCCTTGCCCTTTTATTTCCTCCAGGGCTGGCTGTCCCCACAGGCGCCTTTCCCCAGTAGCGCTGTTGGTAGGGCGAGTTTGTGCAGCAGGTTAACTCCTCTGTGAGGCTGGAGAGAAGTTTCCATTTTCTGCGAAAACACATTGATTGGTAACACAGGAGATGTTGTGATTTTGTCCATCTGCAGCGAGACGAGGCCTGACAGCACCTAACGTGAATCAGCTGCTCCCAGGTCAGAGCTGCCCACAGGACCCCTCCCCAGCACCCCATTTAAGGCCTGTTTTGATTCTTTTGTGAGAGACTTTTGGTCAGGGAAGCTGTTGGAGTGGAAGATGTTCTCCCCATTTTGGGAAACATGGATCCTGTGGGCTCAGGCACTCATGAGGGTGGGCATGGCTGGCACAGGTGATAAAATGAAGGTGTCTACATAGACACCTGCTCTGGTCAGGGATGGGCATCACCAGGAGTGATGCCTGCATGGGGCTGGGATGGTGGCATGGGTCAGAGTGAAGTAGGAATGAGGGTGGCCTGCAGTGGAGTGTGCTGTGCACAAGCTAGGGTGGGGGCTTTGCCGGTGAGGGGAGTGAGTGATGCTTGGGGCAGAAGAGGCAGGTGGAGGCAGTCCCATTGCAGAGCCAGGCAGTCCCTGGGGGTGCTATCCTCAGCCCCATGGCTGTGGGCACATGGGGCACTGCCCCTCCTCACTGCTTCCCCAAACACAAAGCCCTTTGGCTGGGAGGAGGACTTGAAGGTACTTTGTCTCGGTGAGGCAAGCAAAATGCCCTGTGCAACATAGGAGCCAGTGAGCAGCCAGCCCTACAGGGCAGAGCTCTGCGTGACTGGGGTAGTTAGAGAGTAGCACCACAGAGAGCTCTCAGGAAGGCAACGTATTTGAGAGGTCACATGAGTATCCCTAGTATTTTTCTTGTTTACCCGTCTCCGCTGCCAGGGGGGCACAGGAGAGTGCTGAAGCTCAGTGCTCCAGGGGCCATGCCATGCCCCATCCTCACTGATCTCCATCACCTCTTGTCCCTGGGCTGCTCATGTCTGTGGCTCCTGACACTTTCCTATGGCTTTAGTTTCGATATTAGAATGGTTTGAGTTGGAAGGGACCTTAAAGATCACCCAGTTCCAACCCCCTGCCATGGGCAGGGACACCTTCCACTGGAGCAGGTTGCTCCAAGCCCCTGTGTCCAACCTGGCCTTGAACACTGCCAGGGATGGGGCAGCCACAGCTTCTCTGGGCACCCTGTGCCAGCGCCTCAGCACCCTCACAGGGAAGAGCTTCTGCTTAAGAGCTCATCTCAGTCTCCCCTCTGTCAGGTTAAAGCCATTCCCCCTTGTCCTGTCCCTACAGGCCCTCTCCAGGTTTCTTGTAGCCCCTTTAGGCACTGGAAGCTGCTCTAAGGTCTCCCCTTAAGGAGCCTTCTCTTCTCCAGGCAGCCAGCACATGTGGCGCTTGTCCTGGCATTTGGCTGCTGTCCTGTGAAATTCATCACTGGGCACCCACTGGGCTTGGACCTGGGTTGGGGTTGTCCCTGCTTCTGGCTATTTTGGGGTGAGGATCAGGCACATCACCTCCAGGGCAGTGTAGGGGTGAAGTGTGACCGCATCGCAACTGCAGTTGCTGAAGTTTCCAGCCACTGTAGAAAACGTGAACCTGTGAGTCAGAGGGCTGGGAAACCAGAAGGTGAAAAAACAGATGGGTGTTTATGAAAGTTTTTGCAATCTGACAGATTTTAAAACCACCCGCCAGTCTGTGGGCTTTCCGACTGAGTTGTGGTGGAAAGGTGCTTGTCCCAGTGTGCCCGTGGGGACTTAGTAATAGCTTAGCAGGTATTGGACCAACCTCTGCTCCTGCAGATTCCATGGCAAGCATCCATTACCTCAGACCAGGTCCTCTTTGGTTGATGGTGGGAGCTTGCTCGATTCAGTCTGGATCCTTATTGAGCAGCCATGAATACCAGCAGCAGGTAAATTCCTGGAGAAGTGGCTGAGCTGCTCCTCATGGCTAGTGGTACCACCCCACCATGCTCAAGTCCTTGCTTCCCTCCTACCCAGAGTGCTGGTGTGAGCTCCAGATATGGAGCCATTAATAGGATGGATGCTGCAATTCATGGAGACGTTTCCCCCCATCTGCAAATGTTCAGCACAGGGTGAAATGTGCTCTGGCTCTCCCAGACCCAGAGAGCTCTCTCTCCTGTTGGAGCAGCAACCATCCGCTGCCGTCTTTCATGCTCCAGGGACAGGGTTGGCTTCCAGCCCTCAGCAGTGGTGGCAGGGGTGGTGATGAGGAGGGGGTCTTTTCTCTCAGCAGACTCCCACTTCTAAGCCCATCTTCCTAACTCAGGCTGGCTTTGAAGGAGAGCTCCCAAGTATGCATTTCATTAAGATTTAATAAAGCAGCTGCCTACTCCTGAAGCACAACATGATTAGTAGACCCTTTATTGAGGATTAATAGCTATGTAATCAGCACGTATCTAGTTCCTGCAGGCATCTATTACACAGCTTCTAAACCTCAGTGAATATGTTTCTAATTGGCCTTTAAGAACATGCTGTTGCATTATTAAACCCTAATTAAATGCATATTGGGTGAAGTCCATTCACAAGTGGTTATTGCAAGCTACTTGTCATTACCTAATACGTGCAACCTAATGGGCGTTCAGCTCACTTGTTCTGTTAATTATTAGATTTTGGGGCCTCTGGGCTTCGTTTTTGTAATTGGATCACATATGTTGTTTTCTTCCCTATTCAAAGTCTTCTGAAGAAATGGGTGCTACTGTACACGGAGGGGCTGGCACTGGGTTCACTGAGCAGAGAGGGCTGGGTGAGGCTCTTCCCAGTCTACAGGTCTATTTAGGGATGCTCCTGCTTGCAGTGGGCTCCAGCTGGGGCTTCTTTGCCCTGGTGGGAAGCATGGATTCAGGATGGGCTGGGGGGTTCAGGCTGGACCATCCTGGATGCCCTAGGGCCACACTGAGACCTGGGGTCAAATCCTCGACCAGGCTCAGATGCAGCTTTCAGTGGACCCAAGAAACTCTCGAGTCATGTTTCTAGTAATTTCCATTGAGGTGTGATGGTGGTGCTGGGGCAGCCAGGTCAACCATGGTCAGCCTTCATCCTTGGCTTGCTGTCTGCAAAGCAAAGATGCTGTCGGCAGAGGCTCTGAGCTCTGTCAAGCATCTCTTACACATATGTAAGCCTGTTTCTCAACACCTTGTGAGCACAAAGCATAAGACACCCAATATAATAGTTAGGGCACGTAGAGAAGGTTGGAGGATGGACTCTGGCTAAGCAGCAGAATAAGAGATGCTGATGCGGTATTCCAGCAGAAAAGAAGTGAAGACGATCAGTGAGATGCTGATGGGAGCATGCGGTGTGGAGCAAGACAGTGCAGCTGAACTCTGGGAAGCTGCATGGATTTCAGTTTGGAATCTATTTCCCTCTTTTTTTTTTTTTTTTGTTCTGGCAGTGTCAGCACTTCTCCATTCAGTGGATTCAGGACAGGCCATTCCCAGTGCAGAATCAGGGGAAAAACGACACTTTAATTTGCTGTTGTATCATGCTGTCTAAGGCAACATGGAAAAGTCAAAATCAAGGGAAGTCAAAAGTGGAGCAAAAATGCTTCAGTTTGCCCATAGTGAGTTTGTTTTTGTTTTTTTTTTTTTTTTTTTTTAAGGGTTTGGTTTTTTTGGTGTTTTTTTTTTTTTTTTGAGACAGAGGGTGTAATTTTCCATTGTTGGAAAATTTCAAAATTCCTGAGCCACTTGAAGGTGGACAGTGCCAATGGTGAGAACCATCCTTCACACTGCTCTGCTGCCATGCTATAGCGAGTCTGAGCACCATGGCTGGGGCTCAGGTGCCTCCACTGACTTGGCTGGGCAGCACTACAAGGTTGTGTGGGGGCATCAGCCACATGGTGCCACATCTCAGTGAGCACGTAGGGCTCCACGGTGGGTGGAAGCACGTTGTTAGGGATTCAGAGGGAAACCGGGGCATCCTGGGACCACCTCCATGTCATCCTGGGACCATCTCCAGCTGCTGAACTGGAGAGATGGCATTCTTGGTGGGGGTGCTTGAGTGACTTGCCCACACCAGGGTGTCTCTCGTATGCTGCCTGGGCTGTCACTCCCCATCTGTGCTTCAGTGTCTTGCTAAGTTCAGCTCCCAGTCCCAGGCTGTCCTGGTTGGAGAGAGCATGCAGCCCTGGCTCTGGTACAAATCCGTGCCCCTCAACAGCTGCCTCCTGATCCCCAGCTTCCTGCAGCTCCATCATGTGATCATCAGGATAAATACAAAATGCTGTGATTCACGGAGAATGAGCACCTCGCCTGAACTTTCACCTACAACTTGAACCACCCCTAAGTGAAACTTGCTAATGCTTGAAAACCTTTGGTCAGCTCTCCCCTCCCCTCCTTTTTCAGGTTTTGCAGCCTTTGTACTTTCTGCATCCCTGTTGGAAGCAAAGGTGCCCAAAACTTCCATGAAAGACTGTTCTTGCAGTGTTTCCCAGACCTTCCCACACTACGAAGTGCTGGAAACTGTGGGAGCAAGCCTGCTCGTTGGAGAGCCTCGGCACAGGCTTTACAAACCCTGGAGATCTGAGCAGCTTGAACATCCCCAGGCATGGACCTCTCTCCAAAGGCAATAGAAACTCAGCAACTTTGGAGCCTCTTTGGTTTTGCTCCTCTCTAGATCCTGAATCTTTAAACTCAACCTTTGTTTTATATTTATATGTTGTGTGAATATGCCCTTATTTTTCTAATTAGGGTCGCAAATTCATTGTTAAAGCTGCCTGTAGGCCAGGGTTTGTTTACCTTGACTTAAGGCCAAATCACCAAGGTATCCTTGGTTTGGAGCACACGGCTCCTCACTCTCCTTCAGAGCCAGCAGAGAAAGGAATCCAGACCTCAGGGATGCTCTCCTGGAAAAAGGGTTCTGCTTCTCCATGCCAAAAGGTGGAAACCAGGTGGCTGTGGGAAGGAGCCATAAACGCTCACTAAGTGGTGTCACCAAGACAAGCCAAAAAGGACGTCCTCTTCTTCTACCTGATTTTCATTGGGGTTGGAGACCCCCATCCTCTGCAGAGCCAGTTTGGTTTGAAATGTAAGAGCAGCAAAGCATTGTTTGATCATTTAACAATTCCCAATGACTTTGCCGCTGAATAATTTATTTCAATGGGCTTTATCTAGCTTTATCTTGAGTTCCTTCTTCCTAGAAAATGCAAGGGAAAGAGGAGAGGAGGAGATTTCCTTTCCCCTGGAAATGGCACTTAGTTGCTTATCTGAAGGAATTGGGGAGATAGAAGAATTCATGGGAAAGCTAAAAATGAGGATTTTTCCCTTTGAAATTTCTTTTAAAATAAAAAAAAGTAACACTTTTAGCAAACCTTTCTGACCACAATTTCCTTTTGTCCCATTTCCAGGCAAGGAGAGAGGTCTCGGGACAGGGATTCCTGCTGACTCACCATTGTGGCAGTGTGGGGCCAACCCCTGGCTCAGGGGACCTCCAGCCTGTGATGGACCTTGGGCATGGGCTGGTGACTCTGAGCCACCTGCTGCTGTGCTGTGATCCCCCCTGAACACCATGGAGCCCTGGTGAGGGACGGATATGGTCTGCTGCAGGTTGGGCCTCCCAGACTCTAGAAGAGTGGCAGGGCAGCTGCCCCGGTGCATCCTCAGCTGCACTAGCAAGGCCATAGAACCCCAGAATTCCAGACTGGTTTGAGTTGGAAGAGACCTTAAAGCTCCAGTTCCAACCCCCTGCCATGGGCACGGACACCTTCCACTAGACCAGGTTGCTCCAAGCCCCGTCCAACCTGGCCTTGAACACTGCCAGGGATGGGGCAGCCGCAGCTTCTCTGGGCACCCTGTGCCAGCGCCTCAGCACCCTCACAGGGAAGAGCTTCTGCCTAAGAGCTCATCTCAGTCTCCCCTCTGTCAGGTTAAAGCCATTCCCCCTTGTCCTGTCCCTACAGCCCCTCTCCAGGTTTCTTGTAGCCCCTTTAGACACTGGAAGCTGCCCTAAGGTCTCCCCTTAAGGAGCCTTCTCTTCTCCAGGCTGAACCAGCCCAGCTCTCTCAGCCTCTGGCTCCAGAGCAGAGCTGCTCCAGCCCTTGCAGTATCTCTATGGCCTCCTCTGGACTCTCTCCACCAGCTCCACGTCCCTCTTGTGCTGTTGCCTCAGAGCTGGATCAGGACTGCGGGGTGGGGGAGGGGGGGTCCCCCAGAGCGCAGCAGTGGGTGAATCCCCTCCCTTGACCTGCTGTTCACACGCTGGTGATGCAGCCCAGCACATGGTGTCAAAGGTCTGCCTGAGCATCGCTGTGGGCAGAGGAGTGAGGCACTAGCCTGGGTCTTCTCATCACTGGTGGCTCACAGGATGCTCTCTGACAGCTTGATCCTTCCCAACTTTTCTTACTCTCTGAGCAGACGTCCAGGCAGAGATCAACAGTGTCAGGAGATGTACAGCCATGGGCACCTGGGGCAGTTGAGCCCTGAGCTGCAAGGAGCGCAGTGGTAGCACACACAAGATGTGACTTCTACCTCACCAGCTTTCCTTCTGCAGCCTGTCCCACCCAGTGCATGTGGTTGGCAGCTCCAGTGCTGCGTCTCTCTGATGCCCACGTCCCCCTGGGGGCCCTGCAGGTTAACTGGCTGAAGGCAAATGTTGCTGTGGGTGTCACACCTTGGAAGAGAGCTGGATCCCTACATTTTCCCTCATCCCTTGATGTTCCCCTTGGCCATGGATCTGCTGGCGGCACCCAGCAAGTCTTGCAGCAAAGATAAGTGAAAAAAATCTCTTTCTGCCTGTAAAAGGAAGAAGAAGAGCATGGCAGAGACACGCCAGCTCATACAGCTCTGCTTTCTGCTGTGGAGGCGGGAAGCCCTTCGGACAGGATTTATTTTGTATAGTCTTCCATACAAACTGGATCCCCCTCCCCTTCTGGCCCTGCCTGGCCTTAAATCATATCCTTTGTAATGACATTTCATGCTTGTGTGGCGCCTCTCTTCTGAGCATCCCCAAGTACTCTGTAAATAATGGATGTCTCTGAGCCTGCCAGGAGGACACAGAACCATCCCCTCTGCACCCCTGACGCCCAGGGAAGGTGATAAATCCTTTCCATGGTCTCACCTGGATGACTGACTGTGCTGGGCTTAGCACAGGAGCCTCCTCTGCATTGTCCCATGGTGTCAGGGACATCCCTGACCCTGCTGGCTTCCTGGGGTGAGGTGCTCAGGGAGAAGCAGCACTGGTCTGCAGCTGGCAGGATGCTGCCCTTCACATGATGTGCAGTCTTACCTCTTCCCAGGGGGACCCCAGGAAGCCCCTGCCAGGGCGCTGGCACAGCCATCCCCTGCCGTGGCTGCAGGACCAGCAGGAAAGCCACCGTCTTTCTGCCCAGATCCCACTTTTCTGTTGGCCAGGGTTGGAGTTGTCTGACACGCTGGGTCCTGGCGCTGGAGCAGGGCAGGTGTTAACTGCATGGAAGTCTTGCTTGTTAATAAGTCCAAATAACACAGTGTCTTGGATTCCCTGTTCCCTGTCCAAGCCCTTCTGTCATCAGGTCCTTCTTAGTCTTGTCCTGAGGTTTGTTTGCAGCTGTAGTGTCCCAGAAGATGCAGTGGTTGTTTTTCATTGGACTCTGCTCTGGCTTGGCCTGGCAGAGGGAGCAGCCTGCCTTTCTGAATCTGCTCTGGGTCCTCCAGCTGCCTGGTTTCCTCTGCTGGACATACTGGGCTATGGGCAGGAAGGAGCCATCGGCCAAAGGGACCATTCGCAGGCTGCTGATGAGATACCTGCATTCGAGCAGAATTTTTGGCTCTGCTGGATGGTTTTGAATGCTGCCTCCAGCTGCCTACTGATTTCTTATGAAAACTGCCCCACTGGGAATAGGCCTTTTGTCTTCTCTCACTGTTGGAAAGCCACAGCCCAAGACCCAGCTGGAGGCAGTGACACCTTCTCTCTGGGAACCAGCAGTCAATAGCCTCTTGGGTGACCCTTGCAGTCTACACAATGGTGGCTGCAAAGGGTCTTCATCAGAGAATAGAGCATCCTGCTTACCTGGACCCTGATCCGTACCAGATGGGTACAGGAATGGGAAAAGGAAAGACTGATCCTAGCTGCAGGTGATGCCTTCTTCCATCTCCATCTGGTCACTACTGCAGGAAGTCAAACTGTCACAGGCACATTGATTGGTTCCAGAAAATGATGGTGTGGCCACATGCTGCAGGTCTGGTGGATGTGGCTCAGGTCTGATGGGCCATTGCAGCTGCTGCTATGCAGAGCAGACCTGGTGGCCTGCCCCAAACCTGCAGGGGCTCTGCCATGGGTCTCCAGTGAACCCTGCAAACACCAGCCTGCCCTGGGCTGCTTCTTCCTGTGCAGAACATCAGTGTCCTTTTTCTAAGCCATTTTGAAGAAAATATTGAAATTTGAGGGAAGGTTTGTGGTGAAATGGGTAAAACCAAGTGTTCTTCTCTGGTCTGGTCTCATCTCACCTCACCTCATCGTCATCTCAACTCATCTCATCTCATCTCATCTCACCATCTCTACTTTTATCCCATCCCACCCCATCCCATTCCACTCATCCCATCCCAGCCCATATCCCATCCTTCCTATCCCATCCTACCCCATCTGATCCCATTTCATCCCATCCCACTCCAGCCCCATGTCCTCTGGGCACCCATGCCAGCCATCCCCAGATGGAGTTCCTCTTGCCAGTGGAGCAGGCCACTTTTGGAGCACTTTCTTATCCAGGATATATGTCAGTGAAAAAAGAAACCCAATGAGCAAGATAAGGAGATTATTTATAACAGAGTTTGTGAACTTTTTGAAAGAGTTTTACAGCCAGATTTTGCAGACCACACAGGGAGAGGTTTATACTCTCCAAAACCTTGGAGATTTCTTAAAAAGTATTTTTATATTAAAAAAAAAAGAGTTTCCAAGAATTAAATAACACGAAAGTGTATGAAATATGATGTAGGGAATGTTCCCATTGCTCTCACATCTGAAGTTAATTTGGGAGACGCTCTGAATAGCTTTTTAAGGAGTGGATAAACATTGGCATCAAAAGTGTAAATAAAGTTACCAGACAAAGCGGCTGTTCAAAGGGAACCGTCTCTGGATACTGGCTGGGCAGCTTTAATGGCTGCGTGCAGGAACAGCTGAAGATAAAAAGAGGGCCTGGCTGATTAGCACAGGGTGAGGTTCTCTGCTTAGTCTCCCTCTCGTGATGTCAAGACAAGCAGTGCTGGCAGATGGTCTCCCACCTGCTGGCGAGCAGTTCCATATCCACAGGACCCCGGCTGCCCCCTGCATCACTGCTGCCCAAAGCTCTGGTCACACACATCCAAGCAGGAGCTACTGAATATACAGCCTTTAATTTGATCAGTGCTGGTCCCTTGGGAGGTCTGGTTTTGTCAGAGATAATGAGCTGGTCCAGAGCACCTCTGATCAACCACTTCATGTTATCACACCTTGCCTCTGCTGCTTCACTCAAGATGGTCCTCCCTGTCCCCAGAAATGTTTTGATTGACAGGCGCTTGGTTGATCACAAATATTCTGAAATACAATAAGACCTTCAGCATTACTGGGTTCAGAATTATAGCTGGTTGGAAGAACATGGAGGGCTCAACTGACCTCTCTTCTGGAGCACATCTTTGCACCACTGTAAGGGTTCCCCATGCCAGTCTACAACAGTCTGTAAAGGGAAGGTAGAGACAGTGAAAGGAGTTCTGACATCTCTTTTTAATCCTACCAAGAGGAAGGAAAATGAATGCATTTGCACCAGTGTTTTGGTTTGCATCTTTTGGTGTGAATTTGAAGGGGAACCTTTAGGGCTTGTGTTTGATAGAGCTGTTTGTAAGTGAGGGTTGGAATGAATCTCAGCCTTGGCAGCCAGGTGCTCATTGTGGGGAGCAGCTTCTCCCTGTCCCATGGCTCTACCACAGGGGATTTTCCTGGGAGCTGTTGGACAAGTAGGAATGGGAATAGATGGCAATACATGATCTCCTGCATCCAGAAACTCTCACCTCCTGAGGTGATTGCTGAGGGCAATCTATGTCTAATGCCGAGAGCAGCTATTGACAAATGATGGGGGCAGCTGTTGCACTTGAATGTATGGAGCTATGTCAGTCTCTTCTTCATTTGAGACCTTGGTCATGGCCCTGAACCACTTGGCCCTTGAAGCTAGGATTATAATAACAGTGGCAATGAAAAAAGACATGGTATAAATCCACCTCTGGCTTGTCCAAGAGCAGATCACCTATTTCATGGTTAACTATACTGCAGTAATAGTATAAGAAGTATACTTCATGGCTGGAAGGCTGATGAACTGCTCTTGGTTCTGGCATGGCTCTGGTGACCTAAGAGTGCTGCGTCTTGACAAACCCAGCCTGGGGAGTCCAAAGGATTCACCATGGACCTGATTTGGCTCTCACTGCAATGGCTAATGTATTGACTGGGCACTGTCATCCTGGGTGAGCTATCAGTTCCTGAGGCTGAGAAGCAAGCATGCAGAGCATCATCATTGGTAACTGCAAGTCTCCAAGGCTCTGGGACCTTCTCCAGTGGCAGCAAGTCCTGGTGTCTTCTGCCTGTCATGGAGACCTCTTTGTTCCTCCTGGTGCCCCACTGCCAGAGAAAACCTGTCTTGTGTCCATCCCTCAAGCTTGGGCATCAGAAGAAACAAGCTGATATGAAACATTACCTGTATTGGGTAGGAGTTACAAGGTTCTTTTTCAACTTTTCGCCTGCATGGGTGTTTTTGAGATGGATAAGCCCGGGAGGACTTGTTTACTGTGTCCTTTGCCTGGCTATAGTAGAGGTTAACAATGGCCATAACTGATCTGATCTTTTCCTTTTTTTCAGTCTTGACTCCACAGTTTCTTTCCCGAGTGACAAAGAACAAACCTTGCATTGTCAGGGCTGGGAAGATGCTGATCCCACAGCCTTGGTATTAACCACAAACATCAGTAGCTCCTCTCTCCACGCTTGGGTGAGACCCGGAAAGATGGGGACACTGCTTGACCCAGGCACCAGCTGGAAGGACCGTGGTCACCCCAGAGACCACGGCAAGGCTTTTATTGCATATAACTGACTAATTACACATGAACTCTTCCTTTGCCCAAGACTTGCCAGCACACAGTGCTGATTCCTACACAAGGGCTCATGAGTGCCTTTGGGATGGAGGAGCTTGGCGCCAAGGAGGTGACCCTTGGCGGAGGATGCCCAGCATGATCACAGCAGGTTCAGGCTTATGCTGACGGCCCTGTACATCAGGAGACAGCAGCCTTCATGCCACTTGTGTAAACTATTACAGCAAAGGGCAGAGGTTAAATGCAGCACACGTGTGGCATCAGTTAACAGGATTCCAAGGTCTCTAGTGGAGTTTCTGCTCAAATCTCTTGTGGCAGGTTGGTTTTCTTAACCCCTCAGATGCCGTTCGGTTGGCAGCCTTGGCTCTGCCATGTTCTTCAAGGGGAGCAGAGTTGTGCTGACTTTGGGGGCTCCCCAAGGACTGTGCTGGGAGGGGCCTCTCCCAGTTTGGGCATGAGGGGACAGGGATACTATGCATCCCACAGCAGCAGTCTGTGGCGCAAGGGGAAGAAGCTGTGCTGCTCTCTGCAAGAAAAGTCCAGGGGAAATCTAGGTGGAGAAATTGCACTTCTAAATCTTCTCCAGTCTGCAGCATCATGCGGTCCCTAGGTTCAGAGCTGCTCCCAGACAATACACCCATCAACACTGCATCTCCTCTAGGGTTTATCAGTGATACTAGGGATACTGGAAGAAGTGATTTAAAAGATGGTGGCATGATTTAGCTCTTGGTGCATCCCACATCTCCTCCAATTGATCCATCTGACAGCTGGATGCCACGACATTGCATTGTGGCTCTGCCAAATTGTCAATCCTGAGTCCCAGATGTCCCTCCTGAGGGCCAACTTCTTGGAGTCACAGTGCTTGGGGGGTTGAGGGGAGACTTCCATTTTGCTTGGTTGGGGGATTTGGCAAGGAAAAGGAGGGCTTGAGCTGCCATTACCATGGAGAAAACCTGAAAATGACTGAAAGACTCAGAAACTTCAAGATACTTTAAAAGAAAATCAAATGCCCCAGACTGTTTTCTTGTGCAGATTTTCTTCCTGCACAGACAGCTAGTTCCCCATGAAGGGGTGCTGCTGAAGGGGATCCTGCCTCTGGCATTTTGGCTCCTGGGGTTCCCAGTCCTTGAGGTCTCAAGGGATGGGTCAGGTCTGGAAGCTTGGTGAGAACATCAATTACAACACTGCAGATACAGACCTCATCCCAGGGGACTGCCCAGGCCTGTGACCTGGCTGTCTGGAGGAACAGGACACACACGTGCCCTTCTGCACCTACGTGCTCCTAACATCATGTTGCTATGCGCTACTGTTTCCTATGGAAATGGATAATGAGAAATTTTGATCCCCGCAAATTAAAAAGAAAAAAGTCAACAAAAGCAAACCCCATTCCAAAGTGCTGGAAAACTGCATTTTGTCCAGCTTTTGAGGAGAGATTTCAATGTATTTTTCAGTCCTGCACCTTGTTTAGATGAACAAAAGGCATGGCTAAAAAAAGATGCTCAGCTCCCCCAGCTCCCACTGTCAGAGCCGTGGGGAGACTTCTGGATGAAAGATGGATCTGACCCATACAGCTCCACACAAATACCCCACTGTATGTTAGCAAACCTGTAAAAATCTTGGTAATCCCCTTGATCTGAAACAAATGGTCTCTGCTGTCTGGTGCTGATTTTATTATCAGACACTGCTTAGTATCATCATATGCCTTGGACTCATGCCTAAGGCTCAACATCTAGTGAATCATGTACTGGCAGGCAAAGATCTCCCCTTTGCTCCAGAGGCATGCTGGTGGTGTGCAGTGTCCTGGATCCTGTGCTGACTGAGCACTGAGTGCTGTGGTTCTCCTGGGACCTCCAGGACCCCCCAGGACTGCTCCAAAGCTGTCTCCAGCCAGGGTGGGAGCTGTGTAGTGTGGTTGGCAGGGTGGCAGCTGCCCCACTACCCCTTGGAGATGGGACCTAAGATGAGCCTTGAGCATCCACAGGCTGATCTGAGGGACTCTTGGGCATCTTGATGTTTTTGAGGCCAACTAGATTCCTGTCTGCGTGCAAGATGAGTGCACCAACCAAGGCCCCCGACAGCAGCAACCCCAGCCCCACTCTCCCTCCATGCCGCCCGCAGCAGCTGAACACAAGATTCAAGCACCCTGGAGACCCACCATCAACCACATGAGCCCCAGCCAGTTTTGTTTTGATTAAACGTTTGTTCCCTCCCTCCTAGGAGTGTCTGACACAGCTTTTATCTCTCAGCACGTCAGTGCTTGATTCCCCCCTGCCACCCCCTTCCCCTCCCATCAGCCCTCTTGGATTAGCCCTGACCCCTGCTGAACCTCACTGCCAGCAGAAGTGTCAACCTCTTTCACTTTCCAAGAGGTTACCAGCCCTAAGTCCTGCGCAGGGAAGGAGTGTCCTCCAATGGAAAACCTCGCACATCACTTTTTCCAACTCCCTGCTCTTGCTGGAGGGCAGGTGCTGGTCCTTGTGTTTGGCCATGCTCCAGCTGGCAACCTGCAGCAGCTCATCTCTGCCTTTCCACAGGTGTAAACACGGAAAAAGGGATTTTAAAGAGAATTTGCTTAGTGGAGGAAATGCAGTGAGGGAAAAGAGGAATGTGTTAGCTATGGGCACAACATAGCATGGCATGGCACAGTGTGTGGGGCAAAGGAGAGGTGCCTTTGTGCAAGGGCTGCGCTCTGGGGAGACCTCCCCTGCAGTCCTGCATCCTGCTCTGGGCAACAACACAAGAGGGATGTGGAGCTGTTGGAGCAAGTCCAGAGGAGGCCATGGAGATGCTGCAAGGCTGGAGCAGCTCTGCTCTGGAGCCAAGCTGAGAGAGCTGGGCTGGTTCAGCCTGGAGAAGAGAAGGCTCCTTAAGGGGAGACCTTAGAGCAGCTCCAGTGCCTAAAGGGGCTACAAGAAACCTGGAGAGGGGCTTTGGGCAAGGGCCTGTAGGGACAGGCCAAGGGGGAATGGCTTTAACCTGACAGAGGGGAGACTGAGATGAGCTCTTAGGCAGAAGCTCTTCCCTGTGAAGGTGCTGAGGCGCTGGCACAGGGTGCCCAGAGAAGCTGTGGCTGCCCCATCCCTGGCAGTGTTCAAGGGCAGGCTGGACACAGGGGCTTGGAGTAACCCAGTCCAGTGGAAGGTGTCCCTGCCTGTGTCAGGGGGTTGGGACTGGATGAGCTTTAAGGTCCTTTCCAGCCCAAACCAGTCTGATTCTATGTTAAGTATGGCAGGGAGATGTCTAGCCTGCATGGGATGGGTGGAAGCAATCCTCCCAGCAAGATGGGAGGAAGAACAGACTGCTGCAAGCAGAAGTGCAGAAGACAGGCAGAAGGTCCTCTGACTGTTTCCACAAGGTTTTGATGGAAGTTTTATTTCTCTGTGCTGAGGAGCAGCAGCAGCTTAAACATTCTGCAAGAGCTCCCAAATCGGCGGAAAACCAGCTCACCATACAAAAGGAACAGCACTGTGTGAGGAAAAGGCAGGCGCAGCCGCTGGTGTGGCTGCGGGTCCTCTAACGCCTGCAGAGCTGGAAGGCAGCACATCCAGGCCAGATGCTGGCTGGTGGATGTGAGGCTGCAGCGGGGGAGCGGAAAGGTTGACTCCAGCAACACCAGGGGAATAAGCAAAGGGATTGCTGCGTGCTAAGGAGCTGCAGATGTTTGGACTTTGGCAGGGATCTGAGTGGAGCTGCCCATACACAATGTGGTTTGCAGAAGGATGAAGGGTGGGAAGTGCCAGGGAAAAACCTGCCCTTTCTCTAAACCTCATGGGTACTGTGCAGTGGAGGTGTCCTGCATGAGTGCATGACTGGGACTGTCTCTCCTCCTGAAGCTCAAGGGGACACAGGCTTGCATTAGTCTCCCAGGGTTAGCAGAAGACTTTGTGCTTCAGGGCTGTTGTCCCAGAGCTGAAGTAGTGGTTCACACTGCCAAAATGAGGAGCAGCATCTCCTCTGTAGTGTTGAAGGCACCTTCAGAGGTCTGTGTGTTTGGTCTTGGGTTCAGGCACTCTTCAGTCTTCTGCTTTCCTCTCTTAACTGCAGAGATGTTAAGCAGAACTCCAGCTGAAGCACACATTTAGGGCTGTGTTGACCTCAACCTTTAATGATTTTGCCATATCCCTGGCACAGGGGTAGGCAGGGACCTGGCTGTGCTGCTGGAGCTTCCCTCTGCTGGGGACAATGAAGAACAAGTCCTTTGCTGCCCAAGGGGAGTGTTGGGGTGATGAGGACATGAGACCTGAGTGGTCTTGGAGGCCATGAGCGTCAGCTCTGGTGTGTGAATATGGGCAGGTCCTGCTCCTTCCTGGGGTTCCAGATTTTCAGGACAGTCTTGAGCCCCCTTGCTGCCTGGCAAAGAGGTCCTAGAGGATCTCTGTGGAACAGGATTTGTGCAGGTCTTGGTGGAAGTCTGAGATCCCAGAGCACTTTGCACCTGCAGCCCCAGATGCTCTTGGGAGCATCCCCTCCTCCTGAAGCCCTCCTGATGCGCCCTGGTCATTGCAGCTCTTCAGCCATGACGGCTTGCTCCAGTTCCCTTGGTGTTTGTCAATGGCACATTTGATAGCTGTGCAGCCACCGTGCTTTCTGACATATTTTCTTTTCTCCTGTGATTTTGAGAAATTTATTTGTTTCTTTGTTGAGGAGGGAGAGGGAAAGGTCATCCCTCGCTAGCAACTCATTAAAGTGAAACAAAGAAAAGAGCAGCAAACAGGCTCTGGGACCATGTTCTTCAGGCGTGTGTGACGCTGCCTTTTGCCAGTGCAGGAGCGGGATGGCCACTGAGGTAGTGGCATTGCGGGGAGGCCCTCCCACAAACCATTTGAAGGCACTGCTGGAGGACCTCAGTGTGTGTTAGGGCTTTGTTTGTTTGTTTGTTGGGGGGGCATGTGTGTGTCAGCAATGCGCATTTTAGCCCTGCTGACAGCAAAAAACTCTGTTTTATGAAAATTTTCTCCTTCCCCCATCCCGAGCTTCCCGGCTCTGACCAGTTCTGCTTCCTTCATGTGGGAGGCAGCTGCATTTGTCCCAACAATTGTGTTTGCCTGTTGCTATGTACTGCTGAGGACTTGGTGACACAATGAAGATGTGAAGTGTTCCTCTTTCCCAGGCCTGGGTCAGAAGGTTTGATTCTGGGGATGCTTTAGCCTCCCCTGTCTCCGGGATGCCCATATGGAGTATGCCAGAGTCCGTCTGGCATCTGAAGGGAGAGACATTGCTTAGAGCTGATGGAGCATTGATGACTGATAGAGCATTGCTCCACCATCACTCAGAAGTGATGGAGAGAAGGAAGCAGTGCTCCATGCCTGTGGTACATCTAATAATTCCTTGTTCAAGTCCATTGTCTGTCCCAACAGGAAAGTAGGGATGGTCACCCGTGTCCATGGAGGATGGCCTGTCTCCATCCATGAGGATGCCAAGCACCCATGCTGGAACATTCTGCTGGGCTTATTGGCCTTCATCCCCAAACAGCCACTTAAGGGCCTGTTCTAAACTCTTTCCTACCAGCTGCTGGCTGGGCTGCTTTCACACAGCCATGGTGTGCCATGTGGGGCTGACTGCAAGAGCTGCACTGCAGGCAGAGGCTGCTGCAGGCAGCTGCACCCATGGGGTGCATTGCCCATGCCCGATCTCCCCTGCTCTGTCCTCTGGGGGGACCTGCCACTCACTGCTGCACCCATCAGTCCTTGGAGGTGGAATGTGCAGCCAGTGCATCCTGCCCAAGGCAAGGGGCTGGGGTGGTGCAGAGGTTCTCCCAGTTTGAGGTTGGACACTTCATTGCACTAGGAAGAAGGGCTGGGCATAGGGATCTAGGGCATGTTGCCAGAGCAGGGCTGGGAGTGAGAGAAAGCAAGAGGGACACGTGAGAAGCAAGAGCATGTTTCACAGGGAAACCTTGCTGGAGCCCATCAGGTGATGTCACTGATTTGGGGTGGTCTGGAAGTGAGGGGCAGGAGAGACCTTTGAAAGCAGGAGGGTTTGGGGAGCATTTTAGCTACTGATGGGTAATTTGCCTCGCTGGCAGCGAGAGTGGGGTGGGAAAAGCTGAGGGCCCAGACACCACTCCATCCTGGGCACCCCTTTGGAACCATTCCATGACTCTTTGAAACAACAAGGCAGAGAGTCGGGTATTTCTTGACCTTATGCGTTTATAAAGAGCCGACAGCAGAGGCTGCACTCTCCGGGAGGCTGTACCTGCCCTGCAGCGCCCTTCCCGGCCCCGGGCACACCCGCGGGGCCGCGGGAGCGGGGCCGTGGCCGCGCTGTGCTTCCCCGCAGCGCGGGGAGGTGGCAGCAGAGGCCCGGGACCGACAGAGCAAGTCCCAGCGCGGTGCCACCAGCGGGACCCGCGGGGTGAAGCCAGCTCCACCCCTACCTCACATCAGCGGATGGTCCACATACCTACTCCATCCTCCCTAGTCATCTTTCGCTAGAAGAGGTCGCTCAAAGCCCTGTTCAAGCTTTAGATTCATAAAATCATGGAATGACTTGGTTTGGTTTGGAAGGGGCCTTAAAGCTCATCCAGTTCCAGGTCCCTGCCATGGGCAGGGACACCTTCCACTGGAGCAGGATGCTCCAAATCCCATTCAACCTGGCCTTCAACACTGCCAGGGGTGGAGCAGCCACAGCTTCTCTGGGCACCCTGTGCCAGCGCCTCAGCACCCTCACAGGGAAGAGCTTCTGCCTAAGAGCTCATCTCAGTCCCCCCTCTGTCAGGTTAAAGCCATTCCTTCTCCCTTGTCCTGTCTGACCCTGAGCACTCCCAATGGTGGGGCATTCGCAGGAGCAGCCACAACAGGTTCAGCAGATCCAAACCTGCTTTTAGTATCGGATGAGCCTTAGCATTTTTGTCCCCTGTTCAGACCAGGGCTGCTCCTCTGTACCCACTGACAGTCCAGGGTGATGTGAATCCCATGAGAACAGCTTGTGAGACTTCAGGACTTGTCAGAGCTGAAGGTGAACCCTGATCCCAGCCTGGCTGGGTGCCCACAGCCCAGCCAGGCCTAATCTGGGGCTATACAGTGCCTGTGTTTAATGAGGTATTGTGTACGGATGTGTCTGGCTGTGTGTATGCACATGTCGTGGGCTCCGGGTGTCTCCTTCAATGTTTGCATCTGTCTGTTAGTGAGTTTGAGCATCTGGGGCCGTTTCCCTAGCCTTATTAAATATCCCCCTGGGAGCATGTTTGTGTATCCATGGATCTTATCGCATGTGTCTGTGTCTGCACAAAGAGGTGTTCACAGCTCTGCATGCACACAGTATTTGCTCCAGTGCCAGCGGGTCACACTGGGCTGTTGAAGATGCTTCTACCACTGTCAGGATGTGCTGAGTGATGTGGGATGGGTGGGTGGCCGGCCTGAATCCAAGGCTTGGATGGAACAGTGCAGATTGATGTGGGTTTCCCCATGAGTGGTGGGCACCAGTGCTGCTCTGGGGCCATTCCCTCTCTCCCCAAGGGCAGGTAGAGCCTGCAGGATAGTGCTCTGCACTCCACAGACACAGAGCAGGGCATAAGGCATCCTGGAGGCTTGGATGCAGGGTCAGATATGATCCCCTACTTGCAGTGAGGTGCCCCTGTGAGGGACTGCTGGCAGCTGCTGTGGCCCTGGGCAGGGCAGTGTCCTAAGCCTGGCTATAGCTCCTTTATGCCAAGTGGCTCCAGGGTTCAAGATGTCCCTCCTTGCCCAATGGCTCCTCACAACGGGTAAGGCTGTTTCTGTGCCTCTGTTCCCATCTTTCTTCCCTGCTGCCCTCCCTGCTCCTCTCAGCTCGTTTCCTATTCTGAAGAGCACCGCTTCTGCCGGGGCACTGCCCTTCCTCACCACAGCACCTCCCTGCACGAGGCATGGTGCCGGCAGGGAGGGAGGGCTGGCAACCACGGGCTGCAGGAGTATCACAGCCTCCTGCAAATGCGCTGTCCATGCTGTCATCATGCCCGTGAAGCAAAGCTGATGCTGGCTGGGGATGTGTCCCCCGGCTCTCTCCCTTTGTCATGAAGAGCCAAGCGTGCATGCCGGAAAAATCACCCCGTGGCAGAAACTATCCGGGCTGGAGCGCGGCACTCCCTGCTCTGCTCTGTGGCTGCAGGGTCTTTGGCTGCCGATATTTACCAAGCAATTTGCATTCAATTACAGAAGCCGGAAGGACTGGGAGGATTTTCCTTCTGGTTTTCTCTCAACAGAAGCCAACTTGTCCAAATTACAACCTTGGAAGCATCTCATTAGTGGGAAGTGAGGTCTCCAAAACATTTGCCGGCGGTGTAGGGATGCAGGCTGGTAGCATGCAAGTGGGTGACGAGCTTATCTGGTCACCATCTTCTCTTGCCCATGGTAATCTTCCCCATGCATGCCCTCCGCCATGGCACCTGAGCAGAGAGGAGATAGGGTTTTGGAGGCTGCCATCTTGTCACATCACCTCCCTGTTACCACTTTGGCTCAGGAGGTATTTGATTTTGCAGGGCTGAGGCATAGGCTGGTTTTCCCATCAATTTATTTCCCACCATCTCCTCCTGCCTTTCTTTCCAGGGAGTGTGGTGTCACCCAAACCAGGGGAAGGTGAAGCTCCAGCGGCAGAATCCTGGGGATGGTGGTTACAAGCATTTATTTAATAGCCTCACTGAAACCAGAATCCTCAGCAGCGCCACTGAGCTAGTCATCTCAACCGTTGTCTCAAGCGGCTGGTGGCAAGGGGACATCCCTCACCTGGCCTTCTGGAGATCTGCTCCCCAACATGGCTTTCCTACAGGGACCTGTGTGCGGTCCCAAAACGTGCTGCAGACCCTAATTCAGGTGGAATACATACTTGCACAGGGGCCTGGGCTTTGGAAGGGGCAAGGCAGGAGCCATCCAGCAGAGAGGCAGAGGGAGAAGGGACCTGGGCACTGCTGGCTGTGACTACAGAGAGGTTTCTGCCAAGGTTTGGGAACAGAAGCAATCAGGGAAGTGCAGCTGGCAGATGTTCTTGGGCTTATGTGGCTATGAGGTGCCGTTTATGCCAATAATCTAATGCCCTTCCAAATATACTTTCCTGGATAGAGCTTGCAAGCAAACTGCTGAGCTGCTTCTGAGTGACCAAGGTGCAGGCACGGCTCCAACAGCTTCTACTGACCACTGCAAGTGGGGTGTGCATGCGGCGACGTGATGCTCACTGCATCAGTGAAGACACCCTTGTTCTGTGGGGAGAGCTGGGGCACAGGGACCCCGCTCACCCGGCTGTCCCCTGTCCCAGCAGAGCCGGTGCATTTTGGTGGGGAGCTGCAGCATCACTCTGGCTCCTGGCCTGCATGGGAGGTGCCTGCGCTCCCCTGCCCACGGCACCATCTGCTCCCTGAGCTGCTCGCCAGCATGCCTCTTCCTGGCTGCTCTTCCTGCCCAGTGCTCCCAACCCTCCTCAAGTGCGCAGTGCCCAGGCAGGACCATCCCAGCATCTGTCATGTAGGTGGTTGCCTGGCAGCCCTGGTCCCCTCCCTGCATCGTGTCACCTCTGCCAGTATCTGGGTGACAGTGTGTGCTTGGGGAGGTGGCTCTTGTGGCTGCACCATCGAGAGCCACCTCTTTCCTTTGCTCCTCTTCTTGGCAGCTGCAAGGCTGCAGCTTCTATATCAAGGCTAAATTTGTTGAGCTTCAGCTTCCAGCAGGGTGATCTTGTAATGACTTTGAATGCAAATGCGCATCGCTCTTGCATCCAGCAGGCATTCCCTGGATGAGGGTAGGGATGGATGCTGGCTCCATTCAGCGCAAGGTTGGCTTGGAGAGGCCAAGGAAGGAAGGAAAGGCTGGCATGGAGGGCCAAGCTGCTTGCATCAGCTCAACCGCCCTGTTCGCACACCTCCGCCAGCCCCATGGCCAGGAATGCTGCTGGGTGTCTCTGCTGCCCACAGAGCCAGGGGGGCCATGGAACACAGCAAATTCTGTTTCCCATGGGTTCCCCTGTTCCCAGGACACCCCAGCAGTTTGCTTCTGTGCTGTGAAGTGTCCAAGGTCGGTTTTGACGTGGAGCTCCTCCTCACTGCCCATGAGGACTGTGTCCCACAAAGGGAGGATGAAGAGTTTCCACCAGAGGAAGCTGCTCCTTTCCAGGCTGTGGTCCTGTCCTGGCTTTGCTGCCGCTGGCACCCTGGGGATGCGCACTATTTGCTCTGCTGGCCTCCATCAGCACCCAGTCCCCTCACCACCCAGATTTGCCCCTCCAGACCTGTCCCTGTTCCCCTCACCCTGCCACCTCTGGGCTGCCATAGGTCTTCCGGGAGCCCTGCCTGCAGCCCCCTGTGGACAGCGTGGGGGACAGCGACATCCCCCATGTGGCATGTGGCTGAGACGAGGAGCGGGAAGGGGGTCAGGAGACAGGGCAGCCCACCGCCTGGCTTGGTTTGCCAGCTCCCCTCCCCGGCCCCACCATCCCATTTATTACCCCTCCACCATTCATCGGCCCAGACAGATGCCCCCAAATAAATACCCCCAGACAATAGAGTGGGAGGGGCCAGCTAGGCACCTCATGAATAAGCATGAGGGTCTTTGGACACAGCTTCCTCTCTTTGCAAAATGGGACCGATTGTGCAGCAGGCGTTTAAAATTCAGTCGTGGTAGGGCTGTCTTCCAGTGCCCCCCGAACCACCGAGGTGCTTCATTTATTTCATAATTTCCCCTCCTCCCCTCTCGGCAGAGAGCTGGCTCTTTTCACGCCGTGTCCTCCCTCCTTCTCCCCTTCTTGCTCCCTTTCTCTCCCTATTCTTTTTTCTTTTTTTTTAAATCTTCCTTCCTTTTCCTACTCCCTGTTTCTTTCTCTCCCTGGCTTTTGTGCTGGGGGCCGTGACGAATGGCTCAGAAAAGAGGGTGCTGTGAGAAACTGGAGGTGCCACTGGCAGAGTGGGTGGTGAGGACTTGGTGCTTGGGGGTCTGGGAGGGTCCTGCCCACCAGCACCCAGCTGGGGGCTCCAGCACCGTGCGGGTATGGGAGGTGGTGGGTGATCAGGGCCCCCCAACGGCCTGGGTGCTTGGAAAGCCGAGGGCTGGCTCCCCCAGCCTGTCTCCTGCTTGTCCCCCTGCCTGTGGGGAGCCACATCCCAGTGCTCCCAGCCTCTGGCTGTACTCGGCCATGGGGAAAGGTCTACCCTGTTGTTTCACCCATTGCAGTGACAAGCGGCCCTGGGAGGGGATGTCAGAACATCTAAAAACTGGGAGATGCACAAGGAATAAGGAGAGGCTTGGCTATGCCAGGCAGCCCCATTTTTGGTGGGGGGGATCCTTGCCTGGGGTTTAATCACATGCTGTGGTGCACACCAGCAAAGCTGGTCTTTAGATCCTGCAGAAGTGGCTTGTTGGGATGTTGGACAACAGCATCCCCAGAGGGCTCCCAAGGCCACCATGCCCACATGTGCCACATGCCCTGTGAGTGCCTGGGATCCCGGGGGATAGCTCCCTCAGCAGACGCAGGGGTCTCCCCCAGGGCTCAGGGTGATGCTGCGGGATACGGGTGCATGTAAGAAGGGCTGCTGAGCACTGCCCACTGGCACCTCGGCTCAGGGCCCGCTGCCCAGCTGTGCCGTGGCCCGCGAGAGGATGGGGCTGGCAGGCTTCAGCAGCAGGAGGGCTCCTGCATTACAATCCAGTACAATCTGTCCCCCTTTCCAGTGCCCAGCAGTAGGGGAGATGGTTACTGTTTAATCCCATTTGACAGCTCTTTCATCATCTGCCTGCTTCCCTCCAGCTTCCCCATGGTTCCTCCAAGGCTCCTTTGTGGCCGTAATCAAAGCCTGGTGAGTGATGGCTGTTCAGGGGGAGGGAGGGAAGGGACAGCCGAGCAAGGGTGGCTTGCCTGCCGGGGGTTGTAAGGGAGCCTTGCCACAGCCCCGGAGATCTGCTCAGATGGGAATGGTGAGATCACAGCTGTGGTGCAGCTCCTGCAGGTATGGCTGTGAGTGGCAGCACCATGAGCTGGAATGCAGGGAGCATCTCCAACACTGGAAGCCATCCTGGGCTGACAACCCCAGTGCTCAGACCTGCACTTGAGTGTCCTGAGAGGCTCCCCATGACACAGCTTTAGTGAGAGCTTGAGTCCAGAACCCCCCAGTGTCCTGGGTTGCACCCCCAGAGCAGCAGGTTGAGGGAGGGGATTGTCCCCCTCTGCTGCACTCTGGGGAGACCCCCCCCACAGTCCTGATCCAGCTCTGGGGCAGCAGCACAAGAGGGACGTGGAGCTGTTGGAGCGAGTCCAGAGGAGGCCACGGAGATGCTGCAAGGGCTGGAGCAGCTCTGCTCTGGAGCCAGGCTGAGAGAGCTGGGCTGGTTCAGCCTGGAGAAGAGAAGGCTCCTTAAGGGAGACCTTAGAGCAGCTCCAGTGCCTAAAGGGGCTACAAGAAAGCTGGAGAGGGGCTTTGGACAAGGGCCTGTAGGGACAGGCCAAGGGGGAATGGCTTTAACCTGACAGAGGGGAGACTGAAATGAGACCTTAGAAAGAAGTTCTTCCCTGGGAAACCTGGCCGCAGCCGTCGTCTGGAGGCAGTGCATGGGTGAGAGGCCCTTTGGAGATTTTTGAATGGAGGAGAGGAGCCCATCAGTGACCCATATACAGGGTCACCCACGGCTTTCCCCTGCTCAGCTCTGTCAAGACTGACCCTCAGCCCCTGGTGCCTTCGCTTCCCCAGTCACAGATCGGTTGCTCCACCATTGTCACACCAGTGATGGAGCCATATGGTTCTGCAGGGACTGAAGGGAAATACCCTCCTGCTTGTGTTCATGCTCTGGGTAGGGATTCAGCACCCATTGGTGCTGCTGGGGAATCCTCATCACCTCCAGCCTGGCCTTACATGTCCTAAGCTCACTGCAAGTTTTTTGAGGTTTCAGTGTTAATCTTTCCGCTTAATTGCAAAGCCTCCAAAGTGCTGGATCTCTCTCTGAGAGGAGCTGGCGGTGCTCTGCACTGCAACATTTCCTTGCTCAGCAGCAAAGGAGCAGGGAAGCAGGGGAACATCCCCGCACCAAACGCACCGCTGTGGTCCCTGAGCCCCTGCTGCTGAGGGACGCCCCAGTTCTCCAGGGAGGGAGTGTGCATGTACCAGGGTTATCACACACATTGTGCTGGTAGACGGTGTTTCCGAAGAACACATGTTCCCTCCTAAACCCAGGCTCTACTTATCTCAAAGGGCACATCCGACAATTAGCTTATCTGCTGTGAAAGTGAGGAACGGCTTTGGTTTATCTGGCTGGCTTCAGCAGGCTTGGGAAAAAGAAAAAAAAGGGAAAGAGCCCCTGACAGACAGAGGCACATCATATAAATAAAGTGACTGTGCTCTGAGCTTGCCACAGACAGGCTCCATGTGCTTGGGTGGGGAGCTGGAGGTGCTCCCTGCTTCTAAGGATGCTTGGGGCTTCCTTCTGTAAAATGCTGCCTGCAGTTGCTGCTGGCTTTGCTGAAGCATGCCAGGCTGGGTGGCAGTTCTTTTCGGTTTTGCAGGGTGGGTTGCAGCCTCCAGTTAAATTGGGGGGGGGTGGGGGGGAGGGGAGGAATATCAGCTGAAGGGCTTCGCTCTTTCCAAGAAAGAGGATAAGGAAAATAAAGCATTTGTCCTTATTTTGTTTTAAAATTCTGCCTTTGAAGCGATTTGGCAAGTAGGGAGTGAAGAGAGGCTGGGATTTGTCTTGTGTCCTTGGAATATGCTCAAATTTGACCAAGCTGGAACACTTTATTTGGGAAAAACGTGTGGCTAGCACAAGTTTGGTGCAAACCGCTTCCATGGGAGCAGTTCCTGCCCCAGGGCACGGGTGTGCCACCTCCCATGGGCTGCCATGTCCCAGTGCTGGTAACTGACAGCATCTTTCTGCTGTCCCATCGCAATCCTGCATGAAGCACATGCAGAGCAAAGCGTGCAGGTTTGGCCAGCCCTGTGCAGCATGGTGAAGTTGTCCTCTGTGCACTGCCCTTCAACTCCAAGGTTGTCTCTCCTCCCTGCCTGGCCCAGGACGTGGCGTCCCTCGCTTGGAGCAAAAGTGAAGAATTGGTTAATTTGCTGCAGATTGTTTTCTGAGGAGCAGACAATCAAAAGAGCTGGTGGAGAGCCCAACTTCCTCTCTCCTGGAGACTCCTGGGGACTTATTGGAGGACTTTCTGGAGCTCCCTCCTCCTGGAGACTTTCTGGAGGGTGACTGGTGCCCCATATTGTGCTTAAGGAAGGCGCAGGGTGCCTTTGGAGGGAGCTTTACTTGGCTCCCCCTGTTTCCCCTCCTGCCTTCTGCTCTCCCTCAAATCCTTACGAAGAAACATGTATCTTGTTTGCAAGCTAAAAACTAGAAATGATTTATATGTTTATAAGCACGGCTCTGGCTCCATTTATTTTGGCAAAGGAATTGTTTGCATCTTTGCAGAATTCCTTCACCCATACCACTCATTAGATACGAATTTCAAAACAGCCAGAGGGAGCAAGTGACTCAGGGGAATTAGCAAATGTCTTCCCAAAGCCTTTTACGTCAAGGCCAGCAGCTCAATTCCAGATCTTGATGCCAGTGGCTCAGAAGACATTGTCATCTAATGTAGGGTCAGTGAACGTGAGGCAACGAGTGCATTTGAGGACCTTGGTCTTTGACTTCTAGCTGGCAGGTGTCTTTACCGTGGAAACCTCAGCCAAAGGAGAAGCCTTTGTGGAAGAGAATGATTCAATCACTGAACTGTCAATGGACATGACAACATTGGCTATAGGAACTGACTGAGAAGTGGACACCCACCAAAGCCTTTTCACCCCAGCATGGAGATCTGGGGACTTCTGTAAAAGACATTTGAGGAGAGTCAGACTTGAAGCCTGGAGATGGGGAGAATCTGTGACAGCTGGTGCCTCTGCTCTGGGTTTGAAGATCACTTTGATTTTCACCTGAAAGCTATTAAGAAAATTGTGCATGGAGATACCAGCTTTTGCTTTTCTCTGGCAGACAAGAACCCATAAGGCAGCCAATGGCTGTGACCATGCTCTATCACCTTGTCCTGGCAGAAGGACAGGACTTGGGCTGGCACTGGGAATGGGGGCAGCCTCTCAGGCTGCTTTGGCTGAGGAGGTGTGTGCGTGGAGGACATTGTTCTTCCGATGGAACAGTGTGGCCTCTGGACACTTCCAGCGCCCCCAGAAATGTGTGTTTGGGGGGTAAGGGGACAGACACGCCTTTTGTGGGAGAAGGCCTGTGAGGAATGGGGTCAGCCAGGATCCCCCCGGTAGGAGGAAAGCCCTTCACCCTGGACCAGGCAGCCTGAACTGCTAGAGATGTCCCACCCTCTGAACCTCCATGGGTACTCAGCGATGGTGTTCCCAGCTTCCACATCACCCATTTTCCCTGGAGGCACAGCCCAGGTCCATCAGGCAGCATGTCCTACAGCAGCAGAATGAGGAGCCTGCGTTTGCACCGCTGGTCCATACCCATGTGTGTCTGGAAGCTCATGGTGCCACCAAGCTCCTGGTCTCTATCCCCACTCTACCCCAGCCTGCCCAGAGCCCCAGCTTCAGTGTGCAGGCTCGCTCCAAGCCAACCTTGGCTCCTTGTCTCACAAGTAGAGATGAAAATAAACTCCAGTGAAGGGTCCTTTAACTTTCTCTACTTGAGTGAAAATAAATGTGATTTCCCCACCACCCAGCCTTGTAAATTCCCTGCATGTGGAATATCTTCCAGATATAGTAAAGAGACGGCTTTCGGCGATTCTTTTTAAACATCTTTAACTGCTGTATATATTTCCAGGGAAACATAATATGCGCTACAGCTAATTTATCTGCGTGTACTGTAAATATTTTCAGGAGATAGCAGAAAGGATTTCAAACACATGGCTGGAAGGATTGGCACACAGCGTATGCTGGGTGGGAAGAACAACTTTAACCCTTCACGTGCTGTATCTCTTCCGCTTTCTTCCCTTCTGCGTGTCCCCTCTGCAACATCTCCTTGCCAGCCCATGGCTGTCCTTCCAGTCTGATGCCCAGGCAGAAGGTTCTTGGTTTGAATGGGGCAGTGGGGCTTGTTCTTCCACATGACCACAAGGTTCTTTCTTGAGGGGGCACTGGGAGCACAGCTCTGCTGTGACCCCTCACTCTGGCCTGCTGCATACAGCTATGCCTGGACCCCTCCATCCCCTTGCAAAACTACCAAGACAAACTTTGGGCATCTAAGCCCATCTTCCAGCCCCAACAGCCTCTCAGTTTCAGCAAAGGTTGGAGTCCCACTGGGAGAAACCAGTTTGCCCAGTTGCTGCTGAGCACTGGGTCTGGGCTAGGAGGCTAAGCAGGGCAGGGGCACAGCTGCTTGCCACAGGCTTTGGTCACCCTGTGTCCCTAGGGAATGGAAGTCCTGCAGAAGGAGCCTTGACCTCTGTACAGCCCATCCCCAGCTCTCTCAGTTGGTATAGGAGAGACCATGGGTGATGGAGAGCAGGGGAAGCAGAGGAGCGGAGGGGGGCAGCCACCTGCATATGCAGATGTGCCCATCCATCCTCCACCCAGCCTGGCCGCGGGGGATGTGGGAGCAGGGGGATGCTGGGACACAGACCACTGTGAGCCCACAGCCCCACTCCTTGCATGGTGACCCCCACTCATGACCCCATCACAGTGCTGTGATCCTGTGGGGACCATGACTCCATTCTGGGGAGAACTCTTGCAGAGAGAGGTAAGATGGGGTCCAGAGGCCACCTTAGCCCTGTGCCCAATACCCCCCAGGAGCTCCCGTGGGGGGACGGGAGTCTTTCCAGCAGAAAGTCTGGGGAGGAAGCTGTGGGGTGCTGGCCTGAAGGGAGCAGAGGTCTTTCATCATGCAGGCGATGTCTGGTGTCAGCAGGGAACTGCACAAAAAGCACATCCAATTCAATGCCTGTTATTAAGCAAATCCAGCTCTGTGGCACGAACAGCCTGTCCTGAAACTGTGGGTCACTGCAGCTGGGCCAGTCACCCTGCAGAGGGGTCTGATCGATGGAGTGGGGATGTCCTCCACCTCCATCGCTGCCCTCACTGCAGCAGCGAGCTCACCCTGAGCTCCCACCTGCCTCCCAGGGCTGATTTGGCCAAGGCAGCTTTTCCCCTGGGATTCTTCCACAATAACCCCACTCCTGCACCCTGGCAGCATCCTCCATCCCGGATCCACCAGGGGTCAGGGCTCCTGGGGGTGACTGTACCATCACTCGGTGCATCTGGCTTGCTGCACCTCAGAGGGGGCAGGTTTGGTGTCTCTGTTGGCGCATGGGAATAGAGAGGATGTGCTAAGGGTCTGTTAGGAAGGAAGATGGGATTTCCCTAGCTGTTTGCACAGGCCCTTGACATTTCCAGACTCCTCTCCATCATCTGAACACTGGGGTCCAGGCTTTTATAGTGGGCATGGCTGTGAGCCAGACCAAAACCCAGAGGGGTTGTGATCCCTTTGGCTTGTTGCAAAGCATCACCTAAGTCCTAAACAGGGCAGTTTCTCCCACCAGCTAAGGCTGGACAACAGGCTGAGGTGCTGAGGGCAGAAAAGCTCCCCCACAGGCACAGTAAGGGCAGCTCTGGCAGAGGTGAGTCCTCCCCACCAGCGGGTACAGATGCATTGATTGCATTCTCCTCATGATTTGTTCGCAGCCTCTTTTCCTTGTGATGTAATATAATGCAGAGTAAGGACATGAGGTACCTATTGGCTTGGAGCCCACCTGAAAAGCCATAAAAAAGGAGATAAAAGCCTTTAAATGCTAAGCCTGTCTGAAGAGACAATAAAAGGCAAATATCTTCCCAGCTTTATGTCTATGCCTTTTTGCTTGATTTATGGAGTTTTTTTGCTATACTCCTTCATGGTTTGTGATTCTTCAAGCTGTTTGGCTGTTGTAAAAGGCCCATGGAAGAAAACTGCATCAGCTGGGGGCTCATCTGGTCTCCAAATCCATCCCTTAGCCCATGCTGGTCCTGCTGCAGGGTCTTACATGTGGTCTGCAGTGGCTTTGCCTGATGTCCTGCAGGGGAGGGTGGTTGGGATGAGCCCGATGCCCCTGGGCAGCACCCATGCCACCACAGCGAAGGTTTCATGGGCATGGAGAGGAAGATGCAAGCAAAGAGAAAGGGCCCAAATGTTTCCATTCAGCCTCTGGGTGAGCGGCAAAATGTTTGGGAGCTGGATCTGCAAAGAGGAACCAGATGGGGGGAACCGCAGCTGCTCCCTGCGAGTGGAGCTGAGATGTCTTTGGGGACATGGGGTGGAAGGTCGGCAGGGGGTGGCCCCAGGGCGAGGGGGGCTGCAGCAGCAGGGGGAAGCCATCCCCACACAGCCAGCATGTGCAGATCTGGAGCTAATCAGACCCGAGACAGGATGCATGCGTGTCTACTGGGGCAGGGCTGTGAGAGCAATTGCTCTCAATAAAACAATGCTTCCCTCCTCCGTTTCTTTCGGAAGTGAAGCTGTGAGCCTGAACGTCCTCAGCTGACTCTCCTGGTCTTTCTGCCTCCTCCAAGAGGAAAGACTTGGCGGAGACTTGGGGATCAGTGCAGTTGAGCAGGAGGCCATGTACAGATGTGGCTGCGGCACTGGGCAGCTGAGATTGGGAAGTGACATCCCTGCCTTCCTGTATCCCTTCAGTCTTCCCAGACCAACTCTGGTTTGCAGGAGAAGCAGCAATAGGGCTTGCATTGCAACAAGGGGGAAGGGAATGCTCTGAGCTGGTGGGAATGCGGGGGTGTGGGATGGGATGGTACGTGTGCTGGGTGGGCAGCACCCCCAGAGTGGAGCACGGCAGTGGTAGGGCACAGAAACCTGTGAGTGCCTGCTCCACCGCCGGAAGTGGGAATTATCCTGGCTGGACTGGGAAGGTGCTGGGTGGCGAGGAAGGGGGGAGCTGTCCTGCTCCCTGCAGACCGGCCCTGCTGTCCTCTGCCCTCGGTGCTGATGGCAGCGTGTGACTCCTGCGTGGTGTCAGCCTGGCCTTGCCCTGCAGCACCAGCGGAGGGCACATGTGACCCGGCAGGTCCCCCTGCCCTGTAGCATCCCCCCACTCACCAAGCCGTGCATCACCTCTCACTCTCAGTGCCAGTTTGCAACAAACCCAGTTAAGGGGAAGGATTTAGGGGTGCTGGGGGGGGGGAGCTATATGGGGGAGCAGCATTTGGCCTGTCCTTAAAGGTCTCTAAAAAATATATATATTCTTGCCTGTAAAAAAAATTAGTAATTTTAAACCTCAGGCAAATGCTTTGCATTCCTGAGCAATGCTGCCCTCTGTTTACTGCCCTTATTGTTCTCAATGAGCTGGAACCGTGGAAATGAATATTTGCTCCGACCCCATCCTTCGCCCAGAGAAAGAAAGGAAGAAGGAGAGAAAAGAGGAAAAAGAACAAAAACTGCTGAAGGAAAACAGAGTCATTCTCCTCATGACTGAGTAAAAGAATAACATGGGACCGTGGAGAAAGAGCTGCCAGGGTGCAGCAATTGATTAAAAGCAGGATCTGAATACCGTCAGTGCTGTGGTGTGCTGGGCTCACCCTGCCAGAGGTTGCTGCTGGGGTCTCCGAGCCTCCTCTCCGGTATGGAGAAGAGATGTTGGCCATGGGATGGGGGATCACACATGGGGCTGCTGGCAAAGGGCAGGAAGATGTAAAGCTCAGCCCGGGGCTTTCTCTGGTTGGGTTATGTCAGGCTGAGGCATTGCTGCAGACCACACAGGCACACGCCGAAACAGGCTTTTAGTGTTTCCGCAGTGTAATGGGCAGCACGTGGGGCTGGGAGCCCTCGATATGCCATGGTGTGGGATGTGCCTGCAGCAGGGGAATGTGCACTGGCCTTTGCAGCCCTGTCCTTCTTCTGGGCAGCTGGAGGCCAGGCAGCAGAGACCCTGCCCCAGAGAGGGCACCAGGACCCACTGCTTGGTTTTCTCTCCCCAAGTCATGAACCTATTGCCTGTGGGCTGGGAGGAGCAGAGGAACCAGCCCAGCTTTGGGCTTCACAGCCCTATGCACAACAGCACATGGTTTCTGAGATGGGTATGGGGATGTCAGGAAGGGGACATCCATGCTGAGGCCCAGGTCCCCCCAGCACACACCCATGGTCCTGGCTTTGGGGATGGGCGTAAGGGAGCCCAGCTGCCCCTCTCCGGGGGTAAAACGGTGGCTCCTGGCAAAGCAAAGCACCCGTTCACCCTTGTGCTCCCCAGTTAATCATCACGTTGGGTAATTGCACCAGTGGCCGAGCGGGCAGCCTGCGGGAATTTGCCTGCAGGTGTGGGGCAAGCCAGAGGCCCTGTGGGCCCTGGCTGGGTGCAGAAGGCTTTTAACTGGAATAGGGTTACAGCCAGGCAGCCCAGCAATGCCAGGGATGCAAGGAATCCCCTACCTGCTTCAAAAGGATGCTTTCTTTATCGGCTAATTAAAAACAGGGCAGTGGTGATGGGGACCGGAGTGCACCTGCACCAGCAAACACCCGGCCAAGAAAGGGGGGAGTGAGGGAGCGAGGAGGGGGTGAAGGCACTACAATCCTCCTGGGAGAGCAAGGCTGGGACAGAGCAGCATCTTCGGGACCCCATGGCATTGCTACCGCCAGCCACTTGTGCCAGGCAGACCCTGCCTGTTGCAGAGTGGTACAGGGGAGAGGCGGGGGTTAGGTCGTCTTCACTGCCATGCAACAGCATCCCTCAGCCTACCAGTTCCCAAGGGAGAGACCCAGGCTAGAAAGCAACTCCACGTTGATTGTCTGGCAGGGTTTAACATTAATCCATAGGGATGACTCCTAGCTGGCTGAGCTGTCTGCACTGTCACAGCTCCCCAGCAGTGCCCTGGCCAGTTTGCACTGCTCAGCTCTTGCTCTTCCTTTGCTCTTCCTCAGTATTTTAAAATAGGGGTTTTGGTCAAAATGGCTCCTGCAGTGAATCCGCCTCAGCAGCTGGTTCAGGTAAGATTTCCAGTAGGAAAGAGCAAATTATTTTGGGGGCTGGTGTGTGTGAGCCCTGCCTTGGTGGCTTGTGTCTTAAAGCTTTTTTCCAATCTGGCTTCTCTAGTTTCAAGTGAAGGCAAGGCTGGGGACACAGCATCTCCCATCCTTCCCACAGGACACATGGGGATCTCTGAACCCTCCATCTCTCCATTGACTCTAGTTGAAATTGTCTGCTGGCTTTGAAAGTTATAGAGATGGACAGAGAGACATACCCACAATACTAGGACTGCAGAAACCTCGTTTATTTTGGAGACCAAGCCAAAAAAAGAGAGGAAGGAAACAAAGAAAAGGATGAAACAGTGGGATTGAGCCATTCATTAGCTGTAGGAGCAGTTTGGACAAAAATCCCAGCACTGATGTAAGGAGATCATTTCACACCTGCAAGTAAATAGGTACAATTGTGCTCAGGGAGGAAGCGGGGACACACCAGGGGTTTTGCAGGAAGGAGGAGCCCAGGGATGAGGAGCAGGGCTGGTGACTGTCTCCAGATCTGGGGAAAGGGATGGAGCCATCGTGGAGTGCACAGAAGAAACCCTGGAGAAGTTGTTTGTGTCTAGAGGACTGTCACATCCCACCTCCACACTGATGTCAGACATGGATGGACACCCCACAGGGAGGACAGCCCCAGGTCCTGGATGAGGCCTGGCTGGGACATGCACCTACACGATGAGCCTCAGTTTCCCCAGCTGTGAAGTGCAGGCTGGCACCACGGAGGAGGGCTGTGAGGAGGCAGAAATCCAGCTGGACCAGGAGTCTGGCTCTTATAACCTGCCCACCAGTCCCAGTGGGCTTGGGTTTCCCAGGGGTCCCTACAGGTTCTTCTGCTCCCTGCCCTGCAAGAACGCCAGCAGTGGGGATGGTGCTGCCCTGCTGATATTGCAGTGGTGATGGACGATGCCCATGATGGGTACCCGGGGTGGACTCACCCCCATGGGTCACATCCTGCACCGTGGCTCAGTCCCAACCTGTGCCCACCCCTAGCAGGGCCATGACTGGATGGCGACACTGGGAGGATGCGGACACAGCAGCACATGCTGGGGAATGCATGGGTTTGGGGAGGCTTCTGGAGTGGCCAGGGCCCCCCTTTCTCCCTGGAACAGAGGGGCTTTGGTGCAACCCCTGAGGCTGAGGCTGCTGCAGCCACGGGCATCCGCTGCTTCTCTCTGGCCCTGCCCCTGGCCAGCCTGGCCCTGCCAGCATATGGGAAAGGCACAGTGCTCTGGGGGACAGGGGGTAGGAGGAGAAGGACAGGGATGAGCACAGCTAAATCTTGAGTTTCACATGCCTTGCTCTATAGTGTTTGGCTCAGCCTCGCTTCCCCTCCCCGCCTGGCAGCCGGGCTCCACATGGACCTGTGCCAGTGCAAAACGAATGCACTTCCAGCTCCCGCGGGGGGCAGAGAGGTAGGAGGGTGAAGGAACAGGGGTTAGGGGATGTGGGGCTGAGTGGGAGAGGAGGGCCCCTGAAAGCCTCCTCCCCCCCTTCTGCCCCAGGTCCTCAGGCAGGGTGGAAGGGCAGCCTTGGCCTCAGGGGTTAAAGACTCCTCCGTCCCCCGACGGATGTGCACACGGGGTCCCTTGTCCCTCCATCCCCCCTTTGCAAGGGCGGTAGTGGCGGGAAGCGATGCTCAGCCTTGGCAGCAGCACCGCGATGGCACCGCAGGGACATATGGTCCTGGCCAAACTGCAGACCCATGGGGAGCTGCGGCACGGCAGGGGCTGGAGCTGCAGGCTGAGGGGGAACCAGCGCAGAGCCCCAGCCTCGGCAGGCACTCGGGCTGTGCCGAGCCGGCTGCGGCCAGCCCTGCTCCCCAGGGCCAGCCAGGGGTTGAGCAGTCTCATAACCCCCGTCCCTCCTGCTGGAGGGGGCTGCCCAGGCTGTGTCATGCAGCCTGGGCTGGTGCCATCTCCACACACGCTCCCCATGCTCCTTGGATGGTCAAGAAAGAGCTTGCAAGGACTGTCCCCGTGGAGCGATGGAGCGGTGCCAGTGGGAGCTGCAGGCAGCTGGGCATCTGCCCACAGTGCCTCTTGCCGGGCGGGAGCTGGGATGTGTTTCCAACCTGGAAGATGGAAGTTATTTTAACACCCGAATTTCTTGCTGAGGCAAAGCCCCTCCCAGTTTTCCAGCACCTTTCCCCTGGTGGGGGGTCTTCAGTCCCCTACCCTTCATCCCTGCAGTGGAGGGAGAGCCAGGTCCCTGCCCCCTGCCAGCTCTCCTTTGGGACAATATACTGTTGCTCCCCTATGCCAGGAAGGACACCGTCCGCCACCTCGCATGGGCAAATCTGTCCCCAGACCCGACGTGCCATCTCCATCCTAAAAACACCCGCAAGGATCCTGCAAACATGGCACATGGTGGCCCCTTAGACCCCCTGGGACCCACTGGCAGCAGGCAGAGCTGGTGCAGGGGTAGTGCTGCCCTTCCCAGGGCTGTCCCCTTCTGTCGCCCTGCCTCAGGTGATGACTCTTACATGACAGTTCCAGAGAGAGGGTGCAGAGCCCAGCAGCTGCTTGAGCAGTTTAAAGCTGGGTACAGAGCATGGCCTGATTTTCTAGCATGTGAGGTGCTTTGCTCAAGCAGCTTGTGTCTCCCCGTTCTGCAGCAAGCAGGATGGAGCCTGGGGTGAAAACACCAGGTTTGGTTAAAACATCCCATCCTCTGAAATCTTGGCATTGAGCGCAGCTTGTCGCAGCCAGCTTGTGATGCTGTGTGATGAGTTGTGTCCCTGCTCAGCATGGTGGGACATCCCCCAGGGCATCTCCCTGGGGTGCTGCAGCCATCCCTGCTCCAGCGCTCTCTGTGCTGGCTACCACGGGCTCCCCACCCACCATCCTGTTCCCTTTGCTGCCCGCAACCTGGTTCAACCCAACCCAGCTGCCTGCCCGTCACAGCACAGGGAGGTGCTCCCAAGCCTGAGCAGCAGCTTCATGATGTCTTCAGCTTTTCCAGAAGAGTTGTGAGAAGCTGAGCTGCCCCAGAGGAGAACGCAGGGGTGAGGGGAGTGACAGAAGAGGGGAGGAGGGGGTTTCCCTCCTAATTTCAATAAACTAAATGAAAGGGGTGGAAAACTGGTATTTCATGCAAAACTTGGCGAAAGTTAAACCACTTCCAGATGCTGTCTCAGGCGGCTTTGCTCCAACCTGATCTGTTGCAGATAAAGTCGTAGGCACCTCTGCCAGATATTGTATTATGTGCCAGCAGAGTTTCCAAATGGTGCCGTGATCCAGGTGGCATTTTGTGGCATGCTGTCACATAAAGGGAAGAGAAAGGACTGAGAAATGTCTCCACAGCTGTAAACCCATCTTGGGACTGCATCAAGCATCCCTTGGTGCAGACAAGTTGTGGTGGCCATGCAGTGGCAGCACCATGGGGGCCCAGGCTACGGGCAGCTACCAACAACCTGCCCCTGGCCAGCACGGTGGCCATACCCCCTTGCTCGTTTCCAGCAGGACCTTCCCTGGCTCCTTCCCCTGCTTCTGGTCTGACCCACACCCATCCCGGTGAGCTCTGCTCCACACTCCATCACCCCCGTGGCACCCCGTGTGCAGGGTGATCAGGGGTGATGCAGGGATTGTCTTCTCTATAACCATGGACATGAGAGAACAGCAGCTCCCATGGCCATGGCTCTGGGCGAAGTCTAGCAAGCCCTGCAGCTCTCAGCCTCACTGACAGCTTGTGCCTGCACCAGCACCGCTGGGACAGGGCTTGTCACTGTGTGTGGGATGCAAAGGGTGGGTTTAGGTTTGGGGAAACTGAGGCAGGGCCAGGCCAAGTCTAGCTGAGGAAGAAATGGGGCTCCTGCGACTGAGCTGCAGCTCTGGCACACCTGCCCGGAGTGGGAACGTGGCCTGCATTCCTGCCCAGAGCCCTCTTCCTTCCCCCCCGCTGGCCCGCACCCCTGCTGCCTCCCGGCCTCCGCTTGTTTTCTTAGCAGGCGGGTCCCACGCTCATGAGCCCAACAATTTCCTGCCTGGGCGAATACATTCCTCTCCCCCATTGCAGATCCCTCCTGCAGCCTCCCCACCTTGGTGCTGGATGCTGCTGCTTTCTGCTGTCTGCACCAGGTCCCCCTGCTCCCCTCCTGTCCAATCTGCCTCAGTTTCCCCAGCTGGGACCCCCCACACTACTTCTGGGGAGCAGGGGTGTGGGATGCTGTGGTTTGCATGGCCCTCCCACAGTTTTGGGTTTCTAAAGGAGGTGATGTCTTTCCTCATTTGCAGTGGTGGGGGCTGGCCTGTCATGGGGAGGTGGTGATCTGGAACAGAAGCTGGGGACACCCAGTCTAACCCCAGCCTGGGCATCAGCTTGGAAACAAGGGGAGCACTGGGAATGCCCCCACGTTCATCAATGAGAGGCAATCTTGGGGTCTTCCTGCCCCCTGGGGCAGTGAGCCTACGAACAGGATGGGCACAGTGAGACGGTGCCGGGCTTACCGCTGGAGCAGGTTTTTCACCTCTACAAGCTGGGAAAACCAGAAGGGCAGAAGAGCAGTGGTGGAACAGTGAACCGGGATGGCCAGGGACAACAAGGGTGGCACTGGGTGGACAGCAGCATTACCTTGGGGTTCACTGCCAGAGCTGCTGTGGGGACCAGGAAGGGAAGCGATGGGCAGAGCTGGCCAGGTCCAACTGTGGAGACCGCCTCATGGACAGCAGTGCTGGGACCAGCTGCAGAGGACCAGTGTGGCCAGCGTGGCGTGATGGGGCTCGGGCTCCGAGCCAGAGGGACCCCATCTGTGGGGCTTCTGCTGCTGGCAGTGGCCATGGGGCGGGTGGCCTGCCAGACGTGCCCGTCCCTTGCAGCCAGCGCTCCTGCCCACCCGTGTTCCGAAGAAAGTGAAAACCCCAGCCCCGCCCGTCAGGAAAGCTCAAATCAGAGCCAATGTTTTTGAAAGGTTTTTTTCCCCCTTCTCTCTCCTTTAACACATCTGCCAATATAATCTGACCTTTTCCAAATAAATACAGCCCGTGCGCTCCAGCTTTGATCCTGCACGCCAAATTTTCTATTTACTTAATTGGCCCATCCAAGGTCTGAGCTGCCACAGCCACATTCCTGGGGCTCTCCTGGTTGTCATTATCATGGCCCCTCCCCGGCTGTCCACTTCCACTGGGTATCCTGCTCCACAGCCGCGGGGTGGCCATGTGGGAGTGGGGATGTCCCTGGTGTTTCATGAAAGATCCTGCTTTTGGTGCCTGTTCTTGTCATCCCGCTTCTCCTGCCTCCATCTCTAGAGGGCAGCTTGGTCTGAGAGAGAGGGATCTATCTCTATCCCATCCCTGTGGATGAGTAGAGGGTCAGGGGCTTCTCTAGGCAGCATGGGGAGAGGGGGATGCTCCTGCAGAAAGAGGACCAGAGCTTGATTCGCTCTTCAGAGATGCTTTTGTCTCCATACAGCTCTTATCCTAGTAACCCTCCCCCGGATTAAGGACTGTAGATGTTCCCCCCCATAGCAGGAGGGAGCACAGAGCTTTCGTGCCATGGTGGGATGAAGACTCTGGGTACCCAGAGATGGTCACGGTAGAGTGGTGACCCCCAGCCCTCCCCGGCCAATGTGTCAGGTCATGGCAAGGACCCAGCCTTCCTGCTGCAGACCTTCAGTGAGCAGCAGGGACAGATGACACCCCCTCAGCAGGTCCCTCCTCTCCTGGCCATGGGAAGGCCAGCCTAGGACATGCAGGGCTGCGACCAGCAGCGGCGGGAGGTCAGTGTGTCCTTCTGCAGCACAGCCTGCGCCAGGGGAGAGGAGGCCACAGGGAGACGGGAAGCCCCCGAGGAAGTGCTGCTCCTGTGCTCTTGGCAGATGTCTTCCAGTCATTTTTTTTCAGTCCAGGAAAAGGAAAGAAGTGCAGGGCAGGCTGCAGGCAGACTCAGACACGCATCTTGGTCCTGTGTGTTTCTTTCACACTGCAGCTAAGGTGGCCCTGTCCCTGCCCTGAAGAGGTAGAAGATGCTCATTCTGAAGCTCCTTGGCTTCATCAGGCAATAACCAAAAGGTGTGAGTGGGCTTTGGGAGCTGCAGCTATTGGCAAGATGGGTAGAGCAGCACTCAAAGGGATGCCTCTCAAGCAGGAGGGTTCATCTAGGCATGGGCACCGCTGGAGTGATTCAGAGACTCTTGTGGGCAGGTCCTAACCATGGCAGCTGTGTGACATGGAGCAGTGCTTGCTGAGGCGACGATGTGCAGGCAGGGTCTGGTGATGGGAGGGGTGTTTCAGCTGTCCTCTACTTCTCTGCCCTCCATTTCCCACTTTCACTGGGAAGGGAGGGAGGTCTCTGCTTAACCTGGTCCAGCTCAGTGAGGTGGGAAGACACTGGTGGTGCTTTCTGCACTCAGAGTAACCTTTGATGTGTGGGAGGTCCCAGAAGAAGCCCTATACTGTTGGCCATAAACTCTGGGCTTCTGGTGCTCATTATAATGGGATGTGGGAGCTGTGTACAAGGCCATAGACAGTGCTTGGGTTTGATTGGCAGCAGTACTGGTCCTTTTCCTTATTGATCCTCAGGACAGTGTCAGTGAAGGGTGGTGGATGGTCCTGGCCATGGGTTTTCCTCTGGACCAGCCAAGCCTACACTCTGGGATGTAGGAAGCTGAAGAGATGCAGGCTAGAGGAGGCCATGGCTTGGAGGAACAGCACTGAGAGCTGAGGGCAGAGCTGTAGAAAAGGTGGCCAGGCTGAAGTGAATGCAGGGCATCCAGCATGGTGAAGGAGCTGGCCTGGCATGGTGGGTGCCATTCAGCACTGCTCTTGTCCCAGGGTGCCAGTCCTCCTCCTGAGCAGCCTATGGGGATTTTCCCCTGATTAACCCTCAGTCCTGCTTTTCCACATCACAGCTCATCATTTATAAACCACCGGTGGGAAGAAGGAATATTTCATTCCTGAGCATCCTCGGGTGGCACTGCTGGATGTGCTGGCTCAGTGACGGATGGGCACCACAATGTAGGAGGTCACTGCAGAGGGGTATGACTGGTCTGTCGAAGAGCTCCAGCCTGCCTGTACCCTTCCTGCCTCACTGGCAGCTGCGTGCTCAGCTGTGCTCACCCTGGGATTGAGAAAAGTCTTTTCTTTGCCTTGCTGGGAAACCCTTGCCACTAGAGATCTCAGATGGCTTCACCACCCAGACTGTCCTGCTGCAGCCCTGCTCTCAGCTCTTTGAAACCCGTTGTAGATGCCTCCTCAGCTGCCTGGCTCTGCCTCATCCACACAGGCAGCACCACTGTGAGCTCATCCAGCAGCTCCATATCCCTCTGCTGGGTAAAGCAGTCGTTTGCAAATGACAAGCTGTGACACCCATCAAGGTCCCACATAAACCACCCTGTCCCCTCGGTGCCATCCCAGGGGGATGATGTGGGCAGCACAACCAAAGCAGGACAAGAAGGAGATGAAGAGGGGCAGGAGGCAAGGGAAGGTAGTGTCTGGTGGGATTTCGACATCTGCCATGTTGACTTTTCCCAAGTAGAAGCCAGTCACTCAACATCTGGCCAAGAATATTGCGTCTTGCTTAAGAGCAACTCCAGATGTTCCTGAGACCTTTTTCTCATTATTTTATTTCTTTCTTTCATTCTTTTCTTCTCCCCCTTCCCTCCCAGCCACTCCTGACTCACTAAATCAAGGGAGACAGGCTTTTAACTCTCTGGAAGGAAATAAACGGCTCAATGGTGATATGAAACGAATTCTCTGGAACTGTGACAGCAGATGTGTGTTGGGGGAGGGAAAGGGGAGAGCAAGGTAAGGGAGCTCAAGAGAAAGAAAGGGGCACGTGTACATGGCCATCTTTTTAGCATGAAGTGCCCCAGCTGGATGCACAGCTTGATGGCCAGAGGGATGTGCAGTCTCCACTGAAAGCAGGACTTGTGACTGGACAGATAAAGGGTTCCTGTTCCACTGGATCAGCTGGTGATCTCCATCCTCTCCAACATTGCTAGGGTCCAGTCCTTACCTCCTGGAAGTGGCTCAGAGCCAAGGAGGTCAAAAGAAGGATGGGTCTGGTATGTTGATGACGCTCATCCAAAGAGGTGATTTATCATCCCTGACGGGAATGGAAGAACAAGCATCCAAACAGTAAGAAACTTGGGAAAAGGGAAAGTTTGACAGGAGGAGGGGAGAGGTCAGAGGCGAGAGAGATGAATAAGAGGAAGATGGAGAAGGGTGGTGAGAAAATGAAAGGAAGGACCAAAGGCATAGACACATGTTTTCTATGTCATGTTTCTTGACTCCTGTGAAAGACTCGTTCTGTGCCGGGCAGTTCCACAGCATAAGTACCCACCGTGTGCCATACAGAGAAAGGCCTCGTGTCTCTCTGATGTCCTATAGCTGCTCCATCTGCAACCTCTTCAGGCCTGTCTCCCATTATCTACGCTATCCCCTCCTGAGCCATCACCTCCAGCTCCATCCATTTGTCAGAGCTGCTTTGCCTGGGTTTGAAGGCTCCCTGCCTTTGGCAGTCTCACTCCTTCCCCGGGCGGGAGGGGGTGGGAGGGTAGAGGAGCGGGTTGTAGGCCCTTTAGTAAAGCCTTGGGGCTTAAATCATCTGTTTTCTTCTCTTCCTGCATCTGTAACGGTACCCTGACAAACAGCACCATGGGGATAGCACAAGAAAAGCTCTATTTGTTTCCTTGTCCTCATAATTAATGCACCAAAATACTGGATGACCACTGTAGTCAGCCTAGAGAAGCAACCCTATGGCACCCTGTGGATGGCTACCAACAAGCCTGGCAGTTTGTCTCAGAGAAACATGCCATTAAGAGGCAGTTAGGATGACAGAGTGCAGCTCTATTTCATTTAACTCACACCAGAACCCTGCCACTGGCCCCAGAGCAACCGAGGAGCCAACCACCTCCACGAGCATTTCGAACTTACCACGTGGTGCCAATCTGCTCATGCCAACACCTCACAGGACACATCTCATGAGGCTTATCCAAACGCCAAAACTTCAGCAGTAACTGAGGCTGGTTCTTTGGCCTGGTGACGTCCAAACTCTCGAGCACAGGCAGATGATTCCCTATTTAGCCTCCCTTGTGGCAATGACGGAGAGGCTCCTGGCTTTCAAAGAGCTGATGCTGAACATCCTCTGATAGCTGGGTCTCCAAGAGGCCCGAGAGCTGGAAGTGCACACACACACAACCTTGTTGAGGAGCTTCCACTGTGCTATACACACTTGAAGCTCACGAGAAACCCTCAGAGACCTTCTGTCTGGCAGTAAAAGCCCTTCAGAAAATGATAGATGAGGTCTTTAGAAGCCACAAGCACTGTCCAGCTAACAAATGCCTGCTAACAACTCTGCAGAGCAATTCTGCTCTTTCGTGAACAGAAATTAAGTCTGGCACTGTGGATCAGGAAAAGATCCTGAGGGACAGCAACCTCAGGGTCTGCCCCATGTCTCATCCATGTCCAGCACCATGCTTGGGTTTGTCAGAAAATTCTCAATCCAACTGGTTTTACCCTCTGAAAAAGCCAGTTTGCTGAACTGAGCCAGCTGACTGGCCCCTCCTCTGCATCCAGCCCAGCTTGACCCCCATGTCCGGACACCCTCGGGAAGGCTCTGTTCTGGCTCTAGGTGGGGTTGTGGGATCCTGGTCCTGGCTCAGCTGCAGGTGGCCTGAAGCTCCGATGGGCTCCAGTTCAAACTGTGGCTACGGCAGTTTCTAGGCTTCCTGCCCTGGAGCCAGGGTATTGGCTCTAGGTTTCTGGCTCTGGAAAGTGAAGTTGAGAGGCCATCCTGGCTCTTGGGAGGACCTGTGCTTCAAGATTTTCCAAACAAATCACTTGGATTATTTCTAACTGACATTTTGTTGGAGGGTTTTCCTCCTTCTGCCGGAAGGGAACAACTTGATTTATTGATTTTTCAAAAATTCCTAATCCCGAACCCCCTGGTCACTCGGAGGAGGGTGGAGAGAGGGCTAGTGAGTTTGGCCAGACTGGGTCCACCAGCAGCCCGGAGCTGGCAGGCATGGGAGGCTCCAGCTCCTGTTTCATCCTCTCTGCCCCAGGCTTGCAGGTGGGCTCACCTGAGTGCCCAAAGCCTGCCCAGAGCCACCCCAGAGCCCTACAGTGCCTTTTTGTTGATCTGTGAGCATCCCCAGCTCTCCCATCACCTGGATGTGGAGTGATGCTTCCCACTACCCCTCATGCTGGCTTCATGGTGCCACAAGGAGATGAGGCACACCCAATGGGTTTTATCAGAGCATCAGAAGGCCACTGAAATGCTGCGAGGGCTGGAGCAGCTCTGCTCTGGAGCCAGGCTGAGAGAGCTGGGCTTGTTCAGCCTGGAGAAGAGAAGGCTCCTTCAGGGGAGACCTTAGAGCAGCTCCAGTGCCTAAAGGGGCTACAAGAAACCTGGAGAGGGGCTTTGGACAGGGGCCTGCAGGGACAGGCCAAGGGGGAATGGCTTTAACCTGACAGAGGGGAGACTGAGATGAGCTCTTAGGCAGAAGCTCTTCCCTGTGAGGGTGCTGAGGCGCTGGCACAGGGTGCCCAGAGAAGCTGTGGCTGCCCCATCCCTGGCAGTGTTCAAGGCCGGGTTGGCCGGGGCTTGGAGCAACCTGGTCTAGGGGAAGGTGCCCCGCCATTGGCAGGGGGTTGCAACTGGATGAGCTTCCCAACTGGATGGTCCTTTCCAACCCAAACTCTTCCATGATTCTATGAATCTATCTTTTCTGAGCACTTGACAGTGACACCTCTTCCAGGGGTTGCTCTCTCTGCTTGGAGCATCTCCTGTCTGCATCGCTGCCAGCAGCACCTGGAGCTTTCGCTACTCTTCCCAGCATCGTGCAGCAGCACCTGGACTCATCACCCTCTCCTGCCCCAGGGTGCAGTGGTTGCAGGCAACAGGTCCTGACCCCCACCCCACAGTGCAGAGCATTGAGTGGCGTAAGGCCATGGAGCAGTGGCACTGTGCTGCTCGGGGGCAGGAGCCGCCTGGGCAGGATGATGAGGGAAGCAAAGCCCCAGGCCACCTGCATCCCTTGGAATACATGCTGTTTGCAGGGAAATGGGACAGATCTCTCTGGAGAGGCTGTGAAATTCAGATGGAAAAATATGTATATTTTCCAACCGTTATATTTCACAAATGGAGCTGTTCATCCACTTAAAGTATAGGTGACAAGTACAAAAGGCATTTGGCATTATAAAGCAGGCCAAATCTTCAAGAGATTGAAGATATATGGTACTCAACCACATCCCAGCTTCAATCTGCTCCTATACTGTAAATTCCAATTACATCATGCTGCCTTGTTTAAATACCATGAAACCTGGCTCATGCCCTAAGTATGTTTTATATATTGCCACATCCATTTGAAATAGATGGGCAATGTGTTTTACGACACATGTGCAAATACCTCCGTATTTTTCCACCTGGGGGTTTATGCGATCTTTCAGAAAATTAATAATGAGGCTCGGAGGAAATGTTCGACTTGGAGGCAGTAGCAGAGATTTATGGCCATCCCACTGGATGCCAGGGAAAAGTCTGAAAGCGCCCGGAGCAGACGAAGGCCCCACGATTTCACCAGGCACTCCCTGGGAGCTGGTTTTGAATAACGGACGAGACCGGGAGTTTCCCCACAGGATCCAGCAGGTTGATGGGAAGGGATTGCTATTGAAGGTGAGGAGCTGACCACTGGAGTGAGAGATGGGAATGAAGGCTGGGATCAGCACCTGAGGAAACAGGGGCAGGGCAAGAGGAATGGCTGAGCATTGCTGGTGATGGGGACAGCGCTGCCTGGCCACCCCACTGACCCCCTCCAGCTACCCTGTCTCCCTCCCAGATCCAGCACTGTCTGGCTTTGCTGGAAAAGGGACAGTGTGAAGCTCTGTGTGAATGTGCTGGCCAAAGCCACCCCAGAGCTTGCCAGGCTTTGCTAGGCTTGCTGATGAATGAGCAAACCCTGTCTGCCATGATACGGAGAGCACTCTCCTGGGGCACTGACCCGATCAACACCAATCCCATCCCGACCGGCCTTGAGGCTGCAGGGATCACGGTGTGGGTGGCCAGCAGCACTGGGAAGGGATGCCTAAGAGTCACCACATGCCAAAAGCCTCAAGTGGCCACGAGGTCAGGTTACTGACTCATTGCACAGCCATGGAGCTGCAAGCATCAGGGAAGCTTTGCTCCTACTGTCATCTGTCTGGCAGGGCACAGGCAGAATACAGTACCTGGCTCTGCACTGCTGCTTCAGAGGTCAGCTGGTGCTGGGAGAGATGCAACCCTCCAGACGCCTAGGGTGTGCGGAGCTGGGTCCGCTCTGCCCATCTCTGCCCATCTCTGCCCCTTTCTCCCCGCACTGCGAAGAGAACCATGGTCCTTGCTGTGACAAACCCAGTGGTCATCTGGTGGAGTTCCCCCAGAACCAGCTGTCTTCTGAGAGTGACACTTCTCCCTTCGCCACCCAATGATTTTCCATCGCATGGGTGTGCTGGGGGAAAAGGTGGGACAGTGGAGAGGCCCTTTCTCCAGGCTTTTTGGGTAATACATCTTGCCCAAGATGGAAACACCAGCATTTGTTTGGGTGCCACAGTGGCTGTGTAAATAGAGGGCTCGTTTTAATGGATGCTGGCTGGTGGCTTGGCAGTGGGGGCTTGATCCTGCCCTGTGAAGAGGCCCCCAGCCTGTCATTGACTTAAAGGAGACATGGCATCCCTCTGAAATAGCAGTCCTGATGGGTCCTGTGCCTCTATGGGGACATGAATAGCAGAGGATGAAATGGGGGAGAATGAGGTCGTGGCAGCAGCTGAGCAGCAAAAACCTGGAAGGAGGCACAATACTGAGCTCGAGTCACAGGGGGACCACCATGGCTCTGCCACCCTGGGTAGGATGCTTTTTTAGTGCCATGGCCCATGTGCCACTGGCAAACCTCCTGGCACAGCATCGCAGACATACCTTAGGGCCAGTGCAGGTTGTGGGATGTGGAGGTTACAGGAGTTGCAGGAGGGTCACCCCATCCCCAGGGTGCTGGTGGGGAGCACTCTTCTGCCTCATCCTCTCCATCACCACTGAGGTGGTAAAATCTCAGCAGGATGGAGATGAGAAACTTCTTCAGATGGTGCCCCCTTGACCACAGTGGCTCCCCGCCTTCGGCTCTGCCTTAGGAAAACATGGCACAGGCCAGCCCATTGACGAATGGTTTCCTCATGTTCCCTCTGCACAGCTGAACTGGAAAGCTGCCTCCCCGCTCCCCAGGATCCCCTGAACCTCCCCTGCCTCCCCATGTCCCCACACCCTGCTTGAGCCCGGGTACCCTGTGCACACAGGGAGAATGTGTTAATTCAGTGAACTGTGCTCTCATAAAGATGAGGGATCATAGAATCGTGGAATGGTTTGGGTTGGAAGGGAACTTAATAATCATCTAGTTCCAACCCCCAAAATAGATAGATCGGGTGAAGGAATAAATGAAAATATGAATGAATGACGTGGTGGTTAACTCTGATGTAATAAATGCCCCCAAGGCTTGTAAAAATACACTTGGCATTTTGAAAAATAGCCCATTTCTCACCGTTTTGCAAGGGCAAGAGTAGCTAGAGCAGCTCAACCCCCTGCACACTTGGCTGACAGGGTCATGAGTAGGAAAAGTGCATCCTGCCCTGGTCCTACAGCCCCTCCATCAGGAGCCTGGGTGGGTGGAAGGGTTGGGGTTCGGAAAGCAGGAGAGCTGGGAAAAGGAGAGGCTGAGTTTGCTTAGGAAGTAATATTTGGGAGGTTAATGAGGCTTGTGAGGGTTGTAAAGCGCCGAGTAAAGCCCTGTGCTGGGGTAAGGGGTGGCAGGCAGAGTGCTGCCGTACCAAAAGCCTGGCAGAGCCAGAATGGAGGATGTGCATTGACTGGGGCCGTTCGTCAGGTCACCACAGCTGAGGCATGGCAGCAGGCCACTGATGCCTAGTGCACTATGTCCACAGGAGACAAAGTGCCATGCTGTTAACCATAAAAGCATGGAAAGATTGGGCTGGTAGGGCCACCATCACTGCTCTATGGCAGCTGGAACCACTACTAAGATCCATGTTGATCTGCATTGCAGGATGGAGAGGAGTTGCTCTGTATACCAGGGAGCATCAAGGGAGTAAGGAGACCACATCAGGCCATGACAAGGGGCGAAGCAAGCAGGTCTTGCCTTTCTGAATAGATCTTGCTACTCACCAGGCAGCATGCCCCAGAGTCCAGCACTGAGCTGTGCTATATTGGCCAAGCAAAATGCTCTTTGCTTGACTGTGCTGCACCTAAGGGAGGTGTTTTCCTGTGGGATTTTTATGGGCTTCGGTTACCTAGAGAAAAATGGTGGGAAATAATATGTGTATGCATCCATCTGTCTACTTATCTACCCATCTCTCTGTCCACTAAGGTTGGGGTACTGCTGTCCAAGCTCCTGTGATATCTTGTGAGTGGAGCTGGCTGGACTACATGGAAAAAGAGCATTGAGTTTCCTGTAGTATTCTCACATTTTGCTTCTTTACTTGTCCAAATTCCATGTTTCCATGAAAAATGTCCGCTGGCCTTTTGAAATGAGAAAAATTTCAAACAGCTGCGAAATTCAGTCCCAAAGCAAGGGGGAACTTGCAAATGTGACCTCTCCTTCAAAATGATTGAATCTCAATCATTTTGCCCCAGCTGAATACTAGGAAAAGTATTCGCAGGCTGGAGCAGTGGGTCCCTGCACGGCATTCCTCAGCACACATGTGCTCAGCCTGGTGCTCACAGGCTGGTGTCTGCACTCCCGGAATGAGAGGGCACCGGAGTATGCTGAATCTTTTCAGATCCTTTGTTAAATTCATTTACTTTTTTTTTGCCTCAGAGAGCTGGTTTGGAAAGCGTTCGCCTTCATTGTGGCAAGTCTGTTTATGCTGCAATGTCTCTTGGCCTTGCAAAGGCTACTGCTTTTGGCCATGGCCACCAGGATTGCATGGCTGCCACCCAAGTCACAGAGTCACAGAACCACAGGCAGGTTTGGGTTGGAAAGGACCTTAAAGATCACCCACTTCCAACCCCCTGCCACAGGCAGGGACACCTTCCACCAGACCAGGTTGCTCCAAGCCCCGTCCAACCTGGCCTTGAACACTGCCAGGGATGGGGCAGCCACAGCTTCTCTGGGCACCCTGTGCCAGCGCCTCAGCACCCTCACAGGGAAGAGCTTCTGCCTAAGAGCTCATCTCAGTCTCCCCTCTGTCAGGTTAAAGCCATTCCCCCTTAGCCTGTCCCTACAGGCCCTTGCCCAAAGCCCCTCTCCAGGTTTCTTGTCAGCAACTTTAGGTATTGGAAGACTGTTATAAGGTCTCCCGTGGGACTTCTTTTCTCCAGGCTGATGAACGAAAGATGAATCTTGCTTCAGACTTTGGAGTGACACAAACAGAGGAAGTCAGGACAACAGCAGCAGCCTTAGTGAAGGTGCAACGTGGCCTGCTCCAGTCCTTCAGCCAGGACTTTAGGATATCCCCCAGGAAAGGGGGAGCTCCTCTCCTCAGCAGCAGTCCGTGGCACATGTGATGGTCCTGCTCTAGTGTCTCCGATCTGCCCCAGCAGGACACACATATGTACTGGGACACCAGCTGGGAGCCGTCCCTGCTCATCAGCAGTCCCAAGTGGCAGAGCTGAAACAAGAGGGATGAGCTGTATGGGAGGGTAAACAGAAAACTTCAACCACCAACACCAAAGTCCTCAAAGTTTTAGGTTCTCTGTTTCAACGGATGAGAAACCAGGTGCCAAAGGAAACCCTGGATCCTCCTGCCCCAGCAGGCTGTAAGAGTACTTTTTGGGTAGCACAGACACATTATACATCTCCTGAAGGCTGTAGATGCTTGGAGAAAACACATGCCTTCTGTAGCCCTGCCTTGATGACCATCCACACAGTAGTGCTGCCCTGCTTTTTCGTGGGCTGAGCTGCTGAGAAGAGGGGCTCAAGAGCCCCCACATCCCATGGGGTGATGCCGAGCAGCCTCTGGGGCTGTGGGGATAACCCCAATGGGATTATCATCCTGGCTGTGTGCAACCAAAGGGTGTTCCACCGCTGACCCTTGCATGGGGACTCGAGGGATCATGGGGTCAGAGTTAGCCTGGGGCAAGGGCAGCAGCTCTGCTTCTGGAGCCAAGCAGCCACAAGAGGAAGAGGAGGGGTGGGTGGGCTACATACTTCAAGGGCCATCTCATGGCAGAAACCAATAGCCTGGGAGAACCAGAACAAGAGGAACCAGGGATGGGAGGATGCCCTCAGCTCAACTGAGAGAAGGGGGATTCTGTGTCAGGAGTGTAGCATAAGACCAGCTCATCCAAGGCCAAGTGGTCACACATACTCTCTGCCTTTCCGCTTCTGCCCTCCCCTCAGCTCTGCTCACGCCCTCTGTAGGCACCCCAACATCCACAGGACCTGAAAGATGGCACTGCAGGCTCTCCATGTCTCTAAAAAGCCACTTCCAGCACCTCCAGCAGCTTCACCAATGGACTGAGCTCCCTGAGTAGGGCATCTGCATGTCCACACAGACATCCCCCAGTGCCTACACCCTCACTCCCAAACTCCCCTGTCCAGAACGTGTCTCTTCAGCTGCAGACTCCAGCACCATGCTGGGATGACAGAGCTCAGAAGGACTGGACCAGCCATGGGATGGGGAGTCCATGTAAGCTGCCGCGGGCTCCAAGGGGCAAAGCATCATCCTAAAGCACTGGAAAACTGTGATGTATGCTGCAATACCTTGCTGAGCCATTCAGTAAGCAAGGCAATGCTTGTAGGCAAAGGAATATCTACTGTCAGAGCACCTATTATTTCTACTCATATTTATTATGCCAAGACTGCTACAATCTCAACATGGGGTGATACTGACGTCTGCTTGAACTGGAGGCTAATACATGGTGAAGAAGATATAAAAGCCTGGAGGTGGGTCAGTGAAAGCTCGTCTTTCTTCCTGCCACCCCTGCCTTGTGCATCTCCTCAGACAACCTTGGCCACAGCAATACCTTCAGGGGACTATGTAGCCAAGCCAGCTCTGAAGGATGCACACCAAGGCAGATGGTCACTTGGTGTCAGCTCAACAGAAATGGGTGGAATTATGTCAGTTGGTACCAGCCAAGAATACAAGAACATAGACCTGGGTGGATGGATGATGACACACGATGGCTGTGGTCAGCCTGTTTGCCCCAGGTCCTGCTTGTGGGGCAGGCCACAGCCTTGGAGGACATGGGAGGGGAAAATGGGTGTCTCTAGGTCTTTCCCACTGGGTTGCTTGGACTAAACACCAGCATAGATAAAGGCCAATGGGGGTGTGAAGTCTGACCCTTTCTCCCTGGTGGACACAGCTCTTTCTGGTGGTCTGGCCTGTCTTTTCCCTAAGGCACTGCAGCATCACACGGGTCCTGCCGCAGGCGGCAGCACTGGTCCATGTAAACCCAATGTCACCAGACAATTAGGCCTGAATGATTCAAAGTTCATTTGTTCTTCCTGGTGGAGAACCTGGGACTGGTCCCTCTTCAGCATTAGGATGGTTTCCACTCATCCTGCCCGTATACACATCAGTATGATGGAAGAAGACTCAGACCTGTTCCTACTGGGCAAGGAGAAGGGGCAGAGAGAGATCTAACAGCAGCATATTTTTAGAGAGCAAGGAAGAAGCAGGGCCTGGATGCTGGAGAAGGGGGAACTGTCAACTCAGATGTCACCACCAGGCAGAAGAAGACTAAAGGGAAAAGAAAAGCCTAGAAAACAAGTGCTACCAACAGCATGCCCAGAGAAGGACATCAATCCCCTTCAAGCTCCCTCAGGCACCATGGGATCTCACTCTGCTTTGCTCCTCATTAAAGGTTTGTCATTACTGTGTTATTTTTAATACACACTTAGAGGAAAAGGCCCACACGCGCACCACACGTGCACACATGAGGGGAAACCATTGCCAAAATATACACTATAGACAGAAGAGTCTGTTCACACTATATATATGTACAGAGTCTCTGGGTGCAGTTTGGCAACGCACAGCCGGGCTGGGGCTGAGCACGGGGTGGGATGGAATGTGTGGAAACCCCTCAGGGCTTCACACACTTCCCCTTCTTCTCCCGCCGCTGCAGTTTCCGAAGGCGGCGTGTCCAGGCGTCCCGCCACTGGATGACAAGGCTGTTCTTGTCGGCCATCAGTCCCGGCCGGTCAGTGGAGTTTTCACTGATCCCCATGACCAGGTACTTTTTGCTGATCTGGATCTTGGGGCACTTGCAGGAGAGGTCTTTCAGGTGGATCCACAAGACGTTGTCACCACGCTTGACCCGCTCGTCACGGCACTTGTAGACAGAGAGGATGTTGATGGTGAACTTGGCCCAGTTGGCCACCGTCTCCATTTCGAGGATGTTCACCTGGACCACTGAGGGAAAAGAGCAGGAGACACAGTGGTGCTTTGCCTTGCTTCTCAAAGGAAGTTCTGGTGACAGGAACTGCCCATCACCAGCAGCCCCACCTACCTCATCTATTGCATTCTTTGAGGGACTGATACGGGGACCCCTCTCCATGCTGGGTGCTCCCCATGCCCTGGAACATCTGCATCTCGCCCACCCACAGGCAGCCTGTGGCCAGCCCCCTATAGCAAAGCCCAGCATGGTCCAGTGAGGGAGGAGGTCCTTACCATAGTCCTTCTTGCAGTACTTCTTCATGTTAATCTTGTAGTTGCCCTTGGCTGGCTTGCAGTAGGAGTCACAGTCTGTGGAGGAAGAACAGACGGTTGAGCATGGAGAGGCTTGAAGGACATGGGGTCCCGTACCACCACAAGAGAAGAGGTTGGAGTGGATGGCAGCTCACAGGGGCTGGGAACTCAAATCCCAGCGCAAACAACGACACCACATCAGCCAGGAAGAGAAACCAGGTGGCTTTGGGCCTACCCAGCAGACTGTGTCACTGCCTGTGCTGATGGTGTCCTGCAAGATAAGTCAGCACAGGGGTAGTAGAGGGACCCTGGGGACTCTCCTCTGGGATGCAAAAAAGGGATGGGTGGGAGAAATGTAGGTGAGCTAATGAAGGCCACCATGGAGAGCAGGTAGGGGCCATGACCAAGGAGAGTCAACCAGAATGGCTGTGGCCCTGCAAACCTGGGCAATGTGAGAAAGAGTGGACTCAGCACCAACCCCACCATCCACAGGGAGGAGGCCCAGCGGACGATCTGACCGCAGGCCAGTGGGGTCATGATCCTCAGCCCTCAGGGGCCAGGGTGGTAGAAAGCATCCTCATGGGGCAGTGCCTCCAAAGACCTGTGCCTTGCCAGTGGCCCAGAAGTGGGGAAGGGGACTTGGGCCATGGGGAGCTGGTGGGTGAGGGACGTGGCTCTGCTCTGCCGCTGCTCCTCCTGCCCAAGCATTCCCTGCTCAGATGCGCTGGGGAGGCCACCATACCGTCCACACCACAGCATCCTCTCCCAGCAGTCCCAGCTTCAGGCAAGGCTCATGTCCTAAAGGAGGCTCTTTTCTGTGCATTTCTAAAGACCCCAGATTTGCATCTCAAGCAGAGGGAGGGCAGGGAATGCCTTTCCTTCTCCCCAAAGGCTTTGATCCCAACAATTGCCTGAAGCAGCCCTGTTCTCCTTTCTTTCTCCTGCCATCTTCCTTTGAACATCTTAATTTGTCTCTTTCCAAATGGCATGGTTGTTTTGTTTTTTTTTCTAAGCCCATCTTTCTTCTTTTCTCTCCCTCTTGCAGGTTCTCTCTGGCTTGGCCCCACATCCCAGGACAGAGCCAGCAGCCTCTGAAGTTGTCATTGTTTGCAGGTTGCCACAGTGATTACTGGTGACAGAAGTGAGGGGATGGGGGAATAACAGTGCCCTATGCCAAGGGGAGGAAGAGAAAAGAGGGAAGAAAACAGGAGTACGGACTCTGCTGCTCTCCTTTCTGCCTGGCTATCCTTTATCTGGGACTTTGTGCCGCCTGTCCCAAATCTGTCCTCAAGAAAAGCAGTGCAGCACGAAGCTAATTCTTGGAAGAGGGGGCTAAGCCCCAGTTCCCAGCTGAGCCCCTCTGCCCCAGCTGGAAGAGCTGCCCCAGCCCCGCTGCATCCCCCAGGGCTGCAGTGGCAGCTGTGGAGCTGGTGTGGGGCATCCCCATGCTGGGGGGCTTCTGGGTGCACTGAAATGCTCAACTGTGGCACTAAAGGTGCCCCCATCTGCTACATCCCTGGGAGCTGCCTCAGCCTCATCCTGGACCCCACTGCATCCCCCGGGACATGCTACAAGCCTGCCCCTGACACCCTGCTCCACCCTTTCCTGCTACAAGAACGGGACTCTAAAAGGGAGCTCCCACCTTGTTCTGTGGCTTGCCCAGCAGGATGGACAACCTTTTCCTCCCCATGCAGAGTGATGGAAGCTGAGAGGGGTTTTGGACAAGGGCCTGTAGGGACAGGCCAAGGGGGAATGGCTTTAACCTGACAGAGGGGAGACTGAGATGAGCTCTTAGGCAGAAGCTCTTCCCTGTGAGGGTGCTGAGGCGCTGGCACAGGGTGCCCAGAGAAGCTGTGGCTGCCCCATCCCTGGCAGTGTTCAAGGCCAGGTTGGATGGGGCTTGGAGCAACCTGGTCTGGTGGAAGGTGTCCCTGCCCATGGCAGGGGGTTGGAACTGGATGGGCTTTAAGGTCCCTTCCAACCCAAACCGACCTGGGATTCTGTGATTCTATGATGCCCTGCACACAGGCAACACCTCTGCTGCTGGTGGGGAGCCAGCACATGGGAAGGATGGATGGATGGATGGGTGGATGGATGGATGGATGGATGGATGGATGGATGGATGGATGGATGGATGGATGGTTAGATGGCTGGCTGGACAGACAGACAAAGCAGGATGATGCTGCACACACATGGGAGGAGGTGGCCGGTGACCAGCGAGCCACCGGCTGGTGCAGGCATACCCCGGTCTGTGGGGCAGCGTGTGCAAGAGCCAGTGAGTTTGCTTTGCACATCTGGTTTACTTCTCCTCACCTTGGAAAAAAAAAAAAAAGAAAGAGGAATATTTTAAGAGAGATGTAACTTAATTAGGTGTTATGGCTGCAAATCTTTTACTGCTGACTTTGAATTCCTTCAAAGCCCTGTTTTGTGCACCACGGTTTTTGTTAATTCTGCTAACAGGGAACGGGATTTTCTAGTTTGTTTTTTTTTCTTTTCCACTTAGTGGAAAATATTTTAAGATAATAATAATAATAAAAATTACAAGAAGTGGACGTAGGACATTTCATCTTTGAGACGGTCAGCCGCTTGGGCAGAGAGATCAAAGCCAGACCTCAAAGGCTCCAGAGGGTGGGAAAGGCAGGAGAAAGCTGGGAAGAGCGATGCAGTGGATGGCAAAGTCAGCAAAAAGCCCGGACGCACCCGGGGACAGGACCCTGCAAGGAGGAGGACGGGGAGAGGGGGGGAAGTCCAGCACCTGAGCACGATGGCCCCGAACAATGTCCCCCTGTTCCTGCAGCCCAGCACCTGCTGCCAGCGGCAGGGAGGGATGTGGGGAAATGAGGGGAGAAGGGGCTTGGAGGCTGCCTGGATGGGGAGGACTGAGGGGATTGAGAGGCTGAGTGTCCTCTTGGGGAGTGCCCTGCTCATGGGGGAGCCTGGAGGTCCTGCAGCACAAAGAGGAAGCCAAAGGGGCATCAGGGTGCAGGGAGGGTACAGGCAGGGAGCGGGCAGGGTGCAGGCAGGATGCAAGAAGCAGGCAGGGTGCACTGCTGTGGCCAGCCCTGCCCGCAGCACCAGCACACTGGAGACAGAGAAACAGGCAGAGCTGGGCAAGGCAGCATCACCCACCCCATCTCTTATCTCTGCTGGCCAACGGGGCAGGACTGCAAGAGGATCCCCTGCTCCCCCGGTGCAGGCTCTGGGCAGAGGTGAGCAACTCTGCATTAAAGATACTCAAGCTAGAAGCCAGAAATTTTGACACAACAAAGCCACAGATAAAACTAGAACAGTTTAAGGCAGACCTGCCCTGCTAAAACAAAGTAAACACCCCGGCCTCCAGCGAGTGCCACTTACTTTTATGCAGCTGAAAAGATTAGACATCACTCAAAGACTGTTCCTATTTATAAAACACTGGAGAGGAGTCACCTTAACTCGGCTCCATGCGTTGTTCCCTGTTTGCAATAAAACCATCCAAATCCCCTTTCCCTCCCCCCATTTCTTTCCTTTTCACAAAGCCTGGTGTTCCCAACTCCCTCCTTTGCTGCAGGCAGGGCACACAGGAGCAGAGGAGGTGGTCTGCTCTGTCCCAGCAGTGTTACCATGCAGGCAGCTCAGCTCTTACAGTCGTCCTATCATGCAAGATGTGCAGTGCTGCCACTCTCTGCACCAATACATGTGGTCTGCATGTGTACGGGGCCAGCACCATTCTGCAAGGAGCTGAGCTACCAGTTTCCTCCTGTGAATCTCCCCTCTCCGTCCCCCATCCTCATGCTTTAATCCTTCCATAGGTCCATATGTTCCACACCCCTTGTGCCCATCCATTCCCCTCCTACAGCCACTGAGTACATGTATGTGCCACAGCCACCATGCTGTAAAACATTCCCAAAATGATGGAAAGCAGGTCCCAGGCACACAATAGCCTGGGGAGGGGTTGTTGGCATTTTCCACTCCCAAGGCAAGGTGGCTGCAGGAAGGAGAGCTGGGGAGAAGGATGTGCACAGTACATTGGCTCTCCAAGGAGGGATTAGGCTCCCCCTGGGATAGATGCACTCCAAACTTCAAGAAGAGAGGGCTCCGAGGAGACCTTAGAGCAGCTTCCAATGTCTGAAGGAGCTACAAAAAACTTGGAGAGGGGCTTTGGACAGGGGCCTGTAGGGACAGGCCAAGGGGGAATGGCTTTAACCTGACAGAGGGGAGACTGAGATGAGCTCTTAGGCAGAAGCTCTTCCCTGTGAGGGTGCTGAGGCGCTGGCACAGGGTGCCCAGAGAAGCTGTGGCTGCCCCATCCCTGGCAGTGTTCAAGGCCAGGTTGGACACAGGGGCTTGGAGCCACCTGGTCTGGTGGAAGGTGTCCCTGCCTGTGGCAGGGGGTTGGAACTGGATGAGCTTTAAGGTGCCTTCCAACATAAACCAGTCTGGGATTCTGTGATTCTATGAAATGAGGCATAGGGAAGCTCCTCAGTACATATGGGTGTGGGGAGCTGGAGGTGCCCCTGCTCTCTTCCCAGGACCATGTGCCATGGGATGGAGTGAATGGTGGTGCAGGATGTCCATTCCCCCACATTGGCATGTGAAAGAAGACCAAGGTCTTGGGGACAGCAGGGTGAAAGATGACCTGAGGAGGTAAGTGGCTGCTTCTTTCCCTGGCTTCAACCTCTTGTCCTGGCTTGGGATCCCTACAGTGGTATGGCTAGGAACAGCCATGCTTCAGTGCCAACAGGACTGCAGGAGGAGGGAAGACAGAAAAGCAAAGCTTGCAGCCTTCTGCTGAAGCTGCCCCTCCTTTGCTGGGTGACAGCAGCAGTGACACTGATCCTTCCATGGTCCTATTACCCTGCACAGCTGGGATAAGCAGCTCATACCCAAACACTTCACTCCTCCAGAGCTGTACCCACCCATCTCTCAGGGTACGGCTGGCAGCCAGTGCCCTGCCACAGGGGCTCCTGAGCCTGCCAGACCCCCCTGCTCTCCCCAGCACTGCTCAGAAAGCCAGAGCCCTCATGGGCAGAGGGCACCGAGGAGAAACCTCTGGCACTGGCAATAACAAAAGGAGAGTAATAAAAAGCCACCTCAGAAGCACTCACACCACAACCCCAGCCATAACCTGCCAAGGGGTGGCAAGGCCCTGGGGGCTGCATCCCTGCTTTCCTCCCTGGAGGGGATGGAGAAACTCTTTCCCCAAGGCCCTGTCAAGCTTTGTTGGTCCCTTTCCAGAAATACACAGGATTTCAAACCTCAGTCATCATTTTCACCTTTTTTTTTTTTTTTTGCCATTAATCTTTTTGCCCATGGGCTTAGCAGGGTAGAGGGGAGATGGAATGGGATGTCTCTGGGCAGGGCTGGGGCCATGGGCTCAGCCTGGGACGTGAAGCACTTACCCGCAGGTGCCTCCGTGCTTGTGACCAGGGAGGTGGGGTTGATGGCAGGGATCTCTGGAAGAGAAAAGAAGAGATGTCTTGAGGAAAAGGGTCCCCAGCTCTGTTGGTGACACTTGGGCAAAAGCCTCCTGCAAGCAGGGTGCAGAGGGGAGTTTTGGGCCTTCTCCAGCAGCTCTCTAAGACAGGAAACGGAACGAGTCTGACCACAACAGCACAGGCCATTAAACAGGCCCAAAGATGCCCAAACAGAGCTCAGTGAACTGGGACAGGCTGAGATACTGCATGCCCCATGAGCCCTAAGGCACTGCTGCAAAGGACATGTGCTCCAGGATGCTCCTTGGATGCTCAGCTCATCTGAACTCAGTCTGGGCACTGGATGGATGCTTGGCTGATTTGAACATACTTCATCCAGGCTGCACAGCACAGGGGTAAGTGTGGGCAAAAACACTTTATCAGGACTCCCTGTGAAAAAACCTGGGGGAAATTCTGTCCTAACCCTAAATCTGGGGAAGAAGAGGGGGGGAGGAGCCAGCCCCGCCAGCCCACCCCCACTGCCACCGCTCCAGCAGTGCTCAGGGCAGGAAGTTGTTCCTCTGCCACTTATGAGAAAGTCACAATCACTGCAACAATAACATGGTTTTATGCTGACCACAGGATCTGCCCTTGCTCCAACCCTGACCATGCTCAGGGCTCAGCCAGGTGAGGGGTGCACCTTGCTTCAGCTGAAGATGTGACCCAGTACAGCGAAGCACTAACCCAAAGGGTCTTTTCAGAGCCTTCTGTGCTGGGGGATGTGATGCATGGATGCCACCAGAAGGTGACCCAACCATCCTCACTTGACCACCTGCTGGAGAACATCCATAAGGATGGACATGCTCTCATCTCAGCCTCCCATCCACCACAAATTGCACACACATGGGCTGGGGACAAAGAGGCAGCCAGTGGTGCCAGCTCAAGGACAGCAGCCCCGGGTGCTGGTGGGCACACTCACTGATGCAGGGGGCCACTGGTGAGCGGCTCTGCTGGTAGCCCTTAGCACAGCGGTTGCAGGTGAGACCGGTCACACCATCCTTGCACGGGCACTGCCCCGTCGTTTGGTTGCAGGTCTTGCCGGCTGCGCCAACAGGGTGGCAGTCACAAGCTGGGGGAGAGGGAGAGAGAAGAGGTTTCATCAAAGGTGATGCACAACACAGACCTCAAACTGGACCCAATGTGTCCCCCCTGGAGAGGTGAGGAGGAGGTGGGCCAGTGCACTAGTGGAAAGGAGCTGCCAGGGCTGGCGCAACCAAGACCTTTGGGTACAGACTGTGGCCCCATGTATGCTGTGAGCAGCATGGGCAGGAGGGCAAGCAGACAAAAGGCTTGGCCAGAGTACAGCTCCACTGAGTGGGATGCTCAGGATGAGCCCCTGGAAATCCCGGAGGTCACACAGGCACCTGCAGACACCAGCTTGCATTTAAGGACCAGACATCAGGAGAACAGTTTCTTCCTGCCCACTGCTCTGGGGACAGTCTGTGTGTTACGCACACAGGCAAGAGGAGGGATTTCCACAGGCAGCCCTTTCCTGTGCAACCTTTTCTTGTGCAACCAAAAGGCCCACATGGGCCTGTGCAAACCCTGGTTCATGGCCAGCATCGAACTGGGGCCACTGCAGAGACAGGAAGTAGACAGATACAGGCCCAGGTCTGCTCTTCCCCCACCTCAACCCCAGGGCAATGCTCCTGCTGCAGCAGTAAAAGGCATTTTCTCCATTCGCTCCCCCACCTGCGAGCTTTTCAGTCCATGGAGCTGAACCAACACTGAGATTTCACACGAAGTTTGGCCTTGCCTTGATTGCCTTGATTGTCTGAAGTGGGTCTTCTCAAAGCTTCCCAAGCTCATGAGCCTCAATGTTCATCCCGGCTCTTGGAAACCATGACCAAAGGATGTCCCCATTGCCTTTCTAATGCAGCCTCCCCAGGGACAAGCCACACCTGAGGTGGGTGAAAGTTGGGTCTTCACCCTCAGAACAGAGCCAGTTATTCTCCATCAGTGGATGACAGACCTACTGAGGGCTGTCTACGTGGAGGGATGCAGGAAGGAGATGTTCACTCAGGAGCTTCTTCCTGCCTGGGGCTCGGCTGGCTATGAGCTGGAAGAGGTTATCTTGGCCCCCATCAGTGTAAGAAAGAGTTGAACATGATTCCAAAGCAAAAAAAAAAAAAAAAAAACCAAAAAAAAAAAAAAAACCAGCATCCCCTTGCTTTCCCTCACAGCCCCCTGATGTTATCATTTCCCTAATTTTCACCAGATGGGGCTGGTGGGAGCACCACGGCACTGCTCCTTCAGGCCCCCTCCCGCACAGCCAAAAACCAGAGCAAGCAGCCTCTAATGGGGACCAGATGCTTCACCCTTATCAGATCTTGGCTGGGACTGGAAGCGAACGTCTTTCTGACAGGGATATTTTGGGGGCTCAGCTGTGATAACAAATGGCAGTGAGCAAGGGAGCCTTGGCATGATGCAGGGCCATCGGAAACATGGGGGCTTTCTTGGGCGCCAGTGCTGGATTCTTGGTGTGAATTTTAAGGAAGGACATAAATCTCAGCACAATCAGGATCCAACTCATCAAAGCAAATCTCTCTTCATGCGGTAGAATAAAGCTTTCAATGACTCTTGACGTTTTACCTGAATCAGCCATTAAGACAGCTTTGCTCACCTTAGGTCCACAGCGGATACGTGTTTTTGAGAGATGACCTTGGTCTCTGTCAGACCAGCCTCCAGCCCCTTGCCCTGCCATGGTGGGATTTCCCACAGTCTCACAGAAATCCTTTGCTCCTTCCCACTTGGATGGGAAGAGCATTCCAGGCAGCACCCAATTCTTCCCCTGACCAGTCCCACATCCCAGCATGGCTGCATCCCACCATTCTGCCTCGGCATCTCCATCCTTCCTCATCCTGAGGTGATCGACAGTGGCGGCTGGCTCCAGGATGAAGGAACTGGGGGCATAGTTCTAGCTCTATCTCCAGCTCTACCTCCACAGCTCCATTCCCAGCTGCAGCTCCAGCTCCATCCCTATCCCCATCCTCAGCCCCATTCCCAGCTCCAACTCAATGTCTGCTGCGCACACACTGAGCCCTGCTGCTCACACCCCTGCCGGGTGCCAGGATCTGGCCCACGGAGCTTGAACAGTGGATTAAGTCACTAGCTTGGAGCTTAACTCATTGAGCTGTGCTTGCCAGCAAGCATGTCTTGCACCTAATATTGAGGGTATTTTTACTTCTTAAGGCTTAGCTGCTACTGCTTCCCCAGTTTTCATTGCAGAAAGCTCAGGCTTTATAGCTTTGTTTAAACTACAGGCATTAATGCACAACCATTCTTCATTTGACTTTGCAATTACCATCACTGCATTAATCCTGCAGGTTGTTCTGCCTTTTCCATCCTCCCAGCTTTTCCATCTCTCACAGTGCCCAGTGGTGACACCAGGACAGGGAGGCCTTTCTGGGAGGGAGGAGCTTGCCTTGGTGGCTGAGGGCTCCATTCTGGTGCCAGCAGGTGACATGGGCTTCTGCAATGTACAGCTGATATTTCTGTGCCTTTTTCGAAGATGTTGCATCCCAAGCAGAAATGAGCCACATATGGATGGTTCAGTAACATGCATTGGGGTTTGTTAAATAAAACAAAACAGTTCCTGGCCTCTGGGCTGATTTTTCATCTCCTGAATATGAACTGAGCTTCATCCCTAGCACCTGCAGTATCTCTCTTTGCTAGGATGCTCAGCTTCTTCCCTGGACCACCACCGTGGCACATGAAAACGTCTTTGTCCAAAGCTGCACCCTTCAGTTCCCAGCAGCTTACTCCACAACTGGTTTTAACATCTGTTGTCATGAGCCGTGCTTTTCCTTTTCTTTCTGTTTTCTTGCAGAAGCGTAGATACCTGAGCTGTAGGTACAAGACACATCTTTGGAAAAAACAAGCCCAAACTCTCTAGTCACAGAATCCCAGTCTGGTTTGGGTTGGGAGCAATGTTAATGCTCATCCAGTTCCAACCCCTGCCATGGGCAGGGACACCTTCCACCAGACCAGGTTGCTCCAAGCCCTGTCCAGCCTGGCCTTGAACACTGCCAGGGATGGGGCAGCCACAGCTTCTCTGGGCACCCTGTGCCAGCGCCTCAGCACCCTCACAGGGAAGAGCTTCTGCCTAAGAGCTCATCTCAGTCTCCCCTCTGTCAGGTTAAAGCCATTCCCCCTTGGCCTGTCCTTACAGGCCCTTGCCCAAAGCACCTCTCCAGGTTTCTTGTAGCCCCTTCAGGCACTGGGAGCTGCTCTAAGGTCTCCCCTTAAGGAGCCTTCTCTTCTCCAGGCTGAACCAGCCCAGCTCTCCCACAGAGAGACCTATCTCAGAGCAGAGGTGCTCCAGACCCCTGATCATATCTCTAGCAGCAACAAATCTCATTCATGGCACTGGGCAGGCAGGCTCCCAGGTGCTGGTCCTGCACCAAAGAGCTCCCAATCCCAACAAGATCCGCCACTCGCTAAGTACAAGGAATAGGTGGAAATGCCCTCTGCTTTACTGAAGAAGGGACAGCCAAAGGAGCAGAAGCATCAGGGATTTTATTATTAGCTCGGTTCCCTGAGTCAGAGACAGGAACTGGCTCCCAAGACCCAAGAACTGCCTTTACTGCCAGATCCTCCTCAGCATATGCACTGTGGCAGGGAGCAGCCCTTGTGAACATGCTCATCTGGCGAGGCTCAACCTTTGCAGCACTTCCAAACCTGGGGCAAACCCTGCCAGACCTCTGCAAACAGCACCTCCCATTCCTGGCTGGCAGAGACCTGCTCTGGCTTGGCACAGGGACGGGCAGCACTCTGCTCCTCTGCAGCATGGACTGGTGTTTCTCCTGCACAGCAGCATCAGTCCTCGCCCTGTCCTACCAGATCCTGAGCACCCCCGGGGGCTCTGCTCATTCCATCCTCTCCAGAGCAGCCACCATCTGAGATGCTTTCCATCACCTTAATGCTCCACAATTACAGGCCTGGGAAGATGGTGGAGCAGGACTAGGCACAGGCAGAAGGAGGCAGCCATAGCCCCTCTGCTTCCTCCACCCTCAGCCCTGAAAATGGGGGGACCTGAGCCAGAGCCTGGGTAGGAAATGCTGCACCTGCAGTGTTCCTGGTCCATATTTAACTACCCTCCTCCCTGCTCCCAGCACCCAGCCAAATCCTGCTTGCTTTATTTATCATTAGCTTTTGCTCTCTTCCCTGGCTGGAGCAGAAACAGAAAGCTCAGTGCCCAGCACAAAGGCAGCACTGGGGATGCTGGGTGCTACAGGGGAGGGACACCTGCAAGGATTCCACTTTGCTTGGGATTTCATGGGATAATTTTGGTAACAAAGGTAGAAGGAGCTGGTGAACCAAAGGGAAGCAGAAACCCCTAATTCAGGGCAGGGTGGAGAGGCTGGGTACTGACTGCAGAGGATGCGAGGTGAGGTGAAGGTGGCACAGCCACCCCAGTAGCCTCACAAGCCCTGGTGCCAGCTGGGGTGAGTGAGGACTGCCTGTGATCCCCCAGTGCTTGAGGACAATCCTCACAGAAAAGAGAATTTTGCTGCAGCTGCCCAAGTCCAGCAGTGCTGCAGCAGGAGCTGGGGGCTGCTGCCATTCCTCCCTGGCTTCAGTCAGAGTGAGGACCCCTCCAGGAATGGGACAGGGCCCAGGATGCTGGGCTATAGACCTTCAGCATGCATGGAATCATAGAATGGTTTGGGTTGGAAAAGAGCTTAAGATCATCCAGTTCCAAACCTCCTCCTACCATGGGCAGGGCCGCCTCCCACTAGACCATGTCACCAAAGCCTTGTCCAGCCTGGTCTTGAACACTGCCAGGGATGGGGCAGCCACAGCTTCTCTGGGCACCCTGTGCCAGCGCCTCAGCACCCTCATAGTAAGGAACTTCCTCCTTATATCTAACCTGAACTTCTCCTGTTTCAGATTAAACCCATTCCCCCTTGTTCTATGGCTACAGTCCCTAGTGACGAGTCCCTCTCCAGCATCCCTGTAGGCCCCCTTCAGATACTGGAAGGCTGCTATGAGGTCTCCACACAGCTTCTTTTCTCCATGCCTTGTCCTTCCTCCTCCTCTTCCTCTCTCCCAGTGTCACCCCAAGGATGGTGGTACCTGGCATGGCTTTGGGACCTGGTTGCTGCCTGGCATGAACCCCGGCAACAGGAAACCCTTGCTGCTGCTGGGGGGCTGCCATGTCCAGAGCCATAGCAGTGACATGGTTTGGCCATGCCGTTGGGCCTGGGAAGCCTATGGGGGCACAGGCTGCTGAGGAGGGATCTGTCGATCTGTCAGCTACTTGGGTGATTACAACTGATGGGCTAAGAAGGTGGCTGCAGGCAAGGCTGCCCCTGTCAGTGCTCAGCCGTGCTCCTGCTGCTGCACCAGTCAAGCATGGAAAGTTTCTTCCCTTATCTCCTCAACTGCTCCCATGGAACACAGCATGGGCAAGGGACAGATGTCACCTATTACATGACCCAGAATGACCAACAAAACTAGGGCACCCCAGAGAGGAACCCCAAAAGTCAAATCCTTCAATTTATGTCTGCAGCCACAACATTAATGGTCCAAAACCAGCTCCATCAGTTCCTGTAGACCCTACATAAACATGCTATGTTTATGTCCTCACAACAGCAGAGTGCCCAGTGCCCATGAGACACTGCACTCCCTTCTGGGGGGTACTTGCACTCTAAGCTGGAAAAAGAGGGATCAGGGATGAATTCAGAGCACATGATGTCTGGCACAGGCTGTGGACCTTTTAAGGTCAAGCTGTGGCTCAATGGCTTGGAGTGATTGCATCTCTTGGCCAGCTCAGGGACAAGCAACCCTGCCTGCACTATGAGCCATGGTGCTCAACATCCTCTCCAAAACAGCTCCCCACAGCTACCCCATAGCTGAAACACACACCTGGGTCCTGCTCCACAGCCCAGCAGGATGATGGACACCTCTGCCAGCATCCCCAGCCCTCTAAGGAAGGGAAGCCATCGCGGGTCATTTTGTGAAGCAGCTTGAACACTTCCAAGCACGTCCATGGCCCAGACACCAGGACCCTGCCAGGATGGATGGAGCTCAGGGAAGATGCTCACTCCCTGCCCATTGTCCTCCCCATCCCTTGAAGAGATGTTGGGCTTGAAATGATGTCCCTGCCTGGTACTCTTGGGGTGGCAGAGGTGACCCGGGTGACAGAGGCTGGAGGTGACCTGCAGCCAGGCTCTGAGCAAAGGGATGATGCAAGGATGGGAGGGAGAGCAAGAAAGACTGTATGACCCACGCTGCCTGCATGGAGAACCCCCCAGCTTACCTTTGCAGGCCTTGCGGTCCGTGATGGACTTGCTGAGGTCCCGGTAGAAGCCCTCCTTGCAGTAGTGGCAGTGCCGCCCCGCGGTGTTGTGCCGGCAGTTGAGGCACACGCCGCCGCTCTTCCTGCCTGAGAGCTTGTACAGCTCCATGTTGAAGCGGCAGCGCCGGGCGTGCAGGTTGCAGTTACAGGCTGCAAGGGAAGGGGAGAGGATGAGGGCTGGGGGTGAGACCTGGGACCCACGGGGGTGAGCTGGAGCTGCCCCAGTGCCGATGAGCAGGACAGGCAGGTCACAGCTGGACCCAATGTGCCATCCAGATGTGCAGCATCAGCCAGTGCAAGGGGGTCAGGGTGGAGGAGAAAGAGCACGTGTAGGGCTGGGGCAGGGCTCGGCTGGAAGCAAGGGTGGGGTGGAGGGGTGCAGATATGGGGTCTGGCAGCAAACCCAGGCACCTGCAGCCCAATTGTCGCCCATCTCCCTTCCCACCCTCATGGGTGGGTGCACTGGCCTTGCTCCTGCTGCCTCACAGGGCAACCTCACCATCAACAATGGAGCCCCCAAACACCTTACATTTAAGGCTCTACCCTGTATGCACGTGTGCACACACATAGCAGCCTACACAGCAACCCCTGTGTGTGTGCACACATGTGTGCACAAACAAATGTGCACAAGGACCTACACAAGCTCATGTGCACATAATCATGTATATGTGAACATGCATACACAAAAACTGTGCCCCTAAATATCCACATACATGCGTACACACGTGTCCATGTGCACCTAAATGTCCCCATACCATTACATGTGCACACATGCACATGCACACACACAGATGTGCACAGAAACAGCTACATGCCATTACACAGAATCACAGAACCACAGACTGCTTTGGGTTGGAAAGGACCTTAAAGCTCATACAGTTCCAACCCCCTGCTATGGGCACATGTGCACATACACAAATGTGCACACACGTGCACAAATGCATGCTCACACACATGCATGAGTATGCATGCACAGATGCTGGCAAACGTGCACATGTGTGTGCTGCTGCAGACCCACACACATGCCGTTCTTTCATCAGCTCCCCCTGCCCTGCTCCAAGTGTACAATATAAAAAGGCAAAGCAACGCCCGCTCCTGCTTAACACTCGCAAAAGGATAATGGGAACAAGATTTCTTTTGGTGAAACACAGCGCCCTTCCCCCGGAGCCAGTAAATTGAGGTTGGGTGAGAGTTTTTCCAGGCCTCCTGTGAAATTCATTAATGTGTCAGACCAGATTTAACTGCTCAGGCCTGGCTTGGCGGGTGTGTGAAGTTGTCTCCCCCACGGCCGGCAGGAGCTTCAGTCCTGCAGATCAAACACTCCCTCACCCGCCTGGTTGTAAGGATGCTGGTGGAATGAAGAAAGAGCAAGCCCCTGCCCTAAAAACAGAAAGAGCCTTTTGGAGGCTTAAGTGAGTGGGGCAAAGACTGGTGCTGGCACCACACGTTCAAACCCTCAGCTCCCCCCGGAGCTCCCCCATGCTGAGATTAGTGTAAAAATCACACGGCAGACATCAAAATAACACTCAGCGTGTTGGTGCCTTGGGGGCTTGTGCCTTTTGAGCTCTTTTTTGTTTGTTTCCCTGGTGATGGTGAAAATAGGGACTTCTGAGGCAAATTCTGCCTCTGGATGCTGGGATGCAGCTCCTGTAGGGAGAAGAGCAAATACTGCCCATGATCCAAGCAGTCTGGGATGCTCTGTGCCAGGGATGCTGATGCTTGGCCAGGCTTTGCCAGGGGCAGGAGAGGTGGTAAAGTACCCCAACATCCAGGCTGTCCTTGCATGCTCTAGATAGCAGGACAGGGACAAGCCAGGTGGTTTGTGCCACTGAACTGAGGCAGCTGCATGGAACTGCAGCAAAGGAGCAATTTTTTGGGTAGAGGGGCCTCGCTATTCCCTTGCATCACTGAAAGGTCAGTTGGGTCACCCCAAAGGGCAGCTCTGCTGTCCCACTGGGAATGCTTGGGGCCACCCCTGTTTGTCCCTGGCATCCTCTGGGGAAAGAGGGCAGATGGCAGCCCAGAGGGGAGTCTATGGGCAGCAGAGAAAGGTCAGGTAAATGATTCGCTGCCCTTGGTGCGGCTCCCTCCCTGTCTCCAGTTTAATTGGTGAGAGAGTAACTGGCTGGGACATTTCACAGCATCACCAAACCTGCTGCAGGCCGGGGGCCCTCCTGGGTGGCACCTTTCCCTGGGAACATGCTGCAGATCCTCCCAGGAGCCAGCTTTTGGGAAGAAACCTCCTCTTGCTGCTGAGCATCATCCTCTCTGGGATGCTGCTGCTGCCCACTCTGGGTTGTTGCTCCCAGTCTGGGTTGGGGGTCAGGAGCCTGCCTCCAGCTGAGCTGGAGCCAAGCCAGGATTTTGGCATGGTCCTGGCCAGCCAAGGCGGGGATCTGGCCAGGCTGGGATGGGTGACTGTCCCCTGCTCAGGGACAGGGTCACACCAGCATGGGATCCATGGTGCAGCCATCTGGCACTAATCGGGGCAGCCAGGTCCCCCTCTTACCCAGATAAATACTTCCCTATTCCTCAGCGCCGGCTAGGTTGCAAGCTCTGTCTGTCTCCCGTTAATCACTAATTAAAGGCTTGAATGTTCCCTGCTGTTTGGGGTATTAATAAGAATTTAATCGCACAGTTTGGGGCTAATTATGTGGTAGCTTGCTTCCGCCCTCATACAGTATGCCCAATTAAACAATCATATGACCAATTAAACAATCACAACATCTAATAATTTGCAATAATAGACTAATTACATGTTGATACCTTGCAATGGAGCAACGTTCTGTCCCCCTTTTGATGGTGGTTGAACCCCTGCCCAGGCTCTGGCCACCCCACATTTCCTCCTCCAGTCTGCTGCGGGTGAAGAGTGCAGGGTGATGGCACAAGGCGGTTTGGGGCAGGAAGCCCGGCACAGGACAGGCAGCGCTGTGCACCAGGGCACACGTGTGGCAGGCAACGGATGGAGCCCGCAGGGCAGGAGCATGGCTGCCGGCCCTGCAAATTCCCTGGGAATAATTAGGGAAGGCAGCCGGCTCAGCGAAACCCTAGACCTGCCGCTGCTGCCAACCCGCAGTGGATTCAAGCTACGCCCCTGCTTTGGCTGGAGGAGAGCCCGGGGCAGGATGAGGCTGCACCTCCACCCTGGGATGGGAACCGAGACCCTTCCCTCCCATCCACACTGCCCCTCCTCATGCGGAATGTGCTTGGGAAAAGAGGGGCCAGGGCTCATGCCTCTGCTGCCAAGAAGCAGGAGGAGAAGCAGAAGTGGTGGAGAGCCCTCCCTGAGGGGCTGCAAGGGGCAAGGCTGAGCCACTCCAGCCCCAGCCAGGGAGGAGCAGGACTCAAGATGCTCAGACAAGTGTGAAACCCCTACATCACAGTGGCTGGCTACTCCCAGCACTCCTGCCTTGGCACCTGCTGTCCATGTGGTGAAGCATCCCAGCAGACTGGGGGTTCAGGGGGATGCTGCTCGCTTGCCACCTCCCGAAGCCACCACCAACCCGAATCACTGCCCACTGTGCTCCCAGGGAAGTACCGTGCTTGGTGCTGCTGTTTTCCAGCACATATGCTAGGGAGAAGGTGAGGAGCATCCTGCCAGAGAAGGGGCTGCCAACAGCACAGATCCTGCTCCGGGAGTAAAACAGGCCAGGGCAGCTCAAGGGAGCGTTTCTGAGATGATTTTTGCATGGGAAGTACTGAGATAGAAGAAGAAAGTAAAGATGTACAAGAAGGGGCAGAGGACATGGGGGAAGCACATGGTATCCTCTAAATCCCGTCACCGCTCTGATGATCGGTGTTTTCAGGCTCTGGAATCCCAGATCAATCTCCACAGCCCTCCGGCCCAGAGTAGAGGGAGCAGCAGCCAGCGAGGTCCTCCCAGGAGGGCGCAGCCCCTCCTTCCTCACCGAACCCCCTGCATCAGAGCCAGCCCCGTGCATTATCCCAGTGCTCCGGGAGCGCTCCCGCAGCGGCGGCCACAAAGGGAACAAGAGCTCCCGCATCCCCAGCGACTGCATCAATTACTTCCAGTGGCTGCCCTGTGCTAATCCGCTTCCCCCTCTTCTCCAGGACGGGGTTAGAGGGTTGCCTGCCAGGGGGCGGTGACAGGCTGCCCCTGAGCAGCTCCGCATGTGCAAGCAGTGGCGGGGAGGAGGAGGAGGAGGCACAAGAATAAAGCTGATGCATCTCATGTGGGGAGTTCGGGACTTTGGCGATCCTGCTCGCACTGGCCACTCTGCTGGGATTAACCTTCACTGAGGGGCTAAAAGCTGGAGGGACACATGGAAGAGGACACGTGTCTCTCCTTCCTGCCCTTCTCTGTCCCGTTTTGGGCAGGGCATGGCAAAGCATCCTAATATCGGCAGGGCAAACACCTAGTGGGACATTCCGCCCTTTTGGGGTATCAGAGAGCCCCCTGTACCCATGGACCAATTGCACCACTCTCTAACCACCAGACATAGAGCCATGCACCCTGCGACATGGAGCAGGCACTAGGCCCTCTTGCCAAGCCAGCAGTGTGGTAAATCCACTGTCACCATCCTGGCTGGTGACATCCCCAAACCTGCCTGCTTGCCAAAGCCGTGCTGACACCCCCAGTGCCGCAGCACAGCAACATCCCCGTGAACTTCATGGCCACCCCATGGCAGCCATGGTGGGGTCGTGCCCATTGCCCATGCTCAGACCTCAGCCATCATCTGCCTGTTTCACCTCCGCATTTCCCACCCCAGCCAGAGGCAGAAATTCTTGTGAAGTAAAAAAGTCTGTCCTCAGCTGTGTGGATGATGTCCCAGCACTGTGACATGGTGCAGGACATAAATCTGTCCTCATGCCAGAGCAGGTAGAAACCCCTGGATGGGGGCAAACCCTCCTGCAGGATGCTGGGGAGCACAGAGCCAGAAGAGGTGACACTCCAACACCACCTGAAGCTGTACCAGCCCCATGGCTCCATCGAAATGTCCTTTTGGGGTGTTGTAGCCCCCAGGCCTGCCCCTTAGCTGCCAAGCTCCTGCATCCATCCACCCTCCTCCTTCTCACCCCTCCGTAGCCGCACATGATCAACCACCACCACACGCCAGCATCACCGATGACCGGCTGCAGGATGGAGTCTGAAAGCCCGCAGCCCTGGGCTGAGCAAAGGGAACTTCCCTGGCAGCCTCTCCTTTTAATTGGTACTAATTGCTGCATCTGTTCATGCTGGCTGCAGAGATGTCATTGTTGAAAGGCACAGAGGGGAAGGCTCGGGGAGCTAATCCAGCTTTCAGCAGCTAAGCCCTTTGGAGGCGGGTGACGGAGAAGCTCTTTTCAGGTCCCTTCAGAGAGGGCACAAAGCCTGAGAGGGGAAAGGGAGAAAGAAGGGGAGCGAATCAACAGGAAAAAACTACTTTCACACGCAACTCGGGGAAGGGTTTTTGTGCAGGAGGCTTGTTGGGGGGCAGTTTGGAGGGACTGCGCTGTGCCCCCGCCTCCTCTTCTCTCTCTCTTTTATCTTTTCAGCCCCATCTGCCAAAAGGGTGAGGCAGCTGAGGGCAGTATGCTCAGGAGCACAGCCCTGCAGTGCAGGACCTTCACTCCGCGATGGCCAAGATGAACAGAGGGACAGCAGATCTGCAGATACACCCCTCAGTTTAACCTCTTCTGTGCCAGCAGAGCCACTGCCACTGCCATCACCCTGCTGTACTGGAGGACTTGATGGCGAGGCAGATGCGCTGTGGGGTGCCCCAAGGGTTCTCAGGTTGAGGTCCTTCTTTTTATCCCAGTGGGTTTCCATGGGTTCACTTCCATCCAGAGCCCCTCCCCTGGAGGCAGCAGCCATGGGCAGGGTGCAAAGTTGATGGCTTTTTTTCTGAGCTTTGCTCAGAAACTCATCTTCTGAGATGAGACAAGTGGGAGAATGCAAAGGCTGACACATTCCCACAGGGAGTGAGGTGGTTTAAAGCACTGACTCCAGCACTTGCTTTGAGCCTGCTGCCTTTTTAGCCATTCTTAGAAGAAAACCACTGTAACATATATATGTATATATATACATATATATATATATATATATAAGCTGACAGCTGGGATCTCAACAAGACATCGATCACAAATACTAACAAGTCCCCCTGACCTCTGGCACATCCACTGAGCCTTTCAGGGGCTGATTAATGGTACAGCTTTCCCTCGTCTCCATCCTTCCGCCACCCCCTGGGACCCAGGCTCCAGGCCAGGAGGAGTGAGGGGCTGTTCCTCCCTCTCCCAGACCATTGCAGGGCTGTGGCATTCCCCAACCCCATCCCAAACCAGGACAAAAGAAAAAAACCTCCACCAAAATCTCACAAAGAGTCAGGAGTGGGGGAGCTGAGCAAAGCCAGTATGATAGTTTGGAACCACTTCATTTCCATGACAATATTTTTAACCTCTGCAAGGACAGACAAGCTAAAACCACCACGCAAAGTGCCATGCCAAACCCCTCATGAATGGTAAAATGTTGACTCAGATATTTCCTGAGTCTCTGCCCGGTTTTGCTGCCTGCTCCCTACCCCACAGCACATCTCATGGGGGACCACTGTGACTCCCCTTCCTGGCCCAGGGACAGCTTTTTGATGCCCAAGGGAAACCCCCTAGATGGGCATTGTGCATCCGCACCGAGGTTTGCTGACCTGCTGGAAGACACTGCTGAGTTTTTGGAGTGTTTCAGTGCTTTGGCCCATGGCAACTTGCTGGAGGGCTGGGAAAGGCTCAGCTCAGCAGAGACAGGGCAGATGCTTGAGCCTTTCCAAGCTCTCCAGGGAGGGGGATGCTCCCCAGTACCTCCGGGCAAGCACGCTCTATCACTTTGGCTCAGCACCCGTCTCTTTCGCCCCCAACAGCCCATTTAAGGGTTTCAACACGGTAAAAAATGCAAGTGAAAAATGAAATCTCACTCACCGAGACACTCATTGGCCTCACGAGCCGTGGCTCGCTGCCAGGGTCGATCATAGTGGAAGGGCTTGCAGCGGTCGCACTCAGGCCCCTCAGTGTTGTGCTTGCAATCACACACCAGCTTCTGCTCCTTGTCCTTCACACAGCGCGCCGCATGCCCATTGCACTTGCAGCGCCCGCCAACCTGCAGCTCCCCTACCGCGTAGTAATACGGGGTGGAGCTGGTGCCCCCCTCGTCCTCCCCAGCATCCCGGCTGCCCAGGTCACGGAAGAGGTGCGGGCGGCTGAAGACCACACGGATGTCAGTGGCCGTCACCCAGTCCTGGAGCACGGGGCTGCTGTCGAAGTCCTGGGCAGAGGGTCGCCCATCAAGGGTGCTGAAGGCAATGAGCCCACCGGTGAGAGGGTAGAGGTCGGTGAGGCCATCGGTGCAGAGGGCCTCCTGCTCGTTCTGCTTGGTGACAGTGGCTTTGCTGGGCTTGCCGTAGATCTTACGGCACTGGGAGGAGTAGTACTGGTACGGCACCCAGGTCTTGCCGTAGTCCATGGACTTGAGGATGGCGGTGGATTCTGGCCGGGGAGAGCAGAACTGGAGGCTGACATAGACCACCTCAAACTTCTTGCCGAGGGAGAGGGTGAGGGTAACATTCTGGGGTGAGTGGTGGAGGGTCTCAGAGCGCCAGCACGTCATATTGGATGCGGTGTTGAGGTCGGTCAGGTAGGCAGGCGGGTGGGCTCGGCGCGGGTCCGAGGCATTGCAATGCCGTGTTGGGGGCTTCCCACACGTGCTGGAGGCTTGGACCTCCTTCCCGAAGGCGGCATTGACGAATTCAGGGATGCAGCGGCGAGGAGCACCACTCTCATCGTAGCAAGGGTCCGGGAGGGTCTGCTGGGCCACGAAGGGGTTCACGGTCTGGGAGAGGCCCAGCATGGCAGTGGTGAGGAGCAGGCGCAGGAGCTGCAGGACCTCCATCCTCCCGGGCGAGGGAAGTGGCTCCTCCCTGGGTGGACAGCAAAGAGAGAGAACGGCTCCTGCAGCTCTGCCATGAGCAGCACAACCGCAGCACTGCTCACACAGGAGGCTGGTAAGGGATGGGGAACACCCCTATGTCTGCCTCTCGACCTGTGCTCACCCTCCCACCCCACACTTACTGATGTAGCCTCCTGGGCATGCAGCAAGGAGGTGAGTACTTATCCACACTTATCCCTTGCTGCTCATCAGCAGGAGCAAAATACCAAGGATGGGAGGTAGGTAAGAGCTGGGGAGACCTTTCAGCTGTGACAGGAGCTGCAAACCCAAGTTACCCAACCACAGCCTGAAACAGTTCCTACCAGGGTGGGAGAAATGAGCACCAGTGAAAACACTTTGTGGGGGCATTTTACAACAGGCAGGAGCTCGCCAGGATGAAGGCTTTGGGTCTAGCACCACTTTCCCTGCTGTGCCACAGCCCAAGCAAGATCTCAGTAGCCTTGGGCATGGTAGCTTTCCTGAACCAGACACTAGATCCCTTCCAAATCCCACCACTACACTGCCCGAGTATTCCCACTGGCAAAAGAAGGTTACTCTGGCCTCAGCCCCAGACACCGAAGTCTGGGACTGGCCTGTCTGTTAATGGAGGGAAAGGTAAAGACCATCATTGTCCACATTCGAGTGTCTTCTCCAAAAGTTTTGCAGTGACTGATAGAATCTAGAGGAAAGCCATAAAGTAAATACTTGAATGTTCAGTTGGTGGTAGCTGATAAACTTGGACAACGCTCACCAGCAACATTTGACGTAACTTTGGATTAAATCAGCTTGAAGGTGCTTGTGAACACCTGGCAGAATATTTTGAGGTGCACTGGTGTAGCGCACCCATGACTCCGCTCTTCAGGTGAGATTTAGGGTCCTCTGCACTTTCACCATAACCTGTTGCAATCACTGGATTGCTGCTATGAAAATACATTTCAGACCCAAACAGCTGTGCAGATCAGATGGGGATTTTTGACCAACAGGGAAATAGTGCAATAGGTTTCAAACAGTATAACCTACACTTGCTTCATTAGTTACTATTATCAAGGGCCTGTAGGGACAGGACAAGGGGGAATGGCTTTAACCTGACAGAGGGGAGACTGAGATGAGCTCTTAGGCAGAAGCTCTTCCCCGTGAGGGTGCTGAGGCGCTGGCGCAGGGTGCCCAGAGAAGCTGTGGCTGCCCCATCCCTGGCAGTGTTCAAGGCCAGGTTGGATGGGGCTTGGAGCAACCTGGTCTAGTGGAAGGTGTCCCTGCCTGTGGTATGAATGAACTTTAGCATTGCTCCCAACCCAAACCAGCCTGGGATTCTGAGTGACTTGGATTTTGTGCTTCACTCAAAGAATGAAGCCCTGTGCCAACAGCACGATCCAGACACAGCAGATGTTCTGCTCCCCATCTACACCCCCCAACACCACCCTGGCCTGTCCGGCTGCCACTTGGCCTGAGGAGCCTGGCAGGGGATAGCCCATTCGAAATGATGAAGGGGGTTTGGGGTTTTTTGCTTTATTCCCTTTCACAATAAAACACCAAGGAGCATGGCTTTGAAGGGAAGCTGCCTCTGTCCAGCTGCCAAACAACTAACGGGGGAAGCTCCTCCCTTCCCAGCCACTCTCAGGCAGGCAGCCACTGCATGCCCAATGAGGAGGGAGCAGGGACAAGGGTCTCAGACCATCCCTAGACATCTCCCCCAGGACAAATCCCGGCCCTGCCACCTCCACACTGTTTCCTCACCACTTAATCTGCTGATGGAAAAGGAGATGCTGCCTGCTGAAAAGCCAGCGGCTCCCTTGGTGGTCTCTGCATCGCCCAGGCAGCATGTCCCTCACTGTGTGGCAGCACTACAGAGCTCTTTGGGGACACGGCAGCCCAAGATGAGGGATGCTGTCTCTGGGGTGCCCAAAGCACTGACAACCCCCTATTCCACAGGAGCAGAAGGGGCATCAGGGATGTGGCTATTACCACAGCGGAGGAAGCACCGTGTCCCAAGCACAAGGCAGTGAACAGCATCCCCACTACAGGCAGCTGCCTCCAGGGCAGGAGGTGAAGCCATGGTTTCTCCCAGCTCCCCAGCATCTGCCTGTCTGGGAACTGCTGAATGAAGACAGCCTCTGGTTAACCCCTCAATACAATCCTGATGGAACCATCCCCAGCACCAGCCTAGTGCAGAGCAGCAGGCAGTGAACCAGAGCCCCTGCCAGCCCACAGGGCTCCTGCACTCAACCCAGCACTGGGCCCCCCCTGCAATGCCAGCACTACCTGACCATGCACATACCTGCAGAGACCAGCATGGCCCTTCAGTCTTGTGATGCTGCAGCTTGCCCAACATGCCATCCAACTGCACACCCCACAGAGGGGACCCGGCTGGGTGCAGCCACCACCACCTCCCATCCCACCAGCGCCAGGGCAGCACATGGGACCAACACAACCCCATCAGAAGAAAGGAGAAACCCCGTGGGATGCCATAGAATCTGCGTCAATTCACTCCAGGGGGACTTGGGTGCATCAAACAAGGCACACACCACCTCCTCTGCTACATGGTAGCAGGATGACAGGAGTAGGGCCATGTTCAGTGTGCCACCCGCAAAGGCCTTTGAATTCCTGGTAAGACACAAAGGCAGAAAGAAACCCCGAAACCCCTGCCCAAAGGGGAGAGATAGCACCCGCACCCAGTGGTGGCAAGGGAAGAGCCCAGAGACGAAGGTGTTTATGAGCAGGGCTAGGGCAGCAGGTCTAGGGCTCGGACCAGGGTTACCACTGCTTTTTGGACACTTAGGGGAACAATCATCTCCTACCCATCCTCCCCATCCGATGGGAAGCTCAGTCTGTCCTGCCTGCTGTAGCATGGTGCAAGCCCCAGAGCTTCAGTGGGCAGCCTTTGGGGGCTCTGCTCCTGCCGGGAGCCAGTGCTGGCTCGTTGGTGCTGTGGAGGCAGGGCAGGAATGGAAATCATTATCATCCGTGAGACCACACACAGACACGCGCGCTCCGCGCCCGGCTCACCCCATTATCCTGCTGAAAGAGAGCTGGGGCCACTGGTCTCTGCGGGCCTCACCTTGTATCGGAGAGAAGCCACAGCATGCTCCTCTTATGCATATTCAGCATGACCCCGCACTGCCAGCAAGCTGCCAGGGAGGCCTTGCAGTGGGGATTTCTCTCCCCGGCCCCTATCTTTCCCTGCTTTCCACTTCCCATCTTCACTGCCCCTGGGTTCAGTGCAAACAGAGATGGTGCTGACTGAGGAGGGAGAAACGTCACATCCCTGGCGGTGTTCAAGGCCAGGTTGGACGGGGCTTGGAGCAACCTGGTCTAGTGGAAGGTGTCCCTGTGCATGGCAGGGGGTTGGAATTGGATGATCTTAAGGTCCTTTCCAACCCAAACCAGTCTGGGATTCTGGGATTCTTTGAAATGGAACAAGCCTGTTGGCACAAATCCAGCACAAGGAGGGGGTGCAGCTCCCAGTGGCAGCACCCCAGCGGTGTCCCCGGCAAGGCTCTCAGGAGGCCGCCAGCAGCACCACAGGGCTCACCCTTCCTGAGGAAGCGACTCCGCTCCGAGCTCCTCCCCAGAAGCGGCTGCATTTCTGAGGTGGGCAATTTCCTCCCTCCTCCGCTCGGGAACGCTAACAGCCATGCGGCTTGGAAGGAAGTCATGCTGTCGCAGCGCTTCACAAGTGCTTTAGAAAGGAAAGGATCAGCTACTGCTTTCAGTGCCTCCACACCCCTGCTCCCTACAGCAACATGCTTCCCAAGTGTCCTCAGCGTTTCCCTGCCTTGCGGGAGGTTTGTCAGGGTGCTGCTCCAGCCCGCATTGGGTTCCCCTTCCCATCATCTTCCCTGGAGGCAGTGCTGCCGAGAGCAATGCCAGGCTCCAGGGCTCTGGATGCCGACCCATCAAGTGGGAGCTTGGTCCCCAAAATGGAATGCATGAGGCAAATACAGGTGAGCCAGGGCAAAAACAACAGAATTCCCCAAATACGGATGCTGGTGCCTACAGCGGGCCTAGGGTTACCACCCAACTGACCAGGGGCCATGGCAGCTTTGCAGAGGTAATTACAGGATTAAGTGGAACGACGTCCACTTACTGGGGAGGGAAGGAGGTTATTAGGCAGATTTGATCCCAGGACCTTTGTGGCATGAGAGCAGCCTTCTCCAATTAAAGCTGAGTGGGAAGGTGTGAGCAGCCTGAGCAGTGCTCTGCCATCTGCTGAGCCCTGCTGCGCAAAAGCCTGGGCTTATGGGGCAGGGATGGGTAAAGCCATAGACTGGGAAGGGGAAAGCCCTGAGAAAGGGCAGGAAATGGTGCTTCCTTCCTGCCAGGGTCCTGCATGGCTCCCCCAGGTCCTTCCCAACACCACTGGCATGGCACAGTGGGCTGGGTCTCTCCTCTCGTGGATGGGGTGTTGGCAGCACCCGAGGAAAGCATGTGGTCTTACATGGTCAAGATGGGGATGCCTGGAATCCAGGAGGTGCCACATCACAGGGACAAGGTCCCTGGTGCTAGCACAGGGTAGGGACAGAGCCATCCATCCACCCAGGGCACAGAAAAATCCCTCATGGCATGGCACAGCCAGGGCGCAGCAGGCAGAGGAACCCACAGGCAAGGGGCAGAGCACCCGAGTACTTGAGGGGATCCAGCAACTACATCCAAAGTACTCGAACAGGGCTGATGGGCGCTGCTCATCCCTGCAGGGTGCCATCCCCAGTAAAGCCCACCAGCAGCTCTGAGCAGAAGGGCAATGAGGGGACAGGAGGGGACCCAAAGCAGAAGAATGATGTGCTCAGAGAAACTGTAGCCAAGCCCAAACAGCCAGAGCATGTGCTTTAGCCAGGATGTACCTGCTACCATGCCTTGCACATTCCCTCCTCATCATGAGCCCTTTCTAATGAGGTAATCCCCACTACCTGTGCTGTTGGAGTCACCCACTGCATATCTGCTCCAGCTCCATGAAAAGGACCCATTTTGGGAAGCTACTGGGATCCCCAAGTCCCCACCACTTCCATCCCATCCACAGGCACCAGTTCCCCACCCACCACACTGATGCTAGCTGGGGGATGCTCCATCCCCCCACCCAACCAGCAGAACTCATCAGGACCAAGCTGTGCTCTGGCCATGGATAAATCATTCCATGTGTTGCTGGGACAAAAAGCACAACTGAGAAGTATTTAAAATGAAAGGAAAAACCCCGTGCAGCCAAGACGCTGGGACTGGGCTTGGCTTTCCAGCAGGAGGGAGCACATGTGGTGGGGAGAGGCCAGAGGGATGCGGCACGGAATGCTGATTGCCTTCCCAGCCACTAATGGAGCAACCAGTGCCCACTTGGGACGCAGCTAATGGCACCGAGAAGATGCCTCACTTTGCTCTACAGGCTCCTCCTCCCTTCTGATATTTAAACATCAGAAGCTTCCAGCAGCATATGGATCCGCATTCATGGAGCCAATCACTCTGCACAGCCCCTCGGGCTTCCAGCCCCTCTTCCCAAGGGTCCACGCATCTCACGTGGGCAATTACACAGCAGCGTCCTTCTGCAGAAGGCACCGCCGGCACTAGGTATCACAATGCTCTCTGGCAGGCTGGAGCCAGCAGTACACAAGCCATATGATACCTCAGCAGTGCCAGGAGACACACACAAATTACATTGCACGCAGGAAAGGATGGGCCAGATTCTGACCTCAGCCCTTTGGCATCATCCAGCAGTAACTCCATTCACATCACGCCAAACCAAGACGTAAGCGACTCCATTCAAATTTACACTGGCATACCTGTGGTCAGAATCTGGCCTGGCTTGAATTAGCTGCAGCCTGACGTTACAAAAGGCAGAAACGGAGCCCAGATTTCCTGGGTTATCGAAAACAACCAAAAAGAATAAAAACACAAAAAGAAATCCACCATGAAGCAAACAGTCCCCAGGCTACTCCGCCATGTGCACAGAGCTGTCAAAGGCTGGATGTTCACATCCATCCCTGCTCACCCATTTTGGTAGCTCATAAGTCACACTGGCCATGGGAAGGAGAGTCCCCCATGGGTGCCCTGCTCCTGCTCTGCTCGCCAGCAGCCCTAGGACAGATGGTCCCGCTCCTGGGAACAAAGATTTCAGCACGGAATCATCTACATGCTGTGGATCTGAATCCGTTTTGCTGAAGCACTCTTGCATCCTTCAGCCAGCACAGGCTGGGGATCTCCTCCTTGTGCTCCCAACACAACATTGGCTCAAGGAGGCATCTGGAGCCCTGCAGGAGCAGAAAACACAGCTGCCTTGTTGCTACCCTGTTAACCCCCATTACTGCTTGACTTGCAGCATCACCCAACTCTAATCCCACCCCAGCTCCCTGAACCCCTTGCACAATCCTGCCACACCATGTGCTCCCCAGGAGCATCCCTGGAGGTGCAGAGGGTTTTCCTCCTGCTGCTCCCAGCAGATGCACGGGACTTGCATGGTCCCAGCCTAGAAGTCCTCATTGCTTCAACCTCTTTCCACTCCTCCATACGGGAATACAGTGATCTGGTTTCCATAACGTCCCTTGTTGCCTTTTCACAACATGCCGGGCACAGATGTTGAAAATAGTCTGGATGAATATTTAAAATGGCATTCAGAGATGACAGCATTTGGCTGACTTTGAAAGATCTCTCACATCGGGTCGAATATGGCTCACGACAATGGGGCCGGAAACACGCTGCACTTTGACATCTCAGCTTTAGCTTTTTTGTTTTACCCCCTCTCTGGCTGTTGGTAGGATATTTCATGCCCCGGTGTCCCACAGCCTGTTGCTTGAGTGCCAGCCAAGTCTGCAGCCTTTGGAAGAGGCTGTCACGTATATTTTTCAACATCACAGGGCAAAGCGGAATATGGAAAATCTGTCGCGTTTCCATACGGAGCGCAAGTGTCCTGCGCAGGCTCAGGGAGGGGCTCGTGGGGGCACAAAATAATTGCTTCCTTATGGAGCAGGGCCTGACTAACAGGGAGGGGTAACAGAAGGCAGAGGTGCAATGGACACCCTCAGCATGGCGGCCTCTTCTCTGCCGAAGGAAGTCGAAGCCATCTCAGTGGGTGCCCCAAGGTCTGTGCCTATGCTCACCTCCTTCCAGGCTGGGAAACCCTGCTCAGACCCACACCACCAGCTGCCACCCAAGGCGGGGCCTCTGTTCCAGCCAGCTCAGGCTGAAGACACCATGCTCTGATGCCAAGGAGCAACAACATCCTCAGCCCAGACTCCTAGCAGTTTGCAGTTTTGGTGGGCTCCTCACTTCAGGCCACAGCGTGCTCAGCTGCATCCCTGGGCTCAGCTTCGTTCTTCTCTAGGCTGCAGACTCACTTTGGCTCCTTCCCAGCCCAGCATTACACCTGCCCTCTGCTCTGCAGGTACCAACTCGCCCTTGTTCCATATACAGGCAGAGGAAGAAGGGATGTTGGGACCCCCACAGACCACCCTGTGCTTGGACCACAGGACCTCCTGTCCCCTCACCAGCTTGCTCCAACCAGGTGGTCAGAGCAGCACACCAGCTCCCTCTGTTTTATAAATGGGATATTGCTAGGGGGAAAAAAAAAAAAGAAAGCCAAAACCAACAACAACAACAAAAATAATAATAATAATAAAAAAACAACCAACAAAAAGAGTAGCCACGCATCCATCCAAATGCCTTGGAGGGTGGTTTTGGAGCACAGCTTAAGCCACATTCCTGCTGCACTGGTTGCAGGGAGCTCCAGCCTCTCATGTCTTTGAGAGTGGGTAACAGTGAACTCAGCCAGGGAAGAAGGATCTGTGTCATTTCCATGTCCAGGGTTGGCACATCCAGGTTTACACTCAGTATCATCTCAGGTCTGAAACAAATGGCATGGTTGGAGGTGGGAATGCTCGGCCCCTCAGCAGGTAGAGGAGAGCCCATGCATAAACACTGCCTAGATGAGCATCCAGCCAGCAGGACCCACAAGCTCTGGCTCCTCCCCACGGGGCCTTCCTCACCTACCTGCTCAGTGAGAGCCAAGCGAGGCAGCAGACTGCCGAGCACCACGTTCCCCATCACACCAGTTATTCCTTATCCCAGGAATGGTATTTCCACCCACCCACTCCCCGGTGGGCCAGGAAGCTGTGGGAGGGACAGCGCTTTGAAGGAACGAGGGTTCAGCAGCTCCAAGACAGAAAAGCAGAAACTCCCAGCTTCCCTTCTCCCTGTGCCAACACCCGCTCCACGTGCCCTGGCTGGAGCTGCATGCCCTCATGTGGGGCAGGGTGCTGGGAGTGCCGAAGGGGTCTCAGCCTGGCCCCAGGACCGCAGCACAGAGGGAGCCGTTTCCACAGGGAAGCCCAGCTCTGAGCTGCCCGGCATAGGTGTCCCCCGGGGCAGCAGTGTCGGGAGGGGAGCAGCGATAACCCCAAGCCTTGGCTGGTGGCAAGGCTGAGGACACACTACCAAGGTGCCCAGTGGCTTTGTGCTGGTGGGGACCTTTGGAGCGGGTGAAGGCCTCACGCAGGCGCTGCGGGCAGCACGTGCGTGCCCCGTGCCAGGGCACTGCAGGCGGTGCCTGGCAGCGCTTCCGCACCGGGTGCCCCCGGCAGCCTGGCAGCAGCGGGAAGGGGATCAGACACCGCGGGCCTCCGTGCAGCGCCGGGCGCCCCGCGTCCCCCGCCCGGCGCGGCGGCTGCGAAGCGAGCGGAGCCGGGTCAACGCGCAGAGCGGCGGCGGCTGGAGACAGCGGGGCCGTGCCCAGCTGCGGGCAGGCGGGCAGGCGGCACCCTGCTCCACCGCGGGGAGGTCCCGTTAGCAGCGGTGAAAGGATGGAAAGGGAAATAAAGGGCGGGAGGGGGGCGAGGGGGGGGGGAAGAGGGAGGAATAAAAGGCAGCGAGGGAGGGAGCAGAGCAGGAGCCGCTCGGCCGGGAAGTTGGAAGAGCAGCTTACCCCGGGCGGGCAGGTAGCAGGGTCAGTCCGGGCAGCAGGTCCAGGAGCGAGAGGAGCCGGGGCCGCAGCAGCAGCGGGGCGGGCGGCGTGGGACAGCTCCCCCTTCCCTTGGCTGATCGCAGCACAGGAAAAAAGGGGAAAAAAACCCCAAACCACCAAAAAAACCACCCCCCCACCCTCCCCCCCCAAAAAAAGAAAGAAAAAGGAAGGACCCCCCCCTCCCAAAAAAAAAAAAAAAAAACACCAAAACAAAAAAACCCACCAAAAAACTCCAGCAATAGCAAATTGCCAAGGAAGGTGGGGGAAAGAGAAAGCAAAATAAAGTGAAATAGTGCGAAGAGGGAGGGCTGCTCCCGGCAGTGCGGGCGGGTCCCCAGCGCCGTGCCCGCAGCCGGCCGCGGTCCTGCCCGCTCCACCGCACCGCCAGCGGCTGCTCCGGCTACGAGAGAGAGGGATAAAGACAGAGGAAAGGGAAAAACACCCAATAAAATTAATATATATATATATATGTGTGAATATATCTATATATATATAGAGAGAGAGAGATAAAAAGAAAAGCAAGAAGTGGAGGAACTGAGCCGCGACCGCTGCCTGGGAGCGGAGTAAAAAGGCTCTAATAAATCCCGGGTTGAAAAGAAGGGAAAAGTCACCTCCCCGAGGAAATCAGAAGCAGATTTCGAGCCATTTAATCACATGCAGGGAGGTGTGTGTGTGTGTGCGCGCACCACCCGCCGCCGCGCTGCCCGCCCTTCCTCCGCCCTCCGCCGCCGCCCCGCCGGGACCGGAGCGGGAAGGGGCCGGCATCGAAGCTGGTCTGGCCGGGAGGAAGGGGCCGCCCCGCCGGCGGACAGCCCTCCCCGTCGGGGCACCGTGCGGGGCGGGCTCCCACCTGTCGCCCGCTCCAGCCCCGCCGCCACCCGGGAGTTCTGCCCGGAGCGGGCCCGCCGCCGCTGCGGCCCCGGACGCCAAGAGCTCAGCCGGTGCCGCAGATAATCCTCCCCGTGCTTCCCAAAGCAGAAGAAATGAGGGATTTACCAGGCCGGAGCAGCCTCCTCTTACAAAGGAGTATGAGAATGGAGCTTCTGCTCCAGTTCGCGGTGCCAGACCTGCTACGCCAGCACCAATCTCAACCTCTGGTTTTTGCTAGCAGGGGAGGCAGAAATAGGGAACCCACTGAGAGAGACTACTCATCTCTGCTTCCCCAGGGGGAAGTCTGACCACCCCATTCATCCCCGGCCACCTGCGAGTGGGGCAGGAAAAAGGTGAAACTAATCTAATCAGCGTTTGTGTGAGGCGGCGGAGGAGAGAAGAAAACCTGGACCTGGATCCCCTCGGTCACTAGGGTCATGTTCACAGCACTGCACCCCCCCACATCTTCTAGCTTGGCCTGGAGAACATCCTGCCCATGGATGCCCTTGTGAGGACCGAGGAGGGTAGCAGAGATGGTGAGAAGGGCAAGGTGCCCATACAGTGCTCACCCATTATGTTCAAGGCATCACCAGCATCACTCCAGACCCAAGGATCCCTAGTTATGGAGGAGATGCCTGGTCCTCATATCCTGTTGCTCCAGCGGAGCAGGTTGCAGAAGAAGCCTCTCCCCATCCGTCTGGCAGATGCTTGCCGAAGGACGAGACCCCAGCTGGCCTCAAATCCCAGGGAAAATGCTGTTTGCTGCTGTCAGCCGTGTTGCACAAAACACATTTTCCCACTACTCCAGCAGCAGGGGTATGGACAAACAAGCGCAAAGCCACCAGGTGACGGGGCAGAGGAGAGCCGGACTGTGGACACGGGAACCTTAGGGGTCCGTAAGTCTGATGCCACAAGCATTGTGCATTTGGAGAGTCAGAAGGCCAAGCCGTAAGCCACAAAGCCCCAGCAGCCCAGATGCAGATCCCAGTGGAAAAGCAAGTGCAGGGGCAGTGTGTGTTTGTGAAGGGCCACAGTGAGGGCAGTGATTGCCAGGAAAGTGTGAGACTTTGTGCATGGGGCTGGGAACAGCTGGGATGACCAAGGCAATGGGGCAAAAGCCCCACTGTACTCAGCTCCAAGAGCCTGAGGTGGCACAGAGAAGGAATTGTCCCACGGATGGTCCTGAAGGTGTTTTCCTCACCAGAAAGCACAAGGACTACCATAAATACGAGCTGTGATGCTGAGCTGGCCCGGCCTGGCTCCTCCACAGTGGTGCTGGGTCACCACAGCCCCATAGCTGCTCTTTTCACACTCATCCACCTCCATCCTGAGTCCCAAACATGATACTAGAGGTGCTGGCTATCACACAGGGAAGTCCTGGGATTGATGTCTACAGGCCTCACATCAGTTAAACCCCACCTGAGAAGGGCAGAAGCTGCGTCCTGGTTCCTCATTTCCACTGTTTGCTGCATATCACCTTTGCAGGGTGGAGAGCCCAAGAGAAAAATGTGAATCTGGGTTTGCCAAACAGGGGGCTGCTGAGGACATCAGGAGGGATGGAACGCTCACTATGGTAGGAATCAGACTGCTGAGACTCTGCTGGGTGTCTCTTGGTTTGCCAACATTACCAGGAACCATGTTCCCCATGCTCACTGCATTCCTGGACTGAATTGTGAGGACTGGGAGGAGGAGAGGGCAAACACACTGCGTGGTTTCTCTCATCCCGGTGTCTGCAGGCAGCTCTGCAAGCTCCCATTCTACATGTGCATCTATCTGCTCCTGCTCCTCATGCCACGTGAAGGCCCAACATCTGGTGTCAGCCAGAATGCTCATTTAATGGAGGATTGCTGGAAGGACACAGAGATGCACAAGCTGTCAGAGCAAATGCTGTGTCTCTGGCACTGAGTCAGCACAGGCAGATGCAGAGACACAGACTGGTTTGCATTGGAAGGGACCTTAAAGCTCATCCAGTTCCAACCCCCTGCCATGGGCAGGGACACCTTCCACCAGACCAGGTTGCTCCAAGCCCGAACCAACCCGGCCTTGAACACTGCCAGGGATGGGGCAGCCACAGCTTCTCTGGGCACCCTGTGCCAGCGCCTCAGCACCCTCACAGGGAAGAGCTTCTGCCTAAGAGCTCATCTCAGTCTCCCCTCTGTCAGGTTAAAGCCATTCCCCCCTGTCCTGTCCCTACAGGCCCTTGTCCAAAGCCCCTCTCCAGGTTTCTTATACCTCCTCTTTCCACACCGAGATGCCGCGGGCAGGTCTCCCCAGACTCCCTCTCCTCCGGACCGCACCGCCCCAGCTCTCCCTTCTCCCTCCTCCCTCCCTCTTTCCCCTGGTCCGTGCCTCTCGCCGCCGCCCGCCGCCGCACGGCCGGCCTCCCACAGCCAGTTCCGGTGCCGCGGCTGGTCCCGGCTCTGCCGCTGCGCGGTTCGCGGCCCTCGCTCGCCCCCTGCCGGGCTGCCCTGCCCCGTCGGAGAGCGGAGGAGGTCCCGTGTCGGCAGCCCCAGCCCCTCGCATCCTCCGTGCTCCGGTACGAAAGGCTCCACGAGGCAGAGGTTCGTGTTCCCAGGCTCCTTTCGCCTGGCCGGGCAGGCAGGGAAGAGACCCCATGTGCTGCCTTCCTCGAGTCCTTCTTTAATCCTTCACTGGAGAAGGAGGCTGGAGCAGCTCTGCTCTGGAGCCAGGCTGAGAGAGCTGGGCTGGTTCAGCCTGGAGAAGAGAAGGCTCCTTAAGGGGAGACCTTAGAGCAGCTCCAGTGCCTAAAGGGGCTACAAGAAACCTGGAGAGGGGCTTTGGACAAGGGCCTGTAGGGACAGGCCAAGGGGGAATGGCTTTAACCTGCCAGAGGGGAGACTGAGATGAGCTCTTAGGCAGAAGCTCTTCCCTGTGAGGGTGCTGAGGCGCTGGCACAGGGTGCCCAGAGAAGCTGTGGCTGCCCCATCCCTGGCAGTGTTCAAGGCCAGGTTGGATGGGGCTTGGAGCAACCTGGTCTGGTGGAAGGTGTCCCTGCCCATGGCAGGGAGTTGGAACTGGATGAGCTTTAAGGTCCCTTCCAACCCAAACCAGTCTGATTCTATGACAAGGGAGGACTCTTTCCTTTGGCTGGTCCCACAGGCCCCTGCCCCACTGTAGGGGAAGAAGAGGAGCCAGTTTTAGCCACTGGATCATCTTCAGGCTGATTCCATAATTCCTGTGTTTCTCTTCTTTCTGTGCCATTTACTCTCCAAAGGCACTTCACCTCCACCTCTGCCTGGGCTGGGCTGGCAGCCTCCTGGCAGACACATCTCCCTTTCCACCCTGTGTTCAGAGCCTGTCCTCACACCCGCTGTTTTCTGGAGTGCAGGTCCCCAGGAACTGAAACATGGACTTCTCAGCGCATGCAGAGAAGTACAAACACCCCATGCCATGGGGTGTGCTTTGCCAAAGGCAACCTGCCACTGCTGCATCACACCAGAGGTGACTCACCTGTGACTCACCAGCCTTTGGGGGTCTTGTCCTCTCCAGCCTCCTGCTCACCACTAGCCAACCCAACCCCCATAGCACATTCGGGTCCATGTAATAAGTAATAGACTGAACCTTGCCATCAAATTCTGTTAGGTTGTACCTTTAAAAATCATAATAAAATCCCTCTTGCTTTGATGGTCATGCTTGGAGTGATCCTAAACCACTCGTTTAATGACAAATTGGTATAGTTGTCAGGATTCATTCCTCTTGCTCTACATGGCCAGAGACCCTGGTGTCTAGGCACAGGCAGCACCCAGGCTTTGAGCACCATGGTGGTATGGAGGTAGCCCCAGTGGGCCTTCCCTGGGGAGCAGCAGTGCTGCACTGTGCTTTAACCACACTTCTCTGCCACCCAGGATGGGCATTGGGGCAGCTCAGGGTGAGGTTCTCTGGTCTGGGTGCCCCTATGAGCCTGTGTAAAATCAGCACGATGTTGCCACAGGCAGAGACACAGGCAGACACACGTTATTGCCTTCAGTTCCCAGAGGAAAGCTGAGCATCTGGGGCTCAGGAATCATTTATACATGAGCTATTTCCCCACCGACATAAATACCCATTTCCAAGCAGAAGCAGACAGGAGAGGCAGACCCCAGTGGGGATAGGGATTGCTGTGTGAAAGCTGTGCAATGAACATGCCTTGGGAAAACAAAGTGCAACATCCAGCACTTAACACCACCACAGACGAATGTTACATGGTTTTTTCCCACTCTGACCCTGCTCACCCCACTAGGAGGATGCTGTATGTGAACACTGCACAGGTCCGGCATGGAACCAGAGCTTCAGCTCACCAGAGGGAAGCTGGAGGGATGCTGGCGTGATTCCCTCCCCAATCTTGGACCGGCAGGATGCTGTGGGAAGAGGGTGCAATGGACAGCGGAGATGTGCACCACTTCCCAAACACCACCCTCTGTCCCCGCAGCCAGCTGCAGCTCCGCAGGCACCTCATCCTGCTCTTCCCCGGGCCAGGAATCCCCGGCTCCGTGGGCGAGCGGTGGCAGGGTGAGAGGCCCGATGCAGCCGCGATGGGCGCACATCTTCGGCGGAGCAGCCGCGAGGTGGTGCCGTTCCCCCGCCTCTGCGGTCCCAGCCCCGGCTCTCCGGCAGCTTGGGAAAAGCCAGTCCCCTGAGGCGCTTGCACCTACGTTTGTGCTGTCAGCAGTGGGAGGATGTTGTGTGGTGTCCGCGCTTGTTATCGTGGGGTCTCCAGCACGCTCCCTGGGTGGTGGATCTCCCGGGAGCAACGGCTGCCCAGCAGCAGCTCTGCTGGAGCTGGGTTATGTGGATGCAGAGCAACGGTTTTTCCAGGAAAGCATCCCATATGACCTTTGGGAGCTGCTTTGCAAACGCTGCCCACAGGCCTGAAGTCAGCAGCAAAACTTGGCCTTAGCACAAGCAGCTTACATTAAACCTCATGAGGTATCTCAGCATCTGCAGGGGACCTTACTCCTCACTTCCCAGCTCCAGTCAGGTGCCCACCACCCCTGTGCTTGCTGTAGGGATGTGGAGGAGCTGGGCAACATCTTGGTGCACTGGAGGAATCTGAGCTGTGCTGGCTGGTGCACAGCACCTCATCCACAGCGTTGAAGGAGCTGTTGTTCCCCACAGAAAGCGGCTGCTGATGCTGCAGCAGGAGCCCAGCTCTGGGTGCAGCAGGGGTGTTCCCAGCTGGACACCAAGGGAAAGGCCCACAGACCTGCCTGGCACATGAAGGCTGCCCTGTGTGAGCCAGGAGCAGCTTGCTAGGCTGGCTCTGGCATGGCTGATTTGGGGTTTGGCCTGTGTTTTTCTTGCTCCAAACCAATACAGCCTTTAGTGTTTGGGTAGATCTGGGCTGGGAGTCCAGAAAGCCTCAGCAGTGTGAGCCATGCTGCTGCCGCTCAATTGGACATGGCACAGAGGGTCCTTGGTTTGCTCCAAGCCTGCTGCTGGAACCATGAGTTGCAACACAGCAATGCCAGCCCAAGTGCCCAAAGCAGCAGGACCTGCTGTTGCCCAAGCTTGCCTTAGGCAGTGTCCCCCTGTCTCTGCAAGCAGCCTGCTGCTCCATAGCCCTCTCAGTTGTCAGCACTAGCACCTTGTGTGATGGAATTAAATCTGGCTTTTTGAAGTCATGATGGGATTTAAGTACCAGCTTCCTTGTCTTCTTTGAGAGTGCCAGAACATGGGCAGACCTGTAGGGATGGAGGCAACTTCTAGGAGGCAGCAGAAGGAGCAGGACCACCTGCTGAAATCAAGTCTGTGCTGCTGACAATACCATCACACCCAGCAGAAACCATGGAGCACACCCCTGCTCCCAGCGGCGAAGTAGAGCACAGAGTGGGCAAATGAGGTGTGCAGGCAATTTCCGAAGTATGGCTGCCAAAGCCTCTCACTGTGGCCTCCGGCCTGGGCCAGCATGTCCCTGCCCGCAGCCCCAGCATGGCACTTGCTGGAGCTACATGTGGCTGGAGTGCTTGTGGTGGGGTTGACTCTGGTCTTCTGTGGCTGTACTCCTCCAGCCCCAGGTACTACTGGGGAAGGTCACCTTTCCACCCAGCCTCTGCTGATGGCCCTGGGGCTGAGATCCCACCAGAGCAGAGCACAGGGGGTCCGTTGGCATGGCTGCATCTTTGAAGTTGTCCTGGGAACGAGCCTGTTTGGGAATGGTGGGGGTACCTGGCCGGCAGCCACAGGGATGTCTGGGGGAGCAGGGATCCAAGGGGAAGGGCTGGGGCGAAGGGTTGGGAACGAGGGACCAGGGCAAGCAGGCAGAGAATGAAGGCAGGAGACGGAAAGGAAAAGTGGGAGGGAAAGGAGGGGGAAGAATCTCATAGGAAAGCAGAGCATGAGGTGGGAAAAGAAGAAAGACGGGTTGGAGGGTTGGGGGAAAGAGAGACACAGAGACACAGAGAGTTTTGTAACAACTTAAATTCATTCCAGACAATGTCCAAGGAGCCCTGGCAGCACGGGTTGAAACAAACCCTGCCTTTGATTTTATGAGTTCATTATATGTTGTTTGGGACAGTGATTCACGCGTCTTGGCTGCTTCACATTTTCCCTTGTGTCACAAATGAAGAGGGGACCATGAGATGGATTCTTTGGGTGGAAAATATTCCCTCAATTGTTAGGTAGATGTCTCTGTGCCATGCAGAGGTCTCAGGAGAGTAGTATCCTGGGCTGCCCCAGCTCCCTGCACAGCATACACACCCTCTGTGCCTTGTGTCTTGCTCTGTATTAAAGGTACTGGCAGGGCAGAAGGAGGTGAGAAGATGCCTCATGGTGGCCATGCATGTTCTGCACCTGCTTTTCAGTGCAAAACACAGGATGGGCCAGAGGATGGCCACTGCGGACAGCCTGGACTCATCTGGGGAGGAGATGCCGCCACCAAGGATGGTCCTGGGGGAACAGCGTCTCAGAGCCCATCTCTCCTGAGCGTGAGGGAGGGTGACCCCAAGGGCTGCAGCCCCAGGCTTGAGGACCACACCGTGGTCACACTGCAGCACTGCTGTCGGTGTTCCTCATCTCCATCCCTATCCCAAGAGCATCACTGTGCTTACTGGTTGTTGCTGCCTGAAGATGTGAAGCGCTGAGTGAACTCCAGAGAAAACCATTCAGGAATAGGTTGGTGGCTTTCCTAGACCATTTTTGTCAGATATATTCCTGAATCTAATATACGGCCTGGTCAGAAAAATAACAAATCCTGCCCCAGCTAACACTGAAGTTTGCATTGAAGCTGACTGAAAAGCATCGATGACTTGGTTGGGTACTGTTACTATTTTTGGCTTCCTGTGTCATTTCAGGTTTTCCAGTGAAAGGAAGAAAAAACACAATGATGTTTAAAACATATTGTTAGTAGAGAAAATACAGGCCTTGGGAACTGAACACCACAGATTGGCATTTCTTGGTTTTGATTTATAATTTCTCTTCGAAACCTAGGCAAAGTTCTATCAAATTTTTAATTTTGACCAGAAACCCATTTTTTTGGTGTGGTCAGTTCTGGGCCCTGGGAAATGACTGTGCCTCTAACCTGAACAGCCATGACCCAACCAATATGAACAGCCATGACCCAACCAACCTAACAGCCAAAACCCAGCATGCAGAGCTTCCCATGCTGGTGTATCTTACACTGGCCAGCATGAAGGTGCCACGAAGAACTACCCTCTCCTCTTTCTGCACAGCAACCTGGTCTAGTGAGAGTCCCTGCCCGTGGCAGGGGGTTGGGACTGGTTGAGCTTTAAGGTCCAAAGCTTCCAACCCAAACTGTTCTGTGATTCTTTGATTCTATGATTAGCCTGTAGGTAGAGCTGAGAATCACAAGCTTGCACTGGTGCCAGATAAGCTTCATTTTGATTTTCAGGTAGAAATGCCATGAAGAAGCCTTCCTTGAGGTGTCCATCAGGACAAGGAGGAATGGCTTTAACCTGACAGAGGGGAGATTGAGATGAGCTCTTAAGCAGAAGCTCTTCCCTGTGAGGGTGCTGAGGCGCTGGCACAGGGTGCCCAGAGAAGCTGTGGCTGCCCCATCCCTGGCAGTGTTCAAGGCCAGGTTGGACAGGGCTTGGCGCAACCTGGTCCAGTGGAATGTGTCCTTGCCCATGGCAAGCAGTTGGAACTGGATGAGCTTTAAGGTCCCTTCCAGCCCAAACCAGTCTGGGATTCTATGAAGATGCACTTGAAGCAGGACTGCTGAAAGCTCGTAAGCTGGCAGGGGAGGACTGATAGCCCAGCCCTGCAACCACAGAGATGCCCTGCTCCAAATGGGTCCCAGAGACCTGGTTACCCCACACTCCATTCTTCCTTCAGGCCTGGGCTAAGGCACTGGCAGTCCTGTGGGGAGTCTCTTCTGAGGATAAAGTGCAGTCTTTATTCTGCTGGGATTGCAGGCCAGCATCTTTCCCCAGCACAAGCTTCACTTCAGGAAAATGAGGGGTTTTTTTTGTTTGAATGTTGTTGTTTTTAAAGCAAATTCTTAGGGAAAACACTCACTGAGATGGATCAGCTCATTTTCAAAGTTATCCTGAGGCAAAAGACAGAGGGTGTGGGCTGCGATACACACCCACATCTGTACAATAAGGACGGCAACAGCGCAAAGCAAAAACAATTGCATGAAAAGCTTTCCAACAACAAAGTTTGCAAACCCGCAGAGCCCAGGCTATTTCTTGTGGTCCGTGGGTAAGAGTTCCCAGATAATGGGGCCTGACAATGGAACAATGGGGGCCGAAAGACGCAGCTCATGATTAGGAGTTATATAACAGCAGCTGGCATTTATTAATAACACTCTTGTTGTGCTTTATTCTCTTGGTTAGCACTTTTCAGGTTCAGAGGACTTTACAACCCCTGACTATCCCAGATTTGATGCTCAGCAAGAGGTGACTGGGAGGGAACACTGGCCCATAGCTGCAGGCATGCCTTTCATGCATGCTTCTGTTGTAGACCTTAAAGGGGAGAAGGGGAAACGCTAAGTGATGGGCTTGCACTGGCTATCTGGGACTTCTCCTCTTCTTATGGGTGGTATAAGACCACAAAGAAACCTTATTGGGGAACACAAGTTTTTCCTGGTATGAGTTATGGAACCTTAACATTTTCAAAGTGCTCCTTTTTCTGGAGAATGAGCAGAGCTGCGACTTGCTGGAATGGAGAAGTACAGTTGGGTGCAATCCCAAATGTGAACCATCCTTGGGACGTGCCAGTTGAAACAGTAACCATGGCTGCTCTTGGAGAATCTGCTAGGTACAGGCTTTCTCTCCTCAGCACAAGACCTTGACGCAGAGCAATAGTTATTCTGTCCAGCATAGGGGATGAGTGGTCCAGTCTGAACAGGTTGTCTCCTTCTGGTCTGGGTCGGCTATTTATTGCTCCTCTGACTGTTGCTCATGGTATGTGCTGACCACTCAGCCTGCTCATGAAAAACAAGAGAATTCCCATCCAAGATCTGGCGCCAAGCAGGCAGCGACGGTTTTCTTCTGAGCAGGCCTGGGAACCTCTTCTCAGCCCTGGATGGCAGATGTCTCCAAAGCAGCTCAGACCTGGGACAGTTGTAGCCTTGGACCAGGCTCTGGACTCAAATACCCAAACAGCTCATCAGACAGTCCCTTGGCCTGTCCAAAAGCAGAACTAGCACAGATAGGAGCAAAACCTGCCCATGTGCATGCAGGTGAAAGCCAAGGGATCCTCACAGCCCCACAGCTCTACTCCTAACCGGGAGGCATGGGAGAGCTGCATATTCCCACAGTGAGGCTCGCTGCAATGAGAATGAGGCAGGTTTTGCAGCTACAGCAAGGGATGTGACCTAGTGCTTTTCTCCACTGGTTCTTTGACTACACATGCTCCAGTGAACAGTCCTCAGGCATGGAAATTCACACTTCCAGCAGCTGCTGTTATAGGAAAAGCCTGGGGATGCCAAACAAAGCCAAGGGTAAAGAGCCACTCTAGGGACAGCCCTAGGAGAAGTCCAGGGAGTCCTGGGGAGGTGCCTGAGCAGCCTTCACTGCAGTTCTTAGATCGCTGACTAAAGGCACAGGGCTATGATGCTGAAGTGTCATTCCCCGAGCCAGTCAAGCAGTAGCCAAGCTGATACATCCTGTAAGGACAAAACCACATTTGTTAGTGTGACTTAAATCAATCACATCTCCCTAGACATGCCAACCTGCAGAGGACAGATCTTGAGATAACAGGTAACAGGACCTTGCTTTTATTTCACCTGCTGTCTCAGAGGTGCTGGATCATCAGGAGCATCTCACATCCATCCCCCATCTGAGAAAAAGCACCACACATCACCAGCTGATGTTCTCTGGTGGAGAGCATATTGCCTTCTGTGCTCCAACTGCCAGAAGCACTGTGCAAGGCTCCACTCACTGGCAGCCACCTGCCAGCTGGTGGCTTATCATCTCCTCTTAGTTAAAAGTGTTGAGAAAGGCAATGGCAAGGTTGACTAGTCATTGCACATCTCCTCAGCCCTTGGCTGTTTGTGTGCCAAACTGTGCGAGAGACAGTGACAGCAGGATGGCAGCAGCTCAGCATCCTCCATGATGCAGCCAAGGGGATGAGTACAGCAGAGATAGTGGCAGGCGTCAGTGGTGACACATGGGGGCCACAGAGCGGGATGGGGTTGCTTTCAGTCTTTGGCTGCAGAACACATTGCTGGTAAGGGAAACAAGGGCATCTCCTGGGGTTCCTCTCTCATCTAGGATCTGGCTCAGCCTCAGAAAAGAGTCAGTCCTGCGGCTTCTTCCTGTACTGACAGGGGGTACTAACAGGGGACAGTGCCCCTCAAGCCCCCACCTCTAGATATCTGGCCCCAGTGATCTCAGCTACAGGATGGCCGGGATGGCAGCACGGATGGGATCCAGCTGTCTGTGCCTGTGGGATGAGGTGAGACTGCCTGGATGAGACAGGCAGCCAGAGGAGATGATGAGAGTCATTTCAGACCTTTTAAATCAAGACTTACTTACACGTGCACTTTGTTGTTGAGATTAAAATCGGGACCCTCCCACCTTCAAAGATGGTGGACATAAAAGGTCAGATTTCTGTTCGTACCTCTAGCCTGAGCTGTATCTAGAAATGTCTAAGATCACACTACTTCCAGGCAGGAAAATCCTTTTTGTTATGTGCCCTGACATATTGCAGAAAAAAGGCTTAATTACCAAGGATTTTCTTAGGGCAAGAAGGACATCCTGATCCAGGCAAGTTGATGAGGAATAAAACATTCTCCTTGCACTTACTGGGAAAGGATCACACCTACTATCCTGAAAGGACCTTTTGTTTCTTTTTTGCCTTGTGTCACTGCAACCACACCAGCACTGCAGTCTGAATGTACGGAGTCTGGAGGCTCAAGCTGGATCAAAAGGCTTTCATGCTGTCTGAAGGAAACCTCTAGAATGCATTTTTTCCCCCTACAACTTGATTTGATGGGTAATTGCACAGGTAGACAAACAATATTGTTTCAAGGTAAGTCTATCTGAAAAAACTCCCCGCCAATAGCAAATCCAGTTTCTGGGGCTGTTCCTTCCTGGTGTGGGTTTCCATGTGCATTTGCCATGCCTCCCCACCTCCAGACGAGGTGAATTTAACAGTATGGCTTAATGTCATCTGGCTCCAAAGCTGGTCTCTCTAGATTCTAGTGACAGTTCTTTAATGAGCCATCCCCCATGTTCTTGTATTTCTTGATCTGCTCTGTGTGGTTTAGGGTTTCACCCTATAAGAGGTTGGGTGGGTTTTTTGGACCTGTCACTGCCAGCACAGGCTGCACCTCGGAGATCCACTTGAAAAGCTTTTGAAAGGAGAAAGAACTCCATATTCTCTGAAGCTGCCCATGGCATTGGGATTTCCCAGCCTTGCTCCAATGGCTCTCAGGGCAAAGCAGAGCCAGCCTCCCACCTTGGGAGCTCAGTGTCACAGCAAGAATCTTAGAATCATAGAACGGTTTGGATTGGAAGTGACCATAAAGCTCACCCAGTTCCAATCCCCTGCCATGGGAAAGGACACCTTCCACTAGACCAGGTTGCTCCAAGCCCCTACTAACCTGGCCCTGAATACTACCAGGGATTGGGCAGCCACAGCTTCTCTGGGCAACCTGTGCCAGTGCCTCAGCACCCCCACAGTAAAGAACTTCTTCCTTATATCTAACTTGAATTTCCCCTGTTTCAGTTTAAACCCATTACCCCTTGTCCTATCGCTACAGTCCCTGATGAAGAGTCCCTCTCCGACATCCTTATAGGCCCCCTTCAGATACTGGAAGGCTGCTATGAGGTCTCTATGCAGCTTCTCTTCTCCAGGCTGAACAGCCCCAACTTTCTCAGCCTGTCTTCATACAGGAGATGCTCCAGCCCCTGATCATCCTTGTGGCCTCCTCTGGACTTGTTCCAACAGCTCCATGTCCTCTTGAGGAAAAAGGAAGCAAGAAGAAAGGAAGAAGTCTGGTAGCGATGAGTGGAACCACAAGTCTGCAGGGTTTGTTAGCAGGAATTACTGCCATATATTACCAGTGCACTCCTCTGTGGCCAGGATTAAAGACTCATGTCCCAGGCTTTAGCAGGCTTGCCCGGAGTGCACCAGCACATGCTTGTATTCTCTTGTGTGTATGCACCAACAGAGACATCTCTCACCCGCGTTATAAAGGGGAAGAGGTTTGCAGATGGCCTTTAGCAGACAGATGTGCCATGCAGCGCTTGCCAGCACTTTTGGATGAAAAATGGCATAAAAATATTAAATTCTGATGAAGAACAGAGGGAAAAACCTGACTGAATTTTCACCATTCCTTTCCTGGCTCCTGGCTCGCTACTGAGCTGATCAAATGTTTCTAAATTCAGCCATGCTTCAAAAATTTTGACAAAAAAACACAAGGATTGTTTTAGAAAAACGTTTCTCAGTTTTTCCCTTCTGGTTTGGCCATGTGTCCTGCTCACTGAGACAAGACTCCAGTTGGTTTTTCTGACTAGAACCACACTTTAAAGAGTGCAGCCATTCCCTTAATTGGGGCTGATAAATCTTGCAGGCATAGATGAAGATAAATCACATTTTGAGCCCAGAGTACAAATTCTCAGGGTTTAAACATTTGTGTGGTATTTGTTAAGCAATTTGAAAGCTTATTGAAGTAACTGAGCTGGACAACAGGGCTGGACCTGGACCAGGACAACAACTGTGCGCAGACACTTGGCGCGTAGGCAACAGGGATGGAGGGGTTAGATGAATCCCACTTCACTCAGAGCATTCACGGAGGATATCTTCTTTCTTCTATGCAGGGTATCTTTGGTGGTGCCTCTTTCACCACTCCCTTTGGGAGGATGGAGGGCTGCTTTGTCAGTCACCATGGGAAGCATTTATATGCAAGGCATGCTGAAGTTCCTCATGTAGAACATATTTACCTCAGCTCAGATGAAAGCTGTGGAGGATTTTGGACTTCTGGGGTCTGTTTGCTGGCCAGTGGCTGCTGCTGCTGCTGCAGAGGGAAAGGAGGCTCATGCAGCTCTGGGGTGGCTTCACGGGACATCCCATGGGAGGTCGGTGGTGGCTGGTAGGAAGCTGGAATTAGAATCATAGTATCACAGAATGGTTTGGGTTGCAAAGGACCTTAAAGCTCACCCAGACCCAACCTCCTGCCACAGGCAGGGACACCTTCCACCAGACCAGGTTGTCCAAGCCCCGTCCAACCTGGCCTTGAACACTGCCAGGGATGGGGCAGCCACAGCTTCTCTGGGCACCCTGTGCCAGCGCCTCAGCACCCTCACAGGGAAGAACTTCTGCCTAAGATCCAACCTAAATCTGCCCTGTTTATGTCTGAACCCATTACCCCTTGTCCTGTCCCTACACTCCCTGATGAAGTATCCCTCTCCAGGTTTCTTGTAGCCCCTTTAGGCACTGGAGCTGCTCTAAGGTCTCCCCTTAAGGAGCCTTCTTTTCTCCAGGCTGAACCAGCCCAGCTCTCTCAGCCTGGCTCCAGAGCAGAGCTGCTCCAGCCCTCGCAGCATCTCTGTGGCCTCCTCTGGACTCACTCCAACAGCTCCACGTCCCTCTCGTGCTGGGCACACCAGAAGCGTACACGAACTGCGTGTTTGTGACAGAGCTGCTTGTCCAACAAGTGTCACCCAGCACAGACCTACATCACCACACCGTGCCTCAGCCCGGCCCGGACAAGGGCTCCGCTCCCCCCGGCACGGCGGGGCCCAGGCCGCTGCTCCCCGGGGCGCTGAGCCCAGCGCAGGCTGCTGGGGCTGTCAGCGCCCCCCCCAGGGCTCCGCACGGGTCCCTGCCCGCGGTGGCACGGCCGAGGCGGGCGCTGCCACAGCCGCTGCGGGGCGGGTCCCGGCGGGGTGTCCGGGCCCGGTGAGGCGGGCGGAGAGCGGGGCCCGGCGCGACGAGACCCGCGGCCAGCGGCGGGCGGCGGGGCCCGCGGGCCGCCAGGTGGCGCCCTCTTCCCGGCTGAACGGCGCCCCTGGCGGCGGCGGCGGCGGCCCCGGGTGGGCCCTGCGCGGCCCGACCGGCACCGGCGCCCGGGGGACGGGAGGCGGCGGGGCCCGGGCAGGCCCTGGAGCTGGAGCAGGCCGCGGGCAGCAGCCCCCGGGCAGGGGCCGCCTTCTTCGCAGTGCCTGTCCCCGGATCGCGCCGGGGCCGGGGGAAGGCTAACCGGCCGCACTGCCCGCACCCAGCGACCCTCCCCGCGGGTGCCGGTCTCTCTGGAGCCCGGAGAGCCGGGTGTCAGCGCCCCTGCAGTGCTGCAGAGCAGGCCAGCAGCCCCCCAGAGCCACCGCCGGCCTCTGCCCGCTGTGGGGTGGCCGGTGCCCTGCTGGGAGCAGCTCCAGGGCAGCCTCTGTCAGGAGGGGGCAGAGCACCGTGTGTCAGGTTCCACTGAGCGGCGCAGCAGCGCGGCCCGGGCTGAAGGCACCTCCTGCAGCAGAGCGCCCTGCTGGGTACCGCCACGCTACGCACACCATCACCGACATCCTTCCTTGCTAGCGGCGAAGGCCAGCTTCACCGCTACGCGCTGACCTGCACGCTGCCTTCTCTGCCTCAGAGAGGTGTCCGACATGATTGCTGGCTGCAATCCTGGTGCGAAAGGAGGAGGCAAAAGTAGGCTCTTTCCTAAAATAGAGTGGAACACCAGGTCCAGTTCAGTGCTTAATCTCAGCTCCAGGATGAAATATGGTCCCTTTCCCAATAAAGTAGATAAACTGAGCCCAGGCTGGAGGCCCAGTCCTTTGTTAGTACCACCTCCTGGAGTGAAAGTGTCTTCTGGCAGTAAATGGGATGGAAGCAGACCAGACAATGCCTGAGGACACAGCCAGCCTCGGAGGAGATCTGGTGGCTCTTGCACAACCTTACAAGAAGCCTATGCACTTCAACACCTGTACGTGATCCCACACAGTGAGCTAGCATCTGTGACAAGGAGCTCTTTCTCCAGCACCGTTGTTCTCTTTTCCCACTCCAGACACAGAGCCTGGTTTCCAAAGGTTGTCCTTCCCTGGCACGAAGAGGTGCAGCTTTTACTTCCCTCTGCAGCATTCCTGCTGCTCGGCTTTGGCCCCTGCTACCTCCCCAAAGCAACCAACGCTGGAACAGAGGAGTCGCGATGTGGCATGCACTGGATATGCTGCTGCTCAGTAGGTGGGATCACCATTCTGGGAGCTCCAGGGTCCTCACTGTGGACCTCCTATAGGCCTGGCAGCACGGGCTCCAAAGCCCTGGCTTTTTGTAGTGGCTTTAAAGACTTCTCTGGGGGAAAAGGTTCAGATCTTAACTGGTCACCTTAACTTGGCTGGTCACCTTAACTTGGCTGGTCACCTTGCTCTCTGTTCTCCAGCATGGGGAGATAACTGGTTTCTGAGGACCATGTTCGTGGTCCTTAGACCATGTGGTAACAAGGCTCATAGAATCAGAATCATGGAATCAGCCAGGTTGGAAAAGACCTTTAAGATCATTAAGTCCAACTGTTCCCACAGCACTGCCAAGGCCACCACTAACCCATGGCACTGAGGGCCTCATCTACATGACTTGTTACTTCCAGGGACAGTGACTCCACCTGGGCAGCCTGTTCCAGTGCCTGCCCACCCTTCCACTGAAAGGGTGGCTGACATGGCTGACCTAGTCAGGCCCTCTGAGAGCAGCCATGCCCCACGTCTGGCATTATCCAGCATAACACCCTTCACTCCCAGCTTCCAGATCCAATAAGAAGCTTTTCCCATTATACGCGCCATCATATCTCTGGGACCATGGGCCTCTGTGAGGGCTTTTCTCCCTTTCCGGGATATCTGTGTGATGCTGGAGGTCAGGGTCTCTCTCCTAGTATGCCCCAGTGGTGGTCCATGTGTCCTTGGTGGTCTGTGCCCCATGCCCGGGAGTCTGGCAGGAGGCTGAGATTCTTGGGGCAGGGCACTGAACCTCCTTGACAGGAGCAGCCGGGCAGAATTGGTCCTCCCAAATTCACTGCACCTTTGCTTGGGCTTGGACACAGCTGCACTAGCCACATCCCACACATCTGCTGCAGGGCTTGGGTGTCTCCCTGGCAGACTCCTCCAGACTGTTTTGCTGTTTGCAAACTAGTCCTGTGTTTTTGTGAATGGATTCATTCACCAGCCCCTGAAAGGGCCACTCTAGCCAATGGCTGTCCTGCGAGCGCTGCCTCCCAGCTTGCCGGGATTTGCTCTTCGTGTCTCTGCCTCTCTGATTGGGCTCCCGGGCGCCACATGATGTGGCCCCTTCTCCTTGACGGGGTGTCTGACATTTTTAAGCAGAATACCAGGCAGCTAACGCTGAAGAGCAGCCATGTCTCCTGGATGGTGCTGCAGTTAATGTTTGGGTTTCATCCCGGAGGGGGAAGGGAGTGACAGTGAGTAGAGCCCAAGGTATCCCTGCAAACCTTCATGCACATGCTGGTGAGGGGTCAGGGCCCAGCTTTGCCAAGCAGCAACTGGGCATGCGGTTGGCTTTGCTGTGTGTGGAGACACAGGCAGCTGAGGAGAACTGCAAAGGAGTGGGGAGAAAGGCAGCCTAAGGTGGGTCTTGCACAGAGGAAGCAGAATCCCTGCCCTTGCACGCAGCAGCCCTGGAGAGATGGCAAGACAAGAGTCCACCTCTGCCCATGCCACAAGGCATGTCTGTGCTCAGCATGATCAGCACTGGCTGGTACTGGTGCTGGTTACCTAAACACCAATGCGTGGTTTTCCTTATGGTTGTGAATGGGGAGCTGGGAGTGCCTGGAGGAAGCAGGTCCAGCTTGGCTGGAGATCTTGGCCAGCAGCAGTTGGGCTCGCCAGGGACCTGCTGGTGAAACAAGCAAGATGCAGGGAGACTGGCTTTCCCTGAGGGCTCCTGGTGGCCATGCTGCCAACACTGACACTGAAGGAGGAGCTGAGAACAAATTTGCACGTTGAGAGAAATCTCAGCTTAGCCTGGGCTTGAAAGTTTGAGGAGGCAATTACTGCATCCGGACCATTCATCTGCCTTTCTAGGAATGATGAGTGATGGGCTTAGATCATCATGTGGGCCTGAATCAGATATCTTAAGAGCTGGCATTAGACACCTGCAAACTCTGGACCTGTGAATCCGGGTCACCCTGGCAGAGCTGGCACGCCAACAGAAACCGCATTCCTGGAGACTGGCCTTAGCTGAGGGGACCTGAGCTAAACTGGGCAAGGTGGCATGGGAAACAGGATGAAATACTCTGCCAGCAGAGACAAAGAGTTAACCCACTGCTGGTGTCAAAGCCAAAGTGGGACGTGAAAGACGAATGGGAAAGTGCTCCATACCAGCGAGTCAAATGTCAGAAGCCATTCTGTGCTTGCAGTCGCTCCCAAGACAAACAAGATCATCTAAATCTAGGGTTTGTGCATGGGAAAGCAATTCATGAGGTGAACGAAGGGATTTGATATGCAGAAGAGATGAAGACCTCTGTGGACCCAAGAGAGGAGCTCTCTGCTCTGAGCCAGGCTTTGTAGGAACTACAAGGAAGAGATCAGACATGATCCAGCCAAGGGAGCTGCCCAAGCATAGCGCGTGGTGTCAGAGCAGGCCAGCTCTGCGGAGAGGAAAGCTTTGCCAGTTGACGTGTGCCCTCAGAACATGGGGCAGCCATCAGGTAGGTCCCATGGAGCCACCTCCACCACATGTGCTCTGCCCTGCCCAAAGGAAGAAGGTGTCAAACTGCTGGTCCTCCTGCTAACCACCTTCTGCTTAAGCCCTGAAACTCAGCACAGAGAAGAGAGACCTCAAAGCATGTGGCTCACTGGGGAGGCCGCACTCCCCCTGCAAATCCTGGGTGAGTAGAGGAATCGCTGGGTGCCCAGAAGCAGGTGTGCACACTCCTGTCAGTGTGTGGCCACGGCCTGTCTCTTGCCAATGTGATGACAAGTGGGACCCAACCTAGGGGACACCACCTGCCTTTGGTGCTCTGGGCCCATTTCCCAGGCCAGAACAAGGGAAGGACCCATATCTTCAGAAGTCAGCACCCACCACAACTCGGGGTTCTGTCCCCTTTCTCCCCCCCTGCTTGTTCCTTAATCACAAGCAGCTTGGGGAGACAATGAAATAACCGCACCAAAGAACGAGGCTGGTTCCCCTTTGTCTTTCTGTCCTTTGAGGCTCAGCAGCCGAGGCTAGCCATCACGCCCATGTCCCGGCTGTCACACGGCCGACTCATCCCCTCCTGGGGCAGTGGAGCAGGAGGCTCCTCAGCATGAAGTGACCGCACACAAGAGCCTGGTGAACTGGCACACACCCGGTGGGGCTGCCCTCAGCTCCCGGCCCCTGCCCACACCAAGCACCTCCGCTCCCGAGTCTCATGCTTTCCCCTCCAAACAAGCTGCCATCTCAAGCGGGACCACTGAGTCCTCCCCAGAGATGGAGGCAGCCCCCCTCCTCCCTCCAGCACATGGCACAGAGGCTTTTAGGCTGGTTTTTGCTGGAGTTCACACAAATCTCGCCTTCCCCATTCCCACCCCCCCTTCCCCGTGCAACTGAACTCAGCCATTGAGCCCAGCGAATGGTTTATTTCCCAGGTTAGCACAAAGCAGGGGTCTCTGTGTGCCCCTGGAACCAGCAGAACAAAACGCACAAAGACGTTAGAGGGCCATTTGTAACCAAATCCCAACACACCAGATACTGTTGGGATTATGTCAGAAATATTTTCCCAGAATGCCCTCCCCCCATGCTCCCTCCTACAGATGTTCAGCCCCCACACCACAGATGTTGTTCCTCTTGCAAAATGAGCTTTCCCCTTCCTCTCCCAAATGCCCCTGATGTTTTGCACATTGCCTTCATTGAGCTCTCCTTTCCACCCTGCCCTCCGCATCTCCCCCTTCCCTGGTCCCTCGCTGATGAACGCATGGGAAGGCCAACCTGCTCCTCTCACGGAGCCGAGCGGACGGCCGCAGGGCTCTGCAGGGACATGGGCTGATGAATGTCACTGCCCCTCTGGCCTTGTCCCCACCATGCCCACTAAAAAAAGCTCTTTCCCAGTTTCGGCCTCAATCTGTACATGACCTCCAGGCTCTGCAGGCCTGCTCCAGGGGGGCTCACTGGACTGCGATGCCTTCAGAGGATGATGGAGAGATGCAAGCCAGACCCCTTGGAGGGTTCCGGTGCCTTCCCATGGTATATGGGCTTGGTGTCACACTGCTCTCCTCTGCTGTGTGCCAGGCTGGAGGGGGACAGGGTCTCCCTGCCGCTCTGCAGACAGCTTGGCGGAGCTTGGCTCCTTGGTGGCAAGGGCCTTCGGCAGCAGTTTGTTCCTCAGGGATGCTGGGCATGTTTCAGACACTGGGGGGAATGGCCAGACCTTCCCCTCCACCACCAGCAGCCCACGTGGAGCACGCAGGAGGACAGCCCAGCAGCCCATCAGGGCCCCACTCCAAGCCCTGTGACAGACAGACAGACAGACAGATGTCCATCAGGAATGGGCTTGCACTGTCAATGTCTCTGCTCACCAGTGCTGGGCTCCTCACCAGTGGCTCTGCTGCCCGCAGCCTGCCTGGATGTCTGTCCCTGTCCCGGGTTCCATGAGCTCCAGCGGGAGAGCAGCGAGGGTCCCGGCGGCCCTGGCACACCAGGGTGGGAAGCTGAGGGCACGCAGAGCCGTTGTGGGATCAGCAGTTCCTCCTCACCCTAGCTTACAACGGGCCCTGGGCTCCGTGGTGGCAGCAGGGCTGGGCACGGCGCTCGTCAATATCCTCCCCTCCTGTGCTAGCAGCGGCAGCCAAGGAAAAAGCATTTGTTCTGACATACACAGGGCTGCCTAGCTGTGTCAGGCGCTTTGATGGCTGGGGCAGTAACCTCGATCGCTTCCTCTGCCAGTGGGAGAATAGCTGAATCCAAGAGCCACAGAGCATGGAATCTCCCAAGGACTTCAGATGACACCTCCTTGCCAGGACATCGCACTCTTTTTGCACGTTATGAGCCATTTCTCTCCCCATTTTTTGTTTCTCTCTCCCCATCAGGTTAAATACACAGAGCCCAGAGCGGGATCCCAGGCACAGAAGCCAGTGGAGCTCCACCAGCCTCAGGAGCGTGTCACGATTCACATGGCCAAAGCCCTTAACTCATCACCCGCTCCGAGCAAGACCCGGGGTTTCGGTAGTTCCTGCGGGGAAGTGGGAAGTGGGGTGCACCATGGGGGAGGGGGTTCCTTCAAAGATAGAGTTTATTGCTAAAAAGGCTTTTTTTTTTTTTTTTTTTTTCTGCTCAGTGATAGCTCATATTTACATTGATATGTTTTTAAAGGAATATTCAAGTAAACATTTCCAATAGTTTCTGGCATAATCTCTAGCTTGTTTGTTTTTTTTTTCCTATACACAAACGTTAAAAATAAATAAACTGTACACAGAAAATTTCCTTTAGCATCTCTACATGACTATATGTATTCCCACACAACAAAACGATTCCACTCTTTCATAGATTTGTACTTTTCTTTAAAATTTCCTCCTGAATTAATTGTTATACACTTTAAAAACCCTAGAGAGCGTGGCAAATTAGTTAAAACATCAGTGACAAGGTCTGAAGAAGACAAAATACAGCACAGAGAAACAACCATCTTGGGGGCTGCTGCCATTCCTGCTTTGCTTCCTTTTACACCCCCTTCCCTCCCTTTCTCCTTTTGATAAAATCATCTTTATGGGAAATCTTTGCCCTTCCCTTCAGCACGGAGTTCTCAGGTTCTGTGGGGATGGGTTTAAAATGTGGTCCTATGTCTTTAAAATAATAACAATAATTATAATAATAATAAAAAAAAAAACCCAACAACTGCGATTTCCTCCCTTTCCTTTAAAATCTCTCTATTTACACGGCTGGTAATTTTTTTTCTTTTTTTTTTTTTCCTTTTGTTAGAAGGCTATATACGTATAAAAATAGACATCTGATTGTAGTGCTTTACTGTGCCTTTGGCCTGCCCTGCAGTTCCTGGGTTCGCTTTTCCCCTTTCAAATAAAATAACATTAAAATAAGTCCAGAAAAACAAAAGAAAGAAAACCAAACAACCCGGTTCCTCGCTCCAACACCCAGTGCTGGGCAGTGTGAAAACACTCACAGCCCCTTCCTCCAAATCATGCGGGCGATGCCGGGCGGAGGGGCGAGGCCGGGGGGGGTTAGCAGGAGCACTTGCACTCGGAGATGAGCGGGTACTGCACCGGGATCCAAGTGCAGTACTTCTGGCTGGACCAGCCCTGGCAATGCCAGCGCAGGAAGGTCTTGGTGACCGACTTGACGGGCTTGCAAAACATGCCCTCTGGCAGCGAGCAGGACTTCTCGGCGAAGCAGTTGCCCTCCTTGATGTAGCGGGGCCAGAACCGGACGCCCAGGTCCTTCCACGTGTAGAGGACGGGGCAGTAGGTGTACGCCCAGAGCCACTGCAGCACCTTCCGCCGCGCCTTCTTGCCCACCCTGAGCCGCGGTCCCTGGGGCGGGCCCAGCTCCAGCCGCCGCAGCTCCGCCGGCAGCGCCGCCCGCGCCCGCCCCGCCGCCGCCTCGGCGCCCGACGCGTTGGCCGGTCCCGGCACGGCCACGGCCATGAAGCCGGGGTCGAAATGGCTGCCCAGCTTCTTCCGCAGAGTCCTCTCGTCCAAGTCATGCTCCTTGGGGTCGTACTCGGGATCCGGGTGCTCCACGATGTCTTTGACGGGCAGGTTGTCGCTGGGCGAGGGTCGCAGTCGCAGGAAGGGCTGCCCGCCCACCGGGCGCAGCAGCCCCAGGCAGAAGCAGAGCAGCAGCGCCCGGATCGCCGTCATGCTCCGGGCGGGCCCCCGCTGGCGTCCCCGCGGGCTCGGCTCCTAGCGCTGCCCGGCGGCGCCTGCCAGCTCTGGGGAACTCATAAATAGGCAGAGACAAAGTCCGGCGAGGCCCGTTACTTTAAATAGCTCTGCCGGGGTTGTGTGACAGACGCATCTGAGGCTCGCTCCGCGGCCGCTGGCTCCCCGGGGCTCCCCGCCGGGCCGCCTCCAGCCGCGGCCGAGAGCGCCGGGGGGTCCGTGCCTCCCCCGCGGGGCAGGGCAGGGCACGGCGGCGGCCGAGCCGTCCTCCTCCGCCGCCGCCGCTCTCGCTCGCTCCCCCCAAAAATTCACAGCGGACTCGTCTCCATCGCCATGGTGACAGCTGGGCCGAGCCCCACGACAGCTTGTCTAGACGGTGTGACAGGGTTTGGCGTGAGACCGGAGCCCGAGAATAAAACCCTCCTTTATAGCCGGGCGGGCAGGGCGAGGGGCGGGGGGAAGGGTCACGGCGGACCGCTCGGGCGGCCCCTGCGCGGGCACCGGCAGGGCGCGGGGCTCAGGCGACGGCGGGCAGCGGCGGCAGCGCCCGCGGCCCGGCCGGGCTCCTCCTCATGGCGAGCGGCGGGGGCGGCCTGCAGGCCCCCGGAGCATCCTCGGCGCGACGGCGTCTGTGTACGGAGGAGATGTCCCCGGCACCGGCTCCCGGTGCGGTCCTCGGCGGCGCCCGCCTCTCCGCGCGGCTCCTCGGCGGGGGCGGGCAGGGGCGGGCTCGGCCGCTCAGCAGCCCCAGCGACCCATGCTGCTGCCGCTGCCGGCGCCCGGTGCTGCCGCTGCCGCCGGTGCTTGGGGGTCCCGGCCGGCTCCGCTGGGCAAAACGAACCCAGCCGCGCCTCCGCCTGGGCTCGGCGCCGCTCTGCTGGGCTGGGCTGGGCTGGGCACGGTTCGGCTCGGCTCGGCTCGGTTCGGCTCGGTTCGGCTCGGCTCGGCTCGGCTGCGCCCGGCCCCCGCTGCCCCGTCCCGCGCCCTGCGCCCGCCCGCCGCGCTGTGCCGCGCGCCGCCCGCTGCCCAAGTTAAATACGCGCGCAGCGCGCGCCCGCCCCGCCCCCGCTGTCACTTTCGCCGCGCGCTGAGCGGCAGCCGCGCCCGCGGGGTCCGGCCGCCCTCCCGCGCCACCCGCGGCCCGCGCCGGCGGTGGGCAGGCGCCGCGCTGCTGGCCGCGGCCCCCGCGCAGGAGCTGCCCCCTCCTCTTGCCCGCCCTCGGCATCCTCCGCCTGCGTCGGCCGGGCGGGCCCTGCGCGCCGGCACGGACCCGCGCGGCCGCTCGTCCCTCGCCCTGCCTCTGGTGCCACCGCAGCTGCCGCTCCACAGAAGCCACCTCCGAGGCCCTCTTCAGCTCCGCGCGGAGCCCGAAAGAGAGCGTGGCCCCGTGCCGCGCCAGCACGTCCGGATGTCACCGCCGAGAGCACTCCGGCACCGCGGCGTGCGCTGCGCGGGAGGCCACAGCCTCCAGCAGCACCCCTTTCACCGGAGGGAGTGTCCCTGCATCCCGCGGTGCACGCGGCGCGGCATCGCTGGGTCTTTTTTCACCCCCTCCTCCGTAGTGTGGGGCGAAAGCTCTTGGAGGAGAGCTGGGCCCTCCACCTTTGGGGCATTGGGAGTGGGAGCCTGGTGTGTGTCCGCACGGCACAAACTACAACCCTTCACACCTCCTTTACCTCCACATTGCTTGGCGCTGAGCTCACACTTGAACCATGTCCAGGAATTGGACACACTGCTGGTTCCTCCAGGCTGGTGGTGTGTAAGAACATTCCTGCCCATGCCAGTCACTCCCTCCCAGGGGCATGAGATAACCAGCTACCCACTGGGGCTGAGGCACGGTGTGGGGAGGGAGCAACACAGCCCATCATCAACTTCTCACCACAATGTGCTGGTGAACCACCAGGCAAAGCAATGGGGTGCAGTGCCACATCAGCCAAGAGCACCCCACTGAGGCGTGCCAAGCACTTGCAGAGCCGGCTTCATCCCGCAAACTAGCAAACGGAGCATGTCCCCCAGCCTTCGGCCTCTTCATCATCCCAGAAATTCCAAATGTTAGGAAAGAAAACAAACCCCTCCCAAAATGGCGAGGCCGATGATCCAGTCCTGAGTCCGCATAAAGCCAGAGCATTCCCTGGACTTCAGGGAGACAAAGCTGCTGCTCAGGGCCAGCCACCCTGCATTCCAGTTATGGTATTAAAGCACATGGTTTAAACGTATCTGGCCTTTCTTCCCTTGCTGACATGATCCCAGATTGGGATTTCTGCTGAACTTCAATCATTTGGATCATACTCTGCCACAGAGCCATGAAACAGCACTGTTCCTGAGCTCTGTTAACATTAGCTCTCAAAGCAATTTGCAAAGGAGATGGGTGTTGTTATTCCTTGATACCGAGTATTATCAGGAAAACACATTCATGACCAGCTTCCTGATGCACACATCCCAGTGTGATGCTTGAAGCAAAGCCGGGAAGATGGGCACTGCCTGCCCTGGGGTGGGAGACACCGGTGTCTTGGCAGTGTTGAAATTCAAACAAGCAGCTCAGGGCAGATACACCTGGGAGTTAGCAGTGGGCAGCCACACAGCGAGGTGTGCTGCTGCTGGCACTGGTGCCTTCCTAAACCCTGGCAAGCGGATTAACATCTCACCGTCATTGGAATAACCTCCTGAAGTTCAACAATGCAAAGTGCAAGGTCCTACACCTCGGTCAGGGCAATCCCAGGCACAGCTACAGGTTGGACAGAGAAGAGATTCAGAGCAGCCCCACGGAGAAGGACTTGGGGGTGCTGGTCGATGAGAAAATGAACATGAGCCGGCTTCAGTGTGCACTCACCACCCAGAGCACCCCTGTATGTTGGGCTGCATCCCCAGATCATGAGCAACAGCTTGAGGAAGGGGATTCTCCCCCTCTACTCTGCTCTCATGAGACCCCACTTGCAGAGCTGTGTGCAGTTCTGGTGTCCTCAACGTGAGGAGAACGCAGAGCTGTTGGAACAAGTCCAGAGGAGGCCATGAGGATGATCAGAGGCTGGAGCACCTCCCGAATGAAGACAGACTGAGAAAGTCGGGGCTGTGGAGCCTGGAGAAGCTGCATGAAGACCTTGTAGCAGCCTTCCAGTATCTGAAGAGGGGCTACAAGGATGCTGGAGAGGAACTCTTCATCAGGGCCTGTAGTGATAGGACAAGGGGTAGTGGGTTTAAACTGAAATAGGGGAAGTTCAGGTTAGATATAAGGATTAAGTTCTTCCCTGTGAGGGTGCTGAGGCGCTGGCACAGGGTGCCCAGAGAAGCTGTGGCTGCCCCATCCCTGGCAGTGTTCAAGGCCAGGCTGGATGGGGCTTGGAACAGCCTGGTCTGGTGGAAGGTGTCGCTGCCCATGGCAGGGGGTGGGAACTGGATAATCCTAAGGTCCTTTTGAGTCCAAACAATTCTATGATTCTGTGAATAATAAAATCCAACATATATACAGCATTTTTCATCCTGGAGGATCCCAAAGCCCTGGAGTAACTCAACTCCTTCAGCTGTCCCTTGGACTTTCTAAACATGCTTTGGAATCATCCCATGCCAGTAAAAATGCCTTTGTTTCAGGCACCTCACATCACTTCGACAGGTCCCCATGATAGATCAGAAGCTCTCAAGGGAGGAGTGGAGGAGTTTTCCCCTTTCGGAGGCAAGGAAAATAGTGCTTGTTGCGTCCCCAGAGCAGCAGGGGGAGGCACCAGGTCTGCAGCAGGCTTGGAAGACTCCCCAAGACTCCCCATTAGGCAGCCCGCAGTGGGCTAACCCCATGCTCCTGTGCTGGCCAGTGTGAAGCACTTCTCTGGGTGGTGTTCTCAACTTCTCAAGGGCAGTAGGGAATTAAGACAAGACCCCCCGGAAAGAATTATAAGGCTTAATTGTGCCCGTGGGATCCACCATGGCAGCCATTTCCTGTCCTCTTCTCCTCAGGACCAGAAGCACTGGGGCAAAATACTACTTATGGCTGTGAGCATGGACTGAGAGGCTGAGTGGTGCGTTCATCTACCTTCCCCCCATATCACAACCTAGCCCTTCATTAGAGGATATAAAGTTGGAAAGGCTACATATCACATACAGAAAAACCTTATCAAAATGATCCCATGTAAGAAGAAAGGTGTGATGCTAAAGGCACCTTCTGAAGGCTAAAATGGTTGCAAACTGCTTAGTTTTGCTCCTTTGCCTCATCTGGCATCCTTTTGCCATCTAAAGCAGACCTGAAAAGTGTTGTGACAAAAGAAAAAGGGCATTCCTACTTTACATTTGAAGCTTGGGCAGTGCCTACTCTGTTTTCACGGTAAGGCTCCACAAGCAAGGAAATTTGTAGCAGCAAAGCATCAGTGGTACTGTCCTAGCAACACAGTTATTCAGCTGACAGGGGGTTTTATCTTTTAGCCTGCTTTGGGCAGCACTAATTCAAGTCAAAGCTGGGGTGAAGATGCAGAACAAAATGATCGTGTTACAAAGTCATTCCTATTTCTTCAGCTGTAGGCACAAAAGCTTCAAATCTACACCTTCATCTTTGACCATGTAAAAGTATAGAGAGCAGGAAGCCCATGCTTGGAAATCTAAAAATGAGAGAGGAGAAGGGAAGGAAAGAGGGAAGAGGAGGGGAGAGGAGAGGAGAGGAGAGAAAAGAGGAGGGGAGAGAAAAGAGAAGAGAAGAGAGAAGAGAAAAGAGAAGAGAAGAGAAGAGAAGAGAAGAGAAGAGAAGAGAAGAGAAGAGAAGAGAAGAGAAGAGAAGAGAAGAGAAGAGAAGAGACAAGGAGAGGAGAGGAGAGGAGAGGAGAGGAGAGGAGAGGAGAGGAGAGGAGAGGAGAGGAGAGGAGAGGAGAGGAGAGGAGAGGAGAGGAGAGAAAAGAGAAGAGAGAAGAGAAGAGAAGAGAAGAGAAGAGAAGAGAAGAGAAGAGAAGAGAAGAGAAGAGAAGAGAAGAGAAGAGAGGAGAAGAGAGAAGGAGAGGAGAGAGGAGAGGAGAGGAGAGGAGAGGAGAGGAGAGGAGAGGAGAGGAGAGGAGAGGAGAGGAGAGGAGAGGAGAGGAGAGGAGAGGAGAGGAGAGGAGAGAAAAGAGAAGAGAGAAGAGAAGAGAAGAGAGAAGAGAAGAGAAAAGGAGAAGAGAAGAGAAGAGAAGAGAAGAGAAGAGAAGAGAAGAGAAGAGAAGAGAAGAGAAGAGAAGAGAAGAGAGAAGAGGAGAAAAGAGAAGAAAGGAGAGGAGAGGAGAGAGAAAAGAGAAGAGGAGAGAAGAGAAAAGAGAAGAGAGAAGAGAAGAGGAAAAGGAGCTCCCAGCCAAACATTTTTTGTCTCTTTGGGTTTTTTTCTCTTGCTTTCTCTTTGCTTGTTTAAGTTTTCCAGGCTCTCTTTATGCTTGAGAAATAATGCTGATGGGTTGGCATGGCAAGTATGAGGAACAGCTTGGGTGCTTGGGTCTGACAAGACAGAATCCCTGATTTTCGCTTAAGGAACACACACAAAAAAAAAAAAAAAAAAAAAGGCTTAATGATGGAGCACCAGGTTTTCATTAGAGATATGTTTATTTTCCAGTAGAAATACATTACCCTGCTCTCGTCAGTGTGTCCAAAGGAACAGTTCCCAAAGTATGCCATGGCAAGTGGTTGGCAGGTCTCCACGGAGCAGCCTCGCACTCCTGCAGGAGCTCAGGGCTTGCTGCTTCCTTGCAGTCTGCTGGGCACAGAAAGAGTTCTGAGCCTGCAGGTGGCTGGATGGCCCCAAAGCCTTGTGAAGCAGAGGGGATTTGTCCCCATACGGGACACACAATCACACAGTGTTCCTTGTTCTCATCACAGACCTACTTAAGTTTAATTTCTGTAAGTAGTTCACTAGTCCCAGTGTTAATGCAGTTATTCACCAGTTCACAGGTTCCTATTCCCATCCCAACAGGACAGGCTCAGGAATGGGATGGGAAGAGAAAAAGGGGTGGTAGGAAAGGTGGCCCCAACCACCTTCTGCTTTAGGGACTTAAACTCTGCTCCCAGCTCTCTCCTCTACCACCACAGGCCATCAGCCCCAACCAAACCCCCTCGGCTGCCCAGTGCTGCCCCAGTGGGAAGTGCATCTGCAAGGGTCTCCTCTGAGCAGCTGAGCTGATAGAACCTCCTCGTGCTTCTGGGAGCTCGGTACCACCTCGGCACTCAGCTGCACCAAGTTCAAATGTGCCAAAGAGCTGATGGGAAAAAAAAACACACCTGAAACTCCAGGGAGGGTACTACTTGTGCCTCAGAAATATACTTTCCCTATACCAAGTAGGGTGGTTTAACTATTCTGAGCTTCATGGCATCCTTTTTTTGTTCTTATCATGATGTATTTATCTGTTTTTCAAGCTTCTCATCACTTTCTTCCTCTCGGCATCATGGTGTTGTGGCCCATCCCTCACTGCCTCACCCATTTATGATCCCATCTGATTTCCTGGCATAGCCCTGGCCCCATATCTCCATGTTTTCTGTGCATCTGCACCTTCCAGTTGCCCATCAGCTGCCTGGAGTTCATCCTTCATTGCCTGCACTGTGGCTGCATGCTGGATGCAGCACCTTGGTATCCCACACTTGATTCCACTCCCTTCAGCACTCCATTTCCCTGCTGTCCCAAGAGCCCAACAATTGCTCTACTGGTTCCAGTTAACAGTCTTGCCCAAATTCTGGAACATTTCCAGTAGTGCCAGATGTCCTAAATGCTTTAGGAAAACCTATCTTATTGCCATTAGTTTAAGTGGGGGGTTTCTCCCTTTTCCCTTACAGGCTGGGGTTGAATTACGTCCCATTTGCTGTGGCCTACACAACCAGGTGATGCCTGTGCTGGTGAATAAGGCTGCCCTGAGCAAAAGGTGTTGCTGGTCTCAGTCCATGCACAGTGACCATAACACTTGCCACCGAATGGACCGTACTGCCTGGGCTGGTGTCCTCCGGGCAGGTGCTGGCATTGCAAGAAGGCAGAAGGAGGACTGTCTCACTGCACACATCAGCACTTTGCATTGCGTGCATCAGTCATTGTGGTCCAGGGCAGGAGACCTCACCCTCCAGCGAGGGAATTTGGGGAAGGAAAGTCCCCAGTGAAACAGTTTGATCTTCCTGACCCCCCTCCAGCTCAAAGTCTCCACCACACAGCCCGAGGCTAGGCAGAAGCCTGGATGTTGGGACGGGATCCTCACCAGGGTGAGCTCCCTTCTCCCAGGGGACCTAGAGGAACGCGCCTCAGTGCAGGGGCCAGGAATGATCCCTGGCCAGCTGCCAGTGGTAAAAAAACAACATGGAGCTCCAAAACCTCTGCCTGCTTGGCATACATCTGTCACATGTGTTGACACGGAGCAATGCTGCCACGTCACGTGGTATGTGGAAGTCGCTTTCAGTGTTAGTCCAAGGCAGAGGGAACTGCTCAGGGCAGCTATTTTTTGAAGATGTCCCAAATAAAAGGACTGGAGCTGCCTCTGGGACATGCGTTGGGTCCATGGACACGCTGGGAAGCAGCTTGGATCAGGGACTCCAGAGCCACTCTCTGGGGAGAGCACATTGCTGCAAATGTAAACCAAAGCCAAATGGCCAATCTCAGGTGACACAAGGCTTTGCAACATTTGCCACCCTTTCCTTTCCTTCCCGCTCTGATAAGCCCTTCCTTCTGCCCTGTGCCACCCTGGAATATGGGAAAACCTTGTAGCTGGTGGTGAGAGCTCTGGCCATGCACACAGGAAAAGCTGCAGCCCTGCACAATGTACCCAGCCATTGCCCAGCACAGCTACAAGGAATCCCCTCCATCTGCAGGCAGACCAGAGGTCCAGCTACAGCATATTCCCAGCCCACTCCCCACGCATCTCTCCCAGCAAACATCCATCCCCCAGCAAACACTGCTGGAGGATGCAGCACTGTCCTTTTGCTGCCTCCTGTAGCCTGCCCCTAGCACTGACTCCATCTCTCCTTCCCATAGAGCCCTGGCAAGACGGATCCCAGTGGTCCCAGCCTGCCTTCAAGCCTCCTTCCCTAAGTCATAGTGGTGATAGCCCCAGGGGTATCAAGTTGTGGCTGTAACTGACTGGTGTGTGATAGAGGAAGCAAAGGGAACTCCAGCTCACAATCAGGACACGGCTCAGCGCTGGCTGCCAACCCCGCCTGGGGTGGTTCAGTCACCGACATTCATCTCCACAGAGGCTGAACTGCTGCCGCGCCAGGACTCCTCCTTGCTGCGGTTCCAAGGGACCGGGGTGACCTTCCACACTGCTCCTGCAGCCCTCTTCCCAGCACACTGCGGGGCCTTGAGGACCCTCCTCCAAGCTCACACCCCTGCACAGAACTTCTGGGTCTTTCTTAGAGAGCGGCTTTGACCTGATCATCCCAGAGCGTTCCCAAGAAGAGGCATCTCTTCCTGCTGGCACTGCCCTAGGAGGGCATGTACATCAGAGGAGTGCAGGGTTAGGGGGGTCAGACAGCTTAAATCGCCTCAGTGTCTCTGAGGAGCTGGGCCCATTGCTCACTAAGCCAAGGTCTGTGGAGGCCAGAGCAACCCTTGGAGCATGTGTGCAAGGTTTAATTCTGATAAACTAAACTGGTGCTTCTGGTACCTCTCCTGAAGAGCAAGGGGCAAGGGTCAGTCAGAGAGAAGCTCCATGGGTTTGCTTCCTCCTGTTTCATGTAGCTCCAGGAGGGACATTTCTCACTGCACAGACATGGGTCACTTCCCAGGAGGAGCTAATGGAAGGCAGCAGGAGGCACGGGCTGATACAGGATGGAAAATGGGATCCTATGGCCTCATGCTTGCTCCGAGGAGGACACTTGTGCTGTGGAGCTATCCCATCCACTTCTCCCTCTTTTCCCTAGCTCTTGCCCCACAGCGTGACCAGAGTCTGCTCCACGCTGTTTGCAGGAGGGACAAGTTACTTTTGTCTTTAAATCCCGGGGAACCCAGCGCTGGGCTGAGCTTAGTCCTTGGGAGCGATTAGCACTGTCCCAAAGCCAGGAGGGGCAGAGCAGAGTGCTGCTGTCCAGGTGATTCTCCTTGTGGAAGAGATTTCTTTTCACCCTAGAAAGCTTCATGCATGGTCTAATAGGGGGTGCTCAGGGCATCCTCTGCAGCTCAGAGATGGTGCAGTCTCCAGCTTCTCAACCCTGTTTTCTACCACAGCCTTATCAGCACGCAGCCAGGACACTCGCTGCTGCTGATGCCCCCTACCCCACAGCATTTCTCACTCCAGGCTGCAAATCCTGTTTATTTCAGCTACAGAAGACCAGGTTATAATGTTTGACAAAGACCTTTCTAACACAAGACACACAGCAGCATCCTACCTCTCCTGAGTGCAGGTTGGAAACCTTGCTACCTGGTTCAAAACCTGTGGGAAATACAGCTTTCCAGCTTTCTGTAGGCTTTGGTGAACCCCCTGGTGGAGTTTATGTTGTGCCCGTGCAGCCTTCTCTCAGCTGTGTTCTGACAGTGAACTGGTTTTCTCTCAGTTCAGTTCCAGCTTTACTTGTCCCTAAGATGCTGTGGAGATGTCAGGAAATAAACACTGGGCTGGGTGACTCAGGGACCACGTGAGAAGGGAGCAGGCAAAGGGTGCCAAATCCTCCCTAAACTCCCATTTGAAAAAGCCTGTCTGTGGAGAATAACTCAGTGTAATAATGTCATCTCGGGCTGGTTGTGACTCTCCCTTCAGCCCCTGAGGAGTGGGAAGTCCAGGAGGGAGGCAGCTATTGCAAAGTGGAGGGCAAGAGCATCCCAGAGAAGGACAGGCAGGAGCAGGCAGGGAGAGCTTCCAGGACTAGCAGCACATCCTTATGAAGTGCTCCTCACCCGGAGGCCTCGCCAGAGCTGGGTGGCTCAGAAGGGAGCTCTGGCTGGGCAGTGAGGAGCTGTTGGGAGGCTGTGGGGTGGTCAGGATTGGTGCCTCCCTGGGGCTGTGGGGTGGTCAGGATTGGTGCCTCTCTGGGGCTCGGGCTCCTACGGGATGCTCTGCATGGCTCCTTTGCGGGGGTGAGAACCTGAGAAGGAGCTTGCATTTTGCCCACATTTTCCCAGTTAATCGGGACCCTTCAGTCTAGTCGCTTGCTTATTTTTTTAAAGCAAAGAAAGAGATTTCCCAAATCCAGCTGGCTCTAAGATTACACACAGGCAGAGACACCATCAGTCTCTGTCAGTCATTCCCTCCAGCTGGAAAGTTAGCAGCAAAGGAGTTCAAATGCAGGAGCGGTGGAGCTGAGCCTGGCTCCTGCTCCCCTCCCATCCCTTGCAGCTCTTGCTGGGTGCAAGGAGCTGCTACTCCAACCTGGGGCGCTTTGCTGTGCAACTGGAATTCGAATCCAGGAGCTTCTGCGTCTTTTGTCAGCCCTGGTGGGGACCACAAAGGGTGAGAGAGAAATGCTCATGGTGTAGTTGACGCTTTGATGTGGCCTTTGTCCTGATGGATGATTCAGAGGACAGCAGAAGAGGGAGAGCAGGAGAGCTGTGGGATATCTGCTCCAGTGCGAGGATGGGCTCTTCACTGCCTTTGGGCACAGCCACCAGCAGGCAGAGGTGGCAGAGGAGAGGAGGAAGCCCCAGCACCCTGCCAGTGTTCCTCAGCAGTCAGGGCTTCCTGACTCCAAGGAGACTCCTGTGCAGCCCTTGCCCGTCACTCTGGCATGGGAAGCAGGACACATGCCACAGGAGAAGGGACACAAGCACCAGTTCCGGGAGTCTGGGAGGCGCTGGGGAAAGACAACTGCACCTTCACCCTTGGAACCTGGCATCTACAACCAGCTCTGCTTCACCACCTGGGTAGAAATCATAGCATCATAGAATCCCAGACTGGTTTAGGTTGGAAGGGACCTTAAAGCTCATCCAGCTCCACCCCCCTGCCACAGGCAGGGACACCTTCCACTAGAGAAGCTTGCTCCAAGCCCCTTCCAAGGTGGCCTTGAACACTGCCAGGGATGGGGCAGCCACAGCTTCTCTGGGCACCCTGTGCCAGCGCCTCAGCATCCTCACAGGGAAGAGCTTCTGCCTAAGAGCTCATCTCAGTCTCCCCGCTGTCAGGTTAAAGCCATTCCTCCTTGTCCTGTCCCTACAGGCCCTTGCCCAAAGCCCCTCTCCAGGTTTCTTGTAGCCCCTTTAGGCACTGGAGCTGCTCTAAGGTCTCCCCTTAAGGAGCCTTCTTTTCTCCAGGCTGAACCAGCCCAGCTCTCTCAGCCTGTCCATGTCCATAGCAATTATTTAGTTTTTTGATGTCTAAATGAAATCTTTCTAGACTTTTTGTTTTCTCCAGAGGAAACTGTGCTTAATTTGATCAAAATTCAGGACAAGCCTTGACTGCTCTGAATCTGCATTTAGCGAAAAAAAGCATAAAATATTAATCTGAAATATCTCATTCAGTATCCTCTAGACCCAGTGGTGCTCCAGCCCCTGGCTGCAACTTGAAGAGTGAAGGTGAGGAAGGGGTAGGAGGAGGTGACCTCTTACAGCACACTGCATCTGGGGCTGTCTGTAGGCAGGGTGCTGTGCGCAAGGAGCTCCTTGCTGGAGAAGAGTGAGGATATGAGAGCAAACTGCCCTTCCCTCCACACTGATGTGAAGCCCAGGCCTGAAGCTGCTCCAGGTTACAGCAGGGGGTTGGCAGGGTTTGTCCAAGGAGTGAGTGATTTATTGACCTTCTGCGTCAAAGGACGTTCCTCATTATTCAAGTCAACTTGAATTAAGTCAACTGACAGTCGTGCTTCTCAGTGCCTTCAGACGTCCACAGGCCTTGTCCCATCACCTCCTGGACACCACCACGGCTCCTGCTGTGCTCTTGCACTCTTGACTCTTGCACGAAGCCAGAAACAATAGTAACACAAGTAAGAGACAACATAAACCCGACTCTCACAGCTGTGCCAGGAGGTATGGAGCACTGACTGGGATCTTGCTGGAGACTGGCTATGCTGGACCCAGGATATGCAGACAAGCTGAATGGGATAATTCAAGGGGGAATGGATTTGACCTGAAAGAGAGTAGATTTAGATGAGATATTGGGAAGAAGTTTTTCCCTGTGAGGGTGCTGAGGTGCTGGCACAGGGTGCCCAGAGAAGCTGTGGCTGCCCCATTCCTGGCAGTGTTCAAGGCCAGGCTGGATGGGGCTTGGAGCAACCTGGTCTGGTGGAAGGTGTTCCCACCTGTGGCAGGGGGTTGGAACTGGATGATCTTGAGGTCCTTTCCAACCTAAACCAGTCTAGGATTCTATGCTCCAGGTTTCCCCCACTGCATCTCTGCCCAGTTCAGGTGCAGGCTCCAGCCCTTCTGCTTCTTTTCTTGTGCCTCTGCTTTGCTTCATGACCTTGCCCTGATATCACACACCACTGACTCCTTGCCACAGGCTTCATGCCTCCAACCAGAGCTGCCCCTCGAGGCTGCTCTCCTCGGTCCCGTACAGGTCTCTCTGATCCTCTCCCTGCTGTGAGGAGCGCCATCTGGCCCAGCCCCTCCACCTCACTGTCCAGGGCATCCTGCTTGCCTGAGACTCCCCTTGCTGTCCGCCAAAGTTAGCCCTGGCCGTGTGTCTCCAAAGACTCCTCTAGCTAAAAAGACACCAGTCACGGGAGTCCCAGAGTTCTGCTGACTAATTTCCACTGGAATCAGGAAGCTGAGGTTACAGGCAGAAGTTATGAATGAAAAGAGCCGGCCCTGGGTTCCATGCAGACCAAAGGCATTACCATCCTACGCGACGTGTAATTAAATTGTGGACCTCATCGCCACAGGATGCCGTGCAGGCCAAAAATACACACGGCTTTGAAATGAGATTAGACAAATTCACTGGGGCATTCATTCACCGCGTGGTGGCTGTGATGGGTGATGGCACGCAGACCACTGCTGGCTCAGGAAGTCGCTGATGCTAAGGCATCAATTGCTAGAAAATGGAAGCGTGTCACAAGGGCAGTAGCCTCCTCTATCTGCCTGCCCTTTGTCGTCATCACTGGCTGGGGTAACGCTACCTCAGCTGACCCAGACACACTGCATCCTACTCTGCTGCTCTCTGCAGCTGCATCCACAGATGCCTTGTGCAGAGGACAGCACCCTGCAGAGTGGTGGGGATCCTGCCTTGTCCTAGCTGTGTGCTCTCCCGCATCACCTCACCCCCAGGTAGCCTCTCCCAAACCAACCCTCTGAAACCAGGGCTTGAAACCCTTCTCATTGCACATGACCACCCAGAGGTGCTGCTGCTACTGCAAGGTTAGCAGTTCCTGGCTATTTATGCCCAGACCCATTCACAAGCCCATGAGCCCTTTGGGCTTGTCATTTCCTTGCACACTGAGGGTCTCCTGAGATGGATGAGCACCAAGCAAACCCCTGGCTTGCACTGCCTACCTGCCCAGCCAGCAGTGGTCCTGCCAAGCATCTGCTCTTCCTGACTCCCAGCAATAAAATCTCTGCAGCCTCTAGTCTGGCACTTGCTATTGTGCCTCTGGATTAGGATGCTGGGCAGGGAGCATGCACTATGAGCACTGGATTTTGCTGGTTGTGTTTACAGGGGACTGGCACTGGTGGTTCACACCAGTTCGCCCAGCCGCTGTCCTGCTGCTGGTTGGCCACGGTGCCTTGCACATGGGCAGACTGGGGCATGGGGTTGGGCAGAGCCATGGGTGCAGCCTCCCCAGTGGGGTGTTTCCCTCACTCTCCCTTTCATGAGCATGAAGCCCTGGATCCCCTGTGGAAGGAGAAGGAGTAAAATTCTGGTAAAAACTTTGACTTTGACTTTGGGTTTTGGTTTTGTTTTTTCATAGAACGTTGAGGGGAAAAAAAAGGATGAGAAATGGATAAGACGCTGGAGGAATAAGGCACAAAGCATGGAGGAGCTGATGAAGGAACTGTAGGGAGAATGTGGTTTCTTTATATAAACCCCAGGAAAGGGACCATGCACCTGCAGAAGTGAGAGTTGTGCACATCATTTTGGAGACACAACACATTCTCACATTAAACAGAGGGCAGAGAAGTATGGCTTGAGAGTATTGGTGAAAACATCCAGTGTTGAGGAAACTGTGCTAGCACGAGCAATTGGATGGCCTGCATGTCCCTCACTGCTCGCTCGGCACGGTGTCTGTCACCTCCCACCCTACTCCAGTGTCACAGGCAGCACGGCAGCCAGAGCTTTGGAAACCCTTTCACTGACATAAATCTGGAGCACCAGTGCTGGAGCAGTCATTGTCCCATGAGCATCAGTGATGGCCTCTCCCAGGAATAGTTTTCCTGTTCTTCTCTCTTGGGCAACATTGCACATGCGATTTTGAGGTGGAAGAGGTAAGTTTCGGGTACACAAGGGACAGATGAACAGTGCCAAAGCCATAATAACAAAGCGGATGCTGAGATGGGAGTGGGGCCATGCACAGACTATACCTGCGGTACAGTAGCATCTCAGACTCTGAGTGTTGATGGGACAGGTGAGGACCACAAGGATGGCCTTGGTTGGGTTATCAGTGGAGATGAAGGTCAGGAAAAGTGGCTAATGGGTATTTTGTTGCACGCAAAACCTCCCACCCTTCAGTTCCTCACCTTTGTTCTGGTTTCTCTTTTCAAAGGAATTATTTTTATTTTACTTCTAAAAGAATGATTTCCCTGTCCTCTCAGCTCCTCCAGAAGACCTTGCTTTTCGGCACTCCTGCCTCATCTCCATCCTGCCTTTCCCCATTGCACTCTTCCCCCTCGCCCACACTCGCATCCCTCCTCCCACCGCCTGCATCCTTCCAGCCCTCTCCCAGCCCTGCACAGCCTCCCCTGCCCCCTTCCCAGGCCCGGAGGTACAAATGATTAGATTTTCAGCCCAATTAAGGCAGGCTGTCTCCTGGCTGGGACAGAAAAGGTTTGGCTCTGGAAGGTGGGAAACAAGCTTTGACAAGTCCTGGCGTCCCCAGCGCCCTCCAATGGCTCTTCCCGCTGGGCTCCTTTGTGCTGCTCCAGGAGCAGAGCCAGGGCTCAGCTGGGGGTGCTGAGGGTCTTCTCTAACCCCTCCTCTTCCCCAGCCCAGCAAAAAGAATAGCTAATTAAGAGGTCTAAACGCAGGCAAAACTAATTCCCTATTCAGAGCTCCGTCGGGCAGTGGGGAGGGAGGGGGAAGGCGGCAGGGGTGAGCTGGAGATTGTGGCATCAACTTCTGCAAGAGCCAGGGACCTGGGGGAGACAGTTAACTCTCTCCTCCCTGCCGTCTGGGTGAGACACACCATCTCGTGTCCCTCACACACCAGGGCAAGGCCGTGGGGTCCCCCTGCAGCAGTGATGCTCAGCCATGCATGCTGCAGATCCCTCTCAGCCCCACTGTCCTGGCCCCAGGGCTGGCTCCATCTTGTCCAGGCTCTGCAAAGAGAAGCTTCTGACACATGTTTCCATCACCTACCACCCGTGGGTAACATCAACTGGCCTCGCTTGTACCCAGCAGCACCATGTCATCGCTGTGAGTCCCTGGACAGCCCCTCTGTCTCTGTCCTACCGCCAGGAGCCCACTGCTGCCTCTTCCTGATCTGAGTCCTGAACCATGAGCATCCCAAGGCAGCTCGGGATGAGCCCAAAGAGCTCAGCTTCCCACTTGTGCCTGTGTCCTACAGTCCAGGGATCAGCCTCATGTGGTGCTGCAATACCATGGAGGGAGCAGGGCTGCATCCAGTCCAGCCCTGCCCCTGCCCCGGGAGGTTCCTGCTCTTTTTCTGGCTTTCCATAGCATGACCAGAGCCTAGCACCGTCACTTACCTGGCTCTAAGTGGTCAAGCTTTGGGTAGATGGAGGTGAAGAGCTGAGGCTGCACTGGAAGAGGAACCCAAGGGGATGCTGCTGGGATTTAATTTTCTTTGCTTTAAATAAAGGAACCACATGCACCCAGATGAGGTGCATAATGAAGTGCTCTTTATGCACCTCATCTGGGTGCATGTGCAAGAGGTTCCTCAGCACCTATGCAGGGAATTACGTGAGTGCTACTGCAGGCAGGATATGGCCATTTCCTGCATGCCCAGATCAACCTGTATCTGCAAAGCCAGGAACCCCTGCAGCCCTGAGGCTGGTCACTGAGACGTGACCCACACACCGCCCATGCCTGCTCCACAGCCAGCACCAGGAGAAGCCCGGGGACTGCTCCCGTGTTCCCATGCAGAGGCACAGGGTACAGGGAAGAGCCTTAAAAGTCTTCCAGAAAAGTCTGTCCCCTTTGTTCATATGCTCTGTGCGAGCTGAGCTTCCTGGAGACTGAGGACCTCACGGAACTAAGGGTGTCCCCAGGTAGGTGAGAGAGGAGACGGCAGATAACCAGTGGGTCACAGCTACTTCTGCTCCAGTGACACCTCTCTTCCCTCCCTCCAGCTCCTGCTAGACACATCTAAGTTCACATAAGAGCGAGGATAACTCCATTTGAGGTACCCCTGTCCTGAGCCACCCAGCCTCCCACTCCAGAGGCTGGACACTCACACAGTATGGACCAGCAAAGCATTGGTCTCCACAGGACAGCATCATTTCATGACAGGAATTTGGTTGCCTACTCCTAAACCCCAGTTGCTGTGCTCAGAGCCCAGCCTCTTCTGCCACGCGTGACACACTCAGCACCCCATTTTCCTCAGCAGGGCATCCCATGGCCATAAGGCATGGTGCGTGGTGATGCCCATCCTGCAGCAGGCATCTCCCACTGGTGCAGGACACTGATGCCATCTACACTGGCACTGAATGCCCTGGGTGATGGCAGGTGATGAACATGCAGCCTGAGCCCATCCTCTCCTCCAGAGGTTATGTAGAGAGGGATGAGGAATTCAGTGATAATTAGCCTCCCGGCATGAATCACTGCCCTGTTGGGAGTGATGAATGGTGCCAAAGAGCAATCCAAAAGCTTTTGGCTGCCAGAGAGCTGGGAACATACAGGCCAAACTGTGGTTAGTAGGAGAGTGGAGTCTCCAGAGCTTCCTAGCCTGTCAATGGCTGACTGGGAGCAGCCTCATCACACTTACCTGGGTCTCTGGAGGAGCTAAATGCAGCTAAGGGCTGGTGCAGGAGGTGTCGAGGGTGTCCCAGCCATGTTCCCAGCACACTTTGCCATCCCAAGGGCATGGTGGAAGCAGGACTCAGCTCTGAGCAACAGACCAGGCTCCAATGGCTGTTCCTATCACAGAATCACACTGAATCACAGAATCATTAGCGTTGGAGGGGACCTCTGAAGATCTTCTGGTCCAACCCCCTGGCAAAGTAGGGCCACCTAGAGCAGGTTACACACAAGCCTTTCAAATCTCCTCATGCTTCCCTGCACATGCTGGTGCTGTGCTCTAGGAAGGGTTTCTCCCGTGAGTTTCCAGTAGCTTCCTGGGATTCTCTATTAAAAAAAAGCTCAACAGGGTCTTGCCCTGCCTTTAAGTGAGAGGCATGTATTGCAATTCTACTTGTCTTTTCTGAAGGAAGCCCTCATCTAGCGACTGTTGGGCAACCAAGTCTCATACTACTATCAATTGTGGTTCCTTGTACTGCAAGTTCTATCCACTCACACTGCCCAAGGCAATGCCCATGTGTCCCACATGCTCAGAGCCAACAACAAGGCCTGCTGTAAATCTGCTTCAGCCTGAGGAGACAAGACAGACAGTGTGGGGGGAGACACCCAGCTGTCTATTTTTTGTTAAAACGAAGTACTTTCTTTGGGAGAAGTTGGGTGAAAAGCATCAAGAAAAATCTGGAGAATTTCCATGAGGTTTTGCGATGTCGTGTCTTTCAAAGAGATTCCACAGAAAATATTAGCAGCCAAGTGCCTTCATACTGCTGGAGAGCTGGGGGAGATGTCCCTGGGTGATGTTATGTCTTGAAACCTTTGGGTGACTTGACCTAAGCAGGAAGAGGAGTTCAGAAAAGAAGCAAAAATGCCAACCAGCACCTCCAGGCCAGCCGGGGTGTTCAGCCAGCCAAGAGAGCTGGGTACCCTCATCCTTGGCCCAAGGGTGCATCTGCTGAAGGGGAGCACATGAGCCGGGGCAGTAGGGAAGGGTGCTCAGGGCCCCTCAACAGAAATAGCACTCTTCTTGCTTGGGCTCTGTGGTGTGGCCATTTCCTTGGTCTGGGCCCCAATTAAAAGAGCCAAATGGAAAGGGCTGGAGAGAAAGAGTGAAAGAAACAACATTTCCTGCCTGAGGAGATTAACTCTCCAAATTACATGTGAACAGAGAGGGAGGCGAGAAGGGAAAAGGAAACCCAGCTTCCACCCCAATAAAAGCCAGTTCATTTAATAAAGGAGGAGCGAGGAGGGGGAAGGTGGCTGAAAGAAAATGGGGCTGGGATGTGTGGAATTAGCCTTGTCAAACAAGGGGCTTTGCTGTCCCAGAACTACTTCTTTATTGTTCCAATTTTTCATGCTTACTTAGCTCTCAATGCTGCACAAGACAACAGCTCATTATCGGGGGGGGGGACACACAGGGGCGAACGGACGCGACTGCGGCAGTGCTGAGAGGTGGAAAGGAAATAAAATTTTGAGAAAAAGAGAGCTTTCCCTGGGGCTTCGGGCTCTGCCCCCCGCGTGGAGCCGCAGACGTCATGGCTGGGAGGAGTGCAGCAATTCCTAGTGGGAACAAGGGTCTCCAAAACCTTGAGCACCAGCACCCATACAAAAGGAGCTGACCCTGAAATGCCATCTTATGGCCTGGGGAGGGGGAAGGAGGGTGACACGGAGGGCTCTCCCATCTCCTTGATGCTCCTGTCCCAGCGGCTGCTGTGGGAAGAGGGGCTGAAGTGGGGCCAGGGCAGCTGGGAGCACAGGGACAAAGCCTCCTGTGCCCCATGGCCAGGCTGTCGTGTCCATAAGGACCAGCCAGCCAAGGCACATCTGTGGCATCATTGTCTATTGAACAACATCTGCTCTGACTCTGGAAAGCTACTTTCAGCCTCCTCCCGGGGCTCCTTGTTTGCTTTCTCCCCAGGATTTTCCTGATCAGATTGGCTTGGCTTACAAAGCCGAACTCACACCAGAAAGGGTATCAGGATGCTTGTGGGGAGGAAGGTTATGCTTCATATTAATGATGCTGCCTTATAAAGCCCTGTTTGCACAGGCTCATAACTCTCCAAAAAATGCTCCCTTTTAGGATCAGAGGACAGGGACTTGTTTTCCACCAAGTCACCTCTCAGCAGTACTCTTTTCTCCCACACACAAGATCAGCACTGCAGGACAAGGCAAGCTGGAAGACACAGAGAGGATGGAGGAGCACCTGAGGCAGAAGAGCAGCTATGGCCAGGCTGGACATTTTTCTGTGGTTCTTCGTAGAGACACAGGAAACAAGAGTGCAGCCCCTCCTTCCAGATAACCACTGTTTGGAGACTTCAGCCACCAATCAAAAGCGGCAGCCATAGAGGACCAGTTAGGGGCACTCCTGGGCAGTGAGGAGCAGTGACATAGGCAGTGACACCTGCAATGGATGGAGGGGTTATCTTATGTTTTTATATAGGTTCAGCTGCCTATCATCTATACATAGCTCAGTTAGCCATAGAATGACAGAGGGGAGACTGAGATGAGCTCTTAGGCAGAAGTTCTTCCCTGTGAGGGTGCTGAGGCGCTGGCACAGGGTGCCCAGAGAAGCTGTGGCTGCCCCATCCCTGGCAGTGTTCAAGGCCAGGATGGACGGGGCTTGGAGCATCCAGGTCTGGTGGAAGGTGTCCCTGCCTGTGGCGGGGGGTTGGAACTGGGTGAGCTTTAACGTTGCTCCCAATCCAAACCAGTCTGGGATTCTATCATTCTATGACCAAGTACTCTTACTCTGAAGCTGAACAGCTGAACAAGCTGAACAGCTTCAGTGAGCACTGAGACTCCACACTGCCATTGTCCCCAGTAAAATCTGTGGAAGGCTTCCACATATGAAAAGGTTTGGCTTGGAGATAACTTGTAGTTGTGTTTGCGCATTACAGATTGGGTCACTCTTTCTCAGCGAAAGATGGTTAACCCTTCCAAAACAAAAGCCTCTGCAAAACTCATTGATGTTCTCCAAGAGTGAAGCAAAAACGTTCCCCCATTCTCCCCAGTCTGCTTGAGTTTTCCAGTTACTGGATGCAGTTTCCATTTGGGAAGTCCAGTGAGGTCTGTTCTGTAGGCAGGAGGAGTGAGGGACCCTCAGGACACCCTTAAACTTCAGGGGGGTTCCTGTTCACCAGTCACAGCCCATTCAGGTTTATGGTGCCATCAGGAACAGAAAAGTGTCAGAACGGTTACATGCCCAGGAAACCTTTGTAGGCCAAGAAGCTTCTGATGGACCAAAGCCACCATGGCTGTGACAGAGGGTGTACCCAAGCCACGGGCACCACAAGGTCCCTTTGCTCTGTGACAAATGCTGATGCTGGGTGCCTGGTTCAGAGCAAGCCACGCTCTCATAGCCCTGTGATAGGAATCCTGGAAACTTCTCAACTATTCAGAAACAGCTCCTTTTCTCAAAAAATGTGAGGCAGCCTCGCTTGGAGAGCTGCAGACGGTCCCTCCCACCATGCACTGACAGTGTGCGGCAGCCTCATGCTTGGGCTGCAAGCCTGGGGAAAGCCTACCTGATTTTCAGGCTCTGAGGGGGAGACTGCAGCAGGTGGGTTATAGACCCAATGTCGCCGCTCTTTCAGAAGTTTCCCTCTTTCAGAAGGTTTTTTTCTGTTCAGGAATACTACCTCCAAACCTCTGCAGCTGTAAAACCTTCTGAGGCAGTAGATGGAGAGCAAAGTGGGCAATTAATGCCACGGTGCCACACACTGCTGTACCTGGATCACTCCTCGCATTGATCCCAGCAGCAGACTGCTTGGCTTGTAGCAGCAGCTCTGGGTAGGATTCAAACAGTTCAATTCTGCTGTGAGGGCTGAAGCTTTACCTGTCAGGGGTTGCTGTGGCATTTACCACCTGCCTTGGGGGGCCATGCGCAGTTGCACAAGCAGACACAGTAGTGATAGGGCAGGATGGGGCTCTCACAGGCAGGCAGAGCCCTGGCACCCAGTACAGGTCAAGAGTGTCTGCGCAGAAGTGTCACCCGTGAGACACTTCTCTCAGTCCCGCTGGGTTTCCCTAGCATGTCCTGCCTGTGTCCTTCCCAGGCTGGAGATATCCCAGTCCCCAGACTGGAGTGCTGCAGCTGACGCTCGGCTGCTCCCAGCAGCAGGTGCTCAGTGGGAAGGAAGTGCAGTCCCGTGGTGTGAAGCAGGGCAGGCAGACAGGCTAAGTAAGCCTAAAGCCAGGCTGAGGCCCAGCATCCCTGCTCAAAGCCTCTCAGGATGATAACCCAAATCTCTCCATAAGAAACTGCTCCTCCATAAGATTCCCCACCCCGCTCGGGTGTGCAGAGCTGGGGGAAGCTCTGGAGATGCACGGCCACTGCCTGGGCACAGTTTGGGTCTGTGCCCATATGCCCAGGGACTGCCACTTCTTTTCTCTTTCCATCTCTCCCCTCTGCACTCTTCTCCTTCGGCTTTGCCTTCAAACAGTAAGGAACAAATTCCAGGGATTTTGCCTGGGGGCCCACAGAGTGGGGATGCGAGCTGGTCTCCATCTGACTGCGACCGAGTCTCTCCCCCTCACTGGAAATTGAAAGCAGAAGCCATGGAGCAGTGACAAAAATCTGCATTACGTTATGGCAACTGGATTTCTTTCTTTCTTTTTTTTTTTTTTTTTTCCTGAAGATTTTATAATACATCGTTTTGAAACGCTGCCAGTGAGATCAGCATCAAAGTGAGAGGAGCGCCGCGGAGAGAACAATGGTGGCGGAGGGTGGGGGGAGCAGGGTGGCTGGGTATTGATGTGTAATCCTTTTTAAAGCCTGACCTAGAGACAGCATGGGATATTTTACTTAATTTTATTTTTTTTTCCTGAAGCGCAGCTACAGTTTAGTCTGCCGAGGGCAGCCAGTGAGAGCACAGCCCTAGACGGAGGTGCTGGATTGCATTAGGGCTGAGCCGCAGTTAACCCGCCCTGCGCTGCCGCCTGCCCCCGCTGCTCCAGCCCCGGGAGGGCAGGGAATGGTGCAGTGGAGGTGGGGGGGACGGGGGGGGACGGGGGACGGGAAACGCAAAGAGGTCCAAAACAGAAGCTCAGGAGAGACCAGATGGAGAGGAGAGCAGAGCAGGGGAGGGGAGGAGCGTGCTGCTGCCGGCAGGGCCAGGGCTCCGGATCCTGCTGGGAATCACAACCCAGAGACATCATCACCTCCAAGGGCAGCGGCTCTGGCGCTGCCAGCGCGGTCTCCTGGGCTCTGAGTGCCACGGGCCGCCCCTATCCTCCTCCAGCAAAGCCCAGCCAAGCCAGGAGAGCACTCCCACAGCCCCCAGTGCCTTGACATCAGATCCTTGCCCCGTCTGCTTCCCTTGCTACCCGAGCAGTCACTTTTACTGCCCTGTTTCCCTCACTATGAGGGCTCCTCCTTCAAGCCAAGAAAACACAGGACCTTTCCTAAACCCTGCCCAACTAACATCCTCCCACTGTACGGAAAGAGGTGAATGACAGATCCCAGCTCTTGTCCCAGTGGCAGTGAATGCTATAAAGCCTGCTGGCTTGGGGGGCTGGGTGTCAGGGTCTCGGGGTGCTGAGGTGCTTCCCGGAGCCTGAGTCTCTCTTAGGTTCTTTTGGGTTGAAAAGAAACAGAAAGATTAATCCCCAAATTAGCTGTTCACTGTAATTTTGTCACAGTAGCTGTGTCAGAAGCACAGATGGTTCTGAACAAATTCTCAAGGATAAAGGTTGCCCAGAGAAGCTGTGGCTGCCCCGTCCCTGGCAGTGTTCAAGGCCAGGTTGAACGGGGCTTGGAGCAACTTGGTCTAGTGGAAGGAGTCCCTGCTCATGACAGGGGGTTGGAACTGGATGAGCTTTAAGGTGCCTCCAACCCAAACTGATCTGGGATTCTATGATGACTCTCCACTCTGCATATGCAGCAGCCTCTCCAGCACCACGTTCAGGGTCTGGCCCTCTTTTTCTTGCCAGATGCAGGTGACATTACATAGCAGCAATTGCTCAATTCCTTCACACCATGGAGAATTGCTCTGCCCATCAGAAACTGTAAATCTTCCAGGTAAACTACAGCTCACCTCGTTAGAAGTGACTGATAGCATCAGCTCAGAGCTCCCCGGCTTAGGAGATAGCCTGCTAGCTAACGATATGCTGATAATTAAGTCCAATCCTTTCCAAGAAGAGCTTCCCTTACCAGTTAATCCCGACAGCAAATAATGTAGATTGACTTTGTCTTGGTCTGTAAATGCAGGGCTGGCCATGACAGCTCTATCCCAAGAGCTCTCAGCTCTCCCACACGGACGGGTCCCCACTGCACCCCGTGGGCTGGTTGGGTGGGGAGAAGGTGCAAAATGCCTCGGTGAAGCGCAAGCTCAGCTGGGGTCCAGCTACCCCATCACAAACCAGTGCACGTAGAGACAGCCCCAGCTCACCATGTGGGTGTGAAGAGCGAGCACAGTGTGGTGGTCCATGATGGAAGTGCTGGGGTGCAATGAGGAGCATCAGAGAGACCCCAGATTGTGTCCATGGGCAGCCTGGGCTTGCCAGGGCAGCATGTACTGCAGAGGAGAGGCTGGCCGAAGGAGCAGTTCACCTCCTGCCACCCTGCCCTGCTCCTTCTGCACATGCAGCACTGAGCACCACTGTGCCGTGAAAGCACAAGAGGCAAGAGATAGACATTTTGATGCTCATCTGCCAGGCAGGTATGTCCCAGGCAGCGTGACATGCTAGTGTTGGGTTGACAAGTACGGATCTAGAGAAAAACACTCCCTGTGTGTTGGGTCTGTCCCAGAGCTGAGCTCTACATGCTGCCATGGCTGTAGGCCTTCCTCCAGCTCTCCAGACCTTCTTTAGATCATGCAAGGCATCTTCCTCCTAGAACCTCCCAGTGACACCAGTTCTGGGTATCACCTCCAGACCTGGAGACCGGTGCAAGTCTAGTTCCTGAACAATTTGTCTTCCTAGTGCTCTTCCTCCTGCCAGGCAGGGATGCCCGGTGCCTCCAAGAGGTGGTGAATGGCAGACCCTGAGGCATTGCCCAGCACTGTGCCAGATGCAGATGCCCCACCTCTGCCTGGAAGAGTCCTGCACCTGCTTAGCATGAGCATCTTACCACTGATTCCACCATCATACATCAGGCAGAGCATGGTGCTGAGATACTCTGGTTATAGGGCTGCATGACCCAGGGAGCGCAGGGGATGAAACCCTCCTGGAGAGGCTGCCCACATGGTACGGCTTGCTGGAGCTCCTGTTGGGATCACGTGGAAAGGTTTCCGGCTGACAGTGAAGAGCTTCCTGCCTCTGGTGTGAGCCTGAACTGTCCTGCCACACCTTGCACCCATCTGCTTCCAGCAGCTGCCAGTCCTTGGCATGAGTTTCTGAGAGAAACCGTGGGGTGAGAGAGTGAAGCGGTCTCCTCAGCTCAGGGACGGCCTCAGTCATTATCGTTAAACCCATCACTGTTTTTATGGCAAGTATCAAAAGGACCTTTGACTTCCAGACTGTCAAAACTGACCCCATCCTGCCTGCCTGCAGTTAAGATGCTGTGGCAGGTCAGTGGTGCTCTTGGTGGGGAAATGGGGAAGGGTACCAGCAGTGGCAGCAAGTCTTTAAGGATGGTTGCGGATAGCTATGCCTGGAACACGAATACCTTTGCATTTGAGGTTTCAAACCATGGTCCTTTCCTCTTCACCTTTCCATCACACGCACCCATCTAATTGACAGTGTACTGGACAGTTCCCCCAGACCTGTCCCCAACCCACTCATCCTGTTCCTTGCTCTGATTGGATGGGGACATGGTCCTGCTGACACTGCTGACACTGACCAAACCTTCTGACCCTGTGATGTGTGGATGCCAGCTTCCAAGGGATGCACCTTCCCCTCTGAGGCTCAGTTGTAAACCTAACAGGGCCTTGGCGGGTGGAAGGAAGGGGCACTCAGCTCTGCCCTGTCATAGGGACGCTTCACCACCCAGTACTGTGTGGAGGCAGTGAGTCCACCCTAGGTGATGAATGTTCTCCCAGAGACACCTTCATCTTGGACAGGGTGGGCACAGGCTGTCCTGGACAGCTTGCTGGAGAAAGCTCCTCCCAGCACATGTGGTGGGTAGCCAAGGGAAGGACCAGGCATTGAAATGCCACTTGCCCTCTGTCGCAGTGGTTTGCAGCCCACCCTTGGCTGTGGGCAAGGTGGATGCACCATGTCCGTATCCTCTCCTCCTAACCATGGAGCAAACAGCTGCTCACTCCTCCCTTCCAACCAGACTCTAAAAGAGGAAGTCCTCTTCTCTCCCCAGTCCCACCCCTCCACCTGCCTTTCTAAAGGCGGAAGGCGAGGGGAGCCTCCCTCATCAGCTGATTTCAGTGATTTCCTCCACGGCAGGCAGGAAAAGGGCCATGCTGTGTGGGGAATTGACCTTCAATGTCCCCTCCACTCCTGCTACAGCACAAGAAAGTCCCAGGGTCCCTGACCGCTGCCTAAGGTGCGCCACAGGTCTCCTGCCCCCATAAAGCTAAAAGAAGCTACAGATTTTTGGCAAATGCGGAAAGAAACTGGTTCCTCCATCCCCTGCCCAGCAGTCTTCCTCTTCTGCTATCCAGCCTTGGGACGCCTTCCATCTCCCAGTCTGGGATGATGCCAGTCTGCTTCCTGCGGGATCCCAGCAGGACAGCCACCTCCTCCCCGCCACCCTCAGGTAACTCAGGGGCTCCCAAGTCCAAGGCTCCACCCCATGTGCCTGGGATGGCTCCCAGTCCCAGCACAGCAGCTCCCGGTAAGCAGGAGGCTGCTGTCCACCCTCCTTCTCCTTGGGTGCAATGATGGAGGGTGCCAAGGAGAGGCCAAGCACACACACACACAAACACCTTTGAAAGGATCAGGCTGTCTTTAATGAAAAGCAACAGATGGGTGTAGCTGGCAAGTGCAAGCTTCCATGGTGGGGGCCTTTAATGATGTCTTTAAACATTGTGAGTGTGTCTGTCTCTCACTCGTGTCCCTTCTGCTGTGCAGCGTTGGGGATGCCTCTCCCGAGCCCTGTCTCCAGCGGGGCAGGTCAGGGAGATGAAAGCATGCCTTCGAGCCCAGGCTCGCACCTCCTAGGAGACGGACATCGCCTCCCAGCCTGGGGACAATGGCAGGGTCTGGTCCCCCTGTGTTGTCTCTAGGTGATGTCACATCGATCAGAGCAGCCACACTGAGGAGAGGGGAACAAACATGCAGCACACAAAGGAGGCCTCTTTGAAGTCCCGCGGAGGAGCGTGCCTGCTGCCTCTGGGCCACGGCTCTGTGTGAACCGCACAGAGTGCCAGGAGGGCGCATGCGGTGGCCTCAGGGGAGGCTGGAGCCCACGCGTATCCACGGTGCTCCCAGGTTGCAGAGGGGAGGGAGGCTTTGGTTTCCTATACCTGCCACAGTCTGGTTTGCACGTGAGCCCTTCCTTAGCTTGGGCAATGCAAACTGGCCTTGCAGTAGCTGCAGAGATGTTCACTGACAGAATTCCGGAGTCCCAGAATCAGATTGGAAGGGACCTCTGGAGATGATCCAGTCCAAACTCTTCCAAGGCAGGGCCACCAGGAAAAGGTCACACAGGAATGTGTCCAGGCGGGTATGGAATGTCTCTGGAGAGGGACACTCCACAACCCCCCCGGGCAGCCTGTTCCAGTGGAGGAAATTTGTTGTAGTTTAGTTTATGGCCATTGCTCCTTGTCCTGTCTCTGGGCACCACTGAGGAGAGTCTGGCACCATCCTCCTGGCACCCTCATGTTAACCACACTGACTATACTGGGTTTTGAAGAGTTGCTCTTGGTTTGCAGCTAGTGGTGGTACCAGTGACAGGGATTGGTAATGGCTTCAAGCTGACAGAGAGGAGACTGAAATGAGCTCTTAGGCAGAAGCTCTTCCCTGTGAGGGTGCTGAGGCACTGGCACAGGGTGCCCAGAGAAGCTGTGGCTGCCCCATCCCTGGCAGTGTTCAAGGCCAGGTTGGACACAGGGGCTTGGAGCAACCTGGTCTAGTGGAAGAGGTGTCCCTGCCCGTGGCAGGGATTTGGAACTGGATGAGCTTTAATGTCCATTCCAAACCAAGCCATTCTGTGATTCTATGATTCACTTGGCCACCCAGAGCCAGAGCTCTGATTGCAAGCAGTAATGAAACACATTTAGGTTCTTCACATTTCTCTCCTGATGGACCAATTTTCTCCACAAGCAGGAGGCCTGGGAGGAAAAAGGAAAGCCTTGCTGCAGGGGAAAAGGAAAATTTAGGGGAAAAGGAAATTTTAGGGGAAAAGGAAAGCCTTGCTGGATCTCATAACTCCAGGATCTGGGAGTTTGATGGGAAAGCAGCAGCACAAATGCCACATGTGCTCACACCACCACTGCCATAAGAGAGTCCAGTGTGTGACCAGCCTTCAGCAACTTGAAAAGCAGAAAACGTAGGGGCTTGTCTAACTTCTATGTGCTGTATGTATCAGCAGCTGGATTTGCCATCAGATTTTCTCCTTTGTCGTGCACAGCAATGGTTCCCATCCCCAAAGGAAAGAGCATGAAGCACCCATCACTGTCCCTCTTGGTCTTGCTTCAGCCAACGTTATTGCACTGGTGGCTCATAGGACAGCCCAGGACAAACCTTCCAATGCCACAAACAAGCAAAAGGAGCTGTGCTGCCGGGAGAGCTGTGCAGAAGAGCAGCAAGAAACCCTGGTGCATGCAAGATGAGAGTATGGAGAAGGAACAGCAACCACTGGACTGGAAGAGCTCCCATCCTCACACGTGCACATACTTTGGCACAGGCTGCAGCATCACAGGCTGTATCCCCAGCCCAGTCTGGCCCTGGTGGGTTGGGGAGTGATTCCTACGGACTTCAGAGTTCATCTCAGAGGCTGCACTTACTTCTTGGAGAATAACTCCCAGATTAGTATAATTCTCATTTTACACACTCACTAAATGCTGAATTGGCGCCAGCCACACTGGGTACTCACCTCCACCCAGAGAACAGCTTCTGGCCCTGCTCACATTACAGCTGAGCAGAGCAATAGAAACTATTGGCCACAGTTTGTTAAAAGTGAGGAATTGATTTCAGCAGCTCTCTTTTAATTAAAAAATTAGGGATAAAAACCAAAAGCACCCTACAAGAATTCAGTTTTGAGAAGGAGCGGTGCACTTGTCATCTGGGAAAATCCGGTGGCAGGCAGCTAAAAATAGAGATCTCCTGAACCTCAGAAAACCGTGCCCACTTGTGATGGTTTTCCTCCACTCCAGCCGCACACAAAACCATCAAAACCTTTTCCTCTGCTCCTCTGTTTGGGCAACAGTTTAATTAAACATCATATGTGTGCCAGGGTAGCCACAAACAGGCCCTACTGATGAGCAGGCTCTGCAAGCCATGGCTGCAGTTTGTTTTCAGTGTTAAATGCTCATGAAAGTGGTGGCAATATTTAAAAACAAGGATGTTTTTTCATCTCCTGAATGGAAGATGGCCTGTGCCCGGGTTGTTACAGAGAGGCACTTAAAGCCCCTCAGGAGCCATGTGGTGCTGCAGCAAGGAGGATGGACACTTGTGCCAGGTCCAGTCAGCATCCTTGTTCTTCCAAACTACTCTGGACAAAGAGACTGGGGAACAGTTGGACTTGATGATCTTAAAGGTCTTTTCGAACCTTGTCCAACCAAGGCTGATTCTATGATTCTATGAAAGAGACACCCCTCGGTACCAGGTGGTGGGCTGTGCACACCTTGGGCATAGAGGTTGCAACAGCAGGCAGGGCATGCCTGTGCAGTGATATGCTGATTGAGGTGCAAGCGTTCAGTACACATGGTGTACTTCTCTTCCTCTCTGAACCCACAGCACCGGCAGATGCGGCACCAGGCACAGCATCTTTTTAAATGGTAGAGCATCTTCTGGAGCATCTCCACCTTTAAAAGAACTACCTTATAAGCTTGGGAGTCTTCATAGCCAGCTGAATAGACAGTCTCACCTTGTGTCTTGTGTCTGCTGCCTTGCACATGCAGAAGAAGAGGCATCCGAAACCAAGAAACCAAGCAAAGAAGAACACCATCAGCGCAGAGCATGCCTCTGGCTCACAGGGATGAGAGGGAAGAGAAAAGAAACAAAAAATGAACTGAACTTCTAAGGAGAAGTTCTATAGCATCTTTAAAGGAAGGAGGCAACAGCTATATGCAACATGTCATTCTGTTGGATCCTCTTTTCTCCCAGCAGATCTCCTTTCTCTTAACAATGGAGTACATTATTGCCCCTATAGGCTACCAAACATGATCAACTGATGGAAATTTTTTCACCAAGCGGGTCCATTTCTCTGGCATCTTGGATGTCAAGCATTCCTGAGGCAATGTGGTGAAAATGCAGCTCACAAACAGGCCATGTTTCGGGGCTGCAGTAAACACCAGTGCTACTCCCTCTTGGGGACTTCTCCTCCCTGCTCCGTAACCCAGACTGCGCCACAAAGGAGCAGATGCTGGAGCTGCTGCAATTTATTTTAATTCCAACCCCCGTCTTTTTCTTCCCCTTAACCCTCCCCCCCCCCCCTTTTTTTTTTTTTTTGATTTTGCGTGTGTCTGGGTAAATTTAGTTCCCATAAAAGTGAAGGACTGTCATCACCAGCTCTGGAGCCAACCATACTGCCGGCAGCTGTTGTGCGGGCTGTGCACACAAAGCCCCCGCCTGCACTTCAGTCTGTCCTCTCCAGCCCCATGCAGCCCTTTGGCAGGTCCAGGTCCTGACTCCCTCATCTCTGCCCCATGGTCTGGAGCCCCAGCTCAGCTCACATCACACAGCCTCCCTGCCTCCGCTCCTCCCAGCCCTCCCGATCCCCTCAGCCTGACTTGATCCTTCCTGATCACCATCTGCCCCATGCTGCAGTATGCTCCTCCTGAACTCCTCATCCTATCCCATCTCCTGCACCCTTCTGAGATAGGGCATCAAGGCAGAGGTTCTGTCCCTTCAATCAAGGCAGTATCCAAAGGGCAGCTGAACCCTGAGGGGCGACAGGACAAAGTCCTGCTGAGGGGTCTCTCCTCGTGCGGCGGATCACAATAAGATAGCTCTCTTTGCACAGGAATCTTGCCCAAGGGAGCTGCACATGGCCAGACAGAATGGCCATGCTGGAGAGTGCTGCAGCACTCCCCACTCCCAGCACCTCTGCCCTGTTCCTCCCCTGTGCTATGCAGCATCCCTTGGCTCCCTCTGGGCATCAATGGACCCTCCTCAGTGGGGTTCATCCCACCCAGGTCTGTGCCATCATGGATTCAGGGCAGGGGCCCAACGAACTCTGCTGGCAGCAGCCCTCTGCCTCTTCCATCAGTGAAATCCAAGAATTTGGGGCTTTTCCTGAAGCTTCTTGTGAAATGGTGCCTGGATTATGTGCGGGAGGAGTGTGTCCCCTGCAGAGCAGGGCCAGCCCAGCTTTTGTGTGCAGAGTCTCACCACCGGGCACCCTGGGGCACAGGGGAGGGCGCAGTGCTTGGGCTGAGAATCACAAAGCTCTCCTTTGCTGGAGACCAAGCAGAGCTTATGGTCGTCAACCAGCATCACTTCAGAGTCTCACAGAAGCAAACTGCTTTTCATTCAGGTGCCGAGGGACCCCATCCCACCCTAGGCAGTCCAAAGGGAACCAAGGGTAAGTGCCTCTCTCCACTTTCCCACAGCTCTTAGATCACAAGGGGATTCCTATTTCCTCCCCTAAACCATGAGATGGGTCTCAAAGCCTGGGGAACACTTCGCTTTCAGGGCTGCTCTTTAAATGGAGGAGTTTGAACATGATTTGTGTTCTGACACACCTTTGTTCGTGCCTCTGCATCCCTCTTCCCCTGATTGCTGGAATGGCCAAGTTCCCCCAGCTTCCTCCTGGCCTTTCTTACTCATGGCATTGCATCTGGTCCTACCTCCTGCAGTGTCTGGGTGACTCCAGCTCCTTTCCCTGCCCAGGGCTGGTTCCTGCAGAAAAACCAGCGTGGGTCTGGACTGTTTGGCTTCCTCCATCCTGCCTGCATGGAAACACTGCTCTCTGAGGCAAGGGGAAGGCAGGTCCTTGGTGATGGCTCTTCTCCAGACGGTGGGTTCAGCCTGTAGCAGAGGGTTGAAATTGCCTGGGGCATGGCCAGAAGGACTCAGCCCACCAGGAGCTTGCTCATGTCAAGTAACACCAGCAAGCACTGAGAGGCTCTTCAAAGCATCCAAACCATCTCTGCACCCACTCCCCTTCTGAAGCTCTTAAACACCTCAGACAGGAGACCCCAACGTCTCTACCAGTGTCTGCTGAGCTGGGAGAGGAGTACACATGAGGAACCCCCATAGAGGAGCAGGTAATTCTCAGCCTGTCGCTGGCCCTGCTCAGAGCTATGTCCTGCCAGTGCACTGCATTCCCATGAGGATGCAGTCTGCTGGCAAGCCTGACCAGTCCCTCTGAGCTGCTGGCAGGCTGTCCCTGTCGAGGACTCATCCTGCTCCTGATCCACTGGGAAGCCAACTGCACAGGCAGCCGGGCTGATCTCCTTCACCCTCTCCTGCTCTGCTGCACCACTGGAATCTCCTCCATCCAGAACTTCCAGCAACCCACACGGTGCTCCTGAAGCCTTGCCATGAGTTTGCCTGTGCCCCCAGCTGCCTCCATCCCTCTCCCCACGGAACAAGGGGTGATCCACATCTAAGGGGCTTGGAGGGGCAGCCTGGGGGCAGAGTGGGGTGAGGTGTTTGACAGGGGTCAGCACAACTTCACCTTGTATGGAGGAGATGGCTGGGAAGTGGTTAACACTTTGGTACTGGATTGATTTCTCCGGGAAGGAAGGAAGTGTCCTCACACAGAAAAAATGCAGAAATAACAGGGTTGGGTGTTTTTTTAATTTTTTCTTCTTTTTTTGGTTTTTCTTTTTTTAAAAATAGCTATTCTTTTTTTCCAGCCATCTGTGCCACTTGCAGCTGATGGGAGGGGGGATGGTGCTGGATGGGGGGAATCATTTGGGTTTGGGACCGATACTCCACTTACAGTCTACAAAACAAGAGAGGACATCTGTCCCCAGTGGAGTATTACGCACAGATCTAGGATTTTAGTATTGCGCTCACATCCAGTGCTATCATTACAGATGCGCAGAGTGGAGATGGTCATGCACAGTCCTGCACTCCCTCCTCCTTCCTGTCTTCTTTGTCTGCAATCCGCCACTGCTGCACCTGAGCAGCAGTGGGAAGCATGCCTCTGCCTGGGCCACAACCTGGTCCTTCACACCTCTGCAAGGCCAGCCATGGAGAACAGCTTCCTTCACAGACTGCAGGTCTCCAAGTTCTTTCAGGAGCAGCCCTCAGAGACTGCAAACTCATTCTCCTCCAGATAAGATGTCACTGCAGACAGCACCATCCCAAGTGCTAGTCATGTAGTGCTGCAGCTGATGTGCTGGCTACAGACACCCACCAAAATGCTCTAACTCCTGTTCAGTGACTCTGGTCACTGGCTACGCTCCTTGTTAGCATGTCATCAGCCAAGCATAAAACCTGCCAGGCTTGTTTGGGTGCTCCGCTGGTGCTTCCACAGGGATCACGTCGACTGGCACAGAGCAGCAGAGCCGTTGGCTGGGGAATGGCTGCTGTGAGCATCCCAAGGGAGCTCCTGCACAGGAAGAGTGTGCAGGAAGGGAGGAGGCTGCTTCTGCTAAAACTTGGTCCTACAGGGAAGACAGCGATGCTGAGGTGAGCCTCGGCTGGGATGCCCTTAGTCGCAGTCCTGGCACTGTCAAGGAGGCCAGAGGTCCTGGATGGGTGCTTGCTGGCCCTGCCATGTGCCCAGAGTGGGGTGGGCTCTGGCTGCGGCAGTGCCTCTTTGCCAAATGCTTTTCAACAAAACCTTCATCCTGACGTTGGCTTTTGCTTTTGGCGTGTCCCTCCTCTGCCTTGCCTGGTTATTTCCGACGGTGTGATCACCCATGCAGCATTTTCAATCCCACCAAAAGAGCTCATTCAAGTTGTTAGCGAATATTCAGACGAAGCAAGTTACTGCTCTTGTTGGCTCCAGCAGGACAGGACTCAGTTGTGTGCAATGTGCTCACAGTGTGAGGTCTTGAATAAAGAAGTGACCTGGGAATGCAGCTCTTCTGGAGAGGTCCTAGATCCCTTACTCCTGCCCTTGAATCTGGAGGGTAGAAGGTGGAGAGGAGAGGGGCAGGTGAAAGACGAACCATAGGAGGGAGAAGAGTTGAGTGAGCAGAGCATCCCGCATGTATTTTATTATCTATAGATAAATGTAAAGGTTTTCATGTGCCAACTGGAGGTTTGCATGTCGTCCAGAGCAGGCAAATGGGAGCCAGGTAGAGATGGCAGGGTAGAGAGGACTACCAGTGATTGGGAGAACCTGTTATGACAGCAGGGAAGTGAGCATGTGCCCCACGGTTTGTTACAAGCCCTTCTGTCAATTGCACTCACTTGCCTTGGGGCTTTGGAAGAGAGAAGCACCAGACTGGTGGCTACATCCCATGATTTACAATACATCTGATATTTCTAGCCCATTAATAAAACATGCAGTTGGCCATGAAAGGCACATCTGCCTATTTTGAAGACTATAATGGATAAAGCTCTGACACATGGATTTCTGTAAGAAAACTAGCGCTGTAAATAGCATTCCAAAATGATGTATTCCATCAAATTCAATGGGACAGTTATTGTATGCTAATTAAATACTACTGAAGTATTCAACGGTTGGATGGTGAATAAAGACACAATTTTAGAAAGCCACACAGTCCCTCAGAACACCCACAGACTCCCAAGACTTTTACTGCTGTCCTCAGCCTGCAACCAACTCTGATAAGAGGGTGTGGACAGGCAAGACAGGCTGTTCCCTTATAAACTGGATCCAGCTATCAGCGATATTACCTGAGGCAAGTCACCTGTCTGTCAAGACCTCTGGGGTCATGGGCACAGATGCAATCCACTGTCCAGGTGGTTTAATGATATCAAAGATTACACATCCTGTCTTCTGGAAATCAGGAAGTTGTGAATGCTCCATCCCTGGCAGTGTTCAAGGCCAGGTTGGACAGAGCCTTGGGTGACATGGTCTAGGGTGAGGCATCCCTGTCTGTGGCTGGGGTTGGAACCGGGGTTGGAGCTTTAAGGTCTCTTCAACCCAAACCAGTCTGGGATTCCATGATCGCTTGCTCCAGTTATTTGTTTTCTCTTGGGAGAAGAGCTCCACACACTCCTCACTGATGCCTCTTGCTCCTTCCCAGGGTGATTTCCTGTGTTGCTTTCCAAGAATTTCTTCACTTTAATTCACCCAGTCCAACCTTACTCTGCCTTTTGAATGTGTGTTTTGGGCCCTCCAACCCAGGCAGACTCTTACAGGCTACAAACAAGCAAAGAGATAAAGAAGGGTGAACTGCAAAGAGAACTCCAGTATTTGCCATGGGAGACGTGTGCTAAGAAAGACAGGTCTTGCCCCAGCTCTAAACTGACTTGCTCGAGGCCCTGGATGTTGGCTGCGGGGATGGAGAGCCCCAGGGGAGGTCCCAGGAGCAGTGCTGTGCTCCACAGTGCCACAGAAAACCCTTCTCCAAACTCCTGTGCTGTGGCAGACCAGTTCTCACACAACTCCAGCCTGTGGGGCTTCCTCCTCCTCAGCCCTTTTAACAGACAGACAGAAAGCTAATGGAGACAGACAGATTTCCAAATCTTCACTGGTGCCTGACATTACAACATATATGTAGGACCTCATTCCACCCAGCACCTTGATCTGGAAGCTTTCACATGATCCAGCCCAGGAGTGCTATGCTCTCTTTATAAGAGCAGTGTATTGATAGAGCCTTTGGACACTTTCAAGTCTGCTAAAAAGATGTTCTGAGGTGACAGATCTTAAGCAACACACAGAGCTGAGTGCTGCTCTGCTCTCCACACCCTTCCCTGCTGCCAGGGGAAAGCAGCCACTATCAGTGATAGCTGGATCCAATTTATTAGGCACTTCGAGGAGACATTCATCAGGCAAGGAGATAAATAATCTTCAGATGGAACAATTATATTTAATTGCCTGAAGATTATTTGTCTCCTTCCCTGATGATTGTCTCTGCTGAGAGCCTTATAAATTGGATCCAGCTATCAGCAATATTAACTGTGCTTCCCCTAAAGACTGGTCCAGCTGCCCAGACCAAAACACTGGGCTTGGAATAAACTTTCACTGTTACACATCGAAAATGATGCTGACTAGAGGCTTGTGTCTTTTTCCTAGCAGATAGACAGGTCCATGGTCTAGTGGCTGGGTTTTCTGCTCTGTGGTGGGTGCCTCCTGAGCTCAGCAGTGCTGCTCCTACTCCAGTGGCCCTGCTTGGAAAAGGCTTGAGGAGGGACGTGGTGAGCCCAGAGGTGGACTGTGAAGGGTTGCAGTGAACTGGATTTCGTTGTGGCTGGAGTACTGAAGAGGATGGTGGCATCTGTAGCATGTGATGGAGCAGTGACAGCGTATGCAGAAGTGTGCTTGTGCTGCCTGCAAGAGAAATGGTGACAGAGCCACATCTCAGACTGGAGAGACCTTCGGCATGTGTGTGGGCTCACTAATGCCTGTCCTAGTCAGTCTGTCAGCTCAACACCAGTAAACTGCAGGAGTGAGGCTTTTCCATGGAGAGAGAGAGACAAGGGTAGCCACCATATTCATGGTTACTCCAGGCCAGGACCTGGAATAAAGCTGGAACCTCCTCAACAGTCCAGGAGCCATCAACTCTGTACGTGTCTGAAATCTTGAAAATATCTTAAACATGGGAGAGGATAACTATTCTGTGATTCTATGATCCTCAGCTGGTGTAAATCAACAGATCTTCATTGACGTTGTTGGATGATTACTGAGACTTATGTCCTCTGACCCCAAAAATTTCTAGGGAGGGAGGTAATGACTGCAGAGCATTCCAGTGTTGCAAGAGATCTTCCTCCAGCCTGGCTGCGGGGAGGCTCTAACTCCAGGGGCTGGGAAGTGCAGGGATAAATGTCTGGGTGAAGGAAAGGAAAGGAAGAGAACACCCCAAGATTCCTCACTCTGCTTCCCAGTTTGAAGGTAAGCTGGAAACCAGAGAGGCCGAGCTGTAGAGACCATATTCATGGGGAGATCTCACTCTCCTGAACCTTTCTGAATGTGGAGGATGGATGGCTCTGGATTATGAGCACCATGATCTCTGATCTCAGCCAACCTCTGGGCACCCATGGAGTCCCAACACGTCTGCCAGGCAGGACTGAGCTCAAGTCCACACTGTGCACCATGGGAGCCATCAGCCACTCACCCCACATTGTCCATTCTCCTGTGTTGGGAAGACTTTGGGCTGTTGGCAATCAAGAGCCACGGGCAAGGCAACCTTCAGCTCAAACGCTGCCGATGCTCCGACAGACGAGCAGCGTCCAGACGTCCCTGAGCACAAGGCAGCGTTTGGTGGTGTGGGCTGGGTGCCAGCACTGTGTGCTCCTTCCTGCGAGCAGCACAGAAAAGACCCTGGAATCAACATGTTTACTGACAGACTCCTGCTCTGTTGGCCTGGTTTTCTAAGGAAATGAAGCTTGTGCAATCACATTGTCTGGGGGTGTCTGTTCCTAATAACTTCTCAGTCCACCAGCCAACTCCAATCTGATCTGACGGAAAGGGAGAGGTCTCAAAATATTGCGTTCTCCCAAGTGTCCCGGCAGTACACTGAGGTGTAGGTAACTTGGACAATGCAAGGAACGCAAGTATCTTCTGCACAGCATCATGGAGGAGAGCAATGATGCCGTGGTTGGTTGCCAGCAGGTAGCCCACAGCCCTGTTGGGAAGAGGACCACACCAGCAGTAGCCAGAGCTGGACGAGCATCATCAGCTAGGAGAAGCATGCATGTCCGGAAGGACGCGAGCTCCAGCTATGCAGAGCCTGGCGCTGCCTGCAGTTAGCGCATGTCTGGGCAGAGGAGGACGGAGTCTGCAGCAAGCCGTGGCTGCCAGAATGTGTGGAGCTGAGCACTGAAAAGCCTTCAGCTCCCCAGAGCGCCAGGGCTGAAGGATGCTCGACTGGAAGGTGTGTGATCCTGGAGGGCAGAGTCTCCCTTCTGCTGGGGATGGGTGTTTCCAGGAGTGGAGCTGTGGCGTCAGATCCTCCCCAAGGAGAGCGGGACCCATGGGCGCCCTGCACAGTGTCTTGCTTCAGTCTGGGCAGGATCTGGACTGTAGTGCCTTGTTTCTCCTCTCGTTGACTCTGGTTTAATTTGCTGAAGGTGCTCGATGATGCACATGGTCTCTCTAGCTCAACTCTGCCAGTAATACGAGCTTAATGGAGCTGGGGAGGACTTTTTTTTTTAAGTGCTATACAAACATGGTTTGTTTTGTAATAACTCTTCTTCTGTTCTGTTTTGATGATGGCTCTGGGATCTGAGGGACTCGGAGACAGCTCAGAGCAGCTCAAATTCCTCCCCACGTGCTATCAATTAACATCTTCATTAAACACCCAGATCAAAGCCCCTTCCAGCCAGAGCATGACAGCGCAAAAGAGCTGGGCTTCGTGAAGTCACCCACAATCGGTGACAAATAAAAAAGGGCTTTGTTTGTCCTGTACCAGCCACACATAGAAACGGGAGATCACAGCTCATGGAGGGAGGGAGTGTCCTCCCACAGCTCCTCATCACTACCTGGACCAGCAAACAAGACACAAGCCATGGTGAGGGATGAGGGACCTGCTGCATGTGTGCTTGCTGGGAGAGGCACTCTCTGCAGCAGCAGATCACCACCCCTTGTCAAATCACTGGTCCCACTGGTGCCAAGGGCATCTCTCCAGTTGACTTCATTGAGACTTGACCTCAAGTTGACCCAGCAAAGCAGGAGGGCTGGGAAAGTCATCTGGAAGGAGCCACCATCCCAAAATTGTCCAGATGGCTGTTTCCTAGAGTCTCTCCAGTGTGTCTTCTAGCTCTATTTTTACTGAGCCTGTGGGCATTCAGGAATCCCAGCTCCTGGTAGAGTACAAGCTGCTTGTCTGTACCACCGCACACATCCCTGTGTGACCAGGCCTGGCCAGCACAGGGCTACAGCTTTCTGCTAGCATGGCTCCACCTCAGCTTGCCATGGCAGTGAACCCTGAGCTGGTCAACACCACACCCTGGGCTTTGTACAGATATCTGTGCTTCACCCTGGTGCAAAAAGGTACGTTTCCACTCACAGTCAAAACACCAAAACCTGGGATTTCAATCCCTGCGACAGCTTGCGTGCACTGTTAATCCATGCTCAGTGCTCAGCCTAGAGAGAAGAGACTGCAGACAGGGTGTCCCCCTTGCAGCCCTTCTTAGATGGCAAGAAAGCCCAACCCCTCAGTGAGACCTGGCAGCAGCGGGTCCCACCATGCAGACAGGCTGCCCAGCTCTCCCTTCCCACCCTCCTTCCTGGGTACCACCACCTCACTGTAGTTCTCACTTCGCGTTTGTGACGGACATGGCAGGAACAGGCAGCCACAGCGAGAGGATGCAGCTGGGCACAGCAAGGGCTTGCCCCCCAGCCTGGTGGTGTGATCCATGCTCATGTTTTACTCACACTGACTGCAGGATGAAACACTGGGACCCTGGCACATTCTCCTTCCTTTGCTTCTGTGCCCAAGCACACATGGCATTTTTGCCTGTCCTCCCAAACCCACCCAGGGGATGTTTTCTTTAAACCTATGTGGATCTATAATTAGTTGGTCGTTTCACGCATCCTTTAAAATAAACTTAGTAGACTTTCGCACCTGGTTTCTGCTTGCTGGTGTCATTACAGGACAAACTGTGGGCAGAGTGAAGCTCAAGCATGCACAGAAGGGGTGCCCTAATCTAAGCCATACTGTTGTATGAAAGTCTCCACCCCATGACCTGCTCAGCTTTGCACTGATGGACAGCACTGGTGAGAGGACTGGGCAGGGTTTGTTCTTCATATAGATCAATTATCTGAGTGTGTTGCTCATGAAGGAGCAGCAGCAGCATCCCTGGGTGTGGGAATAGCACAACGCTTGGGGACATAACATCTCCCAGTACACTTCTCCACCACAACACGCACCCATGAACCACAGCACACATTGCTAATCCTTTCTGGGACACTTCACCCTTTTCCACCTCTTTCTGCAAGGAGCATGGCCAGGAGCTTGGTGGAGTGGATTCCCAGGATCTCAGTGGAAGCACCTAGTGCATTTAATTTGAGGTATTGCTGTTGGAAACTAGCTGTCTTAAGGGAAAACACTGGGAATCAGGTCAACTGATACCATCCTGGCAGTGGCATTGCAGGTCTAGGAATGTGGTCCAGCAGTTCGGAAACAGTCAAAGAGCAAAATCATACTTTTGTTGCTATCTTAAGATCAAATTAAACTACTTCAGGACAAACACATTTGCACCTCCAAAGATTCTTTGGAGCCTGAGTCAGCACTGTGCATGCTTCAGCTTTAAGAACTTAAAAGCTTTGAGCATGTGGTCTACAATCTATTGCATTAAGCTGGAGCTTGAGGGAATAACTATATGAAAAGTGTTGGTTTAACACATCATCTGTTGGGTTTTTCTTTTACCTTCCCACCAAAAAGGCAGTTTTAGTCATAATATAGCTGTCACAAAGGACTGGTTTCAACACATGGTATCCTTCAAAAGTTCTGAGTTAGGACAAACCTGTAGATAGGCACTGGCCTGTTTCTGTGTTCCGGCTTTTCAAGTGAAAATAAGTTTGGTAAAAAAAAAAAAAAAACACACCACCTTTTTTTTTTTTTTTTTTTTTTTTTAAGTGGAAAATAAAATAAAGCACTGGTGCTCCCCTCATGAATTTTTATCTTTGTATTTTCAGTTCCTGTTTTCACTATGTTTTACTTTGCACATCTCTTTGGGAACAGACTTTCTTGTGTCCTAGGAATTTTCATGGAGTGGAAAGAGCTGCTTCCTGCCTAGTCTATAGGTGGGTTTGAAGAACCTGAAGCCAAAAAATCCTAGACACACCAAAGTCAGCCGGAGCTTTCCAATGGTGCTAATGTTACCAGGACTCTCATCTCCTCCAATCCAAGTGTCTTTGTGGCTGGGAAATTGCAGTCTTTCTCTAAAATCTGCATTGTCCAGCCTGATTCCACATGGGAAGTGGCTTTGCCCACAGCGTACAGAGTAGACCAGTGTGTGGTTTCTCAGAGAGACCTGGGCTGTCTGACTGAAGGCCACTTGACAGCAAGCCTCAGGCCAACAGTGTTTTTGCTCAGTGGCTGCTCGGCGAAGCTGCATCCTCAGTGGGCATCTGTGCTGGGGATGGAAAGTGTGGGCACCCCGCAACTCCTTGAGTCACCCAGCATAAATCTGATCACACCACATTGCAACACGGCAACTCTATTTATAAGCTACGTGGGTAAACAGTCCATGGAACTGCACAGTAATTGTACAGAGTTCCTACAGATGATAGAACTTAGTCACTGCATGTGCCAGAATAGCCCTGGAACTTCTACAATGTGTTTTGGATGCTTGCTTTCTTTCTCACCTCCTGTTTGAAGGAAGAAAGGCTTCCACTGACTTAACAGATCACACTCAGAGCATCTCTCCTCTGTGGACAGTGCAGCTGCTTTATAGAAAGGGTACCTCTTCAGCTTTTCCCCATAACCAGAACTAAGGACAGACATAGAAGTCCAGGTTAAAAAAAGGAAGGAGAAAAAGGCAAAAAAGGAAACAGCATCAAACACCTTCTATGTTTCAGATGCAGAGAGCCAAGCCTTGGGCAATACAAAGCTGGATTTGTGTCTGATAAACTGAGCAGCTCCCTTTGGATGTGAGAAAAGAACTGCAGATGCTTTAGAACTGATGCCAACAAGCTCCTGATTTTGGGGAGGAAATTCAGTGTCCCAGTTCAGGTTTATGATGAAACCATACACTGTGAGCAAAATGCCATGCAGGCATGTCTCTTCTGATGATGTATATTAATGCATCCATTAACCTTCATGGAAGTGTGCCAGTTTTCTCCTCCTGAACCTCTGGACCTGGGTCTACCTCCAAGTGGAGGGAGGAGATCTGGTTGCTAGACTGGACAAGTTGATACCCAGATGAGGTTTTCAAGGATGCCCCATCCACCAGGATGCGGGGTTGTCTGGGTTAGGTGGGTATATGGTACAGCTGTCGTGCACGGTGTCTGGGGCCATTTGGAGGGGGTTGCATGCTGGAGGTGCTCACCTCGCCCTGGGTGTGCTGGAGAAAAGTGAGTGCTCCAAGCAAAATGATGCCTCTTTCAGCTCCAGCCCCATTGCTTTACCATGCCAGGAGGGAGCAGGGCCAAGTGCTCTGGGGATCTTCCTCCATCACCTGTGCCATGGCACACATGCCAGTGAGAGCCAAGCTAGGTCCTCACTGAGAAAGCCCCTTCATCAAACCTCCGCCACCAGTGTGAGGAGACCAGGGCAAATGCTGTCAGTCTTTGTGCTGCTGAGGACAGCCCTGGCTCCTCCTTGCCTGACAACACATATTGTCATGCTGTGCCATTGCCCAGAGAGCCATCATGAAGCTGGTGGGAGGTCGTCAGCCCTGTGCCAGCCTTGCTTGGGCCACTCGCTGTCAGATGCATGGCTTTGGGTTGGAGAAAGAAGGGAACAGAGAGCAGCTGAGGCACAGGGTGGTGAAGAAGTGACAGAGCAAAGCTTGATCCACCTAACTCAGAGCCTCAGTGCCCCTTAGGGCCTTGAGCCACTAAGTCCCAGTCAACTGTAACACCAGAGCATGCATGATATAGCCTTCAAATATTAAAAACCAACCTTCATGTAAACAGCTTATGACTCCAGGCTCGTTCGAAGAGCCACATAGGCTCCCCACAGCCCTCAGCACTGAAGTGACAGCCTTAGAGACTGCCACATGCAGAGGCTACAGTTTGTGATCTTGCTCCTTGGCTATGGGGAAGGGCAGGAGAGTGAAGACTTCGAGACCTGTTAGAAAGAAAACAGTGGGATGTGCCCATCCAGGGAGAGAAGGAGAATGTGAAAGCAATCTTCCAGTACCTCAGGGGGGCTACAAGAAAGCTGCTTTAGGGTCCCCTCCAACTCAAACCACTCCATGATTCTATGATTCCCTGAAAAGATGAAACCACCTTGCAAGTGCCATTCTTCAAGAAACACTGCGCAGCAGAGACTGCCCCAGAAATCCCTCTTCTTCCCAAGGCCCTCTTTGCTCTGCTCTTCATGGTAGTGCCACCTCATCATGCATCATTTACCAGCGTAGGACAGATGTGTCCATAAAGTCCAACTCACAAGGCTGAAGATGTGCTTGGTGAAGGGGTGAGGCTTCTATCAGGACATCACATGTCCCAGCGCTGCTCATAGAGGGGTTTCCTACACAACTGCTATGCAGCTTCTACCCTTCCCACTCTGCCTCCAACACTGCTTCTACCCAGACCTCTGCTCTTTCCCTCTTCCTCTTCCAGGAGAGGGAAGGAGGTCCCATGGAACCATGTACGGCTTTTGTTCCCGGCAGCCGAGTGATACATCCTACTATGCAGCCAGAGAAACTCCTGCAGAAAAGCACTGCCCAGCCAGCAAGATCCTCCCTGGTCGAGGGCTCTGCATAGAGAAATGTGGGGAACCAGGTCTAGCTGCAAAGCTTGCCCATAGCTTGCTCAGCCAAAGAGCACCCAGCTTTGGGTCACAGCTTTATCTGTCTCGATGGCTTCTACGAGAAGAGAACAATTGCTTAAGAGAAGGCCTTTCTCCCCTCTGAGCAAGAGCTGCATGGATCCATGCTCCAGAGCATTGGGTACACAGATGTAGTGTTCAGTTCATAACCCTGCTCTAATACTTAAATCACTCTGTGACTTCCAGAAAACCACATAATAGTTTTCCACCAGTTGTGCCTTCCCTCTCCTCTGCCCCAGGCTCTGACCACCAGTAGGTGATGCATGTAAACAGGCTTTTGCTAGGGAAGGGCTCCTGCCTCTTCAAAACGTCGATGCCCATCAATGCCGAACAAGGGGAACCTCTGCACTCATAACCTACTTCTTCCTTGACCTGGAAAAGTGGGATTGGTTTGGACTTGAGGCAGGAGACAAGTGAAGGGCAAAGGAGATGGGAGAAGTGCCTTTCAAATGTTCCTTTGCCTCTCACCTCTGCATCCCATGGTGGTGTCACTGATGACTGAGGTCAATGCAGTGCAGCTGACTTGCACCAGCTGAAGGGCTGGCACACAGTCCTCCCCTATGAGTGCCTCTGACACGGGGTGGAGAAGGGCTTGTGCTGGGATATATCCCTGCCTGCACTGCAGCAAGGCGAGGAATGATGGACCTTCACCCCAGCACTCTGCAACAGGGTCTGCCGCCCGCCCCAAACCCCTCCACATAAAGAGAAGGTGAATGAGGTGGCTGCTAAAGGGGCATCAACAACATGGGTCTCACCTCGCCAAGGGCCACAAGCCCTGCACCTTGCTTGGAAGCGTTTGTGTCAGTGGCAATAGAGTTGTGAGCTCCTGCTGCCTTCCACTCTCTATTGGTGTTCTTCCCTTGCGGTCTTCATGCACTTCACTGCAGATGCTCAGGGCCTCCGACCATCAGGTGTCCAACACCACATGGAGGTGGCAGCTTTTGCATACCAAACTTATTTTACTGCCTTACAGAGCAACACAGCCCAGAAAAAAACATTTTTAACTTGCACTTTGCTCTTACACATGGGATTTAGGTGTTAATATAAGCCTCCACTGAGAGCATCCACAAAATGCTCCTGGGAAAGGTAAGCCCAGCCCTTGACAGGACCAGTTTGGGGGACGGAGGAAAGCTATCCATCAAGCCACAAGAAGGAACAGTGCTACGCAGTCAGCAGCAGTCATCTTTCTTTACTATGGACCACATGAGATCAGAAAAATAACCTTGTTAACAAGAGACCTAGTAGCTAACAAAACGTCATGCTATAGGACATACAAGAGAGGCCAAGCACAATTACCAGAACAAAATAGCAACCGAGGAGGCAAGGAAACCCCAGGGTGGCGTGCAGGGTGCTGCAGGAGATGATGCCCTATAGCAAATGTGGTATCAACACGGCTGTGTGCACCCCTGTGTGTGCATGGGGTCAGCTGCCTTCAGAACAAGTCAAAGGGTCTTCACCTCCTGCACAACTCCAGTATCTCCAGCACAATGATTATAAACTAATCTTCACAGGAAAAAAAAAAAGAAAGAATTGTCCCAAGAACTATGTGCAAGGATTGTTCCTCCAGGTACAGTGAAAGGAGGGCAGATGGGAAAACACCCTTCTCAGTGCTGTCCCTGGGACTCCTGCCCACTCCTCACTGACACCACAGCCCTCCCCAGCAACCCTCTGTGGCTTCGCCTTCAGTGAATCCCCAACAGGTCTTTTCAGAAAAAGAAGAAAGGAAAAAAAAAAGGTATTGCTGCTTCTTCTTGTCATATTTTTCCTCTCTCTCTCTCCCTCCTTTCCCCTTAAAAATGTTTACTTTCAGAAATTCCATTCCTGCAGAGATTCCTCCCAGGCTCTGAGGTCTTCGCGCTCCACCCTCCTCTTCTGCAGTCAGAAAAACTGAGTCTTGATGTCTCTTTGGTTGAAAAAAAAACCAACAAAATAACACAAACAAATAACACACAGCCCAGTATGATCCCATCCACCCCACGACGCCTGATGAGAGGGTGTCTGTGGAAGAAGGAAGAATTAGAGACAAGCTGTCTGCTCTCTGGAAGCTGAGGTCCCCACGCTGCCTGGCCGGCTGTCCTGCTCTCATACAGTGGTCGCTGGCCCGTACTGGAGCACCAGAGGGGATGTCTCCTTGATCCGGACATAGAACTGCCCCTCAGGCCGGGTCGTTTGGAGGGGCAGAGGCAAGAAGTCATCGGGAAGCCACTGCTCACTGTCATCGGAAGCAAACACCAGTCCAAAGTGCTCCAGCTGCTCCTCGCCATAGCAGAAGGCGGCCGAGCCACCCAGAACACTGCGGGACATCTCATTCATCTCGAGCACCACCAGCTTCACCACCTCCCCAGCGGACGTCTGGCTGGTGATGTGCAGCTGCAGGAAGAGAAGAGAGATGAGATGTAAAAGGGAGAAATGGACGTAAGTGCGAGGAACGAGGAGGAACTGTGGGCTGGAGCCAGCACACGGTGTGTCCTACAGCGGTGATTAGGAGGGTGAAGAACTGCCACCCCGTGGTGCCCAGTGAGCAAATGGCAGCAGCCCGACGTGGAGCTGTGGGCAAATTGTGCCCCAGGATACCATAACTCCTGTACTGCTTCCTTGCCTCCACTACACTGAGTCCTTACAGCTCAACTCTTGCATGTGGTACCTACACTCGCCTGCTCAGCTCAGGCTGCTCACCATCCCATTATCTGTCCTGGAGAGGGATAGTCCCAGCACTGCTCCTGGAATCTGTATAAAGTCCCCCTCATGAGCAGGATCCAGACCATCAGACCAGCTAAACCACAATGGCTCTGCCAAACTAGTGGTGCTGAGCTGAAGCCTCTTTGGGAAGTGGCGCTAGATTTCATCCCATTTACAAGCTCGAGGTTCTCCCACCAGCAGCTGTCCCTCTGTTTCCTTGGGGACTGCCCAGGAATCCCAAATACAGCCAAGAAAATGAGCTCATCTCGGATTCTGGGTGCTAATGACCATTGGGAGCCTGCTACTTGACTTAAAAGGCCCTGAAGCAGGACATCCATCCTCACCCAGGCAAGGCGATGGTTTCCTTTGGCACATTGGTAAGGGCTTGTGGCAGTGACTTGGCAGGGTGGTCCAAGCCCTCAGTCCGCGTGAGACCTGCCAGCTCCCAACAACCACTGCAGGGCTCAGCTGATTTACACTAGCCCAGGAGCCTTTCCTTTTAACTTGCTTTTCTTAAAGAACATCATAAAACGCTTCCAAACAGGCATGTCCAGAGCTTTGCAACTTCAAAAGCCACGTGGGCAGCCTGCCAGGAACCCAAAGGCTGCACTTCAGTGGCATAGAAATCTATGGAAATTTCTCCAATGGAAAATAAATACTGTGAGGCAGATTCCCCCCTGCTCCTAACACCCTGCTGAGTGTGGAGACACCAGCTATCAGAGCTGCCCAGCAAAAAAATCCATCTGCCCTTGGCTCTGTCCTTCCTCTGCCATTTTATGGGCACAATGCACTCAGGCTGCTCTGTCAGCCTTGGCTCTGGGCATTGGGAATGTTGGAAGGGATATTTCAACAGGGGAAGAAGCTTCATGGTGGGAGGAAAGGAGGTGGCAGAGACAGAGGGGGGCCTGCCCAAGATGTGTGTCCGGGAAGACCCATGGGGCATCCCACCCAGAGCAGATGAGGGTGACTGGAGATGCTGGGTCAGCTCTCAGAAGCAAAGTCCTCATGGAGAGCAACCAGGTCACATAGCAGCTCCGGCAGACCCCAATGCCTGAGCGAGGAAGCAGCTTTGCCTGCTCCCTTTCATGAACTGGAGACAAGTGGCTCCTGCTCTCCTTTCCTCAAAGGCACACATGGCTGGAAGGTGGGAACACAGACCCTGGGGTGAGCGGAGGCTGTGGGAGGGCCAGGGCCGGGCCAGGGGTGTGATGGCTGGATTTCGTCTGCGGGGCTGATGTGGTTGAACACGAGGCAGTGGTGAAGGAAACTCCTCTATGCGACCTTTGCTCACTGCCTGCCCACTCTGGCTGGCACTAACCTACTGAACCATGGGCTGAGAGCTGAACCACAGCTCTGATGCCTTGTGCCCCCAAAATTCCCGATCCTGTGGCCCTGGCTCATCCCCTCTGCAGCTATCACTCTTGAAGAACCATACACACTACCCCTAGGCAGGGACACAGGGATTCAGGGCAGGAGTGCTGCGAGTATCCAGGGGACCTCACCCCTGGGATGGTGGAGGATGGAGAGGGAAGTGTCAGGTGAGGGGCACGTGAGCCCCTCCTGCCCACCTCTCCATCCTGCCAGCCCTTTCCATATGTGCCCAGCAGAGCTGCGGTGCTGCCCTTTGCAGGCTCCAGTACCTTGACATTGATCTCTTTGGAGAGTCCAGTCTCGTACTGAGGGCAGACCCGTAAGGTGACAGAGCCCAGCTTCTTCCCTTGATCACCCAAGCACCCAGGCTGCTCTGACTGCTCCTGGAAGTTCTGAGTCCACTCGGCCGAGCGTGTCCGGAAGAGTGGCTGGGAGCCCTGTGTGCTGCGGCCGCACTCGGGCCTATGTGTCACCGCAGCACCCAGCCTGCGCTGGCTGCAGTGGCCCGTGGTCCTGCTCTCCGTCGGGGAGCTGTCGACAGAGCCAGGGCAGGACTTCCTGGCTGCCTGGCAGAGCGGTTTAGGGAAGTCCAGGCTGCTGGTTCGGACACAATATGCCTGCCGCTTCTCCGTGATGTGCAGCAGCTCGATCTGTCGGCTGGGCAGCACGAAGTCGCTGTCATAGAGCTCAGGGGGTGGCTGGGGCTCCTCCGCAGGTGGTGGTGGCAGCGGTAAGGGGGTCTTGAGCTCATGGTTCTGCAGGACGTCCGGGGCGCTGTCCTGCAGGGTGCGGGCAGCCCTCCTGCCACAGCACTCGGGCCCCAAGGAGGAGCACACCAGGTCAAGCTCCTTTGGGCTCTGTGCCCTGCTGGAGTCGTAGTCACTGTCAGTGGCCAGGAACACCTCCGAGGAGCCCTCCTCATCCGACAGCCCATGTGAGTCTGCAAGGGGTGCAAGAGAAGCAGAGGTTCAGCCTTGGTGCTGGCAACCACAGCTGAGGGGTTGGACTCATTTGCACCAGATGGAGTCCAGGGAAGCCCCGGGGTGCTCAATCCCTCGCTTTACACCCATCCTGCGCTTCCCAAGACACAGGCAGAGCAGGTCCTACCCTAAATGAGGCCATCTGCCCTGCCTGTATCTCCACGGTGCAGGGGCAGCTCCAGAGCCCACCAGGCAGGAGCTTCACAAAGCCAGGTCCTTACCAGAGTTGAGCTTACGGCTGGTCTCTGGTGAGGGTGCCGGGGAGGTAAGGTACTCGAGGTGGGATGAGGTGGACCGGGTTTTCTCCTTCATTGCACCTCCAGCCTCACTGAGGAAGCCACTGAGAGACACCCCACAGGAGGGCTGCTTGTACCGGGCATGTTGCAGCGCATCCATAATCCAGCGCATCTCGCGCCAGATCTCCTCCATTTGCTGCCAAAATAGGACAGGATGGATCCCTTTCAAAAAGCAAACAACAGCAACAAAAAGGTCCCACAGCAAAACATGGGCTCTCCCACACACCTTTCCAAAGAGGCAAAAGGGGGAATCCCTGAGCCAGGAAATCCCAAAGAAGTGCTCTCAGGTGGGAAGATGCTGCTTCTACCACTGCTGGTTCAAGCAGGGGTGCTGGGAAAGGGGTAATGTGAGGTGCTCTTTCAAACAGCCATCCCAAAATGCACTTCCAGGCCCTTTTCTAGCAAGGTGGGGAGCTGCAGAGCAGGAGCCTTTGGCTCTCCCGTCAGGATTTTTAATGTGACTGTTGCTGCACAAAACCCTGCCTGCTGCTGCCCCGCAGAGAAACCCCACAGGGTCCCAGCCAACAGGACCAGTGAAGAGCCCCAGTGCAGATGCTTCTGCATCTCATCCAGGACATCACTGTCCTGGCTACATCCCTCAAGCACAGTCAAGTTCAGCTCCTTCCCAGCACGCTCCCACTGTGAGCACCTGGATATAGTCCTGAACCTGCTGGTGCCTCTGCTTTGCAGTGGAGAGCTCAGCATCGGAGAAGGCTTCTCTGAGGCTCTGCTGAGAGAGTAGCGACTCCAGCTCCAGGAGTGCAGATACCTGACAGTACTGAGTGATGAACTCCCGGTCATATGTGAAGAAGTGGACTGAGGAATAGAAAAAAAAGGGGGGATTGAAAAACATCAGGTATTGGCTGCGGATGCCCTACAGACTCCCCCCAGCTCACTGAACACGGGGAAGAGGGACTGCTGTCCTCTAGTCTTCCTGGAGAGCCCTCAGCATCCCCCTCCATCCCTCCTCTCCTGGAGAAGGTGAGGGAGCTCCAGCACACCCCACTGCCCATCCCAGCTCTCAGGAGGTCTCAGTGACAAGAAGACCAGCGAGGTTGGTTTTTGGTACTCCCTCTCCTCACCTAGCTCGAAGATCTGCAGCGGCAGCGTGAGGAAGCCAGAGCGAGGGGTGTAGGGGTTGTTCTGGCCTGGGGCGGTGCAGACATCATCTGATGGAGGCAGCAGCAGCAGGAAGGAGACCTGGTCCCCAAAGTCCAGCACTTCTTGGCTGTACAGACGGAAATCTTTGGCCTGCAAGAAGACACTGCAGTAAGGCTGCAAACATCACCTGGTGGGCCCTCCAGCAAGTGCTCATCCACAGTGGAGTCCTCAGGGACCGCCTGAAGCCAGGGGACATTGCTGTTTCAGCACACAGCCAGTGCTGCTGGCTTCTGGCATAAAATGCACACTTCCTTATCTCTCTTACTTCTAAAAGTCTCTCTACCTCTTGCAATGGGATGTTCACCAGGGTCATCAGCTCCTTGATGGCCACTTGGAGCTCCAGAAATAAGTGGTTCTGGGAGGTCTCAGCCTCTGGTTCTGCAGGAACAGGCTCCTCCAAGCTGACCATCTTCTGCAGCCATTCCCACTCCTCCCTGGAGAAGGGCAGAGAAAGACGAGTGAAGGAGGGAGCAGCTTAGGATGTACCTGAACATGTAATAACTACAGGAACTATATTTGGTCAGCCATTCCTCCCCCAGACAGTGCAGCATCCCCAGGGATGAAGGAACTACAGTGGTAGAGGGGGACCTTGGTCTGCTGCAGATCCAAGCTGCCCTGCATGGCAGGCAGTGAGGCTGAGAGAGCTGGGCTGGTTCAGCCTGGAGAAGAGAAGGCTCCTTAAGGGGAGACCTTAGAGCAGCTCCAGTGCCTAAAGGGGCTACAAGAAACCTGGAGAGGGGCTTTGGGCAAGGGCCTGTAGGGACAGGCCAAGGGGGAATGGCTTTAACCTGCCAGAGGGGAGACTGAGATGAGCTCTTAGGCAGAAGCTCTTCCCTGTGAGGGTGTTGAGGCACTGGCACAGGGTGCCCAGAGAAGCTGTGGCTGCCCCATCCCTGGCAGTGTTCAAGGCCAGGTTGGACGGGGCTTGGAGCAACCTGGTCTAGTGCAAGGTGTCCCTGCTCATGGCAGGGAGTTGGAACTGGATGAGCTTTAAGGTCCTTTGCAACCCAAACCAGCCTGGGATTCTATGGTTCTATGGCTCTCTGAATTAGATGCTGCTGTCAGGATATGAAGAGCAGAAGCAGGAGGTGATGTGGGCTCTTAGGCCTAATGGAACAGAGGAGCCTGGCTGCTCTGCAAGCCCCACCTGGAGATGTTGGGATTAGAGCGAATCTTGACGTGGCACAGGATGTTGGGGAGTTGCTCTGGCACCAGCACTCGGATCTGATCCACAGCACTGCAGAGCTTCAAGTAGCCCAAGTAGAGGCCCGGGGAGAGGGCATGGCTGCTCCGCTGGTGGTAAGCCAGCTTGTCCTGAGGAGAAAGGCACCACTGAATGGAGCGAGCTCTAGCAGGGGGGCTCTCCCCTGCCCTGGTGCCGGCTGCCATGGCACAGCCAGCCCAGCCAACAGAAGGGAAGCAGCAAAGTACAATCCGTTGCTGCCTGATGAGCCTGGCACCAGCTTGATGCCTCCCCTTGAAGCTACACAGGGTTTCTGCAGGCTGGCTGTGCTCCGCTCCCCCTCTGCCTGCAGCCAGCACTGAACCCTTGGTGGCCCAAGGAGGAGCAAGAGTGCTGGCAGTCCCGCAATTGAGCCAAAGGCAATTCCCTGCAGCAACAGCACCGGGCAGCACCTGGATGGAGATCAGCAGCATGTCCAGAGCAGTGGGCTCCTCCGGGGAGGACACGGACTTGCGACTGCTCTGCAGCTTGCAGACGGGAACCCAGCGGACACTCTCGAAGGTCTGGTTGGTCTTCACCTCCTTCAGAGTGACGATGAGGATATTGCCCTGCTTGTCTTTGACAGGCTCAAAGAAGACCTGCCCCAGGTCCTGGATACCCAGCAGCCCCTGCACAAAAGGATGGGAGGGCAGGAGAAAGACAGTGTCAGGTGACATCCTCAAGTCACAGTGCTCTGTGGGACGGGGCACCTGGGACATGACTGGCCAGGTTGGATGGGGCTTGGAGCAACCCGGTCTAGTGGAAGGTGTCCCTGCCTGTGGCAGGGGGTTGGAACTGGAGGAGCTTTAAGGTCACTTCCAACCCAAACCAGTCTGGGATTCTATGACTGGCAGCTGCCTGCTGGAAAACAACCTGCCTGATGAAACACCCACTGACAGCTCCCAGCCTTTCTGCATGAGATTGCCACGAAGCCAGACATCTCATGTACTAGAGAGGACGAGGCAGGGGCATCCCAAGCTGCCGCTGACCGAGCCCTGGGCAGGACCGGCAGAGCCTGCAGCTTTCCTGGCTGCAGCACGTCCACGTGCTGCTCCCAAGTGCCCCACAAGAAGCACTTGCTCCCCATCCAGACCACCCTCACCTGCATTTGAGAGATGGCCAGCAGCATCTTGAAGCGTGTCTGCAGGATGCAGGAGCAGGATGACTGGGAGACGGTGACACACTGCCGCAGCCACAGGATCTCATCCCACATACATGACACCTGCAGCACACCAAAGGACTGTCACCACTGGCTGCCGCTGCTTCACACGAAGGTGTCTTGGGGAAATCCATTTGCCTTTCTGTTTGAGCTGGATTAAGGATGTGCCTGAACAAATATTGCCTCTGAGCAGGGGTTAGATTTCCAATGCCACAGGTACCCCAAGAGCCTGTACCTGAGGTAAGTACCACGAGTGTCCACTCAGACATCTGTCTTCATCTAGGATTAAGACCTTAAGTTTGAGTAGAAGATAGCCAAGGGAAGGAAGGAGAAGGTAGCCTTCTCCTTCACTAGGAGCAAAAGATTTTGTCCCTGAGCTGCCCACCTGCCCTTTCACTAAGCCTAACGACAGCAAAGACCACAGCGCCCTGCACATCCTGCTTTGTACAGCAGAGGCAGAGCTGCCGTGGCAGGATCAGTTAAACAGCCAAGAAGCTGCTGGCATCCCTGCAGAGAGGCAGCAAGCATCCACTGTGGTGGTAATGGTGCATTGTCCCACCTTTGGACTTCAGGGGCTGGGCTGGAAATGCCATTCCTTAGTGGCTTCTTGGTCCAAGCCTGCGCTGCCGCAGCAGCCGGGGTGGAGGGAATCTGCTGCCATCTGAAGGCAGCAGTGGTCCATGGTGGCCACTTGGCTCACCCGGGGCTGCTACTGGTTCTTGGCATTGCTCAGCCCTGCAGTGGTACAGTGGAGGTCCTGGAGGCAGCACTGGGAAGCCCAGGAGCCACCAGATGTTGCGTTGCCTGGTGCTCACTTTGTGCACACGGGGTGTCCCCTGACACTTCTCCCAGCCCTGAATCAGACCCAACCAGCCCCAGTGAGAATGCTCAAAAGTGATGGGCACTGCTGCCTCCACAGGCAGCACTGGGGAAGGTGCTGCAATGAAGGTGCTCTACGGATCGTGAGGCTCTTGAAGGACAGTGTACAGGGTGGTGGCCATCACCTCAGCAGCATCTGGGGTGTCAGCGTTCAAGGCCAGGTTGGATGGGCATTGGGCAACCTGCTCTAGTGGAAGGTGTCCCTGCCCATGGCAGGCAGTTGGAACTGGATGGGCTTTAAGGCCCTTTCCAACCCAAACCAGTCTGGGATTATATTGATTCTTTGTGTGTCAGGAGACACACTGCTGCCATGTTCCAGCACACAGCACAGGGTCCCTAGCCAACCCACCTTGGTGAACCAGAGAAAATCCTGCATGAGCAGGCAGGAGTAGGTATCATCAATCTCCACCACAGGGATCTGGTCTTCATGGGTCACCAGGATGTTGTCGTCCTTGTAGAAGATGGCCGTCAGGTAAAGGCCCCTGCATGGGAGAAAAGACAGGCTTCAGCGTCACCCCCGGCTGCCAGCTTCATCTCCTAAGGGTCTCTCTCCCCAGGGAAGAGGAGATGCCCTGCCCTAGGTCCAGCTTCTCCTCAGCAGCCTGTGTCAGAAGAGGCACAAAGCTAGTACAGGAGCAGGAACAGGAACCCAGTGCTGCCAGTGAGGCAAACTTGGCTGCAGCCGCAGCTGATGCCCCCAGCACAAGGGAGCAGGATGGGGCCGGGCCTGTGCAGGAGACACACTGTGGGTGCCTGCAGGGCACGGGTGAAGGTGGGCAGTGAGGAGCTGGTGGGGTCTAGAGGAGGATGGAGTCTTGGGTGATACTCAGAGATCAGGTACGGGGCTTGGCCAGTCCAAATGGAGACACCAAGGAGAAACGTTTGATTTCTTGGCAATGGGAACCCTCTCTGCTGACACCACCAGCTTGCTCAAGGCCAGGACCCACTTCTGCACACCCCCAGACTCCGCAGGCGCACACAGCCCCGTGTGCCCACTGGGAGAGGGGCTCTCCACCACACCAGCCTCTCACCGCTTCAGCGTCTTGAGGAACTTGCTGCTGGAATGGAAGAGGTGCTTGAGGCTCTTGGAGACCGAGTGTTTCCTGCTCTGGGGCTGGTTCTTGCAGGGCTCTGGGGAGCAGAGAGCAGAGGATGCTGCAGCACAAGATGAAGAGCTGAACCAGCATGGCATGCCAAGTCTCTGCCAAGGTCTCCATGCCCAAGCTGTCTCCCTGCTGTGCTCATCCATGGGACAGACATACTCCTGGTACCACCTCAGCCCCCTGGACCACACCACAAATCTGGATGCCCTCCCCACTTCTTGCCAGACCCTCCATGCACTCACCATGGCAAATGCAGTGCTGGTGGACAGTCTTCACCTGCCCCAGCAGATGGTCCAGAGCTTCAGCTTGTCCCTTGCGCCGTGGGGCCCGGCCATCATACTCCCGCCAGTCTGTGGGGGACATGCTAGCATCACCCCTTGGTCTGCGGGCAGCCCTCCTCCCCATGGTACATCACCTCCCAGCGTGGCACAGCATGGCATGGCACCAGACGTGGGTGCTGGGCATCTCTGGGCAGGCTTTGGGAGATTCCCAGGAGCACCCCACCTCTGCACAGCACCCCATGGCCACCGTGCAGCATGGCAGGGACACGGCACAGGGGAAGAACAAGGTCCCATCTGTTGCTGCTGCTCTTTGCTGGCCTTAAAAAATCAAATTCTTTCCAGTGTCTTCCTCCAGGTCTTCCCTGGAGCTGCAGCTTTTCCGGGCAAGGGCCAGGAGCTGGGCTCACCTCAGCAAACACATTAACAAGCTCCTGCCAGCAGCAGGACTCAAACAGGGTTGGGTACCCAGAAGCTCTTCGTTAGCTTTACATTAATTGCTTCAAACACCCCCTGTGTCCTGCCTGCTGCTGTTTTCCATGGGAAGTTCAGCTCTGTTAACACTGGCTGTGGCTTGCCACTATTTTTAGTAGCTTTAAAAACACCCAGGGAGGTGCCTGACTGTACTCTGCTGGGCCAGGGAGGGATCTTTACTGAAGGGAGAAATATTAATGGAGATATAAATACATAAAACCCACTCATGTCTGATTCACTTCTGCGTCAGTGACATGTAGGAACGTGACCCATGAGGGATGGCAAAGGGCCTTTAAAGTGTGTGCAAAGGGACTTATAGTGTGTCAGACACGACTGCCATGGCCATGCAGTGCCGGCACAGGCTTTCTACACGCATCCATTTACATACATGCAAATGTGGTTTTGCATCTTGCACCCTGGTGCTTTGTCTCTTGTGTAGCTGCAGCTAAAGCCACACTGGGGCCTGCACGGCTCCAGCCCCATTGCTACTCGCTGGGGTCAGACTTACACCTCTGATGCTCCCAGGCAGCAGCGTGCCTGGTCCCTCACTGCCTGCTCCCCAGATGCTCATGGTGACACTCCATACACATCCTGTGGGACCACTCTGCAGCAGAGACCCATTTTGGGATGGGTGGTGAGGGGCAGAGGCCACCTGAGAGACCACTCAGCCCTGAACTTCACCCTTTGGATCTGCTTCTTCCAGTTCAGTCCTTCTAGCCTGGCTCCCGCAGCACCCTGGGGTGCATGTGTGACATTGAGTGACTTTTCCCCACTGCTTGCCCCATTGCCAGTGTTGGGAGGTGAGTGCTGACAGTATGGAGCTTGTGGGTAAGGCTCGTGGCTCCCATTCCACCTCAGTGACGGGGAACGCAGGTCCCTGGGGATCGGCTGGATGGGCCTCTCGCCCATCATGCAGTGGCACAGGGAGGGCTTCACACTCACTGCCAACCAGGACCAGGACAGCTCTGAGGCCTCGAGGACACCTCCAGCTGGGGCGTCCCACCGTGTCCTCCCTCGGCATGTGCCAGTGGTGGTTTTGCACAAGTTTGCCCGCTTTGGGGCAGATGTCATTGAGGTGGTGAGGAGCTGCCCAGCATCAAATGACAAACCTCTGCTGAAAACCACAGGGCTCTTTTTCTTTCCTACAGAGAAGATGGCTGCTCTGCTTCCCTTTTAACTGGGAAAGCAAAGCATCCTCTTCCCAGCTTCTTTGTTAGGATGAGCTGACACAGGTGGCCTAAAATGGCTCAGCCAGGAGAACTTCAGGTTGAAAAATTGCTATTTGGCAAAGCTCCTATTGCCTGGAGGCAGCACCTGCCTGCCTGGTCTGAGATCCCAACTGCTGCCTCTGTTGTTGGGTCCACCAGACCCTATACCAGCAGGGAGAGCGACCCTGGATGGCACAGGGAGCTGCCACTTCCCTGCAGTGACCCTGCAGCTGGGTCCAGCTCCTGCTGGCATTCCCAATGGTACTTACTAGAAGGGATGGCGAAAGGGGGCACAGAGGCTTGCGGGGGACCCCAGCCCTTCATGTTGTAGGCAGACACCTGGACGTAGTAAGCTGTGCCCTGCGAAAAGGGAAACCACACTCAGCATTCTGGCACTGATCCTGGAGTGCAAGAGAAAGAGGATTCCCCCCAGCCCAGTACACCAGGACACCACGGGCAATACTAAATAGGGAGCCTGCAGCCCAGGTCATTAGCTCTGACCTCCCCCCACTGTACAAAGCTTGATATCAGACACTAGAGAATCCCCACAGCCTGGGTGGGTGGCTTTTGCGGGAGAGGCAGAGGAAGGATGGGGCACTGCAAATGCTCCTTGCCAGGAGATGCTCTAGGCCCAAAGACACAGGACTTCCACAGCCTGGAGGGTCAGGGTGCTGCCTTCCTGCTGGGATGTGCAAGGATCCTGGAGACAGGGAGCTGGCCCAGCGCTGTTGAGGGCTTGTAGCACAGTGACAGTGATTAAAGGCCTCTGATTAAAGCCCAGTCAAGCTGCCAGATGTTGCAAGGCCTCCAGGCACTCATGAAGGCACATAGGAGCCTGCAAAGCAGCTCTGAAAGCTTGATGGATGTGCTCGAGCCAGCCCCATACAGCAAATGAAGACTCAAGCCCCACCACACCACACACAAGGGCAGCTTCTCCTGCCCCACAGTGGCTCCTGGGTTTCAGCGCTGCTGCTTTGGCCAAGCCCCTCTAACCACATTGGTGCTTTCCCTGCTCCTTGAGCCGGTGGTCCCTGCCTGCCCAGAGCTTTGGCTCTGCAACTCCCTGGTAAGGGTGACCCAATTCAACCCAGCATCCCAGTGCTCCCATCCCAAGCTCCATTCTGCTGCAGTCCCTGTCCCGCCCCATCTTCCCCGCACTAGTCCAGTATGTGCCTGGACCAGACAGCAGCCCCTGGAGAGGGGACAACTGACAGGCAGCATACTCCCTGCACTTCCCAGGGAGACAAACCAGCTTGTGACTGTGACAAGCCCCTGGAGACAGAGACAGGGCTGGTTCTCCCTCTCCACTGGGGGACAGTGTGAGGGGTCGATGTGTGCTGGTGGCCAAGGAACAAGCCACTGATTTATGGCCCAGGAAGAGCATAGCTGGAGACAGGAGCAGGGTGGGAACAGACAAGAAGTCAGGTGCTCTGCGAATGGACCCATTTTGCCTTTTACCCCAGAGCCACAGGCATCACTTCACTGGCTTTCCCCATTGCCAGGGTGGCTGTGAAGAGACACATAGACGCCTCTTCCAGCCCCACACTCATGGCTCTGCCCACAGCCTATGCTGAACACAGCACATACCACGGCACAATCCCATTCCTCCCGCTCAAGATGATGTCCCATCCCCTCCCAGCACTGGCTGCAGGGAAGACCCAACAGGCTGCACCGTAGCTGTGGGCTCTTCCCCGCAGCCCAGGCCCCCGTGAGCTCACCGACACCAGCCCCTGTATGGTGAAGTGCAGGTTCTTCAGCTTGTCAATCACAGCCTCCCCCAGCAGCGGTGAGAAGGTGGGGAAGCAGCTCCACTCCACTGAAAGGAGAGAGACCCCAAGGTGCTGTGTGGTCCCAGAGCAGACACAGGCTGCCAGGGCTGGCTGCAGCACATCAGTACCACGGCAGCATGGGAGCTGGAGACAGGGAAGAGGAGGAGCCACGGCAGGGGCCACAGCACAGACAGCTATGGTCCTCCTCACCAAACATGTCAGACAGGGTCAACACTCTCAAACTATGGGTCAGGAACTGGGGATGGAGGAAATTCTCCCAGAAGCCAAAAAGCAGCTGGTTTAAGCAGGTGAGGGGTGCAGGAGCAGCATGATAACAAAGCACCCCAGTGTGCATGATGAGGGGGCAGCAAACCAGTGGCACCCTGAGTTTTGCCTTGGTGTAGAATGGTGGAGCAGTCTAGCTCAGGCTGTCCAGCAGCCCTGGCTCCTCCTGTGCTCGAGCACAAAGGTGTATTCAGTGTGCAAGGCCAGGCTGGATGAAGCTTGGAGCAACCTGGTCTGGTGGAAGGTGTCCCTGCTCATGACAGGTGGTTGGGACTGGATGAGTTTAAAGGATTTCAAAGTTTAAATTGGATTCCAATCCAATCCAGTCTGTGATTCTGCAATTCTACGATAGGAGCTTGGCAACCCTGCTCACCCCCCAGCATGCTGGTGTAGTGTGCATGGGGTGAGCACCCCAGCACGCTTCACTGGCACACTCAAAGCACCTGCCCATGGCTGCATGTCCTCTGCACTGCCGTGGGGACCCCATTCCTTACCTTTGTACTTGGTGACAACAGCTGAGTTGAAGCTCAGGGGCTCCCCAAAGGTAACCTGCACCGAGGAGCTGCTGGCCACGGAGAGGTGGACGTTGGAGGGGGCAGCTGGCACTCCTGGGGACAGAGAGTGCAGGGACCACTACACTGAGGACGATCACTCTGAACCCCACAGTGTCCCTCCTGGGCCTCCCCCCAGTCCCAGCAGCATGCTCCCAGAGCATCCATACGGTGAGCCCTGGCTACAGAGTGTGGGTATGCTCTGATGGGTGCTGGTTCAGCCCCACGCCTGCAAGACACAGCACCCTGCTCCTTCCCCCAGTGCTGCAGCTGGCCCCCAGGGCCCCCAAGCCTCCTGTGGGCACTCACGGGCATGCTCAAACCCTGCCTTCATGCGCTTGTAAAGCCGGTATCGCCACTCCCAGGCCTTGAGCTGCTTCTCTTTGTTGGAGCAGTCGGCGTTGGGCGCCTCATTCACCACCTGTGCCGTCAGCTCATTGACGCGCTGCTCTGCTTCCCGCACCAGCGTGGAGAGGTGCAGTGAGCGGCTCTCCAGGCTCACGACTGTGGGGGGGGTGGCATGGCCATGGGTCCCAGACGGGAGCCAGCAACAGGGAAGAGAAGGTGGTTAGGGCAAGCCCAGGCTCTGCTGGCAGCAAGTCCCCTCCCTGAGATCCCATTCTGTGCTCCATGTCTTGCTACTGGGCTCCACTCGAGCCCCTGGCGCAGCCTGCACCAGTTTCCCACAGCCCAGTGACCACCTCCCCACCCGGACCCCACTGTTTGAGCTGCCCCACTCCACCAGACTGGTGACTAATAAGCACAGCATGGATTCCCCATCCCAACTCACAGTGTGGGCTCTCCTTTGCTCCCGCCTGCAGCAGGGCCCTGGCAATGGGAACATTGTTGGTCATGATGGCGATGTCCAGGGGCAGTAACCCCTCACTGTTGGGGGTGTTTAGGTCCAGCTCTTCGGGGCTGTACTGCTTCAGCAGCTCCTGGACCCTGTCTCGGTCCTGCAGCTCCACAGCTTCAAAAAGGGCAGCATTGCTCTGGAACTGGGTGGAAGGAGAAATGCCAGTCAGCATAGGGCACCCTCCTTCACCCCACCAAACACCATAGCCCCTCACCCCACAAACCTAAACAGGGAGGGTATGCCCTGGTCCCAGCGGCTTGGGAGCATCTGCACTTTGCAGACACAACTGGTTGGTGCTGAGCAAAATCCCAGACCAGCTCCAGCTGAACTTGCTCCAGGGTGGCTTCTCTTAACGCACCCTTGGTCTTCCACCCACAGGACAGCACTGCCCACACACAGACCCTCCATTCCCATCTTCCCAGCCACAGCAGTGCTAGATGGAGCCAGTGGGCACTGACCGGATAGGACTTGCGGAGCTTCTCCTTCTCGCCCCGTCCCACCAGGCTGCCCTCGTCAAAGGACGTGTAGTTGACACGGAATTTCCCTGACAGGTTTCGGTAGAGCCTCTTGGCTGCGTTGGGTGAGGAAGGGCCCGGAGGCTTCCTGGCTTGAGCCAGCTGCAGGTCCCGCATCTGCTGCGTCATTTTAGGGGAGGATGACCTGGGGAAGGGCAAGGACATGTGGGGAAGCAAGGCATGAAGCATGGACAGAGAGGAAGAGGCACATGTGCAGCATCGGGACTGAGGCACAACCCAGGAGAGCCAGAGCAGAGATGGGGCAGGACCAAGGTGAGTGGCTGCAAGGCAGGTGTCAGTGCAAGTGATGCCTTCATCCATCTGTTCTCAGCTGAGGTCAGTCCGTTCCTCCTTCCAATCACTGCTTCTGGCCCTGCAGAGGTCCTGGGGGGTTCATATGGACCCTGTGGGTGACACATCTCCATCCAGACCCAAGAGCCAGTCTGGCCCCACTCTTCTCTTGAGCTGGGATGCCCCAAGCAACCTCAGGCTGCTGTGTTCTGCAGCTGATCCCCATCCATCACACCAGGGAAATCTCTCCTCACTCCCATACTCCACAGTCCACCTCCAACAGAGATGGGCTGTCCTATTCCGGGTCAACAGCCCCAGCCCCAAGCTAGATGAGTGCTACCCACCATGCAGCTGGCTTGGGATGGCCTCTCACACCCACTCCACATCCATCCTTCCAGCAGGAGCTCATCTCCTGCACTCATTGCTGTCCCTCAGCCATCTTTACTATGTGACTGTCCTCAGGATCCATTTATTCCAGAAAAGGGCACCCTCCAAAAGTGACCCAGGCTTCACAGCTGCTCCTCACCTTCTCCATCCACATTAATTATTAAGCTACAAAATCTTTTCTCCATTCTAAGTTTGGTTTCTATTTTAAATAGTAGTGATAAATATGTAGTTACTAGGAAAGCTTGGACCTACGCAAACCCTGGAGAGGGACATTTGACAGGGGCCTGTAAGGACAGGCCAAGAGGGAATGGCTTTAACCTGACAGAGGGGAGACTGAGATGAGCTCTTAGGCAGAAGCTCTTCCCTGTGAGGGTGCTGAGGCGCTGGCACAGGGTGCCCAGAGAAGCTGTGGCTGCCCCATCCCTGGCAGTGTTCAAGGCCAGGTTGGACGGGGCTTGGAGTAACCTGGTCTGGTGGAAGGTGTCCCTGCCTGTGGCAGGGGTTTGGAACTGGATGAGCTTTATGGTCCCTTCCAACCCAAACCATTCTGTGATTCTATAATCTTTTGTTGGCTTCCCAGAGGGGGAGCTGACCCTCCCCCTGCAGCTGTGACTCCTGTGTCCCCGTCAAAACCTCTTCCCACCGTGCAGCATGGCCCTGCTGCTTGGAGGGGCTTTTGCCCATGAGTCATTCCTGACAGCTCAGAGGGTTTCCACTGGCGTCAAACATCTGATCCCCTTCTTGCTGCAGCCCATGGCACAGTTCCCAGACGAGGAGCATCAGGTCTAAAGAGCATTCAGCACAACTACACTCAGCACAGTTTCTCCCAGTTTTGACCTCATACCCCTGTGCATAAGGTCAGATATTTAGGAGCAAGGTCTTCCCCGTATCACTTTATTGGTTAAATATCAAGCAAGGGGTAAGCGTGATAAAAAGCATGACAGTTGTCTTGAAGGTCATGCCAAAATGCTACCACGAGGCTGTGCCTGTGATGATGGTGTTTATAAAGCCATCATCAGGAGGCAGGATATTAATAACAACCTCGCTACGTGCTCTTCATTGCCCTGATTTCAGATTAGGCACAGTGGGCTGCAGGAGGCCTTTAATGATTTTGCCTTTTATTACTGTGATATTTTTAAGCAGAAAACGATAGGGAGGTTGGCTCCTGCCAATCACTCATCTCACTGGCTTCAGCCTATGGATTTAGAGGTCTTGAGCGTGGCCCAAGCCTTGGTGTGAAGTTGCTGCCCTGGATTCCCACAGGAATGGGTGTTATCTGAACACAGGGCTTTACAGACCAGGCCGATGGTGAACACCAACCCAGTGAGCTTCAGACACCCTAAGCAACCACACAGAGGTCAATGAGATCTGTGCAGCAGAGTCCTGCTGGTTCCGATGGGAAGGAAGAGAGCAGCTCTCCACCAGAAGGGCATCACCATGGCAGGAGAGATGTGCAAAATGCAGGGAAGGGCCGGCCCTGGGCTCACTGGGACCTGCCCAGCTCTCAGTCATCAGCTCACAGCCTGAGCACATCACGTTTCATCATGGACATGGAGCAGCTCCTGGCACGGCCACTGTGGAGGGCTCCTTATGCCAAAGGCTCTGCACATGGCACATGCAAGCCTCTATAGACAGCTAGTATAAAACCCCAGATATAAAATGAGTGGAAAAGCATCACACAGTTCTGCTGTCACTGATGCACATAAACTAAGAGAGAAAAGCCACCCGTGCCTGCGCAGGCAGGGCATTTTGGCAAGAAGAGGCAATTAGGAAGGCAGGTCCTGACCCACAGGCCAAGACCAAAAAGCAAAGTGCTATCTGACATACTTTGAAAGAGAAGTGGATCGAGTTGATATCCTCCAGCAAAACCTTGTCCTTTCACTTGTGTTTAAGAGCTCCCTGCTGCCCAAGTCCTCCTCTCTCCACCTCCAGCTGCTGCTGGAACACAGCTTTTCAACATGCTTGTCAACAAGTTGCCTAATTCTGTTGCACTTCCCCTTCATCCAAGTGGGCAACAATGCTCTCCCACATCAGTAAAGGAAGAAAGACTCCAAAAGTACATCTCTGAAAGCTGGAGTAGACCCTGTTGTAACAGATCCCTGTTCCCTTCATGCCTGCAGAATCAAGGTTAAAAAAGCAGAGGTGCTTTGGAACAAAAGCACTTTTTTTCTGTCGATTAAAATGTAGGGCAAATGACACAGTAGAGGCAGAGTGCACAATTTGGAAGAGGTTTTCTCAGAGATCGTAACAACAGAGGCAACAGAGAGAAATTTCTCACTGTTTTCCCTCATCTAATTTGCTTTTAACAAGAAGTAGAGACAGAAATTATTCAGAGCTCAGGAGTGAACATCCATCTATATTAAACTGGCTGTCCCAAAGACAAAAGAGTTTCCTGCCCTGTGGTCATGAGTCATCTGGACTCAGTGAAATGGTCTTGATTTATCCAGAGCTAAACTTTGCCCTGGCACAACTGATAGGAGATAACAATACTCAGAGATGCTGTGCCCTTGAGGTATGACCAGCCAACACCAGCTTGCTCCATGGCAAAGCCCCATCCTGTAGGGATGTGGTGGGAGGAGGTCCCAACCTCCTCTGCCTTTGCTGCCGCAGTGCCGTTGGACTAAATTTATCTCAGCCACAATCAGTTCTTCTTGCTAAGTATTTGCCAACCTCCTACAAACACCACAGCACTGGGCAAGTTGCTTGCCCCAGCAGTTCAGTCTTCTGGCCACGGGATGTGTTTGTGACCATTGAGAAGGTGATGTGGACATCAGGTCTGCAATGCCATACAGCCAGCAAACTCCATCACCCCCTCCATGGAAAAGGCTGAGGTTCTGACACAGGATGTGTTAGCGCTGGCCAGACCCATGTCATGAAACCAATGAAATGAGGATTATTTTCTTTTAAAGCACATGAGGACGGATGTGCATAAGACAACTTCATTTTATTCCTCCTTCTGCAGCGAACACAAGCAAATCCACTGGGTACTTTATAACATTGTGGTTCCTGCATATTCTGGGTTTTAATGTTTCCAGTGCTGCAGAGCTTGGCCCAGTAAACAGTGTTAATAATTCTTGTAATTGTATGATTTTAAGTGCATTTTGTTTAAGGGTGTTGTCTTTCTGAGTCTCAGCAAAGAACCAGTCCATGTCAGCCAGGGCTGCTCTATCCCACTGGCAGAGCTCAGACCCTCAGCTGGCTGGAAGGAGCCTTGCTCGCCCCAAGCCCAGCAGAACGTGTGTGTTCTTCCCTGAGCACCCCATGAGGATGCATGCACCAGGGAAGGAAGCCATCCACTGTGTGAACCCCACACACGGGGAATTTGTCCTCCCTGCCACCATGTGCTCCCGTCACAGCGGCAGGGGCTGCGGTACCCAGGCAGGCAGGCAGTGACTGTCCTGCCAAAAACTCACCAGGCTAAATATAAGGAAGAAATGTACGCTGAGGGCAGTGAGGCGCTGGCACAGAGAGGTTGCCCAGAGAGATGGTACATGCCCCATCCCTGGAAACATTCAAGGCGAAGTTGGATGGAGCTCTAAGCAACCTGGTCTAGTCAAAGATTTCCTTGATCACTGCAGAGTGGTTGAACTAGATGACCTTTAAAGGTCCATTCCAACCCAAACTATTCTATGACTCTACAATTCTATGATGTGGGTGGTGGGGACCAGAGTGGCCATTCCACAGCACCTCCCACCAGTGGGAGCCTGCACTGTGAAGAGGCTTATGTGCAAGCAATGCTGCTGCTGGTAGCAATGGTCTTCTACCTATTCCCCGAGGCTGTCCAGTCCCTCCTGCTCCACACGATGGCTGTGGAAAGGATCAGCTCATGGGAGTCTGCCCATGCTGGCTGTGAGAGGGCAGCTCGAGCCCCCAGGGCTCATGAACTCAGCACCACGCTCCTGTCCTTGGGGTGGTGGTGGGTGTCTGTCACTTTGAGAAGCTGCTCCCTGCTGCCTGCAGCCTAATGCGGCCAAGAGGGAAGCCGCAGGGCTCTGTGCATGAGAAAAAGGACAGAGGATGAAAGGTGATGAAATGCTTTGAAAGGACAAGGCTTGTGGTGGTGAGGAGGAGGAGAAGGGTCCTTGCAGAGCTCGTTGTAGCCTCATGGCACTGCGGATGTCAGTGGTGCATTAGCACAGGCTGCCAGGGATGCTTTCCTGAACCGCAGACCAATTCAGTGCATAGGGTTATCCAATGAAGGAACAGGCGAAGGACAGGAGAAGCCTAAAAACCAGTTATCAGGTAGAGCCAACCCAACCCAGCCAACCTCACCCCAAACTGGGAGCTTCCATCAAGAGTTCAGCTGGTAAGATCAACATACAGGCTGCTTCCAAAGGAATGTGAGTGCGAGGAGTCTGCTCAGTCTGAGCACACTCAGCCTAACCCCACCATCAGGACCACGCTCACCCTTGATGCATGCAGCAAAACACTTGGCATGGCCACAAACACTGTGACACTAAATACTCCACAGCAGAGACCAGTTGAGTTCCTCACATACAATGGAACTCTCCTCAGCTCATGGGGTCATGAACCAGAAGCACAGTGTCCAGCTTGAAGAGGAGCTGCTGATGCACTCATGCTGCCCATTCTTTTTGCCCCAGTATAAGCAATTTTTCATGACTGGCAAAATAGAGAATGGGTCCAAAATGGAGAACAAGTACGGGAGCACTTCTAAGAGTGGGATTTCACAACCAACAAAAGGCATACTCAAAACCAGGACAAAACCCTGTGCTTAGCATCCCTGCAAGGTAGCAAGGCTCACAGGAGCAGGCTGCACACCAGCTGCCCAGCTGGAGGTGTGAGGACCTCAAAAGTCATGTTGTGTGGTGACCTGCCTGTGCAAAGATGGAGCAAAACACTCCTGCTCTGTGGAAACATCTGCGTGCCTGGAAAATGCACTTGCTTATTGAAACCTGGGTCCAGGAAAGGCACCGAACCAGAGCCAGGGCTTTGTTTGTTAGTTTCCTACAGATTTTCTCTTTTTTCCCCACTTGGCAAATCTGCTGGGTTTTGTTTTGAATGGAGCCGAAGCGAACATGCCTCTTTTGTTTAGCAATAACAACTAACTTATACAGCCCCTGCTCCTGCCAGAACATTTTTGTTCGGGCTCCAGAAGCCCAATGCCATCAGCCCAATGCTCAGAGGACATCAGGATGGTGCAGGGCCAGGAGCTGCACAGCACCCAGCTCACTGCAGTGTCTCCCGAGCATCAGGGACCCATTTGCCAACACTGGTATGGCTGCATGTTGCCTCTGCCATCTCCATACCAGACATGCCATGGTGCATGTAGGTGCTTCTTGAGGAGCTCATGGACCAAGGCAGGAGAGAACGGATCTCACAGACACACAACATCATGGCACTACATTGGATTTAATAGTGGACGCCCAGCAGCCCAGGACACCCTGGGTGAGACCTGCAACATCCCACCAGCGTTCAATGCCCTGCACCTCTGCAGGGGAAGAAGTGGAGGATTCCTCTGCAGGGGGAAGAGGGCGTCAGCATCATGCTTCAGCGCCCGGGCATCTCGGAAAGGGATGTTCTTTTTCATCCCTTGGGAACACTTGTGCTGAGGGTGCAGCTGCAGCATCTCCCCTTGAGACCAGCCCTTGCTCAGCTGCTGGAGGAGCTGTGGCAGTAGGGAAGCACACAGGAAGCACACAGGGGAGCACACGGGAAGCACATGGGCTGGACACACGATGTCCCACATCCTGGGCCCAGTTGGCAAGTCAGTGCTGTCCTCCAGTGGCATGGCCACATCCCCCAATGCAGTACAGCAGGGAAGAGTCTGCCCCACTGCACCTAACCCCTAAATCACAGGCTCTGAATTTGGGACAGACGGAGACTTCAGGACTCCAAGAGAGGCTGGAAGACAACCAAGTAGATCATTTGCTGACAGCCTGAGGAGGGCTCCCATAAAACACTCTGTTTCTGCAGGCCCGGCAGTACCTCTGGGGGAGGAAGGGAGCAGAAACACATGAGCAAATTCTGCTGCAACATGGTAGTGCTGATGCTTCTTTCTGTTCTTCTTTCTTTTTTCTTTTTTTAATTAAGCATCCTAATCATTGTTTTTAAGTGAGCTCAGAAGCCCAGTGGCTCAACCCCCATTAAAGTACAATCAAAATCAGACTGTCATCTCTCTGGTGCCCGTGACCATCACTGCAGGGACTGCAGTTGCGCTCATGCTGCAGTCACAGTGTGGCACCATCCTGGCTGTGCCCACTTGTGCAGGTCCCTCCTGGGCAGCTGCTGCCCTGCCTGCATGCAGAATCTCAGCCAGCACTGCCAAGGGCACTGGGGCACTTCTAAGGGACAATGCACAATGGCTGGCTCTCCAGCCAAGGCAGATGATTCTGACAGTACCATCAGCCCAGCATTGAGCTGTTCTCAAGTGGAGACCAGCTCTGGGCACCCTGACCTATCCATCCCTTGAGGGAAGGAAAACATAAAACCTCAGAGGCTCACACAGACAGGGGTCAGGAAGGAGATGCTGGAGGGGAGAAGAGATGTCCATTCAGGCCCTCAGCTGTGCATCCAGGCCAGCTCCTCTGGCTTCACTGTTTTCATTGAATGGTTTGGGTTGGAAGAGACCTTAAAGCTCATCCAGTTCCAACCCCCTGCCATGGGAAGGGACACCTTTCACTAGACCAGGTTGCTCCAAGCCCCTGTGTCCAACCTGGCCTTGAACACTGCCAGGGATGGGGCAGCCACAGCTTCTCTGGGCACCCTGTGCCAGCGCCTCAGCACCCTCACAGGGAAGAACTTGCCCTATATCAGTTTAAACCCATTACCCCTTGTCCTGTCCCTAAATGTCCGTGTAAAAATTCCTGCTCCAAATCTGCTGTTAGCCCTTTCAGGTAGTGGAAGACTGTTACAAGGTCTCCCCTCAGACACATGGTAAACCCCAGAAGAGCTCCTGACCCACCATGCCCAGATGCTCACCCCTAGAAAATCCGCTCTTCCTCTTCTGCACTACCAAATTCCTGTGGGACTGAGCTGATTGAGGTGTCCCTGCCTGGAGGGACACAGGTAGGGTGCAGCATCCCCCTGTCACAAGACCCGTTGTCACCGGGAAGCCCCGGTCCCCACACAGCAGCAGAGTCCCTCGGTACTGCAGATGCGCTGCCAGGAGCTCTGCTCAGCCCGGGGCTCCCCGCTCCCAGTCAGGGTAAACCCTCCTCGCTGCGCGCCCCACAATGTCAGCCTGTAATTGCTGCTTGACATTAAATATCTGAGCAAGGAAGTCTTGGGTAAATGTTCTTGCCATGGGAACACACAGTGCTGAGTCTCTTTAATTACATTGTTTTTGTTTGGCTTGTTTTATTAGTTGTGCTGCGGCTTCCCCTCCCTGACAGCCCAGCGAAGCGCACGCTAAATATGGCCGGGTTTAAAGCCCGCCGTGAAATCCGAACCGCGGCACCAGACTGGCTGGACCCGGGACACGCCAGGGTTACGCGGGACACGCATTCCAGCCGCCCCGCGCCGGCCCTGCACCCCGTCCTGCTCCGACACTGCCACCGCCGCGGCCGCAGCGCAGCCGCTACCCTCCACAACACCCGCACAGCCTCCTCTTCCTCATGCCACTAAACCCTGCTGGGAACACAACCCAGCCCTTCACTCTATGGGCCCCAGGCTGCCCTATCTCCATCATACCCTTTGCTTCCACACTACGCCCCATCCCACCCCATCTCCATCACACCCATCACTTCTGCAGCAGTCCCTATGCCCGCCCCACACCTGCTCAGCCCACCTCTGGCTGCTCCTCGGGGCCCAAGAGCCCTCTTCCCACCAGCCACGCCGCTTTCATCCTCCTCTGCCCCTCTTGTTATTTTAAAGGCATTCCAGAGGATGCTGTCAGGCTTGGATGTGGTTTGGTTGGGTTGTTTGTTTTCATACTGGAGGTTTTATGATCGCGTTGGGAACAAGCCCTAATTGAGCTGCAATTCGAATTGCAGTCCGTGGGTATTTGTTTCATTTTTGGAAGGGCTGAAACGGCAGCTTAAGCTGGAGAACGCATTTGGTTTTAACTGGAACCTGATGGAGATGGGACTGAGCAGGATGGGCTGCCCTGACCGGTGACTAAAGCCCATGGGGAAGCCCTGTGCAGCCACCATGCTGGCACGAACCCATGGTGCACCCTGTGACCACCCAAAAACCCTTCTGCTGCAGGACAGAAGGCAGCTGGAGCTGGTCCTGCCATGACAAGTGCCCAGCACATAGCCTTGGGGGCTGGTTTGGTTTGGGCTCACAACCATCCTGCAATCCCTGCACCCTGCAAACCCATGTCCTGCAATCCCAGTACCCTGTGAGCTTCTGCACTGCAGGGTCTGTAACCTTGGGCTCACCCAGCAACCCAGAGAGGGAGCTCAGAAGCCTGCCTTGGTGTTGAGGCTGGCTGGGTGCTCCCTGCTCCACTCAGGAGCTGCCTCCAGACTAAGAGCTGCTCGCAGGGACCAGGCAGCAGAAAGACGGGACCTAAAGGTCAGTGTCTAAACTACCCTTCACAGGGTCGGTGTCAACTTCTGCTGACCGTGCCCCACACTCAGCGCCAGAACTAGCAGTTCAGCCCCGGCACCCAAAATGTGCCTGATGCTTCTGGCACCAGCAGCCAGCAGGACCTTTGCAGGTAGTGACAGGAGGACAGACAGATTTCCAGCGCACAGAGGGACCGGCTGAACACCTGCTCTGCACTGCAATGGCACTTCCTCCTTTCCTTCCAGGATCCCGCGAGCTCCAGATGCTGCAGCAGGTCAACAGTGCTCTGGAAGACACCTCCAACCTGCTGGCACCATCCTGGCTAAATCAGACTTCCGCATATTAAAAGCAGATGAGCAGTGAGGACTCAAGGTCTCTCTTTCAGAAAGAAATCCTACCCCAGCTTGGCCTGCCAGGAACGAGCACTGCTCTGTGCCACAGATGCATGTGTGCAAACTTTTCTCGGGGGTATCAAATGCAGAAGCTGAGTCATACGATGCCTGCTCTCAAAGATCACTGGAGGCAAAAGGAGGGAGAAAAAAATATCTCTGTGGGGTTGCAGGGCCCCAGCTCGGACCCAGCTGGAGCAGAACTCTCAGTGTGGGGATGCTCAGCCATGCAGCCATAGCCTGGAGGAGTGAGAAGGGATGTAAGGACACGCTCATCCAAGCTTGGGTGTCCCTTGCTCGGGCCCTGACACTTGCTTCCTGGCAGAGAGCAGGGCACGCTCCTGGGGAAGCTGCTGTGGCCTCCCCAGGGTGATGGGTGAACCCGTGCAGGCTAGGGTGGCCAAACCATGGCTTCACCAGCAGGCTGTATCAGCATCTCCAGGTGGGAGAAGAGGCCATGGGGGCTGGGATGGCATTGTCCTAGCTCCTCTGAGGGTTGCCACCATGTACCTGCACCCAAGAAAAATGCCCCGGAGCCAGGAAGAAGCACTAACTTATCTTCTCTTCTGATGGCTCAAGCGTGTGCAGGAGGGATGTTCCACACTTCAGCATGGCCTCAAACCAGGGAAACATTCCGCATTGCCTCCTCCTCATCCCCCCTGGGACCCACTGGGGCTGTTCCCCTTGAGACTGAGGATGCTGAGGCTCCGCAGCACCCGCATACCAGGCTCCCCACTTGGGTTCAGCTGTTGGTTCAGCTCCTTGCTCTGCTGGAAATGGGGCTCCTGGGAGCTGCATGGCTGTTGCCTGGCCCTGGGGCTGCAGCCCTAGCATGGGGGCACAGCTACATGCCATGGGGGCTAAGTCCTACAGACTCATCACAGCAGTGAGAGGCAATAGATATGAACCCCATACCTGAGAGGTTGAGCAGCAAATCCTTTAACCTCCTGCGCCACCTGGTGCCATCAGGACGAATACGCTGGTGGGATCTGGCTTGCGTGGGAAACCACCTCTTCTCCAAAACCATGAAATTGGACAAAATTGGCCCAAGGAGGAATTCTGGAGGTCACCTGATCGCACCCACCTCACACCTGTGCCTGGTCTCCATTCTCAGCCAACTGCGTCCAACCCGTGCTTCACAGCCCTCCAGAGGACCTCTCCAGCCCATCGCTGGGATGTCCCTTCTGGTGGAAACCCACCTCCAGTCCCAAGTCACCCAGATAGACAGGGACCGAGCTGCTCAAGCACGCTGAGGCTGCACGATGGAAACCAGCACCGCTGGCTGAAGACTTCCAGTGCTGCACCCAAAGGGGTTATAAAAGGCAGGCCACAGACACTGATCTCAGCAGGGAGGAGGAGACGACAGCCAAGACACAATGGAAGAACAGACAAACGCACACACCCGGCTCCAGAGCTGCTGCCCAGCTGGTAAATGTTACTGGAGTCAGAAAACCCCTTTCCTGCGGGAAGGCAATCAGAGAGAGCCAGCCGGCAGCAATGGGCACACTAGTTGCTACCCACACAGTGTTCCTGGCACTGCTACCAAGAGCTGCCACCCCCCCTCAGGGGTCTCCTTGGACTGACATGTCCTAGGCTGGCTCTCTTTCAGCACAGCTTCATGACAAGGTTTGCTGCCGGCTTGCTCCACAACCAGCACCCACTGGGGTCTTCTCTGACCAGCCCCACCACGTAGCCCTGGTGCCAGTCTCATGCCAGTGCAATGCCACCTAGTGCAATGCCAGAGGAGCTGGATCACTGCCCCTCAGCTACAGAAGTACTCACATAGCCAGAGCCAACCTTCCCTCCATGCATCTCTAGGAAAGTCAGGGTCCAAAGGCTGCATTCCAAGAGGAGGAGCCAACTGTTTTTTGCAATTTTGCTAGGAAACACCCCACAAGTGCTCAAGTGCTCTTGCAGTGGCACCAGCTGGGGAGACCTCATCCCCAGCCAGGCCTCCTTCCAGCCGAGGTTTGCCTGCTGCCTCCATCCGACTGGAGCTTTCTCACCTGCTGTCTCACTTTCTTCTCCCTGTAGCTGCATAAAGCTTTGAGATGCCATCAGGTAGAGAAGCTCAAGCTGAGGATAACAGACATACGGAGGAATTGTCAGAGCCCCCAGACAGTATGTAGAGAAGATTCCCACACTACTATAAAAGAGCAACGTTAAAAACCATGGCAATCACCAGGTCAAACCTCTGACCATCAGCACATGCTCATCTATCTATGCATCGATGTGACCAGTACTGCCAAGCACACCCATGGGAGAGGCAGGCATGCATATGCCCTTTCCTGAGGTCTCAACATGGGAGCTCTGGGAAACACTCTCTCTTCTTACCAAGTATTGTCTCAGCTTCTCCTCATCTAGACAAGACACTGCCCAAGTTGACCTGAGCTCTGTTCCTTGCTCTACCACTGGGAGTGAAAGCCAGGTGATGCCCACAGCCAGTGGGAAACTGAGATAAAGATAATGCTGTCTTCTGTAAAGTGCTTTGAGACTTGCTAACAAGGAGCACCAACCAACCCTTGCGCTCCGTGCAGTCATTACTCCTGACCTGGACTTGCATGGGCAAGGGGGGGCCTCTAGAGATGGAGCAGGAGGTGCTGGGTGCTGCTGGAAAGCAGAGGGTGCAGTGGCCAGAGCCTCTGCAGATGGGGACCTCAGAAGCCAGCCACTGAAGGGCTCTTCCAAGTGTGTACAACCATGCTTTCCAGAGGCTCACAAATTGACCAAATCTGTGCTGATTTCCACCAGGAATGCATCAACCCTGCCAAATTCTAAGTCTCTTTTCCAAAGCATGGAGGCACCAGAAGTCCTCAAACAAAGAGACAGGAGGAGAAAAAATCCTGCTGAAACTTGGGGCGGGGGAAGGCGGAGAAGGAGAGAAAAAGTTCAGCTTAACGTAGAGCAAGCATGGAAAAATTCAGCCCAAACAGTTAAAGTCTGGCAAAGGTATAAGCAAACAAACTCCCACTGGAAAGTGTTCTACAGCCTGAACAACAGGCGTCTGCTGGCTCTGTCTACAATCAGCATGTTGGGCCAGAGGTGCCCATCTTCCCCCTTGCCCCTCTACGGGAACACACGAGGATAACTTCATTGCAAGGGTGGCAGGGGCTAGTGCCTGTAGGTGGCCCTGGTGATAGGAGGTGACAGCACAGAGCAAGAAGAGACAACTCAGACCCCAGCACCTCAGAGATCTCTCAAAGCAGTTGGGAGATACCTGTTCACATGGTTACACCAAGCAGGAGCTTTGAGCCAGACGTAAGCAGTTTGGGTTCCTCCGTCACCAAGGGGCTGGGAAGCATCTCACAGAGCTGGTGGCCCCAACACATGGTGGGTACTGCTGTGTCCTTAACTCCCCTGAACAGCAAAGGCAGGGTGGAGACACCCAGTCATGCCACCATGCTCCTCACCCTGTTTCTCCTGGCTGTGTGCTGCAAGGCAGCTTCCTCAGGACCACAATGCCCACAGACCTGGAAAGCCCTGTAGGTGCCCACTGCCCCTGACACATGCTGGCCTGGGATGCATCACCTTGTCCCCTCTGTTAACATGGGGGTGCTGCTCAGGCTGCAGTCAAGGCGGTGCAGTGGGTGCCTACCGTGCCCTTTAAGATGAGGGAGAGCAGCATTTATGGCAACATGGTCCCAGTGTAGCCCAAGGACGGCTCTATCAGTCTGCTGGCATTTCTACCTGGAGTGATGAGAAGCTACTCAGGCAGCAGATACCTCCTCCACAGAACAGGAGGAGGATGATGGTACACAAGGAAGGCAGACTTGGGTCCCTGTGCAAACCAGCATCCTGTTCCTGACCCACCTGCATCATCAGGAAAGAAAAGGGCCAAAGAAACTTCGCGAATTCATGTGAAGTTTACCTCAGCAGAGCTCTGTGCCATAAGCAAAACTGCTTTGCTGCTTGCCACAAGCCTTACAAAGCTCGTGACCAGAGCAGAGCTGAGCCAGAGAGGATGGTGGGGAGGATAGACACTGGGAGGATAGGACCTCTTGCCAGCATCAGCCTTCCACTTGCACAGAAAGCAGGCCAGCACTTCATTGTATTATCCACTCCTTGCTCAAGTTGCTCCAGACCCACACTCAGAGTCAAGGTTCCCTCAGACACCCCCTTGGACAGCCAGCAGACACTGGGCACAGACCGGGGAAGCAGGAGCATTAGCTAAAGGTCACACGGGCTTATCTGTATCCAGAAGCAGCCTCCTTACTTCCCAGGATTTGGCCTGCTTTCCATGGGATTTCAGCGCTCAGGGAAACCTGACACAGGTCTAATAAACACCAGCACCTGACTGGCACAGGGAAGGACATAGCTCCAAGCTGCTCCTGATGCGCGACAGCAGGAAGAATGAAGTAGAGCTGGTCTGGGGGCCCACGAGGACACAGGGCTGGGACAAGGCACCCCTGGCATGTGCTAGACCTTAGACGAGCTGCTTGCACACCAGCACATAACATGCCTTCACCCAAGTCCCATTTTCTAACAAGGTGCAGGGGCAGAGCAGTCCCTGCCAGCACCAGGAACCCCACTAAGCCTCACTGGGCTGTCTCTCCCCTCAAAGCTGTTCTCCAGCACAAGGTCTCTCCTTCAAGGATTATGGCTTCTGACGAAGGCCAGGCTTGCAGAAGAGCTGAAAGCTCCATCACACAGCGGGAGCAAGCACCCTCTGACTCCAGAGCCCAGTGCACACTGACATTTAAACACAAAAGAATTTAGTGTTATACCTGCCTGGATCCCCCCATCCCACCTGCCCATCTCTGCTCCTTCCACTGCTTCTGATCAGAACTGGCTCCTCTTCCCCAGCAAAGATGCTGATGAACGAGAACACCATTTGGAGGGGGATAGACTCACTTCTTCAGCATCTGCTCCCTGGGCAGAGGAGGTTCCACCGCACAGGACACCTCATGCGGCACAGAAACTTTGACCTTGGTGCGCTCTGCTGAAGTGGTAACATAAGCTAACAGCTTCAGATTGTGATCCTAAAGTTACAAAGCCTAAGAGTAAAGCTTCACCTGCCACCTCTGAGCTTGGAACCAGCCAACATCTTGTCCCTGGGGCTGGGGGAACACGTTTGCCAGCAGAAGATCCCATTTACCAATTGTCCTGATGCAACAGCCAGCTCCTTCATCAGTAGATCTCGAAGTGCCTGAGAAAAGAGGTCAGTGTGCTGTGCTCCTTTTAAAGGGTGAGAAACCAATACATAAAGAGGGCAGATCTCACCCTCAGTTGCTCAGTCGGCCGGAAGAACACAGGTCCCCTGTGCCCCAGGCCAACCTTCGTCCCTTGCCCCCAGCCCAGGCCACATTTCTCTGAGATGGGTGAAGCTCAGAAGCTTTGATGAGTCAGTTTGCTTGAGCCTGGGGGTGGAGAGGAGAAACAATGCTGCAGGAAGAGCTGAGTCACCACACTGCCAGATCTACCTCCATCTCAGAGGATGCAACAACCATGTGCTTGCAAACCTGTAGGGTTTGTATGGAGAACATCAACTCAACAAGCCACAGCATCCTGCTGAAGGTGATGATGGCTCCCCTTGGGGCAGTGGGCCAGAGTCAACCCTGATAACACCAAGAAGACATGTTTCTTGGAGCTCTGCTCAGCTCAGCAGCCGCTCTGGTGGCTATGCGTAACAAATGCTGCCACATATTGTCATATGTTTGTTTTTCAAAGCTCAGAAACACCAGCTTTCACAGCGGACCATCACGAAGGAGCCTGCCCTGTCTTAAGGCAGGAGAGATTTACCTCCCAGCTACTAACTGGTCAGCTCTTACAGGGCCTGTTGGCACATGTGGATGGAAACCAAACCCTGTCTGAACAGATCTGGTGAGGGCTCAGGTGAACCTCCAGACCATGGGCAAAGTGAAGACCTTGTGCCATTCTTGTCACCATTGTGACCTTGTCATGAAGACCTTGTCACCATGCTCATGATGACACTGGCAGCTGCTGCCAACTGTCCAATTCCACTTTGGACAAAGCCAAGCATGAACCTTGCTTTTTCCTGGCCCTGAAACTGGAACTTCTATCAGAGCTGCACTATTTTGCACTGCCGACATGGAAAAACCTCCTACACATTGCCCAACAGCTCTTCGTAGAAGATCTTCAACCCTCTTCAGCCCTCCCTTATAACAGTGCCAATAAAGCCAACAAAGGCATAGTGGGATGGGGGGAGGAATGTCCCTGGGGAGTGAGCTATTGCAGGGTGCATGGGGGTAGATGGATGAGCATTTCAACATTGAGGAGAATGGGAAGAAATCTGGAAGTAAGGAGCAAAGTGGAACATAACTGCTTCTCCCTGACCTCCACCAGGCATGAGGCTCAGCAGATGTGGACTTCACTTGGACTCACAAACCTTCTCTTAAAAGCAAGCAAGCCAGCAGAAGACCGGTGGGTAAGAGGGATGGGTGTGAAGCAAAGCGATGGGGAAGAGTGAGTGTGCAGGTAGCAGGAAAGACTCAAGCAAAGGCGGAGAGAAATCCCAGCACACCCAAGGACATGGTCCTCGGTGTCCCAGGTGTCCTGGGCTGACTCCTACATGCAGTTTGGCCTCCCCACTGAGTGCTGCCCATCCTGCCAGCATCCAAGCCAGTAGGTCCAATATTGACCTGGCACTGAGAGATGCTCTCCAGGAAGATAAACAGGAGGTTCCTGAAGTTCTGGCAGGCAGAAGTGTCTCAGCCAGGAGGAAACTACTGAAGAGCAGGGAAAACCAGCACAACAGGGACTGCCACTGTTTAAGGGACAAGGAAGGATTAAAAGTACTCCAATACCTTGAAAGTGCTGGCTGTCAGAACAATCTGGAAATGTTGATGCTTCTGGGCTTCCTGACCCCAGTGGCCCCAGCAGCATCAGCAGCAAGACCAAGACCAGAAATCTTTTCTTTTCCAAGGGCAAAGCTGTCCCAGGGCTGGGGCAGCCCAGGGCAGAGTGCCTGCCTTGCTGGGGCTCTCCATGCACACAGCTCATCCACACCATCCTTCCCCAGCTGAGAATCAGCTCAAGAAGAAGCCAGGTTCAAAGCCACTGGTCTGAAGCTTGACCACTGTTAGTAAACCAAGTCTATTATCAATATTCCCACTAAGAGATATTGAGATACTTTGTGTGCTGGCTAAGAGGACTGGAAGAGCTAAGACCCTCCAAATTCAGTGCACTATGGAAATAGTAGCTGGTGTGGAGGATCCATGGGCCCATCAGGAAGGGCTTGACTCACTCCAAGATACAGACATTCATGAAGTTTCCCTTCCATGCCAAGGATTGGGGCATCCCTGCACTTTTTCTGCAGCATAACCATGGGGCTGGGGCTGCCTGCTGTACAACCTTCTGGGCATCGACACATCCATGGAGAAGAACCAGTGGGGATCCTACAGGATAAAAAGTATCGTCCACACTCCTCAGCAGAGATCAAGGCATCCACCCTGCTTTGCAGATCCAGGCCATGGGAAATGGCAGAGAGATGATGAGAATAAACCAAAACAAATCAGGCAAATAGGCTATTTGAGAGCCATCAACGTGCACTGAAGATAATGGATATGCTGCACTGAGAAATAATCTTACTGGGGCTCAGAGGTACCAGCTACCAGCAGAGGGAAGAGGCCAGAACAACACATCAGCACAATATCTGAAGCTTGTCTTTGAAATAAATGGTGTTAGCTTCATGTGCGCTCAGTGAGGAAGGGATCTGGCTGAGGGCTCCAGTCCCAGACAGGGAGAACCTGGAAATCAGTCTTCTCTGAGCTTTTCACTTCTGTCACTTTCCCAGAAGGCTCAAGTGACACCAGAAAAAAATGCAGATGGGACCACTGGACCTGCTGGAGCCAGAGCCTGTGGTGGCCAGTCACAATGCTGCACACAGAGGGGATCCAGCCCATGGTCTGCTCCCAACCTCTCCATCCTCACTGGAATCACAAGCTGAGCTGCTTCTCCCCAGGTGAGGAGGAAGCCTGGGCTGATGGAGGTTGTTGCACCAGGAGGGGAGGCTTTGCACAGACCTTACAGATATGGATGGTCCCAAACTCACCCTATGCTGCTCTCCTTTCCCACCAGTGTCCATGGGATCGGAAGATCCCACCTCCCTGCCAGCAGCACAGGATGGCAGAAGCAGAGCTGCGTGGACCATGACCCCTCTGCTGTTGCAAAGCCCTTACAGCAAACACATTGCTGCCATCGTGCACAGCAGTTGCCCTTCAGCCTCTCTCTGTTTGCAGATGATTCAGGCAATGATGATACAAGGTGATTTTCCACAAATAAATAATTCATTTTAATGCTTTCCTAAAGGCAAACCCAACTTTCAGGGACATATTTTGAGGGCTTGCTTCTCCCTATTCCCAGCAGCAAGTCCCTCACAGTCACTGGTGAATCACTGTCCCACCAACTTCTTCTCCCCCCATACATCCAGAGGCACCAACCATGGCCATCCCCAGGGTGCTGGGGATAAAGCCAAGCTCTTGAACCACATTGCCCCATCCACTTTTCAATGCCAAAAGCTCTGGGGCTCCCTAACTGGCATCCAGTTCACACATGGAGAGGTGTCCTGGGAGGGTGGAGGGAGGCAGCACCAGGACCAGGCAGCGAAGCCCACATCCTGCCTTGGTACAGGGGGGTCTCCACAGACAGAGCCCTCCTTGGTGGGGCTGCGGCTCCTCTTGATCACATTTATCGCCCATAAACTGACTTTCCAGAGGCCTGCTGATGGCAACGTCCATCTGCTGTGCTGGGGGAAAGCTCCGGCTGCCCTTGGGCAAGGGGCCCTGATGCAGGATGGCTCCCTGGGCAGGCGGGACATGCTGGCAGACCACAGAATGGTGTGGAAGTCCAGCTCCCATACAGCTAATTCAATAAGTCACAGATACCATGAGTTCGTAAGGCAGAGAGGCTCCACAGCTATTAGGGGAATTGGGCGTGGGGGGAGGAGGAGCTGAAATGGAGAAGGGATGGAGACGGGGAGGGTGGAGAGGGGGAAGCTAAGACAAGCAGCAGAACAAAACATCCCATAAATCATGAGGAGCTGCTGAAATACCAGAACAAATGACCCCATAGCTTGGCCATTGTTCCCGAGCGAGGGCTTAAAGCCCTCCCAGTCAAGACAAAGCGCCTCACGTTCCATTTCAACGCCGCACTGGCTTGTTCAGGACCCGTCCTAGGCACAGCCGAGCTGGGGCGGCTGCACTGCACCCCGAGTGATGGCCAGGATCGGTGGGATGAGGAAGGTGACGCTCTGGGCAAGGCTGGATGCCCCACACTGGAGCAGATGTGGAGCCCACATCTCAGCCTGCCCCGAGCATCTCTGCTCGCAGATGCCCACACACGTCCCATGCTCTGGCATTCCTCCCCTTCCACAGAAAGGCTCAGAGCCTTGGTTTTCCCTCTTATTTTCCCTCACTCAGGCTAAGAGCTTCCTCAGTGGGAAGAGAAGGGGGCTCCACACCTCCTCTTCTGTGTTGGATTAAGTTAGGGGAAAGACAGCTCGAGTAGGGCTGTGAAATCCAAAGGAGCTCTGGGCGCTCTGTCTTTAGCGTTCTGCTTCTCCCCACCTCCCAAAAACTTGCTGACAATTCACTTTGTGCTGGTTGCCCCAGGCAAACCATTGACCGTCAAGCAAAGAGTCCTGGGACAAGTCCTATAGACCACTGAGATGGAAACAGCATAAGGCTTTTGTTGAGCTTTGCAGTAGCAGCCCTGCAGTGTTCTGGCTTCGGAACAGTCAGACGGATCAGCCGGCAGCTCAGCACCTCCCCCAGGCTCTGCGGCCCCCCACGACTTCAGCTCTGGGGTGCCAGGAGGTGAGGAGCCTGCCGATGGGGACAGGTCGCAGTGCTGCCTGCTGATGGCAGCTGAGGGCAGCTATGGAAGGAGCTCAGCAGCAACAGGCACCTCCATGGCACGGATTTCACACCACAGCACAGAAACTCAGGGAGAATTTCCACACCACATGAGACCACTTAAACCCAAAGGGGAAATATTACAATGTAAAATTTTAAATAACTTCCATGAAAATACTTCCATTAAATGCTTTTGCTTTACAACCGAACCCAACGCATGAGGCAGAGTGTGGCGGTGGAGCCGCGTGTGCCGCCTCTGCCAGCCCGATGGCGTCAGTGTGGCTCCCGTGCCCGGTGGCTGCAGCTCCTGCCCTCATGGCACCACGGTCCCACAGCACGGGGACATCTGCCAGCCCGGATATCCAGCCCCAGTGCTGCTGGATCATGGGAAAACCCCTCCTCACCTTCCCACCAGGCAGGCACGGGCTGCATGCAGAGCTGCTGGTCCCAGCGCATCCCTCTCAGCGAGGAGCCGAGATTCAGCAGCGTGCTAGGAGTCAGGCAGCAAAAGAAGCTGCAGGCAGGGCTGAGCCGGAGCCGGCTGCCTGCCTCTAACCACCCGAACACATGCTCCTGCCAGCGCTGCTTCACCAGCTCGTGATTGGCAGCCAAGGAGCAGAACGAGACAACGGGATGGTGGAAGCGAGAAATGTACTGCATTTTTCCTGAGCCACCATGGGAATAGGCAATTCTGACCATGGATCACAGGGAGATGTCTGGCATGAGACACTCAAGAAACCCAAAGAGAACAGGCAGCAAGTAGAAGTAAAAAGCAAGAAGAAGAAAACAGGGTGAACAAGAGGTGAGCATGGGAAAAGGAGCATGGGGGAAAGGCAAGCAGAGGAACAAATGGAAGAAGTGAAAACAGAGAGCTAGGAAAGGAAAAGGAAGAGGTAAACGGATGCCAGGAGAACAAACCTGCTGGGGCTGGAACTCCCGATGAGCACCAGAGGTGGAAGGATGTGTGAGGGGGACAGAGGCTCTCAGGCTCCGCATGCACAAGAGTAAACCAGTGGATCACAGCCATTTTATTGGATTAAGGCTCACTTAAGAGGAAAGATAAATGTGCCTCATTTCTCAGGTGACATGCACAAGAGGAGAGGAGGCTCTTTGCCTCGATTCACCCTAAGGGAGGTGAAAAGGGATGGCTGATTTCGGGGTTGCTGTGGGGGCAGCGGGAGGTCTCTAACAGCAGAAGGTGGTGAGCTCCAGATGAAGAGGGCTTTTGTCTTGCAGGCCTTCATGCTGTTTATGCTTTGGAGCTAGATTGGTATCACAGACTAGCAGAAAGCAGAGCTTTAATGAATCAGACCCCAAATCCATCCTTGCCTCAATTACCAGTTTTTGCCTCACTTGGAGCTCAGGCTGCTGCGGTGCAAGAGCAGGCACCAAACAACAAACAGGAGGAGAAGGAAACCAGCAAAGGGGAACAGAATTGGACACCAGCAGCACACACTTTCTCCCAAAGCTTGGGAAAGGCTGGCTTTACTCTGCTCCCCCAGTGCCTCTCTCCAGGCACCTTCCAGCAGCAATACACCGGCTGGGGGGAGCCCTTGGCTGAGGTGATCTGGCACATTCACGGGGCTTAACACTGGGCACTTTGTGGCACTGGCTTTAAAAAAAATAGCCTAAAAAAAGCCTAATAATGAAGTATTTATTTCAGTAAACAACATGTGAATGAAAGAAGTGTTTTCTCAATACTTCACTTTTTCCCTGCCTTCACTCCCTTCCCCCCAGCAAGTTTTTTTCACTAAGTGGAACTAACGAGGCTCTGCTCACAGCCGGGCTGGGAGCAGCAGCACTGCGCTCCGCACAGACACATGTGCTGTGCGAATAAAGCGTGCCTTGTGCCTGGGAGAAACGGGACCCACCGGCACGTTCCAACAGCCAGTGGGGAAGATGTGCACCAGCAGACACACCAACGTGACCTGCGATGGGAGCATCTCCGGCTCCCACGAGACATTCAGCACCTTGTTTTGACAAGGGCCTGTAGGGACAGGCCAAGGGGGAATGGCTTTAACCTGACAGAGGGGAGACTGAGATGAGCTCTTAGGCAGAAGCTCTTCCCTGTGAGGGTGCTGAGGCGCTGGCACAGGGTGCCCAGAGAAGCTGTGGCTGCCCCATCCCTGGCAGTGTTCAAGGCCAGCTTGGACACAGGGGCTTGGACAACCTAGTCTAGTGGAAGGTGTCCCTGCCCATGGCAGGGGGTTGGAACTGGGTGAGCTTTAAGGTCCCTTCTAACCCAAACCACTCCTGATTCTATGATTATTTATTGTGGCAGCAAATAAGTGCACCTCCTGACCCAGAGAGCTGCCATTGCCCAGGGATGCTGCCCCACAGGGCTCCCTGTCTCCACGGCCAGGGAGAAGGCCCAGACAGAGGTGATGGGATCTCTTGTCCCCATCCTACCTGGCAGTGCTCAGCTCAGGGGACACAGTGTCAGACAGACACTGTGATGCTGTGAGCTCCTTCTCTTCTACCTCAGCTCCATCCACCCTTACCTGGGCACCTGAACAACTGGGAATGCTGTATTTCTATCAAATCTGTATTATTTATATGTGGTATGCATTTATAAGCTTAGCCCAAGGGCACCATGGCATCGTTTTACCTGCATCTGTGCAGAGGGTGAACATCCACATGGCTCATAATCTCTACTTGCTCCCTGGCAACAGGTAATGAAGGTCCAGGAGCCCTTCCTTGCCTTCAAGCCTTGGGATTAAGATAGGAAGGATTCTCAGGAGCCACTGATTTAGGAAAATATGGTCCATCATTTCCATCCCCCTCCTACCCACATGGGATGAGCTGAACCTCTCTCATATACCATGTGGATGTTCACCCTCTGCACAGATGCAGGTAAAACGATGCCATGGTGCCCTTGGGCTAGGTTTATAAATACAGATTACATATAAATAATACAGATTTGATGCATGTAGGTATTTGCTCAGGAAGCCAAATTAGGCATCTGTAGTTTGCAAGGCCATGAACCATGTTTTCTATCAGCCACAGAGCCCAGGACCCCGCCTCCCCAGCAGTGCTCCCTGTGTGCAGCAGGACTGTTTAGAGCAACTAACCAAAGATGTTGATCCTGCTGCATCGATCATGGATCCCTGGAGATGTACAAGGAATGCAGAGAAATGATGTTTCACACGAGGGAAAAGGCCAGGTGCTCCCTTGGGAGGACGAGGCTGCGCAGGAGGCCTGCATGGGAAAAGCCTCCCCAAAGCTGTGTGGAAACCTGTCTGCAGTGTGCCCATTCTGTGTTTCATGCACAGGTACCCCCAGCTGTTCTCTGGAACCTGTGCTGTGTGCACGTAAATGACAATTAAATCCCTGCACTGCAACAGCACAGCCAGCACATCTCCTGGGTTATCTGCTTATCTGCTGAGTGTCAGAGGCACAAGTGCAGGCACTCCAGCACACCCAAGCCTAGCTGCCAAGCTGGACATCTGATCCAGCTTGAGATGTCTCCAGCCAAGGATAAACCCCATGACCAGCTATCGCCCTCCGGCCAGAGCAGCTCCCTGCAGGAGCCGTGACATCAGGTCGTAATTAAACACGTAGGACCTTTACCAATTACTGCAGTGTTACCAGTTCAAACACTAGGGTGGTCTATGCGGTGTGAGGTAAATTAAAATGACACTAAGCTTTTCCATCCACTCAATTTGTGTATCCAACTATAATGAATGAGATAACACAAGTGTGTAGACGTGGCATTTCGGGACATGGTTTAGTGGTGGACTTGGTAGTGTTAGGTTTATGGTTGGACTTACGAGTTTAAAGGTCTTTTGCGACCTAAATTATTGTCTTTCAGGAATCACACCTTCCAGCCTCTATCTCCAATGCAATGTCATGGGGCAAACTACAGGCAAAGGCAATTCCTCCTCACCAAGAGCTCATTCCCAAGCTGGCTTACAAAAAACCCATAAACCAGCATCACCTTATGCTGCAGTCACTGCTCTACAAGGTGCTTTGCAAAATACTGTAAGACAGATGGTTTCCCCCAGGAAAATGCTACAGAGCGAAGGAAAAGGTACCACAAATAACCTGACACCACAGGGTTAAAACGGGATCTGGGGGCTTCAGGGAGACATTTAAAGGGAGAAATGAGATTTACTGACTTCTCTTGCTTCTTTATTGCAAATAAAGAGAAACTCTTGCTTGTTTTTCTATCTGGTGTATTACAAATTCACATATTTGTCTATTTGGAAGATTCATGGCAACGCCAGAGCAGCTTTCCTGATGACATCATTTCAGCAAAGGAAAGAAAACTGTGCAACAGGGGAAGAAAGCAATCTGTCATCAAATAGCTCAAATTCTTTCTTTGTCTGCCTTCATTAATACCTAGTCAGCTTTGGTGCTTAACTAACCTCACCGATAGAGGAAACCTTTGAGGAGGACTCCACAACCTCACACTGAAGTGTTAGAACATACAATAAATGCCAGAAAGATCTCCAAAACAAGCAGGGAAGAACAAAACCAAGCTCGACATTCTTGCAATTTCTAAGCATTTCTTTTCTTCTTTTTACCCTCCTCTAGCCATCTAAGGAAGCAGAAAGCAATGCAACTTCCAGTTCTTTTAAATATCCTTAGCAGGTCACCTCTAATGCTGGGAGGGTTGACTATGATCTGCTTCCAAAGGCTGTTGCATCAGAGCCTGGCAATCCAGGATGAATTGCTCCCTGCTTAAGCAGGGACTGCAGTTTCAGACCTATGCTCAGCACAAGGGGCCTTGAGGGTGCTGCAGCAGCAGCACTGGGGTAGAAAGGAGCAAAGGGATGGGTGAATGGGGGGTGGCCTGTGCTGGGGCTCCCCGGACCTTCACAACACCCACCCCAACGTGTTCCCTGCCATGGCTTCTGGTGCCCCCACACTGGCTGTGGCCATCCCAGTGTGGCTCTTGGATCTTGTTTATCCAACAGATACGTGTCAGGCAGCGAGGGGCTGCAGGATGCATCCTCTGGAACACCAGCTGGGAAGGGAATGGGAGAGGAGCAGCCATGGGTTGTGCGCTCATGTGCGCCTGTCCAGCAGACATGCATGTTCACATCCCACACGAGCCCCAAAAGACCCCCATGGCTTAGTTTATGGGGTGTCCTTCAGGCCTCCAAGGAAGCAGCTGCCTGGGTCTCCTTGCTGCTCCCTGCACTGGAACGAGGGGGCATGTTTCAGTTTGATACCCTGGGGGAGCTTCTGCAGCAGGCAGAGGGTTTTGAAGAGGCGTTGTCCCACAGCACATTGCTTGGACAGGGACAGAGAGTGGCAGCAGTAGGGACAGAGAGTGGCAGCAGTAGGGACAGAGGTGGGGATGAAGAGGCAGGAGCTCCCTTCCCCCAGCCCTGTCCTGCAGCTCTTACCATTCAATGCTCAGAGACCTGGGCCGGAAGGCAGACAGCTCAGCCGAGGCATACTCAGCTTTCCTTCTCTTCTCCTGCTTCTGTTTCACCGACAAGCGGTGGGCAAATCTAGAGAGGCTGCTTTCCGACCTGGGGAAGGGGAGAGGAAAGGCATTAATGTCACTGCAACTCCCTGTGGTAGGTCCATGGCACAAAGCCTGAAATGCTCAGAGCTGAAAAGAGGGTCAGCAGCACCAGGACAGTGAGGCACCAGCTGGGGAGGGAAAGGGGGGAAAGAAATGGGAGCAGCAGCCACATTAGCATCACTTCAGCAGGCCAGGACCAGCATGGGTCCATGGTGTGCTGTTAGCAAAGCCGAAGCTGTGAGCTGGCAAGCTGAGAGCACTGGGTCCCTAACCCACTGCAGCACCATCACCTTCTGCCCAAACACCAGCCAGTGATGGCCAAAGCTGGAGACACACCAGCTGTTTCATCTTTTTTCAGTACCTGCCCGAGAGAGGCTGTGCAGCAAGGGAAGTATCTTTGGAGGATCAAAGCAGATCTCTGCACAGCCACACTCCTCTGGGGAAGCCCCAAAGCTCCTGGGGCTCCCAGCCAGGGGTTTCAAACACTGGGACAGCTTCCCTGATGAGGGCTGACAGGGATATGAGCACACATCAGAAATGGCTTGGAGGAGGAAACAGAAATGTGTGTGAGCAAATGGGTTTAGCTGCAAAACCCATCTGTGCTGAGGACAAAGCCCCTTCCTCGCAGTTGGATGCTCCAGCATCGCTCCCAGTCCCTGGGACCGGGAGAAACTCAGCCCCTGGCTCAGGGGCCATGCTGCAACACCCTGGCTCCAACAAGAAGAGAACCACCGTCCCAAGGCACAATCCCAGTCTCCAAGCCACTCAGATGTACAAAGCTGGTACTAAGATTAACTTTGGAGCCCAGCAGAGACCTGGGTGCCACAGCCCATCCCTGCTGCCCATTGCCTTGGAGCAGAGGTGGGAGCAAGGGAGAAGCAGCCTGGGGAGCTGGAGCTGGGACACCCTGACTTCGGTACATGATGAGGCTGGTGGCACTGGTGCCATTTGCCAGTCCTGCCAGCACAGCCACTGCCTCCCCTCCTTCAGTCCTGTGCCAGCACAACCTGCTCCCACCGCTCAGCTGGGCAGGGCATGCAATGGGGCAGAAGTGATCTGACAGAGGTTTCATGGGATGAGGAACAGACCTGGGGGGAGCCTTTGAACCTACACACGCTACTAAACCCACTCCTCCTCTCGAGTCCTGACCAGTTTCAACCAAAGAAAACACCACCCAAAACAGAAGGAAGAAAAGAAGGGTTTTCTCAGAAACAAGAGGTCCTTGCTTTTCCTCGCAATAATTAAGCCAACCATGACCAGCTAATAGTATTTTTTCCTGATACATTTCAAACACAGACATCTTCAATTCATTAACTCTGGTTACTGATTTATTTTTCAGCTTATGAATTGCTGTTGCTGGGGACAGGGTGGAAACAGCTTTCTGGAGAAGGCTCTCATCTCTCCAGTCACCATCAGGAAAGAGCCACTCAGAGCTTCCAGGGTCACTCTTTACATCCTTGAGAAAAAACACACTTTGTCGTAAAGGATGAGGTTTACCTTAAAAGAAACCCAACAGAAAATCCAAAGCACAGCTTTCCCCTGCTCGCAGCTGGAGGAAGAGATGTTTAAAGAGGAGCAATCCAGGCGCCTTGGGAGAGCCCCTCGAGCAGAGCACAGCACCAACACACCCCCACCACCGCACCTCTCATGGAATCATAGAATCAACTAGGTTGTAAAGACCTTTAAGATCATCAAGTCCAACCATTACCCCAGGGGACGCGTGCTGTTGGCTTCTTACAGCACCTCCTTAGTGGCATTTGAGTGTTCCCACTGCGATAGTTCTAACTCTGCCCGGCTTTCCACTGCCCCAGGAGAGGCTCCTGGGATGAGGGCTCCATCCCCAGCTGCTAGCACACTGGCGATGTTGATCTCCGGAGATGCAGGGACTGCATGAGAGTGCTGTCCTGTTTGCTAGGCTAGCCACATCCCCTCCATGCTCCCTGCACCATTATAGCCACCCCTGCCAAAGTGGTCCCCAGCCCAAATGATCTGCATGGATGCAAGAAGGCAGACACCCCCTGTGAGAAACAAGTGCCTCTGTCATGCTGGTTACATGCCTCTTGGGACGAACAGAACCAGAACAATTAAGCAGAAGCTCTTCCCTGTGAGGGTGCTGAGGTGCTGGCACAGGGTGCCCAGAGAAACTGTGGCTGCCCCATCCCTGGCAGTGTTCAAGGCCAGGTTGGACACAGGGGCTTGGAGCAACCTGGTCTAGTGGAAGGTGTCCCTGCCCATGGCAGGGGGTTGGAACTGGATGAGCTTCAAGGTCCTTTCCAACCCAAACCAGTCTGAGATTCTGTGATTCTATGAATTATACAACCAGGAGGTTTACTCAGTGCATCCACATGCCCCAAGCAGGCTGGCTCATAGAGCCAACAGAATCCACTGAGAAGAGCTGGCAGGGGGAAAACAAGGTGATGTGCGACATTGCTTGGAATGAAGGAGCATTAGTCTCTGGGGACAGGGTGCACTGATGGGGCTGGAGAAGCCACCTGAGTGCTCGGGGACATGCTGCGTGGCATTGCAGGGGAAGATGCAGGGAGAAAAGGGATACTCTAGGGGATGCTCCCCAGCTCAGGGCAGGTGCTGTGCAGACCTGCCCACCCCAGGGTGGGCAAGTAAGACAGAAGTTGACCAATGCTGCTTTCACCCCCAGATCAACCCTTTGGCCTACCTGTCACCCACCCCCTCCCACTGCTCACAGCCATATTAATGGAGACGGCTCTGATGGGCCACTACCTCCCCTTGAGAGCTGTCAGCCGCTCATCCAGTGCTCAGCATTGAGCCAGCCTCCACTCACCTCCGCTGGACCCAAAAGCTCCAGCATAAGCATCACTAATTAGAGAGCCAGGAGGACGTTCATGTGTCATCTGGCTATTTGCACAGTGCAGCTTTACATAAACTGTACTGCAGAAGAAGTAATGAATCATACCTGCTGTGCTGTGGCTGCACAGAGGCGAACACAGACTGGCACCGGCAGCCTGCTCTGCCCCATTCCCCTTGCCCCACTGAGACCCTGCTTGTGGGTCAGTTTCCCCTAGCTCCTCATGCAGGGGCTACTGCACCCCACAGGATCGGGCTGCTTCCAGGGCCAGGATGCTCTCACAGCTGAGCACTGAGCCCAGGGTCTGTACTCCGTGGGTGGCAGCAGCAGTTAGACACTAACACGGGGAGGGAGATGCTGTTGGGACCATACTTTCACTGCCCAGGTGCTTTCCAAATGCATGTAGATGTCCCTGTCCCTTCAGAAAGATCAACATATGGGGTCTTAAGGTAGAGACAGGGAAACTGAGGCACAGAATGGCTGTGTGATTGAGGCAGGTTCCCTATGGCTATCGGCATCCATCCTCTTGTGCACTTCACTGGTGGGCAAGATTTTCATGCCTTCACCCATCAGTACGAGCACACTCAGCACCACAAGTGCCAATTTGGGGAGCAGGCAGCCCCAGAGAGCCACTGCCACCTTGACCCAGCTTCATCCCAGCCAAAGGATGGGGACAAGGCCAGCACAGCTCCCTAGTTCCCCATGGGTGTGCTCATGGCCCAACCTGAGCAGGATTTGGGGTGACCTGCGCATCCCACCACAAGAAGCAGCATCCCTGCAGCAGCTCACATCAGTGCTGCTGCGGCTTGAAGGACCCTGGCACCAGCTGCACCAGAGCCTGCCAAGGCCACTGGTGCTCCCCGGAGCCAAGGGGACACGCGGGAAAAATCCTCGACTGAAACATCAACCGCAGCGCTGGGAAGAATTGTCTCCTGACAACCAGAGAAGGTTGTTAGCTACTGTGCTGTATCATAAATCACACCTCTATGACACATGTTCAGAGTCCCATGTCAGTGCTAAAGTCAGAACGCAGCATCTTTCCTGCAGAAACAGTTACCGGCCCTGGAGACTCCTGCAGCAATATCAGTGCTCAGCCCTTCCCTCCAAAGCTCCCGGCAGAGCAGAGCTGGCAGTGCCATGGATCCCACATGTGACATCTCCCCCATACAACCACCTCTTCAGGTACACATGGAGTGTCAGGACCCCCTGGCACTAGCCACAGTACCCAGCCCTGGCCACAGGCAGGGGCAGCCACAGGCAGATGCTGCTGCTGCTGACGGGAGATGGGGACAGTGGTGTCGCCAGCCTAGTTTGTGCTGACGTCCCCCCAGCGTGTTCAAACAGGATGAGCAGAGGGTGCCCAGAGCAGCACTTGGACCCTCGATGCCACCACAGCCCAGCCTGGCCAAGGAGGAAGACTCCAGCTCAGCACCAGAACATGCCATGTAATACCAGCCTGACGGTCATCCCATCACCAGGCACATTTTTGGGGGGTGTATCCCCAACCTGGGTGATTCCTGGCTCTTGGAGGCATTGGGAATGCAGGCACAGACACAGTGTGCTGGCAGCCTCTGGCTCTGCCAGCTCCCTGAGCCACCACAGCACGCAGCATCCAGCGCAGAAATCCACTCAGCTGCCTTTCCAGATGAGGACAAGGGTCTGAAGTGCCTCCCTCCACCCCCTCGCTGGCCAGGCAGTGGGTGAGCAGTATCACTAGAACACAGGGACTCAATTCATCCCCCCAGCTTCACCCACTGTGCACAGGCATGGATTTGGTCAGGGTCTGCAGTGCCTCACCACCACATCCCCCACACAACGCCATCACTGGAAAGCGATGACAAGCACAATCCCTGTCCCCTGGGTTCTGCATCCCTGCCTCTCCCCTACAGCGGCCCATGGAGGGACACGGTGCTGCCTCTACAAGGAGCAGCACGATTCAGCAGCCTGCAGCCACGGGACTGCAAGAGCTGCCGTGCAGTGTCCAGAGCTGCAGGACACACACACCATGGTCTGTGCTGGTACAGTGCACCATGCCGTGAGTGTGGGATGACCATGGTCATGAGGGCAGTGCTGATGCAGGCACTGGCATGGGGCTGGCAGCATCAGAGATGCTCCTGCTCTACCAAACATTCCCAGCCAAAGCCCTCACCACCACACAGGCACAAGCCATTCCATCCCACAGAGATGGACATCTCCTAGACCGGGCAGGAATAACTCCCACTTGTTGCATTCCCTATCTAGAGAATCAGGAGCCAGCACGTGCTTGAATGTGGTTCTGAACTAACCCAGCTTCTGGCAGGCAGCTTCCAGCCTCCTGAATCAGGACAGGCAAGCACAAGTCCTAGGACAAGCTGTGCAGCGGCTGTGGGCAGCCCTGGTACCTGGCAGCAGGGAAACAAGCAGCATTGTCCCCCCTTTGGGAACAATCACCGTAAAGCCAGCTTTGGAGTTGGACTTATCCCCACCATGGGCATCCCGGCTGCAGCCTGGCCTTGGAGAACCGGACGCTGTCTCTGGGTTAGTGCAGCTCAGTGCACTCCCCGCAGCAGCAGGGCTCAGCTCCTGTGAGTCTTTCATTTGCACAGGTGCAGTCAGAATAAAATAGAGGGAAAACAATGGATGCTGGAAAGGTGCCTCCAGAGCAGGCAGCAGACTGTTGGGAGAAGGAGGCTTTAGGAAGCGGACGTGCACTCAGCCAGCTCCGGGTCAGACTTGGTCCTGCTCACCGGAGCACAGCACCCACTGACCACGGCTCCAGCCATGACTGTGCCCCCAGAGCAGGAGCCAGGACAGGAGCCTGGGGCAGCTGGGCACAGCATGGTGCCGTGCCGTGCCGGGAAGGATGCGCGGCGCCACGCGAGCAATGCTCACTCACCTGCACAGCCACTGCTTCCTTCCCTCCTGGCTCTGCTGATCGCCTGCTGCTGGAAGAGCAGCTCATCCAAGAGTGGCTCTTTGAGAGAATCCCTGTCCCCTTGACGCACACAACCACAGGCATGCTCCCATCCCGGCCGGCATCCCCTGCTCCACTCCTCATCCGCCACCTCGGCGTCTCTCACCCATCACCTCAGGCTTCTCACTTGCTCTGGGTTTGGCTCTTTTTTTTTTTTTTCTTTTCTTTTATCCTTTTTTTTTTTTCCCTTTTTTTTTTTTCTCCCAATCTTGTTTCTATAGAAACGAGATTAGCAGAGGGGGAAATAAACCAGCCCCATGTGACTCAGATTCCGACACTGAAGAATCTCCTGGTCACGCTTGCCGGAGCTTTACGTAACCACGAGTCTGCGCGGGCTCGGCTGAGGGGACCAGGCTGGGATGCAGGGACCAGGTTTGAATGGGGGGACTGAGCTCAGATGGGGGACCAGCCTTGGATGGGGGGACTGAGCTCAGACGGGGGATCAGCCTTGGATGGGGGGACTGAGCTCAGATGTGGGATCAGCCTTGGATGGGGGGACTGAGCTCAGACGGGGGATCAGCCTTGGATGGGGGGACTGAGCTCAGACGGGGGATCAGCCTTGGATGGGGGGACTGAGCTCAGATGTGGGATCAGCCTTGGATGGGGGGACTGAGCTCAGATGGGGGATCAGCCTTGGATGGGGGGACTGAGCTCAGATGGGGGATCAGCCTTGGATGGGAGGACTGAGCTCAGATGTGGGATCAGCCTTGGATGGGGGGACTGAGCTCAGATGGGGGACCAGCCTTGGATGGGGGGACTGAGCTCAGATGTGGGATCAGCCTTGGATGGGGGGACTGAGCTCAGATGGGGGATCAGCCTTGGATGGGGAGACCAGGCTTGGATGGGGGAACTGAGCCTGCATGGAGGGACCAGGCTTGGATGGGGGGACTCTGCTTTGATGAGGAGAACCAGACTTTGCTGTAGAGGGACCAGCACCAGGCAGAAAGCAGCAATGCTTTTGGCTTACCTCCCCTGGCTTTGAGCTTTCTGCGGCACTCCTGATGCAACAGTGTGCCACCAAACCCCACCAGCATCCTCAGAGGATGTAAGCCCCTGACACCCTGTTTGGCTACCTGTTGATATTGAGAGGTGGAGAAAGCAGAGAGTGCTGAAAACTGCCTGAGTCCCACTAAAACTTTTGGGGTGCCCAGGCAAGGTTGGGAAGAGGGGGGCCCAAGCCCCCATGCTGCCAGGCTCTCTTGCCCCAGCCCTCACCACTCAGGAAAGTGGGTTTGGCTATCCATGGGCTCCTGGGTGACCGTGCAGGGAATATGGTGAGCTGCAGACAGCCACATACCTCACACTCCTCAAGTTCCTCTTCCCCAGTTTCCTAAATCCATGAGCACTGTCCATGAGTGAGCTGTTCCACCACTGTTTGAGTGCGCAAAAGGCACAGGACTCTGCACACAGTGACTTCCCAAGCCCTCGATGTGCTCCCTTAGCTCACAGACGGGCACTGACTGCACATGGCTATTGCTGCCTGCCAATGCTGCCCACCCAGCCTTCTGCTGATGAACCCCACATCTGCACAGGACACTGCAGATCTGGGGCTCACCCCACTGTCCAGATGCTGCCCAGGGCTGGAAATGGGAAGCTTGGGTGATCTGCTAGGACACAACAGTTCAACCCCAGGAGCAGTGTGGTGCCTTCCCCAAGGCAGCAGCACAGGAGCTCAGCTGAGCTCATACTCCCTGAGCAGGGCTGCAGAGAGCATCTCAGGGGGATCAGTTCTTGACCCAAAGGGCAGGGCATTGGATCCACACAGAGAAAGGAACTTGCCAGGAAATTCTCCAATTCCAGTGTTTCCTTCAGGGATTCATTGTCCCATGTCTCAGGCTGACTCAAAGAGTGATTAGTCTGTGAGATCTGATGCCATTATAGCCCAAGGTCTGCCCACAGGCTATCTCTCCCCCACTGAACACCACATCAGTGGAACAGGCTCCAGTATGCCTCGGGACAGATCACCCATCACCTAACAGCAATTTCATAGGATCCCAGCCTGGTTTGTATTGGAAGGGACCTTAAAGCTCATCCAGTTCCAACCCCCTGCCATGGGCAGGGACACCTTCCACTAGACCAGGTTGCTCCAAGCCCCTGTGTCCAACCTGGCCTTGAACACTGCCAGGGATGGGGCAGCCACAGCTTCTCTGGGCACCCTGTGCCAGCGCCTCAGCACCCTCACAGGGAAGAGCTTCTGCCTAAGAGCTCATCTCAGTCTCCCCTCTGTCAGGTTAAAGCCATTTACACTTGTCCTATCCCTACAGGCCATTGTCCAAAGCCCCTCTCCAGCTTTCTTGTAGGTCCATTTAGTGACTGTAAGCTGCTCTAAGAGCCATCTTTGGGTTCCTCATCAGCAGAAGTAAGGAGGAGTGGCAGCTCCAAGTCCCTCTTGCACTGTTGCCCCAGAGCTGGACTGCAGCGGGGGGAGTTGTGCGCAGTGAGGGTTAGCTGCAAGGGGAGGAGTGTTCACCAGCATGCTGAGCCTTTCAAGGCCAGAGAGAGGGACAGTGGGGATGCTGCCAATAGGGAAAGAGTGGCAGGAGTTGCAGGAGATGGTAAAGAAAGCAGATGGAGGTCTCAACAAGAGACAAGGAGAAAAGTCTGACAGCCCTGGGACACCTTGCTGCAACTCTAGACAAGTTGACCTGAGCCCCTGAATGGTTCAGAGAACCTGAACCATTCTTCCTTGTGCCACAGCACATGTCAGTGTAAGCTGCCTCTTGGTTGATGAGTACCCTAAAGCCATAAAGAAGACAGATCACAGCTGCAAAACCCCAATAAGCAGAACCCAGGGCAGCCCTTCAGTGACAGGAGCTCAGGGAAGGGACTTTGTGGCAGCAAATTTCTTGGTAGTCACCAACATTTGCCACTAACTGGGGGGCATAAGCAGCACTTACAGATTGACAGTGAGCACTGCTTTAGCAGGCCTGGCGGATGCAGGCACCGAGGCTGACGCTGGGCTGTCTTCTCTGGGAAGGACCAAGCTTGCAGGCTCTGGAACAAGGAGCCAGGATGGGAAGACAGGATCCTCTATTTAAAGTATGAGAACAGGGTCACAAAAAACTTCCATCAGCAAAAATGCTTCGATATGTGCAGCTAATTATAGTTGGCATTATCAGGCTGCATTACAATTAGCAAGTTGGTGGCTGGTCTCTATTTCTGACCTGCAGCACAAGGCGGATAGGTACACCCAAGGATGAAAGGAGAAGGGAAGCAGGGGGAGAAGGACAGAGATACCTCACGGGTGTATTTAAATAAGCAGCACAGCTGTTTCCAAGAGCAGTGGAATAGGAGGTTTTATTTGGAGGGTACTTACAAAGAAAGCCAAGGAAACACCACCCATCTCTTCAGAGCAGCCTCAGGCAGCAAGCGGAGCACCTCATGAACCTGCTCGCTCCAATTCCTTCAGCACCCTTCAGGTGTGCTCTGAGGTACCACCCCTCCAAGCAGCACCCTGGGCTGACTTTTCAGAGCAATTTAGAGGCCAAATTAAAGCAGCATTCAGGAAGAAACTAAATCAGACATCCTACTTGCACTTCCTAAAGCCTGCTCCTGTTGGCCTGTCCAGTATTCAGCACCAGGGAGGTTGCTTCATGACAGCAGAAGCAAATGAACGCAGGAGCAAACCCTGGAAATGGATAGCATTTTTAGAACTTTTTTCTTGTTTTCTTTGAAAACCAGAGTTTTGTCAAACTCAGAGTATTTGCTGCACAGAATATGATGCTAATCCAAGCAGAAGGAACCATCTGATGAGTCTCAAATTAAAATGTTCCTTTGCTTTGTCTTTCAAACATAGTATTTTAATACCCATGTACGCTCTGAATGGAAGGTAAATTTGCATGTCCTCCCCCTAAAAATTCTTTATCAAAACAATGATTTTGTTCATTTGCATTTTGACAATAACTGTCCCCGCTCTGGCCAACAGCTGCCAGCACAGGAACAGAGATGCTGGGCACGTGTGTCCACAGCCTGGTGAGTCACACTGCACCCTCAGCCCCCATCATGCTCGTGCCACTGAGGGGGACAGGACCCGCAAAAGCATCATCTTCCCCCATGGGCATCATCATCACCCATGGGCATGCACAGTCCTGTTGGGAATCATCCCTGTGTGGGTACAAGTGGAAGCATCTCATGGGCAAGCACAGTAAGGATGCAGCGGGGCATGCTGCCAAGAGACCCTGCCCCCACCGATATGAACGTAGCCCATGAATGGGGCTGTGGGACTTGGGAGGAGGTGGGATCCTGAAAATGATATAAAATGATACAGAAGTTTCCTCTTGCTCCAGAATCTAAGCGATATTTAGACTGAGGTCTCCTTGCACATCACCATGTCAAGTTAAGACCCTGTTATATCCAGTGAGCTGTAAAACAACTTAGAAGAAGAGAAGGATTTGGGGGCACTGGTGGATGAAAAGCTGGACATAACCCACAGTGTGCATTTGCAGGGCAGAACCCCCCATGTGCTGGGCTGCATCCCCAGAGCGTGAGCAGCAGGTTGATAGAGGAGAGTGTCCCCCTCTGCTGTGCTCCGGGAAAGCCCCCCCCCCTGCAGTCCTGATCCAGCTCTGGGGCAGCAGCACAAGAGGGATGTGGAGCTGTTGGAGTGAGTCCAGAGGAGGCCACGGAGATGCTGCGAGGGCTGGAGCAGCTCTGCTTGAAACAGGCTGAGAGAGCTGGGCTGGGTCAGCCTGGAGAAGAGAAGGCTCCTTAAGGGGAGACCTTAGCGCAGCTCCAGTGCCTAAAGGGGCTACAAGAAACCTGGAGAGGGGCTTTGGGCAAGGGCCTGTAGGGACAGGCCAAGGGGGAATGGCTTTAACCTGACAGAGGGGAGACTGAGATGAGCTCTTAGGCAGAAGCTCTTCCCTGTGAGGGTGCTGAGGCGCTGGCACAGGGTGCCCAGAGAAGCTGTGGCTGCCCCATCCCTGGCAGTGTTCAAGGCCAGGTTGGACGGGGCTTGGAGCAACCTGGTCTAGGGGAAGGTGTCCCTGCCCACGGCAGGGGGTTGGAACTGGATAAGCTTTAAGGTCTCTTCTAACCCAAACCTTTCTATGATTCTGTGTAAGCAAAGATCTTTTCCTGACTCCCTGCCACAAACCATAAAATTGACGAGCACTGTTTCATAAATGGCACATACCAGTATGCTTCACACTCAAAATTAGCTTAATCTACTTTCAAAACAGAAGTCCAGCCATCTACAGGCAACAGTTGAATAAAATCTACAAAATAAAATGGACAAATATTCTTTTCCCTGGGAAAAATCTCCATCACTTTGCTTATTTTTAACAAGTCCATACTTTCCCTTTACTATTGTTTGTAATGAAGACATTGCTCCTTCCTGAGCAGCAGGACAGAGCTTGGGCTCTTCCAGCTGGGCTGCGTGAGCATGCTTGACTGTATGGCTGCCAAGGCAGAGGAACAGACTTGCTCCCATCTTGCCAGGGGACAGGAGTGCTCTGTATCCAGCCCTGGCAGTTTTCAGAATATCCCCCTAGCAAATAAAGCTTTTCTCCTAATTAAAAAGATGATAAAAAATAATAATAATAATTAAAAAAAAAAGACAAACCGACAAAACCCAACAAATCCTGCTCTATGTGTGCAATCAGTGTGGACAGGTGAGAAGCACCTTGGAGGGGACCTTCATCTTTCTCCACCCACTCTGGCAGCAGCTTAGGCTGAGCCCATGTCTGGCAAGACACCACTGTGTCATCTCAGCATCCCTGCTATGCCACAGCATCCCTGCCAAGTCTCAGCATCCCTGCCATGTCCCAGTATGCCTGTCATGTCCCAGTATCCCCACCATGTTTCAGCATCCCTGCCATGTCTCAGCATCCCGCCATGGCCCTGCATCCCCGCCATGCCCCAGTATCCCCTTCATGTCTTGGCATCATCGCCATGCCTCAGCATCCCTCCCTGACCCAGCATCTTTGCCATGTCCCAACATCCCTGCCATGCCCCGGCATCCCTGTCATGCCATCCCCATCTGCCCTGGCAGCTGTGACTTCAGCCTGCTCCCCCTTTGGGGGGCACAGGCTGCCCTGGGGCTGAGGCGTTGTTTAGTCTGAGCACTGTGCTCGTGCTGGAGCCGGCTCTTGTTTGCCATGGCCCTGCGTCCCATGCTGCTGCAGAAATGGAAAAGCTTGTTATGTTATTCTGGGCTGCCAGGCAGCCCAGCTTTTCCAAGTGCAGGAGAGCAGTGATGTGGTTAACACAAGCCGGCCACAGAGCCACGATGGTTTTTCTTTCTGGGCTGGCCTCAACCTCCTTCTGCGGACCACACCACGATGGGAATGCAGGTGCCAGGAGCTGTGCGTGCACGTGGGAGTTGCCTGTGCACATGGAGTGCTTGTGAGTGCCTGCAAGCTTGCACTGGGGGCTGCAGGGAATGAGCCCAGACCCTGGAGGCACCAGGATGTCTGCCCAGAAACACACCTCCAGCAGCATCCTGTTGAGGGCTTTTTAACAAACAATGGGCATGTGAGCGATCCAGGACTCTCGCCATTGGTCGGAGTTTGTTGTAAGGATTAAATGGCCTAGTTCACAGGTTGCTTCAGGGAAAAGCTGTGGCCACGTATGCGGAAGTTCGGCAGGAGGGAAACAACTCCCGGATGCTGAAGAAGGAATCAATCAGGTACCTTTGCATTGTGTGTAGAAACCAATCATGGTAAAGCTTAAGTGCAGGACCGAGCTTGGAAGCTGTAAAAGGCAGTGCTCTGAACTGAATAAAGGTCAGTTTCTGATCACATTATTCAGCGTGCTGTCCGTTGATCTTCTGCAGCATCCCACTGGCCTCAGGGACACGTCCCATAGAGACACACAGAGCCTGACCCATGCGTGTGCTGCCTCCAGCTAAAGCTGGGAGCTTGGTGGTCCTGGTGGCCCCCAAAGGGCCGCCCAGCACCTCTGTGTTTCATTCACAAAGCTCCTCAAACTGGTAAAGTAGCACCTACAGAAGAACTACATACTAAAACCCAATCCATGGAGGATCCTGGGTTTGGTTTTTTTTTGTTTGTTTGTTGGTTGGTTGTTTTTTTTTGTTACCTAACTAAAGGGAAAAAGAAGGAATGCAGAATTCTGCAAGATTGACTCTAAGATACAACACTAGTGTACATCAGCACCAAGTGGGAAAAACTCATCAAAGTATTTTCAGTCAGAAGAACAATGCCATAAAATGCCACCAAGTTACACATAGCTCTCTCCTGCCCTCTGTGTTGCCTCTCCTACAGAAAGTGAGCAGTTACAAGGGACAGCTGGGTCAGTCTACAGACCCCACTCTGCTCTCAGTACCCTTCAGGTGGTGGACAGCAGCAACGGTTGTGGAATGGGTCCCAGGATGGACAACTGTGTAATTGTGGAGGCACCCGTGGGACTTGTGCACAGCATGCACTATCCCCTGACGGTTCAGCTGCCACAGGGGTGGATCTGTGCTAGGGACTGGGAGATGGGGACCCATCAGGTCAGTGTTGCATAAACATCTTTCCATACTAAAGGACGATTTCCCTCAGGTCCTGGGAGCACGTCAGGATTTACAACCCAGCCTGCTGGGCTCTCTTGCACCAGTGCATGAATCTGCATCTTTTTCTGTTCCCAGAATCTTCAGTGCTTCCCAGTTCAGTGAGAACCTCTCACCACCCTACCCAAGGCACTCACCCATCAGCTTTGCCCAGCAATGTGCACAGGGACGCAGCAAGCTGCTTAACAGCCCTTGAAATAACAGGGACAAAGAGAATGGAAAACGCACCCCTACAGGCAAACCGTAGCTCATCCAAACTTCCTCCCAGTCCAAAAGTCCCCTTGAAAAGGCATGATAGGGATTTACAAAGGTTCCTCTTGCAAGAAGGGGGAAAACGCAGGAGAGAAAAGCCTTTGGCGTGCCTCCCCCCACAGCAGGGACGTGCTGCCGGGCTGTGAGGGACTTGAAGAGATTTGCGATGCAATAAAAACATTCCTGCCTGCGAAGCATGAAACCCAAAAAGTTTATGGGAAACCACTGTCTTCGGGATGTCTGCATATCTTCAGGCATCCTGGGAGCTGTAGTTCAAAGAAACCAAGAAAAAGCAAGTGGTCGATAATGATGGTTTCTGGATGGAGGTTGTGTGACTATTGGCTCCCACATGAAAGCCTGAATTTCTGGGATACTGAGCCCGTTTCTGCAGCCAAGTGAAAGGATTGCTGCTCGGCGCCTGGGGCATGAGAGACTCCAGCAACAAGGCGAGGGAGAGCAAGAGGTTCTTGCTGCCCTCAGGGAAGAACAAATGGCCTTGGCTCCAGTAAGAATGGCCCAAAAGCCAAACATCCATGATTAGGAGGAGGGATGTGCTGCAATGGGAGCCAAGAAGGACAGGCCAAAGCCATTTCCAGGGCCAGGAACCTCGCTGTGATCCATCAGAGATGTGGTCCCTGTGTGGGGCAGTGTGGGGCATGTCTCCAGCCAGTATCCAGCCAAAGACAGGCTGGTGGGGTGACCTCAGTGAGGGACTGCACATGGGGATGGGGTCCTCCTCCAGGCTGCAGGAGGACCCAGCAGAGCCATTTTCACCTGGTACTATGAAAACTATAGGACACCAGTCTGGGCTGCAGGGACTCAGCTAGAAGCCTCAATCTCTGTGCTCAGTTTCCACTTTAACTCTTACTATCCACCTATCCCCAAGCGTATACGGACTGTCCTTTGCTGTTTGAACACTCACAGGGAGATGAGCTCCTCAGAAGCCAGCTGTCTACACTGCACCATGCCCAGCATCATTCAGTCACCATCAGGCGCATTTCCTCAGACCCCACCAGGCCAACAAAAGGTGGTTTATTCTGACACAGGAGCCTTTTAATGTAAAAGAGTCACCTCCCAGCAGGAAAACTAGTGGCACTTGACATCCTCCAGATGTGACCCTGCCAGTCAGCAGAGCTCTGGCACCTAAAATGCCCTTCATGCATGACCACACTGAGAGCAGCAGTGCGGGGACAAGGATGTGAGAGGGTGGCATCTTGTCCCAGACTGAGCCTCAAGTGATGCAGATGAGACACTTTTGTTCCCAACCAAGGAGTCCTGCAGCAAAGACCACAGCCATAGGGCAAAGGCAGCAGCAGGGACATGAGCCATGGTGGGTGACCTTCTCACTGTCTGCCTTTCATTGTGGGCTTGGGCTTCACACGTCAGACCACAGCACTGCTCTGTGGTTGTGCAAGGTCCTCGCTGCCTTTGGACAACATCTGCCCACCAACACAAGCACAGTGGAGACACACAATGACAAATCCATGATGTGAGGCTTGGTACTGGTTGACCTAAAACCCTAGCTTGACAGCAATGAAAGATGAACCACGGGATGGCTTGTCCTTGGAGGAAACCTGTAGCCCTGAAGAATCAAGAAGAGGTGAATTATTCATGCTGTCAATAGCACGGGTGCTTTGCACGTCTCATCTTCCCCCTCCATCCTTGAGCACAGAAAACATTGCAGGCTGGTGCTGTGAACATATCTTGGTGCACAGTGAATGATGCCTGTGGGTTGGGGACACCACGGCAGGCAGGTCCCACTGAACACAGCACCCTTCACACCTTGCTGCAACTCCACCCAGGCTATAGCCTTCCAGCTTCTCAGAGTAAAACCTGCCTTTTAATGCAACCAGCTGGCAGATCCACAGGGCACTGCAGCCAAGAGCTGAGGCTCTGGAGGCTCTGAAGAAAGATGTCTGTTTTCACAAACAGTACAAAAGGGACCCTGAGACAGTCACGGCCGTAACAGGTAAGATGAGAGACCTTGTCTCCAAGATTTAGGGCATCATGGGTCCTCCTGCTTCCTTTTCCTTGACTGTCAAACTCACACAGAGATCCTGATCCTCCATGGAACTAAATCCCAGGCTTACTGAAACCATACAGTGGACACAGCCTTTTCCCTGCGTTGAGGTGTCTCGGCCCCGCTTGGTACAAACCTCTCCTCCACACGAAAAGGTACCACCAGGTAGGTGGCCTCCTGAACCTCCCCAGACCAGGCTCCCTACCTCCAGTCAATCCCCATGAGTCCTCAGCATGGGGCTGTCACTAACGCACATGGGTTAAGCAAATGGGGTGTTCCAACCCCCCAAGGCAGAGCATGGTCTTGCAGTGGTTGTGCTGGCTTGCTTCAAACCTCAGTCTGGTGCCCTCAGTCTGTTCCACAGTACTGATAAAGCCCAACTGAGGAAGATAGTGGGGCTTCAGGAGCAGAACAGATGCTCAGCCTCCCATCCAACTCCAGCCAAAACATGGCTCCCCACCCGCGGCACGTGCAGCAGCGCCTTTGCTGCATATTCTCAGGCACCTTCAGTCTTCCCCTACACCACTCAACCCTGTTAGAATGGTTTTCATTGCACCCTGAGCCTCAGCAATGGGTATCTCTGAAGCAGAACCTCAGGGAGGGAAGGAAGGAGCAAGACGCTGCTGTTCAGCCCATTTCTGAAAGGAAAAGCAACCATCTGGGTTCAGAGCATCTCTCAGCAGCTCAGAGGAACACACACATGCTGCCACATTTTGATATGAGATGGCTTGGTGCTGCCCAGAAACATAACTTAGGCCTCATGCAGTCACTTTACCAAGCCCTCTCTTTGAATTAATGCCACTTTTCAAATCAGACTGAAAGCGCTGATGTCTGTCTACTATACGAGGAGTCCTTACCAAAACTACTTTTTCCAAATGAGCCAAAGCAGCAAAGGGTTACTAACCAGGGACAAAATGAGGACAGGGAGAGAACGTGCTGTTCTTTGATAGGGACCGTGCTAATGAGCATTATAAAACTAAAGAGCAGAAAAGACTCAATGACTTCAACCATAGAAGAGCTGCAGTCAAGGCGCAAAGCAAAACAGCAGAGAGAAGACAGGGGAAAGTCCAGTGTGGTTCCAGCACTTAGGGCCACGTTCAGTGCCTCTCATCTCCAGCACCAGGTCGCTTGATTAAAGTGGAGGTAACCCAAGCTCCTCTGCTAGTCCTGGGCATGATTTCAGCCAGCCATAACCCAGTCATGATAGAAAGATCATTACAGTATGATCATGACAGCATGCTGAGAGAGCTGGGCTGGTTCAGCCTGGAGAAGAGAAGGCTCCTTAAGGGGAGACCTTAGAGCAGCTCCACTGCCTAAAGGGGCTACAAGAAACCTGGAGAGGGGCTTTGGGCAAGGGTCTGTAGGGACAGGCCAAGGGGGAATGGCTTTAACCTGCCAGAGGGGAGACTGAGATGAGCTCTTAGGCAGAAGCTCTTCCCTGTGAGGGTGCTGAGGCGCTGGCACAGGGTGCCCAGAGAAGCTGTGGCTGCCCCATCCCTGGCAGTGTTCAAGGCCAGGCTGGACGGGCTTGGAGCAACCTGGTCTGGTGGGAGGTGTCCCTGCCCATGGCGGGGGTTGGAAGTGGGTGGGCTTTAGGGTCCCTTCCAGCCCAAACCAGTCTGGGATTCTATGAAAGGGCTGTTAGGTGATGGCTGAACAATGGCTTTGCAAAACACAATTCACTAAGAGCACCACTGCAGGCACTGGTCATTGCCTTCTCCTTCAGCATGTCCTACCACCCACTTCCTGGGGACGTGCGGCTGCTGTGCCTGCTCTCCCTGCTCCTCCTTGCAGCTGGTTAATCCATGGGGAAGAGGAGCTGTCACACCATGATGCTCAGGCCTTGATGCTGCCAGGGGATCGAATTCTTATGGCTTTGCAAGTGGCACTTAGGTTTGCTTGAATGGTTGGCTTTGGTTCCCTCAGCTGCTGCAGGGACTCTGCTTTTACAGGACTAAGTCCAACCAAACACTTAAGCATGTGCTCATCTCCCCGGTAAGAGCAGCCTGTGGAGATCAACGCTTCACAAAAAACACACTTTCCTGGATCAGGGCCACAGTGATGGAGCTACCACCACCGAAGCCATACCTGAACAGGACCTCCCAGTGCTGTCTCTCCCTAGGAAAACCAGCAGAGCTATACTGAATATCAACCTATATTTTAGGTGTTTCAAAATAAGCAAACCTCCCTTCCCCTGAAAAATAAGAGAAATCCTAGAAAAAACAGAGCACAAACTGTACCTTCACACATCCCCCACTGAGCGCCAGCCCAGGGCAAGCACAGGGAGCCTTGAGTCCAAAGACAGTCACATTTTCTAGGGAGCATGTTAGCACAGCCCTGGAGCTGGTGGTGACAGGTAAACTGGCTGCAGGGAGCCCCTGGACTCCCAGCACCGTGCCGGGCTCAGCAGAGACGGGAGCTGGACCCTGGCGGGACAGATGCTCTAAACTGGGAATGAAAACATTCCCCCCTGCTCAGCAGAAGTGTAGGCTCAAAGTGAGCCCTTGTCTGGGACAGCCAGCAGGCGAAGCAAGGCGACGACGACAGCTCCACCGGAGTCCAAAATATACTCGGCAACTTGTTTTGAGTTACCTTATGCAGGGCTTTAAAAAAATCACTTAAAAATTTCCACCCAACCTGGCTGCGGAGCAGCAAGAGGACCCTGGGTTTTGTTTCCATCAGTACAGTGATTCTGATCTGAATTTCCACCCACCCCACGCACCCTGGGTAGTGAATAGAGAGAAATTTCAGCGTGGAGAAGAGCCATGGAGATGACAGCCACCCAGCATATGCTGATCTTGAGTGATGACCACAAAGGCACCTGGCTGGAGGTGGGAGCGATGCTAACTCCCACCACCCCAGTCTTTGCCTCACGGTGCCCGGACCCCACAGGCCCATCAACCTTAGATAAACCCCCAAAGGTTTATCTTGCTGCACAAGCGCCACAGTGCAGCCTCCCCCCCTCACCCTCAGGCATTCAAAGCTCCTGCTCATGGCTCAAATCAACACGGCTGCATTACAAACAAACATGTAGGAGGGAGAGAGAAAGAAAGAATCCCTAGAGGGATCTGGAAGGCACTGGAGGAGCTAAAAATAAGCACTGCCAACAAGTCAGTGTAGAAACAGAAAGCTAAAATCCCTGATAATAGAGGGTTGCCAGCCAGAGGAGGGAGATACCTAGCACCTCACACTCTGGCTCTACCCACCAAGGCTCCTGGGGAGAGCAGGAGCACGGAGACCAAAGGGGCATTGCTGCTTCTCAAGCAGTGGTGGGTAATCTCCAACAGAGCCCAGCTCTCGGGCAGGGCAATGTGGCACTGAGGTTCCTTGATGCCTTTTAGCCTTGTGTTTTCATATCACCTCTCAACGTGGGCCAGCGATTGCGAAGAACCACGATGCTTGAGCCAAACTCCACAATCCCTCCTTCTCTCCCTTCTAAGCTCCAGAAATCAAGCCAAATCTGGTGTCCTTTCCAGTGCTGGTCACCATTTTTCCCCACATTCCTCAGGTGACAGCAGTTCAGTCTCAGGGCTCATCTCCATAGCTTGGCTCTGCTATTCTCCCCCGCCCAAGGGTGCATGCCCTGACCCAGGCTTTACACCCCCATGAACATGTGTCATCATAGGCAGAAACCTCAGAGCACGGGCACAGTGATCCCACAGCTATAAGGCAACAGAACCACTCTTGGAGAGTGTGTCAGAGGCTAAGGATGGCAACTCGCTTGCAATGAGAAATTCAAATGTGAATTTCAAGATACTACAGCACCAGAAAATCTGCGCTGGATGCAACTGTGGCAGATGAGGAGGGTGGAAGAGCCCTGGGTTTATCCACCACGCTCTAGGAGAAATCCAAGCCCACTGGAAGGTCCCAGTGCAATGGCTTTCGTTCTCCATGTCCCCAAGGCCTGGAGTGGGAAATGCATCCCCAAGAGTGATCGGGAAAGCCCCCATGCTTGTGCCACCCCAAGCCACCACGCTGCCAGCAACAACAGTAGGGACCACCTCCATGGCCAAGAGGACATGTACTGCTTACACCCATCCATCCTTAGAGCCAACATCTTCTGCCTGTCCCCGAGGCAGCCTTGGCACAGGCCTCCTGGTGATGAAGGGCAGCGCTGGAGGGACACAAGGCAAGGACAGGCCAAGTGGGAGCAGGGTAATCTGATGACTTGCACTTGCCTCCCCCAGCCCGGTGGCAGGCTCGGGTGACTAATGCTGCAGGAAGGGGATGCTGCTCTCTTGACACAATACACGCTGTTAATCCTGCAGGTTTATCTGTCACTTCCGTGCCAGCTGCAGGAGCCAGCACCATCCCGCGAAGCTCCTGGAGCACTCCCATGGGAATTGCATGGCCTCCAGTTCCCTATGTGCCTCCCGGCTTCCCTATCCACTATCCCAGCTCCTCCTTTCTCTTTCCTCTTCTTCAATAAAAGCTCTTGGAGGAACAAAGTATGTCAATGGAGTGTTTGCTTAAATAAAATGAGCTGGAAATGAGTGGGAGCCTGAAAGTTCATTGCCTGGGCTCAAAGGGGGAAATAAGGCTACAGCATGGATGGAAACTCATACCTGGGGTCACTGCAGACACATTGCACCCCGCTGCAAGGGCAGGGAACCACAGAAGTGTAGAAGTCCCTAGATGGGGCAAAGTTCCCAGTAATCCCCAGCCCTCCCCAGTGCCTCCCCACCCCACTGCTCCATCTGGGGACCCCCATGTCCCCCACCACCATTGGCAAGCAGGACCAGGACTCACCCTGACCTGCCCATCACTTGCACACCCAGCACCTCACCTCCATCTCTGAAGCAAGAGCCTTGGACAAGCCCAAAGGGATGTCCCCAAGGACACAGACACCAGGTCCCACAGGCAGCACTGGCTCTTGGTCCAGGAGCCCACAGGCAGATAACCTGCTGCTGGTGACAGCCTGCGCCAAGCTGGGGCAAGCGGCTCAGCAATAACCCAGCTCTCCAGCTCAGGAATGTCCAGATAAATACAGAAATACATAAAAAGGCCATAAATAAGGTTGCCTGAGATGGCTGTTTGTCTCCCGCCTGGCCAGGACCCCCTCTCCCCCACTGCTGTTTGCCTTGGCAGATGACAGCTGGGTAATTTGTTTCCATTGCAATGAAGTCCTAATTAACTGGAATAAACTTTTTACACTAAGTGTGTTTGTTTAACAAACTGGCTCCTTCAGAGCCTCACCGAGACCTGATTGATGCATTTCAGGGGAGTGGAAACACGCTGGGTGCTTGGACATTAAAGCTGCAGTGTCTGAGCAGGCCGGGGCTGAAAGGGCTCTCTCTGTGTTTGGGAAATCAAAACTGACACCTCTGATGTCTGGCCTAGGACGGAGATTTCAGCATGGCTTTTGTGTACAAATATTTAGGGTTTCACATTCGCTATGGCTGACACCTCCAAGTGTCCTCACTGCTCAGGAGAGCAAGGTCTTGTGGCAAGGAGATCCCCTAGGACCATGCTCTGCACTGATGGGATCCATCATGTGGTCCAGCCTGGTGCTGATGGATGATCCATCATCATCCATCAGTTCCATGATCCTGATGCTGATCCACATAGCGGACCCACTGCTGACTGTGATGGATGTGGTGACAGCACTGCTGGCTCTAGCCAGTCAACAAAATGCTAAAGGTGGGACCTCCACAGGATGCTCTCAATAAAGCAGGACTGATGTCTTCAGCAGGAGCCATGCTGCCTCCTCCCCACCTTCAGAGATCGGCTTCATCACTTCTGAAGACAGTGATTTGCAATAGCGACACTTGGGCAGTTAGAAATCAGTCTAAGATGGTTAGAAACTGGTTAGAAGTCTGAGACTAGCTTCTGGTTGAAACCAGGACTTTCAGTGACACCCACCAGCTGTGGGGAGGCCAGGGACACAGAAGCTTCATAAAAGCCCAGAAGCAGATTCCTCCTCATCCTCAGAGCCATCCCGTTTGTCTAGAAATGGCAAAACCAAGCAGCTGCATGGCAGATTTGGTATCCAACACAACCAGGTCTGGCAACCTGGCCCTCACACAGGCGGTCAAAATGCTGTGTGCATGCAGAGATGCTTACTGGAAACATCTGGGAACAACGGAAACGTCTGGAGATAGCAGCTCTTGTGCTGTACCTTCTTTGGGAAGACTGTTGCCAAGAGCTGAAGGACCCTCAAGACAAGCAATGCTAAGGCCACACATTTGGATCCTGCGTGGAATGCTGAGCCCACACCTGGGACCCGAAACATAGGAACATGGAGCTTTTGGAGTGAGTCCAGAAGAGGCCACAGAGGTGCTGCAAGGGCTGGAGCAGCTCTGCTCTGGAGCCAGGCTGAGAGAGCTGGGCTGGTTCAGCCTGGAGAAGAGAAGGCTCCTTAAGGGGAGACCTTAGAGCAGCTCCAGTGCCTAAAGGGGCTACAAGAAACCTGGAGAGGGGCTTTGGGCAAGGGTCTGTAGGGACAGGCCAAGGGGGAATGGCTTTAACCTGCCAGAGGGGAGACTGAGATGAGCTCTTAGGCAGAAGCTCTTCCCTGTGAGGGTGCTGAGGCGCTGGCACAGGGTGCCCAGAGAAGCTGTGGCTGCCCCATCCCTGGCAGTGTTCAAGGCCAGGTTGGACGGGGCTTGGAGCAACCTGGTCTAGTGGAAGGTGTCCCTGCCCATGGCAGGGGGTTGGAACTGGATGAGCTTTAAGGTCCTTTCCCACCCAAAGCAGTCTGGGATTCTGTGATCTGCCAAACGGTGGCTTAGGATCCAGGACAAAAGCTTTGATTAAAAGAAGGACAGAAGAGGAACACAATGGGAAACAGATGACCAAACTGGTGCTTGAAGAGGGCACCCAGAACCACCTTGCTGGCTCTGGCAGGACTCCCCATGCAAGAGAAAACTGCAAGGCTGCACAGCTCCATGGTAAGGCCTAGGTCATGAGGAGCCCCAATCTGAAGCTGTATTTCAGCTTTCTAATGAGATAGCTGTGTCAGTAATAAGCATCTCTGACATCTGAGGGACAGAATGAATGCAGCTGAGCCTTTCCTCCTTAGGTGCTTTTTCCTTCCTACATCATACCACAAAGAAAAACCTGTAACAGCTCCTGTTTGAGAACTGTCAGCTCCAGAAGTTTTCTTGAGGCATTCAAGCCTTTTGGAAGGTTTAGCTTTTCTATTTTTAAATGTGGAACTGGGACTTTGCAGGCCCTGGGGTTCCTTTTGCCTCCTTCTCCAGCCTGTTTCCTGAAAGCAGTGCACACAATTCCATTTACTGTGTGGCAAGAAGGTGTTTTCTTGTGGCTGACGGTTAGCAACCTCCCACAACCTCTCAGTAGAATGTGCCAAAGTCTTGCCAAGGTCTATCTCCCTGTACTTTCCATAGCTTGATTCAATCAAGTCTTTAATTAGGTAGAAATACCATTCTCCAGTGTTTCTTCAGTAATTATTATAGGCTCATCCTACCTTCAGTCGTACCTTCTGGATGTGTTGACAGCCGTAAGTGGCAAGACTGATGGCAGAGATCTGAGCTAGCTGTCATGGAGAGATGAGGCACTTCTGGAGGAAGAATTAATTTCCCTATAAATTACATGGTGATGCTGGAGGTGATGCCCTTTTACATGATGTCCCAAGCCTGAAGAGACAACCAAGCACCCACACCCTTGTCCCTTCCCACTGCACATCTCCTGGGAGTCACTGTGCTATTCTGAATCCTGTCCTTGATAATGTCAGAAACCTGCAGAAGAGCTTAAAGCCTGAGATATCTGCACACACCGCGTTGTCAGGATGCAGTAAAGACAATAGCATTTTCCTCCTTTAATGTCCTCAAACACACTGTTTCCTGAGCAAACTGGTGTTATCTACATGTCTCCTCACAGTCTGCTCAGTACGCACCAAGTCAATCAGTGTATTCAGCCTGATTATCCCTCCAGAGCAAAGAGACATAAACACCAACTCCAGAGCTTGGGGACCCAGCCAATTGCCCTCAAGGTTAAAGCTGTTATTTCCACCACCAGCAACAATTTGTGCTTCTCGGGAGCTCAGGTGGCTCAGAGCCGCAGGGCCTCCACCCACAGCATACATCCTGCTCTGCTTGTGGTCCATACCGGAGCAAAGCAGGAAACAACCATGCTGGAGACAATCACAGAACTGTTTGGGTTGGAAGGGACCTTGAAGCTCATCCAGTCCCAACCCCCTGCCATGGGCAGGGACACCTTCCGCTACAGCAGGTTGTTCCAAGCCCCGGTGTCCAACCTGGCCTTGAACACTGCCAGGGATGGGGCAGCCACAGCTCCTCTGGGCACCCTGTGCCAGCGCCTCAGCACCCTCACAGGGAAGAGCTTCTGCCTAAGAGCTCATCACAATCCCTCCTCTATCAGGTTAATGCCATTATGTCACTAAAGAGAGTGGATCAGTTTGGAAGGACACTGCAAACGGTCTTTCCCAAGAGATGATGCCTGACAGCGGGCTCAGGATGCTCTTCTACAGAATAGCACCACTGGCAGGTGAGCACAGGGCAACCTCTGGTGCTGCCACACTGCAAAGGGCTCAGATACTCTCAGGTTGGCCCTGGTGAGGCTGGTCTTAGGTGAGGACAAGCTGCTGAAGATAGAGCAGGCTGCTGTTGCTGCTGATGATTCTGTGGCCCAGCTGTGTGATTAGCACCGCAGATGAAGGCATGGAGAGAAAATACCAGAACTGAGCATTTGAGTAAAAAGACCCACTAACCTGCGGTTGTTCCAGGACAGAGTATCAGAGCCCTTGCTCCTGCTGTGCTGACAGGCAAAGCAGCAAGCTCTTGAGACGATGTAAGGCAGTGAGGTTGAGAAAAGAGCATGAGGAATGGGAAAATTTCACTCACAAGCAGAAATTCAACACACTTGACATCACTGAAACCTGCTATGACTATTTACGTGATCAGAAGTCTCTGTGTAGGAGGGATGGCAGGGAAGAAAGAGGAGGGCACTCAGTGCTTACAGTACATGCCATTATATTATTTTCTTTAGAATTACAGACCTTTTAGCAGTCAGTGCTTGAACAAATACACGTTTACCTTCTCACCAAGGACTGGGAAGAGGCACAGCACATCATACCTAAGCCAGCACAGGAGCTCAGCCTTAAATATATGTTCTTAATGGATTGAAAGAAATGCGTTACAAAGGATTTGGGCTTATGCGTCACACATGCAAGGAGACTCATGGAGCCAGCAGTAAAATACCACACGCATTTCTAAAGACTGCAGTTGATAACTTTTCAAGGCAGAAGTTAATGCACTGAATGTCTGTAAAATCCTAATTTCATAGTTAGGAAAACTGACTTAGAAATCCCCTTTGCTAAATGAAGGCTTAAAAGTGGAACTAGAATGTACAATAAAGAGTGGTCAATACAAATTTAAAAATACAATGTGTAGGAAACTGATAAGGGAAACTAAAGGAGGGGAAAATGAATGGCTGGAGATGCCATATATACTACTGAGAGATGCACACTAGCAATAGGTCCCTTTCCAGAGAGCAACAGGACCATTTTTAAGCAGAGACTGTAGGACTGCTCACAATGATGCAGGAAAAGCAAACACTCAGTAGATATTTATTCTGTGTTTGGGGGAAAAGAATAGTGAAGTACTTTCTAGGAGAGATGAAGCTTTCCGAAACCATTAGTATACTCACCTGCATCCAAATACACTAAACCAAATACACTAAGCAGCCAGCACAGATAACGTCCCTGCAAAGCTGGGGAGGGATTTCTGGGCTCTGCTGCTTGTTTTGAGCAAACTTGGGGCTGCCACATTTAGATGGCAAATGGCTCCTTCACAGCAATATTCCCAGCCAGCAGTTAAGATGACCTAGTTATTTACTAAATGGTCAGCCTGATATAAGACACAGAAGGCAGGGCTCATCTGGAATTAAATTAAGAAATAATTAAAGGCTGTAAGTTATAATTAAAGTCACTCAGTGTGTCTTTGTTGAGAAGAGATCTCATCAAATGAACCTGATGTCACTCTTTAACAAATACAGGCTGAGCTGAAAAGGCACCACATACATTAGTGCTGTGCAGGCAGAGCACTAAGTGCTTCCTGACATCCTGATTTTAGAAGACAGGACTATACAGTACCAATAAAGCAAGTTAAATAATGAAGAGATGGCTGACAGGTCTCAATCAGAAACTGTCAATGGGACTCCACAGGGAGCATGCTAGTCAATACCTTCATCGATGAGCAAGGAGAAAATACAAAATCCTCACCCCAAAAAAATCAGCAGCTGACAGGAAGATTGATGTAACAGTAAATATTGATGGCAGAGAGTGAAATGTGGGTTGCTTGGTAATGCTGAGCCCATTCAAACACTGTGTATGTTAATGCAGCCCAGTGCAGAATGACACACCTACAGAGAAGGATTTCAGACCGTATTTATGAACACGGACTGTATCCCAGACAAGAAAGAGCCTCCAGAAAGGCTCAAGGTCACCACGGGTGACCAACCCAACACAAGGCTCTAATGTGATGCTGTGATGAAAAATGCTGATGCAGTTCTTGGGGGAGAGGAGAGTTACACATATTGCACTGTTGAGACAGACACAGAAGTGCTCCAGTGATACGGGTCCCCACATTTAAAAGGGGACACTAAAAAAAGTAGGCTGGAGGGATGAGTCACGAAACTGATCCATGGGCTGGAGAAATTATCCTGCTGCAAAAGATTTGAGCTATATTGAGTTTATTGACAAAAACTCTGCCACCGGTCCACAAACCAGAGCGGCACCAACTTCTTTTATCCAGTGAGACACACAGGGAGCCAGGGCCTGGGAGCTGAAGCCCAACAAGCTCAAACAAGTTTTGAGTCAGGATTAGGTACCTCTCAGAGATGCTCAGAGGATTAGGTCCCTCTCAGAGTGCAATCACAACCTCTTCAGCTTGCTCAGAAGCATGTGAGCAGCATTTACATCTCTACAGCACACAGGAAGCCAAAAGGCGTGATTCCAGACCCTTTCACACCTAAATCCCATACAAATGAATCCCAGCGGATAACTGGAGCTCTGAGGATAACCCCTGGCATGCATTATGATGAAGAGGGGTGACTCACAGGATAGCACTGGCTTTGGAGCGCTGAGGAGCTGGGAGTCACCGAGCAGCAAAAATAGGTGCTGGCTCACGAAGGCGAGGTTCAGAGCTAGAATCATAGAATCACAGAACCAACCAGGTTGGAAAAGACCTTTCAGATCATCCACTCCAACCATTCCTCAGCACTGCCAAGGCCACCACTAACCCATGGCACTGAGGGCCTCGTCTACACGGTTTGTGAACACTTCCAGGGTTGGTGACTCCACCACTGCCCTGGGCAGCCTGTTCCAATGCCTGAGCACCCTTTGGGGAAGGAATTGTTCCTAATATCCAGTCTAAACCTCCCCTGGCACAGCTTGAGGCCATCTCCTCTTGTCCTGTCATTTGTTCCTTGGAAGAAGAGACCAATCCCTATCTCCTGGCTCCATCCTCCTTTCAGGTAGTTGCAGAGATCAATAAGGTCCCCCCTGAGCCTTCTTTTCTCCCGGCTAAACCCTCCCCAGTTCCTTCAGCCGTTCCTCATCACACTTGTGCTCCAGACCCTCACCATCTCCATTGCCCTTCTCTGGACCCACTCCAGCACCTCAATGTCTCTCTTGTAGTGAGGGGCCCAGAACTGAACACAGAGAGAAGTTCAACTAGCGGTGAGGAGTCCCTGTCAAGGCTCGTGCCAGGAACAAAATGTGTGGGAAAGGATCTCTCACAGCTCTTGGAGAAACACCAGAAAAAAAGTGCTGCCTGAGCACCTTGGGGAACACCTCAACTCACTTCTCCCTCTTGGCACTCAGCTGTGGAACCAATGGCTGCTGTGGGCGGAAGCATTACCTCCCATGTTAAAAGCATCTCCATGTTGACTCACTGCAGCAAACACATTACTCTCTCGCTCAAGGGAGAATGCAGCCTTGGTTATTGTGTTAAAAAATGCCCATCTTCCCACGCTCGATTCCCTTTTCATTATTAATGCGGAGCAGAGCCAATGTGAAAGGGCTGCAGCTGGTGCATAGGCTTCTGTGCCGGGCTCAGCTCTGAGCTGGCAGTGTTGCTCTCCCATCCTACAAGAAGGGACGGCAGCCCCGGGCTCAGGCCAGTGGAGCAGGCAGATCCCATTTCAGAGTCTTCAGCAAAGGACCAGCAACCGTCACCAAGTGGCCATGCACACTCAGTTCCATTGGTTCAGAAGAAGCAGCAAGGAGAGGAACCCCATGGTGAGCAAGGAGATCTTCTCCTACCATGAGGCCCCATAGGAGATGGGCTGAGGATCAGCCCCAATCTCAGTGAAGGCTCCATGGGGACAGAAGCACACTCCGCATTACCGGGAAAGTGCCTGGTTTGCAGGAACATGCACCCTTCAGTTGGGACGGAAGGAAGAATGACATAAAGACAGCAAGTCTTTGTGGCAGTGCCGGGGACAGGGAATCAGGGCCAGGCAGGTTTTCAATTGGACTGGAACTGAAATTCCAGGGGGTGGGGGGGGAATCCAACTCTGCTTTGGTTGAAAGAAAAGGGCTGGGGGGATAGGAGAAAAAAGCCCGTCAAGTTTCTATGACAACCTGCACAGTGAGAGCCTACATGCAACCTCACTTAACACATTAAAAGCTGCACAGAAACAATGAAAACTAAAACTTTGTTATACCTCCAGGTCTGGGAGGGCTGGAGAGCTGAGTGGGCACTCAGAGCAGGGCAGCATGGGCTCCACCAGCACCAGCAACTCCTTCTCCTGTCCCCTGGGCTCAAGGGACTGCTGAAGCCAAGTGGTTCCTTATCCCGACCTCCCTCAGGCCAAGATATTTAACTTGTGTTATAGAGGGTCCCGGTGCCATCTCTGTCCTCATAAATCTGGGTGTGGAGCACCACCAGCCCCAGGAGATGTAAGGGTCCAGGGTGAGCACTCCGACACAACCAGCAGTAAAAAAGGAAACAAATAAGATTTGGATTCATCCATACTCCACACAACCCAGTGGTCTTCAGCAGGACCCCTGCCCAGATCAGTCAGGTCTCCAGAAGCCTTTCTGGGCTGAAGGCACTACTGGGAAAGACTGGACCACCTTAGCTTAAAAGATCAGCACACCACAGGGCAGGGGACACCTCCTGAAAGCCAGAAGGAAAGCTGCAAAACCGTTCAGAGGCTGGATCACCAGCCAGTCTCCTGCACCCACTGCAGATGTCTAATACTGCCACGGCATGAGCTACCTCCCACCATTCAGACCCATTTCTGCTAGAACCAGCTCTGTTCTCCACCCGCAGACTGGCATTTGATGAACCAGGACTTTTCACCAAAGTACCTTTCCAGGATTCCCTTCCTTTCCCAGCACTCGGACAGGCTTAAAGCCCCTCCACCTGCCTAGACCTCAGACTCTGAATCCATTTTCCCCAGGGGAAATACGTTTTAAGCTTGCAGTAAAATTTCAGTGGTCCATCCCCAGCTGCTACCCCTGACCAGCATCATAATCCATCGCTCCATCGCATGTTAACATCCCAACTCCCCAGAGAACTTCCTCAGCCAGGGTTTGGGGTTGGAAGCTTGGAGCCTATGCTCATGGTCCCTTCTGGAGGGCTCTGCTCCCCTTCAGCTGCCAACCTGCACCTTTCTGAGGGGCACCTACCCCACAGAGCCCAACACCTCTTCCACCCCACTGCTCTGCCCTCCCACTGCCACCAGAGATGGTGGCGATAGTGCTTCATCCTTTCCCACAACTGAAGCTGGCAGAAGCATCCTCCAACCCTGTGAAGGCATTTTTGGGGCAGTTTCTTGCAGTGTTGAGTATCCCATGGCTTCACTACAGAAGGGCAGCCTTGGCATTGCTTCTCCTTTCCCACCGTTCCCCTTGTCTCATCTGCACCATCTCTTACTCCCTGCTTTCCCTGTGTGTCCTCCTCCCGCTGCTTGGCACTTTGCAAGGGAACCTGAGCTGCGTGAAGAACATCCCAGCTGAATGACTCTCAGCTATCACCAAAGGACTCATATCATGTAGCATAAATGTGTGTTATTATCATCATTACTATAACAATTATGTCTGAGTTAAGGAGGCAATGAAATGAACACCCGGCTTAGGAACACATCTTGCTTATTATGATGGTCTTTAATGCTTCCAAGACGTAAATACTGATTTCTAGATCCTTTAAAACACCACGGTTTTATAAGATAATGATCCAGCAGCAAAACGCTCACTTTCATCTAAATGCTGACATGGAAAGGTTTTAGTCTGAGCGATGAAATGTTCTGCTTTAAAAGCAGGTTGACAATGAATTAACTGCAGAGACATCTTGACATAACGAAGACTACAAGGCAAAACAAACACGAGCTGCTGCTTTGTGTAAGGTGATTTCAAAGGTTCCCTGTGTGTTTATACATCTGAGGTTAAAGAACAGAAGGCGAGCAGCAGTCTTTAATCTGGAATGGAGACAAAGCCACGGAGGTGCCTGTATGGAAGGGCTGTGGGAATCTGCTGGAGCAGGAATGGGCTCAGAGACATCAGGTCTCTTCAGCATAGCCACATCAGTCCAAGGGACTGAAGAAGCAGATCAGTGAAGAGCATTTTGTGTCACTACAGAAGTGTCTCTCTTGACACCTCTAGTGCCTAGCAAATATTAACTGCTCCCGAGTGATGACTCTCTTGACAGGTGAGCATTGCTCTCAGCAGAGGAGGCAGCATGAGGAGGGAGCACTAGCAGCTCCTGCAGCAAATCAGTGACACTTTAATTAAACACAGATATTCCAGTCTACATTTGCTAGGGGTTTGATGGTTGGTATTATCACCAACATTTCTTTCTGGGTTTTTTAGAAACTGAGTCCCAGTTGGTGTCTGACACTGAAGAGCAAATATATGCCAGGGGGAATTAGCAAACACACCAGACTTCAGCTCCTGTCAAGACACTTCCAACCAGCCCTGGCAGGAGAGTTATTAAGCAAAAGCATCTGCCCCAGGAGAGCTTATTCCTGTCTCTGAGCCTGGAGTCCCTGGGTCGTCAGCCAGCAAGTCCTCGCTCAGGAGACTGTCTTGACAAAGCACTCAAGGCCCTCTGTGAGAAACAGGGAAGGACCTCTGCAAGCCTGGATATTCTAACATTACAGCTGCATTAGCAGCTTCCAAACTTGGGCTGACAAAGGAGTAAGCAGTTCAGGGCTGATCTCAGCCCAAGAGGTGTTTCTTCCCTGGTCCCTATGAACATGGGCCAGATCCCAGACGCAGTGGGCCTGCAGGCAGGGTTGTGATGGGGAATGTATGTGCCCAAACTGCACCAGATGAGACTTATGTAAGGATATGTTGTTCTATTCTGACATCTGAACAACCTGCTTTGGAAACACAGAAAGGCATCTGTACCTGCCCACACGAGACAGCTGGAGGAGCTAATGCAGGTGGGGAAGCCTGTGCAGATGTTGGCTTGCTGATGGTCTCATGGCCATTCCCAGGCTCCTCTCTCAGGTGTTTCAGCTACAGGAGCTATTTGGGGGCCTGTTCTTTCCAAGATGATCTCTAGCCCATTCAGTTCTCCAGTGATGTAATGTGCATCTGTACCTTAAAACCTCTTGGATGTTCTGGGCAGAGGGGAAGAGCTTTGGGTAAAGGCCATCAAAGGCTGGTGTATGACAGTAGACACCCCTCCATATCCTTGATGAGTGCTGGGCTTTTCCAGGCACTTAGGAAACACCCTGCTGCTGGCTGAGATAGACCAATGGCAACTCTAGGGTGAGGGAACATAATGACAGCCTTTCTATTTCTGAAGGGAAGAGGCAACAAAGGAAGGAAAGTAGTCACCCAAGGTGACACAAAGAAACCCAGATAATGGAGTACCTGATGTCCAGTGAGGAGGAGGAAAGATTCTGAACATGGTAAGAACCAAGCAAGATTCATTCCTAGGTTAAGTGGTGATAAACCCCACTGCCCAGATTTCTGGCATGTGTGTCTTTCCTTTTTCTTTTTCTACAACCTGTATTTGCTGTGAGAGCCCAAACCCACCAACCTGAGAGCAGGGATGTTCCAACCCTGCTCCTGCAGCGCAGGGGTTTGATGGGCAGGGAGAATTCCTGCCTCTGAAGCACAGAAAAGGAAAAGCAGAGAAACAGCCAATGTGGAGCTGAATGTGCTGTGTGCCTCTAGCACATAGGGGCTAGAGGACCAGCCATTCACTACTAGACTTCTCCCAAGCCCTCGGAGGTCCACCAGGCCTTTGGCAGCTGCCAGGGATCCTTCTCTGCTGAGGAAGACCAAGCTCCAGTCCTGCCAGAGGCTGAGGGACTCCCTCAGGTGCTTGGCCGAGCCGTGAAGAGGGGCTGCAGCAGTAGGAGCAGGTCTGCCTGCAGCAGCAATGGTGCCAGCATCTGCTGGTGGATCAGAAAGCTGGGCTGGATAGGGTGGTGGTACCAGGCAGCATCACAGCCACAAACTCTACCAGTCACAACCCCAAAACACTCACAACCCCAAAACAGCCACTGAGGAACACTGTAATACATGATTAGTCAAGTCACAGCTGGTATCACAAACTGCTTGGACAAATCATAGAGGTCCTGTAGCATCATGGCACAGAGGAACAGGTCAACACTAATAAGACAACCTGTACCTACAAGACCTTCTACCCCCAACAGCTCCACAACGGAAGCCCATGTTCTCCCATTGAAGGCAGAGAAACACCCTTCATTTCTCTGGTAAGACGAGCTATAGAAGTAGCACTGTAATTGTTGCTACCTAGCACCAAAACCACCCCAGAAAAACCAAAGAGTAGGAGCTACTTACATATATTTTCTTCAAATCTCTTACTTAAAGCCCCCAAAAGCTTCATCTGGAATACAAACACTAGAGATGCTTTGATCCCTTGAGCCTCCTTGTCAGAACATACACTCTAGCATCACAGCAAGAAGCACCAAGATTTTGGAAGACTATTGCCAAAGGTCACAAAAACATGGTTATAAGTCCTTTGCCAGGTATTTGTTCATTTTGTTGTTGCATTCACAATTACTCCATAGCCTCCTGGAATATACCTCTGATCTCCCAGAAAGCCAGGTGGGATTAAACAGCCTGGGAAGTGGCTCTGGCTGTACTTTCAGTAGTCTTTAGCAGCCAACAGCTTTGGAAAGCCAATGATCAGCACAGCCTTGGGGTGAGCCACAGAGGAGCTCCCCGAAATCAGACTTTTCAGTACGCACCTAGGAAACTTCTGGTGGAATAAAGGAAAAGGAACCAGCAGATAACTGAAGAACCTGCACGCACCAAGCACTTGCACACCAAGACAGCGAGCAGGCTGCTCCATAACGTGCTTCATGACATTTCCAGCCTTTGACATGCCTCCAAGTGTGTCAGAGACACCAAGAGTGACTCGAACGACAGTGATTCGCTGTGTGCTCAGGCACCGCTGGGCAGCAGCTCTGCAGGAATGTTTGGGAAAGCAGCAAAGGAAGACCAAGTGCAGAAGGACAGTGAGTTTTGGAGGAGGTATCTCCTCAGCCCAATTCCTTCTGAATCTTCCAGAAGCACACTCTTCTGACAAGCGTGCACATCAAAGCACTGTTTGCAAATTCAAAACAATCTATGGTGGGCTTTTTCAGAAGAAAAAAAGTGATAACATGAAGATGTTCGCTTCCCTAACAGAGCAGGATCAACACAAAGTCTCACATGCAACTCACACACGCACAACCGCCAGAACCAAACTTCAGCATGGCTTTTCATAGTTTGCTACTATCCAAATAATGGTGGTATGGGACATATACTTCGACAAAGAGACACACTGGTTGTTCCACACTGGGTGGAACAACACTACTGGCCTGCTATTGCAATGCTGTACTTGCATCTTAGTACAGGTCCCAGAGGTTGACAGCTGTAAGTGCCCCATGCTCACACTCTCGCTTATGGACTCTTGCAGCCAGCTCAGAGCCATGGACAAGGGACGCATTAAGTAACCAACTGCTTATGTTAGTGGGGCGATCTGCAGGTCCTTTGTTCATGTTCATGAATATGGTGGCTCCAGAAAACCTCTTCCTGTCCTCTCACCCCTGCTGCTCACTGTGCTTTACAAAACACAACAGATGGAAGATGACAGGCATCAATGTCAAAGTATGGGCTGCAGTAGACGTGCTTTAAGATCAGCCCGTTGTGACACAGAACGAAACCCTTCAGATCTCCAAAGCGGCAGAGCTGTGCAAACCTGGAGCAGAGGGAGCCAGAGGTGGGAAAGGTTACCCCTGCATTTCCTCTGCTTCAGCCACCAGCTCTGTCCCTCAGACTCAGTCAAGTTGTCGTGATTCCTTCTGACCTAACTGAATGAGTTGCATATGCCCAAAACCCAAAATGATTGGCAGCCTTTCCCCTGTTATCCTCACTTGTGTAATTGCAGCAGCTATTCTTGTACATTGAAATGTCTAATCTTAGCAAGCCACAGAGCTGCTCGGGAATACAGACCAACCGGGAATTTCCATGCAATTATTCACCACAGCTACTGGCACTTACTTTGGCTGGTAAAAGTCCTTCTTGTCTGCTGACCCCAGGCTCTGCAAGACATAAAAGACAGATGTATTGTTTTAACTCTTTGCCAAGCAAGAATCATTGATGAAGATGTGGCAAACAGGAGAAGGCATGTGCTTTTGGTTGCCGGTGGTGTGGGCTGGCTGGACAGGCAGTTAGGACCCCAGCCACCGAACATGCTGTGGGCAGAGCCCAGGCAGCCAAGGATGTAAAAATGAAGAGTCAAAGCAGAGGTGTGGAGATGCATTAGGTCTGAACCCAATGAACTCATCATGTCTGCATCTCCCATCACTTGCAGAAGTATGGCACCTTAAGTTAGGAGGGGACTGTCCTGGGGAACCCAGGGGTGACAGGCCTGCTTTGGGCACACATCCGGGTATGTGCATGCCACAGACCCTGCTTTGGATGCACACAAAGGTATGCGAATGCCACGCACAGAGAGCACAGACCCACCGCTGTGCCTGACAGGGCTACAGGCACCCACATGCGCCCAGGTTTGTCCCCCAACACGCCATGTCCCAGAGGCACCCATGGCTGAGGCTGCCCTGAGACTTCAGTTCTGCTTGCCAAGCACAGACGGGGCCCCGCTACCAAGGAAGGTAGAGGCACAGGCTGTCCTTGCACAGGCAGCTCTGAGACAGACCGACCGACACCACAGATCTGAGTGTCAGCAAAGCCATTGCACCATCAGAGCCCCCTCCTCCTCCTCCTCCTCCTCCTCTTGGGGATGGTCCTTACCCTTGTGCTGCGCTGGGATGGGGGACCATGGGCAGCACCACGGGGTGGCCCCAGCACCCGTCATGGTCCAGCTCCCGGTCCCTGCAAGGGCGGCAGGCGGGTGCCGGTGCGAGTGCACGGTCGCGGGAAGGACGATGGGGCTCTGGGGCTGCTGTTGTAGTTTTGCTCCGTGGTTGCCAGGCAATGGCGAGCCTGAACGCCAAAGCAGCGGGGCCGAATGCTAATGAGGGGCGCGGAATTCTCCCGGCACTCTCCAAAGCAGCCCAGCGCTCCCACCCTGGCCCTGAAAAGCAAGGAGGGTGAGGGGAGCCCCGGCTTTTAAGCTGGCGGGGATCCACAGTCACCACAACATCCCCTCGTCTCTGGCCAAGCCAGTGAGATGAGACCGTGGTTTGGGGGTGGCTGACCCTTCCCACAGCATGGAGGTGTTTGTTCACACCAGCATGGGAAAGCTGCAGCCAAACCCGCAGTGCAGGGTACGTGGGTCTGGATACGTACCGTCCTCTTACGCATCTCATGGGCACACACCAGAGCTCCATCCTGGCATAGAGCTGGGAGCATACAAGGAACAGCCCTTCCACTTGCCAGCTGCCATATGGGCGTGCAAAATCTCTGAGCAATCCCCATCACTGGCAGGATGCGCTACACAAGCACCCTTTGGCTCTCCCCATTGCTTCCCCCCCTCTGACATGACAGCAGCAAGAAGCCACCACAAAGCCCTATGGGATCAGTGGCCAGACACTGGTATGGGGCGGTCCAACACTAGGCACAGGCTGTCCAGAGAGGTACTGGAGACATTCAAAACCCAGCTGGACATGGGCATGTCCACATGGTCATGGGCATCAAGGAGAACCCAGTGCAGTGATGCTGCCTTGAGCAGGAGGTTGGACTGGGTGATCTCCAGGAAATCCCAGATCTCCTCAACCACTCCTTGCATTCCTGAAGCAACAGAGAAACAAGCACAGCAGTAACTCCACAGAGCAAATGCCTTGAGCAATAGCACCTGTCCTCCAAGCCCACAGCACATGCAGAACACCTCCACTTCCTCAGACACAGCATTCCCATGAGATATTTCCTTGCTTATTTAAACCTGACACCCAAAACCAAGGGTGCTAGTTCCCAAACCATGGATTAGCTGCAACAAGGTTCACAAGCCATGACAAATCCAGTTCCTTCTGCTATCTCTGTTAGCAGGGATCAGAGAGAACTGTTGATACTTGAGGAGAAACCACTTGCAAACAGCTTTCTCAATGCTATTGAAACAACACATGGGAAACCGGCATGCCCCCAGTCAGATCCTCCCCCCACCTGCAGCTGAGGGCCATGGTCCCATCAACTCCATAGCAAGATCCAAGACACACCTGACCTTTCTGATAACTGGTAACAGCAAAAAACAACACTGAGACTCTTCTACCTTCCTAAAGCACTGGGGTAACCATCACCAGCATCCCCAGCCCAGGAGGCAACAGAATCTGCAGCAGTGATGGGTGCCACAAGCGTTAACCTCCTGAAGGTGCAGGTATTTGAAGCCAAACTCTAATGAGGAGAAACCACGTGGAAACTAGGGGGAAAAAGAAAATCACATTGGAAGTTCAGCTCCTGCAGGAAGCACCACGGCTATGAGCCATGAGCAGGATGAGCTGCACGAGCATGCTGAGAGAAGGGGCTGCCTTAAGCTTATCAAGCAATTATTTTTTAAGAGTCAAGGAAAACCAAGAAGGTTTTAGATATCTGGAATAAAAGAGTGAGGCATTAACTTTGGGGAGAGGGGAAAACACCCCAGTGAAACTGGGACTCAATGCAGCAATGAATAGCCAAAATAGCTGACTAACGCTTCCTGAGAAAATAGCATGAGGAGGAAAAGCAGATGTGTGACACAGCAATGTGTCCAAGGAATTGGGCCTGCAGCAAGGCCAGGAGCCGTGGATCAGCTCCTGGCTCTACCACCACCCCAAGGTCTGGTCTTGAGCCATTTCTTCCCTCTTCACGCCTCAGTTTCCCCATATTGCCCCTGCACAGCCCTTTGCCTCCTTACTCTTCCCAGGAGAGAAAGGGACTATGCCCAGCAGTCAGATGAAGTTACACAGGTCCATCCTACTATGTTGCATTTCTTGGACCAAGCAGGTCTAGTGGAAAGTGTCCCTGCCCGAGGCAGGGGGCTGAAACTGGATGAGCTTTAAGGCCCCTTCCCACCCAAACCAGTCTGGGGTTCTGTGAAAACCAAGGTGGCTGTGGATCCAGAGTGCTCCAGAGGAGTGGCAGAAAAGTACTTGGCCACAAGAATCACCAACAAATAGAGCAGAGCTTTCTGGAAGCTGTTAGAGGTGATGCCTAGGCAGGAGAAGATGGTCAGGGCAAGCAGGAAGACCAAGGCAAGGACAAGTGTTTGAATGCCTCTGAGTGAGATCCTCATGAAGAAGAAGTGAGCTCAGGCATACATGGTGTCAGAACAGCAGCCACAAACAGGGATCTTCCACCAAGGTTAACAGACCACGTAGTGGATAAACCAAATACTAAGATAAATGCAAGTAAAGCAGTGCAGAGCCACTGGCAGGAGGAAGAAGGGAGAGACCTTGGGGCACCTTGGGCTGGCCTGACTTTATGCAGCAGTTCAACTATAGGATGTAGCTGTAGTAAAAACCTGTCCAAGGCATTTTACCCAGGGCAGGGTCATCCCAACAGCCCAACTATTCTATGATTCTGTATTCTATAACTGGCCAGGAGCACTGCAAGAGCTCAGAGCAGCGCCTGGAAAGATCCTCCCAAGCAGGGGAGTGGGTCTCTACTGATGGATTGAGGGTATTCACCTGAGAGCACCCAGGGTGATGGGTAGCTCTGGGCAGGAGCTGCCTGCACAAAGGGGCAGCAGCTGAAGCATCTCCCCAGGGGCAGCAGCATGGGCTGTGACAGTGCCACCAGGCACCACCCCTGTCTCACCACACTGGGTATCACAGAATCAGGTAGCATCCTCAGGAGAGCAGGATTATGGAGAAGTCAAGGGAAGGACAGGATGTAAAGGAGCCAGGTAAAGGGAACATGCAGCCTGGATCATAGGGAAAATGTCCTGGCACTGAACTTGAACTGAGTTGGAATCAACTCCAGCAGCAGAGATAGAGTGGCACTTCAAAGGGCCTGCACAAAGCCAAGTAGATAAACCAGCGCAGAGGGGACAGTCACTGGCTTTCAGGGAGCTGGGACTGGTTTTCTTTTTTCTGCCTGTGCCTGAGGACTAAAAGAGGCAGAAAGCTCCCCAGAATGAGCAAAAGGTAACCTGGCATTTTCCTCGGATTTCTGTGAGGAAAGACCAATTCCTCTGGAACTGATATGGGATCTGGCGGCTTTAATCTATTCAAGTATACGATAAAACAGATGCCTGCCTGCACTGTTGGCTGATCCAGAGGCTTCTACAGGAGCACTGTCTGCTGGTGGCTCCTGTGTATCAGGGCATAGGTGGGGACTCCAGAGAGGCATGGCTGAGTGTGTGTTTAGCTCCCAGAATAGATCTGGGCTCCCAGATAGCTCTTGCTGCTGCTCCAGATGCTAGGGAGACTCTGGCCTTGCTGAGAGGGAAGGAGGAAGGAGGGGAGAGGAGCATCCCCTGGTTCACGAGTCCCCTGCAAGCCCCAAGTCCCAGCGCAGTGTGAGTCACGCTCCAGCGGGACCCACCGCGTTGCTCCTCAGTTGCTCATTTCATTGATGACTCAGGATTTAGGAAGCACATTTTAAATCCCTTAATGAAATAATGGAGAGCGTAATTTTGATCCACGTGTCTTTCTTTTTAAAACAAACACTCCAAGTGAGGCTTGCGCCCATCTCCACCCTTTCCTCCCCAGACATGGAGTCAAGTGGCAGTGGGGACCGGGTACCTCAGAGACACCTGGAAGGGCAGGAGCATCCTCACTACCCTACACATGGAACTGGGCATGGCAGCAACTGAAACCCTGCCAGGCAACAACCTCTATCCCTCTGGCATTCACGGGCAAGGAGAGGGAGGTGGGACACCAGGACACTGTCCAAGATGATGTCCTCAGAGCCCGGCGGTGTCCCCAAGCACCTTGCTCCCCCCCCGGTGTGTGCCTTCCAAGTGCTATCTCTTTTGGATTCAGCCAGGCACCATCTTTAATCTCCTTCCTCTGCAGAGGAAACAACCACCCAGGCAGAGGCAGTGCAGAAGGGAATGTTGATGCCAAGCCCACAGCTCCTTGGTGCAGCCTGCCAAGATGCAGGATTACCTGCCAGCACGGTTAAGTGTTGTCTCAAGCTCATTCCACAGCTACCCTCTGCCCCTCCCTACACAAGAATCACAGAATCACAGATTGGTTTGGGTTGGAAGGGACCTTAAAAGCTCATCTATTCCAACCCCCCACCCCCCCTGCAGTGAGCAGGGACATCTTCATCTAGATCAGGTTGCTCAGAACCACTTCCAGCCTGGCCTTGAACGTCTCCAGGGATGGTGCATTCACCACCTCTCTGGGCAACCTGTGCCAGTGCCTCACCACCCTCACTGTAAAACATTTCTTCCTGAGCCAGGCTTGCACTGCCCTTGCTGTGGTGGAAAGTGCTCTCCTCTCCCTGAGATGCTCAGAGCCCTTTGAGCTTGCAGAGAAGTGCAGCATGCTAGGAACACCTCAGAAATGCTCTGGAGGAAAGGGAAGGCAGCAGGACACCAGCTTCCCCAGTACTTTTACCCGGTGCAAGATGAACTGAGAGGATTTATTAGCCAGAGGCACCCATATCCCAGTTCTCAAAAAGCACCTTTCCAGGAGGTGTAAAAATGCAGCCTCCCAAACTAGTAGAGCAACACGCAGCTGCATCTGGGCTAAGGCTTGTCCAGTGCATCAAAACCACTGGAACAGCAGGAAGACCTCATTTTCCCAGTGGCATTCCCAGTGCTGCCCCTCCTCGCCAGGCCAGGGTGACCACAGGGACACACACGCAGCCCCAGCTCCCTTTGGCCCTGCAAAGCACCTTTGTTAACACACTACATGTTGTACTGAATGTCAAAGACATTTTTGGCCTTTGCAAACCTGTGACAGGCTGGGCCAACATGAGTGCTTGAAGTTATTCTGTTAATTTCACATTTCAGGCACTATGTCAGCTATTTTGTAAGCTATTAAAATCATCTATTTAACAAGCCCAAGTTACACAACATATATAAGCCACAGGCAGGCTTCTCTAAGACAGCTCATCTCCACAGCTGGCCTTGCTGGTCAGTGGTAAGAATCACCACAACGTGCTGCAGACAGGAAAGATGAAGCTGATGGAAAGGACTGCTCTGAATTCCGTACTTCAGCCAAGCTAGGTTGATAACAGACATGGGGTTGGAAACACGGATGCTCACGGAGGGGCTAAGGCAGAGGTATTGATGATTTATTTATCCCCACCAGCAGACATCAATCCTGTTGTACTTTTTCCTCTCCTAAATGTTGCCAAGCATAATCTCAGTTTATCCTTTTCTGGGCAGCGTCCCTGGGAGAGCGAAGTTATTAGTAAGGCTGAAGGAGCCTCATGCAATTATTTAGAAACTACACCAAAATAATCCCCAAGGACAAGCAGCCGCTTGCAGGTGGCAGCTTTCTAAGTCATTCCCATAAAATCTGGCTCAGTAACTCCCAGCATAATCAATGCCCACACAAACACAAGACATAAGAACTGAGGATGAGCTATTTTCCATGCTAGAAGAGGATCCTACAAAACAAACTCGTGGGCCACCGCCTATAGTGGCCTGTGCTGCCAACCTCCCATCCATGCATGGTCACTATCTGGGACCTCGGCACCCACCCCAGCATCCCTGAGCTGAGTTCCTGAGCTGAGTTCCCAAGCTGAGCCGAGGGCATTCCAGGAGGATTTGGGCATGGGCAGCAGGCACTTGGCCCCCAGGGTGGGACATGATGGGGGGACCAAGGCTGCAGAGCTCATCCCACCCCATCCTAGCTCCTCACCGCTGGATCCCAGTGGTTGGTGCTTTCAGGCACAGCCGTTTGTCAAGCTCCATGTCTCTGCAACATGCTGCAGCTATGACTAATCGGGACTTGATGCCTGATTGTTGGAAGGGGAATGAAATTCAGAGCCTGGGATGTGAGAGGGTTGTTTGGAAGGAGGAGGAGGAAGGAGATGCCATTCCTCCGCCCCAGCTAGCAGCATCCCTCTGAGCAAGGGCCAACCCACCCGGACCACCCCAGGTGTCAGGGCACCATGTACCCTTCCAGCTCCCTGCCTCTGCCACAGATTTGTCCAAGAGACCAAAGGGCTGTGGGGTGCTGCCTCCTCCCTTGCAGCAGTCTGGCCACCACCACAACCTGTGCCCAGCACCAAACCCCCAAAACAGCCCTGCCCAGGCTCCAGGCTGGTACAGCCCCAAGTGACCCTGAAACACTAACGGGAGGCAGGATGAACCCTCAAATCCCAAAACCTTATTTTCCAGCTGGATGAACCAGATTGCTCAGCTGAAAATCATGGTGGTAACTCCTACCTTCAATGTGGCTGTGCTGCAAAGCAGCTCCCGCTTGGGAGGGAGCTCCGGGCACCTTTAAAGGCCACCCTTGCTGAAAAGCAGGTCCCTCCTGCCTGCGTGCCAAAGGATGGGGGTGATTAAGGAACAGAGAACAGGGGTGGTTAAGAAAGGGTAGGTCACACCAGAACAAAATTGGGTGGCAGGGGAACAGCCAGGCTGTGGCAGCAGCACTGCTTGCCCTGATGGTGAGAAGGGCTGGTTCAAGGGTAGGAGGGAGGATGTGTGCCACTGGGAATAAGAAAAGGGGCTTGGTCTGTTGGAGGATGGCATTTGGCAAAGCTGAAGACCATGGCAGACCATGGGGGGATGCGTTAAGCCATCAGCATTTCTGCACTGCCAGCCCCAGCCCTTTGTTGTGGTGATCCTGCCTCCTCCTGCCTTAACTCCAAAGGCTCCAAGGAGGGCGAGTGAGTCCCTGCAGTCCTTACCCAGCCAGGGGAGGATGCCAATGGATCCATCACATTCATTCTTCAGCAGCTAGCTCATCCCACCAGCCCTGGAGCCTGAACCTGCTACCACACTTGCCTGCAAACAGCCTGACCCTGTGCATGCACAGGGGCATTGACACTCATCCAGGTTGGGTCTGAGTCCAGTGGAAGGTAAAAACATGCTAAGAACTATAGCAATGTGCTATTGGACCATTCAGCAGGGAAGCAGAAGGAAAGCATGTCTCTACACGAGATGTAAATTGAGGTAATCCAGGGAACAGAAATGAACCCCTGCAGACACCCCCCTCCCCCCACAGAGCAGCTCAACCTTGCACTTGCAAGCTGTAGGAGCTCGCTGTGTCCTCCCAGTAGCAATCCCTACTGGAGACACCGTGGACCCAAACAGGAAGACGCCCCATGTTTCACTGCGTCCCACAGCCTTGCTCAGACTGCAGCCTGAACCCACCACCTCACTATGCCAGGACATCATCCCGCGAGCATGTGGACACCACCCTCCACCAGCTCATCTCACCAGAGGCTGAATGGTCTCTTCTGGTTGCTCAACCTGCACATCTTGGACCCAGGAGACCTAGGGGCTGAAATGCAAACGTAAACCAGGTTCTTTGGATAACTGGGCTTCATCTTAACCCAACCTGTATCTGACCTCAAGAAAGCAATGGGATGGATTCTCCTGGACAAGCAAACCCCATTACCAGCCTCTCACTCTCAGCAGCTTGCCCTGGCCCTGCTGACAGGCTGTATTCATGTAGGCCAGACCAAGACAGAGCATCATTAAATTTTGCTTCGTCTTCCTCAGAGCTCACCCTTCAGAGAGGAGCAGATATCTGCCACACATTGTGCGTTGGACCAAGGAGGAACAGCAGAGCCAAACCCCACTGCCATAAGCTGCACTGGCACAGCCCTGGCGCCCACCAGTCCCACAGCACCCAGTGACCCCCCTCCTCCCTCGATATCCTTCCACTTGGCACATAAATCATAGAATCACAGACTGGTTTGGTTTGGAAGAAACACTAAAGCTCATCCAGTCCCAACCCTCTGCCATGGGCAGGAACACCTCCCACCAGACCAGGTTGCTCCAAGCCCCGTCCAACCTGGCCTTGAACACTGCCAGGGATGGGGCAGCCACAGCTTCTCTGGGCACCCTGTGCCAGCGCCTCAGCACCCTCACAGGGAAGAGCTTCTGCCTAAGAGCTCATCTCAGCCTCCTCTCTGTCAGGTTAAAGCCATTCCCCCTTGTCCTGTCCCTACAGGTACTTGTCCAAAGCCCCTCTCCAGGTTTCTTGTAGGCCCATTTAGGCACTGGAGCTGCTCTAAGGTCCATCTTTGGGTTCCTCATCAGTCAAGGTAATGAGGAGCGGCTCCATCCCCAAGCTTGCCTTCCTACCAGGAGAAAAAGCAACTCTGCTAATGAGCGTACACCAACACCCCCAAATACATGAGTCCATTTGCACTCAGACTTTCCTTCCCCTGCCACGACCCCTTCCCTTGCCTGGCCCCTCCCAGCATCTCCCCAGCCTCTTCCTACCCTGCTTCCCCAGCCAAGCTGCTCACCCTCAAATCCCTTGCAGCTCACACCACTCTATGGCAGACCCACACTTCAAAGCATTTCTTTACCGAGAGCTCGTCCAGGAAACTTTGTTTTCTTGACTCCCCTCGTACTGCTACATGCCTGTAAAAATTAAGTCATGCATATATTCAGATGCACGCACGTACAGACGATTTACTGCAGAGCTTCTCCTTGTGGAAGGATCTCCCCAAGCCGTGCACTTGCTGCTCATCGGAGCTTCTCTTGGATGAAAGTTCCTGTCAAAGCGCTGGCAAAACCACTGAAGCTTGTAAACTCTCTCAGCTCAACAACATCATCCAGGGCAACAGGCACGCACAGGTGTGGACACCTACTCTCCGTGTTTCCATTCATCAGATCCCGAATTAGGCAGGTAAAGGTGCAGGGAGGAGCATCAGACCCCCAAGCTCTATGTCTGCCCACAGCCCGGGATCAACAGCGTGCTGCACACCCTGGTTTCCACCTTATGTTTTCTTCTCTTTCTTGAATACAACCTGAAAACTGTCACTGAGACTTGAAGGAGCTGGGCTTAACTGTTTGCAGAATCAGGGCCATGATGTGGAGCTGAACGTGCTGCTATTTATAGCATGGAGCCCTGAGCTCGGCATGTGCAGGGAGTGCGGCATGGCCGGGTTGCTCCTAGAGCCTGTTTTTTTAATGTTTGGCGTCATTTTGGGGAGGTGCCAGTTGCCTGATCTCCACATGGCATTCATGCACTGCCTGATACCCTCAAACATGACTTACTTTTGTTTTAATCCTTGGGCATACCAGCTTATACATGCATATACTGGTTTATAGGTGAAGTTCCGTGTTTTGTCATAGAAAAGAAAAAGGAAAGGCAAGGGAAAAGACTGGCAGCTGAGCAGGCAGCTCTCACCCCGAGGCCCTGCAGTGAATTACACTGTCCTCCAGCACGGAGTGTGCAGCCCGCTGGGTGTCAGCATCCCAACTGCAGCTCTGCCACCTCAGGCTGGGGACCACCACGCCCCTGAGGCATGCAAGGGGATGGCAGCACAAGGATGAGGGTCTCCAGAGAGGTACTTCCTGAACCCCCAGGAGCACCTTGGCAGGGAGCAGACCCACCATCTCACCTCTGCACCCTTCACCCTGCCCTACAAGACTGGGCTCAGCATGACTGGTCCCTTCTGAAGCCTGGAGAGAAGAGAAGGCTCAGGGGAGATCATCTTACAGTCTTCCAGCACGTAAAGGGGCTGAGAAGAAAGCTGGAAAAAGGGCTTTGGACAAGGGCCTGTAGGGGAATGCCTTTAACCTGACAGAGGGGAGACTGAGATGAGCTCTTAGGCAGAAGCTCTTCCCTGTGAGGGTGCTGAGGCGCTGGCACAGGGTGCCCAGAGAAGCTGTGGCTGCCCCATCCCTGGCAGTGTTCAAGGCCAGGTTGGACACAGGGGCTTGGAGCAACCTGGTCTGGTGGAAGGTGTCCGGAGCAGGAGCAAGATCTGGCCAGTCACCCACCCACCAACGAGCTATTAACAACCACCCCACATGCAGGACCTGCAGGAATACAAACAAGGCTGTCAGCAGGGGACCAAGTAAAACCCAGCCCCTGCACTGGCCATCATCCAACTAGAGCTCAAACCACCATGAGAGAGCAGTTCTCTCAGTCTTCTGGCCCAGAAAGTGGTTCCCTGAGGTTATAGAACGTCTGAGTCAAACTATGGAGATACACATCCCCATTCCTGGGATCCCAGCTGCTGGCTTCGTACCCGCCAGCCAAGGCATGATGCAAACATGACCATGATATGCTTTGAACTGCTCTTAACCCTGGAGGAACAGCAGAGCTGCTTGCAGAACAACTTGTCCACCACAAAATAATCATGCTCCTCACAGATGACCTCTTCATCGTCCTCCTTGGTGGTCAGTAGTGAGCCCATCACACCGAGATGTGAAACCTGCTCATCCCCAGGGAGCTGATGGATCTGAGCAAGCTGTGGGTCACAGGAGGCTACAACACACTCCTTGGGTGCTGCCTTGGCTTTGTCCTGTGCCAAATGGAGGGAAACATGGTTTGGTCAGGAAAGAGAGCAGAGGGAGCACCTGAGTGAGGAGATTGTATTTATACAGACACTTTACAAATTAAAAGAGCACAGACGTGACTTCAGCATCCAGGGTAACACTTCTGGGGCTGTGCTGAGCACCCCTTTCCCATCGTCACCCAGTTAATACCATAGAAACCTAGACTGATTTGGGTTGGAAGGGACCTTAAAGCTCCTCCAGTTCCAACCCCCTGCCATGGGCAGGGACACCTTCCACCAGACCAGGTTGCTCCAAGCCCCATCCAACCTGGCCTTGAACACTGCCAGGGATGGGGCAGCCACAGCTCCTCTGGGCACCCTGTGCCAGTGCCTCAGCACCCTCACAGAGAAGAGCTTCTGCTTAAAAGCTCATCTCAATCTCCCCTCTGGCAGAATTAACTCTTTCAGAGATAACTCCTCTAGGCCTAAAAATTCATGCTTAGTCTTTTACCAAAAGTGATTCTTTTAAAAACAGGGCTTGAAGCATATCAGCCAATCCATTTTGGAGCTGCAAAGCTCCACAAAATGAATATGCCACAGGCGTTTGGAAGGAGACCCTAATGTCTGTGCTCTTTTGACCCTTGTCCCTCTGCTGACCCTGAGGACACTGGTCCTGCTCTTCATCCTTACCCTCCTCGCCTGCCTCTCTCACCCATCACTGCCCTGGGGAACAAAGATGGGTTCAGGAGGATTGGGAGAAGGATAGGGGAGCACAAAGTGTCCCGAGAGCCCATGGGAGAACCACCCCAGGCCACTGAAGCCCACACTGGAACCACTCAGCACACACAGAGATTTTAGCCTGAATTTGCATCCCACTGCTTATTTGGAGGTTTGTAAAAAATGTATATACCCCCCCAAAAAAAAAAATAAAAAAAGTTTAAACAGAGGAAAATGTATCAAAACATTATCTGTGTAGGTTACAGGTAAGGCTTTAAGTAGGAAAAGCTCCTTGAGGTTTGCCAGGTTCTCTAGCAATGGCATCTCCTCGCCACCCCAATGCTGTGGGAAAGGAGCACCTGTTCGCTCCAGCCCAGCTGTTTCTCATCCAGGCAGGCCAGGAGAAAGGAGAAGGGGGATGAGAAGAGGATGGGGATGGCCAGGCCTGCGCTCACCTACCGAGCATGCAAGAGGCTGCAGCAGCATGAGAAGTATTTACAGGGGCTCCAGCCGGCCAACCACCACTAAATATTTAGGCATCAAACTCCATAAAGGAAGCACAAGACACACTACAGAATAAGTTGAGTACATTAGAAAAAGCCTGGAGGGGAAAAATAGATTTTTTGGAACGTGTTCTCAGTCTCATTAATTGGGAAGACAGCCTTGGAGGGGGAAAAATAATGATTTTATTCCTCCCCAAACCATTATCTGCTCTTCAGAGTGTATCATATGAAAACAGTTATATAAAAGAATAAATTATATTTGGAATGGCAAGAACCCCAGAATAAAGCTAGAAACTCTGATGTTCCCATATAAAGATAAGAGACAGTTATCTGTTCCAAATTTTCAAGTTTTCTGTTGCACCACTTCAAATTCACAACATACCAGCACGGCCATATAAAGGGGACTCCACCCATGTAATCTTGGAGCAAGCAGTAATCCCCCAAACTATCAATTTAATGTATGGGGATACAAAATGAGACAAGAATGTACTCACAGAGAGAGCAATGCATTAACGACATGGCAAAAGGCACCAGAACGTGCACACAGGAGTATCTATTCAAAGTGACATTTGCATCCAAAGACTGGATCTGAAATTAAGATTTCTGCACGCAGACGCCATAGATTCTTCAAATTAAAAGGCCCTTCCTAGATCCAATGTGAATTTTCTTTTCTTGTTTCATTTTCTCCTATTTGTTCAGTCACGTTTCTTGGCCAGCACCAGGGAAGCAGCTCTTTGACAAGGATTGTTAAATAAAGGTTGCTTCTGAGCGGCTTTCCAGCCCTTCTCGCTTAGAATCTCCTGAGCAGCAAAGGAACAGAGAGGGTGCAGGGGCAGCTCTGTATGGGTGCAAGGCTGGAGCCACAGAGGGTATCCTCTGCCTGCAGCACACAGAGATGCCCCAGCCCTAGCCAAGGGATGTGGGTGCTAGGTGCAGCATCCCCTGCACAAGAGGTCCCAAGCTCCCCCTCACCCTGTGTTATATCCAAGGTGAGTAAAATCCTCCCTTTTCACTCATTTTCAATCCCAGACTGATTTGGGTTGCAAAGGACCTTAAAGGTCACCCAGTTCCAACCCCCTGCCGCGGGCAGGGACACCTTCCACTAGACCAAGTTTCTCCAAGCCCCATCCAACCTCGCCTTGGACACTGCCAGGGATGGGGCAGCCACAGCTTCTCTGGGCAACCTGTGCCAGAGCCTCAGCACCCTCACAGGGAATGAGGATGTGATCCCACAGGATGCCTTGTCAACATGCTGTCATGTCTGAAACCACACAAAGAGCTGGTTCCTCACCTAAACTAAATGACATTCGAAGTTCAGCAGAGATCTTCCAAAGTCCCCATTCCAATACAGAAATAACTGGCACACCAAGATCCAGGGAGCACCCCAGTATCTCCACGTGCCTCCTACCAGCCCTGTGGGCCCCCATGCCAACGGCACAAGGCAAGGAGATGGGAATGAGGGTCAGAGCTCATCTTCTATCAGATCGACAAGCAGTTTTGAAGCCAGCTGAGTACTGGGGCACAGAGCCCCCTTGCCACCAGTCTGAAGAAATGGCTTATTTTCTCCAGTTCTACCAGTCTAACAAAAAGCATTAGAAATAATAATAATAACCTTCAAGAAACTTCCTCCACACAGACCATGAGGAGTACCGGCAGCACCACGTCCAGCACCACACTGGCTCCAGTGCTGCAGCAGGCGAGCAGCACCACTGGCAAGCGCCCTGGAAGGCAGCCAGCAGCCAGCAGCCAGCAGCGAGACCTGTCCAAGCCTTCGGGATGGCTCCACAGACAAACCAGGTCAGCTAAGTGTTTCCATCCAAGCCAGACAGTGACTAAGAGACGGCATTAATTTGTTACTCAGCCGAAGTTAAACTTTTCAGACCCAGAAGAGCCAAATGGTTGTTCCAAGTGAAAAAAATATTGCGGGATGCATTCCTTCGCCCTGTCCCAGGAATACCCAGGGATTCATGATTCCAGGATGGAGCTGACAGCTCTTTCATATATCACAAAGATTAACAAACTAACCTTTCTGGTTTTCTTTTCACTCCCCAAATGCTATTTACTGGTTGCAGGAAGACACACGTCACGTTTACGCAGCCCTCCGGGTGGGTGGAGGCTTGTACGAGCTCCACATGCTGTTACTGCAGCAGATCAAATGAGCACAGAAAACAAAGATTTGTTTTATTGGCATTACTGCTGTCAGCACAGAGAAGGAAAGAGGGTGAACAAGGGACTCTCCACCTTCCACCCCTTTCTGGATTCAACATAAGGACACGCATGAGCTTTACTGAGGGATGTGAGGCTGAGAAACACAACTGGACAAACCCTTCAGTCCTTGGAAGCTGTTCCAAATCTCTTTGAAATTCAACAAACTGCTCAAGCACCTGTGAGTGCTGCACTGCCTGCTTTGGACATACACACAGACAGCAGCGATGGGGCAGCACCTCCATGCTGGGGTGCAGGGACCAGCACACCCAGGCGACAGGGCAGTGCCCAACGCCTTGCTGCAGGGCGGGTGAGGGATATCACCAGCAGCTTTCACTATCACAGCAACAGCCTTTTTATTTATTTTCTCCTATTGGACCTCTAGAAAATTATGTTTTCACGGCCAGACCCAGAGCCAGGCAGGGCTCATGCAGAAAACCACATAAGGTGCCATGAAATGCCAAGAGGGTGGCACAGTGGATGCAGGGGGAGCATCTCCAGCCCCAGGCTGAGGTACCCTGGATGCCCCACAGCGCTACTGCCCTCCTGAGGGAAAAAATACAGAGGATATTTCATCCCATCAACCTGGAAAAATGCTGCACAGCAGAAATCTAAACAGAGGTATTGCCTCAGAGACCGCATCCAGCTTCACCTGAAACACCCACTTCAGGTAACTGTGAGCAGGACACGTCTGTGATATGACACAGCCTTGGTACATCCTTGTGAAGAACACAAAGTAATGCCCAGATCTTGGTTTATAAAGCTTTCCGGCAGTAGGTCAGACCAGGGCTCTGCAAAGCCTCTCAGCTCCAGCACCCCTCTCTGCAAACCTTCAAACTTAGCTCTACCAAGGTGCCATGCTGCAGAGCTAGGAATCAAACTCCCCTGTGCCACAAATCACAAGACCCTGCACACCTTGCTGTGGCCTGGCCCCTTATAAAGCACACCCATACCCCTTTCCTCCATCCCTCAGGATGTGTGGATCAGTTTTAATTCATAAGCAAACAAGTTTAAGAAATCTCTTGGAGGTGGGGGGTGTGTGTGTGTGTGATGGAAGTGCCCAAAGAGGCCCCCAGCCCCAGTAAGGACCTTTGTGGCTGCTTGCTGTCACTTGAGGGACAATGGTCCTTACACCCCTCTAGACAACGAAGACCAGGGAGAAAGGTGATGTGATGACTTCACCAGTCTCTAGTAAAGCTCTCACCAACATCAACCAAGCTGGGCACCCTTGCACAGGACGACAAGCACACGAGAAAGTGACTACGTTCATGCACGGCATCCCTCTGTGGGAGGCGATGCATATTGGAAGGACTGAGCCGAAACGCAGCAGCTGCTACAGTGGCAAGTGACACATCACATGCTGCGAGCACAGTGCTCACCTCCCCAAGCTGCTGGGGCTCCCGGGGCTGGGCAGGGCTCGGCTGCTCCTCCTCCCACCACCCACAGCCCTTCCTTGTGGCACCTACTCCCTGGTCCCCACCCTGCAACTCCTGCCTGTGTCCTCACCTTCACCCTGTCCCACTGGCTCAGTGGGCTTGGGAAGCCTTAAAATGAGCATAGCATTGATCCAAACCAATGTCCCACTGAACAGCCCTGGCCGAAGCAGGGGGCCAACGAGGGCTTGGGCCCGGCTGCTGCGATGCCGACTGGAGTGATCCCTCCTCCACCGTGTCCCTCCTTCAGCAGGTCCTCCTGCTCGCAGGGGTCTGGGCATCAGTTGTTTCCTTACAGGCTGTCCACTGAGCCCACCTACCTTTCTGGCCTTCATCGCAGCCAGATCCACAACATCTTCATGAACCAAGTGAAAAAACAGCTGCCTTGAATTCACTGCCAGCAAATCTCTTTGGTACCCCCTTAATTCTGGTATTAAATCACTCACCATCTCTGGAAGGCTCAGAGCTGCACAGGGCCTCTGCTTCTTCCTTATCCTCCTGTCCCTTCTCCTCTCCTTGTCGTCCTCCTCCCCTGCTTCCCTGAGCGGCTGGGCTCTCCCTGCTGGGAGGGCAGCACCCTGTCCCGAGATTCCTATCCAGCCACCCGCAGCCTCTCCCAGCAATTACAGGCCTCTGCGGCTGTCCCAGGGTAAGTGGCAATGACAAACCTCGAGGCAACTTCCATGGAAATGTCTGTGTTCAGAGGCAGGTTTATCTGTCCCTGCTTTCTCCTGCCCGGAGAAGAGCAACCCACATGCACCGGCAGCATGGTGATCCAAAACAAGCGGGTGGAGAGCAGCAAAATGATCTCAACCTGCCAGAAAGCAAGGGTATGGGTATTGCCCTGGGACCCTGCATCACACCAGCAGCCCTGGTCCCCAGCAAGGGCAGGTCTGTGGAGCCAGGGCGGCCACCCCAAAAGCAGGGTGATGGCTGGAAACAGCCCAGGGTTTGTGCAAGCTGTGTTCGCATAAAGGGCCCCTTTAATGGTGCACCAAAATAGTGACTGGTGGGTTTTTCTAACCCCCAGGACAATATTCGGCGGGCACACTTATGCTGTCTGGCTGCACTAAGTTGGGGGTGCTGGGCTGCAGGAGAAGCTTCATACACCAGAGCTCAGGGTACAGCATATCCCAAAGAGGCACAGCCCCGGCAGTGTTCAAGGCCAGGCTGGACGGAGCTTGGAGCAACCTGGTATAGTGGAAGGTGCCCCTGCCCATGGCAGGGGGCTGGGACTGGATGAGCTTTAAGGTCCCTTCCAACCCACACCAGTCTGTGTCTCTGTATATTTTTATGTTTTGTCTAAAAGCGCAGGTTCTAGGACTGCTCCCATGGGAAGCCCACCCCTTGCTGCCCCAGCCAGGGGTTTGGATATGCAGGCAGCAGGAGGAAGGCAAGCCAGGTCTGCCTGCAGGCTGGCAGTGGTGAAGCAGTTGCAAGGGAAGAAATAAAAGAAATAAATCATATTTTGTCCATGCTCAGTAAACACTCACTAGACAGTCACGATTAAGCCTTGCATATGGTCTTCCATGGTGGCACTCTGAGGCTGTGGGGTGACCTGAGCCCCTGCCTGTCCCCTGCCCTCTGGGAACATCCCAGCACCTTGGGACTCCTGGCAGCAGCAGAGTGGGTATGGCTGCCAGCTATAGAAATGGATTGGGAAAGGTAGTATGGGGGCAAAAAGGCCCTTTTAAGAGAGGAGGGGAGAAGGGGAAGTTCAAGGAAAAAAAAAAGGGAAGAAAAAGCTGCTGTGTAAGAGATGCAGGAAGGGAAAAAAGAAAAAAAAAAAAAAAGAAGAAAGTTGAAAAGAAATCCCTGGGGAATTGTGGAAGAGAAGAAAGAGAGTAGACATGCCAGGCGAGCCAGAGTGAGAGCCAGAGAGCAGGAAGCGCCTAACTAGGATGGAGACAGAGATACTACAGGATCGCCCTGACGTCATGCCGGAGCTGCAGCGGTTTCCAAAACAACTCCAAACTCCAGCGCCCAGACAAGGAGTGGGAAGTACAGGAGAAGTGGGGCTCTGAGCTCGGAGGGAGCTGGAACAGAAGCTCGAGGAGTCTGTGGAGCTGAGCCTGCTCCCTTTTGGTTTGCATTGGCAGGCTGGGCTCTGGGGAGCCGTCAGACACAGAGACAGGGGTTATTGTAGAGCCAGGCAGCATCAGTAAGGAAATTCCTGAGGGTGTTTTCCTAATTGACATGGACAATGAAGCTACAGTCCCCCCCAGCCCCTTTCTGCAAGAAGGTAAATGCTGGATGCTCCCAAGAAACAAAGCCAAGGAGTGAGCAACAACAGAGGCGATGACCCAGAGGAAATAAAGCTGCAGTAAATGAAACCACACACAGAGTTGTCCCGGTGGCAGCGGCGCGGCTCTGCCCCAGCCTGTTCGGATTAGGGGGATTGATGGCTGTGCTGGCTGGGGTGGAGGACATGTGGGGAGACCTGCCAAGGCACTGAGCAGGCTCAGGGCTGTTTGCAGAGGGTAGAGGACAAAACAAGAGGAATAGAGAGCGAAGCCCCACTTGGTCAGGCTGTGATGCCCCTTGCCTGTGATGGAAGCTGCCCACCGAGCGCTTCCAGCCCATCTCAGCGGCCAGATCCTGGCAGGGCAACAGCAGGCCCAGCTGGGCTGGGCAACCCACTGCGTGAGGGACTGCATGACTCAACAGTCACAAAGACTCCGAAAAAGGACATTTCTTGTCTGCATGGACAACCTAGTGACCAAGCAGCTTCTCATACATGGGAGGGAATCAATTCACCCTCATTTCAGGCCGGGAGAGTCCAGCACAGACTCAGAGTCTGTACAGGACCCCGCCATCAAGGACAAATAGCACAACTTCTATGAAGTCCTTCTGGAAGAGATTTTTCTGCCAGAAGGATGCCAGCCAGAGAAACCCATCCTCATGGCTTCACTGGCATCACTCTTTGGAATGATGCCCAAGCTCAGGAAGATGCCAAACCCCCATGCAGGACTGGCATCATCAGTGCTCCCCAGGACCCCTCTAGTGAGGCTGGCCCAGGTACGTGTGTCAAGGTTCCCACTCACATGATCATGGTCCAGCCGAGACTGGGAGCTGGTCCATCTCAATGCCACAGGACCACCACAGCACACACAATGTCTCCTTCCTTCTGCTAGCTCTAAAGGCAGCCAGGATGCCCAGAATGTTCCTGGCACAATGCAGGTGCCAAGGGATTACTTTCAACATGCATCCTCCAAGATCAGAGCTAACCAGGGCTTCACAAACTGCTGTCCCACCAGCTCTCTTACTTCTCTTATGCCTGCAACTTTGGGGAAGCTTTTACTTTTCATGTCTCCTCAACCCCAGAGGTGTTTCTAGCAACTCTGTGGGCAACCTGTCATAGGGTGCAGGCAGCTCTGCAGCTCCTTCCCTTGCCTACCTGTCCAAAGCCAATCCAAAAGGCAGCAGCCTGAGTGCTCCCCATCTTTGCTCTCACAGCTTCCCCTACTGCAAAGCTGGAGCCCAGTGGCTTTCACAGGACCATAACTGCTGTTACGTTGGCAAAGCTGTAATTGGGCCTGTCCCTGTGCTGGGGTTGATCCTGGGGTTCAGGTATCCTCAGCAATCCAGGCCTGCATCCTGCCGGGACACACATAGGAGAGCAGTAGCTGCATGCCGCTGACCTGGCCATGAGTCCTGCTTCCAAACTTCACCCCCGTGCCCAAGGGAATCCTTGAGAAGGATTCTCGAATCCTGAGCAAGGACAGTGCCAGGCAGGAGATGCAATAGCTGCTGGATTGGCCACGGGTGACTCGGAGCTGGCAGCACCTGCGAACAGGGTGGCCACCAACAGAAGTCCTTACCTGTCAGCTTCCCGTGGCCCTCATCCCTGCTCCTGTGTAAAGCTCATCCCACCCGGGGGCGAGGAGAGCATGACTCACACACTACAAGGAATTAATAAGTGAGCAGAGAAGCCAGGCTCATCCCATGAACCAGCAGCATGAATCACTGCAGCGCTGAGTGTCTCCTGTATTGTTCCAGCACTGAGTCAGTAATGCTGTGCGGGCTAACAAGGGGAGAAATTAAAAGTTATGGCCTATGAAACACAGCAGCACTGAGAAATGAGCAAAGAAGTGCTTCAGTAAGCAAGCTAATAGGACTGCACAGAGGCCCAGAAAAGAGATGCTCTGTGCTCCATCTTCCCCCTCTGCAGATGTGGCCCCCACCATAAATCAAACCTCCGTCACAGGCAGGCTCACTGCCTGCAGCAACGTGCTTCACAGCACCAGTTTTCTTTCTGTTTCAGAAATGCCACCTCTGTATTTATCAGTTTAAATTTACAACCTTCACTGGATGACGTGGTCTGGTTGTTCTTCCCACCCTGCGCAGCTGGGACACACACAAGCCCATGGCTTCCTGCTGCCCCCTAATTCACAGGCCTGGTCTGTTGCTTCCTGCAGAAGCACAGAATGGGATTTTGAAGGCTGAGGAGGAGGAAAACAGTAACTCCCAGAGCAAGTTCTGTCTCAGGGCAGGGGAACAGCCCCCTTCTCAAGGGCCAAACACCTCCAGCTCCCCTCCAGCTGCCAAGCTTGCTCCATCTCTCCCTGGTAAGCAGAAATCCCTGCCTGCTCTTCCTAAGTGTGCCAGCCCGTTTCCCATCCCAAAGCAGCTCCAGCCATGCAGTGCTGGCTCCCCAGTGTGAACAGCAGCTACAGGCTGGGCTTTGCAAAATAGATCATACTTTACCTCAAAATAAAGCTAAAGACTCCTGCACTCAAACTGCTGCAACAGCCTCCTTTGTAATGTGGGAATGGAGCACCTCAAGTCCTTCCAACGTCCCAAGCCCCAAGAACCGCCAGCAGCTCCCCCTCCATTGACCCATGCCCGGCTGGCCATGGTGGTGGTGGTGGCTCTGGGCAGTCCCAACATGAACATGATGTGACGCCTACTTGGCCATCATCCAACCCAGTGTCATCCAATCCTCAGCGACCCTTGAAAAGCTTATCTCAATGAACCATCAACTCAAAACAAAACAAAAAGCACTCAAAAAGCACTGAGCACACGGTTACACCGTCCTCTCCTACAAGGATCTAATTCAGCTCTAATAGGACAGTTATTATTATACAGTAAATGAATGACAATTGATTATTAAGAGTGTATTCATTGAAACTGGGTAGTTGGGTAACAAGATACCTGCCCATTACATAGCTGTAAAACCACACTGAATACGCTTCTAATGACCAACTGGTATTTGCTTAACATTCAATATCCATCACTAAGAAAGGTCTCACTAGATTTAATAAGCCTCTGTTATTTTATGTTTAATTAAATACCATCCATGATTAAAAACATATTTAACTGAGACCGAAACCAGTAAAAACTGTATCTTATAACACAGCTGCTAAACCTCAAATATCTTCTTAATGATTAATTGGGTTTTAGCACATGATCGCTGTCCTACTGAGAGTGAATGGAAAGCGGAAGCTCAACCATTCGGGGAGCAAAGTGCTTTGCTTCTGCAAACAATTCTGCTGGTGAATTCATTTGGCTAATAAAAATAAAACTGAGCAGTGGGAGCCTCAGTTCCTACAAAGCCTGGCTTTGGAAAATTCAGACTAGAACACAGCCGCTTCCACAGCACCGGTCGGGCAGTGCCAGGCAACTTGTAGGGCTGAGTCCTCCTGCACCCAGAGATCTGGGAACCAGGGGTGCATTCCTGGATGCCAGGACACCAGCAGGACCTCTCCATGTCAGATCTACCCCAGCTTTAACGTAGAAGCTCTGGCACAGTAGGCTGGGGGCCTCCTAATGGGACAGTTTCAGTTGGGATTATGAATGGTATCCTGTCTGCTTGGGCTGGCCAGCTGGTGAGGTTCAGCGTGTCATCACACCTACCAGCTTCCCCAGCAGAAAGAAATGGTGTCTGGAAGAAGCTGAAGGTGGATTTGTCATGTGCCATAGTTTAACCCCAGCCAGGAGCTCAGCCCCACATAGCTGCTCACTCCCTGAGGTGGGATGGGGAGAGAATCAGAAACTCATGGGGTAGATAAAGGCAGTTTAACGGGTAAAGCAAAAGCCACATGCAAATGCCACATAGGCAAAGCAAAACAAGGAATTTCCTCACCATTTTCCATCACAGGCAGGTGATCAGCCATCTCCAGAAGAGCATGGCTTCATCAAGTGTAACGGTGACTTGGGAAGACGAATGCCATCACTCCCAATGTCCCCTCTTCCTCCTTCTTCTCCCAGCTCTATATGCTGAGCATAATGTTGTATGGCATGGGATATCCCTTGGGTCAGTTGGGATCAGCTGTCCTGGCTGTGTCCCCTTCCCAACTCCTTGTGCACCCTCAGCCTCCTCGCTGGTGGGGTGAGGAGCAGAACACGCCTTGGCTCTTTGTAAGCACTGCTCAGCAGTACCTAAGGCATCCCTGTGTGATCAGCACTGTCTGCAGCACAAATCCAAACCATCACCCCATATCAGCTACTGTGAAGAAAATTAACCCTACCTCAGCCAAACCCAGAACACCATCATGGTCCAAACCTTTGATGTTAAGAAACAAGAGGCATTTTCATGCTAAGAGACCAAATAGCTCTCAAAATCAAGGAGCCTGCAAGCACAAGTCCTGCAACAGCCACAGATTAAGGACAGATGCTTCTGGCACTGCTCCATGCCCTCCACAACAGCCACAATGGAAGTCACCCAGTCACCCAACCCTGCACACCCACAGCCATGCACTACCCATCACCTTCATCACTGGGCTTGGGGACAGCTGATGGGGGAAAAAGGCCTCCTGGCAAGCTTGAACAGGGAATAAGGAGAAGTCCAAAGCATGTCAGCACTTGGGAAAAATTCATTCCACCTCCGTGACCTCCAGCAAGAGGATTTGATTTTATTGGTTTTGTTTTGAAAGCCCTTGAAAGCAAAATCTGATACTAGCAAAGCATTAAACATAACAGCATATCCCCATACAGACTGCACAAGAAAAAACTTAAAAATAGAAACAGCAAGAATGAATATGAATGCAGAGAAAAATACCAAGAGAGGTAATCCAAGAGGGTCCTTCCCTTCTATTGCTCCCCTCCTAACCTCAGGCACCCTGGAGAAATCAAGGTGAGTGAGTGGGGTGAGAAATGAGTCAAGAGCCTGGAAGGTGCCCTCAGCACCAGGCAAACCCAGTGGCAACCTCGTGTTATGAGCTCACCCACTTCACATGGAGGAACCCTGGTGTCAGAGCTTGGTTTGTGGAGCTCTAGTGAGATGCACTGAGGAAGCGTCACAGTGGAGCCGCTCATCCCAGTGGGGCAGCTGGATGTGGTTGGAGGTAACCAAAGCTCTTCCCCAAAGTCATGTCCTAAGAGTGAATCATCATCCTGCCATGACTGACATACCAAAGAGATAAGAAAACATTCCCAGCATCTGATGAGGCACTGAGCTATGCGTGTCGGGAGGTTTCTAAATATCTACCCTGAGCAGGAATCTTTGGAGGAAAACCTCTGTGTTACTCAGTGTTTCTGAAAACAAGAGACCTCTGGAGTCCAAGCACCTCAGCCAGAGGGAAACGGTTCAAAGAAGACCCAGGCGGTTGCCTGTCTGCCTTGTGGGCAGGCTAGTTAGAGGCTGACTCCACAAATACTCCAAGGAGAGGACATAAATGAGAAGAACCTCTTGGGAGGACGTAAGTGGAACAATGACGTCACCAAAGAACCTCTCCCACCTCCCAAGCATGAGCACCAGGAGGAAAGTCCAGTTGGTTTTTATTTCCTTCTCCAAGCAGTATAAATATATGTATATGTATATGTATATGTATATGTATATGTATATGTATATATCCAAATAAACAACCTACCTACTTACTCTTCACAACATCCCTCCCATGAACTAGCCACACTGCAATGGTAAACACCTCACAGGAGATTCCATCTGAGTTGCTTCAAAGCCATGCAGCTGATTAAGTAAATAGCAGAGGTGTATGTCTGAGGAATATGGTGATGAAGGATGTCTCGATCTCCAAATCAGCCTTGGAGCTGCAATATTGACTACTGCTCCACAATGCCACAGAAATTGCTCAACACCTGGCATGTCCTATCTCATTCAGAAGTCAGTGGATGGGAAGAATCAGGAGGAGGCCTCTAGTGATGCCTCCTTAGTCCACTGGAGGAGAGACACCTGCTCCCTACACATTCATCTCTACTGGACAGTGCTGGACTTTCCTTTTTCCCCTCGTTCAGACAGAAACCTTTGCTCATCTTAAAGCAAGTTAATCTCACTTTTGATTGACTCTTCATAAGGGTACAAGAGCCCTACCATCTAACACTGTATTTTAGTTTCTACAAATTACTCCCATGGGGTTTGAGAGGCCTCGGGAGCTGCACCAGCACAAGGACAAGGACTTGTGTGTTTCAGATCTCTCCTCTGCAACCTCACAACCCCATGGTTCCCATGAAAAATTACTTACAAACACTTTTTTTTACCAAAAGCAATATGATCCCATGCACATCTTCAGCTGGAGCTCCAGAATATGTCCTGTTGAGTTCAAGTGTTGCCAGGAAAACACAGCATAGCTGAAAATGGAAAGGGGCCCAGGCAGGCACCATGGACATGTGGGATAAGGAAATGGAGATGGGTGAAGCAACCTTCACAGAGAACCCTCTGCAAGTTTACTTCCGTAACAGCAAGTACACTCCTTGGCCCAAAGCTGAGGTGAGGCAAGCCAAGCCCTCTGCAAAGGAAGACAACTAAAACACAGGGCTCACAACAAAGCCACATCCCACTTCCATTTCTGCTGGATATTTCTTATGCTTCTTGGGAAGTACCACCAGGCACAGGTTTAGCATCGTCCCTTCCATGTCTGCCACGGAGGCATTGCTCCAGTCAGTGCAGGTGGGGCTATCTCCAAAGCACCATTTTTCTCCTCTGTTTTACACACCCATTCACATGAGCGAACGACACTCTGGTGATGCCCATTTCTCTCCATCATCTAATGAAAGGAACCGAAATACCCAGCCCAGACCTGTACGGCTGCACTGCCAGGTCTCTATTTTTACAGACAAACCCCACCCCTCCTGTTTCCATGCCTCAGTTTCCTCCGCTGCAAAGGGAAAACAGGCTGTGAATGCCTTCCCAACCCAACCACAGCAACAGAGTGAGGCTTAATTCATTACAGCCTGCAAACCACTTTGAGATCCTCCACTGCTGTATGAACCCAGTGCTGGTATTTGTTTAACCTTGCGGCGCAGACGGAGGCAGGCACCCAAAGCCACAGCACCGCTGGCTTCTCAGAGCCGGCCCGGCCCCACCGTGGGCAGCAGATGGATTGGCTGCTGTGAAACAACAACTTCCTTCTTTCTTTTTGCTGGAGTTAACTGGGGTTTAGACTGGGATTTCGGTTACGTTCTGTGGCCAGCCTTGCTGGAGACAACCACCCCACTGATGCTGGGGGAGTACAAGATGTCTAAAACCACACAGTTGGGTTTATTTGGATTCCAACCTTCCCATCATTCAAAACCTTGGGAAAATTAATATATACTGCTGGGATGAAATTTTTGGTTTGGAAATAAGTGTTAGACTGGGGGCAAGTGGTTGACCAGCCAACTTGCCACTGGCTCCCTCCTGCCCTCATCTTGGCTCTCTTGTGCTTTCCCATCCATATAGTCGAGCAGCAGTTTGCAAGGATGACAGTGATGTGCAAGGCCTGAGAGATGCTCAGGGGCTTGCAGGCCAAATGAGGCACAGAGGCACGCACGGAGTCTGCCCTCACCAAAACCTGACACCGCACTGGAATGCAGAAAACTGCAAACGACACTTTAATTCCACAGTCTCTCAACAGTAGCTCCAGCCATGGGAAATACTGGGAAAGGTGCATGCTTGGGAGCGCTTACACACAGCATGTCCAGCTCCAGCCTAATCCAGCGGGTTGGAAACCAGGCTATCTTTATCAGAACTTCCAGTCCCGCCAGGTCATTCCCACCTGCCTGCCCTTGAATCAGCAGGAAGCGCCGCAAGGCACCAGGCAGCTCTGGGTTAAAGTAGTGCTGGAACCGAGCAGATGCCTGAAGCCTCACCCTGCCACACCACATCTCAACGGCCACAGAGCCCTTTCCTCCAACCACAAACCTCATCACTGCCCTCTCCACCTCCAGAACTGTTGTGCTGAATGGTTTTGTCCCTCCTCTCTATAAGGAGGATCCCAAAGCACATTCTAGGCACAGTGAACCCTCCTGGCACTCAGCAGCAGCTGAGCCCCAGCTCCCAGCACTAAGCCATTCTTCCATCCTGTCTCCCCATTCACCTCCAGCTGCCATCCTGTGTCTGGAGCTATGGGAGGATGTATACTCTGTCCTACCATGGGGTTGTGCCACAGAGCCTCCATACCCTGTGAACACTACAGGACCCACACCTGTGTCTTCTCCCTCCAGGAGCTCATAGATCCTGTGCTTTTAACCTGCTCTGCACCATGAGCCCATCACCAGCAGACCTGTGGGGCGCCTGTCGTGGTGTAGAGTCAAGAATAGACCAAATAAAACCAAATGCAAGAAGACCTCAGGAACTGCCATGGCTGGATTTATTACTGGGAGGGAGGATCTGAACTTCAAAAGAGATCGCAGTTAAGATTTAACACCACTTAGTGTTCTGCCAAAAGCATTAGGAGAGAGAGGGAGGCTCAGCACATTGGGATGAAGGCTGCTCTCATGTTTCAGGAACTTCCTGATCCAGTTTCAGGTCTTCTTTCCTTCCTCTTGAGCTCTCCCTCTGAAGCTGATGGGTTCTGAAGACCAAAGAATAATGGCATTTGGTTCACTGCTGCTGAAAAGGGGCTTTTAGGTCCCCACTGTCATTTTCTAAGAGCTCTCAGTGGCACCCAAGGGGCAGAGGGGGTATTGCCAAGCGGCATGCCACATTCCACAGTCCAGGAGACCTTACCTGGACCCTGCCTGTGCTCCTGCCTCCCCTCTGCCTGCTAACCTACAATGGGTCAGCAGCAGATAATGTCCTGTTCCCCTCTAGCAATGTGTTGCACAGTGGAAGAGCTGTCCCACAGTGTGTCACTCAACATGTCACACCAGAGAGAGCCAAGAAGGGGTATGAGACAGCCTGCACTGGTAACACGAGATCCCTCTCCACACTGCAGCCTACCTGGATGAACACCTGCTGTGCCTACAAATCAGAAGGATCTAGTGCTTGTCCTGCACTGGCTGGCACAGCAACTGTGGCCTTGTAACTTCACCTACCCCAGGTATGTGCCATAGATGGCCTGCACTGAATTAAGATTATCGCGATGAGAAAAGTCTATTGCATTTCCTACAAAGCCCTCCTGTCCCTCTGAGTCATTCTGGCCCCTCAGCTGAAGTCTCCACGCCATGACCACACAGGGCTCCCAACCAAGGAAAACCACTGCTCCCTTTCCCTGGTCCCCATTGTCTTTGCATTTAGCACACACTCTAGAACAAAGGTTTCTTCTTGTGTCCTGTGCCAAAATACCAATTCTTCAACAGAAGAGAAGCAGTGGGATACCTGAGGCTCTGCAGGAGCTTTGATTGATCCTGCATGAAGCTGGTCTCCAAGCATTTGGTCTGGTGAGGTCCCCTCCCTCATGGGGGATAACATACATAGGTGAAGTTCCTATCCCTTGCAGTACCAGCACACATATCCCCAAGTGTCCCGACTAACACAAGCCCCGGGTATTTAGTATCGGCTGCCCAAAAGCCACCCATCAGCTCAATCCAGGAACCACTGGCTCCTTCAGGAGGTTCAGATTCCACTTGCATCCACCGGAGGAGAACATCTCTCTCCTGCCTGAGCACTTCCCCCATAGCTCCTGTTTCCTTGGGAGGTTTTGCCTACAAGCAAATCCATCAAAACCAAGAATCAAATGAAGCCCTGACCATTTTAGGGAGTGGGTTGCAGCAGACAGCGGGGAGAACACTGGTGTCCCAGTACCACCTGTACGGGTTTCTGCTCCCAGAGAGCCCTGTTTGCTACCTGGAGCTTCCTCCTGCCTGTGGGCTGCCGCTTCTTGGCACAAATCCCTCTTCAAGGGGGAAGCTGGGCTTTATTTTGTGCTTGGTATCAGAGGGGCAAGAAGAGAGAAGCCCCTTCTGCCACCCAGCCAGAGCACTACACCATGTGCTGGAAGAGGGTAACCCGAGCTGTGGTTTTCCCAACATTCCATGTAGCTCCAGCTTCCCAGCCAAAAAAAACCCAACATTTTCCTTCTTTTTTTCATTCCCCCCTCTCCTCGAGGCAAAACAGAAGGAGGAGGGTCCACAACAGTTCTTAGCCAAAGTCACGCTGGCTGGAAACCAGCTCATCCCAGATGGTTCCCAACACCATTTCCAGCACCCTGCTCCCTGCAGCAGCACCCAGGGTGTATGAGGCAACCCCGTGGGGTGATGCCACGGGATCAGGCCACACAGGGAACATGTAGGAAAAGGATGGCTGCTCCTGGCTCACAGAGATCAGTGTCTGGAGAAGTGCTGTTGATTTACATCAGCGGGAGCCAGGGCCTCTGTCTTTATAGGGCTTTAGAAACCTCTCTGAGACGAGCAAGTGAGAGGAAAGATGATAGTGCTCCAGCAACTTCATCAGTTGTATTTGAGTTACCCAGCAGACACATCGGGAGCAGTGGGGCTTTCCAAGGAACATGGAAAATGAACTGGAAGATGTCCCCAGCACAGTGCTCATGAGCACATGGGGCCCAGGAACAGAGGAGGAAATCACGCCCTGAGGCTGCAGAGCAAGTCCCACTTGCATCCCCATCCACCACCTTCCAGCAACCCCCAGCATCAGCCACCAGGCATGGACAAGTTTGACCTGATGTCCACCCAGCTGCTCTCTTGCTCCCTCTCCTTATCAGCAGCTCCAGCACAGGGGTCACATTTCAAACCACAAACAAACAAGAGCTGACCTGGAAAGATGTGAGATTTGCTCAAGTAGAGCTCAAAACCCATCCGCCTGTTTCCCAAGCCACTGTTTCAGCTTGAGCAGGGCAAAGGGGATGATGCTGAGCTGAGTTCTCCCATGCTGACCAAGCACTCAGCAGTAATGTCAATGGGCATGTTGGGCATTGTGATGAGGGGCTCTGGGGATGGCAGGAGGAGGAAGGCAAGCTTGGGGCCTTGGCATGGTGATCCCAGAACAGCAGGTCTCTGGTGGGTCCAGGCCCATGGGCAGCACTATGAAACTGGACCTTCATCACCCCAGAGAAGCCCTGGCACTGCTGCTCTTCAGGTAAGAGTGAGCGGGGTGCTGGGCACTGCTCAGTGCAGAGCCACCCTCCAGCCTGGGTATCTGCTGCATACCTCAAAGCTGAAATTCTCTGCCTGAAATAGAGGAGCATAGATCTAATAATTAGAATGGCTTTCTACTCAAGGTTAGTTCTTCCTAATTCACAAAATAACTGCTGCTTGCTGCCATTGACCGGAGAGCTGGCTCCAGAGCAGGGAAGTCTCCACGATGGGGAAAATATTCTGTTCAACACCAAGGAACTGCAAAGAGGGAACTGCTGTCTAGGTGGGCAGGAGATGCTGATAAGGACAGAGCAGGAGCCTGCACCCTGATGTGGGAAGTGGTCCCCGTGGGGAGGTACAGAGGAGAGGCAGAGACACTTCCCTGGTGGGGAACAGCCAATCTGGAAGTGCTAAAAGTAGTTCCTCAAGACAGAAGAAGAATCAGAGATGTGACAAACTTCAACAGCAAGCAATGACTTGTCATTGAATGTGAGCGCACTGATAAGCTCCCAGCTAATTCAACTGGTTTGTGATAAAATCACACACTACCCTGCACTCGCCAGCCAGCCCTAGAGCAGACAAGGAGGGGCAATATCCCTGGCATTCCCACCCCTGATGCTGGAGCGCAGGGAGCAATCGTAGGCTGAGCGACCCCCCCCGGGCTGGGTTTTACCATCCCAACCCTAGCCACGGGACCTCCACTCTTCCCCAGAGGCTCACTGCCTCAAGCTGCAGACTAGGGAAAGAGTTAACACTTCCCCCCAGTGCCTTACACTGTTATTCAATACATTATTGACGTTGAAAAGTCGTCACGTTACAAGCCAGCAGTCCACGAGTATTAAGAGGAAAATAGAGGCACGCAGAGAGAGACACACACCACGGAGACGTGGGCCCCTCTGAGCTACAGTTACGTTACCGCACAGAAACTCCTTTCCCAGACTCACTTTCCTCCCCCAGTTGGTGCAAAACCAATTCGTTTGTTATTTGCATTTAATGCCACAGTGAATCCCTAAATCCAGCTCACAGAAAGGATTACTGACTGGGGAGGGATGGCTGCACTGGCGGGTTTTTTCTCAGGCTTCAACAGTTCTGATGCCTTGTGGCTGAAATGAGGAGAGGGACGATGGTGCCGGAGGCTGAAGCCCCTTCACGGCTGCCCCACAGCTGCTTTGCTAGACCTGTGCCCCCCCACCGCCCCGTACTCATGGACACCCCTCAGCACTCACAGACTCAACCCCAACACCGGTGGCACAGCACTGCCACTCAACACAGCTCTCACAGCCCCGACTGCCGTGGTTCTCAGGGAGCCATGGGTGGCAGCTCTCTGAAGCAGTCGGAACCGTTCGCTACAGAGCACGAACCCTGCTCACAGGAAAAGAATTATTCCCTATCCCTTCCTCCAACCCATACCTCACCCTCCACTCAGGGCCCTAAGATGCTGCTTCTCTGGGGAGTTCTACCTCAGAAAGAAAGGCAAAGAAAAAGAAAGGGAAAGGTGGAAAAGCAAGTGCCCACAAAGGGGTCTCATACCTACAGCCAGTGCTGGGGAGGGGAATCATACCATGCTACAGAACTTGGTCTGCCACAAAGACTTTGCCTCCCATCAAAGCTCCGTCAAGGGCTTCAGGCTCCAATGGCTGCTCCAGGCATGGACATCTCCACCCATGGGAGCCCCAGATTGCAGCATGTCCCATGCCCACCCAAGGCAACCCCAGTGCAGGAGCAGCCCAGGTGAGATGGGAAGTTCTCTCCTCATTTCTCACTAAAAGAGAGACATTCAGGTTTTGGAGTGGGTCCAGAGAAGGGCAATGGAGCTGGTGAGGGTCTGGAGCACAAGTGTGATGAGGAACGGCTGAGGGAGCTGGGGGGTTTAGTCTGGAGATGAGAAGGCTCGGGGAGGGCCTTATCGCTCTCTACAGCTGCCTGACAGGAGGATGGAGCCAGGAGATGGTTGGTTTCTTTTCTGAAAGAACAAGGGGTAGGACAAGAGGAGCTGGCCTCAAGCTGCACCAGGGAAGGTTTGGACTGGATATTAGGAACAGTTTCTTCCCCAGAGGGTGCTCAGGCATTGGAGCAGGCTGCCCAGCGCAGTGGTGGAGTCACTGTCCCTGGAAGTGTTCACAAACCATGTAGATGAGGCCCTCAGTGACATGGTTTGGTGGTGGCCTTGGCAGTGCTGGGGAATGGTTGGACTGGAAGATCTTTTCCAACCTGGTTGATTCTATGATTCTGTGGCTGCAGGCAGGGCAGGCAGTGGATGGCAGCACCTGCCTACTGCAGGGTCTGCCATGGGCAGGGTGGAGGAGAAACAAGGGATGAGGCTGGACTGGGAGACGGATCTCGCCAGGCATGCTCCCTCCTCACTCGTATTTTATTTCATCCCCTGATGGGTGAAATGTGTCCTTAATTTGTTCTAAAAGAAAAAGCAAGCGAGCTTCATTCTCACACCCAGAACGAAGACAACACGCAAAGCCCTCGCAAACCAGGCGCCACACATACTCTGCGCTGCCTTTTTCTAATTAGAGACGTCTTTTCTAGTTACTTGGGGCTCGTGATGCTGCTGGTGGGGCAAAGACCCATGGGCTGCCCGCTCCTGTCCCATGGCCAGGCACCAGGGCTGCGCTGGGCCTTCCAGCTTGGAGCACGAGCATGGGCAAAGGAACTCATCCAAGCCCTTCCCAGACAATCTGTCCCCAGAGGGCTGCTTCTGGCTCAGCTAGCGTTTGAGAAATATGGGTGCATCTGGTTTTAATCTTACCCCTCGTGGTAGCTGTCACCATGGGTTTGCTGTCAGAGTAAAAGATGCTTTCACGTAGCACCATGCCAAAGCAGCAGACATGGAAACCTCAGGCTACATCAAAACCCCCATGTCCTGGGCTACCCCAGCCCCAGGGCTCCGCGCCTCGGCCCAGGAAGTAGGGAAGGGGCCATCACTCCTTCCCACTGCTCAGGGGTCACCAGCTTGGCTTTCATTGCAGCCAAGCAGTGTGGTGAGAGGGGTTCTGACCTCCCCAGGAACCACAGCAGCAGCACCCGCGGTGGGACAGGCACCACAAACCCTCCCAACTCCTGCTGCCTGCCCCGGAGCATGCTCGAGCCACAGATCTGTGCTGCAGCCGCCTCTCCTCTTCTCCCAAAACACACAAAGAACCACAAGAACCACAAAAATGCCTCTTCTCCACAGCGCAGAGCCTCCCTGTGAAGGGCACGCCGCGCTGCCCGGGACCAGCGCTCTGCTCACCCACAGCTCGAGCGCCTGGAGAGCCGCCAGCTCGGAAAAGCAGCTGTCACATAAAAGCAAACACTGAAACCCATTACATTTACAGCAGTTTATCTTTAACTCCAGCTCAGGTTTTGATGCTGCTCCATTCTGACTCAGTTAAATGGTTTTTCCCCCCTTGCAGCCCTCCCCTCCTGCATGTTCACGCCTGCCAGGACACTCCTTCTCATCCTCATCCTCCTCCTCTAATTTTGCACTGCTGTGACATCATGCCTGGACTTGTGCAAAGCGTTCAACACTGTCCCACAACACCCTTGTCTAAACTGGAGAGACATAAATTTGATGGATGGTTCACCCAACGGCTAAGGAATTGGCTGGATGGCAGCATACAAAGAGTTGTGGCCAACGGCTCAATGTCCAGCTGAAGAATGGTAATGAGTGGTGTCCCTCAAGGGTCAGTGTTGGGACTGATCCTGTTCAACATCTTTGTCTGTGACATGGACAGTGGGATTGAGTGTGCCCTCAGCAAGTTTGCCGATGACACCAAGCTGTGTGGTCCGGTTGATACGCTGGAGGGAAGGGATGGGATCCAGAAGGACCTGGACAGGCTTGAGAAGTAGGCCAATGCCAGCCTCATGAAGTTCAATAATACAAAGTGCAAGGTTCTACACCTGGGTCAGGGCAATCCCAGGCACAGCTACAGGTTGGGCAAAGAAGAGATTCAGAGCAGCCCTGCAGAGAAGGACTTGGGGGTGCTGGTCGATGAGAAAATGAACATGAGCCGGCTTCAGTGTGCGCTCGCAGCCCAGAAAGCCAACTGTATCCTGGGCTGCATCAAAAGGAGCGTGACCAGCAGGTCGAAGGAGGTGATCCTGCCCCTCTACTCTGCTCTTGTGAGACCTCACCTGGAGTATTGTGTGCAGTTCTGGTGTCCTCAACATAAAAAAGACATGGAGCTGTTGGAACAAGTCCAGAGGAGGCCTCGAGGATGATCAGGGGACTGGAGCACCTCCCATATGAAGACAGGCTGAGAAGGCTGGGGCTGTTCAGCCTGGAGAAGAGAAGGCTGTGTGGAGAGCTCAGAAAAGCCTTCCAGTATCTGAAGGGGGCCTACAAGGATGCTGGAGAAGGACTCTTCATCAGGGACTGTAGCGATAGGACAAGGGGTGATGGGTTTGAACTGAAACAGGAAGTTCAGATTGGATATAAGGAAGAAGTTCTTCCCTGTGAGGGTGCTGAGGCGCTGGCACAGGGTGCCCAGAGAAGCTGTGGCTGCCCCATCCCTGGCAGTGTTCAAGGCCAGGTTGAACAGGGCTTGGAGCAACCTGGTCTAGTGAAAGGTGTCCCTGCCTGTGGCAGGGGGTTGGAACTGGGTGAACTCGAGGTTTCTTCCAACTCAAACCAGTCTCTGATTCTGTGATTTCAGTGGGCACAGAATCAAGCTGTTCTGAAGCTGAGAACTGTGCTGGCAACTGTGACGGAAAACCTGAGCCGAGGCATCACCCGCCACTGGTAAAGCCAGATGGAGGGAGTGAAGCACAGGGGAGTGCCACTGAGTGCCACTGAAGCCTCCTCTGACAGCCCAAGGCGTCCCATGTCACCCTCAGCAGTGCTTGCTGCCTTGCCCAGAACCAGGAGTTTTATTGATGTGGAAAACGAAGAGTACAGCCCCAGAACCTGGGAATGAGCCTCCCTGTGCTCTGAGCCCACAGTCACCCAGGCAGGAGGTGCCAACTGCCCTCAGTCCAGCTTAATAAAGTGTTAACTCCCAAGCCTAATTGCGACCGCTTAACATGTCAACACCCTTCACCTCTCTCCTGCTGAACAAGGAGAAGTGTTGAACCCGCACCGCTCAGGCACACGCCTGTGTTTGATCCCAGGCTGTGTTTTCTTTCCATCTTCCTCCTCACCATTGTTTTGGATGGTGTCAGAGCCCAGCTTATCCCTCCAGTTTCCCAACCCAACCAGGGAACAACACCTCCTTTTCCACGCAGCCACATCCCTCTTTTTCCACACACACCCCCAACACGCACAAAGGGAACTTCACTTGCAGCATCCCAAGGTTGCACAGGGAAAAAAGGAACATCAGGAAATTAAAAAGGTTCATGTAACACTATTAACAAAGCTGGAATGCACAGCCAGTAGCTATGAAACAATGTGCCAGATGAGCCCCTTGCAGGACAGTGCCTGGGTCTGAGCAGAAAGGGTTTAGCTGCAGGCAGAAGGCAGCTCTCACACATTTGCCACAATTCCAGCTGTGTTCTTCCAGTTTTCACCACGAGGTTTTTCTGAAAGGCTGTTACCACGTACTGTATCTACTCACATCGCTCCATCTTTTGCTTTTCAAGGTACAGAAGACGACAAAACAATAAAATCTCTGTGACTTTAATCTTCTGCCCCATTTGACATGCACAGTTTCAGCACTATTTCTCCAAGGCCACTGTTACAGAAATCTCCTGTCCACATCCCAACGAAACAGCAGCACAGAAACACTCAAAAAAGCATAATCATACATTATTATTCTCAGAAAAGTCTACTTCTGAGAGCAAGAGCAGTACCAGACCATCAACTCTTCCTTGTTGTACTGGGATGGAGGGGCTGGATAGGTGAGAGCCAGCACCAGCACTTCCCCTTGCCAAGTACCTGCCTCCTGAGGCTCACCAGCACCTTCAATGTTCTGGAGAGCAGAAAACTCACATCAACTCTGTAACAGTCAACTCTTTCCAAGCACTCCCCTGCATGGCTCCAAGGGACGAGCTGATTCTCTCTTGAGGTCTCAGACCTTTGGATTCAGGATGGAAACTCATTCTGGCTGATCAGGATTGTTCTTCACTCACCTCACTCCCTGACTTGGAATCAGGGAATCCCGAGCAGTGGTATCTCCCCATCATCATCTCTGTGGTCTCCCTGCTTAGTGCTGGCCTTGAAAGTCACCTCAAAGCTGGCGAGCAAGCTGCTGCTCTGGAGGGTCACTTGCTCTAGGAGGTGGCAGCAAATTCACCTCCTGAAGTTACAGGGCAGATGCCAGCATAGCCAAGAGCTTCCATGCAGATGCTCCCTTCTCAAAGCTGGGATGACTTTGGAAAGCCATTGAACAGATTCTGACCACTGTGCTACTAAATTAGACCACATCGATCTATGCATCTATGTGTGTTGGCTTCACCCCTTTGGGGATGCACTCAAGCTCCCCTCAGTGGGCTGGTGCCAGCCATGAGCCTCTCCAGCATATGGGCACCCACCAGTCCCACAAAAGCTCATTTTCAGCACATTATGGTCCTCTCCTGGTTCTCTTGCCCATTCCTTGCTGGGAAAAATGCTAAAAGCTGAGCAAGCCAAGCTCTGAAGAGCATTCTTTGCCATGGGTGGCACAGCAACCCTGGGCAGATGCCCCAGAGTCTGGCAGGCCCTCTCATGGCCCAAGAGGACAGTGGCTGAGATGACCTGATCCTCCAGCCTAGTCACGGACACTCCTACAGAACTGGTCCCTCACTGACCTCTTGCAGACTAAGTTATAAACAGCCACATCTCCTTCCTCAGCTGTCCACCTTCCCTGAGGTCCTCCCTTGAGTGGAGAAAAGCGAGGCAAAGGGGCAGCATGGAAAGACCCTGCTACAGCCACTGCGTTTCTACCTTGTGTTGAGAAGGACACCACAGCAGAGCAGAGCAAGGGCACTGATAGGTGCAAGGGCACATCCCAGTCTGTTCCACATGCTGGCAAGGGCATAGAGAAGCCAACCTCACTCACAGATGACACATTTGTCACTTCTCAAGCACCAACATCTCCTGTAAGCACCACAAGACAGCCACGACCTCAACAAGCTCCTACCGGCATCACAAATTAAAGTCCAGCTAGAAGCGAGGGAAGGGAAGAGGAACATGTTCAGCTTCATGGGTGAGAGAAGGGAAAGTCTGGAGGACACCAAGGGAGAGAGAAGGCAAGGTTTGGGAAAACAGAAGCCAGACAGAGCCAAGGGGTTTCACTCCACTCTGGAGTCATCACCCTGAGCTCAGTGGGGTTGCGAACAGCGAAACCTGATCGCTGCTAACCCAGGAATGCATGGAAATGGCAACTGCACATAACTCCGGGGAATCCACCACTGGTGCCCCAGCACCCGGAATCGCAGGGATAACCGGCGTGCCTGGCGCATGAGCTCATCCCAGGGATAATGCTCTCACATGAGCCCAGCCAGCAGGAATTCACCGCACGCTTGGCGGGCCAGGGGTGGACACCCTTCTCCTTCTGCTCCTTTCCCCTTCCCCTCCTGCCACCATCCCATGTTTCCCACGGGACCCAGAACCCAGCAGGAGCTCAGCTTCCCTTTGTGGGGCTGCAGAAAGGTGATGGGAAATCTGCTTGACCCCATAAAACACTATGAAGTTAGGAAAAAAGGAAAGGAGGGAAGAGGCATCTGCTCTCCTGCATCCCTAGTACCAAACCTGCTTCTTCCTGCTCCTCCAGCTGGGGAAGGGAACAGGAATCTCTTCTCTGTTTTCGCCATGTCCTAGCTGCTGGTGGTGCTTCATGCATCCAGCGCAGTGCACAGAAGGACCAGGAAGAGCTGTGCTCCTGGGAACACTTTAGCATCAGGTGTTGCACCACTCCATCCATGAGGCTTCTCTCCTCCCCTCTAATTTCTCCTCTCACCACAGTCTGCTTCATGGAAAGAGGCTGAAATCCATGAGGATTAGTATGCTCCAGAGAGCAGATGCGGTCTGTGAAGCCAACCTGACTCACAGATGACACATTTGTCACTTCTCAAGCACCAACATCTCCTGCTGATGGTGGCTCTTCTAGGGACCAACCAAGACTATAAATGGTAACTCAAATGGACCTGTCTGCCCCAGATGTGCCCCCTCCAGCAAGCAGCTGTCCTGCATCCATCTTCTGGTGGGAACCGAGGGGAAACAAAGCCATCACAACTGGAGGGAGAGCTCAGACCTGAAAGGGTAGAAGTCAAGCTGCAGATCTTGGGGACACAGGGATGCTCATGCTGAGAAGGCTCAGCAAATCCCACGTCCATTGGGAAGACAGAAGATGGCAGAAGGCAGGCAGATTGCAAGCAACACATCATAGAATCCCAGACTGGTTTAGGTTGGAAGAGACCTTAAAGTTCATCCAGTTCCAGCCCCCCGCCACGGGCAGACGCCTTCTGCTAGACCAGGTTGCTCTAAGCCCCATCCAACCTGGCTAACAGATACACCTATTTGGTTTGCTAAAGAGAAGGGGGACAGCCATGCCCAAGGCACTTGGTTTGGGGTGATGGGGCCAGACCTGCTGTGTCTTCCTTCAGCCATCACACACCCTGCTGACATGATTGTGGTGGGATTTCAGAGGGATGTCTTGAAGTCCCTGTCCCAAGAGTGAGGCAGTTTCTGCCTCCCCTCACATTTGGCCAGCTCACTCCCAAAACACAGAGCCTTGTAGGGGCTGCCTTGCAGAAGGTCAGAGCCTTTACACCCAAGGTCAGACAATCTGAGTTTTGGAAGCAATTCTGGGCTTTCTGAACTGCCTCTAGCCAAGAGGGACCTTTCAACTCACTGATCCAATCTTTCCGCACGTGCTCCACAACTGAATCCCTCCCCTCCAGCAGCTCCACTCCAGAGCCTCTGATGTCACTCACCCTGGAAATGCCAGAGCAGGAACAAGATGAGCCAGCCCCAGAATAGTTGAGCCATGACAGAGGTGCAGACTGCACATGTGAGGCTGGTCCAGAATATGTCCCATTCCAGCTGGACAGGGCCTGAAAGAGCACTAGAGATGCAATGGATGTATCAGCAGAAACACAGCTCACTTTACACCTGGGCATCTCTGCTCTAAGTGGTGCCACATTGGGCTGTGCGTCTCCTGGAGACCCTCCCATGTCCCACCCTCCACACATGGAATCATGGAATGGTTTGGGCTGGAAATCATGGAATGGTTTGGGTTGGAAAGGACCCTCTCTAGTTCCAACCTCCCTGCCATGGGCAAGGATACCTTCCACTAGACTGTGTCGCGTGGGAGAGCTCCCAGCTTCTCCTCCAGCCCAGGGCAGGCTGACCCAGGAGCTGGCTCACAACCTAGGGGTTGCAGTGGGAGCAGAAAGAACCAGGCTCAGACTGTGAAAGGATCAAGAAAATGAAGAATTAGGTCAAGAAAACAGAAAGCTGAGAAGTAACACAACAGTGGAACAAAAAAAAACCCACCAAAACCAACGGTGAGACAGAGCCAGGAGAAGATGCAGACACTTAGGACCAGATGTAGACTAGGTATAGCTCCAGGTTTTGACCCCTTCCAAGCCCCCATCCCACGCCAGCACTGGATTTCTGCTTGATCACCAGCACATGGGACACCAGGAAACAAGAGATGCTTTCCCCTGCCCAGGCAGTTCCCAGCCCTCTGCTCCAAAAATGTTCCCCACAACATGTCACTTCCCCAAAGCCAGCCAAGAGCCCTGAGTACTGTGGGCATGGGAGACAACACAGGCCTCCAGGGCAGGTTCTGGAGCTGGGTAACCAAACACCTGGCCAGCTTGTGAAGGGAATGTGATTTATACCTCTCCCAGGAGAGCAGGATCAGTGTGAGCTCTCCACAGGGTAGGGAAGCAGCACACCCAAGACCCCGTGAGCAAAACAGGCCCCCAAAGCTGTTCCCAACCCATGGGCTAAAGCCATGCCAGCCCCTTCCTAACATGCTGGTGGCAGTTGCCACCTCATGGCAGCTGCGACTCCTCATGATTCGTCCCAAGCCAGACACCAGGACAGAGTTCCCAAAGTCAACAGAAAGCCAGACAGGAGGCAAGGAGGAGGCTGGGGACTAGCAGGGGAACTTGCCGCTCCAGCACAACACCTAAAGGACTCAACACATGGATGCATGAGGAGGACTTGGCTGCTGCATCACAGCTCCCGTTGGATCCCTGCAGCTGGAGGCATCAGTGCTGCACACGTGCACAGGCAGCTTATGCCAGGCTCAGAGGAGATTTAGGTGATGCTGGGCTTAAAATATCACAGTGACCATGACAGGGGGTTGGAACTGGATGAGCTTTGTGGTCCCTTCCAACCCAAACCAGTCAGTGATCCAGTGACCATATGACTGCACATGCCTCACCTACACCAGCACATGGGTTTTAGCCCAGTGCTGCCAGGAACAGACAGCACCTGCAGGTAGGGTGCAGGAATGGGGGGTGCATGGATGCTGCCACCAGCACTCTCAACAGCAGCTATGATGTCCCCAAAAGGGAACTGGGTTTGGGGCTCCTCATCACACCAACATCTAATCAGTTCTTTGCCCTTCCTGTGCTGCAGAAACAGCAGCTCTGTCTCTTGCAGACACAACCTGACCAGAGCATCCCAAAGTAGATGCTTCATCTGGGATTAAGTTGGAGGATGCCTTGGAAGATGAACATGTGCCAGGCACGAGGAGCAGGGCTTGGACTGCAAAAGCCATAGCAGGGTTTGCATTTTATCTTCTACAGCCTTGGGACACTCTAATTTCAGAGAGTACCTAAACAAAACACACAAAACTCGATGCTGAGGAGGAAAATAGGTGGGATGGATCAATGTGGTGTTCATCATGGGCTGGCACATGCTAGGAGCAGCAGCCCCCACCACTTCTGCTCCTTCCTCCCCTGTTGAACACATTGTTTCCCAGCACTTCCCTGCCCACTGTTAAATGCCTCCTGGGAAGGTCCTGCAAGGATCCTGCAGGTATCAAACCATTAGGCTTCTCCACAAATTATTTTGAAACCTACAGAGTTTATTATTCTTGAGAGTCTTTTCTGGGTTTCTCCTACACCAGACCGAAACGCTCTTTGGCAGGTACAATTTTCTGTACTAAACTCCAAACAAAGCTCTATTTCTAGCAAATTACAATCATTTCTCTGAGCCAGCTGAGAACGGTCACAGTGCCAGGGCCTCACCTCACTTAAATGCACCAAGATGCCGATGTGCCATGGTCACACAGGACATTATTTCTATTGAAGGTAACAGGGTTTCTGGAGCAGCACTGGCTCCAGGAGCAGGGGCTGCTCTGCTCTGGGTACTTCCACCCCAGAAGCACTGCAGGTGGTGAGCTGACTGCAGACAGGACTTCACACTAAACCTCAGCCACAAAGTACTCATGGGGGCTGCTAGGGCACAGCATGCTGCCCCAAAACTCCCTCCCTCTCCTCCTCATCCAACCCCATTCCAGTCCACTTTGGCACAGAGTCATCAAGTCCCAGCCTGGTTTGGGCTGGAAGGAACCTTAAAGTTCATCCAGTTCCAGCCCCCTGCCATGGGCAGGGACACCTTCCACTAGATCAGGTTGCTCCAAGCCCCAACCAACATAGCCTTGAACACTGCCAGGGATGGGGCAGCCACAGCTTCTCTGGGCACCCTGTGCCAGCGCCTCAGGACCCTCACAGGGAAGAACTTCTGCCTAAGAGCTCATCTCAGTCTCCCCTCTCTTTATCCACGAAGATCCACTCTTGGATGGGGGAACAAAGATGCTCCAAGTGCCTCAGGAACTGCTGCCACAGCACATACAGGTAAATAGCTATTCAGGTACTGGTGGTGTCTGACAGCCAGGTGCACACTGGCTGGTACCACCAAGTGCAACACCAGTGGCTACTGAGCAGGGCTGGAGCTCTCCCAGAGGTCCAAAGAGAGAGGAAAGGGCTTGGCTGCTGCAAGCGAGCAACAAAGGAGAGAGGAGACCAACATACAGGACAAGGCAACTTGGATGCCCCCAGATTCTTCCTAAGACATGAAGACCAGAGCACTTTCCCATGGGCAGAGCAGTAACAGCCTCAAACTCCACCCTTCTGAGAAGGGGAAACCTTAAGAAATATTCTTCAGCAAGGGAAATATTGACATACATTTACCATGGGGACAGAAAGGAACATGTATTGTGCCTTGCTGGGGGGAGTATTGCATTTCCAGAGCTGGTCTCTGGCCGTGCAGGTGAGGTGGGCAGTGCTGATCCCAGCAATCACATTTGGGACTGAACAAGCAGCATCCTAACAGAATCTATCAATACAGATCACCCATGGGGAGCAGGCATCCAGTGGCTCCCACACATTAGTGTCTGTGTATGTGTACAGAAATGTATATGCTGAGAAGGGAAAGTCCCACACTTCTTAGAGGGAGAGAAAACCAAGACAAATTTACCCCCCTCATTACACAGGCTAATTCACCCATTGAAGCCAAAGCTGCCCATTATGCATGGCCTCAGTGGAGGCAGGTGTCTCCCCACCAGCAGTATCCTGTTCCTAAACACCTCGCCATCATCCCGGGGTTGCATCAGCTCCTCGCTTGTATTTATATCTGGCTTTTAAAACCTGATATTCCATTTCCAGTAGCTCTGGAGGTGGGGGGGCGGGAGGAACGGACTGAACTCACAGGGGCCCCAGCCAAGCAGCTGCTGCCAGCATGATCCCTCTTCCCTTCAACATCCTGCTCAGAAAAGCTCCCCACCGCCAACCTGGTGCCAGGGCTTACTGGCAAGGGCTCTTGAATTAGCTGCCCAAGCCACGGGCTCATTAAAGGGGTAGCTGGTTGATTTGGGAGAGGGAGGGGGGGGGAGGGAGAGATGAGGAGAGGCAGTTTAGGTGGGTTTCACACCCACTGGAATTGCATCAACCCTCAGCACATGGCTCCTCCCCTCTCCCAGCAAGTCTGATTCTATCCCTGAGATTTAATTTCCAGATTAAAAAGACCCTCCAAAGCTATTTTCAAAGTGATGGATGAGTGGAGAAGGGGCTTGTGAAGAGGAAAGAAGTCCCTTTGGGACAGCAGGCCCCATCCCAAGCCTCTTACTCAGCACTCCTTGCAAGACAAGTTGGAGACCTTCTGCAGAGCTGCTCCAGCACCAGGCTCTCCTCTGTCTGCTTCACCCCCATGACAGGGCAAGGGACCCCCTGCTGGAGCCCCCATGGCTCGCAGGAACCATCCTGGTATCAACTCGCAGCCAGCGGGACCCATCCTTGCCATCAGCCAGCACAAACCAGGGACCCCTGCTCCCTCCGGGAGGAAACCTCCAGCTCCTTTAAGCTATAAACACACAGGGACCTGAGGAAAACAGCCAGTCTCCTGGGCAGCAGGATCAATCACACACCTACTGAGTGTACAAAGCAACCTTACAAATTAAAACCAAGACTCCAGGAGCAGGTCTGAAGCTTGGCTGGGACCCCTCACCCAGTGTGCTTCTGTGTAGCACCTATTGCCACAGTTATTTCACCTTCCCTATTTTTCATGGAGAACCAGAGACCCAAATCCAGCAGAAACAGTGGAGAAAAGAGAACTCAGGACTGACACTCTGAAACAAACCCTCTCACAGTCTCCTCTGAACTGTGTGTGTCCCCAGAGGCCAAGCAGCTTCCCTGTGCACAAAACCTCTTCCACAGAACAGGAAAAGCGAATTTGCAAGCCTGAATGGGGCAGTAAAAGGACAGACTGCCTGTCATTTGAAACGTGCGGCAGAACCTCAGCTGAAAAGTATCTGGAAAATGCAAAATTAGCCTGAAATTCCCCAGGCTCCTGCATGGATGCTGCAGTACTGCTCTATCCCACCCCTGAGCACTGAGGACCAGCTCTCTTGCAGAGACATAGCAGCCACTGAGTCCTCCTGGCTGCCGCTGAGAGAGCAGCAGCCAATGTGGGATGAGCAAAACCATTACCTGCTTCCAGAACGACCCAATGCTAACAAATGGGAATTGCCAATTTCCTGGTCACCCAGAAGAGGTTTCAAAGGACTCATTTCCAGCAAAGCCCCGCCTCTATGACCCTTTATCCTGTCCTCCTTTGTTCTGGGACTCCCAGAAGCTGCTGTCCGAGGTGGAATAGGCTGGAACCGTGAGACTTTCTGGGACTTTCAAGACCAGGATGTGACCTGCTCTGGAGAACATAGCTGTTATTGTCTGATAACCCCACAGAAGAAACTGAGCAGACTCTCAGTGAAGATGAAAAAGAAATGCAAAACTCAACCCTACTTCAGACAAGTGCATGAGCTCATTCCAAAACCCCACCTTTCTGATGGGAAGGTGTTACACAGAGAAAGCCTCTGCTGCCAACCCCAGAGCAGTGAAAGTACAGGAGTGTCTCTCAGCAGTCACCATTAACTGCTCTGAGCTGAACATCCCTTGGACTACAGCAGGGAGGCCACACACGGCTTCCTCTGATCCACCTCCATGTAATTACCCAAAATGCAGCCTCCCCAGCAGGGAGGCAGCTGCTGCCTTCAAACCTTCCCATGGCCAGGGACAGCCACCAAGCCTCAGGGCAGCCAGGGAGGAAGCACAGCATCCACAAGAGCCTTTTACTGATTGTCTGAGCCTTTTTCTGATTGTAATCATCATCACAGAGATCCTGCAAGGGCTGGAGCAGCTCTGCTCTGGAGCCAGGCTCAGAGAGCTGGGCTGGTTCAGCCTGAAGAAGAGAAGGCTCCTTAAGGGGAGACCTTAGAGCAGCTCCAGTGCCTAAAGGGGCTACAAGAAAGCCGGAGAGGGGCTTTGGACAAGGGCCTGTAGGGACAGGCCAAGGGGGAATGGCTTTAACCTGACAGAGGGGAGACTGAGATGAGCTCTTAGGCAGAAGCTCTTCCCTGTGAGGGTGCTGAGGTGCTGGCACAGGGTGCCCAGAGAAGCTGTGGCTGCCCCATCCCTGGCAGTGTTCAAGGCCAGGTTGGATGGGGCTTGGAGCAACCTGATCTAGTGGAAGGTGTCCCTGCTCATGGCAGGGTGTTGGAACTGGATGAGCTTTAAGGTCACTTCCAATCAAATCCCCGCCTGGGAATCTGTGATCTTCAGCTCTGGGTGGCACAGACAAGCCTACATGCAGAACACAGCATTCATAATTTCTACTAAAATCTGGTATTATTTTATCTGTTCTATTTGAGGACTCCACTCCCCCTGTTAAAACTGCTGAATACTTGGGACATATATACTTGAAAAACATGAAAAGAGGAGCGAGCTCCTATCCCCAGCCCTGCCTCTGTTTGCTGAGCCCCTTTAGATCCCATCCTGCTCTCCAGCCCTGCTGCCGAGGTGCAACCTCTCAGGAGGAGGGCAGGGCCTGCAGCTGCCTCCTTGCTGACTGCTTGGAGCTCCTAAGGTGAAAGGCACCACAGGGCTGCAAACTACAAATGTGTTTGAAGTCAGAAGGATTTCAGGAACATTAACCTTTATCAGTTTTAAAATTAACATAACCCTTGTACCTTGTAAGCTGACCTGAATAGACACCAGTGCCTAAGGCAGGGAGGTGCTCTCTTAGATCATTATCTAGGAGAGCAAGATGCTTACACATTATAACACCACCACATTCTGTTCATTATCTTGCACTACCCAGTGCTCAAGTTTCATTTGTGCAAAAATAACAACCAAGCAATTATGTTCATTCCCATTCACCCTCATATCAGAAGCATTATCAAATGGAGCAGAGGCAGGTTGCTTTCCCACAGGCAGCAAGAGGAGCACAGCAAAGAACACACTGCTTTCACAAGAGATACCTTGATTGTCTGCATAAATTTGGTTCTCTGTCTTCACAGCAAGACTTTTTGGGTACCATCTCACATTGTGGTTAGCAGTGATCAATCCAGCAGCTGAGATCTGGATGGGAACACGAGACTGAACTAAACTGATCAGTCACTCTAACCCCAAATCTGCAAGTGCTGCAGGATCCAGCATCACAGAATCATAGAATCATAGAATAGTTAGGGTTGGAAAGGACCTCAAGATCATCTAGTTCCAACCCCCCTGCCATGGGCAGGGACACCTCACACTAAACCATCCCACACAAGGCTTTGTCCAACCTGGCCTTAAACACTGCCAGGGATGGAGCACTCACAACCTCCCTGGGCAACCCATTCCAGTGCCTCACCACCCTAACAGGAAAGAATTTCCTCCTTATATCCAATCTAAACTTCCCCTGTTTAAGTTTTAACCCGTTACCCCTTGTCCTGTCACTACAGTCCCTGATGAAGAGTCCCTCCCCAGCATCCCTATAGGCCCCCTTCAGATACTGGAAGGCTGCTGTGAGGTCTCCACGCAGCCTTCTCTTCTCCAGGCTGAACAGCCCCAACTTCCTCAGCCTGTCTTCATACGGGAGGTGCTCCAGTCCCCTGATCATCCTCGTGGCCCTCCTCTGGACTTGTTCCAGCAGTTCCATGTCCTTTTTGTGTTGAGGACACCAGAACTGCACACAATGCTCCAGGTGAGGTCTCACAAGAGCAGAGTAGAGGGGCAGGATCACCTCCTTCGACCTGCTGGTCACGCTCCTTCTGATGCAGCCCAGGATACGGTTGGCTTTCTGGGCTGCGAGCGCACACTGAAGCCGGCTCATGTTCATTTTCTCATCGACCAGCACCCCCAAGTCCTTCTCTGCAGGGCTGCTCTGAATCTCTTCTTTGCCCAACCTGTAGCCGTGCCTGGGATTGCTCTGACCCAGGTGTAGGACCTTGCACTTGTCATGGTTGAACTTCATAAGGTTGGCATCAGCCCACCTCACAAGCGTGTTGAGGTCCCTCTGGATGGCATCCCTTCCCTCCAGCGTATCAACTGAACCACACAGCTTGGTGTTATCGGCAAACTTGCTGAGGGTGCACTCAATCCCACTGTCCATGTCAGCGACGAAGATGTTAAACAAGACTGGTCCCAACACCAATCCCTGAGGGACACCACTCGTTACTGGTCTCCAGCTGGACATTGAGCCATTGACCACAACTCTTTGTGTGCAGCCATCCAGCCAGCTCTTTATCCACCGAGTGGTCCATCCATCAAATTGATATCTCTCCAATTTAGAGAGAAGGATGTGGTGTGGGACAGTGTCAAACGCTTTGCACAAGTCCAGGTAGATGACATCAACTGCTTTACCCTTGTCCATCAATTTTGTAGCCCCATCATAGAAGGCCACCAAATTGGTCAGGCAGGATTTCCCCTTAGTGAAGCCATGCTGGCTGTCACCAAGCACCTTGTTGTTTTTCATGTGCCTTAGCATGCCTTCCAGGAGAATGTGCTCCAAGATTTTGCCAGGCACAGAGGTGAGACTGACTGGTCTGTAATTCCCCGGGTCTTCCATTTTCCCCTTCTTGAAAATGGGGGTTATATTTCCCTTTTTCCAGTCATCGGGACCTTCACCTGACTGCCATGATTTTTCAAATACGATGGCCACTGGCTTAGCAACTTCATTCGCCAGCTCCTTCAGGACCCACGGATGGATTCCATCAGGTTCCATGGACTTGTGCACGTTCAGATTTTGAAGATGGTCTCGAACCAGATCCACTCCCACAGTGGGCCCAAGGTCTTCATTCTCACAGTCCCTGCGTCTACCTTCTAAGACAGAAGGCAGTCAGAGCCTTTGCCAGTGAAGACCGAGGCAAAGAAGTCATTCAGAACCTCAGCCTTCTCCAAATCCTGTGTAGCCAGTTCTCCCAAAAGCTTCCTCAGGGGGCCTATGCTGTCCCTAGTCTGTTTTTTGTTTGCTATGTACCTGTAGAATCCCTTCCTGTTACCCTTAACATCCCTGGCTAGGTTTAATTCTAACTGGGCCTTAGCCTTCCTAACCTGGTCCCTAGCTTCCCGGACAACATCCCTGTACTCTACCCAGGCCGCCTGTCCTTGCTTCCACTTTTTATAAGCCTCTTTTTTCATTTGAATTTTCCTCAGCAGCTCCTTATCCACCCAAGGAGGTCTCCTGGCCCTACTGCCGCACTTCCTTCTAGTTGGGATGCAGCACTCCTGAGCTTGTAGCAGGTGATCGTTGAATATCAACCAACAGTCTTGGGCCCCCCTGCCCTCCAGGGCTATATCCCATGGAACCTTACTAAGCAGGCTCCTGAAGAGGCCAAAATCTGCTCTTTTGAAGTCCAGGGCAGTGAGCTTGCTGCACGCTCTTCTCGCTGTCCTGGGGATCTCAAATTCGACCATATCGTGATTGCTGCATCCAAGACTGCCCTGGAGCACCACATTCTCTACGAGCCCTTCCCTGTTGGTGAGCACAAGGTCAAGCATGGCACCTCTCCTTGTTGGCTCCTCTATTTATGCCCCCTCCCCCAACGCATCTAGTTTAAAGCCTCCTTGACCAGTCTGGCAAGCCTCCTACCAAAACTGCTCTTCCCCTTCTTTATCAGACCAGCTCCACCAGCCCCCAGTAGACCTGGCCTACAAACTTCAGTCCTGTGTTCAAGACACCCAAACCCCTGACTATGACACCACCCTTTTAACCATTTATTGACCTGGCCAATCCTCCTAGCTTTTTTTAGGTCCTCCCCTGTGTCCTGGAGAATTGATGAAAAGACTATCTGAGCACCGGAGCCCCTAACCACCTCTCCCAGGGCTCTGTAGTCTTTCTTTATGGTCCCCAGTCTACTGCTATCTATATCGCTAGTACCTACATGGATCAGTAGGAGTGGGTAATAGTCCGTGGGACTTACTAAAACAGGCAGCCTCTCTGCAACATCCCTGATCCGTGCCCCTGGTAGGCAGCACACCTCCCTCGAGACAGGGTCAGGCCAACAGAGGAGTACTTCTGTCCCTTTCAAAGTAGAGTCCCTTATTACTACGACCCGCCACTTTTTCTTGGCAGTGCCAGGAGAGATCTTTACCTGTGCACCAGCCAGCTGCTTCTGATGCAAGTGCGTTTCCTCGTTAGCCCCCTGCAGGACAGCAAAGCGGTTCTGCGTGGGGACAACAGATTTAGGAGGAAGCCCCTTGCCTTTAATTGTCCTTTTCCTCCTTCTTTTGTTATTTTTCTTTGTCACTAATTCCCAGCTTCCCGGGATAACGGCCTCCTTCTTTCCTTCATGAGCTTGAGGGGAAGCTTGAGGCCTCTGCAGTTTGGGCCTGGAGCAAGCAGCCCTGCTTCCTCTCAGCTACCCTGACGTTTTGCAGCCTGTTAATAGCATCCTGCATCTCAGCCCCTGCTGCAGGAGGAGCTCCACAGGGGAGCACCGAGCGCAGCCCTGCCCATCGTGCTCCTTTCCCTCACGAGACCAGTGCAGGCACTCTCTACACTCCGAGCTCTGCACTGCAGCCTCCCCTCTCATCGGCTCTGTCTGGGTGCCTATGCTGGCCACTGCCGGGGCAGCCAGAGCAGAGCTCCCAGACCGGGCCCTGGCCATACGACGGGTGCTCACCATCCCACTCGCCTGCCCGCGCAAACTGCCTCGACCCGCTCTGTTCGCCACGCTCCTGGTCACTCGCGCTCCCTAGGGCAGGTTATGTGTATTATCTCCCCTCAGACATCTGTATGCCCTGCAGCTCCTTTTAACAACGGAACGCTAGTTTCTTCTCACCTGGGTGATGTGCAGGCCCTTGCCAATGCAGTACGTGGGAGCAACCCAGGAAAAGTCTGTGCCCAGCTTCCAACTGGTCCCGATCACCCAGATCCAAGAGAGCCTGGAGGACAAGTGACTTCCCTGCACTTTTCACTGACCAGCAAAGGAAAGTGGAAACAGAAGCTGACTCATTGTTGCATGTCATAGATGAGAACAGCAACAACAAATCTTAAGACACTTGCCTTGATTCCAAGTTTCTCCTGTAATTAAGAACAAGAGCTACTGCAGCAAACTAAACTGCAGTACAACTCTTCTGCATGACTAATGAGGGCACAGGCATAAGGAGTCATTACACTGAGTAGAGGTGGGGGGGTGAGCTGAGTCCTTCTCCACAGGGCTCAGCACCATGAGAATGTCCAGGTAATGAGCTCAAAATTAAAATCAGGGTCTCACTAAGCTAAAGAAAAGTCCAGAGGTGTCAATCCCACCTAATCTCAGCCTTAGGATCACGCTTCCTTTCTCAAGGCATCTTCAGGCTACCTGCCCATTCGTACAAGCTGCTCCTGCCCAAGTGCAGATAATGCTGGCTAACAGCCCGTATGCCCCAAGTACCTTCACAACTTCAAAACCAAACTCCAGGGATCCAGAAAGAGTGCTGTGGAGCACATGCATCCAGAGCAGACTTCAGGGCCCACCAGGGAAGAGCTGTCTCAAGCACAGAGCCTGCAGTGCATGCTTGTGTTCCCAAAATGCACTCCCAAAAGGCACTACATAGGAAAATGTCATGTTTTCCCCCTGGCAGGGCTGCCCAGCCCACACCAGCAGCACAGTCCCACGAGCATGGGGGACAGGAGGGCACAACTGCTCCATGTCTGTCACACATGAGGTGGCTGGGCAAGGCAGAGCCTGTTTGCAGAGATAGACACCTGAGAATGAAATAAGGGTATAAAAACCCACCAGGGCAGAGAGAAAGGTGTCTTCTGTTGGGAAATGCTGCTTGGTGACATCCAGCTGGCTCTTGGCTGGAAGGAAGGAGGCAGCATGCTTTGTGTGAGGTTGAGTAAAGATAATAGGAGCTTCCTCCAATAAAGCAGCTAAAGGCCACAAATCCCAGCATGAAAATGTCAGAGTAACTTCACAGCTGAGCAGCTGCCAAAACCATCAATATAGATGTGGCGCCTGCAGACAGGACTGTGCAGAGAACAGGCAGCACAGGCAGACGGGAGCAGAGGCTTCTCCAGAGCTGGCACCCTGCAGGAGGGCTGCGCTGCCCCGCACAGCACAGGCATGACCACAGAAAGCAAGTGCCAGAAGAGGCCTGGACTGCACATCCCCAGGATAAACACACAAGCCCATCTTTAGACTGATCCTGGGAGTTGGTCCAGCAGCCAGGTGAGAGACCTCTCCTCCTCTGGCCAAGGGAGGACATAGAATCCCAGACTGGTTTGGGCTGGAAGGGACCCTAAAGCTCATCCAGTTCCAACTCCCTGCCACAGGCAGGGACACCTTCCACTAGACCAGGTTGCTCCAAACCCCATCCAACCTGGCCTTGAACACTGCCAGGGATGGGGCAGCCACAGCTTCTCTGGGCACCCTGTGCCAGCGCCTCAGCACCCCCACAGGAAAGAGCTTCTGCCTAAGAGTTCATCTCAGTCTCCCCTTTGTCAGGTTAAAGCCATTTCCCCTTGGCCTGTCCTTACAGGCCCTTGCCCAAAGCCCCTCTCCAGCTTTCTTGTAGCCCCTTTAGGCACTGGAGCTGCTCTAAGGTCTCCCCTTAAGGAGCCTTCTCTTCTCCAGGCTGAATCAGCCCAGCTCTCTGAGCCTGGCTCCAAAGCAGAGCTGCTCCAGCCGTTGCAGCATCTCCATGGCCTCCTCTGGACTCGCTCCAACAGCTCCATGTCTCAGACCAGGAAACGCACATGAATGCGACAGTGAGTGCCTGGCTAAGGACAACTCATCTTCTGAACTTCCAACAGACGAGCTGCTCCTCCTGACCGCCTTCACCTCATCTCTTGACTTAGTCTAAGGCAATGGAGTACATTTTAAGGCATGACATACATGATGATTTTTTTTATCTATCTCTAAACACATCATCTTCCACTTCCTTGTCCTCCTACAGCAGAAATTCAAACACTGCCTATGCTTAAGAAACCACAAAGAACCAACAGACAAAACATCCTGACAGGAATGAACCACAGAGTAGGAGGGAAAGCCTGATCCTTTGGTTTTATTTTGCTTAAAGACCCAAAGAACCTAATATTAGGAAGCAAGGGACTTTCAATAATTAAAATCTTACATTCTTTAAACATAGAATTGAAAAAAGAAAAGAACCCTCTGGCACTTCTTGAGTTATTGAGGAGAAGCCTGCCAAAAAAATAAAAAAACACCAAAAAAAACAAGAATTCATGTTTCTAGGGTAAAAAGCAAATATGTGCACATACGCATATGTTCTTATACCCTCCGCACCCGGACTCGTAACCTACATGCTCATTAACACACAGGCCCCCCACTACAGACTGGGTGGAAGGGCAGCACAGAGCATCTCTGGAAGGCTGGGGTTTATGTCGCCACGTCAGAGGTAGAAATTAATTTATTTGCTCTTACAGAGGCAGAATTAGAAACTTGTTTCTTCTCTGCTCCTTGATCAGCACTGGTGCCATCAGGAAGACTCACTGAGAACGCCCATGAGATCTCTCTTCCCAAGGGAACCAAACCTTTCCCTTGTCACTGCCATGCTCATTCAAATGATGGGGAGGAAAAAATAGCACTCAACTAATTCTACAGGCACATCAGTAATAAATTCCTCTTGTAAGAAGGGTTATTTTTAAAGCAGATGAGATACCAGGCTGCACTGTGTTTGCACACTCAGTATTTCACTTCAGTCTTCCAAGAAGTGCTGTCCGCAGAGGATGGACCAGCTCCCTCTGACCTGGGCTTGGCTGGTGGGAAGGGATCTGGATTGTATGGTCCTTCACTGCACTGGGAAACAAATTCTTCTTCTCCACACCCCCCAGACACTCCAAGAGAGGCCTCTGTCCTGCAAGAGCTACTGTACAGCCCCCACCAAGGGGCAGCACAGCACCCTGCCTGCCCTGTGTCACCTCAAGGACATGCTCCTTTCCATACCACCACCAAGCACAGCCTGTCCAGCAGTGTGTGCCTTCCTTTGGACCCCAGCTCACCCCTTCTTGCTCCCAAGCTCCCTCTCAAAGGTGAGCAGCCTTAAGAGCTTAGCTGCGGTCTGCAGATCCCAGCTCCTGCTGATAGCTTGGCTGTGCTCAGACGGGGTGAGCCAACAGCAGCAACACCTCCAGCAGCCAGAAAAGTCAAGGTCTGCATCCAGAAGCATCAGCCCTGCCTCTCCAGCAGCAGCTCTGCTCCAGTGTGTGCATCCCCTCCAAGGGGAGAGGCAAGAGCTCAGCAAGAGCTTAGGGCAGAGGCAACTCCTCTCTGATGAGGACAGCATGATCCAGTGGATATCCTGGGGCCATCCCGCTCCATACAGGCTTCAGGTGCTCATGTGTTTCTGTGGGTGGCCTGGCACCCTCCCACACCTCAAGGAAGTGGGACCACTGCTGGCATGGAGAACACCCTGCTCCAGCTGCCCATCTGTGGTCAACTGTGACTGCAGAGGGGTCTTGCATAGCTCCAAGCTGGGGGAAGCACCGCAGCAAACCTGCACCATCATCCTCCAGATGGGAAGACCTCACCACGACCCAGCGTGAGAACCTCCCCTCCCACGACACCGGAGGCGTCTGGAATTGTTTTGAAGGTGATCCCTGCACAGCTCTGTGGTTTCACAGCTTTCCTGCTGTAGCAGATGCTTGGGGGATGCTGCCAGCCCCAAGCAGCCTTTCCAACTTGCTCCCAAGCTTCGGTGGGAACTGTTGAGGTGCAACAAGAGCCAGGAGCCAGAGGGACCCTATGGCCAGCAAGGCAGAACAGGACCATCCCTGCTCTGTGAGGAACAGGGCAGACCTGGACATCATGGCCAAGCTCAAGCAACAGTCTGGATCACCAGCAAGTTGGTGGTGATGAGGCAGGCCTGAGGTCACAGCGGGATGCCCACCCACAGTCAGAGTCAGGATTAGACGTGGTCTGCACTGGGCAGGTCTGCAGACGTAAGGACAGGGTCACTCTGGCAATCAGCCTGCGACCTGGGGATGGAGCCAGAGGCTCCGGAGTAGGGCAAAGCGGAAGACCAGCTCTTCTACAGTGGTCCCAGGCAGATTTGTTTAGCACCACCCATGCAGACCATGCAGAACCATTCATGCCCCCATGCCAACAAGGCAGCAGTGTGGATTGGTTCCATGCATGCCTCTGAGACCAATGCACATAGAGTCCCAGACTGGTCGGGTTGGAAGGTACCTTAAAGGCCATCCAGTTCCAACCCCCTGCCACGGGCAGGGACACCTTCCAGTAGATCAGGTTGCTTCAAGCCCCGTCCAACCTGACCTTGAACAACACCAGGGATGGGAAGATTGGAATAACTCTCTGTGCCACAACAGGGCTACTTTTTCTACCCGATGCAGAGACCCCAGGTCTCCTGCCAGGGGCTGCCATTCCTGCAGAGCCACATTACTCCAGCACACATGGCTCAGCCATGTGTGCAACCCAGATTCCTGACACTAGTCGTTAGCTCTTCCCATCTAGGGATGCCAAACTGAAAAGACTCACTCAGTAGAGCATTTACTGAATATAAGCAGTCGCACAGCCAGAGCCTAGAGCACAGAAGAGCTTCACTGATGGCAGGCTACGGACTGTGCTGATTTAATGATGTTTGATTGCTGGTGTTCATGAAGAGCCCTGCAGCACATGGGACGTGCATGGGTTTTACTGCTGCACATCATCTGTAGTCCAAGGCAGGCAAGTTCAGGCTCAGGAGCAAAGAGATTAAGTTCACAGCGCTGAGCAGCAATCATGGTTCTTTTCTGGAATTCACTGATGCCAAAGGTAACCTTGATATTGGTTCCCACAGGCTACTGTGAAAAAGCTTCTGCCTACCTTGTCAAGGTCTCTAAGCAAAGCTGGATGATCCCTATAATAGTTGGGCAAGGCCAGCCCTCAGCCTGCCTCCTGGCAGAGGAGGAGGAGACACTATCTCACCAGAGAAGGAGATACTGGAAAAGCCCATCATGTACTTAGTCATCCAGCCCCCAAAGGAAAAAAGGGTCAGCCACATTCACAGGCAGCCCCATGCATGGCTCTTGGGCGGCCTCAACCACCTCCTCCTCCACTAGGCTCTGAAGCAACCTCTGCCCTGACCTCAGAGCAAGATGCTCCCACAAGCAAATCCTCCTTGGAGTACGTTAGTTCTCCTCGTGCTCGTCACTCGCCATGTGGATGCTGCCGGCAGGAGGCCTGGGCAGCACTGGGGCTCCTTAAGGCCAGCTACCACACTCCCCATGCCCTCTTCATCCTCACTCCCTGTTGTGACGGACCCCAAGAGATTTTGACCCCCAGTGGGACCTCACTTCAACAAAGGAGGTGACAGTCCCCACCACAAAGCAGCAAAGCAGCAGGACAAAGATTTTGACTCACAAGATCTGCAGCTTTGGCATCTCCCATCACCACTACAGGAGCAAAAAGCATCCTCAAAAGCTTTGCCATATCTAAGCCTCGTCCTAAGGCTGTACTGGGCTTAAAATAGTGAGAACTGCTCCCATGTTCTCTTCTGGTGAATGTCCTGGTGGAAAACAGACTTTGCACACAAGGCAAACCATGATCAGGTCAAAGGCTCACTGCTGGCAGGACAGCCAAGTCCTAGTTTGGTTTGGATCATTACTCACGAGCCAGCATTGCTCCACCCAAGCCAAGCGTGGAACAGCTCTAGGGTTGGACACACACAGGAGGGAAGCTGGGCAATTCACATGGGCTTGGCATCTGCACATGGAGCCAGGGCCCTCCAGCACACAGAGGCCAAGTGGCTGCCCAGGGCCACCAGCAAAGCTGGGCTGAGACCATGTCTCCTCCAGGGCACCAGCCTGCTGCCTCCTCCCTGCACACACGAACCCCAGGACCGTGCTGCTTCCAGAGGCACAGGCTGAGGCTGCCACACCCCAGACCCCATTGCCCTTCCCTCACAGGGCTCCCAGGCCTCTGTGCTCCTCCAGGCTTGAGTGGGCAGCTACAAGACCCTCGGAGGAGCACAGCGGGGTGAAGCAGACCCTGGCCAAACCCTGGTTTGCCCTGAAAGTGCCAGCAGCACGCGAAGGTGCTCGGGAGGAGACTGCACAGCCATCAGCATCAGGAGAGGAACCAGAGCCCAAGGCCTCACCCTACTTTGCCTATCTCCTCTTGCAGCTGCTGGGCTGGGAGCTGGTGGGAATTCCCTCTGGATACACAGGGGTTAATCCATACTCAGCTGGAAACCAGAGGGACACATCCTGTCTTCAGACAGCACTGAGCACAGGCACAGTTACCAACAGTGGGGGTTGAGAGCAGTATCAGGGCTGGGGCTTTCCCCCCTCCGCCTCCCAGGCTCACAGCAGTTCAAAGGGTTAGAGCAAGCAGGGCTCAGTCCACACTAATGCTTCAGCCCCTGACCATACAGGAAGGAGGTATGAGACAGTGCACTATGGAGACCACAGATATGCGTCAGGAGATGTGACCACCTTGAGATTAAGTCACAACACACACATTAAGCACCCTGAATCCAAAGGTCGGGGGCCGGAAGTGCTTGGCAGGGCAAGAACTGGTCCTGAGGGTTTCAGACAAGGAGAGGGTAGCGAGTTGGTATCAGCACTGGGACTAGTCCTGTGCATGGGGGAGAGACTAAAGAACAACTCTGTATCCTAACACAGATAAACACCACACTCAGTCTTTGTAACAAGTCCTGATACCATTTGGAAAGATTTGATCCCTGCAGCCCCAAGCATCACCACAGGTAACAGCTCTCCCCTAGGAGAGCCAAGAGCTTTTCCTCATAGATTTGCTGCCCATAAGAACAAACAGATCTTACCTCCTCTCCCACATATCCCAAAACACCACAAGATTTAGGGTACGTGGGTTTCCATGTTTCAAGGGGGCCCCGTCACCTCCCACACATGCCCAGCTCTACTGGAGGAAAACATTTAGTACCAGATCCTCTAAAAACCACCCAGCTGGCCAGGCCAAGAGCAGTTGTGCTGCTCAGGAGGGTGCAAGAGCTCTTCCATGTCCATTTACACATCACCTGCCCTGCAATCCAGGCACCATCAAGGAGAGCCTGTGTTGGGCCACGCTGGTGGTAGGGGACCATGGCGTGTGAGGCATCCCTGTGCCTCCCGCTTCTCCTCACCAAACCCTTCTGGGTGGGCTCAGCTGGAAGCAGGCAAAGGCAAAGTTGAAGGCAAAGTTCAAGCCCACACTGGGCAAGGGCACAGAGACCTCCAGGATTTATGGAGATGCTGACAGGCACCCAGTGGGGTGACCCTCGGGTCTGCATCCTAGCGTGACCAAGCATTGGGGCGCAGGGGCATGTGCTGGGAGGTGCAAGGCTAGCCCCAATAAACACATCATTTTCTCTTGGTGGCTCATGTACAGTAACGTCTAAATATATACTGGATGGAAAGTGTGGAGTGATTTATTTTTGTTATTGTTGGTCTAAAGTCATGCCGGCTGGAACAGCACTCCTGAGCTACGAAGCCTTGCTGGGCACACACGGAACATTATCAAAGATATGTCATAAAGCAAATATTAGCATGACTTGCAGTGGAGGTTCTATAGGGCCACCGCTGCCAAACACAGCCACCCCACAGCAGGAGCCACTGTGGAGGGTGACATAATGCTGCTCTGCCACAGGCAGGTCCTCCAGCTGAACAGCCACCGTCCATCAGGGTGGAGGAGGAGGACGATCAAAAGGGGCCGACAAGAAACCTGGAGAGGGGCTTTGGACAAGGGCCTGTAGGGACAGGCCAAGGGGGAATGGCTTTAACCTGACAGAGGGGAGACTGAGGTGAGCTCTTAGGCAGAAGCTCTTCCCTGTGAGGGTGCTGAGGCGCTGGCACAGGGTGCCCAGAGAAGCTGTGGCTGCCCCATCCCTGGCAGTGTTCAAGGCCAGGTTGGACGGGGCTTGGAGCAACCTGGTCTGGTGGAAGGTGTCCCTGCCCATGGCAGGGGGTTGGGACTGGATGAGCTTTAAGGTCCCTCCAACCCAAACCATTCCATGATCATCTTGCCCTAGGAAAATGCCAGGATGTAACAGGCCCTGATGGGTAAGGGCTGCATCAGGCTCCCAGCCAGCTCGTATGAGGCGGGAGAAAACCCCCCTTTCTGTAGAAGAGGTCTGAGCTGCATGGCTTCTCCCTGCAGCCCATCTCTGGTAGCAAGATGCAATCCCCTCGAGAGATCCCATACGGGAGTTATTAGCCTTTCATCAGCAAGTGTGCAGATGAATGTCATAAAAGTCAAAAAGCCCCCATGTACTGAAGCCACCCAACCATCCAAACTCAGCAGCACATTTCCCTGGGATGTCTTTCCAACATTTAGTCTGTGCTGGAGGGAGGGGGAGACCTCTGACATCGGCAGGAGCCTCTCCGTTCTCACCAGGATGTTTTCCTGCTCCCTTTCCATGCAGTGGTCATCACTGCCATGTCCCTTAAGCCTTTAATGGGCAACAGTGACCTGAGAGCCCTCTCCGCTCCTACCCCAGGCACCCACTTGCCCAGGAGAAATGCCCATCACACAGAGAGAGTGAGACAGAACACAGGAACCTCCTGCCAGGAGGACATGGTCACGCAGAGCTCACACCAAGCTGGAAAGCCTCTCTTCCTCTACAAATGAGCTGTGGTGGATGGTCATGGGCACCCTGGGGGTCCCTGGACAGGAAGAATTCAAGCGCTCCCACAAGTCCCCACAGGCAGAGCAGGACCTTTGCTGCCCCACAGCTCCCCACAGCCCCACAGGGCAGCAGGTTCCTCTCCACACAGCAGTAGCAAGAGATCAAACTTTGGAAAGCTTTTCCTTTCAAAACAAAAATCCCCTCCAACTGGCCCCCTCTGCACAGATTTCCAGCTATGCCTTTGTACAGAAAGCCCTTATTACTCCTCTGGAAACCCTGCTGTGCACACCCTGCCTGGGATAGATCCCAATGATCTATCTGCCGGGATTCTGCAGGCAGGAGCAAACATGCAGATGTTGCTCCTCTCCCATTTGTAGGACTCCACCTCTACCTGACACCAGAAGTCACTGGCACAAAAGACCTCACCATGGCATCCTCTAAGCAATCAATAGGAGACCCCCATTTAAGGAGTCCCATTTTACAGAATACTTACTTAAAGCCAGGGGTTTTGTGGATCAAGGCTTCACAAGACCTGGGAACCTGGTGCACAACTCCACTTATTGTTGAGATGTTCCTTGACCAGCGCCCCAGCACCAGCCTCGGGACCACCCTGTATATGAGAAGCACCCTCCTGGGTGGTCACCTGCCTGTGGGACACACCAGCAGTGAACTCACCAGCAGCGCTGGCTGAGGTTAGCAGAGCAGCAAAGCCACTTTGACACCCAGCCAAGCCCTTGAGGAGAAACTGGCCCCCATCAAGGCTCCACACAGAGTTAAACCTCCAACTCCTCCATGTGGGGTTGGTGGAGCCACACAGCCTGTGGCCAGGATGGGGATGGCAACGAACCCAAGGCTCCAGATGCCATTATAACCTCACCCATGCTGATGTTCTGCCTGCTCTATCAGTCCCAAGTTGGGGCAAATGCCTGCAGACCCCAAGAACAACACACAAACTGCTTACTCAGAGATGCTCACTGTTGTAATTTCCTCTCTCCTCAGGACAGAGGGGTGCAGAGTTCAATCTTTCCCCTCCTGCGGCCCCAACTCACCCGCTGCTCATTCCGAATTCCCCTATTAAACTTCACAAGCCGCCCTGGTTTTCCCTCTCTCAGCATCTCCTTCAAACACACTCATGCTCCCCCTATGCAGGAGACAGGAGAGCTGAACAAGCTTCAGCTACAGAAAATTAAGACAGCAAACTCTCTCCCTACAGATCATCTTTAAAGGTTTTTTTCTTAAATTGTCCTTCTTTATTAGTCACAGACAGAAATCTGAAACCTCCTTTAAAAAAACCAAGAGATATATAATGATTTTCAAAGCTGTGTCACATAATTAATGTCACATTTATCTCTTCAGTTGTAGAGATAAAAAGAAACCATCTGTCCATGTCCTCGTTATGTTTTATTCTCCTTTTAAAGCCAGGTTTTAACTCCATGGGATGGGGGTACTTTAAGGGAGGGGGAAGTCTGACTTTCACTTTACCCCACATACCTATTGGAGTGATAGAAGATTTCTCCTTTCCCTCTTCCCTGTCCCCTTTTCTCCATCGCGGCTGATCGGAGGGTAGGATGGGTTGAGTATCCCTTGGGCAAACATCTCCCTCTGCCCCATGTAGCTGCTCCTCTTTCTCCCCACCACCTTAAGTTTAACAGGGGACATTTCAGCAGCCAGGAGCTTTCCTCCTGCATTCTTCAGCTGAGTAAAGAGCCAACCTTCCCAGGTCTCCTGTGACCCGCAGACCAAGTCCCACAGCAACACTAGTTTTTAAAAGCCACGTACATTTTCCATCATCAGCAGAGCTCGGATTCATCTCACGTTGCGTCCTGCTCCATTTCGGGGGATGCTGCCCACATTAAATCGACACTTAACACCACGGCGCTCCCCAGGGCCATGGGAACACTGAGCGGCCGCTCTGAGCGGGACCACCAGCACTTTCCCCACGGCTGCTCATTCCCACCCTGCCTCTTCATGGCTCAGGGCTTCCTCCTCCTGCACCAGACAGCCTTGTAATTATGTCCTAAGAAGTGATAAGGGCCCTTTAAGATATCTGATGAATGCAGATAATCTGGTTTTGATCAGCTTATGACAGCTCCAAATATTGCAGCTAGAGCTCTCCAGGGCTTCCAGCATGCTTTGTGCCCCATATTTCCACACTCAGCACTCCCCTATATACACTCATTGACTGTATTCTGTCCCCAGCCTCCGGTCCCACCAAGGACCTCTGTTGTTATGTGGTCCCCAAAACGTGGGGGTTGAGTAACAGCAAGTATCAAACAGAGCTATAGGTAGAAGAAAGGGCTGCCAGATCTCAGGAAGCACAGGGGACCCAAGACCTCTCCCATAGAGCTAGAGACCTCTCATGCAGACCATGCTGATACCAGGGAGGTTTCTCGTCTCCTTGACCACAACAAAACTACTTTTGTACTTTCTGCTACGCACCAGCTCAGCATTGCTGCTGCACAAGATCCACATGCTGAGTATTAGTTTAACAGGGATGCATACTCTGTTCACTGACCTTCTTCAAAAGGAACGCAGAATAGCCATCAAAAGCTGAATGGCATTTGGAAAACTCCCAGAATAGGAAGCATCAGGTCCCAAACCCCTGCATTTGATTCAGGACAGCATAAGCCACTTGGTTCCTCCACATTGCTGGCCCTAGCAGACAGGCTCAGAAGCCAGTCCTTTCCGCCAGGAATGACATCGGCAGAGGTAAAAACATTCCCCACTGTCTGAAGAGTATGTGGGTTTGCATCCCCTCTGCCTGGTTTGAGACATTAGAAAGAACAAGCTGACCCTCCCCACTGGCTCTCCCAGAGCTTCAAGGAAAGCTCTTTTGGTCAGGAGATAACCACAACTCAGTGGCAGGTACCGAAAGCCAGGCTCAAGATCGCTGCCTTCATCTCAGCTCACAACAGCAGGTCAGAGCACTTTTCATCTCATGCCTTCAGTTGAGCTGCGGTAAAGCTGTCTGTCATGCACCCGCTCAGGCACAGTGGAGGTGGCAATGCCGTGGTCACTGTCCCCAACCCTGCTCGAGGGGTGCTAAGCCCAGGCAAAGTCAAACCAATTTGCCACAAACCATGGATAGGTTTAACTTTGCATTTCTGCCTTCACTGCACCTTTTTTTTTTTTTCAGGTAGTAAATCACACCCAGCGAAGAAAACAAGTCTGTGGGCTCTTCCAGAGAGCTGCTTTTGCTCCACATACACTTGAGTGGACCGGCGGTCACCCCAACCTTCCTTCCTTCCTCACTCTCTTGAGAAAGCAGAAAGAAAAAGAGGCATTGCTATTGCTGAAAGGTTCACCCACCAAAAGCAGGGGAGTCAAAGCCACTCTTCACTTGTTCACATCGAGCATACAGTCTTGAAATGAAAGGGTTGCCCTGGGTAAGATAACTTCAAAGTGCCCTACAACCATATGGCTTCACAGCTCATGCCCTGCCTTCACATCAGCTCTTCTCCCTGCCCCAAAGCAAAATCTCAGCCAGGGAAAAGCATTGGATTGGAGCAACTCTGGCCTGCAGAGCTGCTGATAAATCTCAGTTACAAACTGCAGCTGTGGCTGGTCCGCAAAATCTCTTCCGAGCGAGCGGCTGAAAGGCAGGAGGAAAAGTTGCACCACCGAGGGAAGGTCTCCCCTGCTTCGGAGCGTGCTGCACTGCACGCGCTGCCAGCATCGGCCTCGGGATGCGCACGGAGAGGCAAGACTGCTCCCCAGCGTACAGTCAGACGCACGAGGCGCCAGCGCCGCCTCAGTGGCTCTGCGGGGAGCTTCCGACCGTCACAGGTCCCTGCGGACAGAAGAGAGGCCGGTCCGCTGCGGCTGCTCCCGCCGGGCAAGGACCAAACCTGCCCAGGAGAGGATGGGGCAGTTTGGAGCTGCAAACACCCCCCACCAGACGCATGATGACAGGTGGCACTAGAGACGTGATGGCAGCCTGTAAACGGGAGTCTCCCCAGAGCGCAGCAGAGGAGAATCCCCTCCCTGGACGTGCTGCTCATGCTCTGGGGATGCAGCCCAGCACACTCATGGCAGCATGTCCATCTGAATCCTTACAAATGAAAACAGAGCAAATTAAGTCCAACCCACTCACACAAGTGGTTTCTCATGCACAGCTTTTGGTGTTCAGGTTGGCCATGTGAGACCTCAAAATAAGATCCAGCAAGTCTTCAGCTCGGAAAGTTGTCTTCTTTCCCAAGCCCACACCACCTGGCATCATGCAGATGCTGGAGTAGACCATGGACCATCCTCATGCAGTGTGCAACTGCACATCAGGAGAAGCTCATAGCATCAACTAGCCAGTCCCTCTCTCCAAAGATTCATCTTCTGTGGAGAAAGCCAGAGACCTGGGCTTACCCTCATAACAGGGATGGGCCATTCTGCCTCGGTGCTGCTCAGCATCTCCTTCACCCGCAAAGCAAAGGGGAAAGCCAAAAAACTTCCCTGTTGCCACCACCATGACCTGGAGGAGCCTTGGCCATACCCAAAGTGCCAAGGTCTGTGAGAACAGCAACAGAGGCACCAGGCACACGGCGAGTCTGGGACATGTTCAAATTCTCCCACTGCTGACTGCCAGATGGTAGCATCTACAGGATAATATGCCCCTGAGGAAAGCTTTTCTTGACCTCTGCCACTTAAACATCAGCTCCTATCCGCAGCTCTCCCCAAAGACTTTATTTTCCCTAAAACCTTTGCAGCTCACCTTTCCACTGTCTGCTCCCCCTTTCACCTTACTCAACGTCCAGCCAACAGTTCATTTGCACCCCTAAATTTCTTGGAGATCCCAACAGCTGAAAGGCACCAGGATCCCCACCTTAGGTGAGGTGAAAGCAAAACACCCGCTTTTGAGTTGGTGCCACTAATCTGTCACTGACTGCAAAGGCCACGTGAGGACATCGTGATCCCATCCCTCCACACCAAGAAAGGGCTGAAAGCTGGGCTGTCCCACCAATGTTTGAGAGACTAACATTTGGTATCTTTCCAGAGCTCCTGAGTTGGGACTTGACTGCTGTCCTACCCTGGAAAAAGACTCACCACCTCCTGCCAACCAGGACTACATAACCACTACCCCCTCTTGGACCAGGCACTGGCAACTGAGAGGTGAACAGAACAAGCAGCCCCAAACCCACAGGGGTTCAGCTGGGGGGCTGCTCAAAAACTGAGCCAATCCTGACCCCACTCCAGCATCACACCCAGCCAAGCCTGGCAGCATCCCAGTATGGCTGGAGAAAACCACAGGGAAATTAAGCAAAAAAGGGGGAAGTAGGGATCCATGACATCCATCCCTGCCACCCTCCCTGGCCCCCACGGCTGTGTCCCAAACAGGGGTTGGCAGAGTTGGGGGTTTCAAGGGGATCAGGCACCCTGCCACAGGTTGCCCAGAGAAGCTATGGTTGCCTCATCCCCTGCAGTGTTCAAGGCCAGGTTGGATGGGGCTTGGAGCAACCTCGTCTGGTGGAAGGTGTCCCTGCCCATGGCAGGGGGTTAGAACTGGATGAGCTTTAAGGTCGTTTTTGACACAAATCATTCCATTATTACAGAACATGACAATATAGAGATGTAAAGTCTGCCACCCCCATCAGATTAACTGTCCAGCAGCGTGGCATCACTGCGGTGCTGGGCTGGTGTAAAGAGTGAGCCCCCCCCAGCTCACAGCATGCCCCAACAGGGGAAACGCCTTGATCAGCAAAGCAGCAGGGAGGCAAGAGCCCTTCAAGCTCACAGAGGGAGTGTGGGACAATCCCTTGCTCTCCCTGCTCCCAGAAAACCATGCACGAAGTAATCCAGATAGTCACTATGAGGAGCATTAATCACTGAGGACAAAGCTCTAGATGCCCTTCTCTTAAAATACGAAGCCCCAACACATGCAGAAAGCCCTGGCCATGGGGACAGGAGGTCCTCTCCATGGCCAGCACTACGCAGCAGGTAGCAAAGGGGAGAGATGAGGGAAGGTGGGTCAGCATGCCAAGCACAACCTGCAGAACAACAATACAGGTCAGGCTTCACCCCACATTCCACCCCTGCGTTAGGTAATTAAACTGAGAAATTCCCAAGGGCAGCAAGTGGAAGGATGCAGAGCACGGGGCACTGCAACTGCCACTGGGGACGCGGGCAACAGGAGACCTTGCGACGCAGGGATGGGAAGGGACTGGGACACTTGACTTGCTTCTTTGCACCTCTCCAGCATCGTGCTTGCACACCCATAGTGAGGGCCTTGCTTTGCTTCTCCTGAAGCCCTCACAAGGTTCTCCCCCATCCGCACTCTCTTTGCATTTTCCTTAATGGCAATCGAAACCCACCCGAGAATACTCCTGTCTGGAGGACCTGGCTCTCAGCTCAGCAAATCCCTTTGCCAATGCCCCTTCAGAGAGTCTGACCTTCGGCAAAAGAGAACAAGATGAAAACCCAACCACCAGCCTCACCTCAGGCTGCTGGTGCCGCTGCAAGTGGCCGCTTGCTCAGCCTGCAGTAGATGGGGTCTGCTGCAGCTGCTAACAGACCAAAACCCTTTTTCTTCCTGACTAACCCCCTGGTTACATTATTGCTTTTGAGCCTGGATGATAAAAATGTAAGAGGGGATCTTAAACCTGAAGTATCTGGGGTGGACACTGCAGTGATAACAACAGAGAGCCCAGGAGACAGAGGGCAGAGAAGTGTGGGACCATTGAGTGGTTCATGAAGAATTAACACGAGGGCTTACAAGAGCAGCCACGACCATTCTTTAATTCTACCTGGAATGGTGGAATTTTCGTTAATTTAATCAAGTACGGGTTCCCCACCTCTTTTCCACCTAAAACAGGGGGTAGAGTTGGCATGCCTCTTAGAAACTGCCCCCAAAAAGACAGAAAAAATGCACACAGTTGCTGTTGACCAAGCAATTAATGGTGACTCATCTTCTCACATGCAGTAACACTCCCGGCATGGAGCCATCAGCTGGGTTTTGCTCCCAGAGACCAGTCTGGTGGAGCTGATGAGACAGCTCGCTGTGTTTTTCTTGGAGGGGAAGCACTGGGATATGTGGATGCTGCTGAATAAAAATCATTGCTTCATATGAACAATGAGCCAGTCATCCAGCAGCAAAACATTTAGCATGAAAAAGAAGATAACTCTTTACACACTTTGCTGTGCGGCTCTTTGCAGCCTGTGGAAATCAGCTCTGCCCCGGCCTCCCCTTCAAACGAGGACCAACATCAGACCCTTACACTACACGGCCTGGCCTCAGATGACAAAATCCTTCCAAGCACCAGAAAATCTCATCAACACTGCAAACTAACGGCTGCCTTCAAAATCCCACTGAAAAAGGCGAGCACTTTTCCTGCCAAGCCCACCAAGAAGGGATGAAAGGGGAGCCCTGGCATCTGTAATTTGTACCAAGCAGTGCAAAAGGAGGGCTGGGTGTTACCAGACCTCGTCTGAGATGCATCTGCATAGATGGGGCTGACCTTGAAGCCATGTACCTGCCGATCACAGGTGTGATGGTGCCATGGAGGTGCCAACAAAGGATTCCTAGTGGTGGAAAAGCCAGATCCAGACAGTTCCAAGCGCCATGGTCCCCAGCCACGCAAGGTCCACACAGCCCCGTGATCCCTGCCCTCCTGTGCCAACCATCCCAAAGGCTGGCTGTGCCCGCATTCCCCAAGGATTCCAGTCCATCAGAAGCTCCACTCCCACCGCAGAACCTTGATGTGGCTCTGGACCGCCACATCTACTTGGGATGACACCAAGTAGATACCCACCCCAGGCACTCAGAGCTGAGCATCAACACTTTTAAGAAAGCAAATACATAAAAATAAACCCCATGAGGTTCTTTAAACATCTGCCAGTTTGCTCCTACATTAGCATTCGTGTGCCTGGGCTGGGCAATGCATTTTCCAGCTGGGCACCCGGGTTTCCCTCAGAAATGCAAGTCTTTTACCAGCAATCCACAGCAGGAGAAATCGAGAAGGGGGGGAGGAAAAAACAAACAAACAAAACTGAAAAACCCACAACAGTTTTCCTGCTTTCTCCAGTACCAAAGCCTTTTTCAGGTCTACTTCCCTTTGGCTCACTTGCTTTTCTGGGTCTACCAGCACAGTTTAGATAATGAAATGCACATTTGCTGGTCAGCTCTAATATACCCAGAGCGACTGGTTTTCATGTGTGTTTGTTTTAAACTTAAGGGTGTTGTAAAGTTGTTCCATCAGCCCAAGGACAGGATGATAAGACATGGCAGGCAGCGCCTGTTTAGTGGGTGGCTGTGGTGTTAATATTTATCCCATAATTCAAAGAAGACGTGACAACATGAGAAAAGCAAACTACCACCACTTTTCCTTACAAGGCACACGCTGAACCCTCTGCAGAGACCACCAGATATGAGGCACTTCATACACACCTTGCCTGTTGCAGAGAGAGAATTCTCTTACAAGGCAAGTTCATTAAAAAAAGAAAACAAAGCAGCACTCAAAGTCAGAATCAGCCCTGCTGCTGCCCCTAGTGCTTTTCCAGCCTGCTCCTTCAGCTCCTGCATCTGCTTTGGCTGTTGCCAGAGCCCAGGCTGGATGCTGGACCGTCCCCTGGAGCAGACCATCCCAACCCAGCCCTCCCTGCTGAGGAGGGCACAACTCCATCATCTCTGCACCACCAAGCCACATCCCTACAAGTGCTGCTTCCACGTCCAGACAGTTTTCAGACTGATGGAGATCACACTCACAAAACTACAAAGAAGGTTTCCCGTGTAAATTGATTTTGTGCTTGCTTGGTAGAGAAAGCAACTAAAGATCTCTTAACTCACCTTGCAAAGCAAAACCACCTGCCCTTCCTAGAGCAGGTACTGGGAAAGAGCTCTTGCTCTGGAGCCAGGCTGAGAGAGCTGGGCTGGTTCCCTCCTTCAGGGGAGACCTTAGAGCAGCTCCAGTGCCTAAAGGGGCTACAAGAAACCTGGAGAGGGGCTTTGGGCAAGGGCCTGTAGGGACAGGACAAGGGGGAATGGCTTTAACCTGACAGAGAGGAGGCTGAGATGAGCTCTTAGGCAGAAGCTCTTCCCTGTGAGGATGCTGAGGCGCTGGCACAGGGTGCCCAGAGAAGCTGTGGCTGCCCCATCCCTGGCAGTGTTCAAGGCCAGGTTGGACACAGGGGCTTGGAGCAACCTGGTCTGGTGGAAGGTGTCCCTGCCTATGGCAGGGGGTTGGAACTGGAGGAGCTTTAAGGTCCTTCCACCCTAAACCAGTCTGGGATTCTATGAATTTTACAGAGCTGCAGATCATCCTCAAGCAAACAGCAGAACAGTGTCAGAGAGGAGAGAACTCCAAAGGAGGGCCAGTGGGAAGCTGGCATTAAAGAGGCTGTTGCTGCCACAGAGTGAGCTGTGCCCTGGGGCAGCAGCAAGAGGGACAGAACTGTTCATGCAAACCCCCTTTGGCAGAAATTACAACGTGATGTAAAATTACTGTCCCAGTTTGGAGCCATCGGGGCCTGAAGATCATGCTTTCCCTTACTTCTGGTTGTTCAAAAAGTCCAGGAGAGGAAGAGAAAGGTTTCCTGAGGCATTAGGCACATACAGAAAGAAAAGTTAGCTGACATGGTAGAGAGGGCCCTGGAAAGCACACACCTGTGATTGAAGACTGGGAACACAACTGGAAATTAAGTCCATCTGCATGACTTATGCACCCACTCTGCATCTGGGCAGCTCCTCCAAAACTGAGCTCAACAACAAGGCAAACAGCAGAGCTCCCATGCAGGCCTTCCCCCTCTTCAGCTCTGTCTTGTTCCACAGAGCCTGACAGCAAGAGATGGGAAGGAACACAGCTCCCCGTAGAACCCTCAGGCTGTGGGCAAAACCAATGTAATTAATTATGCTTAATGATCATTGGGATAGGAAACACAGATGAAGAAGGCAAGAGCTTAGAATTAGTGAAGCAGAGATGCTGTTTATGAACACGACGGTTTGGCATTTTCTGTGGTCAATTAAGTTAACTGTAAAGCAGCTGCTTCTACCCTCAGCCTGCCTAAGCCCCCAGCGCAGCCTGCTTTAACTCCACATTTCTGTGACCATTTAGTAGACAGTCTACACACAGTCTTAATATCTAGGTGACATTTAAAGTCCCAACTGGGGACTTGTGATTTCTCCCACAGACACACACATCAGCCACCTCATTTTTGTTAAGGTCAGCTTTTTCCCACCTTTCACTCTCAGATCTCTTCCAACCTGTGCAGCACAGGTCCAGATCCCTCTGTGGAGAATCCAACCTTATTTGTTACAGCTGCGTTCCCTGGACACAGAAGGAGATGCTCACTTCAGGGTCCTACCCATAATGATGCTCACTTTCCCTCTAACAACCTCCACATTTTCCACCCCTTTCCTTTTTCCCCCAGGACAGACAGGACTTTATTTACGGTATTATTCAGCTGCTGGCAGGAAGATGTGTGCACATCTGGACAACCAGAAACCCTGGGCACATTGATTCAGTTTATCACAATTTCAAGCTCACAAACACCAGAAGACACCTCAGCCTTGTACTGCACAAGGTGCTCTGCAGCGGGTTCCTGCAGCTGAGCTCCCTCAGCTCCTTGTCTTTCTTATTTGGCTGACAATTAGGAGGTGACTGACCCCCAGCCGTCTCCCTGCACACAGGGTGCACTTGCTGCCAGACTCATTTATGGAGAGCCTCTGGGAAGAGGCATCAGCTGGCAAATAAATGGCTTCAATCAAAATATTTTAAGCCAACAGGACAAGCCCAACTATTCCAGCCCCACACAGGACTTGTCCATGGCAGACAATACAGTTTGCCCCAAAAAACTCTTTAAAGATTCACTGATCAGAGTTAGACATGTCATAAATTTTCCTGAATAGTTTACTATCCCCAAAAGTTCTTATTAAACTATTTTATCTCATCTGGATTGGCAATTAAGCAAACTGTGCTCTGGTTACAGCTAACCAAGCCAGCCTCTAACAATAAGGCATGCGCTCCTCAAAAAAAAAGGGGCATGAAGAGCCTCAGAGCTGCCCAGCCCACATCAACACATCGTCCCTCCAACCACGTCTTCCCAACACACACATAACACCCCAGGCACAGCAACCCACCCAGAACAGACCTACTATCAAATAAGGTTTCTTCTCCTTTCTTATCTTCCAAATACGCTATTGGCAGGGGGTGGGGATATATCTTAGTGGTTTATTCAGCTGGCTTTTGCCAAAATGCATGCCCTGCATTTAATTCAAAGAACATTTTTCTTCTGGAATCACAGCAGCTACTTTATCATCAGTGTTTTAGTGGGAAATGTTGATATTTTATGGCCATCAGCTGTTTGGCTTTTCAATCACATGACCCAGAAATAAATCCACTTCACGGGTTGTTCTACCTGCTACATGACTTCCAGCTTTTCCATACAGCCCAGTCCAGTTTTCCTTTATAATCAGGTCAGGCAAATGGAAGCAGTTTTCCTATAGTAAACAAATAGCAGGAGCAGCCCATCCTGCCACACACAGGCGCAGGTGAGCAGAGCCAGCCGCAGGAAGCCAATAGGCAAAGCCAAGCCCAGCGGCATAATACGGCATCATGAACATCCCACCCAACAGCCTGCTGCCATGGTTGGAGCAAGGCCTGGACAGCCAGGGACATTTTATTGAGACATCCCAAATACCAGAAGATATTTAAGACTTACCAGTGCTGGTTGAAGCCTTCGACCGCTCTACCCAAATACTGCATTTAATAGGAAATGCTGCCTGATGCACAGTTGGCTGGTGGTGGGGCACCCTCAGCTTCCACCACCCACGGCTGGATGAGCAGCCACCTTCATAGAATCACAGGTTTGGGTTGGAAGGAACCTTAAAGCTCATCCAGTCCCAACCCCCTGCCACAGGCAGGGACACCTTTCACTAGACCACGCTGTTCCCAACCCAGTCCAGCCTGGCCTTGAACACTGCCAGGGATGGGGCAGCCACAGCTTCTCTGGGCACCCTGTGCCAGTGCCTCAGCACCCTCACAGGGAAGAGCTTCTGCCTAAGAGCTCATCTCAGTCTCCTTCAAATATGCAGTGATTGTGGTGTCAGCAAGCACCTCCTCTAGCAAGACGTACTGAACAACTCACTGAATATCTTTCCACCTTGTGCCCAAGGACATGGCCAAACCACACATCTGTCACCTGCCAGTGACAATAACATCGCCCCTTTGTCACCATTTACAGGAGAGCTGCCCATGCCCAGACACTCAGGCTCTGGGCTTGACCTCCAACCTCCTGCAAGACATGTCCAAGCGCTCCCTGCCACCACCATCCACCTACATATCATCCCAAACAGCTCCCGGGACACTAAACAGCAGTGTCCTGCTCCACAATCCCTAAAAAGCAGTACCCGCAGAAATCCTACCACTGCCCATCAAGCTTTCCTCTCACAATGGAGTTATGTGAAGGTTCAAAGCTCCTCAGTGAAGCTTATGAAAAACATCCAATGCAATCACAGCAAGCAAACAAGCAAGCAAACAAGCAAGCAAACTTCTGAGAATCCAATAGCAATCTGCCTGCCCTCAGCCACATCATGAACATTAATGTTTGCAGCTGGCAAAGACAGCTCCTCCTCCTCTCTGCAGAGACACCCCTCCATCCTTCCTAAGGACACACAGCTGCTGCTCATCACAGTCCTCATCACAGCCTCAGCCATATGCCTATATTCAGGACCAGGTTACAGCCACCACTCATTTAAGCCTCAGCTCAAAGGCAATGCCTAGTTCAAACTCTTACAGCTTTGCTCATTGTCTCTGTTAAGTGTGAGCCCTGACCCACTCCTCCACTTCCTCAGCTAGACAAGGTCCCGCAACCTTGGGGATATGGCTCCCACACAACCATCCTATGTTACACCACCATGTCACCAATGCCCTTCGTGCCATGCCAGGAGAGCTGAGCAGCCATTCCCACCAACATCCTCGGGAAGGGACTAGGAGCCAGTACAGGAGCCAGAGGAGAGGTCCCAGGCACCTCTCAGGAGTTTGATCGGCAAGTATCCCACACTGGTTTCTCAGACGCCAGGAAGGCAAGGAGCAGAAGTTGTAGTAACTTCAGGAAGCTTTGCAAAGAGTTGTGGGATAATCTACCAGAAGAACCTCACACTAAGGCAACAGTACCATGGATGCAAGGTGCAACTCCCAGAACACAAGCTGGTCGGACCATTTTGTCATGGAAGCCAGGCCCCAGCAGCCACAGAAAGACCTCCAGGTGACTGAGCACCCACACTCCCACCACAGCACAGGCCACCACTGCCTACAACTGATAAACTTCAGGCATGCAATAAAGACTCAAAGCCACTACTACAACATGCCGCACAGGGAGATTGCTGATGTGTCCCAGACCCTGTGCCACGGGACACATGCTGACCTCCAGCCACCATGGTGTGGGTCACTGGCACAGCAGGAACAGTGCCACCCCCCAGCCAGATCACTACCACCAGCAGATCTGTCTCCAGCTCTCCACCAGGCAGAGGGAAAGGGCCGGATGGCGATTCCCATGGCAACACAGGGATGCCATCAGCAGAGGATTAAACTCCAGCGGGAGGGAAGCGGGACCACGAAGCGGGGGTTGATCAACAAGCACAGAAACAGGGATGCTGTGCAGGAGCAGAGCCCCACAGCATCGATTTTCACGCCCATCGTCCCCTCTAGCATGAAAGTCCCAATTTAAATGACAGTTTGACACTGTTAAGAACTATCAGAGCATTGAACACTGCCCCTTCCTCCCACATTGTCACACCCACAGCAACAGAGAACTGCAGGACCCAGACATCTCCCCACAAGTCCCGGCATGAAAGTGCAGCAAATCTGCATCACACAGAGAACCTTTGAAAGACGATGAAAGCGAAGTGCAGGGAAAAATGATTACTTTATTTGTAAAGACCATGTCTCTTGTCATTCTAATTCATTGCAAATCCTCCAGGCAGTGGACAGCTGCAGGTTTAATCATGAATATAAAAATCAGCAACACATGAACAACAAAGACTCCAAACACAGGATGTGGAGATGGAGAATTCAGTCTGGTTTGGCTGCTGCTCTCCCTCCTCTGTACTAAATAGAAGGAGGGGATGGGTGAAGCCAGGACTTGCCACCTCCTCTTGCCACCCCACATCCAGGAAGCCCAGAGGTGCATCATCTGCTCCCAGACATGGGAACACCAGCCTGCATCTCTCCCTCCTTTGGCAACGCCTCCCCACCTCCAAGTGGGAGGAAGCAGCTGCAGGCAGGACAGCAAAGAGGAGGGGAGATGGAAAGGGAGAGGGAAAGGGAGAGGGAGAGGAGGGAGAGGGAAAGGGGAGAGGGAGAGGGAGTGGGAAAGGGAGGGGGAAAGGGAAAGGGAGAGGGAAAGGGAGGGGGAAAGGGAGAGGGAAAGGAGGGAGAGGGAGAGGGAGGGGGAAAGGGAGGGGGAAAGGGAAAGGGAGAGGGAAAGGGAGGGGGAAAGGGAAAGGGAGAGGGAAAGGAGGGAGGGGGGAGGGAGAGGGAGAGGGAAAGGGAGGGGGAAAGGAGGGAGAGGGAGAGGGAAAGGGGAGAGGGAGAGGGAAAGGGATGGGGAAAGGGAGGGAGAAAGGGAGAGGGAAAGGAGGGAGAGGAAGAGGGAGAGGGAGGGGGAGAGGGAGAGGGAGAGGGAGGGGGAGAGGGAGGGGGAAAGGGAGAGGGAAAGGGAGATGTAGCCAGGAAGGAAAACCACAGCGTTTAGTCTACGGAAAATGGATACATCAAGCACTGGGAAGTTGCTCACTGCTGCCTGAGCCTTGGCCGGGGCATAGCAGGGTGTCACAGGGGCACACAGAGGCTCTCAGCAGGGATGCAGCGTCAGCTCCCTCATGGGCACTCATGCCACACTTAATCTCAAACACCAAACCTACTACAGGCGAGTCTTGCAGAGGCTGCTGCTGCCAAAGAGGCTTCCCACACCTGCCTTCTGCTGCTTTGCATGTGTTTTCCACACATTATGATGCTACAAATGTACTGTGCAACTGAACACAGGGCAGGCAGCAATTGATACCTGAGCTGCTTGGGAGAGAGCTGGGAGAGGAGCTGCCCAGAGCTGGTTGCCAGAGGGTGCTCTGCAGGACAGATTCTTTCATTTCTCATATGAAAAGGGCAGGGACCAAGTGCAAGACAAGGCTGAGCAGCTCACCCACAAACCACCTCTCTCCTGCTGCCAGAAACTCCTGCAATGCTCCTCACGCTAAACTCAGCAGCCAACACTCAAGGAATTTGCTTTCCAAGGACCTGAGATCCAGCACTGAGGCAGAGAGCTGACTCGCCTGCAATAGCCAAGGACCAAGCTCTCAGTGTTCATTCCAAGTCCATCTCTGCAGAATTACCTTCTTCAGCCTCTCTGCAGACTTATTGATCTATGCTACCATTTCCCTAGAAGTGATGGGGGATGGAGCTGATGTGCTTCTAAAGTGCAAGCTTTAGGGGGAAAAAAAAATCAAACCAGATGGGGAAAAGTGGCTTTTGAGCTTCCCAGAGAACCCCTGGGGTGGAGGCAGGCTGTGCTCTGGGTGCCAGGCTGCACACAGGGCCACGGGTGGGCCATAAGACCTCAGCAACCTGGGAGACCTATTTCTGCCCAAGCCCCAGCTCCCAGAGTCACCCCTAGCAACACCTTCACCTTCTTGACACGGCACCACGTCAAGCTTCAAAGCCAAAACTGTTCTCCTGCAGAGGGAGAATTGCATCCCATTTGCCTGACCACTGCAGTGCAGGCCCTGGACCCCAACACAGCATCTCCATCCATCCTGCTCCAGAAGGAACGGTCCCAGCGCTCCAGCTGCCCTGTGCTGGGAAAGGATCTAGCCTCTCCTCGTGCGCAAGGGGAACTGGCTCCTTATTTGACTCTGCTTGGAAAAGACACGTGAGTTGTGGAGCAGTGAAAATAAACCTGTCCCTGCAGTGCTCCCTGCCGAGACGAGCGAGGTCTCCATGACCATCTTGACAAAGCAGATCTGGAGAGAAAGATATGAAGACAAGCAGGGGAACCCTGCAGAGACTGCAAGAAATGATGTGCAAGACAGTTTCACGTGTCCTCACTTAGATGTTTCCCAGTGCACCTGGTGAGTGCAGAACCCTGGACTCACCAGGCTGGGGCTCTGTGCTTTAGCCTGGCACAGGATTTCTCACCTTTTGTGCAGGGACCTTGGTGGAAGACAGAAGCCACCTCACTGATCCCTGTCACTGGTGGCACCATCAGAGCAGTGTCAGGCATACATCCTGCTCCCACCTCTGCACCGAGGCACAGCTGATGTGAGAGCTCCTTGCAGAGTAGGAGCTGGCACAGTAGTGAGGGGACCCCGCCAGCTCTTCAAGCCCCACAGCCCCAAACAGGCTTGTACATGGAAGATCAGACATGGTTTGGGGGGTTCAGATGAGCCTGCAAGCTTTCTGCACCATCCTCCTTCCTTTCTGCAGGCTCCCTCATAAAACATGCCAGGAGGAGAAGGGACTTCAGAGATACTTGAGCTTTGAGATTACTGGGACCCATCAGAGGAACAACATACCTGGTGTTAACCCTCTCCCCAGCACTCACTGCCTGGGTCCAGCCTGCCCCGACACCACAACAGCCAAGCATCCCTCCAAACACTAGGTCAATTATTAGATGGCAAAACACCACTAAATGCAGAGTGCTGACAATAAGAATCAGTGTACGTAAGAAAAAAGTCCAGTTCCCAATTCTGCAAGGAAGCAAACAGGCACGACCTCTCTCCTCCACCAGCTCTGAGGTCTCTAGAGGCCCATTTGTAAGACCATTTTTTCTGATCTTCTTGGCAGAAGCATCTTATGGAAATGCCAGGACCACTGGTATTTCAGGTTCCTTCCAACCCAAACCAGTCTGTGATTCTTATGATTAAAGCTCATTCACTCCCAACCCCCTGCCATGGGCAGGAACACCTTTCACTAGACCAGGTTACTCCAAGCCCCGTCCACCCAGCCTAACCCCACCCAGTCATGGCATTGCCAGCACGGGATGGAGATCCCGGGACACCCGCATCCCTACAGCCACCAGCAGAACCCATCTGATGGCTCAACTGGTAAATCCAAAGTCCAGTGACCAGGAAAACAAACATTGATGCTCGCATGGCCAAACCTCCCCTTCCAGCCTGCAGCGAAGCTAAATCCTTCAATGCTGAGCTCCAAGAAACACTGCTGCTCCCAGCCCAGCACAGAGCTCCCCAGCCAGCTGTGCACATCTGTGGGAACCATAATCTCGGCCATAAAACCACAGCCTGGGGCTGGGACAGGGTGTCAGAGCAGCACTCAATGCTGTGCTTGCCACTGGGAAACACAGATGCAAAACCACAATCCCCCTGTGCCAACTGCAGCAGCTTTAGCGGCTTTTCCCCGATGGCCTCATAGCCTCACCCTTGCCAGCAGAATCTTCCCGCCAGCAGAGCTTGGACGCGGCCCCAGCACAGCCGTGCCCTCCACCAGTGCCGCTGGACTAAGTGGAGCGGGGATGGGGACCTGAGGCTCAGGGCAGGGAGCAGCACCCTGAACACCCACCAGGACACACTGGGAGGTTTAATCCCCACTACAGACATGGGCTGGACTTCATGTTCCCCAGCTCACAGAATCATTAGGGTTGGACGGGACCTCTGGAGATCATTCAAGGAGGGCCAACCAGGAACAGGTTACACAGGAACGTGTCTAGAGAGGTTTGGGTGTCTCCAGAGAAGAACTCACAACCCCTCTGGGCAGCCTGTTCCAATGCTCTGCCACCTGCAGCAGAAAGAAGTTCTTCCTCGTGTTGAGGTGAAACTTGCGTTTTAGTTTATGGCCATTGCTCCTCATCCTGTCGCTGGGCACAACTGAAAAGAGTTTGGCACCATCCTCCTGGCACCTGCCTTTGGGATACTGATCTGCATTGATGAGATCCCCTCTCAGTCTGCTCTAGTCATGCCCAGCTCCTGCAATCTCTACTTGTAAGAGAGACCCCTCTCCAGACCCCTGATCATCCTTGTGGCTTCCGCTGGACCCTCTCCACTAGCTCCTTGTCTTTCTTGTACTGAGGAGCCCAGCACCGGACAGAGGACTGCAGATGTGGCCTCATCAGGGTCGAGCAGAGGGGGGAGGAATCACCTCCCTTGACCTGCTGTCACAGTCCTCCCAGTGCACCCCAGGACATTTTTGTCCCTCCTGGTTCAAGCGCACTCTGCCAGCTCATGGTCAACTCATCATCCACCAAGCTCCCAGGTACTTCTCAGCTGAACTGCTCTCTAGTAGGTCAGTCCCAACCCCTGCTGATACTTGGGGTTCTTCCTCCACAGGAGTAAGACCCTACAGTTGCTCCTCCATGGGCTCAAGAGGGAGAGATGAGAAAACACACACATCATCTCCCACGCACAGAGCACAAGGCCCTCTGGGAACAGCCACAGTGACAATCTCACTCCCCTGCCCATCCCAGCTCATCTCCTCAGCCCCCGGCACAAGAAAGTGTTGTGTGTCCCCCCTTAAAAACTGCCTTTCTTTAAGAAAAAAAACCTCCCTGAACAAATGGCAGCAAATCCCAATGCGGATCTGCACAATGGACACTTTAGGGAGGGAGAGACAGGACCTTCAATGCCTAAACAAATTCAATTTGCTCGTTCAGAGGGGGCTGGGGAAGGTTAGCTGCTTATTCACTTCCCCCAATTAACATTCCAGCGGCGCTGCTCTGCTTTCCAGGAACAATGACTTTTTGGGAAGGGGGAGCAACACTCCTGGGGGCTTTGGATGGTCCTGGAGAAAGGAAACACAGCCAAGCCTTAACAGAGTCTCAGTGTATGTACGATGGGAACTGCTAAACAAAACCAATGAGAAATAAAGATCTGGCCTAGGCAAAAAGAACTTGCCAAATAAAACCCTTCCCATTCCTAGACCAAGATTATTTGCCTTTGCTGCTGATCTAAATATTTTCTGCCTTGGCAACAGAAAAAGAGGTGCCTTGTCACTGGTTTGGTTGTAGAAGGTCTCCAAATGCAGGGTAACAAAAAATGTCTAGATCAGGCTTTGAGCCGCACCATCCCCATGCCAGCTCCCAGCAGCTGAGGCCATTGACCACCTGTGATTTAACCTAAACTAGAGCCCCCACCCTCTGGCAGGCTCCCCATTGCTGCCAGGTCAGGCTATGAGGGGATGGCCAGGACACTGGCATGCGGATGGGGTTACTTCATCTGTGCACCAGTTGCAAAAGAAGGATCATAGAATCCCAGACTGGTTTGGGTTGGAAGGGACCTTAAAGCTCATCCAGTTCTAACCCCCTGCCATGGGCAGGGACACCTTCCACCAGACCAGGTTGCTCCAAGCCCCGTCCAGCCTGGCCTTGAACACTGCCAGGGATGGGGCAGCCACAACTTCTCTGGGGATCCTGTGCCAGTGCCTCATGACCCTCCAGGGAAGAGAGCTTACGGCTCCACAGGCTGGGTGTCCTGCAGGATGAGCAGAGCTAGATCCCACCATCTCCTGAGCTTCCTTCTGCACTGGGAAGCTCCCAGGTCCCTTTACTGTGGTCAGCCCACTGCTCTGTGACAGCAACTCACTCATTTATTTCCTTCTCAGGAAGAAAAATCAGCCTTTTCCTAGCACGGTTATGAATTCTTCCATCAGAGCACACTTGGAGCTCCCACTTGGCTTTTGCAGCTTCCCAATGTTCCCCCAAGGACAGCTGCTGTGCTTCAGTCCTCCTCAGGCACACAAGCCTCAGGATGGTGCACACACAGCAAACAAGGAGCACGAGCAAACCCAACTGCAATTGGGAAAGAAAAGCTCCAGTGGGGCTCTGTGCACACCAGACGCTGCCATCCTGACCATGGGATGGAGACCCGCTCCAGCTGAAGCAGTGCCCATCACCATCTCATGTGATTTGGCCTGAAAAGAGCAGGCTCGCCCTTGTGAAACTGAAAGCAAGCACCAAAACCAAATGGGGCTGTCAATACCCCACGGCATATGTGCTGGGGTGGATCTATTTCACCACTTCACAGTTTCAAAGGATTCCCATGAAAATCTAGCCCAAATAGACAGATGGCTTGAGCTCAGCATTCCCAGTCACCACTCAGAAGCAGGAATAGGTTACCCTAAAGCAGGACACACATGCAACTGGACAGACGTCTCTCCAGAGGCACCACTGGCTGTTAAGCTCTGCTGTATCACCTATGGATGCCTATGGCCATGTATAAGGAAAGAAAAGCACTTTGATCAGGAACTAAACATAGTTTACCCTGCTGGTGTTAGATCGGTGTATAAGCCCAGGAAAAGAGGCCCAACTAATAAAGCTCCCATCAGCTTCAGCTCATCCTATCAAACAGGCACAAGGTAGACTCAAAGCAGGCAACATCTGAAGATGCTCCAGTTATTAAGTCACTCAGCAGCAGTACTTGAGCTGAAGAGCTACAATTTCACCACTTGGGCTTCTCAGATGACAAAGCAGCTTTCTGATTTTCCAGGCACTGCATAATCATGGAAAACAGCTCTATGGTGCCAATGCCATCTCTCAGGAAGAAGACGGAAGGATGGTAGGTAAGTACCTAGGTAAGGAAGGTAGGTCTCCAGCACACCTCCTGCTTCCCACCTGGAATCCTCCCCACAGGAGAAACTAAGGTCAGCAACAGAAAGTCTCCCAGGGAAGCCATGTGGAGCACCATGAGGCATAAGCCCAGGGCAAGGAGTTGGTGCCTTTTCATGGCAAGCAAAATCTGCACTGCTTTCCCTACTTCTAGGGCAGCCAATGCTCTTGTCCTACCAGCCAAGCAGCAAGACCTATTGCCCCAGAGCCAAAGCCACAGATGCTCACCAGAGGTATGTTAAACAGCCACAGGGACCAGTGAATGGTCATTTGAACAAACGCCTGGATGAACCAGCTGAGCTATGAGCTGGATTTGCTATTGTCTTTCAAGCCTGAAAGAGGAACCCATAAAAACACAGAAGCCAACTACTGAAAGGGAAAGGTCCCCACCAGAGGGGAAGCACCATGAACCAAAGCCAGACTCAGCACATGCTCACCTCCACCATGGCGTACCAGAGACTATGTGTGTGCCTCGTCCTCTCCATGCAATGCAGTTAGTGCTGTAGTTGAATGTAGGAGTTAAACAAGGACCCAGACCCAGCATGGCCCTATCAATGTGCCTTCCTATGGAGCTTGCCTATGTGAAACTCCATACCTGGTCTCCTGCAGCAATCAGTTTCCTCCCTCTCCTTCCCAGGAGATAATAGGGGCCCAGGACTGATGCAGAAGTGTCAGGACCCCACCGCCCCACAGGGAAATTGTGTGCTTTCCAGGACAGCAGCTTTTCTACTGTTTTACTCAAGGCATCCAGAGGTGCTGAACCTCTTCAGGAGACAGGGCATTTTTGCTGGCAGGAAATGGGAAGATCTAGAAGTTGAATGTTGTCTCGCTGGTAAGTGGGCATCTCAGAAGAGTTATTCTACCTTGGAAATCCCCCTCTGTAACAGCCAAAGAAATCAGAGGGAAATTCTCACCCCCACAAAAGCATTGTTCTGCCTTTCTCCACTGCCAATCATTCCTGGGTCCCAATTCACCTTCTTCTGGGCTTCTTGGAGGCTTCAGTAAGATGAGATTCAGCAGCTGGCACCAAGTGCACCCCTTGCCATGGAACAAGGTGTCAAGAACTCCACAGCCAAAGCATCCATCCCAGATCCCTTCAGCCCAGCCTATCCCCAGCCCTCCTCCGAGGCAAGGGTCAGCAAGGCTGAAGGTCCCACAGCTGCAGCCACACAGCCACCCATCACCACCCCTCTGCAGCTATTCTTAGTCCTCTGGTGTGACCAGGCTCAGACCGGAGATGTGACTGCAGCAGCAGGAGGGAGGAAAAACAGCTCTTCGCATATGACAGGCAGAGACCTCTAAATAGTCAGCGCCAAAAGAGATAAATCTCCTTTTCTTTCCAGGAGATCAAGGCACCACTATGCAAGTGGGGCAGCCTCCAAAGGCACTTTCCTCTCCATTGATCCGGGGCTATTTCTGCCTCGGCAAGCGTCCCTTGCAGAGATAAGGTTTGTCTTTCTGAAGCTCACAAACTAAGCGACAACATAAAACACAAGGAGGGAGATGAGAGATGAACAACATGCAAATAGGACCCCCCAGGTCAAACCGTCTCCCTGTCACCAGGCCCTCCCTTTGCCAGCACATTCCTGCTCCTAATGAGGCCCCACCGCTTCCTCCTCGCTCCTCAAGTTGCTCCTGGTGATGCAAATCCATCGTCTTTGTTTCTATTCTTGGAGTAAAAACAGAACCAAAGTAAATAGCAAAACAGCTCTTAGGTTTCAGGATCCTTTCTTTTTCCATCCTTCCCAAGAGCCGCAAGGCTGTTGTTGCCGTCACAGCAAGGTGACACCCGACTCCAGACACCGTCTGGCTCCCACCGGAAATGCTCCGCTTAATCTTCAGCCTCCGACATCCTCTTTGAGATCACTGCCAGCTCCTTCTCCAAACCTCTGCTTCACTATGCTCCTCACATATCACCTAGCATGAGAGAGTGCGAAAGCCAGACATGGGCTCTGGAGATGGCAAAGAGCTATTGCCATGCCCTCTCTCTCTGCACAAGGCTGGGGTCCATCCCCACGAGTCTGTCTGCTCCTTCCAGCCCAAGGAGCTGAGGCAGCTGCGGTCTGTGCCCAGAGAGACCTCATGGTGCCCAGCGTGTTCCCACATGCCAGAGTGGGCTCCAGCACATGTGCATACAGGGGGAAAGGAGACATGTGGCAACATGAAGTTAGAGACATCACCTCTCCTCATATCACAGAATCCTAGACTGGTGTGGGTTGGAAGGGACCTTAAAGCTCATCCAGTTCCAACCCCCTGCCATGGGCAGGGACACCTTCCACCAGACCAGGTTGCTCCAAGCCCCGTCCAACCTGGCCTTGAACACTGCCAGGGATGGGGCAGCCACAGCTTCTCTGGGCAACTTCAGCACCCTCACAGGGAAGAGCTTCTGCCCAAGATCTCATCTCAATCTCCCCTCTGTCAGGTTAAAGCCATTCCCCCTTGTCTTGTCCCTACAGGCCCTTGTCCAAAGCCCCTCTCCAGGTTTCCTGTAGCCCCTTTAGGCACTGGAGCTGCTCTAAGGTCTCCCCTTAAGGAGCCTTCTCTTCTCCAGGCTGAACCAGCCCAGCTCTCTCAGCCTGGCTCCAGAGCAGAGCTGCTCCAGCCCTCGCAGCATCAATGTGGCTTCCTCTGGACTCACTCCAACAGCTCCATGTCCCTCTTCAGTTGGTGGCCCCAGATATGTGCCAGTGTCTGGTGAAGCAGCATGAAGACTGTCCTGCCACATGCACTGCCAGGGAAGCTGTTCATACAGGGAAGAAGCAGGACTGATGATCAGCTCTGCCACTGCCAAGCTCCCACAAAAGCTGCAGACACAGGAGGGGCAGGCAAATGAGTCTTTATTCCGGAAAATACAGTTTCTGGTCTGCAACAACATCCCTCAAAGTCACTTGCTCCTTAGCTGAGGTCCAGCAGAGCCAAACCCTACATGGGATTGTCTCTGCCCATGGCAGGAGTTTGGACTTGGATGTGTTTAAGGTCCTTTCCAACCCAAACCAGTCTGTGATTTTATGATTCTAAAAGGTGCTGGGACCCTGAGTACCTGCAGCAGGATGAGCACGCTCCAGGGGGCACCAGGGCCATGTCCCAGCACTGTCCTCACCATCACAGCTCACACTGGTAAGCAGACAGCAGCGAAGAGTCAAGCCTAGGATCCAGATGCAGATGCAGGGAGAGCACAGAGCTCTGCAGCTCTCATTTCAGGATGAGCATGCAGATGTCACCACTGCGTTTGGACACAGTGACCCTAGTGCTTCGAGGAGCTCTGGTAGCTTTCTCCAGGCTCCCAGGTGCAAGGAGCAGTGTGGAGACCGTGAGGCTGAAGGGAACTCCACGCTTTCCAGCGAGGGCAGGGACAGGTGAAGCAAAGCCCTTCCAGAGATGAGGAAGCAAAGTTAGAGCTGCCCAAGGAGCTGCTGCTCTGCGGTGGGTAGCAGCATGCTGAAGCGCAGTGCTGCAGAGACCTCTTGCAGCACACGACTGCTACTGCACCCACCCCCTGACACCAGCGAGCATCTCTTGGAGCTGCACAGATCTAACAGAGAAAGCACTTCACAGCACTCCGGTGATATACCCTGCACATCCCCAGCAAGCTGCACCTCCTGGGGGCTTGTAGCATCCACTGATGGCATCCAGCACACACCAAGTGCCACCTGCAGACAGTCACTACACTAAATTGCTCCCAGTTCTGCAGCTGAATCCACTTGCCAGAGCCTATACAAAGCCACAACAACGTCCAAAAGGGCTTATTCAGGCACAGTATTGCATGGATTTCCTTGCAGAGAAATGCTCTGAAGCATTAAACTTCAGGCTTTCAAAGTACCTTCTTTGTTGGCACTCTCCAATACCTAACTAAATGTGTTTTGGGGATTGTATTGCTCATGAACCTGGGGCACTTGCCTTCCTCAGATCAAAAACACCCAAAGACCTGAAGACTGAGAGGTCTGAGCTGTACAGGGACAGACTACAGCAACCAGATTTGCTGTCTGGTATCAGGGAAAGCTCAAAAGGAGGAGCAGATCTACCACAGGAAACATAAAAAAGGTCTGAAGGTGGACCCATAGACCCTATGGTCAGCAGAGGATGTAGGCCTGGTCTGAGCAGCGACCAAGCTGGAATCCAGGGACCCATAATCATGAAGACTCACAACCATGTGGTGGCAAAGAAGCCACCACAGAGCCCAGAAGTGAGAAGAACAAGAAATCAGTCTGACAAAACTTATCAGGCTGTACGTTTTGGGACGAACAGGAACAACGCCAGGAGCCAGATCCTCTCCGGCTGGATGCAGAAGCCAGGATGGGCCCCAGCAGCAGATATCTGGCCACTGTCACCATCACACCCAGAGTCTGGGAGGGGACAACCAGCCAAAGGCAGATAGAGAAGCCGTCCTGGGGTGAGACACCACATAACCTCAACCAGAAAATGGCCAGGGTGCTGCCAGCACAAGGCTTCATGTCCTCAGCAAGACTGAGCCATCCAGAAGTGTTTACTTCTCTATGCACCAGACCAGCTCTGGCTGCAGCTCAGAGCATCCCGAGCCCACCCTGATCACTGGGACCCAAACCAGGATGCAGCACCAAGCCAAAAACTCATCCCAGTTTCATGTTGCAAGGCACTGGTCCTGCAGCAAAGGAGGAATACTCTAGCTCATTAAATGATCATGGAATCCCAGACTGGTTTGGGTTGGAAGGGACCTTAAAGCTCATCCAGTTCTAACCCCCTGCCATGGGCAGGGACACCTTCCACCAGACCAGGTGGCTCCAAGCCCCGTCTGGCCTGGCCTTGAACACTGCCAGGGATGGGGCAGCCACAGCTTCTCTGGGCACCCTGTGCCAGCGCCTCAGCACCCTCACAGGGAAGAGCTTCTGCCTAAGAGCTCATCTCAGTCTCCCCTCTGGCAGGTTAAAGCCATTCCCCCTTGGCCTGTCCCTACAGGCCCTTGTCCAAAGCCCCTCTCCAGCTTTCTTGTAGCCCCTTTAGGCACTGGAGCTGCTCTGAGGTCTCCCCTTAAGGAGCCTTCTCTTCTCCAGGCTGAACCAGCCCAGCTCTCTCAGCCTGGCTCCAGAGCAGAGCTGCTCCAGCCCTCGCAGCATCTCTGTGGCCTCCTCTGGACTCAATCCAACAGCTCCACATTCCTCTTGTGTTGGTGGCCCCAGAGATGAGCACAGCTAGTGTCTCACTCGGTATAACTCACTGTTGTTGTTTTCTTCTTTCACACGAAGCCAATACCAAAGAACACAGTGCACATTTTTAGCAAGTCTAGCTGGGAAAAGCAGAATAAATTTGGATCTTGGCTTAGGACTCTGCTTTCCTCCCCCTCAGCCCCGGGGCTCTCTGTGCATTTGATGCTCCTTGCCCAGAAGCAAAATGCAAATTCATTGGAGGCTGGAAAGTTGCTGCTTTTCACTCTGTCAGCTCATCGGATTTTCTCTCCATCACCTCCCAAGCCAGCCTTGTCCTCCACCAGCATCTCCATACCCACGCAGGCTGGACACAGGGTGCTCCCTCCCAACGCAAAGCCAGCAGAGGGAGCAAACACTGGGTTTGCAGGGAAATCGCAGCGTGCTTCAGCAGCGGTTATTGTGTTTTGAATCTAGAAGTTATTTCTTAGTAGTTTGCATAAGTTAATTGGAAGGGCCCAAGTTAGGACCAAAGCCAGCCTGCATCTTCTCTTGTAAGGGCACTGGGAAATGAGATATAGTTCACACTAAGATCCAGCCTGTGAAATGGCAGCATTCAAATCAAAACAATCACAGAATCCCCAGCTCAAGTGTCATGTTATTTATCAGGTTCATATGTTTTTTTAAGACTTATCAATGAGAAATAGTTGCCAAGGGAGCATCATTCCGAGATGGGGGCAGGCACAGGCATGGGACACACTGTGAGCATCTTCCATTCACCTTTGTATTTACCTCCTTAAGGCAGCCACTGAGGGCAGTACCACCCTCATCACTCCACTGACTTCTTCATGGGCAAAGACATGATCCAGAGCAGCCCTGAGGAGAAGAACTTAGGGGTGTTGGTCAACAAGCAGCTCCCCATGAACCATCTTCAGTGAGCGCTTGACTCCAGAACCCCGTCATACGCTGGGCTGCACCCCCAGAGCATGAGCAGCACAAGAGGGAGGGGATTGTCCCCCTCTGCTGTGCTCTGTGCAGACCCCCCCTTGAAGTCCTGATCCAGCTCTGGGGCAACAACACAAGAGGGATGTGGAGCTGTTGGAGTGAGTCCAGAGGAGGCCATGGAGATGCTGCAAGGGCTGGGGCAGCTCTGCTCTGGAGCCAGGCTGAGAGAGCTGGGCTGGTTCAGCCTGGAGAAGAGAAGGCTCCTTAAGGGGAGACCTCAGAGCAGCTCCAGTGCCTAAAGGGGCTACAAGAAAGCTGGAGAGGGGCTTTGGGCAAGGGCCTGTAGGGACAGGCCAAGGGGGAATGGCTTTAACCTGACAGAGGGGAGACTGAGATGAGCTCTTAGGCAGAAGCTCTTCCCTGTGAGGGTGCTGAGGCGCTGGCACAGGGTACCCAGAGAAGCTGTGGCTGCCTCATCCCTGGCAGTGTTCAAGGCCAGGCTGGACAGAGCCTGGAGCAACCTGCTCCAGTGGAAGGTGTCCCTGCCTGTGTCAGGGAGTTGGAACTGGATGAGCTTTAAGGTCCTTCCAACCCAAACCAGTCTATGATTCTATGAAACACAGCTGGCCTGCTCCAGGCTGAACTTTTAATATTTGTTGCCCTCAACTACAGGGCACGAACAATGATCAAGTGGCTGGTTGCTAACATTTTCTCAAGTCAGGGATGAGAGCAGAGTTTGTATCACATAAAACAACATAAAACAAGGCAGCAGGAGTGTTAGCACTGCAGTCACTTCCCTGGCATCTGGTGGGATTACAGCAGGGCTGAGTCTGACTTTGCTGTCACCAAAGCATCATGTCAGAGCCCGCAGGACTGCTGCACACAGGAGATAATGGGATGCATCCAATGGACTCAGAAAGTCCCTGCACACATTGCGGTAACACAGGGACAGAAGCCACTAAGCAGAAACCGTTCTGCTCCAGGCTCTGCCTGGCACCAAGCACTCAGTCCAGGATAGTCACATCCCATGGTCCAGTGCTACTGGGTTGAGATGGCTTCTGCACAGACTCACATGCTCCAGCTCCTCAGCATCACTGCAGTGTCCATCAGGAAGAGGAGGAGCCCCTGGACTGATCGTTAGCCATGGGAACAGGAAAACCTGGATGGGTACATGTCAGTCAGCACCTGCCTCTTTCTAGAGTGCAGGCACTGGTCGTAACTCCAGTGAGCACCACATTTGACCAGGTTTCTGCCACAAAGCCAGTTTGTCTTCTCATGCCTCCTCTTCCCAGGCTCTACCATTCCAGTTAGCCTTTCCTCCTTCATTACGGGTGTTGTAAGGCAAGGATTACCTCTGTGCAACTCATCTGCAGAGCTCCCAAGACAAACAGTGCTGTAGTTCTTTCCTGGAGGGCACAGACATTTCCCACCAGCATAACTGCCTGGAAAAACACACCATACACAAAATAATAATAATTAAAAATGAAAATTAATCGTTGCATGAGAGCACAGACAGGGAAGCAACACAAACTTGAGTCTCACCTACTTGAAACACACATGACCTGCTGCAAATCAAGCTAATGGCCCATCGGCCAGCACCCAGGACGCCAGGCACTGCTGGCTCTTCCTCTTTTGGGGCCAACAGGATCTGCACTAGCAGCTTAACAGGTTTCCTTGTAACATCACAACGTCAGTGGGCAGGACCAGGAGGACAGGGCAAGGGGAAAAACAGAGTATAAATTCAGCCAGAGCTGTGCTGTAATCTGCACTGCCTATCCTAGCAGCCACCACAGACCATGACTCAGTCCTGGGTGACCTCCTTTAATGCTCCGTAAGGCTAATGGTGAGGTCAATAGGGTTAATTCCATCTTTATTGAGCAGGGCTCCTGTGAAGCTCAGGAGTTTCAGCACAGCCTGTAACACAGCCATCGTGCTCTTCTCCTCCTCCAGGCAGGGTGCACTGCAGAAGGTCTCATCCCTGCTCCTCACTGCCATCTCAGAGGCAGCCCAGAACCAGTGGGGCAAAAAATCCAACACAGCCCCTTGTCCATCACCAAGTGACCCAGAACCACACATGCAGATCCCAGAGCACAGCCCTGGCCATGGCCACCGACTCCATCACAGCACAGACATGCTGGACCCACAGGGGTAAGGCAGGGGAGCCACGTGACAGGCAGGTGTCAAAAGCCATCAGATGCTCCTCTTCCTCAAAGGTGGAAGAGGATGTCACCAATGTTCCAAGCCTTAGAGGAGTTAAAGGAAAGGCTTATTAGAAAGAAAACTCACTGTGACAATCACAAAAACTGGGATTCGTTTGCAATTCAAATTATGCAAATTCAAGTCATCTGTACGTGCAGATCCATCACATGCCAGCATCGGGACTGCAGGCACACGCCACCCCACCATGGCTGGGGGGAATCCGCCCTCCACCACACTCCCAGAGGATGGCAGCCATGGGAAGGGCTGCTCCTGGGGAACAGAACCAAGCGGGACTTGCAGGTGCACCATCTTAGAAGCCAACAGCTACCTCATGAAATAAGGGGGACAGAAAATCACAAAATGGACTATATAAACCTTTAGAATCACTCCGCACCCCAGCACCCCATCCCCCGGATGCAGGGAGGCAGCTTCCAGTGTTTCCACATGAGCTATAAGAAATTCTCCCTCAGAGAAGCTTAGATGCCCAGGACCAAAATAAAGCCTCACTAGGCACAGAGGCTCATCAAATGGATGCAAGACATCTGCACAGCGCAGAGGGCATATGGGCAGCAGCTCTGCCCTGTCTCCATCACCCTGCCAGGTTAGGGTCCTGGATGCCCCCCTGAAAACCCTGCATCTTTCCCCCTCACTTAGCAATTCCCAAAATAGAAAGCTAAGGAGCTGCATCACAAGGCAAAAGCAGCTCAGCAAAAGCCAGAAATCTACTGTTACGAGCTGGATAAGTGCAACTGCCTGGAAAAATGAATCAAGCTTTAAATACGGACTTTCCTGAAAGGTCCCAGATGAGCCGCTGCAGAAAAGGCAAATCCTGTTCTCTCCTGCAGTGTCAGCCAGGGACTGGCACAGGTTGTCCACAGAAGCTGTGGCTGCCCCATCCCTGGCAGTGTTCAAGGCCAGGTTGGACGGGGCTTGGAGCAACCTGGTCTAGTGGAAGGTGTCCCTGCCCATGGCAGGGGGCTGGAACTGGATGAGCTTTAAGCTCCCTTCCACCCCAAACCAGTCTTGGATTCTGTGAGAGTACAATGCCTCCAGCACGGGAATGCAAAACAATTGCCAAACCTTGGGAGGACGTGGAGCTCAGCACTAGCAACCTGTTCTTGGAAATAACTTCCCTAGGTCAGCAGGACCTTTAGTCTGAACTTCAAACCCAGGCTCTCCAGCTGGGTGGGAAATACTGGTCCAGCACCAGCCCAAGCCTCAGCTGATGAGCTGCTGGCTCAGCTCCCTGCAGCTCGTAGCCCCAAGCCTCCACTGAAGGGCCCTGCTGATGCCCTTTCCAGGTAGGATGAACCTGTGTTTCTCAGTACGTCTCACAAGGTCCCAGCCCATGGCCAAGCCTACAGCAGCATCTCATAGCTGTTAAAGCAAACCAGAAATGACACAGCAAGAAGAGGGGAAAAAAAAAATCACCCTAAAAAAAATCCTGCTCTGTTTCTAGATGAACAGTCAGCTCCATGGGTTCACCAAGGAAAGCTACAGTTCCCCAAAGCCCTGTGAATCCAAAGGCCAAAGCAAACCACAGACAGCACAGACAGGTGCTGACATGGTGCTGAGCAGCCAGCAGGGTGCCCCATGGGGAAGGGCAGAGCCCAGCTCCCTGCAGGCACCAGGATGGTGCAGAGGGCCCAAGTCCTTCCACATCTTTTGTGCGCATCCCCACTGCAGAAGTGAGGCTGTGGGTGACAGGTCCCACAGAGACACTGAAAGAGGCAAAAACCCCAACATCTCAGTGACCTGCTCACCCTCCCACTGTCCTGGGGGCAGCTTGGGGCTGCAGATCCAGGCTGAAAGACAGATAAAGCAGACCCAGTACCTTACCCCGCAGCAGGACCGCCTCATCTTAAACACCTCCAACATCCTTCAGCCACTCACCGGAAGTCCCATCCCGCTTCTGCTCATGTCCATCCCTGAGGCTCTCACCCGCATCCTGAGCCTGAAGGCAGCATCTCCCACGGAAGCAGTTCACAGGCACCACAGGCAGCTCCCCCAGACTCACCCCCACAGGCACCCACTTCTGCTGCACATGGAAAAGAATCCACACACTGCCAAGGTCAGGTCTGTCCTCCTGCAGTGGGGGTATTTGTCAGCCCATCCCAGCACAGAGAGCCAAAAACCACAGCAGGCAGTAGTGACACAGCCCCAGGGACACCAGAAGCAGCACAAGCCTGTGCAACCTGGTGGGGGATCAGCCTCTCCTCTGGGCTAGAGGAAGGTGAATGACTTTAGAGGCCCAATGCCTCAGCTGGCAGCTGTCAGCAGCACTTTAGGTTCCACGGATGTCTGACCCCATTGTATTGACGATCCCACCCATTGCCAATCAACACCAAGTGCTTTTCAGCACAAGGACACCCGAGCCCTCATTACAACCCCACAGCCAGTAACAGGCAGGAGGAAGGACACCCGAACCCCCATCTCCGGTGTCTCGGGGAAAACAAAAGACAAAGCCGATGAAACATTGATCAGAGCCCCTGCAGCCGCAGTGTAACCCTGCCATGTCCCTGCCACCCTGCCACCAGGACGCCCGGAAGGGCTGAAGCTGCCCAAGGCTGATCTCAGCAACCCAGCCCCTCACTGCACCCATTGGCTGGCCCAGGGCAGACCACTGAACAGACCCAGTTGCTCACATATGTGAGGCAAAGCACGGGAAAATTCACTTCCTACTTCCAACCTCACTCCATCCTTTGGGCAGCAGCACCCAGACACTTGCCCTGCACATCACCCAGTGAGCAATAGCATGGAGAGGGGCTCTGCCACAGGGTAGGCAACCTTGAGCTGCCACCATCTGCTCCACCAGGCTGGAGCAGCCTCTTTATGTGTTGTTTTGGAAATGCTGAGCATAAAAATAGCTCTCTTACATGTTGATGGTTTCAGGAGGATGCGCATGTACAAACGCAGAGGGGGCAGACGCCCCAATACTCACAAACTGCCGCCGTAGCTTGGTCTTGACACGCTCGGCCTTGGTCTCAGCTGGGTGGACAGCATAGCTGAGGGAGCCAAGGTGGTTGTCCACCGACAGACTCTTCCTCATGTAGAAGGAGCGGGTACGGAAGTAGCTGAATGGGGCATCCTCCACCGCTGTGCCAAGCTGGGTGTCCTGGCGGGGGTCCGTACAGTCATCCTCCAGCCGCCAGGCCTCCCCTAGAAGGACATGCCACCACATCAGAGACATGGCCCAGGCCATGTCGTATCCCTCAGTCCACCTGGGGATGCCCAGAGGGCAGCCTGGATCCACCCTGCCCACCCCACACCACCAGCATGCCGTGGGGATGGGTGATGCAGAACTCAGAGGAGGTTTAGGGCACATCCCTGCTGCAAGCTCTGTGTACCCCCTGCACCACCATGTCCAGCCTCATGTCCCCAGTATCCTCCTGGCTGGGATTGGTCAAATACAGTTGAGCACAATGAAGACTTGGCCAGAGGTGAAGCCTCCAGGCACTACTGCAGTTATCATAGAAACCTGGAATGGTTTGAGGTGAAAGGGACCTTAAAACTCATCCAGTTCCAACCCCCTGCCACAGGCAGGGACACCTTCCACTAGACCAGGTTGCTCCAAGCCCCAACCACAACCAACTGCTCCATCTCCTGCCTCTTAACACACACCTCCAAGCTTCCTGAGCTTTTTAGGATGTAAAAACAGGTCACTGTGTGCAGAGTCCTACCAGTGGCTCTGAAGGCACCGAATCAGAATGATCAGAACCAAGAGGACAAGCTGAAAGAGAGGCAGAAAGCTGAAAACCGTGAACAAAGAGGCAACCTAGAGCACAGCACTTGTGGCGCATCCTTTTTTCCTCCCCTACTTTCAATTTAATAAGCTGCTCCTGCTCCTCTCCAAATGTCAACTCATACAACACAGGAACTGCTGTTTGAAAGCTGTGATTATTCAACGTACAAACACATCAATCGGAGCCCAGACCCAGGCTGCTAGCACCAGATTGCATTGCTCCGGGGCCATGCTGGGAATGCCATGACACGGGCACAGATCCCTGGAGCAGAGCCACCCAACATGCAGGAACATCCCACATGGAAGAAGGAACCAGTCTTAGGCCCCCTGCACTCACCTGCGATGGCTCAGCCACCATCCCCTGTCCCCAGCCTCACATTTCTTCACATAGGAACTGCTCCATCACCCTTATCATCCTCATGATAATCATAGACTCATAGAGTTTGGGTTGGAAGGGACCTTAAATCCCATCCAGTTCCAACCCCCTGCCATGGGCAGGGACACCTTCCACCAGACCAGGTTGCTCCAAGCCCCGTCCAACCTGGCCTTGAACACTGCCAGGGATGGGGCAGCCACAGCTTCTCTGGGCACCCTGTGCCAGCGCCTCAGCACCCTCACAGGGAAGAGCTTCTGCCTAAGATCTAAAAATAATGGAGTCTCCTCCAGTTACCTACCCAGAAGTGTTCCCCCTCATGTCTCAAGGAATCACCTATGCCAGCTGCCCACAGGTCTTCCTCCCATCAAAGACCCTCTCTTGCAATTGGCTGTAAGGACAGCAGGGTCTTGCAGCAGCATGGTCCTGCACCACACCCGGAGCACTGCTGTGGCCAGCACAGCAGGACAAGCTCTGGCCATGCCAAGGTCCTTCCCAGGCAGGACATGCGGGAGAATTAGGAACTGAAATACAGGCTGCAAAGCATTGACATCAGTCCAGCTCACAGTGACCTGACCATGAGTAGAGAAGATTTAAAAGAAATCAAAATAAATATACAAGAGTTCTGCTGGAAGGGAGCTGGGTTTTGAGGGTTTATTTAGCACTGGACTATCAGCACCACCTTGCAGCCCTTATCACTGTTTCCGTCCTAATAATCTCTTTCCCCATCAATTTTATGGCCCTGGAGTGATTCTGCTGGCACCAAAAGCACTGAAACACTTTGGCAATCAGCAGGTTTTTGCTAATAAACTTGTTCAGAGCAGCTATCCCGATCCTATTAGTATTTCATCAGGATCAGCACACAAGTAGAAGAACATGAGGATGATCAGGGGGCTGGAGCACCTCCCATACCAGGACACTGAGAAAGCTGGGGCTGTTGCTCAGCCTGGAGACTATGAAAGATGGGGAGGTTGAAGTAACAGGCTCAAAGCCTCAAAGAGAAAAAAATAGCCCAAACCTCACCAGGAACATCTGCTTTTAGAGGAGGATAAACCCCACACAGGCTGGACCTGGATTTATTTCATCATTTCATAGAACCATAGAATCATAGTGAACTAGCTTGGAAAAGACCTTTAAGATCATCAAGACCAACCATTCTCCCAGGAATTTGTGCCCCTGGACAAGCAGGAAAGATTTGCCAGGATTTGGCAGGCAGGGTGGAAGCCCAGCAGAAGCTACTTACCAGCGGAAGGGACCGTGCAGCCTTTCTGGGGGTCAGGGGCTGAGTGCTTCTTGTAGGGCTTCTGTTCTGGCATCTCCTCCCTGTACACAGCGGGGTCGAGGAGGGGAAGTCTGCTCAGGACCGGAGACTGCGGGATGCTGGGCAGCGTCCGGGACTTCCCCAGCAGTGGCCGTTGCAGCTTCCTGTCCAGAGACCTTGAGGGAGAAAACACAGGATACCCCTGTCAGTGGGGTGGCTTCTTCAGGCCAGGAGCCTTCCGTAACACACACACTGCTACCACTGGGCTGAGAGCTTATAGGGCTTCCCAACACCAGACTGCGCCTGCCATCTGAACGCTGGTCCTAAAGGAAAGCCTTTTTCTTTCACCAGTGTATTTTAATCAGGATTTGCATCTTGAGCTGCAAGCCACGATCAGCATGTGAAGCATTCTAGCAGCCATGCCAGCTCAAAACTTAAGAGAGAATCAGGATTAAGCAAGAAAACAACCAGAGGGTTTAAGACTGAAGTGACATGAATTGTCTTGAAGAGAATAAAAACCCCACTTGGCACTGAGCATCATCTGAGACACCAGAATGCTTTTTGTGGTGGAAATCAGGCACCCTGGAGTGCCCGGCGCATGTGCTATGGAAAGGTCTGGTCTATAGCAAGACAGAATCAGGCAGCAGGTACTGCAGAGGTCACAAAGGTGTCATGAAACATGTAGAAACACAAGGACAAGGTCTCTGTGGGGTCAAAACTCAATCAAGTTCGATGATGGGGTGCAAAGGTGACCGAGACACAGAACGTATGAGTAGCATGACCATGAACTGCCACCTTCTCCAAAACCCTAGAGTCTCGCAGTGGGCCATGGCAGCAGGTCCCTTTTTCTTCTGCTTTATCCCACAGCCTCTCTCAAGGGATGATCCTCAGGTGCCATCCTCAGGGATAAGACTGGCCCAGGCCATGCTGCGAAGATTCTGTGACAAATTGGAATGTGATAAAAAGGAACAGATGCCCAGCACTGCTATGGTGTGAGGAGACAGAATCACTGAAGCACGGAACCATTAGGGTTGGGAGGGACCTCTGGAGATCATCCAGTTCAACCCTCTGCCAAAGCAGAGCCACCAGAAGCAGTTTATAGTGGTGGGGTTCGAATGTCTCCAGAGAAGGAGAACTCACAACCCCCCTGGGCAGCCTGTTCCAGTGCTCTGCCACCCTCAGTGGAAAGAAGTTCTTCCTCGTGTTGAGGTGAAACTTGTGCTTTAGTTTATGGGCACTGCTCCTCATCCTGTCGCTGGGCATCACTGAAAAGGGTCTGGCACCATCCTCCTGGCACCTGCCTTTGGGATACTGATCTGCATTGATGAGATCCCCTCTCAGTCTGCTCTTCTCTGGACTGAACAGGCCCAGCTCCCGCAATCTCTGCTTGTAAGAGAGATGCTCCAGACCCCTGATCATCCTTGTGGCCTCCGCTGGACCCTCTCTGGTAGCTCCTTGTCATTCTTGTACTGAGGAGCCCAGCACTAGACAGAGGACTGCAGATGTGGCCTCATCAGGGTCGAGCAGAAAGGGAGGATCACCTCCCTTTGACCTGATGCCACAGTCCCCACCGTGCATCCCTGGAGACAAGACGGGATCACCCAGTGCCAAGAGCTGTATGCTGAGATCACCCCAAAACTGTCCCCTGTCCCCTGCTCCCCAGACCCCACACCAGACCCTGACTCAGCTCCCAGCACACCGTGAGGGGAACTCAGCAGAGTCTCAAGGCTGCTCCCAAATCTCACATTGAATGATGCAAATCCTTCAAATTCCCATCCAAAATTCAATCCTTAGCTGGTTTATGCTCAGTTGTTCTTGTGACAATTTTAACCTTTACCTTAAATAATTATCCTCTCTCTCTGGTATTTGCTCCCATGATTAATTGCTATTACACTTCAGTCACAGCCCCTTCCAGCCTGTGTTTCTTTAGGCTGATTAAGGCAAGTTCTTTCAGCCTCTTCACACAAGATGACCTTCAGTTGTTTCCACAGCCCTCACTTGCCCTTCCTCCAGCTTGGACCAGCATCCTCATCCCATCCCGGAGCATCGCACAGAGACAAGCTCCTGCAGAAAAAGGGTGCTCTGCCTCCCTGCACCTTACAGCACTCAGGTTCATTCCATTTCCACTGCACCAGGCCTCAAGATCACACAGGGAGCACACCATGCAGAAGCTCCTGCCTCTTGGTGGCTGCTTGTCACTGCTCCCTTGATGATGATCGTTTCTCACTCCTATTACAAACGTGACAGCAGCTCCCAGCTGCTGTTGGCATTGGGTGCAATTTCCAGGCAAGCAGCAGCACTCACTGCACCGTGATTCCTGCAGGATGGCACTGCTGGTGCAGCAGGCACATACCAAGGGATGGGCTGGCTACACATGCGTGAAAGGCAGGAGCCACAGCACTGGGAGCAGGGCACTCCCTGTGCCTACCTGGGGGCCTTCCACTCAGACCATGAAAGACACATCCATCAGAGCAGGGATAGGGAGCACATTCAGCGTGTAGGTTCAGAAATGCATTAATTGCTGTATTAATTGCATTCACCCTTGTTTACAGGCAATCATGGAATCACAGAATCCCAGACTGGTTTAGGTTGGAAGGAACCTTAAAGCTCATCCAGTCACAACCCCCTGCCATGAGCAGGGACACCTTCCACCAGACCAGGTTGCTCCAAGCCCCTGTGTCCAACCTGGCCTTGAACACTGCCAGGGATGGGGCAGCCACAGCTTCTCTGGGCACCCTGTGCCAGCGCCTCAGCACCCTCACAGGGAAGAGCTTCTGCCTAAGAGCTCATCTCAGTCTCCCCTCTGTCAGGTTAAAGCCATTCCCCCTTGTCCTGTCCCTACAGGCCCTTGCCCAAAGCCCCTCTCCAGGTTTCTTGTAGCCCCTTTAGGCACTGGAGCTGCTCTAAGGTCTCCCCTTAAGGAGCCTTCTCTTCTCCAGGCTGAACCAGCCCAGCTCTCTCAGACAGTTGATGATATGATGCTGCTCTGCCCCACACAGCTGTCACTGAGCACTGCGGGGACAGGGGCAGCTCTGCCCTAGCCCTGGAGAGGCACTGTTGCAGCTGCACCAAGCACAGAACCATCCTGTCCACTCCAGGCACCATGCCTCACTTGCATTGACATGAAAACAAGCTATGCCAGGAGATACAAAGCCAGAATTAGCATCCGGAGTTGTTTCTATTTCAGTACAACGTATGTATCTCCCATTGTAACATATTTCACTGGCACAAGACAACAGGGCTGTAACTTAACACATCACTGTGCTGCATAAATGATTCCTGGGCTCTGCCAGCATTCAAAACCTTCCTTTTTTTCTTGCACATAAATCACAGCTCTTTTAAAGGCACCTGGGTACAGCACCATCACCCGCAGAACAGCATTAGCATTTTAAGCACTAACATCCCCTTGTGCCTACAGTGCCACTCACACAAATCTAATGGGGGCAAAGAGGGAAGAATTCTCACCCTCTAACAAGCAACAACTTTAACGTTGCAAACCTGCAGACAATGATTTATTAAAGAAAGAGAAAAGCAACTAGAAACCTGTTTATATCTGAAATCTGAACTTGGATTCCCAAGCACGCTCCATGTATGTGGATCTACCACCTCGTGTGTCCTCAGCCAGCAGCTATATACTACCTCCTTGGGTGGGATGGGAAGGAGGATCAGAAACAGGTAAATCATGTGGGTTGAGGTAAGAGCAGATTAATAATTTCTAGAGTGGTTTAGGCTGGAAGAGACCTTAAAGCTCACCCAGTTCCAACCCCCTGCCATGGGCAGGGACACCTTCCACTAGACCAGGTTGCTCCAAGCCCCATCCAACCTGGCCTTGAACACTGCCAGGGATGGGGCAGCCACAGCTTCTCTGGGCACCCTGTGCCAGCGCCTCAGCACCCTCATAATTGAAATAAAATGAAATATTATTATAACAAAAATGAAAAGGGAGATAACAAAAAGAGAGAAAAAAATCCAGGAAAACCCAAGTGATGCTCAATACAATTGCTCACCACTCACTGACCAGTGCTCATTCCTGAGCAGCAAACGGTCCCTTCCAGGCAACTCCCTCCAGTTTATAACTCAAGCCTCATGCTCTATGGTATGGAATACCCCTTCAGCTAGTTTGGGTCAGGTGTCCTGTCTCTGCTTCCTCTCAGCTTCTTGTACACAACCCCACACACACACCATCTCACTGGCAGAGCATGAGAAGTCCTTGATCAGGGTAACAATGCTTAGCGACTTAAACCATCAGTGTGTTCTCGGTATCATTCTCAGAATAAAGCCAAAACACAGCACTGCACCAGCTACTAGGAAGAGAATAACTCTATCCCAGCTGATACTAGGACACCAAGCACAACTCCAGAGGCCTCAGCAGCCACTGTCTGCTGGAACTTGATATCACCAGGAAGTCATGTTGCATCCATGTATACTTCCCAAGCAGGCTCCACAGCTACGTCTGATGAAGGATGCCACATCCCATTACTAAAGATCCCTGATGGAGTGTAAAGCTCTATTAGAAAAGCCATAATCAATGCTGTTGCAGCCTACATTTAGCTGCCATTTGGCATTTTGGTAGAAAGGAGAGCACATAATCAAGTCTTGACACAGGGGAAAAAAACTTTCTGGCTGCCTGTGAGAGCTCAGGCAGGAGCCCAGTGACAGCTCCATCACCCCCAGTCGGCAGTCAGATGAGGAAGTGTGAGATGAGTCCCCAGGGCCCGGCCTCCTGCCGGCAGCCCTGGGACAGTCGCCGGACACAAGCCAACCCAGCTGAGTGCTCCAGCATCCCCCACCAGAGCCTGACACCCCGTGCAGCTTCCCAAGCTTTCAGTGAGGCCAACAGGCTAACCAACAAAGCCACTGCGACAAAAAAAAAAAGGTAAAAATGATGATCTTTAAGGTCCCTTCCAACCCAAACCATTCTACGATGCTATGAGAAGAGAGGCAGAACACATCACAAAAGATGTGCTGTGTCCAAAGCCTTCCCCATGGTGATGTCCTTACCCAGCTTCTCCATCACCCCAGCGGAAGCGAGGGGAAGGGCTGAGCAGAGATGAAAGCAAGGGAGGGATAGAGGGAAAGTTTATGAAAGTTGAAATGGGTCCAGAGGACACCACGGAGATGCTGCAAGGGCTGGAGCAGCTCTGCTCTGGAGCCAGGCTGAGAGAGCTGGGCTGGTTCAGCCTGGAGAAGAGAAGGCTCCTTAAGGGGAGACTTTAGAGCAGCTCCAGTGCCTAAAGGGGCTACAAGAAAGCTGGAGAGGGGCTTTGGGCAAGGGCCTGTAGGGACAGGCCAAGGGGGAATGGCTTTAACCTGACAGAGGGGAGACTGAGATGAGCTCTTAGGCAGAAGCTCTTCCCTGTGAGGGTGCTGAGGCGCTGGCACAGGGTGCCCAGAGAAGCTGTGGCTGCCCCATCCCTGGCAGTTCAAGGCCAGGCTGGACGGGGCTTGGAGCAACCTGGTCTGGTGGAAGGTGTCCCTGCCCATGGCAGGGGGTTGGAACTGGATGACCTTTAAGTTTCCTTCCAACCTAAACCAGTCTGGGATTCTGTGATTAAACCAGGGAAAGCCAAATCCTGCATGCCTCCTTCAAGCAACTGCACACACCCCCTCAGGTTGTGCTTCCCCTCATTTCAATGTGGGAGAAGCTGCTCCCCAGGGCACTTCCCAGCCCAGTCTAGAGAGGATGGTGTCTGCAGCTTATCCAGGGGAAGGACAGAGTCACTACACCAGCTACAGCAGAAACCCAGCAACACAAGAGAGACAGCAAGCAGCAAGGGAAAAACAATCCTAAACCCACTACTCCAGTGACCCAAAAATTACCGCAATAAACCTCACTACAATTTCCCAAGTATCTGAGCAGGAAGACCTCCTGCACATGCCTTGGAAATGCCTGAGGATGCTGACTCCCCACAAATGTCCCCTTCCTGGGAGAAGGAAAGCCCTCACCCTGCCACAGCATTCAATCAGCTCTCAAGAGAAAGCCAGGTGCACCCTGCACTAGTCCAGTTCCCCTCTCACCCATTTTCCCAGAGCCAGGCTGCTCATGGAAAATGGGAAGGAGAAAAGGTTAAGGCAGAAAGCAATGGGGAAAAGGGAGTGGCAGAGCAGCAGGGTCCCTGCCTGCTGCTCCAGAGCTGGGGACTGGTGCCAGCCACATGCCCTGATATGAGGCCATTTCCAAGCTCAGAAGGCAACAATGTGTGTCCCAAAGGACTCACAGCTCCGAAAAGCAAATAACGATTCAGAAAAAGATGGAGATGCCAAATGGCTGCTCCTCCTGCAGAACATTTCACAGGGAATTTTGGGGGCTCCTCTATACCGCCAGTCAACTAGTTCACTACATCAGCCAAGCAAAGGAAGATCCTAATGCTGAAGGTTTGGGGAAGAACAGCTAAATGAGGTACTGGGAGTAGCCCAGGACTGGCAGAGGATGGCAGGGATAGGGGCAGGAGAGCCAAGTTATTGCAGAGGGACACCACTCCCGGATCTTCCCTCTAAGACGTGGCTTAGCCGGTTCCTTCAAGGAGGTGTAACTTAGCAACCTGACCTTAAAAACTCCACAAAGGTTTCTGATGGATTCAGGAAAATGAGAGATGCTGCAATCCAGGAGGAGCAATTCCCCACCACAACCTGCTCCTGGGCTGGGGCGAGCACAAACATGCCTCTGGCTGGGGAGGAGGGCGAAGGTGCTGTGTGCCTCCCCCTCCACATGGCCTCCTAGCACCAGTGATGCTGCAAAAGGTAAAACAACAAACAAAGCACCATATCAATCCCTTGAAACAGCTGCAGAGACCAAGCTGAGGGCAAGGTAACTGGCACAGGGGATGACATGTATCCCAAAGAGCTCAGAGCCCTCCAGAAAAGGTGGAGAAGCAAGGGCAGGGTGACCATGTCACTGCCATCCCTGTAGAGCTTCACCCCACTTTGAATGCATGCCCTGGGCAGGGGCAGAGCCTACTTCTACAGGAAGCAGAGCTGGATCATGGACACCCTAAAGTCCATGCATGAAGCAAGGCAGGGCTGTGCCTCAGCACCCCAGGTGTGAATACTGCTGCTGGAGAACATGCACCATGGGGAAGCTCTGGAGGCAACAACACAAGAGGGATGTGGAGCTGTTGGAGTGAGTCCAGAAGAGGCCATGGAGATGCTGCAAGGGCTGGAGCAGCTCTGCTCTGGAGCCAGGCTGAGAGAGCTGGGCTGGTTCAGCCTGGAGAAGAGAAGGCTCCTTAAGGGGAGACCTTAGAGCAGCTCCAGTGCCTAAAGGGGCTACAAGAAAGCTGGAGAGGGGCTTTGGACAAGGGCCTGTAGGGACAGGCCAAGGGGGAATGGCTTTAACCTGACAGAGGGGAGATTGAGATGAGCTCTTAGGCAGAAGCTCTTTCCTGTGAGGGTGCTGAGGCGCTGGCACAGGGTGCCCAGAGAAGCTGCGGCTGCCCCATCCCTGGCAGTGTTCAAGGCCAGGTTGGACGGGGCTTGGAGCAACCTGGTCTAGTGGAAGGTGTCCCTGTGCATGGCAGGGGGTTAAGCTTTAAGCTTTAAGGTCCCTTCCAACCCAAATCTGTCTCTGGATGATTTCAAGAGCAGTGATTTGTACAATGCTCTCCTTCATCCCCATCCAGACAGCGGCAGGAGACAAGAGAACTAGTTTCTGCAGAGGGGTTTTGCAGGAAAAGGAAGCAGCAGGAGAGGTGAAGCAGAGCGGCTGCAAGTGCCTTAGAAGCTGTTTCCGGACAGAAGCACATGGCAACAACAGCAGCAGCCTCCAGATGCAGTTCAGTGTGGTCCAAAGCCCAAAGCAGCAGCAGGGCCCCAGAGAGGGTAGGGGGTGAAGTGTGTGGGGGTCATTCTGCAGTGGGGAAGCCTAGAGAAGGACCCTGAGAGGAAGTGAAACAATCAGCTAAAACAGAGTGGCCTTAAAAACTAAAGGCCAAGGATTTAGGAATCGTGGAGCCTTCACAGGGCACCCGTGTGTGTTCAAGCCACCATCATTTGCTCTGGAAGCCTCATCAACTGTCAGCAAATGCCTAAGTCACCAGTACTTTTCCAGTGCCCCTGTGAATTGCAGAAGTCAGAGAAAATCACTGAGAAATCTTCCCTTCACATTCAGAAAACACCCAAACAGGAAACCTGTTCTTGCTGGCAGGTGTCCGCATCAGAGTTAAGTTCCCAGCAGCCAACAAAGAGCCACACCGGTTCTCATCACACAGGCACTGAGGGGTGACAATCACCACCTCCTTGCAGCAGGACCTTCCCCATCTATCAGAGCCACATTTCTAGCAGAAGAGATGAGCAGCCGAGCCCATCCGCGTCATCTGGGAGCAGAGAGGAGGCAGGAGCATCCCCTCCTGCTGTGGCACAGGGCACAGCAGTACCCCTGAGCAGGAGGGGTTCCGCTGTGTCGCATCTCTCTCTTCCTAATTCAAGCCAAGCTTCCACAAAACTGTCTTCCTGCTGTTAAAAGGTAACAGGGGCTGAAGAGTGGAGGATGACAGCTGAAAACAGAGAGTCTTTTATCTGGCTGTGGAACACTTTCAAAGCAAAACAAAACCCAAAACAGCATTCAGCTTGCAAGTCCAGAAAAGCAAAGCAGAAAAATAAACCCAAAGCATGTGAAGCTATAAAAATACCTTCCCAGGCTCAGCTGAGAGCGGGTAAATAGCATGATTTCCACCAGCTGGGTTGCAAAAGCTTCCTCTCCTGCCACCTCTCTGGCTTGAAGGGCATCCCTCCAACAGGGACCATCACCTGAGCACTGGACAAAACACTGCCACTGAGACCATCTTCGAAAGGATGCTGCTGCTCCTGACAAACACAGGACAGATGCTTCAGGCATGAGTTCTACAGCACAGGAAACACAAAGACACTCCAGCCAGTGCTGGGGCTGCTCGGCTTGTTTTAAATCCTATTGTTTCTGCAGCACGACCAGGTTTTCCAGCCCTTGAGGCTGACAATGGCAAAGCTGGCTTATCTCTGTCTATTAACCCCTGGCAAAAATCATTATTTCATATGTTTTGGTCAAAAAACATATTTGTAGTCATAGGCTTGACCAGCATAGTGCTGTTTTAAACCATCCTGTGCATCCAGAGCTTTAGGCCGGTTCTCATTTTCCTCTGAAGAAGCAGCAGCACAAGAGGAAGGTTGCCACTGTGGTCAAATGGACAGCAAGCCTGTGCAACAAGACTGATCTTTATGCTCCCAGTTTGGATGCTGGAGAGAGACTCTTCATCAGGGACTGTGGTGACAGGACAAGGGGTAGTGGGTTCAAACTGAAACAGGGGAGATTTAGGCTGTATATAAGGAAGAAGCTCTTCCCTGTGAGGGTGCTGAGGCACTGGCACAGGGTGCCCAGAGAAGCTGTGGCTGCCCCATCCCTGGCAGTGTTCAAGGCCAGGTTGGACACAGGGGCTTGGAGCAACCTGGTCTGGTGGAAGGTGTCCTTGCATGTGGCAGTGGGTTGGAACTGGGTGAGCTTTGAGGTCCCTTCTAACCTGAACCATTCCATGATTCTGTGATGATACTAATGTGTCACAGAAACATCCCTAAAAGAAGTGGCTTTTGGTGAAGGGATAATGGATGCTGCAAGGAGCAGGAAGCAGAGCTGGGAGTAGAGCTGGGAGTGAAGACCTCCCTCAGGAGCTACTGCCTTCCCAGGATGGGGGCTAATGGGTGGGCTGAGGGTCCATCCTATAGACTCACAGACTGGTTTGGGCTGGAACAAACCTTAAAGCTCATCCAGTTCCAACCCCCTGCCCCAGGCAGGGACACCTTCCACTAGAGCAGCTTGCTCCAAGCAAAAGGGCTTTGCCCATGGGTCTGCCGCAGGTGGGCAGCGAGGGCGGAGGCTGCTGCCACAGCAGGCTCACCAGGAGCTGCTTATTCCCACCTGCATTCTTCCCATCAAAAAATGCACACTAAAAATATGTTGCACAAATTGGTATAATTGCCAACTATTCCTACTGTAGAAAACACAGATTTTTGAGGGGAAAAAGATACTTATTAAACTATTATCTTTGCATTTGAACTGCTCTGAACAGAAGTCTCCTGTTTTTTCTTTCCTCTTTGAAATTTCTCTTCCTGGATCCACAAAAAGCCTCCTCTGTCAAGCCATCCCCCCCTCTCCTTGCTCTCCAACTCTTCAGAACACCCATCTCAGCCCACCTCTGGTAGGAGAGCATCACCCAGATGCTCTCCCAGGAGCGGCCAACTCCCCAGCAAGGGCTTTGGAGGAGGTAACCCACCCAAACATCCTCACAGGAGGGTGCCATTGCTGCTCTGTCTTCCATTTCCCACTCTCACATAGTGGCCAGATCAGGGCTGGTCACTTTTAGAAGGTCCTTCAGCATCCAAGGTCAGCTAGAGGATGGGTCCTCCAGGGTGATGGATGGATGACACTGTTTGCTCAGACCCCTCCAAATCTTGATGGCATCACTTCCCTGCTCCCCAGAGCTCTCCGCACTGCCCTGTGGCACTCCCGTGCTCCACCACCACCATCTTCATGGAATCCCTATGTCCCGTTCAGCTCAACATCTCCCTGAGGCACAGGAGGTCACAAAGCCCCTTCCCTTCCCCTCCACAGGTAAGTGATGCCGATGTAGGTACCTTGATGGCTGTCAGGAGGGAGCCACCCCCACCCCCCCATCGCTCCCCTGGGCCTGGCAGGGTCCCTCCAACCCCACTCCCTGCTGCATTTGCTGCATGGTGCCCTACACCTAAGGCTGAGTAGGGCACCCAGGGACAATCTCTGTTCAGAAACCTTCCCCCTGCCAGCCACCACATTTAGTAGAAGCTGTTACATTCACATCTGCTGTCTGAACTCACTTCCTTCCACCTCCTCGTGCGCAATTCCCAGTGTGTATTGCTGGGGCTTCTGTTTCCTACCTGTGCACCCACCCAGCAGTGACTCAGTGCCAAAACACCGGGGGAAGGAGGAATCAAACTGTCTTTCTAGCAACTGTGATTCACAGGCCAAGGCTTCCTGCTGAAGGAGATGTTTGCTGAAGTCATGCTACAGACGTAATTCTCCTTAATACCAGTATAACTCCCCCCTCCTCCTGCTACCCCATCCAACTACTGTTCCAAAATAAAGGATGACAATCCATTACTTTCTGCCTAATCCAGGCAAAGATTAACTTCAGCTTGTGCAGAAAATAGCTCCCAACCTCCTCACCCATTCCAAAGATTAGCTCTAAAAGGAGGCCAGAAGCAAAGCATGAAGGAAGAACATGGGGTGGCAGACACATCCTGTGGCTTTCAATAAAAAAAGGCCCCAAACCCCAAAAAGACAACAAGAAGAGCTCAGACGTGCCTTTCCCGCCTGCCAGTTGCAGGAAGTGTGATTTTCCCAGCCAGCTCCAACACATGCAGACAATTCCATGGGAAAGATAGAATCCCAGACTGGTTTGAGTTGGAAGGGACCTTAAAGCTCATCCAGTTCCAATCCCCTGCCACAGGCAGGGACACCTTCCACCAGACCAGGTTGCTCCAAGCCCCGGCCAACCTGGCCTTGAACACTGCCAGGGATGGGGCAGCCACAGCTTCTCTGGGCACCCTGTGCCAGCGCCTCAGCACCCTCACAGGGAAGAGCTTCTGCCTAAGAGCTCATCTCAGTCTCCCCTCTGGCAGGTTAAAGCCATTCCCCCTTGGCCTGTCCCTACAGGCCCTTGTCCAAAGCCCCTCTCCAGGTTTCTTGTAGCCCCTTTAGGCACTGGAGCTGCTCTAAGGTCTCCCCTTAAGGAGCCTTCTCTTCTCCAGGCTGAACCAGCCCAGCTCTCTCAGCCTGGCTCCAGAGCAGAGCTGCTCCAGCCCTTGCAGCATCTCTGTGGCCTCCTCTGGACTCACTCCAACAGCTCCACGTCCCTTCTCGTGCTGTTGCCCCAGAGCTGGATGCAGGACTGCAGGGGGATCTCCCTGGACCACAATAGAGGGGAGAATCCTCCCCTGACCTGCTGTTCATGCTGCCTACAGCCACAAGAGCAGGTTTTTGAGGAGCACCAAGCAGCAGAGATGACCAGAAGCAAGGCATCACTGGCTCCATCCACATCACTTCCCCTGCAAAGCTGCTGGTGCCCAGCACCACGACCATGCAAGAGAGGATGGAGGCAGCAGCCCCCACTGACAGCAGGGCTGTGGACAGGGTATTGGGTGCTGGAACTGGGAACACACCCAGGTGTCCCCAGTGCACAGGAACCCTCATGGAGAACCAGGATCTGCTGAAATGCCCCTTGTAATGACAGACTTAACCGGGAGGGAGATTTCTTTTCCATGCTGCTCCCCTTTCTGGTAGATCACAGCCACACTGATGCAAACAACTGGGGAGAGCAAAGCCAAAAAGCCTCTTGAGGTTTCAACATACAAAGCCCAGGCAGTTTAATCAAGCAAGAAAAGCTAAATGTCATTTCCTCCCATGGCACTGCCACTCTGCTCACAAACACAACCCTTTACATCTGATGGCTTGTCATCTTGGTGACACACCAGGGATGCAGCTCACAGCCCCGGGGAAAGCTGACGCAGCGCAGAGGGGAGGAAGGCTCAGGCCACCACCGAGGGTGAGAGAGGCAGCTCAAAATGCAAGAGCTCCTGAAGCTGCTTCTCACATTCCTGCCCAGCCATGCAAAGGGAACCACTAAGTTGTGCAGGTGCCGAGTGTCCTGTCACAGTTAACAGGAACAACAAACAGACAGTGCTGCTGCAACACAGCCGTGGTCTGAGTCACTCGTACTGAATTTAGGACTCAGTCTCCAGCTCAGCCTGGGCACAGCACAGAGCACATCCACCAAGCAGCCATGGACATCATTTATTCCTTTTAAATAGGTTACAATGATCTGTGGCAGCAAAACTGCCAGTCCAGCCACCCACATGCTTCCCTGCTGGCCTCTCAGCAGGGAGGAAGGTGTCAGTTCTGGGCAGTTTGAAATACAAGTGCCACCAACACCTTGTTGAACAGTCTCAGGTGGAAACTTCTCAACCCAAAACATTTCCAAGTTCCTTCCTTGTTTTCTCTTTTAAAATACGCAGGTACCATCTCATATTGGTGTGTCATTTGGAAGCAGGAAGGTTTTGTTCAAAACATGTCCAAACCAAAGAGTAAAGTCAGTCAAACTAACATCCATGCACAAGACCCTCAGTGCCCCTCAGGGGGGAACTTTTACCTTGTGTGAAAAGCCTCTCACCCAGCTCAAGCAGCAGGATACAGCACCTGGGGAAAATGGTCCACACACACTTGCTGTAGGTGGGTGCACAAGATGCCCTCAGTCATGCAGCAAGGCTTCCCTTAGCTCTACACACCCCAGCTGGCTTCTTGCTCCATCCTACCAGCTCTCAACACTTCCAAGCATTTAAAACAGCCAGCACCAGTTAAAACCCCCCAGACTGGGACTTGGAAGAGGTGGGCTGAACCCCCAGTGCCATGTCCAACAGGATGCCAGGTAACTCGGTGCCACTGCAACACAGTGGGATGATGCACAAGACAGGCGTGCTCCGACGGTGGGGCTGTTGAAAGGCCATGCTCTAAGGCAGGAGTGGTAGACACGCTGCCAGTTTTCATCTGCCTCACAGACAAACTCACACAGATTTTATTCCTTCAGTGCCTTTTTCCAGCCCCAAAACTTGCCAGTTCTTTCTCTTCCCTATCACAACCGTGCGATGGAACGCAGACGTGCTGCCAGAGCTGAAGAGAGATATTTAAACACCCAAAAACAACTAAGCCAAACCCTGCCAGGAGAACACTGCCCACCACCCCTCCCCACTCACCCACCTCGAAGCCCATCCACTTACACAGCAAGGAACATGGATCAGGAAATCAGGGTAGGACATACCCGCAAAGGAGGGGAGGTTACAGCTCCCCAGTGCAAAGAGCTTCCTACAAGCCCCAGTATGGGCTCCAACAGCAGCAGGGACAGCAGGACCCACCTCTGCTCCTTCTATGAGTGCAAATCAGGAGCATGACCCAGAGATTATCTAATGGCATGGGCAGAACAGGCCAGGCAAGTTGGAATTTTTATGGAATTTTTAGATAATTTAACACCCTGCAGCTAACTCTGCTTGCCCACTCCCTGGTTCAGCACAAGCCAAGCACCTCTCCTCCCCATTTCCCAAGCTTAGCTTCCCTGGGATTCATGGCAGGTTGCTCCACTGCCTCCACCCAAGCCAGGGAAAAGCTCCTCCCCTGCAACTGGACTCTCTATGCTTTTCACCCCCCAAACTGTTGAGGGTCTTCAGTTCTGCTGCTTCCAATGCTGAAGGTCCCCCCAAGGAGAAGGACACAAGATCCAAAATCAGCCACAAATCTCTCCTTCCTCTCCCCCCACCCTGAAGATCTCATTTTCCATAACTAGGCAGTGATCTCCAGATGAGCACATCAAACCCCTTCTGTTGGGACCGCATGCGACTCTGGGGACCACGGACCTATCATAGAATGGTTTGGGCTGGAAGGAACCTTAAAGCTCATCCAGTTCCAACCCCCTGCCATGGGCAGGGACACCTTCCACTAGACCAGGTTGCTCCAAGCCCCAGCCAACCTGGCCTTGAACACTGCCAGGGATGGGGCAGCCACAGCTTCTCGGGGCAACCTGTTCCAGAGCCTCAGCACCCTCACAGGGAAGAATCAAAGGAATGTGCATCAACCTCCTGAAGCCAAGTGAGGAGATCTATCCTAAAACAGTACTGGGCCAAGAGAGAAAGCCAGTATATCAAACAGCCTCTGAGTCCCTGCCTAGAGGACAAGATACTTCCCAAAAGTATTTCCCTGTACAGTATTTGGGATTTCTAATGATGTGTCATTTGCCTTAGAACCATAAAATGGTTTGGGTTGGAAAGGATCTTAAGATCAGCTAATTCCAACCTCCTGCCATGGGGAGGCTGTCACTGCTGCAGGTCGCAGCTCCCTGAGGGAAGGACCGGTGTTCTCAGGGAGCGGCGTGCTGCCAGCACTGCATTCAGGCTGAGACCAACCCCAAGAAGCTCCCTGAGAAGTTCTCCAAGAATCATGAACTCTGTCAGTGACACTGGATCCTGATCTTCCAGCAGCACTGCGAGCCCCTGGCCCTTGGCCAGCATCTGCCAGGCTTGCTGGATGCTAAGCAGCCTTGGCTGAGGACAGCAGCCGGGAGAGGTGCCAGCAGACTCCTGAACACTTCCAACAACCTCCCCCAGCCCACTCCCAGCGGAGCACCACTGGTCTCCCAGCCCAGTTACAAGACAACAGCCTTCCCCCATGTTCTGATCCACTCTCAAAAGCTGCAGGAACCCAGAATTGGCTGCCCAGACCTTCCAGTTTTAAAATAACTCACTAGATGAGCTGTTCTGTAGAACCTGACTTTTCCCCTCATTACCCCTCATGTCAGAAGCAGATCCTCTTTACAAACACACAGAGAGCTGGGCACAAGCACCTGGAGGCTGACACCATAAGATAACACAAAGAACAAGCCCCAAGAACCACATACAGGCCCTCCTGTCTTTGCCCCCAGGCACCTTCATCCAGTGCTGCAGAGAAAACCCCACTATCCCGCACAAAGCCATGCGGCTCCAAAGCCAGTCAAGCCAATTGTCTGGTTCATCCCTCAATGCTTCTATCAGACTGGAAAAAGTTACTGCAAATAAACCATAGACTGGTTTGAGCTGGAGGAACCTTAAAGCTCATCCAGTTCCAACCACCAGGTTGCTAGATCAGGTTGCTCCAAGCCCCATCCAACCTGGCCTTGAGCACTGCCAAAGATGGGGCAGCCACAGCTTCTCTGGGCACCCTGTGCCAATCCCTGGCCGGTGTGTTTACACTCCATCCCCACACGCTACAAGCTGCATGCTGGGGACACTCTGATCCCCAGCATGTCACACTTGGAGCCTCTCAACCCCTGGAGATCTGACTGTCCAACTGATTCAAGAACGTGAGACAAACATGCCGTGCTACTGCTCTTCCATGTACAAGTTTGAGCCCTCAATTCCCAAATCCACCTTGCGCACATTGCTCTGTCTGGAGGTGTAGTCTGAAAACGCAGGCAGATTACTTAAGAGCATAACTACACACCTGCTAATGTCTGTGAGGTCTCCCAAGAACACATGGGACCACTATATTTAGAATTTAATAACTCCAGTTAGTGCATCCTCCTTGCTGAGGACCTGCCCACACTTGATTGCTGCAGTCCCAGGGGACCACAGGCCTTTGGCAGGAGTGGTGGGAGCCCGACTGGGCTGAGCCGTGCCAGGGCCATGCCATGGCTCAGACATCACACTATTGAACTTGCATCCATGATTTCCAGTACTTCTGTGCACATGGAAACAAGGGGTCTGAGCCACTTATTTCCTTGTTTAATTTGCCCCTATTAGCATGAAGAAATAAAATCAAACCAGAACATTGCTCAGCAAAGTGAGAAAAAGCCTCATCTAGAGTAAGGACAGGGTCAGATGTGGCAGGAGATGCCTTTTGTTTGCTTTTGGATCCCTGCCATGAAGTGTTTGGCTTTCTGGCTGGCAGCAGCCAGTGCAGCTAGGGTCAGGAGGCTCAGGTGAGGCTTCTCAAGGTACAGACATTGGAGGGAAGAACAAAACCTAGCAAAAATCTCAAGCAGCTTGGGTGGAAAGTGACACTGATTTCAAAAGCATCCTGTGCTTCAATCAACACATTTTTACTGCCATAATCAACCATGTGCAATCAAGGGAACGTGCTCAGGATCTGCAGGTGCACTTGAGCCCTGGGTCTGGGGGTGTTGGGGCTCAGGAGCACTGTGTGCGCACTCAGAGCCAGCCTGAGTTGCTGCACAGCACTGGGGCAGGGAAGCGCGGCTGCTTCATCTCCAGCTTGGCCATGCTGCACCATCCAGGCATGTGCAGAAGCTTCTGCTTGGGGAAGGCATGTCCGGCAGCCCCACACAGAACCCCACACAACAGCCACAATGACACAGCACAAACCACACTCCTGCTCTTAAACAAGTCCTCACTTAGCATCTCCCCAGCAGATTTGGTACCCTAGCTACCCATCAGAAATGACTCTTGTGTGACTAATGCCCCAGAGCTAGGCAGGCACCACAGCATCTCCCATTAGATGGGAAATCACACAATTCACCCTAAAACCCAAGGTCCAGAACAGTAGCAGGCTATGCAAGGGAGATGATTGGTGTGAAGCCCCAGGAGCATCTCTTCACTCCCCTCATGCCCAAGCCACATGCTTGCTCCCCATGTGGCACTTGGCCGCACACCAGCGAGCCCCATGGACACACTGTGCTGGGCAGTGCCTGCAGAACTTCCACATGCCCATTGCACTGGCACAGCAAATACCAGAGGGCAGAAACCAGGGTTACTGCCCACAATGCCAAAGAAGAGCAGAACAAAGCTCCTGGCTCAGCCAAGGATGGTTTCGTGTTTCCGGAGAAACTGCGCCAGGCTCCAAGCGAGTGGGGAAGAGGCAACTGAATCCTTCAGCCACCGAGTGAGTAGGGAGACAACAACAGCACATCACATCTCAGCAGCAGCAGCACTGGAAACAACAAGAGGGACTCGGGCAACAGACCCCCAACTTCTTTTTAATCTGCCGATACTCCAATAACCTTTAGAGGGCATGAGATGCTCAACACCCAGGGAAGAAGGCAAACGGGTATCATGGTGCTGTGTTTCCCCCATGTGTCCCCACACAGACCCACATCCTTCCAGCAGCAAGGAGTCACCATGTGCAGGTCAGCAGAGGGTTTGGGGACACACACACTGCTCAGGCTCTAACCCTCTGTCTCACCATGAGCCCACACAGAGAAGGGAAAAAGCATCAAGGGCTAGCCACGTCCTATACCACCCAACACACTGCCATTCCCAACACACTGCTCATCATTCCCCAGGAGAGGTAAAGCTACCCAGGCACCCAGCAACTTGCTTCATTGCAACTGTGTTGACATGCAAACCAAGGATGTGTGGGGCTGGCCCTGCTGCTTCCCACCACAACCCCAATCACCCTAACAGCAGCACACTCCAAAGGGACTTCCAGTCCACCAAGTGCCACCCATCCCCATCCCCAGCATGTTCCCCTCATCAATCCACCCCCCAATCGAGCTGACAATGAACAGCTTGTCTGCTGCCCAGAGAAGCCCTTTTTACACTGCAGCCTGTCCCAAAGCACCACCAAGACCCCTCCAAACCAGTCCCCTGCATGCCAGGAGGCTCCGTCAGCACCAGGTTCATCCCTACCTGTGAAGCCGCATCTTGTGCCTTTTCAGCCCAGGACTTGGCCCACAGCAGAGTGAGGGGCAGAGGGAAGAAGGGGCAACTGCAGCACAACCACCTCCTCCTCCAACCAGGAGACAGTGCAGTGGCACTACACAGCCAGCCAAGGCAGAGGCAGGCAGATACTTGCAGACATCTGAGGTGCAACACCGACACCTGGGACGTGTCCTGGGCAGGGGCACGGATGCCAGGAGCCTGCTGGAGACGTCCCACGGCCATGAGCTGCTCAGGAGCCCCTCAGGACAAAGGTGATGCTTCCTGAGCCCTTTCCATGCCCACAGCCCCCTCCCCAGTCCCAGGAGCCATGAAGTGAAAGCAAAGCCCTCAGACTGCATTTCCCAGCCCGCAGCCCCCTGGGGCACACACGGAGGCGGCACAGGCCACCCTGTACCTGCACTCCAGGCCACTACAGCAGCAGCTCCCGCTCCGCCGGCCGCGCCGCCCTGAGCGCAGCTCCGTCCTCGACTTCCTCAGGCTGAAGTATTCCGTCAGCTTCCCAAAGGAAGCCATGGCCCCCGCCTGCGGCCCTGGGCGCCGCTCCCGCCGCACGCTCATGCATGCTACATCCCGACTGCGCTCGCTACCCCGCGGGCTCCGGCAGCCACGGGACCAGGCAGGGAGCGCGGTGACCCAGGCACGGAGCAAGGCAGGAAGAGCACAACCAGGAATTACTTGTTGGAGGTTCACAAGGCGCTCCACGGCGATCCCTCACATTTGGAGGGTGGGAAGCTCTGCCTCCCTGAGCCAACTGCAGGCACCGGACTGCACGAGAGCGGCTGGCATCCGCGCTCTTAGATACTGCGACGCTGCAGAGCTGAATTAAGGGAGGAGGAAAGAAATAATACAACTCCTGATACGCATTCCCGCTGGAAAGGGTCCCTCAGTAGTAATGGCACATGTCTGTGAGCTCCCACGGCAAGTGGCCACTTGGCAGGGGAGGTAGCCCAGGGTGGCTGTGGTGGCCCTCGGCCAGGCAAGGGGATGCTCTCCAGATCAGAAGGTGATGAGAAACCCCAAGGAATCGGCTGTTCAGATGGCTTTCCAAAAGGTCTGTTCTTACGCCACAATAGGTGGAGAGGATCCCAGCTCGCTCCTCTTGCGAAAGAACCCCACTCGCTTCTCTTGTGGCTATTCAGAGTTCAGTTTTTCCCTCCTTCCCTGTTTCCAAAGGCAAAAGGCACCTCTCAGCCTCCAGCAGCACCTCCCCATCACGATTTTCCAGCCTGTCACCAAACACTAGTCGGAGATCATCTGCTCCCCAGGCTCCGGCACAACGCCTTTCTACAGCAGGCAGCAGAGAAAGGGATGCTCCAAACCCGAAGGGAAATCCTACAGCCAGCCTCCCGTGGTCGGGAGCTCTCAGCTCTGCATCCTCAGTGCCTGACGCCAGCTGGGCGGAGGGAAAACACGGGCTTCAGACCCCCCCCCAACACACACACACACACACCCCCCAGCCCCACAGGGCAAAGCCAGACCAAGTCGGTGAAGCACATCCAGGGCAGGGGTGTGTGACGGGACTCACACGCCAGGGACCCTCGGACACGGCAAACAAAACCAACGTTAACCCAGCTGGCGGAGCTCCCCCTGCATCCTCTGCATTCCTCTGTTGTGGATGCCATGTTAAAACACACACAACCCCCTTTCATTGCTATTTCCCTGCTTAGAGCCATCCACGGCAACCAGCCTGCGAGCACCGAGGGACAGCGGCCGCTGCCGAGCCCCTGCTGTGCGCCATGCAGGCCCCCTCTTTCTCCCCCCGCCCTCCGCTTCCCTCCTCCCTTATTTGCTTCCCTTTCCTCTAGGTTCCGGATCAGCTTCCAGCTCGGAATTCAGCAGCGGACGGGTTCGCCCCACGGTCACTGGGGCGGGCGGCTGGTGGCTCTCGGAGCCACTGTCACCATCCCTGCTGCAGTTCCTGGGGGGGTGCGGTGTGTGTGTGTAATTCCTTTGATCCCGCTCCCAGCAAAACAGACCCAACCGGTGCAAACCTGCACGGGAAACGAGGGGCTGACGGTGCACAAGGGGTCCCCAGGGACATAGATAGGTTCACGGACCTCCAGCACCTTCTCCATCTCATTCACACATCAGGAGGGGACAGCTCGGGCTCGATCCCCTCTCACAGATGGGGACAATCAGCTGTCTACCCGCTGCTCAGCACAACCTCCCCTTCATCTCCCACCTTCTGCCTCCGATGGGCTCCACCGCTGCCGGGGAGGGCTCCAGGGCGCTTCCTGAAACGGGTCCGTTTGTTGAGAGCGGGGCTGAGGCACCGGAGCCTGAGGCTCCTCCGAAGCAGCCCGAGCCGCTCACAACGTCGGGGCGGTCACCCTCTTATCTCCCATCGGCTCCCCGTTACCAGTGAAATGCAACACGTCAAAGGAGGTCAGAGGAGCCGGAGCGGAGCGGGCTGGGAAAGCAGCCGGGGGGGGGGGGGGGGGGGAACATAGAAGCGGGAGATGGAAGGGGCAAACTCTTGTTTCCCTGCTGGAGAGCGAAAGCACAACTTCGGCTTTGGGAGCAGCTGGGGTTCAGGCACACACACGCCTTCAGAGGAGGGCACCAGCACTTGTCTGGCAGAGATGATGTTACTGGCTCCTCAGCTATGCAAAGGCAACAGGAGAGCGGCTGGACCGGGCAGCAGCAGGCGTGGGGAGAATGAGCAGGGTTAGTTTGAATCCTTATCTCTCCTGGAGAGAATGGGAGCAGCGATGCTGCCCCGGGTATTCTCCTTTAGCATTTGCAAAGCAGAATTGTTAAGGGACAAAAGGGCAATTTGGAAGACTCTAGGACAGACAACTGGAGGATTAGCCAGACTGACAGACCCTCCACAGCAAGCCAGCCCTCCCCAGCACAACCCACATTCCAGGTTGGATGAGGCTTGGAGCAACCTGGTCTAGTGGAAGGTGTCCCTGCCCATGGCAGGGGGCTGGAACTCGATGAGCTTTAAGGTCCCTTCCAACCCAAACCACTCTGGTTTGGGATGATTCGTAACACCCCTCCTAGGTGAGCAGGAGCCATAGCTCTTTGCAGAGTGTCAGGCCTTCTGTAAGGCTGTGAAGCTTCCTGAGAGACAAACAAACAGGAGGAGGCTCTGCCTTGATGAAACACGTGCCTGCGTAGCTGGGGGTGGTGGGAGTCAAGGTACCAACACCTGAAAGATCAGGCAGGTCCACAAACACCTTCATCTGTGATCAAAAAGTGATCCTCCCAAAGGGACTGCTGCCCCACAGCCTCCCTAGTGCATCCTAGTCCCCCATCTGGCTAGAAGCAGACCCAGCACCACCTCCCACATCTCTCCTCTTTTAGTGTCTGGTTTCCTCTGGTGACCTGGGGCAAGAGAAGGGCTGTCTCCTTTCCCCCAAGGCAGAGGAACAGCCTCAGGTCCTTTCTTACTGAAGGAATGATGTGGCCAGGCCTTCAAGGTAGGGCTGTCACACTAGCTGGTCTCCCAGAGGAGCTCTATGCCTGTTATGAAGCAGCAGAGGCAATGTGCTGAGATAGATTGCTGGAATCTCTCTAATTTCCCATTACCAGTCTGATGTGATGAGGTGCACAGCCACGCACTCAGGGATGCAAGCAGCAGCTTCCCATTGCCACTTCATAGTAGAATGAACCACTCTAAAGTGAAACTGTAGTTCAATTTGCAGGATACATAAACTGATTTTTAAGAGGATCTCTGGAGGAGACTGTTAAAGCAGAAACCAAGACGTATGCAGCGTTGGGACTGTCTGTGTTGGGTAACGCACAGCACTGCTGCACACAATCATCACTGAGAAACTTGCACAAGCATCTCATACCCTCACCTGCAGACATTTTGGAGGACAAAACCCCAAGTCATGAACACAGCCACAGTGTAGGTCCATCTCACACAATCCTATACATATGCTTGTCCAGAGACCACCGTTTTCCATTTCAAAACCCTCCACACACAGTGAAGCCATCACAGTCAGGGGAACCAGCACCAGTCCCAGCCTGAGAATCACCACGATGCTTCTTCAGGCCAGAGGGCTCCCCAGGAGCAGTGAGCTGGGAAGCATCTCTGCCAGATTCCCTGCCCAGCCAATGTGGTGGGACAATCTGGGCTGCACTGGGAGGTGGTGGCCCCTGCTCCATCCCAGCAAGACTCCTCACAGTCCATGGTCACTGTGCTTTTGAGGAACCCATATCTTGTTGCATCCTTGTGGCTTCCCCAGGCAGCTTTTATTCTGATTACACTCCTCAAACATGGCTAGGCATAAGCAGGGAAGGGGGAAAAGGGTGCTCTTCAAAGCTGACAGCTTCTCCATCTTCTGCTGCACTGCCAGAGGACTCCAGCCCTGTTTCTCCAGGGCTTCAGTGTCACTCCTCCACACCAAGACCACTCAACACAACTTAAACCCACCTGCTCTGCTACCCTAGCTCATCTGGGGAGCTGCATCCCAAAGAGCCCAGGTGATGCTCACAAGTAACCGACCACTGGTGTCCAGGGTATGCAGGTAAAATGGAGTAAAGCTGTACTGAGAGTAGACACCCCACTGACAAGCAGAGCCTTGGCTGTGTTAAGGCTCCCTTTCCATGTGGCCCTTTCCCAGCCTGGCTGCTACTCGGAGAGCAGCAGCTGCCACCTCTTTGAGGTCCTCCAGCAACAGGGAAGATTGCTTGTGCATCCTGCTGCGCTCTGAGTCCCAGACAGCAGCTTTGAAATTAAAGTGGTGACAACAGCAGAACAGTCTAGGAAAGCAGAGAGCCTGTCCAAAGGAGGAGCCAAAACCTGAGCAGCGCACCAGGGACAGAGCCTGGAGCAAGAGACATGTCTACCTGCTCATCCTGAATGTCCTGTGGCCAAAGGCAACTGTTCCCAGAGCCAGTTCAGCAGGGGTCTGTGGGTCCTGGCAACCCAGTTCCCATCTGTTGTGGTCCAAGTCCCTCTCCCCCAGCGGGAAAAACGTCTGCTGAGATCCCAAAAACTGAGCAAGAGGAAGCTTCCTTAGGGACAACTAGTTGGAGAGGATTTCTCCTGAGCTGCCTTTTTATGCCAACAGGGGAGGAACCAGCTTCTCCCAAGTTACCTGGAAGTCAGCTGGAAGCACCACGGGGACCTCAAAGGGGGTTTGAACAGGAGTTTTCCAAACTCCTGAAAACTGGCCCCTAATGTCAGACATCACCTTCCTGCCAAGCCTTATAGAAATGAATGAAGAATTTTGATAATCACCATTTTTTCAGAGAGCAAGGTAAGTTTTGAGCACTAACTTGACCTGGTCTAGTGGAAGGTGTCCCTGCTCAGGAGCTGGACGATCTTTAAGGTCCCTTCCAATCCAACTCATTCCATGATTCTATGATCCCTTATTTCAAGGGACAAAGGCACTGTACCAGTCCCTTCAGGACACTGTCATCACACCATTGTGCGAGGCCCTCTCTATCCAGAAGCTTCCATGTAAGAGAAGTGCAGTGGGAACAGGGGGATCAGGCCACTGCTACCTCACATCCAACCCAAGGTATAGCAGCTGTAGCAGCAGCTGCAGCACCCAGGGTACAGGCTGAGTGCAGGATGTTTCTCCAACTCCAGCTCCTGGAATCAGCCACAGCAGCACCAAACGCACCCATGTTCATCAGTTCTTCCTTGGACAGTGGGAGCATTTGACACCACCATTTTGCGCCAGCTCAGACATTCCGCTGTGGGGCCCTATGGAAGTGCTACATTTAATACAGCTGTAATGAAAAGCAGAGTATACGGAAGGCTCTATAATTCCCCTCTAACTAGGCACTTTGCCTTAATTGTCACTTATATTGCATTACATACAAATTTCAGTGCTGATACCAAGCAGTACCCAACCACATCAACTCACTAATTTGCCTGGTGTCTCACTGCATTACAACTCATTTAGCACAATTACTCCAATTCCAGCAGCAAATCCAGATGTGCTTCCCAAGTTACACTTAAAATAACCTTGGTTTTAGGGACAGTATTGAATTACATAGGGGAAGCCTTCAAAGCCACATTCCTTTTGTGATTTGGGCCACTCTCCTGGTGGGAAGGGATGGTATCCAGAAGCACCTGGACAGGCTGGAGAGGTGGGACCATGCAAAGCTCCTGGAGTTCAACAAGGCCAAGTGCAAGGTCCTGCACATGGAGAGTCCAGAGGAGGCCACAGAGATGCTGTGAGGGCTGGAGCAGTTCTGCTTTGGAGCCAGGCAGAGAGAGCGGGCTGGTTCAGCCTGGAGAAGAGAAGGCTCCTTAAGGGGAGACCTTAGAGCAGCTCCAGTGCCTAAAGGGGCTACAAGAAAGCTGGAGAGGGGCTTTGGACAAGGGCCTGTAGGGACAGGCCAAGGGGGAATGGCTTTAACCTGACAGAGGGGAGACTGAGATGGGCTCTTAGGCAGAAGCTCTTCCCTGTGAGGGTGCTGAGGCGCTGGCACAGGGTGCCCAGAGAAGCTGTGGCTGCCCCATCCCTGGCAGTGTTCAAGGCCAGGCTGGACAGGGCTTAGAGCCACCTGGTCTGGTGGAAGGTGTCCCTGCCCATGGCAGAGGGTTGTGACTGGATGAGCTTTAAAGTCCCTTCCAACTCAAACCAGTCTGGGATTCTAGGATTCAGAGAAGCACCCAGAAAGCAGAGGTGCACCCATCACCAAACACTGTTGGGCAGCAGCAAGGTAGCTGCAGACCCCACCAAAGACGCAGGTGCTGATGCAGTAATTTGCCTGCAGCTCATTAGCATCAGCCCCTTTTCAGAGCAGCACAGGATGTGCACACTCATGAAATCCAGTTCCCTTTATGACCCTCTCGGATGGGAATTGCTAAATTATTTTACCTACTTTAAAGACGTTCTACCCGCATGCCACACTGTGCAGTCAAATCCCTCCACACAAGGACAATTACCTCCCAAAGCAGCAAGATCCCTGGTGCCTGCTCCTTGTTGGCAGCACAAAAACCTGGCTCAGGATTGCAGGGGAAAGATAAGGGCAGGAAAAAACGGACAGCAGCACAGCCAGCTGCAGGAGCCACAGAGGCCTCTACAGCCTTACTATAAAGAGAGCAGAAATTGTTTAGCCCCTCCTAAAAAAATATTGAGGTTAACAGGATTGAAGAAAGTATCAGACATCAGCACTAATGTGATGGGATGAAACACAGCAAAAGGAAAAAAAAAGGCAAGATAATTTGAGGGCATAGGAGCTGCATCTCACATGTGAGGGTGCTGTCTTCATCCATCACCTTGGCTCTGCCACCTTACCCATGGGGATCCACCCAAAATTCACTTGATTCTTTCACAGCCCCTCCCCACCCCGTTCTACCCAAGTGGAACAAACAGGGCACATGCCATCCCCCCATCCTCAGTCAGCCAGGGACAGATCCACCTCAGCACCCACCAATTAGAATCATAGAATGGTTTGGGTTGGAAAGGACCTTAAGATCATCAAGTTCCAACTCCCCTGCCATGGGCAGGGACACCTCACTCTAAACCATGTCACCCAAGGCTCTGCCCAACCTGGCCATGAACACCGCTAGGGATGGGGCATTTACCACTTCTTTGGGCAACCTGTGCCAGTGCCTCACCACCCTCACAGTAAAGAACTTCTTCCTTACATCCAGCCTGAACTTCCCCTGTTTAAGCTTGTCCTTTGTCCTCTAAATACCAGCTGTGGCCAAACCCAAAGTAAGAATTGGAAAAGTCAGTAATGTGATCAAGAGTTTAAGAAAATGGGAAGGAGAATCATTCCTGCAATCACAGCCCAGCAACCTTCGTCACTCTGTATTAATAACAATCAGTACGTAGCAAGCCGTCTCCGGGCTGGATTATCCCAGGACTACGATCGATATGACTGCCGGCATCCAGCAGCAGCTTCCAGCGCCTACCTGGATCTCTGAGGAGCAGCTCCCTCACCACCATCAGACCTATGGGTGCTGGCTTAGCAAGCACAGAAACCCTACGGCACCCCAGCTCCTTCCCCCTTCCCCAAAGGTGCCAGAACTTGCAGTGGAGAAATGGACAGTCCAGAAGAGGTGGGAAGGCATGGGGGGGGGGGGGGGGGGGGTTGTGCCCAGCTGCCAACCCGTGTTGTAAAAGCACCCCAGTTCTCCCTTCATGGTGTTCTCTCCCCACTTCTCCCAGTGCCACACATACACCATGGTGGCTGCTCTCCATGCCTTTGCCATAAGATGCAGCTCCAACGCCCTCAAACTATCCTGCCTTTGTTTCTCCTTTTGCTACCTCATCACTGGGACGATGAGGTAGCAGCCATGGGCTGGAGACACAGGAATATCATTAACTGCCAAGCCAGGGAGGTCACTCATGAGCAAGAGAAGCCTCCAACCTGCTCCCTTCTTTGAAGTGAATTATGGATACATGCAACAACCCCGCTGGGAAATTAATCATTCTGACCTCAAGCTTCCCTCTGACTGAAGCCCTTCCACTCATCTTAAAGACACAGCAGCATAGTCTTGAGCAGCTCAGCTCCCCTTTCCAGGGCCTCAGGACCCAAACTGCTCCAGAGCCAAGCCCCAAACCAGTGGCTACCCAGGAGGACAGGGGATCTGCATCCTCCCCGCTCCCAAAGCAACACCACATCCCTCCAGGAGCACAGAGCTCCCCATGACCTGGGATACAACCCAGAGGGGTACAGGCATCCTCAGCATCCTACAAAAGGCACCCACATGCACCAGGGAAGCGCATTTCTCCTTCCAACCTTTTCCTTCTTTCACACAGTAATTATCCCATTTCTGCATCAAAGAGTCTATTAAAATCTCAGCTTCTTTCCCAAACAATAGATTAACATAATCCTCTTACAACACAGTGCCTGTTGCAGTCAATGATTGCAAACTTTCAAGCCTGAAGTCAAATTTTAACTTTTCATGTCAAAACTCTGAAGAGCACAACCATCAGATAGACAGGGATGCTGGATTTATCCAGCACAAGACTTTCCGCTTAAAGATTCCCCCCCAGGTTATAGCAATTTAATTAAAACAAAGTAAAAACAAACCTCTAAAAGTTCCAAAAATGCTAGTTGTAAAATTAAAACCTCCAGAACTGCCAAATAACACCCAAGGGGAAATAAATACTGCCACTTAGTTCAGTAGAATAAAAACATGGACCGACCACGGCATGTTGTGTCCTTCAGAATAAAAGCGAAAACATGCAAAGCCCCCACTGGGCAGCACAAAGACACAGATGGCCACTACCACCATCAAGACACCTCACCTGAGATGATCTCCAAGGCCACACAGCTCCAAGCCACCACTTTTCCTGCTCAGATCCTCACCATAAGGGGAGGAGGGAAAGACCCCTCAAAGAGCTGCTCAGGGGACAGCCACCAGCTCTTTAAGCCCTGAAGTTGGCGAGATCAACTGTGGCCTCTTGGGGCGCCAGGGAAGTCCCCAACCTTCCAGCTCAAGCTGCTGCACCTCAAGTCAGTCTGCAGGAGCCCTGAGGACCCTCCCTGCTTCCAGACCTCTTCCATACCTCATACCAGGCTCATGCTGTGAACACATGGTCCAAGCCCAACTCTGAAACCGTGTACACTGTGACCAAGGTTTCTGCTGCTGGGGGAAAATAATGGAGAGAGGGAAGGAGACCCTGCTGGCAGCCTACACCCCCTTCCTTCATCAGTGCTTCCCATCCTACCTTCACCTTGCTTTTGACCCAGTGGGATGCTGCCTTGGTACCAGCAGAGGGAAAGTAAATCCTGCAGAGTTGCATGGGCAGGGTGATGGGGCTGGGTGGGCTTGGGGACAGACCTCTGTGGCACACCGTGGGGCTTGCTGGCCCTGTCCCTCACCTGGGAACAGAAATCATAATCTTGGGAACAGAAAACTCAACACACCATCAGCAGAAACGTGCCATGCAGCCCTGGGATGAGCTGCTGAGCTGGTCTGGTACAAACCAAAACCCAGGCCAGTATACCCAGACTCCCTCAGTGCTCTGTGATGGAGCGAGTGGATGCATCCCATGGCAACTACTGGACCCTGGCATAAGTGAGGTGGCTCAGTCCAGTGTCTCAGGGGTCTGGACCTTTCCTCAGCACCCACCAGACTGTGAAGATGTGCCCTGAGAACCTGGAGGGGATACCATGCAAGCGCTTGCAAAGCATCCCAGGATCCTGCAGAGCCTGGACCATGCAAGGAGAGGCAGCATGAAGTACTGCATGTCCAGGATAGAATCATAGAATCACAGAATAGTTAGGGTTGGAAAGGACCTCAAGATCATCTAGTTCCAACCCCCCTGCCATGGGCAGGGACACCTCTCACTAAACCATCCCACACAAGGCTTCATCCAACCTGGCCTTGAACACCGCCAGGGATGGAGCACTCACAACCTCCCTGGGCAACCCATTCCAGTGTCTCACCACCCTAACAGGAAAGAATTTCCTCCTTATATCCAATTTAAACTTCCCCTGTTTAAGTTTTAACCCGTTACCCCTTGTCCTGTCACTACAGTCCCTGACAGAGTCCCTCCCCAGCATCCCTATAGGCCCCCTTCAGGTACTGGAAGGCTGCTCTGAGGTCTCCACGCAGCCTTCTCTTCTCCAGGCTGAACAGCCCCAACTTCCTCAGCCTGTCTTCATACGGGAGGTGCACCAGTCCCCTGATCATCCTCATGGCCCTCCTCTGGACTTGTTCCATCAGTTCCATGTCCTTTTTATGTTGACTAGATAACGAAGCATATTAAACCCCCCAAACATTTAAGTACTAATTGACCATACATTTAACCAAGGGTGTTTCTGCCAAACAGGGTCAAGGATCCACTGGATTCCTACCACAATTCAACACCCTCTCCCAAAGAGACCGTAAGGCAACACCTTCCTGAACAACCCCCTGGGTCTGTCAAGCTGTGTTTTGACACAGGGAGAAGGCAGCCAGCAGAGCCCATTGCCTGCAGCGTGGGGGAAGGAGGTCCAGCATCAGACACCTTTCCCAGCAGCAAAGCCCCCAAACCTCCAAACATGTCAGAGTGGCAAGAAAAATAACTCACATGCCCTGCACAGCCACTGCTGGGAAGCAAACAGGGAATAAACGCATCTTGTGCTTAAGAGATAAAGTAATTTGGGAATCAAAACTGATTCACCAGACAGGAGATGGTGGAGCACAAGGCATGGAGGTCAACAGTTCTTCAAAAGACCTAAACACCAGCATCATATAGGTGTCTGACACAACAGGCTACGTAATACATGTCCTGTGTGCACCAGTCCTCAAAGCAGCACACCCCCTAACACAGAGGTCACAAAAGCCTGAAATAGCCACAGAGATGTTTGTTCGTCGGACTTCTGTGAACCTTCTTCTCAGGCACAACATGTCCCTATGCCCAAGCAGGGGCACAACTATCACATCACCCCTCACAGGACCCAGCATCACGTTACCTGCAGGGTTGACCGGCTTCACTGTGACATACAGCAGCTGGTAGTGGCAGGGCAACTCTGCAGACACCTCTGTGAGCTGTGTCACAGCCTCCCAAACCAGCCCCAGCTGATGTGTCTGCTTTACCCTGGGCAGACCCACAGCACCCCTCGCTGCCTGGTGCTTCTAAAAGCAATAGGTGAGAGTCAACGGGAACATCATGACAGCACAACCCTCCCCCAGCTCCCTACTCATCTCCAAGTCCCCCGAGCTCAGGCAGCGCAGAAATTCAACTAGGGCAGAGACCAGCTCTCTGGACATGGGCCCCTGGGAATTGCCCCGGACTCATCACCGCTGGGCAGAGCTCAGCATTGTGCAGTCTCCAAAGAATTAACATTGGGATATACCCCCTCCCACAGGCCTGGAAGCAGAACTGAAGGTGCTGCTTCCCCTTCCGGGATGGGCTCAAGATCTCTTGGGCTGCACATTTGCTCCAAGACCAGCAGATCCACAGCCTTGTGACAGGCTGTCACTTGCTGTGCACAGGAGTGGTTTCCCAGCTGCAATACCTCATCGGGAAAGGAGAGAAAACAAGAAAGAGGTGGCAAAAAGGAAGACTGCATCTTACTCCATGCTGTAACAGAATCCCAGACTGGTTTGGGTTGGAAGGGACCTTAAAGCTCATCCAGTTCCAACTCCCTGCCATGGGCAGGGACACCTTCCACTGGAGCAGGTTGCTCCAGGCTCTGTCCAGCCTGGCCTTGAACACTGCCAGGGATGGGGCAGCCACAGCTTCTCTGGGCACCCTGTGCCAGCGCCTCAGCACCCTCACAGGGAAGAGCTTCTGCCTAAGAGCTCATCTCAGTCTCCCCTCTGTCAGGTTAAAGCCATTCCCCCTTGGCCTGTCCCTACAGGCCCTTGCCCAAAGCCCCTCTCCAGGTTTCTTGTAGCCCCTTCAGGCACTGGAGCTGCTCTAAGGTCTCCCCTTAAGGAGCCTTCTCTTCTCCAGGCTGAACCAGCCCAGCTCTCTCAGCCTGTCCCTGTGCTGGATGCCTCTGCTTTGGTCCCCAGCTCGCTGCACTTCAGCCACATCCAATGCCAGACCCTTAAACTCACCTCAGTCTCCGCTTCCAGCAAATGCCTCTATGAGCCCTCATGTGCTACCCACAGATAACGCCAGCTTGTGCCTGGGGCACATAGGTAAAACCCCTCACTCCCCAAACCTCCAAGAGAAATTCTGGACAAACAAATCCCAACCCCACCAAACTCAGAAGCCCTCACCATTCTCTTCAGAGGCTTTCTAAAGCACCTGAAGTCTGACCATGACAGCACCCAGCAACCAGCACCCATAATGGCCATGGGCCAGCACCTGTTGCTGTGCACCGTTCAAGCTGCAAAACAGTCTGGTATTTTTTCACCCTAATATCCCCAGGCTCTGGCTAAGCTGAGTGATGTCTCAACTCAGCAGTGTCTTTCCATCCATCCATTTTCCAAACAAAACTCGGTTTTGCCTCCATCCATGCTCCCCTTTGCTATAGGATCCACGGCGGCGGTACATAACAATCCATGCTGGCAAGAGATTTGGCCACAAGCAGAGCAGGATGGGGCTGAACAGGTCAAAGCCTGGGTGTCTGCTTGGGGCTCAGAGCATCCCACCGGCTGCTGCTGAGAGAGTTCTAAAAGCTCTTCCCTGTGAGGGTGCTGAGGCGCTGGCACAGGGTGCCCAGAGAAGCTGTGGCTGCCCCATCCCTGGCAGTGTTCAAGGCCAGGTTGGACGGAGCTTGGAGCAACCTGGTCTAGTGGAAGGTGTCCCTGCCCGTGGCAGGGGTGTTGGGTCTGGATGAGCTTTAAGGTCCCTTCCAACCCAAACCAGTCTGAATGATTCTGCGATCTCTCTGCCTGGCTGGGCAGGTTTGGGCAGTGCTGTACATGGGGTGAGCACAGGAATGCTGCTGAGCAGGGCACACTCCTGGTCCCCACACGAGCAGGTTACAGCGGGTGTTCTGCACCAGGGAAGAAACCTCTCACTCTGCAGGAGGAAAAGTCACCAAACCAGCACCACCATGTCCTCCCCAGCATGCTACAAACAACTTGGCATCACTCCTGCCACCCCCGGGGGTGCAGAGCAGGCCCTCCACATATGCTATGGGAGACAAAAAGCACACCTTTACACACACACACACACACACAGGAAAACACATTTTCGAAGAACACTCTGCATCTAGTACATGGAGCAGGAAATATGTAAAACAAGCAGTGAAGTACCAGGGGACATCAAACTGGTTTCACTTCCACCACACACATCCTGTGGCAGGCCAGCACTGGACAAGAACCATGAAGATGTGAGCTGTGACCAGAGCCAGACCTGTGAAAACCACATGGATGAATGCACTTGTTAACAGCAGGAGGAGCCCCACAGGACTCAGGACTAAGGTAATAGGGCAGCTCTGGCAGTTTAAGCAGCTTCCACATTACACTCACTTCATGAGCCCAGAGGAGTGGAGTGGTGATATGTGTGACTGACCTGCTGCATCAGGTACCACTGCTTGGGAGATGTGGTCATGGCCCAGATCTCTCCAAATCACCTCCAGAAGTGGGCAGAGAGTTCACCCCAGGAGCAGGATAAGGGCCGGTGCTCTTCTGGCCCTGGTCTAGGCCCTGGCATCCCAAGAGCCCAGCCACACAAGCACACAGAGATGCTGAGAACTAAGACCTTCACAAGGCAAATAAAGCTAGGTAGCATTAAGATAAATACAGCAAAGATTCAAACCATCATCCTTCATCAACAGCCAGGCCTTGTGCAGAAGTAGAGCTACATGAGCTAAGCTGTGCAAGTCCAGGTTTAATACAGCTTCTTCCAGCCTCCCAAGCCTGAAGATGTCCCAGGCCATCCTCAACCCCATCTTTGCAGGTGAGCAGCATCCTGCAGCTGATCTCTGCCTGATTTGGAGATCTGTCTGTTATCTACCTACTATTTGCAGAGGAACAGGAGGAGAGATTGTTCCCTATTAATGTACGCTCCAGGCAGTAGCTTCAAGTCTTTGATTTACTCTTTTACAGGTCACTGTCTCTGTAAATGTATATCAAAGGCAATTGCCAGCACAGTCAACAGCTGTGCTGGTGGCTGGGCATGAAAAATGAAAGAGGCTTTCCTCCCAAATTACTCCTGCCTTGGAGAAACGGCTGTGAGGACACAAAGCAGGAGAGAGGAAGAAATGAAAGGTCAGAGCAAGTGAAGGCATGCAGCAGAAAGCAACATGGAAGCAGGTCAGCAGGAGCAGGCTGGGACAGTGAGAGCTGGATGAGCAAAGTCCTCTGCCTCCCTGCCCCACAGCTCAGCATTGTGTCAGCTGATTGTCAAATAGTGTTGGCTAAACTAAGCTCTCCAAAACTGTCAGCACTCCTGAAATGCTTAAGGAAATAGGACAATCAGGGATTTTTGAGGATGGGAAGAAAAGAAAGGCAGAAGAGACCTGCTGGAACATGGCCCTTGGTAGTGATCCTGCACCATGTTTCAATTCTTATTCAGTTTATTCACCCTGCACAGCCCCAGCTGAAGTGACACAGGCACACACAGCACAGAGGAACCTGCCTGCCTTAGCACACAATGGATGTGGCATCACAACAAAGCACAGAAAGAGAAGCAATGCAGCCCTTTGCCACCCCAGCTCCCCTCCAATGGCTCCAACTGCCTCGGCTGCAGCTACTCCGAGGAGTAAAGCCCTGGGGTACCATTAGGGCTGTGTAAGAGATTAATAGCAAATGCAGGGTGTCTGAGTGTGCTCCCTTAGCAGCTTGCTGGATTAAAGATTTAATGCAATGTGTCCCTCTGGAAGAAATTACCCAGGCTATTAGGAAAGAGGCACCTCTCAGCTGATGAAATCCAGCAATGGCTGCAGCAATATGTGCACACAACAGGCTCTGTGGAGCAAAGGGAAAGCTGCTCTGCTCTTGTGAGCCCTTTTTGGGCAGAGGAACCAATGAGGGAAGCAGCAGCTCCATTAGCAGTAAAGCAAATGTGCAGACACAGCTGTGCCTGGAGAGCAAGATGGGCCCTGCTTCCAAGGGAAGAAGTAGTAGGCTCAGCAGCAATCCCACAATCCCTGTTTCCCACTGGCATTCCTCAGGAGGCTGCTGGAGCTGGGACAGCAGGGGGCCTTCAGCATCTCCCAGGGTCTTGCTTCCCAGGGAAGAGTGAGGGACATGCCAGTGCCTCCACTCCCGAAGTGGCACCACTTTGGGAATCCAGGGTATTAGCTAATGCTTGCCTGATGCACAAACAGGAATTAACCCCAGGTTCCTCACCCAGGGCCGGCGGGACAGGAGGAGCACAGGCTGTCACAGCAACAGGAACAGACATGCTAAAGCATCTTATTATCTGGGGGGGGGATAACCACACAGTTTAACACAGTGTTACTCAGGGTGTAGCAAGTGCATCTTCCTGAGAAGCAGTGTGGTGCTGCAGACAGCAGCACTGGCTCCAAACACAGCTCCAGCATCCCCTTAGTATTCAGTGGCTTCGCCACAAGGGAGCCTACAGTAAAAAACATCAAACAATCAAAGGGAACAGGCACAGGGACACAGCTGACAGCAGAGCTGACATCAACATCCATGATTCCTTTGGTGGAGCAAAGCCTCCCACACAGCAGGAAGCCCATGGAGATCTTATTTCCAGGTAAACTGTGCCAAGACCCCTGAGCTCATTCAGCAAGGACCATGGATGCACAGCGCATTCCCAGGTCCTGAGTGTGACCCTGGTAAGAGCCAGAGAAGGGCAGCCACCCACATCCCTGGCACTGCTGAGCTGCTCCCCGCACTCAGAGCTACCAATTTCCACCCGTTCCCAAGGGAAGCCATCAGTTCAGATGCTGTGCCAAGCTCCATGCCACAGAAATCTGGGCACCTTCACAAACACACAGGGCAGGCGACAGGCACAGCTCTGCAGAGCTCCCCTTCCCCTCCCAGCAAGGGTGGCCCGTGCTGGATAACACCCACTGCAGTGACCCTCACATTGAGGTTGACTTCCCACATGCTGCATGCACCTCAAAGAATCCCAGACTGGTTTGGTTTGGAAGGAACCTTAGAGCTCATCCAGTTCCAGGTCCCTGCCATGGGCAGGGACACCTTCCACTAGAGCAGCTTGCTCCAAGCCTCGTCCAGCCTGGCCTTGAACACTGCCAGGGATGGGGCAGCCACAGCTTCTCTGGGCACCTTGTGCCAGCGCCTCAGCACCCTCACAGGGAAGAGCTTCTGCCTAAGAGCTCATCTCAGTCTCCCCTCTGGCAGGTAAAAGCCATTCCCCTCCCAACTCCAGACTTTCCCAGCTTCCCATCACAGGGTGAAGCTGAGCCACTCACATATGCTCCAAACCCTTCCTCATGCCCTTTAAGCCCCTCACATCTCAGGAGCTTCTGTAGAAGCTGAAGGTAGACTTACAGAAGAAAATAAAAGCTTACATTCAGAGTTGCTCTGGTCAAAGCAAGGGTGGCCACAGCTTTCCAAACTCCAGTGACAAGCTGGACAACTCAGGCAGCAGAGATGCCTGTGAAGATGACTTGGTTTGAAACACCAACTCTGGCAACCTGTGCAGGAGACATAGTCAGACATGGCACCACACTTGGGCTCCCTTTGGGGAGCACAGTGACAGGAGTTGCTTTCCAACATCCCTTGGCTTCCCCAGCCAGCTCCTTCAAGGGTCCCAGGGGGTTCAACAGGCAGAGAAATGGGCACCAGCAGTGAAGCACCTTCTCAAAGCTGTGGTGCCCACTATTCAGCACGCTGCCCATGCACCCTGTGCACATACAGGGTTGATTTTGGGGGCGAGCTTCAGCCCCTGGGTCACTGCACCCCGCAAGTCAGCACCAGCAGATTCATTCTTCCACTCTTCCCATGGGACTGATTAGTTGAATGTGTCAGCTTTGAACACTTCCGCTTTTTGGCAGCTTCCTTCAGCCTAGGAGTGAGCACACAGCCGGGACCCACAGCTCAGATGATGAGCAGATATTTGCAGGTGATTAATGAAATCATTTACTGGTTATTGCAGTGATTCTGCCAAAACACAAGCAAAAAGCATCATGGTCACTACCAGCAAACCTGCCAGTTCGCAACAGGTCAGGGAAGCAAAAGTTTCTGGTGTTGCCTTCTAAGATGTAGGTTTACAGGACCCCAGTGACTAGCCCAGGCTCCTCCTGTCAGAGCTATGCCTGTCCCAGGTACAAAGGTGTCCAGCAAAATCTGTCTCCTGCACAAACCCTTCATAGAATCACAGAATCATAGAATCACAGAATCAACCAGGTTGGAAAAGACCTTTCAGATCATCCAGTCCAACCATTCCTCAGCACTGCCAAGGCCCCCACTAACCCATGGCACTGAGGGCCTCGTCTACACGGTTTGTGAACACTTCCAGGGATGGTGACTCCACCACTGCCCTGGGCAGCCTGTTCCAATGCCTGAGCACCCTTTGGGGAAGGAATTGTTCCTAATATCCAGTCTAAACCTCCCCTGGCACAGCTTGAGGCCATCTCCTCTTGTCCTGTCATTTGTTCCTTGGGAGCAGAGAGCAGCCACCTCCTGGCTCCATCCTCCTGTCAGGCAGTTGTAGAGAGCAATAAGGTCCCCCTGAGCCTTCTCATCTCCAGACTAAACCCTCCAGTTCCCTCAGCCGTTCCCCATCACACTTGTGCTCCAGACCTTTCACTAGCTCCATTGCCCTTCTCTGGACCTACTCCAGCACCTCAATGTCTCTCTTGTAGTGAGGGGCCCAGAACTGAACACAGGATTCAAGCTGCAGCCTCACTCATGTAGAGGAACATTCATTCACTCCTGGAGTTTCATGGCAGAGGTGCAGCCAAGGCTGCAAGTATATCCCCCTTCCCACAGCTGCGTCCCGGTAACCCTCTGAGGTGCAGCTCAGGTCCAAAACCACCAGCTGACCCCCCTGCTGCTGCTGCTGCCAGCCTCATCACAGTGTATCCTCCCAGAAGACACAGGGAAAGCAGAGGAGCAAAGGAAAAACTGTCAACCTGCCCTAACTCTGCTGTTAAACAGCGAATCCTCTTCCTTCAGCACACCAAGAGCCTGCGGAGATCAAGGAAATCTATTCCTTCATACACTCCCCAGGGCACAGAGCTATTTGCAACCTGAAATATAGTTGCTGTCAGTGCACATCTGAGGAATATCCTGAGCACAACAGTGTGGCTTTAAAGGCAGAACCCAAACTGCAGGTTCTTGCATGCTCCCTCCAAAGTGGGCCCAGACAGGAAGAAAGGGGGATGCGGACATGGCAGCAACATCCACCCACCGGGACAGAGACCAGCTCTCTGCAGAAACACTGCTGACAGATCTTCTCCACGGGACCCCGAGACCCTGCAGGCAGGAGGTGTTAATGGAGAGCACACACACACACACACCCCGCAGTCCTGAGTCTCCATCTCATTTCCAAGGATTAGCCTTGCCCAGCCAGGGCCAGCACCTCTGAAAGAAGAGTTTGGATCAGGATCACACCTTGTCATCCTGACAACACCAAATGAGATTCCTGTGCAAAGCATGTCTCCATCTCACACAGTCTCATTTCTCACAGCAGAGATGAAAGCACCTTATTACAATTACATTTGTTATGTCCTACCTGTTTGGTGACTTTGACGCCTTAACCACCACCTTCTGCAGAGGGGCTTTTTGCCCTCTTCCCAAAGCTGCAACCCAGGCTGAACCAGCCCAGCTCTCTCAGCCTGGCTCCAGAGCAGAGCTGCTCCAGCCCTCGCAGCATCTCTGTGGCCTCTGGACTCGCTCCAACAGCTCCACATCCCTCCTGTGTTGTTGCCCCAGAGCTGCAGCATTGCAGGTACTTTAAGACACACATGGACAACCAGACCCCAGAGGAGGGCAAGGAAAAGCCATGCAGGGGGTTGCTTCCTCTGCCTGAGGGGCAACACACAGCTCCAAAGCTGTATCCCTCTGTCCTATAGCAAGAGCACCAAAGCCTTGCTGGAGCATGAATATACTTGCAGCAGCAAGGTGGGGGTCCATGGCAAGCATCACACCCTGCACACTCTGCCTGTGCCCCCAGGCAAGGGGGACACAAACAATCCCAGCATTGAGAGGCTGCTCTGCTCAACCCATCCCATCTGTGGCAGACAAAAACGCTGCAGCTGATGAGGAGCCCTGCCAAGGCGAGGTAGACAACCCACCCTTTGTATCTGCCAAGGCAAAGTTAGCTTTGGGGAAAAGGCTCGATAGCTCAGCAACCAGAGCCTGGGCTTTGGCTGCTTTCCACTCAGTCGGTTCCAGCCCACATGCAGATGACAGCAGCGGTCCCCAGTGCTCCCTTTCTTGTGCCTGTCCCACTCACGGGATGAACTCGGGTTCCCACCACAGCTCCTCCCTCATGCAAGGACCTTCGGCCCATGAACACACACTCATAGTGACAGGAGGAGTGAGATAAGGGGGTTCGACACATCCCAGCTTAAACCCATGTATCACCTGGGGCTTGCCTCCAGACCAGCAGAGAGCTGGGGACTCGAAAGTTTTCCTCCCCCAGGTAAGCCAAGCAGGGTCAGCACTTCTGCCCTCAGATCCGGCCCATCCTGTCCCTTCCCAATGCTTGAACTTCCCATCCATGCCAGCAACGATTTCCATATGCAGAAAAACAAAGCCGCAAGGACAGCAGGTTTTCCCTTATTTCCTCCCTTCCCCGGCTCCAGGACCAGAACCACTGTGCTGCCTCCAGCAAGGCAGCAGCTGTCTGTCCCCACAGCACAGCACAACACAGCACATGCACTGTGCTCACTGTGTTCACCTCCACGCCTGGGCAAACACCCTCAAGTGATCTCAGCACAGATCCCAAAGGTAGGAAACATTTAGCGGTGGCCACTGATGGCTTTTGCACAGCCAGGACAGGACAGCCCAGCCCAGCAGATGCTTCCCAGGGGAACCTCCCTGAAAAAGGCAAATCCTGTCTGCAACTTAATGGGAAAAACAAGACCAGAGAGAAAGGGAATCAGATTTTTTTTCTCACTCTGGAAAGCTGACAGCATGAACTGACATTAAATACATGTATTTATGTATGGCTGTGACCGCTCACCCCTGCAGCGAGGCACAGCCTCTCCCCATGGGCACGGGTCTGCTTTGCAGCATCAAAATGGAACAAGGCGTTGTGCATGCTGAACGCTCACATTGGAGAGCCCTGCACAGGCTTGGCTTGCCCAGACACCAGTACACTTCCTCCTCTGCCAACCACTAGTGAAAGACAGGGAGCAAGGCACAGCCTGACTCACCCTATGGCAAGGTCCATCCTGCCCCTCATCTCAGGGTGCACAGCAGCTCCCCCGGGGCTCCTGGCAGCTAAGAGATGGTGCGATGCAGTCCTCCACGCCCCACCATTGCTAGCCACCTTGTGCTGCTGGAAGAGGAGAGATGGAGACCCTGCCCGCTAATGGGACAGACAGAGCCCAGCACAACCTCAGCACCTAAACCAGAGGTGAGCAATGCCCTGAGGACAACCACATGCCCAGCATGGTTGTGCTTCCCACCCAAGAGACACATGGTGTCCCCCCCACCGGGGGACTTTAGCTCATCACCTCCCTCAGGACTGAGTAATCAACTCAGTTTAAGAGCTGGCAGCAGCCAGAAGCCTAGGCAGGCTGATGTAGGAGCACACCCTCTGTCAACATAGAAACCTTCTGGGTACCTCTGGCAGTAAACTGGGATGCACTGTCCTGTTTCTAAATGATTATCAGTCACTGGATTGACAATGGATTACATTAGCTAGTGGATTACATTAATTTCTTACTCAACAGTAAAAAGTAGATGCATGAGCAAGAACTAGGGCTTCTACTTCCATATATCCTTCCTCCCCTCTGTTTGGCACTAGCAGCCAAAACGTAACAGTGCTTCCTCCTGACCTCAGTAAACATGCCTGGCTTGGCAAGAGCGCTCGGTGCATTTACTTGCTGCCATGCTGACATTCCACATGGATGTCTACTCATTAGCCTGTAACCAACTGCACGGTAAGAGAGGTGAGATGCCCTGTTCAGAAGCCAAGGCAGAAGTACGAACCTCCCATGAGGAGCAGGAAACTGGTGTGGATCAGTCACCCTCTGGAAGGTGGGAAGAAACCCACCACCACACACAGAGGCTCTCCATGCTCTGGGCTAGCCTGCCACTCAGAGAACATGGAAAGGGGAAAGAAAAGGAATTAGTGGGGTAAAACCATCAGCAGACACTGTTGTTGGGTGAAGCTTTGATGTCCAAGGGGAACACTAACACAATGGGACCCACAACCCCTCTTGCGGCATGATAAGGCTACAAGCACAGCACCCACCAGGCTTAGAAGGATGCTCACTGCTGCCCACAGCCATACAGACAGCAAAAGCTCAGGGAGGACAGGAAAGTGCACAAAGTTATCAGGAGAGAAAGCTTCGGCACGAAGTCATCCTCCATTAGGGATAATAGAAGAAAAACACTCCCACTGAAGAGACATCTCTGTGCTTTTTTGCTCGTATCACAACATTGCTCCATTTTCATCTGTTTCAGCTCACAGCACCTCTGCTTTTAGCCTCCAAGCCCTAATGTGCATATCACTAAGCCGCCTGTTGCAGATTTACCCTGTGATAGAAAAATGCAGCTGCCAGTCTTCAGCACCACTGAAATCCAGACAAACACCTGCCGGGATTCAGTCTCCACTGTGAGACTGCAGGCTGCTCCAGCATTTATATTCGGGGCAAATTTGTCGGGAGGAAAACGTACAAAGAATGTTATTTTCAAATCATTATTTTCGCTTCACTAGAGTTGGACACTGATGCAAAATATCTGAAGCATGTCCTCAGTCAGACCTGCTAATCAGAAGCCTGCTCTCACCATGCCAGGACTGCGCTTCTCAATGCGTACTGATGCACACAACCAAGTGAAACGCTTTCCCTGGCTCCTGTTCCAGCTGTGGCTGCTGAAGCAGCTGCAAGCATCTGCCCAAAAATTATTTACCCTCAGAAAAAAACAGATCAGTTGTCAGGTGGAAGCCTGGAAAGCCCAGCTTGAGCTAGAAATACTTTTCTGCTTGTAAATTGGAGGCTGCAACCTCAGCCAAGTAGTGAAGGCTGTGTTTGACATGGAGAAAGATGCCAGGGAGATTTTATCTATGACACAGCTAATGGGGTTTGCCTTAAGCACTGAATAAATCTTCCAGCTCATTACCCGACATTAAGAATCACTTGGACAAATCGGGAGTTGGGAAGTCAAGCCTGCAGAGCAGCTTTTTAAGTTACCTTAAGATGTCCTCCATGCCCCCACCCCCCCAGTCACCATCACAACACAGCTGCACTACCAGTAACATCCAGAATGCAGGACATGTAATTACAAAACTGTTTCCTCCCTCATTTTCTAAATTCCCACTCCTCAGCCAAGATGAGTTGTGAAGGTCCCTCCTAACCCAAACCTGTGATTCTAAGGATGCTGCTTGCAGGTTTGGTCCCAGGGCCTTGCAGCTACCGTTTCCCAGAAGGGGATTTAGTCCATACACCAGGACATTAGCACTCGTGGCCAGAGATGCAGACCCCAGCCTACACAGGACCCCATACAGAAACAGTCCCCCTTGTCTTCTCTCAAAAGAGTTCAGCTCAGACAGTTTCAAGCCATTACATTTTTAGGCACCTCTCGTGCAGGATTTGCAGAGTGAGGATCGTTGGCCTGGCAACCACGGATTTTTACATTAATGGTTTGACTTCTTTGCATAAAATGGTCACAGCCAAGAAGAGTGCGGAAATAAACAGCTTCAGGAGGCTCCTTCAAAGAAAGGAAAGAAAATTCCCATCTGCCAAGAACAAACACGGACCATTCAGGCATCCCTGGGAGCTTGGGTTGGGTTTCTTGGTCTGCTCCCGCTTTCAATTCATAGTCACTGAAAGGGTTTTGTGCCCTTCACTATTGCACGTGCCACCAAATCTGCACCTTAATGAGAAGGAAGATGAGAGTTGCGCACTCACTGCTCAGGCATTTGCACGTGGATTCATACACAGGAGGAGGAAGCAGCAGCCATGCCAAGCCCTGCAGCCAGCCTGCCTCGTGGAGCTGGCATGGGACAGGACCTGCCATCCCCAGCAGCACACTGGCCAGGCTCTGTCCCCCCAGCCATCCCTCTGCTGATGCAAGTACACGGATGCTGTGTAAGAATGGAAAGCTTCATGCCACACCAGGCATGAGGGCAAATCCTGTCCCCCACGCAGAGACCCAGAGGAGCAGCCCCATGTCCCTGGGGACAGTACTGGTGTCCCACGTGCTGTACACCCCCTTAAAGAGGCTGCCCAGCTTCCCAATCGCCTCACCCTTCACAACAGCAGCCAGCTGGGAAAGATGAGAGTGAAAGCAAAGTAAGGAGAAAATTTCAGGTGAACACCTTATGTGGATTAAGAGCAGTGTCATAAACCATAGGCACACCATAGGCACAGGCCAGCTCAAGGTGGAGACCCAGCATGTGAGTTAAAGTCTCCCACAGGTCAGGGAGGGAGCAGAGATGCACTTGTCCATCGGGATGCAGACACACTGCTCATGGGACTGTACAACACAATGTCCTCCTTAATACCTCCAGCAGAAAGGCAAGACATCAGCCAGGTGAGGATGCACATACACCCTTTGAAGCACTTTTTCCCTTTTAGCTGAGCTTTGCGCCCCAGGGTAAGATCACTGGGTGAGAAAGCTGCTGGTCTGCTCTGGTTTATGCTCCCCAAGATCAGCACAGATAGCACCAGGCTGGCAGGACCTGATGTGCTACCACACAGAGGAATCCAACAGGAAGGATTAACCCCACATTCCTCAAAGGCATTTTTGAGGATTTTCAACTCCTCCTTTTGGAGCTCAGGGGTGGGAGCTGACAGCCAAGGTCTGCAGCAGACAAAGCCTGCTGCAAGCTCCAGCCCAGCTCTTCCCCATCTCCCCTCCACGCTGCTACCCAGCAGGAACTGGGATTGCCACAAAGTCCATGGAAAGGACTCCCTCTATTAGGATTGGCAAGCACTCAGGAACAAGCTACTCCCTTCCCTGCCAACTCCAGAGGATGAGAGGAAACTCATTAAGAGCAAGCTGGAGTGATTCTGCAGGCAGGGCAGAAGGAGTGGGCCATCCCAGGCACCCAGCCACCTCCTCTGTGCCCCAGGCACACCTCAGCTGGAGGGACCAGCCCACCAGGGAGCCAGGATCGTGCCATGCTACAACAGTCATGGATGATATGAAAGAGCCTTTGCATGCTGTTCTGTGCACAAACATGAATTCTCTGTCCACTTCCTACCCCTGGTGTTGCCAACAGCCCTGTCCCCAGCACTGTGTCAGGACATGGCTTCTGTGCTTGGTCATGGCTCCTCCAGGGGCACCTGCCTGTCATTACAGCATCAGGCACCGCAGAGCTTCCACAGCCTGGGGATTCCTTCAAATCAGGTTCCCCTGTCACAGAAGCAGAAGAGACCACATACAGAAATTTCAGCCCCAAGGAAAGCAAGCACCGTAACTCATACATCCCTGGGCAAGGCACCCAGGGAGCCACACATCCCAGAGCAGAGCACAGCTCACCAACAGAGCACATGGTCCCACAGAGCCGCTGGGGCTCTGCGCTCAACAAACACAAACCCAGGTCCAACCAAATCCCCATGTGCTGGCATGACCAGAGCACACCATGATTTTCAGTTTGGTCTCTCACAGGTGGAAGGCAAAAAGGGGCATCTCAGTGGCTGGCAGTGATTTCTGGCCAGAGCAAAGAACAACTGAGCCCATCATCACAACACACGGTGGCAGAGCCCTGTGGCTCACCAGGAACACCCCAGCATCCCAAGGAGCACCCAGCAAAAGAGCAAAAGAAGCAGGGCTATGTACTCCTCCTGCACCGGGGAACCTGGTGGCCACTGAGCCAGGCTGGGGCAGTACCGGGAAGCACAAGCGCTGTCCAGGTCGGTCACACAGAGGAAGGACAACCCGACGGAGGCACCATGAGTACCTCAGCACCCCATCAGCAACAATTTAGTTCCCAGATCCAACACGATGCTAACAGAAGCAGCCGGGCAGAGCTGCGCTCCCCCAGCACTCAGGGCCCAGCTCCCTGCAAGACTCCAGCATGTCAGAGGAGAAATCCTCTTTGCCTATGGGCAAGGGAACTGCATGGGGGAGTTAAAAAAACGCATCAAGAAACTCTTTGTCTACAAACATCCCGGCCGGGCGCACGTGCAGCAGGAACTTCCTGACGAGGGTGGAGGGGGAGCCTGAAGTTCAGAGACACCATTTCCGCCTGCAGCTCGAGCCGCTCACCGATTGTCCTCTAAAAATCAAAGTAAACACTGAAGAAGAGCCCTTTGATTTTATTTCTGCTGTGTCAGAGACGTTTCTCTGATAGGAGCCTCCTTTTGAATCACCAAAAAACGAGGAAAGCCAAGGCTTTCTAACATAAAAATCACAGAATCCCAGATTGGTTTGGGTTGGAAGGACCTTAAAGCTCATCCAGTCCCAACCCCCTGACACAGGCAGGGACACCTTCCACCAGACCAGGTTGCTCCAAGCCCCGGCCAACCTGGCCTTGAACACTGCCAGGGATGGGGCAGCCACAGCTTCTCTGGGCACCCTGTGCCAGCGCCTCAGCACCCTCACAGGGAAGAGCTTCTGCCTAAGAGCTCATCTCAGTCTCCCCTCTGGCAGGTTAAAGCCATTCCCCCTTGGCCTGTCCCTACAGGCCCTTGTCCAAAGCCCCTCTCCAGGTTTCTTGTAGCCCCTTTAGGCACTGGAGCTGCTCTAAGGTCTCCCCTTAAGGAGCCTTCTCTTCTCCAGGCTGAACCAGCCCAGCTCTCTCAGCCTGGCTCCAGAGCAGAGCTGCTCAATACATTAGAAAAAGTAAGACTGAAATATGCATGTGTGTGTATCTCACTTTGTTTTGCTCCCAACCCTTGTTCCTTGGGCTGCCAGCGAGGCCAAGCTCAAGCCCCAAATGGCCTCATGCAGCCAAGAGCACTGATGAACAGCCAGCACAAACTTCCTCACCAGGCAGCTGCTGTCATCAGAGCATCTTACTGCTTTGCCAGTTGTTTGTTCAGGTTCTTCCTCTACCACGGAGCTGCTGCACAAAACTGCAGGGTAACGAGACACACAATTACCTTCTCTTTTTCTTGACCTGCACTAGGAGTCAATCCAGCTTCAACAGCCCAAAGCTTCAGGAATCCTCTTACAAAGTTGCTTTTCTAAGCAAAACCCTGCAGGAACCAGCCCCACTACCCAGAGCAAAGCTTTTCTTCCTACATCCTTAATAACACTGTTTCTTTAACCTGCCTGCTCAAAACACAGACTGGCAGAAGAATAAAATAAAAATAAAATTAAAAATCAAAGAAATAAAACAAGGAGACATTTGGTTTCCTCATTTGAGTGCTCCAGCCCACTTCCCAAGGAAAGGAAAGGAAAGTCCCATGGGACATGCACCACACTGCCAAGGAGCCCCAGCCCCTGGGAATAGCACACGCCAGGAGGGACTGGGCTCCTGGAGTCCAGAGTTATCCATCCCAAAAGCAGCTCAGAGGAACAGGAGGACAACAGCCCCATGCTCTGCTGCCCTCCACCCTGCAGGGGGACAGGTGCATTAGTGATAACAGATTTGACAGAGCCCTAGCTCCATTACAGCAGCTTCAAGGGTGAAAAAAAGCAAAGGGAAAGGGCTTATCACTGCACACATCCTCCCCAGGGCCCCATGACCCCAAGAGTAATAAGGTGCGGTAAAGTAAATCAACACAGCCCTGGGCAACAAGCTGATAAACACACCATTAATTCCCAACCCATCCACTTCCCGGCTAACAAGTTAGCCCAACATGTTCACTTGGGGGCTTTTCCACCCACCCCTGGGCAATGACAGTGACCTGAGACTGGGTGCAGTCAAGTCATCCCCCTCTCCAAACACAACTCAAGCCCCCCAAAGCCCAGCAGGACTCTACAGCTGCAGATATATGTGAGCACCGGAGTACAGAAAGCACCATCATTAAATACGTCCTGTGCATGTGGGCAGGGGATGACTTTGCCACCGCCAGCCCAGGAGAGCTCCATCCTCTGCTCCCCCTGTCCAGGCCGCAGCTTCAGACCACACGCTCCAGCCCAGAGGGAGGACTCAGCACTGGTCAACCTCCCCAGCCTCCTCCATCATTTTCCTGCCCTAACAGCCAGGTCTAACAGAGGATGCCTCATTTTCCTCGGCCATCCAACTACCCCCTCTTTCAGCAGCACATCAAGCTCTGGTGACCTGACACCATCTCACACCACATAAAACCCACAATCAAATCCATGATGCAACTCAACACACACCCAGAAAAGAGAGAAAACAACTTTGCTGCTCATTAGTTCACCTGTGGGCCAGAAAAACAAGTCACACCACTAGAATTTGTGAGCAACAGACAGCGGCTGGCTGGCTACTGAGACGCCGGCACAGGTTGCCCAGAGAAGCTGTGGCTGCCCCATCCCTGGCAGTGCTCAAGGCCAGGTTGGACAGGGCTTGGAGCAACCCGGTCTAGTGGAAGGTGTCCCTGCCCGTCACAGGGGGTTGGGACTGGATGAGCTTTAAGACCCTTTCCAGCCCAAACCATTACATGATTCCATGACCTAGCACCCTCCACCGAAGCAGGGTGAGTTCTAGGACCCAGCCTGGGCTGAGCAGAGGGTGAAGCCCAGGCAAGCCACCAGTCCCACATGCCCAGAGGTGCCCAGCCAGCAACTTCCACCTCTGCTCATCCCCGTGCACTCGCTCCAGGAATCCCAGAGCCTGAGAAGCAACTCTGGGCACAGAGCTGGGGCCACACCAAACAGCAGTAGGGACATGAGGGGATCGACCCAGGGACTGACCTGGCCATACCTGTGCTGCTGGAGCACTGCTAGCCTGGATGGGACACTGCTAGGGCCTGGCTAAATGCTGGCAGGAGCAGAGATGTTAACCAGAGCTTTAACCTAACTGTAACCTTTGCTAAAGAAACTCAAAGATTTTGAACATCCCAGTTAAAAACTGACCAACAGTGGTGTGAAAAAACAACACTACCCTTACAGGAGGACCCACTTATTACAGCTGTAAACTTTTACAACACCCTTATTTGGCAGTGGTACCAGGATCAGCTGCAATGCCTTATTAAGTTGTGCAATTACCATTTTACAGGTGTATGGATTGATTGACTCAAGGCACATCTCCTGGGAACCCAGGAGATGCTTGTCAACACCCATCGCTGTCTGACTCGAGGCACAGAGGAACACTTTACTCCCTCAGCTCTCCAGTGGGAGTGAATCCAGTGGGAGCCATGGAAAGGCTTTGGCTTTCCTCCAGTCATCTTAATATATTCCAGTGTGCTTCCTATATTGGCATTAGAGGCAAATCAACGCAGTAACTTGTCAAAGCTGTCGGCACCACCACGGCTCCCGGCCGCTGCCTAGGACAGCACCTAGGGTAGGGCTGGGTGCTGGTAGTGCTGCCAAGGCAGATCCCATCCCACCACCTAGCAGCCTCCATAGCTGCAGCACTGCCTGCTCTCATGGAGCAGACAGGAGATCAGAGGAGCTGCCCCAGGACCCACATACCCAGAGGCAGTGCACACCCACCCTTCACAAGCCAGGACACGCTCAGCATTCCCTGGAATACACAGAGGAGGGCAAACCCAGCCCTCACCCTCCTGCCCTCCACATTAAGCTATGTGCAGGCAGTGCAACAGCATCCAGGAGGGGTAATTCCTAGGACCACTGTCCCAGTTAAAAGTTACCTGACCAGTTGTCTACATTTCTGTGCAGCAACAGGTTGCCCAGAGAGGTGGTGGATGTAGCATCCCTGGAGCAACCGGGGATCTAACTGAACATGCCCATGTTCATTGCAGGGGGGATTTGGACTAGATGAGCTTTGACATTCCATTCCAACCCAAACCATTCCATGATTCTATGCCAGCTCCACTCTGCACACTCTGAGGGTAGGGCAGGACCCTGTCCCAGGGGAAGCAGGACTCTCAAGGGTGACACAGGGGGGGAAGTGGGAGTAACTGAAGTGCCCAGCCAAGCAGCGACACACTGCCTTTCCCTGGTGCCCCATCCCTTAAGGCTCAGCAGCTCCAGCCATGCTGCGGACAGGATGGACCACTGAAAAGCAGGACAACTTTTCCAGCTCTGAGCCCCAGAACTTCCAGCTATTCTTTGTCTGCCACCAACAGCACATGTCTCCCAGCACAGGACCTCTTCTGAAGCACACTCACCTGCTCCTCTCCTCTTTCTAGTCCATGTCAGTGTGCTGCCCAGCGCTCGTGCCTGGCCCCGAGGCTGATCCCCAGCTCCACAGGGAGGATGTGCTGCCCGACAACTTTCCAGAAGCAGGACAGGTACCTCCAGGAGCAGGGACCTCGCTGGTGCTCAGGGGGATGGAGGAAGAGCCCAGAGTCAGGCATGGAGAGTGCAGGGCTGGCTCCGACCCTCCCAGTTCTGCCAAACCCAACGGCACACCCCTGCTAGGAGAGTCAGTTTCAGTTTGCAGACCAAACACCCCTCACATGGAAAAGCTACTTCCAAGGGACGACAGCTCCACAGGTTACAGAACAGCCCACATATCTGAGAGGATCCAGCTGGAGTTTACACCTCAACTGAAGCACAAATAGAAAGCCAACAGTCAAAAGAAGTTGAAAAATCTTCTTTTGCATCAGTATTAAAGGGAGGAAAAGGAGATCAAGAAGCCAAGATAAGATCAAGTGCGTGTTCTGTGAGCCTCAAGCCAACCTCAAAATTAAGTCCTGAGGAAGCAGAGCAAATTATTTTTGCCTCACTGAAAAGCTTTAGCTTTGCCTTTACTGATGCCAAGAGCATTCATGTTCAAGACTGAGTGTGCCCAAGGGACATGCTCTGTAATGTGCAGTTAGTGTGGTACAAGGCAGGGCAAGGCAAGCCCACTGCAGACCTTTCCTCCAGGGTGTCCCATTTCTGCATGGATGCTTGTCGTTTATGATGGGGTGTTCCTCCAGGGCAGAGAACAGGTTCACAGGTGCTTTTGGTCTCAAGAGCTACAGTTTCTGTGACCCACTGACCAGCAGCACCCAGTGCCCAAGCCCAGAGGCTCCAAGGAAGGATGTCAGTGTCACCACTTAGGGAAAAGGCTTTTAAGCAGGTTGTTTCATAAATGCAGCTAGGAATGTCTCTGCCTGGAGGTGAGTAGGGTCCGGTGCCCTGACTCACTGCTGCTGACGCACACACTGGCACCTCCAGCAGAGTTGGCTGGGCTGTAGGCAAGGAGATGTCATGGTGACATGGACTCACAGTGATTCTTGCCCAGCACAGGAGTCTTGCAGGATCTCCTGGTCAGCAGGGACTGGGGCTCTTTGTAAGAGCCACCACCATCTCCCCCACTCCCCTGCATCCTCTCCCACCTCCTCATGCCCCCCATACTCAACCAGGGGCCATCCTCACATGGGAAATCAACTTCATCTGCTCTGACTTCACCTGCTCCAGTGACAAGAGAGCTCCCAGCAGAAGCAGGTGAAGCCACAAAACCATTCAACTTACCAAGGAAAGGAGTAGAGAGGAGCAAGAGGCCACGATGCCACCCAAAGCAGTGAACTCAGAGCCCAAAGGCTCCAGCTGCCACTCAGACTCCGTCTACAACCACTTGGCAGGGCACATGCTCATTCCTGTGCTGGGCTCTCCCGGTGGAAAGCCTTCTGCATCACCGTTTCATCCTCAGGGAGAGAAGGGAAGAGGGATGTGAAGCTCAGCCAGCAGCACTGTCCCACCACCCCCTCACAAACACAAAGATCTCTTCATAAGAAACACATGAGAGGGCTGGTGTCAGCGCTGGCTCTGGGAGCAAAACACAGAGAGGGTCAGAGATCTACTATTAGAGCAAGGATCATGACAGAGAAGAAGGGAAGGAACCAGAAAAGAACAGTATAAATAGCAGCATTGTCCTTAGTTTCACAGGGCATCAGATGTCAAATATGATCTTTCCCTCAAGAGCTGAAGCCTCTAATTGATTCCCATCTGACTTTTTCTTATCCAGCAGTTGTTACCCGTCCAAACAAGCTGAGTAAATATGCTTTGCTCTGTCATTAAAGCTGGCAACAAATCATGGGCTTGCAACAGAACCAGTGTAAACAGCATCCTCCCTCCTGGACCAGGAGATCTCCTGTTCCCCTGACCTCCTCCCGCTGCTGCACTCAGTGATCTGCCAACCCTGGTCCTGGCACAGGGCAAAGATCTACATGGTGGGGACCACCAGCAGCCCCATGGCTTTGGGAAGAGACATTGTATATTCTGAAGGATTTGGGCTTCCAAAGCACCTTTGCACACCTTGAGGGAAACCTGACGCAGCTCAGACATCCAGCCTACAGACTACAACCAAGAGTCCTCACAGGAGGCAAAACCTAAACCAGGTAGAGAAAGTTCAGCCTGGCAGTGCCCAGAGACGTCTTACCGTTGGGCAGAGCTCAAGACTGTGCAAGTTCTTGCCCTGAATACATGTGTCCCAACTTTGGGGGGTCCCCAGCAGACCTCAGCACCCTCACAGGCCACAAACGCCTGGCTTTCCTGCTGTTCTACCCCAGCCTTCTCCAAAGAGACTGTTAAGGGAGACAACAGGAGCCTGGGCATCCCATGGTACATTTCCTTAACCATTCCCAGTATCCACAGCTATGGGATGAGGAATATCAGTGGGTATATCCCAAACAAGGCCTTTCTGGATCCATCTATATACCTGCTAGGCAATAATCTGCCCAGTCTCTTTCAAATGAGCCATCTGCCTCCACTACCTACTGCAGCACCAAGCTCCAGACACTTGATACCGCTGCAGTGAAGCGGTGCCAGCCTTCATCTTCTTTCAAACCCACTGGTTTCACTGCCACCTCCTAGTTCTGGTACTGAGAGATGAGGTGAGCAGCAGCCTTATCCAGCTCACCACCTTCATAGTTTTGGGAGCCTGGATCAGGTTATTTTTCATTCCTCTTTTCAGACTGATGATGGAGGCCCCAAACCAGGGGCTCCACTACTGAGTGTTCCATCTTTAATAGTCAAAAGGTGACCACAGAGCCCCCTTCCCAGTACCTATAAGACCTTTCTTCCAGTGCCTGAGCACCATCAGGAAGAAACACTAGAACCAAACCGCACTGGGGCACCAAACACATGGGACCAAGGGTGCAACTGTCCCAAGAGCATTGCACCACCACCAAGCATCTCACCACAGCCTGGACCTGTTGGCACATACCAGGCTCCACAAGAGAGCCAGCTGGAGCTTGAGGAAGCAAGGCACGTGTGTACCTCCCCTGTGTGCTGCTGGTGGTTGGATCCAGTTCAGAGGTTCTCAATCTTTCTGTACAGAGAGCACAGTGTCCTCCAGTGCAAAGCCCTCAGCTCACGCTCCTGCAGCTGACAACACAGCCACAACTCAAAGAGTTACCCATCCCGACATGAGATCCATGCAGCAAACACACCCACAGCCCTGCCACAGACCAGGCTGGAGTATCCCTGGGCAGCGGCTTCACCAAAGGCTTTGCTTAAACACTCCCTGATCCCAGTGTAAGCAATGGCTTTGCCTCTCAGCATTTGCAAAGCCCCAAAGCCCTGAGCTTGGAAAAGATCCAGAGGAAAAGGAAAAAAGGAAAATAAATAAAAAAGACTTGACATTTTTCAAAGATGATTGTTGAGAGTGAGAGAAACCTGGCAGTTTGACAGGGTCCCAAAAAGCACGTGTGGTTTTTAAACCTGAATGAGAACAACTGCAGAACTGCAGCTGTACCGATTGCAGCACAATGATCAGCACCCTCCAGTGAGGAGGGAAATGTGGGGAAGTACACGAAGGTGAGGAGAGAGGCCTGGAGCAGCGCTGCTCTGGAGAGAGGCTGAGAGAACAGAGTTTGTTCAGCCTGGATAAAGAGAAGGCTCTAGGAGACCTTAGAGCAGCTTCCAGTGCCTAAAGGGGCTACAAGAAACCTGGAGAGGGGCTGCCAAGGGCTTGGATATGTGAACCTGAAAAGCAGTGCAATAAAAGACCACATGTAAGGCAAAAGCACAAGTTTCAGAGAGCTCTTTGCTCAGGGAATTGCAAGTATTTGTAGTGTTTTATCCAATATGCCTCCATATTTGCCTAGTGCATAAAGATATATGAACGGGTAATGTACACTTAAGATATAAAGATTTTGGAAGACTTTATGTGAAACACCAGTGAGGCAGTGCTCCACACTGCAACACTGAAGCATCAGCAGGCACATGGGAGCCAGACTGCCAGTGCCACAGCACTGCCAGTGCCACTGCTCCTGTGCCCCTCAGGTCACTGTCACCTTGACAGCACCAGCCTAGGGAAGGCATTGTCCCCCTCTGCCGCTCTCTGGGGAGACCCCCCCTGAAGTCCTGATCCAGCTCTGGGGCAGCAGCACAAGAGGGACATGGAGCTGTTGGAGTGAGTCCAGAGGAGGCCATGGAGATGCTGCGAGGGCTGGAGCAGCTCTGCCCCGGAGCCAGGCTGAGAGAGCTGGGCTGGTTCAGCCTGGAGAAGACAAGGCTCCTTAAGGGGAGACCTTAGAGCAGCTCCAGTGCCTAAAGGGGCTACAGGAAACCTGGAGAGGGGCTTTGGGCAAGGGCCTGTAGGGACAGGCCAAGGGGGAACGGCTTTAACCTGACAGAGGGGAGACTGAGATGAGCTCTTAGGCAGAAGCTCTTCCCTGTGAGGGTGCTGAGGCGCTGGCACAGGGTGCCCAGAGAAGCTGTGGCTGCCCCATCCCTGGCAGTGTTCAAGGCCAGGTTGGACGGGGCTTGGAGCAACCTGGTCTAGTGGAAGGTGTCCCTGCCTGTGTCAGGGGGTTGGGACTGGATGAGCTTCAAGGTCCCTTCCAATCCAAACCATTCTGGGATTCTGTGGGTGTCCAGATCACATGCACCAGTTTGCCTGTATCAGTGACCACTATCCCATAGCCAGCAGAAGCCATCCTAGAGCACTGACACAGCACAGGCAAAGCAATAGCCAGAGGTGAGTGCTACCACTTCTGGGAGGTGAGGTTTGCAGCAAGCACCTCTGGAGCCTCCTTCAAAGTGTCCTCACCCTGAAGCCTCCAAAACTGCCCAACAGCATCACACCAGCATCAGGAGGGGAGAATATGCTCAACGCACACCAGGCACACTGCTGAAGGGGACTCTGCTATGGCAGACCCTTGCAGCATCTTTTCCCCCTTCTGTAAGATTTTCCCTGCCACATGCACAGCAGCTGTGACTGCCCATTCAGAGACACCTTCTGACCACAAAAAGAAAGAGCAAGACCACTGCCAGGAACTGCTCCTCAAGTTTCTGCTTCATCCTCCAAACCTCACTCACTTGGTTTGAGGCAATAACAAGCTCAACCTTAATACCTGCCCTTCCCCCCACAATAAACTCGTTCTTCCCAGACAGGAACCAACCACCCTGGGCAACCCAACTGCTATGTACATGCAGAAACCGGGGAAAGCTACACAGCAGAAGACGGTTCTGCAGGAAAGATGAAGCTACACTCAATAAATGACTGCAAGCCCAAATTACCACCTCCAAAAGCAAACAGAAAGCAATGAGACAGGTCTTACCCCCCTACCTCATGCCAAGGTGATACAACATAGAATCATAGCTTGGAAGGGACCTTAAAGCTCATCCAGTTCCAGCCCCTGCCATGGGCAGGGACACCTTCCACCAGACCAGGTTGCTCCAAGCCCCGTCCAACCTGGCCTTGAACACTGCCAGGGATGGGGCAGCCACAGCTTCTCTGGGCACCCTGTGCCAGCGCCTCAGCACCCTCACAGGGAAGAGCTTCTGCCTAAGAGCTCATCTCAGTCTCCCCTCTGTCAGGTTAAAGCCATTCCCCCTTGGCCTGTCCCTACAGACCCTTGTCCAGAGCCCCTCTCCAGGTTTCTTGTAGCCCCTTTAGGCACTGGAGCTGCTCTAAGGTCTCCCCGGACCCTTCTCTTCTCCAGGCTGAACCAGCCCAGCTCTCTCAGCCTGTTTTTGTACGGGAGGTGCTCCAGCCCCTGACCATCCTCATGGCCTCCTCTGGACTCGCTGCAACTCTTCCATAATAAGCTCCATGTCCTTCTTATGTTGAGGACACCACGACTGCACACAGTGCTCCAAGCGGCGTCTCACCAGAGCAGAGTACACATAATGTCTTCCCCCTTGGAGGCGGCCCAGCAGCAGGAGAGACAGCCCCACAGTACAGACCCACACCATGTAGTGGAGAAGAGCTGTACCAGAGCTGTGCTCAGGGTGTGTCCAGCAGGGGCTTTTAGTGTCTATACGACTTCTGTCCACTTCACCACAAAAGGAGAGGAGCTAGAAGGATAAATTTGAGCTGCAATAGGAGTCGCTAAAAAAGGAAAGATCAAAGGTCCATGATTTAAAATTAAGTAATTCAAACTTGGGCTATTAACATAAATTAAACATGCAAACCACATACAGCACTATGCTTCTTCCCAAGTCATTTTCAAGAACCTAAAGTGCTGCAAGATAAGTCAATCCCTCATTCCATTCCTTGGCAGCATGCACAGGGGAAGTTAACTGCCACTTAACTACAACTCCTTTTAGTCTTGCAGGAATAGGGCAAGAACACTTTATGAGAAACCCTCTCAACATTACCCCTTGTAGGGAGGGAAAAAGAAGCTCTTTATGCTGCCTCCTTCTCTTTCCTTACACACACATCATTCCTCTGCAGGTCCTTGTGCAGCCTCAGCCGGAAGAGCAGAAGCATTTCACAGGTGACTGGCAATAGAAACAGGACAAAGTCAATTCTGCAGTATTCCTGCTCAGGGGAACAGGGAGGCACATGGACACTAGAGCCACCAAAGAAAGGGTCACAAAGAGCTGCTGAACCACATGTGTGTTGTGCCCCAGTTTGCCTGTAAAGTAACGTAGGAAAGCCAGTGCTGAACCTTGCTGGAGTTGTGCTGCATGTGCAAAATCTGACAGCTATAGAAGAGGCAACATGGAAAGGACCAGCCAAGGGACAGTCCTTCCCAAGCAGCCTGCAGAGCAGGGTGAAGCTCACTGCCCTCCTCAATCCCTCCCTCCCACCTGCTGAGGCTCCAAGCCAAACCTGCATCCGCCAGAGTTCCAGGAGTGCCAGTCCAGTCACGGCTCCTGTGCTGTCGGCACATCCAGACCTCCAGACCCATCACTTTTTCAGCAGCTCTGTGCTGCCGGAGCACACAGCTGCCTGGTCCCACGTAAATCCCAGATACATGGGCTCTGCTGTGAGTCCTCACCCAGCAAATCAGCTCCATCAGGAGGCAAAGACCCGAGTAGGAGCCTGAAGAAGCTCCCAGCACCTTCTTGTGCCACTGGCTCTGCCTCCAGGCATGCCCAAGCCTTCCCCCATGGCCCAGCTCTGCTTCTGCCTGGCCTGGGTCACAGAGCACTTTCATGCAGGCTTTTGCTTTAACCTATACAAAAAACCCCATGCTACAGGGTTGCCTCCAGCTCCATAATTCAAAGTGAGTTCAAAACATCCACTCTAAAACCCTTGAAATTTGCCTAAATCAGTTTAAAGACTCCCAGTCCCCATGCTCGGAGCTTTTCTGCAAAGGGAAGGCACTTCCATCATCCTGGACCAATGCCACCCTGAAGTAGCCCAGTTCAGCAAAGCCAGTGCTCCCAGGAGCCACAGGGCACCCGTGCCAGCCTGAAATCATGCACAACTCACAGCTCAGCCATGCTCGTAGGGCACAGCCCGGGTTCTGCTCACACCAGTGGAGGAGAAGAACCAGCTCTTGGAGACCCCAAGATCCCTCTCTGGTGATGGCTGTGTTAAACACTGCCTGCCTTATGTGTGGGACAGCCCAGCCACCAATCCATGGCCTGACAGCCAGGGACACACAACAGATGTGCCCATTTGCATTCTTACTGCCCTTAACCTGAGCTTCTCATCCCACCCCCCCAGCACCACTAACACCACCTCCTGCCACCACCAAGCCAAGTAAACTGGTGACTTCACCATGGCTTCCTTCACCTCAATTGCCTCAGGAGATCCCACCACTGCTTCCAGCGGGTGCAGCATCCTCCCAGCACAGCTGCACAGCCCCCGCTTCCTTCCTCTCAGACCTCTGTTTTGCATCTACTGTGGTTTAACCTCAAGCTCTCCTCCACTGATACTTGCTCCACAGTGATGCCTGTGTGCTGCAGGACAAGTAAAACCAGGAAGCAACCAGTATCCCTCCCTGGGTCCTCCTCTCCAGTGCTTACACACACAGCAAGAAGCTTCCAGGGGCTCTTCAGGGTCAGTGTGATCAAGATCAGAGCTGAGCAGCGCTGGCGAGAAGAGCCAGGGCAGGAACCATCACCCGTCTGGGGACAGGCATCATCATCACCACCACTCTGCTCCAGGATCAGACAATTCCCACAGCATCAGGCAGAGATACAGTTGCACCCAAGCCCCAAACACACACAGGATGGCATCAGCACACCAGGGTGGCAAAGCACGGCTAGCAAGGAGGGAGAACACCCACAAACTCTGCAAGAACCCTGGAAGATTTTGGAAAGAGAGCTCCTCTGGGAAGAGCTAACCCATCAATGAAACATCCCCGTTGATTCTGAGGGACTTTGGCATTGAAGCTGGGCACACAGGGACTGATGGGCAAGGCTGAGGGGTGCCTTGCATGGACATGTTGGATATCAAGCTGCACTTGGGATGCTCCTTCAGAGCCCAAAAGGAACAGTTTCAACCAGCCCAAGATGAGATGGCCCACAGAGCGCAGCATCACACACTGCATGCTGGGGGCTATTACTGGTTTTAGGTTTGCTGAGCTCTATCAGCTCTATTTCCCACTTAATAGGTGCAATTGCCTTCAGACCTGCTCCTAGAGCCCTGTTGCCATGGTTACCTCACACAAGCCCCAGCAGGCGAGATGTATTTTTAGCATTGCCAAAACCCACATCTCCAGCAGAGCCACTGTGGACAGAGGTCTCCTTGTTCCACCACATGGGCATTAAGGGCACTCAATGGGATTAAAAGGTGGGAAATTCAAAACCGATTAAAGGAGAGGCCCATGGTGCAGGGTAATGGGGGGACCAGGCTTCTCTCTACCACCCAGGGGCAGATCCAGGGCATGGCTGAGGCTATGGCCTCATCAGGACCACAGGACACAGTGGGACAGCTGAGATGACAGTGCTGTGATGGATGCACATGGGACAGCAAAAAGGAGCTGCTTGGAGTGCACGGAGCTGTGCCTTTGGGTAGTCAAGAGCTTAAGGCTCAGGGCTGGGAACAGATCAACACAGGTGACATTATGGTGGTGTGCCTGCAATAGACCACCTGATCCAGCCAAAGTAGTTGAGACCTCCAGACAACTGGGAGAAGCTTCATGTTTGCAGATCCTGGTTCTCACAGTGGACTTGAGCAAACCCAGTACCTGCTGGAGGAACACCACAGTAGGGCTTAAGAAAGCCAGGGGGTTCTGGAGAGCCCTGGTGGCAGCTTCCTGACACAGGAAAGCAAGGAGAGGAGACACTCTGCTGGGCCTAGAACTTACAAACAAGGAAGCACTGGTCCTGGATGCAAAGGTCATGAGCAGCCTTGGCTGCAGTGGCCATGAGATGGTGGAGTTCAGCTTCGCAAGGGGGGTGAACAGGACAACAAGCCTACAGACCACAGCACTGGACTGCAGGAGAGCCAACACTAGCCTGCTCAGGGACCTGCCTGGAGGAATCTCATGGGACACAGTTCTGGAGACAACAGCAGTTCAGGATACCCAGTTGACTGTAATGGATCATGTCCTCCAAGCTCAAGAATGATCCATCTCCACTTCCTGGAAAGCAAGCAGTAGTGACAGGGGGACTGCAAAGATGAGCAAGTAGCTCCTGACTGAACACTGACACTAAAAGAAAGAACACAAAGGATGGAAGCAAGGGCAGGCAAGCCAGGAGAAACATCGAGTCACTGAGTCTGTCCCAAAGGGTTGTGCTTCCACTCAGAAGTATCAACAGCCTGGAGAATCCCACAAAGCTTGCCAAGGATAAACATCAAGTCCTGCAGCTGCCCCTTCCCTGCACCCACACCAGTGCTGCTGAGCTCAGGTCCTCAGTCACCAGAACACCACCGTACAACCCCAGTAGGCAGCCTCTTGTTTGTGCAGCTTCTTGAACTGATTCAACGCAGGAGGAGAATCAGAGTAAACGTATGAACGGAGAAGGGCAGTTCAGCAACCACAGCCTCTGTCTGCTTCTCAGGAGCTTTCACAATAGAAGCAGCAGCAGAGGAGCAGGTCCCTGCAGCAGTCAAATCTCCAAACCTGCATTTGCAACCCACAGACATGATATTGGCTACACAAACTGGTATACAAGTATTTCCTCCTGATGGTTCTTTAGGGAAGAGTCCATTAGATCACCACCTACAATACCCCATACAGGTGATGGGGAGCACTGATGGAGCAGTGGACCCAGAAAGCTGCCTGTGTACCTTGCACAAGTGATACTTCACTGTTCATGGCCAGTTGACAGGCAAACCCTAAGGTGCAGAGATCTCAATCCAAAACCCACCTCAGTTCCAGTGCACCTCACCCTCCTCCAAGAGAAAGACTGTACCCCACACCAGTTCCTGCAACTTCAGGGGAAAAAAAAAGACTCCTGAACTCAGCCAGAAGGAAGAAAATTGAAAGTACAGCAAGAACTAACAATAGTTTACCTGAGGTCAGCAAGTGGACCAAGGGGAGGGAAAGCTGCAGCTTCAGCAGGAGCTCATGCTGTTGCAGGAAGTGTCTTACAGAAAAGGACAACTTCAATAGCAGCTGCTGAGCTGTGAACACTCAAAGAGCCTGACCCAGGTTCCTGCAAGGACCCATCAAGAAGAGAGGGCACAATGGAATGTTGACCAGTGTTGGTTTTGTTACCCCCACCACGCTCCCAGGAGCTGCCAGGCAGAGGTGGAAAACCACCATTCACCTCCAGCACATGTGGGATGGTCAAGCTCAGCCTGACTTCTGATCAGAAGCTACACTCTGACTCAGGTATGGGCCTGATGAGACAGACCGAGAGCACAGTAGGTCATGTCTCACAGCCCATCCTGCGTTCCCTCTTAGCAAGGTACGGAAGGTGCCAGCTGCTGCCCCTCATCCCAGCTCTTCTGGATATGCAGAAGGCAAATGCACAACCATCACACCTCTAAGGAAAAGCATGACCTGCTGACAGTCGTCTCTCCTGAGGCATGTGACCCCCACAGCAGCAGCTCTCAGTACCCTGTCCTCTGGAGCTGCACCATCCAGCCGTGCCCAACCATCCTGGCTGCCACAGTGGTGTTTCCTCATGAAAAGGAAAATGCCACTGACGTGAGGACAAAACCAAAAAAACTCTAAAGAAAATACACTAAGGGTGCAAATGCCTAGGAGGACACTTTCTGGTTTAGAGAACAGATGTGTCTGACAGCCTCTGGGGTCTTGATGACTTACATAGACTAGAGAAAGGAACAGTTTGGAGAGACACTCAGCATGCTGCACATCAAATGGCATCATAAAAATTAAGCCAAAGCTTGCACAGCAAAGTCTAAGAATGCTGCTAATGCTCTTCTGAACACCCCTACAGACCGTTGTAAGGAGGACCATAACCATTCCTGGCTGAAGCTGGATTCTGCCAGCACTGTTCCATGGGCACTGCACATCTGGAAAGATGCCTTCCCAAAATCATCTGCACAACTCGCTGCAGAAGCCTGCCAGCAGCTATGCTCCTGCTCTCCCATCTTTTTCATGATCACATGAGTAATTACTCAGCACTCAAGCTACTAAGACTGATTAGAGCAAAACAAAATGATTTTGTTACAAGGCAATGACCCGACCTTGTTAATGAGGTGAGTAACTCACTAACAGTATTTTCCTCTTCCACAGTGATGTCTTTCATTACATCTCAAGCTGATTTATAAAGGAGCTAGAAACTCATTTTGCATAGGAGGAAACCCAAGCCAACGAATGCATACCCAGAACACTGCTCCCTCGGAAGCAATCCGTATTGATGCTGTGAGCATGGAGAAACACCACCCAGCCCAGCCAGGAGCAATAACTGGAGGTGCTGGTGCATGAAGCAGTCTCTTCCCTGTGCTGCTTCAAAGCAGGCACCAGAACAAGCAGGTACATCCCAGCCAAGGCAGATCCCTGCCAGACCTGCACAGCAGGTTTCTTCCTCAATAATAAACCCACATCTTGCCCCTTCCTTTTGAATGAAGAGAACAACTCTGGACACCCAAACTCACTGTAAAGCCTCACAGGAGTTAGAGATTTTGCCATCCTGTGATATTATTAGCCCCAAGAAACATCCTGTTGAGCCAACCAGCAGCTCCCAAAACCTCTCTCACATCTCTCAATAGACCTCAGCCACCAAATGAGAGCTACCAGCTGCCTTGGAGTCAGTCACAACCTCCTGCATGAGGGACCAGCACACTGGCAGCTTCAAGGCCAAGCCAAAGTTTTCTTCTGTGCTTGCAACATAGAGACAAAAAGACTTCAAGATCCTGCTGCCCCCTAACACACACACACACACACAGAGTCCCCAGACTCCACTTTCCATCTGACCTGCAGCTGAAGCCTCCCAGCACCAGCTAATCACTAACTAACAAGGTCTTACAGCTCTGCTCTGGGAAGTAGAACCAGTTCTCCCCATGTCCCACATGAGAAAAAACCTGCATGAAAGGAGATGACTCTATGGTTCCCGTAGGCTACTGGCATGTCTGGAGCTCAGTCACCTGCACACATGCATGGCACTGCAGGGTTGCACCGAGCAGGGCACAGTGCATGTCTGCATCTGCTGTGAAGTTACGGGGAGGTTTGTGTGCATGTGCCTTAAAGCCCCAACCAAGCCCAAGGCATAGCTTATAAGCAGTACTAGTACACTCAGCTTATGACTCCCAAATGCATTTAAGATACTAGTCCAGTTTCTACTCGGTACTCTACTGTTAAAAAGGGACGAATTTGCAGCAGAACAGCAGAAGAAGAGGTCCAGTCTAAGAAGCTAGTGGGCAACTGTGCTCCTCTCATTTTAATGACACACCAGTAGAGGCAGAGGGGAACTTCCAAGTGAAAGAAACAGAACTAACATCTGAGGGACTTGTGGGGTCTCCTGTCTCTATGTGTACATTCTTAGCACTCTACAAAACATTAAACACAAGCCAGGCAGCTGCCCTGCCAGACGCTCACCTTTTGCAGGCTCACCCGCGTAGCCGGCAATCCAGGGGTCACTTTGGATGCTCTGAGAGGCAGTCACCCTCTTCCACAGCTGAATGCTGCACAACACCAGCACCGAGTGCCTCGAGGTAATACTGTCCCCAGTTACCTCCTGTAAATATAAACAGAGCAAGAGCTGTGGTCTATACTGCAGACATCACATCACACATGCCCAGAACCAGGCTGGGTACCAGCACCAGTGCACACACAGGGTGTCCCTCTGGGTGCTCTGTAACCCACAGCACAGGGCAAGTCCTCAGGGAGACAAGCAGGTTGCTGGCTCTCATTTGAGAGAGGGCTTACTAAGCTCAAAGCACCCAGAACAGGGACAGCACAGACACTACATGCCCAGGAAGCCAAAGGAACAACAAGGGAAGAGATGACAGCTCAGTGACAGCCACATCAATGTACCCAGAGCAACGCTGCATCTGCCAGCCCAGCAGGACCAGACCCCCACGGCAATTGCCACCACCAATGGGAACAGCATTAGAGGAGCCCCAGGGACCACAGGGCTCAGGACCAAGAACTACTCAGACTCCACCATTTTCACATTTCATTTTTCCTCTCAAGGTGCTTTCAGTCACCAAAATCCTTCTGTAAGCCTGGGAGCCCTTGTGCCTTCTTGTCTCTCCATGAGCTTCACAGACCTCAAAGAAAACAACACTCACTCCCACATGAGATACCCTATGGGCACTCTTCTGGAGCGAGGTCACCCCTAGGGTGATCCCAGCTGGCTGCATCCCATCCCCTGCCCTCAGGGACAACATGCAGCTGACCAAGCATGGCTTGAAGGGCACCAGAGCACCCAGAACAGTGCCAGCCCTTCCTGCAGGGAGGGAGAGGAGCAGCAACGCAGCCACATGTCCCCGCCACAGAGGTCCCTCTCCCACACTTGCCAGCTGCCAAGGGGGAGCAGAGACCACAGGAACTGGTTCCACTCAAGCAAAAGCACCCAGTGCACCCCATAACTAAGGACAAATCAGTGCCACCAAAATGGCCCCACTGTCCCCAAGCTCCATACCCATCCTCCAGCTACATGGCCTTTCTTCCTGCCTTTCGGAATCTCCAAAGCCAAGCAGTGCCCTGGTTCTCAGTGGGAGGACATGATTTGGGTCAGAATGAGCCAACGAGACACAGATAACTGAGTGGGTTTGAGATAACCAGATAAAATAGTGGGAGAATCCAGCAGCATTTATGGAGCAGATGGGCAGGGAGATGCAGGAAAGCAGCAGCAGGGGCAGGGGCTGGCCAGGGCCAGGAGCTACAGGGGCTGGCACGTGTCCCTGCCTGCCTTAGAGCCTGCAGCCCCAGCAAACAGGCTGTGAAATTTCAGAGAGCCTCAGCAGGACACAGCACCGCTCACCTGCCACCACTGACCAGAGAGATGTCATCTGACATCTCGGAGTTAAAGCAGGGAAAGACCTGAAGCAAATCAGAAGGGAAAGGCAAGAACAGCCTGGAGAGGATGCAAGCTGCGAGGAGGAGGAGGAATTCCACCCCAACCTGAGCACAGCTCCAGGTCTCACTGTCGCAGACACCAAGCTCAGCCCTGAGCTTGGGAAGCAGGCAACACACGTTTCCCCTTCTGGGAGAGACACAAGCACCCAGGAGTGGTGGCTGCAGCACCCTGAGAGACACCAGTCATGCCCCAAAGAGCGTCCCTGTGCCCTCAGCAGCTCCCACTGCCTGGGGGCAGAATGGACGAATGGGGGCAGATGGATGGGGCTCTTGGTTATGCTTTGACTCAGCTCCTCACCACAACCAACATCCCCTGCAGGTGTAGTTCCGAGCACTGCCTGGGTTTCAGCAGCCACAGGTCCTCTGCCCCAGCCCTGCACTGCTCCCTGCAATTCCCAGTGTTAATGATGTGCAAAGGATAATTACTGTGGCTGAGCTCTGCAAATGATCATTTGCCCTCTTAAACAAATTAAATCCTTAAAGCTAACAAGAAGATTGTTTGCTTTCAAGTTATAACTCCATGGAGGTAAAGGGCTAGTAATTAAATGACCGATTGCCATAATGATGCCACCCCAAGGATAACAATCACCCCTTTCCGAGCACTGCTTTAATTAGCGGGTAGGAACAGGAACAGACACAATCCACTGTCACCAAGCTCTCACCCAGATGAGCATCAAAAGCTCAACTTGCTCCCCACTAACATCCCAGATGTCACTTCGGGAAAGTTATGACAAAAGAAGCCCTTCTCCAGGAAGAGAAACCACGATTTCATCACTTTCCTTGGATAGGCTCTGACTCTTCTGCAGTTTAGAGCAACCTCACCAGAAGCATTTGCCTTCCCTCCGCCTCCAGCCCCCTCTCCCTGCACTGGAGAAGACCATCGGAGATCGAAACCGCTCCAGAGCACAAACACAAAGGGAGCAGAAGTGCCCTGGTTCTGGGAAGTATTTGAACAGTTGTTGTTGGCATCAAAATAGATGTGGATTTTTGCTTAGCAGAAGGAGAGAAGAAAGGACATAAGGTAATTCATGCAACTATACCAAGTTCTCCACACTTTGGATGAGACAAGTAACTTAAATATATATATATATATATATATTATCCAAGACCACCTTTGATGGGGTGAAAGCTGCAAAGGGCAACTTTCAGGTCCCCGGGGACAGGCTGGGATAGGAAATTTCCCACCTGAGGGCACTACATTTTAGGGAAGAAAATCATCTACTCAGCAAGTTCTGAACTCCTCAAAATGCAGGATGACATCCAGGGCCCACATGGGAGTTCTTGGCACCGCAAGAAAATTAACAAAGGCAAGTAAAGCAGAGCAGTCACACCCGGAGGATGATACCATCAGGGGAAGCCCGGGTTTGAGATGAACAAAGCAGCTTTCCTTGGCTTTAATTACTTTTAGAGTTACTGTCTGACAGGTGAAATATTACAATAAAGAAGGAAGACAAACAGCTCCCTTCCTATTTTACTGCTGTAATTGTCAGCTGCAAGCAAGAAAAAGTACCTGTAGGGGAAAGAAAGAGAGGATCAGATTGATGCTCCCGAGCACCACACTGTGCTCAGGAGCATCTCTTACCCTTCCAAAACCCCTTTTCAAGTGGAACATGTAGAAAAGCTCAGTATGAGACAGATGCAAATTGGTCCTTCGCTCACACACCTTGCAGCATGCAAACATGCATCCAGCGAACCCAAGGACCAGATAGAGGTTCACAGATCAGACTGGTTTGGGTTGGAAGGGATCTTAAAGCTCACCCAGTTCCAAGCCCCTGCCACCTGCTCCATGCCCTGTCCAACCTGGACTCAGGTTGATGGATGAGATCGATCATCCCCACATTTAAACATCCTGATGGCTCTTGGCCTAAAGGAAACAAAGTCCAGCACTTGCCCTCTAGGTTTTACCACTTTACAAAGACACATAACTTCTTAGAATCATGGAATCAACCAGGTTGGAAAAGACCTTTAAAATCATCAAGTCCAATTGTTCCCCCAGCACTGCCAAGGCCACCATTAAACCATGTCACTGAGGGCCTCATCTACACGGTTTGTGAACACTTCCAGGGATGGTGACTCCACCACTGCCCTGGGCAGCCTGTTCCAATGCCTGGCCGCACTCTGGGGAAGGGATTGTTCCTAATATCCAGTCTAAACCTCCCCTGGCACAGCTTGAGGCCATCTCCTCTTGTCCTACCATTTGCTCCTTGGGAGAAGAGACCAACCACCTCCTGGCTCCATCCTCCTCTCAGGTACTTGTAGAGAGCACTAAGGTCCCCCCCCGAGCCTTCTCTTCTCCAGACTAAACCCTCCAGTTCCCTCAGCCGTTCCTCATCACACTTGTGCTCCAGACCCTCACCAGCTCCATTGCCCTTCTCTGGACCCACTCCAGCATCTCAATGTCTCTCTTGCAACTACGTTCATGTTCAAGAAAAAGCTTTTCTAGGAGCACATCCCAACACACCATATTCCTCAGACAGCCATTTCTGTTCATTTCACTGGTGGAATTTAAATGCCATCTACACGACAACTTTCCCCGTCCCCCCCATTCTCAGACAAACCTGAGGAACTCCAGCTTGCAGCAACAAAATAGGAAAATAAGCTCCAGGAGGATAAGAGAGCTCAGAGCTGCTCCACACCGTCAGGACCCGCGTGCAGGAGCCAGGCCACCAGCCAGGCTGCTGGGAAGGAAACTGCCTGGATCTCACATTTTCTATGGAAATCTTGGAAGACAAGGAAAAAAGCCCCAGTGATGGGATTAACCTGCAGAAGAGGAAACTACAGGCACACAGCACCGCACTGGGGTAGCTGCAGGAACCCGTTCAGCCGAGCAAAGCTCTGAAACCAGCTACAGAGACAACGGAACCTCCCTTCGGAGCGAAGCCCCGGCCACAGGGGAAGGCAGCGGCGGCGGAGCAGCGCCCGCCCCTCACCGCGCTCTCGGGGCGGCCCCGCCGGTCGGGCGCTTTTCGGGCGGAAGGGCTGAAAAACAACATTGCAAGAGCATGAAGTAATCCCACCCCGCGGCTCGCCTTTGCTCATCCAATTAGCTACTCCAAGTGCAAGGGAAGAACGGAGAGGAAAACAAGAAAGCCAAGGAGAACGTATTGTAACTCCCGACAGCCGGGAGCCGCCGAGGAAGGAGGGGAAAGGGGGAGAGAAGAGGGACAGAAGGGGAACACATCCCCGCCACCGTTCACTTGCTCCGCCGGGCCTCGGGCCTTTCTCGCCCGCCCGCCGGGATGCAGCCGGCGGAGGGCAGCGGGCTGGGGTGGGCGGCGGAGGAAGACGAGAGGGGCGATCCCGGCGGAGAACGGAACGGAGCCGCCCGGCCCCGGAGGGCCCCGGCCCGCCGACGGCTCCTACCGGGGCTCAGCCGGCCGCTGCCGTTGCTCCGCTGCGGTTCGTTCCTCGTTTAACGCAACCAGCCCCAAGTCGAGCTCGGAAGTTCTGGGAGCAGCCGGGCGAGGCGGGCCGGGCAGAGCGGGGGGCAGAGCCCGCAGCCGCCCCCCCGCTGCCGGGAGAGAACCTCCGGCGGCGCCTTCCAGCTTTGCAGGGGTTGGATTTGCGGCCCCGCTGAAGAGGCACCTGCTGGAGCAGCTCCCTGGGAAAGGGACCCGCTGCCCGGAGCCAGATGTTCTGTGGAATCCAGCACTCAGGGCTGCTGCAAGACAGGCACTGCCTGCGGAGCGCGGGTGTGAGGTCTGGGACACCGAAGCAGAGTGCCAGCCCACAGCCCGGAGAGGTGGGTCAGTGCAAACCTTACCAAGTGCAAGGTCCTGCCCCTGCTTCGGGACAGTCCTAAACGCACACAGAGTCTGGGGGAGAATGGATGGAGCAGCCCTGAGGAGAAGAACTCGGGGGGGGGGGGGGGGGGGGAGGGTTGCTTGACCCAAGAGGGTCATGGAGCTGTTGAAGAAAGTCCAGAGGAAGCCACAGAGATGCCGCAAGGGCTGGAGCCGCTCTGCTCTGGAGCCAGGCTGAGAGAGCTGGGCTGGTTCAGCCTGGAGAAGAGAAGGCTCCTTAAGGGGAGACCTTAGAGCAGCTCCAGTGCCTAAAGGGGCTACAAGAAAGCTGGAGAGGGGCTTTGGGCAAGGGTCTGTAGGGACAGGACAAAGGGGAATAGCTTTAACCTGATGGAGGGGAGGTTGAAATGAGCTCTTAGGCAGAAGTTCTTCCCTGTGAGGGTGCTGAGGCGCTGGCACAGGGTGCCCAGAGAAGCTGTGGCTGCCCCATCCCTAGCAGTGTTCAAGGCCAGGTTGGACGGGGCTTGGAGCAACCTGGTCTGGTGGAAGGTGTCCCTGCCCATGGCAGGGGGTTGGGACTGGATGAGCTTTAAGGTGCCTTCAACCCAAGCCAGTCTGGGATTGTGTGTCTCTGTGTATCCTGCTGCCCTTAGAGAAGTCAGAGGATCATGGAGCTGTGGTGCTCTTCCATCACTACAAACTCCTCTTTGAGAGCTGTTGCTGTTCCCTCTGTCCCTGCTGATCATTTCTCCTCCTCACTTGCCTGCTTTTCCATGGGCGATGCAGCTAATGCTTCTCAGTTGCATCCCACAGCCACCAACCCCTGCACCCCTCTACCAGCAGCACCCACAGACACAACCCCCTGCAACCTGTTGCACCCATGCTTGGGGGTGAGGGGCAGACAGCTCTGGTGAGTCTGGGGCAAGAGCTGTTGTGTACCTCGGTGTGCTAGGGGCTGTTTTCCTCTGTGCCAGCATCTGCCTCAATAACAGGCGCCTGTCACCACCCTGCAGCTCAGTGCTCCATCACTGAATGACCACAACTCAGCTGGTGCTGGGCTACCCCTGACTGACCTACAGAGATGCAAATGGGTCAGGAACTCTTCATGCCAGCCCCAAACCTGCCCAAAAGTGGCTCAGTCCAGTCACTGCCCTCCATTCCCTGCAGAGGATCAGCTCCTGCAGATGGGGTGATCTCAGCACCGTGGGCAGTGTGAGCTGCTGCGTCCAGAACACACTATATACCTCTCTCCTTAAATCCTGGCAGGAAAGTGTCTGAATTTGCCATGTTCTTCCCACTGGTATTTTACACACATTCACCTGCCACCCTGCAGGGTTACAGGACATTTACTTCAAGTTAAAAAAACTCTTAAGGACACCCAAACGATGACAATTCACATAAGCAGCTGCCAGCCCAAGAGGTTTATGTGGCTGCCTTGCATTAGCAATGCCCCTAAACCAGACTTAGCCTGGTGATTTTGGGGCTAAGCCTTCTGTGATTTACCACTGGAGCTGCCCAGGAGCAGTCAGAGATAAATGTGCTTATGCACCACCCAAGGAGCATCATGCAAACCCTTTGGGCTAGGAACAGCAGGGCCTCATCAATCCAAATCCAAACAGCATCATCCTCACACTTCACACCTGGCAAAACAGGAACATGCAAAGTAATCCGTATAATTCAGTAAGGGGGAAAACAGACTGTAGGAGTAAGGATAAGATAGCGCAGTGAAAATGTCTGCTGGGAAAAGCAAATACATTTTTCTTGGTATGATTAAACAGCAAAAACTCATGATAGGCCCATGGCTGGCTGAAGAACTGTGCTGCGAACTGAGCTCCCAAGCCAAAGCACTTGAGCCATGCTTTCAAAAAGGGAGGAAAAACATTTTCCCTTCCCAGTGGATGAGTTGCAAAGCACCAGAGCCAGGAGGAGCCAGTGGGGTAGAAGTGGCTTCTCACGGAGGTGAGGCTGAGCCAGCACACACAGCATGAGTGCAGGTCCTGACCCACACAGTTTGGGAAGAGAAGAGGGTCTGGATACTTTACATGAATTTCATAACACTCCTTAGGGCATGCTTCTGCCCACGTGGAGGGGAGTAATCCATAGTAGCTGCTCAGTGCTGACTCCGGGGCAGCCTCCCACCGGCTTTACTGCTGCTGGGTCTGCTGTGAGGAGGAGACCATGAGGGCCTGGAGGTCCAAACCTGGGTGTCCTGAGAGCGATGAGGTGCAGAGGTCTCAGGACAAGTAGAAGGAAGCCAGGAATGCTGATGTTTTTTTTGGCTTCAGTGATTTCTAGCAGTGATGACTTCATTGCATCAAATACTGCCATTTGCCACTCTCTACAACTACCTGAAAGGAGGATGGGGCAGGAGGTGACTGGTCTCTTCTCCCAAGTAACAATGGGTAGAACAAGAGGAAGCAGCCCCACATTGTGTCAGGGGAGGTTTAGACTGGATATTAGGACCAATTTATTCACAGAGAGAGTGGTCAGGAATTGCAACAGGCTGCTCAGGGCAGCGGTGGAGTCACCATCCCTGGAAAACGGTTCCAAAACCCGTGTAGAAGAGGCCTTTAGTGACATAGCTTAATGGTACCAGGGATGGTACCTCCTTTGTGAAGTACCGGTCAAAGAGCTGTGCTTGCTGGTTGTCACTAACCATAATATCTACAAAATCAAGCTAAGGTTGATGAAAACCACCAGGTCTGACAGCTCTGGAGTGTTAAGTGACCTCGTCATCTGCAGCACAGGTACAGCATGAACTCAACGCAATGTCCCCCTTCCCAAGCAGAAGTATTTTAATTCCTTTCCCTTCAGCCTGCAACCCACTGCCCAGCCAAGCCCAGCACATGGGCTTGTAAGGCTATGGGCCTGCCCTAAGGGGCTCACAAGGCCATGGGTCTGCCCTAGAGGGCTCACAGGGCTAGGGAACCATCCCTCCATGGGCTGTAGGCATTTGAAGGTCTCACACTGGCAGACATGGCTCACTTTGAGTCCTGGAAAGGTCTGGCACACATCTGGTGGGGATGGAGTGGTCTGATGTCAACAGCAGCAAGGTCCTGGTCATGCTTTGGGAGATTCCTGCCTCAGGGGAAGGAGGAATGAGAGGAAGGACAGCTGCTCAATCCCCTGGAAGTCTCAAATACAACAAAGTCCAGACAGTTCTTTGGTCCTGATACTCTGCATTTCTTGTCAGGCCACAGACTGTCAGGTTATGTTAAAGCTATCTGCCCCCATAGTTCACTTATGACCCCTCAACACCCAGACACTTAATCCCCCCTTTCTGGAGTCCCACTTCACTTTGAGCCCTCCCTCCTAACTCTTCACATTAACAGGACTCTTCAGCCAGGTGAGGACTAGAATGTACAGACACACACATACGAGCAAACAGGCCACAAACACAGGTTGTGCAGAGTTCCTGAAGGCACCACTGATATCTCACATGCTGAGCAGGGAGAAAATAACAGGCACCAAATACAACACTGTACGCATGCATCCTCCTGGCTGGAGGGAAAAGAGCCACAGCTTTGGTCCGGTTCCCTCTTGCCTTCATCTCCTGTTAAAGGTGACTTCTCCTGACAGAGAGAAAATAGAAAGAGGGTTTCCAGCTTCTAATACCTCTCATCCCATCTTGCACAGTCTGGCCCAGCTTGCAGGAGATCACAGTCTTTTCCCAGGTGATTTAATCATCAGGCAAACATCTTCCCAATAAAACACATCACCCTAGTCAGAATTAGCCCTTTATCTGGGACTTTTGAATTAGAATGGAGGCCAGGGCCACGGAGCAACTCCCTGGTATAAGGCCAGGTCTACAGTGTCAGCTCAACCTAGAGATGAGAACTGAAAGAAGAGGTTAAGTACAAGCTGATCTCCTGGCAGCAGCAGGGGCTTGGAGACCTCCTCAGCCACTCTATGAGCAGCTCTGCACTGGTCATAGAATCCCAGACAGGTTTGGGTTGGAAGGGATCTTAAAGCTCATCCAGGCCCAACCCCCTGCCATGGGCAGAGACACCTTCCACTAGACCAGGTTGCTCCAAGCCCCTGTGTCCAACCCGGCCTTGAACACTGCCAGGGATGGATCAGCCACAGCTTCTCTGGGCACCCTGTGCCAGCGCCTCAGCACCCTCACAGGGAAGAGCTTCTGCCTAAGAGCTCATCTCAGTCTCCCCTCTGTCAGGTTAAAACCATCCCCCCTTGGCCTGTCCCTACAGGCCCTTGCCCAAAGCCCCTCTCCAGGTTTCTTGTAGCCCCTTTAGGCACTGGAGCTGCCACCCTCCAATGCCTGCACTCCCTCAAGGAGCTGGATCAGTCCCTTCCTCATTCGGGTCAAGGCTAGGTTCAGCCCTTATAGAGATAAATACCAAATTCACAGGGAATTCACCCTGTGTTTTCACAGCCGGGTTTGACACCGATGCGGTGATGCCAACTGGAATGAGGCATCTGATTTGATATCATCGAAACAAAAATTGTTCAAAGTTGCTATGGTCTTTTCGAGTGTTGGGCATCATCAGGTTTCCTGGGGAAACTAGAAGGATATGAAAGAGGGTCTCCATGGCTGGCTCAGCTTAAAAAAGATGACTTGTAAAATCTATAGCTGCTGGTTGCAGGGCAGCACTTCAGGTGGCTTACTCAGCACTTGCTCCAAAGTACAAAGGAGAACTGAAGCAACATTTTCATCTGCAGACTGATATGACTCCCTGCTAAGAATTAGCAACTACTTCCACTGATGATTGGAGTTTGTGTCTCTCAGTGCACTCAGTGGAGATGCTAAAGAATGTGAGGCTGTTCAAGGAAGTTCAAGGCCAAGTTGGACGGGGCTTCGAGCAACACCTGGTCTAGTGGAAAGTGTCCCTGCATGTGACAGGGGATTGGAACTGGATGAGCTTTAAGATCCCTTCCAACCCAGACCAGTCTGGGATTCTATGATTCTATGAATTACTACTCTCAGCAGATGACATGGTGTGGAAACAAGGACCTTTCCAAGATGTTCCAGGTGCCCACCACCACTAATATTTTTTTCCTGAGATAAGGCATAAAAATGATGATACAAGAAAAGAAATTACATTCCTTTGACATCAAAAACAGCAGATGGGAACTTTTCTGAATAAATCTGAGAGCTGGAGCTGTCTGTCTGACGATGCCAGCTTTGCCAACAAGGAGGAGAAGTGGAAGTTTATTCTAGCACAGATTTCAGCAGTTAATCAAGGATGTGCTCCGAGCAGGTGTTTGAGTGAGAAACTGAGTGTGAGACACGAGCTGAAATCAGAAGTCCTGCCAAAGATGATATGCATATGCTGCACATCTGGAGCATTCCACAATCACTTGAGCTGAAAGATTCCTACTTACAGCTGAACACACTCAGACAGATGAGAAATGGACAGCTGAATATGGAAGTCTTGCTAGCTGAAAGTGCCTTGTAAAACTCTTGACTTGTGTCTTAAATCAAGTTCAAGTGTAAAGAAAAGGAGATTTCCAGCACATGGAGATTTGCAGTAATTTATGGATTCTAGAAGAGGAAGATGAAATTGAATAAAGGGAAACAAGCTCGACTGAGCATGATTGCTGCCCACAGGGCACGGATGGGGCTCATCAAATGCTCTTACCTATGCAATAGAAGATGTGACAGCCTGGAGCTGAAAGGTCTTGTCTGAGAGGGCAGCAAAGAGGAAAATTATGTTAATCTGATGTTAGTCTGAATTGATTAATCAGATCTTAGCCTGGCAGTGATGTTTGTAGAAACTCAGATACCTTCCTCCACCTGATGTAGTCATTAGCTTTCATAGCCTGTCTGATTCAGTTTTGCGCAGAAGACTTTGAGACACAGTGTGAAATGTTCCATTAAAATCTAAATATATTACTGCAACCTCTTCTAGCATCAGTCACCACACCACAGACTCAAACTGGCATTTCCCTTCTCTTCTGTCTCCTAATTATCAGCTAAATAGGGAAAATAATAGAAGAGTGACTAGGAATAGCAATTCCTAACACTGTGGCTGGTTGTCCTTTCTTTGCAGCCCAGTACTCTCTGACTGCACAGACCTCTCTTTTCATGGGTATAGGAGTGTCTGGCGGTTTTTCTTTCTCAGTATATTTCCATTCCAATTAGTGCTGAAGCAGATTTATTTGGACAGTTGCTGCCACATAGAATCCTAGACTGGTTTGGGTTGGAAGGAACCTTAAAGCTCATCCAGTTCCAACCCCCTGCCATGGGCAGGGACACCTTCCACTAGACCAGGTTGCTCCAAGCCCCGTCCAACCTGGCCTTGAACACTGCCAGGGATGGGGCAGCCACAGCTTCTCTGGGCACCCTGTGCCAGCGCCTCAGCACCCTCACAGGGAAGAGCTTCTGCCTAAGAGCTCATCTCAGTCTCCCCTCTGGCAGGTTAAAGCCATTCCCCTTTGTCCTGTCCCTACAGGCCATTGTCAACCCCCCTTCCCATGGAGGAGGAGTATGGAATACGTGTTTGAACTTTCTCTAATAAGCAAAGACTCAGCAGCATTTCGGCTTCTACCTGCGAGTACTACAGCAGCAGTGTTGTACACTTGCCGGCAACTCTAAGAGAAATAGGATATTTGTCTTTGGCCAGTGCTCTTCTCCATCTTCCGTGAGGCCCAGACTCCAACTCAGCATCAGGCAGTGCCTGAGCTGGCTGGTGTCAGAGGCTCAGGGTCATATCAGAATGCAGTCACCAGTGTGGCCAATGTACCCACCACCCCTGGTCTGTGTGCTCCCATTCATGCTTCAGAATGTATGAACACCACCACAGGCCAGAAGCTGCTCACTGCATGCTCCATGAGAGACAGGGAGTTCAGGGTCACAAGCCATGTGGATTACACCAAGCCCAGCACTCGGCTTCTACCTGCAGCAAACAGCAGAAGCACAGAACACAGTATGCACCCATACAAGTGACCTTCCCTGGAGCTCATATCTTTGCATTTAATTCCTATTGGTGTTTTCTTTTTTCCATGAGTTTTCCTAATGGCTTCTTTTTTTGCTGTTAACCCATGCAGCCTTTGGCGTCTGCAGCCTCCAGCAGTGATGGGCCCAGAGGTCACCTCCATTCCTGAGTGCAGACAATTCAGAGCAACAAGTGCTCATGCAGACAGTCTCTAGCAGGACTGTTCAAGTCTTTCCAGCATAGCAAAAGCAGCTCACTCTGAAGAGGTCTGGTCTGCTTGGTCTCTTCCAGACACAGCTATGGTATCTCCCTTTGTAATTGGCCATGCGGTGCAGGATGATTTCTCCTGTCATCAGGAGGGAAGCAGCAGTGAGGCACTGATGTCTGGATGAGCATGGCCTGTGTGAGAACTCTGATGGGTTACTTCAGGTGTTGCAGAAGTCTGTCCAACACTATCCTGGGCCCCAGTGCATGAGTCTTCAGCAGGAGAAGGCGTGGTCCATGGGTGGGTGCTGGTTGTCCTACAGAACACATCTCCCTTCCACTAGAACCCATGCTGTCCTAGTGTTCATGGTCCAAGATAACAGAGGAAGGACCCCTCAGGTTCTCATTTGGCTGCATTTTCCCAGACTGTAAACCAGGTAGTGAGAAGCCTCAAGGGCCGAACAGCCCCATAAATACCTCAGAATTACAAGGATCCTCTAAAAAAAACTGGGCAAGGCCTTTCTCTTGGCTGGCAGCTCCAAGGGACTTCGCTTTCATTTGGTGTGAACTGAGACCTCAGCTTGGTCTCAGGGTTTTGAAGATGTGCTAATGTGATGATCCTTAACACATTCACTCCCCAGGCAGGGCATCAATCCACTGCTTCCTCTGTGGCAAACCACTGGCCTGGTTTTATGGAGACCTCCATGTGTTAAATGCATCATTTTTTACCGGGACATGTGAGGAAAGACCCTGTTGTTACTGCAGCATGTCAAAAGAACCCCTGTTAGAGTAACATAGCAGCCGGAGGCAGAACACTCCTGCACACAGTGTTCACAGGGGCTGTGTGATGAACTGCTGCAGATGGTTTCCAAACCCCCTGGCCAAATCTCCAGATTCCTGGCTTTCCCTGTCCCCAGTCTTACTCCAGTGCACAGTTCCCCTTACTTAAACACTGTTTTCCCCCCACACGACATTACCTCACTTCCTTCCACCCACACGGCCAAGCAGGATCCCTGGAGAGCTGTACCAGATCTGCACAGGCTGGGCAGGCCAGAGCTCTGGCCTCTGCCATTGGTGGGATGTCCCACGGGACAGCAGATCCTCCCTCCCTGCTCTCTGCTGCTCTGTGCTCCAGCACTGAAGTCAGAGCCTCTGCACAGCACTCATCCCACCCGCTGGTGTGGTCCTGGTGAGAGACCTGCAGCTGCTTCACAGGACATCCAGTGCAAGTGCTGCTGGAGACCCAGCATACACACAGCACAAAAATCCAGCTGCCAGAGCCTTGGATCCTACACATTGGGGTTCCCCCCCTAACCTGAAGTCCAAGCTGGTGTATGGACACTTACGTCTCAGGAGACCATGTTTGGAAAGACTTTCCCTTTTTTTGCATACATCTCCCCACCTCAGCTGTATTCTTTTCCAACTTGGACACATGTTGTCACTCCATCTGTTTCATGGTTTCACACATGTAAGACTTTCATCCTCCCTGTTTTGTTTTAATGAGGGCTGATGGAATGTAACTTCCAGTTTAGGAAGGTGAGAATACAGAGCAGAGTATTTTCCTATAAGAGTGTCCCTGCTGTCAGCATCTTTCAGCTTGTCAGTTTTACAAAGCTGATGCTTCTCCTGGTTTTATAAACTCATGTTCCCTGTGACCTGTAGCTTGGTGTCCTGGGTTTACCAGGAGCCGTTTTGCTCCTTCTTAGTAACTGGTGCAAGCTCTGTGTTTTGACTTCCAGCCTGGGCAGAGAGCTGATAACACCGATTGTTTTTAATTGTTGTTAAGTAATGTTTATTCTGGCCAAGGACTCTGTGAGTCTCATGGTCTGCTGGGGACGAGGGAGGCCGGGAGGAAGCAGAGACAGGACACCTGACCCAAACTAGCCAAAGAGGTATTCCATACCACAGCACGTCATGCCCAGGATGTAACGGAGAGTTACCCGGAAGGGCTGGGGGGACTGCAGGGTTGGATGAGGTATCGGTCGGTGCTCTGCTGGGGGGAGTGGGGCGAGTTATTGGTCAACTGGTGTTGAGGTGTTGTATTCTTTCCTCTTGTTATTTCCTTTAGCACTATTATTATTGGTGGTAGCAGTAGTGATTTGTGTTATACCGTAGTTACTAAACCGTTCTTATCTCAACCTGTGGGAGTTGCATTCTTTTTGATTCTCCTCTCCATCCCTCCAGGAGCAGGGGGAGGGCAAGAAGGGGGGGAGTGAGTGGACGAGGTTTGTGGTTGGGTTTAAACCACGACACTTGGGAATCTGCCTGCTGGCTGCAAGCAGCCACAGCACCCACTGGGTGCCCCAGCAAGGTGAGCATGCCCCCTGCACAGACACCCTTCACTTGTGCCACAAGACATCCTCTGTCTGAGACATGTCACATCCCCTTCCCACCCCATCTTGCTGATAGCCATGTGAATTCCACAGGGATTTTGGCTGCAGCAAAATACAGGGTCTGGGAATCTATTTATAATCTGTTTCTCACAGATTAATTTCCTGAAATCTTTGCTCCAAACAGATGACAAGAGCTGGAAAAGGATCTTTGGATATTTATGTATTTTTTCCAGCCATATAGCAACATCCTCAGGCTTACAGTTGGAAACACTGGGAGGTTTTCCTCCTCCTTAGCTCAAACAAGAATGGTTTGGGAAAGTGTGAAATCAGTTCCTCAGTCTTTAAGGTACCTCCATCGAATCTGAAGAGTTTGTACAGGATGTTACCCTGGTGTATACAGGGAGGATTTTCCCATGTCAGGTCAGCAGGCAGCATACAGGAGCAGAGCTTCTGCAAGAGAGTAAAGAAAGTGTGAGAAGGTTTATTAGTGATGAAGTTTATCTCCTGCTTCTTATTTTTGTCTTCTTTGTGTTCATCAAAGTGTGATGCCTATTTGTACTTTATCCTAGGAAGTCCTGCCCATGATGGGCAGGGTTCTCAGAGAGCATTAGGCACCGAGCAGGAGATCCAAGTACCTGCACAGCTATTTTTATTAGCCTCAGTTACTTGACCATTGGGCTCTCAGTAAAAGAAGAAATATGGATTGTAGAATATCACCTGGCACCTGTCAGTGTAAGCAATGAGTGCTGACACTGTAACTTCCCAAAATGCCTCATCACTGCAGGCACCGAGAATAACTGGTGGTAGAGCTGTGGCTATAAGCACTGCCACTTGCACATTGCACAGGTATTTTAACCCACATATCTTTTGTTAAATAAATCTTTAAGTAGTGATCTGCACCAGTTTAAATACTATTTATCATGTGGGCCCTGTTGTGGTACTCAGCATTTTCACAGCAAGCACTGAATTAGAACCATAATTCAGACTCTGTCAGCTTAAAATCCAGCCCCTGGCATAAACATCTCCTGTGCCAGCTGTACCAGATCAGGTCTGGGTCAGGGCTCGCTGCCACACAAACACAACATAGCTCTTCGCTGCATTTACCCGTTTGAGCATGAGCTGTTAGTGAAAAGAATCAGACACAAATACCCCGGATTTTTAGCTCAGCTGGGTTTGCCAGGTGATCCACTGAAAAGCCAACCACCCACAGGAGGAGGGATGAGCTGATGTATCCAGTGGTACCCTGGTGCCAGACTCCCCAGAAGGGGAGGCAACAGGAGCCTATGGCCAAGGTGTGGATGGAATGGAGCAGGGTTGGTGCTGCAGGGAGGGAGCTCTCACAGCAGCTGGGCTGTTATGTGGATAGAGCTCTGCTTTAAGCCTGAGCGTCAGCAGCAGGGTGACTATCTTGGTCAGAAAGCTTCTGCTCTCCGAATGCTAATTACCACCTCAGTCCAGCTCTTGCACCATGATTTCTCTCCACAGCACTTGCTGCAGGTGGAAGGGGCACTGACAGCCTTGCCCTCTTCACCTCCTAAATTCTGGGGTGTCAACAGCACTTGCCTAACCTTGCTCTTGACTCAGAGGCAACATGCAAATGGTCATCTGTCCTTCTTCTTCCCAGTGAGTGGCAGAGTAATAACAAAGGGCCCACATTAAAGCTTCCTTGTCTATCAGTAGAAATAGAATCATAAGATCACAGAATCAATTAGGCTGGAAAAGACCTTTAAGATCATCAAGTCCAACCATTAACCGAGAGCTGCCAAGACCACCACTAAACCAAGTGGTTCAGTGGAATGTTAGTGCCTGCACAAAGCCAGAGGGTCAGGAGGGTTCATCTCAAACACAAAGGGGTTCTTGAGTTTCAGGGCTGTTCCTTGTTTAGCACTTGTAAACCCCAGAATCTTGATGCAAAAGCTGGTGGGGTCAGTAGCCCTGCTCCAGTAGACTGCAGATGACTTTCCTGGATTACAGCAGGATTACAGGAGTCTGAGCCCCTTTTTGGCTGTTTAGAATTGCTTAAATGTCAACAACAGCCATGTAGGTGCCTAACAGATCTCTAACTCTGCACTGCCCAGGCTGTATTCTCCCAGACATGCTGGCAGCAGCAGCAGCACTCAACCCTGTAGTAAAACTGCACCATGTCCAGCAGCAGAGAACCCTGTGCAGTCACGATGCAGCAGCACCAGCTGAGGACCTTTAAACCTCATTAGGAGAAAACCATAATAATTCTGCCAAAAGAAGGGAAACAATGAGCTTCTCATGCACTTGCAGTCAAGAAGAAGCAATCTGTTAATGGAATCATAGAATCCCAGACTGGTTTGGGCTGAAGGGACCTTAAAGCTCATCCAGTCCCAACTCCCTGCCATGGGCATGGACACCTTCCACTAGACCAGGCTTCTCCAAGCCCCGTCCAACCTGGCCTTGAACACTGCCAGGGATGGGGCAGCCACAGCTTCTCTGGGCACCCTGTGCCAGCGCCTCAGCACCCTCACAGGGAAGAGCTTCTGCCTAAGAGCTCATCTCAGTCTCCCCTCTGTCAGGTTAAAGCCATTCCCCCTTGGCCTGTCCCTACAGACCCTTGCCCAAAGCCCCTCTCCAGGTTTCTTGTAGCCCCTTTAGGCACTGGAGCTGCTCTAAGGTCTCCCCTTAAGGAGCCTTCTCTTCTCCAGGCTGAACCAGCCCAGCTCTCTCAGCCTGGCTCCAGAGCAGAGCTGCTCCAGCCCTCGCAGCATCTCCGTGGCCTCCTCTGTGCAGGGCCCTGCACTTGGCCTTGTTGCTCTCCATGAGGCTCGCCCTGTCCCACCCCTCCAGCCTGCCCAGCTCCCTCTGGATCCCATCCCTTCCCTGCAGCGCATGGACCACACGACGCAGAGACTGAATTCAGGCTTAAAGCCCACACTCGCTGAACCCGCCGGAGGGAACAACGCTTTCCGCGGGGGGAGCGGGCCTGGGTCCCCCCAGCCCGCGCCCGACCGCCCCCGCCCTGCCTCAGGATGGCGGCCCGCGCCTCCCGGGCTCGCTCCCGCCCCTCTCCTCAGAGCCCGCCCTGCCCGCAGATCCTGGCAGGGTGATAAGGAGCGCCGCTGCCGGCGCCGAGCTTCGCGGGCGTAGCGACCGCGGCAGCGTGGAGAGCTGCCAGGACCGAACGGAGCCGGAGCGGAGCGGGAGCGGAGCGGGAGGACGTGGTCCATGCTGCCTAGGGGCTGCGGCCGGCGGTGAGAGCGGGCCGGGCGGCGGGGGCCGGGCGGCGGCAGCGGGGCCGGGCCGGGCGGGCCGCTGATGGCGCTGGGCCCTGCAGGTCGGCGGCGGCGCTGTTGGCGGCGCTGGGCGAGGGTGCGCGCCGGCGGCGGGAGCTGGAGCAGCGGGCGGCGCGGAGCTCCGCTCTCCTGCGGCGCTGGTGAGTGCGGCCGGGCCGGGCCGGGCCTCGCCTCCACCCCGCCGTGGCCCTGCCTCGGTTCCGGGGTCCGTGGTGCCGGCAGGGAGGGTGTTTGTGTCCTCCCGCCGGGGAGGCCGAGCCCGTCGGTGCCCCGCAATGCTGTCACTTGGTGCTGTGTTTCTCCCCGCCCAGGGGCAGTGAGGAAGAGGAGCAGGCGCAGCCAGAGGCCGGCGCCAGCAATGGACGAGGTGAGTGCTTCCCGCTCGGCCTGGTGTCTCTTCATGTCACATTGGCCTTGGGCCTGACCGGGGTTGAGGCAGTTTCAGTGTTGGACATCCTTCCAGTGCTCTGTATCGACTGGAATCCCCTGCCCCTCTTTTTCCTCCCACTTTCCCCCTTGGTGTTAGCTTGGAGCTGTGCTGCAGTAACCAAGGCCAGTGATGAAGTGCCTGTGGGCCTGACCAAGGTGTGGTGTTTGTCACTGGTTGATGAAGGGGACGTTAACTCTGGAGAGCTGTCTCCTCCTATGACTCACAGCTGTCTTGAGTCTTTGAGGCTTTTGGCAAGCCTGGCTGCGTTCTCTGTATAGCTGCTGGCCAAAATACCCACCACACCATTCAGCAGGTTCAGTTTCCTTCTGTGGCATCTAAAAGAGCAAGCTAGTTTAGAGAGAAATGGGGAAGATCCAGGTTTGGACCTTCTGATACATCTTTTCCTCTTGCAGAGAGCAAGCCTTCACCCGAGGAGCTGGAGGAGCTGGAGCTGCTGAACAAAGCCTTAGAGAAGGCGCTGAAAGTCAGGAAAAGCATCTTGAAAACTCCATTAGAGGCCCAGGGAGCTACAGGAGAGAAATGTGCAGGTGAGGAACCTGCTCCCAAGAATGCTGAAGAGCAGCAAGTGCCTGTGCCTGTTGAGGATGTTCCTGTGAGCACAAAGGTAAGATCTGTAGGCAAAAAGCCTGCCTCTTTGAAGAAGCCCTCTCCATACCAGCTAAAAGCCCCTTATAGGACTGACCCAGAGGTGAAAAAACTGCAAAAGAAAGCCTTGTCCAGATGTGTTTCTCGAAGTCCAAGGACAGCTGGGAAGAGCTCCTCAAAAGGGGTAGTTTGCAAACAAGGAAGGAGTCCTAGGAGACCAGTGAGTGCTGGTGCCAGAGAGGACTGTGCTCCAGCTGAACCGCAAAAGGCACCTGGCTCATCCAGATCCTCTCTGAATGCGCAGCAAAGGTTTTCTATAGGGGATTCAGCTGAGGAAAAGAACTCTGTAGCTGCTGGCAGGCACTTACTTGATGCAGGAAAGAAAAGTTGTGGTTTCCTGGGAGAGTCCAGCAAAAAGGAGAGCCCTGCAGCTGAAAGAGCATTGGGAAGGAGCACCTCACCTCGCAGAGTCACCCTGCAGGAAAAAGGGTAAGTGCTGAAAGATGGGCACTTCTGTCTTGTTCTGCTCAACACTGACTACCACATCTGCGAAGCCTGGTCTCTCCTGCTGTTCTGTAGGCCTCTTGGTTTCACTCCCCCCCTTCAGATCCTCCTCAAGAGGAAGGATCCTCTACAGCTTAAAAGCCTTTATTGTGACTGAGTAAGTGTTCTTGTTTTAAGGGCTTACTTTTGGATGGCTGGGACTCTGAAAGTCTTTAATTAAGACTCTTTGATATTTCATAGCCCCTTATGATTGTTTTGGAAAGCTGCCTCTGTAGAGCTTTCTCAAGCCTTAGTTGTCCTCTGAGTGCACTTTCTATTACAGCTTAGTGATTTTTCTTTTTAGTGTTTTTTTTCTTTTTTTGCACAATGAGAGTACATAATGCAAGTGTTCTCTCTTTCTCTATTATGTGCCCAGTGCTGTTTGAAGAAATGGTATCTGGGATTTAATACTGCCCCCTTTAACCTCTAATATACTGCCTGTGTAACTACACAGATCAGCATTGACTGGAATGCAGTTGTTTCTAGTATTTGGTGTAGGAAAGACGACGTATGTTACTGAGATACTCAATAACTGTGGAAAAGTGGCAAAAGAATACTTGGAAGCTTTCCTTTGCATTCAGACCAGTCTCTGCTGGAATAATTTCTGTGTTCTTTTCTTTAAAGCAAAGAGCAGACAGAAAAGTGAAGTTCAGATCTGATGAGTGTCTGTCCTCTGGAAAGTTTTGAGGAATAGCTCTCAGCTGCCACAAACCCTGTGTTTGTGCAGGGAGGAAATTATCATTGTTCACGTGATGTTGGAACAGACACGGGACGCTGAGTGGCAGTTGCTGGGGGAACAGGAATCTGGATTCACATGTTTGTTAACTTATTCCCAACTGTTGTCTTGTGTTCAGAGTCTGCACATGACTGTAGCTATAACTGCCAACCCACATTTTTGCAATAACGAGTTAGGGATTGGCCTACTTTGGGATTAAGATGCATATTCCATGTGGAAGCTGAAATATCTCTTTCCCATTTCTTTGTGATATGGTGCTAAGCAAAGCTGCCTTGTTCTCAGGTACAGCTGCAGAGTCAGTCTGTAGGGATCGGCAGGTTGGTTCCACACCTGTACTCTGCCTTGCCAGGGCTTTGCTCCCAGCTCCTCACCTTGGAGGAACCTCTGAGGGCTGGTGCTAGGCTGCAGGAGCTCTCCCAGATTGGCTCAGTAATGCTTATGGAAGTGTATAAGTGGACTGATCCTCCTTCCTCCTTCCATGAGGTCGGCTGAGGGCAGTGGTGGATTCCATCTCCATGGTTACTGACGTCTTCAGTTACAGCTTAAAGTCATGTCAAATTTAGACAAAATGTCATTCTGTCTGTTTTAAAGGCAAGGTTCAACTGCTCTCCAGCAGTCAGGATTGACGCTATTTGTGTTTTGCAGGTGCCAGCTGAAGCTGCCCCTTGCCTACAGGAAAGCCTATTTCAGGAACTTCAGGTAAGCCTAGCCTGAGCAGTCCAGAACTACTCCCTGCTTCAGGGCAGTGAGGACAGCTCACGTGGGGGAGACCTGGCTAGTTTGTAGGTCACAGGGAGGTACTGACCCCACAGTGTGTGAGGCCTGAACCTGGGGCAGGAGAGAGGTCCCATACAGCATGTCTCTGCAGGGCTGTTTCTGAGGATATGTGTGATCATGCTATTCTAGCCACTAGAGTTAGTTTTGTTTTCAGAGTGCTAACTCCTATTAATCCCCCTGTTGTAAGAGTACTGGAATGCTTTAATCCTGGGTTTAAAAGTGCTGCAGGAGTCTCTGCCGGCACTGTATACTTGTTGAAGGCAGGAGACCCTGTGGGGTGGGTGTCCCTATACCCTATGCAGTGTGTTTCTGTGCTGGTTGCTGACCCGAGCTGCTCTGTTGGGGCAGCTCTCTGCCTGGAAGCACCAGGGCTGTGTTTGTTTGAGGTGATTCCTGCTGATGAGCTCTTAAATAGAGCTAATTATGATGTTGCTGCACTTGGTGGCATGTGAACTCGAAGCATATCATCAGTTCTGTTGTATCGCCCTACCTATGTTTTTAGCCCATAGGCAGCAACAAATCTTCCCTTCCGTTCTTGAGGGGTAAGTCATCTGCATTTCTGTACATTAACTCTGTTAGTAAATGTGTACAAAAAGAGCAGACAGGACACATAGAGGATAAAACATAGAGGATTTGCACCCCTGAAACTTGCTTCTGCACCCATAAAGCCTGGTAACTTCCTGTACCAGTGGTGCAGGTGGTTGGGTTTCTGGCAAATCCAGGGCTCTAGTCCATTCTCCAGCCCTTTGGAAGGGTTTCCTACCATTGCCTTTGAGAAATTTTGCCATAATTCAGCAGACCATCTCATCATGTAATTTGTCCAGATGATAAGCTTAAACCCTCTCTTAAATGTGGCTGTAGCAACTTGTGCTAGCCTCAGGAATTCCACTTCCTCTTGGGAGCTGTCATTTATCAAATGCCAATTTGTTAGTTGCCCTCAGTGAGTTGTAGAGACTTGATTCCCTTAATTTTCACTTGTAAGTTGAGCCTTTTGGCATCCTAATCACTGGTGTAATTTTACACTTTTCACTATTACTTTCAACTCAGTGACAGATTGAAAATAACTTTTGCTTCGAAGATCCCTCTATCGAGGGAACACATCTTGCCTGATAACTTCTTTTCTGTTCCCTTAACCTTGCTATTTCTCTGCCTAATGTGTTTCTGAGAACTGCAGTTTCTACCATGATTGAAAAAAATATTTGGCTGGAGAAGAGACACACACTTGGGTTAGACAGTCATGCACTGCATAACTATTTGAAGCTTCCTTGTGACGGTTGTGACTTTTTGGAGCAGGTTTTGGGAAGCTGGTTCTTTAAAGTTGTCCTTTACTTATGATGGAGGGGAGATTGACATGAGATCTTCAGAAGAAGTTCTTCTTTGTGGGGGTGCTTGAGGCACTGGCACAGGTTGCCCAGAGAAGCTGTGGCTGCCCCATCCCTGGCAGTGTTCAAGGCCAGGTTGGACGGGGCTTGGAGCAGCCTGGTCTAATGGAGGGTGTTCTTGCTTTAAGGTCCCTTCCAACCCAAACCAGTCTGGCATTCTATGTTGAAGGCTGTAACTGTAAAGCACCTCTCTTTCATTTAACACTGTCATTTGTGCAACACTTTTTATTTTAGTCCTAGACTCTGATGAGGTCCTGGCCAGCTTACTCATGATACTGTCCTCAAATGTCCATGTTTTGCACCCCTGTTACTGATGCACTGCTGTCATGCTTCTTGCCAAATGTACCACTTTGTCAAAAAACAAAAAAAGGATTAGAGGAGAGTCTTGAGGAAGCTTGGAATCCCTGTGGGAAAAGCTAGGGTGAGAATTTGTCCTCTCCACTCTTTTCATACACATTTACTAACACAGTAAGTGCACAGAAATGCAAATGACTTACCTCTCAAGAAAGGAAGGGAAGATTTGTTATGGGCTAAAACATAGGACAGTACCAAAGAATTGACATATGCTTTGTAGAACTGTGTTGTCTCTCTTCTGATGGTTGTAAATTCTTCCCTTCAAAACAAGCTGAAAGAAACCAAACAGGTGTTTTGCAGTATCTAATGCTTTCTGCAGGGTTTCCTTGTGAATTTAATACCAGCACTCAAAAATGAGGAGGCAATGGCTAGTTAATAACCTGTAAAAGAAAGGGGTGAGGAAGATGCTTATATCTGAAGTGATACTGGTGTGTTACAGGATGTCATATGATGAGTCACAGCTCAGTGTGAGCACACTGGTACAGTGGATCATAACTCCTCCACCTCCTGCCCCTTTTGAATTTTCAGGGCATGGGAGAGATGTCGTCTCTGCCAAACAAGTGCAGGTGCAGCAGCTGCCAGGACCCGTTTCATAGAGAGGATCCAGACAACAGTATCCTTTCTTGGCTCCAAAACCCCTTCCACAAGTACGGGGCGCAGTATAGCAGCACCATTGCAAATGCTACAGTGTGCTCCCATCTGGAGAGTTATATTTTCAATAACAGGAGTTGAAGCTGGGTCTCTATGAAGTGTTTTGGGTTTTGTTTTTGGTCTTTTTGGTTGGTTGGTTTTTTTTTTTGGTTTTTTTTTTACAATAGTGCTGCTCTTGGGCACTCATAAATCTTTGGCTCCAGAGAAACAAGGCCACAAGGCCAATATGCCAGGCAGACCCACAGCATCTTGCTTTCCCCTTGCAAGGCCACTGCACAGGCTGCTTGCCCTCTGCCCTGATGCCAACTAAGCCTGGCCCTGGGCTCAGGGTGATGCACAGAGCTGGTGCTGTGTAACCTTCCTTAAGCTGCTGCTGTTTGAGTTCTGTTCACCAAGGCCAGCCTTCAGTCCTGCAGAGATAGAGGAGGAGTTAAAGGTCCTCCAGGATGTCCCCTCCCTTCTGAGCCAGTATGTGGAAGCTGAGCTTGCAGGTAAGGGGTGAAAGGGTAGAAGGTGGAATAAATAAGGGTGACTTAAGTGGGTTCCAGTCACACATGTTTTGTGTTCTTGGCATATGCTGGATGTGAGGGACAGGAACATTCTCTGCCTAAAAAGAGGGCTGGTGAGCCCAAGGCCACTCTAGAAACTGGTATTTGGGGAGGAAGGTTTCAGTATGCTCATGCCTGCTGGTTTTCCTCTGCTTCTCTTCCAGACCAAACCACCCTGCAAAGAGAGTATGAAAGCCTTTTAACCTTGGAGGGTTTGCAAACCACAGTTTCCCAGTGCCTGTGTAAGCTGCAGCTCCTGCGAGCAGGTGAGACAGAGCTTGTTCTTGTAGTGGGGTATGAATGTGGCCAGCTGTGCTTGAACAGGACTTTGCTGTCTGTGCACACAACACTGTGGTCCAACATAAGTTTTCTCCTGGTTATCATAAATGATAATGTAGCATTTAAAATTCTCTGGTGGCAAACAAAGCTGTGGTATTTTTTTGCCCCATCAGGTGAGGTTTGGGACTTTGTTGTAATTCAGGAGGGCTGGTGAGGGAGCTGTTGGGATGTGGGAGAGGCTTCATGCCATAGCTTCAGATGTCCTGGTTGTGCTGTTCCGAGGAGCTTGCCCTGACTAAAACAACGTCAGTCACTCATTTCTAGGAAAAGTAATGACAAATTCTGCAAGTACGGGTTTAACTTGTACCTGTCTGCCTCCTGCCAACTCTTCCACTCTGGCAGCTGTGGAGTCCCAGAGGAAGATGCACCCGGACTGCCCTGGGGACATAGGAAGCTGCTCTCCAGCCTGTGTTCCTTCCAGGGGACAGATGTGTGACAGTGCAGGCATGCTGGCTGTGCCTCTCCTTTGTTACTCCAGTTTCCAGGAGCTGAGGGACCTGTTTGCCTTGAAGCTGCAGGTGTCAATACTGCACCAAGAAATTGCCTTACAAAAGGTGAGTCTGTAAAAGGGTTTGTGCTCCGGTGTAGGGAAAGAAAAGGGCAGTTATAGGGCAACAGCTGGCATATGGGGGAGCAGAAGGGCAGCAAGCACTCCCAGTGATGTTTCTGTGTTTATGCCTCATGTCCAAGTCCCATCAGTGCTTTGCTTGCTTGTGAATGGTATTCTTCTGTTAAGGCCAGAGCAAAGGCTTTTAAATGTCTGACCCTCTCCTGATAAGATACTGCTTTTTTTATTTAGCTACTCTGAAAGAGTTTGGCAGTGGAGGATGGTTTTTGTAGTACCTAAAGGCCCCTTTTGGCAGCCGTTACAGTCCTGTTAAGGCACCCACTGTCATTCTGTCCTGAGTGACCTCCAGCTAGTGAACTCCTCTGCTGTCTGTTCCTTTCCTTTTACACCTCAAACTACTAATTGGGATTTTACTATTCTGAGGCTGCCTGTAGGAACATGGTGGGAGATCAGTCTCTCCACCAGCCTGAGCAGAGCAGCAGCGAAGGGCAGAGAAGAGCAGTGAAATCACATCTGCTCCTTTGACCTAACCTTTGCTGTTGACCTGAATGATAGAGACTTTGGAAAAGTAATTTCCTGTAAGCCAGGGATGAGTTACTCATAACTGGCCATGCTCCTCCTTTTGGCTGAAGATAAATTGCTGCCTGTCTTCAGATAGGACATTAGCACTATAATCCTGAATTATGGGTAATGAGGGTATGGGTATGATTTTTATCTGCCCGGAATGAAGTAGTGACCCACTGCCTACTGCTCTGTTGACTGACTCAATTTCCTCTGCAAATGCCTCTAAATCTGCGCTTTTAGCTGGGTGAGCTCTAGGTATCTGGAGCAGCTGTGTGCAGAATAAGTGAAATTCTTGGGACAGGTGAAGTGAATAGACTTGGTACAAGATAAAGACCATGGGAAAGGATGTACATACATATTTCTGGGTCAAGCCTGTCGATTGCCTTTCTGTGGAGAAATACCAAGCATCATAGAAATTCCTGGTAGCTCTTAGCTTGTTTTTAATAAAGGCCTCTTTTCTTATGCACCAGGAGCAGGTGAGGCAGGTGGAAAACAGAAGGGTCTCTCTCTTTGATAGAACAACACTGTAGTGCTCCTTCATGTGCCAGTTTTCCCCTTAGGTAGATTTCATGTCTGCAGCTCTTAACTCTTACCAGAGATGAGTAACTGTGTCCTGATCCTGTCCCTGTGCAGATCCCCTGTGCTCTATTTGGGTCTTCCTTTGTTTCCACCCCTGGAAAATGTTTTTAGGGAGGTGACTGACACCTGCAGTTCATTGTTTGTACTTCTGGAGGGCAGTGTGTACAGCAGGCTGTGTAGATTTTAATGTGCAGACTGCTCAGACTTCATTAGCTGCTGTCATCTGAAAACCATATCCCAGGCCAGGTCTTTCTGAGCAAGCATACAAGACTGGGGCTCCATCCTGGGGAGGAGTGCAGCTTTGTTCTGTTTGGGCTGGAGTTGACCACTTGCCTGTGATGTGTGGATTAATGCGGCCCAACTGGGAGGTGACAGGAGCAAACGGTTGAACTACTCATTGCATAAGTGCTTCACTGTGTGGTTGCAAAGCTCCTGAATCAACATCAGCTTCTAGCAGGATGCTGATTTTATTCCAGTGCCAGGCTGGCTCTGCAGCAGTGGGAAAGCCACCATCATTTATCTCTGCTCTGGGAACACTGGGTGGCTGCTGGTGCATTTCATGAGTAGAGGATGAACAACTCTGCCTTTGTTAAATATGACAAAAGAGAGTACCTGCCTATCAATCAGCATGCTATTAGTCACACTGCTCTGGTTAGGTACCACTTGTAATGCAGCCACGTCACTTCGTGGCATCCCAAAAATACGTGCTGGCTCTGGTGATGTATCTCCTTTGCTCCAGCTCATGATGGCAGAACTCCTGCCTGTCCTGGAGGCCAGGCCCTGGCCGGAGGCCTCTGCAGCGCAGCTCTATCGGGCCGTGTACACGCAGCTCTGTGAAGGAGGCAAGAGATTTCCTGTGCTGGTGCGGGATGAGCTGGCAGACTGAGCCCATGGGAACCTCCTCCTGGCCATTCACATAACCACAATTTTTAAGCAATAAATGTATTCTTGTTTTCTGTTTAACTTTTTTATTCTGCCTGTTTGTCTAACTCATTTTCAGGGGTTTGTTTTTCTTTTGTGGGTTTGTTGGGTTTGGTTTTTGGTTGGTGGGTTGTTTTTTCCTTTTATATCACTTTTATGACCAGCTAACTCTGAGGTTTTGTGAAGCCCCCTCAGAGATTGAGACATTCGTTGTGACTTTTCTTCCAAGGTCTGTCTCTGTTTCTAGCTGTAGATTCTTGGCTGCCCCAGTCAGGACACCAGGCCTCTATATGCAGACAGTGTAGCAGGCAATAAAACATGATTTATATGGATCAGATAGCCAGTCTGGGGTGCAGCCTTCCTGCATCTAAAACTCCAGAGAACCTGTGCTGCTGCACACTCTGATCACCAGCTGGCATATAACCAGCATTATAGTGGTCACTGTCTAATATCTCAGAGTCCAGAGGAGGCCACAGAGATGCTGCGAGGGCTGGAGCAGCTCTGCTCTGAAGCCAGGCTGAGAGAGCTGGGCTGGTTCAGCCTGGAGAAGAGAAGGCTCCTTAAGGGGAGACCTTGTAGCCCCTTTAGGCACTGGAAGCTCCAGAAACCTGCAGAGGAGTTTGGACAAGGGCCTGTAGAGACAGGCCAAGGGGGAATGGCTTTAACCTGACAGAGGGGAGACTGAGATGAGCTCTTAGGCAGAAGCTCTTCCCTGTGAGGGTGCTGAGGCGCTGGTACAGGGTGCCCAGAGAAGCTGTGGCTGCCCCATCCCTGGCAGTGTTCAAGGCCAGGTTGAATGGGGCTTGGAGCAACCTGGTCTAGTGGAAGGTGTCCCTGCCCATGGCAGGGGGTTGGAACTGAATGAGCTTTAAGGTCCCTTCCAACACAACCCGTTGTGTGATTCTGTGATCCATTCTAAATCAGGCTGGTGAAGCAGCCCAGTAGATGGCACCCAGCCCTTTCTGTTCCTGCTGAACAGAGCGAGGAGCTGCCTCCTGAGGGACTACGCAGTGTTCTGCCTGTGGAAAACTTGGATCCGGTGGCACTTCTGACCTTGTCACTATGGGAAAATTCCAGCTTTGGTTCTTCCTGCACCTTAGGTTTTGACGGTAATCCCCAAATCCCTTGGCATTTCTATGTGACAATTGAAGCAGAGCTTTAGAGTCAAGTGGAATATCTCTGCCTGTGAGCACTTTGAAGTGACTTTGGGGGCAGGCTGCTGTGTACTGCTGCTTATTACAGTGACTTGCAACATACCTCTTTGCTGGACATGGGCTGATTGCCTGGGGGTATTTAGCTCTTTGCAGCACTGACAGGGATCATTATTTTTCCTTTGGTTTTGTTCAAGTCCAGAGTGAGTTGTCTCTCTCTTCTGAGTGTCTGGCCCTTTCTGACACTTGGATTTCACAAAAAACCCTTCATATGACAGATAAGAATCAGCATCTCTCACTTTAGTTTTTTGATCATATTGCATTCAGTTCTTTGTAAATAGTATTTAATTTCCCATGGAGTCTGCAGTCAAGGCAGGGGTTTGTTACCTTTTCCCTTCCCTGCAGAGGAGTCTTGTGTGATTTATATCTGTATGGTGTACAGGGGCCTCAGGACTGGAGGATTGCAAGGTACTGATTAAAGGCTGCTCATAGGAAGGAGTAGGTGCTGCCTCCTGAATTACCGTGTTCATATGCCATGGGTATTAATATCTGCATGATTGAATGTTAGAGATGATATTTGGTATTGTTAATTGCCATGCTGTAATTTGTAACTTGTGTCTGTAAGCCCTGCATGAGTCATGGAGCATCTGTTTCTACGTGCAGAGCAGGCCAGTGTTACTTGGCAGGAATTCCAGTGCCACAGCAAGGACTGCATAGGTGGGAAAGGGCCGTGAAGAGCCCAAGCCTGCACAAATGGCCTTGCAGGGGTTGTTACAAGCTCAAGAGGCAAACTGGCACCACAGGAGGGGTGCAGAGAGCATGGTGACTGGCAGGTAGCTGGGTTGTCGTGTGCCTCTGGGTGCAGTGGGCTTTTATTGCTCTTCCCACACTGTGTAAGAGGCATTTTGTAACTTTCATGAATGTGTAAGACTTTAAATCATGTGAATGACTCACTTCTTCAAATGAGTCTTGTGCTACAGCAGAGATAAAGATTTAGTAGCAACCTCAGAGGTTTGGGGGGGTCTTTTCATTATGAAATGTGCCATTGTTATAGAGCAAAATTATACTGGTACATCAAATTGAGATGAGGGAAAAAGACAGACAAAAGGTAGTATTTGTGATGCCAGGGGATAGTATTACAGAACTACAGGAAATGAGCAGTATTTTTGGAAAGTGATAGATGACACCAGTGTTGTGTAGGCATGAGCTGAGATGAAGCTGGGTCAGGGTCAAATTAGCAGCTCTTATTCCTGCTATAGAGTCTTAAAAGGTTTTTGTTTTGGTTTGTTTTTTTTTCACTACTGTAGGATCTGAAGTGGGATCCCTTCAAGGGGACACAGTTTCCCCTTTTCTTTCCAGAGTCTGTGACTTTAAGCATTTCCAACTTGTATGGTTTGTCTTTTCCACCAGCTTCCTTCTTCTTCCCCCTCCTACAACTTTTCCACTCACTGTTTTTGTTTCAGCAAATATGTTTGACCAGTGGGAAGTCAGAGGCAGTGCTGCTGTTAGTGCACACTGAAATCAACAAACCTTCTTGTGCACTGCTCATCTTCGGTTAGTTCTGGATGGTCCATCCCTGGTAGTATTCAAGGCCAGATTGGATGGGGTTTGGAGCAACCTGGTCTGGTGGAAGGTGGACCCTGCCTGTGGCAAGGTTTGGAACCAGGTGAGCTGTAAGGTCCCTTCAACCCTAGCCAGTGTGGGATTCTCTGATTCATTGTGTTGAAACCTTTGAGGGATTTATCTTGCACATGTTATCAGATATACCACGAAGTGTTTGCTACAGGTCCCTCCTTGGAAAACACAGCGTGTAGAGACAAAACAGTGTGGCTAGGGATACCCTCCGTCTAAGTGAGAAATAATCTGAGTCTTCTTAAGAGAGAAGTCAAAGCTCATGAAATGGAGGAATGTCCTGCCTCTTCCAGCCTTTTTGAGGGGTCTCTAACAGCATGTGAGCAGTGATGGAGCATGACAGCCTGCTGAAATGATTGCATCTACAGCATGAGCACAGGGTCCTACCCTGGGGCAAGGGCAGGAAGAACTCCTGAGTCGCCTGGGCCTGGAGCACAGATTACAGTTTGGAGAGGAAAAGCCAGATGAACTGAATGAAGGATAAGGGGGAACTTCATCAACAAGCAGTGTAAGATGGTAAGTGTTGAACTGGGAGAGACCTCCCAGCTCTCTCGGTAGATGACAAAATTTGCTGTTGGTGTTATTCTCCAAATGAGCTTTCTGTGAGCTCCACAGAGGTTACTCCACTGTATGGAGTTCAAGTCTGAAGCATTAGCACCTGAATCAGCAACTTGCTGGGCTGTGTGTGCTGCTGTGCCAGGCCAGGGCTTTGAGAAAGAGCAGTGGTGCTTTAAAGTGCTGAGACAGAAAAGTACTGGGGGAAATTATGTCCTCCACAAATCCTTTAATTGGTTATGGGGTTTTTTTTACCTAACTTGGTCTGTCCCCAAGTTACAGGATTGAATTTGAGCTTGGGATTTCCAGCTGAAGCTCTGCTGAGAAACTTTGCTACTAAATCTGGAAGTGATGATATTGGGTTACATGTGAGTGCAAACCACACTGAGGATGCTGAATGTGGATAATGCAGGATGGATCCTGCGCATCCAGACTGGCTCAGGGTGTCTAATTCTCAGTAAGCAGTGAGTTGGAAATGCTTTAATAACATCGCGAAGGCCAGAAGAAGGGACCATGTGGATTTTCTGCAGGCAGAGAGCCAGTTCACAGCTGAGCATTTCTAGTCCTGAGTCCCATCACCAGGCGGGGATCACTGAGAGGCTGTAGCAGGGGATGGGTCTGACACTAGGGGCTCTTCACTTCTGGTCTGTAAAATGGAGTTTGCTATTATTTCACATGCTCATTAGCTTGGCTTTGCCACATCTATATTCTGCAGCAAGGCCTTCTTATTTTTCTTAAGCATCTACACTAGGACTGGCACAGCAGACGTCTGGATTCGATGGAAGCTTCTTAGTCCTCCTTCAGTTCCATTAAAAAAACCTCTCACAAACAAAAACCCTAATCGTGACTCAGCCCAACATGAAAACAATTCATTAAATAGGTATTAAAATGTCTATTATCCACCATGCAGATCAAATACTACCTTTGTAACATCAAAACCGCCATCCAGAAGAAACAGTCTATCACCTTGGTTTTAATTTGTGAAGGAAGAAGGGTTTTTACATTGTAATCCAGGAAAATCTATTGCCTGGTAATTAATCTGAGCCCAGCTATAAAGAAGGGGGCAGGAACCTGTGTGCCATGTGCGCCAGGGTAGAAAGAGCTGGTAATTGGAGGGGAAAACTGAAAAGCAGGTTTTGAACTGTAATTTCAGAAGGCAAGAAGTAACAGCAGTGGGTTATTTAGGCATGCAGAGATGTTTGACTTATTTTTAGACAGAACAAGAAAGATAATCAGTGGATCTGGAGTTCAGAGAGGAAAAAGCAAACAGAAGCAAGCTCTGAGTTAGTGGAGGAGACTGACCCTGAAGAAAAGCCGGTCTGAAACCTCACCTCCTGGTTGCTGAGAACACAAACTCCCAGCGGTGCTAATGCTGGTTAGCCTTTTTTCAGCCTTTGTGTTTTATAGGGGGAGGCAATTTATTAGTCTCATTTATCTCCAGTTTAAGAAGAAACCAAGAGACAATGTGCACATTCAGGTTGGTCAGACCTGAAGGGTCTGGTCATAAAGCAACTGGAGGGTTGCTTTATGTGCTGCAGATGAAGTTGTGGTGTAAATTATGTTGCACTTTTCCCTCTAAAGCTATTACACCTCATCTGCTGATGCAGCTAGCACAGCCTCTTAGCTTTGGACTTCGGAGAAATGAGAGATCTGAGGATCTCGCCCCTTTAGGGTTGTAGGTTGGTTTTTTTGTTTTGGGGTTGGTTTTTTTGCTGCTTCAAGTTCTGAATTTCAGAATATAGAGCACTTTTCCCTTTTGGGATGAAGTCTCTTACAGGATATAGTAGCAGTAAATCTTACTTGTGCAATCGTTGGGCAGCTCAGTGCTGCCATGCATGGTGATGGGCATCTGCACATCTCACTGCCCTCAGGAAGAATTGTTCGGTACCAGTCAGGCACATGAATGCACAGAAGGAGAGAGCACAAGTATGATAATTAAAACAAACCAACCCCAAACACAAAAACCCTACCTTTAAAAATGAATGAAACCATAGTCTCCGATGCTTTCATTAGGATTGTGTGCCAGCTGCATAATTCAAATTGCTGAGTGCAGGGAGGAAGCAGACGTAGTATTTTTGATGTTTTTAACAAGTTTAGGTATATACATTTGGATGTAACCATGTGCTCCTGTGAGCCTGGAAGACTCCCTTTTCATGCCATTAGGATATAGGGGATGTTTGGCAAAATCTTTGCAACTGTTACCAATCAGAACCACCTGGTTTTGTCTGGTATTAAATGGTGTACATCTGGACCCACTACTGTGCTCTTCTGGAGTCTTCTTGTTGAGAGTGACAAAGGTGTCAGCAGTGATTATGTTGTTCTTGCAAAAGCAAACCCTAAGAAATGGAGTTGTTTGAAAGAACAAACTGTTAATCTTTGAATCATACATGGTTTGATGTCTCCTTCCTGTGCAGCACAAGTGCATGGTCCCCATTTACAGAGTCAAGCAGTTTCGCTTAGGACAATGCAAGTGACATTGTTCTGTGGGTTATTTGGGGTTTTTTTTAAGCACTAATTACATTAAAATAGCTTATTCTAATGTACTAGGTCTACTACCTGTAAGCCTTAAAATGAGTGTGCATGTCCTGTGAGTCAGACTGAGCTCTGCTTGTCCTTGCCCAGCTCCCTGCAGAGCGCCTGCCAAGGCTGGCCGTGCACGAGGATCCCCAGCATCCTTTTGAGAGGCAGAGGAAGGACGTTAACAAGGTTGCTGTGGATCCACTTTTCTGCTAGTTAGCTTTTTCCTGTTTCTGCATCCTACCTGGTTCTCAGTGTTGTTTGTGTTGAGTACCTAACATGGGCTAGGCAGCTGATGGTGATGGGAGAGGAGCAGAAGAAGGTGCAAAGGGACGTCCATGCGTACTCATCTGTACCAGCATCGCACAGTGCTGGTAAGAACGTTGGTGCCACCAGGCAGATGATGCAATAATTCATTTCCATCTGTTCCCGTCTATATTTGCACCCACAGGAAAGCTTCCTTCTTGTGAGACACAGCAATCTCTGGTTTCAAACACTGTCCCTGTTTCGGAAGTTCCTTTGGCAGCCTGGCGCTGGGAAATGCTCCAGTGGGGCTCACCACGCACACAGAATAGTAGGGCCATGTCACCTAGCAACTCCTCACAACTGCAGAAGGCTTTGTTGGAGTGGATCAAGGTGACACTTAGCTGCTATTTTCAGACCTGCACTTCCTGCTGGCTGTTGCAAATTTATTTCCCTGCTTTATTTATTTATTTGCTTGCCTTTTGCTGAATCATAGACCTGGAAAATACTTCTGAGGTCACTGCAATCCACAGCTCTGCCTCCTGATGGATTTTTGCTGCTATTTTCCAGTTTTACATGGCACACGGCAACTCAAAATGGACTATGAGAGGCTGCCTGCTCTTCATGGATGTAGTTTTCCTGCTGCACAAGGTGTTTCTTCCCTGTTCTTTTGTCTTAAAATTAATGGAGCTGCTCAAAACTTAATGCTGCCTTTGCCAGGGCTGCTTCCACAGCCACAGTGGGATGGAAAGTACTGAGCCACCATGTGGGATGGCTCCAAGAGTGCACCTTGTGCAGCTTCCCCCTCACAGCCACTGCCTCTGGTAAATCCAGACATCACCATCTCTTCTCCCATCGCATTTTCCCTCCCTCTGAGTCTGCAGCCTTTTAGCACTTCAGAGCCACCCCTCCATCTCTAGGTAGCATTTGAAAAGTGCAGAATGGGTACATTCAGTGGCTGGATGTAATGGTTGCATTTAAACAGTTAGGGTCAGGCTCAGGAAAAGCCACGGTCCCAGGGTACAGCTGTGATTTGGACCATCAGTGCCCATAGCCCACATGGTGGTTGATGCCATACTCGCCTGCTCCTGTTTCCATGCAACTCCTCAGGGCAGGATCACTGTGCAATAAATAGTTGCTCAGTGTTTCTTGTCCTCATCTTAATCTATTTTATGATTAATCATAGAATCACAGAATGGAAGGAAGGAGCCATAAAGCTCATCCAGTTCCAACCCCCTGCCATGGGCAGGGACACCTTCCACTAGACCAGGTTGCTCCAAGCCCTGTCCGACCTGGCCTTGAACACTGCCAGGGATGGGGCAGCCACAGCTTCTCTGGGCACCCTGTGCCAGCGCCTCAGCACCCTCACAGGGAAGAGCTTCTGCCTAAGAGCTCATCTCAGTCTCCCCTCTGTCAGGTTAAAGCCATTCCCCCTTGGCCTATCACTACAGGCCCTTGCCCAAAGCCCCTCTCCAGCTTTCTTATAGCCCCTTTAGGCCCTGGAAGCTGCTCTTAAGATTTCCCCAGAAATCTTGTGTGTGTGGCTTTTGCAGGAACTGCGCCCTACCATCCAAATAAAGGCAGAATTACTAACTTCCTCATAAGCCACAGAGGAAAAAATGTTCGGGGAGATGTCTTAGTTCTTACAAACCAGTGGATTGGAGGGGTTTTTTGCAGCTGCGTGCGATAAGTTGCTGCGTGTGCTCTGCTGGAGTTCAGTTTCTAGACAAGTGAAGGTTGCTTGTTCAGAGCATGCTTCTCATGGACATCAAGGCTGCCACTTCGTGGATTCCTGCAGCCCAGACCCCAGGATATGAGCTGTGTGTCCTGAAAATGAGCAACAAGGTGGGTGCGAGTGCTACTTCTTTGCCTAGTGCAGGGATAGATATTAACAGAGATTCTCTCTGATCCTCTTTTCCCAGCAGTGGTGTTTACCCGAAAATACATGGATTTCTGTCCTTGTTTCCAACCCCTTTACCTTCAAGTTTCTGGTGAAAATAAGGTGTAATTCCGTCATCTACAAACCCATTCTCCTTTCTACAAAAACTTCTTCCTACACCATCATGTTAGCTCTGGGATGGAGGTGTTGGCCATTCTGAGTGCCACAGGACCATTCAGAGCGGCTGCCCTGTGTGGAGGTGATGGGCTTTGCATGGTGAAGCTATAAGCAGAGCAAGTGTGGTGTGGCCTTTCAGCATTTCTGTGTGGCCTGCAGATTATTTTGGCTCTGTACCATCTACTTTTGACAAGCTGATACTGGTGTCTCTGGTTACCCACATAATTACCGACCCCAAAGCTCCTTCCCCCTGCTCCACCACTGGGTGCTGCGGGATGTGGACTGCCTCCTGCACATTTCTCCTCCTGGGCTGCAATAGTAGTGGTCAGCATTGTATTTGATTCTGGGCTTTCTTACTTGAAAATTTGAGTAATTAATCTGTTTTTGAGGGATCCCAGCTTCATTCTTCCTCACTTTAACTCTGTTTTGTGGATCATAAAATGGATTGGGTTGGGAGGGACTGCAAAGATCATCTGGATTTCTTGCTCAAAGCACAAGCTTTCCATTGCTCACCAAAGCTATTCACCCTCTCTGATCTTTTTCTGTTCCTCTTAAAGGGAAGTTTCTGTTGTGAGGTTTCCCTTTCCTTCCTGAGCCCTTTGCTGCAGCCCTGAGAGCTTCTCCCCATCAGCTGGCCTGAGGCAGCATTCCTGCAGCAGGGATTGCTCCCGCTGCCCCATCCATCACAGGTGGGCCCTGTCCCTGTGGGTGTGTGTGGAGGGGTGTCATCCATCTCTGCTCTTCAACGTGACTCATCCAGCCCCAGCTGCACTTTTCACTTCTGCGGGAAGAGGGAGGAGATCACAGGCAAGTCTCTATTTCTGCTGTGAAAATTACACCCTTATGTTAGCTCAGGAGGAGGAGTGTGGAGGCAAGGAGCTGAGCACCCAGCATGGGGAGCTCCACAGCCCCACCAAGGGAGGAAGTCTCTGCGCTCGCACCATGCAGCCCAAACTGAGCCCTTGTCCCCTCTCTCTTGGAGTCTGAGTTTTACAGAAACCACTGCAAAGGCAGAGAAGGATTGGCCTGGATTTGGCCTCTTTGCCTGGAGAAGGGCATGTTCATCCGGCTGCTTCCTACACTTGAGAGTGAGAAATGTCCTGGAGGTGACCCTGTCCCTGTCTGAGCCCTGTATGGGGCTGTCCTGATCCTGCTGAGGCTCTTGGCTGTTCCTTTCAAACCAGGGGCAGATCCAGTGTGCCTCAGGATTGCACTTCCCCTATCTTCTGTGTCAGTGCTTAGTAAATGTCTTTTAAACCATCTCTGGAGTTTTAGAGGGTCCTTATCCAGACATGGGGGCAATGCTGCCTGCTGCTGCTTTGGAAACACTCTGATGAGCTGTGTTTCAGTGTATATATGGAGGAGTTTGATAGATACATGTATACACGAACATGTATGCGTACATATATATGCTTTACTCCTGTATCATTTTAAGCAGATGCTAGTGGGAGCCGTGGTTTGTACTAGTGCAGGAAATACAGTTTCTACAGTGGGATCGCATCTGTGTTGTCAAGTCAGATACTCAAACTCATCAAGGATCCAACTTGAGACATAATAAATCGTCATGTTTTTCTGACCAATTGGAGCTTGCTTTTGTCACCTCCTGCTATTTCAAGGCCACTTACTGCTTTTCAGCACCACTTAAAAACCATTGTACAGCTCAATCCACTGATGCTGTCACACTTTGATGGAATCATAGAATGAATCATGGAATGGTTTGAGTTGAAGGGACCTTAAAGGTCACCCAGTTCCAACTCCCTGACACAGGCACGGACACCTTCCACTAGACCGTGTTGCTCCAAGCCACATCCAACCTGGCAAAGCCCTAAGTCATAGTATCATAATCAGCTAGGTTGGAGGGACCTTTAAGATCATCAAGTCCAGCCTGTAGTCCTTCCAAAGTGATGAGTAGAGGCTGGAGGCGTGGGGATGCAGGGGGGTGGGGGTAGGACCAGCTAGAGCATCTCCTGGGGGGATACAGCTCTATTTGGGGGCATCATCACATCACTGGTTCCTTGAGAGGCAGTTTGAAAGGTGTCCAATCCATTGCCAGGCTTGTCACTGGAGTATTTGCTTTCAAACCCTGCTCTCAGCAGCAGTTGAACTTATTTTAGCCGAAGTTTTCTTCAAGGTTAGGGTAAACACTTAGCACAGATTTAAACCTGAACAGCTTCAAGTTTGACAAAGGTTCGTGTAACTTAAGGAAGAGCTTAGCTTGGGGACTGTCAGCCTTGTGAAGCACATTGACTGGAGAAGTTGTGTTGCCCTTCTTCCTCTCTAATGAGCCACCAGGAGAATAAAGAAAACCCGCTTTGCAGGACACCATGTGCCGCACGGACTTACCTGGAGTTATTTTCCTGGTGTTCTGTATTTATATGGCCACAACCCCTGTGCTGAGGTCCCTGGGGTGGCACAGGTTGGGAATTCATCTGATGCCTCATTGACCTCCTCTTCTGTTATTTTGGATGTTACTTAAGAAACTAGAGCCAAGGAGAAACCCCAGAGCTGTTGCAGACCCCACCACCTCCCTTACCATGCTAACAGGTCTCATGCAGCTTTCCAGACCAAGCCTGGATTAGGGCAGAGGCTGATTCAAACCAGCTTCATTCCCCACCACCTCCTCTGCCCTGCTTCCCAGAGTGGGATGATTTCCTTGAGGATGATGTAGGCAAGATCAATACCCATTAGAAAAAAGAGGGGATAACATGTCCCAGGTCCAGACTGATGCCCAAACCTCCCCTTTCCTAGGTCAGTCCTGTCAACTGCTCTGCTTCCCCACCTCCCCACACAGCTTCTGCTGCAGGGTGGATTTTTCTCCCTGATTTTTGGCTTCCTCTTGGTTGATGCAGAAATGCAGCTGGGCCCCATCAGCTTGGGGGAAGCTCTGACCTGGGAAGGGCTCCCGGTGTCTTATGTTTGCTGCAATAACTCATTCCTTTCCTCTCTCCTTCAGGAAAACCAATTAAAACTCAGTGTGGGAGAAGTGATGGAGGTGGGAGCTGTCTTTCCACCTCCTGCCCTAGCCTGGACAGTGATAATCCCAAACCTTCCTTCAGCTCAGCTCCAGCCTCTTCCCTTGCAGGTCCCCTTCCTGGTCACCTTGCATCCCCTCCAGTGCCACCCCAGCGGTGTCCCAGCGAGTCTTTTCCAGTCCAACCAGCAATACCAGTGAGGGTCCCCCAAGACTTGTACCAGGGGACAGAGCTGGCAGAGGGTGACTTCTGGCAGAGGGAAGAACTTCTTTACTGTAAGAGTGACAGAGCACTGGAACAGGTTGCCCAGGGGGGTTGTGGAGTCTCCTACACTGGAGATATTCAAGGCCCGCCTGGACAAGTTCCTGTGTGATGTACTGTAGGTTACCCTGCTCTTGCAGGGGGGTTGGACTAGATGATCTTTTTAGGTCCCTTCCAACCCTTGGGATTCTGTGATTCTGTGACACAGGAAGAGCATCTTGGAAGGAGGCGAGGGGGCTCCGTGGAGCGGCTGGAGGTCCTGCAGCTTGTCGCTTTGGGGTTTCACTGCCCATCGGGCAGCCTGGAGGGGTGCTTGGAGCGGTGTGGGCTGGAGGTGATGGGCAGCCAGGCCTGTTTCTCTGTCCCAGCGCTGCCTGGTCGGGGGCCGGGCTGGTGGAAACACGCAGACTGCAAAACCCCATTCCGAGAGCGATCCCAGCCGGGCTGCAGGCCCGAAACAGTTAACAGGCATTGGAGCAGAGCCGGTCCACCCACCCCCCGCATGAGATCACTGCCGCCACCACCAATCCTCGCTCCACTCCTCGCTCTGTCTGGCAGCAAAGGAGCCGGGAACCGAAGCTGGGAGTGAGAGCAGCAGCGGTGAGATCCCAGCCCGGCTGCACCGAGGCAGCCCGAGCAGGACAAAGCCGACCATGTAGGATCCAGCCTCTTCCCTCCCTCACCAGCACAGCAGCAGCTCGTGGCGGGACAGCGACCGGCATCCAACCCACCCGCAGCTTGCGCTGGTCTTTCCTGGGGTTTCTTGCCAACATGATGGGCTGCAAGTCCAACTCACTCACTTGCCTGCAGGGAGGAAAGCCAGGGCTGCCGGTGCCCGCTGCCACTGACTCCACTGCCACACTCAACAAGCTGGCCCTGGCCACGGGTGGGACTGAGAAATCCTGGTACCGCTGCATCTTCCCCTTTGGCATCGTCTCCGTGGTCATCGGCGTGGCAGCGACGTGCATCACCTTCACCATCAATGGCCCACAGATGGACATTGCTAAGGTGGTCTCGGTGGCCACCTTGATCTTCGGGATGGGTCTGCTGGTGGCAGCCTATGTGTGCTGGCGTGCCAAGAGGGAGAGGCAGCGCAAGAGGCAACGCCAGGAGCCCATCTCCTTAGAGCAGGGAGCCCTATGACCCGGGCTGGGGGCAGAGGCTCAGCTCCACCCGGAGCCCCCTGCTTAGACACCCCGCTCTGCCCGGCGCCCCGCGGCACAGGGGTGACAGCACCGGCTTTGTCGCCCCCGCAGGGCCCGGACCCTGCCCGAGGTCAGCTTGCCGTCGTTGTCCGCGCAGAGGCAGCCCCTGGCCATGAGGGGGGCTCCCGCTCGCTGCCCAGGACTGGAAGGAAAGGCCGAGGAGCGTGTCACCGCGCCCGGACCCGCTGCCTGCCCGCACCGCGCCCGCAGCACTGCCCGTGAGGCATCCCCCCCGGAAACAATCGGTGCTGCTTCTGTCCGCTCCTGTTGTCCCCGTGCCGCGAGGAGCCGCGGGGCTCCGTCCGGAAGGAGGTCCCAAAGGAACCCGCTGGGAGCAGGGAGCGCCCGGAGAGGTGCGGGGTCGGGGAGGGCTTGCAGCAAGCGCCAAACGCCAGTGCGTGAGGGCGGCCGGCTCCGGAGAGCCACGGGGACAGCAGGGGGGACAAGGGGAGGTCGGGAGCTCAGTGTGACGGGGAGGACACGGACCTCCCCACGCAGGGAGCTGCGCAGCCCCGCGGCCCGCGGCTGTTGGGTGTTTGCAGCGTGGCAAGATAGGAGGAACCGGGCTCCTTCTGTCACCGTGCGTGTGATCCAGCCCTGGAATCCCGGGGGACCGGGCCCCACTGCGTGGGGTTCATCTGCCTGGGATGCCCGGGGACAGGGGGCTCGTGCTGTGAGCTCACAGCAGCACCCCCCGGCTGTGGGAGCCTGAAAGCAATTCTCTTCCCAGAGAAGCAGCTGGAGTTGCATTAAAAAGGAGCGAATACATTTTTGCCACTTTTTTTCTTTCTTTTTTGGGAACCGAATGCCTGCTCCTGCTCTTTGAGCTCTTTAGCCTAAAAACCAAGCATGAAGTGTGGGCAGGGGGGCCCTGTCTGGAGGCTCCGGGAGCAGCAGCAGCACCTCTGCTCTGTGCCCTGCACCCAAAGAGGCCTCCCCAGGCCATCCCTTCTCCAGACTCCGGCACTAAGGGGCTGTGCCAACAACTACAGAGTGCAGCCACGCTCTAGGCTGTCAGCGCTGGAGACTTTCCATGCGCAGCCGGAGAGAGGGAATAGTGCCAAAACCCACAAGCAGGGGCACGCGAGAGCAAAGCCAAGCTTGTGCCGGGTGTGCAGGGAGCTGTGGGTCTGGGACGCTCATGAGCCTGTTACGCTACATGCCACATGCTACATGCCACCCTTCCTCCCAACAGCTTTGCCCTCACCCATTCTACCCTCGTGAGGAAATCGTGTTCTATCGCTGAGAGAAAGCCACTGTGTGCATGGTCCAGAGCCATGCCTGTGGTACTGGGGATGTTCTGGGATACCAGGACTTGGAGTGCCGGTCCTGCAAAGTCATGTCCACATACTGCAAGTCTGGGAGGTCTGGGGACACTTTCAGCTCAAGTCTGACCCAGGCTGTACTCCCTGAGCGGTCAGGAGATGCGGCGGTGCTGCCGAGGGGGCCCAGGGCTCAGAGGGTGATGGGTTATGCCAGCATTGAACATGGGCTGTCTCTGAAGCCTGGTCCCTGCTTCAGGGTGTTTGTGCAGCTGAACTTCCCTGTTTCAGCCTGTCCTGGGGTAAGCAAACCAGTGGTCTGCAAGCTCGGGGGCTCAGCAAAGTGCTGGTTTATTGAGAGCTTGAGGTCTTGGCTGAGTTTTATTATCACTGTTATTACATCCTGGGTTTTAGATCCTCCTTCTTGCTCTAATATTTCAGCAAACAGGCTTGTGGCTGCCTGTAAATGCCTCTGCTCCCACTTTGCTCATCCCACATGCCCAAAGCCACTGGCAGGGCCATCAGCCCTGCTCCTAATCCTGTCAACCTGCCCAAACCTAGGTTGCTTTTGCAGTGCTCAGCCCTTCTCCAGCACCCTGAAAAGCAAACCCCATTGGAACAGGATGCAGGGACGGGACGGGCTGTTAAGATGCACCACAGAGAAGCCTCGTTAGCCAGCCCCAGATTTCTAGCGTCAGGCCCCACTGCATCCCACCCTTTATTGATCTGGAAACTTGGATGCCCCTCTTCTGCTCCCACAGAGCAACTGTGGGCAGGGCAGCGCTCACCCGTCCCCGGGTGAGCCGCCACCAGCGCTGCCCGGCCCTGGGCTGGGGAGTCCCACACAGGCTGATGTGCCTTTTGTGCCTGTTGGAAGCTTGGCTGGATTTGATTTCTGCATTAACATGCACACACACAAAATCCCTCCCGCTGTCTGCAAGGGGTTTATTTACATGGATGGATCCCAGCAGGGACTGTGGCTGCTGCAGGGGCTGGATGAAGGGCAAATCCCGCAGAAATTCATCTCCTTAAAAGAGCATCAAGCTGGTTTTTTGGCTGCAGGAATAGACGAATGGGGAAGTGACACCCTGTTCAGCAAAGAAACCGGAAGGAAGAAGGTAAAAGAATCTACATGGTCAGTCCTCACTCACAGAGCACCCAGGGATCCAGACTGTGCCACCCTGCTGACACCACCCCATGTTGCACTTCCTCAAGCAGTGTGCAGGATGGAGCAGATGGCACTCCATTTGCTGGCAGACAACCCCACCATCTCACCCTCCTCCTTGTGTCCCCGCTGGTAGCATGCAGATGTGTGGGAGCTTCCTGGATCCAGCTCTTCCCATCCCAGTGCAAGCTGGCGTGGCTCTGGAGAGCATTGCACCCTAGCATCCCACCCATACATCCCTGCCCCTTGAGCTGCACCAATATCCTCCATCAGAAGCTGCTCCTCCAGTGTAATGTAATATTCCCTCACCCTAAGGACCCCAAACCTGCCTCCAGTGACAGCATCCCCATGGCTCTCTCCATAACAACACCTCATCCCTGTTAATGTATACCACTTCCACAACAGCGATGTGCCCCAGTTCTGCCAATCCCACCCAAACCCCCTTTCCACACTAAACAGGCTTAAAAGGAGAAGCTGAGGTTTCATTGCATCGTAGTGAAGGGTTAAAACTCGTTGCTACCAGATTGGGAACAGCTACAAAGGGGAAACTGTAAAACAAAAATACGCATCCTTAAAATAAATCTGACAGAAGTTTCTTATCTTGGCTGACACATGGGTCCGCTCCGGCTGCCTGGGTTTAGCTGCACGAGGTAGATCTCTCCGGGCCAGACTGGGCTCCAAGCTCAAGTCTCTGCAGGATACCCAGCCTCCAATCCTCATCAGGATGGTGGAGCTCCTGTTTCTCACTCCCTTTGCAGAGGCTGAAACCTGGAGCCGTTCAGACATGCAGGGACAGTTGGAAGGGACCATTTTTCCTGGCTGCTCCAGGACCCCAGTTCATGTGATGGAGGAATGAAGCCCCAGCAACATCACCTGGCCATCAAGGTGGCTGGTGGCAGAGCTCAGTCTAACACAAAGGCCGGGTGCTTCCCTGTGAGGGGAACATCCCTGCCTTCACCTGACATTTGGATGTTGGGGTGGATGCAATGAGACCCCATTCGCCTTCCCCGTGGGGAGTGGGATCTGCAGCTCTGCCAGCTCCCTCTCCCACCAGGAGGTGAAGGACCTGGCCATCAGGTCCTGCACAAGGGGACAACATTTTGTGCTGGAGTGGGTGCCAGAGGTCCGCACAGATGCCGTTGGTAGCGGTTGCGTCCCCTGCTCCCAGTGGTGCCATAGGAAAGCTGCAGCCAGAGGAGGCTGCAACCCCTGTGCATGACTGCGTGTCTGTGCTGCGCTGGGTGCCCTAGAAAAAGACACGTCCCAGATTTCTAAACAAGCCACACAGATGAAAATGCGTTCATTTCCACTGCTTCCCCAGGGGCCAGCTGGGCCTGGAAATTCCCAACACAAGAAGTGAAGCTGATCTCCCAGCCAGAAGCAGAGGCTCAGGTGAGCCATGGTCCTGCCCGATGGCTGAGGGACTCCTGATCCCATAAGGAGCATGGAAACCTGCACGCCCTGAGACATTCGTCCCTGCCGCAGCAGAACAGCTTCCGGCTCCATTCCCGGCACAGTGAAAACAAATCCACGTGCACAGGGAAGCGCAGGAACATCCAAGCGTGGCCGTTTGGCAAAATAATGAGTAACTCCGAGACAGCTGGGCTGGATTCGTGGCTAATAAACTGGTTTATTTACTCTTCTTTCAGTGATTTTGTTTAGCAGGGAGGTGGATGGGAATCTGAACAGCTTTTTTCCCCAGCCGTGCATGGAAAGTCTTTTCCAGGGCAAGGACAAGGGGCTGGATGCCAGTCACCGATTCAACAACAGGAGCAGGTTTGTGGGAATACGAAAATTACCCTTAGACCACCTAAAGCAGCATCGCTCTCCCGAGGGGGCTGCTTCAATGGTGGTTTAAGATGCCCAAATGCACTGGTGCAGAGTGCCCAGAGAAGCTGTGGCTGCCCCATCCCTGGCAGTGTTCAAGGCCAGGTTGGACGGGGCTTGGAGCAACCTGGTCTAGTGGAAGGTGTCCCTGCCCATGGCAGGAGGTTGGAACAGGATGAGCTTTAAGGTCCCTTCCAACCCACATCAGTCTGTGTTTCTGTGACACTATCATTCTATGAATATTTTGCTCTTACAAGAAAGTTTTTCTCCAAATCCGCAGTGTCTGTGTGCTTGGAGGACTCACTGTCACAGAGCTATCATTGCACACTAGCCCTGTTTATGTGCTGCAGGGATGTCCCACCTTCTCCTGGGAGCCCTGGGCAAATCTTAGTGACGTGACTCAGATGCGGCCTTATCTTTAATTTGAGGTGTCCGCCACCCCAAACAGAGCTGCAGCACTCAGTGATGCACCAAGGCAGATCCCCGTGGCCCTGGTGAGGTCCCTGTCACCGGTGCAGGAGGGGAGGTGGAGGTCTGGGAGTGCAAGTGGGGCCTGAGACCACCACTCACCCTCAGGGGCTGATTCAGCTCCTCTCATCACTGTTTGCTTGAGCCTTGGTTTGGGTTTATGCCATCTTCCTCTGGGGTTTCTACATGGATTAAGGACAGCAAGGTTGGGAAGGATGTTGAAGATCTTGGAAAGAAATGGGGGATTCATTGTAACAAAGGCTCGGGTGGTGTTCAAAAGCTAAAGCTGCTGCAAGGTTTGCCCAGACCTGAAGACATGAGACCTTCCTACCCTTTTGCTGCCCAGAGATTGTCCAAATCTCTGTCCAAATCTTGGCCTATGTCCTCCTCCTATGAGGCCTCCTATTGTGCCAGGGCCTCCTGGCTGGAGGCTAGCAGGGAGGTAGGACTCCCACCAAGTGCAAAGGCCAACCCGAGGAAACATCACCTTCATAGAACCATAGAATCATGGAATGGTTTGGGTTGGAAGGGACCTTAAAGCCCATCCAGTTCCAACCCCCTGCCACAGGCAGGGACACCTTCCACTAGACCAGGTTGCTCCAAGCCCTGCCCAGCCTGGTCTTGAACACTGCCAGGGATGGGGACATTTTACCAATGAAGTTTCTCAACCGGTGCTGATCCCCCCCTGGAGCAATGCTGCGCTTTCTTCCTGTGTTACCATGTGCAAGCTGAGCTCAGAGACCACCCCGGAGACCTGGAAAAAGCCAATGTGCTACCAGCTCAAAGGCACCTCCTGTATTAGCCTGGAGTTTATTAACCTTGTTTGTCACAATGACATTAGACCACATCTTAAAGATCCTTCTTGCAAAGCATCATGACAATGTTCTGACAGCTCCCAGGAGCAGATCTCTTGGCACTTGATGGCAGCTGCCCCAAACAGCAGTTAAAACCAATGCAGGTTTTAGCACAGGGCTGAAAGAAATCCATTATAAATGTCTTTGCTGGCAGGAGGGTTATTGGAGCAGTGCACAGAGACTCGTCCTCAGCCAGGCACCCTTTGTGCAAGCCCTGCCTGAAGATGCTCATGCTGAGAAGGCACTGCGGAGGGTGTTTTCTTCTCCTGACACAGGGAACTGGGCAGAATCCCGGTGTTTCAATCACATTTTCCACATGGCATTTGCCAGAGCTGAGGCTTGAGTTCAGCTCTCCTGTGAGCTAAGCAGCCAGTGCCTGTACAGGACCAGAGAGGCCAAGTTCAGCCCAGACACAACATGGTTGCTCATGCAGGTGGTGGATGTATTTGGACATGGGGCGTGCTGGAATCCAGCCTGTGCCTGCGCCAGGGATAGCAGCAGGCAGAGACGATGGGCAGGAGGTGTGCCATGTTCAGCAACATGCTACAGAACTGCCCAGTCAGATCCCACTGGGTTGTAGGCAGCAGGGACAAACCTCTCCTTCTGCCTGTGTTGATGGAGGTGACATGAGCCCACGCTCCATCCCTGGCAGCTCGGTGCGGCACAGCAGGAGCAGGTGGGCATGAGCATTGGCTCCACAATGGGTGCAAGTGGCTTCTTCCAGAGGTCTGAAATCCTGCTCTTTTGGAGGATGGAGCACAGCTGAGGACCCTCCCCGCTGAGCACATGCAGGGGCACGGCTGTGAGGAGAGCCATGATGCCTTACCCACAGGCAAAACACGGGCTGTCCTGTGCAGATCTACACCCATTATGGGCTGTTCTGTGCAGATCTACACCCATTATGACCCCCCTATTTTCATTCCAAGAATGAGAGTCACAGACTGGTTTGGGTTGAAAGGACCTTAAAGCTCATCTTTAGGTCCCAGTTCCAGCCCCCTGCCATGGGCAGGGACACCTTCCACTAGACCAGGTTGCTCCAAGCCCCGTCCAACCTGGCCTTGAACACTGCCAGGGATGGGGCAGCCACAGCTTCTCTGGGCAACCTGAGAATGCAGCTAAGCCATCCTTGGGATGCCCACTTCTCATTTTAAGACACAATTCTGCTGTCTTTCTACTGAAAATGAAGAGTTGCTGGTGCTCAGCAGGCAGAGCTGAGGAGGAAGCCTCTGCAAGCAGTCTCATACTTGGTGGGAGGAAGAAGCTGATCCAATATGAGATGACTGAGACGCAGCAGGACAAGGAACCCGCGTGTTCCTCGCTGTGCTCTCCTCCCTCTGATCACAATGTCTTCCCACCTGGAGGGATGCAAAATGTCTGTTTTCCTGAATCCAAACATATGCGGTTTGTGGAGGTAGAACAAAATGATAAAAGGTTATCATTCCCTCTCATTGATCTCATGAAAACCAGGTACAAAACAGCATTATGTCATGAAATGTATTAAAAAGACTACAAATACCATGACATTATCAAGGTAAAATGCCGGAGACCATGACGGTATTATGCTGGACTCAAATTAGTGTCCATTAGAGGCACAGGTGGAGCTGCACTCCCAGCTCCAGGTACATAGTAAAATCTTACCTTCATATTGAAAAGAATTAGTACAGCAAGTCCGAATCTGTCTTGTCTCCACTAACTCATGGCACAGGATCAAACACGCTCTGAAGTGGGTTATAAATCAGAACAAACCCAAGGCTATTTATCAGCAGCAAACTTGGAAAACCCTAAACCAGTGGGTTACGTAGGGTCATTACGGGCACTTTGTAGCATCCGTTTGCAAGTAATAGTTTGTTCTAGGTCTTGCTGCTGCAGGCAGCCCTTTGGGAAAGATGCTACTTGGTAGGACTGCAAAGGAACAAGCATGGTCCTCCAGAAAAGGAGGCAGGAGGAAGGATAGCAAAAGCGGGTCTAAGAGAAGGCAGAACTGCTGGGGGAGAACACAGGCTGTTTTCAGGCTTCTGAGAGGAGAAAATAACAGGGGAGGCAGGAACAATAATGATATCTGGGAATAGAGAGATGAGCATTGAGGTTTGGTTTAAACTCAAGTGGTGCTTGCTAAAGCTGCCGGGGCTGTAGAGCTCTCACCTGCATTTTTCACTGAGCTGATTTCCTCCAAGTGAATAAAATTATGGCAGCAACAGTTGCTTAAAGAGACTTCTTCAGAAGTACTTCTTCAAGGTACTTCTGAGATTAATTTTTGTGAAGTCTCCTTTTGCAGCATTCTGCTTCGAAACTCAAAACCTAAGGACACTTGCAAGTGAGTTTGTTCTTTCCCATTGCGATGAGTGGGAGGTGTTAAAGGAATGCTCCATGGTCCCTCCACCAGGCCTGCAGACCCATATGATCCTCATCACTCCTTACACCCAGCACTGTCTGAAGCAAAACCACTGCAGCTTTATGCACAGGAACATGTACAGGACTTTATCTTGTTCTATTCACAGCAAAACCATTGTTCCACTCAGAGTCCTCTGAAGTGAGGATGTTTTGAAGAGCTGCCTCGCAGAAGTCCCTCGGGATGGGCTCAGTGATTAGTTTCTGCATGGGGCACTCACTGGTGGTTTGTGCTGGGTTTTTGTCACGCAGAGTTGGTGTGATTGCTCTCCACAGGGCACCTGGCAGGCATTTTTGAGGAAGAAAAGCACAAGACACACCAGAGCCCAGCAAAACTCCTCTCAGTTAATGGTATGGCAGCTCCAGCCCATGCCATGTGAGTCAATTTTTGCTGCCTCTTTTTACTCCTGATTAGTTTTTGTTTGGAATATTTACTTCTGGACTTCAAGAAGTGCCCAATAAAGGCTGAATTTGAGTAACTTGCAGGTTGTGGGTACTCATATTAGTGCCCAGCTTGGTAAAGCACTTCCATTGGATTTATTTTAAGCACGTGTTCAAGACCATATGCTGAAATGTTTTGCCAGAGCTAAGAATGGATCTGAAGCTGTTGAGTTTTACACTCGATCAAGCCAAAACTGGTAACCCAGTTCACAGACTGTTCCATCTAGGAGAAAGGCTCAGATCCTGCTGGAATAAAGGGGACGAGAGAGCTTGAAAAATAAGTCTGCTCGTCTCCACTCTAAGTGTTGGCTTTCCAGCGTTAAAAAAATGCCAAAAGTTGTCAAATCTTTACAGTGTGATTTTCAGTTTGATGGGGGGGGGGGGGGGAGAACAAACACATGTAACTGGAAATTCCACATGAGTAGCACTATGTGTCCGTGTGTCCATCTGCTCCCAGAGAGCTGGGCTGTCTGGTGTAACTGTGTCTGCCCTGATGCTTTACGTAAGCTACTGTGCACCATGGCACACGTGGTCTCACGGGGATGTAGTGACTATAAAGGAGACCAGAGGAATGAAGCACCCATGACATAAAACTAGGAGGACCCAACTGGCATTTCTAAATCAACATCACCACACTTTTATGCCCTTGGGGTTTTGATGGTTGAGTATTTATGGGATCACAAGGATCTCAAGGTGGGAGCAGAGCTCAGAAGAAACTAACCCTCAGAGTCTCCCTGGTGCGTGGCTTCTCCTTCTCAAGTCACTTGATCAATGTGTAATCGAAATAACCAAGGTGTGCAGGGCAGTATGACCCCTTACTATATTGTCCACAAAATGTGCTCTGGCTTTTCTGAACACAGGCACTTCTGGACTTGGAAATTAAGCATGAAAATTTGTTTCTTGAGATTGGCATCCAAAGTCTGCTGACCTGATGGAGTCCTTAATGCAGGAGCTGAGAGCAATTGCATACTAGCACTTCTTATAATGGATGGCCAGCCTTGTACAATATGAAGACAATTCCAGCACAAGGCAGGAGACGTGGTGATTGATGGCATCTTTTTTCAGGAAGGACCTGTTTGAATACGCTCTTTGCTGTCTTTCTTGTGATCTAAGATTTCAGAGTCAAAGACCTCAAAGCTCACCTAGTTCCAATGCTCCTCTGTGTCCCCCACCAGCAGCCTCCCCCTTCACTCAAGGGCTTCTTCTGAGGCATTTTGCACACAGGAAGAAATGCAAAGATTTTAAAACTTGCTGCTGGCTGTGGAAGTCCTGCAGCATCACTCCATCTATTCCATGTAAACACCAGTCTTATTTGGGGGGGGGCTTCTGATAAGTAATAGAATCAGCCAGGCTGGAAAAGACCTTTAAGATGATCAAGTCCAACCGTTCCCCAGCACTGCCAAGGCCACCATTAACCCATGTCACTGAGGGCCTCATCTACACAGTTTGTGAACACTTCCAGGGACAGTGACTGCTCTGCACAGCCTGATCACCCTTTGGAGGAGAAATTGTTCCCCAATCTAAATACCCAATGTAAACCTCTCACCTCCTGCAGAAAGACATGGAATGGAATGGATTGAGCATAGCTGTGTGTCATGAGACTGTTTTCATCAGTTTTTCATTTCATGCCTCCCAGCTCCACTGATTCCTCCTGCTCATTCATTAGGAGACAACAAGAGTACAACAATCTTCTTCACAACACTTCTGGTCATAGCTTTCTTCTGGCTCCTTTTTTGAAGACCTTTACAGCAGTGGAACATACCTTCAGTGGCAGAACATCCAGAAGCTCAATGCCTTTTGCTAAAGGCTTTATAAAACTGACCAGTGAAAACCTCTTAGTGTTGGGTCATTGCACAGACTTAAATCCAATCAGACTAGTTTAAACATCATAGTGCCACTACAGAGAAAGGGAATTTCATATTTATTGCAAGAATAACAGGAAAAACCTGGCAATCTTATCCACAGAAAGGATTTAAATTGAAGACTGAGCCCATGTGCAGCAACTTGAATTTGCCATCTGAAGCGGCTGGCATTCGCAGTGAGAGATACCAACAACAAATATGGACAGATGACTCACTAGGGAAGTGTAAGGAAAGGATATACACAAACATGAAGCCCATATGCTTTGTCCAGAGGAGGCCGTCTTATTTGAAGGCCAGCCTGGAATGCTTGCTTTTCTTCCAGATTGGATCTAGAGTAAGGACAGCTCCATTTTGCTGTGAGATGTAGCCTACTACCACTGAAAAGTGTACCTACATGCCAGATCCATCCCTGCACACAGCCAAAGCTGCACTGGTTGGAATGGGGTGTGTTGGGGCACTTGTCTGGGGTTTCTGAACATCCAGAGTATCCTGGAAGAGTAGCTTCAGTGGAGCTGGTAGATAGCTGGAAAACTCATGGTAGATATGGTGGTAGGCAGGTAGATGGGCTGCATCCCCAGAGCATGAGCAGCAGGTCAAGAGAGGGGATTCTCCCCCTCTGCTGCGCTCTGGGGATACCCCCCTTGCAGTCCTGATCCAGCTCTGGGGCAGCAGCACAAGAGGGACATGGAGCTGTTGGAGTGAGTACAGGGGAGGCCACGGAGATGCTGCAAGGGCTGTAGCAGCTCTGCTCTGGAGCCAGGCTGAGAGAGCTGGGCTGGTTCAGCCTGGAGAAGAGAAGGAGGACTTTAAGTTGTGCTAATGTGGTTACACACAGTTGTCTGCTCATCCTCTAAGGATGCATTAACCTTAATACTAAGGGACAGGGCCCTAACTACAGATGAAACAGCACTGAAAAGGTTAAGAAGGGACTGGACTCTCCAATTGCCCCTGAAGCAAAAATATAGACTGCATTAATTATAAATGATAAGACATTGAAAGTTTGAAGTATGTTGAAGACAAATAGAGGCAGATGAAGCAACGAACAGCCTTGGCCCTAGAAACGGGAGACAAAAATAGGGCAAAGAGATGACATTAATCTGAGGGCTATTTTCAAAATATCATGTCCAAAAAAGCTTTGGCCTGACCTTTTTAGGAGAGGTGGCAAGTGTGGAACAGAGGGACCCTGCGGGAGGCACTGTCCATGGCCTGGGCAGGCAGCGGACAGAACAGCTGGGCCAGGTGGAGGATCTGGGGCTGCTGCACCATGTCCCCTCTTTTGGGGACTTCAGAGCAAAGCCAGGTTGGACGGGGCTTGGACCAACCCGGTCTAGTGGAAGGTGTTCCTGCCTGTGGCACAGGGTTGGAACTGGATGAGCTTTAAGGTCCCTTCCAGGTCAAGATTCTATGACCTCTTATTTCTGTATCCCGATTCTAGATAATAGAGACTCATTCAAGGCCTTCTAGTAAATGACACATACTCTAACGGAAACAGTTGCAGGAATCTTTATTCCCCTTTCCCTGAGAATATCCCTGTACGTAGCCACAAACCCATCCCATTGTTCTTCACATCTTTTCTCAACACTTGCCTTTACTGCATTGCCTACAAGACATGGAGTCAAAGATGGCTGCTGTCAAGCTGCATGTGCTGATCAGGACTGAGTCATAGAATCTCGGGCTGGTTTTGATTAGAAGGAACCTTAAAGCTCATCCAGTTCCAACCCCCTGCCATGGGCAGGGACACCTTCCACTAGAGCAGGTTGCTGCAAGCCTCTGGCCTTGAACACTGCCAGAAATGGGGCATTCCAAGCAGAAATCCTTGCTGTTTCTTACTGCCTCTGTCCACAGGCTGTACCTGGTGGTCGGTTTTGAGGGGAAGCCCTTGGGATGGGACCATCATCATCCTGGTCTGTGGCTGCATGTGCACCTTGCTTTGGGCCCACTCCTGCAGCTCCTAGGAGATACATCAGCAGCATTTATTTTTTATGTAGAATGATCTACACCATCTCCTATGGGGATAATAGCAGGAAGAGGCAGTGCCAAAAATACTGTTCTCCATCAGTACTCCCTAGTGGGATTTTCTCAGAGTTGCTCTGTTGGGATAGAAACCCCCTGGAAGAGTTTCTCTGGGATATAAACTCTTTGCACCCTTAAAGTAAGAGTCACTTCCAGCCCCCGGCACTGTAGAGGAGCAGCACAACAGCATTTTGTGGGTTCACAGTAAAAATCACTGCTTTGTTTTTCATAGAGAGGGGTTATCTCCAAGGCCATATCTTCTGCTTTTGGCTGAGATGCCAGTGAACATCCATCAGAGAACGCAGCATCCATGGTCAGAGAAACTGAGGTAAGAGTAGGAAAGGTGGAAACTTACTGTGATATGAGGAAGTGGAGAGCTGTGAGGAAGAAAGTGGTGGAAGGACAAGGATTTCCTCCCCAAAGAGCTCAGAGCACTGTCCAGGAAGGAGAGCAGGGAAGCCCTATGTGCCCACCATCCCAGAGGAGCACACCCTTCAAAGGCTGAAGAGAGGCTCAGGAGGTGACACAGAGCTCCAGTGAGAGAGAAGGAGCAAGCCCAAGGAAGGAAGTTCAACTTCTATTGTCAGGAACTCCTGGATAACACTTGGAAGAGACCACATGAGCCCTTTTGGTAGGGTGGTGGTGCTCAGCGAAAGTGGCGGAATGCTAAACCTCCAAGATAACCCAGCAGTTTGTCTCTTGCCAGGCATGCGTTGCTTATTCTTCAGCCAGTGCTGCAGATCTGAGCTGCAGAGGGAGGAACAGGGTTTTCCCTCCTCTGCACACAGAGCCACGATGCCAGGCTCATCAGGGCCTAGATTTGTTCTTATTTAATGGCATTTTAACCATGCCTTACTCTAATCTTTGGCTTTTTAGCCTCCAGATCCTTGGCCAGCAGACAGGAAGCTTCCAATGAGCTTTTAATTGTGTGTGTAGCCTTGTTGTTGTGATGGCTGCTGCCCTACTTGTGACTGATGGCCTGAACCCTGCCGAGGGGGTGGGGAGCAGGGCAAAAACCCTCTCGACAGACAAGCCAGCATTGTATTACAGCTTGTGTCACACCAGAGGAGCAAGAGCTGAGTCACTGCCAGGTACAGACAGTGACTGTGAGTCACCAGCATAACCCATCTCATCAATAAACCTGGTGCTGCACTGCCCAGCGCTCCCCTGCAGTGAGGGAGGACATGCACCAGGTGGGCAGGACCACAGCCTTGCTTCAAGGACACAATTGGGTGCTGGTTCCTCTGGATCCGACTGTCGCTTGGAGAAGCTGTGGAGGATTAACTATATCCACAGGCAGGGTGTGGAGGGCACACAGAGCTCAGTGCTGGGGAAACCCTCTTCATGCTGGGGTGGCCAGGCAGGATGCTGCAAGGGGTGCATCCTATTCAGGCATGAAGGGGTGATTGTGGAGCCAGATGTCTTCAAGGTTTTTGGCTCACAGAAAACCAGCATGTTGCTGTATATCCATGGTGTGACAAGAAGAGGAATTGGGGGTCTGCTGAAGGGTCAAGGACTCAAGGCTTTGTCCCTGGCCACTAAATGTGGCCAGCAGGTCAAGGGAGTGGATTCTCCCCCTCTACTGTGCTCGGTGGAGAACCTCCTTGCAGTCCTGAGTCCAGCTCTGGGGCAACAACACAAGAGGGATGTGGAGCTGTTGGAGCAAGCCCAGAGGAGGCCACGGAGATGCTGTGAGGGCTGGAGCAGCTCTGCTCTGGAGCCAGGCTGAGAGAGCTGGGCTGGTTCAGCCTGGAGAAGAGAAGGCTCCTTAAGGGAGACCTTAGAGCAGCTTCCAGTACTAAAATAAAGAGGGCCAGAGCCATCATGGGAACTCTCCCACAGGGATGTTGGGTTAGCCAGAGAAGAGCTTCAGGATCTCTGCTGGCCTGGAGTCGATTTGGTAATTTTGGGCCATTTCCTCACAGCAAATGTTCATACTTGAACTGCGCCCTGCCAGGGAGTACCAGCAAAGGCAGGTACTGGGTTTAAGTGTAATAGTGTAATGGGGACCTCTTCCTCTAGCTCTGTCCAGTGCCTGCGCTGGAGTAAATCATAGAATCCCAGATAGGTTTGTGTTGGAAGGGACCCTAAAGCTCATGCAGTTCCAACACTCTGCCAGGGGCAGGGACATCTTCCACTACACCAGGTAAATAAATGGATGTATCTTTCTGTGGGGTGCTGTGCCAGCATCTCCTGACAGCTTTCCTTTTACAAAAAGCCTCTTTGAAGATAAATCAGACAAAATGAAACAATAAACCTCTTGGAAAAATTACAGGCAAAAAAGGGTAATTTAATACAGAGTTAATAAAGGCAATGAATAATCTGCCAAGTAGCCAGGAGACAGATATGATGTGAAGCTACCACTTAAAGTCTTTGCATCCTTCTTTCCTAATTCACCCTCTGTGAGCATCACCTCATCTCCTGCCCTCGTCCTTCAGTGGCATGGCACCTGTTATATCAAAGGTGCCACACTTCCCATTCCTCTATGTGCAGAAATCACCTCACTCAGCCCCAAATACATCTGTGACCATGGGAAGAGGATGGAGAGTACAATAATTAACATTACACAACAGCTCAGTACCAGAAGCAAAGGACAAACTTGGTGTTGAGTTGAAAATAAGCTGAGCTGTGTAGGATGAACCAGCCAACCTGGAACTGAGCCACCAGCTCTTCAGCCCCGGGTGTGCAAGCACTCTGGCACGGTGGTTCTGACTTCATTTTAGGAAGTGGCAGTACCAGCCAGATCTGTACTGAGTGATGGGCTCAACTTGACTCAGTCCGTCTGGCAGCAGTACTTTCTTAACATCTTCATATTTCCAGGAAACCTTGGAAGAGGGCCCATCCTACCAGACAGCTCTTTAGAAGCTGGGAAACCAATCAGAGTTTCAGAAAATCCCATTAGTGCCTCTCTTTGGACACGCTCCATGCACACGCGTGAGTCACTGCTCACACCGGTGTGAGTGTCACGCTGATGGATTAGTACTGCAGCACTGAGGTGGCCTCATGGCTGCTGCAATACAGCAAAAGATGTCAAACTCTGCAGCAAGAACAGCATGGTCTGAGCAGTCCCAGCTGGCAGCTGAGCATGGTGCTCACTGAAGCCCTGAGAAGTCAATATTTTTGGTTCCTAGAATCCCAGACAGGTTTGCATTGGAAGTGACCTTAAAGCTCATCCAGTTCCAAACCCCTTGCCAGGGGCAGGGACACCTTCCACTAGACCAGGTTGCTCCAAGCCCCGTCCAACCTGGCCTTGAGCACTGCCAGGGATGGGGCAGCCACAGCTTCCCTGGGCACCCTGTGCCAGCGCCTCAGCACCCTCCCAGGGAAGAAAACATGTGCCTAAGATCTCAGCTCAATCTCACCTTTGTCAGTTTAAAGCCATTCCCCCTTGACCTGTCCCTACTGGCCCTTGTCAAAAACCTCTCTCCAGATTTCTTACAGGCTGCTTTAAGTATTGGAAGACTGTCATAACGTCTCCCCTGATCCAAAGACCTCAAGGGCTAGTAAGTTAATTTACTCTTGCTCAGTAGATGGGATGCTGTACTGAAAGGGGAGCAAGACAGAAGTGGGAGCCTTGTAACAGACTGTGCTGCTGATCAGCAATGACACTGCAGACACTGGGGACCTCGGCTCAGCTGCTGGCTCATACTGATGGAACTCAGGGTAGACACAGAGCACAGGCAGCATGGGAAGGACAAGCACCAGGAGCAGTTCGCTGATGGGAATGGGCTGTCCTTCCCCAGAAGAGCTAGTCTCAGGACAGCCAGCATAAGCAAGCAGCCAGACCCCCATGCACCTCAAGATGTCATCATGAGCAGCATTTGCTGGTGCCTTCCCCCATCACAGGGATTTCACCCACCAGCAGCCCTATACAGCAATGCCAGCGTGCTGCCAACCATGTCACACAGTGTGGGGAGGTGTTTGTGATACTGAGGCTGGGAAGGTGTCTGCATGTGCTGCAGGACTCAGGGCTGGGAGCAAAGACGTACCTGCAGCAGTGATGCCCCTAATCCCCTTCCATCAGCACCCAGCCTCGCTCATGCAGGGGTTTCGAGCACACTGCCTGTGACTAACAGCTAGTTGTTCAGCAGCCTCAGCCACACCAGCCACACTCCTGTTCCCCAGAATTTTTTCCTCCTGTTCCTCCACTGTTGTTAAAGCTCTTTAGCTAAGGACAGCCGCAGCTGAAGCTGCCTCTCCCACAGGGAAGGAAGGAGGCGCTGACCAGGAAAGCTTTAAGCTCATTAGCTGCCACAGGAATGGGTGATTAGGTTGATTTGTGCAGGAAGCACAGTGGGAAGAGTCTTACTTCTTCAGGCACCACCGACAGAGAAGGGAGGCCTCCTGACTCCTTTCTGGTGAAGGATTAAGGAAAAGTACCTGGGAAGCAATAGCTTGTTGAATACCAGCTCTGCTGGGAAGATCTCTGGCAGGTTCCAGAGCTCTCTGTGACATAGGAAGGGACTGGAGAGAAGCACAAAGCAAAGGGCTGGCTCTGCATGATCTCCAGGTCCACACCAGGAATGTGGCGTGGATGGCACAGTGGTGGGACAAGGCTGGGGCTGGCCTGCACCAGATCTTACTGCCCTGCCCCATGGGGCACCAGGCAGAAGGGACGCTGGCAGGGGCTGTCCCGCAGGAACAGGGAACAGGGAGCTAAGCATCTGCTTTCTAACAGGCACTAAACGCATTTTGAGCCTACCCAGGTGGGACCAGCCCCCAGACCCCATCCTCTGCTTTCCCCAAACCCCAAGTTTGAGGCAGATGTGTGTTTCCTGCCCACACCTCCCACTTCTCTCCCACTTATGAAAAAACTCCTGCCACAACTGTGGCTAGTGCAGCACAGACACTGCGTCATGGGACCCTGTCGTGCAAACACCATGTGTCTTCTCCTGTGACCCCATCCCTGTGCCCAAAGGATGCTTCTGGCACAGGCTGTTTTCTTCCCTGCTTCAAGGGAGAACTATATGGGGCTCTCGGGCATGAAGCGATGTTGTGGGGCTATTCTGGCAAGCTGTTAGCAAAGGCTGAGAGAACACAGCGAGGTAATTGCTGAAGATGAGACTAATCTCATTTTTTTTTTGTTGTGAAAGGGGTGTGAAGAAGAGAAAAGGAGATGTACTGTTAAATTACCATCAGGGCTGCTATAGTAACACGGCTTTAAAGATTGCCTAGCCAGCCTCCTCGGGGCTATAGAAAGCTCTTCAGATTTGTCTGTAGTTTTCCACTATCTCCTGATGCAGACTGGCCAGGGCTGCCTCATGCTGTCTGGCTGCACTGTGCTCTGACCATGCACCCACCAGCACCTCACCCAAACCACACCAGAGCTGACCATGGAGGGAGCTGCTGCCTCTGGAGAGTGCGGCAGAAGAAAGTGGAATGAGTTTTGGGGATATTTGTTTGCCTTTCTCCATTCCAGGAACTGGATATTATCAGAGAAGTACCTTTACTCATAGAATCACAGACTGGTCTGGGTTGGAAGAGACCAGTTCCAACCCCATGGCACAGGCAGGGACACCTTCCACTAGACCAGGTTGCTCCAAGCCCCATCCAGCCTGGCCTTGAACACTGCCTCAACTGAAACAACAGACATGATGGGAAAGAGTTTTTTTAACTCCAGTTTCACATCAAGCTGATTGAGCTTCCCTCTTATGCATGCACCATTTAGGTTTCTAAGCAGTTCTTCAGCCCTCATCACTGCAAAGCAGGCTGCTCTTCTCTGCAAACTCAAGAGCAAGCCTTGTTCTGAGCTCAGTCGAGAATCAGGTCAGAAGTGACGCTTAAGTGTATTTGCTGAATAAACAGGATTTAACAGGATTTCTAACTGCAGGGACTAGTCACAAACTCCTATCCTCTCCTAGCACTCTGGAGTCTCATTCTTCTTCAACACTTGTTTAATATACCTGGAGGCGTCTCTATTTTATATCTTTGTTTCTTTGAAGTGTGCTGGGATGGAGAAATGCTGATGTTTAATTTCTGCAGGAGGGAGGATGTGTTAACAACCAAACCCCACAAAGGAACCCAGGATAATTTAGTAAAAACTAAAAGGCTGGTGTGAATTCTGCCATGAAAAACTTGAACTCAGTAGGTGCGGGGACCTGCAGCTTCAAGCATTCCAGAGGTTTCAGGTATACGCTGCAAGTCCGCAGAAGTAATTGGTCTTGTTCTTTATTAAGATAGCACCTAAGGTGTAATTTCATTTCAGATGAGACAGATGCTGTCCCTGTGCCGAAGAGCTTAGGGTCTTCTAGGTCACAGAATCATAGAATCATTGGATAGTTTGGGTTGGAAAGGACCTTCAAAGATGTGATGCAGATGAAAACAAGCACAAGTGAAGTAAGATTTGGCTCACAGCAGATGAATCCACGTGGTTTCCCAGGAGTAGGAAAGCACCAACACTCTTTAGTCCCAGTTGCACACACATGCAGCCCCAGCAGCTCACTGTCTTCCCAGCATCCTGATGGAGCTGTCAAGCCCATGCTACAAGCAGGCCTGGAGAAGATGTGATTTGCCCATGGTCCCTCTACACACCAAGACGTGGGGATTAGAAGATGCATCCTGCAAGTCCCACTCCACATCTTCACCACATCTCCCTCAGCCGTGCTCACACCCATGGAGTCATTGGCTCCATGAGCCTCTATGGAATGAGGTCCAACCTGCTGTGGTGATGGACTGGGGGCAGAATCATCCCTGCCCTGTAAATAGTATCTAAAAAGCTGTGAGGAATTGGGAAAAGCATCTAAATACCTTTGCAGTGGCTGCTCTTCAGTTAGCTTCCTTCATGCCTTTAGCATGGGATGAATTCATGCAGCAGTCGGTGGGACCTATTAGGAGTGACTCTTGACCCAGCCAGGGTCTATGCCAAACCCTCATGAGCTAAGAAGCTCCTGTGAGCATCAGCAAAAGGCAAAAGACTCATTAAACTGTTCACTTCATATTAAAATATTGAGCAAAATAGGGAGGTGTTATTTAAAAGTGGGTGTTTTAGAACTAAACACCCACCTGCAGGGGGTCCCTGCTGGCAACAGGGCTCCAAGCACAGCCCAAACCTGCTTCTGCGGACACATGCGCAGGAGAGAAAAAGGATCTGCTCTGGGCTAGAGGCTGGAAAAGCCATAAAACCAGGAGGGCAGCAGACACTAGCACAGGTTGCCCAGAGAAGCTGTGGCTGCCCCATCCCTGGCAGTGCTCAAGGCCAGGTTGGACAGGGCTTGGAGCAACCTGGTCTGGTGGAAGGTGTCCCTGTGCATGGCAGGGGGTTGGGACTGGATGAGTTTTAAGGTCCCTTCAACCCAAACCAGTCTGGGATTCTGTGATGATTCTATGATTTAGTCCTCTCCTGGGGCGCTTGTGTTATATGTGCCACCAGAGGTGGATCTGTTAAATAAAAACACCAACTAGCATTTGTCAAAACCAGATGGCTCAGGCTTGCCTGTGCATGGAAAGTAAAAGGCTTGCCAGGCCTGCTACAGGACCTTGCATCCCACTGAAGGGCCACTGGATCTTGCTAATCTCTCCTGACAGTGTTTGATTAACACTTGCAGCCTCATTTCGTCCACGCATACCATCACCAGGGTGCTTGAGCACCAGCGTATTTTCAGGGAGCAGACAGCAGGCACCTTCCATGACACTGGAAGAGAAGAGGACAGGGCTGTTAGTCCCACTGGATGTGAAATATAACTCTGGGGTCCTGCAGGAGCTAACATGAATATGGTGAAGATTGCCTGGGGTCAGTCACACAAGCTTCCCAAGGGTCGATCCTCACATCCCTGCCTATGGAGATACTTCCAAGAAGGACACCACCAGGTGACTGCTGAAAATTTGCTCCAGCATGGGAAGACAGTTCCAAAGCCACCACTGCACTTGGAGCCTAGGAGAGGACCTTGAGACCTGCTGTAAAACTTGGTGATTTATGGGAACTCTTGGAGCCCAGGAGGCTGCCTGGCACCGTACACTTCAGATTGCTGATGAAGGAGCATCCCCTGGCTCTCATGCTGAGTTTGTTTACTGTCTCCTCCCAGTTACACGTCTCAGATGGAGCACATACACCTCTAGGAGTAAGATCAGTGTTTACAAAGCTGGCAAAGCTGTAACCAGAAACATGCTGATGAAGAGGGGGTCACAGTGCACAGCTATGCCCCTGTTATGTTGCTCTGTAGTTTCCTTCAGTTCTTCTGCAAGTAGAGGAAGGCTCCTGTCTCCTGCCAGGCATAAATCCAAGCCGTGACCAGACCCGAACTACCGGTAGGCACAGGTTTCCTCACGCAGGGTAACACCATCACTCTGGGAGGCAGCCAGTGCCCTCAGACTTTTGTGCTGTAGAAGAACTGAAGATTCTGCTCTTTGCAGCTGAGCCTACCTGGCCTTGGTTCAAGAGGAAGCGCCTCTCCCAGGCTGCTGCCCTACAGACCATGAGCAGTACAGACATACCTCAGGAGGAGGAGACATTCCTAGTCTTTGTAAAAGCCACTATTTTTTTTCCTTCATGTCTTAATGAAAGTATTTTTACAAGGATGTGGCTTTTATTTGTTGGTCTGCAGGAGATGGGGGGTAAATTTTTATTAAGTTCTTCTCAGACAAAAGGACTCCGCCTGGGGTTTCGTGCAGTTACATTCAGGGCTAGACTTGCAGTGATGTTTCTCTTGACTTTTCCTTTGGTTTCTGTCTGAGAACAGGAATCTTCGCATCCTTTTGCTTCAGCATTGCGCAGTATTCAAGCAAAAGCCAGATGAAAACAAGCCTTTGGCTAAAAGAGACAGATGTGAGGACCTGACAGGGAAGTTTTGCTGTCTAAGAAAAAAGGCTGCTGTTCCCTAGCAGCTTGTGAAGGGTACAATTTCTCCATGATCGTAAGGAAGTAAATCTAAGAAACTTTACTGTTGGAGGCAAAACACAGCTTTAAGACAGATGATTTGTCCTCAGAACTAGACATCTAGAACTGGTTCCCATTTTTCCTCTATGTGTGACTTATCCAAATCTTTTGCTTTTCATCATGAGATCTGCTGAAACTCCATGTTCTGGGGCAGGGAGTGCGGCACCTTGTGTCAGAAGATGGTGATTTAAAATACAGCCTTTGGGTGCTGCGATAAGGTATGGTGGTGATTCATCACAAACGGAAGCCATCCCTGCTTGGCAGCTGGCACATTTGTGCTGGCCTTTGAAACACATTGTCTTCTGCATCTGCCGTGCTCTGCTCTCCTGTGAGACATCAGTGACACAGAAAAAGTGCTCGTGGCACAGCCCTCCCTTGTAATTTGTAAAGCTTTTCAGTTGCCTGGGAAAGGTTAAAAATAGTTCTCTGAAAGCTTTCTGTTGCTTCTTTATCACTCTTCCCTATTGTGAATAGAATAAGATGGAATAAGGACTGATCACCCATGAGTGTTTCTTTCCTGAGCATGTCTCACTGTGTGTCCCAGATTTCAGAAAAGTCTAGTATCAGGAGACACTGAATCCGTGGGTCATTCCTTTATCTGGAGTTTGTCTGATGGAGTCAGAGACAGATTCCTCTGAGAGAAGGGGGACAGGGCTGCACACATGATTCATTTCAGGGTCAGCTTGCAACTCAGCACTGTACTTCTTGTTCTGGAGGCTGCCTTCCTCTGTTAAACTCTAAGCTTACATCCAAATTAAAACACTCTCTAATTCTTCAGGTTAACGAGACAAAAAGCTTTAAATCCTGAATGGAGTGTAAATAGATCTGTCAGTATCTGTCTCTGGTCTGCATGTCTGATGTGCCAAACAGTACCCAGCTACGTGAAGCAAGTGTTGATGCTGGGATGAAGGACCATCTGAAGTGCCCACCTGTTTACCTGAGCCTCTGCTCATTCATGTGCAGAAAGAAGGAGAGGTGGCTGAGCTGTGAATGACATTGTTACCTTCTCAAATGGCACTTGAACCTTGCTGAGGAAAAGCTAACCCCACCAGCCATCACAGGAGCTGCGGTATTATGTTTATGTCCATATTGACAGTCTCAGTGTTGCTATTCTTATTTTGTTCTTTTCCATGATGTCAAGTTGATATTTAATGCAGCCTTGAGAACGTTTGTTTCGTGATCCCTGAAAAGCTGGGCTGGGTAGTGCTGCCATTGACCGCCTACCAGGGGTGAGAGCTCAACCCCAACAGCAGTGGCACAAGCCACGGTCTAGTGCCAGATATTTCTTAACTAAATCTGCTTTGTACTACGGTACTCGCAGGCTTCTCAGGCAGCATGGCACACATTCAGCAATCCCACCTGAAACACAGAGTGTACTGAGCTCTCCTGGGAGAGCCCAAGGCCCTGCCCATGTCCAGGTCACCCATTGTTGGTGCTGGATCAGGGGTTTCCAGCTGGATGGCTCAGTTGAATGCTTGTACCAGAGATCCCACACTTGCCTGAACTGGGGACTGCCTCTGCCAGATCTCAAACAGAAACAGATTTTGGCCTAGAATTAGATGAGAGACCCACTGAGAGGACCAAGGCAGTCAGCAAGTTCCACCAGCAATGTTCTTTGCTCTGAGACCCACTCGGATGGGATCCACTGGAAGATGCTGCGCTGCCAGCAAGAGCATATTCCTGCTGCTGAAACTTCAACCAGAAGAGGCTCCGCCTGCTTGCAGTCATGTGGAGTTCCCTTGCTACTCTCCTAAGAGGAGGCTGCTAATCCCATTGACCTGGCTTGATTTCTATCAATGTAGGAATACTCTGCCCATGCAGGTTGTTTTGATAGCATTATCTGGCTGCAGCAGGGGTTCCCATCCTTTTTTCTTTCATATTTTAGTGGTGTTCTGCAAATAGAGTGCGTTGCACACCTTCTGCCTTGGCAATCACACATGCTCTGTCCCCAGCTGTCTGCAGTGTCCATCCCTGGCAACATCCTGGCTTGCTTCTCCAATAACATAATTTTCTGTCTCTTTAGTATCTCCTTTAAATGTTTTTTCTTTTTTCATGAACAAGTTTTCCTTGACTTCATGCTCTTTGGCTTGAGCTGTGCGTGAGACCAGCCCTCACTAGTAAAGCCACCTCTAGCAGTTCAGGGACCAGAAACATGTTCAGCTTCTTGTCCTCTTGCACCAGCCCATAGTGTGGCTGCACAGTCTGGTATCCTCCCTGCTTGGGAGATTGATGCTCTTTTTGTACAGCTTTCCTCACATCTTACAGTACAAAGCTTTTTAGATATGAATCCAATATGTACTTTGTTACATAGCTATTAATCATTTAGTCACGTGTAGTGTCTCTCTGTCCCTAAGACCTTCTTGGGAGGTAAGATGTATATTAAGATCCTGCCTCTATTTGGAGATAAAGACTCAATCCACAAGCCTTTTTGTATGTTTTTTCTCCCTGTCCAGCTGAGGACTGGGTTGACAGAGTGGCTTTAATGGGCACCCGGTGTCCAGCAAGGGTCAGCCCACCACACTCTGGGGCTGGTATGATCTGATTAAAGAAAGCACCAAAGTGCAAGAGACCGGCAATGTTAATGAGCCTGTCTGAGAACAGATGAGGCAGGAGAACAGCTTGCTGCCTCCTGAAAATTAAGCTGTGTTGTGGCTATGAAGATGTCAAGTATTGCAGGGAGCTTAGAAAGGACCAAAACATCTTGTCACGCAAACACACACACACAAATACTACATGCTTTTCTGCAGGGAGGAGCAGTAGGGATCCGAGGAGCTGCTGCTCCTGCAGAACATTGTTCCTGAGAAGGAAGGGATGAATTCTCCACAAATGCAGGAGCAGGCAACCTTCTTGACAGGGAATAAAAATTGCTAATCAAAAGAATTGTAATTAAAGCAATTACCATGTTCTCTGAATACACACACCCTGCGTATTTCATAAAGTCTAATAAGTGCAATGTTAGGAACTTGCTGATTAATCCCTAGGGAATGGATAACTACCTCAAACAATCTTCAGCTAATGACTTTAACATGCTTTTTTGAACTCAGGTGGTACCAATTGTGATTATGGAGAGTGTTCAGTGAGGTAAAACTGGTTAATAAAGTTACTGCTCCCTGCATGTGTCGTAACAGACTTTGAAGCACTTCACATGAGGTCCAGCTTCACTGAAGCAAAGTTGCTTGGGTACACAGTTGTGCAGAGTATTGCTGACTGCTTGGTCCTCTCACAGCCTGGGATGGAGTTGCTTGTGCCTCCCAGCACAACTCTGAGCACTGAAGGAGGCCACCTGACTTGCTCACTGACAAACCCAGCATCAAAAGAATTAGTTCTTTGGTTTTTCCACTTAGCGTGGGCTGAAGGCTGCCCCAGAAAGTCATATTTCATTTGCAATTACAGCTTTAGTGGTCTACTGCCACAGCCTCATGGTGGTTCAGTATGCAAAGTACTCACTCAAGAACATTTGAAGCCTTTCTATCTTAACCTTAACTTTTTATTCTTCACAGAATCCCAGACTGGCTTGGGTTGGAAGAGACCTTAAAGCTCATCCAGTTTCAACCCCCTGCCATGGGCAGGGACACCTTCCACTAGATCATGTTGCTCCAAGCCCCATCCAACCTGGCCTTGAACTCTGCCAGGGATGGGGCAGCCACAGCTTCTCTGGGCACCCTGTGCCAGCGCCTCAGCACCCTCACAGGGAAGAGCTTCTGCCTAAGACCTCATCCCAGTGTCCCCTCTGTTAGGTTAAAGCCGTTCCCCCTTGACCTGTCCCTACAGGCCCTTGCCCAAAGGCCTTCTCCAGGTTTCTTGTCAGCCCGCTTCAGGCTCAGGAAGGCTGCTATAGGAAAGAAGAGCTTCCACTGGCTCTTCTTTTCTGCTTCAGTTTCCTACTTGGAGAGGGCTTCAGTTTGACGCCTGGAATCCCCATAAGGAAAGCTTTTTCCCTTGGAGACCTTTGGCACAGCTCAAGAACTCAGCAGCTAAATCCCAATTTCCAGTCACAGGCTGGCAGCTGACTCCACGTGCAGACAGGTGATGTTTTGCTCCACATATTCGGCAGCCTTTGGGGTCTCTTTTAGCAGTGGCTCCTTGTCAGGCTGTGGTCAGGATAGCAAAGCTTTGGAATGTACCCTTCCAATGTAGCCTTTATCCCCAAGGCTACATTGCTACAAGCGACAGGAGAGCCAGGCTTTTTAGCACCCTTCTCTCAGATCATTTGGATTCCTGGCAACTTTGCTCTTATCTCAGTTTGAGGAGGTCTGAGCCAAGCTAACTGAGATCATAGATGAAGGGCAGAAAATAAACTTATCAGTCAGCTGCAAAGAGCATTCAGCAGCATGAAGAAGCATATTAGAGTCAAAGTGGACCTGTCAGAGACACAGCATGAGGTGCCTCTTTGGGAAGAGAAGTTCTCATACTTTAATATTGCCTCTTCAGAGATAACTTAGTGTCATTTTCCATGGGAAAACAATTCATAAAGCAATTAAAATCAATGTCTTCTTTCTTCTCTGGGAGTGTTTCCAGCTCACTAAGTTAGAGCCTCACCACAAGTAAAATTAGATTTTACAGTTATTGAAGGCAGCTATCAGGGCAGGGTAGCGCTGTTTAACCGTTGATCTGCTGGTAGCACTGGGGCAATGCCACAGAAGGTACATTCAAAGGTTTTGGCCTGACTCTTCACCCCCCTGGTGGGCACATGCTCCATTGTAGCAGCAGGACAACAGGACTTCTACAGCAAGCACTTATTTAAACCCCTTTTTTATCCACAGTAATACTAAAAATTGGTTTTGAGTATGTTTTCCCTCTCTGTCCCACTGTCCATCTATCTGAGTCTCCTCTTTCTTTCACTGTCCTTCAGGCTGCCCCTTCTCCACCTTGTCCCTTGTCGGCCAGTCACTCTACCTTCCAAAGTCCTCCCTCAACCTTTTCACTTCTGCAGCTGTGTTTATTGCTGTTCTCTTCCTTCCTGTTGCAGATGCACTCTCCTTCCTCCCTGGTGGTGTCCTGGCTTGGAGTTTGCCGGTGTTCAGTTGCAGATTCCTTGGACAGAGCCTGGACCTTGCAAAATGCTTGCTGTATTCCTGGCCAGCTATCAGTAACATGTTACGAAGGCTGAGCCTAAGGCAGCTCTTTCAATGCATTCCCATGCCTGTCTCCTTGGCTCTGCTTCTCCAAGCTTCTTCCTGTACACCACCAGCCCACTTACAGAAATCACTTCTAATTCTGTAGTTCAGAGAGCCAGAAATGTAATTGCAAGCATATCAGTGACTTCCTTTCCTCAAACTAGGACTCCCTTGCAAATGTTTTGTTTCACAGGATGTTAAAAAAAATAATACAATCTTGATTTACAGCAGAAACTGGAAAATGGGATCTCCAAACCTGGTGTATGTGAGGGATGGCTGCCTGGCTTTCCTGGGCAGCGCATGATCGTGATTCTGACCAAAGCTGTATCTCATTGCCGTGCAGTGTCAAGTGAGCACACAACTATGGCAGGAACCAGCCTGACAAGGTATGGTCCTCACCTGCAGGTAGGACTACGTGTGATACTGTAATGCCAACAACAGTAATTAAACGTGGTGTAATTTTGCATGAAGACTTAATTTCACTTACACGGGAGTGAGAGGAAAGCCAGTTCAGCAGCTGTGGCTTTATGCTGCAGGATTTGATTTCCAGTATCAAGGATGTCACTTGTGCCTGAATTCATCCAACTGTATGCATTTGGAGCCTAACAACTGGCATCCCTCTCTTGGAGAGCTCTGCAGGGTGACAGCACCCACAAAGGTCTGATCCACATGCCTGCCCTTCTCTGGCAGCTCCACCAGGACCAGTGACCACCAAAACGTGGGTTAGGCAATTCAGCTGAGGTCTGAAGCTAGGCTGGGTGAGTTTTAGTTCTTTGTCTTCATCATGGCCATCACAGAACAAGGTGAAAATTTTGCTTTCCTGCTCAGTGGGATTCGGGAGGTGAAAACCAGTATCTTGCCTAGCCATGACCAGGGAGTTCTGGGTTGTCAGTGCCTTCTGTGATGGCCTCCACTGCTTCAGTTGTTGCAGAAAGGAGATTTATTTGCTCCTTTCATTTAATTCAAGCATCTTTAGTCCACTTATTGGATTTGGTCAGGTCTGTGAATGATGTCAGCCATCAGCTGTATACACAGCTGAGTTGCTCAGGTATTGCACTGGCAGAACCATAATCTACTCTTGTGACTGAGAACAGGCTGGAAAACCTAAAACTGCCCTAGATGACCAAACAATACAGTCCAGATCCACTAGCTGCCTTCTTTACACATGAGCATTCATCTGCTCCTTAAAACCATAGTTCTGGGAAGAATTACTAGCAAGTCTTTCCCCCTCAGAGCTCTTCCAATCCTTTCCATACCACTGTGCTGCTGGGTGAGGAAGCCCGGCTCTCCAGAGAGCATCGCTGGAAGCTGGAGCTCACTCAAAGTCTACATGTCACTAATGTACTATAATCTGAACAGGCATTACTCATGTTTCAGGCAGAGAGGCTGTGACTGTGCCAGGCAGGAACTTCCGCATGCTCCCTGCTTCTGGTCATCACTTGCTCTGCTGTGTCGATTCAGGCAGGATGAATCGAGAGCTTCCTCTGTGAGCATGCAGACACCTAGCAGATGGAATGTAAGAGATGTCATTATAGCACAGAGGTCAGCTGTATAAATGCTAAAAGGCCTAAAAGCCAGACGCATATAGGGCTACTCTTGCACCTCTTGGCACTGTGGAGGTTCAGAGGCCAGAGGAGGATGGTGGTAAATAGACAAATCATCACCTTGCACCCACCTCCTCACCTCATGGAGGTCATCATCATTACCAAAGGCTGGAGATACAGGTTACCCAGAGAAGCTGTGGCTGCCCCATCCTTGGCAGTGTTCAAGGCCAGGTTGGATGGGGCTTAGAAAAACCTGGTCTAGTGGAAGGTGTGCCTGTCTGTGGCAGGGGGTTGGAACTGGATGAGCTTTAAGGTCCCTTCCAAACCAAACCAGCCTGCCCAGGTAGATGTAATTGCTTGAGGTTTGGATATACTGTGTGGGAAGCCTCCACACTGATGCATTGACGAAAGCTGAGGAATATCAACTGACTAAGGAACCAACTCCATTTTCCTGCAGGAGGTTTGAGGCTCAATTGTCCCTGCCTGGAGCTGAGTGGTGCTAGAGCCACGCTGCAGGAGGCATTTCACTCCCACTGACTCCAAGAGGCAATTCCAGGGCAGCAGAATGAAACAAAGGCAGCAGAAGAAATTGAGTCGCTTTTATGTCGCAATTAACTACAAGCACAGAAAGTGCCTGCGTCCTGCAGTGACACAGGCTCCCTCCTGCACTGTGCTCTCCAGGAGGAGCTGCAATTCCTCCCTGTCCCCAGGTGTGACTGCAGATTATTATATTAAAAAAGAACAAACTAATTATTTGTCCCAAATTGAAAAAACAAATAAAGCAACCAGCAAGCAATCCAAAATAATTTTGCCATAAATTGCCCAGTTTGATTTTGCTTCACAGTCGCTGACTTTCCATTGCAAAACAATTCAGAAGGGAGATTTCTGCCAGCCTTACTCTTATACTTGTCCTTATAATTCATAAGATGGTGGTCTTAGAGCTTGATTCTGCTTCCTATTCTGGTTGAACTGTTTAGAAGTGTGCTAGCGATTCATTCTCCTTGTAATCAGATGCAGCAGCAGACTCTCTCCTACACTTCTGCAGAGTTTGCTGTGGAGAGGGGCAACACAAGCCCAGCATGGAGAAACAAGTCATGGAGCCATAAAGAAAATCAATGGCAGTTCCTTGGCAAAATACATTTGGGGATCTGGACTTGTATTTAATGAATGTCATTATCTATTTGCAGGAGACAAATGACATGAGGGACAGCAGCTTCTTTATGTCTGCAGAGTGCTCAAAAGATGTTCTTCCACATTTCATATCCCACTCCTTTTCTGTATTAAAAATCCAGGTCTCTAAAGATCCACATTTTAAGACTGCCTCTGAAGTGTAATGGGAGACTTGTTGAAATCCTGGCACCACAAAGCTCAGGGAAATTAATTCCCATTGCTCTGTGCATGGACTTGTTCTTTGCCGAAGCTGAGCCTGAAAGTGACTGGCATTTTTATGCCTTGTGTTTGTGGAGCTTTGAGGCATATATTTCACAAGAGATGCAGATGCATCACTCTCAAGTCCTTGGAAGCTGCCGTGTTTATAAGGCCCAGACTGGCTGGGCTGTGTTTAATCCAAGACAAATCCCAGTAGATTATGTTCCAGCCTTCTAATCACCATCCAAGCTATATTTTGACCTATGCTACTGTAGAGAATACATTGCCTATTTGGGAAGGAAGGGCACAGCATCTTTCAATGTGGTAGGACTTGGTCTGAGGTTAAGCCAAGAAGTCAAGTCAGCAGGTCAGGGTCCAAAAGACAGAGGGACAAGTTCCAGCATGGTCATAAGCTGCAGTGGAACTTGTGCGGTGGAGCTTGAGCTTAAAGGCAGTTTTGTGGACCCCCATGAGGCTCCTTACTGCTCTGTCCTGCATGGCATGCTGATCCCAGGTCTGATAGATGTGTACACATACCAGAGCTGGCCTTGAACACAGCAGCCAACTCCAAGAAGGACAGGAAGCTGTTTGGAGGAGGGATGGCTGTTTGAGGGCCCTGCCAGCAGCCTCCCAAACCCTTTGAGGAGAGAACCACATGCTGGGAAATGATCTGTGTGTTATGCAAAGCCCTGGGTGCAGTGTGGGGAGTCACCCCGGGACAGTTCCAGGATGTTGCATTACAGGTATGGTCAGTTCAGGCTTGGGAGGCTGTGATAAGACAAGTGCTAGCCCTGATGACTGAGCAGGGCTGCACCAGAATGCAGGCAAGTACAGAATCCTCCATTGTAATGTTAGCCATGCACAAGGTTTTACAAGGATTTTGTTTATTGCAGGAAGAAGATTTAATTCTGCTGGAGTTTTAGAGAGCACCCAGTAATCCTGCAGGATTCCTCTTTCAGAGTCTTTGCTTCAGGTTCACTGGAGGAAGGATCATGCAGACATCATGACACTGAAACACAGTCTGGAGAGTCTGCAGTTGTAATGGCTAAACAGTTCATTCTTTTCCTCTAATTTCAAATAGCGGTTCAATTTTGGTAGGAAATCATAGATTACAGGAGGGGAACACTGACAAAGTTGCCAAGTATTTCTACTATCCTACAGTTAACCTCGTATCCTTCACACAGTGAGTGCCCATTTCTCAAAGCTTCTTCCTTCCACAGACACCTTGCAAGTGCCAATGCTGCCCAAGTGACAATGCATTTGCCAAGGGCCTGTACCTGTATCTTCCCTATGTATCTGCAAGGGTAAAGGATAACACTGCCTGGGCACAGGTTAGAGAGGAGAGCAAATTTCAGATAATGTGGATACCTGTGCTGCTGTGCAAGCTCTACTCCAGCCTCTGTCTTGCTAGGGACTACTTCTCCCCTTGCCTCGCTACTGCCGCCTCCCATCCCCACGGCCACCAGAGGCTGCCCAGGCTCCAGCACCCATTGTCCAGCTTGTGCAGAGAGACACAATCTCACAAGGATCAGCTCCTGTTGAATGCCTTTCTAGTCCCAGACTAAGGACTTCTGCCTATGTCTCCCCCTCTCGTGCCTCCTTTGTGATGCCTTTGGTTTCACAAATGCTGTGAAAAGTCTGGTTTACAGCATTCTTCATGCAGCTCTAGCCCTTCAGAATCACTGTCATTTATCTCTCCACATCATCAACTCTCCACCCATTTCAGATTCAATTGAAAGCACATTTTCTCCCTTGCCTGTGGTTTCTAAATTATACACCCAGCTCATTTCAAAATATCAATTCAGAAACTTGGCAAGGTGATTATTAATAACAGCTCTCTTCTTCTCCAGAGGAGAAATAATACTAGAAACATGTGAAATGTGTACACAGTTGTCATTCTTACTCTCCCCTTTTGCCAAGCACTCTGTTCTTTACAGGAAATAAAAACAACTCTACACCCAGTATTAAGTGGCTGAGATGCGTAATCAGTGAGGAACCACACAGAACTGGGGCAGTATGCCCTCATGTGTTCAGAAACGCAGTGTGATGGCCACCTTCTGTGGTGGGTTAGTGCTTGGCTATATGTAGATCAGCAGCATGTACAGCCAGGCTTGAGGAGCTGTGTATACAGCAAGCTGGCGCCCAGCTGGACCCATGTCACTTGGAGCAGCGAAGTAGATGGTAGATATAAATATGCATAGCTAGTCATGACAAATTGTGCTTCAGCTACAATGAAAGTATTCATGATTTTAATCCAAGACTTTACATGGAAGCAGGGCAGGAGTTTCCCAGGGATACAGAGCTGCAACCTGGCCTGCAAGCCCCAGGCTGGCATGAGTTAGGTACATGGTTTTTCCTTTCTTCTTTTTCTTTTTCTTATAAAACACATGGTAAAGTACTGAAAACTTTTTCATTGCCCATAGCGCCACAGGATGTGAAGGGAAGAAGCTCTGGGGTCTCTCCTGAAACAAACCCGTATGTATGGGTGCTGTGTACATGAGGGAGCTGAGGTCAGAGATCCAGGCATCCCTCCTCATCCCATATTCCCATGCCACCCCAGCAGAAATTGGGCTTATGCACACCAGGGAAAGAAGGCAGCTTTCCCAAGTCCTCTGGGAAATGAGGGGGGAATGGAATTATGGGGTACCTCTACATCCTGTGGTGGAGGGACAACAACAAGGGCCTCTCAAGGAAGGGAAGGAGGGAGATAGAAATATTCCAGGGATGGAGTCATGCATAGAATGGAATCCATGGTTTTAGCCTTGCAATGTAAGGATGAGCCAGCTAGCTATCACTTCATTTTTAGAGGAGGCTAAGGTGTCAAAGAAGCTATAGAGGTATCTAGGAGCTTTAAACTCTGGGAGATTTGACCTTGGTGTCATAAGGCCCAGACCTCTCCCATGGCATTTCAGGACTCATAGCACTGGCCCAGTACAACAGTCCCTTCCTGGCACCCCAGCCTCCAGGATGCTGAGGGCCTGTGCAAAGTATGTTGAAAACATGGGGAGATTTAAAATTAAATTATATAAATTGAATGTCTCCTATCAGCAAGAGCCTCTGGAGGAGAAAGTCTGGCCCCGGTAAGAGCCATTGGCTCTGTGCTCCAGCGACCGATGCTTGTCTGGCAGATAAAGCACTGCTTTGCCTGCATTGTGCAATCATATCTCCCAATTACTGCTCGCTGGCTCCACTCCAGGTACCTCCTTCCCACACAAGTATGGTTTGTAAGAAGTGATACTCTTCAAGTGTTTAAAAAGCAAGAGCTTAAAGAGAATCAGCTATTGTTGGGAAGAGGCTGGGCAAGTTCGCTGTTTTCTGCCCTGCTGAGAGCCCCCAAAGCATAGCCCTGAAACTATCTGGGCAACGGGGAAAGCACAGGCTGACAGTGAGCCTATCCCCAGACCCTCTGGAGATCAGTCACTGCTCCACAGCATTTCCTGGGGCTGCTGCACTGGGTCTGGCCATCACAGGATTACTTGTAATCACAGTATTACAAGGTCCAGGTTGTTACTGGACCTTGGCTGAGCCAGTACATCCATTTCACACACCCCACCATGGCACACAAAGCTGTGAGGCCCCATGAGACACAAGCACCACTCCTTGTGCTCCCTTTTCCATATGTTTCTTGCAGCTTCACTGTGCCTTTCCCATCCCAAGACTCCCTGTGCTGCTCATTGCTGTCCAGAGTCTCCCAGGGCAGAGCACAGCCCCTGGGAGGCTCACCGAGGTCACCAGTGCTTCCAACACAGTCCCATGGGATTCACCCTGTCACACAACCCATTCTCTCAGAGTGAGGACCTCCTTGAGCCAGCACAGGGGCACATAACTGCTGGCTGATTTAGCTGCTGGATGCTTGTTCACCTCAAGCACTGAGACTTCAGGGGTGGGTGGCAGACAGATCAGCAGAAACCACGTCCCCTTTTCAGGAAACTCTGCACAGGCCTCTTCTTCCAAGGCATTTGTCCCTAAGCTGTGGTCACTTGTCCTCTGCTTTGGTGGGACCAACCCTGGATTTTGGAAAGCACTGCATTAACCTGTTTCATGCCTATAGTTTGAGTCATGTTCACTTACTACTGTGGAGTAGTACTAATCGTGGAAGGCGGTGAAATTACATGCAGCAGTACTAAGCATGAAGAAGATTTCTAAAATTAAGAACTCCTGCTTATAAAATACCAGTGCACCCTTACTCGCTTTGCACTTCACCACTGAGATGTCCTCAGAAGTAAAAACCCCAGCTGTAGGATTGATGCCCCATTATACGGGTTTGATGCCACCTCGTGGTAGTTCCATGTCCTGATTTACAACGGAAATGCTGCGTTAATGTTTGGACTCGACCGCAAAGGTCTTTTCCAGCCTAAACTATTCTACGCTTCTGTGTTTCCCAGGCGTGTTCCTTATGAATGAGAAATAAAGTTTGGAGAAAGAATGAAAGTATTACACATGTCCTGCTCCGCCCTTGCTCTTCACTGCTGATTTGCAGCACTGCCTCCAAACAGTACTGCTACAAATTGTCAGTATGAACTTAAAATGCCGAGACTGCAAATTATACCCAATGACGTTATGTAGAAATACCTACAGGATACAGGATGTGACTATTAGAGAACGTGTTGAGATGTTCTGGCACAAAACTAGGCACAGTTGCCTTGTCATCAAAGGACCTCAGACAGATGCTTCCACCCAATTTGCAGCTCTACTTGCAGGCTTGGAGAAGCACTTTGCTCCCTTGGAGAGCAACTTCCTTCTCCAGCCCAGTAGTTATTATATTGTGCTAAGAGTGTACTAAAGAGCTGAGTTACACCGCCCTTTTCAAAGTGGGACAAGAGAAGTTACAAACACTGGTACCACTATTGCAGTTGAGGATCAGCTCTTTCAAGAGAAAATTGGTTCTCCAGCCCTCTCGGCAAATCGGCTTTGTGGCAGCACAGAATGATTTGTTCTAATTCAGAGAGCACTGCAGCATTTCATGCAGTAAATGCTTTTGTCTGCCCTTTGAACTGTGGAAGAGATACTATTTTACAGCTGACTGAATTCTGCAGATGTTAGAATATAAAACTATCATGTTTATTGATTGAATAATCACAGACTATGTAAAAACTGTCACAAAATGACTCCTTCTTGAAGGCTTTTTTTCCCAGCCTCAGGCATCCTCATATCTGAAATAGCATCACCTCAGCTCCTGTGGAAATGCTAGATCCTGAAGGCAGTGGAGCCGGGATGTTGCTGCAGCGGTGCTAATTACTCTTGGGTACTCAGCTTGGCTAATTCACTTCTGTTGGAGCCTTACAATATCCCAGTCCTTTTGTTTTCATCTCTGGAACTATCTTGGACAGTCTGGGGGAAAAGACCCTCTGAAAACCGTGCAGCTCCATGGTTTGCAATGCAGACAGGTGTCATTTTACTGTACGTCTAAAGGAAATTGCTTTTGCAATGACATGTAACACAATCTGTAGTGTTTAGGTGATTGTCTGTAGCATGTTCACCAGTCTAAACACATTCTCAGTGTCTACATTAAGCTCCTATAAACCCGTTTGGTAGCTAAAGACATCAGATGGGACGCTACATTCCTATTTGTTTCTATCACTTCCTGTTAAATCCTATTTGACTGAAATTCTTCATCTTTGCTCTTTCCTTGAAATCTGCACGTTTGAATCTGATCGCAATCAATGTACAAATGAGGATGGAAAATGGACTAGCTCTGAAAAGACTTCCACAAGCACCCATCTGAACAGGCTTAAAAGGCTGAAGATGCTGAGACAGTGAGGGACCCACAAGCTATGTAGCAATTAATCCCCTTTCTCTCACAAACGGACTTGAAAAAGTGCAAGCTGCTATTTGCCTGATTAAAGGGAATTCTCAGCACATTTCCGGTTTTGCCAGGGGAATGCTGTTGTTAACTGTGGACATATTGCTTAGATACTATGGTCTCAGGCCCTTGAAGCTCTTCATAAGAGGGATCAACCCCTTGACTGAAACTTGAACTAGCGTAACAACTTCTCTTGACCCCAGAGGAACCACAGGTTTGGCAGTACAGCAAGTAAGTGTTACACCTTGGTCGAGTTTTGTTTAAATCACAGCAATCAAGGTGAACAAAAGACCTTCCTTGTGTATGCCCTCACTTCCAGAGCCAGCAGATGTGAAGAGAGCAGAGACATTCAGATTTAGAAGAAACACAACCCTCTGCCTGCTCTTCAGTGGAGAAATAGGCATGATAAATAAGGGAAATCCAGCACAGGAGCTGGTAACAGTGATTAAACCATGCAGTTATCAACATTATCCTCTGCAGGAATCAACCTTTAACAGTGTAACACCTTCCTGAAGAGGTGCAGAAGTGTTTAGGATGGTGTATCCAGCCTGGCACCCACATGTCCACTGGAGAGGGTGCAGGTCCCACTCCTGCCCCATCTGCTGTCTCTGGGCAGGACCGCAGACAACACAAGGTCTGGCAGATCTTGCTGGATGGCTGTGTTTAAGCGACATAAGAAGGACATTGAACTGCTGAAGCAAGTCCAGAGGAGGCCATGAAGAAGATAAGGGGCTGGAGCATCTCCCATATGAAGACAGGCTGAGAAAATCAGGGCTGTTCAGCCTGGAGAAGAGAAGCGGCATGGAGAACTCCTAGAAGCCTCCAATATATGAAGCGGCCAACAAGCATGCTGGAGAGGGACTCTTCATCAGGGACTGTAGTGATAAGACAAGGGGTAATGGCTTCAGATGCAAAAAGGAGGGATTTAGCTTAGATAAAAGGCAGAAGCTCTTCCCTGTGAGGGTGCTGAGGCGCTGGCACAGGTTGCCCAGGGAAGCTGGGGCTGCCCCATCCCTGGCAGTGTTCAAGGCCAGGTTGGATGGGGCTTGGAGCAACCTGGTCTAGTGGAAGTTGTCCCTGCCCATGGCAGGGGGTTGGAACTGGATGATCTTTAAGGTCTCTTTCAACCCAAACCAGGCTGGGATTCCATGAACGTGAATCCCATCACACACCAGTCAGCCACTGATCTGGTTTGCTGTCGATGATAAAACCATCTGGATGTTCTGCCATCCCATTCTAGAGAGGACAAAACAGGCCAGAGTTTACTGCTTCTGAAAAATCTCCACTCCCACCTCCCTGCGCTACCCAGGATTTGGTTATAACCTGTCCCTCGCATATATCCTCCCCCCTGCCCTGCCTTCTTCTGATGCTCCAATGTCTGGAAATTATGGGATCTACCTGAGGGGAGCAGATCACCTATGACTCAAGGAGCATCTCCTGCTGCTATTTTAGCCCTCCATGGGGAGCTGATTATTCACATTTTGTTTGCTGGTTCAACTTATTTTTAGTTGACAGAAACAGCTGTGAGGGGGAGAAGAAATAAGGAAAAATAGCCGACAACATGATTAACTTTTTAACTCGAAACACTTCTCAATTAAAAGAAGATAAATATTCCCTGTGCTCCTGGTACTGCTTTTCCATGTCAGCAGCTGCTGTGCTCCCCAGGAACATTACACAGCTTTATGGATGGAGGCGGAGGTGGATGGTCCGCAGCAGCTCATCCCCCATGGGGAGTGTATGAGGGGCTGCCCGCCCCCGCATGGCCAGCACTGTGGTGTGAGCTCAGAAAAGCTCAAGCAGCAGAGCTCAGGCTCCTCAACCATAGAACGTGATCACTGGCAGTGATTCAAAGCTCTCCTGGCCCCTTGCAAAGGTGTATGAGCTGAGAAGCATCCAAAAGTTTGTGTTCAAGCGATGGAAAGCACTTGTGAAATCTAGGGTTGTCCTTAAACGAAACACACACACACTATGAGGAAGAGAACTTGCTGGGGCTGACAGCGTTTATTCAAGATACACAAAGCAGAAAAGATTCACATTGCGAATTGTGACACAGTCATTTCACATCCCACAAAACAACGGCACCTCTTGCTGCTGTCCTTTCTAAAAGGCTCAGGAAAATCCTCAGGTGAGCTAAAACAGGAGCTGATTTTCCCCATGTTGCTCTGTTTGCCGGCCAGCCTTTTCAGTACCCCTCTTTATCACCCTCTGCCCTTTGCCTCCTGAGGATGAGGGCTTTCCTCTTTATCCTTGACTCGGGTTTGAACTCTGACTCCCAATTGTCTTCATAATTCCCCCTCAGCCTCACGCAAGGCCACGAGGGGGTCAGAGCAGGGCTCTGCGCTGTGGGGTGATACTGCACTTCTGCACATCAGAAATGGACTCTGTCACAGAACCAGGGAATCAACTGGATTGGAAAAGACCTTCAAGATCATCAATATCTCTCTAGTAGTGAGGAGCCCAGAACTGAACACAGGATTCAAGGTGCTACCTGGGCAGCCCCACGTCTTCCTCTAGCAGGCACATTCTCCCTGCTGCTCTTGCTCCAGCACTGACACCCTTATGCCCCAGATACTCAGGTTGCAAATAGGTGGAAATAAAGAACAAGCAAGTTTGCCGATGACACCAAGCTGTGTGGTTCGGTTGAAACGCTGGAGGGAAGGGATGCCATCCAGAGGGACCTTGACACACTTGTGAGGTGGGCCGATGCCAACCTTATGAAGTTCAACCATGACAAGTGCAAGGTGCTACACCTGGGTCAGAGCAATCCCAGGCACAGCTACAGGTTGGGCAAAGAAGAGATTCAGAGCGGCCCTGTGGAGAAGGACTTGGGGGTGCTGGTCGATGAGAAAATGAACATGAGCCGGCTTCAGTGTGCGCTCACAGCCCAGAAAGCCAACCGTATCCTGGGCTGCATCAAAAGGAGCGTGACCAGCAGGTCGAAGGAGGTGATCCTGCCCCTCTACTCTGCTCTTGTGAGACCTCACCTGGAGTATTGTGTGCAGTTCTGGTGTCCTCAACACAAAAAGGACATGGAACTGCTGGAACAAGTCCAGAGGAGGGCCACGAGGATGATCAGGGGCCTGGAGCACCTCCCGTATGAAGACAGGCTGAGAGTTGGGGCTGTTCAGCCTGGAGAAGAGAAGGCTGCGTGGAGACCTCATAGCAGCCTTCCAGTACCTGAAGGGGGCCTATAGGGATGCTGGGGAGGGACTCTTCATCAGGGACTGTAGTGATAGGACAAGGGGTAATGTGCTCAAACTTAAACAGGGGAAGTTTAGACTGGGTATAAGGAGGAAATTCTTTACTATGAGGGTGCTGAGGCGCTGGCACAGGGTGCCCAGAGAAGCTGTGGCTGCCCCATCCCTGGCAGTGTTCAAGGCCAGGCTGGATGGGGCTTGGAGCAACCTGGTCTAGTGGAAGGTGTCCCTGCCCATGGCAGGGGATTGGAACTGGGTGAGCTTTAAGGTCCCTTCCAACCCAAACCAGGCTGGGATTCCATGAACGTGAATCCCATCACACACCAGTCAGCCACTGGTTTGCTGTCGATGATAAAACCATTGGGTGACATGATCTAGGGTGAGGTGTCCCTGCCCATGGCAGGGGGGTTGCAACTGGATGATCTTAAGGTCCTTCCCAACCCTAACTATTCTGTGAGTCTATGATTCTATGACTCCTATAGGAGCTGTCTGGTGTAGCTCCCTTGGCTGGGCAAGCCTTGGTGCCACAGCAGGTGGGGCAGGGACAGCTGCTGCCGGATGGGGCCTGGCACGGAGGAGAGAACCATGTCCCACAAGGGAGCCGGGGGACCGAGCCGGCGGGAGCATGGCGGCAGCCCTGAGGGGAAAGGCCGCGCCACCGCTGCCATGGCAACACCCTCACAAGGCTGGGGGGGTGGGGGGGGGGGGGTGTCCCCCTCCCCGCACGCATGCGCCGAGCAGCCAGAACCGCCAACTGTCCCGATTCGAATTCGCATCCTCGCAGTCCAATGACAGCCCGCGCTCCAGGGCCGGCCCCGCCCCCCTTCGGCCTTCCAGCCAATCACAACGTCTACTATGTTTAAAAAAAAAGTGCGCGCTGCCGGTAGGCGTCGCTCAGCAGAGCAGAGCCAATCGCGGGCGGGAGGAGGACACGGGGGGCGTGGCCTGGGCGGGGCGCGCCGCCCGAGCCTTCCTTGTCCCTCACTGAGAGGCAAACGGAGGGCGTTGCCGGAGGGCGTGGCCTCTCGCTGGAAGCCCCGCCCCGCCCCGGCCGGTCCTGCCCCGCCCACCGGCGGCGCCCCTCAGTCCGAGCCGGTCCGGGTGCGGCGGTCGCTGGTGTTCGCTCGGTGCCCGGGGACGCACCGCGATGAAGGCGGGCGGTGAGTGCGGGCCTGCGCGCTTACTCTGCGGTGCTGCTTCCTCCCTCCCCCCCGCCATCCTCTGCAGCTCTGAGGAGCGCTGGCCGCCCCGCGGCTCCCTCAGCCCTCTCTTGGGCTCACTCTGAAGGCGGCAGGAGCGGGGGGGCTGCGCCCCGGGGGAGCGGGCATTGCGCGGGCTGCGCTGCGGCTCCTGGGCGAGCGGGGAGGCCGGCGGCGGCGGCGGCGGCTGCGCGCCGAAATTCAAACAGCGGCGGCGGGAAAGGGGGAATTGACGGGGGGAAGGGGCCGGGGGCCTCCGGCCAACCCGGGCCGCGCCGCTCAGCGCTCTGCCGCCTCTCGGGGTGTCGGTGAGTGGGGCGGCGCTTTTACCTCACCCTCGCTGGAGGAGCCGCGGCGGTACCTAGCGGCAAGCGCCTTAGCGCTTCCAGCCCCAAAAGTGGGTACTGAGGAATGTAGGTTGTGTTGGAGCTGCAGGTAAGATGGATCTCGGCTGTTGGGCGCAAATCCGTAAGTGGGAAGCCCATGTAAACACAGGAAAAAGCAGGGTTTAGGCTCAGGGTGATGCAAGTTGCCCAGAGCCGTTGTGGAATCTGCAGGTTTCCAAACCTGGACCCAGCTGGGTGGGCTCCGCAGGGCTCTTCCAGCCCCAACCACTCTGGTTTGGGGAAGCAGCAACTTGAGAATTTCCCCGTGCGACTTCCTGGCCTTTGAAACTAAATTTTCTCATCCCTGAGTTGCCCAAGTACCCCGTGCCCCCCAGTCATTTGGATGTTCATTTTGGCATAGCTGGCATACCAGCGTGGAAGTCCATTCCTTTTCCATGGCAATAGTGGTGCTGAAGTTTGCTCCAGAAAGTGGAAGTGGATGTGAAGGACAGCAGTGTTCTGCCTTGCACCCATCTAAAAGTTTGTATTTTCGTGGGGATAGCTTTTCAATCAAAGACAGGTAACCGGTAATGTGCTGCTTGAGAGATACTGGGTGATATTTTGTGTCAGGCTGGTGGTTCATTTTGTTAAACCTGATGTGCCAAGGACATTAGTAGCATGTAGGAATAGGAAAACATGTATTAGCTCAGTGGTAGCCATGGCTTATGGACCCTGTTAAGGGGTCCTTAATCCCTGTTAAGGAACGTGCTGACAATCCAGCTGGCCTCCCCTTTGCAAACTGATATCCCAGCATTAAGTAAGAGTCTGATGCAGCAATTCTGCTTTGAATAAATTGTCTGTGGGCTCTGCAGTTTGTGACTGCTATCAACTGAGAAAGAAAAGTTGGGACTTGCGGTAGGTAAATGAAGTTGCAGTAGTGACAGGTTAACTAAACACAGTCAAATGGGCATGAAGGGGGTTTTGATGAAGAGAACTCAAGCATGAGCCATCCCTTCTGAGCCTCTCAGCTTAATTAACTAAACTGAGGGAGGCACTTGCTGCTCTCTGGCTCAGTTTTACAGCATTACATGACCCATGCTAAACTTCTGTGATTAATATGTTTGAAGAAGTGTCCTGTGCTGCAGTAAGTAGGTACTGAAGTAAACATGTATTTAGGTATGTGTATGCTCTGTAGTGTATTTTCTCTTTGTACTGTTCCATCACTAACAGAGGTGTCTCCTGGTTTTGTTTTCTAGTGATTCACTGTAGATGTTCCAGGTGTTTTTCTTTCCCTTCAAAGCGAAGGGTACGAAAGCGGCCTCGAGTCCTGACGTTGCTAAGCCTGCCTGAGGATGTCCTGTTCCACGTTCTGAAAGGCCTTCCTGCTGAGGACATCCTCTCAGTCAGAGCTGTGAGTCCACTACTGCTTCCCCTCTGTCCTGTACCATGGCTGGTCTCTGCCTTTAGGAGACAGGACTGCACAGGGGAAAGGCTGGCTTCTTGTGTCAGAGTAAACCTGAGGAGAACCAAAGCATCACACATGCAGTAATTAGGTTTTTGCTACCGCAGTAGCAGGTTTATTTCTCAGGACTCAGTCTGAAGAAGATTAGCATTTGATTGCTCTATGTAAATTTTTTAATGGGAATTGTCCTGCTAGATGACTGTGGCTGAACAAACTGGTTTGGCTTGGCCTTAATGGGGATTAGGCAGGTAACAAGTTATGATTAGAATCATGGGATCAGCTGGATTGGAAAAGACCTTTAAGATCATCAAGTCCAACCATTCCCCAGCACTGCCAAGGCCATCACTAAATCGTGTCACTGAGGGCCTCATCTACACAGTTTGTAAACACTTCCAGGGATGGTGACTCCACCACTGCCGTGGGCAAACTGTTTTAATGCTTGACCACCCTTTGGGGAAGAAATTGTTCCTAATATCCAGTCTAACCCTCCCGTGACACAACATGAGGCTGTTTCCTCTTGTTCTACCCTTTGTTACTTGGGAGAAGAGACCAGCCACCTCCTGGCTCCATCCTCCTTTCAGGTACTTGTAGTGGCCAATAAGGTCCTCCCTGAGCCTTCTCATCTCCAGACTAAACCCCCCTGTTCCCTCAGCCATTCCTCATCATACTTGTGCTCCAGACCTTCACCAGCTCCATTGCCATTCTCTGGACCCACTCCAGCACCTCAGTGTCTCTCTTGTAGTGGGGGCCCCACGGCTGAACACAGGATTAGAGGTGCAGCCTCACCCAGTGCCCAGTACACGGTGACAGTCACTGCTCTGGTTCTGCTGCCACAGTGGTGCTGATACAGGCCAGGATGCTGTTGGCTTCTTGACTGCCTGGGGCACAAGCTCACTCATGTTCAGCTCCATCAATCAGCACCCCAGGTCCTTTTCCATGGGAAGCTTTCCAGCTGCTCTTCCTCAAGCCTGGAGCATTGCATGCGGTTGTAACTTGTAACTAATTTGATACCTATCTGAAATCAAATTGCGAAGAAATGTTTTTCTGTTGGTCCTTTTATTTTAGTAATTCTTATTTACACTCCCCCTTTGCAGGTGCATTCACATCTTAAATACCTTGTGGATAATCATGCTAGTGTTTGGGCATGTGCAAGCTTCCAAGAAATATGGCCTTCTCCAAGCAATCTGAAGATGTTTGAAAGGTAAGGTTTAAGAATCAAATTTGTCTGACCTCATAGAAGAGGCTGTTTTTTAAAGGTAGATACACAATTCTAGTAAGTCCTCACTATCAGTGGAGGATCTGACCTTCCCTTTTTGTGGAAGTCTTTGCTCAGGGTGATGAAGGATTGTTGATTTCATGTCGAAATGGCAGCTTATAACTGCTGTCTCTAACTGGAGCAGAGCCTGTATAGCAAAATTATTTCTCTTTAAGGGCACTAATATTTAAGGGAAGATAGCACATTAACTAGAACCTGCTACTGGTGTGTTCATATGAATGTGCAAGTGACATCAGAGGCTGAAGAGCACAGCCATATTTCTGAGTCTAAATTGGTTTGTGCACTTCTTGCTCACAAAAGTGTATTGAAAAATGGGCACATTACAGTATAAAAATGAGTGAGGTTTGAAAGGATGATGAATGTGCTTAAAAAGGTTTGAGAATGTCTCTATCCACCTGATTTGAAGGGCATCTCTCAGTTTAAATGTCAGGATAGTTGTTTTGCTTCAGACTATGTGTGTATTATGTTCCTTCTGAAGAAGACTGCTTATGTGCGCATCAGCTTGCAAGGGAGGAGTTCAAGGGCTTGATGCATGTCCTTGAGGGTACAGGAACCAAAAGATGTTACTGCATTCTGTTGCTTTGGGTGTTGCATGGGAATGAGAAACCATTCCTGTGAATTGTTAAATTATCCTGGATGTGGGCATAAAAAAAGATTGCAGCAAGAAAAGCCTCAGAGTAACTTGGGTCTAACTTCTGTAGTGACAGTACATGTGCTTATGGTTGCTGATCACCAGGTGCCATCCTGTCCTCCACTGAAATAACTTGTTTGAGAATGTGGGCTTGGAGGCACCTCCTCATGTCAGCCTCAAGTATCTTTTTATTCCCCATTCAGGGCTGCTGAAAGAGGTAACTTTGAAGCTGCTGTGAAGCTGGGCATAGCATACCTGTACAATGAAGGCTGTAAGTGTGGAAGCTTGTACTTGGGGTTTTGGGGAAGATGGCACAACAGAAGGAAATGTAGATGAGCTACAGACTTATTTGTAGGTACAGGTGAGACTGTCTCATCATAAAGCTGGCAGTTTTACTGGCTGCTTACAAAGCTATTTCTCCTGTATCTCAAACGCTGGTGGTTTTGTACGCAATTCTACAGCAGTGAAGTGGAGGGCCAGTCTGCTGTGTTCAGTGGGTGGTTGGGTCTCATTTACTGCGACACCTCTTCAGTGCAGCTTTAGCACTGGCCACTAAACTGCTAGGTGTTAAGTGATAGTATAGTGTACAGCTCTTCTAGAGAAGTCAGTGCATAGCTTGTGGTTTCATGTTTAGAAGTTCTCCTTTATAAACTGATCAGACTTGGCTACTTACTTCGTGTGATAAATGTAAGAGAAGAGACTTCCTCTTTGCAGAGGGTACCTGCAAGGCAAGTGGCTTTTGCACCAGTTTGTACACTAACAGGAATTAACATTGCTTTGGCTGCTGATATTTGCAGAACCACCACCCTCCCCAACTTAGGGTTTTATATTCCTAAAGACTGATTGCAGAGAGATTTTTCTTGCCATCTGCATGATTTTTAAGGCTCTAAAAGGAAGATGCTGATCAATCTTTACCTACTTCTATCCTATTGTCTGACTTGGCCTGACTAAATCCTAAGCAGGCATTGTGAATAAACTCTAAATGATTTCTGGCTGGTTTTGTTCAGTGTCCATCTCTGATGAGGGCCGTGCGGAAGTGAACGGATTAAAGGCATCCCATTTCTTCAGCCTGGCAGAGCGTCTGAATGTGTCTGCAGCTCCATTTATCTGGCTTTTCATCCGTCCTCCCTGGTCCGTGAGTGGAAGCTGTTGTAAAGCTGTGGTCTATGAGAGCCTCAAAGCAGTGTGTCAGTTGGAGAAAGTAAGATTTCTTTCTGCCTTTGACTTTAACATAGGCTAGAAGCTGCATCGGGTTATTTCAGAAAATGTATTTTGTTTTCCCAAGTTGCTCCTATGCTCTTGTTGCTTAAATGACTGTGGATCAATCATTTTAATGAATTTATTGCCAAACCACACTTGGTGGTATATCATGAGTGCCAGAGGCCTGTACTGTGTCTCCTTGAGAGAGACAGTAAGGTCTCATAGGTAACAAAACTTCGGGGAAAGGAAAGGGGAGGAATGACTGAAAGGCAAATAATATTGTACTCTGGAATTACTAGCAAAAATTGCCACTGTTTTTTATCTTTAACAATAATTTATCTCAATTGTTTTCTTCAGGCTGAAAAAGGATCTATTCTCTACTGCTTGGCCAAGATCTTGAGTCTCTTTGAGGTGAGCAGTGTTTCTGGTTTAATGTGCTCGGATACCTTTTTTTGGTGGTGCTAATGCTGCTTACCTTGATTTAAAAACAAATAAAATAATCAGCCAAATGCTCTTATATTTCTCAAGTAGGTTAGGAAATTCTGCTCTTATGAGTTTAATTTATTGTTTATTTTAAAGGAACATCATCAACTGAGTTTATTGGATTCTACAAACAGTGAAATTAATTTTGGCTTGATCATGGGCTTGCAGTGTGTTCAGGTCTGAAAGAAAGTCTTCCAGTCATAATGCATATCCAAAAAAACCCAGTTCTTCAGTGGCAAACAAGCCAAAAAGTTTTTGTCTTGCTGAGGGAAACCACTGCAGGCTTCCTGAGCCTGGAACTTCCAGTGGCAGCACTGAGTGGATGTGGGAGCTCATCCCTCATAGTGTGAAGGGGACTTGTAACTGGTTGGTTCTGCTTTGTAGCTTTCAGTGGGTTTTGGAGTATTGAGACCTGGCATCCGGTTGGTTGGACAGCAAAAATATCATTGTGCCTTTTGGTCTTAGGATGAAGAAAAAAGAAAAGAATCCCTCAAAATGTTTGAAGAATCTTCCAAGCAGGGTTGTTTAAACAGCTCCTACCTCCTTTGGGAAAGCAACAAAAAGGCTGCTGTAAGTAGTATGTTTTTTTTCCCAAAACAGCTTCTTCACTGTAGCTTCTAAATCTGTTATGTGCAACAAGTGTACACAGAAGGAAGTTGCTGTTCCTCAGAACTTACCTCCTTCATAAACAAAGAGAGCACCAAGAACTATCTTAAATGGGCTTTGTGTCTGCCTTAGTGTTTAAAGTGGGTCTACGAGCAGTTGTAGCCAAGATGGAAGCAGAGTTCCTTTATTACTGGCTCTGCTGGCTAGTGATGATATGACTCACTGGGGACCAGGAGTGGGGAGGCTGCTTGCATGATCAGCAATAAATCTGCCAAAGCTCTCCTGTTGGAATCCCAGGTGATATGTCTCATTCCTGTGAGACCTTGGACAAGATTGCAGCCAGGTCCTTAAAAACAGCCTTGTAATTGTGTTGAGAAACTGGCTTCTTTGTGAACTAATCCAAGAGCCTACAGGAAGTGATTTTTCTTTGGATATTCGTACTACAGTCCTGTTCATTGTGTAAAGGTGATGGGGTTTAAAATCTGTTTGCATTCCTCTCTGTAGATGTCAGATCCTGGCAGATACCTCCAAAGTCTCAGGAAGCTTAGAGACTTTGCAGCAAAGGGCTGCTGGGAAGCACAGGTAAGATTGACTTTTCCCAGGAAAACAGACTTTATTTGGTCTTTCTGTGTGACCACTGTAGGTTTAGGCTCCTCCCTTTAGAAGCAGGGTCAGAATTGCTGAGTAGTATCTCTGTGTGTGTATATTTACTCTGTGGGTCCCAGTCTTTTGGAAAATACAGCTGGCCTCTGGTACAATCTGAGTAAAGACACATCTTTTGATGCACTTAAAAGCCTGCCCCAAATAATGTGTTCAAATTGAAGTCAAACTTCACATTCTACTGATTCAAGTAGTCTGTCCTGTTTGCTTTCTAATTTCAGCAGGAAAATTACAGGATTCTGTCCTGCCTTAGTTTGCGTTTGATAAAAAAGAAACAGCAAACTTTCTTTTGTGTTCTCTCCTACAGATAGCTTTAGCCAAAGCTTGTGGTAATGGAAACCAACTAGGATTAGAAGCAAAATCTTCCAGTGAAATGGTGTCTCAAATCTTTCAAGCTTCTCTTCCTATCAGCAAGCAAAGTATCTTCACTGTGCAGAAAGGAATGAATGAAACAATGAGGTAAACATTCAAATCCAGGAGTCAGGCCACACAGCAGAATCTGTTGCTATTTCCCTTTATGTCTGCAGAGCGAAACAAATCTACAAGAATGTCTGTTGGAAGATAGTAGTTTTTGCTTTGCTCTTCTGTGATGCATTGTGTACAATCAAACACATGGCATTTCACAGAGGAAGTACCAGAGCCCTTATTTCAAGCCCTGATGAAGAGCTGAAATGAGGGTGTGAGAGTTTTTTCTAGACTCTAAGTTCTTGCATTTGTCAGTACTAACCAAGAACTGGAGGCACTGTTTGGCTTGTTGGAGTTATAATTACTCTCTAGTTATCTTAAGTGGCATTTAGCCTCCCAACTGATGTGTCCTACATTTTCCTTGTGCAAGCACCTATTATAGGACAGTTTCTAATTCAATTTCACAGACACCTTAAGCCTGTTGACCTTCAGAGTCTAACAGGCCTCTGGTTTTAAATCCTTATCTCAGTGTATGTCATTTTTCTGATAATTCTTTGGGTGCAATTTTCTGGCTTGGAACTTTGGAATGAAGAAGGGACTTGGTCATGAGGAATGGGGAATGCACACTTTGAATGGCTTCTAACTATGCAGATTATGTCTCTTTCCTGTCTAGGTACATCCTGATTGACTGGCTGGTGGAAGTGGCTACAATGAAAGACTTCTCTAGCCTATGCCTTCACATGACAGTGGGATGTGTGGATCGTTACTTGAAGCTGAGACCTGTACCTCGGGCTCGACTCCAGCTTTTGGGAATAGCCTGCATGGTCATTTGCACACGGTAGGGTTCTGACTGGTGAACAGAGGGTGCTTATTGTGATCATTCAAATTCATTTCTGCAGCTCAAACTTCCTCTCCCCTGCTAATAATAGTGCTGGAAAGAATCTTTGTCTTTCTTCTACATTGACTGCTGCTTGAGCTGTGTTCACATACAAACACAATCACTGCAAATGAGGCACAATGTAACTCTTGAACATGTTTTTAAATATTAAAAACTCCATAGTGGTGGAGTTTTTAATATTTAAAAATATGGTCTAAATGCATTCAGTCAGCAGCTGAAGTCTTTCATGCCACATTAGCATGAGTGAGCTACTCATAAAGAACAACTGCAGCAGCGATGTTGCATAGTTTAGTCTGTTGAGATGAACCACATGTTGTATTGTAAAATTATTCTTCTGTGATAGTTTTCTTAATATCTTGCATCTTAACCTAGGGAAAGTTTCATAAAGGAGGAATTTGGAACATTGTAGTAGGTGGTTCCAGCTTAAAGGTGAAATAAATTAAGAGCTGCTGTTCGTTCTTTCCTGGGAAAGTATCTTACAAAGTTGTTTAACTCTTTTGGCATCTTGGGTGCATTTATCTGCCACAAAAACATCAGTGCACAGTGCACACATTCACTTTCTTCTGGGGCTGACTGTTCCTACTGCAGTTTCATCAGCAAAGAGATCCTGACAATCCGGGAAGCTGTGTGGCTCACAGACAACACCTACAAATATGAAGACTTGGTCCGAATGATGGGCGAGATCATTTCTGCCCTAGAAGGAAAGATAAGGGTGAGTTTGGAAAGTGGATGGAGTTTCTCACCACTTGGGCTGCTGGTGAAGTCAGGCTATTGCAATTAGCCCTTCTCCTTATCTAAGAGGTTGGTTTTATGTGAGTGTTCTCTATCTACCGTGGAGACCATCCGTATTTCAGAGCATGCAGATACAAAACCCTCTGTCTTCTGTAGAGATTAAAACTTAAGCCATTTATTCTTTCACCAGAGAATGTTTCAATGTCAGTGTAGTAGTTAGAAAAAGTGATGATGTAATGAGAACAGCATCTCCTAGAAACAACTGTTCTAAATGCTCAGTGCTTGTTTCATATTCCCAACCTCTGTTCTCCTCTCTGCCCTAGATACCTACCATTGTGGACTACAAAGAAGTACTGTCAAACATAGTCTCACTGGAGAGAAGAACTCTTCACCTTTACAGCTTCATTTGTGAACTGTCACTCTTAAACACAAGCCTTTGTGTGTATTCTCCAGCTCAGGTGGCAGCTGCAGCGCTGCTGCTGGCTAAGATACTACACAGGCAAGGTAACAAACCTAGCCTAAAATAGAGCTCAGCATGGGATGTCAGCCTGCTTTGTCTCTTTAGGAAGCCTTTAGGGTTTTGCGGGTTGCTTAGTCTTTAGACAATATGTCCCAGTCACTTGGCTGGGGGAGAAGAGGAGACCAGGGATAAGACTTCAGAATGAAGAGCTGACTTTAATGTGGTTTACCTCTTAATATCTATAATGAACAAGTGTCAGACTATGCAAGCTTTGTGTTTAAATGAAACTTAAGATTTCTGTACTTAGGTATAACTTCAGTTTGGCAGGTAAACCTACCCTTGAAGCTAATTATGAACTATGTACAGGGATAAGCTTGTAAAGATCATGATCTTTATCCCTTAAAAACATGCCTCTAATTACAGAACTGCTAAGCTCTGTGCAATTGTAATATGTGTTCTCTTCCCAGCATGCCCCTGGACCAGCCAGCTGTCTGAGTGCACTGGTTTCTCCCTTGAAGACCTGCTGCCCTGTGTCTTAAGCCTCTACCAGAAGTGGTAATAGTTTTGGAACTCTTTTGGGAGGGCACATTTGTACTTGGATTCCAGCTCTTGCAGACATGCTTCACCAATAGGGTCAGCCATTCCCAGTGGCAGAGGTGGCTTTGGCAAACTGCCTTGTTTCCCCTGACACAAGGTACAGAGGGGAAACAAGGGCCACTTAGTGGTAGTGGCTCTGGGTTTTATGCTCCTCAAGGCTTCACAGGTTTCAGCTTGCCAAACAGCTCATTTTCAGAAGACTCAAACTGGCTTATTGGGGAGCTTCAGAAGGAGTTCCAGGAGCAAAAGTGGCTCCTTTTACAAGAGTACAAGGCAAATATTCTGTTTATTCTCAGGAACAGAAAATTAATTAGATTCTCATGTGCTTAGAAACCAAGAGTCCTATCTAGCTGCTTAGTGGCTCTGCTGAAACACCAACTTCCTTAGCACAGAGCTGGACAGAGGGAGCTGGGAGCACTTAAATTGGCAGGGTTTGTTAAAATTGTTTCATATAATCCATTCTAAGATTGGGGCTTTATTATTTCTTTCCAGCTTCCACGACGATGTCCCAAAGGATTATAGGCAGGTGTCCTTAACTGCAGTGAAACAACGATTTGAGGATGAGCGTTATGAAGAGATAGGCAAGGAGAAGGTGGGTGAGCTCTTGGTCTGTCTTTGCTGATGTTTGATACCCAGAGCAAAGCTACCATACAGCAGGATGTGATAAGCTGTAAATAATGGGAAGTGGGTTCCAACTTCAGACTTTTGGAAAAGACATCTAAAGTGATAGCTTTAAACTTGATCTGTGGGACACTAACTGCTCTGTTTGAGTACATGTGGGAAGAACTCACTGGGATAGATTTCTCTTGGAAAATAAATAGCCTTCTCCTGGCTCTTTATTCTTCATGGGAATCTCATGGTCTAATTCTTACTGGCTCTTCAATTTTTCAGATGATGAGTTACAGCCAGCTCTGTTCAGTGCTGGGTGTGAAACAGGAGGACCCAGAGCCCAATCCCTTGCATACAAATGTGGTGGAAATTCAGACTTTCCTAAGCTCTCCCTCTGGCAAGAGAACTAAAAGGCCAGTATAACCCCTCACTGCAAATGTTGAAGATCAGCATGAACTTTTCATTCTTAAATATGATAAATCTTTCTGTAATTACCTTATCATACCTGTGAAAAGAGACAGAAGACTTGGGTTTTAATGTGTGACTTGCGGATTTCCTTGCTACAGGAGGAGGGAAGACAGCATTCAGGATGACAGAGGCAGCTTTGTGACTACGCCCACAGCAGAACTATCCACCCAGGAGGAAAGTCTTCTAGATAACTTCCTGGACTGGAGTTTAGATTCCTGCTCTGGTTATGAAGGTGATCAGGAAAGTGAAGGCGAGAGAGATGGAGATGGTGAGGGGTTTGTTCTCCTTTATAAAAGCAGATGAGAATTAAAACTGTCTTTTCATCTTTGCTTAAAACTGTTTCTCAGGCAACAGAAGCCTGAACTTTCAGCTGAAGACCAGTTGGAAAAACGCTCCCCCTTCCCCCATGGTTATAACTGTTGAACTATTTTAGAGGTATATACCTGTTCTCTTTCTCTAGAGTGCTTCAGAGCGTGATGAAGCGTCTGTAGCTGCTCAGCATTTCAAAGTGAGCCTGTTTGCAGGTCCTGCTGATAGTGGACAAAATGTGATTGATGTCCCACTGTGTTAGACATGCTGTATTATCAATCTTGTTGACTTTAGGACTAGCTGTTTATTTTCTAAACAGCTCTTGGTACCTATCCAAACAGTCTGAGGGGCAGAAAAGATTCTGTTTTAACTGGAAAGGGACTTTTCACAAGGGCAGGTAGTGATAAGACAAGGGGGAATGGCTTTAACATGAAATGGGAGATTAATATATGGCATTAGGAAGCTCTTCCCTGTGAGGGTGCTGAGGTGCTGGCACAGGGTGCCCAGAGAAGCTGTGGCTGCCCCATCCCTGGCAGTGTTCAAGGCCAGGTTGGACGGGGCTTGGAGCAACCTGGTCTATTGGAAGGTCTCCCTTGCCATGGCAGGGCATTGGCACTGGATGAGCTTTAAGGTCTCTTCTAACCAAAACCATTCTATGAAATGAGGGTGAATTTAGTGCTCTACCCTCCCATGTGTAGGTAGACATTAGATTTCCACTCTCAGTTGATTGTTTTCTGCTTGAATGCCTGCTCAGTGTTGCTCAAATCAAAACTATATTTTCTTTCACCATCCCGCAGTGACAAGTCCCAGTGGGATCCTGGACATGACAGTGGTTTACATGGATCCTGCAGAGCACTGCTGTCAGGACTCAAGCGATGAGGACAACCTAACTGTGGAGTGGGGTGGGCACACAGTGCCACTGCGGGAGGCAAAGCTGCTGGATGACACTCACAGCCTTTCAGCATATCTCACCCCAAGAAATCGTAACCTGGAAGGGAGCTCAGGCTACTCGTCTGTCAATAGTGCCAGTCCTACGTCTTCTTTAGAAGGCAGCCTTGGAGTACCTCTGAAACCTACCTCAGCACTGTCTGCTGGCAGTGCCAGAAGCAAGGAGCCATACCTGCCTCACTACGTGGAACCATGTTTACAGTTGGCCTGTGCTAGGCCTGGTGCAGGCAAGTGTAACAGAAGGCAAGTCAAGAGGAAAAATGTGGCAGAACACAGTGAAGAAAGGGTCAACTTGGGCTTCTTCAGCCTCTGATTTCCTCATTCTCTTTATTTTTCTAAGATTTCTGGAATCAGTGTTTCTGTTGTAGCCATACAGGGATGATAGTGAATAATTGTCAGTACCTCCAAAAAGAGCCCTTCCCCTCAACTTTGCTTATGTCTCTTTTGTAACCGGTAGCTCACTTCTGGGCCACTTCCTTCCTTGATAGCTGCCTTTTTTAAGTATTCCCTGTTGTCTGATCCTCTGCAAACTAAGATCCTTCTCAACATAGGAAATGTTATAGCTCACTTCTGTCATACCTCACCAGTTACTCCTTGGTGATAGGAATGAATTCGTTGTGTCCCTTGCTTTGCTGTGACGCCTGGTACCATAAATGGAAGGAACTGACTTTGGTTCTCAAGTTACTTGCTGGAACACTATGTTTGAATTCTTCCACTTGAAAGACCTTTTTGAGGATGTGCTGCCTTTTCCTTCTGGCCAGGTACTGTCTCACTTAGCTGGTGCTTCCCTCTTCTATGTATATACCATTTGCTGCACTGATACAAGGTTTTTATGGATACAGTTGAGGTAAATGAAGGCTCACTGCAGGTCTGAGCTTCTTTTTTACCTACCTCTCAGATGATTTTTAACTCCATTGCCTCTGTCTCTAGCTGCCATGTTTTCTGCCCCTAAAAATCTTCCTTTTGTGCCTTAACACTTCACTGCCAAGTGCTCCAGTAATATGATCTCTGTGAACTGTTAGTCTCTGCTGGAACTGTGGTTTAACTGCTTCCTCCAGCTGCTGCCTCCACTTCACTTTGTGTCTCACACAGTCTTCCTTGCTGTTTCCATTAACATGTCCTCAAGGAAAGCACAACTCATTTGAACACTAGACCCAGACAGCAATGCAGGAAGGGCAGTCAGTCTCTTATTGAAAGCCCTAATTTAGGCCTTCCTTTTGGCACCTAAGCTGCGAGGGCAGCATCTGCTTCTCTTGCCAATGATAAAATTTCTGCGGGCCACCTCCACTGACCTCAGCCCAGCAAGCCTGGGCTACACCTCCTTCAGCCTGTGAACACGAGGAGAACATCTCTTGACAAATACCGTTGAAATACCAAGGTACAAGATGTGCAGGAGACATCACTGAATTGAACACTGGAACTGGACTCTGCCTTTTCCTCTGGTTAGAAGTTACTGTGGCAGTCAGCAGCAGTTCAGATACACACAGTGTAGTGATTTTTATTTTATAAAAAACTTTTTTAATACAGGTGGCTCTATGTCTTATTTCAGTGAGTTGTGTCACACTGCCCTGGGGCTGTGAGAACATGGGATGGGGGGGAGTTGAGGTCAGAGTCTAGTTCTTGGAAGTAATATCTTGCATTAAATACCATGAGCAGCTGGGGGCACACCCTGCTGAACCCACCCTCGCCAACTCTACAGCAGCCCCAGAAAGGCCTTGAACATGCCACATAACCAACACAGAGCAGCTCTGGGTATTTGGCCACAAAGTTTATTACAAAACTATGTACTGTCACTCTAGTTAAGATAAAAAAGAAGTCCTTGATTTAGTTTTCTGTGCCAGGCTTTGCCCTTCTCCTCGTGGCTACATCACAGTTCACCACACAGGGGTGTCTTCACATTAGCTTCTTACAACAGCAGCTCAAAATTTAGCATTGGCTCACATTAAAATGTTCTAAAATAGGTGGGTAAAGGTTAAATAGCTGTGAGAAAGGCCTCACGCTGCAGAAAGCTTTCAACACGTCCTGTGCAATTTCTCTTGACCTGAAAGAAAAGGAACAAAATATGAACATTCATCAGTTCAATTCCTTCCCAGAAGAGTAACTGAGGTGATGAGGAGCTAGCTCTGTGTGTTGGGGCTTGGTGCTTAATCGAGTGGCCTTGCCGAGGCTAAAATGAAGTCCATCTCTGTCAAAACTTCAGTCTTGGACAGCCTCCTGGACAGAACAGAGCACCTGTGTCTAGAGCCACCACTTAATGCTACAGGCCTGAGGCAATAAAACCAGAGCTAAAGCTGCTTTCTGAAAAGGAAAAGCAAAAGCTACAGCCCAGAGCCTTGGTTCTTTAAAGACAGAAATTTTAAAAGGACCAGAGTGCACTAATCTGTGTTTTGTTACCACCTCCACCCCCACCCCCCCCAGACTGTTCAGCCTGCTTTGTTAATCCTGGCTGGATCCCTCCAAGGACAAGTAGTTCCAGAAAGAAATGGAGGAAACATGCTGTGACACAGGCTAAGCCTGACTTTTAGCACTGGGCTGGGCTCTACTGGGAATGGTGAAGGGCCAGTGCTCCCTCCACACATAAGGAAAGAGATCTTACAGCCTGCTCCATCTTCACCTCCCCAGGCACCCTGGGGCACATGGCGCAGGGCAGCAGCACCAAGCTGCTGCTGTGCTCACAGCAGTGCAGGGGGACAAGTGCTCCATGCTGCTGCCATCCAAACCATGGCACTTACTCAGGGCACCATTTTGATATCCACTGAGTCATAAGCTGAAGCTTTCATCTTTTCCAGTGGCTTCTTAAAGAGCTGCCGCAGGGCCTCATAGTCAGGCTTTGCCGCATAATCCAGCGCCGTTACTTGCTGCAGGTAGCTCTGCAGGGCATCTGCAAGGCCAAGAGCATCACTGCATGGAGCAGCACAGTAGCTCCAGCTGTCTCTACACAGCTGCTAATATGTGCCTCTCCAGCAAGGCTCATGGATACAGACAATAGGTAGGAGTCCTCCTTGTCTTGCTGTAAAAACAAGGGATTTGTCCAGAGGAGCTTGTCAGTCCGTGTAGTGCTTGGTCACCACTGCCAGTAGCAGCCACTCTGGACGAGCACCCCAGCACAGAGAAGGCTCTAGCTTCAGGTACCCTCAATCCTCCTTCCCCAAGTCCCACTGTCACAGAGAGCAAGCCCGTACCTGGAATGGATCTCTGCCTGAAGCACAGCTGGAGAAGGCATTTCACATCCTTCCTGTACCTGGAATGATCAGTGCAGAGAGCTGTCAGATTAGGAGCAATGGAGCAGGCACTGAAGCAGCCTGTCTTGGGCAACAGGGACAGAAAAGAAACACGGCTGAATTCAGATGGCCACATTCTGAATGGAGCAGAAAACACGATTCATCAAACACCCTTTGGCCAGGCTCAGCTTTTACAGTGGGAGTTAGCCACAGCTGTAAAGTGTCCTGTACCCAAGTGATTTCTCTTCAAACACAAAACTGGCCTCCCTGCTTTCTGCTGAGCAAGAAAGTAGCAAGGGTAGATAATTTCTCCTACTTTTCCTTCTTCTCCATCACAGTTTCCACTTTGTCCAGCTCATCAGACCAAGGCAAGAAGCCACAGAGCCATTTCAGAAGACAGTAGCCCAGAGATTCCAAGTCACTTCGTCGAGATGGTCCTGATGGGAAAAAAGATTCACAACAGAGTTTGGGAGACCCAGGCTAGAGCCTCTCCTCCAAAGGACACCAGCACTTTCTGCACAACCCTGGACGTGTGTATTTGACATGCCCCCTCTGTAGGACAGGCAGCCTCCTGAAGGGGCACAAGACTAAAGAGCAGAAGAAATGCAAGAGCTTTGTTAAGATGTGCTCTGGGCTATCAACACTTCTGGAATGCTGCTAACTCACAGTCACCTCTCAGGCTCTGGAGGAAGATTTGACCAGTCTGGACACTGGGAGAGAATGGTGACATCCCAGCCAGGAGAGGAACTGGCTAATTTAAATGCCTTCCCAGCTCTCACTGCTTCAAGGTCAGAGCAGAGCCTGCTGCAAATCTGTTTTGGGCATAGATCCAACCTGGACTGAATCAGATCCCTGCTAAGCCAGCACAAAGCTGCCCTGTTTTCTATTCCTCGCACGCCTGCAGTAGCCAAGGCTCCAGATGGAGCAGGTACATCTCTGCACCTCTTGCTGCAGTCACTGAGTGACCTGCCAAGTCCCAGTGCAGCAGCCCAGAGGGAGGCAACAGTAAACAGCCCAAACAGGAGCTTGGTTCCAGGTGCATGTGAATGCCTAGAAAGCAGGAGTAACAGAAATGCCAGTAGGGAGCCCCAGCTTCAGCCATCACTGCCACAGCAACAGCTCTAGAGCTGAGCTCAGGAGAGAAACCATCTCACCTGCACCCTTGTGGCTGTCTACACTGATGAACTCTATCGTGCCCTCATGAGGGGTCCTGCTGCCCTCGCACCGAGCCACGTGCTTCCCTCCTGGGCAGTAACGGAAGGCAAAGCAATAGCCTGCAAGGGTCACCTAGAAGACATCAAGAAGTATAAGTCCGAGTGTGTGCATGGTGTGAATTCTGCTCACAGTCCCACAATCCTGCACCACAGCACCTGCCTGAGCACTGCACAGGCTGCACTGCCCAGCCCCAGGAACCTGCATGTTGCTCTATCCTATTTCTCAAGCCCACGTGCAGCACAGCAGTGCTCCCTACCTGCATGTGGTCTGATGGGTTCAAATAGATGTTCTCAGCTGTGATGTCCCCATGCACATACTCATTCTCATGGATGTACTCCAGGCAGTCCAGCTAGGAGCAAACAGAAGAGATGAGCATATCAGAGCTACACAGACTCCCTCAGCACCTTGCCTGTCACTGAGCTGCAGCCTCCCCAGCTTCTTGCAGCTGTGTAGAGAGGCAAACAAAGGTCCATGTCTCTCAGCCTCTAATGTTCAACTGTCAGGTTTCTCTCATTCTCCTTATCCCAAATTCCTTCGAGGTGACATATTGTCCAAAAGATGCTACTCAAGTTTACTACAAGCTCAAGAGATGCTACTGAGAGACCTCAACCAACCCCCCAGCTTTACACACCTTTGAGAGATCCAGAAGAAAGTTATAGGTATTTTCTGGAAGTATTTCTTAGGTATTTCTTAGGAAGCAGTGGTTCTCTACATACCAGCCGGACTACAATCTGAAAAGCTGCCTTCTCCCTCAGTAGGTGCAAGCCATCATTCAGGACAGACTGAAGAGTTCGCCCTAAGTCAGAGAACACCAAAAACCTACAAAAGACAAGGGTTTAGTGCACAGCACCCCATCTGGAAACCCTGCCATAGCCACTTGCCAAGCCATCCCCCTGATTAGAGCCCCCTTCAGCTCCAGATGGGTCTGGGCAAACATTTTCAAAACTTTTGATAACAGAAAACTTCTTGAAAAGGGGAGAGATGCTGATCAAGTATTACAGGTATAAAGCCTGAGTCTCCCCTTCAGGTTAAACTTAAAAGGCAGGAATAAGGGGAAAGAAGCAGGAAGCAGAAAAAGCTATGACTTCACCAGCAACACAAGGACTGAAGGGAATGGCATAATGGGCGAAACCATTTGTTAATCAATGGGATAGGAGCAGTGCATAGGGTTGGGAGCCCCGGAGACAATGAGAAGAGGAATAGCAGACAGCAAGAAGAGGGAAAGTGCAAGGTGGTGGCAGTCGTGGATCAGCTGTGCCCTTCACAGAGTCAGCTCACCTGTAGCTCTCTGCATGCAGTCCAAAGCCAACGCAATTGGGGATTCCCAGCAATGGCACAGAGTGCCCCTTCCTCCACTTCTCCACTAGAATGGGAGAGAAGAGGATACAGTGCAGCAGATGCTGCCCAGCAGATCCAGCAGGAAGGCACTCAGTCGGGGATGCCCTTTCTCTAATGGGTGCTCTGCCCTGGGCAGCTACAGCTGGATCCTCTCTCACAGTGATTCAGTCCCAGAAATGGCAGCCTTATGTGCTGGGGTATCTGTGTGTCAATGCACAGTGCTGCAGAGCAAGAGTGGGACAGGATGCAGGAATACCAGAGCAGGCTAAAGTGTGCGGTTGCTATAGAGCAAGGGAAAATGAGAAAGATGGGAGAGAGGGCTGGAGACGATTTTTACAGTCCTCCCAGAAATGTGGGTTTGATGTGAACTCCTCCATCACCCCAGCCCATGTTTTGTGGCTCAGGTTTCTGGGTCAATGCAGTAAATACCAGATAGGTGACAGAAGTGCCCATGGAAGGGGCACAGAAGAAAGAAGGAACCAGACAGGTCAGGCTGCAGGGCTGAACAGCTACAGCGAGATCAAGACAGGGCAAGAGAGCTTCAAAGCGCAAATACTGCAGTATGCAGGTACACAGGTGCTCCTGGGAGAGCAGGCTCCCAGGACTCAGCTTCTCAGCTCTCTGGCACTATCCAAACAGTGAATTAGTTCATTCCAACCTGGCCATCAGAGAGACCTGCATGACTGATGAGAAAGCGGTGGCAGTTTCCTACAAGCAGCCTCTTCCCTGCCCCTCCAAGAAGCACCAACCTGTGGCTGCCTTCGCAGCTCGCTGGAAGAAATTCTGTTCATTGTAGATCCTTCCACCTTTTACATCCTAAAGGGAAGAGAGGAAGGAGCATTACTACAGCCACACACACCCCCTGCTAGAAGAGGGGGCAAGATCGCTACAGATCGCAAGATCACTACAGGACCTTCACTACTCATTTTAAAGAGAGCAACAAACCCCCACAAAGAAATATATACCAGAGCAACAACAAAGCTCAGGTCTTTTGGGTCACTAATGCTGCACCCAACCTCCACAAATGCTCAGATCAGCACAGAACCACGGAGCAGCTGTCTGACGTTGGACATTTCAGGCATTACCATTTACAACTGCCTGTGGGTTAGAACCATGTCAACAACACAGACCTGCTGCAACCCGGAGTGAGCTCCAGCCCCAAAGCTCAAAAAAGTGTTAAAAGGAGGAGAGGTGACCTTGTGACCCACAGCACAGATGAAGTTATTCTGTAAACAAGCAAGTCTCAAAGAGCTGTAACATTTTATTCTAGTTGCAGAAAGGGAGAAAGTCTGTTGCTCTAAAGCTGGGCTGTGTTCTGATATCTTACATCCAGCTTTTTAAATCAGCAAGAAGTACTGCACTTTCACTACTGCTGTTACTAAGTGAATTGAAATGCATACAGTTTACAGTCAGTACCACAGAATCCCAGACTGGTTTGGAAGGGACCTTAAAGCTCATCCAGTTCCAAACCCCTGCCACGGGAGGGACACCTTCCACTAGACCAGGTTGCTTCAAGCCTCAGCACCCTCACAGGGAAGAGCTTCTGCCTAAGAGCTCATCTCAGTCTCCCCTCTGTCAGGTTAAAGCCATTCCCCCTTGGCCTGTCCCTACAGGTCCTTGTCCAAAGCCCCTCTCCAGCTTTCTTGTAGCCCCTTTAGGCACTGGAAGGATGTGTATGTGTTTGCCTATGCACACATACATATATATATTCAGCACACTGCAAACTAACTTAGGACAGATGCCATCATGAAGGGGAGGAAGCAGCAGTTTCATATTCTAGCTGGTTTGACCCCAAAGGCCCTACCCGCATCGGGCTGAGGTAGCCGGAGGATCAGCAGGCCCCAGACAACACAAACACCCATGTTCCAGAGGGTATTTTATTCAGCACTTTGCCTGGTGAGCAGATCTGAGCCACCAAAGCCAGGAGCCCAACTGCTTTTGTGTGCATTATCAGACTGTACACTCCTCGCCAGGCAAGGGCTGGGCTGGGCCAGCAGAAGGCTACCAAGCAAAACACCGAAAGATGCCAAAGGTGCAAAACAGGGTGGTTGGGAGTGTTGTGTACACAAGTTTCCTTCTGTAAAGCTTCACACCTACTATTTCTTGGTTTCTGGCACTTGGCTGTCTTTTCTCATTAGCACTATTCTTTCTCCAGCCTCTAAATGTCTCAAAAGGGACAGTGACTTTTCAACAGGTCCCCCCAGAGCTGTCAGCACTGGTCCTCCCGCAGACAAGCAACCCCAGGTGCCACGGCAGACAAGAAAATAGCCTCTCTGCTCTGGTTTGTGAGTTACTGAATAATCAATCAATTGGATTCCACTGCAGAGCAGCCATTGCTGGAAACAGCACGTTTCTGGAGGGCCCAGGTTATTGGCAAGTGCCTGGAAAGCTGGCTCAGAACTCCAACTAGAATTACCGTTTGATTTGAAAACATGCTCTGGCCTTACAGAGCCTCTCAGTGCTGGTACATCATACTGCTTCAGCACAGCCAACCAATTCTAACCTCCCCATTTCCACAGACTTCAGCAGGGAACATACACACTTGCCACACAGGAAAAAAGTAGGTCTGACATTAGCAAATTGAGAGCTCCTTCTTACACCACCAGATCCAGTTTTGGAGGTTACTGAGCCTGGCAGATCAAAGAGGCAAACCTTCTGTAATTAGGGCTTGTGGGGGTTTTAATCCTCATATCTATTTTCTTCACACCTTTCATGGAAGAGCCAAATTCTACTGAAATCCAAGCATGACACTCTCAAGAAGTTACATCCATCTCCTAAGCGAGGTAGGGCCTCTGTGTTCACCTTCTCTGAGTTCCTGGGACATTCCTCCCAGCCCTGCAGGGCAGACAGGCCAGTCCCTGGACACAACACACTATGCACTTCACTATTCCTTACCCAGATGGATCAAAACTCACAAGTTTGAGGGAGTATCTTTGCTTTTGAGGACAGGCTCCAGATGCTGACTGCGCTGTGGAAGGATGGAACAGATGTGGTTACAAGAGCACAGGAAAGAGGCACTGCAGCATCAGCTGCACCAGTAAACACAGCCTGTGCAGCTGCTTCTACTTATCCTCCACTTCTTCCACTTGGTCTTTGCAGGAGCATCCTCTGTGACAAGGTCTTCCCAGATCCCTACAAGATAATCCTTACCTTGCTCCAGAAGCACAGCACCCTGACATGCTGTAAGTGCAGTTCTGCTTAAGCCACAGAAGCATCTCAGCATAGCTACAGTAGAGGGGTGCTTTGAAGATGGCATGTAATGAACAAATCATTAGTAGAACCTCAAAAGCACTCCCAGATTTGTTTGCCGAGCATTCCCTCCAGCTCAGTTCGCAGTTTCTCAAATCTGTAAGAGATGCCAGAGTCCCTTCTGCTCTGCATGGATGTTAAGACTAATATGTGGCCTTCCTCCACCAAAAGGACTTGCACCCACTACTTGCCCTTGGGGTACCTCCTCTGCTCCTGCTCTTAGACTAAGTGCTATACACAGGTTAGCTGCTACTCATCACCTAAAAGCTGTTTCTATAAAACCACTGTAACAGCAACAGTATTTTCTCTTTTTCCAGCCTCACATCTTTACAAAGATGTAAGTGGATGCCCAGACTTTGTTATGAAACAAGCATAAACTAAAGCCAACTATCAGGCAAAACTTACTAATGGGGAAAATCCCTCCAGAGCAGTTTCCAAGTTAACAACAGAGAATAAGATCGAAACCTTTCCTTTGGAAGTTTACAAGCGGACTGGGAAGAAAAGATCAGCAGTCACTAAGCAGCTGAGAAGCAGTCCAGATAATTTAGCTGGCTTTTGGCACACAAAACAGGCCAAGAATCCAGAATTGCCATTTGGTCATAGAATCCCAGACTGGTTTGGGTTGGAATGGACCCTAAAGCTCATCCAGTTCCAAACCCCGGCCACAGGCAGGGACACCTTCCACCAGACCAGGTTGCTCCAAGCCCCGTCCAACCTGGCCTTGAACACTGCCAGGGATGGGGCAGCCACAGCTTCTCTGGGCACCCTGCGCCAGCGCCTCAGCACCCTCACAGGGAAAAGCTTCTGCCTAAGAGCTCATCTCAGCCTCCCCTCTTGCAGGTTAAAACCACCACCCCTTGGCCTGTGCCTACAGGATACACCAGTGCTGGCAGCAGTTCAGGTTTGCGCCTAAAGCCAGAAAGATGAAGCACGGCAGCAGCCGCGAGTCCCTGCGGACAGCCAGGGACCAGCCCCCCGGCCCGCCCCGGCTCCACAGCACCTTCATACACCAGCCCGCAGCCGCCCTGCTCCAGGAGCCGGACCAGCTTCCACCGCTGTCCGCCCTGGTCCGTCAGGACTACATCCACCGGCAGCGGCTCCGCCGGGCCGGGCCGCAGCTTGCGGGGCGAGCGGGAGGCGGGCCGGGCGGGGGGCCGGGCGGCTGCAGGCCCCGGGGAGGTCGCAGGACTCGGGGTCGGCTGCCGTGGCTGCGGAGGCAATGTCGGCTCCTTCTCCTCCTCCTGCTGCTGCAGCGGCGCGGGCAGCCTCCCACCACAGGCCGGGCAGAAGCGGAACGTGGGCTCCACGCCGCGCCCGCACTGCGGGCAGAACCGGCTCACCCTGCAGGACACCGGAAGCAGCCGTCAGCGCCCACCCCGGAGGGCCACCCTGCCCCTGCCCCCGCTCCCACCGCCGCCACCTCGGGGAGCCGCCGGCCGCCTCGCACCGCCGCTGCTCAGCCTGCGGCCTCGGCCGGCTACGGCCCCGCCGACCGCGGCCCGACATAACCCCACCGCCGGCCGCCCAACCCGCGCTTCCGCGCATGCGCCGCTAACAGGCAGCTGCCGCGCCTGCGCCCGAGCCCGAGGAGCATGGTTGCCCGAGGGCAGGGACGGGCAGGGGAGGGTAGGGTCTGGTGAGCCGAGGCGGGCGGCAGCCGTGCCAGTGGAAGGCGGCGGCGGGGCCTCCTGAGGCAGGTGCTTCCAGCTGGGGTTCGGCAGATTGCTCGTTACTTCAGCAGCCTCCTGAGTGACAACCTTGGGAGCATCAGACTGGTTCTCAGAAGCTGATGGGTGCTGGTGGGTTGTGGGCCAGGAGGAGTCACTCGGTATTCAGTGATTGCGTGCGTAAACCATCCCTTCTGCGCATTGTGCACCTATAAACATCAAGTGGACGCTAAGGTGTTGCCATACAGCGAGTGTCGGTGGATTTGGACCTTGGCCTGCTGGTGGGTGAGACCCAGGTTTGCTTGGGGAAGGTTCCCGGACTCCATGGTGAGGGACAGAAGGGCAGCTGAGGTGTGCACAGGGGGGACCATGGCTTTGTACAGGGGACAGGCCAAGGGGGAATGCTTTAACCTGACAGAGGGGAGACTGAGATGAGCTCTTAGGCAGAAGCTCTTCCCTGTGAGGGTGCTGAGGCGCTGGCACAGGGTGCCCAGAGGAGCTGAAGCACGGAATCAGACTCTACTACTTGGAGTTATAAAGCAGCTATGTTTATTACGGCGCCGGGTGCAAGGGGGATTGCTCCTCCTATCTTGCACCTTGAGGGTTAAGCAAACAGATGTTTATTACACACAAACATGCATATTCATTAGGTTTCCGAGAGTTCGACGGGTATATTACAATTAGTTTAGGAACTCATTATCATAAGTCTCCTCCCTTTTGGCGCTTGCTCACTGCCCTCTGATGGTCGTGGGCAGGGGTCTTCCAAGATGAAGAAAGCAGTCTTCCTCAGGGTGCACTTTTCACCTTTGGCACAGTTGGATGCCCCAGTAATCACAAATCAGCTGAAACCAACCGTATCTGCAAGTTTCTGATAGCTGGCAAAGATTTAGAACAGTGTGACCTTTGTACAAAAGTTATTGCAAGCAGAACAGGATGGGCAGACAAGGAGTATCCTAAGTTAGCAGATGTTCCGGAGTCACTGTCTCCAAGCTAACTGATAATTAGGATGGTAAGAAATAATTCGCTCATTAGAAGGATGGAAAGAAATAATTCACTCTTGTTAGTAAGACTACTAAATTCTGTTATCACACCACAGGCTTACAACACAAATATTGTTCTCTATCTTAGACCTGTTAAGTTAAAAGTATTTTAACCCTGTGTTTTCACTTGCTTTCCTTATATCAAAGCTGTGGCTGCCCCATCCCTGGCAGTGTTCAAGGCCAGGTTGGACGGGGCTTGGAGCAACCTGGTCTAGTGGAAGGTGTCCCTGCCCATTGCAGGGGGTTGGAACTGGAGGAGCTTGAAGGTCCCTTCCAACCCAAACCAGTCCAGGATTTTATGATTCCAAGTTCTCATGCCATTTTTTCTTCCGTCTTGCAACACATTTGCCTGGTACCAAAGCCAGGTTTAAGTTCCCAGTGCTCCCTAGAGCTCTTAAAATGAGCCTGGCATTTGCCAGCTCCCTCTGGGAGCAGGGAAGTCAGGAATCTGCTTCATCCATCCTGTCTCAGCCTGTGTCATGCAGAGCCCCACCAGCCACGGAGGTTTCCAGCACACTTCCTGCTTCTGTTGGGGTTTCAAAACATGCTGTTGTTTATTTTTGTGGTAAGCAAATTACACTCAAAATGCATTTTCATCCGTATGAAGGTGTTTGTGTATCGTGACGTTTTCCTGGTTTGAAACAGCAAGTGCCAGTTTTTTAAGAATTTGGGCGTCAATCATCTGAATTCTACTGTTTTGGGTAGCTCGCTCTGCTGTTAAACCACCCTCCTGCAGGTTCCCCGGGGTACTGCATCAGGATCTCTGCCTAGAGCCTTGCATCCACACTGGCCACACCGTACCCCCCTGTTCTTTGCAAGTATCTTCCTCTGTATTCTATTTTTGCTTCTTCCAACCAGTTTGTTTTATATAGTTCCTTCTGGCCTGCAGAGGTTTTTCACCCCTGTCTACACCAGTTTATGGCTCAGGGGATGTCTCTTCTTGTGGATCTCTAACTGGGGGCTCCAGGTGCAGCTGTTTGGGATGGTTTTGCTGTGATGCTTTCCCCCTGCCCCAGCAATGGTTTTGTGCTCTCACAGCCAAAGTGCTAAGGGAGGAGACAGCACTTGGGGAGGATTGTCCCCATCTTTTCTGGGTGGTTTACAGCAAGCCCTAATGATGTCCTCTGTCCATCCTCTTTGTTCCATGGCCCACTCCCTGCAGATTCATGCAGTTTCCTGATGCACATATCCCCTTTACTCAGTCGAGCCGATGCCTTCCCACCCCCTGCTCACACACCAGCCCTCCACCCACTTCTTCTCGGCTCTCATCCTGGGGATGTCCCCATCTCTGGACCCTGGGGCTTCCCAATGCCTTATCCCCATCTAAAGCAGGCTGCTTTCCTCTCCTACAGCCATCACAGAGCTTTTTTTCTTGTACTGGCAGCCCAGTTTTTTAATGTCTTTTTTTCTGACTGTTCTCCTTCCTTCATTGAAGAAGGAACAGTTATGAGTTTACCTCTGGACGATTCCCTACACCACTGCTCACTCATCTCACTCACTGTCCTCAATTTAAACCCCCTCCTATGATGGTTTTCATGTAAGGGCTCTGTTTTCCTTCTGCCAGGGCTCACCTTTTCTGGAGATGTTCCTTCTATCCCAGAAGTTTCTCTAGTTCTTTTCTAAGCTGAAATCCAGCCCACATAGCCAGTAACCTGCCCACCCTCACTGAGCCAGCAGCACTGCCTGTCCTGGGTCCAGCTCCCTGTAATGCAGTGGTTTAGGTGAGCTTTTAACTCTCCCTTGGTCTGGGAAGAGGGAAATGGCTAAACTTTTAGGACAAGACCTGTCTTCTTGTGGACTTCGTGTTCTGAGGATGTTCCATGGTGTTCTGGCAGTGGGGAATGTGCAGGCAGCTGGCAATAGATCCCTATCTCCTCCCTTCAGGGATTTCCTTGGTGTCAGTTATGCCTCCCTTATCTCATCCCATGCTTCCCAGCTGCCAGCAGCAAAACTTAGCAGATTTACATGCTGGCAGAGATCTAGGAGCTTGACAGAGTGCCCAAAGCTGACAGACCTTAAATACCTTAATGAAATGAGGCTCTTCCTTTGCATGTACACACCTCTTTGATCCTGAAGTGATGCTGCTTACAGCGGTGCTACAGTCCCAGGAGAGGCCTCCAACTGCAGGTTCTATCTGTCCCTCTGCTGCTGTTGCTAGGGTGGCTCTAGTGGCTGTTCTCTGAGAACAGCCCCAGAGAGATGTAGGGGTGACGCCAGGGAAGGTGCTGAAGTACAGGCAGTGATCTCAGGGACACAAAAGCCACACGCAGGTCGCAGGAGTGGAGGTGGCAGGTTTGCCCTGCCAGCACAGGGGTGATTCCTCCTTCAGACCCTGATGAGGGAGTGGCAGGAGATCTCAGAGAGGGATAGCCCCAACGAGCCCCTCCCCTTGCTGCCTCATACCCTGCTGCCCTTTTCTGGCAGCATCCCTAGTGTCCCTGCTCCATCCTCCACCACGTTCTCTGCACAATCCCCATCCATGTGCCAGCCGAGCCACCACCACACAACTGCACCTCATTGCAGCATCTCCCATCCTCTGTTCCCAGCCATGAGGAGCCTGTAAATACTTTAGAAAGACTTTTGTTTTGATCTGATTGCTGAGCTTCCTCTGGAGGCAGGCACAGAGAGGAACTGCATGAGGCAACAGAGAAGGTCACAAGGAGAACTGAGGCGGCTGCAACTGGGGAGGATCAAACCTGGGTGTGAGCAGGGGTGTGGATGGTTGCTCAGCCTGGGCTGAGATGAGGCTCTGGTGTTTCACCATGGGCACCAACTGTCCCAGATCTTCCCCAGGCCCAGTCACCTGTGACTGTGCCACTGGCTGCAGGCATCATCCAAGACGTGGCCCCATGATGAGTGCTGGGGCACAGACGCAGAATGAGACCTTCATCACCTCGCGGCTGCAGCAGGGTGCTGGTGACAGGTGAAGAGGAAAAGGTGACAAGTCCACAGCCAGACAACACTTGGTGGGAAGGCACATTTCGTCCCCACACCCCATTACTCACGTTCTCAGGGGCATGTGCGACTCTGCTGAGCTGGGCTGACTCCTTCCTGCCTCTGAGCTCCATAATGAGCTCTGCTGGGGTGCTGCTAAACAGATGAGTGTGAGCATGACAGCTCTGTTGTGGGGTGGTGGCTGCTCCTTGTCCCTGGCAGGTGGACTTCAATGTTGAACAAGCCAGGGGAGCACAGGGATGCAGCTCCTGGCTGCAGCTCTGCAGATGGGTGCTGGGTCTGTGCATCTCAGTACAGCCTGTGGGAGATGGGACCCGCATGCAGCCCAGCAAGTGGGGACACTGCTGCAGCCACCCCGTCCAGTGTAACAGCAGCTCCCTCCAAGCAGAGCAGAGCCAGCTGGGACAGACCCAGTGTGTGACTGTTACAGGACCCTGTCAGTCACCCTGTGAAGCCAAACCTCAGCTTTTGCCAGTAACAGGTGCAAAGTCACAATGGTGGTGAGCAGGGTCTCCACTTCCCTCTCTCCCACTGACAGCAGCCCTGAGGAGAAGGGTTTGGGGGTGAGGAGAAGCTCCCTATGACCCAGCAGTGTGCAGCTGAGCCCAGACCACCCCCCCCCCCATGTGTTGAGCTGCATCCCCAGAGCATGAGCCACAGGTTGATGGATGGATTCTCCCCCTCTGCTGTGCTCTGGGGAGAACCCCCTGCAGTCCTGCATCCAGCTCTGGGGCAACAAAACAAGAGGGATGTGGAGCTGTTGGAGTGAGCCCAGAGGAGGCCACAGAGATGCTGCAAGGGCTGGAGCAGCTCTGCTCTGGAGCCAGGCTGAGAGAGCTGGGCTGGTTCAGCCTGGAGAAGAGAAGGCTCCTTAAGGGGAGACCTTAGAGCAGCTCCAGTGCCTAAAGGGGCTACAAGAAACCTGGAGAGGGGCTTTGGACAAGGGCCTGGAGGGACAGGCCAAGGGGGAATGGCTTTAACCTGACAGAGGGGAGACTGAGATGAGCTCTTAGGCAGAAGCTCTTCCCTGTGAGGGTGCTGAGGCGCTGGCACAGGGTGCTCAGAGAAGCTGTGGCTGCCCCATCCCTGGCAGTGTTCAAGGCCAGATTGAATGGGGCTTGGAGCAACCTGGTTTAGTGGAAGGTGTCCCTGCCTGTGTCAGGGGTTTGGAACTGGATGGGCTTTAAGGTCTCATCCAACCCAAACCAGTCTGGGATTCTGTGGTTCCAGATGGATGGGGTCCTGGCAGCACAGTCACAGGGTGTTACTCTGTACATGGCTGTTTTTAGAGCTGTTGCTCTCCCCTCTGTCTCTTCCTGGGACAGCTTTACGCCCACTCTGAGTCTGTTTATTTTCCCCTCTCCCAGAGGCCAGTCAGGGCACAGTGGATGACAACAAAACCCCACGGTGAGAAGACCACAGAACACCTTCTCCAAGACAGTCATGCTAAGAGCCATCACTGCAGCATTCATCTAAATGGAGACCTCCAAAAAATAGCTTCTTATTATCGTGGAGAAAGGCAGCAGCTTGAGGCTGCCCTGATCCTCTGCCATGGCCTGGAGGGGGTGGAGGTCACCCTGGCACCCCAAATACCACCAGTGCTTCAGAGCAGCCACCCCAAGGGGCACCCCCCTGCCCCTTGTTCACATCTGCCCACCCTCCTCTTACTCCTCCCTCTCCCGTAACTTGCCCTAGGCAAACATTCCCCCCTTTGGTGTTCCAGCAGCTTTGCTCCTCCAGCCCCTTTGCTTGCCAAGTTGGCAGCTGGCTGCAGGCGCAGGCAGGGTGCACATACGGGTGTGTAAAGCCCTGTGCACATGCATGCACCAGTGCACACACACACGTGCATGCATGCAATGCTTAGGGGTAGGTGTACATGCAGAGCAATACACATACGCAGTAATGCACACAGTGGTACATACACACGTGTGCACACATGGAGAGGGCGATGGGCACACATGCAGTAATGCACATACACATGGTGACACACGTGTGCATAAACAGTGTGGTGCACAGGGTGGCACCACACACACCAGTGCGATGGACACAGTGGGTGATACGTGCGGACACACAAAGGGACACACGCGGCGAAGCACACGTGCACACAGGCGCAAACTCGCCCACGCGCTCCCCGCCGCTCACGCTCGGCTCCCCACGCCCCGCCCCTCCCTTTCTGGCCCCGCCCCTGGTCCTGTGGGGCGCGTGCGCGGGGCGGGCGGGGTCGCGAGACGGAGCCGCAGCCGGGGCCGCTGGGCCCGGTCTGGTGAGTGACCGATGGGCAGGCACAGGCCGACCGACGGGGCGGGCGCTGGTACCGGGGGTACAGCGGGCGGTCGGCGGGAGAGGGCTCGCCTGGGGCTGCGGCAGCTCCGGGGCCCTTTGCCCGACTCCGCCCGCTGCAGAGCCGTGGCAGTGCCTCCGCTCCGGCCCCAGCCGCGACCCTGCCCCGGCGGGGGTGCCGCGGCCGCGGGGGTGCCCGCTGGCGTCTCGGGGCCGGGTCGCGTCTCCGGGGGGGCGGCAGAGCCCAGCGGGATGGAGGAGGAGCAGTAGGAGCTGGAGGCGGCCGCCATGTGCCCTTTCCTTCCCTGGCAGCGCCGCGCCCGGCCGCGCTCCGCCGGGGGTGCTCGCAGGGGCCTGGCTCGCTTCGGCATCCGGGTGAGGGCCGCACCGCCACCGGGATACCTGCCTCGGGGGCTGCGGGCCGAGCAGAGCGGCACCGGCGCAGCCGGCTGCTCACCGGGAGCGAGCCGGTGAGCCCCGCCCTGCACTGCCGCTTCCCGGCTGCTTCTGTGTCCGCTCTGAGCCGCTGCAAGCGAGGCCCTAGCGCAAGGAGCTCCGGGAACTGGAGCTCCCCTGGGTGTTGCGTGCCGGGACCCGCAGCGTGCGGGGGTGCCTGTGCTGCTGCGGTGGTGTGTGTGAGGCGTCACGAGAAACCCCCGTCGGGCTCCAGACCTTGTTCCTTTGACATTGGTTTGTGTTGGAAGGGACCTTAAAGCATATCCAGTTCCAAGTCCCCACGATGGGCCCGGGCACCTTCTGCTTACAGCAGGTTGCTCCAAGCCCCGTCCAACCTGGCCTTGAACACTGCCAGGGATGGGGCAGCCACAGCTTCTCTGGGCACCCTGTGCCAGCGCCTCAGCATCCTCACAGGGAAGAGCTTCTGCCTAAGAGCTCATCTCAGTCTCCCCTCTGTCAGGTTAAAGCAGTTTGTGAAACAAAGGATACAACCAACTCTGATGCAGCAGCTTCTTACCTGCTCAAGCACAGGGATTTGTTATGGATACGGTTTGGTCACCCCAGGCCACCAGTCTTGCCCCGCTGTGGGACGGTGGCTGGGCACAAAACCACCCGCAGGTTCTGCAGACAGGACCTTGCCCCAGTGGTGTTTGTGTTTACTTATGTATTCTGGGCCCTGAAGTTCCTTCCTGTCTGGGGAAGCTCTGGGTCCTCAGTGGAGCACTGCAGGGTCCTGTGGGGTTGCAGCCCCCTGCACCCCGCTGAATTGGCAGCTCTCACAAAGTTTATTGCTGTTTGCACAACTTCTCACTCACACCACCGGTGAGTGGTGGTTTATGGCCTGGTTGTGGCTGTGGAGCGAGATGGAGGAAGCCCAGCAGTGAGCTGCAGGCTGCTGGGCATCCATGGGTAGTCTGGTGGCCACCAGCTCCTGTTACCACCTGCAGGATCTGGCTCTAGGAAATGGGCTTTCTGGATGCATGGGTGTCAGAAATCACTCGTTCTTCCCAAAAAACCAAAAGTCCTTCCCCTTCTTATGCTTTTAATTCCCAGCACGGGTGCTGCGGGAGCAGAGAGGTGTTTCCAGCTCCAGTGTGCAAAGAACCCAGCAATCAGCAGCCCTCATTGTGTGCAGAATGCCACCACCCTGGGTACCATACGGTGTCCTCTGGCTGGCCATGGTGATGGAGGATTCTGGCAGGGTCAGCCACTCAGCTCCTAGGGGTAACAGGGTGCCTCAGCAAGTTGGTGGGGAGGAATGCTGATTTTATATTAAAAAAAAAAAGGAAAGGCAGTGTCTGCCATTTCCAGGCCCCGTTTCTATGGGAACGGGACATCAGAAGAGCAGAAATGCAGCGACGGCTCTAAAATAACCACCAGCTCCCAGGAGTGTGTGGCCTTTGCTCATCCCACCCAGCCCTTTCCGCTGAGGCAGCGGCTGGGGACAACCAGCTCCAGGCAGTGTGGAAGTTGGCTGGGAGGTGGGATGCTGTGGCTTTGATCCCTGCCATCCTCAGCCTGTCCTCATCTAAATCCACTGGCAGGAGAGCTTTGATCCATCCTGGCCCTGGTGTTACCCATCCCGGCACCGTGCTTGGCAGGGCCTGGTGGTGCTGGCATGGCAGTAAGGACCCGTGTGGCTTCCACCCATCCTGGTTGTGGGCAGGCAGGAGGGTCTCCTTCCTTGATGGCCCCCCTGGGGATAACTGGGGTGAATCCAGTCCCATGTGTTTAGGAGACTCTTCCTCCTGCTGCAAGTCAGGAGCTGGGTATTTCCAGTGAGGGGAGAGGAACTGGGTTGTTCTTCCAGAAACTGGTGCTGGTCGTCTCTCCCTTCCCCCAGATCTTTGTGTCTCTTGCTGGGAAAGTCAGTCTTAACCTCACAGCATTTTGTGCTGAGGTCAGGCAGGAGAGTGTCTTGGAGGGGACAGCCCAACCTGCCACTGTGGAAATAGGCAAGTGCATCATGGGGTGTCCTCCTGCAACGTATCTATGAGGTTGTCTTGAATGGCTCTGCACAGTCCTCTGCTGCCAAAGGTGGTCTTGGACATGGGCAGGGGTTGGATGGGGACCCTACCTGAGCTGCCCATAGTGACATGTATCTTGCAGTTGATCCAGGCAGTACTTTCCAAAAACAGTTTTCCCTTTTGAGTTGAAAACCACAATCATTTGTGTGGATTCCCAGAGCCTGGAAGACCACTTTTGCTCTCGCACCTTGTAAGGGTAGCCCTGTAGTAACTGAATTTCTTCCTTCTCTGACCCTCCAGCAAGTGAAAGGTCCAGGACGGGTTTTCTCGGAACACTTAAAAAGCTTGGGAAAAAACCTTGTTGGCAGTAACGAAGCTTTCCGACTTTGTGCAGTGTTTGTGCTGCCCAAGAGCTGCTTGACATTTTCTGTCCCAGCCCGGGTGGCAGCTGTGAGAGTGGGGGGTGGCAGTTTGTATTTGAGGGTGTGGTGGGGTGGACGGCCAGGGCAGACGTGGGAGCAGGAGCTGGGATCTCTGTGGGGCAGCAGCTCTCTCCCATCATCTGAAAGGAGGAAGAGTGTGATTCCCTTGATTTGCTCTGGATTCCTTCAAGTGAGTGCATGGGTAAGGTTTCTGCTCCAGGGGGGCTTCTTTGGAGGAATGTGGGATCCTGCACTGTGTGGTGTGTGTGTGAGGTTGGGGGACCTGTCATGGGGCCCTGGGCAGACCCGGTGCTGGAGACATGACGCTTTGTGCTGAGCTTGAAGGTAATTAAGGTGAAGTCCAGCACAGCCACCCTCACAAAGTCCCATTTGCTCTTTCTTCCCCACTTGCTGCCTGGGGGTGTCTGATGTGCTTTTCTGGGCTGCAAAAGAGGATCTCTTGGGCTTTTCTGCTGCCCAGAGAAGGATCCTCAGGACCTGATCTCCCTTGCTGTGGCAGGAATATGACTTCTATGCATGGAGTGGCAAAAAGATGTTTTTTTTCTTCTGAGAACTGATCTGTGTTTTGGGTTGGGGATGGGAAGGTGTGTGCCAAGCCAGAACACTTCTGCAGGGCTCAGGGGGCTGGTGGTGTGGGGCAGGCTGGGTGGATGGATGCTTGTTGCTTAGTCTGCAGACCTACATGGATTTTAGCTTGCTCTGACTACGGTTAAATTGCTCCCAGCTGTACACATGCTGCTTCTCATGTGCATTTACCAGTCACAGTCCAGGAGTGGAGGTCAGGCAAAACTTCTCCTCTCCTCTTGCTGTGGCACCCTCAATTCCCTCCTGAGGTTGCTGGGTGCTGGCTGGATCCAAGGAGCTGATACCATCCAGACTGGGGCTGGAAAATATGCTGTTGAGCATCTCCCGGGCGTAATCCCAGACTGGTTTGTGTTGGAAGGCACCTTAAAGCTCGTTCAGTTCCAGCCCCCTGCCACGGGCAGGGACACCTTCCGCTAGCCCAGGTTGCTCCAAGCCCCGTCCAACCTGGCCTTGAATGTGTCTGTCCTTGTCTCTGCAGCAGCTTTCAGTGCTGCCAGGCTTTGGAGCACAGGCTCCTGGGGATGAACCCGCCGGTGGAGGATGCAGTGGGGCTGATGGTGCTGCTGTGACCCAGGCTGGCCCCATCACTGTGGGAAGAGGGAGGATTGCTGTGCTCTGAGGCTGGGGGGACTGTTCAGTTGGGGCTGCCCTGTGTGCTGCAGCATGGGCAGGGAGCTCTGCTTGTGTCAGGGCTGCCCCACTGCGGGGGAGCTCACTGAGAGTGGGAAATCACAGCCTGCTCCTGTAGGGACAGCAGTGCTTCCCCAGGAAACACCACTGCCATGGAGACAAGAGCAACTTGGAGGGGTGGCGGATGCTTCCCAAGAGCAAGGGGAGGCAGGTGTACCATCCTTGTGTGCCGACCTTCCCAAGTGCCTTGTGCTTCCCTTCCCCTTCTCATCCTCACTTCTCCAACGAGAGTTCTGGGAAAGCAGTGTTAACATTGCAAAACCAACCCTTCGCGTTGTGGGACAAGGAGGCACAGCTTGAAGTCTCCACCCTCCCAAGATAATGGGCTGCAAGGGGTTGGGTGGCCTCCTTATGCTGGTGTTTGTGGATCTGTAACCCTGTTCTCCACTGCTTAAGGAAAGCCTTTCCCTGCCTGCTGCTGGGGAAGGACCCTGCTGGTCCCAGGCTGGATTTCTGAGCTGTGGCCTCCCTCTCTTGCAGCTCTGGTCATGTCAATGACCGGAAACAGGTTGCGTCAGTAAACCACGAGCTGTGGCTCTTGCGGGTCAGTAATGACCCTTGGAGTGGAGCACAGCAGTTATTTCCATTTGGGACTGAGCCAGCTGTTGCAGCGTCAGGCTGAGAACAGAGAGCTGCCCTCGGGTGGGATGTGGGATGCTGCTCTGCTTCACAGCTCTAACCTCTCTTGCAGGGTCCTGCGGAGCGGTGGTAGCAGCGGTGGTCCCCATCTGATGGGAGGATGGTTGTTCTCAGGCAGTTTGGGCTGCTGCTCTGGAAGAACTACATCCTGCAGGTAGGCTGGTGCCACGCTCTCTGGCTACCCCGTCTCGACGAAGTGTGGGTCTTGATTGTTCAGCAAACCTTCACCACAGTCTCAGAGCATCTCTTGGGGGAAAACTGGTTTATTTGTGCATGTGTTATGACAAAAACTGATTTATTTGTGCATGTGGTGTTGTCCTGCTTTTGTGCTGGGGTGTTATGGGTAGGGCTGTGTGCTCAGTTGTCCCTGTCCCATCCTGCATTCCAGCCATGAGTTCAGCATCCCTTCCTATGGGACAGGATAACCCCCACACCCTCCTGTGGGATAGTGGGTTTATTAAGCTATGTCATTACACAGCCTCTACTGGAGGCATTTATTGCAGCACAGCACCTCTAAACTGGGGCCCAGTTTTTTTCCCTTCCATTACTGTATACAGCCTCAGAAGCAGCGTCTGGGGGTTTAGAAACATTAAACCACCATCATCCCGGGATCCACTCCCCACCTAGCTCTCTTCATGGCAGCTAGCTGATGATGAGGGATCTCAGGACCTCCTGACTGGCAGCGTCTCACCTGCTGCTGGAGGAGGACCTAGCGCCTTTAAGCAGCATGCAGATGCTGCAACTCCACTGGGACCAGGGCCGGAGTGGTGGAAGAGGCGGGATGGAGCTGGCTGCAGCCTGGCTCCGCTCTTTCAGTTACCCATTTTGCACATCAGCACGATGTTGCTTTAAAAATAAACAAAAGGAAGAAGGAAGGGCTGGCTGGGCTGCCTGCTCCCGGGCTTCCACGGGGCTGGGATGTGACCACAGGCACCGGCAGCATGTCTGATCTGCAAGCATGTGTGCATGGGGTGTGTGTGATGGCGGGGCCTGGAATCCCCCTTGTGCAGCCCAGACACCTCCAGGGGAACTCCCCGTCCCCTCTGCCAGTGAATAGTATCATTTTCTGGATGTGCTCTGGGGCGGGGGCACTTCTTCTGTTTTCCAAAGCCACAATCTGACTGGGATTTACTGTGCTGGGATACAGCCTGGAGCATTGCTCCCCTCCTCTGAAACTCCACCAAAAATCGTTCTCCTGATGCATCCAGGGAGCTCCCAGGCCATCATCACCCTGGTGTGAAGATGGATTCTAGGACACATGACTTGATCAAAGCTGGGGCAGCCCTGGGCAAGCGGAGGTGGTGATTATGGATGTGTCCCCATCACCTCTGGAATACGGTGGCTTGAATGACTTCAGCCTGCACTGGTGCATATGTATTGCCCTGGAAGTTCAAGGAGCCAGGCAGCTGTTCTGGAGACAGCCCAGGACACTAAGAGAAGTTTAATACGACAGTAAATCAGTGGGAGGCACCTTGTGTACCAGACCTGCATCATAAAACCATCAGACATCTGCAAGGTTTGCGTTTATGAGCGTGGCCTTTGTGAAGGCTCCTGTTGGGAGCCACCACCTCCTAGCCATGCTGCCGGGGCTGCTTGTAGCACTGGATCATCTCTGGCTGTGTCCAGGGTGGGCAGCTCCTCCCAGGGGAAGCCCAAAGAGGGGTTTTTGGCTTTGGCAGTGGGTGCTCAGAGCCAGGGCAATGGAGCAGCTTCGTGGCTGTACATCCATGTGCACCCTCTGCCCATTCACCCCACTGCTGCAGGGCGACTGCCCTGGTGGGCCTGGGCTGGTTTGTGCTCGGGGCTCCCTTCTTGCCCACTGCAGATGTTGCCCACCTCAGCGTGACTGCTTGCTGCTCTTTGGTTTAGAATCGCAGAATCCTAGACTGGTTTGAGTTGGATGGGATCTTAAAGACCACCCAGTTCCAACCCCCTGCCATGGGCAGGGACACCTTCCACTAGACCAGGTTGCTCCAAGCCCAGTCCAGCCTAGTCTTGAACACTGCCTGGGATGGGGCAGCCACAGCTTCTCTGGGCACCCTGTGCCAGTGCCTCACCACTCTCACAGGGAAGAGCTTCTCCCTTATAATGTCTTGTAAAACATGTCTTAGCTGAAGTCTTCAGAAGAGGTTAGTGTTGCTGCTTCTGCTCGGGGCATGTGAGGAACTGTGAACCCCCATGTCCTGCTGCTGAGGCATCTCCTGAGCTGTCACTGCCCCTCTGGTCGGAGATGACCTGAGCTCCCTAGGGACCAGCAATTTTCAGTGCTAATTAGCCTGGGTTGGTGGTGGGTGTTGGTAGCTAGTGGGAAGTCTGCAGGAGAAGGAGTCCTGGGGGTCACGCTCCTGCCTGGTGGGACTTGAGTTCATTGTCCAGTTGCTTGAACCTCAATTGAAATACATAAATGAGGCACCATGTTTTGTGCAGGCAGGCCTTGGGATGGAGGCTGAGCTGTGGGGATGTTCTCTGTGCTGCACAAGGGCAGTGATGCCTGTACATAGAGGCTCTGCCAGGTCCCATCCTGTGCTGGCACCCAGAGACCATGTCCTGCTGCCTGCAGCCATAAAGCTCCAGCAGAAACACTTCAGTGCCTGCAGCAGCTTTGGTGCACTCTGCTTTACCTCACGCTGCTTGCTCATCCCAGCCTTTCATTTACTTACAGTATTTTTAGCTCTCAGCCCTGTAAGCATTGAGCAAGGTTGCTCTGCTTTGGTGAAAGCAAACCCTGCTTTGTTCCCCAGCGGTGGCTGGTCCATCTTCTCAGGAGGCACGTCACTGCAGTTGCCTGCAGGAGAGATTTAGGCAAGCACTGGGCGCAATGGGGAAAGCGCAAACCACCAGCTCAGCTCATTCAAACCCAGCAGCATGGTGGGGAAGGCTCTGAAGGAGTGTGGTTTAAGATGCAGCAGTGCTTAGGGTAGGGTACACCTTGGCTGGAAAGTCCTGAAGAAATCGGAAACTGGCACAGCATTGTTCCTGGGCTCCAGAAACTCCAGGCTGTGAAATCCTAGGATGCTTCTGCTGTGTGGCATTTGCAGGCCCTGACCCTCGTTTACTTCAGTGGTTACATCGTATTATTTTCTTTCTTTTTCTTCCCTGCAGAAGCGGCAGATCTTGGTGACACTCATTGAAATCTGCCTGCCGCTGCTGTTTGCTGCCATCCTGATAGCTCTGCGGCACCGGGTGCACTCCATCAGCCACCGCAACGCCACCATCTACCCCACCGAATCCGTGGATGACCTGCCCAGCTTCTTCTACTCCCGGCACCCCAGCAACCCCTGGGAGCTGGCCTATGTTCCCTCCAACAGCAGTGCCATCAGGAGCATTGCCGAGGCGGTGGAGAGAGCTTTGCCCATCAGCATCAGAGGTGAGCAGGGCCGGGGCTGCAGCATCCACCCCAGAAACTGCTGTGAAGTTTTACTCTGATCAATCCTGTTCCTCTGATCTTGGGATGCAGAGTTATTTGAGAACTTCAAGAAAATGGCTTTATTTTTCTTTCATAGACTCATAGACTGGTTTGGTTTGGAAGGGATCTTAAAGCTCATCCAGTTTCAACCCCCAGCCATGGGCAGGGACACCTTCCACTAGACCAGGTTGGTCCAAGCCCCGTCCAACCTGGCCTTGATCACTAAAACTACAGGATTTTGTTTTGATTTTTGGTCACATTTTGTTGCAGTTCCCATCTAGAAAAATGTCACCCTAAAATAGTTCCAGAAAGTGGCTGTCACTTCTCTGAGAAAAAGTATTTTGGGAATCTTTTTGCACAGAAAATCTTAGTGCTTCATGTTCCAAACTGAAGATAACGTTGGGATTTTCTCAGAGAGAAGAGCTCTTGTGGAGGAGGAATCATCTGCACACCCTGTGATTCATACAGTAGCATCCTATATAGATCTGTGTCTTGACAGCTGTGGTGTTTCCCAGCTCTGGCTGGACCACATCCCTGGTGCCCTGGACCACAGTGGTTGCATGGTCATCAGCCTGTGCTGAGTTGCCATGTTCAGTGCCTTCACTAAATGCCCACATTTAATGGCTTTAACCTGACAGAGGGGAGATTGAGATGAGCTCTTAGGCAGAAGCTCTTCCCTGTGAGGGTGCTGAGGCACTGGCACAGGGTGCCCAGAGAAGCTGTGGCTGCCCCATCCCTGGCAGTGTTCAAGGCCAAGTTGGACACAGCGGCTTGCAGCAACCTGCTCCAGTGGAAGGTGTCTTTGCCCATGGCAGGGGGTTGGAACTACATGAACTTTAAGGTTCATTCCAACCCACATCATTCCATGATTCTATGATCTCTGTCTTTTCCCCCTCTGCAGCTCAGGGCTTTGCCTCGGAGAGGGACTTTGAGGAGTATGTCAAGTTGGACAACCGCTCGGGCAGCGTGTTGGCTGCCATTGTGTTCAAGCACCACTTCCAGCAGAGCACATCCCCACTGCCCCTCCAGGTGAGTGGAGCCCAGAGGGGAGGAGGACCTGACTGGGGGACACAGTATGTGGGACACAGCACCCTGCTGCCACCTGTGACACCCCTTGTGTGCACCTTCCAGGTCGACTATGAGCTGCGCTTCAAGTACAGCCCAAGGAATGCACCGCGGAGTGAGCAGACGGGTCTGAACCCCAACCTGGACCGGGACTGGCACACCAGCTACCTCTTCCCACTCTTTCAGTTGCCGGGGCCCCGAGAGGCCAAGTTTGCTGATGGCGGGACACCAGGTGAGGGCCACATCTCCTCTGGTGGGGGCTGCCTCATGACCAAAGGGATGGTTGTGATTTTCTGTCCAGTGAAGCCTTGTGTGGGATGGTTTAGTGTGAGGTGTCCCTGTCCATGGCAGGGGGGTTGGAACTAGATGATCTTGAGGTCCTTTCCAACCCTAACTATTCTATGATTCTATGATTCTATGACTTGGCTCGTTGCAGAGATTCACTGAGGCTCTGAGCTTTTAAATAGATAGTTTCATATAAAAAATCAGTTTAATGAAGTTAATTTTTAAAATTAATTTGTTTTATTTGCATATTTTAAATATTTATTTACTATATTCATTCTTTATAGTATGTATTTAAATTTTATCCTGTGACTTCTGTGACACTCTGGGTACTTCTGCTGAGCAGGATTGGATAAGAACAATTTTTACTTACATAAATTTTGTTAAATTTAAATGGTTTGAGGTTCTTTTCTGTTTATATTTTGAATGGAAAACTTCTTTCAGGGTCCAAACTGCTCAGTGTTTGTCGTGCTGCTTAAGTCCTTTAAAAATAAATAGAGCAATTTTGTGGTTTGAGCATAGGTTTTTCAGGAAGCCAAACCACTGACCAAGCAGGAGGTAGCAAGACGTTGGCACTGGCTTAGGACTTCGTTCTTTAGGAGCTTTCTCTCAGCTGCAAAGGGGAGATTTCCCTTGGTTGGGTTTCTTCTTCCACCGTTCAATAGTGATGTCAAGAAGATTGAGAGGCTGAGAAACCAGGAGAACGGGTTTTACTCCCACAGTGTAAATAAACCTGAGCCCCAGAGTTGGTGGTTCTTCTGGTTGCAGTGTTTTAAAGGACACAGTGACCAGGAGCTCAGACCAGTTCCCTCCCTACAGTGTTTGCTTAGTAAATTAGTTAATAGAAAACAGTCTTTGTGATCTCAGGTTCTTAGTTTTTTCTTCTCTGTCTTGGTCATTTGAAGCAATTAGCTTTCAAAATGCTCCTCTGGGACTTTGTGAGCAGAATTTGAGTTTCCATGTAGCAGAAATCCCACATAAAATAAACCAGTTGAAAACTAGGTATCATAGAATCCCAGGCTGGTTCAGGTTGGAAGGGACCTTAAAGCTCATCCAGTTTCAACCCCCTGCTACGGGCAGGGACACCTTCACCTTCCACTAGACCAGGTTGCTCCAGGCCCTCCCTGTCCAACCTGGCCTCTTTTTATGCACAAAACTCTCAAGGCAAATGTGTGAGCAACAGGATAGATTCTTCCTCACCAAAACCTCTGTAGTATCCTGCGTTCTCTTGGATTACATAAAAAAAAGGGACCAACCATAAGCTCAGTGACATTGGTGGTAGTGAATGGTGGAGAATCTTCCCCCTTCCAAAGATAAAGCCATGTCTGCAGAAAGGCCACTGCAGTTTGAATTGAGTTTTTGTGCTAGCTGCTTCGAATTGATGATTATCGGAGATCTAAATGGCTAATGTAGATCCTTTCTGAGCCTTTCTGTGTCCACAGGAGGGTGTCGATAGTCACGTTTAGTTTGCTTTTCCTACAGGCTCCCTCCTCTTCTTCCCAAGCAATCCCTCTGCAATGTCTGTTTCTCTCTTTCTGCCAACGCCTTCTTCCAAACCCTGGACCCATCTATATTCCACTGTGTTGTTTCTCCATGCAGGTTACATTCGGGAAGGCTTCCTGGCAGTGCAGCATGCAGTGGACAGAGCCATCATGCAGCACCACGCCAATGCTAGCTCCACCAGCCTGCTGGAGACCATCACGGTGGTGGTGCAGCGCTTCCCCTACCCGGCATATGTCAACGACCTCTTCCTCCTGGCCATCCAGAACCAGCTCCCCCTGCTGCTCATGCTCAGCTTCACCTACACCTCGCTCAACATCGTCCGCGCTGTCGTGCATGAGAAGGAGAAGAAGCTGAAGGTAATGTGAGTGGTGAGACACATGGGTGCTCCCCTGCCTCTGTTTTCCAATGGATGCTGCCTTTAAATGAGGAACAAAATCCCTGTGGGATGTGGAGCCAGTGAGCAGGAGGTGGGGGTGGCAGCAGATTAGCAAGTCCCAAGGAGGAATGTCATTAATCCTGCTGTCAGGACACGGCTCAGCTCTCCTTGCTGTGCAGCCAACACTGATTGCTGTTTCTCTTGGGCTGGAAGGTGGCTTGGAGAAAGGGCAGCACTTGTGGATTCAGAGTTCAGTGTGTGGGAAGCAAGTTGTTTGTTTCTTGGATGTAGAAACCCGTGTGTCTGAGCTGTTTTGTGGGGGTGGCTGGAGCTCTGCTGATGGTGGTTGCGACAGCAGGGCTGAGTGTGCATGGCTTGGCTTGCTCTGGGTGTTGGGTTGTCCTGTCCTCTGCCCCACTGGCACTGGCTGCTGTGGGTTTGGGTTCAGCTCAGCTGTCTGGGGAGGTGTTCTTCACTGGTGGCCACAGAGGGTCCAGGGAGCTGAGGGACACCGTGTGATGCTTAAGGCTGCACAGGACCACTTTGGTGGCACCTGGGGTTGCCACCTCCCTCACTAGTGCTACAGGGCAAAGCCACACCACCCTGCGCGAAGTCTCCACCTCGCCCTGGCAATGGCTAGGAAATGTGGGTGCAGCCCTGAGTGACAGTGTGACCTCCCCACAGGAGTACATGCACATGATGGGCCTCAGCAACTGGTTGCACTGGAGTGCCTGGTTCCTTATGTTCTTCCTCTTTCTCCTCGTGTCCGTGTTTTTCGTCACCGTGCTCTTCTGTGTCAAGGTGAGTGTCCCTCCCCAGGCCAGAAGCTCTGTGCTGGCACAGACGCAGGGTTGGGAAGGCTCCTCTCCCCATGGGTTGGACTGTTTTTGTGTCTCAGGACACCTCCATGTGTAGTGGAGGCTGGAGCTGGCCTTTTCCAGAGCTGGGTGGGCAGCACTGTGACCCCACAGCTCCCTTTCACAGCAAAGGGAACCTCCCCTGCAGGAGCTGGGGGGTAGGAGCCCTACTAGGGAGGCCAATCATTTCATGCACAGCCAGCCACCCTGCTCCCATCCTGCGTGCCCTTGCAGGGACTCAAGGTCTCATCTTTCCTACCCACACCATGAGAGGCAGGAGGTGGCTGCCTGGATGCTGAGCAAGGTGTCCCCTGCCTCTGAGACACCATGTCACATGGGGCAACCTGCCTTTCCTCCTTCTGGAGTGCTGTAGGAGGGCCTGGGCATTCTCACCTGTCTCTGTTTGTCTTTAACCCATGGGGGACATCAGGTCTCAGGTGCTCACACATGCAGCCATGGGAAGCTTCAGCCTGGAGTGTAACCATGTTTTCTTGGTAGGTGAGTGAACAGGGAGCAGTGCTCACCAACAGCGACCCCACGCTGGTGTTCACCTTCCTTGCCATCTTCTCCATCTCCTCTATCTCCTTCAACTTCATGGTGAGCACCTTCTTCTCTAGAGGTGAGTCCCTGCACGGCTGCCTCTTGTGTTGCTGACCTGTGGGGCTGAGGGAACATTATGGGCCTCGGGGTGTAAAATCTTTGGTTAATTTTGGTTGGGAGGCAGCTCTGGAGGTCATCAGTCCATCCTGGGACCACTGGGTCCAGAGGTACATGACATTGCACAGGGCTCTGTGTAGGAGAACTTGCTATGACATGTGCGGGGGGGATGACCTTTCTTCCCCACAGTGCATGGGAAGGGATGTGTGTCCTGTTGTTTCCCAATCCAGACAGGCTCATGCATTAGGGTCTCATCTGGCTGTCTTGGTCCCAGGTCACTCTGGTCTGGTGGGGACAGGGTGCTTCTACAGCGGCCCACCATGGGGTTGGGTTCTCTTGCTTCTCATGCCTTGACATGGGACATGGACACGTCCTCGTCCTGCCCCAATGTAACCACGTTTCAAACAAAAGGCTTAGATCTCCCTGAAGGGAAAGCTGGTGGGAAGTGTTTGGTAGCATCACCATGTTACTGATGTTTTCCTTCCTGCTTTTCCCTGTGCTGGCAGCAAATGTTGCGGCTGCCGCTGGTGGCTTCCTCTACTTCTTCTCCTACATCCCTTACTTCTTCATCTCACCCCGCTACGACTTGATGTCCCACAGCCAGAAGCTGGCATCCTGCCTCATCTCCAACGTGGCCATGGCCATGGGGGCACAGCTTATAGGCATGTTTGAAGGAAAAGGTGAGCAAAGGCTTCCCCTCCCTTGGGAGAGGAGCCAGCCCTTTGGGTTGGATTGGCTTGTACGTGGTGTGAAGGGTGGAAAGAAGTCATCATAGAATTCCTAGGCTGATTTGAATTGGAAGGTGCCTTAAAGCTCATCCAATTCCAACTCTCTGCCACACGCAGGGACACCTTCCACTAGACCAGGTTGCTCCAAGCCCTGTCCAACCTGGCCTTGAACACTGCCAGGGATGGGGCAGCCACAGCTTCTCTGGGCACCCTGTGCCAGTGCCTCAGCACCCTCACAGGGAAGAACTTCTGCTTAAGATCTCATTTCAGTCTCCTCTGTCTCAGTTTAAAACCATTCCCCCTTGGCCTCTCACTAGTCAGGGTCACAAAGTTAGGGAGAAGCATTTTCCTGCTCCTCACAAGAGCCATGTCCCTCCAGACCCATGCCCCTGGCAGTCTGGGCAAAACGCCGTCATCACTTTAATTACCAAACAAATTCTGTTCTGGTCTAGGGGATGGGGATCTGTTGCATTTCCACCTTCCCAATACATATCTTTATTTTCTTTGTTAATAGAATTTGCTATTGGCTCCAGCAGAGGCCATTTTTCAAAATGATGGCAGTAAAAAGGCAGCTGTGGTGATGGAGGGGCTGGAGAAAAGATTGCATCTTCCCTGGGTGGTTGCAGAAAACATGATGAAAGAAGCATGATGGGGTAGAGAGTCTTGAGATCATAGAATCATAGAAGATGGGGATCATCGTAAGATAGTTCACAAAGATGTCAGTGTACTTTCTGCTGCATCTTTTCCATCTATACAAGGGATCATAGAGCTGTGCACATGCTTCTCATTCTTGACCAGCAAATTAGGACAGCAGATGTTGTCTGACAGTCTTGCAGAGCACTTTGTCCTTCAAGGAATGGAGAGGTAGGCAGTGCCCTGTGTGCCTTGCAGGAACTGGCATTCAATGGAGGGACCTCATGAAACCTGTCAGTGTGGACGACAACTTCACCTTGGCCCAAGTACTGGGGATGCTGCTCCTGGATTCAGTGCTCTATGGCCTGGTGGCCTGGTACGTGGAGGCCGTCTTCCCAGGGCAGTATGGTGTGCCCCAGCCATGGTACTTCTTCTTGACGGTGAGCATTGCTTAAGACCCCTTCCAGTGGGATTTATGGGCATTGCTTGGGGATGGACCCTGCTTCTGTGCTAAACTGAAGTACAAGGGTGACCTCCAAAGTCAAGGGGTCTGCAATGTATCCGCAGTAAAGGCTGAAGCAGCTGGATTTTTTTACTGACTATGAAGCTTTTCTTGGCTTTAAATTCTTGTCCCAGCACTTCTTGGTGTGCAGGATGTTGTTAAACGTCTCTATGCCCAAGTGAAGGCATTGGAGAGAGGAGCCCCAGGAGTGAGCAACCGGATCCAGTCATTTGAAACTCCTGGAGTACTACTTTCCAGGTGGACCTGAATCTGTGTCCTGCTGCCAGCCCCTCCATGCTGTACCAGGGGATGGGTGACAACTGTCACCCCACCAGCTGAGCTGCCCTCACTCTGCCAAGTCAAATGTTTGGCATCATCTTCAGTGGCTGTGGTGGTTACTGCAGCTCAGCTGGTGGCTCAGAATTCCTTAAGCCACAGTGATGACATCGATTTTGATCCTGTGTATAGATCCCTTGTCATTGGATCGGGATGTTTTTCCTCTCCTCCTCTCAATTCCTTATCCCAGCATGGTTTCACGCTACCATCGCACTCCCTCTTGCAGCTAGACCAGGTTACAGAGATCCACTGTCTGCCAAAAGCAACAGCAGGATGTTGGGTTTGCATCCAGGAGCTGCTGAATTGTTATTTCCACAGGGATTTGAGCTCCCAAATGCATATCTTCATTCCTAGAGAGCCAGGGCAAAAAAGGCTGTAATTGCAGCAGCTGGACCCCAGGCTTTTTGTAGGTATTTGGAGGGGATGATCGTCCATTGCTTGGGCTCTTCTGGGCAGGCTGCTTCCGCAGTTTTGCTTCTCATGGAAGTGCTGACCTTTTCTGTGGGAATGTACATGGGGAAAAGCTGCCTGTGTAATCACAGGCAATCCTGCTGTAAGGGAGAAACAAGGGAAGGCAGCAGGGCAGAGGGAGCAGTCTCATACTCTGTCTAACCTGCCTGCTGAAGATGTGCTGGTTGGCAATTCCCAGGCCAAGGAGATGGTCTGGGAGGTCCCTGGGAGGCATCTGCATGGGAGGAAAAGGATGGCCAAGGCTGGGGAGAAGAGATGGTCTGAGCCTGTGCCTGAGTTTCTTTCTCTGTACCTTCTTCCACCAGCCCTCATACTGGTGTGGGCGCCCCAGGACTGTGGTGGGAAAAGAGAAGGAGGAGGAGGAGGACCCCGAGAAAGCTCTGAAGAGCCAGTACATTGAGGAGGAGCCTGCCGACCTCGTGTCAGGAATCAAAATAAAGCACCTTTCCAAGGTACCGACTGCCCAGCACAGCACTAACACATCGTGACATTGGTTTTGTAAAACCCACTGCCTGCAGGCAGCTTCTTCATCATTTCCCTGCCCTCTTTGCCTAGGGCTCTGCTCCTTGGCTGCTCTGAGGCAGGTAAGGCTCTTCGCCAGAGCTGGCTGCATTTCGATGTGGACTGAAGTATTGGATACTTACAAGTGTATTGAACACCTGTATTTAGCCTGACATGTTTGACATACTTGACATCTGTATTTAACCTGTTGACATCTGAATTTAACCTGAGTGAGACCTGTTGTCTAATGCCAACAGCATGTGAGCATCATGGGCTTTGCCTGCTGGGTGGAGCGGAGGGGACAGGTCTGAGAACAGCATCAACTCATTCCTGTGATCTCCTCAGGTCTTCAAAGTGGGAAACAAGATGAAAGAGGCAGTCAAGGACTTAACGGTGAACATGTATGAAGGGCAGATCACCGTCCTGTTGGGACACAATGGTGCTGGGAAGACCACCACTCTGTCCATGCTCACAGGTAGGAGCCACTTCCTGCTGTGGGGCTGGCACATGGCAGGGAAAAGGGGAGGTGAACCCCATCTCTGAACTTGGAGAGGGGGTTTTCTGTTCCCTGGAGTACCTTTGATTCACTGAGCTGTTGGCCAGGGCTGCTGGGGTAGTGAGAGGCAGGTCACTGCCTGGGGTGATGGAGGGAGGGTGGGGGTCCTTGCTCAGCCCTCCATAAGAGTGTGGTCAGCCAGTGCAGACAGTGACAGCCAGTCTTTGTGTTGGAGAGCCCTGAGAAGAGGAAGGACCTGCTGTAGGATGGGTCTCTGTAGGCTTCCTCCTGGGAAGGTCCTATGGGCCCAGAGGGACAGAGAACAGGGAAGGGAGGACCATCAAAGTCACCATACCCACCAAATAGGCTGCCCAGAGCTCAGCAGGTTAAGAATGACAAAGTCCAGTTCTTGGCCTGTGCCCACTCTGGCAGCACTGCCAGCTCCACCTCCCCTCTATAAGGGTGTTCCTCACCAACATATGGATGCCATGCAGCCCACCCTCTGTGGCAGGAGAAGGCTGCTGTGCCTGAGCTTAAGCAAGAGACTGGCTTGCTCCAGCTTCTGGCGAAAAAACTTGGCAGGGGATGCTCAGCAGAACGTTTCCTTGTGTCTGCTCCCCCCAGGGCTGCACTCTCCAACGGGCGGGCAGGCATACATCAATGGCTATGAGATCTCCCAGGACATGATACTAATCCGCCGCAGCCTGGGCCTGTGTCCCCAGCACGATGTCCTCTTCGACAACATGACGGTGGAAGAGCACCTCCACTTCTACGCAGGGGTGAGCACGGGGGAGACAGCCCTGGGAGCACCCTGCAGTCACCTGTGACTTGATGAGGCTGGGAAAGCGTGATGAGATCCATCAAGTGCATCCAGAAGAGGCCGCAAAAATGATCAGAGTGTGTAACACCTCTGCTCTGGAGCCAGGCTGAGAGAGCTGGGCTTTTTCAGCCTGGAGAAGAGAAGGCTCCTTAAGGAGACCTTAGAGCAGCTTCCAGAGGGGCTTTGGACAAGGGCCTGTAGGAACAGGACAAGGGGGAATGGCTTTAACCTGACAGAGGGGAGACTGAGATGAGCTCTTAGGCAGAAGCTCTTCCCTGTGAGGGTGCTGAGGCGCTGGCACAGGGTGCCCAGAGAAGCTGGGGCTGCCCCATCCCTGGCAGTGTTCAAGGCCAGGCTGGGCAGGGCTTGGAGCAACCTGGTTTAGTGGAAGGTGTCCCTGCCCATGGCAGGGGGTTGGAACTGGATGAGCTTTAAGGTCCCTTCCAACCCAAACCATTCTCTGATTCTATCAAAAGCAAAACAGCCCTTGCCTCCTCTTTCCACCTCATCTGCAGATAGGAGCTCCTTGCTTGGCTGATGGAGGAGTGGAGGGTCACAGGCAGCATGGCTCTGTGGAAACCCCCACGTGAACTGTGCCAACTCCTTCAGGGTTGGGCAGGAATCCATCTCTGTGCCTCCCCACTTTCCTGCCTGGCAGCATGGTGGGGTTTAGCTGCTGCTGGCTGATGTGGTGGGAAGGGGCTTTGCCAGCTTCACTGTCCGCTGCAGGCAGCCTTAACCCTCCCTTCCCCTGTCTGGCAGCTGAAGGGGTACCCACCCTCCAAGTGCCCCGAGGAGATCAACCACATCCTGAGGATCCTCAGCCTGGAGGACAAGCGCCACTCCCTGACCAAGGCACTCTCTGGTGGGATGAAGCGCAAGCTCTCCATTGGCATCGCCCTCATCGGGGACTCCAAGGCAAGCATCTTCCATGGGGCCGACCTCAAACCTTCCTCCCTGGGGCCAGTGTAGGTCCTTCTAGTGTCTCTGAGGTTGTTTCTCACCCTTGGTGAGCCAGTGGGAAATGTTGGGACAGTGAGGAAGGGGCAGGAGCACCTTCACAGAGGGGACAACTCTGAGGACAACACTCTGAGGCTGTGGTGCAGCTGTGCTGCCTGGTAGCTGCTCCTGCAAGCAGAAATATCATATGCATGCTGTGAGGTCAAGGCTCCTTGTGGGCCCTGGCATTGCCCCTTCCTGCACTGCTGTGCCTCTCCCACCCCTTTCTGACCAGCACCCACCTCCTGTGTGCAGGTGGTGATGCTGGATGAGCCGACGTCAGGGATGGACCCAGCCTCTCGTAGGGCCACGTGGGACCTTCTGCAGCAGCAGAGGAGCAACCGCACCATCCTGCTGACCACTCACTTCATGGATGAGGCTGACCTGCTGGGGGACCGCATCGCTATCATGGCCAAGGGCGAGCTGCAGTGCTGTGGTTCCTCACTCTTCCTTAAGCGTAAATACGGTAAGGGAGGAGCTGGCAGGATGTGCTTGAGATCTTCTTCGTGCCAAGAATGAGCAGGAGGTGGATACGGGGCAGGGAGGGGGACCCACTGCTCCTTGTCTATGGCTGCTTGCTACCCATTGTGCTGTTCTGTCTCTTCTGAGGCCCATCCCCATGTTTGCTCTTGCATCATGTCCATAGCCCAGGCAAAGCCATCAATGCTCTGTGGTGCCTCAGCCTCCCTCTGCTCCAGCACTGCAGGGCCAGGCTGGGCTGTGATTTACCTTCCTCTCCCTTCTCTTGTGCCTCTGTCCAGGGGCAGGATATCACATGGTGATGGTAAAGGAGCCCTACTGTAACCTGGGAGAGATCTCCCGTCTCATCTGTCAGTACGTGCCCAATGCCACCATGGAGAGCAATGCTGGGGCAGAGCTGTCCTTCATCCTGCCCAAGGAGAGCACACACAGGTAACAGCATCAACCCCTGCTTGTCCTCGTCTTGGGTCTCCTCTTCTAGATGATCTCCAGAGGTCCCTTCCAACCCTAATGGTTCTGTGATTCTGTGATCTGCACACACCGGGGCACACACTGTCCTCGTGGGCTTGCTGAAAAGGGGAGCTGCTCTTTGCATCAGTGCTGGCCTTCGGAAATGGGGTTTGGTTCCTCCCCTGTGTCTGCTGGTGTGTTGCTCTTGTGCTCCCCTGGCCACCGTGTCACTGCCCATGCACTGGATTTTGATAGCTGGTGATTGCTGTGGTGTGGATCAGGCTGGTTTAGCTCCAGAATCAGATCTACAGATAGCTGAGGCTGCCTGTGGCAAGAAGGAGCAGAAGATAGAGCCCAGAAGCTGCTCTTGGGGAGAGTGGGGTGTTCAGTGCTGCAGGTATCCCCAGAGCTGGCTGCAGGACTCAAACCAGCTGCAGGACTGATGCCCAGAGGGTCTTAGCCTCGGAGTGCCTCCTCTCATGAGCATCAGCGTCTAACACCTTGCTTCTCTGTCCAGGTTTGAGGCCCTGTTCACAGAGCTGGAGCAGAGGCGGGAGGAGCTGGGCATCGCCAGCTACGGCGCCTCCGTCACCACCATGGAGGAAGTCTTCCTGAGGTAGGCGGGGGGAGGCTGGCCCTGGTGGGGTGTCATCTGGTGGTGACCAGTCCCCATGTGCTTTGGTGACCTCAGTGTCCTACACAGCTCCCTGGGGCACACATTGGGTTTTGTGTCTTGGGTTTGTCTTCCCCAGCTTGATCAAGAGCAAGGATCAAGAACAGCTTGAGCCTGTCTGGGTCTGTATTTCATCACCCACTTTCCCTCCTGGCACAGGGTTGGGAAGCTTGTGGACTCCAGCATGGATATCCAGGCCATCCAGCTGCCTGCTCTCCAGTACCAGCACGAGAGACGCTCCAACGACTGGGCCATGGATGACTCCAGCAGCCTGAGTGGCATGACAGACATGACGGATGACAGTGGGGCTCTCATTACTGAGGACTGCTCCAGCATCAAGCTCAACACCGGGGTGAGAGCTGTGAATACAGGTGCAGCAGGAACAGGGATAGGGCATGGGAAGGGGGGCTTTGGAGCAGGGTCACCCAGTGGAGCCTTGGTCTTGTGCATGGTTTGAAAGATTGAATTGGAAGGTCAAATTAGAGTCTACCTCTTTAGGGCAAATTATTTTTAGGGTTGTTGGCATTGCTCACTACCATCCTCTTCATCTTGAGGTCTACAGAGATGCTCTTGAAGGTGTCCCAGGTGACCTCAAGTGGTTTTTGCTCCATCACTTGGGATTTCCAGCAGGGAGATGAGAAAAAACATCTCCCTTCCCTTGCTAGGCTGTGTTTCAGATCCCTGGCAGCTCTTCACTGCCCACTGCCTACGTGCCTGTGGTGAATTTCCTCACACTTCTTCAGAGCACGTCCCAGGGGTAGAACGAGAGAAAGATGTTTATGGGTTTAAAGAGCAAAGAAGGTGCTTGCAGTGGCTGGTTCCTCCCAAGCACCCCAGCTGGTTGCATGGGCAAGCAGCCGTGTTGCACTAATCCTCTTGTGAACCTCAAGCACTGAGAGGTGGAGCAAGGTAAATGTCATGGCTGAGGCTGCTTTTAACACCTGAGATCCCAAAGTGACTGCATCCCATTGGGAAGCCATGGAGTTTGATGGTCAAGCAGCTGCCTTGCTCATGTCTTTGCAGGCTCGGATGGAGAGCAGGCTCTGCTGTGGGCTCATGGGCTACGTGCAGGTGGTTGTGGGGTCATTTCCCCCATCAGCTGCGTGGGGTGATGTGTCTGGTGGAGCTCACTTAACCTGACTTCTCCTCCCCCAGTTCTACCTGTGCTGCCAGCAGTTCTACGCCATGTTCATGAAGCGAGCCATGTACAGCTGGCGCAACTGGAAGATGGTGGCAGCGCAGTTCCTTGTGCCTCTGATCTTCACTGCCTTTGCCCTCGTGGTGGCCAAGACCTTCCCAGGGCCCAGGGACTCATCCCTGCTCCGGCTGACTCTGGAGCCCTATGGCCAGACCATCGTGCCTTTCAGCATCCCAGCCACTGCAGCTCTGCCACAGAAGTTGGCTGAGCAGTATGTGGACCTGCTGGATGCCCAGCACCAGTCACCGCTGGAGGTGCTGGGTGAGGAGGGATCAGGGAGCACCCGTGGAACAGGCGATGCCTGCGGGCAGTGTGCAGAAGCCATGCACTTCTCTCGGAGGGCCCTTGGTGTGGGTAGCTTAGGTCAAAGTGCAGCATATCTGACCTGTCTCCCTGCATGGGAGAGTCCATAGAACCATTGAGTGGTTTGAGTTGGAAGGGACCTTAACGCTCCTCCAGTACCGACCCCCTGCCATGGGCAGGGACACCTTCCACCAGGCCAGGTTGCTCCAAGCCCTGTCCAACCTGGCCTTGAACACTGCCAGGGATGGGGCAGCCACAGCTTCTCTGGGCACCCTGTGCCAGCGCCTCAGCACCCTCACGGGGAAGAACTTCTGCCTAAGATCTTATCTAAGTGGGCATATAGATAAGAAGTATGAAGTTATCTGACATGACTAGAACTAGTTCATGCAGCAAAATTCATGTTTAAGAGCTTGCAAGGTCTCCTGTCACATTTCCAGTCACTGAAAATGTTCAGTTCAGAATAGACTCATTAAATTAACCGAACCAAATAACTGGTAGCCCCTGAAATTAGAGCTCAAGAAGTGCTCCAAACAAATGTTACCAGGTGAAAGAATGCAGAAATACTCAGTTTGAACAGAATTCAAAGTCATCCTCAGTATCTCGGCCCCCTGCAACAGACATCAGACAGTGGACAAGTTTGAGTATTTCTGTTATGCCAAAATTGAGGATAAAGTTTTAGGAACTCTGAGAAACTTCAGTCCCACAGTTGGCAGGGCCCCTCCTCACCTGAGCAGAGCTGTGTTTTCCATAACCCTGCCTTCATGGCCATTACTGGGGCTAGGGTGGGGCACCAGGGCTGGGGCTGTGTGGGGTCTTTTCCAGTTGTCCACAGTGGTGGATCCTGCTCACAAGAGCTGTGGTGTCTGGCAGGTGGCCTGGAGGAGTACCTCATCTCAAGAGCCTCTGAGGAAGGGGGAGCCTTCAATGAACACTACATTGCAGCTGCCTCCTTTGAAGGAACTGGGAACCGCACGGTGGTCACTGCGCTCTTCAACAACCAGGCATATCACTCCCCTGCCACAGCTCTGATGCTGGCTGACAACGCTGTCTTCAGGGTGCTGGCGGGCCCCAATGCCTCCATCACAGTCACTAACTACCCACAGCCCCGCAACATCACCGAGAAGGCCAAAGACCAGCTCATGGAGTATGTCTGATGGCACAGCGCTTGCTTTCCTGCTTGGGATCATATCTTCCATGGGGGCAGCTTGGCTTGGTTATGTGTCAGTGGAGAAGCCAGGCTGGATCTTCTCATACCCAAACGTAGCTGTGATTTATACTCTGGAGGTCAGGAGGGCAAAACTGTAGGTGACTTACCTGCCTGACCCCATGCACATAGCTCAGGGTTTGGGTATTCCCCTCTAGATACTGGGTGGGATTGGTTTTCCCTGAGTACTCAGAGCAGAGGGGACTGTATGGCCCTCTGCACCAGGGTCTCTGAACCTCACCTGTACCTGAGGGGACACGTATGGGACCCTGCAGAGGCAGGGTGAAGGTTTGTGGTGTACTGGGTGGGCTGTGTGCAGGAGATGCTTATCTTACTGAGGAGCACTTCTATTGTGGGATGTTCTTCTGTATGCTGGGTGAGCATAGCTTCCGTAAGGAGCACGGCTTGGATGTGCTGCCCCTGTGTAGCCTCAGTTTGTCAAGTTGTCCCTGTCCTTACCTGCCCCACTGCTGTCCCTGCAGAGGCCAGACTGGGTTTGCCATTGCCATCAACCTGCTGTATGGCATGGCCTCACTCGCCAGCACCTTCGCCCTGCTGCTGGTCAGCGAGCGCGCCATCAAGGCCAAGCACGTCCAGTTCGTCAGCGGCGTCTACGTGGTCAACTTCTGGCTTTCTGCCCTGCTCTGGGACATCATCAACTTCCTCATCCCTTGTGCTCTGATGCTGGTGAGTCAGCCCTGACACCCTCCTGTCCTGTCCTTGGGTGGGAGCTCTGAGTGCTGCTCCTCTGGGAGGGCTGGGATGTGTGGGGGTGCAGGGAAAAGGATGAGGCCATTGGCATTGCCTCAGTTAATAGAAGGGACCAGCAAGAATGCTGGTTGGCCAGTTGACTGCAGCCTCTGGCACCCAGACACTTGGGTGTGGGCACTAGAAAACCACAGGTGCATGGGAGCATGGAGAGGAATTCCCCAGATCTGCTTTTCTGCATCCCAGTCTGAGAAAGGAAGTTTCTGTCTGGGGCAAGCATGGGATGCTGTTGGGAGCCATCTAGGGGGGGTTATCTGTGTCAGTGGAGTGCTGCTGTTACCTTGCTGCCTGGGCTGTTGAGGCAAGAAGACATCAGTTGTGGTGAAGACAAATGTGCATCTCCTCACATCGCTGTGCCCCAGGTGATATTCCAAGCCTTTGACGTGCAAGCCTTCACCCAAGACAGCCACCTCGTTGATGTGATGTTGATCTTCCTCCTTTATGGCTGGGCCATCATCCCCCTCATGTACCTCCTCAGCTTCTTCTTCTCGGTGGCAGCCACGGCCTACACCCGCCTCACCATCTTCAACATCCTCTCGGGCACGGCCACCTTCCTTGCAGTCACCATCATGAGCATCCCAGGTGGGTCACTGCTCTCCATGCCTGCCCAGCACTGCACCATGCCATCACCAAGAACATCCAGCCCCCAAGGGGACTTTCACCTGAGGGCTGTCCCCACACTAGCAAAAAAAAAACCCTATGACAGTCCATTATCACCCATAAAACATGACAAAATGTGTTGATTTTCCTTCTGAACTTGGAAGTATGAGGGTCTTTCTCTAAAACCAGCTAACTCTAATCTGTTAATCGTCCTGTGTTCTCTTTTCAGAGCTGGGCCTGGTGGACCTTTCCAAAACTCTGGATAAAGTCTTTCTTGTCTTACCCAATTACTGCTTGGGCCAATGCATTAGTGACTTCTACCAGAACTATGAGTTCATTCAGTTTTGTACCTCCTCTGTTGAAGCTATCTTCATCTGCAAGGCTTTCAGTGAGTCTCTGTATTGGTCCTCCCCTGCCCATTCCACTGTAGCCACACCAGGGGGTCTCCGTGGGGTGGATGGTGGAGCTGGGCAATGTCATGGGGCCTCTACCCCAACGTGAGCAGTAGCTCCAGGTACCATTTTAATGCAAAAACTGGGCAGCATTTGACACTTGCAGGTGATCCAATTATGAAATCTTTTGCTTGGTAGTGATTTGGAGGAGATGGGGGCTAGGAGAAGTTCCATAAACAAGTAAAGAAATCCCAGTCACAGGAGTGACTTGATCTCCTCTCTGTGCCCCTACTGGGCATCTTCTGCTAGACCCCCTCCAGACCTGAATCCTCTGGCAGGAAGCGTTGGAAAGAGCTGTGGGCAGGGAGCCCAGTGGGGGCTGAGATGGACACGAACCCAGCAAAGCTTTGGGCTCACAGCTTTCTCTAGAGCTTCTTTGTCCCTCCCCAGAGTGTGGCTTGTTCGAAGTGTTGATTCTGTTCCATCCCTGCTCAGATATCAGTTATCAGATGAACTACTTCTCCTGGGAGACGCCTGGGATTGGACGATACCTGACCTCCTTGACCATCCAGGGTTTCTCCTTCCTCTTCCTCCTTTTCCTCATTGAGGCAAACCTTCTCTGGAGACTGAGAACTTTGGTCTGTGGTGTCTGCAGGCGGCGGAAATGGGTGAGCTGAAGTGGTGGGAGGGAGAAGTAAGTTACCCACCAAACCAAGGCCAGGAGTCCCTGTGAGCTGGTGACAGGCCCTCCAAATCATCTTCACAGGGAGCATCCCTGGAGCAGGATGCCTGGGGGGAGTAATCCTGTTGAGGGTATGGGTTGGCAAAGGGATTGAGGCATCCCCAGAGCTGGCTGATACTATCCTATAGGATGGATCCTGTCTGGGTTGGGGGCACTGGAGCAACCTGTTTGTCCCACAGCAGCCAAGAGTGTTTTTTCTCCCTGCTGTTTAGGTGGCACTCCTGAACAGGGTGTCTGTGCTGCCAGAGGACCGGGACGTGGCAGATGAGAGGAAGAAGGTTTTGGAGTCGCCACCAGAACTTCTGTCATCTCTCAGCAGCCCTCTGGTCATCAAAGAGCTCACCAAGGTGAACAGAGCATGGCCCTTCCTGAGCATCCTGCTGCTCACTGAACCATGGTCCTTGTGTGGCTGGTAAAGCCACCTCTAGCCTTGCTGTCGAATAATGACAGGCTTGGCCTGTGCATTGGCCTCCCCCAGGTCTACGACAGCCGGGAGTCGCTGCTAGCAGTGGACAGGATCTCCTTGGCGGTCAGCAAAGGGGAATGCTTTGGCCTTCTGGGCTTCAATGGAGCAGGCAAAACCACCACCTTCAAGATGCTGACTGGTGATGAGAGCATCACGTCGGGGGACGCCTTTGTGGATGGCCATAGCATCCTAGCCAACATCAAGAAGGTATCAAGAGCTGGAGGATGGATTACAGTCCTGGGGCTGTGCTGGGCTACCTTGCCTCTGAGGAGGACATGGTTGCAGTTGCTAGGGGTGGAAGTAATATCCCAAGAATGTGGAGTCCTTATCTGGCCATGTGGAAGCAATCTCCTCTCCCCCAGGATGACAGATGTTAAGCAAATGGAAGCCAAACCTTGCAAGGGTGGTGAATCCTTCATCAAAGGGTTTAGCTCTGTAGCTGCAAATGTGAAAACTGAGTTAGTGACAGTTGTATGATGGTCTCTCTAAAACAAGAGGGTCAAACCTTCCCAGAACCATACTGGAGGTCTCCTTGCTGGGAATTGCCCACCCCTTTGGGAAAAAGCAAAAGATGAGCAGGGGTCAGGCTTTCAGTTCAATCCCTGGATGCCTTTAGCACTGTCAGCCCCAGACGATGTCAGGCAAGGATAACATGGGTGGTCTCCCCTGAAAGCGTGGCCCTGCTTGCCTCCTCCCCAGGGACTCTGCGTTCTCTTGGGCCCTTGTCCCCAGAGGACACCAGAGTATGGGGAAGATACAGACCCCCCAGTGCTTTCCTTCTCCTGAGATTCACCTGAAATGGCCCCTCAGACCGAGTAACCAGCTGGGAAGTGCAGCGTGAAACCACGCAGTTGCTGTCACAGAATTGTTAGGGTTGGAAGGGACCTTTGGAGATCATCTGGTCCAACACCCAGGCATGTCCAGAGGCATGCTGTGTGTGTCCATCCCCACCAGACCAACTGCTGCAGCGAAGGGGGAGTTTCTCTTTTTTCACCTGAAGCTGCAGCTCAGTGAGCAGAGGTGCAGCAAAGCCCTGTGGGTGCCAAGGCACCTCCTGACTTGGAGACTTCCTTGCAGGGACCTGTCTGTGAGCTGATCCCCACTGTGTTCCTCTTGCCCCAAGGTGCAGCAGCGGATCGGCTACTGCCCGCAGTTCGATGCGCTCCTGGAGCACATGACGGGCCGCGAGACGCTGAGCATGTACGCGCGGCTGCGGGGCATCCCCGAGCGCTACATCGGCAGCTGTGTGGAGAACATGCTGAGGGGGCTGCTGCTGGAGCCACATGCCGACAAGCTCGTGAGGACCTACAGGTGAGAGGAGGCATGGAGACCCACCCCCACCCCTCCTTTTGTGGCTCTCCCCATGCTCATACCGCTGGTCTCTGTCCTTCCACAGTGGTGGCAACAAGCGGAAGCTGAGCGCTGGCATTGCACTCATCGGTGGTCCCCCTGTGATCTTCCTGGATGAGCCCTCCACGGGCATGGACCCTGTGGCCCGGCGTTTGCTCTGGGATGCAGTGACACGGACGCGAGAGTGTGGCAAATCGATCATCTTCACCTCCCACAGGTGACATATCTGGGTAGGGTTTAGCATGAGAGACTAAAAGGTGGTCAGGAGCGTGGTGTGGTCCAAGGGATAGCACCCCCCTCCAGAGCATGGTGGGTGGGCAATGGCTGCAGCCAGGATAGCTGGCTTTACCCAGATCTCCCTTTTCCAAAAGCCCAGAGAGAAGGGAATCCACCTCCAGCCCCTTTCCAGAATCTTCACAAAGTCACAGGCTGGTTTGGGCTGGAAGGCATCGTAAAGCTCATGCAGTCCCAACCTCATGCCACAGGAAGGGATGCCTTCCGCTAGACCAGGTTGCTCCAAGCCCTGTACAGCCTGGCCTTGAACACTGACAGGGATGGGGCAGCCACAGTCTTCCTCTGCTCTGTCTCAGTGCTTCTGCCTCACTGAACAAGTCCTCTTCTGTCCTGCAGCATGGAAGAGTGCGAGGCTCTCTGCACACGGCTGGCCATCATGGTGAATGGGCAGTTCAAGTGCCTGGGCAGCCCCCAGCACCTGAAAAGCAAGTTTGGCAGTGGCTACACATTGCTGGCCAAAACACGGAGTGAGGAGGAGGGCGAGCTGCTGGCCTTCAAGGCCTTTGTGGAGAAGACTTTCTCAGGTACTGTGAGCTGCTGGAGCAGTTGCACTCCAAGGAAGGGCAGAATGCTCGTCATGAGCTTCAGCAGTTTCCTAACTCAGAGCCTCTCCTTGCTCATCTTTCCCAGGCAGTGTCCTGAAACATGAGCACCAGGGCATGGTACATTACCACTTGACCAACAAGAACCTCAGCTGGGCACAGGTAAGGGGATGCTGGAGTCCATCACACGCTTTGCAGGAGGCTGGAGGAGCAGCCCAGTTTCTGGCCCTTTACATGCTCTTCATGCTTTGCTCTCACACTCCCTTTTCTTCCAGAGCCTCTCCCTGTCCAAAATCCAGGTGATTTATGAAGACAAGTTAAAAAGTGTTTTTTATCCCTGTGGTTTTTTTTTTGGTGTGTGAGCTCACAGGATGTGCCATGGATACTGAGCTGGGACCACTCTATCCCACCCGCCCAAACTGACTGCCCTTGACTGCAGCTCTCCAGAAGGAAAGCAGGGTCTCCCTGAAGCAAAAGCTGATTTTGCCTTTGTACATAGAATCCCAGCCTGGTTTGGGTTGGAAGGGACCTTAAAGCTCATCCAGTTCCAGCCCCTTGCCACGGGCAGGGACACCTTCCACCAGACCAGGTTGCTCCAAGCCCCGTCCAACCTGGCCTTGAACACTGCCAGGGATGGGGCAGCCACAGCTTCTCTGGGCACCCTGTGCCAGCGCCTCAGCACCCTCACAGGGAAGAGCTTCTGCCTAAGAGCTCATCTCAGTCTCCCCTCTGTCAGGTTAAAGCCATTCCCCCTTGGCCTGTCCCTCCAGGCCCTTGTCCAAAGCCCCTCTCCAGGTTTCTTGTAGCCCCTTTAGGCACTGGAGCTGCTCTAAGGTCTCCCCTTAAGGGGCCTTCTCTTCAGGCTGAACCCCCCCAGCTGTCTCAACCCCAACTCTCATATATACATATATATGTATGTATATATACACCATATATTTTTTAATGGGGTCAGGTACTCTGCTGAACAGCCCATCTCCTGGCTTCCCACTGCCCTCCTGCCAGGAAAGGTGTCACTTCGTCCAGGTTTCCTTGGAGGAAAAAGCTTCCTCTGCTTTCCTAGTCGCAGCCAGTGGGGTTCTCCTGCAGCCAAGGTACCTGCAGTAACTGCTGTGCTGTCGCCTTGCAGGTCTTCGGGGCCTTGGAGAAAGCCAAAGAGAAGTATCACTTGGAAGACTATTCCGTAAGCCAGATATCCCTGGAGCAAGTCTTCATGAGCTTCACTCGCTTCCAGCACTACACAGAGGACAGAGGGAAATGAGCAGAAGCCCCCACTGTTGCCCTTCATCACGGACTGGCCCTGCTGCCTATACATAGTATATATAGAGACAGTAATTTATATATCAGCGTGTCTTAAATACTGTATAAATGTATGAAACCTTTCACCTGGGGCGGGGAGGATGGGGCCGTCCCTTCTGCCGTGGGGAACGTGTATGGTGTGTGTGCCACGCGTGCCACTGCAGGTCCGTGTATGCGTGTGCATGTGAGACTTCCACTCTCCAGCATTCCTTCCCTTCTGTACTGCAAAAACAAAGAGCCCAACAAGCAGGGGGAAGCCTGGATGGGTGGAGATGGGTGTTGGGGCTTGGGTTGGCAGAGGAGGAGCGGGATGTGTTCCCCAGGGCCCCTCTGCTGTGCCCAATGCTCACACCCATCAGGGCGCTGCTTCGTGGTCTTGGCCCGCATGTTGACGTGTATTGTTAGGTGGTTTGCTTGTGGTTTTACAGAGGCTGTCAAATAGCTTAGATCCAGGTTGCTGGGTTCATTAGGATGCGCTGTGGTTGCCCTTAGAAGCACTTTGTGTCTGGCTGGAGGGGAGAAGGCAAGCCTCCTATCTGTCCATCTGTCCCCACAGAGGAGGCTCGTCTTCTTTAACCTCTTAGGAAACGCCATCTCCCCCTGCCTGCTTGCCCAGGGGTGGAAGCAAGCGTGTCCCGAGGAGCTGGCACCCTCCCGAGTGGTGCAGGGAGAACTGGCTGTGTTCAGGCAGCCATGGGACGTGTCCATGGAACGGTGCCCAGAGCTCGGCCCCTTGGTACAGCACGTGATGGGTCTGATTGCCACTGCTCGGGCTGAAGGCAGTGCTGGGTGAGAGGTGTTGCAGGGCTCCTAGGCATGTTGCTGGGCTCTCATTATTGTATCTGTGGAAGGGTTCAAGCAGCAGCACTGTTCTGTGCAGCTGCAGGACTGGCATTGAAGGCCAGCGATGCTCTCCCTGTGCCCATGTCCGTCCTGCTGTGCTCTCCCATTGCACCACACACAGCTCCCATGTCCCCATCCTGTGTCACCCCTCCTCATCCGCATTCCCTGTGCACCACACCAGGCTGCTCCGGCAGCAGACAGGGCGTGAAGGCACCGTCCTGCCCCAGCCTGGCTGTGGGGATGGTGCTGGACACGGTGCATAAGGCACCAGCACTGCCCAGCCCTGCCTGCACCAGATCGGAGGCAGCAACTGGGATCTGGGATTTCTTTTTGGCATTTCCCAGTGGTTGGGGTGCTTTTTGTTTGGTTTGTTTTAAATCTGTGTTGATTCTTGTCTGTCTTTAACTAGTCCCTGTCTCACCCAGGGGCAGTCCCTTCCTGGCCAGCTGCTCCGCAATCAATGCAGAGCTATTTGCACTATAGTAATACACACACTTGCACATAACTAAAGGAATTAGTATTTATGGCGAGGGGCGCTGATTCCCTTCCAGTGATTGACTGCATTGTCAGGGGTTGGGTGATATTTTTGGGTTGGGTTTTTGTTTTGTTCCTGTGACTGACTCACTCCTTCCTGTTTTTTTCCCCTTTGCCTAATGTCATTCAAAATGATGGTGCATTATGTTACTGAAAACTTCCCTGGATCTTAACTGTGTGTGGTCTTATTAGTAAGCAGCCAGGAGGTGAATGGCATCCCTGGAATACCTCAGAGCCCATTGGAGGTGCTGGCCTGGAGGGTTTGCTCCCTGGGAGCATCCCTGCAGGCAGTGGAGCCAGTGATGCAGGGCGCCATGCAGTGGGAAACCCCCAGGACTGGTGTACAAGGAAAGGGAGGAAGGATGCTTCCTGGGGGAGGGTGCCTGGTGCCACCAGGGAGATGCTGGGACTCCCAGTAGCATAGTTTTGGGGAGAGGAGATGGGGCAGGCTGCCTCAATGCCTTGAGGACTTCACCTGGGGTGAGGAGCAGAGGGAAAAGAGGGGCTGCAGGAGGGTGAGATGCTAAATTGTCACAGGCTGGCAGCACCCTGACCACAGGGTAGCAACAGGCACTACAGCCAAGACCTCCCCCCAGCGACAGTCCGTTGGGATACTGGTGCCCCCCTGCAAGGTTTAGTCCTGTGGCCGGTGACAGCCCCACAGTGCCCACGAATGCCATGGCAGAGCCGGGGGAGGAGACAATGGCAAGGGTGGCATCCACTGGTCCCAGCCTACCAGTCCTGACCTAAACGAAGAGAGTCTTAACAAAGAAGTGTTCCTCCGTCACACAGTGCTGTAACAGCCCTCCCCTTACCAAGAGCTGCTGCTGTGCACGGTACTGCTTACCCCAGTTCAGTTCCAGCTGCAGCACAGGGCTCAGGCAGCTGCTGCACTCCTCTGGGCTGCAGCGTGGTCGTTATTCCTATCACAGGGATAATAAAGGGTTTTACTTCTTCCAGTGGGTGTTTCCTGGCCTCCTTTGGAGTCCACAAGCAGCTCCAGTCCTGGTGAGCTCTATGTGTGCTGGCCTTCTGCTTGCTGCCTTTTACAGGGGGGGAAGGGGATGTCCTCCAAAACCTCACCGGGCACGGCTCATCCAGCCTCAAGAAGCCCATGGGCTGAGGGAGTTTTGTGTGCCAGGCACTGCTGGAAACAAAAGTGGGGCTCCTCATCACTTCCAGCACAGGCAGCCAGCCACATCCCTCTCCTTACTATGGGAATGGAGAAGAGCTTGAGCTCAGAGCACAAGATGGGCTTTTGTCATAGAATCCCAGACTGGTTTGGGTTGGAAGGGGCAATTAAAGCTCCTCCAGTTCCAACCCCCTGCACAGGCAGGGACACCTTCCACCAGACCAGGTTGCTCCAAGTCCTGTCCAAGCTGGCCTTTAACACTGCCAGGGATGGGGCAGCCACAGCTTCTCTGGGCACCCTGTGCCAGCGCCTCAGCACCCTCACAGGGAAGAGCTTCTGCCTAAGAGCTCACCCTTATATGTAAAGAGCATCTGTACTTGTGTGTTAAGAACTTCTTTCTTATATTGTACGTGCTTCACCATCTCTTCCCCATCCCACAGGCGCTTCTCCATGGGCAGTTTCAGTGCTTTATTGTCTGGCAGTCCTGCTACAGCACCCCACTGTCCTCCGCACAGCTCCAGCCACAGGGGGGGATCCGCTCCCTCGTCCCCAGTGTGGCACCATAGTGTCCCTGGGAGCTGGAGGCTGCAGGAGCTGCAGCAGTCCGAGAACTGGCACTTGAGGCATCCTGGCCGGGGCCGCACGCTGCTGCTCCGCAGCGGGCGCAGGGACGGGGCATGGCTCTGGTCTGGTCCTGCTGGTCACTTGATTTCGGTCATCCTTTAAAAACGTGGTTCTGAAATGGCACCGGTTCTGGGCTCCGAGCTGATGCTCCCTCAGGAAACCAACAAACCTTTCTTCCCTTTTAGGAGCAGTTTTCTATCTTGGCCAGAAATTGCTGTGCCCACCACTCCTCCAGGTCAATGGGAACGAAGTCTGAAAGAGAAGAGGGAGAAGGGGGAGCAGAGCAGCTGGAGCAGGGAACAGAGCTTCACGGGCTCCCCCCAAGCCATCCCATTTGCCACCGAACAAAAGAAATGGCACCCCAGTATCTCCCCCACCCCTGTGCCCTGTCCCCAAAGGCCAGGCTGGGTTCATGGGGACATGGCAGCCACTGCAGGAGCCCTCAGGCTGCATTTACAGCCCTTGCTCCTGGATCATGTTCCTATCCCCACAGCTGTCCTGCTCAGCATCAGGGGAGGCAGGTCCCCATGGTGGGACCTGGGGGCTTCTCTCCAGCATGATGTTGAACCCACCTCTGTGGCTGGAAAAGGCATGATTTCCAGGAGTCACCAACCAGGCATCCTGCTTGCTTGGACACCCCCACCATAGCGCTGGGGTCAGCTCTTCCCCCCCACCTCCCAACGCCAGGCTCAGCAGCACAGGCCCAACCCAGCCCTTCAGCGGATCCTCCTCCCACCACAGCCCTGCTCAGGTACCCAGCTGAGCCCACCCCAGCTCACTGCACCCCTGACGCACCTCCCCTCCGAGTGCTGTAGCTGCTTCCCACTTACTTTTGAGTCCAGGGTTGGGGTTTTTCTCTACGTACTGCACGGGGCCGCAGGTGCTCTCCCCGCTCCGGCTGCCGTCCAGCTGCTGCTCTACCTGCTGCCAGGCTGGATGCGGGAACAGCCAGCAGAGGGTTGGGGATGGGGATTGCCCAGGAGGAGGGGTGGGAGGGGGTCAGAGGGGTGCAGGTACCCAGGCTGGGGACCCCCTCCCTGTCTCTGAGGTCCCCAGCAGCATGGGGCTGCTCAGGAGGGACCCCACATGCTTCAGCCCCCTCGGGATGTGACAGTGAGCAGGTCCAGCCCGTGGGGACCCTCTGCCCTCACCTTCATAGACAAAGCGGACATTCTCCTCATGGGCCAGCGTATAGCACTCTTCAGGGGCCGAGACCTGCTGCAGCAGCACCTGCGGCCTCTTGCCATTCACTCTGTTGAAGATGAGTTTCTGGGCTGGGCTGTGGAAGGGAACAAAGTGGAGATGAGGGGGGCACCCACCACAGCCTGGAGGAAGGACAGGGGCTGCCCCACTCAGCCCTGTCCCCAAGGGAAGGGACCAAGAAGGAGCCAGGCCCAAGGGAGAGGAGGTTCCTACACGGGGAGGGGTGCGAGGGGGATCCCCATGGAGGAGCACACACAGGCTGCCCATCTCCCACCCACCCTCCAGCCTTAGCACAAAGCGTGGTCCCTAAAATAAGGCATATGCCACCAAAAATGCTGAAATACCAGGAAAAGGAAGGGAAATCCAGGCACCGGGCAGGGGACGCGCCTTGGTGTCATCCTCACACACCAAGCACCCAGGCTGGCTGGAGCAGCCCCAGAACCCAGCATGTTCCCAAAGTGCCCCAGGGCTGGGATGAAGCCCTTTGCCAACTGGGAGCAGGTCAGGCTTCCCCGGAGCAGGGCACTTAAACCAGCCCCAGCCTGGAAACAGCAAACCCAGGCAGAAGGAAAGGAAAAGCGCGGGGTGAGACTATGGGCACGCTGCATGCAGTATTTTGGCTTTTCTGCCCAGCTTCAAGGCAGGACACGTCTGCAACAGCCGCGCTCCTCATGGGACAAAGTCTAAGGGGCCCCGGGAGCGCAGGCGGGTTACGATTTGCAGGGCAGGTGAGACCCAGCACAGGCAGCCCCTGCCCACAGCAGCCCTGCCAGGTCTGCAGGAGGGCCGGGGACAGGACAACACACCCCAGCCCCCGGCTGGGGGGCACCAGGCGGCAGCCAGGAGCGGGCACAGCCAACCGGCCTAAGGGCGTAAGGCTGGAGCCATGCCGGTTAGGGGAAGGTCCAGGGTGGAGGGGGGCAGCCTGGACAGGGGGGCTTTTCTTTTCCGTTCCTCGAGGCTAGGGGAAACAGGCAGAGCCATGCAGGCCCCGGAGCCCTGCCCGGTGGGGCAGCGCTCTGGAAAAAAGCTGAGGAAAAAAGCCCCTTGAGGAAAGGCACCATCACCCCTCCGTCCGTCTCAGACCCTCCCACCAGGTATTCCTGCTAAAGGCTGCGAGCCTCAACCAGAAGCTATTCCCCTCCCTCAGGACAGGGGACACCTTACCCTGGGCTACCAAGGGGACATGGGACAACCCACAAACGCTGCCCAGGGCCACCACGGGGACATGTGACAACACAAGCGCTGCCCAGGGCCACCACCGGAACATGTGACAACCCATAAGCGCTGCCCAGGGCCACCACGGGCGCACGGGACAACTCACAAACGCTGCCCAGGGCCACCACGGCGGCCCCCGTGGGGCCGGGGCTGCTGCCGGGACCCTTCAGCCCCCGGTACGCGGCAGTCCCACACCGGGCCCGGCGGCGCCGGCCCCAGCAACCGGGCACTGGCACTCTGCGTTCCAACCCCATCCCCGTGCGCACCGGCGCCGGTGTCCCCCCCGACCCACCGCACACCACGAGCGCGCAGCCCCGCGGCGCCGGCAGCGCTGCCCCCCCCGCCCCGTCCCGTTACATCGTGCGGGCACCGGCCGGCCGCGGGCCCCGCCGCGGTGCGGGAGGCCCGGTAACCTTTCCCCAAGGTCACGGCGGCGGGGCTCACCTGGCGGGGGGCCAGGCCCCTGGCTGCAGCCGGCCCCGCAGCTCGGCCCCTTTGCTGCTCTCCACCGCCTGCTGCGTCGGACCTGCGGGCGGCGGCGGGACTCAGAGCGGCGCCGGGGCGGCGGGGCGCGGAGCGGGACGGACCCCGCGCACACGCCGCTGCCCGCCCCGGAGCCGCCCCGCCGTACCTGTGCGGCGCTGCGTGGCCAGCTTGCTGGGGCCGCGCGTCAGCGTGTACATCCTGCGGGCCCGCACGGCCCCGCGCTGCGCCCCACCGCGCCGCGCCGCGCCGCACCGCCGGAGCGCAGCGGGGCCCCGCCGCGCCTTTAACGGGCCGGGCCCGGGCGGCCGCGACACGCCCCCGCCCTTAAAGGGCCCGAGCGGGACGGAAAGGGGGGAACGGGGAAGGGGGCGGGACCGGAGGGTGGGAGGGAGCCGGGGGGCGGTGCTGAGGGGCGGTATGGGGGCAGGCGCATGGGGGGCGCAGCGGGGACGCAGCGGGAGCGTACGGGGAGCGGGGGGACCCGGCGGACACAGGGCGTGCACAAGTGGGAACAGTGTAGGGACGCAGGGGACACACGTGGGGGGTGCGCGGGGACACGGGACACAGGGGCACTTGTGAGAGGTGGGGGACAGACACGTGGGGTCACAGGCGGGAGGTGTGGGGGATATTGGGGATACATGGGAGACACGGAGGGGCACACGTGGGAGGTGTGGGGGGACACACGAGGGACTCATGGGGCATATGTGAGAGGTGTGGGGACACGCATGGGGGCCCACGTGGAGTCGGGGGGGGGGACATGGGGGATATACTGGGGGCATACGTGGGATGTGTTATGGGAGACACATGGGGGCCACACGTGGGATGTAGGAACACAGGGGACACACGTGGGGCGCACGGGAGGTGGGGGAGTACACGAGGGGCACATAAGGGACAGATGTGATGTGGGGTCACACAGAGGATGTGTGCAGGCCGCACAGAGGGAACATGCAGGAGGTGGGGACACACGCGTGACACAGGGGACAGGCACACACGGGACATGGGGACACCCAGGAGACGTGCGTGGGACACACAGAGGGGACACGCACAGGGCACACAGGGGTCAAGTAGGAGAGAGGGCACACGCAGGGGGCACAGGAGTGACAGGGAACACAGGGAGCACGTGCGTGGGGACACCTGGGGGACAGAGCCATGGGACACACAGGGAACACGCAGGAGTCACTTCTGGGACACACAGGAGCCAGGCTGGGGACAGAGAGGGCGTCTAGAGGCAGGGGCTGAGGTGCCCCCAAGCTGGGGACGGCCCCGTGACCAGCCGCAGAGCCCCGCGAGCCGCAGGGGGACACCGGGCTGGGCAGCCATGTCCCGGCCACTGTGGTGCCCTTTGGAGCGGGGAAGGCACCTCGAGGTGCCCCCACGTGGCAGGAGGTGCAGCCCCGGGATGTGACCCCCCCCGGCCACCCCCAGCATCACCCCTCGGAGTTGTGGGGGGACATGGGTGGCACCCCGGGTTTTGGGGTCAGGATGGGTGACAAACTCACTGGCATGCTCTGGCTTTGCTCCTGTGCCACTGAAGCCATCCCATAAGGGTGACCTTGGTCTTTTGGCCCTGCCAGGGTGGGAGGGGGCCTGGCCCCCCAAAAGAGCATTCAGCGGGGTGCTGAGCACCCATGGGTGTACCCGCAGCTATCACCCCCCACTTGACTTCCTCAAACCCACTATCACCCGGGGGGGAGGGAGCTGTGCTTCAGTTTTCCCACCTGCACCCTGATCGGGGGGGCTTTTGAGGCGCCCATGGTGTACCCACAAGCCCTGAACCCAGCTCTTAGGGCTGCGGCTGCATCCTGCCAGGCGTCCATCAATTGTGCAGGTCCTGGCAAGGGGGGCTCCTCTGCTCCCATGCACCCCCACTTCTCTGGGGTGCTCGCACAAAGCCGGTCCTCGTTAAGAGGGGTGGGAATAGTGTGGAAGAAGCCCACGGGGGAGACACAGCAGCAAAGTCAACCCTGCCCCGTCACCCCACACCGCTCCCCGGAGAGAAGGTGAAGTACCGCCGGGGTAAGGCTAGTTGTCACAGCGCCGCTGGTGTAGTGGTATCATGCAAGATTCCCATTCTTGCGACCCGGGTTCGATTCCCGGGCGGCGCAGAACGTTTTCCGGCGTTTTTAACTTGCTTTTTGCCATTAATTCTGATGGATTTCTCGCCCGCCGTAGGGGCGGTCCCGCGGGGGCTCCTGGGAGCTGTAGTCCCCGCGCCTCGCCCGGCACCCCCGGCCATGCAAGCGCCGGCGGCTGCGGAGCGCAACAAGGGCCCGATCCTGGCGGTGCTGCGGCAGTACGCGGGCTGCGGCCCCGGCGAGCTGCGGGTGCTGGAGGTCGGGGCGGGCGCGGGGCTCCACGCGGCGCACTTCGCCCAGGCGCTGCCGCACACCCGCTGGCAGCCCTCGGATATCGACCCGCGGGCGCTGCGCAGGTGAGCGGGGTATGGCGGGCTGGGGAGGGCCGTGGGGGGCCCTGGGGAGACAACAGGGGCTCTGGGGGCACGGGGGGGGCACATCCTGCATCCCTTTACTAGACCCTTCCGCCCGTGGCCCCACTGCCGGGCTCCCCCCCTCCCCGCGCTGCTTTTTATTCCTGGAAGGAGCCGATATCCAAGCCTCGGGTGATCGGGCTCCACAGCTAAATGCTGATTTTATTCCAGAAGAGACTCGCCACAGGATCCTCAGCCAGCCCCGTTTCCCCGGCTTAGTTTTTTTTTCCCAGGAAAACCACACTATTCAACTCTCGGGCAGCCCCAGCTCCCCAGCTTGACGCTGGCAGACCGCCACACTCAAGTCACGCTCAGCTCCGTTCCCCAAGTCAACGCTTGCTATATATTCCCAGCCCGGGGTGCCCAGCTGAGCACTTTATTTTTCCCAGACAGCCCTAGTATTCCCCTCTCCACCAGCCCATCCCGCTACGGAGCCATCCCTGCCTGCCAAGTGCCCGCTGTGCTTTGTTACCCGCAACACTCCATGGTGATTCCAGGCCGGATGCCCAGGACACTGGCAGCGGCTCCCACTCCGCCCCGTGTCACATTGGCCATGTTGGGCCCTGCTTATTTGCTCTGTGTGTGTCCAGCCGCAGCCAAATGCCCATTCCAGGCATTGCAGCGCCAGGCTGGGAAGGCATCGATTTCCACTCAGGAAATAAACCTACTGGGGAGGAATCCTCCCCATAAGAAAATAATGAGCGCAGTGAGGGGGTGCCTAACGCTGAGCCTCTCCATGGGGCTGCATCCGGTGTCCTTACCAGCACCGCCTCTCAAACAGTGGTTAAAAATGATCCTCCGTGAGGTTGCGGTTCCCTGCTCCAGCCGGGAATGGAGCCCCGGGTGGTGAATGGGCCAGAAAGGTTATAAATCACTGCAAATCACACAGCACTGGTGCAACGGTGCTGGGGCATGCGGGTGCAGGCAGAGTGCGGGCAGCCTGAGCACCCGGGTGCAGGCAGCACATGCGAGCAGCGGGGAGGGCAGCGTGCTCTGGCTGCCTTGCTGGAGGGGGACTGGGGTTATTTAGGCACCGGGACCTCTCAGTCCCTGTGCCACCATTTGCCCGGCTACTGCCGGTTCTCCAGATGTGTGTTGGGAAGCAAAGAGACCCCCTTGTCCTGTGTAGAGCCCCCCACCAGGCTGCATTGCAAGCACAACCTTATTATTTGCCGTCAGAGACTCCCCCTGGGGGATGCTGCGAGCAGCCAGCGTGGGCAGGTTTTCGGCTCAGTGCAGGGGGTGCCCCGGCTGGGGTTGACGTGGGGTTTGGTGCTCGCAGCATCGCTGCCTATGCCGAGGCCATGCGGGTGCCCAACGTGCTGCCCCCCATCCTGCTGGACGTCTCGCAGGGCTGGGAGACCTGGGGGGGCACCCAACCTGCCAGCCTCGACCTCCTGGTCACCATCAACATGATGCACATCGCGGAGCTGGCCTGCACCGAGGTGAGCAGTGGGGCAGGGCTGAGCCCAGAGCAGCCCCTGACACATCCCTGGCCCTGGCTCTGGGGGTCCCATGGGGTGTCCCCAGCCACCTGACCCCTGGTCCTCACCTCTCTCTTCACCAGGGCCTGTTCAAAGGTGCTGGGGTGCTGCTGAAGACCGGAGGTGTGCTCTTCACCTACGGGGTGGGTGCTGCTCAGCTGAGCATCCTGGTGCAGGAGCATCCTGCTGGGTGTGGGGTGGCAATAGGGGTGCTGGGGAGGGTGGATGGGAGGGCAGCTGCAGGTATGGCTGAGGAACGGGGGGTGTTGGGTTTGGGGAGTCTCATGCACATACTGAGCTCTGGGTGGGACGGCTTTGGCTGTTTGCTCCCAGGATGGGAGGGATCCTGTCCTCCCTCACCCCAACAAAAACAGGGGCAGGGGTGCCCATGGTTTGTGACGGGACACACTGTGAGTGACTGGGCCCATGGTCCCGTTTGGGTTGTGTCTCCTCACTTGGCATGGCGGTGTCAGCAGCCCAGGGGCTGGGAGGGGCTCAGGGGGGACGCACGATGGCTCCTGCCTGCAGCTCCAGCTTTGTGTCCTGGCAGCCCTACGCCGTGGATGGCCGGATCAGCCCCCAGAGCAACGTGGACTTTGACCGCAGCCTGCGGCAGAGGTAGGCGAGGGTGCTGGGGAGGGGCCAGGGCTGCTGGTGGCTCATCCTGCCTGTCCTGACCATGCTGCCCATCCTGCCTGTGCTGCCCATGCTGCCAGCAGCCATAGGGAGCTCATTCCCTGCATGGTCTTTCAAGACAAGACCTAAAGAAGTGGCTGGGAGGAGCCCTCTCCACCTGAGGGCACTGCTGGGAGATGGGGCAGCTCCTGGAATGCGATACGTCCGTCTGTCTGACCCGCACCTCCCTCCCCATCAGCAACCCTGCCTGGGGTCTTCGGGACACAGCGCTGCTGCGGCACTTGGCCGAGGCCAACGGGCTGCACCTTGAGAGGATGGTAAGAGTGGGGTGTGCGGGGTGGGGGCGTCCCTGTGCCAGTGGGGACCCCCTGACGCCGGCGCCGTGCTTCCAGGTGGATATGCCGGCCAACAACAAGAGCCTCATCTTCCGCAAGCTGTAGCCTGCCTGTGACGCCTCCCGGCACGGCCACCCCCACTGATACCCTCTCGAAGGGCTCACACCGCGGCGATGGGACAGCGCCCTGCTTGCCCCAGCTGGGGCTGGGCTCGGCTGAGGGGCCTCCCTTTGCAGTGGGGTGGTCCAGAGAAGCTACCATGGCTGCCATGGGGGGCAGAGGCTCTGGGGGGGAAGCAGCACCTCGGCCATGGGGTAGAATTTGCTCGGTGCCAGCTTCCCTGGAGGATGCTGTGCTGGTGGTGGGGGGACCCATCCCTCTTCCCATGCCCTCCCCAGGACTGCGATGCTGCTCCCCACAATAAACGCCAAGGCTTCACCCCCTTCCCCCCCACCATGCTTGCAGCACTGGCAGTGGGGGAATCCCCAATCCCCCCCAAGCACCAACCAATGGAGGGGATCACATCCTGCACAGGGAGCACCCTGGGGTGCTGCACTGCCCCCAGAGGCTTTGGTGCAGTGGGGAGGTTTTTATGAGGGGGGTTCCTGGCAGATCTCCCACCCCTCTGCAGCCCAACCCACTCCTTTATTGCTGCTGGGCAGGCTGGGGGGTACACGGGGGGCATGTGGCAGATAAATAACAGGGGAGGTGGGAGCTGGGGCTCAGCATGGGGTTGTGAGGAGCTTGGTGGTGGTGGTGGTGACCCCAGGATACAAGCACTGGTGTGGGGCTCCCCCTCCACGGTGAGCCTGCAGCCCCCCCCATATCGGCATGTCCCGGCTCTGCCCTAGTCCTGGAAGCGGTTGAGGAGGTCGCAGGTTTTCTTCTCCATCAGCTCGTAGATCTTCTTCACCCGCTTGTCGTTGGCCGCCCGCACGTAGCTGCTGGGGTCCAGCGTGGCCATGCCGTCGTGCACCTCGCCCATGATGATGAGCGGCCCGTCCTCCGCCGTCATGTTGGGGCAGGGGCAGCTCCAGTCCATGCCGGTCAAGGTCACCTCCAGGTACTTGATGTTGAAGAACTTAAGGCCCATCTTCTCATCCTTGAGGACATCCTCGAGGGCGAAGCGCGCGATGCCGGAGTCCTGGTCCTCCACGACCTCCATCAGGCGTCCCACAATGGCGAAGTCGCTGCGGCAGAGGCTCAGCACCATCTTGCTTTTCAGGCGGCAGGCCTTGCACTGCAGGCTCTTGGGGAAGGGGCAGGCGTCCTCGCAGCTCTCCTTGCTCTCGAAGTTGTTGGTGTTGCCCTCGCAGCCGCCGTACACGAAGGAGTGGCACTGCTTCAGCAGGGGGTTGTACGCCCAGCGCGGCTCCCAGTGCTGGCAGGGGCCCTGCACCACGGGCAGCAGGCAGGCGGGGCGGGCGCTGCCCAGGCAGGCAGCCCGGCACTCCTCGTACGTCTCGAAATGGTTCCTGTTTGCGCCGCAGCCTCCGTAGCGGAAGGTGAGGCAGGAGCCCTGCTTGGCGTCGAAGTGCCAGCGCACCTCCAGCGCCTCGCAGCGCCGCCGGTCCGGCTCCTTCAGGCACTCGGCGCTGGGGAAGGGCTGGGGGCTGCTGGCCGGCACCGCGGCCGCCGGCTCCCGCCTCAGCACCGACAACGGGAAGTCGGCACGGAGCAGCCCGGCGGCGTTGCGGGCCGTGCACGTGTAGATGCCGGCGTCCTCGTGGCGGGCGTTGTAGATGACGAGCTGGCCGATGTTGGTGACCACCACGTTGCCGTACATCTGGTCCGGCCGCATGATGAAGTTCTCCTCCCGCTCGCTCTGCTTCTCCCAGGTGATGTCGGGGCGCGGGCGCCCGCTCACGTCGCAGCGGAAGCTGACGGTGCCTCCGGCGCGCACCGACTGGTGGAAGGGGTTGCTGTAGAGAGCGGGGGGCACCGGCACCTCAGGGCCGGTGCCTGGCGTGGGGCGAGCTGTGGTCTCCTGCGGCACGGGGCTGGTGTCGGGCCAGGTGAAGATGTGCTTGCAGGGCACGGTGGTGAGGCGGGTGCCGCGCAGGCACGCCTCGGCGTCCATGTAGCACTTGTTGTAGTAGGTGAGGCCGTCGGAGGCGCAGGTGAAGTTGGGCTCCTTCTCGCAGCGGTCCTTGCACTTGCACACGGGCTGCCCGTCCCAGATGTCGCAGTCGGAGCCCTGCTGCGCGCACACGAAGCTCTCACACGAGGCTGTGGGCGCCGGCGCGGGTGCGCTGCCATCGCCGAAGCGGGCGGCCACACAGCTCCGCAGCCCGCACACGTTGGTGCAGCACTTCTCAAACCCTTTGCAGTCCTGGCCAGGGACAGGGCGGAAAGAAGAGATGGGGGGATGATGTGCAGGTCACCATCTCGCCATGGGAGCTGCTCCCACCCCCTGTGGGGCTTTTGGGTGGCCAGCGACCCCACGCAGTCCCGTGCACCCTCGGCACCGCCAGCCCTCACCAGCACGGCTGCACTGGCCACGGCCCACCCTCAGCCCCCCCCCGACTCCCCGAGGATGCTGAGGGGTGCACTGCAATGATGTTGGTCCTCCCCGCCCCACCCGCCACCCCCCGCAGCATGCAGCATCTCACCCCTCCCTTTTGCTAGCTGAGGGGAGGCAGAACTCATTACACAGATGGACTGCAAAAGAGTCTCCCACTGTGGGGGAGCACTAGGCAAGGTGGAGGTGCTGACATCCCTGCTCATCCTTATGGGGCCTCAGCTGGAGCTCTCCGGGATGGACAGCCCAGTGCATGGGTGGGCTCCTGACCACAGGGATAAAAGGGGGGGGTGCAGGGCTGTCCACTGTCTGATGGGGGTCCCTGTCCCAGCACAATATGGTCCCCCGATCCCAGCCCTTTGGCTACAGGAGACACGGTGGGGGGCACAAGCAGTTCCTTTGCCTGCTGAGGGGGCAGGGGAGCAGCTCCGCGGCACCCCTGATGCCAACCCACAGCGGGGGGCTGGGGGGGCTGGGTAAAACTGGAGCCGGGCTGAGCCCGTTGCACAGGAACAAGCCCCATGCACAGGACCCGCACCCAAAGCGTGTCCCTGGGGTCCCCCGCGCCCCCCTCGCCTGCTCACCTGGTCCTCCCGGCACTCGCGCTCGCACGTGCTCTGCGCGTCCACCCAGAGGTTGGGGTTGAGCTGGTTGGGGCAGACCCCGGGGTGCCGCATCCTGGCCGGCTGCAGACTCAGCCCCGCCGCCAGCGCGGGCAGGAGCAGCGCGATGCCCACAGGGACCAGATTCCCACTTGGAAGCATCTTGGCCACCCCACGCCGCCGGCCTGGCTCGCTGGTGAGAAATCACGGTCAGGATGGAGGGGATGAGGGGGAAGGAGGGGGGACAAAGAGAAGGAGGAGGAGGAGAGGACCAAACCTCTGCTCTTCAGGGCCTGCTGGACCACCAGCGATGCTGCTGGCCACCTCCATCCATCGCTGCCGCTCGGCTTGCGGGTGCCAGGGGCACGGTGGCAGTGGCGTCCCTGGTCCTTCTTCCCTTAGTGAGAGGGTCTCAGTCCATCCTGGCTCCCCGGCAGCTCCGCGGGGCGAGTGGGGTGGAAGGGGAGGACGGGAAGATTGTAATCTGAATCCCCTCCCTTCCCAGTGATGTTTCTGGGTGTTTGGAATGGGAAAGGCGCTGACCTCAGCCTCTAACCCCGGCGAGCCCAGCGATCGGCTGGGCAAACACGGCAGGGGGAGATCAAAGGCAGAATGCAGAAAGTCTCCAGAGAGGGAGAGTGGAAGGAGGGGGGACACACACACAAAACCCATCCAGCCCATGGAGCTGAATTCCTGCAGGATGACAGAGCAGCCAGAGCCTGTGGTCCACCCATCCAGGGCTGCCAGCGGAGAGACCTGCGGAGCCCACACTGACTGGGGAGCCCCTCACCCCGCTCCTGGCCTCTTGGCATTGTGGGTGGGTGCAGCCTTGAGCCTGGGAGTGGGAGCTGGGGCTGGCGCTGGCACGTGTCCGCCCTGCTCATCCCTCATCGTCGTGCGGCATCCCTCAAGCGCTGGGCACAGCATCCAGCCCTCCTGGCAGCGCGGTGGGTGCCCACCAGCACCCAGAGCTCCCTCCACGCCGACTGAGGGCCAGGCTGTCTCTCCGGAGCTGGAAGCCAGCCCCATGGGATGGCTCCTCACGCTGCATCCCGGCTACAGTTGCCTCCTGGAGCCCATTCTGCAGCCAGCCCTGAGCTGGCCCTGACTCCCCAGCCGGATTCCCATGATCCCTGGTGGGACTGACCTGCAGCAGGAACACTTCACAGCCTTTTGGGAGCATTCTCTTCTCTCAGCTGCTGCGAAGCAGCAAGCCCACCCAAGGGAGGGTCTCCAGCCCCAGCTCCACAGTGCTGCAAGCCTGGGGGCAGGTGGTGGAAGGGACAAAGAAAAGGGGGGAACCCAGTTCAAACCCACCCGCATCCCAGCGGTCCTTGTGCATGCAGTGTTCAGTGCCAACCCAGTCCTTGGGGAAGCTCCTGGGGGAAGCCCTGTTGCACTGGAGCAGGCATTCTGGGGGGCTCTCAGGATCCACCATGCTGCTCTGTGCTTGGGCTCCCCAGGGACCCCAAATCCTGCAGCATGGCAGCAGCTTGTCACGACCACACACGGAGAGCTGGAGTGTCCCCCATGGTCCTTGCTTTCAAGGCCAAGCAGCCACCCAAGGGTCTGGCTGACCCTGGGTGCAGAGTGGAGGTTACACTGGCCCTGGGTGCTCATGGGGGGGCTGCTGCGATGTTTTGCAAACAGGGAATTGCATCAGGTCAGCCTGACCCTGCCTGCTCCATCCAGCCAATCCCGGACACCGGCCGCCTCCAGCAGCACATGGAGACTCCCAGCCCCCAGACCCACTCTGGCAGGGTGCAGGCTGCCACAGCACCTCGCTCCCCGGGGGTGCACCTGGACCACACTGGGGTGCCCCAGGGTCCTCCGAGGGTGCTGGAGCAGGAGGGAAGGGGGAAAGGAAAACCTGGAGCCCAGCTTTCGCCCACCTCTCTCTGGGGTCCATGTGGTCACAACACGGTCTAAGAAGATGCTGGTGCTGCGGTTTGGGTCAGTTCCTGCCACAGAGGTCCCTCTCTGGAGCTGTGGGAGCAGCTCCTGAGGTGTGGCCCACGTCCCACACCTGAGTCCAAGACACCTCATCCCAGTGTCACTGAGATTAGAAGCAGCCAGAGGGATGCCATGTGGTTGGAAATGCAGCTCCCAATGACTTGAGACCCTCACCCACGCCTGGGGACCCAGCAGAAGATGAAAGCAAACCTCATCCCTGGCACTTCACGGCCAGGCTGGACAGGGCTTGGGGCAACCTGCTCTAGTGGAAGGTTCCCCTGCCTGTGGCAGGGGCTTGGAACTGGATGAGCTTTAAGGTCCCTTCCAACCCAAACCAGTCCGGGACTCTGTGACTCAGAAGTGACTCTCACCACTCTGGCCAAGCCCAGGACACTTTCACCATGTGAAGGAGCTAAAACTTCAGCCTCTCCCAGACTTCACCTCTGCATCCAAGCTCCCACTGCAGCCCAAACAGGGAACTCCTGGAGTCACTTCCAAAGATCCCAGGCACAAAGGCAAGGTTTATGTCTCACCTCCTCCCTCCAAGCAAGGGGAGCACAAGAAAGTGCTCAGCACCCTGTCTTGGACCAAAGGGCACCCTGCCACAGCCCTCCCTGGGCCTCACAGGGCTCCTGCCCCACCGGTGTGCCCATGGGCAAGTGCAACCACATTGTCAAGCATCTCAGGTGCCATCAGGTGCAGGTCACTGTTCCTTGTGATGGGACCCGTGGTTGACCCTGCATGGCACAACCCTTGCAGGGGACAGTGGGACCAACCCGATACCTTCAAATATGGAAGGTGGGTTGGGAGGAGCACACTCAACAAGGAAAGACCTGAAGCAGCCCAGAGCAACCTGCTCCTTCCCCAAGGATCAGGGACCCCCATAAGCTCTCCCAGCCTCTGCTCCCAGGTTCAGGCTGTGGAATGCTCTCTCTCCCTCCACAGAGGCAGCTCTGGCATAACTGGCCCCAGCTGTCCTTACCCACCTGAAACCACACACAGCCTTTGTGTCTGCTGGCAAGAGGGAACAGACATTTCCAGAACCCCCCTGAAAAGAGGAAAGGGGAAAAAAAGGCTCTTCCCTGACCAGGCTTTCACCTTAGCCCCAGGGTTTTCCAGGCTGCAGACACTATCTCATCTGCCCCCTGCCCCCTCCCAGCCCTGGCAATTACTGCTTAAGCTGTTAAAACAAGCATGGCCGGTCTGGTACGAAGTGGAAAATCTGATCCCAGGGAAGTGAGCGGGCAGGAAAAGGGGAGGTCAAGGGGAGGTGGGCTGCGAGCACAGAGACAGGATCAGGGGAGGAGGTTTCCCTGCACCCAGGAGCAAAGCCCCTGGGCTGGGGCTCCCCTGTGCTCTGAGCCCCCCATGGCACCTTCTCCATTTCAAAGCCCCGCTGATCCCGGGCTGGCTTCCAGCTTGTTCCAGTTGGGGCTGCAAAACCTGTCCCTGGGTACCCAGGCCTGAGCACAGCCCCACACAAGCTGCACCCACCTACACGACTAAATGTGTTGCCTACTTGTCTGCGCTGCCTCAGAGCTCCGCAATCCAAGCCTCAGCCATTCTCTGAAAAAGTCAGATAGAGTAAGAACAGATTTAGCTTCTGCTTGACCAGAGAAGGGCAAAACCCCACCAGGCCCAGGAATCACGACTTTTAGGAGGCCCCAGAAACTGTAGCCCAAGTTGCTTTATGGATGATCTGGAAGTGGCAACACACACTTGCACTGCAGCAGCCCCAAATCCCCACCTTTGGGCACAACTCCCACCTTTTCCTTTCAACCTCTTCCCAGCCCGCCCCAAAACTGATCCGACTTCTCCAGCACGGGTAGTTCAAAACAACAACAACAAAAAAGACTTTAATTTATACAAAACAAACGCATGTAGAATCGGTTGAACAACACTGACTGTACAAAGGAATAAAAAAAATATAAGGACAGTCCAAAAAACCCCCCCAAACCCAACTCAGGAATGGTACAAGTGTTGGAGAGCAGCTACAGACTAGTGTTGACATAAGATGCAACAATTTTTCCTTTTAAATTAACAACAACAGCAACAAAAAAAGTGTTTTTGCTGAGCAACTGCTCCAGGTGGATCTTCCCTCCTCACTACAGCCAGGATCCTTTGAGACCTTATGGGATGGGAAAACAAGAAATCAACCACAGGGAAAGGGGTGTGCGGAGGTGCCACACGTGGCAAAGCCAAACCAAGCAGCGGTGCGTCTCGTTTCCAGCCATGCAGCAGCTCTGCGGGTGCAGGAGGAAGCCTTCATCCCTCTTTGCCCCCCCTGCCAGGGGGAAGCCCAGGGTGCTGTTTTCCAGAAGTCACCCTGCTCCTGTGGTGCCCATCACCTGTTGGCCGTATATCCCCAGGCTGCTGAGCCAGCGATTGTCTTCTGCTGCGTGTCAAGTGGTGGGAAGCAGGTGCCGGCCACTCCAGACAGGTTCTCCAAATCCCCCAGCCTTTGTGCCACCGCGCTGGGCCCGGCTGCGGCTTTGCTCTGGAGCCAAACCACCACTACAAAGGATTCTTCTCCCCCCTCCATCTGCCTAGGGTTTAATTCTCTCCTCGCTCATTTGAGCTGGGCAATAAAGCACGCTAGAGACGAGCCAAGAGGCCTGACCCCTCTATTGTATCTTGTTCTACAGAGCGGGGAGGGGAAGGCTCCTTCACCTCCAGGTTGCTCGGGGTAGGAGACGTTCTCTATGGAGGGATGTGCCCCTGCCTGCTGCCTGAAGAGAGCGGGTCCATCGGCCGTGCAGGAGCCGCCACGGCTTCATTCTGCCCGTGCAATGCAACAAGCTGCTCTGGGGGTGGAAAAGAGCCAGGCCAGGCCTTGAGGAGTTGCTAACACCAGGAGGGAGATAGCAGCACTGCATTAGCCAGGCTCATCGCTGAGGAGCAAAAGGAAAAGCAGTTCACTTCCTACCACTTTACAATCTACACGTCTCGGCTGCCTACAAGGATCTGTCAAGGATCGCTCAGTCCCACTGCCAAGCTTTTGCAATAAAGGCTAGGTGTTGTTTGCAAGGCTCCAGGTGAGTTTCCAGCCCAGGTCAGCCATGGGATGAAGCCAGGGACGCACACTGCACTTGCTTGACAGATCTCCCACAGCACGTGCACACCACGAGCCACAGAGCACAATCCAGAACAAAGCAGTTTGCTTTCCCAATGCCCTGGGGCTACCAAGCAACTCTGCCAAGATGGGAGCTGGGGGTTCGCTGGTCTCCCCCACACAAACCTTTCAGCTTTTCTGAGTCCCTGCTCCTTCACGCTCCAGTGGGAAAAGCTGCTTCTGTGCTTTCCCCACTTTCATCCAGGAGGAGCCACAGCAATGCTACCAGAGGCAGAGCATCTTTGGAAAAGCAAAGCAAGAAGCAGCCAGGATTGTGGGGCTGGTGCATGGGGGTGTTGTGGATAGAGGGCTTTGGAAGTGGTGGCTGAGGTTTCACAGCAATAAGGGCCAAAATTCAGTGGTTTTCCTCTGCTTTGGGCACGATCCTTCCAGCCTCTGCTCCTCAGCCCCATCATCCATGTGTCAGAAGGTGCAAAGCGAGCACAGCATCAGTCTGACCTCAGAGCTGCTGAAAACAAGCCGAGACTTCAGCCTTTTCACTCTGCCCCTCGAGCCATTCACATCCCACCCTGCCTTCGGAAACTTTAGGGACTGATGGGAATAAAGCAGCTTGGGACAGGTTATACACAAATTGTTCTTTCCTTCTGCATACGTAGTATTTAAGCCCCCTCCCCCTGCCAAGCACAAGCCCAGGTGGTGATTTAAAGTCTCTTAAAGCATTTGGGTATTTTTGCTTGGAAATCCTCCACTTTTGCCCTTTTGCTGACACTGGGAAAGTTAATCCAGTGCTCATATGTACATGGCTGCATAAAATTCTCCCTGACTGCTTCTTAAAAAAAACCTTAAAAAACAAGTGATATATATATATGTATAATATTTACATAAATAAATGAAGGAGGCAAGTGGACTGCTCCCTCCCCTTCTCATTGGCCAACTCTTGCCTTGTCTTCCTTCCGGTTTTTGGCAACAGCAGGTTAACATCCCGGTGAAAACTGTCATTAGTCCTCTGTCCCTGTTTTTCTCTTTTGTTTTCCCTACATTGAGTGATCACTATTGCACCAGCAATCTCTTCAGGTGTCCAAGAGTTAAAACTGCAGCACGGACTCTCCTTGCCTACTCCCTTAAGCCTCTCAATCTTCCATTAAATCCATTTCTCCGTTGAGCCTGGATGAGCTTTTTTCCCCTTCCCCCCTCCCCAAGCCGGCAGCTGCTGAATTTTCCACACCAGGCCAAGAGGCAAAGCCCAAAAGCATTCTTGGAGGGTCACTTGGCAGATCCTCTCCCCACCAGTGCTGTGAGATCCAGCCGGCACCACGCTTCCTATGCGAAGCCAAAACCGTGAGCACATTCCTAACTCTGGTGTGTGCCATCGGGAAAGTGAGCGTGGCCCATCCGGAGGGATCCAGTGGCAAAGGGGTCAGTGTGCAAAGAGCTGTACATCGGAGGGTGGGTGCGGACATGGCAGAAGCTCACAGGGTGTCCATCCTGCTAGGAGATCTTGCAGTTGTTGCGTGAGCAGTTCTGTGGGGGGCTCTGGGGCGGGCGGATGGATTTGGATCTCTTCAAGCTGTTCCCTTTGCTGCTGCTCCCCCCACCGCTGCTGGCCAAGGAGTAGGACCGGCCGTGCATCATCACTGCGTTCATCCCGTTGGCCATCGAGAAGGACTTCAAGTGACTCTTGATGGTGACGGGCAAGGGAAGCTTGTCGATGAGGTGGACTGGGGTGCAGGAGACGATGGCTCGGCAGCACAGGTCCTGTAAGCTGAACACTGGTGGAAGGAAAGACCAAACAGTCAAGGGACAAGAGATTTCAAGGACTGCCTCCTCCTCACAACTATTCCTTATGCTGCACAGTTCTTGCTCCTTTGGGGGGAGACAGTAATAAGGATTGAGCTCGCTAAATAAAAGCCTGTAACAGGGAGCAGGTTACTTGATAAAAAACAGGAAACCCAAGCTAAGCTCTGCCGTTTGAGATATTTTGCAAGACACCAGCTTTGGTGTCAACACAGGGCTTAGACACTGCCACCCCTCTTCCCTACACAGTGCCTGGGCAACCAGAGCCCTGCTCACACTTACAGAATCCTGGAATGGTTAGGATTGGAAGGGACCAGGAAGACCATCCAGCTCCAACCCCCTGCCACAGGCAGGGACACCTTCCAGTAGACCAGGTTGCTCCAAGCCCCATCCAACCTGGCCTTGAACAAGTCAGTTCAGCCTGGCTCCAGAGCAGAGCTGCTCCAGCCCTTGCAGCATCTCCATGGCCTCCTCTGGACTCGCTCCAACAGCTCCACATCCCTCTTGTGCTGCTGCCCCAGAGCTGGATCAGGACTGCAGGCGGGGGGTCTCCCCAGAGCACAGCAGATGGGGACAATCCCCTCCCTCTCCTGCTGCTCACGCTCTGGGGATGCAGCCCAGCACATGGGGAGTTCTGGGCTCAAGCGCTCACTGAAGCCAGGTCATGGGGAGCTGCTCATTGACCAACATCCTCAGGGCCTTCTCCTCAGGGCTGCTCCATCCAGTCTCCCGCAGCCTGTGTTTGTGCTGCGGATTGCCCCAACCCAGGTGCAGGACCTTGCACATGGCCTTGTGGAACTTCATGAGGTTCACATTGGCCCACCTCTCAAGCCTGTTCAGGTCCCTCTGGATGGAATCCCACCAGGCACTTGGATTCTCAAGCTGTCATTTGGCAACCAAAAGGACATGCCCAGGGAAGGAGGCAACAGGTTCAGCACGTCCCAGTGCAGAACAGTCTCATTTTGGACCTGCTCGAGGAGAAGCAGCCACAGAGCCTGGAGCCGGCTCTCTGCAGAGCGCCTGCAGCAACAGAGATCCCACGGGGCCAGAAGAGGATTCTGCCCTTTCAGGCATTTTAGCGTCCTCGTAGCTCGGCGTACATGACGTGAGCCTGCTTTGGGAAGTCTGCCTGGAGTGGATATCCTAGCAAGCGGCCACACGAGGGCACGCTTCCACCTCCAGCCTGCAGTGAAACCCACACGGCCACCCCCAGGCAGGCAGCCCACAGTCACTCAATCCCAGACTGGTTTGTGTTGGAAGAACCTTAAAGCTCAGCCAGTTCCAACCCCATGCCATGGGCAGGGACACCTTCCACCAGACCAGGTTACTCCAAGCTCCTGTGTCCAACCTGGCCTTGAACACTGCCAGGGATGGGGCAGCCACAGCTTCTCTGGGCACCCTGTGCCAGCACCTCAGCACCATCACAGGGAAGAGCTTCTGCCTAAGAGCTCATCTCAATCTCCCCTCTGGCAGGTTAAAGCCATTCCCCCTTGGCCTGTCCCTACAGGCCCTTGTCCAAAGCCCCTCTCCAGGTTTCTTGTAGCCCCTTTAGGCACTGGAGCTGCTCTAAGGTCTCCCCTTAAGGAGCCTTCTCTTCTCCAGGCTGAACCAGCCCAGCTCTCTCAGCCTGGCTCCAGAGCAGAGCTGCTCCAGCCCTCAGAGCATCTTTGTAGTAGCAGCTACTCAAATCACCTGCCTAAGCAGAACTGAACAATGTTGATTACTCCATTAGGGCTGCAGCTTTTCTGTAAGAAGGGAGCCCACCCCCAAGCAAGCAGCCTCTGCCCCCCGCAGGCAGCAGTTACAAGTCCTGCCTCAGAGGGTGATTCAGGAAAGGTCTGTGAATGCAACGCAGTTCTTGCTCACCATCCCTCATCAGGCTGGAGACAGTGGCATGGCAGCCAGGCCAAGGGCAGGGGCCTAGGCAGAAGGGTTGGTGACTGGGGCTGGCAATCAGGATTGTCCCTCCCTTGTGAGCAAGAGCTGAGGATGCATATGAAGGCAGATCACCCCAGAGTGCAGGTCACCCCAGGAGTGGGGCACACTGCAACCTCCAGCCAGGAATATGGGACCCGAGACTATTTTGCTCCAAAACCAGCAGGCTGGGGGGTACCATGAACTCTGCTCATAGTCTTGCTACACTGCAGCACATGCACCTGGATATACAGAATGCTCCAGCACACTGCTGCGTGCCAACAGAAGGGATGCGATTCAGTCCCTTTCAGCTCCCTGTGCTCACTTTGCTTCCCCTTCCCTCCAAAACAGGAGACACAGGTTCAGGCAAGGGTGGGGACAGAGGTACTTATGCTTGGATTCATCCCACACAGCCATTTGACTGAAGTACTTTCAAGTTTGGAGCTTAATTACACTCAGCCTCATCCAGAGTAAGTGGAGAGGTGCAGGGTACCCTGGAGCAATTCAGATCCCAGACATGCTCAACTACCCTCTGGAGCTGCCCATCCCTTACCACTGCCTGCTGGGTTCCTGCACCAGTACAGGCAGCTTCTTGTGGCTCAGCCTCAACTTGTTTGACCAGAGGCATTTCTCCATGTCAGGTGCTTTCACAGATCCCCCAGTTTCTAATAACACACCTCCCACCTAAGCAAACAGCCCTATCCCTCCCATTTCAGCTCTCCTGTTTCCCCACATGGAGCATCTTCCTCACTACTGACCTCTGTTGGGTCTCCAGATCTTCTCCATGCCGTGGCGCATGAGGACGATTCGGGACAACTCTGTGAAGGACTCTATAACGTTGAAATTGCACAGGGGGCTGACCTCAAAAAACGTCATGCAGTTCTTCTCTGCATAGGCCCGGGCCTGCTCCGTGGGCACTTGTCTCTTGAAGGCAAGGTGCAGCCTGTTTCCCACCAGGATCCGAGGGACACCTGGGGCATGCTTTAAAAAAGGAAAGAAGTGGAGAAATCATGGCTCGTCCTTCGTAAGGGAGGCCTACACCCAGTAGACCTGTAATAGCAGTGAAGGGCAAAGAAACAGGAATTGCTCTGCGACCGAGGAGCTCCCATGATGAGGAAGACTAATTTATCCCCCCTCCCCGGCCATTTTAGAGGGAAACTTCCCATCTCACTTGACCATTCCCAAGCTCTTTCTGACTACTCTACCACACAGAGGTGGAAGGTTACCCTCTTGGTTTGCTTCTTATCGAGCAGCCATCGTTTCCTCTCCATAGCACCCCACATCAGAGCTGGCACCTCAGGTGATACCTCCGCAGATGTTTGCTGTAGACCACTGCACATGTTCTTCAATGCAACTTACCTCATCTATTTCCTTTATCCATCTGTCTATCCCATCAAAGGACCAGCGATTAGTGATGTCATAAACCAAGAGAATGCCCTGGTGAAAGAAAACCAGGAGCAATTAGGAAGCTTCATAGCAGACAAAATGAAAGGGACATCACCTCCCTATGCAGGAACCAGAAGGCTGAGGGGCAGAACATTGCTCCAGATGCACTATTTGTGTGGTTGCTAGGGCAAAAATTGAGACAAGAGGTCTGTACTAACACTGTCCCAAGCTATTAGGGAATGTTTTACTCCTGTTTTGGCTTGAACATCCCCCAAATCATTCTGAAAGCAGCAGTCTCTGTGAAGGAGGAGGAACTGCCTTGGTGACTATGTATCTGGAGGAGCAAAACAACACCCTCCTCCTGTCACAAATCCAATACAAACTCACAGAGGCAGAAACAAGTCTTTTTCTTTCCCTCTTACGCATTCAGTGGTGGGATGGCAGTACAATATGATGAAGCTAATGAAGCACACCCATCTTCAGCAGGTTTTCCCTCTCCAGAACCTGTCTCATTCTGTCATCCCTTTGCTATCACTGCCACACTGGCAGAGAATGAAGGCAGGACAGCAACGTTGGGACATCCCAGAGGGTCAGAGCAAAGGTCTCACTGTAGGACCTTGCCCTGTGCCCTTCTTCTGCAGCACCCTCAGGCCCACATCGATTTTTCCTGAACACCACCCACATCCACAGCTTACTTCCCTTACACTCTCAAGGTGCAGCACAATGAGCTGGAAGGGTAGGGAAGCAGGACAGGGAAGTTTGTGCTTGTGATGACATGAAGCAGCACTTTGGAGAGTCTCCACCTCCACCCCGAGTCTGGCTAGTAGGACTCAGGACCACAAACACACTGCTGGCCACCACACAGGTCCACAGCAATTCCTACCAAATAAGCTTTCCTTGCACCAAAGTACTTCTGAGGACAGACACAAGGGAAGTAGGCTGTGCACAGCCCTGCAGGCACACAATCCAGCACATCAGGAGATGCCTCTCAGGACCAGTTGGGCACATACAACATATAGAGAGTTGTCTCAAGCAGCAGCCTTCCTGCAGCTCTCCTGTTATTTTTCTGACTTGTTGTCAGTCCCTTCTTTGCAATCAAGGACATTTCAAGTGACAACAGGTGCTTCAAGGTTACTCTGCGGAAGATGCCCTGAAATGGGAACCACAGAGGAACAGATGATCTTGCACTGCGAGAGGTGGCAGTGTGGCTGGGAACAAGCACAGGATGAAACCCAGCAGCAGGGAGACTAAGCTAAGGGCAAACCAAACCAGCCCAAGCTGGACTCCAGGATAACAGACCATTTAGCAGCAAGTTCAACAGAACCAGCCTTCTCTGAATCAGGGGTATCCTCCAGGAACAGCCATCCCTATGGCAAGTCCCCAGAGCAAGCAAGAGACACTAATCTGGCAAAGGAAAGTCTCAGCCGGCAGCCTAGTTCTCCCTAGGACATGCCTAGATATACCCAGCTTCTGCCCTGCTACATGGCAGAGACTGTCAAGCACCCTCCAAGCAGTGGCATTGCTCCTTTATTCATCGAAATGGAAGATCCACTACACAGATGGGAATCACAAACTACCCAGTCCTCCTGCCAACGCTGCTGCCAAAGTCAGTGATGACCTGGGGGAAGCCTATATAGAATCAGGCACGTTATATACCTCAGGTTTATGAAAAAATAATCATCAGCATGAGATGTGGAGAACACAAGAATAATAATTACCAGGACATATGAGCCACAAAGGCACTTGAACCTTCATAATAAAGTCATGTCTCAAGCTAGCACTTGAAATTGCTCCCCACGACTGGAAAAGCAACCTTTCCCTGAACACACTGGGTGTGCCTGGACATTGTTTGCCTTTCTCACAGCTCTTTCAGAACAAGCAGCTCTCACAAAGCCTGCCCAGTGTTATTGTTCTGAAAAGTCTGGGTCAGAACAATTCTGATTCTGGGGTTTTATCCATCCAGGGCAGCTGCTCTCCAGGCAGAGCTTGCTTCTGTCCTTGCTGGCTCTCCCAACTTCTCTGCATCTGCACCTTTACCATGTGCACAAAGGCTCAAACATAGAAAAAAAGGGGAAAGGGAGAGGGTACAAAAGGCAAGCCACACGTGGTGGTCTGGCTTTCATCTTTGAAGAGCCAGCTCTTCAAAGTTTGGGTTTGAGGTTGTTCTGAGCACCCTAACAGTGAGTTCTCATAACTGCAGTAGTATCTGTGGTATGGGCAGAGCAGATGCATCTCCAGTTTCCTCCAAGAAAAGCCTGGAGCCCAGAATTTTTTGCTCTGTCATTTCTAGTACAGTCAAAACACTGCCTTCTCAAAAAGCATGTGTCCTGGGTTTAGCAGCACCAGTCAGTTTTTCTCCTTCTTAGCAGCTGGTGCAGTGCTGTGTTTTGACTTTTGGCCTGGGAACAGAGCTGACAGCAACAATTAAAAACAATTGGTGTTAAGTAATGTTTATTTTGGCCAAGGACTTTGTGAGCCTCATGGTCTGCCAGGGACGAGGGGAGGCCGGGAGGAAGCAGAGACAGGACACCTGACCCAAGCTAGCCAAAGAGGTATTCCATACCACAGCACGTCATGGCCAGGGAGGTAACTGGGAGTTACCCGGAAGCGTATGGGCTCTCTTCAGGGCGGGGGAAAAAAATCAAACTCGTTCAGCGAGTGGTATTGTATTCTCTTCCCTTGTTATTTTCTCTTATCATTATTATCATTGGTGGTAGCAGCAGTGATTTGTGTTATACCTTAGTTACTGGGCTGTTCTTATCTCAACCCATGGGAGTTACATTCTCTCGATTCTCCTCTTCGTCCCTCCGGGAGCGGGGTGGGGGGCAGAAGGAAAGAAAGAGGGAATAAAAAAAGGCAGGGGGAGGGAGTGGACAAGCTGTGTGGCTCCGTTTGCACCACGACAGCATGGGAGGTTGGGTTTGGTTTGGAGGATCAGTTTCTCCTAAGCTTAAATAGGAAAAAATAAGAAGCGATTTTTCAGAATTAAAAAACTCCACAAACCAAGAACCCAATCACAAAATACCCACTACCAGGATACAGACCATTTTAGGAGGGGAAGAAGGAAAAAAAAAAGAGAGACTCTGAGCTCTCTTTCAATTGTTGTAGTATTTATTTTGACTTCCAGGTTCCAAGTCTGCACATATGAATGAATGAGAGTCAGGAAATAACAAAGCAGAAGGTGTGGTGACCCCCTTCCAAGACAAACAGCCAGCAAGTGAAATAAAGTCTGCTTATCTCAGTTCTGGATTGACAAGTTCCTTTAGCCAAGAGAAACAGACCCAAGGCCTAGGTTGTGAAGACTGCTTCTGACAGAAAATGTGCTCCAGGAGGAGAGAGCTTTTAAGCTTGCTGGCAGCTGCTGCCTGGATCTTCTTTAAATAGGAAGAAGGATAAAACATCAGCAAAAACCCAGCCCAAGTTTCCTAGAAGCAGGGTGCAAGGTCAAGACCACGACTTCAGGAACTCGCTGTCTGCCAGCTTACCCTCCAAGTCATAACACAGCCCCATGCACGCACATTTAGGGTCAAGATTGTCAAGGAAAGCTTCCCAAAGGTGAGAAGATTCCATGGCCAAGTTGTCTAATGCCTTGCTGCTGTCCTCATCCTCTCCAGCATGGGTATTAGACCAGCTTTACTGTAACTCCACAGAGGACAGAGGAAGCTGTCTTAAAAAGAGCTCTTGGTGATGCCAGATAACCTCATACATCTTCCAAGTAGTTCTGGCATGTTCCAGACATCACGTTTCCAGAGCACACATCCCATATATACTGTCATGACCATTTTCTCCCCTAGAGGGAACAGCACAGATGTGCTTGTAGAGAGGGAGCTGGCTCCATTGCTGCATACAGCTCCAAGTAAGATCTGTTGGGGTTTTTTTCAGGTTTTGCAAAGTCTTCCTTGGAATAATGTGCACAGAATTTTAATTTCCTCAGCTAGACAAATTAACAGGTTCCCATTTGCAGCCAAAATTATTCTTTCAGTGCCTAGATGGCTGTCAACACCTTATCATCTCCATACCTCTCAATTCCGAGTTTCACAAAGCACCTTTGTAAGCATTATGTACCCTGGGTTTCACCAGCAGGAAGTGAGAAGCTGCACACTCAGGTTCTCAGATCAAGGGTATTGTGGACTCCTCACCAGCCCTGCAACAGCCTTTCTTCTTTATCTCCTCAACCTGCCTATAGGCCTCTGTGGGAGGTAGACTGACTGGACTTGTCCCCAGGCCTGTTTCAGATCTTTTCACAACTGGATTTTCAAGCTTCATTTCCACACCACTGGGATCAGCATGGCCCCAAGCACACCAGCAACAGGAATTCCTACATGTGTATGAAGTGTAGTGAACAAGAAACATGAAGAGATCACAGAATCATGGAATGGGTAGTGCTGGAAGGGACCTTAAAAGCTCATCCAGTTCCAACCCACGGCAGGGACACCTTCCACCAGGCCAGGTTGCTCCAAGCCCCATCCAACCTGGCCTTGAGCACTACCAGGGATGGGGCAGCCACAGCTTCTCTGGGCACCCTGTGCCAGCACCTCAGCACCCTCACAGGGAAGAACTTCTGCCTAACAACCAATCATTATGGCAAGACTGTGTCCCAGGTGATTCATTTTTATACTGGCAGCCAGTATCATTGTATCCAGCAGCACACGTGGATGCTTATTCTGCCAAAACCCAAACTTGCTTTCAGCAGGAGCTTACAAAGATTTGCCCACACAATCAAGGTGTGTATGTGGGAAGCATCAGCTCTATCTGCTTGGTGCAGGTTTAGACCAGGCTTACAAGCACAAAATTTTTAAAGGTGAGGGACAAGCAGCATGCTCACCCATCAGTGCAAAGCAGGCTTCTCCAAAAAGGCTTCGCCAATGCTTTAGGAGCTGGATCTCCAGCAACTCACACAAGCACACAAGAACACTGCTGTGAGCAAGCAAGGACTCACGCGACTGCCAGAGACCTGAGCTCAATGACGGCAGATGCCAGAGTGGCCAGGAAAGTGTCACTCACTGGTATTCTCCACTAATGGAAAAAAGCTGTTGCTGAAGAAGCCTGTCAGACCCCCCTTAGACTGGATTTCTCTGACCCACAGGATGAGATAAACCATAAACAAGATCCAGCACTGACAGCAACCAGAACACTTTGTCTATCCTGCCTGCTCTTTCAGAGCGATGCTTGGTCAGGGCTTTCCAGCTGGCACCTCAGGCCTTGGCTCATGGGCACGTACATCCTGCTGCCAAACCATATCCCAATGGACTAATGCATTGGAGGGGCAATTATTTATCACTGAGCTTTTGATAACCATTCTGGCATGCAGGGAAGGCTCCTCCAACAGCTGGACAACCTGAGGCAGGTAAGGTATCAACTACTAAAGCCTTAAAGTAGAGCAGAGCCTACATCTCAAGAGTCTGCTGAGCTGCCAGAAAAGCCACCACCTTCCTGGATACTAAAAGCCCTGAGCAGGACAAACAGCAGCTACTCACATCACCTGCCTAAGCAGAACTCGACAATATTCATTATTTCTGCAGCTTAGCTCTAAGATAGGAGTATATTCCAATGATTCCTGTAGATCGTCTAAATCTATTCACAAAGGATCTTCACACTATCTGGGAAGAGGTGGCAAGACACATTTGCAGAAACTGTTTAAATCACTGGCACATGAGGACATCAGGAATGATTCTAGCATTGCTTCTTCATTGCTGGATCAGAGAGTATCACCACATACCTTTCTCCCCTCTGTGATGACTTGGAATAGCTTGTATTTGCTCAGAGCAACCAGAAGAGCCACAGCTGCACCAACAGTTGAGGTCAGCAGCCAGCTCTGCTGTTGGTGTGATAGAGACCTTAAAGCCAAGCAGAAGAAGCCAAAGAGCAGAAGTCCAAGAGCAAACAAAAAGATTCCTGAAGCACCTTCAAGCATGACTAAATACCCTTCACCGTACCCTGAGCTGTGACAATGAAAATAAAAATCCTTCTGCAACACAGCAAGCTCCAGACTTCTTCAGTTTACTCTGCAGGTCATAACACTACTGGGTTTCCATCTTCACCCTCCCTGACTCTGCAGTCACCACAACATGTCCTGCAGTCTACCAGCCCCACCAGTGCCTAGAGGCCCAGTGCTCTGCTATCCCAAACACAACTGCTCCTCTTTTGCCTTGAAGTGAGACCCCAAAGCAATGGGGTGAGGACCTGCTGGCCCAGCAGACCCTAAGAGGAAAGGGATCATGAAAGCAGTTGTGATAAGAAAGCAGCAACTCAAATCCCAGGGAAGCAAGAAGAGAAAAGGAGTATGGTCCCAGGCACTCCAGTACACCACAAGCCTCTCTGCCTTTGAGCCAAAGAGCTCATTGTATCTCCGATGTGATCAGATCAGCCACGCAGGGCAGGGAGGGAAGGCAGGACACATCTGTGATCCTCACAGCAAAACCTGAGGCAAGCATGGCTGAAAGAAGGGACCAATCCTCATTTGAAGCCAGCTTATCCAGAGCAGTGAAGCTGTTTAACTTTGGCTGTTTTCAAGAGGAAGATGTTTCTGCTGAACATGAAAGCCACATGTAGCCAGGCAAGTGGTGTGGAGTCTACGCTGGGGAAGGCATTGAGGTGCTCAAGAAGAGTCTGTTCACTGAGGAGGGATGATTTACCAATGCATGAGGCTGTGCTGGGGGTACAGAACTCCCAAGAAGGTCTGCTCCCTGCCTGGTAACTTTTTACGTGTCCCAACGCCACCAGGGTTTGCTTAAGAAGGCTCAATTTTTATCATTACACTTGAGAAACAATGTGTGCAAGTCAAGTGTGCTTCCCTTACTTGGAGGCACTTTTCCTACCAGGTATTCTCTTAAGCATTGGCTGCTCTGAGAGAAGCACCCTGCTCTCAGCCACCCGTGTAAGGGCTGCAGGATGCTGAGGCCTCCTCCTCTCACAGCTAATCTGCCAAACTCCTCTCTGGAAACACTTTCTTCAAGCTCCCCTTGTGCTCCTTAAGTTCGGAGTCTCAGTCCTCTACTCACTGAGAACCTTCTGCTAATTTCAGTGTGAAGGTGCTCATAGTCAGCTGATACCAAGCCATTCTTGTACATTCTTGTTGCAAGTTAAATAGAGCTTTTCCCACCCTGGCACCTCTCTTCTCTGCAATATTTATTCTTCCTGAGGTTTTGGGTTGTTATGTTAAAAAAAAAAAAAAAATAAAATCACAACTTCTCTTGCCTCCAACTGGATTTGCATCAGGTTTCTTACAGCAGAAGTCCTGACGCCTGACGACACCAAGACAGCAGACAGGAAGGCAGACAGCTGAAGCAAAGAAGTGGGCAAGCAGCATTAAATACATCTTGAAGAAATAAGAGAACTCGGGAGCATTTTATCTCCTTTCCCCTGACACCACACTGGGTTAAGTTGTCCTTATGGTAATGCTGTGCCAGAAGTTAGTTACTGCACACTGAAAATAACTGGAGGTGTTGGTGTCCATTCCTGCAGTCACAAAGGCATTTGATATGCAAAACAGTCCTCTTGCTTTGCTTAACCATGGAGAGTTTAAATTACGACACTGTCCTCATCCACTGAAAGATGTGGCGAGTTATTGAAGAGAGACAGTATCTGTGCTCCTGCTAACAGAGGAGTATTGCTGTATCACCACATGGGAGCCAGTCACTTGGTGCTGAAACATTTTACCAACCCACCTGAAGAAGACAGTACAAGGACCCTGGTCATTAGCCTGCAAGAGGCTTTGGATGCCAGAGAAGGAGTCTTCATCAGGGACTGTGGCAACAGGACAAGGGGTGATGGGTTCAAACTTAAACAGGGAAAGTTCAGGTTAAATATAAGACAGCAGTTCTTCCCTGTGAGGGTGCTGAGGCGCTGGCACAGGGTGCCCAGAGAAGCTCTGGCTGCCCCATCCCTGGCAGTGTTCAAGGCCAGGTTGGATGGGGCTTGGAGCAACCTGGTCTAGTGGAAGGTGTCTCTGTCCACGGAAGGGGGTTGGGACTGGATGGTCTTAAGGTCCTTCCCAACCCTAACTATTCTATGATTCTAAGAAGCACTCACTTTTTACTGTGCTCATTTCATGAATACTTTCAGAGGGCAGTGGAGACATCTAACTTAGGAACTCGCCCTCCTCCTGCTTGCTGTTTAGGGCTATTTTGTTGGGTTTAAAGGCAAAGGTTGACTATTTTGGAAAAAATCATGATTAAGGCATCACAGTGGTGCTTTGGAAAAGGCATCTGTTAAGCAGAATGCAGGCTTTGAGGGAAAGGCATAAGCTACACCTAACTGTGCAAGCAAGCTCCATCCTCTAGCATTCAGCTGTAAAGTATTTGGGTTACAGGTCCCTCTGCCTGGCTGAGGAGGGTTATTGAGAACATCTCTCAGACCCCTTGGGAAAGACAAGCAGGCAAGATGGACCAGGCAAGGTTTGCAGATGTTCACAGAGTCAAACACTGGTTTAGGTTGGAAGGGACCTTAAAGCTCATTCAGTGCCAACCTGCTGCCACAGGCAAGGACACCTTCCACTAGACCAGGTTGCTTCAAGTCCCATTCAACCTGGCCTTGAACACTGCTCTCAAATGATATGAGCTTTAAAATGATATTTCTGGACACAGCAGATGGGAAGCCAGTTTGATCTGGGCATGTGATACAGGTCTCAGAAGAAGACTGACAGAAGCTTTGTGGTCATCAGAAAACTCCACTGACCAATTCTGTTCATTTCTCACTGAGAAGGAAAGGGACACAGTCTCCAGACCACAGCTTATATTAGGATTGGAGCTCTAGATTTTTTCTGAGATGTATTAAAGGCAGAGGGAAGCTCAAACTCACACAAGGGACCAAGCATGCAAATGGGAGGTCCCATACACTCCCACTGCAGAAGGAACGCTCCAACACTCCTGGTCCTGCACCTCTGCAAGCACTAGGAAATCGGCCTCTACTTCAAAGGAGCAGCCTTAAGGCACCCACACCACCAGAGATGTGCACAAACAAGAACAATTGATACACTGGAGGAGATATCAGTCCATCCCAGGTGAAGTGCTCTCATGTTTATGGCACAAGGGAATTTGCACAAAACCTTGAGAGCAGGATGCATTTTGTCAGTTAGCAAAGCAAAGGTCCACAGCTACAAAGAGCAAAAAGCCAAGAGCAATACCGACAAGAGCTTGAATAGGTGTGGCAATGTTTCCAAAAGGCTGGGAATCCACTACGACACTGGCAGTCAGCAGGCTGTTATATAGCTTCTGACTCTTAGTGGCTAAGAGAGCAGGAATTTGCTCCAAAGTTTTCACATTTGGAAACAAAAGGGAAAATACAGTAGTTCATTTAACTTATGGAGACTTTATCCTGGAGGGATCCTTACTAAGAGGATGACATTAAACTGTAAGAAAGCACTATTACCCAAGAGCAGATTTTCAGAGGACCATGAGATTCGGCTGTTCAGAATCTAGATGCTATTCTGGAGCAGGGCCCAAAGGAGAAACTCAACATGTAATGTTCTCTCTCATGCTTTAAGGCACATACTTCACAATCTAATTGAGCTGCTCTAGTTTCAAGTCTGCACCAAACATGCCAGTAGGAGCCACTCTATTTTTGGAACTGACATGAAGGCAACACAGGCTGGAAGAACTCCACTGGGAAAGCCAGTGTCATGTTTAAACTAATTTGACAAACCTCAGAAAGCATGAGCTCCCACACTAAAGCTAAGGCAGATCTAGAGCTCCAATTGCCTCGTCCTCTATAACCCCATAGCCTCAGCTCCTCTCTAGAAATTAATACTGAATACAGTCTGTAACAACCCTTTCCTGTAGGAGTGTAGGGAGGTCATTTCCTCTCCTCTCTCCCACTATTTCATAAAGAGAGAATTCCAGGCAGCAAGATGACACGCAGTATCCCTTGGCATCTAGAGATCCCATTCTTTCGATGATTGATATGTTCCTCTTCAGAGCTCTTCACTATGGCATGAAAGATTTTTACAGCCTAAAGAAAAAGCAAGTGCACAGAGTGACTTACCTGGGCTCCTCTAGAGTAAGATCTGAAAATGGTGCAAAATCTTCCTTGCCCTGATGTGTCCCTGCAACAAAGAAAAGTTACAGTTATGAAATTTGGAGAGTCGAATCCCAAACTGCACATCTCCTGTTGGACCTGAACAAAAAGAAACAAAAAACTCAGTGTGGATCTTCACAAATCTGTAGAACACACATGGTACCCAGACTGCTCTGCATGGTGCTTTAGGGGAAGACCCAGTGGGCTCATCACCACCTCTGGTTATAGTCACACTCCAGAGGTCCTCAATGTCATCATGCTTCTCATGGAGAAGCTATAAACCAAAACAACTCCGCTTCAGCACTACCTTACAATATATGAGGATACAAGTCATTCTGATCCCTTGGGCAAAGGATTTTCTCTATTTCCCTACAGTCCATGGAAGTTTAAAGTCAGAGTGGGACTGTAGACCTCTCCTAGCTGGGAAGAACAGCTAACCTAGAATAAAATGAACATAACTGCTCTAGACAGGAGAAATTCATAGAATCCCAGACTGGTTTGGGTTGGAAGGGACCTTAAAGCTCATCCAGTTCCAACCCCCTGACACAGGCAGGGACACCTTCCACTAGAGCAGGTTGGTCCAAGCCCCATCCAACCTGGCCTTGAACACTGCCAGGGATGGGGCAGCCACAGCTTCTCTGGGCTCCCGGTGCCAGCACCTCACCACCCTCACAGGGAAGAAGATGATTAAGGGAGTGGAACACCTCCCTTATGAGGAGAGGCTGAGGGAGCTGGGTCTCTTTAGCTTGGAGAAGAGGAGACTGAGGGGTGACCTCATCAGTGTTTACAAATATGTAAAGGGTGGGTGTCAGGATGATGGAGCTAGGCTTTTTTCAGTGATATCCAGTGATAGGACAAGGGGCAATGGGTGTAAACTGGAGCATAGGAAGTTCCACGTTAACATCAGGAAGAACTTCTTTACTGTAAGAGTGACAGAGCACTGGAACAGGTTGCCCAGGGGGGTTGTGGAGTCTCCTACATTGGAGATATTCAAGGCCCGCCTGGACAAGTTCCTGTGTGATGTACTGTAGGTTACCCTGCTCTTGCAGGGGGGTTGGACTAGATGATCTTTTGAGGTCCTTTCCAACCCTTGGGATTCTGTGATTCTGCCTAAGAGCTCATCTCAGTCTCCCCTCTGTCAGGTTAAAGTGGGGTTTTCCTGTTTAAATTGTCTTGCACTATATAGTTCCACTTATTTTTCAAAGCACATATTAACAAAAAATTAAATGAAGTATCTCTATACCCAGATCTCCAACAGATCTGGTCACTCACACCCTGCAGAGAGCTCAGGAACAGGACTAGGGAACAGCACTTCTAGCCCACTGTGACAGTAAAGGACTATTCAGTTACTATCCTTTGTCCTGACTGCAGGTCTTGACATGGTAAGTAACTCTGACTACAACACCAGCACCTCCCAGTGCCTGCAGGAACATATGGACAGCAAGCCAGGGCCCAGCACACTGGTTTAACCTCTATATACAGAAATGCATCAGGGTAATCCAAGACACATGATGATGTTTGTCATATCTATTCACTGGACAGGAAAAGATATTAAAAAACCACACTAACGGCCTCTGAGAAGCCTAATGAATCCCTCAGCTCCAAAGTTGCACCAGCTATACGAAAAAGGCTCTGATCCCAAGTTCAGGGTAGTCATTCTTTCAGATCTAAAGCTTTCTGGGATCATATTATTGGTTCTATATATCAATCTCACAGTCTGTGCTTACATCTCCTTCTCCCTGACAATCAAGTGTTGGGTCGCACAAGGAAAGTAATCATGAGAGATTATATTAACAGTATAAAAAGAAGGTTTCAAGAGGGAAGCAGTAACCACACACTTGGGGCTGAAATGTTAAAAAAAGACATCTTCTGTGATCTTACAAGAGAGAGAAAAAGCATCTAAGTGACACACATAAACATATAAGCTAGAAGAGATAAATTAGCTGCTTCTGTTCTTTTGTAAGAAAAATGAGGCCATTCAGCTTCAGAAAGCAGGGATATAATTAAACCATAATACTATACCCAGCCTCACCTCTCTCAGCTGAGGCTGAGACCATGGTGTTCATTCCTATTGAACAATTCACACAGATCACTAGTATTCCTGTTACTTGATACAAGCATTGGTAAAAGGACTATTTAACTTCACAGTGTAGGGCCTGTGTCATTCCTTAGCAGACCAGGTGAAACCCACAATAGGGGCAGGCTGCCCATCCTTTTCCAGCTCCAGGATTGCTGTGTCAGCTTCTCAGCAGGTTAAACCTCAGACAGTGCTCTGCCAGGAGGACTCCAGCTCTCCCTCCGGTGCCCACAGATAAGGCAGGGGTGTTATCCTCCTATGCAGCATCCTCCCACCTCCATCCCAGTGTCAGGTCACTCTGCTCTCCAGGGCTTTGCCATACTCTGACATGAACTGTGAGGTCTAGTCACTGCTCTTTAATACTGAAGTCACTGAGAAACACCCAGGTGTGAAGGAACTAAGGGTTCCACCTGTTGTTTTCTCGTCCTTCTCTTGTCTATATTTCTCTATCCTAGGATATCAAGAGAGTCCAGTATTGCTTCTGAAACAGTACCATTCCCGTAATGATTGAGAGCTGTATGGGGACATGTTGGAGAAAGACTGAAATTGGACTATTCCAAAGAACAGCATGAAGTTTGTGGTACTCTATCAATGGAAGGAGGTCTTGTTTTGTTCATGTAACTCACTGGTGGGAGCAGCTAGCAAGCCTCACTGCACACCTGGGATGTTCTGAGCTTTCTGCAGCTCAGTTCAACATCCCACAGCAGCACCGTAGCCTTTGCCTTCGCAGCCAAAGCAGCTCAGAAACACTCACCAGAGTTCCAGCTTGACCCTTCTGCCGTCCAACAAGATAGTAGTGGTCTTGTAGTCAATTCCTGAAAGGAAACCAATAAAAAGCTGAGCAAACACTGAGTAGGTCTTCAGAGATGGAAAAGAGATCTGCTCTGACCATCCAAGTCTATCATTCTGTGCTTACAGAAAGTGGTGTTTTCTCCCCCTTTCTCTATTGTGTGTTTGGGAAGGGCTACAGACACTTGACAGAAATAGAGCTCTGCTTCAAGACAAAGACTACTCTTCTGGAGCTCTATCCCTCCTCCCTAAAAATACAGTTAAACCCTAGATTACTTCTTACTTCTCCATTGTTGGATAAAATCTCTCAGGACTCGAGCTGTAGGAGATCTGCAGCAGTATCCAAAGGGACAGTGTTAAACTGCAGACTTTTTTTTTTGGGGGGGGGAGGGGGAAGGGAGGCTATGTGAGCCAACCAACAATTTAGAAGCACAACTTCAAAATTAGTCTGCAGAGCCACCATCTCAACAAACATCACTGCCTGAAAGAGTCAAAGGACATTCTGGGAGGTGGGAAAACTGAAAGCCCATGCTGTTTCTTCACAGAATCCCAGACTGGTTTGGGCTGGAAGGGACCTTAAAGCTCATCCAGTTCCAACCCCATGCCATGGGCAGGGACACCTTCCACTAGACCAGGTTGCGCCAAGCCCCCTCCAGCCTGGCCTCGAACACTGCCAGGGATGGGGCAGCCACAGCTTCTCTGGGCACCCTGTGCCAGCGCCTCAGCACCCTCACAGGGAAGAGCTTCTGCCTAAGAGCTCATCTCAGTCTCCTCTCTATCAGGTTAAAGCCATTCCCCCTTGGCCTGTCCTTCCAGGCCCTTGTCCAAAGCCCCTCTCCAGGTTTCTTGTAGCCCCTTTAGGCACTGGAGCTGCTCTAAGGTCTCCCCAGAACCAAGAGAAGGCTCTGGGGAAACCTTAGAGCAGCTCTCACTGCCTGAAGAGGACAAGCCCAGCTCTCTCAGCCTAGCTCCAGAGCAGAGGTTCTTCTTGCAGGCAGCTCTTTGTTGGGTATCTTACAGAGTCAGTTAACACAGAAAGCACTCCCCTACATCGTGGCTAAGACGGTAGCAGGACAATGGCTTCTCATAGAGCCACAGTACCAGAGTAGCATCAGACCCTCCAAACCACAGCACAGGCTGCGCCAACAAGCAGCTCATTTGCACAAGAGGTTCCCAACATCTTGGCTACAAGAGTTTGCTACAAACTGCGAACAACCTCCCATCTCCTTCCTTACAGCCTGGGCTCAGAAACGGCCTCAGGGCACCAAGAGTCCAGGAAAAGCATCTTCTCTGCAAGCTCCAGTAAAGAAGCTTCAAGAGCATTGCAGTTGCTTAAACAAAGCAATGTACACCATCACTGCACACCCACTAAAGGATAAACTCATTTAGAATCATCTTTAATAAAGCAGAGCTGCTCCACTCTGATTAGATCAACTCTAATTTTTCCTCTTGCCAACTGATATCAAAGTTTGAATCCTTAATAAAAACCCATGGCTGTGTTACAGCATGCACTTCCCTGTTCCTGGAAGGAGAATACTGCCCTGATAACAAAACATACACGTTTGTCAATAAAGCAAAAGGATTTTTCTGAGTCATCACCATGAGCTCCCTGTTAGTGAAACACAAATTAGATTTCAGCCTTCACAGGGTGCTATAAAAGGCAATAAAGACAATTACCTTAAATTCCAACTATTTCTAGTGCTTTAGCACAGAAAATAGAGAGTTTATGTTTTATCTTCCTCTGGAGACAAGTGAATGATCTGTATTTATTTGCAGGAGGATATAAACCTACCTCATCCCCCAGGATGGGGAACAGCAGTGGGAGCAAGCCTGCACTGCAAGCAGGAGGGAGCATTCACACATCTCCCCCTCCAGTTCCGGAACCAGGATCATTTCCCAGCACAGGCTGTTAGGGAAGCAGCTAACTGAGCCCACTGCCCTGTTTCAGATGCAAGACTATCCTTCAGGCAAAACTGTCCCTCACAGGGAAGAGATTCTGCCTAAGAGCTCATCTCAGTCTCCCCTCTGGCAGGTTAAAGCCATTCCCCCTTGGCCTGTCCCTACAGGCCCTTGTCCAAAGCCCCTCTCCAGCTTTCTTGTAGCCCCTTTAGGCACTGGAGCTGCTCTAAGGTCTCCCCTTAAGAAGCCTTCTCTTCTCCAGGCTGAACCAGCCCAGCTCTCTTAGCCTGGCTCCAGAGCAGAGCTGCTCCAGCTCTTCCAGCATCTCCATGGCCTCCTCTGGACTTGCTCCAACAGCTCCACATCCCTCTTGTGCTGCTGCCCCAGAGCTGGATCAGGACTGCAGGGGGGGGGTTCCCCAGAGCGCAGAAGAGGGGGAGAATCCCCTCCCTTGACCTGCTGCTCACGCTCTGGGGATGCAGCCCAACACACGGCAGGTTCTGGGCTCAAGCACATGCTGCTAGCTTCTACCTCTTAAATGCACTCATTAGGCTGGGCAGTGAGCATGGAACCTATATCCCCATTGGGAACAGGGCTTCCCCATTGCAAATACACAGTTCAGTCACCACAGCAATGCTTTAAATGCCCATTTTTTCCATGCCCATCTGAAACTACACCACATACAGAGCAACTCTGCTGTTTGGCCATGACAATACACCATGACCTATGCAAGCAACCAGCAGAAAAACTTCCTGACCTCCTACTCAACTGCTCCTCACTCCAAAGACACACCGGGAAAATAAAGAGGCATAGCAGAAGGCCTTCATGTCCTTCACAGTGATGTTTATGTTCAGAAGAGTGGGTATGTGACCTGGAGGAAGCAGGAGGTGCATGGCTGGGGACAGAGGGCCATAGCAGCCACTACAAGCCACCATTGCACAGCATGACAGTGCTGGCAGAAGAAGCCCTGCCTGTGCTGCACCAGGGCTGCACCTCTGCCTCTTCACTTCAAGCAGCCCAGATACCAGTAAAGGGAAGTTTGTAACATTTCATTTCTGTAGTTTTCTCTGTGGTTTCTCCCACCTGAGGACCACCTCTGCTTGCTGGCAGCACAGCTCATTGCGAGACTGACATTGCAAGACTGACATTCATCCTCTGCCAGGAAGTGCTTTTATCCCCCAGAAGAGATGTGCTGCTACAAACCCCATGCGATGCTCCTGGGGCAGAGGCAGCACCAGCAAAACAGTCAGTGGCCAGCAGCAGCCACCTCCATAGCCCTGCCTGGCCCCTGGGGCATGCAGTACTGCAGGGAAAGCAGACAGGCTTAACCATAGAATCATAGAATAGTTAGGGTTGGAAAGGACCTTAAGATCATCTAGTTCCAACCCCCCTGCCATAGGCAGGGACACCTCACATTAAACCATGTCACCCAAGGCTTTGTCCAACCTGGCCTTGAACACTGCCAGGGATGGAGCACTCACAACCTCCCTGGGCAACCCATTCCAGGGCCTCACCACCCTCACAGTGAAGAACTTCCTCCTTATATCCAATCTAAACTTCCCCTGTTTAAGTTTTAACCCGTTACCCCTTGTCCTGTCACTACAGTCCCTAGTGAAGAGTCCTTCTCCAGCATCCCTATAGGCCCCTTCAGATACTGGAAAGCTGCTATGAGGTCTCCACACAGCCACCTCTTCTCCAGGCTGAACAGCCCCAACTTTCTCAGCCTGTCTTCATACGGGAGGTGCTCCAGTCCCCTGATCATCCTCGTGGCCCTCCTCTGGACTTGTTCCAACAGTTCCATGTCCTTTTTATGTTGAGGACACCAGAACTGCACACAATACTCCAGGTGAGGTCTCACAAGAGCAGAGTAGAGGGGCAGGATCACCTCCTTCGACTTGCTGGTCATGCTCCTTTTGATTCAGCTCAGGATATGATCGGCTTTCTGGGCTGCGAGCTGAAAGCTTACGTTATACCAACCCATCTCTTTGTGGACCAGTACCTAGCATGATGCAACAAAATGAATGAGGCTTGGAAAACAAGTCTGGGCTGTTCTCTCAGGTTGAACAGTCCAGCAAAACTCTGCTTGTTTTCCAGCCCTGCTTTAGACTCCTACTAGAGCTGATGCCATCTCAAGCCCACATCTTGACCTGGCACAGGGTGCTCTGCAAAGAGATCTGCTGTCACTGAGCCTGATGTCAGACACCTGATTCCTCTCTGCAGAGCCGGGTTTCACACTCCTGGGCAACACTCCAAGGAATTCCAAACCTTTATTTCTTTTGCCAGTTCCAAACCTAATCAAGCAAGCAAGCCATTTTCCCATGGGAATCCGGAGAATGTGTTATAGGAAACTCTGACCTCTTCCAAATTACTCATGGGGAGCACATCACACTTTGCATCATCATGAGGTGTAAAACCCCACACCCAACCTTAGCTGGGTTAGAACTTTCACCCAAACATTACACCAGATGTGACCAGGGAAAGTAAAACTGCTCCAAAAGAAAGGACCATTTCCTTCCAGCACTTGACACTACTTCGCATCAGGCTGTCTGTCTCCCTTCCTATTAGGAATCTGTGGCTCTGCCTAGCCCCCAAACAGCATCTGCATGAGCAGCAGCAAGAAAACTCAACAGAGGAGGCCAAGGCAGGGACCTGGAAGTGGCATTAGGAAAGGGAGAAAGCCAAGGGAGATACATACTTCGTGCTACTCTTGGGTTCTCCCTTTAAACAGATTAGTATCTCAAGAAAATGGCTTTAAATAGCTCAAGCTAACAAGGCTCTATCAATATTTACTACTGTAAGCACAGGAGCTTCCTGGCTTTGTGTAAGTCTTTTTTTAGAGAAAAGGAGACAATTTTGCAGTTGCCAACCCTCAGAATACTCTGCCCTAATGCCTGGGCAGGGACAGGAGGGTCACCCCCCTCAAAAAGGCTGATTTGAGCAAAACCTTACAGAAGTAAGGGCACTACGAGACTATTTCCTCCTTCAGCCTTCTAGGATCTGGGTTGGAGAGGTTCCAGCTCTCAGTGTGATGCTAGAGCCAATACTACATCTTGGGTTATTGAACAAGACCAAGTGTCCTCCTCTGGAGATGCTCTAATGATCTAACACTTCACTGCACCTACACAGATACCAATAGGTACAACTATGGCTCATACCATGACAGAGGAATGAAGGGACTCACCCCACATTAAAAGCAGGTTTTTCCTGCAATCTTCCTTGAAGGCTGGGCTGCAGCAGCAACACCTCCAGTTTGCAGCTGCAGAGCCTTTTAGAAGAACATAGTTTACTCCCAATCTGGGGCAGAAGAGATTCCAGGTGACGCTCAACAATCTCTTCCCAAAGGAAAAACCTCTTTCAACTCCTGACTGAAACACTGCTAGAGTTTTAAGACAAGCTCACTGTCCCGCCCAGAGACACTCCACTTACCACTTAGAATCATTTACTGTTTGTGTGAATCAGCCTGGCCAAAGATGCTTTTGCCACCTCATTTCTTAACTGAGTTTTGTGCTTGTGGGAGCTGGGAATCCACCACCTCACTTTCTGTTAGTCCACCCACAACAAAACCCAGTGCATGTTATTTGAACTTCATTCAAAATATCACCAGTTCTCCCATTAGTACAACCAAAGCCACCACACTACAACTATCTAACTGAAAATGCTGGATTTTCCCCCAAAGAACCCCCAGCCTCTTCTGATTTCCTAAAGATCATCAGCTCTGCTGGGCCCAGAAAAAGGACTAGAACTTCTTAAAAGGTGTTCCTAAAAGGTCTTCTTAAAGGTTTGCTGCATTGACCAGTAACTGCTGGAAGAGGGAGAGCACAGGGCTGGAATAAAATATAACAGAGAATACACATAAAATCTTTAACTTGCTGAGATTTCACAGTAAACTCAAGTAAGCAGCTATGAGGAGCTGGAGGTGCTCCCTGGCATTCAAGAGATCCTCAGGAGAAAGTGATGCAGGGCTCTGTGAGCAGCTGGCAAATAACTAACTGCACAGTTTAAAGGCAGGCTATGATTCTAAACCAGGAAAGTATCAAACTAGTTTTTCTAACTGGGAACATCTTCCAGTCAGCATGGTGGACTTCACAGACAAACTGTGAAGAAGTTGTAACCCAAGTGTTGTGGCAATCCCTAGTTAATACAGAAGGAAGAATCAGAAGCCAGAACAATCCAGTGTGCAGCTGGTCTCAAATGCTCATTTTCACTGCCACAGAAGGAGAAAAACACCATGAAACACTTTAGAGTGGGTCAATGGATTACAAGTAATTTTGCTTCTGCCCTTTTTGCAAAAGAAACACATTAAGAATGAATCTCCAGTGGAGCTTAGAATGGGTTGCCCAGAGAAGTTGTGGCTGCCCCATCCCTGGCAGTGTTCAAGGCCAGGTGGGATGCAGCTTGGAGCAACCTGCTCTAGTGGAAGGTGTCTCTGCCCGTGGCAGGGGGTGGGAACTGGGTGAGCTTCAAGGTCCCTTCTAACCCAAACCATTCTGGGATTCTGTGATTCTCAGCAGCAGGGCTGCAAGAGCTGTGACTGAGCAGAGATGGGTAAATTTAATGGAAAACCTTTCTCAGCAGTTTAGACAGCACTGTGGATGCCAATGGGAACACTGCAACCAGCTGCAACGGTTTTGGAGAATGTAAACTATAGATGAGGGCCCTATCACCTGCCTGGTGGTCCCCTACCAGCCAGCCTCAGGAGAGCTCTGCACAGGGTGTCCCCTCCTCAGAGCCCCTCTTGCAGGGTGGCAGAGCCTGCCTGGACATCACTCAGGCATCACTCCCCAGCCTGCCACAGTCCCTCAATGCATCACTGGGGATGTGCAGGAAAGTGTGTTATCAAGTAAGGTGGCTTGTGTGTGTGTAAGATGTGAGCTGCTCCATCCCTCTCCCTCCAAAGGACTTGTGCGAACCTTCTAGCTGGACTAAAAGAGGAAAACCCAACTCATTAACCTGTGCACAGCCCAGCACAGTGACTGCTTCTGCCTGTACAACCAGCTCCCCAGTTGGAGCCCTTCTGTGCTGTGGTAAATTCAGCCTAAAGCTGTAAGTGCAGGAATTCATTTATCCCAAATGCCACCAATAGCCAAACAGTGCAAAGATGAGCCCCGATTCCCCCAAGCCTCTGGGTGTCACAGGTGTTAACTTGACCTTCCTCAGCCATAACTCACATGGCTGGGTTTGAAATGGAAAACCTTGCCCGTGTGCCCAGCTGCTTTGGAAAGCCAGAGTGACTGCAGCGTGTGATGCACACAGGGAGGGTGGCCAGCAATGGCACTGGAGGCAAATTGAACCTGGCTGGTGCTGTCACGGGGGCAAGTTAATGAAGAAAACTGACAGTAGTTTCCTGTGGGGCAGCAGAACCATCCCACATGTGACAACTGAGAGCCCAGTGGGCTGGAGTGCCACAGTTTCCCCAAAAAGAAGTGAGTGGGGATGACACCATCCCTGCTGACTGTGGAAGAAGCAACAACCAGCCAAGTCACAAAGACTCAAAGAATCTCAGACTGGTTTGGGTTGGAAGGAACCTTAAAGCTCATCCAGTTCCAACCCCCTGCCACAGGCAGGGACACCTTCCACCAGACCAGGCTGCTCCAAGCCCCATCCAACCTGGCCTTGAACACTGCCAGGGATGGGGCAGCCACAGCTTCTCTGGGCACCCTGTGCCAGCGCCTCAGCACCCTCACAGGGAAGAGCTTCTGCCTAAGAGCTCATCTCAGTCTCCCCTCTGTCAGGTTAAAGCCATTCCCCCTTGGCCTGTCCCTACAGCCCCTTGTCAAATTGTCCTTGTAAAAAAACCCTGATTAATTTAAGACACAGGCACTGGTATCTGTACTTGGAAGACGCCACCAGAGCACTACCTCCCACTGCAGCTCCTACTATGTGACTTAGAGGAGAAGTTAGTTTCTCCATCATCTGTAAATGATACCAAATAGCTCAGAAAACATGTGGTATGAGCACAGAAACACCATCTGATGACAAAAGCAAACTCAAGCTATTCACATAACAACTGATGAAGTCATCTGACCTCAAAAAGTGTGGACAGCAGCACATGAACAGCAGCAATTTAGCTCAGAGCTGCAAGCCAAGGAAAAATCCCTTCCAAACAAAACATGAGCTCATTACTTTGAGTCACTCATTCAATCACCTGCTCTTTAGACAGACAAACAACAAATTATCTCCATCTACAACAGGGTCAACAAAACACATGCTTTAAAACAAAGGTGGGTTCAGCCTGGCACTGTGTCTTTTGCTGTTCACATTTATCTTGGCAGTTTTACTTTTTTGTTTAGGGTGATGAAAGTTTCCCAAACAGCATCGCTGCAAAACCGCCCCAGCTCCTGCCTGCAGAGCTGGGGCTCAGGGTCAGAAATCACATGTTTTTCCCACTGAACTCCTGTCCTGTGCTGTAGCTGAGCCTTGGGAACAGGATCAGGAGGCCTTGGTTCTTACCAGGCACGTAAGACACCAGTGCTGCTCCTGCAAGGCGCTGGCTGGGGGACAGGGGAGACAGAAGCCATCTGCTGCCCACATCACCTCCTGCCCACAGCAGCAAACACAAAACCTGCTCATGCTGCTCAGCTCGAAGGGAGGTAATGAGGAGCTTCCAGCTATTTAACTGTGCAGCAGATGAGTTGGAGCTGGTCTGAAGCATGCAGTCCAGCCCCACGCACACAGTCAGGAGCCCACATCCCCACATGAAGCACATCACAAGAGCTCCTGCCAACTCCAGGAAGCTGCTGCGGCACTTGGCAGCTCTGCACAATACATCCAACATGCTGCCAAGCTCCTCATCCAGAGACAGATGTAGACAGAGAGAGAGAACAAATGCCTTTCCATGATGTGAACTTACCAAAATGTGTAGATCTTTTTCCCGAAAAACATCCTCCATCTTCTCCTGTACCTACTTGTACCCTATGTGAGCAGCAGGTCAAAGGAGGAGATTCCTCCCCTGTGCTGCACTCTGGGGAGACGCCCCCTGCAGTCCTGATCCAGCTCTGGGGCAGCAGCACAAGAGGGTTGTGGAGCTGTTGGAGCGAGTCCAGAGGAAGCCACGGAGATGCTGCAAGGGCTGGAGCAGCTCTGCTCTGGAGCCAGGCTGAGAGAGCTGGGCTGGTTCAGCCTGGAGAAGAGAAGGCTCCTTAAGGGGAGACCTTAGAGCAGCTTCCAGTGTCTAAAGGGGCTACAAGAAACCTGGAGAGGGGCTTTGGACAAGGGCCTGTAGGGACAGGCCAAGGGGGAATGGCTTTAACCTGCCAGAAGGGAGACTGAGATGAGCTCTTAGGCAGAAGGTTCTTCTCTGTGAGGGTGGTGAGTTCCTGCCCATGACAGGGGCTTGGAACTGGATTAGCTTTAAGGTCCCTTCCAACTCAAACCAGCCTGGGATTCTCTAAGTAGAATGTATGATGCTATTCATAATCACCTTATTGAAAGTGCTTTCGATTTAGACTGGAAGCCTGTCACACAAAGCTTTCTTGCATCAGCTTGTTCCCAAAACATCTTAATCCATAACTGAGGGCTCATAGGTGGGGATCTCAGACAAGTAAATTGCTTGCTTGGTTTTGTAACCAGCCAAAAGCAAGACACTTATTCAGAGACCTTTAGGAATCCCAGATTTGCAGAATTCCCTTGTCCACTGCCTGCCCCACAGCCTAACAGTGTTCCAACAGCAACGTGGTGCTCACAGAGGAACTCTGTTCTGCACTCATTTAAGGATGACAACAGCATTTGAAGCCAGAATCAGATCTCTTCCTAAAGCTCAAACAATTTCAGCAGACACCCAGGAAGCCACAGAAACAGTCAAATGTCAGTACAGAATGGGGTATGTTAAGTGGATTTGTGGTTTAGAAGAAAATCAAGAATGATTTTATGCACACAAGTGAGAACAAACAAAAGAGTTTCTTCATACTTCGCAGTTCAGATCTCCATAAAAACTATACAGCTGCATGCAGAAACAAAGACAGCCTGTGAGGAAAATCAGAGGGCACCATAACAATCTTCATTGTTGCTGGATCACCATAAAAACAGCGAGATACACTTGGAGAGAAAAAAATAAAGCAACACTCAAAGAAAAAAAAAGAAAAAAGGGAAAAAAAAATCCAAGTATGTGATTCTGTGATATTTTGGACAAAGAGTGGCTTGGGTTGGAAGGGACATTAAAGTCCCTCAAGCACCACCCCCCTGCCACGGGCAGGGACACCTGGATAGCTCCAAGGCCTGTCCAACCTGGCCTTGAACACAGCCAGGGATGGGGCAGCCACAGCTCCTCTGGGCACCCTGTGCCAGCGCCTCAGCACCCTCACAGGGAAGAGCTTCTGCCTAAGAGCTCATCTCAATCTCTCCTCTTGCAGCTTAAAGCCATTCCCCCATGGCCTGTCCCTATATGTCTAATATCCTGGCCTTGTAGCCATCAACCCTCCATATTTACACTTTTGAACACTGTGCATGTGAAATGTTGCTCTGTGAGCATCAGATCTTCATGGCATCATCACTGAAGCCTTCTCCGGTGCATGCCTGCTTGGGATCCTGCAGAGGCTCATGACACACATGGCAGCAGCCTCCCATCAGTGGGACACCCATCCTCTGCCCCTCCTGCCATTCACACCCACTGCTCAAGGCCACTTGGCATCTCCAGGTTTTGCCATCTCAAGGGTGACATTGGAACACGGTGGCCAGCAATGATGGAGTTGTCTCCAGACTGACTCCAGACATCCAAACACCCTGAACAAAGGCTGGGTGTAGATGGGTTAAGCACCACCAAGCATGGGTACTTTGAAAGCTCCTGGAGCACCTACAGGGACGCCAATCAGCATGAATCTCACTGGCTCTTGAATTTGGTCTCACTGCACCGACCACAAGTCCCACATCTGAAACAAACCTCTCCACACTGGAAGAACAAGGATGGCTCTGAACACTGGTTTCCATTTTGGTGTGCTGCTTTCAGCGAGAACACCACACCTCACCTCCATGGCCTGACCAACAATATAGTGCTGCCTCCACTCAACAGTCCCTCCTTGCCCTTAAAGGATCTGCCGGCAGAGCAAGCACAGCTGTATGAACCGTGCTGGCTCACAGCAGCTCTCAACAGGCCAAAATCATGTTTGGAAACCCTCCACTCACAGGCCAAATTGGAGCTTCCCAGGTCATATAATCATAGAATCAACCAGGTTGGAAAAGACCTTTAAGATCATCAAGTCCAACCATTCCCCAGCACTGCCAAGGCCACCACTAAACTGTGTCACTGAGGGCCTCATGTACACGGTTTGTGAACACCTTCAGGGATGGTGACTCCACCACTACCCTGGGCAGCCTGTTACAATGCCTGACCACCCTTTGGGGAAGCAATTGTTCCTAATATCCAGTCTAAACCTCCCATGATGCAGCTTGAGGCTATTGCCTCTTGACCTATCACTTGTTCCTTGGGAGAAGAGACCAACCATCTCCTGGTTCCATCCTCCTTTCAGGTAGTTACAAAGGTAGTTTAAGTCCTCTCCTCCTCCTGCCCTATAGCTGTTGCAGGGCAAAGGTCTCACCCCAGCTACCCTGAAGCACGACTGTTGCTGCTACCAGGAGGAAGGCAGCATTAATAATCTTTAAAATAGGACAAAAGCACTGAATTTTAACCTTGTAATACAGATGACACCTACAAGAACACCAGGTCGCCTCAAAGTAAGGGGACATTTCACAGCAAACACACGTTTGCCAGCATAGCAGCAGCACAGATACAGCTCTGGGGTCAGGTAAGATCAACCCTGCTGCATTTCACCTCCTCATGCTCTAGCGCAGACCTGTACACTGTGTCCTTACGGATTTTATCATCAGTTACTTAAGCAGTTTGAGAAGATAAGAAAAATAACAGCTCTTGGAACAATGGAAGATTGAAGTTACAGGACAGGCAAAATAGTGTTCTATTTGGTTGAGGTTTTTTCATCTAGTAGATCTCTTGTCCATTCAGCCTCCAGAACCACAGGCCAAAGGGACTACAGCCCATGCTGTTACAACTGGCACAGAAGGAAACAGAACAGAGGGCAGGTTTTGTGTACATGCCTCTGTGTGTGTGTGAAGAAAGCAATCGCCTGCAAAGAAAGGAAAGCGATCTGATAAAACCCCCAAAAAGGCCCTGGAGCTCAGAAACTGGGCTGGGAAATAAGTTAAAATGGCACCATTAAAAAAAAAAATAATTAAAAAAAGAGAATATTCCAGAGATGCACAGCACCTCTATTAGATCTTAGGCAGAAGTTCTTCCCTGTGAGGGTGCTGAGGCGCTGCACAGGGTGCCCAGGGAAGCTGTGGCTGCCCCATCCCTGGCAGTGTTCAAGGCCAGGTTGAACAGGGCTTGAAGCAACCTGCTCTTGTGAAAGGTGTCCTTGTCCATGGCAGGGGCTTGGAACTGGATGAGCTTTAAGGTTCCTTCCAACTGAAACCATGCCCTGATTTTCCAATTCTATTAAGCTGCCAGTTACGTGCAGCCTTTCAGTGTTCCCTTCTGCCTGTCTCTTCCCTAACCACTAATGGTTTAAACAGCAACTATTTTGTTTGAATCACTTGAGGATTTTTGTCCACATTTGATGCTGATACTGTAATGGCTGCAGCACTGCACAGCACACACAGGACATCAATCACTTCGGGGGTTGTATTTAGAGAAGAACAGTTGTCAAAGGTTTAAAATGATATAATATTGGCTGGCTTCCCAATGAGGTGATGGAAATGAGACAAAGAGGAGGTAGAAAAGAGGAAGACAATCTAAAAAGCTCTGACTCTGTAAAGACACTATGAGCAGACAGAGGCCCTATAGGAAGAAACAATCTTGGAGCTGATGTTGCAACCTTACTATTACTACAGCTTCTGCAGAAGCAAACAGATCTCTTTAATGGAGCCCTAGCCCTGAGCCACAACCCTCTACAACCAAGAGGAGTTTTCTTTCAGGTGAGACCCAACTCACAGAAAAGTGTTTTGCTAAAATGGAGCTGAAGATTTTCACATGGGAGCTTCCTTCCTTCTCCTCCTCTCTCTCTGCAATCAAATAGAAACCAGTATGACATAATGCTTCTGTATCACTGCTCCTTCCAAGCCAAGCCTGGGCTGCCAGAGGAAGGTGAGGGGCAAAGGGGAAAAAATGAGACTTGAGAAAGGAAGGGTGTAAAACCTTAGCTCCAAAACCATAGCTATTTTTGACTGCATCAGGAAGATGCTCCGCTCCTGCAAGAGAGGGAGGCTGGAAAATAGGGAACAGCTGGAAACAAAAGCTGAAGGAGATGGGGCAGCGGAGGACGAGGCATCTTCCATGGGTTTTCCTGCGCAGCTTATAGTCTAAAACAACCAAACACAAACCCCCCTGCAGCAAGAGGAGTGCACAGTGCCACCATGGGATCTGGGCACAGCAAAACCCGCTTGCTTTTTAAACGTAAATACACAGGGTAACTTCTAATCCCAGTTACTAATAACATTCTACCCATGTCAGATTGGTACTGCGCAGTTCACATCACCCCTGTGCACACAGAAACTCATCAACAGCCATATAACAGCAAAGCTTTTATACAGGGTGTTAGAGGTGGTGAGAGCTGCCCCATGCAATCAAGAACCTGTCAGGATGAGTCCCCAGCTTTAGAAACACACACAAACCCCACAACAGTCCTGTGTGCACAACCTGTGGTGCTCTGCAGCCTTAATCCTGACTGGAGAGAGTGCTGAAGACATTGAAACCTGCTGGGCACTGAGCTCAGGGCTGGTGTTTGTTTTGATGGGGATTTGGTTGTTTGGTTTGCTTGCTTTGATTTGGCAGTTGTCTAAACCATGGCTCATTAGTCCCACATCAAGCAGAGATGGAGGTTCAACACCCTATGTTTGTGAATATTTTTCACACAAGGGATATGTAGTAAGCAATGGAAAAATCAGAGATGCTGGTGTTGGTTCTGAGCCAAAGGCTGCTCTGAGGAGATCAGGTTTGCATCCCTGATGACAGGGAAGCGAATATCCCTGAAGGACACTGATGCCAGTGCTGGCAGATGGGGAATGGCTGCAAGAACCACTCTCCACCCTGCAAGCCATCAAAAGAGATTTCTAGCAGCCCAGCAGCAGCATGGTGCAGCTAAAGCATTCCCCACAGATGAATCCGACAGCTACCACACGGATATGATGGCAAGGCTGCACTTGTAACACATTGCCTCCATCCCCCTGCATCAGGGCACTAAACCCTCAAAACAAAACATTATTCCAATTAATAGAAATGCCAGAAAACAAACAGCAGTTTCCACTGCATGCAGCATCCCAAATCCCAGCCCAGCTGGATGGTGTCTGTCCCCATCAGGGACAATGCTGCTTGGGCTGACACATGGCCAGGAGAGGACAGGAGGCTGCAGCAAAGCAAAGCAGCACCAGGATCAATGGTTCCCTCCCCACTGACGCCAGAGAGCCCTGACACTGCCGCAATGCCAGGATGAGCGCTCAGCTGCAGCCCCAAACCTGTGCTCAAAATCTGTAGCTCCTGTGTCCAATCCCAGAAGGTACCACCACACCAGTGCTGGCCCTGCCCAAGGTTTTAGTGTATACGGGTGCACCCTGCAACTGTTTCTTGCATGCTCAAGAAGGGGAGGTTAGATGCTGCCAGGGATTGAGAGAGGTCCTGTCCTTACAAAGCTGCAGAACTTTAAAGCTGACCTGCTCAGCCACACACTCTGTTAAGGCTTGCGAAAAGCAGTTAGCAGCAGTGCAGCAGCACCTCCAGATAAACAGGCAGCAAGCACAGGGGCTGTGGATGAGAAGGAAGAGACCAGCTCCCCTGGTCAGTCAGGAAACTTGCTTCTCCAAACGTCATCCCCTCATACACCCTCCATCCCCGTCTACCTTTGCTGTGGTACACATGATCTCCAGGTCAGCCAGTAACTAACTTGAAGACTGTGACAAAGCAAAACAGAGCAGAGCAGTTTTACAGGTGACGTTTCTGGATACACACTGGGGACTGAGAGTGCTACAGCACATACCCAGAGAGTAGCTGCTGTAAAGAAAGACCTGGAAGGGACAGCTTGGGGACCTACAGATTTACACAGCTGCACAAAAACAACCAGAGGGAAGAGACAGCCAAAGATGTGGGTCACTCAAATAAAAACCTGGTAATAAAACAGTAGTCATGAGGTTCCCAGGCAAAGAGCACTGGCTGGGAGGGTCCCGAGCACCACCATGGGCTGTGCAGTGTCTCCAGCTTATCTTCATTAACACTGTCTCTCCCTGTCCTCCTACCCAGGTAAAGGGGCACAGAGCCACGCTGCCCCAGAATCTTCTCCCTACCCAGACACTGAGCCATGGCCGGCTCACCCTCCTGCCTGAAATTCCTCCCACTGAAAGCTGAATTCTTCCCACTTTCAGCTACAGAAGAGCTTCTGGGAAAGATCCAGTACATATCTGGACCATAAAACCTATTGGTAGCTGTTGCAAATGAGCATTTAGTTGCCTTTTTCCTAACATTTCCATTTGGATAGCAGTGAGATAACAGAGCACCTAAGGATGGTGCTCAAATAAACGCTGAGGGATGGGGTTGAGATACGGCACCAGGGTCATTGCATTAGGGCTGGTCACAGCACCAAACCTGCTGCAGGGCAATGATTTTGCTTTAGCTTTCACACCCTCTTTGAAAGGCTATCAGAGTGCAGGCAGAATGCTTCATCCGCATCACTTTCTCAATACAAGCTGAGGACAGGGAAAAACATAAAAATAAGAATCCATCCCCCTTCTAATCAAAGCCATCTGCTCAGAAACATGCTCTACTCTTTCCCTAAGACACGTTTCCTTTTTCCTATGGGAACAGCAGCAGGTGAGGGGGAAAGCTGCTGCAGAAAGAGCCCTCCATCACGTGAGAATGGAGCACATTACACTCACGTCTGCAGGGTGAGACCAGCCCTGGCCTTGTTCCTGGTGCACACGGGGCACCATCTCACACAGCAGCCATGGCATCACCAGGAGCCTCCCCTGACTCACCCTGTGCTGATGTGGCCCCAGCAAGACAGCAAACCAGCCAGGCAAGAACATTTCAGCACAGGAATAACTAGATATTCCAGAGTGGATGTATGACACAGGAGTGACAAAACCATGGGCCCTTTGGGTGAGGAAAAGCCTTGTCTGCCTTTTGTAGGCTATACACCACCCCTACTTTCACACGCTGCTCCACCACATCTCAGTGTCCAAAACCACCCTGAGACATTCCTGTCCTGCTTCAGTGCTTGGGGAAGCATAAGGACAAACCCCAAGCAGGCAATTTGAGCACCAAAGTGAGAAGTGATCTGTGTAGCTGACTCGTATGTGTGGCTCAAGGCACACAGGTTTGCTTTACACAGCCGTAATACTGTGGTTCACAGCACAGGGGCCAGAGCCTGTACCTTGGGAGAGGGAGCAAGTGCCCAGTGGAGAGGATTCCCCCTGTGTTCAGGGGAACGGCAGGAATTTTGGCTCCAGGGTGAGGTCCTTCAACTATCAAGGGCAGCAGCAGTACTCCAAGAATGACACCCTGTCTCCACAACTGCAGGTTTGGGGAGTAGGGGGAAAGCTGGTAAGAAGGACAACACTAGGAGTCCAGAAGAACATTCATGTTCTCCCAAAAGCCCATGTTTTCACCAATACGCAAATACTGAGGCTTAATGCGGGACCTTTTTTGCATGGCCACAATAAAGCAACATCTAAGTGCAACTCCTGGGGTGGGAGGTGACACTATCCAGGCATGGGGCACAAACAACACTACTTGCCCTTCACAGGGAGCACTTGGTCTGATGCACCTGGAGACTGATATATTTGGTAACTTCAGCATGAACTAGTAGGAAACACCAGACCTCAAATTCCTCCTCGAATATGCAGAAGTTCTGCTTCCAGTGCCCTTGCAGCTCAGAGGCAGCAATAGTTACAGGCATCACTCACACCTTTTCCTGTAGAGGCCAGTTGGCATCCAGGGAGTAACAACCACCTACACTTATATGGACCAGATTTATTTCTGACAGCAGTTAAATAAAGGACATTGCTATGGTTTTACACACAATAGGAACTGTGGTGTCTAATTTAAGATGTGCCGGATTTAGAACGAGGTGCCAAGCTGGAAGGCTGTGCTGAGAAGTGATGCTTCTACTCAGGGATCCCGAGTGAGGATGGACAGAAGCAACTACAATGCTTGAAGACAGACACAGCTCATACTGTATCCAAGGCTTTCAGATACTGGACACAAGCAAGCAGAGGCTGCGGCTGCTTACAGCTCACAGAAGCTAGCCTCTTTTCACACTTTCCATCAGGATTTCTCATCTCTTGGTTGCCCCTGTTCCAACACCCAGAAGACCAGGGAGAAGAGAGGAATTCTTCTAACACTTTTCTAGAGGCGAGGTGGGCAACAGAAGAGCAGCAGCAAAAACACAGCATCATTTACAAAGATTCAGTTTTAAAGTGATTCCTGCCCAGAGCTGAAGGGACAATCCATTTCACACTGCACTGCAATAACCTGTGTCAAAACAGTTGTAAGTGGCCAGCACAGTAAAAGCAGCAGACTAACAAGACAGAGAAGGTACAACAGCTTTAGCTCTGCTCACTAGAGATCTGAGCTTGCCAGGAGATGTCCCAAGCCAAAGATCGACCCAAAGCATGCTCCATTTGACCCGGATAATGGCCAGTTCTGTCTTCTGGACACATCAAACATGCAGTAGAAGATGTAACCCTTGTTTCAAATTGGGATGTGGGGTCTGGGAGGGGATGAGGAAGAGGACGACACACAAGTAAAGAATTTACAGAAAGAGCCTCTATGTAACATCCCACCATTGTAGCTTTGGGACAGCACATGTTAAGAAAGGAGGCCAGGCACTAGCTGTTCATAAAATCCTAGTGTCCTCACATCAGGGGATGGTCCCTGTCAGGGCAGAGTGGAAGCATGCTGCATGTCAGTGCACACATCCCAGCTGCACTACAGACAGGGAGTTTGATTGCCAAGGCTGTCAGGAATAGCAGCACCGGCAGATTCACTCAGATTTCAAAGCTACTCCATCTGATTATCCAAAAGGCACGCAGTTTCACGGAAGCAACAGAAGCAGAGAATATCAGAGCATGTATCACTGTGAAAAAACAGTATGTGACCCAGTTCTCTGATTAGGGATGGGTTCAATTGCCCACAGAACATGAGGGAAGGCTCTGAAAATATCTGTTCACTAAGACTTCTTCCAGAAGGAAGATGGTGGTGTTTTGCTGTTATAAAGTAGCAGATGCAGGAACAAAGCTGTTATAGTACTGGCAAAAGTCACCATTGCCTGGGTTTATGTATCTAGCAAAAAACCCACCACACACTCATTTTGCAATCCTACTTATTACCCTGCTTCAAAACCGTAGGGTAATACCACTTCTATCAGAAGACAATTGCAACTTTAGCACTCCAAACAACAACTCTTTTACGCTCTCCATCCCTTTCTGCATGGTAAATGCTAACTGCAGGGAGCAGTTCTACAGCTCCCAGATGAGGCAGGTCTTCAGAGACACAAACTCTCTTCAGGGAAGCTTTTAAAGCAACAAGCATCTCCTCGAAGGCAAACCACAGCAGCTCAGCCAGACACCCAAGGAGATGAATGATACCACAACCTGCCAGTTCCAGAATCTGCTGTTCTCATTTCACAAGCAGCTTGAATTCTGAGTCACCACCTCCCTGTAAACCTCCCTGGAGCAGGTGCTCACTTGCATCAGCTCCTATAAAGCTGGTAGTAGCTCTGAGGAGTGAGCACATAGCCAAGAGCCGAGCCACACTCTCCTTTGCGCTCTAAATTCAGCCAGCTTCAACGCAGCACAGCGAGAAGCACCCAATGTCCTCAGATTCCTGCTTACAGGCAAAACTAAGCACCACCTGCTCCAGCCCTGGGGTTGATCCAGTGATAATGCAGGGTCTGAACTGGATCAGCGCTGTCAAGCCCTTTGGGATGCTATTTTGCACAGAAGCAGAGGGGGAAACAATGACAGATTGAAAACTACCTCAGGACCTGCACCCTGCCAGGCCGTGTCATGCTTTAACTGCGGCGAGGGGATGCAGGAAATAGCACAGTGCCACTCCTTGGCTCTTAATTATGGTCTTGTGACACTGTAGTTAATGGTCTATCATGGGCTCCATTAGGAGCCTCGATGTTTGCAGGAGGTGAACCAACAGAGCCAGCTTCCAAGCGAGAGCAGCTCTGGCCGGGAAACACGGCTCACGGTCTTTTGTTACAGATCCTGCTTCCTCCAGTACAGCTCAGTCTTTGCGTTCACCCCCGGGGACTCAGCTCTGCTCCATATGAGAGTGCTCAGGCCTCAGGAAGGGTCCAGCTGTGCTGCGGGTTCCACACATGCAGGGGTTACATTGGACACTGTCCCCTCTGGCCAAATTCTCCTGCGGATCTTTAGGATTTTAAGGAACAGCCGTGGCCTCCCCGCTGCCCGAGCCCTGAGAAACCAGGCTCTGCTTCCAGACAACAACAAGCCAACAAAGGGAAAAGCAAAACAGCCGCTCGGGCCACAATGCTGCGCCCCCCGGGCAGCAGCCCCCATCCCCCGCTCCCCGTTACCGTTGCTGTAGGCGTAGGGGGACTCGGAGGCGCCGTCCTGCAAGCTCTCCAGGATCTCCCCCTTGCCCACGTCGCTGTCCCCCACCAGCAGGAACTTGAGGAGGTAATCGTAGCTCTTCACCGGGCTGCCCTGGGTGCCCATCCTCCCTCTCATCGGCAGGGAGGCCCGATCCGCATCCTCCGCCTCCCGCCGGGCTGAGGGAACGGGGGACGCCGCCGGGGCCTCTTCCCCCGCTGCCGCTCACAGCCGGCGCCGCTCGCCGCGCATCTTCCGCCGAGGGACGCGCTGGGGACCTGCGGCGGGAGGAGCAGGAGGAAGAAGAGGAAGAGGAGGGAGCAGCCCGGCCCCGCCGCTCCTCAGCGCCCCCGCCGCTGACAAAGCCCCCGCTCCCGCCGGCACAATGAGCCGCCGCCCCGCCAGGCCCCGCGGCCCGAGCCCGCCCCGCCGCCGCCGCCCGGCCTGGCTGACCGACCAACGGACCGACAGACGGACCCACCTCACAGCCGAACCGGGCCGCACCACCGGCGCCGCACCACAACCCCCACCGCGCAGAGCCCGCTCGGGCCGAAACGGACACGACACAAAACCCACCCCCGCCCCGCGACCGCCACTTCTATAGGCTCAGCCTCCCGTCCGTCAAAGCCGGTCCCGCCCCGGCTCTCCTTGAGGGGTGGGGCTGCGGGGCGGTGCCGCTGCAGACTACAAGTCCCGGCGTGCTTTGCGCGGGGCGGCCGTGGCGGAGGGGGCCAGGAGGGCACAACGAGTTTGGAGGGCTCGGAGGTGGCGTACGGGAGGTACCGGGGAGGAGGGACGCTCAGGTGCGGGGGACATCCAGGACTGGAGGAGGATCTAGGAGTGCGGTCATCCGAATGGGTGGGCATTTGGGAGGGGAATCCATTTGGGGGGGCATCCAGATGTGGGGAAGGCATCCAGGACTGGAGGGAATCCAGTTGCATTGCCTGATGTTTCCACATCCCGCCTCTCTCCTCCTCCTGCTCTGCTCCCTGGCCCCTGCACTTCTTCAAGTTCAGAAGCAGCGAGAGTTCTTGCTTTTCTAAAACATTAATTGCTGTCCAAACTTGTCTTTTCCTGCATGGCTCATGCACTGTCCTCCCTTGGGGATCGCTCTGTCAACAGGCCTTGGGCTCAGGGGTAACTTCCATCACCGACTCTACCAAAATTCCCCCAAAAGTGGGGCTGGCAAAGGGGAATCTAAAATGGGCTGAAGTGGCGTGGACCAAGCCCAGGCAATGGCGGCCAGCAAAGCCTGACCAGCTGCACCACACTGCCCAGGCAGCCACGGGTCCCACCAGCTCAAGGTGACGGATTAGCAATGTGCAGTGCTGGAGACCAGGCAGGGATGAATGCATCAGTCCTCAGCCAGCTGAGACACAAGCTCTGAGCACCCCATGGGGTGTGAGGACCCTGCCACCTCTGGTTCTGGGGACAAGGGACCCTCCTGTGCTACAGTGAGCTGCATCTAGCAAGGCTGGGGGTGATGATCTGAGTCACTTTGGTGCTGCCAGCGTGGATCCATCTCCTCTCCTGTCATCCAAGGGCTCATCTGCTGCCTCGGAGCCTCAAGGTGTGAACTCCTCTGGGGGGGCCGGTTTTCATGAGGTGTTTGTATCTCTGCTGGTAAGGGGATCCATGCTCAGCCCTGCCCAGTTTGTTTTGTCTGCATGGCAGGGACTGAGCACAGCCCTCTCAGTCATCCCATCCCACATCTCAAAGAGGCCGGCTGACCCGGGTAAGAGGAAATAGCAGAAAAAAGCAAATTGAAATAGCAGATAAAGGCAGAATGAAACAGCAGATGTCCTGCTGACTCTATCTGAGCTGCTGCCGTCCCCAGGCACATTCCCTGGGGGCAGGGGCTTGGAGAATAAAGCCGGTGGAGAAACTCTCACAGAACAAGGGAAGTTGAAAGGGAGGACCTGGGCGTACCCAGGTTGCTCAGGAGAGAAAATCTATTCCTTCCATTGCTGTCCACCATTGGATCCAAAGTGGTGGGAAGAGGGTGGTACAAGGAGGATGGGCAGGAATCTCCTACATGTTGTTTCTCTTTTCTTAGCTCCTGGTTCTTAGTCCTGCTACTTGCCAACCCCAGAGCCCTGGTTTATGGCTCATTCAAGTGATTTTTCACCGCTTTGGTCTAAAGGTGAAAACAGAGCCCACACTGATGGGAAGCATCACGAGAGAGGAGCAGCGAAGAGATGGGCCTGGGGTTGTTCCAGGAGCTGACGGTAGCATGCTGCACGTGGGAGCAGCTCCTCTGGTCAACCTGTGCCGGTGCCTCACCACCCCTCACAGAGAAGAACTTCTGCGTAAGAGCTCATCTCAGTCTCCCCTCTGTCAGGTTAAAGCCATTCCCCCTTGGCCTGTCCCTACAGGCCCTTGCCCAAAGCCCCTCTCCAGGTTTCTTGTAGCCCCTTTAGGCACTGGAGCTGCTCTAAGGTCTCCCCTTAAGGAGCCTTCTCTTCTCCAGGCTGAAAAAGCCCAGCTCTCTCAGTCTGGCTCCAGAGCAGAGGTGCTCCAGCTGTGGTTTGATGTGTTTCAGTTCATGCCCATTGCCTCTTTCCTGTCTTTGTGTTATGGTGAGCTAGGAGATGCTGTAACTCAGATCTCTGATTTGAAGACCTGCAATTCTGTGTTGTCTATGTTCTGAGCAACCCTATCCAGGGGCTGTTCAGGTGTCCCTTTGCTTTTTGGGGGTATCCAAGCCCTCTGCAGTTGACAAGGGCTGCCTGCTCATTGGGTCAGACATCTCACCTGCTCTTTGACAGCCCTTCTGGAGCTGGTAGCACAGATACTGCCTGCATTGAGCTTGGGGGAACACTCTGAGGAATGTGGAGCAGAAATCCCTGAGCTGGCAGCATGCAAGTCTGCCTTTGTGTGGTGCTCTGAGCCTTGCAGCAGCTGCAAATCCAGATGGGATGAGTCTGGAGCTCAGCTTGGTCCAGCTACTTCATGTGATTCTCAATTCTGCTTCAAGAGCAGGGAACACTTTGCTGCTGTGAAGGTGTTCAAGCACTGGCCCAAGTTGTCCAGGGATGGAGTCTCCATCCTCAGAGATTCCCAAAAGCCCCTGGACATGATTCTTTCAGTGGTCCTGCTTGAGTGTGGGGGGTTTGGACCAGACAATCTTGAGAGAGCCCTTCCAGCCTCCATCAGTCTGAGATTCTGTGACGGTGTAATCAGCAGGCCTAAGCACAAGGACTAAATCACTAAGAGCTTCAGTTAAGCAAGAAGATAGTGTTGTGTCAGCACGATCGGGGCAGTAGGACAGCAACTCATTCATGTGCATGATGACAAAGCAAGAGACTTTCTTGCCTTACACTCCTGAGAGTGTAAGTCAGCATATGGATGGACTATACACACATGCAACACACCTTCTGTGGGCCTGATGGTGTAGTCACATGTACCAGCAGAACAAGGCACAGTCCAGCTGCAGGATCAGGGAAAACTCCCCAGACCACAACCAGTCTCCAGTGCAGTGTAATTACTGGGATTTCCTTCCAGCATTGTCACATGCTGTTCTGCTTAGGAAAGTGCTTCTCAAGGCAGAATTTCTCTCTAGGATGGAGTTTTGTATGCAGTGAATCACGTTTTCCTTCCCAAGCCCTGTCTGTGCCTGTGTGAAGAGGCATTTCAGGCTGTGCCAGCACTGGGAACCAGCAAGTGGAAGGAATAATAATAAGGAAACACAGTATTAAAAAAGGTCTGCAAGATCAGTCTCTATGACGTTTGGCAAAGGCTGCTTGTCTGCCACACAGGGTGTGTGGTAGGAATCAGAGAAGAGCTGAAAGCTTTAGCTACTTCTCATCCAAGGACTGATATGGATAATATGGATCTGAGAATAAATTAGAGCCACCACCTTATGAGCAGCCTCTTCCCTGAGGAAAGGCCAGTCTGTGCTGCTGTGGGAGATGATGCTGATCCCAACTTCTAATTACAGGGATGACATAAGTTCAAATGTTCCTGAGCAGGATGCCTGCTAAGTCATTGTAATGTCTCTGTGCACAATCGGAAAAGGGTGGGGGAAGACAGTTCCATAGCAGAGACTGGAAAGGAAGAGGAGAGACATGGCAAATGTCCAGCAGAAGAAACTCATAGGCTCAGATACCATCACGGACAAGGAGAAAGCAGAGTAGGAGCAGCAGTGAGACAGTTCAGGCACCAGTTCTGCATGACACGGGGGCTGTCACGTCTCACCTAGGCTGCTCAAGGTGTGGCAGAAGGTTCAGGCTCTCGGCTTTGAGGAGGAGCTCTTCCTCAGCTTGATATTTCACCACCCCCGGAGTAAGCCCTTAGTAAATAGACCAAACACCAGAATGTCTAAATACGCTTGGCAGGTTCCCAACAGGAAGGTCACATTTGCTGGTTCTCATGGCTCTGTGCTGTCCCGAAGGCTTTCAGGTCACTTGATCCCAAAGGACAGCCACAATTAGGACCATTGTGAGGGGTCTGGTCTCACAGAAAGAGTTTCGAAGCCAGGATATTAGAAACATTATTTTCACAAGACTGTTTCTCACAGCAGTTCACAAATCCAACTACACAGGTGTGGGAAGAAGCAGTGGGAATGTCATGTAGTATCTCCAGAAGAAACATGAGAGGGAGGTAAAGTGTAAATCTGCTCTGCTGAGCGCCAGGTAAGGATGGGTCTCCATGGCTCTGACTTAAGCTCCAGTGAGAATCATTTATTCAGCCCATTCCTCCACTAAATGGATCACAACCTGGAGTTATTCACACCTGGAGTGGAGAGAAAAACTTGGATATTGATATTCAAGAGAAGAAGATACTGTATTTGTAATACAGGAGTTTTAAGCACTTGATCACTAAGGACAAAGCTCTCTCCAGTTTCTGCATCCAGGGATGTCCCATCAGAGCCTGCAGTGGCAGATGGGGAGGGGGGAAGGAGCTTCTACCACCCTGGCTGTTTTCAGTGGTGTGCCCTTCTTTCCTGGACCAGGGTAACAGAAGGGGAGACTGCGATCTGGTGATGAGGCGCTGGCACAGGCTGCCCCGAGAAGCTGTGGCTGCCCCATCCCTGGCAGTGTTCAAGGCCAGGTTGGACAGGACTTGGAGCAACCTGGTCTAGTGGAAGGTGTCCCTGCCCGTGGCAGAGGGTTGGGACTGAATGAGCTTTAACACCCCTTCCAACCCAAACCAGTCTGGGATTCTAGGATCCTATTTGGGTAGCAGTGACCAGGTAATACTGCTTCCTTCATGATGGCCTTAAGAAAACTCTTAAGATCTTCGCAGCTCCTGTGTTTACCTGCTAAGGAATGTCTGGACCAAGCACCTGCCTACAGAGCTTCATTCTCTCCCAGTCAAGCTAGACTGAAGAGGCAGTGGCCATACCATGACAGGCTTTAAGCAGCTACACACGAACCAAATGTATCTGCCCAGGGATGTCTAAAGTTGGCTGGGCCATAACCCTTTCCCCTCTGTGACAGCTTAAAGTACAGGGATGAGGCATGGGGCTGGGGTAGGAAACTCTTATCCTGCCAGTGGAAGTGCTGACTGGAGACTCCTAAAGGCCAGGGCACCTTGCTGTGGCTCCTTGCCCTCCTCCACCCACTCACACAGGAGCACAGGTCACCCTGTGGGGCTGAGCACTGCAGCCACAGCACATCCTTCTCTTCCTTCTCTGTCCTTGGCTCCTGGGGCAGACAGAGGAAAGGGGGCAGGATCCAGCACCCCTCTCACCTGCCAGTTAATGCAGCCATGTCAGTGTGCAAAGCAGCAGCAGGTACAGCGACACCACATTGTTGTTTCAGTTGGGGCAAGAGGAGCTGCAGACCTGTGAAAGTCTACTTTTGGGTAATGACTGTATGGAACTGTACACAACAATGTATGCAGTGGGACCTCACACTCTCCCAGGACAGGGAATAGAAGATTCCCCTCAAAATGAGCACACAACAAGACCAGGACAAGGGAAAGCCGAGCCCTTCTGCATTGTGGAGATAGATAGTATCCAAACCAGGAAAACTCTCCTAAGAGAAATGTGTCTGTAGTTTCAGGGAAGGAAGTACCTTTAAATGCCTCCTATCTGAGGTAACTTTAAAAGCTCCTTGACTTCAAAGTGAAGAAGATGAGGCACCACAGGGCAAGGCTTTCATCTGAGAAGTAGGGGATGTTCTGACCCTGTGAGGATGCGCAGCACAGACTTCCCTGAGCTGGTTGTGCTGCTGCTTCAGCAGACTCATCAGCCAGAGCTGGGCCCAGCAAAGTTCTGTTTGCCTTACATTGCGACCTGCCAGAGCCCAGAGCTCCCAGATACCACAGCTCACTACCATATAAAGCCTGGGCAGCTTGGGGGCTGAGGCTGCGTGCTCGATTTGGCTCACCCCAAACCACTGTTTGCTTTTGAATAAAAGTAGATGAAACCATACATGCACAAACACATAACAAGCTGTTTCTGAGCCTCCAGCCCTGCTGTTTCTATGCTTAAAACCTCCCCTGGTGCTGCAGAGGGGGTGAATCCAAGCCCACCCAAAAGGAAAAGAATAAATGTCCATGAACCCAGATAATGCTGCTGTGCAGTTTTCAGTGTGTGACTCTACAAGCTGATCCTCCATCTCGGGTTTGATCAGCGGGCTTGAAGGCTGGAGTATAAAATGGTCCAAAATCCCTTTTGGCAGAATGCACTTCGGAGTTGTGGCTTTGAACCACTGAACCAGCTGTTTTAATATGGCCCCATGAGCTTACATGGAAAGATACACACTTCATCACCCCGCTCAGGAGGTACCTCCTTGATGACACCGAACGCTGGTTCCATGATGGGTTTAACCTTTTGCTTCAAAAATAAGCATTACCATATGACATGAACACAGTGTAGGGGAAAAGGAAAGTTGAAAAATAACATCTAAAAATACCTGACTTTAAAAATTTAGCCCCTCCAGGTTACCAAAGTCTAATTAAGGGGATGTAGCAGTTGCTGGCTCTGAGATGCCTTTGGTCCAAAAGCATAAGGATTCAATTTCTTTGTCTGACCATGTCTTTCAAGCTCTTTTGCTGTCTTTACTCCTGCTTCTCTCCTTTGTGTTTCCAAGGGTAGATGAGCTCTCCCAGGAACAGCTTCTTGCAGAGAGATGTCCAGGAATCCTTGGGGTAACAGCTGTAGGTTGGCAGCCTGTATGTCTGTACCACACTGCCATATGACAGAGGGTTGATCTGCAAGGAGAAGGAAGAGGGGTAGCAGCAGTGAGAATGTGGTGTAGCAAGATACACAGGCAGCTGATGAGGGCAAGTGTAACTTTCGTGTAGCACTGGCCTCTTAAAACATCAATACTGCTACTCACGAAGTGTCAGAATCCCTCTCTGTCTAGCTAAAGCTGTATAGCCTTGTACAGCGTCCTGAAACATGAACAAATAAAGCTTGGCAAAGGAGTATTGTTGGAATAATTTTCCAGCAGAGAAGCAGGCATGAGCAGCAGTACGATTTGGGAGTGATGCTCGTTACAGGAGGGACCAGAACTGTCACTTTTTGAGTTAGGAGGTTGCAGAAGGTGGGGGGATGGAGACCTCCCACCACCAGCAGCAACACTCCACTGGGGTGCATCACAGCTCTTAGGAAGTCCTCTAGAACATGCCAGTTAAGCCGTAGCTCTTACGAACCTACTGCTTCAATGTGCCCTCAGCCCACAGCTATGCTTCAAGTTACCCCTGGTATCATCATATATCCTCCCCATGGAATGGAGTCCAGGCAGACAGGATCCATACCATGCAATGCCACTTTAAGGCTCCTTGACTGAGTTAATCTTAAATTTTATGTCAACCACCATCCCAAGAATAACCATGTCTGGAGTCTCTGCCTACAAACCCCCATGGCCTCTGATTATCATCACAAAGTTGCTGTATTGACCTTCAGAAGCTGGGGGAGGCACGCAGAAGTGTTACCTAGACAAGGGGAGACAGAAGCACGTCAGATGTGGGAAAACACTACAGTGAAGCACTTCAGGGTAGTCCAGAGGATTGAGCCACTCTGGTTAACATCTGATGCATGAAAGGGATGCACAGCAATAGACTGTCTCCAAAAAGTAAACAGATTACACAGAAATGGTGGGTTGCAGAAAACAGCCCATGAGAGATTGCAAAGTGAGACTTACAGCGCTAGAGGAAGCTTGGACAGGGAGGAGAAATTGAAGGATATCCTCCTCTAGTGAAAGGGCTCAGCTATGCTGGACCCAACCAAGCAGCTGCGTGAAAGGTCTATAATTCACAGTAGGCAATCCAGCCACAAAAACGAAAGACAGACAGCAAAATCCAGGCAGACAGTCACTACTTTGGCAATAGCTGAATATTTCTTCAGTCCACTGAAGAGCAACCAGTTTTCTGGGAGTTTGCCTGTGCCACCAGCTTGCTCCAGCTATCTGGTGCTCATGGAGCAGGGGGATGAACTCACAGAGCCTGCAAAGGCAATGCTCTGGGAAAGGGTGATGAAGCAAGATGTCATTAGAATATTATGGATGTCATTATGGGACATTCTGCATGGCTGCAATTGACCTCATGCATTGTGGTCATAGACAGGTAGCACCAAAAAGTGAAAAAGAATAGAAAAAACCAGAAAAAGACCAAAGAAACTTGTCCCTAAACCAAACAACAGTAAAATCTGAAAACTATTTTTGCCTGTTTCCTCACCTGTAGGCAAACCAGGCTGTTTTAAGTGCAAACATGCTGGGGGAGGATAGGAACTGCTGCTCTACAAAGGAGATACACAGTATGTGTTCCTTTAACTATCAGCTACCTGGCCTGGAAGGTTTGGACACAACATTTCTCCTTGAAAACCACTCCAAGGCAGACTGGTGATACTGTTGCCGATGGAGAAGTAACAAGAGATGGTTTTATACCCAGAACAATGTATATGTTTGCATCCCTCATTATAAATGCAAACAGGCAAAAGAAAAAGCAACCATTTATTAGCCAAGTGGCAATATCAATTTATTTTATGCCATTTCTATAGTCCAAAGCTATAATATAACCCTGATATAATAGACATCCTTTGTTCTATAATGGGGCTGTTCCCTTTGCATTTCCTCCTTCATTTTCAAAGCAACTGCAGAAGAATCTAGAAAAAGCTATTACAGATGACTCAAACTCGTCATGTCTTCTCACTGGGCTACCAGTTCACTTGAGACACACTGCCAGGCAATCTTCTTCTTGCACACCAAAATAAATGATTTTAAACACTACTGAGAACACTGAGCTATGGAAGACTTCCTAGACAAAATGAAGGAGCACTTGGAAAGGAAATATCATCCTCTGCCTCAAAAACAGCATTAATGATTTCTAATCCATTACCAGCACCCAAAGGACAGTTGTGAATGTATCAGTCACCTATAGCTTGAATCATTTGGGGCATTGATGGCTTGGCCTCGCAAACGAAGATTTGGGAAGGGCTTTACCCACACTTACAACAAGCGCAATGATGACTAAAAGGGCAATGTGGGATAGGCAAATCCAGTTGGAAAAAAGGATGCTTGGTCATTCAGGATGTTTCAGAACAAGACTGTCATCTCCTGGGTCAATGCTGAGTGACCAACATCCTGAACTGCCTGCATGCAGGGTTGGGTCCGCAGCTTCCAGTGCACCTTATCACCTGCCATTTCGTCCCTCACCTGTTGCTACAGGGCTTTGCAAGTGTGAGTAAACAGTTCCATGCAAACAGCCTTCCTGCCATTAAGCATGGCTCCAGAGAGCCACCATATGGGCAGGGGACAAAGCCACTGCAAAACTTCTAGAGGGGAACATCATTATGTACCAGAAATAAGGATTTTAGCCTATTGTTTAAAAATATGCTCTTCAGATTGTCCTCTCACAAGACCCATGAGAAAGTTCAGCAGGGTTTCTGACACAAACCCATTTTTCATTTTCACCAGTGCAAAGAGAGAATAAAGTGCCTTTACTGACTCTCTGCTCATTATTATTTCAACAGAAGGCCTAGAGAGACATCAACTAAAGCACTTCACCTCTTGAGATGATGACTTATGCTATATTCTAGATAGCAAATGGATCTTTCTGCAGTGGTCCAAGGAAAATTCATCATGTTCCTATGACTCACTGGCTCTGCTCTCTAAGCTGTGATCTTTTTCCTCTGCAGAAGCTACCCACATCATTTCACAAACACACAGATGCCAAATTCTCTGCTCAGCAGCTCCTGTGCCTCGTCTTTGGTGTCTGGTTTCCTTTTTCTGGAGTCTTTTGGCCATGGAGGAAGGCAGATTTTGGTTCTCATACCACTATCCTACCCAAAGACAGGAACTGGGAAGACAACATGCTTGGGAAAGGCTCGTTTTGCCCTAGAAGACATCTGTTGAAGGAATTCCCTTTTGAATTGCTGCTAGCTGGTGTGCTGCTTCCATGCTAACCTGACCTCTGCTGAAACAGGGCTGGACGGGGGATGGAGAAAGAAAAAGAACTAGTAACAGTTAATTCCTTCCCACACACACCCCAGCTATAAATTCTATACACCCCTTGCAGCCTCTCCTCCTGGGATGCAAAGAGCAAGAACAGCAACCCTGTGGCATTGTGCAAAGTCAGGAAATGGAACCTCACAATGAGAATTTCACTGCTGCCATCACATCATTTCTTTCCTTTAGCATCTCTGGTGATAGAGCATGGAAATGGGAGGTTACGAAAGCACAGGTAAGCTTTTCCCATGCTCCTTGCCAGAGCAGCTAAGGAAAACAACAGGAGGCCCTTTCCTCTATTGTCTCATCCAGGCACTCATCCTGCCAGCATCACGGAGCAGCTAAGGCCTTTAAGCACATTTGGAGGGGAAGACCTTTTACTAGTCCTTCATTCTGCATGGCTTAGCTGCTGCCTTTTACTTCTCTCAGTGTTCAGCAATTATTAAGATGAAACTGCACAGAGCCAGGAAGGAAGGTGATAACTACAAGAAGTCTTAATTCCAGCAGTAACACAGTACCATGTCTCTCTTTTACATCTCCTTTCACACCATGCAGGACTCTCTAAACTAAGGTCTCAAGCAGGGTATTAGAAAGAACAGAAAGCAGCAACCAGTCATTGCAATGTGAAATGTATTTCCCTTGTTTCAGCATTTTACAGCTGAAATATTTAAGTGGAGAATTTCAGTGGGGCCAGTTTCAGAACTGCTACAGAAGGGAGAAGGACCTTGGGGATGGTCTGAGTGAAGCCTGCAGCAGGGAATGGCACAAGGGTACACGTGGCTTACCTGCATAAGGAGGCGAAGAGGTTTTCCATCCTGCTGCTCAAGGACTCTGAACTTCACACCAGCTGAAATGAAATAAAACAAGGAGACCAAATCCATGCTTGGAGGAAAGATCATGCCATTTGCTGCTTAGCTCTGCTGGCTGAGCACTGATTTCCTAGAAATGGAGCCTTCAGCCTCTCTTGATTTGTGAACCCTTATACAATTTTCAGCAGAAAGCACAGATCCTCTTTACAGTGGTTTTAAGCAAGACAAATTATGTGTTTCTCCATTAAAAGCAGCTTGAAAACACAGTCCTAAAGCTAGGACAAAGCCTAAAAATCAGCCAGCCAGGCCTAATGATGACAAAAGGACGGGAAAAACCTTTCTCTTTTCCCGAACTTCTATATGAATGGGATCTCCACATAGACAGAAGGCAGAGAACTTGCCTTGAACTTGTGCTCATGTGGATACAGCACGTGAGCAAATCTCTCCCTCTTTCAGACTGAGGGAGGAAATGAACGGCCTAGAGGCATTAAAACCAGCTCAAAGCAATCACTATTAATCCCAGCATTCAGATGTTTTTAACATGCTAACAACCCTATCAACATCACATTTATATTTCCTCTTGTATTTGCTACATTCCCAACACTGTAAAGATCAATAGGAAAGCTTTGGATTCCAGCAGTGATACAGAACACATGAACATTTAATACAGTGTTTCAAAGGTTACAGCTAGGACTAGAGAGGAATTTTGCTTTGCAAGGTCTCAAACTCCTTCACAGAAGTAAACCCAATCCATCTTCTGCAAACCTGAACCAATGTGTCCCTATTGTTCCTTTCTACAGGTAAGACGATGAGGCAAGAGTAATGAAGTGATCTGCATCAGATCAAACAGTGGCTCAGGAGTACACATAGAAACAAAACTGTGTGTGAGCCCTATTGCTATAGTATCTATGTAAACTCTTCCATATCTAAAGCCCAAACTTCTTATCATTTTCTTCAAGCTTCGAATTAATTAAAACCATACAGTTTACTCCTGGGAGAGAATGCTCTTGTCCAGCAGAGAGATCTGGTTTAAACCCTCTCCCCACATCATAAAGCGTTTTCTGTATAAGAGAGGAAGAATTTATCTGCATTCTGCTGCACCATATTGAAACATGGGCTTCCATAGTGGTTTCAGAAAGATGTTTGAGTACCCTGGGTCTCAATAAGCAAATATGCTGGATGATAAAAAGTGTTGAAGGTGATTAATTGAGTTTTGGCTAAGAGGAAGTGTCTAACCCATTCCAGCAACTACTCTTCAGGCAGGTAGTGTGTCACAGAGAGACAAAAACAAGTGGGCACTGAAGTTTCAGGTCCATCAGAGCAGAAAACCTTGCTTCTGTCAAGGCCACACACTTCCCTTCTAGAGCTGAAAGTCAACAATCTCTTAAGATTATTTAATTGTTCAAGAGTCTTAAACTTCTAAGAAAATACATGCACAAAAATGCTACAAATTCAGTTTAGAACAACCTGTGGATTACTACAAAGCTCAGGAGTCTGCACAGAAAAAGCAGGAAAGCTCAGTATACTGCAGATCCCTCTAAGAGAGAGGAGTCCTAAACTATTCCATGATTGCTATCCAGCTCCAGAGCTCAGGGTTCTGCTTCTTCTGTACACAGGAGAGGTCAGGAAATTAACCCATTTGCTTTGTTTCACGTGTCAGTGCACTAAAGCAAGCTCGCTGGTTGTTTGGACTCCAGTAATCATGGAGACACCACCAGGACAGGTCCTACAGAACCATGGCAAAACTGGCCCCCAAATCTGTGATGTCTACCCATGCCAACCAGGGTGCCATCCTTTGAGCTGCATAGCTCAGAACTTTTGCAGAGAGGACATCAGCTTTGATATATGTGCAAAAGGCTTTTCAAAGTCCAAAGTATTTCACTTCACATGTGTGGAAAGAAAGTGTGGATTTTGTTTCTGGCATGTGGATTGATCACTCACCTGTCCTGGCCCAGGCTTCAGCAATGTAATTTTGTCAATTCAAAAACTGACTCAAAGAACTTGGAGGCCACATGCCATGACTGAACCGAGTTGAACTTAAACACTGCAGTAACCCCCTGCTGCTGGGAAAAACTATCCATTCATGTCAGCAGAATCATCTTAACAGTGCCTGTAAAATCAGCTGCCATAACATATGCCAGAGCATGACTGATCCAAGTTCTGAGTCTGAACAGGGAGGCAAAACCTCGGCAGTGAGGACATCAAGTGATGTGCAGTCTCTAAAGTCCTTTGAATGTGATTCAACTACTCCATCTGTTACCACTGCAGTGCCATGTTTCTGGGGCAGGAACACAGGCTGCAGACATTCTGAGAGATGCCTCCTCCTCCTGCAGTGTTCTCCCTTCAAATGTTTGAGGACCCAACAAAGAAAGTAAGTCAGGCAACAAACTCAACTGAGAAGACAATCCTTTGTCTGGCTGGAGGCTTACTACCCTGCAGTAGGTAGGTGGCTGATCTAAGACCGATGGGAATATACAGCCTTACATCTCTCAGTGGCAACAAGACTTCCTTCTACCCTACAACCTGCTGTTTAATGAGACAGTTGTCTTCAGCAATATTTCCTTTTCTCCAAGATGGCCCTGAAGGGTTAAGAAGTTTCTGCCAGGAAATTCATAGGAACCTGCTGAAAGCACACATGGAAAAGCAACTGAACTAGTAACATGGCTCAGCTATTCCATCCCAAAAATCAAGCCTGGCACTTCTCCGACTAGTCTGTATTTAGTGATGATCAAGCTCTCAAATTTTAAATTCTTGCTCCATGCTCTTTAAATGGATGTGAGATAATAATACAGTGCTTGAATTTCACTAGATTAACCAGTTAAACCCATTCAAAAAGGACCCTTTACTCTGGTGGCAACCATGGTTGATGTTTACCAAAAGTGGAAAAAAAATTACTGTTTTCAAAACGGTGACAGATTAGAACCAAAAAGAGAACAATTATCTGAAAACTGTAAAGAGCTCTGAAGTCAATCCAAACCCCTCAGCTCAGGACTTCTGTTAGTCAAGCCAGCACAGTGCTGAAGCTGTTCTACTGATTCACAGCCACTGTAGATTCAGCCCTCTGAAACAGCAGATTTTCCAAGTGGTTTTGTAATTTGACTTGTTTCAGAGCCCAAACCCCAAGATAAACAGCATGTTTAACCTCAAAACTTTAACCTGACCCACTACTCTAGAACTGGAATTAAAAGATGAACTCATTTATACTGTGCTTGTTTGGATGGGACTTTCAGCTGCCACAGGCTATGTAAAGGTGCTCTAGATTCTGCTTTAGCATCACATTTCTTGCCACTGTCCTCATCCTGCTCCTTGCAGGAGTTATTAATAGTATGGATAATTGCATGACTGGTCTAGTGGAAGGTGTCCCTGCCTGTGGCAGGGGGTTGGAACTGGTTGAGCTTTAAGGTCCCTTCCAACCCAAACCAATCTGTGATTCTATGACTTGATCGTTAGGTTCTTTCCTGCCCTCCCTGTATCTTTCTATTCAGAAGCTACCCACTGCTTCAATACTTTGATCCACTGCATCAGAATAAAGTGCATAATGTAAAACCCTTGAAGTTCTGCATGTGCACTGCTGAAGGACTTACCTGCGAGTCTGTAGGATCTGCAGAGCCGAAGGAGGATTGAATAAAGAGGCAGAGAGTCAATCAAGTCCACCAGCAAGTGTATGAGGCCTTGCACAATCACCACCAGCAAACGGAGCTGCAGAGAAAGAGTTTAGTAAGAAACTCTAGGACAAACAGGAGATGAAGCAGTTGCAAATTGGATGCTGGAGAGGGACTCTTCATCAGGGACTATAGCAATAGGACAAGGGGTAATGGGTTTAAACTTAAACAGGGGAAGTTTAGATTAGACATAAAGAAGAAGTTCTTGCCTGTGAGGGTGCTGAGGCGCTGGCACAGGGTGCCCAGAGAAGCTGTGGCAGCCCCATCCCTGGCAGTGTTCAAGGCCAGGTTGGACAGGGCTTGAAGCAACCTGGTCTAGTGGAAGGTGTCCCTGCCCATGGCAGGAGGTTGGAACTGGATGAGCTTTAAGTTCCCTTCCCACCTAAACCATTCTATGAAATTCAAAAGCTGATGTGCAGTCTGACATTGTTGAATGCTAAGATAAATGTCCTGTGGTAAGCAAAAGCCTCCCAAAGTGGGTTGGATGTCTGGAAGTGCTGGGCTGCCAAACCCTGCACAAGGTTCCTTGACAACCTTAGCTGAAGGGTTTAACTGGAACAAAGCTCTTATGGCTGTAGAGGCTGTGACTTGCAAGAACATGAGAGTTAATCCGCTTCCAATGGTCATAGTCTGAAAGGGAGAATTCAGGCTTCCATTACTAGTCACCTCCATCACTGTGTGCCAGTGAATGTTAATTCTCTCTCTAACACTGAACTGAAGCAGCTTATTTCTGCCTGAAGAAATCCCATGTAGAGCATCTAAGCAAGAGCACAGCAGCCAGAAATTAGCTTCCTCCTCAGTGTGTTCTGTCCCCTGAGTAAAGCAACTCCTTTTGTCAGACTGCATTTACTTTTGCTGCCAAGCTCATCTGAAAAGAGAGGGCTTAAAAAAGGGCTTTAAAACCATGTGATGGCCACTGTCTGTGGAAAATTTTGCTCTAGGCACGCCTCAGAGAGGAGCGGTCATACTGGGGGAAGATGAGAAAACTAAAGAAGCCCAACCCTCTGAGCAAAGCCTGGCTGAAAGCATTTAACAGAGCCAGTTAATTCCCTGAAAAAAGAAAGCTCTGGATCAAACTAGATGGGCCATCACCCCAGACATGGGATGGATTAATGATTTCCAAGTGAAAGAACAGCTTGTCCCACTGACCAGGATTTGTTGGGAATTCCCTTTGTAGAAACAGAAACACATATCCTGAATTCCACTTGCTTGGCCTACATAGGCTGTGTAAGAAGCCTTCCTGGGATACCCAGACAAATTTATATCCTTTTTGGGGATGACAATAAATGACAAGGAAACCCTTATTTTAAGATCTCAGAAGACAGCATATGATTAGCTTCAAGGGTTAAATCTTACCAGGGTAAACACCAAATAATAGAGTGCAGTTGTAGGCAGGAGGAACAGCAGGATTGTGAACAGCAAAGTGCCAATAAATAACTAGGAAAAAAAAAGAAACACAATTATTAGAGAGCAATGGCAAAATAATAAAAAAGAGAAATAGAAGAAGAAGGAAACTGATGTAAGGAAAGCTTGCAAGGCTCCTTCACATGTTTTTTTCCTCCCTATGTGAATAACGCTGTTACCTTAGAATCATAGAATCATAGAATAGTTAGGGTTGGAAAGGACCTTAAGATCATCTAGTTCCAATCCCCCTGCCATGGGTAGGGACACCTCACACTAAACCATGTCACCCAAGGCTCTGTCCAACCTCGCCTTGAACACCGCCAGGAATGAAGCATTCACAACTTCCTTGGCCAACCCATTCCAGTGCCTCATCACCCTTATAGTGAAGAACTTCCTCCTTATATCTAACCTGAACTTCCCCTGTTTAAGTTTGAACCCCTTACCCCTTCTCCTATCACTGCAGTCCCTAGTGAACAGTCGCTCCCCAGCATCCCTATAGGGTCCCTTCAGATACTGGAAAGCTGCTATGAGGTCTCAACGCAGCCTTCTCTTCTCCAGGCTGAACAGCCCCAACTTTCTCAGCCTATCTTCATATGGGAGGTGCTTCAGTCCCCTGATCATCCTCGTGGCCCTCCTCTGGGAGGAGAATATTTTCAGTACTACTTCTCTCACTGGGCCTTTTTAGAAGGCTCCCTATGTTTGGAGTATGTTTGGAAAGATAAATAAGCTGGATTCTGATTTTTTCCTTTACACACAATACTCAAGGTTTCCTATTTCAGGCCAGCTTCCTTAGGAAACAAGACTTAAATTTGTCCACTCCCTATCCCGTGAGCTTTAGAGCCATTGCTCAGTTTTTACCAAACAAGTGTGTAAGGGTACAAAGGAGTAGAAATTTGGTAGGGTATTTTGTGGGGAACTGAGACGTACTTTTGTTCCTCCTTGCTCGTTAGACCCTGTCCCGCAGGGGAAAAAGGGTACTAGGACTGGCTCCCTGAAATGCCTGTACACCAATGCACGCAGCATGGGGAATAAACAGGAGGAGTTAGAAGTCTGTGTGCGGGCTAAAGGTTATGATCTAGTGGCGATTACAGAGACATGGTGGGACAGTTCACATGACTGGAATGTGGTCATGGATGGCTATGTCCTTTTTAGGAAAGATAGGTCAGCAAAGCGAGGTGGTGGAGTTGCTCTTTACGTGAGAGAGCAACTAGAATGTATTGAGTTCTGTCCGGGGTCGGATGAGGAGCAAGTGGAATGTCTGTGGGTACGAATCAAGGGGCTGACTGGCACGGGTGATACAGTTGTGGGGGTCTATTACAGACCTCCTGATCAGGACGAAGGAGTTGATGAGGCTTTCTACAGGCAACTGGAAGTAGCCTCGCGACTACATGCCTTAGTCGTCGTGGGGGACTTTAATTACCCCGATATTTGCTGGAAGACTCACACAGCCAGTCATTCACAGTCTAGGAGGTTCCTCGAGTGCATTGATGATAATTTCTTAATGCAAATGGTGGACGTACCAACTAGGGGAGCAGCGCTGCTAGATTTAGTACTCGCCAACAAGGAGGGTTTGGTCGAAGTGGTGACGGTCAATGGCAGCCTTGGCTGCAGTGACCATGAGATGGTGGAGTTTAGGATCCTGTGTGGGAGGAATAGAATACCTAGCAAAGCCACAGTTCTAGATTTCCGAAGGGCCAACTTTGGCCTCTTCAGTCAACTGCTAAGGGAAGTCTCATGGGAAAGTGTACTAGGCGGTAAAGGGGCTCAAGATAGTTGGTTAGCATTCAAGGACCGCTTCTTCCAAGCTCAGGATCGGAGCGTCCCAATGAGTAGGAAGTCAAGTAAGGGATCTAGGAGACCGGCGTGGTTAAACAAGGAGCTGCTGGGCAAACTCAAGTGGAAAAGGAGAATCTATGGATTATGGAAGGAGGGGCTGGCCGCTTGGGAGGAATATAGGACAGTTGTTAGAGGATGTAGGGAGGCAATTAGGACAGCTAAGGCCTCCTTGGAACTCAATCTTGCTAGTCGGGTTAAAGACAATAGAAAGGGCTTCTTCAAATACATAGCAAATAAAACTAAAACAAGAGGCAATATAGGCCCACTGCTGAACGAAGTGGGTACCCTGGAGACAGAGGATATAAAGAAGGCAGAGGTGCTGAATGCCTTCTTTGCCTCTGTCTTTACTCCTGCAGACTCTCCCCGAGGGCCCCGGATTTCTATAGCCCCAGAAGGAGTCAGGACAAAGGAGGAGTTTGCTTTGGTAGATGAGGATTGGGTTAGGGATCAGCTATGCAAACTAGACATCTGTAAATCGATGGGTCCGGATGGAATGCACCCACGGGTGCTGAGGGAGCTGGCGGAGGTCATTGCTAGGCCACTTTCCATCATCTTTGGTAAGTCGTGGGAAATGGGCGAGGTGCCTGAGGATTGGCGGATGGCAAAGGTCACACCAATCTATAAGAAGGGCAAGAAGGAGGACCCGGGTAATTATAGACCGGTCAGCCTTACCTCCATCCCTGGAAAGATGATGGAACAACTTATTCTTGACTCCATCACTAGGCATATCAAGGATGAGGGGGTCATTAAGAACAGCCAACATGGTTTTATGAGGGGGAAGTCATGTATGACCAACCTTATAGCCTTCTATGAGGAAGTGACTAGGTGGAGGGATGATGGTAGAGCGGTAGATGTAGTTTTTCTTGATTTCAGTAAGGCATTTGATACTGTCTCCCACAGCATCCTCATAGATAAGCTAAGGAAGTGTGGGCTTGACGATCAAGTAGTGAGGTGGATCGAGAACTGGTTGAAAGGAAGAAGGCAGAGAGTTGTGGTCAATGGCGCAGAATCTAGCTGGAGGTCTGTGACTAGTGGAGTCCCTCAGGGGTCGGTGCTGGGACCGGTGCTGTTTAATATTTTCATCAATGACCTGGATGAGGGAACTGAGTGCACCCTCAGCAAGTTTGCTGATGACACAAAACTGGGAGGAGTGGCTGACACACCAGAGGACTGTGCTGCCATTCAGCGAGACCTGGACAGGCTGGAGAGTTGGGTGGGGAGAAACTTGATGAAATTTAACAAGGGCAAGTGTAGAGTCTTGCATCTGGGGAAGAACAACCCCATGTACCAGTACAGGTTGGGGGTTGACCTGCTGGAAAGTAGTGAAGGGGAAAGGGACCTGGGGGTCCTGGTGGATAGGAGGATGACCATGAGCCAGCAATGTGCTCTTGTGGCCAAGAAGGCAAATGGCATCTTAGGGTGCATTAGAAAGGGAGTGGTTAGTAGGTCAAGAGAGGTTCTCCTCCCCCTCTACTCAGCCTTGGTGAGGCCGCATCTGGAATATTGCGTCCAGTTCTGGGCCCCTCTGTTCAAGAAGGACAGGGAATTGCTTGAAGGAGTCCAGCGCAGAGCCACAAAGATGATTAAGGGAGTGGAACATCTCCCTTATGAGGAGAGGCTGAGGGAGCTGGGTCTCTTTAGCTTGCAAAAGAGGAGACTGAGGGGTGACCTCATCAATGTTTACAAATATGTGAAGGGTAGGTGTCAGGATGATGGAGCTAGGCTTTTTTCAGTGATATCCAGTGATAGGACAAGGGGCAGTGGGTGTAAACTGGAGCATAGGAAGTTCCACGTTAACATCAGGAAGAACTTCTTTACTGTGAGAGTGACAGAGCACTGGAACAGGTTGCCCAGGGGGGTTGTGGAGTCTCCTACACTGGAGATATTCAAGGCCCGCCTGGACAAGTTCCTGTGTGATGTACTGTAGGTTACCCTGCTCTTGCAGGGGGGTTGGACTAGATGATCTTTTTAGGTCCCTTCCAACCCTTGGGATTCTGTGATTCTGTGAAAAGCTGACAAAGTTTGGTTGCTAAATACTGTCAGCAGTAGGAGTTCTGTCTCTTTCAATGACGGATACTGGGAGAGAGAAAAAAGCTGGAGCTACTGGGATGGGAGAAGCAGCATTTTGAAGACGAAGGAGAAAAATCCCTAGGAAAGCAGGTGTCATGAGCTCTTTTTTTAACCAGAGTTATTTTTACTCTGGGACAGCCCAGTTGGCATAAGTCTAGCTAATTCCAACTAGGAGAAATGCAGATTTATGACAAATAGGGATCTGACTCTTCAGTTTTCAGTCACCTCTTCCAGAACAGAGACCACAGGAACACAGGGCACTGAAAACAAACAGATCATGCTCATGGTATATTAGGAAAGAAAATAATCCAGAGAGCCATGCCACAGAGGTGGATCAACATCCAGGCTTCACACATGTAACCAAAAATAGATCACAACCCAACCTTTTCCCTTCCCAGCAGTTGCTCCTCCTTCCTCTGTCACTCCACTACAGTTTATTAACATTTCCAAAAGTCTTTTAAGGTCTGCTTTGAATGTCTCCTCCCAGCCAGGACAACGACATCATTCCCACTGGCCTCCAGAGTAGCAGGATGAAGCCTGAAGTGCCAAACCAATTCTCCTCAAAGAACACATGGACCAAGCACTGACGCAAACTGTGTTCCTGGCACAGTTTGGATTTTCATCACCAAAGAGACAAAAAAACCAGCTCCTCCACTGTGGTGTGAGAAGCTTGAATGGAGCAAGAGGCTCTGGCCCTGGAAGTTACCAAATATTATAGTATTATTTTAGTGATGTTTGCAACTGCTGGCATGGAGCAATTGAGGCTTTGCTGAACTCTTACTTGGCATTTCAGAAATTAAACAGAGCTCACAGCATTTGGCAAAATCCTACCTCTGCTGCTCAAGTGAGAATGTGTGGGCCCGGCTCCAGCACAACGTGAATGGAATGGGGCCTTTGAACAGACACGCTGGCACTTCTGTTACTGTGGCAACACTGCTGGGCTCCACTTGTACACTGCTCCCTCCAAAGAAACCATTCCCTGCTCCCAAGCTGTGAGCATCTGCAGCACCACAGCGCACCAGGGTGCCTGAAGGTGCTCAGCACTTGCTAGAATTAGGTCCCCTGAACAGGCAGAGCAGTGCAGGGCTTGCTGCAGAGCTGCACAGCACAAGCGTTTGGTTGAAGCTGTGTGTTCAGCTCTGGGACAGCCACACAAAAGGAACATGGAGTTGGAGTGAGCCCAGAGGAGGCCATGGAGATGCTGCAAGGGCTGGAGCAGCATTGCTGTGGAGCCAGGCTGAGAGAGCTGGGCTGGTTCAGCCTGGAGAAGAGAAGGCTCCTTAAGGGGAGACCTTAGAGCAGCTCCAGTGCCTAAAGGGGCTATAAGAAACCTGGAGAGGTGCTTTGGACAAGGGCCTATAGGGATAGGACAAGGGGGAATGGCTTTAAGCTGACAGAGGGGAGATTCAGATGAGCTCTTAGGCAGAAGCTCTTCCCTGTAAGAGTGCTGAGGCACTGGCACAGGTTGCCCAGAGAAGCTGTGGCTGCCCCATCCCTAGCAGTGTTCAAGGCTGGGTTGGACAGGGCTTGGAGTAACCTGGTCTAGTGGAAGGTGTCCCTGCCCGTGGCAGGGGATTGGAACTGGATGAGCTTTAAGTCCCTTCCAACCCAAACCAGTCTGGGATCCTATGAAGATCCACAGATGCAGAGTGCTTGTTCTGGGCATCACAAAGCGTCCTGTGGCTCCTGTCTCACCATTACCTGAGGTAGGATAGGATTGTACTGCCCATGGGCAGCACCCTGCAGCAAGCCTGTGGTGCTGCAGCACTACCTGGTCCAAGTCGTAGGAGCAGGAATCCACCCGCTGCCGAAGGACGTTCCACTTCTTCCCACGGAACAAGCGCCAGAGCGATGACAGGCCGTAAATCTTCAGGCAGTAGAGCCTGAGCAAAGAGAAGATGCTGAGCACCAATGCTGAGAGCTACTGAGCTTCCACACAAACCAGCTCTCATCACTGCACCCAATGGCCACCTGCTTACCAGCACTGCAGTACTTGGGGCAGTAAAAGAAATCATGCCAAGAATGACACACATCAAATACTAATGGCTCAGTCAACTGTGTTTTGCTGCCCCTGGCACGGGCAGAGCAGGTTACTGCAGACAGTTCTGGACCACTGGAAGACAATGGCCACGCCATGCCCCAGGCTGCATAAAGGTTCTCCCCAGCGTGGCCCCTATAAGCAGCAGCAACCACCAGCCCCATGCCACCACCTCCCCACAGCAAAGGAAGCAGCTGCTTATTCCTCTGAGGTCACCTCTGTCTCTGCAGTTTATGTCTGCCCCGTTCCCTTTGCTTCACACCCCTGCCATGGCAGGAGTGGTGAAGGTCTTACCCCACACCTGAGTCAACCCAATTCAATTTTGCATCCTCAGCACTGAGGACTGGAGCCCCTGCAGTAAACCACAGCTTCAAACATCCTTAAGGGTGGGAAAAGATCAGCTAAATGATGCTCTGAGGGCTGGAGCGCCTCTGCTCTGGAGACCAGCTGAGAACTTGGCTTCAGCCTGCAAAACAGAAGGCTCAGCAGATCTTAGAGCAGCTCCCAGTGCCTAACAAGGGTACAAGAAACCTGGAGAGGGGCTATGGACAAGGGCCTGTAGGGACAGGACAAGGGGGAATGGCTTTAACCTGCCAGAGGGGAGACTGATGATCTTAAATCTATCAACCTGTTTGATTCTATGAATCTGTGGGGCAGAACAGAGCCTGAGAAAGCTTGAGCTATTACAGCCACAGTGGTTAACCTGGCTAGTTAAGGCACAGAGGCTGCTCAGATTTCAAGGCAGCATTGTGAAAGCAGAGGCAAGGAGTCTTCTCCAAGAGAAGAATCTCATTTGAGGAACACCAACTGCTTCAAGGAACTGGCAGGGTGCCCTCAGCCTGGCAGGTACCACTCTGTGCACTAATCCCCAGGCAGGAGGGTGCACAGGACATCTCCAGGTTGCTGGTACACACCTGCCCCACGGCTCTGACTAAGGCCACACTCTCCCCACTCACCCTGACATGACAACAAGCAGTGATCCTGCCTTAGCTCCTGCCCCACCTCCCCTGGCTGCCTGCACACACATGCCCGCTCTCCTTTCACTATGTGCTTTGTTTCAGAAGGGGATTTCAGGCTTCATCAGCACCTGAAACAGCAAGTTCTTCTGGCAGCTGCAGGAACACAAGGTGTTGTGGTGGCTGCGTTGGTGTGGGTGACTGCTGTCCACTCCTGGCTCCCCATAGTGGGCACCAGGCACAGCATGGGCAGGTTGGTGCAAGATAACAGACAGCTGCTCTGCACTTCAACAACCAGCTGAGGTGGGTGGACTGGCTCTCTGCTGCTCACAAGGGAAAAGCAATCAGCTGAGAAAATGCTTTCCCTATTTCCACTCTCTGTACAATTACAAGCAGACAATAACACCAAACCTGCCATCTCTGCCCCATGATGCAGACAAGAGACTCTGAAGCAAGGCAGGGGCAGGGACTCTGGGTCTTCTCCAGAAGTACAAGGCTTCCCCTTTGCTCCTCCTCTCCTCCAGCTCCCCTGGAAACTACTGAGCAGGATTCAACTGCTATAAGGTTGACTCAAAGGGAGGGGTGAACTGCTTTCATGTCCTCTGCCTGGCATGTAGTTTCATTTTTCCAGGTCACTACCACAGCAAATAAATATTTAAACATAGAAGAACTGAAAGGTTGCTTGTACAGCTGTGGCCACATTTCTACATGCATAAAAAAACGCAATAAGTTAATTGCTGGCTAAACTCTGAATTCAAGAGAACTGCACCAGAAGCGAATGCTCCACAAATTAAAGACATGGCCTAAGTGTTCACAGAACCACAGATTGGTTTGGGTTGGAAGCATTTCCATGCCCTCCTCTGGACTCACTCACGCAGGTCCTTCAGTGGCACTTCTCTTCAAACAAGCCCAAGACACATCCAAGAGATCACCTCACCTTGCTCCATAGACATAGAAGCAGTAGATGTGGAAGGTCAGAAGTGCAATGATGTCAGAGAGGATGCAGAGAGCCATGGTCAGGCCCAGACAAGCCGACAGACCCACATACCAGAGGATCATCTCAATGAATGGGGACATCAGGTGTATGTAGCCTAGTGAACATTGCAGAGTGTCAGTATTTGACTGAGATAACTTCCTGTTAACATTCTCAAAAGACTCTTTACCCCCACCCCCCACCCCCCACCATAGAACATTGCTTCAGAAATCATAGCTATGAAAATGTGGAAGTAAAACTGGCAAACTCCTTTAGATCATAGCCACAGTTTCTCTGGGCACCCTGTGCCAGTGCCTCAGCACCCTCACAGGGAAGAACTTCTGCCTAAAAGCTCATCTCAGTCTCCCCTCTGTCAGGTTAAAGCCATTCCTCCTTGTCCTGTCACTACATGCCCTTCTACAAAGCCCATCCCCATATTTCTTGTAGGCCCATCTTCTGTTTAGGAAGGCCAACAAAACCTTTCTTTCACTCCAGGTTCGTGTCCAGGGGAGCAGCTCTGTGACGAAGGGGAGAACATGTTTAGCTCGAAAAGAGCTAAACAAAGAGAGTTCGTCACTTTGTTCCACATGTGATTTACTTTACTAGATTTGTGTTCAGGTTCCTAATTGCATTTTTAACTGCACACATCAACCTTTCCTTCCTCTCCTTTTGCTGTTCCCACACAAGCCATCGCATATGGCTTTTGTCAAGTAAACCAGAGCGGAGGCACAGCCTCTTGCATCGCTGAAGTGGAGCAAAGTCATAGAAACAAGACCATACTTGATTGATGAGCACTGTAAATCAGTAAAATAACTAAGAAGTACATGCCCATCATAATGTACTCCTTCATCAAGAGGCTTATCAAGGAGAACAGGGGTGTGTTATTTCAAGGAGGGACTTGAAATTAGAAAACTGCACTAAGCTGAAGGCAGCACAAAGGTAGGTGTGTGCATCCTGGGAGCACACTTCTCATCCCAGTCCTATCAGCTGCCTCTTACATGGCAGAGACCACAAAAGCCTAAATAAGACTGAAAGCCTTCCCTTGGACACTCACCACTAACAGCACAGAGAAACAAGCTCCGTTGTGAGGTGCACTTCTTGCAAAGCATCAATATAAGCACTTTACTTAATATGCATGACTTCCGTGTGTGGGAATCCAACCTTGGCTTGAGTTTCCACAGCAGGAAGACTCATAGACAAGTCTGTACTTGCAGTAGTGCATTTTGATTCGTTATCCACCTCTAGGCAAACATTAAACACTCGGGAGGGAAGAGATGAAAAGAGAGGCTGAAAAGTTAAACAATTGCACTTACTTATCCAAAGATGGATGTGGTAAAGGAAGAAGCGTCCCAAAACCTGATCCAAAGCTCGGTTCATTTTCAGTCCAGCTGGAGCTCCCATTAGCCACTGAAGCAGGTCCTGGAGCTCTTCAGCTACGTGCTACGAACACATGGAAGGAATGCACTGAGACGAAAGACTGCTGCTGCATTGAATGTGTCCAGTGCACTGCACATGCTGCCCCTCAAAGTGTTCTTATTACACCCTTCAAGCCAATGGGAATAAAAGGCCAAACAACCACTTTACAGACAACTAGGTAAATCAGGAAAGCACCTTTATTGCTTGTTTACTGAATCCAAATGTAACAGCAGAGAGGAAGCTGAACTGCTTAAATGGTCTCAGTGCTGGGAACATGAACTTAGTGTTAGTTTATCGCCATCTCTGGTAGGTGGCCAGTAGGATTTCTTGGCGTAATGAGAGCTCTTGAAGTAGATGGCAAATGGTGCACAAATCAAGTTCTTAGAGAGTCAGCTGAAAAGTCAGAACTGAGCAGGCAACCTATGGGTCAGGCTGTCAGGATTTTAAGAGTGGGAAGATAGCAGTGCACTCCTGAGCAAAAAAAAAAAAAAAGTGTTTTTTTACAAACAAATAGAATCCCAGAGTGGTTTAGGTTGGAAGGCACCTTAAAGCTCATCCAGTTCCACCCCCCTGCCATGGGCAGGGACATCTTCCACTAAACCAGGTTGCTCCAAGCCCCGTCCAACCTGGCCCTGAACACTGCCAGGGATGGGGCAGCCACAGCTTCTCTGGGCAGCCTGTGCCAGCACCTCAGCACCCTCACAGGGAAGAGCTTCTGCCTAAGAGCTCATCTTAATCTCCCCTATGTCAGGTTAAAGCCATTCCCCCTTGTCATATCATAACCTCTATGCGTTTACAGCAGGGTAGAAAACACAATTATACAAACGCATTTAATACGTAAACAAACTTTCTCAATACCCTGTTGTGTCCTGGGCAAGATTAACCATGCTATATAGCACTGCTCTTGCCTACTGCTGCCTTGCCTCTTGATGGAGAGATACCCACGGCATCTCAGTAAGGAGGAATGCCTCTGAATAACTGAGAAAGGCCTTATTTTCCTTATAAACCTCCATCCCTCATTTGAGGATGAAAATAGCTCTTCCCCAAATCACTGTGGGCTTAGACTCACAATTTCTGGTGATTTCACCCAAGCTGATGTATTTACTGATTTTCTCTTTCCATCCCACTCCTCTGCTGGAGGTCCCCCTTGCAGTGGACAGGGCAGAAGATGCAATAGCTCTGTTCCTTGATAGTTTGCACCTGACCTACTCTCCTAAGCTGAAACCAGTGGTGAAGGCCATTGACCAGGTTGTGACTGAGGTAGCTGAGAGTGGGAACCTCCAGCAAACAGCTGGGGAACATACCTGGGAGAAGTGCCCTCTCCCACTGTCCCACATGAACAGCGATTGTGAGTAAAAGCTTCAGCCTCTGAAAATCCCACTTGTGCTGCTTTATAAATAGACTGGTTTTAATATTTAACATGTTGGACTGGTAATTTAGAAACAGCATTTGGGGATTTCAATTAAATATTTAAATGCTTGAAAGCAGCAAGGCTGGGCTTCAGCACTGAGTACTTCTGGAGCTACCAGTCCCAGAGGTGGTACTGAATCCTGACAGGGACACAGCTCGGGAAGGTGCCCTGGCTTGCTCTTGTTTAGCAGGGCAAGGCACTTCAAAAGATAGTCCAAAGACATAACCTTGCAGGCTGTTTTCCTGCCAGATATTTTAGGACTGATCAATAGCAATCAGAATCAGGAAAGGTGACTGGGAGCCCAGTTCTCCTGCTGCAGTCATGAACATGAACCCAGTATTAAAAAATAAGATGCAGTGAATCGGAAGCGTTTCATAAAGCCACGTAGGGACATTACCAAACTTGAGACTAAAGCTAACAGATGAGAACACTGTGGAAATAATTTCTTTACTGTCATGCTCTTCTGTCTAGTCTCCATATGCAGAGGGTCTAATGCTGATGGGACATGGATGGAAAAGGACAAGGTGCACTGCAAGCAGGATACAGGTGGGAATAGGAACATACTACATCCAATTACCTCTAAGCCCCAGTAATACTCTTGGAAGCAGATCTATGATAAATATTTAACTGTTTCAAAGGGATTCAGCTTAAGAAAGAGACATCAGCAAGGATAAAAGAGGTGAAGGAGGAAGAAAAGAAGATGGTTTATCACAGAATCCTAGAATCCCAGACTAGTTTGTGATTCTAAGGAAGGAACCTTAAAACTCATCCAGTTCCACCCCCCTGCCATGGGCAGGGGCACCTTCCACTAGGCCAGGTTGCTCCAAGTCCCGTCCAACCTGGCCTTGAACACTGCCAGGGATGGGGCAGCCATAGCTTCTCTGGGCACCCTGTGCCAGCGACTCAGCACCCTCACAGGGAAGAACTTCTGCCTAAGAGCTCATCTCAATCTCCCCTCTGCCAGGTTAAAGCCGTTCCCCCTTGGCCTGTCCCTACAAGCTCCTGTCCAAAGCACCTCTTCAGAAGGGTATTTTTTTAATAAGCAGTTCTTTTGAAAACAGACAAATGTAGCACTATGAATCAGGTATGCCTGAAGGAAGACTGTCTTCTGGAAGGCAAACCCAAGGACAACCATTGGGAAGCCTGGTGGGATTGAGAGGAAAGAGGGGGATAGGAGTTGTGAGGGTACACATTTTCCATTCTTGGATTTGAAAGCCTGCTCCCAAATTCAGTTCTTCCTACTGCACACAGCCCTTTGCCAGTGACTCCCTAGGTGGTTCTGAATCACATCTGCCTCATTTACTGACAAAAGCAACTTGTTATTACAGTCAGCCCAGCACAGCTCATCAAGCTGTGAAAGTGGGAGCTGTGTTCAACAGTGTCTTGTGCATCAGCAACAATTGCTAAGTGCTGATTTGAGAACCATTGTACCAGGGGATGACGAACGCTGGGTAGGGAGCACGGCCTGATCCTCACGTCAGCAGGCTCAGCTTGTGACCCTGGCAGTTGTTGAGAGCCAAAATAACCTACCTGCATTTGCTTCCTTCCAGAGAGATGTCTGCTAGGAAAAAAAATGAGCACTGCATCCAGTCCCACACAGCTACCATTCCAATCTGCCCATGTTAAAATCAATCAAACCAGTGAGGTTATACATTATAAAAGCTTAGTTTGTCAATACTAAAATCAATCAAGCCATTAAGGTTAAAATAAGGTTATGTATCATAACCTTATAATATATAATAATCTTACAATATACATAAAGTTCTATTTACTACAGATACAGAGCTGTAAGGTCAATGCCACCATCAGATCTCGGGCATGTATCAAAAGCAGAATATGACGGAGCATTAGAGATGGAAAAGTAACTCATTCCACACATAGGAATGTCTGTCTTACTGAATTTGGCAACACTAAGCACTTGAGAGAGCCCAAGTGATGGGAATAATGTGTACCAGATGGACACTCAGCAGCAAAGAGGAAACCTACTGCTGCATGGCTAGGGGGAGATTTTGCTGTCATCCTGGAAAAGAAGCGGTGCTGGCTTGCACACCACATGCTGAAATCACTGGGATATTTTGGGATTACTCATATCTGCATTTTTTTAAGGTTTGCACATGATGCACATAAATCAATGCCCACTAAAGGCAGTAAAAGGACTCCAAATGATTTTATGTCCACAATCTTGAAAGAAAAAAGTAAGGTTGGAAAGTTAGAAAAGTTGTAAGTGTCCTGAACTGATAAGCTTGGAGAAGCAGAAAGGCACCGACTGACAACCAGGGAGGAGTTAGCACTTCCAGGAAAATAAGTAAACAGCTCCTGGAGATAGCAACGGAATGAAGTCTGCATGTGCAGGAGACATTGTGAAAATAACTGACACCATGATGACTGAGTTAAGTGACAGATGAGCTAAATATGTGCAAAAGCAGCTCCCAAAAGGAAGCCTGTCCAGGAGAGGTGCTGGGATTGGACACACCTTGAGCACGAAGAGCATCCACCTGCCAGAGACAGCAGGCAGATGGAACCCCTCCTGGAGCCACCTGTGCAAACAGGAACGTGGCCAAAAGCCACTTCCTCACAGACTTGTTAAGAAATCAGATTTCTGAGAGCTGGACACTTACAGTAATCCCACAGGGAGAGCTCTAGAGAACTTAAACTTCTCCTGCTGAAATATCTGTAAGGGGAAAGACTTTGGAATAAGACTCAGAAAAATAATTTTAGTGTATAGTTCAAATACAAGAGTAAGTGTATTGCAAGAATTGTGGTCCTTTCTACCCCACCACTGCTGCTGAATAACAACAACCCTTGAAACATGCAATCCTTAGAAGTTTGACCATGAAAGATAACAAAACGAGCAATAATTGTGACCCACAGCTGAGCTGGACACATACACACTTGTGAAAGCACAGCATGAATGAGAATTATCAGACCTATCTATGGCTTGTACAATTAAAAGGTTAAGACAAGCAGCTCATCATCAAGGGAAATGTGAGCTCTTCCCAAAGCCAAAAAAAAAAAAAAGTAGCATAAGTAGGGAAAATAAATTGCTGCTGGAATTCTCTAATCAGAATAAAATCCCTCCCAGCTAAGAAGCTGGAGAAAGAACAAAGAGAGAAAGTTCTCCAGCTGCTAGGAAGGAACCGATGGAAAGATCCACTTTTGCTCCCAGAAATGAGAAGAAAGTGGGCAGAGAAAGGATTAGGTTGTGCAGCCACAGGAAGCACTCAACACTGGCTGCACATGCATTCCCAAGACACAGAAGCTCTTAAAACAGAGCTGACTTCAGATTAGTGGTCTGGTGCCCAGCCTCTGAAGTACATTATATGATCCATACTGCTACTAAACAGATATATTGGAGTACTGCACCTAAAAAGAACCATCAGAAAAGCAGGCTACTGTGAGTCAGACTTGTTCTTCATGAATTCATGCTGATGTGGAGGGATCTTAGTGGGCAAGAGGAGTTACGACTGAGAAAATCACAGAACACGGCAAGTTTTCCTACTTCATCATCTGCACACCAGAACTCTGAGAGAGGGTTTCATGTGTTTGTACCCCAACTAGCTCATGCCTTTGGATTTCCCCATAAAATTCCTTTCCATGAGCACTGCTACAGTGCTTATCAAGTTTGACTTTTCAGCAGTTTATCAGATTCAACCCAGGTTACAGCTTTTTTCCACCCTTCAACACCCCATACAGGAACAACCTGAGGACACTTCTGTTGACTCCAGAATAAAAGTGCTCTGGCTCGATAAGCTCCCAACCTGCAGCTGCAGATCTCTGGCCGAGCCCTAATTGTTACTTTAGCAGCTGGAGCAGCCCTGGTTAAACATCTAATTACTATTCACTGCACATGCAAAGCAGGGCTGTGTTTCTTTTCAGCAGCCCTAGCAGGCTTCATTTGAAGATTTCGCTGCTCTTGAGGAGATATAATTTGCATGACTTCAGACAGGACTCTCTCTGAAACCCTTGGGGTTAAGGCATTGCCTCCTAACCACTATCCCAGGCAGCAAGAGCTGGTCAGTACCCACAGCAGGTCAAAGAGAAATGGCTTTCGCCAGACTTACATCAGCCACAGGGATGAGAGTGTCAGCAAGGTGACCAATTCGGTTCTTTCTATACAGCCAGGACATCAGCAGTATCCCCAGAGCCACATCAATCAGCAGAGAGACAAAGATGTTGGCTTTCCTGCATGCAGGTTAAAGAGAAAGGGTGTTACAGAAAAAGGAAGGAGAGTGTTTCATACTTCAGTGACAATCGTTGGGCTCACTTACACAGCATCTTTCACATCCTAGGGACACCAGTACAATTCACTGAAGGGGCACAGTATAGAGATCTTTTGACTTTCAGTGGTGTGATGCTTCTTCAGTAGCCAAGCACAGAGCCACTCAGGGTCTGCCACAAACCCTTTCTCAGTAAGGGGATCAAAGAGTGGGATTGAAGCTACAAAAAAGAATGTCACAAAGTGTGTATATACATACACATGCGGGGGGATTTACCAATACTAGGGCCACCAGCACTTGGGAGTATCCACATGGAGATCCGGTGGCTTTCCAAGAGGTATACTTTAGTGGAATGACTAGTTCACGTAATAAATAGTGTTTCTGGGTACATGCATGTACCCAGGAGGGTTCCTGAACTGCCCCTTTGCTGTTAAGAGGTTCTGAATGAATTCCATGATGTGAGTTATTCAGGAAATCAGCCTAAACAATCACAGTTACTTTTGGCCTTCAAATCTGCTGATCTATTTTAAGTGTTCCCTGGGAGTCTTATTACTGCAGGATCAGAGAACCCCACAGAACAAGCCTCACTGTGTAATGGCTGTAGGGCATTCAGTATCTGCCTCAGATCTCTGCCTCTCCCTGTTCCACTTGCTGTGCTGTGTTTGCTTTTTCTGTTACACTGACTTTGCTACTGTGGTTGGAGTCTCTGCTCTGCAGTTACTGCAGGAAAAATTCCCCAAAAGAGTGGGTGGAATTGGGCAGCATTTAAACCTTCCTAATCTTATGGGAAGTGCCACTGAATACTGATTGCAGTTTTTGGTTAACAGCAGCAAATGTGAAAGCACTGAGCCTGTGGGAGTACCCCTAGCAAAGCACTACACACGGGGTGCAGAATAAGCTTTCTGTGGGCAATATCCTAGTTGCCTTTCCCATGCTAGGGAAAAAGGCATATATCTGGTATAATTAATGTAAACAGAGTGTAAAGATCTGAAACTAGCAGGGAAGGTGGCATGACCTGGTGCAGTGAGGACTCCGTCGTGCTCTGTGGGCACAGGATCCATGGTTTGGGCTCCCCAGAGGGGACAGGGGTAGAGCAAATATGTGCATGGCTTTCTGTGTACTCCATACCTCATGAGTTGAGTCTGGGTTTGAGCCTTCTTGTTACTGCTGATGACCTGGAGGTGCTGGAGGCGATGTCCCAGCTGCTCACAAGTTGAGAGTTTGCTCCATAAGAAAGACAAAGGCCAAAACTTGAGCACCCTGCAGAAACAGCATGGGAATGTGCTTGCTGTTGCCACACAGCAGACTGGCCAGCATGCAAATTCCATGCAATACACGCAGTGTGAAGTTAAGGTTGTGCAACCAGAGACAGTATCAACACATTACCATTACAGAGTATCAGATGTTAACTGCTTTCTTAAAAGTTAACAGAATTAAGGCAGTTAATTCTTTCCAGACCAAGGCATCTAACGCAGACAACCCAGCCTCTCATTTCCATTCTGTAAACCCACATGCCTTGCTCTTCCAAGGAAGCCACAAGGCAATCCTGATTCCACCCTGTGCTTTGGATACGTCTCTGGGATCGCACGCTGCTGAGTCTCCAGGAGACTGGAGTCAAGGCAGTTGTGTGTACAGCACAACCACCCAACAACACAGCGTAACTGCTGCACAAACCCCAGTCTGGTGTGAGCTTGGTGTAACAAAAGCTGTGCTCCTCCTGCAGATTCTGTTCCTTTTCCCCCTCTTTGGTCTTTTTTCCAGTTCATCCTTTTTTTTCTTTGTTACTTCCAAATTCCTTTCTCAGGGTCTTCACTTCTACCTTCTCTCCACTGCCTCGCCAGGGGTGACCAGCATTATGTATCTAACATAACGTTTAGCATTTAATTAGGTTTCAAAGTTAACATCCACATTAGGCTTGTAGGGGAGGAAACATTCACATGGTTCTCTTATTATGACTCAGAAGAAAAGTACTAAATGACATTCAATTATGTTGGGGAGTTACTTTTATTACCACACAACCTATAAAGAAAGGAATGATGGTGATTTGTGTAATGACACCTCTGGATCAGGCCGGTTAAGAAGGCACAGCAGTGGTACAGCAACACAAAGCACCATGTTGTTTGTGGGGAATAAATTTGGATGGGGATGTAATTTGGATCACTTCTTTCCTATACCCAGTGGTTGTTTCACTATTTTCACAGTGTTCCACTGTTTCTTGTTAAGGGTCCAGGAATCTGCTCACTTTTAGTCACTTTCTTCACCTCTCTTACTACTTTGGTATGTTCCAAATGCAGTTTACATTCATTCCAAATGCTAAAATTATTCCTTGTATCCTGCTTTCCTTTGGAATTGTACAGCTGTTTGGATCATGAGTGATGTCCTAGCAAAGGGTGCATGCCTTCCCAAGAATTCACCTGGAGGACCAGCCTGGTGGCCAGCAGCACAGTGCCTTCAGGACTGGCCAGGGCAAGAATTAAGATGGGCAGACTGGGGCTCCAGCTGCTCTTTATACATTTATACACAAACCACAAGGGTTTGGCTCATTCTAAACTGGAGTTGCTACCCATTCCTCCCCACATACTCCTGAGCCCTTTCCACTGTCCTTCATGCAAGGTTTGTCAGCATAAAACCAGCCAGAGTGCTGAAGTGCCCCCTTTGCCCTCCCCATTCAGGTTCCAGACACATTGGTTCTGAAATACACACAGTGTGCTCTGAATCATTCTGCTTAATTTGAGCCCTCCAAGTTACTCAGCTCTTCATTACAGCCTCCCACCTTAGAGACAAATGAATGCACTGCTCTTCAGCTGCCTGTCAGGAGGCGGTATCTAAAGTGGCGGAGGAAGCAGTGAGGACTGGGGGAGGGAGGCAGAGAGAGGATGGCACTGGCCACTGATCTTACAGA